>NC_084662.1:5607719-10607719 GCF_019802595.1 Syngnathoides biaculeatus | reverse complement strand
TGGGCCTGCAGGCGTTCGCGCCCGACATCTCGAGTTTTAAAGAACGTATGACATCAATGGAAATGCGTACATCTGACAATTGGAACTTTGTACCAAAATGAATGCCCCTTGTGTTGACAAATAAGGGAAGGAAATAAAAAGGGGGGGGGGTGGAAGGTAAAGAGCAAAGAAAGGGGGGAAAAAGGGAAGGAGGTGAACAAAAGTCGAACCAAAGAAAGAAATTTAAGTCAAATAGTAAAGCAATGCAAAGTGTGTTTCTTATTCAAGCTGGAAAATTTAGCACACTTTGGATCACAATTAAGGAAACACACACACACACGAACACACAAACACGTTTTGTCCCTTTCAAGTATCGCATCTGAAATTGTCGTTAGAAGCGTTCGTCTCCTAAAAGCTCCCAGCATGGTGGTCATGTGTCCTTTTGCTGCTTTTCTTCTCATCTTGTGTCTTCTCTTTCTTCATTTCTCACACATCATTCTCGATGGCGATTTGAAGAGAAGTCTTTTCATCTTGCCATTTTTCTTTAGGTAGTTAGCGCGCTAAGCGCTACATTCCTTGCGGCGGCCATATTGGCGATGACCTTCAAGACCGAACGGAGATCACCGAGGAAAAGCCACCCTAAACATGTTCTTTTTTTTATTAAAAAAAATAATAATAAATCCATGTGGCAGGTGATGCTGTTCCACTCCTGTCCTGGTGATGGCGATAAAGTGCATGACAATATTGTAAAGTCCTCCCAATTTTTTTTCCCTACACAATTTGCTCAGTAACTAATTAAATAAAACGACGTGGTTATGAACCTTCAGAGAGGAAATACAACTAAAAACCTATCTTTAAGCCACAGCCACAAAAATGTTAATTTTTCACATTGAAGATGAATATAGTACATTTAGTTAAAATCTACAATTGTCCGATTATTCGCTGCCAACAAATAATCAAAATATAGCTTTTTACTTTTTGCCTTTGGTAAAGGGAATGAAAAGCTATTTCATTAAATCTACTGCTGCAAAAAGTATATATATATATATATATATATATACATACACACACACACATACACACTTCATATTGGCCAACTCAACATTTTGCCCTTGATGTAATAAAACGTTACACACTGTCACGTTAAATAAAGCAGTGAGCTAAAAGTGTGGCGGACGTCGTAGACTATTTACTGTCATCGCTTTAAAATGAGCGGTTAGCATTTGGTGCTACGACATCGCCGTACATTGCGGGACAGTCAAAAGGTTGAAAGGTCACGGCCCCGCTGACTGCTTCCGCGGCCAACGGTCAAGCGGCGTCCGTCGGAGGGTCGCGTAAGCACTTAAACTCGATTGAGGTGACGCGAGTGCGCACAGACAAAGCATGTCAAGAATTTGAAAAGGACTCAAGAAAAACTAATCGGCTCATTTTAGGGGAATGGCAGGGGGGAAGGAAGTGAGTGAAGAAGGAAAGAAAAAATGAAGAAAAAGGAAGAATAGAAAAGTAACCAAAATGATATAAAGGAAAAAATGTAAATGGACAGAATGGGAAAAGAAAAGAATAAGAAAAGGCAGAAAGAAAAAGAAAAAGGAAGAAGGAATGAAAACTAAAAAGCAATGACGGGAAAATAAAACCAGGGGAAATATGAAACGTGAAACCAAAGACAGGAAAACATGTGAACGCAAAGAAAGAAATGGAAGAAAAGTATAAGCAAAGAAAGGAATGCAAAAGTTAGGCGCTCGCTCCGCAGCTGAACGGGTCACCCCCATGCCCGCCTGCCCCTCTCTGCACTTTTCGGCCGCTTCAATTTCCTCCTTTCACTCAACATGTGCCGGCGCGCGCATACGCGCACGCTCCCCTCGCGCCGCTTTCAAGCGTCGCGCCTCCGAGCAGGAAGTTGGCCTCTGCCCCCGGCTGCAGTTGAGGCTTCATGGGTGGAGATTTCATTAGTCACACCTAACAGGCTCATTATCTGCTTCGGCGCACCTGTAAAACTTTACTGAGTGTCAATCTTGCAGAGCGAGCTGCGTGGGTGCATGCATCTCCGTGCCCGCGAGCGTTTTATAGCAGTACTAGTAGAAAGTAGGTACCGATCCTAGTTAGGTCTTTTGAATAATGCGGGAGGACGTATCAGAGAGAACCAGAGTTTTTAATTTAAAAAAGTTAAATAAATCCCCAAAATGTATATTGATTTCTGGGCATTTGAGTACTGATTTTGTTAATTAGCATACATTAAAAAATAAAAATCAGAATGGTTATATCGTTACGTTAGAAGGGCGTTACACTGGTTAACAGCTAGCTTGAATGCAGAAAATCTTGATATCAAAAAAGTCTACAGTGAAGTCCGTGTTTGTCACCGACTTGTAAAAATTAGGAGAAATTAAAATGCTTATTGGCGGCACGGTGGATAGGCTGGTAAAGCGTCAGCCTCACAGTTCTGAAGACCCGCGATCGATCCCGGCCCCGCCTGTGTGGAGTTTGCATGTTCTCTCCCTGCCTGCATGGGTTTTCTCCGGGCACTCCGGTTTCCTCCCACATCCCAAAAACACGCAACATTAATTGGACACTCTAAATTGCCCCAAGGTGTGATTATGAGTGCAGCTGTTTGTCTCGATGTGCCCTGCGATTGGCTGGCAACCAGTTCATGGTGTTCCACACCTCCTGGCTGTTGACCGTTGGCATAGGCTCCAGCATGCCCCGCGTCCCTCGTGAGGATAAGCGGCAAAGAAAATGGATGGATGGATAAAATGCTTCCCTCAGTCATGTAGCCGTGCCGAACGAACAAAGATGGAAAACGAGCTTTCCTACGATGTCGAGAAATAGCCGAATGTAGTTTGCTCCACTTAAAATAAAATGAACCAAATCAATATAATTGTTAAAGTGTTAACAAGACGTCGTTAATTTCCTGAAATTAGGATTCGGGTGTTTTGGGGTGTTCAAAGCCTTATTTTGAGCAAAATAGCATTTTAATGGAACGAAGCTTGTTCTAGGCTGGGGTTTTTTTAGCGCCACAATGCACCTGCCACCTGGATCCTTTTGCAGCATATGGAATTACCTGACCCGGGATTTCTACTCCACCAGAAAATCTAATTGAAGTCGATAACACCCACACAAGCATGCACTCCCCCATGACCCCCACCCCACCCACACACTCTTTTCGCATAAGGAACTTCTCACCCTTTTTACTACTATGAGTGGCAACAAAAAAAACTTTCATCCTAGCACTCCACACACTCACCGGCGGCCCCTGCCCCGGCGGCCTCTTTGTAGCGGTGTTGTGACTGTATCAGATGTGGGAGCAATAAAGCGCTGAACGGGTTGGGGTAATGGGTGGGGAGGGGGTGCGATGTGTGAATTTGTATTGTGCTTATGCTGGAACTTGCGGCCGCAGGAGAAGCGGGTGCCAAAACGCTGAGCAACACTCCCCCACACTCGCCAAGCAAAGGGGGGGCAGGGGGGGGGGGCAAACGGGAGGCCGACCGGAGCACCTCGAACACCTTTCATCCATGTGAAGGTGGAAGTGAGTGTGAAGTTTTCTGGAGTTGATCCACAACTTGCAGAGTTACAGTTTGGAAAAAGAGTCGTTTTCAAACTGGGCCCCACCAGACCCGCAAGCTGTAACCTGGGGGTCTCCAAAATAATAAGCTGTCATCCCTCACCATATTGTGCCTCACTTTTTACGGTTTAATGGCTTTTTAAAATAATACATAGTTAATTTTGTATCGTGGATTTTTCGCTACATTGCGGGATTTTGTGGAGATCGTTTTTCCACACGGACCGTTACTGGAAACCCAAACAGCAATGAGCGTGAGCCAGGAGGAAAGAGTGTGTAAAAGTCAGAGGATGTCTAAAGTTTAGGATCATTCAACACTTTAAAAAGGGTCTTGACTGTAATGTGGTACCCTAACTGCAAATCTACGGTACAGTTAACATTTTTAGCTAATTTAATAAAGCCAAACATTACAAAAAGTTGCTATCCCTTACAGGTGGGCAAGTATAGAATTGGCTCGCTGGTACACTTCCAATCCCTTTCTGGAACAAATAGCAAAAACAACCAATCAAATAAGATGGAAAAACATTCATTGATGAGCTGCCGATGGCCACAACTTACACAGAGCACCTCAAGATCCAGACTAGCTAACAGTTAGCCACTAAACAGCCAAAGCTATCCTGAGGCAACACAACCAACTTTACATTCTCATTCGCTGACTCCGACCTCAATCAACAGCCCAGGCCTCGCCTTTTGTGGCAACACGCATTCACAGATATTACAGTTAAGAACGGGAGCGCGATGCTCCCAGTGTACAAAGATAATACCTTCAACTCCGATGCATATTTCAATTTTCACGTGTTCTTTTTGGGAAAAAAAAACAGATGCCACAAGATTGGGCCGAGGGTCTAAGTATGAACTGGTCTCAAGGAAGTTATTTATGTTGACGGGATAAATCTCAATGGAGACGCAAGCTTTCAGGGGTAGATTAGATTTAGCCTGGGTCGTTAGTGGTGATACACGATCTCTTCCAGTGATTTTTTTTCTTTTTTTTTTATATTTGCGGCAGGGACCGGTTCCTGTGTCCCTATCACAGATAATGGTTTACTGTCAACGGGTCATGAATGTTTAGGTTGGAATGCTTCAAAAATAATTCATATGCCATTTTAGTCTTGCACATGATTATGATTATTTGGCATTAGGATTATCAAAGGATCCTAGGAAAATAAGAATTCTGGTCCCTGTACTAAAAAAAAAAAAAAAAAATCAAAGTCCCCTAATCTAGGATACGTCCAGTAGGATCAACTGCAGGACCTGTCAAGACCACTTTGCCCGGCCCCCCCCCCCCCCCCGTGCATTCTAGGTCCTGGAAGGTCATCGAGCAGCAGAGGAGCAAATGGTGTCTCTTCCCTCAACGCCAGGGCAAAGTTCAGCAGGGGGACTCTTACGGCAGCACTTTTTACCTACAGCACGGACAAATAAAAGGACGCTTTTTTTTTTTCTTCTTTTTACGGCCGCAAATGGCCTGTCGGTTTTGGACAACATCCCCTCCCCCCCGTGCCGAAACACATGAGGCTAATGAATTCAAGTGGTATGATGTCATCATCAAACAGAGATTTCGCTGCGTTGCTACATGATACGCTGCCATATTGCGCTAAGAACAAAAGACGGCTTGTGGGATTATGTCGTCGTCATGTCAGGAAATACAATTTTATGTTTATTTTTTTATTTAAAATGTATAACAGTACATGTTGTGGAAGAACTAACATATTCCTTCTAAGTCCCAAAAGGGATAGAAACAAAAAAAAAAATCCATTGCTTTGTGACCAATTGACAGCTAAACCGTGTCACAAACTTGTGAAATGAGAACTCCCGTCGTCACCTCCTGAGGGACAAACGTAGTTTTTACAAGAGAAAATGGAGAAAGTCTAGCTTTACTCAAAACTGATGGATCGGTTAAAAAAAAATAAATAAATAAAAAGTTGGATTTCAGTTCAGTCGAACCAGATAGACGACGGCAACGTCCCGAGGCTTCAATAATTGCGCCTTGAAGAGAGTTCACTTGCAAACTGCCGTCACCTTCACTCGAGTCCAAACTCAGCTGAAGGTCCCCGAGGTTAAGAAAATAAAAAGACATTTCATTGTTGCTCTGGCGGAGGAGGCTTTTCTTTTCCCCCGGGGCCCCGCTCTCGAAGCCGCTCCCTGGCGCAGACGTGCTGACTGCGGTGATTTTGTGGGCGCAGTGGACCGTGGTGCACTCTTCACCACTCGCCGCTCCGCAGGCGGGGTGCGCCGCTCAAGCGGAGACGCCGCGAAAGCCGTCTCGCTGCACCCCGCTCGGCGGAGGCCCGCTGGCTTATTATGGTATTATCATGTGGCCGGCCAGGTGGCGTGTCAAATAAAATCTCATATCTGCACCTTTTCGTCAAGAAGTTCAATAAAGTTTTTTTTTTGAGCAAGGTTGTCCTGACAAATATTTGTTAACCAGAACATGGGACGCCGTGGCTTTAAGAGACAATCAATCAATCCGGTTTTGGATTATCAAGAAAATTGGGACCAAGAAACACCAAGTTGAGATCAAAATCTAGGAAATCCTGAATGAAAACAATGAATACCATTGAAGCATTGCTGCATCACAACTGTATCCACTTTTATGAAGAAGAATAGTACTCTTTCTTCTGTTATTACTGTAAGTGAATCATGGAGTAATTTTTCAAAGAACATATACTTGTGAGTACTGTTAAATAACCTGTCTACCTGTGCTGTACCAACGTTTGTGTTCAAATATCAACTGGGAGTGGTATTAAACAGCTTGAAGTCTTTTTTGGGACCAATTGTTCAACATTTTGCCAAAGTGCTGTTCATTGGAGAGTTGAACTAAGTTCACGACCATCAAATTTCGAAAAACACACAAAGCACCATGGTATAGAACAGGGGTGGTCAATGCATCAACGATCGCGAGGCAGTCTTGGTCGATCGCGGGACGGTGTGCCAAAAAAAATTATAAATGTTGCAGTACTTACATCAATGTGTTTTATAAAGACAGGGTCCACCACCACTGCTTTAGTTAGCAACACAGTCTGGGCAACGTAGAGCAAAGACGAGCTAGACATGCTGCTTATGTTTACTTTCGATGTTAATGGAAAAAGTTAAAAGAAAAATGCTGTTATTTTAAGATGCCATGACTCTCGGAGTATGTGAATAATCGAAGAAAATTGGTTAAACTGGATGAGATTTTCTCTTTTCCAAGTGGGAAAGGTGTGGTCTGAAGCCAAAGTGCAGGATGAGATGGCGTGTCATTTTCAAATTCCACCTTGGCACAGCCTGATCCAAGTTGAGAATACGGTGCACAAAAAGCTAATTCTGTATTTTAAATATTGGAGGCAACATAACATTCACCTTAAAACGGTTTGGGAGCATCATCATCATCATCATCATCATCCATCCATCCACCCAACCCCACCCCATCCCTGTCGGTAGCTCGCGAGAGGCCAGCTGCTTGAAAAGTAGATCTTGGGGTAAAAAAGTCTGGGCACCCCTGGTATCGGGTAACTGCTCTTTACCACAAATATTCTATTTATCGTGTAAACACTCTGCTGTACTGATGTAACACCTGAATTTCCCCTCGTATGAAAAGGATTACCACAGTGTCTCATTTCAAATGTATTATTAAATAATCATTTGTATTCTTTACCATGTAGCTATGTATCCACCTTTGCCTGGAACACAGAACCAACCCGATAGCAACCATATGCACATTTTTGAAGCTCAAACTACTACATATTGCCGCTTTAATCCAAACAGTTTGACACCAACGATGATGAGATACTTTTACATCTGGAACAAATAATTAAAATGTGACTTTTATCAACTTTATCTCTATAACACAGGATGTCCTGACGCTTCACAGTGTGAAGTTGCCGGTGTCGGCCAGTGGGGAGTGTTGACACACTTGCGCTACCTCCGCCGCTGCACATATACACTGTCGCGAGCGCGCAAGCAACACACACACACACCACACACACACACACACACCACACACACACACACAACACACACACACACACACACAGACACACACACACACAGAGACACACACACACAGACACACACACACAGAGACAACACACACACACACACACACACACACACACAACACACCACACACCACACACACACACACACACACACACACACACCACACACACACACACACACACACACACACACACACACACACACCACACTCCTTGTGTACCTCCTGTCCCCCTCTGCTTCCACATATAACATATCAAAGCATCGCAGTGTGGCTGCGGATCTCAGCGAGGTTGCCCTTCACTTCCTCGGCAGGAATATTCTTGATCTCAACACTCGAGCGAGCGCGTGCATGCGCACAATGCAAGGTGATGAAGGATGGCACCCCCAGCTGATTCACACACACTTTCCCTTACCAAACACCTGCAATAACACCCTAAACACAGACACACACGCGCACACAAACGGCACAAATGTTAGCTTATGTTCGACCTGTGTGTGGTATACTTAAAGCCTAAGTGTCATTCCTATACACATAAAATATATATTGTAATGAAAAACACACATTATATTATTCACTTCAATGTCTGTACAAAAAACTAAATATGACCGGTGCGCGCGTCATCCATGTGCAAAGTTGCGGAAGTGTCATTCGACATCCAAGTGGTCGCCATGTTGGCTGCATCTACTGCCTGTGACATCGCCCCGGACATTTGCCATTGGAAACACGCTTTCCCACGTACTATGTGAGAAGAACACGCACCTTTTGACACGGAAGCTCTTTTCGAAGAAGAGAACATCCCACAACCGAGTGAAGTGGCAATATTACCCTATCGTTCCGAGCCATGTTTAGATGATATGCGGATCACGGCCAAACCACCTCCCCGCCCGATCCACAAGGCCTGCAGAGGCCATCCTTCAGCGGCTGGTGCACGGAAGCCTTCCGATGCACACATCGACACATTTAGCACCCCTGATTTTTTTTTTTTTTTTGTACACACCCTACCCATCATTTGGAACCCACGAACCTCTTGTCCTTTGCACCCGTGCAATCCATTTTTCACGACGAACCGGATCTTTTGGAAAAGTATGAAGAGCGAATCCATCCTCCCGAGTGTTCGAGCAATATCTAGTAAAGCAACGAGCCGGCATTTTGGCTAACACGAAGGAACAACGAGCTACCTTCCAGCAGGTAAAACTAGTATAAACAGAAGAGGCCGCTTGAGTGCGCGACTGCCCTGTATGTCACTTCCTGCTTCTTCTCGCAAACAAATCCCTCAAGAGGATTTTCATGGCGGGAGTTACACAAAAAGCCATAGACATCAAAATCATGTTTTGTGGTGAAAAAAATGCAAGGGTCAATACTGGCTGCTGGTTTTTCATTAATAACATACTAAAAATCATGCATTTCATGACAGCGGACCTTTAAACTGGAGAATTAATAGTCAATTTTAAATCAAACCCAAAACAGATGGAAGCTGAGAACTTGCCGTACACATCGAAATATCACTTTTCTTTTTTTAAAATCACTGCCAGCCTTCCAAGTTATATTTGACTTCTCCAGCAGTCAACGGCAGTGAATGTGCAATGTTTGGATACAAATGGTTGTGCGTACAAGTAGCTGGAACGCATAATCATTTCCAAATGGCCATAAAAAGATGAAACCTGCTAATTGCACTTCAGCATGAAATAAGAAGCGCACAGAGGACCAAATAGAAGAGCGGCTCGTTGTGCTATCGTGTGTAAAACGTCATGAGTAATTGCGCGGGCCTATCTGTGCTGATAAAGCCTATCTAGCTCCACTTCCTAGTGAGCAGCGGGGAGGAGGAAGAGGAGGGGAAGGAGGAATAAAAAGATTAGAGGGGGGAAACAGTGAAGCCATTCATGGAGATGCTTCCTTTGGGAACGTCGTGCTTTGTACCGACAAGAACTGTGTGAAGAGGTTTCTCGGTGTGTGTTGTGCGTGTCCGTGTGGGAGTCAGAGAAACCCCGTCGGCGTCGGGCAGAAATCACTAGAATAGGTGCCGGGTTCCAATCGAGCGGAACATGGTGTATGTATTTGATCCATATGTAGATACATGTATGGAACACACAACTCAGTGCGTGTGGTCTCATCCTCCCATCCTGTTTGGGAATGGGGGTGGGGGGGGTCTGCTTCCTTTGGCTCGGAACCCTCTGTTGTGACTACATTATAAGGCCCAACTCGGATGCCCCCCCCACGCCCCCACCCCCTTCAAGCTTGTAGGTGACCAACGGTTTGCAATTAATTAGTTTCCCGACGAGCAGAAGAAGAGCGTGGCCAGCTAGCGCCGTATTACGATTTTGCGTTTGATAGTTTTATATCTATGGCCGATAAGTGACAACTAAATGGGTCAATTTTTGTTTAAAATTAATTGACGCTATGAGATATATTAAGGTCGTAACTCAAATTCTGGTTCACAACAGAAAGCAAAAAACAAACAAGCGACAATAACTTGAAAAAAAAAACTATGAAGTCAAGGCACAGCTGTATTTCCTCTTTGGCCTTGCACTACTATTAAGTTTATTAGCGTATTATTACTATTATTAAGCAATAGAATAAGTTAGTAAGCCCCTCATAAAGGCCCAGGTACAAGACGCAGAGCTGACAATGTTTTTCTAACTTAATCATCTTGGAAAAACTTTGCAGACTACCAAAAATAAAAAAAATATAAAATGTCCCAGATCCTCGTAAACTGCCGGGCCTTCAGTTTGACACCAGTGATCTATTTGATTAATTCTCCTTTAAGGAAAATACTTGCACGGCAACACACCCTGTCGTACTAGACCCACACAAACACAGGCAAGCGAGACGGGGAGTCACGGGGGGGTGGGGAAACCTGGAATGAATTTCTCTGTGTTTACCCAAAATATACAGAACCCAGGCTTCCCTCCGTCCCAGCCGAGCGCCGACAAATCCGCCAACCGCTTATCAAATTAAACCGCCATTAGCAGGGTAAACACACGAGCTGGCGCGTACGCTCACAAACGCGGCCGAGCGCCTCACACATGCTCCTTCCTGTTTGTAATCGCGGCGTCTTCGGCAACTCCGGCTGAGCCTCGGCGACCCGTCGCTTTGGTCGTCCGTCGGCGCCCGTTGCTGCGTATGTCCGCCAGTGAGCACATTGCAGAGGTGGGTGGGGGAGTACTCTGACTTGGTACCCAAGCGCAATGGTACCTTGAATTATAAGTTGGTGTTTGAGGCCTGCACAAGATACGACGCATTAACCACGAATCATCAGTCGACAACAATTAGTTCAAATGAGGCCGTAGATGGAAATAAATGGCTTCTCTGAGCTCGAAATACGTGAAAAATCGACTTCAATACAGATAGAAAGCATTTTACTCCGAGATTCCCCACCACTGACGACAAATGGACCCCACTAGACCCCACCACCACCACAAAGTGCAGCATCCGGACTAATTCCTTCCATGCACGCTTGTTAAGGTGCAGAATTTTGCCGTAAAGCGGCGAGTGCAGGTAACAGTCTCGTGAAAGTCTGGCAGCTGCTGGGGGGGAATTTATCTCATAACGGTGGCTAAGGTAAACTGCCACAGTGAGAGATGCCTGTAAAAAAAAAAAACAAACAAAAAAAAAGAAAAACAAACAGTTCTTCCTTCCTTTTTCCTGTGTGGCCCTTAAGGGAGCGCCTGACCAGAGTGAATGGAACAGTCCATCAGCATAAAGCAGTCATCATGCTAACAGAGCGACATGGCTGGACAAATCGCCTTTATGGCCCGTGTCGCACGTACGGATAATAGTTAAGGACGTAAAACAAATTCATTATATCTGGGGGAAAAAAAATGGCCACACGTGAGGGGCATTCCCCATACTGATAAGCAATTGGATCTTCACGGGAATAGGCAACAATGGTCCGGTCAGTGAAGCTATGAGTAATGAGACCATCTTCGTGAACATAACTTCTTGGATCGGAACAATTATGGTGTGCCTGGTGATATCATTCAAGTTCAGTCTTGCACGTTGTGGCACATGGCAAGACAATATTCGGATACTATTACAACATCACAATATTTCACTGTAATTACCAAAAGTAACAAAAAAGTAGTTTATTATTATTTTGACAATCTGTTCTCTACCTCATCAAACATCTTCCTTCGTGGGGATAATGCTTAGTTTTGACTGAGCGATTCCATTTGACTCTATCAAAGAACTTATAAAGACCTAACCAAATGATGATAAGCTAACAAATTCCATCCGTCCATTTACTTGACCGCTTAGCCTCACAAGGGATTGCGGGAGTTCTGGAGCCTATCTCAGCTGTCAATGTGCAGGAGGCAGGGTAATGGCAGGTCGCCAGCCAACTGCAGGGCACATGGTGACGGTAACAATCACACCTAGGGGCAATTTATAGCGTTCAATTAACGTTGGATGTTTTTGGGGTGTGGAAGGAAACCAGAATGCCCAGAGAAAACCCACGCAGGCACGACGAGAACGTGAAAACTCCCCACAGGCGGGGCCGGGATTGAACCTTTACTGCAGAACTTTCCAGCTCCGCCACCGTAGCGGACCGAAAAAATAAGACAAAATAAACCTTCCGCAAATAACAGATAGCTTTCCCCTGCAACCCTCCAATAAGCGAATCTGTAAATGCCAAACTGCAAATATGCAGGGTTCCATTTTAATTCCACCCCCAAAATAATATATATATCTTTATAAAGACTGAAATGTTAAAATAGGATCTTGTACAAGTGACCTGTACCACTAACATTGGCTAATGTAGTAATTAAGACATAATTACAGGATTTATATGTGCAAAAACCAAGTAATTGTTGATGAACGTAATGTACCCAAGTATGTATTTTTGAGTCCTGTGACTGCATGTTCCTATACTGTCCAGAAAACTAGTTCATTGCGCACTTCGTAACATCATAACGTCTTGTGCCGGGATCCTCATAAACCGAAGACTCCGTATTAACAGATTGCACAGGGGTACCTAATCCAATGTACCTTTCGTTGCAGAAAATTACAGTCGAGCTGAATATTATGGCTAATAAAAATCTATTTTCAGTGTTTGTGTGAGTTATTGCTACGTACGGCAGAGCGCCTTTTAGCCTGAAACGCATCCAAACAGAAACCCAATTGTCCCTCACTGGAATTCCAGACCACGTCTTCTCCCTTTTTCTAATAAATCCAAGAGGGGGCCTTTCCCAGCTTTTACAGGAACAGCGAGTCGTGAAATGGTTGATTTCAGATGGCAGCGCGCGAATGTTTTCGGTTAACTTTATTGATCCGTGGCCCGCGCAGGCAACCTCGGCCCGGGCGGATTCACACCTCCCGACGTTTGGGAGACACCTTGAACGCCAGATGGCCGGCGGCCCGCTCACCCCTGCAGCGATGTGGAGGGAGCGTGTGGTGGTGTGCAAACCAAAAATAAGACGGTAGATTTTGGAACGTTGGGATTTGATGCCTATTTGGTTGAGTTAATGTTGTTAAAGATGTCACTACTGCTTAGCGCATCGTTCCGCACAATATTATGGCACTATTAGCACATCGGATTTGCCAAAAGTTGAAGAGGAGACCCTCTGTGACAGTGGACGACTTTCCAAACACTTACCTCCTCGATTCAGGCTTGGCTTGGCTTGGCTTGGCTTGGCTTGGCCCCGCTGGGCCTCCGGGCACGGCCCACTGGAAAGACACCCTGAGGAAGCGGTAGAAGATGGATGCTAACACAAAAATCCTTGTAATATCTCAACGTTGATAGACATGATTTGCAACCGTGGGCCACGTAAAATCACACGAGTTTGACAACCGTTAGTTAGATTAAATGCACAGGCAAATTACAGTAAGATACATTACATTATTTTCATAAAGGGTTGGTAAAAAAAATTACTCCGGTTTCCTCCCACATCTCAAAAACATGCACCATTAATTGGACACTCTAAATTGCCCCTAGGTGTGATTGTGAGTGCGGCTGTTTGTCTCTATGTGGCCTGCAATTGGCTGGCAACCAGTTCAGGGTGTACCCAGCCCACCTACTGCCCATTGACAGCTGGGATAGGCTCTGGCACTCCCCGCGACCCTTGTGAGGACAAGCAGCGAAAAACAATGGATGGATGGATGGATGCTCTCTAACATGACCATGATTCGTGTTTTTGTATCAACATCCCGCTTACATAGTTGAGAGTGGCAACATGGTAATAGAAAACAACTCCATTCTCACGTTTGGTAATTGAACAGTCGTAAAATGTAGAAAGTACAGTATTCCAATCACATCTGAGATCTCATCACTTCTTTCCGACTTTCTCAATTCTCCGAACCAATTGAACGTGTGATTTCACTGAGTTTGTCTTTGTCCACCTACGAGTTGCTGTTTGCTGATAACGCTTCTAAACACAAAGAAATCAATTATTCTTCCACTTAATGCAGCGGTCTCACTTCACAATGAGGTCCTTGTTGGCTCTCACACAGTTCTCTTCGGTTCTTATCTTTGTGTTTCACGGCTTAATAAAAAATAATAAAAAAAGATAGTGGGCCGACTGTATATTGTGTTGTTTTAGTTTTATATATTTTTTTATTTTTAAAGTAAAATCAGGTCTAAAATGTGTCCTGCCTTATTGTTCATGACATTTCTCTTAAATGAACATGGAAATGTGTTCTAACGGTCAAAAGTATTTACATTTTGCGATCTATACTGGATTTGCCAAATATTTGAGACAGTACCCACAAGAAACAAATTATGTATGGAACAGTAAGTGTAAGTGGCTCGCATTATAAATCTACATCCAAGTCCAAATGATGATCAAGATCCCAAACTGTCTTGAGATAAAACCCACTCGAGCGCACTCTTCTCTTATTGGTCACGAGAATATGAATTGAATTGAATAAATTAGCACAAAAACAAATACAAAATGGAGCAAAAACACCCTTTAAAAATAACCAATTCATCTGGACAAGCTAGCAGGCAACAAGTTGAGTTTACACTTGGACACGATAGAGAACTACGCAAGCTAGCGGCAAGCAGGCAAATTGGCTACTCGCTAATCGGAGGATACTCTCAAAGTCGGTAGATACGGTAATTATAATTATAATATAATCTGCTAATTTCGGAACAACCATGATCCATTTAATCCCTGGTCTAAATCTGCTTTCCAAACAACTAAAGTAAGGATTGCCTCCCTTTTGTCGCATGATCCAATGATAGCTTTCACATAAACCTCCTCGCGTTTGGGGCTTTTCCACTCAGAAGCTCCAAAAATTGGGAAGGGGAATTTTTTTTTTTTTTTTTTTTTAAATAAAATAATAGGGTGGAGTTAGGGGTTATTTTTATCGTGCCGCTAGGTGACCGGTATAGGCCGGAATGTGGGAGATTTTAGTGTCTAGAAGCACATCCCAGTGTTCCTCATTATTGTGTTTAGATTCGCTACAGACGAGTTCCCCC
Source organism: Syngnathoides biaculeatus (assembly GCF_019802595.1). Classification (NCBI taxonomy): domain Eukaryota; kingdom Metazoa; phylum Chordata; class Actinopteri; order Syngnathiformes; family Syngnathidae; genus Syngnathoides; species Syngnathoides biaculeatus. Next base: position 10,592,797 of record NC_084662.1, on the reverse strand, counting down.
TTAGGGACGGAAACGCGGTGAGGTCCTTCTCTTCCCACAACTGCCCCGGCGGCCACTCGCCTGTCAATCATTTCCACATCGCATCGGGGCCCGCTGGCATCTCACACACGTCGACACACAGGGGCATGCTTGTGAAGGTGTTTTTAAGGTTGGATTTTTTTTTTTTTTTTTTCATATTTACTCAGCCTCCCCAGCCTCCAACGCACTAAAGCTACAACCTCGACATGAACTGCCTTTAACGACTTATAAGGAACATTTTGCACTTTTGTCCACAAGGTTTTAGGGTGACTTAACCTGCTTACATTTTGCATAAGGTCTTCAAAACTTCAACGGCATACGTGCAGAAGTCTGCTTTCTTACACGAGTTTTGAAAATGACAAAACTACACGCTAATAGCTAATACAACCATAATTACCCACGAATATGTTTATGTGACAATGATTGCACCAAATGGTAGACTTAAAGTCGTGTGAACTTTATCAGTTTCTCTTTAATAATGTTCAAAACTTTCAAATGGACTAAGTTTATCTTTTAACACTTGAAATAATAATTAGCATTTACAGGTAATATTTTTACTAAGTCTTGAATTTTTTTTCATTGCCATGTAAGTGCATATGAAATCTTATATACAATACATATATTTTGCATTTATTTTGGTCTGTGGAAATAATGACAATTTTTCTTTTTGGCACACATACCAAGCCCTGAGCTTCGGTAAAACCGTTTTTATGATTCATTTTTATCATTTATCAAGGCAAATTATATTTTTCTCCCTTGTCCCCTTTGTGTGTCGTCTAATATAATAGATTTTATTATATTTAACAGAAGGATGTCGTGATTATCATCTTAATCGTCGCTATATTATCCACATTATCTATTCTGACTGGTGAAATTGCATTGAACAGTTTGCAACGGTATTTTCCCAAGGTCATCAATTTAACTAAATTGCTTTTTTGAAATAAGATATCTTTTTTTTTTTGTTAATACCCCACGTCAACTTGAGAGTTGGTACATTTTTGGGTTCCATCCATTAGCGTGCTCAACTTGTCAATATCATGTGTTTCTTTCCACACACGCAAATTGGAGGCTGAAACCACCACGGCGCGCTCCATCATTACGCCAATAAGACTTCACATTAATCTTTGCGCACTGACGACGATTAGCTCTGCACCGCAGCGGCTCCGGGGCAGAAATAGTAGCCGTTTGGCCGGGTACGATTCCGGACGGCACCGTGCGAGGGACGCTTACGGAGTGTCGGCGTACAAACTGCCTGGTGGCCGGCGCACGCCCGCATGCACAAAACCGGCCGACCTTTAGCCAAGACTTATTATTAAAATGTTTTTTTCTTGTCTGCTCATACATCAACTGATCTGGACCATAACGACCCGCGAGACAGTTTTGCCGCTAATTAAATGTAACATAAGATCTTTTGAGTAAAAACATTTGGAGCCCTGGGATTATAAATCTTTGTGTTTTTTTTTTACGCTGACATGCAGAAAAAAAAAAGTGACAACTACAGTTTGTTCATTTGTTAGCTGGTGGGATGACGGCCAAAAAAACTATTACCATGACACTTTGTAAAATTTATTTTCACTTTGCCGTTTGAGCCAGCCGTCACGAAATTTCCCTCGGACTGGCGCGTTTGAAACCCGGCGCGGAACGAGGACTGATATTTCACGAAAATGTGTTTGTAGGCAGCACACGGGCAAATGAACTGTAAAATCTTCGTACATATTGCAATTCAAACATGGGTTTGCGTAGGCCTTGAATTATGGCGACTTGGCGTGCTCTGTGCCACAGTGCTGCCTCACGCAGGTGTCTATTGGTACTACAACAGACACTGCCATCTGGAGAGCACCACACAAAAAATGAGTGGTAAGAAAATATAGTAATGGAGAGGTTTTTTTTTCCCCTTTTCTTTAAAAAATGGATTAGATGGATATATGCGTACGAGACTTTTTGCTGTCTAACTGAACGAACAAACATGGAGGCGGTCGACAATTTTTTTTTTTTTTTGTGAACGGTTCGGCCTCGGTGGAGGTTGGTGCTGTTCTGGTTACAGTTTAAATAAACTGTTGCGCTTTAATCCCACAAGAACCAGAGGTCCAAAAGCGTCAAAGGCAGGGAGGGAGGAAATGTCAGTCTGAGGAGGGGGGGGGGGTGTTGCCGAGCCCCTTGTGCGTCTGGACAGGAAATGGGCCACTTTAAACTTTGACCCTGGTCCACTAGGCACCTCTTTTGTGCGCGCCTTGTAGCAGGTTCTTACGGGCTTGATGGACAGATGGTCGTCATCGAGACTCGTGCAGGTGCTCTGCCCCCAGGTGAAGATGGCGGCTGAAGGCCGACCGAGGGGGGGGGGGAGCATGGGACGGTCAACAGAAATGGCGGGAAAAAGGCGGCCAGGTAATGAATTTTCCGGGGAGTGTCCACTTTGATGGTCTGGGATCGGTTCTTGGCGGGAGAAAGCCACGAGGGTTGTTTGCTTCGCCGCTGGGCCGCAATAAAAGAAAATTGCCTCAGCGACCTTCCCGGAACACCGACTCAGATATTGTTCCCTTGAAAACGGTTTATTCTCCTTTCAACATTCTCGGACCGAACCGCAAACGCCGAGCGGGAGGAGGAGGAGGCGTGTGTGTGTGTGGGGGGGGGAAGCGGAGGCCCCACGCCCCCCTCGAGCGTCGGGGGCCAGGTCTCAACGCTGGTGACGCTCCTCTGAAGGCAAGTCGGCTGCAGGCGGGTAATAACAAACGCTCGCAGTTCTGGATTTCTGCCGGCGAGTGCGACTTCAGAAAGTTATTGACGAAACCAATGCACTGTTTTTGCTCATGGGTGGAAATCGCTAATTTAACAGATTCAGCTAGTTAAGTTATTTGTCTAACTTATTCGTGGCATGCTCAGATTTCATGTCGCCAAGCAAAACTGGCACTGGGTGCTGAATTCAGTTTTTGAGGAAGTGCTTGGGTTTTTTTTTACCCTTAAAAGGTATACTTTGCAGTTAAACAACAAAACAAAAAACAAAACACTTTTTCCTTTCTGAAAATTGAAGCAAAAGTGGCCAATTCAGACTAATTTGTCCAAATATAGTGTAGATTATTAGACTATTGGGGCAACTTCAAAATCACACACACCAAACTAATGTACAGTATTTCTACACGACGGTGAAGCGCAAACTCAACAATGGCGACTGATTACAGTTATAATAAATTTGGACAAATGAACCAAGGGCCTGAACTACACACACACGCACAGACAACTCGAGTTTGGCCAGCCAAAAACATCCATTCCAAAAAGTCTAATCCCAGGCCTCGCTGTGTTTGTTTTTGTGTTTACGGAAGAACGTCAGCCGTCCGAGGACACGACACGGAGAAAGGTCAAACCGCGGGACCCCCGGAAAGACTCGGCAAACACGGTTGAATTCTAATTTGTGATAGAAAGTATGTACGTGTGTGTGTGTGTGTGTGTTTGAGTAGCCTCACACACACCATTGATATTCTCGAGAGTCCAGGAATATTTGTACATTATATTGTTTTCCGACAAAAATGATAAAAAATTATTACAGTATTCTGCAGTTATTTCTCATTAATCGGGTGTTTCATTTATTTTCTGGATAAAGTAAAATATTTAATCTATATACAGAAAAAAAAATATGAAAAGGTTACAGACTTGCCAGGTTTTTTTCGATAATTGAAAAAAAAAATGGAGCAAGATAAATAATTTCAACAAGATTTCCAACATTAAGATGGCATCTAACCTAAACAATGACATTGATGGTTTTTTTTCCCTTAATATCTTTTTTGGAGGGAAGAAAAATGACTGCAATTTTGTGGTTGCACAAGTCTGCACACCCTCTTATAAATGTTATGGCTGTGCTCAGAATTAACCAATCACATTCAAACTCATGTTACTGGATATGGGATTACGCACGCAGCTGTCCCCATTGAAAGTACCTCCGATTAACCCGAAATACATTTCAGATATTCTTATAGGCTTTTTCTATCATGTTTGCCTTCAGGCAGAAAAGATCTTAATCACGCTAAAATAAAAAAATAAAAGGGAAGCCTCACCTATCTTTGTCTTTTTCACATCGTCATCAGGGAAGCCTGGAAAATAAAAATCCCAATTTGACAAAGCAAGGAAGAGAAAGTACATCGGTTTCAATCATGAGTAAAGAGAAAGCAGAAAGAGACACACGAGCACCGTGGAGTACAAATACTTGGGAAAAAAAAAAAAAAAAAAAACATTCATACATCGCGAGTCTCGCTTTATTTCCCACAGTCGAGAAATCCCTCTGCTTGACCGCTATGCATGTTGACGCTTTGTTATGAAATGTGGCTTAACGCCGGATAATTGGCACACATCGACGCTGACAGAGATGTAAACATGGGAGGCCGAGATCTTCATCGGCGAGGATGGAGACAACAAAGCCTGGCGCTGAAAGGTTGTTAATCTGTGATGGATCTTTGGCTCTCCGACACGGCGGTGATGGTGTCGGTCGGGAATGTTGCCGCCCGCCTGCATGAGGGGAACATGTGTTGCGTGTGCGCTATGCGGTCCGTGCGCTCATTAGTGCGAGCTGCAGTGCAGACTAGCTCCAGTTACAGTAGTAAACAACACCTTTGAAGTTTTAGCGGAGGTCCGAAAAGCCCAGCAGGCCCCGAGCGCCGCAAAAGAGGTGGGAATTGTGCAGGAAGAAAAGGGAGGGGACAACGGGGGGGGCACGTGACCGAGAGCTCGTTAAAGCAAATGATGCACAGCGTATGCACCTGTCCACTTAGGACAAACATATGGGAGATATATATACACATTTTCTTTTTTTGTTTTTTTTAAACTCTGGCGGCACGGTGGATCAGCTGGCCTCAGAGTTCTGAGGACCAGGGTTCGATCCCGCCCCCGCCTGTGTGGAGTTTCCCTATCCCAAAAACATGCGACATTAATTGGACACACTAAATTGCCCCTAGGTGTGACTGCGAGTGTGGCTGTTTGCCTCTGTGTGCCCTGCGATTGGCTGGCGACCAGTTCAGGGTGTACCCCGCCTCCTGCCCGTTGACCGCTGGGATAGGCTCCAACGCTCCTCGTGAGGATAGGCGGCAAAAGAAAATGGATTGATGGATGCATAGAAATGATTCCTAATTCAGCTGTAGGTCTCTAACAGGGGTGGGCACAGTATGGCCAGCGGACCACGTAGATATCACTTTCCCCTACAAAAGATTTTCTTCATTGATATGCCATATTAAATATAGTGACCCTGTGGTGACACTAAAGTAAAGAGACTCTTAGGTGACCGAAGAAAAAAAACAACATTGCATTCCAACCCAACCTTTTTATTCTGCCAACAATTAGAAAAATGAGAAATGTCTCATTTCGATTTTCTTTTCTTTTTCCTCATTCTTGGTTTTACTTCTGGTATTTTCCACTTTTTACAGAGCCAATTATTTCAAAATACAGTGTTCTCCCACATATTCGCAATTCCCTACTTGCAAATTCATCTGGGCTGTTTTTATTCATTCATTTTGCTAAGTCCAAAGATATAACCAATATTACGTTCTGGCCACATCATCTTGTACCTCTTTAGTACCAAGGAACTATGTTGACCTGAGAGGAGGAACTTTGTTTACAGACCGCACCCTATCTAATCGTATTTAAAAGTAGTATTTTGCCACCACCGTGTGCCATGTAATTATAATCCATTGAAGGGGCGGAGTCAATTACTAGCAGATTTTCACTATTCGCAACAGGACTTGATTTTAATCGTCAGAGTGTTCACGAGCGAAAACTTATGTTCAAATTCGGGCCATTTTATATATTTTTTTTCGATCAAATCTATGATACTGGTCAGTCCCCCCATAGCCCTGTTCTCATAACAAAATATTGTCCATTAAGCGTTGTAAATGACTTTCTCCCATTGACAATGCAATGTTGATGCAACGAATATGTCACTTTTTTGGGTGTCCTGAAAAGTGACAAGTGAAAATATTGTAGATGCACAAATTCCGCCTGGCATCAAAATACAGAAAGAGGTAACAATCATACACGGGCCACCTTTTGACAACACAAAGAAGAGTTTCCAATACATCAATTTTCAATGACTTGAAAAGTTTCAGTATTAAAAAAAAGCATCATCGTTTTGGACATACTTCAGCCCCAACACCTGTGTGCGTGTTCGCGCCATTACAAAAAATGCGCCCCTTTTAGCGATTTCACGTTCGTGTGGGCGGGTGTCCGTGTTGGCGAATCGGCAGGCGGGCATTGCAATAAACAGATGTTGAGTCTTTATGAGGTCTTTACAACAGGTTCAGCTGTGCCCAGATGTTTATGCACACGTGTGTGTGTGTGTGTGTGTGTATGAGAGAGCGAGAGAGAGAGAGCAAGAGAGAGAGAGCGAGAATGGAAATAAGATAATTTGTTCATGGGTCAAACTGACACCATCATATGTAAAAAACCAAAAAAAAAAAAACATTATTATATATTTACAGAAATATGAGATTTTGAACCATCATTATTTAGATTGACCACTTCATAACTCAAAAGTGAAGTAAGACTACTCACCCCTTCACTGCCTCATCACGAAGAGGAAACTGTATTGCTACAATTGTGTTGCATATCCTGCAAGTAAAAGATAAAATTAAATAATTCAGCATTTGCATGATAAAAAAATTATCATACTCGATCATTTATATTGTTGCTAGAGATCATATCAGATAGCCAAAATCTTTCCTTTGTCAACAATTTCCATTCCCTGCTCCGCGGTTATCATCACATGTGTCTCCGCTTGGCCATTGCAGTAGCATTTTGTGGCAACATGACGAAAAAAAAAGCCAAAGAAAAAGCAAAAGGTTTGTACAATCATTCTCCGGACGCTCATGTAGAGCTTTGAAAATTAAGCGCCTGGAGCAGCGAGAAAGGCGTCCACGCTCAAAAACACTTTTGTGATGAGTTTTAAATGAAAATAACAGCACTGTGTTGTGTAAAAATATGTAATATCTACGGGAAAATCTTGATTTAATATCAGTCAAATGTGTGTTCAAATCATACTTTGATTAAATTACATTTCCACCCCCACTACAGTTGAACGATATGTTATCTGAAGAGCAATTGTAACTCGAAATTTTACTGGCAATACTAACATACAAAAAAAAAAAAAAAAAAAAAAGACAGCATCATAAGTTCGGGCACTCGTAAGTCAACTCGGTCCAAGTACTGTATGATATATTTTAACTGTACTTATATCAGTCTTGTTTTGTTCAAAGAAATGTCTCGGTGGTAAAGTTCGAGACAGAATGTCGCTAGCTTGTTTTTCACCGACTTTAAATGTATTTTATTAATATCGCAAGGGGACAGTCACACACACAAGTGAGTATTTTTTATTTGCACGGTTTTAAAGCTAAAAAGGTACGCGAGCCATTTTATGGCCCAAATCACACGAGGATACAGGAAAATTCAAGTTGACTTTTCTTTCCCCTTCCACAATAACGTTCGGCGCAGAAAGACTTGCGGACACGCCGACTCCGTGCGGGTTTTTAGCACCTCTGCTCGTAAATTTGTGGAAAAACAAAAGAGAAGCGGAGTCAAAATAAAGGATTTACGGCGTGAGATGGGTGGGGGGTGCTGGAGATTTTAGACAATATGAAAATAAAAACCCGCAATAAAGCTGCGCTGGGCTTGATTGTGGTCGTCACAGGGACGTGGCGGCCCTCCAACGTGGCCGACTTTATTGCTACATCTGAAAAAGCAAGCAAGCGAGAGAGCGCGGCGGGGACGTCAACAGATTCGGAGATCATTAGAGGCAAATCTTTTTCCTGACGTGGCCGCGGTCTCCGGCTGAGGGGGGGGAGAGGGAGACCACCCCCCACCCCAGCCCATTTTTCAGGCCAACAGCCACGGAGGTTTCAGTTTACCGAGCTTTTTAGACACCTTTTCTTTCGCTTTTTCCTTCTTCATTGGCTTCTCGTAAATCTTTACGTCACACGGCGGGCCCGACTATTGAAGTGAGTTTTATAAACATCAGGAGGGAAGCAGGAATTTCTTTTTTTCTTTTTAAAGGTTGAAACAGAATCAAACAAATAGTTTTGCGCCAATTGCATTCACTGTAACGCTTTTGCCTGACTAAAACATACTGGCAACATTTGCGACTCGTGGCAAAGTGGTTTTGCAATTTATAGTGCACCCACAAAGCATTCAAAGTGTAAATGACACGGACTACTCTTTGGCAACGATACCCATGTCACAGAGCTTCATTAATAAACTTTTTTTTGAAGCAGGGAAACAAGTCTTGACCTGAATCTCAAGACCATGTACGTGCCGGGCTAAAGCTACAGAAAGAAGAAACAAAGCTGAAGTCTTGACCCTTGGATGTGTCACTGTGACACCTTCCCCGACATCGCCTGCCACTAGTTCCGAAAGTTAAGGGAACACCTTTAATTCAGTCATTGTCTTTAAAGTGACCGTTAATGCTAGTTCACTTCTTTTTACACTTGTACCAAGTGATTTAAAAAGATTTGTGAAGGGTGACAAGCCAATGTTCCACTATAGCTTCTTTTCACGTGTTTATCTTATTTTTACACTTTAAACAACGTTAAACTGGTGTCCCTGGAACTGATTATTTTTACTTCCATGACTTCCTTTGTGGGGGGAAAAAAAAAAGTTTTAAAATCCAAACAAAAATACAACATGTTGATTGTTTTAGGAGGTTGCACTGTGATTAAAATCCGAGTTTATGTACAGTACAGTATACCACTGTCCCCGTAGTGTGTGAAAAACAGTCGGTGCGGGAGTCTTGGTCCTTTTTGGCCAGCGCCGCGCATCAGAGGTTTGGGTTTCACGGATCATAGCAGGGGACCGCTGAAACTGTAGACAACGACAACAAACACGGCCTCTGTATTTTTAGGTTGCCAGTATAAAATCCACTTTTCGCAGTTTGATGCACAGGCAAAGCCAAACAAACTGTGGCCTTCAAAAAAAAAAAAAAAAAAAAAAAAAACAGGACCGGCATCCACAATTGGAAAAGGATCACTAGAACGTTCATAAATCCATACACATGTGATAATCATGTCCTCTATGTTTACATACGCTGTACACCATATTTCATTTGCAAGAACATGTCAGTTTGAAAGTGAGCAATTATGCGGATAAAGATATGACACCCAGGTACTACTAGGGGGAAAAAATAATAGGGAAAAATTTGGGGGTTTTTTTTGGACAGAAATCAAATCATTATAGGAAATTACACAAGCAGATATGCTACTCCATGTTGAAATTATGTTTCGGTGTGCGCTTGACATTTATGTTACTTTGCTTCCCCCTATCGAATAAAAGAGGGCACTGCTTTAACACAGAGGAAACAATACAAATTGGAATAACTTCAAAAAAGATAATACACATAGAAATATGAATAAGTGGAAACTCAAAGTTTATGTAGCTGTGTATATTTATACATTTACTGTAGTAGTACAACTATTGTAGCACTAAAGTTGTCTTATATTTGGAGGGAAATATTGTACTTTAACAACGTTATGAAAGTACTGAAAGGAGACCCAATCCATTTGAGAAGTTTAAAAATAATGTGATTGTATCACCTGGGAACACGTTGTGAGGGCACCCATCTTGGAAGGACGTCATCACTCAACTCGAGCAGATATTCCGTATTATTCCACAAAAAAGGAAAACAAACCCAATTTGTAATAAAAGAAAGTAGCCTCCCGTCAGGTTCTTGTTGAATTTCCCTCAAAACAGCAGGTCTTGGTGGTTTTGGGGTTATTTTAGCGGAAAGTGCGTCGTTTTCAATCTACCTCATATATTAATCAAGAGGAAGGTCACATGTGTGCTGATTGGGGTTTAAAATCATTAAGCCAATCAGATTTTAGCAACGTCTTCTGTCTAAAACAAATGGCGACTACAATTTTGAGCCAATCAAGATGAGATGTGGCTAGAATACGTCACCATGTCGGCCATATTGAATGTGCCATCTCACACCCTGAGTGCAATATAATAGACTCATTTCATAGAGAGAAAATTATGGCTCAAATTTTCATTTCAGAGAGAAAGTTATGGCTCAATTTTTTTTAAAGGGCAGCTCACCATCACGTCACATGTACCTTTGGCTGGCAAGGGTGGAAAGTCCAACGTAGCTAACGTGATCATTAACGAAATGGCTAACTAAGTCAAGAAATTCAATATATAAATGAAAAAAAAAAGAATGCAATACCTTTACATTGGTCATGGTAGACGTCATGGTTATGAAAGGAAGTAATAAGGAGTGTCTGCGGAAACACAACTTTTTATTTAATTAAAATATTGTGTGTATCAACTAACAAGACAGCAGAACTTTGCCTACACACAAACGTATACGTACATTCTAGCTTGAGGCTTCTTCTTTTCTTGATTTTATTATTAATATATTCATATAAAACAGTATCCAAACTAACAAAGACGTGTGAAACAGAAGCCTCTCCCTTCATGCTGCGCCCTCTTGGACAACTGGAAATGCTCACATGACACACACACGCACGCGTGCATAAACACTGAATTTCCCACTGTTCCGTGTCTTTAAGGCCCCTTGAAAATTATTTTAAATGTGTTGCAAACATGGGCTCAAATATAAATAGGAATCATTCATAACATTTAGGCAGAAACAGCAAGGGGCGGTGGGGGGGAAGAAAAAAAAATATGAAAATGGACACATTGAGAAGCAACGAGGTGATTCCTTAATAATCAGCCTAAAGCAGCAAAGTAAATCAATAACGAGGGATGTCAAGTCTGCAAAACATTTGAGGGAAAAATACATTTCTAATCAACTGTTCAGTGGAACGTCCAAAGTCAGCAATTTTTCTCTTTTCATCTTTCACAAAACTTTCAGATAATTGTGTTCCTCCCCGAGCCCTGCAATTTTATTTTTAAGATTTTGATTTGGAATTTGTTTGCATATTTTGTGTCCAAATAGTTTTGAGAAAATGTTTTTCTCCATATATTTTCAGATTTTGGAGGGGGAAATGTTGGGAAATTTTGTAAACTTTTTTTTTTTTTTTAAAAAGTATTTAAATTCTATTAGAAAAAAAGAAATCAATAAAAAACAAGTATTTTGTATTCTATGCTGCGCTCATTTACAAAAGCACGACTTTTCCGACCTCTCTTGCGACTGTTGTCAAAAACGCAACAAGCAAGTTTAAAATATTTATGAACTGACGGCTGTTATGAATTTGACATGGCAGAGTGTTGTTAACAACCTCGCCAAACTTTAATGATTGTTATGTACACAGACAAAAAAAAGACAAGCAATTATGTAAAATAAGGCTTCAAAATAGAGGGGGGAAAAAATATACTCCTGCACTTTAAGGATGTGGGCGTGTCTACCGAATGTGCTGAAACCACGTCTATTTTAATTCAGTCAAATATTATTTACGACTACAACCTTCAAAAAAATGAATGCTTCAAATCTAATTTTTGTGAAGACGAGGGAGTCGGAGGTGGAGTTTTCACCCCTTGTAAAAGAAGCCTCATTTCCAACATGGTAATAGGGAAAAAAAATCTGACATTTGGAGGTTCCACTTGGTATCGTGAAATGTGACATTTTGGACCAAAAACATGCAACACGCTCTCAGCGACCTGTCAATCCAAACATCAGAAGAACACGTTAACCTTGTACGAGTGTGTCCGAAACGTCGAGTATGGCGTTAAGGCGGGGAGCAAGGGGAAAAAGGCCGATGGACAATTTTGTTTGGAGAGAAATTGATAATAAACCCTCGCCTGGTCCCGAAAGCTAAACGAGAGGATTCACCAAGGCACACAAGCACAAATATGACACCTGCCAAATTTGATCCAATTCGCTTCAGAACCGTGTTTGTGTATGCTCCACAAAAGGACATGGCGAGGAAGCTGTGGATAAGTGCATGTGGTGAGAGCGTTGGGTACGTGATATGAGTCACGGGAGCGAATAAATATGCCACTTTTGTCTCTCCACCACACACACCAACCACATAAAGGCACATTGCTAATGCAGTTAAGACATACATATCTCATCTTCCATGTTGACGTACAATTAAACAATATAACCCATCTGACCAACGTTTGGTTATGAAGCACACGTGTTGCTCTTGTCTCATGGAAAGCACGTATGTATGTAGAAATTTTGTCATCTTCTTCTGGATACACTTGTCCAAATTCTGTGAATTCTTTCCTCTTTTTATCACCCCAAAATACTGTACTGAAAAAAGTTATTTATAAACAAAAGTTTTTTTTTTAAAACCCTCATTTTTTTGAACAGGAAAAAAAAAATAATTCGACAGGGAACACTGTTACTTTCCATGAAAAAAGAGAAACCATAAAATGTCATGATTAAATAATTTGGAAAGGGTAGGATAAAACTGTAAAATCACCATCTTTGGAAATACCAGTTTTATTAGACCGTGACGACAACACACACACACACACACACACACACACACACACACACTCTCATATTGTCGGGATAAAAAAATATCAAAAATGGGATTATCATTGGGTAGAGATGATCCACATACACATACACATTTCCATACCGTTGTTGTCCACTGTAAAGCATTGTATGGTCAAAGGGTATTCTTTGTTTCGTAATAAAAATTATAACGTTTTTGGCAAAAAAGCTGGAAAAAAAACCATTTAGAATTTTTGTGCATAAATATATTGAACTTCATGCTTTTCATTGGACAGCAACACGTAAGACTTCCAGCAAAAGAGCGAAGCATCCCCGTACAAATGTTAGAAGAAGGCGAGGGGGGAAGTGGAGGGGGCTATAAAAACAAAGTTTAGGGGCAGGGAAAAAGTTCCGGACTCGAGTGGGTGTCTTTGACCCCGCCCACTCGACGGAGACCTTACAGTTCCATAAAGCAAGCGCTCCTCCGGCGTTTTTTCTTCTTTCAAGTACAATACTAAGAGAAGGGTGGGGTGGGGGTCCAACATGGACCAATATTGGAGGAGGAGGAAGGGAAGCAAGGGGGGTTGGGGGCACATCTTGGATTAGCAGCAGCTGGGTGAACGAGCGTGTGGGCGTGCAGCCCCTTGCACACGCCCTTTCTGCAAAATTGCCGCATGAGAAACAGGTCTTCGGGAGGAAAAAAATAAAACACAAATCGGGACATTAAGGTTTTTTTTTCCCCTATTCAAACATTTTCAGAAATATTTTTTTCCTCCTTCAAATTGTTAATTTTTCTTTTCACCAAAAAATAAAAAAAAAAATCATTCATAAATCTTTACGCATAGATTTTCTTCACGATTCTTACTTACATTTCTAAAGAGTAATTATAGTAATACCACTAGCAGTAATTAAATTTTTTTTTACACAAAAAATTTCAAATGTATTTCAACTCCTTTCATTTATTAAACAAAAAAAAATGCCATTTTGGGGAAGAAAAACAAAACCCAAAAATATTCATCTTCGTAAACTTTTTTTTTTCATACAAAATATTTAAAATGGTGTAAATTTTTATTCTAAAAACTTAAATTTTGTTCTTGTTTTTCAATCTATAATACAAAAATACATATTTTGATGAACAGTTAATTTCCCAAATTATCTTAATCCATAGTTTTTGAAATTTTATTCCTTTTTTTAACATTGTAATTTAAATATTTTTTATAGAAAAGGAATACAGAAAAAAATTGTCCTTTTCAATTAAAAAAATGAAAAGACTTTTTTGGGGGAAAAAATTTCTCTAATCCTCATTCATTCCTAAATGATTGAAAAATGTATCTATTTTTAATGCCAAAATATTTTAGAAAAGAACCCCATTTTATTTATTTATTTATGGGCTTCGAAAACATCCATACATGCATTTTCTTAGCTGTTTATCCTTACAAGATGTCACGGGAGTGCTGGAGCCAAATCCAGATGTCTATGGGCAGGAGGCGGGCGGGGTACACCCTGAACCGGTTGCCAGCCAATCACAGGGCACATGGAGACAAACAGCTGCACTCACAACCCCACCTAGGGGCAATTTAGAGTGTCCAGTTTATGTTGCATGTTTTTGGGATGTGGGAGGAAACCGGAGTGCCTGGAGAAAACCCACGCAGGCACGGGGGAGGACATGCAAACGACACACAGGCAGGTCCGGGATTGAACCCGGGACCTCAGAACTGTGAGGTCAACGCTTTCTAGCTATTCCACTGTGCCGCCCTTTGAAAACGATACTGAAAAAAATAATAAATTTTGGTAAAAAGAAAAATCTTCAATTTGGAGTCATTTTACCCCAAAACATTTTTAAAAGATTACATGAAAATGTAATAAAAAAAAAACAAATGTATTTCTGAAATGTTTGGTATAAATGAAAAAAAAACAAATTTGGAGTCTTTTCAGGAAGTTGTATTTTTCGCCAAAGCTTTATCAACTCCCAATCCTGCATCGGTATCGAACGCACGGAAAAACGAGCAGGGCAACAGCCGGATTTGATGGGCAGCGTGAAAAGGGCTTGTGTGTGTGTGTGTGTGTGTGTGCGCGCATGCATGGGATTCGGGCTACCAGCCAATCAGGTTGGCCTTAGCCTTCTCTGTCAGCTTGCGTACGCGTCCTTTGGAGGAGGTTCCGAAGGTGATGGAGGAGTCCTCAAAGAGCAGCTGCCTCTGCTCCTCCTCCGAGTCATCCTCTACGTACCAGGCCGAGCGTCGCCCCTGGTTCCGGGTGCGCATGGAGCCCCCCGCCCCGTCCTCGCCCTCCTCCTCCTCATCATCCTCCTCCACCTCCTGGTGTTCCGCCACCCCTTCCCCTTGAGCGCCTCTTTCCGTCCGTGGCGTGGACGTGACGTCGTCGTGCGCTCGCCGGCTGCTCCTCCTCAGCGGCGAAGGTTCGGGGGTCTCCAAAGAGGTAGCAGTTGGAGGAGGAGGGAGAGCGGGGGGCGGGTGTGGCGGCGTTACCTCCTCAGTCCTGAAAGATCGCGGCCGGCCCCTCTTCCTCGGCGTGCCAGAGTCCGACGTCACCGGCGCAATCCCCTCGTCGCCAGTGGATTGGTCGACCTCTTCTTCGAGGGCGGGGCTAGCAATGTCCGCTTTGCCCTTCCTGCCGCGTTTCTTGCCCGGGGGGCGACCGCGCCTCCTGGACGGGCTACTCGGAGTGGCGGGGTCCGGCGGAGGGCTTGCTGGCAGGTCCGCTCGGGATTTACGGCCCCTCCTTCCAGGTCCGGCTGTCAGGTGACCGCCGTGGCCATTCAGGTGGGCTGTGGTCTGGGAAGGGGGGCTTTCCGGAGACCCTGAAGGGGATGTGACATACACAAAGTGTGTTTTCAAGACATTCACACACTTAAATACATATGATTGACATCCAATGAAAAGCAAGTACATTTGTCACCTGACTGAAGACTTTAATTTGCTCCATAGTTGCCATAAAGAAAATCAAATGTTGATGAAAGATGATCCACACACCTGATCTTCGTCTAACAGGCGTCCTCGGTTTCCGCCGAGTGCTTCCAGCCACGCCGCCTTCCACGGCCGGAGTGGGCAGCGTCCTATCGGCTGCTGCCGCGGGTGGCGAGGAGGCCGAGACAAAGTTGTGATTTCTCAGCGAGCGCGTCGACTCTATATGAGGAAAAAGTCACTTGAGAGATGTATAATCAAGACGTGATTAATTATGTGCATATTTTTTAAAAAATATCAGTCACATGTCTGCAAATTTCACGTTTAATGAAATATTTAATGATTACGACTAGCAAGTTAAACGTTAAACACCCCCCCCAGAACGTGTCACCCATTATATACTCTATTGCTGTTTTTTTTTTCCTGACACACCTAAAGATTCCACAGGGGGGCGCCAAAGAACAACACTGCCATGACCCTTGTTCACTGAGAGGGAATTCCAACCATTTTTTTTTGGGTGGGGAAATTCCCCAATGTTTTTTCAATATTTGCATCAATAAAAATTCAAGAAATGCTATTTTTCTCCAATCCTACTATTTTTTTCTGTCTTTTCTTATTTAAAAAAAATACAAAAATTCCAAACAGTTAAAATTTAAAAAAAAAAAAAAAAAAAAAAGGCATGCTGACCTGTAGTGTTAGCACTTTGCGCTAGTGCCGACGAGGTCGGCGAGTGCGCAAAGTGTCTTGCAGCGCTGCGTGTGCGTCCTGGCGTGTCTGTCTTCCCGTTGAGCAGCGGAGGTGTGTGCTTCACAGGGAGGTTCTGCCTCAGGGAGGGCGGCCGCGAGGGAGGCGGCGACGGCTCCCGCCTGCTCGTCACTCGGGACGAGACGCGCCTTTTCCTCTCTGGGCTACAAACAGTTGGCCGGTCACGTGACTGTCGTTTAAACCGAAGAACCAGGCGTTCATGTTGTACCTGGACGCCAGGCTGCTGGGGGGAGACTCGCTGCGCCGTCGCCTCTTGACGTGCCGCGTGGGTCGCTGGTCAGGGGTGGCGTGTCGGGACTGCCGTTCAGCGGTCCGTCGGGTCAGCTTTTCCGTCAGGCCGTGGATGGCCTGGTAGTCGGCCAGGATGGAGCTCATGTGCTCTTCGAAGAGCGCAGACAGCCTCAAGCTCATGCTGTAGATCTGAAGAAACAAAAACACACACAGACACCAATAAGCTACAGTGGAACCTCAGGTACTGAACGGACCCGGTTCACGGGGAAAATTTGGGAGGAAATATTGTTTTGGTTAAAGAACTCTTTCAGCTAACAAACAATCTTGTCATGATGCCGAAGGCTCAGTTGTGCTTTTCTATGCACATGAAAAACAAATAATTGTGTTTTTTCACTTATTTCTATATTCACTATATTTACTTTTTAACAACCAGGTAAACATCACATTCCGGGGCTGGGATGAATGAATTTTATTCAATTAAATTCAGTGGTAAACGTTTCTTTGGTTCCTAAATGTAACGTGTGCACGTGTCCTTCTCTTACCCTGGACTTCTTACTGGGCGTGTACGCTTTGGAGTTGCTGAAGATGAGCCGCACGTCCTTGGAGAGCTGGATGGGCGTCTGATACTTGCCTGCAGTCAGCGTGTTGAGGACAGTGCCGAAGTCCATTGGCGAGTCTACGATTTGGAGGTAATCCTGGCACAGAAAAATCAGGACGAGCAGTTTAATGAATGACCACCCACCCATCCACAGACACAGGTATTAGTCGTATCCATGCATGTTGCGCGTACCGGGTACTCCTGCAGATCCACAGGTTCTCTGAAGGGTTCAGAGTCCTCGCACTGAAAGATGAGGTCTAGCAGCTCCTTGCAGCGTCCGCGCCACGCTTGGGGGTCGTACGAGGGGGGTCGCGTCCGCAGTCGCCGGCGTGTCGGACGGCCCTCCTGCAAGTGAGAAAGAAAGCAGGCCACTCAGACATGATGTAGCTTGTCGCGCCTCAAAAAAAAGAAAAGAAAAAAATTAGCACTCCAACTACCAGTGCAAGACTAACAAAATACAGTAGTGCAGTGGGCCCAAGTGTTAAGAATGACCAATGTAGATAAAAAGAGAGGAAACCTTGTAGTTTTGGGTGGAGGTGCCCGGTGTACTCGTGTCCTCATCCTCTTCCTCCTCCTCCTCATCCTACATGGAGAACAGACACATGAATCTACTTACACTAAATGTGTTTAGTCAGTGCTTCGAGGAACACACCTCCTCTTCAGAGTCAGAGAAGGTGGCCTTCTTGAGGGTTTTGTAAAGTGGCATTAGGTCTGTCACACTTTGGTCCCTGAAAAAGGAAAAAAAAAAAAAAGCGTGGAAACATGCACTCGCTGCGCTGTATGCAGAGCTAAACCATAAAAAAAAAAAGTTTAACATCTTAA
Source organism: Syngnathoides biaculeatus (assembly GCF_019802595.1). NCBI lineage: Eukaryota > Metazoa > Chordata > Actinopteri > Syngnathiformes > Syngnathidae > Syngnathoides > Syngnathoides biaculeatus. The sequence goes on along the minus strand of NC_084662.1, from coordinate 10,575,072 downwards.
ATTTAATACAGAGCAGTGATAAAATGGCAAACAATGAGTGGGTCATTTCCTCAGTGACTGACTTCCTGTTATGAGATTCGTGAGTGACAGATTGACTTTTGCCATTTTATGGGGATGACATAACGGTATATTTCATGCTACTTTAATGGGCTGCAGTAAATTAATAGAACACTGTTCATAGTTTGTTAGAAGGCTTGTTGTAGGAGCTTGTAGTCACCCTACTCACTTAATGAACTGCAGCATGAGGTCAGAGACAAACTTGGCAGTGGTGACGATGAAGGAGCCAGGCTCGTTAAACGTTTGCGCATTGTGCTCCACGTATCGAACTTCCCACATCAGAGATGACAGTCGTCTGAAATCAACCGACGCACGTTAATCCATCGTTTTAAATGCTTTCACACATGCAGAAATTCACATTTTGGTACCTGTAAAAGCGGTTGACCAGCCTTTGGCGTATGGTGCTGAGGTCCGTAATGTAAGCCACCACCGTGCAGTAGGTGGGGTACGCGTGCAGGTCCACTGGGAAAGCAAACGGTGCCGCGATGTCTGAAAATAAACATTGACACACTACGATCACCAAACTTGTGCAGTGATAACTTGTGTCGGACAAATATACATAATTGGAATTGTTCAGTTTAGACCTACAGTGTGAATCTAGTCTACGGGAGAGGATAGAAGTATTATGAGACGCGGCCGTTTTAAGGCAGTTGCTCTGAAAAGTCACCAGAGGGAGCAATTGCAGCAGTTTTCAGGCAAATGACTGGCTGTACACAAGAAATTGTGTTATGTCACATTACACAGTTTCCCATTATATCATGGTTCGCTTTGCCCCCTATGTCGCAGTATTTTATTTACAGGTTTTTCCCATATACATGCAACTCTGCATTTTACAGCTGTGGACGTTCAGTGTATTACACCATTCTGACACAATATGTCATTAGCCTGCATCCAGTCCAGTTTGTATTTTAGCATTAAGCTACCAAATATTCTATTTTTGGTGTTCGGATAGCCAATGTTTAAATAAGATTTATAGTAAACCTCAACTAGAGGTGAATTATAAACAGCATGAAGGCTACATACTTTGTCTCTTATTTGGAGTGATATAAAAACGTTTTTGTCAGATTTCTTGACAGATGGAGAACAGGTACTAAGAAATACTTTTAACACATACACTTATTTAAACACACTTTTTAAGGCAAAACAGGGGTTCACTGTACAGCACACACTGGTAAAGCAACAATGGGGCCATTGTTTCATGCCGATGACCTCAACATGTTGATTCATGATACAAGAAGCAGCTTTGTTTTGCATGATGAAAGTGGAATGAGGCAAGGCGAGAGAAGAACCGTGCTGATGAGATCCTACCCAAGGTGCAGAGCTGGTCGATGGCTTTGATGATGCGCTCGCACTCGTCGGCACGCGTGCGGCATCCCCATTCGCCGTCCAGCGGCACGTACAGGAGTTCGCGGTGCTCCTCCTCCGTGAGCGGGACACTCGTGCCCAACTCGTCCGGGAAAGAAGCTGCGGAAGAAAAGAGGCACGCTGGAAAAGTGGGACTTGCAATAAGTTGGTGTGTTCCAAAGACTCACCCTCATCAGGAATGAGCTCCATATCCCATGGACTCATCTTCTCAGTGTCTCCATTATCCCAGCTGGAAACACAAGAAATGTTTCAGCAACAAGCCTCTTTCGTCCTAAAATTCAAGATGCTATATTTTTAAAAAGTATTTGTTTTAGCATGTATCCCATTCCGTGTGGCGTTTGAACAACAACTTTTGTTAATATGGTGTATTGTGTAAGTTACACTAGTATAAATACATTGTTATAGAAATAATATGGAAAATTTAAATTTCCAAAAAAAAAAAAAAAAAAAGCAAATTTTGTGTAAGTAGCAATTGTGAGACCTTGAAACAGCAAGGACAAACTGCATATTTTAAGGGCAATTAAGTATTTAAATATTGCAATCTTATTCTTACGCTAGCGGGTATTGCGGAAAACCCAATTTTCCAAGTCTCGTGAATAGCTCACATGCAATAACATTGTCCAAATGAAAAAAAATTCACTTTTCAATTTTATTGCGATGCTTCAGGACAGATATTTCTTGTCATCTTATTCTCTGCCGGTATACACAAATCATTAGCTCTGCCAACTCTTGCGCAACCAACATAAAAGTGACCTTGAGAAAAACACGGAGAATGCAAATTCAATCCAGCAACGCGCAGACTGACCTTGTGACTCGTTACTCATTGCAAAACAAATTGATACTGGAAAATGAAGCCTTAGGAATTTAACTGGTAGAAATGTTGTCTCACCTTTACAAAGATTAGTGATTATGATAGCTTCAAGCATGCTAAGCAACATCAATATACTTAAAGCTTGGGTGTCCGTTTTGAAAGAACTTTCTCAAAGTTTGTGTGACCATTTTCAAAGCACTTTCTCGAGCAAAAACATTTTCTTCCACCTTTTTGAACGTTCCTGCACTTTTTTGCAAGTTTTGCAGTAATTCTCCACTTCTAGTACATTTCTGCACATTTTTACATGTTTTCAGTGGCATTAATAAGAATTACCTGTCATGATATGTCCTATTAATTAAGTGTTGAAACCTTTGGAGTCATGCAAAACGTGCCAGAGGATGCAGAGGCATGTAGTTCTTTGAAAACGGACACACAAATGTTGAGCTTTGTGTATGTAGATGAACATTCTCTTATAAATAATTGAAATAAGGTAAGCATGCACCTGTTATCAGCCACACGATCAGCAGCTACTTATTAAAATAGTAAAAATGGGTCCAGACCATCACTGCACTCGAGCACCATGCTGCCGAAACATTCTCTCCAACACCGTACGCAATGTGACTAAATTGTTTGTGCAATGTTACCAGACATTGTAGCATAGAAACAAGCTGTCAGGGTACTGCGGCTGGTACGGCTCGTGACTCTCGATGGTGCCGAACCACCAGGCGTCGTCGATCACCGAGCGAAACCTGTCGCCTGTGCACAGGAGACCACGCCTGTAGTGCACTTGCTTCACGATAACAAACCTGCATGTTGCTACGCTACCTATCGTCCACTGCCGCTTCCTCGCATTGTCGAACTGCTGCCGCAGCACCAGGAAGTCGATGACGTCTGGCATGTCGTGGTACCTGTGACGTAAAAGTATCAAGGCAGTCGTTCATCATGCCAACTTAAAAGAAAAAACAACAATAACAACAACATTATAAAGGTGGCTTGGGATTTTTACTTCATGGAGAAGGATCCTCCAGTTAGTTTGCCAGTGTCTGGGTCCAGGAAGGCCAGTTTGAGGCAGCATAGCGTGGGCAAGCCAACCTCATATTTTATCCCCACAATCTTCATCAGTTCCTGCTCCTGACAAGCACAAACACAAAAATATACATCATAAACACACAATTTATTTTAAATGACCAAAATTGCCGTGATTGAAAAGTAACTCCATATTTTAAAATACTTCCACTAAATTGGTACAGTTTGCATCCCCAAGAAATAAAACTTTGAAATGCACAATTCAATTAACTATAAAACACATCGTATCCTGTATGATTTGATTTGCACATTTAATCACTATGATTTTAAAAAATAAATTAACCTTGAACAATAGCAAGAAAATTACCAAATGTTACCTGTCCCTTCCTTCTAAAATTACTTTAAGTGATAGTCAAATCTTTTCGAAATGTCTAACTTTTCACATTTTAACGCTTTAACGCTGCTCTGCATCTTTATCTGAGATAGATATAGATTAACTTTATATTCTTTGTGTCCCTAAGTTTATACTCAGTCCTGTTACTGGAACACACAAGCCCCGAAAGTCACATGGTTCACAGAAAGTTGAAGCATTTGGATCCGCTTTAGGCTATGGGAAAGCCAAAAATATCCTGGCAGGATATAATTATTTTTAGAATCCCAATAAACTGCATGATTTAGTTGGTGGTGTTAAAATATTTTGCTTGTTTTGTAAGCGACTGCCTCAAACATGGAGCACAAACGCATTAATGACGATATGAATATCTTCATGGACCCAAATTGTTCTGAGTGAACATTGCAGCATCCACAAACATTTATTGCCTCTCATTTACAAAGGTCAGAATAATCATCTTTTCAATTATTAATTTATTTTTGGGGAGACAGTTGTTTACAAGTACTGCAATACAATTTCCTTACCCGCAGCTCCATCTTGTGCCAGGGTTGCTTCTTAGGGTTGATGCTGTAAATCTTCTTTTGTTTGGCCATCTCCACGTACGCTTCGTGGCCCTGACGGAAGTAGTACAACTGCGTGCACACGCACACAGCACGACACAAGACGGCAAAACAAGGTGTTTTATTATTTTGAGACAATGCTCCTGTTTTTTGACGTAAGGAGAAATTGAATTGTTCATGGAGTGTCAAAGTACAAAATACCAATGTATTCCTCTTCTCCCAATCACTATTAAATGCCCAGTATCCTTTTCAGTTCCTTTACTTAGCATCCCATGGTGACTATTTGAAGACACACTAATGGGCTATATCGTAATGTTAGCATTTGTGCAAACTAGCTAAACAGAATCAATCAATCAATCTATCAAATCGCCAATGCAATGCAAATATCCAATGTATTTGCAACTGAAGAATTAAAAGCCTCACACTCAAGAAAACACTATTTCAAGGAAAACAAATTATTACTTGTACAAACATTTGTACAAATAAAGGTGTGGCAATCTCTGTGGTTGAGTAAATAAACACCGCAGGACACGATATGAGGCAATATGGGTGTGTGCACCTGTTCTAGCTGCGCTGAGCCAAAGCTTAAACCGTAACAAACACCCAAAACATAGTTAAAATAAGAATAAAAAAACTGCACAAAAAATCCCACTTTCTTCTTGTGACAAAATCAATTATTACTTATTAAATTGAATTTGAGAAAAGAAGAATCTGTATGGTAGCAGATGTTTTTTTTCTTCTGCCATAGAAAAAAGTTACACTTTCAATCAAAAAGTCATTGTATATAACTCTTTCTTACTATGTATTTTTATTCCGATTATTGTTTTTTGTTTTATTTTTAATATATCGTGTGCTGCTGTAACACCAAAGTCTTATCTTAATGTACCTCGTCTCCCATCTGCGGAATATAAGGACACCTCCTGGGAAGCAGGTCCGTGATCCAGGAAGAGGGTATCCACTCCTCTAAAGTTAGCCCTTGCTCCTGAAATTCTGCTCTCTGTCAGATAACACACATGATTTTCAAACAAATCAATTTTTTTGTCCATGATGCTAAATTGTTGCTTTTTCTTAAAGATGACAAACCTTCCTCTTTTCCTTTGGATTTTTCTTCTTTGGTAGCGTGCCGTCCTTGTCGGCTTTGTCCTTCTTGCGTTCTTTCTTGGGGTCCCGCTTTTTGTCGCCGTCTTCTTCCGAGCTGCTGCTCTTCTTCTTCACCTTCACGCTTTTCTTGGGCGGTTCCAGATTGATGCCTGCGTCGGCCGTCCAGTCCGAGTAATCGCTTGAGTAGTCACTGTGCGGACAAGACGACAATGTCATGATGGATTTTGTGTCCTCGTTTACATACAATACGGTGGCTATTGGAAGGTCGGGGTGACAAATGTGCGCTGACCTTGAACTAGTGTTGATTATTAGTGTTTCTCATGATTAATTACACTCTTATATGGACCAGCAAGGCAATGTTTTTTTTGCTCATGTTATGTTAAATTTACATTAATTTGCTAAGAATCGTGATTTTTGTTTTGACAAAGTTTTCCAAGAGGAAGCATTCATTTTTGTTTGCTGTACATGTTTTTTTTTTTTTTAATAATTTCTTTGGAAGGTGATGCAAGTGAATGCTTTGGGTAAAAAAATGCTTATTTGATATAGAGGAGAAATATAGAAAATCTATGTAGGAGAGGGAATTATTATAATGAAATTTTCTTTCTCTATCTTTTTATGAGCGCTTTCATCTGACGGCTGTAATGCCAAGCCATACCTGGAACTGCTGTGATCATCAGGCCACGGCTCTTTTTGCTCCTCATCCTTCTCCTCTTCCGACGAGTGTCCGTTAATCTGCCGCACTTCCGTCTCTCCCTGATAACGCACGGACGTGCAAAAGTGTCAGATCGGGCCTGGGCAAATATTCATACTCAAGCGCTTCTATTTAAGGAAATCTTTAATAGAGGCCAAACGTGCATATGTTTGGTGTGTTCTACCTCCGAGATGCTGTCATCGTCGTCAGCCGCCTCGGCGCTCTGGCGGCTCGTCTCCTCCACGGCTGCTCGGGTCTGGTAACCGTGGTTACCCTGACTCCGCCTCCCCTCGTCGGCCGCACACTCTGAAGTTGGATGAACCTGTGAGACGGGAATTAGTAAAGAGGGAAGCCGTCGGGACTCGGTCCATTAAACAACCATTAGTGGGATAATAATCAGGTCAGGAAAAATGAGGCAAGGTAGACCGTGACCAAGGTGAGTTTGTCGCATCTTATTATCTCCAAGAAGAATTTGTTCTTATAGTGGCGACAGACATGCTTCCAATTTTTGTGTTAATACCATTACATAGTAAGTAGTGCGTCTGGAAAGTCCGCAGCAAAAGGGAAGCCATTTTGAAAGGAATAATTGAAACAAAACGGTCGGTCTGCCACTTGGAACAGATTATTATTATTATAACTAAGGTTTTGCCTGTCGAGGGCCCAAAAACACATCCATTCTTGCAAGGGCATGTATTCTAGTAAATAGGTATTCAATAGGAATTTGAGCATAAATGTGATCATCATTTGTAGGACTCGTAGCTTTTATTCACTAATGTGAGGAATATCGTTAATTCTTTAAATTGTCTTCTGTTCTTCTTCGAAGTGGCACCCAAAAACCATTCAGCCAATTTGATGCATGCCAATAGATGTTCAATACATTACATACTCAAAAGCACAATAGTAATGATGAAAACATTGCCATTGACCAACATGAACAACTATCTTTTTAATATCATTCAGGGTCATTTAATAACTCACCTGCTCTGTTCAGAAAAATATTAACATATATATTTGTATAATTTTATTCCACCAGTAAGTAAATATAAAGTTGTAAATGTGCCTTTGGCAAAGTTTTGTGATCTTCAGAGTGCAATTGTACTGTTCGTCTATTGAAGTGTAAGTTAAAAAGTTTGGAGGCTAATGTGTTCAGTCTCACTCTGCTCTCCTTCGGCAGGGAGTGGATGGTGCGTCTCCGGCGTTCCGACTGGTAAATGTTGATCTCCTCCTCCCCTTTAGCCTCTCGCCAGTTCACCTGTTTCCTTCACAACCAACAGACACACACACACACACACACACACACACACAGTCACCACACAAAGCATCCACAGTACAAAAACAAGTGTACATTGATCCCCGATATATTGTGGCTCATCGTTTCTGCCCTCACGAAAGTGCTGATTAATTTTTATTGTCTCCAAAGACAGTTCACATGAAGAGTTCATCTTCGCCTATGTAGTTTGACACTATGCCAAAAAAAATGTCTGGAACCAATGAGGTCCACAAAAAGACGTGGTGTAATTCACACCAAGGAGAAGTAGGGCCGGAGGAGTTCAACTCTCTTCTATTTTAGGTGTCAGTTCTATACTAGACTTCAATTGGGAGTTGCAAATAAACTGTTAGAAGCAGTTTTTGCCACTTATTTAGAGAACTGTGAGGGAGATGGTCTTCTTTTCATTTCCTCAAAGTGATGTTATACAAGAGTCGTACATTTTTTTCGGACAGCAAATGTGAGAACAGCCGGTACGGAATAGTTTAGGAGGTTCCTTTTAATATATTTAACTGTGTTTTAATAAGTTCAAAAAAGTTTGAGGGATGTGGAAAGGGCAAAAATATCTTTATTAATTTTTTTAAAGGTGGTATCTCTTGCGGGTGTCCGTATCCGATATTGATAGAACTGACGTGACATTGAATTGCTATTTTGTATTTTAAAAGTATAATTTGTCCATATTGGATTTATTGAGATTGTTTTGCAGGATTTGTATTTCGTTTGTAATTTATTTATTATTATTAATTTATTTTATTCTATTGTATATTTTTATGTTGAAGGTTAAAACTTCATGCAAACCAATGGTAGCAATGAATAGTTCAGTTCACTGTGTTGGGTTGTTGCTGCTGTTGTGCCTTACCTGACTGAGGCGCCCTCCAGCTCAGGCACCAGAACCCGGCGGCTCCATGCTACCAGGTCTCCCTCGGTGGCCATCTGGCTGCGCGGAGCATTGCTGTGCATCTGCCGCACGCCCTCGATCTGCCCACTGCGACGGAGGCCCACGTTAGGGGGTGAAGGCACCTCTGACGGAGAACCCACAGACGCTGAAGGATAAAATAGCAAGTCAACCACTATTTTACATTTGTGATGGTTGTAAAGGTGGTGTCGCACGGTCAAGTTGAGGATTTCATTAGTCTGCTCACCAATCGAATGTTATATTTTGTAATGGTATCAAAATTAGGCAGCACAGTGTAGTGACTGATTAGAGCGTTACCCCCACAGTTCTGAGGACCGAGGTTCGAAACCAGTCCCTGTCTGTGCGGATTTCCATTTTCTCCCCGTAACTGTGTGGGTTTTCTCCGGACACTCCGGTTTCCTCCCTTAGGTATAATTGTGAGTGTGAATTGTTGGTTTCTATGTTCCCTGGAATTGGCTGTGGATTATAGCTTTAATTTAAATTACAGTAGTTGGAGTACGAAGTTTTTAAGATCCTTTGCTTTAAAGAAAAAAGTACCTTGGAGGACCGAAACATGTTTTTAGTCAAGAATACAAAGAAGGAGGGGGACTTAATTTGAACTGACAATGAGTCTCCTCCAGTCTTTATCCCAAAAGTGATAGAATGAAAGAACACTTTTGTAAAAATAGTCACATAAACTCCTTTTCTTCTCACGATGGCTTGAAAGCCTTGCTGAGAACACAGTGGCAATTAAAACGTGTTTTTATCCGTTAATCGTAACTATTGTTTGTTCCAGCTCCTTCAGTCACTGGGTTGAATGCTGTTTGTTTCCAGGAAAAAGTGAATAATGTCGCTAATTTCCTAAACCTCGGAAATACTTCACAAAGAATGAATACCTCTGCTGACTCGGGAACTCGCAGTAACAGCAGCGGCAGAACCAGCAGGCGCAGAAGCAGCGGGCGTCTCGTTGGAGCCCAGCCTCTGGTCCTGTTCCTGCTGTAATCTTTGGATCATCGTGTCCAGAGGACTGGAACCATCTACTGCCTGCTCGCTGACCACTTGGTTCAAGCCTGGTAAACAGACCCCCAAAAAAAAAAAAAAAATACTAAGTGCAAATAAATACACAGGCCAACTACGGCGCCTTCACCTTTTTAATTATGAGCAGTCGGTAAGTAGCATTTAGTGGCTTGTTAATTAATAAGGTGTAGTTATTCCCCTAAAAGACTCTCGCTAAGCACATTAAAAGACAAATAAGGTTCTTGTATTTGCAGAAGAATAAAATGATATCTTTCGGTCGAACGAGTCATACTAATGCATTAGTAAACTTTTGTAATTGTATTTGATTTTTCGGGGGGGACAAATATGCTGGCTCAGTTGAGTTTTGAGGTTATTTTTCCCCAGACAAAATGTGAACAAAAACAACAACTCATGCTCATTTTAAATTATTCATAACTATAAAGACTACCAATTGACTGATCAAACAAAAATGTAAAACCTATTTTGCTAATATTTTATCAGTTTATGTAAAATTATATATATAGATGAAAAATGTGTTTAATATTTTTTATAATTGAATCATAATTGTTCAAGCAATTATTACATACAATAAAATATTTTATATTTTATCAATTTTTACAGTGAATCAATTAATTAGACATGAAATATTTAGTGAGTTGAACATTTTTTAAATATCTCCTCAGAAGAGCTGGATGATGTGGGTGGGGAGAGTTGCTGGTTGACTCCGTGACCCGACCTTGGATAAGTGGCGGAAAATGGATGGATAAACAAAATCGATAAAATAACACAATAAATATTAGGGACTCTGGAAACAAATTAACTGAATGTAACTGGTCTGTGGAGCAGATTAAAGAACAAAATTGAACAGAAAAAGGGGGGTTAATAACATTACATTCATACCTGAAGAGGTTACGCCCATTTGTGGGATGAGCTGCTCGTCCCGGCACCCCTCTCGGCCAGGCACCAGCCGTTGGTAGCGGGGCGGATGGGGGTTGCCGTCCACGTCCACCAGGAAGGGGGGAGGCATGAGGTGAGGCGCCTGCTGAGTCTGCTCGTCCAGGACGTAGTTGTTTGCATCACGGATCAGTGGTCGGTAGTCGGTGTGGAAGAACATTTGATCGGCGATCTTGAATACGGCAGAATTGATCAAATTAGTCCGATGCCATCATTAAACGTGTGAATATGCGGACGTGTGACCTCACCTTGTCGTACTTGCTGCTGGAGCCGAAGCCGAAGATGAGCAGGTGACCGTGGGAGTCGGTGGCGGCGAAGTGCTGACCGTCTGGGCTACACTTGCAGTCAAACAACGCCCCATGCCCCTGACCCTCAATCTGGGGAAATGTAGACAGAACAGTTTGAGGTACACCTCACTCACCTACGAGTGTGTCATAAATGACGTTGCGACTTTCAGCTTCAGTTGCATGCTTTGGCATGGAGAGACCAGACTTGGGTTTTTAAAATAAAGAGTGTTCTCCAGCCATTTTTTTTTTTTGCTTAAATTTGACACAAAAACACTGCATGGTTGGCAGTGAACTCAACTTAACTCACTTCACAACTATCTGCACATTGGTAGATCATCAATAATTGTCCCAAAAAGACACTTCAAGCTGGTTAACACTACACTTAATTGATGTTTATTGCCAAATCGAATATGAAAAGAGAATTAGACTTGTGTGTTTAACAGAAACTCATAGCTTAGCCTTAGAAGTCAGATTAGCTTAAAGCTAATGAATAATTCTAACCACTATGTCTCTATTATACTGCTTCCAGGTGGCCAAGGCACACACATCAGAAGGATCAACACAAGCCCCATTGAGTTCCAGAAAAAATGTGGCAAAAATGTTTCTCTTTACATATTTAATTGGTATTTTTCACATTTTAATGAAGTAAAATAATGCAGTGGGCTATTATTCACAATTAATATGTACATTTTTTGGGGAGGGGACAGAATTTGCTGATTGGTAATTCCATTTCAATGAGGAAAGATGACATCAGATACCAATATTTTCAGTTCCAAGATTTTGAGTTACAAATTCAACTCATATCTACTGTATATCTTAAATTGGCTTGCTTTTGCATCAGTAAATTTTAAGATAAAATATTCTACTACTCTTACTATGAATTTTGAAATAAATTGTAACTCGCTGCTGGCGCAATGCTTTGTTAATAGCCAGTGTGCATTCTGTTTCTAAGTGTATTCATTTATTCCGGCAGTACAAACAGCAAAATTGATGTAAAACATCTGCCACACATGTGGGGAGGAAGAAGTTCAATCTATTTTTTTTTCTTTTCGTGCCAGCTCACCATGTTGAAGTAGGAGCGGATCTTGAGGCCTCTGGCCAGGTCCCACACGATACAATTGCCGTCGTGCCCTGCCGAGAAGAGAATGCGGGGGTCGAAGGGGTGGGGCTCCAGGACAAACACCTCGTCCTCGTGACCCTTCCCAGATGAAATGCCCAGAATGAAGTTAGAAATTTCTACATCGCACTGGACTATTTTTATCATTGCCAGTACAATTTGAAAGCACCTTCTGTAAATGTACTGGGTTGACTGTGCACAACTGTTAATTAGTTAATTCAGCCCTTGGAGACGGTTTTACTGAGCAACATGAAATGTGATATGCATGTCTATCATGAGATCATGAGTAGGCCTGAAAAAAAAAAAAAGTCTCAAAAGGACAACTCTGGAAAGACAGAGGAAGTCTGACAATTCTTTTTGTAGCCACAACTTTAGGGCTCAATACCCTGCAGTCCTACAAAATCGGAATGTTTTTCAACTTCAGCCACTGAAACCAGTTTAATTTAGCAACATTGAACTTGGTATGCATGTTTATGATGAGTAGACCCACATCAAAGTCTCAAGAAGACCCACCTATAAAAGACACTGCAAGTTTGAAGCAGAAATTTTAGGAACAACTTGGCCATTGCTTCAAAAATTAATTATCCTTGAGGTCTTGTCCGATTAGCATACAGGGTTTAAATATGGTACCAAACGGATCAATGACACTAATTTGCCAGAATTTTAAGTCTGGGTCTTTTTGTGCGGGTAAAGCAAGGCTACAAAATTTGTGGACTCGCCATAAAACAAAATACTAAGAAGCCGTGTTTGAAAATACAAATCCAACCGCAAAAGACAGTTTATCGGATCAACATGAGATTTGGTAGGCAGGTCTATCGTGATTAGAAACGGGAGGTGTGCCATTTTGGTTTGAAGACTCATACGTACCATCAGGACATGAACCAGGTTCCCGCTGATGGAGTTCCACACCTTCAGTGTCAGGTTGTTGGCCGCGGTGATCACCGTGCTGTCGTGGCGGTCCCACGCCACCATGGTGACCTTCAGCTTAGTCACCTTATCTTCCAGCGGTGGCGGGTTGTACTTTCTGAGAGGGGGGGGTCCCCCCATATTATTATTTTCCAAACATCCATACAGTTTCAAATGAAAGACGATTCTAATAAACGGAGGTTCACTGAACACTACACATACCCTGGTAATTTGGTTTGCATATCCAGGAGGATGCTTCTCCAGCCTTGAGGGTGCAGCTGCCAGATGCGCGCTGTGCCGTCCCTGCTGCCGCTCACAAACCTTAAAAAAAACAAACAAACAAAAAAACACACGCACACACACATTCAAGCAGTAGCTAAAGTAACACAAAAACTCCCAAGTAAACACAACACCTAACATCCAACAGCTAATGTGTACCCTATTCATGTATCAGCCAATGAGTGAAGGTGGCATTCCAGCTGACAAGTCAGTGAGCTACCCATGGCTTCCATAATAACAAACTGCATTATATGCACTAAAAAAAAAAAAAAAAAAAAAAAACACCTCACTTGGCACATAAGCAGACACACAAACTTACCGGTCGCTGCAGTGTGAGAACTGGATGCTGTCAACTTTGTCCTGGTTGAAAAAAAATATGGAAGCAATGTAAGACAACTTTTCAAATTATTCTTATTCCTTCCAAAGTGGGATCTGCTCTACTAGACAATGTGCCCCATTCTTTACTACTTGAGCACATAATGACCACAAGTCAAATAAAAAGTATTCCTCCCTTTGTTTCTACATAATGTTGTTGCTTTGTGCCTTAGAATTTCTTGGCTACATATTTTAGTTTTGCATAGTATACAGTATGTTGTTTTTTTTTTTTTATTTGTTTCTATTCCCCATCTGTGAAGGCAAAAACCTGGGAGTTGCACCAAGATTCTGTTGTACTGTATTTGCAGCGCACAATGACAACAATGGCTTGCTCTCCTATTTCTATATCTATTTTCATTTTTAAGATGCCACAAGTTTACTTGTATGCCTCCTGCTTATAAACACCTTGCTTCTAACAGATGCCCGTGATGCTTGAGTTTAAATGTCCACTGGGTTTACTGACTGTGTGGGACTCCAGTTCTGAGATCTTCTCCGGTTGTCCCGAGCCAAAGTAGTACACCCTGATGATGTGATCCGTGCTTCCTGTCGCCAGGAACATCCCACCTGTACGGAATACAAACGCTCTTCTTTTCAATTTGCTATTCTGAAGTCATCGCATGGCGTACAAATGGCGCAGTTTGTAAACAAACAATTTTGAGATTAAATTGTTGTTCTCACCTGCGCTGAACGAGGAGCACATCATCTGGACCCCGGGTCTGGAACGCTCAGTGAACTTACTAGGCCTCTGACTGGGTGCAAGAAAAAAGATGGCTTCATCAAAGAGAGTACTGCCAGTGGTAGCAAGGGGGGGGGGGGGGAGTCCAATGACAACCATGTTACATCAAATGGAACTTTACTTGAGTGATACAAATAATTAACTGTTACTATAAAAACATGAAGCGATGCAATCAAACACCTTCACGATTACTCTCTGTCAGATGTCAAGGGATGAGCATTTAACTTCTATGTGAAATTGCATGAGAGTTTTAAATATTATATTGTAACTGTTACATTAAAATTTCTTTGGTACATCAAAAATGTTGGTTAACGTCACCTACTGCAGTTTGACTAGTAGTTTCACGTTTTTAAGGAAACTTTTTTCTGTGAATATTGATTAAATCAATATTGTATAAAAGGTGGTTAGCCTCACCTCCCTGTGTTTTTAAGACGTGACTGTCCAGAGATTATTTATTGTTTTGCTGGTTTTAACTGTTTGTGACATTTTTTTTTGTATTTTAACAGTGCCCTTTGTGAAATATTTACTTTCAAACTTAATATACCATGTTAATTCAAAGATATTGGAAAAAAATAGAGAATAAAAATGGGGGAAAAACAGGCAGCATAAGTTTTTTTATTAGATTTTTTTCCTCAAGGTTTACACTTTAAAAGGTTCAAATTTGACTCACAACATAACCAGACTTTAATGAAGATGAATTCATTTTATTCACATTAGTACTTAGGGGAAAATGTCCAATTATTTTAATGTTTGGCAAATCCACTCTACTGTATCAGCCATTTGTTCATATTATTATTTACATATATTTAAGAAAACGCAAGAACACTCATTACAGTAACAGCTGTGTCTCACCCGAATTTGAGTGTACGTGCGTCCCACTGCCAGAAACAGATGGTGCCGTCGGCACCCGTGGAGGACAGGTAGCGCTTGGAGCCACTGCACAGAGGAGAAAACTGCAAACACAAGCAGTATATGAGAACATGAAGAAGTAATAACCATCACAAAATGCAGCGAACACCCATTTAAACCCTCCACTAATTGATTAAAAAACACAATAAAGAGACCATTAAAAAAATTAAAAATTATTTTGATCCTACCACGACATGGTTTAAAGCAAAGCAAATTTATTTGTATAGCAAATTTCATACACAAGGTAACTCAATGTCCTTTATATAATTAAGAGCATATAAATACAAAGAAATGCAACATTTAAAAATGAGAATAAAAAATTAGCGGCTCCAGCCTCCCAGCGACGCCTACAGTATTAAATTGTAGTGCTCCCAGCATGCTTAGTGGCACTAAGGAAGTAAATAGCGTTTAAAGTGCATGTTCTGTGTCAATTACTTCTCCAGTCATTGTTTTATTATTTGCTAGTTATGCTATTCTGTTCACTCTGGTGTCATAATTTTACTTTCAATATGACACCATGATTGAGCATGACATGTCGTCTAATGACTTGCGGAATGTAAGCTTGTTCTTCTGCTTACAAAACGAAAAGTGCAATTGTTCCTAACACCTTCATGAGCGCCAAGGTATGTTTTACCATGCCTGTAGCCAATAATACGGTGTGCCAGATGTATGTGTCGAATACAAAAATAGCACTCGTAACAGAGACGACGCCTTTTAATAAGGTGCATCTTATGGTCGCAAAAATAGGGTAATATGGAAGAGTTTGTTTGTCCAAACGATGAACTGTGATAGGGGGGCCCTGTCAAACAATGAACCACAATACAGCGGTGGGACCCTCAACTCTCATAGCTGGGCACTCCTCACCTGCAGGGAAGTGATGGATGCGGCGTGGCCCTCCAGCACGGCCAGCGGCGCACACGTCTGCAAGCACCACACGCGGATGGTCTTGTCGCAAGAACCGGCGGCGATCATGGTGTTCTCGTAGCTCACGGCCATGTCAGAGATCTCGGCTGCGTGCCCACGCAACGTTGCGAGCAGACAGCCATTGTCTGTGCTCCAGATCTTCACCAGGCAGTCATCAGAGCCCTTAGGACGAAGCAGTCCATACGTCAAGACCGACTAACGTTTTTAAAGCAATGTGTGGGCGGCCAAAAAGTCATACAGTACGGATCTGTATTTTGGTACCTTTCAGATTTTCCCCACACAATAGGACCACAGAAGCAGAAGGAACCACAATTACACCAGGGTGCAAACTGCCAAAAAGTGGAACGGTAAGGATTGCTTATTTTGATACCCTCTAATAACTTTTAAAGTTGGAATCACAAAAATCAAAAGGTGCCAAGAAGTGGTACAGAAGGCCTGCTGTACTTTGGTACCATTTGTCACGCAACCACAATAACATTGGGGTGCCAAAAAGTGTTATGGAAAAGATCTGATCTTTGATATCCTTCAAAACTGAGAGGGGAACCACAACAGCATTATTATGCAAAGAGTGGTTACAGGACTGATGTGTTATTTTGGTAACTTTCAATATTTGGTAAACCTTCCAGACAATAGAACCTCAACAACAGAAGGAAATATCTTTACAACTTTGGACAATAGAAACATGCCAACGTAATGTGATTTTTGAACCCTTCACAAAATTTTGAATAGGAACCAACGCCGATGATGTCAAAACAGTTGCGATAGAATCTCAAAAACACAATCTATAGTGACTATATATATATATATATATATATATATATATAGTTACTGTACTTTAGTACACCTCACTATAATTGACACTAGTATTGTTTTTTTTGTGTGTGTGTGGGGGGGGGGCTCTAGTCTACTTTCCTTTGAAAAAAAAAAAAATGTAGTGCCACCAAAATGTGGTATGGTACAGGTCTGTTATTTTGCTACACTTGACGAGTCCTTCCCAGTACTAATGCGCTCTTCAGACGTACACTGGTGCCTTGAGATACAAATCTATTTTAACAAGGAAAATACCACTCTATAATCTTGCACTTTATAGAGACATACTGTAATAACAATTTCAAGAAAATCTAAAGAATTAAACAGTTTGTACAACACAATTTAATGGTTTAATTCAATTCATTGTACTGCTCCTTCTGGTGCGCTTATTGTAGCCATCAGGGGGCAGTATCACAAAATCATAGACAAACGAATAAGTTATCACTACTCAATATAGTGCAAAAAATGCAAGTCTTAAATTCACAAAGGATAAAGAACATATGTCTGCGAGTACTGTGACATTGTATGTCTACATCTGTTGCTTGACTGTTTTTGTTCAATATTCCGTAATGAGTTTTACCACCCTGACTACCGACGATAATCGTTAGTATGTCTATGGCCTTTTCCATTATGATTTAGCATTAAGTTAGGGGTTTGATTTCTAAAGCAAAGTTGATTCATTTGAAGTGCTCAATTTATAGCTTTGTTTTATGTTTATGCAACTAAAAGTGCCATTAAACAGCTTAAAGCCTTTTTGTTTTAAAAGAAATCTTCACTAGTATCTGCCAAACCGCTGCTTATTTTTAAGTGAGTCTCAAGTCTGCACTCACAAGTCAAAGCAGCATATATAAATAAATACATAAACACAATTTGCCCCACATCTCAAAACACTGTCAGGTCACTCACATCTCAAGGCACCACTGTAATGGGGAGCATCAATAGCTTACAGCTCCTTAACCCAAACAGTCAAGGAAAAACAATCAACACGTCAATCACAAGGTAAAACAATATAAATATGATTATCAAAAGAGACTGCAAACAGGAGGGGGGATGGGGGAGGGGAATGAAATGAGGGAGACGAAGGATGAATGTTAATTCTGGCATTTATCCAGCAAGCGCCTCAGAGGAAAGACATTCTCTCCAGTTGTGAGGAGGTAAAGCGGGAAAAAAAGAAAAGGGGGTGCGGTGTTAGGGAACGGAACAAAGGAGGGGCTGCATGGGAGGGGAGGAAAAATACGGCACATGCGAATGAGCAGAGGAAATGTACAAACTCAAAAGAGTGATACCAAAGGAATCAATCTAGTACACTCCCGACCCCCCCCCCATCACCCCTCCTTGCCGCTCAGCAGCCATTTATCCACATTTAAAGACGGGAACCGTGCAAATGGAAACGGCCAGTGTCAAGCAAACAAAGTCAGACAATCAAAAGACAACACTGATGGATAAACCGTTCATTCAGACAATAACGGGAGAGCCAAACAATTACGGGAGTGTGTGGGTCCATGAACTACGGTACACACACATACACACACACACGTAGACACTGTTGTCTTGGTACCCTGAACAACCTTTGACATCTATTATTGTATTTTGGGACCCTCAATGAATCTGCTACTCGAGTACCCTTCAGAACTTTTGACAATGGAACAACAAAAGAGCAAAGCTGCCAAAAGTGGCACTGTATACATTTTGGTGCCTTTCACAACTATAACTGCACACATGCAAGCACAAACAAAAACACACACTTACAGTGAAAATGCGCCGTCCAGTCCTGTCAAAGGTGACGCAGTAGACAGAGGAAAGATGGCCCAGGATTCTCTTATGCATTTTCATGTGCTGATACACTGCGGTGGGCACCAACTGGCGCAGGCGGTAAAAACCATTTAGCCGCCGACCGTGGCTCGTTTCAACTAGGACAGAAAATAGAGACACGCATAATATGAGGACACAAGACTTCAGTCGCAATATCAACATTTGTCTGAACTACCCCCAATTATATTACAAATTATAAAACGTTTACTTATAGCGTGCAAGCAGTTTTAAGAGCAGCGTGTCAAACAATAGCTGTAGATCAAAGCATTACCATGAGCAACAAACCTCATTAAATTTCACCACAGTAAGCACTTAAAGGATTAACTCTACAAGAGGTTTTTTTTTTTATTACACCCCCCCCCCCACACACACACACACACACATCAGGTGAGGCATCAAAAACTGACTGTCATATAGTGTGCAGGTTTGACAACTTGGTTCTTGACACTTGTTGACTGCTTTGCAACTTTAAATAATGAGCAAAAACAGCCTGTTGCAAAGTATGCATAAAGGCTGCTGAAATCATCCAACTAGCTGTCTATTTTCTGAGCCGCTCATCCTCATGAAGGTCGCGTGAGTGCTGCGTTCACAGTATACCATCAGTGAATGCGATTTCGAATGGAACAAAACCACAGGTGCTCTTTACCGATGTTGGCCGGGCTCCCGTAGATGATGGGGGGCTCTGGCGGTCGTCCGCAGTGAAGCGCCGCCAGTGCTGAACCCTTCCAGACCACATGCTTGCAACCTGGGCAACACCACAACCAAAAATGACGTGCAACACAAGCACCGGTGGGTATAATGTGGTAGACCTTCATTCAATATCCTTGATGTCCATCTTGAGGTGCATGTACCGTATTTTCCGCACTATAAGGCGCCCCTAAAAGCCTTTAATTTTCTCAAAAGCAGACGGTGCGCCTTATAATCCGGTCCGCCTTCTATGTGGATCAATATTGAGCCTTTAGTGCAGCTCCATCTAATGGATGCATAACGCAACGCCAGCCTCTACTGTAGCGTCTATGCTATGCGCCTTATATGTGAAAAATTTTAAAATGGGCCATTTATTGAAGGTGCGCCTTATAGTGCGGAAAATACGGTACTTTAATTCTTTGTCCACAATACTAAGATGGTAAATTGCAGTAGTAGAACAATTGTGTCTTACCAGTAAACAAACATTTCCGCTAAAGCCATCAACAACTGCATGAAATTTCTTTCTGCACACTAGTTGAACAACTTTGCCATACTGGCAAAACAGTACTTATTTGTCATCTATGATAAGACTGTACTAGTACACCAGGCACTGATAGAAGGAAAAGTAAAAGAGTGTACTAGTACGTAAACCTTAAGATGGATATCAAACATATCGAATGGATGTGCCTTTCCATATGTGTGATTGGTATGAAATACGTAAATCTGCTCACTCTTGGTCGTGCGGAGGAGATTCTGTCGGCCCGCCCCCAGGAGGCTGGTGAGTCCCGGCACGCTGGCTGGGACGTCCCGCTCCAGCAGGGGACACACTCTGGAGCATACGTGCAGCAGGTGCTCAGGGCTGATGTGGCGGTACAGCTTCACCTACAAAATAATAATAATAACACCACCAATACACACACACACACACACACACACACAGTGATGGTCAAATCAAAATACTGCAGGTTACTGCTCTTGCGTTGCTTTTGTAGGAAGCGTCAAGGAATGTCGTGCCTTAGTACTTATTTTCAAACACTATTTCACTGTGAATACGCTGTCAGTCCTGAAATATTTTAAAAATTATAATTGGAGTTGAGTGCATTATATATCCAACTTGAACACAAAATGAATGCAACACTAGCACGTACACACACACTGATTTCCAAGGACAACTTCAATATTACTTTTTAGGAACTTTCAATGTAACATTCAAAAATACCAAGTTAAATCTATTACGTTTGCACACAAAGATCATTCAAAAACATTTTTCCTTTTTACCCAAATCAAAAGAGATGGTCGAGAGTGATAAATCACGGCAAATGTTACGTTAATGCCAAAGGAGGAGACATTTTAAAAAGGTGAGCACCTTTATATTGCATTTTATGTCTAATCTAAAAAATAAATCATTCAGTCATGCAAAACAAAGTGACATAATTTCAAACACTACTCAAACCTTGAAAATGAAACACACTTTAAAGAATTTGGAGGACACGTGGAGCCGAGCAATTCTCCAGCATGTAAAAAACAAGAAACATAATAATGTATAACACACGTTCCATTGAACATGAATTAACGCTGTACCAAGATTATACTTAATTTACCAGTGTTTACCTTGAGTTGCATAAAAAAAAAAAGGGATTACATGTGGTAAGATACATTTGTGTATATTTAATACATTTACAAATCTAAACGCACATGTACACAACATACAACACTGTACTACAATAAAAAAAAAAAAAAATTGTAGCATGTACAACGCCATAACCCTCTACTAGCACCATCTGTGTTTAATTCTAATCCGGTACGGTGTCTTTTAAAAGATTACAATAAATCTCGTGGTTTGGGTTGCCTTTTATAAGTACGTTATATTTCAGTGACTCATTAACCACACGTGACCTGCGCATAGGTTTAAATACAGACATGCAACACACACTTTGTCCATTTCCTTATCGGTGCATTAAAAATCCTCTTTAACACACGCACACACACAAATTAATGACTGCCCATAATTACATCCAACATCTTTGCAGTAACTGGGGCCATGATCAGCCACAATACACACACGCCCGCACTCAGTGGCAATAGTAACATTTTTTTTTTCATCTGCACATAATGGCTCACTGCACATCATTGCAAAAGAAACCATATTCGGAAGTGTCCATTTCCATGCAGCACGGCACGCCGAAAATCAAACGTAACGCTAATAACACAACATGGCAAGATAGCTTGTCATTCACTAAAAAATATTTCTATATATAAACGTGCACAGCCCTTTGTGTATAAATGCAAATTTAATGTATTAATTTAATTAATGCATCTTAACTAATTACCCTTAATTAATAACAGTATAATAATAATTCTCAATCTCCATCATAAATGCACAATCCACTAGTGAGGTAGCAAAGCAACAACAACAACATAATATTAATAATTAAACAATTAATTAACGGAGACGTGACATAATCACACAGCAAGTTTTGTTCTTAAAAATTAAAATCATTTGCTGTATTTTTTAAGAGAATAATAGAGAACGCAGCCTTTGATTGACAGGCAGTGGGCGGGGCATGCAGAGAAAGAGCGTGCACAGCCAGAAATATATTATACTCAATAATTCCATAAAGATTACCTTAACATCCTCTAACAACCCACGTATAGCAAAAGGACAATAAATGTGAGTCGCAAAATTCATGTGAGTAAAATCACGCTCAAAATTCAACTATGGTGATTGCTAATGATAACTGATTAAATCTTACTTAATATTAATATACCATGTGAATAGCACATGTACGGCTCGAATTCAATTTACATATAGTCAACCATAGGACGGTTGGTGCATTCTCTCCACACCCTATCATGCCATAAAGCCCGCATTTGAGATTTTCATTTGCATAATTACCACATTAATTAACTGCATTATTTGTACATATGCAAATGAGAAACAGTCGCTCAGTCATATGGATTTGTGATTCTGGGTGTGTGGACAAATGCAAAAAGAAGAGCCAAACAGTTGTTGGAGAGACGCTCATCTGGTTTTGGACTGCTGCCGAGGTGCCCTTGAGCAAGGCACCGAGCCCACCACGAGGTGAAGTCAGAGTGAAAGGTGCTGGTTTCACTCTGACATCTGCCCTCGGATGCTTGCATGCGCGCCGAGATCGGGTTCTCGGTGTGTTGTGCAACAGCACAGCGTGAGTCAAATTTCCCCCTTGAGGGATCCTAATAAATACAATATATTTTTAAAAATAAATAAAATAAGAGTTTGCGTTACCTCTCATCTCCGTGTCCAAAACAACAAAATCCTCCAAAGCAGGCCAAAAACAAAATACATCCACCGATACCTTCCTTACTTCCTTCCTTTTTTTTTTTTTGTCTTCTGCCAGTCAGATGCTAATCCAGATTCAATCCAAATAAATAGAATACATAAATAGAATAGAAGAAAGAGTTAAATAATCCCGTTTTGATCTGAGGAGCCGTGTTGTGTGTATAGGAGCAGACTGGAAGTAAGTGAGGGAGAGAGACGGTGCACAAGTCCACTCCAGCCTGCCTGCCTGCCTGCCTGCCTGCATGCACCCACAACACTCGTGACGTAGCAACAATTACACCAGCGCTAAAACTCCACTTTCTCCTTTCGGGACCTGCGTGGGACACCACCTGATTGAGGATCCCCGGTCCTGACTCCACCACCCCTATAAAAAAAAAAATCCTCACCTAAGCCCTAATTTGTATTCCACACCCCCTTAAAAGTGTTGCTCCTGTTTGCATTGCTGGAAAATGCGGGAAATTCAATTCGTAAAGTTAACGTGTGGAAAGTTTCTCCCTGCAAAAGACAGAAGCCGCCTTACCAAATCCTCATACGTCCCGGGGTGTTCCTGCCCGGTCCAGTCCAACCTCCTGGGCAGCAGCTAAAAGGGGAATAAATGCACAAAATATTTCTGAGTGTCATCGTTATTTTTTAAAAAAGTGAGGTTTTAAAGAAATGGCTACGAGAAGTGAAGCAAAAAAAGAGGGGGGAAAGGGGGTAACTGCGGCGCCCGCGCATCTCTCCACTCCACTTACCTCCTTATCCTCCACCTCCCTTATCAGCGTCTGAAAATGGATTAAAAAAAAGACAACATGACGCCTCATGGCCGCCTTGATGTGCCCGAAACGAGCCACCGCCACCACCCCCCGATTCTCAAAACACCAACCTCGGCTGCTTCCTGGCAAGGTCCGGCTTCGAGAAAGCGGGCGATTAGGAAGTAGAGCTCTGGTGTGGGTCGGAGGGGACACAAGAAGAAGAAGAGGAACGGGGGAAGCTGCGTTACAAGAGGGCTGCCGAGCGCGGGGAGGGAGACGGGGGGAACCGAGAACGACAACCTCGGCCCGCTACTCACCAGAAGTCAACTGCGAGGTGTGCGAGGCCATGTTTTCGCCGTGCTTCGGCGGGGGGCAGCGCCAGAGCCGGAGCCGGAGCCGGGCCGCTGGGTGTCGGTGGCTGCCCTGTAGCTGTCACTGTTTATCCACCAGGAAGAGGCTGCCTCCATTCAGGCGCTCGAAAACAGTCCCGGCTCGCCTCCGCTCGAGGTGCTCCTCCGCGCGGAGGCCCAGCCTAGTGCCAGCCGGCCGGGTTTCGACCCCAAGCACCGCCGCAAATATCACGGACGCAAAACGGGCACAATCATACGCTCTTGCGAGGGAAAATGTTGATTTTAGTGGTGGGATTTTAATATTCCGTTCGCATTTGATAGACATCCCCCTCCCCCTCCAAAAGGGAAAACGCGAGCCCTCCGCGGAGGGATATCAGCGGTGTGTTTCACGCATAGGCCAATGTGGAGAGGAGGTTGTAATGGCACCCTACTCAAGGAAGATTTTTTTTTTATATATATATATAACTTCGAATTACTTGATACTTAACATCTAGGGCATTTGACGACTTGTTAAGCAATGATTGTCCGTGAGTCGAGCCGCGCGGATGGACACACTCTTTTGAGATTTTCTAGACGTAAAACATGGCTGCCGTATCCGCGTGCGAGTCGGGCTAGCTGTTAAAAGCCAACGCAATGTTTGCTCGAGAATTTCGTTTTCGTGTTACTCGAGCAAGATGTTTTGCCGAAACACTCGCCCTCCTCGGCACCCTGTTTTTGACGCGGAAGAAGTCCACCTCTCGTCAACGCCGCCTGACACTAAAATGGGGGAAGGGTTGTCGTTAGCGGCACAGGGGGGGCAACGACGCAGCCCGATGATAAAGGAAAACCTCGTGAATGACTGAAACACGATGGAAACATTCAAGCTACGTTACGGCGATCATCACTGATTTGGCGACTTTACACTCCTCTCCTGGGTTTACTACAACAGTTTAAATTAATATAAAGTGACTCAAATACACACATTGACAGATGTTGGCCGACGTTGAGATTCACGATATTTGGGTGAAATGGCGTGTGAAAATCAGCAAACATAGATCTTCACCGAAATGAACTTTGCTCTTGAGCATAGAGGTCTACCTGTATTTAAATGTACTGGAGTGTTGAGCAGGTAAATAGTCTTGCCGGACTTTGTGAAAAATCATTAATCTTACTGTCGGATATACTTGTATAGTCAGCTCATACCTAAGTCACATTTGTTTTCCAGTTTATATTTTTTTTTCAGCATAATACGCATTATAATTTGGAAGTTAGCATTAAGGTGTTTGTTTTCTATTGTTTTAGCTCAGTTTGAAGAGTCCGCTACAGCTCTAGACTAAAATAATCGATTGCCAATAAACTAATCCTGATGGATATTTAACTGACACATGATTTCTTTATTTTTTAACTTGGGTTACTTCTAGTACACATAATCGCAGTAAGATCCATAGACAATCTTGCTCAAGGGTAGTCATCCTTCAGCTATCCTCCGTAAGCAAAGTGACATCCTGGGGAACTCCTGCACAACTTTGAGTCCCTCAAGTGTTCGCTATGTGTTCCAGGTCTTGACACTGTGAGATTGCTGCGCTGAAGCTAAGTTGTTGCAAAGTGAGTTGCATTCCTATAATAAGGATATTATTCATTCATTCACTTTCCGAGCCACTTATCCTCACGAGGGTCGCGGGAGTGCTGGAGCCTATCTGAGCTAACAACGGGCAAGAGGCAGGGTACACTCTGTACTGGCTGCCAGCCAATTGCAGGGCACACATAGACAGACAACTGTCATACTCACTATTACAATATACAATTTGGAGTCTCCACTTAATTAATGCATGTTATTGGGATATGGGAGGAAACCGGAATGCCCGGGAAAAACCCACACAGGCAAGGGGAGAACTCCACACAGGCGGGGCCGGGATTTGAACCCCGATCCGCAGAACTGTGAGGCCAAGACTCTAACCAGTTGCTCCACCATGCCGTCTAGCGATATTATATACGGAATATATTAAAGAGAAATTACAAGTGACATCTGATGAGATCAAAAACACACAAACAGATGCCCATTCAAGAGTCACATGCATTTGAATTAGTTTTCAATGTTTTTGAGGAATGCAGTGTCTAGT
The DNA here is from genome assembly GCF_019802595.1 of Syngnathoides biaculeatus. Classification (NCBI taxonomy): domain Eukaryota; kingdom Metazoa; phylum Chordata; class Actinopteri; order Syngnathiformes; family Syngnathidae; genus Syngnathoides; species Syngnathoides biaculeatus. The sequence continues at coordinate 10,549,593 of NC_084662.1, read as the reverse complement.
AATACCAATCTACAAATAAAGTGCTCATGAAAACGTCTCACCTTTTTAATTGAGCTGAAGGACAGCTACACTGAATCAAATCAATAAGAAATAATGGGAATTGTTTTAATAATTACAGTTAAAGCCAAAACTTTAGCTACACTGCAAAAAAGATATTTCATTTTCTTGGCCTGGTGTCTGAAGTCAAATCAGACTAAACCTCTCCTGTGTCAGGTCAGTCTTGATCACTACATTATTTAATTTTGTTAAATGACACAATAATGAGATAGAGAATTTTATACCATTTTGAGGTCAAAAGTTTACATCAACGAAAAGTACTTCTTTAAAAAACATGGGGAAGCCCAGATTATGAGGTCATTTGAATAAATTGACGGCACACTTACAACACTCTGCTTCCTTGTTTGAAATCATGGGAAAATCAAAAGAAATCAGCTAGGAAATCAGACAAACAATTGTGGAGCGGCACAAGTCTGGCTGATCCTTGGGTGCAATTTCCAGATGCTTGAAGGCACCACGTCCATCTGTTCACACAATTATACAGAAGTGGGAATATTCAGCCATCACATGCCTCAGGAATGAGACAGGCTCTGTGTCCCAGAAATGAACGTGTTTTGGTCTGAAATATGCGACTCAACCCCAGAACAAAAGCTAATGACCTTGAGAAGATGCTGGATGAAGTCATGGCAGTTAAGAAAATGAGCATTATTTACAGGCGCAGACCACAATCAGATCAATCACGATCCCAACTGCTGTTGACTTTCCTGTTTAATTGTTTTTTAACATTTTTTGTGTCCTCATTCACAGAGGTTGAAAAATAATTCAGCCTATTTCAGAGTCAAATCCCTCCTTTCAATGTAGGGAGTGAAAGTGAAACAAATACTCAAATACATTTCGTAACCGTGTCTGTGAATGGCGGCAGAGGTGCCACATTGGCTAATTGCTGACTTTTCACTTCCTGACGCAGCGCTTTTTTTTTTTTTTTTACTCGTCTATCCCACGTGGCCTCACACAAAAAGATGTACAACTACACACATACATGCAGTAACTCACATAGCTGTGTAGAGATCCCCCCCATGCGCGAAAAAAACAGCATCAAAAGTCACTGTGTAATGCACGGGATGCAGTAGCGGAGTCTCCCGACACGTTTATGATCATCATGCTAACCACCGTTAATATAATATGCAGGTCGAAGGAGGTGTTTGCTTCTCTTTGTTTTTGTTTGAACCTACCTGTTATTTGTGGAAAAAAAACTCACCGATTTGCAATGTTTTTGTTCCATGGAAAGAAGAAAAACCTCTCAAAATGATTTTGGGGCAAAAAAGGCAAATAAGATTACATTTGTGAAAGTGTAGTGCAAAAAAAAAATGGAACAATTAACCTATCTTACCTTTGCTTTCTTTACATTCTATTTGATTATTACTTTCAGCACAGTGGTGGAGCTGCAGGGCGTTGGTCTCAGAGTTCTGAGGACCGGGGTTCAAATCCCTGCACCACCAGTGTGGAGTTTGCATGATCTCCCCGTGCCAGCGTGGGTTTTCTCAAGTTGCTCCAGTTTCCTCCCACATCCCAAAAACATGCAACATTCATTGGAGAGGGCGGCACGGTGGATCAGCTGGTAAAGCGCTGGCCTCACAGTTCTGAGGACCCGGGTTCGATCCCGTCCCCGTCTTTGTGGAGTTTGCATGTTCTCCCCGTGCCTGCGTGGGTTTTCTCCAGGCACCCCGGTTTCCTCCCACATTCCAAAAACAATGCGATATTAATTGGACACTATAAATTGCCCCAAGGTGTGATTGTGAGTGTGTCTGTTTTTCTCAATGTGCCCTGCGATTGGCTGGCAACCAGTTCAGGGTGTACCCCGCTTCCTCCCTGTTGACATCTGGGATAGGCTCCAGCACCCCCCGTGACCCTAGTGAGGATAAGCGGCAAAAGAAAATGGATGGGTGGATGTTTTTGGGATGTGGGAGGAAACTGGAGTGCCCGGAGAAAACCCACGCAGGCACGGGGAGAACATGCAAACTCCACACAGGCGGGGACAGGATCGAACCCGGGTCCTCAGAACTGTGAGGCCAACGCGTTACCAGCAGTGCCCATCCCAAACACATTCAACATTAATTGGACACTCTAAGTTACCTCTCGGTGTGATTGTGAGTGCGGCTGTTTGTCCCCATGTCCCCTGCGATTGGCTGACAACCAGTTCAGGGTGTACCCCGCCTCCTGCCCATTGACAGCTGGGATCGGCTCCAGTACTCTCTGCGACCCTCGTGAGGATAAGCAGCAAAAGAAAATTGATTGATTAATTGGAGACTCTAAATTGCCCATAGGTGTGATTGTGAGTGCGACTGTTGTCTGTCTCCACGTGCCCTGCAATTGGCTGGTAACCAGTTCAGGGTGTACACTTTCTCCTGCCCGTTGACAGCTGAGATAAGCTCCAGGACTTCCGTGACCCTTGTGAGGATAAGCAACTCAAAAAATGGATGGATGGATATTATTATTGATTTGATGATTATTGCCCTTTGATTTGATTCAGTCCAGTGCGGGGCTCTGCTGCTTAGAGTCCAAAAGCGACTAATAAATGGAGTCTTGCAGAAGGAAAAAAGGAAAGTTGTCAACTTTTTCTTTTTATTTGAAAATACTTTCCCCAACAGACTGAAGCCAATTGAGGTGCCTCTAGAACACGAGCACCGCTGCTTATTGCTATGTCACTCCGCAGCAGGACAAGGGAATTGGGGTGTGTGTGTGTGTTGGCGGGGGGTTTGGGGGTCGGGGGTGGGGGTGGCTGAGTGTAAGAGACAGAAAAATGTTGGGAAGTCCAACGCAGAAGACCGAGCATCTCGCCCCCAGCCCGGCACACGCATACAAAAAGAAGCTAATAGGCATTCTGAAAAGGAAGATCTGTAAAAATGCTGCAGTTGTTCTCCACAGTGACTGCCACTTTCTTTAAAAAATATGACAACTACTCATAAAATAAAATGACTACAGTGGAGATCAGGATGAAGAACATATGCAGCTGTCCTATCTTAAAAAAATAATAGAGTAAAAACATAAAGTTTGGATTATGAAGGTACTGTTAGGATTTTAAAAGGAGTGTGGACATGATATGGAGATTTTTGGGAAACGATGGGCGTTCATGTCTAGCATCTATCACAAGTCTACAAAAAATTTAGCATGTTACAAAAAACTTGTCGGTAGGAAAAAGGGAACAAAAAAAAGTGGCGCCCGTTGTCCTTATGCCTTTTCCTCTGTGGCTTCCTCGGCGCCCTCAGTTGCCTGCGGGGGAGAAAGACGGCAGCGATTAAGACTTTTACAAAGAATTTTTAACGTTAAAGATGGACTGCAACGCACTGCAAATACACAAGATTAAAAGAAATTTTACAGTCCAACCTCTAAAGTTGTAGGATTTAGAATTCGACCGACAAAGTCGCACAAAACTTCAGTTCAAATTGTTTCCATTGCATTCTTCACAAGAACTCCGTTTAGTCAGCATGAAAGAATCATTTTCTTTTATTTTTTGTGACACTTAGCGCCTCAACTACTGACGCTCCTAAAAAGGAAGTAGCCTAGTCGGGGCCTTTTCCTGCTGGTTTGGATGTAGAAAGGTTACCACAGAAAGCAGACCTGGCTTTGCTTGCCATGAGGAGGAGATTAAATGATAAGAATAAAACATTTGAGACCATGCTAGGTTTTATTTTGAGCAAACATTTGTATTGTTAAATACGCTACATCCAACCAAGTTAATCAATTCAAAGTAGTGGAGGTCTCAGTCCATCACTATTGCAACCTTAACCACGTCACGGTTCGAGAGCTCGGGACAAAGCGAAACTGCATTCATACATTTTCCCCCTCTCCATTTTCTGCTCTTTTCATCCTACATCTTATGACTAAGCCTGTATTTTTTTTTTTTTAAAAAAGCAAAGTTCTGTAGAAGTTTTTTAGAGCTCACAAAATAAACACTCGCAGAAATGTTTTCAGCTTGAACAAGAGGGTCTGATTTTAGATACCGTAATTCCCGGCCTGCAGAGCGCACCTGGTTACAAGCCTCACCGAGTACATTTGTAAAGGAAATACTATTTGGTACATACATACGCCGGAGCTGTGTAAAACCCGCAAGTGCCCAGATTGAAACCCGCATTGAAACACGAGATATTTAGACTGAAAGACGGTACACAGAAATAATTTAACACTAGTGTGGTGCTAACGCTAGCTAGCTAGCTAACGTGAAAATAAAACGTACCGGTAAATGTCACTGAGACACGCCAGTAAGACAGCAGCAACACGCTAACGCTAGCGCAGCGCTAACAGCGCCGGTAAAAGTCACTTCCTTGGCACATATATTCCACCGGTCCCATTCTTACCCTTAGCCACTCGAGTGCCCTCTTGCGGTCGCGAGAAAAAATGCACAAATTAGCCGCATTACTGCATAAACCACAGGGTTGAAAGCGTGTGAAAAAAGTCGTGGCTTGAAGACCGGAAATTACGGTACATGGATGGAAAATTCCCCTCTGGTGGACTTCAAACTATCGTCAAATTACTTGGTTAATCTTACGGAGTACGGCAGATAGTAAAAGGCTCGGTCGACGGTGCGCGATGGCGCCGCTAAATGCAGTGTGAAAAGGCTTGAATGCTGAAGGTGAAGCCGTGAGTTAGTAGGGCACACGCAAAAAGATGAGTTAGCGTGACACTCGCGTACCCTTCACTCTGACTGTCTCGCTCTGCCCTCGCACTGACATGGTGGAGGGAGCCGAATTTCTGATGGAGGACACACTGACAGACGGACGACACACAATGATCTGCGTGTGCGTGCATGCAAGGGTGTGCGTGCGTGTGTTGAAACACAAGTAAACAACATCATTATTAAATGTTCTTATTTTGTATATTTGTCGTCCCCCCCCCCCCCCCCATCCCATCTCAAACCTCGTTAGCCTTGGCATCTCCGTTCTGGGCAGGGCCGTCTTCCTTCTTCCCTTTGGTGGCGGTTTTCCGTGCCTTCAGCCCCTTTTCATCAGCCACCTTCTGCAGAACGAGTCGTGAAAAAGTCGATATTAGTTCCATTCACTGATCGGTAAGATGGATAAATGGTGGTGGGGGGGGGACGTCGGCTTTGGAGATGCTTGATAAGATGCACATTTTCGGACAAAGTGTGTACGTGCTTCACTGACCTTGACGACAGCCTTCTTGGGTTTGGCCTCGGGCTTCGGCGGTGCAGGTTTCTGGAGGACCGACAGAACCTAGTTAGACTCAGTCTGTCTGTTAGACGATGGACCTTTCCGACCTGTCAATCACTCGTACGATAATAGCCAATCAGATAGCCGCATTGTCTTAACCCCTGTCTTGACACGCCCCTCCCACCGTATTGTCCCACAAGCAATGCTGGTTGTCAGTTGCGTGTGCTTGGAAAAGTTAATGTTACGAAGGAAATGGTCCTCAGGTGCACTTGGGGAACGTGTAATTCTGATGAAAGATGTCCTGCTAGGTTACAAGGGGCCCGCTTGATTCAGTTTCCAAAGCCTAAAACACAGTTGACGAAGTGTCTACGATGGCTTAAGGCTCGCGGAAGACCGCACGTACAAATAAACGTAGACAATATCAACAAACACTAGGAGGTATGTTCGAAGGTAAGTGAGGGAGAAGTATCTTCTCTGAGCTTGATTGAATTATTATCAGTGCTTTATACATTGCAGGAGAACAACTTTTACTTTGTTAGCGTATCACTGACTTGCTGAATGAAGTGTGTCATTTTTTATGTGGAAGAGTCGGTCGGGTTAGTGATACGTAAATGCGCCATGTCATGGAAGAGAAATGTCTATTTGCCCATTTGTATCACATCGGACTTTTAAGACAGAGCGCTGGGTTCCATTACAAGCCAAATGAATACACTCACTCACTTCTGAAGTCTACAATGATATCACTCGCGATCATTCCAAGTAAAAAGTACTCACACTGCTTTACATGCGCAGTACGATTCCACTATTTTATCAATATGAACTTCGTGAGGCGTCAAACTTTTTTTTGCATCAATCGCCAACATTTCGCTGTAACTCTTGACAATGCGTCGTGCTGCGTCTAAAATCTTAAATTCCGTGTACATATCCTTGTGTGAAATAGTTGAGACCTCTCTGTAGAACTCTCTTGGACAAGTCTGACGCATTTGGCAAACATTTTTTACCCCAATATTATCTGGAATACACGATAGAGAATCCACTTCAAACATGTTCTCTCCAATCGCCATTTTGGAAGCTTGTGGGACATGGCCCAGGGGGCGGAGCTTAAGATCGGCATCGGAAAGGTCCATTTTTGGTACGATTTGTTTATCTTTACTTCTTTTTTCCTCATGTGTACATTTACGTGCAACTCAATGGAGCCGAGTTATGTCGTATGTTTTGTTTTGCTTTGTTGTGGAAGCGACGACAAACTCTCCAAGATGAATTTTCCTTTGAAGGAGCTCTGGAAATGTAAAAAAAGTGACCCTAAAATGGCTACTTTAAAACAAAATCTTTATAGGCCTAGGTTCATGACACCATTTTTTTTATACGCATACTCATGATAGACATACTTACCAAATGTCATAGTGCTAAGTGGAACTAGCTTTGGGGCTGCCATTTTCAAATTCAGTTATTAAAAATGTTGTTATTTTTTGGTCAGGACTCATCAAAGGTCATCGCCAGGCTCCACACAGAGGCAAGGACGACGACTTAAAATCATTGTCTGCGAACAATGAAGATTATTGAAATCTTTTGGTAAGAGTTTTACCCTTTAGAATGTAATAAATGTATAATGTGTGCTCCCAATGGATGTCGTCGTGTATAAAAGTACATTTAAAGGGCAACGATGGTGAAACATGCACACAACATTGAACAGACGTGCAAAGACACCATGCAGAGTTCTACGTACACGTTTAAAAAAAAACAAAAACAAAAAACGGGCTGGGTGGTGAAGCAGTTTTCCAGGAGAGCTCTTGTCGAGTTTAACAAATCTCACCACGGTTTTATAGACCTGGGAGTACCACGTGGTCTACCCAAACAGCTCCCACAAATTTAGAGGTATACAATTGTCCAAAAATGTGTTGAATTAACATTTTAGTCGTTCTAGTCCGACCCGTTATTAGTGAATTATTTGCTACTGCACCACACAGGACAAAAGACAAACATATAAAAGACGGAAATAACAAAACAAGCGCAAGACTTTGACGCTGAAGAATAGTGGTGAGGACAGCGAAGGGGGAGGAGGACCAAACTTACCGCTGACAACCTCTCGGACTTCCTGGTGGGCTAAGATGATCGTTAAGAGTGCGAGAGACAGCGACAGAAAGAGAAAGAAAGAGAGAGAAACATCAGTTGCACCTCCGCTGTCTTAGTCTTTACCTGGTCTGCTCGCTGCATGGCTGCTTCTCATGATGAGGAAAAAAATCAAACACAAGCACACGCAAACACACACACACAAGATGTACACTAATTTTTACCTCTTGCTTGGTGACCTTGGAGCTGTCCTTGCCCTCGGGACCTTCGGGAGACTATCAAGGAGAACAGAAAAAAAAAAAAAAAATCAGTGCACTAAAAGCGAACTTTTCTGACAGCTGGAGTTGAACAATTGTGAAAAGTTGAGCTCGGGACAGATGAACGCAGCGAGCCCGCTGACGTCATTTTGGATTTTATATGAAGACGCAACAAAAACCGGCAACACAACAATCCTCAAAGTATATTTAAAACACAACCGCCTGACAACTTGTTCGATAGAACTTTGGCTGTGACTATCTATAGAATTTCTATACCACAAAATGTTTCTGTCGAAATTCCTACAGAATTTGTACAGAAAATAATTTCTGTAGAACAATTTTCAAGCAACATCAGAGCTGAAGTCGCATCATAAAATGCATGAAGTATTTGCTACAATTGCGCTTTTACAAAAATCATCTGATATACATTACAGGCCTCTTTCCCAATGTTTTTTTTTTTTTATATTTTGCGTATGCACCTTGATGTTGATAATGGAATCATCCCGTTTACATGATCAGAAAAAAAGCTGCCTACACAATCAGCGAATTACAAATGCGGGTTGCTCAACGGCGCATGCGCAGCACCCAGAACAAACAGGCGGGGAAGGAGGAGGAGAGACCACTCGGTGTTGGTTTAGGATAGGCCCGAACGCCCCCCAGCCTCACTCACACACACATACACAATGGCAGCATCTAGTTAGTGCTCGAACGTGAACAATGATGACCAAAACGACCCCGAGCGGTCTCAATATATTTTTCCCCGTTATTAATTGGTAATTATTCGTAACGTGACATCATTCGGAGCGGAAGCCTTCGTTACTAGATTGTCGCCATGTAACCACTCGGCGCGTCCTCGTGACATTTGTGCACGGAAAACAGAAAAGCAGACGGTTCAAAAACGAGAAAATTACGGAGAAAAAAAAAACCCAACCCCACGTGTTTTCAAACTTGCACTTTCACTTGTCCGGACCCGCGCGCGCGCGCCGCAGTTTTTCATCTTTCAACGGCTAAAATTGCGACGCGAACGAGCCGTCAATTGCAGCGGCGACACTCACCTTCCTCTTCGGCATTGTTGCTCGTCAACAGAAAAGCACCCAAAAAAACCCACGACGCAAAGCTATAAAAATCAACTCTTGCAAATGTCCACGCGGTGGGATAAATCCAACTAGCTCGAAATAGCGGATCGATATCTAAAAAGCACCTTGGCTAATATGTTGATTATTATGCACTCCCCCCCCCCCCCCAAAAAAAAAAAGTCTGTGCCTCGGCACGCCATTGGCCAAGGCGTACCAAATCCTATCCCATGCTGACTCCCCATTGGTCAGTGCTGTCTCCATGTAAATAACAGCGTCACGGATGTTTTGATTGACAGTCGCAACCTGCCGCTCCCAATTGGCTGAGCGGCCTGGTTGTGTCCCGCCCCTTCCTGCGGTCCTCAAGGCGAGCGTGACAGCCAAACCTGCCTCGCTCTCGGCGGATCTGGCGCACGTCGAAGCGTATTGTTGATTGTCTCCAGAAAACAACAACAACAACAAAAAGGAGCAGGAAAATCGGCACAATACCACGCGCCGACCACATCTAGAACAGCGGGCCTTGTGGGCTGTGGAATTTTACCAGTTCTATGGCAGACTGCTAAAGCGCATGGCAACAAAGCATACACACAAACGGGGTTTCGCAGTAAGATTATTTGGATATCACCGGTTAACAACAAAGTAAACTGATATTGCTTTACAGAGGCAAATAAAAAAAAAAAAAATCAAGGTCAAATCCTAAAATAAATGCATGAATGTAAAGGTAAAACAAAACACTCAAATGACAAAACACACACACGCCCGGTGACAAAATTAAGACTTGGGGGGTCAGATCCAGCCCACCACAAGATCTGATGTGGTCTACTAAAGCAAATAAATCATGTCAACATGTTTTTGGCTCATTTGATTTATTGTTTTAATTCGGCAGCAAAGTCTGAAATTTCAATTATTCCTCACTTAAACCACTTTGAAGATTTAACAAATTCTATTTTTAAACACAAAATGGACAAGAGTTGCATTGAAAAATATTTGCTTGCTACTATTTGCCCTGATGTCAAATTTTTAAAATGTAATTTGTTGTAAATGTGCAATATACCATTATTACAGGATACTGAATGTTATTTAGTGTTGTATATTTTTAACAACAAAGTGAATGTGAAATAAGAACTCATGGAAGATAGTGGAAAGAAAATATTTTAGAATAAATGATGGAAATTGTGTATGTGCAATTACAGGCTGTGGTAATTATACTTGTGCTATTCACTGACAGTGTTAGCAGATCTCAGGTGTTCAGGTAGTTTGTTCCACGATTGAGGAGCAAAGACAATAATGCTGCTTCACATTATTCGGTTCTGGTTCTGGAAGCAGTCAATAAGCCAGCACTGGATGACCGGAGGGGTCTGGAAGTCTTGTAGGGGAACTAAAATGTATTATACTGTAACAACGTAAGTAATAATAGTGCTAGGTTGGAATGTGATTGCTTCATTGGTGAAAATCAATGCTAACAACATAGAGCAAGGGTGACAAACCTTCGGCTTTGTGAGACATACATGAGCCAGCAGGAACCAGGCCAGAGCCAAGAATTCAAATTTTTGAGAAAGCTGAGTTTATTTTCACTGCTCACACTCAAGACTGATAACACACAGACCTGAGTGATCAAGAAATCACTCAAACAGAACCTGTCTGACAAGATGAAGTCAGCCAAAAGATCTCAAAATGGTGCAACAAAATGCCACAATCCAAAAAATTTCAAGAATAGATGAGAACTCAAGTAAGTGACAGCTGTCAATCATTAAGGGGTTGAATAGCTATTGGTCAAGCTTTAAAACTCCAACTAACCACAGCGAGAACCATGATCCACAAATGGAGAAAACACGGAACAGTGTTTAAGCTTCCGAGGAGTTTCCATTTTACAGAAGTTACCCCAAGAGCACAGGGGCGACTCATCCAGGTGGTAACAAAGGACCCAAGGACAACGTCTAAAAAAAAAAAAATGCAAGTCTCCCTGGCCTCAATTAAGGTCACTGTTCATGACTCAACAAGAAGAAAGAGACTGGGCACAAATGGCATCCAGGGGAGCGTTCCGAGGCAAAAACCACAGCAGACCAAAATGAACTTATTTTTAGGGGAGAAAAGAAGTATTTGATTGGTCGCCAAAACTTTTCGAGAGCATATTTTTCAGACTAACCAGTCAAATGTTGAACTTTTTAGAAGACGTGTGTCTCGTTACCTCTGGTCTAAATGTAACACAGCATTTCAGAAAAAGAACATAACAAAAGTCAAACATGGTGGTGATAGCGCGACAGCCTGGGGGTGCTTTACCCTTAAGGACCTGGACAACTTGCTGTGATTGATGGAACTGTGAATTCTGCTCTTTACCAGAAAGTCCGGTTTGGCCATCACCTTTTGACCTCAAATTGAAGTGCAATTGCATTCTGCAGCTAAGTAACGTTCAAAAACAACATCAAGTCAACTTCTGGAATTTTTCTGGGGGTGGGTGGTGGGGTTAATGTTTTGGAGTAGCCCCATCAAAATCCAGATTTGAATTTGATTGAAATGGCCTTTAAAAGGCCGTTCGTGCTTGAAAACCCTCACGTTGGCGACCTAAAACGAAATATCTCCACAGAGATGTGAAAGACTCCTTCCAAGTTATAGAAAATGTTTCGAATCAATTTGATGCAACCAGTCATTACATTTTGGGAGCAATTACTTATTCACACAGGGACATGTATACTGTATTTGAATTTTTTCCCACTTAGTAAATAAATCTGCATTTTAAGTTTACTTGAGTTTGCATGTCTCATATTTACATTTGCTTGATTATCTTGAAGTGGAGAAACTGCCCCCCCCAAAAAAAATGATAGGTTGCAAATAAATTTTTATGGAACTATATATTTACTGTATAATATAATAACCGTTGGGCCATTGCATCCTTTTCTTTTCCTAAATTTAGAATGTTTTTCAGTGGCCCCGGAAAATGATATGACAAGGTGAGATATTACATTGCTTATAATAGATGCATATACATTTGTAGTGTATATACTCGAGTGCTCGTTAATCCCGACAAAATCCAGAAGCATGCAAGACCTTTGTCTGTAACATCACACAAGTAGAAGTGTGTAGTGAAAGCCACAAAAAAAAAGACAAAAGAGCTTTTTTTGCAAACAAAACCAACACCCCCCCCAAAAAAATCCTTGTCATGAATCGTGCACGTGTCGCAAAACACACTGTCAGCGGAATCAAACAATGCAGCGCACACGTGTAATACGTCAAGCCTGTATGGAATTGTGTAGAAGTGGCCTGTATACAACATTACGGTATCCCATGTTAGTATTGGACAAGGCCTCCGTTTAGAATCTTTGTGGAACTTTTTGGACATTACAGGAGCATTAAAGGCTTCTATTATGATAAAACTTAAATTCTCTTCATTCAACAAGAATTCTGTTTGAAATGGCAAAACTACATCAACCAATATCAAGAGAGATTGACTGATATTGGGATTTCCTTCAAAATAGAAAAAATGTCCCACCTCAAACACGTCAATGCCCCCGTTTTAATCTCAGGTGTTAAATTATCATTAAACATTTTTTAAAATCACAGGCAACGTTTCAAATTTCACTTTTTAGATTCTTACCTGCCTGCTCTTTCTATTGGAATAAATGTTGAAAAAGCAAAACAATTCATCATTTAAAGGACTTGTGTTAGATATTTGACTTTGTTTTTATCTCTGGGGGCAAAAAAAATAAATAAATTCAGGCGATGTCATCTGGTACCGGGATGTGTCATGGTAGGTACGCTGGAGTTAAAAGACAACTGTACAACAAGACTATTTATTATTATACTGCATTGTATGTATTTGTGTAATTAATGGTTAGAGAAAATGTCATCACTCTGCAGTGAGTATATCTTGTATACAGTTAAAAGCATTTATATACATTCCATACAAATGTTTTTTTCCTCATTGGCTGGCATGAAAAAAATAACTTTTTTTGTGTTTTAGGCCAGTTAGAAAAAAAACAACTTTGTATTTGCTAAATGCCACAATATTGAGGATTTTTTTAAATAAATTTTTTAGTACATTTTTTCGTGTCAGAAGTTCACATTTTTTTTCTGCACCATCGCTTTTAAATCGTATGACTTGGGAGCATGCTTCCGGTTGCTTCTGTATTACCGGATAATATTTTCCTCATGATTCCATTTAAATTGGGACGCCCACCAGCCCATCCCGAAGGAAAAACAACTCCACAACATAATCCTAACCCCTGTATTTCAAAGTTGGGATGGTGTTCTTGGCATTTTATGTTAACTTGGGTTATCTTTACCTTATATCTACATTTGTTTGATGATCTTTAAAAGGATAAGCGGGTCACAATATTGATGGATGGAAAAGATTAAACTATGGAAATAAAATGAAGGAGAAGTGAAATATTTATTCATGGTTTTGTATACTCCACCAGATGCCTCTGATTGCAATCCAGTAAGTGTGCCTTGACACACAGGCTTTGACTGACATCTTGTGGACATCTATAGAAATGCAGTTTACGTTTTTTGGGGGGGAGTTTCTGCTGTTCTAGGATCCACTTTTCTACAAATTAAATAACGAACACGTGCATATTAAATTCTTTTGAAAATTGAACATACAAAAGCATTCATCCTGTCTTCATGTGGTCTTTATTGTTAATGTGCTAGATGTTGACATTTGGCACATTTGTCTTTGTTTTGCCCAAGATTTATAAATAAGATCATCTATTTTTAATACAGTATTTTGAACTTCCATGCCCCGCCCCTCCTCCCCCTACCCCCTGAGTCCGTATGACGTCATTGGAGCGCCGCACTTGTCCATCGCGGCGCAACCGAGGAAATTACAAAGCGCATCCATTCACTTGCACGCCCACGCGCACGCAGGCCCGTCGTGGGTTCAATCGCACGACCGCGCTGTTGTCACGTCACCGTCTGAGCGGCGTTCCCATGTAAATGTGCAAAATAAATACGTGACCGCTGCCAAATAGGCGGGACTTCCTTCCGGCTGTCAGCAAGAGTTGGGCTGTTTATCTCGGTGCGGACACGCTAACGGTGCAACGATCAGATAGCCAGGTAAGCCTAATGGTGGCATTCCGTTTTCTGTCATCTCAATTTGGGTATTTTTTTTTTCCTCCTTCTCTCTCGCCGTTGAGTCGACGACGCGCTGTTGTTGCGGCGCACAAACGGTGCACAAGGGCCAACAATGTCTGGATCAAATTTGCCCCGGAATGCCGCTAATCTCGCGTTGCGCTTTTTGTTTGCATGAATGCATAACAACGTTTGTCCCCTATTGACAGAGCGTCGAATGTCAGAACTGCGCCGTGGTTTACTAATACCGGCGGAACCCCGTTTATCGCGGACATTTGACCGAGGCCCTCCCGATAAAGACACAACCCAGAAAAACGTCATTTTGATAGTTTTACCCCTCTTGGACTTTGTTCAAATGCACTTCAACTTATTACCCTCCGACTGAGAGGCAAAACACGCTTTATGGGTCACCCCCAAATTATAAGTTCATGGTCAAGATAAGTGTGCTGACACATAAAAGAGAATTACATCACGTATATTTTAACAGCATCTAATCTAACGAACCTCTTCTCCCTTAGTGTTAATGTATATTGTGCAACGCTGTATGGGCTGACCAATTTTATGGCAATTATTAACCCCCCCAAAAATGATACTTCAACACGTGGAGTGGCAACACATACAGAGTATAGAACACAAAACTCACAGGCATAAAGTTCTGCTTTGTGGGAACAACGACATTTATTGTCATAATAGTTGGGGACATTTTGCGGCCTCTTCTTCGTGCTACTAATTATGCTGCAATTCTACTTCCGGTTAACATTTGTGCTGCCCAGTATATTACTGCCTGATACTACACGAAGGCTGAATTGCTTGTACTTGCTTACACCAAAAACTTGTAAATGTGCACCAAAAAAAAAAAAAAAAAAAAAAAAAAAAAAATGTGAGAAAGCAATCTAATGTATAAACCTACAGTGGGAATAGCCAAATACATGAACTAATTTGAGTATTACACATTAGTACTCATGTAATTGGTCTGGAGGTTAAAAAATGCCGGAAAAAAGTTGTCCACTTTGAAGTAAAAATTTAGCTGTTTTTCATACACAAGTATAAATGGAATCTAACCACTGTTAATAATAATATGTTAACATGGATGGTGGGGCGCCACAGTGGCGCAGCTGGTAAAGCATTGGCCTCACGGTTCTAGGGACCCCCGACATGCCTGTTTGCATGTTCCCCCCGTTGCCTGCGCGGGTTTTCTCCGGGCAACATTCAATATTTATTGGACAGTCTAAATTGCCCGTAGGTGCAATTGATTGTTTGTCTCTATGTGCCCTCCGATTGGCTGGCAACCAGTTGAGGGTGTACCCCGCCTCCTGCCCGTTGACAGCTGGGATTGGGTCCAGCACTCCTGCGACCCTCGTGAGGATAAGCGACAAAAGATAAATGGATGGATGGATGGTCAGTGGAGTTAGTCCCAAGTATGTTTGGGGAAAATCCTTATGAGATGGACTATTACTCTATCAGGGTCATAAAAGTTAATCGTGAGCATCAAATATGTCACAGTGACATGTTCGTTTGTATTAGTCGTCAACAAACGCCAACATGGGAACGAGAGTTAGTTATTACATGTTAGTTAACTAAACCATTGGCTCACATTACAGACTCCGTCCCATCTTCTGTTGGCAGCTCTGACCACACGATGCAGGCTGGAGGTCCGGGCCTTCTGGCCCTCTTGTCGGCCCTGATGGCGCCTTTACTTTCCCTCCAGGACTTGGGAGAGCGCCCCAAGCTGCTCCTGGTGTCCTTCGATGGCTTCCGCTGGGACTACGTGCACCGCGTGCCCACGCCAAACTTCCACATCCTGATGGCGGAAGGCGTGATGGTGGAGCGGGTGGAAAGCGCGTACATCACAAAGACCTTACCCAACCATTACAGCCTGGTGACGGGCCTCCACGCAGAGTCGCACGGCATCGTCGCTAACGAGATGTTTGACCCGGTCCTTGACCGCTCCTTCTCCATGGAGGCGGACAGCATGTACGAGTCCCAGTGGTGGGAGCAGGCGGAGCCCCTGTGGGTCACCATACAGAAGTCCGGAAAGCGGAGCGGCGCGGCTATGTGGCCCGGTTCCGACGTGAAGATCCACGGAATGTTCCCTACTCGCTACCTCCCGCACAATGCCTCCGTTCCCTTCGAGACCCGGGTGGAGCACATGGTCCAATGGCTTTCCGCTCCTGACAAGGAGGCGGTGGATTTTGGGGTCCTGTACTGGGAAGAGCCGGATGAGAGCGGGCACGACTTCGGACCCGAGAGCTCCCAGATGGACGGCGTCATCGCCGACGTGGATGAGAAACTCGGCTTCCTGCGCAACGAGCTGAAGGAGGCGGGCCTGTACGGGAAGGTCAACCTGGTGGTGACCAGCGACCACGGCATGACGCAGCTCTTCGCCGACAAGATCATCGAACTGGACGAGTACGTGAGCCGAGACCTTTACACCTGGGTCGACAAAAGTCCCGTGGTGGGAATACTGCCCAAAAAAGGTAACTCTTACCAAAATCACCCTTACACCTGACGTCCCAGGGGCTTTTTTCTTCTTGGTCATTGGTTACGGTTAAAGGATTCCTGGTTCTCTCAAATGTACTTGGGTCTTGTTTTGGACCCGAATGATTTTAGTTCCTGTCATGGAAATATGCTAATCTTTTTATGGACGACGTGCTCAGTAGTTGTGACTGAAGACATAACATAACGGCGGCCCGTCTTGCAGGTAAGCTGGACGAGGTGTACGACAAGTTGGCCGACGCCAACCCCTACATGGCGGTCTACCGGAAGGACGCCATCCCCGAACGCCTCCACTACCGCCATAACGCGAGGATCACGCCCATCCTAGTGGAGGCTCGGGAGGGATGGACCATCGTGCAGAACAGGAGCACCCCGCTCATGCGTACGTCTCCACACCTGCTACAAATACCTCTGAGTGCCGCTCTATTATTAGCCCTACTTGAGTTGTGATTTTCGTTTCATGCTTTGAACTGATTCCCGCTTGATGAAATTAAAGAAAGAGTATGCGAGAGAGAGAGTGTGTGCGTGTGTAAAGCTTCCTCTTGTCTCCCAAAATTAGACATTTTTATAACCAGATTTGCGGTCAGGCGGAATTACTTGCATCTTTTGACACTTTGACACAGTAATGCTACCGAACAGCGTCTAAAAATAGTACTGTATCGTACATTTAAAAGGATCTGCTTTAGAACAATACCGGGTGAAACCGTGAAAACGCTGCCACGTTGCATTCATCGCGCAACAATGCAGGAAAAACGGGCTCCTTGTCAAAACAGGGCAGTGCGCACAAAGTGGAGACTGTCTGAACGCATTCCAGAGCTAAGCTAATATTAGCACGTGTGTTGATTTTTTTTTTTTTTTTTTTTTGGTCCTTTCTAGCCTAAAAAAATGAAAGTGTCAAATGTACTACTCTTGAAAACAGTACCCAGCAACAAATTGGGCATCCATCATCTAGAGCTAAGCCCATGTTAGTAGCATGTGTGTTTATGTTGTGTAATTTCTATCCTCCGAAATCGTAACAACGCTACATCATTCCAAACGGGCCACCAGAGCCAAGTGGAGACTGCGGAGTGTGAAACTCCAGCGTCCAGATCTTTCGGCTCTGCACTTATTTCGTCGCGGTCTCTCCTCAGGCGGAAATCACGGCTACGACAACACTCTGCGCAGCATGCAGCCCGTCTTCCTGGCCCGGGGCCCGGCCTTCCGCCAGAACTACGTGAAGCCCACCATGCGCTCCGTGGACCTGTACCCTCTCATGTGCCACATCCTGGCCGTCCCGCCTCTGCCCAACAACGGTTCCCTCGCCAACGTTCGGGACCTGCTGCTCCCGGAGCCCACTGCGTCCCCGCCCGCCGTACCCACCCCGGCGGGCCCGGCGGGGGCCTCCCGCTCCCCCGTGGTGATTGGCTCCCTCCTGGGGGTCCTGCTGGTTGTGGGCTTCCTGGTGGTGTTCGTTGGGCAGGTGACGCTCAAGCAGCTGCCCTCGCTCAGACACGCCAGTCGGGAGATGTCGCAGCCTTTGCTGCAAGAGGACTTGCACCTGTAGCCGGATGCGAGCGCAAATGCTGGACTTGTGCCCCCCGACCTGGAGGAGGTCCAATCAGCAGCAGGTGGGGAATCAAGTTCCACTGTGGTAGGACTTTCAAATCTTTCCGTGAAGCCTTTCCAGGCTTTACTGTGAATGTGAACAGGGTTCAAAATGGGCGGAAAATTCCCATTAAATGTTTGTTAAAGTACCACTAAATTTCTATAGGAAGCTAAGATATGGAATTAGGGAGATATTTCAAAGGGGAGACGTTCCGTGAGAATTACAGGAATTAACTTAGTATCGAGCGTCATTTTAATGAGAGATGTCGTAGTCGAGGGTTAGGGTTACGATCGCCATTTTTGTTACTTCGCTCGAGCGGCCGTGCTTCTAACGCTTCATCGTACTTCCTAATTTGGCTCACTACACAGTGGCTTAGTCCACAGAAACATGAAATTGGCTGATTTTGTCCGGATTATGCTAAAATGTATTTTCCACAACTTTATTTCAGTTGCCCTTTAACAGCCAATCGTCAATGTATTAAATTCCCATCTTTTTCCTGTTAATTCCCGGAAATTCCCATAGGAAGGTTCCACCTTTGAAAAACGTTTGCTACCTTTAATTATGAGCCTCTAACTTCATCACATTGTGTTCACACTCCTCGTGTTTGACATCCAAGCCCGATGTGAAGCTTTTGTTATCTAGCGCCATCTTTGCTCAGTGGAAAAGGAGACAGAGTGTCCACAACAACCGCTTTTACACTGCCTGCGAACCTGGAATTTTTCAGTCTTTTTTCCCCCTGTTATTCTGCATAAACGGAACCCAATGGGGGTGGGGGGGTGAATTTGAGGAAGAATTGAAAATCTTTTCACCTGCTATGGCGAAAGCAAATTTACACATCACCTCAAAGTCATCCGATTACCTGACTGCAGGACGTAGTGTTGCCGCGTGAAAACGCACACAGTCGCTCTCGTTTCGTTCTGCGTGGACACGAAAATGCCGATGTTCTGTTGCAGCGCCCATGCAGCCATTTTGCGGGATGTCTGTGGGGGGCGGGGGGGGGGGGGGAACAAGCGTTTAAAGGCTTAAATTGTTTGCACTGATGTGCAAAATACTTAAGAGAGGAAAAAAAGGACTTGCAACTTCTTGGTGTTTCCTGGTGTTGTCGTTTAAAAAAAATAGTAATATGAAAAATATCGCTGTGATAATGACGCGCCTGAGGGCTGGGATTCTTAAACGAGGGGAAGACTTTGATACGATTTCTCTCAAAAAATATTGTGAGGTGTGGCAAAGTGCCCGGGGGGGGGGGGGGAGTTTTCCTCCAATGAAAAGCCGTTTGAACATTTCTTTGATATTTAGGATAAGCTCCATGCAGTTCGAGGCGTCAAATTCATTTTTGTCGTAGTCACGGTTTCCTTCGGAGGGGCCGATATGAATGTCAACCCTTATAAATGTATGACTGCCTCACAATATTACATATATTGATTCATAGGTAGTTTTAAAACCAGAAACCAATTAAAAAAAAACAAAAAAAAAAACCGTTTGTTCAATTATTGAAACTGTTCTCAACTGGCTTACCTGGTTGGTCTGGTCAGTAGTGTAAAAAAACAAAAAACAAACTCAAACTAGTCGTGGAGAACGAGATGATGCAGTTGTAAACTCGTGCACAGTTTTAAAGTACGTCCGTCTCCAACAAATGTCCCTGTTGTAAACTTTGACCAAAAGGAGAGCAGATTGGTTCCGGATGACATACCCCCCCCCCCCCCAATTTAGTTGTCTTACTACTGAGAACCAAGAGCGTGCTTCGACTACTACCTGGATGTGAAGATGGATATTAATGACAAGTGATAAATACACCCCAACGGGTTTCCGTTTCCTTCTTCGTTTGAATGTCAGTCATTCCATTCGGCATCGCTTTGTGTCGTCGAGTCTTTCCGCGCTTGTGCTTTGTCCGTTTTTTGATCCGTGGCTGGAATGTGAAGTGCAGTTTTGCCATTGTGAGTATTTTCCCTTTTTGGAAGTTTTTGAATCCTCTTTTGCTTCGGGCCAGAACTGTTCCTGCCATTTGCACTACATGACCGACAGGGGGCAGTAGGTTATAAAGTGTCTACTTTGCACTTCATGTTGTAGTATTAAAAAAAAAAAAAATGAAACAAAAAAAAAAGTTAGGTGCCTCTCGCCAAAAATCAGCGTAGTTACAAAAGTGTTAGCAAGTTACTGAAATGAGTCATTTTCTTCCGTCTTTACGGCTTTCAGATTGTTGTTGCATTAACAAGGTACACAAACACCCCAAAAACTGACACTGTGATGTACTGTTTTTACATTTCTATGATACATTTTCAGCTGGAAAGAAAAAGTGTCTTGATGACAGGTGAATGAAAACGCACACACACACACACACACATTTGATTGATTTGTTCAAAGAATGATTGCCAGATGAGTTGCATTTGTGAAATGCAACAAATTTGGCCAAGAAATGAATTGTATTTACCATGCTAACAGGAATAAAATGCCTTCTGAGTTCAAAGGACTTCAAATCAAGTTGTTTTGATTCTCTGCTCATTGAATATTAGATATTGTTCAATATTTTCAAAAAATATTGAAATATAGCCAAAGATATAATTAATAAAGTAAAACTCGCAATGAAAGGACAAAAATAAATGTATCAAGTTATTTTATAAAGTAAAAAAAAAAAAAATCAACCAAAAAGGAGTTAAATTTTTTTTAATCATGTAAAGTGCATTGAGTATGAAATGCGCTAACCAAATAAATTTTTTTTGCAAACAATACTATAAATAAAAAGTAGTTTAAAAATAAATTAGAAATTATGAATAACAGCAAAGGCGTGGTTAGATTAAAAATAGATATTTTTACATTATATTTATATACAAATTTACAGTACAAGTGTGTGAATAGAAATTCAAAAAGAATTCCTGGACATAGAAATTAAAATTACATTTTAACAAATAAAGCACAAAGAAAAATAAATCAAAAACCCTATCGTCATAAATAATGTTTTGGTCCATTTTTTATCTTGCAGAATGGATTGATAAATCAAAATTAAGTATAAAAAATATTTGAAATGGTTATCTCATCTTTGATATACATTACATGACAGAACAAATATATATTTTACAATTATGTGCAAATAATTTATGAAAAAAATCGAAATGATCCCATCTAAAATAATAATGAAAAAAGAGGGTAAATTATGTTTTTATTTTTTTTAACGGCATGATGTTTTGACAGGTTGCAGGCTCGCTAGCGTTCCTCAAATTAAGGCCTATGAATGTCATGCGGGCAAGTTTGGACTTAAGCGGCCCAAAACTTTGCTCATCTGTTTTGCGTGTCAAGTGGAAGTGAAGCCGGCAGACTCCGGAGGGGAAGCTGGCTTTGTAAATGATCAGTGAGCTCGCGGGTTCAAAGGTCGCGCTCAGGGAGTCGCCGCCGTTGGAATTTGGCCGATCGGACGCCGCTTCGTGTTCAGTCACTCTCTCGGGAGGCAGCCGCCGCCAGCACCGCTCTGCTTCTGCGCTCCTCCTCCCGCGACTTCCCATCTCCAGCATGGAAGTGACCGTGGATGACATCATGGTCCACGTCTCAGCCGAGCAGGAGCACGCCTCGCCCGACTACATGGACACCAGGGACGGAGACAAACGTAGCCGATCCTCTTCGTCTTCATCCTCGTCCGACCACGAGGATGAGGTGAAAGCCCGAGAGAAGGCGGCGGCCAAGGTGCTGATGGAGATGAAGGCTACCTTCCAGAAGGCCCAAGCCGAGGAGGCGACCGGCTCGTCCAGGCGCTCCTCATCCTCCTCCTCTTCACCCTCGCCGGAGGACAACGTCGACGACGGGATGGTGATGGCCTACAAGCACCAAAAGTCCGACTCCAAAGCCGCCGAAGAGGACGAGCCGGTGAACTACGCCATCAAGACCCTGGAAAACGTCAGCCTGGATCCGACAGCCCTCGGGCCGGTCCAGCCCGACCATCCCGACAATCCCGAGATCTCGCTCTTCGTCAAGGTAGGACGCCCTCTACGCCGCCAGTTCAAAGGTCACCACTTGAACTTGTGTGCGCTTCCGCTTCTCAGTTCCCCAAAAGGTCCCATGTTCATGTCTGGCGGTCTTTCATCCTATAAATGCCTCAAGTTGCCGTTCCAGAATCCTGTTGTATACGCCGTGTCCGTTCTAGGACAACGTTTGGTTAAAATACGAGTCCCGATCTTTGCAGTGACCCTCGCGGGCGCGTCCTCACATTTATGACAGGTATATCTTATCTGCACCCAACATTCCGAGATTTACGGTGGGCAGAGGGCACCGGTGTGGAGTGCCACGCCCGAGTTTTGCACTGTTCTCCGCACTTCCATTTAAAAAAAAAAAAGCAACCATAGTAAGTTATGGAAAAATTAAGACGTATTAGGTTTCAGGGTCAAACTCTCGCCATCTTTAAACCTTCACTGACTGGAATAGAGAAAAATGTTTCAAGTGACATTTTAAAACTCAACTTTTATGTGTAAAACCACCCGCTAAATACTACTAAAATAATGTTAAACAATTCACTCTTTGACAATTCAAAGTCACTTTTTTTTTTTTTTTAGCAATTTGCCATTGTTGTTATTATGCCTTTTCTCGAAACTGACTTTTTTAAAAAAAAGCAATATTTTAGGTAATAAATTCAATGTAACAAATATACATAAAAATGTTCTTCAATTTATAATTTTTATTTTTGCACACTCCCAAAATATTTTTTTTGACATCATTGTCGTTGCTCCTTATAAATTATTTTTGTTTTAGTAAACAAATGAAATCTTACTTTTCTTATTGAATTTGAAATATGTTTTACATTTTTATTTCTTTATTCTTTGTCGCGAGTTGCCTCTGCGCCTTTTTCGGGAACTGCGACTTTTTCCAGGTTTCTGAAGACGTCGACGCGCTTCAGTTGCTGCAGTTTTCGAAACGTTACTGTTTGACAGGCCTGTTTATGATTAGCCTGACAAGTGACTGATTTTTACCACCATCTTTAAATAGCTAATCTGTCAGATATAAATATGGTTTATTTATTTTGTATTTCGTGACATTTGTTCAGTTTTGGAAACGTTTGGGCGACAGGAATTAAAAAAGGGGACAAATGGCGTTAAATATCATGATTTGAGTTTGCAGGAGGAAAAAAGTTAATTCACGAGGTTTGCAGATGTTTAATAATGAATATTACATCATGTGCATGCTATAAATTGTAATCACACCCAAAAAATGGAATCAGGAAGTCAAGTTTAACGCTAGCACCTCGCTAACGCTAGCACCGGATCGCCGCATAAACTGCAGGCTGGTGTGTGAAAATAGTCGCGGCTTGTAGGGCGGAAATTACGGTATGTCCCGAACCCCCCCCAATTTTTGCCATTTACAATTATATAGGTTTTAGGTCAGATTTTGTCATTGTACCGTGGATACTGTTTAAAATAATCCATATATATATGATGTAATTGCAATTACTGTATTATATGTGTTCATCATCTCAAGTTTTTTTTTTTTTTTTTTAACGAGAGATTTGTGTTGACTTTCTCCACTTGTTACAAAGGTGAACTCGTGGTATTAAGAAATGGAGCTCAGGCTCTCTTGGGACCATACACCCCCCCCCACCCCCCAAACCAATGCAGTACAGCTTGCCACCTGCTACCACTCAGTATAGTTCAACGGCTTGCCGCTTGCGTTACAGCTGCACTACTAAACAAATCTGACCTCAGTCCGCATCCGCGACCCATCAGCTGACTTTAGGACCACTTCGGGTCCTCTTCAGCGCACAGTCGGATTTCGACACCGGGACCATTTGTGAAGTTTCAAGGTAGAATGTAGCGGAGTGACACGTTCACGTGTTTGGCACAGAAGGAGAAACATGGCAGATCCAGACAGGGAGCCTGAAATTGAACTTTTTGTCAAGGTATGTTGTAAAAAAACGTATTTTTTTGGGAGAGGGGGGGGGGTATGAATGTAAAAACGTGTGCGTGTAGGAGTAACACAAGACCTGTAGCAGAGGTAAAGTTACATGTGATGCTCAGCGACGTGTGGCTTCTTCTTCTCCTCTTGTTCTGCATCCTCCTCCGGCGTTCGCCTCAGGCACCCCCGCCCCAGGGACTCGACGGGTGGGATGCGCTTGCACCAGAGGCAGGTGGCATAAAATGAAAAGAAAATAACAAATCATCCTCACGGGAACGCTAGCTAGTTAAGAATATTGACAACACGGCTTCAGAAGGTCTTACGGGATGTTCAATGAGTTTATTTTCTTTCCATTGCAGACGTGGCCCAGACTGGCCTGATGCCAAAACACATTTCATTTATAATTTTTTTTTTTTATGAATACTGGCTAATTTTTCTGACCATACTGTTGTGTACTGTGTGTACATCAGCAGCCTTTGTGTGTGTGTGTTCTCCATGTTACCTGTCATTCTGTTACATTATATGATTGCATGTGTTGTGTTGTTCTTGTTGTGTGGTAACATCGACACAAGCAGGCGCTGCGTTTAAGCTGACACAGCAGTGTTGGAATTTTGGACATGCAACTGGCCTACTGTTGTGTGTGCGTGTGTGCGTACTTGAGACATGCATAATTAAGATGGCGGTTGAGGTGTAAGCTCCCCACCGTGCGCCGAAACATGAGCTGACTCAAAATCAATAGGGCGCCTCTTGTTCAGAGAAGCATGTCGTCTCCTTTTCGTGACCTAATGTTAGTGAAAAGTGCCAAGTGAGGATAAGTGCTAAGGAATTTAAAATAAAAGTGTTTTAATATGTTTAATGTGGGCGGCATGGTGATTCAGCTGGTAAAGCATTGGCCTCCCAGTTCTGAGGTCTTGGGTTCAAGACCGGACCCACCTGTGTGGAGTTTGCATGTTCTTCCCGTGCCTGTGTCCCCCCCCAGGGCAATCCGGTTTCCTCCCACATCCCAAAATCATGCAACAATAATTGGACACTCTAAACTGCCCATAGGTGTGATTGTGAGTGCGACTGTTTGTCTGTATGTGCCCTGCGATTGGCTGGCAACCAGTTCGTGGTGTACCCCGCCTCCTGCCCGTTGACAGCTGGGATATGCTCCAGCACTCCCCGCAACCCTCGTGAGAATAAGCGGCAAAAAAAAATATGGATGGATGGATGTTTAAATCTGTGTGGGAGAGGACTTCTCAAGGGTATGTTTGGAAGATAAGACCGTTGTAAAAAATAAATGGGATTGTTTCCCTTACTGTCTAGTGACCCGTGTGAGGATAAGCAGCTAAGAAAATGGACGGATGTTTCCCCTACTTATAATGATGCCGAATTGTTTCCAGGCGGGCAGCGACGGCGAGAGCATTGGCAACTGTCCGTTCTCCCAGCGCCTCTTCATGATCTTGTGGCTCAAAGGGGTCGTCTTCAACGTCACCACCGTGGACCTCAAGAGGTGAGCCATCACGCCGCCGGCGTGCTGTTCAAATCTGGACGGACTATCGATAGGGAACTGCCAAAATGCGATACGATACGAGAGTGCCAGTATAGCACATCACGGCTGTCAAACGTAAGGTCCAGGGGCCAGTTCCAGCCCACCGTGTCATTTTATGAGGCCCGCTGAAGCGAATTGTTTGCATCTAGTTGCAAGTCTGGATCAAAATTGCAAATTGTCCTCACTTTTAATAACTTGAGCAATTGATAGGACCCCCTTTTTAAAATGACAATAACAATAGTGGAACAAAGTAGTTCCCTTGACCTTGTATAGCGAAGGTAGTTATCCTGCCTTTTGTGACAGTATAGGTAATAACAAGGCAATTAAACATTTATATGGTTTTCATGTCATCACTATGGAAACAATCGCCGTTTGGATTCAAAATCATTCACTCAGTCCCAACTCAAAACAATCTGATAAAGTTCCATTTTGTTTGAATGCCAGTTTCATATTTTGCAATTAATTCGGCTGCCTATAGGAAGCCGACGGACCTCAACAACCTGGCGCCCGGCACCCACCCGCCGTTCCTCACCTACGACGGCGACGTCAAGACGGACATCAACAAGATCGAAGAGTTCCTGGAGGAAATGCTGTCGCCGCCCAAGTAACACACACACAAAATAAGGTTTTAAGACGGGGATAGCGTTTCAATGTATGGGTTCAAGTCTGGGTTTGAGTCTTAAACAAGGATTTAGGTTGCAAATTAGGGTTTTGAGAACGGTGTTAAGGTTTCAAGGCCTGGTGTAGGTTTGTGTTCTGACTTGTTGAACTCCCTCCTTCTTGTTTCCTTCCAACATCATTTAAATACATCCCCACCTATTCCCTCCGCAACCCCAAATATCATTATATTATTTAGATGAAAAAAAAAAAAACGGCATGATAATTTTACAAATATAGTCATTCTGAAAACAATAACAATTGTTCTCATTCTCCTGCTGTAATTGAGGTACCCCAAACTGGCAGCCAAGCAGAGGGAGTCCAACACGGCCGGCAACGACATCTTCGCAAAGTTCTCCGCCTTCATCAAGAACACCAAAATGGACGCCAACGACGGTGAGGCAGCACGCCGCATTGTGGGAACTACAGGGTGACATACTTTATAAAAAAAAAAAAAAAAATTAAAAGGGAAGTTATAGTCAAGCCTGTCAAAATTAAAACAATTAAAATATATAATATAATAAATGTACAAATACGTTTTTAATGTTTTTATATTAAAAAATAAAATTAGATTTTGATTTAAATGATTTACGTGCAGAAATCCATTTTTAAAAAAAGGACATAAAAAAGCCTTTCAAAACTGTTTTTCCCACAAAAGCTTTAATAATTCTATTTAAGTTTATAATTAATTAAAAACAATAAATATGGAGGAGTGCGAATAATTCTTAAAGAATAGATTTAAAAAAGTAACATCCGTTTACTCTTAAATTTTTAATGAAGCTGTTTTAAAATATATCTCATTTACATATATATATTATATAAAGTTTAAAAGTATTATATGAATATTTAGGCTCCAGCACTCCCACGATTCTCGTGAGGATAAGCGGCAAAGAAAATGGATGGATGGATATATAAATATTATAATTACTAAGTAATTTATCATATTAATGAGTAGTCTGGCCAGGGTCAATGGATTCCTTCCGGCACTAGAGGGCAGCAGAATCCACTATTTGCATCCTGCTGAAGCCTTTGCTGCTACCTAGCGGACACAGCTTCACACCGCATTGGTTGCATGCGTTTTTCTTTCTTTTTTTTATAGCCCTGGAGAAAGCGCTGACGAAGGCCCTGAAGAAGCTCGATGACTACCTGAACAGTCCGCTGCCTGACGAGGTCGACGGCAACAGCGCCGAGGAGGAAAAGCCGTCCAGGAGAAACTTTCTGGACGGAAACCGGCTCACGCTGGCCGACTGCAACCTCCTGCCCAAACTGCACATTGTCAAGGTAGACGAAGAAAAGCCTGAAAGTTGACGTGCATGGCTGTCAAGACCGGACCCGCCTGTGTGGAGTTTGCATGTTCTCCCCGTGCCTGCGTGGGGTTTCTCCGGGCACTCCGATTTCCTCCCACATCCCAAAAACATGCAACATTAATTGGACACTCTAGGTGTGATTGTGAGTGCGACTGTTTGTCTCTATGTGCCCTGTGATTGGCTGGCGACCAGTTCAGGGTTTACCCCGCCTCCTGCCCGTTGACAGCTGGGATAGGCTCCAGCACTCTCTGCGACCCTCGTGAGGATAAGCGTCTAAGAAAATGGATGGATGGATTGAGAATGCAGCTAGTTTTACTGAGCAGAATGTTAATTAAGCATGTTTATCAAGAGCATACGGGCAAAAGTTTGATGATTCGCCATAAAACTCAAAAGCAGAGCCGCTCCAAGCCGCAATAATACATAAATAAACAATGCAATACACCACAAAACTCTCCTGAGCCAAGCGGACCGACATTTGAAAAGTTTGCCGTTTGCGTCTCGCAGGTGGTGGCCAAGAAGTACCGGAACTACGACATCCCCTCGGACATGACGGGGATCTGGCGCTACCTGAAGAACGCGGCCGCCCGCGACGAGTTCAACAACACGTGCGCCGCCGACTCCGAGATCGAGATGGCCTACAAGGACGTGGCCAAGAGGCTGGCCAAGTAGCCCCTTAACTCGCCCAACCTTCCTTTTTTCCCCTTGCCTCGGCCCTCCAGAGATTTATTAGTTTAAGGATGCTCAAAGGCGCTCTGATGCGAGCGGCGCTCCCGGGGCCTGCCGTCTGGATTTATACGTCGTGACACAAAGCTCCCTTTCACATGTGCCGCAAAGCTTTGACTCACAGGCGCGTCCAGGCGGTGAGATTTATTTATCCCCACGCCCGAGGCCGTCTCGCCCGACTCCGATGTTTATTATTGAGGTCCCGCCGTGGCCCGTCCTCCCCCGGGACGGCGCCTACGAGCCGTCAACGTCAATGTTCCTTTTGGTCCTCATTAAGCGCCGCCGGTTCTGCCTCTTCACGCTTTCACAAAAAGAAATACAGCGGGTACGGGGTGGGGGAGGGATACGTTCCGGGCCCACTCGTCATTTATGAAATGCAGAAACCGTAGGAAAAATTGGGTCTAGAGATGCGGGCCCCAAGTCAAATCAGTTTACTCGATCCCATTGTCAGCGCGATGTACGCTTTTTACATCTCAAATGAAAGAATATACAGAGTACAGCGGGTGGTGGAGAGGAATCCCAAGTCATTAAACATTCAGTGGGATAACAAATATTATCAAAAAAAGGAATAAAAAAAATAACCAACCATCATGTGGTTTATTTGTAGTTTCTATTACAACAGCAACGTGCAAAAATAACTTTCAGCGCACAATTGAACAACAAAAATCACTCAAAATGTAGTAAAACAGCATTAAATGCAAAGAATTATGGAAATAAATCACCTCAAACTGTGATCAAAGTGGTTTAAAAAATTGTCAGCTCCTTATTAGGCCACAGTAGTAGTAACCATTCCTTGCAGAGGATAAAGAATATATGCTTGTGAGTATTGTCATACGTGTGTTGCTGCACTATTTGTGTCAAAATATCCGCCGCTTAAAGCCTTAATACTGCAGTAATTATTAAGTTAGCCATTCTATGGCATTTCTCATTATGTGTTAGCATAAGTAAAGCTAGTGGGGGGGGGCATTCTTAAGTCAAAGTTGTTTTAAACGCACAGAAATTCTTTGCTCCATGTTTAGTTTGACAGCAAACTTTAACGTAGAGTGGCAATAAACAGCTTTAAGTAGCTTTTTTTGAAGAAGCGTTGACTATTTGCAAAAATGCTCGCTAAAGACATCGTTCATATCTCAAGTTTTTGCTTCTGCTCGGCAGGTACGTCTATCACCTATTTTTACTTGTTTGCACATTCCTCAAAAAACTAAACTTCAAACCGCTAACCGTCATCGCAAACAACGTAGGAGCAATACCTTGCGTCTGCTTGTTTACCGTGCTAATGCTAGCTTACTACAGCTAGCGCTGTTATTTAACACAACTTCAGAGTTTGGTGATGGAATTTCATGATGAACGGCCATGTTTGAGAATTGCGCTGGGGGGGGGGGGGGGGGGGGGGAATCAGGAAGGTTTAAGCTTTAAGTAGCTTTTTTGAACAAACAAATCTTGCTAGTGGTTTTAAAACTGAAAACTCGCCCTTTAAGTGGCCACGATGGAGCCGAAAGGTCCATTTTGATGTACTCAGTGTGTTATTGCGAGGTTTAAAGAACGGAAGTACGAAATTACAAAAAAACAA
Source organism: Syngnathoides biaculeatus (assembly GCF_019802595.1). Classification (NCBI taxonomy): domain Eukaryota; kingdom Metazoa; phylum Chordata; class Actinopteri; order Syngnathiformes; family Syngnathidae; genus Syngnathoides; species Syngnathoides biaculeatus. The sequence continues at coordinate 10,520,230 of NC_084662.1, read as the reverse complement.
ACGAAAAAAATTCATACGGTTTGGTTCTCAGCTAAAATAGGTCACAGTGGACCCAAATGAGCACCGAGTTCTGCTTGTACAACCCGCAAAATATCAGAGCTCTTTTGGGCTCGGCGGCTAACTCGAACAAGCGTCGAGCACGCGCCGCGGTTTGGAAAGATTAGCGTGAAAGCCGAGCACTCGGCAAATAAAATCTGACGCGGTGGCACCGAAATGACGGCTACAAACGAGAGGGAGCTCCCGCGCCAGGGATCGAACGCCGTCCCGTCTGGGAAAAGCCGAGGCGGGGCGCCGCGTGATCCGTCTCCGGTTATCCTCACTTGAAGAAAAAGCGCTCGTCCAATCCTCCGCGTTGGCCAAGTGCCGTCGAGTCGACGCCAGAGAAAATAAACGTACTGCCCGCCCTCCGCCTGCGTGGCATTTCCACGCCATCCAAAGCAGCGGCTGGCGAATTAGCACTGGTGAGAAGTAACGAATACTTTGTTCCTGTACTTAAGCAGATTTTTCAGTTCCCTCTCATTTTGAAAATCGATATTTGTACTGGGCGGCACGGTGGATCAACTGGTAAAGCATTGCCCTCACAGTTCTGAGGTCCCGGGTTCGATCCCGGCCGTGCCTGCGTGGAGTTTGCATGTTCTCCACGTGCCTGCGTGGGTTTTCTCTGGGCACTCCGGTTTCTTCCCACATCCCAAAAACATCCGACATTAATTGGACACTCTAAATTGCCCCAAGGTGTGATTGTGACTGCGACTGTTTGTCTCGATGTGCCCTGCGATTTCCTGGCGACCAATTCAGGGAGTACCCTGCCTCCTGCCCCTTGAAAGTTGGGATAGGCTCCAGCACTCCCTGCGACCCTCGTGAGGATAAGCGGAAAAGAAAATAGATGGGATGGATTAATTGGACACTCTAAATTGCCCCTAGGTATGATTGTGAGTGCGGCTGTTTGTCTCCATGTGCCCTGCGATTGGCAGGCGACCAGTTCAGGGTGTACCCCGCCTCCTCCCCGTTGACAGCTGGGATAGACTCCAGCACTCCCTGCGACCCTTGTGAGGATAAGTGGCAAAGAAAATGGATGGATATTTGTACTTTCGATTCCTTTGTCAAATTAGGCTTGTTACTGTTTTCCAACCTCCGTGGGTGGCGACGATGTAAACAAAAAACAAAAATTAACAAAATAAAATATTTTCAGCAGAAAAACTACAGTAGCGACACGGAGGAACGTGACCAAGGAACGCCATAGACAGGCGAACATAAATGAGAATTTTTAGCAGTTCAGGTCATTGTAAACCTCCCAACAAATGCTACTTGGACACACAGGGCGCCGCAACACATGTAAACCGAGCATACCACAATACTCGCAGCCATAAATCATCTTTGGGAAAAATGAGCATTGTTGGGGACCTTCTCTGCCTCTTCTTCTCGTTGTACGTATGCAAATGACGCAACATGGACTTCTACGCCATAAGAAAAAAAAAATCATTACTGCAAAATCCACACATTTTTTGCTGAACCTTTGCGAGGGTCACATTCAAGTGCGCCCCCACGTGTGTGGGGGGGCTTGCAATCACATTTAGCAGTTTGTTATCCGCTAATTAACAGCGTCCTGAAAACATCTGAACGCACAATGGGGGGGGCAGAGGGGTGTGGGCGTGGGCGGGGGTCGGGTGGGTGGGGTGTCGCCCCCGCGTCAGCGCTTGGCCGCGTTCCGCGGAGGCCTGTTCCGCATGAAGTTCTGGCACGCCGCTTACCCGCCTCGGCCTGACAGTCGGGATGATGTCTAATTCCAAACAGTGTCTCGGATCCGGGGGCCGCCCGCATGGGGTGGGGGGGGGGGGGGTGGGGGGGGCGACAAAGGGGTCCTTTGTCTGCGCGCTTGGTGGCTGTCCATGGTCCTGACACTTTGAAAATTGACGCCGTGCCTTTGAGGACCGAGCGCCTGATCAGATCTGGCAGATGTTATTGCATGGATGAAGTTGATTTAATAAGCGCACTTTTCTTTGTTTTTGCTGACTTCAAAAAAAATGTTCCGGGGGGGGGGGGGGGGGATGATGATGAATGATTTCTGGCTTGAAACCCGGTACAAATATAAAATCCGAGCTAACGTCGAGGTACAGTATATGCTTTATATGTTGTCATTTAAAATGAAAATATGGAGAATACGTCGCTTGATACGAGATTACAATTACTTTCCATATTCCCAATATTATATATTCGTATTGATATTACATAAAATATTTTACATACTTATGATCTCTGTCCACTTTTTTTTTTTTTTTTTAAACCAACTAAAACTCATTTAGGGCTGTCACTATCAAATCTGTGCAGAATAGATTCTCCTACTAATGATGAAATAATCAAATTATATAACCACCCCACCCCACCCCTTCACCATTAGTTTCCAAACAATTCCACTAAAAAGTATTTGATCCCCATTTATGAGGGCTGAAATTTGATTGTTTAACTGCATATTTTGGGACTGCGTGTAAGGTCAAATTTGGTGTACAAAACCTGTACAGAACTCACAGTTAGCGTTAGCGTGCTAGCAATTGCCATTTAAGTAAAAAAAAAGAAAAACTACCATTCAGCTGACTCATATTTTTCACGTTTTATGTACATGACACATTAAACTATTTTACGAGTAACTTCCAGACATTTCTCTGTCGTTGTGAGAAAAATTCTCACTGGCCCAGCACTGCGTCCGTCTGCGATTAATGTCCGTGTGAAACATGGCTTCCAGTGGTGTAAAAATGGTTCCAGGCGAAAGTGTTTTTTGTTTTTTTTCCCTACTTTGGTCCCGGCGGAGCTTCGAGGCAGAAATTTTGTGTCGACCTATTTTTCCATGTCGACTTGGCCGTATTAGACCTCCCGCCCCCCAGGATAAAACCATTACAACTACAAAATGTTTGGCGCATTCATGACATGCTCGACGCCATTTATCGCATTCCCCAAATACCCACATTTTCACACTAACTTTTTTTTGTTACATATACACCTCCTCCTTCCACATTTATTAGATTTGTTCAATACATTTCCAAACAAAAGATTCATATTTTATATTTAAACAATTTGAGTATATGCACAGCATTTTGGTTCAGCTTTGGCCCTCCCACGCAAATTCTACGCAAAGGGCGTTCTCTGGTGTGTTTTGTTGACGCCGTTTCAGAAAACAAGCGAGCTCTGGGACCCCAAAAAGTTGTTCCAAGTGGGGTTGGGGGGCGGGGGGAGGGTTCTAGGGGGGGGGGCTGCTTCAGCCCGTTGACTGATGATTTGTTGGCTTCTGCGAGATTCTTGGCAGATGCCTGGATGCGCTTCTGCCGCCAGCTGATCATTTCTCGCATTGGGTCAACAAAGACAAGTTGCGTTTATAAGTTGGGTTACGGTGTGTGTGGGGAGGGGGTCTTGTGCGTGGGGTGTGTGGGGGTGGTGGGATTCTGCGATCTGGCATTCATTTAGCTTGCAGAGGCAAAAGTGCGTTTGAGCGGCGCTAACTTAATAAGCACGAGCTAGCCTGCTTTTTTGGCTTCGGGGAGGGCGGCATGGGTGGGCCACCCCCTTCACCCGGCTAACGCTCATAAAAATCCACTAGGGGGCGCCAAAGTACACACTTGCTGTTGACTCAGTGGGATCAGATTAAATTGATTTTGGTTAAGTTTTAGGTTGATAGTGAAGCCACTTCCAGAGTGGACCTTATTGGCCAGGAGGTGGGGGGACCCAAACAGCCGTGGCCTCCACCCCCCCCCCCATGCTCAGGGGGGCCAAGACCTGCTCATTTGGATCGAGATGCACCTTTGAGCTTGGTCAGAAAAAGGACAAACAGTTTGAGTGAAAACAAAATCATTTCGAACATTGGAAAGAGTGCAGACCTGCGCCAAGGCTAAAAAGTCTTACACAAGTCCGTAAAACATTTTTAATCATACTTCCCGTTTTTAACTTCGTTTTATAAACCGCATGGAAGAATACAAAGATTAGATTGGCCAAGTCAAAACAGAGACTTAAACCCTATAGAGAGAATGCATAGAAATGTTTCTCTCTCTACCTATTTGGGTAATTTCAGTCTTGTAGATTTTCTTTGTGGGGGCCCACGCAGTGATGCCCCCCCATGACTCACCCTTCGTTCGCATCAGCATTTATCTGACGCAATTGTGCGTTACTCGGCCATAATTACTTGGCACATTTCAACCACTACTGCGTGCAGCCAGCTCGCGAGTGAGGCGCGCAGCCCTCCCCTCCGACCCCTTTTCGCCGCCCCTGGGCGCACATTAAACTGCCCTCTCAGGTCTGCCAGATTTACTGTAACTGTCACACACGATGAATAAAAAAAAATAATAAAAAAAAAAAGACTCTCAAAGAACTGAGACCGCAGACCAGTCATTTGCAACAATGAACAGTGTGTGCAATGTCTCACAAACAAACTCCATGTTCAGTTTACGTCTACCAACAAATACATAATAATTAACATTTGCAATATTTCTCTTACCGTGCATATTGCTTGATTTGTGAAACTCTTCGCCTTCCACAATCCTTTTCCTAATTTTCTTTACAATGCAAGCGGTCCCCCCCACATGCGCGTCCACACGCACGTGCGCGTCGACGTATAACGACGGAAGTGCGTCATCGATTTAACGCATAAAATGGGATTGTTTTTCATCTATTTATAAAATAAATGCTTGATGTAAAAAAAAAAAGTTACAAGTAGTTATTAACAACCTCGCCCCCAAAGCCGCCATATTGACCAGCGTAAAGATGACGTCGCCGCATACATACGTCATGAGCACGCGCAGACTGAGTGCAGCGGGACGGTTTCACTGTTTACATGATAAAATTTACTTTGAAGACAAAATTTAAAATGTAAAAAAAAAAAAAAAAATATATATATATATATATATATATATATATATATATATATTCCATCCAGTGGCGTCAATAGGCCTATTTATGGGGGGGGGGGTGCTGGCCCCCTCCCTAAAAAGTTGGCAAGCCCCCAAATAAATATTTTGTATGTGTTAATAGCCTCGCCCCCCTGAAAAAGTGATGTCATGTGCGAGTAAACAAATCCACAATATTTGAAAGCACAGCTTGATTTTTCACGATTTTGAAGGTTCTTTTTATATATGTGGCGATTATTATTATTATTTTTAATCTTTGAAATTTATTGTCACCCTGTAGGGTTGTTACAAGTATAAATTGCAGTTTTGCAAGGCCTCCTGTTGACCTTTCACACAGTAAACTTGATGCAAACGCCCTTGGGCTTCTGGCTCCTTTTACCTTAATTATTATAATTGCGCTGCACGGTGGATCAACTGGTAAAGCATTAGCCTCACAGTTCTGAGGACCCGGGTTCGATCTTGGCGCCGCCTGTGGGGAGTTGGCATGTTCTCCCCGTGCCTGCGTGGGGTTTTCTCCGGGCACTCCGATTTCCTCCCACATCCCAAAAATGCAACATTAATTGGACATTGTAAATTGCCCCAAGGTGTGATTTTGAGTGCGGCTGTTTGTCTCGATGTGCCCTGCAATCGGCTGGCGACCAGTTCGGGGTGCACCCCGCCTCTTGCCCGTTGACAGCTGGGATAGGCTCCAGCACTCCCCGAGACCATTGTGAGGATAAGTGGCTAAGGGAATGGATGGATGGATATTATAATTGCACAATGATGGGAATGTTAAACCAAAGCCAGTGACCCCCCCCCCCCGCCTCCATTTATTTCCAATTTAAGTTCACAGAAATCCCAAGAATGTTTTTGACGCGAACCTTCTAGAAAACACACTCATACACATGAGGATGGTGGGGGATCCCCCCCCCCTTTTTTCTTCTTCTCCTTCTTCCCAACTCATGTGAACACTTAGATTGGCTCTATTATGTCTGGGAATAATGTAAAACAGCTTCCCGGCGTGTCGACGTCTCTGCTCCCGTCTCTGGAACGCCACTTTGACGGCGGCGGGATTCTGGATGAGTGAGGCCCAACTACACCCCCCCCCCCCTCCCCACCTAAACTGCCGCCATCACCGCCATCCAAAGACAACTCAGACATAGCGACGTTCCCAAGGTGACACTGAACGGAAAAGTCGGAGTAACTCCGATGACGGACAGACGACGAGGAAAAAAAAAAAATCTGTTGGTTCGCTGTATTCCTCATTTATTATTAAAATATGTTGCCCCAGACATGACAATTTATTGAAAAAGTGTGGTCACAATATCACCTGCGCAGATGATGATGCCAATTTTTGACCGCCAAGAAGCTATCAGGCACGTATGAAATGCAAATGAATACTGTTAAAGGATTCCTGGAAAGTTGAATGACCAAATCAAACGCACCTTCCTGAGAAATAGTCAAACATCTGGTGGCAGGTTCCCAAAAAGGTGCGCTCTATTTGCTTCCCCAGATGTCCAGGTCTCTTGTGGCATCAGATAAAACCTACATACTGTATTAGCATTTTGGCTACATTGTGTTTGTATGTTGGGACCACAATTAAAACATCATCCCCACATTATGTCTGCGGCTCTGTAGAAAACAAATCGGACATTCGACCAAAACCTCACGTCACGCCTTTGTACCTTTAAGAGGAGGTTGGAGGAAACACTTCCTGATGACCATGTTTGGGCAAAACCGCCCGGAAACATTCTGACAAATGAAATCAATCACATTCAATCCCATGATAGAATTCCTGTAAGTCCTAAAATGTCACCCGACAACAAGGACGGAAAAACAAAACACACACACACACACACACACACACACACACACAACACACACACACACACACACACACACACACACACACACACACACACACACACACACACACACACACACACAGACAGGCCTTGGAAGCGATTGGAACACATGTTGGTAGTTATCGGCAGATTGAAAAAAAAAATGTCATTAAAATCTATCAAATCATCTAAAAGCTTTTTATTTGCTTTCTCCGGTTACAACACAAATACTTTAGACTGTTCAGGCTGAAGCTGTGGGAATGTCAAGTTTGTGTGTGTGTGCGTGGAATATCTGATTCCCTCTGCGTGCAAACCTTCAATCATTATCCTCCCAAAATGACTTTATTATATTAGTGCCCACTAAATAAGAGATTTTATGACAACCGACTGCCCACCATTGACGTCTGCGTCTCGTGAATTTTGGTGTGCCGTGACAAGGAAATTTGTTGTAGCGCTGAGAGTGCAAAAAACACTGTTCGCGATGACTGAAAAAAAAATTATCTTTGGATGAAACGATTGCCTCATTTCTCACAATTTAGTCAGGAAATCATACAAAAAAGCTCAAGCGGACTACTGTACAATAGAAAACTTTAAATAAAAAAAATAACCTGAAAAATAGAAAAAAGAAAAACAAGTACATGAAGTAAAATACAATTTTTTTAAATAAAAAAAATAAAATTAATAAATTAAATAAAATAAAAAGGAACTTTAAAACAGAGTAAGAACAATTCTTTCAAATGAAATAAAAAGTCAAAACCAGAGAAAAATGAAACGATCTCAGAAGAGTTCAAAACTTGTTTTTTCCCCCCACAATTTCCAAATTGTAATTTTTTTGTGTGTGCTAAATTTAAGTTGTTAGAAAACTTTTCCAATTGAAACTAACTATAACACGCTCAGTTTTGTACAAAATCCTACTAAATTTCAGCGAGGAGAGGCTCATTTGAAATTGAAAATGTGCTGTGACTAAACAAAAGCAATAAAACAGTTGACTCCAATCCCTAAAAAAAAAATAAAAATTGCACGCGTGCTACCAATTACAAAATGAAACTCGAATTTTGTGACACGTGATTTGCATCAAACGCAGCGCAGAAAGTGAGGTCACACAGGAAGCAGCCATCATCTTGACGACGCTAGAAATCGACATTTTGTACAAAATTTGACCAAAAAAAAAAAAATCTTGTACCTCTGTTTGTATTATAAAATGTCCCGGAATTGAGTACAAATAAATGAAAAACAAAACAAAAATACAATCATCTATCATAAAGCTGACGGAAAAAATTGTTTTCGAATAATTACCCTGTATTACATTTTTTATACAAAATCCTACTAAAATTGAGTGAGAAGAGGACTCTGGACCATCAAATGTGTCGGACGTAAGACGATCGATGACTACCAACAAGCCAATCAGGCGACGGCATGACATCACATGACTTTTGTAACCATCACTAAGTGCTTTTGCTGATTCAAGATGGCGTGAAAACAAGATTAGCAAAACAAAAAAGGATAACAATGCGAGTGTCAAACACCCCGACAAACTTTCTCAAAGTCGTCACATAAAACAATAACAACAACAAATCTTTCGGGTCCTGAGCTCTTTTATCGCAACTTCACCGATTGTCTGAATCGCTTGGCTGGAGGTGTCAAACTCGCATCTTTGGGTACCACTGGAGTTTTTTTTGGGTTTCTTTTTTCTTAAATGATCAGCTTTTTTTTGTTATTCTTTTGAAAAATGTAGTCATAAAGACGCAGCAAAAAAAAAGATATTGGGATGAGTCAAGTTTACAAAATACAATAATACATAAGTTATGGCTTCATAAGTTAAAACAGGAAGCGGAACGCCCTGTAATGTACACCTTTAAATAAGTCTCGATCCTCAGTGCGTCTCCGTATTGTCGTGTAGAAAAAAAAAAAAAACGAAAACATAGAAAAAACGTGCCTAATGCAAAAAAAAAAAAAAAATTAAAATAAAAAAGCATTAAAAGGACCAACCAGTATGTGACACACGTAAAATAAACAATTACACTCCCACATTAAAGTCCGACTGTTATCGGAACAAAGTCATCTATTTAAAAAAAAAAGTCCACTTTTAAAAAATATTTTGGAGGAAAAAGAAAAATTATATTTGAGGGAATATACATTTTTTTGAGGTTAAAAAATGTATATTGTTCAAAAAATACATTTCTTTTTTATTCAAGATAAGTATATATCCCAGTTACCAAAAAGTCTACTTTTTTAAAAATATTTTGGAGGAAAAAAAGTTATATTTGAGGAGGTTGAAAAAACATATTGTTCTGAAAATATATTTTCTTTTTTATTTAAGATAAGTCTATATCAGTTTCCAAAAAGTCTACTTTTTAAAAATATTCTGGAGGAAAAAGAATAGTTATATTTGAGGGAATATACATGTTTTAGATGTTAAAAAATGTATATTGTTCAGAAAATACATTTTTATTTTTTATTCAAGATCAGTATGTATCACAATTTCCAAAAAGTATTATCTAATTATCTTATTGTATACTTGCGAGAACAGTCCAATTTTTGACAAATGTGATTATTGGGAAAAGAAAAAAGTTGTAAATTATGTTTTCCCTCAAAATGTGTGGTTTGTCATATACTTAAAAAAATACACAAGAAAAATATCAGAGCTGAGAGGAGCGTATGGAAAAAAAGTAATATTTGAGCAAAAAAAGTTCTAATAGAGTAAACTATAGTCATGTTTTTTGAAAAAAAAAATTAATCTGACAATTTGACAAAAAATTGTGTACTTGAGAAAGTGTCATTTTCTAGAAACTGATATTTTCAGGAAAAAAGTGGATTATTTTTCCCCCTAACTCTGATGAGAAAAGGCATGTTTTAAAAATGCTCATATCGCCACTGAAACTCGTTCAGGTAAAACTCGGACTTCAACTGGGTGTGTAATTCGTTGTATTTTTGCCGTTCTTTGGAGTTTGTGCCTCACCTCACGCACGTCGGTGTTGGAGAGGTACAAAAAAAAGGTCCGTTCGGAACGATGTGCTGCTTATTGCTATTCTGAGCGGTCGGGGTCCGAACCTTTCCAGGAAGACGAGTCTGCACAAGTTGGGACGAACAAAAAAAAAAAAAAAAAGAAGAAGAAGAAGCAAAAATATCCCTTTTCAGTCAGGCGTTCAGTAGGGCCTCCAAACGGCCTCATCCATGCGTCCGCCCGTGTTGAGGACGGTGGGCGAGTTGCTGTGGCTGCCATCGCCCGCGTCCACGGCGCCGCCGTCCGCCTGGTTGGGGTTGACCAGCGAGGTCCCCGTGGAGGCGCTGGTGCAAGGGGGCGGGGCCACGCGCGAGGGCGACCGCTCCCCGCCGCCGGACACCATGGAGATCTGGTAGGAGCCGGACGAGGCGCCGTAGTACAGGTAAGGCGTGCTGCTGGTCTGGAAGGGTCCGCTCTGGTTCTGCGTGGAGCCCGGGTAGGGCGGCGGAAGGTAGGTGTGGTAGTGGGCGCTCCCCAGCGACATGGCCGAGGTGACGGGTGGCGTGTAGGTGAAGGTGGCCGGGTAGTGCATGCGGGGCCCGCTGAAGCGGCTCTCCGTCAGGGAGGACAGGCCCGGGAACTGACGCTCAAACTGGCCCGGGAACGGGCTCAGGTCCGAAGAACCTGCGGGAAAGACGGTCAGAACCGTCAGAGTCACCAGTACGGCGATGGCGCCTTCACTCGTTCACTGTGCTCGTGAACTCTGTTCGGATCCTCGATCCATTTTTAATTTAATTGCCATTAATCCGTTCCAGCACACCCCAAATTATTATTATTATTTTTACGATGTCTTTTAAATTAAAAAAAAAATAGTGCAGCCAGACTGGTATGTTTTTTTTTTACTCAACAAAGTGCGGTCGAACCGTTACAACGCCGCATGCTTTTATTTTGAAGGTCTGCCTCGTGCCAGGCTGTTTTGTGTGTTGCCGAGCGGAGCGAGGGAGTTATTGCTTCGAGTCGTTAGGAAAAGCTTCCGTTGCGGAATATGCCGGGCCGCCTGTCGAAGCTTTTTAACGCAACTTATGAATTGCTTCGAATGAATGCGCACCGATCCTTAGAAATGAATGGTCGCGACAAGTGGCTCTACAAAAACTGGAACAAAAATGATTCCAAAAAAAAAAAAAAAAATTGGGGGGTGAAAAACGAATTACATGAAAACAAGAGCATACAAAAGAAAAAAATTCCCCAAAAAGCACAAGAACATTTTCAAAATTCTACAGTGAAGATCGGTTAACTCCTTTTCATGCTAGCGACAACGGAGATAGTTAAAAAAAATGAGGTCCGGTTAAAACAAAGCACAGGAAATAACCAAAAAAAAAAACATACCGGTAAAAATAACTGAGATGCAGCAGTAACACAGTAGCAACACGCTAGTACAGCGCTAACGCTGGCGCAGCGCTAACATGGCCGGTAAAAGTCACTTCCTCGGCACTTGTATTCCAATGGTCTCATTCTTTCCTTTCCCGCTAGACTGCCCCCTTGCGGCCGTTAGAAAAAATTGCACAAATTAGCCGCATCCCCGCATAAACCGCAGTTGAAAGCGTGTGAAAAAAGTTGCGGCTTGTAGGCGGGAAATTACGGTATTTTACATTCTTCATTATAAAGAGTGACCAAAATGTATAAAAGATTACAGAAAAATTCAGAATTTTTCCATCTATTAACCCGTAGTAGGGAATAAATGTGACCAAAAAAAAAATAAAAAAAATGCCTGCATTGTTTTATTCATCATCTTCTGTCTGGCCGGTCGGCGGTGACGAAGCGCTTGCATGTTTACGCATATTTACGTGCGTGCGCGCTGAATGAGGAGCCGCACATGTGGAAACACTTTTGTGCACGAAACAGTTTCCATGAGATCCATAATGAGGCGGACCCCGGCTCTGATGTGGCTCCGACGCTCGCCTCCCGTCGGCTCCAACAAGCTCGTGCGCGTACGTGCGTGCGTGCGTGGGGGCTACATCCCCCAGAATAAAAAGTAACAGCCCCCCCCCCCACCCCCACCGGAAAAACCACAAACTGGCTGCGGCGAGCGCGGCACTGGGTGCAGAGTTAATTCAAAATGGGAGGTCTACGACTCCACGCCGTGACCCCCCCCCGGTGCCATACACCCCAGCCACGTCGCTCTCATCGTAAATCACGAGGCGTCTTCCCTGTCACCACGTCTGCTGCGAAAGGAGGATGAGTGGGGGTAGGGGCGGGGCCCGACGTGTTTACAACGCAAGTTAGCGTCACGTAGCATGCGATGCTAATTAAACGACAAATTCCTCTAATTATCCTATTTGGAATGTGAGGTCATGATGTATGTTTGCGTCATACTTAAAATCTCTCTTCTCTCTCGAGAAGCGATTTGTTCGAAAATCGAATCGATGTTTCCCATTACAATGAATGGGAAAAGAAATAATGCGTTCCAAGCCTAAAAAAATTAGGCTTTTTAAATCTTTGTTTTTTTTTTTTTTTTTTTTTAGCTTTTCCTTATAATAAACTGCATTTTAGAAATACATGTATAGTTTAAATCCTTTATATAATAAAAATCATTCAAGAAATATATTTATTTTGTGCTTAAAATGTATGCTTTAGAGGTAGAGTACGCGAGGGTGGGAGTGCATTGCTGTATCTGTAGCGATTTGGCCCCCACCCTTGTAAACTTTTTTTTTTTTTAACAAAAGTGCAGAATAACTTTAAACTAGCAACTTGCCTTCTTTGGAGAAAAGTGCGCCGCGCACGTTATGTCATTTCTGTTTTTTTTTTTTTTTTTCGGGGGGCATTTGAAATGACAATATCAAAACGCGTCGCAATATGTTATTTCCGGGTTTTGTCGGGGGCGTTCGAGTACCGATGTTCGATTGAAAACAGAAGAGAAAAAAATCTCAAAATTTTCGTAGAAAACGGCGACATTCGAGAACCGAGGCTTTACTGTATACAGTTCTAAGGTTGAATATTTACGTCATATACTACTACAATACAACCGTTCATGTACGTATAATCATCTATAGACAGCTATCTTATTTAGAGCCTATCAAAATGTGCTTGTGACTCAAATGTACAATATTTACATCACAGCTGCAGCATACACGTGCACATGACATTTTGTAGTGGTCCTAAGACATTTGAATGTGACTTTGAGAGTGTTTTTCATGTGCTCGGTCGGGGTGAGAGGGAAAGGTTATTTTTGTCCTCAACGGTGCACGAGAACAAAGAGCGACGAGATGAAAGACAGTCAGGGGAAAGTTTGATGGCGGTGAGTCAAACATGTGTACTGGCGGCATGTTGGGATTATAAAAGCAGAAGTACACTTTTGTCTTTTTTTTGGAGGTGTGTGGGTGGGTTTTGGGGTTTCTGCCAACGTGTCTCCATTACCAGCATACAGTATGTTAGCATGACACTAGCGGAAGTTCTTTGGACAAAATTACGTTATCCGGTTGAAGGTTTTGCTTTTTAAGGACAATGGCGCCTTGAACTACAAGTGCCCTGATTTACCAGTTTACCCTTTTTTTTGGGCTTTAATTTGAGAACAAAAATTTGAGATATGAGCAGCGTACGTTGGCGGGAGCTCAACTCACTTCACAGCAAGCGGAAGATAGAATTACACAACGAAACTTGTTCAAAAACGAGCGTGCAAGCGGTTTCATTGCCATTCCCAGTTGTCAAATTAAGGGAATAATAATCATAATTTCAAACAACCGCATCACTTTGCCCGAGTTAACTTTGTTTAGATTCATGCTAACAAACCGACGTGCTTGTTGTTGTGGCGGTATAACCTTTCAAGCGAATTATATATGAACTTATGATGCAGCATCACATGTAGAGAGACGATAATAATAATCACTTGCACATAACATAATTTCCAGTTTATAAACCGCGGCTTTTTTGACACGCTTTCAACCCTGCGGTTTATGCGGTGATCCGGCTAAATTGTGCATTTTTTTTCTAACGGCCGCAAGGGATTCACTCGAGCGGAAAAGGTAAGCGTGAGACCGGTGGAATATATGTGCCAAGGAAGTGACTATGACCGGTATGTTTTTTTTTTTTTTAACCAGCCCTGTTAGCGCCGCGCTAGCATGTTGCTGCTCTGTTACTGCCGTGTCTCAGTGATTTTTCTGGTATGTTTTTTTTTTTAACTGGCCCTGTTAGCACTGTGCTAGCATGTTGCTGCGCTGTTACTGCCTTGTCTCAGTGATTTTTACCGGTATGTCTTTTTTAACCCACTGTTAGTGCTGCGCTATCGTGTTGCTACTGTGCAGCTCTCGCGGCTGGATTTTTTTTTCTTTTTACCTGGATGTTTTTTTTTTTTAACCAGCCCTGTTCGTGCTACCGTGTTGTTGCTATGTTAAGCTAAGCTAATAAAACTTTCTGTGTCTTTTTCTGTGTATCGTCTTTCTTTGTAAATATCTCATGTTTCAATGTGGGCACTTGCGGCTTTTACACAGGTGTGGTTTATGTATGTATCAAATGGTATTTCCTTTACAAATGTACTGGGTGAGACTTATAATCAGGTGCGCTCTGTAGGCTGAAAATTACAGCATTTATCCGCACAATGCACAAAAGTTCCGAGCGAGCCTCACCTGGCAAGCGTCTGGGCACGTCACTGATGGAGGGCAGGCCGGTGCCCCGGCTGGAGGAGAGCGGGGCGGTGGAGTGCACCGAGGGGGACGCCATGGGACTCAAGTAGGACGGGTACGTCTGCTCGTACGACCACGGCGGCGACGACTGCGGCTGACGCGGGTCTGACGGGGTAGAAAGAAAGAAGTCAGCGCGGCAAAAAGAAGCTAAAGGAGGGGTGGGAAATGTTTTATGATGAAAGGCCACATTATATTTCATGGGGGATATTCACAACAATTCTTTTTTTTTTATATATTGCTTGTTTTATATACAATAAATTTTATGATAGTGAATAATGAAAAAAAAAAAAGAAAATTACCGGTGATCTGGGTTTGTCCCTGTGGCGTGAACGAGTTGGGCGCCGTGTTGAGCGCCGGTCGCTGGGCTTGGGTGGGCACCGCCACGCGCACCCTCATCCTCTCCAGCTCGCTCAGGCGGTCCGAGAACAGGCCCGACTTGGGGGGGTCCTCCAGCTTCTGGCGATGCCCTGAGGACACAGCGCAGACAACTGGGGTTACATTTTTGTCCCATGCGCCCACGATCTATTAGTGACGTAGACAAAAGTAATGTATGAATACTTAAGACATTGGTGTCAAACTCAAGGCCCGGGGGCCAGATCTGGCCCGCCACATGATTTTATGTGGCCCGCGAAGCCAAATTTAGACCGTCAATTTCCATGATTCTTGTAAAAATCTCTACCAAAATTTCAAATTCTCATATCGTAAATGATCAAGTTGAGATATTAGAAGCATTTTTGTGGTACCAAATGTGAATAGTTGGAAATACCCTTGATTTCTGATTCGAAAACTTGTTCATAAATTGATTTTTGCTCCACAGTCATAACGGCCCTCTGAGGGAAACCGGAACAACAATGTGGCCCGCGAGAAACATGAGTTGACTTAAGACGTACTCATATTACTTAACAAGAGTAAGTAGCTGCAGTCGTGGACGTTGTATGAGTTATTATTAGCAACTTAATAGGAGCTAATAGTGACATAAAAGGAGGTAATACACGTTAATAGTGACTTACAGAATGTGAAGCTAAGAGGAGTTATGTGGAACTTATTAGTAACTTATGAGGAGGTAATATGAATTAATCGTGAAGGAAGAGCTAATACAAGTGGCGGCATGTTAAAAGTCAATAACGACTTACAGTAACTTGAGTTAATGGTGACTTAAGAGAAGGTAATTAGAGTTAATAGTGCCATTCACACAAGTTATTAGTGTCCTAAGTGAGTCAAAATAAGTTCATAGGATCAAATGACTTTAGAGTGACATAAATGGAGGTGGGGAGAGTTAATAGACAGGTGGCGTTATTGAGTTAAGTGACTTAAGTGGTGCTCAAAGTCATTATGAGTGAATTATGGGGACAGTTCGAAGTGACTTAAGTGGAAGTCATTTGAGTTTACAGTGACTTAAATGGGTAAAACCAGTTATTAGCAACTCTGCATCAAAATAGTTAATATTAATAACATTAATGGAGGTCAAAGGAGTTAGTAGAGTTCACTGCAACCTTTTTGTTCGTTTTACTGCTCACGTCTTTGTCAATCTTGGCTGACAAATACGGTCTGTACAGTTTTTCCAAGCTTTTCCGAAGGTGACAGTTTGACCCAGGAAGTGATATGTGATTCCCACCCCCCCCCAAAAAAAAAAAAAATCGGAAATTCGTCTTCTACTGGCTCGCGGATCCTCTCCTGACTGCGAGAGGAAGCCGTGCGCTCGTTAAGCCGAGGCCCGTTCGTCAGGTAAACACAGTTTCTCACGCCACGCCGCCATTATCCCTACAGGGGTCGTGCGCCCTGCCAAAAACATTCTCGCCTCGCTCTCTTCCTGCATTCCTCCCGCAAAACGCGAACAGCCCTTTGTCGCACTTGCGCTTCTGCGAGGCGTGACTTACTGAATCTAGCACACTCGTACGTTCCCATCATGAGCCTCGCGCTGGCTAGTCTGGAGCGCATTTCCAGACTCAGGTGTGGACTCCCGGGCGAGGGCGTCCATTTTGCCTTTCGTTTTGATGCCGGCGCAGCTCTCATCTCAAGCGCCGGAGGAATTCCCGCCACGCTTTGGCGTCTCTTCAGCTGGCTCGCTAACAATCGCCGGCGTCACTCGCGATCTAGACTAACTTGCTCGCGGGAGGGTGAGACATCGGACCGCATGGAGTTTGCTGGAACGCGACGACGGAGACGTTTAACAAGAAATCACAAGATTTGCTCCCCCCCCCCCCCCTCTGTCTTTCTTGTATTTTCCAAAGAGTCCGAGTGGGACAAACTTGTTTTGACACCGTGGAGGAAAACCGGGCTAAGCCAATTTAGACTGAACCCCCATTTATCGTGGGGGATACGTTCCAGACCCACCTAGATATAGAGAACGTTATAAAAAGCTCGCCATGTCACTATTAAAAAAACATAATGAAAAACAATCAAAACAAGACAAAACAAAATTGATGTTTATTTTTTGTTACATATTTGTGGACTATTTATTTATTTTTGTTACCCCAAAATTACAAAAAAATAGTTCTCGAACACGATCCGTTCCACAAGGCTGGTTGAAAACCAAAACGTTTGAAAATCCGAAGCACGTTTTCCCATTACAATGAATGGAAATTGAAATAATGCGTTCCAAGCCGAAAAAAATTGTTTTTTTAAGCGATTTTTTTTAGCTTTTCTTGGGATCGATTCCCGCTCAGTGATGGCTTTGATATCTGCCCTGCGACTGACTGGCGACCAGTTCAGGGTGTAGTCCGCCTTTTGCCCGAAGGTGACTGGGCTAGTCTCCAGCTCTCCTGTGACCCTTGCTTGGATAAGTGGCTTGTACAATGGATGGATGGATAGTTTCATCCCTCCAACATGCTTCAAACACAGGATACAATTTAACAAATAAGTTTTTAAAGTATTTCTCGGTTCCCGTCTGTTTTCACCATTTCGCTGTCAAGAAATGGGAGTGTGTCATATAATATCACTTTGAGGAAATGATATGAATATTCTAGCAGCTCTTCAAAAAAAGAGGCAGCGCGTGCATGCTTCAAGCTGTTTATCCGTCACTCCCAAACAAAGTTTAATCATCTGTAAATCAGACATAAATCAAAACTGAACCACGCGAAATGGCGTAGACGGTCCAACGGAAATGAGTCTAGCTGAAACGGTCACTACAAACCTTCCAAAAAAACTGCCCCTTTAACACAGAGCAATACATACAAAACGAGCAATACTTATAAGCATCATATGTCTGCACTCGACAGGAACAACAAAAAGTGCAATGTAGTAATCTAGTTCCATTTCTGTTTCCTTTAGTAGCCTTTGCTGCAATAGATAAAGTAATTTATTGCGAGTCATATCATCAATCTACCCATACGTTTTCTTTTGCCGCTTATCCTCATGAGGGTCGCGGGGAGTGCTGGAGCCTATCCCAGCTGTCAGGGTACACCCTGAACTGGTTGCCAGCCAATCGCAGGGCACATGGAGACAAACAACCAATCGCACTCACAATCATACCTTAGAGCGTCCAATTAATGTTGCATGTTTTGGGAATGTGGGAGGAAACCGGAGTGCCCGGAGAAAACCCCCACAGGCACGGGGGGGGACATGCAAACTCCACACAGGGAGGGATGCGATTGAACTCGGAACTGTGAGGCCAACGGTTTACCAGCTGCGCCACCGTGCCGCCCTAGTCATATCATCCACTGGGAAAAAGAAACAAATCAAAATAAACACCACATCCCAATTATTCTATTTACAAAGTGCCATTTATGTAATTTTTACAGATAATTAAGGCCTTTCATTTGGGAAGAAAGTCCCGGAAGTTCAGTCACAAGACTTTGCATAATCCAAACATCCCCCGATCGCATCTCATCACGCCGCTCCCGTCACATATCACATTGTTACCGCAGGGTTCGACCCCCCCCCCCCCCCCCCCCGAAATAGTCGCTTTGCCCGTGAACGCGTACAACTCGTCTTTTAATAACAAACGTGACGCCGTGTGACTAACGCCGAATGGATTTATTGTCGGGACTTTACAAATACGGTCGCCCCCGGGAACCAAACACGGGGAGACGTCTCGGTTAGCGCGGCGTCGCCTTTCACAACACATTCGTGAAGCGCACGTGTCAAACATAAGGCCCGGGGGCCACATCTGAGCTGCCCCATCATTTTATGCGACACAGAAATGCAAATCCTTTGTGATGACTTTCACGATTCTTGCTAAAATATGTACCAGAATTTCAAATAGTCACATGTAGTAATATGTAACATGTAATGTTATGCTGAAGCAAAGAAAAATTGATATCATGCTTTTGCAGTCGTAATGGCCGTGCATACAATGTGCCCCACTGCAAAAATTATTTTTTGTGGCTTTTTTACAGTACCATAAAAACATTTACAGTTTAACAAAGAAAGTAAACTTCAGAGTTTAGGTTTGTTTGTATTTAAATATGGGATTTCATTCAGTATTTTAACCAGGGTCTTTTTTTTGTTTTTGGACATTGGAAAAAAAACCCCAACTGTTTTCTCATTGTAATGAGTAACTTACTCATTACAATGAGAAACCAGTTAGGTTTTTTTTTTTATAATGAGTAACTTACTCATTACAATGAGGAACTTACTCATTGTAATGAGTGACTTTCTCATTGTAATGAGTAACGGTCATCGTAATAAGTAACTCACTCGTTGTAATGAGTAACTCACTCATTACAATGAGTAACTTACTCATTACAATGAGAAACCAGTTAGGTTTTTTTTTTTATAATGAGGAACTTACGCATTACAATGAGTAACTTTCTCATTGTAATGAGTAACGGTCATCGTAATAAGTAACTCACTCGTTGTCATGAGTAACTCACTCATTACAATGAGTAAGTTACTCATTACAATGAGAGTGTTGAAAAATGGCTACCTATGGGTCGTAGCTTATATACCAGCTAGCGGTAGCTCCGTGAATAAGGATCTTTTATACATGCAATAGACTAGTTAATCATTACAATGAGGAACCAGTTTTTTTTTTTTTTCAAGGGCTCCGTAGTCCTCCAACTCCTACTTCTACTGAAGTACTTTTGCAACCTCTACTTCCTGGCTGGACTTTCCACGTTGTGAAACATTTAATTAAGCCCAATTACACTGTTTTGAGGGCCTTACCGAAAGCGTTTGTCTTTTCCTCCATGGCTCAACTTGTCTTGCACGATGCCAAAACTCACCGAGCTCACGTCTCAGCTCTTTTATCGGAACTCCGGTCAGAGGCTGCTGAGCAATGAGCCCGGGGTGTTTAAAAAGAAGCTGGAAAAGGGAGCCGGATGATTTCACCCGCCGGTGGGGAAAATCCCCCCCCCCACACGTTCCCATAATGGTCAGCAGAAATGGCAAAAGTACTCACACTCTGTACCGTATTTTCCGCACTATAAGGCGCACCTTCAATGAATGGCCTATCTCAAAAGTTTTTTTCATATATAAGGCGCACCGCATTATAAGGTGCATAGAATATATGCTACAGTAGTGGCTGGGGTTACATTATGCATCCACTAGATGGAGCTGCACGAAAGGCTCAATATCGATCCATATATAAGGCGCACCAGATTATAAGGAGCACTGTCGGCTTTTGAGAAAATTAGAGGCTTTTATGTGCGCCTCATAGTGCAGAAAATACAGTACGTACAAGTACAGATACACGTGTGAAATAAAACTTTGTGGTAAAAGTAGAAGTACAGTGAACCCTCACTATTCGTGACATGTGAAATTGACGCCTCCCCATAGGGGGTTAATGCTATACCGTAATTGCCTGTATATGCCACAGGATGGCGGCAAAGGACTACAATTGTCTAAATGAAGTACCACAACTCCAACATAATTTCTTACCACCAAGGTGCTACCTGAGTGGGAAAAAAAAAGAGTGAAAAGGGGAGATTTTTTTTTAGCAAATAATGCTCGATCGTTTTCCCCGAAAATTTGCAACTAGCCCAAAATCTGACATGTACGACCTTGACAGCAACATTGGACATTGCATGATGTTTGTTTGTTTGACTTCTAATTAAGGTGGAAATTGTTAAATTCAGTTTTTTTGTCATCTTGCTAACCAAATGGCTATCGGCTAACGAGCTAACCAGACTTTATTACTTGGCTTGTTAAAGTGATAAATGGCCGATTATTGAAAAATAATAGTGCAGCTCCTCGTCTGAATTTTTGGGAGTTTTACCAGTTACAGGCTGTCACTTGGTCATTTTTTTATGCTTGTAAAATTTTCGTTTGGTTCACTTACTCTGCCGCTCCAGTGACAGTACAATAAGCACAAAATGTCCCGTTGTATTTTTTTTTCCCCCCAGCCAAGGGTTATCTAGTGTTAGCTAAACTTTTACGCTATCAAAACAACGAGTTCCTGACAACATCATCCCATTCTCTTAAATTAAGTGACATCTTGGTTCCTAGAATCCAAACTCATGATTTCAATCAAGTACACAAACACAGTTTACCCTGTCTCACCCCCCCAACTTTTTTTTTTAAATGTCGTGCCCTAAGTTAAAAAACACAGTTTTACAAAGTTATCAAACATTGGGAGTAAAATTACACAGCCGTCAGAATAAAAAAAATACTCAAGTAAAGTACTCATACTTGCAAAACGTATTCAAGTACAGGAAGAAAGTGTTGACGCTTTACTGCTTTTCACCACTGGAAAGCGGCGGTGCGGATTAGCGATTGTGCCCTCCCGATCTACCCGCCACTTCCTTCCCTGCCCCGGCCGGCGGCCGGAAGCCTGAACAGATTCGCACCAGATGTGCGAGCGCTCGGCGGCCGCGTGCAAACCCTCGCTCGCGAGTAGTCGGAAGAAAAGCGATCCAAGAGGACTTATTATTGTTCCGAGTGAGGCTCCGCGGCCCGCCCCGGCTCATCAGATCAAAGGAAAAGCAACCGGGGTGAATAAAGGAGATGTGTGAGGATAATTAATGGAGGTGGTTTTTCTTTCGCGGGCAAGGCACCCATTCGTGTCGGGGATTTACAGCTACAGGTTTTATGTGCCGCTTGAAGGCATAATATCGGAACACAAGACGCCAGCGCTAGCTTAGCTTAGCTCAGCCTTGAGCAAAATAAACGTCATGCAGAATTAAGCAAAAATAAATGTCAAGCGGCGAGACTATTGGACGTCGTCTTGATTTACGCTCAACTAGGCTAACTTTGCCTCACTGTCTCACTTTAGCTTTAAAGATCTTTTATCCTAGCTTAGCCCTGAGCGCTACAAAAACAGAACTGGCCTTGTCCGGGATCAAGGAAAATAAATGAATGGGATGCAGAGCAACTTGGGTTTCACCTTGATTTATGCTAAACTAGGCTAATCTCGCATTTCAGGACAACAAATGCTAGCTTAGCATTGTTAGCTATACTATAGATAACTTTAGTCAACATGAGTTGGAAAAACTAATCAGGCTTTGCCGGGAATTGAGCAAAATAAATTTTAACCAGAGAGGACTTGTGGGTTTTGATTTATGCTAAGCTAGACTGGCGTCGCCTAAACCTCACTTAATACTGATTTATGATTCATTTCTAAATATGAAACCCTTCAGTTGTATGCCTGACAGGCAGGTTGCTGATTTAATTTGAAAACTATAAGACAAACATCGGTGCGATGTCTTTAACTGGATTTCATTTAAGCGTGTGGACACAGCTGGACTTGCTTTTACACAGATGTGATCTTAGCTTAGCATTGTTTAGCCTTGCATGTTGGAAAAGCAAGCCAGGTTTTGTCCACAAGCAAGCAAAATACTTTTTAAATATAAATCCTTTTGAAGCACGACTCGTTTGATGTGATCAATAACTGAAGCAGAAGCAAAGACACGGTAATGGCAATATATCGTGGCGCTAACATTCGACAGATTCAAGCGCCGTCAAAAAAACAAATGCGTGGGTCGTCAGTTGGCGAATTTTGTCAAAAATAAAAGGACACCCCGCCATGACCTCAGTGTCCAATGCGTACATCACAAAAATGCTTCAATACCTTAAAAATTCACTCAAAATCTTGATCTTTTTTACCACTTTCAGGACTAAAACTTGAAACATTTTTCTGAAATCCAAATGTGTTCACCTGCTAAAAACATACAGAAAATATTTTGGGGGAAAACAATATTTTATAATGTTATTGGGACTTTCAATACTAAAATGTGACTTTTTTTTCAGAAAAAATATTTAGTTTCTCGAAAAGCTAAGATTTTACTCACAAATTCAACTTTTCCGTGAGAAATCCATGCATTTTCTTCACCGCTTATCCTCACGAGGGTCTCGGGGAGTGCCGGAGCCTATCCCAGCTGTCGACGCACAGGAAGCGGGGTACACCCTGAACTGGTCGCTAGCCAATCGCAGGGCACATAGAAAAAAACAACACCTAGGGGCAATTTAGTGTCCAATTAATGTTGCATGTTTTTGGTATGTGGGATGAAACCGGAGTGCCCGGAGGAAACCCACGCAGGCAAGTGGAGAACATGCAAACTCCACACAGGCGGGTCCGGGATCGAACCCGGGACCTCAGAACTGTGAGGCTTTCCAGCTGAGCCACCGTGCCGCCAAAAATGCTTGAATACCATAAAAAACTCATTCAAAACCGTAATCTTCTTTCAAGACTTGAAGCATTTTTCTGAAATGCATTTCTTTTTTTCCTCTAAAAATATACTTTAAATATTTTGGGGAAACAATATTTTATAATGTTATTGGGAATTTCAATAATGTAAAAATATCTATTTTCTCTAAAAGCTATGATTTTACTCAAAAATAAAAAATACAAAAAACCAAACGACATTTTTGGTAGCTTAAAGCCTCTCTACGCGTGTGCGCGCATATCAATCATCCACAAATCCCTCCTTCTTTTTTAATCATTATTATTTTTAAAATCTGCACCCTCACAATAACCATTTTCACTTTGGGTGATGACATGAATCATTCCAGTGGATGACTTCCAGAGCGGGGGTGGGACGTAGCATTAGGTCGGGCTGGAGGCGCGGTGACAGGCAGGCGCCCGTCCACCGTGGGGGTCTTGTATCAAGGGAGGAGGGATTGGAAGAAATGAGGGCAGATGATAAAACCAGAGATGGAGGGAGGAGAAGGGGAAAAAAGAGGAGGCGGGGGGGGGGTGAAAGAGGAAGAGGAAAGGAAAAAGCGGGCGAAAAGGAGCCGCGCTGACTGGGGTGGAACGCCGCCAGGCGTCTGTGTGGTCCAGCCAGGGAAGGGAAAGCGCGCACTGTACGCACGTATAAAGACGTCCAGGACAGCCCCCCCAGGGCGATGCTAGCGTTTCACGCAAAAACACATTAGAGATGATTCTGAACTTTTTTTTTTTTTTTTTTTTTGCTCACTTTTTCAGCTGTGCGCTGAATGATTTTTGAGCGTTTCACGTCACACGCGCAGACTCGCACTCGGTCAGCCCCGCAGACGCTGGCGTAATCGCTCACACCGATTCAGTCAGTCGCACCCACGCATGCACGCACTTGGCACTTCTTCAAGGAACAAGCGACTGGCTGCCTCTGGAAAAGCCTGAAGCTTTTCTTTTTCACCCCCCCCCCACACTTCATTGCTCTTGATTTTGGAAGTTGTCGTGTGACTCGCATTGTGACTGATTGTGTTGTGTGTCACAGTGTTTGTGTATCAAGCAAGGGCTTTTATTATGACGCACACACAAACATTAACCGGACAGTTATACTAAGATTTCAGATAAAAATGTCCATTTTTTTTTTTTTTTTTTTTTACGACAGGGATTGCATGATGGTGGACAACCACAAAGCAAGCGTACTGCAACATTTGTTGCACTCATTTTCCTTTTAAATTGGGTCACAAGATCCATTTTTTAAATTGATTTCATGAAAGAAATCATTAATTCATCAAATGCAAAGAATAAAAAACATACAGTATGTATTGGAATTGTGTTGTGACTAAGAGCCAGATATATGATCAATATCAAAATGTTCATATGGTCAGATCTGCTTATTAAAGTTGTGCTGACTATATACATTAGCGATAAGGTCCAAAATATCACGATCGATCTTTATCCGACCTGCTCGTCAGTCATGGCGTCTCAAAGGGCTCCGTCTTAAATCATGTGCCTTTTTTTTTTTTTTTTACATCAAATAATATAATTCATTATTTGGTTCATTTTGATGCTACCATGGGCACATTAAAACGTTCAATACAGCAGGAAAACAACGACTAAACATTCGGCTTTGGCAAAAAAAAGGGAGTTTCCACACAGTGTGATTGTGACTCATGAACATTGTGAAACTCTGTTTTTCCCCTTCATAAAAAAAAAAAAAAAAAAAAAAAAAAAAATCAACAAAATTCTACTTTTCCAGCCCACTCATCTGATCCTTTTTTTTTCCCGAATTGAAAATTAAGGAGGGAAGCCATTTTTCATGGATGAATGATAAGAAAAATAACATGCATACATGGAAGATGGCGGCACGCACGGACAGACGCAGTGGCTTTTTTTGGGCTTTCCCTTTCAATACTTGTACTTTTATTTTGTCGTTGTTTTTCTGCGCACTTTGTTCACGCGATTTCTCCTATCTTACAATAAACGGCTATAAATTCAATAAATTCTATTCTATTCTCAGTACCACTCTACAGAAAACTCCTTGCTTTGCTTTAAACCCCTATCAGAACAAGAAATAAGTAATCATTAATAATGACATGACAGGGGTATCATTTGAGGAAATACAACATTTAATATTCATAAAGTTGTCTTTAAATCATTAAGGCACGTTATCCATATGACTCGCTTTTACCGTCTTGCTGTATGTGTAGCGTATATTTGTGGGCTTGCTAAGGAACCGCTAATATGGACTCCAGAACCGCTGCCTCCTCGCCAGACTTGTTAACACTCTGACCCCATCAAATCGGGCGCACGCGCTTAGCCACAAAGCTAACTTTGTGTGACACCGCAACGTTTTTTTGTCGCCTCTCACGCGAGTGCGTACCATCCGTTTGATTGGGTAACAGCCGATTTACCCAAAGGAAGAGTGCGCTTTTTGCTACTGTTGTGTGTCTACACACACACACACACACACACACACACACACACACACACACACACACACACTCGCGCACCCGAGCCTGCACATGGCCACTCCCTGCCACCTATTAGCCGCAAATGACATTTAATGAGGCCCATTAGTCGCGCCGAGCCTGCGTTCCGCTAATGACGCCATTAGCACACAATCACACACAGACAACGTGTCCTGACCAACATGCATAACACGCTTCAGATTTCAAATTAAGGCAATTGTGATGAAAGTCGAGTCACTGTCGACTAGTCGTTGATGACCTCAGTGATATTTTTTCAGTTACAGAAAAAAAAAAACTAATAGTACTTTTGAGTAATCTATATTCGGCGACAATGGCCAGCTCAAACAAACATGGTCGCCGCTGAGATGCCAATGCAGGTTGAAAATATTTTCAAAATCCTGCAATTTTTTTCTCTCTTTTCTCCCTCACTTAGCAAACATGCGTGTTCAGGTTACTTCAGTTACTGTTCCTGCCTGCAAAGAAGGATGCTTTGCTCTGCCTGCAATGAAGAATGCTTTGCTCTGCTCTAGAAAACGTGGCAGCAAATGTCGGATGAACAGGGGGGAAATGTAGGAATAATTGTGAATATAATTATCATACATCTGCTTCCAATAAAGAAATGGTTTGCTCTGCTCTAGATAACGTGGCAGCCGCCTAGCAGGAGATAGAAAGAACAACACCATCGAATCATCAGAAGTGTTAGAACCAGGAGCGCCTGCTGCCTGTTTAAGAAATGATGACCACACATGTACTCAGCAATCTTACACACACACACACACACACATGAACAAACAAGTACGCTTTGTTTCCAACTATGGACGAGTCCAACTTAGGAGAGGTTCATCAAAGAGTCCAGTGGCGAATTGTACGATAAGGTTCCTCTCCACCGTCACACTAGAACTGGTGTCTTTGCATCCTTTTTTGGTCCAGTTTAATTAATGTCTAATTGGTAATCCTGACAAGTGGACAACAAAACAACGACTTCCCCCCCCAAGAAAAAAAAAAAAAAAACCCCAAAAAAAACAATCAAAAAGTTGCAACCAGCATGCAAGTATGTTGTATGTCCGATATTTTCATAAGGAAACGTTCATTAAAAGACTGAGAAGGATGAACCGCGTTATCGCGGGAGAACAATAGATTGTACCTCAAAAAAATAAAATAAAATTTCATACTAACCCGAACTGAACTCAATGCAAACTGTTTGCACGCATGCCTTATTTTGGCACCTTTCGCCACTTTTACTAACCGCAAAAGCTTTGTTGACATAAACTGGTTGTTGTGGCGTCTCAACCGTTGGCCACCAGACAACCGCCTTCAAAAAAAAAAAAAAAAAAAGTAATGTGATGCGCAGCAGCAGATGCACAGGAAATGCTTTTGATCAAACACAGCGAGCGCGCGCGCGCGCCGGCGTGTTTTCTTGGCAGCGCTAGCAGCTTTCCTAGCGGCAAGAACGACATCGCTTGCTAATGCGAGCGCTCGCCGGCTCCGCTGTGTCCCGGTCCCACATGTGAGCCTTGTTTGTCACATCACAGTTATTTTATTTCTTCATTTTTCTTGAATTTCTCAAGGAGGAGGCAAACAGCTGCGTGCCAGACCAGTTGGCACTGACAGCTTAACTATAGTGAAGTCTTTTTTTTTTTTCTTCCCCGACTTCCTGCTCAGTTGTTTTTATACGGCCTATTAAAAAGAGCTGATGTTAGCAATCTTGCTACGCAGTGTAGCCTCTTAGGAATATTCCACCTCACTGTCTTGGTGTCTAAGATAGTATGGGAAAATGTCAAATAGTGTTACGTCATTCACGCGCACTTCTATATTGCAGAATTTTAAGGCCATCGCTTTTATGTTTTCATAATACAAAGGTGCTGCCTTGAGATCTGAGTATAATGCATTCTGAAAAACCAGTATCGCAAATCAGTTTTCCCCATCAAATTGAATGGAAATGCCATTAATACGTTCCAGCCCCCACCCACGAAAGAACAATTTTCAATGTATTTTTAGCAAGGAACGTTGTAGTCTGTAGTATTTAAAAAAAAACATAACAGAATTAAGCAGTTTTAAGCAGCTGGATGAGTGACTCAGCCAAAGAAGGGATTATATTATTATCATTCAGACAAAAACAAAGAAGAATTTGATGACTACTGCAAGTGACTCATCAAGTTGCAGTAACATTATTTTTTCCCCCTCAGAGGATAAAGAATATATACCCAAGTATTACCGTCTCTCCACGTATTGCTGCATCATTTGTGTTCAAATACCTATCACTTACAGTAGTGACTCTCAAAAAAATATGAATTCTTATTCAGATTTTTTTTCAGTACGTGTATTAGGTTCCCACACACATCTAGGCAAGTGATTGGCTCTCACCACTAGTTTAGTCCGTAAACAAACTTTTGGCGGAACGTCATATTCATTCGAAACTGTATGTAAAAAATATATTGAGTTGTATTGAGACATTTTTTAATTCTATAAAAGTGGGTCGGTTCAGTTGAGTTATATAACAATGCCATACAGACACTATTTGTTAGCCCATCTATGGCATTTCCCATTATGTTTTACCTTGGTTGTTTTAAATAAGCGGCGTGTGTTTTGTCCTAATGAAAAATGTCTACGAACTGACATAAGTAGAAATATGACATTTTTGGGCGGAGGTGTTGTTATTTCATGTACTCACTCCTGGGCTCTCGCGGTCCGTCCACTGTGACCTTGATGGCTCGGTGGTAAGTGGCCACCTGCGGCGGGTTGGTGAAGACGGTGATGGTCAGCGTGAAGCTTTTGCCTGCGGTCACATGAGAAAGACGTCCTCGTCGTTATCGACGTTGACGGAGAGAATCGACGGAGGGCAACATTATGACCTCATATCATCTCTCTCTAAGCGTGAGGGGACACTTTTAATTTGCACTTCCCCTCCTTAAAGGTCCACTGTCAGGAAATGCATGATTTTTAGTATGTTAAAAAAGAAAAAAAAAAGGCAGCCGGAATGGACCCGTCTGTTTTTTCACCACACAAGATGATTTCGACGTACATGGCTTTTTGTCACTCCCCCCATGAGAATCATCTCGATGGATTTGTTTTGGAGAAGAAGCAGGAAGGAGAAAGGAGCCCCCCCACCGCCCGACATGGGTCCTCCTCAGTACGCTACATACTGTCAGGGAGTCTGTTGTTAGTGAGAAGTGATCGCATATCATCAAAATATGGTTCGAAATGATAGCGTAATATTGCCCAGGTCATTTCATTTGATTGTGAGATGTTTTCTTCGAAAAGAGCTTCCGTGTCAGAAGGGGCGTCGGAAAAATCCGAAAATCTCTCTTGTTCCTTCCGCGAACGTCCCGGTGTGACGTCATCAACAGACGTTGCAGGCAATATGGCGACCACTTGGAAGTGGAATGAGACTTCCGCAACTTTACGCATGGATGATGCGCTCTCTCCTCATATTTATTTTTTCGTGTGGACATTGAAGTGAATATTGTTATATGTATTTTTCATTACAATATCTGTTTTAGAATGTTTGTCGGCATGACACTTGAGTTTTAAACAACAAACACGCTGTATGAGGGTTTGACATTTGTTTTTTGTTTTTTTTTTTTGTGCCGGGCAACATCACTTACATCTAGTGAGAGAGATTTAGCATCAGTAATTAATACATTCAGTGTCATACAATAAGTGCCATCTTGCCTTTTTAAACATCATTGTTCACAAAATATGGCCGACTATTGTCCTACTCTCTGTGTACCCCTGCATTCACAAATTTGGTTTTCGGGTGACTTTTTTAGGAACCTCTCGTCATCTTATCCATATTTTGTGCTCAGGCCAAAGCCTTGTCATATACAAAAGTAGTGCTTCAGTGCCATCTTGTGGTATCTATTATAATAACGGCGATCTTTTCGGGAGGGGGGGGGTAATGCATTTGCGAGTATTTGCTATATGCGACATGGCTGGGTTGTTTATGCCTCGAAAATAGTGGGGAAACACTTTACAGGTTAGCATTAAGATGCTGATTTTTAATTTGACGGAATAACATGGTTTTCTTGAACATTTTAGAATTTAACCATATCATCCTCTTTTGTTTTCCTTTTTGTTGTTTCTTCTTTTTGTTTCCAAGATTACACGACGGCACCGCAAGAGAAAAGACACCAAAGAATATTTTATGGGATGTATTTTAACTACGTTGAGGGTGATTTTAATATTTTTAAAGCATGTGGGTGGGGTTAAACTATTTCAAAATAGTATTCAACATATGATATGATATAAATCTGAACTTATTCGCTGATTGCAGTTGGTTGGCTATGAACAGGAATTCACTTGAATCCCAACTTTGAGCGCGTAAGTGTGCGTCAGCATCAGGAATGCTCTGAATCACACACGGGGGTAGGCCAGTCACGCCGTGAAAACCGAAAAGGGGATGCGTCACGTAACCGTGGAGACGGGCGGGGGACAGGAAACGGGGGCGGACCAAGGGGTTAAATGCGGCGACTCATCGCGGCAGCTGTCCGTGCGTGGGCGTCCGCCACGCCGGCCGTAAACACGAGGTCCGCGCGCGACAGGTGTGCTGCGTGCTTGGGACGGCGGAGAGGACGCATCCGTTGTGGGTCGGCCTTCCGACGGCTTCGTTTTCATTTCGGCGGCGCTTTGATTTAAAAACACATTTGTAAATGCTACTTGGGCTTAAAAAAAATGCCGTTACACACGGAAATTTGCACCATTTTTGCACCTGGGAGAATTCTGGCAAACCAGCTGAAGATTATTATTATTTTTTTTTTTTTTGCTGCGTCATAGTGAACAGGAGCTTAAGCACAGTCCTGGACTTCATAGACTCCGCCTTTCGAGGTTCCACTGGCGCTCTACCGAGCGTAACGATGCGATCAACAGTATCCGCTTACGCCAAGCTACCGGCGCTATCACGCGTTGCTGTCACGGCGCCGACGCGTCATCGGCAGCAACGTCCCGGGCCGTCACCGTCGCCCGGGTGTTCATTTCACGCGCGTCGTAGTCTGATCTCTCGCCCCCGGGCTCCTATGTCACTTCCTGTCGCCGGATTCTGTGACACCGGTTTCCTCGGCGACGGGCCAAACACTCCGACTTAAGAGACAACAGCACAAATGCTGGTGAGGCTCTGTAATAATATATTTTGTGATTTTTTTCGTCACCAGAATCGTGTGAATGAGCCGGCTGATTAAAGGTCATACGCAGGACCTCCATCAAGGAGTTATTTTATAATTATTTTATTTTAGTTGTGGTTGCTTATTTCATAACAAAGAGCCATGGTGTTTGGCCATGACAGTATCAAAAAAATAAAAAAAAAAAAAAGCTTTTTTCCCCCCCTTATTCTCTAACATAAAATCAGACGAGGATTACCAAACAATTTCTATTTGCTAAATTTCAGAATAATGGTAGAGATATATTTATATCTTTTCATCCAGCAAAGAATATTGGCACGCTTTGACTTTGACTTTGACTGCATATACTGCACAGCAGTTGTGCAGTATATGCTGATTCCAATTAGGATCGTTTGGCCTTGGCGGAGGTTTGCGCTCCGGTGAGGGTCGTACAAGTCGAGCCTTTGAATCAGACAAAATCAGGGAGTGGGAGAGAGAGACAATTATGCGGTTGCCACGGAAGCGAAGGCAACCGTGCGTGCGTTTGTGTATGCGCGTGGGGGTCATCACCTCGGCCACTGCGCCCGACGAAGCGCAGGTCGTTGAAGCGCGCCACCTGGTTCTTCATCACGCCCGAAGCGTTCCGCAGCTCGGCCGAGTAGTTTTCGTCGTTGCCCGCCATCACCGTCACCACCGTGCCGTCGGTTATGTCCCCCAGCGCCACCACCTGCCGGCAAAGGTGCAAGCTGACTCAATAATAACGCAAACAAACCAACATCTAAAAAGCAATAAAATACCGTGAGCCCCCCCCGCCCCCTACCTCCCCCATCGGCTTTTGAATACTTGTATCAAACAAGTAAAGCTAAACATAAATTAAAAAAAATAAAAAGAAATTTAAAAAAATGTGAACGATAATCTAAATATGTTTAAAAAATATTTTCAATAAAATGCGTAATGTTTTTCCTTTCCTTCCCATCTTTCCTTAACGCACCCCTTTGATCATTTTGACAGTTGGCACCCCCCCTTTAAAAAAAAACAACAACAACGGTGATTAACTTGAATTTCGTGCCTTTTGTCCTCATGCAATTCCAGAAGCAACTAAAAACATCAGAGGAACTCGTGGAGGAGCAAAGTCAAGTGCAGACCTCCACCAAGGCCAAAAAACACCAATAACGCTGCTCCTGTTTTATCTGTACAATGAATTATGGCCGTGAAATATTTCTTTGAATCAGCTGCGACTTGATCCATATCTGCATCGAGTGTCACACTTTAAGGACAACATATGGCAACGTGCCAACGCTGTGGCAGAGGCTTTTGCAAAGTACATCTCACGAGGCACATCAAACCACCTTCAAAGCGTCTTTTAATTTCAAAAGACAGCAAAAAGGCCTTAGTGGGACTCTTGTTAAGATTTCTGGAAGGAGATACACACACACACACACACACACACACACACAAAGGACTCGGCAGCTGCTAAAATTGCACAGACAGCAATAAAAGTGCTTGTTAAAAAAAGGAAAAAGAATGATGAAAAGCTTTTTTTTTTTTGGTTTTGTTTTGTAGCCAAGCAACACATTTCAACTGCGCTTGATCCATATTTTATATTCCTTCATATCGACGTAAAGGTCTTTTCATATGAAGTCACACCAGCGGCAATCACTCAAACGTGTTTGTCATTAAAAATGCATGTCTTTTTTTAAATGCATGTTGTAAAAGAAATGCTGAAAGTAAAGAGCATGTTTTGAGTTTTGAAATTATAGACTCGCTCTGTGGCAAGACCTCAAAAATAAAACCATTAGTTTTATCATTAATTAAATTCGCAACATTTGATTGAGCCACATTAAAAATGTTCTGACTTTTTTAAAGCTCATTTAATCAATTTGTTAAAATGAGAAAACATTAGGATCAATGAAGAGTGGAATGACAACATTTTTAAACATAAACTTGCTGTACTCTGGGTGCTTTGAAAACTGCTCCATAAGTCTAAACTACGACTACTATTCAGTAGCAAAATGGCGTTTTTTTAAACTTGATTTATTGATTTTTTTTTTTAAATAATGTTCATTTGGACTCACCTTGAAGGCGACCGGCAGCGTCTTGTTACAGCGCCAGTGCGACGGCAACACGGAGCACAAAAAGTTGGGGCTGTCGGTGCGCACCAGCTCCGCCGGGTGGTCGGCGATGATCTCGGCCATGCTGCGGTTCTCGTGGGCGCGCAGACGCGGAACCGCCGCCGAAGCCGCGTCAGCTTGCCCGCCGGGGCCACCCCCTCCACCTCCTCCTCCTCCTCCGCCACCACCGCCGCCGCCACCGCCACCGCCGCCGCCGGCACCCGGCGAGCCCACGTCCGTCATCTTGCCCGCGAGCGGCTGCAGGCTGCTGGACGGCGGGCTGAACCTCCGGCTGGCGCTCGGGTCTACGGGGATGCGCATCACACACGACCGGGAGTGGATTAACACCAAAGGAAAGCGGTCGTGGAAGACAAAAAAAAAAAAAAAAAAAAAAAAAGGAAGGTCGGGATCCTTCCTCCGTAGCACCGAGACTGGGGGGGGGGAAAAAAACTTTTCACGAAGACAGGAGGAGGAAAACCACGCGTGGGGAGTGTGAGAAAAAGGAGGGGAGGAGGATGAAGGGGGGTCGTGGTGGTGAGGGTGGTGGTCTCTGCGGCTTCTTAAAAAGTCCGCGCGCCACCACGCATGTACGGCTATAAATAACATCAAATGGGACTTCCACGCGTGGGTCTTACAAAAAAAAGTTCCAGGTGCGTCACTGACGAACTTGAAAGACTTGTTGAGTGTGGTTCACATACTCAAAAACAACACCGACTTAAAATAAATCATTAAGTAACAATCATTTAAAAGAAATATTCTAAAAAAAAAAAAAAAAAGCAACAACACGAACAATAGCAAACTAATTTTTCCCATTTTCCTTGACATCGTGAAGCGGCAGCGAACGGGATTTCCCGTCCACGTGTTTTTCTTTTTCAAGTTATTGAATACAGTACGTGGTACACAACTCGCGGGGGGGGGGGGGGGTCAAGCCTCCCTCGCGCGTGTACCTACCCGCATGATCCGCCGCGATGACCGCAGCAAAGTCATTCGAGCGTGTCGTGTTGCGTTCACGGACGGCGTGCGTTGCCTTCACTGGGCGACGGCACGCTTCCAGAACGCGTTTCGTTCTTGCTTTCACTGAGCGATTCGGCAACTGTTAAAGTTCACAGAGCGTGATGCGTGAAGCTTCCCCATTTCTTGCGTGTGTTGCGTTCACGGGAGCGTCTCGAGTGCGCGTTGCGTTCCCGGAAGAGTTCGAGTTCAGTGGCTTGCGCGCGTAGTGGCTCCAGCGGTTGTGTGGCGTTCAGGGACTGTCGGACCCTATGCGATGCGTTCACGGGGCGTAATAGCTACTACATAATCAACCGTGTAATTTCAAAAGAAAACAATAACTTTACCACCTGTAATAAAACGCAAACGAGCATCAAAAGCTCTTTACTTAAGCTTGTAGTATTTTTGAACATTCTAAATACTATTGTACGACTTTACACTAAAATATGCACAAATAAATCGAATTGGATACATTAAAGATACATAAAGATTAAATGATGGGTTATGCAAGCTCCGTAAAATGTTTTCCGGGGGGACAAATTCAGGTGAGAAAAATATGAAATACAAAATTATCGTAAACATTTGCTGCATGTGATGAAACTCAAAACAAGACTTTATGACGCGTCAAAAGAAAGCTCCATCCCGTGGCGGTTCTTCCCGAAAAACACATTTTGCAACCGAAATCCCCAAAGAAAGAACGTCTGTGCGGGACAAAGTTGTGTCAGTTCAAAAGTCATTTTCATAATGTTTCAAGTAATAAGCGGGCGGTGTGTACGCGGCCTTAGTGTGTCTGTCTACTGTAGAGGGCATCGTTGATCCTCTCTGAGGCTCTCATTCATCCTCCCCCCCCCCGCCCCCCACATCAGTCTCCAGTCAGTCTCCTGGCTGCCACATCACACACATATAAGCGTGCGTGTGTGTGTGTGATGCCACCGCTGCTTTTCCACTGCACTACCCAGCATTTATTACATCTGAGCACTTTGATTCCTTTCAAAATAAGAGTTGCACACGTCTGGGGGGGGGGGGGGGGGGGGCATTTACAGTGGAATAGATCAGAACACGTTTTATTGCTTTACTCCGCTCCTTATGTAAAATGCACACAGGATACACTTTGTGTGTGTGAGAGGGGGAGTTAACCATCCATACAATAAATTTGTCATACATCTAACTCCCGCTCATCATGGGCGTGACTATTCATAATCAATTGCAATAGGTGAAAATTGAATTTAAAAAATAGTTTCACTCCTCCCGCACGATAAACAATGTCATTAAAACACCTTAGCACCTGTACGGTAATGAAACGGGAGACTATCATACAACATCGCTTTCCGGAAATGAAAAAATGAAACAAATAAAGAGGCCGAGCGTGTTCGCTTCAACCTGTTTATTTGTCACTCCCACCAAAATAATTGACACGCAAAACAAACAAATTAAACATAATCCTGGCAGGACGGTGGTTCAGCTGGGAAAGCATTGGCCTCACAGGTCTGAGGACCCGGTTTGATCCTGCTCCCCCTCTCCTCTCGTGTGGAGTTTGCATGTTCTCCCCGTGCCTCTGTGGGATTTCTCCAGGCACTCCGGTTTCGTCCCACATCCCAAAAACATCCAACATTAATTGGACACGATAAATTGCCCATAGGTGGGATTGGGGGTGCGACTGTTGTCTGCTATTGGCTGGCAACCAATTCAGGGTGTACCCCGCCTCCTCCCCGTTGACAGCAGGGATAGGCTCCCCCACTCCCCGCGACCCTCGTGAGGATAAGCGGCAAAGAAAATGGATGGATATTTAATCCTATTGTTTTGTCAAATATCTCTAACCCTTACCCTGTCATATGAGGGGAAATGCCATAGATTGGCTAACGGAAATTATCATAGATGTTATGGTGATGATAAACCATCAGACTTTTACTACTTTAACACACGCAGAGCAGCAACACATAAAAATTAAGTATATAATGATGACAATCCGTAGGGACAGCAAAAATTACTGGAGTCGGGGGCCTTCTCTGCCTCTTCTTCTTTCACGTTTAATGCCATCCAGTTGACCTCACTGCTGCCCCACACATTGAGGCATAAAGTGGTACTACACCAAAGCCGTGCTACTCTAAATTCCCCGAACGACGCCAAATCCCATAAAAAGATTTTACTTAAAATTCGATGAAAGGCGATAAAGCCGGGGGGGGGGGTTGTGGGGGGTCGAAGAGCACCGCAAAAAGCCTGAAAGCACCGAAACGCATCTGGCACGTCGTCAGACGACGATCGGCTAACAGTTTCCGCCTCGGCGTGCCCGGCGCGACGGGATTACGCTTCACTTCGTCCCGACATTCCTAAACAGCACCTCACGCTCGGCGGACGGGGACGCAAGCGAGTCGTCGGAAAGAAATCTGGAATAGAGATAAACGGCAGGCCTCAGGCGGGAGGCACGCACATTCGCCCGCGATAGGAAAAGTAGTCCCAACAAATACGATGCAAAATAGTTTACAAACCAGCATCAAAAATCACAAAACAAGCATACAATCGACATTTTACCCCCCCAAAAAAATATTGTTCGGTAGCCGCAAACGAGCGCACCGCTCCGCGAGGTATTATGATTTATGGGAATATTGGAAAATCCGCCACCCGGCGCCTCTCTGTGATGTCGACCGACCCTCTGTTGAAGTTTCGCTCTATCCCGATTCCAACTTGGACTTGCTTCAAACCACAAACGACGTCCGCGCGCTTATGTCGAAAGCGCTGCTCGCTAAGTAGAATTCACAGATAATGGCTTTTCGTTATAATACAGAAACACAAGCGTGATTGCAAACAGGCAACAGCTATTAATACAGTAAGCGGTAAAGTTGATAGGGATTATGGAATACAGTATTTAGAATCAAAGAGACAGAATTTTAGGAGGTTAAAATAGACCCCCCTTGACAAAAAAAACTGTAAATAACCAAAACAAAACAAGGAAGGTGTGTCTCTACTGAATTCCATCAAAAAAAAAAAATGGAATGAATCACAAGAAAATATGTAAAATTGCTCTTTTTCGACAAAGTCCACCAACCTACACTTTTTAACCCGACGACAAATGAAGATATTCCGATTTTGGAGGGTCCCAGAGTTTGCCAATATTTGTTTCAGCGCTACCTTGACTTGCAAGTTTTGTTCCGTGACGCAATTCACTTGTGAAATAAAATTTCCCCTTGAAATGAGTTGAAATGTCATTGATCCGTTCCAGCTCCCTAAAATCCATCACCACTTTATGTTTTTATTCAATAAATGCACCACTGTATTGTAAAACGTACACAAGTATAAAACACGATAAATCCATCCATTCATTTTCTTAGCTGCTTACCCTCACAAGGGTAACGGGAGTGCTGGAGCCTATCCCGGCTGTCGACGGGCAGGAGGCGGGGTACACCCTGAACTGATTGCCAGCAAATCGCAGGGCACATCGAGACAAACAGCCGCCCTCACAATCACACCTATGGGCAATTTAGAGGGTCCAATTAATGTTGCATGTTTTGGGATGTGGGAGGAAACCGGAGTGCCCGCCCGGAGAAAACCCACGCAGGCACGAGGAGAATATGCAAACTTGGATTTGAACCCGGGTCAACAGTTTCCCGCTGTGACACCGTAAAACATGACAACAAAATATGAAAATGTGTATTAAAAAAAAAGAAAATTAAATGTAATTCAGCCAAAAGAACATACGTGCACACACACAAGCGTATTTGTGTGTTGATGTCTACCTTTAAGGGGCGTGGCCTATCAAATGACATCAGCATCTGGGGTCATTCGGGTTGGCCGCCGGTGCGTTTGCCCCTTGTGAGCGTTTTCATTTTGTATGTTTTTTAACTATTTGTCCAGGACGAGAAACGATTGAAATGATTATTATTTTTTTTCCCATTTCACTCGGGCGGCGTCAAATTCTGGCAACGCAAAGCAAAAAAATTCAACCACCGAGTGGAGCGTCCCGTGAAAAAAAAATCAAAAGTTGTTGTATAATGGTCCAAACGCTCTAAACGTGAACGCGCAACAGAGGCCTGGCCTGTATTTTTTATTTATTTTCTTTAACTTGAGGATTAAGGCTCCATTTCACAGCGGTGCGTTTTTCAAGACCCTTAATTACGGCTCGTTGGTGGAAGGCCGCCGGCGAGAGATGTTTCCACGTCGGAGGAGACGCCCGCCAGGTCCGGGATGCGGCCAAAAGAGCCAATCAGCGGGATAAAAGCGGAACGGGAGGGGCCGCCCGGGAGCCCCCGGCTGGCACCGGAGACGGCCGCCGACCCGCTCGAGGGCAACGAATGACGAAGGCCGGTAACCTTATTCTGGCGGTCCGGATCAGAGTTAATCCTTTAATTCGTGTTTGTCACTGCGCCTGTGACATCAGCAATCGTCTCTAGTACCGCACTCAACCTCTGAGGGTACGGTGCACGGGTGCACCCCCGTTTAGAAGTGAAAATGTAGTCGAAAGTGCGTGACAATCTATATAGTTTTACTTCTTACATGTGCTTCAATAACATTAAAACACTTTTTAAAATGCCATTATTAGCGATTCGCTATGCCCAAAGCGATTTTCTGTTATTTGCTGGGCTAATATTGCTTTGGTGCGGTTTTGCGGTAAAATGTAGACACAAGTAGTGATTTGTCGCCATCTTGTGGCACCTATATGCAATTACGGGCCCTTTTTGGCCAGAATATGGCACTCAAGGAATAGTTTGATCGCATCGGCCTGAGCAGATAATCAGCAAATGTGAGGACAGGACAGGTCATACCATTTATAGAGCGCTGCCTACCCATATGAGTTAAAAAAAATTAAAAACACTCGTATCTCAAAACCTCTTTCGCCATTAAAGTGAGCACAATTGCCCTTAATCCGTTCCAGCCTTCTCCCAAAAACCATTTTTTTTTCAAGCATCTACATTAATGAGCAAAAATAACTATATCCAGTAAAGTCTCGGTTTTCGAACGCTGATTTTTTTTGCTTCTGTTTTCGAACGAAAATCGGTACCTAAGCAGCGCTGAAAAAACCCGGAAATAACATATTGTATGCGGCCAGACCAGCTGACCCTCGACGCGCTTTGTTGTGAATTCCCACGCCGCCGACAAAAACGGGAAATAATGCGCGCGGCGCAAGCAGCTGACACACCCACGACGCGTTTTGTCATTGTCTAGTTGAACGGAAATGACATAACGTGCGCGGCGCAACCCGCGCACTTTTGTTATTCTGTATAACACAGACGTGTCCCAGTAGTTAGTGACTGTTGTTTGTCCCAAGTGCTGACATCAAAGCCACCTGTGCCAAGTGGGACGAAATCCATAATTTCGTCGAACTTCATCACACCATTAAATTTGCACTTTTGTTAATAAAAAAAACTTTACAAGACCGGGGGCCGAGTCGGTACAGATTCGGCAATGGACTCCCAGCCTAGCGTACTCTACTACCAAAGCATACATTTTAAGCAAAAATCAAATATATTTCTTAAATTACGTTATTATATAAAGTATTTATCCTATACTTGTATTTCTACTATGCAAGTTATTATCAGGAAAAGCTGAAAAAAACGTTAAAAAGCCAATTTTTTTAGGCTTGGAACACATCAATTCTTTTTCCATTGATTGTAATGGGAAACATCGATTCGGTTTTCAAACAATTCACTTTTCGAACCGTTTTCTGAAACAATTTGTGGAGGAATCACTGTATGTTCCACACAGCAATGACAATAAAATAGAATGTAAATAAAAAATAACTGTGTTCCACTTTTTACTTCAAGTTACTTGTCATTATGCTGCTCCTTCTGGTGTGCAGTGTAACAGTGTAAAAAAATTCTAATAAAAAAATCTGCCTAACAATGGCTGTATTTCAATTTTTTTTTTTAAAGTACTAGTTACACGTATCTCAAGCCATAAAGTATAATGGAAATTAGCGTAGATGTTACGGTAAATAAATATAAACCTTCAAGCAAATTTTCTACTTTTAACATACACGGAGCAGCAACACATGCAAACTGCGGGACAATACTGTCGGGACAACAGTTGGGAACAGCGTAAAAGGAGCGAGACGGAGACGCCGAGTGGGCGGCTTCGAGGCAAGCGAAGGAAAGGCAGTAAGATTTGGGGGCGGGGGGGGAGTCAGTCAAGCAAGCGGTGGGGGTATGAGGGCAATTTCCTCACAGCTCTCACTGCTCTGACTGTCTGCCGCCGGAGCGCCTTCACGGAGGTCCCTAATTGACATCACTTGAAGGTAAAAAGAGGCATCAGAGAGCAACTTCTATGGGCCTTGCTGAGAAAATAAAGTAGCGAGACCCGAGAGCGTTAAAAGACCCCCAAGGACGCGCGTGGGGGGGACACGTTTCCGCCCACAAACACAGTCCGGTTCAGTTCGGCTCACAATAGTACAGTTTGGATGGGGAGGTAGGAAGTAACCAAGTTCAATCACATATGGACAGTTTTAAAAGCTGTCGTACGAAAGAAGTGAACCGAGGGATGATTGTAAATCAAACATCCATCCATCCATCCATCAATTTTCTTCGCTGCTTATCCTCACGAGGGTCGCGGCTAGTGCCAGAGCCTATCCCAGCTGTCAACGGGCAGGAGGGCTGGGTACGCCCAGGACCAGTTTCCCAGCCAATCGCAGGGTACAACGAGACAAACAGCCGCACTCACAATCACACCTAGGGGCAATTTTAAGTGTCCAGTTAATGTTTCATGTTTTTGGGATGCGGGAGGAAACCGGAGAGCCCGGAGAAAACCCAAAAACGCGCAGGGAGAACATGCAAACTCCGCACGGGTGGGACCGGGATTGAACCCGGGACCTCAGAACTCTGGTTTACCAGCTACGCCACCCTGCCTCCTACAAATCAAACATTTGTTTTTGAAAACACTTATGAAAATATTTGACATACATTTTTTAACATATTTATTTATTTGAAACGTCGTCTACGAACGGCTTGGCCCATCGTACATCAAGGGCGTCAAACTCATTTTTGCCGCGGGCCACGTTGTCGTTACAGTTTCCCTCAAAGGGCCGTTATAACTGTAAAAAACATAAAAATCTTTAATCGCTTCGTCGTATTTACAGGTACAGATGAAATGTATGAACTAGATTTGGAATCAGAAATCATTGGCAGTGGGCTTTTCAATTATTGCTGAACACAAAAATGCTTGTAATATGTCAACGTTTTCGTTTACGATTTGGCAATTTCAAATTTTGCTACAGATTTGAACAAAAATCATGGAAGATGATTTGCCTATGTGGGCCACATCAAATCACGCACTGGGCCGGATTTTGCCCCCCGGGCCTCGAGTTTGACACCTGCGCGTAGACACAGCCGCTAATGTGTTCTGAGAGTTTCTGCGCGGGGTGACAGTGACTGGGTCGGCGGCCAAAAATATGCCCCCCCCACCCAGAAAAAAAAAAAAAAAGAGAGACAGGATTTCAACTTTTCCGCTTTTGCACGCAACCAAATATCTTCCCAGGCCTGAGGCGTTTTTGGCCCGTGCCGCTCTCCGTGCAGCCTTTGTGTCACTCGCGATACTATTATTAGCCTTTCACTTCAGCTCAGCCCACGCCAGCCGTCAAAACCCTGCACGGGGCGGCCCGCGCCGTTGGCCCGGGAATCCGTCCAGCGGCCGCCCTTGCTTTTTCGATTCCGCCGCCGAACGAGACCCCGTCGCGCTACCGCACCCGCCGGTGACAGGTGAAAATCCGCAACGCGGGATAGACCACATCAGGAAAAAAAAAAAGGACTCAATTGAACTAAAACAAGTTTCATATTTAATAAAAGACACATTTGAAAGCTGTCAAGAAACGGGCGACTATCATATAACATTACTTCGAGGACATGAAGACTCCCTCGCTAGTCACTTCTCTCCAAGTTGAAGTTTACTGACAAAACGAATCCAGTTTTATAGATTTTAAAATCAAAGTATGGGTTCATTGTATTCGTCAAATGATGACCCCCGCCCCCGCCCGTCCTCCCCCTCCTCGCCGTCCTGGAGGATTAACTTGAGAGGAAATGCAGCATATCGAACAACGGGAAGGAGTGTTGTTCTTGGACGGCGAGCCTCCGAAGGTGCTAAAGACAATACAGACCCTCGTTGTGGGCCAACATTCCGCTGGACGCCCCCCCCCCTTTCCTCTCCTCGCTACGTTTCGAGCGGCCGCGCTTCCTCTCCGCGCACGTGTATCAAAATATTATGAAGACATCGGGCGAAGGCGCGCTGCTCTCGCGTTATCCGGATCGAGGTTTCATCGGGCGAGGTAAAACCAACATCGGATTTAATCGGCCGCCGTTTCGCCTCTGTTGATGGCGGCGCCGCTCTCGAGACGCCGGTGGGATGATTGATGCGAAGACGGGCGAGTGATTAACGAGGCTCGGGCGGAGGGGGACGCGGCGACCGCGGGGGAACGCCGGGCGGCGCTCGGCGGGTAGGTGTCGGTTCCATTTTGAGGGAACGTAGCGAGGGACGGAACAGACAAATTATATATTTCACCGTTTTGAGTAGTGATAAAATATTACATGTACCTGGAGAGGTGTCGATACTGGGGTCCTCAACAGTCCGATTGGTTTCAAGTCAGGCAAAGTACAGAGTGTGAAGTACTACATGCAGGTAAATGAAGTACCTAAGAGAACCGCGGCTGCTCAATAGCCGATGACGACTCGGAAAACCAGACGGTACTACGGCGTCTTACAATATTTTTTTCTTTACGATGGTGTTTTATTGATCTTAATTAACCTTTTAAAGAGTGACTGCTCGAGTACTGACGACAATCTTGACAAAGTCCAGAATCCAGAACAAACAGACCGTGATAGAGTAGTATTATTAGCATTATTAGCGACATGAACTGCCCGAGATAAGTTCGGGTGCTCGAGTGCCGACAAGAACTCTGTGCACGCAAATCCATCCATTTTTTTTTCCAGTCCAGAAACGAGTTTGTGCGACTATAAATACCCATCCATCCATTTTCTTCGCCGCTTATCCTCACGAGGGTCGCGGGGAGCACTGGAGCCTATCCCAGCTGTCAACTGGTAGGAGGCGGGGTACACCCTGAACTGGTTGCCAGCCAATCGCAGGGACAATTTTTAGGATGTGGGAGGAAACCGGAGAGCCCGTAGAAAACCCACACATGCCTGGGGAGAACATGCAAACTCCATACTACAAATATCTTCATTATTATTCCCGTTGGCGATGAGGTTCCTCCTGAGCGCCGTCAAGAACGCTTTTGTTTCCCGAGCATATTTAATTTATTCCCGTGATGGAAATTTGTCACCGTTGAGTGACCGTCCCGCGACGCGGGCTCGCAAATGCGTGACCGCATTTTAAGAAACTTTTTTTGTTGTTGTACCACCCGCAGACTTCTGATAAAAGGTTAGTAAAGTTTTTCCCTCTTACCACGAGAGAATATTTTAGAAAGGGGAGCCTGAAACTTTATCCGTATGAAAAGTGCTCAGGGATAACTTGGAAAAAAATATGAAAAATCGTTTTAGCCGTTGCGTGCAGACGAAAGTGAATGCTGGTCTTCAATTTAATGGCAATCACTCATGCATTTTATTGGAAGAGAGAAATCCTGTCAAAAAAAAAGCATCGCAATCAAAAATCAGATAAACAGAAAATAATAATAACAATAATAATAATAATGATAAGAATAGATTTGGATGACGATTTCCGAGGGTTTGGCTCTGCCGATGACATTCCGGCTGGGAGCCACGCCGCAGGGTTGAACTCTGCAACCTGGACCGGCAAACCCCGACGGTTTTCACGCTATCGCTCGAGTACATGAGGAATTTTGGTCTGGAGCGAGTGCGAACACGGCCCGGAGCCACGTTTCCACCGAGCGGTCCAGTTCAGTTTGCCAGGGTGGGTAAATCCTGACCTGAACCCGGCTTGCATCTGGATTTGTGGGATGGTGAACAGTGCCATTAGCATTAGCATTAGCTCCTCACCTCCAGTAGCACGACAAGAGGTGACTTACGAGGAGTCCCATTGAACTGATTTTTGTTTTAAACCAAAATTTGTCCCACGCCGTGGCTCCGATGCACTTTCAATGCACCGATCAGGGTAAAACTGTCTAACACACAATTACACACGGATACTACAGCGTGTGGCGTGAGGGCTCGAACAGTACGCACTGTACAGTACAATATGTCCTTATGGAACGCGGTATTTCACTTTTGCACATGGGGTAAGCACTTGGAGCAAGTTACATAAAACAACACACCCTTTTCATGCGGTTGTGGATTTTGCGAACCGTCCGCGTGCGAGTGTGAAATCTTCACTCCAGCGGACGTTATTTGTCAACCGGAATCTGGAAATTAGGTGAAGGAGTTGCCACCGCCGATGTTTGTCAAGTACGTTTTTCAACGGGTAGCCTT
Source organism: Syngnathoides biaculeatus (assembly GCF_019802595.1). Classification (NCBI taxonomy): domain Eukaryota; kingdom Metazoa; phylum Chordata; class Actinopteri; order Syngnathiformes; family Syngnathidae; genus Syngnathoides; species Syngnathoides biaculeatus. Next base: position 10,476,351 of record NC_084662.1, on the reverse strand, counting down.
GAAAGAGGGTCTCGCCCGGCTCGTGAAAATCACTGCGATGACGAAGACATCCCTGAACAGTTCTGAGGACCCGGGTTCAATCCCGGCCCCCGCCTGTGTGGAGTTTGCATGTTCTCCCCGTGCCTGCGTGGGTTTTTTCCGGGCCCTCCGGTTTACTCTCACATCCCCAAAAACATGCAACATTAATTGGACACTCTAAATTGCCCCAAGGTGTGATTGTAAGTGCGTAAGTGTTTGTCTACATGTGCCCTGCCATTGGCTGGCAACCAGTTCAGGGTGTACCCTGACAGCTGGGATAGGCTCCGGCACTCCCCGCGGCCCTCGCGAGGATAAGCGGCCAAAAAAATGGATGGATCGCTTACGTTTTAATATCTCACAATAAAGTCATATTTTGGTGGTTCCAACTTCAGCGGGCTGCAATGGATTCATATATTTCAATGGGGAAAATGGATATGCCATACTAGTAAATTGAAGTTGCCCATGGAAAAATAAAATCCATCGTCAAGCTTTAAGCAAGCACGCTTTGCCTCTTATTTACAGAACTCTACGAGTGGGATAATCTTTTTTTTTTTTATATCATTATGGATGTATGCCCCACCAAAAATTTTCTATCGAACATTTTCAAAGAATTTCTAAAGAACAATATAAGTCCTATAGAATTTCTATAGAAACATTTTTGTTTTGGAGAAATTCTATAGAAAATCACAGCAAAAGTTCCAGAGAACACGTTGTTCTGTACAAATTCTATAGAATTCTCTAGAATTTTTTTAGCAGGGGTCCATTATTTCTTGACAGTGAGAACGTGAGAACAATTAAACACCCCTCCACTACCCTCACTCCCCTCGGTACTATTCACACGGGCTGCGAAGAAGCAGCGCTACCGCTTTGGTGTCTCTTCTCATAACATTCCCGTCAGCTGAGCTCCGACGCCAGCGAGTCCCAGCGGGAACATCGGCGTCCAACTTTGCGCCTCTCAAACATTTCACGCTGTTGTATGATGGCAACGTCTACGGCGGGATGCGGTCGCGAGCTGACACTAAAATTGCGCGCGTGAAATACGAGCGGCCTTAAATCTCCCGAGCTGGGTTTCTTTATGGCCTCGTAGATCACGCGTAAAATCTCAGGAGGGGGAAAAAAAAAAGACGAAAAACGGTTCCCGTGTTTGGTCGTCGCTCACCGACAGACAATTAAAGCATCGATCTTGTCTTTTAAACAATGCCAGTCAAATGCTGGACTTCCTGCCAAACAGACTTTCAGGCGACAAGCAGGGGAAAGAAAATGATCGGTCGGCACGTAGTACGCTGGTGGACGTTTTGCAAACATCATTGTAAGTTTGGAATTGTTTTACTTGACTTTTATTTAGTTTTAAAATGTACTTTTTTTAGTCATCGGTTTTTGTGATTCACAGAGTATTTTGAACATTTACAAAGAGATTCAATTTCCCCCATTTATATACTTTGTAATTGGTTAAAAATGGTAAAAAAAAAAAAAAAAAATATATATATATATATATATATATATATATATTGTTTTTGCAAAATTAGATTTTATTTGTGTTTTCTAATTTCTTTAAATTTAATATATAACATTTACAAAGAGATTCATTTTTCCCCATTTAAATACTTGGTAAAAATGGTAAAAAAATACATTTTGACTTTTCCAAATTTGATGTTATTTATTTTTTTAAATTTTAAATTTAAAATGTAATTGCTGTTTGACATTTAAAAAATATTTTCTTAAATGTAAGTTAAAATGTTCCCATTTCATTTTCATTTTGAAATTCTTTTATTCAGCATCTTTCAGTGTATTGTAATTATTGTTTTGAAAGTACATTTCAATATTCCCTTTTCATTCTACTGGGCACCTATTTATTTATGTATGTGTGTATTTATGTATGAACTATTTATTCTTCATCCCCTCTTTCAAGTGTTGCAATTTTTTGCTACATCCAAATGTAATCACGCAATCGACGAAAAGAAAACCTGCGAGGGTCCATTGCACTTCACGCTAAACTGTATTATTATTATTTTATTATCATCATTATAACCCGAGCGTCCTTTTACGTTGCGCTCTAATGCATACATTTTTGATAAAGATTCACCGCAGATGAGCGCACATTTGTCTACTTGACGTGGATATTTTGACGGCCATTTAGTAGTGGAAACGCGGTCAGGAGGAAGAAGGTATCCATCATTCTACGCGCCAGAGGATGTTCTTTTCTCCCCAAAAATAATCACACAAAATTACAGCTCATCGCTGCCAGAAGCTGGAAAAAAATAAATAAACTTAAAAAAAAAAAAACAGAGTCAGCCCTCTCCTCACGCTACGCACTCACTGAACACAACATTAAGTATATATATATAAAAAAAATCCTGCATTTACAAAAACATTCATTTTTGTTAACAATATGTTCCTCTAACAGGAGTTAATTAAATAAAATTGCTTTCAATACTAAAAAGTATAAAAGCCCATTTATGCTATTTTATGCGGAAAGTGCAAAGGAAAATATTTATGTAGTAGTCTCATTTTTAAAATACTATTACTGGATATTCGCAGAGTGAAGTCAAATGCGAGCCTTTTAATAACTTTTCCAGGGCACACACTAAAATTCCAAACCTCTTCCTGAGCAAATTAATCAGCACGACAACTGGCCAATACGGGATCAAAATATCAAATGACATTGACATTTTGCAATCATATTTTGGATATATAGCAGGAAGCCAAATTTAGAAGCTTTTAAAGGCCACTTCTTTCAAATTAAAGGCATTGGGCTGACGTGGAGGTCACAATATTTGAAGAGGATTGGGGATTTTTTTTTTTGAGACAGTAGATTTAGGGAAGGCAAATTATGGAATATTTTCATCAAATTTAACACCTCTTATTCAGTAAGGATGACCCATGAGAGTGGGACAAAAGAAAATCAAATTTAGGAAAAGAGGGAGAATTCCTCATTCGTGTTCAAAATGGTGAAAGGCAAGCGCGCTCGGCAAAATCGAAAGAGTCCGCATTAAAGCGCTTCCAGACGCTCGCTTTGCAGCGGGAGGCACTAAGCACGGTACAAAAACGGTGAAAGAGTCTTTATATTAACCGTTTTTCCCGACGAATAAGGCCATAAACAAGCAAAAAGCTCCACTTGCTTCGGAACTGTCAGCAATAAATACAACAAAAAAGAAAAGATGTATTTTGTTTATGCCGATACGGAAGCACTCCCGACAACAAATGTGACGGAAAAGCGCGAGGTCGTTTCACTTTGCATCGGCAGTCGCTCCGCACGGCGCCTTCAAATTCAATCAAAAGCGTCTGATCAAATATTCCGTCCTCCTCCTCCACCTTTTTGCTCATTCAGCATCAGGAGAAGAAAAAAGGGAGAAAGACCTACTTCCTGTCGCGGAGCGGCGCAACAGTTGAGGGGGAGGCGACGAAAAAGAGCAGACAAACGACGCCGACTTCACACGACTGCAGTGACGGCGAACAGCGACGCTGACGGAAAAGACGCAAGATAAGACGCAAAATTTGACAAAGGCGCAAGAAAGCGCGTCTGATGTTTGGAAAGTTGCCCGGACAGCAGAAAACATACAAAACTTCGACACTTTACCCGGGCAAACTTTGACGACATTTTTAAAAATATTTTTTTAAGCCTTGTGATTTCAGACCAGGGGAACGGTGGATCAGCTGGTAAAGCGTTGGCCTCACAGTTCTGAGGTTGAGGGTTCAATGCCGGACCCACCTGTGCTGAGTTTGCATGTTCTCCCCTAGCCTGCCTGGGTTTTCTCCGGGTACTTCGGTTTCCTCCCACATCCCAAAAGCAAGCAACATTAATGGGACACTGCAAATTGTCCCTAGGTGTGATTGTGAGTGTGATTGGTTGTTTGCCTCCATGTGCCTTGTGATTGGCTCCAGCAATGCCTTGTGAGGATAAGCAGCAAATGGATGGATGGATTTCAGACCGGTGGCACGGTGGCCTCACAGTTCTGAGGACCGGGGTTCACATCCAAGTTTGCATATTTTACTCGTGCCTGCATGGGTTTCTTCCTGCATCCCAAAAACGTGCATTCATTGGAGACTCTAAATTGCCTCAAGGTGTGATTGTGAAAGGAAAATATGTATTTTTAAGGATGAAAGCAGAGCTACCTAACTGCATTTCCCCCCCAAAATTCGTTAAAGTTCAAGCAAATTATTCTTGGAATTCATCCATCCATCCATTTCCTTTTCCGCTTATCCTCACGAGGGTCACGGGGGGTGGTGGAGCCTATCCCAGATGTCAACGGGCAGGAGGCGGGGTTACACCCTGAACTGGTTGCCAGCCAATCGCAAGGCACATCGAGACAAACAGCCGCACTCACAATTCAGAGTGTCCAATTAATGTTGCATGTTTTTGGGATGTGGGAGGAAACCGCAGTGCCCGGAGAAAACCCACGCAGGCACGTGGAGAACGTCCAAACTCCACACAAACGGGGCCGGGATCAGGATCAAACCCGAGTCCTCAGAACTGTGAGGCCAATGCTTTACCAGCAGATCCGCCGTCCCGCCTATTCTTAGAATTGTTGGACTTAATTCTTTGACTTGATCCTTAAAAATGAAAAAACAAACACGATCAGGAGCATCCTGATTCGCAGGATCTGAGACTGGAAGAATCACACAAAGCCACACAAACAATTAAGAGTTCCTAGGAAATGTTTCATCGCTTGTTGATAAAGTTCAGTCAAGGTTATCGATTCGGTTCACCAAGAAATTTCACCTGAAGGCCTTTTTTTGCGGTGGTGTATTTTTCTTTGTCTCCCAGAAGGGAAGTCGACGACAATACGAGGGGCATCTGTGACCCCCCCCGCCCCCCACCACCACCGCCCACCAGTCAACATGAGCCGCACGTTTTTGTTTTCACTTCAAAAGGCTTCGCATCCACCTGCGCGCTCACACGCGTGCTCCTTTCGGGTCCGCGGGCCAAGTTCAAGTTCATTATGTGAGCCAGCGTGTGCCACAGGTGGTGCGCCGCCCAGTTACGTTTGCCATCAGCCTTTTTCCTGACAGCGTGGGTGAGGGCAGCGGGAGGAAAGGGGAAGAGGGGCTAAACGCTCGCTCGCCCCCACGTTGCCAGATGGGAGTTGCTTTTGATAAAGAAAAAGAAAGGGGGAAGAAAAAAAAAAAGGAAAAAAAAGCGCGCCTGCGGTTGTTCTCGTTCGGCGGAGCTAAACTACCTCTGCCGCGCGGAAATTGGCAATAATCCATACCGGGGGCAAACCGTCCCGCTCGTAAACGGTTTTATGAACCGCACAGACCGCATTTTAAGTGTAAAAAGAAGTTACCTGGTTTTCAGATAGAAAAAGGTTTTATGATAATCGCTTGAATATAATATAGCCGTGCACATTTTCGGAGAGACGTTCAAAGTACGAGGAAAATACGGTGAAAAGTAAAAACGACTACAACTTCGTAAGAAGTGACGATACGATTGTCTATCTATATTCATTTAAATGTGGAAAAAAAAAAGATATTACTGTTTCAAGGCCTTAAAAAATAAAAGTCTAGTATTACTGACTGTGCCGTTTTACTGCTTCAGGCGAGAATCTGCCGACCAAACTTAACTATCAAACAAATAAAAAGTTTACTGCTGTTAATCTATTACAATAAAAACAAAGGCGGAAAAAAAAAACAAGTTGTCAAACAGTAAATGTGATAAAACATCACCACCGTTAATTTAAGAAAAAAAAGAATGAAAAAAATGTTGAAACGGTAAAAACAAACATTCAATTACTTTTTTTTTTTTTTACATTATAGCATCACACAAGTGTAAAAATGTAAGAAAACTGCTTTATGTTTTGGAGCGGTAAACAACTAAATAAATAAACAACAACTTTGAAAATATTTTTCAAAGCATCGGCTGTTCCTGGACAGTCCGACGACAAGCGGTAAGAAAGGGGCACGGTGCCCGCAACGCCCTAAAAGGAAAGGGAGTGGGCGTCGCCTAGAGGGATGCGTTTGATCCGTTAGCGTGCTTCGCGGGGAGGGGGGGGGGTGTAATTTGAGCAAAATGTGTTATTAAAGACACCCGACACCCCCGGCTGCACGTCTGCTATTGTTCACGCGCACCTTTCTTTTCTTTCCCTTCTGAGTTTCCCCCTATTTCCCCCCCCCCCCCGTCCCACCCGGTGGCATCTGCTCAACACTAGCCGGCCATCATGGTATGCACATGCAAAGGCGCAGGGACGGGGGCGGTTAAAAAAAAAAAAAAAAAAAAAAGGAGCGTATGGGGGTAGGCGGGGGGTGGATTGTTTCCAGGTGGCAGTTTGAGTGAGAGCATTAATCAAGCCGACAGATCTTCCTGTCAAAGACACCTTAAGCGCACGTGCGCATTTAGCACTCCGACTGCTACGGTACACCTGCGCACCGACTGCCGGCCTCACAATTAAAGTCGATGATTTTCAGTGTGCCACCGCCAAGAACTGATATCAACGGCAAGAGTCGGAGAACGCCCTCGTCCGCATTAATAGCCGTCGTACCCAAAGACGAGCGAGAATGTGTGCCTGCGAGTATTGTTGTAAGTTTGTATGGGTTACTGCTCTGTGTGTGTAAAAAGTCAGAGTTATTTGAACGTTTAGGATGGTCGTGATGTCACTGATAAGTTATGTTAACCCGTTGATGGAGTTTTACATTTTATGTTAGCATTCGGATAGCGTAAGGGTGAAACTGTAAACAAGATTTTAATGGAGTTACTATGGAGTTCCACTTACGGATAATGTAATGTAATGTATGTTACAATATATTTGACAAAGATAATGCACAAAGTATTCAAGTATCTTGGGGTCTTGTTCACGAGTGAGGGAAGAATGGAGCGGGAGATCGGCAGACGGCGTCTGCAGTGATGCGGACTTTGTATCGGTCAGTTGTGGTAAAGAGGGAGCGAAGTCGAAAGGTGAAGGTCTCAATTTACCAATCAATCTACGTTCCTACCCTCACTTATGGGCACGAGCTGTGGGTCGTGACCGAAAGAACAAGATCCCGGATACAAGTGGCCGAAATGAGTTTCCTCCACAGGGTGTCCGGGCTCTCCCTTAGAGATAGGGTGAGAAGCTCGGTCATCAGGGAGGGGCTCGCTGTCTCCTCCGCATTGAGAGGAGCCAGATGAGGCAGCTGGGGCATCTGATTTGGATGCCTCCCGGACCCCTCCCTGGTGAGGTGTTCCGGGCGTGTCCCAACGGAAAACGACCCTGAGGACGACCCAGGACACGCCGTCTCTCGGCTAGCTTGGGAATGCCTCGAGATCCCTCCGGAAGAAATGGAAGAAGTGGCTGGGGAAAGGGAAGTTTGGGTATCCCTGATGAAGGCACTTTCCCCGCGACCCAATCCAGAAAACTGTTTGATAATGAATGGATGGATTGAATGAACTACGCTTCTAGATACAAGGTGACAAACGGTAATTTCATCCAAAGTCTGGGTCTTAAAGACAAGGAAACATGCTTAAGACAAAAGAAACATTGTTTTTTGGCTGGTTGCCAGATTTGCAAGCTCATTTTTTTTTTTGTATTTAAGACAAGCAAAACTCTGAAAACAAAAGCCAACCAAAGTCTTTCATTTGTTTTAATCAACCAATGTTGACAACGTGGATGATGAAGGTAATGTTTTGAAAACGACCTTCACAAGTACCTCTGCTGGGTCGACAAAGCTGACTTCAAACATGTTCACTTTGTATGGAAACAAAGCCGTCCACAAAGACCAAAGTCAACCGAATATTTTACGACTTCGTGTCTTAAATACCGTTAAGTATCTGAGCTGGCCATCAGAACCGCAAGACAGCTGAAGTCATCATTTCTGAACCAAATTAAGGAACACCCCTGTGTGAGTGAAATCAAGGCGTATGTGAATGGATTTCAAAAGGTTTTCGGTCCACATTGCGGCTCCAACACCTCCTGTGTTTCCTCAGCTAAAGAGTGGAAATTACCTGCAAACACGGTTAACATCCCACCTATGTCGTTCCTTTCATGACCCGCCGCTAAGTAAGTTTACATCGGAGGGGATGCCGCATTCCTACCAGACTAAACCAACACGGCGGAGGGTTGACCTCTTCCCTCCCTCGCGCCGCGGAACAGGTAAGGCCTTGTGCGTCACCGCTCTCGCTCACATCATTACGGAATTAAAAACAAACACCCGCGGGGCTGCGCGCGCTTTTATACGCCCTCGTCGGGTGGAAAGGAGGCTTTTGCAACGTGCAGACGTTTACGGGGCTTTTTCAAATCATTCGTTGTTGAAGTCCCCACGCGTTAAAATGATATTTTTGACCGGTTATGTCTTCTTTGCGTGTATTTCCACATGTCCAGTCTAACTGCTTTACCGTGGACTCCCATAATCTAAACGACAGCAAAAGCAGAGGCGGATATCATCTAAATATGCCACAGAATTGTCTCGACTATTAAATAAATTAATCGCCGAAATTAGATAAAAACGACGACAATTCAAAACATGTGATTCCCCTTTAGACCAAACGTCCTCTGTTCCCATTGTAGGCTACGGGAAAGAATGCCAGAAATGAAAGTCATCAAACGCTTGACTTTGTTTTCATGAACCAAATGTCAACGAGCTTGGATTGGGCTCCTCGGCGGATCTCCACTAGTCAGCAGCGTATACTTGCTCTCGTGAAGTCGGGGAGTGGGGGACTCGCACCAGAGACAAAGTGTGTGGTTTACCCTTGAACCCAACACACACACAAACAACAACAAATATCAGGAAAACTGAACACGGTAAAGAAAAACAAAACAAAACTAAACTGTTTAACGTTCCACATTGAAGGACTACGTAGTCGGTTTTCACACATTTTCAGCAGTTATCTCAAAACATTTATGATGTATTGCATAAACAAATCTCAAACGAAATTTTTGAATTGGATTTGACCTGGATTTCGTTTGGTTTGTTCAGGAGATTCTTTTGAAGCCATCTTGCTGCTTGTTTGAAGATCAAAAGCAGCTGACCCAGAATGATCTAAGCTCTAAACTGGTTTCCCTGTTTTGCTGGAATCACTTGTCTATCTTCAAGCATTTGAACGACGCCAGGCCGCTCATTACCACACCTTGTTACGCTGCTATCGACACCACAACACACAAAGCTGCTAATTGTCCGGCGCAGCCGAAAAGAGCATCACGCCGATACGCCCTGATTGGCCCGCGGGAATTACACGGGGGCGATCATAATATGTGTGGCTAACAGGCGCTAATAGCTCGCGCGGCTCCCGAAAACACACCAGCGCTATTTTGGGCTTGAAATGACACGCCGGTGGGGTCAAAGAGGGCCACCATAAAGGACGAGTCAGAACACAATGAAGCCACACTTTTCCCCCAATTTAACTATTGACGAATGCGCCTACGCAAGACTTTTTAGATGTTTCAGGCCTGCGGTTTCAAGAAAAGCCGTTAGCACCTTTTATTGATATCCTTGATATTCCACTAAACATCTACTGTTGTGTGCTTTGTACTCACTTGTCTGACCATATGACGCACTAGTAGAAAAACTGTCTTAGCAGGGATGTTTTTTTTTCCCACCATTATTGAAACTTTTGGCTAACTGGTACACAATTGAACCTATCAGGTAAACTAACTTCTGTGCTGCACTAGTAACACTCCCAGGACAAAATACAAGGTACGTGTCACACACAAGATGAATCCCAAGGAAGGACATCCGCTAAATCCTCCAACAGCTCTCTGTACAGCCATTTTTTTGGGTCATGTCCTCAATATCCAGAAGCAGAATGGTTATGTCGGACTAGCAGAACAAGCGAATCGTTGAAATGCAGACGGGGACGTCTCCATTTTTCCGTGAAATGAGTCCAATTTGCTGTTTTTATTCGACGACTGCGCTGAATTGTTGTACTTGTGAGGAGAAAAAAAAAAAGAGCATACTGGTACTGTAGATGGCCCTCAAGATGGAGCTGATGGTTATCAAAAGCTTTCTTAGATCTAAGCAATGGAAAGCCATTTGAGCATTTATTTTGATATCCATCTGAAAGTCATGTACAGTGGAAAATAAACGTAGATTTGGCAAACCACTGAGAAGAGGGCCGTTAACAACGATAATAAATAATTTTTGAAATAGTCAACGAGTATATGAAATGAGTCTTCAAAGTTCCCCAAAAAATCTGTTCTCTCTGCTCGCAAATGTTGTCCTCGTGTCCGCTGAATGGATTGAAACCAAGCCCGCTATGAACTACAAAAATGGACGCTACTCCATCTAGCATATGCAGACGCATAATTTCATGTTTGGGCTGTGGAAATATATCCGCTTAAAGCCTCTGGTGGCTGGAATATATCCAACCGGTTTGTCATGACAACGAGGCACTCTTAGGGAGCCATGCCAGTGAGCAGCCAGGCCGGCCCAAGACAACAATGGGGCACTCAAAAGAGGTTGGGCCAGCCCAAAGTCATAGCCCACGTGCTGGCTGTCAAGTCAGACTTTTCTTTTTCCCCTTTCTTACCCTCGTTGTCCCTGTGTGCTGTGAGGCACTCTAAAGCAGACATGCACCCCAACGGACTAGCTAAAGGAAAGATGCATTTTCGAGTTGCGCGTACGGCTGTATAACCCATGCTGCAATCAAAGGCATTGAAGATCTTACATGGTGGGGAGGGACAACTCCAAAGTCTGTCACAGACAGTTTAGCGAGCCCCACCCCCCCAAAAAATATGCGGCAAACTGAAATGGTGAAAAACCGTGATATCACCGCAACTGAGTCATACTGTTCAAATCCCTGAATATACTGTATTTTCCGCACGATAAGGCGCACTACATTAAAAGACGCACTGCATTATAAGGCGCACCTTCAACGAACGGCCTATTTTAAGACTTTTTTCATATATAAGGCACATCGGATTATTAAGTGCATAGAATAGACGCTACAGTAGAGGCTGGGGTTACGTTATGCATCCATTAGATGGAGTTGCACTAAATGATCAATATCGATCCATATATAAGGCGCACCCGATTATAAGGCGCACCGTCGGCTTTTGAGAAAATTAAAGGCTTTTAGGTGCGCCTTAAAGTGCGGAAAATACGGTACGTCAGTCAGGGTCTTGAAGGACCGTGTACGAGTTGGAAAAAAAAAAGAAGCTCGTGTCGTACGAGTGTGCGAAACTGTCCAACAAAATAGGACAGAGTGGACGAATCTCAACCTGATATCGCGGACATGCAGTAATAGCTCTTAACGGATTGTCACACGTTAGATGTAAGGCGGCACTTAAACGACAGAAGCCGTCCGACGTAAGTGTTCCGCCTTTAGATATTTACCCGGCTTTTCATTTTGGTTCCCGCCAGATAATTACTCCCACGACGTAATTATCTATTAGTAATTAAGTTCGTCACGGGGCCATCACGCAGCTGGCACCTTAGACGGTGCCACACAAGTCAAGGACTTCACTGCGGCCTCCGCCAAGCCCCCCAAAAATGTATTTCGGGCAATTAAATACAAAAGCGCGACGCCAAGACAAATCTCCACGGCGATGGGAATATTTCGCCGGCATCATCTTTCTTGCGGGAATGCGCCGGCAGCCCAAATTAAAAGTGTCCGTGACGGCAGCAGCGCGGCGCTGTGGCAAGCAAAACAAGAGATTCTTGTGACTTGCGTTCTGGGCAGAAAAAAAAAAGAAAAGGGCTGACGCCACACATGCATCCACGCACACGCGGGTGCAGCAGGAACAAGTTGAGAAAACATCGCGGACGTCTCAGATCTCACACTCGGGATTTAAGTTGACTGATGATGGAAAAGATGATTAATCTTTAGTGCTCTCAAAATACACGCGGCAATTTACATGTCCAGCGTCAGTTGAGTCCCAAACTTACGTCCACGAGCCGCAGCCTGGGGGGGGGTTCGCAAAATAATTTGCCATAAATGATGCATAGCTGAATATTGGGGACCGGCGGCCAATGAAACAAGCGCACCCAACAAATGATTCCTCCCTAATTTAGCTTTAGGCCAATTAAAAGCTCGGATATGATTGTGACATATGAAAAAAATCTGACGTCGCCGCATGAATAAAGTCAGTCTTTTTCGCTTTAGAACAAAAGACCTACTATTTATTACAGGAATAGTCTTTATTTTCGACAGCGAAAGGCATGTTTTTGGAGAATATAGAGTCCCATTTTTTCCGAGAAGAAAATTCTCCAGAATTTATTTATTTTTTAAAAAAAAGGTGTTATATCACAAAAACAGAATTGGATTTTTAAAAAGTCACTTCTCTTTAAGTTTTTACATATACAAATCTATTTTCATAACATTACAAGTTCTTTCCTCTCAAAAATATGAATTAATTATCATAATGTCACATTTTCGTCAAAAAACAGGCAACGTTCGAATCTCACGGGCATTTCGGGATGCTATTATAGTTAAATGAAGGCATTTTCTTTCCTTTCACCAAAAATATGTTTAAGACGCCAATCCTAGTCGCCCCACCGATACATAATACTTGTTTTTATTCAAAAATTACAAACACAGCCCGACACTCCGGTGGTCCCGGGGACATTTTGTGGCGGCGTCGACAGATTTACGAGCCAGATGATCGTAAAACGGCGCCGGAGGCTACATCAATCAGCGGGACGCCGTGAGAATCGATAGGCCATCGGCCGGCCGGGAGGGAGGGAGGGAGGGGAGGCCGAATCGCGCCTGGTGTCCCCCCCCCCCCCCCACCCCCTCTCGCCTCCGTCCTTCCCCCTTCGCACCTGAGCATCATCCTGCTTTCAATTTCCTGCCGGCCTCGCTCCTCGCGGGTGAGAGGTTAACGCGGTAATAGGCGGCGGCGATTGGTGGGAGACGCCGGAGCGCATTAAGAAGCCGAAGCTGCTTCTGTGGGGAGGCCCGCGGCAGATGTGAGCGGGGAGCCGCGAGACTTCTGACAAACATCTTGGAGATATTTGATTTGGACTCGAGCAAGAGAGAGAGAGAGGCTGCCTTGGAAATGTTTGTTTAAAATTTGAGCGCTCCTGTACAACTTATTTACCCAATTTTGTTGGTTACGTTAGGACGCCAGCACAATGCAAAAAGGCCAACGACGACAAAAATAAATAAATAAAAGAGATCATAAATTACAAAAATGATTAAGTTGCTGATAAAAATGGCACATCATAATCTTGCCAAATCAGCAGAGAATCCACGCATTTCCATAACTTTGTTATTGCACAACAAACAAGACACCGGCACAATCAAAATAGCACATAAGAACAACAACAACAACAGAAATGAGACCATAAATTAGAGTTGAAGATCTTTAAAGCACAACCAAATCTTTCCCAAAAAGATACAAAATTAAGGGATTTTCCATGCAGGTATTTTGTTTTACGGTGACTTGTGTCTGCCGCAATGCAAAAAGGCTACAAAAACAACAACAACAACGAGGACTGACAAACACTCAGCCTCCGTTTAGACCACATCTTAAGGGTTCCAAAGGAGTTAGGTAATAAGGACAACTTCTACACATTTCCGTAATATGGAAATATGAAAAGGCAAAAACACAAGTTATACCTGATTGTGCTAGTTGTGTCAGGACGCTGCCACCAACCAAAGGGGTGAAATGATAAAAACCCCAAAATAAAAATAAAAAATAGAGACCATAAGTTACAGTGCACAGAGGTTTGAAAATTGGTTGCTGAATTTGTTGTGTCAAAACAACACCACAATGCAAAAACACCACAACAACAGCAACAAAAAGAGACCACACACATCGCTCAGAAGACTGAAGATTATTAAACCACTGCGGAGGAGACAGCACTCTTTCCTACTGAAGTTATGGGGACTCGTGTACTGTATTTACATAATATTGTTGTTTTACATGATACAAGAGAACTATCACAGTGCAAAAGGGCCACAACAACGACAAAAAGACCGGAAATTACCACTCTCTGAGAATCATTCAACTCGTGAGCCATTTTATGGACACGTATAATTACCACCTTTCAATCTCTTGTGCGCACCCGAGTATTTTTAGCAGCTTTTGTCTTTGATATTTTTGCTACGGTGCGTACGATTCTATTTTACCAGCAATGACGCTCTCTCCGGCAGTGTTTTAAGGGAAAACATATCTTTAAAGAAACTCATCTTGACTACAGATTAGAGGAGTTTAACGATATTTAAATAGGATGCTTTGGGTTTTGTATATTGCGGGGGGTGTTGAAGCTTAATTAATGAGTACGCTCAACGATTCATGTTACCAAAAAAGTGCTTTCTGAATCTGGAAGTTTGTTTTGCAGAAATGCCTGCAAAGTAAATGAAATCCTCGTTCGGTTAATGGAGTGGATGAAGTTGGACCGGGGTTGATTGTGTCCACATCAAATCTGGAGAAATGATGCTCGCCCTTGGGAGCGAACTTCAAAAATTGTTCTTTTCACACAGCAAATTAAAGGCACTTAAATACGGAGCTAATAATTTTATATGCTTTGGGTGTGGCATTATGGATCAAATATGTTTTAAAGGCAGTTGCAAAAATGTGGTGCATGAAACTCGAGCTCTGTCGTACAAAAATTCAGACAGGAAGAATAAATGCTTTATACGCAGACGCTTTGTTTGGTTATTACGATGTTATGAAGGTTGATGGTTGCTTTGGTCCACTGAAACTGTTGCAGTCATTGTTTGGTTAAGTATAGAAATTCCTCTGCCGCAGTCAAATTAGATACTTGGGGCCGAACGCGGTACAAATCAAATGAAAGGCATTTAAATCGGAATATAGTATTCTTTTCTATTGTTTGGCTTTTTGTGTTATGTGCCAAAATGTGGTTCCGAAACCCGAGAGCTTTATCGTCTTAAAAAGTCTTCCTGCTCTGTGACATGGAAAAGGAGATGAAAATATGGAATAGAGCAAATAAAAAAGGGGATTTAAAAACGGCAATATAGTCATCATTTCACGTTTTTTTTGGCTGTTGTATTATGAAGATGTGTTGACCACGGCTGAATCGCCAAGTAAGGCTCCTGTGAATGGTCATCCGGGATGCTTCGCTCCCTCACATCCAAACACCTGACCCGTAGACCCCGCCCCCCCCACCCTCCGAGTCCTCGACATCGCGCAAGGAATCGAACGCGCTACTCACCCCAGAAGAAGTTCTGCTGGCATGGCGTGACGGTGCTGAAGAGGCTGTTTGACGCCATGCCGGGACCGGCTCTCGTTCCTCGGCGGTTTCCGTGAACTTTGACACGTCCTAAACCATGTCAGGAGCGGGGCAGGGGGGGGGGGGGGGAGGAGGAGGAGAGGGGGGGGGGTCGAAAAATAAATTCGGGTAGCCGCGAGACATGCGTTTAACGTATCAACTATTCGGACGACCGCAAGGAAGAAGCCGGTGTTGATTTTTACGGAGGAGATAAAAAAAAAAAAAAAAAGTAAAAAATTCAGATAGTGCGGCGTACTTACTCGCTTAGCGCCGTCCTTGTGACTGGTGCTGCTGGCCCGCGACCATTAACCATTGACGCTCCGGCCACGCCAAGCCCCGAGCCGCACGTCTGTGGTTCTGTGGTTGTTTTGGAGGAGCACCTCGTGCAAAAACCCCAAAACGGCACCAGCGGCTTTAAAAACTGCTTTTCCTGCCCTCCACGCGCCGTCACTGGAGAGCCCCGCTCACGTGCCCCCGCGACGTCACGGCGGCGGTGGGCAGGACCGGCGTTGTGGTTTCACTCTCTCCTCCCTCCCTTCCCTCCCTCATCCTCCTCCTCCCCCGCGGTTCAGCCGCGCTTCCGGGCTCTCGCGGGCCCGTCCGCGCCCGCGCGTCGGGACGCTCCGCCGCGGGCTGCGCTTTCGCTTTCTCGCCTCTGAGGACGTGCGGCAGAGCGGCGGGACGGCCCGGCGACTGCGTGAAAAGCGGAGGTGGCAAAGAGCGAGGGGCGTGTCCCACGTGAGGAGCCGCTTCTCAGGGGCGACACCGCTCTCTCTATTGTGCCCTAAAGTTAAAATGAAACATCTCAGTCAATTCCCGTAAAGGCTCGTCGCCGTCCTCTTCTACGCGCGACGGGCGTTTGATGCGCCGCGTCAGGTGCGCACAGTTGCCACGACGGGAATGTGTGGAATGAGGGCGAGAAAGTTGGTTAGAGTCAATAACTTGCCGGTGACTCAGCAGAGGAAGTCAAAGTGGGAAAGGGGGTGGGGGGGCATTTGGGCCAGGACGCGATTCATATACAGGGGTGTTGCAGAACTTTTTGACACAAATGAGCTTCAATTTGAACATCTATAAAAAGTAATAATCTTAGTGAAGGCTGGGAAAGATGGCCTGAAAATAGAATCCGAATTTTCTTTCAGCTGGTAAAGCGTCGGCCTCACAGTTCTGAGGACCCGGGTTCGATCCCGGCCCCGCCTGTGTGGAGTTTGCATGTTCTCCCCGTGCCTGCGTGGGTTTCCTCCGGGTGGGCACTCCGGTTTCCTCCAACATCCCAAAAACATGCAACATTAATTGGACACTCTAAATTGTACCTAGGTGTGATTGTGAGTACGACTCTTGTCCGTCTCCATGTGCCCTGTGATTGACTGGCGACCAGTCCAGGGTGTACCCCGCCTGCTGCCCGTTGACACCTGGGATAGGCTCCAGGTCTCCCCGTGACCCTGGTGAGGATAAGTGGCAAAGAAAATGGATGGAAATGCTGCGATTCATGGCCCTGTTACATCATGGTTGTTTTATGAAATTGTTATTACACTTGTTACTGTACTTTTTATACATTTTGGACAATATTTGTGTGTTTGCATTGTTTTAAAAGTGTCTTTAAAGATAAAAGTGCTGTAGATGGTACGAAACCATTTCGAATTTCACTTCTTACAGGGGTGGTCTATGATGGTGATGGTGGAGGGGGGGATTACTGTATTCAAAATGGATTTTGTGTTTTTACCCTTTTTGTATTTTATTTAGTTGGCAGCACGGGAAGGGTGAGTGGTCGGCGTGTGCTCCTCCCCGCTTTTTTTTTTTTGCAAGAATATGAAATCCTCCGCCCGAGATATGATTCAAATCTTTCGCGCTCCTCACTGTTGCAATACTTTTGGAGGGCCAGCGTCCACACTGATTATATTTTTACACAGATTTCTCTTCAGGTATCAGGTTTTATGGTGAGGTTGGCTTCATTGTCAAGTACGCTCAAATCAATAAAGCATATATTTATGAGCTATGAAATCTTATCCAGTTATTTGTATAATTGATGTCGGTGGGGCCCAATTAGCCGTGATTAAACACATTTTAATCGCCTCCATCTGTGTGTGTTTTCGGACAATAAAGAATAATGATGTTAAATCCGAGCCGCCGAGCAATTCCTCACGTCCTCGCCACTTACCGTATTCCTGCGCAGTGAAGAATTTACCTTGGCGCGGGGCGCTCGGTAAATATTTGCCGTCTAAAACAAGAACATGCCTCCCGGGTCACAGCGGCAGCTCGGGATTGGCCGTCGCCGTGCGGCTGTTGGCAGCGGGCAAACACGCCCTGGGCATCGGCGAGACGCGCGCCGGCTATTTCCACTCTGAGATTTAATGCGCGGTGTCAGCCGTGGCGTTTACCTTCGCCGCTAAAAATATCCCCGCTGTATTTTCTGGATATTTGGAAACGTTAGCCTCTCGAATAACAACTTTCAGCGCCGCGCGCCAACGGGATCGGATGCCGTGCCGTCCGAAGCGTTAAAGGGTGCGGTACGGACGAGCGCGGCAAATTACCGGCAATCTGACGGGAGCGCAATTTGGACGTCACGACCCGGGCTAAAAGACGGAATGTAAAATAAATCAGTAGAGCCGACCGGTGTGGGCAGGAAACGTCCAGACTGGCGCTCGAGGCGCCAAAGGAATCGTGTTAACATTTAGATGGTTGCGCCTTGAGATACGAGTTCAATTTGTTCCGTGACCCCACTCGTAACTCGATACAGTTGGATCTCAAATCATCTTTTCTCATTGATATGAGTGGATACATAAAGAATTCCTTTAAGACTTCCCCAAAATGTAGCACTTGTCGTGCAGTATATAATTAATCAGTATTGCAAAAATTCAACTGTTTGTCACATTGAATTGGCATTGTACTGCTCCTTCTGGTGTGCAAGCCTTGGCCACATGGTGGCAGTGTAAGACAGCCAGTTACACTGTCCAATGAGACCATCACCTCTTCTATCAGTTCATCAGTACGGCATCAATGTTAGCCGTATGCAGAGGATAAACAACATATGACTGTGCGTGCTGTTATATTGTCTGTCAACATGTGTTGGCGCACTATTAGTGGTCACTTCATTTCTTTAAAATAAATGCTATTTAACGTTGGCATTAAGATAGAGGACAGTCAGTCTAAGCTATGTGGTTTTAAATACAGGGTGGTGTAATTCTCTTTTTAATGGTCAAAATCTGTCCATTTTCTTTGCCGCGTATCCTCACGAGGGTTGCGGGGAGTGCTGGAGCCTATCCCAGCTGTCAACGGGCAGGGGGCGGGGTACACCCTGAACTGGTTGTCAGCCAATCGCAGGGCACATGGAGACAGATAGAGTCGTACTTAAAATCACACCTAGGGGCAATTTAGAGTGTCCAGTTAATGGAAACCGGAGTGCCCGGAGAAAACCCACGCAGGCACGAGGAGAACCTGCAAACTCCACACAGGTGGGGGCTGGGATTGAACCTTGTTCCTCAGAACTATGAGAACAACGCTTTTACCTGCTGAGCCACCATGCCGCCCATTTTAGCGTTTATACAATGTTTAATTCTCTTTAGTTTCATGAATAGTTTGAGCAGTAAACCTGAACTGGGTGTGACAAACAACGCGTCGCATTTTATTTGTGGAACTGTGGAAGCGAGCCGTTTTGTTTTCTACAATTGATGTTACACGACAGGCTCCTATTTCTTACATTCTATTTCTTATATTTTCTCTGATTCTATCCTTACATTCAGTCAAAATGTGTGGGGTAAACAAAAAAAAATTTCTCTAAATAGAATATAAAAAATGTTTTGTTTCGTTATTTTGTAATACTTGCTTTGGTCGGGTTCGGGCTCGCTCACCTCCGTCCCGCCAAAGCTCCACCACGAGCTCGAGCCATCCCAGGTCTGATCTCGGGGAGGGCACGTGCCGACTCGGGCCTCGGCTTTTGTTTTTCAGGCTGCGGAGGAAAAAAAAAAAAAAACAAAAACAACAAAGAGCGACGTCCTTGATTGGAGGGGATTTGGGACAATTACGTCGTAAGAGGAGCCCGAGCAAGTCACGCAAGAGCGCATTTGCGACGGGATCTGGAGTTCATGCGAGACGCGGTGTTTTCACGGATTTAACGTTTCTAAATCGCGCCGTCGCTGGATGTAAACAGGGCATGCTATTGCGGGGGGGGGGGGGGGTAGGATGGGAGTCCCGCTGTTTCGAGACAATTCCTGACAGCTGTGTTCACGTGAAAGGCTGGAATACGATATGGAATCTAATATTTAATTCATAAGATTTTCTCCTCCGGTGGCCGAATACGCCAGCGACTCGAGTTGAAGATGAAGAGCTTGGACGTGCCACGAGTTCTGCTCCGGGTTCTGGAAGGCCCACCCTGCCGCTCTACCACTCGGGACCACACATGCGTGTACCTTCAATGTTGTTATCACAAGCCCTCGCAGATACATAATAGAGGTTTCACGTGTTGCCGAAAATTACACCAGCTCGCGATGGTTTCCTTCCTTACTTCATCTTGGAAAGTGCTTGTTTTCATTTCTGGAAAAAGTACGAGTGGATAATGACAGCTAACGTGGAAGCTAGGGTTGGGTGATATGGCCTTAAAAAAAAATAAAAAGGAAAAAAATAATAATCTCCCATTTGAAGATCTGATTTCCGAATGCAATCGCTTTTACATTTAAAACAGATCTCGGTTTTTTTTTTTTTTGTGGCCACTTCTAGGATTTTTATAGATAATATGGTAAACGGTTCTTCCCCAGGAAGTTTTTTTTTTTTTCCCCAACCCCCCAGCATTAATTTCCACAGAGATATGGATATTCTGTAAATGGAGATCCATCTTTCTGAGAATAGATGCTGTTTTTTTACTCGATGAACAGTACTTGTTGTGTACATGTCACCTGTACTTGATATACAGCATTTGGTACAGTATGCAGTTGTTTGTTTTTTGTCAAGCCCTTCCCTTCGGCACCCAGTAGTAGTCACGATCGCCCCTCCCAAGGACCAGCGATCACGGCACTTTTACTAATTCAGTCGCTTGCATCAAACCGGTAGTCGAATACATTAATGAGTACACAAGAAGTCATTCTCAATTTCAAAAAGTACCGTCATTTCTTATTTATAATGCGTCCTGAAGTATAATGCGAACCCCAAAAGTTGACCTGAAAAAAAAAAAAAAAAAATCAAGAAAAAGCCAATGTACAATGCGCACCAAGTAATTCTCAATTTCAAAAAGTATCGTAATTTCTCGAGGAAATGCGCCCTCAAGTATAATGCGCACCCCCATAGTTGCCCAAAAAAATGTTGTTTTTTTTCTAAATTAGGAAAAGCCTTCTACCAGTGTACAATGCGCACCACCAATTTGCCGCTACCCATATGCTCAGAATATAGGAATGATGTGCATTCATATTTTGTGAGGTTTGTACTTGTATTGTTTTTCAAAAAATCTGTCCATAAAACAATCATTAATAATTATGTGCATGTGTGATGTAGCGGTAATATAATCTCGGGACAGGCCACAGGAAACGCTTGTCCTGGTCCCTGTAATTGAACAGAATCCCTCAACCAGCTAAAATAAATGCTCAATGATGGCACAACATTTTATTAATACTGTTAACACACATTTCAGTCTTAAAAATATAAACTCTTTAACATTGTTTATTAAACACTGCATTAAATATTTGTGCATAGTGCAGTTCATCCACTACATTACACATCCTTGGCCAAGCCTTCAAAAGAAGCATTATGACTCATCTCCAAATCCGAAAAAGATCCGAGGTAGCTTTATTTGGTGCATCGCTTTGGAACTCATCAGTGATGACTTGAAAAAAATTTATTTTAATCGCAAGATTGCGCAGCGCTACCTCTCCCCCTCCATTCGGCTCCAATCCATAGCATCTTTCACTATGGCAGCAGGTGGCTATCAAAACAAGCTCAAACTACGTAGAAACGCTATTTTTTTTAAAAGAAGTTGCACAACTAGCCGTTGTAGTCGCTATTTTTATGTCTTGGTTTAAATTAAAACAAACGTGCAGTCGATTCTGAGCTTTGGTGCAGTAGCTACAAACATGCTACGGTAACGATCGTAAAATGCAAACTCCCCGAGGAGGTCGTAGAGTTCAAGTTAGGGGCACATTATGGTAATAAATATAAACGTGTAACATAAGACATCGAATATCATATTGAAATGTATATGTATATGTTTTTTTTTTTACCACGCTATACCTGTATACGACTATACAATGTGATTGTATTTTTTTTATTTTTCATCCATACCTAAATATAATGTGCTCTTTTAACTTTTTGAAAATATTTTGGGGAAAAATTTGCGCATTATTTTCAAGAAATTACGGCACATGCGGGACTGATCGTCCTCCACCTCGGACGTAGGACAGTAGCAGTAACGACTTAGTAATAACCCGGTTTGGTGAGGCCATCAGAAGCACACGTATAAGGTTTCACTCGCTCATTTGGGCTAATTTGCAAACAGGCCTGCTTTCGTTGGAAACAAACACAAGTCATGGAAAGGTTTGGAGCAAAAAAAAAAAAAAACAAAAAAAAAAAAAACGCAAGCAGATGAAGAAATCTAATCTGCAAGGCCAAAGACGACGTTTGAAGACGTGAGGATCCATCGCGGAAAATTCTGTATTTTTCTTTTCGAGTCCAGCGGCAGTTATCTACGTGTTCTGGTGATTTTTTTTTTTTTTTTTGTGGTGTCTGGATGGCTGTTTTTGGAGTCGCGGGAAAAATAAAAGGGGGGAAATGTTTAATATTGAATGGCGCAAGCGCAACCTAAACAAGCAATAAAAATAGCTTTTAGGGTTTATATGAAGGGGGGGAGGAGGAGGGGTCAGATGATCAGATCACTGGCACAGGCAGTTGACCGCTGATCCCCCCCCCCCCCGCGCCCCACCCCCATTTTAATCAAGCTGCAGCATAAACACTCAGTTGTAGTTCAAAGGAAGCTGATGACAGACAAACGGTGATTTCTACGTCTTCGCAGACAAGTTGCTTTAACGTTTCTTCTAAGTAGATGGCGACGTATACATACTGGATGTAAATATGTATATATACAAACACAAAACGGGTTTTTGCTGGCTGACTGTTATTTTTAAACCCCCATAGCTCCCTCATCTAATAAAGTAAAAAAATGCGTATTTGTTGCGGGCGGCCTGAAGCACACTTATGCATCAAGTGTGACGCACTCCGTGAGGTAATTGGCTGTCAAACCAAATACTTTCCGGTCTTCTGCAAACTATTGAAAGAATAAATAATACGGCATGGTTGAACACTTTGCTCTTCACGTACAACATTTGATTTTCTTTTCGTTTTGTGTGTCAATTTTACAGGAAACTTCAACTGGGATTGAACATCCCACTTGAACATTTTGAAGCAAGCACGCTGAACCTCTTTTTTTTGGAGAACTGGCAAATGCAGAAAGGGAGAACAGGCGCGAAGAAATATTTTAAAAAGTGTTTCATTAAGTTAAGTCATTTTTAATACATTTACAATATGTGTTTGAAGCGTGCTGATAAAACTTGGGGACAATACAAAAGAGAGTCACCCCGAAATATCCGCAATTTAGCAAGAGCACAAACTACAAACCGAGAAATCCCTCA
This sequence comes from Syngnathoides biaculeatus, assembly GCF_019802595.1. NCBI lineage: Eukaryota > Metazoa > Chordata > Actinopteri > Syngnathiformes > Syngnathidae > Syngnathoides > Syngnathoides biaculeatus. Next base: position 10,453,645 of record NC_084662.1, on the reverse strand, counting down.
GGAACTCTGCAGTTCTATCCTCCGGCGACATTGTTATTGTTTGGCGAGGACGTTTGGCCCGGTTTCAACGCCCGAAGTGCAACGTCAGCGCCGGTAATTACACCCGGTCGCGGCGGTGATGCAAGCCCGACGCAAGTCACATGACGGCCAGCGTCGCAAACAGAAATGTGTCACCGGGAAAAGTGTGAGGACGACGCACAAGGCCCGCGTGACTCAAGTCAGCGGATGGCACGTCAGGCAACCCCGCTGATCTTACACATAAGCGGCCCATTATGTCCCAGTCGCTTTATTTGCCGCCGAGAACAAAGCCGGCCTGATGGCAGCGAGCGGCTCCCGTCGGAGAAGCGACTCTTTACGAGGGTGGCCCGCGTGGCAGCGACAATGGCGCAAACAAAAGCCTCCGCTGTGTTCTTTTTGTGACGGATAATTGCCCGCCTCGGATGATTTCACAATGCTGTGACTCCGCGCCCGGGCCCCCGAAAGCTGAATTTAGGACATTGTGGAGAAAAGGCCGCTTTTCTTCTTCGTCGCGCAGCTAAAAAAGACACAAAAAAAAAAAGGGAAGATCCGAGCATTGATGGATGACAAAATGCAAGCAGGGTTGCTTCCCAGCGACCAAATTATGGACTATATTGTTTTTGGATTATAATTTAAAACAGGAAAAAAAAAAAAGTTTGCTTGATGTCTTTAAAGTTGTTTGGAAATTCTTGCATAGCAACAAAAAGTCATGATGGGATCCAAAAAGATTCTTTGTAGGGATGGTGACAAAAATACTAAGCAAGGAAGGCATGCCAAGGTTCAAAAACTAGTGCTGCACACGTGAATTACAAACTCAAAGTTTTGCCTTCGATGATACACCAGTCCTCAAACTTCTCTGACACACTTCAGCCATAACTAGAAAGTCACTCAGCGGAGCGCAGAATACCGCCAAGGCCCAACTGTAAACTATCCCAGCGGTCGTTCCGGCTCTGAAATCGCTGCTGCAGTCGGAAGGTTTCCAAGCCAAACTTTTGTCCACGCCAAATCCGTGCCAGCGACATTTCGACGGGAGATCAAATAAGCCTTGCCATTACCGTGGCGCTACCATTACGGTTAGATAAGTGGGGAGGACGCTTCCTTTTGGATGCGAAATCTTTCACGGGTCCGACAATGAATGGTTTAATTCCGGCAAAAAAACGAGACCACTGCTCAGTACTGCACCCTAATAGGAAATAAATTGGACTGTGGAACAGAATTAAATACAAAAAGAAAATACTGGACTAAAACAGCGCCTGCGAAATACTAAATGCCAACTTTAGAGTACGATGAAGCACAGTAGCAATGGCCTATAAGTGTAATCAACCGGAGTTAATGTCATTATAAGCAACAAACTGCGTCGTCCCCAATGATATCCTAATTGAATTACAGCTGTAAAGCTCCAAAGCGCCATCAATCAAAATGCTTTATAACTTTCCGCTGTCCACGGACGCGAATTGATGAGCCTCGATCCGCTCAGACTGGTCCTAAATGCGGAAAGTGTGAGTCACTTAAGCGAAATAAACCCAGGATGTTTGCTGCTTGCGGTGGCAACGCGTTCAAAACAAAGATCGTTCATCAAACCTCGGGTTGCCAGACGCATTCAAAGCGCGCTTCTTTTTGAGAAAGACGAGCCACGCGGGGGGAAAAAAGGTGGGAAACCCTTGACCGCACACACCATCCCGACCCATACGAGCACAATCTCGGCCTCTCTTACAGCTTTTTGTTCACTACCAACTCGATGGGTCGATTTTGTCGCGCTTTTGTTGGGAAGACTTAGGCGGAAAAGCCAGGGGTCGAAATTGACAGCACTGGGGTCCAGACACGTCCTGGCGGCTGAAAAGCGAGCGTATCTTTACCCAGGCTCGTTAGCAAAGTTCTTGATCACGTGAACTGGACCAACTCAATGGGTAAGGCTTGAAGTCCATCCCGAGCCTGTTCTGATCTTTGTTTATCTTGACATTGTTTTCGATATCACTGACAATGTTTAGATATCATTTCATAATTTCTCTGTATCCTTCTTTCATCTCACGTCAGATTTTCTTCCCCACCTCAGGGCCTGTTCCTTGTGTTTACCAATCCTCCAGCCACGAGCGCCTAGACCAGGTCTACTTCGTTGTCTGGTCACTTTGCTTGCATTTAGTTTCCTTGTTTATTTTGGTCTGGTTCAGTTCATCGCTGTCGAAAGTCACACACCCCCACCCCCCACCCCCCACCCCCCACCTCGTCATCCCATGTCCCCTGCCGAAGTCACTCTCTTCCCTGAGTTTAATTGTTACTTTGAATTTTGATTCTTCTTCTTCTTTTCCTTTCGGCTTGTCCCGTTAGGGTTCGCCTCATCACCTCTTTAACACCCACAGTCCTCACGTCCTCCCTCACCACATCCATCCACCTTTTCTTTGGTCTTCCTCTCCCTCTTTTGCCCGGCAGCTCCATCCTCAGCACCCTTCTACCAACATACTCACTCTCATGCCTCTGGACATGTCCAAACCATCGAAGTCTGCTCTCTCGAACCTTGTGTCCAAAACATCCAACTTTGGCTGTCCCTCCAATGATCTCATTTTTTGATCCTGTTCGAACTGGTCACTCCGAGCAAGAACCTCATCATCATCATTTCTGCTACCTCAAGTTCTGCTTCCTGTTGTCTCTTCAGTGCCGCCATCTCTGATCCGTACATCATGGCCGGCCTCACCACTGTTTTATAAACGTTTCCCTTCATCCTAGCGGAGACTCTTCTGTCACACAGAGCACCAGACACCTTCCGCCAACTGTTCCACCCCGCTTGGACCCGTTTCTTCACTTCCTTACCACACTCACAATTGCTCTGGATTGTTGACCCCAAGTATTTGAAGTCGTCCACCTTCGCTATCTCTCCTCCCTGGAGCTTCACTCTTCCCCCTCCGCCCCTTTCATTCACGCAAATATATTCCGTTTTATTTCGGCCAATCTTCATTCCTCTCCTTTCCAGTGCATGCCTCCACCTTTCTAATCGTTCCTCCACCTCTACTTTGAACCATGTTTGATTGATTTGTTATTTGAGTATATGGATGTTCCCATGTCTTTTTTGCCGTATTTTTAAAATGTTTTAAATAAATGCCATGTTTTCAGATCATTCCTGGTGTCTTGTCTTGCCTCTCCGCTTTCATGCACTTGGGTGTACCTTTAACGCCACAAAAAGCCCAATGTGTCAACGGTCCATTTTTGAATAGTGTATTTGTGATCAGAGTAAAAACTGATTCAGAAAAATCTATGATGAACTTTCTCATTTTTGGATTTTCAAGAGCCGATTTTGAAATGGAAAGAGTGAATGATACACGGATCGCCGCGAACCGAAGCCTTTCCTCGAACATAGCCCGGCTGCCGCGCCATTATCATACAGTTTGCGGTTCGCGCAAGCTCCCTCCAAACATTCCAGTCGAGATGAAAATGCCGGAATGTGAGGCATGATGCTAATTTGAAGACAGAATAAATCTATAAATCTGACTGCATTTCTTCGCCCCGCGGACACGCAGCCACGATAATTACGGGTTGACTTTGCAGACGTTCAGACGTCTCTCATCAGCGCCGCTAATAGCAAAAGCAGCAGGCGGCTACGTGCTTACTCACCGTCTCGCGGTTGAGGGGTGAGTGGAGGTAAGCGGCAGCGCCGATATCATTAGAAGTGGCCACGACTCCGATTGCACGCTGTTATGACATAGTTTCGCCGTGTGGTTGAAAAAGCCATTATCTGTTTATGCTTGCGTGTTGTGTCTCGGCCCAGTGCTGCATCCATTTATACATCAGCCAACAAATCAATTTTTCGGAAAAGCGAATTAACTTTTAGGCCAACGCTTTGTTTCGTTTTCCAAATGCCGTAATAGGGTAACAGTGACTCACGCGAAGTTTTGTCAATAAATACGCGGGTTTCTGGAGCGGCCGCCCACCCATTGAGTGTGAAATCCATCCATCCGTTTTTCAAGCCTGCTCATCCTGGTTAGGGTCGCGGGGGACGTGGCCTATCCCAGCTGGCGCCCAACACCCTGAACTGATCGCCAGTCAATCGCGGGGCACATCAAAACACGGACAACCGTTCGCACTGACATTCACACCGTCACTGAGTCGGAACTGATCCTACAGTTGTGAGTCTTTAAATCAGATGACAAAAAAATATTATAAATGACAAAAACATCCATCCAGTCATTTTCTTCTGCTAATCCAACGTTGGGGCAGGATGGTGATCAACTAGTTAGGGTGTCTGATTCACAGTTCTGCGGACTGGGGTTCAATTCCTGGCCTGCACCCGTGTGGCGTTTGCATCTTCTCCCCATGCCTGCGTGGCTTTTCTCTGAGTACTCTGCCCACCACCCCATTCCCTGACCCCCCAAAAAATGGCAGGTTGACTGAAGATTCTAATTTGCCCATTGGTATGAATGTGAGCATGAATGGTTGTTTATGTGTGCCCAGTTGGCGGTACACCCCACACAAAGATAGCTGGAATAGGATCCCCACAATCCTTGTGAGGATAAGCGGAATAGAAAATGGATGAATGGGCGTCGCAGTGGACCAGCTGTGTTGGCCTCGCAGTTCTGAGGTCCGGGGTTCGATCCCGGCCCCACCTGTGTGGAGTTTGCATGTTCTCCTACGTGGCTGCGTGGGTTTTCTCCAGGCACTCCGGTTTCCTCCCACATCCCAAATACATGCAACATTATTTGGACACTCTAAATTGCCCCTAGGTGTGATTGTGAGTGCAGCTGTTTGTCTCTAAGCGATTGGCTGGCAACCAGTTCAGGGTGTACTCCGCCTAAGAGGATAAGAAAATGAATGGATGGATGGATAATCGAGTGCAGCATCTTAAACAGTGCACAACAAAAAAGGAAGACGTCCAATTTTGGAATGTTTACGCCATCTCTCTTGCATAATGCCCACCACCTCCGCGTCCAACGGGGACGGATGAAAGCTGGCTTTCATTAGTGGCTGGCTACGGATTGAGCCGCGCTTCTGAAAACATGGAAGCGCCTCGCACACAAGCGAGGGGCTGCGTGCACACACACACCACACACACACACACACCCGGTACAGTAGGAGGCGGGGTGGGGGGGTGCCGATGCTTGATTGCTGAAAGGGAGCGTGGCTCTTCTCCAGGCGAGGCCGCTCGGGAAGTCGCCACACGCACACGTTCTCATGTACTCAATCACACGCTCTTACGCACACGCAGGCAGCCACGCACACAAGCGGCTGACTTTTCAGCCGTCGGCGTGACGAGGTTACCTCTGGGGCCTGGGCTGCACAAACACACGCTTGACCCAAGACAAACTTTCACAATTCCGCCAGGTGCGCAAACAGCGGGCTGCGAAAATACCCTGGGGGGGGGGAAAAAAAGGGGTCTGACCGTGCAAAAACAATACAAGTGCCTCTGATGAACTCCAGCGAACGCAAACTGACAAGTGCGAGAGGCGGCGGGAAAGACGTCCAACGGAAGGAAGCCCGATCAGCAAGCTTGGCAATGTTTGAAAAAGGTACCGTGGCGTCACACTTTTTCGGCAAAACCGAGGCTCGTACGATGGAATCACGAGTGCGCCACATAGCGGAGTGGACTCACCGTGGCCAAACTTTTCAAGTGGTTGAAAGTTGGTGTGTGAGAATGTCCCAGTGTTGCATATAAACCAACCAAACCTGACTTGCAAATAACTCGGGCTTGATTTCCCAAGATCCTAAATTTTAAATTCAAATTCTATTTATTTTTTTTAACAGATTGGGCGCTGCTCAGGTGGGCGTGTTGCCGGTGATCCTGCCTGTTGCCCGTAATCAAACGCCTGCCGACCTTGAGCGACGTGACCAAACACAACTGAAGTGGACCGCGGTGAAAAATTTGAAGCTGGCGACTGTTTGCCGCCCACCGAGCGATCGTGCGCCGCACAACCGCCGACGGGGCCGCGACAAAAAGACGGCAATCCTGCATTGGGTTTTGGGTCTCTACAATACACTCGACAGCATTATTTATATTTATTGAACTTGAAACCTTACATAACGTTGCGTTTAAAAGTCGGGACGGGACACGTTCAAGCATCCTGATTTGGACACCATAACGTAAGAATTGATAAGGTGGTGGTGAAAGTTGCCGTGAAATTGATCAGAATAAATTCAAATTTCAATCTTAGAGTAAAGTGTGGCAATACAGGCACACTCAATCTACTCAAGACTATTCAAATATTCTCTTTCCAGAATGTGAACCCTCGAAAAACACAACATAAAAACCATTTTCACATTATATTAGTGCAAAATACCTCCCAATGTGAAGTATTGAGTTTTTAAATCCGTTGCATAATAGTACCTCTTTACTGCTAAATCTAATGACTATTTTACTCGTCAATTAACTGATTCTTTTAACTTAATTGGACCGGGTAAAAACGTTTATTTTTTTTTTTAATTTCCATCCCTTTATTCGCCCCCGAAAAAAAAATCCCAGGGCATTATTTCAAAACCGACAGTTCAGAAAATCCGCCACCATGATTGATTATGATTCAATTACTTGGTGGGGTCCGTAACAGGCCAGAAAATAGACAAAAATGTTGCTCATCTTTAAATAAAAGCAGATGCTTGCAAATGTCTTATTTTGATGAAACGCAAAGCTCATCAGTCTGCTTTCTTGGAGGACGAAAGAAACGTGAAAATATTTATTGAGGGGGCCTGGACCGTTCTACGCTCAACAATGTCTCTAAATGATGAATCGATTATCAAAATAATTTGCCGATTCATGGATGAGTTGTTGCGCCTCGGGGCAACTTGCGTATTTGGCCAGATTTGAATTGTCCGTACTCACACTTAACAGTATTTCCAGAGAGTCTGATACGGTTTTTGGCCTTCTGTCGCCGCCTGATATTCAAATGAAAGGTCCAAACACAAAAACAGACATTCCACTTAACATAATAAAAATAAATAAATGAAAATAAAATAGTGTTTGTCTTCGGTTCCAGGTTAACACGAAGAGATTTTTATGTTGGGCTTTGATGTTCTTACAAGACAAACAGAGAAGACCGAAATGTTCTCAAAAACTAAAAATTGGTGCTATTACATTTTGTGAATAGAATTAGCAGCAGGTGATGACGTCTCTCGTCGATTTCTGCAAATAAACGAATCATCACCGCCGTCGACTGATGCTGCGACCGGCACTGTGCGAGTAGGCACGGCCATATTTATGTCAAAATGGCGCCTGACGGGCCGCGCGCATTTGAACCTCAAATACTGTATTACCTCACACGACCCTTTTTGTGCCATTTTTCTTCATCTACAAACCGTATTTTTCAATTCAACTGTTCTTAGATGAGCTTCCACATGGACGCAGCAACAGCCACAAACTTTTTGGCACACGCGAACTTGGGAGTAAATCACACCTCTAGTGAACCTAAAAGACTTTTGGAGGGCGGTGATGGACGCGGACAACCCCGGCGGCTCGGAGCCTGTTCCTGATTACTCAGACGGACCGGCGAGTCTCGGCTTTCACGGCCCTCGCGTCTCTTTCGTCGGCGAGCGCAGTCATCACCAGGCCGCCTAAGTGATAGCACGTTGTTGGGAGCGGGGCGTCGCCCTCCCTTGGGAGCGCTGCCGCCTTCGCGAAGGCGGGCGTCACTTGCAACTATATCGGGATTAGCGATAGTTTATGTCCCAGCTGTTGTGACGATAAAGCGCGCTGAGAAACGAGGGCGTTTGGCAGGAAAGTCGTGACTCACGTTTTGCGAGGAGCCAGCATCTGTGATCATCCGTCTTTCTCGTCCCTCCGGCCGAGAGGAAACAACTTGTGAATTCCCCAGAAGCTGTTAGCATTTTGTCAAATTGTTGCTATTAACGCCACGCCGTAAAGTCAAACCTGTCAGAGTGTCTGACTCTAATGTGTGTCGACGTTTCAGATGGAACGAATGGGGAGCGTCTCGGTGAAAGTCGGTGCTGGGATCCTGACGTTTTGGCCGATTCTCGAGATTCAGCTGAAAGCAATATTTCTGGCACCTCGCTAGTCGGGCCAAACGGCTACAGATGGCGATCCAGCGTGAATGTCACGACCGTTTCGTGTTAGCCTACCAATTACAACGAATAACAGAAGGAGGGGACATTATCATGAAATAAAGGCCAAGGCAGAATGACGAAATATGTATTGGAGAGGACCTACGCTCAATCAGATTTCAACTACTGTTTTGCTCAGGAAAGTCTTTGGACCTCCTCTCCAAAAAATAATCTCGAATTTCCCCACTATTTCTCGCAAAACATACGAAATACAAAAGTTTCTATCTGAAGGACAAATGAGTATACTACTCGCTATTGCATGTAAAGCCCAAGTGTCATCCCGATAAACATTCGATCTCACAATCGAGTCAAGTGTCCGGGGCAATATTACCCTATCGTTTCGAGCTATATTAAATGATATGCGGATCACTTCTAACGAACAACAGACTCGCAGATAGTATGTATGACCCAGCAGGGCACGGCTTCGGCGGTGGCTCGTCCGCCCACCTACTGTGGGACATGGAAGCTCGGCTGAAGCCGTGAGCGGCGGACAGGGCACCGACGGCCACATCGACACATTTAGCACCTCTGACTTACGGACGCGGCTCTTTTGTTACGTTCTGAAAGGATTACGTCCTCTCTCTCAACTATTGTTTTTTTAGTAGCTCTGTACACACCTACCTGTCATTTGGAACCCACACAGATCTCGTCCTTTGCACGCGCGCAATCCATTTTTCACGACGAAACTTATGGGTAAATTCATCCTCCCAAGTGTTCGAGCAATATCTAGTAATGCAACGAGCCAGTATTTTGGCTAACACGAAGGAACAACGAGCTACCTTCCAGCACGTAAAACTAATAGAAACAAAGGAGTCTGCTTGAGTGCGCTACTGCCCTGTACGTCTCTTCCTGCTTCTTGTCGAAAACAAAATCCCTCGAGAGGATTTTCATGACGGGAGTTACAAAAAGCCATACACGTCAAAATCACGTTTTGTGGTGAAAAAACAGATGGGTTCACACCGGCTGCCGTTCTTTCATTAATAACATACTAAAATTCATCCATTTCATGACAGTGGCACTTTAAGGAGCTCAACTTACTTGGCTGAAATTGTGTTCTAATGTCTTTTTAGACAGCAAACTAGCGGAGACCGAATGATCATAATGGGTAATGCATGGAAATCATTTATCGGGAATATTTGGAGAACGTAATTGGCAGTGAAAAACTATCATTTGCTTCCTGGCCGAGTATAAAAAGGGCGTTCTGGACACATCTGCTGCACTAAAAAAGGACAACACACACACACATGCACGTGCACACAGACACACAAAACACTAATCTAGAACATTTCATCACACGTTTGGAGACAGGAAAATAAACCAAGGCAAATATTATTTCAAGGTCTGTGACGCTTGACGTTAACGGTGATGTATGAAGTGCAACGTATACGCTTTATAAACGCCTCTAAAATATGGCAGCGAATTCTTGGACGCAAACAGATTTTCGAAAGATGAAATGCTCCTGCACGCAGATTTTTGATACGTGAAAATGAACGCGCTGGAAAGAGAATTAGGTCAACAAATGTTTGCTTTTTTTGCGCTAAATGCCACCAATGTCCAGTACTCTGTCATACACGCATCATTTTAAATGCTTTAGGTTTTGATGAACGGCATTAAATAATACCCTTTAACAAATATTTCTTTCTGATATTGATGATTGCTGTAGGATATTTCCTCCCCTCTACTAAAGACAAAAACAGGAACGTACTCTTAGCAACTCTGCCACAAGCCCCTTATGCTTTTTTTTTTTTTTTGGTTTTGTTTCAAATCTAAAACTGAAATCTTGTAGAAGACTTTTCAGAGTGTATTTAAAATGTCACCTAAATTCCCACAGCGTGCAAAGTAATATCCAGAAGACAAAACTTATGTTCCTCTTTCCCACCCTGCCTCTTTAAGGACGGTACAAAGTAATAAATCTGTCACACGCAGGGCCTTTGCAAATCCTCCGAGCGTTTGAAAGGTGCCTTGACGTGCACTAATTGCCCTCAAGAAGCTTCCAGCATCTCCTCCACACTTTCATGTCCCCGTCGCCAATGGCGGCATCTGCTCGTCTCCACAACGTCCCATCAGAGGGTCTTGATCTCCAGGAAGAAGACCACCAATCTTGTACGAGCTTTTGGCACTCGCCAACACTCGCTCGGTCCCTCTCGGTCTCTCGCTCTCTCTCACTCTCTCTCTCTCTCTCTCCGGCGTGTCCATTAAATCATCTCGCCCCGCTCCCATCTCAATATAGCCGTGTATTTTTGAACTTGGACAAATATTTGACTTATGCATACTGTAGGTGCAGCACGGCTGGGTTTTGGCCAAAAACACCATTATCAAAACGCCCGTGAAAGGGGAACATTCACGGTGGGGAGGCGGGGGGTGGGGGTGGGGGCGCACATCAGGCATTTATTTTCTAGTCACTGATAAGCACGCGCTAAAGTACAGTAAAGCAAAAAAAAAAAAAAAAAGGATTAGAACAGCTGCAATTCGTATGTACAGTACGTAATTTGATTACTTGTACATACAGTATCTGAACCTTTAAGAAGTACAGCAAAACCTTGCCCATTTACGAACTTACCTACTCGCAAATTTCTCAGAGGAACACAGCTACTGTAAAACTGTTTTCTTCAAAACACATTGACACATATCGATTAAATATTTGTCAAACGTGTTTCTTTGGTTCTTCCATTTATTGACTGGTATTGACTGACTTTTTGTGAAAGTTTTCTGCATGAATTAGGTAAATAAAATTGTGGAACTAAACAAAATTCTTAGTTCTTGGTCACCTTGGTCTACGATTTGGTCGAATATCCAGTCTAAGCAAGAGTCCTGGTCTTGGTTCTAGTCTCAAACGAGCACCACTGAAGAACCAGACCACGGTACCTTATGTATTCTCGTTTTGTATTCTCGAGTTTTCCAGGTTTTGGCAGACAATCAAGAAAAATCAGAGAACCCCAGTGAAATTTCTGATCCGTGCAAGTCAATGTCATCTTTTTATGTTTGTTTGGTTTTTTTTTTTTGCTTGTTTTGATTTTCAATGCTGCCGGCACCTCGTTAGCGCACAGTATTTGTGTTCCAGCACGGAAATGAAATACTTTCTAGCAGTCTCATAACCATTAAACGTGAGAGGGTGCACATTTCCTTGTGCTTCACGTAAAGAGACTCCGATGACCCGGCCTCCCTCGCCTTGGTTGATCCTTCACAGATTGATATATTGTGCTATTTCACTGCTTACTTGTACAAGCTTTAATCAAATCCCAAAGTTTGTAATATCGAGCATCCGGTGGGGCTCGCATAAAAAGTTCAAAAGAACACATGTAGTTGTCTGTAGTTTCTCTCGCCTCTGGACAACGTGTCACGAGGACGGCTGCGCATTGGCCGCATCCTCCAAACCGTATTTGATGTTTTGTAGCTCTCCGCGTCGACCCCCTTCTGTTCATCTCTTCCTGTTTTGTGTTCTCCGCGACGGCGAATTAATGCGGCTGACATATGGTCACCATCCGTCGGTGTGATTTCCTCGTAATGGAGGAGGGACAGTGTAGGCGAATCAGCATCTTTGATCCAGTACAAAACCCTCCCACGGGTTTGTTTCGCTGCATCCTCAGCGAAATGCGGAGGAACCTCAACTCTGGAAGTGATTTTGGGCTTGAGGGCATAAGCCCCCATTGTCTTTGCGGATGCTGGGAAGGATCGAAGGCTTCTGTACTGGCAGCCGGTTGTGTTTCTTTGCCACTCGGGGCCTGTTCGCACTGCCGGTGCAAAATCCAATTTTCGTTGTCTGTGGCTTGAATCCAGCTTGATTTTATGAAAAGTAAAAAAGCAACAAATCTGATCTGAGGACTCTCAAATGATGTGCGAACCGCAGCGCTTCAAAGTTGGGGTTGATTGAAACTGGACACGTGTTGAGACGTGTTGTTGTAGCGTAAAGACCAAAAATCACATGAAATCGGAGGGACACCTCGAGATCAGAATAAGGGTTATTTTCCAAATACGCAGAAAGAAAAATCTAATATGAATCAGATATCGTATCTGCCAACACGACTGTACTGTAATTGGATGTATCGGATGCATCCCGTCGATGCGAGCCCAACGTCGGCAAAATACAGCGATTGATGACAAATATTCATCAATGAGTTTCACCTGACAACAACATTTTAAGATGCCCGACAATCACAAGTAGACTCACAAAAACAGTACACACAGGTTGGTTAATTTAGTTTGAATCAACCATTTTGGTCATTTCTACGGGACTCTTCAAAGATGAACATTGAGATTTTGTCTAATTACAACCGATTCAGGGTGTACCCTCCCTCCAGCACGCCTGTGACCATTGTGAGGATAAGCGGCTCAGAGAATGGATTGTCTGGATATTACCAATTCTGAATCACAAAACAGAAGAGGGCCAACACAAAATCGCAAAAATGATCATTTTTCATCAAGTCGCATTGAAGTCTGATGACTCGCCATAAAACACCACACTCTAATTTAAATTTGATAAAGTCTTATCTCAAAGCTCAAAATGAAATTTGCTAGGCTTGTCTATCATCGGGAAACCCAAATAAAACCTTCCAGAAGTGAAGCCCGAAAAGAGAAAAAGCCTGCCATTTGGCTTTGAAGTGTACATTTGACATCCTTCAAAGAAACCCGTCCTACAGGGTAATTGCTCCCAACTTTGTTGTTTCATTAAATCGAAACACTGGCATTGAATGAGGATCTTTTCGAAATGGATGTGCAATGAAGCCTACGATGTTGCGGTTCAACCTTACTGCCGCAGTTATGCTGCTTTTCTTTTTTTTAAATTGGCTTTTTTTTAACGTCTGTGCTCATTTCTGTTAACCACTCTATGCAGTTTCCCATTTTAAGTTAGCAAACTTTGAAGAAATTATACGGTTTGGTTGAACATTTTATGTCTTTTAAATATTCATTCCTATGTTTAACTTGAGCGGCACGGTGGATCAGCTGGAAAGTGTTGACCTCACAGTTCTGAGGAACCGGGTTCAATCCCGGGCCTCCCCGTGCCTGCGTGGGTTTTCTCCGGGCACTCCCGTTTCCTCCCACATCCCCAAAAAATGAAACAATCAGACTCTCTAAATTGCCCCAAGGTGTGATTGTGAGTCGGGCTGTTTGTCTCCATGTGCCCTGCAATTGGCTGGCAACCAGTTCAGGGTGTACCCCGCCTCCTGCCCGATGACACCCGGGATAGGGTCCAGCACACCCGTGGCCCTCGTGAGGATAAGCGTCTAAGAAAATGGATGGATGTTTAACTCTTATTTCTTTTACGTCAGTTTTTCCAGTAAATATTAATCAGTTTGGAGCAAGCAGCAGATTCCATTTCTTGACAATGAGTGAGAACAGTCGCTAAGGATTCCAGTACTTCGAAAAAGTTTGTTTTATTGCAATCAAAGGTGCTTAACATGCATAGGAAGGGTAAAACTATAAAAGTAATTTATATGGTCTCTCTGTTTTGCAAATTCTCACATATTACAGTCGGGTCTGGAACGTATCCCCCCGCGATAAACGGCCATTTTTCACTGTACACAATTGAGATACAGGCACGAAATGGAAATTGGGCACTTGGTCTTGCAGTGTAAATCTATCCTTTGTACCGACTGCTTCTAACGGGGCGAGGCTCCCCACCGTGGAAACTTCTGGCCTGTTGGGTGACGTGCCAAAATGGCCTCCAGATTTCCAACTTTCATCCCCCATTCAAAGATTACTCAGGGGCAATTAAGGCGGCAGCTGACAAGGCGACGACCCACGCACATCCGCGACGCCGAGCCGGCTGCTGATTGACTAATGTTGCGCGTTTTGAAACTGGCACAATTACAGCCTGTGAACTTCACGTCGGCAACCGTGGCGCACGGCAGCCCTCGCGGGCCTGCGGTTTAGGATTGTCACCAGGGCCATCTCCAGACACCTCGGCAGTAATTAGAGTAAGACCCGGCGAAGAGTATCAGTCATGTTCCTGCTCCGGTGACTTGTGACTTGACGCCGCATACCCACGAGTGTACATCGCACACCTCAGCGCCGCCTACACACACGTGGAAGCAGTCAGTGGACACCGAGCTCGGCCTGGTCTTAAGTCAAACGCGGAGGGGGGGCTTTGAATGGATGATCTGTTTACGGAGCAGAAGAAAGGCAGACTATCGGGTTGCCAGATCTGGAAGGCATTGATGGCGACGATGCTAGTTTGTCAGATGAAAAGTGCGCAGCAGATGACTCACGGGAGCCGTACACGCTCCTTGACAATTGACAAGGAGATGCGGATCTGGGAGCCTTCAAATTGTATTATCCTACGAATGACGGGGAAACATTACTCCTGTGCAGTCAAAGGCTTTGTCGTCCGCGTGGGTGCCAGCGGAAGGCAAAATATAATCGAAGATGAAAAGATAAAACCTGCTTGCTTCAAGCTGAATATTTGTCACTCACAGATGAGGTTTACTGGAGAACTTACACATAAAAAAAGATAACCATCCATCCATCCATCCATCCATCCATTTTCTTTGCCGCTTATCCTCACAAGGGTCGCGGGGATCGCTGGAGCCCATCCCAGCTGTCAACGGGCAGGAGGCGGGGCACATCCTAACCCAATTGCAGGGCACATGGAAACAGATAACAGACAACCACACTCACAATCACACCTAGGGGCAATTTAGAGAGTCCAATTACTGTTACGTGTTTTTGGGATATGAGAGGAAACCGGAGAAAACCCACGCAGGCACGGGGAGAACATGCAAACTCCACACAGGCGGGTCCGGGACTGAACACGGGACCTCAGAACCGTGAGGCCAACGCTTTTCCAGCAGATCCTCCGCGCCGCAAGGATAAATAAACATTTTATATTTAAACACCACATTGTTCAACCAAACAATACGACATAATTGAATCGAGAGTCCGCTCGGTTCATTCCGGCAATGTGCAAAACCACGCACGTGTTATTAAGACGGTGGTCTAGGCAGGACATGCCACTCTGAAATATGATTGGCTCGTGCATCACGGGAAAGGTGAGCTTCGCAGATGTAACGAGATGACCCTTCGAAATGTAATTTAAGTGCGAGTGGGTCAAGGTACATGAAATTCATAATAATGCCACCAAAATGAAGTCAAACGCGCATTCTTCGTGACACATGAATCATCATGCTAAAAGCCAACAAATTCTATTTTATTTACAGAATAGCCGGCGTAAAAACTGCGCCAAACAAATACGAGGGTTCATCCGAGATGACACGTTGTGGCGACCCCTAACGGGACAAGCCGAAAGAAATACACACAGCAGGAACTGACAAAAGAAGTTGCGTTGTACATCACAGTTGGGCACTTAACGTATGGACGGAAGACCGATCCAAACATCGATGAACACTTGCGTCGAGAACTTGCTGTGAGTGGAAGTGAATATCTTCTTTTTTTTTTTGCACCATTTCAAAATTCCACGCACGAAATGATCTGTAAACTTCTCAATGTATATATTTCGGGACACATTTTGGAGTATTGGCTAGTCAAAAAGATGTAACAGGCAGACAACACAAATGATGTCATCGCAAATTATAATATTTGTGCTAGCCATGTTTACTGCTGCCATTCGACTGTCATTTTTGGAGTGGAAACGTTGTTGGCTCCAGGTGGGGATTCTATTCCAATCCTCTCAAACTAAGTTTTTCGTCAAATTGCTCTCAACTAGACAACGAGATTTTGTTTGCCCGTCCAACGGCCTCATTAAAGAGTTCTGGGATTTTTTTTTTATTTTTTTTTCCCCCCTGAAGGAAACCTGGCGGTCGTCAATGTTTTGAGCTCAACAAAACCATCCGACTGAGCAATTTTAATTTAATTTTGTCCCCCCTCATCCTGCCATCATCTCCTTATAACATTCCTACGTTTTACAACGCAAGGGCGGAAAAACAGCTGCGAGTAAACTCTCTAAAAAACTTCGGCAAAGTTTCCCAGGAAATGGGCGGCAGCCGCTTTGTGATTATTTGTCCCGATTTTTTTTTTTTTAACTCAAACAGAAATACAGTTTTATTTTTAAGAGTGTTTGTGTGGGCTCAACAAGAACTGCAGACCATATCCTGTTTTTGAAGGCCCGGGTGCTGTCTTTATGGCACGTCGGGCATGTTTCGTCATACATTAAGGCAGAAGGACACTTAAACGCTACCTGATGTTAACGCCACTGGGACTTTTGCCCCCCCCCTCTCAAGGCGTGCCTCGGGAGAGCATGCACAACAATTTTGCCATTTACTGCGGTCTCACGATGGTGCGGAGCCGCTGTTATATTGGTTTGGAATGTACCATTCTATTTCGGAGCGAGACCACTCGGTGGGTTGTGGGCCGCGATGGTCACTGGCCCACTTGCAGCGGAGGCCGACGTTTGGCTGGGAAGCCGTGACTCTTTGACGCGGGACATTTTTGAGGGCAATGTGTCAACATTTGTACAATGCCAAGAGTGAATTACAAGAAAAAGCAAACTCCACCACTGTTTTGTTTTTTTTTAAAATTCTCATTATTGTTGTAGTTAAACTGCTTTGTCAAAAATTCTACGTTTCATTGTTTTTATTTTTTCTTTTAATGATCAGAATCCTAGTTTTGGCCGTGTTGCTCCTATTTGCAAAATGCAGCTTGCGAAAAGTATGACGTGCAGGGCTGGTACCTCCCTGTAACGGCTCTGAGTTTAAAAAAAAAAAAAAATTATGCATCCTTTCTTTTGGAATGTCAAAAAAAAAAAAAATGACATGAAATTTGACATGGGAAGCAGGTAAGCCAATGTGTCATCGTTAAAGGGCCACTGTCATGAAATGCATGATTTTTACCATGTTATTAATAAAAAAAACATCAGCCGGTATGCACCCCTCCGTTTTTTTTCCACCACAAAACATGATTTTGACGTGTATGGCTTTTTGTAACTCCCGTCGTGAAAATTCTCTCGAGGGATTTGTTTTCGACAAGAAGCAGGAAGTGACGTACAGGCCAGTAATGCACTCAAGCGGGCTCGTTTGTTTCTATTAATTTTACCTGCGGGAAGGTAGCTCGTTGTTCCTTCGTGTTAGCCAAAATGCCGGCTTGTTGCAATTCTGGATATTGCTCGAACACTCGGGAGGATGGATTTACCCTTCATAAGTTTCCAAAAGATCCGGGTCGTCGTGAAAAGTGGATTGCACGGGTGCAAAGGACGAGAGCTTCGTGGGTTCCAAATGACAGGTAGGTGTGTATAAAGCTATTAAAAAAAAACAACAACAACAACAACGCTCGCGGCTTCGGCTACGCTGGCTCATACATACTGTCTGGGAGTCTGTTGTTAGTTAGAAGTAATCTGCATATCATGTAAATATGGCTTGAAACAATAGGGTAATATTGACCTGGACACTACACTCGATTGTGTTTTCAATGGCGAATGTCTGGGGTGACGTCACGGGCAGGAGATGCAGCCAATATGGCGACCACTTGAGAATGAGACTTGTGCAACTTTGCGCATGGATGATGCGCTCTCCGTTCATATTTATTTTTTCATATAGACATTGAAGTGAATAATGTTATATGCATTATTTATTTCAATATCTATTATAGAATGTTTATAGGGATGACACTTGGGCTTTAAAGTGCACTTTCAGGAATTCTCAACATTTTTATTGATTTATTCATAAGCCTAAAAAAATATCCATCAATCAATCCATTCATTTTCAATTAATCTATATAAAAATCATTCCCCTTGTGGACTTTGATCAAAAAAAAATTCTAGCATGCAAGGTCGTCAACTCCCTCAACTGGATTTGGCCGGTCACTGCACCACTCGGATCCAATACAAGTCGACCGCCACGGCTCGGACTTCAAATATCTGCACGCGGTTCGGGATGTCATCACAATATGATAAAATTTGACTTGCAAATCGATCGAGTCATTGAGCGTTCTCGACGCCAATGTGTCAACATCAAAGAGTTCAATTTCTATCATCAAATAGCTCTTTCGGCCTTTCCAAAGTTCCTTTGTTGAAATCGTATTATTTGCCTTAGCCCGCGTTCAAAGACTCCTTGTTCTGCGTCGTTCATCGCTTGTAATTACAGAGCCCGACGCTGCCGTTGAAATTGCGCCACGGACTGTCAGAAGCGCCACTCGGAGAGCGAAACAAAATAAGCAACGTTTCGGCGCGTAAAAGTAAGAACTGCGCGGTCGCGGCGGCACCGCGTTTATTTTCCCAGACGGGCCTCTGACGGGCGAATCTCAGAATTAACTGACAGACTCAGAAATATTTACGGAAAGGCCACCGTAGGAAAGTGAACATCAGAGACGGGTTGAGAATCAATAAAAGTCTCCCTCGACTCTTGTTAGCGGTTGTGAATGCTGAACAGCTGTCCGCCTACATTAAACAAAGACTCCCGGGTCCTGAAAGATTTTTGTTGACTGCTAAATTTGCAACGCGAATAGTGCTACTAAGATCTGCTATCGACCTAGCAACAGGTTACAGGCTACCGTGTTGACATTCAGTGAATACAATTCTGTCAGGTAAGTTTACGCCATCATGTAATATTGGTGGTAGGACAAGAGAGTTTTGACAGTCTGCACGCATGTTTCGCATTGTTAGCATTGAAGCAAGCGGATATGATCGGTTTGAGCTAAACATTTCGTTTTTTGATTGTTTAATTCTCTTTTTTTGTTGCAACGAACTTCAATTGGGATTGACAAATAAACACCTGAAAGCAAACACAATTTGCCTATTATTTGGATAACTGTACATGCAAGAGCACCGCCCCCACCACCACCACCCACCAGCCGTTTCCTCAAAGTAATGTTATATGCTACATTTTGGGAGGGCTCCGGAATGAAAGAATTTTTTTTTTTTTTTTTAATATAGTTTCCATATCATATTCTATTGGTGACTGGTACTGTAGTTTACCTCCAAAAAGCTGCCTTCAATTTGCAGTAAATAATGGGACGCAGACAAGGCCGTGAAGGCCCCCCTCAGGGGGTCCGGCTGCCTGGTGCGGTTCTCAGTGTCTGCAGCTGAACTTGAATTTGAGGCTAACGGGCTTGGGTTTTGCCAAAGAGAATGGTACTCACGAAAAGACCTGGAAAGATGAGATGTGGTGGTCTAGTTCTTGAAGCTAACCAGCATATGATAGACTGTCCTGAATCTCAAACCGAAAACCTTTCTGACAAAGACATCCAGTAGGTCGGTCTCTCTGTTGATCGAAGCAAATTTTGAATTCAGCGTCTGTTTTTCCTTCCCAAATTTAGCAAGGCATCACAGCAGGTTTCAAATGATGAACTGTCAGATGAAAATACATACATATGTTAGAAAGACGCCCAAGAAAGTAGATTGTTCCGTAGATTTGTCGACAATTTGAAATTTTGGCAACCAAGTCGTTGCATCAGGCAGCATATCATGCACACCTCAGATAAAGCATTTTATCTTTCTGACAGGATATCAAGCAAAACGACTTGAGCGCATTTTAGCTACCACGTCCGTTTCGCTTCCAATTCTAAGCGAGGCAAGGCAGCAGGTAACAAATCAAACGCTGCCATGAATAATGTATCAAGTCCGTCAAACGGACATCCAAGGAAGCAAGTTTGGGCAAATCACGGCTACCGTGGCGCATTTTCTTAAATTAATTCATGAATCTGCGGCAGAGACGTTCCAAGCGTGTGTGAGGGTTGAGCAAATTCAGCCGACGGTGTCCATTTTTCTTTCATCCGCGTTCGGGGACCAGGTCTTGTGTGAAGAAGCGTAAACAGTATTTCTGAAACAATAGCGTCAAGCAAACGGATTTCTCCGTGGAATTGCAGTAATCTTGCGTCCCCCGTGTTCAGCCCAATAAAAGTTAGAACGTCAACTCGGGCTGATTTATTGGAAGTGGAAGGGTTGAAAATGAGTCACATGGTTTCAATAGATAAGGATGTAAAATAACTCATACAGGAGCCTGTCGTGCCAGGGAAAATGACGGACGGTGAAGACCACGATGCGCTTTCATTTTACGAATCACGCTAATGGATGTCAGTAATACAGCATGTCTATCACTGGTTTACCATATGTTTGCGATGTTAACCTATTTAACCTGTCGCATATTTTCGCCTCTTATTTGAAGAATTGCTTGCTATCTTCCCAAAATCGTACGCAGCACAATCAGGGAGGGAGAAGAGTCGGCCTTAAAAGTGAAAAGCGAAAAACGGAAGTGAGATACCGCAGTACTCCTCTAGTACTGCTAAACCGAGCAACTGTAGCCTACCCCCCCCCCGCTACTGCATATCATTGTTCGTGTTTACGACCTCGCTTGAGTGCAAATATTAATAACACTGACGAACATTCAGTGTACGAAAGATTCACACATGCTAACACTTGTGCATTGTGCAGTTCAACAGTTTGTTAGTTGCATGCCTTCACTTCGGTACCACGTAGTCCTCTAGCTTAACGCTAACATCTAATACGAATCGCCTGATAAAATGCAGAACAATATAAACATAAAATGACCTGTTAAAGTAACAATTTCTCATGTCAGTAGATATAACGCTGCTCTCTTTTCCCGACGCGTTACAAGAGATCAAAAGGAGGGTCAAGTGTCATTTTCCCTCGTTTTTTGCGCCGCGAAGTGGTCGACTGATCGGCGGCCAGCGGGCCCACTTTGGAAAACAGTTCTCTTTGTCGCTTCCTGAGCCGGTCCAAAGCCCTTTGTGACGAAACAAATGGAATTAATTACCCAACTGGAGCAAATTACTATATTTCTTTTAAACCCCCCCGACTTCCCCCAGTAGAAGCCTCTTGGTTTTTAAGGTATAACATACGCCTTCATGTTCGAAAAGAGAATCTAAACGGGGAAGTTGTAAAAGTTCATTCCCAGACTTGTCTTGAACAGATTCACTCCTTTGGACGGTTTGAGCTTTTATGCTTCTTTTAATAATTTCTCCC
This sequence comes from Syngnathoides biaculeatus, assembly GCF_019802595.1. Lineage (NCBI taxonomy): Eukaryota > Metazoa > Chordata > Actinopteri > Syngnathiformes > Syngnathidae > Syngnathoides > Syngnathoides biaculeatus. The sequence goes on along the minus strand of NC_084662.1, from coordinate 10,432,728 downwards.
CGGCGATAATAACGAGGAAGACGCTGTCAAACGAGCTGCAGGCGGCCTTTGAGCTGGACTTTTACATCTGCTCTACATATTCTTTGCAGGGCCTTCTCACACACTGTACACACACGAGGATGAAACGCTCTCTGACTAAACACAGACGTGGTGAAATTTGATTGTGTAAAGTATAATAATTTAAAAAAAAAAAAAAAAGGGTCATAATGCTCAGATGCCCTCCCTAAAACCCAAACGTGTCAAACTCGACGTTAGCGTTTGGACAGCTCCCCTGATGTCAGAGTAACAGAACCAGTGAAACTCCTCACCAAAATGTTTTTTTTCCTCATGAAAATTTTCTTTTCTGTTCAATTTCGCACTTGAACTAACCATTTTCTGTCCATTAATCAATACACGGCACACCACCCCTTCGGTAGGTAGAGTATCATATCACAATAATAAACGTGACCTCAGCACACGTGTTGTTCAACTTCTCCCAATCAGCCTCGTCATTGTAAAAACACGTTTTGTTATTTACTCTTCTTGGGAAATCAGCCCGTGAACTCCCACACATGCAAAACCTTTCATGCGCCTTTTTTCCCAAGCTTCATGTACAATAATTAACATTCATCCGCTACCCCCTGTGATACGGTCTTTAATTTAACAGAACTTGAGTCCATTTTAATGAGAAGAAAACTAGAAATTGTCTCAAGTGTCCCAGAAACAATCGTCTAATATCCCGAAGGTGAGAATGTCTCTTGCTTTCTTTTATTTGGTCACTGTTTGAGGCCGATCCTTGTCTCGAGTGTACATAAATGTGTATATCTTTTTATCAACTTTTGTTTTAAGGTTAGGATAAAAGCACGTTAGCACCCTCTATGTAGAAGAAGGGGAACTATGAGACCGGGGGATTTCCCAGTTAGCGTCTGCTACGTGCCCAGAGTTCCCCTGTTAGTAACGCGTGCGCATTCATCACAAGGAGACTTTTCAGCACGGGGGAGCGCTCAGATCGATACACCGGGATTTGAACCCCGGTCCTCAGCACTGCGAGGCCAACGCTCTCCAGCTGCAACACCATGCCACGCAACAAATACATATATTCATAAAAAATGTTTGCACATACAAAAAAAGGAGTAAACAAATTCACAGATGACCCCGCATATCCTACAAAAAAACAAAATATTCAATTTTTTGTCACTGAACACTCTGTGGGGGGGGGGGAATATTGTAAGCATAGTAAGCAGAGTAAAAATAAACAAATAAATACATGTTTTGTGGAACGGAAGCACTTTTTTTTTTTTTTCCCCTGTGACTTGACATTCCAAGCCTTGCAAAAATACTCAAAAAGACAAAAACACGGGCACGGCCCGGAATAAAAACAAGCACGTAAGCACGCACACACGTATCTACACAGAATCTAACGCACACATTTACTGGAAGAGTGACAAAGCATTGCAGCGGCACAAGTAAAAGAAGGAAAACAAGTTGGCAAAACCACTCGGAGGGAGGGGCAGGGGGGGAATAAAACATCCTCCACTCCGGTATTATCAAGGGTGGAGCTCTGCCACAAGTGCATTGCTCATCCGATAGTCACTTCATCCCAACCATCCCCATATATTTATATTTAGATCAATAATAAACACCGTGCAGCAGCCACAGTGAAGAGGGGGGGGGGGGGATTACGATGACACCATTTACAGTAAGGTGTGATAAAAATTTCATATGGGCGATATTACCGTTTGTAATGTAATACATTCTACTCGAAAATGTATCATGTGAAGTTGGACTTTGCAGGGTTAAAACTGCCAGCAAGATTTGAATGTAGTCTCACTTCAATAAATAACCCCCCCCACCCCACCCCCACCCCCCAAAGAGTCTCTGACTAAGCCACACCCCTCACTAATGCGCACGGGCGCGATTCTCGAACATGGCCGATCAACACGCTGCATGATTGTTATCGCAGTACTATCTACAAGAAGCTACTATTAGCACTATTCATACGATGACAGCAGCATGAGCAGCAGCAGTTACACTGCTAGCATAATTTAATCGTGAATAGTTATTAGAACTCAACTTAATTTATTTATAGTGCACTTTTAAAGAGGAGGTCGGGGATGGTCGGCAAAGCTCGTTAAGCCGAAGGAAAAAGGTGCACGTGCACATAAGTCACACCGTCGTTGTTTGATTGGTTGTTTTTCGTCGGGTGTGGTGGTTTCTGTAAAAGGCAAGACGTGTTTGCCGTGTAATACTTTTAGATTTTTCATTGGTTTATGTTTCATAAAATTTGTAAAAACGTCTATTTGTTGTGTCATTTTTAGTATGATTCTTGAATATTTGGCTATCAGTAAAAAGTTTTTATGATGACCTCAAAGAAGAAGCGCAACATATTCAAAAGAAAATGAGTGTGTGACAGAGCGCTAACAAAGAGGCAGGGGAAGAAAAAGTGACTCAAGATGGCTGAGGGGGAGGGGTTAGAGGTCGCGAACCCGACACGTGTAGCTACTTGACCCCGAAAGTGAAGAAGCGGGCGGGTCATGGAAGGCAGCGCTTTATTGTTGTGGTTTACGAGCTGCTCTAGCCAGAGCTGTTAGAAGCTACTAAATCACACCGGGGAGCTCAATTTTCCCAGCTGAGATCTTAACCCTCCAACGCCTCATCAATAATCATTGAGAAGAAGAAAAAAAAAAAAAAGTCAATAGCTATTTCATTTAAAAGCAATTAGAGCAATTAGCTTGGACTTAACTCAAAATTATTCAAGCGAGTGCTAATTTATAACAAGTTTTTTTAAAATGGATATTATTTTATTTATTCCTATTAAGGGCGTAATGATATGCCAACTATAACAACTGTGTTATAAGGTGACAGTGTGGTTAACATTCATTACAAATTTTATTTTGAATTTAAAAAAAAAAAAAAAAAACTTGAAATCTCCCAAAATGTGTTATGGTGCACTGTGTTCGAGTTTGAACTTTCCGGCCACGATTCCAAAATGTACGTATGTAGGTTGGAGTTACTTGTGCAATCTTGATAAGACGTTTCATTTTTACTTTCACCTTAAAAATGAAAAAAAAAAAAAAAAAAATGGAGTCAATCAGACTTTAAGTCACATTAACTGATGGAAGTTTTGAAATAAATCCTCTTGGTCTTATTTTTTAATATCACAAAATCCTCCTATTTCAACAGGGCTGTGTAGACTATGTACTGGGTATGATTTTTTTTTTTTCTTGCAATATCAACGTATCTACGTTGGCATTTCAAAGGAGTTACGTCGGACGGACCGCCAAAATAATATCGCCAGCGAGAGGCTGAGCAGCACTGTAGTTGTTGACCGCGCTCCTCTGATTTCAGCCTCCGATAGTCAAACAGTAGGATGTTAGATGTTGATAAATAGTAACACAGAGCGTGTCAAAGGACAGAAGTGTTATGATGACGATGACAACCCCAAATGAATCCTCCGCTCTCCGGCGCAGTTTATTAGTTTAGGCCGGGGCCCACTTGTAGCCTCGCCGAGTGGACGCTAATTGTACGCGCGCTCCTTAAGCACCGACCGCAGCAATAATAGACGGAATTCTGCCAGAAATTCCCTCCAGATGTGCGCTCGCGCCCGGCTCCTTCCCTCCAAGTTGATGCTTCACACGCCCGCCATCTGCACGCACACACGCACACACACACACACACACGCACACATTGTGGCTTTGGTGAAGTGTTTGCATTGTCAGATTGTTTCCATACCGGGTGTTAGCATGCTGCGTTTCCTCACCGCCGCTGCAATTACAAGCGGTATTAGCTGATGAGTGTTTTGTTAACCTCCTAATAAGATGTCCTCCCGCCTAGGCTGAGCTCACAGAGACGCCATTCAATAATAAGCAAGCCTCCTTCAAGACGATGAAGACCAAGAGGAAAACGCCGGTGGACAACGGTAGACAGAATGTTAATGTGCTCAATCACTCGGAGACCCTGCAAAATTGCGTTTACAGTGAACCCGCGCCCATTAGTCAAATAATTCCGTGAACCTCATTTATTTATAGGTGAAAAAAAAACTAAAGATCCAGAGTGACCATACTTACACTTACCGTAATTCCGGGCCTACAGAGCGCACCTGATTATAAGCCTCACCCAGCACATTTGGAAAGGAAATCACATTTGGTACATACATACAGTAAGCCGCACCTGTGTAAAAGCCGCGAGTGCCCACATTGAAACACGAGATATTTACAAAGAAAGAGTTTTTAAAGTTTTAATACCTTAGCTTAGTTTAACATAGCAACAACACGGTAGCACGAACAGGGCTGGTTGAAAAAAAAAAAAAAAAAAAAAAAAAAAACCATAGCAGGATGAAAGATAATCGATGGGCAAAGGAAGTGGGAAAAAATTCCTGTACTCTACTGTAGGTAGAAGGGAAGAAATCATATGTGCACAAATATAACTTTTTCTCCTGAATGCATTACTGTGCGTATCGCATTCCTTCATATCGGCCCATACTCAAAATTTGTGATATTGGTGGTAAATCATCTCACAAGGTCTAAACAAAGGGGAAACAGATCCACCGCTTTCTCACGTGCAATTTTCCATCTTTTGGGGATATTAACAGTAGCGCTTGGAGAGTGATGAGAGTCGACCTGGACAAAAGGCAAGAGGCGAACAGCGGGAGGAATATAAGCGTCTATTTCTGGACGACGAGGAAGAGCGAAGAGGAAAAGCGCGGTCAGACTTAATTATTATGTACGCTGCAGCTGAAACGCCAGTCGGGACTTTTTCGGCTGCTTGCTCACGAAATGTTTCTGACGCCCGCTTGCTGTCTACTGCAACTTTGTTTTGTACTTACATTTTGGCCAATCACAGCCGAAAGAACTCCTTTAAGCGCTTATGAAAGCAGAGGCTATCAATTTGCATAATTTATTGTGGGATTTTTTCTTCCCCCCGCACTCTTGGGTTAGTCTTTGTGACCTCATGTTGTCCGCCTTTTCTTTTTTGCCTTTTCTATGTCCTGCATCCTTTTCTTGAGAACTAACTGCCCTCATGTCTTCCCTCAATTACAAATTTTCACCCAAATATCATTCTGCTTGTTTTTGCGCATTTTTTTTTTTTTAACCACAAACAAGTAGTCACATGCTAGTAACAAATAAATCCGATGTCAAATCAGGATTCGCATTGAAATGTATGGCAATCCCATTCATTTGTTCCAGCCCAGTCTCCACTTTTTCTCCAATTTTTATAAATTATAACCCCACAGTATTGTACTTTATAAAATCACAGTAATCACAAAATCAAACAATGTACAAGATTTAACGTTTTTAGCATCATGATTTCATGCGTCAATCTAAAGTGCAAGCCCGGGTCTATAAAAAGGGGCAGTATAATAAATATATAATAAAGCGTTGGTTCTCGAACGTCCCTTTTTTCGAACAAATCGGTTTTCAAAGGAAAATTTCCAGATTTTTTTGCTTCGGTTTTCGAACAAATCACTTCTCGAATCGTTTTCTGGCACGGATTGTGGTCGAGAACCGAGGCATCGCTGTACAGTGGTACCTCTACTTTACGAAAGTCTCTACTTACGAAAAATTCAGGTTAAGAAAAGCCTCCCCGGAAAATGTTTGTCTCTAATGATGAAAGAAATTCGGGAAAAATGGCGCTGGATTCAACCGGACGTAAACATGCTGTACTGTATCTTGGTTTGAAAGCGACGCGATAGAACTGCTCTCCCATTGGCCACCGCTGGAGCATTTTCCTTGCATCACATTGGCTAGAAGGGATGTCAGTCTTAAGCCATGACGCACATCATGCCTCATTTTTTCTTTAGTTTTGCTGGAAACGAACTGGGAGAGCCAATAAACATATACGTGTATTTTCTGCGCTAACAACCAGTGAAATGCCAGACGCTCACTCGTATGTAACATTTTTTGCTCACAAGACACAGCGGACAAAAAAAAAAAAAAAAAAAAAACGGTTCGTAACTCGAAAAAACTGAAGCCGAGAGGCACTGGTAAGTCGAAGTCCCGCTGTAGCTCTGTTTGTATACAAGCAATTAAGTCTCTTTTACCACAGTATATTCCATTTAAAGGAATAATCATCAGTAAGAATAACTGTTGACAAGCTGAAGTTTAGCACCTCGTAAGTGAGGTGCTTGCTACCGCTTGTTGTGGTGATGTCATGCGGCGATATTGAGTTTGCCAGGTGAGAAGCCGGCCCAACTAATCACTAGCGGCAGAGTAATTTGCCCGCAGACATGTTCCAGAGCCTGACTTCACCATTTCTCTCAACCTGCTGCTGCTGCTGCTGCTGCTGCTGCCCCAGGTGGCTGCGACGCTTGAATGCCCCCCTTTACCTGATCCCAGCGATGAGGGGAAAAGGGGGGCGGGGGGGGGGGTAAAAATAAAAACAACAGAAAACAGGAAAAGAAAAGTGGACTGTGCCGAGTCCAGGTGCCTGTGTTTGAGTTAAAAAGGGGAGAGGGAGTTGATTTCTGGTAGCCTTTTCATCACCCGGAGTGCTTATCAAACCCCTGGGTCTTGTTTGTTCTGTTCTTGCCGCCCGAGCAGGGGGGTTGCCGTGATAAATTATCCTGAGCTGCGGTTGATGTGGAGAAGCTTCCTGTCGTGGGCCTTGTTCCCCGGCGACTGCTTGGGTCAAGTCAACTACATCGCTGCCCTGATTTACGAGTTCCCCAATTTAGGAGTGTTTTATTGAAATCACGAGCCATCGCTTTGTCGATTTCTTTTTTGGCGAACACCCAGGTGCAAACGGAGAATAGTTGCAAAGACTGACACCGGGACTTAATCAGGGAGCTATTGATAGGTTTAAAAAAAAAAAAAAAAAATCTAATTGGATTTTTCCTTTGTTGGACAATTGGTTCTTGATTTCAGAATAGGACTGAGTGTAACCATTCAATTGTGATTCGTTATTCGTTAATGTCAATGTGAATAGCGATCTGAGATTTAGACAGAGTCCAAGATCTAGGTTTAACTACATGGGTTGGGGTAAAACCATTTTCATATGTGCACGAGTGAAGCTACGGTTGTAGCTCAAGGTTGGCGAGTGAAAGGTCATTTAGGGCTAAAACCCAGGTTGTTGTGGTCCCAAGTGGCCCTGTTTTCTCACCAGATGTGAACCAGGCCGGACTTTGGTTGGAACCCGAACGAGATATGCAACTGAGGTTTGTTTCTTTCTGGTGCAATTAAGGGGGTAAAACGAACTAAAGTAAGATAAAATCAGACAAACATGTTTCGAACGAGAAGTCGCCAGTTCAGGTCCTTGCCGACCTCCCCTGCCGGGCGCCCGAGTCGCTCAAGAATTTTTTTTAAATCACGACGCCGAGGTCTAATTCAATCATCCGGCGCACTCATCATCTTCTCCAAGCTACACACTACTAGGAAATTTACCGCCTTGCTGCAGAGGGGAGCAAATTAATTCACAGCCATGGCGACCGGCGTGAAACAAATGACATTTCAAGGAAGGAATTACTTTTAGCCGCACAGCGTGAAAGAGATTCAAATCCGATACCACTGCCGTTGCAATGAGTCTTTTATTGAGACTATTAGCCTTGACAACATATTCCCAATTAATTATAAGCTGTGCATCCCTGGCAAAGCGGCCTTGTTTTTGTTTGCGCTGCGGGTCTCGGCTAAATTTGGGAGCTCCTGCGGCCCCCCGGGTGGTCACGGCAAGTGCCAAAGATGACCCCCGTGTTTAATCGCCGCCGTTTATTTGTTTGCTTTGTGAACGAAGACGCTAGGCGGCGAGTTGGATCCTTTCCAGTGTCTCCTCATTACAGGGTGAGCGTTCATCCAGCTAGACTGCGGTAGCCCGATGTCCAGACGCCGCTGGGGCAAACTCACCTTTGGCCCGTGCGCATCTCACTATTTAGCAACGTGGCCAGACTGGTTGAAAGCCACAGTGACATCCCATCAGCAAACGGTTCTGTATCAACATTTCTTTGAAAAAAAAAAAAAAAAAAGTCACCCAAAGACGCCGTTTTTATTTGCACAGTTGTATCCAGAACAGTTCCTGTACTTGTCCGCACATGTGAGCGCTCATTCTTCGTCTTCGCAGTTTCGGCAAGGCCTCGGAGAGCGCCGGGCCTGGGCTCATCTGGCAGCCATTACCTGCACACATGCTCCCGTCTGAAGGTTTGATCCCCAGGGTTAAACAAATCCAGGCGACGAAGCGCAGTCCGCCAGAAACCGGCCCCCTGTCGTATAACAGCCGCGCGAGAGCCCGGCGCGACGAGGCTACCAAGTATGCTAAAGAACGCCCAACTGGGTTTGGTTCAGGTGATGGAATAAACGGACGTTCTGGCTTGAAGGGAAACGCCACCGAGTCATCTCCCTGGAAAGAGGCGACACGAATCATTTCTCATACAGCCATGTTCCAAACTAAACAGTACCAGGCTTGCCGTCTCTGTATTGAGTGTGGAATTTAGTAATTGCGTGGAAAATTCTGCAAAAACGTACACATTTACATTGTTCCTTGGCAAGCGGGATTTTTTTTTCCCCCCAACAAAAGTTACTTTTTTTTATTATTATTATTATTTTGCTATCAACAATGCTAGTTCAAGGACAGCTGCATTTCAAAACTTAAAAATGTATATTTTTTATGGTTTCTCAACTTTCCGAATGTATTCCTTGCAGATTCACATTTTTTGGGGAAGGGAATTTGCTATTTGCTCTCCCGTCCTTCCTTCCTTTCCCTGCACTTTGACTCTAAACAGACGTGCTGGCTTCAGGGGAAACGTTACAGAGTTATCCCCCTGGAAAGATGCGATACCAATCATTTCTGTGACAGTACCGGGGACGTCGTCTCCGTACCAAATGTAAAATTTCGGTAATTACGCACGGCATTACACTTTAAGCGGCATTTGGGGGTGGCGCGAAGGCCTCTCGGCGGGGATGTCACGGAACCGACAAGCCGTCCCGAGCTCACGGGGGTCGGATTTAATTCCAATCCCAATCAAACAAGACGGGATTCTGCTGATGTTTATTACATTTCCTGTTTCTCACATCATCGCGCCTCAATTGAATCAGACAGGGTAATTATAGTTTTCATCCCAAATTGATCCCAATCCATAATAGGACGCTCCAAGCACAGATGCGAGAGTGGGGGGAATTTGGGAGCACTTGGCGACGGTTCAGTCATCTGCAAGACGTATCGAGAGAAGCGAAGAAGGAAGGGGAGACGCTTGGAGATTGCGTTGCGGGTGTTCCCTTGATGTCCCCCTGACAGGAACCAGATTGGGAGTTGTGTGGCGTCGGCGCGTTGTGCTTTTCTTTTCTTTTTTTTTTTTTTCCGTCCGTCTGGCTCCGGCGGGTTTTTCCTGGCCCGCACGGGCCCGGGGGTTGCGAGACGCCGCGGCGGCCCCTGCTTGTGGAGCCAGCCTGCCCGTTTGAGTGAGAATAACAAACGCTTGAAAAATAAAAGAAAAAGAAAGGAGCAGCAGCAGCCGCAGCAGCACAATCCTGCTATTGTTCGTGCGAGCGCGACCACGTTCTCCCAACGTTTTACTGGCGGCTATAAAAGCGAGCGAGCCCCGCTGCCAGACTGACAGATATGCTCGAACAAAAAAGTGCTGGACGGTTCCGTATCGTCAATTTCAACTTGTGTTACTTGGCACCGTCCGGATCATTCATCTCGCTGAATGTACTGTAGCGGGTACAGGGTTGCTTGTGATGGCATGGCGCGCCGCGCAGTCGACGAGCTGGCAGGCGGATGTGCGCCGGACGTGAGCTTTCGGGCCCCCCCACGTATGCAAAGGCAACGCTACATGAGGCGTTCACGGACAAAACAATATTTAGACTTGTCAGTGAGAAATAAAGTTGCCAGTTATATTCGGGAGACGGCCTAAATATACTCTGAAAGGTTTTATTTATGATGTGAAGTGTGGAGCTGAGCAGCAGGGGGGGTGGCGGAAAGCGCCTCGGAGGGGAGATGAGATTAAAACTTATGGATTCAGAGATGAGTAAAATGAAATGGAAACAAAAAATATTGACAGAATATGGAGGTTTACTGGAATAAACCCATATTGTGAGATAGATACTGTGAGAATGAGAAATAAAAGTGAAAACTGGCGCCATAGAATCAAGTACTGATTTACATTTTGTCCTTCCATCGTGGGTTTTTTTTGGTTGCACAAAATAAATGCAATCAATGAAATGCAATCACCTCAAATGATAAGCCAAATATTGGGGATGTTAAAAGGAGTGCGTTGTTTAAAGAGTGCGGAAAAAGGCAGACTGAGAGGATGCGCCATTTTTTTGCATTTTCCTGAATTATTTGTGGCTTCCCTGTTGGGGTGTTGAAGGCAGTATATACCTTTAAAATTTGGGAAAAGCAGCATTCAACCATATTCCATTGGTTTGCATTTTTGGGCAATTTTTTTTTTTTAGCAACAAGGGGGTGTGTGGCTTAGAAAGTCTGATTAAGACTATGTTCATTTTGTGTATGTATTTCTTCCAGTATACCTTAAGATGTTGAAGGAGCTGCAATATTAAAAAAAAAAAAAAAAAAAAAAAAAAAAATACTCCATTGTCACATTTTTCAGGATCGCATTCTGTCGGATTTGTGAAAAAATTTCTCGCACCACCTTCGTGTTGGCGGCTTCAAAAGTTAAATTTCAGCTCCACCCCACATTTTTCTTCATTTCTTGCGCCGTCAGAATACTGAAGAGCCCGCTTGATTTTTTTTTTTTTTTCTGTTTGCGTAAGGCTAATTGAGACTGCACACCATTCCGTCGCATTTTGCTTAATTTCAATCATTTTTGCAGCTCACAGCCCATGCAAACACACACACACACACACACACACACACACACACGCACGTATTCAGAGGGCGAGTGAACACAGTTGAGTCTGTGCTTAATCAGTTGTGTTTTAAGTGTTCTCCCGCTCGCTTTTCCAACGCAAAGAAAGAAAAACGTCTGGTCGTGGGTGGCTTCGCTGGGTCACTGAGCCCACAGAGTGGAGCATTTCATAAAAAAGGGCCCACTTAATTCTGAGCCATGCATGGCATTAGCTGATTTACATGCGGACAGCTATCATTCTGTGCGCGGCGCTGACATTGATAAATGAGGTGTTTTACCTAATAGGTAATAAAAACAAATTACAGGCCTTAAGAGAAAGGATGTTCTTCATTTGGCTCTGTTTTCTGTCTCTCGGAGGGCACGGCCCAGATTGTTTCCATATGATCGCGCGGGTTCATTTGTTAAAACTGCAGACGTGGATTAATAACGCCGAGTTTGCCGACGATCCATCCCGACTGAAGGGGCAGATGTATTTGGAAGACAAATGGTAGGAACGAGTGAAAATGGAGAGCAACTGTTGCTGTTTGGAGCCGTTTGTTGGGTTTGCGTTATCTGCGGGTTCAGGGAAGTCGAACTGACGTTCTAAGGCCCCTTTGATCACACGTAACACCTCTCACACCGCTAGCGGACTATATGGCTTTAATATAAGACTGAACAGTGACTTTTTTTTTTTTTTGTCATCTGGCTCAAAGATTGTATTTTTTGCTAGCTACACAAACAATGATAATAATACAACAACAAAAAAAGATGCACGTGACTAATCGAAGTCCCCATGATCCGGATTATTTCTTTATAATAACGATCAATTAAAGCCTTAACTTGGGGGAAAAAAATAAACCCGATTCCTGTTATGGATTAGAATAAATAAAAAAAAAAAAAGATAATTTCAATGATAATGAAGGATCTACTTAAGGTCGTTTGGGGATTCTCGCATGCTGACACAGACGGTAAAATGAGAAATGACAGCACTAGAACCAGAGGGGTTTCCTTTTTATTTTCACAAGAAACTACGAACCAAAAGGGTACTTAGCGTGTGAGGGTGTGTTATTCTTAAACGGTTGGGACCCTCGCAGTCCCACAGCGGTCGTACACAAGCGCACTGGGGCTTCTCCAACGGAGCGTGAAACGGCTTCCCCTTCTGGCGAAACGCAAGCCTGACAGAGGACAAGTCGCCTCTATTCTCCGTGGCAAGTTCGTCCGCGAGGATGAGGCGGCCGCATCCACCCACGCGATGGGAAAGACCCGAACGCCCTGCAGGTGCGAATACGGTACACAAGCGCGCTGCACTTGAGCGTGCAGTGGAACCCTCCTGAAGATGGACAATATTCAGAGCATAATTAGAGGAAACATTATCTTCAAAATTATACAAAACATTAGATTTCAAACCAGATACGAGTTTAATTTGTTCTGTGATCTTACAATCTGTACCATCCTGCACCCCAAAACACAAGACTTGTCATAACTTGGTTTTTAAATCAGGAAAACAACTCCATAAAACATACAGCAAATACATAATTGAACAGAATGTACAGAATTAACTAGTTTGTGCATCTTGATTTAATGCTCCAATTCAATTCTTTGTGCTGCTCCTCCTGGTGTGCCCGCCTCGATCACGGTCCAGTTCGCCATTTGCAGGATTCTAAAATTTCCGACATGTGTAATAAGTTAAGCTATTAAACTGTTGTTTTAGGCGTTTATGATTTTTTTTCCTCTTCTGCCAAAATGACTGTGTAGTCATCGTGGGCCGGGGGGTCATTCGAAGTGTCAAATCGGCAGAAAAAGCATCAAGGGTTTGGAGCGCGGTTTTCGAACAAGCCTCAGACGAAAGGTGGCAATCAACTGCTGAAACACGGGAAAAGCTGAGGAAAGCGTGTAAGGGCGCTTACCCCACTCCCCCACCCCCTTTCACGCTTTCCTCACACCCCTCCCCGGGTTGGAACACGGAATGTGCGCTGAGTGACGGCAGAACGGATTCAGCAGTGTTTGGAAACACCAGTCGGCCAGTCTATTGCTTCGGAGCCGGGGTGTCTGCTAGGCCGAGCCCTCCCCACCAACTTCCCGCCCACCCAACCACTGTAAGCAGGATGGTACATGCAGCCTCACTACGGACCCCCCCACCCCCAAGCCCTAGAAGCACATGGAATTCTAAACAGCATCAACTTTTCTTGACTTGATTATATTGAGCCTTTCCAAGCTCTGACATTAAAAAGAAAAGAGAGACGGCGCAAGGGGGGGAAAAAAATTGGGGGGAACCTTAGAAGCTAATTGCTGTTGGTCTGGCGCGCACATTGGGCATTGTGTTGATTCGAGACACTGCAGTAATGTCGGAGCCCGAGAAAGAGCGGGAGGACGAGGGGGAAAGAGGGTGGGGGGAGGTGGGGGTGACATCTCCCGTGCGTTTGCGGTGGGCTCGCAGCTCAACGCGGGCTGCATGCGAAGCCGCTAATTAAAAGCAAGCGATCCGTAACTGTCTGGCTCACCAGGCCATACTCATCCATGTGGCCCCCATCGGCAGGGAGAGCCCCCCGACCCAGTGCAGACTGTTGGCGTCTGCATGGTAGTGATTTCAAGACAAAAAAAAAAAAAAAATAAAAAATAATAATAAAAATCATTCCCCAAGGCTACGCTGGCAGTATTACAGCACATTTATTAGATTACGTTTAAATGTTCAAATGTTTCAATGTTCTGTTCTAGATTTTCCAAACCTTTAATATATTTTTGGGTTGTAGTCTGACCTAAATATTTGTCATTTCAGTACAATCTACGTAAAAAAAAAAACTTCTCATACCGTATTATTACAGCAAAAAAAAAAAAAAAAAAAGACAACAGTAGTTTGCTAGACAAATATTTGATATCTCAGCAGAATAAAAATGGTTCTGATCATATTATGACAAAATGCAAAGCAAAAACAAAAACAAAAACTGAGTGGCTACAAACTGTGACTCTGATAAGAAAGATTTGTCCTTGAAAACGTCCTTTCTCGAAAGTCTTACTGCCCTTCAATTTCAGCCAAGGAACGAGGCGAAAAATCCCCGTCGCTTCAAACGCCATCGCTTGGCGACTCCCAAGCCTTGTATTGATTTAAAACATTTCAATTTCAAAGCATTATTTTTTTTGGTTTGTTTTTTAAAGAATTGTTTCGTGTTTGTTCAGTCCAAGCAACACCCCCTTGTGTACGTGCGAATGCAAAGTCGTTTCTGGAAAATATTTTAAAAGATCGCTATGACTGTGCTTTAAAAAAAAAAAAAAAAAGAAATTGTTTCAAAACTTGAAAAATTGGTCTGACAATCAAACAAAAACCCTGACTAAAATGTGAAAAATGAAATGTTTCTTCTTTGTAGTTTCCAGCAGTCTGGATGAGACATTGCTGCCACCCGCGGGTGAATCCGAGTACTACGCGCAGTTACGTTTAATCACGTGATCATTTTGGTTTTCGGGGAACTAGACTCGTGATCGTCAGCAGACGGATTGGTTTCGTATGAAGTGGACAACATCAGGTGGAGCACGCTTGAAATGTGACATTTTCCGGAAGGGATCTGAGACTCGCCAGTGCGGGATCCTTCAAAAGTTCATCCAAGAACACTATAATTACATTCTCTTCACCCAGAGTTTTCCCAAGCCTCTCTACACCAGGCAAAAAGAGGTTGGGCAGTTTTGTGCATTCTTGCGGATTTTCCAAGACCCCTCATCAAACTCCCAAACAAATATTCTCATGATGTAATGGGGCTGGAGAGATGCGGGCAAACAACGCCGCTCGCCGAGCGCTACGCCAGGGCAATTACCGACGGTTTACAGCCAGGGCTAACACTTTAAATATTTACCGACCTTAGCAAAACAGTCAGGGATTATCCTGCTTTGTCAAAGACGCTCATACTTTCCATATTTTCTATAAAGACGGCCTCAGGGGACAAGGGCTCCGATTGTAATCTCTTTGTACATAAACTAGCCATGGACTCGGAGTCTTCCTGTTGGAAGGAGCAATTCAGCGCCGCGAGACAAAGATCTCAGACATGCTAAACGTCTTGAAAATAAAAATAAATGCGGCTGTTGCTGTTGGATGGGAGGTTCTGTTTCAATTAAAGGAAGAGCCGCTCGTCGTGTCTCTTTCTGTAAGTCGTTGCCCCTGTGGTTTAGATTTAATTGCTGGAAGTGGGATGTGTTAATAAAAAAATGGATGACACGGTGGATTTTTTTTGGGGAGTACTTATTTATGCGTAGTAACAAGTTGGGAATTTTGTGACCATTTGTCAGTGGCTTTTGTTACTTTTAATTAAAGTTCCAAATATTTGAGTGCTGCAAAATTCAGGCTTTCAGACAATCCGCTCGATCCGTTATGAATGGTGATTTCATTCTGTTTTTTTTTCCACTGCAGGTGATTGATTTATAATCTGTCGCTTATAACACTATCGTCTTTAATTCAGTGAGTAACGCCACCTACAGATCTTTCTTAAAATCAAAACGCTTCAGTAGGGCAAAAAAAAAAAACAAAAACAAAAAAAAAACCTTTGACCACAGATATTCATCATTAGATTAGCGGCTGGCATGGGTCCGCTCTGACGCAACCAATAGGATTGCATTTCACGCAGTCCGCTAATGTCAGCGAGCGGAAGATTTCAAACTCGCAATCCGTCCGCCGTGTCAGCCATCAAAAAGCGCGGCCCCGCTGACGCCCGGATCAACGTTTTGTGTCAGCACAACCCCGCGAAACGCACACGCTCGCTCTGTCCTCAGGCATCCCATCAATCATCGCCACTTGGAGTTCCTAATTTCCTTCTAACGTCTGCATCGCACCAGGCGGAGAACGCATGAAAGTCCCCGCTCGTCCTCGCAACCTTCTCAGATGAGATAATACCTTGAGCTATTTTCCATAATACCTTGTTCTCCCTTGTCTTGTTATTTTCTCTCAACACCAGCAATAAGCAGCGCGGGCCTCCGACGACAGCGAGCGCTTCTACCCTTCAGCCTTCCCTCTCTGACAGATGGTTCCAGTTTACGCTTTTCCACCCGCCACTAATATAAAAGGCGCTTTGAATTGCTCTCGCATCTTAAAAAGGACGACGATAGCACCGCAGAGACGCACCTTGCAAACTGGAAGGATTCTTCTCGCCCCGTGGTTTATCGCCGTATTTATTTGACTGGATTAAAGGAACGGAGGGAAGTAGGACGACTAAGACACCGTGATGAAGGCTAATGTGTTTGACTGTTAAGACTGCGGTATTTGAAAACCTTTTCTGTGAATCTGCTTAAGTTATATTTATTGGATCAGTGGCCATTTTGTGGTTCTGAAAGGAGAGTGCAAAGATGGAAAAAAAAATCCATCTAGAGCATCTTCACGAGGCAACCCAAGACAAAGAAGATTCTGTTTAAGACATTTTCATAAAGTGGTGACATAACCCAAATTTGTACAAACCTCAAATCTGTAACTGACACTGATGAAATAGTAACAATTACTGCAGTAAAGTCCACTTTCAAGTCATCAACAAATACAGAAACAAATGCTTGATACTTCATGAAGCCATACTTGACAATTTGTTTCGTCATTCCAATTTGGCAGGGTTGTTAATAACACTGCTGCGTGTCAAATTTACAAGACTTTCTTTAGCCCATTCATGGGCAGGGTGGCCATTTTTTCCCTTATGGAGATAAAAGTCTCCTAACAGGCCACAATCGAAGAAATAACACTTCTTTTTCATTTAACGCATAAAACAAAGGGCAAAAAAGATGTACCCTCTTGCGGGACGGGTATGTTATCAGTTCTGTGAAGTGGCACATACTAGAGAGGTGGTTATTAATTAATTCTTATTCTAGAACGACAGTTACGCATGAATAATACTGATGGATTAGCATTTTGAAGACAAACCCAGTTGCATACCAACCTTTTCTCCCTTTCTTCTCTTGGAAACATGTGTACTTGAGGCAGCCATGTTGGGTCAGGAAGGAAAGGGAAATAACCCCGTGCTAACTTTGACCGATGATTTATCCTCTCCTGCTACCAAATTATGGCTTCAGATTAAAACACTCAAATATTTTGATATACTGAAGGATATAATTGCGTGAAAATCGTGATGTCGCAAAAATGGGACGCTGCCCACGAATGGTTAATTTTGAAGCTCAGATTGACAGTATAACGGACTGATCTATTCATGTAGGTTGGAGTGGCATTGGTACGTTTAGAAGAAGCTCGATACTGATCCGGGGATATCCGACTCATAACTACCATGATGTAGATTCCAGTTGCGACATGAACAAAAACCCCTGAAGTGTGTTGAATCATTGAAACTGGGCCCAGTCCTAGTCTGTCACATAATAGTCCTGCACAATCCAAAAATTCTCTTGGGAGTGTACTGCTCGGCAAACATGGATCACAGCAGCTGGAGTTCTAAAACATCCGGGTTGGTTACTAACGAGGTGGTTCCTCATGATCATCACCACCAACACCACCACCACCACCACCGCTACCCCAATGGAACATCTGCACATCTTGCCCTGACCCGAAGGCGCGGGAATACATCAACATAACTGCGGTCATCTTGTTTTCTTAAGTTCTATGTTAGGCCTTTGCAGTTGTGCCCTATCATGTTCCCCTGGAGTGGCCGATGCACTTCCAGAAACATAAACTCATTTTGTTGACCTTAAGCGGTGTGCTTACGCTTCATCGGTTGGCAGGTCAAGCGGTGAGTGGGGTGGGGGGACGACAAAACGGCGGCGTCAACAAAAGACGGGAGTTATGGCGTTGATGCAGCCGTCGGGGCCCAAGAATAGATGTGGAGGGCTGAGTCAGCCTCACAGCAACAAGCCACAGAGGCAGGAAGAGAGGCAGAAATGTGTACTTGTGAGGTGGCCAGATACAAAACGAAGCAGGAGGCGGAAACAAAGAGGGGAAAACAAATCCAGCTTCCCGTTAAGTTGGGGATTGTAAAAAGATCCCCGCTGTGAAGCGTTTGGCCGGTCGCCGTTTGACTCCGTGACTCTGCTGTTGACCTCGCGGCGCAGAAACGCAAGAAACCGCTTAATCACCCTGTTTACTGGAAAGTTGGCAAGATGGGGGACAGATGATGCGTACGAGGCTTGTGCCAACATTTGCTATTGGGTGGGCGACACCCAGAACCAATCTTTTGCAGCTCAACAATGCTAAATACTTTAGTTGTCACAATACTACCATCCCTTATTTAAGTCAAAATCACACCGCTCTATTTTATCTGAACGGTTTTTTGGTTCATGCCTGAAGTCTCCAACGTGTTTTGTGGGATTTAATTTAGGTTTTGCTCAATCCTGCCGATTAACCAATTAAAAGCCTTTTTCATACAGAGATTTAAAAAAGTGTCACGGGGAGGTAGTAATGTTTATTTGATTTTATATTTGTGTGGCAAAGTATAAAACACTTGCAACACCACAATCCAAAGAGAAGTGACTATGTGGTCTCGGGAGGCCAAATGTATGCGGGTAGTCCCAGAACGTCAGTACAGGAGAGAGCCGTTTGTCGGTCAGCCATTTTTGAATACGACAGAAGTTTTGAGTCTTGGGTGATAATTTACATACATTGGCTTTTGGATACAAACTTCCCCATTCGTTCTCTCCTTGCCCTTCTGCACCACCAGTGAGCTTTGTGAAAATCAGTTTGGTTCCCGCTTTCGTCATGGCACCTCACGCCGTTCGACCGGAGAGCCAAACGCACGTTGGCCTCCATTTGGAAGCCATCTCCTGTTGCCGTGCACCAAACGTGTGCGGCGTGGAAGCTCAAAGCTCTCGGCCACATCAAGAGAAACCATCCGTCCTTGCGGCCGCAAAGCCCCCCCCCCCCATCCCCCTTTCTCAGGGCGTAATAACAGAGCCATCAAATAGCCGTATTTATAATCTCCGACCAGGCCAATTTTAAAGTGGTCAGCTCCAGAGGTAAAGGAATTGTTGGGAGCAATTTGTGGTTTTCATTCTTAAAGAGGCACCATCCCAGTGGCAAATGAAATAAAGTCAGTTTCCTTTTTTTTTTTTTTTTTTTAAACTGGCTTGTCAATACCAAAGCTGGCTTTAGTTACGTCTTTGGCTCTCTTCTGATATCACTCTGGTATGATTTATTTAAATTGGGCCAGGCAAAGATTACATTATTATAATTCTGCTCCATGTTTGCACGGCGCCGAAATTGGGGCATTTATCAATTTCCCAGGCGGAGTGATTTAATAGCACACTGGTGCAATCCGATCATGTGAAAGCAATTATTAATCATCCCGGATGAGGGGTAGCGCGTCTCCACTTTACGGTAAACTTGACGAAAAGCTCTTAGAACGCAACAAATAAACTCAAGAACCACTCAGCGGGAAGAACCAACAGACGTTGGGATGTTTTCATCTGCCGATTAGCGTAGCGGCTAAAGAAAAGCGGCACCCCCTCCACGCTCACCCCCCGCCAGCTTCCAGCTTCCTGTCAGTCGCCGATCGCCTGACGCCACGGTCACGACATCCTGCTTTCGCTATACGTTGCGATCGGATGACTCTCGAGGGTGCTTCGAGTATGATGAATGTAGTAGCGTGTGAGGAGTGAGTCTTTTTTCGGTGTCAGTCTTGGCCTTGATGCAGCGTATCACACGGCGTTGGGGGAGAACTGTGCGAAGATAGCAGCTACTCAAAGGCAGATGTTTCATTTTGCGTGTGGGGCTGAGCGGCTGTAAACAATTTCATTTTCAATCAATAATTCCCAATCACGCACGCTTTGTTTTGGGTTTTTTTAGCGCAGAGGGCGCGACCAGCTTTTACTACTTTAGTCACAATATTTATTTATTTGGAGCTTCACAGCATTGATATACGATGACACACATTGGAACCGATGAGTCCCAAACAAAATAATACCATAACACGGCCAATCAGACCACAGTACTGTACGAACTAGGCCAGTACCCAGTTCAGAGTGAGACGTTTGGCTTATCTTATTCTCATAGCATCCGTATCCAAAATATCCACCAGTTTAGTCATCTGTTGCATCGCCTTTGCCGCGCGTATTTTTTTCTAAATATGAATATTGTGCTGTGTAGTTGTGTCCTCGTGTAAGAAATCTACAATAGGTTGTCCACAGGTGCGAGTGGACGCATAATGGAGCCAACGGGATCTAACCTTCGCTTAAACTATTCCGACATCTGGAGTTATCCAGAATGCAAAACTCGAAGCAGCTGCATCTGAAGTCCAATCATTCAATTATATATTTATGTTATCCCACTCTCTCTTTCTACTGTAAATGGAAAAAGTACTGAATATTTCAAACGGCAACGCTGTTGTTTATTGATGCCGCTGCCTATGACCGATTTTCGTGCACTACGCCGTTATTAACTGGTGCCTCTTTTCATCTCGCCATTCTTTCTTCTGGCTCGGCGCCTCTGAGGGGTTGTGCTCGCGCATGCCGCCGTGCTAATCGGCCATCCTGATATGCAAACGAGGCTTTTTTTTTTTTTTTTTCGCACGCGTGCGCTCGCTGAGCTGAATATATCAGGGGACAGCTGCTGAAATGGATGTTAAAGGTTTTGGACTTGAGGATAGTACCTGATTTGGTCTAACAGAGGGGGCTGAAGAGCCCTTGGCCCGGTTCCACTGCCATCTGAGCAGGAAGGAAACCGGGTTTTATACACTCCTCAACAACTTCCTGTTAGACATCTGCAAATCACAAAAGGATCTCCAATTGTGTCCATTTGGAAGCCAACCACGTCCTTGTGTGTGTGTTTGTACCAGAAAACCGAGGATGTTATCAACATGGGACCGATGAGTGACGAACGGCGTCCCACGGGGGCCCGGCGAGAGCCCGGCACATGTGCACAGTGCGAGGCAAGAATGGAGCCCGACGGAAGGCAATCATGAGTCAATTACGATGAACACTGCCAAAAACACGGTGCCCTTTTATACGTTCCAAAAGTTGAATTTATCAACACGTTTTGGAACTCCTGACTTCCGAAACACAAACATTTTGCCAAAGTTGCCTTGCCTCACCTGTACAACTGTACATTATGAGAAAAGAGCACGGGAATACTGAGGGAGGGTGGCGTTAAAGAGCTTGGACATTCCGCCCGTTTTTCGTGAAGTTCACCACGGCAAGCATGTCCATATTCGGCACTGGTTGCTAAGCTACCGTACAGGAAGTAGCCTGGTGCCTTTCCCTGCTGGTTTGGACAACAGAAAGTTCTGCTTTTAATGAGGAGATGTGATAAAAGTGAAGCACGTGTGACTGTAAAATAAGGATTCTGTATTGTTAAAAAACAAAGTCAGATTTTATTTTCAGGCCATATTACTCAGACGGAAAATTGAGGATGCGATGAGTGACGAAAGGGCCCGATGAGGGTCCCCCAACACACGTGTACGATGCAACCTCCCATTAAAAATGTATACAAAACTCCCGGAAGCTCTGACTCGGGGTCAATGGGCCTAAAGTCAAGCAGGGCCCCCGCTATCGACCACGCCCGTCCGCCACCCTCCCAGAGAGGGCTTCCTAATTAATGCCGCAATAACACAGCATATCATAATGAACACAGACAGCCCTGTTTTTCGGCCTTGTTATTTTTGGGCAGTGTCAAGGACACGTTGGAATATTTCTAGGTGAAGGCTGTTATTAAAATGCATGAGAATGAATGAAAAAAATAATAATAATGAATGCAAGGGCGCTCAAACGGGCCCTGGATTTTGGGTTTGATGTGCTTTCCGAACACCGCCGTTGAATTTATCATTTTCAGTTTTTGTTGCCGCTAGCGCGCCGAACTCCTGAAAAAGTTTTCACTTTTTCACGAGGAGTCTCGCCCGCCTGACTCTAAAGAGTTAAGCCTCTTTTCCAAGGAGAAGTATGGCATTCACTTTCCCCCACCGAGTGATGACATGGATGTCTTTTTCCACTACTGACTTCTCAAAGCTCAGAGGCTAGTTTTTCCTCCTGCCGCGAAGGGGATCTGTATCACTCTGACAGCCAGGTAGACAAACTTAATGCTTCTCCATTAGTAACTCTGGGCCGCGCCTCATGCCACCTCCCTGGACGTCATAAATCTCATTCTCTGAGCGTTGCTCAGATCTGAAGCAAGCTGATTTATGGTTACAACTTTTTGCAGACTTTTCATCCTTTATCCTGCTTTATTACCCCCCCCCCTTTCCGGGCTTTGCTCACTTTTTAACGCTCCGCTCACCGGGTGCCTGGACTCTGAATTAGCGCCAACGCTAGCCAAGAAACACAAAGGCTCGCAACGGAATATGATCTCCTTCTAAGGGAGTCAAAATTGGCTGTGGCATCCTTTATGGCACCGGTGTGAAACTCGAGGCTGGCGGGACCAGCTCTGGGCTTAATGTGGCCTGCGAAATTGTCAAGTTAATCACTGTACAGTATGATAAATCTATAAAAGTAAACCTAATCATGATTTCAAGATGCCTCAAACAACAGAAAGGGGACGTAGTGGCGTTTTATAAGACACATCGAAAACCCGTATATTCGCAGTTTGCCATTGACTGATTTTTTTTTTTTTTTTTTCCAGAAGCTATCCCACAATATTCACCTCAATGTTTGTCATTTACAAACATTGTCGGATTTCTGCAGCTCAAAAACCCATAGCAGCGGTTGCTTTGGTGACATCTGGAGACATTTAGAACCCATTACAATTTTTCTGAAGGCCTCGGTCCCTATCTGCCACGTTCTCCGTGTTGCTCACAAATTATTTTTTAAAAGTATTGAGCGGCGCTGCTCCTGATTTTGACTTCCATTAGAAGCACGAGTGCACACCAGCTCACTTGTCCTTCAAAAATTCCATACAGAGATTTTGCCTTGACTGTTTTTTGTCTTCCCCGAATTAAACTGAGTTACACTAATATCTGGTCTATCACTAAAAATAGTACCAACAAAAAACAGACTCAAGCAATTCACATTCGGGATCAGGAGATTTGCTGACGACTTTGGGGACGACCAAATTTTGTTTGACTTTTGAGGCACGTTTTCCAAGATAGTCTTCCTTCGACTTTTTATTTCAACTGCACATTTGATCCATGAAACGGACTTCATGCCAAACAATGTGGATGTCAATGTGGTTTAAAAAACGTTTTAAATAAAATAAAACAAGGTATCACAATGGGTTAGCACCTCCACCTCATAGTTGAGAGGTCTGGAGTTCAAATCCATGTTCCGGCCTTGCTGCGTGGAGTTAACAAAAGATTCTAAATTGCCCAAAGGTGATCATTTGAGACAGTTTTGTCTCCTGCGATTGGCTGGCGACCAGTTCAGGGTGTACACCCCCTCTTACCCAAAGTCAGATGGGATAGGTTCCGGCATATCCGCAACCCTGGTGAGGATTAGCAGTACAGAGATTGCGTGGATAAAAACAAGGTAAAAAAATATTTGTTAGAAGAAGACCATACATAGTCATACAACAACGAGTTTATCCCTATATGCTGAAACTGCATTAACTACTACTACTACTACTACTACTACTTGGAATTGCCCGTAAGACTCGCAGACACGACACATATTCTCACATTCGATGATTTAAGCTCCCGAGTTTTGTTTGACTTTTGATTTTCAGAAAATTTGGCTTGAACACCAAGTTTTACACCCTCGCCTAAGGACAGTGGTTATTTTGGCAGAAAACAAGCCGGCAAAACATCGTAACGAGCGCCGCGGAGGTAAACTGCAGTGTGGAGACTTGGCCTCTCGCTCCATCATGCATTTTGATCAGATCGACCCCGACCTCGCCTGAGGAAGTGAGCACGCAGATTTACTGCGGTGGACTGCGATCCAATGCTTTTGATGGCGCTGTAACTCCGCGAGCACTTGATGCACTTTCCAGATTATTTCGAGCGGCGTGCTGGAACGGAGGAACGGTACCGCACGCCGCTCGGTGATTTAGGAGGTTGTAATCTCTAAATGAGCAGTAGCCACTGAAAACCCGAGGCCCGCCGACACCTATTATAGACGACATCGCGCCGCCATCATTTTCATACATTACCCTGTGTGAATTGCGTGGCTTTTTTTTTTCTCTTTTCTTTTTCGTACTTTCTTTTTGCGCCCCGAAGCGCCATCGGAGACTTTGAAGCGCAATCCAATTGGTCAGCGCAATTCAAAACCCTAAAGGCGCTGTAGAGGTGTCTGCGCCCAAATGGAAACTTTTATTTGGATGTGTTTGCATTCAAAATAGTGGAGCCTTTGTTTTGCTTCCATGTCTCCAGCTCAGCTCTGGACTGACAGAATTTTTTTTTACCTTTGTCAGCCTTTTGGTGTACTTTTGGAACTCCGGTGGTAGGCTGGAAGGACTTTGTGAAGTCAGGTCAGAAAACCAGATCATTTGATAGAGTCACCTAAAATACTGACATGATATTACTCAGGTACAGTATCAAAGTGCCCCCGGCCCCCCATTCAAGTTCCTACAAAATAAACACAAAGCAAACATTCCAAACTTTCATCCATATTCCAACAAGGGAACAGGAAAGACGTCTGTATTAAAAATTTGCACGTAACGCCAAGCTGCTATTGCGACTGAGCTGATGTACGAGCGATCGTATGGTTTCGATTTCAACGCAAAAAAAAAAAAGAAAAAAAATCAAAACAAAAAACAACAGGGCTTGAAATGCGTCAGTTGCAGCTGAGTGTTGAAAAGTCATTACACTTTTCTCGACGGTATATGACGTTGCCTCCTTTCCATGATAAATGTTGCGAGTTGCGCGTCCAACAATAATGTACAACACTCGTACGTTGGCCATTTATATTCAAGAGGGGACTGAAAGGTAGGCAGCATAAAAGAGATTTACACCGACTATTGTGTTCATACATTTTCCTTTATGAGTGCACGTCTCAATTTGCATCCCCCCTTTGATATCCGGTGACCTCCAGTATTTGTGGGTCCCAGCGGAGAAACACAACCATGGATCCTGTAAATCATTGTCGCAGCTTCTTGACTGAGTGAATATCCATAGAAAAATTAACTTACAGCAAACTGCATTGCTTTAAACATTGACAAATACTTACAAATAGTTACTCTAGATCAAGACGAAACTCGCCAATATTTTAATCTTTTGAAATTCTAACTGCTATTTCTGTTTTTACATTTGAATGACTTTTTTTGTGAATACAAAAACAAGTTGAAGACAAAATCTGGTGCAAAATCAGTCGAAGACTAAATCGTCTGACGTTCACGAACACGCAGCCGCTTTATGACTAAATATTCGTTGTTCATGAAAATACATCAATGAAGTTGGTTTGAGACTTCAATATTTATGAAATACAAAAAAAAATGGTCAAAGATTAAATACAAAATACCTACTTTGTGAAAAACTAACTTGTCTTTGATGTTCATAGAAAAAGCGTATGACGAATGGAGACTGAATCTTCTTCTTTTACTTTCGGCTTGTCCCGTTAGGGGTCACCACAGCCTGTTTTCACTGCAGATCACAATATCTGCGAACATCATAGTCCAAGGGGATTCCAGTCTAACCTCATCTGTCAGCCTATCCATTACTACCGCAAACAGGAAGGGGCTCAGCGCGGATCCCTGATGCAGTCCCACCTCAAATTCTCCTGTCACACTCACGGCACATCTCACCACTGTTCTGCAAGTCTCATACATGTTCTGCACTGTTCTGACATTTCTCCACCACACCAGACTTACGCATGCAGTGCCAGAGTTTCTGTCTTGGTACTAGGCTTTCTCGAGATCCACAAAGACACAATGGAGCTCCTTCTGACCTTCTCTGTACTTTTCCACGAGCACCCTCAAGGCAAATAATGCATCTGCGGTACAATGAATTCAGTGAGGCCGGCCATGATGTACGGATTAGAGACGGTGGTACTGAAGAAACAGCAGGAAGCAGAACTGGAGGTAGCAGAAATGAAGATGCTGATGTTCTCGCTTGGAGTTTACAGGTTGAATGAAGACTGAATATTCTTCAGTTTTAATGAAATACAGTTAAGTCACGTTAGTCAACGTATGACTCCTCTTAGATGTTTTTGAAAACAGATAAGACTAAATAACCTTCCTGAAAACATACGGCAAAGTCGATGACGACCTGAGCAAGAAATCAATCTTACATATAGTTGAATAAATGTACACATCTGGCTCGTTGTCGTCACGTTGACGAAAACATCACGAAAGACTAAATTGCATTCTGTCTGTCCTCAAAAACGCTGGTGAGCCTCATTAAATCATCTCGCACGGTAGGAAAACACTACTTAAGGTTTACTGAGACCTTAAATTGTCTCGTAAATATTCCAGAAATAAACTCCAAGACAGCACGGCGCATGCAGATGTAGTGCACGTCAAATTGTGCCAAAAGATAAATAAATATTAGGAGCCATGTAAGGAAATGCTCTTTGATTGTAGCGTGTTGGCAGGGAAAGAGCTGAATGATCCTCTCAGCTGAATACAACTGAGCCAAGAGTGACACGTCGTACATCTGTTGGCTAATATTACTGGTTGATCTTGGCCCTCCGGTGTGGAGTTTTTTTTGATACGACAATCGCAGCGCATAAAAAGCAGACTCGAGACGTGATGTTATCGTATCCTTCGACTCCACTGTTGACGCTCTCAGCGCCGTCGACGCTGCGGCGTCGCAAATGGGGAGACGTCGTGGAAAGTTAATAAACAACGACTTTCATTTTCATTACAGCGCCACGCCTGTCCTTGGCGACGTTCCCCTTCCTCGCGCTTATCGTAATACTGCACAATCCGACGAAAAGGAGGCCCCCGTATCAACCGCCGTTATCGGAGAATCGGGAGAATATTTCCCTTCCAGAATCAGTTAAGGGTATTTTGGTTTCAGTCACCAACGGTGTCGAATCGAGCGATCGATTTCAATAGGTCCGAAACGACTGTCCGAACTCTCAGGAGGCGCCGGTCAAACGGTCAGGGTGCAAATAAGACACTTAATTTCGTGCTCGCTCCGAACTGTCAATTCAGCGGTCAAAGCTTTACCGCAAATGACCGATTTAGATGAAATTATTACCAGACGAGGGAATCTCCTTGACGAAAAGACCCATTCCACAGACGCCCCGGGCGCTTTAATGCTTAACGCAGAAGTGTGAGCTGTCAAACTCCGTGTGTGCATTAGCAACTGTTCATCTGACAACTACGACATCTGCAGGACATCATAAGCTGACCCGCGGGCTGAAAGTTAATTTCAGTACAAAAACAAAACAAAAAATACGCACACTGCAGTTAGTCCTCATTACGCTTGCCACCCCAGGGTGGCTGGATAGTCACCCCCTCGGCTACAGGCGTGCAGCCAAGAGCCCTGAAATACGAGGTGTAGGTGAGGTTTAGCGAGGGGGAGGTGTTGCATACCGCTTGGTTTATCATATACAAAATGTCCCAAGTGTGGCCCTTCTTCCCGGCCGAGACCCGAAGGGTAAACACGCGTGCTGACAGAGAGGAGGCGGCGGGGACGGCGGCCTACGCTACACCCATTGTGCTGCGGGGTTTTCCGTAATAAACAAAAACCTGCACCCTCCTCAAAAGCAAAAACTCCAGCAATCATAATAATTCAAGTTGCATTGACCTTTAAAAAAGTGGAACCATGAAATTATCAAACGTTGACATCAAGCGCCACCACATTAGGCGACAGAGGCAAAAGAAAATTTGCTTTTTTTTTCCATCTACTATTTCCATTAACCCCAAATGGCTGACTTCCTGTTCAATTTCACGCACAGATCCTTGGGAGATTTTAGAACATTCTGTTATGTCCACCCAATTTCGTGTCCGTTAGTGAAACTTGTCTTGGGGTAATATTTTCACATTTTCCACGGGGCGCTTCTGAGTGACATTTGGTGAGGTCAAGTTCAAACCCTTAAAATAAAAAAAAAAAAACACCAAAATAGGAGTTTTTGGACATGTCGAGACGCCGTATTGAGCATTTAACTAGTCCTCGCTTGAACCAACGCTAAAAGCATGATCTGCATGTTCTCCTTTCCTCTTTGGCATTTTAATCATTAAAATAAAGTTGTTATAAGATAATGGTAACTAAGCTTTAGTTACATGTAGTTAGTTTAGTGCTGTCATTCTTTTTTTTTTTTTAAGTTTCCTCTTTTTTGTCAATTTTTTTCCCATTGACTCGATGGAACTCTCAGCTCACATACTTTATTATTTGTTTTCAATTATCAAAAACTTCAGATATAAATGCTTTTCATTGGACAATAACTGAATATCCCAAGCAAATCAAGCACTACACCCCCCCCCCAAAAAAAATCCCATTTACATCCAAAGTTGAGTTAAAACATGACACTGCTGCTGAGGTTTTTTTTTTTTTTTTATTATTATTATTATTATTTTTTAATCATTTAGACTTACAAAGGCCAAAACGGCAAATGAAAAACATGTTTTTTCTTAAATCACAGACAATGTTTTTGTGGACATGAGGCCTTGGAGCCATGTGTCATTGTAAAAGATGTTTAATAAAATATGACTAATTGCGTTCAATGAAATCTGTCACTTCATACCTTATTTGGACACGATGGCTGTTGGAATTATGACTCAAGCTTTGTTGATCTGGGCTGGTGATGAGGAGGGAAAAAAAAAAGAGAGAGCTGTGTCATGGCTAAGGTAACACAGCAATGGTGACTGGGGGCTATAAAGTGGGAACATGGCTCCCTCCCAAACTCCACTTCGAGGTCTTTTAACGCCTCTGCCTTCTTTTCTAGGTCGGTTAAAAATTGCAAAATTGAGCAAAAGTCGGGGGAGATAGCGAGAGCAGAAGGGAAGCTCGAGTCAGACTCGCTCGGAGAAGCTGCCAGCCTCACATAAACGCGGCGAACTTGCGGAAAGTTTCACGGCCCTCAGGAGGATCCCCTCCTCCCCGCCGCTCCTTTTATTTACGTCTATCTGGCCCGCGACTCTCTTGTCCTGTTTTAGGAAAAAAATCGTCCGCCAGTGACGGCGTGCGCCACAGCGGCACTAAAAAGTCGTCAATGTGACAGTCACGAGACGTGAAATTCCATTTCACCTTTGTTTTAGCCAAACACTATAAATGCCGCTTCATCCGTCTAGTTTAGTTCCCAAAGTTTTTGCTCGAAATTTGGCCGTACCATAAAAATAATAATCTCACTCTAGTTGTCACCTCGGGGTGGAGCGTTTTGTGACAAAGGCTACGCTCACACAGCAGCTCAATTCATTTTTTTTTTTTTTCATATTAAACCAGACCCAGGCCTCTTTCTTATGTGGATAAAAATTTGATATGTATCCAATGAGAGAGAAAGTCTCACTCACCGCATCTACTTGTCATCAAAAGGCGACAAACGTCACAACGGCTCGGCAAAGCTGTCACGTAATAGCAGATGAAGAAGCAGAACGCAATCAGGGGTGAAAACAAGATTCTTCAGAACCGATAGAAATATGTTGACACTGGTCAGTTGAAAAATAAAATCCTCGACTGTAGGATTCTGTACACACAAAGTGACTAGTGTTATTACACGTGCGAAATGTGATGTAGGGTTTTGTGCACATGCATGTCAAGTCCACTGATCTAAAAAAAAAGACTGGATGGCTAATTGGCCACCAAAACTGGAGTCGCCATCCGCCATCTTGATACTCCCTAAACAACCATCCCGACCTGTGCGTTAATCCTCAGTTTACCTGTGAGAAAACATTCCGCAGGTAAGTTAGGAAGATTTACTTTGACATTGTTAAAGTTTGTTTGTAAAGGTTTTTTTTTTTAATTTTCAAATGAACTGAATTCATTTGAACCAAGTTTTGTTTATGGTTGTTCACTGTTCACTCTCTGCTTCACCTTTATGAACGGTTCACATTTTTTCGCGAAAAAGCAAACTTCATCAGTGGATAAAGCAAGAAAACACATTTTCTCTGAAATTATTGATGAATTTCATAATAAAGAACAAATTGAATTGGATTTGGATGAACCCAGTTTACATTTTCTGTCTGAAATAGGACGTTACAGAGACAACAAATGAACAATGCGTTTTGCATGTGTTTTCCCAATGCGTGTCCTTATTTCCAAAAATATATCGAACTGATTGACTTAAAATGTAATGTTTTTTTTGACATAAAATGCTTGGGTTTTTGCTGTGTTATGATGATAGTGATTCACAGCGTATTTTGGGAAAAGTTAACGCGTCACGGAAATCGGGCCCAAGGAAATATGCAAGGTTTCTTGCTAGTCACGGTGTTCTATGTCTTTCCTTTGCACATAGCCTCTTTTGGCTTACCAAGTCGAATTAAAAATCCTTCATGTTACCAGAACTGAAAAAAATGTCAAGCTCATACAACCAGTTTTAATTCTACATGCCAAACTTTGAGGAGAAACCCCGCCATAATCCAACCTGTAAACCATGACCTCCACACATTTTGGGAGTACAAAGATGGCGCCCAACTGGCTTCAACTGATCTACATACTGCTCGATGTGTATGCGCTATCCAGTCTTTTTTTTTTTTTTTTTTAGATCAGTGGTCACAGGAGGCAACTGGACAAGTATCGAGGGGCCCTGATGATTTTGGGGGGAAATCTAAATTTGCTCACATTATTATTCATCATAATACTTTCCTACACTGGATGCATACAGTATTCGTCGATCTATATTTGCATTTTTAGTGTCAGAAATTTTTTTTCAGGTCTTAGTAAATATAAGCCAAGTGAAATTGCATATGCATCGCTTGATCGGCAGGAAATGATACGAAGCTGGAAATGGACAGAACCTCAACCTGACTAACTTGAGCCTGATTTCATCAAAATGCACCGATTTAAGACTCGTGGGGGTCATGCGGGTTTATAGTGATCAATAAATGCATGCAGTTATTTTAGATCAATCAAAATACACATCAACAGGATCAGATTGAGACTAAAACCGAAATTGGTGTATTATACCTTCAGTGTAAACCCACCATTTGATGCCAGGCCAATGGAAATGGGATAAGGAGCCAAAAAAGTGGTCAACGGGCACCCAGGCCTCACACAGCGTCCCACTCGCGGCATCTCGAACAAGGGCAACATCGCCATCTGCAGGACGTGACCGTAACAACCCCTTCCAACTCCTCACTCCAAGAGTTCAAGTGGAAGTCATCTCCTCAGGTGGAACTTTGACCGGTTCCTCCTGCCTTTTCCCCGTGACTGGACGGCTGTCGTGTTTGTTTAGGCGTCGCCGACCTACAGGTGCCAAAAAGCAACATCGCCGCCAGCTGTTTGCGGGCCGCAGTCGCCCCCGGGCTGCCTCACTTCACCTCTGCCTGACTGGCTGATCTCACAGGAAGCGGCCGAGTGGTCGGGTTACCCAGTAGAAAATTTGAGGTTTACAAAAAAAAAATAAAAAATAACGTGGGGGGCTGGGGGAGGCTGCTTTTCTTTAACTCGACAGCTTGCCGTTTTGAGGCCACTTGTGTGATTTTAAATTATTGTCAAAAGTGGTCCATTTTGTTTATATATATCAATTCACAAAAAAAAAAGGTTATCTCAAGGCCTTTTACGCATTCAGCAGGTCAGAGGCACATTTTTCATTTACACACAAACATACACGTATATAGCTCATAAAAGAAAACCAATATAATCCTCAACAAAAGAGACTGACGTACGTAAAAGCGTCATGGTGGCAACAACAACGATATTGGTCCGCTCCCAAAACCACTATCTCTGACCACTATGCCCGGTATTTATCATTTATTTTAGCATTAAGCATGATGGATGGACGACTGAAGTTTTTGTTTCAATTTCTATTGTTTAGAATGGAAATTATCATTTTTAAAGCCAAACAATGTTAGCAGCTATGCTAGGTTTGTTGCAGAGAGAACAATACTGTTTTGTTCACACTGCGGCAGTTTGAAATAAGAACCCCCCCCCCAAAAAAAAAAAAAGTAAAAGACAAAACCCTTCATTTCACATTCCTTGCTTATTCAGTGAGATCCAAACTAAACACGGCCCCCCGCAGCCCACACAGCTACAGCAGACAAACTGTCCGGTCCCTACTTGTCAGAACGCGGGGGGGGGGGGGGGGGGGTGGAATTCATACACTCACAGTGAGGCGCCGATGATATTCTGCAAGTTGTTTTCATAACGCGGAGCTTCACAGTGTCAAGTGTCGTCAAGTGTCGGGGCGGAAAATTGTAAGCGACAACATTTTGAAAAGTTCTGACTTTTCCGGCAAAATGGCGCTGCTGTAATGTGTAGTAATGAAAGAAGTATATAGTGGTACCTTGACCCCCCCCCCCCAAAAAAAAAAAAATGTACAAAACACAGTTCAGCAGCTGAAACTGTCAATAACGTTTGACTTTTTCCAAAAGTATTGATCAGTCCTAGCCAATTTACAACAAATAATTATTTGCTCACTTCAGTTAGATGAGTTTCCCGAGGATCTTACGAGTAACCGCTGTTAAATCTCTTCTAAAAAAGAAAAAACAACATCGGAGCCCTCCATGTTAGCAAACTAAAGATTCATTTTCAAACAAGTAGATCATAACGTACTGCTAAACAGGTTGGAAACATGGGGAGAACTAATTGGAACAGTCCTGAAATGGTTCAGGTCCTACCCGGAAGAAATGAGTTATTTTGTCACCAGCGAAAGTGTTCACTCTCATCAAATGACAATGGCTTATGGGGTCCACATAGGGTCAGTTCTTGGACCCCTTCTGTTCATCCTCTACATGCCACCCCTGGGTCAAATTCTTCAGAATCTCAAAACCATACAGATGACACGCAGTTATATCAAGCACTAGTAGTCTCCAGGTGACTACAGTTCAAGTTACAGTTGCCAAATGTGGAATTTTACTAGTCAAAGCGTCATCAAGGCAGATTTGATGATTTGCTTGTAATTTAAGAAATATAAAATCCATCTAGTGCAGGACTGCTATCACTTGGCAGGCTTCCTTGAAGTTAGCTGTTCAGGACGGGTGCTAAAAAGCATTTTTTTTTTTTGCACAAAAAGATCAAATGAATTTTTGTTCCACTACGAATCACGCAACGCTCGATTCCGCCAAAGTCCCTGCTTTAAAAAAAAAAAAAAAAAGCAATAAGCATAATAGCCCCCTTCTACGTTTGTCCAGAAAAATATGGCGCTGGAGCAGTGTTTGTATTATTTAAGAGGATCCAGACGTGGAGCCAAATGTGACTCCAACTCCAAGCAAAAGAAACAGTCCTTAAATGTACTGAAGACGCATGCTGGTGCCGTGCCCGACGCTGAAATCATGGACTGTGTACTGCAGTATTTCACGGCAATAATACTGCAATTACACGCCAAGAGGGAGAATGTGCATTACGGAACGTGCCTCAGGAAACGGCCCAAACTTCTCTAACCACTAGAAAGAAACGAGCTGGGCCTCCGAAACGCCATTATGGAGCCCGTTTCCATAAGGGGAAAGCCTCATTTGTTAGTGTCGCATATCTAAATAGCATCTGAAAACTGCGGCTAGTGCTGATTACGTGGTAGCTGCGGGAACGATTTGGTGCCCAATTGAGCATTTTTTGGCCTGCTTGATCACAGAAACCTGGTGAGGTATCCTGTCCGGGATGCTGGATTTACACTACACGGGTCAAGTGACCTCATTACGAGGAGCACAATTTGGATCTTTGGTTGGAGCGACGGAGTCGGCGGTCCTTCTACGTTGGACGAGAGCAACGGAATTTAAATGGTGTCTGGCCAGGCCGGTTTATCTGTTTTAGTCATCAGCCATGAACACAACAGGCGAAATTTGACGGAGACGTCAAAAAGGGTTTCAAACATGTAAGACGATACGAGATCTCCTTCGGAGCGCCAGACTGATGATGCTCGCCAAGGTTCTGCTCGGTCAGATCATTGTGCAAACGCGGGGCAATGGGATAAGGCACCTGGATTCTGCTCCAGACAGACTTCACAAGTTTACGTTATCCAGAGAGTCCTCAGCCCCCTTTCAAACCTGCATGTCAAACTCGCCTTTTCCCACCCGTGTCGCTGGTCTGTGTGAAAGTTTGGCACTCCAAGCTAACCTCTCCCCCCTCGGTGGGGGAGTTCAGAGCAACGGTCACTTAAGAAAACTCACATTTTGTGAAGCTGATTCCTGTCGAAAAAGCTCCTTCAAATCAAAATATTCGATATTTTGTGTGTTTTGGCCGTGGGTTTTGAGTCTTTTTTTTTTTTTTTTTTTTGGTGGTGGGTCTACTCGCGATCGACGAGAGTTTGACTTTTGAATTCCTACTTTGCCCATTTTTAGACTGCCGGGTCCCGGCAGGCACTTCAGCAATCGTTGCCGTGCATAAAACTGTACAATGCGGGAAAGCCCCAACTGAAAACTATAAAACTGGATTCACAAAACCGTCGCTTCCGTCTGAGGTCACAGGCGACTAAATCACGCTTGATTGATAGACCCGCGACAAACACATTTAACCTTGTCAGTGCCTTGGGGTCCGCTCTTCTAACTTCTGCGGTGGCCGACGCTAGCTGACCCCTGCTCCGGGCCCACCAGAAGAGCGTAGCGCAGAGCCGGCATTGGGCCAAGTCAAAGATTTTAACTCGCGTAGACAAAAACAAAACGGTTTCACCTTTCCTCTCCTCATTTCGCCCAGTTCCTAAATATTTTTTCATCCGAAATCAAGCATCACGACGACGACTGACGTTTTTTTTTTTTTTTTTTTTTTTGGGGAAGGGGTCTCGTTGCTTTGTGCTGCCCTTGCAAAAAATTCGGCAAAAATCCCCTTCCACACGCCCCCTCTGTCTTTCTGCCCGAGTGCTGATTATTTTGCTTTTTGCCTTTTCTTTCCTCCTAAGTGTGTTATTCATCCTGTTCAGCATGTCTTAAGGCACACTTCAGAGCGCAAAATAAAATAAACAGTCGTGTTTTGCCCCCCAACCTCCCCCCACACTGTCGCTACAGGCCTTGACTGCATTTACCTGGAACAATATACAGCTGTTTCTGAGCTTGTTTATACTCATCTCCAGACATCGGGGGACAGAAGCACAACAGGAACTAGACTGTGCGTGTGTTTGGACACGCTAGGGCTACACCCACTGCGGAACGTCGCAGTGTTGGTGGACGCAAGCGGACCGTGATCGCACGGAGGCTGCCGGCAGCCAGCACGGACGTCTGGCACCGAGGGAGGTTTACCTTGGAAGCGCACCAACCATCTGCATGCTATAAGGACTCAATCGGCACACTTGACGTTGAACGACTGAGACAAAAGCAGTCCACGTACGTGTGTGTGTGTGTGTGTGTGTGTGTGTGTGTGTTTGTCTGACTTTGTGTATGACTGTGTGAAGCTGTACCAGGTATGTATAAACCCAAAAGTGGGACTGACAGCGATGGTGTTTTTGTATTTCCAATGCCAGAACCAAGAAGCGATTCAAGGTCAAAAGGGAGCAGCAAGTGATGGGCGCCAGTTGGGAGGTGCCCCGGATGAAGGGAACAGGGCGTGAGGAGGGTGCTTTTGGACCTCTTCAGGGCGGGACCTTTGTGACCAAATTCTTCTTCTTCACAATACATTTAGTCAAGCAGAATCTCCAGGAAGTTTGTCTTTGAAAGACCCGAAAATGTCCATGCTGTTGAAAACCCAATTGTCATCTTTATAAACATTCTAAAATAGATATTGTAATGAAAAATACACATAACATTATTCACTTCAATGTCTACGAAAAAAAATAAATATGAGCGGAGAGCGCGTCATCCATGCGCAAAGTTGCGGAAGTGTCATTCGACATCCAAGCCGTCGCCACGTTGGCTACATCTACTACCCGTGACGTCACACCGGACATTTGCCATTAAAAACACGCTTTGGCTCCTAACATGGGAGACGAACACGCCCCTTCTGACACGGAACCGCTTTTCGAAGAAGAGAACATCTCACAACCGAGTGAAGTAACCGGGGCAATATTACCCTTATCGTTTCGAGCCATATTTAGATGATAAGCGGATCACGGCCAAACTGCCTCTGCGTCCTGG
Organism: Syngnathoides biaculeatus; assembly: GCF_019802595.1. Lineage (NCBI taxonomy): Eukaryota > Metazoa > Chordata > Actinopteri > Syngnathiformes > Syngnathidae > Syngnathoides > Syngnathoides biaculeatus. The sequence continues at coordinate 10,397,125 of NC_084662.1, read as the reverse complement.
GCCTTGTCGACAAGGCCGGTGGCGATTCGCAAGGCCTGCAGAGGCCGTCCTTCAGTGCCTTCTGCACGGAAGCCACATTTAGCACCCCCCGGCTTACGGATTACGCCCACCTCAACTATTTTTTTTTTTAGTAGCTGTATACGCACCCACCTGTCATTTGGAACCCATGAAGCTCTCATCCTCTGCACCTGTGCAATCCATTTTTCACGACGAACCAGATCACTTTGAAAAGTATGAAGAACGAATACTTCCTCCCGCGTGTTCGAGCAATATCCACCAATACGAGCCGGCATTTTGGCTAACACGTATGAAAAACCAACTATTTTTGTTAGTCGCTGTATAGACATCTATCTGTCATATGGGACCCACAAAGCTCTCATCAGTTTCACCCGTGCAACCCATTTTTCACGACGAACCGAGTCTCTTGGAAACTTATGAAGGGTAAATCCATCCTTCCGAGTGTTTGAGCAATGCAGTGAGCCGCCATTTTGGCTAACACGAAGGAACAACGAGCTAGCTTCCCGCAGGTAAAACTAGTATGAACAGACGAGACCACTTAAGTGCGCTAATGCCCTGTACATCACTTCCTGCTTCTTCATAAAAAACTAATTTTCATGGCGGGAGTGACAAAAAGCCATATACGTCAAAATCATGTTTTGTGGTGAAAAAACGGCTGGGTCCATACCTGCTGCCGTTTTTTCATGAATAACATCCTAAAAATCATGCATTTCATGACAGTGGACCTTTAAAAGATGCCAGACGCAGCATTCACGTCAACTTGCACCGTTGTTACTGATGACGCCCGTTGAATGAGCCTAAAATGGCCATTTGAAAACAAAACGGACGACTTCCTGTATATTTTTAGACCACAAATGCGTGGTCCGCCCACATCCTAAACATTTCCGCTATTTCTCAGCACACGTCTGTCTAGTCGACAAGGTTAAAAAAAAATAATGGCGATTGAACTCAATTTCTCACACCAGTTTGTCATTGACGGTCTACAAAAAAACGTCTCCTTCGAAATTGATGAGTCCGATGGAGTCCCAATTTAGGTTTTGTTCTCTTGATTTTGCCAACAAGTGATGAGAAAGGGGGAATTCGTAGCCACAGTAGGTCAGGTTTCCTTTGCGTCTGTAGGATCACTTAGATCAAGATAAATCATTTTACCTGTGACGGCAGCCTTGCTTGGGGTTTTTTTTTTTTTTTTAACGACAACACTGCTGACGACTAAACCCCGAGGCTTCGTGTCTGCTTAATTAGAATTGACTTTTTACAACGAGGGCGTTTGTTCCTTGATCCGCGCCAAGACTGGCATTTGAATAAAGACGGCATGTTTGGAGCCTATAATAGAACATCAAACCTGTTTTGGACATCTTCTGTAGTCGTTAAAAATATACCACTGCTTTCTTGTTCTTTTTTGGTTTGGTTTGGCAGCCCTTTCAACTTTGTAATTTGGATTTGTAACTAGCGTTCATCCGACATACACCCAGTGTACTTTGTTCTAACTAACTGACGTCAAGCTGTAACACTTCATGCCACGCTTTGATCCTACTCGAGCGACGTGATTCAAGATTCTAAGTGATCCTACAGATGAAAAAAAAAAAAAAAAAAGAAACTGACCTACGGTGGCTGGGAGAAGTCCACACACCCCTATTCAAATATCAACTTTTTGTGATAAAAAAAAGTAAATAAATAAAATGTAACGAATGAATAAATAAAATATAAATAAATGAATAAATAAAGCGATAAGGTGGATCAGCTGGTAAAGCGTTGACCTCACAGTTCTGAGTACCCGGGTTCAATCCCGGCCCCGCCTGCGTGGGTTTTCTCCCACATCCCAAAAACATGCAACATTAATTGGACACTCTAAATTGCCCCTAGGTGTGATTGTAAGTGTTTGTCTGTATTTCAGGGCGTATCCCGCCTCCTGCCCATCGACAGCTGGGATAGGCTCCAGCACTCCCCGTGACCCTCGTGAGGATAAGCGGCAAAGAAAATGGAGGATGGATGATGGATAAATAAATAGTAAACTGATATAATGTGGTTGCATTAGTGGACACGGCCCTCATAGCTGGGGATTTCTCTGTCACAATTCACCATCAATCCATCCATCCATTTTTAGCCGCTTATCCCCACAAGGGTCACAGGGAGTGCTGGAGCCAATCCCAGCTGTCAACAGGCAGGAGGTGGGGAACACCCTGACCCGGTTGCCACCCAATTGCAGGGCACATGGAGACAAAACAGCCGCACTCACAATCACACCTTGGGGCAATTTAGAGTGTCCAATTACTGTGGGGTGTTTTTGGGATGTGGGAGGAAACCGGGGTGCCCACCCGGAGGAAACCCACGCAGGCACGGGGAGAACACGCAAACTCCACACATGCGGGTTCAGGATCGAACCCGGGACCTCGGAGCTGTGAGGCCAACGCTTTCCAATCACATTTAATGTGTCAGCATTCACCTGCCACCCTTCTAAGTGCCTCTTAATAACCCAAATTAACAAAGTTATGTATTACAATAATGATTGAGTGTTCTTTTTGGAACACAAAAAAATAAAAATTAAAAAATTCAGTCTGTATGCATAGTAAATATTGATCATGCATAGCTGTTACATAAAACACCAGTGGCTACTGTATTCTTGCTGCTTTTTGCTCACATTGAATGCTGCATCTATATTTTGCACGTTGTTTTTTTTTTATATTTGTATACACCTGCTGACAGTCATAAGATTTTTATTTCATTCTCAACCGGGAGCAATTTTCTCTTCGTACAACGCTGTCGACATTTACTGCTGCTGTTCGCATTAACCTTTGTATTGAATACCTATGTATTTAATCACGCAGTGTGCCACTCACAATTTCACGTTTCCATAAATATGTAATTTTCGTGAAATAACTTACAATGCTGTCGACTACGCTTGCTGCTGTTCAAAGGCTTCTGTAAATATAGTATATAGATATCCATAATTTACTCATGCACTGCTGCTCGACAATGAAAATACGTGCAGAAAGTATTTGATTGAAAGTCGACTATTATAATGTAATAACTGGTAGTAATAGTTAAAGCTTATTCAATTGAGTCCATTTTAGCCCGATGCTATACTATCAGACTATGAATGATGAAAAATGTACAGTGTGTAATGTAATGACATGGCGGAACAGGCACATCATCCAGTGTGAAAGCGCAGTCGCGGCTGTCGCGTCTGTGGCTGCTTCCGATTTCGCGAATTAGGTTTCGTCGGCTTCCACGGTCGGGAGCCCACACACGGTTCACGCGATGGTTAAGTCACTTTTACATCTTTGTGACTAATAATGCCAGAGACGCGCGAATTCCGGACAGACGCTTACAATTCGGCAGACGGTGTGAAAAGCTTTCGCTGCCTTCACGTCACATTGGGGGAAGCAAACGAACAAGCGGGACAATTGCAGCTGGAACGCCGTTTGTCCCGCTCTAATCATCAAGCTTCTGGGCTCGATGGCTTTTCCAGAAGGATGTGGTACTTGCTGGCGAGGCAGCTGCTTTAAATAAAGTGACAATTTTTAATGGGGTTTCAAACCTCAGCATCATCGCCTGCTGCCAACTCCTCGGCGATGACATACATCTGATCTGCGTGTTTTTCCAATCCAACCGGACGCACAGGAAGCCGGTAAGAGGAAGCGCTTTATATAGAGTGACTTGGTGCACACTTTTAGGAGAGCATCTGCGCCGAATGCGACGTCGCTGGACGCACTTTTATTAGCGGGGACAGCTGCAGTGGACACACCAGAGAGGCGCGAACGCAATTACAGTCCGATTTGCTTCCTTTTTCGGTGGGGAACATCCAATTTGGCAGCAATTTTAGCAGGTCGGCGGCTGCTAAGTGATCATAATGAGCGTCTTAATGTTTTCGCGCAGAGCCGAGCGCCCCTCTGCGGTTTTATCCCCTTGACAGTTTGATCACCGGCCCAATCGTCTAGCGGGGAAACTGTCATCCGAACACTTTATGTGATCATTTACATGAGGCGCCATTACGCTGCCAATGGAGATGAGCAGTAAGCAGCAGCAACAGCTATTTTTCCCACTCCTTTTTCCTTTCGGCTTGTCCCGTTAGGGGTCGCCACAGCGTGTCATCTTTTTCCATCTAAGCCTATCTCCTGCATCTTCCTCTCTCACACCAAGTGTCATCATGTCTTCCCTGACAACATCCATCAACCTTCTCTTTGGTCTTCATCTCGCGCTTTTGCCTGGCAGCTCCATCCTCAGCACCCTTCTACCAATATACCGTAATTCCCGGCCGACAGAGCGCAGCTGGTTACAAGCCTCACTGAGTACATTTGTAAAGGAAATACAATTTCCCACATCTATATATATATACACACGCCACAGCTGTGTAAAAGCTGCAAGTACCCACATTGAAACATGAGATATTTACAAAGAAAGACGGTACACGTTACCGCTGACGCTGCGCTAACGTTAACAGGGCCGGTTAAAATAAAACTTATTGGTAAATATCACTGAGACACGCCAGTAACACAGCAGCAAGACGCTAGCACAGCGCTAACAGGGCCGGTAAAAATCACTTCCTCGGCACATGCATTCCACCGTTCTCATTCTTCCCTTTTCTGCTCGAGTGCCACCTTGCGGCTGTTAGGAAAAAATGCACAAATTTGGTCATTTAGTCAAAATACAGTTTTTACGGAAAGCTTTCAGACCCTCTTAAATGAGTCACTCTTTGTTGTAGCCCTTTTTTCAAAGTTAAAGTTCATTGTTTTCTCATTAATGTACACCCAGCACCCCATATTGACAGGAAAAAAAAATTTTGCAGTTTTTTTTAAAGAAAAATTCCTTAATCCTTAAGTATTGAGACCCTTTGCTCTGTCCATTTTTACACCTTCGCTGGAGTCGAGCTGTGCTCGCTTATATTGATTGGACCTGATTCCCGTGACCCTTGTTAGGATAAGCAACTTGGAAAATGGATGGATTTTTTTCCCCCTGTCTATATGGGTTGCTATGTGTACATTCATGTGGGGGCAAAAAAATTAACAAATGATTTTAGCAAAGGGCCGCAATATATTAAAAAAAAGTGGAAAATTTAATGAGGTCTTAATACTTTTCGTAACCCAATGTATTTTTCGAATTATGTATTTTTACAGTTTTGTGTAGAATATTTTGTATTGTTTTCTGACATTTTTCATCCAATATTTGCTTAAAAAAAGTACTTATTAAAAAAAAAAAAAAAAAAAAAATCACCCTTCTGCTGTTGTTGTCCTCCCCAGGTCACGACCCACACCTGACGGCTACCTCCGCTCCACAATGACAAAAGTGATGACTCCCACCCACCCCCTCCCCACCACAAATCTAAAAAAATTAAAAAAAATCTACCAATGTCAAATCTTTGCAATGCGACACACATAAATTTGATAAAGAACAGGAGCTGCTCCATGCATTGACACAATGACACACTAAACATAGCCAGCATTGGCCATTGGTGTGTGTGTGTGTGTGTGTGTGTGTGTGTGTGTGTGTGTGTGTGTGTGTGTGTGTGTGGTGATTACACAAACAGGCTCTTTGTGCCCCGCGGCCTTGATGAAGCTAGAGAAGCACAAAAAAAAAAGTTGTTTTTGACCTCGCAGATGGAAAATAAATACACCCTCCCGCTGCTGAGGGGAACGAGCGCGATTATTTATGTGAAAACTAAATAGTGAAACCTTATCTGAGCGAGTGGTCCCAGAACGCTGACTCCAATACATCTCACCGACAGAGTTTCGCATGTAAAGGAAATGGGCTTGTTGAGGAAGGATTTTTAGGGGGGAAAACAATCTTCTTTTGCCCAATACTTTAATTATATGGTCTTGCTTTGATGTGGATGGAAATTAATAGTTACATCTGTATGGAAATTTGAAGGCAGATTATTCAGGTTTTAATTAGGCTTCCTCTTCAGCCTCAAAAGAGTCAAAACCTTAAATTACTGCTATAATATTGACTCAGTATATATTAGGGAGGGGGAAAAAAAGTGATGATGATGGGAAGAATAAACACAAGAGATGAACAATACTGCCCCCTAATGGCGACATTAGTGGGACAATGCCAATGAAGATGAGCAGTAGGTGGCGCCACATTTTGACAGACACTTTATCATTGTATTTTTGTCCCATTTCTTTTTTGTACAATTGTTTTTTATATGTTCGACTAGTTAACTTTTTTTTTTTACTATTGTGAAGTGAAGCTTTAATATCTTAAATATATTTGCGATTTTTTTTTTTTAGCGAAGGGGTAAAATAATAATAATAATTTCTTTTTCACCCAATAGTAACCATGATTTAGGACATCCTGAGTCCCAAACCAACTAGCTTAATTTTCAAATTGACTATTCACATTTTTCAAAATCTCCTTGCAACTTCCTACCTTTGATGACCTTTGTCATAAATGTAAATCACGAGATTGCATTCGAGCCACGTAGCATACAGAGTATTGATTCTTTTCCAGCATAACTTATTGAATTAATAAACAGGAAAAAAATAATAATAAGATGCCTTACTACAATGTAGAGCCAACGTTGGAAGTGCACCGCTGTTGAACCTGTCAAGAGGGAAACAAACATCTGACTTTGCCACATGCAATATTTTTTTATGATAAATGTATACATGTTGACATGTTGACTTTTACCTTTATCCCCTGAAGCGCACTTGAGTTGAATGCCGTGCTGTGGTGACTCAGTGGCTGCAACGAAGTACACGTCAGGTTTGCTTTGATAGAAGAAAACAAAACAACAACAATAATCACACTGTGCTTAGATAGATGGTTGGAAAATGGATTGGAAAAGCGAAATACTGCAACATAACTAACAGCAATACCGCATAATACTCCAGTAAGATTCATGTGGTTCACCTGACCAATTAATTTGTTACGAAAGCATATGCACCTCTATAATTCCACAAATTGAAGTTGTGAAGCAATAGTTATCATATGATTATTACCCAGTTGACGGTTTGAACTTTTTTTTTTTTTTTTAAACAATGAGGACCCCATAAACTACCCACAGTGCCTGTTAGAATTTTACTAGGAACGCATAAACTTTTTATTACTTTATATGACCCACTTTAAAATAAGACACATGATGTGAATACTAAACATGCAGTGATGAAGCTACAATACCGAGTAGAGCAATAATTTAATCATGTCCAAACACAGAAGTGCAAAATTCTCAAAAACAGAGAACATCAAAATAGCCAATGACTGAAAATACCCTGCTAATGAATTCCTTGTACTGTACTGCGATTTTCCATGATGAGAAATTTCTCAGTGTTCGACCTTAACAGAATATGAATATATATAATTTTACATGTGCATCATTTGAGGTACTTTACTAACCTGAAACCCACAAATGGAATAAAGTCAACAAAGGCATTTAGCATTAGCCAGTTAATGGATAACATAGATATGAATTTGTAAATATGACGCGCCCCTTTTGAGCTACATGGCAACAACACCGCTAAGCTAGGAGGGTCAAGGTCTTTTGTGCATCCGATGTTGGTGGACCACAAGTAAACCAACTGAAAGGGACTGTTCATAGATAAAAAAATGTAATAATAATAAATGACAAAAAAGTATTTGGTTTTAAAATATATGGTATTTCAATGTTATATATTTCATGTAATAAAATTAAACAGAGTGGGCTGAATGCTTCCCATTTTGCCTTGTGAACCTAAAACTTTTTTGTTCTTTTTAAATCTACTTTCTTTTCTTCTTTTTTTTTTTCAAAATTCCTCTCACAATATTAGTTATGTATTTTTTTTAACATGATCCCATCCAATTAAATTGACATTTGGCCATTATCTACTTTGTAAATTATGACCTGCTCCCCCTTCATTATTTTATCATCTGCATGACATTTCGACACGTCGTTATCTATGTGCACCCTAGCGGCCGCGATATTGGACTGAACGGTGCGGAATGCGTTAATAATCTCCCCGGGCGTCGTGCGGCGTTTCAAGCCCCGTTGCGCCTGGTATCGATCCCAACGGTGTCGGGAATTTATTGTTATCGAAGCTATTAAGCGTCCAGCGGAGCGTACACTCATGCAGTAGTTCGGGTCGTACATCTTTCATTTCGCTAGAATAATAACGATAAACCCCTTCAAGACACGGAATGAAAAAATAAACAACGGGTTAGTCACCTTACAGCCGACGGACATACATTATACAACAATGCTTACGAAATGCACTGAAGAAAAATGTAAACTGCTGTGGTGAACATTCCTGCAGTCAGCGTGCCATTTGCACCCCCCCCCCCCCCCACAGAACTTGTGACATCTGCGCCATTATACGGTGTGATGAAACTGCACATTTCAGAGCCGGCTTCATTGCGGACAGCCTAAATGCACACCTGTGCAATAATCGTGATGTCCGGGATTGCGAGAGCGTGTCTAAGGGATGAAGAGTAATGGTTGAGAAAAACGCCAAAACCATAAACTGTTCATTTTTAATGTAAACAGATAATTGATGGGCCACCATCTAAGTCAAGGGTGCCCAGACTTTTTTATCCCAAGATCTACTTCTCAAGCATCCAGCCTTTCGCGATCGACGGGGGGGGGGGGGCGGGGGGGTTTAAAATGGGGGAACTAAAATGCAAAACATATTTATTTTAAACAATATCGAGGATTTCCTTATGTGTAAATGTATGTTTGTGTGCCTTTCAGAACCGCATGAGCCAATGTTACACAACATGATTAACTGCAAACATTTTTTGTAACTACTGATGTCTTTTTTTTTTTTTTCTCTGCACGCCGTCGCCATCGACCGAAACTGCCTTGTGATCGACGCATTGAGCACCAGCACCCCTGATCAAAGTCATTGGTTCCCAAACTTTTTTGGGGAGATTAAATTCTTTTTTGACACACACAGCATTTTTCTGAAAATACACATAGGCTTAGCTTGCAATAATCAATAAACCGAAACTGGGGCGCACCCCCCAGTTTGAATACCATTGGTCTAAGTAGAAAGAAGCTACAGTTTACCGTCCATCTTTTCATTGTTACAGGCGGACATTTTTGTGAATTTGCCGACAAGGATTTAAGGCTGCGCGTCAGCTGACGTTAGCTTTTGGGGCGTTTCCTCACGTTGTGCATCGTGTATATCAAGCAGCGCGATGTTTTCATCTGTCACAACCTGGTTTCATCTCCAGCTGCAAAGTTATCTTTACACTGCTGTCAGTTTTCCAAATAATACAAATTCACGCGCAAACACCCTTTAAATGTCACCATCCAACTACTTTCTAATTACCATAGCGCGGTGCTAATTGGAGCACTTGTGGCAGTCTCGCCGTGCGCCACAAACATCGCATCCACTCCAGTGTTCTCTCTGAAGGAGGCCGACGTACTTGAACGGTTACGCAGATGCATCCTCGCAAATTGCGTCCGTCTCCAGTCATATACCGTACCCCTCATGTTTAGGCGTTGAACCGCGAGCCATCCAAGATGGATTGATCATGGAGTGGGCTACATAATAGTGCTTCTCTTTATTTGTCAAATCGAAAACCCGTAGGGATTTTTTTTTTTTTTTTTTGCTCCCCCCCCAAGCGAGATGCACAAGGCAGTAATTACAGAGAAACATTTGTAGGGATTGATGCAGCTTTCAGGAGAACAGAACAAAGCTTTGATATCCAAGAACTATAATGGCAATTTTTATATATAATGGCATTTTGGTTGGGTACATACAGTACCAGGAAAATTAAAGTTACTATACCGCCTTGTCTCTAGCCATAATCTTTTCCTTTGTGTTACTAATGAATGACTGATTTGGAAGGGTAGAAGGGATGGCGGGGAGGGGTGCAATTAAGTTATTTAATTCTTGAACAGCTTATGTACAACTCCACTGCAACATGCTGCCAGTTTTATGCCTTGAGTTGATCTTGTTACACTTTTTCTGGACCAATCAGTATGAATAAGAGATATGACTGGCACGATTCCTAACTTTGAACTGGAAACACTCCTTAAAGTGCCACGGTCATGAAATGCAGGATTTTTAGTATGTTATTAATGAACAAAAATGGCAGCCGGAATGGACCCATCCATTTTTTTCCCCACCACAAAACATGATTTTGACGTATATGGCTTTTTGTAACTTCCGCCATGAAAATCCTCCCCGTTTTTGAGAAGAAGCAGGAAGTGATGTACAGGGCAGTAGCGCGCTCAGGCTGGCTTGTCTGTGTTCTATTAGTTTTACCTGCGCTAAGGTAACTCTTTGTTTGTTAGCCAAAATGCCAGATCGTTGAATTGCTGGATATCATTCGAACACTCAGAAGGATGGATTTACCCTTCATAAGTTTCCAGGAGACTCGGTTTTTCATGGAAAATGGATTGCACAGGTGCAAAGGACGAGAGCTTCGTGGGTTCCAAATGACAGGTAGGTGTGAAGCTACTAAAAAAAATAATACTTCGGGGGGAACGTAATCCGTAAATCGGGGTGCTAAATGTGTCGATGTGCCACCCTGGCTGAAGCTGTGATCGGCAGACCCGCCGCAGAGGTGGATCGGACAGGGAGGCAGTTTTGCCGTGATCCGCATATCATCTAAATATGGCTCGAAACGATAGGATTATATTACCCCGGTCACTTCACTCGGTTGTGAGATGTTCTCTTCTTCGAAAAGAGCTTCCGTGTCAGAAGGGGTGTCGGAAAAATCCAAATACCTCTGTTCTTTGTCGCCCATAGTAGGTGGCACAGCGTGTTTTCATTGGCAAATGTCCCAGTGTGATGTCACGGACAGAAGATGCAGCCAATATGGCTACCACTTGAATGTCGAATGAGACTTCCTCAACTTTGCGCGTGGATGACGCGCTCTCCGCTCATATTTATTTTTTCGTATAGACATTGAAGTGAATAATGTTATATGTATTTTTCATTACAATATCTATAGGCATGACACTTGCCCTTTAAATTTTGACACCCTTTGCACAGTTGCCACAGATTGGACTATCACGAATGGACATGATAGAAGACTCTGCATCCTTGCACAACTGTGAGTTTGATAATGAAAAAAAAAAAAAAAAAAAAAAAAGATGTACTCAAAGATGTATGTCATACGGCGCCAACGACCGGAGACAAATTCCTTGTGTGTTGTTACATAATTGGCTAATAAAGTTGATTTGGATTCTCATTGTGAAGCCAAAGTGGCAACATGCTGCCACTTCGCAACGTGACCTGCCGTCATCACACCCTAGCAGCGCGTGCACGCTGAAAAGGTTCAGAGACGGCGTGTTGCGCCCTGCTAAGTGCAGAATTGTAAATCTATCTGTGTGCCAGAGATGGCTTAAACCGGTGTCGGTACTTTCATCTTATAAAATTCTAATAATTACAGTTCTGACAGCTCTGGGTTGTGTCCCCCCCCCCCCCCAACCCCCCCGTTTTGCAGCTGCAGAGCGTTGGCCTGGCAACAATTTCATGGTGTACCCAGACTCCTGCCCGATGACAGCTGGGGTTCGCTCCAGCAACCTTCGTGAGGATAAGCGGCTCAGATAGAGAGAGAGATAGAGAGATAGAGAGATAGATAGATAGATAGATAGATAGATAGAAGATAGATAGATAGATAGATAGATAGATAGATAGATAGATAGATAGATAGATAGATAGATAGATAGATAGATAGATAGATAGATAGATAGATAGATAGATAGATAGATAGATAGATAGATAGATAGATTAGTAGGGGCAAATACGACGAGTTTCAAAGAAAGAAAAGCTGAGTGCTTTGATCGTTTTGCATACTTTTTCAGTCGTCTGCGCTTTGTTTCTATCGCCAGAGAGATAGGGTGTCTTTTTTTTTTTTTTAATTTTACATACCTAACAGGACATCAGTTGAACATCAGTATAACCATGAGTTGAAAAGCGCTTTTAAAAAGGTCAACATGTTTGAGAAAAGGTTGTCGCGGCATCGAAAAGGGCTTCGCAGAATGAGATTGTGACATCGACAGCCATTGTTCCGGTCTGACCCCCGTACCTCCAAAGACTCGGTTTCTGTCGTTATGGCAACAGGTACAGGAGTTAAAAAAGAAAGAAAGAAAGAACACGTCAGTCTTGTGTCTGACCTCATGAGACGTTCAAGCGCAGAGTTGGGTAAGGTAGCTTAAAATTTCGATTAGGTCAGAGTTAAAGAAAGGAAAAAGTTTGTGGGAAATAATTACTGGAGAAAGTGTCAGTATTAAGTGGGGGGTAAAAAAAAAAAAAACTCAAATACTGACTTGTGAGGAACTTCAGATTTGTTCATTTCTCAAATATCTCATAAACGTCAAATAGACAAAAATATACTTGCAGCCAGCACGGCAAGGACCACTCATGCTTACTGGCCTGCTTGCAGGACAACATTTTGGTCTTTAGACGCTTGCAAAAGTCCCAAAAGAGACCCAACCAGCTGCTGAACAAGCATTTTCTAAATGAACCCCTTTGAAGAGAATTTAAGAGGTTGTAACCCCCCCAAGTGGAATGGGGCCCCCCGTATTGTCATAGGTCAGAACAATGGCCTGGACAGCTCAACATGAACCCGCATCTGCCGATGTGGCCGTCCAATGTCCACCTTCGAATGCTCCATTTTTCGAGATTTCAAGTGAGGCTGATTACGCACTCCCCTCTCCCCTGCGTATCCTCTGATAGATTAGCAATTTGGTGGAGGGTAATTGTTGAGGCGGCGAAATTATCGCGCTCTGGCAAGACAGGACCACCGCAGGGACTAGACTCAGGTGTCATTATATCTTAAACTAGTGTACAACCTCAGTTGAAAAAAATAAAAATAAAAAATAAGCCTAAGACAAAATTTTACTGATTAATGCCTAACACAACTCAACGACAAAAGACAAAACAATTTAGCGCCACAAGGTAGGAAAAGCAGAACCCCGTTGTTTATCCAAAACAATCTGGGCATTCTTCCTAATGGACTAGATGTCGGCAATCCGCTTTATCCTGAACGCCACGTGAGCAAATACAGAAAACAGGACAGCTGACGTCCTGTGCATGTTACGCTAACAAAAAACATGCCTACGATTTGATTACATGATGTTTGGGACTGAACTTGCAAAACTGTTTTCTTTATGACTGGTATCGTCCAACAAAAGTATAGAAAAGTATATGTAAAAAATGAAAGAAGCTTAAGCATTGAATCTTGTCATCGTTGTTGCGGATCTGGTTACATCTTTTATTTAAAAAAAAAAAAAAAAAAGACATTGTAAATGTTTCAAGTCCCTACGGTTACTTTGTCACTGCCCCATTCGAACCGTGAGGAAGTGCTTTGACCCGTTTTACCAGCAGAATGTTGCGCATGTACCAGATTCCTGAAGGAAGAGGCAGATAAGCGAGAAATCATACAGAACCTTTTCATATTCCCCGTCTGAAACCAATATTCCTGCACTCCAGGAGGAGAAAAAGAAACCCACAGTACACTATTTGTATTTGTAGGCTCTGCTTAGCTAATTGTCTCCTAAATCAGCTCAACCTCAGAGAGAGTAACCTATTTAGTGGCAACTTGACAAATATGAAATACAACTGGAATTTGCATTCATATCCTGTGGTTGAATTGCTGGTTTGTTTCCACGGAGCGCTGCAATTTTGGAAGGCGGAATATACCCTCAACCCGTCGCAGGGCACACGGACACTGACCACAGTCGCATTCACAATCACACCTCGGGGCAATTTAGAGTGTCCAATTAATGTTGCATGTTTTTGGGATGTGGGAGGAAACCCGAGTGCCTGGAGAAAAGCCACGCAGGCACGGCGGGGAGAACATGCAAACTCCACACAGGCGGGGCTGGGATTTGAACCCCTGGTCCTCAGAACTGCGAGGCCAACGCGTTTCAGCTGCTACACCGACACCGTGCTGCTAGCTTTCTGCCATCTTTTATGTATACAAGTCCTCTTTTGAAAATGTCGTTTCTGAGTGAATCCTGTGATTGCTCATACTCCTTGAACCAAAACATATCGCACAAGCAATAATAAAAACCTGGAAGTAAAACAATATAAAGTTGTGTGGCGTGCATAACTGTTGATCTGAAAAGTTAATCGAGTAAACGTAACAGAGGAAATATAGGATGGTACTACCCTCTTTTATTCAAACCTTTCTGCGCTCTTAAATCACAAATCAGGTCTGTAATGAATATATTTCCCGATTTCTTTGCGCCGAGTGGCTCTTATTGCATAGCGGTGTGTCGCCTCGATCCTCAGCGTTAATTAAACACGCTATTTGTTTATCATTAAATAGGTATGCCAAGAAAGGGAGTTGAAGTGGGATGCGGTGGGCAAATCACCATGAGTCTGCCGAGACAAGTGGCAATAATACAAAAACATAAACTCAAGAGTAGCATGCCCATCTGTTTGATCCCATCTGAATGGCTGTTGACCGATGACGTTAGAATAGACGAGACTAGACTGGATCAGGGAATTCTGAAGAGACAATGTTGCACAGTTTTTATTATATCCCGTTTATGTGTAGTAAAACTGGGGTGTCGTCATTACTCATTTGTACCGAAGGGGACTGAGGATACATCCCTGAGTTGTCTCCAAATTCAGGGTATGTGTGGAGGAGAAGTTGTTTCTCATCCTGACATTTTGAGGTCTGTTACTGTGGAGGCCCAGTATCCAGGTCACCAATGAGCTAATGATACCCGGGTTACTCAGCTCCGTGACCAGTTTATGCTTTATTATTATTTCTTATTTGTATTTATGTAGCGCTGAAATCCACAGACAGCGTGACAATTGTGTGCAGTGCTGTATTAAGTCGGTCTTCTGTTAATCTGTTTGTCAGAAATGCAAACTTCTAGATTGGTAAAGCGACAGGAGATAGTTGTTCGAGCTGTGTTCCTTGAGCAATTTTTTTTTTTTCAACTTATTTTCATGTGAGATGAATGGTGGCCAATTGGTTAGTACATCTGCCTCACAGTTCTGAGCCCCTGGGTTCAAATCCGGCCTCGTCTATGTGGAGTATGAACCGTATTTGTTGAAATGTGACCCGCAATTAGCTGCCAACCAGTTCTGGATAATTGGGATAATCTTCAAGTTTAGAATCTAATTTTTAAAAACTACCAAACTAACATAAGAGTAAATATCAATGAAATACTCATCAACAGCACAGGAATGGAAGAGCCGCATGAGAGTTGTGAGTCGAGTTGACCGCCGGGTTAGTTTGGGAGTTAGGGAATTAGGTTCACCGCTTAGCTATCGGACTCCAGCCGGGCTGGTTTCCTGGCGGTATGCCGGCTACTGGTGCACAATGGTAAAAAGCCATTTGTCCCTGCAGCCTGCGAATAGGGCCCCCTTCTGCTTTGCTGAAGGTTTCCATTACTCCAGACAATTTGTTTCAGTAAAAGTAGAAAGAAATTTTGCTTGTGTCCGCTTGCCCGTGAAAAACATATACAAACGACATAATTTGGGTCATTTCCCTTGGATCCCGGAAAGCAAATGGCTCCAAAGCTCACCTCCAATAATCTAGCGAGGAAGATTCAACAGGTTAATGAGCTTGACGCGGCTCTCGAGAACCTTCCTCTTCACTTACAGCCCAAATTGCCTCAAGCCCCCCTCCGCCCCCCCAATAAATGTCAAGACCGATGTCAGCTCGATTTCTACCTTGAGCTTCACATCTATACAAGGTAATCATCACCTTCCTCCTTCCCCACTCTGAACTCATTGTGACCCAAAGGGTGCTAAAAATTCCATCCGGTATTTCATAAATCTGAGACGGTGATGAACGGCTTTCAAAACGTTTTTATCTCCTTCGCAATTGCTTGTTTTTCACCCTTAAGCCATGATCTTAATTTTAAAAGGTGGTTGCACCTTTAACTGTCACTGCCGACTCAAATTTGAAAAGGAGAAATTCTGTGCTACTCGTGATTTAGATAATCCATGCGATAACACGTGGCTGCTCCAATATTTTTGGACGACAGTGCAGTTGCTTTTGTCCATATCTGGCCGAATGTCAAATACAAAGAAAAAAAAAAAAATCACTTTCCCATGAAACAAGCCATGCAAACCGGTGCGCACCAATGGACGCGAGCTTCCATGATTAACAAATAAGACGACACTCGCTGCCTTGAAGCCGTTAAAATTTCTCAAAAAAAAAAAAAAAAATAAGAAAAGCGCATGACAAAAGGCTTTCCAAGCATAACGCAGATAAGTCATGTGAATTATATTTGCGGGTCACGCACATTGTATCTACAGTGCAGCAGCTCAGCTACTTTGTTATGATCAGTGAAATGAAACGGGAGCCTGAGAGATCGTGTATTTCTCTGACGCTGGGATGTCTTCCTCATCCTCGAGGGGCTTGGTCTCATCTCTCTGCATTAGAAGGGGGGAGGATGGAGAGGTGGGTGGGGGTGGGGTGGGGGGTCTTTCCATAGCGCTAACGCCTAGGGCCTTAAGACCAGAGTCTTATGTTTTCAATCAAACGGTTTATGAGAGAATACTAGTATTGTATTGTATTCCTGGGCATCTTTCTGCACTCGTCATTTGATGGGATTAGCCAAACGAATGCCAGTAGAGTTGATGTTGTAGGCGTTGGCTGTACAGGGACATGAAGTGAACATTTCGGATTACAATTATTATATGGATATTGCTAAAAAAAAAATAATAATAATAATAGTAATGAAATTTTCCGCACATCCAAATGGTTTAAAAATCTCATACCGAGATTATAGTTACCAAAATTTGACAGCGAGAGAGAGAAGAGAAGCTCAGGAATACATTCCTCAAAACGTGTTTAAATATTTAAAGGGGAGTTCCGGTGGTTTGCATAAACAATGTATCCAATAAGTCATGTAAGATGTACTCAATCTCGACAATGTGATGTTAAATCCTCTCTCATTTAATAGTGTTTGGCGAAGATTTTTGAAATCAACAATTACAAATTTTCAGGGGTGCTGACGTTTTCGCGAGTCACATGACCAACGTGGCCGTACGTGACGTGTTGCGTGCAGTTCCAAACGCTCGATTACATGGGACGCCATTACGCTCGGCGCTGATTTATCAGATTTATCCTCATCTGATGAAGAAATCGCAGTATCGGTTGATTGGGAAGACGGTGACTCGCGAAAATGGCAACGCCTCTGGAAATTCGTAATTGTCAATTAAAAATTCTCTCAAAACATTATTAAATGAAAGGATTTAACATCATATTGGCAAGATAGAGTACATGTTACATGACCAATTGGATACATTGTTAATACAAAACCAACGGAATCACCATTTATGCGCATGTGTGTGTTTTTTTCAAATCTATTTAAAGTTATGTGATCCGTTTGCGTCACTGTGTAAAGAATGTTCTGCCCGTGTCAGTTATGTCATTCCCATTTTCCTCATTGGCCGGCAGTTGCTCCTCATACCAAATCACTTCATTATTCATCCATCCATCCATTTCCTAGACCGCTTATCCTCAGGGGTTTCCGCTCATCTAATCGTGAGGCACATGCAGAGAAATAAAGAGCTCCAACGCTATGTTCTAAAAGTCTGCCGTGTCACGCCGTTGGCATCCGCTCGGGTACCGAAGAAACGTACGCGCTCGTCAAGTTTGCAATTACTGGGCCGTGGGGTTCCAGTGGGATTCCTCCGCGACAGCTTTTTTTTTTTTTTTTTTTTTTTGATTTGTCAAAACCTCCAACATCCAATTCCCATGCACCGAGTTAAATCATACAAAATATAGCTTTTATTCAGTGGGCGGCTTGCTCGAAATTATTAGAGCGATCGCTCTACTTTCTATAACTCGGTAATACGTTTGTTTGTCTTCCACAAACATCCACTTCAATCATTTTAAATTTCATTTCACGGTTGCTGATATTCCCCAAATGTTTCATAGTGAAAACCATTCCTGTTTTTTTTTTTGTTTTTTTTTTAATACAATGGTCTCTCCCATTTTTACACCAGTTGGCAACAGTGCGTGTAATTTATGAGCATGAGTAAACGTGCAATTTAATGATTTGGCATCTGAGTAAAAGTTGAGAATCTCACTCCATTCCTCCCACTCTAATTTGTGCAATCTTTGGACATGTTCAGAACATGGAAGTCTTTGATTGACCAGACCGCATCCGTAGATCAGGCCCGTAGTGCTGTCATTACTGTAAGTAGCACTGCTCAGTCATTAGACCCAACTTCTTACATCATTTGTTCTAATCATATTTTTAATTTCAAAGTAATGGACATTTTGTTAGTGGACTGGTCAATCCATTGATTGAGGGGGCTGGATATTCCTCTTAATTTCATTTCACACATCAATTGCTCCGCTATTTGCCAAATTGCATGCTAAATTACGCGGCACGGTGGTTCAGCTGGTAAATCGTTGGCCTCACAGTTCTGAAGTCCGGGTTCAATCCCTTACCCGCCTGTGTGGAGTTTGCATGTTCTCCCCGTGCCTGCGTGAGTTTTCTCCGACCACTCGGTTTCCTCCCACATCCCAAAAAATAATGCAGCATTAATTGAACACTCTAAATTGCCCGTAGGAGCGATTGTGTGTGCGCGGCTGTTTGTCTCGAAGTGACCTGCGATTGATTGGCAACCGGTTCAGGTTGTACCCCGCCTGCTGGCCGTTAACAGCTGGGATTGGCTCCAGCACTCCCTGCGACCCTTGTGAGGATAAGCGCCAAAGACAATGGATGGATGGACATGCTAAATTATAACAATAAATACTGGGAAACATTGTCATTTTGTGGGGTTAGTCAATTCGTGCATCCCATTTCTGGCACCAATTTTTACAATTTTCTACTATCGCCGCTCAGTGTGAAAGTCACGAAATGGGAACGAGAGTAAAAGCGTACCAGGAGATGCTCAAAGGCCTGTCGATAGCCGTGCGAAAAGGGAAGAGCGAACAAGCAGACGCCGTTTCGCACCAGCGAATCACAAACATAACCATAAGTAATTTTACGCAGAATTTCCGCAAAGAAAGGCAGCTTTGAGATGTGTCCCGTGTTAAAGCCATGTTAAAAAGTCAACTTTGACAGGTCTTGCTTGTGACTCCAACAGAAACGCGATCGGAGGGGCACCGACGCGCTGTCACATGGAAGTCATTTCCGAGGCTTTTACACCATGTCGCCGCTCACGTGCTACAGCAAGTGCACGTGTCACATGATCGAAAGGCGGGTGGGGGATTAAAAGGCATTGGCATTCCATTGGGAAACAAAACAAAACAAAAAAAGTGACACGCAAATGACTCTTCACATAATCAACAAAGGAGGCTTTTGTTATAGACAACAGCAAATTTGAACACAATGACGCGAGGTCGCAGCGCGGTAGAAGCCAAGTCTTCCGAGTGGAGGTGTTGCGACTTCAAACTGGCAACTCACGGTTCGGGTAATTATTGCAACGCAGCCTTTCCACTCTATGAGTGTGTGTGTTCCATTTTGACACGATTGAAGCTAGTTTGACATTTTTTTTTTTTTTTAAAATCCCACTTCTGCACACTTCTGTAGAAATGTCTATTTTACTCGAATACAAATACAGCGGTGCTTTGACTTGGTGAACAATCTTCATAAAAAAGAAAAAAAAAGAGACGCTTCAAGCCGTTTAATACCACTCCCACTTGAGGTTTACTGTCAAACTAAAAATAAAACAAAGAAATGCACATTATGTATTTAAAACAACCGCATACTTTTGCTTTAACGTCAGATGGCTTAACGCTAACACATAATGGGAAATAGAATAGAAAGCATAGTGAATAACATCTCTGTCGTAATGTTATAACACGTTAAGAAACAAATATTTGGACACCAACTATGCAGCAACACTTATAGACAGACGATTATAACGATTCTCACATGCATGTATTCTTTATCCTCTTTGAAAAATGCAGGCTGGGAAACCCCGAGATTTGTTCTTTTGTGGAAGGTTGTCATTCCTTGGAGTATTAATGTACACTGGACCAGTTGTTTTGTACTTAAAGCCCAAGTCATCCCGATAAACATCCTAAAATAGATATTGACATGAAAAATACACATAACATTATTCACTTCAATGTCTATACAAAAAAATAAATATGAGCGGAGAGCGGGTCATCCATGCGCAAAGTTGCGGAAGTCTCATTGGACATTCAAGTGGTAGCCATATTGGCTGCATCTTCTGTCCGTGACATCACACTGGGACATTCGCCATTGAAAACACGTTGTGGCACCTACTATGAGAGACGAACACGCCCCTTCTGACACGGAACCTCTTTTCGAAGAAGAGAACATCTCACAACCGAGTGAAGTGACCGGGGCAATATTACCCTATCGTTTGAGCCGTATTTAGATGATACGCGGATCACTTCTAACTACCAACAGACTCGCAAAGAGTATGTAGGAGCCAGCCCGGCTGAAGCCGTGCCTCGTGGCTCGTCCCCCCTACTACTATGGGAAACGGAAGCTCGGCCAAAGTGATCGGCGGACACGGCGCCGATGGCCACATCGACAAATTTAGCACCTCTGACTTAAGGACGCGAAGCTCTCATCCTTTGCACCCGTGCAATCCATTTCTCACAACAAACCGAGTCTCTTGGAAACTTATGAAGGGTAAATCCATCCTCCCGAGTGTTCGAGCAATGCAACGAGCCGGCAGTTTGGTTAACACGAAGGAACAACGAGCTACCTCCCCGAAAGAAACGAGCCCGCCTGAGCGCGCTACTGCCCTGTACGTCACTTCCTGCTTCTTGTCGAAAACAAATCCCTCGAGAGGATTTTCCCGACGGGAGTTACAAAAAGCCATACACGTTAAAAACATGTTTTGTGGTGAAAAGACGCATGGGTCCATACCGGCTGCCATTTTCTCATTAATAACATACTAAAAATCATGCATTTCATGACATTGGCCCTTTAACATTTCTCTTTTCCTCTTTCCTGTTAGGGTTAACCCTCTTCAAGCCGGAATTAGAAGAAATTTTGTCTTCTCGAGCTTGTTCTAAGGACTATTCTGTTACTTTCTTGGCAATGCTGTGGCATCAAAGAAACCACGTCCTGTCGTTTCACTTTTCTAAGTGCATGTATTAAGTCGTCTGAGTCTTTTTTTTTTTTTTTTTTCCCCTCTTCGCTTGAACTTTTGATTTTTCCACTGGAGTGACATCATCGGCCCACGGTCTCCATGGTCACGCGTGCTGCGTTCAGGCTGCTGTGAGGGAGGAGGAGGACGGAGCGCCGCACAGATGGATGTGACAGCACCACGCAGCAGGCACACGTCTATCTTCTTCTTCTGCTCCGTCTTCTACCACTAACATGGATTCTTCTCCAACGCCGCCCGCGTACGACCACTACCGCTCCACGCTGTCGCCCACCATGGACATCGGCGCTGGCTTCTACCTGCTGTTTATCAGTAAGTTCATTTTTTTTTTACCGTTTGCTTTTGTGAAAGGTTTGTGACACTTGGGAACATCTTGCTGTGGCTTGTTTACCATCCTCAACTCACTCAGACTCAATCAACCAATCAACTGTTGCCCTCTTGGTGGCTTTTCCCATAATTGCCATAGAACTGAAACATCAACCGCACACGGACACCGGAGTACATTTGAATACCGATTATGAGTATTCGGAAGCACGCTGGTGGTGGTGGTGGGGCCATCATAAAAGAGTCATGGAGGTATAAAAATGAGAGCAGTGATTGGCTCCAGAGCAGTTGCTTAAAGGAGAATAAAGGACGGGGGTCTGGCGGGGATGGTAGAAAGTCATTTGAAGCTGGCGTGGTGACATCATCTATATGTAATACACTAACGACATTATATCAAAATTCATTTTAAGACTGGAAGCGGTCTGGCGTGCGCGCACGCGACGGCGTTTGCTGGAAAACTAAAGGGCAAGGTTAACTGAAAGGTTTGCGCGTGCAAAAGGGGACGCGACGTAAATTGATGCGCGATTGAGCAATTCACATCCTACTTGTACAGTACAGGTGCAAAATTTTGGTATTTGAACTTTTAGGATTCATCTCCCCTTGCACGCATTTAATTGGGTCCAATTTGCATTGGATTATATAACACTTTTTTAAAAAATTTACTGTACCATTATTTCTCTCATTTTAGCACAACGTTAATGTTCAAAGCGTGCATACTGTTACAGCGGTTTGGCGTTACATATTCCTTATCTTTCATTTTTAATGAACACAAATCAACTACGTTATTGTATCGTTTTGCTTGGACTTTCTGGTATGGCCAAGAATTATTGAAGGTGGTAATTGCTGTAAAAGGTTTGAGGACCATTGACGTCAGGCATTTGTGTCAAACTCCCAGCCCGAGGGCAACATCTGGCCCATCAGGCAATCACATCCGGCCCGCGGAACCATTCGACAAGCAGCAACGGAACTGGCCCGCACGGCAAATTATAAAAGGCCGTGACTCGATATTCGTTACATCTGTCATTTTGTTTGTACCGTTAGAGAGATTGTTACAGTATGTTTAGTGTGCATTTTGCAAGGTAAGTGTTAGCTAATCGTTCCAAAAACAAAAAGCATCTTCCTCAAATAAACCCAAATGCCTCTGACTGATGCCTGCATGAAATAAACTCACCACAACATTCACATTTCAATATTTTTTTTTAAATGCATCATTACATAGGTTTGGGCATATGCACAACTGCCAAAGACTCAATACAATTTTTTTTGAAAAAAAAACATGGATTTTTTTTTTTTTTTTTTTGCAGCTGCTTGCTCGCCAAAAATGATCACTACTGTCTTTTTTTTTTTTGCAACTTAATAAAATGTTTGTCTTCCACCAGCACTTCCAATGCTATCACGGAAAAACTGTCGGAGCTATTTAAAGCACAAAAGTCTCTCAAATACACTACGGCGGTCCAGATCTGCCGGCCAAAGCGTGACATGAGCGAGTGAACACACAATACAGCGCTTGTTATCCAAAATCTTAGCAAATCAGGCCCGAAGTGTGGCCGATCCATGGATCTCTTTACTGACGCTGTTAAGGAAATATTTTGCAAGATATTACTGGAAGAAGGGCCAATCACGAAGCGTTGGCATTTAGCCATTTTATGGGGATGCTCAATCCTTGGATCCCACTTCTGACACCAAGCACGCTGGTGATATTTTCTAAATTGCCGTGACAAACACTGGGAAGTGCAATAGCGATGACATAATACCACAAGGCTACGTTATTCAATTGCGTATTATGAAATGGATTTAACTCAATTTAGGCAATAGAACAACTTTTATTAGTTTTGGAGGACATAAAATTGAAGGATACTTCTTTGATAATGTACGAAAACAAGAAGAGGAGGGACGCAAAAATGAGAGAAATGGAAGCAATTTGAGGAGATAAAAGTCAAACAGGTCTTTGAGGGTCAGAGTTCTACCTGAACAACCGGTGTTCAAATACTTATCACACAAATAAATCGTTAAAAAAAAAAAATCATACATAGTGATTTCTGGATTTTTCTTTTTAGATGATCTCTCTCAC
Source organism: Syngnathoides biaculeatus (assembly GCF_019802595.1). NCBI lineage: Eukaryota > Metazoa > Chordata > Actinopteri > Syngnathiformes > Syngnathidae > Syngnathoides > Syngnathoides biaculeatus. Next base: position 10,373,764 of record NC_084662.1, on the reverse strand, counting down.
AGTGGACATGCACCTACGATGAAAATTTCAGACCCCTCCATGATTTCTAAGTGGGCAAACGTGCAATGTAGCAGGGGGTTCGAATACTTATTTTCTTCCCTGTACACATTAAGAAGAAAAAAACATTTCTTCGCAAGAACGTTGGCGTTTTTACCAATATTGGACAGTAGGTTAAAAATGGCCGAGGCATTTATGCTATTGGGCAAATGATTAATAAATCAATAATTTGTTTCAGTGTTTCTAATTAAATGCAATTGAGTAAGCTTACATTGACTTTTAGTGTAAACTCAATCATTTAGTAAATGCATTTTTATATGAATAAAATGTCAAATATTTGCGATGAGACGTCGGTTTGATTAAGAAGTCCTAATAATTGCGAGCGTGATCTGTTGTGTGCGTCCCAGCCGTGTTCTCCATCATGGGCAACCTGCTGGTTCTGGTGATGGCCTTCAGCCGTTCCTCCCGCATGAAGCCTCCCGAGCTCCTGAGCGTCAACCTGGCGGTGACCGACCTGGGGGCGGCGGTCACCATGTACCCCCTGGCCGTGGCCTCGGCCTGGAGCCACCGCTTCCTCGGCGGGGACGCCGCCTGCCTGTACTACGGCCTGGCCGGCTTCTTCTTCGGCGTGGCCAGCATCATGAATCTCACGGTCTTGGCCATCGTGCGCTTTGTGGTGTCGATGGGCCTGCAGTCGCCCAGTAAGTAGCAATATCGCGCCGATATACACCGAACACCTGCTTTTTGGGTTTGCGTTACCACGTTTCGCATTTTATGGTGGGTCTAAAAAGTCTGCACACCCCTGTTCAAATTTAATTTACTTCCTTTCAAAACATTCTCCACCATTAATGTGGTCATTGCGTGATGTACCAACTCACTAAATAGAAAAAGTTTTCTTTTGGTCTCCTCAAAATGATGTTAAGAGATAGTCGGCATGGTTTTTCTAATGAGTTAGAAATTCGCTTGTGGGGGAAATGAGTCGATCCATCCATCCATTTTCTTACCCGCTTATCCTCACAAGGGTCGCAGGAGTGCTGGAGCCTGTCCCAGCCATCAACGGGCAGGCGGCGGGGTACACCCTGAATTGGTCGCCAGCCAATCGCAGGGCCGATGGAGACAAACAGTCGCACTCACAATCACACCTACGGGGAATTTAGAGTGTCCAATTAATGTTGCATGTTTTTTGGGGATGTGGGAGGAAACCGGAGTGCCCGGAGAAAACCCACGCAGAGACGGGGAGAACATGTGAACTCCACACAGGCACAGACGGGATTTGAACCCCTGTCCTTAGAATTGTGAGGCCAACGATCTAACCAGTTGCTCCACCGTGTATCATTTCTGATAATCAATTAACCTTAAAAACTTTGAGCTTCTCAAAAGTTAATAATAATTGTAAGCCGCGTATTGTCCTCTGACTCGACAGTTTCCTCACACCCAAGCGCCAAATAATAATTCATTAAATCCGTGATATATGTTATCTAGAGGACAAAGTGAGCTGGCGGCACGTCAAGCTTCTGTGTTCGTGGTCTTGGCTGTACGCTCTGGTCTGGGCTCTCATGCCAGTCCTGGGCTGGGGCCAATACGGTCCGGAGCCTTTCGGCCTGTCCTGCTCCCTGGCGTGGGGTCGTCTGAGGAGCGAGGACTCCTCCTTCGTGGTGGCCATGTTCTCCTTCAACCTGGCTCTGCCGGCCGCCGTCATCGTGTGCTGCTACTTCGGCATCGCCATCAAACTCTACGTCACCTACAAGAAGTCTCTGGGACACGGGCGACGCATCCCCAATGTACTCAAGATGCACCGCAGGCTGTTCACGGTCAGTATTGTCAGTTCGGAAGATTGTTTTTTTTTTTTAGCTTGCTGATACTCCCCATGAACACCTTCGACAGGGTTCTAGACCCAAGTCACTTGACATTCTGAAACCAGATATGAACTCAAACTTCAGTTTGCGACACAAAGTGGAAAATCAACCAAGCAACGGCTACTAACTGGAAAATCGTAAATTAGGGTACTTGGATCCTGTTCTGCCTGAGCCCGCGTGAAACCGCGACCACCAACATCCTGTCCTTGTCCTGTGCTTTAGATGGCGGTGCTGATCAGCCTGAGCTTCATCGTCTGCTGGTCTCCTTACAGCATCGTGAGCATGTGGTCAGCCATCGGGCCCGGCAGCTCCATCCCGCCTCAACTCAGCGTTCTGCCCTGCATGTTCGCCAAGAGCTCCACAGCTTGCAACCCCGTCATCTACTACATTTTCAGCCAGAGCTTCAAGCGGGAGGTCAAGCAAGTGATGCGCTGCCGGCCGGGATTAAACCAGTGTTGCGGCGGTGAGGACGCCGAGCGAGCCAAAGAAGGAGCGTCCCAGTCGGGTTCCAAGGGGGAAGGGGGCGCGACCACGCAGGTTTGAATTGAAACGGAAAACGGGACAAAAGGTGATGCTTGCGGCGGTTTGCGTTTCGAAGGGACAACTGGAGTGCAAGTGGATTTTTCACAACATCAAACCACTGGAGGGGAAGATTTTGGGCCGGGGCTTTAAAGACCAAATGCGACAGAAATGGACAATCGTGAAGAAATTCCACCCAACAAACTGACACTTACGCACTTGTTGACTCACTGCAACAGAAAACGGGTTCATATTGGGAAAAAATTGTTTTGAAGAAACATAACTACTGATTTTTTTTTTTTTTTTTTAGTCAACTCCATTTTGATGGAAATTGTGTTCAAAGTGAATTTGTTGATAATGTCATTTGATATTTTCTTCAGTAGAGCACAGCAATCCCCAATCATTTTTGTGCCACAGACTGGTATCACGTGAAGACAGACTTTGACAGCTCAGCATAGAAGCATAGAAAAACATCCATCAGTTTTCTGAGCCGCTTATCCTCACAAGGGTCGCACGGATGCCGGAGCCTCTCTAGGTATCTTTGGGTAGAAGGCTGAGCACACCCTGAGCTGGTCGCCAGCCAATCGCAGGGCACATCGATACAAACGGCTGCACTTACAATCACACCTAGGAGCAATTTAAAGTGTCCAGTTAATGTTGCATGTTTTTGGGATGTGGGAGGAAACCGGAGTGCCCACCCGGAAAAAACCCACGCAGGCACGAGGGAGAACATGCAAACTCCCCACAGGCGAGCCTGTGATTGAACCCTGTACCTCAGAACTGCGAGGCCGACACTTTACAGCTGATCCACCGTGCGGCCACATAAAGACATACGTTTGTAAATAAAATTCACCTTTACGCTGAATATAGTTGATGTAATTATCGGGAGTCCTGCGCATGTTTGTCTTCAACGAACTTGTCTTATATTACGTGTCGTGTAGCACAATGATTCCCAACAAGGGTGCCTTGAAAGCTCATCAGGGGTACCATGGGAAATTATCAAAAAAATAAATAATTGTTCATTACAAATATGTCATCTATTGATCCCACCAATGTATCAGCAAAAGAACAATTCAATGTTTTTCCATTGGAAACCAGACTGTAAACCTGATCCCATTCATAGAACAGAATGCTAGTTTTAAGAGTTTCCCGTTCAATTAAATAGATCCGCATTTCACACTCTTGTTGATGATCTCACTCTTCCTACTTTATGTTACATTTTTTGCTTGTGAGGATGCTGTGGATTTCTGTTATTTAAAAAGAACACCTTGGGACAATAAAGGGTGGGAAACGCTGCCAAAGCAAGCTGGAAGGCTGGAAAAAAAAAAAAAAAAAGGAAGCATTTCCCTATTACGATCCCTGACACTGTATTTGTGTATAGGCCTGTTGTATATCTTTTGCAAGTGATTGTGCGAGCGGTCTGATTTTTTTGATCAAAGTAGCATAAGAACCACATGCTACATTGACATAAATCATCAGTCAATCACTCAGCAATTTTCAGCGACAAGTCGCGATGTTCGTGCGTGTCCGTGTCATACAACTTTCGTGTGGATAAAGTTCTCGTCAGCACACAGTCACTGTCCGTGCATTTTTTGGAACTAAAAACATTTGGGCCACAGAGATAACCTTGACGCCGGGAGGAGTCGAATTTTAAGACCGCTATTCAGATTTGATTCTCACCTGGGTGAACAATTACTTGTGAAAATATTCTTGATATTTAACTCATGGATTAAATATTAAATGGGGAACAAGTTTTTAAATCAGAAGTTGAGGATAGTTAAACTGTAGTTCAGGTTTAAAAGGTCCCGAGTTACACAGAAAAAAAAAAAAAAAAATCCTTGAAATATCTTAACATTGTTACATACATATTGAAATTTTGGTACACATTTTAGCAAGGATTATAGAAGTTGACGCAAATGATTGTTTCACATCCCACATAAAAGAATGTGGCGGGTTAGATGTGGCAACCGTACCTTGAGTTTTGAAATCCGTGCACAAAAATCTTCATTCCCACACGATTCGGCTTCGGTTGCACATACTGGTCAAACCTGAAAGCTGTCATGAAAGCGTTCACGTTGCGTAAATCTGTCAGTTTTCCAGCTGTCATCGGGAATATTATTATCATCATTTGTGATCACTTTCAGATACAGTTGAAGCCAGAAGTTTACATACATTGTGCAAAAACGTCTTTTTTTTTGGTCTCACTGTCTGAACTCAAACGTCCTCTCTCCGGTTTCAGACCAGTCAGGATCACCCATATTAATTTTGTTAAATGCCACAAAAATGAGCGAGATCATTTCTTTTTAGAATTTTACATTATTTCATTTGAGGTAAAAGTTTCTATAAACAAAAAGCAATGTCTTTAAAGAACATGGGGAAGCCAGGATGCTCATTGAGAGCTTAACTGACAACATGTGAGTTCAATTATGGCACACCTCAAGCAATATGCTTCCTTGTTTGAAATTATGGGGGGGGGAATTAAAAAGAAAATCGGGCCAGCAATTCAGAGAAGGAATTGTGGAGCTCCACAAGTCTGACTCATGCTCGGGGGAAATTTAGATCAATTTAATCTGATTTGACTTCAAACAAAATATACGTTTTTCCATAATTTGTAAATTTCTTGCTTCAACTGTACCTCCGATCATGTGGCATTGTGTGACTAATGGCACCGATAAGTAGGGCATTGTACGAAACATCCTTGCGGGTAAGGCAGACGAGACATCAAGACTTTACCTCCAGGGGAAAGAATTAAAAAAAAAAAAAAAAAAAACCGACGTGTTGCGTGATCTCCCACTGTTAGCCAGCAACATGGCTAAGTCAGCGAAAGCCTGGAACTTCACTATTTCCACTTGTAAACCTTTCAACCCCGTTTTTTTTTTTTTTGGTGTGTTTTTGTTTATTTAACTAGGTTTATGCTTAAGCAGACGCGCCACTCGAAGAAATTAATTACAGGTATATTTTCAGCAACAACAACAAAAAAAATCAGGTTTACGTAGCCGTATAAGGCACAAATTCAGCTAAAATAAGGTTTAGCTAACCATAATAAAACAGAAACAATATTGTTGCATAATCCCAATGTCTTCAAACAAGTACATTTTAGGATTACATCACAAATTTGACCAAAATGTCAAATTTTAACGTCATATCAAGATAGAGATCAAGTTTAATTAGGGTTTTACCTTTCTCTATTTTCCTTCGGGAGCAGCTGCTTTAAATGTCTGGGCAGCAATTACCGAAATTTTATTGTACCTGCAATGCAACGGGTGTAATGCCGTGACATCACCACGAATATGGTGGGGGCAGTATATCCAAAATGTGCCTCATCGGTCAAAGTTAAATATAAAACGAAGAAGTGTCATCGGTCTTCAGGGCGGAAATGTAAAGTCCTCACGTGTCACAGAAATTGCAAATTAAGAAAAACTTTTTTTTTCAAGTCTTCACGTGTCACAAACATTGTTAATGAAGAAAAACTTTTTTTTAGACGTCCTCATGTGTATACAGGTTATCAGGAGGTTAAAAAGTGTGTATATTCAAACATTGAAACCAATGTAATGAAATTAATAATCTTAACTACATGACATTCGGGCTTTTCCTGTTTGTAAAAAAATGTACATTTTCTGATCACTGAGCTGGAGACTTTCCGTTTAAACATCTCAGATTGGTGTAGCATTTCATTCAAAGAAATATATACAATGTACAAATATTTAAAATTCAGTGACATCCGATAAGGCAAACAAGAAATCATGCATCCAGTAATTAATCATCACCATTTGATAATGGATAACATTTTTCAACAGAGTACAAAAAAAAAAAAAAAACAAACAGAAAAACTACTGAAAATGGCAAGTGGGATACATTTCATCTGTATTCTACAAAAATCGCGGGCCGTCTTGTTTCCCTTCACATGGCCTGTCGGATGTTCTCCAGGCTCTTGTGGATGTTGTCCACCACGTCCACGGCGGCCTGCGGGATCCTGGTGCCCGGCCCGAAGATGGCGCTCACGCCGCTCTCGTACAGGAAGTCGTAATCCTGCGCACAACAGGGCGCCAAAGTTCATGTTGACTATCATTTCATTCCTCTGAAATGTGTTAGTCAAAGTACAATTTTTTAATTTAAATTTCTCTTTTATTTTTTATTCCAAATTTATTTCAACTTAAACTTCTTTATTTTACACTTATTTTCTATATTAAGTATCATTTGAATTAAATATAATTTAATTCCATTTTAATTTCATTGATACAATCATTGCAACTTCAATTTCATTGACGCTTTCAGTTAAATTTGAACACAATCTCTAAAGCAAATATTTGAAATTTAAAAGCAACTAATTTGTAAAAAAAAACTTTAAACTGAATTTCTTATCAATCAAGATTTCAATCCAATTTAATTTCAACTTTAAAATTACTTATTTTTATTATTATTATTTTATTTATACACATTAGAACTAAGTTAAATGTTCACTTTAACTTCAAGATGTTCTAGTAGTCTTTTTTCCTTTCGAGCAGGTTTTGTGCTAACAGACTTCTACTTCAAACTACAACGATGCCTTGGTTCTCGACCACAATCCGTTCCAGAAAACGGTTCGAGAAGTGATTTGTTCGAAAACCAAATCAATGTTTCCCATTACAATGAATGGATAAATAAATAATGCGTTCCAAGCCTAAAAAATTGGGCTTTTTAAAGCATGTTTTTTTAGCTTTTCCTGATAATAAACTGGATAGTAGAACTACATGTATAGTTTAAATATTTTATATTATAAAATAATTTTCAAAATATATTTATTTTTTGCCGAAAATGTATGCCCCCAGCCTTGTAAGCTTTTCTTTTTCTTTAATTAACAAATGTGCAGAATAACTTTAAACAAGCAACTTGCCTTCTTTGGAGCCATGATCGGGGGTTAATATGGTAGTCCTTGATAAGAAGAAAAACTGTACTGTATTCATAATTCATTGGGATTCTCTTGGCAGACAAATTGCTTGTACTGTAAAATGTGACTACAATAATGGCAGGGGAAATCTACTCGAACATCTGAATTTATAGTTGTTATAAAAAGACCAAAGACATAGACGTTTCAGATTCTGGCAGATTTTAAAACCCCCCCCCAAAAAATTTTTTTCAAAAAGCAAGACATGATGTATTGTCATTTAACGTCCCAAAAATATTTGATTTTCCGGCAAAAATAGTCTGTCACAAACACACAAAATTAAGACAGAACAAAAAAAAAAGAAGCTGGTTGTTACCTGTGGCGGGATGACGCCCCCGCAGATGACCAAGATGTCGGGTCGGCCCATCTTGCGGAGCTCCTTCACCAGCTCGGGCACCAAAGTCTTGTGGCCGGCGGCCAGCGTGCTGACGCCCACGCAGTGGACGTCGGCGTCCACCGCCTGCTGGGCCACCTCCGCGGGCGTCTGAAAGACAGTGGGCGGTCAACAAAGCACACATACACAAATTCATAATGCATAATGCATATCTCCTGTGTGTACCATACCCAGCCCCACTGTACAGATTTGTTTCCGTGAGGAGAAGGATCGTACAAAACCTGAAAGAGCGGTCCGATGTCCACGTCAAAGCCCAGGTCGGCGAACCCGGTGGCGATCACCTTGGCTCCTCGGTCGTGACCGTCCTGACCCATTTTGGCCACCAGGAGGCGAGGGTTCCTCCCTTCCTGGTTCTTAAATTCGGCCACTCTGCGTTCATTTTAGCGATGCAAAAAAAGAAAAGAAAAAGAATATTGTGAAGAATGAATATATGCCCGTGAGTATTGTTGTGCGCTCTGATTGGATGTGTTGTTGCTCCATGTGTATTTAAGTAGCTACAACAACATCAATGCTAATTGCGGTTAGCCCATCAATGGCAATCCACATTATATGGTAGCATTAAGCTAACATACTTTTGTTAAACAAAGGTATTTAGTGTATTTTTTTTTTTTTTTTTAATATATCCTACATTATCTGCTCTAAGTCTCACATATTCGCTGCTTGTATGCTCTGGAACATGTCCCTGTGACAAACGGGGGCTGAGTGCTATAGTTCCTGCTTGTTTGGGCGCGTTACCTGCTGAGGGCTGCAGCGATCTCTTGGTGCTCGCCGTACTCGCTGCGATACGCACCGCTCACCATGCGGCTGCTGGCCTTGTGCTCACCAAACACTTTCTTCATGGCGTCCGTGATCTCGCCCACGGAACATCTGCACACGGTAAGAAAACAAAGCTACAGTGCCGTATTTCACCCATACGATGAAGACATTTATGACGACTTGGTACAAACCTGGCGCGTGCCGCCTCCACAGCCAAACCGAGCAGGTTTCCCTTTCGGGTGCGGGCGCACTCCTCGATGGCGGCGAGGCAGCTGCGGGCGGCGTCCGTATCACGACTCTCCCGCACCTGTCACGGAAATGACACTCATCGCCCTCTAGACACACGTCACATTCGTGTATTAAGCGAGATGCATGCTCACTAGACACTTCATTAGGTACACCTGCTCATCCCATCCAATACCACAAATTTATTTCCATTTTTGTTGTATTACTTAAATGTTATTGCTGATAAAAAATAAATAAATAAATAAGAAGAATGCTGAAATGTTGAGATTTCTTTTCATTTTAACTTTTGGTATTATTACTGTTTTAATTGGGGTTATTAATACCTTATTTATGCAAAAGAAATGTTCTTTTATATTTTCCATTTTGTTACAGACTGGCTAATTTATTTTGACAACTAAAAGACTTACTATTAGAATTACTAACTCAATTAATATTGTCCCTTTATTCAAATTTTTGACATTATCTTTTTACAGAATTTGATTGTTTTATTTCATATAATAGTGGTTAGTTATTGAACTTATTTTTATACTGACAGCGAAGCCTTTAAAAATGTTACTGAAAAGGTCTTTTCATTTTCAAAACCACCTATACTCAATTTTAATAAATATCTATATTTTTTGACCAGGATTAATATTCCTTTCCGGGCAATGGTTGCAAATTTGCAACAGGTTTAATATAATCGAAAATTTTTATTTTAAGTATCGGATTTTTCTCCCTGCAAAATTTTATTTGGTCCAGAGAGGGTTAAAGCCAAGAGCAATTAATTTCATTGTATTACTGACCATACAATACAAAATCTAAAGGTTCCCTGAAAGTAAAACGAATATGAAGCGTGCATACTTCTTACCTTCTTCAACTTGTTGATCTGTTTCTGGCGTACGAGGGTGTTGTCGATGGCCAGCACCTCCACCGTCTCCTCCTTCTCCAGGCGGTATTTGTTCACCCCGACAATCACCTCGGAGCCTGGAGAAGTTACGTTATTGCTCTTAGGCAATGTCATCGCTTAAAAAGATTGGCGTCTCGACGACAGCGCCGGAGGGCAACATGGACGACGGCGGGCGGCGTCGGCGTACGCGAGTCGATGCGGGCCTGTCTGCGCGCTGCGCATTCCTCGATGCGGAGCTTCGGGATGCCCTCGGCCACCGCCCGGGCCATGCCGCCCATCTCCTCGATCTCTCGGATGAACTGCGGGCGGAAAGCGGCAGTGTCGTATTTACAGTCTCCACTCACTTTGTCTGTTTCCCATTGCGAGCGTTTCCCCACGCACCTTCAAGGCCGTGTTGTAGAGGTCGTCGGTGAGAGACTCCATCATGTGCGAGCCCCCCCAGGGGTCGGCCACCTTGGGGATGCCCGACTCTTCCTGGATGATGATCTGCGTGTTGCGGGCGATGCGGGCGCTCTTCACGGTGGGCAGGCCCAGGGCCTCGTCGAACGAGTTGGTGTGGAGCGACTGGGTGCCCCCGAACACGGCCGCCATGGCCTCGATCACCGTGCGGATCACGTTGTTGTACGGGTCCTGCGGGAAAAGTCGTTTTGTTCAGCATGGTTTGAATTGTGGATAAGGTTGCAAAATGCAAATCTTTAATGAAGTATTTTGAGGGTTACTCTGACAGTATCACGCAGAGGATAAAGATATCTTTGGTCTGTCTGCATATGTTGCTGTGTCATTTGTGTTCAAATATCCCTTGCTGAAAGGCTTTCAACTTTTGCAACATGGATGCTTATTTGATTAGCCCGTCTATGTCGTTTTGCATGTTAGCTTTCAGATCGCGTACCTTCCTAAATTATGAGATTTGATTACACCGTCACGTAATCTGTTTTTTCCCTAAACTGGGAATGAAATTATATCATGAAAATGGAAAAGCAAGTACTTTTTTGACAAATTGTTGACTGTTAGCAAGCTACAAGTTGAAAAGTTCGCAACCGCCATCCAGAGTTCCAATTTCTTTCTCTCACAAATCAAGAAAACATTTTTTTTTTTTTTTTTTTAACAAATCAGATGAACGATTCCTTGGATTGAAAAACCGTTGTGGATCACTTATAAGTCGAGCACCAGCTATAGAGATAAATATGTAGAGTCCATTTCCTGAAAGAATAAAACGAAAATTCAGAGGCTAGCTCGGCCCATGAAAGATGCTAATTATTTGCATTTTGAACTCCCCCCCCACGTAAAACATTTTGAAAGGGACTTTAACTGTATTTTTTTATACCATTTTGTACATATTTTAATGCATTGGGTCAAGATGAATGAGCAATATTTAACTCAACATTCATAATGTTATTTTGTAAGAATTTATTTATTTATTTTTACTTTTTCCACTTTCATTTGAAACTTGAAGTTGTGCTTAAGAGATAAATCTGTTGAAATGACTTGCTTTTAATTTATTTTTGACGAGATGTCTATTTATGACCAAACAAAATATTCATATGTATTGATTACTTACTTGCTCCGTGAGAGACCAACCGGACGTTTGGCAGTGAGTGCGCAGGAGGAGGGACTTAGCGTTTTGCGGCTGGAATTGTTCCCGCAGTAACGTGGACCACAGCTTCCTGGCCGCTCGCAGCTTGGCGATCTCCATGTAGAAGTTCATGCCGATGCCCCAGAAAAACGACAACCTGCAAATGGGACACGTGCGCATATACAGTTTACCTACATGCAGCAAGTACAGTAATGATTTGAAATAAATAAAATGACCCTTTTAAATTGAATTAAAAGTCATATTTTGAGGACTATTTTGGCTTTAAACCAAAGGTCAAATTTAATCAAATTTAACAAAAATAAAGCCAACAATTGCTAAAATATAACACAGTCAATATTAGAGGTAAACTTGAATGTGGTTAAAAGTGAAAGTAAACCTAAATTTGAAATAATATTAGAGTTTGGATTAAGTACAACCTCATTATGAATAGAATATTTCAATAAATTACATGATAGTCTAAAGTTAATTAAATTGGAGTATAAACTGGGAAGGAAATGACTTTTAATGTCGAAGCTAAATCTAAATTAAATTTAACGTTTAAAATGAGAGTTTAAACTGAGTTAAACTTAAACTGAATGTGTGAATTTATTAATTTTAGTTGCAATCTTAAATGTTATTAAATACTTTAATTAAAATTGAAAAGAACACATTTGAATTTGATAGTAGTTAAAGTTTTGATTTTTTTTTTTTTAAAAATGACAACTGAAATTCGAATAAAATAGATGACGTTGAATAACTCTAAAATCAAAAAATTTATTTTATGTTTCATTTGTAAAAAAAAAAGAAAAAAATGTGGCCAAGGGGGACCTTGTAATAAATGAACTTGCACTTGATGGGAAAAAGGTTCAACACCCAAATCACACAGTCGTGCAAAAAAAAAAAAAAAAGTCCTTAAAAGTAAGTCTATTGAGGACAAGCTGTTATTGTTCCAGACTTTGTGAACAGTATGTCTGGGTTGTCTGTCAAAGAGAGATAATGGCTTTCGTGAGAATGACTTTCACTTGATGAGAGTGACGGGCATCAGTGAATGGACTGCGTCTGCCACATCGTCGGCGGCGCTTAACCCTAATGTCGACGGGCCAGCGTTTCAGTTATTGAATGGCGGCGCCAAACGGCACAGGAAGGAATAGGAATGAAAGCAATTTCAAGCGGAGGAATTGGAACTTGTGTGAGGAGCGCGGCCTCTGGACCGGAACGTTCCACTGATGTGAAAACATTTAATCGAGGTCAGACGAAAAAGTATTAGCAATGAAATTAAGGCGATAAACCATTGTATGAATGATGATTACTGTATATTCCGCACCATCAGGCGCACCACATTGTAAGGCGCACCTACAATGAATGGCATATTTTAAAGCATTTTTCATATATAAGGCGCACCGCATCATACGGCGCATGGAATAGACGCTACAGTAGAGGCTGGGCTTACATTATGCACCCATTAGATGGGCTGCGCTAAAGGCTCAATATTGATCCATATATAAGGCGCACCTGATTATAAGACTCACTGTCAAATTTTGAGAAAATTAAAGGCTCTTAGGTGCGCCTTATAGTGCGGAAAATACGGTAATCAATGAATCGAACTGTCCAGAAAATGCACAAACATAAATTGATTATGATTTAGTTACTAGTTTGGTCTACAACAAAAAATGTCAATCAGAGAGTAAAAAACAAATTGGGCTGCGTCATCACTTTACCTGGGCGCAAACTCGTCGATGGTCAAGCCGGCTTTGAGTCCGGTGCGACAATACTCCAGCCCGTTGGCGATGGTGTACGCCACCTCCAAGATGGCGTCGGCCCCCGCCTCTTGAAGATGGTAGCCGCTGATGGAGATGGAGTTGAATTTGGGCATGTGCTGCGAATATGCCGAAGCGTTACCATAGACGGCAGATAGATGGCAGTATTCAAATCTTTTGAAGGCACACTGATCAGACGTGTGATTTGACTGAATGAAAAAATAATCACCAATTTTAACGTGCAAGTTGTATAAAATGTATTATGAATGAAATTTATCTAGTACATATATAAAAAAATGCTATTCTGTTTTCAAAATGTACACAATATGATCGTTCGTTATTTAGAAGCATACCTTTGCCCCCAAAAATTTAAAACTACTAAATTGAATTCAGATTTGCATCATGGCATGCAAACATACTTTCATAGCGAGTATATCGTATCCATTCGAAAATGCTTTAATTTCTTGTTCTTGTAAATGATTGAAACGCATGAATTTGACAACAATCATTAACGTCAAGTAAATAATACAGACATTTTTACTTCTGAACTCTCACAGTCTACAACTGGGGTTGGTTGTTGGCCTTGTGTTGACATCCGAATGTGCCGTTCCATCCAATCCCATCGGAATTTATTTTCGACATATCAATTTCTTTCACAGAGAAGTGTCTTTCGACTTGAGCGCCGCCATCGTGTTGACATAAAAATGGCCCCATGAACCGCCTCGTATACAACAAGGGTTTTCATTGGTCAGGAGGAACGCATTCGACCAATCAACTGACGCGTACCTAATCTTCCACCTCGGTTCCAAAAGTCGGACCGTAAAATGAACGAGTGTAGATTCTGGCACAGGTTACGGTCGGAATATTGCAGAAATAAAGAGAATATATATATATATATATATATGGTTTTTTTTGTTTTGTTTTTTTGATCAATGCAATTTAAAGACAGAATCCCGTCTATAAACGGGAAAATCACGTCTGATATATTGCAGTCTGCCATTCACAAGCGTAGCATCAATGTTAATTTTCATTTGCCCATTTATAGCTATTCGACTTGCATCTCGTATCTTGAAAACATCAATTCATATTTATTTAAAATATCTTTTGTTTGTATCTGTATGGTCTCTCTTTCAAAGATTGTTATAGGTGCCGAATACTTTCCCCGCAATACATGATGTGTACACTGTACATACCTGGGAGGTGTACGCAAAGATGTCGGCGATGGCGTGCATGGAAGGCTCCGGAGGGAAAATGTAGGTATTCCGCACCATGAACTCCTTCAGAATGTCGTTCTGGATGGTTCCGGTGAGCTTGGCCTTGGGTACGCCCTGCTCTTCGCCAGTCACGATGAACATGGCGAGGACGGGGATGACGGCCCCGTTCATGGTCATGGACACGGACATCTTCTCCAGCGGGATGCCGTCGAAGAGCATCTTCATGTCTTCCACCGTGTCGATGGCCACGCCCGCCATGCCCACGTCGCCGTGCACCCGCGGGTTGTCCGAGTCGTAGCCGCGGTGCGTGGGGAGATCGAAGGCCACGGAGAGGCCCTGCTGTCCGGCTGGGATGGACAAGAAAGGCCCGGATAAACCACACTCACCGGACATATTGGGATTTTCGTCACACAACGGGAGCAAAGCGTCGTAAAATATTACGAAGGCTATCGCTACCTTTGATGTTATCCTTGTAGAACTTGTTGCTCTCCTCCACAGTGCTGAAACCCGCATACTGCCTGATGGTCCAAGGTCTGCTGGTGTACATGGTGGGATAGGGCCCCCTAGTGTACGGAAACACTCCCGGTAGTTCGTCCGCACTCGCATCCGAGTCAGCCTTGGTGTACACCGGCTTGATGTCGATGCCCTCGGGCGTGTGCCATATCAGGTCCTCTGGGTTCTTCCCCTTCAGCTGTTTCTTGGCCAGGGCAGCCCACTGGGGGTGAAGCTCCACCTTGTCCCGACGCGGGCCCGAGGTGTGGAGTCCAGACACGTGGAGGGGCGCTTGGGCCAGGAGCCGGGCTGCGACGCACGCTCTGTGTGCCATCAGCATACTTCCTCTGGGCTTACACGTGCATGGATAACCTGGCAAAAGAGATGCAGACATGAACTTATAGTATTTTATTTTTTGGGTGGAGCAGAGACCTTTTTATAACATCTGTAAACAAATGTACAATTGTTTTTGTTCTCTATTCCCTTCACACAAAATGAAATCAATGGTGTCACATTTGTGATACATCAAATTTTGTACATGCAGTTGTCAAGTTCATCCTCAGTTTCCTAATAATGTGCTCAAGGTAATTTGATAACCTAAGGATTTTTTAAATCAACATATTAATGTTATTGCCGGCTATTTTTAAACAATATCTCTTCTTTAGTGTTCTTAACTTCTATGAGCAATATAACAACACAGTCCCCATGGTGACAACAGCTGAGAACCGTTGCATTCATCAATTTAACACAATCTAATAGACTATAAACACCATTTTAGCATTGGGAGCTATAAGCTAGTGGAAAAGGTCAGACTGTAACACGATCTACTGTTTAACTAAATTAAGTGGTAACGACCAAGTTAACCAGGATATGAACGTAATTATGTCCATTATGGATAAACTGAGACGACGTCAAGTTTAAAGGGGGGGGGGACTTAAGTTTAGCAAGACCAGCAGCTACAAAGCGCAAGTAGCTAATGGGTGGCGAACGAATTTTTCTGACAGATTGCGTTGAAAAATATACATAATTGAGCATTTATTCGTGGGATGTATTTTTCAGCAAGACTATTGGATATACTTTTAACATTTTTCTGACCTTGTTTCCTCTTCTTGTGGTCTTCAAAAGGTTGACCAAAGGGGTGTTAGCTTCTAGCCAATGTATTTTCATAACATTAGCTTTCAGCCAATCGAAGGAGACAGCGAGTTGATGAACTTTGAACTACAACAAACGGAAGTAAATAGTCAGCAGTTTCCTGTTTAGCAGCCATTTTGGTGCGGTATAATAAGCGCAGTTCATAAATCAGAGAAACTGATTTACAATTTTTACGCCTTTATTTAAGGGTCGTGCGTTTCCAAATTTTGAAATTAATGTTAACAAACCATATTTTCTAGATATAATTTGTTGTTTGAACTGCAAAAAAAAAAAGAAAATTCAGTTCATCATTATTCTCAAGCAAAACAAACAGGACACAGTGTAATTAACATGCCATATTTTAATTTTAGGGTTAATCAACAAAATGATAAGCAGCAACAGTTCTGTACGCCATCGGACCGGGTTGACTCAGGAAAACATACGTGCAGTAAATGCTTTTAATTGGGAGAGAGGGTTACAAATACATAGTTATGGCAATGTTTTGGGGTGGGGCGGCTTTCAGCAGGACAAACCCTGATTAAAGTGTCGATGCAATCAGGTCAGTAGTGTATGTAAGGGTTGCGTTTGTATAGAAAATACCCAGTCAAGACGTAGGGGCTTTATGTTTTTAATGTGCTTATGCTCTGTTGCTAACACTGTAAGGCAGTGAGTGTTTTGATTGCAGTATATAGAATGACTTTTGATGCATTGAGATCGTGAATGGAACAAGAGAGGGATGACGTTGGGGGGCAAGTTAGCGCATCAACCGGGTTCCTCCGCACAACTTTTTTTTTTTCCGTTCACTCCAGTTTGAGTAGTTCCACGTCGAAAACCAGGGTGGCGTTGGGAGGGATGACGCCGGGGTGGCCCGTGAGGCCGTAGGCGACATCCGGCGTGCAGGTGAGCTTCACCCTTTGGCCCAGGCTCATCTGAGGGACGAGAGCAAAATACAGACAAAAGGACTTTCGTCACAATATCAGAGCTATTGAAAAATGTGTACTTTAAAATTGTCGGTCTGCAACAGTGCATACAGTATTTTGCTATGAATATTTAAGATTTAAAAAAATGTACTGTAGTGTTTGACATATTTTACTCCATCCATCCATTTTCTTTTGCCGCTTATCCTCACGAGGGTCGCGGGGAAGTGCTGTAGCCTATCCCAGCTGTCAACGGGCAGGAGGAAGGGTATACCCTGAAGTGGTTGCCAGCCAATCGCAGACACATGGAGACAGTCGCACTCACAATCACACCTATGGGCAATTTAGAGTATCCAATTAATGTTCCATGTTTTGGGGATGTGGGAGGAAACCGGAGCGCCCGGAGGAAACCAACGCGGGCACGGGGAGAACATGCAAACACCACACCGGCGGCGCCAGGATTGAACCTGGGACCTCAGAACTGTGAGGCCAATGCTTTCTAGCTGACCCACCGTCCTGCCATATTTAATTGTATTACTATATTATTAAAATTTGTAATTTTTACATAGAACTGAATCTTCAAATGTTCAGCAATTAATTTGTATTTTTTTTCTATTTTCATTTGGTTTTATTTGTATGGTATTAGTTTTGTTTAATTTTTTTACATTTGAATTTAGTAATTGCTAGTTTTCATCTATTTTGCAATGAATATTTATTATTTAAAAAAAAGTTGTGCTGTAGTTTTTGACATATTTTACTATTCATAATTTTTCATTTGAATATGTGGCTAAAAAATGTCATACTTTGAAGGTCAATGGAAGACCTCTTCCTGCTATTTTTTTATTCATAATCTATAGTTCTGTCATATTTACATTAAAACCTGCGAAATGACTTTAATGAATTACAATATACATAACTGGTAACGCATTAAAGTAAATGAATTTTGTCCATTAAAAATAATTACTATACTTTGCATGTAACAACAATATTTAAGTGCCCTTACGTTCAGTTTAATATAATTGTGCTTTATTTGAGAATTCCTGCAATTTTGCTCTTTTCTTCTCGCAAGTTATAACGGC
Organism: Syngnathoides biaculeatus; assembly: GCF_019802595.1. NCBI lineage: Eukaryota > Metazoa > Chordata > Actinopteri > Syngnathiformes > Syngnathidae > Syngnathoides > Syngnathoides biaculeatus. The sequence continues at coordinate 10,356,023 of NC_084662.1, read as the reverse complement.
ACGCTTTCCCTGAGTGAAAGCTGTCTTCTTCTTAATGTGCACCAGAGGGGGCTGTTGTACAAACTGAGACAAAGTCCGGCTTGTATCAGCTTCAATTAAATCTTTCCCTATTATTAATTATTGAAAGACGTGTTGTTTATCATCATGATGCTCCCATTTCCAATCAAGTAGAAAGAAAAGATTCCTTTGACTGACGAGTGGCAATCACAATCTCTCGCATAGATTGACATAAAATCCCATCTAGCCCGGCAGGTCCAAGGACCGCGTTTACGAGGAATGTTCTGGTTTTCCGAACCTGGGCCACGCCTTCCTCCCAGCCTTTGATCACCTCGTTGCGTCCGATCTTGAACTTAAAGGGCTTGTTTCTGTCTCGGGACGAGTCGAACTTTTTGCCGTTCTGCAGCATACCTGTCAAAGAGAACAAATCGCCACTTTAGGGTTATACTTGCAATGGCTTTTTAGGATTATGTCAGAAAATCCTAAATTGTAGCTGGGAGGGGATGGAGGGGGAGGGGGGGGGGCATCTTGAGTCTGGTTCAATTTTCCCTAATGCACAAAGACGGAATGTGAATCAGGAAGCAGTGGCCTGGTTTATTGGATTATTTTAAGTTAACAACTAGGCCATCGCTCGCCAGCGTATCAAGGGAGGGAGAAAAAAAGTAGAAACCCAGACGAGGAAAGATGGAAGAATCAGAGATTTTGACTATTAAAAAAAAAGAAAAAAAAACATGAATACATTGCCAACACCATGATCAAGACATAAGAAAACAAGTTTATCTTTTGATCGGGAATAACTCCAGAACCCAAAGAGTATGGACTTGCTCGACTAGCCCAATAGATGGTACCCATCAAACTTTTCTCCCCCCTTTTCTCCACTGGTAACTTGTGGCAAAAAAATGATATTTTATGATTAAAAAAAATCCACATTTAGTAACGATCCAGCCCGCCGCATGATTTTGTGTGGCCCGCGGAGGCGAATCATGTGTATCATCTTCCATGATTTTTTTTTTTGATCAAATCTGTACCAAAATTTGCCAACAGTGGTGAGGTCAGCCCCAAGTGGGAATGTTTTTAAATCCGGGTGGAAAACTCTTCTTTTTTTTCATGCTTTTTAGAGTATATCTACTTTTTAATCATATTACTTGTTTTAATACTTTTTTTTAAATATATATTTTGTTTGTCCTTTTTATTGTTTTCATCCTGCTTAAAATGTTTTATCGCTTTGTTTTCAAATGCTTTTAATTATGTAAAGCACATTGAGTCACCTCGTGTATGAAATGCGCTATACAAATAAATTTGCTTTGCTTGCCGATCATAAATGATAAACGTTGAGCGATTACAAGCATTTTTGTGGTTGGAAAAACCCCTTACTCTTGATTTCCGATTCCAAAACTAGGTCATAAATTTCATGTGTAAATATGATGAGGCGGTTAAAAATTTTTTAGCGTTCCACAGCCATAACGGCGAGTACAATGTGCCCCGCGACAAAAACGAGTTTGACACCCATGGTCTAGACTAAGGGCCTACCCTGGCTACCCCCTGACGACTTCTTCCAATACTACTACTACTATACTCCTCCGTACGATGCTTTAATATTAGTCATTACTGGTAGAAGATAAAGAATATATACCTATGAGTACTATTTTCTGTCTACACGCTGCGCCACCGTTTGTGTTTGACTATCAGCCACTTCGAAAAACCGCAACCATTAATGCAAACAGTGAGCATGTCACTTGTGTTTTGCGCTGTATTTCAGTGAGAAACTTGAGTGGAATTCCCACAGCCAAAGCGATGATGGTTTGAAATTCATGTGGAATTTGCTCTTTTTCCATTTCTATTGTCTTACTGAAGTGATTTGAATGGAGGTCACTGCCACCATACGGCACTTGTAGTAGTAACCAAGTAAGTACAGTCATTTCCGGCATACAGAGAGCGCCTGGTTATAAGCCTCACCCAGTACATTTGTAAAGGAAATACCATTTGGTACATATACACGCCGCAGCTGTGTAAAACCCGCAAGTGCCCACATTGAAACACGAGATATTTACAAAGACAGTACACAGAGAGTTTAACGCTAATGCTAACGCTAGCACCGCGCTAACAGGGCCGGTTAAAAAAAACATACTGGTAAAAATCACTGACACACATCAGTAACATGCTAACGCGGGGCCGGACCGGTAAAAGTCACTTCCTCTGCACATATATTCCACCGGTCTCACGCTTCCCTTTTCCGCTCGAGTGCACACTTGCGGCCATTAGGAAAAAATGCACAAATTAGCCGCATCGGCGCATAAACTGCAGGGTTGAAAGCACGTGAAAAAATTTTATAGGCCGGAAATTACGGTAAGCAAACTTGCGGGTTAAAATGATTAGACGGCGCTAGCCGAGCGCTGAAGCGATCCTCCTCCGGTAACAGCTCTTTAATTTGTGTCAGTCTGTGTTCACCCGGCAAGTGTGAATAGTTGGGGGTCTAAAGACGCTTTGTGAACGCCACACTAACGGGGATGACCGCGTCACCTCTCCGCTTTCACCGGCTGTCTATAATTAGCGGCACCGGGCATTTCTAAGAATCACACAAGGCCCGCCGATCGCAGACGGGCCGGGATCGGTTCCAAACAAGGAAGTCGTTGAGTGCAAACAAATCGAGGTCAGCGCCTGCTGGTGTCCCAGTAGCATCGCCGTACAGATCCAGAAATCTGAAAACCGTGTATCAGGGAAACTAAAAAAAAAAATGGACAAAATTGAACACAGAATTCTCTCAATTTTTTTCATGTCATCCAAAATCCAGACTAAATTGTATCGATACAGTATTATGACGGACAACACCGTGCCGAGGAAGTGACTTTTACCGGTATGGTTTTTTTCCCCAGCTGCGCTAGCGTTAGTGCTGTGCTAACATGTTGCTGCTGTATTACTGCCGTGTCTCAGTGATTTTTACCTGTTTTTTTTTTGTTTGTTTTTAGCTGGCCCTGTTAGCGCTGTGCTACCGTCTCAGTGATTTTTTTTTTTTAACCTTACCTGTTCGTGCTACTGTGTTGTTGCTATGTTAAGCTAAGCTAAGGTATTAAAACTTTGAAAACTCTTTCTGTGTACCGTCTTTCTTTCTAAATATCTCGTGTTTCAATGTGGCCACTTGCGGCTTTAACGCAGCTGCGGCTTATGTCTGTACCAAATGGTATTTCCTTTAGAAATGTACTGGGTGCGGTTTATAATCCAGTGCGCCCTGTAGGCAGGAAATTACGGTAGCTTTTTAATGCTATATGATCTGATCTAGGTGCTAGGTGACTCTTCTGCAAATAATAAAGGATAGGTTTAAAAAATGTCTTATATTCACTACGCACATATACAATGAGAATATGCGGAGGTTGATTGTATCACAGTAGAGATATTTGATGCGATGGACCACAATATCGTCCTTCAACGCTGGTGAATTGTGACACCGTATCATAACAAACCGACACGACATGCAATTGACATTTGATGCCGGTGTATCAATATCGTAACATTACAAACATCGACAGGCTATAACACGGTATCGATATTTGAAGAAGTCAAACGTACTGCACCAAATTTCTTCTAAGGCCCATGCGCTGCTGGTCTACAAAAACTCATTGTGGAGTTTTTGCTTTGTCATGAACTCTCACTCATTGGGTCATGGCCCTGATCCAAGCACACTGCTTGCGGTTTTACCATTTTGTGCTACCCTGTAGATAGTTTTTACAGCATTTATTTGATATCCTTGATCTCCAACTTAAGGTGAATAGTGAATATAGTGTGTGTGTGGGGGGGGGGGGTGTTCAAATCCTAACCAAGGAACTGCGATCACAAGTTAAGAGCGTGGTCGTGGTAAAACCTTAACAAAAGCGACAAATCTTGTTGGCTGGCATGTGAGTGGTTTGCAGCCGATGTCGATACTGCGACAGATGCAAATGTTGCCGACTGCCGCTTTTTTTTTTTAAGACCTGAAGGAGAGCTCTAACATTATGGGGTGATAAAAAAAAAAAATCTATATGATCTTGTTGCTGAAGTTATAAAAAGGGTGTGTTCCCATGAACCACTTTATTAGGGACAACAGCAAGCAACACAAGCCCTGACAGGTGTGCTCAGATTTTGCTCATGTATTTTTTGCATTTTATGATTATCAGGGTGTGTTCAAACACTGCAATGTGTGTGTGTGTTTTTTTTTTTTTAATATGGTCTCACTAGATCACAAATGTTCATCTACTGCCAATTTTTTTTTTTTTTTTTGAGGCAGTCGCCGCCGCTATCAGTTATGGGTGCTTGGGTGGAGTGGAAGTTCCCTTCCCTTCCTGATCCTGACGCCGCCGCTCACGGGTCTCAAGAGAAACCTCGGAGCTCTTTTGGCGGCGTGGGCATAAAAAAAAAAAAAACAGGGGCGGGGTTATTTTTACTCCATCGTATCCTGCCCCCGCCGCCGCCCCCCTCCCCTATCCACCCAGTCTCGAGGAGCATGAGACCCCGCACCCCCTCCCTCACTAAAAAAAAGGGTGGATGAAAAAAAAAGCTGCTTTCTGTCTGAGCCCGCACTGCAGTGAACGTCTGCAAGAATGGACCTTTCGGTGGCTGGGAGGACTTCGTGCAATGAGGGTGGGAAAATTGCAGCCGGTGGGCCAAAAGAAACCCACACAATGATTGGATCCAGTCATGAAGTCCAATTATGTGGTGCAGTCAACATAATGTAGACTATGGCACTGCATAGCATTTTTCATCACAATCTCAGCTTGTAGAATCAAACTCCAAGAGTTCCCTTTTTTCATTGGGGAAATGTCACATTATTATTCTCCAAAGAATGACTCCACATATCATATTCCCGTAATTCCCGGCCTACAGAGCGTAACACCTCACTGAGTACATTTGTAAAAGAAATACCATTTGGTACATACATACGGCGCAGCTGTGTAAAAGCTGCAAGTGCCCATATTGAAACCCACATTGAAACAAGATATTTACAAAGAAAGATGGTACACAGTAAGAGTTTAACGCTAGCACTATGCTAGCGGTAACAGGGCTGGTTAAAACAAAACTTAACGGTAAATATCACTGAGACACGCCAGTAACACAGCAGCAACACATGAGTGCAGTGCTAACAGGGCAAAGTCACTTCCTCGGCACATATTTTCCACCGGTCTCATTCTTACTTTTTTCCGCTCGAGTGCCCCCTTGCGGCCGTTAAGAAAAAAAAAACCCACACAAATTAGTCACATAAACCGCAGGGTTGAAAGCGTGTGAGAAAAGTTGCGGCTTGTAGGATGGAAATTACGGTATTCACAGATTTTTGGGGGAACTTCTCCTCCGTTAAATGTTCCTATTTGCAATTTTTTTTTGTGAAATGGCGAAAATGTGGGAAAATGACGTGGCTGCGTTGGCTAAGGACGGCATGGTGGATCAGCTGGTAAAGCGTTGGCCTCACAGTTTTGAGGTCCCCGGTTCAATCCCAGACCCGCCTCTGTGGAGTTTGCCTGTTCTCCCCGTGCCTGAGTGGGTTTTCTCCAGGCACTCCGGTCTCCTCCCACATCCCAAAACCATGCAACATTAATTGGACACTCTAAATCACAGGTGTCAACCTCAAGGCCCGGGAGCCAGATGCTGCCTGCGACATGATTTTATGTGGCCCCCGAAGGCAAATCATGTGTATCAACTTCCATAATTTTTGTTCAAATTTGAACCAAAATTTCAAACTGTCATATCATAAATGATGACGTTGAGATATTGCAAGCATTTTCGTGTTACCAAACATCAACAGTTGAAAAAAACATTACCCTTGATTTCTGATTCCAAAACTAGTTGATACATTTCATGTGTAAATCTGATTTTTATGGTTTCAGTCATAATGGCCCTCTGACAGAAACCGTAACTACAATGTGGCCCGCGATAAATATAAGTTTGACATCCTTGCTCTAAATTGCCCCTAGGTGTGATTGTGAGTGCGGCTGTGTGTCTCTATGTGCCCTGCGATTGGCTGGAAACCAGTTAGGGGTGTACCACGCATCCTGCCCGTTGACTCCCATGACCCTCGTGAGGATAAGCAGCTAAGAAAATGGATGGATGCTTTGGCTCACTATATTTTTGACACTGGACTCCACCACAACAGAAATGATCACAATTGTTGACATGTAGGAATTTTACCTTATGTATCCACCTGCTTACCTGTAAGGTGTTGACTATAACGTATTTTTTAAGCGCGCAGAAATGTTTGAAGACGTTTCGAATGCTAATAGCGTTTAGAGATCACACTTTGCAGGATATCGTATTTATGGTTTAAACCAGCAGGGACTCGCTGTTTGTTCGCGCACTCGAGGAGGTGTTGCGTTTCATGGCCAGTCACCAAACTTTGCTGCCAAGTTCCACCCACACCCAAAGGTGAAAACTCACAATTTTCACAACTAAGTGTTGTCCATCTGTCAAGTAAACTCATCTTAATCTTGACGGCGATCAAGAGACTATCAGGTATGAACTGATAATGGCCCAAATCACCCAAAAACAGCACCGTCGAACCACAATGGCCGACAAGCGATCCTTTCACGGCGTCCGTTCCTATTTTACGTCTATTTTGACCAACAAGCGATGCAGTGCCGACGTCTTCTGAGATTTTCTCCTCGTGAGTGGGTTCAAGCACATTTTTTTTTACATGTTTACTTGTTTTAACGGTACTTGGTTTGAACCATTTCCTCATTCTCATTTTCCGAAGGCAAGGTCCAGCCGTCAATTCCCATGTTGGGAGCACGAACATAGTAAGGAATGACGTCCACATTTAGACATGACCTCATCCCATCCTCTTGGCCTGCTGCTCACGCGGGCACCATTTTTGTCATCAGATTTGTATTTAGATTAGACAAACTGACAATTGTAATGTAGTCATTTAGAAATTTCTGATGTTGTGTGACATTTCTGGTTTGTTCTGGTTGTCTGGTGCAAATAAGGACTTCTCTATTAAGACCCCCATGTATGAAGATAAATCTGGCCTTCAACAGTTTTGGTTGTTTTGTGTGTGGTGTGCTGCGATAATCTCGACGCAGAACACCACACGCAAAGATTATGTTCCCCCTGGCAATCTCGAAATATCACGTGACCACATGCGCTTTCACGTGACACTTGTGGGTATGCGCCACTGTTACCCAAGACTTGGAAAATACTTCTTACTTGGGGGAACCCACTTTTATACAAAAATTGGCCAAGGCATGTTTTTTTGTTTTGAATGTTTATGGGTTTTTTTTGCAGCTTTAATTGGCTGCATGCCATCAGAAACCCCACACAAGATTTTGGGCTGAAAGCGGACATTATATAACACTGCCGGCCACTACCACCAGTTTTGGAGGCTATAAACAGGACAAATCTATTCTTAATAGATGTCAGACCTCAGGATAATGTTTCATCCTTGCCATGAAATTACCCTCAATCCCCGGTTAATTTTCATAATGCCCTTGGAGGGTTTTCCATTTGGAAAATCCCCCATCTTAAATTCCCATAGAAATTAACCTTATGTTTTCCACCCCATTCAATCTCAAGGAGTACCTAATGTTGTGGCCAGTGAGCAAATTATGAGATCAATAATAACAAGAATAATAATAATAATTTGTTTTCAATCTAATTCAAAAGCCGCGTGCCAGCGCGAGCGGCTTTCCCTAAAAATGTCAGCCTCGTGACAGGCTTGCTCTCCATATTTGGGAATCTTGCCTCCCGCCCGAGTCACGGGAGGGTCAGCTGCACGCCATGTAAGCAAGCGTCTGTGCAGTGCGTGCGTGCGTGTCTGCGTGGTTTGAATCCCAAAGGGAGCCTCACAAACAGCCGCGTGCGTCCGGCGCTGCCATTGAGTTTGGGATGAGGTGAGGACAACAAAATGTGACATTTGCTTGCAACTGAAAGTAAAAAAGAAAAGAAAAGAAAATACTACACAAACAGCACTATTTATCTTTACCTGCCTGGTGTCCCAATTCTTTCGCTAACCCCTATCTTCTATTGACTTCCTCTTCATGGGATCTTGGTTTAATCGTCGCTCTTATAAAACTGAAAGTGGCCCACGCATTCCCCCAGAGAGGCGGCAAGGACGCTCCCACGTAACTACAATTTCATGTTTTGTTTTGTTTTTTTGTGCAAGCCATCCAACTACAAAACAGTGCTACACCCAAAAAGACGATAACGGAAATATTCCCGCAATTAACATTGTCCGTGCTCTTCTAATTTGGTAACCATGACACACAATCTCTCCCTGATTATTACCCAAAGTGACCCTAAAATGTCCTTTTCAAACCAAAATATTACACTTGCTGTGCGGCGCATGACCTTTCAAACTCAGCTTATTAGAATTTCAAGTTTATTGGCAAGCTATCAAACTTTGCCACCCACAACCAATGACCAAGGTCTCACTGCCACAAGTCGGTACAGCCCAACTATCTACGAGCAATTTGACAAAAAAAAATTCATGATGCTCTGTGAACAATTGATTCAGGTTTTGTGGGGGTTTTTTGGGGGCGAGTCGGCAAATTTCACTGCCATCCTTCCTCCACATGCAGCGACGGAAACTTTTCCGTGTCGCCCTTTTGTCTTGTATGCATACTTTAATTTTGGAAGCAAACCAGTAATATCTCTATCAAGTTCCTTTCTGATATACTCCAAAAAAAATGGTCAAAATAGACCATTAAAACAGCAGACTTCTTATTCATTTTGTGTACCGTACGGCTTTTGAGAACATTAACTCTACATCAGGGCTCTCAAACATGCGGCCCGTGGACCACGAGATGATATTTTGCAGCCCCTACCTTAATATGAAAGTATAATGGTAGTGCGGCCCTTGAGTTTTATATGGATGGCACTTTTACAGTGTTGTGAGCAGAGGAGACCAATCACAGTGGGGTAGAAGGCTATCGGGTGTGTGACATCGAACGGGCTTGATGCTAGCAGAGAAACAATTTTCAATGAGAAAGTTACACCAGCGTTGCCAAGCAGGTTTTTTTTTTCTTTTTTTAGAAGTTTTACACACAAGTTGTAAACACCAGCGTCCTTCATCTTATTTTTTGAATTAAAAAAAAAAAGATGTTTGAGAAGATAGGATTGTTTTCATTTATAATTTTAATTCCACATAAGCCAGGGATGTCAAACGCATTTTGGTTCCGGTCTCCCTCAGAGGACTGTTATGACAGTGAAACAATACAAATATTTAATCATCTCATCATATTTACGTCATCAATTTATGATCTACTTTTGGAATCAGAATTGAAAATTGAAAAAAATTGCAATTGACACTCTGGATTTGGATTCGTGGGCCACATGAAATCACGTGGCGGGCCAGATCTGGCCCCCCGTGCCTTTAGTTTGACACCTGTAACATAAGTTAAACTTTTCAGACCCCTGCTCGAAATGAATTGTTGCCCATCAAAAATTTACATTCCAAAGAGAAACTGGCTTGCTCCTCCCACACGGAATGACAAAAGGAATTATAATTTTGCATCATCCATCTGTCTGTCTTATAAGGTTAAAATTTGGCTGCACTCTCATAAAATGAAGGAACCCTAGAGAATCGCCATGATTAACCAGAAAATGGCCATTTCAAAACAAAATGGCTGGCTTCCTGTCTTTTCCGGCAGGGCTTCATCAGACCGTTTTCCACGACAGACATGCCAACCCAGTGAAGCTGTCTGGGGGTGGGGGTGGGGGGGCTGATTTTTTTTTTTTTTTTTTTAGACCCCGGCCATAGTTTTCATGGCAGCCATTTCCCTATCGCAAAGTCGATAACAGGTTTATCGCTCCGTGGGGTCTGTCTGGCTGAACTGGAGCCAGCAGCGTGATGATTTAATGAGTCAAAATGGGGGAGGACATGCGGAGTGAGGCAATGCGGAGGATGTGAGTGACGCACACCAATGGAGACGTCCAGTCAGCGGGGAGGCGGACATGGGGGTGTTGATACCTTGTTTGGGAGGAAAATACCAGTAACGCAAACAGCACCGCTTCGCCTTTTTCCGATGGTTGGATAATACACTCGGCCGACCCATTATGTCATCGTTTATCGTTTGCGCCACAGTCAGCTGATTTTTAATACTACTCTATTTATGACTTAGGGACAGGAACATTAAAAGAAAATATATTGCAGGACACAATATCAACACGTCGTCTCTGTAAATCGCAGCTTTTCACCTGTCGCAGGAAGTTTTGGAACGCACCCCCTGCGGGAAACGAAAGTTGAATGGAATAAAAATGGTGCGGTTTCTTCTTTCTTGCTAAAGTTAGATAAGAGCTGCGCGCGTGTCTCGACTCCGCCACGTGCGTTTATGACAAAGCCTGAAGCGCAGCGCGTGAGGCGGGGTTTTTATAGCGCCGTCATAAACCTGTCGATCCGCAGACTGTTGCTGATACGAGACGAGCCTTGCTTTTTGTTTTGTTTACTTTCTGTCTGACCTACTTGTCTGCGTCGAACGAGTCCCCGAGGCGCACGCTAACCCAAATGTGTCCCCCCCCCCTTGTCCCGGCAGTGCGGCTCGCGAAAAAATTGGATGGTCTGAATAAAAGGGACTCTATAGTATGATCGCGGACGTACTGGACGGGATATTGAGCCCATATGGGACAACATGGGAGAGCTTTGGGCCACATTAGATTTCTCAAACTTTTTACAACAAATACCACCATCATAAACAAAATCAAAAAGCAGTAGCGTAGCAGGCTTAAGTGTTCATCAGAACAGAGGGGAAGGATATGAAAAATATTCTTGTAAAGAGTGTAGCCCATCGTAGGCAATACTTCTGATTTATCACATTTACAGGCGCACTACACATCACTACAATAAAATCAATGCTAATGATAATATATTACTATGACTCGCTCTGAAAATAAACATCTGCGTACAGCTACGGGAGGCAGCATGTCTACATTTGGTGAACTACGTACTATACACGGCGGCATGGTGGAACAGCTAGAAAACGTTGGCCTCACAGTTCTGAGGTTCCGGGTTCAATCCCGGACCCGCCTGTGTGGAGTTTGCGTGTCCCACATCCCAAAAAAACATGCAACATTCATTGGACACTCTAAAATTGCCCCTAGGTGTGATTGTGAGCACGGCTGTTTGTCTCAAGATGCCCTGCGATTTGCTGGCAACCAGTTCAAGGTATAGCCCGTCTCCTGCCCGGTGACAGCTCGGGATAGGCTCCAGCACTCCCCACGACCCTGGTGAGGATAAGTGGTGAAGAAAATGGATGGATGGACATACTCTACACAGGCCACTGATGCAGAAAACTAGCTAAACTAGCATGGCTAGCTAACGTTATTTCACAAAGTGGAGAAGAGCAGTGTAGCAGCTACTGCTACTCTTTTTCGAAGAAACGAGTACTTTTGCTGTTGTCACGTCATTATCCATGCCGCTTATCCTCACAAGGGTCGCAGAAAGCTGGAGCCTTTCCCAGCTAGCGAAAAGCGGACTACACCCTGAACTGGTCGCCAGTCGGTCGCAGGGCAGATATCAACACAGTCACTGAGCGGGAATCGATCCCACGCTGCCGGCACCAAAGGCAGGCGTGTGTACCACTACACCATCAGTGACTCCACTTTAATTTTATTTAAAAAATAAAAAAAACTTGTTTACTTTCATTGCATTTAATGTAATGTAATGATAATGTAAATACGGAGCACATTCAGTGTAAGAAAGATAACGATGACATAAAAGTTAGCCAAACATTTCAAAATAAAACATTTTAGGGCTGTAAAAGCAATACTGTGAAGTCGCGATATTTTTCCTCCGAGTTATCATATTGTTAGAATCGTATGGTAAAAAAAATGAGACCGCTTGAGATAAGACAACACGAGACGGCAGAAGACATCGCATAAAAGAATGACTCACTCACCTATGTAATGAACCACACACGTCTGACCCTTCTTTGGAAATGTGCTTCCTGTGGGGAAAATAAAATACGCATGAGTTCACATTATGGAGCCCCCCCTCCCCGTCCACCCCGATATTGCAGTACAACTACTGCGATACCAATATTTTTTTAGTACTGCTTCCTGGACATACCATATTGGTGACAATGTGTATTAATACATTTGCAAGTCCAAATTTAAAGTTACGCATCTTCAAGGGAGGAAGCACTGTGGGGCGACTAGTTAGAACATATGCCTCACAATTCTGAGAAAACGAGGTTCAAATCCCCGGCCCTGCCTGTGTGGAGTTTTGCATGTCCTGCGTGGGTTTTCTCCTGGCACTCCAGTTCCCTCCCACATCCCAAAAACATGCATTAATCGAAGACTCTAAATTGCCCTTACATGTGATTGTGAGTACGTATGGTTGTTTGTCAGCGCCCCCTGGCAACCCCGAAGATAGCTAGGATAGGCTACAGTACTCCTGCGACCCTTGTGAGGATGAGCGGCTCAGAAAATGGATGATATCTTCAGGGTAGTACCATATTGTACCACAACATGCCAGGCAATAAAATCACATTTATGTTATTGATTTAGCCACCTTTTTTTTTTTAACATGGTGGTTCCTTGGGAGTGCGAGCTTGATTCATTCTAATTGAACAATGCTATCTCAAATCATCTTTCCTCATCAAATTTAATGGCTATGCTATTAATCCCCCCAAATTGTTTTTTTTTTAAAAGCAAAATACTATTCTGTAATATAGTACTTAATGAAAAACGGAGTAATAACACAATTATTAAATGGAATGTTTTGGGATAAATTGAATGCATTGTGATTTAATACTCAAATTCAATAAATTGGGCTTCTCTTGGTGTGTGCGTCTTAACCAACTGAGGCCAGTCCTGCAGACATAACCGTAGAAGACTCAAAAGGGCAATTTCATTTGTCAGTTTTCACACAGGAGAAACAATATATATCTGTGATGTATTGTTTTCTTGCCTGTCTGCATGTGTTGCGGCGTGGATTGTTTTCAAATATGAATTGAATGCGTCACAACACAATAAAGCAATGCAATGCAATTCACAATGTGTTTATGGCCTTTTCCATAATGTGTTAGCAGTAGGCTAGCAGATTTAAAAGCATAGTATGTGGTTGTAAAAAAAAAAATATACACACACACACACACATATATATATATATATATATATATTTTTTTTTTTTTACAGTTGGTTAAGACGCACACACCAAGAGAAGCCCAATTTATTGAATTTGAGTATTAAATCACGATGCATTCAATTTATCCTAAAACATTCCATTTAATAATTGTGTTATTACTCCGTTTTTCATTAAGTACTATATTACAGAATAGTATTTTGATTTAAAAAAAAACACAGAATTTGGGGGGGATGGATTCGTTAATAGCATAACCATTAAATTTGATAAGGAAAGATGATTTGAGATAGCAGTGTTCAATTAGAATGAATCAAGCTCGCACTCCCAAGGAACCACCATGTTAAAAAAAAAAGGTGGCTAAATCAATAACATAAATGTGATTTTATTTTGGTTCTTTTAGAACCTGCGCCTTGTACAAACACTGGAATTTTAAGCATGAGGATATATTGCAGGATTGAATGAAAATATTAAAACGTTGAATAGTTTCGGGCCTGGGGGAGAGAACTACCAAGCCCCCCCCATCGGCAAGCAACTCACCATCACCGGGAGATATTGTCTCGACTTCCACGCCCATGGTTTTGGAATAATTCGTCGATTTCTAGCCGTAGAACATAAGCCCTTCCCAGGCGAGCGATTCCCCGTATGGCCGCTACCGTAACAGCTCGGTGTTCGCCGAAGGACAGCATGCAGTCGTCACCCGACCGCCGCCGAGAGCCACCCAGCCGAGATATGAGAGGGGCGAGAGAGCAGATTTTTGGGCTTCCACTGGCCAGCGGGCTGTTACAAGATGGCGGCGCCACACTGCGGCAGAGCGGAGTACTTACTGACCGAACAGCGGTTCCTTATTACATAGATTTGTGGCCGTTGTTTGGGATAAAATGTCAACCGCTGCAACTACGAAAAGTCAAACTTGCTGCTTTGAGTATAAATCCGAGGGAAAATACAATTCGAACGAGTGAATAGTCTCAGAATTAGCCCGGCGTCCACTTGAACTATGTTTCCCATGATGCATCTTCCAGCGTGGTGTTCGGGAATCACTTCCGTGTCAAAAGAGGAGTGGGAGATGTTTTTATAACGGATGCTGCATGGTCGTAAATTTGTGCTTTGTTTTAGTTTTTTTTTTTTCGACATATTAACTACACTGAATGCACAACACTTTTTACAAAGTTAGTCACAAAATACAAAAAAAATGAAAATGTTCCGTGAAGTTTATTAGTAATTGTTTTTGTTTTCTACGGAAGCGTATTACTGCCACACCAAAAAAAAAAAAGCCACGTTTCACATAATCATGTGAAACGATTCCAGAGGGATACGAACCCACAATCCCTGCTTTACCAAACCAATGCTCAAACCACTGATCCACAGGACAACCATAATAATACCTAATAGATAATAAAACCAGGATGGAAGAGAAGTTCAGAAATGGAAGGATGGAGGGCAGGAAGGAAGGATGGATGGAAGAGAAGATAAGGCAGGAAAAAGAGGGAGAGAAGATAGTGAGGAAGGATGGAGGAGGTTCAGAAAGGGAAGGATGAACTGAAGGAAAGATGGAAGAAATGAAGCATGGAAGAGAAGAGAAGGCAGGAAAAAGAGGGAGAGAAGAAAGTGAGGAAGGATGGCGTTAGAAGGAATAAAACCAGGATGGAAGAGAAGTTCAGAAATGGAAGGATGGAAGAGAAGATAAGGCAGGAAAAAGAGGGAAAGGATGATGGGAAAAAGTGCAAAATTAAGAAAAGAGAGGGCGAATCCTGCAAAGGAAGAAAAGACAAAAGGGCAGGAAGAAAGGATGAATGCCAGGAATGGTGCTCAGAAAGGGAAGGAAGGAAAGATGGAAGAGGAGATAAGGCATGAAAAGAAGGAAAGGAACCCTGGTGTTAAATGAAAGTATAACAAAGGTAGAATAGAAAGTTGGAAAAAAGAGTATGAGTAATGGAGGAATGAAAAGGGGTCCGTGAAGGGAGAAGGATGAAAAGGGAGAGAAGATAGTGTGGAAAGAAGGATGAAAGGAAAGAAAAGGATGGAAAGAATCAAGTGTGAAAGGAATGAAAAAGAGGAGGCTGACTAATTGGAAGGGGTGTGAGCATGGAAGCTAGGTAGAAGGATGGAGATGGAAGGAATAAAAACAGGATGGAAGAGAAGATAACGCATAAGAAAGAAGATAAGGATGATGGGGGAAAAGTGTGAAATGAAGAAAAGATGGCGAATACAGCAATTGAAGAAAAGACAAAAGCGTGCAAGGCAGGAAGAAAGGATGAATGAACTCTATAGTTAATAATTAAATGGCGTTTTACGACAATATTCATATCAATGAACAGTCGGCCTTTGGGGAGCAGCGTTTAAGTTAAACTGCATTTCCCATGATGCACTTCTCAAAATGACGCCAGACAATCACTTCCTGGTTTGAGACTTGTAAACATGGCGGTGCCCGGCAAAATGTGAAGTTACGGCATAAAACGTTCACCGCAAGCTTTAATCGACAAAGTACGTGTTGTTTACATGTTTATTTTTTTTTGTTTGTTGACGGGTTGTTTAGGTCTATCCGATCCTAAACGTGGAGTTAAAGCACAGCGTGATTGCATTCTAACACGTGCGCTCAGATCTTAATGTGGAAAATCATTCTGAAGCGGCATCATGGACGGAAAAAATGATTTATTTGAATTTCACGAGACTCTCACTACTATATGCTTTCCTACATAATACTATTAGGAATGCACCGGTGCCATTTTTTAAAGACCGAGTACAAGTTGTTCAATAACTCAACACGAACTTTTCTAGAACATGTACGTATATTTCTATCAAATACAATTTCCATAGTAACAAGTTGTCAATATTGACATTTTAATATTTTCCAACAGTCTTGACACACGTTCCAATTAAATGTCACGTGTAACACAAGGCAGTACAGTTAGATTGTTTCGTAGTTTGAAAATTAGTGACACCAGTTAGTAAAAAATAGATAAGAGGTAATAGAAGTAAAAGACCAAATATTGTCACGATTTGTATTTACATGGTTCCTACCCCTGCTTGTCCAGATGTCAGGCTGGTAAAGTAGCATAGCTCCTGGTTAATGTTAAAATTAGCTATAATTCATCAACCAGTGCATCCCTGATATTTTAGAGTTGTTGTAAACTTTGCATGGGAATTAGCAGGACTTTATCGGAAAGTTTGTGACGCTTCAGATATGCCGTCGCTTGAGTGAAGTGGAAAAAAAAAATGCAGCAGTCAAGGTACTGTAATACATTTGTAAGTGGGAAAGGACAGTGATCACTACTGTTTGGATGTGCTTATAATGGGACAAAATGTTAATATTTATGTTTGAATAAATTAAATCATTAATTCCCACATAGGTGTTCCGCTTTGGAATATTTCCCATTTTAGCTTTCCATGTAAATTGACAGTAATTTGTAATCTTCCACCCCTTTGGAACCCCATTTCTCCCACTCAGCAACGACTTATCTGGAGTTTGGGCCCTGAGAACGACAAATTGTCCTCTCCCCGACATGATTAAGTGACCGACGTCAGCGGCCTTGGGTCCCGAGGGTGTCGTGTCGAGGTCACCGCGCCTTAATCAGCTCTTTGTGCACGTCACCGCGCCCTCGGCTCAGGAGAGCGGATTAAGGCGCCGCCTTGGGAGGAAACCCAGGAGGGAGCCTTCGCGGGTTCTAATCTGCAAGGTGAGGAGCCACCGGCCGCTCGGATTCGTTTTTCCGCTTTCTGGCCGGGATGGACCTGGGCCGGGCCAAGCTGCTGCGGAGCGGCGTCAACACGCTGCACCAGGCCATCCACCCGCTGCACGGCGTGGCGTGGACCGACGGCAAGCAGGTGTGCCTGACCGCGTTCTACTTCCAGCGCGGCGAGGCCAAGTTCGGCGACACGAACGTCATCGGGCAGTTCGAGCACGTCCTGGGGCTCTTCTGGGGGCCGCTGTGCTGCCCCGACTCGCCCGCCCTGCTGGCCGTGCAGCACAAGAAGCACGTCAGCGTGTGGCAACTGCAGCTCAGCGCGTTGGAACACAACAAGCTGCTGTGCACGCAGACGTGCGAGATGAGCGAACCCTTCCCGTTGCTCGCCCAGGGCTGCGTCTGGCACCCGAAAATGGACATTCTGGCCCTCCTCACCAAGCGGGACGCGTCGGTGCTGTTCTCGGTGCGGGTGGACAACAGGAGGACCAAGGCGGAAATTAAAGGCAGCGGGCTGATTCACTGCGCGTGCTGGACTAAAGATGGCACCCGGCTGGTGGTGGCGATCGGTGCCGCCTTGCACTCCTACATTTGGAACGACATCCACAAGAGCCTGCTGGCCTGCTCCTTCTGCCCCATCTTCGACGTGGGGGGCTACGTCTGTGCCATCGAGGCAACGGGGGACTCGCAGGTTGCCGTGGCAACGGAGCTGCCCCTGGAGAAGCTGTGCGGCTTGAACGCCGGGATGGCCTTCGAGGTGGAAACTCCACGGGACCAGACGCCGGAAAGCGACCTCTCTCAGGACTCCAGGCGGCTCTCGTTCGACCTCGCCGAAAGGTCTCGCACGGCCACCCCGGGCCCGCTGGACCTCACCCACCTCCTGGCGAGACACCGGCGTTCAGATCCCAGCCCGCTCATCCACCTGCAACGCAAGGACACGGTGACGGGCTCCGGGCAGGACTCGTCGCATCTGGTGTTGATCACGTACGAGCGCAAGGTGGTCACCACCCGCAAAGTCAGCATCCCGGGGATCCTGGTGCCGGACTTGCTGGCGTTCGACCCGCGCGCCTCCACCGTGGCCGTGGCCTCCAACGCCTGCAACACGGTGCTGGTGTACCGCATCACGGCGTCGGCCATGGCCAACATCCAGCAGATCTCGCTGCAGACCGCCGACAGACCCAAGGGGGTGTGTTTCCTCAGCGAGAAGGTGCTGCTGATGATGGTGGGCCGGCAGAAGTCCGCGGACCCCGCCTTCCTCCCGTCCTCAAACACGGAGAAGTACACCGTGCGCCTGGTAGCCAAAGAGTTTGACGGGGAGGGTGCCCCCTCCCCTCTCAACGCAGAGCCTGCTTCTAATTTGTCACGGATTAGGAGGCACTCAGAGCACATGCCCAAGGAGGACAGGGAGCAGCTGGGGATAAAGGACTTGGTTCTCCCCGGGGCGGGAGCAGTCCCCCACTCACCCGGCAGCAGACGCAGGCTGGTGGAGGAGCTGAGGAGCCCCGAGCCCAGCCCCGCGGCCAGCTCCGCGGTCTTCTCCTATTCGGAACGAACCCCCGGCGTCGCCGCGGAGATCTCGGACATCGGCCGCATGGCTGGCCTGGCGGTGGCCGGACCGGCCAGCAGGGACTCCAGCCGGGCGGGATCGCCTCGACCGGAGGCGGTCCCGGAGCCGCCGCTGGCCCCGCCGGGCGGCTCCTCCAGGGAGCGCGCCCTGGAGCATCTGATCTTCAACATGGAGCGGCTGTTTGTTCGCTTCGCCGACGTGCAGCAGTGCCTGGGCGAAATCCGAGAATACACCCAGAACGGCAAGAAGATACCGAGTTCCTACCCGGCCGCCGCTGAGCCACCTTACCTCAACGTCACATGCCAGGTACACTCACGTTGAAAAACTGGAATCTCTCTTTTTGATTTGACAAAAATGTGTGGTTTTTTTTAGTACTTTTTTTTTCCTATGCCTACAGGACGCTGATGTTATGTTCCCTTTATAAACAAGTGATAATCTGGAATATTCTGCTAACGTCTAAGTACAAGGAGCCTCCATTTATCATGGGGGATGTGTTTCAAACGGCGATCGGCGAAAATCTTCCTTATAAAAAGCATATACAGTCAGGTGTCAAACTCAAGGCCCGGGGGCCAGATCTGGCCCGCCAACGTGATTTTATGTGGCCCGCAAAGCCAAATCTAGGTGTGTCAATTTCCATGATGTGAAGTTTCAAATTGTCATATATCATAAATGATAAAGGTGAGCTATTACAAGCAATTTTGTGTGACCAAACATGAATAGTTGAAAAACGCATTACCCTTGATTTCCGATTCCAAAATTAGTTAATAAAGTGATTATGTAAGTATGATGAAATGATCAAATATTTTTTTTCCACAGTCATAACGGCCCTCTGAGGGAAACCGGAACAGCAATGTGGCCCGCAAGAAAAATGAGTTTGACACCCCTGCAGTGCAACCTCGGTTCTCGACCACAATCCGTTCCAGCGGGCGGTTCGAGAACCGATTTTTTCGAAAACCGAATCGATATTTCCCACGTGTGCGTACAGAGGCTGCGTTATACACAATAACAACGTGCGCGTCTGGATCACCTGGCCGGGCCGCGCGCGTTATGTTATTTCAGGGTCTTGTCACAGGCGTTCGAGTACCGAAAACCGATTTGTACGTGTACGTGTTCCGAGTATTCACTGTACTTTTGTACCCATTGTATGTTGTTTTTTTTTGACGTGAAATATAAAAGTAAGTACAAAATGAAAACATTTGCGCTGCCGTAGGCCACAACTCCCGTCCAGATGCTCACACTGAGATTTAACAACCATGTTTCCCAATTCCACTCTCTAGGCCACACCCCTTAAAGGTACATACAACGCCGCAGTGATTGTTGTCACTCATTCCAATTTACAGTTAGTTAATGTATTCGTTAGACTATGGTCTTGGTCACAGAATGTCACGATATCACTGTATACATGTGCTGCGAAAACTGCTGCACTTGACTTTTGCGTTGTTTTTGCGTTGCGCAGAAGCAGCTGTCCGAGAACGTGTTCATCGACGAGCGCCGCCCGGTGCTGCTGTGCGACGGCAAGCTGTGTCTGCGCGCCCTGCAGGAGCTTTTCAACCTCGCCGTCGTGGAGATGCTGCACGGTACGAGCCGGCGATAAACTCGCTCCGCTGCTTTTCATTTGCTAGCCCGCTGAGCATTGACCCGCAATATTTGTTGTTTATGTAATGCGCTATAAAACGAGCAATTTTACATGCACATTTAACACGTTAATTGCATTAAAGAAATTACTATTTGTATTTGAATTACTAAGAATAATATCTTGAATTATTTTTCACATGATTCCACATTTTATATACACAGACGTGCTCCATCTGTCCCTTTTTAAAAAAGTTTGCCATGGTGTCGTGCGTTTGTGCTATTATTGGATGTGATTAGCAGCTTGGGAGAGATTAGAAGGTTTTAAGCAGAAGCATCTTATCTTATTGGCATACAACAATTGTAAAAACAAAAAAAAAACACCCGCTGGTTATATTCATATTTTTTGTTGTTTTTTTTTTTTCCAGGGCCACTGTGGATCGTCCTGGTGGCCGACGCCGACGGTTTCGTGCCCCTGACGTTCAAGCCCAAAGACGAGCTCACGGTACGCAACGGCAAGCGCAAATCCACGCTGCGCGCCCCCGGGAGCCCCGAGACCTCCTGCCCGTCAAGTCCGGCCCCCAGCCACAACCCGAACAACACCATAACGGAGGCCTCCACGTAGTTTTATGGACTTAGACCGCCACTTGGTCAATAAAGCAGTTTTGACAACTTTTTGTTTCACCTGTTGTTTACGGGATGGAATGGAATCACCAGATGATGTGCAATTTATGAGCAAAATAGAGTATTCCCATTTCTTCTTTTGTTTTTGCAATTTTCTTGAAACCCTGTCGTGAAAAATCTCCAATTGGGTTATACTGTCCTGCAATAACCCGTAGCCGCCACGAGATGGCAGGATTTTGCCTAAATCGCAACTTAGTTCAGCACTAAAGCAATTTTCATGCTTCGGCCTGTGCACAAAAATAGAATATATGAACTTACTAGCAAGGATAATTCCCTAAAATTCACTTTTCGTTTGACTATTCCGTTGCTGCGCTTTAGAGAGCCTCGTTGTCGACCCAAGAAAGATGCTAGAGGAAGAAGCATCCATTTTTACAAGACTCAATATATTTTTTTTTCCAGATAAATAATGACATACACTATCTAGTTTCCAAATATAATATCTGTGTTTGAATAGTACAGTGAGAGGCATTGCCTTTGTGACATTTTTCGTTTGTGTCGCTTTATAACGTTGACTTACGCTCGTTCACCGGCAGCATCAACCACATTCAATATGGCGGCGACGTTGACGTACTTGTCAGCGCCGTCTTTCCGGAGACTTTTTTTTTGTTCATCCTTTCAACTCTGACGTGGCTTTCGGCCGACTGGGGATCACGTGGTATTTTCGTGGGGCGTCCCAATTGGCTGAAACTTCAAACGTGCTTTGCCTTTACCCTCCCCGCCCACTGGTGGCATGTCAACAAACAGGTGGCCACGGGCGGACGAGTCGTATCAACATAAAAAAAAAAAAAAGGAAACTAACAATAATTCTATTAATAATAAGTTGGGATTTAAAGTCAAAACGAGGTGAGGAGCAAAAGCCATTCAACTATTTTACGTTGGTTTTGATCAGCGGTGGCGGTCAGGGTCAGGAATCTTTAAACGAGGTCGCAAACTAATGGCCACGTTTGATTTTTAAAGTTGGTTTCGGATCGTTCGTAGATGAGGAAGCGGGAAAGAGTAATAATTAAAAAAATACATAAATATTGAAATAGGTTGCTTTAATAATTGAATTACAATCGTGATTATTTTATTGATCATTTATAACTAATGATAACTTGATGAAATACATCTTAGCCGTAAAACGTTTCTACGTAAAATTATTGATTTTATTTTACTTTCTGTAATAAATGAACTATATTATTTTATGGAAAAAAATAATGACTGGGATTGGAAAGCGATGCACCTGCTGGCGGAACTTTTTAAAAGCTTCACTTTATTTGGTGTTTTACTTTTTTTTTTTTGTTTATGATTGATGACTTCTTGTGGAGAATTTAACCTCATTAACTATTTTTTTACACCATCAAATAAATCGAAATACATAAAAATCAAACGTGAATGTTAGATTTGAAAATCTTTCAGTCTTTTTTAGTCCAATCAGATTTCAGCCCCATAAGTGTCGCTATGCCAGTCTCATCTGCCCTGGGCCTTCTTCAGAATCCATAGTACTAGCTAGCCCACGTACACACTGAGTGCTACTTAGCAGGTTTCAACACATAACTTTCCTTTCAGCTTGTCCCGTTAGGGGTCGCCACAGCGTGTCATCTTTTAACATCTAAAACGCGCTATAACACGTTAATAATGCAGCCCGACGCATTAACTACTAATGCGGTAATGAGATGTGTTCGCCGTGCACCTATAATATTCTTGCGTGTCACTTTTCATTTTGTCATGAACACACATACACACACGAATGAAATTTATAATCCGGGGGTTACGCATGACCGACTATTTGTTTATTTTATTATTATCTAATGACCAGGCCAAAGCCATGTCTGATAAATATTTTGAAGTCTTCCATTTCAATTTGTTTCATCATGTTACGAGATACTGTGAAGTGCTTCAGACGATATACGCGGTGTATTGAAATTTTGCCATGTGATAGTTGTGGTATTAAATGATGGAATTGCCCCCCCCAGCAGGCAATGCCTCAACTGACATTATCGGCAGCCGTACAACTGGTCCTGCTGCTGTCGGCCTTCCCGGCCCAGTACTTTGTCCATAAATGGTGCGGAAACACGGCGGAAGAGCGCCTTCGTGCATCCTCGCAGTAAGAAACGCACACTCAATTTTCATACGCAATATCACAAATAAAAATATCTGCAAGTATCCGGCATTTTTTTTTTTTTTTGTATGTAGTGCAAGAAGTAATTACCTTAAATATTAAATGTACTTAAGTATTGGCATAAAAATGTTACCCCACCCCAACAAAATTAAGATATTGGTATTGTAATTGTATTTATCCATCCATCAATCCATCCATCCATCCATTTTTTAGCCGCTTATCCCCACAAGGGTCACAGGGAGTGCCGGAGCCTATCCCAGCTGTCAATGGGCAGGAGGTGGGGTAGACCCTGGTTGCCAGCCAATCACAGGGCACATTGAGACAAACAACCAATCGGACTCACAGTCACACCTTAGGGCAATTTAGAGTGTCCAATTAATTTTGCATGTTTTTGGGACGGGGGGGGGGGGGGACCAGAGTGCCCGGAGAAAACCCACGCAGGCACGTGGAGAACACGCAAACTCTACACAGGCGGGGGCGGAATTGAACCCGGGACCTCAGAGCTGTGAGGCCAACGCTTTACCAGCTGAGGCACCGTGTCGCCGCAATTTCGCAAATGAAATATCTGCAAGTATCTGGCCTATTTTCGTATGTAGTACAAAAAAAATGAATATGTAAATAATCTAAATAAATAAAAATGTTCCCCCACCCCCAAAATTGAGATGTTGGGATTGTGATTGTATTTATGTAATTTGAATTTATTTAACGTACTTGAGGGGTTATTGTGGAAGAACTGGAACGAGTGCGAGCGTGTTTTTGTGCACGGACAAAGACTTCCTGTTTTCAAGCGTGTAATTTTCATGACCTCCCCATACCAGTTTCCCTTCCACTTTAGGACAGGCAAGAAATAGTATGTCGTATCTGCTTTGCGCGCCACATTTATTACATATGATTACACGTATCATTGTCAACAAATAAAGGCTGCACATTTTATTTTAGGAAATTGTATTTGTCAAAAAGTATACATTTTATTTAAGAAATGAAAGTTGCCAGAAAAAAAAAAGTAAAATTTCCCGTTTGATTTTTTTCTTTTTAAAGAATCGCATCAGCAAATCTCGAGTTTTCTTAGCTGAAGTAATAAAAACATATTTACGAATAAGTGTGTTGGTGTTGCATTCAAGTCTAATTCAAGAGTGGAAAGAGTGGAGCGCTTCTTACCTGGACGTTTCCGTGTGGCACGAGTGGACCACGCGGCAGGTTTCCAAATTCTGGTGAGTTCTTTGAAGAACACGCCACGTGCTGGTTTCCTACAGCGCCTGAACTCACCTTGGTTGTCTTTTCGCGAAGGTCCGTGCTGGGTCTGGACCCGGACGAGGAGGGCTTGAGGAACACCATGGACACCATGTTGTTTGACAACGACCAGGGATTCTTTGGAGGTTTGGGCCTGCACAGTTTTAAAGTTTTACCGCTTCACAGCATCACGCCAACATCAGTTAACGTGGTTACCTTGCATCCATCCATCCATTTTCTTTACTGCCTATCCTCACAAGGGTCGTGGGAGTCCTGGAGCCTATCCCTGCTGTCAACGGGCGGGAGGCGGGGCACACCCTGCACGGGTTGCCAGGCAATCGCAGGGCACATGGAGATAGACAATAGTCGCACTCACAATCACACCTTGGGGCAAGTTATCCATCCATTTTCTTTGCCGCTTATCCTCACGAGGGTCACAGGGAGTCCTGGAGCCTATCCCAGCTGTCATCGGGCTGGAGGCGGGGTACACCCTGAAGAGGTTTCCAGCCAATCGCAGGGCACATGGAGACAGACAACAGTCACAATCACACCTTGGGGCAATTTATCCATCCATCCATCCATCCATTTTCTTAGCCACTTATCCTCACCAGGGTCGCGGGGAGTGCTGGAGCCTACCCCAACAGTCATCGGGCAGGAGACGGTGTACACCTTCAACAGGTTGCCAGCCAATTGCAGGGCACATGGAGACAGACAACAGTCGCAGTCACAATCACACCTTGAGGCAATTTATCCATCCGTCAGTTTTCTTTGCCACTTATCCTCACAAAGGTTGCGGGGAGTGCTGGAGCCTATCCCAGCTGTCAACGGGCAGGAGGCGGGGTACATCCTGAACTGGTTGCCAGCCAATTGCAGGGCACATACACACAAACAACCACACACACAATCACACCTTGGGGCAATTTAGAGTGTCCAAATAATGTTGCATGTTTTTGGGATGTGGGAGGAAACCAGAATACCCGGAGAAAACCCACGCAGCCACGGGCAGAACATGCAAACTCCACAAAGGCGGGGCCGGGATTTGAACCCTGGTCCTCAGAACTGCGAAGCCAGTGTTCTAACCCAGTTTCCCCATCATGCCGACCGGTTACCTTGCAGTAAAAGTTTGTTTTTTGTATCTTCTTTATTACGACAACGAGACAGCAAAAGGGCTTTTTCTTGCAAAATCATTCATCCTATCCCCACTGTACATACTTTACTGCGTGCCAAAAAAAGACCCGCCAACGTCAAAACCGTGACGCAGATGCGCTAACCACCGTTCCGCCGTGCCACCCGCGACGAGGGTTCAGCGGCTAAATGTTTGTTTCTGTCGCCGCAGCGTCGAAGGAGGTGCGCAGTCCGCGGCCGCCGTACGTCTTCCTGCGGGTGGGCGAGGTGGTGATGGAGCGTAAAGCCCACCGGATCGGCGTGGTGGTGAGCTGGGACACCGAGCTGAGGGCCCCCGCCCAGTGGGTGGACAGGCTCTACAGCAGAACGCAGGTCAGTCGGCATAACTACAGAGTTAAAAATCACAATCAATTTCAAGTGAGTAACAAATTTGATCTACCGTAATTTACGGCCTACCAGCTTTCAATCCTGCTGCTTATGCGGTGATGCGGCTAATTTATGCATTTTTTTCTAACGGCTGCAAGGGGGCACTCGAGCGGAAAAGGTAAGAGTGAGACCAGTGGAATATAAGTGCAGAGGAAGTGACTTTTACCGGTATGTTTATTTTTAACCGTCCCTGTTGGCGCTGCGGGGGGGTTGTGCTAGTGTGTTGCTGCTGTGTTACTGCCGTGTCTCAGTGATTTTTACCGGTATTTTGGTTTTTTTTTAACCGGCCCTATTAGCGCTGTGCTAGCGTGTTGCTGCTGTGATAGTGCCGTGTCTCAGTGATTTTTACCGGTATGTTTTTTTTTTTAACCGGCCCTGTTAGCGTCACACTAGCATTAACGCCGGGCTAGCATCTTTCTGCTTACTGCCGCGGCTCAGTGATTATATATATATACACACCTATTTTTTTTTTTTTTTTACCAGCCCTGTTAGCGTCACACTAGCGTTAACGCTGGGCTAGCATCTTTCTGCTGCAGCTCAGTGATTTAGGTGTATATATATATATATATATATATATTTTTTTTTTTTTTAACCGGCCCTGTTAATGCTGTGCTAACATGTTGCTACTGTGTAGCTCCCGTGGCTGTTTTTTACCGGTATGTTTTTTTTTTTAACCAGTGCTGTTCGTGCTGCCGTCTTGTTGCTATGTTAAGCTAAACTAAGGTATTAAAACTTTAAAAACTCTTTAAGTGTACCGTCTTTCTTTGTAAATATTTCGTGTTTCAATGTGGGGACTTGTGGCTTTTACACAGGTGGGGCTTATCTATGTACCAAATGGTATTTCCTTTACAAATGTGCTGGGTGAGTCTTATAATCCTGTGCGCTCTATAGGCTGGAAATTATAGTAGATAAATTTTTTTCATCGGGCAAAATGCGAATAACTTGATTGACACATTCTCGTATGATATATGTTGACATAACCCATGATATACGGTATGTTTGGATGTGTTAGAATGGCGTAGCAGAGAAGACTCCTCATTACAAGGTTCTGTTCAGCGGGACAAGACCTGAACATGTCGTGGTGGCCTACCTGCCGCAGACTCAACTCAGACGTGTCACTGGAACCAAAGTAGGAGCACGAGCAACACAATGCACACGAGACAAGCAAAAGACACACAAAATCGAGAAAACGTCCATGCACACAACACAACAACAACAACAAGCACACAAGAAACGCACGCGCACGACAGAGTCATCCAATTACAGCATTCCTCTGCTATTTGCCAGATAGAATTGACACTCCCCCTTAAAAAATGTTCATAACTGTCAATAGAAGCGATGAGCTGGTGGCAGAGCACAACTTTTTG
The DNA here is from genome assembly GCF_019802595.1 of Syngnathoides biaculeatus. Taxonomy (NCBI): domain Eukaryota; kingdom Metazoa; phylum Chordata; class Actinopteri; order Syngnathiformes; family Syngnathidae; genus Syngnathoides; species Syngnathoides biaculeatus. The sequence goes on along the minus strand of NC_084662.1, from coordinate 10,329,238 downwards.
TCTTCACCAGAACCGGCCCGTCAGGGAATCCAATCTGGCCCGCGGGAGTAAACAACGCATTGACTGCAATTTCACAACAAAAGTCATTGCGGCTTTTTACTTTGACTGCTTTGATTAATGCACTTGTGAGGATAAAACGTATTATGTATAAAATTCTGGGCCACCTTTGCACCACAATTCTGTCACAATGAATACTAACAAATTCAAATTAAGACATTTTAAGACTGCTTGTATGATTTGCAACAAGATAATATTGCATAATCGTGAATATTATCTAAATGTGCTTGTAATTATTTGCAAAATTAGGAATTGTTACTTATAGCTTATTTAGCCACAAATATGTCACTCCAACCCACTTGAGAGTAAAGGTGGTGTGAAAGTAGCACCTCAACTAAAATGCGTTGGACGCCCCTTACCCAAACGAAGCTCCTCAACTCACTTCAGCACAGTTCTTTGGAACCGACATGGCGCCAAAACGACCCTTTTATCACACACAGCCGCAACCCAAAATGAATGAGAGATGGAAAGTGCGTGCGCAGTTTGCATTATATTGATTGCGATTTGTGTTTTCAGCCAAACATTCCAATCTTGGAGAGCTACTTCACTCATTTTGACGGCGAACGCTTCTTCCCTCTACCGTGGCTGAAAGAAATATTTCCCGAAGACGACGTCGACAACGACTGAGCCTCGACGACTGCTAGCCCATTTTAGCAGGAGCTCATTTGAATGTATCGTGTGACAAAAGGTTTTTTTTGTGTGCGTGTACAAGTGTTAGCCACCATTACCTTTTGAATTAAACCGCAGCCATTTTGTCACAACATTAAATACGGCGCCTCCTCAAAATGGATACTCAGGAAAACAAGAACTTTCTACCATTCTTCATGATGTCAACATTATTGTTGAGGAACAATAGTGTGAACTCATGTCGTGCGTTCAATCTTTTAGCATTCTTCAAAAAAATAGGGCCAACTAAAATGAGTTTCATTTGTCATATTTTTTATTTTCAAATGCTTCCAGTGTAGGCTGCTCTTATGGTATCAAAAACAAATGGGGGGAAAAAGCCAAAGAAAATGCAAAATGCTAGAAATTCTTTCAATTTTCGGTTCCGAATTGTACGGTCTACTTATACCGTATTGTAATTGTATATATTGTAGGATCATATCGACTTTGGAGGTTCCACTGTATTACGACGCGCATAACGACACATACAGTTCAGCCTCTTTTTCTATTTTAATGGCTGCTTATGATGGGATCATCTCAAAATTATGTCACATGACTTTGTTGTACATGCCCACCTTTGAATGTCTAGTTATGAATGTTTGAGTTAATAAATGACAAGACGGCATTTATTGCAACCGACGCGTTCCGGACCATACGTGCATTGGTGCCTTGACATCCAAACACTTGTATGTTAAATCATCTATCCCCATTGAAAATAATAGGAATGCCATTAATCAGTTCTGGGTTTTGTTATTTAATAAGAGGGTAAAAAAAGCACTGTATAAAATAAATTATATAAAGGATAAAACAGTTTCTGCATCATGCTTTGATTTGATACATTGTGCTACTCCTTCTGATACGCCCGCATTGGCCACTTTGGGGTAGTATAATACAGTCCCACTGACGGATAACGAGTCACCGGTGGCTCTAAGTGATTAATAAGCCGCAATAATATTCATTGTTTACAGCATAGAACAAAACTCATGCATTCTCTCTGCTTTGTGGGAGTGCCGACTATTAAGAGGGTTAGCATGTAGTGGCACAACATGGTACTAGGCTGAAAATTCAGAATTGCCTAAATACTATAAAAACACATTAAAAAAACACCATGACTGAAAAATCTGATATATATTCAGGCACAAACGATGTGTAAAAAAAAACTATTGGCGTTTGAAATATATATTACAGGGTTCATACTCAGTCTGACCCAAAAAATTCAAGGGCTTTTTAGGGGCATTCTTCGGGGCTGACACGGGAAAATTTTAGGGCCATCGTTGGAGATCAAGAGTAAGGAAAAAAGACTCACCCAATGGTGCCATCAACCGTTCTTGGTTCATCAAATGTTCCAGTACCTCAGTACCTGTGACAGTGATCACCTGTCGCCCCTTGTGGTAGTTCTCATTGATATGACCATTGTCAACGTCGTCACATAACAGTCTACAGAAAAACAGATTCTAACTACAACTGCAACTATACACACAAATGTTTTCTACTGATGTCTGTCTCAGCACCCCTACATAAGCTCCTTGAGCCTACCCAGTACTTCCTCTATTTGTTGCTGCAGAGGTGCCAAAGCGTCTCTCTTGTCCTTTGCTCTGCCTCCGAGTGCATTGGCCTCGGTGATAAACCTCAGATTCCTCTTTTCTTCTGCCTCCTCACACAGCCTGTCAGCCTTCTCAATAAGCGTAGATATGTCCGTCTCTATTCTGGCTTTTTTGGCTTTGAGGCAGTAGAGATGAAAAGTGGGCAGGTACGAAGTCTTCCTTTCCCCACAGTGGTAGTTTTTAGCAATGTCGCTGTCTGGGAACATGACTGCAAACACTTTCGAATTATTTTCACAAGATTTGTAACTGGAATGGCTGCAGATCACTTTTAAAGTCCACACGATCTCTGCCTTTAACGAGTCCGTCTTCGTGTATTGAACTACGTTCATAAATCCTGACTTCGGCTGGTTGAAGTCGATGACTGGACAACTGTAGGCGCGCATGCACTGCTAGTACCACTGCCTGAAGTTGATGCTTCACTATCTTGATATTTTAGAAACAGATTCATACCAACGGAAGATGAGAGTTTTCGCCAAGTCAGCGTGTCTCCTGTTTTTCCGGTGCGACTCCAGAGCTTTGACGCCCATCTTTTCAAGCTGGAAACTCTGCTTGCACAGATGGCAGTAAAACATGTGCCGATCTTTTGGATCTCGACGAACCCAGCTTCCGAACTCCTTACTTTCAACCCAAGCTTCTTGGAAAAATGCACTTCCCCCCGTGATACAAGTTGGATCGATGAAAGAACTACGGTACGTCGTAACGAAGACGAAGTGAAATGCCTAGTCACGGAAACGAACAATGGAATATCGACAAGATGGCAACACGTTGTCAACACCGTGACTTCCGTTGACAATTTTCGGCTGTTTTGGACGCCTGACGGATCGCTATTTTTTTAAAATAAAAGATTTTTTTTTTAGGGAGAATTTTGGCGGTAGAGGTCCTCCCTTTGATTTTTTTTACATTTAAGGCCTTTTTAGGGGCTAGACCGGTTTTCGCGGATTTTTAAAGGACTTTTAGGAGCCCCTAAATGCACCTTCGAAAATTTAGGGGTTTTTAGGGACTTTTAGGGCCGCGTGCGAACCCTGTATTAGTATTTCTTCCTATTTCCATCACGCATTCGGAAGTAGACGGACACCCTCGAGGAGGCGGTGACGCTGGGTATGCGGGGAAGGGGGGCGGCCTGGGCGGAGGTGGCCTCTTGGCCCCGCCTCCCTCCGCCGCCTTCATCGTCCTCGTCCTCCTCGTGGCTCCTCCACTCCCGCGTCTCCTCCTCTCGCACCAGGGTGGGCGCCCCCAGGTTTTGCCCCAGCAGCTGGCTCACTCTGCTGGCCTTTTGCTGAGCGTTCTCCACAGCCAAAACACACGCGCTCTGCCTACACACACACATTTCCAACAGTGATGTAGAAATACTCAGTTACTATACTGAAGTACTTTTTGCAGGTATCTGTACTTTAATATGTTTATGGTGAGTTTTTACATTTCTACCTTTGTACATATGTACTTTCTCTTTATTAAAATTGATTAAAATAATGATAATAAAAACGTCATGAATACATCATTACATGACAGCTTAAAAAAACAGCATGAGCAGTACTGTTTGTTTGTTTTTTTAAATACAAGCACTATGCAAGAAAATAAAAAAACACAGAATTGCATGTTTTTATGTGCAGAGGTTTTTTTCCACATTATGCCTTATTATCAAAATTGGTACTATTTGAAAGCAAAAAAAAAATATTTGGTTCTTTTGTACTTAACCCACTTAATATTGTCAGGGTCATTTTGCCCCCGTTCCAAGTTTTATATTATTTAATGAGACCAACGGGTAAATTCAAATAACAGCAAGTTGACGAGATATAGTTCAGAGTGTCATGTGACCTACACACTATTTTTGTACACATGGGTAAGGTGGTAAAAAAAACAAACGAAAAAAAACTTGATAGATAGATAGATAGATAGATAGATAGATAGATAGATAGATAGATAGATAGATAGATAGATAGATAGATAGATAGATAGATAGATATAGATAGATAGATAGATAGATAGATAGATAGAGAGATAGATAGATAGAGAGAGAGACAGACAGACAGACAGACAGACAGACAGACAGACAGACAGACAGACAGACAGACAGACAGATAGATAGATAGATAGATAGATAGATAGATAGATAGATAGATAGATAGATAGATAGATAGATAGATAGATAGATAGATAGATAGATAGATAGATAGATAGATAGATAGATAAAAACAGTTAAGTTCTTTTCAGTCTGTCGTTTTTTTCGCAAGAGTTGAATAAGTACTTATAATATTACCAGACTTTTCTTACACTGGTTTCCTTAATTCGCTGACAGTGAGCATAAAGTCTACAGACCTGTGTTAAAATGTCCAAAAATGAGAGTAAGATGAATCATTTTTATCATCTTGTGGCAAAAAAAAAAAAAAAAAAGGCTTTTGGCTAACTGGCTAATTAGGAACAGCCACATTCACAGTTAGACGAGGGTGTGCACTCTTGTGCAACCGCATGATCCATTTGTTTATCTTTGCATCTAACTTTTACAGATAAACCATGACCAGTGAAGGTAACATCCAAAAGGTAAAATGACACCGAAAAAAAAAACGTGGTTACCGGACGTTGTTGAGACATTCGGCGCTGTGGAAAAAACGAGGCTGTCCCACCGAGACGCTCCTGTCCAGTTTCTCGAGCAAGACGCTACACGCCTGCTCCATTTTCTCAAAGTCCGAGAAGGTGACAGTCACCTTGGAAGGAAAAAAAAACAAAAACAAAAAAGAAAACCCCTCAATTATCCACATTGTTAGGCACGGCTGCATAATCAACTGTAAATTAACTCATTTCACAACAAGCGGCGGTTTGATAGCGTGAATAATTCTTCAAAAGAGACTTCAAGTTATTGATTGCCACTCCCAGTTTCCTTTTGAAATAATTAAGAAAATTGTTGTGTATTTAAAACAACTGCGTCGCATTGCTTGAGATACATGAGCCGAGTATTAACAAATAATGCAAAAATGCCAATAGCATCGGTGTCATGCGGCAACGGCTATTTAAACACAAATTGTGGATCTACACGTGTGAGGAGATGTATAAAAATACTCGTTATCCATTTATCTTTATTATCATTGCAGGACGACTTACATTACGGCATCTTACAATGGAGTTTTAACTGGCTCCACATGTATCGCTGTTCCTTTATTTACTGCCCTCTAGTGGGCAAGAAGTGACCCCTCCGAAGGAGCATCACAACGTGGATTGAATTGATGGGAGCGCCACCTATCGGAGAGGTTGGGGAACGACAATACAATTTAACCAAATGTTTGTGAAATAAGGACCAAATTGCAACTAGAAAGTGGCTAAACCAGGTAACTGCCAGATTGGAGACAACAAGCGTATTAATAAGCATATTGTGGCACTGTAACTTAATGGTACGCTACCTCTACATTCATGTGATACATTTCTTCATCCCGGTGAAGGAATTTCCTCACGGTGACCTCTTCTTTGACTCCATGCTGTCTAGTCATAAAGAAGCGTGAAATGTTAGGTCAGTGACACGTCTACCGATGGTACAACTAAAATTAAAATCAGTGGTGGCGAGAACTTTTCAGGCGCTTTGAGTATTTATTTTTCTGACTTTTTAGTTTTAATCCTTGCATTTGAAAACAAAAACAGACGTGGACTTTCCTCTCCTTGCTTTTTGAGAATATGCTTGCTAGTTTTTTCGAACCTCCATGGATGATGATGCAAAATTAAAAACCATTCTCACCCAGATATTTTTTACTCTGATAGTGTAAAAATACAGAGTAAGAGGACCTGTAGCTCAGTGGTTTAGAGCACTGGTTTGGTAAACCAGGGGTTGTGGGTTCGTATCCCACTGGGGCCTCCATTCCCTGAGAAGGGTTGCGTCAGGAAGGGCATCTGGCGTAAAAATTGTGCCAAACATATATATGCGTTCATCTGAGATGACACGCTGTGGCGACCCCGAAAGGGACAAGCCGAAAGAAACAGTGTAAAAATACAGAGTTAAAAAAAAAATATATGTGGTGTGCATTTTTTCCCCGTTGTGTGACGTTATCAAAAGGGGGATTGTATACAATTAACAGTAGATCATAAATACTGAAAAAATTATACACACTTCAAATAATTGCAAACTTGATGTTTATTGTAATTCGAATAATTTTTAACATGTAATTGAATTTACAAAGATTATTTAAAGCGTGTGTACACATTTTTAGGTCACCTTGTACATTTCAGTGTATGCATTTAGTTCAAATTGTTTTTAATCAGAACATCTACTTTTACATACTTATTTTAGACAAGTAAATCTACTTCTACTTTAGTAGCGTCGGAGTTAAATTACACTTTGTCATTTCTCCTTAAACCATTCAATATATCCACGACAAAACATAATTTAACACTAAAGTTGGGCTATGAGAATAATTTCATACCACTGTTTATAATTCTACACACAAAAAAAGACTGTTTGACCAAGATTTTTTGGTACTTGTATTTTAAGATAGCCGAGAACGTTTATCGCTCCGTGTTAAACTAAGCTAACACATGTTAACATTCAACGACCGTATATTGACACAGAATTTTTCATTTTTAATTTTATTTTACCTTAACCCACCTGATAGCTTGCAAAATGTATTCCAGGCGTCGCGACACGCTGCTGGTGACCTCGTTGACGGTCGCCTTGCTGTTGCCGACGCTGAGCCGCACCGACGCTCTGTCGGCCGGTTGGCTAACCTCCGCCGTCCCGGTCACATGGAGCTCCCTCGCCTGACTACCGGCGGGGCCGTGTCGACTCCCGGCCTGCGTCTCGACGACTCCTTGCTCGGCTTCGTTGACGGCAAAGGGGCTGACAGAAGAAACGGGCTGAGCCACGCCGGGGAATATTCGCAGCCTGTTGTCCATTGTTGTCGCTAGTCTGCTAGCTAGATAGATAGCTTCTCGCTGCCATGGCAATGAGTGAAATGCATGATGGGATATGTAGTTTATTTCCGACAGCAATTACCAAAATGTACAATTGAAACTGTCGAATTCTCTACATCTATAAAATGATAATTTCATAATCACAGTAATAATCTTGGTTGCACAGCTTCCAGTGCAAATTTGTTTTGTCTCAATCACATTTCAGCCGTTACATGGTGCCGTGGTAACGGGATTTTACCACCAATCACGTGTGAAAACTTTTTAATATCATTAATTAATGATATGAATTTCAAACATTCATTAAGAATGTTAAAATTCTAGTTGACAATTTTTCTTTCTTTCTTTTCATCATGGAGGCAATTATTCTTTGTTTCCACAACAAAATGTTTTAATGCAAAATCAATTTATCACACACACACACGCACACACACACGAATGACATAATAACAATGAAAATCATCATGATGAGAGGTTTTATTGCAGGGCTGCTGAGATCAGATTAATCATCACATTGGCAAATACACAATCTCAATGGCCCCCCATCCGACACATGTACACCACAATGTCTGATCGTCTCGGCACCAAATATGTCATAACTCCACGCTGATTGTTCGTCAACTGACGGAAATTAAATAAAATGGAGGAGAAGAAAAAAAAAAGTCAGGATTGCACATAATTTCCCCTTTGAACGGGTTTAATACCACATCCTACAGCTAGAGGGAGCAACACGCACAGAGAAGGAAATACGTTGCACGGGTCATTCCATTTTTTTTTTTAAATAATCGACATTATTTTTTCGTAGCTTTGTGGCTTTTCTCTTGACTGTCCTCATGTCACTTCCTCGGCAAAGCAACGCAACAAGCCCTACCTACCGTGTCGTCTTACCCCGCACATGATTCATAAATAATAAATAAGGTGTTGCAGAGCAACTTGACACAGCAATGAAAGAGGAGGGGGAAGAAAAAAAATAAAACCCTGATATACATTCATTTGTATGAATACTCAGACGATATCACGGCCGTACAGTACGCGTTGAAACGAAAAATGTTCACTTTAAAAAACAAATGAAGTCCCAGTGTAATATACACCAATTGCCACCAATTTCCCAGCGTGCACCGCTGGAACACAAATCCCGCGACCGGAATATTTTTCCCCACGTCACATCACGCCCAAGTCGTCTGAATTTCTGGAGACGCTGCTTTGTTTCCTGCGTTACATAAAATTAAAATAAACAGAACTACCAAATTTCATGTAACTGAGCGAAACTCGATTGTGACTCACCGCAGCTCTTCCAAGTGCAGTTTATTGCGCAGTCGCACTTTTTCCGTGATGGGGTACAGGAGCAGGATCATGAGGCCCGTGATGATGAAGGCCACCGGGGCGGCGCCGATGAGCAGCTTGAGCGTGTACACCACGGGGGCGGGCTGCTTGCAGGCACCGTTTTCGTACCCCGCGAACCTACCCGTGCGCAAAACAAAATCGTGTTTAAGCAAAACAAAATGGCAGACATTCTGTACATTAATTGCACACTAAATTGACCCAAGGTGTGATTGTGAGTGCGGCTGTTTGTCTCCATGTGACCTGCGATTGGCTGGCGACCAGTTCTGGGTGAACCCCACCCCCTGCCCGTTGACAGCTGGGATAGGCTCAGGCACTCCCCGCGACCCTCGTGAGGATAAGCGGCAAAGAAAATGGATGGATGGATAGCAAGTTACCAATCCTTACCACGATTCCCCAACAAACCGAGACGAAAACCAAATATTTTTCGCAATTTTGAGTTTCCCATCAATTTGTGTATTGTCGCTCTCTACCGCTGTCCAATTAGTACAAATATGTACTACATGTCTGTTTATTAACTCCGTTGAAAGCGTCTCCCTCGAATGTTGTAAAACTCCGTGTCCTCCCTCATTTTGCGGAAGCCGTACGCCACGGGTGTCAAACTCAAGGCCCGTGGGCCAGATCTGGCCGCCGCATGATTTGATGTGGCCCACGAAGCCAAATCTAGAGTGTCAATTTTCCATGGTTCTTGTAAAAATCTGCACCGAAAATTTCAAATAGTCATATATCATAAATGATAAAGTTATTACGAGCATTTTTATGTTATCAAACAGGAATAGTTGAAAAACACATCACCCTTGATTTCTGATTCCAAAACTAGTTCATAAATTGAGGATGTAAATATGAGATGCCTAATGTATTTTTGTTCCACAGTCATAACGCCCCTCTGAGGGAAACCGGAACAACAATGTGGCCCGTAAGAAAAATGAGTTTGACGCCCTTGCCTGCCCACGATTACGCCACCTTAAGATAGAAACTCAGAATAATCAAAAATCAGAATCGGGATCAGAAGTATTTGACCGAATGGCTGCTCCAAGGCAAACTGGAGTACTTGCAGTGTGTTTTCATGTGTGGGTTCGTCAGACATATTTCTAGGTGTACTCACTATAGACGCGCCTATCAAATTTGATGTTGTTGAGTGCAACATTTCAAATTCAATCGATCGGGTTTCACAGGGAACCATCAAACTCTGCGTGAAAGTGCCAAGGAGCCCGAACGCGAGTGACGGCGACTTACTCCAGGCACAGGGTGGACACGCCCAGAGACACGGCGGCGGCGAACTTGGTGAAGAAGACGTAAAAGGAGTAGAAGATGGCCTCGTGGCCTTTGCAGTAGGGGTTGGCCAGCCGAAAGTCGTCCACCACGTCGGGAAGCATCGACCTGCGGCGGTCAACGGCGACGGTTAAGACTGGCGGAAATACCGCGGCGCTGATTAACGGAGACTCACCAGGGGAGGAGGAGCGAGGCGGCCACGCTGAGTCCGGAGGAAACCGCCACCACGTACGCCACCACCACGTTGGGGATGAACACCAGCATCATTGTGAAGGGCATGATCCACTACAGAGACAAACCCGAAATCGAATCTCGCTTTTGTGACGCCGCGTGCAGAAAACCGCCACAAGATGTCGCCAAACACGCACACACAAATAGCCGAGTCATGATAATACCGTAATAAAAGTGAGAAGATTAACTCACCGTGATGCCGCAAAAAGCTGCCGTCTTCTTCCCGAACCTCTGCAAGAACCACTGCCACAGAGGGATGCTCACCACTGCGGATACCTGAGAGTACGCAATGTGTACAAATCCCAAAATAAGTACTCGAGTAATAATTTTAAGATACGGCTGTAAGATATTTTTAAAAGGTCATTTAAATCCTGATTTGCAAAGATAGTGACAAATGAAACAGCGACATCTTAGTTTTAATCCATCCATGCAGCCATTTTCTTTGCCGCTTATCCTCACGAGGGTCGCGGCGAGCGCTGGAGCCTATCCCAGCTGTCAACGGACAGGAGGCGGGGTACACCCTGAACTGGTTGCCAATCCAATCGCAGGGCACATGGACACAGACAACAGTCGCACTCACAATCACACCAACGGACAATTTAGAGTGTCCAATTAATGTTGCATGTTTTTGGGATGGGGGAGGAAAGCGGAGTGCCCGGAGGAAACCCACGTAGGCATGGGGAGAACATGCAAACTCCACACTGGCAGGTCCGGGATTGAACCCGGGACCTCAGAACTGTAAAGCCAGGTTACCAGCTAACCCACCATGCTGCCATTTTTAATTATATTTCTATATTATCAAAATTTGTAATTTTTACATTTAGCTGAACCTTCAAATGTTTAGCAATTCATGTGTATTTGTTTTCGACTTCTATTTGGTTTTACTTGTATGTTGAGTTTTGTTTATTTTTTTAAATTTTAATTTAATAATTGCTTGTTTCATCGGTTTTGCTATGAATATTGAATATTTTTAAAAAAACTGTACGTAGCTTTTGACATATTTTACTATTCATCATTTTTTATTTGAATATGTGGCTAAAAATGTAAATTCCACCCACGATTGAAAAATCACCCCTGGGGAACAGAGTTTGAAATAATGATCACTTATCCAAACATATTTAAAACCTAAAGGCAAACATTATGTCCCGAGTTTCTGTTTAATGAGCTATTTTCTGGGCCCGAATTTAAAGTGCGGAGGAAGTCAAACCTCTGCCAAGGCCCATTTGTGGAGGAATAAACAAGCTTTGAAAGACGCTTTCCGTCGGAACATCCAAAATGAAAATGTCAGTGCTCTCAGTGCCAACCGGTGGCTGTTTTTGTACAGCTATTAAATGTGATCAAAATGGATTTTTATGGGAAACTGGCCATGTCCCAGGCATACTGTCGCTCGACCAACTCTACACTGATTGGCAATTTTAATGTGAAAATGTAACATTTTACGTAGGGAAGCTACGGAGCCCCTAAAGGGACATTGAAAAAAAAAACCCAAATTGGTTTCTCATTGTAACGAGAAACATTCTCATTGTAATGAGGAAGTTTCTCATTGTAATGAGTAACTAGTCCATTGCATGTGTGCATGTATAAAAGACCATTATTCCTTATTCATGAAGTTACCGCTAGGAGGCTAATAAGCTACGACCCATAGGTAGCCGTTTTTAGACACTAATTGTGTTACTTACTCATGAGTTACAATGCGTAACTTACTCATGAGTGAGTTATTCTTTGTAATAAGCAAGTTATTCATTGTAATGTGTAACTTACTCATTGTAATGACAAAGTTCAATGACAAAGTTACTCATCACAATGAGAAAGTTACTCATTCTCAACTCATTACAAGCATTTTTGTGTTATCAAACATGAATAGTTAAAAAACACATCACCCTTGATTTCTGATTGCAAAACTAGCTCATAAATTGAGGATATAAATATGAGATGACTAATGTATTTTTGTTTCACAGTCTAAACGGCCCTCTGAGGGAAACCGGAACAACAATGTGGCCCGTGAGAAAAATGAGTGTCGTTGTAATGAGTAACCTACGCATTGTAATGAGTAACTTACTCATAATGGGTAACTTACTCATTAAAATGAGTAACTTACTCATGAGTAAGTTACGCATTGTAACTCATGAATAATTACTCATCACAATGAGAGTGTCGAAAAACGGCTACCTATGGGTCGTAGCTTATTTACCTGCTAGCGGTAGCTTCCTGTGTTCAGGTCGTCGTAGCTTATTTACCTGCTAGCAGTAGCTTCCTGAATAAGGAATAAGGGTCTTTTATACATGCACACATGCAATGGACTAGTTGCTCATTACAATGAGAAAGTTTCTCATTACAATGAGAAACTTACTCGTTACAATGAAAATTTTCTAATTACAATGAGAAAGAAGTTAGTTATTTTTTTTTCTTTCAATGTCCCTTTAGGGGCTCCGTAGGAAGCTGACCTGTATGAGGAAAAAAAATTAATTATTGAAAGTAGAATGAAAGTGTCCACTCACCAGGATGGTCAGCACAATGTTTTGAAAGTGTTCCCTCAGGTCGGCCGCATACGTGCAGAATAGGACAAAGTTGTTCTGCACCAGCTGCACATAAAAAAACAACAAGGAGTCACAAAATGGCGACCGAGCACACCAAACGTAGCAGAACTAGCAAGCGGGACTTGAATTCACTTGATTCCGCGACCGGGCCGGAACCCGTGAGAGTCGATGTGGTTGGTTGGTTTTTTTTTTTTTTACCTGAATGGCCACCAAGATGAAGAGGAATGCGGCGGTGAGGATGAGGTAAGGACCGTGACGCATCACCATGACGAAGCCGCGGTGGAACGGAATCTGCTTCTCCGTCTTTGGCGCGTACGGATCTGGACGAGAATCAGAATAAGGACTCACATGCATAAACGCAGACTTTTTGTTTTAATATACATATATTTATATGTTAAAGCTTTATGCATAATACCAATTCAAAATATGCATGTGGGGTGAAGGTATGATTTTTATCCACTCGGGGTCACTGTCCACCCATTCCACACAGCGGTTTCTGTGACTTTGAATTTGTATGGCTTGAAAAGGTGCACCCTCCCCCGTTGAGTGACAAGGGAGTCAGCCAATGAGATAGTTGACTTTCTATCGGATAACCCGTTAGCCAGTTTGCGTGTCGAGTTCGTCAGCATGACTTGTGGCCATCGGCAGCTCGTGAACGAATGCGCCCATTATGTGTTTATTTTCTTATTATGTGGTTTATTAAAAATGTTGAAAGTGCACTGGCGGCTGTTGTGTATTCTTGACCACCTGTAGAAGATTAAGACTTGTCCGAACTAGCGGTGGTAGGCTATATTAAATTTGCTAATGATGTTCATATCTCCGTAGATGTGCATTTTTTTTTTTTTTTACAGTAGAAACATTTTGGACTTTATCTTCTTTTTAATGCATGCAATAATTCCAAACTTTGAACATTCTCTGTCCTTTACGTACTCTTTATCAACCCTTGGCTTTTTTTTGGTACAATTCTTGCACTTTTGCTGCAAAACAAAAACCCTGCAAAAACCAACACTTTACACAAAATGTCAATTTTTTAAAACAACTTTTGGTGTCAACTTTGCCACTTAGTGAATAAATGCTGCCTTTTTATGGCTAAATACAGTTTTAATTTCAAAGTACTGCACACTAAATATGATGTTGGGGGCTGGAAAAGAGGTATTTTCAGTTTTTGAGACCATTTATTTTTTCAAAATGTTGCATTTCAGTGGGACACAAACCCTTCCCTACAAAATATATAATTTCTATGGGAAAATTTGACAAAATGTTTTTTTTTTAATGTCAACCACAAGCAAAATATAGTCCTTTAAGGCCAATGTGATGTTTTTGTGGTCTAATAAAACACTTTCCTGCTTTGCATCTTATGTGTCCGAACAGAAAGCGCCTGAGAGGTTTCATGGCGACTACTTTGAAATGTTTTCCTTCAGTTGATATTTTTAAAACCGCCAGGCTGTACCGCAGACTAGCATGCTAGTGCTCAACCTGTTCCCGAAATAAACGACATTTCCTTCTGACGATGAACACGCTTTTTGTTTACACTTTGGGGATGATTTTTCTCCTCCCCGTGCTGGTAGGACCGTGGTAGGTGAAGGCCTCACCGTCTTTCTCCTTGACCCCGAGGAACATGACCACAGTGCAGACCAGGAAGATCCCCCCGATGACACCAGCAGCGATCATGTAAACTTCTTTCTGCAACCAGAAGACGGCGTCACTCCCCCCTATTTTAGTCATTTCTAATGTCCTAAGAAACTTTTTTTTTTTTTAATCACACCGCTACCTTATTGGGGAGTTGTGTTACAGCGTGTTACTTTCTCCTTGCACAATACACTAGTGAGAAAACAGCGACGGCAAGCCAGACGCCCAAAATAGCGACTCTGCTGTTTGTTTGCTCCCCTTTCCCGCCGTCATTATTTGCGCTAGCCCAAACCACAGAAGAGGCTTTTTCCGAAAATGTTTCAGAAAGAACAACCTGCGGCCGAAAACCAAAATCCCAACATGTGACCTATCAAAATACTTTTCCACCATGCAGTGCCACATAATATTATATTTATTACTGTATATACTAATATTAGCGACGCAAAGCACCTGTGTGCGTTTCTGCTGTCACCGCTTCAAACCGACCTGACACCAATTTTACATTAATCGTAAGAAACCGAATACCAATCAAGATGTTTAAAAGCAAACACTGCATCGTATAAGTGTTATTTTGTGTGTGTTTTTAAAATCCAAATTACAGACATCATACTCTATAGAGCAAGAAACCTGATAAAATGTTTGTTTTTGTTTTTGTGAGTTTCAATTTGAAAACATATTGGACTAGTGAAATACTTTGTAAGATAGCTAATTATCTTGCTAATTAGTTAGCTAGTTATTTAGTTTATGAGTAAACTAGATAGCTACTTAAGCCAAGTTATTCTCACTCAGGACTTGTTGGAAACTATTTTTGAACTTCCCTAAAGTGCTACTTTTGTCAAAATTCCCAATTTTGCAGCAGAATAATTCGTTCATTTCCACTTCTTACATGGGTTAATCAGCTCATTATATACTTTGTAAGCTAGCTAATTAGCTAGCTAGTTAGTGACTCAGCTATTTATTTAGTTTACGTGTAAACTAGATAGCTTAAGCAGTTAAGTTATTCTCACTCAGGACTTGTGAGAAACTATTTTTGAACTTCCCTAAATTGCTACTTTTGTCGAAACTCCAAATTATGCAGCAAAATAATTCTTTCATTTCCACTTCTTACATGGGTTAGTCCGCTCATCGTATTTTTTGCATCACTCACAGCTCTAAAATAAAATTTTGTTCTATTTCCTTACAGCATGTGACAGGTATTCCTCTGAGCGCACCAAACTGCGGACCACCTCGGCCCCCCCGCTGTTGTTGATGGCACCGGTGGTGCCGTTGGGTCCCTGGCAGTGTTTGAGTCTGTGGGCGCTGGCCACGATCTGGCCCTGGATGGCGGCTCCGGCCAGGGTGCCCAACACCTCCAGAGTCATCCCTGACGGAAAAAAAAATGCACAAACATCCCCGTTATTCCCAAACCATTAACCTGTCGGGTCGCGTTTGGAAGGCGCTTACGGTAGGCGGTGGCAGAGTCGCGCTCCCGCTGGTCCGTGCTCAGGAACATGGTGAGAGCGGAATAAGGCACATGGTAGCACTAAAAATAAGGGAAAAAAAAAAAAATAATAATAATATAATAAAATACAAAAATAAGAAAAAAAATAAGAATAAAAGTGGGGTCACAACACAGAAAGACACACACAAACACGAGGAAGAATACAACAGATTTTGGGGTGATCAAAGATGAATTAGTCACCCAACTAACACGTGGTATGAGAATTTCAAGCGCTATGCAAGCAACGTCTATTAACAAGAACTCCATCGCCATGTCTGATTTAAGAGACAGCCTATAAATTAAGGAAATTATTCTTAAATGTGAGCATAAGAACCCCGATGACGTTGAATGACATCCAGGACGGCGAGCTATTCATTTTGACGGGCCACACGCGGCGTGAGCGGCGTTTATCTGGCGACTGTATACTTATCGCGCCGTCAGCGTAGCGCGCCATGACAGGCCAAAAGGGAAGATGAACGGAGGGTGATGACAAAAGACGCCAGGAATAGCTACACTTTCCCTTCGGGGTTGGGGAAGGGGTGGTGGGGGCGGGGGGCACAGAGCCCGACCGCGAACGTCTGACGTCTTTTTTTTGAAGCGGGAGGGTAATTCCCACATGTGATTACTCCCCCTGTCAACTTTCACCTTCAGCTCTCATCTCGTGAAACGTTACATTTAGATCGTAAATTGAGAAAAAAAACCAGACGTTATAACTTTGGCCTTAAAGCTATAAGGCTTGCCACGACATTCAAATGACTCAAACCTCAGAGGAACATTTAAAAAAGATGCCTTTGGCGGTGGCATTGGGGAGGTATGTCTGTCTTTGGGATGTGTGCAGCGATCAAATATTTTTAGAATGAATTATCCTACGGATGACTTCATTTATTATTCAAATGAAATTGACTTTCTGTAAAAATTACACAGCAAAAGATAGTCTACATTTGCAGGTATGGTTTTTGTACTCCTTTCTCACGTTCTGCACTGAAGTATCTGTGACTTTGAACGTGTGTGGCTTTAAAAGTCTGTTTGGGTGCGGTACTTTTGAAGCTATGGTGGCACTCTTGTCACTGGGGTGTTTACCCTTTTAGTGGGGTAGTATCCTACCCAATAGGGTTAAAATATTGTCAGTAGGGTGGTAGTCTTGTCAGTGCCTTAGTCACTGGGTGGTAATTTTGTCCAGGGGATGGTACCGATTTCTCGGTTCTTAAACACAATCCCTTCTAGAAAATGGCCCGAGAAGTGATTTGTTCATAAACCAATTCGATCCTTCCCATCACAATGAATGGAAAAAGAAATAATGCGTTCCAAGCCCAAAAAAATGTGGCTTTTTAAAGCATTTTTTTTAGCTTTTCCTGATAATAAAGTGCGTAGTAGAAATACATGTATAGTTTAAACACTTGATGTAATAAAATAATTTAAGAAATATATTTAGTATTTGCTTAAACTGTATGCTTTATTAGTAGAGCACGGTAGTCTGGGAGCGTATTGCCGTATCTGTAGCGACTCAACCCCCAGCCTTGTAAACTTTTTTTAATGAACAAAAGTGCAGAATAATTTTTAACAAGAAACTCGCCTTGTTTGGAGCCATGATTGGGGGTTAATATGAGATGATGAGAATGAGATGAGAAGAAAAACAACAGTCAATACCGGGACACATCTGTGTACAGAGGCTGCGTTATACAGAATAACCCAACAGTTGTGCTATTTTTTTGTAATTTTGCCCTCGTCGTGTAACTTTTACAGTTTGGGATAATACGTGTCCAGTACTTTTGCGGCCGTGGAAACGGTTCACGTTGCGAGTTCCGTACTCACCGTGATGAGGGTCTGGTAGAGGCAGTAGAAGCCGAGGTACCACACGAACCTCCCGGTAACGAAGGGGGGCACGTACCAGAGGTAGAAGTAGGACACCACCAAGAACGGCGTACACCCCAGCATCCTAAGGGAGGGGGTGGGGTGGGGGTGG
Organism: Syngnathoides biaculeatus; assembly: GCF_019802595.1. Taxonomy (NCBI): domain Eukaryota; kingdom Metazoa; phylum Chordata; class Actinopteri; order Syngnathiformes; family Syngnathidae; genus Syngnathoides; species Syngnathoides biaculeatus. The sequence goes on along the minus strand of NC_084662.1, from coordinate 10,311,574 downwards.
GGTGGGGCACGGGTGGGGAGTCCATTTTAACCGCAGCTGTCAGTCAAACGTTGTCCGCTTTAATCTGTTATGTAACATCAGAACGGGGTCACAACGCTAAGATAAGTTCAACTAAGCTGCCTGCTTGAACCTTGTTGTGTAATACATACACACATTCGCATTGCACTCATTAGCTGCAGGTTTCTGCTCCCAATTTTTTAAATTTTTTTTGCTCTTTTTTTTTTCAAGCAGGCAGTTATGATAATTCCCTACAAATTCGCTGCGCCTCTTTGCGTGCTTAGATGTTATTGTTTAGTTAGTGTTTTGACGCTAAAATGGATCACATCTGTATCATTTCTCATCATCATTATAATCCATCCATCCATTTTCTTTGCCGCTTATCCTCACGAGGGCCGCGGGGAGTGCTGGAGCCTATCCCAGCCGTCAACAGGCAGGAGGCGGGGTACACCCTGAACTGGTTGCCAGCCAATCGTAGGGCACATGGAGACAAACAACCACACTCACAATCACACCTACGGGCAATTTAGAGCGTTCAATTAATGTTGCATGTTTTTGGGATGTGGGAGGAAACTGCAGTACCCAGAGAAAATCCACACAGGTACGGGGAGAACATGCAAACTCCACACACGTGGGGCCGGGATCGAACCCGGGTCCTCAGAACTGTGAGGCCAACGCTTTTACCAGCTGAGTCATTATTATTATTATTATTATTATAATTATTATATTTATTTCCATGATGATAACATCCCCCCCAAACGCTACTAAGCACAGAAGTCACCCCAAAAAAAAAAAAAACACAAAAAAAATGACTTTTTCCAATGTATGATTCAAACCCAGGCATATTTTTTAAGGACAAAAAAAAGGGGGGGGGGGAATGGTATCGAGGTGATGGTGCCAAAAAACAAACAAAACAACAACAAGCGACCTCTGACCCCCGCAATGCAGGAACAGGAATAATGAAGAGTGAGAGCCCGAGTGGTTTCTGGTAGCGTCCGGCTGCATCGCTTCACTCTCCTCCCGATTGTTTGCCATGACAAAAGATGACGCATAACGCTGGTGCGGCACTATTTGGGGAGGGGGGGGGGGGCGACAGAAATTTGCGTGGGGTGCGGGGGTGTGGGGGTGTTCCCACCGGTGGGGCATGAAAAAGTCCCGCAAATAGGAACGCTTCCTTCCCCAAGATGTCACAGAAAAGACTCCCTCCCTAAACGCCATGCAGCTGATAAGAAGAATATCTCGTTTGGCTTATTAAAATGGTGTTAATTGGATGAGGAGCAGAGAAACGGAAGGGATTTAGGGGTACCGCAAGGGCTGCTTTATGGCACACCTAAAGTTCCAGCAACTTTTACTTCTTGTTATTTCAAAGTATTGTTGTTTTAATTTTAGACATAAGAATATTTTAGAGGCGGGAAAAAAACCTCAATAAGCCCTGCGAATGGCTTGCAACCAGTTCAGGGTGTACCCCGCCTCCTGCCCGTTGATAGCTGGGATTGGCTGCAGCACTCCCGTGACCCTTGGGAGGATAAGCGGCAAACAAAATGGATGGATGGATAGTAAATTGGATTTTTGAACAGAATTACACTGGAATTTATCAAAATCCGTACAAATATAGTGAGAAGTAAGATTTTCTACAAAATGCACTTCATTCGGCGTGATTTTCTATTTGTTGATAGCTGTGATTGGCTCCAGTACTCCCGTCACCCTCGTGAGGATAAGCATCTTGGAAAATGATCTTGGAAATTGAATGAATGAATTCCATTATTCTGTTCCAGCCACCACCTAATTTTTTCGTAATGTGTCTTTTGATAGGGAAAAAAAATCACTTCATATATTGTAATTCATTAAAAATAAACGATTGGTTACATATTAAATAAAATAATTAAATAATTAGCGGCTCATCATTGACTCCGTGTGTCCTTCTGGGTTGGGCCACTTGGCAGTATAATACAGTCATGCAAACATATTTGCTAACAAGCTAAAGCAAAAACTCATCTGAAGGAAATTTCTTTGCCGCTTATCCTCACGAGGGTCCCGGGGAGTGCTGGAGCCTATCCCAGGTGTCAACGGGCAGGAGGCGGGATACACTCTGAACTGGTCGCCAGCCAATCGCAGGGCACATGGAGACAAACAGGCGCGCTCACAATCTCAACTATGGGCAATTTATAGTGTCCAATTAATGTTGCATGTTTTTGGAAACCGGAGTGCCTGGAGACAACCCACGCAGGCACGGGAAGAAATGCAAACTCCACACAGGCGAGGCCGGGATCGAACCCGGGACCTCAGAACTGTAAGGCCAACGCTTTACCAGCTGATCCACCACGCGATGGCTAATATCTAGAAAAAAAATTGTGAGTTCGTTCGCTTTTTCTCAATGCAACTGTGCGTCATTTTCGGTGGTTTTTATATTGGCGACGGTTTGACCCAGGAACAGACGATCGCCATGAGTTCGGTTTTGGCTTTGTCGCGTTAACTTCAGTTTCACTTTGTAAACCAGAACACCCGTCTACTTACGGCTGCTGGCTGACAGGACGAGCGGGAGTGGAAAGCCACTTTCCTGTCTAAGGAAGATTTCCACCAACGCGGCGGGCGAATAACGACAAAGACGTCACGCGAGTCGAAAGATTGTCGCTCGTACCGCAGCGGACTCCGGAAACGAACTCGCCTGCGGACTCCCCGATTCGGGCGAGGTGGTTAAAGTGGCCTCAGCTTCAGTCTGTTCCTCTTACTTGGTTTCTCTTCCAAGGCTGGTCTGGTCATACGCGTGTGATCTAAAGGCCTATAATGTATAAGCAGCGTTAAAGTCTGTGTGTAATTACGGCAGCTGCTTTACACAAAGCAGCCCGCTTCTTAAGTCCATCAGGGCAGTAAAAACCTCACGCGGGTAAATCCGGGAGACTGAAAACCAAAGATGCCGGTGGAAGTGGATGTCACCCAGAGTTGAAACGAAGCATTGCGTAAACGCGGCGGTTCGACGCAGGGTGCGTCAGGAAGAGCGCGATTAAAGCGCCATTAGCCGCAGGCGGAGGCTTTTTGTTGATTTAGGGTGAAACAAAATAAATAAACTACAAGAACCTAGAGGGGTGCCTTGAGGTACGACTTCACAATATCATGCCACTAGCAATTCACAGTGGTTTACTTGCGATCGAAGGACAGTAGCGGTTAAACTGGTTCACCAACCGCAAGTAGGCACCACAGAAGAACAATTAAGAATAAGAATTCGATACATTCATGTTATGTGGCTTTTTTTATAAAGTATAAAAGTTTTTGGTGTGTTTTTTTGTCATGAAAAAACATGTTAACCTAACAAATTGTGTGCTTTTGTGGGGGAGCTGGAACGGATAAAATGCACTTCCATCCATTTCAATGGGGAAGGAAGATTTGAGATATAAGCATAGTCACAGAACAAATTAATGTCATGAGCAAGAATGGACCACAGCTCAGAGGGACGTGGCCCAATCACCATTTCGGGTGGTCTTATCTCTGACACCTGTTTTGCCAGTTCGTTGCCCTGAGTTAGTCAGTTGTATTCACTGACAGTAGGAATCTCCACCACGGAGAATAGTGTGGTGTTGAGCTATGCTCGTCACAGCGTTTCTGTGCCACCAAAGTTTAGTCCTGTCTTAGTTTATGTTTCATAGTCAAATCCTAGCTCACGTTTCCTAGTTTGTTTCCTAGACATCAGACCTCGCTTCACGTTTTTGGATCCTGCTTTTGCTTAGCGTTTTGTGCCTCTGCCTTCTCGGACTGCTTACACCGTGTATGACCCTGTCCCTTGAATAAACCACGCCTAACATCATGCTGGCGTCTCAGAGTCCTGCATTTGGGTCCAGCCCCGCAACGGAGGATCGTGACAATTAAACTTGTATCTGAAGGTACTACTGTAATTTGTGTGGTTGTCCATGACCCGTCACAAATTAGTAAAGTAATAGTTTTTTTTTTATTTTTTTTTTGGGGGGGGGGTGAAATGTCACTTGCTACATTTGCACCTTTGCACATATTCACAACTAAAACTGAATATTTTTTTTTATCCCATTTTCTTCTTGTAATTACATTTCACAGGTCTTAAAAGTTACTCACCAGGGCATGAGTCTTCCGATCCTGGTCCACTTGGTCTTGTTGATGAAGAAGCCCACCACAGGATCCACCACGGCCCCCCAGGCCTTGCCGACAAACAGCACCATCGAGGCCTGGAAGGCGTTGATCTGCGCGGGGGCACATTTTCACCGGTATGGAAGCCTCGTCTTAAAGACGGCGCGTTTGGCATTCCGCCTCACCTGGGCGACGTCCAGCAGGTAGATCTGCAGGAAGAAGGCGGTGGCGCTGGCTGCAACCTCTTTGGGGACTCCTCCGATGGCGAAACACAGCTTGTTGCACACCGTCAGCTTCTGACTCAGCTCGGTCTAAGGGGGAAAAAAAAAAAACCAACAACGAATAATTTAACAATTGACATATTTTCAACATTTCACAAGATTTTTAGGCTTATCTAGAAAATACTCTGTAATTATTGAGATTTATGACAAAATTTGGTGTAATTAGTAAATTGGATGGTGGAACGGTGGAGCAGCTGGTAAAGTGTTCTGAGGTCCGGGGTTCGATCCCGGCCCCGCCTGTGTGGAGTTTGCATGTTCTCCTCATGCCTGCGTGGACACTCCGGATTCCTCCCACATCCGCAAAACATGCAACATTAATTGGACACTCTAAATTGCCCCGAGGTGTGATTGTGAGTGCGATTGGTTGTTTGTCTCTATGTGCCCTCCGATTGGCCGGCAACCAGTTCAGGGTCTACCCCGCCTCCTGCCCGTTGACAGCTGGGATAGGCTCCAGCGCTCCCCATGACCCTCGTGAGGATAAGCGGCTCAGAAAATGGATGGATGGATGGATGGATGGATAGTAAGTTGGTTTATTGAACAAAATTACACTGGAATTTTTCAAAATTCCTACAAATAAAGTGATAAGTAAGATTTTCTTGTATTTATTATTTAGTATTATTTTTATTCGGATTGATTTGCTATAAACAAATTTCGGTTAGCTTCGGTTAGCCTACTGTATATACAAATTGCACAGTAATTAGGAATGTTTACAAAATGCAATGTGATTATTGAGATTTCCTAGAAAATTCTTCTGTCCGTTTATCTTTTCATGTTTTTGTCTTTTAAGCCATTGATGGTGAAGCGGTACACACGCCTGCCTTAGGTGCGGGCAGCGCGGGATCGATTCCCGCTCAGTGATGATGTCGATTTGACTTTTGCCTGAAGCTAGCTGGGATAGGCTGCAGCTTTCCTGAGACCCTTGTGAGGATAATGACATGACATGTTTTTGGCTTTGGTCTTGTTCATTATATTAAAAAAAAAGGGAGAGTTTGTGATGACATGGAGACATTTTGCTGTCAATAAATAAAAATCCCACTAAAGCACCTTACATAGTTTGTGAAATTCCAGAGGAAAGAAAGAAACTGCGCGAGGTCTTTTATTTCCAGAGTTCAAAATATGCTCGGCCTTTGCAGAGGTCTAACAAGTTTATAAGCTGCGCATATTTGCGGTCCTCCGCCAGACCGTGCAATTAGCATATTCTATTTGGGAGGAATAAAAGCACCGAGCAAGACTTTTTGGGTGGCGAGCGTGCCCCGGCGGTTTGGGAGATTTCGGTTTGGCCGGTAAGTGCCCGGCGTCCGTGTTTAAGGGTTTAAAAGCGTCGGGTCGCGGAAGTCAAAAATGATGACGGTGTGGAAAGACTGCATTTGAATAACAAGGCGGTCAAGCGTCTATTGATTTGTCCTGTTTACTCTTGTTTATTTTTCATTTGTGTCAGCGATTACAACACAGTGAGCTGAATAGGGTCGAATTACATTAGTTGACGTTGCAATAAAATGATGAATATTGTAATATTATTTACTGGTTGCAATGACCCGAAATAGTACTTTCTAGGAGTCACAGTGAGTCATTGATTTAATCTTAACTGAGCCGTTTACGAGTCAAGTGTGACACAGATTTCTGCCTGCTGTATTTTTATTTTCATTGACAGCTCCATCATGTGTCACTTTATATAATGGAGGGTGAAACGTCTCACTCAACCTTTTGTATTTTTACACTCCCAACTTGAAGTTCCCAGAAACATGTTGATGAAATTCTGAGTCACGAATCCGAAGACGCCTCCGCGTGGTCACAAGCGGTGCGATCGTGCGTGCAAATCTCTTTTTGTTAATCGGGAGTTCAGTTCGTAGTTACAGATGCGGTCTTTGAAATTGTCACAGTGACAAAAATGCAAAACTTAATTAGGTATATCGTGAAAATGACACGTGGAGGCGTCCGAAAATGTGAAGGTCTTCCGTTTTCACAGATGGACTGCAGCACAGGTGTCAAACTCAAGGCCCGGGGGCTGGATCCGACCCGCCACGTGATTTTGTGATTTTTAGGTTAAATGGCAACATTTTAGTTTATTTTTTGCCGTTGTTAAACCGTTTCATATAACTATGAAAACATCAAAATGACGCTTGGAGTTGTAGACAATTGAGTCGTCGGTTTTCACAGACAAATGATAATCAAAATTCAAGTATCATCTGGTTGAATGCCGCAAAAAACACTGAAATGCTGCTTTAAAAGTTTTGACTTCAAAATTTGTTTTTCAGTCCAGAAAATGTGAAAATTCTGTTGTCTTGGTCAAAAATGAATTGCTTTCAAGGCGGCACGGTGGTGGCAGCTGTATCTGTTCTGAGGACCATGGTTCAATCTTGGCCCCGCATGTGTGGAGTTTGCATGTTCTCCCCCTGCCTGTGTGGGTTTTCTCTCAGTGCTCTGGTTTCCTCCCACATCCCAGAAACATGCAACAATAATTGGACACTCTAAATTGCCCCTAGGTGTGATTGTCAGTGCGAATGTTTGTTTCAAAGTGCCCTGGGATTGGCTGGAAACGAAGATAGCTGGGATAGGCTCCAGCACTCCTCCGACCCTCGTGCGGATAAGCGGCCTGGAAAATCAATGAATGAATCGCTTTCAGTCACCCATTGAAGTTGAGGCCGTCCTTAGTGCTGAATAGGAGCGACCCAAAGTCGAAACACCAGCAAAGCGACCACATCTCAGAGTGAAACGCTATTATTACCGTGGCCCTGTCAAAACATGAAGAGCGCGGGGAGCGACAATTACCAGGAGGGAGGCGTGTAATTATTCCATTGCGAGACGACCGGGGTCAGAGGTAAGTAAAGGCTGAGGCTCTCGCTGCAATTAAGGCTAATTGGAGAGGAAATCAAACTGTTTTCGGCGGCACCGCGCCACTGATGATGTGCAAAAATATGCCGTGGACTCGTCTCTCGCGATCTTTTCTTATTCTTTCCTTCCTGACTCTCCAGCTATCATCAAAGGGCATAAACAGGATGTGCCGCCTAATGTTGTTGGGGAAAAAAACTGCATTGCTCAACACGGACGTCAACACTTAACTCACAGGACACTTCAATTGGTACACATCATAGATCTTTCTTTTTTAGGTAGTTATTTTTCAACATTAATTTTACATCATTTTTTTAATGTACATGTATTGTATTTGCAGTAAATATATGTATTTAAATAATAGATAATCAGATAAAATAACAAATGGTTGAAATGTAATATTTAATAGTGCCTAATATTTTAATTATCTTCTATAGAGGGTCAAAATATTACAAAGAGCACCACAATGCACCGCTCCAAGCAAACAAAGTGATTATAATCTTAAAATTATACATTCTGAAATTTTTTTTCCATTCAAATGATTGTAAAAGTTTTACTTTATGTTTATACATTTTTGAAAGAAATGTATCTCATATACACAATAGATACATTTCAATATAACATTATTTTTAACAATATAATTTTTTCTATCATTTTTATTTTTATTTTTTTTTTTTTTCATGAAGACAAGATAAAAACAAATGTCACCAAAAAAAGTGCATAGTAAACAATATCTGTGCTTCATTTTTTCTCAGCTGTAAATTCATAGATATTTTTTGGGTTTGTTTTTATTGTAAAAAAAAATTATTATCGCATATATTTCTTATGCAATTGATATGTGTAATATTCAATGTGTCCATCTGAACAAGTGAGACCCATCCCAAGTGTTCACACTGTGAGACACACCGCCAGTGAAAACTGCCACAGGAACAGGAATCACACACTCGGGAAATTAGTCCAAAAATATGCAAACTGACTGCAAAGGCACAGAAGCTACCAGAGTTTGGATGATGATGATGATGCCAAATTATGTGAGTCATGTCTTAGCCTGTTTCAGTGACAATGTAGAAACTGAAGGCGCAGGAACAGGAACAACCAGAATCCGGCAGCCACATGCTTAAGAAAACGAGGCCCAAAATGCAAATCTTAAAGTTTCTGCAAAGTGAAAGTGAATATCTTCTAAATTTGACACACCACAGAGAAGATTGTTACCAACCCCGCCAAATTTAAAAAGAAAAATCAAGTTTACAAAATGACAAAATCACTTCTCTCTGCTCTCGTATGCTTTGAGCATCCTGCTCAACCGTCGATTCAAAATCAAACAAGGCTACTAGAACCAGAAAAAACAAACCGTGTTGCACATAACTAATGAACATGTTTCATTCATGAAAATCCTTCGGGAGCTGGACTATATCGCAAGCGTGCGTTTTCCACACTGCGACAACAAGGCACTCCAGTCCGAAGAATGAGAAACTCGAAAGTGGACATGCCAGCCTGAAGCTCCGGTCCACATGCTGGCTGACAACTTGGACATTTTTTCCCTCCTCCTCCTCACGCTCCAGTTTTTCTCTCCATAACATGCATGCACTCATGGCGGACAATGAGGCGCACCGAACCGGACACTCCAGTCCGAAGCCCCGGTCCGCACTTTGGGTGTCAAGTTGGATTTTTATATTCACCCCCCCCCCCACCGTCCTTGCGCTTCCGTCTTTTTCTGCGTGATGTGCGTGCACTCGCGGCCAACAACGAGGCGATCTAAAGCAGCCACGCCAGAGCGATAGCTAAAGGGAAGACGTACAGTATTTTCAGCTTAGCTTGCGAGCTAACTGGATGCAAACAAAGGTGTTGTTTCAACCACATCCCAAAGAAAATCAGGAAAACTGAAATGGTGGAAAACAGTTGAACGCTTCATCTCCCAAAAATGACTGCTCCATAATTCTCAGTCTTTGCACATTTTTTATCATCAATCATCTTCAAAGATGTACAATCTATTTCGAAACAAATCTCTGAATCCACTAAATGATTTTCTAAATGCACACCAGCAATGGTTTTCCTCATCCGAGCACCACCTGAGGAGAACTCACAAGGGTGGGCTGGTCTTACCTGCTGGGGGACTTTAGCGACTAACAGCGTCTCGGTGGGCTTGAGCATCTTCCCCGCCGCAGCCAAGCCCCCCTGGGCGCCGTTCTCCTTTCGGGCCATGGCGGAGAGGCTGTGGGTGAGGCGGCAGGTGCGCTTCTTCTGGGAGGGCGCGCCGAAGTGCGTGTGGCTGAGGCTGCGCGTGTGCACCAGAAGGCGGGGCGGGAATTGGACGTGGCTCTGACTGCGCGTCGGGAGCTCCGACTGCGCCTCCTCCTTCCTCTCCTCCTCCTCCTCCTCCTCCTGCTCCTCCCGGACAACTCGGATCCTGTCCGTCGCCATTCACATGCTCTGGAACGCGGAGGCCGGTGCCGGAGATGGAACGCGCACACACACACACACACACGAACACATGGACAAAATACACATCCTCAGTAACAAGTATGCACAACATGCGAGCTCAGGAATGCTGACCCATTATGTGCATAGAATTCCATCATGGAAAGATATTTGACACGCGCATTAGTACACACCTAAATGGTAATCACAGACTGCTCACTTCATTAGGTACACTTCACACTAAAATCTGCCTTTGTCAAGATAACATTCCCACGTTTTGTGTTAGTTTATATCAGTTCGACAGCAGTTTATTACATGCATGCATACTATTACAGCCTATAAAAACATAATCATTACAAATATTATGCAGTAATTCCCACTTTACGCTCAATTACCAGATATGAATGCTGCATAATTAGACTACAGTGATTACTTATCATATACACAGATATACAAGTGCCTTGCTTACGAGTTCTGCGGGATTTTTTTTTATTTTTGTGCGAAAGCGAAAATGCCGCCATACGTCGCAACATCAGGCCAGCTTCAATTCACATTGATTTCCTCGCAATGTAGGGAGAATATCAGTTGGTGGCACTAATGTACGGTTAAGATCGACCCTACCGAACGTGAAGAAAAAGGAAGGAGAAAAAATTGGGTACAGTCATTTTTTGGAAAGCTTTTTCCAGGTCTGCAGTTTATGTAGGCAGAAAATGTTATTATCTTTCAGATTCATCACATTTCCATTCATTTCAATGGCAAAAATGTGTTGAGACACGAGACTTTTGCGATATTTGCGTTCTTGTGCATTTTAATACGAAAAATATTTGCAATCATGATATGACACTTTTATTACAATTTATTACTGTAACAGTAAGATTATTAGATGTTTTGCTGTATGCTGTGCAGATTACAATAACATAAAATGCGGTTGTGGATGGTGTCCGTGAGCATTTTAATACCCCCAAAATGCCTCTATGAACAATATGTGACACTTTTATGATGATGTATTCTGTCATGTCATGGTCCAAGCCGGTTATCCTTACAAGGGTTGCGGGAAAGCTGGAGCCTATCCCAGCTAGCTTCGGGCAAAAGGACGACTACACCCAGAACTGGTCGCCAGTCAGTCGCAGGGCAGATATCGACACTGGCGCCGAGCGGGGATCGATCCCACGCTACCCGCACCAAAGGCAGGCGTGTGTACCACTACACATCCGGTTTCTCTATGATGAATTCTTTTTCATCTAATTAGTTTGTCTGTAGATGACCACCGTGTAACCCACAGGACCATCTTCTGATGCATTTGTGGGGGGGAAAAAAAGCACAATTATGGTTAATATTCTTGCTACATCACAGGAAGAACTGTTGGTATTTTTTGTTTTATTAGGCTGCACGGGAGGGCTAAAATAATAGAAACATCCATCATAATGATAATGATGCTTACGTTGTATGCTGTTAATTGAATAACACGTTTATTATGGCATATTTACAGTGCTGTAGATCTCCCAGTTATGGTTACCACGTTTAACCAAAATATGCATTGTAAGTGCTACAGCAAGCCCAATAATAAAAATACATCCATTGTTAACTTACTAATAACATCAAAATCAAACATTATTATCTTTACAGTACAAGTAATCGTCATATTATATAATTCATAGTCGGCATCTTTTCAAATGCACAATTTCCTCACCAGTGTGTGTATTTGCGTGTGCATGTGTGTACGTGTGAGTATTGTTTGTACCTAATGTTTTGTCCACAGAGTGCAAACGGGATGCAACGCGAGTCCCGTGTCAAAAAAAAAAAAAAAAAGAGTCCGTTACTATTCCTGGCAGTGCACATAAATAATGAATATTTATAAAAACACATATATACGCAAAAAAAAAAAAAAATTAAAAGGGTTGTGAATAAACACAAATGCTTTGTCTTACCTGCTGTTGGCGGAAGAGAGGCGAGCTCCGTGCAGCGGCGGGTTGTGTTGGGTGTGTGCGCCGGCAGCAGAGCGTCGGCGGCCGGGCGGGATGAGAAGGAGACTGCGGAGAACAACCAGAGTAGGCAGCCTGGCGGAGAGAAAGGCGGCGGTCGGATCTCTGCAGCGGCGACCCCGCGCGACCGTCACCGTGTACTGCAGGATTCATTCATATAAACAAATATACAAATGTGTATCGTGCGTTGTCTTTATAATTAAAGGTTGCGATATTTTAAAATGTTATTATCGTTACTGTCGTAAATAATCTAATAAACTAATAGTGATAATAATAATACCAGTTATCATCATCATCATCATCATTCTTATTATTATGGCTATTACATGCACTTTTTTATGTGAATGACAATCCAATCTAGATAAAGTACTGAAGCAAAAGTTCAATTTCAGTTTAATTGACTGCTGTCAAGTCACAATATTAGATAGACCTATGATACACAAAAGCCATTTTTAAAAAATCCTGCTGGTCCAAATAGAGACAAAAATCATATCACATTTCAATCACTTTAACTGATACACACTGTAACACATCCATAAATATTGAAATTGCAATAAAAGTAACATCTTAAAAAACAGGAAAAGTGCTGAATAATGAGGAGAAATGAATTTGACTTTTAGATGTAATTTTGCTGAATTTAGCATACGGGCCGATTTTGGGGTGTAACTAACGTGTCACGAGCGTATCAATCGGGACGTGACCTCCCGTTGTGATAAACGGTGAATCATCAGCGGAACCAGTTTGAACCAGAGACCGTCCCCGATGGCTCACGACATGACAATCGCATTTCCGCGGAGCTGCTTGCATAAGACGGAAGCCCTGCAGTCAAAAACAAAAAACAAAAAAAGTTAGCAGTCGATTAATGCCAGACACACACAAACAAATACATTCTCGCCCGACCCGCACTCGACAATCCAGCGTTGAGGCGTCCCGACCGACCCGAAATGCTGACATTCCAACTCGCATCGGTGGTACCCGGTACCTGCAATTAAGCAGCGGCAGGTTGGAATGCCAACAATGAAGTTTGGCTTCATGTCGCTGGCGGTGATTCAGCCCCGGTGAGGTGTGTGCCCTGTGAGAAGAAACCGGCCGCATCGTTCCCACAGTACATCATCGCTCAATGTTTACCGCATCGTCATGCGTGCAGCGCCCGTCGTCTGCTTTATTAATAGTATCCTGGCATAGGTCGGTATCACCTTGTTTGTCTTGCAAATTTTTCAACAAAACTCACGATGACATTTTTTTTTTTTTTCAGTTACATTTTCCAGGGCCTTTCTGTGCTTTGGAATTGTAATTTGTGGGTTTTCGACTACCTTTGCAAGGACTTAAAAAAAAAAAAAAAAGGTCAGTAGTTCACATTTGTGGCACGGTGGGAAATGGTAAAGGGTAGGGCTCGCAGTTCTGAGGTCCCGGGTTCGCTCCCGGGCTCACCTGTGTGGAGTTTGCATATTCTTCCCATCCCTGCGTGGGTTTTCTCCGGGCACTCCGGTTTCCTCCCGGGTCCCCCAAAACATGCAACATTAATTGGACACTCTAAATTGCCCCTAGGTGTCATTGGTTGTTTGTCTCTATGTGCCCTGTGAGTGGCTAGCGACCAGTTTGGGGTGTATCCTGCCTCCTGCCCGTTGACAGCTGGGATAGGCTCCAGCACGCCCCATGACCCCCGTGAGGATAAGAGGCAATAGAAAATGGATGGATGGATAGTTCGCATACAGCACGGGTGTCAAACTCAAGGCCCGTGCACCAGATCTGGCCCGCCATATGGTTTTATGTGGCCCGCGAAGGTAAATCAGGCGTCATCTTCGATGATTTTTGTTAAAAATTTCACATGGCCATGTCACAAATGACAACTTTGAGATCTCGCAAGCAGTTTTGTGTGAGCAAACATCGACAATAGTCGAAAAACCCATTTACCTTGATTTCTGATTCCAAATCAGTGCAAAGATAATGAGGCGATTAAAAAATTTTGATTGTTTCACAATCATAATGGCCCTCAGAGGCCGGTGGCAAAAAGGATTTTGACAACCCTGACATACAGTATTTATATTTATTATGGGGATGTATGGAATGTTGCCCTGGCAATAAACGAGAAACGACTGGAACCTCCCGGAGCTCCTGAACTTCCTCTCTCTCATGAATTTGTTGCTTGAGAATACTCCAGTAATTCTCAATAGGGTTCAACTCAGGGGATGGTTTATTAATATGGAACAGTGTATATGAGTAAATATTCACACTACTTCAGCAGTCTAAATGTGCTTCATACTCAAACTCTATGTCACAGTAGGGTATGGATCTGGGTACCGCACCGTCCAAACAGTAGTGGGGTATGCCACTGATATCCAAGCAATACGGAATTGGTATGCAGAGGTACAGCTTTTGATACCCAAAAGTACAAACCTCAATACCTGAACTGCAGGATACAATGTTTTGTACGCGATTGACAGATTACCTCAGAGGTGTCAAACTCAAGGCCTGTGGGCCAGATCCGGCCCGCCGGTCACAGCTGCTTCACATTGGGCACTGTGACTATTTAAGTTGGAGTTTTGTCACTGTGTATGCTTTCCCACAACCAGGGTTACTCATCCACTGCGCCATTACAGTCCACTCATGCTTTTGTTATGCTCTTTTGTTTATTTATTGTTATTGGACATTGTTTCTTGAGTTTTGGATCCTGCCTTCCGGACTGTGTTGTATTGCACAACTTTCGTTATAATAAAACCCACTGAACATCATGTCCTCGTCTGGGAGTCCTGCATCTGGGTCCGCCCGTGCACCGTCGGTTCGCGACAAAAATCTGTCCCAAAATTTCAAATTGTCACGTCATAAATGATAACGTTGAAATACTGCCGGCATTATTGTGTACCCAAACATCAGCAATAGTTCAAAAACCCATTACCCTTGATTTCTGATTCCAAAACTAACTCCTAAATTTCAGATTTTCATGGTTTCACAGTCATAACGGCCCTCTTAGGGAAATCGTAACTACAATGCGGCCCGCAACAAAAATGAGTTTGAAACCCCTGGATTACCTTGTTACGAGTAGGATACGGGAGCCTGGCGTCCAAATGAGGGAATACAGCCATTGGTACCCCAAACAGTACCGTTCCAAAAATACGGGCCACATCTAAAATTTCCCACACAATCGCACCAAATGTGGATGTTTTAGAAATCTTTTTCCTGCCTCTCCACCGGGGGGATTCCTATTGTGACAGTAGAAACACATCACAAGTGATCCGTCAATCACATGACCCACATTGACGTGGCTACGCCCCCCGCAATCCACAAAGGGGAATGTGCAAAATCAGACTTGAGAACTTGAAAGTAATTCCCTGCACGCTTTTACTTATGAAATATGGAACACAAAGGAAATATGCCTGCTTTTAGCCCCCCCCCCCCTCCTTTCGCCGAAACTCTCTCCTCCCATCTCCTCGTCCACACCTTAACCGAAGAATCCAGTTCGGAATCCTGCAAAGTGCATCAGTGTGAAAGTCAGAGGAATCGAGAACGTCCCCCACACTGCCGCCGTCCTGACCTTGACCGTTCACGTCCGCTAATCCCGTCTCCTGCGCGCGTTCCTCTGCCGGCTTTGAAATATTGACGACGGATAATAGCGTTGGGCCCAGGAGAATGGGGGGGGGGGGGGGGGTGTTGAAGGGAAGGAGTCCACGCTTAAAAAGACTCCTCATCCAAGCAGGGGAACGACCCTCATTCCCATTTCCCCGCGGCGGTTTTGATGAAATCAGACGACGGCGGATGCATTCTCGGGATTCGGCCTAAATCGTCACGCGGTGGTGCTCGTCATCTCCTTGTCAAGGAAAGCACCCCAAATGTTGGAAAATTTGAAGTGATAATAACAATGTAACGACACAATAGAAGAGGAGTTCAGGTATTGTAGTATTGTATAGTAACCCTGGGTTGCCAATGTTTTATGCGAAAAATACATCGGTTATATACAGTCATGACCAAAAATATTGGCACCCGAAATGTTCCTGGTCATAAAAATAGGCAATACAATTTTTTAGATATTTAATAGCAAGATTTAACTCATATGTCATATTCAAGCTATTGTTGAGGGCTTTCCAGATCTTCCATTATTTTGTCAGTCTATCTGACATCCATCCATCTATTCTCTTTTATCGCTTATCCTCACAGGGAGTGCTGGAGCCTATCCCAGCTCTCAACGGGCAGCAGGAGGGGGACACCCTGAACTGGTCGCCAGCCAATCGCAGGACACATGGAGACAAACAGCCACACTCACAATCACACCAAGGAGCAATTTAGACTGTCCAATTAATGTTGCAAGTTTTTGGGATGTGGGTGGAAACCAGAGTGCCCACCAGGAGAAAACCCACACAGGCACAGGGAGGACATACAAACTCCACACAGGCAGGGCTGGAATCAAACCCGGGTCCTCAGAACTGCGAGGCCAACGCTTTACCAGCTGATCCACTGTGCCGCCCTCTATCTGACATATTTAGCAAAATAAAACATGTTAATGGTCTTGCTTCGCTCAAGAGAGTAAATAAAAAAAATGAAAAAAAAAAAAGAGCTTTGCGTTTTAGTTTTTGAATAAATGTATTGGATGGAAATAATGCAGGCACGTAACATGGTACATTCAAAAATGAGTAGATGTTTAAAAACCAAGGCAAACCTCAAAACGCAAGCAGTGTCCAGGTTTGAAAAAGTGCATAAAAATGGCAATCACAATTTGGGAAGACTGTTTTGTTGTGGTGCCGATTCATTTGAATGGATGTAAATATGGATATGGAAGGTGAACGGAAGGTGGATTATGGGGCAAAGGGGGCGTGCGTGTTGAGGGGCCGCTGGACGATGACGGCGTTGGTCAAGTCCGCCGCTTCGAGGCTCAGGTCTTGGTCGTGGAGCTCCCGCACGGGAAGCGACGTGGTCAAGACGAAAGGGGGGCAGCTCCTCTGGCAGCGCGACACAAAGTCGTGAACGTCTACGATCCTGAGCAAGGGGGGAAGGCGGGGAGACGGGAGTCAGGGCGGAAACGAGGGATGCTTCAAATGCAGACGCCCTCCTGATGTACAATTTGGGGGAAAAAAAATGTATAAATCCTAGACCACTTGTTGTTTTCTCAAGTTTAAAAAAAAATCATGATATGGGGGAAAAATATAAATTATTTTAAAGGAATTACATCTAAATATCATGAGAATTTAAAGTCAACATTTTACAAGAAATAAATTCGTAGCTGTAATTTTAAATGAAAAAAAAATAAACATTGTGGAAAATAAAATTTGGTATATCCGTGAGACCAGAATGAAATGGTAATACTACAACTCAAAATAGCTCGAGAGTTTATGCTATGGTATTTAGTGTAAATTACTATATGTAAAATTAACGCAGTGGTCATGCAAAGATAAAGGACAGAAAATAAAGAGTCAATCTTAAAAGACTTTACAAGAATGAAGTGAAAATATTTGAAGAAAAATTTGTAATATCGCGCAAAAAAATACAAATTTAGAAGTTAAAAAAAGGGATATGGTGGGGAACAATAATAATAAATTAGTCAGAAAATTTATTAGTTATAGTTTTCAGAAATTTTATTTTTTTGGAATAACAATCAAAGCCTGAAAACTAAGAGGGGAAAAAAGTTATTTTACAAAACACTCACTTTCATAAGAAAAACTTGGACTGTTGCAAAAAATATATATATTTCAAAAATGTTTAAATCTAGATAACAAGCAAATAATTATGGTTAAAAAGACAGACAAGAAAGTTATGATTTAAGATGAAAAAGTCTGAATTTTACAAGAACAGGAGATTACATGAGGAAAAATGTAAGGTTATTGGAAAAAAAGATGTAACCCAATGAGGGGAAAAAAAGTGAAAAAAATGCCCCCTTTTTACAAAAAAAATGAACTGTAATTTACTCATGTTTGATTTTGTGCTACAGTTATTGGCAGTTGGACTGTGATAATCTATTTGTATTTGCATAATTTCCTATAGGGGGGGAAAAAAAGTGACAACTCGTCTTGTACTTTCTCCACATTTGAGCGAGGGAGGGGGATCTCTATTATTCATGAGCACCGCCGATCTCCCGCTCGCAGTGGACGGCGGCGAAGGTCGGAGGCTCGCTCCATCCTTGAGCTCCTCGCCCCCGTTACATAAACGCTGCATGGGGGGGGTTACGCAACGCATCGCCCTGCTGGGATTTGATCGACGCAACCCATCTCAGATTATGTTTAGCGTTACATAATCTAAACGGGGCAGGATTCTTCTGGGTCTGGCGATTTTGCCAAACTTGCAGATTAAGGATTTTTTTTTTTCTGTTTTGCCGGCGACGTTTATACGCACCGATGCGATAGGTTGAAGCGCTGCACCAGCCTGCGGCCGTCGGCCAACCAGAGCTGCAGAGAGGTGACGGGCAGGGCGTGGTCCAGGGTTACCATGGGAATGGGGGGAGATTCGCCGTCGTCGTGCACCGACGGCGAGCGGGCCACCACACGAGGCGCCACGCTGCAATAGCCACACATACCTCAGATTAAGCGTGTATCTATGATACACATAATGATGGTGGGAGGAGAAAATGAAGACGGCGCTTTTTTTTTGCAGCTTGTCAGGGTGACGCCGTGACCCGCTTAGTTTGTTTGGATTGTGAGCGACATCTTGTGGCAAGTGGTAGAATAGTCAACGGGTGAAAAGGAGAAACCCTCTACCCAGTCTAGAACATGGAAATAATCAAACCATCTATTTTCCATAAATCTTATCCACACATGCAATATGAAAAACGATTCTCAGCCTTTTCAAACAATTAAAGAAATTATTTTTTTAAATCATTCAAGGTGATTTATAGAAATGTAATAGAAATGTTTCTCACGATCCAATATTATTTTAAAGATATTTAAAAATAATCTTTAAAGCACGCATATCCATATATAATGCACACAAATCTGATCCTGAATCTGAAATGTTTATGAAATTAATAATCCAAATCCATTATCCATAGAATGATTTTTTGAAAATAAAAAATGATTGATGATGAAAAATTTGTTCACAATAGCTTTCATTTTTCTCAAAAGAAATTCTGAAATACAGTGAAGAAAAATGAAAAATATAAAGAATAGAAATTATTCGATCTAATTTGATTTCAGTATTAAATTATTTTATTTTGTTGTTTTAAAGGCACTTCAAATTTATTTTGAGGAGTACTTTAAAGTTTATCACATTTTTTAGGGGGGGGGGATTACATCAAATTCAAGACCTTTGTGTTACAAATGTTTTGTAATCATGAATTTATATTCAAATGTATCTTTTTAAAAATGTATTTTACCAAAATTATTTTTCTTGTTACTTAGTTTCACATAATGAGGAATTTTTTAGATTTTTGGACCACCGAATGGCAGATTGAAATGTTCATTGTCATTTTTAAGTATAATGAAGGACTGCCTCCATTGAGTAAAATATGAAACAAGACATTTTACTGACACCCGGGATGATAACTCGACGGTAATTTCACTGTTTTCGGTACGATATAAAGACTTCATGGCCCCTTCCTCACCTGCCGAGCCGGTATCCTCTCCCGCTGAAAGGGTGGAAAACCTTCTTCCTGGGAACGTACTCCTCCTCCGTCAGATCCTCCACGTTGACCTCCAGTTCCTCCTCCTCCGCTCGGCTCTCCCACTCTGCCGGAAGTTCCCTGTTTTGACGATCGCAACACTTATGAAGATACTTGCGTGACGTGATCTTTCGGAATTCTGACTATAAAATGGAAACTCGCCCCCTTTTGATGGCCTCCAGGAATTCCTGGTTTGCAGGGACCGAGTAGCTGCGGAACTCCTGGTCGTTGACGGTGAAGCCGTCCTTCCAGAGACGCACCACCATCTCCACCTGTGTGGATGTGGCCATTAATACCTATACAATTAAACAGCAATAACACTTAAACAATTTATTACTGACCTTAGCTGTACCCGAGGCATCATAGCAGATCTTCTCCACCTCATCTAGGAGGTCTTCCACGGAGAAGCTACACCGCATGGGAGCCTCCTCTTCGTTGTCATCGCTGGCAACCCTTTTGATACAATATTTTATATGACCAAAATTACACTATTAATGCCATTTATTGTAAGCTATTATAATGGACACATAATGTAGCGGTCAAAGCTTTTAAGATAGTTTTCCAATCAACAACACGAAACAGTTTTCAAACTTTGCGCAAGTAGTGTATCAAGCCCCAGATAAAAAATGGAATCTAACTACTCCTGTGTTGCAATTTCACGAAAATAACCATTTTTCTTACCAATTGTCATCATCTTCGGTGTCATTGTGGATCATGTCGTCTTGCCTTGTCCATCTGAAATCAAAAACAGCAAACATATAGGACAAGCATTCAAAAGGGAGGCTATTGAGAACATTTAAGTGACTTTACCGCGTCATTTCTTATAAAGCTTCCTCACATTTGCAAAGGACGTATATTTTTTAAATGGTCAATATTATAATTGAGGAACATCGTAGGTTATCAATAACGAACGTGGGCGATGAGGCAACAAAATCAACGCGGCACTGTATTGAGATTTAACTAAAATTAACAAAACAACATTTGGGAAAATGTAACTTAGGTAAAAGAACAATTTACCAGTCTGTGTGTATGTTTTGACGGCAAATCCGCGGATAAAACATCTGCAGGTGACTGGAGCAATTTACGGCAGCAGCTCTCTGACGTCAACACCCTCCGCCGTAAATTGGCCAGTAGAGTCGCAATGATGTTTACTTTTGATCATCTGTTGTCAAATGCTTGCGAGATCAAGAAGCATTTTATGCCATGTAATTCTTAAAACAAAGGAACAAAAGAGTAAAAGCGAGAGAGATTACATTTTAAGAGGATTAACATAGTGCAAATGACACTCTTAAATCATTGCCAGTTATAAACTTTTAATTGTATTACTGTTTTCGCGTTGCCTGATAAAATAAACAGTTGCAATTTACAGTAGTGTAGTATTCATGAGTGGCAACAGTTGTAGGCTAGATAATAATAATAATAATAATAATAATAATAATGGACGTGGTTATATGTGGCCCACGAAGGCGAATTATGTGTCAACTTCCTGGATTCTTGTGAAAATCTGTACCAAAATAAAATAAAAGATAACGGTATATTACAAGCATTTTTGTCTTACCAAACATGAACAATAGTTGAAAATCCCCCATTTCATCTTTATTTACGATTCCAAAGCTAGTTCATAAATTTGGTGTGTAAATATGATGAGGTGGTTTTTATGGTTTCACAGTCATAACGGCCCTCGGAGGGAAACCGCAACTACAATGTGGCGCGTGACAAAAATGAGTGACACTCCTGCACTAGATAGATGAGAAATAAAGTAAAAGTAAGTTTCTTTCGGCTTGTCCCTTTCGGGGTCGCCACAGCGTGTCATCTCAGATGAACGCACATATGTTTGGCACAATTTTTACGCCGGATGCCCTTCCTGACGCAACCCTGAATTTTTAAAAATAGCAACGATAAATCATACATAGCAACATGTAATAATCTCCAGGTACAAAAAATCTATACAAATAAAAACAAGTCAGTGTCAAAAATACTTAAAAAAACTACTTTGCCTTTGTTGATTTCTAACTTGACATCAGTCTAAACAGAGAATGAGAGACAACAAAAATGCAAGACAGAGAACATCAACATATCATGCATCATATGCAAAGGGAGAAATTTACAAAAAAAAACATTCTTTACTCAATTTTATTGTGTATTTTAATGCTTTTAATCCACTACAATAGTGTAACCAAAAATAATGACACAGGTTTTTGTGTTAACGCTTGATATCGGGCCATACTGTACTGAAAGTAAGAGAAACACACAAATTGAGCAGGAGAGCGCAAAAAAGTAAAATTGAAAGTCATTTTAATGGTAAATCAGTTTCATCTATCCGTTTTTTCCCGTGCTTATCTGAGTTACCACATCATCATCATAAAGAAGTGCATACTGTGCAGAAAGAAAGTGAGAGAGGCTGATTACACAACAAGAGTAGAAAGAGAAAAAACCGAAACTTTAATAATTAAACAATTATGAACATCCTTCAGTCATCATAAAGAGACACAATGTGCAGACATATAAAGTGACGAGCGGTGTAATTATCCGGAACGATGTACACAAGTTACGCCTAGTCGTAAAAAAAAGATGAAACAGAACAGCGTTTGAGAGCGGAGAAAACGGCTTCACTCATATTTATTTGTTATGATTTTTGAAATCTCATTTTATAAACTTGGCGATTGTTTCAATCCACTGAAATTTGGCAGGGTTGCTCACAACATTCTTCTCAGAGGACACTTATTGCCACTTTAGGGGGACTTTAAAGACAGTAACTTGACATCATCGTAAAGAGAAACATTGTGTACTGTACAGAAAGAAAGAAAGAGAGAAAAGAGAGAGAGAGAGAGAGAGAGAGAGAGAGAGAGAGAGAGAGAGAGAGAAAGGGAGAGAGAGGGAGAGAGAGAGAGAAATGGCGCCTCGGAGCTGTGCTCGATGAGCCAGTGTTGGGACCGGTTGGGAAGCTTTTCAAGCCAGACTAAACATGGTGAACACGCGTAACAGCTCGCGGCCGGGCAGCGGCCACTTCATCTCCTCCAGGACCCGTTCGTCGTCGAGGAACGACCGCAACTCCGACGAACATGTAAGCCGGTTTCCCCCTTTTTTTTTTTTTTTTCCACCCCCTTTGGTGAGCTAGCACAGCCGCCGCTAGTTGAAGCCGTAGCCGTGGCCTGGGAGGGAGCGACTCTCACATCGTTCCCAGGCGACATAACGCCGGCGCCGGGGTTGACACGCGCCGGGCTACGATGACACCCAAGCGAGCACCAGGACCCCGCGGTCCGCGCGCCTGTCATTAAAGTCGAACCTCATTTAAAACTCGTTGGAAGCCGAGGCTAGTCGCGTTAGCGGGTAGCTTCAAGTTGAGTTCCCTTTGTGTTTGCCAGTTGGACACGGGGGACTTCGGCTCGCGTCGGCTCGCCCGGTCCGGAACCCTCACGCGAACCCCACCGCGGGCTTTCGGCGGACGGTCGCCCCGGCTGACGCTTGCCTCCCTTTGTGGAAACATTTCACACTTTTTTTTTTGTGCTGGGGTGAAAGCACGAGCGGAGTTGGAGCTAAGGCTAGCCCGACAGGTTAGCCTTGTTGTGGGGGAAGGGATCACAACAGTTGGCTGGCTCGCGTCCCGCATAGACAAATCTGAACTTGGTGAACTTTTACGGCATTAATACTACACATGTGCATTATTGGAAAATTGACTCATTTAAGTTAAGATAGTAAAGATGATACAGTAAATTCATCCGAGGTTTGGTTCCATTTTGTGACCTTAAAACCGACTGTGAGCCCATTTGTGCCACAATGTAAAGAGAATGAGGGTGGGAAAACACAGCCTTATTATAAAATATCAAGAGTTACAACTTGACATAGATACAGACTTGGTTTTACAGTCACAATGTGAGTGACAGGAACATCAGAGGCGAGTTGGAGGAAAACAATGTAAGACGAGGGCACTGTGATTGTTGACATCATCTTCCAGAAAGGAAAGGAGGGCTAAAGAAAGCTAGAAACATGAATAAAGACAAACGATTACTAATTGTTACTCCCAATTATGCTAAACAAACAATTCCTCAACATCCTCAGTTACCACTTAACATCAGCATAGTGACAGAATGAGTGGCATACAAGCATAAAGGGGGAAGACAGGAAAAAAATGAAATTGTAAACAAAAGTTTGACATCTTCCTACAGACATAGTCTACAGAAAGAGAAAGCAACACACTCATGTCATAATTCTGGTTGCATGGTATGACTACTAAAGAAGTATTGTGATACCTCAAGCTGTCAAAACCAAGATGACATCAAGTCTTTGTGCTACCATTTTTCCCCCAGCTGCTTTGTGCAGTACAACAGATAACCAACAATTCTCCAAATAAGAGTCCTTGCTGCAAGTGGTTTGTCACTCCCATTTGACGTTGACTGTAAAACTGACATGTAAAAGAAGGAGGATTAAATAATGAAAGTGCACTAGCTTAATGATAATGCAAAATATGCACATCTGCATGTCTCACTCTTTAACCTACAGCAATGTTACACACGTCACAATATTTACGCGCATCTCAGCAGCTGCAAGAATTGTTTTAATAGCTGAACAGCTATTTTATTTTTTACACTTGTTTTTTCTATTTTTATTTAATATCATCCATTGCCTAATGTCATTTTAAATCAACACAAATTCAGAAAATTTGAAGCTTCATGTTTGTCTCTGTAAGATTCTACTATTAGTTTCTTTTTTTTAAGGTGTTTGCTATTTTTGTCATTACATGATCGATATTGAGCTATTTTATGCGGTCAGAATATTGGTCTTGTGATTACATTAAATGTAATACTAAATGTTTAAAAAATTTGAACGACAGCTTGATGCAGAGAGAATGCGAGCGAAACAAACACATGAGAGAGAATAAAGTAGAAAACTTTTTTTTTTTTTTTTTAACCTTTAAGCACAGGTTACTCTTAACCTAGACAAAGGGAAAGAGGATACGTTGCACACAATCTTTTATGGCAGCAATATTTATTCATTCATAAAGCAACAGGCCACCAACAAAGACTGTGGAAGAATAAAAAGTGGCTAAGCGACCTGAAGATGGTTGAGCTTGAGTAGGAAGACTTAAAAAAACATTTTAATAGCAAAATAATATAAAAAAATAATACATACACAGAGACAAAATAGTGTCAGTAATGTGCAGCAATGTGAACATAAAAATAGCTTCAATAATATAAGGAATAATATTACTATTTTTATCAGAAACTGCTTTGAACTCAAAATATTATAGAGATAGAAATGTGTGAGAGATCAAATTTTGATTGATGGAATAAGGTCATTTAAAAAATAAAAGAAAAGGAAGCACGCTAGAGACTTGGGTCAGCAATACTTGCCATGGCGCATTGACACTGGTGGGGAAAAGTGCAGTCGAATTCATTTTAAACAGTTCTGTCTTTTCCTATGTTTGAAAGGAAGCCCCTTTTTACTCTGTCCTTGACCCCATGACATTCCTCAAAGGTTAAGAGGGAAAGGTGGTGTAAAGCTTTGCTTTTATTTTCCAAAAAGGCCTGTAGAAACACTTGACGGTGCGAGAGAAAGAAAGCGTCTTCATAGTAAACAAATGCATAACTTCCTGTGTTGCCACTGGACATTATCCTAAAAAGAGATATACTGTACACCCAGACACAAATGATTATCCAGTTGGAAGGTCTTCCAACATTTAGTTCTAGTTTGCCAGGTGGCGTAAGAATATGTTCAAGTAACTTTATTGTCAGAAATGTTAGACATACGATAGATCACCTGGAAAGCGTTGGCCTCACAGATCTGAGGTCTCGTGTTCAATACCGGACCTGCCTGTGTGGAGTTTGCATGTTCTCCCCGTGCCTGCGTGGGTTTTCTCCGGCCACTCCGGTTTCCTCCCACGTCCCAAAAACACGCAACATAGATTGGAGACACTAAATTGCCCACGGGTGTGATTTGTGAGTGCGGCTGTTTGTCTCAATGTGCCCTGCCGATTGGCCGGCAACCGGTTCTGGGTGTACCTCGCCTCCTGACCGTTGACAGCTGGGATAGGCTCCAGCACTCCCCGCGACTCTTGTGAGGATAAGTGGCTAAGAAAATGGATGGATGGCAACGTGGTCACTTGGCACATGTTAGCATTACAATTAATGTTTTTCATTTATGTTTATGGCAGACTAGTGTCAAACGGCACCCCCCTCCCCCCCACCATTTCTTTAACGTCATTGTCTCACTGGACCAGAAGGAGATGAATAGTGACGTGAGCAGTCCGCCACTCAGCCCGCCCGCCAAGCGTCCCCACAGGGAGATGACGTCCGAGCCCAGCTCCAGCGACATTTCGCCCTCGCCCCAGACCAAAAGCCAGAGGGTGAGCTGGGACATTCCCACCTACCGCACCAGGTCGGCTTGCTTAACGTTATTTTACTGTTTAAGTGTGTATCAATTCATACACTACTCACAAAAAGTTAGGGATATTCCTCTTTTGAGTGAAATTTCACGACAAAGCTAAAATGGACAATAACCTGGACAGGTGAACTTAATTTGACCTTTTCTAAGCTTTTCAATACGCATGTCCAACTATTCATGACAAATGTTTCAGTACCTTTTGGACAACTTACTGTTCTCTTACAAGGAGAGAAATGTCAAAAATCACCTTGGGAATTTGAACCATGAATTGATCCTATTAATTTCCAAGGATGTTCACTTGTCTGGGACTCTTCCAGTCTGTCCTGATCTCTGTTGTTACCCGTTTGCTGACACTCCATAACATGATATATTTTGTTGCCACTTCCTGTGAGAAGTGGCGAAATGGTGACGTACTGTTGCTCATTTAACAAGTCTTGATCTCAGAAATGTCAAAAATGTGAACAGCATGATAAAAAAAGGACCGTTTAAATACTAATTTAAAGTGAATCAGGAAATGGACTGGGTAAAACATTTTTTTTTCTGAATTCTCCTCTTCAGACATTTCACACATAAGCCCAAAATTGCTAACCTTTTGTGAGTACTACATCACCAGATCAGCGCAAGAAGCCTAAAACAAATCCTGTTTATCATTTCCAGGTTATCATCTCGTATCATGCAAAACGGGCACGGTAATACTACACAAGGCATTCAACCTAAAAAAAAAAAAAAATATCACCTGAGAAAGAATTCCTGATTTAATTGCTAGTTTATTTTTTTATTGCATGCACAGGCCACATGGGGCACCGGAAGGAGGAGCTGGGGCAGGGCGACCACTCGCATATGAACGGTCACGGGGAGCTGAAGAGGAGTTGCCGCGTGAAGAAGAGCCAGTTTGCACACCTCAACCAGAGCCTGCTGTTTGACCAGCTGGTCAACAGGTAAGCGGGTTGGCAATGCTCATTTTAGACTTGAAAATGGACCCGTGTCTCAATTTGGGTCCACTTTCGGAACCTCCTACCCTTGAGGATGAACGTGGAAATTAATCTTGACATGCAACAATCATCTACCCTAGCATGTTTATTGGTATACGTCTGTGTGTTTTGCATACACACTCATCCATTTTTTATAAAGAATCCCTCTTGTTCAAGCCTTCAATGCATCAAGTTGCTGTGTTCGATATTTTTGCAGCACCGCTGAGGCCGTCCTCCAGGAGATGGACAACATTAGCAGCATCAGGCAGAACCGCGAGGTGGAGCGTCTCCGCATGTGGACCAGAGAGACAGAGGAGGTATGAGTAAAAAAAATAAAATAAAATGTAAAAACTAACAAAAAAAAAAGATTAGTGATTGTCAAAAATATGGTACTGATACCACTGGTGGTACTTGATAGAATCCGTGACCAAGTACTGTTTAGATGTTTTTAATTTTGAATTCGGATTAACTCTTGTTGGTTTTTATGGTGTTACGTGGAGAGCATTTTTTCTTTTTTAACATCGACATACTTGGTGTAAAACATTTTTCAGTCACTGTTCTAGAACTAACAATCAATGTGATCCGATTCTTCTTTCAGGAAAACATGGACATGTATTCTCGGGTGAAGCGGAGGAAGTCCATGCGCCGCAACACGTTCAGCCTGCCCGCCCACCACAAAGTCATGAGTAAAACGCAGGAGGAAGAGGAGGAGGGCACGGAAGGTGATTTCCTGACTCACGGAGGTAGATCTTTAGGAATCAGCCGAGTAAACGATGGGGAAAATGTTTTGTAAACGAGCAGAATCTCACGGGGAAGAAGAGGAGGAGGACGCCGAGGACGAGGATGACGACGGGGATGAAGCGGAGGAAGCTGGGGAGGGAAACGACAGGCCCTACAATCTGAGGCAGCGCAAGACTGTACAAAGATACGAGGCACCCCCGATTGGTAACCACCGTGCTTTTCGTTGCGTCTTTTTTCCGTAACGGCAAATTGCGAACAATCTGATCTCATTTCACGTCCTCAGAACCAGTGAACAGGAAGCAAAGCAACCCCACGCTCTTTGACACCCACAGACCAGCAAGAAGAAGCCATATACGGTCAGTGGTGCTAAATGCTGGTAGTTGGAATCCAACTTAATAAATTTAGTTGCCCCTCGTTTTTTTAAAATTAGAATAAAGAAATACGCCATCCACAGCAGCGACACGACCTCGTCCTCTGATGAGGAGCGGTTTGAGAGGAGGAAAAGCAAAAGCATGACTCGGGCCAGGAACAGGTGAGAAGATGCTCAGATTTTTTTTGCCGTTATTCTGATTTTGATCAGTGAGGTTTAGATTTTTGAGTTGTCAAATCTGATCCAGAAGTGAAACAAAAATACCACCAGAACCAACTAAAAAAGGGGCCATTTGAGACAAAGATCACCATTAGTGTTAGTATTTTTTGTCTTTTCCCTGTAGGTTTATTTTATTTTTTTTTTTATCTGTTATGAGAACCCAAAGAAGGAAAAAAAAATTATTCTGATCAAATGGATTCACTTAGTTATTAGTGCAATAATGTCATTCAGTTGACAATAATGCCAAAGGGTTGCTTAATTCTTCTGTTCAATCTCATTTTTGGCCGGTGATCCACTTTTATTTTGACATTAAAAATACATTTGGATTGTGGCTTCTTTGTGGACTTCTGCTAAGCAACGACTTTTATCTCGCAGGTGTCTGCCCATGAACTTGAGGGCAGAGGACCTGGCGAGTGGCGTCCTGCGCGACAGGACAAAAGCGGGTGCCAGCCTTGCCGATGTCGACCCCATGAGCCTCGACACCTCAGTGAGTCCATTCCTCTCTCACGTGAGACCACTGCGGTTGTGATTGTTATTTAAAAAAAAAAAAAAAATTAACGCATGCTCTCATTCAGGTGAGATTCGACCAAGTAGGCGGCCTCGCGAATCACATCCAGTCCCTGAAAGAGATGGTGGTCTTCCCGCTTCTGTATCCAGAGGTCTTTGAGAGGTTCAAGATTCAACCTCCTCGGTGAGTACAAACCTTTTTTTCCATAAATTTATTTCCAGGAAGTTGGCTACTTTATTGATCCCGACGTCAATTATGGAAATAACTCAACTATCAAGTAAATTTACAACATTTACATTTTCAACTATAGAATTATGCAATAATTGCATCTATTGAGCGAGGGCTTTATTTGTTCCAAAACATGTCCGTATTTCATTACGCAACTTTAATGGAAAAGCAACAAACAAGTGACATAATTCACTGAAACACAAATACGGCATACGCACAACATTGTGCAGTGACCGCACCTCAGTTATTAAATCGCGTCTGTTATTCTGCTGGCTAAAATTTCCACAATTTTGTTCCATTTGAGACCACGTTTGTCCTTCTCGTTAATGCGGAAGGAGTTGTTTAAAACTTTCGTGAAAATTGGCCAATTAACTCATGAATCCAATAATTAATACCGTGACCTTTAAAATTCTCTGAGCTTTATTTTATGTAGGTCTTTCCTACCTTGCCTTGGTGCAGCTGTTCCGGTTAGCAACAGAGTGGAAATGGCTCAGCAGTCAACGCTTATTCATAGCGTCATTAAACATATTTATAGTTTCTGCCTTTTTTACTGATTGAAAAATTGAGGCATTTTTTTATGGCATTCATTTTGGCATTTTTGGAGACCACTGAATTAGGGTGCCATGTTTATTGTGCACTGGCCACTATTTGAGGAAAATAGTACTTTGCGTGAAAAGACTTTTTTGACAAATTTTGCATCATTCGTGTTCTAAACCTAAATATTGACTGACAACCTTTTTGCAGGGGATGCTTATTTTACGGCCCGCCAGGGACAGGCAAGACCCTGGTGGCTCGGGCCCTGGCCAACGAGTGCAGCCAGGGGGAGCGCAAGGTTTCCTTCTTCATGCGCAAAGGCGCCGACTGCCTCAGCAAGTGGGTTGGCGAATCGGAGCGCCAGCTGCGCCTCCTCTTCGACCAGGCGAGTCACATTTCTCAAACACTCTTCAAAGAGGTTGATACCGGAGCTAGAAGCTTGGAGATTTTAAGTTTTGTTTCTGCTTCTTCCTGATCAGGCATACATGATGAGGCCATCTATCATCTTTTTTGATGAGATTGATGGCTTGGCTCCAGTTCGTTCCAGTAGGCAGGACCAGATACACAGGTAAAACAACATTACTGTGGTGTCCTCGCAGAAAACGAAAGTGATTGTTTGGCTGGCCTTAAAATGCACAGTTCAAGTGACACAATTCCTTTTTTTTTTTAAGCTCAAGGTAAATAAAATATAAAAAAGAAATCATGAAATAAGATCAAATTGGAATCAGGATGAATTTGGTGTAAGAATCTATATTGTATAACATATTAAATAAAATGAAAAAAATCAGATGTAGGCGTTATTTGGGGCACCTGACACTAGGCCCTGTCGTGTTGATTTAGCCTTTTGATTCTGCGCTGTAATTATTGATTTGCACCCGTCCCTGTCATTTTTAGTTCCATTGTGTCCACTCTGCTGGCCTTGATGGATGGTCTGGACAGCCGTGGGGAGATAGTGGTCATCGGTGCTACCAATAGACTTGACTCTATCGACCCGGCACTGCGGCGGCCTGGCCGTTTCGACCGGGAGTTCCTATTCAACCTCCCTGACAAGAGGGTGAGAGATGCTGTACCGGTATTATGAGCCGGAACTTGATTGATGCCAATCATAACCTGCCTTTTTTTCGTCGCCCTAAAGGGCATTTAAATGACATTTCTACATGGAGGCCTGAAGCAGTTAGGAATCCCCTGTGTTTTGGACTTTATGACCACACACTTTTATAAAGCAAGAATAGTGCCTGTACTCGTAAAAAACATGGTCATGTGATAAATGTTGTGGTCACGGAGTAAGAATGACTATAAATCCAACAATTTTATCAATGCGTGAGGGAGGGTGGTGGCAGCTTTCAGCTTTACGTGGGCTACATGTAAATGGTTGCAGAGATTTATTGAAATATTGTTGCATATTGTAATGATTATTGGAAATAATTAACATGATCAGTGTTCATAGCAATAAAAATATCTATAGGTAATCTGAGAAAATTTAGTTATATGAGAAGCGTGCGCATGAATCTGAACCCAAGAAGTAGCTCTCTGTTTCGAAAAGGCTGGTGACCCCTGATCTCAGCGTTGCACACGGTTGCATCAGCGAGCTTGTCACGATTTTCAAAACATGCTTCTCGTGCAAACAAAGGACCCGCTTGACATGTTGAAATTCAGATCGGCCCTCTGACTCGCACAATATTTAAGCTTGAACCAAGTTGGCCTCTCCAATCCACAAAGTGTGATGAAAGACGACGAAAAGCCTCGTGTTAACAATAGGGAGCACGCTTTGCTTCTTGATGTCTGCCTATCAAAGCAGAATCCTCCGTAACTTCCGCGGGTGACGCACCAGGCTCGCGTTGGTCGTGAAGCTCACCGTATGCAGCTGTCAGTTTCAAAATAAGAGCCCGAGTGAACCACCATGTTTATAGTTGCGTTGCATCCTGTTGTCTTATTCAACATGCCAGTCAGCAACCAGAGAGTTATCATTTCCTCATTACCTTCTTATGGAAGAAAAAACCTTCCCCTAATACAGAGAATGCATTAAACAGATGTTTTGTAGCAGTGCTTGCAGCCCCCCCAAGAAGATCCCAAACAGATCCCTATAGCTCTGCCCAGAGTCAAATAAACTCCCAACAATAAGCATAAATCAGGGAGACACAGCCAGATGGATGAAGACACTGAAACCATGCGGGAGGACACAGGATTACACAGATGAGGTTTTAACACCAAAAGCAGTTACCGTTATCCTCTCCTTCCTGCAATATCTTAAGATTTTCACACTTAACAGGGCTTGCCAGGTTTTAAGTCACACATATGAGAGCCACTAGCCTCTAATACATTTTATAAGGTTGCCTTTTTAATGTTCCATCCGCAAGGATTTTAGGCCCAAGGAGTATTACTGAAACTTTACTGTAAAAAGTTGTACAATTTTTCATCACTATTATGCTGATGTTGCTTGCTTGAAATGTTGTTTTTTTTTTTTTTTCTTTCCTTCCTTTGTACAGGCCAGAAAGCACATCTTGCAAATACACACACGGGACTGGAACCCCAAATTGTCTGAGCCATTTGTAGATGAACTTGCAGAAAAATGTGTCGGTAAGAAACCCCGGCAACCACTCATATACTTACTGTCTTCTCCATCCATCCATCCATCCATCCATCCATCCATCCATCCATCCTCAGTCCTTCTTATCCTCATTTGGGTCCCAGCTGGCTTTAGCTGGGAGGCAGGACACACCCTGAACTGGTGGCCAGCTAATTGCAAGGCACATATAGACAAACAACCATTCACACTCATGTTCTCACCTTTGGACAATTTAGAATCTTCATTTAACTGACCCATGCAGGTCTTTGGACTGTAGAGGCAAACTGGAGTACCTGTAGAAAACACAAAATAATGGAAATAATAATAAATCCACAGTTGGATAGATGGTCAAACTTTTAACCAAGCAGATGTTTTAAGTAGCCTTTTAACCTTTTTAACCGTCTGACAAGTTCAAAAAGGCACTAACTATTGTTAAGATGCAAGTCCAGTGTTCTTTGGCTTAGTGTCAAAAACAAAAGCAAGTGAGAAAAATCTGGTGTGTTCCCAGCATGTTGTTGGAGGAACAGTGATTGCACCAAAGAAGAATACAATGACACTTGAGTAGCATTTCCGGTTTTGCGATCATTCCTTTTTTTTTCCATTGCCTGCATCACTGCCAACTGGTTTTGGGGGAAAAAGCCAAAATAAAACTTAAACACATGACTGGCACTAATCCCAGATGCTCCTTGAGCTGAAGAATTAAGTATTAGTTTTTTTTCTTTGGCTTTTGTTTGCTTGTACAAAAGCCAGTGATGGAAAAATGTGACAATAAAACTGCAAATGTCACTTATTGCATTCTAGCCGTGGAAAACAAATTAACTCATTTTGTTGCTGTGTTGTTGACAGTCGTATTTTACTGAGCAGCTAAAGAAGAGATGTTTGTTTTCCTCTACGGTACAGCTACACACAAAATAATATTTCCAGATTCATTTATTTTTTAAGACCTTTTTCAAATAAGTATTTTTACTCTTAAAACGAGTTTTAATCATCACTGTGTTTTTGTTCCAGGCTACTGCGGTGCTGACGTCAAAGCACTTTGCACAGAGGCGGCGCTGGTGGCGCTGCGCCGCCGCTACCCGCAGATCTATGGCAGCAGTGTCAAGCTGAAGCTGGACGTGGCCTCTATCGTGCTGGGGCCCGCCGACTTCTGCCAGGCCATGAGGGCCATTGTGCCGGCCTCGCAGAGGGCCCTGGCGCCCCCGGGGCGAGCCCTGTCGCCCATCCTCAGGCCACTGCTCGGTGGTGTGTTCTCCTTGGTGCTCAATGCTCTCCTTAGAGTATTCCCTCATGCTCAGTGTCCGGAGAGGGACATGCACGGTAAGCAGAATTTTGTCTTGAGAGAGAGAGAGACTCACAGTTCCCACTCCCGCAACCCCTGTGAGGATAAGCACCTCGGATATTGTGCGTCTGTGGCAGGCGGTGACAATCAACTGCTCGAAGAGGCCATGTACAGTGATGAAGAAAACGAGGACCGCGCCACTTCCATCTACGAAACCCAACCCGCCTTGTGCCCGATCAGCCCGCCGCCGTCCTCGGACCCCGCCATGCATCGGCCCTTCATTCATTGCTCATTGTGAGTTCACCAGACAAAACATATTCAAGGCAGAGCTCTATCCCTTCAGTATCCGCATTGTATAGGAGTAGTTTACGATCTCAGTAGATTGCAGCGCGATTAGAACGGCGCCATATGCTGGATCTGGTTCTTCTTCTTTCTTGTAGTTCCCCCCATCAGCAACCCACAGCATACCGGCCCCGTCTGCTCCTGACTGGCTCCTCGGGGTCGGGACAGAGTTCCCATTTGGCACCTGCCTTGCTGCACCACCTGGACAAGCTGCCAGTGCACCGCCTGGACTTGCCCACCCTCTACTCCACGAGCGCCAAAACGCCGGAGGAGTCCTGTGCTCAGGTAATGGACACACTGACACACAAGCAATAAAATTCCTCGGTTAAAGCCTTGATTTTGTTTTTGTTTAACCGTACTCAGGTTTTCCGCGAGGCCTGCCGGAGCGTGCCCAGCGTGGTGTTTGTGCCGCACATCTCTGAGTTCTGGGAGACAGTGAGCGACACATTGAAGAGCACCTTCCTCACCCTGCTGCTGGACGTGCCCTCTTTCTGCCCTGTCCTCATCCTTGCCACTGCAGAAACGTCCTACCCGCGGCTCTCTGAAGAGGTCAGAACATGGCAACGTTTATCCGGGCCACATCAGATGGCGTGCAATTTGGTCCGAGAGAGACATGTTGCTGTATTTTGGGAAATGGAGGGTCGGATGAACCCTATGTGTAAGCGTATTCTGCAATGATTAGATAGGAGAGTGAAGTTTTTAAACTTTGGACAAATTTTGTTCTTTACAATTTTATATACAGCAGTTCCTTGATACGAGTATAACTTATTCGTTGATTACGCTCATAACTTAAAACCCCTTTATCTCAAATTGTCTTTTGTTATTCAAATGAATGGAAATGCCATGAATATATTCTGCCCTTTCCCAAAATGTGTATTTTATTGATGCAACATAGCACTCGATAATAATACACGTTATAAAACCATAAGCTACCCTAATGAGATGAAAAAAAACTTGCCACATTACCTCAATTAAATTGGCATTGTGCTGCTCTTTCTGATGTGCGTGCCTTAGGTTCCTGGGAAAAGTATAAGGGAAGCAGACATACACAGTTCATTGAGACGTGGCAGCTCATCAGTACGGCACTAATATTTTTGTTGTTTGCTAAGGATAATGAATACATGATTAAGTATAGTTATTTCCAGATACGTTGCCGTACTGTTTGTGTTCATTTCATTCTTCTAGAGTTATAGCACTGCAGCATTGATGCTATTTAGCTTTAGCATACTTTGGCATTAAGATAATGGACAGAAAGTAAAAACTTACGTGGTTGTTAAAATTCACATACATTTATCCGATTGTGGTCTTCACGCTGGATTTTTCACAACGCTGATGTGACAGTTCTGCCGGATTTCTGTGGGAAATGCACGGGCGCATAACCTCGATCTTCTTTTATGACTCTAATGCTGCCATTTTGCTGGTTCTCTCAGTGAAACGGGCAAAAGATGCGGAGGATCCATCAGAGAGCAATTTGTAGGATTACCTCTGAATACTCAGAAAATGGATGGATGGATGGATGTTAGAAAATCCCTCTTACCCTTTCAATGAGGATACAAGTAATTCAACTTGGCGCGGTCACCTCACTCACTCACTGACCAACACCCCCCACACACACACACCTCTTTTTGGTTTATGTTTTGATGAGCAATTGGACATCGAGCAGCATCGCCGACTCATCCGCTATTCCAAAACCAGAGTAGTCCAGTATTACTCATGATGACACTCTTCGACACTTAGTCTCCATTTTAATCCAGATATCATTGGTGTCACGCCAGTAGAACAGGTGTTAAATTACACATCGTCATGCATTATTCACCTCTTCCACGCGTCTGCACTCTGCAGACTTTTATCACCATGAGCAATGGCCGGCGTTATCACTCCCTTTTCCTCTAAGCAGCTACATCATTCCCTGCAAATTTATCCCCGTTTCTCCTCCATTTTTTTAAAAATGATTACCCACTCTTGTCCGAGGAAAGATTCCAGAAAGACGGAGAAGCAATTCAAACGCATTAAGAGATAAGAGAAAGGATTGATGTGAGAGAGGAAAAAGGAGGTCCGTCAGCAAAATGGTTACCCAGAGGGTGCAGCCTTAACTCCTAAGCACAGCAGCGACTGATTTGAAATGCAGCTGCTGGGATTGTCTTGGTAGTAAAAATGATTAAAGTAGTATTCTCCCCCCTCCCCTCTAGGTTAGGAGTATGTTCCAGAAGGCCTACGGGGAGGTGGTCACACTCCATCCTCCGAGTGAAGAAGAACGGAGGAGCTTTTTCTCCGACCTGCTG
Organism: Syngnathoides biaculeatus; assembly: GCF_019802595.1. NCBI lineage: Eukaryota > Metazoa > Chordata > Actinopteri > Syngnathiformes > Syngnathidae > Syngnathoides > Syngnathoides biaculeatus. The sequence goes on along the minus strand of NC_084662.1, from coordinate 10,275,975 downwards.
CTGGTCCAAGCAGCCAGAGCTCCACCGCGCCTCAGGAGTGCAGGTACTCGGGCACAAATATTGGGACACCTTTTACATTTGCTTGTACAGTGGTTGACCGGGCGTCCCCATAGTCGATTGTTGTGGGGGCGAGTCTAGAGTCTCATTCATAAGCTGCGCCATTATCATCCTTCCTTTTCCCCTCTCCGATATGATTGGATGATATAGAGAAGGGCTTTACAAAAAAAGTCTGCATACTGCACCAAAATAGCACGTTATGGAGACATCTACATGATGTACTGTACAGTACAACACAAACAGCGCTGAGCTCGAGCTACTAAACAACAGCTACAGATGCGATGTGAATGGGTAAGTATGTGAGCTGCCTACTTATGGCGACACTAAGCTAATGTAAATTCAGTGTTTTGATGGGAATTTCTCACTGCCAACATGGGTGCCACAAAAAAATAAATCTTTTAGCTGAATCTAGTCTTCATACTGTATGTCTCTGACAACAGCGGCACAAGGCAGAAATGTGTGTCCAAGTCTCTGCCCGCCAATTGAGTGACGGCGCCAATAAACAGCAGCAACCGATTCTGGAACTAAGACTTTGTCAAAGGTGGTTTGAGCAATAACGCAACACTGTTCTGGACATTCTTTTATGTCCGTATGAGAAATGATTATCATAGGAAATCATACTAAAATAATCAGATGGTAAAAACTGCTACCATCATGAACGCTTTGTTTATTGAACAAGAAATGTTTTAACCTTCCTATTACTGTTGTGTGTTTTATTCAATCACCATTATCTCTGCTCAAGAAAATGAAGTAAAAACAATTCAATTTTTTCCAATTTGATATTTTTTAAAAATACATTTTAATAAATTATTGATTTTAATCGATTTAAATCTTTTAAAATATTTCTGAATTTAAATGAAATCTTAAAGCCAATTTAACTATTTTTTTTTTTTTACTTTTGAATTGATTGTCAGTATTGCATGTGCATATTAACTACTGTGTGTTAACCACTTTAAAATAAAATGGTAAGCAAAAACACACTTATTCTCACTAATTTATTAAAACATGCACCCAGCGTTGTCCTTACAATGCGTTTGGATCAGAGCTCTTTCAAACTAAAGTTTAATGCAACAGGAGCCTAGTTTTCCTGAAAATGTTGGTAAAATTCAGAATTTTTAGGTAGCTCTGGACGCAGACAAAATTTCTTTATTTATATGCTGACCCCTTAAACCGACGTGCTCTAGAGGGCAGTGTTGGTCTTTGTGGGTTTCTTTGCATCTACAAACTTCGAATATGCATCTTTCAGGACCAAGCAGAGAAGCACAGACAGAGCCAAATGTAAGCCTCATTCATATTCTGTTTGCATATGTGAGAGCTAAATATTTGGCCCGTGAGGTGTATTACGTGGCTGGAGGATATGCGCGGATGTAAATGTTTCCTGGGTTAAAATCCCCCTCACCCCGTAGTATTTCCCATCACATCCTTATCCCAAGTGTTAATGTGTACTATACCACTGGGCCGCTCCTTTGTTCATGTGTAATATAGGCTCCCGTCCTCCCTCTCCTCCATAATACAAGGCTCGGGTCCTCTGTGACACTCTTTGGGGATCTGAGTTCCAGCAAGAAAAAAAAAAACTGCTCGAGAAGAACCAGCGTGTGAGTGCCAGAGCTATTATCCCTAATTAGAGTCAGGCAGCGCTCGTGATGGAGGAGAGGTGAGGAGCCACCGGGGCTTTCTAACCATGTCTCATCGGCCTACAGATGGAGCCTGGGCAGTGGACATCGGCTTTTCCTTACTTTGGACCAACACTCTACACTTCATCATTTATTTAGGCCAGGGGTGGGCGAACTTTTGTACTCAAGGGGAGCATAATGATTTTTAAAACGTGTAGATGAATCAGGCCATTCGTAAAAGAGGTGGAAAAAATGTATGTTAAATATGTAAAAAAAAAAAAGACATTTTCAATAGTTTCCATTTTTAAACATGATTTTCATTATTTTATGAATTAAATGAAAAATGAACGGAAAAAAGTTCTTCAATTTTAACTCATTTCGATGGTCTAGCCACCAACTGGAAACAAATCGTTTACTGCCACAGACTTATACGGTGGCACCTTTAGATAAGAGTTTAATTCATCCCGTGGCTGAGCTCTTTTTCAAGTTGGTCTTTTGTCAAAGCGGATTCCCCCATTGATATTAATGAAAATGCCATTAATCCGTTCAGGTGCCAAAATGCCACCCCATTTTTATATTTTATAGTATATTTTTAAATAACAAATATTGATTGTTAAAGAAATGGTTTCTCTTGTCACTTTAGCTCGGTCTCTTCTTTACACTCTTATCTCCGAATTTTATTGCAAAAAGTTCACTTTTGCTGAACTTATTTTGTATCATTTCAATTAGCTACTTAGCACTTAGCTTAATGTAATTTGCACTTAATGAACTTGAATTAACTTTATTACGACTATTTTTTTTTCATTTTTGCTTAGCCCTAGAGAACCCAAGACATCCAAATCCTCTTTTAAAATTGTGATCCATGGGTTCTCTAGGGTTAATTATGTTCGGGTCTTTTCTCTTCCATAACTTTGGCCTTTTTTGCAAGGCATTCTTTTGTCTCAACAGATGGCCATTTCAAAAATACCTGTGCAGGGTGGTTTGTTTGTGCCTCTTTTTAACGGTTTCTGAAATGTATAAGGCACGCGTCATTACATAGCACCAAAGCGCACGGCAAGTTGCAACATTTTCTGGATGTTTCTTCACCACAAAGTTCGAAACTTTCTCCCTCATTGCCACCACTTCCTTTATCTCGGTGTTAGAGATAGCCGCCTCCTCGTCTCCCCGCCTGAACTCTCTCTTTTCACCTCTTCTGCTGCTGCATCTGTCGCTCCTTTAATTCCTCCGTCATCAGCTCCTCGTCAGCTCTGTGGCTTCAAAATAATTTTCACGCCCTTGGCTGGAGTTATTGACTTGATGGATTCCTTCTGCTTGAAATACAGTGGCTGTAATATGAGTGTACCCCTTAAAGAGTGGAAAGGGGGGGCAGTCTAAAGCAGAGTATGCAGGCGAGTATGTGGTGGAGCAGCAGGTAGTTGTTAAGCATTTGGTGTGTGCTGCCAGCGGGTTGAATAAAAAGCGACTAAAACCCAGTGGTGACACCTTTTCCTCATTGCCCTTTACTGAGGGCATTCTAATATGGTTGCTGTAGAACGGTCATAACTCTTTGCCAAGTCGCTCACTCGTACCCCCTGTTTGTGTTTTTCTATTATTTCACATCCATCGACACCATCCTCTTCTTCTCACCGCTTTACTTAGTAGTTGCTTTCTCGGGCCGCATGGTTGAAAAATTCACTTGTACGAAATGCAAAATAAGAAAATGCAAGACGCAACCAAGCCGAGGTGCAGAAATGCAAAGACCGAGTGAAGCTCAAAGAGCTGAGCAGAACCTGTGCGTTTCAAATCTTAACGAAATTCAGGTTTAGAAATGACTTACTTTAATGACAAACAGATCCCCCTAGGTGGAGGCTTTGGATTTGATCTCAACATAGCTTTTGGTTATAAAGAATAAGTGGTTAATCACTGCTTTTCATGTGAAATAAGAGAGAAATGGCAACATGTTTGAAGTCTGACAAGTTTAGGCACCTCACACACTGTCCGCTTTGGTATCTGTTTTTCTTTTTGAAAAGTGTTTTAACCTAATTGGTTCATGCTTTCCTGTTTGATTAAATGTTTACTATATTTGGTGTCTGTAGAGCGGTGCGAGGAGGTGCTTCCCGTGGCCGAGGCTCCAGGCCCCAGGGTTTTGTCCGCTGAGGAGCAGCGTCGACTGGCTGAGCAGGAAGAAAACACGTTACGGGAGCTACGCCTCTTTCTCAGGGACGTGACCAAGCGCCTGGCCACCGACAAACGCTTCAACATCTTCAGCAAGCCTGTAGACATTGAGGAGGTGAGGATGGTGACACGAAGGTGATTTTTCTTTTCAATTTTTTTTCGCAATACGCCTGACTATGTTATACATCTGTCAGGTGTCAGACTACTTGGAGGTGATTGGACAGCCTATGGACCTTTCCACCATCATGACCAAGATTGATAAGCACCAGTACCTGACAGCCAAAGACTTTCTGGTGGACATCGACCTCATCTGCAGCAACGCGCTCGAGTATAATCCCGACAAGGATCCAGGGGGTAAGACTTAACTATTTGTTCATATATGTATGTATGTGTGTGTGTGTGTGTGTGTGTGTGTTCATACAAGACGTTCTTTTATTGACAGTGTAAAAAATCTCCTGTTTCAGTCAAATTTCGCACACAGATAATATTGCATCCATTATTCGCAGATTTTCATTTTTCGTAGAGGGTTTAAGAAACGTAATCCCCGTGTATACGATCTATGAAAACATTACACCATTACATGTCAATTATGTTCTTTAACTTGTATTAGGACGTTGTTGACATAATAGATTAATTAGTAATTACGAATACTGTTGATTTTGCAACGATGTGATATTAATCATTGGCAAAATGCAGTACTCTCTGTCACTTGCAGAGACGCTGTTGAGTCAACATGGGATGTTGAGCGGAGTTTGGATCAGTTTTTTTCCAAAATGAATCAAAAGAGATTCTGAAAATATCAATAAACTGTAAATTAAAGTTAAATTGAAGTAATTAAAGTTCTCTTAGTGTAAATTAATTCCACTCTTGGTTGTATTAGCAATTGTTTGTTTTTCTGCTTTACAATATTGCAGTATGTCACATTTTAACCATTATTTTTTAACTGAGGTGACATCTCAATACTGCACCGTTTGAATTAGCTCCAAAAAAAAAAAATTCACAACCGTAAAACACACAGTTTTCCGTAATCAGTCCGACAGTTTGTTTCTGTGGTTATGTTGCGCTCCATTAGTGATTGAGTGAATAAACAAAAAAATGGACTTAAAAAAAAAAATTCTAATGACTTATTAAGTGAGCCTACAGGCAAGGTAATTACAAAAGCGCCCAGCGCCTTTTGTACCCGTTGGAAATTCAAATGACGAAAGTCACTTCTCTGGTTCCCCGTTTGCTATGTAGAAAATGAGGAAGGCTTGCATATGCATGAAAATTTAATCTCGCCTCTTGTCTTGTAGCCAGAATTGATTTCCGCCACCCCCCCACCAGCGCACCCCCCCCCCCCCCAAATCCCCATTCTTTCGGTCTTGAGTCCGTGGAACATCACAGAAGACAAATGTATGCATAAACATTGAAAGAGGCCTGTTGTTTGCGTACACATTCATCCATATTTTGTGTACGCTGGTGAAAAATGTCAACGCTGGCTTAAAGAGAACATTAGTAACAGGGCGAAACAGAATGATATAAAGTGAAAGCAGCGTACAGCGCGAATAACTATTTTAATTCTTGCCTCGCGTGCGATGCTTAATGGGAAGCAGTTTTCTACCGGGCCAAATGAATAAATCATATGCTGCCATCATTTGTCTGCATGTGGGGATCTACCAAAGATATATTAAATAGGAGAAAATGCAATTAAACCGTTTAATAAAGACAAACCAAACTTCCATCCTGCGTACTGTGGCCGGGTAACAGCACAATTAAGCGCCTAATTATGCTGGGGAAGTCCATTATTAGCTCATTGGTGGTCTCTTTTCTTCTGTGTCAAAACAAGAAAGTGTTCTCCCAAAGAGGCTCCTGTATGTTCCTTGAAGTCTGCCTGACAGACTTATTGTTCCACTCCAATCCTGCAGGGGCTGGCGCTGGTTGGTACAGTAAGCATTTTTTAAGTAAGTGGTAAAATATTATTAGTTTATCACAGAGGTGCAGTTGTGTAAGCTAGTTCTGTATAGCTTTCTTTTTCAACTGAGTGCACCCAAGCTTTGGGGATTCCCTCTTTTTATTCACTTGTTTGACTTCGCTCATAGTCATTGCTAGTAACACTAATTGTGGAAAAATGATAAGAGTAAAATTAGAAGTGTATGATTTCAAATCTGCAATAGTGAAATCGTGAAAATTGAACTGCGAAAGGGCACGGTATGACTATTTAGTACAGTTTCATATTTTTTTACTGCAAATCACGTAGCGTTTGACGACCACTAAATAGAGCCAAGATTAACGGGGATGGTCCAACTGAAGCACAATGGGTCACTAATATGTCAATTTTAAGCTTTTTCACTATGAAGCAAAGCAGAAGTGCCAGTGAATAGTAGTAGTTGTAGAAAGAGACTTGAAGCAGATGAGCTCCCAGCAGGGCAGCTGTCATTAGAAGCCTCCGAAAGGCGTTTTTACATTTTTTTTCTTATCATGTGGGTCTATACACACACACACACACACACACACACACGGACACACTCTGCCTCCATCACCATTACGCAGCCATCGTCCAATTAGACAAATGCTGGCAGATTGCACCCCCCCCCCCCCCACCAGCCCCCTGCCGCTGCTCCATGCCTCCGCCTGCCTTGTAATGAGAGGCAGCCTGTTTACAGTGGATACGCTTCTAGCCTCACTCTTCAGCGCGACCCTTCAGTCACACAAAATGGGGGATTAATGATGCCCGGGGACATCAGAGACTTGGTGTGCTGGAGAACACATTGTTTTTTTAACACTAAAAACAATAAGTCAATAATTTGTTGTTTTTCCCAACAGTGTAACTCCACACATATTCATGGTTTACTTTTCCGAAATTTACATATTTGCGTTTTTTTTCCTGTGTGGAAACCATCCTCAAATATTCACAGAAAAACTTTTTTTTTTTTTTTGAAAGTCCTAAAGATGCCACAAAAGTCCTGTCTAAATAGGAAAGTAGTACAATAACTATGTCAATGGAAATACAGATTTACCACATGTTGTGATTTGCTGCTTCCCTTTTTTTTTTGAGCCTATCTTCTGTTCTCTAAAAAAAAAAAATCTACCAGCTCGCTGTTATTGTCCTCAGCTCAAAGTACTGTTTTTGGCTCAACCTACTGGCATCTAGGTGCCAAGGAACTACAGTTGCCTGACCCAACCCCTCTGCCCTCCAACCCACCCCCGCCCAATTTAAAAAAAAAAAAAATGTAAAAAATAAGAGAGAAAATATAGCCCTTCGGTTGGGCGGGGCGTGTCATTGTGGATTTTGTCACTTGCTGCAAGCAGAACACTGTACATTGGTAGCTTGAGCTATGAATGAGAGCTTTTGAGTTATGAGCAGCCGCTTGGCTGATATTTGCCTTTACGGCGCGAGCAAAAATTTAACACGCGAGACAGCTTCGGGTGTTGTACTGCTCGAGTTCAGTGGCGAGCTTCACAGCAAAATGTTAAATTACGCATGACTGGTGCTTTGTGCTTGTATTTTCAGTTTTGCAAATTTACATACCATACTGAGTGATGAAAAGAAAGCCGAACACTTCTATTCTACTCTCCTTTAACGTGCCATGTGCAGTTCGGCAGATGGCAAACAGCTCTTCCAAAAAAAAATTAAATATACTTGCTGTTTATTGCCATGCCTTGTTGAAGATTACTGTAAAACTAATCATAAAACAAGAATTACGATTTGTATTTAACCACACACCACATAACATTGTCTTGCAAAATTTCACAAGAGCATAGAAGAGCAAACAAAACTAGTACGGTAGTTATAAACCATAAGACTTAATGGAACATGAACGGTGTAGCAACACAATCTGTCAAATACTCGAGTTTTTCGCTCTTTGTGTCAGGGTTCCGTCGCTAGGACTTGTGGAAAAAAATGTGGAGATCAATATCTATTCTCTGGTTTCCAGACAAGGTGATCAGGCACCGAGCATGCAGCCTCAAGGACACCGCGCACGCCATTTTCGCCTCAGAACTCGACCCGGAGTTCGATCGGATGTGCGAGGACATCAAGGAGGCCCGCAGGAAGAAGGGTGAGAAACGTCACAATTTTTGCTCTTTGTAGTGTCATTACCAAAGATTGAAGACAGACGTTCTAGTACAGCGGGCTCCTTGCCTTATGAAAGTCCTGACATACAGTGCATCCAGTAAGTACTCGCAGTGCTTCAGTATTTCCATATTTACATGTTAATGGCCTTATTACAGAATGGAGTAAGACAAAGAGGAATACGCGAAACTGCTCAAAGATAAAGTTGTGCCAAACTGAAATTTCTTCCCGAGCACATGACTTCAAGGCCTCTGCGTTTTTGCCTCCGTAGCAGATTCTGCTCCGATTAGCTGTGATCAAGCAGATGTTAAATGATACACGAGGAGGCTTTTTTTTAATGTGTTTTTTTAAATGAATGCGGTCAAGATATTAAATTGAAGTGTGTAATCGTACGCAATATTTCCGTTGACAATCGGCCTTGTAGGAATTGGCTAATTAACATGCTTGCTTAAAGTAAGGACAGTATAAGACGGGGCTTCATGCTAACTGTATATGTGCTAGCCACAAAGTGAATATATTTACATTATTAAAGCTTCTTAGCTATTCAATTCATAGTTAACATTAGGAGTTCATCTTATCTTTGTACATAGTTCTCAAAGACATTTGCTCCAAATACCGCCTACAAAATTGCTTGACTCTCCAAGTACCACCTTCATGCCCAACATTAAAATTCGTTAGTGTACTAGGACCAAGTCTTTTGCCAAAAACAAAGCAGAGGTCGAATAACTAAAAGGTGTATGATATTTATTTCTATTGTAAGCCACTGCAATTTTAACATTAAGACCTTGCTTAACTTTTGGTAGTTGTTAATGTTAGTTTTATTCTAATCTGTGCAATTTATGGTAGTGTGCAACCTTTTGGGAATATATAGGTGTGGTAATTTTAAACAGTGCAACTTTTTGGGGAATGTTGAGCACTGTATGTTTAAGAGGATGTTCCGGACATCAGCCTTAAGATTGTTTTTCTGAACTGCGTTATACATAACCTTGACGTTCTATTGACTACCTACTTGAGCCCCAAGGCTGTCTTTGCACCACATCAGACTGTAAGTGTGGACTCTTGTCGTGTTTGATTATAGCCTTTTTGTGAACTTGACGCACATGATGCACCATGAATATTGCAAGAGCCAGAGGTCAGCTTCCAAAGAAAAGGAACGCAGCTCTATTAAATATTTCATCCTTCAGTCAAGGTCCTTTTATAAAGCTATCAATTAGTTGAGCTGTTCGCATGATGCTAGGGTTGTAGCGAATTTCTGGCAGTGCATCTGGGGATATGTCTGACTCGAGAGAGTGAATGAGAGGTGATAAAAATAAATGAGAAATGAAGATCTCATTGAAAGAGTTTTGATGGACGAACTCCACCTCGGTTTTTTAATGTCCTCTAACTCTCAAGCTGTCAGTATGAATTAGAAGACCAAGGTGCACACTCGTTAGAGTTCACAAGATCTGAATGTTAAATTTGAAACCGACATTCTGTGAGCAATTTCCACGGGGCTACTGTAAAAACTCCCACAAGTTTAAAATAAGACTACAATAAACCCTTTAAACATTGAACTGGTTAAATAAGACTTCTGTTAAACTTGCAAAAGATGTAGAGGTTAAGTAAGACTCCAAAGGTTGTGCACCTTGGGGTAAAACCCATTTGTACAGGTTAATATAAGACTATCGTAAATGTTTTGGTTTTTCTGGTTTAAATAAAGATTCTGTAAATAACCCAAAGTTATACAAGTTAATAAGTCAACTGTGAATCCTGATAACGTTGGACAGGTTACGGTGTATCCCCCAAACATGTTGCGCAGTGTAAATTAAAACTGCTGTAAAACAACCTCAAAAGTGCCCAGGATCAATTACACCTATTGTAAAATCCCATTATATTGTGGAGATTAAAACAAGTAAATAAATCCTCTCCAAATTTTTTTTTAGGATTAAATAAGACAAAATCTTCTGGTGAGATAGAATTCATAAGACTTCATCATTGAGAAAGACGTTTGAAAAAGCCTCAAGAACCCATGCCCGGAATTGCACAGGACATCTGCCATTTTTGACGCCGCCGTTTTGAGGTCACTTTGTCCAAAACGAGTCTCTTCTTCCCATTTCACTGTGCTGATTGATACTAATGCAATGCTACTTCTGTGCATATAGACCAATATATGCGTATAGTTTACTTCCTAACCTAATCTTCTGTTGGAATCCGCAGACCAGCAGACGCCAGTTCAGTCTGCAGCAGCAGCAGCAACGCCTGTGGCGGCGGCAGCGGCATCAACAGCAGCAGCAACAGCATCTCCGCCGAGTGCTTCCGGAAGCAGGAAGGCTCCTCCTGCTGCGGAACAACAGAGCAAGGCCAGCGCTCAGGGAGAGGCCACTGACAATAAACCATGCATCTCCAGTGAGTACTGCAAGATAATACACAAAGCAAATACTTTTGATTCTCTAACATGCCAAATGTAAAACTGAGGTCATGGCTTTTAGTATGAAGTTGTATAATCACTTAAATGCTTTCTTTACTTGAATAGAGACGTTAAGGTACTTCACATCGCACACTTTTTTTATCTAACCATTTTTACTTGCCATACAACTATAAATTAGCTAAGTGCTGTAAAATTTGACAAAGCGACACAACATTCACTTGTACCTTGTTCGTTTTGGAGAGTACCGTAATTTCTCAAGAATAATGTGTCCTGAAATATAATGTGCACCCCGTAAGTTGACCTAAAAAAATGAGGAAAACCCTTCTACCTATATACAATGCGGACCTCCAATTTGCCGCTACACATGTGCTCAGAATATTGGGAATGGTCTGTATTTATATTTTGTTAGGTTTGTACTTTTGTATCTGTATGCAACTATATAATGTGATTTTTATTTTTCATCCATACCTAAATGTAATCCGGTGTATTAACTTTGAAAATATTTATGGAAAAATCTGCACATTATTTTCAAGAAGTTACGGTAAATGTCTTTTGAAAAATCCTGAGAAAATGAAAACCAATGTATTTCTTTGTATGCATTTAACCTTTATTTATCTGGGGAAGACATTTGAGAAAAGTTTCAATTTGCAGTGCCAACCTCTCAGCAGGCACCTTAAACAACAAAGCAATGTGTAGACAACAAAACTGTAGTCCGATTCTGTTAGTTACATAAATACATATTATTTAAAAAAATCCTTCCTTTTGAATCTTAACCGCGGTCAACTGTATCATCTTATGACACCACACATGCACACAGACCACACGGCGGGGAGCCGATGGAAGATGGCAGCCTCATTAGCGGGGTCCTCCCCTCTCCTAACCACTCGGAACACGACCGCACCGCGGGGCCATTACACGGCCACCTGTGGCAAGCGGCAGGTGCGAGGCAAACTAATGGGTATGCTACCTCAACCACTCGCATGTAAAGTCACAAAATGCCCGCTAGCCTCTTACAATAAGCGACGAATAAACAAGTCTGCCAAGTTTCATTTGAAGTCCCTCCACCAAACTCTGGGTGGCGCTTGTCTTCCATGATGTGCACCGCTATGAAGGCTTGGTTGACCACCTTAGCATCTCTGCTCCTGTAAAAAAAAAAAAAAAAATTCATTCTGAATTAACATTAGGGTGGATGTACAGAAAAATGGCACAATATCGCTTAGTCATGTATGGACAGTCAGTATATCATATAGTCAGATTATTAAGTAATTCAGAAGCTTGTCAAGCAGACCCATTATTAAAACCCTCTGCCAGAAGCATCAATTAATTAAGCTAAGTCGGGTGATTAATTTGTGATACTGGCATCCTGTTCTCACCTAGAACTCCTCAGTAGGACAGCTATTAGGCTAATTGATCACTGATTGTGCCTAATGACAAGACAGGCAAAAGCTGATGGAAATGCTCAGCACTGTTCATGGAATTCAAGAGTCCTGCAAAGGTCTTATTTTCATACCTGAACGCGGCGTGCACAAATTGGACTGGTAACCAGGCATGAAAGACTTGACGAAATACTGTATATCCACTATTAATCACCACCTGCTCTTTTAGACATGGCTGCAGTTGAGTTATATCGTTTGAATTTGGGGTAATATTGCCCATTTTCAGAGTTTTTTTTTTTTTTCATGAAATATGAGCCCCGTATATATTAAACAGATGGACACGCTAAATTGCCACAATTTTGCGTTTCACGCACTGCATACGGCCGGCGCAGTTTAATGATGCCACATGAAAACCAAAAACTCCAGTACACCCTGCCAGAAAAGACACAAGATGTCTGCCATTTTGATTTGAAGGAGACATTTTAAGGTGCTGTGACCATTTTCAGGGATACTTTCAAAGTGGTCTTTCCCTAGAGGTGTGATTCTTAAACTTTTTACACCAATTAGCCACTTCCCAAAAATAGTAGACTCCACACATATAACAATCATGACATTGAACTACAGTAGTGTAATTTGAACAAGTGTTTATTTAAAAACAAGTAGAGGGTTTATTTGAAAATGCACGAGATAGGCTCAGGTGGAAAAATGACACGCTGTGGCAACCCCTAACGGAACAAGCCGAAAGGAAAAGAAGATGCTTTATTCATTTATTTAGTACATATAACAGTACTACATGCCACAGGAACATTATACAGGTTAAATCTTGATTCTGTGCTTAAATATAGAATATAAAACAAACATGTTAACCAGATAAAATTAAAAACTAGTCAAGTAAATCTTTGAAAACAGTCCTCAAAGATTACATGCTACTGAATTTCACTTCAAAGTTAAATACAGTTAAACTGTACTCGTACCACACTTTTGACAATGTATAACGTATGACAACAAAGTCTCAATTGACCTAAAGATTTTCTCTGGACTACTGCCAAATTTGAACCACTTATTATTAGTATAGCGATGGGTGATGCTATATTGCAAAAAAATGTGCAATTATGGGCGTTGGTTTTGGGAGATGTTGGATGACTCGCAAGGTAACCGAAATTACTAATAAATTCAAGAAAAGCGAAATGAAAATTCTAGCCCCATAAGCAGTTTCAATTTGGTAGCCATATCCAGCATGAGTACATCCATACAAGTCTCAAGAAGCCATGTTTGAATAGCTGCCATTTTGATGTGAAGTGACTACGGATTGCTCTTTTGTCTTTTTTCAGACACACATGAAACCTTTACCTTTTTTTTCCTGAACAATCCACTACTCCCTTCTTGCCAACCAAAGAAATATAACAAGCAGTGACAGCAGGGATGATGAGAGCCACATAATATTTACACATTTTTTTGAAGGCCGAATGTATTTGTGAAGCCGGGTGTGAAAAGCACTCGTACTGGCTGGACAAACCTGGTTGCCATGGGTAGATGCGTGGGAAGACCTTGAATGGACGGAATATGTTTGCGGTTCTCCCACTTCTGCTTGCCACGCGGCCGCTCACAACAGGGGCCGGTCCCCCCCCCCCCCCCCCATACACACACACACACTCCCCCCTCCCTGCTCTCCAGGGTCATTATCGGTCCTCCAGCTCAGGGTTCATGCACGGTGCATCAACACAAGGATCAAGTTCATTGTGAGTGCCATTCTTTCATTCATTATTTACCACCGCCCCACCCCCCATGCACCACCCATTTCTCTTATTCGGCCATGACTTTTTACTTGGTCACATCAGCCCCCTTGTCCCCGTCGGAATTCATTGCTACACAAGATATTCATGTCTGATAAAGCATGACTTTTTGTTGTTGTTGTTGTTGTCATTTTTACCGTCATAGCAGGTTGATGAGAACTGTTCCTTTCACAAAGGTTATTTGTAGTCGAGGAGAATAAAGATTCCGGCTCTGCATAAAATGTCCTCCGCATCAGTCAATAGCCTGCCCAAGGCACCAGGCGCCGAGGGTTGCTCTCTTATGGCTGAAATACTGCTGCGACCCATCCCTCCTCCCCGCCGCGCATCTTACATCACATTAAACGAGCGTCTATCCTCCCCGTTGCCAATGTCAATCCATCGCCGGGCCTTGATGGGATATTTGAACTCATAATAAACATTCCGCTTCCATTTGTGACGGCCGGGGTAGTTACTGCATAAAAGGAAGGCCTGGATTTGATTTTGTTTTAAGGACAAAAAGGACATAAGGCATGAAGTGGGTGAAGGGAGACTCCCCCCCCCCTTTTTTTTTTTTTTTTTTAAAGAGAACAAAAAAAATCCACCCAGCTTTTTGACTTTTCCATTACATACTAGGAAATACTACTCTTGACCAAAGTAGGAATTTCAACCTTGTATTTGAATGCCTCGAAGACTATTTTGCAATTTAACCCAGCAACGTTTGGGAGGATTTACTGTGGTCATGACTAGAAACCAGGGGTTGTGGGTTCGTATCCCACTGGGGCCTCCACTCCCTGAGAAGGGTTGCGTCACGAAGGGCATCCGGCGTAAAAATTGTGCCAAACATATAAGTGCGTTCATCTGAGATGACACGCTGTGGCGACCCCGAAAGGGACAAGCCGAAAGAAACAACTGTGGTCATGACTAGTGATTGGTTAAAAATGTATACAGTAGGTGACGCAAATTTTGCAGTGGGGAAAAAAAAAATCTGAAAATCTACAAAAGCATTTAACTTTTGGGCGGACAGTGTAACCTTTTGGAAAATTCATTACCCGAAGCCAGTTTTACTGAAGTCTCAATAACCCATGCCAAAAAATATAATTACCGAATATTTATCACATTGATTATTATAACATAGCATGGAATAATTGTACAAATTGTATTTTGCACTCATGTGTATTGCAATCAGTATTTGTCGGATTGTTTGCTACTTTTTGGGCACTGATTGCGACTAGTTACTAGATATACACTTCTTAATTGTACACTATTCATACCACGTTTGCAATTATTCTTGTCAGAGATTAAACTGACTAGATTTTTTTTTCCATGAATTGATTGATTCTACTATTCACACCAGTTTCTAATATTATAATATTTACCACCAAAGATTTTGAATATTGAGATTATCAAACAAGTGAATTGATGAACACTTTTGACTAATTGACAGTCAACATTTGTTTTCCATTTCACCTTGTTTTATACTCGCATCTTGATGATAAAACAGTAATATCACGCTTCACTTTATCCAATTTTTCTGTTTTATAAAATAAGTAACACTGATGTCATAATTTATTATGGATTGTCATTTTAGATGACTGATTATACTCCAGAAATCTAAAATATTTGCTTTGAAAGAATAGAATCAGAGTACTTGGACAATTTTAATTTAAAAAATGTCTCCAATCAATATATACTTGTTCAATGTTGTTATCTTATGTATCCTATAATTGATGATAAATGAGTTGTCAATTAACTGAATAATTGTTGCACCTCAAAGCTGACATTTTAGGCTTACATCCAGGGGGGATTCCGAGTGCCTCAAATAAAATTTCCTGAACTATACCCGAGTAACTTTTAATGGAGAAGCCCTTTTCGATGATAGCCTCAATCATTTATGTGTTATGTGTGTTTTAATTATAGCCAACACTAAAGTCGCTCTAGGTGGCTCGATAGTGGACCCGCCAACTCCCTCGGGCAGTCCGCCGCTCATCGCTTCCGGCTACCTCGGTCGGGGGATGCAGGAAACTAATTTTGGCAACTTGTTTCCATTATTAACGTCACCTGCTACCAACGGAGCTGACAAATGGGACCTTTTTTCTTCCGTGGGGGGCTAAAATTAGAACACTAAACAGCCGGCTACAAAGCACCCGTCTTCGGTTTGAGAATGTAGCTTTAACGTCCGATATTAGCGTGCTTTTCTTTCTAAAAAAATTGATTCTCAAAGGCAATCTGGTGCTTCACGGGAGAGACGCCAGGCTTAGCTGCTACTCGATGGGCACAAATGCCTCTTGGATGATTGCAAGCGGAATTAATATAAATCACCATTCTTTTGTACAGTATTAGGGTTGACATCCTATTACTGTCCACTGCTGTGTTTGTGGTTCTTTTTTTACTTTCCTTTCATCACCGTGTGTTGATGCCTTTTGTTGTTTGGTGATTATGCTAAAGCCCTTAAAGTGTTATGACCATATATGTCAAATATTTATAACGGTTATACATTATTGAGATAGTCTATACCAGGATTGGTTGATCAACAGTAACAAAAACAAATCCTTTCTGAACAAATTTCCAGAGGAGTCTTTTCATTACATTTCAAACATTACCCTGTTTGACATATTTGGATTAGTTAGTTTGGGTAAAAAAATGCAATGCCAAGAGCAGCGTAATGGCACTTGTTTCTGATTTTGGTTATGAGTTATAATTGACAGGAACACTTGTACAAACATAATGACACTTGATTAGTTCACTCGTGTTTCCTTGGTTTTCAGACTTTGTGCAGAACACAAACACAGCTTATAAAAGGGGATTTGCAGGTTTTGGCATCAAATGCAGTTGAGCTGCTTGCGCTTTATAAAATAAATTCAGGGTATAGATATTATACATTGATATATTGGCATGTACACTACAAGAGAGGAACTGTGGTACTGCAAGCGCAAGTCTGGTGTGGCAGAGAAATATGTTAGAATAGCACAGGACATGTAGAACAGCGGTGAGATGTGCCGTAGGTGTCTCAGAAGAGTTTAAGGTGGAGGTGGGACTGCATCAGGGATCCGCTCTGAGCCCCTTCCTGTTTGCGGTAGTAATGGATAGGCTGACAGATGAGGTTAGAAAAGGTTGATGGATGTTGTGAGGGAGGACATGAAGACTGTGGGTGTTAGAGAAGAAGATGCACGAGATAGGCTTAGATGGAAAAATATGACACGCTGCTTAACAGGACAAGCCGAAAGAAAAGACAACACTATCACACTGCACCATGATCAAAAACCTGTATATCGACACTGTAAACATATATATATTCGCCCCTTTCACAAATTTACCTATTTGCCTCTTTTCTATGTCACCTATCACCTCCTAGTTGCTAAAAAAAACTCACCTGTAGGTGTTTTTCGTCTTCCTGAAATGGCTTAAGATGCTCCAAAATGGCACCCATACCCTGGCTAAATAGGAAAGTAGTATGTTTAACTCATTCATTGCTATTGATGTCTTTTGAGGTCAAATATCCACGTTAACTGGGCGGGTCGGAGTGCTGTTAAGCAATGCATCTCGATTGAGATCATCTGTACGTCAGTGACAGGCCAGAGTCTTTTAGCATTTAGAGCAAATAGAATGTCCATTAGATTGTTAGTGCAGTGCAATGACTTTTCTTATTAAGTTTAGGAAAAATGCATATGGTACATTTTTTTTTTTTTTTTTTTTTTGTAAAGAAGACTTGAGCCTCTCTACTATTCCTTTTCCACAGATTTTTTTTTAATAGCGCTCCTTCTTTGTAATTATGCAAAAATGTGATCATTTAAATTCTATTATAGTTGCGGTCTTGTAGTTGTTGAGTACATTTAAAGCTAAAATTAATTCACACGGCACATTTCTCACCCCTAACAATAGGATAGAGAATAAAATAAGCCACATATTAGTTATTCGACCATGCTAACTGCCTCGGCGCCACCACCAATAAAGAGATGCTACGCGACTTCCCCCCGTCCGTAAGAATATAAATGTGCACCGAGTGTTTTTAATTACTCAAAATTACTGGGAGAACCTCACTTATCCACACTAATCGTGGACATAGCCATTAAATTCCACGCCGAGGTGCATTTTCCTCTCGCACATAGCTGTCCTCCTTTCCAGCTAACGACTCATTAAGATATGTCATTACAGTCAAGGGCAGCTCAGAAATTCATTAGCTTTTCCCAGCATCTGAGATTCCTCTTGCAGTTCATTGTTAGTCATCAAACCGTCTTATCTGCGCTACGCCAGTTAATAATGACCCGCATGCTCTTGTAGTACCAAAGTGACGAATTCATGTGAAAGCATAAAAATGTTGCACAACGTGCACTAACCCTTATTATTATCGTCACATTATCGCACTAACTCAGTCTTTGTTTTATCTCTGTTCCCTCCTTGAGAAGCAATTTTTTTTTTCCTTTTTGAAGGACACATTGTTTGCCGGCGAAATCTTTAATCACATGTGAGGTTTAGAAAGCAATTGCTTGAAGATAACAAATGTCCCGTGAGAAAAGACCTGAATTATTGTTTATTCTTTAATGTTAGAAAAAATTAACTGCTGCAAATTTAGCATTCTTTTCATGATAATTGTGAGTTCTGTAATGCCATTAGATGGCAATACAGAGAGCACAAAAAATGAAAATATTTTGAGTTATTCATTAACTGTATAGGTAAAGGTTATACAGGGGAATAAAGTAATCATTGATGAAATTGTGAATTACATATGGGCTTGGGTTCACAGGACTGTTTTGATTATTTGAGTGGTTAAGTCCCATTTGAGCCAAACTCCAAATATTGCAAAACATGAAAGTCCAGAGAAAGTGCTGTTCAGCAACAAATACAAAATTAATGACCTTCAAGGAAGAAAAAAAAAAAACACCAAGAAAAACCTTTTATTGCCTCATACTTATTTGGGTCAGGTTGACATCTATTAAATGTTCTCTGCAGCTACTCGTGCACGGCTTTGGGATACACCACAGGTAGCAGCTAAACACCAACTGTTAACTCAACAGCGGAAAGGGTGGAAATCTAGATGGATGCCCCTGAGGCAGATCTGAACTCTGACAGATTCTGTCACCTCCCACTGTGGCGCTCTAACGCAAGAGATTGAAAAATGTTGTTTTGCAAGCCAGTGAAATTGCACAGCCAGCCACAGCTTTGTCGCTGACGTCAATGCTATCGTGTCATTAGGCAAGAGACGTAGTAAGAAAGTGGGAACAACCCAACCGTTGGTCGGCGCCGGTCAGGGAACAATTGAGCAAAATGACTGATCGCCTTCATTTCCACGAGCCAGAACGGTACCATTTCTTGATCGGGACGTTTCATTAAGTGTCGGCGCAACGTGTCTCCTCACTTGACAAATGGCTGTCGTGCATTTTATGACCCTGCAGCCCGTGAGTCACCATCACACCATAGCTTGCTTTTCTGACAACTCTGCTTTTGGCAGTTTTGAGTTTTGCCATTACTTTGTTTTTTACTGGCTGTATTTCAGGCACAGTTGTGACAACATTGGTCACTCTTTTAATTTAGGTGGAGAAGAAATCCATGAATGGCGCAAGCCAGCTCTTTGCAATATAAGGCAATTCAAGGGCATTCACAGACTACATTCCGATATGTCATATTCAAATTATTGTCACAGAATTACTTACGGTATGTCTCAAATTCTTCTCCAACGCTCTAAAAGTCTGACAGTATACATTATATAACAGATGGGTTTTATCATGTATTGTGTTCCCGTGATCTTCACCTAGACTCTGAAAGGCTCTTAGTATAAAAGCATGACTGTATATAATTATATAGACAAACTCTTACACAATTGAGACTTTTCATGTGCAGTGTTCCTCAGAGATGCTGTAGATACCTGAAAGACTAACCCTAAATACAAAGGCATGACAGGTAGTTTTAACTTATACAAAAAGCTTCGCAATGAACATTTTCATGAATTGTGTTCCTTAAAGATACATGTTCTCAGCTTGAATAAAAAAAAATTTTGATATAAAAACATTGACATTTGGTTGCCAAAACAGTCGTTACATTGTAAGAAGCCTTAATACATCATGTATCTCATGTTTCTCAAATAGTTTATTTGAAGTAAATCCCAGCCAAGACCCATAACCCACATTCCTCCCACTGTTGGGAATCTCAAATCAAATATTCGCCAAGTCCCCATATGATTATTAAATTACACGAGTCAAATGCCCCGCCCCCTCCCCCAAAACAACCCCCAGCATTAGTTTTCCCTTGACCCCAAAATGCTACAGTATAATTTATTCCTCCACCATGAATGCACGCCAGTGTTCGCCCCCGTGTCCTAAATGTGAATTCATGGAGAATTGCATAGTAGAGCCCGCTTGGGAGCAAAAGGAAAATGTTGTTGATTGCCATGGAAACACCTCGCGTTGAAAACCCCGCCGTACGCTAGCTAGGTAAACGAGAGCATCTGTTCAGGCTTGGAGAGGTGTGTCGGAAGTGTATTGGGAATGATGCTAGCTGACTGGAAACCGCTCGCTGCGGGCTGTGCTGAAATTTTAAATCCGACCACTCAACCAAAACGACTTTATCAGTGGTTTTCATGGATCGAATTGAGGCAGAGGTGGCACCATTCTGAACGTTTACACGTGAAGTATGCTGCGCCACCAACTGGCTCAAACCAACCATTGTTATGTGAAGTATTAACGTATTGTATTTTGTTTTATTTTTGTCAAATTATTTTTTTATTTTAAAAGGCTCAGATAATAATAGTAATCATGTCAAAATTTTAGAGCTAGCGGCGGCCCAAAATTGGCAACTGCTTCCCAACTTCCCAACAAGTGCAGAAAAAACTCTAAAGTCTGGACTGTTAACATGTTTGACTTTTCGGGTTAAACGAGAAGAACTCCTGAAACGTATCAGCACTTACTGACTTAAGGGCTCAGAGACATTTGGGATCTTCAGTTCCAAAGTGTTAAATGGTGAGTCTGTGGTCTCTAACCCATTGAAAATTAGATGTGATCTCTCGACCCGCTTGTGTCAGTGGGTATTTATCGTAACCATCTCTTATATAAAGTGATGCCGTGTCGAATTGAAGGCCAAGGGTTTGTCTCCTCCACAAGACGCTGAATATTCTTTGTTACTCCTAATCAGCAAGTCTACGTCTGTCACTGATGTTCTATGTACCTGTGTTTTATTTCTTTGTCATTATTTTGTGCCCATGTATAATTATTAAGACAAATTATTTGCCTTTTCAAGTGCTTTCCCATACTTTCTACTGCTCCTTTCGAAAACAAAATGTTTTAGATATTGGAGCATGCAGTAAAGTATGATGATTTGCTGTCCGTCCAGTCATTAATTTGTCTATATTGCTTGTCTTCGTCAGGGTAACTGGTAAACAAAAGTGATTTGGAGGCAGGGCACAGTCAATCTGCCAGTTAATCTCTGAAAACATATTGACAAACCTCCATTTTCACATATGGAATATTTAGTATTCAAACATTGTAAGAGTACTAAATTACAAAAAATGTTCTTCACTGGACAATGGCAACTGTTGACTTGACATAAAAGTGTAAACTAATAATTTCCTGACCAACCTACGGGAAGAAATGTTTAATGTAACCAACTCCGCTCCCGACACTCCTGATATCCTTCAACCTCTGTCCAGAAGAGAAACAAGAGTAGCAATAATCATAACCAGGACAGGGCCGATTACGCTTCAAACACGGGTCACGGCTCCCAGTGAGGGCGACCCACGTGCCAAATGATACTCCGTATTAGCTTTTTAACACTTGTATTATCTCCTTTGGTACAGATTACTCAAGCAAGAACTCAATGAAATAATTAAGTAAAGAAATCAGTCATTCAGAGGCGCAATTCATAATTGCTTCCCCGAGCTGTGTTTGCGTGGACGATGCCACAATGATTTATCGACTTAATAATTGCTGGTACCATGCTTTGGTTCTTGTAAGGAATTTCATCTTCCTCTGTTCAGTGTTCACTTTAACTGGCACACACAAACTCAACATTTGGCACGCCCCAGCAAATATGACGACAACTTTAATTACGATTACAAAAGAGCTTTGCAACTAAGACCCGACTTCTGTCTTGGCCCTCCCCCCTCTGTAGTTGTCTGTTCATGCTCTGACTATTTTCATGCATCATTTAAGAGCCTCCTATGACGCGTCACTCGCTGCTACTCCGTCTCACCTTTTTCATCCCCTGGGTGCTTACTACACATCTTTGATGGTGATAGCTAAGTCCTCACAAGCCAACCTCCCACGGGGTTTTCTTTTTCTGTGTGTAAATAAGACATCTGGCTAGCTCGGGAAGGGAAATAGGGTGTCTTGTTAACGGCGGTGAATTTCCGCCAGGGTTGGACTTGACCTAGCCCTAATGATAAATATGGAAAAAAAACAAAAAAAAAAACAAAGCAAGTGCAGTCTTTTTCCAGTGTAGATGGCTTATGAAAGCTGGGAGTGGACAGTATTGTTTAACAAGCATTCCTGACCATTTACTCTCCATTGAGAGTTACGATCGGGCATATATTATTAATTATGCAAATGCCTTTTATCTGATTTATGCTCTTCCACTGGCCCTTGACAAAAATCAAATGGCTTGGACTTGATTGAATGAGTCCATTGTGGTCTACTCATCATATCAACGGAAGCATTGCCATTATACAACAACAGTAGCTTTTTATGCCATTCTCTACAGAGCCAAAATGGAACATTTAACCTCGGCCATCATAATTTATTTATTTTTTTAAATGTAATGAGTCTGGCATACATCTTTAGGGTTGTTTGGCCTTGTTAGAAGTCTACTTAGAGATCTGTTGTCTTTTGCGATACTGTATGACACGGTGTGATGATCGCCATTCAATTGCTGCAGCAACTACATGTAATTGTTTTTATTTTTCACATCATACACAAAGGGTTTGTTTCTAGCAACTTGAAATATTATCTCCCGGGAATGCACTCATGTTTTTTTTCCCTGCCCTGGCTAGGCGCCGTGTCCCGACGGTCTTATCAGTGCGTCAAGTGAAGGCAGCTATGTTAATGTTTTCCCCATTGCTTGCATTGTGCTGCGAGAACTGCCTTCGCTCCCTCCCGCCCCTGCATCCTGCTAAAACCTCCAAGCACTGTCTGCCATCTCCAGTGTCCAACGTGCCGATGTGTAGCTCTCATCTGCCTTTCCAATTTGCCGTCGTCTTGCCTGTTCGCATTTAAATGCAATCAATTCAGGGTTATAGCATCCTTACTGTGATCCAGTTGATTTAAATGACTATTACTATTGTCTTTTCAGAAGGGTAAACTTTGAACTAATGGCCTTTTACCCCCATTGTTTCCGGTATCAAAAGGGCAGTAAGTATAATTACCTCAGTTAATCGACACTATATTCTCACATGAACATTAAAAAGGCATGGATTGAGGCATTTATTTTCACTTTTACCTTCCTCTTATATGGTGTCCAAGTGTTGAATCTAGTTCTCAAGACGACACAGCACCACCACCTAGAGCATTGGAGTGGAACTGTTATATTTTGTTTTACGAGGGTGCTGTTTAGAATTTTACCAGATGGTGAAGAGTCCGGTTAATTTGCATCATACTCATATCAACCAGGCTTAGCAACGACTATCCTACAACGTTAATGATTTTTCTTGAGCAAGAACCACTTCATTTTGAGAAAAACTGGATTAAGTATTTCTTTGTTTTTACTCATTTTGTCTCACAGATCACATCAAGAAGAAACTCCGACGACGACCATCTTGGTTGCGCGGTATCATTCGCAAGCACAAACACCACAAGAAGGGCGTGGAAGAAGAGAAAGGGGAGGAACAGACCGAGGGCGAAACGGAAGCGGCGGGGCTGAACGATTCGTGTTTGACGCTAGATGGGGAGTCCTCCTGCGACACTCCAGGGCCCCATTCCAATGGCCTGCTCCCCAACGTGTCGTCTATGGAGGAAGAGAGCTCCAACGAGCCCCCAGTTGGCAACGTGGAAACTGGAAAGGAGTTGGAAAAACAAACACAGCTGCATTGCCTTGGAAACAATTCCCAAACCCGAGCAGATGGGGACAGCCAAACCGACACAAATCCTCTGATTGAAAAATCTGAATCTTCTGAAACTCGGCACATGGAGGCCCTCCATGGAGCGCAAGTGAATGGAAACGAGTCTATGGATAGTCTGGACTCCCGGTGCCTGGAGAAAATCAGCAAGGCCAGTGAAGAAAGCACTTTCCAAAGCGCGGTGGACGTTTGGGACAAAAAGCCGGCGAAGCGAGACCACAACAGCAATGACAAGGCCGAACTGACTCAGAAGGACTCTGGCCAAAGTCTGGAGGAAGAAAGCGCTTCCCAAAGCGCGGTGGACGTTGCGGACAAAAAGCCGGCGAAGGGAGACCACAACAGCAATGACGAGGCCGAACTGACTCAGAAGGACTCTGGCCAAAGTCTGGAGGAAGATCAGGACATAGAAGGTATGTATGGAGATAGAGAAAGCTTCCTCCCACAAGCAACTATGGCCACATTTATTCACAACATGTGCAGCAGGTGACACGTAACACCTTTCAGGCTGGATTCACACTCTGTTATCCAACTGACAGATTTGAATTTTAAGTACAGCAATTACAATATTCGTTATGGTGGTCCCAATCGGGAAAAAAAAAAAAAAAACATGGAATCAGTGACCTACATATGGGAATTACTGTAGGCCTCATCCAAATGGACCGGTAAGTAAAAATCATGGGTATCAGATTTCTGCAAATAGCTTTACGTCTTGAAATATATACCAGACTGTGAAGACGTGTCCACACAGCGCAAATAAACACGTTGAACACTTTCCGTAATATGTATTTTATGTATTATTGCTCACTTTGTGTTATCATTGCCTGGTGTTGACAATTTCAAAGTTATTTAGGGCAATTGGGGTGTCCACGAATACACCTTGTTTACAGTGTTCCATCATTGCAAACAGATATTTTTTTGATTTAGGATTGTTTAGCTTCATTACGCAAGAGAACATTAGAAATACAAGCATGGCATGAGCTTCAGTCACGCCCCCACTAGATAATGACAGTGACCACCACAACAACCACCCAATCCCAGTCTCACCCGTAATTCGAGATATGAGCTCAGTCATGGTAAACTCGAACGGGTATGTCAGGGTATTACTGTACATGGAAATAGTCAAAAGTTAATGCACAGTCAACCCCCGACCCCCGCCCAGTGTGGTTTGCCATTCACCAATACTCCTACAATAGTGCCTCCATTTACTTTATTTCGTTATGTCGTCATTCTCATAACTCAAAACACTCATCTGAAATTATTTCCCGATTGAAATGGATAAAAAATTCACTAATCCATTCCAGCTCTATACCGTGCTCCTTCTTGCTTTATTATTACTGTACATGGAAATAGTCAAAAGTTAATACACAGTCAACCCCCGACCCCCGCCCAGTGTTCATATATGCACTTGTAAACATTACTTTGTAGGGGGTGACTGTATGTAAGCATTAAATGGGAATCCTCCACTTGGACCTACACTGTAAATCCGGCCCAAGACCATGCCGCCAGTCAAACATGGTGGTTATGGCATCGCACTGTGGTGCTGTTGACCTCCCTTGAAGTCCACACATCCCTTCATCCAAAGCCTATTTGGACTTATTTGAGAAGATGGTCCCAATTACGAAGAAGCGCACCATCATTCGCTATAGTAAAAGCTTCCTTTCAACTGCAGAGTTTTTAGCTTTTTTTTTTTGCAGGCGGGTGTGAGTATTTGCCGCTGTGTGTTCCTATCAAGACGGCTTTGATGTCATTAACAGGAGACGCCAAAGCAGAGAAAAGCAAGAGGAGCCCGTCGGAGCAAATGAAAACGTCGGCCTCGAGAACGGAGGACGATCCCAAACCAGCACCCCCACCCCCACCTCCACTTGTGGTTGACCACGAGCAACTTTTGGTAATGTATTTATTTATACAGCACACTTTTATGATTATGCACGGCAACGAAATCTAGTGTTTCCATAAAGGGGGAGGGGGCAAAAGTAGGTACAGTGGAACTTGGATCTAACTAACGCGGGTTGGGAATCTTCCAATATAGCCGATCTTTTGGTACGTTGAAGCCCTTTTTTTTTTTTTCTGAGGCCATGTGTTGCAAATTCAAAATTATGACGCTCCGTGTTATCATACAAAAGTTATAACAGGGTCTTTTTTATCGAGGATCCACTGTGTACACTTTTTTTTTTTTTTTTTAATGAAGGAGGAACGACGGAAGGAAGGAATTGAATGTTTTCAAAGGTCAGAAGCGAGGAAGGGATGAAGGATGCTTGGATGGAATAGAGGAAGGAAATAAACTTTTATCACCATCGCCGTATCCATTTGGCACACGTTTAACGACTGTTTTGGTTAATTTCACACGCTCATTTACATGACCGATGTGGCAGCTGGGATTATTTGGCATAAATGAACATCCTTCAAAAATGAAATCCGTGACAGTAATGATGTTGGGTCAGGTGGCCAATTCTCCATCAGTTTTGTACGCAGATTACCCCATTAGCTTGCCCATTTGACACTTATTTTCTATGAGAGAAATGGTCTTTAAATTTAATGAGATTTTTTTGGGGGGTAGCATTGTTTTCAAAACCTATTTAAATTTTGTGAACTGGTGTTAAAAAATGCAGCTCCAAACATTGCGTTGTAGCTAACAAATAGTATTTTTGGGACTAGTTAATTGGAATTGGGTGATGTGTTTGGGAATCACTGGCGTAGACATACAGGCATTGCGAAAATGTGAAGCTTTATTTATGTATTTTTTTAACAATCTTTTTACGTATTGCCCTAATAAATGAGGGTGCTGCGATCCATTCATCAAAGCTTTCAGATTTCAAATTTATTTGGTCAGGTTACATACAATGAGTCGGTTGAACAAGGCTGGCAAGGTCTTTAAAGTCAAAGTAACGTTAGACATGGCACTGACTGTCAAAATTGGCCGTGCTTCATTTGAAGGTTGGCTAATAAAAGTAGCTTGACCTAGGCCTTGTACCCCTGCGCTCTTTGTATTTGTCACTGAGCCACCTTTCCTGTCTGTGTTTTACTAAGCCTGCTTAAACATAAACTTTCTGAACAAAGCAAAGACAATTCAAACATTTTTTTTTCAACCCTGTAGAATGACATTTACATTATACGCAATGGCAAAGCCCCTTCATGGAAGACCGCACTCCAAGTTCCCTTTTCCATCCATAGGTCTGTTTTGAAGGCACTGGTTGTCAGCTGTCCTTCTCAGATGGATGACTTTGTCAGGCTAATCCAAACTCTGCTTGCCCATTTTTTTGGGTTTATGTCGCAGTTCCTCTTGGTGCTGCCAATTACGCCATAACATCTTTCTCAATCAACAGATGTGCTTCCTGTACAAAGAAATAAGATTATAACTAATACATGGGTCACCATCCACTGTGCTCACCAAACAGAACATGGCAATGAACCCTGGCGCCGCTACTTTGCCCCCTCCACCCCCTACCAAAGTCGACTCGAAATTGGTAGCTTTTTAGCTCAGCGGGCTCCCTTGACGGCGCATCCCGATTGCAGTGGGTGGGTGGGCGTGGGGTGTAATTGGCGTAAAAGAAGTGCGCTTTTGACATGCACTCACATTTCCACCCCATTCCGAAGTGACATAGAGCCATCAAGCCATTATCGAGTGGCTTTTTACCCGAGTCCCACACGAACGGCGGTGTCAACGGCATCACTCAAACTGATTGGCAGGCCTTTTAGTTGGCTTGATCTTTTGGACTCTGACGGGATGGCGCTCTGAACAGCAACATGCGGCACTAATCTGCAGGCTTGTGGCTAAAGCGTGTCGTGGGTTGGGGGTGGTTGGGTTATCTTTAAGAAACAGATCGTGAAAATAGGGAGCCTGTGAATAATTGCTTTTTTATCCGCCAGCTTACGGAACAAATTGAATTTCCTATTGGCGTTGAGAATGAGTGTCGCCGTTTAAGCACCACTGTGCTCGCTGGTGTTTATTCGCATTTCTGGTAGATGTCAGCTTTTCTTCGGTTATATTCATTGATTGTAGGGTGCTCATTATGACCGACTGGCAACGTGATGGAAGAGGCTGTGAAATCTCTTCTATCAATTTAATACAGTCAGGAGTTTGGTCACAGACCCGAGGCTTGAAGCCCTTTTAGAACATCAGCATTTGATTGGGCCTTTCGGAATCACAATGTTGCTAATGTGCTAACTTGTTTGGTTTCTTAAAGGAGGTTTAACACATTTTTGAAAATTTTAAAGTTACTAAGTGTCTTATGAAAAGGTCCTGATGATGAAGTGCTGCCCCTACTACTGAAAGTACAAATTATTCCTTTACTGCTGTTTTTCTTGACACTGTTCGAGCTTGTAGAAACTGTTAGCCTAGTTGTAATCCCTAGCTCTGTGCCCTGGCCTCCATGGTCACAAAAGCCCACTGTATTGTGACCCCACATTAGAGAAAACTTTTATGTATTTCTCCAGAACAGTTCCTGTATGATAAATAAAAGGTCTGCGACATTGAATTTTGTTTGGCTGAAGGAACCAATTTTGGAACTTTTTGTACTGCGCTCTAAAAGGGACGTTTGGTGCAAAGTGGCAAATGCTGATGCCACTTAGGACTGTTTTAAAATGAAAAATAAACATTTATTTTAAGATGGTCTTTGTACCTGCTACAAGGTTCATGGAAACATGAACCGCTCAAAATAGCAGCGTCAGCACAAAACCTTCAGGCTTCTGAGAAAGGAAACAAAATATCACAAAAGGCCAAGTAGAACTCCTGCAATTTATTTGGGGTTATTCAGAGGCTATTTAAACGGTGGCAAAGTTTGAATGAGATTGGTTAGTCCTGAACACATCCCAGTTCTTGCAAACTTGTATAAGTTAACATTATTTCAGTTGTTCTTTTTTTACCCTAACACACAAAACAACACAAAAAAAATGAAGTTGTACAGGTTAAAGGCCACAATAATGGTGGAAAAGGTTTGTTGTTCTTGTGGTTTTTCACATCACAAAGCTTTGGGCGTTTGGACATGGTTGTGTTGATGTTTTAATTTCCTCTGTATGTTCCTTTCTATTGCCAGTTGTCTTGAAATTTTTGGACCCGAATGGATTCCCAAGATTGTTTAAATGACTAGATCCCGAGGCTCTACACCGTTTTTCTTTTTCCAAGAATCAGGCCATTGTGGAATAAGCGGTGCAGACGGAGGCTGATGAGATTTTTAAGACGTAAACATCCAATCTGGAGCCATCTCGCAGTTATTTCAGACTGTTGTTTTCCTTTACCCGCAGCCCAGAATGAGCTCTTTCCCCCCCGTCGCTGGCACAGTACGAGGCCCTTTGGGCGCGATGTGCTGCTATTATAGCATTTCACCATATCCTGTTTGAACGCAAGCCCGCTCGACAATAGCCACGTCCCAGTTTTCGTTTTGCCATCTTCGCTCACTTGTAGTCGTCACAGCGGGGAAGCCCCCATCTCCCCAGGGCAAAGTGACTATGTCACATGTTTGTGTCTCGATAGAGAATAGCATAATAATCATCATATGCCAAGAACAATATATTTAGGATATTTCTTTTGCTTTATTTTGTCCAAAAGCTGCTTGCCCTCACCCAGTTGTAACTTTAGGTGCAGTACTTTAGTGCCACATTCCCACTAAGCGGTTTGTTAAGATTTAATTTGGACTGGTAAAGCAAGGTCAGACTTATATTTTCGTTGCAAATCCGCTCTCCGGATGGACCAATGTGTACCAATGTAACAGTGGAGTGGAGTTCTGGAAAAACAGTTCAGTTCAAAATATTGTAATTTAACAACAAAGAAATGTAAAAACTGTTTTTGTGGAAGTCACATTCTTCAACAAACCGTACATGGGGTTTGATTAGCTAAACAAATACACACTCCTAAAACCCTTTTCACCTGATTTCGCTTCAGAATTGGTTTATGAATAAAGTCGGCGTTTATCCTCCTGTAACTTTTCACACAAGACATAGCAAAGCAGGACATCACAGTGTTGATGTTTCTAACCAAAATCACATAATATCTGTGACGAGGTCCACCAGCACCTGGTTTTTGACAGAGACGTGTCAGAAACTGTAAAACTTTACAAGTTGACTTTGACTCTGTGGCTATTCATTATGTAGTACCGTGAGGGAAAAGACAGAAATAGTTCTCTGTGTAACTTCACACCCTGCATTTTTCATTATTAATTTTTACACAACCGTTATCCCGCTTTAGAAGCTAGTAAATTCCATGGGTCAACTTTGACCATCCAATTTCGTGTCAGTCCTTTCTTATACTCAATGATTGGGGGGGTGGGGGGGCAGCTTTGATGGCAGTATGAAAGGGGTTTTGTACAATTTTTTTTTTCTTTTTCCCCCCCATCAAAGTCATGAATGCAATCTAGTATATGCTGAATGGCCTAGATAGACCCGGGAAATAGGTGAGCTGACTTCCTTTGGATGCTACGCAAACCGGTTTGATGACATAATGTTTGAAGCCGAATTTTTGCCAATTTGCCATTTCGCCAGCTGAGGGGAAGTGCTTCGACCTGCTTTGCCGAATGCAAAAGTAGGATGCGCTTATGCCGGACTCGTCAAGTCATTTAAAGGTTAACCTGTAAGGAATAAATTAACTTGGAAAAACTGACATAGCAATTCCGAAATTCCGGTACATGCTCGTGACATTTTTTTTGGGCGGGTGGGGGTGAAGATGTTTGTTTATTTTGATGAAAAGCATTTTACGAGTGCCGGCAGTCTATAAAAAGTCTTAGCAGATGAATTTTTTACTTACCACTGTATTGTGACATTGATCTCACACAAGGGCCTTTCAAGCATTGCTCCTTTTTTGTTCCTTTACAAGGAAGCGCACATAATTCACAGCTATCAAGTGTCCTGAGGATTTTTCCAGTGATTTGATGTTGGAAGCCAAGCCAGCCCCGCTGCATATTTTAAGGGACGTCGACAACCTCAGCAGGGACCTCTCCCCACCATTCCTCGCTGTTCGGGCTGAGTGCGTCTCATTTTAATCTTCAGAGACGACAGGCGTAATATGATTTGTCATGATCGTCCCTCACCCTCCTAACACCATCTATATTGCATTACCTGTGTGAACGCCCCCATAATCCGCCATATTTGCCACATGGACCGGAATATTATTTTTAAAATCAGCGACCTGCTATGCAGCCCCACGTCTATCACTCCTCTGCCCTCTCATAAGCTGAAACGAAGAGAAAACGATGTTCATTTATCATTTATTGTTTCCCTGGAAAAAAAAAATCTTGAAGCAGGATAGCAGAGCCTTAATAGTGTCCCAGATGAGAGTAGATAGATATGTGGATATCTGCCCTTGCAATGATCACTACCACACTTGAGCTAGACTTCTACAACACAATTCTACCTTTTGTTTCTCATTAGCTTTTCACACACTTCCAGTTGCAAAAAAATTAAAGTTAAAAGAAAAACTGACTCTAAATTATGTGTTCACTAGAACAGATTGCATGTTTGAGTGATTAACTAACATTGCCATCTTCTAAGATGCAAATACAAACCCCAATTGCAATGAGTTGCGACATTGTGTTAAACATAACGTAAAACAAATTTAAAAACACAATTAATTGATTTGCAAATACTTTATATTCAATTGAATGCACTCCAAAGTTATGTTCAAACTTAATGTTTTTTTTGGGGGGGGGTAGTATTCTCTCATTTAGAATTTTATGCCTTCAAAATTGATCAATAAAGCTGTTGACAGAGGCAATGAGGACAATAAGGGAAAGTTGCGGAATGGTAAAAAAAAAAAAAAAAAAAAACAACCTGTTTTACAAACATTCCACAGGTGAAGACGTTGATTGGAAATGGATGAATGTCGCAGTTGCATCTAAAAAAAAAGGCATTCCTGAAGGCTCAGTTGTTCACAAGTAAGGATCACTACGTTGAAATTACAAGGAATTTTGGGGATTTCATCAGCTACGGTCCATAATAGTAAGTTTCTTTCGGCTTGTCCCTTTCGGGGTCGCCACAGCGTGTCATCTCAGATGAACGCACATATGTTTGGCACAATTTTTACGCCGGATGCCCTTCCTGACGCAACCCTTCTCAGGGAGTGGAGGCCCCAGTGGGATACGAACCCACAACCCCTGGTGAGAAATCTCTGCATGTAAGCAGCAAGGCTTAAAACCAGCATTAAATGCCCCGGGCTCAAGGCTGAATACAGAATTTCTTGTATTTTCTCGATGCTATTTCCCATCATCTTTTTAAAAAAAAAAAAAAAACACACAATTACATGTTTGGTGTCGTAAGGCGGTTTTCTGTGCAGCTTTCATGTGCTCTATATAACCTCTCTGAAACACAAGGCAACTTATGCTTAGCATAACTCCTCTAAAAAGACAAATGTTGGTATTACCCAGGATAAGAAAAAACACTATCTTTGTGTCTTAATACTTTGAGTACTTTCTCTATGCAACCTCATAAAAAGTATTTGGGTATACGCATGAGACTTAAGACGACGGCAGGTAACGCAGGTAAAGGGAGGCAACGGGAAATAGCGCCAGGCCTCAACACCTAACGGGAGGCTGCGAGGTTAAATGGGCCGTGTCAGCGGTGCTCCTTAACGCATGGGATTACTGGCCTTTTGTGTAGCACCGCGCTTACTCAATCACCGAGCGCGTTGTCAGACACGCCGTCGCCATTTACCCCACGTCGCCGCCCAGCCCCTGACCAAGCTGACAAAAGGCAAGGGGGAGCGCAATCAGACCGCTCGCAGCCAGTGGGACACATCGAAGGGGATGAATAGAGCGGAAAGGGGGAAAACCGTACGGGAGGATGATGTGGAGTGGGGTGGGGTGGGTGGGGGATAAAATGCACTGCAAGAAAAGAGCTTTGTGGGGAGGAGGCTCTATAAAACATTGAAATGGGGAAAGGTGAGAAGATGCTCCATAAAACAGGAGAGAATGTGCGCAAAGTGCACCCAAAACGCAAGAGAAATGTGGCAAATATATATTTTCACACAGTCGCTCACTGTCGAGATGGACTATAATTACGCCAATTAAAGCTTTTATGCAAATTTTTTTTCTTCTTCTTCTTCCTTGACGCCTAATGGCGCTCCCATTTTGTTCCGGCTTTATGGCTCGGTGTTGCAAAAGATCCAAGCGCTCCCCTTTGGATCTTAACACGCGCACACGCCCTGTCAGTTACTGTATGAAAATAGGCTGATAAAATGTGCCGAGTGCGGCTCGGTGGACCGCAGAGCTAATGATGACTATTATTTTTGCGGGGGGATGTTATAAGAGTCCTCAGCCCTGGCTTTTTACTTAACAAGGGACTCGCACTTATTAGAGGCCAAGGGGGAGTTTTTGTCACATCTTAGCGAGGGGATTGTCTTACGCTGCCAGAATGTCTAATGGAAAGTGACAATACTGTCAAAGTTATTATGTGCTTAATCTGGTCTTTCGGTGTAGAAGAGCCAGTGGGAATAACAAAGTCCTATCTTTGATTCAATGTGCAAAAAAATACTCTTGTTGGGGAATGCTGTTTCACTCCTCTTCTGTAAGTGGCGATAATGCACAAAAATAACGTCTGGCAAGCTTTTATGTTAGATCTACTCTGTGGGGCACTCACTGCCCCACTCGAACGCATCGCCCTTAAGATGACGGAAAAAACGGAAAATACAGTCCTAGCCTGTCCGGGCAAAAACAAATTAACATTTTTCTTGGTCTGCTTTCTGGTGGAATGCGGTCTCGTCATTTTTTGCGTAATCGCCCAAGCTATGTAACCCACCATAAAGCAAACAAATAACAATAGTTTCTTTTTTTGTGTGTAATTTTGCACAATTGACATTATTAACACACTATATATATTTCACATCTTGCACGTCTTATAAGCAATAATTCCTATAAACAGAAATGTCTCTTGTTCTTTGTTCTTGTTGCTCACCAGGGCAGCACCGACCGTTGGAGAAAAATTCCTTGTGTGTTCTACACACTTGGCTATTAAAGCTGATTCTGATTATGATTATGATAGCTGGTTGCCTTACTAGCCACGTAACAAGCAAAAAAAAAAAACAACTTGTTTAAAAGGTCTCGTGGTGCTACTCAGCAAATATTAAGAGTCAATATAATACTTTACGTCACACTTTTTTCAAGATTTGCATCAAGATTTAATGGCCTCTTGCATGCTAGCTAACAGATTAGAATGAGTACACACTATACAACTAAAGTACAAACAATTTGTGAATTGTCATTGAAAAAGTCACCTGCTCAGGAAAAGCTATTTGCTTGAAAACAGCTCTATGCTTACGTATCTGCAGATTTTCAAAAAATTCGATATTGTATTTTTGTTTAGCAATTAAAAAGGCAGTTTATGATTATGCGCAAAACTACCAATGACCGTTATTAGCAAATTTTACATGATGTTGACTCAGTTATACATTTATACTCTCAGTTTTAAAATAAAAATAAAAAGTGCATATATTGCAAATTTCTCTTTAGTACTGTGATTAATGTTGAGTAACTAATCACAGCTCGCTGATGAGCTTTTAACTTCCAGCGAGCTGTCAGCAGCGCTGTGGACCTTTCTATGGAGCACGTTGAGATGTTTATCAAGCTCTTCTTCATCCTGCTGTTTGCTGTCTGCTCATGGCCATTGCTAGCTTTATACTAGTTCTAACGTTCCCAATATTGTAATTACCCCAGAGTTTTTGATCAAGGTCCTTGGGTCTGTCAAAAGGCGATAAATACATCTAAACTACATTGTTATTGTTCATTATATTCAAGCAATTTTCCGCATTTTTAAGCAGAGTCTTAGGTCTTCTCATCGGTTTATAATTGGGGAGACTAACAAAGCCTGGTTTTGTTTGTTCCTTCACTCTTTCCCCTAATGTGAACCCTTCACTGGAATCAACATCTATTGTAATCAAACCAGATTAGGCTCTGTGTGTAATTAAATCCCAATTCGTACCGAGGACTTCATCTTGACACGTCATTGTGAGGTTTTAACGCACGGTCACCGCCTTTCACCCGCAAAACCCTTTTCTTCCCCGTCGCCACTGACGGTAACTTTAATTAATGTGCCTCGGTTGACTTGAGTGGGCGCGTTGTGATGAGCTGTGCATTTTAAACACACACACACCGGGTCAATTAAAAGGGCTTTTCACTGTCCACAGTGTTTTAATTAAAGTCATCGTGAAATGCAAACTTGCTTCCTATTATGATTAGCTTTAATTAACTGTCACTCGGATCCACATCGTTTTGGTACGCCGCCGACCTCCAAATGCCGCCGCACCTCTTTGTCGGCCTTCGCCATTTTTGCCGCGCGCGTATTTCAGCGTGTCATGAATGTATTTTGCACTTCTCATTACTGCGCAGGTGCTACTCAACATGGCGGTGAGGAAGAGCGAGGGCTTCAGCGTGGAGCAGATGGAGAGACTCTACTCGGTGCTCAGCCAGTGCATCTTTGCTCACCGCAAAGAGTACGACAAGACGCGACTACTGGAGGTAAATGCTACTTACAATTCTCCTTGTTATTGTCAGAAAGGAATTCCCGGCCTACAGAGCGCACCTGGTTATCAGCCTCATCCAGTATATTTGTAAAGGAAATACCATTTGGTATATACATATTCCGCAGCCGTTTAAAAGCCACAAGTGCCCACATTGAAACACGAGATATTTACGAAGAAAGACGGCTAACGCTGGTGCCGCCGCGCTAACAGGGATGTTTAAAAAAAAAAAAAAAAAAAAAAACATACTGGTAAAATATCACCGTGACACAACAGTAAGACGCTAGCGCAGCGCTAACAGGGACGGGCCGGTAAAAGTCACTTGCTCGGCACATATATTCCACCTGTCTCACTCTTGCCTTTTCCGCTCAAGTTAGAAAAAAAAATGCAGAAATTAGCCGCATCACCACATGAGCCGCAGGGTTGAAAACGTGTGGAAAAAAGTCTCGGTTTATAGGCTGGAAATTACGCTAATCATAGTAGCGAGAGCTCCTGCTGAAATACCACTTTTTAAATTTTCTGAAATGTTGCATACTAGAAGATGATTAGACACTAAAACATTTTAAATTGAAGAATCGCCCATTGGTCAATAAGCACAAAGTCTTTCTACTTGTTAACATGCTGGGCCGAATATCTTTGTGCGGGATAAATCAATAATGGGAACAGCGAGTTAATCACATGACTGAAATCTGATTCTAAAATGCCACTTTAAATGAAGAGTTGATTGTTAAAAGGTCCGGCAGTAAAACCTTTGATTGCCTTTCAAATACAGACCGATGGAGCCACAAGTATTTGTACTTGCTAGTGGTACAAACACACAAACAAAAGTAGTCGTAAAATAATCAATGGAAAAAAGTTCTAATTTTAAGAGAATTAAATCCTATGAAATAAGTTTTGTTATGGGTAAGTAACGTTACAGGAATAAAATTACAAGAATGAAGTCGTATTGTGAGGGGGGGGGGGAAAGTGTTCCAATTTATGAGAATAATGTTATTATACAAGATGTTTTGATGAGAATAAGTTGTATTATAAAAAAGCTTTGGAAGTGGTAATTTTACAAGGACAAGGGCTTTAAGTTTATGAATATAAAGATGTGTTTTTTTGAGAATAACATCCTAGTGTAACAAGCGCAAAGTCAGATTATGAATACAGCCATCACAAAGACAAAAATGTACTGTACGGTGTGTCCATCTGGCTGAAATCTGTATTTGGGGAGCACAAATGTCAAACGCTTGTGTTTGCAATGCAAATCTGTCTTTGTAGCCGAAATGCAAAAGAGCAAAACAACGGTGCCCGCAGCTGCGCCACTGATGCCCGGCCGGGGTAAGTCGCTTCCGCTTACGGTTCCGCCGTAAATGGAGCGTGTCGGCGCATTTGTCCGCGCGCTCGGCCGGCCGCGCCCTCCGCGAGCCTCGCCGTCTCCCGCCGGCGGCGCTGACCTTTCGGCAGATGGAGCCGGACCGCACTCCGGCGACTCGTTAAAAGCCAAAGGGCACTCGCGCCGCATAGCCGTGCGCAGCGACATGCAAGCAGGTCCTAGCTACAAATTGGCAGTCGCACAGCTTTAGGCCTCCTGTTGGATTTTGACTCTCTCCCCCCCCCCCCTTTCAAGACAGCAATTACATCCTTTGTTGACAGCCTTGTTACCTCCAATGCCCACTTTTCCAGGCCTTGTTAAGAACATCCAATTTGCATGTGAATGCTTAGAGATGAAAGATTAGTATGTAAGTCATCATTTTACAACAGTCAAGTCGTAATATGGAGGGAGAAAGGGCATCATTTGATGAGATAAAAGATGTCATTTAGCAACGGAAAGACTTAAATGGAGGCAACAAGAATTTCATGTAGAGTATTGACTAAAGTAAAATCGTCTTGTCGTGAGACAAAGTCAAAATTGTGCAAGAGTGAATTTCTGTCCATGCATTTTCTGAGGCAGTGAACAACAATAATAATAACTTCACAAGATGAAGTGGATAATGTCATAAAACCACTCATAGAATAAAGAGATTATCAGAATAGTTGTACTACTATGAAACCGAAAACACGTCTTACATTTGAACAGAATAGTCATTGAGACAGCAGCAAAAGAATAAACTTATAATTTTACGACAGCAAAGACGCAATTGCGTGCGAAAAATAATTTGGAATTTTACGTCAATGGAGTTTTGCAGTTGTACGCTTTGAATTTTAAAGAATAAATATTCAAACTAGAAGAAGAGACATATGGGATTACACATAGTAATGTCACAACAAAAAGTCTAAATTTGAGAAAAATTGGGAGTAGAAATTAAATTTTATAACAATGAAGTTGTGACGTGACAAAATAATATTACACAAATAAAGCTGGGCTTAATTTAACAAGACGACAGTGCATTGTTTTTAACTTAGATTTTTTTCAATATTTTGTAACCAACACTTGCTCTGGACTATAAAAATCATCCATTTTGTTCTTTGCTTTCATTTGTCACGAGTTGCATTGACGCTCCCGCTAAATTCAGAAAAATAATAACTGTTGAAGAAACAAATGTAATTTTTTTTTTTCCTGTACCCATCTACAGTACAACATCGCACGGCTGCAATTGTACTTATTCCTTTCTTTTTATTGCAATTCCAGCGCGGATGTGTCGCCTTTCGCGTCAGAATGATTAATGGCCGACGTGGCACGTTGCCGGGCGAGAGCTTCTTTGGGGGGGGGGGTTTGAAATGTAATGATGCCGGGGGGGAGGGGGGGGGGCGCAGAAATCCCTTTCTCCGGGAAGAACTCGCTCGCAGCGCCTGAATTGCGAATTTTATCTTTGTCGATTGCGTCGCTAACGAGACACAACGCGCCAGATTGTCACTTCTCAAGTCCTTTTGTTTTTCTCCCGTCATTTCGCCACACAAAGGAGCTGGTGGTCCTCGGGGTAGGGGTGGGTGGGGGCTTGTAGCGTAGAAGGGAACTGGCACGCCCTCGGCGAGTAAATTAACTTTGGCTTTTGTCCAATAGTGCGTAAACAACAACAGAAAGCGATGGTTATGGGAATAAAGTCTCATTTTCCGATGATGATAATAATAATGATAATAATAATGCATTACACTTTACAACTTTATGCAATATTCATTTGCTCCTTAGTCACACCTTGGAGTGGGTAAACTACTTGCTACTGCCCGGCCAGTCAGATGGAAGCCTGGCTGCCATTCTGTGCCTACGGCCCCCTTCATTTGTTGGCAATTTGTATTAAGTGTCTTGCCCAGGGACACGGAGGGGGGTGGTGTGGGGTACGAACTGGGGACTCTCCAGTTGCCACCATAATCATAATTTGATAGAAAAGGACGTTTTATGAGCGACAAGTCGTTTGCAACAGGTTAGAGTGTTGGCCTCACAGTTCTGAGGTCCCAGGTTCAATCCCAGACCCGCCTGTGTGGAGTTTGCGTGTTCTCCGAGCACTCCGGTTTCCTCCCACATCCCAAAAACAGGCAACATTCATTGGAGACTCTAAATTGCCCCTCAGGTGTGATTGCGAGTACGACTGTTGTCAGTCTCCATGTGCCCTCTGATTGGCTGCCAACCACTTGGTGGGTGTACCTCGCCTTCTGCCTGTTGATAGCTGGGATAGGCTCCAGCACTCCCCGCGAACCTTGTGAGGATACGCGGCAAAAGAAAATGGATGAATGGAGATAATTGAGAATAAGTGTAAACTTATAGGGAAGTGACAAGATTTTAAGCCAATAGTCTTTTAAAAGGAAAAAAAAAATACTTTTTTTTTCAGGGAGAGTATCAAATAATAAAAGACTAAAATATTGAGAATTTTATGAGATGGAGGGTACGGTTTTACAAGAATAAAATTTCATATGAATCGAAACAGAGTCTGAGGTTTGGGACAAAAAAACTCAACTTGAGTAAAAACATAATCTTAGAAGACTAAATTTGTCATAGATTTTCATGTGAGGAAGCGACAAAATCTGATTTTCCTCGATTCAGGAGAACAAAGTAGTCATTTTTGACAATGAAGTCATAATATGTGGAAGTTTAAGAGGGAAAATAATATTTTTACAATGAAGTAAAGTAGAAATGTAAACTGAGAGTTAACATTACAGGAATAACATAGCATTCACATTTTCTCATAAGGAAAATAAAACATTCATGTTACATTCTTACCGAAAATCCGACTTTTCTGCTCCTCCGGTGAAAATCCTCCAACGTCCTGCTCTCGTTTTCCATTCAGCCAAAGTGCGCTTGAAAAGCGTGAAAAGCAAAGGTGTGTTCGTACATCAGCGCCGGAGCGGCTGAGCGTGTGGACGGCTAGCGTGCTACGTGCCTAATTGAGGCTATAAACCGAGGTGGGGGGGGGGTCAGTCGGTTGGAGGCGCCGGCCCGGTGATGTTGTTTATATTTCATATGGTCTTCAAAATGCTGCGATTCAGAGAACAATGACAGTAAACAATTTGTAGGAGCACAAAAGTATTCCAGTAAATTCTGCTTGTTTAGCGGGAGGCCGTTCAGGGTCGAGGTCCGTCCAGAGGCTCTCGGTAGCCGGGTCGTGGACTACTTAAGAGGTAGTTCGGTTAGCAGTGGAGGAATACAATTGCAAGGCCGTGGATGATTCACTCTGTGTATGATTCGAGATGATATACGGCAATTATTAAAGCAACATGATTCGCGCTTAAAATGCAATCTGTGATGAAGTCCGCTGCAGCAATTAATGTGTATAATCATTCCAGAACGGTAATTACGACACTGCAATACGGTGTTGGTACATTTTGCACCTGTTACCATCTGTTATGATTCCTCACAATCGCAAATCAAGCAAATTACGATCCGATCCGATTCGGTCTTACCAGAAGTGTTGTGACTGACGCTGGTAACGATTCTTCAAGTCGCAACAATTTTGATTCCATCCCAATTTAAAATGTTTCACAGCAATAAATCATCTGTGATACAGCAATTGCGACGAACCCCAATTCACGATAAACGCCAATACGACTCCTGACTTAAATTACGTTTCTGTTGAGACGGATCGTGATCTGATAATGATTCGTTCCAATTCCGACATTGTATCCATTTATATATTATTTGATTTACCGTAGGGTACAATATAATGGTTTAGTGTTTTGAGATTTTAATCCCATTAAGGTGCAACAACCAAGAATTGACCAACGATTAGCATTTTTGATCAGCAATTAATCGTTAAGCAACAATATTTCATCCGATTTTAGGAGTCTCTACAGTAACAGTAAATATTCTCCGATTTCTTTTGTAGTCCTGCAGGCCACAGGCTCTGTCTCGCCGACCACCCCCAAAACCCGGCAATGTTGGTCGCACTCAGTGGACCTTTCCAACTGGCGATCTTAAGCTCCGCCCCCTGAGCTGCAGTTGCCATGTCCCACAAGCTTTACTGCTCACATCCAAAATGGCGACTGAACAGAACTGGTTTGAAGTCGATTCTCTTATCGCGTATTCCAGATAATATTGAGTTATGTTTTTTGCCAAATGTGTCAGACTTGTCCAAGAGAGTTCTCCAGAGAGATCTCAACTATTTGGAAAATGAATCAAGCGGGCCCCTTGTCACCTAGCAGGATATCTTTCATCAGAATTGCACGTTGCGCATCTGAGGACCATTTCCTTCGTAACATTAACTTTTCCAAGCGCACGCTACTGACAACCGGCATTGCGTGTGGGACAATGCGGCGAGACGGGCGTGTCAAGCCAGGGGTTAATACAATGCGGCTATCTGATTGGCTATTATTGTAAGAGTGATTGACAGGTCGGAAAGGTCCATTGGTCCGTCCTGTCCCGTCATCATCCCCTAACACAGCATCTCGTTTTTGTCACTGTGCCCCGCAGGAGATGGAAGACAGGATCCAGCATTTTGATACATTCCTGTGAGAGATGGCGACGACAAAACCTCCTCAGGTAAGACCCTGAGCAACCACATCTCCCACCTCCCAACCCCCACTCCTGGACCTCTGAGCCCCCTTCCCCCCAACCCCCACGGGACCACAAAGACAAACAAACTGAGAGCGAAGTCAAGAGACATTCAATGGTGCTATCGTCTCAGGAAAATCTGCTTCTACACAACCAAACCCCCCCTCCCCCTTGTAGGTGTCGCGCTCACACGCACGCACGCCCGCCAACGGTAATAGGAAACCCCGGTGCTACTTGGGTGCTATACTAACTGTAATCCATGCTGCTTTTCTCGGCATTGTTCAACTCGGACGACGAGTCAAAACGACCCCTTTCACGCACGCGCACACACATACACGCAGATCCTCACCAGCAGAAAGGAAAGGTGTGAACGCCACTTGGAGACGAGGACAGAATAATACGGCCAATCAGTGAAGTGCACGCCGCTGAGCCAATCTCGCCCCGGAGTGGAACGCCATCATCATTATACGCTGCCATTGCCATCGTTTTTTTTTTTTTTTTTCCCCTTTCCCCCGTCTACTAGCTTATATTCCTGAGCCCTCCTTACTTGCTTGAAAGAAGCAGTTTAAAAAAAAAAAAAAAAAAAGCAGTGCAGATGGGGATCGTGGCTTCTAACGTAAAAAAAAAAAAAAAAAAGACATCTCGCTACCGTTTGCGTCGTATTTGATTGGCAGTGTGAACGGGGATCGTGGAATCGTTTGTGTGCAGTACCTTTAAACCCTCAATACTGAATCAACAGTGGGGTGGGGTGGGGGGCTGGGGGGCCAGCTTTGATTGACTTTGAAAGGAATGAAAACAAAACAAAAAAGTTAATGCAAAAGACTCCTGAAAAATCAATTCAAATTCACAGGACCGACTTTTTGTTTTTGTTAGCATTCCCGAAGGAGAAGAGCAAAATTAAAAACAAAAAGTTCAGATGACGTGAAAGGTGCAAGCGA
This sequence comes from Syngnathoides biaculeatus, assembly GCF_019802595.1. Taxonomy (NCBI): domain Eukaryota; kingdom Metazoa; phylum Chordata; class Actinopteri; order Syngnathiformes; family Syngnathidae; genus Syngnathoides; species Syngnathoides biaculeatus. The sequence continues at coordinate 10,234,229 of NC_084662.1, read as the reverse complement.
GGTTTAATGCAAACGAGGCGACGCCACCGCGAGGTCTCTGAACTGCGTTGACTCCGATGCCTCAGTTCCGGATCAATATTTCATAAAGGACGGCAACGAACGTAGCTCGGACGTGTGGCGTAAAAGTGGGCGAGCGACAATGCGACGCGGGACTTAAACGTGCCCCTATTTCTGTCTTTGTACCTTTCAAACAGGACAAAGGGGTTCCGGATGACGGCTAAAAATCTCGCTGGTTAATTTAAAAATTGCGGAACTACACATTCCGTATTAATACCTTTTTTTTTTTTTTTTTTTTCTTTTTAATGGAAGACGAGGACATGAAATACAAGGTTGACTTCAACCCCTCCGATTCCATGTCGACACCCTAAGTTAACACAGGACAGCCAAAAAGCCTCAAAGGTGACTTTGAATGAGCGAATGAGATTCAACGTTTAAATATTGAGTATATTATTATTATTATTATTATATTGAAATGTTGTAAAGAGTTCAAAGTAGTGACTTGCCATGTGTTGATCGACCCCCGTTGGGAAAGCTCCCTGTTGTGTTCTTTCGCGATCTGAGGTTGAACTGATGTTGGCGCTAGGAAATGTTGCTCAGGCTGCGATTTTTGTCTTTAATAATTTCCTTTAGGCTAACGTAACAGAAATCTCCACAACGCGTTCACGACCTGTTTCACGCGCGCACTCACACAAATGCACTGGACGAGGCTCGGAAATGATGGTCGACTAGTTATGCAAAAAAAAAAAAAAAAAAAGCTGCCGCAAGCTACCTCAGTGTAACTTATTGTCAACAGTTTACTCGGTATACGCAAGCGGTATATATATAGAATTTTTTTTTATTGTCGCACCAACACTCGTTTCCAGTATCAGCGTGACCCCCCCCCCCCCACCAAATCCCCACCTACTAACCCAGTCGAGCAGCATTTTGTGATATCACTCAGCCTTCTTTTCTTGTATGATTTCATCTCATGTCTATTTATTGTAGATGATTTTACACTTTTGATTCCCTCCCGGTTTTTATCGATTTTTGTCAACCTGTAGCGTTTGTGTAGCAGGTTTTTCGGGCGTTTGGGTGTTCACGTACGAGGATTTTTACGTCTCTCAGGTTCAGCACATGGCCACCCCCCCCCCCCTTTTTTTTGTGTGTGTTTTTTGGGTTTCACCGCTTTTGTGTTTTGTGTGTGCGTGTATTTATTTCCTGGTGTTTTAATTCCCCCCTTTTTACTTTTTTGCATACTGAAAATTGTGGGGGAACAGGACCAGATGTTTTTTTTTTTTCTTTCTCCTTATGTCGCCAAAAGAAATATTAATTTAAATGAGAGTCATATTGGAATTAAAGACATGGTTTAGTTCAAATGTCATACATTGTGATATCGCTTTGTTTATTGTCGTAGCCAGTTTGGACTAACAACCAATTTTTGTCTGGTAGTTGAAACGACTTTTTTCTAGTCCAGTACGCCCAGCGAGTGAGATGTGACACTTTGTACCCGTTCTTCCTTCCTCCACTCGCCCTGACCTTTTTTCTAAGTGGAAAACATTTCACGTCGCCGTCGGGGTTTCTGTTCGGTGTTTTTGACCCGTTCAACACCGCGCAGCACACACTCGTTACCTTTTTTTTTTTTTTCCTCTGTAAGTTATATTTGGAATGGAAACACTGTGATATACTTGAATTAAAAAGGTTAAAAACTGCGACATGCTGTTGTCTTTTCACACGGACGTCGAAAACAATGTTTACTACGTGTATTTAAAGTCCACGAAAAAACAGTAGCCAGTATGGACCCATCCCTTTTTTTCCACCACAAAACATGATTTTGACGTGTATGGCTTTTTGTAACTCCCGCCATGAAAATCCTCTCGCGGGATTTGTTTTCGACAAGAACCTGGAAGTGACGTACGGGGCAGTAGCGCACTCAAGAGGTCTTGTCTTTTTCTATTAGTTTTACCTGCTGGAAGGTAGCTCGTTGTTCCTTCGTGTTAGCTAAAATGCCGGCTCGTTGTATCGCTGGATATTGTTCGAACACTCGGGAGGATGGATTCGCTCTTCATACTTTTCCAAAAGACCCGGTTCGTCGTAAAATGTGGATTGTACGGGTGCAAAGGACGAGAGCTTCGTGGGTTCCAAATGACAGGAAGTTGTGTATACAGCTACTGGTTCCCGCCGGCTTTGCCAACACTGCTTTGGCCGGGGTGGCTCGTCGCGGCGGCTCATCTACACCGCGGAGGTGGATCGGACGGGAAGTTGGTTTGGCTACGGCGGGGGCGGCGTCGCGAGCTGTCGGCGTTGTTTTTATCACCGCCACGGAGGTGGATCGGATGGGGAGGTAGTTTAGCCGCGGTGTCGTCGTTGCTCGCAGGCGGCAATGTTTTTATCACTGCCGCGAAGATGGATCAGACCAGACGGTGAGGCGGTTTGGCTGCAGGTTAAATAGTTACCACAAAAAGATGCCTGAAGTTCTCTACCTAGCATAATTATACCAGTTACAAGAAAGACAGGACCAAGCATTTATATCCATTTTTTGGTATATGTATTAGCTTTCCGTAATAACAAATGTTAATTTATGGATACAGATTTACAGACGTACCACTTTTTGTCTTTGAAATTCATCCTAATTTTTTTTGTCCTTTTTTTTTTTTTTTTAAACATTTATACAGAACTGCCTCGAGGTTGGAAAATATACATATTTGTCCTTCCTGGTATTTACAGAAGTCCACCTCCTAAACTGTACGGGCGGCTTTCAGATGAGACGTGTCATGGGTAGAAAAACCAGAATGCCAAAAAATATGATAACAGTCATGGGTGATTATTGTGCTTCTTTTGCTCAGCGTGGGGTGGTTGGGGATGAAATATTCCAGATAACAGGATGAGGACGAACGGCGTTAGTCCTCTCGGATCCGTTCTTCCTCTCCTGTCCTGTCCTGTATATATTAACGCTTATGTTAAACTCAACAGAAATGAGTGGCGTCAACTAAGAATGTTTACTAAAGAGTCCATGCGCCTGTTGGTGGGAAGACGGACAAGCGATTGCGCGCGAAGTACATTCTCCATTGGGAAGGAAACGGGCCCAAAAGTGGGGCTGGAAGGGGGGTGAGGGGTGGTGGTTGCCATTTAAATATTTTTTTAGGTTTGGCACTACGCGAAGGTCCGTGTCGGTGTCCGCCCCCCCCGGCCTCATCCGCTCTGGATGTACTTCTTGATGACCACGCAGCCGTGTCTGAAGAGCGGACAGGGAAGCGACTGCAGCAGCGTCCACGTGTTGGTGGAGGGTTCGAACGTCTCCATGTTGCCCAGCGCCGGACCCTCGCTGCTCACGATGCCCCCCGTGGCGTAGATCTTCCCGTCCAGGATCACGGCGCTGGAGCAGAGGACACACGGAAAATCATGGCTATTTTGGTTTGGAAACTCATTCGAAATGTAACGTAATTTCCGCCCTACAAGCTGCGACTTTTTTCACACGCTTTCAACCCTGCAGCAGTGAATTTGTGCATTTTTTTCTAACAGCCGCAAGGGGGCACTCGAGCGGAAAAGGTAAGAATGAGACAGGTGGAATATATGTGCCGAGGAAGTGACTTTTACCGGACCTGTTAGCGTGTTGCTGCTGTGTTACTGGCGTGTCTCGGTGATATTTACCGGTGAGTTTTGTTTTAATCGGCACTGTTAATGCTAGCTTTAGCGTTAGTGCCACGCTAGTACTAAACTGTTCCTGTGTGTACTGTTTTTCTTTGTAAATATCTCGTGTTTCAATGTGGGCACTTGCAGCTTTTACACAGGTGCGGTGTTTGTATGTACCAAATGGTATTTCCTTTACAGGTAACCAGGTGAATTACGGTATGATGGGGGCTCGGGTTGATTCAGGTTTAGGTCTTATGTTGGTTAGGAGGAGGAGGAAATTGCGGTTCTTTTAGGTTAAGTTTGGAATAGTGTTATTTCCAATTCGGGTTGGGTGTTTTCACCATTAGCGTTGGTTGGTTGGTAGGTTGTTTCAGGTGCTAGTTGGGTATGGTTCGGGTGTGTTTGGTGTTCTTAAAAGTTGAAGAATTTGTTAAAAAAAATAAACAAGTACCAGGTATAAGACGAGGTTTCAAAATCTCAAATGCTGCTGAATGTGCTGACGTCACCTCCCTGTTCAACTGTCCTATGACCTGTAACGGAGGTGAGTTTTGGGATTTAATGCCAAATCAGATCTGGTTATGGATTGAGATTCGCATCGATGTTGACGTTTAGGTTTGGGGGCCCATAGCTCAGTGGTTAGAGCATTGGTTTGGTAAACCAGGGGTTGTGAGTTTGGGCGTCAGGAAGGGCATCTGGTGTAAAAACTGACAAAACAAATATGAGCATTCTTCTGAGATGACACACACACTGGTCTTGGTTTTAGGTTCGATTATGGCTAAGATTTCAACACCAGGCTAATGGTTACTTGTTTGAATTAAGGCTGGGGTTGTCAAAAGGAAGAAAGGTTATCGTTGGCTCTCGGTTGGTAGTTGTAGTTAAATGTAAGCTAGGCTAGTTATTTGATGGGCTAGGTAGGTATTGTGTGGTCACTATTGGGATTGAGATTGGCGTGATTGTTGAGGTTTAAGTCTGTGGCCCCATAGCTCAGTGGTTAGAGCATTGGTTTGGTACACCAGGGGTCGTGAGTTCGTATCCCACATGAAGGGTATCTGGTGTAAAAACTGGGTCTAACAAATGTGAGCAGTGTCACCCCTAATCGGACAAGCTGAAAGAAACTTACTAGTATTAGTGTAAATGTAAGAAAATAGTTTCTTTCAGCTTGTCCCTTTCGGGGTCGCCACAGCGTGTCATCTCAAATGAACGCACACATATGATTGGCACAATTTTTTTTTTTTTTTTTTTTTTTATACCTGATGCCCTTCCTGACGCAACCCTTCTCAGGGAGTGGAGGCCCCAGTGGGATACGAACCCACAACCCCTGGTTTACCAAACCAGTGCTCTAACCACTGAGCTACAGGTCCTCACATTTACACTAATACTACATAAAGTATTGTATTCAACTAATGTTAGGGGAAAAAAAAAGCTGAACATAAGCAAATAGGAGGTTTCTTTCAGCTTGTCCTGTTAGGCTATACATCTCAGGTGAAACGCTCATATTTGTTTGGCACAGTTTTTAACGCAACCCCACTTGGGAGGCCCCAGTGAGATACGAACTCACGACCCCTGGTTTGGTTTACCAAACCAACCCTCTTAACCACTGAGCTACGGGGCCTCAAAATCTTACTGGGTGTCCAAGGTGAAAAGGGGGGAAAACTGAATTTGAGAATTCACATTTTGACTTAGAAATGAAAAGTGAGGGGAGGGAGGGAGGGTGGCCATAAATCTGTCAACCTCTTCCCCCCCCAAAAAGCAAATGTGCTTATTTGATAGGGAAAAAGAGAAACAGGAGTTTGTGTGCAGGGAAGATTAAAACTTGGGCTGTAAGCAGATTAGGGCTTTTGTGTCCGCTCTCACGCACACACCAAGTCATAAACGCTGCTGGAAGTGGAAAAGATTATTACATAAAGCTTAAATCTATTGGGTCTGACCAGGAGTGGAGCGTGCGGCCTTAAAAAAAAAAAAAAAAAAAACACAAGCTGCTGTTCTGCCTGCTAAACACGAGGAGCAGCGCACGTCCCGCTTCCAGATGAAACCTCCTCCTCCTCCTCCTTTTTCCCCTCTTCTGTATGATGACCTCCTCGACTTCATCCGCCGCACAGAAGCACGCGATGCAGCAGTACAAACGCACAGGGACCGTAAATGGCTCATTTCCACAAATAATTGACATTGTGATTAATTCCCTATATTAATAGTTCAAACAATAAATGTACTATATTACCCCACTACGATTGTGTCTTTTTTTTTTTTAACCATCTTTATTCTGATGAGCGCCATCTTGAGGGCCCTTCGGGGAGAAGTCTTTGTTTATGTTATATGGGAGTCCAGATGAATTCCGCAACTAACGCGCTCTTCGCTCATATTTATTTTTCCATATAGTAAGTACGTAAGTAAATAATGCTATATGTATTTTTCATTACAGCATCTATTTTAGAATGTTTATAGGGATGACACTTGGGCTTTAAAGACAGCTGCATGTCCTGTAAATCCATTTCTGAATACGATGCGTTTGTGCACGTGCATCCGTGTTACCTGCAGAACTGTCGGGAGTGGTTCATGTTGGGTCCCGCCTTGATGTTGCCTTTGTCTGGGTCGTAGATGGTGGTGGCCCGGGCGTAGGCTCCGCCCAGGATGTACACCAGGCCGCCCAGACTCACCGCCGGAGCGTACTTGTTATCTAGACACAAACACACACAGAGATCGCTGTTAAAACACAAAACCGCACAAGCCATTTTTCCATCCAGTCCGAATGACAATTTGTTTTTCCACACGCTCGCCCAAATATTAGGAACAACCCTCAGCATGCGTGCGCATCGACAATTGGACACGCGCAGAGCTGCGCTCGACGCCCAAGGCTGAATACTCACAGGGGTGTAAAAAAACAACAACATGAACGGGCGGGGGGGAGGTGGGGGAACGACAAAACAAAACATCGATAAGGAGTTTGGAGCCTGGCGTAGCATGTGGCGTCGTTTTTATCACAGCCCGATCCAAACATCGCCCGCGATGGCTCCAGTGAGCCGACGGCGACGTCTCGTCGCAAAGTTTTTTTTTTTGTACCGTACGAATTGACACACAAGTAATTAGCATGAATTATAAAAATTGGCTACGTTTTTTTATAAGTGGCAAATTAACTGTAATCCATGACAGTACTGGGAAAAGATGTGTAGTTAAAGTACACGTTTTGTTTTTGTAGTTTTTTTCTGAGATTTTGAGGCTCACACTTTCATTTTGGAACTTTTAACTATCATTTTGAGCATTTTATGGAACATTCAGTTATCATCCGAAGCTAAGTTGCCTAAACTGTTGTAAATTTGTCATTAGGATAAAATGGTATGATGGTTTTCCACATCTTGTTTACATTTTTCATGATTCGTTATTTACTGCAATTTCGAGACTTTTTTCCACACGCTTTCAACCCTGCGGCTTATGCGGTGATGCGGCTAATTTGTGCATTTTTTTTCTCACGGCCACAAGGGGGCACTCAAGCAGGAAAGGTAAGAGTGAGATCAGTGGAATAAATGTGACTTTTACCGGTATGTTTCTTTTTTTTTTTTTTTTTAACCGGCCCTGTTAGCGTTGTGCTAGCGTGTTGTTGCTGTGTTACTGGCGCGTATCACCGATATTTACCGGTAAGTTTTATTTTAACCGGCCCTGTTAGCATTAGCGTTAGCACTAGCTTTAGCGAAGCATTAGCGTCGCGCTAGCGTTAAACTCCTTCTGTGTAGTCCTTTTTTGTAAATATCTCGCGTTTGAATGCGGGCATTTGCGGCTTTTACACAGCTGGGGCGTATACCTGTATCAAATGATATTTCCTTTACAAATGTACTCGGTGGGGCTTGTAACCAGGTGCGCTCTGTACCGGGAATTACGGTAAACATTTGCGTAAAGAAATATTTGGTTAATTCCAAATAATGATCTGTTGTTTTGATGGTTTCTTAATTTTACTTTTGTGAGTTGATGTTGAACTTTTAGTAGCCAAAGTGAATTAAATCACATTTAAAAACTTTAAATAATAGGAAAAAAAATGCTGCCGTAGCATGCTCGTTAGACACGTTTATTTTTATTTGTTTTGCTATTTGTCTGGAATGAGTTAAGGTCAGACTGCAACACCAAAAAGTGTACGAATCAAAATTTCGACACGTGTATAATAAGAATTGACCAAACTAGCAAAATGGAATCCAGAGAAGGAGGAAACTCAAATCCCAGTTGTCGCAATTTTCTTGACAGCATTTTTTTTTTTTTGCTCAGGTTTTTTCCCGGTATGCCAACATGTGCACTCCAAAAAAAAAAAAAAAAAAAAAAGAGGTTTAAATAGTCCAATTATAATCAACGTAATGATCATCTGGGCTCGCCTGTTGTCATGGTCACACAAAATATAAAAAAGAAATCACAGCAATGAGGGACAATGTAGTGTTACAGTATGTTTGCCATAAAAGGCCCGCAAGGTGTTGGCTTGCTTGCCTCAGCTTGAGGGAGAACACTGTTGCTAGGCAACCGCGCTCAGGACTTTCAAAAAACTACAAAACAGCAGGTTATCATTAGGATGCGTTCAAAAGTAATTCAAAAATAAATCTCCCTTTGCACCTTGTTTTTGCTGAATAAAGTACGTGATAGCCAACATGTGGGCTATTGCAGAAATCCTGTTTTTGGTCAGTCTAAGAAAAGTTTTTCAAATTTTGGACCAAATGTAACTTTTTTTTTTTAGTTGTAGCTTGACATCCTGAGGTCACCTCTTTGGCTAATACGCAGTCACGTGTTGCATTATAATCTTTATAAAATTGTGCAATTTAACATGATGATTAAAAAAAAAAAATCATGTTTTTGTTCAGGTCGTGGATTTTTTTTTTTTATACTCGACGATGAGATTTTACTCGACATTTTAGGCCAAAGATAGAAAAGTTCCGGTCCCCTCCCCGACGTTACCGATCATGGGCGACTCGATGAAGCTCCAGGCGTCGCTCCGCGGCACGTACGACTGCAGCACGCACGCCGAGCGCCCCGCCTCGTTGACGCCGCCGAACACGTAGACTTTGCCGCCGCACACCGTGGCCGCCGCCGAGTGCACGGGCTTGGGCAGCGGCGACGTCGTCTCCCATTGGTTGGTGATGGTGTCGTACCTGTGAAGGGAACGCACGCGAAATATTAGCTGGCTTGTTTGCTCGGAATTAACTTCAGACTTTGACAGGGAAAACAGAACTTGGATTAAAATAAATACAAATTGACATTCGTTTGTTTCAGCCCCTCCCCAAAAAGTTTTTGGTGTGACTGAGAGTTTGCATTGAACAATGTCGAGCCTAATTTATGGGAAAAATTGAAATTTTTTGCACGGAAGACAAAGCAAAATACTGTAATAATTGGGTGAAGGATGCCTCACAAGCGGCACGGTGGATCAGCTGGTAAAGCCTCACAGTTCTGAGGTGCCGGGTTCGATCCCGGACCCGCCCGTGTGGAGTTTGCATGTTCTCCCCGTGTCTGCGTGGGTTTTCTCCAGGTGGGCACTTTGGTTTCCTCCCACATCCCAAAAACATGCAACATTAATTGTGCACTCTAAATTGCCCGTAGGTGTGATTGTGAGTGCGACTGTTTATCTCTCTGTGTCCTGCGATTGGCCGGCGACCAATTCAGGGTGTACCCCGCCTCCTGCCCATTGACAGCTGGGATGGGTTCCGGCACTCCCCGCGACCCTTGTGAGCATAAACGGCTAAGAAAATGGATGGATGGACGCCTCACTACTTGAAAAAAAAAGTATATGCCACAAGATGGCGCCAAAGCACTACTTTTATAGTAGATAGGGGTTTGTCCTGCGCACAAAACTGCATATAAGGGGACATTTCAGTATATAATAAAGAATGTTGGGGGGGGGGGGGGGGGGGATTGCCAAAGCACAGGCAACAGTAATTCTTGAGCCTTTGGGTATTTTGACAAAAACAGAAACATTTAAGGTCCAATGGGCTACATCATACTTAAACATAGCACTAATGGATCTCAACCACTCATGAATACACACACACACACGTCGGCTTTCTGAGTTTTGGCTGCGGGGGCTGACAGGCGTAATTAGCCCGACACGGGCACCACCAGGGGAGGAAGGAAAAAAAAGCGCAAGCAACGGGCACAACGACTGCAATTAAAGCAATTACGCAAAGCAAACATATGTCGGGCGACACACCCCATTAAGCACCTCGCGCCGGCCGCCATCTTGGACGGAAAAACGCCAACGCCCCTAACGCGTGCAGCGGCGCTTCTCCGAGCAACGGCACATCGGGTCCAGCTCCAGTCTCATCCCCGTGGTGCCTTTATTTATTTTTGTTGGGTACTTAGCAGATATAAAAAGTAATATAATATTTGAAACACGTTTTCATCCTCACAAGGGTCGCAGGAGCTTATCGCTGCTACCGTCGGCCTACACCCCGAACTGGTTTAATATGATTTTGAATCATCTAATTTTTGATTCACTCAAGCTTTTTAGAACAATTTCAAGCAACATGTACAGTATAAAACTTTGTATGCCCAAAATGCACAGGAAGTTATGACTTTTTCCCAACGTCAGTAACTTCTCGCACCTTATCGGCTAATTTTAGCCCCTCCCCCGCAAACGTAGCACACAGCGAGGCCCTTTAGCGAAGTTGATGATAGCATCCGGCTAACAGCGTCATAGAAAATCAAAGTATGTACATTGCTTACTTTTCTATTAGACTGGAATTTTGTGCCATATTTTTACATTTTTTTAAAATATGGAAATCCAGATAACTGACGTGCAAACTCGCTGCTGTTGTTTGTGTTTTTGCGGGTTTTCTTGTGTTTGTGTCCGTCGTGTCTGATAGGCAGCACTTTGTGAAAATGGCCCGGCGGATGAACACGTGAAATTCATTAGCGGCCCGGCGCTTGACAGCAGGGCCAGAGTGCATTGTGGGTAAAATAACAGTAATGCCACCCCATTGAGTGGCCGCTCGGCTTTGTTTACGCCCGCAGACGAGCTCGGCGGTCTGACAGCTCCCGGGACGATTTACTGGAAACGTCTCGAAAAACTCAATTGAACCGTCACAGAAAAGCCCCCCCCCAAAAAAAATAAAGTGTGAGATGCCTGTTACCAAAAAAAAAAAAAAAAAAGCAAAAAGGAACAGCAATCAAACCCTCGTCTGTTCGCAGTTCAGTGTGCAAAATGAAGTCGTCATTGATCATTTTGGGGGGGCTCGTTCCTATTAGCGCATCTTCTTGATACCGCCCGAAAGGCAGCAGCGGGGGTTTATTTTTTGGCGGTCAGGCGACCATCTGACGGAGTCGCTCTGACAGACGGACGAAGTCAAGGTCGGCCAAGACACGCGCACGTATGCGCCTGCACGGGCGCAGATTAAGGCTCATTTTGGCATCCCGCAAAAAAAGATGTTTCACCTTCACGTCATCCCCGCGGGTGGGACGCACGCGACGCAACAAGCGACCGTCCCGGATTGACATAATCGCTCGGAATTCACGCGGTCGCACCAGGTTGCGCTCGTCTCAATTTCCTCTCGCGGACTTCACGTTACGCCGGTGGTTACTGTTGCTAAGGCTGGAAGAAAAATTAATAAAATATATACACACACAACATAAATATAAGCAAATTCCAGCATGAAACCATTTTTGTGCGCTGTGATTGGCGGCACGGTGGATCAGATGGTAAAGCGTTGGCCTCACAGTTCTGAGGTCCGGGGTTCGATACTGAACCCGCCTGTGTGGAGTTTGCATGTTCTCCCTGTGCCTGGGTGGGTTTTCTCCGGGTGGGCACTCCGCTTTCCTCCCACATCCCAAAAACATGCGGCATTAATTGGACACTAAATTGCCCCAAGGTGTGATTGTGAATGCGACTGTTGTTTTTCTCCATCTGCCCTGCGATTGGCTGGCGACCAGTTCAGGGTGAACCCCGCCTCCTGCCCGCTGACAGCTGGGATAGGCTCCAGCACTCCCCGTGACCCTCGTGAGGATAAGCGGCAAAGAAAATAGATGGATGGATAGACCCAATGTAAATCTTAAGTATGAGCAAATTCCAGCATGAGACCATTTTTATGCGCTGTGATTGGCCAGTCTGGGTTAGGTGAAGGCCGCCCCCCCTCGTCTCCTTTTGTTTTGATGCATCCGCTAACTGTAAAATAAATATATTCATGAAAAAGTCCATCACGGGAGAAAGTTAATTTCGGGGTGGGGTGGGAATCATTTTGGCGGGACAATTTCAGAAAAAAAAAAAAAGAGTTTAATGACTTAATGAATGAATAATTAATGAAGAGATTTTCAAGGAAAAGTAATTTTGGCAGGGGTGCAAAAAGCCAATTCCCTCCCACCCCCCCAAAGAAGAGAAAAAAATACACGTTTAGGAGAAAAGCATGTCATACAGACTGCACAGCAATAGTCAAGGCGAAACAAAAGTGTACACACATCACGACCGCCAGTTTAGCCGATGTTAGCATTTTTTTGAAAGAGCCAAAAGCACGAGTTTACAGACGATACATTGCTTATTTTGGAAAAATCAAAATGAGATTTTTTTTTTTTAAGGGTTTCAAGTGAATATGAGGACAACCACATAACTTTAGCCACAGCTAGCTAAGGTAAGATGCAAAGCTCAAGGAGCCTAAACATAGAAAGGTTAGGGTTAAGCAAAAACATAAGGTTAGCTAACTAAAGCCAAATAAATTAGCCAAACAGATGCCAAATTTATAAATCGGTATCATCGACTTAAGGAACTCTTTTGTGAGCTGCAGCGTGACTGGACAATCTGAGTTTGAGGGTTGCGTCTTAAGCGAAAAGGTCGCTGATCTTGGGGCATGTTACGCGAGTTGATTGGTGTCGAAATAGCGTCGCGGTCACTCCTGGAAAACCAGCAGACGGGAGAGCGCGACCGCTCGTGACTGCCTCGACGGTGCCAGGCAGCGTTAGGCGCCCGCTCAGCGTGGGAAGGCTGCTCGTCCTATAAGGTCACTTGTCACGTTTTTATGATGAGGGAGGGAGGCGGTGAGCCGTGAGCCGGTGGCTGTCGCGTGCTAACGGGCGCTAATTAGCGAGGCGAGGGCGACGAGATGCTGTCGCGCGAGGCACGTCAGGCCGACGACGAGTAAAAAAAAAGGTTGGAGTGCCAATCATAACCCAGTTCAGAAGAAAATCGCGTATCCATCCGTTTTCTATACTAGTTTTTCTCGTTTACCGGTTGTCGGTAAATCACATTCGGTGAAGTTGACGCGCGTATTTGGGGCTGTGGTGAACAGAATTTTGTTAATGGCTCTGTGCTGACTTATTTTAGCCGACCATAAATTTACATTTTAATAGCCGTAAAGATGTACATGCTTAGTGTTTTGTAAATAAATGTGAGTGGAGTAATAACTTTTTTTAATATACTGTTTTAGCCTCGGTAGATTGCAAAAAGAACATGACAAATTTACCCCGTTACGGGTGAAGTTGAATGTTTCACATTTCTTTCTGGTTTCCATATTTGCAACAAATAAGACGAGTGCGATGTTACATCTTTTTTTTTTTTTTTTATGACGCCAACTTTTCATAGTCATGGCTCCACGGCGTCTGCGGCCACCCGCCTTCATTTTTTTTCTGCCGGTTTGGAAGTCGACCGGGTCCCAAAATGGCGCGATCCATCACAATGAACGTGGCGTCCGCGCACATTCTTCACCGTTATATTAGCCGGCGTGTTAAATAAAGTCTGCCGCCAATGAGGCTCCGCGTCTGTTTGATTTATTAGCGACGTGTGCATCGGGGGGGGGTTGTAAAGTCGGCGTCGATTTCTTCTCATCAACTCCTGACAGGAATAGTTTTGCAATGTCGAAAAGCTAAAATAATTAGTGAGAGAAAAATTAGGTTATGTGAGAGCATTTGTTTGATAGTTTGTCTTCATTTTTGGGGGCAAATGCGTTCTTCCGCTTCCGCGAGAGACCACATGCGGCGGCGAGGACCGAGGGTGTCGCATCGGGGGGGGGGGGGGGTCGGCCGCCGGGCCGGGCGGGCGTCAACCTTGACAGCCCAGCGGGTGCCCGGCGGCTGCTATCTTGCCTAATCCAGAAGAGCAAGGGATTAGCTCGGTTGGGGGGAACCCGCCTCGGCGGGGGGGCTTTGGGAGCCTCTTGTCGCCCACTGCTGCGGGGTCGCCCCCCCCCCTGCGGTGCGCCCCCTGGCACCGCCCACCACGAAACCACAACAGCTGGAGGCTCTAACCTGAGCGCCGACGTAGAAACTTTCAGATATTCATTAGCAGTGTGGAGAAATGAGAGAGAAGCAACTCTTCAAGGTGTCTTCCCATGATCCTCTTTGTTTCCCATGATCCCCTTTGGATCCCTATGAGCGTCTTTGCGTTTCTCTAGGTTATCGCATGTCTTACGCGCTCATCCCGACACATCCCTTGTTGAATTTGGAGCGGCAAAAGTTGCGAAAGAACCGACTCCGAGGGGGGAGCTGGCAACTGCTAATTGTTATTGGCAGCTTGAAAATCTGACTGAAATGAAAAGAGTTGGCATAAAAGAGGACGGCGGCTCTCTTTTCTTGCTTGCTTGACAAACGTTGCGAGGGGGGGACCAAAAATAACTCATCTGACTTTTTTTTTTTTTGTCAAGTGGAAACCGACTGTGGAGTGGAGCTAGCAACTGCTAACTTTCATTGGTGTCGCGCAAAACTGAAACGGGAAAGAGTCCGCGTCAACGGGGCTGGAAACACCGCACGGGCGTTGAGCGTCGGTTGACCCGCCTTAGTCCGCCCAAAGAAAAAGTCGGCCTTCTTTTTCTTTCGGCTTGTCTTGGGGATCTAAGCCTATCTCGTGGATCCTCCTCTCTAAACCCACAGAGTCTTCCTGTCCTCCATCACAACATCCATCAACCTTTTCTCTGGTCTTCCTCTCGCTCTCTCTTCCTTGACAGCTTCATCCTCAGCGCCCTTCTACCAACCTACTCGGGCTCTCTCGCTTCTGGACATGTCCAAACCATCGAAGTCTGCTCTCCAAAAGATCCAACCTTGGCGGTCCCTCTAATGAGCTCATTTCTAATCCTATCCGACCTGCTCACTCCGAGCGAGAACCTCAACATCATCATTTCTGCTACCTCAAGTTCTGCTTCCTGTTGTCTCTTCGGGGCCGCCGTCTCTGATCCGTACATCATGGCCGGCCTCATCGCTGTTTTATAAACTTTGCCCTTCATCCTGGCGGAGACTCTTCTGTCACATAGAACACCAGACACCTTCCGCCAACTGTTCTACCCCGCTTGGACCCGTTTCTTCACTCCCTTACCACAGGTCACGTCTCCAAATCGTAAAGTACAGTATTCCACATTTGTTGTAAAAAAAAAAAAAAACGTTTGTGCGGGTGAAAAGAATCGATCCGAACATTTAGTTGAGGTAAGTTACCAAAAGGGGCGGAGCCAGACAAGACTGACTGAATGGATATGAGTTTTTTTTTTTTTTTTGTTCCCCCGCTGAGTGACTGCTTTAACGGGAGTCGCCATGCTAACACCTCCTCATGAAATATTAAGCGTCAATGGCGCTTGAAGGACGCGCAAACCTGTGCGCAGCGAGCAATAAATAAAACAAAAGCGCCGCAGCGTGATTGACACATCATTAGACAGGCATGAATTATTCAATATTGGCGCAATCACATTGCTTTGCCAAAGGATCAAGACGCCGGGAAGAGGACGGGGCCCGGGGCAACTGATTGCCCGCAAAAAAAAGCCCCCCCAACAACGTCCCCTTTAAAAAAAAAAACAACTTGTCAGTCATTAGCGAGGAGAACTGTTGGGCTCGAGCGTCGCGAGTGTCGATTTGCGGCGAAGAAAGGCCGCATCCGAGATGCTTCTGATTGAAGACGAAATTGCGACCGCGGGGCTGGGATTTCACGGCGAGGCGCGCGAAAGAGGGACGGCGGCGCCGGTGGCACGGAAGACTGCAAATGAGGCGGCGAGAACGGCCGGGGAGGTACACACAGCCGGTGTAAAAACGTGAAATCAGCAACACCGTGGATTTTTTTCCCTTCTTAAAAACCAAAAAGAGCAGCAACCAAAAGCGATTTTCATGCGTGCGAATCCCCATAAAATGGATTTAAAATGTCAGTTTGCAGTTTTTTGGGGGGATGGTGATCAAGGAGAAGCGGGTTCCGCTGTGTTCGGTTGCACTTTTTCCTTCTTCTTCTCGCGTTTGTTCGTTGGAGAAGCTGAAGCGTGACGACTTTGTTCAGACGCAACGGCAGCGGAAAATCTGAACGAGAAACCGAAAATGCCAGTTTTAGTTGAAAAGGTGAGACAAGCTGCAGTTGGGTGGAAAAATTTTTCATCGCGTTGTAATATATGCGACTGACATCGTTATTTTGTTTTGTTTTGTTTTTTTGGGCGTCAAGAGGTTGCATTTTCTACGGAGGAGAACCCAGAAAAATAATGATGACCCTCAGAGATGCTAAATTGTGCAAGAAGGTGACAGTTTATTGCTTTCTTATTAATAAGCTGTTTCGTCCCAACCTGCCGCTACTTAACAAGATGGCTTCCATTATGGAAATCGTGATTTATGCTCGGTTACAGCAGGATGCAGAAGCTCTTTAACCCCAAATGATATTTTAAATGCGTTAATCTCACTAAATCGAAAGATGACGCCGTTCGTTTTTTTTAACGACGGCTCGTCTAATAAATGTGTTGACGGCGTACGCGCCGGCCGCAAGATGGGCGCGCAAACGATCGGCCGCGTGCGGGCGCATCCATCAGGCGACGGGCGACGCGGCGAATCAATTTGCAGCCGTCGCCGCGTCCCCCGAGCTGCCGTTCGCGTATCAAACATCGGCAGCCATCTCGAGCCGCTGAGTAATGATTCCGGAACGTTATCGAGCTTTCCGGCGGCCGTACGAGGCGCGCGCTGAGGCTTTCCGTTGCCGAGGGCCGCCGCAGACGACGGTGCCGGGCAGAACGTGGCCGAGGAGCGGCGCCGCTTATGTCGTCCGCCGTCGGACCTTTTCAAAGGCGAGTTCACCATTTCAGCGGCCGTTTGGATTTCGACTGACCCCGCGGGATCAAGTGTGCAGTGACCCAGCGCACAACCCCGAAGTGAAGTTTCTCCTCTTTCACCGGGGATTAAAATAATAATAAAAAAAAAAAAAACAACACTAAGAACACTGAATTCTGATCAAAACCTCAGATTTCCTCCCACATCCCAAAAAGATGCGACACTAATTGGACACTCTAAATTGCCCCCAGGTGTGATTGGTAGTGCGATTGGTTGTTTGTCCCTACGTGCCCTGTGATTGGCTGGCAACCAGTTCAGGGTGTCCCCCCGCCTCCCGCCCTTTAACAGCTGCGATGGGCTCTCCCCGCGACCCCCGTGAGGATAAGCGGCAAAGAAAATTGATGGAATATCTCTAGCGGAAAAGAAACTTTGACACTAATGTGTATTTTTCTTCATATCAGACAAAAGACTGAGCAAGGTCTTTTGAAGGCAAACTAATCATTTATCTTCCGTTATCAAACGACGAGGCTCAACTCGAACCGCATGACGTTCATCATTCACCTTCTGTATCTTTCTTTATGATCGCAACATAATGTCTATCCCAGCCTTTTCCCAATTCCAACATGCTGGCATTTCTCTCTGTTCTCGCATTTCTCTTGTCGACGTGACAAGCCGAGATTCGCCTTCCTCATCTTTATCTTCCGCTCAAAAAATGTGCTGACCGTACACCCGAAGTGACGCGACGCCGCCGACACGAGGGGCCGGTTCATCGTTCCAGAACATCCTTAGCGGTGAATGAGTAACTCAAAGCGGGCGTGAATAAGAAGCCTCCGGAAAGTTATCGATATGTGACTGTCCTGTCCAGTTTTCAGTATGAAGACTTAAAGGTTCCAGAACACACCCAGTAAGGGATTAGCCTCGTATTTATTTTTGTGTTACAAAAGAAATAGCTTGCTCATAATCTGTCGGAAACGTCGCCGAGCGGTCGCGTCTGCGCGTAATTTACGACACCTGTTTACCCGAGTCCACGTCGCCGACCAGCTGCTCCCTGTCGCAGCTCGTCTGATCGCAAATTTTTCCCCGTCGCTACCGCTCCGCCCCTCGAAACTCCCCCCCGGCCGTGCTTGCAAAATGAACGAGGGTCTCGCTTTGAACGCCCGACAAGTTTCTGACGTCCATCGAAATCGTTTTTTTCTGCTATCAACAAAAATGAACGGCGTTCTCGTGTTCTATTGGTCTGGTGACCATTTGAGGAAAACCTGTTGACAATTTCCATCTGGAGAGCGCCTAAAATGATGACCATAATTTTCAGCATATAAACTCCGACTTGTTCACACGCTTTCAACCTTGCGGTTTATGAGGTGATGCGGTTAATTTGTGCATTTTTTTTCTAACGGCCGCAAGGGGGCACTTGAGCGGAAAAGGTAAAGGGTGAGACCGGTGGAATATATGTGCCAAGGAAGTGACTTTTACCGGTCCGGCCCTGTTAGCCACACGCGAGCTTGTTACTGTCGTGTCTCAGTGATTTATACAAGTATTTTTTTTTAACGGGCCCTGTTAGTGCGACGCAAGCGTTAGCATGGTGGCGCTAGCATCAGCATTAGCGCAGCGGCGCTAGTGTTAACCTCTCTGTGTACCTTCTTTCTTTGTCAATATCTCAGGTTTCAATGTGGGCACTTGCAGCTTTTACACAGCAGCAGCGTATCTGTGTACCAAATGGTATTTGGTATTGTGGTAAATGGTATCAAAACAGATTCCTCCCAAATTCAGTAGTACCGTAATTTCCGGCCTATAAGCCTCGCAAGGGGGCACTTGAATCGAAAAGGTAAGAGTGACACCGGTGGAATATATGTGCCCGAGGAAGTGACTTTTACCAGTCTGGCCCTGTTAGTGCTGCACAAGCGTGTCAATGTCGTGTTTCTGTGAATATACCGGCATGTTTATTTATTTTTTTTTTTAACCGGCCCTGTTAGCGTGGCGCTAGCGTGGTGGTGCTAACGTCAGCGTTAGCTTGACGGCGCTAGCGGTATCGTGGTGGCCCTAGCGTTAAACTCTCTGTGTACTGTCTTTCTTTGTAAATATCTCGTGTTTCAATGTGGGCAGTTGCTGCTTTTACACAGCTGCGGCGTACATTGTACATTGTACCAAATGGTATTTCCTTTACAAATGTACTGGGTGAGGCGTCTAACCACGTGCGCTCTGTAGGCCGGGAATTACAGTATTTCCCAACCTCATGAACATCCGATCCCAGCGACTGCGGCCATCATCTTTGTGATATGGACACAAACCAACATCTTTATCCCTCATCGACAACGTTTGAGCACTTAAACTTCATATCCCAAAGAAGAGTGTTGTTAACAACTCGGCCAAAACGGAATGAATTAAAAACACCAAAAAAATCTCCATGGCTAATTGAATCAAAACAGATTCATCCTAAATTCAGGAGCAGTAAGAGTTCTTGCTCTATGGACAAAGCGATTACCAGCAGCTAACATCAGTGTTGTGCTTCCCAACGAATAAGTAAAAACGAGATGGTTTGTGTGTCATCCCTAAGTAGTGTTGCCAAACAAAACAAGCGTGTGGGTACAAATCAAATCTCCATAAAACTTTGATAGTAAATTATGCATGAAGCGGCTTACATTAGTCTCGCCTCACAGACGCCGCACACAGCAACAACAATAACGGCAAAGATTGCTCGCCTTCCTCCTCTTACTCTTCTTCTTCTTCTTCTTGCTCCTTGTCGCAGTGACACGCCGCTAGCGGCACGCGGCGCGCATTAGCCGGCTCATTCAACCGGGACATGAGGGTGGGTGGGGGGATGAAAGAAGATGAAATCTTTGGATTTTACCAGGAAAAAAAAAAATAAAAAGCAACCACGGTGACCTGGACTCTTTTAGATGCTATAGCTAAAATCCAAACCCCGTGTCACAAATGGTTTGGCCCGCACTGACCAGCAGCGTGCATTAGGCGTCCTAACCACTACTTTTCTGTCTAAGGTGACGTCGCTGGGTTGAATTTCAACTTAATGGTCTTGAAAACTGCTTTGTGTCTGCGGTGGTAAACCACACAAAGGCCTCAGCCTCGGTGGAGTCCTGCACTACATTGAGGTTATCTTACAGGACTAGCTTAGTTAACGGGATCGTGTACGACAATTTCTCTACGCTGGAACATTAAATTCCAAGGCACTCTGCGCCACAAAAGAGCAGGTTTACCGTTCCTAAAAAGTTAGGTGGGAAATTTCCTCGGGGAACGAGTGGTGACCGTTAGGAAGAACAAAAGTCACGAAAATGTAAAGGACAAGCGACGAGCTCTGTCTTGGCGGGAATAGTCCAGACGGTGCATGATATGCTGCTCATCTTTAAAAACTGAAAAGGGACATTTTCTCAGGTAAAAAAAAAAAAAAAAAAAAGTGATCTCCCTTTGGCCGAGCAAAAAAGATCATCGACGTGAACTCAGATAGTTACAAAAATGCTTAAAGTGAATTATGTTGTGCAATATTGGCACAAACATACATTTACACATAAAGAATCCTCAATACACTTTGAAATAAATATGTTTTGCATTTTTGCAGTGGGTAGATCTTTGTGACTTGGTCATTTGAAAAAAAAAAGTACAAATATTTGAAGGTAAATCATGGAATATTTTGTTGCATAAAATAATCAATCGGGAGAGGCTGGCTGCTTGAAAAGTAGATCTTGGGGTAAAAAAAAAAAAAAAGTCTAGTGTCTATCGTAAACCAAATTTAAGGGAAAAGGGACAGTAAAATCCTCACAACAGGGCACGGTATGCATCCCGGTCTAACCTCTCCACGTGGTCCAGATTCCCAGAGACGCCCAAACCCCCGATGGCGTAGAGTTTGCCGTCGTAGACCAGGCTGTTGTGTCTGCAGCGGGCCACCGTCATGCGGGACACCAGGTTCCAGTTGTCCAACAGGGACATGTAGCACCACACTTCAGACAGCATCACCCCCGACTCCGTTCCACCTGCAAAAAAACAAAAATACACGACATATTAATTGTTTCTTATGTTTATGTTCACCTGTACTGCGCCGTATCGGAAGCTTCCTCACAACTCAAATTCGGGCACATGACGCAAAGCGAAAAAAGTTGACCGAGCGACATGGAGGCACTCGGAAGCTAAATCAGACGTTAATCACGAGGATGTTCTTTAACGAGAGAAGCTCGACCAGGAGCTGATGGGCTAACCCGGTAGAAAAAAAAAAAAAAAAACCCTCTTGATTTCCCCAACGGTTTGTTGGACTCCCGGCGGACACGGCGGGGCCGGGGGGGGGGTCCGCTTGTTCCCGCTGCCAAACACGCATTTCCATTTATATGAAAAGCGAGCGAGTGAGTAGAGATGGAGCGGCCCGGGTAGACGATCCTGTCGCGGCGTCAAGGTGAGCGCGTGGCCGCCGTGCTGAGAACCGGGCCGCAAATGGAGCGTGGCGGAAGAAAAATGCCGTCGCGGCGGAAAAGAGCTTCTACGCGTCACGGAGGACCGAGTCGGGCCCGTCGCCCTGTTCACGCTCTTTAAACACTTCGCAAAAGTCACACGGCGCCGTTCGTTTTGACCTTGGCTGCTCTTTGTGACTTTGGGCCAGATCTGGATAAATCACGACACTGCTAAAAAAAAAAGCAAAAGGACGAAGATGACGGCACGAATCCCGGGATCAACTTTGACAATCGGCACTTTCTGTAGAGTGGGATAGTTAAAAGGGTGCATGACATGCGACCGCGCCGCTAAAACAAAAAATATATTTTCTTCGCTGATTTCAGGATAAAGAAGGTACAAAAGCGGCAACATTCGCATCCAGAGCGAAAAAAAAAAGTATTTGAACACCCTGCTATATTGCAAGTTCACGCACTTGGGAATCATGGAGGGGTCTGAAATTTTCATCGTCGGTGCATGTCGGCTGTGAGAGAGATAATCGAAAAAGAAATGATTTATTTGTGTGATACAGCTGCAAATAAGTATTTGAACACCTGACAAAACCAATGGTAATATTTGGTACGGTAGCCTTTGTTTGCAATTACAGTTTCCTGTACTTGTTCACCAGGATTGCACACACTGCAGGAGGGATTTTGGCCCACTCCTCCACACAGATCTTCTCTAGATCAAACACATTTCTGGGCTATCGCTGAGAAAAATTGACTTTCAGCTCCCTCTAAAGATTTTCTATTGGGTTTAGGTCTGGAGACCGGCTCAGCCATGGCAGAACCTCGATACGCTTCTTACGGAGCCACTCCTCGGTCTCACAGTGGACATGCACCGACGATGAAAATTTCAGACCCCTGTCCTTGATTTCTAAGTGGGAGATCTTGCAATATAGCAAGATGTTCAAATACTTATTTTCTTCATTCTACACTCGAATAGTCACAAAAGTGCGCGACGCGCTCTGGCTCACCCAACAGGTAGATGTTGTCGCCGGCCGAGATGACGCTGAAGAACTCGCGGTCGTAGAAGGGCAGGCTGGCGAGCGGGTACCACTTGCTGTTCTGCGGGTTGAAGCAGGTGACCGCCGTCGGGGAGCGCTGGTTCATCCCGACGGCCTGGCGCCCCCCCACCAGGACGATCACCTCCGCCACGCCTGCGAGGGAGGAAGACGAGGAGAAGCGTGATGAAAGTGGACAGACGAGAGGGGGAAAAACATCACCGCAGGCGTGAGATGCCGCTAAAACGACTGTTCGAGAAAAAGACTTTAGCTGAGGGTACAGTCGCAATGATGCATGATCGTACTGTATGTTACTAAGACTGCGACTGGAAGCCCATTCGCACATAAGCAAGTACACACACACGGAGAGGGTGGGATAAAGACGCCAGTGATCTCAAACACACAAATGGGCTGGCAGGCCGCCACTAAGCGACTCCCAGTCGGGCAACAAGACGGCCGCCAGACACGAGTGAGCGGCGTGCTCGCGAGCAGCAGGCATCCGGACGACGAGGGGCGGGGGCACGAGTACGTCGAGGATGCCCGGATGAGCGCGGGGGGGTACGCACGCCCTGAACGTTTGAGGAAAAAGGTGAGGGATGGAGGCCTAATCTGAATAGTCTGAAGAATTCAAAGCCAGAAAGCCCTTTATCGTTTTTTCTCCCCGGTCGATACCGCCGCTCGGTCGAGTCTTTGCACTGTGCACCGCTTCCTTCGCTTACAAAAACAGCGACAAATAAAGCGCGGTGCCTTCTATCCCTCTGAAGTTTCTCCGTCAAACCAAAGACGAAGATGGAGGTAATAAAAAAAGAAAAGATGCTGATGTAGAGCTCGGCTGACAGCCTGTGGATGAGCGGACGTTTTGCCCGGGCGAGGCTAGAAGAGAATCCCTGATGGATGTGACGGGTGATGTTCAAGGTGTTTTTTTGTTTTTTTTTTTAAAGCATCAGCTAGCTACTAGTTTGAATGGGGGGGGGAGACAAAGAACAATGAAGTGGAGTGATCGCAGTTTATAAGGGTGGGGGCCCGGTCGCTACAGATACGGCAATGCACCAGCCTAGCATACTTTACTACTAAAGCATACATTTTAAGCAAAAAATAAATATATTTCTTAAATTATTTGATTATATAAAGTGTTTAAACTACACATTTATTTCTACTATGCAGTTTATTATCAGGAAAAGCTAAAAAAAAAAAATGCTTTAAAAAGCCCAATTTTTTTAGGCTTGGAATGCATTATTTCTTTTTCCATTCATTGTAATGGGAAACATCGATTCGGTTTTTGAACAATTCACTTTTGGAACAGTTTTCTGTAACGGATTGTGGTCGAGAAATGTGGCCTCACTGTAGATGCCACTAAACTACGGTGGTTCGCTACATCTCACAAATCATCATGTGTGTCTGGAAGAAAAAGGACCAGTGCCATCGGTACGCTGTATTGATCTGAAAAGAAGCAGCATCGAAGATCGACATAACCTAACAACATAAGCGTCCTTAATTATTCTGAGCGGTTGGAGCGTCCGTGTGAGCGCGCACGGCAGCCCCCTGAGCGATTTCCACTCGGTCGCCCACGTCAGCATCTGCCCTGCCGACCGGTCCCCGAAGCCCGGAACGCGCTAGCTCGGACTAACGCGACTCAACGTGGGCCTGTCAGAACATGGTAGCGGTCACGGTGTGTGTGTGTGTGTGTTTGTGGCGTGGGGGGACTTCACGGCTTGCCAGGGATGAAGAGGATTTTGACAAGTTGATGTTTTCCTCCTGACAGGAGTTTAAAAGCCATTGGGCCTCACCGCCCCCCCTCCTCCCCCGTCTTTTTTTTCCTTTTTAAACCTCGACAAAGAGGGCAAATCCACTGAGAGCAGACGAAAAATCAGCTACTCGACAGGCATTTTATTAGCTACACGCAATGAGTATAAGTTTTATTTTATGACATTAGCTGTTTTATAAAATCGTTGTTTGTATCTCATAAAATTATAAATTATATTTTATAAAATGTGTGTAATTTTTCATCTTGGTATTAAAATGTATGATACAAATGTATTTTTTTTTACATTTTCAATGATATAAAATGTCTTTTAGCGATCTAATTGTCACGTATTTTTTATTTTATACAATTTAAATATGAAATCAAAAATATTTTACGATTTACTTGTATTGAATTTAATGTATTTTTAATTATGTTATTTTCAAATATATTTTTTTTTTGTTTTTTGATTTTATGAAAAATGTACTGTTTCGTCAACATTTGAATTTTAAGATTTTGTTGTCATGTATTGAGAAATATATTTCTGGTACTTAATATACATTTTATAACATGTATTTATTAACTATTATTATAACACAATTTAATTCGAAATTGAAAATATTTTACGATTTATTTAGATTGTATATAGTGTCTATTATGTTATTTTCAAATATTTTTATTTTATAAAAAAAATTACTGTTTTGTCAACATTTTAATTTTAAGATTTTGTTGTTATGTATTTAGAAATACATTTCTGGTATTTTATATACATTTTATTTTATAAAAATATTTTATTTTTTAATATTTTATAATTTGATTAACTATTCACACAATTTAATTCGAAATTGAACATGTTTTTCGCTTTATTTATATTGTCTATAATGTAGTTTTAATTGTTATTTTCAAATATTTTTATTTTATTGTTTTTTTATTTAATAAAACGTTTTTACTGTTTTGTCAACATTTTAATTTGAAGATTTTGTTATGTATTTAGAAATATTTTTAAGGTACTTTATATACATTTTATTTTACAAAATATTTTATAACATTTATTTCAATAACTATTATTTTATGCAACAAAATATTGCATGATTTGCCATTAAATATTTGTACTTGGCAAAATAGCCAGATGTTTCATTCCCTGCGTGTGTATTGAAATGGTCAGATGGATTTCTTATGTGACGTAAATGCGGATGACAGCAGAAAGTACAGTGGCCCTTTTAGGGATAATCAAAACAAACAAACAAAAAAAAAAGGTGTTTGTTCGGGCAAAGCGCTTTGTCACGCCTCCATCTTTGCTGTTGTCACTCATGAAGGAAACGGCGACATTAACGTCGAGCTCAACATGCTGTGACAAACTACCGCGGCGCCTCGCGCGCAAGTGGAAAAAAAGAAAAGTCTGTTTGCTCATAAAAGTGACACGTGTATACATAAATATTGTGCCAACTGAAAAGCGGCACATGCTCGCTCGCACACACACACACACACAGTACAGCTGTGGGAGACATTTTTATCTCGCTGCAGGTCCATAACCATTATGCCTTATCACGCTTCCTTTTTACTCCATTTGCTCTCATTTGCTAACCCTGTGATTTGTCTCCCAGGGTGCTAATTTGCAGTGACGATGTTGGGGGGGGGAGTGAAAGCGTATGTTAGCTTTTCCACTTAGCCGCCGAAGCCCTTAAAATGCCCTCCTGCCAGTGCATCGGGGGGGCAAAGGGGGTGCACTACCCAGTCAGATCCAGCATCCTTTGTGATTATATTTCATACAGAGCAATTTGTTATTTGTTGGAATTAATATGCCCAAAAACATGCAACAAGGGCAATGCAAGGGTATTAATTGGACACTCTAAATTGCCCATAGGTGTGATTGTGAGTCTTGGTCTCTATGTGCCCTGTGATTGGCTGGCGACCACTTCACCGCGACCCTCATGAGGGTAAGCGGCAAAGAAAATGGATGGATGGATGGATGGAATTAATATGTGCAGCAATCATTATTGTGCTGTTTTAGTGAATGTGAGATTTTCTATTGGCGGATGGGGCAGTTACGGATGAAGTCTGCATATCAACAGGTGACTGCGCAGGCCCGAAAGAATCGCTACAATTCCGGAGGAGGGACATTCCCGCGTCCGTAACCAACGCCGGATAACGCCGGAGCGGCTTTGCGGAGGCCCCCGCGGGTGGGCTTTTCAGGAGCGCTCCACCTAAGCCCGGACTTGGCTCCTCTGTGTCCTATAGACGAGTCCGCGCAGGATGAGATTTTAGCGATAAGCCGCGAGAGGAAAATTCACACACTTCATGCCTCCCGTTTCCGGAAAACGGATCCCGTTCCGGTGTCACGTGGAAGCCGGAGTCCCGTCCCGGCAGACGGTATGTGCAAAATCACCCGTCAATCACAGGAATGACAGGCAAACGGGATTTTGAATGCATGCCACTTTTTTTTGTTTTTTTGTTAAGGTGTATGATTGCTTCCTAGCCTAAATTATTTTTAAAAATTAAATATATGACATATAGTAATAAAATGCACATAGCGTCCTGTACTCCCGTAATTTCCGGCCTACAAGCCGTGACTTTTTTCAGATGCTTTTCAACCCTGCGGTTTATGCAGTGATGCAGCTAATTTGTGCGGTTTTTTCTCACGGCCACAAGGGGGCACTCGAGCGGAAAGGTAAGAGTGAGACCGGTGGAATATATGTGCCGAGGAAGTGACTTTTACCGGCTCTGTTTGTGCTGTGCTAGCGTCTTGCTGCTGTGTTACTGGCATGTCTCAGTGATATTTACCGTTAAGATTTATTTAAACGGGCCCTGTTGGCATTAGCGCGGCGCTAGCGTTAGCGCTAGCACTATGGCAGGGGTCAGCAACCTTTTTGAGGCTGAGGGCTACTTTGTGAGCACCGATCGTATGAAGGGCTACGTGACCTGTTTGCGTCAAATTTCAGACTCAGTTCATTACACGTACATAAAATATTTTTGTTTGACTTTATTGTATTAGGTGAAATGACAGGGATTTGAAGGTTTGAATTCACGTGAGCAAGTCAGATTCAGAATTTAAAGCACAAATAATAGGAACAATTTGAGGCCTATGGTATTTTTAGAACATCCCTCCCGGGTCCCTTATATGGTCCTCGTGGGCTACCATTCGCCCACGGGCACCGCGTTGGTGACCCCTGCGCTATGGTTAGCGTGGCACTAGTGTTTGCGCTAGCTTTAGCACCACCAAACGCTAAATCTAAACTCTTTCTGTGTACAGTCTTTCTTTGTAAATATCTGGTGCTTCAATGTGGGCACTTGCGGCTTTTACCCAGCTGCGGCGTATGTATGTACCAAATGGTATTTCCTTTACAAATGTACTCGGTGAGGCTTGTAACCAGGTGCGCTCTGTAGGCCGGGAATTACGGGACTGCGTTTAAACACAATTTCGCCTTGAAAACTGGTTTTCACCATCGAACTTGTGAGTTTTAGCAAAGACAACGTGGCGGCTTGGATACATGTCGTATGTGAGTCAGAAAACCCAGACAGAATCCATACGTGGTACAAGTAATCTCACGCTGCATTTACTCCTGGAGACGGACGGGCAGGGGGCTTCGTAATTACTCGGAGCCGGACAGGAATCGACAAAGTCGGGGTTAAAACGCTTTTAATTGTCTTTGTGAGCCACTGACGGCTTCACCTCGCCGCCTGCTTGAATGCAGACACAACACATTCAATTAAAGCGTGAAAGAGAGGCGCCGGCGTCGGCGAAATGGGGGGGCAAGAAACTCCGGATCAAGCCGTGTTAATTGGGACGCCGACAAAAAAGCGCCGAGCGGCGCCGGCGGCGGCGGCCTTCAGACGATGTCGGCTAGCGAGATATTTTTGCCCACTTGTTAGCAGATGATGTGATCGGCTGCTGGCTCGCGTTGTGCAAGGGTGAAAAAAAAACAAAAACTTAATAGAGCACTTCAAGTTAAAAAAAAAAAAAAAAATGCTTTCCTCTTGTTGAAAACTAAATTGTATTTAATGTTATATGTTTTAATAACATCGAAGACATTCCAGTTTTCAATTAATTTAACACTAAGTTTTTTTTATTTATTTTTTAAATCAAACAATGACTATTGAATGAACCTAACGCGTTTTTGTAATAAAGACATTTTAATCTTCAACAAAGCAAAGACTCCAATTTTCTCATTTTTTTAACTAACACCAACAAATCTTGAATCAAGCAAACGAGTTTGTATAACATCAAGGATTATTCAACCCTCGAAAAATGGATTTTTTTTTACCCCCCGCAGGAGACATAATTTAGTCTTCATTGACAATAACCCTTCTTTCTTTATAACAGCCCAAAACATGTTTTCAAAACATCAAAAGCGATTCAATTTGAAAGAAAACATGAATATTTTGCACACGTTTTTAGAACATCAAAAATATTTCACTTCAATTTGGCTAATGTCCGTCCATCCAGCCATCCATCCATCCATCATCTGTTTATCCTCACAACTGTTTTTCTGAATGACATTTATGATGACAAAACCGAACCTTTACTTTTTTTTTTTTTAGACCCTCAAAGAGAATTTAGCGTAATTTCCGGCCTACAAGTCGCGACTTTTTTCACACGCTTTCAATTCTGCGGTTTATGCGACGATGCGGCTAATTTGTGCATTTTTTCCCCCCCCTAACGTCCGCAAGGGGCCACTCGATCGGAAATGTCAGAATAAGACCGGTGGAATATATGTGCCGAGGGAGTGACTTTTACCGGCCCTGTTGGCGCTGCGCTACCGTTAGCCCTGTGCTAGCGTGTTGCTGCTGTGTTACTGGCGTGTCTCGGTGATATTTACCGGCAAGTTTTATTTTAACTGGCCCTGTTAGCGTTTGCTTTAGTGCTAGCGTGGCACTAGCGGTAGCACAAGCGTTAGCGCTCACATTAGCGCCCCGCTAGCACCGTGATATCATTAAACTCTTTCTCTGTACCGTTTTTCATTGTAAATATCTCGTGTTTCAATGTGGGCTAGTCGCTAGCTCGCGCCTCTCATCATGGGAAAAAAAATGACAAATTGTTTCCTCGCAATGTTAAAGCCCTCGCGTGTGTTGAGAAGCATTCAAAATTGGCAGGTTTGTTAGCAACACTTCTGACATTTATTTTGCACGTCACGGAGACCTCATGCAACCGGCTAACGCGGCGACCGCGGCAGTTTTACCCTTAAACTCAACTGTACCGTACACGCTGGACTTTTGAAAGCTATTTATTCGCATACATATCCAGCATGTAGACGATCACACACACACACGTATGTGCACACACCCCCACTCGGAGTCCACAGATTGACTTTGCTCAGCAAGAAGTGCTTCACGGATGGAAGTTCTCTTTTCTTTTTACGCTTGACAGTCTTATCAACAGAGCTCAGGTGGCGGGCCCATCTGCTTACGTGCCTTTTTTTACAACACGCACGCACGCGCGCACATAAACACGCGTTCAAGGACTAAACCATCTGGCCTTTTTTTCCCCCCACAACTTCCACTTCAGAGCACTTTAATTTATTTTTTTCGGGCAAGTTGCTGATTTTGAGTGACACGCGACACAATGCGGGAGAAGTTTCGGAGGGCGCGGTAGCCCCGCGAAATGGCAAGGGTGCAGCGTAGAGCCGGTCCGCTGCCCCGCGGCCGGGACCAAAACCACGTCGGTCCTCCTGCGGCTGACTCCGTTAGTTCGGTCACTCGTCGCTCTATGAGTTGCCGTCAGGAAAGCTTTCACTCTATTTTATGATTCTTTTTATATTTTATGGCGGCTGGTAAAGCGTCCGCTTCACAGTTCTGAGGTCCCGGGTTCAATCCCTGAACCGGCTGTCTCGAGTTTGCATGTTCTCCCCGTGCCTCCAAAAACATGCAACATTAATTGGACACTCTAAATTGCCCCAAGGTGTGATTGTGACTGCGACTGTTTGTCTCTATGTGCCCTGCGATTGGCTGGAAACCAGTTCAGGGTGTACCCCGCCTCCTGCCCAGTTGACAGCTGGGATAGGCTCTGGCACTCCCGCCACCCTCGTGAGGATAAGCGGCACATAAGATGGCTGGATTTTGTATTTTATTTCACACACAACCCCAATCGTCACGCATCTCGCATCCGACCGTCGCAGCACTGTTTACGTGTTATTACGCGTATTACGCCGCACGACATATAAATACTCACTCGGCGGTAAAACACGGACGCCGTCCGTCGCCGCCCGAAGAGGCCTACAGCGACATTTTTGCGTGTAATGAAAGAAAAAGAAATAAAAGCTTCCCTCCGTCACGCACGCTTAGTGAAGCAAACGGGTGTTCACGTAACCTCAGTTTAAAACTACGCGGCGGCGAAGTGGCTGTTGTGCATTGTACGACCATGCCACAGATTTAAGTGCTTTCAAATATAATAACATTCTTCTTGGAGTGTTAAACGGGTGACCGTGGACTCGTGTTAAGCAAATATTCCCTGAAGTTTAAATATACAATATATTTGACACAAAACTACAACGCTGCCATTAGCATTTAAGGTGGCTCATCGCGGGGAAGGTCAACAAATTGCTTTTTTGTTGTCATAAGTGCACAAAGCACATACGCAAGTGTAAGTCACATGCACGGGACTTTTTTTTTTTTTTTTTTTTTTTTTTTACACACAAGTGGAGCCCAAGGGAGCAATTTGCAGCGCCCCCCCCCCACCCACCCTCCACGAAGAGCGCTCATAAAATCCAACCAGGCATCAGAAGGTTAGCGGAACAAGTTCAATTCAGACGCTCATTTTTAGATGTAAAAAATATGTTACAAAAAGTTGTTTTTTTAAATCGCATTTCAATATAACCACACACAAAAAAGAAAATTTTAACCTGACAAGATTAAAAATTATTTTTTTTAATTAGAACAATGTGACAAAAAAGGTTTTAAATTTGTGTTTTATCTTAATCAACATTTAAAAAAATGAATATTACGTGATAGTGCCCTATTTATTAATTTAAAATAATTTCAGCTTTTTATCAAACTATGCACAATAATGAATGAATGTGATAATATTTCATACATTTTACAATTTATGACAATTACAAAAATGTAATAAGTTACAAGCTGTCACGCTAGTTTTCATGCAAATGTATTTTTTATACTCCTGCTATGTTATTTAATATAGACGAGTTTTAAAATTAATGATAATTTTATTTCATGTAAAATCTAATTTCTTTTTGTATAGGTACTTATTACAGAATTGTAAAAATGGTGGTTTTGTTTTATTGTTATTATGATGTTTTATTTTCCATTTTATTTATTTATTTATTGTTTTATTGATAAAAGGTTAGGTGGCCCCTTCCCCTCTTTGTCCCCCGTGTTCCGTACGTTTGGCCTTTGGCCGTCCCAAACGGACATCAATTAACTAACTAAGTAGCGCCCCCCCCCCCCCCGGCCTTCAAAGACCGTGCACGACGCAGCGACGACGCACCATTACCTTGCCGCCGGGCCAAAATCAATACGAGGCGACGTCTCGTTATGGCGACGCGACCTCTCGCTCACCTTGATGCCGCGCAGGATGAATAGCGGACATGGCCAAGTCCACTGCTGTCGTGTTGTGTTGTGGGTCAGTTATGCACTTTGCTTTTCTTTTTTTTTTTTTTTTTTGACACATGTCCACCAAAAAAAAAATACTAATAATTTGGGATGTTTTTTTTTTTTTTAAATCTCTTTTCCTGATGACTTATTCGTGTCATTTTTCAGCTTCGTAACGCAGCCGAGACGCTTCCACTACTGACCTTCTATTACTGATCTAAATGTAGTAGCGCAGTTCTAAAAAAAATGAGTATGTACTTCCCTGCTCTTTTCCGCTTTGTGATGTAACATCAGAGTGGAAATGACCTGGTAATATTTTGGCGAGGATGATGGAGATTCACGTTATGCCAGTGGCAGTGTTCCTCACCTGAGGTCCTGCTGGCATAAATCTTTTACACCTAGCGCCGATTAGAGCATCCAAGCTAGCAAGGTTATCGACTTATTGCCATCTTCTTCCATCTTACTTTCGGAACCTCCGAACCAAACAGAAATTTGAAGACAGTCGCCGGGTTTACGTGCAGACTTTGTTTCCTTCTTATTGTACTTCACAGCGAGAAAGTTAAGTGGGCGTGTCGACGGACAGTTGGTTGATGCGTCGGTTCTCGACCACAATCCGTTCCGGAAAACGATTCTAAAAGTGAATTGTTTGAAAACCGAATCGATATTTACCATTGCGATGAATAGAAAAAGAAATGATGCGTTCCAAGCCTAAAAAAATTTTGGCTTTTTTAGTTTTTCCTGATAATAAACTGCATAGTAGAAATACATGTATAGTTTAAATACTTTATTTAATAAAATAAATTAAGAAATATATTTATGTTTTGTTTGAAATGTATGCTTTAGTAGTAGTGTAAGCTCGTCTGGTAGCGCATTGTCGTATCTGTAGCGACTCGGCCCCCAGCCTTATAAATTTTTTTTATTAAAAAAAGTGCAGAATGACTTTAAACAAACAATAATGAGGGCGGGGAAAAGCATTTCTTTGGAGCCATGATTGGCGATTAATACGAGATGATGAAAATGAGATGAGAGGAAAAACAGCAGTCACTAGCGGGACACGTCTGTGTACAGAGGCTGCGTTATACAGAATAACAAAAGTGCTTAAAGTATTTCCGGGGTTTTTCGGCGGCGTGGAAATTCACAACAAAGCGCGTCGTGGGTCAGCTGGTCTGGGCGAGCGCAATATGTTATGACTGGGTTTTGTCGGGGACGTTCGAGTACCGATTTTCGTTCGAAAACGGTGACGTTTGAAAACCGAGGCTTTACTGCATGCGCTGCAGGTACGGCGAGTGGGCGGGTGCGTTACCGGCAGAGAGCCTCGGCCTGCTGCGCGGCGTCTGCATCTCCTGGCGCGCGTGGGGCAGCATGTGGTAGCGCTTGGCCTCGTTGACCAGGTCGCGGCACGCCTCCGACGACTTGATCAGCTCCTCGTTGTCGACCACGTTGAGCAGGTAGGACGGGTGGATGAAGGGCAGACGCACCGACGCCAGCAGATCGGACAGATGCTGGAAAGGAAATAAAAAACGCAAAGGGCCGTGAGGACAAAAAAAAAGGACGGCCCGCCATCTTCGTCAGTCCCGCCTACCGACATGCAAGCAAAAGTCCTCGGAAATCGTTGACATTAATTGTAAAACTTTTAGATTGTTCCCCAAAACTTCAGTTAAAAATTTGTGGTATTTTTTTTCTCAATTCAACTATCTCATGAAAAATTGATTCACATAATTATCAGAAGTAAAATATTAATAAAATGTACAAATGTATGCATACGTTCAAAAACCTTGTATTTATTTTATTTAACAATTAGAATTTTAAAATTATAAACTGCATAAAATAATTGTTTTGTAATCTAATTAGACCAGTTGAGGGTGTACCCCGTCTCCTGCCTGATGATGGGAGAGGTTCCAGCACTGCCGTGTCCCTAGTGAGGATAAGCGGCTACAAATATGAATGAATCCATGATTAATTGTAATTAAATTGCCAAACAGCATAATTTAAAATGAGTCAACTACTATTATATCAGTAAAATCAAATATTTTAAACACATTTGAACTTTTTTTTTTTTTTAAATATATAAAAAGTTTGCCCAACCCTTGTTTAGCACGTACGCAGGATATAGTTGCCATGGCAACTCCATCTAAAGACTGCAGAATGTGCACGCCCGTGTTTAATTGTGGCGGCGCGAACCCCCGCGGGAGCTTCGTCCAGCGCGACAGCAAAAGCTGTAAACAAGCCGCCGCCGAGTGTCACGACGGCGGCTCGAAAGTGACCGATGACCTCGGCGGGCTCGGCGCCATGCGGCCCAGCTGGACAGCGGGCGAAAAACAACACACGCCCCGCACACGAGGAAGGAGTCAATAAGAAGCCGAGCGCGTCGCCTCGCACACCTGAGCGCCACTTTGCCCTCTGACGGGTTGAACGCGCGTTCATGTCGTGAGCGGACACGCGAGAAAGTCTCGAAAGAAGTCTGCAAACGCACAGGAAGTCTTCCATTTTTTTATTTTGAGGCGGCCGTTGAGGCTCGATATTTGCCGACTGGATTTGAATAAGTTCCGTTTTAAAATTCTGCTCACAAAGACAGTTTCACTTCACATCATGACATTTGGGAAACACGTTTGTCATGACTAGACTGAGAAAAAAGTCTCAAGACTCGATGCCCGAATAGTGCTCGTGCACGTGCGCCACCGAAGTCACGTGACTGGCCATACTGCCAATCAAGCAAAGCATTTTTCAACGCTGACTCGGTTAGAGACGACACGAAAATACGTCTCCCTTAGTTTTGTCCGATACCGTTAAACATTTAGAAGGCGAAACTAAACGAAGGTATGTGGAAAAATGAGACACTTGGCATAGAGGACCCGTATTTAATGCTGAAGTCGATGTTTTCACTGATAAGAAATTGGACCGTTATCCGCTTCCGTACGTCTTGGACAATTCGATCTACACTTAGATCTGGTGAGTAAGTCGACCAGATTTACACTGAAGACTTTGAAAGCATATAAAAGTCTGGACTTATGCAAATACTTTGTATACAAGAATAAATCCCACATAGCGATGGAGCCACTCGAAATTTTTTCAATGCAAATAACCAATATTTAAATCGACGACCCCGGGTTTTACACAAAATCGCATTCATTAACTATGATTGGGGGAGGAAAAAAAAAGACAGCGAGTTGGCTCCTGCGTACACGGAAGCGTGTTGCGGCCACACACGTTAAACTTCGGTAAACTTCTCCATGACGGATGTTTTTTTTTTTAACATGCATTGTTCTCAAATGAGTCCAATGCGTACTTTAAAAAAGAAAAATAAACCGCTGAGAGAGGCTTCAGTCCCCGTACACGGAAGCACATTGCGTCCACATGTTAACCTATGTAAACCTCTGTCTGACCGACAGTTTATTTTCTTTCTTTTGCATTAGGCTCATTAGAGAACCAGTTCAGGGTGTACCCTGCCTCCTGCCCGTTGACAGCTGAGAGAGCCTCCACCCCTCGTGAGGATAAGCGGTGGAGAAAATGGATGGATATTGTAAAACAAAGAAAGCTCAAGTAGCAGGGAGTTGCTTCGAGTGAGAAGGCGGGAGGGAAGAAAAACTGTCGGGGCGGGGGCGGGGGCGGGGGACGCGGTGGTGCGGGAGGGCGGCCGTCACGGCGGACATCTGCTGATGACATTTCCTCTCAGCGAGCCCCGCAGATGGGACTGTCGGCTGCCGTCACCCGCGGGGGAGCGCGGCGTCTGCCAAAACAGTTTATCAAACAAGCGGCACGAGTAAACACGGGCGGGACCTGGCAGATTTCACAAGCGCTACTTCCCGCGCTCGGGCGCCTGACCTTCGCCACTCAATTAAAGTTGTCGGTTCAAACAGGTGCTGCCCTACAAGCGCCCTTGAAGAGAACACCAATTTGGGTTTTGCCAGGGCGGGACGAGAAAGCTGGCGGCGTCTGAAATCATTAGGCTTTCTCGTCGATGGCGGTTTTGTGTCATCCCTGACAGAACGTGAACATTTAACTACTTGTCAAACTTTCACCAATATCGCCGGGATGCCGTAATCCCAAATAAAGTTTGTACTGTCACGACGTGACCGACAAAGAGGATGAATCTGTCAGCCGGTGCCGAGAGGTTGCTGCGGCAACCGGCGCTGGGATTTCAAAAAAAAAAAAAAAAAAAAAAAAAAAAACTGTCAAGCTCTCGATACAGTGCTCAACTTCACTTGCTGTTTTTTTTTTTAATTTTTATTTCACTCTTTCCTAAACTAAACTTTCCGGGGAAGAAGAGTGGAAAAAGAAAGCCATCTGCAAATCCCCCCCCCCCCCCCAAAAAAAAATTAAAAAAAAACTGCATCTGCCTCCGCTTCTCTCGCCAAACAGGTGGGAAATTGGAGGGAAACTGCTTCGGATGCACAACATCTGGTCTCGGTTAAAAAGGTAGGAGGTGCGGCAGACGCACGCAAATGGGCCCGAAAAAAAAAAGAAAATGCTGGGAAAACAATCGGTTCTGTGCTCGCATCGCTAACGTCGGGCTGCTCATGTCAGAATTTGCAAACCATGGAATGGTGAAAACTTGCCTCCTGATTTCAGTTCAGTTGTGCGTCAAATAAAAAATAAATAAAAATAGCAACAGATGACTTAGTGAATAGCGAACAGCGGATATGCGGGGGTTTACTGTAGACCTGAACAATACATTCGCCTGCCTAAAAACATTAATAATTCCCTATATTAATGTTTTAAACCCTAAAATGCTTTAAAACATGACCCCCAAAGCACTTTAAGTTTTTGCAACGTTTAGCTTTATTTGTGAGTAATTTAAATAGTGTAATTTCCGTAGAATATTATGATAAAACAGTGTTTATATAATAATAATAAAACGGAAATGATTTATATAATGTGTTTCTTTGGGGGGGGATTTTATTAATTTTACAAGAATAATGCAAATGTGGGCGGCACGGTGAATCAGCTCGTTGAGCGTTGGCCTCACAGTTCTGGGGACCCGGGTTCGATCCCAGCCCCGCCCGTGTGGGGTTTGCACGTTCTCCCCGTGCCCGCGTGGGTTCCCCCCCGGTTGGGCACTCCAGTTTCCTCCCACATCCCGAAAACACGCAACACTAATCGGACACTCTAAATTGCCCCTAGGTGTGATTGTGAGCGCGGCTGTTAGGCTCAAGCACTCCCCGCGGCCCTCGTGAGGATAACCGGCAAAGAAAATGGATGGATGGATAATGCAAATGTGAAAAAAAAAAAAAAGTTAATGTAAAATTATTCTCACCTACCTCACCTAGTGAAGAGGCGAGGATTCACTGTATGGCTTTTTCGCAGTTTTTTTTTTTTCAGCTTTTGAATGATTAATGAAACAAAATCTAGCTACAACAATGCATTGTGGGACGTGCACTCTTCTCTTCCCCATCTCACTACTAAAGTACTTCCTCTCTCTCTCGCTGCTCCTCGCTCGTCCTCCTACGCTCGCGATGGAAATGAGATGCACGCTCGCTGTGAATACTCAAGCTGTCGGTCTCCATGGGGGGGGAAAAAAAAGGGCCACAAGTAGAGAAAGTTCTGCTAGCCCAAAAGATTGTCCTTGTTTTTTTTTTGTAGTTTTTTTGCACTATTGTCACTACAACCAGCAGAGGGCAGCACTGCCAACATACGAAACGTTTGCGACCAGCTTGTTGAGTCACCGTAATGCTACGATATTTATGTTTGCTGTGCTGCATGTGTTTATATGTTTATAAAATGTTATTGTAAATGTTTATGTGGTCATAACAGTCTTTACGATGTCGGAGAAACTTTTTTTTTTTTTTTAATTGTGGCGGTCTGAGCGCTCCGCCGTGCTGAAAAGTCTCCTTGAGATTACTAAGAGGGGAACTCTGGGTACGTAGCAGATGCTTACTGGGAAATCCCCCGGTCTCATAGTTCCCCTTCTTCTACATAGAGGGAGCTAACATACGTTATATGCTAACCTTGAAACAAAAGTTGATAAAAAGATATAAACATATACGTACGTTCGCTGTGTCCATCTTTCTGAGAC
The DNA here is from genome assembly GCF_019802595.1 of Syngnathoides biaculeatus. Lineage (NCBI taxonomy): Eukaryota > Metazoa > Chordata > Actinopteri > Syngnathiformes > Syngnathidae > Syngnathoides > Syngnathoides biaculeatus. The sequence goes on along the minus strand of NC_084662.1, from coordinate 10,196,954 downwards.
GTCCGTAGCGAACAGAAACACTCGGCGACAAGTTGTCGAATGGCACACCTTGAAGCATGGATGGGGATGTTTTTAGACTAGCCGGTAGTTTAGAAAATACACCGCAAACAGGAAGGGGCTCAGCGCGGGTCCCTGATGCAGTCCCACCTCCACCTTAAATTCTTCTGACACACCTACGGCACATCTCGCCACTGTTCTGCTGCCCTCATATATGTCCTGTACTATTCTAACATATTTCTCCGCCACACCGGACTTGCGCACACAGTACCGCACTTCCTCTCTTGGTACTACTCTGTCATAGGCTTTCTCTCGGTCTACAAAAGACAGAATGGCGCTCCTTCTGACCTTCTCTCTACTTTTCCACGAGCATCCTCCAGGCAAATAACGCATCTGTGGTACGAGCGTTCATCAGCTGTTGTAAAATGGATTCCGTGGTGAAAACCGGTAGCATTCCATTTGGCGGTGGCTAAATCGTAGTCATGCAGAAACAGCGGTGACACAAAAACAAACCAAAGGAATAACGACACGCGGGGGAGAAATGACTGAAATGACCTAAAAACATCCAATCTGTCACATTATTTCTTTGCGGCACTGAAAACAAAATCAACGAAAATATGCTAACGGCATTCGTCGAGTTCATAAGCGACGGAGTTGTTGAGGGAGTTGATACTGGTTCCGATAGCTTCATAGCTACTGTAAGAAAAACGTAAACAATAAACTACTGAATAACCATCTATGTTCTATCAATATCTATGACAAAGTTTGCACAAAATGGTGATAGATCGCATAACCAAAATATGAATACGAGTTTATATAGCCATTATTGTGTGGTCTCAGGCAACCGCATCTGGCAGAAGTCGTCGTGAAATCGATTTGGCGCTCGGGTGCTCTTCAATTTCCCATTTTTCTCGACAGCAGCGCGAGCACACTCCAAACAGTCCGGTCCGAAAGCGGTACTGTACAGAGTTTAGAACTCGGCGTGGTAAGTCCACAAAACGACCTCTGCGCCCTCCGAGGGAACGCCTCCGCGAGACATTTACTCGTGACGTTCCCCAGCGGTGAACGGCCGACTCCATTTCTCTCCATCCTCGTCGAGCTCGCCGGCCATCGCTGCAGCTGTTTCTCTCTCTCTCTCTCTCGCTCTACCTCGCGACAGACGAATGTCGGGAACCGTCCCCTTCGTCTTCCCCTCGCGGACGCCCAGACGAGCCTTTAAAAGAATGACGACTTAAGGACGCGAAAGCTTGGTGAAAATGAAAAGACGGCTATTTATAGCCCAATTCCATCCAAATCAGATTTTCTGAACCACGAGTGGCCGAAGCTTAAACTGCCATCAGTTCTCCGCTACTTTTTTGGGTCATAAATCGCGTTAGCGCAGTTCCCGAAGCCTCTCAAAGACCGCCGGACAAACCTTTTTTTTTTGTCTTAATAGCAAAAAGGGGGGAACTTTTCAACATGATTCATAATTGTACGCCGCTTACAGGGATTTTAACAGTTTCTCTTGGTCCCGCTCATTTATTATGACAAGCGGCGTGCGAGTGCTAACATGCCCAACATATGGAAGCTCTCCGTGGGAGTTCCGAACTCATGCGCGGCAGCTACTTTTAGCTTCTTTTCCTTTTTTTTTTTTTTTTTTTTGGGTCGACTTCTTCTGTTCTTTCGGAGCAGGAGACCATATGCCTGAACAACGTGACTCCCGACATGCAACCCCCCCCCCCCCGCCCCAAATCGCTAACGGGCTCGGATAAGCGCTCGTGCCGCGGAAACGGTCCAGAAGGATGCGTGATGTCGTTTAGGTATCACCCAAGTTTCCACTCCGCTTCTGTAGGTGGCAGTCACGCAATTGCACTCCAACTGTCTGTCCCCACTGATAATTATGAAATTAATTATTAAATGATATTCCAGCCCCTAAGAAACACCATTTTTTTTTTGGTGGTGAAAGTCTGTAGCACATCCATATCTCGAAGTTTTCTGCTCATTTCCCATGATAGAAAAATCAGCCAAGTGATGACTCGTATCTAAAAACTGGGAAGTCAAGGGATCACTCCATAATCTATCCATTTTCTTTGCCGCTTATCCACACGAGGGTCGCGGGGAGTGCTGGAGCCTATCCCAGCTGTTAACGGGCAGGAGGCGGGGTACACCCTGAACTGGTCGCCAGCCAATCGCAGGGCACATGGAGACAAACAGCCGCACTCACAAACACACCTATGGGCAATTTAGAGTGTCCAATTAATGTGGAATATTTTGGGGATTTTTGGGAGGCAACTGGAGTGCCTGGAGAAAACCCACGCGGGCACGGGGAGAACATGCAAACTCCACATATGCAGGTCCGGGATTGAACCCGGGTCCTCAGAACTGTGAGGCCAACACTTTACCAGCTGACCCAGTGGGCAAGAAAATACATTTTCCTGTGAAACCTTTTGATGAATTTCATAACACACAACTCTGCAAATTGAATTTGATTTTCAAATGCGAGGAAAGAAGTTTAAATTTTCCGTCTGAAATAGGACGTCGCAGAAACAACAAATAAACAATGCGTTTAGCATTGTGAGTTTCCCAAAATATATCTGATTGACTTAAAATTTAATGTTTTTATGACAGAAAATGCTTGGGTTTTTGCTGTTATGATGAGAGTGAAAAGTTAACATGTCAGGGAAACATGGGCCCTAGTTAATATGCAAAGTTTCTTGGTAGTCACGATGTTATATCTTTCCTTTTTTGGCTTACCAAGTCGAATTAAAAACATTTCATGTTACCAGAACTGAAAAAATATCAAGCTCACACCACCAGTTTTAATTCTACATGCCAAACTTTGAGGAAAAACCCCGTCATAATCCAACGTGTAAACCACGTCCTCCGCAGGTTTTGGGAGTACCAAGATGGCGGCCGACTGGCTTCAACCAATCGACGTACCGCTCGACGTGCGTGTGCTATCCATTTTTTTTTTAAGGTCAGTGTGACACACACTCTGTGCACTCTCCCTCCGTCGTCGTCGTGGTAACAGCGTATGGGCGTTAAAGAGGGCCAGCCCGCCCAAAACTGGTTCATATTAGCTGCAGAACCAATTAATACCACAGATATAGAAGGGAGAGCCACACGCTGCTTCACTCGCTCTAAATACAAATATATGACAGCAGCCTGCTCCAGTAAATATTTCCATTAGAGCCTTGCAATGTGAAATGATTGCACCAAATAACACGCGCAGGGTCGTGCCGTCTGCTTGGGTTTGAAAAATAGTCTGGCCTCCCCGCTACGCATGGATAATAACACACACTCACACACACACACGCGTGCCGAAGAGTGCGCAGCCTCACAAACGAGCCCATTCAAGTGCAATGAGTGCGCGCTGCGCACATTCCGCCCGAGCAAAAATATGCTGGCGCTTGGCCACAAATGGTCGGGTTTTTTTTGTTTGTTTTGTTTTTTTTCGACGCGTGCGGAGAGGACGCCATGGAGAAGGGTAGTGAGGGGGTTGGTTGACGTGGGGAGCCGGGGAAGGGAGGGGGACGGGGGTGGGGGGGGGGGGGGTGGGGGGTTACGTCGCCCCGAGCCGCGACTGACGGGAGCGACGCGTTTCGGCGTGACTTCATTGGGAGGAAAAGGAAACGCGTTCGGCTGCACGACTTCTGCTTGCACGTGGGAAGACGACATGGAAGTCTCATGGGCTGTCTGCCCAAACCGTTAGGTACACCTGCACAAGGTCTGGATCAAATATTCTGCCTTTTATGAGTGCAAATGCATGGCGCTAAAATAATGTCAATGACGCTGGGAGGAAGTAGAATACAGTAATGGAGACAAAAACAAACAAAAAATGTTCTTCTACCACTACTTTTATGCAACTCTGTAAAAATTACCGTATTTTTCGCATCGTAATGACTGGCCCATTTAAAAACTTTTTTTTTTCATATATAAAGGCACATAGAATAGATGCTACAGTAGCGGTTGGGCTTACATTATGCATCCATTAAACGGCCTGCGCTAAAGGCACAATATTGATCCATATATAAGGCGCACCTGATTATAAGGCGCACTGTCAGCTTTTGAGAAAATGAAAGGCTCTTAAGTGCACCTTATAGTGTGGAAACTACGGTATTTATTTTCCATGGAGGATAAGGATACACGGTATGTTTGAATCTTGTCTTTCTACATATGTTTCTTCACCGTTTGTGTTCAAATAAATATCTGTTACTTCTAAAACTGCGTCTACCAATGCTAGCCGTTAGCATGTCAGAAGCATTTTCCATTTGTTTGTTTGCGTTAGGGCGGCACGGTGCGTCAGCTGGTAAAGCGTTGGCCTCGCAGTTCTGAGGACCCGGGTTCGATCCCGGCCCCGCTTGTGTGGCGTTTGCATGTTCTCCCCGTGCCTGCGTGGGTTTTTTTCCGGGTGGGCACATCCCAAATACATGCAACATTCATTGGACACTCTAAATTGCCCCTAGGTGTGATTGTGAGTGCGACTGTTTGTCTCTATGTGCCCCGCGATTGCCTGACAACCAGTTCACGGTGTACCCCACTTCCTGCCCGTTGACAGCTGGGATAGGCTAGTGAGGATAAGCGGCGAAGAAAACAGCTGGATAGATGTTTGCGTTAGGCCAAGCGGACTTTCCTAAAGCAAAGCAATGTGGTCGTTTTAAATGCACGTCTTCCTCTTTGTTTTGATTGATTTCACATTATTTATGGAGCCGTATGTGCACATATACAATAAAAATTGCTTATGACACTTCGTTAAGCAACGCTTACGCCACCTAATCAAACATCAAGTTTGGTATTTTTCAAATACAAATACCTCCAATTGAGTAATTGTTGCAATAATATCACAATAACGTTGTGATTGTAGTAGTTGCAGCATTATATTAGCTTCCAGGCCAAAACGTAGAGAAGGTTGCAGCCAGCGTACGCGAGCGCGGCTTTGACCTGCTCCGAATACAAAGTCGCCACGGTCGAGCGGGCGCGTCCATCTGGCTGCACACATCAGGACTGAGCACGCTCCGGGACCGGCACGGACACTCCGTGGAGGTCCACAGTTCACTGGCCTGCGTCCGATCTCCCGCCCCACCCCCCGGCTTTGAAAACACCAGGTGACGTGTACGTAATCACGGAGACAACGGCGACATTTACACCCGCTGCTCTCGCTCGCCGAATTCAATTTCATGGCTTTAACACAGCCCAAAACTTTTCATTTTTTTATTTCTTGCAGGAGCTCCTCTAAGAAAGTTGTAAAATTGACATCAATCTTTCTGATCGACGCGACATTGGGGTGAACGTGTCCATCAGAACAGAATGACAAAAAAGGTTTCAAGGACACATGTCTGAAAGCGTACAGGAAGTTGACCATTTTGATTTGAATCAGACATTTTGGACAATTTCCAAGGCTTCTATTAGGGAATTTGCTCAAATGAGTCCCAACCATAAGCAGGAAGGAATTTGAGCCGTTGAAGGCGTAAGTGAATTTGCTTTCGAGATTTTGTCCCATTCCCAGCACTTTTGAAGCACAATCACGAATTAGATTAAATTGTGAATTTTCCATCGTTAAGTGCGGGCGGTACAAGGTGGCGAAGTTTGATGATTCACCTTAAATCACAAAACTCGAGTTTGTCGAGGTTAAAAATTCAGCCCCTGAAGCCAATTTTGCAATTTTGGTTCAATGCGGCCACGTGCAGTGATTTAAAATCATTTTCAGAGATTCTTCAAAGACAAACTATGTAACTGTATAACATCCAGCTATTTAGTTTGTGGCATTTTGCAACGTGATTCAATGAGTGAGGCATGACCGGTTGTTACATCCAATGGCACAATTCACGTCCGTCCTGTAAAAAATGAAAAGAGGAAGCCACTGGTTTCTTTTAGGCAGCACACGGAACTTTCTCTAACAACAACTCCTGCTCCGCCATGCTCTCTTTTTCCTAATGTACCTAACAGCCCACTCTTAAAGACGTACACTCATAATTACAAATTTTACATTACTTACGTAGCCCATCAATGTGTTTTATAATGACAGCGTCCACCACCGCCGCTTTTGTTAGCAACACAGTCTGGGCAACGTAGAGCAAAGACGCGCTAGACGTGCCGCTTATGTTTACTTTCAATATTAATGGAGAAAGTTTAAAAAAATGCTGTTTTAAGATGATGAATTTAAGATGAAAAAGTGAAGAAAAACTGGTTAAACTGAACGAGATTTTCTCTTTTCTGAGCGGGAAAGGTCTGGTCTGAAGCCAAATTAGCAAGTGCAGGATGAGATGGTGTGTCATTTTAAAATTCCACCTTGGCGCAGCCTGATCTAAGACGAAAGCACAGACAATACAGTGCGCAAAAAGCTAATTATGTATTTTAAACATCGGAAGCAAACATAAAATCAACTTTAATGTTAACATTAACAGCCTCCCACCTGTTGGTCGCTCGTGAGAGGCTGGCTGCTTGAAAAGTAGATCTTGGGGTACAAAAGTCTGGGCACCCCCGGTAAGTGCATCGTATCTGAAATTGTTTGGAATACAATCGAGATTTGAAAATTTCCATCAATGTTTTTCTGACTGCGGTGACAAAGGGACATTCGTCCTCGCTTTCACTGGGCAGTCCTTTCTATCTCCACCGCACTCGTTCAATTACTGGAGTCCAGTCTCTGCCAAAAGCCTGAATGGGACCTCCATTAGGCCTCGCGTCGACATTTCATTTCATGGCGGAGCGTATCTGGCCAGGTGACAAAGGAGGCTGATTAATTGTCTCTTTGGAAAGTGGCCAGCGACTGTAGCACGGATAAAAAGGACACTTAATGGCATGTTTTGCCTGGGAAAAAAAAAAAAAGGCCTGCCTCGCCATTAGCGGGAATAACAATGTCCCCGTGCGACATTTGCGGTCCCCGAGCCAAATGAACACAGTTGACGCTATTACTTCATCTGCTTATGTGGGACTCTCACATTAAACTAATGTAATTTTCTTTTGTCTTTTTTCTTCGTTTTTTTTTTTTTTTTTTAATGTCAGAAGAAATTATACAAGAATGAATATCAGAGGACAAAAGTGCTTTGAGGCGGCGTGTGTGTGCCTATTTCAACCGATTCCCCCGGCGTCTAAAATGACAAAAATGACCCCGTTTTACCTGCAACGTCATTTTAATTTAGCCATTGTCTTCCGAGTTCAAAAGCGCCACAGACTTTTCATCGCTCCACGCCATTAAGCAAGGTTAATTGTATTTCTTGGGAGACAAGGAACTTTCTACAGTGCAATCGTCCTTCAGAGGAAACAGCTGAGATGCCTTCTGACTGCACTTGGGTGGCTTTTACACCACAGAGAAGTCATTACTTTGTTTTGATAAAACAAGCGTCGCCCACCTTGGGTAAGGAATGGAAGAGATTGAAGTGATGGAATTGGAAGTGTTAGTGGAAGAGGAAAACAAACACATTACTCAGCTACGGAAAATAAAGCGATCACGCCGATAATTTTGGGAAGGCCAGTAAATACAGTACATAAAAGCCATGGTTCACGAGATGTAATTTGTGCCAGTCTGACGTAACCAGTTCTCGGAGCGGCCAGCACCCGAAAGTATTTCTACTGGAAATTTGTCAACGTGCCCCAAGATTTGGTAGATGGCTGGAATTCGCCTGCATCAAAAATAAATGCTGACCTTATGTACAATTTCACGCATGTCAGTTCTGTCTTGATCGGTGAAACCATTGTCGGGGCCACATTTTTCTTTTTTAACTTTCCACGGGGGCGCAACCCCGCAAATTTTGGACGGGTCGTGTCGGAATCCCCCTGACGTGCAAACAATATTGGAATACACACTCTAATGCTCTCTAGCGTCTCTAAGCAATGTCCACGCCTCGTTTCCTGCCGCCATCAGACGCACACTGACAGGGTAGCGGAAAGAGAAAATTGCATATTATTTACCCGCCGCGTTCAATATGCCACTTTTCCGCTATATAGCCCACAGCTTAAGACACACAAAACGGGGGCCGCGCTGAGATGAATGCAAAGTCGCTGGCGCGCACACGCTGACAAGCTGACGGCTTAAAAGTCACGCGGCGACATGGTGCCCTGACATGTCATTAAAAGTTGTCACCGGTTCGCGGGAGTGATTTTCCGCCTCGGGATGAAGCCTCGGCGGATGCGGACCATAAACGCGGCACGACGGAACCATCCGCGAGAGGCGCTTTTCCGGTTCCCACCCGAGGAGGTCAGGGTGCAAGATTTGAAGTCGCCCATTGTTCCGCTTGGATTGTTTCTCCCCGTTTTTTTTTTTTTTTTAACCTTAGCAATCTTCTGTAGATTCTTCTTCTTGGCTCAAACATAAGGTGACCCGGGGTCTCCCGACTCAGGATTATGTGAATGGCTTGTTCAGACAAGCGGAAAAATGTCCCATTTTTTCCCCCTCCTAAGCCAACTTCGGAATAACTCTCCATTTCCATTAGAGGGGTGAGATTGCTGGACCGAGGGCTTTGGAGGTTTTTCAGTCTCACGCGACGTGCGGCGGGCATCAGTCAGTCGTCCCTGAACAGCAACGGGATCGGGATGGGTGAGCCGCAAAAACGGAAGATCACGGCTAATGCTGAGAGCAAAATCGAAAATTAAACTCAGAAAAACAAAGTGTGAGCTATTGTTTTGATCGCAGGATTACGAACCTGGTGCTGTGAAACTTGGTGGGGAGCTTGGAACAACTATCCGATTTTATTTATTTATGGACATTTTTGTGCAATAGAAGCATCGTCATTCGCTGTGAACCACAAACAGACCTTGCTAACATTATGGAGACAAAGAAAATTCATAATCATTTCAGCAAGCCCACTTTTTTTGTTTTGTTTTCCCCCGCACTTCTTCCGTCGCTGCCCCCCACAAAAAAAGGTGTTTTATATTGTTTGTATATTTCTTAGTATGCAATATGAGCCCAAAAAGTGAAAAACTTGTCGCTGTGAAACTTCAATTTTGCCGCAAAATCATACCAAAAAAAAAAAAAAAAAAAACGTTCAGATGACAATGTCTGATGTAAAAGTGAGTCAATTCATTCATCTCCCGGTAATTCCATAAAATGTCGACGCGCCTCGCATCAGATCATCGACAGCGCCTCGCCAAGACGCTAAGTACACTTGGCGGTAACGTGATAGGACCTCGGATCGAAAGCGCGACGCTCAACGAAGAACCAGGAATAATGATGTAGGCGTCGACGGGGAAGCATTGATTTTCGGACGTCTGATCCGGCGAATGCGGGCCGGCACCCGCGGACGAGAAGACGCCGCTAAGGATGGATGATTCCTCCGAAGACGGATGGCCAGCAATTTATCTGCTTATCTCGCCTCCTGTTTTTTTTTTTGTTTTTTTTTTTTTTACATTGGCCGTAAAAATCCGTGGCTTGGTGTTCGCGGTCTTCTTCGTCACCGGAATCAATAGAAAAAAATTGCATGACCCGAGGTTTTAACCGTGCACAGATATCCGTCGGCGCCCCGTTTAGTTTTGCGCCGAAGCGGGCCGGAGTTGGCGCTCCGACCTTGGGTTTTTATTGACTTTGCGCATCGTTATGACCTGCTCTTCCCCGCTGTCGATATCCATCTGGAGGATATAACCTTTGATTGTGATGAACTAACTCTGGGAATCTTTTGCAGACAAACAAACAAAAGACAGCAGTTGTGTGTGTGTTTGCCCTTTGATTTCTCACGGGAAAACCAAGAAAACATTCCGGGAGCAAAAGACTCACAAAATCTGGACGACGGCGTTTATCTTTCCTTACTTGAACTCTGTTGCCGGAGTCCCGTTTGATCCACTTGATGACCGTCTCGTACACCAACTCCTCCGCTTTGGTGTTGAGGCTGTCGTTGGACAGGTAGGCCACCAGGTCCTCCTTGCACACGCTCAGGATCTCCTCCTGTCCCGCCACCTGATCGTCAAACGTCATAAAAGTCGGCATTTTTTTTGGGACGAGTTGTCACCCTTGTGGTACTCTTATAGAATCTGGATCGAGGTATTTGCTATTCGTTGCCTTTCTCACAGGGAGTAGAACTACCTTCCCAGCCTACAGTACATCATAAACTCTAGATTCCAACTCCTAGGAGTATATTAAAAGTCACACGGAAAAAAATGGCCGTTCTGTCTTAAACTGCTGCGGCATCATAAAGGGGTAAACAGATACTTTTGCGTGAATAAGCAGCCAAACAGGACAGGTCGGAAAAGTAAAAAATCATTACATTTCCAGGTTCAGTGGAATATGTACCATGTTTTGACTGAAACAACCCCAAGTAGCTCCTATGAGATAAAATGATAAATGATAGATAAACGTCTGCACCTATGCGCAGAACATTAGTCATCCTGAATTAGAAATGATGACGAACTGGGAGCGGAAAGGGTCCCAAGAACAAGTTTTCATCTTTAATCTCTGCTTTCTGAAGTATTTTGAATTGGATCCCATCGAAATCCACAGTTCTTCTGGGTCATCAGACAAAAGATTATTCCTGAAGGTCAGTGGTTTGGCTGGCTGGGCCAGTGTCCTGATCTCAGAGAGTTTTGGACGGAATGTCACCGAAAACACACAGAGTTCTGACTCTGGCAAAGAACGGTGATCATCCCTGACAGTCTGAGGATGATTAGTTGACAATGTTGATCAATTAGGCATGGACAAGTCCCATAATCTGACCTGAGACCCCACCTACTTCAAGTATTTTAGACCAAATATCATTAAAAATCAACAGAGTTCTTCGTATGGTCAAGAACAAATAATACATAAAAATGTCAAGAAGATTTTTTGGGGATCCGGCCTGGGAGGTAAGTGATGAATTTCAATTTTCCCAACAAAATCTAATAACGTATCAACCAATCAGACAGTCAATCAATCAATCAATCAATCAATCAAGTGTAGAGAATGAAGAGATCATCTTCCGACGAAAAACCCCATGCGTCAAACATAAAATAATAAGATTGCGGTTTCTGGCTAGTTGTGGACTTACCTCAGGGAAGTTCTGCAGCGCAAAGGCTTTGGCCATGTTGTGCAGCTCCGTGCAATTCATGGCCTCGGCCATGGCCAGCACTCCAAGGCAATTGGCCGCCGTCAGCTGTTTCTCTGCAGCCCAGGAAGGAAGGAGAACGTTTTCAAGGTTCAAAGTGGAAAAACACAAATGTTAACGTTCAAAAGCAATATGAATCCAGACAAAATGAACGCATCCAAGGGAAAAAGATCTTATCGATCTCATCATCATCAAGAAGGAGAAGAAGAAAAAGATGACGACGACGACCAAGACGAAAACCAAGAAGAAAGTCCTCTCAGAAGACCCGCGAGGGGAGAACATAGACAGATTGATTAGGTCAGTAGCGAGATACCGGATGTCGAAGACGATGTCGAGGGATTGTGTCACAGCTTATCAGCTTTCCAGCTACCTCGACACATCTAATAACTCCAAACGCCTCCCGGGACAAACAAACAGGCGGGGGATCGATCGCAGCGAGTAGGATTAGGGATTAGGCGGGCACATTCAAAGAACTAGAACTTGAAACGGCCAGCAGGGGGAGATGTTAAGGGAGCCTGTGATCTCTGACAAGAGGTTGCTTTCAATGTAAATATTAATCAAAAGAGCAGAGGGAACGCTTGGAAATCAACACGCAATCAGACAGACAAACGAATGAAGTGGCGCCATCAAAGATGGCTGATGAAATAATTGCCCTCGAGAGGAGCCAGGCCAGGCCCGCTTTCTTAAAAACGGGCGACCGGAGCGGGCCCCTAAAACAAATAACGGTCAACAAAACCAAAGCCAAAACAGGCGGCAGATGAGTCGTTCCGCACAGAAACGGCCGTTGCCACGAGATTCGTCAGGAAACGGTGATGCGAAGGAAAACTGGCTTTGGGGGAGGAATTTTTAAATTCGTCTGATTAAGGAAGTAAAGGTCAGAGCAAATTGAGCCGTTTAGAAGTAGGAAAAAGGTAACTGGCAAAAATCTGGTAATTTAGTGTTGTCCATGGGTTGATATGGTAGCAATCAAAAGAAATCTTCAGAACGAGACTTTGAAGGACCCCCAAAATAGCCAAAATGACTGTACAACACGTACTTTGAACCAATACGGCAGACTTCCTCTGTCTTTTCAGGCATAACTTTCTGGGACTATTTATTATCTGGGTCGACATGTGATGGACACGTCGACTAAATTTCCCGTGGCAAGGTGAAATTGCCTTTGGCGGCTAAATTTTTATACTCAATTTGTGAGGTTTTTCCACAGTGATTTAATCAAACTTAATTCTGTCAGTAATGTTGCCCATCTGTCGACTAATTGTGGTTTACATTTTGTAGCAATTTAACATCTTTTCACCTTTCAAGAACTGCCTAAAAATGTCTCCAAATTGATCCTAAAATAGCAGACTCAGTCAAACTGCCTTTCGGGGCTGAATTTTCAAACTCACTACTTCGTGTGCTAACTAGTGGCCTTGCGTACAAAATACCAACAGATTCAATATTCTAAGGATAAAGATTTCCCCGCGAGTCGTCGTCTTCTGTGCGCTAACGTCAACGGGCGCTAACGTATGCCCCGCTATCGCTCAAGGACAAACACTTGCACCCGAACAGCGGCCCGGCCCTCTTTCCTCTAACGTGCTAAAATGTCATGAATCTTGTCCGGGCGGAATGAATTGACATCTCGGAGGAAATGAAGTCGACAAATGGCTTCCGTGTTTGCTTTTGCTTTTTCTGTGTGTTGTGTGGCCCAGATAGAGGGAAAACAAATCAATAGGCGCCGTTTCTGCCGTTTTCTTTTCCCCGCTCTCCCGCCTCTGACCTTTTTGTCGACATACGCTTCCCTCGTGTTCGCCATACCCCAAACAACTCTTGAGATTCAATGCAAATACTGACATTTGTGGCTATTGTTTTTTTTTTTTTTTTTTGCAGTCCTCCAACAAAACCTTTTCCAAACGGTTCAGGTGACGCACAAACGTGAAAGAACACGCCTTTCGAAATTCATGGCTTTGGAGGCTGAATCTCCAAACTCCTTTTATTAGATTTATTTTTTTTCCGGTGGCTCTTCAAATTTTGCCAGCATGCTTTGCTTTTTTTTTTTTTTTTCCCTGCGGTGGGCATGCGGTATGGCTGCGGCGTCATCGTCGGTCGCGGACTGGGAGGCGGTTTGTCCGCGGCGTCGTCGTCGCTCGCGGGCGGCGTTTTAATCACTGCCGCGCGGAGGTGGATCGGGCGGGGAGGTGGTTTGGCCGTGATCCGCATGTCATCTAAATATGCCTCGAGGGTAGTAGTAGGTAGGGTCATTTTGCGGTCACTTCACTCGGTTGTGAGATGTTCTCTTCTTCGAAAAGAGGTTGCATGTCAGAAGGGGCGTCTCCCATAGTGGGGGCCACAGCGGGTTTTCAATGGCGAATGTCCGGGGTGACGTCACGGGCAGTAGATGCATCCAATATGGCGACCACTTCGATGTCGGATGACACTTCCGCAACTTTGCGCATGGATGACGCGCTCTCCGCTCACATTTATTTTTTCGTATAGACATTGAAGTGAATAATGTTATATGTATTTTACAATTATCTATTTTAGAAAGTTTATAGGCATGACACTGGGGCTTTAAGGTACCGGGCTAACTCTCATTTTGGACAAAAGTATCGGTACACAACTCCGCCTCGTCCACACCCACCTAGGAAGGAGACGCAGACTTTGCAGAAGGTGTTGAACTGGAACTTGTTGGCGGCCTCCAACAGCGTCTTGGCGTTGGCCGAGTCGATGACCAGCGAGCCCGTGTAGACGAACTCCAGCAGCTGCTCCAGAACCTCGGCGCCGATGTTGCTCATGCTCAACTTGAGCACCTCGCCGTTGCGCGTCTCCCCCGACGACCTGGTCCAGCCGATGGCGGCAGTGGAGAAGAGAAACCGGGTTAGAGAGGGAAGCTTGCTTTTGGGGGCGGGTGGGGGGGGGGGTGAGAAAGGGGAGAGACAAAATTTGGAGATCATTGAATTCACAAAGAGCAAAGCGTAAATAGACAATGAGATTAGCATCCATATAAAACGATTACACGATACCTCCGCCAAGGCTGAGAGGCACGAGAGACGGACCGCTCGGGTGTCACGCCGGGCTCCAATGACGGCAATTTGTCCATGTGGCGGCGGATGCCCGCGGGGGAGGTATTAGGGCGTTAAGTAACACCTCACCCCACCCGTGTTTAATGTCCGACGTGAAACAATAATCCACTCAAGGGCTAACGCCGCCACACCGCAACCACTTTAACTTGTCCCTGCGGCTGCAGATCTCGCAAAAGTGTTCCGTATTAAGAGGGATGGAGACCCTTTCCTCACGTCAGTCAAAGGTTTAGCTTTTTTTTCGCTGCTCCTGGAGCAAATTTATGCATTTACAAAATATTCACACACACACACGATTGATGTTACATTCAGGAAAACCGGGAAATTTCCTGATGAAGGTGGATCCAGCGCAAAAATCCCTGTAATCAGAATTTAACCATCATATTTAAAGACAAGCAATATTTACTATATGTTCTCAAATAGAAAGTTGTGTTGCCCACATGAGTTAGCAATTCATATCAAATAAATTTTAATGATAATGGTAGATGTCATTACTGCAACACACGCATTGCCTGCAGAAAGGATGTGGCATCTGTAAAACTGATGTTGCCTGATGTAGAAAAGTACAAATGTAAAATGGGCAATTTCATAAAATAAGTATTAATTTTTATTGTATTATTTCTAATTTACTGAATTAACAAAAAATATTTAAGGTTTTTTATTTATTTACAATGAAAAAATTATTTAGAATCACATTAGTTTAAATTAATTTCACTTAATTTAATTTTAATTGAATTATTTTTCAAACAATTTTTAACAGAAAATATTTTGCAAGCATTGTTCTGTTATTGACAATAAATAGAATATTTCACAAGATAAATTACAGAGAAAATATTTTTCATATAATTTGGAACAGAAAATACTTTGCAAGCATTGTTCTGTTATTTACAATAAACAGTAAAATATTTCACAAGATAAATTACAAAAAAAAATTGTAATCAATTTTGGGGGTTAAAAAAAAGGTTAAATTAATGCAAAAACTGTTACAGCACTTTTGATGATGTAAATACTTGGTGGGCCGTTGCCCACCCGCTGATAAATTTAAGTGAGACACCAAACAAACGTGACGAGACAACAGGAAGGTGGGACGAAGGGAGGACAATTTAAAAAAAAAAATAAAGAGGAAGAAAAGGGTGAAGCAGGCGTGAGACGGTTCTTCAACAGCGAGCCAGCAGCCATCCTTAACAGGGAGGGGTTGTGTTGTTCCGTGACTTTTCAATGAGAGATAACCCCAACCAACCCCCCTAAAAAAAAAAAAAATAGCCACCACCATCACACCTGCAATAATATCCTGTAGTGTATGAATGAACTCAAAGACATTAGAAGTGCACTCAGCGAGGGAGGGGGAAGTGAGGACATCTCCCGCAAAAAAAAAACTTAAAAAAATGAAAAGACATTTAATTGTCTCCGCATGGCTGCAAAACCCCAAAGCTCTTTTATTCTTTTTTTTTTTTTTTTTTTTTTAATGTTTTGTCCTCCTGCAAAGCAAAAAGCCACATAGCGTTATTGACCTTTATCCTGCACAAAGGCCTCCCTGCGGGTGGTGGGATGTGGGCAGTTGGGAAGAAAGAAAGGGAGGCAGAGGGGAGGGTAAAAATGATGGAGGGAGGATGGAGTTAAGTGCTATAAATACCCAAAAGAAAGGGGGGGGGGGGAGAGGTAATAAATCCGGTCAATTAGTACGGCGGCAGGAAGCGTTTCGAGTGGCCGCGGGAAAAAAAAAAAAAAAACCGTTCGGGAGTGTCTGATTGCACTTGGGTGAAAAATGGAGCCGGGCGGACGACGAGTGACGGCGTGTCGAGATGAGCTCCAATCGGATGGTGGAATCTGTTTTTGTGTTGGGGGGGGGGGGGGGGGGGATACGCTACACTTTTCTGAGTGGAGGTGAAGAAATGAGGCCAAACATAGAACACACACAAACACGTCGGCGTGCATCAAACTTCGCCGCCCAGGTGGAACGTGGAAAATCCACCAATTTAAAATGTCTCTTCTGTATTGGATACTTGAGTCTAATTTGCTAATAATAATAATAATAATGATGCCCAATTTATAAGAGGAGTCAGACTGTGAAGGAGTTACGCTACGCTAACATGCTAAATGGCCGACTTCCTCTGTGTTTTCGGATGTGGATTCTTGAAACTTGGTCGCGGGTCGACGCTCGATGGACAAGTCCAGAAAATTTGGGAATACGAAGTGAAACCGAGAATTTGCGAGCTCAACTCATGAGAGTTCCATATTTCACCTCATCCCGTTTCCAGTCATCTCAAAAATGTCACTTTATGAAGACCAAGGTGACTTTGGGTCCGCATAAAATTCTCTCGAACAGGTTTCAGAACCTGCGGGCCAAATAAAAGCGCTATCGGGATCAACTAGAACAAAGACTATCATCACGTGAACCTGACGGGAATTGGACAAAGTCACGTCCCCGCCCTCCCGGGGGGAGGCGAGTCGAGAGGTCGCTTTCGCACGGCGAGAGAGGACGAATGCGTCAGACCGGCTCGGAGGTTTTTGCGCCGCGCAGTCGGGCCCGTGCGGAAAATGCGGATGGACGCCATAAATGAAATGGCGAGCGAGCGCACTTATTGGAAAATGCTGATGGGTGAAATGGAATTACAGGCCGTGATGCGGCCGCCTGCTCGGCGCAACCGGCCCTTTAGGTCTAAGTAAAGGAAACGAGCGGTTTTTTTTTGTTTTTTTAGGGTGGAGCAGCAATGGGCGAATGATTGCACCGCATTCTTTGGGAATCATGGAGAAACATATTCCAACAATTTAATAGGAAACTTAAAAAAAAAAAAACGTAAAACAACGATCTTTGTGGGCCAAAATAAATTTAAACAAATGACACAAAAAGTGTTACTGTATTTTTACAATAATTTCCCCCCTTAAAATTATTCTCAAAATTCCATAACAATAATAACTCAATTTTGTGTAGCAGTTTTCTTAAAACTCCACTTTAACAAATTTGAAAAAAAAAAAAAAAATAAACGTGTTAAATAAAATTATTTTGCCGCAAAAATATTGTTCAGTATTTTACTATGAATGCAACATTAACCCTTTCCGGGCAGGGGTTGCAAATTTGCAACAGGTTTAATATAATCAAAAATTTTAAGTGCAGATTATCATTTTCTGAAAGTATCAGATTTTTCTCTCTGCTAAATTTTATTTAGTTCAGAGAGGGTTAAATTCAGAAAAATGCATTAAAATGCTGCCACATATATTATATATTTTTCATTCATAAATGTCCAACTAATAGTAAATTAAATTTTAATTTAATTACATTTCAATTTCATTTCATTATATTTTATGAAGTCAAAACACATTTTAAAAAGTAACTAAATCTTGCCACAAAAAAATGTAAATATAAATTCAAAATAATATTTAAAATGAAAGCATGGAAGATTTGTAATTTGAGTCAAAAAAAAAAAAAACTGAAATTTAAACTAAAAATCTCAGTGATAAACCAACAAAAGTGATTTTTTGATTTGATCTGTGTTCGATCAATCGTATCAATTCACTGAACAAATGTCGTTGTCTCCAGGGCGACGGCAAAACGAGCCAAACGTCCCTTCTCGGCCGACTGCCGCAAAAAGTGACAAGAGTTATGACGCCGGATGAAAGCGAGCCCACAATCAATTCAGTGATTCATGAGCGTTTGGGCTTATTAGACTGTCAAAGTCGGGTGGCTTTCGCACCTTTGCGAATAAATGATGTTTCCGCATCCCGGAGAAGACAAAAAAAGCCCACGAGAGACAGCGAGTGATGGACAGCGGCTCACCCCCCCGCCGACCGTCAAAGGGCTCCCCGCTGTCGTCAAGGTCAGTGGCGGACTTTCGAAAAGTACAACGGCACCTCCGATCTCGGGTGGGACGAGATGCCAGCCATAAAAAGACGAGATTTGACCGTGTATATGAAATTTCATTTGAAAAACTGCATGGTTTAACAATACAAATGTTTTTTTTTTTCCTGACGCAATTTTTCTCAAAAAAATCCTCTACGTAACCATAAATTATGAATCAAATAAATTTTAAAAATTTGTAATTTTTTGCCTAAAAAGTTTTGCATTTAATAATAAATTACAAGTTAAGTGTAAAAAAAAAAAAATCACATAAAAATCACCATAACTAACTTTGAGGGAAAAGTTAAAAAAAAAAAAAAAACAGTTGAATGTAAAAAAAGGCTGTCATAATCTATACATTGCATTTGAAAAATGGCAATTGTTTTTCCACCACCGCCAGTTGATATTTTGCCATAAATTATGAATTAAAATGCGTAGTATATATAATATAATATAATAAAATGCAATATTTCCACAAATGCCCAATTGCACAATCCAATTCTAAAATCACATCTAATAATATTTTACAAAACTTTCTAATATTTTAAAATCAATTCGTACATATAGTATATTATTCAACTATGATTCAATTTATTTGTGTGTTTATGCCTCCAGAAGGCTATATTTTATAATAAATACCCATTTTTGTGAAAATAACTGCAGCATAAAAGTAGCATAAAAAAATGTACGCATAAAAAGATAAAAACGTGACGGGGTTTCTGACCCAGTCGACATTGGAGGTTCCGATGCCACGAGTTAAAAAAAAAAATAAACGGCATCGATGGAGTCATCATCTGATAAGCCGCGCATTTACGGCCGCGGGGCAATCGAGACCGACTCCCCCCGAGGCGCCACGTGCAGGCGCGTCTCGCCGATAACGCGAGCACGCCACGTAAGGACGGCGCCAAGCGGCGGAAACCGCTTTGGCTCCCGAGGAAGTGTTAAAAGTTGAAAACACCTGCAAGGATTTAAAGCCAGGATCAGGACATTTTGGGATGCATGGAATCAGTCGTGAATACACAAATAATCTCTGACTCTTGTGCCAAACAAAAGTGAATTATGAATGGCAACTGAGTGAGGGTGTGGTTACCCAAAAGACATCATCCAACACGTTATGGGTATTCCGCCGCCATTTTGTGAAATATTGACTGACAATTTCATTCATTTGATACTGTTAATAGAAAATTGCTCATTTTCTTTCAACTTTCTTTAAACTTCACCTAAAGATTTTTTTCTTCTCTTTTCATCATTTTATGTAGTTGAAGGTTGATGGTTGATTTCATCTTTAAAGCCATTTTAATTTAATTTAGTAGCATGAAGTTGTGTCAGAATAATACAGCCACAAAAAAATGACTCCATGGCCAAAAATGCTCGTGAAATTTGCCATTTTGCTCTCAAGCAAATATTTTACAAATTCTCTTTGGAGAGTTTGCTATCAAATTGCTTGATTTTTTTTTTTTTGTCAATGCTTGGAGGAAAATCACAGCAGCGAAAGTTGGATGACAGCCTTCGAATACTTCCAGTCCACAGATTCAGAATTTGGTCAATAAACACATCAATGCAATATACAGTGACGCCTCGGGTTTTCGACTGCAATCCGTTCCAGAAAACGGTTCGAGAAGTGATTTGTTCGAAAACCGAATCGATGTTTCCCATTACAATGAATGGAAAAAGAAATAATGCGTTCCAAGCCTAAAAAATAAGGCTTTTTAAAGCAGTTTATTTTTTAGCTTTTCCTGATAATAAACTGCATAGTAGAAATACATGTATAGTTTACATACTTTCTTTATACTAAAATAATTTAAGAAATATATTTATTTTTTTGCTTAAAATGTACACTTTAGTAGTAGAGTACGCAAGGCTGGGAGTGGATTGCTGTATCTGTAGCGACTCGGCCCCCACCCTTGTAAACTTTTTTCATGAACAAAAGTGCAGAATAACTTTAAACAAGCAACTTGCCTTCTTTGGCGCCATAATTGGGGCTTAATACGGTCGTCCTCCATAAAAAGAACAACAACAGTCACTACCGGGACACATCTGTGTACAGAGGCTGCGTTATACAGAAGAACAAAAGTGCGATGGTTGCGCCGTGAGAGATATGTTATTTCCGTTTTTTTTTCCAGGGGGGGGGCGTTCAAATTGACGAAAAAAAAGGTGTCGTGGGTGTGTCAACTGCTTGCGCCACGCGCGGTATGTTATTTCCGGGTTTTTTCGGCGGCGTGGGAATTCACAACAAAGCATATTGTGGGTCACCTGGTCTGGCCACGCGCAATATATTATTTCCGGGTTCTGTGGGGGGGTTCGAGTACCGATTTTCGTTCGAAAACAGAATAAAAAAAAAAATCTGGAAATGTTCATTCGAAAACCGATTTGTTTGAAAACGGAGACATTCGAGAACCGAGGCTTTACTGTATACATAAATGCAACGAGTCTTCTCTGGTCCTGACACATCAATTTCCTTCAAACTGCTATTTGGGTAACCACGGAGGTGGGGGTGCGAAACACACGGCGTGAAGACACCATTGGCCATTTTTCAATGCCACTGAAGCGTCCGAGTTCACGATTACGCTAGGCAACGACCGTTATCGTGTGGACATCTCGCCCTTCAAAATAAGCCGCGGTCGTGAAGCATTTGCGCTGCTCATCAAAACGGAAGGTTGAATGGAATGGTTAAAATGGTGTGATGGAGTGGGGTGGGGGGGCGGGGCGGGGGGTTGCAAAGACATGACAAGCTGTTGACCTTTATCTCCAGATTCAGATACATTCATTTGAGCGTGGGAGGGAGGCGGAGAGAAGGAAGGAATGGCTGCTGGCCCTGCGGCTAGAACCAAAAAAAAAAAAAAAAAAAACAAGTCTTCACGCACCTGCAAGAAAGATGGAAAGAAAGAACAGGAGGAGAAAGAGGGCTAGAAGGAAAGGAAGACGAAAGAAGGGGAAGATTAGAGCTAAACGGGGTTAGGAAAGCGACACAAATGTGCCCTACAAAAGAGAAACAGGTGGGATTGGAGGAGGAAGAGGGAGGGGAAGAGGGGGATGAGGAGGAAGAGGAGTGCTGTCAGGTAAAGGCAAACCTTTTGACCAGGTCCTTGAAATACAAGCTGCAGGAAGCTAGAACATTTTGGTGGACTTCAAACTCTTTGCCTTCAACAATTATTTTCAGGTCTGTAAACTCTTTCGCTCGCCGCTGCTGGTTGAGCTCCTTCAACATCTCTGCGGAGGAAGAAGAAAGAAAGAAAAAGAAAGAGAGAAGTAAAACAGACAGCGAGACATTTTGGGTTTAGAAGTGGTTGTCGTTTCATTTGCAGCAAAAAAAAAAAAAAAAAAAAAAAAAAACCACCGGGCCAAAATAAAATGGCGTCGTATTGCAGGGAGGAAGATAACGTTGGCGAACAACATTCACAGATCTCACCTGTTTAGAAATATGAAAAACACATGGAAATAAATATGATCTCCACAGTGAGAATTTGTAGGAATGTAGGAATGTTTCTGACTAAATACTCACAAGGTGCTACTTTTGGTACAAATTGCGACAAAATCCGAGACGAAAACCTGTTCAGAAGGGTCACATGATCACGACCGATGTGATAGCGAAGAAACTGCTACTATGCAATTAGCTTATCGGTTTAGGATGCTAAAAAAATATTCAAAATGCAAAAAATTGCACAGCGTTTTCCCCCAAATTGGGGATTTTTAAAGCTCATGCCCCAAATATCTTTCTGATTCATAACAATGTGCTACGTTTCTTACAAATTCCAACGCTAATAGCGTAATTTCCGGCCTATAAATTGCGACTTTTCTTGACACGCTTTCAACTTATGCAGTGATGCGGCTAATTTGAGCATTTTTTCTAACGGCCGCATGGGGGCACTCGAAGGGAAAAGGTATGCGTAAGACCGATGGAATATATGTGCTGAGGAAGTGACTTTTACCAGCATGTTTTTTTAACTGACTCTGTTAGCGCTTTGCTAGCATGTTGCTGCTGTGTTACTGCCGTGTCTCAGTGATTTTTACCGGTATGTTTTTTTTTTTTTTACCGGCCCTCTTAGCGCCGCGCTAGCGTGTAGTCACTGTTGTCACTGCCGCGTCTCAGTGATTTAGGTATGCTTGTTTTTTTTTTAAACCGGAAAACATTTGGTGAACAGCGGAATTTGCGACGCACGTAGTCGTATTTCCAAGTCGACTCAGATTGCGGCAGAGGTGGCAAAAACGCTCACTGTTTGTAGTGAGACTAAAAGGTACTTAAGTACAAAAGGAAAAAACTTTCAAAATATAAAATAAAAATAAAATGAACCCTACATGCAGTGTTCTATTCCTAAAGACGGGTGGCATTTAACGCAATGCCGGTTCTCCAAATCTTCAAACTGGAAGCGCAGCTGCATCTCTTTCAAATGTCCCCCCCCCTCCCACACACCCCTCCCTAAAACACAAAAGCATTCCACTCCAGCTCTTCGTGTCAGCAGGCCAACACTCTGACGACTGTCAGCGCTTCCAGACACTGAATAGTTTGGACTCTCTCGCAAAAAAAAAAAAAAAAAAAAACGATATGGCTCTCGCCTCCAATCATCCACACCGCGTAACAGCACTTTACACCATGAATAGAGCCCCCTTGGGGGGGCGGAGCGGGGGTCCGGGAGCAGACAAAGGCCGCCTCCCTCCGAGCCACGCCGACACACCTGAATTCTTGATACAGGAGCTAACTAATCATAGCTTCCAAGGCGATCTGAGGGGTGGGGGGGGGGGGGGGGTTTGCCCTAGAACAACCCGTGAAACTGCAAATGGCGTACCCCATTCTCCAGTGCGGGGGTGCCGAAGCTACGTCTCAATACGGGAAAGATGCGCCGAGGGACGTCAAGCGGAGTAACAAAGACCTACGCTAGCTCTCGCCGTTGGGACATCAGGCGGACGAGTTCACGACGGGAGCCGCCCGCTCCTGATTGGGTGCTCCTCGGCCTAGTAACGGCATCGACGCCCAATCGGGGTCCTCAGGTACGCCGACCAATTGGCGGGTGCCAACGCTTCGCCAATACCCCCCAAAAAATGAGGTGCCAAGACGCGATAGGTTGCCATGTAAGGCCGCGCCATTGGTTGCCGATCTCGGAGCCATTTTGGGGTCTGGCGCAGTCCTCAGATGTATTGGGGGGGCTTTCCGCCATTTTGTGGTCAAGGCGAAAATTTCGGTGAGCTTTGTCATTACGTTGCGATGATCTTATTTCATTTGCATTTGGAAATAGTCAAACATTTTGAGGCAAATGCATTTTTTAGTACTAGAAATTGTTGAATTATTGTAGGGGTATTCTTACAAAATTACCAAGCAATTTGTTGGGGGGAAATATTACTAACATGAAATTAAAAAGTCTATAAAGTCCCTATAAATATTTAAATATTTTTTATTTGTGTATTTTTTTAAGCATTATTAGCTTGTGAATTTAATGGCACCTTATAAAAATAATGTAATCAAATCAGACTTTTTGAAGCATTTTTTTAACCAAACAATACAAAAAAAGTATTTTAATATCCTGCATACTTCTAAAACATTCACTTTTCTGCTTTTTATTCAAAGAGAAAAATAGAGTGCAACAATGTGCTCGCTGTGACCCTTTTGTTCTCTTTTAAAGAAGAAGATAGTAAAACAATCCTCGGTTAATTGGCCAGAAAACAAACCGGCACGGCGAGCCAATCAATAATTCAATATACAACTCAACTATAATGTTTTTATTCAGAGCGTAAAGAGACAGCAGCATACTTTATGGCGTACATTAAAAATAAATTAAATCAATGTATTAAAGTATTTACAGTGCGTGCGCAGTTTCTTAAGTATATAAAGTGGATTTTTCATAATAAAACCGCGATCAAATGGAGGGATTCATAACTGCAAGATATTACTTCTTAGTTATCTTTTCAATTAATTATATGTGTTGAAATGTGATGGCAAATACAGAGTTTTCTCTCAATTCTAAATATTAATAAATATAATTAAAAGTTAAACAGTCAAAGGGACTAAAACGCATGCAAAGAAATACAGTAGAGATGAAAAAAGTATATCAAAATAAACATGCTCTATATTAACAACTATTTTAATCGCATTTAAACTAATTTACATGTCTTGAAACAGCAGGAAGGCTCTGGAATGAACCATTGTATTAATTTAGAATATATTCATTACAAGCACAGTTGGTAAACAATTTTAAAAACAATTTTTTTGGGTTGTCCAATACCAAAACAAATTATAATTTGAGTGTCATTGTGAATGAACCCCCCAAAAAATCTTAAACCGTTTGGTTTCTCAAAATAGAAAATACACATTCCACATTCAGCCTGGTATTCGTATAGATATTATTATTTTTTATTTTCATATTCTGTGTGAACGTGTGAATTTTATTTACCGCAATCATTTATAGGAGATAAAATGGCCCCTTTAGCAGATTTCCTTTCATCATATATTTTTTATTTCCTAAAAATAATCTTTTCAAGCCTGGTATTGATTTTTTTTTTTTTTTTTACGGTTTCATATTCTGCACTTGAGATTTTCTTTCAAGTGATAATTTAGTAAAAGATTAATCTACATTTTTATAAAATTGCACTTAAAACCCTCCTTTTGATTTGATAATATGAATTTTACTTCATATTTTTACATCCACACAATCGTACTTGGCTACTCGTCAGACAATTCATGATTATATATGTTGACATATATATATATATGACGTATTTGTTATATATACATATATAAAGGTTAGGGGTTATAACTATAGATGTTTAAAAAAAAAAATCCAATAAGTGTAGCGGTTTGGATGCCAAAGCCCAAACAACATAGAAAAATATGTATTCCTGTAGCCTTTGTCGCTTAGCTTTGACGCCATATATATATTATATTATGTTGAACAAACAAAATAGGACAAATGTAACTTCAAGCCTACGTATTCTTTGACTTTTTTAGCGATAATTCAAAGACTACAACTAAAAAGCCTGGCAAGTGTCTTTTTTGTTGCTGCTCGCGTGTTAAAAAGCAAGCGGAGATGAAAGCCGTCGGCGTCGTCGTTCCGCGGCGCGGTCACGTGACAAAATCAGACGGCGTCCAATGGCGTCGCTCCCCAATCAGCTGCATTCATTCCACAGGAAATCCGCTCGGATCGTCAACAACTCTCCACTCTTGCCGCTTGGGAGAACGATCCGTGATGATGATGCCCGTCGTTTCAAGTCTTGGTTTTTTTTTTTTTTTTTACATCCTTCATCTGCTCTAAAGTGCCGAGTTACGGAGCAGCCCGCCTGGGGCGGTGGGGGGGTGGGGTGGCGGGGTCGGCGAGGGGTCAGGGTGTGGGATTCAAGGACTGCGTAGGACACCTTTTGAAGGTGACCTGGACCTGGACCCTGGCGGTCCGGAGGTCAGGCCGCGCTCTGAGGGTAGCGTAAGGGGAAATCAGAGTACAAGCTCAAAAGGGGGGGGGGTTCAAGGACCCCAAGGCGGGGTGTGGCTTCAGTATAACTAAGCCGAATGAGACAGGGAATTCCAAGGGTACTATTACCATAAAAAAAGGCCTCATATAGGAGCGTCAAAGGCTACAGGAATACATATTTATCTATGAGGTTTGGGCTTTGGCATCCAAACCATTACACTTATAAGGAACATTTTTTACAAACATCTATAGTTATAACCCCTAACATTTTTATTTTGCACAATCACCGACATAATCTACATGCTAACATGCCTAAAATGTGTTTTTTTTTATGAAACAATTAATATTTTGTATGTATTTGGTGATTTCAATTTAGACATTAATTTGATCCGAAATGAGTTATTTTACCGTGTTTAACGACCAAGTGTGATTGTGTGGACTTAGCAGGTTTTCAAACGCCAGTCACGTTGTTTTATTCTGTTAAAATCATAACTGGGTAAAAGTTACGCAAAAATGACTACAATTAAAATATATTTTTTAACTTTAATACAAGCTCATATTTTAAACAGACCACATTTAATACATTTATGTATTTGGTTAGATCAACAGAAAATATATCAAGTTGAGTCAGCGAATATGATTTCATAGATTTTAACATCACATATTTATAAACTCTAACCATGTTAATCCATACAGTCAGTGGGACATTTAAAATGATGAGAAATGCTCCATTTTTTTATACTTACTTTAACACAAAACTATGAAGTTGATCCAATATCAACTCCATTTTTTTTTTTTTTGCATTTATCTCAAATATGATTGTGTGGAAGCTGTTATCACGAAAGTACAAAATTTGTAGCACACCCTCACTCTAAAAAGGGAAAACTTATCTGAAGAGAGCATTTGGGAGCATGCAAGTATTTGCTGCAGATAAAACTATTTGCTTACTCCACAAAAAAAAGTTTGTTAACTCGATGCTTTTTTATCTAAATAAAACTAGAAATTAAAAATAACATGAACGGGAAGACATCCAAGTGAGATTTTGATTTTTCTGTCGGTTTGGACACGGTTGCTGTTCTGCTCCTGCTCCTGCTGAGTTCTGTCATGTTTGGTCTTGGCGAATGAAATTTTTACCAACATGTCTGAGGTTGAAACGTGAACGCAATGTGCGCAAAAAAAAAAATTGCGGCGGCCAATTTTGTTTGTCAACATGCAAGTGGGGCCCCTTAGCAATCGAACTCAGCGCGAGATACGACGCGACAACAAGTCACGCGCCGCAGGAACTACCCGAACCGGCGAAAGCTGTGTCGGGACTGCAACCCCCCCACTCGAATAATTCAAGCATGGAGAAAAAGAGTGCAGACAAAAATGCTATTTTACATTATTTAGCAGCAGTGGAGGGTCAAAACATGACAAAATACTAAAAGTATGTATAAATGAAGCAAAAGTTTGTTGTACTGTAGATGTATGACATTCGATAGTCATCTAAAATATCTTGTTACACCTTTTTAATGTGTTTATTATGCTGGTTGAAGTTTTGCAACAATCCACTACTGCACTGACCTTTTCCCCGACATTTTTGTGCATCTTATTACTGGCTCAAAATATCAGAAACGGCAACACAACGCCAAAATTCCACTTCAAAGTAGTAAGATTTCTGTTGTCTTTGGTGTTGGACGGCATTCCGTGGGACAAAATAGGACCAGGAGGAATTTCATTTCGATTTCTACCGGGAATAACAAAATTGCTGCAGCGCTGACCCCTCCACGCCTTGAATAATTCAAAGCGGGGAGGAAACTGCAAACAAAAACAAACGCGGGGAATCAAGTCAAGACGTCCATTTGCTGTTCAAATTCATGTATTCCGAGAAAGTATTTAGGAAGGACATCGGTAGCCCTCCCATTTTGCTTACATTTGATGCCTTAAAGGGGGATAAAACGGGATTTTGCACATTTTCTCCGTTTGTCTTTGGCACTGAAAATTGGGACAGCGCTGCCAAAACACTCCCCGAATAATTTAGAGCGAGGAGAACGCGGCGCAAATAAAACCGAGCACAAATCATGCGACAGATCAAAAGGTCAGGAGGTCCCTTTTTCCACTCTAAATCAAATATTCAAATGAAGACTTGATGAGTGACAATCTTAAGTCCAATAGAAAAATGTCAACCTTAACAAAGGTTGCTTTAATGATGCCGTTTAGGGAGCGCATCCGGCATTATATAATTGATACACCTAATATATCTGACAATATGTTTACCATATAATGTTTTTATTGTGGTTTTATTTGTTGCACCACATCCTACAGTCAAGTGTTTCTAATATTTGCTAAACTTATTATGCTGCATTGAAGGCTCAAAACATGCGCACCATCCACACAGCACAAGCCCACCGATGCCTTTGTTATTAAATCCCACTCGATGGTACCTTAAAGCGACCCAAAACTCCATTTTCTGTTTTTTTTTTTTTTTTTTCCTCCGCCTCAGCTATTTAAAAATGCTGCAACACCTCAGCGCGGCCCACACACGCCAAGCATTTGCAGCAGTGAAATAAATACTTCCACGAGGGAATATGCCGAATAATGACATCCACTTCGCGTGCGGTTCCAGCCAACGGCACCTCATCACAAATGTGTAAAGATTTATTTTCCGGCACCGGTGTGCGGATCTCAAGCGGTGTGTGACGTTCCTGGATGTGAATGTGTCACCTTCAGGCTATTAAAAATATTTTTTTTTTAAATCATGCTATGGAAAGACTCCTCTTGACGGCTTCATTGCACCCGAATGGGATTTCGCCCTATTATTTGCACCATTATTTCAACATAAAACGCATACTAGTGCTTCCAAACAATTCTTAAAACTCCCAATTGGGAATGTCACATCATATCAAATATGATTCTACATAAAAAAAAAAAATATAATGTTTGCATAATTCCAAAATGTCTAAATCAGAAAATACAAAAAAATACCCCGGAAAGTGCACTCATCAGACGGGAACCATATCGAATTAATGAATTGTCAGGATCTGTTTCCAGCCTTGTGGGAAAACTGCCTTCCCATTGGTCGAGGGAGAGCCAGTCGGGACGCAGAGAGCGAGGGCCAATCACAATTCACACAAATCTGGCACGTCAGGTAAAACCGAAAGGATAGCGAAAAATACGTCCAATTCAATTGACACTGCAAAGTGTGATCACACGTTTTCTAATCATGCGTCCAATAACAAAAACAAGAGATTGTCATTAGCCACAGTTTCCACGAGTCAGGTGATATTTTGAATGAAACATGCAACCCATCATGAGGGAAACCCGTCCATTGTTTACCAAATGTGTTGATTCTATCCATCCGTCCATCCATTTTCTTTTGCCGCTTATCCTCACGAGGGTCACGGCGAGCGCTGGAGCCTATCCCAGCTGTCAACGGGCAGTAGGCGCGGTACACCCTGAACTGGTTGCCAGCCAATCGCGGGGCACATATAGACGAACAACCATTCGCACTCACAATCACACCTACGGTCAATTTAGAGTCTCCAATTAATTTTGCGTGTTTTTGGTTATGTGGGAGGAAACCGGAGTGCCCGGAGGAAACCCACGCAGGCACGGGGAGAACATGCAAACTCCACACAGGCCGGGCCGGCTTCGAACCCGGGTCCTCGGAACTGTGAGGACAATTATCTATTTTCATCGTTAATGTAATCAAACATTGTTCGTGTTCCGACAATTTGGACTGATATTTCGTACGAGGTGAAGAACCAACGCCGGTGACGGCACTCGTGATTGATTTTGCTCCGTCAGCATTATTTTTATAGCTGGCTTTCGTAAAGGTCACCACTTTTGACCTCCGCCACTGAAATAGCAACTTCATGTTACTGAGCTGACAAACAATCACTATGTGAGCTGTCAGGTGGTATTCGCTACTAGACATAAACACAACATCGCTACAATTTATGAGACTCATCATAACCGATGTCACTTATTGGTTAAGTATTACGCTCAATGTCTGAAATCGGTTGCGAGAATCACTACGTGTATTTTATCACCCAGAACCAACTAAAATCTAAATCCACTCTTGCGTCGGATCGCTAATTAATGACTTTTAATTCCAAATTATTAATTATTATTATTATTATTTTCATTGTGAAAATTGATGTTCAGCGATTCCAGAGGTTCATTAGCTTAAAACGCTAACTTAATCAAAATCAAAAGAACTGGACATATTTTGACAATTGCCCGATGAACTTTCATCCATCCATTTTCTTTGCCGCTTATCCTCACAAGGCTCGCGGGGAGTGCTGGAGCCTATCCCAGCTGCCAAAGGGCAGGAGGCGGGGTACACCCTGAACAGGTTGCCGGCCAATCGCAGGGCACATCGAGACAAACAGCCGCAGGCCGGGCCGGGATTGAACTCTCGACCACAGAACCATGAGGCCAATGCTTTACCAGCTGATCCACCGTGCCGCCTCCGATGAAATCAGATTTTTTAAAACATTGTAAAGTTCAAAGTGGAAGAAACAAACAACTGAGATCTGCATTTGTGGGATGAACCACCCCATACATGTTTTGGGAATCTAAAACAACGTGCGGAAGTTAAATTGAATATAGTTTACTATCCTATGAAAAAAAAAAAAGGTTGTAAATATTTAATTAACATGTAATAAAATCAAACTTAACGCATGAAAAAAATTTTAAGGCCTGAACTTTTGCAATTTCAACCACACGACACAAATGTCTCAAGTTACTTTCAGCGTCTTTTACCCTTCACGGCGGCATCGCGTTCACGACTCGCCGCGTTTCAGGCCGGCTTCTCGCCATGTCCACAAACACAATAACAACGTTTTAATGTCAGCTGAGCCCTTTAAGAATAAATGTCACTGTGTCCCCGCCGCGCGTTTACTGGCCGACGTCCTAAAAGTCAAAGCGGCCCAAGCCGAAAGGTTAGTTTGGGGGTGGGGGGGGGGTATGCAAACCTCGTCTTTGACCCTAACTGAACTATTTTTTTTTTTAAATAAAGTTTTTCTGTCACTAATATGTGTCCATGTTTAAGTATGACAGCTGTGACATTATTTTTCATTTTCCTGAGGACAAGCACAATATTTATAATTCAACAATTAATGATTCAGTATAAATACACCACGACAGCGTAAAATAACGACACGGCGATAATCAAACCCTCCCGTCATCTGCCAAAATAAAAAAATATCGATAATGTCGTGATCCGGCTTCGTTCGACGGCATCGCGCTCTCTGCGCCCCGCGCGGGATTTTCGTTCGCGGTCGGGAGCCATTATCATCCGTCTCCGTCGCGCGCAAACTATCCATCTTCCCCGTGCCGACCTTGTTGCTAACTCCCAGGAATAATAAGATGGAAGGGGGGGGGGGCTATTCCTGCTAATGTCTGCGCTCGTCATTAGTATTTATTAGATGTCCTGCATGCATTATCAAAGCCATTTAAAAGTTTTCTGGGCAGAAGTTTGACTCGTGTACTGCTGAATTGCTTCTGCGCCAGCCGAGGCTCGCTTGCCCCCACCCCCCCCACCCCCGCCGCAATTAAGCCTTCATCCGCCACACTGCAGACGGAGCTTCCTGGTAGCATCTGCCGCGTTTACCAGAGGTGGGAAGTAAACAACGACTCGTTCTTTTGAGTTTTAATTTGTTCCGCGATCGAGCCTATGACTCAATTTCTCCATTGAAATGAAGTCAAATGCTATTACTTTACACCGCGGCTTATTGGTAATGCGCGCCGCAAAAACACTTTGGCATAATCCGCCGCGAGACGGCGGCTCTCGGTGTAAGATCTGGCTGAAAAGATTGAGGCGCTTTTAAGAGTGAAATGATGTTCACGTTCTTCTTCTTTTCCTTTCGGCTTGTCCCGGTAGGGGTCGCCACAGCGTGTCATCTTTTTCCATCCAAGGCTATCTCGTGGATCTTCCTCATTAACACCCACAGTCTTTATGTCCTCCATCAACCTTTTCTTTAGTCTTCCTCTCGCTCTTTTGCCTGGCAGCTCCATCCTCAGCACCCTTCTCTCTCGCCTCTGGACATGTCCAAACCATCAAAGTCTGCTCTCTCTAACCTTGTCTCCAAAACATCCAACTTTGGCTGTCCCGCCAATGATCTTATTTTTAATCCTATCCAACCTGCTCAGTCCAAGCGAGAACTTCAACATCTTCATTTCTGCCACCTCCAGTTCTGCTTCCTGCTGTTTCTTCAGTTCCACCGTCTCGAATCTGTACATCATGGCCGGCCTCACCACCGTTTTATAAACTTTTCCCTTCATCCTAGCGGAGACTCTTCTGTTCCACCCCGCTTGGACCAGTTTCTTCACTTCCTTTACCACACTCCCCGTTGCTCTGTGTTGTTGACCGCAAGTATTTGAAGTCATCCACCCTCGCCATCTCTTCTCCCTGGAGCTTCACCATTTCTCCTCCGCTGTGAATCAATTTGCTTTGACATCAACAGGCTAAGTGAACGACTGACGGGCAAATGTCAAATGGCTCTCGCGCAACCTTTCCCACCTGGAGAACGACCAGTATTTAATGTGGAACATGGGAAATTTGCCATGTTTCAAAGCCACTGTCATCGCGTTTAGAGCCAAAACGATGAGAATTGTGTCAATTCCCCAATGTTTGTCGTATCATGTTTTTGTTCCAATGACTTGTGTGAAGCCAATACTGAAAAAATTTCCCTAAACAGGCCCTCAAAATACTGTAAAAAGTTCTTTGTGGTAAGTTGACTCTAGACTGTCATGCAAAACAAATATAGAGGCGGTGAAAATATGAGGTAGTATCAGTTTATAGCCGCGCGACTTGAATCACATTGGTTGTAAATGTCTCCTTGGATATGTTCGTGCCGCGGAAATCAACTTTATTTGATGACGGGCTTTCATGGCGCTCATAAAGTTTTTCCATTAAGTTTTTCGGGGGTTGGGGGGGGGCAATAAGTGCCGCTCCCCGGTGCCAAATGGACTCCAGCTGTTTCTACATCTTTCTTTACTGGTTTACAGTTCCCGATTGCATTTTGCTAACTAAATATATTGTAGGCTATTAATGATGCATTTGAGAAAACTGGGAAATTTGCCCTTTTGGTTGGGGGGGTGGGAGATGGTCTCAAAATATCAGGATCATTGAGAGGATTTGTCCATGTATACGTGGGCCTGTTCTTCACTGCAACCCGCTTTAAGATCAATTCTTTCGATAGCCATGTGTGGGGTCACGCCGCTGCATAAATTTGAGTACGTGAAGCTGGAATTTTCTTCATGAATCTGCGAGCAGGAACTCCGAACTGGACTTGAAGTTGCAATGACTCGAACGGACGTGCCCAAAAGGAGATCAGGTGTGAGGTGGGAACGGGATTACGGATGTACAACCTGATCTGTCGGGGCCGCGGGTTCGGGCCGGCGACGTTCAAAGCTTTATCGCCGAGATCCGAGTGATTAATGAAGCCGCCGCTGCGTTGTGTACGTGAGGAAGTCGGCGAGGGATGATCAGTCTTAATGAGCTATCCGCCGTCCGTGCATTAATTGCGCGCAGATATAATGCACGGGGGCTTCTGGCGGGGGTTCCTTGGCTTTCAAATACGATAACGAGGGAGAGCGAGCGAGGGGAGCGGGTGGTGGTTTTTCCTACCGCCGGCAGATTCCAAACCCACCCCCTTTCCCCTCTCTCTTCTGGCTCCAAAGGGGCCGAGATGTACGAGAAACTTCGAGACTGAAGCCGTGCTTATCTCAGCTAAAGGGGCCGACCTCTAATGACTGGGGTGGGCATAAAAACAATTAACCGATTAACCGACTGTTAAAATTGGTCTTTTTAAGCGTATTCCTTGCAATTTAGAAGAAAAACGGGATGCGCGGAACGAGGTACACTCGAGTTTTAGACGAACACGTACTGAATATTGAGCCAAACGATCAAATGGATCATTAAATGTTACAAACTAAATTGTTTACGATCACAGGGAGTAAAAGATCGTCAGAAGATGATAGCACTGAAGAAGTGTCCAATCAACTTGCTATTTTTGGATGGTTACCAGATGCTAAACTGAGCCACACAAACATCAACATCTAAGTACTCGAGCCTGTGTACATTTTTTTTTTTTTTTGCGTGCTGCCAAACAGGAAACAAAGATGGCGAGCGATGAGAAAGCGGGCCCTCGGTCTCACGGCGGCCGCCTTGATTAATCCACTTGGGGTGGCTATGGCAAAACTGTTTGCGGCAACGTCTAAAATCGAAACCACGAGCGGCGTGGCGTTAATAATACCATTTAGACCGCTTTATCTCGACGAGCGCTAGTGATCTACAGCACCTTCAAACAGGTCTCGGCGGCAGCCCACACTTGCGTACTGCCTCGGATGCTTATGCGAAGCGTCGAAATCTTTCGTGCCAGTGGTCACGCTATGAGACTAGGTATACACTCTGATGAGGTTTTTTTTTGTGTGCGTGTTTGCAGAGTTGCTGGACGGACGTGCAAATGGGAAGGTGGAGCAACTGACAACTAGCTTGCTGTACCTCTAAATATGCCCTTTATTCTAATCCAGACTCCAAAACGCTAATCCACAAACTCTAGACCTAAACATTACCTTGATACTACCCCGAACAAATACCATGTTGGAGAAAGAGCAGTTTACAATGCACATAACGCCACCTACATGAAATGATTGGGCTCATTCCAATGAAATTGGACATCAAAAGATAAACATTGCAATGAAAACCGAGCACAGGAGGCTGCTGCCCAGGTAATATAATATTTTGTGGCTCACATGGCTCATTGCCTGCCCCAAGTAGCTGTAAACAATTGCACGTTGGTGATTGTGAGCAGGCTCCGTGTTTAGCGCAGAGGTGAGAGCGACTGCCGTGTTAGCTCTTTATAAAATGCGCTCTAAGTAGAAAGAAAAAGTTTCATTACAGTAACGCAGTAAACCATTAAGTCTGACTGACATTTAAGACACACATTTCTATGGCAAACCGCTGTGCTGATCTTAACTCGGTGGGCCATCTTAATTGTGTTTGTAAGGGCTGCTCCTTCCTCCCCCGGTGATGTCTGATGTGAGCTGACTGGAAGATGAACTCCCCGGGCAGGCGGGGAGGCTGCGTGTCACTGCATGCGGATGTCTAACGTAGGCCTGTTGCCTCCTCGAGTGCATTTACGCATGTGATGGTCTCCGCCGCTTGTGTGTGAGCGAAGCACCAGTAAAGGCCATTGAGGCGGAAGCGAGCGTTAAGTGTCAGATAAAAACCTTGTTTTTTAAACTGGATATGTGTCAAAACCAAACGACGGCATGGACTATGTACAAAACGGACGCGCTTCATGGACAGTTCCAGCAGCCAATGAAAACGCCACAAAAAGAAAAATTTTGCACCCTACATATACGCTAGCACTACCTCAGGGATGGGTAACAGATTCGTAATCAGGGCTACGAGGAGGCGACATAGGACTGCGCCACTTGCTAACCAGATCTCCCCGGGAATCCCGTTGTCTCACGACGGTCGCATTTTGTTCACAGTAGCCCAAAACTGGGCTATCGTGGCCAGCGCTAACCCAATTTGAAGATATATATATATCGTGATACCCCGAACATCCATCCATTATCTACCGCTTTTCTGGGTCGGGTCGCGGGTGAAGTAGCTTCAGCAGGGATACCCAGAGTTCCCTTTCCCCAGCCACTTCTTCCAGCTCTTCCGGAGGGAACCCGAGGCGTTCCCAGACCAGCCCAGAGACATAGTCTCTCCAGCGTGTCCTGGGCCGTCCTCGGGGTCTCTTTCCGGTGGGACACCCTCCGGAGGAAACTCATTTCGGCCGCTTGTATCCGGGATCTTGTTCTTTCGGTCACGAGCCACAGCTCATGCCCATAGGAGAGGAGAGGAACGTAGATCGACTGGTAAATTGAGATCACCTTTCGACTTATCTCCCTCTTTACCACAACGGACCGATACGAAGTCCGCATCACTGCAGACGCTGCACAGATCCGTCTGTCGATCTCCCGCTCCATTCTTCCCTCACTCGTGAAGAACACTCCAGGGTACTTGAACTCCTCCACTTGGGGAAGGATCTCATCGCCGACCTGGAGAGGGCACGTCACCCTTTTCCGACTGAGGACCATAGTCTCAGATTTGGAGGTGCTGATTCTCATCCCATCTGCTCCACACTCGGCTGCGAATTGCTCCAGTGAGAGTTGGAGATCACGGCTTGATGAAGCCAACAGAACCGCATCATCTGCAAAGAGCAGAGATGCGATGCCGAGGCCACCAAACCGGGCGCCCTCTACGCCTCGGCTGCGCCTAGAAATCCTGCCCATAAAAGTTATGAACAGAATCGGTGACAAACGGCAGCCTTGGTGGAGCCTTAAAATGTAACGGAGCAAGTCCAAAACAAAGAACGCAAATTGTGACGATTAACTTTTTTTTTTTGCGTGTGTGCAGTTCGGTCAATCGATCCCGTTTCTGAGCGCCTCTGTGCCGAGCTCAACGCTTGCTTACTGTGGCTGACATCGAGCATCGATTTCAACGAGTTGCTCAATAGATCCGAGCTGCTTCTCGCAGCCCGTGCCCCGCACTCTAAAAGAGTACTTTAATCAACAATGTCAGTCACCTACGCTGACTGGGGAGTTTGTCTGGGCCAGCTGCACCACTTATTAGGGTTACAATAAAAAAGAATTTTTTTTTAAACGCAAAAAGGAGGGGAAGTGCACACCGTCGACAGGCAGGTATTACCACGAGTGCCTGCTGTGTGCGGCGAAACAAGGTGGGCAAAAATTATAGAGTGGCAACTGAAACATCACAGCAGGAGAGGAAGTTAAAAGTGCACACCAAGCAGACGATACACTGCACTTTCCTTTTTCCCTGACATATGCAGTCTCGCATAACTCATACTCGCTGTTTTGCACGGCCATTCAGCTCATTTGGCATTTGAGAAAATCGATGTAAAATCGGTTGACAAACAAATGAGCCAACTGATAGTGAGTCACGAGGTGGAGAAGTCTCATTTCTCTATTGTGAGACCTCTTACGCTCATTTCGGCACTGTAAAAAAAACATATAAGATGGTGGCTGACGTATATGTAGTGGCAGTATCCTTGCTGGTCATGGACATTAACTCGAATCGGAACTCAATAACCCTAAACCAGTCATCCGAACCCCTTACCCCCCAAGCCATTTTAGCCATTAAACCACAAACGCTAAACCCAAACTATAACCTGCTAGCCCTTATCACCGAACCCATAACAATAACCCAAAAGGCCTTACTCATAACAACTAACCCTGACCCAAAACCCCTCCCTAACACTGTTTGCGAATCCATTACTTACTGTACTGGTGTAGTAGTTTCATTGACTTTGTTGTTTACATTTCAGTGAACTTTCACTTTTACTCCACTTCTTCTTCTTTTTCTTTTGGCTTGTCGCCACAGGTGTGTCTTTTTTTTTTTTTTACATCTAAGCCTATCTCGTGCATCTTCCTCTCTAACGCCCTCAGTCTTCTTCAGCTCGCTCTTTTGCCTGGCAGCTCCACCCTCAGCACCCTTCTCTCTCGCCTCTGGACATGTCCAAACCATGGAAGTCTGCTCTCTCTAACCTTGTCTCCAAAACATCCAACTTTGGTTGTCCCTCTAAAGAGCTCATTTCTAAATTCCTCATTTCAACCTGCTCACTCCGAGCAAGAACCTCAACATCTTCATTTCTGCGACCTCGAGTTCTGCTTCCCGTTGTTTCTTCAGTGCCACCGTCTCTAATCCGTACATCATGGCCAGCCTCACCACTGTTTTATAGACTTTGCCCTTCATCCTGGCGGAGACTCTTTTGTCACATAGAACACCAGACACCTTGCAACCAACTGTTCCACCCCCCTATGACCCATTTCTTCACTCTCCATTGCCTTTATTCTTAAAAATGGGAACGAGTACACTTTTCCTCCATTCTTCTGGCATCTTCTCTCCTGCTATTACTCCACAGCCACCTTTAGATATCTCCACTGGTATGTCATCAGGGCCAGCTGTCTTTCCATTTTCCATCCAGTTCAGTGCCTTTCTAACTTCCTCTTTCCTAATCATTGCCACTTCCTGGTCATTCACGCTTGCACAATAAAATGTCTGCTGTCCTATTACGCCATCTTCGTTACTCGCCGCGACAAAAATGCAATTGCAATAAATTGGTCTCCTTTCATTTTGTTCAAATATGAACAAATAACGGTAAAACCATTCTTAATAAATTGCAGCTTGACAAAATGCCATGAATTTTGTGAAATCCCAGCACTCAATGCAGACAAGTTTTTCGTCTTTATCGCTCCTCCACACAAACCTAAAAGATGACACTCTACCCTGCCCCAAGCCTGAAGTCCCCTCGGATAGACTCCCACACATCCCTGACCCTAAGAAGGATTTTGACAACGGACGGCTGGATGGATTTGAATTATACGCTTAGCTGTGGCAGTCTTGTTTCAATTGTCACCTCAAACGGTCATTACACCATTGCAAAAATCCCAAAACTAATGGTGGCTTAAGGCTGTGTAAATACTTCATGTTTGCCGGTCAAGTGAATCTTGACACGAGCACGTATCGGCAGACGTGCGCACAAAGAAATAAAATCTGCTCATTGAAGCAGAGGGGGAGACAAATTGCAGTCTTTGAAGCAAAGACGGATCAAAGAGACAAGGTGCAATTTCTGCCACTGTTCTGTTTGGAGGCTGTCATCTGACCAAAAAAAAAAAAAAAAGCCACACCCGAAAGCACGCAGGCATTTAGCGGCCTGTTGTGTGGATTAAGAGCGCCGTCGGCGTCTCCGGGATTTGCCGTCAAACGCCGCGAATGCCGCGCCTCCCCGTCCCCGGCGAGGGGCGGAGGCGTGTCCTCGGGCGAGCGACTCGTTAAGAAGCGACGACGTCACTCAAGAGCACTTGGCTTGTTCGGCTTTTTGTCAAGCAATCACCGCCGAGTCCTTTCATGTCGGTCCCGTGAAGTGCGCCGCTGACGTCCTTTTCTGGCTTCCCTGAGAGCCTCCACAAAGCGATTCCGACTTCCTGTCCAGCAGCCGCGTTGCTCCTTTATCTTTGTTGCAAATGCATTTTTGAGGCCCTCCTACTTTACATACATTTCATAATACAGACTATTAATCCCCAAATGATTGTTTCCTTTGTTTTAAACTATTTGAATTTTTTTTTTTCATTTTGTATTTTTAATTCCAAGATTTGCCTTTTCTCAATCATTACTATGATCCATTCATTTAATGTTTTTTTTTTAAAACATTTAACTATATTTTTATTTGTTTTGTACTTTTTACATTTTAGCCAAACTTTATAGTTTATACAACAAACAAACAGACAAGACATGACTAAATAACAAATAACAGACTAACTAAACATATATGCAGTGTATATATTTGTTAACTGGTTATAAGCAAACTGATTATTAGTAAGCTTGTTTGAGTTAAAATTAACAGACTAAAAAAAGCATTTTGAGAAAGATTGGTTGCTAGAATCTTGAAGACGTGAATGTGATTTGTCCTGGAATCTGTCATTTGTTTTAAGCTACAACATTTACCGACTACCACCTGTTAAAAGGGTTTGCTAACCAGTTACTAGCTAGCTCGAATGGCGAGCAGCTACTGCACTTTTATCAGAACTGGATGACAGAATAAAAGTTTTTTTTTTTAAACTAGTCCTTGCCCTTTCCCAAATGGTTTCCATCATCTCTTAATCACATAAAATTTTTCTGGCCTGTTAAGATTATTGATACGTTACCATTTACCAGTTACTTGATTTCTTTGTTGTTGCTGTGAAAATGTCAGGAAATGGATGGATGATTGGATTGATTGGTTGAAAATGTAAAAATTACAATCGCGGATTGTTGTCGTCGGTTACGCTGGACTCTTCTGCAGACACGTTCTGGTCCTGCGACGCCGTAACAGCCGTCAAGCTCTGACATCCTGGGCCTCTTAGTGGGAGGTCAACAGAACCGCGCGGGTACGGGGCTTAATGGATCGTGACAGCAAAAATTCTCATTTTATAGAGACCAGACCGAGCCGACAATCCTGTCTAATTATCCGTTTGCAATTCTACCTACACTCTCATTTCAATGTAGCGCAGGCAGGCCACAAAATAATTGCTTTTCTGCAATCTACGAGTTCATTTGCCTTTGTTTTATTGATCGCAATGAGTCGGGAGGTGGCGCGGGTTTAGTGGGGGGGGGGGGGGGGAGTGTGTGTGTCGAAAAACAATCTCAACCTAAATGAAAAGCTTCATTAAATGTGAAAATTGTAGCGGGAATAGCGAACATCTGTTTCTGACGTGTCCCTGCGTCGTAAACTCCAAGGTTAAAACCAGACGGCGAATTCAGCCCGCGGGCCGTGAATCTACTTCGCCAACGACGTCGGAGAGTTGGAAACTGAAAGGTATTTGTGCAAAAGGATGATTTGGGGTGTCAAGACAGACCTGGTTTATCTATCAGCAGAGATGCTTCAGTTGAGTCGGAGTCTGTGGAAGGTGCATTAGCATCCTGGAATAAGGTACAACATGTTTCTTTGGCTTGAGGCCCAAACCATTTATTTCCACTGAACCTAACCCACTAAAACATCAACATTAAAACATTATTCCATTTTCCAAGCTGCTCATCCTCACAAGGATCACGGGAGTGCTGGAACCCAACCCAGCTAACTTTGGGCAAAAGGCAGACTACACCCTGAAGTGGGCCACGTAGACACCATCACTGAGCAGGAATCAATCCTAAGTTGACAGCACCAAAGTGTAGCACTCCACCATTGGCTACCTCGATAGTTAACCTGAAACCAGTAACCCATTAGTCCTGACCCTAATCCCCAAAACTCAGTTCCCCAACCACTGTTGAGGCACGGCACCCATTTCACATTCATAAAAATCTCATGAGACAGAATCAAACAAAAATGTCACTCAAAACATATGAATATTGAAACAATAATGATCTCATCGTAATTTATGCACAAATGTACTTAATGTGAAATCTGGTTCTGTTGAATCAAAGCTGATATGATCGCACCAAGTCACAACTTATTCAACAGGTGGCTACAAAAGTTTGTTGCGGAATTTGAAATTGCGGAAAACGTGATCATCTGTCGAGGCACACTTGGGTCCCAACGGTACCTCGGTGGCTAAATAATTCCACTAACCAAGAAACCAAACCCAAAAATGCTTAGCTACCCATTCAAACCTAACCGTAATCCTAACCCAAACCCATTAACCCGATCCACTCACCCCGATACCTTAAATCCGGCAGCCATTCCA
Organism: Syngnathoides biaculeatus; assembly: GCF_019802595.1. NCBI lineage: Eukaryota > Metazoa > Chordata > Actinopteri > Syngnathiformes > Syngnathidae > Syngnathoides > Syngnathoides biaculeatus. Next base: position 10,156,462 of record NC_084662.1, on the reverse strand, counting down.
GCATCACAAAATGCAAAAATCTAACAGTGCTTTGTGGCCACCTGGCAGAGAAACACACATTCTTTTAAAAAAATACTCATAGAAGATCGATTGTTGCCTTTTTGTCCAAGGCAGAGCCCAATCAGAACCACCATGATTCTCCATACGTTACTCGTGGTAACCCCGCCGCTCGCTTACCTATCGGATGTCCCGGATCGCTGAACTCGTACTTCCCCATCCCGACCGTCCGCAGCATTTGCAGCCCGTTCAGACCCTCCTGATTGTCGGCGGTGGGCGGGGTGGGGGCGGCGACGGGGGCGTGCGCGGCGACCCCCTGTCCGTTGGTGAGTTGGACGAGGCCCGGGTGGTGGGCGCTCAAGTGGCCGTTCCCCAAAATGCCGTGGGGGCTGGGGTGCACCACGTGATTGGACGGCGCGGTGGCGTAGGGCGGCTGGCCGGGCAGGCTCAGCACCATGGCGGGCGGCTGCGGGGTGGACTGCGGCGTCAGCTGGAAGTGGGCGGTCATGAGGGAGTGCTGATGATGGGGCGGGGGCACCGACGTCACCCCGATGACGGGCGACTGCGCCGTCACGCTGTGGTTGTAAGATGGCGGCTGGGGGAGGGCGTAGGTGTGGGGCAGGAGGCTGGGCTGGCTGACGGCGGCGACCGGCGCCACCCAGGCCGGACCTGGCGAAAACAAAAACAAATACAAATCCATCAATCTATCAATTTTCAAATGTTTATCGAGTGAGGACATATTTTACATCCATTTTTCGCACAATCATACAATCCTTTCCAGATTTGAAGGGTTGACGACAAGTGTCCTGGAACCTAACAACCAAGAACGAAAAGTTCCCGGAACTCAAGGTGAAGTGGGTTATTTAAAATGCAATTCTGTACAGTACTTATATTTTTCATCCAACTTTCAAAAACACGTTTGTGCAATCGTCCGACAGCTGCGCCGCTTACTGACAGGCTGAGGCCGCGTATGAATATTTTTGTATTCCTTATAACACAACCTCCCTTATGTATAATTAACCCCGGTGTAAGATCAACATCATCATGAGAGTTTAGCAAAGAGCAAACAAATTCAATGTGCTTTTTATGCCACTGTGGACTGTGTGTTTATCCGCATACTCTGAGCCAATCATTTCCTAGCCTGAGGCGGTCGGTGCATAGGGTGCGCTGGGAAGACGCAACCATATTGGACCCCAAATGATGCCTCCCTGCCATGCCTTCCTGCCACCTTCTAAAAATACCCGAGCACTGAATCAAAAAGGCCAAAGTCTAACCTGTGCTTTAAAAAAAAAAAGGGGGGGGAGGGAGGGAGGGAGGGAGGGAGGAAGTGGCGGGACGACGCTAGTATTATTCATGACGTGGAGGTGCCGATGTAGAAGTCAGACAGCTAACTAGCGCTGCCTTCCTTGCCCACCTACCTCAGCCCAGTTCACCCTACTTACTGCCAGCAATTATTTACTATACGACAAAAATACCGGGGCTAAAAATTAAAATCAAAATAAAAACCCCAGGCAAATGATTTCACGTGTAATTTATTTGTCATTATTATCGCTATGAAAAAATGTTGCTAACTGATACATTTGCATTTGTACTTTTTTCTGGTCTCAATAGCCTAACCTTGATAAATAAAGGTGAAATACATGAATAAATAAAAAATTTCTCAATCGAGCGTTCATAGTTTGCTGTAGAAGAGCACTCAAGTGACCCTTTTTTTTTTTTTTTTTGCTGTAACACCAGTCTGATGATATTCTTGCTAAAAAGAGACATTTTGGGCGAGTCGCGGCAGGTCAGGCAAGGAAATTAACTGCTCTGGGGCGAAGCCATTCTGGGTGGCTTCATTACAATAAGTCTTAGGGAGGAAAAAAAATCGAAAAAAGAGGAAACGGAGAGACAAGGGCATGAATAGCAAACTGTATAATACCGTCGACAGCGCTTTGACGTGGGCTAAGTCCACTAAGGTGGCTTCTTAGCATGTACGATCTTGACATTTCTATAATGTCATGCGTGAACAGGCAGGTTTATGTAAAAAAAAAAAAAAAAAAGCAGCTGTTTGTTCATTACGCCGAGTGGTAGTGCGTGCAAAGTATACAAGTTGCAAGCCGTGTACATTATATAGTGCATGGCTACAGGGAAGGCTGATTAGCATTAGCATAATATAGTAACATTATGATCTTTGTTGACAAAAAGCTGCTTGATATACTGGATGAGAGCTATTACAGACAAACAGAGCACGTGCAAAACAATCAAAATACAATAAATAACAATAAGAAGGCTCAATAACATTTGCAGGACAGAGGACCACCACGTAGTTACCGTATTTTCTGCACTATAAGGCGCATCTAAAAGCCTTTCATTTTCTCAAAAGCCGACGGTGCGCCTTACACATGGATCAATATTGAGCCTTTACTGCGGCTCCATCTAACGAATGCATAACGTAATCCCAGCTTCTACTGTAGCATCTATTCTATGCGCCTTATAATGGGGTGCGCCTTATATATGAAAAAGGTTTTCAAATAGGCCATTCATTGAAGGTGCGCCTTATAATGCAGTGCGCCTTATAGTGCGGAAAATACGGTATTTCTTTGCAAAAAGATGCAATCATATCAAGATACGGGAAACAGGAAGGAAATAGGAAGTAGACGCCTAAAACAACTCAACCAGGAACAGCAATAATCTTTGTTAGTATTAACAAAAAGCAGGAACATGTATTTAAATTGTTGCTTGATATACGGTAGAATGTAAAAGTACGTAAAGTTTTTAGTTTACAAAAAGCTGGCCTATATACTGGCTAAACACGGGCACATAGGATAAGCCCACCAAAAATAACAAAAACTTTACTTCAAAATGCACAAATCCAAGTCCACTCCCACCCCCCACCCAAAAAAAAAACCCCTGTTAAATGGCCTATCAAGCAGCTAGCATGAGAAAGTAATGAAGTACCCAACATCTTAGAGCTCAATCACAAACACACAGACTCAAAATACATAGCGAAAAGTCATCTCCTCCTCCTCCCCCCAAAAAGCATTTTTTGCGTTACCCGCGGCCTCGCCATCCCGATGCTGCTTGCTGGGGGGCTCGTCCGTGTCCCACGGCGTGAGCTGGTTGATGGGCGTCTGTCCCCACCTCACGCCCGGCGTGAGCAGCAGGCCGGAGGGTTGGCCGTCCCCAGGAGAGACCTGCAAACGCGTCAACAGCTCATTAATTAGGATGATTACGAAGCCATACTAAAACAGTGGAGTTGCAAGTTTGAATCAAAATCAAAATAAAACAATAAATAAAATAAAACTAACATGATACATAGGGTTAGGGTCCTGCATCTTCCTGTGCTCTGTTTTGGTGGTGCAAATTTTTTTTTTTTAAAAAGCCCACAATTCTGGAAACAGCGATGTCCTTTGTCCATCAAAATAAAATGTTTTTATTTTCACACCTGCTATGTTGAAAAATTGTGTTTTGTGAAGAAAACCCGTTATCAGGCGAGCGCAGCCTGATGTAACGCTGGCTCAATCGCCGGCGGACCCCATGGGACATCTTCCCCCCCCCCATTTCACCCGCTGCTGTGCTGTCTGGACTCGGCCGAGTGCGGCGGGTTTTCGAGGGTTCGGCGCCGAAGCCGGATTCCCCTCCGCTTGGCCTCGGAGTTAATAGAAAAGACCCGGATCCCCCTCCAAGCGGCGTTCTGGCCCTCCGTTCCATTATACCGCATGACCCCACTGTGACGCTATTTAGCTCCGGAATTCACAAGCGGCTTTATCATCCAGAACACATCCAGTTGTAGTAACACAAGAAGGAGTATAGAGCGGTAATAGAAACAGTATTACAATAATTGTCGCTGTGGTAGGTGCAGTATAATATAACAGCCCCCCCCCCGAGTACCACCATAATGACCACGTTAAAGCCCCAAGTGTTCATCAAAAGCGAAGCTGGGGTTTTAATTCTTAGAAAGTATATTTAATTTGTTCGTAGGCCACCGTAATTTTATACCTTTTATCCATCAATACGTAATCAATGTATTTAATTAACCTTTACTTATCCAGGTAAGCTACGCAAAAATAGATTCTCGTTTGAAAAACAAGGTCAAATAAAAGCACGGTTATGCATGGTTTACACATTTGATTTGGTGATTATTTTGTGGATCACGAGAGCAAGCCCGTGTACAACTAGTGGTACTCGTACCACACTATTGTAGTAAAAGTAGGATGAGGGGTAGTAGTAGGAGTTGGAGTCGTAGGATTAGTAGGAGGAGTCACAGTAGCAGTTTGAGTAGGACAGTCGGAGGAGTATAAGTAAAAATAATGGACCTTTCTGACCTGTCAATCACTCGTACAATAATAGCCAATCAGATAGCCGCATTGTCTTGACGCGCCCCTGCCGCCATGTTGTCCCGCAAGCAACGCTGGTTGTCAGTAGCGTGCGCTTGGAAAAGTTACCGTTACGAAGGAAATGGTCCTCAGAATCGCTTGGGGAACGTGCAATTCTGATGAAAGATATCCTGCTAGGGTTCATTTTCCAAAGCCTAAAACGCAGTTGACGAAGTGTCTACGATGGATTAAGGCTCGCGGAAGAGCGCACGTACAACAAAACGTAGACAATATCAACAAACGCTAGGAGGTATTTTTGAAGGTAAGTGAGGGAGAAGTATCTTCTCTGAGCTTGATTGAATTATTATCAGTGCTTTATACATTGCAGGAGAACAACTTTCACTTTGTTAGCGTATCACTGACCTGCTGAATGAAGTGTGTCAGTTTTATGCTGAAGAGTCGGGTTAGTGATGCGTAAATGCGCCATGTCATGGAAGAGAAATGTCTATTTGCCCATTTGTAACACATCGGACTCTTGAGACAGTCAAATGAATACACCCATGCACTTATAAAGACTACAATGATATTACTCGTGATCTTTCCAAGTAAAAAGTACTCACCCTGCTTTACATGCGCAGTACGATTCCACTATTTTATCAATATGAAGTTGGTGAGGCGTCAAACTTTTTTTGCATCGATCGCCGACGTTTCGCTGTAACTCGGAGATTGTGTCCTGCTCCGTCCTAAATCTTAATTCCGTGTACATAACCTTGAGTGCAATAGTTGAGACCTCTCTGTAGAACTCTCTTTGACAAGTCTGACGCATTTGGCAAAAAAAAACAAAAAAAAACCATACCCCAATATTATCTGGAATACGCGATAGAGAATCCACTTCAAACATGTTCTGTTCAATCGCCATTTTGGAAACTTGTGCGATATGGCTAAGGGGGCGGAGTTTAAGCTCACCATCGGAAAGGTCCATTGTTGTAGGACGCCAAAGAGTGAGAGTGAAGGTGGGAGTAAGCGTAAAATAGGAGTGCTAGTAGGAGAAGATGAAGGAGTAAGAATAGGAAATGGTGTGAGACTACAAGGAGACCATCAGTGGGAGGAGGAGGAGTAAGAGGAGGAGGAGTTACTGTAGTAGTACCTGTAGAAGTAAGCGCTGGATTAAAAACAGAAATGGTAATGGGAGTACAGAAGTATGTGTTAGAGAACGTGTGGGAGTAGGAGTTGTAAGAGTAGTAGTAGTAGTACAGTATTATTTGTTTGGAAGAGGAGTAAGTGGAGTAAGCGTGGAAGTAGGAGTGCGGCGATTAGCATAGAAATAGCGAGTTGTTGCAAAAAAAGGGCTGCTCCGATAGATCAGATAATGTCTTTGGGCGTTGTGAATCAGCATGCGGTTCACCGCCCAAGGTCGCTTTTTTTTTTAAAAACAATCATATATTTGCGATAATGAGGGGGCTTCTGTGCGCGTGACAGCAACTGCAATATAAATTGTCAATAACAGTAAACCCGAAACGGGACCCTGGGGAACGCCTTTTTGCAACCGCGTTGCGTTGTGGGATGAAAACTCAAGTTTCACGCGGGCAGACAAGCTGAATGCGTGTCCACTTGGAGATAAATCCCGACTGGAGCTTCCCTGACAGTTTGCGTGTGTGGGCGATGGTAGCCAAAGAACCCAAGGAAGGGAAAAAAAAAAACAAAAATGTAAAAAAATAAAAATAAAAAACAAAGACAAAGAAGTGATGGAGCAAGGGAATGAAGCCCAAGAAGACGAGCTGTCAGCTTCTTTTGTCCACTTCAAGCTGTCAACTCAAACGCTTTACTCAGAGAACTGGTCCATTCTCAAGGACTCAAAGGGGGAGGAGGGTCAGATTCCCGAGCATATCCAAGGTGAGAAGACGCACCTTCCAGCCCTTCTTTTTTTTTTTTTTTTTAATCTTAATGAGCGACCTTTCTTCCTCATCCTCCTTTCCCCTCTGCGACAAAAAGGGGAAAGCGCTCGTTAATGCTCGGAATTGACCCGCTCACTTCGCCCACGTACGTGACCTCATTAAAAATGAATAACAGTTTACCCCAAAACACGTCATTTGCTGCGGCCGCGGACGTTGGCCAACAAGATCTCTATTCCACCTCGTGCCAGAGGAAGCGCTGCAATGCCGGTTTTAAACGACCGTCGCACTCAAGAAGAAGTTAAAAAAAAAAAAATGACCAATGAAAGAAAAAAATAATAATTTGGACTGTAAATAAAAAGACTTTTGAAAGTTTTGTGCATTAATAATTTATGTAGTTTTGGCGCAATCCTGGTAACTCACTAAACAGACAACAAAAAAAAAAAAAAAACAACTAACTAGCCCACAGGTGTCAAACTCAAGGTCCAGGGGCCAGATTCGGCCCAACGCACGATTTCATGTGGCCTGAGAAGGTATCAACTGCCGTGATTTCTGCTCAAATCTGTTCCTAAACTTCAGATTGACATTTCATAATGATAAAGATATTCCAAGCAGTTGTGAGCTACTAAACAACAATTGTTGAAAAACACATTAGCCCTTGATTTCTGATTCCAAAACGAGTTCATCATTTCATGTGTAACTATGAGGCAGTTCAAGATTTTTTTTTATGGTTTCGCAGTCATAATGGTCCTCTAAAGGGAAACCATAACAACGTGACCCACGACAATTAGTTTGACACTCCTGAACTAGGCCCATTCATGCACTATAACACATGTATAAACGTACGTGTTATAGCTAAGGATAGCCAAGTAGTTATAAAAGGCTAACTACTCATTACTTGTGGATTTTTATTACAAAATTAGCGGGCTAGCTAGCAAACTAACTACCTAATGCAGAGGTTTGCCTTTTTGCAGATGCATTTTTTTTCTCACGCCCCACGCTACAGGGGACGCACCCTTCAGTTTGAAAACCACTGACCTGAGTAAATTAAAAAAAAAAAAAACTCAAACAAAAGAAAAAAGTAACAAAAAATATATAACTAACTGACTTGGCCTATCCATCACCACTTGTATATTGGTGTAATTGTCAAATAGAAAAAAATCAAATAAAACAAAACAAATGACTCAACCCAAACCATATCACACTAACAAAACTAACCAAAAAACTAAACACTAACAAAGCAAAAAAAAAAAAAAAAAAAGTTTGAGAAAATAAAAGTCAAGAAGCTTGCTAAGAGAGGAAAAAATATGTACCATGTATTGCAGATTAACTCAATATTACACACCAGAATATCGCGATGCATCAAGAGGAATATAAACAAGACTGGGCTAAGACTGTAAATACTGCTGTTTGCATACGCATACTTCTAAAACACACACACAAGGATTTATGTATCACGACACTAGACAAGTACGAAGGAGCTGCAAGTTCTGGGCGGGCTGATGACATTTTCTCAGCGTTCAATTTTTGCATCGCGTGGTTCCGGCTGCATCAATCGCGGGCGGTCCCATTATCGCGGGCCGGCAGATGATTTCTCCCGAGTGGACGGATAAGCATCTGCTTGGGTGCGCAGACGTGGGTTCCAGATTAATAATAATTGGGCGGGCTGCGCCGGAGCCGTTCTGGGCTCTCGTCGGGGATCGAACACCAACACGTTTGAGGTTGCGGTGCACAGAGAGATGGCAGGAGTGATGCCAGACACTTCATTAGGTACACCTGCACCATCTAATATTCTGCATAAAAGGTGCTCATCCCAATTTTTGACAAAGTTGTACATATATTATGCTCCAAACTTATTGGGAAATATTTGTAAAAGGCTCGCAGCAGGAGGCCTTCACACAAACATTGCTACAATCAGTTTATCGGAAAATAGATTTAAAAATCCCCATATTTATGCCTGAACGCATACATAATGGGTATGCAAGGCAAAAAGTAATAGAAAGCAATAAAAATATAATGCAATTGTAAATATGCTGTGCATATAGTAGCTTCAAAACACAAATGTAGATATTGCCAACAGCTTTATGATGACAAATGCTGATAACGTATTTTATAAAAGTTAAATAAATCAATCAAAGTGGACATTTTTCCATTCCTGGAGTGACAAAATCTAGCTAAGGATTTTTTTACAAATGACAAATTACGCCTACCAAATATCTGGGCGACGCTAAATGAAAAACTTTTTTTTTTGCCAAAGTCATGGGCCGAGCATGGGGTCAAAATCTGATGATCAGTTTGAGGATTTGCCACAGATGATCACACACGCACGCACGGCTGACATCATCGTGATTGCGACCGCGCCAGCCGTCACCATCTTGCCGCGGCAGGCGCCAGGCTCGATCCGAGCAGAACCTCGTGCTGATGATGATCGCCGCCATTTGGCCAGCGCGCGTGCGCGGCGGCACAGGAGGCGTCTCGCCGGGACGCCGAAGATTTTTGGGTTTTTTTCCATCGCTTTGAGTCCCTCGGAAAGAGATCCTTTAGATTGTTCAGCTTCGGGCCCGCAAAAATGTTATTACAAAATCGTTACAAGTTTGCTAAACAAAAATAAAAACAGCCAAGCACAGCATACCACAGGACACTTTCCTGCTCCTCGTGTTTCCCGGGACTTTTTCCATTTTGGATATATTTTTGCTTCTTTTAAAAAGATGTTTCCGGTTACACGTTATTAGAGTTTCAATTTGGCATCAGCCATCCGCAACTAAGCTATCGCAGCTAGCAACGCGCTTGCCTTGTTGCAATGTTTGCATGCGCTACCGCGCTACTGTTTCTTTGCAAAGGTCTTCTCTCTTCCGCCATGACCGCACCTGTGCGCTGTTGCTTCCATTAAAATGCACGACCACCTCCGCAAATCTGCTCGCTATCTCGGGGGAGACGCGTGTAAACAAATTTAATCAAGACTCTATATTGCTCCCTCCATAGAAATAACACCGCTTCGTAATTGCACGCGAGGAAGGAGGAGTGTGTGCGGGAAGTAAATGAAATTCATGAAATCCATCTGCTTGCTACTAATGCTTCCCCCCACCTTTCTTTTTTATCTTCAGAAATGTGTGGGTACACATGGGTGAAATGGTAAAGAAGTAAATAAAGCCACAAATAAAAGAATGCTAAAATAGTAGACAAATGTCCCAAAAAATACTGTAGGGAATAACTGAAAAATGAAAAATAAATAGATTAAAAAAATACACATATACTTGTGTATTTTTATTGCAATATTTAAAAAAAAACAAATACCAGCCCAAAATACACAAATTTAAATTTCAAATTCAGTGAAAAATTCAAAAATCTCTAAAAAAAAAAATATACAATTTTTAAAAAATGGCACCATGACCTGTGGATTGCTTTCCACTCGCCGTCCAAACTGTACACGAGGAGGAAGGAGGCGGACTACGCAAGGAAATTAAATTCATGAAAATCCAACTCCTTGCTACGAATGCTTCCCCCCACCCTTCTTTTTTATCTTCAGAAATGTGTCGCCACAGATGGGTGAAATGGTAAATAAGGAAATGAATCAACAAAAGAATGCTAAAATATTAGACAAATATACACAAAATACTGTAGGGAATAACTTAAAAATAAGATTAAATAGATGAAAAATACACATATGTGTATTTTTATTACAATATTTAAAAAACAAATTTAATAATTAAAAAAAATAGCCAAAATAATATTTATAAGGTAAGTTTCAGATTAATGGAAAAATTCCAAAATATCTAAAAACAAGAGAAAATATACAATGAAAAAAAAAAAATGGCACAGTGACCTGGACTGCCTTCCACTCACCCTCTAAACTGTACACAAGGAAGAAGGAGGCGGACTACACGAGGAAATGAAATTCATGAAATCCATCTGCTTGCTACGAATGCTTCCCCCCGCCCTTCTTTTTTATCTTCAGAAATGTGTGGACACACATGGGTGAAATGGGAAATAAGTAAATAAAGCCACAAATAAAAAGAATGCTAAAATATTAGACAAATATACACAAAATACTGTAGGGACTAACTGAAAAATGAAGAATAAATAGATAAATAAAATACACATATATTTGTGTATTTTTAATACAATATTTAAAAAACAAATACTGTCCCAAAATACACTAATTTAATAATTTAAATAAATGGTCAAAATAATATTTCTAAGGTAAGTTTCAGATTAATTGAAAAATTCCAAAATATCTAAAAACAAGAGATAATATTCAATGAAAAAAAAAATGTCACAGTGACCTGGACTGCCACATTCCACTCACCCTCCAAACTGTACACAAGGAAGGAGGAGGCAGACTACACAAGGAAATTAAATTCATGAAATCCAACTGCTCGCAAACCCCCCCCCCCATATCTTCCCTCCGGCCAAGCTCGGACAGATCTACCCGACTTGGCTGAAGTGTGCAAGATGATGGGTATAATGCCTCTTCTCCCACAAACATCCATCACGCACACTCGCCACGTCGCCTCCTGACCCATCATCTCTCTCCAAAAAAAAATTCCCACCTCCTTCGCCCGAAAGAAATCGAGCGAGCGTGGTCCGAAAGTGAGCGACAATTAACGTAACGCGTTCGCTCGGAGAGCTCGTCTCCATGGCGACGCACAGTCACCTGAATGCGAAGCCGATTAGTTCCGGGTGTCCCCGCATGCCGCTGTGTCAAATCTATTGGACCGGAACGTTGCTGCGCGCCGCGCAAACACACGCAAGTCAGTAAACAAAGAGAAAAGAAGCGCCATTTGCGGTAGGTGACTTCGTCTAAAATGGTGAAGCGTCGCATGCAGATGGCGGCTGCAGATGGAGGAGAAAAACAAAAATCAAAAAAACAAACAAAAAAAATCCCCCACTGGTAACTAATTTTTGAGCATGCTTTTTTCCCCTCAAATCAAGACGTTCACTGACGATGGAGAAAAAGGACAATGCTAACATTTTTATATTATATATATTATATTTTATATTAAATTGTTTTTTAAAGAAACTATGAAAAAATAATTATGAACAAAAATATTGGATTCAATTTAAAACTTGAAGAAAAAAAAAGGTCGAAATTTCAAAAACTGCATTAAAGATACATAAATTTACAAAATATAACCACAACCAATTCAGAAAAATGTGAAATAGAGACAGATACAAAAATCTCGACCGAAAAAATGCAAATATGTCGGAAAAAAACCCGTACTGTAATTAATTAATTATAATTCATATAATACATATATATCCTGTGCCCCTTGTGGATATACAGCTAAGAAAATGGACAGATATAATTATACAATTAATGAATTTATTCCGTGACCAGGTTTTGATCTCAAAACGTGTTAACTCAAAGCACCATCTACCAATGAAATGATTCAAAATATCACAAATCCGTTCCACCCCCCCTTATGGAAACCAGAACTATAACATATTGTACTTTATAAAAAAAAAAAAATGTAAAGAATGAATATTTGTGCATCACGATTAATTCATTGCAGACAAAGGAAACCTTCAACCAGCAACTGTAATCTGCAATCATTTGGAGATGATTTTGTGATAAAAGACCGACACATGTAAACTTGACTACCGATATACTCAAACATCACACAAAATATTTACAGTGCAGTGCTGTCACCTGGGGTATATTACACCATATTTCTCGGCGTCATAACATACTGACATCCCCTCGTGCTTCACGCTAACCCCCAGCCGACACGACAGGCCGCCATAATGAAAATAACACTTTGGTCTGCCGGGCGTGTATAGAGCTGACGCTCCGAGGAACGGATACGCTCTGTGATTTCTACCCCCCCCCGCCGCCGCTGAAAACTCGGATGCTGAAACCGCGAGATTGCCGACATGCTCGAGTGGGAAAGCGGAGCTAATATCCTCCGATTGCTCAGACCTCGCGGCGCCCGCAACCTCCCTTTTGTCTTCTTGTTTATACGCGAACGGGCTTCGTCCTCGGGGCATCCAGCAGTTGAGTTGTTGAGGGCTCCTTTGAGTCATGGGAAGAGCTTATCGAGCCCCCACCCGCTACCGCCGCTGCCCTTGCTGACCGGGTGACACGGGGGGTGGGGGGTTGTCTCCGGCGGGCCGTGACTGTTGAGCGTGTGGGGAGTGAACCATCCAACGGCCTGTCAGCGCCTCAAAAGAAGCTTCGTAAACGGTGTGACATCCATGAGGGGACACTGGCAACTACATCAATGGAGTGAGGGCAGTGGGATCAACTACAGTGAAGAAAATAAGTATTTGAACACCCTGCAATATTGCAAGTTCTCCCACTTAGAAATCGTGGAGGGGTCTGAAATACTCATCGTAGGTGCATATCCACCGTGGGAGAGATCATCTAAAAAGAATGCAAATAAGTATTTGAACACCTGATAAAACCAATGTTGATACTTGGTCCAGTAGCCTTTGTTTGCAATTACAGAGGTCAAACGTTTCCTGTAATTGTTCAGCAGGTTTGCACACACTGCAGGAGGGATTTTGGCCCACTCCTCCACATCTCCAGATCTTCTCTAGATCAGACGGGTTTCTGGGCTGTCGCTGAGAAACACGGACTTTTAGCTCCCTCCAAAGATTTTCTATTGGGTTCAGGTCTGGGGACTGAATAGGCCACACCAGAACCTTGATACGCTTCTTCTTACGGAGCCAGTCCTTGGTTTTTCCTGGCTGTGTGCTTCGGGTCATTGTCACGTTGAAATACTCAACCACGACCCATCTTCCACGCTCTGACTGAGGGAAAGAGGTTGTCCCCCAAAATCTCACAATACATGACCGCGGTCATCCTCTCCTTGATACATTGCATTCGTCCTGTCCCACGTGCAGAAAAAACACCCCCAAAGCATGATGCTACCACCTCCATGCTTCAGAGTAGGGATGGTGTTCTTGGGATGGAACTGCAAAAATAAAAGCTAATAAGCTAATACTTGTAAATACCAACATGTTGAAAATCCTTGCAGGTCTTTTCCAATATTTAATTGGAAAAAAACTCATCTTGGATTTTTTTTTCCATTTAACCCCAAAAAATGACTACGCTACTAATTCTGCTTTTTCAGCAATTCCTTGTTTCCACCGCAATTTAAAACCTGGGCTTGGCATTTAAGTGCTTTTAATTGTTATGGAAAGTTTTGTCACTAACAACAGTGACGAACTGCATCCTGGCCGGACCGCCAACAACACAAAGGAAGCACTCGGCAGTATCTATGGTAATAATAGACGCTCGTTTGTACAAGACTGTCGCATTGGAATGCTTTCAAAGCCGCCGCTTTAAACTGCTACTTACTGTTGGTTTTCGTACCAACATATATCTCTATCCTGGGGGGCAACAACAAGGCAGCCCCCCCCCCCGCCACTCACAGGCTGCTTTTCATCTGACAAGATGAAGCGGTCAGCGAGATCCCCAGGGGATCCCAGCACGCCCGGCGAGGTCGGGGTCCGTCGCAGCAGAAGCAAGGCAGGGGCCTTTAGAGTGCGGCAGGTGGGCGGAAAAACAAAATGAACCCCGCAAGGAGGGAAGGACTGTTTTGTGGGTCTTGAACCGCCTCCGGGCGGGCCGCGAACAATGTGAGCTCTTCAAATGCTAATACTAGTCCATGCACATGGCACAAGAATTTTCAAGGTAAGCGTCACACAAGTCTTAAAGGCGTTGAGCGGCAAACTTCATTTGGTTGCATTATACATACTCAAGTCAAATGTAAACAAACAATTTCCCAGCAATGACAGCATGGAGTTAGCGAGCTAGCTATGCCCGCACCCGATAATCCCCACTTTCCTTTCAGACAGTCCACTGGCATGGATGCCTCAGAGTGCCTCGTTATCAGCTGTGAGTGTGGGCACCACACCGAGAGATTGTATTTTGACAACAAATCAGACAATTTAAAGGTCTTGATCAGGGGAAAAACAATTATCAGTCACCTTTTTGTAAGTTTTCGGCAAGATTTGAGGTCTGGAGTCAATCGCATCCATGCTTTGTGGAACACGAGCGTTACAACTCTCACTAAGTGAGTGGAGAAGGACTTTATTAGGTTTAAACACGGGGCAAAGCCAAACTCTTATCTGCTCAAGCATAATATTCCTCACAGTGTCTTTGCGCCGAGAGCCCACTGAAACATGGATTTCATACATGGTTTAATCCTTTAATTTGGTTGTTCAAATCCGCCCCCCTTCTCTGAATGCTTCTTCGCGGGGAGATTGGTGCACCGCCGGTCTGTGGAAAGCGGCCAGCGCAGGAAAGCGCGCATAAGTTTAAATATTTCATTTATTGGTTTGAGTGGTCACACTGAGAAGTATTTACTACTTGCATGGTGCTCATTGAATTTTTCTCAACGCAGCGAGAGAAATAATTTCTTTTACAATTTTGTCGCTTTCATTGGTGAGAGCTGTCGGTAGTGCGACCTCAATAGTGTGCGGGGGTAGTGGAGGAAGTCCCACTGATTGACCATAAGAGGATGCACGAAAGTCTCAAGGACTCATGTGTGAAAGTGAACTGGACGTTTTTCATTTTGGCATGAAGCAGACATTTCGGGACACACTGGAGCAAACACCGTTGATATATCACACTGTGCTGTATTGTGGAATTTTATGAATGTACATACATATATATCGGGACTCAGCAGTTATTATTTTTTGACACATACTTACTGCAGACTCACATAGCAAAAGGTCCAAGCCAGGAAGACAGAGTATGAAAAAGAAAATGTCATTTCATTTCAGAAAAGTATCTTAAGTGTATTGTGCCTATTGCAAACTAAAACTAGCTTAACTTACACAACTCCATGTCTGTGTTAAACATCGTTAGCGAATAGCCCCAACAGAATGAACTGCTATCCCTCAGGTATTCAGGATCAAGGGAGAATAGATATACAGTAGGCACCGGTGAACTTTCAATGTCTTCATGGAGCAAATGGGAACAAAATACAACAACCAGAAGCCCAGTCCTAGACAACCTGCCAATGGCCTCACCTGACGCTGTCACTCAACAAGTGGCGAGCGGTTTTCGCCTTGCCGGCCAGACTGTCCACCACATACATACCAGTAATACATTAGGGCGAATTCCAACTTGTTCAAATTTAGGTTATGGTTACACACCAAAGACCCCCTAAATGTAGAGAATTCCAAACGACGCACCCTTTTCCCCTGAAGTTGACTTTGGGACTTTCCAAAGTTCTCAACTACCCGAGTACAATTTGTTTTGCTGCCACAGCACAGCGACATAAATCCAGTGTTGGCAGTCAAGCAGAGCGGCGTAGTAAACAATCAAGATGGCCGTGCTTGATATTCCGCTGCGATACATCCCGCTTTGATGGGTTCTGATAGAGATTCTGTGTAATACCTGCTGCCGGCATTCCATTAAGACACATTCTCGCCGCAAGGCAGCACGTAGCTTTCTGTTCCACTGAGCACAGCCATTTCCCTTTTCATCTCTCTTTTTTTTTTTTTTCACTGCCCCTTTTTATTATGAAAGGATACCATCATCCTGCAATGGATTTCGGCACCTGGGACGGACTCTGCTATAGTGACGGAGTACTCAGTCATCAGTCCAAAAACTACACACCCGCACCTCTTACTCTTCTCAAAAGCCAATTTATAATTGATTGAAAAGTGGGGAAGAATAAAATAAGTTTTTTTGTACAATTAAGTGTCATCACCGAAGTTTCGACAGCCGTGATCGATGTGGCACGTCGCAAAAAAAAAAAAAAGAAATCTCATCTGGCATTGTGTCTGGTCGGGCCATTGATCCGGGATGCGGACCCCATGCCGGAGCAGTCACCACGGGGGAACAGCGAGAGCCGGCTTAATCAACAGAGAAGGAAAAGCCACAAAATGGCTTTCTTACTTCACTCAAACGTCTGGAAAAGTTGTCTCGCTAATGAAATCAGACTTTAAGAGGTACGGTTCTGGGCTGGGGTTGTGTTTTAGGGTTCCGGTCAAAGTCAGGATTACTCTTCAGAGTTCGGGTGTAGAGTTAGGACTTCCAGGTGAAAGTTTAGAACTGAGGTTGGTGTCAGGATTAAGACGGAGACTTCGAGTTAGCATTAGGCAAATTAATTGGGAAAGAGGTTTTATCCCGAGACTTTTCCCTACAATTTACCGAGCATGAATTTTCAATTTTTCCTGCAACTCCCAACCGACAATTCGACCAAGCCACTGATGTTTTGCACACTTGTGCGCGAGAACCCAAAACAGACAAGCGGATTGTCCTCCATAAACCCACAAAGCAAAGGCAGTCTTTCTGACTTACTTTCTTTCTTACTTACTTACTACTTTCTTCCCCCTCGGAGGATCCTAAAAGTAAACCACCTTCACACTCTGCTGGCTGGATTTGATTTATTAGCTTCTCGCGGCTCGTTCTCATCCCATCCCCGACTCGCCGCTTGCTATTTGCATTGAATGGTGAAAATGTCAGCAAATCCTCCTCCTGAGAAGATGATCCTCCACAAAATGACCACGGGGGAG
Source organism: Syngnathoides biaculeatus (assembly GCF_019802595.1). Classification (NCBI taxonomy): domain Eukaryota; kingdom Metazoa; phylum Chordata; class Actinopteri; order Syngnathiformes; family Syngnathidae; genus Syngnathoides; species Syngnathoides biaculeatus. The sequence goes on along the minus strand of NC_084662.1, from coordinate 10,139,799 downwards.
AAAACTCCTTCACTGGTGTGCCCTTCGTTTCTTAGCAATTTGTCACGGAACCCCGGAAGGTGAATTGAGTTGAACAGCTCTTTAGTCGCCTTTTAGGCTTCAGGTGGTGATGCTGTTGGGTTTATGGGTTAGGATTAGGGTTTAAGACTTTAGGGGAAGGATTATGGGCAGGGTTTATGGTTGTGGGTAGAGGTTACGATTGTGGCCTGAAGGTCGGGATTCATCTTGAGTGTTATGGTTAGGGATTGATGTGAGGGTTTGGGGGTTACAGGTTTAGGGTTAGGAGATCAGAGTTTCAGGGAGTGAGTTAAGCGAGGGCTTTAGCATGACTAGCAGCATAGGGGTAAACCATACACCCGTCCATTTTCCAAGTTGGTTATCCTCACAAGGTGTCACAGGAGTGCTGGAGCCTATCCCAGCTACCGTCGAGCAGGAAGCAGGGTACGCCATGGACTGGTTGCCAACCAATCGCAGGGCACGGAGACAGACAACAGTCACAATCATACCCAAGTCATCCATGTAGTTGGGACCGGATTGTCCGGAGAAAACCCACTCAGCCACGGGGAGAACGTGCAAACTCCGCACAGGCGGGCCCGGGATTTTTCCTCAGAACTGTGAGGCCGACGCTCTAACCAGTTGCATCACCGCCCCGGTTTAAGATTACCTTCAGTAAAATTTTGAATATGCAGAGGCAGATGTGTCTTGTCTAGAATTTCTTCAGGGATGTGGGGAGTGCATTGTAGTTGTGGTCCAAACTGCCAATTGGATGGACGATAGCCTTGAGCAGCCGTGGAGGGTGCTGGCTCCACACCAACAAACTATTAGCCTCCTAATAAAAAGTGCCACTTCTTGTTTCGCATTTTGGATTTGATTTCTCTTCCGTGGGGGTGTGTGGGGGGAAGGAGGGGGGCGGGTCACCGTTCCTTAAGGCAACGTCCATAAACCGGCTGGTCCGCACTGACGCCTGCACCTGATTTCATTTGGCTTTCAACAAGCATCATCATCGTTTTCCATTCACGAATGCGACGTCGCCGCGTTTGTGGACAAACAAATCAGCTCTGAAGCAGACGGCCGCAAGAGAGAGGGGGAGGGGGAAAAAGGGATTAAGCGGCAATTTTCCTTGAAGGAGGCCACACGGAAACTTTAACGAGGAATGTTAATTGTTAATCAAGGAGATGCTGAATCAACTGTCTGATGGGCTCCCAATCCCAGCACACCCTCAAAACCAGATTAGGACAAATTGTCTGGAGTCTGCTCCCAATCATGTGCAGAACTGTCCTCATGCTACAATGTGGCCCATTATAAATTCAATTTCGAAAGTTATTTCTCCTGAAGGTATGGCTTTCATTTCACTGTTCCGATCAAAGTACATTTACGGCGCTTATCTTGTAACCTCAGCTTGTCAAAGCGAAGTTTTTATTTGGTTTTATTTTTTTTTTAGATTTGAATGAATTGTCTGTCCATCTTAATTAAATTTTTCTTTTGGACTGACTATTTTTATATCTCCTTACATTTAATTTCCTAAATGTGATTTTATTTTATCCTGCAACTAAAAATATATAAATACCAATCTTTGAATTTTCAGGAGCTAATTGTCTAAAATTAGTGCGTATTATTTAATTTTTTAATTATTTTGTTATTTGTATTACATTTTGGGGGGCAGGTTGTGTTTGACTTTTCAAGAATGAATTATCACGATGCCCAATTCTATTTTTTTGCTATTAGTATGCATAAAGGTAAACGGATGATTTTATTAATCTTCCAAGAAGTGATTGTCATAATTCAATTGAAAACAAAAAATTCATTATTGCTGTTTACACCTTATGAAGTCACGTGAGCGACTTATCGGAACTGCCAGACGTCGGCACATCCACGATCGATTTATCTGGAGCCCACCGTCGTCGCACACGTCAAGAAATAGACTGCCGAGGAGAAGACTGGAAAAAAATAATAATAAAGGCGACAACAAAACAGGCACTCGGACAATGGCGACCAGATGAATCTTATCTGTGTGGCGCGCGTCAATCTCAGATGTGACCAGACGGGATGTCGGCGAGTTTTCATACAATTGCCGCCGCGTCCCGGAAGACCTTTGGCGTCACCGCTTTTGTCCCTTCAAATAAAGCCAACCTGGAGAATCTCCAAAGGCGCGGGTCCAAACGGAGGCTACATTATTAGTCCGGACGAGCGAGAATGGAAACAAACTCGGAGCCGACGAGTCCGACGGTTCAAACTAATAAGGAGTCACTGGATATCACACCGCGATGAAAGACGAGATGCGGCCCCGCCAATGTCTATTTATGTCACGGTGACTTTGTGAACGCTCGCGTCTTGTCGTGGCAATAATAAGCGGCGCGGGTCGCTCGTGCTGCGGGAAACTGAGAAAACCGACTCACGCTGAATGCGTCGGCTGAAACCCCACTGACGCTAACAAGTCAGGACAACAGAGGAGAACGGGGGTCTTCTGTATCTACTTCTTGACGTGTTGGGTAAGAAGACAAATTGTGTCAGAGTGGAGACCGAGGGCCAGGAGAAAAGGGACGAACCAAATCGGCTCAGGTGGTCTGGAGTCCATTAGGAGACGTGTACTGGACAAACTACATGGACGTCTGGTGTCATTTTGCTTGTTTAAAAACAAAATCTTCGGTAAATTTAGCAAAGCTTTAGCTTGACGTAAAAGACTAAGAACGTGCCCGGACTCAGTGTCATTTTCTTTCTTCTTTAACGACTGACATTACTGCTGAGGAGTGAACTGATCTTGGTCCGTCCCAGTTGGCTAACGCCTCCACACCCGGATGAGCGGCACAATCTTGCACGGAATTGAATGAGAAAGTCTGACATTTACTGTATCTTTATTACTGGTTTATGATCTCATTATACATTTGTATAAAATATTATATGGCGCTATTATTCCTCATTCAAAAAAAACCCATTGCAACATATTTTGTTGGGATTTTGGGAGTGGGGACTGGAATGGATTAAGGATAATTTCCTTTTAATTCAATGGCAAAAGATCAGTTGAGATGCGATTGTTTTGCGTTACAAGCGTGGCTAGTTACCCTATAAAACTTGTATCTGAAGGAACCGCCGTCATTTAAATAGTTCGGGGAAATCAGAGTCAGTTTATTTTTGTATCGTTTTTTTTTTTTGTTATCACATCATTGCAGGGGTTTTCTATGCATTGAAATATTGATGACATGAACTCTAAGCATAGTGACGATTACAAAGATGGAGGCACGCACAGAAAAGGAGAGGAATGAAGATTAGCTGAAGTAAAACAGAATATATGTGCATGAATGAGAGGGGCGGAGGGGGAAGGGTGAAGCTCCAGGGAGAAGAGATGGCGAGGGTGGACGGCTTCAAATACTTGGGGTCAACAATACAGATCAACGGTGAGTGTGGTAAGGAACTGAAGAAACGGGTCCAAGCGGGGTGGAACAGTTGGCGGAAGGTGTCTGGTGCTCTATGTGACAGAAGAGTCTCCGCTAGGATGAAGGGCAAAGTTTATAAAACAGCGGTGAGGCCGGCCATGATGTACGGATCAGAGAGTGGGGTACTGAAGAAACGACAGGAAGCAGGACTGGGAGGTGGCAGAAATGAAGATGTTGAGGTTCTCGCTAGGAGAAATGAGCTCATTAGAGGGACAGCCAAAGTTGGATGTTTTGGAGACAAGGTTAGAAAGAGCAGACTTCGATGGTTTGGACATGTCCAGAGGCGAGAGACTGAGTACATTGGTAGAAGGGTGCTGAGGTTGGAGCTGCCAGGCAAAAGAGCGAGAGAGAAGAAGACCAAAGGAAAGAGTGATGGAAGTTATGAGGGAGGACATGAAGACTGGGTGTTAGAGAGGAAGATGCACGAGATAGGCTAAGATGGAAAAAGCTGTGGCGACCCCTAACGGGACAAGCCGAAAGGAACAGAAGAAGGGTAAGCTCGCACACCTTTTTTGCATTCTTATATTGAAAACATGGTCTACCAAATGATTGTTGAACTGCCATTTCCGATCCTCAAAACGGATTCTTTCCTCTCTCGAGTGAGCGGTCATCGGGTTAAGCCAAGGCCAAGAGTGCACAATGAGGCTGTACAGAATTTGACTCATCCCGTCTGCACTTTCCATGCACGGCCACCGTGAATGAGCTTGGAGTGTCTTCGTCGACTTCTCGGTGGGCATTCTACCCGGGTCTTCGCCAGGACTGTCAGCGGAGGAGAACGGCGAGCTTGATTGTCAGGCCGAGCGTGTCGAGAGGCTCATCGCCGTCCGTCCGCCGACGGCGCCAAGTGGCTGTCGTCTTAGATTTGTCGCTGTCATCCGTCGTTGCCGCCGGCGGCGGCGTCTTGCCCCGCCGCCCGTCCGCGCGTGAGAGGCCTCTTGTCAAAGGTGAAAACGATACTTCGCCCGATTTTTTTTCCCCGCCCTCTGTCGTTTATAATTGGCTCGTTCTCCGGAGGCTAACGAGCGACTGCGAAGGGTTTGCAAAGTGCTAATGAAGAGAATTAGCAAAGACAGCTGTTGTCAGCTCCGAGACTCGCTGCCTTGAAAGTACAAAAAAAAAAAAAAAAAAAAATCCTGCTGGTTAGCGTCTTCATCTTAGCCACCGCAAATTGAGCTACACTGCAGCCCCTGTTTTCGCAGGGGCCACGTCGTCCCACCCACAATACGCTGTTTTGTTTTGCTGAGGACCCGTGTTCAATCCCAGCCGCTGCCGACCAGTTCAGGGTGTACCCCGCCTCCTGCCCGTTGACAGCTGGGACAGCCTCCAGCACTCAGTGACCCTTGTGAGGATAAGCAAGTTTTGAGAGAACTGGTGAAAGACAATCAATGCAGTTTGAATGATCATTTGAGACATTTTTGAAAATTTAGGATACTTTTTTTGTTTTAATTAAGGTTCTTTTTCTTTTTGTATGCACATTATGACTAGAGGGACTTTTCATCCTCAAAAGGAAGAAGAACAGTCATTGTGTTATTCGTTGCTGCGCAACTTGATCCAAATTAAAGCTTGGGACTACAGGGTGGGTTGGGGGGTTGGGGGGGAACCCTCTCTGGACAAAAATCTGTCTCAAAGTATGTTTGGTATCAGGAGGAAGAAAGCAAATCTCGGAAAGGGGGGAAAAAAAAGAGAAAAAGCAAAACTTGTTTTGAACAATGTCATTGTTGTGCGCTAGCCAGAGGCTAAGCCGCCCGGTGATTGTTTACACATCTGCAGCGAATCAAATGTTCCGATCGCAAAGTCGAACTCCATCTGCACTCTTAATAAATGTACAAGTTGAAAAATGGCATTTTTAAAGATAAAAAAAAAAATAGCTCTTAGTTGAGTAAACTGGATGTTCACAATAAATTCATGCCAATTTTTCCCCAATGGGTGCGCAGTCTAATTTTATTCTGTTCATTTAATATTCTATCCAGTTTTAAACACAGCCAGGAAACTGAACTGATATTATAATTTTTAATCATCAGCGTTGCAAAAATATTCACCGAGGCGACCAAGCCATTTCTCATTTATTATTATTATTCTGTTGATTCCATTGTGGGTGCTGTGTGCGTTGCGGTGGAGTTGCTTTGCGGCCCAGGAGTGTGGCGGTGGCGGGGGGCAGTCAGCCATTTTAATATTAAAAACATAAATAATAGATCACATATTAAATGTAGATTCTAATAGGGAGAGACTCAATCAGCATTTTGTGGTCTGACCTTAATGCCGGCTGAACAAATGACTCCAATCTCACTTTTTTCCCTTCATTAGGAACGTCTCGCTTCGCCACACGACCAGAACCGCACTAGTGTGTGTGCGCTCGCGTGTGTGTGTGTGTGTGTGTGGTTCTCTCAGGTTAGCTGCGGTGAACTTGACAATACTGAAAGGAGACAGTTTCACTCTCATTGGAGTCTCATGGCCGATGCATCATTTATTAACAGGCACTTTTGAGCTTTTCTAAGTGTACTCAATCAGGTCAATACTTGACACTTAAGGGACTTCAGAAAAGTGTATATATTTTTTTAAATGTATTTTATAAATTTGTCTTTAATTTATTTTTGTGACGCAAAGCTAAATTGTATCTAATTGTATTTATTTGTCTTTTAAAGTGAAGCCATTTACTTGATTCGTCCTACAGTGCCTGCCACAGCACAACCATTTATAAAGTGTAGCACAATGTGTGTGTCTTTGTCAGTGGGAGAATACAATGTGAATTAGCAAAAATTATTAAAAATCTGCAAAAGAGAAGGTTCAAATTGTTTATCGCCAGACCCAGATTAAAATTAGTGTCAATCTAAACAGAAAATGAGAATCACACATTGTGTGTTTACGAGAAACTCATAGCTTAGCCTTTAAATCTGCTAGCTTAATGTTGATGCCGCCAGATAATGGCCATAGATGGGCGACCAAATAGCATCTATGTGGCTGTGTTGTAAATCTTTTAGTTAGAGTATATAGCAATACTCTGTCATATATTCTTTATCCTGTGCGTTGAATGACTAATATTATTGCGCAGGAGTTGTGATTGGTGTACAATGGAGCCCGGATTTTTGCAGTGGATAGTGACTGAGCCCGAGTGACAGTTATGAAGCTATGTTCTATAAAAACACACACATTTAATCCTACAAAAATGATTAAATAAGTGGGGATGAAAAAAGTTATTTGGGAGTTTGTTCCCCCACATAGATAGATAGATAGATAGATAGATAGATAGATAGATAGATAGATAGATAGATAGATAGATAGATAGATAGATAGATAGATGATAGATAGATAGATAGATAGATAGATAGATAGATAGATAGATAGATAGATAGATAGATAGATAGATAGATAGATAGATAAAAAAAAACCTAAACATTTTCAAACCAGGCTTCAGTGGTCCCACAGCCCTTGTGAGGACAGGCAGCTCAGAAAATGGATGGACAGAATTTTTCCATTTATTTTATTTGTTTTCATTTGTGGAAAGGTGTCTGCGGGTGACAAACCGCGACTATGTAGGGCTTCACTGTATGGCCAGCTGTGTATAATACTGCCCCCAAGTGGCCAAGGTGCAGACACCAGAAGGAGCAGCACAATATGTATTGAAGTGAAGCAAAAAAAGACAAAATGGCTGCATTCTTTTAGCTATGTAGTTACAATATTACTACTATATCAATACAAGTCAAATTTTTCTTCTCGTGGCATTTTCATTGATTTCAACGAGTTGTGTGTAATATAACTTAATAATTAGATTTGCTGCCATTTTTTTAGGCCCGCCATCAGACTGTCATCGTAAGCATTGGTGGTAATATGTGGCGTTCCCCCCCCCCCCCACGCCCCACCCAACCCCATCTGGAAAACGCCTTGGTCAGAACCAATCCCCCACACTAAAGTTGACCAGACGTCAATGTTTGAAGAGACGGCGCAGACGGAGATGGCGATCAGAATTGGACAAGCAGACGACAGGCTGGCCAAACACAACAATCACTTATCGCGACTTTAACGGGTATGCTCTCGGATTAAGCCTTTGATGGAAAAACGTTTTTCCCCCCCGTTGTCGCGCTGATGAATCAGTTAAGCGTGCCGCACGGCAGAATTAAACACTTTGTTGTTTTAGATAAAAGCGGGCCTTTATTCTCCCCTCTGCCACCTCGTTCTTGTTTTTACCTCATTTTGGGTGCAAATGCGTATTCAAAAAAAAAAAAGTCAAAGGAGGAGCGTGCAAAATGTTCACAGGCGCAAGATGAGAGAAATGAATTATTAATTATCTGTGCGCTTCTGAGCTGGCAAATATAAAAGACCCGTGTTTGTCTTGCAGGTTCTTTTTGGCAATGAGAAAAGTAAAAATGGACGCGTGGTCTTCCACGGAATCTCGGGGGGGGGGAGTGCAGAAGAAACACTTTTCCCCCGTGGTGCCGTTTAACAAGTCTCCATTTTGCAGGTCACACATTGAAAGACCGCTTCCCCTCTTTTGTTTGGAACACTTTTGAGCTTTGTTTCTAACGTCAATATGAAAATATGGTTTTCATAAAAAAAAAATTTTTGACATTTTCTAAATCAAGTACATTTCGTGCCTTTAATGCGGCATCATATTTTCAAAAAAAGAGTTTTTTCTGTTCATTAATTTGTCATTTTTGTCAAAATAGTTTAACATTTTGTATTAAATGAAAATCAATTTTTATGTATTTATCTGTTTATATTTCCTATTTTGACAGGCATTTCATTCCTCAAAAGTACATCAAATGTATAGCATATAAGAGCCAAACAACACCGATCCACGCATCCATTCTGTACCGCTTATCCTCAATAATTGTACCAAAACTAGTGTTTAAAACAAACAAACTTGAAAGTGACTGTAAATGAAAATATAATGTACTTCAAAGCTAAATACAACCGAAATGTACTTAGGTGTTGATTCTGGCAGATGCCAGCAGAGGGAGCCGGCATACCGACAGTGGGACTGGCGCCACACAAAATCTTCTCACAGTGATTTTATAAAGTAGATTTTCTTCTTTATTTCCCACTATTTTTTTTTATGAATTTATCTCTCAATGCATTTATTTGTACTTTATTGCAGTCACAATAAAATAAGTCAAACCCCCCCCCCCACCCTTAACTCAGTTCATTCCTATAGAGTACTTTACTCTGGAACAAAGTTAAGGGCTAACCGAGTTTAAAAGTACAAAAAAAAAAACCCAAAAAATAAACAATTGGATTTTCTCTCACACACACAGAACAATACATAAGATTAAATATATTGTATTACACACGACACAATACCTGTGGAAGCATTTATGAATCATCATCTAAATACTAATTATGTGAGCAATTACTTTTGCCAAGTGTTGCTTCTCAACTCGCCAAACTATTAGCTTCAATTTGCCAGCTAATTGCGAAGCGGCGCGTCTCTCCGCTCCCGCGACGAGTCGACAGTTATTTCCCACTAGGACGTAATCGGATGACTGCAAGGTGCAGCTGAGGGAGTTTTACAATCTGATTGTCGTGCGTGTGGTCTAAATCTAAGGCCTACGAGACGTTTAGAACGTATAAAAAGAAATTTTATAAAAGTGTATTTGCGCACGGCACTCCGATGATTCCATTATTTCCCTCGCTTTAAAGTCGCATAGCTGCTTCACATCTGTGCTGCATGGGGACGGGCCAAGTCCAGGCACCTTTATACGGCAAATCACAGCATCAGGACTACTGGACTAAATCCTATGATTGCTATGATTACTGTTTCGGAAAAATTTTTCACATCTGTGCTGCGTGGAGCCCACCACTGAATATAATTCATTCATCGCAGAAGACAAAGAATATATGATTCTGAGTCCTGTTACATTGCCTGTCTCTCTGTTGCTGCACCATTTGTGCCCAATCCGTTATAGCAGGGCATTAGAATTAAGCGAGCAGAATGAAAGGCTAGTTGTGTGGTTGTTTAAAATACACAAAGTGTAATTGCCTTGGCTTACTTTGCCAGCCCTCTTCAGCTGAGTGGCAACACAAACAGCTTGAAGCTTCTTTTTGAAAGAATATTTACAAATTCTAAAATTGGACAAAGTGCTGCTTGTTGTGAAGTGAATTCAGTCACCCACGATCATGCGCTCTGCACAACTTTTTCCATCTTAAAAAAATGTGCAAGTCTGGTCAATGGACCTTTCCGACCTGTCAATCACTCGTACGACAATAGCCAATCAGATAGCCGCATTGCCTTAACCCCTGGCTTGACACGCCCCTGCCGCCATGTTGTCCCACAAGCAATGCTGGTTGTCAGTAGCGTGCGCTTGGAAAAGTTAACGTTATGAAGAAAATGGTCCTCGGATGCGCTTGGGGAATGTGCAATTCTGATGAAAGATATCCTGCTAGGGTTCATTTTCCAAAGCCTAAAACACAGTTGACGAAGTGTCTACGATGGCTTAAGGCTCGCGGAAGACCGCACGTACAACTAAACGTAGATAATATCAACAAACACAAGGCTGTATGTTGGAAGGTAAGTGAGGGAGAAGTATCTTCTCTGAGTCTGATTGAATTATTATCAATGCTTTATACATTGCAGGAGAACAACTTTCACTTTGTTCGCGTATCACCGACCTGCTGAACAAAGTTTGTCATGTTTTATGCCAAAGAGTCTAGTTGGTGATACGTAAATGCTCCATGTCGTGCAAGAGAATTGTCCATTTGCCCATTTGTATCACATCAGACTTTTTGGGGTTCGATTACGAGCCAAGTTAAACTACTGACTGAGTTAATCACCATTGTTTAAATGTAGAAAATCGAACATAACTCACTTATAAAGACTACAATGATATTACTCGTGATCTTTCCAAGTAATAAGTACTCACCCTGCTTTACATGTGCAGTACGACTCCACTATTTTATCCTGTTGGAGGCGTCAAATTTTTTTGCATCGATCGCCAACATTTCGCTGTAACTCTGACATTGCATCCTGCTCCGTGCAAAATCTTAATAACGTGTACACATTTGAGACCTCCCTGTAGAACTCTCTTGGACAAGTCTGACGCATCTGCCAAAAAACATACCGCAATATTATCTGGAATACACGATAAGAGAATCGACTTCAAACCTGTTCTGTGCAGTCGCCACTTTGGAAGCTTGTGGAACACGGAAACTGTAGCTAAGGGGGCGGAGTTTAAGATCGCCAGTCGGAAAGGTCCACTGTATCGCAAGCCGCCACTGTGCAAACGTTTGGAACCAATTAATTCCCTTTAGATGATTTCCTATGGGGGAAATCGTTTTGAATTAACCAGGACGTTCAGACTTGCGACTGGAGGTCATGACATGGATGGGGAAAGCGCGGTGTCCATTTCTTTAGTATTTTATTTCTCTACTTACTTATTTTTGCGGTTCCTTCTACAGGTTGTAAACCTGGCGTGGACCTACGGGGGCCTCGTTTGCACCTCGTCGCACGTCAGCGCCGCCGGCCTCGCGACGACACGGACACCACACCTTAATGAGGCCCCCACTAACTTGTAACTTGTTATTTAAAGCTGGGCGAGAGATAATTAAAGTATCCTAATAGCCAGTATTGTCAAGTTGTTCATAGCGCGCTATCAGGATGCTACAGTGGTTATTGCGCTTATTGCTCGCGTGAAGGAACACTTGACAATTATGCAGACATCTCCCAGAAACACGCACACGCACACAAGTACTCTACCTCCGAGTGCTGTTTTTTTTTTGTACCCACTTCACCCACTTCCAAATATATAGGGCCTCATTTCGCCGGCTTAACGACCTCATTTAAATGAGCTTAATGAAATGCGCTACAATACAGACATGACCTGCTCAGTGTCAGGCACGCAAACATGGGCGTGCGCACACAGACACAAACGCACACATCTTCATTATGAAGCCTGTCCGGCCCCCGTGGAAGAAACAACTTATTTATTGTCTCCTCTCATTTCATTTCTCTGAGTTATATTAATGGTGCTGCCATAGCAGGTGACATCCATATGATCTTTTTTTTTTTTTCCTCCTTCTTTTCCTTTCGGCTTGTCCCATTAGGGGTCGCCACAGCGTGTCATCTTTTTCCATTTAAGTCCATCTCTTGCATCTTCCTCTCTAACACCGGCTGCCATCATGTCTTCCCTGACAACATCCATCAAATCTTCTCTTTCGCCCGGCAGCTCCATCCTCAGCACCCTTCTACCGATATATACTCCCCTCTCTCGCCTCCTGGACAAACCGTCAAAGTCTGCTCTCTCTCACCTCGTCTCCAAAACATCCAACTTCGGCTGTTCCTCTAATGAGCTCATTTCTAAATCGATCCAACCTGCTCACTAAGCGAGAACCTCAACATCTTGATTTCTGCCACCTCCGGTTCTGCTTCCTGTTGTCTCTAATCCGTCCATCATGGCCGGCCTCACCACTGTTTTATAAACTTTGCCCTTCATCCTCATGTGTCACATAGAACACCAGACACCTTCCGCCAACTGTTCCAACCAGCTTGGACCAGTTTCTTCACTTCCTTACCACACTCCCCATTGCTCTCTATTGTTGGCCCCAAGTATTTGAAGTCATCCACCCTCGCTATCTCTTCTCCCTGGAGCTTCACTCTTCCCCCTCCGCCCCTCTCATTCACGCACATCTCTTTCGTTTTACTTCGACTGATCTTCATTCCTCTCCATCTTCCTAATTCTTCCTCTACAGATCACAATGTCATCCGCAAACATCATGGTCCAAGGGGATTCCAGTCGAACCTAATCTGTCAGCCTATCTATTACCAAAGCAAACAGGAAGGGGCTCAGAGCTGATCCCTGATGCAGTCCCACCTCCCCCTCAAATTCTCCCGTCACACCTCACCACTGTTCTGCTAGTCTCATACATGTTCTGTACTATTCTGACATTTTTCCACCACACCAGACTTACGCATGCAGTACCAGAGTTCCTGTCTTGGTACTCCGTCATAGGCTTTCTCTAGATCCACAAAGACACAAAATAGCTCCTTATGAACTTCTCTGTACTTTTCGACTAGTATCCTCAAGGCAAATAATGCATCTGTGGTACTCTTTCCAGGCACAAAACCAGACTGTCCACATGATCACAACTGTATTTTAAATACAATTCCGGAGCCAGAGATGTTTGGAAAAAAATGGTATTTGATTGACAGTTGAGCAGGGGAAGTGGGGCGGGGGGCTGTTCGCATTCACAGCAGAAAGAACGCCTGAATTTTTGTTTTCTTTGAATCGTTCAAATTTGTCAGGGTTGTGAACAACACTTCCCGTTGTGTCAAATTTACAAGACATTTCTTGTCACTTCACGCAGACTTGAAGAGAATAGTTTGATGTTTGTCTTAAAAGTACTTTGACATAAGTACCAAGTACTTTTGTCACCTCTGGAGCGGAGGACTTGGCGGGAGGCACTACGCCTGTAATTTGCATGAATAAAGAGTTCAGTTTTCCAGTCGCTGCGTCGCCACGCGAGTTTTATATTTGGCTGCTATGTGGAATTTTTTTTTTTCCCCATTCTTTTGGGGAACACAACTCATTTATGTGCTGTAAGTGATTAATCGTCTTATGAATATTAACGCTCTCCGGCAAGGTGCGACCGCTGTGTTTTCTTCATCTCTCCAATTATCACATGAAAAACAAGTCACCAAAATAAGTCCCAGTTTTCGCGTAACAGATGAGTGCCCCGATTTAAGTGTTTCCTCTTCATTAATAATCTTTTCAATGAGCTTGACCCTTATTTCATTCACATTAAACATTGTTCTTTAGTTGTAAATGTATAACATCCCAAAAATGAGTCCGTTTGCGACCTTCTTTGTTTTTTTTTTTTTTTTGTTTTTTTTTTTTTTTACTCGGGGATGTTTAGTTTTAAATTAGATATGGTAAGGGCAAGAAAAAAAAACCCAACAAAATTGCTCAATTTAACATAAAAAAACAACAAACAAGCAGTTAATTTGTAAATGAAAACATCTTAAAACTTTTCTTTTTAGGAAAATGCAACAATCGTTTTTTTCTTAATCGGAAAATAGGACCCATGCGCCTGGAGTGCAATAAAGAAATGTATCCAATTTTTTTACATTTATTTGTTTCTCTAGTTTTCCCCCCTTACAAAAAAAACTGATATTTTTTTCCTCAGATAAATGCAACATTTAATTCTTTAAAATCCTGAGCATTTTTCTTTCAGTTTGATTTGATTTACACTGCGGGACTTTAAAATAATGGGCACATCTTGTTCAACTATTATGATTTTTATATGTAAGTAATATTGCCGTGAACGCTGACGAGTTGTGTTTTTATGTTTTGTGTTTTCCTTTTTGTTGTTGTTGTAAGATGAATGCAAGGACAGCCATTGATAATTAACGGGGGTGAAAAAACATGGCTGCAAATTAACTACGGGCCGCTGTTCCGTGCGGTTAACTTTACATCGGTAACGGACAATAACGCCAGATGGTGCGCTTGTCGCACGCGCGCACCCACAGGTGAAAATAAAAGCCAACTTGTCCCACGTCGCACCGATCCACGCTACGATTGGTTGTGAAGATTACGGAGCATCGCTTTTACATGTGTCAGAAGCTCCCAATAGGAACTCCGCCGGCTCGCCAGCAGCTTTTATCCGATTTGACCGACTAGCAGAGGGCACGTGCGGGAAGCTGAGATGGAAAGCCGAGCACCGGAGGTGTTCGCCGGCTCTCCAGACGCCCGCGCCGTAATTAAAGCTGAGACGACCGATTTGCCTTTTCGACACGGTTGCTCTCCGTTGCCCGTTTAGTCCAAAGCTGCTGAAAAGCTCTGCGCGGGAAGAGAAGGTGGGAGAAATTTCCGGTAAAAACAAAATGGCCACGCGGGAGAAGCGCTGCGGTAACGTGCTCGTATCCCCTCCCCATCCGAAATATAATGAGTTTTATTATAGGAATGTCACCTAATTGCGCTTGAATGATGACATCGGCCGTGGCGGGAATTAGCAAGACTTGGCGAGGAACTGTAACCATTGGGCGAGCGCCAACGCAGATTTATGATTCGCAACCTGCGCGTTTTGCGGGAACTCTCGGCGCTTAAATTACAAGGGTCGTGTTTACCTCCCGGGAGAGTATCGATGCCATAAACTTTGTTTTTAACCAAACCGACAAATTTATAGTATTATTATTATTATTGTACAGTGGTGCCTCGGTTCTTAACCACAATCCGTTCCAGAAGGCGGTTCGAGAACCGATTAGTTCGAAAACCGAATCAACCGCTGCGCGAGTTATGTTATTTCCGGGTTGTTTTTTTTTTTCGGGTGTTTGTTCGAATTGACAATAACAAAGCGCGTCGTGGGTGGGTCAGCTAGTCGGGCGACGCGGATTCTGTTATTTTCGTTTTGTTTTTTTTTAGGGGTGTTCGAGTACCGATTTTCGCTCGAAAACCGAAGAAAAAAAAATCTCGAAATTTTCGTTCATTTTGTTCGGAAAACGAGACTTTTGAAAACCTGCTGATGCATCGCATAGACCGGTTCACGGTCCTGCCCAAAATTTGCCAGCATTGGTTACGCCAAGGATAAGATGGGTAGAAAAGAAATGAATGGAATATTTTGATGATGGTCTTGTAGTGGATATATAGTTTATGATAAGATATGATATGATAAGATATGGCAGCTGGCAGGTATACTATAAAAATGTACATGGGTCACTTATGGGCTAGCCAAAGAATAACAACTTACTGTACGGCCTCAAAGTCGCAAACAATTATTCAATTTATTCTGCCGTTATTTTCTCATTTGTTTGCTTTCACAGAAAAGTCGGACCGCCGCTGCCAGGAGGTCATTTGCATAATCAAAGAGCCGGGGCGGGGTGGTGGTGGTGGTGGTGGTGGGGGGGATTTTTTAAAAATCCTGGGACGACGAGCCTCGCGCTTGGCAGACAGAGAAAATGAGGATGGAAGGGGAAAATAGTTTGGCAAGAACCGAGGCGTTGACGGGAGCGGTTCGGATGGCGAGCTCTGAGACAGGTGGAGGCCAACCATGACGACGCGCGAGCAGTGAAACATTTCCGCAGAAAAGGAGACAGGAAGTTAACCGCAGAGGGAAACTTGACAGAAGGGGCGAGCTGGGGGGGTGGGGGGTGGTCTCCTACCTTGGCCGACGCCAGGGCGACCGATCCCGCCGCCGCGATGCCTCGTTTGACCGCCGCTTCGCCGCTCGACGTCGTCACGACGACGGCGGCGGCCGGCGCGGTGCGCAGCGACGGGATGACGGGGAGGGGGAGGAGCCCGGGGCGGTTGTTGCCGTTGACGGCGGAGGCACAGCTGTGATTGTGGAGGCCCGACAAGCGGATGTCGCGCCGCTCCCAGGGTCCCCGGTAGTCCCGTTCGAAGCGATGGTGGTGGCGGGACATCGCTTCTCCGTCCTCTCAGAGGGAATAACAAGGGCGGGCCTGCGGGACGAGCACATTACGAGGGGACAGGTCAGATTTGTGGATCAAAAGATGTACCCATAAACAAGACAATGACCCAAAAAAGATGGCAACAGCGGTATCAAACATGTCGCAAGGGAGACATTTTGTTTCCCAACTTTTACATTTTTGTAACATTGTGGTCCAATTTTTGGAGGATTTGCCATTATTTTTTCCACTTTCTTTCAATATTATTCAAAGTATTATTTGCATCACTTTCGTGTACAATATTTTACATTAGGAGCGTTATTGATACTGCGCAGCTGCACCTGATGTTTTGACTTTGGCCACTTACTCCCATGCGCAAAATCTGTGACATGTCTTTGAGAAATATTTTAATAATACTTACTGATCACTACAATCACGAAAGCTGTTTCCCAAACATTGAAAAACGTTTTTAAGAGTACGCTTAGCTGCTAAAAAAGCATCAGGATGTCAGCCTAAAAAGCTTTTTTTTTTTTTTTTTTTTTTTTCCTCTCCTCCTCTTCACTCGCCGGCCGCCTTCCCGCCTGCACGCCGCAGCCCTCCCACTTTAATAACCTTGAATTTTCGAGCGGCTACAGTTGTATTACCTCTAAAAATATGTGAAGCGTGGAGAGGAACACGGCGCTCGTCCGGCGGAACAATACCGGGGGTCTGCGCCAGCTAATACTTTCCCTTATCTCCACAGCTCCACACCGCAGCTTTTTGGGAGGAGGGGTGCGGGGGTGGGCAATCGGGTAATTCTTCCACAAAATGGGTGGAGAACAAACATGAAAATAATATATATATGTAAAGATTATCTCCTCAAGAGTCAGAATTGCTGCTGGAGCACATTTGCATGCAGGTTTTTACACCTTTTATGCATTTTTTGGGGGGGGGGACAAGAGAAATGGCGAACACGCCGTTCCGCAGCCATTGTGCAGGCGAGTAAGTGGGCAACACGCTGTTGCGCAGCCATTGTGCACGCGGGTCCACATTTCGTCGTTGTTTTTAATTTTGACATGTTTCAGGTTGGCAGCACGCTGGCACAGCTGTAAAGTGTTCTCCAGCACTCCGGCTCAAAAAAAATGGACGTTTAAGGTTACTGTGTATACTTCCTGGCGAATCTTTTTATTTTCTTCAAAGGATAACGATGAAAGTGAAGCTAAGCTCGGAAAGGGAAAGTCGTACACCTTGCAATGATCGTCCACTATTCTGCCTTCCGGATTTGAAAAAAATTGTTATGTTCCGAGGCGGCACGGTGGATCGGCTGGTAAAGCGTTGGCCTCACAGTTCTGACGACCTGGGTTCGATCCCGGCCCCGCCTGTGTGGAGTTTGCATGCTCTCCCGGGGCCTGCGGGGGTTTTCTCTGGGCACTTCGGTGTTCTCCCACATCCCAAAGACATGCAACATTAATTGGACACTCTAAATTGCCCCGAGGTGTGATTGTGAGTGCGGCTGTTTGTCTCTACATGCCCTGCGATCGGCTGGCAACCAGTTCAGGGCGTACCCCGCCTCCTGCACGTTGAGAGCTGGGATAGGCTCTCCGCGACCCTTGTGAGGATAAGCGACAAAGAAAATGGATAGAATCTGATCGAACCGTGCCCATTCTCGGACTCCCAAGTGAAACCAGCCACCAGGGTGCACAGCTAGCAAGGTTTTATTTCCAGCGTCAGAGGTAGAAATATGCCGACACAACAAACTAAACAAAGCGAAGCAAACCCAACTGCTACTCCCAAAACAATGACAAAAATAAAAGACGCACGCTTACCTCACTCTTAACCTAGCACAGGAGGAAATGGAGCTCCTTCTACCAATAATCCATGAAACGAAATTAGTGGCTGGTACTGGAAAAGCACTGCAGGCCTCTGCTGGTTAAAAACACCTTGGGACCTTCCTTTGGCCGATCACCTGGGGGCAATCACGTTAATGGAGCCAATGGGCAGCCCCCACCTATTTAGAATCAACCCACACGCACGCACATCGCAGCAACCACTTCCGAAGTAAAGGGGAAAAACACAACACAACGCAACACAAAACAAAACAACCGAACATGTTCGCAACACCCGGCATGATCGTAAAATGGGACTATTATGTAGAAATGCAGCAAAATGCCAAGAAGCTCGGCAGACTGGACGAATAAGTGGCACAGCTCACTGGAAGATAAACACACGCAAAAAAGTTGCTGGAAAAAGACCATGTTAAACTCATTCACTCCCGCAGACGTAGATTTGTCAACTTAAACTCGTCCATTTAAAGCCACCCACGTAAACATTATATTTGTCAAGTGTGTTTTTCAGTGGGTATGCGTGGAAGAGGGTCTGGAGGAACTTGTCTGTGAAATTCAAGTTTGTAAACCAATGAAAATGAGCAAAAGATCCCTGTAGATGGCGGTGTTGCATCCCCTCGCATTTGAGATCAGAACAGTTTTTGAGCAGAAGATAAAGATTTGGCGTTGTCACATCAATTGTGAGGGTAAAAAAAAAAAAAAAAAAAACTTGTTATCCTAGCCTTTTTGTCAGAAACCGGTGCTTTTGGTGAGACCAGCCCATATTCTACTGTTGTTTACAAAGGAAAACAGAAAAATTGCAATATTAATTTCTGTCAAATGTAACTTCCAATTGTTTACAATATGCGGTAAGACGACAATATGGTCCACATTGCATCGGGTGACAGGGAATTCATTTTGCAAAGTTCCGCGCTCAACACGGCAGGGTAACCTCACACCATGTGAGGACGCGCCCGCGTCTCTCGGCGCGAGTGGCAGCTGCACGACAGGTGTCAACTACAGAAAATCCCGCTACGTTTGCGATTGTGAGGCGAGCAGATGGATTTGCGCTTCCCAATTAGCGCGTCTTAAATTTGCTGCATAACCACGAGGTGGCTTTTAAAAAGGTCCGGGTGCGTATGTATGCGTGCGTGTACGCCAACTGCAGGCTCAGAGCGGGGCCTAGTGGGGAGGAGGATGAGGTTGGGGAACCAGACACCCGGCACACCTGTGCGCTCTGCCAGAATGCATAAAAACTTAAATTCATCACGACGCCCTGGGGATGCGGCGCCAATAGGCATCGGGCCATTTTGCGTCACATCCAATGGACGACAAAAAGAAGGAAAATGGTGACGGGGCTCCCGCGAGGGACGGCATCATCACGCAAAAGCAATTTTAGTCGCAGATGTAGTGATGCGCTAGCTTTGCCACCTCAGGGAACCTCACTCCAGTCTCTTGCCACCAGTCTCTGTTGTCGCCATAAAAACTTATCGTACATTTTCCCAAAAGCCGACAGTGTGCCTTATAATCCGGTGCGCCTTATATGTGGATGAATATTGACCCGCAACAGGTCTCGCAACTACGGTAAGCAGCCGCCGACTCCATTTTCCCCTGTGGAAGAAGTAGCGCGCGATACATGCTCGCATATATGAGCCATTTCATTTCCATTTCTGTGTTTGTGTGAAAACCCCAAAATGACTCCGATATTACTACTATGACTACAATACTACGTCTCTGACTTTATCCCGGGGAAAATAATAAAATAGCTGTTTACTCATTTTGGGAGTGAACGGAGTTGTCAGAACGCTGGTTTGTAATTATTAATAAAGTTTGACTGTCTTATCTGTTTTGTTGACATTCCCTTTTGCGCAGCGCCATCTAATGGATGTGTACCATAACCCCAGCCTCTACTGTAGCCTTATAATGTGGTGTGCCTTATATATGGAAAAAAGTTTTAAAATTGCCCATTTATTGAAGGTGTGCCTTATAATCCGGTGGGCCTTTTTAATGCGGAAAATACGGTACTTGCGAGCATTCGAGGTGGCGCTATCTTTATTTTTATTATTTCAAGAGTTCCAGTGAACCACGATATGTGTCTTTGTGTTTCCTTTTAACGTTTTTCGGCACCCACACCAGTCGGAAACAAACTGATCATGCATAAATGAAATGCGGCTATCGGTGAAACGGTAAAGATTTGCGTCCCCGTGTGGCGTTTTCGGAGAACTGTAAAACGTTTTGGCCTACGATGCTTCACATCGACCTCGACTTTGAACATCCTGCGCAAACTCATCTAAAAAGCAAAGTTTTGGTTAGCAACCACGTTCAAACGTTCTGCAACGGTGGTTTGCGCATCGTGGATGTAATTATTTCCTGCCAGATGACGAGCTCGCTGGCGCGTTTGGGTGTGCAAACATTGACGGCAGGTGATTAGCAGAATTTTTTGGGGGGGGGTCTAATTAATAAATAAATCCTTCTTTTTGAGGACAGCATCTGGCTGACGACGCGTCGGGCGCGTGCCACACCGAAACCACGCGAGAATATGCGTGAAGGAAGGTAAGGAACGTGACAGATGGATGTTACAAGCCAGCAAATGTCTTTCAGCGGCAGAAAAAGTCAACGTGTGTGTGTGTGTGTGTGTGTGTGTGTGTGTGTGTGTGTGTGTGAGCGCGCCGTGATGGCGGCATATGTGTGTGTGCATGAAAAGTGCAATGTTTGTTTTTTGCCATCACATTCTCAATCCGACTGCAAGGGATACTCCCAAAGAGGACGGGCTCCATTTCCAATCTGTGGTCGTATTTACTGCTATTGATCTGCTGGCGGCCCTGCCTCACACACACATATATGCACTCACACACTCGCTGCACTAATGATCAATTCATTCGTCGGGCAAGCCCCCGTGCGACAAATGAGCCTCGCCGAAAGTAGATCTGCTGTAAATTCTGCAGGAACAAGATATTGCTGTAAATGAGCAGCCCCCACGGGACGCGTTCGCGCGCACACGCACGTGCACAAACAGAGCAGTGAATGTGCTGACAGTTCTTCCATACAACACAATGTTCTTCCTGACATTTAAATAGAGCTGCAGCGCAGAAGGAAACGTCAAAAGCGACACACGCGCAGACGCAATCACACACACGCGCGAAAGCAATAAAAGGGCAAACATGCCCTGCAACAGAAACCATTTTAGATGTTCCTCTTCTGATTGGCTTTGTTGACTGAGAAATAGGATTTTCCCGATGCTGGAGGAAAGCGAATTGATGTTCCGGAAAGGCCACGAATTTGGAAAAAGATGGGAGGCTGGGGCAGGAACAGGAGCAGCCTCCGTCAGGCAGAAATCCCACCTTTGTTGGGGAAAATGAGGAAATGTACGACGATTAATTCAACGGCCTGAGCGAGCAGCGCGGGAACGAGACTTCCGAAAAAGACCTGAAAGGTTCAAACAAGGTCGCAGGTTTGGAAACATCCAGTTGGAGGCAAATGCAGGAGCAGGAACAAGCGAGGTTCCAGCAATCATTTTAAAATCCAAATTTGCAACTGTCTTTGGTGACCACACTGCATGAGAGTGAAACTTTCCGGACACAGGAGGAAGGCTTATTGATTTTCCGGAAAAAGTATAAGACTTTAAAAGTGCAAAATGGAGGCGACGGCAGGAACAGGAACGGCGTACATTAGCAAAAGTGTCAACTTCTAAAAAACAACTCCGAGCTGTGAAGTACTATGTTTGTCACTGTACTACTCATAGTGCTATTCTGCGCTGGTCATATACAAGGGGAACAACATCTAGCGTATATACATCATGACAGCTGCCCAAAGCAAAACAGAAAAATTAATTAGGTGAATGAAATCGTTTTAGTCGTGTTATGCTGCCAGAGGTGAAATTCCTAGATGGGCTGAATACAGATGAGAGCGAAAGCATTTGCCATTGTTTTCATCAATCTAAATTTTCTAGTCCAGGAAAAAGAATTATTGCTCTATTCTGCGTTTTCAAATATTCAAGAACAGCTTAAACTTCCACTTTTACAATTTTCTCAACGGACTGCCTTTACAAATGACATTAAAATAAGATTCATAGATTAATGGTGAATGACAGAACCACCATTTGACCTGCCAACATCAGTCATACTTGCTTCTGGACGCTTTGTTCTGACTTTTAAAACTCTGCTGCTAATCATTGCCTATCTGACTCAACAAGGGAAATTGTCATTTCTGCTCAAAATGTACACATTTTACAATATTTTCATCACGAGGTTGACTAAAACAAAGCGACAGTGATCGGATTTTGAGCTGCACAGTTTTGTATGCAATATATTGCAATATTCTTTGCCCACATCACTATTACATGTGGAATGACGCTGCTCAGCCGGAAGTGTACCTGACAAAGTGAAGTACGAGCAGAAGCTCTGCGTGGTCTCGCGAGGCCATCTTTTGGGGAACAACCAAGCGCAGAAGAACCTCGCTTATCTGCCACGCCGTTTCGTGGGATTGATTCTTTGCATTAGCTGCCGCAATTAATCCCAGCACTTGGAAGAGAATTAGTAGTTCTACTACAATTGCTACACCTCATTAGCACTCCAGAAAGAAGCAGGTAGTCAGTAGTCGGCCTCGTAATAAATATAGGACATCTAGACACAAAAGAAAAAGAAGAAGAAGAAAAAAAAGCCCGCAAGGCAAGCTGCTGTTTTGCAGCCCAAATAGCTTCTGCTTGGGTGATTAATAGCGACACGGAGGACGGCTCGGCTTAAATAGCTCCAGTTTAACGGGACAAGTGGGAGGCGTTTGACTCACAAACACATGTGAAATGCTAAGCAAATGGCAGATGGGATGGCTAATGCTACGCTCAAGCCCGTATGACACTGACGCTCACAAGTGCGAGTTCATGGTAGCGAGCACCTGCGCTGGTTGACGGGCAGGGTTGGCGACATTGTTTCCGACTCGATGGTCAGCAACTGGAGGCTAACAGGTTGACGCGAGGTCACTGATATGCTCGCACTCCCCGCTGAGCTTCTAATGGAAATGTAACCAACAGATTAGAGTCCCGACTTTGATTCAGCATGTTAGCATTATACAAGCTCAATATTTGCTGACTTGTTTTCATTTTTTTAAATCTCCTTTTCACTGTCTGAGTGACGATAAGGTGTACACGTCAAGCCTACGTAACCCAAACCCTAACACTAAAAACCCCAGCGCCCCATACTCAACCCTAACGCATTTGTTGTGATGAATGTTTGTAAACTCGAATTGCGCCGTGGGAACTCTTACCGAACTAGTCAGACGGACGGCGCTACCAGTGAAATCCATTTATTCAAACCGAGAAGACGAGGACTCGGACTGACCCTTTAGTTCATTTTAATCAGAGTCAGAGGAAGCAAACTGAAAGCAATCATCGAGGACACTGTGTAAGTAAGCACTGACTAAACAGTTCACAAAGTAAATTTGGTCAAGGGGGTGGATAAAGGAATAGTGTAAAAGAACTGTCACATTTAAAAATATGTCCACTCTATCCATCCAAGACCCGCCTGATCCTCTGTCAGACCCAGTTGGGACAAGTCCATCTGGCCTAGCCCTGCAATCTCCGCCAGGAATCCCCCAGTGTGATCTAATGCCACATTCATCTCCTCTGAGCGCAACCTTTTCAAAAGAGCACACAAGGAGTTGTTGTGTGGTTGGCGACATTTTCTCAAGCGCTGAAAATTCTGTCACTCCGGCCATCAAAAGACGTGAAAATCCCAGGAGAGGGCTCTCACTTTTGCCACTTATCGTGTGTCTCGGGGCTGCTGCTCGCCCTAAAGGCCCCTCTTTGTCTACATTTTACATCAGTATGAACACACATGGCCTTTCAGAGACGTGTGGTGAACGGCTGGAGAGGCTGGAGTGGTATTCAGGAGATTAATGGCCCGGCACACGGTCAGGCCGAGGAGGGGTTGGGGCAAAACTGGGACTCAAATGACTAAAAAGAGTGCAGCGGTATTGATCAGGAGACTGTTGGACACGAAACTGCTACACCTGGCTATTTCCCTTTGTGGGAATAATGAGTAACCCAAACGCAAGGCTCAAATCCCAAAAAAACACGGCTGTGAAAAGTACTCTTAATACTCCTGAATAGAAGTACACAGACTGATAAAAGTAGCAGTACTTAGCTAATGATAAAAATTTACAACTTACCTGAATGTGTTTTTTCCACATTAGATTGAAAAGACCAGAAAGCCGAGGCTTTTAGATTGGGACAAGACAACGTATTTGCTACAAATCCCTTTCGAAATCCAAACCAGTTCTCTCATGAAAGTCCATAAACATGTAATACAGTATATTGCTTCTCCGACTCGGACCTGTCAGTCGTTAATGCTCCATGGCTCAAGTTCAGTGGTTCCCAAAGTGGGGTCCACGGACCCCCAGGGAGTGAAAAACGTCTTTCCAGGGGATCCGCGACACGATGTCTGAGACGGAGTAAGAATAAAATGTTTTTCTGAAGAACAGAAAAAAAAAAAAAAAAAAAAATTCTTCTGTCTCGAGATAGCGAGTCGGGGTTTTCAACTCTATTAGATGTGAAGACGAAAAAAACATAAAATCGTCTGGAAGCTGATCCTGATGTGAGAATTGGCCTTTCCAGTGTTGAACCATGTTTTGATTAATTGTGCAAAAATAAAAAGCAAGAGCACGTGAGCCACTAAAATTGAGTATTTCTTTGTACCAGAATGGCATAGCTGTGTCCAGCACTACATTATTGGCGAAAGTTGAGGTTGGGGGTCCGGGAGCTTTTTGAACGACTCACTGGGAGTCCGGGCCCAGGTTGACTTTGGGAACCACTGCTCGAGTTCCTCCGTGTCGCTGCTGTCCAACGTTTATGCCACATCTGAGATCAAAATTTCAAGTACAGCTGCATATGCCTCTCTCCATTTAACGTGCGTTATGCCATCATCTGTGGAGATTGAAAAAAAAGGAAACAAGCCTACTTGACAAACTGCGTAGACGGAACAGATGTGTTTCCAAATCCAGAAAGTCAAAGTTAAGAAAAGAAAATGTACAGATGTACTTCCCGGCACTGCAAAAGTGTGTCCGTTTTGCTCCAAGCAGCTGTGTTAGCCCACGCATGAGAGCTCATTTCCGACAATTGTCTGACATCTTAACAAGGGAATGATTGATCCCTTCATCACGGAATGACCAGCGGATTAGCCGATAATTAAAATCTCTCATTAGCGGCGGCTTCCGACGCTAATTTGTCCTTCGTTACAAATGACTCAGCAGGGCGATGCCTGGCAAGAGGACATAAATCCACCCCGAAAATTTGGTAATAACCCTGAGCCCAAACCCTAAAATGCGACGCGAACCGCTAAAGCCTCAAACCAAGAAGCTCCAGATTCTCTTTTGCAAAACCCAGTGGGGCAATTTAAGGAAGCAGAGAGCGACACATTTGTTGACAACTTTACAAAATAAACTAATCTACTATCCAACTAAATAGATAAATTGATAGTTACCTTGATAAATCAGAGCACAAAAATGACAAAATGTGGGGAAGTGAAGTCATGGTTCTGTTTACATCTCCACATCTAACAAGAAAACAATAATAATCCTAAAATTATGCAAAGCAATGCAAGTTTCATTTGTACGGCGCAACTCAGCAACGAGGCAGCGTCAAGAGCTTCCCAAAGGACTTCAAAATACGACGTCAAAGGGAAAAAGGAAAAGAAACACTTCCAAAAGAAAAATGTAAAAATTGGTTAAAACAGCAAATGAAACCTCCGAGCGATAAAAAAAAAAATAATAAATAAATACAAGTAAGCGTTACACTTGTAGAGTTGGGAGTTTAAATAGACAGTATAAAAAGACCTTCTGTGTTTTCGTCAGAGGCAACAGTGAACAGTGATTTAAAAGAGCTCAGACTCTCAGCAGACCTGATTTTTCCAGGAGTCTGTTCCAGATATTTGGAGCAAAGAAACTAAATCCTGATTCTCCTTGTTTGAGTCCAACTCTGGCGCCACGGAGCAGACGTGCACCAGATGACCTGAGTGGTCTCAATGCTTCATCCTGGACTGGAGCATCTCTGATGTATCCTGATATGGAGCTTCATAAATTAACAGAATTACCCTCAAGTCCAAGAGCCAGAGCAAAAAGGACTGATGTGGTCTATTCTCTCGGTCGTAGTGAGGACTCTAACAGCAGCATTCTGAATCGGCTACAGCGGTCCGATTGACATACCGGTAAAGACACCGTCGTCACCTCGATTAAAGCTAGTTTATCAAGGTCCTTGAGCGACATCAATACTTTAATCCTATAAATAATTTCGAGGTTGATTATAAACTGACTTTGTAATTCTTTTAAGTGGGTCCTTTTTCAAGTCTGAACCCATGAAAACAGTCAGATTTCTAGCCTCATTTGCCATTTTTTAATTTTAGTGATTAAAGCCGCATGCTAACATTTGGATTCCTCCTTGGATACGAAAAACAATTACCACAGTTTTTCCCACCCTCTCACTAAAATAGATGTAGACACATCTGAATGTGCCGAACACACAATTAAAAAAAAAAATGACTGAAGTTTTGCCAAGACACAGTATGTGTTTGCCATTAAACACATTAACCGGAGTGGTCTCAGTGCTGCGATATGGTCTCAAACCTGACTGGAAGATGTCAAAGCAATAAGCAATCAAGAGATTGCCAACCACGGTTGAGCACGGTAAGGACTGTCGAGCGAGAATGTGGCTCACCAGTGGTCCAATTGTTTGAGTGAACAAAACGGAGCCACAGTTGACGGGATTAATTAACAGGGATTAATTTTTTTTTCTACCTTCTTCCTTTCACGCTCTTGTTTAACTCGTCTCAATTCCCTTGTCCCGCCCCAGACTCTGAATAAAGTTATCCGACCGTCTGCGTAGTCATTTGAATCAGTCAAAAAAAAAAAAAAAACAGGCAGTCCTTTGTCTGCTCCAAGTAGGGAATGTAGTTACTACCTCAAAATTAATGGTACAATCCTAACCATATACGCTAAAAGATAACATGAAACGTGAAAACATTACCCTAACCGTAACACCTAACCCTAACACAAAGCAGTAACCTTAATCCAAACATTCCAACTCTTAATCCTATTCAGTATACACCTTTAATCCATCCATCTATCCATTATCTACCACTTTTCTGGGTCGGGTCGCAGGGGAAGTAGCTTCAGCAGGGATACCCAGACTTCCCTTTCCCCAGCCACTTCTTCCAGCTCTTCCGGAGGGATCCCGAGGCATTCCCAAACCAGCCGAGATATAGTCTCTCCAGCGTGTCCTGGGTCATCCTCGGGGTCTCTTTCCAGAGGGACGTGCCCGGAACACCTCACCAGGGAGGCGTCCGGGAGTCATCCGAATCAGATGCCCCAGCCACCTCATCTGGCTCCTCTCAATGCGGAGGAGTAGCTGCTCGAGTAGGGGCTTGACCCATAATCATAGTGTAAAACATAACCATGAACCCCAAAACCTAACCCAAACCGGGGGGGGGGGGGGGGGGGGGGACATACCCAATCTGTAAACATTCAAAAGCAGCCTAAAACGCAACAATAACACAAACGGTGAATTTAATTCTGGAAACGTAACCCAAACTCCTAACTAACCCTAAAATTCTGACCCTAACTTTAAACCCTAAAACCAAAACTCCGACTCTACCAGTCACTCAAATCGTTCCCATTGTTCTTTTTCTTCTCCCCTCCACTAACGTAGAATCAGCCACGTGAAGAACAAGAAGAACAAGAAGAAGAAGAAGAAAAAGAAAAGGAGCGGCGAACACTGTCGGATGACATCAGAGAGACGAGGTGAGATAAAGCAGAAGAAGAAGATGAGGAAGAGGAGGCTAAATAAAAAGCGAGATGGAGGAGTGGTGGGAAAAAAAAAAAAAAAACATTCTTTCATCAACACAAGTCTGCGCTAAATCACTTTCCTGGCAAGAACAGAGCGGCTGCTATCTCGCCTTTTTAATATGTTGCCAGAGTGACGGCGCGTAATACAAGACGTGGACTAGCGAGTGGGGGAGGTGGACTCGGGAGAAGGGGGTAGGGTGGTGTTTGGGCCAGGAATCACACGGTACAGTATCTTATTCCAGTATTTTCTCGTTTTGAGTCATTTCATTTGTTCAGTGACCGAGCTGGAAACTCACTTTACTTATACGTATTCCAATTGAAAAGGCCATGAATCCATTCCGGCCCCCAACTAATTTCCACAATTTATTACATTTTTAGTCAAGAAAAATAGCGCTGTACTGTAAACATGTTTATATAAAACGGTAATACAATATGAACGGAAAACGTAAAGAAATAAACTGATTTTACAACGTCTGTAACACAGATTGCAGTATTTGTGCATTGTGTGGCGTGACCTCTTTAGTGATGTGTTTTCAAGCGTGCCTACTTGAGACTTTTCACGGGTCTAATTGTGACAGACACGCTGACGACATTTGACGCTGCTAAGTGAAACTGATTTCGGGGGGGGGGGGGCTGCATTTTATATAAAATTTGATGGCGTGATATCAAGTCAATTTTACATTTTGTGTAGATTGTTTAGGGCCCTCTTGGAGTCACTGTTGATTATCTTTCCATCTTAGCTAAACATACCAAAAAAGCACAAATTTTGCCTTATTTATGGGTGACTTATGGATCTCAAATGTTGCCCCCCCCCCCCCCCGCCGAGATAAAAGACAGGAATCATCATGATAGGCTGCAGCGTCCTTACATACACATACAGAGACGCACACAAACTAACAAACGCAGGTACACACTGGCTGCCTTATCTCGTGTCCTCTCTTGTGGACTCTTAATGCATCACAACCAGCCCTTCTGACTCAGAGTTCCCTCCTATGATATGAAAAAAAAAAAAAAGAAAGAAAAAAGATATGACAGTACATCGTTACAAACTGGGTGCTGTGCTCCAGTCCAGGTCACATTGATTTAGAGGATATTGGAGTGCTGTGTGTGTGTGTAGGGAGGGAGGACACCCCCCCCCCACACACACACACATACACTCCTGAATGTGCAACGCCGCCATCCAAGCGAGCAGATTATGCCCGACCCAGCAGCTTGACCTTCACTTAACTACGGTCCCATCACGCAGTGCCTCGTGTTTTATTGACTTGATTCCATTTTGTCGTCTTCAAACTGGACAGCAAATGTTGTTACCGAGAGTGTCTCCTCCATTGACTCCCGCCAACCCCGCGCACTGCTCGGCCCCCCATTTTAAAGTGGCGCTAAATAAGTAATGGGCCGTCTCATCGGCTTTGGCTAGCCACTAACCGGATGGGTTACAGTAAAGGGAGATTAATGGATGCAGGGATGGAGATAAACGGACGAGTGGCCTGTGACGACGGCTAAGTGACTTATAGTATGCGCCGCGCGCCACTTCGCCGACCGCATCGCATCCATTTGTGTGTCCCCGGAGCAGGAACGCGTGAAAAATGACACGTCAGGAAATCAAAGATTGTTGTCATGGAGAAACTGAGCTCCATGCAGGTCTCATACCCAAGGGGGGGGGGCTCACCAATTATTATTACTAATATTTTAACGTCATTTAAGTTGCATACAGTTTGTACACGGTGAAACCGAAAAGTGAGACCACAAAATCTGGGACAGCGCTCACGCTATTTATAAGACTCGGGGTGAAAGAAAAAAAAGAGAAAAAAAAAATTGATGTGAGAAAATGATATGGCACATGCACAAGTACATTAAAAAAATAGTAATAACTAAAAAATATACCATTCAAAATAATTGCAGTATTTTAAATACTGATTTTATTTCAATTTATTTATCTACTATTTTAATGGATACTTTTAAAAATATATTTTTAAAATGTATACATTATTTTTAAGAAAAAACAAATCTAAAAACTTGAATTAAATTAATTATTTTGCAATCAATTTTTCCAATAAACATGCAATCGACGACAGTAACCAAAAACTCAGGCAAGATGCTGAAATAAAGAGAAAAGTAATTATGATAATTGATAATGAACCCTATGTTAGCTCCATTGTTTCTATGAATTGTTTTAAAAAATGTGTTTGCATGAGAACTTCATAAAGATCCAAAGTTAAATGAATAAACAAAGGAAGAAAACCTCCAAAATTCATTTGATTAATGACTTCAGGATTTATATTACTTGTCACTTTCATTTTCTCCCCCATTTTATCAGCACTCCTTGTGCTTCTGCTGTCAATTGTGTTCTTTTTAAATTATGCATGAGGCACCGCAACGTTGACATTGCCAACTACTGGCCTGGCATGAATATTCCTTACAGCAGCAATTTTAGTCATTTTTATTTGGGGATAATGTGGTCGTGTGAATGTGATACGGTTTTGATTCAGTTTGGTAATAGGTCTGGGCAGACTCCGCAATAACACGTTAACAGCTTTTTCCCTCCTGCACCGAACTTTACAAGTGGGCACAACGCAGGCAACCGAGCCCACTTGGCAGGACCCTTAATGATGTGGCTGCGGTTCCTAAACGCTTCCATTTATTGCTACAACACCACTTGGAGTTGATGTCAGAATGTTTACGACGGAAGAAACTCGCAACAATGGAATCCCGTTACAATGTCACACTGAAGACCGACAAGCTCTTTGGAACATTGCAATTGTCCACATCCATTGACTGGGGAAGAGGGTGACTTCTCCAGAATCCATGTTCAATCGCACTGAAATAAGGCCACTTCAGAATAGCCCAAATCAGCCCCAGAACATAAAAAAGACCAAGCTTTTCTGAAAATGGCTACCACATTTTGTTCTAGGATAACTTGATCGTTTCGTGATTTTGCTGTGACCCGAAAGATTCAAGAAACCGTGTGCTAGATGAAGGAAAATAGCCCCGCTCCATTTAAATAGACATTGTGCTGCTCCTTCTGGTGTGTGCACCGTGGCCACCTGGGAGTAGTATTATACATACATAAATACATACACAGATATATTTGGAGACAGTAGCAACTGTGGGGGAAGAGTGAAGCTCCAGGGAGAAGATAACAACTTCAAATACTTGGGGTCAACAATACAGAGCAACGGAGAGTGTGGTAAGGAAGTGAAGAAACGGGTCCAAGCGGGGTGGAACAGTTGGCAGAAGGTGTCTGGTGTTCTATGTGACAGAAGAGTCTCCGCTAGAATGAAGGGCAAAGTTTATAAAACAGCGGTGGGGCCGGCCATGATGTACGGATCAGAGACGGTGGCACTGAAGAAACGACAAGAAGCAGAACGTGAGGTAGCAGAAATGAAGGCGTTGAGGTTCTCGCTCGGAGAAATGAGCTCATTAGAGAGACAGCCAAAGTTGGATGTTTTGGAGACGAGGTTAGAAAGAGCAGACTTCGATGGTTTGGACATGTCCACAGGCAAGAGAGTGAGTACATTGGTAGAAGGGTGCTGAGGATGGAACTGCCAGGCAAAAGAGCGAGAGGAAGACCAAAGAAAAGGTGGACGGATGTGGTGAGGGCTGACATGAAGACTGTGGGTGTTAGTGAGGAAGATGTACGAGATAGGCTTAGATGGAAAAAGATGACACGCTGTGGTGACCCCCTAATCGGGACAAGCCAAAGGAAAAGACGAAGAAGAAGAAGAAGAAGAAGGAACTGCCCAATCAGCTGCAGTAATATTAGTTGTTCTTTGCAGAGGATAAAGAACATGTCTGCATATTTTTGGCTCCACCGTTTGTGGTCAAATATCTGTTGCGTGAAGGGTTATGATATTCCTTATCCCGTTCATGGCATTTTGCTTTAACTACACAACATGTAATTATGTTTGTTTTATGTTTGGTTTGATATTAAACTGACGGGCAATAAAAATCCTTTTGGCGTCTTTAAAGAACTGCTCTGCCAAGATGCTTCTTGTTGTGAAGCAAGTTGAACGGAGTTCATTGCCACCGTACAGTGATGTACAATGGGCAGTCCATTTCTCCCTCGTATCCTTGGTAGTCTTCTGATTACACTGAACTCTGCACAGATTAAAAAAAATAAAAAATGTGCCCAACGTAGCAAAGCAGTCGAAGAAAGTTACCGAGGCCAACATTTATGAGATGCACAATTGGCTCACGAATGCCTTGATCGTCCTGAGATGTCATTGTTCCATGCACAGACTAAGGACTTCCTGTTCCAAACGCAGGAAAAAAAATGCACAAATTATTTTCTGTCCATTTGTGTGTCCATATCATAGTCAGAGTCAAGGTTTTCCACATGTATCTGTGCGAGTTCATTCCAAATCATTCGTGCACAAAAGCAGAGACTTGCAATTTGCTTTTGTGTCGAGACAAAAAAAAAAAAAAAAAAAAAAACGCAGTTGGAGCGTGATGGTCATATGTAATTATTGTAAACACGCCATTGTGCAACTTGTCACATCCTTTGCTTTGTTCCTGCCATTTTCGCATCCTCTCCCGCAGCGCCGTTGGCGGACCAAAGGACGCCGGGCGACCCCGCGCTGATCAATTTGCTCAATTTAAGCTTAATTAACCGCCCACGACGAGCGCAGCCAATCCATCTGCCTCGGCCCCGACTCGAATCGTCGTGACGCTTTGCCGGCATTCTCCCGCCCTCGAAACGACACCAAGGTTATCCTGTCACGCAGAACGCGCCCGACGCGGCTCCCCGTAAACCGACTGTTTAACAAGCACTCGTTTACAAGAAGCGGGCACTGCGGACGCAGTCAACAATGCCCCCGTGCCGTGCGTAAAGACGCGTTAAAAATCCGACCGGGTCCACTGTGGAAGTAGCTTGGGATTGGCTATAAAAAGCCACTCCCCCCACGTGCTACACCAGAGCTTTGTAACCACGCAAGATAATGAACGTCTCGGCGGGGCACGTGTTCATAAATAAAACAAGCCACAGTACAGCCGCCTGGCATTTACTGAGATCCCCCCCCCCCCCCCACCCCGCAGAATGGCAAATCAATTCTAATGGCGTGCACATGCACACACACACTGGGTAAATAGACATTACCCTGTGGCACTTTGACCTGTGGTTGGCGAAGACATGACCGTGCATGGAGAGAAGCAAATTTAGAGGAACTGCGGTTTTTAAAATCATCCAACGAAATGTAACATTTGGTATTCCGTGCGAGAAGATAACCTGGACAATTTTGAGTCCCTTCCCAGCAGATCTGATTATTAAGTCAGTCTACGTTTAATCCGAGGTTTGATGTTCGACCTTTGGCAGCTGGTTGATTGTTCAGTGAATTTTTGCAGTGTGCTGCCTTGGTCTTAAATTAACAACACACTACGGGAAGAATAAACAATTGATGCTATAAGGAGCGATGAACGGGCCCTAGAAGCTCTTTTCCGTAGCGAATCCTCAAAACGCTGATCAACATTTAAAGCCGTGCTTTTGATGGTGAAGACCAAAGACCTTGGCTATTTAGTTTCGCCCAAGCAGCTAGGATGCCTGCTTCCAATTGGGGATCATTTGGGAGTCTGTCTTACTCTCAGTTTGTGAAATTACAGAGAATGTCCCTAAAATACCGACTTCTCTCCAAAACGGCTGATTTCCTGCTCAATATTGACCATTGGTCCTTGAAACCTTTTCATCTGGATAGTGATTTTTTTATTTACCTGGTACCGGCGGCAAATTGTTTCAAGAACAGTCCACTTTTTGTATCATTTTTAACCTTAAAATAAACATTCAACTTTGACGTTAGGCTCTGTCAACATTTGAAGCCGCGGGCAAGCTAGCTTGGCAATTTAGCCTCGTCTCGCCATCGTCAAGAATACCTGCTTCCAGTTGGAGTGCATTTGGGCAAACTTCCCGGACGGAGTTCGTCAAAGCACTTGGGATCAAAGAAAAATGCCTGCTTCGAACCAAAATGGCCGACTTGTTCAGCGTGGGTCCTTGAGACTTTTCATGCGCGACTGAATCTGTGTACTGGCGTTGTTTTAAGGACTCCTACGAGTAAATCCATAAACTTTCACCAAGATGCATAGAATTGCAAAGACTGGCGAGTTAACGGGCAACAGAGGGGCAAGACGGGAGAGCTTTCACACCACCTGGTCCTCCAGCCCTAATAAGAATCTATTGGAGAGGGAAAACAGTGACAGAGGGAATGTTGTCAGGAAGAAAAAAAAATTCCACTGCTATTTATGCATCAGATATGAATCCAGTTGGATCCAAAATGCAACTCCTGAAGCGGCTCACAGAGCTAAACAACCTGCATGTGTGGCGGAAAAACTAGGAAGAACAGTCCCTGTCCAAAATTGTCATCCAGGTCTGGCGGGGATGAGCGTCCTATCATTGGTCAAACGGGAAATCCCTCAACGGACATCAGTTAAGAATTCTTGTGACCTTTAAAGGGAAATACCTCTAAAGATGACATTTTGTCTTGTATCTGTCCAAATCACAGTCCTGGCTTGGTTCTGAAAGAAGATTTAAGAATTGTGACGTCTCAAAAGGAAAATGTTGTTAGCGAAATGTTCCTATCGATCCCGTTTCTGACCTTGTCGCACATCACACTCAATCATCTCGGAGAGGAAATCTTTCCAAATTTTTAAGGCGCGTGCATTGAAAAAGACTGTCAGTGAAAGTCTGATAGTTGGTCATGTACCCATCACGCTGCATTAATAAAAAAAATAAATCAACGGGATTCTCGACCGCTTACACAACAACAATCGCCAAAACAATTTCTATTTGAAAATTAGAAAGACAGATGGGTACTGCCATGGATAATCATCGGATATAGCGTGGCAGACTACTCTTGCTGTCTTTTGTTTACATCGTATATATTCTGAAGCATTGGTTTCTGTTCATGTTCTGGATTTCTTCATAGTCAATACAGGGAGTCCTCGGTCTACGACTGAGATCCGTTCCTACAGTGGCGACTTCACTCGAATTTCGACTTGAGTCGGATTCCACCATTGAAGTCTAAAAAATAAAAAAAATACTGTACATGGAAATAAACACGATGATGTATTTAGCATTACTGCTGAGAGGTGGCTGGAGAAGAAGAAGGGGAGGCTGTGCTTAGCTATTGCAAAGGAACCTGGTCCTCAATCTTTTCCATCTCGACATGTATCAAAGAACCTTGTTTTGTGATCATTGTATTCGACATAGGAACGGAATCCTTCACATGCGCTAAAAAACTGGTTTTGTCTTTAATAATTGTCACCACGGTCGACCGACCGAAGCCTTGGAGGTTTTGGTGTCTCTCCTTTCTCCAGTCTTTTTATGATCTTGAGCTTCATTTCCATGGTCATGGATTTTCCTTTGGCTGCGGAAACATTGCTAAAAGACACAACTCTCTTATTCGGAGCGATAATGTCTAAAAACTGGGGCGAAAAATGCAAAGATACTCCTGGCGCACAAACACGGACGAGCAATAGCCAGACAAAATGGCGGACAGGGGATGGGCGTTGTAAAGTTGAAACGTCTTTGGCCGAGACCGTCTTAACCCGAGGACTCCTTATATGTAATACTACTGATGTAAATTCAAGACATGCCACCACGACGGCAAAGGAAAGTGTGACAACCCCTGAACTCAACGCTAATATTAGCGACGCTGAAATGCCATTAAGAAAAAAACGAAACCTCCTTCACGATCCGTCTCTGACAAAGGACGAGACGTCCTCTTCATTAATGCACGGAGGCGAAAAGCGGGAAGGTCGACCAGTCCCCTTCGCTCGGCCCGGTGTGTCCACATGGCACAAAAAAATAAGATAATAATAATAAAATCACGCCGACATCTGAGTTAAGAACTCATCAAGCATGAGGTAATGAGGGTACTTGGAGACGGTATCTGCCTTCAAGGTTAATGGAACACCTGCCAGTGCGGCGAAGAAAAAGATAACCCAGGAAGGTTTTGTGTGCGTGTATTTTTTTTTTTTCCTCTCCCCGCAGACGCGTAGCCTCGAGACGCCACTCAACAAAGTGACGGCGGAGTCGGCGGGCGGCGATGAAAGCCTCTTCAATGACACGAGTCACGACCCGAAGGTGAGGCGCAATCAAAGAGGTTCACGGGAAAATTTGAATCGACTGTTCGAGAGAAACGATACAGCTGGCGGATGACTTCTCGTTCCGTTCGTCGGGGCCTTTAACCGACAGACAAATATTGAGACGGCGGATCAAACGAGTCGGCGGAGACTTCCTGCTTCCTCCCGCCGGCTGACAGAAAGCTGCCCCGCTGAAAATTATGCAAATGAGCGTCAGGGATAACCGACGACAAGGATGGCAAATTGGCGGGCTGTTCAGTCTCGCGAATGGTGCTAATTCGGATGATTGCCCCCCCCCCCCCCTCCATTTCATTAGCCAGATTTTTAAACCCGGGGAAGTGAAGAAGAACAGCAAGAATTGCACTGAAAACTAACAAAAATAACATTCCTGCAACATTAACAAGACAACAAAACTCAGCTAACACTGAACTTCACCTCTTTTTTTTTTTTTTTATTTTGAGACAGCTTCAAATTCCTTCATAATCCTTCATAAATCGCTCGAAAAAAATATTCAAGTTGCCTGTGGTCTTGCAGAAGCCAAAATCCACTTTTAACCTCACTTTCAAGTTCTGCTTCCCCCCAAGGTCATAGCATTCATGTTTTGGGCCAGAGTGCAATTTTTTTTTTTTTTTTTTTTTAAAGTTGGCTGATAAATAGCCAACTTGGCTTGAAATGAAAAAAAAAAAAAAAGAAAAAAAAATTGATGATCTGCCACTTAAATTTGTCTTCTTCCTTGGAATGGGCACATTCATACCAACCATTAATATGAAGAGTAAAAAATATATCCTTTAGTGGCACACACTTGCCAAAACTTGAAATCATTACTTTTATAAAGGTAACCCTGGATTTTTTTATTAATTTTTTTTTTTTAAACAAACTTTGAGTACATGCGTGCATGTACTGTTAATGTTTGACTTTACGAGAGGGGCCCACTGAGATCTTTGGAATTAGGCTTCAGGTCAAGATCAGGAAAAGTAATTGGTCGGGTCTGCTGGGTTTTCTCCCTCCGAGTTCCAGACTCAATCAGCCGAGCAGATCACAATCACAACAGAGAGGCCGCCTCGCAGCTATCAGTGAGTCTCGGCCCTGCTGTAACAAGTACTTTTTTGTGTGTTTTTTCCGTTTTGTTTTGTTTCTCAACACTTTCCGACAAACCTTCCAGAGTTATTTGTGAAACTAAATAGCTGCACATCCCGGTATACGGCAATGGTAATAGAAGGTAAAGATATTACCATGACAACCTGATGAAGAAAGGGAGGGTGGGCTCGGTGGCGGTTGAGGTGGCGCCCTATCAAGTCGGAATATCAAATTAGCGACATGAGCGGCGAGCGAAAGGAAAGAACGGGAGAGCATTTCACTAATCGATAGAGCGTGGAGAGAGTGAGAGCGAAAGAGAGATAGAGAGACGGAGAGAGAATACCGGTGTTCATTAGTCATGGCTGGGGATGAGCTCAGGCCAGAGCAGAAAGATTGTCAGCGGCTCGTAATCAGATGAGCAACGCCGCTCATTAAATTCCCGCAGAAGCGCACCAACTATTGTCCTGCTCCTCCGCCGGAGTTTATCGCCGCATCGCTCTGTCGTCATCCTCTTCATCCTACGGCCACAAGGCTCCGAGGGCCCTCCTCGCGGAACCCCGGAACTCTTGCGTACACATTACAGCACGTCGTAAATAGTGGAGGAGGGTTGTTGGTTCACGAAAGCAAAGTCACCGGGGTGAACTCATATCCACTTCTGTAATCGGAGTGGAAATTTGTGTTTACTCGACTTCTGCAGGGGCCAGGGAAGCCACTCGTTCAGAAAGATGAGGTCATAAAACGGGTTTTTATTGGTAGTTTAGCGGCACAGATATTTTAGGCTAATGGCTCGTTTAGCCACCACATGTTGATCGATGTCTATCAGTGGAAAAACAGGTTCAGTTAAAGTTTTATTGCGGATTATCCATTATTATTCATCCGTATTTCCAAAAATAATACACTCCGTGGGGCCAAATGAAGATACTTGCTCCAAACATGACACTCGAACTTGTTTTTGTGGGCTGCTTAGCTACGTCAGTTAGCTATGTCAGTCCCGTGATTAATTTAGCTACCAGATTTTGACCGACAGTGAATCAGTCAAAATCGAATCAGCTAAAGACAAACATTTTGATTATCAATTAGAAAGAAGTTCACTATAAAGTATTTCAGAAGTTATTAACTATTATTAAGTAATTGAAGCAACTAGCAACCCAGTATTGACCTTCAACTCGCAATCACTAAGATGTCAGTTCTTTTCTTTAAAAGTAACGACGAGACCCAAATAACAGAGATTGCGCGCGGACCAATTCAGAAATTATAAACATGACGTAAACCAAGCCATTTTCATCCATCATTTTGCGACGCATTTATTAGAAGCTAACGGCTAATCCAGCCATCCGACACGATCAACAAGGTTTTTGCTCTGGCTTGAAGATGAGATCAGTCGCAGAAACCGAACTCCTCTGTCGGGACGGGATGGGGGAGGCAACAGGAGGCGGCAACGCTACAAGAGCGACACACAAAATCAATTCTTTCGTTTTAAGCGGCCCATTAAAAGGCGCCGGGGAGACGTGGAGCACTTGTTCAGGACGCACCATTACTGCGTATTATGCATTCTGTTCCGAGGGCGCCCAGCACGCTCCATTACACTGAAGCGCCAAATACGCGGCCGGGTCCATTTTGTGCCGACAATAAGGAGAAATTAAAGTCCTCGAAGAAATTACGGATGAAATACTCACTCACTGAACCAAAATGCTGCAGAAGATGACAAATTGAGGTCCTTGTGAGGTTAATATCACAGCCATCACCGCAAAGAATGCAAACATGTGCCAGAAAAAGGCAATGGTGGCTTGGACGGTCTTTCAATTTTTTCCACTGTTTAGAGCTTTACTTTGGAAAGCCAAAAGAATCAATATATCCTTAGATAAAAAATGATTTTTAAATCAAAACAAACTACTGCTTTTTATTTTTTTAAAATGGTTCGTATTAACCCCCAATCATGGCTCCAAAGAAGACAAATTGCTTGTTTAAAGTTATTCAGCACTTTTGTTGAGAAAAAAAAAAAAGTTTACGAGGCTGGGGGCCGAGTCGCTACAGATACAGCAATGCACTCCCAGCCTAGCGTACTCCACGACTAAAGCATACATTTTAAGCCAAAAATAAAAAAAAATTCTTAAATTATTTTATTATATAAAGTATTTAAACTATTCATGTATTTCTACTATGCAGTTCATTATCAGGAAAAGCTTTAAAAAAAATGCTTTTTTTTTGGTAGGCTTGGAACGCATTATATCTTTTTCCATTCATTGCAATGGGAAAAATCAATTCGGTTGTCGAACAAATCACTTCTCGCACCGTTTTCTGGAACGGATTGTGGTCGAGAACTGAAAAAATTACACATGTACTTTTGTTATCTGGGTTTTTTA
This sequence comes from Syngnathoides biaculeatus, assembly GCF_019802595.1. Classification (NCBI taxonomy): domain Eukaryota; kingdom Metazoa; phylum Chordata; class Actinopteri; order Syngnathiformes; family Syngnathidae; genus Syngnathoides; species Syngnathoides biaculeatus. The sequence goes on along the minus strand of NC_084662.1, from coordinate 10,100,897 downwards.
TTGTTTCTTTGTATTCAAATGCTTTAAGTCCCGTAAAGCACATTTAGTTACCTTATGTATGAACTGCACTATAAAAGTACATTTGCTTTGCATTAAGCCCATTATGTCCAAGATGTTTAGTTTATGGTTTGGCTTGGCAGTTTCGAGCAAAGATGCTGCTATTTTTACTCATCTCCCAGCTTTGACACAATAAAATTCTTAGTGCTACGCTAGTAAACACACATACAGCATAATAAACACAGAGTGCGGCGTGGCCCTTTAAAAAAGCTGCTCTCAGCGGATCTCCTCCTGTCAGAACCAAGAGCCAGAACTCTCAGTCAGGCCGGACCGGCTGGGGAGTTGAGAATCTTTGCACCACCGAGCCGCGCTGTGGTCCGGTCCATTTGAACAAGCCCACACGGTCTGAAGAACCCTCAGAGCCCAACTATACAACAAACTACTGTCATGTTTCCAACGGACTAGACGCAGTACAGTCCACGCGGCATCGGCCAAGGGAGGCGTGTTTTGGAAGAGAACTCTTGTAAGCTTACGGGAACAAAGTTTTTGTTACGAGGATAGAAATCAGAATGTTGCGAGAAGTTTTTCTAATATTACAGTTGCAGCTGTGGATTTGGAGGGGGGGGCAGAAACATATAACAAGAACAAAGATGGACTTTATAAAATGTTACGATAATAAAGTTGTATTTGTGCAAGGAAAAAAAGTTTTAATCTTGTGAGAATAAATACTTATTATTCAACAATGTTTTTTTTTTTTTAGATTCTTAATAGCAAAGTTGCGTTTTGAAATTATTTGCACTCAAATATCTAAAAAAAATATTTTGTATGTCTTGCAGGAATTTTGTTTTTTTAGATGAGGCCTGATTAAAAAAAATTAAAAGCTAAGTTTAATGTAATAATATTTCATATTTTATGACAGGTCAATTTTTTACAATTTTTTAAAGAAAAAGTTTTTTAAAAAATTACTTTTTGGGGGGGACTTTTAGTAACTATTATATACATGAAAAATATATTTATTCTGGAACAGAAAATAAATACTTTTTTTTCTTGAAAACATCATGCTTATTATTCTAAATACAGTATATATATATATATTTTTTTTTTAATTCTTGTGGAAAAAAACAACCTTACTCTCAGTGTACTTCCCCCTCCCCCCTCTCTTGAGTGTGGTCCTTTTGGGTTTTTGTTGTGGATGCATTTTGCGTGAAGCGGATCAAACGAAACTCCTCCTGATGTGATCCGCCTTTAAAGCCTTGGCTGAGTTCAAAGTCCTTGCCCTGGTTCCCGTTCCTGCCAGCCTCCGAAAATGAATGAACACTGGGTTAGAATCTCTTGATAAAACTGTCAACATTTGAAGCACCCCAGACCTCCCCCCGCCAAAAAAAAAAAACGCTGGGTTAGAATCTCTTGATAAAACTGTCAACATTTGAAGCGTCCAAAAAAAAAAAAAAACACATATATCCTTTGGCGGTGGCAAGTGCAGAGAGAGAAATAAGTAAAAAACAAAAACTCCTTACAGTGGCTTTCTCCTTCATTGTGCTCCTTGCTGAGCTTTCCACTTTCAACTTAAATTTAAAGCCCGGGTCGTACAGAGCAACTGCTGATCCGTGCATCCTTTTGTTTCTGCACAAATCGATAAACACAAATGGAACAAAAAAAAAAAGGCAGAGCAAAAGAAGTAAGAGGGAAAACTATCCTTTCTTTGAAAATACTTCACAGGGAGACTTCGGGTTAAGACGGTCTCGACCTAAAACGTTTCGACTTTACAACGCCCGTCGCCCGTCCGCCATTTTGTCTAGCTAATGCTTGTCCGCGTTTGTGCGTCGGGAGTATCTTCGCATTTTTCGACCCCCTTTTTCAACATTATCGCCCCAAAGATGAAAGCTGTGTCTTTTAGCAATGCTTCTGCGACCAAAAGAAAATCCGTGACCATGAAAACGAAGCTCACGATCATAAAAAGAGTGGAGAAAGGAGCGACACCAAAACCTCCAAGGCTTCAGTCGGTCGACCGTGGTGACAATTATTAAAGACAAAACCCGTTTTTTAGCGCATGTGAAGGATTCCGTTCCTGTGTCGAATACAATGATCACAAAACAAGGTTCTTGGATACTCGTCGAGATGGAGAAGATTGAGGACCAGGTTCCTTCGCAATAGCTCAGCACAGACTCCCCTTCTTCTTCTCCAGCCACCTCTGAGCAGTCATGCTAAGTACATCATCTTGTTTATTTCAATGTATTTGTTTTTTTTTTTATATATATACAAAGTATTTTGATGTAAATTCTGACTTTAATGGTGGAATCCGACTCTCGTAAGTCGAAATTCGAGTTAAGTCGCCACCATAGGAACGGATCTCAGTCGTAGACCGAGGACTCCCTGTACATGATCTTATTCCAGAAAATGTTGACTTTACTCCTGAAAGTTTAAGAAGTCTTACTCAAATCCATCCATCCATTTTCTTTGCCGCTTATCCTCACAAGAGTCGCGGGGAGTGCTGGGGCCTATCCCAGCTGTCAACGGGCAGGAGGCGGAGGGGTACACCCTGAACTGGTTCCCAGCCAATCGCAGGGCACATTTAGACAAACAGCAGCATTCACAATCACCCCTAGGGGCAATTTTTAGAGTGTCCAATTAATGTTGCATGTTTTTGGGATGTGGGAGGAAACCGGAGTGCCCGGAGGAAACCCACGTAGGCACGGGGAGAACATGCAAACTCCACACAGGCGGGTTCCGGGATTGAACCCGGGACCTCAGAACTGTGAGGCCAACGCTTTACCAGCTGATCCACCGTTCCACCCTTACTTAAATCATAAAACCTTTTTTGTGTGGAGCAACAAAAAAAAGACCCACATACCTCAATTTGGGATGCAAATGGTTGTGCCACACAACGACAGACGAGAACGGGCACTCACGCGCACTGTATGTATCCATCCAAAGGTTTTTTTTCTTTTTTTTTTTTTTTTTAAATCCATGTGCAAATACGCCTTAGTGCAGTATGTGCTTGCTTCTGTTTGCATATGGCCTTGTTTGTTTGTTTTTACTGCCGTTGTGTGCACATGTACTGTACAGTCTACTGTGTGTGCATGCGCGTGTGAATGAGTGAGAGCGAGAGAGAGGGAGAGAGAGAGAAAGAGAGAGAAGTGTGTCATCACTCCCCTGGTCCCTCATGACTGCTGTTTGCAGCCAAGTGAAACACCATCACCGCCATAAACGGACACACTACACAACCCCCCCACCCCACTCCACACACGCACATACACACAGGCTTTTGATAGTGGCGTTTCACACGTGCCAGAGCGTGAAAATGCTATTAAAAAAAAGGGGGGGGGGGACTTGTAGGGTTCCCTTGTGTCACCGAACATACGAGTGAGTCTCAATATCAATTAAAAATGTGGGAATAAGTTAACAGATAATGTTAGCGCAAATGATGCTAACGACGTTTCGGCAGCGTTAAGTGCATTAGAGCGCATACAAAATGTGCTCGCAAAAGCATTAATAATTGCTTAAACAAGTGCTTACAACACTTTGTCAGTAAAAAAATGAATACTTACATGTACATATATTACAGAAAAAAATTGTTCAATGTGCCAGGTAAAAAATAAATAAATAAATAAATTAAATGGGCTGGTGGGTGCTTAGCTTGGCCACTTTCGATTATGCTAAGTCACAGCAAGTGAGCAGGTTATGCATTTTCATTTCTCCAACATTCATTCGTGAGGCGTTATCAATCAGAGTGACATTTTTAAAAAACACTCCATGACGATTTTTAACCCTGCCACCAGGGTAAACGACGCGATTGCCCTCCGGCACTCCCGAACGTATAAGCGCTAATAGTCGAACGAGGAGAGGGAACACAAAAAAAAATAATAATACAAACGCTGTCTCTGTTGGACAAATCCATCTGTATTATAAATGTACAAATTACACTGTATCGCCTAAATGATTATTTATCAGTGGCAGAAAGGCAAACAAAAGTGAAACGTGTAGAAAGTGAATTGGTATTTTTTTTTTGCCAAAAGCAATTATATAGCGAGCTACGACACGGTAAATAAAACCGTGCCCGCTATCCCTCGACAAACTCTTCCGACCGCATTTTCTTATCTTTTTCAGTATTTATGGTTGCCATCATGCGCTGTGACAAAGTCGGTGCGACGGGAGCTTACCGAGCAAATCTAATCGACGTGACTGTTGCTCATCTAAATAGACAGAGCGGCCATTTAGAAGCACTGCTGCTGTTCATTACCGATTATTGAGTTATACAATGCAGCCGAGCTTGTGCCACATTTAAAACCTCCGCTTGAAACCCTAATTTGGAACCCTGACCTTTGCTGGAAACCCTAATTTGAAACCCTACAAATACTTTTTCGGTAACAATACGCGCAATGTCACAACGCTTCCTTCTCTGCCCCTGCGTGAGCGCTGCTCTCGTCTCCTTTTGTGCCAGGTTTTGAAAAGGATCTTTGACAGCTGACGCACTGGCAGCTCGAGTCCGTCCTCGGCGTCCAAATGAAAACAGACACACGCGCCCTTTTTACACTTTATTACTTCTCCCGCTGTGGCCGTCACCATCAAATGGCATCTCCCCCCTTTACTGTGGAAATCGCCCTATGAAATGTTAGTTTGCGGACCTTAGCGGACTTAATCAAGCGTAGTACTGAGGGTGGCTGTTAAACGCTCAAAGTGAACAGAACAGTGGCGTTCAAATACTGCGCAGAAATATGAAACAGCTTCTGAGGCGCCAGGAAGGAACGCCATTAACATGCACCAAGTGAGGAAGCCCCCGGCTAGTCTAATGTTCTCCGTTTCTGACTGGAAACCTTAATGTGAAACCATAACCGTCTTTTAAAAACCTAATTTAAACTCTAACCTTTGAAACCTTTACTTGGGCTTGAAACCCAAACCTTGGCTGGAAACCAGAATTTGCAACAGTAATTCTTGCTTGAAATCGTAATCCTTGACTGATAAATCAGGGTGGAAACCCTCATCTTTGCTTAAAACTCTAACCCACGGTATCCCCAGTTTAAAAACTTAGCGTGGAATGCTAACCCCAGGTTAGAAAAATCTAATAGGAAGAGATAATTGGAAACCCTGATCAAGTCTCAAGTGTTGAAACCCCTAAATTGAAAATATGACCCTGCCTTGAAACCTAAACCCAGGCTTGAAGCCCAAACCTGGAATTGAAAGCTAACAGTTGTTTGAAACCTCACCCTGTGTTTGAAACCCTGATTCTGGTTCGAAACCTTGTCTTGAACTCCGAATTTGAAAGCCAACCCCATGTTTGAAAAACCAACTCGTGCTTGAAACCCTGTTGTGAAGCCCACTTGAAAACATAACCCGAGCTTTTAAACTTCCACCCCTACCTTGAAACCTGAATTCATGCCTGAAATCAATGTGAAGAGGCTAAATGAGTCCATTTTTCATCGTTCTCTGAATCACTGGAGAAATGACAGTACAAAAGAAAGTTGCGACCCCCGCCCAACCCCACCCAGAGGGGGCCCGGAGATTCCCGCCAGCACCAGATTCAATTTGCAAGCCCAAGCGCCTTTGGCCGTCGCTGCGCATTTGCCGTCGAAGTTGCGTCTTCCCGACGAAAACCAAAGCATCTATGACACGGCGGAGATTGCTCTGTCCAAAACGCAATCATCCAGAGGCAGTGCCGCGGCGCTGATGAATTACCACGGCTTAGGAAAAGACAATGACTTGTCAAGCCGGCCGCTTTTCAGCTTTGTCCGGAGGCCCGAGGGCACTGTTGTTGCCGCCGACTAGGAACACTTGGAATGTAAGCGGCCAGAGGGAAGCTGATGGGAAAACCGGCTTCCTCAACGTCAGTCAATGATAGCTTAACGACAGGCTACTCACGCTGTCAAACGGAGCGCGATCAAACCAGACGATGCAAATAAATCAAACAAAAAGTGCAAACTTTTGTCTTGTCTGGTTCTGGCTCTTTTTATAGTTCTGGCTCTTCTTCTATTGCTTATTTTAATTATTTTTCAACTTCAAGTTTGAGATTTAGTTCTCATTGCACTTCTTAGACCATTTCTGGGTCGCTTCTATTTCATTTTCCCACTTCCTGTTCTAAGTCTTGTTTCATTTTTATTTTGTTTTAATTGTGTTTATGGTCTTGCTTGTTCTTCCGATTTTAGGTCTGGTTGTGCCTTCTGTTTTTTTTTCTAGTTGTACTTTTGGCAAGATGAATGAAAATTGATGCTTCTATTGTCTATGGTCCAGTTTTAGTTCTAGACATATTTGAGGGTTAGGTTGTTTTTCTGGTTATTAGTAAAAAATAACAATTTGTACCCAAGGTTTTCCAGGAAAAGAATTACTTGATGAAAATGTATTTGACGGAGAACCTTGCTCCAAACCTACTGTGCTCCATTTTTAGACCCAGTACAGACTGATGACAAATTCTTTACAAACCATAATTTAAAAAAAAAATGGATTAAAAGAATAAGACAAGTAAGGACTTCTAAGCAACCGGCATGCTGTGCACTTAATCGGCTTGGAGGAACCACATCCTTGTGCTTTATCATGAGGTCTCCATTTAACTTACCAAACACGGTATGTTACCCGGTGAAAAAAAAAAAAAAAAAAAAAAAAGAAAAAAAAGGGCGACATCGTGCGGCATTTCTACTTCTACACATCGAGTATAAATAGTAAAACCTTTAAAAATAGATACGGGAAAGGGTTCGGCACGGGGTCACTGGGAGTCGATGCCGCACCCGTCATCTTGATAACAACGGGCAAGGTGGCGTAAGAAGAGCGACATGCCCGCCGGGCGACCCCTCGAGCTGGGCTGCGCTAAAGTGCTGACTAGTTGCGGCACAGTGGAAATGCGCGGCGGTACGAGCCCCTTCTCGCTCATCAAATAGTAATGGGCCCTGTGCTGCGGTCAGGTAGCCGTGGTGGAAGGGGGGGTAGTGGCGTGGAGGGGGCAGGGGGGGGGTGCGAAGTTACACGGAGGGCGAGACGGTGAGGTCACCTCACGGTCACTAAACACCAGCACGCAAGTAGGGAACGGCGGCCACTGTTTCGTACAAGTACCAAGTACGATGACGTGAGCAAAGTCCAAATGTGCATTCGGACAGAAAGCAAAATGTTGAATGTGTATACATGCAGTACTCTGCGTTTGGTTTTTTTTTCTGTGGTATCGACTACTTTTACAGCGCTATTTTTTGGGCAAATGTCTTCATTCAAATCGCTAAGGACTCGACGCATCCGCGGAGCTCGGCTGTATGCTCCGCTGGGCTACCAACGGCGCTTGTTAATCGACTCGTCAAATGCATACACTCGGGAACAAGATTGCTCATCGCAAAATAAGTCACACCCTTTTCACTCGAAAGGAAATCTTTGAGACGTGTCGCATGCTAACCTGTCACTCTTTGAATTTGTGATGTATAATCTGGGATGACGGGCAGCGACGTTCCCTCCCTTCGCCGTGTCTGTTGGCCATGTAGCTAAATTATTTCCGTCTGGAAGGTCCACGGGAGCGCGACAGTTTTTAGACATTTGCTGTCGCTATTTCTCAGTCTCGCACATGCACCGAAGAAAGCACTACCCACTTAAGACACGGAGTTCAAGAGAGCGTTATCGCTGCCTTTTAAACCAAAGTTTTGTGTACTTTTTTAGTACATGTACGCCGTTCGACCTGAGCTGAGTTCCATTACTAGTTCTAATCACACTTGTGATTATAGTTCTTGTTATTATCACAGTCAGCATTGCAGATCTAGTCTAGTTCAACGTGTGTGTCTAGTATCCTATCATGGTCAGGATCGTGACTATATGTAATTTTGATTGTTGTTGTTTTAATTTTAGCCATGGCTGTAGTCGAGTACTGGTTGTACTTCTGCTTCTGCTGCTATTTCCAGATAGGTGTCTGGTTCTAGTTATGGTTTCAGATCCGTTTCTTGTTCTGGTTCTACTTGAAATTATGGTTCTGCCTCAATATACTAGTTGAGACTTACTGTAACTGTCCTTTAGGTTTGTAGTGCTGGTTTAGGTTCTGGTTTTACTTACGGTTTTGTTTCTCTCTCTCCATTCATTTCTATTTCAGTACGTGGCTGCAGTTCTGGATTGTAGCTCTAATTTTTGCCTTCACATGATTCTAGTTCTGTTTTTGTTCTTACACATTTAGTTTGGAAGGCAGCTTGATGAGGAGGTTTATTTTTGTTGAGCGCGTAGGTGGGAAGAGACCTTTCCCCTCACGGTAAAATAGCACCAATTCCACAAGAGTCAAAAATTGGACAAGATACTGCATGGACAAAAGTGTTGAGACGATCACCCTCAAACGCAGCAGCCGAGATCCAAATCAGTGGAGTGACGAATGACTTGAAATGCGCTGCAGACTCAGCAAATGTTCTCATTAGCTGCCTGAGTGGTCGGTCACGCGTGCACGCACACAAATGTGCACATATACACATTGCTGTAAACACTTTAGACTATAACAGCCCAGAACAACTGCGGTTTGTTCTCTTGGCCACTGGTTCTAGTACTACCTGTGGTCTACTTCTAGGTTTTTCCTCAGACTCGTAGTTATTGTTATTGCCATAAACTGAAGTCAGAGTCACAATCAGTGTCCTATAGTTTTGGTTCTAATAATGATCATAATCAAATTTGGAATTCTGGTTATAGTTCCACATCTAAATGAAGTTTACGTACTCGTTGGAGTCTGGTTGTAATCATAACCATAGTCAGATTACTGTGCCCGGTTGTGGTACTAGTCATAGTTATCCCGGGTTCTAGTACTAGTACTTCGACAGAGTTACAGTCAGAATTTGAGTCTCCTATCTAGTTGTCATAGTCATGAATACATATCAGAGTCTGGGTTCTTAGTGTAGTTTGGGTCCGTTTAAGTCATAGTCTGAGTCATCAGACTAGTTGTAGTTCTCATTGTATTTGTAGTCGAGAAATATGGTTTAAGTTCTAGTTTGAACTCTGGATTTTTGTTCTGGTAGCAATTCTAGTTATCGCCCCAGGTCATAGTACTAGTTCCAGTTACTGGACTGATCCATAGTGAGAGTTTTGAGTTCTGTTTCAAACAATCAGAATTCAGATTCTCCTTCTTGCTCTCGTTCCAGTTCTATTTTTTAGTTGTGGTTCTAGCTGTAGTTTTGGTCCAATTTCTGGATCCAAATCTAGTTCAGGTTTTAGTTGTACCGCTAATTCTAATTGTGGGGTGAATAGAGTTCTGATTGGAGCTGTGTGAATGAATCTGAATGACTGAATCTGTCCTCAAAGATGACGGTATTGATAGCCAAGCCAGCTGATGTGCGTTTATGCTTGCCAAAACAAAAGCAGCAGGGTGCTCAACACCTGATCCCATCATCCACAGGCCAGTTTTGGGACTATAACACCAGTTTTCCAGTTATTAAGATGAGTTTTTCTGTATATATTCCTTCTGCACTGAGTAAATTGAGATGCTAAAATTGAGGCTGCTTCTGTGGAGCGCCGCAAGGGGCAAAAATGAGCTCAGCGCTCGGGGCAAAAATGAGCTCAGCGCTCGGGGCTCGGGGCCCGGGGCCATCAGTCTCCGCTTTCGGGAGCTTTGACAAGGTCACGGTCCTCTGGGTGAGAGCCCTTGGGCCGTAACCACGGACACCCAGACAAACTAAGAGCTGTCACTCAAGCAGACGTGGTCGTATAAGACGGCAACGGGGGATAGCCAGACACCTGCTGCGTATGTGTGTGTTTTGTGTGTGTGTACCTTGGGAGATATCAGCAGACATTGAGAGGACACATGAAACACTGACTGCTGACAGTGACGAAATGTCTCCATTCCAAAATGACGGGGAAAGAAGACATTTGGCATACCCGTGACTTTTAAGAGCCTTTTAAGCCCAGTACAACGTAACAAACAAGTACGTGGTACAATGCACATTCACTGGCCCCAATATTGCGTACATTTGCTTCACGTAGACTCCTGACGGTTGAGCAGACCTCCAACCATGTTATTTGATTCTTTGAATAGAAAATCAAATATATTTTCAGTCCAGGCCTGCATCTGGTTCTCAGAATCAAAATGATCTTTTTTGGGCAAACATGTCAACTCCACACAATGAACTTGTCTGTTGTTGTTGGAGCGCCTCTAGTACGACATGCATGGCGAGTACGACAGCAGACGGACTGTGAATTGACAGTGAATACTTTTGAGACATCGAGAGATTGCATAAATAGTGACGGAGCAATAAGGGTTGGTAGTAAACTCGCAATGACTGAACACTTTTTTGGGACAATTGTGCAAAGGATGCAGAGCCTCGAGCATTTACAGCAATTTGAATCCCTAATAGAGCAATAGTCCAGTGCATTTTATTTTTAAACAGAAATTGAGCCAATATCTGAGAATTAGGAGTCTTAAACATCTTTTTTATGGAGACGAGGGTATTATCCAAAGGCCATTATGGATTTTTAAGCATGGAAGAACGCTCATTGGAGATTTTCTCTCGCAAAACAAAACAAAAACACCAATTCAGTCTAAAAAAAAAAAAGTTTGCAGCAGGACAAAAACAAATAAATTATTCAAACGTCTACCTTGCTAAAAAAATAAATAAATAAATAAAAATACAAAAAACAAAAAGAAAAAAACTCAGGATTTTGTCTCTCTTTGGCTCACATTCCGCCATCGATCCCCCTCCCGGTGGCGCCTTGCTCGCTAGCTCGCTTGTCATGCACCGAAAAAAAAGAAAATAAGAGCGTTACTCACCTGCAGGCGAGCGAGCGGCGTTGTGTTTTTTTTTTTTAAATTTTACTTCACAGGAGCAAGTGGCGCTCGGCAAAACCGTGCTAATCAACTTGGAATCGCGAGGCCTCATTTTGCGGTGAAGGAAGTGAGAAAAATGCCCCTCAGATGTGTTGTCATGGCCACGTTTTACTCCACAGTCGGCATTAATCAGCTGCTGAGCAGCCACATTTTTGATTGAATGTAGCCAAGTGCCCCAATGTGCCCATTCTGGCACATACCGCATATATTTGTGAGTAAATTGAGATATCACCATTATTTCAATAAACACTATATCATGGTTTACCGTACGCACCCCACTAGATGACAAAAAAAAAATCGTTTTTATATTATGCCTAACGTAAAGTCTGTTAATGACGTCTCTTAGCATAATCTGTAACATATTAATGACTTCCAGGCATCCCGTCACGATGAAAATGCAGTACAGGCAAACTCGATTTATCAATCTCGTGTGAAGTGAAGTGTGACACCGTTTCCCTCCGAGGCCTAGCGGGGGGGCTCTCGTGCAGCCAAGCAGGTTCGAAAGGGAACATTTCCCGTGTATAAAATGTGGGGTCCGAGATCAATAACCCCCTCGGGCCGAAGGAGCCAATCGCCAAACGGAGGTGAGCTGAGTCAGCGTTCAGCCTGGGGGCTAAAAGAGAATGATTGCTCTACAAGCGATAAAAATGCACAGCATTGTTGAGGACCCTCCACTGGAGGAGGGCGGCGAGAGCAGGCGTAAATACACACTCGCCTTGTAAACACAACAGCTTCTCGGGAGTCGGCGGCGCGATTAAGCTCAGACAGAACGGAGATGGAAGCATCCATCTTTAACTTCTCTCTATTCTTTTCTCTTATGACTGATCACAGACAAGTTGACTTTCAAATGGGTGTTAATTAGCTTCACTGACAGAGATTGCATCAAGGCCTCATGGTGCTCACATAATCTTTACGCTATTTTTTTTATGAGGCAGAGCAAAAATATGGTCGCTAAAAAATATTGTGACCAGCAACGAGCCTGTTTTTAGTCTTAGTAGAATAACGTTTACGTTTTGATTACCAAGATAAACTACAACGCAAAAGCATTAGCTAGCTAAAATAAATATTGCATCCAGGATCTAGCCCATTAGCTTAAGTGTTTTGGCTTGTAACAAGGCCTCACGTTGTTGAAGAACATTTGAATTTTGGTTAACAAGTGATCTAAAAGTCAAAATCAATAGAATAGCCGATAAAAAGGTTGAAACGCTGACTATGTAGCCTGGTTAGCTTAGCTGGCAACAGCGCAACAGATCACAACATTTGGATTTTCGTCTTCCTCCAACGCTCGACGTACACTCATAATTACAAATGTTACATTACTTACGCGGCCCGTCAATGTGTTTTATACTGACAGCGTGCCACAGTCTGGGCAACGTAGAGCAAAGACGAGCTCGATGTGCTGCTTATGTTTACTTCCGATATTAATGGAGAAAGTTAAAAAAAAAATGCTGCTGGTTTAAGATGCCACGACTGTCGGAGTATGTGAATAATCGAAGAAAAAGTGGTTATACAGACAAGTGGGAAAGGTCTGGTCCGAAGCCAAAGTAGAAAGTGCAGGATGAGATGGTGTGTAATGTTAAAATTCCACCTTGGCACAGCCTGATCCAGGATGAATGCACAGACAATACAGTGGACCAAAAGCTAATTCTGTATTTTAAATATAGGAGGCAACATAACATTGACCTTAAAACGGTTCAGGAGCATCATCATCATCATCATCATCCACCCCACCCCATCCCCGTTGGTAGCTCGCGAGAGACTGGCTGCTTGAAAAGTAGATCTTGGGGTAAAAAAAAGGCTCGGGACCCCCGATTTAGAGAATTATTATGCTTAGCGGAAATCTTGTAATTCCAAACCTTTTTAGTAGCGTATCAATTACCAGCAGGTTTTCGCAATTGGTACGAAGGCTCGGCCCCTTCAACCCATGAATAGCTGTGGTTGAGGAAATTCTAGGACAAAAATTGTCCCCCGTCCCTAGACCCAAAACGCTCAAGAGCCCCAGTCTTTGAGAGTGCGGCACAAGCAAACCGTTCCTGTAGCACCACCACACGGGGCACCAATGTATTAGAACTGAAGATCGTCTGTCAAGCTGTCTTTTTATTTGAATTAAATGTCACCGCAATGTCGGAATCTAATAGCGCGCCGGTCCGGCCTAACCCAGGTCGACGTAAAGGGAAGAAAATAATGTGAAAACAGTGCTGACGCATGTAAACAAATGGAAATTTTTTTTTTGCATTTGCTAAGAAATGGATAACATCAAGTGCGCATGAAGACGCCGGCGCCATCGTCGGCGTCGGCGTCTTTTCAAGTAGCTGTCTGGAGTCAAGCAAAGCAAATGCATTTCTGCTCAAATGCCATGTGCCACTCTCACGGATTGATTGTAGCAAACATGTTATAGACACTTCTGCTGACAATATGAACGATTAAATCATGACTACAAATATTCAATCTGAATGTTTGGCCCCATATGGTAAATGTCAATATTTCATCAAACAAAAATGCCAGAAAAAGAATAAACACTGAAATAATGACCTCCTCTCAATTAAATCACAAATATCCTGAATTATCCTGAAAAGTCTCGGCCTGTTTAGTTCAAAACAAAATTATTCACTTGTATGAATAACATGTCAATCAACATTTGGACCTTCGTCCATCTTCTTCCTCGTGAGAATTTCTACCACAACCCTTTCATATGCCACACAAGTTTTTTTTTTTTTTGTAAAGATAGTGACGGCGCATTTTTACAAGATTGAAAGATCGGATTGGGGAACAGGGACTAATTGGTCTGACGATTGAGCTGACCAACTATTTCGGAAGAAATAATGCCCGATTATGCATATTTTGCTTATAATTAAAATACAATAGACTTTTTTTTTTTTTTCCCTACGTTGATGATAATTTCGCAGCAAAGGTCACCTTAATGTTCTCATCTTGGCAATTTCCACCGCAGCCAAAATTCTCAGGCATAACTTTGCCCCGTTTTCCTCCAAATGGCAACTTCTACTGAAGCAAGGTGGCAAAAAAAAAAAAAAAAAGCACTTCCATTCTAGGGAATCAAAAAAAGGTGCCGATGACACAAGCTGGCAACAAAAACGTTTCTCAAAGATTCCATTTGGAATTTCTACTGCAGCTTTTTTTTTTTTTTTTTTTCGCAGAAAACGAGTTTGCTCAAAAATTAAGCGAGAGAAAACGTGTTAGTAAATTCCAAACACAAGCTCGGGAAAAAGGTTAAATTGTATGCATAAAATTGCCCATGGGTGACAAATATCCTTCATAATCAGTCATGAAACATCTATTAAACCGCATCCATCCTGTACCTTTCTACGCGGTGTAGAGATTAATTTTTCCGTAAGATCACATTGTATGCTGCGGCCACATTATTATGGCAATTCGTGAATTCGACAGAGCAGCAGAACGTGAAGGAGGAAAAAAGCAAGAGAAAACGGAGGAAAAAATGATCCCGGCTCGCTGATTGTCAGCGGTGCATTGCTCGTGTTGGACTCTCCGGCATTTCCCACATTCCTTGATACCAGCGCCAAGGTCGTTCTCCTCCAGCGACGTGCGGCTCTTAATCAGCCGCATCTCTCTTATGGCTTCCGAGCAACGAAAGCCTGCACTGCACGCTCGCATGCTTCGAAATCCTGGTCTGGGTTTTCGCTCTTTGCCATTCTCTGTTGACCAATCAGTTTGCCTTGGTTTGGCGTTTAGGTGTGCAAGTACTGCTTTTGGTACCCCAACAGAAAGGTGCTGAAAAGTACTAGGGTATAGATCTGTTGTTTTGGTACCATTTCGTCGTTTCGTAGGAAAAATAAAGAAATTGTGACGAAAGTTCTGTCATAAAGAGTGGTTGTTTGAGTCACTTAGTCATTTTTTTGTTCTCCGAAACGTGATCAGTACTACACTTGGTTCTACAAAAAAAAAAAAAAAAAAGGTGCCAAAAAAGTGGTACATTAAGACTCATTTGTGTTGGTTCCAAATATTCACCACATTTGGTTCCCCCGCTGTAGAATGCCGAAAAAGTGGTACATCAGGGATCAGTTCTTCACCACTATTGGTCCCGAAGGAACAGGGTAAGTGGTACACTATGGATCCGTTGTTTTTCTAACCTTTAGTACTCCTGGAAAAATAATCCAAACCATATTCGGTGACAAAAAGGTCTGATGGTTTTGGTAGCAAATCACTACTTTTTAGTGCCCAAAAACTGATACAGTAAAGATCAGTTCTTTTGGTACCAAATCACCAACATGTGGGGTGTCCTAAAAGCAGGATACTACAAAATTATATCGTAAGGTTTGCTTGCGTTGGTTCCTTGACATCAGGATGCCAAAAAGCGGTACAGTGGAGTAGTGATTGATTGTTTTGGACTCAAATCCCCACCGTGTTTGTTGCAGAACAGGCTGAATTCGAAATATTGGTACGTCGTGATAGGATGCTTCGGTACCAAACCCATTATTATCGTGCCCGAACCGAAGAGTGCCAAAACGAGACATGGTCGGGATCTGTTGTGGTACGAAATTCGAGAGTGGGCTGATCAATTGCCTTGGAACAGTTCAGTTTTTTTTTAACCAGATAATTGCCAAGTATAACTTGTTTCAATGTAGTTCGGGATTGATTGATTAGTTGATTATAAAGTGTGTACCGATACTCGCATCCACACCACCTCCATAAACACTTGATCTTTCTTTTTCTTCTCACTGCCTGTGTTTTTGTTCAATAGCAAAGGCAGACATCTTACTATATTGATTGCTTTGTTTCCAGTGCAGCGATACATAATTCATCAAGTCTCAGTGTGTGTATACGTCTGTGCAGGTGTGTGCGCGTGCGTGTGTGTGTGTGTGTGTGTGCACAAATAGCAAAAGGGGTAAACAATCAATCAAAGTCAACACTTCCTCTTCACACAATTACGAGAAGTGTTGCAGCAACACAAAAGACTGCCGCGCTCTCTTTTGGCCCAGCCAGCCCACGCAAGATTATTCGATACAGTTCATATATGAGAGTTTCAAACTTAGGGGCTATCCCTTAGTTTATTTATGCTCTGCTTTGCGAGACAGAATTTGAAATTTGGGAGCGTTTCAGATATGCAGCAATCCAAGTGAAATGGGGGGGGGGGAGCAAGAGAGAAAGTGGGGGCCGTCGTCGCTGGTGCACATTCTGCCGTTTATTGAACGGGGTAAAATAAATGCGAAAAGAGAACTGCTGTAGGCCACAACTCACACTCGGACGCTCACCCTGATCCAGTGCCTGGCAAAAAGCCCCTTGACTCGATTCACCGACTAGAATCCAACTGATTACTGGCGCCTGCGATATATTCATCAGCTATGTTGCTCAACGGGTAGGCGAGTAGGAGCACCTGCCCTCGCCCAGCTTATCTGTGAAATTCAGTTCTTCAATTCTTATATCGTTACTGGGTCTGGAAATATCTGTCCAGATGCTGGAAAACGATACGGTCAAGTAGGAGAGGTAGTTCAAGGGTTCACCAAAAAAAAATAATGACAAATTCAATGCTGGTATAATATATGGTGCTCATTCGAGATGGATCTATGTCCCTGCACCACGCCTCTCCACCACTGGAGTCCCCCAAAGTCTTGAACCCCCCAACTACGAACGAAGGTTTTTTGGCCCCCGGAGTACCCGCCTCCAGTAGCCGAATCCCAAAGACAACTCCCGCGGCCTGTTAGATCGACGCTATCGCAACTCCGTTCGGGCTGGTGTCACCAGCTCAACAACTATCAGCATCGACGCGACAACAACATCGTCGATAAATGCCCATTTTGCGACGTCGCCCCCGTGCTCAAAAACCGACCACGCCGACGGTGCAACACCTGTGGAGTGCCCCGGCCGATGTGGCTCACTTTCTGGACCTTGATACAGAATAACGACCGTCGTACTTAGCTACAACAACCAAAAATAATACTACTGTAAGCCACTGAAACATAATGCCCAGACTGAAAATTAACATTCCACTGAAATATAGAACAAATTTTCAAAACTATGTAAATCACGATTGCGCGCAAGTTGAATAATATACCTAAATAAGTGTAAAAACAAACCATTCTGAAAGTTTACGTGCAAATCTAACATACTTAACTGTTAAATACAACCAAAGTGCACTTTAAGGAATGCACCGTAAACGGTTTTTAATAAACGTTTAAGTCATTGCAATATTTTCCAGTGCACTCATTGAATCATTATTTTGCGTACAACTAGAGGGCGCTACGTACCATTAATGGTAACAGTGCCTGTACTACCCTGAGTTGAAGGCACAAATACGAACTACCAAGGAATTTTTTTACTGTTCTTATACAATCCAGTAATGTTTTTTTTTTTAAGTGTTTTAGTGGTGTCTGAAAGAGATGAAGAGCATTTCAATTCATTTAAAAGGGGAAAAATGTATTTGATACACAAGTAAATTCTGTCACGGAACAAATTCAACTTGTAAGTCAAGGCAGCACTGTAAGTGAAGGTCCAAGTCCATTAAAAGAACACCAAGAGTTCACGAGCCTTTAAGTTAAAATTGGGTCGGGGAAAAGGGGGCCGGCTTGGTCCCCGTAGCGGTCGGGACAATTCCCACCCCGGACTCGATGGCGGTTGCGGATCGACGAGTCCGCGGATGCTTTCCGATATGAGCTCGGGCCAGCGCAAACAGCGCGTCGCCGGTTGATTCGCAGACATTGATTAATCTCATCAGGGACCGAGCTGGACACAGCAGTAATAAACTGCAAATTGTCTGGCGGAGCTCACATCAAATCACCGCCACGGGTGAGGCGGGCCGCCGTCCACACGGCCGCCAACAACGGCCATGTCTATTCT
This sequence comes from Syngnathoides biaculeatus, assembly GCF_019802595.1. Lineage (NCBI taxonomy): Eukaryota > Metazoa > Chordata > Actinopteri > Syngnathiformes > Syngnathidae > Syngnathoides > Syngnathoides biaculeatus. Next base: position 10,083,340 of record NC_084662.1, on the reverse strand, counting down.
GAGCTTTAATGCGATGGAGGTAATTAAGTACGTGCTAAACAAACTCGTTTGAACGGAATTGCTAATAAGTAATAAACAAGCGAGACTTCCTGTTCCCGCTCTTTGTCCCTTGATAGGCGTGCTCCATTTTAAAACGCCCACGCTTGGAGAGAAATCTTCAACAGAGACGAGGAAACAAAATACTTTTTTTTTTGTTTGTTTTTTTTTAATTTTCAGACATTTACTTTGTTTTATAAAAAAAAAAAAAAGCCTTTATTAATTCTTCTGACTTTTTTTGTGGGTCTCTGACTACAAAATCAGCGGTGTCAAACTCATTTTTGTCGCATGCCACATACTTCCGTTATGGCTGTGAAACAGGTTTAATATAATCGGAAAAAGTCCAGAGTATCATTTTCTGAAAGTGTCAGATTTTTCTCTCTGCAAAATTTTATTTGGTCCACAGAGGGTTAATATCTCGACGTTATCATTTATGCTATGACAATTTGAACTTTTGGTACAGATGTGAACAAAAAAATAAATAAATCACGGAAGTTGATACACGTGATTTACCTCCGTGGGACACATAAAATCATGTGCCGGGCCAGATCTGGCCCCTATGCCTTGAGTTTGACACCTGTGTGCTCAATGAAACGGACTTTGGTGGCCAAATTTTCCAACCCAAATGATGAATGTTTTGCTGGCCAAAATGGCCACTTCAAAATAAAATGGCTGATTTCCCAACTGTATTTATTTTGATCCTTTTTTTTTTGCGTATCTACTACATATCATAGACATGTCTACCAAATTACATGACCCTAAATGGAACCAGTTTTGCCACTGAGACAATTTCCATTTCATGGTCACAACCGTTACCAAATTTAAGTATTACAAAGATGAACCTGCCACAGAAACTCAATTTGTTAAGTTTGAGAAGTATGGAAGTATGAGTATGATTTTAACAGACAGTAATAACTTGAGCTATTGTGCGGCGGTAGAGTTTAAGAACACCCAAATGTCACTAATGGAGGCGAGCGCACCCATGAAATATTAAACAGGCGGAGAGAATCTAATCCCAGACTCAATTGAATAAATGAGAAAATATATTAGATTCATTTATTCAGTGACTCATTTGTGCGCCAGTGGCGAATACGAGACTGTGCGACGCTCCCACAAATACGATATGATTAAATATGAACTTAATATGACGAAGAAGAAAAAAAAAAAAAAACATCTTGCACTTTAAATAAATAATGGTCTAATTGGAGCGTCGTTAGGTTTCGAGTATCCTCAAAGCATCCAGAATTTGACTTGATGGCGCTCAACAGGAGCGACAACTCGAGAGGTCTCGGCGGATTTCGCCGACGGAGTAAAAAAAAAAAAAAAAAAAAAAAAGGAAGAGGAAAAAAAATAGAGAGCAGCTAGCTTTACAAAGAGTACAAATGTCAAGACTAACAGCAGGAATTCAGCGTTTAAAAATAAATTCAATTCGGCGGATGCTCTGAAGCGGCTACTTGTTAAGCTTCCCTTTAACGCCTCCTCTTGAAGAATTCCTTTACGTTTTGTGTACGGACAGACGCGTCTTTTCATCTTTTACATCAGGAGAACGCATATACAGCAGCGAGACGAGTCTCTTCAAAGGCGAGAGAAATTCTCACAGTCTTCCTTTTGTTTTGTTTAGAAAGTATCAGCTCCGAAAATGAAGCCGTCCAAAAGGCAACAGAAGGGCCGGCCTCTTGTTTTTTTTTTTTTTTTTTTTTTTTTTTGGCGATTCGGATTTGAATGAGGTCGACGGGGCGGCAGATGGTCCGAGAAAGGCTGCCACCAGACACGTCCAGCCCAGCTGGGTGAGTGGATTTGGCCGCTCGCACGCTCACGCGCAGCCGCAGCCGCACGACAATGTGTTTCGAGCACCTGCGCCGTTCTGGACGCTCGGAAGCGGGAACGCTTCCAAGCGTCAACGCGAAAAACATCTGAGGCGCGTATTCGGTCCAAATTGGAGCCGTTGGACCGAAAAACGACTCAAGGTCATGTGTAATTTCCGGACTCCAAAGTGTGTCACGTGGCACCATTTTAGACGAAGTGGAAAAAAAACAAGTACTAACCGAGTACTATTTACTGGGTCTTTACACGTTTCTAGCGGTTACAGTGAAGCAACTGCTATGTACAGAAAAACACCATCAAAGCATGTTTCACAGTAGGGACGGTGTTCTTGAGATGGAACTCATCATTCGTCTTCCTCCAAACACAGTTAGTGGAATTATGACCAAAAAGTTCCATTTTGGTCTCATCTGACCACAAAACCTTCTCCCATGACTCCTCTAAATGGTCATTGGCAAACTTAAGACGGGCCTTGACATGTGCTGGTTTAAGCAGGGGAACCTTCCGTGCCATGCATGATTTCAAACCATGACGTCTTATTGTATTACCAATAGTCACCTTGGAAACGGTGGTCCCAGCTCTTTCCAGGTCATTGGCCAAGTCCTGTCGTGTAGTCCTGGGCTGATTCCTCACCTTTGTACGGATCATTGAGACCCCACAAGGTGAAATCTTGGATGGGGTTCCACTCCGATTGAGCTTGACCACCATGTTTAGCTTCTCCCATTTTTCTAACGATTGCTCCAACATGGAAGTTTTTTTCTCCGGCGCCCTTTCCAGCCATGTGGAGTTGTACAATTTTGTCTCTGGTGTCGTTGGACAGGTCTTCGGTCTTGGCCACGTTACAAGTTTGAGTCTTACTGATTGTATGGGGTGGACATGTGTCTTTATGCTCACACAGGGTGCATCTGATTCAGGATTACATGGAGTGGAGGTGGACTTTTAAAGGCGGACTAACAGATCTTTAAGGGTCAGAATTCTAGCTGACAGACAGATGTTCAAATACTTATTTGCAGCTGTATCACACAAAAAAAAAAAAAAAAATCATACTTGACATGATTTCTGGATTTTTCTTTTAGATCATCTCTATCACGGTGGACATGCACCTCCGATGAAAATTTCAGACCCCTCAGTGACTTCTAATACAGGAGGGTGTTCAAATACTTATTTTCTTTATTGTATCTTCAAACATCAAATCTCTGAATTCACTTCACACGGTCTTTAACGTGTTTCACTATGCGCAAGACTTATTGTTACACTTTAAATCCCTACCTGTAGAGTTAATAAATGGTTTATAGATAGTAGCGGTGCCCGGAACTACTCACTTTCCGTCATTTCCTATGGGAAATAACGAACACAAATATTTGGAACCAAATTTCGCGGCAATCAATCAAAGTCAGAACTTCTCATCCGCCTATAAGCTCCGCGAATATCAAGTCGGTACCGATTCATTCGACAGGACACAAAATGATCCCAAGAAGCAAGCGCGGGCGCAATCAGACACTTTCTGGAAAGAAAAGAAAAAGGAAAAAAAAAAAGCGGTTGGGAGCAACAGCTGCTGTCTTTCCAAAAACAACCGGAGGGTTTTTGATTGGGCTCCCGACGCCCTCCAGAGAAAACACACATCTGGACCGCCACTTGCAAACCGCACAGCCGAGAGAGGAATCGAACTGCACGGGCCAGCAGAAAGCACACTGACGTTTTCGGGATGAAGGCCTTGTGCAAACATGGATGAAGAGCAGCGTTCGACTGCCAAAATAATGGACGCAATTTGGTGGACGCATTAAAAATGCACGTAAAAAAACAATGCTAAAAAGATGTTTGTAAATTCCATGAAAAATGATTGGTAATTCATTTCTACATATTTTTTTTTATAATTTTTGTGTCATTTGAAAATGAGTTCAATAAATACAGCATTTTTGAAAAGTATGAATAAATATGCTGTGGTAACTCTACTTACGAAAATTTCTAGTAACAAAAAAATTCAGGTTGCGCTTCTTTGGAAAAATATTGTCTCTAGTTATGAAGGAAAATTCAGGATACAAAAAGGAAAAAAATAGTTCCTTTGAAGAAGATGCAGATGAAAGCCCGATATTGCTGACATATCTGCGTAAATTTGCCAGTGAACGCGTCTACTTTGTTTATCAGCGCAGTGCAGAAATGGTTTGGTTCTGCAAAAAGCGATTGGTGGGAGGTCTCAGACGTTGTTGGAGGTGAAAGCGCCGGATGTGGATTTCCTCGGCTGGCGCGGTTACACACGGCCTGCCCGGACGCAACTGCCAAAATTCCCCGAAAGGCGTTTGGAAACGCCTTCGGCTGAGGAAATGAGCATTTCTTTCCGGCAGTCAGCATATCAATTGCACGTGTCCTCAAAAGTGTCTGTGCCATTTTTCATTATTATTGTGGATAGCCTAAGGCACGCTTGTTTAATAATCAGCATCAGCTTTTATTTTATTTTTTTTTTTTTTTTTTTTTTGCCAAATGCAACAGTGTGCATCAGAATCAGAATGATCGTTATTCGCCAAGCACGTCAGAAACATGCAAGGTATTTGTCCCCCGTTAGTTGGAGTACGACATACGTGACGATAACACTAAACACAGCCTGGATCTTGGCTCTCTGCTCACCATGCATACCACCACCCGCACTCTCCCCAATTCCAGGAGCTTTGTTAAGGTCTTTGTTGTGCGAGTTATCCTCGTTACAGCGATTCTGTGCCACCGTAGTTTAGTCCCGTCTTTGTTCATGTTTCCAAGTTTGCGTCCTCGTCATCCGACCTCGCTTCATGCTTTGGGATTTTGCTTATAGCCAAGTGTTGTTGTGCTTCAGCTTTCTCGGACTACTCACACCGCGTATGACCTCAGCTTTGAGTAAAAGCACGCCTAACATCATGCCCTCGTCTCTGAGTCCGGCATTTGGGTCCGCCCCCGTACCGGAGGTTCGTGACTGCTGCCAAGTCACGTTGCATTTATATTCTTGTTTAGTGTTGTAAAAATAAACTGCAACAAAACGATTTATCTGACATTTTACTGTTTTTAAAACTACCGTTACAAGAAATGACAATCGAGTACACCGCGATGTTCCATCCATCCATCCATCCTCACAAGGGTTGCGGGGCGTGCCAGAGCCTATCCCAGCTGTCAAGGGGCAGGAGGCAGGGTACACCCTGAACTGGTCGCCAGCCAATCGCAGAGCACATAGAGACAAACAGTTGCACTTATAATCACACCTATGGGCAATTTATAGCGTCCAATTAAGCATGTTTTTGGGATGTGGGAGGAAACCGTAGTGCCCGGAGAAAACCCACGCGGGCACGGGGAGGACATGCAAACGCCACACAGGCGGGGCCGGGATCGAACCCGGGTCCTCAGAACCGCGAGGACAACGCTTTACCAGCTGAGCCACCTTGCCGCCCCACCACGATGTTACAAAAATAAAAAAATAGAAAACGTTGCTTTTTTTTTTTTTTTTTTTTTTTGAAAGTGATGCTCCTGCCGTAATCGAAATACGGCGGGATTGAACAAAAAAATCGTCTCGGTCGTGTTTGCACTTGGCGGAGCCCAGAGGAGGAAGAGGAGGAGCAGGAGCAGATGAGGAAGGCGCGCCCGCAGGCCCGCTGACCTACATCGTGACTGAGCGGGGGACGATATTAGCGCAGCAATTAAAGGAGATGACAGCCGTCAGGCAGGCAGTGACGGCGCACAGTCTTCTCTCGAGTGTAATAGCTATTGATTTTGTGCACAAGCAAAACAACACAGCCTCCAGACACAAAGGAGAGGCAAAGAAAGGGAGCACGCAGGTGACTTGTAAGGGGAGGCGTTCCCCTCGGCTCCGTGCCTGGATGCTCAAAATTTGTTGCAGAGATGAGAGGAGAAGCTTGTATCTTTTAAAAACAATAGAATGGAAATCACGCTCAGAAAGTAAGGTTTTCTTTTAATATACATAAGTCGGGAAAAAAACAGCTCCGTAATATTGTAAATCAATCAATTTAGTAGTATGTAAACAAATGTAACTCAATGAACATTGTGCTGCTCTTTCTATTTTGCACGCCCTGGCCACCTGGGGGCAGTAGAATACAGTTAAACAGCGCGGTATACATGGAGACAGTCACATCTCTTCAGTGCTTCAGATGCTGTAATAAATCCTCGGAATCGATTCATCTCCTGTCCAGTGAGGATAATTTGCTTATTTGTATTCCATTAAGGAAGCAGGAGATACTGTATGTTTATATCTCTTATTGAATCAATAAAGTATTTGAATAAACACCGAATTGAGTCACAAACTAAGGAATCATAAGGGAATCGAATCACAACACCCAGGCCTACCTTTGAGTGTTATATTGTCTGTCTAGACGAGTTGCTCTGCCGTTTTTTTTTTTGTTTTTGTTTTTTTTAATTCAAGTATCTGTTGCCTATTTGGTTATGAGACAGATACCATTTTTTTTTTAGCCCATCTGCGTCTTGGTACCACCCGTATGCGAAGGGACCACTGTAAACTGCAAGAATAAAACTGCGATATTATGTGGGGAAGAAAAGTTGCGTTTTGGAGTCTATTAGTAGATATACGGTGAGTTATATTGTATTAGTCATACACATGAAAGATATGGAGACAAAACAACCTTGAGAAAAATCAAGAGTAGCGACCATTTGACTTTTGAGAAGATTGCACATTGTGCTCTTTTTCTGTTGCTGTTATTGCTTCAGTAACAACAGCCGCAACCTGAGAGAAAAGAGCATCACGGGAAATGTAAGCGGAAAAAAAAAAAAAAACACTTATTACATGAGAGCTGCATTTAAAGCGCCTCACAGAGCTGGCGGGCTGAATCCCAGCATGCATCGCTGCTATGCTGAAGTTGTGATCGCATCCTGGCGGGAGGTTGTAAGCTTGACGAAGACAAATAAAAACAAACAAAAAAGCCAAAACGAGGGGAGAGAGAAAAAAAAAAGAACAGCCATATCATACTCAGTAGACGTCTATGTTGCTGCTTTGCAAAGTGCACAAATGACTACTTCCCATTTACAATTTTCTTTTCCGTGTTGAATTCTATTCCACACCTTCTGACCGTCTAGAACGAATTGACTGGATTTACATTATTTCCAAAGAGAAATATAGCTTTGGCTTTCATCTGATTCGGTTTTAGTCAGACTTAATTATATAGGGGCAGAAAAATAAATGTATCAACTTTTTATAAGTTGTCAACACGGTGATAGAATAGCAATATTTTATAGCAGCCATGAGGCCACCTGGTGAACGCGAGGCCCACGGAGGCGTAGAAACGCACTTTACGATCGCCTTTAGGACTACTCTGTGCCACATCTGCGTTCTTTGCATCCGTGAAGCTGCGCATGTTTTTCTATTAAGCACGCTTTTATGCGGCGTGCGGCCAGGAATTAGCCGGATCCTTTATGGATCACCCCGACGTGAAATGCATCACGGCTACGAGCGTTCATTTGGAAAATGTGCGATATGTTTTGAAGAATGCACGCACTGGGCTGGTCGGGCTTGTGCACAGCTGTGAACATGCTATAAAACATCTTGAGAGGTGCACACGTGTGCATGTGAGAGAGAGAGGAAAGAATGCAAACATATGTGTAAGGAAGCCATTGTTGCTAATGAAAATAAATTAAAAGGTATCCTTAGTGACCAGATGCCTTCTTTTTTCAATTTTAGGCATCTAGTATACACAAAGCGACCCACAAAGAGCTATTCTTAAAATCGTTCGGAATTCAACTAGTCTTCTTTAGACGGCAAGAAAAACAGTTTTCGTCAGCATTCGGAACAGTAATACCTCACTCCTATGTGTTTATTGAAGACTGTACGCTCACTGGTTGTTTTTTCGTCATTTGAAATAAAGTGGGAAAGAAAATATTATCGGCGGTCAGCACACGTCCTTGGTTCACAGATTTGTTGACTTTTTTTTAAGTAAGCAACACCAGAAAAATAAAGTTTAATTATTTGGGGTTCCATTACTTGAATTGTTATTCTGTTACAAAGAATAACAGCTAATTTTCAAACTATCTTTAGCAACCAGACGTCGATTTCTCAGGACTTACAAAAAGCCACTCAACAGGATTTATTTTTACTCATCCGCAGTTTTACTACTTCAGTCAATATTCTGTCGGACTGTCAAGTAATTGGCCATTTTTTTTTTTTTTTTTAATTTAACCCCAAGTGTAAGTCGTCTTCTCGTTCCATTTTTCGAGCTCTTTTCAGAAAGCAATTCGCCGTCCTTCCTCGGGTCTCTCCGTGCGGCCATTGGCCATCTTTTGAAGTCGCCGTTCCGGCCGTCGTGTTCATCGTTGCAGCGGCTACGCTGACAAGACCTCTCATCGTGACACATAAAACCACAAAAGCTTACCTCCTATTATACGGGAGAAGGAACGAACAAGGTCACAGAAATAATTACCCGCTCACATGACATCGCCCGCGACAGCTCCAAGTCCAAGAGCCTGAAAATAAATACCCGCTTAAGCCGCTCAACAACCTCGAGGGAAGAAGACACCCCGTATGAAAATCAATAGGAAGTCGAAAGTCTTAAATAGGACTGCTGCTGACGTGACGGACACACGAGATGAGAAAATGATTTTTGCGGGATTTGGAGTGTTCGCCGCGACACCCGACAACAGCGCATGAATACAACTTAGCGTCTGACTCTTTCACTTTGAAGAGAACCTTGGATGGAAAAAAAAAAAAAAACAAAACAAAACAGTCGTCGGGCGTTTCATATCTGCGGCGGCGGCTTTCAAAGCCCAAACAAACCGCAACAAAAGATGGAGGAGAAAAAAGGTTTCAAAAAGACTCGCTGGTGTTCAGTAGAAGACCAGCTGGCTCTTTTTCTTCTAATGAAGTCGTTATGAATGCAAGAGACGTCACGTCGCCTTGTTGATTTAAGCCGCGCGGCTCAAATGCGGCTCAAAGACACAAAAACTCGAAAAACCCGTCTTTTAGGAGGGGAAATCTCAGACAAAGCAGAATTTTTCCATTCTTCAGACATGAAAACGCTTGCTCACTTTAGTCACTAAGCTACTTAGCCTATAGCGGCGGCAAAAACAACATGATGACCAAGTGGCCATCGTAAACGTTCCCTGCGCAATTCAAACATCTGTCACTGTCCGCGTGTGAAAATAAAAACAACACAAGATGGTTTCACTTGAATCAGAATACTTCATTTCTTGGTTTACGTTTGCAAAAACAGCATTGAACTGGCTAGCTAGCGGTTAGCAACTTGCATTTTCTTATGTGGTTAAGCGTTAAATGGAATGTTAACAACACAGAAAAAAAAACTATGGATGGGCAATATGGCCGCTGCGAGATCAGCTGTAGTGATTGGTGAAAGCCGCAATCTCTGTTGCTTTGTTTTGTTCGGTCAAAGTTTAATCATGCGAGATTTCTGTCTTGGAGCACTAGATTCTAGATCGCCGGTGGAAAAAACTTGTGGGTGTTGTGCGCCATGTTGAGATTATTGGAACACGCATTACAATAAACTGTTAAATTCCTTTTTTTTTTTTTTTTTTTTTACTTTGTGTGTGGTCTTCATAAGAAAATCTTTTTTGTGTGTACTACGCCTTAGAGAGTATTATACAAGGGGACGGAGCAATAAGGTAAGTCGTGTGATGGTAAAACGCTGCAAATAATGACAGGCAGTCCGAGATTTTGAATTTATGGTCAATGATAGTCAGTTTCTCCCGTTAGGGGTCGCCACAGCGTGTCATCTCAGATGAACGCTCATATTTGTTTGGCACAGTTTTTCCGCCGGACGCCCTTCCTGACCCAACCCCTCTCGGGGAGAAGAGGCCCCAGTGAGATACGAACTCAAAACCCCTGGTTTACCAAACCAATGCTCTAACTACTATGAGCTATGGGGCCTCCATAAAAATCTTAATCAAACCCAAGATCAACAATAACCCCAATCCCGAGCCATAACCAATGACAAGCGGCAGTAATTTGTCAGCTCTGAATGTAGTGACGCTCATAAAACGGAGCGGACCAGTGAAGTCCAGGTTTAAGGACAGGACAGGGAGGCATCGTATAACATCACTTTTTCTTAATCTTCCCAGATTTTCCCCGAAACCCAGAGCCCGGCCTTTGCGATCAACAGTCACAGGATAAATTCACCTCGCTCCGACATAAGAAGACAAGCTTCGTAATGTATGCCGGGTGAATTGCGGCCCCGAGCAGCAGTCACGAGCTGTTGCCGCTTTTGTGAGACGGCCATCCATAAACTACATGCTAGATACCTAAAAGCGCTGTCGCAAATCGTCCGCGATGCCTCGCACGCCGCAAAAAAAGTGGCCACTTGCGCGCATTATTAGCCTCGGCGACCCGAATACGCTCTTTGGACCAACTGCTGTGCACCAGTGTGTGTCCGCCTCTTATGATTCCACGCTTAACCACGCGACACCCCCCCCCCCAACATACTCACATCTTAATTTCAGCAGGGGAGACAATAATATATGAAGTAGGAATCATGAGCGAAAAATCTGACCTTCCACATACCTCATCATGACGGTACACCTTGAAGCAAGTTCAAGGGTCACCTCATTACCACCGCCCCAAACACCCTACGTCGGCCATATCTACAATTGTGCTTTGTCAGCAAGTTAGGAAGAGTCTTTTTTTCCCCCCCCTCACTTGGCAGATAATTCATTAAGTACTCCAGCATTTTCTAATGTCATCTAATACAGGAGCTGTTTCTAATATTTCAGTAGCTAAGGGGGGGAAAAAATACACTTCTCGGTATAACGCCGTGCAATAACAATGTTATTACACAATAATACACTAATGCATTTAGAAATTAATATATTATTACACATTAATAACGTTACATTCGTGCCACACCCTATTTTATTCAACAACAGTTTAGTATGGGTTATTTACTTGATGCAAAGTGGATAGGTGGGTGAATAAAGTTGAGGAGAGTCAGTAAGTTATAACGGAATTTCAAATTTTTTTCTAATTGTCTCTCATCAAGTATGTGGTTATTTTCTACAAATAATACAACTGCATAAAAACGATTGAAAATGTATTAATTCTGTAAAAGAATGCTCAACAAAAATTCCAAAACATGAAAAGAAATTATGTAATTTCAAAGGAAATGTTTTTTCTCCATTATTTTTTTAGAAAAGCTCAAATTTTTGAAAATGAAAGCTGTTTTTAGAAAAAGAAGTGGTATAAACACAAAGGTGGCTTGAAGACTATAACATTATTTATTTTTTAAATAAAATACCATTGAATTGTACATACACATGTAGGAAGCTTCTAATTTCATTAAATAATTGATTCAATTGGCTATCATAAACAAATAGAACAAAATGAATGATTTTATTGCTATAAATTTTACAAACGTTAGTCTCTCCTTTCATCGAACCACGTCTACAAACGCCCAAGCCCACGAGTGTCTGGTTTAAAACTCAAACTGTGTCCCTCAAGCACAAAAGTCTGCCGCGCAGTGGCACCGAGCTGCCTCCCGTCACTACCGGTCACTATAATTTACTGCAGCGCTCAGCAGGACGGACGAAGGCCGCGTTTCCCGCGGTGCCCTGCAGTTTTACACCGGCGGCGGGCGAATTCCGCGGCGTGCCTTTGAGCGTCGTTCTCTGCGTGTGACCGGCAGAGACGCTTTTCCTCACCGCGGAGGCTTGTCATTCGTCATTACGCGAGCTAAGCGCCGAGAATGATGCGGCCCGACAGCTGCGCTTTGCCTTCTGGGGTCTCCGAGTAAACGGCACGCGCCGGGCCGATCGCGACCGTTACTTTCCGAGGTGCGTTGTAAAGTAAACGGATCGTGTCTGTCTACGCTCGGCCTACCGCCGAGTCGTTTTGATCTGCGGGGACCAAACAATCCGAGGAAGCCTGAGCAGGGCACGCCTTGTGGGGGTTAGCCTGTCAACCAGAACAGAGCGCTTGCTTGATCGTAAAGCAGTTATTTTGCTAGAGTCGACGTTTTCTTCTTCTTGCCATCTCGTATTACATCGACAAAAATTGAGCGAATTCTTCCTTGGATATAAGACAAGTTTGACTGCGATAAAATGTGTGAGTGCTCCAGTAGCAATTACAACCGCAGAGTCACGTGACCATGAATCTCAGCTTCATCAACCATCTTGGATCAGTGTGTCATACTAAATTTAAGACAATCATCTTGGAAAGTATAAGGACACTAAATCGCGAGAGTGCTCGACCAACAACTAAAACTCACCTGACCTTTAACCTCAGCTGCATTGACCATTTTATGTTGGACAGAATCCATAAAGTTCTTGCTTAGATGTAAGATAACTGTCACTCAGTTTGAGAATGGGAGTATTAGCGAGATCTAATGTGGCGGGTTTAGCTAATCGTGGATATTGTACCAACTTCAAGCTGCATTTTTGCTTGGACGAGAGACATATCAATGAAAGTTGAAAGGAAGGAAAAATTTCCCACGAGTACTCAAATCCCGACTCACAGCATGCACTTGCTTGTTCAGAAAAACTCAGCTCCATGAGCAATCTTCTATCACATCATTCCAAAATGAACAGAAGTCTTGCATAGATGCAAGTCAATAATCCCTTGCAAGATCGAAATTGATCAGATTTCTCTCTGGGGGAGCGCCGACGTGAACCATGCCCTCTCGTGTCCTTAAAGCTCCGCTAAATCAACCTTCTTGGATCACCTATTGTACAAAACTCAAGAGGATTCTTGCTCGAATTCAAGACAGCAACCCCTGAAGATTTGACGATTGCTACATTTGTGAAGGCTAGCAGCGCAAAAATACAACCTTGACTTGAAACCTTAGCAATACCGACGAACTTGCATCAGAGATTGACGCAAAATTGATAAAATTCTTACTTTGCTCCAGGACAACCCTTGAAAGTTACACGATCGAACTGATGAGTGCTAGAGTGCCGACGAGAACCACACGCTGCTTGTGAAACTGTTAAAACTTAACAACCGCTCCCTGATATGGCGATAGGATCTATCCAGGGACCTGAGCACGAAATCTGGATGGGATCACTGACCGCAACAACCCCCAGAAGTCAGTTGACTTCTGGGTAATTCCGTTCTATCGCGTCAGCAGCTGCTGAACTACCCCCTTTCCCAGGGTCCTGACTTCCCATCTCTAAATGACCCGAGATCAGACTCCAGCAATGGGCAACAGCTCCACAAACACACTCGCACTCCATCAGTTCCTAGTGACATTTGACAGGAAACAAAGAAACTCGTTTTGCAAGAAACCGAGCGGCATAAATGGCACCATCTATCGAAGTAATTCTCGATAATCGGCCACCTTTTTCCACTGGAGCGGAACACGGATATGAATAAATAAGCCCGAGATCAAGAGTAGTAGCGGGTGTAAGAAATGGGACCTACTACCCTTTTCCATAGGATTTACAACCCATTAAAGAAAATGTATTGCGAGCGTCGACTAGAACTTGCTCCTAAACCAGAATAATTGCTTAGATGCGAGACAATCATCCATCAAAGCTCAAGAATGCTCAAATGTGTGCGCTCGAGCGCCGACTAGAAAAAGGCCCTCGCTAAATTGACCGTCTGGTGTCAATCTCCTTCCCAAAACAACAGAATTATTGTTTCAATAATCTCAGAGCGTCGATGACAAAATTCTTCACATTAAGCCTCATGTGCATCCATCAGTTTGTGTGAGATCTTTTCCCAAAGTTTCCAAACCAGCAAACTGCTTGGCTAGCTGCAAGACAAATAACGCCTGAAAAGTTTTCGGATCGTTAAAATCAGTGCATGCTCGAGCGTCGAATAAATCCATGCACTCGCTTCTCCATAAACCTTAGCGACATCACCCTGCGAGGATTGTCTCTGGAAAGTTCGCTTTTTAAGTGTTACCCGAATGTCATCAAAAATTTTTTTACACTTTTTAATCGCAATTCTTCGTACCAAAGTCAAAAACCATTTTTTTTTTTTTTTTTTTTTTTAAACGACGCACCAAAAACGCCATTCTATGTATCTTTAGCATAATTCAAAATGTCTTACCTTCAGTCTGTGGCGAATGACGGTGATGCTCATCACAGACAAGTTACATCCGGTACGTATTTCCGTGGCACACCTGCGGAGACGACAAAACTTTACAACTTGACGACGAAAACGATTATCAATCCAAAGGTCGGTGTGCCAATATCCTCGAGCGTTGGCCTCCGAATGATGAAAATGAGGCACCTCTTTTGCTCAGATTAAAGAGAATCTGCATCTGGAGATGTATTTGTGCAATCGCCGCAATCTGGAGACCGGATAAACGACTCTGCCGGGACCGGCGGCGCCGACGTCCTGAGAGGACATTAGCGCACCGCGTCAGGTAATTGGGCGGCGGTAAAAAGGTCAGAGCGGAGGCGTGTGGCTGCAAAAGTCGGGAAAGCTCTCAAGGGATTGGACGCCGTCGCAAAAATGAATAAAAGATATTAAGTCGTATGGAAAAAACAGAGTTAGGACGACAAAGGTTTCTTCGTGGAGTTTAAGATGAGAGTCACGATGGTAGAGCAGATGAGGGCGGAGGGGAGTACTGATGAGACAAAAAAAAAAAAAACGACAGATTTATGAAATTTAAAGAAGCAACAATCAGTGAGGAAAAAAATGACATCGGGCTGACTACAAATATGGCTTGAAGGTGTGGAAAAATGGATTATTTACAAATGTGTAACCCTCCCATAACGGGGTAAAAGCAATCTACGAATACCACAGTGTAAAAAATGATACTATGGTGTAAAAAAAACAAATGCTGCATAAATATCTAATATTGTGATGTAAAAACAGAACATTACAGTGCAAAATTACAGTTTAAAACCATGACATCCCGCTGTAAAAATGACATTGTAGTGTAAAAAAAAAACAATATCACGGTGAAAAATGTTGCAGGATTACGACAAAAAAACATGACGAAGCAGTTTAAAAATGGAACAATGAAGTGGGAAAACATATCATCATGTAAAACATCACATCACAGCAGAAAAAAAAACTGACATCATAGTGGAAAAGCATGACGTTGTGACATAAAAACACATCAGTGTGGTGTAAAAACAACATTACGCAATAAAAAAAAAAACCACAACATTATTCCGTGTGAATATAACCTGACATGGTAAAAATACGACATTGTGGTGTGAAAACACAACGTCGCGCTATTAAAAACGCATCATTGCCGCGTAAAAACACGACAATGTGGTATAAAAACAATTCATCGCGGTGTAAAAAAAAAAAGAAAAAAAATAATCAACGTTTTGGTGTAAAAAGGGGCGACGCGGTGGCGTAAACGCGACGCTTTGGCTGTGTCGGCGTGCGACTGCGGGGGGAACTCGCTGTGCTCGTCTTAACCCGGCGGAGAGACTCGAGTCTTGCTGGGATCAGGAACAGATTCCACATTCAGCCCCGAGAAGATCCTGAATAAAGCATCACTCACCGCAGACGCGTCTTACTCCTCACTTAACACTGACAAGCCACAGTCAGTCCCCCCGCATATATTTCTACACCTACGAACGAATAAAACACAGACTCGAGCGTTCCCTCTTGGGTGTTTTTCTGGGGGAAAAATAGGCTGCAATGCAAATAAGAAGCATTCAGCAGCTCCAGTTTGACAGCGTGCAAAAGAAAAAAAAAAAAGAAGAATGAGTGAATCTTTTTTTTTTCTTCTTCTTCTTCCCCAGCCAGTGTTTGTAAGAGTGCCGGAACGCCAGAATCCGCCGCTGCCGGAATATCGGCAGTGACAGTTTTTTCCCGGCAAAACTTCTCCAAGTGTTAAAAAGTGAAAGACTTAATAATAAGAGTGTGGAGGACGGACGGCGGCTTTCGGGATGAAGTCGTGTTTCTCACGACTCGTTTGTGATGATTTTTTTTGGGGGGGGCGGGGGGGGCACACAAAAGTGCCTCCTGGCAAAATTCTACCCGGGGGGGATTGTTGCACGGAGAAGTTGGCTGGGAGAAAACGGCTTCAGTCTAAAAAGCAGAAAGAAAAGGAAAAGAAAAAATGTTGCAAAAAGGACCTGACTAAATATGAATAATTAAATAGGATTATATAGGATCCATACACTAGAACTTTCGAGATCAGTTCCCACGATTTTTCCAGCGACTTTAACTGTATTACATATTTACAGACTTTTTTTTTTCATGTTTTCGGGGTATAAATTTGCAAACTTTAAATTGTAAAACAAAGTTCACATTCACATCATAAAATCACGCTATGAGCAAATAAATGTTCCATGTTTTATAAAGTGCCATGTTATGAAGTGCTATTTTTTTCCTTATTAAAAACACAAACTAGGTTTTTTTTGGGGAGGCGGGGGCTTGAACGGATTAATGACATTTCTATTCATTTCAATGGGGAACGATGATTTGTGTATCTCAAGGCAACGCTCTGCATTAAAAATACAGGAATATTTAATTTCAAAATAATGTGGCAGGTGTGCAAAATTAATCGATCCATCCATCCATTTTCTTTGCTGCTTATCCTCACGAGGGTTGCGAGTAGCGCTGGAGCCTATCCCAGCTGTCAACGGGCAGGAGGCGGGGTACACCCTGAACTGGTCGCCAGCCAATCGCAGGGCACATTGAGACAAACAGCAGCATTCACAATCACCCCTAGGGGCAATTTTTAGAGTGTGCAATTAATGTAGCATGTTTTTGGGATGTGGGAGGAAACCGGGGTGCCCACCCGGAGGAAACCCACGCAGGCACGGGGAGAACATGCAAACTCCACACAGGCGGGTTTCGGGATTGAACCCGGGACCTCAGAACTGTGAGGCCAAGGCTTTACCAGCTGAGCCACCGTGACAATACTATGTCATGAATAGTAAAGCGCAATTACGAATGATGCAAATGTGAGATATCTTTGCAATAAACCAGCGAGAAGCACCTCTTGTAAACGGGGGAGACAAAAATCTCATCGAGCGGCAGAATTAAGAAGCCCGCGGGGGGGGGGGGGGGGGGATGGGTTGTAGCCACCATGAAATGAGAGATGCTTCCCCATTAAGTGCGGGCGTCATTAACGAGCTCATTGACTTCTCCCTATAGATGTACATTTTGCCTCCTCTATGCGCGATAAACAAAACCTCAAGTAACAAAGTCACTTAACTAACTTTAGCTGGTCGGACGGCTTTCGCGGCAATAAATCATCCGCGTAATCTCGCATCGACCCGAGCCGCCGCTCGACTGTGAAATATGCCGGTGGGGGTTGGGGGGGCTAATATAAAATAGAAGGAAAAAAAAAAAAATCAGCTTTTAATCAGGCGAGGTCAATTGAGACCTCGGTGATGTCAGCGGGTTCTCGGGGACAGATGCGCCCCCTTCAAAATGTTTCTTCTCCCGTCGGGCCCGGACATCCGATATCCCGCCCGCGCCCCGGAGACGTCGTAAAGTGAGTGGCGGGCAGCCGCGTCGGTCACTTTATCACAGCGTGCGCGCGAGTCTTTAAAAATGAGCCCGCCACAACCCTTCACGACTTTCCTCATCGACGTCGAGCTCCGAGTGAGAGTGTCAACGATAAAGACGGGATGAAGCAATTCGTTGTGTTTTCGGAGCTTAGAGTTGACCCATCAGTCGAGGGTTGTGCTTCCCCGACATTTAGTGAGCCAAGGCGCGTATTTCATATCGGAAGAAAAAACGTATACTGCATAGTGCTAGCATGACGTACACGTTTTTAAAAAGCGTTTTACGAGCTGGCCTGTGGCGTGCGATGTGGGGACGGGGGAGGGGGGCTGGGCGTCCACCCAGACGGGGGGGCCGTCCCCCTCGCCCCCATTGACGACGGGCCTTTCGTGTTAGTTCTCGCTGCCTGGTAGACCGTAAAAAGCGGCCCTGCCTCGATACGCATTTGCATAGATAAACGTTATTAATCCCATACGGCCAAAATCAGATTAAATTGCGTTCGAAAAAGTTACGAGCGTTCTTTTCATTTCGAGTTATCGTCTCATTCG
Source organism: Syngnathoides biaculeatus (assembly GCF_019802595.1). Lineage (NCBI taxonomy): Eukaryota > Metazoa > Chordata > Actinopteri > Syngnathiformes > Syngnathidae > Syngnathoides > Syngnathoides biaculeatus. The sequence goes on along the minus strand of NC_084662.1, from coordinate 10,065,583 downwards.
CCGGCTTTTAATCATTTGTCTGCCGCGGCGAAGGAATAAACACGTAAAAAGCTTCTCCGGGCAAACGTCTCATTTGCATCCGTGCCTCTTGACTTAAGAGGATACATAAATCATATTTGCGCCAAGGTGTAGGTGCGCATTTTAAATCCTATCTTATTTACAGCCCCTCTGCCTTCGTCGTGAAATATTGGCGGCGGCACGGCCGAGCCGTCTCACGCCGGCCCGTTGATGAATGAACGCCGGCGCTGGATTTTTTGCTTGCGTAAATAAATACCTGCAGCACAAAAGCATCGGGGGTCATTAATTGTCCTTAGTGATTACTTCAAGTAGCGTCTGGCTGGTAACGGCAAATCCAAACGCACGCTTCCTGAACCTTCATTAAGACGAGCAATGCGGGGCTAGCTCAAACGCGAGCTTTTCATTAAAAGCGACAAGCATATGGCGCCCGAGCCGTCGGCGGCCGACGTCCGCCGTTCAGCGCTGCCGTTTGTCAAACGCGAAAAGTGCCACGAAAAGCCAAAGACGAAAAAAATGAAGATGCCGGAATAGCCAAATGAAAAGTGCGCTATCCAACCGTCTGGTTCAAGTCAAAATGGCCGACTTCCTCTTCAGTTTCAGGCTAGGGTGTCGAGACTTTTTCATGCGTCGGGTTACGATAGACCAACGTGTCCACTTCCGTGTCACTTGGTGTAACTGTTGTCTACTAACAACATACAGAAGCAAATTCATGCATTGTAATTTTGAAGTCAACTTTGGGGGTGTGCGTATTATTCAATGGGTGCGCGTTATACATGACAAATGACGGGAACTAAAATAATCCCGACTTTTCATTAAAGTGGCCTTCCATTTCAACTTTTTCCCTCAATTATTCACATTTGCGATTATTACAATGAGATATCCGCGTCGTTCTGTTCGGGTTTTTTTTTTAAACTTTCAGCTTAAATAGTGGTCGCACAAAGTTGAAATAACAACCGCAGGGAACGTCACCGGCGAGAACGCCGAGCGGATAGACATGTTTTGCCAACCCGCCCGCCCCTCCCGTGTGCCCGCGGCCATCCCGCTGTGTCATCATATGAGGCTAACAGGCTTAAGTGGGCCCCCCCCCCCCGTGGAGACTCTCAAGACTCGGGCCCCTCTCCATCAACTGCCGCCCCCGTCGTGACGCCTGACGAACCCGGACCTCGCAGCGGAGCGCTCGACCCCGAATGTTCCGAAACAAACCGCGTGAAGCGTGAGTAGGCAACGAGGAGCTGTTTATGACATTCAACAGGCGCTTCTCGAAGGAACGATTCTGCAAAACGGTGAGCGAGACGACTTTTAAAACAAGTCACAAGAGAAATGTTGGTAATAATTTGACAAAACGTCTATCAAGGAACCCAAGGACGCTTAACATGACTTCGCAGCTCGCAACGTTTTACCAATGAACAGCAATTACCGTAATTTCCGGACTATAAGTCGCGACTTTTTGTCACACGTGTTCAACCCTGCGGCTTATGCAATGATGCGGCCAATTTATGCAATTTTTCCTAACGGCCGCGAGGGGGCGCTCGAGCAGAAAAGGTAAAAGTGAGATGGGTGGAATATATATGTTGAGGAAGACGTGGGCCTTATAGACAGGTGCGGCTTATGTAGGTACAAAATGGTTTTTCCTTTATAAATGTACTGGGCGAGTCTTATAATCAGGTGCGGCTTATAGTCCAGAAATTACAGTCACTATTACATACTAAAACTGCCTGGTAAAGAAGGCCACATTGGACCAAATTTCATGTTGCTAAGTAAAACGGGCTTGGACTGAACGTAACTTTATAGAGCTTCGTTTGGTCTTGGGTCTTCTGAGGCCCAACTTCGAGCCACTTTTGTAAGCTAACTCACGGTTAACTTGTCTACCAAATGTCATGCTGATATTTGAAACCGGGCGGCACGGTGGCTCAGCTGGAAAGCGTTAGCCTCTCAGTTCTGAAGACTCGGGTTCAATCTTGGACATGTTCTCCCTGTGCCTGCGTGGGTTTTCTCCGGGTGGGCACTCCGGTTTCCTCCCACATCCCAAAAACATGCAACACTAATTGGACACTCTAAAAATTGCCCCTAGGTGAGATTGTGAGTGCAGCTGTTTGTCTCCATGTGCCCTGCGATTGCCTGGCGACCAGTCCAGGGTGCACCCCGCCTCCAGCCCGTTGACAGCTGGGACAGCTCCAGCACTCCCCGCGACCCTTGTGAGGATGGGTGGATGGATGGAACGTCGTGGTAAACTCGATTGTCATTTCTTGTAACAGTAGTTTTAAAAACAGTAAAATGTCAGGTAAATCGTTTTGTTGCAGTTTATTTTTACTAAACTAAAACTCATCTTGATCCAATTTTGTTTTATGTAAAGTCATTATTATTAGTAGTATTGTAAAGTATTGAAAAAGGCAATTCGCCACCGTGTGCTCAGGCCCCTAATGAGAAATGTTGTTCATTTGATGGCCGCTATCACCAATACCTACATTAGGTGCGTCTAATACATTTATTAAGCGGTGCACGATTAAAAACACACTTAAATTAATCAACCCGAACACTCCTGTGACTTTAAAAAAAAAAATAAAAAACAATAGAAAGCCTCAATCTAATTGAAGCCGTCAACGTTGTCTAGTTTCTGGGGAGGGGGCAGGGGGTGGTGGTGGTGGTGGTGGGGGGGGGGAATCCTCTTTTATCACGTAATTAGCAGGCGGCGCACGTTGCGGCCAACCCGAGCCACTTCCATCCGACGCGCTAATCAGCGCCGGCCGGCACTGGACGACGCGTCGTGATCAATGACGGCCACTAAAGCGATCAGCGCGCGGAGCAATTAGGCTAAGTGCAGGTGGGCGCTGTGTTGCTGGATACAAATGCGAGCACGTTGGGGTTTCTAAGACATTTCACTCAAGCCATCGCCTCTTCAGCACCATTAAGTGTAAAAGGAGTTTCTTTTTTTTTTTTTTTTTTTAAAAAAAAAAAGATGCTAATGCTAATGAAGGACTTTTACTTTGTCGAATTGCTTTTTGCGACACTCTTGTTTGCACTAAATCAGCTGTTTGAATCACTAAATAGACAGATCCGATCTGAAAAGATGAATATTGAAGGATTGCACTTAACGTGTTGCGCTCGCCGGAGTTCGGCAAGACGCGGCGACCTTCACCACTCGAGAGGCGCCCAGTGAGCAAAAAAAAGTAAATAAATACGCAGCCGAGCGCATCGATGAATTCATTTTTTATTTTATTTTTTTTAATAATATGCAAAACATTTATTTCATTGGGTTGTTTCACTTCCATGAGGTGTTTTACATTTCTATTATAGTTTGCTGTCGCAACATGCGGATGCTGGATGTGTAGCTATATAAAATTTGGGAAATTATATATTATTATATCATTATTACTTACTTTTTACTTCCTATTATTATTACTTACATTACTTATCATTGCATTATTGTCATTATTATCACTATTATATACAGAAAAAAAAATTTAAAATATTTTTTTCCCAAGAAAAAGAAACAAAAAATGGAGCTACATGGTGCTTTAGATTGAATAATATAAATTTTGGTTTTTTTTAATTGTTCAACACATACTACACACACCTGCCAATTAACTGAAAAAAAGGTGAAAATAAGGTTAAAAATAATCAAAACATTAGAAAAATGAAATAAAATATTGGTAAAAGTAATGATCATCTTTGATTAAAATGAAATGTAAATAATGCAATAATCAACACAAAAATAAAGGTTAAAAAAACGAAATAAATACAAAAATTGGGTAAAATTCGAAGAACTTCCTTTCTGACGAGCTCTGTAAAAGGCAGAATTTTTATTGTGACTCTTATATGATTGCCCAGGTGTTCCTAATGAAAGACTGTCTAATTAAAAAAAAAAATTAGCTTTTCAACTCTGCCTGCATTTTAACGCCTGCTAACATTTGCTACTACATCGCTGATGCAAACACAAGCATTATGAACATAAAAAAATATCTCACGCCACCACAGATTTTACGAGGAATGTTGGGACCGCTTCACTTTTTTTATTTTTCCAAATCACGGCACACGGCCTCAAATCATCATCACTGGCGACCAATCCAAGAGCCCGCACAAACTTTTGTCACAACGTCTCGCTAATCTTTCAGCAACCGCTGTCGGATGCCCAGAAACACGCCGAAGTAGGTGGGTGGGCGATTCCGTTGCGGTTTTAACAGCGCAAAAAACAGACATCGCTAATAGTACGAAAATATGTGTATGTTAGCCAGTAGGCTAGTACCTGTTCACAGAAAATATAGTACTGTAATACATCATGCGGGACTGTACCATTTGGATTCTGGAGCGGGGAGACACTTTTGTTCAGATATTGATATTGAAAATAAATTCCTCTAAAACAGCCAAAAATACTGTAATTTCCAGCCTATAAGCTGCGGCTATTTTGTGCATTTTTTCTAGCGGCCGCAAGGGGGCACTCGAGTGGAAAAGGTAAGAGTGAGACCGGTGGAATATATGTGCCGAGGAAGTGACTTTTACCAGTATTTTTTTTTTTAACCGGCCCTGTTAGTGCTGCGCTATGCTAGTGTGTTGCTGCCGCGTCTCGGTGAATTTTACATTGTTGTTATTTTGTTTTTTTTAACCGGCCCCGCTAACGCCACACTTGCATTAGCTGCTGTGTTACTGCCGCGTCGCAGTGATTTAAGTTTTTTTTTTTTTTTTTTTAATCAGCCCTGTTTGTGCTACTGTGTTGTTGCTATGTTAAACTAAGCTAAGATATTAAAATTTTGAAAAGTCTTTCTGTGTATCATTTTTCTTTGTAAATAGCTCGTGTTTCAATGTGGGCACTTGCGGCTTTTACACAGGTGCGTCTTATGCATGTACCAAATGGTATTTCCTTTCCAAATGTACTGGGTGAGAGAGAGAGTGTCTGTAGTTTAGCTCACAAGATAACATTTAGTTTAATTTCAAAAGGATTAAAGCAATTATAATCTGAGGCACTTCTGCCTCAGATGGCAAAAATAGTAAATACATTCCGTCAAAATAAGAAAACCTAATGAAACGATTACCGGTAATTGAATGAGACCGTACCATCTGGGTTCTGGGGCGGTTCCGCTGGACCTCAGACTGCAAAAAAACTAAAATGGGTCGGCGCCATATTAACGTTCGCCTGTCCGTATGTTAGCTGGCAGGAGTTTTCTTGGTTCATTAAGATTGCGAAGATGACTGCCATTAGTATTTTGAAATGGGGAAAACTTCTAGAACTAGTGCAGCGGAAAAATTTGAAAATAAATTCTACAAAAAATAATTGTAATAAGCAAAAGGCAATTATAAAGGCAGTGTTTGTTGACATTGACTATTTACTCACTGGTTTGTAAAACATTATGAACAAACTGTCGGGATTGTACCATTGACCATTCGGGGCAGTTTTGAAATTAAATTCCCCATTCTGCACTTTCGTCCCAATTTCTGCTTAATATTTACCAGGTTTTTAAACAAAAATTGGCCTCAACCCATCCTTCGTCATACCTTGGTGCTTGGCGGCAGTCATAACGACCACAAAAAGGCCCTGGTGGGGGGGCGGCTATAATTTGCTGAGCGAAGCGTCAACGGGAGCCATCGGGGTAATTGGATAAATGTCTCCGGTCGGACCTCCAAATGAATTCCCGGGCTTGGGAGGAATTCACATCCGGCGAGGACCGGTTGCCCTCAAACCGGGAAAGAACTGTACTGTACTGTACATAGAGCAGAGATGGCAAAATTACTTGCACTTTATAGTTAAGTACAAGTACGGATAATTGGGTGGAAAAAAGTACTCATTCAACTCAGTAACCGTAACAAAAGAAAAAATAAAACATATCTACCTTGTATTTTGTCACGGTCGGGTGGTAACCACATATGCCCAAATATGGTTATCATAACATTTCCTCCACCCCCACAGAAATCGATACTATTGGTCTATTCCAACATCATTTTTGTTTTTTACCCTCCCCTGTAAAAAAAAATATATATATACATATTAATATCAGTATTGAATACTTGCTGTAAAACTCCGCCTCTTCTTCAGTTCGCGGGAGCCGTGCAGGGTTACATCGCCTCAAGATTGGAAGTCTGCATTGCCTTCTTCAGACGATGTTTGAGTGAAAATAGGCTAAGCGTTTTGCGAAAAACGGTATTATTGCTTCAGTGCAAACGGAACTGTTCAGTCGTGAAGGTAAATGTCGCGCACGTTCATATCCGGATTTTACGTAGCTTAGTCAGCTCATCGTTTTATTAATTGCATCACTTGTGTTTCTAGGACTCGAACAATTTTCTTAAATGAGCTGATGGCTAATATCTCGCATCTCCTGTTAATGAGATCACTCCCTGGGTCACGTTCCTCCATTTTTCCACCTGACAAGACCCCAAAATATACATATTTTACCTCATGAAGCCATCTTTGGACGTTGAAAAAAGAAACAAACCTATTTGGACAAACTAAGGTGCATAAAGTTTGCAAACGCAAAGTCAAAAGTCGTCTGAAAAGATCTAAAAATCTACTTTGTCACGCCGCATATTTGTGATGACGCTCATAAACGCATCGGCGGCAAGAAGTGAGGCTTGGCGTGGGTTGATAAATCATGCTAAATATGGAGGCCAGTTTATGATAATACCCATCAGTGGAGTCAACGTGACGCCCGGCGCTTTCTTGGCTGAGTCCGGCGACGACTAAATATAGACCCGGTTAAGAAGTTGCTCCAAGAACACAACAAACAAACAAAATGGTGATGTTTCTTATCATTTTGATAAAGGTTGGAGGCAGAGTTCCTAATATTGTGACCCTCTTAGTGCAGCTACGGCATTAATATGATTCTGTGAAAATGCAAACATTTAATTATCAGCACAAAAAATGTACGTTATTGCATTGTAATGGGGTCCAAAGTGCACTTTTTGTCAGGGCTCCAGTCATTGTTTACATCAGCAGACTTAAAACAATGCAAGCGGAAGACTGAATGTGCTTGGGAATAAACAATAAATCCTAATTATGGCTAATCAATATTTCATCTAGATTAATTCCAAACAATACAAATGTGGATTGATTCTGACTTCCATAAGTCCCTTTAATGAATGGGACCAGCTGCATGAGTGTAACATCTAATTACAGTAATGAAAAGGGATGGATGGAATCTCAATAAAATGTCAAAAATAAAAATGTTATGCGAGTTATGTTTGGCGGTCAGCCTCAGCGGCTGCTCACAACCTTTAAATCTATGGATTGGTACCGTGACAAGTGACCGACTCGCGTCCGAGCTGACGGCCGACAGACGAGCTCCGAGAGGCGGCCGCGGGCTGGCTTACCTCCGCTCGCGGCTCCGCCGGTGCTCGCTTCCCTGGCCCGGCCGACAAGCACCGCCACCAGCGGCTCCGGTTCGGTGCTCCTCTTCTCCCTTCCGACGCGGTCCTTATCCGGCAAATAAGACGCACGGCTGGCGCATTTTTTTTTTTTTTTTTTTTTTTTTTTGTCCGAGTGGGCTCGGAGGAAGGCTGGGGAAAAGGTGAGCTCGGTCGTCGGCGTTGCGGGTCACCGATGTCGGAGGAAGGCTGATGAAGACTGGAAGAAGATGAGCGGCACCGGGCGAAGGAGACACTTTACTCCCGAATAAGCTCCTCCCCCTTAATGTGGTGCGAATCCTCGGGCCGCACACCGGCGCGACAGCATCTCCTACAGGCCATTCGCTGGAATTGCAGGAGCGGTGCTCGCCCCGAGGGAGTTTTTTTTGGGGATGCAAAACTGAAATGTTTGCCTTACTTCGTTTTGGGGAGGATTCCGATGGTCAAACTTCTTCCTGACACTGTTTTAGATTTTTGGGAAGGGTGTATTTTGGGAGATTTTTTTTTTTTTTTTTTGACTGACTGTGCAATTTTGGATGCAGTACTGTGATCATTTTTTTTATTTATTTATACATTTTACACATTTTTTTCTTTAGTATATTTATATATTAAATAACTTTTTTTTGGTGACATTTTTTAATCAACATTTTGGTCTTTTATGGCAATTTTATATATATATATATATAATTTATTATGTATATTAAAATAAATAATAAAAATTATATATATAGTAGGAGTACAACTTCTTCAAATTTATATATGTGTATATGTATATATATATATATATATATGTGTGTGTGTGCGTGTGTATGTATGTGTGTATATAGACTTTTTTTTCTTTTTTTGAGGGGAGGTGGGAGTACAACTTCAGGACATTTTGGGTGATATTTTGCCAACAATATTACAGCCAGTGTTGAGTTAACATTTTTTGTCATTTTTTTTTTAGTGACAGTTTTGCTCAACATTTTATGTATGTATTTATTTGTTTGTTTGTCTATTTATTTATTTATTTATTTATTGTTGTTATTATTAGTTTAGTTTATTTACTGATCTACTTATTTATTTTTATTTACCTATTTATTTACCGGTTTAGTTAGTTTGCTATTTATTTATGTATTTATTTATCATTCTGTTTATTTATTTACTTACTTATTTATTTACCAATTTAGTTCGTTTGCTATTTATTTATTTATCTCTCTGTTTGTTTATTTAGCTATATATTTATTTATTTATTGTTATTTACTTATTTATTTACCGATTTAGTTAGTTTGCTATTTATTTATCCGTCTGTTTATTTATTTAATTATTTTTATTCTGTTATTTATTTACCGGTTTAGTAAGTTTGCTATTTATTTATTTGTCCATTTATTTATTCACTTATCTGTCTGTTTATTTATTTATGGTGTACGTATTGTGGATTTTCGGTCATCTTTGCTCTCACGCCGACTCGCGTTCCGACGGGTTCCGGTGTTTTGAATCCAGGCGGCGCTCTCAATCCAGAAGGGACGGACAGACAGACTTATGGAGGGACGGCGTTTCAAAAGGCGCGCTCGGTCCTCCTTATCTGGCAGGGACTGACAAATCTTCCGCTTGGCTGCGTGCAGATGAAGGCAGAGGTGCTCCAAAAAAAAAAAAAAAAAGCAACTTCAGTAAAAAGGTTCCATTCCAGCAGATCGTCGGCCTTCTTATCAGCAATCCTTTTTCCTCGTCTCGCTTTTTCTGCAGCCGTGCGCTTAATTGACTTGGCGGAGGGCACTCGAGAGTCCCAACCGCCCAAACATATTTCAATCTCATCCCGTCGTGTACACAAAATGTTCATGTCACAGTTTTTGGTGACTATTTTTGTCCCAATTTGTTCTTTTTGTGACTTTTTTTTTTTTTTTTTTTTTGGGTGGTCCCCTTTCGATGACAATGTCTTGCGACAAATTCAAATTTAGATGAATTTCCGTCGTCGCCAGACCGCCGGAGTGACGTGCGAGGGCTCGCTGACCTCTTGACCCCCGAGCTCTCGCTTGCGTCAAAGCACTTCCTGCTACAGCCAGGACAGCTGATGGAGGTGGAATTACACACAAAAACAACATTTATGCTGTCAGACGGTCCGTCTGCGTTGATCCATTATCTCTGTCTGGAAATGAAACGCCATTAATTCACTCTCCAGCGTCGCCACTGAGCTTTTCTTTCTTCTTTTCTTTTTTTTTTTTTTTTGAAGGTTAATTGCTTGCTATTATGCTCGGATTCTTCCTTCAAGGAAAGTAAGACTATTCATGTGGAGTGACACAGTCCGTCTTACGTCGGATAAAAAGTGACATTAAACCTTTATATATTATTGGAGATTGTAATTTGGGGATTTGGGGGTTTTTTTTTGGTCATCATTTTTGAGTTTTTCATTTTCTTTTTCTTGTCATGATTTCAAGTGACTTTTTGTGTATTTTTATTTTATTTTATTTATTTATTTTTTTTTACCATTTTTAGTTACAATTTTTGTGATTTTGGGGCACAGTTGTTGTTTCAGACCAAAAATAAATGACATTACTGGAGACTGGGTGATTTTTTTTTAGGTCACATATCTTGGCGATCATCCATCCATCCATCCATCCATCCATTTTTTTAGACGGTTATCCTCACAAGGGTCGCGGGGAGTGCTGGAGCCTATTCCAGCTGTCATCGGGCAGGAGGCAGGGTACACGCTGAACTGGTTGCCAGCCAATATCAGGGCACATCCCGATGGGTTCCGGTGTTTTGAATCCAGGCGGCGCTCCCTTGTGAGGATAAGTGGCCAAGAAAATGGATGGATGGATATTATTGGAAATTGTTATTTGGGGATTTGTTTTTTTTTTGTCATCATTTTTTAGTTTTTTTTTTCTTGTCATAATTTCAAGTGACTTTTTTTGTCACTTTTTATTTATTTAATTATTTACTATTTTTGGTTACAATTTTTGTGATTTTTGGTCACAATTATTGTGTCAGACCAAAAACAAATGACATTACTGGAGACAGGGTGATTTTTTTTTAGGTCATGTATGTTGTCAGTTACTTTGTTGCAAATTATGAGGGACATTTTTGGGTTAAAAAAAATTGTAACATTTTTCGATCTTCACTATTTCTGGCTCCAATGTGATGGTGACATTTTTTTGGTCAAAATTTTTGGGTCACACCTTGTGTTGACTTGGTGACATTTTTCTTGGTATCATTATACGGGGATATTTTTGTCTCATTTTTTTTCCCAAAAATTTGGGGTAACAATTTTGGGTGATACTTTGGTTACCACTTTTCTAGACTTTTTTTGTGTGACATTTTTTTGTGGGGAGGAATTTTTTTTGGTCACATTATTTACTGATACTTTTTTTTTTTGGTGACAGTTTTTGCTCACAATTTTGGGTGACATTTTATTAACTTCTTGCAGATAATAATTTTGTTGACATTTCTCTACATTTTATGGTCACACTTGTTTAGTAACATTTTTCAGTCACAAATTTTGGTTAAAATTTTTGTGATTTTTGGGCACAATTGTTGCATCAGACCAAAAACAAATGACATTACTGGAGAGAAGGTGATTTTTTTTTAAGTCACATATCTTGTCAATTACTTTATTGCAAATTATGAGGGACATTTTTGGGTTGAAAAAAAAAAACAATATTTTAGCAACATTTTTCAATCTTCACTATTTCTGGCTACAATTTCAATTTCACAATTTTTGGTGAACATTTTTTGGGTCAAAGCTTGTGTTGACTAGGTAAAATTTTTCTTGGTAACATTTTACGGTGATATTTTTGTCTCCTTTTTTTTTTTTTTCCCAAAAATTTTGAGTAACAATTTTGGGTGATATTTTGGTCACCACTTTTGTAGACTTTTTTTCTATTTTACCAGGATTTATTTGTTAAGAGTAACATGATCATTATAAAAATTGTTGTTCTTGTTATTATAATATTCTATTTTATATTTTTCAGTTGCAGGCATAGACTTTTGTGGCCCGAAGGCATGCACGTTACGGGACGCCCGTTACATAAGATAACCTAAGTCAACCTAACATCAGATGACGTGATGAGATGACACGCACGCACACACACACAATATGCACACGTATGATGAGGCCCTCGGGTGTTTGGATTACGCAATTAGGCGTGCGCTATTCCCATCAAACAAGGTCACGTGTCGCCGGTGGCCACATAAACGTACGGCCTGCAACATAAAAGTTGATGTCCACGCAAGAGCAGGACGGCGCCGATGAAACATTTTATTGGCGCGTTAAGTCCTTGACAAACGAGCGACATAAAAAAAGGAGCACAAAAAAGCTGGCGGACACGAAAGCTCTCGGTTCGGAAGAAAAGTGCATCATCGCCAGGGAGATTTTTGGGTGATATTTCATTTCATCTTATTTTTGGGGAGATATTTTTGGATGTTTTTTTTTTGTTGACTATTTTGTGACGATTTTGTTATTTTTTTGTGTTTAAATGTTATTAACATTACCATGGGAGATCATTTTTGGGGAAGCTTTTTGGTGATTATTTTTGTTGACATAATTTTGTGGCAATCTCTTATTCACTTTTTCAGGTGATTATTTTTTTACAAATTAATTTTGCATGAAATTTAGCCCTCACAACTTTTTTTTGACATTTTCATGACGTTTTCTAGGCACTTTTCTAGGTAGTGACTTTTTTTGGACACAGTTGTATTTTTGCCTCACAATTTTTAGAGGAAGGTATTGCAAGATATTTTGGTCACAATCGTTAGAAACTTTTGGTGAACAGTTTTGGTGAATTTTCCCTGAAAAAATATTTTTTTAATCAATTTTTTTTACTCCAATTTTGGTGACTGCAATATTTTTTTGGGGGGAGAATTTGCGTTGATTTTTCACAAATTATTGCATATTTTTTGGAATGGGAGTTTTGGGGGTCTTAATGGTTCAACCAAAATTTTTTGTTCACAATTATTTGGGCGTTTTCTCCTGACACCAATATTTTTCAGATTTTTTGTTGTCATTTTTGTATATTTTTGCTAAATATCTTTTGTATTTTTTTTTGGGTCAAGATTTTTGGGTGACATTTTTGTTTCGTGGGGAGGAAATTTTTTAGTCACATTATTTACTGATATTTTTAATTACTTTTTAAATTTTATTTAATTTTTGGGGGTGACTGTTTTTACTCACAATTTTAGGTGACATTTCACTAACTTCCTGAAGATAATAATTTTGTTCACATTTCTCACCATTTTATGGTCACAATTATCTGGTAACATTTTTTGTTCACAATATTTGAGTGTAAGATTTTTTTTGTTATTGGAAGTTTTTTTTCTTAAACATTTTGGTCGTAATTTTTAGGGGTGACACGTTTCCTAGTGGAAATATTTTTGTTCACATTTTTTATTTTTTTTAAAATATGCTGACATAAATTGCCTTGTAATTAAATCAATCATTATGTAAATGCCAATAATTAACGCGTGAGCCCACCCTCGTACAGTAAACGTTCTAGACTTGCGTATGCGCGCCCTCTAGTGTTGAAAGGTACGAATAGCAAGATTAAAAAGAAACCACCTGGCACATAACCACATTACATAATATTCTTTCTAGAGGTCCGATTGGACAATATTTGGCACGTGGGCCTAAAGATACTTAGTGGGACTTATTCGGCCTGTTTGGAAAAAAAAAATGAAAAATAACAGTGGCCATCTGTTGTGTGTGTGATTGTTGCATCTGCACATATCCGGATAAAATACACGCACACATTTTTTGGTCAGTTTCCATGCGTCTCCAGGGACCATTTCCGACAGAACCACACTAACATATACCGGGTACTTATTATAATAAAATATATAAAATAAAAAGACCTACAAGTTATTCCAATAAATATGACATTTTTAATCTTCTTTTTTATCTTAAATTCCAGGTAAAAATCGGATTCCGCTGCAGAAAATGAATGGATTTATTTTGATTGTGTGCATTTTTTTTCTTTTATTAAATCCTGTCAATATTTTTAGCTTTTGACTGAATCGACATTCGTCCATCTGGTCTCAAAATAAATGCAAAACAATTTCAAATCACACAAAAAATAAAAATAACCAAGGATGAATATCAAAATATTGATACTGATGACAGCTGGCATTTGTAAGAATAATTTGTTTCATTTGACTATTTCCTAAAATATCACAACATATTTTATATTTATATTCATATGTTTTGTACGTTGTACACGTTGTTTTCCCACACGATGGAACTCAAGTACTTTATTTTTACAGTATGATGAGAACACAATTTGTTATGATGAACTTAAGTCATTTTGCGCAAAAATTGAAAACACCCATAAAATAAAAAGAGCAATGGAAACTAATATTTATCAATAAACACCAACGTACAGAAAAAAATATATATTTTTAGGAACAAATGTCTGGTAATTTTCTCAAGTCTCAAATTTTTTTTTTTTTAAATGGCTGAAATTGGAGATGTGCATCAACTTAACTGGGATAGTCTCAGCACTCCCCGCGACCCTTGTGAGGATAAGCGGCTAAGAAAATGGATGGATATTCCAAAATTTTATGAAAATATTTTAACTTTGATTTGTCTTTGGGCACCTTTAATTTAATACATGCTTAGAAAAAAAACCCACACCAATCGCAGTTCACAATTTTATTTACGGAGTAATAAATTTGGACAAAACACCAGAATTTCTTTTTTTTTCCCATTTTTCATTTTTTTTTTTTTTTTTACAATACACTCAGAACATCTGAGGCAGATATCCCACCATGCACCACCAAAGACATCCTTCCCTACCTCCACGTCTAAACATTAGCACCAAATCAGCACCAACTTAAATCAAAAAAGGAAGCTCTGTCTACCCCCCCCAAAAAAAAATGTAAAATAAAACACAACTGGCTTCTTGACTCGTACAGAGGGAGAATTTTTATTTAAAGCTGATAAAAACCCAACCCTTGCTTCTAGTCAAGCTTTCGTGGACGCATGCCAATAGTATTTTCTTAAAAATTATTACTATTATTATTACAAATTCAAGTAAGATGGAGGATACCGTCAGCGAGTGACAAGGGGGGAGTGGCGGCGGGCGTACTGGCACACAAGATGGCTTCCCGGCGTGAGACAAGCATGTCCTGTGTCGAAAAAAAAAAAAAGAAACCCCAAAACAACCTGCTATGTAGTAATTTTTAAATATAGAGATTTGTAGTTGTATTTATTTGTAGAATATATATCTATATATATATATATATATCATTTGAATTTAAATAAACGCTGCGCTCTTCTTTTTCTAAAGACTTTAAATAGAAAATTTCAAAGGATGGCGGCGGAAGACGCTGAGAAAATTGCGGGAAATTTAACGTCAATTTAGGGGAATAAACGGGGAAAGTCGGGAATTCTCACATTCATTTTTTTTTTTGGGGTGACGCCTAAAACCAAAATATTAGTACTTACAAAAATGACTCCGGTAATTACAATATTGGGCTAGTAAAATGTATTTTTTTTTTTTTTACACTCGAATATAAAACTATTCTATACTATACTAAAAATGTTACTTTTTTCCCAGTTTCAAAAGGTTTTATTTGTTTTGTATTTAAATGCTTTTAATCACGTAAAGCGTGTTGCGTTAGCTCGTGTATGAAATGAGCTACATAAACAAATTTGATTTGCTATTCCATGTAATTAACCTTTAATCCCCCCAGGAAAAAATGTTTTAAAATCTGGAATCGTCTCATGATTGCTCGGTTTAGGCATTGAAACGCTTGGATCAGTGCAATCCATTTTTCAGAAATTTGAGTAAAATTAATGGGTGACAGTCAAATATAAATAAATAAATACAAACTAATTTACTTTTTAAAAAAAAATCTATTATAGTAGCTACGGTCATATTTATTTCAACTACAGCATAATACATTCAAGTGGATTTAAGAATGTTTATTCTCCATAATTCCGCAAAATGTATGTTAATTGTGACGGAAAGATTCCAATTTTGACAAATCCCAGAAGTTCCAAATTGAAAATGGCGGCCCAAACGGTGTCAGCGCCGCAGTTGCGAAAATTTTGCTGAGGAGATGCCAATTTTTTTTTTTTTTTTTTTTAATCCCGGAAATGTTGAGGAATCCTGTCGTCAGTGTGTCCCTTCATGCTTGCCGTAGTGTAAAAAAAAATAATAATAATAATAATAAACGTGTCTAATGGTTACAAACACCACATCAAACCGAAACAAAAAACATTTTTTTTTTTCCTTTTTTGAAAAAGCACATGTTGCTACATTATTATTTGTGGGTCAGCCTCTGATGTTCATCATGCCGGGCTTGGAGTATTTTTTTTCTCGTCTAAATGTTGAATGGGGGGTGGGGGGGGGCAGCAACAACATGGCTAAACTACAGCCGCGGTCCGTCCGCTTGTGCTTGCGCTCAGCTGAACAAGTGCTCCTCTTCCATGTTCACATCGGGCACCATCTGGTCCGGGTCCCCGCGGCCGCCCGGCGCCGCCCCCGGCGGGGACGCGGCGGCGGCGGCCGCCGCCTCGAACCACGGGTGCTGGAGGATCTCGCGCGAGGTCAGGCGCTCGGAGGGCTCGCGGCGCAAAATGGCGCGGATCAGGCACTTGGCCTTGGGCGTGAGCGCGTCGGGCACGCTGAAGTGGCCGCGGCGGATCTTGCTGAAGAGCGAGCCGGGCTCCACGTCGTGGAAGGGGTAGCGCCCCACCAGGATGGTGTAGAGCATGACACCCAGGCTCCAGACGTCGGCCGCCTTGCCCGAGTAGCTGCCGCCGGCGTTGAGGATCTCGGGGCTGACGTAGGCCGGGCAACCGTGCTTGTCGGAGAGCGAGTCGTCGCCGCCCGCCAGGATGTACGTGTCCTCCAGGCTCTCCAGCTTCAGAGCGCTTCTTCACGAGGACGCGCCGGGGGCACACAACAACAAGACGTCAGCAAAACGCCCGCAAATTGATGCCACTTTGCCACCATTTTCATAACATCTGGGACGTTAAAAGAGTTGAAAAGACACTGGGGAGGTGCTGCAACTCAATCCCCGTGACGAGCCTGATCTTTGTCTTCTACTCAAAACTTGTGCTGAGCTCAACTCAAGAGCGGCGCAACATCTCCCTCTCCTGGCGTCTGATAGTCATTACAGTTATGTAGCAGCTTGAATTTCACAGACAAGCTGGGCGAGAGAGAACCCGTTCACTGCGCTGAGCTCGATGAGGGGCAAGATCAAGAAGCAGAGAAGGGCCCCTACCACGATGGCCATTTGGTGTGTTTCAAACAATTCATTTTGCTGAAAATTTTGGTCGAATACACCTGTGGAAAAGGCACCTGTGGTCTTCTCCTCAGAAGCAGTTGAGTAATTTGACAAAAGAGGCCGCTAAGGACAATACAGCGTAATAAAGGAATGGAACTCACCCCCGTTGACGCGAACTGCGCGTGAGAGGGGAAAGTAATTAAAGAGGCGCGAGCCGGGGGTAATAAGCCTTGACAGGAAGTCCTTTTGAAGACGGGAAGGAAGCGGGCCGAGTAATTCCTCAGGATTATCGGCGCTGACATTTGCTCTCGCTCGGATGGAAAAAGCCAAACGTGTTGGCGCAACGAGGGGATTTTATTTTGTTAAAAGTGGGCGCGGATAAGAATTGCTGATTCCCTGCCCCCCCCCCCCTTTCCCCCCCAACACACACGCACACAAATCTAACAGCTTGTGTTTGCTCTGCAAAGCTCACAGGAAGCAGCCGCCGAGATACCCTGAAGTGCTGTTAAGTAATAAGCGCTTGTAAGACAGATGAGGATGTGGAAATTGTGTGGAAGCAAAATGCCCCCCCCCCCCCCCCAAAAAAAAAAAAAATAAAGTTTAAGGTACAGTTTTGTCATCACTTGTTCCCCCAGCACGGCGAACTAATCCGCCATTTCTAAAGCGGGAGACTTGCATTGTTTGCCGTCGCCATTGTGCCTAATACGATTATTTCAATAAACGCCCGTATGGAGGAAATCCCAACTGAAATTAAAACGTGTCGACGGCTTCAAAGTGCACGCGTGTAATTATATTTGCATAGCGCCACATTTGAATGATTCCGGCGGAGCGTGCAGTCAATTTGAATTTTATTGTGCGGCGTGGTAGGGTCGGCACACGGAACTTCCCAATTTAACCAGACGAGGGCGCCGTTTATTTCGTTCGTTCCCGTGCAGATGCTAACCTGTGTCTGGGGCGCCATTTATTTTGTAGCTTCCTGCGCAGATGCTAACCTGTGTCTGAGGCCCAGTTTATTTAGTTTGTTCCTGCGCAGATGCCGACCCGTGTCTGGGGTGGCGTTTATTTTGTTTGTTCCCGACCTACGTCTGACGACCTAGCTGCCTAAGTATCGCTGATCGAACTACTTCCTGATCTGCCTTCGGTCGCTTTCCTAGCGATGAACCTCCCAACCAATAACCCCACCAACCGACTTGCCGACCAACCTACCAACCGATTCCTACCCATCAAATCAACCGACCCATTTGACCTACCTCCCGAGAAACTGTTCTGCTAACGGATGACCAGCCACCCGACGAATAAACCTACCGACCCGGCAACCAACCAATTTCCCGCCATTCCCTGCTCGTTATTTAGCAACCAAGCTACAAAACCACCAACAACTTGCCCAGATCGCCTACGTGTTGACGTTCGACCAGACAACTCACCTGGCCTCGTTCTTGAAGACAAACTTCCTCAACTTGAGGTCTCGCAGCACCAGGCCGCCGTCGTGGCAGTGCGCCACGGCCGAGACGATCTGGTAGAAGAGCCGGGCGGCCTCGTCCTCGCGCAGCTTCTTGCAGGTGCGCACGAACGAGTGCATGTCGCCGTGGCTGCGCTCAAAGAAGGCGTAGGCCCGCGTCTCGCCCAGCAGGACCTCCAGGACCTGGTTGATGTGCTGGTGGCGGCCCAGGGCGAAGTAGGCCGCCAGAGAGTCCTGGTAGCGCCCCACGTCGAACACCTGAGGACGACGCGAAAAACGAAACCACGTCAGGAGGCATAACTAAAGAGCTTTGACGCAATCTAGTGGTATACACGGGTAATTACAAGCAGTTTTCAGGTGAGCAGATTTTTGCGGCAGGGGCCCGAAAGCGACATCCTGTACGCCGACAAGACGATACGCCAGAAATAAACGCGTATGCGCCGCAGCCCCCAGGTTGTACTGCCTCTTTAGTTGCCATGGCAACACCCCTCCCTCCTCTTCTTCAGTCAGATTGCCTTTCAGCTGAGAGTGCCCCCCCCCCCCCCCCCGCAGTCAAGAGGAGGAGAACTCCCCAGAAACCTTCTCGAGACGATTTGGCGGGTGGGGATCATGCACGTCGATTAGCTATTGATGGGATGGGAGGAGTGGGGGCGGGGGGGGGGGGGTCAAAGAGTCAGCTGGTGGTTCATGCATGTATCAAACTCAAGGCCCGGGGGCCAGATCTGGCCCGCCACGTGACTTTGTGTGGCCCCGCGAAGGTAAATCGTGTATGTCGGCTTCCGTGATTCTTGTTCAAATCCGTACCAAAATTTCAAATTGCCATCTCAGAAATCATAACGTGGAGGTATTGCAAGCATTTTTACATGACCAAACATCAACGATAGTTGGAAAAACCCATTGGCCTTGCTTTCTGATTACAAAAGTAGTTCATAAATTACAGGTGTCGATACGATGAGGCCACAAACGATTTTTATGGTTTCACAGTCATAACGGCCCTCTGAGGGAAACCCGAACTACAATGCGGCCCGTGACAAAAATGAGTTTGAATGTGACAGAGTGAACGCCTCGTGGATTTTGTATTGGGATCAATTAGGATCCAAATCGCCACCCCCCAAGTCGGGCTCTTGGGGTGCAACAAAATTGCAATTTACTCTTGCGAGGATGAAATTTCAAGGATTTGAACGATTGGAAATTAAACAAGATCCAGAAATGACCAATCGATTATCAGAAGATTACTCAGTCCATTTGATAAATCGATTTTTTGTCAATGAATCGATCAACTGTTGCAAACAAAAACGCCTAAACCAAAATGTAATGCCCTTCTTGGCCATCTGGGGGCACCACAGACCACAACTAACCATTACTAAGCTTGATTCTCCTGATTTATTTCACCTTTTGATTGTTTATATAAACAAGCACTTTTTTTTTCTTAGTAACGATCATGCCGATCGTCACGTTGCACCGCATCAATAAATCCGATGCTGCTATCATAAGCCAAATCTGATAAGATATTTACGCAAACCGGCGTGATGCAAAGCTCAACAAAATTGCACACACAAAAAAAAAAAAAAAAAATCAGGCGTCACCTTTGAAAAAATAATTTTTAGATGCAACTCTCGTGTTAGATTGGAAGTGTGTGTGTGTGCTTCCTGCCCCATTGTGAACGTTACGTCATAGCGGCCATTCACTTTTTCCATTAGAGTCTCTCTCTCTGGAGAGAGAGGATCTCTAGAGAGAGCTCCTATATCGCTCTCTCTCTCTCTCTCTCTATCTCTCTCTCTCTCTCTCTCTCTTCTCCTCTCTCTCTCTCTCTCTCTCTCTCTCTCTCTCTCTCTCTCTATCTCTCTCTCTCTCTCTATCTCTCTCTCTCTCTCGCTCTCTCTCTCTCTCTCGCTCTCTCTCTCTCGCTCTCTCTCTCTCGACCCGATGAATGCGGAGTGCCGGCCCCAGGCTAAACTAAGCCTTTGTGCACGAATGCATGATGAAATATGAATATTCGTGCACCTGAGCAGGTTATTACAAAAAAATAATAATAACAACACATTATCGTGTTGGTGCGTGGTCACCTTGCAGACCAGCTCCTCGCCGCTGTGCAGGTGAGCGGCCCTGAAGACGTGGTCCCCCTCCAGGGGCTCCAGCAGCAGGTAGTCCCCGATGCGGGAGATGCAGTGCGAGGCGTCGGGGGTCTCCGGCGGGCTGGGCGAGCCGAGGTTCGGGCTGAAGCTCTGGGGCGACTCGGCGGCGCTCCTCAGGCAAGACAGGTCTTCGAAGTCGTGCGATTTGTGCCGCGATCGTCCATGACGTGAAATGTTAATGGGACGCGACCTCTGTATGTTCATTGGGGGAATGTTGGTGCGAGAGCTCCACCGGGATCGGCTCAGTTCCTCTTCAGGGGGGGGGGGGGGAGGGATGGGTGTGTGGATTGGGGTTTGCTGCACCGGGGGTACCGCTCGGTTAGCGGGATTGGAGGAAATGGAATGACAAGCAAGAAGAAGAAGAAGAAGGGGGGCAAAAACCAGCTGGCTCGACTCGCCTTTGTTTTCCCATTCAGCGTTGACAGCCGGCTAAAGCGTCCCAATGACGACCCCCGAAATCCTCGGACCACCACTTCGAAAAGCACTTTAATGTCCTCTTATGTTGCCTGGAGTTTTTTATATATATATATATATATATATATATATATATATATATATATATAAAATGCATTCAACTGTTCCAAAAAAAAAAAAAAAAAAGTCAATGCATTGAAAGCGAGCTTGCTCAAAATGAAGCGCCTGCTCGTGTGCTAGCTTATTTTACCTGTGTAAAAAAAAAAAAAAACTAAATAAATAAATAGTGGCACGTTTCGTAAAATAGAAACAAGTTGAATGCTCGTTAAAGCAGTAAAAAAAAAAAAAAAAGGAGACAAAGTGTTCCCTAGTCGATAAGAGGAAAAAATAAAAATAAAACACGGTGGTTAGCAGGTGGAGCTAACAAGTGAGCAGCGAGTCGGCCCTTGTTCCATACAATCCACGCGTGGGGACCGTCACGGCGGACCCTGCACAGCACAGCGGAAAGGGGGGGAGTCGCGGCGGTGGTGGTGGTGGTGGAGAGTGGAAGCCAGACGTCGTCGTCGTCCGTCGCGGTGGTCCGCTCTCGCTTCCAGGCGGAAGGCTTGTCGCGCGTCGCGCTGCGATGAGGAAGGGACGGGGGCCGGCCGACTTTCCCCGGGCCTGTCCCTCGAGTCAGCAGTGCATCCTGTCGTACGTGGGCCGGAGAGATGGCAAGCTGCGAGGGAGGGGTGGGGGGGGAAAGGGGGGAGAATCCCGTCTGCTGGCTTCCGTGCAGAGTGGAGCTGCACACTGACTCCGACCTGCGCGTCACACTCGCCAGCCAGAAGCCTCCTGCCCCGCCTCCGACTACGTCACCGCAATGCGCCTTTTTCATTGGCTGCCGCCGCGCCCCTCCCCTCCGCTTCCACAATCGGCAGGTCACGTGACAGGTGGAATTTGACTGCGTCGCGTGCTGTGCGGATGTCGGAGGAAAAAAAGGTGGGGGGGGGGGCACGAGTGGGTCTCCTCTTGGAACCAGGATCGTGGGGGTGGCGGCTGGGAATGGTGTTTCCCTCCCTCTGGGAATGCCGATCAATTCATCCAAGCCACCTATCCTCACAAAGAGCTCCGGGTGAAAAGCGGACACCCTGAACAGGTCGCAGGTGAGATCTCGACGCCATCACTGAGCGGGAATCGAGCCCACGCTGCTCGCACCGAAGTCAGGCATCTGTACCACTACACCGTCAGCGACTCCTGCGTACAAACAACGTACCAGTTGTCATTTTATTTATAAGACACATTTTTATATCCGTCAGAGCACGGGAAGCATTGAGAAACTGCAAAAGTGCCTGCATGGAATATTTCACATATTCTATACGTGCACTATAGTTTACTTTAGGGGGTGCAGGGAGGCATGTGAGCAGGACTTCATGAACCTTTGGGGGAAATCGTCGAGTGAGCATGAAGAGTGAACCAGTAGCGTACATGCGAGAAAAATTAACTGCAACTTTTAAATATGCGGTGCGAATACGCACAGAAATGAAAAACATAAAGAATATCTAGGACAGAAACATCGAGCGCTAGAAGTAAAACATATTTAATAACCGTCGGGGCCCTCACAGGCCTTATCTGGAGCAGGAGATGAGTACTGCAAATATTTGTATACGTCACAACGTGACGTGTTTTCAATCAAAGTGCAGTTTTACGCAACAGTGAAGCCATGCAGCTGAGTGAATTATTGACAAAATATTGAGAAATTAAAATCGGGAAGGTTCACTGTGTACAAAAAGAATGGTGACGAATATTCATGAAGTTCTAGCAAATACTTGCTCTTCTTTAGCGGCCATCAAATGATGATAGTTGATGCTGTGCTATCAAAACGGTATCAAGGCAAAACTATTTTGTCCTCCCGCTTATGCCTACCGAGTCACAACAATCACGACACACGGCGTCTTCCACGTTAAAAACATGACTTATCGAGATGGGGTTTGTCAATTTGGGCTCAGCCTTGTGTAAACGAGACGCCGGCGCTTGCAAATTGCTTTTGTGCAATGGCGATGCGCGAGTGTGTGTGTGACACAAAATGATGCCCTAAAAAATGAGAAAGAGATATGGCACGTTGTAAAAGTGTTCCTCGGGGCTGTACGCTCTATTTCCCGAAGAGATTTCTTTCACCCAGTGCCGGAATGGGGGGATGGGGGTGGGGGGCATTCATAGGCAATGCCCTCCCAAATGGATCACCGCGTCTTCCCCAGCCCCAACCGTGGAATACAGCCTTTTCCGTGGCAACCCTTATTTTTTTTAATCCGTGCAAATCTATTTACTTAAAGGGGAAATCCACCGGTTTGCATTAACAATGTATCCAATAGGTCGTGTAATATGTACTCCATCATGACAATGTGATGTTAAATCCTCTCTCATTTAATAAGTGTTTTGAGAAGATTTTTATCGATAATTACGAATTTTCAGGGGCGCCGCCATTTTCGCGAGTCACATGGCCTACGTGCGCGGATGTGACGTGTACCGTGCTGCAACAAAGGCTCGATTACACGGGACACCGTTTATCCCTAGCGTTGATTTCTCTGATTTATCCTAATCACCTCACGCAGAGTCTGAAGAGTGAGCTCCGGCGGCGGGCCGCGAGCCGAGCTTCAGCATCCGGGGTGGCCGTTAGCCGAGCTTCGGCGTCCGGGGTGGCCGTTAGCCGAGCTTCGGCGTCCGGGGAGGCCGTTAGCCGAGCTTCGGCGTCCGGGGTGGCCGTTAGCCGAGCTTCGGCGTCCGGGGTGGCCGTTAGCCGAGTTTCGGCGTCCGGGGTGGCCGTTAGCCGAGCTTCGGCGTCCGGGGAGGCCGTTAGCCGAGCTTCGGCGTCCGGGCAGGCAGTTAGCCGAGCTTTGGCAGCGGCGGAGGCCTTTGGCTGTGCTTCGGTGTCCGAGTAGTCAGACTCCGCATCATTCCGCCCGAAGAACCATCCGAATATTGAACATTATTTACAGCCACAGGTTCAAATCTGTATGTATATTCCTCCGTCTTCCTGATCAACCGATACTGCTATCGAGCGTTTGGAACACCACGTAACGCGTCACATCCGCGCACGTAGGTCATGTGACTCGCGAAAATGGCAGCGCCCTAGAAAATTCACAATTGTTGATAAAAATCTTCTCAAAACACTCTTAAATGAGAGATGATTTAACATCACAATGTCATAATAGAGTACATATTACACGACCTATTGGATACATTGTTAACGCAAACCAGTGGATTTCCCCTTTAAGCCACTCAGCTCCGACAGCAATGTGCGAGAATGTTGAAGGTGCGAGTTCGTGTTTTTGCCGAGATGGATGAGCGCATTCATTGTTGACAAGGAAGTAATATTACCGAGCATTTATTGTGCCATGACGCCGACGCTGCCTCCCCCACGTCGGCGGGAGCCTCTCATACGCCGGCAGCACTCGAAATCCGAGGGTGTGATTATCTCGCTATTATGTCTCCGCACAATGTGGAAGGTCAAGGGGCAGGGGGGTGGGGAGGGATACATGTCATGGCGTTCCGCGGCATGCGAGATAAGCGATGGACAAGTGACAAACGGGCGATGTCCTCGTTTGGCCTTTGGTTAAAAAAAAAAAAAAGCTTCCACACACACACATTCATCCACCCTGCTGCCATGGCAACCCTTCTCCATCCCTCAGGAAATATTATACAGCAGCACAACATAAACACACACGGCAGACTCTTATCAAGAGTTACCTGTCACGCGTGCTCGCAGAGGAAAATGACGGCGGCGGCGGCGGCGGCAGTCAGTCAACGTGACTCATTTGGGGCCGCGCCCACGCATCACGAGGCCCTTCGCGTACGCTTCGGAAATAGATTAGCGACTCCCGATGTGCCCGCCCGTGTTGCACGGCGGCGTTTTTCATCACGACAGAAATCTGCCGTGCAGAGATACCCCCCTTGTGCTGAATCGATAACAGTTTTTAGCCATCGCAAAAATACTGATTTCGAAATGGATTCGAGCACCGTAAATGCAACATCAACCTGGACTTCTTTGAGGCCGACGGGTTGAATCCTGTAAAAAGGATAAATGGGCGCCCGCACGTCAACACCTGAATCTCGACTTCCTGGCCGCCGCTTCCCGTTTCGTCCCTGGCAACGCGCGCAAACGGACGCATTCCTCGCCGCATCCGCAATCCCTCCCCGTGTTGACGTTTTGAGAGCGTATCCGGGGAGGCGGCTCGTGATTTCAAAGTTGATCACATGAAAATCGAGGCCACGCGGGATTGAGGGCAAAGGCAGATAAGAGCGGCCGTCGTTCAGTTCAACAACAAACAAAAAGCTTGACGGACACACACAAAAAAAGGGGCCTATGCCCCATTTGAAGGATGAAAGCGCTATTTAAGATAATAATAATTTGACTGTCGCCTCGAAAGACCGCCGCTGCGGGCCAAATAGCTCGAAACCAGACAAGGAGGAAAAACAGCATTGATTACTGTCAACGTTAGCGGCATTAGCGCTGACGCTAATAAGCCATTTGCGACATATTTGGCCGTCGGAGGCTGGCGCAAGTCGGCATGTTTACCGTACGTGAGCGCTTAACAATGCCCGAGGGTGCCAGTTCGTAGGAATGTTTTTTTCCTGTGGAACCCGTCCTCATCGATTTGTCAAAATCATCAATTTGGGAATTTCTGCAGATTTTTGGGCTCTTTCTGTAACACCCAAAGATGGCGTCACAGCTCTGGCGAATAGCAATTGGTGTCAAGGAAGTATGCATCTTGACTATTTTGATATTTGTAAGTTGGTGAGGAGCTAAGTTTAGCCTGGGAGTGAGTGGCATTAATTTTTAAGTGTAACGTAAATAGAGTTTGCCATAATACTGCCAATAAGTCGAGTTTTTCAGTCTTTACGGCGAGAAGGTTGCAGTTATACATTACGACGATCTGATGAAAAAACGGTTGACCATTCGTACTTGGGGGGTTTGAGACTTTGGACGACTCCAGGGGTGGAGAGGCGTGGTTAGATCCATCTCGGATGAGCACCCGGGATCGCCGGCTACAAACCCAACAACTACCCGCCTCCAGTAGCCGAATCCGAAAGACAACTCCCGCGGCCCGTGCGGTCGACGCTATCGCAACTCCGTTCGGGCTGATGTCACAAGTTATCTACTGTCAGGATCTACTCGACAACGATATGCATCATATCTTTGACTGTGCTCCAAAACCGACCACGCTGACGGTGGAACACCTGTGGAGCGCCCCGGCCGATGCGGCTCACTTTCTGGACCTTGGTACGGAATAACGACCGTCGTACTTGGCTACAACAACATCTGGTAAAAAGATCGCATGTAGACGACCCCGTGCGAATGAGTGAAAACGGATAAATCCGTCAGATTCGAGTGCCGTGAGTGCCCCCGAACAAGAAAACACATTCGTGGAGCCTCTACGTGCTCACAGTGACCTTCGTCGCCGATCGGGTCTGTCTAATCGGTTTACTTTTCGGGCCAATTAGCGCTACTAGCTAGTACACAAGCAATCAGGCTCAAATGGCTTCAGAGCAAGACGGAGAGAGAGCAGGGAGTGCAGTTCTGGATGTGGGAGTATTATCCCCGCGGCGTGAGATCATATGAGCTCTGACAGATAGCTTTCTAGCACCTGTGCAATATGGAGAAGGCTGGGGTGGGTCGGGGGGGCGGGTGTAATAAGTGCCACCGTTATGAGGGAGACGCAATCTCCTCGGACGAGAGATCACATCGCGCTTTGGAGGCGGCGCAAAACAAGGGAACAATATCAAATGCGATATGAGAGCAGCGGATGGCATCTTAATGACTCCTTCGCTTGAGATTGCGAATATACAGACTGCGGTTACGGGGGGGTCGACTATAAACACTTTCACGCTACGATTGTGCTCACAGTAAAGCTGGAATCGATTCACCCGGGACTTTCGTAAACAATTCCCGGAGCGTGACCGTCTGCGTTCACATAGCCAATGCGGGTTGCCACATTGACATAATCCGATGCATAGTCGGAACACACATGAAATTTGATGCTAAGGGGCGATACAAACAACAGGTGCACAATAACGATTAACGTCATTTGCGGGATAGCGACAGACGGATCGGTGCGGCGTCTGCAGTGATGCGGACTTTGTATCGGTCCGTTGTGGTAAAGAGGGAGCAAAGTCAAAAAGGTGAAGCTCTGAATTTACCAGTTGATCTACGTTCCTACCCTCACCTATGGGCATGAGCTGTGGGTCGTGACCGAAAGAACAAGATCTCGGATACAAGCGACTGAAATCAATTTTCTTCGCAGGGTGCCCGGGCTCTCCCTTAGAGATAGGGTGAGAAGCTCGGTCATCAGGGAGGGGCTCGGTGTCGAGCCGCTGCTCCTCCGCATTGAGAGGAGCCAGATGAGGCGGCTGGGGCATCTGATTCGGATCCCTCCCGGACGCCTCCCTGGTGAGGTGTTCCGGGCACGTCCCACCGGAAAGAGACCCCGATGACTTCCCAGGACACGCCAGAGAGACTACGTCTCTCGGCGGGCATGGGAATGGCTCGGGATCCCTCCGGAAGAGCTGGAAGAAGTGGCTGGGGAAAGGGAAGTCTGGGTATCCCTGCTCAATCTACTTCCCCCGCGACTCAACCCGGAAAAGCGGTAGATAAAGAATGGATGGCAAAGTTGAGTTCATGTCATACCTAGTACCTGTGATGTGCTACGTTACCATACTATGCTAACTTTAGTACTATGTTAGCTTATTGACTGCTATTAGCTTACTGAATGCTACTGCTGTTGCAGCGTGCTGTTAAATTGTGTTTGATAATATCCTGGTTAATGCACCCTATGCAGCTGCTGAATGTAACTCAGAGTAGCTTGTAACCCGACTTAGTTACTTTTAAAATCAACATTAAAAATTGTCATCGTCAGGTGACGTTTTCAAGGTAACTGCGGCAGATCACACTTGGAACATTAAAAGCGCAACAGTCGAGCTAAGATTAATTTTAGCGTTTTGCTGAAGAGTGCCCTATTAGTAGTGCATTAATAGTGCATGTGACTCTGGCGCCAAAACGGCCTTTTGGCCGAGACCGCATCGTGACAGCCAAAGTGAGGCGCGAGTCTTGCAGCCGGCCGGCTTCGTCTTTTCTGAGTCAGACTTCCAGAGGTGTGAACGCCCGTCTGTCTGCCGCACTCTCGCGTGGCCTCCCGCCAGAGCTCTAATTTAAGCCGCGAGCCGTCTGCGGAAGAGAACGGAGATGTGGCGGTGGGAAGGGGGGGTGGGGGGGGGTTGAGTCGTTTGAGCCCAGGCAGAACCCCGGAGTGGAGTGGAGTGGATGGCTGTTAAGATCATCAATGGACCGATGAGTCATCGGCAGTGCAGTCTCTTACTGTACGCGTCGTATAGTCGATGTTTGCACTGTCACCTGAGAACAGGAACTCTGTGCACTAACGGAGTCAAAGAATCTACGCGCGGGTCTTTGGGTTCAGAAAACCTGTTAGTCAACAATTTCCACATCCGCCTAATTCTCAAAGGTCAGAAGCTTTCAGACCGCCGCCTGCGCCTTGCATCCGATTTCCATTTGGGCCACTTTCACTTTCAAACCTCCCACCTTCCTGCCTTGCGCGCACTCCTACGGACCTTCATTACCTCTTAGCGGGGGCGGGGGAAAACACCAACTACTAATGTAGACGGGAACCAAACTTGGTTTTCGTCTTGTTGCGGTAATGAAAGACAATGACTGCCGCCGAGAGGACTGGAGCGAAACAGGATCACCTCGGAAAACAAGCGAGTGTAACGGCGACGTCTTTTGTGACAAGAGCCACGAAAACGACACGAGGATCCATAGTTGAAATCAAACGGGACGCAAGAACTAGTAACTGGAAGAAGTCCTACTTGTCCTGATCCTGCCGGTCCCCCGACACACCTGCAGTCATCAGGAGCCGCACACCTGCGCCACATCCTCACCTCACCTGCAGTACTTGTAGGACCCGGTGGAACGGTGTGGCTTTGCCAGATCGTTGCCATCGACGCTTCGTTCCCGCACTTCCTCGACTGAATAAAGATATTTCCCGGACTGCCTCCACGTTTCCCGAGTGGTGCATTTGGGGTCCGACTCCGCGTTGTGGTTACGACACTCCTTACACAATCCATCGATATCTAACTTCATTCCACTTCCCTCTTTGTTGTTGCATGGATTTTTCTGGAAATGACAAAGACAAACAGATTTTTTTTTTTTTTGTTCATGTGGAAAGTTGTTTTGACAACAAAATTCCGAGCGGGTCAACTGCTGATCGCAACTTGGCAAAGCTCGAGTCGAGATGTTCCTCTGTGGTCTCACAGGGGATGATTTGGTGTCCACATGATCTCCTATGATTGCGCCAAATGACTGGGAATGGAACTGGACCGCCGGACCGCTTTGCCAACCCCCCCGGAATGAAAAAAAAAAAAAGAGCAGAGAATCTGAATAGCAACGAATCCAGGTGGCGGGTGGCGGCCGTCCCTGCGAAGGCTATCTTTAAATTCCGTGTTGCCGTGACGCCTGCCCCGGAAAAGATTCCCAGCTAAAATCTTATCGGCTTTATTTTTGCGCCGCTTATCACCCGGCCGAGTGCCGCTCGGGTCAAAACGCCCCTCCGTACTTCCCTCCAGCCCTGACGGTGCGTGCGCGTCCGCTACCTTCGCCGCGTCAGAAAGTTGCCAGCCAATCCCAACTTTCGCATGCCCGAAACCACATTACAAAACAAGCTAACTCGGCACTCGTATCCCAGCTCACATAAATTGATGCGCACGACCGCTTCCAGCAAAGCTGACCTCATCCTTGAGATGTTTTCAACTATTTATATAAGCAATTGTTAACATTTTTTTTAGGGTGGGACGTCCATGACGCCGGGCTCGGTATGCGACCTCCGTGAGTAGCGGGGGGTTCGCCGCGCGCGGTTGCCACTTGCACAAGAGCCGTTGTCATGCATGTGGGATCGGAATGCGTACGCCGTGTACTCCTCGCCGAACGCGCGCCGTACGGTACACTTCCCTGCGTACTGTCTAATGGATGTGCCATGACCACCCTCGGGCGCGGATTGTTTGCATTATCATTGCAAATAAGATGAAGCACGTGGATGTGGAGATGGGGGGGGGGGGGGGTCACACACGCACACAACTGCACACACTTTTAATTAGCATAAACACACACGCGCGCACACAAAGGAAGGCCTGTAGTGACTCAACGCTGCGATGATTTCAGATCACAATACCAAAGGAGAGCACGCAGTGAGTCACAGTTTCCATTGTGGCCTGCGCTCTGCATGTGTGCGTGTGCAGGTGTGTGTTTGTGTGAAGCACTTCAGGCTCGCAGGGAAGGGAGGGGGGCGAGGTGATTGGGGGGGCTACACCGGGGCAAAATCTGGACACGCTGCTCCAGAAACGAGATAACTGGATGACATTTTGGGTGTAAACATTGAATCACGACGAGCGGCTTCCGAGCCCAGTAACACAGTTTCCCCGCCGAGGTGATACCTGGAAGAGGCCTCCCCTCCCAAGAACCAGTTTGGACCGGCTGCCGCATTAGTTAGTCCGCTGGCTCTCATGTGACGGCTTAGCATGTGACAAAAACGCTTCATGTGATCTTCTCGTGATCGCCCGCAGGTTCTTTTGTGCTTTGGTTTCTTCAAAATGACGGTTATTTTTACACTTCATTGAAAAAAAATTTTTTTAATGGTAATTCTTTGCAATAATGATGTAATTTCTAATGTTTTTGTTCACAATTTTTATCAAAATATTTTTTTTTATTTTTATTGCTTGAAATGTATTTATTAGTTTGTATTTTCTTATTTTTACAGTTATTTTCATGTAATTAAATAGTATATAATTTTTAAAAGATAATTACAGTATATAATCATGCAATTTATTCTTCCATTTTTTTAAAAAAAATATATTAAAAATAAACAATTTTTGGTCCATTTCCTAATTTTATATATTTTTAAAATATGCCAACAATTTAATTTTGAAGTCACATTTAACTATTTAACAAAGCACATTTTATCACATTATGAAATTAGCATTGTTCTGGATGTGGGGTTTTATTATTTCCAAGATGATAATGAATCTTTCTAATGAAGCTAAGTATGCTCACAATAACATCTCATTTTATTTAAATTATTCCGGATAAAGTTTCAACCACGTAATTTCACTGCTTCGATGTGTGCTGTGGTACCAATTACGACGCTTGGCTCGGGTCTTTGTTTTCTTGTTTGTGCCACGCGAAGCACGGAAATGTTATTTTTCAGCCCTGACTGAGGTCTGCTAAAAATACGGGCGCTAACTTGACAGTTGTTAGGAAAATGACAGCTTTGAGTTCCTTTCAAGGAGGCGAGAAAAGGGCTGATGGTGCTAAAGGAAGGAATTCAGGGGGCCAGTTAATTGCGATTGCCGCCTTACTGGAGGACAGGAAGCGGCGAGCGTTGGCGTCCCCGCGTGCATCTCGTGGATTTTCATTTATAAATCATGCATTGATGGAGGACAGAAGGGGTGGCCAGTGTACTCGTACGCAGTCCTGAAGTATACACTGCAAATACTGTAATTTCCGGCCTATAAGCCGCCACTTTTTTCCCCACACTCTTTCAACCCTGCGGTTTACGCCGTGATGCTGCTAACTTTTTGAGTGAGACCGGTGGAATACATGTGCCGAGGAAGTGACGTTTACCGGTCCGGCCCTGATATCGCTGCGCGAGCGTGTTACTGCCGTGTCTCGGTGATTTTTACCAGTATGTTTTTTTTTTTAAACTGGCCCTCTTAGCGCGGCGCTAGCATTAGCGTTAGCATGGCGGACAAATATCTTGTGTTTTTAGAGTCGCTTTCCATGTGGGAACTTGCGGTTTTTACACGGCTGCGGCCTATGTACGTACCAAATGGTATTTCCTTTACAAATGTACTGGGTGAGGCTTATAACCAGGTGCGCTCTGTCGGCCGGGAATTACGGTAGTTGTGCATACAAACTGGTGAAAGAAGAAGCACTGATTCCACTCCCGTGCTTAAAAGGAAAGTTTGCAGTTGAAGAGAAACACGTCACATGATTAAAAATATGAGTATAAACTTGACTGTAGTACTTTGATAAAATAATCGACGAGAAAGAAATATTTAAGAAACCACCGTGCCTGAAGAAAATCAAATCGGAGACAGAAGGTGTTAAACGGTTACTTCGCACTCGCGGCCACACCGCCCGCAGCCTTGAGGTGACCTGCTTCCTCGGGCTTCAGGAGCTTTGCTGAAACTATTACCTGGCATCCGCTTCAGGGTTTCGCAACAAAAGTTCAAAAAGAAGGAATTGGACTAATCCCGAGACAAAACAAGCGTGAACATAGAAGCTAGCAACATTGCTGCTTTATTTTCCATCGATTATATTCAGGAAAAACTTCAAACAGGTGACATTTAGCCTTCTAGCAACGCTGTGACAAAGGATTCACGCTACCAACGTAGCAGTCACGGCTGACGTCGGCTTGTTTGGAGTGCGGACGAGCTTTTTTTTGACCAAGTAGAGAGAAGAAAGTAAAGCTATCTCCTTTCAAATCCACTAAAACGACTCCAGTACAGCTCTTAAGTACACCAACAAAGTATTTGTACTCCTCAACTGGAGGACAGGGTGATCATTCGAAGAATGTTTCATTTGATCGTGTCGACTTTTTTTTTGTTTTTGGACACACTCCACCAAAAAAAAAAAAAAAAAAAGTTCTGATGCAAAGTTTGGCAGGCTTTGCCTCAGTCTCGGCATCGCGCCCGCCCGCCGCCTCTCCGCGTTGCGTCTCTTGTTGTGGCCCCCGATCGGAAGATGACGCAACGCGGGGCGGCGAGCGAGAAACAGGCGGCGGGTGGCGCAGGAGCGCGGGAGGAGGGCGCTCACCTTGAAGGACGAATGACGGAACCGACATCAAGGACGTCCCGTGATGCCCGGGGGATTTGTGTGCGCAACCCTCGGCAACACCGTACGGTCCCGTAAAAAAAAAAATTAAATTAAAAAATCGGGTTGCGTACGGGCCGAGCAAGAAGACGATTTTCACCCCAGACAAGACATGTAGAGAAAAAAAAAACAACAATTACTACTTTGTGTGTGCAAAGTTATTTAAATATATTTATTAGTTATTTTGGACATATGAAGAAGTTGATGGTGCTCACAAAATAGTTGTTCATGAAGTACCAGCAGCTCTAAGGAGAATAATAAGACATTGACTACTAGAGCATAAGAAAATAAACGTACCCTGGAGACAATTTGAGATGTGGCATTTGTAACAAGTCTGTAAAAGTGCGCTTGATTTGTTTACCCTCTCATCCAGTGTGGAGGCACTGCTACTTCGTGCACACGCAGAAATTATTTCATGTCCACTTTGCAACTATTTCTTGTGCACAAAATAGTCTGTGTGCACAAAATGAACCATAATTTCTTTTATGTAATGTCATTTTAAAGTCACTTTTACATATTTCCACTTTCACAGTTCAGCCCTTCCAAAGTCCCAGGAAGAATGTTTGGAATTAAACTATTATCGGTAAGAATCTTGAAATTATGGTCATGGTCAGGCTACTTTTTGACATGTTGGAATATGCCATAACATCCATCCATATGTACATATTTTTAGCCGCTTATCCTCATGAGGGACGCGGGGAGTGCTGGAGCCTATCCCAGCTGTCACCGGGGAGGAGGCGGGGTACACCCTGAAGTGGTCGCCAACGAATCGCAGGGCACATCGAGACAAACAACCAATCGCATTCACAATCACACGTAGGGTCAATTTCCAGTGTCCAATTAATGTTGCGTGTTTTTGGATTGTGGGGGGGAAACCGGAGTGCCCACCTGGAGAAAAGGGAGAAGAACATGCAAATTCCACTCAGGAAGGTCCGGGATTGAACCTGGGACCTCCGAACGTTTTCATGCTGAGCCACCGTGCTGCCATTTTTTTTTTTTTTTTTGGTATTAGCTTAGCATTGTACTTTGTAGCATGACAGATAGAAAAAAAAAACTGAGTTTTTTTAAGGGGGGGTGGGGGGTTAATGACCCAGTAGAAGTGTTTCAACATTGTAATTTCAGGGCCATCTTTGAAGTTCACTAATGAAGTACAAGTGAATGCGCAGACGAGGGGGGGGGGGCGTCGGAGGCGTTATTAATTTGTTGTGTGAATGCAAAATTTATTAAAAATGGAGCTTTTGATCTGCTTTGCTTATTGGCTTCTAATTAGCG
This sequence comes from Syngnathoides biaculeatus, assembly GCF_019802595.1. Lineage (NCBI taxonomy): Eukaryota > Metazoa > Chordata > Actinopteri > Syngnathiformes > Syngnathidae > Syngnathoides > Syngnathoides biaculeatus. The sequence goes on along the minus strand of NC_084662.1, from coordinate 10,031,838 downwards.
ACGCACACCAGCAAAATGCCTTCTTTTTGTATCGGGGAGAGAGGGCTGACAAAAGAACCCCCCCCCCCCAAAAAAAAGAAGAGTATTACACAGTTAGTCTGCCTAATGAGATTGTTGTCGTCACCGCAGCTCAAAAACAATCTTAAACTCTGTGCGCCGCGTCGGAAGCCGCCAATTAATCCTATTGAACGCAGAGTTGCTTTTGTGAATCGAAGCGTTAAAAGCGTGCCCCCCCCCCCCCTTCCGTATTTTAACGCACGGGCAAAAATAAAAGCTTTGATTCCTCTGGCCGCTGAGGCGATGTGCTGCATTGCAGTAAAAAGACAACCAATAGCCTGCCAGAGACAGCCTTAAAAAGTTTGCGGAGAGGCGAGACATCATGGCCGAACCCCATTAAATCCGCGCGCACACACGCACACGCTTGCACGCCCGTTGGTGTGGCTGTGTTTTTGCATAGGGCCGCATTATTGTCACCTCGCTGAATTGCATTAAAATAGGCCAGCGGAGGCAAAATCCTCCCCGGAATTTGATCCGTTTCCCTTCCGTCGTAGACTCTCCATCCACTTCCCCACTAATGACGCCCTGGCCCGGGAGGTGGAGCACTTTTTCTCGGGCTAATTCATTCAGAGAAAGACTCCTCCTCCATGTGGCAGAAAAATATGAAAAGATTCTAAGAATCGAAGGGGGTCTTGAACGTGGAGCCGTTTTTTTGGGTTTTGTCTATGTTGCTAAGGTCAGCAAGCTAGCTACAAGCTACCTAGCATGCCTCAAGGTTTTGTCATGGCTAGCTTTTAAATACTTTTTAGAAGACGACAAATGGAAAAATAAAGGGTCCATAGAACCACCGTCGAGGGTGTTCCGAGAGGCGCTTCCTTTTATGAGCGCTTCTTCCTGTAACAAACATTAGCAACAGCGCTACCTCACCGCGGTCTGGGCTTTTAAGTGTCGTGAGTGGCAGGAAGCCTTGTGAATCACACAAATGCGACAGGCGGCCGGGGGATGGACGGCGGCGTAATGCAGAAACTCGGCGGCCGTGTACTTCAGCAAATACATGGGGGGGGGGGGGGGTTACTTTGAAATGGACCGAAGAATTAAAGGACACTGGTCGGGTCGGAGTTATGGATGAGTAATCAATCAACTCTCCCGGCCGGTCGGATTTTGTCTTCATGACACCGTGTCACGGCTTTTACACTGTGTATAGCGCAGGTGTCAAACTCAAGGCCCGGGGGCCAGATCCGGCCTAGCACACAATTTTATGTGGCCCACGAAGGCAAATCACGTGCGTCAGATTCCGTGATTTTTGTGAAAATTTACAGCAAAATCTCAAATTGTCAAATCATAAACGAAAACGTTGCGATATGACAAGCATTTTTGCGCTATCAAACATCAACAATAGTTGAAAAACCCTTGATTTCTCATTATAAAATATAGTTCATACATTTTATGTGTAAATATGCCGAAGCGAATGAAGATTTTTGTGGTTTCGCAGTCATAACGGACCTTTGAGGGAAACTAACGACAACGTGGCCCGCGGCAAAAATGAGTTTGACACCCCTGATGTATACTGTATACTTTATCACCAGCCCGCCAGCACAGAACCTTTGCAAAACAAACCTTCCTAATTCAGCAAATAGACAAGATATTTACCAACTGCGGGACCAAATCAATGCTAATTTGGTGGCTTTTCTTTTCTTCCGGCAACTTGAGTTGAAGCAACCTCAAATGACATCTCGACTTGGGTTCATTTCGGCTATCCATCCGCCCGTCACAAATTTCGGAATTTAGCCTTACAAACGCTCTGCAGATAAATGCGAATAAGAGTTTGTAATAAAGAAAGTTTTTTTCTGTGGGCAGTCCGGATCTGGCTAAGTTGAGCTAGGGTAGTGTCAGTCTGTGCGAGTCTCGATTACACAAGGCTTGGGTAGTTTCAGACTTAGATACAGTTTTTGGCGAGGTAATCCTGTTTTGTATGGAAACCACAGTCCATCACTAACCTGTGCTCGTACAGTAGTCCATCCATCCATTTTCTTCCGCTTTTACGGGTCGGGTCGCGGAGGAAGTAGCTTCAGCAGGGATACCCAGACTTCCCTTTCCCCGGCCACCTCTTCCAGCTCTTCCGGAGGGATCCCGAGGCGTTCCCAGGCCAGCCGAGAGACATAGTCTCTCCAGCGTGTCCTGGGTCGTCCTCTGGGTCTCTTTCCGGTGGGACACGCCCGGAACACCTCACTAGGGAGGTGTCCAGGAGGGATCCGAATCAGATGCCCCAGCCACCTCACCTGGTTCTTCTCAATGCGGAGGAGCAGCGGCTTGACACTGAGCCCCTCCCTGATGACCGAGCTTCTCTAAGGGAGAGCCCGGACACCCTGCGGAGGAAACTCATTTCAGGCGCTTGTATCCGGGATCTTGTTCTTTTGGTCACAACCCACAGCTCATGCCCATAAGTGAGGGTAGGAACGTAGATCGACTGGTAAATTGAGAGCTTCGCCTTTCGACTTAGTTCCCTCTTTACCACAACGGACTGATACAAAGTTTGCATCACTGACGACGCTGCACCGATCCGTCTGTTTATCTCTCGCTCTGTTCTTCCCTCACTCGTTGAACAAGACCCCAAGATACTTGAACTCCTCCACTTGGGGAAAGATCTCATCCCCGACCAGGAGAGGGCACGCCACCCTTTTCCGACTGAGGACCATAGCCTGGGATTTGGAGGTGCTGATTCTCATCCTATCCGCTTCACACTCGGCTGCGAATCGCTCCGGCGAGAGCTGGAGATCACGGCTTGATGAAGCTAGTAAAAGTCATCATTACCATCGATATTTGTGTATCAGATCTAGTCCATGAGTACAAAACGATCAAACGTGAAACATTAACTACAGCGCAATTTGACCTTTTCTCGTTGGCTGATGTTTAAAGTGATGTCAGGACCGTCGTTTCTGAAGGTCCTCGGACTCGTAAAGCCGTCGTCTGAGCATTTCAATGAGTATGTACCTCTTAAAAGAGCAAAAACATATCCAAATGTAAAAAAATCGCAAGTAGCGTACTTTAGTTTTGAGAGGTGCTGTGATTAGCCAAGTCTCCGGTTTTGGGGGTGTGGCTTGGAGAAAGGGGAATTCTTTCCAAAATAAATGCTAACATTTCAGGAAGAATAAATTACTTTACATAAAAACTAAAAATGCATTATTCGCACAGAAATTCTGTTCACTCTTTCACCTTTTTTTATCCTGGAAGAAAGTAGACGGATATTTTGCACACTAGAAAACGTTTCTGATGAACCTGTCAGCGGTTTTACGCTACGTGTTCTCAGCTAGTGTCTAAGCGAGCCCATTCGCGGCCCTCACGGTGAGAACATTTTCATTTTCAATCCGCAAACGAGGCTCGGAGAGAACCGCGCCGACATTTATGAAAAACCCGGCGAGTCCTCATCTTTTTGTCTTGCCGGCGGCCGCGTCGGCATGGCAACGGCGGCGGAGCGAGCGAGCGGGAGCAGGAGGGAAATGCCGGTCCGTGGGCAAATGGGTCACGCGCAGAGGAAAACCCGCAAAGCTGCAAGACGGCGCCAATAAGCGTTACGGGCTTTGCCCCTGACCTATTTGGGCGCCCGGCCCGCGTCTCGCAACCTACAGTTAAACCGAAAGCCGTGTTTGGATTTTGAATCCTGCGAAGACGGCCAAACAACCGTTCGATCATTGAATACACATTTATGTGACGAGAGCCATCATGTGAGACGCAAAGATGGCGGATCGAAAAGTTAGTTGTAATAACAAAGTATGTGGGGAGGTCAATATGGATGCATCTGACAAAAGAATACAAAAAAAAGGTTGTTTTTGAAAATATTCTGGAAAAGTATTACATGAAAAATACAAAAAATATTTTCAAAACTACAAAACATAAATGTTTAAAAATATGAAGAAAAATTCAACTGCGTAGCTAGAAAATACAAGTGTAAAAATCCCCCCATATTTGGTGAAAAATATGATTTTAAAAAAATAAATATATCATAAAATAATGTATAAAAAATGCCGGAAGATTAATGCACATATTTGAGGAGGAAATACTGAAATACAAACAAATACACAAATATTAATCAAAATACAAAATGATCAGACAGAAATCCATCTATCCATTTTCTTTACCGCTTATCCTCACGAGGGTCGCAGGGAGTGCTGGAGCCCATCCCAGCTGTCAACAGGCACGAGGCGGGGTACACCCTGAACTGGTCGCCAGCCAATCGCAGGGCACATGGAGACAAACAGTTCCACTTACAATCACACCTATGAGTCCAATTAATGTTGCATGTTTTTGGGATGTGGGAGGAAACCGGAGTGCCCGGAGAAAACCCACGCAGGCACGGGGAGGACATGCAAAGTCCACACAGGCGGGTCCGGGATTCAACCCGGTGACCTCAGAACGATGAGGTCAACGCTTCACCAGTCACCGTGCCGCCTCAGACAGAAATATCGGAGGTAATGACAACACTAGATAAAGATTTTTTTTTTTTTTTTCAACAAACGACACCAGCGGTCGTACGACCTCCCAACGTGTAACTCGAGGTCATTGGCGACCTTGTAAAAAAAAAAAAACGCACACCGGCGGATCCGACTTTCGCAACCGCTCGTAAACGGTGTCGCGGGTGACGTAAGGCGATACAAAGAAAGCACGCAGGCACATTTGCACAGCGGTAGCCTATATTTCGCCACGTCTGAGCGGCGGGGTCGCCTGGCGTCGGGTTACATCATCCTTCAGAGAACGGATGCTCCCGTTACAGGAAAGGCAAACACGGGGCCCTCCGGGGTCCTTTGCGCGCTTATGCAACCAATCGGAACGCCCGTCGAGTTTTCCCCGCGGATGCCGCCGGCTTCGGGTTCGAGTTTCATCGCTCGATCGGACGCGCAGATCGGGGGGCCTCGTTTGCGGCGCGGAGACGATGCAGCCGTCTCCCCGGATTGCCTGCGCGACCTGCTGACATGTCACGTTCGAACGCACACGTCGACATTCCGCGTCGCCGCCATCGTGAGCGCAAAGGAAGTCGGGCTTTGCGGGGATAAAGTGCAAAAGAGTCCAAACGCCGTGGATTTGGGGTGGGCGTCTTTTCACGGAAGGGGGGGGGGGTATTCATTAATTAATGTCAAGAAGATCATCTAGTTCTTTTCTGTAATTTTGTGTGCGTGTACTTCGCATGGGGGATGGATAAGCAAACGAAACTAATATTTAAATAAAAACATAAAACGTGATATTCAAAGTGCATAAAATGTTAAAGAAACATCTGAAAAATAACAAGAAGAAAGCAAAATAATATACAGAATATTTATTTGGAAAAAAACACAAAAATGTTTAATGATATATGCAAAATATTTTACAAAAAATACTAAAAAAAACGTGGACGAATAAAATACAGAATTGCTCAATGAAATGAACATTAATTATAATCCAGGGAAGCCCAACGAATTAATGGCGTGGTTGAGTCCTGCTATGATGCATTGGTGTATTATATACCTCCCACGGGGATAAACAAAATACTCCGACACGTGCTCTGCGTGCAATCACGGCGGCGAATATCCCGACATTTCCCCGGGGGTCTCCGTGACTCATCGCTCATCACGTCAGGAAAATCCTCTCGCTGCCGCTCACTCGAGAGCAAAACAAAACGGGCTTTTTCTATGCTTCTTAATGAGCTACGCCGACGGTGGGGGGTGGGGTGGGGGGGGGGGATCGCAGGCTAGCCCGCACCCGAGCTGCAGGTGCGATCACATGACCTCGCCGGATGAGTCATACGCCAGGTTTGCGGGCGGAAAAGTCATCAGCCGTGCGCCGCTGAGCCAGAAAGCTGGCGGCCTTCTGTGACTTTTCTGGTTAACTGATGTTTGATTTGAGGTAGCGTTGCCCCCCCCCCCCCCCTTTCAGCAACCCCCCCCCCTCCCCACCTCAATCAGGGCGGAGGCTTCAACTGTTTCACACCTCATTTAATTCATTAATGCCAAACTGGAAAGGTGGAGGCGTCCTTCTAAGACCAAGAAAATTGTCTGCTACCAAACCGACCAAAAAACCAACCGGCCAACCTACCTAATGACTGACATACCCAGCAACGGAACGACTTATTGATCTATCTACGGACCGATCAATGCACCGATCAAACTCACCAACCTAACTACTGACTGATCTGTCTACAGACCAACCTACGCACTGCAGAGCAACCCAACATGCCAATTTACAATCCAACATACAACCCACCAACTGCCCCATCTAATGACCGAACCAAGGAAAAACATACCTGACCAATCTACTGACCAACCTATCTGCAAACAGACCTACCGGTGGACCAACTGACTACCGAACCAACTAACCAACCTACTGTCGACCAACCTACTCGCTGTCCGACCTACTAGCTGACTGACTGACCTGCTTATCAATCAATTCTCTACCCAACCAACTGCCTTACTGTACCTGCCTACAGACCAACCCACCTAACGACCAACCCATGCATTGTCCGACCTGCTGGCCTCCCTACCAACTCATCTAATCATTGACCGACCTATCGACCGAACTACCAACTGACCAACCTATCTGCAAACAGACCTATCAGTGGACCAACTGACTGACCTACCTACCAACCGAACCAACTAGCCAACCTACTGTCGACCAACCTCCTCGCTGTCCGACCTACTAGCTGACTGACCGACCTACTTATCAATCAATTCTCTACCCAACCAACTGCGTCACTGTATTTGCCACCTAACGACTAACCCATGCATTGCCCGACCTCCTGGCCTCCCTACCAACTAATCTAATCATTGACCGACCTCCCGACCGGACTACCAACTGACCAACCACAAGTGGCTGATCAACATATCGACCGACCAACTTCCCGACCAGTCAACCAAGCCACCCACTTAGTGACAGTCTCAATCTGACAGTGTCAGTCAGATGCGAACATTAGCTTTTTAAAAGCAGAATTTTCTCATTACGTATTCTATGGTAGATAATATAGTTTGGCCCCTGTCGTTAATGTCTCAGGGCTTTAATTCTCGTAAAAACCAACGCCATACTGAAATATGTAAAACGCAATTGTACGATGAAGGTGTGCCAAACCCGATGTCCAGCGAATCTGAAATTGACACGGGTGAGTCATCGCCTGGCGGTGTACTACATCACTGATGCGAGGGTCCCTGATGAGACCGACAGACGAAGATCCCCGCGGAAAGAATCTGCCATGGCGATGCCGCGTTTCTATGGCAACCCGGTCCTGACTAGAACGTGACGTTATTTTTTTTTTTTTCCCCTCTCTCAAATGAGGCGCCGTTTGAGGTTCCAAGCGGTGGTCTTCGTGTACACAAAAGCCACGGAGGGCTGCCCGGTCGCGACTCCAGAGGGAACATCGCGTCTCGGGCGAGAAGTCGGGGGACAAAAAGAATGACCTTGCTGCTTTCGTGCATCGTTGTGGTGTTAAAAGCCAAGGTGACCCTCAAACCCCCTTTGACGTGATTATGGACCAGGGGCAGACTGAGCTGAATCTACTGTGACCTACATGCCAACTGATCAACCTATCACACCGGCGGAGCTACAAAGTGACCTATCCACCGAACGCCGCTAATAATTCCTCCTAAGAAGCGGCCTTTTGCTTCCTTTTCACACACGTGTTGTCTCATCCAAGGAAAATGGACCCAAAGCAAACGCTCGGCAGTCCATTTGACATGAAATATCGAGACACTGTATATTTGACTTGATGAAAAGCAATTCGCCTTTGAGCCATTGAGTCAACAAGCGCTCTCCTCGGCGAAGCCGCGAACGGAATTCATTTAAACCGGGAGTCGCTTCCCTTGGACCGCTTTAAAAGGCGCTCCCGGTAATCTCTGTGAAATCTCCCCTCGCCGCGGGCGATTTGTTCAGATTGGAGGTTTACGCCACAGGATTCGGGTCCCCGCTATTGAAACCCTCAGAAAAGACCGAGACGAAAACAACGCCGCCGAAGCTGAATTAGCTCTGGAATCTTGAGTTGTTTTAATATTAGGGGAGTACTTATTGACGGCCAACTGGAAGTACTGCAGAAAGATCCCAGAAAAATGTGTAGCTCATTATCACGTACTACATTAATTCTTACAACACAAACAGCTAACAGAAACCTTGCGAGCATTTTCTACATGGCGAGTTCTCAAAAACATTTTATGTCCTTGACGGCATCCTCAATCCACATTAAAAAAGGTTTGCCCCCCCCCCTAAAAAAAAGAATTGCCATTCAACATTACTCAACTGTCTTGTATTTTATATACCTGCCTCTGATTGCAGCTCATTTGGATTAAAGCGACATACAGACGAACGAACTGAAGAAATAACTGATGTACCAACCCATCCACCAACCGACCTGCAGTATGTATCGGCTTACCGACCTACTGCACCTTCCTATTGAACTACTAACTTACCAAAGACTCAACCTCCCAATCGACTGACCTACCGTCCAACCTGCCAAGTCACCTAACTACCGACTGATCGATTGACCTACCAACTAAGCCACTAACTGACTTACTCTACCTACGTACTGACATTCCAACCAACTGATCCACACCTAAATATCGACCTACCAACCTTCTGTACCTACCTCGCGACTTACCTACCAACCATTGACCTAGAACCAACCCATCAACTTCTCAGCCAACCCTACCGACTGACCTCTTTTCTACCGAGCAATGTGGTTCAATCCAGCTGGATACAGTACACGTTTTCCCCCATTTCTATCGAAAAGAAAACTTCCCTGATCCATTTGAAAACAAAAAAAAGCAGGCAGCCCCGCACAGAAAACTTCCCGTCCTGGCATCCATTTTCTGCCCCAACGGTTCCCTGTTATTACTGTATTACGCAAGACCGAAGCTGGAGCTCCGCCATGTTTTACAAGGGCACAGTCGGTGCATCCGCGGGTTAACAACGGGGCTGCGGTCCGGGAGATATTTGCTTTGGTTGACGCACCGAAAAAAAAAAAAAAAAGATGAACGGCCAACGTGCTGGGTCTGAACTGCTCGCTGAATTGCGGCTTTTGCGATAGCTCGCTGAACCCGATTGAAGGGAGCGAGGGACGGGGTGCTAAAATTCCACTTTTTCCCGTTCCACACTAACGTCAACCGCACACATGTAAATATTCAGAACAGGTCATATTCGATTAGCACATTGTAGTTCATTTTGACTGGTAACATGGTGCCGCAAGGGAGTGGGGGAGCCAGGAAAGAATCTGACACATGGACCAAGCATGACGTTGAACATGAAGCCACATAACGGCTGCCGGCTGCGTGTGCGCAATATGTGATTAGAGGCTCCGAGCGGAGGGGGGGGGGGGGGGAGTGATGCAACTCCCCAGAAGCCGAGCCAGAAAGGACACGAGCGGGGCGGCCAAAGCGTCGGCCAGGAAGCAGGGAGGAAGGGGGAGGGAATGCTGCTTTCGGGGTGGGGTGGAAGAATGTGCTGACGGAACACTTGCATTGTGGGAAAACACCTTACGTCTAAAACCAAAGGGCTTTTGTCTCATATTAATCAGCTTTTTGTTCTTGTCCCAAGAAATTGCAAATATTTTTGTCTCTTATACTTTTCTGTTTGTCTAATATTGAGGACATCAAAAATTATTTTTTAAATTATTTAATTTATTTTAATTATTTAATATTTTGTATTTATTTATATTTGAGAATTTTGATCTGTTTTTCTACTTTTTTTCTGACATTTTGTATTTTTTTTCAGTTTTTCATTTGTTGTCTTGAGCTTGGAATATAGTTGCCCAAAGGTAATATCTTGCATTTTTGTCAAGTTTATTTACTAATACTATGACTAATATATATTTTTTAAATTCTCAATTTCTTTTCCATTTAGTATTTTCTCATTTTGTTGAGTATTTTTGTGTTTTTCTTAAATGCATTATTTGTGTTCATTTTAACATGTTCTATGTTCTATTCACGGTGAATGTTAATCTTCATAACGTTAAAAATATCTTTTATTTTTCTGTAATGTTTCTCTAATGTATTTCTGAGTTCCATAATTTTTTGTTTTATTTTAGTTAAATACAAAATATTTTGTACATTGCATAGATCCATTTAATGTGACATGTCATGCTTGTATTCAAGTACTTTTTAAATATATATTTTCCCATTTATTTGATGTTTATATATTTGGCTAATATTTTTTGCAGTCTTGTCTTAGATTTTTGTATTTTCCCGCTAATATTTTTTTTTTTGCCTTTTGCATCATGTTATTTTTTTTCATACTTTTGTACGTTTAAAAATATTTGTCATATTCTATTGTTTTGTTCCCTCCCCACGCCCTAATAATTATGATAATTATGACTTATTTCATTTTTGAATTTCTTCTTTCCAGGAAGCGAGGCAGTAAGAGGGAGGGGGGGAGGGAATGTTACATGTGCAGGGGTCTCTGGAAAATGTGCTCACAGAACAATAGCATTGTGGGAAACACCTGCCCCCCCCCCCCCCACACACACACACACACACAAAAATGTACCAAACGAGCGTATGAGTCATTTATTAACGCCGGGATCTATTTTAGCTGCAGTAGGTACGCTCTCTATTTCTGAACGAGGCGGCAGCGGGCGGCCGGCCGTCCTTGAGGCGTCTCAAGTGCGGGATTCGGTTACAACGGAGGGAACACTGGCAAGGACGAGTGAAGGAGGGAAGAGGAGGGGAGGGGAGGGGAGGGGGCCGCTGGAGAACGCAGGCGGTGAGTCAGAAGCCAAAGTAATTCCAATCTCGGAATGCCGTCTTGTCTTTTCATCAATGGGAGGATGGAGAGGCCAGAGCTGTTCAATGAGAGGCCGGAGAGCGACGGAAAAGGATCGTCCGTTTTGCGACAAAGCGGCCTGCGGGCACGGCGTGAAATCGGCGTCTTTTTGTCGAGCGCCTTCCCACTCGATCATTCGCTCCGCGTGCAATGAGCCCTTCTTCGCTTGGAGTTTTCTTCGATAAAGTCGTCGGAAGAACGCGTTTGGGGAAACAAATTGGATTCGCGGCAGACAAAAATGTCCCCACGAAAAAAAAAAAAAATGGAAAGAATGATGAAAATTGAAACAATAATGGTCTCGCCTCAATTGAGCAGTTTTGTAGCCCTCTGAGGAAAAGATATTTGAACACAAATGGTGGAGGAACACACATAGACCGACAATATTCCAATGCAAGCGTTAATTTGTGTGGTGAGTTTGGCAAACATCTTTTGAATAAATGCCTATTTAGTCTAATATTTGTGTACTTTTAGTATAATTTCTTTTTGGTCTCACATTTTTCGCTTTCAATGACTATTTTGAAAATATTTGAAGGGGGTTCCTAACATTTTCGCTCAATAACTTCATTTGTTTTTATCTAATACTGTTGTATTTTGCAAATGTTTTACATATTTTTTTTTACTTTTCGTAATAGTTTGTATATTTTATTGTCATTTTTGCATTGTATTAAGTCATTTTTAATTAATTAAATTAATTTAATTAATAATTTCGACATGATTTACTTTATTTTATGATGGCTTTTTGACGCAGGAACACACACAAAAAAAGAGTAACTCGGAAGTCGACCGTGGCATCACCGAATCTGCCGCGACCCTCGTGAGGATAAGCGGCTCAGAAAATGAATGGATTTCCTCTTATAGCATAATAAGTTTGAGCTGCTATCGCCTGACTGGCTGCGTGGGAGGAATCACATTTTTTTTTCTTCTTCTTGTCCTTGAACTAGTCGGGTTGACTGTCTAACCATTTTCTGTGCCGCTTATCCTCACGAGGGCCGCAGGAGATCTGGAGCTTATCCCAGCTGTCAACCGTGTCCGATTCATGTTGCATGTTTTTGGGATGTGGGAGGAAACCGGAGTGCCCGGAGGGAACCCGCGCGGGCACGGGCGGAACGTTGCGGAACTCCACACAGGCGGGGCCGGGATCGAACCCTGGACCTCAGAACTGTAATTGTGCAAACTATGAGGGGAAAAACAAGGCCAATGTTTTTTTTTTTTTTTTTTTTTTTATCATCCAATCATGCAACACACACACAAAAAAAGCCTGTTGATGGAAAGGTTTGGCCTCGTGTTCCTGCAAAAAGCATCAAGTCTCATCAAGCCAACAGAACCCGACCGCAGCTATGAACGTCTGCTTTCAAGCCTCGCGATGTCCTCATCTTGTTCTCGAGGTTCTGGCTCGGCTCGCCAGGTCTAGACTTTGGCGGTGTGGCAGTCAGCCACCCGAGACACGCCTGAACTCTTGTTTTGTTTGCGTGTGTGTCTGCAAATACTCGCTTTCTTGACTACTCGGGTGACTAGAAAAGATCCTCCCAGATCAAACAAATGCATTTTTATATTCATATTCATAAATGGAACGACCTCAAGACCTCATATAACCTTAAAGCGGGGGTCTCAAACTGGCGGCCCGGGGGCCATTTGCGGCCCGCGAGATAACATTTTGTGGCCCACACCTGAACATGAAAGTTTAATGTTAGTGTGGCCCTCGAGTTGTACTATATATATATATATATATATATATATATATATATATATTTTACACTTTTTACACTGATGAGCCTCCCGATCAGGGTATTTGGCTCTCGGGCTTGATACAAGTGGAGAAACATTTTTCATTGAGTGAAATTGACAGCAACGTCGCCATGGAGGGTTTTATTCATAGTTTTGCACACAACTTTGTTCACACCACGGTCCTTTCTGATCTTATTCATCCATCCGTCCATTTCCTTAGCCGCTTATCCTCACAAGGGTCGCGGGGACTGCCGGAGCCTATCCCAGCTGTCAACGGGCAGGAGGCGAGGTACGCCCTGAACTGGTCGCCGGACAATCGCAGGGCACGTAGAGACAAAGAGTCGCACTAATTGTGTACCTCTTCGTATATGTCGATATTTAGTTGTATTTCTTTTTTAATATCCATCCATCCATTTTCTGAGCCGCTTATCCTCATGAGGGTCATGGGAATGCTGGAGCCGATACCAGCTGTCAACGGGCAGGAGGCGGGGTACACCCTGAACTGGTTGCTGGGCAATCGCAGGGCACATAGAGACAGACAAACAGTCGCACTCACAATCACACCTAGGGACAATTTAGAGTGTCCAATTAATGTTGCATGTTTTTTTGGCTCCGGCGGCCCCAACGTGAATTGAGTTTGAAACCCCTGCCTTAAGGCAATGATCCGAGCGTGACTTTAAAAACTCTAAACTGCAGAAGGAGGTAATAACACATTCCATTCAATCAAAATATGACGGTAAATTGTTCATTAAGGTACAATGACAACAAGACGCACAATCGAGTTGATATTTTTCACGCGCGCCGACCCGAGGTCCAAATCGTGCGATCTTAGCGCCGGTTCCGCTTTTAAGAGACCACAATCGGCGAACGCTGTCCAAAAACACGGAAGGAAATGACGGCCGTTTATTGGTGAGGGAGCGAGAGGGGAGCGGAAGGCCAGACGACCGCAGGACACGGAGCCGGACCCCGCGGCGGTCTGGCTCGGCCCCCGTGTGCTCCTTTGGTACAAAGAGAAAACGGCGGTTCTTCTTGGAGCGCACAGAACACCGCCACGCCGCTGCCAGTTAGGTTCTATTTTTTTAAGCGTCTGCTACGACTATGAGTCATCGCTGGGAAGAAGCTGCGCTGCAAGGACGTCCGAAGGATTCACGTTTTCACAACGTTCTGGTGCAGCCCGCGGGATTCATTTTTCTCACGTATTCGGCGTTAGAATCAACTTGCGTCGGGGCCCCGAGTGAGGGGAGGGACACTCTGAATTCAGCAAATCGGGTTGCAGTTAAAGAGTTCACACAAAAACAAACAAAAAACTAACTTTGTAATGGTCATTACTGCCCCCTCGAGGACTGGGGTGAAATTGCATCGTTCGACACATCCGATTTTGATTTTGTTTGATTAATTGCACGTTTTTTGTTTTTTTTTTAAATCAACAGCACAAAACTAAATAGAAGTCTGGTGACTTGACAATTAAGTCTTTCACATTTTTTTTTAAATCTTTACTAATCTAACATGAGATCCCCCCCCCCACCTCAATTAAATTAAAACCACACAATGAAACGTTTGGTCACCCGACATTGAAATCCATCAATTTAACGCGCGGAGTGGAACAGAATAAAAGGTTCCGTTTGCGTGCAGAGCTCCGTTCGGTTCTGAGCGCGGCATGAGTCACCGGAGCGAGGCTTGCGGGATTCATTATGATAAATGGAAACGCTGTATGGATTTCTTTGTGGAGGAGACAAGAAACCTTGGCAACGGCACAATAACCCCTCTGGCCCGTTCAAGTGGCTCCGCATACGTGCTTAAAGTGTCTTTTGCATATCTGAGGATGATTTATGCCATTGTGCATATGAATGGATGACTTACACTCCTCCTTGAATGTGTTTGGCTAATAAATTGCGCCATCTGCTAAAATTTCACGATATATAATTATAGATTATATAAACGGATTTCAGTAACTAGTTTTGCATTACAAGCTGATGTGCTTACTTTCCTGTTGGATTTCTGTATGAAAAAACGTTTAAAAAAAAAAAAAAGATGAAATTGATTACGTGAGGCTGCAACCTCGCCATCTTCACCATTGGCACGATGGCGCCATCGTGCGTTCATAAAAAAACACAAACTAAAGATGTAAATAAATCAGCACATTAACGACTGATACGACAATAGATACCAAAAATAAATAAATTTAAGCAATGAAAGTGGGCCGTTATTTATTTCTTTTGGATTGCTTTTGTTAGCTAAAGCAATTTATCAGATCCGGGAGCAGTCAATTGCGGTATGAAATGCCGACTTCGACACTGATATTAAAAAAAAAAAAGACAATTGGTTGAAGCCAGTTGACCGCCATTTTGGTACTCCCAAAACGTGTGTAGGACATGGTTTAGAGGTTGGATTATGGCAGTGTTTTTCCCAAAGTTTGGCATGTAAAATTGAAACTGGGCGCGTGAGCTTGACATTTTTTCAGTTTCGGTAACATGAAGGATTTTTGGTAAGCCAAAAAAGGTTAAGTGTAAAGGAAAGACATAGAACACCGTGACTAGCAAGAAACCCTGCATATTATCTCGGGCCTGATTTTCGTGACATAACGTTTTCCAAAATGCGCTGTGAAGCACGATCATCATAACAAAGCAAAAAATTAAGCATTTTTTTCGTCAAAAAAACATTATTTTAAGTCAATCAGTTAGATATATTTTTCGGAAATAAGGGCTTGCAATGGGAAAATACATGCTAAACGCGTTATTCATTTGTTGTCTCTGCGACATCCTATTTCAGACAGAAAATTTAAACTTGTTTCCTCGCGTTTGAAAATCAAATTCAATTTGCAGAGTTCTGTATTATGATATTCATCAAAAAAAATTCACAGAAAATGCGTTTTCTTGCTTATCGGCTGATGAAGTATGGGAAAATATTGACGTCCCCTTTTCGCGAAAAACCGTCGACCTATAAAGGTGAAGCATAGAGTGAACAGTGAACAACAACCGTAAACAAACCTCTGTTCAAGGGAATTAAGATCATCAGAAAATTAATAAACCATTTACAGACAAACTTTAACAGTGTCAAAGTAAATCTTTCTAACTTACCTGTGGAATGTTTTCCCACGGCAGTTATTTGCTGTCGCTGCAGAGGTCGGCATGGTTGTTTTGGGAGTATCAAGATGGCGGATGGCAATTTCCGGTTTGGTGGCCAATGACCCGTCAAACCTTTTCTTTTTTTCTTTTTTTTTTTTAATTCTGTGGAATCGAAACAGGGCTGATCTCAGAACGGTCAACGGACACCGGATGTCGATGCTTGCAGTTTAGAACAACGCAAGTATTTCGTGCTTTGACTGGGGTTTTGTTGGCTCGACAACGAGAGCAGATCCAGGAGCAGCACCAGCGGGGTTCTATTAAAAACTTCAAGGAAGCAATGGAGGCAAAGGTTGACGCCAGATCGGTTGCAGGAGCAACCGGATGTTGACAGCGCAGTAAAAGGCACGTCAAATAAAGCCACATGACGCATGCGTACACCGCTCGCTGACTCGGAAAACAGATCTACGGCAAGTGTTTAGGGACACAGTAAATATATACATTTTGCGAAGGCGAACAGTTAAAATAACATTTGGCTAATGACTGCACACTATAATTGACTTAAATATATTGCGCAATTTGGAGGGTAATGTAAATGCATGCTGCAGGGTTATTAAGTGTCACAATCTTTTTTTCGTCTCCAAATAGTTTGACTTAGTGGAGTTGCCGTCCAACCGTCGCGCAGATTAAGTTCCGTGTGCGTCTCGGGTAAGCGACGGCACCGTCGTTCAGGGGGGCTGCCATTTTAGCGACCTTACGGTAAGAGATTTTTCTCCGTCTCCCTCGATCCAATCCGCGACGGACGCCCGCTCGATCCGCTAACATCAGTCAACATCTCGGCGTTTTTCGACTTTTCAACGTAGCTGTCGTTAGCGCCTTAAAACGTCGTGTTGACAGCTTTGCTTAACGTTCATCCGAGTAGCCAAGACAACGCAAACCAGACAATTTATGTTATGTGAAAATCAGTTTTAGTCGTAATTTTATTGTCTAACTGTAAAATATTAAAACAACTACCAGTGGGTTTAGATGTAACATCAGCTATGATCTATGCCCGTTTAATTGCGGCGTTCTTACGTTCACAAAAGGCAACGGCAAATTTGAACTAGTGGAGAACCGCCTCCTTTTCATCATCACCAAAAATCACCATTCCCCGTTGAAATGAATATAAATACCATTAATCTGTTCTAGTCTATGTAACGTTATCACAAAAACAAAACAAAAAATACATGCTGCTCATTCTGTTGTGCATGTGTTGGCCACCTATGAGTCGTATAATCAACAAAACTCGTATACAAAATTTTGGGTTGCAAGTCAAAGGAAATAAACAGAACAAACAAATGATAAACTCGTTAGTCAGGGTTATTTCCTCCTTTTTGCCCACCCTGAATAAACTGCAGTGACACCTGTTTCCATCAGAGTCACTCCATGATGGGCATGGCGGTGGTCCAGCTCACGTCCCAAGCCCACCACAAGAAGCTCCTGAACGCCCTGCACCACATGAGACTGCAGGGACAATTTAGCGACATAACTGTGCAGGTGGACTACCAAGGCCACTCACAGGCATTCCAGGCTCACCGAGTGGTCCTCGCCGCCTCTAGCGGCTACTTCAGGGACATCCTCCTTTCCCCGGAAGGCACGACGGACCTCGTCCCTCTTTCCAACATGCTCCCGAGTGACTTTTCGGATTTTTTGGAGTTTGTGTACACGGGTAAGGTGGAGGTGGCCCAAAGCAGGGTAGCCGACGTGGAAGCGGCGGCCAAGATTTTGGACTGTGAGGATCTGGCCAGGGTTTGCGGCGAGAACAGTACATCCGGGTCACATGCGGGAGACGAGTTATGCCCAGTGACCGAGACCGGCAAAAAGAAGACACTGTTGAAACGTCAACCGGCGCCAAAAAGCTCGGAGCGCATTTCGAAAAGAACCCAGCTGAAGACTACCAAGCTTAAAATGAGCTTGGGTGGCCGCAAAGTCCTGCAGAGGTCTATCCCGGCTCAAGGTGAAGAAGTGTTTAACGCCGAAGAGGAAGATGACTACATGGACGCGACCTCGCCCAACTCGCCTAACTTTGACAAGGACGTGCTGAGTCTGAGTGAAGATGAGGAACCCTTGCTGTTGTCGCCGAGCGAGGACGAAGAAGAATGCGTGGCCGAGTCCAAGAGTACCTCGAAGTTCCTGTGCAATGAATGCCAGCGGAGCTTCCACTACGAGAGGAGCTACCTGAAGCACATGAGGTATGCGCCGAGTTGACCCGACAAGTGTTCCCAAATTTTGGGGATCTGGGTATTCATTCACTGCCATAGACGTTTATATCCGTCAACTAGAATCCGACAGTTTACTGCCACCAACACAGCTCCCAACGATTCAAAATTAAAAATCCAAATGTCCAATCCAAAGTCTGAATTTCGATAGTTTCAAGAACTTTGTCAAGAAGTAGTCGTTATCATAACCCTTAATAAATTTGTCATTTTGTTGGGTGAGAAGTTCGGTCATCCGGGAGGGGCTCAGTGTCAAGCCGGTACTCCTCCGCCAGATGAGGTGTCTGGGGCATCTGATTCGGATGCCTCCCGGACGCCTCCTTGGTGAAGTGTTCCGGGCATGTCCCAGCGGAGTGTTAGGTCAAACCCTAACCTGAAACCCGAAAAAGTCTGGTCTCCTGCCAGTTCTCCAACCCGTTCCTCCTTTCGAGTCACTGCAGCGCCTACCACGGAGTCAAAGCCGACCTGGTCTTCCGCTGCGAGACCTGCCTGAAGACCTTCTCGAACCGCAGCAATCTGAGGATCCACGAAAAGCACGTCCACAGCACCGAGCGCCAGTTCACCTGCAAAGTCTGCTCCAAGACCTTCAAGCGCAAGAAGGACGTGGTCCGTCACCACAAACAGGTCAGGACAAGTTAGCAGCAAAGAGGTGAAAACCCTGACAGATTCCCGTAAAGTTTTTACTAGATTTCCTAGAGAAATTCAAAATGATTATGCGAATATGTATTTTCCCCATCTACAGTATAAAAGCCAACCTGTGTAAATTCCTGGTTTATTCTCATTTATGGTAACAAATTGCCATTAATTCTCATGGATAATTTCCGAGTTTAAAAATTCAAGGAATTTTGCAATCCTACGACCAACACCCCGTTCCCATCACCCGTATTCCATCCGTTTCCTAACTCGTCCGCCTTGCCTTTCAGGTGCATGACCCGCGTATACACGAGTGCTCCGACTGCGGTAAGTCGTTGAGCTCCAAGGCGTCGTTAATGCTGCATAAGCGGACGCACAGCGGCATCAAGGCCTTCGTCTGCACCGATTGCGGCGCACGCTTCACCCAGAAGTCGGCCCTCAAGATGCACCACAGGTAGAAGCTTCATTATGGAATCAAAATAAAACTGGCAAATCAAGGTGATAACATATTTTGTATCGGTGTTCATTAATTTATGCCAGCAAGGTGTACTGACAGGTATAACTATTAGATTATCTTCCATTAGACACCATAGAATGCATTCAAGTAAGCTCTGTACTGTAATTACTGGCCCTACAGAGCGCACCTGGTTATAAGCCTCGGTACGCAGAAAGAGTTTAGCTAACGCTAGCGTGGCGCTAACACCGCATAAACCGCAGGATTGAAAGCGTGTGAAAAAAAACTCGCGGCTTGTAGGCCAGGAATTACGGTAGTTACGCTATTCACGAGGAATAGTGAGTGACTGAGTAGTGGGAAACTAGTTATCCGAAGTATAGTTTAAGAAGTAAATATCACAAGGCCGGGGAGGAAGTCTGGTTAAAATTTTTGTTTTGGAGTTTTGGGGAAAGATGGCATCTAAGGAGTAGGCGGTAGTCATCAGATGTGTTCCGGAGGGTGTGAGACCTCTTGTGGCCGTGCACAAACCACCAGATCTCCAGAACTGCTCACAATCAATGCGCTTTAACACTGGTGTTCCACAGGGACGACTACACAGGCCCATTTTGTTCCATCCTGAAGAATAACGCCCATTAAGATATTCCAGCTGACTGCCGTCTTGTGTGTTGTTCATGTAACATGAGACATCAGTGGTGGTTGTCTTTAGGATTCACACGGGTGAGAAGCCCTTTGCCTGTGACGTGTGCGACGCACGCTTCACCCAGAAAAGTTTGCTGGCCTACCACAAACGCTCCCACACCGGTAAGACGACAACCCAGTCATGTCCTCTCCCGCATCCTTGTCAAGTTCTGTTGTCGCTCAAGGTGAGAAGCCCTTCATGTGCGAGGCCTGCGGGAAAAGCTTCGCCTCCAAGGAATACCTGAGGTACCACTCCAACATCCACACCGGCTCCAAGCCGTTCAAGTGTGAGGAGTGCGGCCGCGGCTTCGCCCAGAGGAACTCCCTCCGGCAGCATTTAACGGTGCACACGGGTAAGGGTCCGATTTGTGTCGGCCGAGTTTGAAAATTGAGTGCGTTGTCGAAACCCCGTCCTGCTCCGGAATCAACCTAGGCGCACGTCCCTATGGCTGCACGTACTGCGACAAGCACTTCACGCAGCTCAACGCCCTCCAGCGGCACCAGCGTATCCACACCGGCGAGAAGCCCTACATGTGCGGCCTGTGCAACCGCACTTTCACCGACAAGTCTACGCTCCGCCGCCACACCACTGTGAGTAAGGCGTCGTCTCGCGACTTAACTAGAAGACCCAACAAACCAAAATCCGACAAACTGTGTGACCAACAAAAACCCAATTGGTCAACCGCTAACTGGAGAGCAAACTAGCTAGCTAAAAACAGTAAACCTCTTCTTGCGCCGTGTCTCACCTTCAGACTCATGATGCCAATGCTCCGTGGAAGAACTACCTGGTGGTCCTAGAGGGCAACGTGGAGGAGAGGAAACCCAAACCTCAAAGCAAGGCAGGGGCGCCGCTAGAGAAAAAGAACATTGGTAAAAAAGGATCCCAAAGCAACGTTACCTCCGGTGCTGACGACCTCGCCGCCTTGGTGGTGCCAACCGGTGCGGGAACCCTGCCGCCCGATCCGGTTGCCCCGCCGCAAGAATGGGCCGGGCCGGGCGCCATCACCCTGGTGAGTCACGGCCACCTGAGCGGGATCGCCGTCATCCACGCCGAGATGCCGCCCGGGACTCAGGTGGTGACGTCGGACGGCGGCAACATCATCGCTTTGGACGGGCCGTTCGTGGTCCCTGTCGAGGCAAACTCCTCGGAGACCGCCGACGCGCTCCCCGCGGATCCCCCCCTTGTACCGTCCCTCCTGGGAGAGGACGTGTCGCAAAGCATTCTCGCTACCAAGGCGGATGTGGCTCAGCTCGACATTCAGACGGTGGTCGTGTCGGATGAAATGTGTAAAAACGCGCAAATGCAGCAAAGGACACCAGAGACCAAAGACCAGGCCAATCCCTAGAAAATGACTGTCAACCCCAGATTAACGCTATTTAGATTGTTTAGGCTGTTTAACGTGGCTGCTTAATCATGTCATAAACGTTAACAATATTAATAAGATATAGAATAGCAGCAAAACTAGTGGCTGTCAGTCAGCCGCTCATGCAAGATAAAGAATCCCAAAACACACTGTGTGAGACAGTCTTGTGTCCAGCAGGCCTTGGGCCTGGATTAGACCAGAGAAGATGCGGTTTCTCACAGTGGTACTATATCAGACTCCCGTAAAATCTTGATGTATTATGATCAGACACTGGCAACACTGCACAACACATATTATGATACTACAGCATCCTGTCTTTTCTGATCATTGGACTTTTATCTTCTCAAATCAAACACTCAGGTGAGCAGGAATGGAAAAGATGCTGCCACTGTGAGCTACAACTGTTACCATGGCAACAAAAACTGCATCAATGTATTAAATTATATGCAAAAAAATAAAGTGGTGTCATCAATGGGTGCTACTAAGAGGGCGTTTTGGGCTGAGATTGAGGTAATTTTCATGTACTTTCTAAAACCGCTCACTATGTTTTGTAGCTAGTGCTAACATTTGTAGGTAAACATGTCTTGGCATTTTGATTAGTGCTGTGAGTTTCCAATAAACGTTGGTTTGCGCGCCTATAAAGGGTAAAAATGATCAGCAAGGAAGGCGTCACGCCAGTGTGACGGTCTGAGGGCTCCGGGGGCTGAAAAGTCTCCTTGTGATTAACGCACATGCGTGTATATTTGGTAAACTTCCGGGCAGTCTGAAACATCCCCGTGCATGCTTCAATATGTGCCATTTAACAACTTGTCGCCGAGTGTTCACGTTCGCAATGGACATCTCAGAAAGACGACCACAGCAAACGTACATATATATGTTTATGTTTTTATCAACTTTTGTTTTAAGGTTGGGGTTAGGACATAACATGTTAGCTCCCTCTATGTAGAAGAAGGGGAACTATGAGACTGGGGGTTTTCCCAGTAAGCGACTACTACTACGTACCGAGTTCCCCTGTTAGTAATGCACGCGCATTAATCACAAGGAGACTTTTCAGCACGGGGGAGCGCTCAGACCGCCACACGGGTCGCAATCTGCTGTATGCCGACATCAGGGCACTAACGCTGAAGGGTTGTCATTTCTATGCCGAACTACTGGAGTTTTACAACAAATGCAAGACTTGGTGCACAAAACTGCTGCGGCGCATCATAGGGATAGAATACAACTTTATTGTCCGTTCACACATTTAATTTTTTTCTTAAAGATTCGGAAGAAGCTGGATACTTTGGTGAGTTGAGGGAGTGGGGGCATGCTTAGTGGGGGTGGGGGGGGGGGGGGGGGGGGGCTGGGGGAGAACAAACTGAGATGACATCGCTCTCGACATGGCCGCTTAGCAGTCAGCATTGAAACTGGACAAAATCAAAAATAAATCAAACAATCCTGAGGTACCACAATCACGTCGGGAGGAAATAATAACGCGTCTGATAATATGTTTAACAGTCCCTTCGATGCGTTTCTGAACTTTCCGAACTACATTGTGATCATGAATGTATTTATGGATAAACTACAATGCCCATTAAAATGATTGCTCCTAACACTTCACAATTTGAAATGCGAGTGATTTTAGAGCCTTTTGCAACGTTTTAATTGGCTTTGTTCACCTTCATTTTGTTGCAAAGGAGGAAGCGTCTTATACAATAAAGAAACGAGATTGGGGAAGACCTGCGTGTGACCGGCGATCAGCTAGCTGCCTCTCACAGTCCTCACTCAATGCGTCTTTTTCTGGATTTTGCGAAGCACTATCGCAACACCGCAAATGCCGCCGCTCGTATTGAGTGACTGATCGGTATCGATCACGTTACTCGGGTTCGTCTTATGAACCGCAGTTGAGTGACTGATACTGATCGATAATTATGTTTCTCACCAATGAAAAAAAAACACCTTTTTCAAAATTCAGATTTACCCACCTTAAATATTTATCGGAATCAGTGATAGCGGCGCTGTATCTACCCGGTATTGGATTGACACCAAATGTCGGGCGCTATGCAAAAAAAACCTGAAAACGGTCATGAAAATTAATTTGGATGAAGCCAAGATGGGAGATGCTGCTTCCATGCATTTACCTGGTACTGGGTTGCCACCAAATCTTGTGGTATCGCGCAGCGCGACAGAGAAAAGCCTGAAAAAGATGCATCAAGTACGTGATGTCGTACCGGAATAGCGGCGACGCTGTGAGCGCTCGGCGTGGGTGTCGTAGTCCCGATTCTGGATGGTCACGTCGTACACGTCATGGAATGTTCACAAAAAAAAAAAAAAAAAAAAAGACTAACGTGGCGAAGTTGGTAAAAAGGTTTGCAGCAGTCCTCCACGTGATAGGATCTTTACATTCCGACTGGATTCGGAGGGTTGTATTACTCTAAAGCGGTGCTGTGTTGTGTACGTGTATGAATGTGTGTGCAAGTGTGTGGGTGATTGGGTGGGGTGATGTGTGGCGAGGGGGGACCATGCGCTGACTCGTTTTGTCCCGTGCCTCCGCTCGCTCTCATTTGAGGTCTCCCTCGTCGCCCTGGATGGTCTTTTTGATGCGCAGCAGCAGCGCGGTGTGCCACTGGTCCAGACGTGAGATGGAGTCAAACTCCTTCACCTGCAAGACGGAGGGAGGGAGGAGGGAAGTCAGAGATGAGTCAAGATTGTCACCGGGATGTAACATTTGCCATCATTTCAACATACCATAATTTCCGGCCTACAAGCCGCGACTTTTTTCCACACGCTTTCAACCCTGGGGCTTATGCGGTGATGCGGCTAATTTGTGCGTTTTTTCTAACGGCCACCAGGGGGCACTCGAGTGGAAAACGCAAGAGTGAGACCAGTGGAATATATGTGCCGAGGAAGTGACTTTTACCGGTTTGTTTGTTTTTTTTTTTTTAACCGTTCCCGTTAGCGCTGTGCTAGCGTGTTGCTGCCACGTCTCAGTGAATTTTACCCGTATGTTTTTTTTTTTTAACCGTTCCCGTTAGCGCTGTGCTAGCGTGTTGCTGCCACGTCTCAGTGAATTTTACCCGTATGTTTTTTTTTTTTAACCGGCCCTGTTGGTGCCGCGCTAGCGTTAGCGCCACGCTAGCTGCTGTGTTAATGCCGTATCTCAGTGATTTAGGCATGTTTTTTTATAAGTGGCTCTGTTAGTGCAGTGCTACCGTGTTGCTACTGTGTAGCTGCCATAGCTGTTTTTTTTTTTTTTACCGGTATGTTTTTTTTTAAACCATCCCTGTTGGTGGTATGTTATAAGCTAAGCTAAGGTATTAAAACATTGAAAACTCTTGTGTGTACCGTCTTTCTTTGTAAATATCTCGTGTTTCAATGTGGGCAGCTGCGCCTTATGTATGTACCAAATGGTATTTCCTTTCCAAATGTACTGGGTGAGATTTATAATCCGGTGCGCTCTGTAGGCCGGAAATTACGGAAATTACGGAAATTGAGCAAATTAATGCACAACTTTGCTGTTAAGGCAGGGCGTTGGCGCCAAGCGGCCAAAAGGCTTTCCGCCCTCCTGATTTTTAACTCTTTTGCATGTGTGTCACATTTAAATGTTTCCCATCATCAAATTGAAAAAGTCAAATATAACACAAGTAAACACAAACTGGAATTTTCAAATGAAGGCTATTGTTATTAAAGGAGAAATTTGCCCAAGGTAATGTGTTAAAGTGACATCTCAGATGAAAGAGAAAGTTTGTACGGTACGTTGAGAAAGAGCTAAGTTTAGCTTGGGTTGTTAGAGGAGTATCTTTCCACTTTGTGTGTGTGCGCACACACAAACACGCACGCCCGGTGGGCAATTATTCTAAATCAAATCAACTGTAATCGATGTATGTTTCACAGTAATGTAAAATTGGTTTCAAATGATATTTAACCTTTTTGAGTCTATTTACTGTTTACAGGATTGATATATGTAATTGTAAATATTTTTGTGCGGGAATCTCAATTACGAGCTCGTGTTTGAAGGAACTGCACAAATCTCCCTTACCGCCTCTGTGAAGGCCTCGCTGTTCTGTTCCTCATGAGCCTCAAGCAGTTTCTTCAATTAATAAAAAAAATACAACAGCAAAATGTTATTATAACTAAAATGATGAGAACTTTCAGCTGATTGGTCTCTACCTTCAACAGTTTGCACTCTCTGGAGTCAGAGAAAGCTGGGAACATCTCCTCGTACTTCTCCACAGCGATCTGCAGGGAGACACGGGGATGAGATAACATCCCACGAGAAGCTGCGGAAAGGAACTTGCAAAACGACACGCTTGCCTTGGCGTTGAGCTCGTCCACGATGAAATGACACAGCGCCGCTTTGAAGAAATACTCCTTGGCGCTATACTTAAGGAGCGGGTTGTCCATGGTGTTGGCGCCGACCTTCAGAAACATAAATCCTCATCTACACGTACACGCTCATATTGACCACAGTGCAAGTAAAGTATACATTTTTATTAGTGTCCCACAAGGCTCAATGCCGTGCCCCATTTGTTTCCCCAAACCGTATGGCTATCTTTTTTACCTGCTCATAGATCTCAATAGCTTTCTGGTATTGCTCCAACTGAGCACAGTAGGCCCCCACCTTCAGCAAACACTTGTTGGCCGAACTGCAGGAAGAAAGCAAGTCGTAACGTAAAAAAAAAAAAATATGGGATGTCCTCAGACAAAGAGTCGGAACCTAAGCTTACACTTTTCTGGAATGGGGGTCAATTGAACGTATAGATTTTTTAAAAAATGGTTGTGCGAGCAGGTTAACAAAAGTCAAAATAAAGATGAGAAAAACATCAAAAACATCCTTGCCGAGGAGAGAAATACTTTGAAACAGTAATTTCAATTAATTTTACTTACAATTATCCCTAAAGCAAAGCAAATTTAGGCTAAATGAACTCTGTTTGCTCCACATTTATTCTAAGCATAATTGGTGTTATTTTATGATTTATCAACATGTAGGTAAGGTACATTAATCAATATATAAAAGCAATTTGTCCAGTACAGCCCTTTATTTTTCTTCCATTCTAATATGGATTTCTAAATGGAATACCTGTTTGATTCCTCTCCCTTGTAGTAATCCGCCGCTTGCTCGTAATGTGCAATCGCCTTTGGAGAAGACAAACAAATATATACAAATTATATGTCACGTTCTCACGCAATAGTGCCTCATAATTCCATAATAAATTCTACATGTACTTTTTCAATGTCCACCAGGTCGGCCTCGTATACTTCGGCTATACTGATGTGATGTTTGGCGGCGATGGTGAATCTTCCCTGGAAGTGATTGTTTGACTTCAATGAATTATTTTGTAGTTAAATGAATACCACTCTAAATTTTGTATTATTATCATTTAAGACAGCTTTTTTTAGAAAATTGAATATCGATATCTTGCCTACTTCGTGAAGTACTTGTTAGTGCGTATTCTGCTTTCTTACCATGTCTGTGTAAATATCGATGGCGGCATTTAAACACTTGATTGCCTCTTTTGACAGCATAAAGAAGAAGAAGAGGAGGAAGCGGAGGAGGGAAATGTGAAGACATGAAAAGAGTTAGTTGACATGACAGGACAGAAGTTAAAAAGCAAAAGAGAAATAGACACAAAATGGCTGCCGGAAGACAACAAATTGCGTACAGTAGAAATTTCTGAGGGGCATATTTTACTAATACACCTGTACAAGAGTTAATGTTAAAATGTAACTGGATAAAAGGTGAGGTTATATGACCTCAGCAACTGGACCCTGGAACATATTAGTTCCATTTTCTATTATTTTGCTCAATAAGAAAACGTTGATCGTATTGGACCATAGAGGCCTTATTGTAGTTTGCGTTGGAAATCTACTCATTCACTAATGGCGGTAACGTGCGCTAATCTGGATCATTCCATGAATTGGGAATTTCGCGTTGATGTCTTCGATCCGTAATTCTCACCGTTGGGGTCAGACTTCTTGTACGCGTTGCCGGCGTCGATGAAACTGGTGGCGCAGTCGTGTTTGTTCTGCAGCTGCATGTGAAGATGCGCCGCCTTGCAAAAGGCTCCGCCGGCAGCTAAAACAAAAATGTTTAAAAAAGTGAGTTATTTAGGATTTACTACTATGAGTCAGCATTAACTTGACGGCACCTTCGTAAAGTGATGCGGTGTGCAAAAAAAAAAAAAAAAAAAAAAAAGAAAGAATATGCAGATGGGTTTTTTTGTGTTTATTATTCATGTTGTTATCTCACCGCTCCAGTTCTTAGCCATCTTGAACATGTTGGCCGCTCTGCAGTACATCTCGCAGGCCTCCTCCACTTTGTGATGTCCTCTGTGCAGAAAATAGAGGGGGCGGGGTAATGGATACATAAGGTGTCAATAAATCATTGCAGAGTGTAACAAATTAATCGACATAAAACCTCTGCAGAGTTAAGCGTGATAGTAATTATAATAAACGATGGAGCTATTATCATGGTAGGGGGAAATGACATTACTGCAGTGTCAGCCACAGAATTAACAGCTCGAATTAAATCAAATACTACATTAAAATTTGCTTTTTAGAATGACATCACAAATTCAAATATTTTAAATGCGAAAGCTGCCATTTTAAAAGCTCAATATTCCGATTGATTAATGAGGATGTGGTTGCGTGTTTTTTTTTTAAAAAGAATTTACGTGAAGTGAGTCGGTAGTTGCCGAAAAGGAGAAAAAATGTCGTGAAAAAGTAAAAATAAATAAATACAATTGCAAGCTAGCTCATTAGCATTAGCGACAGAGTAAATGATGAGTTGCATAAATAACGAGCATTGACGCTTCAGGTTTTTTGGGGGGAAAGGGGGGTATTAAAAAAAAAAGGTTACACGGGAGGGGGAGGGGGGGGGACGGGCTGTCTGCCGACAATGTTGCCAAGGTAATATATCACGCCACTGCTTCCTTACCCGCCGAACATCCCTCCCAAAAAAGAGCCCGACGACTTGACTTTCTTGTCGGCGTCAGCCATGAGCTGTATGGCTTCTTTTTCTTTCCCGCTGTTGTCCATGTTTTTCACTCGACGTATTTCGAAGCAGGAAAAAAAAAACCGCAGAGGATTGAGTTGTGCGGAGGGATTACAGGCGGTGGGGGCTCACTATGGCAGTGTGTCTGTCATCCCGCTCGTGGCGCATTGTGGAAGTTGTAGTCCTTTTCCGTTCCCGAGCCGACAGAGAACTACAACTCCCAGCTCAATGTTACTCAAACACGTTTTAATATGCGTGGAAGTCACGATAACGTCTTTTTTAAGCCTTATATTTTATTCCAAACCTGATTTCTTATAGACGCCTGAGAATATATCCCAAATATAAAATAAAAAACGCAAACACAAACATTAAGTAGCTGACAATTCCTGCCAGCAGATGGCGCCAGACGATTAAAACTTTCGACAGTGCCGTGCACATTTGTTAGTAGATGAAATGTAAAATATTAACGCACATTTATAAGACAAAAAAAATTGATATATATCGCGGTCTGCCTAGTCTCCGGCCATTTTGACTCATTTAAATTACCGAATACAGCACAGCTCCTTCTAAACATTACATTTTTACCCGACATGTATAGTAATTCAAACTATATTTACTCGTGTAACTTGGCTCTTGGGCTGGAAATAAGTAAGCACGTACACACACAAGAAAAGGAGAAGAAAAACAGGTTCTGCTTATTTAATTGAATCGATTGCGCTTGTTCACTCCCTGCAGCAACAACTCATTCAGTGTGAATGCAAGCACTTTACATGACATTGCGTGATATACACCACCATGCAATAAAATATGGATGCTATGAAGTACTAAGTTGTGGTTAACTAGACACAATGTAACAGGAATCCCCCACCTTTAAGGCTGCATATCTATCAATCAAAAAGAAACTTAAAACGACCAGACGGAATAAATCATAGAAAAATAGAAAAGGAGTGGAACCCACCAGCACCACTACATTAAAATTGTATCGAGTTTAAAAAGTGACGTGTTGCGGTTTTTACGCTTCAAGTGCCACCAAATGATCATGTGCAGTTCTGAAATTCAGGAAAGCCCCCCCCCCATCATCTGTCAAACGCAAAAAAAAAAAAGAAAAATGAGTTAACTACAAAATAAAAAAGCCGAAATGCTAACACAAGCTGGGCAAAAATATTGGCTACATGCCCAAAATAAACGCAAGAAAATGGCACATCCTGCTCTACTATAACATTACAGTAATCCACCTTTTATGTCACCCATTTTTCTGTTAATTTCTGTTTTATGTTGAAATACACTTATTCTATGTTTAAGAATGTGAGTTCAGTGTGTGGGAAGGGGTATTTTAATGCTCGAATAAACTTATTTTTTATTCAGTTTTTCCGCGTTACTGTAGAAAAAATGATTTGGTCACGGTAAGATACAAATATCTCACCATTCTCGTTTATTACTATGACAATGTGGAATTTTGGTACAGATTTTAGTAAAAAAATTCTGAAAGTTGATGAACATGATTTGCTTCCGCGGGCCGCATAAAATGATACGGCGGGCTGCATCTGGCCCCCGGGCCTTGAGTTTGACCGATGTACAGCTCAGTTCTTTCAATTTTGTGTGCCTGTGAATAAATTTACAATGTTTTTAGAAGTATGTTTAAATGTTTAACGCATGTGAGTGGGATATTTTAAGGCTTAAACTAAAACAATGTAGTTTTATGTGATCTCTCTGAACTGCATAGTCACGGACGGGTCTGCTATCACTCCTGCAGTCAACGGTGGCACTGCATAATGCTCATTAGTCGCATATTAACACATTAATTTCCCTGGTTGATATCAAAACACAGACAAGTCTTCTCTACAATCAAAACGTGCGGTGGCCATTTTGTGCGCGTCGACGGAGGTGCTTGAAAAGTGTGAACTCAAAACACGCTCAGTCCCTTTCGTGAGAACCGGAGAGGGCTACGAGGAGCTGAGGCCCGAGTCGGACTCGGCGCTACCGCTGCAGGCCCGCTCCTTGTTGGCCACGCACGGCACCGTGGAGCACGGTATGGAGTAGCAGGAGCAGGCGGGACTCTTGAGGGTCTCCTCGGTGATGACCTCCCGCAAGGAGTGTTGCTCCTCCACTTGGAAGATGTTGGGCTGCTCTGCTTGGTCCTCGCAGATCCTGGAGAACCCCCCCCCCAAAAAAAAAAAACTGTTTAATATGGTAATGCGACAAACACTTATATTGGCGCATTCTCAAGTGTCTGACTTTCATTAAGCTAGCAATTTGCACTTGAATGATACAAAAATGTATTCATGCGCTCATTTTTGTGTGCCGTAATTTCCGGCCTACAAACCGCAACTTTTTTCCCCACACGGTTTCAACCCTGCGGTTTACGCGGCGATGCGGCCACAAGGGGGCACTTGAGCGGAAGAGGTAAGAGTGAGACCGGTGCAATATATGTGCCGAGGAAGTGACTTTTACCGGTCTGGCCCTGTTATTAGCGTGTTACTGCAGTGTCTCAGTGATTTTTACCGGTATGTTCTGTTTTTTTTTTTTTTTAGCACGGCACTAGCATTAGCGCGGCGGAGCTAGCGTTAACCCTCTGTGTACCGTCTTTGTAAATATCTCGTGTTTCAATGTTGGTTTCAATGTGGGCACTTGCGGCTTTTACACAGCTGTGGCGTATGTATCTACCAAATGGTATTTCCTTTACAAATGTATTGGATGAGGCTTATAACCAGGTGCGCTCTGTAGGCCGGGAATTACGGTAGCCAAGTTTACAGTTAGCTAAAAACAGCGAGCTAGCTAACATTAAGTTCTGCGTGCGGAGGTTTGTGAGTCATGACTATTACGTGAGTTTTCTTATCATTCATAAATTCATTACTCAACGTTGATCTGCTTGTGTCATTCATTATTGCATGAATATCATTCTTATGGGAACTCTATGACAGGAAAATCCAGATTTCCCTCCGTTATTTAAGGGTTACAAGTCCAAGAATTCAATGATAACCAGACAATGGCGATCGCTGTCAGAAAGAAAGGAAAAGCCGTTATGCTCATGAGCATGACGCATCATAGCAAAGGGGTGGATGAAGATGCTACAAAAGAAAAAAAAAAATCCAGGTCACCGCATTCCAAACCCACACAAAAGGAAACGTAGACACATCAACAGATGCAAACAGGAGAAAAAGCGCTGGCCTTCGATGCTGCGGTACAACATTCTTGACATCAGCCTGCCGAATGCTTACAAGAGTTGCATCACCAATGCACGACGCCGCTTATGCAAAAGGCTCCCGAAGAACTTGACCACAGCGGAAATGAGGAGGCAAGTGGAGGTTCCCCCCAACTGCAAATGCCGATTGCAACCGAGGCAACGAGAAGGTGTGGTGTGAAAAAAGCCAAAACAAAAGGAAGCACCAGAGAGGCCCAAAGAAAGAAAAACAAGTCTCGGATCTGCCCGATCGACAAAGACGGCGATTTGGAAAATGCAATGTACCTGTCTGCAATGATCACAGCCGGGAACTAGTACTTTCTGCGGGACGGCACGGCTCAGGTAGCGAGCGTGGTCGGTCGTCTTCGCAACCCGAAGGTTGTCGGTTCTATTCTGAGCCCCAACGGGCTCCTTGACAATGCTGCATCGTCGTGAGACGCACGACAAGAGTATTGAAGTGTTTCCGAGATGGATAAGTGGTTTGCAAGCCCAGATCTATTGTGCTCACCGTGTCCTCTTCCATGATAATATTCAGATATCATGAGTTCAGACAAATACTTTTGTCTCTCACCTGGCAAGCATCTTCCACTGACACTTCAGCCCTTGGGGCGTGAGCCATCCAAAAATATTTGTCTGAAGACTTGAAATCTAAAACTTATCAAATCAAAGTCTGTTTACCCATTTACTTTGCCACCAATTCCGAGTCCAACGTGACAAAAAAATGAAGCGCGTTACACACACACATCCAGCCGTGAGCGACTTCGGCTC
This sequence comes from Syngnathoides biaculeatus, assembly GCF_019802595.1. NCBI lineage: Eukaryota > Metazoa > Chordata > Actinopteri > Syngnathiformes > Syngnathidae > Syngnathoides > Syngnathoides biaculeatus. The sequence goes on along the minus strand of NC_084662.1, from coordinate 9,999,984 downwards.
ACAAGTTACACACACACGTTCATACACATGCCATCCCCACGCACGCACACAGATTGTTCCATCAGCCCGTCGTGCATCTAAGGGTTAATTAATTATGCACTTAAAGCGCGTGCGCTTTAGTATCGTGTAGCAGCTACAGTAAGTATCCCAAATGGTACGGGCAGAAAGCTGTTGAGCTTTTAAGCTTTTAAAGTAAAGCGAGCCTGTAATCCTTTTAAGGACGATCATTTTTAACACCGCCGCAGAGATCAAAGCCGAGGGTTTGTTCTTGAACGTGCACGATCGCGCTTTTTCAAGTTCGCTCTGTGAAGGCAGAACTCTCAACTTGGCTCACTCATTAGATCCACGTACAGTACAACCTCGGTTCTCGACCGCAATCCGTTCCAGAAGGGCGGTTCGAGAACCGATATTTGCCACTTCTGCGTACAGAGGCTGCGTTATACACAATAACAACGCGCGTCCTGGAGCGGCTGGTCGGGACGCACGCGTTACGTTATTTCCGTTTTTTTTTCGCGGTGCGTTCGAATTCACAATAACAAGGCGCGTCGTGGATCAGCTAGTCGGGCCGCGCGCGTTATGTTGTTTACGGCTTTTGTCGCAGGCGTTCGAGTACCGATTTTCGTGCGAAAACTTCTACTTCTTTGTCTTTTGGCTTGTCCGTAGGCGTCGCCATCAAGAAGCAAAAAAAAAAAAATCAGTTCGAGAACGGAGACGTTCGAGAACAGAGTATTCACTGTTGTTGTCCAAAGCTTGGCCGCTGAGGGCCATTTTGTGTCCGGTGGCTTTTCTAGTGGAAAAAAATGCATGTAAGATACCAAGTGCCTCATGCAAGCCATTCATTCGCGTTTGAAGCAACCCAGCCATCAGTAAGGCATGCCAGGGTCCATATGCTTTGGCAAAAAGAAATGATAAGACAAGGCAGTTGACCCACCATTTCAGTTTACCCCCAATGCAACTATTGTGGATTCATAAATCAAGAGTCAACTGTCTTGCGTTATCGTCAAGAAAGAAGCTCTTGCTTTTAAATGTTATGCGCATCCAACCGCTAGAACGGCAGAGAGACTTTACAGCAATCTGAGGGACTTGACTCAGAATTTGGCAGGAAGACGTCTGTAATTCTGGTGGTGGAAGAAAAAAAAAAAAAGAAGAGTTAACACAAAAGCCTTTGGAAAATGTTGAACTTCTAGATGCGGAGGAATGCAGAGAGGTCGCTCGTAGGTTTTGATTTTCTTGTCTGTTATGACGAGAATGAGGACGTGGAGAAGTCACTGTTGCGAAAACTTGAAGTGAAACAAACATAACCTGCTGAGGACGCAGCTTTTCACCACTGCTCTTTGACCTAATCTTGAATGAATACAAAACCGACTGGAATGGCGCAGGACCGCCGCTAAAGCCAAACATCTCTCAGAAATCCGCTATCTGCGCAACATACTTCTGCATTCTGCAAACCAGTTAAAAGCACCGCCTCGTCGTTTCGGTAAACGGGGAAGGGGATTTTTTTTTTCCCCCCTACAGAAGATGTCTCCGCAGTGCCACCAAGGATGACCATAGATAGTGCTTAGGCTACTGCCATGTTTACATGTATCGTATTTGAATAAATAAATGACATATATATCTAATGTTTATCCGAAAATACCAGTCATGAAGATAACAAAATTTTTAGCAAGCTAGGCTTCATGTCATCAACCCATAGCATACACACGAAGTCAGCTATCTGGACTTCCTCGTTGGTTATCTCATGGTCCACATATAGAATATTGCCGTGAAATGTCGCGCAATGTTGTTCTACTCCAAACCTGTTGGAGGCGATAGTGCAAACAATAATTTAGTCTTCATAATCATGGCACGGGTCCTCATGTGGGTCTGTTATTTTTACAAATTAATAAACAATCTAAAGCAGGGGTCTCCAACTCAATTTAACTTGGGGCGGCTGGAGGCGGAGTCTGGCTGAGGCTGGGCCGCAGCCTCAGCGCACGTGAATTTATGTGGAATTAAAATTAGAAATTTAAAAACAATCCTGTCTTCTCAAACACACAATAAGATGAAGGACGCTGGTGTTTACAACTTGTGTGTATAACCTCTATAAAAAAAAAAATAATTAAAAAAAAAAACTCTCCTTGGCAACGCTGCTGTAACTTTCTCATTGAAAATTGCTTGCGTCAAGCCCGGTCGATGTCACACGCCTGATAGCCATCTCTCCCACCGTGATTGGTCTGCTCCGCACACAACAATGTAAACATGCCATCTATATAAAACCCAAGGGCCGCGGTGCCATTATACTTTCATATTAAGGTGGGGGCCGCAAAATATCATCTCGCGGGCTGTAAATGGCCAGCGGGCCGCATGTTTGAGACCCCTGGCCTAAAGTATTATTCTAAATAGTTTAAGAACATTAATGATACAATGTTTACATAAAACTATGCCTGTTTCTTCCTGCCGATCAGCGAAAATATGTGTCCTGCGACCAGTCTAGATTGTACACAGTCTTAAGTCAGCAGATATTAAATTGATTGAAAAAACAAATACAAATAAAATCTGTTTTACCGGTCATAGATGAGTCCATCAATGCCTTGCTCTCTCAGCTTCCTCCTGTTCTCGTGCTCGTTGTTGTCATCACCCCAGCAGAAGACCACCAGGCCTTTGCCCTGCGCCTCACCAATGAGGCTCACATTGGTCAGCAACTCCTCGGTGTGGGCGCTGATGCCCTGGACGACACGTTTGTTGACATTCTTGAGCCCGATGCCAAACACGGGAATATTGCTGTTCTGTTATGGAAAAGGAGGCTTGTGGTTGGGGGGGTTCGTACCAGGATGTCCTCACTCTGAGCGAAGCTCATGGCGATTTCCGTGGTCTGACAGCGGATGTCCATCAGCTCTGGATACTTCTCGGAGATGCCCTGCGTCAGGAAAAGGATGGGGTACTTGTTCTGCTTGCGGCGAACCCTGAGGGATAAACAGACGTCATCGTGACTGTGACATTATATTGTTCCAGACTATTTAGTTATAAACTATTTGCTGAAACCTATGATGAATTTGTTAAAATGCCAGCTTTTAAGTTCCGTTATTTTAACTTGTGTAACCTAATTGGCGAGAGTGAGTCCTAATTACCTGGATTAGGTCATCTAAATTTGTTGAGTTAGTATTTACCCAATTAAGTAGTTGACACCACTTGAGAATACAGTAAAGCCTCGGTTCTCGAACGTCCCCGTTTTCAAACCAAAATTTTGATATTTTCTGCTTTTATTTTTGAACGAAAATTGGTACTCCTAGCCTAGCGTACCCTACTACTAAAGCATACATTTTAAACAAAAAATAAATATATTCCTTAAATTATTCTATTATATATAGTATTTAAAACTATACATGTATTTCTAATATGCAATTTATTATCATGAAAAGCTAAAAAAAATGCTTAAAAAGCCACATTTTTTTAGGGTCGGAACCCATTATTTCTTTTTCCATTCATTGTAATGGTAAACATCGATTCGGTTTTCGAACAAACCACTTCTCAAACTGTTTTCTGGAAGGGATTGTGGTCGAAAACCAAGGCATCACTGTAGGTTGTGTGAGCTTACATGGAGCAGACATCTGGGTCGAAACAAGAGAAGACGACCCGTCGCCTGCCTCCTTCTCGTAGAACGCAGGACAAAATGATGTCTATGAACTTGTTCATATTGAAGTAGGATGACATGTTGCTTTCCCACGACCCGTCCTGTCGGGAGAAACGCTGAAAACTTAAGTCTTCGTGCGCCATTTTAGCTGTTGTGTTTTCAGTTTTTAGATCCGTCACCTTCATCTGACAGATCCACTTGAGCTCGATGTTGAAGCCCACATGTTCTGGAAGTGCCTGGAAAAGCTGCAGCGGGGAGGAGGATGAAGGATTTGAATTAACCAAGTATGCAAAGGAAGTGGTTGATGCTTGTCTCACCTGCGAGAGCGACGGGAAGGGCTGATGCTCATCGATCTCGTCCTCATCCTCCAGTACGTCTGAAACAAAATACTTCTCAGTCAAATGCGTACTGTTAATTGAATTAAATTAGCTTTTGAAAAGAAAAAAAAAAAAGACCTCGGAGATCGCTTCCCTTCATGGCAGTCACATGAGCCAGCTGAGTAAATAATAAACACATACACAAATAAACACCTTGAGAACTACGTGATAAAGTCACAAATCTAGCAAAATTGGCGTTTACCTTCAGAAGCTGCAGCTGATCAAATGTCAGATCTTTCACCGGCACCTCGATGAGCTCCAGTTGATGATCATTTTTCTACAAAAAGGGAGAGCAAATATCCAAGATGAGGTGTCATTTTTCCTCATTCGACATTCTCCTCTAATTTCACACGACTGTAACAGTCACCCCTCGTTGTCGAGATGTTGTGACGTCTTTTAGAATTGCAACTTCAATCCGAGGCTGTTACCTTCTTTTTGGTGGAGATGCAGCACGTGAGGTCGTGGTACACGATGGGCACGGCGTCCTTGGACAGGTGGACGTCGAATTCCACGTAGGCGGCCCCCTGCTCGTTCAAAAAGTATTTTTAAATGGTGTACTGCACAAAAGGTTGCGCTGGCTTCGTCACCATCGATTAACATACGTGCTTTGCGGCACTCTTGAACGAGGCGATGGTGTTCTCTCGGACTCTGTGATGCCTGGAAAACACAAATAGTGCACGTTGAGAAGGTGATAAGCAACCTGTGAGGGTAAATAGTCAAAAGCCCCTTTAACGCAGCAAGTTGTCGGTACGGTGCCTCAGCTGGTAAAGGGTTGGCCTCACAGTTCCGAGGTCTCCGGTTCAATCCCGGCCCCGCCTGTGTGGAGTTTGCGTGTTCTCCCCGTGCCCGCGTGGGTTTTCCCCGGGCACTCCGGTTTCTTCCCACATCCCAAAAACACGCAACATTAATTGGACACTTGGACACTCTAAATTGTCCCTAGGTGTGATTGTGAGTGCAGCTGTTTGTCTCGATGTGCCCTGCGATTGGCTGGCGACCAGTTCAGGGTGTACCCTGCCTCCTGCCCAAAGATAGCTGGGAGAGGCTCCAGCATCCGTGCAACCCTTGTGAGGACAAGCGGCTAAGAAAATGGATGGATGGAATAACATCCTTTGAAAAAACAGACCTTCAAAATAAAACCTTGACAGCATAATAACAGTTTCATAAATTCTTTGGGCCCTTATTTAGCAGTCAATATCTATTTTTATTATGTCACATTTTTGTGCAAACCAAACGTATGAAAACCGGGACAATAAAAAAAAAAGCTGAAAACCAAATTGTGAACCGTATTGTTCGAAAACCAAATCGATTATTTCCCACGTCTGCGTACAAAGGCTGCGTTACACACAATAACAACGCACGTCATGGATCATATGATATTATGATATTTCAAGGTTTTGTAGGGGGCGTTCGAATACCGATTTTCGTTAGAAAAGAGAAGCAAAAAAAAATCTCGAAATTTTCATTTGAAAACTGATTTGTTGGAGAACGGGGACGTTTGAGAACCGAGGCTGTTTTGTACTTTCCAAAATAGCATGAAATTGTTGTGACAGCAGTTTTTTTTGTGAACAGCTGACAAAAAAACTGCAAATGGTGAACCACGGGGGGGTTCAACGCACTTACTTGGCGGCTTGTGTGCTCCCAGCTCCCCGGTGGCCCACGTTGAGGACCCTTCCTTTCTTCCAGTACTTGGCAAAGGTGGCGCTCATGTCGCACTCCAGCCCAGGGATGGGCCTGATCACTAAGTAGTCCACTGCACCACAACAGACAATTGGGCTTCTTCCTCTTCGCTCTCCACGGTTCCGAATTCCTTACCTCGCACTTTGCCGATGGTCTGCCGGGAGTTGCGCGCCATGATGGGCAGCGTGACCAGGCCGTGGTCCCTGCCGCTCTCCAGGAAGGTGGACGAAAGGAGGCAGGCGGTGCCCACGTGCCCTGGATGGACGTCGCCCTGGACCACGTGCTCGCTCAGATCCTCCTGAAAGTCCCGCTAAATTAGAGGAAGCCTTTCAAAGTCATCGTCACCTCGACCCGGGCGATCTTCTTGCCTCAAAGAACTCAAAGGTCAGCTCCAGGTTGTCGGGGTCCATGCTGTGGATGCTGTACTCGGTCCACTGCGAGGGCTCCAGGGCGTAGCCGCACTCGGGCTGCGAGTGGCGGGACTTGTAGCACTTGGGGCTGATCATGCTGATCTCCAGGGTAGTGGGCACCTTGTGCGCTGAGGAAAGGTTGCGCGAGTTCTCCCCCTCCTCGTCCTCCTCGTCCTCCTCCTCAATGCCCTCCAGCGTTAGTTTGATCCTGACGGATGGCCAGTGAGCAAATGGTCACGTCTCATCCACAACTGGACCCGACAGGGAATTGTGTTCAATATTCAGGTTGACATATTGATTTATGTTAGCAAGGACAGTTAGCCTCATCAATTCCCAATTTGAAATGATGCAAAATCCTTGCTAGTTTTGGATTAAAGTTGAAATCTTGGAAATATTGTCAGGGTGCATACCAGTTTTAATTTTTAAAATTCTAATCAGAAACGTTATCATACTAGAGTGAATGATGCAATTTTTTTTTTTTTTTTTTTTTAAATCAAGCTACATTAGAACGTTATGTATTGTATGCTAGCATTGATTGTCAGTCGTGAAACATACGTAGCCCTGAAATTACAACAAGCCCACTGTCAAAAAAAAAAAAAATACCTTGGTGCTAGCATATTAGCATATTTAACATCTGATCAGTTCTCATTGGAAATGGTACCCAACAAGCTAGCAAATGGAAAATCCTCATCAAGGTGCCAAAGCGCATTCCATATTACAATTTAGCATTTCATTCGGTCGTTAACTTTTGCTTGTCCTTTCAAAATACAAATTGAAAGCAGATTTCAAGCCATGATGCAAAATACATTTATGCCAGTTCTGGCCTAAATAAACAAAAGAAACATGGATGCAAGCACACATTTTGCTATTTTTTTCCAGATAAAAACCAAAGAATACAGGGACTGTAATTTCTCAAAACTCTGACCTCCACAAAGATCAGTATTAATGATAACTTTATGAAAAACAAAACAATTACAAATATTAAAAAATACAAAACCTAGCAAAATAGAAATAGATAATTCCGAATATTTTGAGCATACGGATAGCACCAAATTAGTGGTGCGCATTGTAGGGTAGAAGTCAACTTTAGGGGTGCGCATTATACTTCAGGACGCATTATACTCGAGAAATTACAGTATATGGTTTCATTAGACAAGAAGCATTTTTTCACCGGATACAGAAGAGCTCAACGTGCTTGTGTCTCATTTTGTATGGACGACGACGAGTCAGCTCTTGTTTTACTCTTGGCTCAAAAATTTCTCCCAAAACGGTGGGCGTTGAGGTTCAGCCTACCTGAAGCGGGACTTCTTGAATTTCTTCTTGGTGATGGACACCGGAGACGTCTTGGAATAGTGCAGACGCAGGCGAATCTCCGTCTGGCACGTGAGCCAGCCGCTGTCGACGCACTTGGCCCCGTCTGAGGCGGAGGACAGGAAATAAGTTTGTCTACATTGTCTGATGTGGTCGCTGACGGTGAGGATTATCAGATGGTTTCGGGTCTGTGGTATTTAAAGGTTTGGATGTTATAACAAAAAACACACCGTATTGTTATAAAGCTGCAGCATTGCAATTCACACACAAGCAACATCCTCGACGACAAAACAAATCTACTCTGATTGGTCACCTTCACGCAGCTTAATTTGCATCCATCCATCTATTTTCCGAGCCGCTTATCCTCACAAGGTTCGTGGGGAGTGCTGGAGCCTATCCCAGCTGTCAACGGGCAGGAGAACCTGAACACACCCTGAACTGGTTGCCAGCCAATCGCAGGGCACATCGAGACAAACAGCTGCACTCACAATCACACTTAGGGGCAATTTAGAGTGTCCAATTAATGTTGCATGTTTTTGGGATGCGGGAGGAAACTGGAGTGCCCAGAGGAAACCCACGCAGGCACAGGGAGAACATGCAAACTCCACACAGGTGGGGCCGGGATCGAACCCGGGTCCTTAGAACTGTGAGGCCAACGCTTTACCAGCTGAATCACCGCGCCGCCTGCTTAATTTTCATGTTACAAAATAAAAACATAAAGACACTTAGTAATATGACAGTAGCTTTTTTTCCTCAATGGTGGATGGGGATATTTTTGCAATAAGGCATTTATTGAGTTCGGATCTTTTTTTTTGTGTTTTTTTTGAGTGGGGGGTGGGGGTCCATTACACTTACTGTGAATTCCAAATTGTCCATCGTTGACACTTAGGTGAAATGCTGCAATGAAGGCAAACAGTATTAGAAGCAGAGTAAAAAAATATATTAAAATTATTTTTTTTTAAATAAATAAATCCAAAGAAGCTCCCATTCATAGTTGCTACTTGACCACTTTAACATTAAATAGCAACAATTAAACAACATGCTCTGAACTTGCTGCCTTGTCTCTTCAACAGCTAAACACCACCAGAAATTGTCATACAAAAAAAAATATCTGTAGGCAACAATAATCATGTAACACTAATATGGGATCAGATGACAAAGGTGTTTTTGCAGCAGGCTTATCTAGAACCAACATGATCCGCGTGAGCAAACACAACGCGGTATTAAGCGTGTGACAGCAAGCAACTATGGCAGCGTTTACTGTGTGACAAAGCTCGTTCCAGAAAGTATCCTTGCTCAACACTTTCATAAGCAACATGTGCTGAACAATCTGCACGGGAAGCTTGCTTCCCCTCGTTCTTTCAAAGCTTTACAGGAAGTTTATCGACACTTTTCCCGAGCCAACCACATGGTGCAGCTGTTGGAATTGATACCTGTGGGGCTCATGGTGCGGGGATGATGATGGCTCTCCCACGCATTGACTATCACCTGACAAGGATCGCCCACAGTCTGCAAGTACAACGTTTGTTTTTGTTTTGTTTTTTTTAACAGGTGTTAATGGACACAGAATAAGTAAAATGCTTCAGTCTGCTCCTCGAGTCAGCTCTGGACCAGACCATCAGTCCTTCGGACGAGGGTGGGGTGCATATCTGAAAAGGGGGGATTTGTTAGAGGAAATGGAAACAAATTACGTCGCAAATACGAGCCTCCCCAAGGGGTCGCTGAGTTCACTTGAAATTAAATATACGTCGCACCTCAAAAAAAAAAAAAAAAAAAAAGATAGCAGACACGACAAGGAAGCGTTAATTACATTTGATGTGACTGCTAGCGCTATGTTACGATAAGACATATTATGCAACATCTGTAAAGCTGCAGGCATAGTATAAAGAGAATGTATTTACAAAGAATTTTGGTTTTGAAGTAAAATGGCTGATAAATTATATCAATAAATAAATGTAAAAAAAAAAACTGAGTGGCAATAAATACATTGAACCTTTTTTTTCCCAAGTATTGTGAACTTAACTAAATTATTGTTTGGATTGCTGCAAATCAAACAAGAGAAGGAGAATTATTATTATTATTATTTTTTTTTTTTTTTAATCAGCTGAATGACACCTCTTACCTCTAAAAATTCGACCCGTATGACAAGGTACCACTGAATTAGCTTATCCGGTTATTTATGGATGCAAAGTATGGACATACAGTATATTTGTAGCCACCTTTAACCTTCAGCAATCATTAAATTTAGATACCAGTAATCTTTCACAAGGATTCACAGGAAGGTGAAGGTCAATATTTAACAACATCGTTACGCGTTATGATTCAGAGATGCATTCGCAGTCACAACAGGGGAAAAACAAGAGTGTCCTTGGGACCTTCCGAGGGGGAAACGCGACATCAGCTAGATTTCGTTTGGCCTTGCGACAGAACAGAAAATATGTGTGAATAGTCATGTTGGCACAAAGTATTTGCTTCAGGGAAGGAACGGGGAGAGGCTCTCGCTTGCATTTTTTACATATGCAACAGAGAAAATACCGTAATTTACGGCCTATATGCCGCAACTTTTTTCCACACGTTTTCAACCCTGCGGTTTATGCGGTGATGCAGCGAATGCGTGCATTTTTTCTAACCACCAGTAGGGGGCACTTGAGCGGAAAAAATAAGAGTGACACCAGTGGAACATATGTGCCGAGGAAATAACTTTTACCGGTATGTTTGTTTTTTAACCGGCTCTGTTAGCGCCGCGCTAGCGTGCTTCTGCTGTTTTTTTTTTTTTTTTTTTTTTTTTAATCAGCCCTGTTCGTGCTACCGTGTTGTTGCGATGTTATGCTAAGTTAATGTATTAAAACTTTGAAAACTCTTTCTGTGTTCCATATTTCTTTGTAAAAATTTTGTGTTTCAATGTGAGTACTTGCAGCTTTTACACAGGTGCGGCTTATGTATGTACCAAATGGTATTTCCTTTACAAATATACTGGGTGAGGCTTATGCGCTCTGTAGGACGGAAATTACGGTAGTTGTTTTTTTTTCCCACCAGAAAAAATTTTGTCTATCATGCACTGCATAACAGGAAAAAATAAAATGTAAATAAAATCAATTTCTTGCTCTCTGATGACTTGTGGTCCAGCGATTAGGGAACAGACAAAACAAAAGTCTACTCAACCTTATTTATACATATATATAAAAACAAAAAAGATGACATGAAACATTAAAAGTTAACTTCTGTTAACATCACACGGCAAATCTCTTCACAATGACCAAAGACGACCATTTTTACATTTCTTGTTCTATGGTTGGACAGCAAAAGCGCTTTTAGACTTCACTACCATCTAACATATTTTCCTGAAAATGTGGTCCAATTTTCAAAATTCAAACTCTCCTTTGCAACTCACACCCGATGACGACTCCAGAAGACATTTCATAATTGAGATCAGAGCGTGAATGTACAACAACTCACGTTGGCATCCAGAAAGAAGCCTTTGAAGTAGCGGTACTTGACCTCGACTCCCCTGGGAATGGAGACCGTTGTTGTCCATGTGTCCCTGATGGAAAAAATGGGGATATTTTAGTCAGGATGGCGGTTAAAAAAAAAAAATTGCTCTTTTGAACGGTTGTAGGGTGGCAAAAACATGCATCCACGAACCCGTCATCGTTTAGAGCATCCAAGATCAACGCTTTTTGGTAGCTCCAGCTGCCCAGGGCCTCCCAGCTCCCAACCACGGCGATCACCTCACCTGAGGAACACGTGGGAGTTACAATTTTAAACTTAAAATACATTGTCATACGTTAAAAAAAAAACACATTCTGCTGTATTCATTATGGCATAATAGAAGACAAAAGAGCTGATTCTGAAATGTTCATAATTTCCAAAACTAATGCAGTGGAACCTTGAGATCAAGAGTTTTATGTGAAAGTCTCAAATTGCCATCTGACCAATTTGACGCATTTTTGTAGGCAAAAATACGTCACCGTTCCAATCAAGTGTGACCTTTTGTGTCTTCATTACAGATCATGCTCTATTTTCACCTTCCTGGGAATCAATTATTGATCCAATTTATGTGAGCCGTTTCACTTAATGTTACCCAATCCCCTACAGAAATAACATTTTGAGAATATTTTTTGCAAATGTAGAGACTGGCATGAACTGGTGCATCTTTGAGCTTGTCGTGTTATGGTTTACACAAAATTTCACGAGTAGGTGAGTGAAGTTTACGAATCAGCGAGGGTTGAGCATATTTGTACTTGATGTTTGTCTTGCGTCGGCCGGGATGAACAAACCTGGACACGTTTCTCCTCTGACAGTCAGGGTCACCTGGGATACCTCCATTGTTGACAGATTTGACGACTGGCACGTGCTAACATGTAGGGGGGAAAAACATTTTTTTCCATGTAAAAATGTCTCACACCTAAATGAAATGTAAATACTGTCAACGGTGCACAGTTACATTTCATATCTGCCAAGTGGTCACAAAATTACACACCATTACTGATGTCGAATTTGTGCCCTAATTTTAATCAGAATTTCCGTGTTATAATGACAGAAGATTCTTCTTCAAAGAGCTTCACTGGTCTTTTAATCCGTAGTTCAAAGCTAATGAGAACCAAAACGTTATCAAGTAGATTTTCTTCAAAGAGCTCCTCAGGTCTTTCAATCCCAAATTCAAAGTTAATGAGAAACAAAAACGTTATCAAGTTTATTTAGTGTTTTATTTCTTCATAACTGTGTTATTTTTAACCACACAATTTAATGCAAAAGGTAAGTATGACAACAATGGGTCCGGATACGGATACATTGCATTTCCATTCACTTCAAAGAGAAATATTATGTTAGTTTCATAACGTTTCGGGCTGCGAAAAGTGGTTACGGAACGAATTAACTTCGTAAACTGAGACTACATTGTAACACGTTTACATTAACAGCGACGGTTTACTTTAAATATATTGCCAAATTACGCGTTATTTGAAGTACTAGGTCGTGTAAAGATAGCATTTTTCAAAAGAATTACCTTCTTATACAGTGATGAAGATCTTCATGTTAGACTGGAGGCCAACTGGTTATGTTACAAAAGCATCTTTATGAATAGTCACGAACATTCTCCCAAGCCTGCCGCGAGCCATTTCCGTCCAACACCGAACACTACCGCTCAAACTTAACTTTTACTTTTTAGCAATGTCGACGTTAAAACCTTAACGCCCGTGTAGGAGCACAAAACAGCCGCGTTTGTCCAACACTGAAGCGTCTGAACTAGCAGTAGCAGCGAAAGACATTACAGAGGTTAGCTCCACTCGCGAGGATTTCAATTTAAAAATTAACCAACGCGCTGAAATGTAACTTTCCTGAAACGCAATCACGATTATTTCATATTTAAAAGAATAAATTAACACGTAAATCGATTTCATGTGCAAATATTGATTTTCAATCATTTTCTTCCACAAAGAACACGCCTGCGGTTTTATTTTGAAAGCCCACGTTGAGGTTGTCAGTCTTGTTTTTTTTCCGGTTTCCCCCCTCCCCACGAATACAGAAACAAGACGAAACCGCCTAGTGCTGGATAACGCTTATCATTTCGAAAGTTAAGGGAAAACACTCGCGTTTTTAGTAACCGAACCGTGTTCACGTGTTTAGTAGCCAAAGTCAAGTGATGTTATAAACTTTTTTTTTGTGTGTGTGCTTTTGTACGGGGGTCAAACGTCAGTCTCGGTCGCCATGACGCGTTAAAGAACCACCGCGGTGGTCGTTCGCCACACTTTCACTTTCTGAAAGCCCAAGTGAGAACACTCTTTGGACTTAGTTGCCGTAATGATGCAAAGTTAAGGTTCCACTCCTCGAAAGCAATTTGTGTAATCGTTATCAAGTTTTAACGTCACCCTTGGATTAGTAATTTAGAAAATGTTTTACGACCCACCATGAATGCAACATTCGTCAGATGGCTTGAATAAACAAACTTTGACATACACTTTAAAAAATTGCCTTTTTGTATAATTTGTTGTGACGTCACTAACGTGTCAAAATATTTGCAAATTCGAGACAGGTGTGGACCAGGGTGCCGTGAAGTGTACGCAGGTCCATTAATGGTTATATTATATATATATATATATATATATTATATATATATATATAATATATATATATATATATATATATATATATATACACACACACGCACAATACATATTGCTGGTAGGGACAAATTTGAAATTATAAACTGATGAAAACCGAAAAACTCAAGATTTGGGGGGTTAACAGGCAGGCAGGATAGTAATAGACTAGTAATAGATTTTGTCCAATTTTAAACACTCATACAAAATAAATGGGTGACATTGATTTGGGAGAAATTCAAATTTTATTTTCGTCAAGAAAGTGTGATGAATCACCATAAAACCAAAAATATTTAATGTGTACATTTTTTCTCAACTGCGGGCCTGTGAAGCTCTTTGACACCTTTATGGTTAAGGCCTGCACAAATAAATTTGAATTATTGTATGAAAACATTCAGCTTCCCTTGGAAAATTCAAGAGCCATTTCTGTCACAAGTAGACCGGCAACAAGTAATTCAACCTTTTTGTGTGTGTGTTTGTTTTCTATGATTTTGCGGCATGGTATCAAAGCAAGCTTTAAGTCTTTTCCACCACCCAGTGTCGGAAAAATAATAATGCAACTTCCCGAACAGGCGATAAACCTGCATGCGTGAAACCTCATTAATTCTAACTGGGAATGGAGGCTCATTAAACCTACTGCGCTTATTTAATTTTGGAGGGGACTCATGCATGTCTATTAATGACCACTGATGGGCGTTGAACGTGACGTGGTATTATCCATAGAATCTGGAGTGAAGGCCAGGATTTGTTCTGTCTTGTAATTAAATATGGACCCCTGTTGCAGTGGCGCGCATAGAAAAAAAAAATCGAGTCAAAGAAGTAAGATGGGAGTGTAGCGGGAAGACGCATGAATATTTTAGTATATTTCTCACACCAGGGAGCTTTCACACTTGTTACAATCTTGCACTTCCATATGTAGAGTCACGGGTAATTGTTAAAAAAAAAGTAGACTAATCCAGTCGAATACAGTCTGGGTACATTTTAATGCAACGAAATGCAATGCAAAGTGTTGATTTGAGGTCAGGCTACTGCATAGAGTACGCAAAGACGATTTTACATCGGAGCTTAAGAAGTTGAGCAAAAATTGCGACGTGGTAAACGTTTAGACGCTTCGGTTCTCGAACGAATCAGTTTTCGAACGAGCTTTTCGAGATTTTTTTTGCTTCTGTTTTCGGACGAAAATCGGTACTCGAACGCCCCCACAACACCCGGAAATAACATATTGCGCGTGGCCAGACCGGCTGACCCACGACGCGTTTTGTTGTGAATTCCCACGCCGCTGGAAAAAAAAAACGGAAATAACATAATGTGCGTGGCGCAACCAGCGCACTTTTGTTATTCTGTATAACGCAGCCTCTGTACACAGACGTGTCCCGGTAGTGACTGTTTTTTTTCTTCTTATCAAGGACTACCACGTTACAATCATTGCTCCAAAGAAGGAAAGTTGCTTTTTTAAAGTTATTCTGGACTTTTGTTAATAAAAAAAAATAAAGTTTACAAGGCTGGGGTCCAAGTCACTACAGATAAGGCAATCCACTCCCAGCCTAGGGTACTTGGCTACTAAAGCATACATTTTAAGCAGTAGATAAATATATTTCTTAATTTTTTTATTATATAAAATATTTAAACTATACTTGTATTTCTACTATGCAGTTTGTTATCAGGAAAAGCTTTAAAAATGCTTTAAAAAGCCTAATTTTTTTAGGCTTGGAACGCATTATTTCTTCATCCATTCATTGTAATGGGAAACATTGATTCGGTTTTCGAACAAATCACTTCTCGAACCGTTTTCTGGAACGGATTGTCGTCGAGAACCGAGGCATCACTGTAATATTCCCTTAAAAACTGTTTCTTGTCCTTCAGTCAGTTACGGTTGGTACTAAGGTTACCTCAAGTACCAGCTTTGTATTAAGGTTTAAACTAAACCACAAGTGCTCTAAAATAGACTGAAAAAGACGGAATTTAGAAACGGACTCGCACTCCTGCTTGAATTTAATGACCAAATGCGGATTCATTGAACAAACTGATCTGTCTCTGTAATGCCCACAAAAAGCCTAGCATGATTCATCCTATGATAATAATCCTACGATAATAATCTCCTATTGTCAGATGTTATTGCCGCGAGTTGCAGCCGCAGACTCTCCAGCTGCATAATCGCACGTGTCGGGAACCTTTCAAAGTAAACTTACACGAGTGAAACGTGTTCGTGTTCAAGCACCCGTGACGGATGTTTTGGTTTGCGCTCGTCGTGGTGGAGTGAATATCAAAAGATGTCGGTTCATCTTTTCTGTCACGCTCACACGTTTCTGTTCACGTTGAGTCTCCTGACTCTGCATGTCACAAGGACAGAGTCTTCATCAGAACGGTTTCAGGGGGACCCCGTAGACCTCACTAATGTTCTCAATGGCTGCCTGTTGAAATGTAGATTCATCGAGCCCAAGGATACCTTTGAGTTACTGTGAACTGATGAGCGATCCTGTGCTCGAATATGAAGGATTCCCTGAAAATGAGGTCCATGTCCCATTTTCCAGGCCACTTATCCTCACAAGGGTCGCAGCCAACGTTAGGCTATCAAGTTACGTATGTATCAAGTTACGTTAGCGAGTCAAGATTTGGGTTTCAAGTTGGAGATTGAATTCTGGGTTGGAGTTTCTAATGAAGATTAGGGTCTTAAATGGTTTGGGTTTCAAGGAAATGTCATGATTTGGACAGGATAAGGTTTTCAAGTCAGTGTTAGAGTTTCAAGCAAATGTTATGTTTATCAAAACAGGATAAAAGAAATTAGATTCAGGTTTAAAGTGTTAGTGTTAAAGCCGTGGTTAGGTTTTCAAAGTAAGGACTTTGTGAGCATTTCAAAGAATCAGGAGGGTTCGGCCTGGGACACGCCAACGTATTATTACTGTCCTGGAATCTGACAACAATCTTGAGTTATTTCCTTTCACACAGACCGTTATCTCTCATGGAATCGTTGTAAAGCAATATGACAAAGACTGAGCGCGTCCGGCAATAAACACTTTACTTTGTTGCTAGGCGCGTTTTCTACTGCAATACAATGACATGCACTGACGGAATAACAGGTGAATAGGAAACCATAGATGTAAAAGTAGCAGCAATAATTCATGGTGACGAAAAAAAAAAGGGACAAACATGGAACCCGGAACCTGGACTCTGAGGTATCAGTATGGTACCATCGTGTTCCAAAAGGGAGTCAAGGGTACCTTCGAGGGTAGCACCCAAATGACAGGCCGTGGTAACCCGATAGTGTGTACCCTCTTCCAGTCACCCGTATCTTTCCCTCTTGGTACACTAATGTAACCCACAGGGCTTAGTGTTGGACTTCCTGGAAAGTATTTGTACCTCTTCCCGGACCAAAAAGTTAAAGCTATGTTCTAGAGTCGGGTAGAACAGCAGAACCTGTAAGGGTGCAGCCCTATGTTTCTACCTTTTCCACTGCCAAATAACAACAAATACAGTTGATATGTTCCAAAGAAGAGTCAAAACAAGGAGAGTCGAACTTTTTATCAAATAACCGTGTTTTGTCCTTTTTCCATGACCCAAATGTTACATGAATTTTCCATAGAAAAAGTCGAGGGTAGATGAGCAGACTTTTTGAGGGTTTTTTTTTTTTTTTTTTTCTCAAGAGGTGTCAGGGGTAAAACAGAGGCAATGATGATACTACCCCATCTGATCTGGATGCCTCCTGGACACATCCCTGGTGAGGTGTTCCAGGTATGTCCTGGAAAGAGACCAGAGGGACGACCCAGGACACGCTGGAGAGACTATGTCACTCGGCTGGCCAGGGGGAACGCCTCGGGATCTCTCAGGAAGAGCTGGAAGAGGTGGCTGGGGAAACGGAAGTCTGGGTATCCCTGCTGAAGCTAATTCCCCCGTGACCCGACCCAGAGAAGTGGTAGAAAATGGATGGATGGATGGATGGATGGATGGTAAGGCAAAATATACTGGTATATGCCCCCCCACAAAGTCAGAGTTGTACACTTCGGTCTTTTGCAGGACCTATAAGGATACCAGTTCATGTTTGTACTTCTTCCAGTGCCCAAAAGCCACAGGTATGGTTTTAAGTCAAAGGTAGTACGATGGAACCAATATGGGTTCTAGCGCAGTAATAAGCTATGGTGATCCTTTTTATGAGAGATATAAGGTGTAAAAGTATGTTCCAAAGGAGAGGCAAGTGAACAAAAGCAGAACATTTGAGGGTTCCACCACATGTTCGCAGCTTTTCGAAGACTTGAAAAGAAACAGTTTTGTCCAAAGTGTAGAAGCCAAATCAGAGATAAAACCAGAATGTTTGTGGTTTAAACAAGTATGGTATACCGAAATGTACGGTACATTATAGGCAATCCTCAAAAGTCACTCAAAGAATTTGTTCCTGCTCTGTACTTGTCTTCTTGGATGTGCCTTTGTCTGACTTGCACCTAGTGTCTTGCCCTCGCCAAGGGCAGAACGGGATTTTGCGAACCCAAGGCCGTGACAGGAGCCTGGTTGTGATACCGAAAGGTAGGTTGTAAATGTCCTCAGTTTCCATGGTACCAGAGTTGTCTAGGTGGACTTCGTCTAGAGCGAACAGTCCACGCTCACGTACGGTACCTGAATCCCAAGAAAAACCTTTAAGAAAATGAACAGGATTACCCCTGAGGGTGCTTTAGCCTTGCACTTACCGGGAATGGTATTGTCCAAGAAGAACCCCAGGAAGCCTCCAACAAACATATGAGTGCTAAAAAGGATCTGCAACACGGCGTCCACTTCAGGTAGGCCTGTGGAGAAACCCCAAGACATTTGTTTAGGGTCAGAGGTTCTCAAACTAAGGTACACAAATGTTTGAAAACTCCTACCTTGGGCTGTAGTTTCATGGCAGCGGAAACATACCTGTGGCCAAGATACCCGGATTCTTGGCAATCCAAGTGGGAATGACCAGCCCAGAAAACAAGGAGAAACCAAACACAAAGATGTTCCTGGAGGAATTCATATCTGTTGACTATAAAAAAGAAATTGAAGTAGTAAAGTCAGGATTAATTGATAAGAAAATACAGTATTTTAGAAGAGGAGTTGACCTGCAAGTTAGATATCCCCGTTGCAGCAATGACACCAAACATGATCAGGAACATCCCTCCGATCACGGGGTTAGGGATGGTGGAGAAGACGGCTCCAATTTTACCCAGAACCCCCATCAGGATCATGACAACCGCACTGAGTAGAATCACCATTCGACTTCCCACCTGTGTCACGGACGCACAACCAGACCTTCACGAAGTTAGAGGTCCATGGACGAAAGGGTAGTGCCATGTTCCAGAGATGTTCAGGCTTAGGAAAACGTAGACTCTCTTTTTGTGTAAAAAACTACATTTGATAAAAGGAACATTGTGTCGAATAAAACATGGTGGTTGCAGTGTCATGATGTAGTGCTGCTTTGTTTCTTCAGGAATTGGATGACTCGCTGTGATTAATGGAGCAATGAATACTTCGGTCTACCTGCAAATCCGGCGCTCATCTCGGGTAGTTCCTGTTCTTAAATTGAAGAGAAAGATTTTTTTCAAAGCATCGTAAAACCAGATCCTTTGAAGGTACCACCCCACAGTGGACCTATGATGTAACAGAATCTTTCAAACCTTGGTTATGCCCAGGGCGGCCACGTTCTCGCTAAACGAGGTGGTGCCGTTGCCGGTGCCGAAGGCCCCCGCCAACAAGCTGCCGATCCCTTCCATGCCGATTCCCCGGTTGATGGCGTGCTTGGGCGGAGGCGGCGCGCCCGAGAGCTTGGCGCACGCATGATAGTCGCCTACCGACTCTGCCATGGAGCACACTATACCCGCCATCATCCCGACAACGCCTGCCAGGCTCGCCTTTGGTGTGCCCCACTGGCCTGGAGAAACAAGTTGTTCTGTATTAAAGATTCTCAAAGTGGAATCAAGGATCTGTGAGCCGTAGCTTGGGTGTCACTTGACCCAAAAATCTCGAGAACCCCTGTCTTACATCATCAACAATATTTCTGGATTGGTAAAAAAGCTTACCGGGATAAGGGAGGACAAACCAGGAAGCCTGACCAACTACGTCCCCCTTCACGTCCGTCCGGGCCTGGTGTCCATATTTGTCCGGTTCTGATGGCAGCACGTTGTAGATGGTGAGCAGGTGGCACACTAACCACGAGACGGTGATGCCCAGCAGAATCTAATCGACATCAACTGTTAGCATCATACGCTAACTGGACCATAGCATCTAAAGGACCTACTGGCATTGTCTGAAAGATGTAGAACTTTTTGGTGTCCAGTTTCCTGGCCTTGCTGTATGTGGGAAATGGCAGCGCGATGAATCGTAGGTACTGGGAGAACAGGATGATCAAGGCTGCAGTCCTGTGCATGTTCAAGCACTTTAGTACCACTTCAGTACAGTAATACACACTTAAACCTTTTTGAGTCCTGGAAAACCCTTGCAGAGGAGACATTTTTCCAAGAACCAGACTTAATCCTAACGGGAATGATTCATTTTCATTGACCTAAAGCTAAACTGGAAGCCCAGGTTGAGAACCACAGACTCAACACACACAAACATTCCACTTGCATGTTGGACAGACGCACATGACTGAGATTCCCCAATGGCTGCCCGCCCTGACTCCGGCCACGTCGAATACGGATAGACCGATGAGCGCGATGGTAGGCGCGATGGTGAGGGGTCCCACGAAGCGCATGAGGAAGCCCACCAAGCCGGAAAAACCCACCAGGATCTGCAGGAGCGAGGCCAGCATGATAGAGCCCTGCAGCTGGGGGACAGGAGAACGCCACATGGTCCGTTGTCGTTCCAGTTTCAGAAGGTTCGCAACGGCTTACCGTTCTCACTCGGGTCTGCCACACTTCAATGAAGACGGGCGAGGACGCGTTCACCAGGCTGGCGTTTTGGGTCCAGGAGGGGCACTGGAACTCGGGCGTAGACAGGATGGCCAAGGCTGGGGAGAGTAAGGCAAACGTGCCCCCCTGGAGGATGGGAAGCCTCAAGGGAACAACAACCAGAGAGAAGTTATGGTTGGGAAAAAAAAATGCTTTTCAAAGTTTATGTGACAATTTATGGTGTCCAAAGTAGTAAAATAACCAAATGTCAGAGTCTTTGTGTCCACCTGATGCCGAAGGTGACCTGCATAATGGTGCACAGGCCCGACACAAAGAAGACGGTGTTGATGAGGTGACTCTGGGTCAGGCCGTCGTGCTGCAAGCACAGGCCATCCGTTAAGATGAGTGGGATGGCGATGTTGCTGCCGAACGCCGTCAGGTAATGCTGTGGACCGGACGAGACGCGGCGGTAAATTGGACGGTTGGCTTTGCCAAAATTTTTTTTTTTTTAACCACCTGGACAGCGAGGAAAATGGACAGGTACCAGGGCGGGACCTCCGTCACGCTGTACATGAGTTTGTTATGGTCCGCTTCCCCACCGGTGTTACCTTTGAACGGTTTAAGTGGCTCTCCAGCGGGCTGTACTTGTTCCTCGTCCATCTGATTGTGCGGCAAACACATGCAAAGAGCACTCAGTAAAGATTAAAAAAAAAACACCTTTATTACATTGTAATTACAAGGACAACTACTGTATATGTCTCAACAGTAAACGTTCTGAAGCTGAAGCAAAATATTTTTTTTCAAAGCATTGTAAAAGCAGATCCTTTGAAGGTACCACCCCGCAGTGGACCCATGATGTAGCAGAATCTTTCACACAAATTTACATTAATAAAAGCCTTACAGTTACAAATCTAAACCGCTTATTACTACTTTATTACACATTTCAATGCCAATACAACTACATGTCTCAACAGTAAGTTCGCTACCTTCCAGGGATGTTTTAGTCCATTTAGGCATTGAAACTCTTATTTTGATACTAATTTCGACTCTCCACAGGCAACGTGCACGTAGCTGAGATCGAAAAAGATGATTGCTTCCGATTCATGTACGCAGGAGCCATCTTTGTGTAACTTTTCCAGAAGCAATCCTAGTACCTATTATTACATTGATTGTTAAGTAATTTAATGTGCAAGTGTGTGTTAAAAACAAACTTTATTGAGTTACTTATAATGTTTTGGCAAGACATATAAACTCTTATTTTGATACTAATTTCGACTCTCCACAGGCAACGTGCACGTAGCTGAGATCGAAAAAGATGATTGCTTCCGATTCATGTACGCAGGAGCCATCTTTGTGTAACTTTTCCAGAAGCAATCCTAGTACCTATTATTACATTGATTGTTAAGTAATTTAATGTGCAAGTGTGTGTTAAAAACAACTTTATTGAGTTACTTATAATGTTTTGGCAAGACATATAAACTCTTATTTTGATACTAATTTCGACTCTCCACAGGCAACGTGCACGTAGCTGAGATCGAAAAAGATGATTGCTCCGATTCATGTACGCAGGAGCCATCTTTGTGTACTTTTCCAGAAGCAATCCTAGTACCTATTATTACATTGATTGTTAAGTAATTTAATGTGCAAGTGTGTGTTAAAAACAAACTTTATTGAGTTACTTATAATGTTTTGGCAAGACATATAAATTGTTATGATGTATGCTAATAATTGCAGATGGGTTGCTAATTGTTTATGCTAACTGGTGCTTACCTCATATATTCATTGGTTGTCTTATTTAAAACGTCAGCTTTTCAATAATTATTATCATAGTAGCAGCCAATTTGAGTTTCTATTTTGCACTTAGTGTTGACTGTAAGTTATTAATAGTCATAGCTAATAATTTTTTCTCTTCACTTTTCAGTTACTCTCTTACAATGACTAACAGTGTCTTGCATCATCAATTCAGAGTTTAGCGCACCGTCTAGGACATGACAGTGAAAAGGAGGGAGCTCATCAGAAGTTCTGCAGGAAAACTAAAACTAAAACTGGATGATGCATCACCGTCAACAAGATCTCCGAAAAGCTCGAGTTCGTCCACATCCCGCGCAACGATTGGAGCGTGTGGGCCAAAACCGAGACGGCAAAAGCACAAGCTTCGTTCTCTGAAAGGAAAGAAAACCCCGAGTCCAAAGTGCAGAGCTAGAACTAGCAAAAGCAACGTTAAAGAGAGGCGCTTGCAGCCGTTGCCCAAGCTGAACCTGCGGAGGCAGCCGAGAAATTGCAAGCGGAAAAACTGGATTCAGCCACTCGTGAAATTGTACGGCAGTATTAAGCGCAAAAGCCGAGTGGCGCTCAAGACGCAGCAAAGTCAGGATCAGGAAGCAGGAAACGTGGCAGTAGCTGGTCATTATATGGACTTAAACGCCACCCCACAGTCTTTTATCTCCCGCCAGGAGTTGCTAAACTTCGCAAGCTAGCACCAGAAACCAGATTACCTAGCTTGATATCTTGATCACGGCAATTTCTTGAATAAGAATCGACCGTGATGGTTGTCGTTTCAATGCCACTTTCAGAGTCAGACTAACTCTGTATTTTCCGCACTATAAGGCGCACCTAAAAGTCTTTTTAAAAATTTTTCTCAAAAGCCGACTGTGCGCCTTATAATCCGGTGCGCCTTATATATGGATCAATATTGAGCCGTTAGCGCAGCTCCATCTAGTGGACGCATAACTTAACCCCAGCCTCTACTGTAGCGGCTATTCTATGCGCCTTATAATCCAGTGCGCCTTATAATGTAGTGCGACTTATATGTGGAAAAAGTTTTTAAA
The DNA here is from genome assembly GCF_019802595.1 of Syngnathoides biaculeatus. Classification (NCBI taxonomy): domain Eukaryota; kingdom Metazoa; phylum Chordata; class Actinopteri; order Syngnathiformes; family Syngnathidae; genus Syngnathoides; species Syngnathoides biaculeatus. Next base: position 9,976,837 of record NC_084662.1, on the reverse strand, counting down.
TAGGCCATTCATTGGAGGTGCGCCTTATAATGCGGTACTCAAATGATAGCTCTTTTAACGTGTACTTTTCCTATTACATGGTACCTACACTGTTATTACATAGCAATTTACAACTATTTAAAAGGAGTTTTCTCATAGCCACATTTAAGTGAATTTATGTGAACCTGTAAAAAAAGAAGTAAACATCCATCATCAATGGATAGTTGTTTTTTTTTTTCTTCCTAAAAATGCACATTTAAATAGTTGCATATTTTTAATTATAATAAAAATAGTGTGCAAGTGCATGCGCTACACTCATCGCTAAATTTATAGTCTTGAGACGCCCATTTGCATAATAACAGTTTCAGGGTGCCGGCCCGCTAATGATTTTGCGTCTTAATTTTTCATGTTGGAAGATTACGGAGGCAAGTCACACATTAAGACTTTTTATTATGACGAGAGAAAAAAAAAAAAGAGCCCAAAGGTCTCACAAATACACACTAACTAGCCTACTAACCCCCCCCCAAAAAAAAAAAATTGTCACATGGAAACCAATTATGGCCTTAACTCAAAAAGTGCTTCCAATCGTGAAACTTTCAAACTGAAGTGAAATAAGTGAGTAAATATTACAAAAATGAATATATATGTGTATATATATATGACAAGGAATAAAATTTACATAATGGACTGTACCATTGTGCATTGCTGTATAGTATTTAAGGCTGGAGAAAGTGTTTAGGGAGAGTCAAACAGTTTCAAAATACAGGGTGTGAACTGTGATGCCGCAATAAACGATGGATTATTGTAGCCATAAAGTCAAATGAAGTATATAAAAAAAAAAAAACAACCCTCTTCTAACTCTTTAAATTTCGCAACAAGAACAGCCGTCGAAAAAAAGGTCAGCGTCTTCCCTAATTGATCATCGGGCCCCCGCTTTGATTGACACCCGTCGCCCGAGGCCCGGGGACGCGCCCCGGAAATAATCCGATTGTGTCCGTCTGACCTTTCACCTGCGCGAACAACACTTAGCGTCACTGCGGCGTTAACCGAAAAGGAAAGTTCCAAGCCACGCCGGCGGTCACCTGAAATTGTTCGTCACGCTGACTTTTGTTGGACACGAGCGAATTCGGACGTAATCGCTCTCGGTTTGATTCAACTTCGCTGTCCTTAGTGCAACGGGCACACAAGTCCGGACGTAATGTGCGCAAAATGCTTATTAATTATTCATCCGCAAGGATTTTGGCTCAATAGTACTTATAGTCCTCCATTTATTACCTCCCCAAAGAGCTCATTACGGTCCTCCTTATCTTCCCGCCAGCCCCTTTCTCCTTCATTTATTGCTCATATATATGGAAAAAAATGAAATCAAGTACAAGAACTCCGTGTTCCTGCGATGTGCGCGCACACACACAAATCCTGAGTTCACGTTGGGCTTTTGCAACAGAAATGTGCAGAGAAATCATTTATTATTATTATTAGTATTAGTATTGCAGGATTTTTTTTCCCCACTATAAACATTCATGATAGCAATTAGCAGGAGATCGAAATGAGAAAAATTCAAAACTATCAATGCATTTCACACCGGCAATGTAAAATATAAAAAAAATAATAATAAAAATAATTTACATACATATATAATATAATACTAAAAATAAAATAAATAATAATACATAATAATATACATATATAATATAGTAATAAAAAAATAAATAAACAATAATATATAGTAATATACACATAATATAATAATAATAATAAATAATAAATACATACATTTTTAAAATGATTTGAATTCTGAGTAGTTTGTCGATGTTAGCAATAGCATTTGTAAAGTACAGTATTAAGCTACTAATTGTGTACCTCAATATTTAGTGGTATTTCTGTTTTAATATCCATCCATCCATTTTCTTTTGCCGCTTATCCTCACAAGGGTCGCGGGGAATGCTGGAGCCAATCCCAGCTGTCAACGGGCAGGAGGCGGGGTTACACCCTGAACTGGTCGCCAGCCAATCGCAGGGCACATGGAGACAAACGACAGCCGCACTCACAGTCACACCTTGGGACAATTTAGAGATTTTGGGATGTGGGAGGAAACCGGAGTGCCCACCCGGAGAAAACCCACACAGGCACTGGGAGAACATGCAAACTCCACACAGGCGGGGGCTGGGATTGAACCCAGGACCTCAGAACTGCGAGGCCAATGCTTTCCACCTGCCTCACCGTGCTGCCCCTTTTTTAATATACTGTTATTAATTTAAGAATAATACTACATACTTTTAAATCAATATACATCATGATTATCTGTCATATTTAGGTATGATTTTGTGACGTGTACCTACCCAAACAAACTCCTGGCATTGTGACGAGCTGTCTTGGATCCACGCGGATTTCCCTTGTTCAAATGTTCCTGCAGCAGAAGAAGAAGGAGGAGGAGGAGAAGAAGAAGACGCTTGAGCCTTGCAACCATTCATGGTTGTGGAAGGTCCTCGTCGGACACTTGTTGGGCTCGCACTGTGGCGCTTTCAAACTGCACCGTAGTTTGCCATTGCTGGCAGCTAATGATTGAAAGGACCAAACCTCCATCCAATGTTTGCACTGTAAAGTCCAAATTTCAAATCATCGCATCTTGCGTCACGTGACTATTGTAGTTACAAAAAAAAAAAAAAAAAAAAAGAAAAAGAAAAAGTGCATGGCCCGAGCTGTGATTGTGAGCACGGCTGTGTACCTCCACGTGCCCTGCGATTGGCTGGCAACCAGTTCAGGGTGTAACCCCGCCTCCTGCCCGTTGATAGCTGGGATAGGCTCCAGCACAACGGCGACCCTCGTGAGGATAAGCGGCTAAGAAAATGGATGGATAGATGTGCATGCTGTAAAGAGAAATGAGAACATGAGATGCCCCCTCAAAACTGTTAGCGCCATTATCTCTCCACTTGATGTCTTTTTAATGATTTTGCAATGATTTTTGTACCCTTTTAAACAGTAAAATCCCTCCAACGCAGTAGAGCTCCCTTAAGAGGATGTGACTACGGAAAGCCTACTAGACCATCTGAAATGTATTTGGGAAGAATCACATACACTTTAAACAGTAGGTGTGCGGATTCATAATTAATGAGTTGGAATGAAACATGGCCGCGTCCCTCGTCATGAAGGTGTGCACACTTTTGCATCCACATGATCGCAGTTGTTTATTTTTTATTCCCCCTCTTGAAAAGATTTCTTTCTATGTTCCTTTTTTTAGTTTTTAAGTTAAACATTAATATTGAAAAAAAAGATTGGTAATGATTTATCTTGGTCTCATTTGTTTTTAGATGGCAAAAAAAATCTGGCATTGGTACAGGTCAAATGAGGTGTGCAGACTTTTTATATCCACTGTAACTAATTTAAGGCCGGCAACTAATGGATTAAATTATTAATGAACCAACAAATTACCTTCATTGTATTTATTTGTAAATATACTGGATAAATAATTAATTTTAAAATAAGTATCCCTAAGTGCTTTACATTTTAATAATTCATCAATTTACATAACATATTAATTAAAAATAAACTAAAGATATTACAATGATCCGAAACATACAGAAATGTAGAAAAAATATATGATATACATATATACATCCATCCATTCATTTTCTTTGCCGCTTATTCTCACGAGGGTCGCCAGGAGTGCCGGAGCCTATCCCAGGTGTCAACGGGCAGGAGGCGGGGTACACCATGAACTGGTCGCCAGTCAATTGCAGGGCGCACAGAGACAAACATGAATCGCACTCACAATCACACCTAGGGGCAATTGAGAGTCTCCAATTAATGTTGCACACTCAGAATCACCCCTATGGACAATTGAGTGTCCAATTAATGTCGCGTGTTTTTTGCGATGTGGGAGGAAACCGGAATGCCTCGAGAAAACCCACGCAGGCATGGAGAGAACATGCAAACTCCACACAGGCAGGTGCGGGAATCGAACCTGGGTCCTCAGGACTATGAGGTCAATGCTTTACCAGCTGCTCCACCGTGCCACCGTGAGTAATCTTTAATATCTTGCAAGAAGAAATAATAACTGCATCGAAGCCAGCATGGGAGGTCTGCGGCTGTTTATCACGTCGCCTGCGCTAAAACCCGAGCGCGAGCCGGTCGTTGCCGACAACAAAACCCGACTCGCAGCAGCACATTATGGAGCACATTACGCTTTATCTCTTGTCCGTGTCTTTTATTAGATTGGAGTGCTTACTGCTGCACCTCTTCTTTCATATAACAAAAAAAATAATAATAAGTCCATAGAGCATCATCACAGGGCGTCATATGTGAGTGCACACTGTTGATGAGAGTGTGTCAGGCGTGGATGATTGAATGCCGCTAGCTTGAACCCCCCCCTCCGCCCCTTCCCCATTTCATCCTCCCAGCGGAATTCACCCAACTGCTCGTATGGACGATTCTCTTAACAAACCCGGACGCCGCACCCAAAGTCCCCGACGGCTGCCGTTTTAACCTGCGCGGGCCGTGATTAAATGTGAGTGCGGCATAGACGTAAAAAGGTCTTCATGTAAAACGTGTTTAAGGAGGGCGGCACGGTGGATCAGCTGGTGAAGCGTTGGCCTCACAGTTCTGAGGTCCCGGGTTCGATCCCGGACCCGCCTGTGTGGAGTTTGCATGTTCTCCCCCGTGCCTGGGTGGGTTTTCTCCGGGCATTCCAGTTTCCTCCCACATCCCAAAAACATGCAACATTAACTGGACACTCTAAATTGTCCCTAGGTGTGATTGTGAGCGCGACTAAGTGTCTCCATGTGCCCTGTGATTGGCTGACAACCAGTTCAGGGTGTACGCCGCCTCCTGCCCGTTGACAGCTGGGATAGGCTGAGGATAAGCGGCAAAGAAAATGGATGGATGGATGTCCAAGGAGCTTTACCATGGAGGATCTTGAGGCGCGGGTCGTCACAGGATATCGCCAAATGGCGGTGGGAATATTTACGCTAGCAGGCGAGATGACGAGAGCCAGTCTGCTATGTGCCAAAAAGAAGAGGAGACACCCAAACAGTGGCCGAAATGCACACACCTACCGGCAAGATGAGAGAGTGGATATAAATGTAATGGAAAATAATATAATGTACTGTATAAATATCAGGCAGCTTCCTTGTCGCTCAGCACGCTGGCTATTGTCAGCGAGAGCCGGACTCCTGTTATACAAATACTCACCAGTAAGTGTGTGCTTTGTAATACAGTCCATCGTTCATTTAACATACATACCAACATAAAAGATACATAAAACTGTACCAAAATAAAACTACACACCCATGTTTGGTGTCTGATAGAGCCTTTGCCATCTCGCCAGCAAGTGTATGCGTAACAAGAGGTGGGCGCTCGTAGAACCATCTTCTTTTTGAGACATATTTTGCCATCCTTCAGAAGTCCAGTGATTTAGGTTTTGGTCTATATTATTGTTTAAGATATTTTTAAACAACTAGAGCATTTATTAGAAATTTATTTTCCCTAACAAACCTGATATTTAAATCTTAACATTTTCATACAAATTAACTATTACAAAAAAAATTAACTTATTTTATCAAATGTACAGAATAAATAAAAGTAGTAGAATTATATTTTCTTAAATATATGCATGAATGAAAAAATGTGTCAAATGTAATACAATTTAAATTTTTAAATTTAAAAGTTTATTGCATAAAACTAGCAACCATGTAAACTTGTTCTTTGTATTTTTAAAATATTTTTGACACGAGTTTATCTATAAATATAAAATATGACAAAATATCAGACATTTGTAATGTACTTTTAACAATTGTATTGCATATATGAACGTATAAATGTATGTATAAATCTAAAATATTAATTGCTCTCCTATTTTGTCTATTATTTGATGAGAAATGTATCCTTTGCATAAAAACACTTTAAAGCAAAAGTAGGAGCATATCATAGTAAGATTAACAGCCTGTGCAATCATTACGGTGCCAACCGGATCTTATACGACTGTCGCTAAAAATGGGAGTCTTGATAATGAAGTTTGCAGGGTGTGTGATTGCCAATCGTTGTCGTGCCTCCGGGCGCCATGCGGCATTCGCCCTCACCCCCCCCCCCCCCCCTCCCGCCGACAACAGCCCTGTTCCCCTCAATAATGTTTAAAGCATCACCTGTGTGATGGCTAACTTTGTCCGCGGGGGGAATACGAAAACGAGTTGTTGCCGCTTCTCCCTGCAGGTCTAATGAGTCATGACATGAGCGTCCCCTCCCATACGCTTTCACACCCCCCCCCCCCCCGCTCCCACCTTCCAAGCGCCTTTATAACGAACGCGCAAGTCCTCCTTCTGCACGAGCATCATTCCCGCCGCATCGGGAGGCTCACCGGAGTCCACAAGATGACTCCTCCGCTTTTCCTCTTGCTTGGGTTGGCTTTACTCGCAGGTGAGTCCAGCACCACGGACAGCGACTCTCGCCACTTTTGGCAAGGCATTTTGTCATTTTCATTCCATCATTTGTATTCATTAAAGCCCAAAGTTGTTGTCTCCCCTGCAGGGAATCAAGCGCTTCCACTCGGGAAGGAGGGCCAAAGAGAAGATGTGGTAAGTCATTGTATAAATTACCTTCATATACATGCAAAAGAGAGTCACCGATTGTTTAGTGGTACACACGCCTGGCAGCGTGGGATCGATTCCCGCTCAGTGATGGTTTCGATATCTGCCCTGCGACTGACTGGCCACCAGTTCAGCGTTTAGTCCGCCTTTCGTCTGAAACTAGCTGGGATAGGTTCCGGCTTTCCCGTAACCCTTGTGATGATAAGCAGCTTGGATAATGGGTGGATGGATGCAAGCATAACATCCATGCAGATGCTGTGCATGCAGAACTTGGATGTAATTGTAAATAAACGCATGGGCGGCGAGGGGGGGGGGATAAATCAGAACCATCCATGCAGACAATCGTTACTTTGCGTAAAGGACCTCACACTGATGCCGTCATTCATATCTTCAGGAATAAAATAACAATGTAAACCAAACATTAGAAACAAGCTGGGGGGGGGCATCATTCAGTGTTGTTCAAATATTTGTAATACTTGTACAACTGTAAGAAGTTAAAATCAACAAAATGTAAAGACTTCCAAAAATTGTTTTAAAAAATGGTATGAAAGTATTCAACAGTGTTCGTTCTTTCTATTATGATTGATGTCAACCGTTGGATCCCCTTTTATGTCCTTACGCAATTATTATGGCTAAAGAAATTCACTGGAATATCATACTCAAATAAAATGTTTTGTTCTCAAGATCTTGAATTACTTCTATCGGTCCATAAATTTTCCAAGCCGCGTATCCTCACAAGGGTCACGAGAGCGCTGGAGCCTATCCTAGCTAACTTCAGGCATAAGGCGGATGAAACCCTGAAGTGGTTGCCAGTCAGTAATAGTAATAATAACAATAATAATAAGACCTTACATTCTTATTGCAGTTTGTTCTTGAACGTTTTTTTTGGTTGTTGTATATATTGAGGTCTTCCTCTTTAAGAAGTCGAATCATTTTCATTCCAAAATATTCATTTAAACAAAAACAAACAAACAAAAAAACATGCTTGCATTAGAACTCATTTCTCAACATTTTCCTTAGAAATATGACTAATTAGATTTTAATTTGAACTAACTCTCGTCCACTCGGGCAAAAATTGGTCAGGTTTTTTTCATTGCATTAACCAATTATTTATAAAACTCATGATAAGAAAAGTGTAAAAAAAAAATCCTGTTCTTCCTTGGTCAACAACCAAATTCTGTCAAAAATGTTTGTGGAATGTTGCTGACAAATTGGGAAAGGTGCTTCGCAAATTGCAAAAATTCATCATAAAAACATTCCTGATTGCTTAATCAGGTGACAAGATGTTTGGTGGAGGTTCTGTCCAAAGCTCTCTCCCAGCCGGACACACAAATGGACAAAGAGTGCAAGGAGATTCTCCGAGCAGGTTTGTGCTGCGTTCCAGTTAGTTAAGGATGAAAATGATAAACAAGTACGTCACCCATTTCGTCCTGTTCGCAGGGATTAAACATGCGCCGCCAGACAAGAAGAGCAACGATGTCACCGATGAAGAGCCCGTCAAAGATCATGAAAAGCCTGAGGCCGAGGGCTTGGGTGCACAAGACATCCAAGAACTTCTGAAGTCAGTGGAACCCAACCAGGAGACCTTGAAGGATGAACACAATCAGGAATCATGGAGTCTGGAGAAGAGACACCAGGAAAACCATGGCCAAGAAGAGGAGCAGGAACGGGAGAAGAGAAGCAACTGGAGACCAGGAAGATTCCACCAGAAGAACCACAAACGCGACGAGGAATCTTTGGGAGGAGAGTCCAAAGAGGATGGGGGTGAAGAACGCAGTCAGGAATCCTGGGATTTTGACACTTTGAGGGAGAAGAAAGACTGGAGGCCTGGGCGATACCACCAAAGAAGACACAAGCGTGATGAAGAAGTGTCAGAGGATCCAAGAGAGGAACCAGATGATGAACGCAGCCAGGAGTCTTGGGGTCTCAACGACGACAGGGACAAGAGGAAATGGAGGGTCGGGAGATACCATCAGAGGAGACACAAGAGGGATGAAGAACTCTCAGAGGACCCGGATGAAGAACGCAGTCAGGAATCTTGGGATTTTGACACCGGCAGGTACAAGAGGGGATGGAGACCAGGTAGATACCACCAGAGGAGACACAAGAGGGATGAGGAACTCTCAGAGGATCCTGATGAGGAACGTAGCCAAGAATCTTGGGATTTTGATATTGACAGATACAAGAGACACTGGAGACCAGGAAGATACCATCAGAGGAGACACAAACGTGATGAGGAACTCTCAGAGGAAGCCAGAGAGGAACCAGATGATGAACGCAGCCAGGAGTCTTGGGATCTTGACGATGAGAGGGACAAGAGGAAATGGAGGGCCGGGAGATACCATCAGAGAAGACACAAGCGGGACGAGGAACTCTCAGAGGACCCGGATGAGGAACGTAGTCAGGAATCTTGGGATTTTGACACCGGCAGATACAAGAGGGACTGGAGACCAGGTAGATTTCACCAGAGGAGACACAAGAGAGATGAGGAACTTTCAGAGGATCCTGATGAGGAACGTAGCCAAGAATCTTGGGATTTTGATATTGACAGATACAAGAGACACTGGAGACCAGGAAGATACCATCAGAGGAGACACAAACGTGACGAGGAACTCTCAGAGGATCCGGATGAGGAACGTAGCCAAGAATACTGGGATTTTGACACAGACAGATACAAAAGGGAGTGGAGACCAGGAAGATACCACCAGAGGAGACAGAAGCGGGATGAGGAACTCCCAGAGGAAGCCAGAGAGGAACAAGATGAGGACCGTAGCCAGGAATCATGGAACTTTGACATTGGGAGGGAAAAGAAGACCTGGAAGCCTGGGAGATATCTCCAAGAGAAGTCTAAGCGTGATGAGGAACTCTCTGAGGAGAAGAGGGAAGAATCGGACGGAGACCGTAGTCAGGAGTACTGGAGCTTTGACAAGAGACACAACAATGATGACATAGACTTTGAAAAGCGCATCTGGAAACAGTCACATCCGCAAAATCACCAGATATACCGCAAGCCTGGAGGGGAGGAGTTGTCTGAAGATGAAGACCTGAGGGATGATTCTGACAATTTGGAGGGGAGGAATGAAGCTCTGAGGTATTTGATTCTTCTGCTGGACCAAAAGACCCAAGTCTGTGTAGAAGCAGTAGTTGTAGCAGTAAACAAAATTTCCTGGTCCTGCTTGTTTCTTTAGATATCTGACTGACAAGCGAAACCCATGGATCTACAGAGGCTACTACCACCCTGCCTGGTTTAAAAGGGACCCAGAGGACCATGCTGCTCCAAATAAGGTACACCATCTGTTTAGGATCTTTGGACTCAGTGCAGTTCAGGTCCAGATGTCAAGTATTCAGACTTTCGAATGCAGTTCTGACTCTCAAATGTGTGCAGATGGATGAGGCGGCCAAGCTGCTGAGTCAAAAGATCGACCAGCTCGCCCACCGGGAGGCAGCAGAGGGAGCCATGCACCCGAGGGGGCTCACTCCGCACGAGGTTCTTTAAGCCACATTTTTCTGAAAACACAGCATCCCACTTTCAGACAATTAGTCAATGCCGGCGTCTGGTATGTCGTGTAAAATAGCTCTTAACACCCTCGCCTAGCATTGCCAGAAAGATAGGTCTTGCCCCACAATGTAGCATCTTAAGTACTTCAGAATGTGGACGATTGCTGTGTCGGCTACAACCCACCATTGGGTGTCAGTCTCCCTAATACAGAGTGCTAAAATCTTGCCAAAAAGTCCAGAAAATGTGACATTAAACCAAAGAGACTCACAAAGCCTTCAAGACGGTTGCCCTGAGTGTTCTTAACAACATCCTGCTGTGGAAAATCTGTAAAAAGTTTGATAACGTGACGCTCTGCGGGTAAACTATGTTCTATCTCGTGCTCGTTGACCCGCTAAAGCCGCAGAGCACGTCCAGTAGCTCCTCCGCAACCTTGCTGTGGGGGAGAAAGCCCAGCTCATTATAAAAATGTCCATTCCGCGCAGACATGCCGGGGCCTTTGCTGTACGAGTGCACATTGACAACTTGGCGCAGAACTAGCGACGCCGCTAATATTCCAGAGCAGAATTTTGGCATCCCTGCACTGCCCGCATCTATTTTTTCCGCCCTACAAATTCTCCTTCATTGGCCGCAGAAAGAGTAGCGTTCCTTATCTGCCGCCGCTTTCCCCCCACCCGCGCCAAGCACAGCACACCGGAACGACCTCCCGGGGCTACCAAAGTCGTCAACGGTGGCTTCCGTGAAAAATGCGGTGCTAAACTTAACAATTAAATCCGGAGGTAACAGCTCCATATGCCCAACATGGCACATTAGATTTTATTTGCTGACTTGTGGAATCGTTTAAGTTTTTTTTTTTTTTTTTTTTTTTTTTTAAACACGGTTACTCTGAGGCCAAGTTACTTGCAACTTTGGGGGCTTTTCCTATAGTAGCCCCACTACGAAATTCTTTGATAATTCGGCTCTAAAAGTCAGTTTTGTTGTCCTAACGTGAAATTTGATAGGCGTATGAGTAGAATCATTAAAAATCATGTCTGATAAAACACTCAAGTCTGACATTTTGGTGTGAAGCAGTCATTTGCGGTCATTCTGGCCAATTTCAGTCTTCCCACAAAGGAAGAAAATTTTTGAAAATTCAGCCACCAAGGCCAGTTTAAGATGGCAAAATGAAATTTGGGAGAAAATCACTCATGAGAAGAGCCACAAAAAAAATTCTCAAGATCCTATGTTGAAAAAAAATAAAAACATAGGAAGTCTTCCATTTTGGTTTTAAACCACCATTTTAGGGTCAATGTCCAGGGACCCTTCAAAAATAAGGTTACTGTATAGCTTAAGGCTTATTACTACCAAATCCGAATATTTATGTCAACTTTTGAGATGAAGTCCGTGCTCAGAAAAGCCATAAGACGCTCATTTCCAGCCAAAACTTATAGATGCAATAACGCCACTCAGATCATAACTATTATTTTTTTGCAGGAGAAAGCACTGGAAAACCTGGCGGCAATGGATGCGGAGATGAAGAACATCGCTGCCAAATTGCAGGATAAAGAATAAGCTTTGCTTTTGATGTTTAAATGGGGGGGGGGGGCACTGTTCATCATGTCTGCCAAATAAATCTGCGTTAAAAAAATAATTTTAAATCACAACCATGGAGCCTTGCTTTAAAAAAACGGAAAAAAAAAAACGTGACTGTTATTATTGTATTTGTGCTATTTTGATGTGACATGAACGTGAGCATGAGAATGTTTTTTTGATGTTTACACATAGAGATGCTCCAATATTGACTGATGTCATTTGTCTTTTCAAGTGTTCGTGCTAAATAAAAGTTATTCTGGGACCAAACACACTCTCTTTGTCCAGTAAGTTCAACACATTTCCCCACTAAAATAATTACAGTTCCATTATATTGTTGGACCCAACCAGAATGGAGCATTGAAAGAAAATGTAAGAAAAAAAAATGCATTAAACTCTAAATGAAAATGATTATCTTCTAAATTTGACAAAGAATATTGCTACAAACAGACAAATGTAAATGATAAAAAAAGATAAAGTATATAAAATGAGGCTTCAAAGTCATTTAATTCACTGTAACCAAGGAGCGCCTGGAAAAATCTTTGTTGGAGACATTAAAATAAAGTTATCCCGCGTCAGAATCTTTTAATTCTGTGAAGTTTCAGATGTTGCAAAAAAAAAAAATTAAAATAAAATTCTCTGGAAATAAAAAGTAATAAAAATATGCTGACCTAAATGTCAGACAGAAAACTAGGGTGAGTCTGTTTTGAGGCCTTTCCTTGCTTAACTGCCTGGATGAGTTTGTGACGGATCCAAACAGACACAACTGTCAGCCCAGCTGCTAATGTGCCCCGAACCGCAATCTGCAGGGCTTTTAAAAGTTCTTTAGCTTTCTGTCACTTTTTGTTTTTTGGCCGCCGGCTCCTCTGAATCAGTCTGGCCTGACCTCTCCGTTTCCACGGTGATGCCCGAGAGGAGATAACCGCTGCCGCCGCTCATCAGCAGCTTGGGATGCGTCCTGTTGGGCAGCACCTGGGAGGGCAAAGCGCATCGAGGTTATGACGAGGTCCTGAGGCCATCACGGGGTGCTTGTAGGTCACCTGATAATGGCGCAGCCAGGTGTCGGTGAGGCGCAGGTTGACGGTGCCGCCTGCCTCCTTCAGTTTGGTGAAACACTCGACCAGTGGCTGCAGAGATGAAAGCAAAATGAACGGAGTGTGAGGTTCCCGATGCTGTCAAGATTGCAGTCAAATATGGACATTTGTCAACAAGGAGCAGCAAACAGGACTTTTCTTACAATTGGTTGAAGAGCATTTCTATAGAACAAGTTTTAGCTCTGAGCTTCAAGGTCTACATCCTATTTTCCTTATTTTGTTTTGTTCCAGACAAGGCATTTTACTATTGAATCATGAGGACAATTACTTCCATTTAATTTCCTCGTGGAATGAAGAAATGTTTTCCTCACTCTTTTGCAGCTGCGGGGAAGCTCATTCCCCCGCTAGGGGCTTGCAGAAATGAGACCCGCATTAAATAATGACCCTTGTTCGGAGGGACCGTCGTAAAACTCATATTGAGCTCACCTCTTTGTACTGCGAGTACACCGCAAAGGGCCTGGAGGGCGACAAGAACTTGAGCAGGCACAACAAGACGGGACAAGGGTGGAAGAGAGAGGCGATGACCAACCTGTGAGGAGGCAAAACACAATGAGTCAAGAAAACCATCAAACATCGTTACCAGAAACGTCGACGGATGAAAAAGTTTGCATACCTTTATATTACAGTATTTTTTTTATAAATCATCCTCCAGTGTATAGAGCTCATGCACCTAAGTCATAAAATCACGTGACTTTTGTTTACATCGGCATATTGCCGGTCGAGCAAGTCGGTTGGAGACAACACGAAAATATGTCTTGTCTTGTCTGAGATGACGCGATCGCTACACAGGCGTGTGTGTATTTTGGTCGGACACCATCCATCGTGTTTAATTGCCGAAATCCATTGATATTTTCTGGTCTTTTCATCTGGTATTCCATAGAATGACGTCTTTGAATATCTCTGTCGGCTGTTGTGACAACCAACAGCAGAACAGGTCTCGGGTATTGTAAATATTATATATTATTCCGGTTCAATGTCGAGCAGCTGCATTTGACTGGCGCGGTGAAAACGGTGACGTCACTTGCACCAGCTCCATACACCTTATAAATATCTTAGATGAATAGAAAATGGATGGAGTTGACTTCCTGTGGCTGCAAAAGTAGTATACATCTGTATTCTTGTAACATTTCTTGTCCTATGGTAGATTTTCCCATTACGTCTATAGCTTATAAATCACGGAGTTGGAATTATAAAAACTCACCCGTCTGCGTTCCTCCCCTCTAACAGGGCTGCCGCCGCCGCTAGCCTCTTGCGCTTCTCCTCCTGCTTCGCCCTCTTGATCAGAGCCTAAAACATTTGAAATAACATTAGAACCGTGAAGGTGTCAGTCACACCCAATCATTTGTCATACCTTGGCCTCTCTGCTGCGCTCGCGTTCCTCGTCTGTGGGTTGGTCGCCGCCGGCGTTCGTCTCCGTGTTCTTCGGCGTGTCCCGCTGCTCTGTTTTGGGCTGCTCCTCGCCATCCACGTCGGCAGGAGGTGCCTCTGAGAAGTCGTTACCTTGGTAAGGCATAGTTTTCGACAATAATCTTGTACTGGATCCCATTTAAAATCTTGCAGATGTTCCTAATGATGTGTCCGGTACACGTACCCTCACCAGTACCGGGTTCCTTGCTTCTTGTGTCCAGCGTGCCTGCTAGCAAAGCGTTGACGTGGCAGATGGGAAACTCGTGCAGCGTGTCATGGAAGTGGGTGGGGAAGCCAAAGTTCTCCACTCCTGCTCGGACCGGCCCAGCCCCCGGATACATTTGGATCACTGATCCGAAACCTGCATGAGTGGAGCAGGAGAAGGCGATCGGGTCATTAAACACTAAGACAAAGTCATAAAATGAATAGGCATTTTTTTCTGCATTAAGGGCCACCAGATGGCGTCATTGTTATTACAATGTAAAGTGTATCATGTATTTATTACACCAATTATTATATTATTTTTTTTAAATATGCTTTGTATTGTTTTGGATTTGCATCTGACTTCTTGCTCTGGTGACGCGATGCGGTACTGAACACGGGTTCTGCCGAGTCACAAGTGATGTCATGAGCAGAGTAAATGCCATCAGAGCAATATTGCTAAAAGCTAGAAAGGGATGTCAAATTATTATTATTATTATTTTAAACATTCTTATGGTTCCTCTCAGAGGGCCTGAATATTTAAACCATATAAATGTATCTGTAATCAGATTTGAGTGTTATTATGTACCAACTCGCATGCCCTCGATAGCTTAATGATAATGCAATGGAAAACCACAACAATAAGCATAAATAGTCGCATTTTCATAACCCTTCAAAAAAGGGATATTCTAAATGTGGTGCAACGTGTACTCACAGGCATATAATCTTTATCCTTCTTGAAAAACAGCCATTATTATAGAACTTTACTGATTTACAGAGTAGTAACGACTCTTCATTTGTGTCTGCAAGACTGTGTTGTATTTAATATGTTGTCAGTCTGTACCAAAAAAATGTGGTGTAATGTAAAATATACGCCTTGGGAAACGCTGAACAACACACCCACCTCCCATTCTTTCCATGATGGACCCCAGCACGAGGCCAGCACACGTCTCAAACACCAACACTTTGCTGCCGGCGTGGATGTTGGCCAGGTTTAGCATCAGCGCCAGCGTGTCGAATCGCAAGTGACTGCATCACATACACACACACACACACACGCATGTGCGCGCACACATTACTCACACTGTTGTGGATTTCTGCTGCTGGTTGGAGGCAAAAAAATAATAAGAAAAAAAAAGAACTCACCAGATCTTTCCTGGCTCTCGGCCGTGGTACATGAGCGCCAGGATACGACTAGTTGGCCTCAAAATGGTCACAGTGTTCTCGTACCTGAAATTGCATAAGGTATGCATAAAATACATTATGTATGTTTTTTTTTGTAATGTATACGTGCCGGGCTTACTTCTTCTTTTTCTTCTTGATGTACTTGTCCTGGGCATATTCGGTTTTATTCTTGAAGCTAGAGCTGTTGTCTATGAGCTGTTGGATTATTTCCTGCAAACCAATCAATATACTGAAATTGAGTAAAGTATATTATTAAAAACAGTCATCCCTAATTGATACTATACCATTTCCAGGGCTCTAGACCAACGTTTGCATAGGTAACATTGGTCCGACCTAGACATGATTTGATCACACCCTTTCATCTTCTTTTCCTAAATAAACGGTTTACTTTAGGTCCAAATTAACGGGAAAACATCTGGCTATTCCCTGTTTGGTAGTTTGTGAACCAGTAACAGATGTGAACACGCTAGTGCCGGGCGTCTGTCGTCCTCGCGATGTACACCACAAAGTGTCATGGTGCACGTCCTTGAGTTTCCATCAGTACCTGACCCTTCAGACCTTGCTCTTTAAGCGTCTCGATATCCTCCCGGGTCAGCTTCTGCGACTTGCCATCGTCCACGATGTTGCGGTTGTCCGTGCCCGCCTCCTTCACATCTTGCAGAGTAAGTGTTAAAGTTTGCACGGTTCTCATTCTTCAAAAACCCTTTGGTGTTCATTACTTGAGAAATAAGAAAAAAAAAAAAAAAAACATACCACAAGCAGCACTCTGCACATCTTTCACAGGCTGCAACTCTCCTCCGGATACAATATCAAAAGTGGTGCTGTACAACTGCCCCACGGCGTTGTCCAAGAAGAACCACTTCTTCTCGAACACCACTTTCCTGGAAAAAAAATGCTGCTTTATTTCACTGTCATAAAAACTTATGTCAGACTGGGTCTCCATTGAAATTCCTTCTTAACACGGGCATGAAGTATCGCATTGAATACAAAGTGACAGCCTTAGACTATAAAGTCCAGTTTGAAACGAACCCCTGTCACGTTATCTTGTTAGCTGCCCACAACGGGACACTTTATTTACTTTTAGACTTACTTTCTCGACTGTATTTGGACAGCTTTGTAGATGTCTCCACGCTTCAGCACGACGTGGTCGCCCTCGTTGATTTTATCCAGGGAGTCGTCGTCCCCGCCGTCCGCCATTATCGGTCAAACTCGACGACTGATGGCACAGTGTCGAGAGCTGCTAGAAAACCAAAACCCACCGTGGTTCGTAAAAATAGCAGTTTTACAGTTGTGGAGCGGACGGTGCTATAAAATTGCGTCTCCACGTGTTAGCTTTCACTTCGCAATCGCTCAGAGGGAAACCAATAGACAGCAGAAATGCGCTACTTCCGCGTTTTCACCATTCTCAGCAGCGATTGGTCCGAATTGACAACAACCAGCCAATCACAGATGACGTCAATTATTTGGGTGGGTGACGTGGATTTCAGAATCATCGATGTAATATTTTTCTTACATAAATTAAAAGGAATAAGCTCCAACCACTCCGGCGACCCTTGTGAGAATAAGCTGTTCAGAAATTCACTAGTGTATAACCATAACGAACTAAGATACATAATACTTTAAACTTTATTTTTAGAATAAAAAAATAAAGGTTAAAAAAGAGCAAAATCAAGCCAATCAAATCTTCAACTAAATAGAAAAATAACTGTGGCAGATAAGGTAAAGAAGGAAGTCTCATAGAGGTAATAAAGACATAAAAATGTATTTATTGTTACAAAAGTCAAGTCTTACCAAGTTTGAGGGCAAAATTATTTACAAAAACAACACCAGGGCTTGGCCTCAATGCAGATCAAAATGCTGAAAAAGTTTACAAAATGATAAATAATGAGCACACAATTCATGACATCGTTGCCATGTTGAGTTCTTTGACTGTAAACCAGTGGGATTTTTTTTTCCCTCAATAAAGAGTATAACTGCATCATGACTAAATGAAAATGAATTCTGTCATTCTTGGCCTCCCGTCAGTTTGTGGAACAGTTCTTCATCTAGGGTCTCGTTCTGATCTTTGGACCGCGTCGAGAGGAAAATGTAGCCGCCGATGAACTCGTGCACCACCTTGCAGTCACAGCTCAGGCAGCAGAAAGCGATGGTCACGTTCTGGTCAAACTCGATGGTCACCTGCAACCACGCACGATATTGCAGCCATTCGCAACCTGGGTATCAGCTGAAATGGCCGGAATGACCCGGAAATGGTTGCCTCAATCCACAAAATCCGACTTCCTGTGTCTTTGTTATCACCTACTTGTCTTATCTCCCAGTTGACGTTCCACTGCTTCATGTTGGCGAACCTCCACGTGGTGACGGGCAGGCAGGTGGACATGTCCAGACGGATCAGGCGGTTGTACGAGATGCCGAGGATCTCGTCTTTCTTGCTCCCCCTGAACCTGATCCGACGAAGACACCGTTCGTAAAAATTGATCATCAATTATAGTTCCATTTTATTTCCGCATTACACACTACCTGACAATGTAGTAGTTGATGCCAAACTCCGGAAGAGACTGCCAGGCCTGGATAAACCGCATCTTGGCATCCATGAGGGACAGACGCGCTATGTTCTGGTGGGCCTCCAGGATACGTGCTGTGAGCTTGACGCGGAAATAACAGTGAGCGCAAGCGGCGGGAATGACGTAGTTGCTCTTAAAGTTGGTGTATCGTCATCAACCTGCTTGGTCTTGTGCTTCTTGGCGTAGCGCGGGGACACGAAACACTCGGCGTTCATGTCCATGGCGTCCAGGTCGGGCGCCGCCTGACCGGGAGGCGGCGCCAGGCTCTTCATCTGTAAGAAGGACTGGATGCTGCGCACTTCGGACTTGTACGAGCTGTACGCCATGGTCTTGCCCTTGGAGGCCAGGATGCATGCCGCCTTCCACTTGGCGTACTGGGTCTCCTGCGGGACCACAAAATCGTTGTTCTTGATACGCCTTATATCGTTACAGAGTAGTTGTTTTTTTGTTTGTTTTACCGATCTAAAAAAATACTGACATCTGCCGTATTGCAGGATTTTGCGTGTATGCTGTAATTTATTTTTTTTGGGTGTAAATAAATTCTTCAAAGGTGAAAAAAATCATTAAAACACATTTTAAAAGGAATAAAATGTATATTGTTTACAGTACAGCTGTGTATTACTGTATGTTTAAGAATTTAAAAGAAGAGTATAAAAAGTGTATGAGTGTGGAGGAGTTTCACACAGCTTGAAAACATGTATTGTATTGAAAAAAAATATGGTCAAATCTTTGCGGATTTCACCTATTGCGGGGGTGGTCCGGAACACCCCCCCCCCCCCATGATAAACAAGGGAATTCTGTAATGTAATTTCCGGCCTACAACCCACGACTTTTTTCCACACGCTTTCAACCCTGCACTTTATGCGGTGATGCGGCTAATTTGTGCATTTTCTCTCACGGCCGCAAGGGGGCACTCAAGCGGAAAAGGTAAGAATGAGACCAGTGGAATATATGTGCTGAGGAAGTGACTTTTTCTGGCCGTGTCAGCGCTGCGGTAGCGTGTTGCTGCTGTGTTACTGGCCTGTCTCACTGATATTTACCGATAAGTTTTATTTTAGCTGGCCCTGTTAGTGTTAGCGCAGTGCTAGCATTAGTGCTAGCATTAGTGCTAGCATTAGGGCTGTGCTAGTGTTAAACTCTTTCTGTGTCCTGTCTTTCTTTGTGAATATCTCGTGTTTCAATGTGGGCACTTGCGCCTTCTACACAGTTGCAGCATATGTATGAATCAAATGGTATTTCCTTTACAAATTTACTCATGAGGCTTGTAACCAGGTGAGCTCTGTAGTCCGGGAATTACGGTACATGTAGCACTATAATATTTTACTGAAAATGTCCAGTGTCAACTTCAACTTTATATCTCCCTGCGCAAGTGCGGTGTACGCCACAGGAGCTTACGTTGTCGCAACGGATGTACACCTCGTTCATCCCATCCGCCACTGGCAGGAGGAGCTTGATGCCGAACTTCTTGTCCGTGACGTTAACGTCAGGGACGATTTCACAGCCTGAGGAGAACACGGCCACGTAAGTTTAATATCGTGTGCTCGCAAGGATGAATTAGGAGTGAATTCATATCGAGCCAAACGTTACCTCGTAGGTGAAACTGCTCTATGGGTTCTCCCACAGCGGCCTCTTTGTTCTTGTAATAGGAGATGGTGGTGTCCTTGAATACAAACCAATACTCTTTGTAAGGCCGAAGCGTCAGTCTTTTTGGTCTGAGTTAAGAGAAAGTCGTCAAGAAAGTTGTTAGCTTCTTTTTACACTTGTACAAACATAAAAACGAGTCTAATCTTGGATTGTTTCAAGATGTATATAATTTAGTGTTTGCACTTGAATGGATGTATAAAAAAAACTCCAATCTTTGATTTTTAGTTTTAGACAGTATTTAACTGTTAAAAATTAATCAGATTTTGATTTTTTTTTTTTTTTAGAAAACATTTTCCCCATTTGCATGTTGATTAAAAATGTTGAGAATCCAATCTGAAAATGTCATTGTCTCGTTTATAATAATCAGTCGAACCTCGACACTGGTAACAGAGTAATGATAACAGGAACGTATACAGATGGGATTTTACCGGAAGAGTCGGAGGGAATCTGCCAGTTCGGGAATGTCTGTAATATCTTCCTGGAGGTTGGAACAAACAAGTGTGAATTATCCTACTATATATTCCGGCCAAGATGAGACAATTAAAGGAGGCCCACCAGTAAACCCCCCATTGATTTCCACTGTAAGACCCTCAAAAGAAGAAATGACAATTATCAAATACATTTACCAGAATTCTGTCCGAGACGCCGCCTTCAAGTGTCACCTCCAGGTTTGAAAGGGCGGCTTCTACTTCATCGATTTCTTGCTCTTTGGAATGGTCCAGGGGCTCACTGGACATGGTCAGTTTACAGATGTGATACTGCAAAGACAAGACGGAAACTGAAGCCCAGGTGGAACTGAATGAGTCTGTCGCGATTGTCAGAAAAGATGACACAATTCTGCCCACAAACATTATGAACAGAATTGACATATGGCGGCCTTGGTGGGGTCCTAGTCTCACCGGAAATGAGTCTGACTTAGTGCTGGCAATGCGAACCAAATTTTGACACCGGTCGTAGAGGAACTGAACAACCCGTATCAGGGGGTTCAGTTTGCCATAGCCCCGAAGGACTCCCAGAGGAACACAGTCGAACGTACCAAGCCTATGCCAGAACATGAGCAAAGTTCCATCGGAGGTTGGGGTTGAAACTACTTCTGACGGGAATCTGCCTGCCGCTCCCAGCAGACCCTCACAACATGTTTGGGCCTGCCAGGTCAGACCAGTATCTTCCCTCACCATCGGGTCACATTCACCACCACGTGGTGATCAATTGACAGCTCCGCCCCTCTCTTCACCAGAGTGTCCAAGACATACGACCGCAAGTCCGATGACACGACCACAATTTCGATCATTGAACTGCGACATCGGGTGTCCTGGTCCCAAGTGCACATATGGATGCCCTTATACCCCGGTAACCTGCCTCTGGGCAAGGAAACCTAAAATCACTGTTCTCAACCATCATGGGGGTTTCAACGGTTAACTGTCAACATTGGCTTTGATTTTGGAAAGTAATTCCTCTCAGTCTGCAGCCATGTTGTTAATGAAAGCAGTGCATGTCAGTTTGCTTGCATGGAGCCTGTCACTGTGACATACTTACTCAATCACAACATTCACCTTGAAACAGACAAACCTGATCTGTAGCAGTATCTGGTTTTGATGCATGATGATGTCGTCATATTCACCTGAAGTGAAGCAAACATGAGCATCTCCTCCTCGGTGCAGTCGATCTCCTCCAGCAGGATGGCCCAGCGAGCCTGCTCGTACAGCTGCGTTATCCTCACGGCGTCATACTAGCAGAGGCAGTTTAGGACAGAACAGGATGTATCAACACTACTTATTGGTATGCGTACAAGAGGTGTCCACATATTTCATAAATACAAATTTTTGTCTGTCCTACGAACGCTGTTCTATGCACTCTTTGAAAAATGAAGGTCTACCGCAATGCCTTTGACTTACTTTGGGGTTAAGGTCAAAGAAGACGTTGTACTTAAAGCGTAGTAACAGCTTGTCATTGTCTTGAATGTCCTGCTCCATGAGCGAGCGCGAAGAGTCCAGCCAACTGTCAATCACACATCAAAGTGGTTCAAATTAAGAACGGCACCAGAGGAAGGATGATGTACAGTAAAACTTTGAAGTCTTCCTACCCGGCATTTCTGATGGCTTTGTCCTCCAGGGACAGAGGCTGGTAGATCTTGGCCAGCTCGGCAGGAGGCAGGTTGGGCTGGGAGTCGGCGAGGGGGTTCTCCCCGAACCATAGGCTAGTGGCGGACACCGGCATCCCGTTCTCGGGGTCGTAAGTGGCCGTCATGGTCTTGTACGTTGTTGCTTGTTTGGGGGAATATTGGATCTCATTAGTTTGGATGGGTTAGGGTTGACGTTGGGGGGGTTACGGTATTTGGTTGATTGGGACAGCTGACGGGTTATCGTTATGAGTTGGAGGTTTGGGTTTAGGGTTGGGATTAGGTTGGTTAGGGATAGAGTTGGGGTTCTAAGTGTAGGGTTTAGTCTTTAAGGGTTAGGGTCTTGGGTATAGGATAGCTGGGTTAGGGGCTAGTGCTTAGAGTTTTCAGTTCTAGGTAGAAGGGTAGAGGATTCAGGAGTTACTTTTATGGTTTCAGGGTTTAGGGAATAAAATAAGCGGTTTCGTATTAGAACAGTCCCGCTATATTTTGCCAGTACCTGAGCCCCCGCCGCTGACTAAATCAATGTCCCAGATGTCCTCCAACGGAGAATTCTTGCCCCTGTTTTTCTTCTTTTTGGAGTGATCGTCAGGAGGCTGGAGCAGGGACAGTTCCTCAGGCCGCCTGATGTCTGACATGAAGAAGAAGAAGAAGAAGAAGGCCAATTGAGGAAAAATGTAGTTAAATTTGAGCAAAGGGCTGGGGAGAATGCACTCACTGAGGATTTGACAGATCTCCGCCACTGCCTTGAAGACCATGCAGGAGAAGCTGACGGTCATTTTGATGGTTTTCATGTTGGGGAGCTGCAACAGCATGGGTTTGTGTTGGGGGGTGTAGCGCAGGTCTGCATCAGCCTGTGTGCGGGTGAATTAAAAAAAATGTTACTGAGCTATAGTAGCAACCTAAAACTCGCAAAAACTGAGAAATCCGAACCTCATTAGAGGCATCTGTTGAAACATGAGACACGCAAACAAATGAACAACAATGGAAGGTAATGAAGGTGTACTGAAGACACATTTTATCGACAGCAGTAGAAGAAGGGACCAGCATTTTTTCCCCATTAAAACACTCGATGCGGAGTTATTCTAAATGTTTTCGCAGCTGAGAAACGTTTTGGCCTTGAGCGCTCCTTCGCAGTTATTTGCCAAACAGAAATGGATTTCTGATTTAAATAAAACAACAACATTTTGGTGGCTACATTTCAAGGATGTCCTCCCCATTTTCTCCCGTTTGTCCCACCTGAATTCCATACTTGTCCAAGGTCCAGTGGGTCTTGAGCAGCCAGCATTTCCTCTGCTCCCACCACAGTGCGTGATCAGACCAGTCCTGGGGAGCCTCTGCGCATAAAAACGTCACACATGTAATATTTAAAGACCACAGATTTGTTTCGAAATACATTGTACACGATTGAAGAGGATTGCTGAGAGTTTACATGCAAAGACTGAAAACTATTTACCGGTAGGACTCAATTGTAAACATACAGTGTTGAACACCGCCTCTACGCCACTGTTGACGGGGCATAGGGATCGGGGATCAATTGATGAGTGTTATAGTTGCATTGAAAAATAAATACTAAATACTAATAAATGAATAGAGTCAACTGTTTAGAGCGTTGGCCTCACAGTTCTGAGGACTGGGGTACAAATGCCGGCCCCGCCAGTGTGGAGTTTGCGTGTTCTCCCCATGCCGAACTGGGTTTTCTCCGGGAACTCATGTTTCCTCCCATATCCCCGTAACATGCATCAATTGGAGACTTGGCCGTAGGTGTGAACGTGTGTGTGACTTTCCGCAACCGTTGTGAGGATAAAGTGGCTAACAAAATGAATCTATGCACAAATAAATGAACAAATAAATATTTTAAGTTTGTAGAAACGGGTGTAAATCACCAATGAGCCTTTTGGGGTTGCCTCCGGCCATCGAGCACAAAATGTCATGTCATTATCCAAGCCGCTTATCCTCACAAGGGTTGCGGGAAAGCTGGAGCCTATCCAAGCGAAAGGCGGACGACACCCCGAACTGGTCGCCAGTTAATGGCAGGGTAGATATCGACACCATCACTGAGCGGGAATCGATCCCACGCTGCCCGCACCAAAGGCAGGCGTGTGTACCACTACATCATCAGTGAATATTACTATATAACATTACGGGTGGGGAAACCCCAGCCATATTATAGGCTCACTATCTTATTTGTTAGGGTTTGTATGTTCATCTACTGACACATATGTATTAATTTCCTTCTCTCAAAATTTTTGTGGACCCCCAAATTTGCCCCCCCCAACATCCCCCCACCCCCCACGGTACGCCGCCGCATGCTAACACTTCAAAGTCCTCCACGTGAGCTCCTCCATGTTTACAAGGCTGTGCATGATCAAATTAGACCCTTGCTGGACTTTGCGTCCCGGGGCAACCTGAGCCATCGCGGTTAAGAACAATAACACTTCAGCGTGGAGCAAACTAGGGCGCGGCCCGGCAAACACTTGTATAGAGTTTTAAGAGCGGCTGGCGTTCAGCTGTTCTGTCGTCTGACACTTACTGATTTTCTCCACCAGCTTCAGCATGAGGCCTCCGATGTGCAGGTCGCCTTTCACGCGCAGTTTGAAGCGCATGGACTCATCGCCGTCTTTTTGGTCCACGTGCACCTGCAGCTCCCACGACGTCTCCCCGTACTCGGCCGCTGTGATCATGGCTCTGTATAGACGGCAGGGATAGAATACATACATTATATAAATAACAAATAATGTGTGACAATACAGGAAGAAAATATGGCGGAATGGAAAATAAAATATGAACTATGCCGTGATGCAAAAAGTCAAATAAATATGGATAATAATGCAAAAAAATGAAATAAAATGTGGATGATTGGGTGAAGTAGTAAAGTATAAATGACACAGAAAAAAAACAAGAAATAAAATGTCGACAATGGAATAGTAAAATGGAATAAAATTTTCAGGCAAAATAAAATTCAAACAATGGTAACAATATATAGGATGTCCCCCAAAAAATTATACACACTTTAAATTGTGATATTTGTAAATTATTTTTCATGTTTAAAATTATTCAAATTATAATAAATGTCAAGTTTGCAATTACTTGAAGTGTGCATACATTTTTTGGGACACCTTGTAGGTGGGGAAAATAAAAATTAAATCAAATATGGTGAGGTTGATATTTGATAACAGTTAAACAAAAATGCATGATGACCAAAGTATATATTAATGAGGATACTGCACCAAAAACAAATAAAAAATAAAACAATGTGAAGAATGAAAAATAACCACTGTAAAATAACGTATAATTATTATTAGTGGTATTATTAAAAATAATAAAAATAGCTTATAGCTAAAATATGGATGATCGAAAACAAAAATAAGTAATAAATAACACATTATGGATGATAGGCAAAAATTATAAAATCCAGGTGATTGAGAAATGAAAAAAAATTCAGTTAGATGTAAAAACATTACACATCGTTGCTTATAATTAAATGCATGCCTGGGGGAATTCCACTCAGCTATGTTGTTTTGGGACTTTGAAAATATTGGGCAACAACTGGAGCAAAAGACGTAACAGATCTTTCTCAACTTCCTGTGATCACGTCCATATTAATTTGGCCGTCGCTTAGTAAACATTACAACAGCAGGGCTATACCGAAGACGAAAAAATACTTTAAGCAAGTGGATTAAAGTCGGAAAAAAATATTCACAAGGAAAAGGTTGATTCTGAATGAGAAGACACCATTAGTCAACAAAGTCAATTTTAATATGATTGCAAAAAATAATTATATTTCTTTAGGATCTTTTACTTGGAGTCGAGCGTTCACCTAACACAATTGTCAAAATAATTTTCAATATTGTCCCCCTACTGTCACCGTAACCTCAACTTCTGCATGCCTTGCAAAGCTAAAATCTGCTTCTACATTAATTAAAATCATAAGTGTGGGATAACGATATGGAGGGGGGGGTGCAGGTAATGAGGGTAGACGAAGAGGAGGAGGAGGAGGATCAGGGAGGCTTCAGCTGTGGAATGCATGACGAGCAGGGACACGAATGTACTGCACTGGAGAACCAATCTGCAGCTTAGAAATATGAGAAATGCTGAAAATGCTGGAATAGTGATTTATTGGTCCTGGGAAATCGGGGCAAATCAGTAAAATCAATATCGAGTGCTTTGAATCATGATTTTGCGTCACCGTTGATCTTATTATAAAAACTGCACATCCATTTTATGTTTTTAAAAAACTGAGCAAAAAGAAAACCATGGTTTTTTTTTTTAATATCTGAAATCATTAAAGAGGTGTGTGCCTGTATAAATATTTGCTTAAAAATGTGCAATTAAGCTGTGATTCATGTGGACAAGTTAACTGTTAACAGTTCGAGACAGCTCAGCAGAAGAAACAAAAAGAATAAAACAATATTGATGCTCACACTAAAAACTATATTTACTAATCTGTTGCATTTTAGTTTTACTGTTACAATGATTATTGTGTGTGTCGGGGGGGGGGTGAACAGTAAGTTAAACATTAATTACTTCAGCACACACTTTGAAAACCAACAACAAAAAAAACAAGTTTCACACACAATATCATGTTTTCCTCGTGAAAATTCTTGTACTTAACGGGAGTTTTAAAAGCTTCTTACCTGGATTTGGGAATGTGTGGCACTCCCGGTGGAGTTCTCGTGAGAAGTGGGGTGAGGAAGCGAGTGAGAACGAGAGCTCGTCGGAGATGGAAGCCGCGCCCCCTAACCGCCAGGTGAGTCAGATAACAGAAGTGGTCGTCCATCTTCGCGTTGCCTGGCCCCCAGCTGAGTAAGAAGAGTGAGGCTTGTGAACACAACAAAAACACTTTATTTTGGGTTTACCAACACACGGCTACCTGTTTTAGTTATGATGAAAACATTTAGAGTTAGCGGCTGTCTTTCTGCCTCTTAAGTAGCGTAAAAGCAGGTTGTAGCACTCAGTTAGCATGTTAGCTCGATTCCATCAATTATCGTTGTGATTTACGACTTTAAAAAAAACATATTGGATGAAATATAAAGTGAAGTGGTCTCTATTTTTCTTCTTCAGGTCGCCGCATTACGAGGAAAAAAAACAACGTCAAGGTCCAGTCTTTGTGCCCACATCCTACCCAGTGAGTGAATCAGGATGAGTCGCTGGATAGCATCACCAATGTACAAAAACATGGTCACTTTTACCCAAATTTTGATTCAAATCTATTTGACACGGCCCCTTGTTCGCTGTCAGTGAGTTTTAATCCTGCCACCCTTTGGTTTCTTTTTGTAAAAAGGTGCAATTAATGTATCCAGTATAACAAAACGCTTTCTCTCTGGCAGCACCACTAATTTGGTATGTGAAGAAAAAAAACAACGTTTCATTGAAATAGCTTTGAAAACCCTTTAAAATTACACCCCAGTTAGAGATAGCTTGAGTAATAAAGATATACAAACTTTTTTTTTTATGTCGGTAGGCATTTGTGACCTTTCACCAGGTTGAGTGATACATGGTGATTGGTTTATTTTTCCTGTTTATCAAGATTATTTTTCAGTCAACTCCTGTATCTAGGGGATGTTTGTTGAGCATTATGAGCCACAATTTGGCGAGCGGAGCATTCTAAAATTTATTTAAAATATATTTAATTACACAATAACTGAGTCGGTGTAATGCGACTTTCGAATGAAATGTAAAATGGTATGAAACCAAATTGACAGGATCCTCAATCACATTCCAACATAAAGGAATAAATCAGTTTGTCTATAAATCTATAAATGTCACATGAACGTCTCAAGTGGTTCTTGTGACTGGAAAATGACACAATAAAAACTCAAACGTCAACTGATTTGGAAAAATTTAAAAACATGCAGATGACAGGGGTTTTCCGACTATGTGGAATCTTACGTGAATCTTAAGGAATTTCTTACAAGTTGATGAAAAGGGAGGTTATACAGCAGTAGTTTTGTGGGATGTAGTTTACATTTTAACATGAACATTTAAAAAAATATGAGTGTATTAATCTGCACACCCTTTGAAGGATTTATAGGATAGGGCTGCAGTTTTATTTGAACTTGCTCGACATTTCAACAGTTTTTACAGTAGCGGTGCTGTAAATTTACTTTTTCCTGAGGTGGACCTTCAGTTCAATCCCTCATTTATAACATCGCAGGAATTATGATTGGGCAGGGTCCTCATACGGTTTGTAAAATAATACAGGCTCCACTATGGTTTGAACTCTTCAAAATACTTGGGAAAGTCAGTTATGACTCTACAGACAGGTGAGTAATTATTTACTTAGCAAGAATAGAGTTACTTATTAGTCACACAGTAAGAGGCACATGACTAAGATCACTCACGTCCACGTCTCAAGTTTCTACATTAACTTGCAGAAAGAATGAACTGGGGGGAAAAACAAATTAAAATGACAGTTAATTATTTTACATTTGTCTGCTCAAAAACATCAACACAGTTGCTGCCACATGATGGCGCCAGTAGATCACGTCAGAGGTGAACCCATGCCCACTGCTGGTAAAATTTGTGGACTAATTTTCAGTTTTGTTGTCTTAAAAAGATCAAAACAAGGGTTGAAATTTTCCTCCCTGATGTAACGCCGATTTGGTTTTAAAGGCTGTAACTAGCAAAGCGCATCCAATTAAATTAAACAATCCCAGGGGGGACTGAGTGTTTATGGCAGGCAAACATTTTTACATGTCTTGGCTAACTGGAGGTCTGTGCCTAACCTTTGACCTTTAGTGAGCATTTGAGATGGCTAAAGACATGGTATCGTGGGGGTTTCAAAGTCCAGTTTCCTGTACAGTCTCGCTGACCACTTGACCATTTTGGACCGCACCCTGCAGATGAGATCACACCAAGGCCTGAAGAAATATTCTTGAAATTTCACAGGAGAACCAAAAGAACAAACAAAACCCAAAATTCAGACACCCCAATCCTGGTGGCACTGATGTTACTGTATACTCCACAATCTCCACTTTGCTGCAACTGCCTGTTTCCTTGTCGCCCTCAGTCTCCTCCCTATTAAAATTTGTCTCCATACTTTGCCACGTCCTCTGGATGCTGCAGCATTATACCTCACAGTTTCCTTCTGGATACTATTTTTCTCCTTATCTTAACCTGTGGATTCTGCCATTTTGTACCCGAAATTCATTTCTTTGCGAGTAGCCTTTTTTTTCCTGTCCTCAAAGAGCAATGTTCAGTGTGGTAAAGAAGTGAAGAAACGGGTCCAAGCAGGTTGGAACAGCTGGTGGAAGGGGTCTGGTGTCCTTTGTGACAGACGAGTCTCTGCTAGGATGAAGGGCAAAGTTTATAAAACAGTGGTGAGGCCAGCCATGATGTACGGATTGGAGACTGTGGCACTGAAGAGACAACACGAAGCAGACCTGAATGAGGCAGAAGTGAAGATGTTGAGGTTCTCACTTGGAGTAAGCATGTAAGATAGGATTACAAACGAGCTAATTAGAGGGACAGCCAAAGATGGATGTTTTGGAGACAAGGTTGAAGAGTGCAGACTTAGATGGTTTGGCCATGTTCAGAGGCGAGTGAGTGAGTATATTGGTAGAAGAGTGCTGAGGATGGAGCTGCCAGGCAAAACAGCGAGAGGAAGACCACAGAAAAGGTTGATGGATGTTGTGAGGGAAGACATGAGGACAGTGGGTGTTAGAGAAGAAGATGCACAAGATAGGCTTAGATGGAAAAAGATGACACGCTGTGGCGACCCCTAACGGGACAAGCCGAAAAGAAAAGAAGAAGGAGTCTTAATTTGAAGAAAATTTGTGCCAATAGTAAATACAGGAGAACCTTGTTTCGATGCATTCAGTGCGGCAGTATTTTTGCTTTCCTGGTACTACTCAGGTGGTAGTATTTTGAAGTATAATACTGACAATCCCGTTAAACTCCATTTGGTTGCACCACCCCTTACCCCTAAACAATCATGGCGAATATGTTGTGCCGGGACATGAGATCACCCCAGAGGGCTTGGGCTAGAGGAAATGTAATTTCTATGGAAGGGAACAAAAAAACAAACAAATAAACCCTGAGCTTCGGAAAGCGTGGAAAATAACCAGTCAGACTGAGGCCACGTCGGCATGACACCTGCACTGTGTGGTGGAAAAGGATGGATATTGATATTAAAGTCCGCTTTTTGAGACACAATAAATTACATGTGAGGAAGCCCAACATAGCATCTGTTGAGGCCTTTTTTTTTTTTTTTTTTGCAGATTTTCCGTATTTACGGATAGGGAAAACCTCACGGTGACCTGGGAACACGCTTACCCAATTAGCAGCCTCGCCTTATGGATCAAATGGAAGTGAAAACATTCACTGCCATGACGGAGACGCATCACAATGACCCATTCATGCCGCCAAGGCTCGTGCTTTGGGGAAGATTTGAGTGGGGGGGGGGGTCTTCCAGAGACTTAGTGGGGCGGAGGGGATAGACGTGAGGGAGTCATGAATGCAACAAGGAACTACCTCACCGTTTGCTTTGATGGCTCGACGGAGGCCTAATTCATGACTCAATATGGGTGCGGAGGTAAACACTGTTTCAAAAGTGTTGTTTTCATAATGTTACCAACCCGCTGCCACCCGCCCCCATCCCTTTGGACGCTCTCACCTCTGCAGGCTAGCAAGACCGTCGGGCCCGTTCCTGTGGGAATAGTGCCGAAAGGGCGACTGAGGGAGTCAGGAGGCCTGAGAAGTAGCACGGAAAGAGAACCTCTTGACAGCACCAGACTCAGGGGACTGGAACGGGGGGCTGCCCTATGCCACCACTGAGAGCTCAGATTCATCGAGCTCCCGAAAATACATTTTCCAGTCTCGGCTTCTTAATTTATTTTTCGGAAGCCTTCGACCTCTGCAGAGGTCACGAAATCCTTCGTCGCACAAGATAACATCCATGCTGTCTTATTTAGTTTACAAATCATATTTAGAAAGTTTTCTCCTTAAAATTAACTAATTGATGAACACAAAATATGGTATCTTCAGAGGGACTGAGTTTGCGCTGCGACCCAAAGCTCAGCATAAAGGTTCCTCTATTTCCAGGTTAATTGTTTATTTACATGAGCGTGGAGCCATCGGCGCTTCTATTAATGGAACCATCTAGAGGTTTCCGCTGAGGCTTATAAAAATGTTCGCTACACGCAATAGAAAATGCAAAAGTGTGAAAACTTTTCAGAAAGCAAAATGTTCAAAGTGACAGTCATTGCCAAGTTTGCAAACAAATCTCAGCTGCCCTACTTGTTATTGATGCTTTTTATCAGAGAAAGTTAGACTATGATGCATTGTTTCTAATACCTTGATCCGCCGGCATTCCTAGTAGTACACAGGGGTCGCATGGGTGACAAAATTTCAGGATATGTGATTAAAAAAAAATATATAGACATGCTCTCATCAGATTTTGGATTCTGCAGTGTTATACTCCTAAGTCTCCACTTTGCTGCAGCGATCCATTTTCCCAGTCTTCTCCTGGATCGAATTTGCCGAGAATTAAATGCAGATTACTGTATTTTGGATGCATTCAACGTGGCAGTGTTTTCAGTTTAAAGTGGCATATTCTCTTGCAGCCCTTAATCTCCTCCTAGATAAAATTAGAAACAAAATAAATCCATAATACAAATGCGGTTCTGCACACTGGAAAAGTCTAAAATGCTGGGTGGCCTTCTGCTTCTATCAAGGGAGAAACAAATGCTAGCGAGATGGGCTGTGCAAGGATGATGGGAATTACATTGCTGCACGCCACAGCCGCCACCTCCGTTGTTTCTCCACGGCGTTCTCCGCATGGAAACATCTGATGGGAATAAACGTTTTCATGGTGCCTCCTCGGGCTGTCATAAATACTGCTTGTCAGCGGCATATAAGGCTGTTCTGTTGAGAGGGTTTACAGCAAAGGACGTAATACGGCGCCTCTTTGGGAAACGCGGCTACCTTAAACCACCAGTATCGTTTTACCGGTCGCTGGTAGATCCTTGTCATTCTTCAGTTCGAATTGAAACTGAAAGATGGCGATGATCCACCTGAAAACGTGTTCTTGTCTGACTAAGATGCAAATTGTAAATAAAATCTGAATTATCTTGCTTTCGTCGTCACTGTCAGCCACCATGTGGGGAAGTTCGATGCCGTTTTTTAGTCCTTTTGTGCTCGTCAGGTGTGCTGACTGAAGCCATATGCGCTCCCGTGACTTTTATTAGCTTTGTCAAAAGCCTCAGAGACTAGAGAAGGAAACACTGCGCCTATAATGGCTTTAAAATACCACCTTTTCCTCTGCAGGGCCTGGATTTCAGAGGCAGTGGCGTGGAAGCGATTTGATGCCGTGCCGTCGCACGCTGCGCTGTGCTGCGGAGGAAACGGGCCCCCTGACACATTGGAGAAGCCGTGACCGATCTCACAGGTAGAGTGTAAGAGGAAGCGGGGGCCTCGCGTCGTTTCCCACCGCACGTCCACTTTTCCGACTGGCCATGAATGGGTGCCATTTTGAATCATGTAAATCCGGCTAGCCTCTGCCTGTATCAGCTGATGTTGGTTAGTGTTGTCTTTGGCCCCGACCTTAAAGGCCCGGGGGGATGGAGAAAGACGTACTGAGGGTTAGAAAAGGTTGCATAAACTCAAGCCGGGATAACTTTACCGACACTTTCCGTGGCCGGCTTTCTGTGAATGGAGCCATTGTGGGGGTGGAAGGCAAACCCCGACAGGATTCTGTTCATTAGCACCTAGCTTACTGTTTGAACTTAGCTATTCATCCGGTAACTGAAAGGAAGCACTGCTCACGCACACACACACAAACACACACACACTCGTATATGGATCGGGTGCGGGGGACCATAGTGCATCTCGGACAGCAACCTTCCTAACCTTGGGAATTTACTAGAGTAATATATAATGAAGGATTAGAAAAAAGTTGAATAATACCGCCTAGAGGAGTTACCACAGCAGCAGGTATTAGTAGGAGAAGGATGTAGATGAGCTCCCCATTGCAGTTTTTCTTTTGAGGACTGTAGATGAGACTGACTCAATTCTACATTTGCGTGGGCAACTAGTTCTGAATTTCTTTCTGCCGGCTGATCTGTTTACCAGTTAGTCCATCTGTAAAATCATCTGTCCGTCCATTCGTCCGTCTGTCAAAGTAACCAACAAGGATCAAAGAAAACATAATGCACGGTCCTGTAGCTGGATTGTGTTGCTCCGCTTCTCGTGTACCTGCTCTTCAGATCACAAACTACTACACAAGTTAAAAGGTCCTTTACCCCACAATTACTCAACACTCTGTAGTGAGCACATGCCATATATTCATTCATTTTAATTTGAAAAGCTTGTTAGTAAACCTGAAATAATGTAAAATAGCACCAAAGGAGTATTCCACGACCTTTAAATCACACACGACTTTTCTCTCTGTGATCTATTTGGGAGACATCCCTGGCGTATGTTGAGCTAAACCTCCTTTCCACTTTTATGGCACGTGTGAGACGCCCTGTTTGTACATGCTTTAGGGCAAATTAGCACACCAGCTGCACATGACTTTTTCATTCCATGTTGACGTTTCATGATAAAAATATGCCTTGGCAAAGCTCCGACTTGCATCCAGAAAGAGACGTCGCGTTCATCCCAGGAGTGACACCTCTTCGTATTTACAATCCTTGTTCCTGGCATGAGAAAGGAAAGAAAGTTGAGGGCGGTGGGAGTAAATAACGGGATGGGGAGGGGGTGGAGTGGGCTGACACAGACGGACCACCGCTGCAGATGTTTTCCACATGTAGGAGGAAAACAAGCTTGCAGCAAGATGAGTGCGAGGAGAGGGAAGCAAAAGGGCTGCACCTGTTGTGGGCCGATCGCTGGCCAGGGGTGAGCTCACTCCCTTGAATGCGTAAGGCTGCTTTTGCTATTAAGCGGCTAAACAACAGGCAAGGTTCACTTTGAGCACGTTTCACATTCATATATCCCAGCTTTGCGTTTGCATAGCTCAGGATTTAAAAACTCAAAGCTGCATTCTTTTATTGCCGCCGAGCGTCAAATTGGGTCACCACTTGAAAAAGAT
The DNA here is from genome assembly GCF_019802595.1 of Syngnathoides biaculeatus. Classification (NCBI taxonomy): domain Eukaryota; kingdom Metazoa; phylum Chordata; class Actinopteri; order Syngnathiformes; family Syngnathidae; genus Syngnathoides; species Syngnathoides biaculeatus. The sequence continues at coordinate 9,942,970 of NC_084662.1, read as the reverse complement.
GCAAAACAGAAGTTTGATTGTGTAATCCATAAAGTGGTTTACAAGATAAGACGTGTTTGTTTTAAACAGCTTTTACTGCTTCAACTACTAAAGTAAAAAAACAATCATAAAAGGCAGACACTTGCCAGATGTAAAAACTAGAAAGGCAGATTGAAAGCACGCCTCTGCAAAGCCCAAACCATCCTAATTTGGATTAGCACCAGTTAAATCCTGTACTCCACAGTCTCTGCTTTGCTGGAGAGGGTTGTTTTCTTGCTGCGCGTGGTCTCCTCCTTGATTTAAAATTTGTTGTGGAATAAATACGAGACATTTATTTGGGTACATTCCGTGCTACAGCATTTACACAGGCAATTTTGTGCTCTATAAATTATGAGGTTGTACTCCACAGTCTCCACTTTTTTGCAGCGACCCACGTTCTTTCTTCCATCAGTTTCCTTTCGGATAAGATTGGTCTAAAAGTAGATGCATGAGACCCCCTTTTGGAAATGGTCATTAGGGCAGAATTTTTTTTTGCAGTTTGTCAGGGGCTTTTTTTCTTGCTGCCCTCAGTCTCCTCTTGGATAAAATTAGTCCAAAGGTAATTGCATGAGACTGTGAGTACTCACACAAGACAAAAGATTACTAATTTGGGCCAGGACTGTGGGACATGGAAGCAGGACTGCTTGTTGAAATGTAAACAATGGTGAAAATAAAATCCAGAGTCAGCACCTTTGCGGGTTTACTCCACAAAGTTTGTATGTCTGTCAGTCCGTCTTTCTTAAACTGAAGTGAAACCCAACATGAGAGCATCTGTGTTAGGATGTTTTGGAGCAGGAGAGTTCCTTAAAAAATATTTGAGTCAACATTGCACACCTGCCCGAGTTCCATCGATCACTCAAGACTCTCTTTATTTCTCGCTACACTTCGGAAAAGTGGTAGGTAAATATCATTTCTGACGGGGTGACAGGAACAAGGCTTGGTCCAGCGTCGGAATGGAGTTCTTGGGCTAATCATGCATGATTGCAGCCCTCGCGTGCCAAAACACACTTGACGTGAGAGAGGCTGTTTTCAACTCCTCGTTGCTGCTGGACGACAGCTTGCTATTCTCCCGAGGGCTCCCCCTCAAAAACCCATCTTGACCGGACTGGTTTGTAGCAGTTAGCGGGGGCTGTCCGGCGACTGTCCTGTGGGACCCAGGTAAAGTTGGCAGCGATTGGCATTGTGGCGAGCTGCGGACACTATCTGGGTATCTGTTGTTGTTGCAAACTGTTTGTGGCACCGCTCTCGTGTGGAAAGTAAAGGCTGTCTAAATTCCAGTTCCAGACAACTTTTACTCCAACTCACCTGTGCCGTGAGTGTGGAACCAAGTGACCCAGATCTGGATGGAAACCATTGCAAATATTTCCCCACACAGTCTTTGGAAGAAGCATTTGCTGGGCCTCTCGGTGGGGAACTGCACAAACTGTAAATGCTTCTGACTCTTCCAGTTTGTGTCATCTGTTCCAAAGAAGTGGTAAACAGTCAGTTTGCCATCAAGCCATTCTGCACGTAGCCCAGCTGTGATGCAAGGTGTGGATTTAAGTAGAAGAAAACGTCAGTGCAAGGCTTGACAACGATGTATATCTTTACTTCCTGAATTATTTCTTGTATAACGAGCAAAGAAGGACTAATTAGAAGCAGAGTGGTCGGATGAGAAGGGAATCTGTATCTCATTTCCTTGTCTGTGCAGTGCTCCTGGCAAGGACCAACCTCTTTTGCCCGAACTCCAGCTCAGTTTAGAAGCGCAGGCCATGCTGCAAATATTTTGGTTGGCTGTGGATGTTGAATTATATTGGCACAGGGAGCGTAGATATAAAAAACAGCAACTAGGGAACAATTATGAAAAAAAGTGAAAAGCAGTCCAACGAAAGTGCTACTAGTGGTGGATGTGCTTTTCTTTTCCTGTCCTTTTCTGTCCTGTCCACTCGTAGAGTAAATAATGACAGGCCTGAAAAGAGGAGAAAGCAGAGTCTGCTATGAACTTGATGAACAAGAATATAAATACCATTGACAATATGGATAAACTCGTGCATAATTTCTTCGGTCTGATGACAAACTATAAGAAATGAGTGATACTTTATCAGTGGCTTAATATTTACCAACGCTGTGGTACTAGAGGACTGGCCTTAAAACTACTTTCAGTTTCTCTCAGGCATAGTCCTTTTCTCAGACACGTTACACACGTCGTTAGGTCGAGCAGTGTCACATACTGTACATCATAGTAGGCTGCTATACACTCATAACTCAAAGAAAGTGTATTTACCTGGGCTGAAGTCCACAAAGACTTTTTTCTTGACTTGGTCTTAACTATACATTGTTTTAATCTTGATTCAGTCTCAATAGCTCAACGTTTTGGTCTTCACTCAGTCTAAACTCTCCAAAGTCCAAGTTTTGAATCAGTCTCAAACCTACAACTCAACCTGGTCAACTTGGTCTTGACTTGATACTTTTTGTTATAACTTAGTCTGAAGTTCTCAAAGTCTTGATCGTGACCTGGTCTCAATTTATGTGGTCTTGACTTCACTAAAGTGTTTAACACTTTTACGGAAAATGTAAGGCTAAAGCTGATTAAGCACTAAGCCGTCTGGATAAAAATTGGATCACACAAGATGTATTAGATTTACGCTCTAAAAACGTGCTCATCAGCAGGCCATTGACTTTGTCCTGTCTCATTTGCCATTGAAGCCCAACCTGCAAGACAACAAACACATCATTCCTCTCATTGACACAGGCAGCGAGGCAGCTAGCCAGCTACCTAGCTAACCATCATGCAAACCTTTTTAGCCAGCTTTGTTTGTTCACAGCTGAGGCTCAAAAGAAAGGCAGCACCGGTGCACTAACGGGCCAGCTTTGACAATTTTCACACAAAGGCAGCACTGTTGGCTAACAGTGAGCGGCCTGTTTCTGGGAGGTTTGCACTGTTCCTGGGGCCCATTTCATGGAACAGTTAGCAAGGCCAAAGGCAACCCGTGGACTGGAGTGATAGTTAAGGCCTTCGAGGCAAAACCTGGGTCTGGGCTTCCAACTCTCCCCTTGTACCCCCACCCCCCTGTTCAGATGCTTTCACAAGGGGGAACTCTGGGTGCTGCAGGTGTCCTCTCATAGAGGGCCACAACACATGGGCTGCTGGCTGATGGAGTGAGCTGGCATGTTTTCCCTCACCGCAGGTGTTGGAAAATCTGGACAGAAATGAATTGGCCTTGCAGGATTTGGAGTATTAGTAAATATGATTTTCATATTGTGAGTTTGTAAATAGAGCACTGCAAATAGTGTTGAGATTTTATGGTGAGGTTGGACGTGAAGTTTGAGGCTGTGTTCACACTTTGGTTCTCTGGTTTGGATCACGCCCCAAAAATAATACATGACACGTTTTATATCACACGTCGGGGACTGGTTCAGTCTAAAAGTAAAACCATGTACAATTGGATATTGTTTGTGACATATTGCACTGTAAGCCAATTTTTAGAATAAAATTGGTGTTCCAGAAATAAATAGGCTCATGGGAATTTTGTTTACTGGCCCATGGTGGTGTTTTTAAAATATGACAGTCAGAATCATCTTTTGTGGAAAAGTTTGATAAAACACAAAGGGTTCGTCTCAGGTAGTCGGAGGCCTCTCTTGTACAACAGCAAACAATCTACGATAACGAAATATACATTTAGGACATACACTTATAAATAGCTTAATCATTGCGTTGTAAGTGTACCTGTAGTGGGATAATGTTGATACAAAGACAACTGTGCAAATGGTGAAGAGAGTCTTCAAGCAGTTTAAAGTGTCATGTAGTGTGGTCATACTGATGAATACTCACCTGAATTTGTTTCAAATGAACCAAACGTGATGCTGATGTAGATGGACTATTTTAAGAGATCTCTGATGTCTGTCTGGTTGTCAGTGGATAGATTAACTCCAAAAATAAAATTATGAATGTAATATGAGCATTACTCCAAAGTTGGCTTAAGACAAACCGTTCATGTTAGATAGTGTTAGATTTGCGGGTTCAACTGCTGCAACTTTATCTGCAACCCTATTAAAATTGTTCATTTGACTCCTCAACGGGATGGAGAAATGGGAAGAAAACGTGTAAGAAAAAGACGGCAGAGATTACTATCCAGCCTTCTCTCCTTCCCTGACCGCAGAGTGGTCTTAAAGAGCCCACTTCCTCCTTGATGTCAACCCTTAGCCGTGCCTGTCCTGTAGTTTTCAGTTTGGTTTGGGCAGTTGAGGCGGCCTGGCCTGCAGGGGCTGGGAGGACAGGGCCCAGGCTTTCCCACATCACTCACAGCTCTCTGATAGGCGGTCGCACAGGCGGGTAATGACAGGGGCAGACATTTTAGTATTAAAGTCTCCTCTGCTCCTGTCTGAAATCAGACTGTTAAATATGGGGGATGAGAGCATGGCATAGCGCTTTAGCGAAGGGAGCTAGACCCATCTTATGTACACAGTCAACTCTGGCTGGGTTGTCTTGTGTGTCCTGTGAAGACAAACGATCGAGGGGGATTTGGGATTGGTCCATCATTAAATGGATTAGCATCGACCACAAATACGAAGACAGTCAAATTAAATTATCCTACTATTTATTCAAGGAGGGATTTGCATACTACCGTAGTGAGTGTAAGTCTTTGGTCTAGCATAGCAATGATTCTTTTTAAGTCAGTAGTTGTTCGTAAATTTTGTATCCAATACACGACATATGTGGTTCTCCCTATACATTGTATAATATTTGAGTTCATGACAGATGAACTTGAAAAGCCGTCAAAACGGATTGAGACTAATAAATGTTAAATGTCATGAGTTAAAAGACCTCATTGTCTTTAGCGGTTTGCAACTCAACCGAATAACTGAGCAGCTCAGCAACATTAAAGCGGGCTGGTTGCTGCACCTGCATCGGTAGATCATCACACCATTGTAGCATTTAAAGAAAAGGCCCCAGTCAAACACGTCCCCTGACCTTCTGCAGCTAACATAAACTAATTAGGCTGGCTCTGAAAGGAATGCCCCCGCCGTTAGATTAATCAGCCTCCGCAGATCTGGACCGCGCAATCCTGCTCCAGCCAGCTCGGCCCGCTAGACCCTCATTATCTCACATTTTCAAAGGAGCGCGGTGGCAAGGAGCAGTGGGGGCTGCGGTGGTGCAGGAAGGGGCTTCCCCAGTTCAGACCGGGAAAAAAATGTCAAGCGTGAAGCTCTGTGAGTGGTCAGTGCTGCTCAGTCCAGCGGGCAGCACAGAGGGGGTCTTTGTCCCCCATCACTTAGCACCAATTACAGCCCGTCAAAATAGTTTTTCTGCTGCAGGGCGACGTGTTAATGGGCCCGGCGTTGGGTGTGAGGAGCGGCCTTGTCTACACACACCAACTAGGGGTCAAGGGTTAATAGATCCCCTCTGATGTGGCGGATGAGATTTTTGCAACCTTTAGCTGGTGAGGGAATGCCAGGACAAAGGCTGGAGAATGTGATACAATTAGGCGGACAGCTAGCCATCCTGAATAGAGCAGGCAACGGATAGCTGCTCTAGCTAGGACCAGATGGGCAGCTGGAATCCAGCCAAAGCTGCACCAATGAAGGTCAAATTCCATCCCACAGCCATTGAATGGACCCAGGTGAGAAGCCAAAAAGCATCCCAACTGGAGGGCAGGCATCCTTTGGAGTGAGAAACAATTAACACTCCTGGGAAGCAAACTTTGGAACTGTTTTCTGGAGAAAAGTAAACTCAGTTTGTACTCAGGAAAAGGTCAGAAAGCATTCAGGCTTCTGTAGGATTTCCCATTATCAAACTGCACAACAGTTCCATAAAGCCTGTCCTTAGTCAAACTTGGAAGCTGTCTTTTTGTCTTGTATGGGAAAATGAACCTGGGATGGCTGGCGTCTGACCCGCTCGATGTTTCCTGAGTTTAAGTAATCAGTGATTATCTGATGTAAGGATGGAAAAAGTCAGTGTTCGTGAAATTGCATTGTGCTACGTGTGCTTTGGTCTGGATATGCGAGGACAAAGCCAGGACGTTTAAAACCATAAGTGTGGGAACGGAACCGTTGCCAAACAACCTGTGCCAGGGGACTCTGGAGATTTTTAGGAAAATACTCCACACCACACGGAGCAAATCCAACCACATGCAAGACTGTGGGAAGTAGTGGGTGACATCAATCCACATATGAGTAGTCTCAAAATACTTTCTGGATGTAGTGGTGTACAAATCTCTTCCCCACCCAAACCTTGAGGAAAAGGTCGTGGTGACCCCCCCCCCCCCCCACACACACACACACTTTAATTGACTCAACATTGAAATGAAGGCGCTGATTGAAGTTGGGGTCTCCGGACTAGATTTGTTTAATCTGCATCAAGTTTGAACATCTTGTGTAAACACAGGAGTGTGTCCTGATGCCAGAAACGTACTGGAAAACGTAAATGTCTGTGGTCAAGTTTGGCTGAGAATCACAAGAGCAGAGGCGGAAGAGAGAGGCCTGCGCAGAGATCAGCTAACCTCAATTGTTAGTGGAGGGTCAACGACTACCGCTTCCATCTGCAAATTACTTTCTTAAAATGGCAAGTTTGGATCATGGTTCATTGAAGACCACGAGGGGATATATTTTATCGTTTTTGTTTTATCATGGACAGACGACACTCCGAAGTACTCGGCTTCTGAACCAGCCTACTTGTCGGACGTTTTATAAACTCACAAGCTCTGTAAACATACATTGTGATCTCATAACCTTTACACCAAGTTTTGCTTTGGCGAATGACATGGAAACAAAAATTGAGCTTACACAAACAGCGTTAAGAGCTCATGTGTTACTTTTCAACAACGTTTCTACTTTTCAATCTGTCTTATTGGTCTCTCATTTCCTTAATGGCTTTGCAGCTGTATTCCACCCTTGCGTTAGGCCGCAAGTCTTTGGCAGGCGACGCGTCTGACGTCTCCCTTCCCCCATTGCCTTGTTTTCCTTCTGAGATAAGTGAGAATACGACTTTGGCAAGATGGGACGAGTTCTCTCTTATTTATAACTAAACCTGTACCCCTTCAAGTCGAACTCATTATAGAGAGTATTTTGGTGAGGAGGGGGGGGGATGCAAAAAGGGGTAGGTGTCTGGGAAGTGAAGGTCATTGGAGGTTAATTCCAATCGTAGTGCTTCCTTGAAACAGCGTGACAGCGTGTCTCCTCCACTCATAGATTGAACGAGTTACAATGACATGTTCTTTTCTTTCTATTCATTATGACGTTCATTGTTTGGCAGACCTTTTTATATTGTCTGGAATGCCACGGATGTTGTTTTATCTTGCATGTACGTCAGTCAGATGTTTGGACCATTTCATAAGTTGTTTTCTGTGTGAGATTTATGACCCACACTGATATGTTACTGCACCGACCTCCTTCTTGTCATTGTCTTTCAATATTTTCATCAGCCCAGCACTGGCTTTGTGATTCTTCAAAGTAAAAGAAAAAGGAAGAGATAATGGAGACAAAGGACGTCGAAGACACAACAGCGACCGAAGTGTGTGAGCGAGAGAATGCGAGGCAGACAGAAATGTTGCACTAAAAGGAAGAAGAGAAAATAAAGGAAAACAAAGCCAGGCGAGAAGAAGTGAGATGTGGGCCATTCATAAGCAGACTCCTCTAAAGAGATCCAGGGCCAGCACACCTGCTACTATTCACTTCAGAGGAAATAGACACTCTGGAAGAGAGGCTTTTGGCCTCAGGACAAAACCACTGCAGCGCCAAATTAGAAACAGGAAGGACTGTGGCTAAGGCTCAGATTAAAAATGCACTCTCCACATGGACTCAATATACTGCAGCCCTGATCCCACTCTGGAAACCCAAAACCCAACAGCACTATTTTATGCCCCAGTCAACAGAATGCACCATGTTTGCACAGCGACAGTACAGAGATTCTTTCCAGTGTCAACTCGCGTATGTTGGTAAACTGTGAACCTTACAAATGGCAATTGTAAGACGAAAAGCAGAGCAGATCCCTCAGTGTTCTTCATTACCTTGTCATGATTCTGTAAAAATGGCGCAGTATGCCTGCACTTCTGATGAGGCTCGGCATTGTAGGCAAAGAACATGCACATGGACCGACCTAGATTTTTGTTTTTAAATAGGACATATGGTAGAAAAATAATGTGGCACTGCGGACCGCATCAAGTGTGAACTCGCACAAACCAATATACATTTCTGTGAGCTCCCTATTTCAGAAAATAGCTCAATAACTGAGTGCTGCCTCCATGAGTGAAAATACAATCAATTCCTTTGTTGATAGTGGGCTCGGGTTACATTTCTTGGAAAGTCAAAATTCATATTTGGGTCTACAAACCTGATCGTTATGGTAATGAAAGCCATTCTTGTGTTGGCACACCCTGCCGTAGAAAGGGGGTGGGGTGAATAGGTCACTCGCATGAAATAAGTCCACCCACTTTGAACAGGGGTGATGAGAGGGTGAAAGTGTGAAGTAATTTTCTGATCTTGGATAGTATTTTCCACAAAACCTTATAGAGGTGTGGCATATAGGCCGAAGAAGACCCCATTATATTTTGGTGAGGATCTGGATAACTGTGAAGAAATGTTATTTCTGTCTGACTGACAGAAGTATGAATTGTCTGTCGACCAGTCATTATAAATCTGCGTGTGTAGCTGTACAATTACCCCAGGTTTTGTACAAATAAAGGCCTTCAATAAAATAAACTCTGGGTACTCCACAGGTGAGAAAATAAACGAGAATGTGAATAGGAGGCATTTGAATGGTAATGTATATCTGTAGAATTTAGATTGTCATGAACACATGGAAAAGTACAGTTTTGCTATAGAAAGGTAATTGTCAGCTGTATTCAAGAGTAAGCTAATAATTTTGTAGTAACTAGCAACACATAAATATTCAAATATCCTGTCTACCTCTCAGTGGGTTCTGCTGACAGTTGCCGAAAGGTATTTCCTGGCCATTGACGTACAAACGTATGTAAAAGAATATATATATAAAATAAAAAATACTTCAAGTCAGCGGAAAAAATGTACTCTTGCTTAAACAATATTTCCATTTAGTCATGGGCCTGTGCAAGCAGTGTAGTACGCACTCCTCAATCTATCATTTGTCTGCGGTCACTGATGGTATAAAGGCCCACTGTAATTATTCCTCCATATATTGAGGGCATCTAGAGGTTGTTCCTCCACCGCACCGGAAAACAGAGCTACTCCCCCAGCCCGTAAGGTCAGTTTTTCATTATGCAGAGCTCAGTAAAGATTCGGAGAAGGACTTTTTACGAGGAACTTGAAGGCACGGCTCTGACAAGGTAACGAAAGGACACGCTGACGTGTTCGTCACAGCTATTTGAAGTGAGGTTCTCCTCCACTAGCCTTCGTTTCGCCAAAGAGGTCATCACTTGAAGCCATAAAGAGCCACATTCATTGTGTGGGCCCTGAGACTGATTTCTTAGCCTGAGCCTGCTGATGGATGTTCACACATTATGCCATGACTGACTCCCGGGAGGAAAGGGAAAAACCTGCCATGACATCACCCACGAGTTGGAGTGCAGGTGCAGGGCGGGGATAGGAAGTGAGTAACAGGAAGCAAACTTTACCGCGCTGCTGTCAGGCTGTTGGTCAGCAGGTTGAAGGAGTGACAAATACACCTTGCAACTGACTTGGCTATGGGACTTCAACGGGGTGCAGCACCTCATTAGCATGTTCTAGTGAAACAACTAGCCTGTGTTACTCATTAGGGCTGGGAATCAGAGTCCGGAATTTTTTTTATTCTGAAAATAGAAAAGAATGATTTCCGAGTATTATAAAACAACACAGCACAGTTATGAGTTTTAATAGTACAAACACAAATACAGGTAGTTTAATTTTTCGATGTATGTCGTACATGAACAGCGATTGTCTTTTGTCTTGATGCAGTCATCAATCTTCAGGTCTTCTGCTAAATCAAGTCTGCATGAATCTGACTCGATTCAGCGAAATCAGGCTTTCATCAGTCGTTAGCTCAAAACATCTTCAGTTTAAGGCAATATAGCAGTGACTGGTTCTTATCCTGATGCTGTTGTGACTCTGTTGGAACATAACGTTAGAATATGTCTCCACCTGTCATTTAGATACTCAGTGTTGATCTAGATAATAGCCCTAACGACTGGGACCGCCACCTCGATGTGGATGAGCTGATGCGTGTGTCCTTGACGATAGATGTTGTACAAAGCGTATTAGGTTAATGAGAAAAGTGTGGTGGAGGGAAGTTCTGCCATACCACCCAGGCAAAAGAGAGCCAGTCCCCCCCTTGGCGTTCTGCATCTGGAAGCAGCCTTCTGGTAATCTGCGCTAAGTACAAAAAGTTCAGCACCAGCTTGATCTCATAGACCACCAAGTGAGCCCTCCTCGTGGCCCCACCCAAACTCCTCAACAGGTCTCCTTTCAGAGCCCAGGATCAACGGATGCTCTGCAAAGCAGAGGCCTGGAGCCCCTCAAGATGCTGCATCGGCATTGAACTAACTCATGACAATATTATCTTTGGTCTTTTGCGATAATCATAACTCAGCTACGGTTCGCTGTAAATACTTTTCTTTCTTGACAGCTGCCAGAGCTTTGACCATTGACCTCAAAGGTTACAAAAAGTCCACAATTTGTCACAACAAAATTGGAGGACTAGCTACAAACGTGACCGTCCATGACGGTGAGATTTACTGTTTCAGATATGGACATTTATTTAACAGGCGTGCTGTGGGATGTCATGTTGCTCACTGCCTTTGATTGATCTCTTCACTTCCTGCTACAAAGATGGAGGCCGCTCCTGTAACCACACTTCCCCTTTCAAGCTCTGGGTGTAGGAGACGCCCTTCGGCGAGCGTCCCAGTCATCAGTCGCTTTTCACCCCCCACCGCCATTCCCCACCACCAAAAAAAAAAAAAAAAAAAAAAAACCCAACTGTAACCATCAACAGGAATAAACACAGCACTGACCTTAGATCAGTGTCTAGAGGCAAATCCATTCACCAGCCCATTTTAGAAGTCCATATGTGGTCCATATGGAAGCCCTTCCTGTATCCTCTGTAGAAATGTGTTGGTGCACAAAGGGCTGGAAACACATCCTGAACTTATTTGATCACAGAGCAACAGTAAAATAAAAGTAAAGATGAAGAATTCCCCCTCCTGTAGTTTCCTTTGATAGTCCCTCAAAAAGGAGCATGATTTTGAATCTTACAGAAGAAATGTTGTCATTCAGTCCATGTATGAGTGATGAACAGTTTGAGAAAGTGATTCCTGTTGCCCAAGGGGATTTAAATCACGTTTGAAATGCTGTTCGCTCCTGTATCTATGTATTAATTTATTTTTAGTGTTTGCCACAAGGTCTTGTCCATCAACGGTTTTCTCCGATGTTTCCCCAAGGAGCTCGTGGTGATTAAACAGCCATTAAACTTTGGACATGGCAATACGTTTTAACTTGTGAACGTAGGACTTTATAATGGACTCTTCCAAAGCCAGAGGTAATGACCTCAGTATGTCACCCCAGGCCAACTCTGCAGCGATTGCACGGACGATTAACTCTTACAGCAATGGCGCTGGCTGAACATATGTAGGAATGGTCTCCGTGTTGTCAATTCCTGCCTGGGTTTTGTAATGTAAATGTAGCGATAAACGTCCAAACAAGCTAATTTGTGGCACATGTACCCCAACAGAGTCCTGCTCACATGACTAAGTATGTATGCATATAAAAGCACTCTCAACTGTGCAATAATTTCCTTATTTGCCCCGCTAAAGCCGATTCTGTGGACGCGTGTCCGTTTGATGTGTTCAGAGCTGCAGCACAGATGCCACAATTTTAGCTATGTTCGACGTCATCTCGCCGGCTGTTCTCGGAATACAGAAAAAACACCACCAGCACCACCTCTAAAATTAGTGTGCGCAGCGCACGAAAGAAAAAAAAAAAGGGTTCGTAAGTAAGAGAAATCCTCCGGAGGTTATCGTCTGTCCTCACTTTGATAAGTTTTTGTCAGCATTTGTGCGGCCACAAGCCAATTGGAGATCGCTTATGGTGACTTTGTGCCCTTTCTCATCAAGGATAAAAGCAGCGAGTAAATATATTTCTCTTCTGGGTCATGCCAGGAATCTGGAAATCCGATTTTATATCCCTGCATTTGGATAGTTTGTGTCACAACCATGCCCACCGCACCTGCTCTTTTGTGTCTGAACCCTTCCATTTTCAATCCGACCACTAAATGCCCAAGACATTTTCCTTAAGCTTCCCAGGCCAATTGCTCCAGTTCAGTTCCGATGTCTGTTTGTTGGTGTGTCTGAGAGAGCAGCTGCATTACTGACAACCCCTGTAGGGTAAACGTCAGCGAGTACCACAAACAGATCTCGAACTAGAACGGGACTCAGTCGATCGCAAACCTCTGCCAAAGCCGAACTCATGCATTTATTCCACTCCAGACTTACAGGGAGTGGTAATGTGCATTATCTGCATCTAGTGGGGCACTGCCCAACTTGGTCCGAATGCAAACAGTGAAAATGTGAAAATGAAATATTTGCTGGACTTTTATCCAGAACTAAATCTCAGAGATCAAACCGATTTTGTCCTCTTCAGAGTCAGCAAAATAAAACTTTTATTTTCCAATTAGTAGTTAATTATGCTAGGAAATGGACACTTGTTAATACATAGTAACCACAACAGCCTGCATTATCAATGATTTACTGAATCTTCCTCCAAAATGAACAGCAACAGTTGTTGAGCACCTGCTCACAATGTCCTGAGCAGCCAACAGTTACTGTCCGAAGACATCATCGCTGTGCTGGAGCAACCTAAATTGCCACCCGACTTGGCGAAGGGTGGAAAAGTGTGTTCGATTCCAGGGGCGTTACTTGGGAGGCGAAAATTTGTACTTTGTAGTTTGGATTTGATATGTACATTTTGTGACACCGGTCCTGGAACATTTCTGGCACATCAATGCATTTTTCAAATCACACATGCAGCATTTAAAATAAATAATTCAGGGTCTTTCTGCCTGCTTTGGTTTTAAATTAATGATAATACAAGGATTTCCCACCTGTTGCAGTTGCTGCTGCTCTGTTGTTGTGCATAAAATCAGATCATAACACCTTTTAACGGATGCACCAGATGTTAATGGAGAAGCAAAATAGGTGGTTGAGTGGAGTGGTGGGGAATTCGGAGGCAAAGTCTGTGCAGCAGGTGAGGGGACGGTTTCCAAAATCACTTGTTGTTCTTGAAAGAGTGATTGAAAACACACACTTTTGTGATTTTTTTTTTTTTTTTTTTTTCAAAGTTCTTTCTTGGTATAAAAGAAATGGTTTGAGAGCGAAGTGAGTGAGTTCTGAATGGTGGCCTCCAGTTCCCAGTGGCTGACCACACTTGGAAGCCAGCGGTCCGCGATGCAGCCTGGAAGTCAACTTGGTAATGGCGGCTATAAGAGGTCCTTATTACTTTGACCCCTGACACCTGTTCTTAGCAAGAGGTTTAGGAGCAGTCCCAGAGGACTTGTCCGATACTAGTGCGGAGGAGGAATTGGCGCGGGAACTACAATCCTTATTCGGCTGTCGGGGGGAGTCTTAGGAATGATCGCGACCCATGTATGCTACATCCAGGGAGTAGTATTTTTACTCTCAACCAATGAAAGGTTTATAGACTTAAACTGTAAAGATAAACCACTAAATCTGACGCTTGTTTTTAACACAAAGATACCTCCCCCACCCCCTTTCGTCCGGCTTCCGACGTTACCCCTGGAGTCCCCTCGTAAGAACTTCCAATGTTGTTTTTATCAAATGTTAATTAAATGTGCCCATAAAGTGACTTCCTCCCCGAGACCGTTAAAAGTAGCTACTAGCACAAGTATGTGCGGCTCATGTGCAGCCTTGTGGTATATGGTGGGGTCCGTGGAACAGAAATGGACACCAGATGGGGGGGGCGGGGGGGTGGGGGGGTGGGGGGGTTGGAGATGCAAGAATAAAATAACACATGCAGAATATTGCGCTTGTGAGTGCATCATATCATCACGCTGTTGCATCATCTCCCAAAGATGTGCACATTTGGAAAAGATATTCAATCGCGCCTTTCATTTAACGTTCTCTCGATGTTACACACGCTGCCGTCTCTTGTTGAAACACACACATTTATTTTTTTGCACCCACCAGGAAGCCCTTGAATAGATGATTGAAAAAACAACTGGTGCGCTGGTTTTCCACGCAAGCGTTTCATGGAGTCCGAGATTGAAAACCAACATTCCACGGTCCCAATGTGCGTGCACTTAAAAAAAAAAAAAAAAATCTATTTAGAGCATTTTGAGAGGCCCTGTGATCCCTCCAAAAACCTTTTCCTAATGCAAACACAGCAGAAAATGCAATCTGTCAAAACTGTGCAAATCTCTTCGTGGGCCTGTTTTCTCTTCCACACACACACACACACACACACACACACACACCTCCTCATTATCTGATCCTGCCATTGTGGCCCCCCTGCCCTGACTGTCTTATATATATTTGAGCCTTCAGTTGAGGCTAGAAATGACAGTGCCTCCATCATAAAAAACATTGCAAGCAGGAAGATATTGACACAGGTGTTCCTGCTTGAGACTGTCTCGCAGAAACACATGATATGTTTTGTTTCTGCCAGCTAGCCCATTCCCACTGTCTTAGCGAATAAGACTCTCAAGCTGTTTTCACTGTTAGTGTGCGCTTTTGTTTGCCGTTGCGACACATTCCTAATTTCCACCTTGGGATTGTTTTTGTTTTATTCTTCCCGCATTGAGACACAGCAGTGACTCAGTAGTGTGAAGGTGGAATTAATCTGTCCCAGCACGAGCTGTATGTGAACAGGTGTAGGTGTGAGGTGTGTTTGCTTAATTAATTTAAGTGCGAGTGGGTTTCTTTGTGCCCCCGAAGGCCTGTTGGCGTGGTCTCTGTCTCCATGTTGTTGCGTGATCTGAGAGTCCGAAACCTTCCCAATGATTCAACTGAAGGTTTCCCTTCTTTAATTAGGGCCGTGTTCAGACCTGTAATTTGGTTCTCTGGTCCTGGCCAAAGCACCAAATGATACAGGGTGCGTTTTGAATTAAGCATTCAATCCTAATTTACTTAGCAAGCTACAGTGTCCCAGACATGACATGGGGGAAAAAAGAAGTAAATAGTGTCCAAAATATGGATATACTGTATTGCACGGACAAAATTCCAATTTGTGGACACAAAATAAATAAGTATAATAGAAAGTGTTCCCAAAATACAGATAAATAATATTGCTATCAATGATTTATACTAAGCAAATTGAGGACACCTTCTCTAGACACGCAAAAGTTGAGTATAATTTAAAGAGTCCAGTGAAGGTGTTCTCTTTTGGCCTCCCTAGACCATTCCCATTATCATTTTTAATGGGAATGTTATTCAACCCACATATTAGCATTTTGTGTGCAAATTATTCCCACTTCATTGCAACAAATTAATATGTTGTGTTCATAATTTTGGGCTCCAAAATTTACCCCATCCATGTCATGTTTGGTGCTCTGTCGCACTCACACTGGAATCGATAAAGTTGCATGTGATCAGTTTGATTGGAGATGGTTTTGTATGACTCAGTCGTCGGCTGCCCTACTTTAATTAAGGCTCTGTTCACTCTGTTTAGTCGTCCGATCAGGATCAAAAAAGAAAATGATACACTGCGTTTTGCGTCAGGCATTTTCTCCCCGTTTACTTCACACTTAATTAAAGCCATGTTCATACCTGTAATTTACCGGTAGGTTATCCAGTCCGGGCCAAACCTGATCCTCGGTGCATTTGGTTCTTGGTTTAATTGCCATTGACACCGGCATCAATTAAAAGTTGCCTGTGAGAAATTAAACAGGGCTTTGTACAACACCTTTGGATTGTGATTTGTAGTTGCCAAGATGTAAAAATAAATAACCACATGACACCGTAATAAAGTGAAGATGTGGGTCTCAGTCATCTTATTTTGTGCGTACCAAGGTTTGACTGTTTCCAATGGAAAAATCCCAAATGTTGAACTGACTAAATCATATCTGATTATGTCAATGAAAATTTTTTAGCAGTTGAGCAATAACCACCCCCGGAGTTTTTCCAAAGTTCTTTTGACCAAGTGTTTAGGCTTAATCAAGCCAAAATTCCACGACCTGTCATTTGATCAAACACAGATGAACCCCATGTTTCTTTTAGCTGAAGTTAATTATGTATCAAGAAACTGCACCACAGTACAGTAATAGTAACAGTAATTTCATCTAAGGCCCACATACAGCATTTGATTGAAACACGGTGAAATTGCACCGTTTCTTTTCATGGTCGATTGTAGTTTGTAGAAATCGCATTAGCAATCTTTTTTTCCCTTATCGGAGTTATTTACGCATAAATAGTTACATTTAACCAAGGTGAACAGAGTTGATCAGTACGGAAAATAGAATCACACTACTGTAGCGTTCATTTTATCTGGTCTTCATACTATAACTGACACACTGATTAATTTCAGCAATTTCTTTTAATCTAAGTTGATCAGTCCCAAGAAATTGTGCTAATTTTTTTTCTGAGGCATTCATCTTTGACCAAAAACAGAGAAATTGTAAATGAAGTCCAGTTCATTTTAAACTCGTGCACGTAAATATTTAATCCAAGACGAATTTAGCCGAACTGATCATACTCCATGGTAAGCGTGGAGAAATCACACACACGAGTTGGTTTTGTCTGAGGCGTTTGCAAATGATCAGCGAGAATTACTTCAATTAATGTCAACCAAAGTGTTGACTTGATCATAAGTACGGAGAAATGTAACTCAAGTTCATTTGAAAGAAAGCGTTAATACTTGATTAAACTGGAAAAACTGCAGCCGTTAATCTAAAATGAAGCCTTCATCCTTAATCAAACGCAAAAGGGGAATCGCAACAGAGTTTGTATTAACCGAAGCAAAGCTGTCAAGTGTGAACATACTTTTCATCTGCTAATTTGACAAGGAAAAACACTGGGAACTGGTTTTCACAAGCGTCTTGGGGGTCTTTGCCGTCATTCTTGGAAAACAAGCGGCGATGTTTTTCTAATCCTCCCGTGGGAGTCTGTTGCGCTTGTGTAACTTGTCTCTGGCGTCCTATGACTGCACCTCATTGCAGCAGTGGCACTCTGACCTCAGCCGACTACACTATTGTTGTTGCGCTCCAGTTACACTTACCATAAAGAGCTCACTGCTTGCTTTGCAATCTTTGTAAGAAAACACGCTTCTGGTTGTGAGTTGTGTATATTTCTGTCTCTTGCCCTATGTCGCTTATATTAGCAGAACTAGAGGCAGAGCACATTTTCTCACGATAAATACACATTATTTATTTACAAATTAAGTGGTTATAATAGAAATAAATACAAAATAAAAATCTGAGCATTGTACTTCATGTGGTATTGCACCCATTTGGAAATGTACATCAAAAATACATTTTCAAAACCAGTAAAAGGAATATATTCCTCTGATTAAAATATTTATTTCCCAACTTTACGTAGACATAAATATAATCATATAGTTTTTTTTCTTTTTTTAAGTCTTCTTCCAAGATAGCTCTGTTTGTGTCTTTTCATATAAATAATGTCTTCATTGGGAAACCGGGTGTCCATAATAACCTTTGATGTCTCTTTTTAGTCCTTTTTAACACCTTCTGCACGGACCCGCTGTCCCGTTCTCACCGGCAGCCGCATCCCTCCACCACCATGTCTTGGTAGTTTTTAAGGATCACCTTCTCGTATTCATCCAGGTAAAGCAGGGAAATGGGGCTGAGGTCGGTGGGCACGCAACACGCCTTGGGAATGTTTGAGTTCACTGAGTTGACCAGGGTCTGCACAATGGCGTGGTTGGTGGAATTAAGGTGGTCCGCCAAGGGGAAGGGACACTCCCCGTGACAGTAAAAGGCATGGTAGCCGGGGGGCGCCACTATCCACTCGTTCCAGCCCACGTCGCTGAAGTCCACGTAAAGGGCGTGCCTTTTGCAGTTGGCCTTGTGCTGGTGCTTCCGCCGCTGTTTGCGCAGTGCGGCCTGGCGCTTTTCCCGCGTGTGCAGCACCGAGTCCCCGCGCCCGTCGTGGCTGTACGTCACAAGTAGGGGCCTGGCTTGAGGCCACGAGTCCTGGTCGTGGTGCAGGGACCGGCTCACCCGCACGTGCCTGCCGTGTCTCTGGGCGTGCTCGTCGCTGGTCTGCCGGTCCCCCGGGTGGTGCACCTCCACCATGAAGCCGTGGTTGTGGCCTTTCCCAGAGGTCCACTGAGACACGGCCGGGCTAACGTCGAAGCTCTCCCACCGGCTCAAAGAGTCCTGTACCAACCGCGTGTCTAGCAGGCGTATCAGAGGCTCTCCGTCGCCAGCTTTAGGAGCCCCAAATATCTCGTAAATGTTGATGCGATGCAAGCCAGCGACCGTCGAGCTGACGTTTGCGGAGCTGTCGCTGGGGGTGACGGGGGCTCCCCTGACTTGGTCCCTGTAGATGCGGAGCTCCGCCGAGGTGATGCGCTCATCCTCAGGGATGGAAGTGAGGTTGAAGTAGAACTGCTGGGTGGTTTTGCCTTTCAAGCTGAACAAGGCCTCCATAGCCTCTAGAAAAGGGAATCGGAGACAGGACGTGGTGAGTTGCGGTAAGCCATTAGGGCCAGCACAAAATCATCAGAATTACTGACTTACATTTGCTAATATGAGGATGTTAGCTTTTTTTTTTTTTGGCTAATCAGATTTCATGGTCTGTCATGTCCATCTTTTTGTTTTTGATATAGTGACTGTGGACTTCTCCAGCTGATGGACGTGACACCGTTGCCCGCTGATAGATTGTGTTTTTGTATAATATTAATGGGTTCTATTCTTTTGTGAGGTGAAGGTGCCAGTCTTAAGTGGATTAAGTTAAGTTTCCACTGAATTCCACTGCATAATTAACAAGAGTTTAAGCACGCCATAATAACTGGATATAATGCACATTGTAATTTACAGTCTTTTTAACTAGCACTCAGGTTTCATTAATGGCGAAGTTATCATACCACAGTAACAACTCTTGACAGGTATGACTTAAATCCATGTTCATCAAATACATTCACCTTTCGGTGCTGTAAAATACATTATTAAGCCTACTGTTTCTGCATCAATGCATTAATCCTTGGGAAACAAATGGGATTAATTTATCTTTGGATCAAAACAGTTTTAGAAAGTCCTGGAAAGATTTTTTTTTTTTTTTAAAACATGTAAGTGCATTTAGACCGGCCACATTATTATGACTGTCCCGAGGCATGTTTAAAAACACAACAGTATATAAACTTATTGGTATTTCTCTCCTTGCTGTGTAACAGACACAAATTACAGGGCTGCATGGAATTTTCTGCGCCGCAGTCGCGCTTGGAACGCTTACTTGCGAGCATGACGAGCGGCCATGCTCGCACCGCCGTCGCAGACTTTGAACTGTGCACACCATCATTCAAAGGAGCCATTTAGGAAACTCTACCATCTCATCCTAAAGCTCCCACCACAGGCAAAAAAAGACTTCAATTAGGCATATCGCTTCTTATTTGATGTGGGAAAGCCCCCAGTGCCCCCACTCCACCTTGTCTTTCCATCTTCCTAACACCGTCTTTTCTTCCCCTGACTTCCAAATCCTCCTGTTCTCCGTGTCCCAAATCCTCTTTGCTTCATCTTGCTCACCGTCATGGTGTCTTTAGCTCCCTCCCCAGCCTCCTCCTCCTCCACAGCAAACAAGTCTAGGCTTGTTGAAAACGTGTGAACCGTAGATTCGCATTTGTCAACATTCCTAATTTCTTTTCACGCGCCGTGTCAAAGCAAAACGGGTAGAATGCCGCTTGGGTTGTGTGTCGCGGGACCGTTTCACGCGGACGCTTTTTATTTCTGGCTCTTGACTTTGGAGGAACCGAGTATTTGAGCAAAGTGATTATCAGAAGCAGATGTGTCCAGCGTTTTATTTTGCTTTGTCTCTAGAGATCGGGAGAGCTGTTGCACAGGATGAAAATGTCAGGGGGAGTATAAACACAGAAAAAACACATTTTCAAAAGGTACATGTCAATGCTGCCAGTTGAAATATGAAAAATTGTATTTTCTTAGGCCCCTGTCAGTCATGAGACCTTTTTTGCCCTTGACATGTCTGGCCTATGCTATAACCTCAATCCTCATCATTTTGGACCCCATGCAGAGCTTCCTGTTCCTCCACTGACCTAGCCCATGCTCGACCCAGAATTATCATTAATTTTGTCACTCTTAACAGCACCGCTGGCTGTCATACCCTGTGTAGACCTTCCCAATCGTCATCCAGTCTGGCTGACATCTTAAACCAGAATCATTGTCACTATGACCCCTCTTTAGGTGATCCGGGTACCCACCCTCTGCAGAGGTTTCCTGGTCCTCACGAGAGTCATCATCGCTTTTGCATCTTCCCCAAACAACACCACCTGTTTCTAGTCCAGAATATCATCACTTCTGCCACCCTTGCAGCTTTCCCATCTGCAGAGCTTCCTGGTCCTCATCTCTGGTCTATGCTTTAGCCCAAACTGTCAGCCCTTTTACCTCTTTCCCCAACCGTGCCCCTTGTTTCCTACCCTCACCTAGGGTTCCTGGCCCTCTACTGGTCTACACTCTAGCAAGGCTTGTTTGCAGTGTGTCCGAGTCATCACTGGGTGTCATTGCACCGGCGCAAACGCCCCCTCTGACTCAGCCCTGATGGAAACTTCCCCACTATACACACATTCACATGCCGTGTATGAGGTCTCTGTGTGCAACCACCTATATAACTTTTATGTGTCACCAAGCCCTACGTTTAGGAATTAACTGGTAGTCGCAATTATTTTAACATAGCGACGTGCCGAGTGGGGTTATTTGACATTTAAGGGCCATTTAAAGTGGTTTTCAACACTTAATCAGTAAAATGGACTGAAACCAAGATTCCAACTAATCTGGTGGTAGCAGACGTATTAACAACGCAATAGTGGTTTTGAGCAATAGTGCAAAACGCAGGGGGATTATTTGGACATGATAAGTTTGCAATTGCGTCTGACGGGATGACGTGTTTGCCTTAATGCCATGTTGTGTGTTGCTGAAGTAACCCGGGTCGAGCGATCACCTGCACAAAGGCAAACGCCGCCCTTTATCCTGCTCCTGCAGTGCGTGTCCGGAAAAACTGTTTTCAGAGGCCCAGAGCAAACACCATCAATTATTAAGTAACAAATTCACCTAAGGGATTCCACAGCCACTTGGATAGGTTTTGAAGTGCTGGCGACAGCTGTGGCCGTCAGAGGAGTAGCACTCACATGCTGTACTTAATTAGAAGTACAGATATTTGTGTAAAAATAAGAGTACTAATTCAACTTTTTTAAGTTGTATTACCTCATGATTATAATTGGAATATATATATTCAGGTTAAATGTTTTTTTTTTTTTTAATGGAAGAACATGATGTATTTTAGGTAACGTATTTGCCACAACTTCTTCTTGAAGTTGAGTTGACAATTTTCATAAATAAGGCCATGGACAAGGAATATCTTGCTTCACTGAATTTGTTGTGTCATTGTTGTTAGTTCTCCCTGGTTCCTCTGTGTCACTGCGATAACATTTTTTTCTGCCTCATATGCCGAGATCTCAACTAATCAAGATATCAGCCACAGTCGATTCATCATCCGCGGAGGGTGACAAAATAAGGAAAGTGGTCAGAAAAATTAATACTCGGGTATAGCACGGTGTCTGGAAAAAAATTGACTTATGCAGTCTAGGACGGAAGTATTTGTTACACCCCACCGCTGGTGGCCAGGCCCCAGTGTTTGCTCAAATGTCTTGCGTCTGCGACGTTTTTGAAGGGTCCCTAAATCTTCCATCAACAGCGCAAATAAATTAAGACGCATCTCACCCGGGCGGATGACGAAAAACGCACCGTAAAACACCCGAGTGCTGTGAAGTCGGCGCGCTGACACACTGAGTCATTTTTAAGTACATGTTTGGACTGTCTGAGGGAGCACAGGAGGTGGAGGCTGCAGGTAGTGGTATGTCACTAATACGCACCTTCGTGGTGAAAGCTTCTAATCGTGTTGGCCTCGCTGGCTGCCCTCTCGGCGTGCCTCCCCATACTCTTGGGCCGTCGGGCGCTGTGGTCGCCGTTGGCAGAGTGCATGCGGTACAGGTCCACCATGTACCGCGGTACGACTGCGTGCTTGCTCGGCGACGGCCTGCGTTTCAGGCCGAACATGCTCAGGAGCCGTAACTCGAACTCATGCAGGACACCCGCCGACTGCTGTGGGCTGTGCCGGCCCGACTCGCTGTACCGCCTTCGGCCCACCTCGGGGATGAGTCCCGTTGTGCCTTCCATCAACACCTGAGCCAGAAGCAGTACCATGAGAGAGCGGACTACGGCGACCATGATCAGTCAGTCCCTGAGGAGGAGAAAGTGGGGGTCCTGTCAGATTGGAGAACAACATGGAAGAAAGGGGAAGACACCTCTATGCTTTGAAAGAGTAGGAGGAGGTGGTTGTGGTGGCGGGGGGGGGGGCAGTTGGGAATTAACCCACGGCGTACAGATTGATCTCGAAGATGAAGATGGAGGAAGTCTATGAAGGACAGGAAGGGCAAATCAAAGAAGTCTCCAATTAGAAATACGCTGAAGGAATGCAGGCGAGTGGAGATCAGAAGAGGCATGAAAGAGTCTCCTCGAGGAGGGGGGGGGGGTGGAAGAGGGGAAAAAAGAGAAGAAGAGAGGAAAAAAAAGTTAGGCAAAGGAGAGGCCCAGCCTGTCTGCCAGCCGGCCGGGTGCTACAAGCTTCAATTTGCGGAGGCTTTGACTGTATAATCATAAGGGATAGGGTTACTTCAAGAGGCTTGCAGGTGTTAGATCTGACGTGAGCCACTGGGGCCAGATGTACAACACCAAAAAAAAAAAAAATGCCTCCAAAGGAAAAGTGCATTTTACCCACACTTTTACTCCTTCCACAAGATTTGGAGTCTTATTAAAGAGTATATCATGCATGCAAAGCCAGATAAAAAAGTGACTGCTTTACTTTTATATCTTACACATAAATCGTAGTTTTACTTTTTCTTCTCACCTGACGACGAAGCGCTGTGTCCGGTCGTCGTTCCACCTTTGGGCTCCGATAAAGTCCACATGAAGTCGCGTTAAATCCACGCTGCTTCTCCGCGGAAGACCACAGACAGACAGCCCGACAGCCTCACCTGTCCGCTCGGGCACATAATGTCGCACGCGTCGGCTCGCTTCTCTTTGAATTGCGTCTTTTTGCGCAGAAAAAAACAAACAAACAAAACAACAACAATCGGGCAACCAAACGCGTTCTCGTCAGGACGACGCGTGTGCGCGCAAGAGGGAGCGATCAAAGTATAAAGCGTCTCGGTGGAACATCTTCCAGACAACGAAGTAGAGCGTGGGATTTCAAAAAAAAAAAAAAAAAAAAAAGAAATAAACTATAAATACATATATATGAAGAAGAAGTTCGATTTGGTGCGCTCTGGACAGGAGTTGCACGGTCGCGCCGTGCGCCACCGGGAGAGTGCTGCGATTGATTGGCGCCGTCCCCTCGGCCGGCGACTCTTTTTGTCGTCCAGTGATGTCACCGAAGGGCTGTCAATCACGCGGCCGCCCATGAAAGCGCCTCCCGCGGACTTCGAGCCCTCCGGCGGACGGGAGGGGCGGTAGTAGTGCTGGTGGTGG
Source organism: Syngnathoides biaculeatus (assembly GCF_019802595.1). Classification (NCBI taxonomy): domain Eukaryota; kingdom Metazoa; phylum Chordata; class Actinopteri; order Syngnathiformes; family Syngnathidae; genus Syngnathoides; species Syngnathoides biaculeatus. Next base: position 9,919,305 of record NC_084662.1, on the reverse strand, counting down.
TGATGGTGGGTGGAGGGCTCACACCCAAGCCAACTTTTTTCTTCCTCTCTTTCTCTCACGTCAAATAAACACACTAGAGTGTGTGTGTGTGTGTGTGTGTGTGTGTGTGTGTGTGTGTGTGTGTGTGTGTGTGAGTCCCCACCCCTCCTTTTTTTTTTTTTTTCCCAGGATAAGATATGGAAACCCTGCAGAATCCTTCTGGATTCTCCCCTGGGGGACATGATCGGGAAAAGATACAGCAGTACTTAAAACAATGCTAATTTGGATTAGCATCAGTTGGCAAATCTTGATAAATACAGTCCTTCTCCTAATATCTACCTTCATGCATGATTCAATTCAAAATGTTAGATTTTTGGTGTGCATACAAAGCCAATTTGACAATGCAAATACAACAATTACTTTTTTATAAATAAAACGGCAAAATAAAGAACCAATACATTCATCAATAATGATGGACAATATGTCTTTTAACCCTCAAAAAATGTTTTTTTTCCGTCTCGCTCCTCTTTTTCTCAGAGATGAGGATTTATAGTATCCTTGCCATTTTGCTGTATTAGTCCAATTAATTGAAAAAAATACCAATAAATATTTTGATTAGAAAATCAAGTTGGTTTTAGAAGTTAAGAATGCATGAAGAGCTCACTGACATTACAAAAGTAAATGAAAAAATAGATCAAATGACTGAAATTTACTTTTTACTTATATTCTATAATATATGCCAATTATCTCCAAAATTCATTTCATCATAAATTTTCAAAAAATCCAAAGAAAACTCCTGGATACATGTAAAATATTCTGTATGTTGTGTCACTACTACTCTATGTACACTGTGATTGATTGGCGACCAATTCAGGGCGTAATCCGGCTTTCACCCAGTTAGCCGGGATACGTTCCAGCGCTTCCACAATCCTTGTAAGGATAAGCGGCTTGGAAAATAAATACACATGCTATAGTTGAGTGCCCTCCACACAGTATTATGCTGCAATGATTGAAAAATTGCTGGCATTTCTTAGATTTGACGATATACTGGCTGCATGAAAAATGTGGCCCACCTGTGTGTTTCAAAGTCCCAACTTTCAAAAACATTACATGTGTTGAAGCTAACTATGGCCTCCGTTTTTAGTCCAAAATCATTTGACAAGTGTTCGCATTGATTGCATCCGTGACTTTTGGCGTGGTAAAAATAGTGGTAAAGTCAACACTCCAAACCATACTGCTGCTACTTACAGTACGTGCGAGCGTCTTGTACGTGGAAATAGCATCAACCTGTTTGCTTATTGCGATTTTTTGCGGCCAAGAGCTTCCTGCCGTCTCCCCTTGAATCTTGGATTGCGTCCAATTCGAGTGTGTCACTTTGGTGTCATGAAGAGTAGACATGAATAATTTTGACAGCATCACTAGTGAGTACAACGTATTTTGTGTAAATTGTTTTGGATCTTATTATTAGACAAATATTGATCCTGAGCTGCTGCAGTTGATATAGTGTATATGGCACAGTTGTGTGCTGTTACATTGCATATAGCAATAGTTTCTGTAATTGTGACTTGATCAGAATAATTTAAATTATAGTATTATTAAGAGATTAGTTCAATTTGGTAACTCCCCACTGGAAGCCAAGGTACCAAATGCACAGCCACGCAACTGCAATGTACTTGTTTCATTGGTACAAGGTGAGAATGTTGGGTACTATTATGTTGAGCCTAGCCTGGGAATGACATTTTTAATTTTTCATTGTGTTTATTTATTTTTTTGAAGGGATGCATCTCCATGAGAAAAGCCCCCATTGATCCCGCTTAGTGGGGTCCATTAGGCCGTGGTGGTCAGGCCAGGTGGCTGTATTTTGGCCAAAGCGGCAGCTCTGTTTTCGTCCAGAGTAATGGCAACAGATTAAAACCCGCAGAGATCACAAGATATCTTTGTCTCCTCCGCGGGACAATAACATTTGATGAGGGATAATCCCAGATCATCCATTTAGCAATTAAAATACAGAGAGGCCCCCGGTTGCATACCGTTAGTCACCTCTGTGCTACAGATGGAGTTTATGTTAGTACTAGTATGTTTACACTGCTGGAATCTTAGCGTACCTCCAAAGTTAATCATGCAACAATATTTCCTGTAAAGCAAAAAAAAAAAAAAAAAAAAACCCTAACAAAATATTTTTTAAATCAAATAAATTGAATTATGCCATGTAATCCTATAAATCACGGAAACCTACTTGTGATTAAGTCAAATTCAAATAGCTTGAGAGTCACCGCCAGAGTTTAAAGGCTGTTCTTCCTCCATTCACGTTCACGTCTTAATGATGGGAGAGTACCTTTATTGCTGTATATACTGTAGTACAGTATAATATTTTGCATGTACAGTAGTTGTTAGTACTGTGCTGTGAACACCACCTATTAGCTCACTCCAATCCTGCTTCAAAGAGCGGAAAAATGCAATTGACGCACCCAGTCAAAATATTTCTCGTTTAGTAATCCTTTTAACTGTCAATACGGTATATCACAAACTTGATTCCTAAATATTTTAATATCAGTTTAAAGTCCTCTTAAAATTTCCTGAAAATAAATGGCTTCAGATTATTTAATTTTAAAAAATGGACCAGCGGTGCACGTTTATATGTGCATTCAGCAAAGACCCTTTATACTCTCACTTACAACCCAGGCTATTGTTATATACTGCCCAACATACTTTGCAACAAAACTTCAATTTCACCAATTACTGCAATCCTATTATTCATGGCTTTGGTCCGATCTTGAGCGCAGAAATAGCCCCCCCCAACACACACACACAAAAAAGAAAAATATGATGAGGTGAATAAGTAAAAACCAAACAGCGAAGAGGCAGAGTTTCAATATCACTTGTATGAATAGTATGTTACTAAAATCTTAGACATGTGATGACATATTTGTTTACGGTATAGCAGTGGGCATCAATAGGCGATCTCTGGCCTGCATCTCGTCAGCCAGTCACCAAGGCCACCAAGGCCGACGACCCACTCAGTCGTTGTGTACATGTTGCCGGTGCAGTGCCGTGCGCGTGGTGGGTGCGGCGTTCAAGGTAAGCGCCACGAACACCAAGTTATTGCTTTACTATGTGTTCCGCTTTGGTCAGCCCATGTGTACTTGTTGTCCCCATGCCAACGACACAAAGGCAGCCTGTTACATCGTCACCGCCGCTGCTGGGAACAATTTTGAACTTTCACTTTCGTTTCTTAAAGAGTTGTCAAAGCATTGCTTGCACCAAAATTTCTTATCCCAACCTCAAGGATAACCTGCATTTTGTAGGGTCTTACATTTTGTATTTAGGTGTTAGCAGGGTATGCTCCTATGAATATTTTTATTCATTCAGCTCGTTTCATTCTCAGGGGATTAAACTGATTGCAATTGGACTGTTCTGGTTGTCTTAAAAGACGTTTCGCCCCGAGAATTAGCAGTGTACTGTAATGGTATGCCAAAAATCCCAGTTCAGTCTGTATCTTGCTTTTAAGGTCACGGTTCAGTTCACATAAGGTGGAGGAAGTAAACAAAATGCAAAACGTCAAGATGATTTTCTTTTGCATAAACAGGAAGAAGGGTTTCAATGACATTTAAAATAAAATGTGAAAAAAATTCAAATATTCTCCAATAAGGAAAAAGGCTTCATAAGAGCTTGGTTTTCACCCACATACAGTGGTCTGGTATTCACGTCGGTTTTGTCAGTTCAAGTCTGAAAGTAAGTTAAGACATTCAATACTTTTGATTGAATACAGGGGGTCTTCAATTTATAGGTTACAAACCATGTGCGAGAAGGCGTGCTCAGTCTATGCCTTATTTCCTGGGGTTTTTTTTTTTTTTTGCTTGATTGCCTCATATTTATGGCCGACAAATGTTTTTCATATCACTACTTACTCTAAATATGACTTCTGCATTTATATAGTTTGGTGATGGACTACAGTGTGTTCTGGTTTACGTGCCAATTTGAGGTACCGGTATGATGTTGCCGTCATTGGAAAGGACGGTGTGTTAAAAACTGAAGACTCCCTGTATGTACATATAAAGTGACATTAGAAACTGCATTGTGGCTATCTTCACATTTGTTTATATATGGGGGGCGGGAAGCATTCAAAATGGACGGGACAACTTTCAGGACTGTGTTCATCCTTTCAGTGGGATTTTTTTCTTCCTCCCTCGGATGAGTAGCGTTCCAGTTCTTTCCGGCTAGTGCTGTCGATAAGAAATAGACCTCAGTCATTGCTTCATCCAGTGCATGACAACCAACGGACACTCCATCGCCATCGGCCCTGTACTTCTTTTCCCCTCCAGCGTGCATTTGTTTGTATATGCGATCCGCAAATATTCCCTGAACAAAAACAGAAGGTCAGGCCAGAGGGGCTCCCACACAGAGCTCACGACACTATAAAAGTGAAGGGCTTCAGATTAGTTTACTTTTCTTCCAGCCGTGTTTTTTCCCCGATGCTTCGAGCAAGGAGGGAAACATCATTCAAGTGAAATGCAGCTCTGTCAAAACAAGCGCGTCTTATAGCTTTTCCCACACTCTTGTTCCAATTGGGAACATTTCCATAGGTCATGCTAAATTTTTTGATGGTGGGGGAGAACCTCTTCATTGTCAGAACTCGGGAAAATACACTCAAAAGGTTTAGGCCGCAGGGAGCAATCCTGGGTGCGATTGTAAATTTTGGAATTCAGTCCGGTCAAGCCCGATGTTGACATCTTTTAAGGACAGTATTGTAACAAACACATCTGAACACAAATAAACAGATAACCTGTACGCTGCGCAGCAAAGATTTTGTAAACGGATCAGTAGAAAATAAGAAAAGATTTCACCTGACATACACAATTTCAAAGTCTATACGACTATTATGCGACACGCTTAAAAGAACACCATTCTGATATGAAAACATCCTAAACCATTAACTGTAGTCCTTTGCAACTATTATTGTGAACATTTTTTAGATCGTTGTCAAAAAAATGATTGCGTACAAGGCCAGGGAGAGTGTGTTTGTTTCATTCATCCATTTTTGTCTTCCCCGAGGTTCCTCTTCTCGGACTCCTCACTCGGTCGTTCATTTGTGTCGCAGATAAGATAGCGAGCCGCGGCGGCTTGCTCCGCAGTGTTGCCCTTTCAATCGGCGTGTAATTGCATCAGCGTGGGGGCTGAGATTAGATAAGTGCCGCGTATCTGTCTCGTAGCAATGACATACACGATATCAGACCGAAGAAAGCGGCACGATCTCCTCAACTCTGGTACTCGCCGATCAGCTTCTCCTCAAATGCTTGTATGGCTTCGTAATGGCAGCACACTCACTTCAAATCAAAGTGCGCTCCGTATAGAGACAAAAAAAGCCTAAAGTTAAAGCAGCCCCGGCTTGCTGAGGTCATTAAATAGTACCTAATGCATCTACTGTAAATTTAAAGCCAAGTCCGGTGAACTCACACAGTCAATCGGAGAAAATCTGCCATATTGAGAGCTGATACAAATTGCATTGAGCTACCACGTCCGAACACATCCATAGATGTACAAGAAAAGGAGGTGTAACTCTTGTACAGTGGACCCCAGCATACTTCATCTATATGCAGATAGGGTTTTTTTTCCCCATTTTTAAAAACTGCGTTTTTTATGTTTTCTTTTTTAGGAGGAATCAATCCCAAAAACACTTATTGGTGGTTTGTCCAAAATGCATAAATGTGACAAAAGCGTTTGGAGTTCAGTTGGTGGAGAGAGTTTTGAGTGGAATCTGTTGCTTTATTTCCTAGTAGACCTGAAGACGCGGTTGGTTCTCCATGTGTGTCCACGTGCACGTTTTGGTCTGGATGCGGATGGTACGACCCTCACTTGTCATCACCTACATTCCATGAATCGGGGGCGGTTTGTGGGGAGGGGGCAAACTGAAGCCCTGTGATGACACCGCAAGATCCAGCCATTAGCCTTTCACCTGCTGTTAACAGCAACTTGGCCAGACACACGGCCTGCATTCCACTGCCTCGCGCCAGATGGACTTTTTACACTCTCAAACATGCTTGCTATAAGATCATTTCTGCAGATTTAGCCTTGAATTCGCGATTGTGAGTCCACTAATTCGACGGTCTTTTTCATGCATTTGGGTAAGTCATTCAAACTGGAACGAGCCACATGTTTGACAGCAGCAGCACGCCTGGCCGGCTATGCCGAGCACGTGCGTGCGGTCCGTATGGGAGGGTGGTGGGTGGAAATGGGACTGATTCCATATAGGTTGGTCCCGAAATGGAAAAGCCACTAGGGTCAGAGACGGCCGGCGAGAAAAAAAGCCAGAGTCAATATTTATGGATACTGAACATGTGGCACGCTTCTCTTACCCACTAATTAGAGCAACAAGTCCATCTCCAGATTATACGGCCCCCTCGCAGATCACAGGCGATCAAGGCTCCAAAAAAGCACGCACCAAGGAACGCGCCGACGTGGGTCGCGCGCTACAAACACCGCGTAATTTAGTAAGCTGTTTATTTGTTTGCGGCCTCTTTTCCATGACACACTTAATCTCCACGCTTGGCCTGTAATTATAAGCATGCGGGGCAACCTCCTAAGTCAAATAAGGAGTCAAACCAAAACTTGCTGGTAAAACGTCTGCCTCAAAAGTCAAACAAGGAATGTCGGTATAACTACTGGCAAGCGCCCCTACCTTACAGGTGCGCGGTTCTGGGTTTGAAGCTTGGCTTTTGGCCTGTTTGTGTGGTATTCTTGGGTGGCATTTTCCGGGAGCTTGCATTGCTTCAGTGAATAATCTTTGAATGTGATTTGCGATCGTGAATGGGTCTTGGTCTCTCTGTGCCGAACGACTTGCCTGGCTGAAACTCCCTTAATTGTGACCTAAATGAGGATGAAGGGTGTAAGAAAGCAGGTGAAAAGAATCCAATCAAAACTTGTTGAAAGTATCATTCTTACTGAAGGATACAAGTTCTGACAAAATGTGGAAATGGGATTTTAGTTGCTTGTCTACTCTGTAGAGCAATACAGTGCAGCTGAGCCTTGAGCTAGCAGATGTCCTGGCTAGCGACGTACTTTAGCACATTGGAAAACTTGGCTGAAAGGGCTTTTCCTTCAAAAAGACAAAACTATCAATGCTGAGCTTTCCCTAAAAACAAACAAGAAAAATTCATGTTCACGCAAAAGATGAGAATTTTTTTTTTGTTCTATTACTGTAGTAAATTCTGAACCGAAGTGGGATTTTAAAAACAAGGTACACGATAAACACACATTTGATGCACCGTTACATTGCTACTTCTCAATTCTCTTCATGTCTGTGAAACTCTACTCTTTAACAGTTTTGGTCACCCTTGTTTCCTTTCCATCAAAACGTGAGTAGTTTTGCTTTAAACATATATTTGCACTTATGCTGAACTTGAGATGTGAATTAAAACATTTGATGATGCTGACAATTGCATGCAACATCATTTTCCAAGGGGACTTTCACTAGATAATGTGAAAACAATTGTAATAAAGCAATAAAACTGACTTTCTTAATAACATGTAATAGGAATGATACAAGCGCACGCTGCATTTAGCCAGCCGGTTGGGATGAGACTCTGTCACCTCAGTTTTTAGAGAGACAAAAACATGGAGAGGCAGCAGGAGAGGGAGAAGTTGAATGCAGCTCCACTCATAAAGAGAACACGCATCACTCAATTATACATTGGCATAATTAGGAGCTGCGTAAACAGCCAACATAAAAATTTACATTTTACTACTTAGCGGCTCGAGCTGTTTACAGGCTGAGGAAGGGGAAGCACTTAGCGAGTGTACTGTGCGCTATCTGTCTAGCGTGTAAGTTCGCCACATGGTTTGTTCTTTCCGTTTATAGAGGAGGCCTACCAAAGTCCAACATAGCAAAAAATGGAACAATTTGGAGTGGACCCCATTATCTCAGGAGGAGAAATGTAAAGATTGGCGCCAGAGAAAATTGATCTTATGGTGATATTACTGCCTAGTACAGTATGTTCAATACATATTACAGTACTTGGATATCAGTTACTTGCATATAGCTGAAAATCATAGGTCAGTATGTACCTTAGTTTAAAAAAAAAAAATTACAAATCATAAAAGTAGGAATCAATCTCATGAAAATGACGCATTTAAAAAACCTGCCAGAACATTCTCCCCAAAATCATAGACTTGCAAATAACCAAAATATGTTTTCACAGTTAAATATTTAATGGTGAATGTAAAAGTAATATCCATCTGTCCATTTTCTTAGCCGCTTATCCTCACTATGGTCGCAGGCGTGCTGTGTACATCCTGAAGTGTTTGCCAGCCAATTGCAGCTGCTCGGATTCATCAGTAGATTTTCTTTTAAAGAAAGCGCAGCATCAGTTGTTTGTGTTCTTTTTAGGAAAATGAAATAGCAATACTGTAGTTCTCCCCCCCCCCCCCCCCCAGAAATGGTTCTGAATTGTGGAAAAAAAAAAATCTAAATTGCGTCCTTTGATGCAATTGCATTCATGTAAATCCGACCTTAGAGAAGCTGATGGCCTTGGTTTGGAAAGTAGTATCACAATCAGAAAAATACACAAAAAGCCAATCAGGAACATCGCGACATACAAGTGACCTTCACCCTGAAACACCAAAGCCTTTTCAATCACCTGCCCGCCGAGATGAAAATTCTTATGGGTGGCATGTAGTTCATGGCGGGCATCTGGGGACTCAGAAATACGAACCTCCAGATGCACCCTCCAAAAGGTCTCCGCTTTTGATTAAAAACGCATTGCCCCACCTCACAGGATGACTTTTGACTCTGATGTATTAAATGGTGCATTTTATCAGCACGTCTGATGTCACATGCGAAATAGTGTGGCAGTTTAAACCGAGCCCGGCATCTCATATCAGACTGAGCAAGGTCAGATTGTCGATAGGGTGTTAGGTTAAATAAGACCAATGACTCTAAACACAGTTGCCGTCGATTTATTTATTTTTTTCCATCCTTCGATCCAATGAATGGCTTCATGGTTTCTGTTATATCTCACAGTCAGCATGCAAAACTGATGCTCTGGTTTAAGGAGGGGTAGGGTGGTTTTGGTTCCCAATGGAGCTCCATACACAAGAACCAACGTAACCCAGTTTTGTACATTAGTCGGAACTTACCGGTTACTTCGAATGCGCAATTTTTTTCTTATTCAAGTGTTTTGAATTTTGCTCGAGTCAATTTTAGAAGAACGGTAGTCTTTCTTGAGTACAATCATGTTTAAATATAATTTATAATTGGTCGACATTACGTTAAAAAATAAATGCCTCAAAGACTCTCCATAACTCTCACTACTACCCAAGCTAAACCCTCCTCCTCAACATATCAAAGCCTGTCTCTTAGTTGAGATGTGTCACTTTAACATGCTTTTTTTTCATCAATTTATACACCAATTTCTATGTAGTCAAGGTTTTTGGCAGCAACTTGTGGTAATTTTTGGGGGGTTCAGTGTGCCCCCAAGGACGATTTCATTCTTTTTCCATTATTTCTTGTATTTCGGAGAAATATAAAGTTGAAAAGTAGACTTCGGAGCCTCCACTATATTTATTTGAAGAGAAAGTTATCAATTTCAGGCATGTGTCTCGTTGGCAGGTTTACATTTCACAGCTGCGGTTAGCCATACAGGGTTACGTGCAAAACCTGGCCTTCACACGGCCCAAGTTAGTCCTGGACTCCGCAATTCTCTTGTCACAATTCATTAAGCCGCCGTCGCACTATGTCTGATCCCGGCGTCTGTCGGGCCTGCAGGAGGAAAGGAAGCAGCAGTCGGGGGGGGGGTATGAGAAGAAGAATAAGGCTCGCCGGTTGCAGGGAGGACCTGATTGTGCTGTGGCATCCGCAGAATGACATTATAGCAGCGCGGTTTGACGATAATAATAATCCTCCACGCAGCTGTATAAACATTTAACTGACATCCACTCCCTGGGCACGCCGTATGTATCTTTAACTTTTTGGGCCAGTCTGATGCAACTATTTGTATCCCCGCCCAGCTCGCTTTGCGTCCCGCTTGGGCAATACTCCGTCCGCATTTGAACATTGCTGTGAATGTCAGCGGGAAATGAGCGTTCGCATCACATCCGAGGAGAGGGAAAGCACGTCGTGTGACGAGTACAAGCGTGTCGTTGACTCTTTGAAAAGTGGGAAGTCCTTGTGTGATTTTCTTCAGGCAGCGACAACCCCTTCGCTATCTCGCGTATTTCCCGGTAACGTTTGTCTCCATTTGTGGCACTTTGTGTAAATATTTATAGGACTAAACTAACTCTACTGTATACAGTAACCCCTCTTACACACACAATCTCCTCTGGAATGCCATCTAATTGGCGGTTTCCTCTGTTTATCCCCTCTCCGTATGGTGGGGTGATGTACAATCAGGTGAAGATGAAGCCCTAAATTGAAAAGGAAATCAAATGAGGTTAATCATGCACACCCCACCTTCCACCACACACATCGACCATGTCTGCACTTCACATGCTAGATTACTATTACATGTCATTTGTGTTTGTGATACAATAAACAGACTCCAGATGGCTCTCAGGGTAAGATGTATACCTACAGAAGCCAGGCGCTCGAGAGCTGCCGAGTTTGACTCCGCTTCAGCTCATTCTCTGCTCAATCTCATTGCAACCGTGAGGAAATAGCAATTAAAGCTTCCCAGGTTGGGGGATTAATGTGTGTCGTGTCCCCTTCAATAAAAAGGCATGACTATGATTCGACAAATCTGAGCACATTGAGAAGCAGTTCAAACTGTCTGACTCTGCTTACCTTAGCCCGAACACATCCTTGACACTGTGCAGCCGTGTATGTAAACGGAAGGCAGGAAACGAGATCCGCCAATTTTCGCTCTGCCCACACCATGCTGTGTTTTTGTATATGTCTATGTAACAAGCAGACAAGTCTATAGACCGGTCTTGAACACGTACAGTTTTACGGTGACCTTCATTCTTTCCACGACCGAGCTCATAACTGAATTTACACCTATCAAATACATTCTCCCCATTGACATGTGATGAAATGCAACTAATCTGTTCCACCCCGCCTCCACTCCCAAAAGTTTTTTTCATTCTTTTTAAAAATAAAATATATTTGAATAAACAAAAATTCGTAATTAATGTACATACTGTACAATTTCTGTTTAACCCATTCATGGGGAGGGTGGCAATTTTTTGCCTTATTGGGATAAAAGTCTTCTAACAGGCCACAATCAAGCAAATAACACTTCGTTTCTGGTTAAGTTTTTTGTTAACTTTATTAATTTATAATCTCGTCCTGCGAGAGGGTACTTGGGTTTTCTTAGTAAATCGTCCCAAAAAATCAGAATCAGATAAAAACACTTAAATATTTTGAAATACTGAAGGATATAATGCATGAAAATCATGATGTCCCAAAAATGGGACGCTGCCCACGAATGGTTAATGTCTATAAGTCACCTGGCCTAGTGAGTGATGTCAGGAGCTGCATGTGAATGTCTTGGCGTGAGCCGTGGCCAACAGCAGCTCCACCCAAATATTTTTTAATTTTCTATGGGTGTGCTGGACTGATTGTGCTGTTCAAACAACAAATAGAGGCATGGAGCTGTTCATATGTCTCTCAGCTCGTAATGTACATATATACTGAAGCAAAAGACAAGGTTCTGAAATTCTTGCAGATGTCACCGTAGCTTGCATCAATCAAACTTTGCTCAGTGGGGAAAAAAAGCATTTATTCATTTGCCAATAGATTTCGCTGTCAACAACATGATATTCATAAGCAGTTACGCCCATGTTAAAGTTGTTCTTAAAGTGAACTTTCAGGGTTGTCATTGCACGAGATGTTGATGAGACATCTCCATGGCGACGGCTCTCCTTCATGTCCACTGGTGATTTATCTACTGTTACACAGTCAGTCTATATTTGGGGTGGGCAAAGCCCACTCATTCTCATCATGCTGGAACACTGGGCCTCTTGTCACTACGTCAAATTTTTTAACCCAGAATGAAACATTCTATTTTCTTAACCTGGTTAAGTAATCATATTACCTAAGACGCCATAATGGGGAACAAACAGTAGCGTACAACCTGGGCTTCTTTTTATGTGCCTTGAGTGGCAGATTGGCTTTCATCAAAGAGCCCCGGCGAGTTATAGAGTCATTCCGCTGCGCCCGAGCATACGAAATTGATCCTCATATGCGCAACATATGGTGGAAAGCAATTTCCACCCGAGTGTTTTAGTATTTCCTTCTAATTAATTTCGCATGTACGGGACAAGCGCAAGCGGCCTCCCAGAACCGAGGCACAAAAGCCGGCTTTGTTTCAATGGTTCGTCTGCGGTTTTCGAACTCGCCTGTGCCTTTCTTGACACACCGTATTCACACCGAAGGCAACATTTTGGGCAGAGAAGTCACATCTTGCACTCAAGAGGGCCAAGGGTGAACTTTTATAATCAGTCAATCGGTGACCTAAACAAAGCCATGCCATGAACATGTAGAATGAGGAAGGTGGAAGGTAAGGTCCCAGTCCGAATTCGAGCGACAGAGTTTTAAACGTGTTTGCGGTTTTTCCGTAATAGACCTTTTAACAATGGCTTTTCTGTTCACGTGGGAGGAAATTGCTTTTAAATGATGCAGAAATCACAAAAGATGTTCACGATAAGTCGTACTGTACTATCATTCATAGGTCTCAATTAAAAGGAACAGGAACTATGATTTAAACTCTTCAAGAATAGCATTCACAGTAAAGGGTTTGTGCATTTTCATCTCATTTTTTCTTCGCACTGAGTTTGTGGAGTTTGGTTTGATAAAGCATTTTTTGATCTTCTCCAACATTTTTGTTGGATGACGTTTAAACCAAAACAGCTACAGTAGTTTTGTTTATAAATCCTGCTCACAGAGTTGGAACACTCCCGTGACTGATCAAATGATCGAGTAAACCACATCGTCATCAAATGGGAATACAGTCTAGGCTCATTTCCCAGATGGTTTCCTGGGTGGGTTAATTTAAACTCGAGGTAGTCTTGAGACGATGCGCGGATGACCACAACCCGACCTTGATCCGATATGGTGTACTCGCGCTGTAAGGTTCAGCCAACTTTGGTCTGCTTGGAGTTTCCACGGTGTGAACACCCAAACTACAAAGTCACGGCCTGGCTGTGAGACACAACAGTTTCTTGTTCTTACTTGTCGGCACGTCAAGTCAAAAGACTTCCTCGAGCATTGGCGTCGACACATGAATAGTTGCCTTGATCAGATTAATCATTAAAGTCGGGAGATAGGAGCATATCTGGGCTTTGTTTTTAACCCAATCTCCATGCTGTGACACCTTTGTTTGGATAGGGCGTCTGGGACCACCTGGATGAATGTAACTTTTGTTTGCCTGCACGTATCTCAACTTAAAGGCCTCTTCTTCTCTTCTTCCACTCCTCCCTCCCTTTGACAGTCAGCTTTTTATCTCCAATAGCTCTTCATCTTTTTTTTTTTTTTTTTTTGGAGATGCGACGCATGACTACAGAAGAAACAACTGTCCAGAGGTAGCGAGCGTCGCCAAAAAACGCACAGATAAAAAAGGGAGTGCTATTTTACCGCGCAGATTCAAAAGTGAGATACAAGCAAGTGTTTACCGGAATGTCTGAAGTTGAAGGGAGATGGTGTGTACTGATTACAGCCTTGTGGAAGACTGCGGACACTGAATCAAAGGTCTTCACGTTCTTCCTGTCGCTTGTTTCTTCAAGCCTTTTGGATTTCATTCATTTGATATCGCATATTCATTGCTGTGCACATTTCCACAGATAGATTCAGATTTTGATAACCTTGATGCCAAGTAGATTCTTTAATTCTTTGATGTTCCAGTTAAACTTGGTGGGATCAACAAACCACTTTTGCAAACTAAGAACAAAATTTTATTTGAACCAAAGGTCAGAAACTGTCCAGATGTCTTGTTTTGGTAGCAGTCTAAATGGAAAATCATCATATTTTTTTATCAAATCTCATCATGTCCGATTGTCTTTGTGGTGCTTATGTAGGGTCTTACTAGATTTTTTTTTTTGTGGGATCTCAAAGAAATTCTTCCTTTTAGCCATGAATACCCTCTGTCAGATTTACATGGCAGCTACGATCCCATATGTCCGTATACTTGCAATGGTAGTTTTTAAAGATATCAGATTAACTCATGATTAGAAGAGGCCTCATTTCGATCTCAGAATGTTAGATTTTGCTCGATTATTGCGCTTTAAAACAAAAAGTCAGAATTGAACTTGAATCCTGGAGCATAAATACAGTCTTCACTTGGTTAATTTGCACTTGACAAATGTTTAACCCTTTGTGGAGATCTGTGTTAACTTGCTAAAACCCCAACAACCATTCCAAACACCATAAAATATGTCATAGTAACTTCTACACTCCTGTATCGGTCAGTGTTTCTGTTTGCAGGATGAAGACCTCACAATGGTTTTAATGTTCTCGAAAACCCCAGTCTGTTTGTGGCATCAAAGCATTTTTGCACAGCGGCAATAGTACGAGCTCTTTGTGGCATGCCTCATTTGTTGGGAGCGTTCGGCGGAGCGACTCGTTTCACCGTGGAGTCTACACTGGTCTCAGGTTACACCCGTGAATCCCCGGTATTACAAGCTGATGACTGACAGGAAAAATGGGGTGAGGTCTTTTGCGGGGCTCAAACAAAAACACCAATAAGACGGAGATGGGGGAAACAACAGATTAGATGACTGATCTCAAAAATGCTCCTCACTTCTAGTTATTGGGAAATAACAGCTCTGCAAAGAAAGACATTTTAAGAGGGGCCCTTTAATCAATTCTCTCACAAAGATAAGCTCTAATTTGTGTCTTCATGGTGTCCAGGCATTTCCCCAACAAGCTCTCCTTCACACCACAGCGGTCCTTGATGCCATGTGTGAGCGTAAAAGCTTCCAAGGCTCCCTAGTGGTAAAAATTGCATTGCCAAAATGACCACGACCTCTAAATGAAACACTACCCCCTTTTCAAAAGGTTCCATTCAAAAGCCATTGGTTCTCTTTTTTTTTTTTTAGGCACATAAGGTAGCAATTTCCCTCAAATATGGCGTGGCCCAATAACTGCAGAAGTAACTGACACCATGTCCGCACAAATGATTTTTTTTTTTTAAATGATGTGTACATATGAAGCACTAGCTCAATTCAAGATAATAAAAGAGGGTAGGAAGAGGTGGTGTGATTGTTTGCAAACATGGAGGCTGATATTGTCCTGCATGACATTACCACCCAGCTCTGTAATTCCTCATGCCCTTTTTGTTTTATAGAGCAAGTGGTCGGGTCCAAAGCACTGAGGGAATACATTGTTCATTCCAGAGCTTGTGCAAATCTGTTTTAAGTTCAAGAGAGGAGGAACCCTTTAATTTAAACCCCCAAAATGAAGTCATTCATTCTCCGCTAAACTGCAGCATGACCTATAAGGTTAAGTAAACAAATGTTGCGTTACTGTCAAAGGAGCTCCAGCCCTCGCTCTGCCATCGCGTCGCCTTCCGTGATCCTGTTACAGCTGCGCCGTGGGTAGGAAAACTGATTCATCCGTTGGTTTCTTTGCGACATGGTGGTGAGGGAACGTGAGGACCTGAGTCCTGTTCTCAGGAAGCTTCACCCGAGGTAGAAAAGCCATCTTGTTCCAGAAGAAAAGCAGAGAACGAAGCCCGTGGTGTGCCCAGCCCAGCGGGGCTCGGTTGGGCCTCCAACTGGTTTCGGCAGCTCCAACGTGGGCTGGAATGTGAAGAATCCTGCTGGGTTGAGGTTTGAACGAAGGGGTCAGAAAACCTCACTGTGCTGCTCACAGCTCATTTTTCTCTTTCCACTTTTTCGCGGTTTTGTTTGGCTACGGGAGGAATGTCAACTGTAAACCCTCCACTGCTGACAAAGACGTGCCGTTATGAAGTGTTTAAGAGAGAGATCCCTAAAGTCCGGTTTCCACCAAGGACTTTGGTTTGGTGTTGTGCGCATTTTTATAATGTTTCTATTGTAATGGTTCCCAAAATATCCAACCGATACTGTGGGCTCTCTTTAGCCGGAGTACCAGTCACTAGCTAACATGGGCAAGCCCAACTTTGTCTTGGATGTAAAGTTAAAGATGGGGCTAAGTATATACAGTTCAAAAACTGGTCTTAAAAAACAAACAAAAAAAAACATATATATATATGATATATTTTGTTCATGCAAAATTTTCAGCTGCCCAGACTGTATAGTGATAGAACAATCACTTTAATTGCTTTTTCACTAGCTTGGTGCAATTAACCTGGTCATCCATCGGTTGCTGTTCATATAGCAGAACGACACGTTTGTGTTCAACTAAACAGGCTGATGTTCTTGTTCCTTGTGCGAACCATAATAGTCTCTTACATAATAGTCTATCCTATTACAATAGATGATTGCACCTACTTTTGGTTATTGTCTATATTTGAACGGATGTGAAAGAAAAATTCTGGCAAGATATCGTGGGCAACATAAAATCTGAAGGGGTGAGAGCTGGCCCACGAGCTTTGTTTTTGACGCACCCCTGTAACCATCCGCAGTAAAAAGCAAAGTCCCGATTCACCAAACTAAACCAAGGACTTCACTTAAAAGTCAAGAACCTTGCTTGCACGCCAACCGTAACCGTATCAATCAAAACATTTGTTTCAGGATGGGAAGGAGCTGCTGCTGGTTGTGCTGCTCGGCCACCAAAAAGAAAAATTCACTGAATATACCTAATGTGACACTAATTGGTTCTTAGCCTGTCAGAGGACAAGAGAGAGAAGAAACAGAAAGACAGAGGATGAGGGTAAAATGGGTTGAGGAGGTGGAGGGAGGGGGGGACTCTGGGTGCTGACTGAGGCTAGTAATGACTGCCAATGGAATGTCTACACCCATAATCCCCTCTGTCACCGCTGACAGATCCTCTTGACCTGTGAACTCCCCATGTAAGGAAGGGAAAGACAGGAAGTCACAACTTAATGAAATGACCTGGTAGTTAGTTGTCCGTGTGGCCATCAGGGCGGGTGGCGGGTGACAGTTGCTCGCTAATGGTGTCGTTGTAGCTTTGGTACCCGCATCATGTCAAAACAAGAAATGAAAATCAGTAATAGATGAAGTAGTCTTAATGGTTGTTCGCCCTGTGATTGACCGGCCACCAGTCCGGGGTGGACTCTGCCTTTTGGCCAGAGTCGGCTTGGCTAGCCTCCAGGTCCCTGCAGCCCTGAACAAGATCAGGGGTAGAGAAAATGGATGGAATTTTAGGTAGTGTGATCATAATTGACAAAAAATCACAAGACTCTTTTACTCGTTTAAGAGCCCCTGTTTGTCAAGAGTTCTCCTAAAGTCTGGACCCGCAGTCACTCTATTCCTTCTCAGAATTAGATAATCCCTTGTAGGATGTTTTCACACTGGGTGTCAAAGCTGACGTTCTCACCGTGTAAGTGTTCTGTGGGAACGATTCTGAGTAGCAATGGGAGGATAAAGTCGAACCGTGAACTTCCTGGAGTTGGAAGTCATTTCTGAGGCGGAACTGAGGCGGCTGTATGAAAGAGAACGACAGCTGGGACCAGGGTGCGATTCCCGAGACTCACTTTTTCTGTCGCCTTTACGTCGAAAACAATCGTCTCGACCAGCATTTTATACGTCAAACCAGAGACACAAAATCAGACATGGTCAGACATGGGTTTGTGGGTTCTGTGTGAAACAGAACAGTTGAAAGTCCAGAAGGGATGCCGAAATTTTGTGTCGAAAGCGAGGGAGCGATTCGGCAAATATTTTACCGTATTTTATTGCTCACAACCAAATTGACCAATTCAAGCAGGAACTAAAGGGTTTAAAAAAAAAAAGACATCAAAGAAAGGCATTTTGACTCTCAATGTGTGATTCAGAACCTGTTTGCTGACCCTCAGCTCACGAGAGGCTAATTTTCCTCACGTGCATGCTCACCAATGTGAAAGCGACTCAGAGCAGTTTACCCCAATCCTTTCCTGTTCTTGATTTAACACATTTTTGCATGTATCTTCTGAGCAATGTGCGTGTGTGTGCGTGTGTGTGTGTGTGTGTGTGTGGTGTGTGTGTGTGTGTGTGTGTGTGTGTGTCACAGGCACACTGCAATCTATATTTTATCAGACAGGCCCGATCTGAAGACGTCGGACAAAACTGTCAAAAGTTTGTCATCGATTCTCCTCACCTTGTCATCGCACTTATCTGATCTCGCTGTGTTTTCTGGCTGGAGTTTTTTCTCCTCTGTCGTGGAAACAAGTTGGATTCCGAAAGCATGTCCATTCTGCTGTCTTACTGATTTCTTTTTATTCCAAACACGTTTCTATGCTTTATCTTGTAGTCAAGTAATGCGAGGGTAGTTGTTAGCTCGAACAAGGACGTCACTTTCCAATGAAAAACACATCTTTAAAAAGAAACGTATTAACGTTTCGGAAACCAAATCCTTTATATTGCACAACAATGATATCCAGTCAAGTCTCTCCTGGCTTTACAGATCCACGAATAGCGTATAATTTATCTGCAATCGAATCTTGGCATGTTTATTATTTGGTTATGTTCTCTCTTTATTGGTCACCTTTACATTGTTTGCCACTAATATACTATATTTGTATAGTGGGAGACCGGCTCTGCCATTGCTTTTGACACACATCCACACAGTCGTCCTGGTTACAGACTGCTGCGTGCATGTGAATTATAGTTTGGACGAAACCTTTGAATTATATTGAAGACGGGGAAGAGGAAAGATGCTCTTTGCCTTGTGCTGACAGCGACCTGCTGAGGATGAACTCCCAAATGCAACCGGCCCAATTGCCAAAACACGCTCGGGACAACAGCATTGCAGGCATTCCTGCCTAATTGTACATCGGTACTCTTTTTCAAGAGGGGTGGGTGGGGATGAGGTGTCAGGCCAGATCCAAAAGCAGCTGGGATAGGATTGGGCGCTAGGGCACGGCATCCGTACCCAACCGCGTCCTCGGGGCTATTTAAAGGTGCAGTAGGCTGTATTTTCCGCCGCGCAGCCAGGAACCCACCCTTCCGGCGGGCTCCATATTGGAACCAGATGCTGCTGGATGCGAGGCCCCGCTAATTTAAGTGAACGGGGCGGATGGAAGCAACTCACACTACTCGCATACAACCCCCTGTTGGTGTCCACGTCATGAAAAATACCTCGTATGGATCCATTGCAACTAGAAATACAATTGGAATGGGGAGTGTGTTAAAAAATGATTTGGCTAAAAGTCTGTTCTACTGTATCTATTGTACTAAAAAATGAAACCAAAGGTCAATAGAAAAGGAAAATTTTAAATATATAGTACAAATGTTTTTAATACAGTATATATAAAATAAGACATGTATGTTTTCGAGGGAAATAAAAACAGATTGTTTGATTTTATCACAGTTGCTTTATCTAAAAAAGTTCATCACATCCAAAACTGAGTAATTCCAGATTGCTTATTGTTTGATCCCCAGTAGTTAGAGAAAAAAAATGAAATTAAATACGACCAAATATTTTCCCACCTAAAAAAACCAAAAGTTTTTCATTCGAAAGGTAAGAGCTTCTTTCAGCTTGTCCCTTTCGGGGTCGCCACAGCGTGTCATCTCAGATGAACGCACATATATGTTTGGCACAATTTTTACGCCAGATGCCCTTCCTGACGCAACCCTTCTCAGGGAGTGGAGGCAATTGAAAAATAAAAATCTTAAAAACATAAAAACCTTTACAGCTACACTTTAGCATATAACACAACAATACTATCTAATGAGTTGCTGGCTTCACATTTTCACAGGTTTGTTTTTCATACCTCTTTCTAAAAAGAAAAAAAAATCGCAAAATTTGAAGGTAAAATGCCTTTGATTGACCAGCAACAAAACTTTCTCTTTTTTGTGTGTCGTGCAAGGCCAACAAAAAGTAAAGGAGCATCAGCTGGGGCGGCATTCAACCTGCAACCCAATCCCCGTTGTACGTTACCGTGGCGCCTAGCAACCCAAAGGGCTATTGTGCCGCCCCTCGCTGTGCACACGTGCGCCAACGTACACGTCTGCATCAAGAACGCTATAGAGGTCAGATATATAAGGCAGACGTTGATGCTGATGCGCTGAGATGTGTGCAGGTGTGCCTAATGTTGTGTCTGGTGAGCGTTTCATACAAAGGAATCCTTACTAAATAGTCCACGGTGTTGCTAAGTGACAGCCAGAGCTCGTGCCTCCTCCCGAGGGAGCATCTGGTCAATGTACATCTGCGGAGCTGCGAAGAAGGGAAAAACTCGCTGATCGGCCAAGAAATTTCCTCTTTGATAGCATTTGTTTGTTTAGCTGGAGTCGCTTGACCCGCGTTGACCCGTCCTCCATGGGCTCAGCGGTCCGCAGCCAAGCCGACGAGCGTTCTGCCCTGCCGCTTGCATTCGAAAGGCTAGATTGTGAAATTGAAGTTTTTGCTTCGATGACATGTTCTGCCCGTATTACGCGGTGTCGGCAAAAAAAAAAAAAAAAGCTGGGCAGTTTAGCATCGTCCTTCTGTCGAGGAAAGTTTCAAGCAGCAGTGAACGGTCCCTCGCGCTCCCATGTTCCCATTCCTCAAATTTAGGTGACAATTTGACAAAATTATCCCAAGGCACCAGTCTAACACTAACTTATCAATCATTCTGAGACAAAAAGAGTAGTTGATCCCTAAGTGCAACTTTCATGCACCGTGCATTAAGGAACACACACACTCACGCAACACAAAGGCAGGGAGAAGGGGTTAAGGGGTTGCTTTGTTATCACCGAGGTGCCCCTCGGCTGTGATTAAGTGTTGTTTTCACTATCCCTCTGGTGTCCTAAAGCTTAGCGAGATGTGTCGCAGCTATGGCAGGAATGCTTCGACGCTGAGGCCAAGAGAGGGTCACGGCGAGGATGCAAACATCAACATTTTCTTTCTTTCCAAAGGATTTTGGCGAGAGGGAGAAGTAGGTCCCCGCCCCCGATCCCTAACGCCGCACCTGGCCCAAGGCGCGGGCCTCTGACCGTCTTACCTGCAGGCTTAATCCTCATTTGAAAACCATTTGCAGGGCCCAAAACTGACCTTAGATCAGCATCTTAGCGCAGCCCGGGCTTAGTGTTGCGGTGGCGTGTAGGGATTGAGAGAAGGGATTTAGCCTAAGATTGCTATCATAGTGGACGGAGGTTTTTTTTTTTTTTTTTTTTTAAATAATAAGCACCCATTTTGGAGCTGTGCCATGACCACAATCCTCAGACAATAGACCCTTTGTGGACATTTACCTAAATCTGATCAATCCTGTGACGTGGCTAGCTTTGCACCATTCCCGAAAGCAGTATATACTAAAGTCCCTCATATTTGCAAATAACAATAACAGTAATTCCCTACATATTTGTGTTTCACTGACGTTTTTTTTTTTTTTTTTTGGGGGGGTCTCTTCATAAGTCGAGGCTTGCATCTTGCTACCGTAGAGCTTAGCCCAGACGTATTGTGTGAACAAGAAAGGAGATTGCCCTCACATGTACCAAGCAACCAGTTCTCGCCAGAAATTCCTGCAGCTCCTTCGATGTTTGTCGGCCTCTGGGCGGCTTCCCAGTCTTCACTGTGTATCTCTCACGCTTCCACCCACAGCTCGATTAATATTTGAATTATTTGTGAAAATCCCATTGATGTGGAAGCTCTCTGCGGACCGCGGGATTGCGTCTTAACTACAAAAAATGTCGAGAAAATCTGAATTTTATTGAGGGTTACGAAGAGGCACTTTAAATGGCAGCAGGCGTGTGCTGACTCCCGTTCAACATGAATGTCAATGTGATTGGTTAATTTTGAACACACCCACATTGCAGTTATGGGAATAGTGAACCATGACTATATGGCGGGTTTAAAAAAAAAAAAATGAGAACATCAACTGGATGTTTTACGCAATCTAAAAGATCTTGAAATGGCTCATATGGAAGTAGTAATTATTTTTATGTGGCCAGCATCCTTTCACTTGCGTATTAACACCATTCCTGATTTTTCATTTTATTTTATATTATTTTTGTGGTATATTTAGGATTGGAACTATTTCTATCAGCAATTGCAAACCTTTTGCAGTAAGAGATATCGCTATTTACTGTACAACGCTTTAATTCCCCCGCAGGGGCGAGAGCACCACTTCTCTCGAAGCAGCTGTGTAGAAATGGTTTGAATTAGCCCCGCCGTTTCCCCCCTGAGACTAGGCAGTAATGATGCAAATTTAGGGGCTTTCTGACAAGGTCTTGACATTCGATATGTTGGTCAACTCCCCACTCGGTGTTGGTCTTACCAATCCATAAATATTGGATCCGTGGAGACTTGTATGAGCAAAAAGGGGACCAAAAAAAAAAAAAAGAGAGAGAAAGGGAGCAAAACATAGATAGATTGGTCTGGTCTCAGTTTTTCTTTGAAAGTGTAGCCTGTGAAAGGCTGGTGGTTTGCAAGCGACCCCTAGTGGTCTTTTCGGAAAATGACACGTTAATGTGCTGAAAATATTGATCAGCCGTTAATATGCAGTCGTGATGCTAGTACTTTACTTCACAGCATTATCTTAATATTTTAACAACAATCATCTCACAATTCAGCAGATGCAAGACGGAAATAGCCTTTTTGGACATAAAGCATATAAAATGTAATAAAGAAATTATTTTCCAAATATTGGTCATAATATGTATTTTTTGGCTGCAGAATATTTTCTTCTAAAACAAAATGTATAGAAAAATTAAATGAAAAATACTTTCCTGTAAATCACCAAACAAATATGTGCTTCTATAAGCAGTTTATGAGAACTGCTTCTCTTTTTTTTTTTTATTGCATTTGATGCCGCAACTGTACATGAATCAATAGATGCTACATATACATACATGAATATGAACAGCAGCAAGATTAGTCAGCACCATTGCTGTCAAAACTACACACATAAGCACTACAGATACCAAAGTGAGTAGAACCGGCAGCAAGAATAGTCAGCGATAATGTAATAAATAGCTTCAAAGGTATCAATAAGTAGCGAGTATTAAAAACATCTGCATATAATAGTATTCACATAAAATCTACATGTACATGTTAACAAACAGTAGCAGAAATCGTAGCATTATATGCTGCATCTATGAACAGTCCTGTACATGGAGTAAATACATTTTGGGAAGAAACCAGTTAGTGACCTGACAACTGTGGAAAGATAAATAAAATGTAAAATCAATAAAAGTAGACAACAGTTTATGAATGTTTCTCCTGACAAAATCTGAGCTACACTGGATCTTGTAAGTCATTTTGTTGCAAAGCTGCAGCCCCATCTACTGTTGCACAAGAATTTAAAAAAAACAAAACAAACAAACAAACAAAAAAGGGGGGACGGCAGAGTTAGAATTGGAAGCACATTGAGCAAATCCTTTCTAGTTATTGTTCAGACCGTTGTATTGGAAAACACATTTTAATGGCTACAAGTCACTTTCTCCCACCATTTCCATGACACCCCCCCCACGCCTCAGCTCAGACGTGCGCGTTTGTGCAAACGCAGCGCGGGATGTGGACCTTTTTTTAGGCTGCGGCCGCAAAGCATGTCATCTACAGCAACCCTTCCGCTGGCCTCTGTCTGGAGTCTGCACAAGACTGGATCCGCAAACGCTTTTCTAGTCCAGGCCGAAGAAGCCAGACTTGACTTTGCAGTCCATCCATAGTTTAGACAATGTTTTTGCAAAAATTAGACTTCAAGCTGTTTATTGCCACTCCCAATTGAAGTCTAGGAAATATAAAATAAAGAGAACTGCATGTTGTGGAATTCAAACAACCAGAGTTTTAAAATTGGCTAGATTAACACACCTAATTGGAAATGAGATGGACAGGCTCATGAATAGCATCTATGTGGTGGTGTCATAATCCTCTATGCAATGGAAATTTAAACAGAAATAACAAAAATAGAACAATACTCCGAGGCATACATTCTTTATCCTCTGTGACGAATGATTGTTACCGCGGCTTACCGGGGAGTTTGGACCGTATGTACAGTGTGTTTCATACCAGATGGCCACAGTCCACACACATGAAAGGGCAGCACAATGTCCATTGAACTGAAGCAAAAGCATTTTTTTACATTCTATATCATGTCAATACATAATTGGAAATCTGTGCATGGCAGTCAATATAGCATTGCCACAGATTAGTCACAATGTCTCTACTGCTGTTTTTACAGTTGAGCTAGTGCAATCAATGGGCTGTCGTGCCACGTCAGTCGGTATAACAGCATCACCGGTCGCCGTTTGATGTGAGTTCTTGTTAATTGTTGGTCGTGACTGAAGAAATCCGTTCTGAGTCCGTTCAGTGAAGTCATTAGTCTGGTGTACACCATTACATCAGTTAGAATGTAAGCATCTCGGTTTTGTCAACTGCCAAGTGTCCTCGTTTTCTTTAGCTGGCGGCCGTTCAGGGTGTTTGCATCCTATCTTAGCCCACCACGACATGAGTAGCATGTAATTTGTCCTTTTCTTGTCGGCACGAGTGTAAAAAGACACCATTACACGTCTCGGCCACTCGTCAACCGTGTTTTCTTTCCCACCCCCGTTTTTGGGCTTTGACGCGAGTCGTAATGACTTCTTTGTGACAGACGAGCGAAAACCGGCCGCCCAGCTGCCGCTCATGACTGATGTCTTTGACTTCCTGCTTGAGCGTGAAAAGGCCTCTGTGTGGTCCCGCTCGCCTGACGTCGCACAGGTTGGGAAATGTGATAGTCGCCAATACTCGGCTGATTGTTGACATTACCAACTGTTGTGTTTGTGCTACCACGTGCGTGTGTGTGTGTGTCTGTGTGGCAGTGGTCCTCAAAGTGGGGTCCACAAGACGTAGCTTGGGGGTCTGCAAATTATTTTGCAATAAATTGTTGTGTCATAAAAAACTAAAAACCTGCATTCCTTCATAAGAAAAGCAGAAAACAGCTAGATAGACATCAAGCTGGGCAGGCAGACAAATGTACAAGACAGATCGATCAGCTGTAATATTATGAAAATCAAGTTATAGTTACTTATTTTTATATTTTCCTCCAGCATGCCAAAAAAGCAATTTTTTTCCCCCAATGAGAAAATTGTGATTTTACAGGGTTAAACAATGCCTATACAATACATATTGTACATGCAGACAGTCTCAGCTTCTCAGTATGCCCGTATATTAGTCATTCTTCGAAGACGATAAAGAATATATGCCTGAAAGTATTGTTATATTATCTCTGCTGCCGCATCACCACATAGACGTTAACTGTTAGATCGGGTCAATGACGTTTGGCAACGTTAGCATATCTGGCAGCCTCTTCGGGAACGTTATCATACTGTTTTGGATCTAAACTACAAGTTTTCCTCTTGGAAGTAATCTCCCTGGAGTCTTTACGCGCTTTCCCGGCCTTCTTTATGCCTTAAAGCACTCATGGACTGACTTTCTTGTGGTGCTAGTCTTCAAAACGAGCCTCCGTGATGATCACTTTGAGATGGTGGAAGAGAGAAAAAAAATCATCCAAGTCAGGTGAATAGTGAGGTTGCTCCTGCAGAGCGATGTTGTCCTTGGCCAGGAAGTGTCAGATGCTCAGGGCATTGTAGACAGGTGCGTTGTCATGGCCATTTTTTGGGTGGCAAATTTAGCAATAGTAACATCAAGCCTGGGTTTTTTTCCGACACACTTCATACATCCATTGTGTGCATCCATGTTGTGTGTGCATGTGGGATCGTTTTGTTCCAGATCCCTCTCTTTTTTTAATGAAAGGGAAGAACACCTGGTCTCTTTTTTTTCCCTTCAGTGTGAGATAAGACAAACATTCGGTTTTGAGCAGAAGTAGCAAAAAAAAAAAAAAAAAAAAATCAAACAGCAGCAGGAATTTGAGTTCTGAACATACAATATGACCCTGCACATGCTCCTTTTCTATAAATTTGGTTAATTCCACTGAATGAACATCGTTTTTTTTTTTTAACTTGTGTCGTCTCACTGTAGGGTAGTTTCATGTTGTACCACAGCGCCATCTGCTGATGTACTTTCACATCACGAGTGGATGGGTGCAACTTCATTGAGATCGCACCAGAAAAAACACAGAAGTAACACATATTAGGGTGTAATTTGCAGGGATCCCTCATAATTGGCGAAGAGCGAAGATCTACCGCTGTGATGATAAAAGATGAATAAAAATTAAATACATAAAAAGTAGTAATAAAAGCATTAACAGTCATAATAATCATAGATATTCAATTTTAAATATAAAAATAAGTACTTCAAAATAATTACAATCAAAACTAATCGAGTGCATATCCATATTTAGTAAAATAAATAGTACATTGCGTAAAATATAGATATATTTCTACAAATGAGATTTTTTTATGCTTTAATTATTGCATTAAAAACGTAATGAAATAATTGAGTGTTGAAGAAATTTAAACTAAATTATTGCTGGAATCATCAGAAAATAATGATCATTCTTAAAATTGTATTTTTTCTTTTTATTAAACCACACCATAACTGTAGCCACACTATTGTTTCCCAAAAAATTTCTAAACACCATTTAAAGAAATCGACTACATTACTTACATTCATCAAATAATTTCACTTTACCTTCATAATAAATGTTGAGTTGTCTTCAATATCTACACGGGGATGATGTTCTACTTGTATTACTGCAACTGCACCGACGCAGTCATCCACGAGGTGTCGCTAGTGTGTTGTACTACACACGCTGGCACTGTTTTGTTGGGGTTCACACAGGGGGCATAGCAGCCCGTTCAACTGGCAGAGACCTCTTGTCCTTCCCCGAGGTTCATACATTACTGAGATGAGATTGGCTTTTAATGTTTGCCATCCACTGCGGCAGTCTTGGCTTCCCGTAAGGCGGAATAATAACAAAGTTTACAATGAAAGATTTTCCACAGCTCCTAACTCATTTCACATGCTGAAGTTTAACGAAAGAATTTTAAGCGCAGGGTGGACGGAATCGTTAAAACGATTCCGGTACTTCTGTCAGGCGGCACCCGGAAGGCATGCGGGGCCCACGTGATCGCAACAACAGTTTGCTGAGGTGCTAACATAATAGCAAGATTTAAGAGTGAATGTTGCTTGCGTAAAGTCGTTTATTATTCCTTATAGTTGCTTATCGTTGAGGTAAACTGTAAAGCTCAGCGACATACCAAAAAGAACTACATCTATTCAATGTTAAAATACATCACGGAGTTCGTTTTTTTCATTTTTGTTCCCAAAAATAGCTGGCTCAAAGTTGACACATCACGAATGAAAAAACACCACTGACGAGCTCACAAAAATTTGCATGTCATTCGTGGCACTGATATCGCACAAAGTAATGAATATTGGTAAACTATAAACACATAAATGCAGACATGTACTGCAGTTCCTTTATGCGACACTATAAAATGAGTAAATTATGTGTGACGATTGCAGAAATCGGATCGAACTGATATCTGTATCAAAACTCGAGGCTGCTGTATTGGATCGGAAGCGGAAATGTTGGATCGGGACATCCCTAAAGATGACACACCCGCGTGTGGACTGACCATATGTGACAAAATATCAACTTCACCACTTTTGGACTTCTCGTTCATGCAGGCCATTTCATTCTCCGGACTCGGAACTGACTGCAGCCCCGGCAAACAAGCGGAACAATTCAGTTGCGATCGACTGAACGGCCTGATCAAGTGGACGTAGGTGGTCCCGGCCCGGGGCCAGCGATATGTCAAACATTTGGAAGACGCTCAGTGGGAAACATTGGATTTGAAAGTTTACAAGCAGTTTCAAATTGGTAAGGAACCTGTCAGGTTTATTTTTTGGGGGAGTGGGGGAAGAATTTTACAAGAAATAAGCATTAGTTATGGATGTAAAACCATGTCGATGCGACTGTGTTCCGACTTAGAAATGAATCTGTTGTAATATTACGTGCAACGAAGTCATGTGCTTTTTTTTTTTTCTTCCTTGGAAAAAATCCTACCCAACTGTCATGTTGCCGTAAACGAACCAGCAAAAAACTCGGTGAAGTTTCTCCTCCGGGAGACGAGGTTGTCTTCACCCGACGGTCAGATGCCAGAGTTTGGACTCTTCTGCCAAGTGGAAGCTGCCAACTGGCTGAGTCACGCCTGCCGCGTCCTCACTCAGAGGTTCGCTCGCTACTTGCTTGGCTGGAAAGACGCAAATGAAACAAGACTGGCCTTCTTAAAACCAGCGACTCAGACCCCCGCCCCCGGAGACCGGCTCGACTCCCCCAGACAGACGGACGGAGGGAAGACGGTGGGACTGCGTTCACCCCGCGAGGCTTTCCAGCGCAAGATGCGCGTGACGGACATGAAAGGCCCAAGATTGAGCATGACTCATTCCGGGGTGTAAAAAACACCAGCGTGTCCTCTACTGTTCTCAACTTAAATAAGCGTGTGAGTCATCAGCAAGCCCATTTTCTCATCCGGTCCCTCAAAATGCTGTCGCACTCGATCAAACGCGAAATTTGTCACTAAAGATTCGACAGGAGGCGCAAGTCCCTAGTCAGTTTTTTTTCTGGGGAAATGACGGAGAATATCCTGAGGGCGGCTGAGGGGGTGTGTACGGCGGTGGCGGCTCATGTTTAGTTGAAGCAGAAAAGTTAAAGACCTTCAGGCACACTTTCGACTCCAGTAACTCACTGGAGTTATTTTAAATCCAGGGGAAAAAAGAATGAGACTCAGACTGGACTTTATTCCTTGGCAATTTGTCACTCCCAGCATGCTTTGCAAAACAGGCCCGGGCCACATAATGACCACCGCATCGCCTCCGAACGTGACGGACGGAACATGTCTCTGAGCCGTCCAATTTTTCTTCTTCGCGTCGTCTTCCCATTCCATAAGTCCTCGTGCGTTACTCACCAATCAAAGCTGTCTTGTTCCGCCCACGTCTTACATTTATGTATTTCACGACGCAACATAGTAAGCAAGCCGCAAGGTATTGTATGCTTGGGATGACCTGTCAGATGTAATACTCATACAGTGGTGCCTTGGAATACAAGTGTTTTGAGATACAAGCCATTGCTCGGCTGATATTTTGCCCTGACTTGCGAGCAAAACAATTGAGACAAGTGGCATTGAACTCGACTCTCACGGGCACGGGGGCGCCAGATCACCTTCAATCCTCATCCATCCATCACGTCTCCTTTCTCCTCTTTACTGCGAGGCTCCTCCAGTCTTTCCTAATCAGTCATTCAGTCCGTGGAGCTCGCTCGCGTCCACTCACCCGCCCCCTCGCGCACGCACACGCACGAGCCCATGAGGACACGCCGCCGCCGTCGTCAGTGCGGGGCTGCGCGGCGCACTGGCACCGACCCTGCTGGGGGGGTCTCCGCAAAAAAAAAAAAAAAAAAAAAAAAGGAAAGGAACATTCGTATTTTGGGGAGGGGGGACGGGGGTTGTACAGAAAGGAACGAGGAGGAGACAGACTGCTGACTCTTTTTTTTTTTCCCTCCCTCTTTCACGCGTGGAGGACTAGATGGCAGGGGCTCAGCCAGGAGTCCACGCGCTGCAGCTCAAGCCGGTGTCCGTGCCCGAGAGCCTCAGACGGGGCAACAAATTCATGAAATGGGACGATGTGAGTCACCGGCAGAGAATGTCTTCGCCTTATGTTTCTGCATGCGCCGATTTGCTTTGTGCTTCTTACCGCTCAATTCTTTTGACACAAGTGTGCGCGTGCAGCGGATGGATGGATGTGACAGTGCGTCCCGCGCGTTCACGCTTTGTTTACACGCCTTGTAGTGTGTAGTAGGCTCGCGTGCGTGAGTGTCTTTTTTTAAATTTCTGAGTTGGCTAATCACAATCATCATCAAGCCCCCTCTTTGTTATCATTGCGTGCGTGAGGCTTCAGACAAATGACCTTGATTAAAATTGACTACACGCTGAGTGGCTTCTCAAAAGCGTCCATCCACAGTGTAGTACTGGCCCCTTCCAGCGAATAGCCACATCCCGCGCCCGGCTGCCTGGGTGCTGCATCGTGCCCACTGCCAGTAGGCAGCATCTTATTCCACTTGATGAAATGTCTCTCGTGTTGTAACCAGTCACCTTGTTGCTATTGTTGCCCAACTCGGGCCGTCTCATTTGAATCCTGCCCTCTTTCTAACCATGAATGCATGTATCATTATTGAAGTAATATTTGTCCTCCAATACAAATAGACTGTAAGGTGACTCATGGACAGTGATGTCACGCGAGGACCCTAAATCAGCGAGCGGCAGCAGTTATAGTGGACACTCGTTATTTACTCACCTGCAGCTAGAACCAGGCGGAGATGTGGGACACGTCGAAGTCATGCCAGTGTGTTCAAAGAAGACAACCATTTGTACGTATAGGTTTGATCAGTAGTTGTCAATGGGTGGCTGAGAACCCTAAAGTGGGTCACAGATTCATTCGGGGTTGGTTGGTCTCGACATGACTTACTGTTCGTGTTGTTGTTTTTTATTCAGATATAGAATTTACTGTAATTATTACTTTATAACAGTCTCAGTATATGTCAGTGATATATTACTAACCTGCACTGACAGCTCTGGTGTAGGCACCGTTGTATTTGTACGTGGAACATATTCGGTGAGGAACTTTCCAGAAAAGAAGAAGTTAATGCCAGGATATAAGTGAAATTTTGTCTGTACGTTGTGCAATTGTGGTATTTAATTTCGCTCCATTTTTTTTTGTCCATGCAGAATTCATGTTTATTCACAGTTTCATTAATAAAATGCGTAGTGCAAAGTCCGTAAAAGCACGTTGCACTTATCGCTGAAAATATGAGATGCCAGCTTTATGTGCTGCGTAAGATTGTTGCATGGCCGTGAGATCACGCCAGCACGTGTTTGGTTTGCCATATGTTTTATTGCTTATCAGATCGTATGGGTTGGTTTGTCAAAATGGCAACTTACACAATTTTTTTTTTTTTTTTAACCAAGACCTCAGTCTTTGTGTCCTCCTTTGGGTTGCTGCACGGCCTTAAGACGATGCCAGTGTGTGGGTTTTGTCTGACATAGTATCAGTTCATTCATAAAACGTGTTTCATCCCAATACATAGGAGTTGCTTTGTGTTCTACTTGGCAGAGACCAAGACCAAGCCAATTCGTGTTTGTGGTGTTTTTTTGTGACGGTGAGAACACAAACCAAATCACAGTGTACCAAACGCTGCCAACCACGTAAATGGAACCCAAGTAGCAATGTGGTGATCCTAAAGGTCATTGGAGTGTATTTTCCAGAGTGGAACAAATGCGGTGCTTATTTGTCGGATGGTTTTTGGCTGTGACGCTGATGAATGGTGTGTTTTGAGAAGGCTATGAGGTGTTTCCCCCGAACCCTTAAATGTTTGTGTACCGACTGACCGTTTGTGGCTGCGGGCTTTTCTCCAGAACAAAAAAAAAAATGCCCGCCGTGTCCTTTTTTCCCTGTGAAAATACAACACCCTGGGAAAGATGAGTACAGATACCTCCTTTTGTTTAATTTCCCATGCACTCCTTCCTTCCTCTTTCCTCGCTTCTGTGTGGCTTCATGGAAAGAACCCAGAAACAGACAGACAGAGACAGAATGTTCAAGTGCCAGGGAGATCAATCAAATTTGGTGCTGTTGTGCTTTTAAAAATCTCAACAGGAAATGGTTCAACCACGTAATTGCAACTCATCCAATGGGGTCGTTTTTGTTCCTATTTACACTGGTGCCTTGAGATACAAGTGACCTGACTTACGAGTTGCGTGTCTACGTTGAGGTGTTAACACTTCACGCGATAAATATTTGAACACAAAGGGTGCAGCAACGAAGGTAGAAAGACTATAACAGTACTTAGTGTCATATATTATTTATACTTAACAGAGAGTGACAAATAACAATGACAATTATTACCATATTTTCCGCACTATAAGGTGCACCGTATTATAAGGCGCACCTTCAATGACTGGGCTATTTTAAAACTTTTTTCCCTATATAAGGCGCACCACATTATAAGGCGCATAGAATTGACGTCACAGTAGAGGTTGGGGTTAAATTATGCATCCATTTGATGCGCTGCGCTAAAGGCTCAATATTGATCCATATATAAGGTGCACTGTCAGCTTTTGAGAAAATTAAAGGCTATCAGGTGCGCCTTATAGTGTGAAAAATCCGGTAATCTATATAATATATAATTCTGAGACTGTCTCCCTCTCTGTATACTGGCCCCCGGTGACCCAAACAGGAGCACAAAAAGGTGCAACAAAATGGTCAAAAAAAGATTCCCCATTAAATATGTTCGTGTTTACGTAAAAGAAAATCCGTTTTACGTTTTGTATACACAATGCGCGTTTGACATCATTATCCGATTTTTGTGGGGCTGCATGTGAAAAGGGGATCGTAACTTGTTGTATTTCATCCGTGGCGCTCCCAACGAACGGCGGCGTGCCTTCGTTTAAGAGAGTGGCGCATAGGCAGCCATCCAAAAGGAGTCGTTTTAAATATGAGTGACGGATCTTGGCATGCAGATGTTGAGGGGTCACTGTCAACACGTCTTTTTCTTAATATTAAAAATGAGATGACGCTCGTGTCGTGCAGTCTACTCTGATGCTGGCTGAATAGAGGATGTCATCGGGCTCGGTGGGAGACGTGGAAATCCCATTAACATGGAGGAACGTTTTTTTTCCAGGTGTAATGCAAAATATGCCCGGCTGCACGCGCCAAGTTAATAGCTAATTGTAAATTCTCATTTTTTTTTTTGTTTTTGTTTTATTTTTGCCATTTGATCTCACCTGTTAAAGCTCCGTGAAGCTGATGAAAATGACACAATAGTCCTGTAATACTACACTGCACTCTATTTAGGAGGGTCACCGTGGAAACTTAATGTTATTATAAAAGAAAATACCGTCATGTCTGGATGGTTGTGATTACATACAAGGGGTAGGATTAGACCTCTAAAGGGATTACAATATAAAAGAATATACAGTTTTATGTAATATCTACATTGTGGTGGAATGCGTCTGTATCATATTTTGTATTTTTCATTATATTTCAATAATTTAAAATGAATTACCATTTTATGACATAATTGGCACATAATTGAAATGTATCTATTTGTTTTATTTATAGTGTCTTTTACAGTTAACTAATTTTTTATAATTTATTTGTGGAAGAATTGATGAAAAATGTGCTTAAACCTGCAACTATTTAAAAATACAAATGACTATTGAAGCTTTTGTAAGTAAAGGCCTTTCACTTTACCTATAAAAGACTGTCTGGCTAAAAAGTTGCAGTATTACATGATGAAAAGATAGCGTTTATATTTATTGTTTTGGGTTCTGCATAGTATAATTCAAGGCACTGATTTTAATGATCATTCATCCCTGTATTAATTTTGTTTTTTTTTTTGTTAAAAAAATTAATCAATTGATGAAAGATCTCTGCAGTTAAGTAACTACACCACTCGCCCCCGGCTGCCATCTATACTATACACTACACTATATTAGAAGATCCGGTAATCTATTTTAGTATTGCTGCATTATATTCCTGTATGCATTTGTTGCACTGTATATGCTTGGTACACTGTATTCACTTGAAAAGTGTGGGTGGTTTTGGGTGGATCTACTTTACTTTTATAATGTATTAAAATTTAACGGTCCCACAAAAAAAACACACACACACAATAATAATAATAACAAAGAATCAGTTTTGCCTTAGTACAGTAATAAAAATGTGGCCTGCATAAATACTGTATGCAGTAGAGGAAAATCAGTATTGGCTATAAATATTTGCACTTGAGAACACGCATAAATTACACACTGTAATTGACGTGCATTCCACTGCATTGTTGAAGACTTTTGTCTCTCGTCTGTTAAGATTGTGCAGTCATGTGACGCAGCCATTATCATTCCTCCCCGAGTCGCCACACCTGATGCCTCCTCATCGGCGAGCGGGAGGTTGCCATAGCGCCGTAACGCTGTCATGCCGTACGTAGTCTTATTGCGGTTTTGAGCTGGAAAGCTAATGGGATACCGTGTCCTTCGACCCTTTTAATGTCAGGGCCTTTAAAAGCGTCACCCCCCCCCCCAGCCACCCACCCACCCACTCGCACAGCCTTGCACCAGTTGGGGTCTCGCATCCAATACGATGCGAAACAGATGCCAGGCAATTAGCGTTATCGGCAAATGCCGCAATGGAGACCTCATTAATAGCTTTTTCCTCCTTTGAAAATATTCCCAGTGAATACGACGGACGATGGCCTGGCTGAACTTGAGGACGCAGCGTTCAGGTGAACAGTTTGCTGCTGTGTGTCTCTCTTTATAAACGCATCCAATAATATCCAGCCTGCCCGGGGGTCAGAACTCAGCGTCTTCACGAGGCTCGGAGTCAACTTTGTTTCAGGAGATGGAAGAAAATAGAATAACATCAGCAGAGCAAGCTCAGGCCTCCATCGTGCCCAAAGCCAAATTGGATTTTGGAGAATATACCGTCTCTTAATTGCTCTCATGGGGCCCCCTAGTGGTTGCAGGGCCTTTTTCTTTTTTTGGTCCTTGCATGTTTCATCAGAAATCATTCTTAACACCTGCACACTTTTCACTTCTCTACATAGTTGGAAAGTTTCCCAGTCAATAGGCCACCGAGCCCCAACCCCCCCGGTGTCCGTCTTTAAGCTCTCACTTAAATGGCCTTCACTGCGAGAATTATCACCGTAGTGGTGGGAGGAGAGAGGAAGCTGTCCCAAAGGGTTGGAATGATATTGACTCCTCTGGCTCTTGTTAGAAATGTTTACAGTATATCTAGAAGAGGCACTCACTTCTTCCTTTTGTGTCGAAACTTGTTGGGGTTTGTGTGGTCAAGTGTGTACGCGATCATTTGAGCCCTGGTGTGGACCAAACAGGTGTAGCTACGGTAGAACTATTGGAAGAGGTAGTCTTTGATTGGTATCTGGTGGAGTTCTGTTCACTTCACCTCGAGTGTGAACACTTGCTTGGACTGGCACAAGGCGAACACTTAATACTAACTGGTGTGATTTTCTCTGCCAGTTCAATTTTTTTTTTCAGGATCTATACCATTTAGCAAATTATAGACAAGTAGCAGAATTTTAAAGTCTATTCTAAAGCTGACTGGAAGCTCGTTTTTTTAGAGAAGGCGTAACAACAGCTACGTTAAGAGCTTTCGGAAACTCACTAGACTGAAGAGCGCAATTGATTATTTGTTGCAAATCAGTTAGTATTGATTTCACAATAGTTTTGAAAAAAATCAGATGGTATTGAGTCAAGACAGCTCGTTAATGGTTGATGAACAGTTTTCGCTACAGTTTTTCCGGCAACCGTATCAAATTCTGATATGGTCATCGAGATTTCCTTGGGTGACTTCAGATGTAGTGTCATTCTACTGATTTGTGCTGATATTGAACCTGATGGATTGTTTTTTTTTTCACTAAAATAACAGACAAACTAATTGCATTTATCAGCTGTTATCAGTTCTGGAGTTATGTGATTCAGGGGGTTGTGAATTTGTCAACCACAGCAAACAGAGTGTGAGTATTGTTGAGGTTCTTCGTGATGATTTTAGAAAAGTGTTGCTGCCTAGCCTTGACTAACTCTTGGTTAAAATTACGAAGTCACTGCCTGCACAGGTCATGGTCAAGTTGGAGTTTAGTTTTTCTCCACTTGCGTTCTACCTTCCTACACTTTGATTTGGAGCTCTTAACCATCATTGCGCTCTTCTACAGTGTTTTAGATCTTAATTTTAACAGGAGCGACAGCTAGTACGGTCATGCTTGTCCTTTTTGGTTTGGTTGGAAATAAACGATGAGATTGGTCTGTTTCTGTTTTCTGAAATGTGAACAGTAGCATCAGAAACCTGGTCCACAACAAACAAACTCTCCTGGCCCGTTTACAAGTGAAAGTGAACATGATTTTGGTCACGTACGCTAAACAGGGCCGCTTGGGGTGGTCGTGGTCCACTTGCAGGTCGACTCTTGTACGATTTGATTCACTGAATGAGACTTCACTTCGCTTGAAAGGAACTCTATTGTGATTGCTTTGGTTCATTTGGTCCAGTGAATGCTGTCACGTAAACCCCGGTGCCCAACAAATAAGTGAACCCAGAATTCTTCCGCAGCTGGTCTCAGTCCACTTGCACTGGTCCGGCTTGATTAAAGTCAGCTGAAACGTAAGCTGTTTTTAAATGTTGATGTTCTCAGTCAAACAACCTTGTCCTGTCATCACTTAACCAATTGTCTTTTTCAGTTAAAAAGAGTTCTCCGTAAGCTACTCAAGTAGTTGGAAGAAGAATTCTCACGTGTTTTGGTTCTGTTTTCTTCCAGGACTCCACCACTGTGAGCCCCGTGACGGTAACCGTCGACCCCAAAGGCTACTTCCTGTACTGGACGGACCAGAACAAGGTGAGTCTTTTGATGGGTATATTTGCAGTTCTGCAATCTAAGTGTCTGGCTTGCCCCCCCCCCCCTTTTTTTGGGTGCAAGTGAATTAAAGTGGACACAAATACAATAAAATAATACTCCACAAAGCAGTAAACCTACAGTATTTATGAAAAGTTGCCAGTTAAATGGTTAACACCTGACTCCTGAGGGATTGTTGTTAAAATATTCTATTTTACTATTCACCCTTATTGGGAAATAGAACAAAGCTGTGACATTTTCTAACAGTGAAATCAAATATTTGGTTCAGGCACATAACCCAAAACCCGTGAAACGATGTTCGCCTTGTCCTCTCAAAGTCTCTGAAGCCACTCTGTATTGTGATCACAGTTTGTACACTCAGCGCGTAGGGCACGATGGACTCTCCGTGCTATTGCCGCTTGTATTTCTGTACGTGTCTGTGCCACACTATTAAATAGCCTCCATTGATTTTATGTTGGTCCGCATGAGAGCATCTCGAGACGTGCGCGGGACTGCTGACGCGGCTTAACCAACCCCGAGCCCTAATTAGCATTAGCGTCCCGCGCGAAGGTAGTCGGGGGTTGTCGCTCGTGAGTAACTGAATGTAGACCGTGAAGGGGGAACAACCTTCATCAGACAGGACCTGAGGACTTTTACACTCTGTTTACACACGCTACATGCTTGAAAGGTCACTTGTAGTGTACACAACATGGTGTAAAAAGATGTATTGCTCAAGGGCACATATCCTTTGCAAAAGATTAGACATTTCATTTTGGAACAAGTCCATTTTGCATTTTATTTCTGTGCCGCATGCGTTTGCAACAATTCCACCTTTTTCAATTCATTGTCTTCTCCAGAAATGACTTTCATCGGCCTTGTTGTTTGCTCACATTGTCTAAGTGTTTTGCGTATGCTGTGCTGCATTATGCCGGTTTCAAGCCAAATTTCAGGTCACCAAATGGTATAGTTGAAAAGCAAACAAACTGTGGTGTGTCTGATAAAGATGCTGCAAATTCATATTTCAGAACCGCACGATAATCAAGTGTAACCCCACTTAACAGCTGTGTTAGCTTCCTTTTTTTTTTTGGATTGGGAAGTGGCAAAACGTTTCGGGGTTATGCCATAGCACACCTTGTTTGCTTTGGCATGCATTTGACTGGCACGTTTTTTTTTTTTTTAAATGTCATTGCCAAAAATAGTTTCATCCATTAGTGTGTTGTGAAAATTTTCCATTTAGCTTTTATGATTTTAAAGAGGCTTCAAGATTTGTTTTCAGTCTGTAGCAATTCTGTCCCTTCTGGTTCACTTGTCGTTACAATGGTGTGTGGTCTCCTCTTCACTCTCAACAGCCTCTGACACTGGTCCTAAAACTGGTATTACTGGTCCCAAGCGCAGCCCCTGTGAAGCTCTATAAGGACATGCGCTACTGTATATCCGCTGTGCGGTTTCGCGAACATCAGCTCGTGTTTACGAAGCCGTCGCGTAGTACTCGCCGCACATCTGTTGAGCAGGCCGTCGTAAACACAGCGCAAGGCTGCCTGCGTCCAGTTGTTCTGTGCCCGTTTGGGGGTGGGGTGGGGGGTTACTGGCTTGATGGCCTGCAGAGTAAAAGCATTCCTGGGATTCCTTCAGGAACCTCAGCCAAAGTGGAGTCAACTTCCCAGTAAACTGTACTCACTGAGGGTCTCCAGATTGGATTTACTTACTCACATTACTAATATTGTCTGCACGGATGTTTATTATACAGTACATCAAATGTAACACTTCCTCGGTGCAATAGTTGTAATTAGGATGTTTCCAATCATGAGTTATAATCTACACTGTAGATGGTGCTTTTACACTAAAACCTATAACTACAATAGTAAAAAAATTGTAACAGGGGTTTCGCTTTGTGACAAATTTACATTTACCTGGCAATGATACGCAACTGAGAATGCAGGACTGTGCTTCTGTCTCGATCAATATCAGTAACCAATACTAATGCGTTACTAAAGTCAGAATTACAGTCAATATTTGTATGAAAAACAATACGGTGCTAATTGAAGTGTCTTGCTGCACCACGTCAGCAAATATTATCACTCACCTGCGCTAAATTCTTCATTGCACGCCCGCCATAACCTCAATAACCTTGTTTGTTATTGCACGTAAACTTGGGATTGCATATTTGCAACTTAATTTTTGTGGTTTGGAATATAGAAAATAAGGGGCTGGATATTTTTCCACCTAATGCTCACACATCAATTTCATAAACAAACTCCACTTGAGTCTTGTAGATGTCTTGGCCAACGGAAAAATGAAAAATAGTAATTGGTGGTGCAAATTCAACTTCTACAGGCATTTAAAGAGAACGCCCCTCAAGTCATATAATTTTCTTTTTGACTCTTCAAACAAATACACTATTTGAATATGGCCTGGAGTCTTTATCTTACTTCACAGGGGAGAGGCCGTCTCAGAATTAACTTTGCTGCTTTCTGCCTTTTCTGGGCCCTTTTTTGCAAGACTTACAATATTCCAGAAGAGGGAGCAGCCTTGACAAGGGTTGTTAAGAGAAGTCAAACGAGAATACACACGAGAATTCACATAAGGTGGACTCTATCAAAGTTAAGTTCGACTGCTTATTCCGTTTGAGATACCCTTGACAGTGTTACGCTTGTTTTTACATTCATTAAACTGTGCAAATCAAGCATAATGGCGACAAGTTTTAACTTATTGTCACACTTGTATGACAGTGAAGAATGTTGGAAAATTGCATAAAACACCGCTAGTCCTGTAAATAAAGGGTTTAATGATAGTGTTAGACAGCCAACCTTTTCTTTACTGTATTGTTAATGAAATGGTTAATTAACAAAAGTGATCTTTATCTGGTTGGGCGTCGGTCGATTGTGCCGGTGTACTTAATGAAGTGTCCAGAGATTTCACATGTTGTTAACGCATACCAGCACCCACACATTCTGCCATTTTTGGACTCCGAACAGGTGCTTCTTTCGAAGTTTAAAAATAATTGTCTCTACTGTCCTTACAGACTGAGTGCGTAAAATTAAGTCCTTTCGCTTTAGTTGCCATGCGACCGCTCTCACACCACCTTTTCAAATGTCACATTCTCTTTGGGCCACAGCTCGTCTCCCAGAGAATACCGCATGTTCCGAGAGCGAAATCCTTGGAATGTGTGTTTGTGCTTTTTTCCCCCCGAGCGAGCAAACAAAAGGTTAAAAAGCTCTCAAGCAAGGTAACCCTGTGCCAGCGTTGCCAGTTTCCCTGAATAAGCGCTCAAGGTTTTGGGTATGAGTGATGTGCGCAGGTGACAGGCAGTCAGACTACCTCCGTTCCACCCTGTGTATCTGCGGTCCCTGCAGAATTCGCCCTGTGTTCCCCCGAGCACAGCAATTTTCCTTGATTACCGAGCTTTTTACCCCTCCTTCTCTGTCAGCACTTTGGGAGAAGAGAGGCGCAACAGCATAAATCCACAGCCAATCTAAGGGAAAGTGAAATGTGACCTCAACCGAGTTATAGCCTGGTACACTGTGGCGCTTTTTCATCATTTGCACCAGAGACAGAGTCTGAGAGACTGAAAATAATGAGAGAAAAGTCACAAGTTCACACTTTAAGCCACATTTTCACAAAGGAACACGCTTGATTTCCGTTTAGTTTGGAAATTATTTGTGTATCCCTTCTAAAAAGGCATGCATAGGACCCAAAAAGACATCCCTTGCTAAGGCCACCACCAGAAGGACCCTGAGGCATGTCCTAGTTCTGTTCAGTTCCATCTGGTTGGACATGCCAGTGAGGCATCTGTCAAGCATTGGAGATAGAAGCCCCAACCACTTCAATGGGCTCTTAATGATTTTCAGCCTTTGGTGCAGCCATATCTTGATCAGGAGTCTAAGTCTTTGAAGTCCTGGTTTTCCTAGAGCTGAACATTAACCAGTGACAATAGACAGGACTGTCCCCGAGGAAATTCCGGACTTTTCGCTGATTTGATTTTGTATTTTTCTCAACAATACCCAAACAGGGCAAGATATTTCTTGAACAGCAATTTAAAATAAATGATCAAATCTAGGAAACGGGAAAAAACTGGGCATAATTGGTGCCAAGTACAAGAGTAAATAAACACCTCCCAAGACACTATGGTCATCTAACTCTATAGAACAATCTGACTTGTTGATGACTTCTCATTCAGATTCCAGAAGGATCGTTGCCACCTAGCGCATGTTCTGAGAACCCCTGGATGTGACCGGAGTTGTCAAGAGGGTTGGGGACCTGACCTCCATTGGGAAGTTAGTTACATCCATGGCTCATGCTCATTAAAGTTCAGGAACTGACAATGAAGATCCTGAGTAAAATCCTTTGCTACCAGTTGAAAGACTTTGTGAGTGTGGTGACACATTTCTTGCTTCCCTAACGAAAACACAGGCACATCATGACCTCTGGTAGTAGACCAACCTCAGTGGTAGGGGGCCAAAAGTATTGAGCTTGACTGGTCTACAAACAGAAATCAGAAATACAGAACCAACCTAAACCATACCACCTTTTGGTGATATGGCTTTTGAGACTTGATGTCAGATCTAAATCCTCTATTTTTATGGACCCTTTGTAAGGGTGTGACAGTCTGTGAGTTGGTCTGTAGAGCTGCAGTTAGGTGGTTTTATCGTAATTCACTGCACATTGTATTGTCAATTGAGCTTAATCCTTCGTAGAAGGGCAACATACCTCAGGTAGGAAACATCCAGAAATTAATGTTCAGACATTAATTTGAAGTTTATGCCTTGCAACCGCGTGGCTAGGCACTTATTGATATTGACCTTATATGTCTAGGGACTGTAACATTTTATATCGGTTGTTTATTGGCTGGCTACATAAGTGTTATGATCCCCAGGCCAGTGTTTTGATGAAGACTGCTTAGATTTTCCTGCCACTTTTACCAGGCAGCTTGTGCACTCCAGAATGGCAGAAAACTAGAAAGTATAAAATGTTGACCTGATGCATTGTTAAGTAGATGTGTCAACCGAGTCCCAAGGAGAAAAACAGGAGCCGGATCTTTGCCCAAAAAATCCAGGGGATTAGCAGCTCTTGGCTGACTTCAGAGGGGTTTGTTTGCACTTGACTCGCCCGTCTTTAACTCTCTGAATTTTGATTAGGACTTTTTCCGCTTTTGACTGATGCGCGTCTCC
The DNA here is from genome assembly GCF_019802595.1 of Syngnathoides biaculeatus. Lineage (NCBI taxonomy): Eukaryota > Metazoa > Chordata > Actinopteri > Syngnathiformes > Syngnathidae > Syngnathoides > Syngnathoides biaculeatus. The sequence continues at coordinate 9,877,844 of NC_084662.1, read as the reverse complement.
TCTCCCGGTAAACAACTAGAAACGCTTCAGCAGGCGAGCACAGTCAAACATGAAAAGTATCGTTGGAGAGAAGGAGGCAAAACACGGCTTGGTTGTTTCCTTTCACAAACAAGTCGCAGCTTCCCATTCAAAGTCAATTTTAAGAACTCTCGGTGCTGCTTAACGTTAAAAGAGACGTGCATATAATTTTACAATTTAAAACGGTTTCCAAATGTCTAAATTAAAGGTTTAAATGACAAAAAATAACATCTACCTTACTTGGAACAGTGGTTCTACTGCATGCAAATTAGCCACTGCTAACGTTGCCTCCCCAATGTAACTTTACGGCTTTTGTTACTGTGACGACTGGTGCTGGAGCTTGGGCGTTGCAACAAAGTGAGAGTGAGAGGGAAAGAAAAAAAAAAAAGCCCCGATGAAATTTTTATCTTCATTCGAGAAGACAACTACTACTACTTGGTCTGTTATGTGTCTCATACAGTGGATACATAGACACACCTTAATTCCCCCACTGTGTTGACAACTTAGCCAAACACTCAAGTACGCTCGGGCTATTTAAATGCTAATGCTAACAACAGAAGATGCGGGACTACATTTGTCTGTTGATGTAGTTGCCAAACACAAACAACTCCCCGATTTCATTTGCATCATGACACTAACACTGCAGCTCTGCTTTGTTTTTGGCTTTGATGCAATACTACTTCTGAGTCGTTGATTCCAAATTGTGGATTTTCACCCAGTGTTACTACCAAGTCACTGTGGAGATACAATGTAGGGTGTGGTATTATATAAAGTAAACACACTAATGGCACATACTGGCAAAGTTTATAATTGCTCGTAAATCGGTCGCTAACAAAAAGATGTTTTTGATTGCGTTACACTTGAGTGGGAAGTAACGATTTGTATAGGAAGAGCTAAAAAGTCAGTTTTACTGAATATATCCTCTTTAACAAAGTTCTCGCATTAGGCTCCTGCATGCGGAATCATTTACTCAACTAATTTGTCGTGGGAATATGATTACAGAGAATGAGTCGAAGGTGGGGGTGGGGTGGGGAGAAACATAATTCATGTGGAGTGTTGAGTGTGATTGGCTGGTCGTAAAGTGCTGCATCTGATTGCCTACCAAAATCTGCCAGAGGAGTAAAGAGGGTGATTAAGTGTCTCATTGTCTCTTAGGCAGAGGTATTTTTAACACAGATGCTGGCCCATTTCTGGCCCGCTTATTAAAATAAGGATGATCTCCATTGTGTCGGTTTGTGTCGTAAAAGTGGGCAAATTAGTATTGTGATGCAATGCACCGCAGCTAATTTAGATTGTGTTTTTTTTTTTTTTCCGCAAAATGTCACTGGGATATCATAAAACTTGAAATTCAGCTCTCAAATTGACAGAAAATACACGTCCATAGTGGAGGACCTTGACAAAATCGAAGTCAATAACTCCTTTCACACAGAGTTTCTACACAATTGTTGCACCACGGACGTTAGAGCGGAGCCCGGCATTTATCCTCCTGTGATTTTCACAGAGAACCCACGGAAGCGGGATATCGACCTCTCCAAATTTCCCACTGTGATAATCGGATGCGTGACGATGTCAGAGACATCATCTAATGGAAGAGCAGCAATTGCTTTTTTTAAATGGGGAAGGAGAAGTCAATGATTTTCAGGAATTATACGTCAGAGACTTCCGATACAGGAAATTCAACCCACCACCGATAAGGTAAAGAGAAAAACCATGATTACTGGGTTAGAACTAAAGACAGGACCTCGGTGCTTCAAGGTTTAATACCTGTTTTTACACTGGTCATTCGAACAGGTTTTCCCAGCTCACTGCTTCCCTTTGCACATTCTACGTAGACCTAACCCTAAAATGAACCCAAAATCTTTTGCAATTGACGTCACAGTCGAGAGTGCAGCAAAAGACATCAACCAATATGCAGAGTGATGAGGGTTTGAGCTGCGGCCAACGCTTATTCAGGGCCAGTCTCCACCCAGGAAATGGTATTAATTCCTCCCCCACTATGGGTTTGTCAGAGCTTCCTGCGGTGGGAAGAAGCTCTGGTGGGGCAGCAAGTTCCCGCTCTGGAAAAAAAAAAACACTTTTAGCTCCTCTCAGTGGGCAGCGCTTGTCGGGAATGGGTTTCACTCTCCAGGAAAGCTTGATTCCTTCGCCGTGATATTTTTTCATTACAAGCTTGACTTGCTCCAACAACTCATCATTTGACTTACTGTATATTATTACGACCTCCAGTAAACACAAGTGAGAGGTGCAACTTTGAATGCAATTAGGTACTTGGTAACCGAGTGAGCTAGCTTAGTAAATAGTTCATTTGTGTGTTTGTCAGTTTTTTAGTTAGCTAGTAAGGCAGAAGGTAGTAAGGTCTTTGGGAAATTTGTGTGTTTGTTTGATAGCTTGCAAGGAAACTAGAGAATTAGGCTGTTAGTGCGTTTTTCATTTCGTTAGTTAGCTGATGAGGTAGCTTGGTCATTAAATTGTGAGTTATATTGTTAGTCATCTGCTGAGATTATTATTTAGAGTATTTAATTACCGAGGGTGGATGACTTCAAATACTTGGGGTCAACAATATAGAGCAATGAGTGTGGTAAGGAAGTGAAGAAAGGGGTCCAGGCGGGGTGGAACAGTTGGTGGAAGGTGTCTGGTGTTCTATGTGACAGAAGAGTCTCCACCACGATGAAGGGCAAAGTCTATAAAACAGTGGTGAGGCCAGCCATGATGTACTGATTGGATACGGTGGCACTGAAAAACAACAGGAAGCAGAACTTGAGGTAGCAGAAATGAGGAGGTTGAGGGTCTCGCTCGGAGTGAGCAGGACCGATAGGATTAGAAATGAGCTCATTAGAGGGACAGCCAGGGTTGGATGTTTTGGAGACAAGGTTCGAGAGAGCAGACTTTGATGGTTTGGACTCGTCCAGAGGCGAGAGTGAGTATATTGGCAGAAGGAAGGGTGCTGAGGATGGAGCTGGCAGGCAAAAGAGCGAGAGGAAGTCCAAAGTAAAGGTTGATGGAGGACATGAAGACTGTGGGTGTTAGTGAGGAAGATGCACGAGATAGGCTTGGATGGAAAAAGATGACACGCTGTGGCGACCCCTAATCGGGACAAGCTGAAAGGAAGAAAAAGAATTAGTACTGTATGTTATATATATATATATATATATATATATATATATACACAGTAATTCATTAGCATTGTAAGGTTACTTGCTAGTTAGTATATTTTTCATCATCCAAAATGGCGCAGTCCCTTTTTGATGGGTGCCTTGTCATTGCAGGTGACTTCCAACAAAAGCAACATTTAGAAGGTTTGAACGTTTACCCTCGTACCGGGAGTTCAATCCCTGCTCATCGCCCCCCCAGGCAGCTCGGCGTGATGAATAGATTTAAATGTGCTGCCGTTGCTGTAACTCGCATTTGCACAGGTGCGGGCTCAGGTGCTTTGGTGTCAAGGTTTCTTCGAGGGAGAAAAAATAAAATTAACCAAATTTCACTGAAACAAATGCTTTGAAGTGCTGTTTTTACTTCGTTGGCTGGTATGTTAGCAAAGTTGAAACATTAGCTAAGCAAAGCTAATAAGTTAAGTTGTTTGTTAGCAAGGTAATGAGGGAAATAGTTGGTAAGGTGTTTTTTTAGTACGGTACCAAGGTAGTTTGATAGCGTATTCGTTTTTCATTTTTTTAATCAGTTGGTTGCTTAATTAACTAAGTAGCAAGGCAGCTAAGTAGTTAGTTGTCAGTTCCTTAGTGCGAAGAAAAATTGGGTCGTCAATTTTTTTTAACCCCCTCCCCCCAAAAAACCCTCTATTTGAGTGAAAAAATGAATTCATTGCTCTCCCTTAGTATCAAATGAGGACCGAGTGGATTAAGCCTTACATATCTTAGACCCCTTTCCATACGTTCCTAATTACCACCCCTGCCTGTGTCGTCACTTATAGATCTCTGTAAACTATTTATTTTGCAGGTCTGAAGGGATTCATTAAATCCCTTGGTGGTGGCTTTGCTCTATTACTTTTAATCCCAGCAAATCCAACGTCGAAATTTACACAGCGATGACATTTAAAACTGGTTGCCATGACAGTCCACTTTCATGTCTTTTTTTAAATTTTTCATTCGGGTATTGGGGGATGCAACAAAGTAGTTTGCCAGCCAGTCGTTGGCTTCCAGCGGGGAGGCCTTTTGAATGAAAGCATCTTTTTGAAGTTTGACAGGACAGGTAGTAGTTGGCTCAGTACAAAACACCTGACATTGTGCTATCTTCTCTCATTGTCTCAAGAATGCAAACAGGAAGAAGGTATAGAGTATGTTCTAGGAAAGGAAACTATGACAGTTTTTTTAGTTGGTTGCTTGGTAGGCATGTTGGCTTGTTAGCTAAGTAGTGAAGTAGCTTGGGAGTAAATTTCTTGGTGTGTTGTGTGTAATTGGAGAGTAAGTGTGGAATTTGTGCATTATTCGGTTGATTTGTTGATTTCTTAGTTAAGTAACCAGGTAGGTACAGGGGTAGTTAGATTGTTTGTTTTTTTTTTAGTTACCTGAGCAGTCAGGTAGCTAAGTAGTAATTCATTTATCGTTGAGTGGGTAGCACGGCAGTTTAAAAGTTTTGGTTCGTTGGCACACTTTCCACCACAAGGATTCGTGTCAGACTTTGCTCCAAACCATTGGTTGATATGGTTGAAATCCCACGATGTTCTTTGCACTATGTTCACACATGATGGAGAGAATGCGTGAACATTTCATTAAAGCAGACCAAGGGAGAGTAGAACTGTCACCATGCGCTACCCGTTGTGTTGTCTCGGCCATTATTTCACCTCTAAAATGAAGGATCATTCATGAACAAACCTTACGTTATTTTAGGCAATTAGTATATTTATTTCACTGAGCTATTTGTCAGATGTAATTAAAAGAACATTTGTTCAGCTTTAGCTGCATAGCCTGGTTAAAAATAGGAGAGGGGAAAACTGTTTTCGCAAGTGCTAAATTGTAATCCTCTTTTTAATTTATCATAACAATGTGATGTATGTATGTATGCATGTACTGTATGTACTTTCGTCATTTGTGACCTGCCAAGTATAGCATTGCACGCCCTTGAAAATTGTTTTTTTTCTAAGATCAATTGATTTAACCAGACACAGTAGACCATATGATCCATGTAACACAAAAAACATATAACACAAAATATTCCGCGACAAAAGCAAGACAATACAATTTTCGGAGGTTTTGTGTGAAAGTTACAAACCTGGCATTGGCCTGAAGTGCTTTAATTTAAATGTTTAAATCTTGAAATTTAGAATATGAGAATAAATTTAAAACATGACATACAGTATAATGTATTTTTGAAAATATGTGAATAGTTTGAATGTCCTAAATTACTTGAGATTGTAAATATCTTTAAATTATCTGCATTGATTTGAAAATGTCATGGGGGAAAAAAACACAGAAAACTGAAAAATAAAAATGAAGAATAATGAAAGGTTTCTCATGTCACAAATGAGCAAAACATGTTGAAGTTGAATAAACTGATTGGGTTGAATAAGTAGAGAAATGTAAGAAAAAAAATGCTCACCTAGATGTCCAAAATGAGTTGAACATTTTGACCATACAATGGTTGAAAACAGTTGAAAAATGTATTTAGTAAGCATAAGAAATTGGGGAAATAATAAATTAAAAGAATTATGGTGCACACACAAACACACAAAATGACAAAACAGCATATACTACAGAACCTGAACAGTTGAATTTCCAAAAATAATCAAAATTACTGCTTAGTTTTCAAGCATTACCGGATATATCGGGAAATTTCAGGTAGTTAAAAAAACAGTCGGTAATGCATTTACCCCATCTATCTAGTATTCACTGCAGTCTTCGATAAATGTCGAATTAGTCTGGGTTTAGTGTCCAAAGGCTTCCACTTTAAGGCCCATTTTCTCGCCAGGCAATTAGCAAGGGTCCTTTTTTTTTTTTTGCTTTGCAACAATTTCCTATTGCTTCCTGCCGCACGTCAACGAAAGAGCGGTGGCCGCTCGAGTGGGCGACTGGAAAATAGAGAAAGGTCTTTAACTCCATAATGGCAGGAGGAAACGACGGATGTTGAGTGGTGAGTGGGATACTGAGTAGGCATAATAACCCAGAGCCGAGTTTTTCTTTTCCTCATTCAGCGACCTTGTTAATCATTTACAACCATAGAAGGGGATGCGTAGCTTGTGTTCACTCACTTCAACTCAGAACTCTGATCTCCTTCCTGAGCCCAAATTATTACAGTAGATACAATTTTCATCTTGAATCCAAACATTACAAACGTCACTTTTCTCCTGTAACTTTTTCTACCAAGGAGTCACTCTTCTCCATCGTCACCCTTTCTCTTGTTTGTCTCCCTGCCCCGTTTCCACTTCGCGGACCAAGTGTGTCACAAATGTGGGTCAGTTGCGCACCCCCCCGCCTTCCCTTTGCTCAACTCAATTGAATTTCAGCAGGGCCCCACAAGGATGTATCAAATTCAGGCGGCAGGAAAGGTGCCGGTGAGACAAACCAAAGAGGGTCCATCCAAATTTGAGGCCCATTTGTGACACTTGCCCCATAAGAAACTGAAACGAGAGGTGCATGGAGAGATATTTCAGAGGACCCTTGAAAACATATCAGTCATCTTGACAGCCACCAGGAAGTTCACAAAGGTCCACTGATAAAAATATCAGTCAGGTTAGGTAAGGTACTCGATTTGGTCATGAAATACTTCCGAGGTATCTAAACATGTATGTGATGTGCTTTCATCAAAATACCGGAATAATCAAGAATTATACACTCAGAAAGACTCGCATAGTTCAGTGTTAAGAGTGGTCAGAGCTGGAATTGTGAGATCCAAGCCCTTTGCAGAAACTATCATCAAGGGAAGTGACTGGAAAAATACCCTTTTTTTTTTTTCCAAGAAACGTGGGGGGAATTAAAAACATTTTAAGTCCACAGAGACGGACCCCATAATGAGTCTTTAAGAGTGCTCCAAGCTGGAATCTTAGCTTGTGTAAGTGAACTGACTCGAAATGGACTAGTTTTATGCCCATGGGTTAAAGATATGAATTCAACTCCAAATAATTGGTTAAAGGATCTCTTCTAAGACTTTGTCCTTCCAATGTAAAACTGAGAATGGATCCTCCATATTGTCAAGTGCTTCAATTTGCTCCTGCAGCCTTTTGTTTGAAGTCATCGATCTTGTCGGGAAGAATGTAAGCTAAAATGATAAGCAGTAAGAGTATATGGGATGCAATAATGGAAAAAGACCTAACACAGGCATGGTAGATTTGGCCGCAGAGCGAATGATGAATGGGATTCTCTTCGTTGTCCGCTTTGTCTCGACATCAATAGGCACCGCGGCTGCTGTTTGAGGTGGTGCCTGAGCAAGCGAGGTGGCAGAGCTGCTCTGCTCGCTGCCACGGCTGTTGATCCTCAAAGGACTCTGAGTGTAGATTAGCCGCACGAGTGCATGCGATGTTCAGCACCCAGTCTGGATTGGAAATGTCTGCGCAGGGTATAAAAAGATGTAAATTTAAGAAATTGTCTGAATGGCGCAAATGTCACTCCTGTAAAAGCTTGGAAAAAAAGACAAATGGCTTTCTTGTTGAGAGAGAAGAAAGACAAGGACATGCTCCATGCTCACCCGGAGCAAAGTACTAGATGATTGAACAGAAGCAAAACCTGACATTAAAACATTTTGTGTGAGGACTCTGAGAGTGTGTGGGTACTTTTACTCTTCTCCACACTATAGTAATGAATAAGTGTGGTACCACAGGAGCCCCGTCCAGGTGCAATCCACAATAATGTCCTTTATGGCATTTCGAGCTCGGACCTTTTCCGGGACCACAAAGGTGTTGGGCTGTCCAGTTATAAAGGAGGATTCTTTGAGGGTACCAACCCTGATGACGATGAAATTGTAACTGAAAAGATGCAACCCTTTTCACAAGAGCAGGTATAACAGGGAATTCTGGTTCTGTTCTTCAAGGCACAATCTACATGTTCCCAGTCTGTAATGGTTGGGACTAAAAACATATATATATATTTATAACTAGGGTGTAAAGCAGATGCACGCAGTAGTTTTTGTGTTTTTGTATGTAATAATACTTTGCCAAACAGTAAAAGTAAAGAGTCAAGGGTACCTAAGCAAAATGTGTAAGGGCACTGCACCCCTAATAGTACAATTCGTACAATTTTGGGAGAGTATTTCCATCTATCACCTCTCAAATTGTTTTAATTTTCCATACACCTAAAGATTATTAGCCATTTCCAAAATTGCTCTTTACCTGTAAAAGCCAAGGATGCAAAAGCTGAACCCTTTAGGAGAACCAGTCAGTGAAAATTCATTGTACCCCTAAAGCTACAATACTTTTCCGTGAGTGCAGACATTCAGTACTTTTGTGTGTTGTTCGGAAATGCTTTGGGTCTGTAACTGCTGCCCCCAAGGATAAAATGATTGCACTTTTTGGCGCTGAAGAGTGAATTTTCAGCCCTTGAGGTACAGTCTACCCTAATGTACCTGCCACAGTGCCAATTATTGGACTCCAAGGTACCTTCTGCCTGTTGTTTCTGTTTCTACCTTATCCAGGAACAAGATATTACAAGTATCTTGCCAAAGAGTAAAAAAAAAAAAAAATCAAGGCTACCCAATCAGAACCTTTGAGGGCATCTTGATACAAAAGATACAATTAAGTACTTTTACGGAGAGCCTCCTCGTTTACTTCCCGTCTATGTGTTTCCACGTTTGCATTTGCATGGACTTGGAATGATGACGTCTTGAATGTTCCAATGTGTCAACCATTAGGAGGCCCTGAAGGAGGCTCTCGCAGATGGAAGAGCACAGGTGGTGAAAGAAAGGCCGAGGAAGTAGGGTACGGGGAAGGGGGGGGGGCGTTGCTGTTGCGTGTGCCCGCGATGCAGCGCTGACATGACAAGATACGTACTGCCATCCAGAAACAGGAGGCAGGGGAAAAAGCTGAGCGAAGAAGGCAGCTGTCCACCGAGAGGACAGGTGAGAAATTGGGTAGAGGTAGGGGGGTGATGCGGCATGTTGGACGGACAACGTCTCCCCACCCCCCGTCATCCAGCAATACTCTATCTGTCAAACTGGAGTGCACTCCTCTGCCTTCCACAGTCCTTCAGTGTACTCCATCCGTCAGGCGTAGGAGCCAGAGTGCGACAGTGCATGTGCGCTCATTTGATTGGACTGGAGGAACATAGTTACCAGATGCTGGGTGTTTACAGTGCTGATACTGCATTCTCACAATAATCAGAATAAGAATCAGCGTTATTGGCCGACAACACACAAGGAATTTGTCTCCGGCAGCCGGTGCCGCCCTGGTATGACATTCAGAACAAAGAACAAACAAACTAACAAGAACAAAGAGCAAGAGACATTCCGTGAATAGGAATTGTTACAATTTAACAACTTAACTGCCAGTGGGAAAAAACTGAATGAATGCTAGTTTTGACTTGCGTTGATCAGTGGTGCTTACCTGATGGAAGGAGGTGAAAGAGATTGTGGAGTGTCCAAAAGGATCCTGCCCGCTCTGGATCTAGTTCTAGTGGGGTACAAGTCTTCAAAGGTGGGTAGGTTGGTGCTGACAATCCGATCAGCAGTTTTGATTGTCCGTTGCAGTCGGAGTTTGTCCTTTTTTTTGTGGCAGTCCCAAACCAGACTGTGATGGACGTACACAGTACTGATTGGATGAAAACTGTGTAGAACTGCCTCAGCAGCTCTTGTGACAGGCTGTGCTTCCTCAGAAGCTGCAAGAAGTACATCCTTTGCTAGGCTTTTTGGAGATTGGAGTTAATGTTTGTCTACAACTTCAAATCCTGTGAGATTGTATTGGCCAAGAACTTGAAGGTCTCGACAGTTGACACAAGACAGTTGGACAGCGTCAGTGGCACTTGTGGATGCCTCTTGAAGTCCACTATCATCTCTACAGTCTTAACAGTGTTCAAGACTATTTGTTGTATGACTTGTCCAATGAAACACAGATGAAGACACTTTGTTAGCATGTATGCTAGCAGGTTTTTGTATGTATGTCAGCTACCATATGATGGCGTTCACGAGGCAGAAAGGAATAATTGCTTTTTTTTTGCTTCTATAAGTAGAAGAAGGTTACATTGCCCAATGGACTGCCTGTGTAGGCAGATCATTAATGACGATGTTGTACACACTCACGGTGTCTGATCGGTACTAAAATGATCACACCACAGCAAACAAAGTAGCATAACTAACAAATTACAAAACAAATGAAACATGCTCTTTAAACGCTAGTCACATGTTCCCAACATACTTTGGAGCGCTCCCATTGTGCAAATCATTTCTTGTGGAGTGAGGGGGGAACCTCATCTGATACCTTGAAATATCTGGAATGTTATCTTTAAGAGACGTGACAAGCTTCTCCATTTTCGCAGCATCCACCATGGCTACCCACAATAGTCCGTTCTCATGCTGTGGTTTGAACGCCACAAGAGAAGTCATTGAGAGGAGGCCGAGGGTGAAATATGACAAAGATCATTAGCTCAGTATGTGCTGCTGGCTGCACTTTATCTCAAAGGTCTTTTATCTCACCTCATTTCTCTCTTCCCTCAGCCGTCGTTCGCTACTTGAGTTCCATTAAATATTCAATCTGTGGATGTAATGTCCAAATAATTCAATCTTCCATCTTTGTGAGATTCGCAGAGGCATCCTGTAGAATTTACTCGATGCATGCACGGGAGTCCACTATTTCCCCTCCACGTGCGGTCTCTGCGCATCCACTGGAGATTCCAGCTCCCTGTTGTTCTGAAGCAAAGACACTGATGAGTGGAATGGATGTGACTTGCCATGCAAGCGCCACCTGTTTCCTGGCTGTCAAGTGCCACTTTACAAGGGCCTGATGCCTGCCGCTTCTTTCACTTTAGGGAGCAAGCATTGTTAAGACAGGGAGCCAATCACATGTGTATAGACTGAGGACTCTCGTCACGCAGCAAGACAATGACCCACAACAATGACAGAGACTGACGAGTGTCACATTTGAAGGTCTCATGCCTGTTCTTTCTGTTACGTGTGTATAAGGGAACAATTATTAAGAACAGTCGATGCCAAACGCTAATGAACAGTCGGTTGTGTTTAGCTCGAGTATCAGTTTCCAGCAAGATAATGTCACAAAAATACATAGTCGAAACCACTAAGGACTTAATCAAGGCCAAGAAACACAAGGTTTTAAACTGAGTAAGTAAATCTGCAGACTTAAACCCTATGAAGCATGCATTGAGGTGTTTTTTTTAACTAAAAAAAATTTTTTTAAGGTCTGTCTTGTTACAAGCGGGCAGTTTTGAGGGTAGTGTGCTGTTGAAATTATTTCACGAGGTTAATTCAAAAAGTCGAACTCGCCGAAAAAAACATTTCTCAACAGGTGAAGTCTGACCTTTTTTGTAAATTAAAAATTATTTTTATTGTTTTTTATGTAACAGTACAATTTCTTGATGAGGTAATTATGGAATTCTTTTGTTGAAGTGAAGGTTGTTGAGTGAAAGATTTTTTTCTGCGTGTAGTAATCCTCTGTAAAATTGGATTTTAGGATCCTAGAACAATCTCTAGATGAAGTGATGCATCTACCTTGTCACATGACTTGACAAATGTAGGACTTGCGACTTGGCTAAAACTTTTCAAGACTCGACTTGAGTTGAAATGTGTGACATGTTTACATTTGACAGTCTGATGAGATTTGAGACTTATTTGCGATGTGAATACTGCTTATGAGACTTCCTCCCAACTCTGCCAATTACTACTGTCTTACTAGCCAGGGTTTTGGCGAAATCAGAAAAGCTGAGGATAGATTCCCCAGAAAAAAAAAAATACAAACAGCCTAATTTATGATGAGCGAAATGCGAATAGGTGGGTGTTTTTTGTACTGAAATAGTTTTCCACAGTATTTATTGTCATCATTTATATGGTAATTTCATCATTGCTAAAACAAAAATTCAAAATGTGAAGAAAGAGATGTTTGTCCAACACAAATAGCAAGACATCCATCCCGCAAAGGTTCAAGTCATTGCTGCACTTGCCGCGAGGGTCGCGGATGAACAGAAAGCAATGTTTTCCATTAGAAAGGCAGCATGCTGCAGATTCATCAGGGCGATCCACACGCATTGATATCGCCCGCGGCCGTCGCAGGTTAAGCACGCTCATTAATTTCTGTAGTTTCTCCTCCGCCGCTGCCGCCGCTTGCTTGCCAGACGTGCCGCGTATGCTAATAGGCTTCGGCTTGCTGTCTTTTTCTTTGTTCTTTTTTTTTTTGCCCGCCGAGATGGTTTGAAAAGGCAGAGGAGGCGACAAGGCTGACGGGATTTTGATGAATAATATATATTGCACGGTGGCGGCGCTGCTTGGATGTGAACAGTGGATATCAAGTTTTGTACCAAATGCTAATTAAATGTTCACACAGTAGTTTGTTGACTTACTTTATTAAATTGAATATAAAGAAACAGTTTTTGCATCATGATTAATTCATTAGGGCTCTTTCCGGTATGCATGACTTGGCCACCTGTCTGCGATATTATGCAGTCATGCAGACACAAGCAAAGACTTTCACGACTATACTGTAAGTGACTCGGTAACTGCAGTAATGTTAGTCGTTTTTCACAGAAGATAAAGAATATATCTCTGTATTATATTTCTATGTGCTGAAGCACAATTTGTGTTCAGCTAGCCGTTACGTTGAGAGTTCTAGTACTGCCACAATGCTATTTGTTGGTATTTCATTGGTATTTCCCATTATGTGTTAGCCTTAAGATAGCGGACTTAACAGCCTATAATTTTCTTTAGTTTTTTCCAACCAAGACTGGCAAGTAACGGTTTGAAGCGTCTTTTTTTTTTTTTCAAGCAGAAGAAGAACTGTCGACTTGCTATCCGCCAAATTGTTGCCTGTTGTGAACTGACTTGAGTTAAGAGACGCAGGATGCTGCGCGGGTGTTGTGGCGTTCTGCCATCTAGTGGTGCTGCATCTGAAGCTTACTTGCAACATTAAATTTGGTTTGCAGCGCAAAGCAAAAAAACAAAACGACAAAACCACCAAAAAGTATGTATATTGCAACCAATCATGATTATCGCACAAAACCGCTGTATTGTGATACCACTGATATCATTAGCGGTATTATCATATTGTCATGTTCAATCACATTTTATATGCTTCCTGTACAGCAAGACTTTTGTTTTTCCTGCAACACATTCCCGATCACGCAGTCACCGTATCAGGATACCGTTGATATCGCTGTCATCAGTTACTGCGCTATTCCAGACCTTAATCATCTTTAATCGGAAACAAGCTGCGAGGAAAATGAGGTTGTTGACAAAGTATCTCCATCAAGAGGTATCGGTCCCCCGCCCCAGAAGTCATATAGAGTAAGAGCGCTGCCACTTAGCAGCACGTCCCCTGTCGCTCTCCATAGAAATGAAGCAAATAAAAGCATTTTGCTGTTTGCTCGTAAAAGACAAGAACAAGCGCGGGGCATCAATTATGTTAGCCTGCTTTGCACAGAGGGAGTGTATGAGTTAAAGGTTAGCACCTAGGCTTAAAACGCATAGCTACAGGGGGTCAGGGGGGTGAGGGGCACACGGGGGTTCCGTGCAGCGGAAGTGGCTTGCTGCTGTGGTGTCCCCAACACTCGAATGGTGCACTTTCAAGTCGCTGTATTCAACAAATGATAACAAAATTAATTAATCTACAATCAATTGTCGCCAACAGTCAATGCGCTGACTCACTAACCAGAGCTAACAACAGCCGACTACACTCTCGTTCGCTGACGCCAATATGACTCACCTTGGCAGGCCCTAGGGTTGCCTTTTGAAGCCACACCTATTCAAAGTCACAGACACTACAGTGTAGAGCGTGAAGATACAGACTCCAAGTGGACAAAAATTATAACTGTACTTCACTGGGACTAGTCGGCTAGCTAAATAAGTATAAAATAACATGATGTTGCCAACTTTGGGTAGTTGAGCTACATCGCACCAGTACGTCGAGAAAGAAAATACTTGAACGATTAGGAACAATGAAAGGATGATGAGCGCTGCAAGTGGCCACAATAGACTCACTTCGACTCAACGTCATCAATATCCCCCTTGCCTTTAATGACAAAATTACACGTCCATTGCATAAAAGACATTGGCCGCAAATCCCAGCACAACACTGGGGGTGGGGGTGGGGGTGAGGGAATCAACTTGGGGTGAGCGAGCAGTCGTCTATGGATTTGCAGATAAGGAGTGGAAAAAAATCAGGTTGCAATTTTCCGCCGCGAGTCGATGGCGAGATGACGCGCCGTCTCATTTTCCACCTCGTGTACCTCCTCTTACTCTCACCAGTATTCCACGCTGATAAAAGGGTGTGTGCGCGTGCGTGTGCGTGAGAGAGAGACTGACTGTGTGTAGAATCAATATATACTCACCTTTCCATAATATGAGCTTCCCTCCAAAACAAGATGTATATCAGTCTGCCTTTACAAACACAACTGGAGACCTCGAAGGCCAAACATGTTGGTGATGACAAATTCCGCCATCGCCGTCAGTTTTGTGGAAACTGGTTTTGTCACTTATAATTATTTCATTCATTAAATTAATAATTAATCACTACTACTAATAATAATAATAAGTCATTCTGCACTAAAGTGCATCAGTTCATGCAGTGGTTGTTTTTCAAGTGCCATGTAAACAAAAAACGAGTTGTTGGATAAATGAAATTAAAAAATACATTTGTCTTGGGTTATATTGTTGGATTATTTGATGCATCCATGATCGCTGTGATGTTCTTCTCTTTTGCAGGAGACTGACTTACTGGACATTGCTTACATCAAAGATGCCCGCAATGGAAAATGTACCAAAACACCAAAGGTGAGCCCACACAGCTTTGGTCCTTATTGATTATAAGTGACCAAAAAAAAAAAAAAAAGACCACACAGACTTTGTTGGCTTGAGCGAGCGATTCTAGACGGGGCGCGTGACGCCTTAAGATGGCCGATGCCTCAGTAATCCATTACCACGAAATGGAGATGAGCTGTCTGATGGAGTGATGAGGCCAACAGGAAAAAGAAGAATGCGAGGAAAGGTGGAAGGCTGGAAGCGTCTTTGGGCTGCGCAGTATGGTCATTAGCAGGCTGCGTTCGGGTTCTAAAATTAGAAAAATGATCATAAATTATTGTTTTGATTATTATTGTAGATATCTAAATAATTTGCAAAAATAATTAAGTGAAATGAATGAATGGTGGAAAGTGAAATAAATATCAATATTGTGTAATTTAACATGACTGTGGATATTACAATTGTACAGATGTTATGTTCAGTTTTTATTTTATTTTTCCAACAACTGAAATTACTATGAAAATATCTGTCAACAAATAATAAATGATAATGGAGCAAAAAATAAAGATAATTTATATTCTATTAATTAATACTATTTGATTATTATTATTATAATTATATTTATTATATTATAATTATTAATCATACAATTATACATTAATTGTTAGAGGTTGATATTTAATTTATTTTATAATTTACTCATAAGTTATAATAAAATTATGAATCAGCGATCATAAACTTTGCTAATTAAATCCAATAAACGCACCGTACTGCTTAAGTGTAACACTGTAGTCCCGCACTTATACTCTAGAAATGGTCCTTTAAAAAAATAACAAAATAAAATTCACTCATAAGAACAGAAAATGAAGCAAAATGTACGGAGGACAAATTCTTTTTTAGGACGCCTTATTCTTTAGAACACAACACAATTTTAGAATGTTCCGCTTTTCTTACAGGTTCAGATTCTTACAATGCATCACCATTTTTTCAATGTCCCTCCACTGCACAGCTGAATCAAATCAGCTTTAAAAATGAATGAAGACAATCAATATCACTGATCAACAGTGGAGAAGGATCATTGAGAGGGAGAGGATAGAGAGAGAGGGAATGCGTTGATCCATCTTCATTCGATTTTCCATGTTTCTGTGTCGATTTGTACGGCCAAATTGTCCCAAACCGACACGGTCGCCGACAGCTTTGATTTGGACGTAGTCGCGCTCCATAGACGCCTTCTCGCCTGTTGCGGTCTCGTTTCCCTGCTGCACCCGCTTCAGATTTTTTTTCTATTAGGAAAAAAAAAAAACGATGCGCCTCATTGTCTCGCCCCCGAATGCGTGGGCGGCCCGCCGGCCAGCCACCGACCTCGTGCCACCCTGCCTGAGAGCGGTCGCCGCTCGTACGTGACTCATATGACGCTCACCCGCATGACGTATATTGTTATACTGTATGCTCTGGTTGGTTTACTGTCAAACTAAATGTAAAACAAAGCAGATTACGCATGATCTACAAAATTTAGCTTTGGTTAGGAACTCCTGCTTAGTTTAATGCTAACAAACGTTATCCATTAAGACGCTAACGGTTAACATTGATAGTTAGTGTGATAGATAGGAACGTATAATTGAACACAAAAGGTGGAGCAGCACTTTTAGACAGACAATATGACTATACTCACATAAATTCTTTATTCTCTATAATGACTGGCATAACAGAATCTTACTCTCACAGTCGTAGTAAAAGAAAAAATGATATTCAGATTAATGGAATTTACATTCATTTTAATGGTGAAAGATCATTTGAGTTAGTCTTTACCCAATCGTTTTTTTGTTTTGTTTTGTTTACAAATCAAATCATCTGCAAGATGTTTATTTTCAAGGGTAATATTATAGAATGAGTTTGAAGTTATTTTACAGTGGTATATTTAGGGTTTAATTATTCATGGCAAGAGTCAATTCCTATATCGTGTAGGGGATGATTGTAAACACACACCCACACCCACACTGAGACGAGCGACATTGTCCTTGCCGTCACTAATTAGCATGTGCCCACCCGGCCGTCATTCACGCCGATTAGATCTGCGGCTTGTCAGAGTGGCGCTTTGTGTGCCAGGGCGGATCTCCGAGTCAATCACAGATGAGCGGAGGGACACGTTGTCTTCTTTTCTTCTCTTTACCGACTGTCTGTGGTTATTTTTAGTGCTTTTGTGGCCGCCGCCGAATGTTCCCGCCGCGGTGGCGACAGCAGCGAGTGCTGCGGGTTTCATTTTGAATCTTGCCTTTGTGGCGGCGGCCAGGTTTTGCAATCCAAAGCCTCTTTTCAGCCAATTTGCTGAGGCTAAAGTTTGTTTTTACTGGAAGACGCACCGAGCAGCGCAGTTTGATTCAAAATCAATCAGTCTTTCTTTTCATTGTGAAAAACTTTGAAATGTGCCGATATAATAAATGGCTACGGTGGATTGGAAATGAATGAAAATACCATTCATCCTTAGCGGCCTTAATCCCCAAAAATGTCAAGATGTTTATTTATAAAGAAATTGGCACTCCGTGATAAGGCACTTGCAATTGGGGCTGCAACCTACAGATATTTTAATAATCGATGAATTGGATTAAAAACACGTTTTAAAATTATTTTATTGTAAAATAGAATAAAATTTCTCATTAAGAGTGCAGAAAATGTACAATTATAAATTTAATCATAATCAATTGAATTTTACTGGTTTGATCTGAAACATGTCATAAAATGGGCAAAAATGTGAATTGTTTTCAATGATTAAAGATGTTTGCAAATGTCTTTTTTGATGAAAGATAACCAGTCAGCTTTATTATTAGGATAGCTATAATCAATATTTATAGTTGAGTGGTTGAAATTCTGACATATCTAACAATTTCATTTAATCAATTACCCAAAATCATCACTTAATTTGATACTCAATTCATTGTTGATCAATCTAGTTACAGTATGTAAAAATATTGTAATAACATAAAGGAATAGGATGCAAATAAATATACTGTTAGCAAATATTTGTCACTTAAAATGCTAAAATAATGCTATATAGATATTCGTTAGCCCGTCTCTGGAATTTCCAATTTTATTCTATTATTAAGGTAGTTGATTTAAAGATTTAAAGGCGAAATTATGTGGTTGATTTCTCTCTTATGTATAGTTTGACAGTAAACTTGCACTAGAGGGACATTAAAAAGCTGGATGCCTTTTTTTTTTTTACAGAATTTTTATAAAGTATTCACCATACCAAATTGCTGCTTGTTGTGAAGTCAGCTGTGATGAGTCACCAGTCAAACAAAAAATTGTCCGAACGACAGCTCGTGTATCAAAAAAATTCGTACGTCGGGCCACTGCAATCTCTCGGCACCACTGACCCCCCCCCCTCAGGAAGGGGATTTACCATTTCCAAAGGGTACTGTTGCAAGCTAAATGGCCGCGGCCGGCTTCCCGGCAGTGTCAGCTTGCAGCTCGCCCCAGTAGGCTGCTGCTAAATACGGCTCAGCTAGTGTGTGCCCAGCCTTGTAACCGGATCTGGATAAAGACCAGCAGGGCCTCGGCTCGATGGAGACCGCAATAGCAGCTGACTGGATATCCGAGAGTGTGGACACGGTGTGGTCAACGCATGTCATTGTCCACACAAAGTGATTCAGAACTACAGCAAAACTGTTGCTTGATCCAGGAAGACCTCAGATTGGAGGGAAAAACAGTTGAAAATACAAAACAAATCCATTTGAGACTGGAAATGTGGTCACTGTAAAATCTTTCTCAGTGATGGTTAACAGAATGATACGACAAGTACTTAACGACTTTTAATTGCCAAACATGCTTAGTCTTAACTTTTATGCATAATGACTAGCGTATTTTCCGCACCATAAGCCGCACCTAAAAGCCTTTCCTTTTCTCAAAAGCCGTCAGTGCGCCTTATAATCCGGTGCGCCTTATATGTGGATCAATATTGAGCCTTTAGTGCAGCTCCATCTAATAGGATGCATAACATAACCCCAACCTCTATTGTAGCGTCTATTCTATGCGCTTTATAATGCGGTGCGCTTTATATATGAAAAAAAGTTTTTAAAAAAGGCCATTCATTGAAGGTGTGCCTTATAATGCGGTGGGCCTTATAGTGTGGAAAATACACATCATACGAGTATAACGTGAACCACTGTGAATTATCCATCATTTATTTTCTGTCGCGGTTATTCTCATGAGGGTTGTCGGTGAGATTAAACCCTGATCCTGAAAACCTTGAGGTAGACCTGCCAAACAATACTCCACTAGGCGGAGCCCGGTTTGAATATTAAAACATGAAAACAGAAAAATAATTTAGCCCCCGTCAAAACAATTTGGCAGCGTCCATGCGTGAAATGGCCTTTTGAGGACAAGTGATGATCCATGTAAAGTGTACTTGTCGGCAGAGTCACTTCCAAAATAATTACTTTCGAGGAGTTAGAAAAAAAACACTATAATCCTTGAGTTCCAAAATACTTTATCATTGTTTATGATATGTCATCACTATCATATACCGTTGCACACCAAAACCCCAAAAATCACGTTCAATCGCTATTTTAATACACATAAAGATTTGCTCGTTTATTACATTGTCATTGATTAAAAATGGTAAAATGCGATGCCGGCTTGCCGCATCAAAGTCTGTGATTCCACAAACAAACCCTCACTGCAGTTTCATCATCTTCTCAAACTCTTTTTCAAAGGTCTTTCAGCCATAAGTGATGCAATGAATAAAAGGATGAGCTGACCAAGGAGTTTAATAGCCACTAAAGAATCTGCACACACTCGATTTCTGGGCCGACGGATTCTTTCTCCACCGAAGCAAAACAGTGATCCATTTTTAACAAAACTAGCTCACTCAAATATGTCTAACGGAACTATCTTCACTCGTTATTGTCTGAAAAACAAGAAAAATGAAGACTCTTGAGAATCTTGAGGCAACAATATGCCATACGCCTCCCGCAGAGTGAGAGAAGTGGTGAATTTTTGCAACACTTCTCAGACAGACGAGCGTTCAAAAGAGTTAATCGATATGTTCTTGAGCTATTGTCAAACCCTTTGAATTGATTAATAAAGCGTAAAAATAACAGACAATAAGATCGATTTGAGGGGAATAATATGATATTGACCTCCTGTGAGATATTTTTCTCTGAACAGCCATTTGTGGAGGCTGCTCCTTCAGTGTCGCAATGAATCCAAAGAAGAAGCAAAACGCAAGGAAGAGATCATTTCAAGGCATATTTGACAAATCCCGCTTTGAGGTGTGCAGCGAGAGATAAGTGCTTAATTAGGATGTTGTTGTTGGAGCAACGCTGATCACGCTGCTTAAGACGGTCGACGTGAAACAAGAGCATTAACGTTATTCATCTGCCTTGAGCCCCGCCTTCGTGATAACCACGTAGAAGAAAAACCATGCGTGGCGGGGAAGGTGGATGATCAGACAGGCGGGCGGGGGTTGAGGTTCTCATCTATTAGCAGTCACCCATCCAAAAATGGCTGTGACAAATGTGTACGTGTTTGGGAATTCGAGAGGTAACCGCACACCAGACATCGCTGCGTGTTTGTTAGCTAATTCTGGCTCGCCATACCCGTAATCGGACTGCATTATGGCATTTTCCCCTCTTTAACTTTCAACACATTTCTATTTTTCTTTTTAGGAAAATGTACTTTGTCTTCCTTTAAAAAAAAAAAAAAAAAGCCACCGTTTCCCCAGGACCCAATAAGTTCAATATTGATATTTAACATCTTGAAATGTCTTTGCAGCTTGTCTTCTTTTGAGTACATCACTACCAGTCCAGTTCCCCATAAATAAAAAAAAAACAAAGTCCCCAGCAAATCCATTCTTGCACGAGCGGTTGTGGCCTTTGGGTGACCTCCTGGCAGGGGAGCGCTCGGAGGTGTTAGGCAGCAGTGGAATGAGAACGGCTGCGGTGCCAGTCATCGCAACACAGGCTTGTCACTGCAATTCCCAGCTCGGCAGTGTTTTTTTTTTTCCTTCTCCTTCTTCTTAGTTTGTCACTTGAAACAAGGTCGACACGCAAACGCATCGACTCATACCTCATTTTAAAGCCCTCGCAGGGCTCTTTTCAGCTCTGCTGCTATTTTCTCATTGTTTCATCATATGGTCGCACAGTGACGCAAAAAAACAGTATAAGAGCTGCTGAAATAATACAAAGATAGCGTGTTGCACTGCGTGTAACCCACTGCAGTGGCTTCGTGGCTGCGTGTGTTTGTGGGGGGGGAGATGATGTCATAACTGCACAATTTAATGCTTCTATTTTTGGTATGTCTCAGTAGTTGTTAAATGGGTGTAACGGCCGCGAGCGCGACAATGCCGGGTTTAGCGCTAAACCATTAAAGAGTTCTGGGGTGATGTGTTGCTTGTTAAGCAATGACATGTGCAGACAATATTAATATACAAAAATATGAAAGTTCACTTAAGGTTCATCCTGAATTTCACTCAAAAACTCATCCATCCATCCATTTTCTGAACCGCTTATTCTCATGAGAGTCACAAGAGTGCTTGAGCCAATCCCAGCTGTCATCAGGACGAAGGGGTACACCCTGAACTGGTCGCCGGCCAATCGCAGGGCACATGGAGAGAGACAACAGTCACACTCACAATCACACCTATGGGCAATTTAGAGTCTCCAATAAGTTAATGTTTTTGGGATGTGGGAGGAAAATGGAGGACCTGAAGGAAACCCACATAGGCACGGGGAGAGCATGCAAACTCGACACAGGTGGGGCAGGGATTTGAACCCCGGTCCTCAGAACAGTGAGGCCAGCGCTCTCATTAATTGTGCCACCATATATTATGTAGAAATATGAAAGTACACTTTAGGTTCATCGTGAATTTCACTCAAAAACCCAATCGGCTTAATATTTTGTGACCTGTGTTTATGGTTCTACTCATGTTGTTTTTTACTCAATCGATTAACCTCTGACGAGATGGACAGATGACTATTAAATCTTTTAAAGGCCTAAGTCTAACCAAAACACGATCAATAATCATTTGTATATATTTCATATCTTCCTTAATTGCTATTGAACTCCAACCGCAGCCTTTCAGACTGAGCTACCGGTACCCCCGTCTGAGATTCCACAGATTATCGATTTCCATAAAAGAATCTGAGGATCTTTCCGTGGTGGTAACGCACCAATGGGCACAAAGTGGCAGCAAAAAGGTTAGCAAGATGGACCGACGTGGCTTCGGTGGTCTCCTTCTGGCGATGACTCAGACGAATTCTAAAGAAATCGAAGGCGACGCTCGTTTGGCGTTGATGCTTTTTGGTCCTTGTAACGGCGTGAAATGGAGAACAGGGTAATGGACGCAGATTACTATCTTGGTGAAAAAGGGTCTGGGGAAGTACAATGGTGCACCTGTTCTCTCCCCCAAAATCGGAATGTCTCCAACAGACGGTTACTTTGTCTGCAAACTTCCCGTGTAGCTCATCTCGTATTCCAAAGGAAGGATATTGCTTTTCCAAAAGCGTAAGATGCATTAAGCCCTCGTGAACATTTTGCACAATAACGATTGATTTGTCTCGGCGCTCTGAAATGAACAAACAATGTAAATACACCGTGAGCCTTATTAAAACTAACCCCTCCCCCCGACAACACACAAACAACCCTCGAGATCGATGCCGAGTTCACAAAAAGGGCAAATGTAATGTTGCCGACTGAAGGTCAGGAAGTTCTGCAAATAACTCCATTCGTGCATTTCAGAAGAAAGAATTGAATTCGAACATGAATTTTGGCTCCGTACACTGTCGGTATCTCGACTCGTGGCAATAAAATCCAATGTGACATTTTCGTAAATACAGCAAAGGTCGACACAGGCAGACCTTTTAGATAACCGATAAACAGGAAGTGTTTGGGACAGGCTTAAGAAAATATGTAGTCGTAGGCACTGTCTTTGTGTCTGAGAGTTTAAACCAGCTCCCTTTTTCTGTAGGGGTCCTACCCACGGTGCTGCTCGGCACCCTGGTTTTCTTTGAACTGAATTCAATTTTCCTTGACTTGCTTGAGGAAGCTGCTGGACGTAATGGACTTTCACCTTCGCACCTGTGAAAGGGTGACAGCGGTGTTAATACGGACTGATATCTGCGCCACTTTCTATATACTGGAAGCATTGCACTTCTCCAGGCCTCCGTTCCACACTCAGTGGATTCCCTCTCTAGCATTGGTAATCTATATTTGTTCGACTCACTTGAACTGAAGACCTCGTTTATGTTTAGTACATTCTGACCTGGGACTTTGTGCGGATTCTATCACCTCACTGTAATATAGGATTGAATATAGATTCTGGCGACTGCATGTAATCCGTGACAATTTATAGACATGCCTGAGACTCTGATGTAAGACTTTCTCTTGGTTCCAAAGATTAATATAGGATCTTGTCTACATTTGTTCATCTCACTCTGACGTGAGATATTTTCTTTGCACTGAAGCTGTCCTTGGACCCTGTCTACTTTTGATAGACTCATCTCCAAACTGTCAACTCTGTCTATATTCTCTAAACTTTATCCTGGCAGAACATCTGCATTCTGTTGAATCCAACCTGGCACCTGGATAGAATCACTCTGTTCAGAACCCTGTCTTTGTTCATTGTACTTTAACCTGGAACCATGTATACAGTTATTACACTCAAACCTCGGATCTTCATTCATTAGATTCCATACTGGAATCTTCTATACATTTGTGACTTCATATCTACATTCACTAGTGGTACTCCAAGACTTTGGAAAGACTTGTTGCCTGACCTTAAGATGCAACCTTGTCTATAGTCAGCAGATTCTAACATTGGATCTTGCCCTTATTGGTAGTTTCACTCTAACCTTGGACTTATGGCTTTATTTTAACACCGCACCTGCTCGCTCTGTTCCCTTGGAGTTCATCTATATTATGTAGAATCATAACTTATCTGAGACTGGCTATGTTCTGTAGACTTGTTCATTAACCTTGTCAATATTTAGTTTTCCAACTCTGACCAGGGTCTTTGTTTTCTAACCTGATACCTTGTGTACAATCTGTAGACCCATAACTGCGTAGAACCTTTTCTACAGTCAGTCACTTAACCCAATTTGAGCCGTTTGGCTGTATTGACAGGTGAGTTATTGTGGTTTACGAGTATTTCATACACAAGCGAGTTTCACAAATCACACCTGGGACAACAGGGACCGGCCCGTCTTCCACGTCAGGCTTAACGCACGTTGGTTGTCTCAGCGGGTTTGTTGCCACGGAAATCGCCGGTAGACGAGCACGGGAGGTAACGAGGGTGGCCAAGGTTCTCTGGTGCACGGTGGCTCTTCTTTCCCTCTCTGTCATGCACTGTAATTAGAGATGATAATATAATTAAATGGATTCTCATAACGATGAAACGACCTGAGTTATTATCGTTTTTTTTTCCCTGCTTTTTTTTTTATGCTCCATTGAACACACGGGCGGCGTGGATTGATTCTGTTTCATCAACATCCAAACTTCCCGGCTGATTAATGAGGGCACACATCTGCAGTTGGCTGAGAAAGGAAGCACATCAAACCGTATTTTTCAACCGTTATTTCCGGGAGGATTCTCAGCGAAAGAGCTGTGCTTTTTTTTTTTATTATTGGCACCAAAAAGCGGCTTAAAGTGACTCATCCCATTGATTGAAAAGTGTGAGTCATTTTAACCACAGCAGTGCAAAAAGGTGCGATGCTAATGATCGTCACTTCAGAGGGTGACGCCTCCTCCCGGTTACATAAGCACGCCGGCGGCGGCCGACTTTCTCGACGCTTCCTCTGTCAATTGGCCGTGCTTTAATTGGAGCCGATCAATATCTCCCTTGAATTTAGCACCCCCCTGTTATCATCCCTCTTTTTTCGTGACTGATAAGTGTTGGGGGGTGGATGGAAGAAGCGATGGCTCAGCTCTTGGGGTATATATATATTTTTTTAATTGCCGCCGTGGTCACACCAGTCAACGATTGATCAGAAAGTGAACACATCACACGCCACCACAATGATCGTTTTCAGTGGACGTAATGCGCGTGTGTGGTTGTGTTTTAACAGCCTTTGCCGCAGAGAAACATTAAGAGACGGGCCACCTTTTTAACTACCAACCACACCAGCGTGTCCGTGGGCTTATTTAGTTTTCGATAGTAAATTTTAAGGGGGGGACGAAAAACTAAATTTGTGATTCCTCTGTAGGCTTAAAGGCACCATTAATATCCTCAAAAGGAGTCAACAGTGCCAGCAGATGTTTAGTCCTTTCTTTTTCTTAGCACTAGTTTTTAAAGCCCTTTATAAACACTCACAGGCCACTGCATTAGGTACACCAGAGGTCCAATAAAAGAGCTAGTTAAAAACGTCTGTCTTTACAAAAAGTCAGTCTTTTAGCCTACAAATCATGTGTCTTTGGGTTTCTTTCCCATCGTTTTTGAGCCATCAAGGATGACGAGCCAGACCGCCCTCAGCAGCAAATAACCCCAAGGTTTGTTAAAAGTCAAAGTCGTCCTTTGGCTCAAATTGTGCGTGTCCGCGTAGCGACTCAGCCACAGGGGCAGATGGCACGAGGATGTCCAAAACAGCAGGCGATCATGATGGCTAATTGCTGCGTGGCCCCCGCGGCCATAAATCCTCGCAGCCACCCCACGGGTGGACTAAGCGAGGATCTTCCAACAATTGTACACATTTTCAATGGTCCCAATCTGAAAGCGATCATATTGATGGATTATTGCACACATTGTCGAATAAAAAATAGTGAATCTAGCAGGAACATAGCATCTCACACAAACTGACAGTTCTCCAATTAATGACCACGATGACGGGCCATAAAACGCCTCTCCCATGATGAACGGTCCTCATACGGCATAATTAGTTTATGATTTTGTTATGCCTCTGCTGTGTTTGTGTTTAGGTATAGAGGTAATGATGAATGAGCGGTGGTGAAACGTGAAAAATGCAGTAAGTTGGTTTAATGTTGGCTATTATGGTCACTTTTGCAGCGCACATTGGCGCTTTGAAGCCTATGATTGTTTGGACTACACATTGGTTTTCGCGATAATGACTACACAGAAAGCCAGACCTGCTCGTATAGACCATGTTGGTATTTACTACACTTGTAGACCATGTCTGCATTTCCAACAGTACTGGACCATGTGTTTTTTTTTCTCCAGTTGGAGACAGGTGTTGTAGAACATGTTTTTCTTTTTGACAGTTTTGGACTGTTGGCTTTTCTTTTAGACCAGGGGTGTCAAACCCATTTTTGTCACGGGCCACATTGGATTTACGGTGTCCCTCAACCGTAAAAATGAATTTCATCAGTATATTTACAGTACAAACAAAATGTATGAACTAGTTTTACAATCAGAAATGAAGGTTAACGGGATTTTCTATTTTTGTTCATGCTTGGTAACACAAAAATGCTTGTAATATTTACAGATTTTCACAAGAATCATGAAAGATCGACACACATTGTTTGCCTGTGCGGGCCACATAAAATCATGTGGTGGCCGTATATGGCCCCCGGGCCTTGAGTTTGACCCATGAACGTTAGACCGTTGTCTCCTATCTTTGTCGATCTTGATGGTGGATCCTACAAACGTTGACCGTGTCAGTGTACCAACTTCATCTTTTCTACATTTGTAGACAATGTTGATCTTCCCTCCAGCATAGATCTTTGTTTTTTCATAGACTTGTGGACCAAATTGGTGTTTCTTTCACCGTAGACTGTCATGTCCATCATTTGTTCGAACATATTGGTCTTTCTTACAGCTGTTGAACATGTGGTGTTTCCTGCAGTTGTAGACCAATTTTCTTTCCTTTACCGTAGACTGTCTCTTACTTTTGTGGCGCATGCTGGCCTTTCCTACAGATGTAGACCACGTTCATTTTTTTTCCTATAAATTACCTGGCAACCAAGAAGGCACAGATGCACATACTGTACTGTACGCCCACACGACGAGCATGGACGGTGCAAAAATAGACGCGGAACAGTCAGACTGGAAGAAATCGGCGTAGACATTTTTTGATTGCACTGAACTAACTCCCCACAATCAACAAATGATCGGTTGCTTATTCGCTCGGCTTGACGGCTGCATTCAAATTAAAATGACCACACAGTTGAATGATGTGTCTGAGGCTGGTGTTTTGTCGTCCCGCATTTGTACTTTAGCATGGTCCAAAAATACAATGCGACATTTTCTTTCCAAAGAAAATCAGCCACCAAATGCCTTAGATGATCTTTTTTTCATATATTTTTTAGCCTCTAGTTCTGCCCTAAGGGGCTCCCCAGGGGGAGAAACCACGATGGGGCAAAAGAGTAAATAATTGACAGTGGAGCCCTCGGGCTATTGTCCACGACCCACTGGTATTCCAGCATAGAGGCAGCATATGTCCGCTCCCCCTTGAGCTGTTTTCACTGTTGCCAAAACAGCCTTCTGTGTCCCAAAAATCCCGTCTTATACATTTGGGACACTAAGCAGATTTCTCCTCTCATGACATTTTTTATTTTTTATTTTTTCAAAATAATAATTTGCAGCTGAAGTTAGCTGTTTTTTAATGGGGCACATTCCTCAGCCGCGGAGGCTGTGCAGCATCACTCGTGTCCAACAGGTTACATTATGTAATGTTATAATAATATGGAAAGAACACAGATGTGCATTAAAGTGGAGACTTCCTGTAGTATGTCGGGCCCAACAAATACGACACCGTCAGTAGATCTTCATTCATTGCTTCAAAATGTTTTCATTGGGACACGTCGTGAACATTTTGAACCTTTCCCAATTAAATTGTGGCGGCCAACATGTTAATTTCAGAAATGTTTACACTGACTGCCGGGGCCGGCATTCTGCCAGCATTGTGTCGCCGTGACATAATGTATGCGCTTGCAAGACTGCGGGCTAATTACTGTAGTTCTGTACCTGCCACTTCCCAGTGCCCGCTAGCTGTTTTAAGTGCCCACCGCCGCCCGCTTGACGGACGGCTGGTGCCAAATGGGCTTCAGCTCGCTCGAGAATTCATGCGGATGAGTCAGAGCGAGTGGGTGAGCGTGAGAGGAACGGAATAATGAGAACACGGCAATAAGGAGGAAGTGCTTTTAAAGACAGCTGAAAGAGTCTCCCATCAAAATTTAAAAAAAAAGTTACACTTTTTTTTTTTTTTTAAACTATACCAAGGACTGGGTCAATCCTTAAATGGTATCACAGATTAAAAGACATTTTTTCTAATTGCAGAAAGTATGATTTGAGTCATACATTTTTCAGCAGCTTGATTGAAAGTGGAGATTTCATTACCTATCTTAGGACTTTTCAAACTCTAAACCAAAAACAGAACCTTTTGGGGAAAGCCCCTCTGCGTTAACCTGAGCCCTAATCCTTAACCCTCACCCTTATCCTGATCCAAGTTTTGTTGTTTTCAAGGGTGCACATAGATGATCCCATATTTTTATACCACCAATCGCAGAACAACTAGTGTTGAACAGAATATTAATTACAACCAATAAATCTGGTTGACGTGGCCTTGTGGCGGATACAGCTAGTTCCAGTAATCATCCCGCAGTCTTCCGGCGGAGAAACTCACAACAAACCAACTCCTCATAACCTGCTTGGCAAAGGTAACAACACAGAATACAATAGTAATTGTTCCCAATCCCCTTCAAGCATCTGCCGCTTGATGAAATTCCACCGCGCTCGGATTTGGCAGCGTCACGCGTCATTATGCAACTGCTTTGCTCACGCACGGAAGATGAAGTCTCGCCTATTTGGTTTTGTGTGATTCTGTAATTAGGCGTGTGTGTGCGCGCGCGAGTGTGTTGAGACTGATGGAGTTGACGTGCAGGAAGAGTGCGCGGCGGGCAGGTAGAGCGCTTCCACCTGATCAAACGCAGCCCTCTTGCCCCCCTTTCCGGCTCTCCAGCTTTGCCTGGCAGTGATGCACACTCAGCGGGATTTACATCTTTTTTTTTATGGGGGTGGGGTCTCTGTCGCTAACCCTGGAACTTTATTTCAGGCACAACCATTTTTACCCGTTTGGCCTCGTTGTTAATGTCATGTGTTAATGTCAGGAAGAGTTTGTGCTGCGTGGTCTGCATGCCCCTTCCTGTATTTTATTCAGGAATTTATACCTTTATATGCGTTTATAGTTTATACTTCGCTTTTCACAATCAAGGGACTCCTGATTTCTGGCCAAGCTGTGGATGTGAATAGAATTATAGGCATTAAATAAAATTTGGGCTCTTTGACCGGCTGAGACAATCCAGCCTAATTGTCCTCCCTGAAGCACGCCGCTACCCACACAGAACACTTTTCGTGTCCATTGTTTGTTCTCATTAAGCGAATTCAACTAAAGTGGAATTAAATGTTGAAAAAGAGCTTGTAATGGGCCTCATGGTGCTGTATTATTGCAGCTCCTTACATAACGACACATTAAAAAAAAAAGAGCACATTTCCCGTCTGTGAATAAAATGTTCCAATTTCCTCTTTATTTCCGCTGCTTTATTTCTTACAAAAGTCTCGCTGCCATCATGTGCGCTCGGTCAAGACACTCGAGGCCGCGTTGACCGCAGAATGAAAAGCGTTCGCGGCGCGTGCTGCACCGCCAAGATGATAAAAAGACTATTTTTTTTTTTTTTTTTTTCAAAATTGCCTCCACAATTTTTCATCTCAAGCACTTTATTGAAAAGAATGACAAGGAGAGTAAATGGAGGGAGAGCTCCACTGCGACAGCTTAGCGAAGGCTAAAGATAATGATTTACTTAGCGGGATCACTGTGATTGGCAGGCAAACACCCACAGGTAATTTATTTGGTTTCCTGGGTGACATTCACCTGGGAAGAAGTGCCACTTAGGCTGTTCTCCCATTTCTATCTTCCCTGTCGACCCCTGGTGTGACACACATTGTGGACTGAAGAAGTGAGAAACTAATGAACCCAATAATTATTCCATCAAGGATTGTTCTTGCCTGCCATGTTCTTAAATCTTCATCTTTTTGGACATGTTGGACATTTGGATGCTTCCAATTTTGTGCGCAAGGTTGGGGGCATTTCCATTTCTATAACCTAGTCCACGAATTATGATTTGTAACTTTAAAAAAACAAAGCCTGACCCTAACTTGAAATCCATAACCCTGGACCTTGACCTTACTCCTCTTCTTAACCTGAACTTCACCACCAAGCCCAAAACCTAAAACTATAACCCTGAACTGTAATCTTAACAATCGCTCTAAATCCTAAATTTAACCTCTAACACTTGACTTAATCCTTAATCCTAACCATACAGCGGAGCGTCACCTTAACCCCTGAGCTAAAAATCCATCCTAATTTAACCCAAAGCCTCACCTAAACTTTTGAACATTTCCATTTCCTTGTTTTCGCATTCCCTCTGCCATGGTTAAGACATAGGATTTATTTACTACTGGTGGCAGTGGCAAGGCTTTGATTTTTCCCACCTGGAGAAACAAGTTACATTTTGGTGAATTGTTCTTAAAAAATGGAGGCATGGATAGATAGGCCTGTGTTTGCATAGTGTACTTTCCGTGTCTTCTTGTGGGATATTGAGGCAAGTGTCTTCTCTACCGACTGAAGTGACAGTTGAAATAAAGTCGTGTGAAATAACAGAGACAGAACCGCTGCTGTAATTTACATTTCAGCTCTTTTTTTGACTAAAAAAGGACATACAAATCCAGATATAGATAACATAGTCATTGAGGGACTCTCTAAATAATTTAAGAGCTAGCAATAAATGATATGCTTTAAACTTTTTCATGAAATGTACTGTATTTTCCGCACTATAATGTGCAGCTAAAAGCCTTTAATTTTCTCAAAAGCCGACGCTGCGCCTTATAATCCGGTACGCCTTACATATGGATCAATATTGAGTCTTTAGTGCAGCTCCATCTACTGGATAATAACATAACCCCATTCTCTACTGTAGCATCTATTCTATGCGCCTTATAATGCGGTGCGCCTTTATACATGATTTTTTTTTAAAAATAGGCCATTCATTGAAGGTAGTGCGGAAAATACGGTACGCATGCTCCCAACATTTCAACGAGCCTGCTACTAAATGGTTGTTTTTGTGACTGATGCTGTTTGACTTCTCAACCAGGTTTGACGTAAACCCAAAAGTAATTTGCTAGCCACGACCTCCAAAATATTGTGCGGCGTAAGGAAATGTGCTTAAGATCAAATACGCATTTTAATGGACTTTTGAACAATACATCAGCACTAATGTAGGGCAGCTCAACTACATTCCTTAATGGATTAATTGGGAAAATGATCAATCAGTGGTTGTAGAAAATACAATGACAGTAAAGTTGGAGCTCACCATCCATCGATATCAGCGGTGTTGTCTCTCGACTCCCGTGACCTACGAACTGTCCCTGCAGGTGGCGGTCACAGTGAGCTATGAGAACAATCAAACGTGGAGCCTTCAGGATGCGGGAGGTGTTACTCTGCATTCGTGGGTAATGGAAGAGCCGCAATAAAAGACGCCCTCCCTACTTCGATCTCCTTCGTCTTGCTGCCAGTCTTTTTTATTTATTTTTTTTCTCCCCGAGATTTGTCCATGTCATCTGCTAGCTCACCAGACAGTCACTGTTCGGATTTTGAAAGGTTTCCACACAATTAAATAGGCCGTTTGATCAGTGGAGAAGCTTTAAAGCTCAGCAACACGCCCACAGCAGGCACGGGAGATTAAAAAAAAAATGGAAAAAGCTTTGAGGCTCCCATAGTGTAAGGTTTTTAAATTGCCTTGGCAAAGCGGGATTAGCGTTAGCTCTGCCTGAGTTCTGTGCAACACAAACGTTTGTAGTGGGTGTAAGATTTGGTATCAACCCAACACCAAGTACTTCCTGTTTTCCGTTTAATGGTTTCATAATGATGCCCTCCAAGTGTTTTTCATACAAATAATGACTGTAATTATGATTTTTACCACCGCCTTAGTGTGGGCTTGTGATAGACTACGGCACGTTCGGACTTGCGTGCACATTTGAAATTCTGTTATGTTCACAATTTTTTTATTTTCTTACACCTCCAAAGACATTTAGTTGTATTGTTTGAATGGAGAGAGTTCAACGCCCCCTCGCTCACTATACGCAGTATTAGGGCGAGTTGTTGCTTGCGAGGTTTCATCAATCATTCATCCTGACATTTCCTTTCATCCGGTTTCTCCCCCTCGTGGACGTACGTGCACCCGTGACTGATGTCGCCGGGCTTGCACGTGCATGCGCTGGCATCTTCTGTGCGTTTGTGTGACAGATGCCGTGCTGCAGCTTTAATGACCGAAGCCTCGGCCAGACGCGACGTTGGAAGAACGACGTAACGGATCCCCTTGAACTTTTCACTGGGTCACCTTTGTACAGTACAAGATTTGTTATCGTTTGAGGGTGAAGGATTTGTGATTGCTGCTTCTGTTGAATTTGTTCCCGGTTGTTTGGAAAGGCTTTGGCATAAAATTGTTTGCATAAGCCCAGCACAGTGATCTTGTGGTTAGCACATTTGCCCACGTAATGTCTCGCTAGAACGGACAACGAATGAACCTTGCGATTGATTAATTGATGAATTTATCCGTCCGCAGTATCGCGGCGCACAAAGGCCTCCTCTTATTCCAGTTTAATGACCCGTCCGATCCCGCCCACCGTTTTGGCCGCCGCCGTCACAGTAACTCACAATGCCCCGGCGCAAATTACATTTCACTCCCACCGCTTTCACCCATTCCTCATCCGTGACTTTCCTTGCGTCGCCCTTCTTCTTCTGGTCACTCCCTGCTATGTGCCGACGCGTTACAATGGAACGCTAATGGTGCATTTTAGCAAATTGAACGTTACCTTTCCCCACTGACTTTTCTACGGCTTGATTGATTTTTTTGGGAGAGATTGATGTAGGCCTGGCCGGAATCAACCGGCAGCTCGATTGTCTGTCGGATGACCAAAAGTGAAAAGTGGTGCCGGAGGGGTTCTGGAAATGGTGCCAAAATGGGGGTGACGTTCCATCCCGGCCGGCCCGGCTTGATGGACGAGTGTGGCGGCGCACAAAGCTCTTTGTTTGATTTGTTCAGTTATCACAGCTCGTTTGCTTTCCCTGCTAAGCCTTCACAAGACCTTTTGTTGTTGATAATTAAGCGACTGTTTTGTATGCTGGGCCGCGGAGGGAGCGAGGGAGTCTTATTCCTCCTCTTTTCCGCCTCAGAGGTATTTTGTATTTCTCTAATGGTCTGTGCTCCACACAGATGAGCTTTCTAAATGTATATTTGTTTTACTGCCTCCTCCTCCTCAGGCAATTAAATCCTCCGATGCGCATCCCGGAGTCGATCCTGGCGACCTGGAACGCAGCTCGGATGCTTTGTTTTTTTGTTTTGGTCACACAACATTGAAGCTTG
Source organism: Syngnathoides biaculeatus (assembly GCF_019802595.1). Taxonomy (NCBI): domain Eukaryota; kingdom Metazoa; phylum Chordata; class Actinopteri; order Syngnathiformes; family Syngnathidae; genus Syngnathoides; species Syngnathoides biaculeatus. The sequence continues at coordinate 9,844,628 of NC_084662.1, read as the reverse complement.
CTGAAATTGCTCAATGAATCCGATCACGTGAGGTTCTTGGAAGGGGGATCGGATTTGTAGTTGAGTGACTTTATGTAGTTGGGATAACTGCACAAGTGTTATATTAAACATTTAATATATTTTTGCATTAAACTAGCTCTATTTCCCCCGTATTTGGTTAATTAAAATGTATGAATTTTTTATCAATTTATTTCCAATGTTAATACCTTAAGTAAATAATTAAGTTACATTTTTTTTTCAAGATACGTGGCATTGTTCCGCTAAAACTAAATAATAATAAATAATTCTTGACAAAGAGGCTTCAAACCTTTTAATGCCACTTGTAGTTCAAGTTTACAGTCAAACTAAATATGAAACAAAGACAATTAGACATTGTGTATTTAAAACAGGAACATGACTTTTCCCTAACATCTGCTAGCTTAATGTTAACACATTATGGGAAATGCCATGGATACGCTAATGAATGGGATACATGTGAAGTAACGGATGTAACTTGATGTGGAGTTCTTCAGGGAATTGTTTTAGGTCCATATCTTTTCTGCAGTTACTTTAAATGCAGTGATGTTGGCCACATGGCGCGAATACATAGATTCTTTCATAGTCAAAGGTCAGCTAGCGTCTTTTGTTTTTTTCCAAGGTCACTTTTGTGGTCTAACAGGCAATGAAAGTGAACATTTCACATGTCGTCAGCTTTTAAATGGCAGAACAATCAAGCGCTTTTCACCTCTTCATGTCTTTAAAGGGCAAAACCAAAAGAACAAGACATGCCCTGCTTTTGTACATGACAGTGTGGCACTGTGGCGCCGCTCTTTTCGGGCCGCTTAGCACCTTTTTGCCATTTCTTCCACTCCGTTTCTGACCCGGCTGTGTCTTCTGTGTGTGTGTGTGTGTTGAAGGAGGCGAAGCTGCGCGAGCTGCTGGACGTCAACACGCTGGTGGGCAAGATGGAGAACAGGATGCTGACGGTGGTGAGCGGCACTGACATGGTCAACGTCACATACCTGAACTTTATGGCCTTCCAGGAGGAGACGGCTAAGGTAAACGCGAGTGCAAATGTGTAATAGTGAATGCCGACAGATAAAGAATGGGAAACTGTTCTTGATCCCAGTCTCCCCCTGTACTGTAGTAGTAGTGATATACTGTACTGGAAATGCGGCCTCATTGAAAATAAAATAAATGAAACATTTTGACGTGAAATTTTCTTTTATTAAGCCCACGAAAGGGCATGGTCAGAATCTGAAAGTCAATATGAGCGCTGGCGCTAATGCTAAAACGACACCAATTGTGTCATGTCTGGTCCAGTTGTATAATAGTCCAAGGCAAGCTGCCATGGCAACCACTCTTTCTGCATTGTATTATCCCGATCACTATGTTATGTCCTTTGAACGTCGGGTTGTTTTATATTATTGCTTTTAATCCACTGGCTATGACGATTCTGGAAAAGCCTCCTTTTACGCAACTTGCACATAACTATCGACATAACTTTATGAGTTATTTAGGAGGGCTGTGTATGTATGTGTGTGTTATATTTCCCTGAGGAATGGGCGGAGGAGTTGTTCAGCTTGGCTTCCAACCTGCTGGTGCAAAACATGTCCAGAGAGGCCTGCCTGGAAAAAGCGTAGGCATACACGCACGCACGCACACACACGTTTCAACACACACACTGGTCGTCATAAATCGCCGACCTCAGTTGACACCTGTTTTGCGGCGTAGTCCGTCGAATGACCCGGCCAACGGCTTTTAAAACACATCTTTGTCAGCGCCGCACCATCTCCAAGCACCCGGAGTCACCCGGAATATGAATCTGCCGACAACACGCGACTATTTGTTGTTTATCTGCGATCGGCTCCCTCCCTCCTTTTCCTACAGCAGGCAAATTGACTTATGACACAATAAAAGCGTCCATCGACCGCGCACTCGGCTGACTTCTGTCGGCTTCTGTCCTCCAGCGCCGTGCTAATTTGCAAGAGGAGGAGAGGCGAACAATTTTTGTGTAACCAGGATTCAATTAGCTGCCAGCAGTTTTGGTCCCACTCATTTTACGTATCATCTGCAGGCAAAAAGAAATATATATATAATAAAGTTCATTCAGCCCATGTTTTACGTTGCTCGTGAAAAAAAAAAAAACACATAAAATGGTGATGGACTCACCACAGCCGAGCAGGCCCGCTTGTTGCTAGGCAGATCTTGTTGGACGTGCCCTTTCATCCAATGGTAAAAAAAAAACATGTCAGCAACTGTTTAATTTCGAGCAACTGGAACAGAGTATTATGAAGCTAGTCGTAATCACGCGGTCATCATCATTTGTCACAGTCCTCTATTAAATATAAAATCTGATTTTTAAAAAAGGGTCTAATACAGTAGTCTTAATGCAGTGTGAGTTCCATAAGTAGCGGACACTGTAATGGATATTAATTATTAGCCAGCAGCCACTTAAGGGCCCGTCTATTTCTAGCAACGTCTCAGATTCAGCACACGCTAAAACTGCAATCTAACTGCCATCGTTGATATACTCCAATCATATGGCACAATGTGTTGTACATCCAGTAAGTATGATTATAATGCTTTTTGTTGTGTGCAGATACACGCGACTCAAGCTGCAACTCAACCCTGAAGGTCGAATCCCCGTCAAGAAGTGAGAAGAGTCTTCATCCTCCCGCTCAGGGTTTATGTTGGCACTTACAGAGAATATATACGGCCAGCCTTAAAAGTGTGCAGGGAGCCAGGGTTTATACACGTTCTAGTGGAATGAGCCAATTAATTGAAGCTTTAATTAAAGGTTGATTGATTAAGGCCACGCTGAGGCCTAACGGTGAGAAGGAAGGGGAATTTATCTTGCTACACGAGCAAACTTGCCTTTAAAAGTCAGCCTAACCTGCCATAAAAAAAGTGAATTGCAAGCAGGCGTTTGGGTGTGTATTTTTTGCGCAAATTTAACTAACTTCATCACTGCCATGAACGTTTATGTTTATCAACTTGGATCCAACCAGTGAATGCCAGCGACGTATATATTCGTCAAATATGTTTTTCAATGCGTGGGCATGGAAGAGGTTCTCGCCCAGTTCATCTGTGAAATGCTGGTTTGTAGACAAACCACTGTAATGGCTAACTGATCCCTGAAGATGGCAGAGTTTTATGACTTTGGGTTTCAGATCATCACAGCTTTCGAGCAGAAGATAAATATTAAGCGGTGTCGCGTTGATTAGGAGGGACAGCAATGGCAGAATCTTAGATGTTGGACAGGTTCATGCAGTTCACCGTCTTACAGAATATTTTTAAGAGTATGTGTCACAGTCGGTAGTAAAAAGCAGAGGTGGGAGAAAGTCACATACTCTATGTGACAAGTGAACTCTCCAAGTTTCAAGCAAGTCGCAAGTTTCTGGGGGAAGAAGAAAAACAAGTCAAGTCCAGTCATGAGTGGCCTGCCAATATTTTTTGGGGGGGTCAGGAATTCTCTCAATTCTGTGCTGACGTTTGTGCGTTTGTGTCATCCTCGCAGCATCTTCAGGATATTCTCGTCAGACCGCAAGCGGGTGGAGACGGCATTGGAAAACTGCAATCTTCCGTCTGGCAGAGTGAGACACAAAACATTCCTCGTTGCCCCTTTCCTTTTTGTCGTCCTCGTCTCTCCTCCTCGGTTCTCATGCATCCGTCAGCCCCGTTGTCTGAGTCATCCTCGCTTGTCATGACACAAACGCACCCGAGGGAGCCGCATCGATGCAACTGCTTTATTTTTACCCTCCTCGTATGTCACCACACCCCCTCATGTATACACATTGGGGACGGCCCTCCGGCCGGTAACGTCACCCGGCCCATGAAAAATCATTGATTTCCACATTGTTCTTTGCAGTATATTTTGAACATCACCCTCTGATTAAAAGCGTGTATTTTTTTTTTTTTTTTTTACAAAACACGCAAATTTCATCTTCAGATTATAAAATGTGGTAAAAAAAAAAAACAAAAACGCTTTTCATTGGGTGTTTAGCATAGTTTTGTATGTCTGGTTTTCCTTAATTATTTATGTTGTTTAAAAATTTACAAAATGGGGAGATAGATCCTTTAATCTTCTAACATTGCCTTTACAAAGAAAATCACTCACAAAGCGCCTAGTGTGACATCTTATTTGTGGAATTAAAAAATGTTTTGGGTTTTTTTATTGCATAAAAGTGGACAAAATGTGGTGACACATGCTTTTCATTAGAGAGTCTGGTTGTAACTAGTCCCCATCGCCCATTAGTTAAAAGTGTGTCTGCAATCTAGGAGCGGCACGTGTGCGAGTTTGGGTGTTTGCAAAGTGCTGACAAACGCTTGCACGGCAGCGTAAACGCGTCGTCAAAACACAAGCCTAATGAATGGCCTCGCAATACGAACACCACAAACGCGAAATGCAAGCACACTCGCACACATGCATGCTTGTGCATATATATATATATATATATATATATATATATGTAGAGCGAGCAGGAGCTAATTAGCGCGAGGAGCAAGAGGAACAAACGTGTTGCCTCGTGAAAGTCTGCCGGGATTTGCTGCTGTTCCTGCGGGCTCGTAATTACACCTAAATGGTACGCCTGTTAATCCCTAAAACATACACACACACACACACACACACACTATGATAACCGCAGAACAGGAAATGGAACACAACTATTTAAAAGTATCAAAGGTTTTTGGACACAAGCGGTTATTAAATCAGCAGTGGGCAAAAAAAAAACAAATTAATTGGATCAATATTTACCTTGGTGAGGAGAAATTGGATGTTGAACTAGCCTGAAAATAAGCAGAGATGTTTGGCAATGAATTTTAAATCCTTCCTTTTACCACACGTAATTTCATTCCACAACAGTTTGTTTATTTTTTTGGCATTTTGTAAACCGACAGAACGACTCCATCCCCCAAGAAGACTTCACGCCAGAGGTGTACAACCTGTTCCTCGGCAACATCTGCGCCCGGCCCGAGCTGGACCACATCTTCTCTGATATGTGAGACATTTCATTCGCTCTCCTTTTTCACTTTCTGTTTTTTTAATCCAGCATTTTGCAGGGAAGCCATCACCTTGGTAACCTCCTAAAAAAAAAAAAAAATGGCAGACAGTGTGGGATAAAGGGCACGGCTATTTGGGGCCACGAAAGAGGGGTGATTCATTGTTCCGCTCACACGGAGGCTTTCGGGGGAGGTAGTTTGCTGGAGTTTGGAGAGGAATTGCGCATTTGGAATAACTTTTGATTCCGTATCCGCTTAATAATTGGTCATCGGTCGTTCTACTGTAGGATGTGTCAAGACGCTTCTGGCTTTTGAATGATGCCAATCTCAAGGCTGTGGTTGCTGAAGCAAAAGAACGCTATCGATTTTACGTGAAAAAGGTCGGCAGAAAGGTTTTCCTGTTTTAGTCCCTGAATTTTGAGGACAGTTGGTCCAATGGCAGACAAGGCAATAATCCTATTTTTGTTTTCACACTTACCCAAACTCAACCAATTGTTGTGGCATTCCAGAGAAGGAAACGTTGATTTTGAATGATATCCGACAAAGGGGAGTTAAAGCTGCTGAACAGTTTTACTTTTCTTTGGAATTTATGGGGTGGGACAAGGCGAGGGCCCCAGCAACCGTATTAAGTTTGAATGGCATCCGATTGAAGACAACTTTGCTGAAGCTCGAATCAGAGCGGTTTTTTTAACATTATTATCTCTGTCTGTAACAATTTTCAACCAATTTTTCGAGAGTTGATTATTCTATCTGAACAGGAACCGTATTGCTTTTGTTCAAAGAAGGAAGCGGTCATTAGATGGAGCAGTTACTCTGAAGGAAAGAGCCTGATAAACTTGACAGGCCACTCAAGCTTGTGTCATATTTTGTATTATTGTAAATATATTTAAAATTCCTGGATTTTGTCTTCCTCTTCTTGCTTCGGTCGGGTGCCGGCGGTATGTCAGGGGTGCAAAGAGTCGTCCGTACCTGACCGTGGAGCAGATGACGGAGTTCATCAACAGCAAGCAGCGAGACCCGCGACTCAACGAGATCTTGTACCCGCCCCTCAAGCCCGAGCAGGTCCAGCAGCTGCTGGACAAATACGAACCCAACGCCGCCCTCGCGCAGAACGGTCGGTATAGCTGCCACCTTGTAGCTGCTTTTCGATGGTAGAAAAATGTTTTGGATTATGGCTCTTCAATGATTATTTAATGACAGACCAAAGTACTGAGCGTGAGACACGTGATTCAATCAGTGATGAACAAAATTATTAGTACGAATCTTCGCATCAGCTGAATAATTGATGGGCAAAACTCCACTTTTTCTTCGACTTTCCCTTCCTGTAGGTAAACAGAATGTCTAGTTTTCAGTCGTGATTTTTTTTTTTTCTTTCAAATTTTGAGTAGAGGCAGGAGGGGAGTGTTGGGGGAACAATGTTTACACAAGTAGGACCACCGAAGGTGGACCCCTGCCTGTTGAAAAGATTGCAAGTGAGCACGCGAGGCCAGCCCGCTTTTTGCCAGTTAAAAAATTCAACATCAGAAGTGACGAGCGAGCGAGCGAATAATTCATGAACGAGCAGCGAGATGAACGAGCCGCAGCGAATCAAGAAGTGCTCGCAAAGTCATCGCAGGTGCCAGCCTACGCACACGCTGCTGCCTTCAAGGACAAGCGTCACAAAAGCTGTTGAAATCTAGTCCACGATGTAGTGCTGCACTGGGTTGTTTTTGGAGTTTTTATTGGGTAGTACAATGTTTTTTTTATTGAGATGTTTGTGAATGATGTTGATATTTGTTTAAAGTATTCAACCACAAAAATACTCTATGTTAAATTCTTCATATTCCCTATTCAGCCCTATTTCAAATGTTCTGGTCCATCTGGCTAGACAGATGGATGCATATTGTAGGTAGAAGGATGGATATGTAATGCAAATAACGTTTCATGCATCCTGTTATGATAGACAAGTTCACCTAGTTTTTTTTTTTAATGTCTTTTATGTATCTAGTAGCTAATGTAGTCAATCAGGTTTTTTTTCTAAAGCACATTCAAAAAAACGTGTTATCATGCCGTAACCGCTGGTGTGCTCATACTCACGCTTCTCGGAAGCTTGCCCTTCTCTTGTCTTTGTGACGACGCGTCCCCCCAACGCACCCAACCCACACATGTAAAGTATTTATCCCGCCGGAAGAGAATTGCGGCCATCTGCTCGGCAGCGGGGTCCACGCGCTCATCCGGATGCCCGGCTTTCACCTCCCTCAATGACACTTCCATTTACATTTTGGTCTTGGCATTCTTTGGATTGAACATTTTTTAATCAAGTGATTCTAAAAAAAAAAAATGGATGATCTGGCCTATCTTTCCATTCAGAAATCTCAAACGTGACCCGTAAGCCCAAAAGGTTCTCGCACTTGTGCATCACTGTGTACCTAATGTTGCGTCCAGTGAGTGCACATGCAGCGCTTTCCACAAAGAAGATCGGATGTCAACTTATTCCATATCACTTCTGCCATAATAAAAATCATCTCCGAGCTGCCTTTTAAATGGCTTGGCTAACGTTGTTAAGCGGGGGGAACAAGATACCACTAGAGTACCGTCTTTATTGTCGCAGAGAGGAAGCCTTTATTCAAATGGAACTTAATAGGGCATCGTTAAAATCCTAATAAATGTCCATGCCAGAATTGTTCCGAAGACTATCCTTATGTGGCCTTGAGCATGAAGTGTGACGGGTCGGTAGCGCCCCTTGAACATTTTTTTGAAAATTCAGCCACTTTCCCTGAGGGGTGTTTCATTTTGCAGGTGATCCACAAAATAGTCTCAAAAAGCCAAGATGTAAATTAAACCCGCACGTCTGCCATTTTGGATTGAGGGAGCTATTTCGGTGGTTAATTTGTTGAGTTCGAAAACTACTCAAAGCCAGTATTTCCGAGTCACATAAAAATGCTTATCATGGGGCGGCACGGTGGATCAGCTGGAAAAGCGTTGGCCTCACAGTTCTGAGGACATCCCGACCCCGCCTGCGTAGAGTTTGCATGTGCTCCCCGTGTGCCTGCGTGGGTTGTCTCCTGCCACTCCGGTTTCCTCGCACATCCCAAAAACTTCTAACATTAATTGGACACTCTAAATTGCCCCTAGGTGCGATCATGAGTACGACTGTTTGTCTCTATGTGCCCTGTGATTGGCTGCCAACCAGTTCAGGGTGTACCCCGCCTCCTGCCCTTTGACAGCTGGGATAGGCTCCAGCACTCCCCGCGACCCTTGTGAGGATAAGCGGCAAAGCAAATGGATGGATGTTTATCATGAGTTGACACACAAAAGGTTCCAATGACTCATACCAGCAAGCAAACTAATTTGGTCTGAAGCTCCCATTTTTGGGTCATTTAGGCCATTTCCTGGGATCTGTCAAAGATCCAATCACAAAAAAATTAGCGCAATGTTTCATTTATCACCGCAGCAGCTTTCATTATGACTGTCTTTAATTGGTAAAAGTGCCCTGTCTGAAGTAGGCACCTCCAGATGTCGACCGCGTTAACACCGTTTCTCCTCGTTTGGGCTTCTTGGAGCACGGTGGTAGGGGTTGGAGGGCTAGAGACGTTAGACCTCCCGGCGGCGAGGGGAGGTCCCCCCGTCGGTCTTTGGGGAGAGGCGGGACGCCGAAAGCAGCGATTTCACAGATGGAAGCCCGGCGTTAATTAGAGAAGTGACTCTGCAGAGGGCGGCGCCGCACTAATTAGCATAAAGTGGCCGAGGGGACTTGCCGCGCCTGCCGAGCACGCGGGTCGCTTTGCATATTCAGAATAACGTCAGGATAAGTGTGCGCGCCCAGCACACCGGGAGTGGTTTTTCCTTCGTTTATTTTATTTTTTATTTATTTTTTTGGTCCGAGCATTTGTCCAGTATGCAAAAACTAGACAAGATTAGTACTGTATGTGGGTTGTATGCTAATTTGTTGAAGGTTTGTTTTTTTTTTTTATGGAATAGGGGAGACAAAAAAAGATGACCTTGACAAACAGAAGAACATTAAAGGTCAATTACTAAACGTCATATTCTATGCTCACCAGCAACAACAAGGGCTGCATAATGTGGTCGCCATGGTTTCCGGGCATGCTTCGCCCACGTTAAACTCGAAGCAAAAAAACGCCTGGCAATTTAGCATCTTTATGAATATAATACTTAAATCCAGTTGGTGCTCATTGGGCAAAGTCCATCAGAGTTTGTCAAAGCCCTGGAAATTGTCCCGAAATGTCTGCGTCAAACGCAAAATGAATGACGTTCTCTTCTATTTCGGGTAAAGATCCTTGAGATTTTTTTCAAGTCTATTGTTATGATTGACGACGCCACCAAATTTCGTGTCGATATGCGAAAGAGGTGTCTGGAGCAGACTTGTTTTTCTTCACTTGTTCCAAATCAAATTGGCCAACCTTGTCTTCAATTGCCGGGAGGCGTCCTTAAAACTTTGGGGGGGAGATTTTTTTCTCCCCCCCCAACATTCTAATAAGGACAAGGACTGGAATTTGCCACCGAATGTCTGCTTCAAACCAAAATGGCTGACTTCCTGTTCAATCATAGACATGCTTCCTTGAGAATTTTTCATCTTAAAAGAACTTGGAACAGATGACAAATGCAATGAGTCTACCTGCTATTTTAGTGAGAAAAAAAAATACAATTAATTCGGTCAAATGTCAGCACAAATCTGAAGCCACCCAGGGAAAACTTGTCAGAATTTGATACTGTAGACCAAAAAAAAACATGGAGAAAAAGCGGTTTAGCAGTTGAAACCATCAAGGAGCTGTCTCGACTCAATACCATGTGACTTTTTCAAAACTAGCGTGAAGTCAGTGCTCGCTTATTTGCAGCAAATAATCAAATGCTCACTTCAGTCTGGCGAGTTTCCTGAAACTCTTAAAGTAGCCTCCTCTAAAAAAAAACAGAAACTGGACTATTCCATGTTAGCAAGCTATAGACCCATCTCTAATCTCCCTTTCATTGCCAAGATTTTTTTTTTTCCCACCTTCGCGTGCTCCTACATGAAAGCGGAAAAAAACATCATCCGTTTGTGTCTTGAAACGCATGAAGAAATCCCGGACTTTGCCGTCTGGCTGGCCTGAGAGCCTTCATCTCCAGTTGATGGTGTGTGTGTGTGTGTGTGTGTGTGTGTGTGTGTGTGTGTGTGTGTGTGTGTGTGTGTGTGTTGTGTGTGTGTGTGTGTGTGTGTGTGTGTGTGTTTTTCTGACAGGTCAGATCTCAGTGGAGGGCTTCGCTAGGTACCTGAACGGCGAGGAGAACAGCATCATCCCCCCGGAGAAGCTGGACCAGAGCGAAGACATGACCTTTCCCCTCTCACACTATTTCATCAACTCCTCGCACAATACTTACCTCACAGGTACAAACACGCACACCCACACACACACATTTATTGTTATTCATAAGCTTTGTCTTATAACTGCAAGAACAAGATGCCCCAACCATTTCTTTTTTTTTTTTTTTTGTCCTCCCTTCAGTGGGTGTTTTGTCTTCTTCTAGTGATTCAATTTCATTGTCGGCCGGTCTCTTTTGAAGTGGATCAGAGTGTGGCTCCTCTGATGGGAATTCACTGAATTTCTTTAATGGCTGGAAAAATGTGGAAATGAGAAAACTGTTGAATCTCTTACTGTATGGCTGTGATGTTACATTTACAGTGTTTGTGTATGAAAGGAGCTTTTTCACCAGTGGTGTGCCTGCCATGGTATGATTTGGAATTCTATTGAATCTGGATTTAGTTCCATTTTTCCATCACAGGATGTCAATAAAGTGGAACGTCTCGATATTAGATAGACTTATAAAAAGATGACAATTTGCGTACAGATCACAGGATTTTCTTGTAGTTTAGAAAAACATGGCTATTTTTTTGTATTCTTCACATCCATCGTTGGTTAACACTATTTTGTGTGGGAAAACTATAACAGTTACACATTGTACAGTAATTGCTTCAGAAGGAAGCCTTTTCTTATAAAACACGTAGTTATATTACAATCATGAATTTGAATTCACAGTTAATCACATTTTGAGTTTTAGGTATTATTTCAAATGGGGGTTGATAAAATGCTAACATGCTAACTGTTGATATGCTAAATTACTGTCTAAGTTCAACGTGAGCTGGGAAAATACAAAGACAGGTCTACAAAGATTACATCGCAGGGTGTGGTCGGGTAGTTTTTCAAACTTGAGTTGATCAAATGCTAGCATGTTAGCATCTAGCTAGATAGGAACCTGAGCCACAACATATAAAATGCTAACAGTTGGTGTACTAAAAATATGCTAAACTATAGTATGATAGCAACCTAAGTACAAAAAGCACCAATGCTGATAGATTTTTTTATTTGTAAGGAGAATTACTCAAATACTAGCATGCAACAACCTGATCACAATGTGCTAAGGGAGCTTTTAGGTGTTAGATCTTGTCCTGTATGACGAGAGTTGCCAACATGCTAGTTTGCTAACAGGTCTTAAGTGTTTGTTGTTTTGCTCATGTAGCGGGGCAGCTTGCAGGCAACTCGTCCGTGGAGATGTACAAGCAGGTGCTTCTGTCCGGCTGCCGCTGCATCGAGCTGGACTGCTGGAAGGGACGCACCACAGAAGAGGAACCCGTCATCACTCACGGCTTCACCATGACTACCGAGGTCTCCTTTAAGGTACCAGCCGGGAAAACAAAGCCGATCGCTCAACAGGACACCGCTTAAACAAATACGGGTGTCTTTTGGTGTGTTTAGGAGGTGATCGAGGCCATCGCAGAGTGTGCCTTTAAGACCTCGCCCTTCCCCATCATCTTGTCTTTCGAGAACCACGTGGACTCGTAAGTCTTTCTCGGGCAGCGAAAGCCAAATAATACTTGGATCTTAGCATAGGGAAGCTCAGGATCAAACTGCATGGAGCTATACCTTAACTAAGTAAGCAATAAACTGTTCATCGCGGTTATTAGCTACACCTTTTATAATGATGTCAATGGACCAACCAGGTCGCAGCTCTAAATATTAGCATGAGCATTGTGTTCCCAAAATTAGTCTGTCTAAACTCATCAGCTTGCGTTGACTTGAATTGCTGCTTTTTTCAATGCCTCCTTTAAAAATTAGTGACAGTTCATTTTTTTTTTTTTTTTCTTTGTCTTTCAGACCCAAGCAGCAGGCCAAGATGGCCGAGTACTGCCGCTCGATATTTGGTGACGCTTTGCTGACAGAACCGCTGGAGAAATATCCCGTGAGTCTGACACATGCACGCCACGCACACACACACACAAGGGACACTTTATTAGGTACCCCTGCTTGCTGCGTTTCCAATCAATCATACATTAGAGAAACGATAACTGGTGTACAAAATTATTGGCACGCATGACGTGTTTTCATTTGACACTCACACGCAAACACATACACACGCACTCAAACACACAAAGTTCCCCGGGCACATGCCAGTCAATTTGTGGTCTCACATAACACGGCTGGTATCGACAGTTTGTGTCACATTTGGCAAGGCGTGCTAGCGCTCGTTACCCTCCACCCCACCCCCGCCCCCTCCTCCATCTGTCACACTTCAAAATGGCCTCCCGCAGATGTGATTCATTTATGCGCATCTTTCTGTTTACATGCCTCGGAATCTTTTGTTTTCTGCGCCTCGCCTCTAAACCGATTCAATGTTCACGTCGACAAAGTGCGTCGCGGCGTAATCTCTGCGTCGCTTTTTCTTGGCGGGCCTTTATCAGGCTTGCCTCTGTTGCCATGGATACTGGGCCCCAAGTTTGCTTTCTCCTTTTGTCGCCAAACTCTCCCATAACGTCCCGCTACTCGAATCAAAATGTGGCATTCTGTGGATTGACGCAGATCAAATTGTGAACGTCACACGCTAATTTTGTATAAATACCGCAGAACGATGGAGTGCGCTTCCCCAGATGGGCAAAGTTAGCACCTCTTGATCCTTCCAAGTCATTATATAAATATTACATTTGATGTTTTATATGGGCAGTACGGTGGGTCAGCTGAGGACCCGGGTTCGATCCGGACCCCGCCTGTGTGGGGTTTGCATGTTCTCTCCATGCCTGCGTAGGTTTTCTCTTTCCTCCCACATCCCAAAAACATGCAATATTAATTGGACATTCTAAATTGCCCCTAGGTGTGAATGTGAGTGCGAATGGTTCTCCGTCTCTATGTGCCCTGCGATTGGCTGGCAACCGGTTCAGGGTGTACGTTGCCTCCTGCCCATTGATAGCTGGGATAGGCTCCAGCACTCCCCGCGACCCTCGTGAGGATAAGCAGCAAAGAAAATGGATGGATGGATAGATGGATGGATGGGTATTTTATATGGTGGGTGTTATGTGGCTGGAGTGAGGTTCCAGACTCCTTTTAAAAGATGCCTTGCACAACCTTTGGTGGAAAGTGATTAGGGTTAAATTCCCCAGGTTGGAGGAGTTCACATGTCAAATTGTCAAAAGTCGGCATTCCCACACCTCATTGCAAAAAGTTACCTAACCAAAAAGAGTCATTGTACACCGAACAATCGTTCCCCAGAGTTAGCTTCATCGTACCTATTTGTCTTTAATTGTTAACAAAGCGCGTTATTGCGTATTATCTTCACGTGCCTTTTTCCTGGCGGCCCTTTATCAGGCGCTCCTCTGTTGCCATGGCTACCAGTCCAAAGCTTGCTTTGTCCCTTTGTCACCGATCTCCCCCTCTTTCACCAAAGGCGTCATTGTGCGGATTGACACAGGGCGGTTGCGTGAGGACTTTGGTTTCTCCCGTACACAACGCCCCCGCCGCTCGCGCGTGATCCAGCGGAGACGTCTTGTCAGAAGCGAGCAGGGCCGCAAAGCGTTATCTCCCCTCGGCAGAGGCTCAGTCGGCCCTACGCCTGGGGAGGAAGCGGGGGCGGGAATGTCCAATTTCCACCAGTGGGCGTGTAATTGCGGGGAGAAGGTGAAGGCAATGACGTCCTGGTTTGGTTGTATTTTATTTTGTTCCTGTTGGAAAGTTTTGTCTTTCAATGACAAGATGTTGATCTCTGCTGCACTTCCACGCGTTTCCTTTTGTTTCAAACTAATTAAAAAAAAACCACACCAAACTTTTGTGCTAATATCAAGCTGTTGATCAACTCTCTGTCGTTAATGCCGTCCTTTGACGTCCTTCCTTTCAGTTTCAGCCAATCTGCTGCTTGAATTTATCACCGCGTGCGACACAAACGCATGAAAAGAAAAGTGACAGCAGAAGTCAACCTCCTGTTTCCCCCTTAATCGCAAATCTCACAAGGACACTCGGGAATTTGTTCCAACTTGAGACAGCAACAGATTGGGTTTTTTTTTTTGGAGGGTGGGGGGCTTGGGGGGTTGACCATCAGGCATCTCTCGTGACACCTCCTGTTTTCCTCGCCAGAGAAAAGCGCTTGAGGCATGCGGGGCGGCCGAGTTAAATTAAACTCACCCAAGAAATTTGGGGTCTAAATCAATCCACTCGGTGCTGTGAATGCCAATCAGGAAAGGCGTCGAATCTCATATGCGATCCGTGGCGTGCAGCGAAGGCCGGGAAAATGAACACCTTCTTGCTGGTTTCGGGTTGCATTTCAATTAAAATTTATATTCTTGTTGCTTGAAGAAATTAAGATGATGAGTTGTGTCCATCGTTAATTTTTACAAACACATCAAGAAAAAGCTGTCCAAAGATGTAAATACATGAAAGGCGTCCCAATCTCCTTTCAGAGTCTTTGCCATCAACGTGCACTTTTTTCCCTGTAAAAATAAAAATATGACATAAACAGTCATACAGAGGAAGCAAAAGACCAGAAAACGGTTGATACGTCCATGATGCAATGCACCAAGAGCACAATAAAGTTGTACAAGGCAGGTGAATTGAGTTTGGTACGGACCGTTTCCGAACCGATTAAAACCCAGCGACTGTACGAAACTGGGACAAAAGTCAGCAAAATAAACAAACACAAATGTGACAAAAGCTGGGCCATATGAAAACAGAGGTTCTACATGTGGCGGCTGTTCGGCTTACATGTGACTTGATTGGATGATCAGTAAAATTCTGGCGATGCAATGACAATATCACTATGACATTATCACTTGATCTCGTCTGTATTTTTGCCTAAAAAGTTATTTAGCAAGAGCCAGTGTCCCAAAACAACGTCGCAATATGGTCCCTTGTAGCTGCTCGCCATATCAGGGATCTGATTGGACGTCCGGGTCATGCCGTGACATCATCTCTGGCAATGTCCCACCATCATTGTTCTAGTAAAACAGAATCTCCTGAATGACATCCACCATTTCTCAATTTTCTGATGCCATCGCCACGAGACTATTGCATAATCCTGGGTATCGTTTTCATCTTAAATCTTGATCCCCCCCCACCCCACCCCCGCCCTCTAATCTAGTTGGAGTCCGGCGCACTTCTGCCAAGCCCGATGGAGCTGATGGGCAAGATCCTGGTGAAGAACAAAAAGAAGCACCACAAGGCCTCATCGGACGGCAGCGGCAAGAAGAAGCTGGCTGAGCAGGTGTCCAACACCTACAGCGACACGTCCAGCGTTTGCGAGCCGTCCTCGCCCGGAGCCGGTAACGCGCACACACACACACACCACACACACACACACACACACACACACACTCTGAGGTTGTTATGATGTGTTGCGGTCAGTGGTGCAACACAGCTCTCATTGTTTAGCATTCATCACTTTCATGGGCCTCTCCATCAGCTGAGTGGATTGCATACACTTCCTGTCAGGCACGGACGCCGCCTGCTCACCCGGGTGCTTAAACACGCAACACACACACACACACATTTCTTCACAAAATGGCGTCTACGAAGGTGTAGCTTCTGGACCCGGATAAACAATTTTCATTCAATCAATTTTTAAGCATACCTGCAAATGGGACGGTGAAACAAATATAATTAACTAATTAGTCCTCTGTTATTTAAATTTGTGACAAAGGCTATTTTATGATTGCGATGTGTCGTCAAATAAATCTGAAATGAATAAAAATGTTGTTGTTTTTTAGGGGAAAAACTGTTTTTATTACAGCAGTAATGTTACTAATTGGTAAATAATATCCATGAGATAATGGCGAGATTTCATTAAGCTGTTTTCTGTGCACAGGTTCCACAAAGGAGGAGGTGACTGAGTCCTCCCAGCCGGCAGAGGGCGCCGAGCTCAGTCTGAGGCCTCAGGGTAGAAAGTCCATCGGTTAGTCCCGGGGGTCCCGGGGGATTATTACCAGTCATTGTATTTATTTCGATTGTTTAGTAACTGCTAAAATTAGCAATTACTTTCATTATGTAACACATACATAAAATGCCTTTTTTTTTTTAAACTTTCTGCATTACATATTTCTAGTTTTCTATCTTGCAATGCGGCTCCTATTGTTAATAACTGCCAAGATGAGTGAGTGCATGCAAGTAATTATATGACTCACTGATTATACATTGTGGAATTGTATTTTCTATTATCTATTTACAATCGTGATCATTTCTAGTCCTTGTGTTTTACTTCTAATGTGCAAGTCCAGCATCTCAAATTATGTCGCGTAACTTTTGTTGTGGTTTTTCGCTATGTATGCATGCAAACCGATTACACTGAGACAAGTCCACGCAAGAAAGAATCCAGCTCGTATAAATGCTCTTGATCTTGTCTCCCGTTCAAGGTGAGGTGGAGGCTGAAAGCGAGGATGACGATGACGACGACGACGACTGCAAAAAGGGATCCATGGATGAGGTGGATGACGGAACCATGCCGCCCTCTGCTGTTCATTTTTAGATAACGCTCATGGAATATTGCCTCTGGCATCAAGTAAGCATTTTGATCCTGTGGATTATTGTCAGGGCACGGCGGGCAGCGAGGCGTTCGCCACGGTGGAAATGTCCAACCTGGTTATCTACATCCAACCTGTTAAGTTTAACAGCTTTGAGGCTTCCAAAAGTACGCGAACAAGTATTTTTTGTATTTTTTTCTTCTCCTGTACTTTGCGTATCTTTTATTGTTATGGTGTACCCACAGAGGCAAGTCGTAGCTACCAGATGTCGTCCTTTGTGGAGACTAAAGCTTTGGAACAGCTCACCAAGTCTCCCGTGGAGTTTGTGGAGTATCCTGATCGCGCTCAACTCTTCACGCATCAGACGTGGAGAAAAAAAAAATTGCAATGCAAGTGCCAAAAACATCGAGCATTTATTTCATTGTGGTTTCAAGATTGAAGTAGGGTCTAAACAAAGTTTCAAGTTTTAAAAAAGGATTATGGTTTCAGGCAAAGGGTTTTGGTTTCAAGAATTCAATTAAGATTAGAGTTTTAAAATAAGATTCATCTTCTAATGAGGTGTTCTAGAATGAGTAAGGTTTCAAATCGAGGTTTCAACCCTGGGTGTAAAAGCAAAGTTTAGGGTTAGAGTTTTAAGAAATTTGGGTTCATATGTTGGGCCGAAATTAGGGTCTTTGGTCTATGCAAGACACTATTCGGGTTTCAAGCCTCAGTTAGGGCTTTAAATTGGATTTTCAAGATTGGGTTGGGGTTTCAAGGAAAGGTCAGGGTTTAAAGACTGACAAAGGCTCGAGTTTTAAATTAGGTTTTCTAGACACGTAGCGTTTAAATCTAGGGGTTGAAGTTCAAGTTAGGGTGTTAGGTTTACACACGACTGTGTTTGGGTATAAAATTTGGGTTTCAAGCCAAAGATAGGTGTTAAGGGCAATGTTTCATGCCAGAGCAAATTTTAAAATTTGAAATCCGTATTGCATGACAGCGTTAGGGTTTCAAGACGGCATTTGGATGTGGTGAGGGAAGACATGAGGGCAGTTGGGGTTAGAGAGGAAGATGCAGGAGATAGGCTAAGATGGCAAAAGATGACACGCTGTGGCGACCCCTAACGGGACAAGCCGAAAGGAAAAGAAGAAGATTTGGCTTTGAAATGAGGGTTCGAGTCCAGGTTGAGTGCAGCAACATTCCCTTTCAAATCCGTTAATATTGCTAGCTGTGTTGTCCTTAACCTTGCTCGCTTTGTTCAGATACAACAAACTTCAGCTAAGCAGGATTTACCCTAAAGGCACCCGAGTGGACTCGTCCAACTACAACCCGCAACTCTTCTGGAACGCCGGCTGCCAGCTGGTGGCGCTCAACTTCCAGACCATTGGTGAGGAAACCCCATCGTGTTTTTTTTCTTCTGATTTACAAGCTGTTACGTTTTTTTTTTTGTTTTGTTTTTTTTAATGCCGCCCACATTTCTGCCTGCAGATCTATCCATGCAGCTCAACCTGGGCATGTACGAGTACAACGGGAAGTCGGGCTTCCGGCTCAAGCCGGAGTTCATGAGGCGGCCCGACAAGCACTTCGATCCGTTTACCGAGAGCACGGTGGACGGGATAGTCGCCAACACGCTCTCTGTCAAGGTGAACAAACAACACAGTTGACAACTATATCTTCAAATTAAATCACATTTACTTATATAGCACTTTTCAGATATTAAAATGCAACACAAATTGATACCCGGTATGACGTCAGACAATTAAAATGGCATCCCCACATATAAATACCGCCACAGTATATATTGATGAAAGGTGTAGAGATCCCCCCCTGTGCCATCCCGTCCCGTCCTCCCCGTTGCAGATCATCTCAGGCCAGTTCCTGTCGGACAAGAAAGTGGGCACCTACGTGGAGCTGGACATGTTCGGCCTTCCGGTGGACACCAAGCGCAAAGCCTTCAAGACCAAAACGTCGCAGGGGAACGCCGTCAACCCCGTGTGGGACGAGGAGCCCATCGTCTTCAAGAAGGTGGTCCTGCCCACGCTGGCCTCGCTCCGGATCGCCGTCTTCGAGGAGGGCGGAAAGTTCATAGGGCACCGCATCATACCCGTGTCGGCCATACGGCCAGGTCGGTAAAAAAGGCGAATTAGGATTATTAAAATAGGGCCGGAATGTCAAATTAGGGTTACAAGACGGAATTAATGTTTTAAATTACAGTTTCAAGGAAGGAAAAGAGTTTCAAGAACAGGTGCGGAGTTCAAGTTAGTGTTTCAAGCCTCCATGTGCCTTCTTGCCACAGGTTATCATTACATCAACCTGAGGAACGAGAAGAACCAAACTTTGACTCTTCCCGCCCTCTTCGTCTACGTGGAAGTCAAAGATTATGTTCCCGACACGTTTGCAGGTGAGCGCCCACTCTGACAACTGACAACTCTGTCAATCCCACCCTAACGGCTTCTACATCATCATCGTGGTCTCCATCCTCCACACTCAGACGTCATCGAGGCTCTTTCCAACCCGATCCGCTACGTCAACCTGATGGAGCAGAGGGCCAATCAGCTGGCTGCTCTCACCCTGGAGGAGGGCGGGGACGACGAGGCCGACAAGGAGGCGAGTCTGCAACGTGTTTATACGCTACTTTCTACAGTAAAAGGACTCAGCTTGCAGCACACGTGGATTGGTTGCATCTGGTACACATTTCAAAATAAAAGCACATCTTTATATGTATACAGTATGTGGAGCGTAAGCATTTCATCAATTCTTCCTGTCACTGCAAATTTAAAAAAAAAAAAAAAAACACCTTATTGTGCTTAATTGATTGTAGCTTAGCTATGTAATTGCAACCTTTCAAAATAAATCCACTATATGAAAATTTGCATCGCAAACTTAGCACTATAAAAGCTTGAATATAAAAGTGCATGGCACGAAAGAAAAGCACAAAGCATTAAATAGACTCCTTCTTTATTAAAGGTCTGCCTTTCAAAGTAATAGCGCTACCATACTGGGGCTAGAACTGCTTGCATCTCCATTATGTAAAAACTACCGCACGGTATGTCGTGATTGGGTTGGTTGCCTTCAGACAATGGAAAGATTCGTTTACATAAAAAAAATAACAAAAAAAAGGACACAAGTTTTTTTTTCCACTGGGGGAGAGCACGTTTGAGCTAATATGGCTTATTGTGCGCCCATGGCAACAGTCTCCAAGACAGCTGAGACGAATGCCAACCCAGATTGGGAGAAGGAAGTTGACAGATAAGAGCACATAGTAGCGGAGATGGATAAATACGTGCAGACGCTCGCTTACAGGCGTTACGTTGACGGAGTGTTCCGGAACACACAGGAAAGTTGCACCGGTGAGAGGGACAATGCAATCTGATGTTGCGTAACGGCGGTGGTCTCGCCGCTTATTTTGACGCGCAGGTGGAGGCGGGTAGCGACCCCCCCTCAGAGTCCAAGGCGGACCCCAGGGCCGCGGTGCCGGCAGAGAACGGACTGAGCCACGCCCCTTTCGCCCCCAAGCCCCCGTCGCTGGTCGGACATCAGCCTCAATCTGCAGGTCAGTGACGCCCTTGGACACTCCATTCGGTACACCTTGGCATCCTAATCCTGTCTAATTGTCACGTTTTGGTCGTTAAAAAAATAAAGGCAGACAAGGACTGTCTGTGTCTTCTGTCTTTTTGACATACTTGGCAAAATAAAGATGATTGGGATTTTGATATTATCAATATTTTTGCCCACTTTCAGACACACGTTGCAGACCAAATCGGTCACTGAATCCTAATCAGTTGTTGCAAATCTAAAATACATTTTTTTTATCCGAATCTTCAGTTATTTAAAAACAGTCATAGACAGATGAGTTGACTATTAAAGTAATAGTGAGTTGCAGCCGTAGACGAAACGTTCAGATTTGTAGAAGTTGAGCTTGCGAGAAAATGTGCGTCTTTCGAGAGCTGCTCCAGGGCACCGCCCAAACCCCTGGTGGTGCTACCGCATTACTTTCCTTGATGACAACAAATCCCAAAATAAAAATACTGATAATACAATACAAATATTTCAAATATATTTGGGTGAATGCATAAATAGCATGTAGTTATTGTTGAGTAAAGTTGTTTCATTTGTCAGTTCTTGCGACGGAGTATTGTGAGTGGTCGAGGGCACACCCAAATCTTTAGCGTTTGACTGTCGCTAAAGTTAAAAAAAAAGATTTATGATTGTTGTTTCCTGTTTTAAATTGAAAAGACAATACACTGGGTCTCAAATAAGTATTTGAACACCCTGCTGTATTACAAGTGGAGGGGTCTGAAATTTTCATTGTAGCTGCATGTCCACTGTGAGTGAAATAATCCAAAAAGAAAAATCCAGAAATAACAATGTATGATTTTTTTTTTTTAATTATTTGTGTGATACAGCTGAAAATAAGTATTTGAACACCTGAGAAAACCAATGTTAATATTTGGTACAGTAGCCTTTGTTTGCAATTACACAGATCAAATGTTTCCTGTTGTTGTTCACCAGGTTTGCACACACTGCAGGTAGGGTTTTGGCCCACTCCTCCACACAGATCTTCTCTAGATCAGACAGGTTTCTGGGCTCAATCATACATTGTGATTTCTGGATTTTTCGTTTTAGAATATCTCTCACAGCAGACATGCACCTATGATGAAAATTTCAGACCCCTCCATAATTTCTAAGCGGGAGAACTTGCAATATAGTGTTCAAATACTTATTTTCTTCACCGTAACTTCACTTCAAGTCACTCTTGTTATTGTTCTCTTGAGGCTCTTTGAAACCTCCCGTGAAGACCGAGGACATCATCCAGAGCGTCCTCACCGGTGAGAAGTTCATCTTTTGCCGTACTAGACGACCTCGCTAATCATGTTCTCCGCCGCGCGGTGTAGAAGTGGAAGCGCTGGCGCTGGAGGAGCTGAAGCAGCTCAAGGGCTTCGTACGCGAACAACGGAAGCAGTACAAGGAGATGAAGGAGCTGGTGCGCAAACACCACCGCAAGACGGCCGAGCTCATCAAGGAGCATGCGGCCCGCGTGGGCGAGCTGCAGAGCCAGCAGCAGCGGCGGCGCAACGCCCTGCACAAGAGCCACAAACGAGATGGTAAGAAAAGGTAGGTGGCGCTCTTCCTCTTTTACTCCTCCTGCAACTGATGCAACGTTCATAAAAATTGCGTTACATTATTGGGGACCGAGGAGGAAAATTGGCTGTCATTTTTATTCTTTTACGCAACTGCAGTGCCGCCTCGATTGACATGAGATTTAGTACACGATCGTCATGACAAGGACGCACAAGTTTCAAGAACCCGCCCCGTTTAGCGCGCGGGAAGTCGGCCATTTGGATTTGAAGCCGCCGGGGGTTCTTTTTTAACTGAGAATCATTTGGTGTGTGTGCAGCCGGTCAGAACAGTCGCTGTCCACGCTGGACCGCGAGCTGTGCGATCTGGACCAGGAGTGTGGCCGGCGTCTGTCCGAGCTGAAGGAGCAGCAACAGCAGCAGCTCCTCACGCTGCGCCAGGAGCAGTACTACAGCGAGAAGTACCAGAAGAGAGAGCACATCAAGCAGGTCAACCCCCCGTGGCCCACTAGCTACAACACGCTCCTCCTGCAATGCTCAGAACGTGACACATTTGTAACGCAGTAGTAACTTTTTTATCATTGTTTATGACACGTCAATAACAGGTTAATACATTCGTGACGTAACATTTATGATTTATAACAATTGCTCTATACAATCATGAAACGTATGTGGCACTTTTATGAGATGATGTTTATCACAGGTTCATGCATTTGTAAAATGTTTACGTTAAAGTTTATAACATTTTTAAAAGGTTTATACGCTTGTAAAGGGCTTAAAACACATCAGATTTTTTCAATGTTATAACAACCATAACACGCATAACAGGATTATACATTTATACACTACATTACATTTATGTTCATAACGTTTAAAAATCTTTATCACAGTTCTGTACATAGTCTACCATTTATCGCATATTACCAGCTCAATAATGAGACATTTACATCATTAATAAATAAAATTTTGACATTGGAACTTTTTAACAAATTTCTAACATAAAAGATTTGATTTGTAAATGTTTATTTACAATTACACCACATTTCTTACAACTTTGTAGATGAATAGCATCTTTGCATACAACTTTGCAACATGTTTGTGAGATATTACTAACAAGTTTATAAATGATGTCTTATCAGTCGTACATGTTTCCTCTCGATTTGTGCAAAAAGTTCTCATTTCATCGTCAACATGACTACATTGTTGGCTCGGTGTTCTGTGTCGCAGGCTCTGACTTGCTTATCTTCATCGTGTGCTGATTCATCCACATCAAACACACACACGCGCACGTACTTACATTTAATAATTCTGCGGCGCGTCTGTTGTGGGAAAATTGATTTCCTCTGCTCGGCTTCACCCCCATCCTCTGGCAAGTCATCTCTCGTCAAGCAGATTGTAACGAGCCTCTTGAATCATCGGTTTTTGAAAATTCAATCGGAAACTTGAAATTTGGTCGGGTCCTCACCAAAATGTCGTCCCATCGCAAATCCATTTGGAGAATGGATGGACGATGCTAAATTTAGTGGAAGTAAAATTTTAAGACTTGCTGTATGAAAAAAAAAAAACCCTCAATTCAGCCTGAGGGCCCATTCGTTGCTGCGGCTTTAATTCTTTAAGTTTGCATCCTGTGACCATTTTCTCACGTTGTCTTTTTTTGTTTGCAAGCAGCTGGTGGAGAAGTTGACCGCCCTGGCCGAGGAGTGTCAGAGTGCACAGCTGAAAAAGCTGAGAGACATCTGCGAAAAGTGAGCGCGTCCTTCGGCATTCATCGAGTTTAAAAAAAAAAAAACACGGGAAACATGTTATCGCCGGCTCTCGTTCTGCAGGGAAAAGAAGGATCTGAAGAAGAAAATGGACAAGAAGAGACAAGAGAAGATCAGCGAAGCCAAGTCCAAAGACAAGAACGTCACAGAGGAGTGAGTGTTGTAATGCATCCATCAGACCACCAGATGTCAGGATAGACCTCCCCAAAATGTGAAAACACCCGTTTGGTGTTGCTTTCGTCCCCCGCAGAGAGAAGCTGGAGATAAACAGGTCGTTTGTCAACGAGGTGGTGCAGTACATAAAACGGGTGAGAAAGCCGTCGATGCAAAATGGAGAACGAACAGAGATGACGATTATCGTTTGATTATTTTAATAAACGCTTTCAAAGCTAATCGGCGTGTGGTATTATGACATTATTGCCAGCTCATGTTCACGGAATTGAGCTGAGTGCAGACCTCCCCCAAGGCAGATCAAATCCGCCCTTCTGTCATTATGATTTATTCCTCAGTCAGAAATTAGTGGGCGAGCTTTTCCTTGATGTCATAAATACATAAATCACTTCTGCAATTATTTAGAGGGTATATCTTACTTTTTAATACATTTTAACCAAATTGTATATTTCTATTTTTATCGTAATTGAATTTTTTTTTAATTTTTTAGTTAATTTCTGAAGAAAATAAATTGAAAATTTTAAATCATAAACGTATGTGTTTGAAAAATACTACATTAACATATATTGATGTGCTTTTAGAATACAATAGTTGTTTTGTTTGTGTTTATAATGTCACAAGAAATGACTTCGTTTTACACCTACCTTAATTTTAGGAATGTATAGTGTATATTTTTCATATTTAATAACATTCCAATTTTTCATATGGGATGTATATTTTCTTATTTCTTTGGTCCAACAGCCACACGACAATTCTCAGTCTGCATGGGCAGCATTTCGTTTTTAGCTTGTTCAAACGTGCCGAATGTAACTAGCAAGTTAATTATTTTTGGTTTTTTTTTTTCTTTTTAATTGGAGACAGCTTTTGTGAGTGACACATTTTTGTGTGCGTAGCTGGAGGACGCGCAGAGTAAACGGCAGGAGCATCTGCAGGAGAAACACAAGGACATACGACAGCAGATTTTGGATGAAAGGCCCAAGGTATGCATATGAAATGAAATAGAAGTATATATGTATGCCAAGTGATAGATGTTGCACACTACAACTTCCTGAAGAGGTGCTGTGACATCACAACAGACGAGAGGGGTGATTAGCGACATCACCGTCAAGTCGCCAATGCCGATTTTTTTGTGGTATCCCCACTTTTAAATCCGCTAATCTCCATAAATGTGCATTTTTCATTAACGAGAATTACACAATGCGATCGTGCAGTGTTGTGTGCGTGCGTGTGCCTTTCCTCACTGTGCAAGCGTCGACTTAAACACACACACAAAAGCGCACGTGTGGTCGTCATGGCAACTTGGACCCCCCCCACCCCTACCCCACCTCCAGTACCCCTCCCCCCATCCTTCATGACACTCTGCAATCTGCTCGTTCGGAAGTGACTCCTCCATCTGTGCCGAGGAGAGTGCGAGTCCCAAAACCACGCGTGTGCATGTGTGTGTGTGTGTGTGCACGTCAGACAGGTTGGAGGGAGTCAATCAAGACGGTAGCTATCGCGTTCCCTCGCCCAGACTTTGATCTGCATCGTATCGGCCTGCCAAGCTCACATTGATAAAGCGTGACACACGCAGCGAACAATAGGCAACGTGCTAAAATCCACTGTGCATGTGTTTGTGTGCTTACTTGCATGTGTGCGTACATTGGGTCCTGGACAGTGGAACCCCGACAATTTTCTGCACCTCTCTAAGTCGTTTCTTGTCAGACTTGAGCTTAGTTATTATCAAAACGTCATTCCACATGATTGGCTTTTTGAAATTGTTAAATAGTAGTAAACTTTTGAGACTTTGTTTCATTATACAGGTTTAATTTTCTAAAACTTATTTTGTAATTTTCATTTTTTTTTATAGTCCTCTTTTGACACTCAATTTTTTTACTTCATTTGACACTTTAACGTAAATTTTTTAAACGATTTTTTTAATAATTAGAATTTAATTTCCCCCACTTTATAAAATGATTGGATCACATTTATTCGTTTTGATTTTATTTCATCATTATGTAGCTCATTCAGATCATTACTTTGATTTCCATGATTTATCTAATTTTAGTTATTAATTTCTATTTTATTACACTTAATTCATTTTATAATCTACATTTTTATCCATTTTATTTACTTTTTATTTTATAACATCTTGTTGACTTTTTATTTCTCGTCTTTCATTTTATTTTGTATATTGTAGTTTGATTTGATTTTACTTAATTATTAAAAGTGAGTTTTTATTCGATTTATTTTTTTTCTTCTATACTGTTATTAACAGTAGGTAATTCCATGATTGTTTGTTTGTTTTTACTCATGTTGGATTTTAGGCATTTTAAATGTAAAAAAATGAACAAGTCTTGTAGCAACTTTCTGAATAGAAAGAACACCTCCAGCATATGAACATTTCAAAGCACTTAGATTATCAACTATCTCATCAGAAGCTTCCCTTTGGATGTCCTCCTTTTATGGTGGGAATGACTGCTTTCCTCTTTCCTTTTTCTTTTTTTTTTTTCGTTCCCCTCCCGCTGCAGAGGAGATTTTGCGAAAAGGCAAAGTGAAGTCAGGGAAGGACACAGATTGTCAGAAGTGTCTGCTTCTGTTTCAGTAAGCGTTCGTCTCTTTGGTCCCGGCCGCCGCGGTCGGCTTCCATAGTTGGGGGCCGCATAGCCCGGAGAATATCAATGAAGTGAAAAGGTGTTCCGTTTCTTCTTTATGCGATGCGCACCCTCACGGGCACAGCGGGCCAAACAAGCCTCCTCCTGTGATGCTGACAGGGTGCTGACCCCTCCCGTCTCATCTTCTGGATGAGTAAGTTGGTTGGTTTTCGGGCCTAATTGGGATGTGTTTGGAAACGGGACGCTTTCTTTGTACTGTGGAATTGAAAAAAAAAGAAAGAAAGACGGCAAAAATACTCTCTATGAACAGTTCATTAGGTACACCTGCACAATCCGACATGCATTCATTTCCTATCGTTATTTTACTGAACTTTTACCGTATTTTCCGCACTATAAGGCGCACCTAAGAGTCTTTAATTTCCTCAAAAGCTGACAGTGCGCCTTATAATCAGGTGCGCCTTATAGATGAAAACAGTTTCAAAATGGGCCAGTCATTGAAGGTGCACCTTATAGTGCGGAAAATACGGTACTTATTACTTTTTTTTGTTGATTATTTGTTGTTGTTTTTCATTTTGAGGAAAGAGAAGGCTTTCAGGAGTTACTAAAAAGAAAAGTTTTTCCCCCAGCACCATCTTCAGCGACCCACACGAAATTATGTCGACACGTCTGAAGCACGAAAACATCTCAAGGGCCCATCGGCCACATCGAATAGCAACTCAGCGACTTTGTTTTTGCAGCGACGGTTCTGTACTAATTCCAGCTCTTTGTTAACCTCCATACTGTGGGAATTCACCCATACGATCCCGAGTCCGAATCAAGATATCCTCGACAGATGGGCGGCGCGAAATTGCCGTGCTTCTCGCTTTCCCTCGACGGCTCCTCGAAAGGAGGCCAGCCGCTGAAGAAGGTCACGCCGCGTGTTGTATTTTAGGCAGCGCGCGCCCGGGGTGGGTGGCGCACTCGCGTTTGTTGACCAACGTCGAAAGACTCTTCGGGACATTGGGGAGCTGGTGGACGTCCAGTGTGGATGTAAATCAGCACGAAAACAACTTTACTTCTTTCTGACCTCGTTTCGTGCATGGAGCCATTGAAAGGAGCTGGGGTGGAATGCCGTTTATTTTATTTTTACTTTTAAATCGTTTAAAAACTCAACGCTGTGACACTTCTGATATTGCTAGCTACCGTTCAAGCTAACCAAAAACTAGTTAACAACAGACATCCTAACCAAAGCTACAAGCAAATAGCTGACAAGGTAAGTAACTAGCTAACTAATTGGCGACTATCCAAAGAACAAACTCCTTAACTTAAGGTAATCACCAACCGCTAGGTAACAAGCTAACTATAGAATAACCAACAAACAAGCCAACTAATTACACTAACAGACAGATGCACCAACTAACTACGTAATAAGATACATAACCAACAATTAAATCTTTTAAATATTAAATAGTGCCCTAACCAAGTAACTATACAACTGACAATCTTCCTTACTTGGTTGCTAAACCATAAGGTAACAATGGACCTTTCCAACGGCAATCTTAAGCTCCGCCCCCTTAGCCATGTCCCACAAGCTTCCAAAATGGCGATTGAACAGAACATGTTTGAAGTGGATTCTCCTATTGCGTATTCCAGATAATATTGGGATATGTTTTTTGCCAAACGACTTGTCCAAGAGAGTTCTACAGAGAGATCTCAACTATTTCACGCAAAGATATGTACACGGAATTAAGATTTGGGACGGAGCACGACGCAATGTCAGAGTGACAGCGAAACGTTGGTTATCGATGCAAAAAACAAACTTCATATTGAAATCGAACAGGATAAAATAGTGGAATCGTACTGCACGTGTAAAGAAGGGGGGAGTACTTTTTACTTGGAATATCATTGTAGTCTTTATAAGTGAGTGGGTGCATTCATTTGACTTAGCTCGTAATGGAACCCAGTGCTCTGTCTTAAAAGTCTGATGTGATACAAATGGGCAAATAGACATTTCTCTTGTATGACATTGTGCATTTACGCATCACTAACCCAACTCTTCGGCAAAAAACATGACACACTTCATTCAGCAGGTCAGTGATACGCTAACAAAGTGAAAGTTGTTCTCCTGCAATGTATAAAGCACTGATAATAATTCGATCAAAACTCAGAGAAGATACTTCTCCCTCACTTACCTTCGAACATACAGCCTTGTGTTTGTTGATATTGTCCACGTTTAGTTGTACAGACGTTCTTCCGCTATTTTCAATCCATCATAGACACTTCGTCAACTGCGTTTTAGGCTTTGGAAAATGAATCAACCGGGCAGTATATCTTTCATCAGAATTGCACGTTTCCCAAGTGCATCTGAGGACCATTTCCTTTGTAACCCTAACTCTTCCAAGCGCACGCTAATGACAACCAGCATTGCTTGTGGGGCAACATGGCGGCAGGGGCGTGTCAAGTCGGTTAAGACAATGCGGCTATCTGATTTGCTATTATTGTATGAGTGATGCGTTTGCTAGCTAAACAAAATCAGCTGCTCAACGAAACACCACCCTTCCTTACGATTTAACTCGCTATTAACCAAACTAACCAAATATCTAGCCAGGTAGCGAGCTAGCCAAATAACTTCATTTGCTCTAAAACAACGTTTTTTTGTTCATATAGCTACGTCAGCAGGTCGGGTCTCTTATGTCCCCAGATCCTTTTGAGTCTTTTTAATTCTTTTACTGTTTAAATTCTGCTATTGTTACACCCACACCCTAGCACACGTCTCTCTGTGGTCCTCCGTCCCCCCCCCCACCTCCTCGGCATATGCCAAGGTGTCATCCGAGGGGTGAAAGATGACAGTTTTAATCAGGGGCTGCTCGCACCGCGCGCCAGGCAGACTTCCACGTGCACACGCTTAGATAGTCCCACCCCCGAAGTAGGTCATGCGCAGTGCAGCGCGTGGTGCATTTTTAGCCATCTGCTTGTGATGTGATGAGCTATATGTCCGCTCTGTGAGAGCCGCACTGAGAGTGAGACGCAAGGAGGGAAGGAAGGACGGATGGGAAGGAGGGAGGGAGCGAGAGAGTGAGTGAGAGGAGGGGAGGAGGGGAGGTGAGGGAGGTGTACAAGGTGACCTTGAGACGCCGCGCTCCAGAGCATACAAGGACTCCAAAATTCCGTATTTTCGCGAGGCCTTCATCGGGCACGGGCGTTTGCATGCACCTCACCCTAAAAGTGACCATATGAGAACCTATGAAGTGGAAGGATAACAAATGACAAATATGAAATTAAGTCGCTGATGGTGTAGTGGTAAACACGCCTGCCTTTGGTGCGGGCAGCGTGGGATCGATTCCCGCTCGGCGAAGGTGTCGATATCGGCCCTGCGACTGACTGGCGGCCAGTTCAGGGTGTAGTCTGCCTTTCGCCGGAAGCTACCTGGGATAGGCTCTAGCTTTCCTGCAACCGTTGTGAGGATAAGCGGCTTGGATAATGCGATGAGATGAGAAATATGAAATTATAAATAGCAAACAATAGCTTTTGCTTCAATATACCAGGGCTCTCAACTTGAATTCACATATTCAGCTAAACCTTTTTTTTTTAACTGTTTTTGATTTTTACCTATATACGTATATTTTCATGTTTGTATTACATAGATGATTTTGATTTTTTTTCCAAATTTATTTTAAATTAAAATGAGAATTTTTAACTACAAAAGTATTTCCTTCCATTTTTTATATTTAGATTTTAATTTTTACATTTTTCATTTCTTTGTGATGATTTATATTTGTATTTTTCTTTAAACAGTACTTAATAATAATGTGTCATTCATGTGTACAGAAGTACACACATATATATATTAATTTTTTTATTTTTATTTTTTTATGGTAGGCTCAACACGCTAATCAAACCAGACACGCCGCACTCGAATTACGCTTTTATCTACTTTATTTGCATGATGGAAATTTGAGAAAATCCCAAAGCTGGGCTGCGGGGGTCCGCCGCCACGTTATTATTTTCAAAATGTCATCCCCGGCCAGCAAGGTTCCGCTCGTTACGGACTCAGTTTCGCTATCGCTTTGGCCGCGCCTGTGGCCAGGAATCTCGTAAAAGTCGAAAATTGGACGGCGCGTCTGGAAAGTGCGATGTGTTTTGGATCAGCTGAGCGCCAATGTCAGCGTCTTGCCAGAAGACTGCGACGGCGTTGCTCTTTTAATTACGCGGCTCCCCGGGGGAGCCGCTCGGGTAGTTAAACAGAGAAATCAGCATTAAAGCAATTATTGGCACTCAATGAAATGAATGCTGTCATGTGTAATCATTAGATCGGGTGGGGGCCGGGGGGTTGCCGTATTCGAGCACCTCGGAGCAAAACAATACCGTCGGTAAACATGCGTCACCTGTGCGGAGGGTCATGTGACCACTTGGAAACACCAAGTCCATCAAGAGTGGATGGACATCCACCCATCCATTTTCTTTGCCGCTTATCCTCACGTGCGTCGGGGGGAGTGCTGGAGCCTGTCCCAGCTGTCAACGGGGTTGAGCCGGGGTAGACCCTAAACTGGTTGCCAGCCAATCGCAGGCCGCACGGTGTCACGAGCCAGGCTGGACCACGCCCAAGAGGGGACTGTAATTAGATGGTGTGAGTTTTCCTCACTGCCATTTGCCAGTTGGTCGTGTGTTGTGCCCTGAGTTAGTGAGTTGCATTTGTTCACAGTAGGAATCTCCACCACTGAAAACCTCTGCCTGTATGACGTCAGCTCTGAATTGAAAACTGCGCCTAACGTCATGTCCCTTGTCCTGGAGTCCTGCATTTGGGTCCAGGCACTCACAATCGCACCTCGGGGCAATTTAGAGTGTCCAATTAATGTGGATGAACGTTAGAGATTGATTTATTCTGAACTATGTGTTCTTGGTGAAACGGAACTAAACCGTACTGTGTGGTAAAAATGTAGACCAGAATGGGTTCAAATAAAAAATCTGAGGAATATAATTATGCGCACCCCCGTTTCTAGGGTTAGGAGTGACCGCCCAGGCGTCAGGAGTTGAGGCGGCAACGTGGAGGTCTCGCCAGAAGTTGCTCGTTCACGTTTTTCCCACTTCTCCGTCCTTAGCTGCAGAGTGACCTGGACCAGGAGTACCAGGACAAGTTCCGCCGGCTGCCCGTGGAAATCCATGAATTCGTCCAGGACAGCGGCAAGGCCAAGGCGGGCGACGCCGCCAACCCGGCCGCCTCCTCCTCCTCCGCCGGTTCCGCGGCCGAGCGGCTCAACCACAAAACGTCGCAGTCGGAGGACGACGCCGAGGAAGCCTCGCTGGAGCGGGCCTACGACACACCCCTTTAGAGGCGGACGCAGGGCGCGTTTGCCGAGCCGTCGTAGGACTCAGTGTGGTGAGTAGCGCTGGTCCCGCCGACCCCCCCCCACCCCATGTACATAGTACCTTTGTTGTATTTGTACATCACCTGTGTATCGTCCACACTATTTGGGTGCGGCCACGGTTCAGTGCCACTAACTATTGAAGGAATAACGTACTTGAACTATTGCAGATTTTCTAACATGTTAATGTCCGGTCATCATTCACTCCTGTAACTTTTGTGTATTTTTTTTGCACTGATTTCTCACCCCCAACCCCCCGACATTGTGACCCGGTAGAATTCACGTTCTTTTCGTTCTCACGGAACGACGCTGCTACTTCCTTTCAGTGCCACCTTTTTACCACCGATCGATGTCGTTTGTGCAAATGTTTGTTTTGGACCAGGACATGTACAGTTTTCTGCATGTACTCAAAACTAACTGTAGATGTAATGGTAGCTCTGTAGCAGTCGATTGGAAAGGGGGGAGGAAGAAATGAATTACAACAAATATTCAAGCATGTAGGAATTTTTTTTTTTAATTATTATTATTTTGTGAATTTATACAGTGAACCCCCTGCATATTTGTTGCAAATTCAGCTCTGAATTTTTTTGGTTGAACTCATTTTTCGCTGCTTTTGTGTTCAAACAAAAAAGTGTTAGTGAATTGAGGAGTTTCATGTAGACAATAGGAGTCCACTGTCGCCATCTTGTGGCATCTGTCGGCAATAACAAATCTTTTTGGAGGGTTTCGCTACGGTTGCACCAATATCTAATGCATTGTGCCTGACAAATATTTGCCTGTTTCAGACATATTTTACATTAGGGAAATCCCACCCCTCAAAAAAAAGTTTAATTTCAATTTAATAATTTAAATAATTTAATTATTCAGTCTGTCACTTTACATCGGTGAGACATTGTTTTGTAAAACAAATGATTGAAATGATGATAATTCCTGCGGCACACCTGATGTTATTTCACAGCATGTTAAAATGCTTTTGAATCACTGATCTAATCTCTTATAATCATTTCATGATTTTAATCTCATTTTAATTCTGTATAACAAAAGTGACTCAGTAATTGCAGTAATATTTGTCATTTTTTCACAAAGGATACAAAAATCCCTGCGAGCAGTGTCATATTGTCTATCTACATATTTCGCTCTGTTTGTGTTCAAATATTTTTTTTCTTAAAGCGTGAAAACACCGCCACAGAGATCGTATTCGTTTGCACGTCTATGGCATTTCCCGCGATGCGCTGATTGTTCTCTATGTTGTAAACTGCTGTTTTTTGGGAAAATATTTGTCATTTTTTCACTAAGGATACAAAAAAATCCCTGCGAGCAGTGTCATATTCTCTATCTACATATTTCGCTCTATTGTTTGTGTTCAAATATTTTTTTTCTTAAAGAGTGAAAACGCCGCCACAGAGATGTTATTCGTTTGCCCGTCCATGCCATTTCCCACGATGCGCTGATTGTTCTCTTTGTTGTAAACTGCTGTTTTTTCGGCGAGTTGCGTTCACTGCCGCCATCCAGCACTTGTATCGCACATTTTTGCTCTCAAGTCAAATCGCTCGTATTTCAAGGCACCACAATTTGAAATGAAAACACAAAAACAAGAAAATGGAATATAATAAACAAAAAAATGTATCCATTAAAAAAAAATAGCAGCCCCCACTCAAGTTTGTTTTCATCACATCTACTCTAAACGAAATGTCACTTCTCAATTATTAATACAAAAACTTCATCCAGGATCTACATGCTGCATTGTTGTTTTTTTTTTTTTTACTTATTGATGGATGTCTTCTGATTATTTCATTTTAGAAAAAAAAACAAATATACTGTATATAACGTCGACGGAGTGGTAAACAAAAAGACTCTTTGAGCGGTTGAGCGTATGACGAGTCCCGTGCCTTTTTTTTTTTTTTTTTGCATCCATCGGCCTTGTCGTGATGTGGAACG
The DNA here is from genome assembly GCF_019802595.1 of Syngnathoides biaculeatus. NCBI lineage: Eukaryota > Metazoa > Chordata > Actinopteri > Syngnathiformes > Syngnathidae > Syngnathoides > Syngnathoides biaculeatus. The sequence continues at coordinate 9,811,034 of NC_084662.1, read as the reverse complement.
TGCGGAATGTGTCCCTCCCGCTGTTATTATTCTGAAAACGATGAATTTTTTTTCGTGATATTTCGTACTTTGTTACTACTACTGACGGAGTAACACTTGTGATTGTGACCACAAAAGAGAAGGGGAAAAAGCCTTTTTATTCATTTGGTTACTAATTTATGCAACGTCTTGACTGACTACTTGATTTAAAGCGTCACGTGTATGCACTCTGGAATTGTACATGTATATATATATATATATATATATACATACATATATAATACTTATAAATATATATGGCGTAAAAGCTACAACATGACGTGGATCAAATAACAGTATCGTGTAAAGCAATTTTGTTTGTAATTAAAAAATAAATGTGGTTGTTATTATTGGTGGGGTGGATTTTTGTGTCAAATGTTTTATAGTTTTTTTTTTTTTTAGCTTCATTATTTTTTTGTTTATTTTGATTGACTTCTTGAGGGAAAAAAAAAGTGTGCATATCTTACTATTTTACAGATATCTTGTGCATTTTATGATTATTTGATGTATTTTTTTGTTCCGTATCAAATGGTATTATTTAAATTTGATCTTTGCATTTTCATTTTTTAATTTATTAGTATTGTTATCTAGACTTGATATAGTTTCTCTTTTAATTTAATTTGGATTTGATGACAGTCCTTTTTCAGTTCATTATGTATTTTTGTTTTCTTTTGAGTTTTACTTTGTGTGACTTTCACCACCAAAAACATCAATTTAACAGAAAAAAAATCTGTTTAAAGTATAAAATTGAACTTGATTCATCATTAAATTTCATTTTATTTTAATATGACCCCCGTAAATATCTTTTTTATTTTGATTTACATTTTAATTTTTAATTAAAAAAAAAAATTTGTTATACATTTTTTCTTAAAACTACCGCTGTGCTCTGGTATGATCATTTCAACATAATTATATATATTATTAACTGTCATACTTTTAGTATTTTCCATGGAGGAACGGGTATTTATTTTCCATTTAATTTGCCCCCCAAAATGACCCCAAATTGTACTTTAATACATACTTAATGATTTAGCTATTACGTTTTATTTTAGTTTGTAAAAAAAAAATGTCGCCGCAGTTGCTGTGATTTGGTGTTTGCTCACCTTTAAGGACCTGTTTAGCAAATGCGGCTGAAAGGTCCTGCATGATGGTGTGCAACCTTAACAGGGGCCTGTCGTGGTTAACTAGTAGTCCGAATAGCGGTCGCACCGACTCGTGCCGAAATGGCATAAAGGACGCCGTGTACGTTCCGTCGAGCGCACTGCGACGAGCGCGTAAGTGGAAGCCATTAACGAACCCACTTGCTGTCATCTCCTTGGCAACAACACATTCCAAAGAAGTCCCGAGACGAAGGTGAACGGCAGGAACGCCGCGACGGATCGATCCTTTGCTGCGTTGGATACGGCGAGCGGGCTCGAGGATTACCTCGGCGAGGGGACGACTTTTCGACGTAGGACGTCAGCTGGAAAGCGTTGACCTCACGGTTCTGAGGTCCCGGGTTCAATCCCAAACCCGCCTGTGTGGAGTTTGCAAGTTCTCCCCGTTCCTGCGTGGATTTTCTCCGGGTGGGCACTCCGGTTTCCTCCCACATTCCAAAAACATCCGACATTAATTGGACACTCTAAAATTGCCCCAAGGTGTGATTGTGAGTGCGGCTGTTTGTCCCCGTGTGCCCTGCGATTGGCTGGCGACCACTTCAGGGTGTAACCCCGCCTGCTGCCCTTTGACAGCTGGGATAGGCTCCAGCGCTCCCCGTGACCCTCGTGAGGATAAGCGGCAAAGAAAATGGATGAACATAGAACCAGCGCAGCGAGCTGCGTTTAACCAATAGGAAGTGACTCACCACCTCCCACGCACATGCAAGAATCTGCCTCGTCTTCTTCAGCAAAGAGTGAGTACGGCTTTTATTAATACTTTTTAAACTTTGGTTCACGTTTACATTTATGTACTTAAAAATGTGACTTGAAATGTTGCCTGTACTTTTGAACAGCATGTTTAGACCTCTGCGACATGTCATGCTAGGAGTTGACGTGGTGGCCAAAAGTAGCAAAGACGGAAGGATGCACGAAAACATGGAAGGAAAGAAAAAAATTGATGGAAGGGTTGAAAGGACAGATGGGAGGAAGAAAAGAAGAATGAGTAAGAAAAAAGTAGAGGAAGGAAGGATAGTTCAGGGTGTACCCCGCCTCCTTCCCGTAGACAGCCGGGAAAGGCTTCAGCACTCCTTGCGACCTTTGTGAGGATAAGCGCCAAAGAAAATGGATGGATGGATAGAAGGAAGCTGTGAAGAAAGTAAGTCAGAAATTTGCGATCACCACACTCACAAATCTAAAACCGGAATTGAAACCACACATTAATTTTTTTGTGCGTGTGTTTTTTTTTTTTTTTTCGCAGGACGGACGTGGCGACGCGAGCCCCCCTTCCCAGGTCGCCCCCTGCAACCGATCGCGGGGGCCCGAGCGCCTTTAACGAGATTCTGAGGAGGGAAACGAGGGTGACGGTAACGAGGCTCTTCGGCACGCCGCTGCTAAGGTCGGGCAGGTATTTGCACACAAACCCAGATGTACTGAACACGTGCATACGTGCGTGGGATCGATTCCCGCTCGGCGATGGCGTCGCTATCTGGCCCGCGACTGACTTAGCGACCAGTTCAGGGCGTAGTCCGCCTTTCGCCCGCAGCTAGCAGGGATAGGCTCCGGCTTTCCCGCGACCCTTGTGAGGATAAGCGGCTTGGATCATGACACAATTTGTGTTCTCCACCCGCGTTCAACATCTTTACAGTCACGCGGGCTGCGTTTCGCTTATTTCATGTTATGATATTAAAAAAAAGAAGCTATAAACATATCTGAATTGTGAGAAATTTCAATAATTAAATTGTGATGACAGTTCATATCTTGAAAACTTTTTTTACAGTACATGCATCCATGATTTTGTTACTTTATTTTTATAATTCAACTTTATTACCGGAACTGTTCTATTTATAAAATAATTGTACATTTTGGATTTTATTCTTAAAATTTCAGCTTTGTTGTCCTAATGCTCGGCCTGTAGTTTCAGAAATGTTATTCTAGTAAATTTTAATTTAAATTTTTCTGTGCAATAGTGCCACTACATTGCCTTGTACCTTTTGCAGCCGACAATCCAAATGTCAATACTTTTTATTTACTTTCATAATTTTTTTTTTTAACTTTGGCCACCAATAACTTCGAGTCTCACAAGTAAATGTCAGAAAGAGGAATTTGAAGGAAAAGCTATAACAAAAAGTAAAGGGTAATTTCATCTTGCACCGAAAAAAAAAAAAAAGTTAGCATTTGGGTTGGACAGAACATCAATGCCAATTTTGTACGTGACGAGCGAGTGCGGTTCTGTGTGACGTGTCTGAAAACCCGCTGCGTGACTGCTGCGTGTTGTTTACTCAGCCTAACAACCTGCAGACAATGTCCTGACTTTTATTTGTTGTGCCAATAGACGGCAACGTTTTCATTCAGCGGCAGCTTTTTGCCCCGCAGCGATGATCCACCCGCGCAACCTTCATGTTGTGTTTTTGATTCCTTTATCAAGTGTGCGTGTTGTCATATTAGTCCTTTTTTTTTTTTTTTTTGCAGATGATAAAAAAATACATGCATGTGAGAATTATTGTTTGTCTACATGTGTTGCTCTTGCGTTTGTGTTCAATTAAAGCAGTCGCAGTGCTGCCATATAGTTGCTCTTTGTTAGCCCATCTATGGTGTTTCCCATTATGCGTGAGCTTCGAGCTGGCGGACAAAATACACAATGTATATATGTATATATCCATCCAATTTCTTTGCCGCTTATCCTCACGAGGGTCGCGGAGAGTGCTGGAGCCTATCCCATCTGTCAACGGGCAGAAGGCGGGGTACACACTGAATTGGGACAATATCCGACAAATATAATTACACACATTGTAATGTTTGAATACAACAAATAGTTTTAGCGAAAATCGCCATCTTAATCCTGTAACGACAAAGTAAAACCTTTTGACGGGCTTACAAAAATTAGCGTTAGAACTGATGGCCCACAGGAACGATAATGAATATTTCAACATAAACGCAAATACAGACGGGTTTAAACTTTTTTTTTTTTTTGGATCAGAATTTACGTGTTTAGCTCAACGCCTTGCACGCACCACGTTGCCATTAAGAAGCTAAAGCACGCGTCGCACATCTGTTTTTTTTTTGTCTACGTTGTTTGTGGCATTTAAGGGCTGGCTTTGAGGCAGAAGGAGTGACTCATTGTTGTTGTCTGCGTGCAGAACATCGGCAAAGGTTAAAATCATCACGTATTGATCTTTCCTTCCGCCACAATTCCTTTCAATTATTTTGGTCAACAAACACAACACCCGTTTAAATTTCAAAATGCTTCCGTGTGCGTACGGGCAGTCGCTTTGCGCCGTATGCAGCAAAGCGACCCCGGCTGGAACGTAACTGAAACGCAGCCCCAAATGTCGTACAGGCTGTAACCATCCTGTGCCGGATTCAACAAAGGAGACCCAGAACGTCACCACGACCGGTCTTTTTGGGTGGCACGGTTTGCGAGAGAATCTGTTCGTAGTTTTCAGATTTCATTGCATCAAGACATGTTGTGCCGGATGCAAAAGATCAACAACAAAAACACAGGACATAATGAAAAACCAATCTTTCTGATACTATGTGGCAAATTTTGCTTCAGAATGTCTTGATAAGTCTTGAGATTTCAGTGTCCCAAGACACCCTGTGCCGGATGCAGCAAAGTAGCTCAACAACTTAACTAAGAATCAAGCTTTCTGATACTAAACATCGCATTTTTTCCCCCCAGAAATCCTGGATATTTTTGAGATTTCACTGAGCCCTGCACCGACTCAAGCCGCTCTGCGCCGGAAGCAAACCAAGCTTTCTGACACCTATCAGGGCATTTTACTTTGGAACGTCTCGATCGTTTTGCAATTTCATTGCACCCAGCACCAAGTCAAGACACCTTTTTTTTGGGGCTCCAGAATCCAACGGGACTTTAATTGGACCCTGCACCGACCTGAGACACCCAGTGCCCGATGTAAGGAAGCAGCCCCGGGAACATCACTGCAAGCACACTTGCTGACAACGGTTTTAAGGCACGCCGGTGCTGGATACGTAATACTTTTTTTAGTCATTTTTTTTCCCCCCACCCCTTTTCTTGCTTCAATATTGCACGCTCCCGCAATTTCTCTGATGCATGCCGTTACTAATTAGTTATTCATTTTGTTCCACGTACGATGGGGGGGGGGGGGGGGGGCGTTCGTCAAGACACACAACGGCTCCACTAGTCAGCTGTTAGACCGGCAGGGAGGAGCTGGATGTGCTCGGGCTGGATGACTCACGCTCGGCGCACACTCATTCACTCTCTCTTTCTCTCTTTTTCTCCCTCACACACAAACATAGCAAAAAGAAGAAGAGCAGCTTGCAGGTCGGACGGCCGCCGCTCAGTCTCCACTGGAGGGCTACGCGAGCACCGGGACGACCAGCGGCAACTAGCAGGGGGAGACCAAGACGAGGCAGCCGGGGAGGGAACAAGCCGCGCCGGACTGCTCGCTGGACTCCTCTCGGTACTCAGCACGCATCCTTTTCCTCGCGGATTAAAAAAAAAAAAAAAAAAATGCCAATTACGTTAAAAGCTAGCTACGGTCCTAAATGCTTCTTTTAAGATACCGTCTGTTGCTCACGTTTTTTTTTTTCGTGTTTAAGATGAATTTAAAAAAAAAACACCACCCGTTCGGCTCTCATCCCAAATATTCCACGCACAGCTGGAAACAGTTGTTAGCTGTCGTGGCTAACTCGCTAGCGTGCTGGAAACGTTAGCGGGTTAAAAAAAACGTGACAAGTGTGTTTTTACGTGTTTCTCCAGTGTGTGTTGGGCTCGAAATGCGAGGGGGGGGGGGCAAAAACGAGACTATTGATGTTTCCGCGGTGGGTGGTGGTGGTGGTGGGGGTAGGCAGGCACCAGCTAGCTGTGTAGCGGGACAGAGGCAGAATGCAGCCGGGGAGTGACAAAGCCGGTGCCCGCTGTGCAAAAGGCTACTGGAGAGAGAGTGTGTGTGTGTTTTTTAAACAGGTTGTTTATTGGAAGTGTGGTACTTTTCGTGTCTGTGCGTGTCCATCCCGAATATTAGTCCTGCGTTGCAAGGTGTCATTGCTCAAGGTCTCTCCTCCAGCATTGTGAAATCGATAAGCGGAAGATGTTCTGCACGTTTTCATATCAATGCTCTTATTTTGTCGTTGGAATTCTTGCAGACTGCTGTTATTTGTGTGAAGCCGCAGAAGTACGTGGAGGAGAATAGAAGAAGAGTATATGTACATTTGAAATATTGCAGGAATAAAGTTGTAATATTGACAGGGGGGGAAATAGCAATATTACAAGCATAAGGCTGTCATAGTCCCAAAAAATAAATAATTTTATTAAGATAAATTGACAGTATTCCTAGAAGAAACATTCTTACACTGATTTTATTTTACATATATTATCTATATATTTATAATATTTTTGGGAGACGGAATCTGATGTGAAATATGAGAACAAAGTTGTAATCTTACCTAAAAATAATCAAGTTGTGTTACCTTAACAAAGTCATAAAAGTTCCTAAAATATGAAATTGTAATATTACGAGAACAAAGTTGTAATAGTGACTGAAAATGAAATTGTAATATTGATAGAATAAAGTCGTCATATTCCCCCGCCACCACAAAATAGAGAGATTATGAGAATAAAGTCATAGTATTGCCAAAAATACAACACAAGATTTTGAGGCTGTGTTTGTAATGTTATGAGAATAAATTAGTATTTGAATGCCAAAATATCGCAAGAATAAAGTTGTAGTATGCCAAGACAGGAAAAAAAAAGAGAATAAAGTCAGAATGTTCAGAGCATGTTTTACTTTTTAAGGTGGAAGAAGAAGAATTACGTCATATTGATCCAAAAGTTAAATTGTAATCTGGTGTGAGAAAAGTAATTGTCATGAATTATCACACAATAAAAAATTTTGAGGGGAAAATGTATAATATATATAAAAAAGTAGAATTTTGTCATTTGACTTCAACACACTTCAAATTTTACAAGAACAAAGTTGTAGAATTATAAGAAGACGTGCACTAATGTGACAAAGCCAACGTTACAAGGACAAATGCTTTTTTTTCCAAGATGACAGTCGTAACATCTGAACAAAATCTTAATGATGTCATCTGATCATCGACATTGACCAGCATTAAAATGAGTTACATACTTTATTACACCCCCCCCTTCCCCATTAACGGCTTGCGGCACTTTTTTTCCTCGTAAATTTCATTTTTTTTCTGCTGTATCGCAGTAAGTAGCAAGTGTGAACGGCAACTTGTCTTTTGTGTTTGATCACACGCGCTCGACACATCAAGTTCTCCGTATTTGTTCAATCTAATAACCCGCAGGCAAGCCGTCGGCTTTATTTGCTTTATAAACAGCTCCAACCGCATGTGTACCATTTTCAAGAAACTTTCACTTTTTTTTTTTTTCTCCCTAAGGTGACGCCATGTTGTCGTCGTGCACGTGAATTTCGGTACCTCAAAATGCAAAGAAACGCATTAATATCCGTCTATCCCTATTCTGGGCAACATTAAAGTAATATATACTATAGATTTCGCTGGAGAATAATGCACATTATATTCTGTATGAACGCAACTGTGAGCATCAGCTTTACAGATGCCACATCTGCTCAGCAGGATCTCTGTGGTGCAGGCGTCTACAGTGTCACAAGGCTGTTTTTGTATACGTTTTTTTCCACTGTTTCATCGTTTTAGTCTTTTTTAGTATTTGTTGAAAAGTGTTTAATTTATTTGTGGCAGAACACTGAATAGAAATATGAAGCAAAAGTGGCGGTGTCGACTTTGTGAGCAAAGATCTTCATAAAAGGGACAGTCCGAGCGGTGACACGCGTGGTGAGCGGAGAGCAAAGATGAAGCGACATCGCTTGTCACAACAGACATTTCGGCGGATGTAGCCCAACCGCCCAGGCGGTTTTGTCATCTTCAGACGGCAAACTGGTTGAGAATGGCGTGTCAACGGACCAGCTTTACAGATGCCAGTCACTCACATTTGACGAGCGCACGCGCGCGCTCGCAAATCTGCACATTCGAGCATGAAAAATCACACACGTAAAAATTTGTTACGAGTAGAAAAACGTTGCTTTATTTCTGTAGTCTTGACCTTAATTTACGGGGCCGGGATTGAACCCGGGTCCTCAGAACTGTGAGGCCAACGCTTTACCAGCTGAACCACCGTGCCACCTTAAATTTGTTTATTTTGTTTTTAATTTACAGTTATGTTATATTAATCCAGTGAATTATTTTAAGGTCTTGATATTCCATCCCGAATCACACCCGCGACTTTATCCGCAAGGACGACTGATTGCACCTGTACATTTTTCAAATGTGAGTGACAGAGATGCCATATTGCGACACATCGGTGCGGTCGCTGTGGTGTTTGTTCGTCCTCATAGACGAGCGATACTTTGTCGTTAATTAGGGCACGCCATCTTTTAGCGGGGACTTATACATCCTGCTCACATCCACATCCCAGGAGGAGCTCGCACCGTCGCCGATTTCCATCCGTTGCGATTCGTGTGGTGTTTTCCCGGGCGGGAGGGAAGGAGGGAAGCGTCGGCCTCCTCCCCCGCCGAGCTTCCGACTGTAAAGCGGCCAAATAAGTCCCGACGGCGTGATTGATGAAATCCTCTCCCCTTCTTACCGTATGTCCTTTTTTGTCTCTGCAGGCTGGCCGAGACATGAGTGCATCCCGCTGAACGTAATTGATGCAGAACTGGTGAGTAGTTGTTTTTTTTTTTTCTTCTTTTTTTACGACCAGTGATTTTTCTTCTTGTGCTATTAGGCCTGAGCACTTAAAATTGCCTCGTCATTGTTACTCTTGGGTCCAAAACAAAAAAAAAAAAGCCTTATTTCCCATAAAATGTTGCCATGAGATATTAGTGACTCGACGTGATACGAGCCATTGTTCGGACTTTTTTTTTTTTTTTTTGGTTGGACTTGCGAGCAAGATACAAGTGCTGCATTGTGGCAATTAACTCAACTCGACTGAGTTCACACTCGGCGGCATTGAACTGAACAGTTCTTCAAAGGAAAAGGCCTTGGGCCACTTTGGTAAAAAAAAAGTAAACAATTCTTCAAAAGAAATTAAAAAAAAGTTTTTTTACTGCCACTCCCAGTTGAAGTTTACTGTCAAACTAAATATTAAACTGAAAATTAAACCTTTTTGTATCTAAAGCAACCACATAGCTTAGCTTAACCTTTCATTCTACAAGGTTAATGCTAACGTGAAAAAGCATCTATGTTGTGGCGCCGTAAGCCTTTGAAGAAACGGAATGAACACAAATGGTGTCGCAACACATGGAGACAAAAAAATAACTGTCCTCACGGTCATATTTTTATCCTCTCCAAAGAATGACTAATTTTAGTGCCGTACTGATGAGCGGGGAATTGTAACGTATCAAAGAACCGAAAATCCATCTGTCCTCTGATATTGGTGGTAAAGATTAATTGCGTTGGCATTCATTTCAATGTCAAAATATGTTTTTAGAATGTTTTTTTATTGAGGAGCGTGGTCACAGAACAAGTTAATTTGCGTTTCGGTGTAAATTAAATGTTGTAGCTGTAGCATTTCATACCTGAAGCCAGTTTAACTGAGCTACATAAAATTTGGTAGACACGCCTATGATGAGAAAATGAACAAAAATGTCTCAGGAAGCCGCCGTTTTCCTTTGAAGTGTCCATTTTACCGTTGTTTTGCCCATTTTCGGAGGTCTTTCAACGGCAAACTCCTCTTGGAGGTTTTAATGGATTTCTCCCAAATTTAAACCACGTACGGATACTGACCAGAATTTTTTCCAGACTTTGGAGGTTTCAGTCACTGCATTGTGGACTGCGTGCGCCGCATTGCATCAGTCACCAGATAGACGCCGTAATGAGGCAGGGAAGTGATTGCTCTCCATCCCGGCTTCTCTGGCTATTATGTAATCGGTATTAATGATGTCGTCATGCGTAGTGTGAGGGCCGCTGGCCGGCGGGGGCTGATTAGCTGTCAGGTGTTTTGCGCTTCACGTTCTACGCATCTCACGTTAATGTTTATCATCCATCCATTTTCTTAGCCGCTTATCCTCACAAGGGTCGGTACTAACCGACAAATACCGACTTTTTAGTTGTACAATATGTATTCCAGCTCCGAAGGCTCGGGTTCCGTTCAACGCTCCCCCCCCCCCACCCCCACGCCCGCCGACGCCTCCGTCCGTCCACGGTTGGGGATACACGTGAGCGGAGTTTGCGCTTCCAATTAAACTGCCGACCTTGGTTCCGGGACGCCGGAATACTCGACGGCGTCCCATCCTCTGCTGGATTGCTATTATTACACACAGCCGGCCTGCTGAGGGCTCTCCGATGGACGTCAGCAAAAAAAAAATAAAAATATATATATATATAGCAAGTGTGCGAATTACTATTTTGTTTTGATAAATTCAGGTAGAAATATAGAGATTTCTTTTCCTATAAGTGTTATTTTTAGAAATGTAAAAATTTGGTAAAAATATTCAGCCGCTGCTCAAAAATTTAAAAGGATAAAACTACAATTAATCTATTTTGGACAACATTAAAAAAAATACATTGAAAGTGTGATAATTACAAAATAGTTATTTTTTTTTAGAAAATAATTTAGGTCAGATTTACAAGCGGAACAATTCAAGAATGAACTGATTCCTGGTCGACAACCAATCCAATATCAGCTTAATCAACAACCATTTTGATTTCACTTGATAGTTTAGATGTCTTGTTCAACTTAAAATGATTGAAATCCTCATAATTTCAGCCACAGAGTAAAATATAGTCATGATTTCTGTATTCTTCCATTGAAGTGTAATCAAAATAAACGTCTGGTTTTATTTACTTTACACAGATTTTTCTATTATGTTGCAGACCAAACGAGTAACTGAATCTTTAATTTATGTTGGGCATTTTCAGGGTTTGAAATAATGTGGAAATAAAAAAAAATGAATACAATTTATCCAAAAAAAATTTGACAGATTAATCAAGTATTCAAATAGTCATTGCTTGCAGCCCTACTCAGAATGCAATATCATATTTTTTACATGATGAAAAACATGACATTAAAAATAAAATAGTGTATGTTATACTGTAATTGCCCTTTTATGTCTCCATTTGCTATTCACGTTTCCAGTTACTAGTGACCAGCCAATCACAATCGACTCATCATTCCTCGTACTATTCAGAAATGAAGATGTCATTGTTAACAAAAAAAAAAAAAAATCCAATTTGATTGAAATAAACTAAACTACTCATAAATTTTGTCACAATACCAGAAAGTTGACCGTCGCCGATTGCATTTTGACAAGCGCTTCTCGCGAGAGGATTTTTTAAAATTATAATGTGGCCGTGTTCTGTTTTACGCCGGTCGCACTTGCTCAGTCGCCGCGAGTTAGCCGTTAGCTCCCGTCAATCATCTGGTACTTCACTTTGAATGAATTTTGCATACTTTATCCATTTTATCCTACCCGGGGCCAACCCTGGAGTGTGGCCATCAGACTCCTCGTTCCGCAGAGATTATCTTATTTTATCCTGTTCTGTCCTGTCCTATCCATTCCCATCCTAGCTTATCCTATCCTGTACTATCGTATCCTGTCCTGTCCTAGCCTGTCCTATCTATCATCCATTCATAATATAGATATATAATAATCTGTCTACATACATTTTGAAAAAGAAATGTAGGAATTTAGTTCCGCTTATTAAAATGTTATTTTTCTTATTAAAAAAAAATATATATATTTTTTTAACATCCCAAGGAATAACACATGAATATTAATGACCTTCTGTATTACATGCACTGCATATGCAAATGAGTGTCGCACGATTTCTTTGGTCTTGGCGATTGTCTGCACTCTATTAAATGAATTTAACGGGCAACCGTGATTGTTGCAAGGTTACTTGGCGGCTCACCCGGAATAACACATTGATCTAAACGGTAGCCGCTCGGGCACATGCGACTCGCAGATGACTTGACAAGCGGCGGGAGCGTCGTTCCCTCATCCTTTCACCGCCCCGCTACATGTGTGCCGCGAGCCAACGTTACAACATAATAACTCCCAGCAATTATGTAACACTTAGCCGGCGATATGTAGCGCATGGCGCATTTGTGCCTATTGGGTGGCATCTTCCAAATCCACTGACCTCGCTCTTAAACCAGTGGAAAGGATTGAGCCTAATTTACGGCCTACATTTTGGACCCTGTCTTTTGAACTTTATTGCTCGTAACCAACCTCCCCCTCAAAAAAAAAAAAAAAACTGCGACGCATTTGAGGATTATAAAGGAGAGTAATGGATTTCTGCAGCCATCGCCAGATATTCGTCAGCAGCTACTTCTCGCCGCTGTCATTTAAACAAACATCTGGGCCTGCCGTATAAATTCGTTATTAGGAGGCTGTCATAACAAAGTGGGAACGTTTGGGAAAGTACTCGCAATCAAAAGCGCATCATCGCTCAGCCGCTCTGGTGTTCTGAATGATGCTTCTTTTATAGAAAAAATAAATAAATTGGTTGAAACTAGCTTATTCCCCAAGCTAACTTTTAAAAAATGGACAATCAAAGTAAAGAGTGTAAAATGTTTATTTATATACATATATACAGCAGAATACACATCTGTTCCCAGACTGCTTTGTTTTGATTCGAAAAATAAAAATCCCATAGGAAATAATAGAAATACTGTACAAATAATATGTTCCAGGATCAGCACATCACTTTTGAGGATTGTTTTTAACCACATGAACAAAATATAAGCCAATTTTCTAAACATTAATTACTGCAATATCAGTCTTAGAGTTAACTTCCATCCATCCATCCATTTTCTACCACTTTTCCGGGTCTGGTCGCAGGGGCACGAGCTTTAGCAGGGATGCGCAAACTTCCCTTTCCCCAGCCACTTCTTCCAGCTCTTCTGGGGGGATCCCAAGGTGTTCCCAGGCCAGCCGGGAGACGTAGTCTCTCCAGCGTGTCCTGGGTCGTCCCCGGAGTCTCTTTCCGGTGGGTCGTGCCGGGAACACCTCTCCATGGAGACCAAATCATATGCCCCAGCCACTTCATCTGGCTCCTCTCAATGCGGAGGAGCAGCGGCTCGACACTGACCCCCTCCCGGATGACCGAGCTTCTCATCCTATCTCTGAGGGAGAGCCCGGACACCCTGCGGAGGAAACTCATTTTGGCCGCTTGTATCTGGGATCGTGGCATTTCGATCATGACCCACAGTTCAATGGAGTCTGACGCTGGTCGTACAGGGACCGAACGGCTTGTATCGGGGGGTTCAGTACCCCATACTCCCGAAGGACCGTCACAGGACTCCCCCAAGTTACACAGTCGAAGTCCTCAGAACACATGTAGACTGGTCGGCGGAGTGAACTACCGTTATTAATTTGGGAAATAATCCATTCCTGGGACAAAGCTTTGACTCCTTTATAACCCAAGCAGGAAATTATAAAATGACATTTTAACATTAACTGTAGGGAAAGTGTTAAAGAACACGTTTAATCACTACTAACGTTTTTACGACATCACGTAGCGACAAGTGTCATTTTGGCTGAGTTCACAATAACTTGAGTTTTGCAAAGTTTTGAGACTTTGAGATTTTTTTCCCTTGTCCTTCAATCCTATTTTGTATAGACTAGATACTGTTCAAACATTCAGAGGCCCATTCACCACATTTGCATTTAATCCTGACTCACGCATCCGGTCGTTGGTCGTTCGTCAAACCGTGGCCCGCATCACTGCTTTTAATCGCTAATTATGCAGTACTTGGGTGCCCGGGCGAGAATGTGTTCCGTGCCACACAGACTAGATTTTGCCTTTAACAAGGGAACGCCGTCATTCTTTTCAAGGTGCAGGAAGTGCAGGAAGTGATGTTCTGTGTTGTCTTGCTGACTCACTAACGCGAAAGAACAGAACAATGACACAGTTTCAGCTTCCGACCCAAAGCCCCTGCCTGCTTTATATGTACGTGCCGGATATCGTTATTCTTTCAATCCATTTCTTTACATAGTACCAGATCGGCTCATTTCTCCGAGAATCTATTGCTTCAAACTTTGCGAGGAAAGTAGAGCCAGGACGTTGTATTTACTGTATGTTTGTCTCGGTCGCTTTAGTGAAGAGCTTGTTAAAAGAGATTTTGTTGTCGTTTCCATTAGACTGATTTACTTCTGTTTACGCTCGTATGACACTTACGAGAATTGACAGATCCTAAAACCGTTGCGTGTGTGGTTAATCGAGGTTTTACGACTGTGACTGTTTGGATTCAAACAGCAAAATTGACTACAGGTCTCACAGATCTCAGTGGAAAACGTTCCTATTTGGACCCAAAAGAGCTTTTGCTCAGTAAACCTCTTGAGCAGAAAGTGTTTCATTGTCCTTTCAAGAGGTCAGAGTGCTCTTCTGGTTAATTGATTTATGACTCGAGTAAACTGTCTCCTCCATTCCGCGGCCTTAGGGATGCTCTTTCCCGTCTGGCAAAACCCCTCGCGCCACCCCAGGGGGGTTGCAGCTGTGTGACAAAAACACGGAGATTTGCTTTTTTTTTTTTTTTTTTTTTGTCTATGTCCCGGAGGAGCTATATTAAAGTGGAAGACGGCTGACTTAAGGGGCCAGAAATACCCCCATGAGGTGTTCGGGGCAGCCAAGAGTCCCGCAGAGACCTGGGCCTGATCCCAGGGTTCCTGAAGAGATGGCATAATGTAGTTTAAAGATTACAGTTCCTAACGCGAGAAATTAAGATATTGTAGCTTGAAATGTTTGCGATTCAGCCCGCAAAGTGGATTTTGCAACCCTTGAAGTCATTCTTTACTTCTCTGACTTTATCACTGTACTCCAAAGAGTTCTCCCAAACGATGAGAGTGGTAAAAAAGAGGAAAAACCGCAATATTTTAACCACAATATATTGTTTGCTTGCTTGATTGTGGAAAAAATGTGCAAAGAATAAAAACTTTGACGAGGTGTTGTGACAGAGCAAAATAACTTAAATCACTGTGCTTATTATTTTTGGACTGAAAAATATAAATAGTTGATGTAAAATAGTCATTGATGCCAATTTTAACTGATCAACATTGGGTGAAGAGGTTTATTATCACAAGATTTCAAAATTGGAACTGGAAGATGATCATTTTGGGTTGAAGCAGTCCTTTTGCGTGTATTCCAGTGTTCAAACAGTACTTCGACCTACTCAATCCATCAATTTTCTAAGCCGTTTTTTCCTCACAAGTGCTGGACTCTAACCCAGTTATCTTCGGGCAGGGTTACATGTTTTTGGGATGTGGGAGAAAACCGGAGTGTCCGGAGAAAACCCAGGCAGGCACAGAGAGAACATGCAACGGATCTCAAGAACTGCGAGGCCAACGCGTTAACCAGTCGCACAACCGTGCCGCTGACAAAATCCGACTTTTGGCACTTTGCCTGAATACGCCCCAACGGGAAACAGATGGGAATCAATCTCGCTTTACCTGTTAAAGCTCCCCATACAGTACTGGTGGGGAAAGGCATCGCCTGGTACGTCAGGATTTTTTCAATTAAAGAACTTTGTTGGTGATTACTCTGTAATCGCGTGCGGTTGTGATTTGATTGTGCAAGAACATCGCAGTTAGTATGCGTGCGACGCTATATTTAGAAGAGCCATTTCCAGGTAACATGGAAAGAATGTCACTTCCGCACTGTGACCCATCTCGTGGTACCTGTTGAAGATGATGTGTGTGTGTGTTGTTTTAATCTCCTGCGGCATTGTTATTGGTAAAGTGACGCAGCTCGCTGTGCCTCTCTTTTAAATCCTCACGTGCCTTCATGATGATTTCACGTTGCGTCCTCTCAAAATAACGTGAACACACCGGATATACACGACTATCGCTACTACGTCACGCAGAACGGATCTCTATGGTCTTGCCGGAGAGCCCTCGACAAGATTCCCACTCGAATGTGTTGAGCATTTTGGGTGCCACAGAGGCTCCGTCGTCCTTGACGCCAATTCGCGTACAAACGGAAAATGTTGTGAGCATACAGTACATACACTCAAAATTCCAATTTGATTTTTGTACAGACGATAAAGATTGATTGCAAATCGGAATCGACTCGTTTCTCCTTGTACTATTTAGAAATGACGCTTATTTGAAAGCTATCTAAAGAGTACTGTACAGGAAGTTGGTTGCTGCTTTGTGGCCACCGCGTCTCCATCTGGAAAACTTCCTAATACAGGGAGTCCTCGCGTTAAGACTGTCTCGACCTGAGACGTTTCGGCTTTTATAACGCCCGTCACCCGTCCGCCATTTTGTCTGGCTAACGCTTGTTTGTGCGCCGGGAGTATCTTCGTATTTTTCGCAACCCTTTTTCGACATTATCGCCCCAAAGAAGGAAGCTGTGTCTTTTAGCAATGCTTCTGCGGCCAAAAGAAAATCCATGACCATGGAAACGAAGCACCACCAAGGCTTCAGTCGGTCGACCGTGGTGACAATTATTAAAGAAAAAGCCCGTATTTTATCATGCTAAGTACATCATCTTGTTTATTTCAATGTATTTGGGTTTTTTTTTATGTACAAAGTATTTTGATGTAAATTCTGACTTTAACGGTGGAATCCGACTTGAGTCGAAATTCGAGTTAAGTCGCCACTGTAGGAACGGATCTCAGTCGTAGACCGAGGACTCCCTGTACTGGCGTTCAGCAAATAGTAATAATTTGGATCATCCTGATTGACCTAAAGCGGGAAAGTTATCGTCGCATTTCATGTCAGACAGAAAAAAAAAAAAGCAGATGTCTTTTATACATACTGTCAAGGTTACAAATATCGGCCTCTGTGGGGTGCCAATGTTGTTAGCTAGAACTAGAACTAGAACTAGAACCCGAGAACTGCTGTGAAAGCTGTGGCCACTTTGGGGGAGTGTGGTGCATGCATGAAGCTACACTTACGTTAAGCTAACAAAATATAGCTCTTTATTCATTGAATGTTTTTCACAGAATGTAAAGAATAGCCTATCTACTTGTGAGTATCTTTAAGTTACCCATCTGTATGTGTCACTATTGCGTTTGTGTGTGAATTTTCAATATTGGAAGGTAAATCCATCCCATGAAGTCAAATGCTAATTTTAGGTAGCTCGTCAATAGGTTTTTCCATTTAGCATTAACGTCGAGTTGGCAATCATTGCGAAGCCAAGTGTTTTTTGTGTAAATATATACGTTGTTTGTATGTTGTGCTTTTAGTTTGACAGTAAAAATTTTAGTTAACATATGCATGCTGCAAGCCATGTAGGGGATGTCTACGGTGCTTTTACGATGCAAGAACTCGCGTGCACAACCTGCGCCGTGGCACATGAAGAGTTTTCGAGCTTTGAATATTCGCCCAGCCCTAATATACACATGAAAGTAATTTTTTAATCATTGAAAACAACAATAGTAACTGTTGTTTTTCATTTGTTGAAATTGTATTTCAATGGATTTGACCACTACGCACGTGTATATGAGCAAATAAGGTATTGTGCGTACGACCTACTGGATGTTGCTGGGCAACCGGGACGTGGGAAAGATAGGACATTCCATAAATAACATTGATTATAAACAGGGACGCTCCCGAAACGCGGCCTCTTACTTCTGCAGATGTGCCCTGTGCTGCCTTGCACTTATCGGTTTATCTTTGTACCAAGCCAACCGCACGACCACAAGCACTTCCTGTCCCGCTTGGGAAAAGCCGAGGAATTATTCAGCACTTTTAACTCCTCTTCAGAATGGGCACCAAGATTATCGACGGTGTCTTCTTCTTTAAACGCATTTACGTGTAACTTTTCATTTTTTTTTTTTGTAACGTAGCAATAGAGAACAATGTATCGGTAATACAGTGTGTGCGTGCGTGTGCATGCATGCATGCATTTGTGCGTGTGTATATGCCCATCCAACCCCCTCGAGGCACTCGTGTTATTACTGTAAGTGTACACAATGAGAATGAATAATAAGGTCAGCAGCGTGATTACACTCAAGTAAGATTTGATTTTCTTCTCGCCGTCTCCGTGACCCCCTTTTTTTCTTTCTTTCTGCTTTCAGAGCGGCCTCGCGCTGTCCTTTGCTGTTTCCCCCGGCCCCTCCCCTCGTTTTGCTGACCCGCCTCGCTCGGTAAGTACGCTCGGAAAAGTTCGGTTCGTTTTTAATTGAGAACAACTAACAGAGACCGCTTTAGTTCCAGCTGTCCCTAGAAGTATTAGCACTAATTACACATGTAATTCAACTACAGACAATCGCTTGTTGAACTTTCGCTTACATTTTTACATTTTGTTTCACGTCACGCGCTTCCTTGTATTTGACCGTGCTACTGGTCTCGTTTTAAGTCAAATATTGCCACTTGCCTGAGGCGCCGCTGCTTTATAGCGGCGCAGACCCAATGCGCGTCGATTTCAAGGAGCCTTCTGTACTGCCCCTCATGATCGTCCCTTCGTCGACCCCACGCTGTAACCGTCACCGCGGCGCGGTTTAACCCCTAGAACACAGGTGTCAAACTCGAGGCCCGGGGGCCAGATCTGGTCCGCCGCATGATTTTATCTGGCCCGCGAGGCCACAAGATAAGGATAAGATAAAAAAATATATAAATTTTGGTTAAAATGTTGTCAAAAGTAAGATATACCCACTGAACCAGTGATTTCCAACCTTTATAGAGCCAAGGCACATATTTTACAAAATTAAAAAATCCCACGGCACACCAACAAAAGTGAATGTCACCAAAAATGGATCGATTAATTACTGTATGTACTTCCTGCCATCTAATAGAGGAGGATTTTTTTGTTCTGTCTGTCATTGTGCCTCAGTGGCATAAATAGATGAACAAAGATACAGTATTTCTTGGAAATAAATGTTTTTTGAGCCATTACATAAAATTGGATAACTTTTCACGGCACACTAATGTACCCCGGCACGCTGTTTGGGAATCACTGATCTAGAGTGTCGATTTCCACGATTCTTGTAAAAATCTGTACCAAAATTTCAAATTGTCATATGTCATAAATGATAAAGTTGAGCTATTACAAGCATTTTTGTGTTACCAAACGTGAATAGTTGAAAAACACATCGCCCTTGATTTCTGATTCCAAAACTAGTTCATGAATCGATGATGTAGATATGATGAGATGATTCAATAATTTTGTTTCACAGTCATAACTGTGGTGGTGGTAAATGAATAAATTTTCCAACACCCACGTCCCACAACAGCGACAAAATAACAGTATCGAAGTAGTTGACAAAAAGAAATGGGCGTCATTAGGCAGCAGTTTAAAGGTCGTGCACAATTATTTAAAGAGATTCTTTCATCAAGCGGCACAAACGAGATGTGTTTACTGCACAGGTGGGGATGGAAACAACTAAATGTGTGTCTAATGATGGGTCAAGCAATGTGTGTCAAGGCCCGAGGGAGAGTTTGGGCCGGGTGGCCTTGTGAGTTCCCTCCAACCCCGTCAGTATAAATACACACTGGGGTCCAGATCACAGGATGGAATGTTTGTCTATGTACTTGTTATTGAGTCAGTAGCACGCACGTCTGCGCGCGTGTGTGTGTGTGTGTGTGTGTGTTCACGTGCATCTGCATGATGTCGCCGCCGCTGAAGGCCGCGAGTGGCCCGCTGGGTTACCATGGCGACCAGTTGTGTCAGCGATGAGCAACATCTGCGGAGTGTTTGTTTGTCAGGCAGGTTTTCGTCCTCCCGCTCCTTTCGGTGTCTGCCTGGGAAAAACTTGTTCCAGGAGAGTATTTATGCGACGAATATTCTCTTTCATGCCGAACATCTCCTTTTATTTATGTCGCCGGTGCGGGCGGGAGAATTGACGCCGCACTCCGTCGTTAGCCCCGCCAAGGAGCAACGTTTTTATTGCCGCCGTTTTGATTTGCGTCGATCAAACCCCGGCGGCTGTAGGCCTGCTTGTGAATCGTTTTCTATTATTTGGTGCGCTTCATGCCGACTTTTGGTTGTCATCTGAGCAAAAGTAGAGGAGAAAAAAAAAAAAAATAAAAGTGCACAACCTGATTGGAAAGTCTCATTTCCAAAAAGAAATGCGGTCTGTTATTGTTTCATAGTTTAGGACTGTTACGATTTACCGCCGCGTATTTATTTCCCACACCCTTCCATCATTAGGAAGCTGTCAACTGGCGGGTCCGTCGGGAGTGTGGCTCCCTTGCGCCCTCGCGCAATCTTCCGCTCCCCCAAGTCGTGTCCTCATAGATAGACGGAGCTGCGTGAATAATAGTCGTCTTTCCCGCTGCCGCTCTGTCGCGGCTTCAGTCGGGTTTGCCAAAGGACCCCCTCGCAGTCGGTTGAGCCCAGTGGAAAGCTCGCATTCTGGGGAAGCACGTAACCCCTGGACCTGGGAGCTGCTCCTCCTCCAGCTCCTCTCTATATGGACATGTTCTATTTTCCACAGCTCGTCGGCTCCTGGCTGCCTCACCAGTAGCTCGCTAGGGGTGCGCACATTCTCTATTAATGCATACTTATTTGGGCAAATGGGAGAAATCCCTTATTTCTGTCCCGCTCATCCTCCCCCCCTCCTGTCCTCCAGCGTTCTGTCTCTGGCTCTCAGGCATCTGTTCATAGAGGTTTTCCCCTCGCTAGGTTATGCATGTTTTCTTCCTTATGTTGTCGTGGAGAGCGCATTTCAGATATGTGTGTGCGCTAACCCGTAGGGGTACAGTAGTTTCTAGTTCATTTCTGCATTTCAAAGTTGCCATAAATCTGTACGGTGGAACAATTTGAATTTGTTCTGTAACTCCATTCACGAACCAAAGCATTTGAGGTGATTTTTACCAATGCTGCTGCTTCTTCTTTTTTTCCTTTCGGCTTGTCCCATTAGGGGTCACCACAGCGTGTCATCTTTTTCCATCTAAGCCTATCTCGTGCATCTTCCTCCCTAACACCCACAGTCTTCATGTCCTCCATCAACCTTTTCTTTGGTCTCCCCCTCGCTCTTTTGCCTGGCAGCTCCATCCTCAGCACCCTTCTACCAATCTCAAACTCTGAGCGAGAACCTCAACATCTTCATTTCTGCCACCTCCAGTTCAGCTTCCTGTTGTTTCTTCAGTGCCACTGTCTCTAATCCGTACATCATGGCCGGCCTCACCGCTGTTTTATAAACTTTGCCCTTCATCCTGGCGGAGACTCTTCTGTCACATAGAACACCAGACACCTTCCGCCAACTGTTCCACCCCGCTTGGACCCGTTTCTTCACTTCCTTACCACACTCTCCATTGCTCTATATTGTTGACCGCAAGTATTTGATTAATTTTTACCAATGCAATGAATGAAAATGGAATGAATCCTTGCCAGTCCCCCCAAAAAAATAAGTTATGTTTCCGTTGTTTACAAGCCCTCGGAACATACGTCCTGCTGTCATATAACAGTGAGTACTTAAATACCACCACAACATGGTTGGCTAGGTTGGGTGAAGATCCGCAGCCACTTTTAAGCAACACTGTCTGAGAATGAGGACCCATCACGCAAAACCTTTCCACATCCTCCTCCGGTTTGACACGTTTGCAGTCATGTCAAAGCCAAAACGTAATATGAGCTCCATGCACAGATTAACACCTGATAAGCGGCACATACTCGATTGCTCGGTGAAGTTATCGACACGGCGGTAGTGGCGTATTTGTATTGGGGGATGTTTCGATTCGCCGCACACGGTACTCAGTGTAACGTATCCATTGCTGCCCCCACGATTGAAAATTGATTTCTACAAGATATGAAATGGGGTGTTTTATTGTAGATTTTGATGCCCGCTGTATTTTGATAAGCGAGTACCCAAGACAACGAAAGCAGCACAAAAAAAGCGTTTTTTATGTGTGTGCTTGAGAGAGGAGTGTCCTTAGTGTGTATGTCGAGTATTTCTGACCATCTTTGGGCAAACGTGGTGCAGGAGATCCTTCCTCAAGCCAAGTGTAGTTAGGCAAAGTGAACTTTTGACCTCCTAATCTGGTATCACTTAGACCATCAGAAACACACACACAGCAGCTCACAGCAATAGCCGGTGGCCTGTGATATAACAAAGTAATTTGGGCATAATGCGATGTTTTCGCTTTGCAGGCAAAGGCCAGTTACCTAACGTATTTTGTTCAAAGAATTCCAGCGCTGGCAGGTGGTCCGTGTCCCCAACCCATCCCCACACCCCACGCCACCTTTGTCACCTCCAAGTCCGACACAAATGCATCTATGCTCAGATTAGGCTTAAGGCAGTTGATTTAGAAAGTAATGTCCTTACATGTCAGCAGGAAAGATTATGATATGAATATTAGGCCAGCCGGGTGTGTTCGATGTGCGTAACAACATGCAGTTTGGACCCAAATCCACTCTCATCTTCATGAGGATTTTGACTTTTTAATTTTTAACATTTTTTTTTAATTCAATTCCATTGTGTTCTGTTGCAAACCTTCAGTACAGTTATCCAAACAACCAATAAAAATATGTCTTACAACGCCATGTTTCTTACAAGCATATTCGTTCGTTCCCAGACATGTCGTTCAAAACGAGAGGTGTAGAAATTAAAGGACTCTACTGAACATCCATCCAACCATTTTTTTTGGGCGCTTATCCTCACGAGGGTCGCGGAGAGTGCCGGAGCCTATTCCAGCTCTCAACGGGCAGGAGGCGGGGTACACCTTGAACTGGTCGCCAGCCAATCGCAGAGCACATTTAGACAAACCGGCGCACTCACAATCAAACCTAGGGACAATTTAGAGTGTCCGATTAATGTTGCATGTTTTTGGGATGTGGGAGGAAACTGGAGTGCCCACCCAGAGAAAACCTGCGCATGCACGGGGAAAAATGTAAATTACACACAGGCGGGGCCGGGATCGAACCCGGGACCTCAGAACTGTGAGGCCAACGCTTTACCAGCTGATGCACCACGCCGCCCTCTGAAGAGTAAATGTTTAAAAAAAGAAGAATTTAAAGGAACATTAGCAAAGCTGTTGTAACAGGCTCCCAATTCACATGCGCCATTTTGAATTTTTGTGATTCTGTAGTTTTTGAAGTACCCCCAAAAAAGTATTTTGTGTTTTACTGCTGTTGGCTTTGTTCTTTCTAAGCATACAGTCTAATTCCGAATAAATCGGTACAATGCTTGAAACCGAACCACCGTTGCAGCCCCCCGCTGGTTCCATTCAACATGCTCCCATCTAACCTGAGGACAGACCTTATTTAATCCCCATTCACCCCCCCCCCACCCCCCCACGCATTTAATAGCATTCCTACACTGCGATTATTGCCTTCAGCTCAGCAGACACGCACTCAGTCTCGTATCGTCTATTCAGTAAAAGCTTCGGGCCATCGTTTATTAGTGGGATGCTCCGTCTAATAAGCCGTGTGTTAAATTCTTTGTATAACTCAATTTGGCAGCGTGCATATAGTAATGACTATATATAGAGCTCTTTTGGACACCTCTATTCTTGTGTGTGTACGCGTGCGCAGACGAGTGTTTTAGCAACTCATTTGCATATTCCGGCAGGAAATAACACTGAATATTGAGCCCACGGCTGCGTTTGAATCTGGCTAATCCGCTAAATGATTCATATCCGAGGCAAGAGCGGAGCCGGTCGGCGCGCACTCGGGTGCTCTTTAGAACGCCAAATGAATGATGTAACCCGGGGACCGCTGAGTGACGGTGAACTATAAAAGGCGAAAAGAAACAGGGGAGGCCTCCCCCGTGGCACGGCATTCTTCATTTGAACCGGCAAACCACATGGGATAAAATTACGAGAATAATCAATTCTAAAAATATTCGATAGCCCCAGTCCTCGCGTATTATGTTCTAATATTTGCACGGTTGTTTAAGGTTGAGCACTTTAATCCTTTGCTGTTATGAACGCAGCATTTTGCATGTTTTTAGTTTTGTTACGTCTTGTTTCCATTTGTGGCTTGTTCACGTCTTCTTAGCTCCTTAGGTTTTCGTCTCCATTTGTTCTTGTCCGCCCTGTTGCTTGTGTGTAGGAATCGGTTCCTTCCAGCCAATCCCGTCTAGACAACGTGTGCCTCGTTGTCTTTTCAATTGTTTTGTATTTAATTCCCTCCTTTTGTGTCCGAAGGGTCCTTCGGATTGTTGCCGCCGCATGTCACAGGTAGTTTTGTCACATTTCTGAATGTTTGTTACTTTGTAGTTAGTTAGTTTTTTTTTTGCAGACCTAGTACAGTTCAACCTCAGTTCTCAACCGTAATCCGTTCCAGAAGGATGCTTCAAGAACCAATTTGCTCGAAAACCGAATCGATATTTCCCACTTCTGTGTACAGAGCCGGCGTTATACACAATAACAACGCGCGTTGTCGATCAAATGGTCGGGCCACGCGTGTTGTTATTTCTGGGTTTTTTTCGTAGGCATTCGAGTACCGATTTTTGTTCGAAAACAACCATCTATTCATTTTCTTTGCTGCTTATCTTCACGAGGTTCGCGGGGAGTGGTGGAGCCTATTCGAGCTGTCAACGGGCAGGTGGCGGGGTTACACCGTGAACTGGTTGCCAGCCAATCGGAGGGCACATACAGACGAACAACCATTCACACTCACAATCACACCTAGGGGCAATTTAGAATGTCAAATTAATGTTGCATGTTTTTGGGATATGGGAGGAAACCGGAGAAAAAAACACGCAGGCACGGGGAGAACATGCAAACTCCACACAGGTGGGGCCGGGATCGAACCCGTGTCCTCAGAACTGTGAGGCCAACACTTTACCAGCTGATACACCGTTCCGTCCGTTCGAAAACCGATTTGCTCGAGAACGAAGACGTTCGAGAACCGAGTATTGTGTGCCTTGGTTTTCTTTTTGTGTTCTTCAAAAGAAACATTTATTTATTTACTTACATGTGTCTTGGTGTTAGTTGTTGTGACACTTTGATGGTTTTTGTTTTACTGTAAAAGGTTCCACTTTAGATGGCGTTTAAAAATATATATATATATAAACTATGATGTGTCGAGGCTGTTCTGCCACACTGACAGTCACTCCTTTAGCAAAGAGTCCCGACAAGGCTAACGAAAACACACTTAAGCACACATTGACACAAGGCACTTTAAACACAGACATCTACGTAGACAAATAGTCAGACGGAGACGTGGGGATTTCTACCATCGCACAGATGTAAAAACAGGAAGTGAAAAAGGACAAGTCGTTGACTTTTCATGATGCGTCTCCGTTGGGTGCAAGAAATTTGTCGGATTTAATCATTCCTGGTGTCGCAGATCCTGTGAAGGATCTCCATCC
Source organism: Syngnathoides biaculeatus (assembly GCF_019802595.1). NCBI lineage: Eukaryota > Metazoa > Chordata > Actinopteri > Syngnathiformes > Syngnathidae > Syngnathoides > Syngnathoides biaculeatus. The sequence continues at coordinate 9,785,708 of NC_084662.1, read as the reverse complement.
GTGTTCAGGCGACTGCATGTTTACTTTGCTTTGCTGTCAACTTCACTGACTCGTGAAAAAAAAAAAAAATATTGATTCTGCTGCCTGTGTCCTGTTTGCTTAGAGGACGTCGTCTCATATCGCCGTCATAAACTCTCTTATTGGATTAAAGACGTTTTTTTTTTTTCTTCTACCGTGTAAATACTGCAACTGCGTGGGTGGTACGTGGCGCAAAGTCGAGCCAAACACAAAATGATAGAAAATGATAACTTGTCACTGAGCTTTGGCTTCAACGTGATGGACAAGGTTATTCACTGTCGAAGCAGGTCCAAAGTAGTCCTTTTATTTCATATTTGCATCTATATGAATTAGGAAGCAATCATATCAGATTATTTTAATAGCCCTTTTCGTAGAAAAAGTGTAAAAAGTACATTTATTGTAATATTGAGTAATTCCAGGACTTAACTAGGATATTGACCCAAATGAGGTCCAATCAGAAGCAGGTACGTATACTCGACAATTAGGCGACGTTCAATTGTGAGCCTTTTGTTGTCGTTCAGTTTGAGTGAAGCCCGTTCATTGCTGCGTCCTCGTTTAATGATGATATTTATATTCATAAGGAGTCCCCTCGAGGCGGCCCAAGGATGCCACTATTGAATGAAGTAAATTGCTTCCGTCCGGCGTCGATTCAGCCACCGGGACGTAAGCGCACACGGCATCTAGTCGCAGCAACACCTCCACTACCACCAACCTCAACCAAATGTCACCCGTCATTCATAATTACATGTTTTATTTTTTATCCATCAAAATTCACGGCACTTTATCTTGTTTTTTTTTTTAAGTCATTGTATATGTATGGTATATCTATCTGTCTGTCTATCTATCTACACACACATATATGTTTCATACGAAAAAATAAAAGCAAATATAAATAAATGGACAACAGACATGAACAATGAAATGCGGTTACATATTTACACAATACATTGTCGTAGCACATGATGAATTAAAACGTCACGTGCAATGTCCCTCAGTAACTTTTAAGAGTGATATTGGGATGAGTGAGGTGAGCTTTAATATTTGTTGCAAAATATTTTCGTTTTGGGCACTGAAAAGAAGATGGACCCAAAATTAGTGCTGACTTTGGGGATGAAAAATTTCCTAAAAGTGCTGGAACGGAAGAGGGTAGTGGTGGTGCGGGTGGTGGTATGCGTACTGAGGGGAGAGCGAAGATCGCGTCTGGGTCTTGCCAATGAGTGTTTTAAAGAAAAACCTTTCAAATTCAAAATCAATAACTATTCTTGTCTTTATTTTCAAAATGGATATGGTGAAAAACGAGCTTTTAATATCGGTAAAAAGTGCAACTCTGCCATGGATGTAAATCTTTAGTCCGTATTCCGAGGTGAATTTTATGTTCAGTCCGCCTTCGAGGTTGCTTCTGCTGCAGTAAATAAATGAGAAGTTGAGCGCAGCGTGAAATATTGTATCAATGCGGCTTGTCATAAAATGAAGACCTAATGTGGATTGAACGTGGCCTCAGTCAACCTTTACACCGCCTGACGGATGTAGCCTCATTTTAGTTTATGAGGTGTGGGACCGCTGGGTGTTCTCTATCTGTTGCAATTATCTCCTTGTCAGGGGTTGGACGCGGTAGGGGAGTAGGGGGTGCTCGGACCTTGCCCGCCTCCGCCTCGGCGCCTCACGTGCACGCCATTGTTGCCTTGAGCTGTATTGGACAGGCGTCATCCCACTGAAAAAAACATTACGCGGAGATCTAGCCGAGCATCCGACTGGGCGGCGCAACCCAATTAGGCTAAATTAGGATCCATCTAAAATGTGATTTGGGATTATTTGTCAGATGTAATCATCTGTTATTCAATTGAATTCTGGATGGGGAAAGACAATCTGTTCAGATATGAAATACTGACTCTGGCGAGCCAAAACTACTCTCTGTCCGACAAATAAATCGTCGTTTTGACGGCTTTAGCACACTTTATAAACGCTACCATTTTTTTTTTTTTTTTTTTTTGTAGTGGTGCTTGAAGATTTTGCCCACTTCGTACCAAATTTGAACTTAACATTCTAAAGAGATAGGCGACACAGACTTAATATACATTTGGATTTTCATCATTGCACGTGGGCCAAGTGCAGCAGTGAATTTTGATTGCATGCCATTAAACAAAAATCTGTAAAAAGTTCACTTGAAAAATTTAGCAAGCCCCCAAGTTGTCACATCCCAGCGGTGCGGAGGCGGACCCAAATGCAGGACTCCCGGCCAAAGGCATAATGTTCAGTGGGTTTTATTCTTAACTATAGAGATGCTCAATTACACAGTCCAAGAAAGCAAGATCCCAAAAAACGAGAAACAGGGTTCGATGACTATGAAGCTGAGTAGCGGAGAAACCCGCCCAGAGCAGTGGCCTGCCCACGCCCCTCTTGGCAGTGGGCAAGCTCTGCTCATGACACAAGTCAATTTTCACAAAGCAACAACACTCAAAAAAAAAAAAAACTCTCGGCATGTCTAGCATGTGTACATCCAGAAGAGTCGATGACTAAAAACTGACCAAAAGTCCGCCATTTTAGTTTGAACCAACCATTTTAGCCGTTTCCAGGCATCCTTCAAAAATAAACTTTAACATTCAATCCAATTTCTAGCAGATTTGACCTTTATGCGCTTGACAGCTTGTCAACACTAATTTTCTTTTTGGTGGTTGTGTGCGGGCGGAGCGCATTGGTGAATTTTGATGGCCCGCCATAAAACGTGAAACTCCATAAGGTCACATCTTGACCAAACATATTGTGATGATCGCACCATCAACAGATTCAGAGTACACATGCAATACCGGACAAATTTTAGACTTAACCGTTTGTGCCTATACCCCAAAAGGTCCAATAACTTTGCGAACATTTTGTGCTGATCCACTTTATCCGCCAAGTGCCGCCAACGTGATCTCGTTTTCTGGGTTTTGCTCTACGGGCGCCCCGCCCGCTCTCAGTCATGAATCAACAGAGGAAGCGAGGGGTCTATGTTTTGGTTCCCTTCCGACACGCCGCGTGCATCTGTTATCCCGGTCTCCCGCTGGGACGCCACAGATGGTAGAACGGCGGGTCGGATGCACTCGGCCAATTTTTTGTGTGCTCGGCCCGGCGTCGGGTGCGCCGATCCGGCCAAGCGCGCTGTGGAGCTGTGACGCAAAACTAGCAGGCATGAAGAAAATAAAATAGAAAAACGGTTCAAGGGGAAGGGAGGTCAGGTTAGTAAATAAGCTTTCAGTAGGATATGGTTGGGCATTTTTCAAAAAGCATTCAACCAATAAACTTATTTGGTTACTCGCTAGTTTTTTTTGGTAATTTTTTTTTTTTGCAAGCTCTTCATATTATTCGCGAGAGAATAAACAGACAAGGACCCGATAAAAGGCGAGAGACGCTACAAAAAAAAGGTCGAGAGGCGGATGAGGCCGACAGCTGAACGTGACAGAGTGTGGAGCGAGGCCAATGGGGGGGATGTCTGCTCTTGATGCGGGCGCTACAGATCAGTGCCAATGTCGACAGAAGCCACACGAAACTCTCGCCAAGAGCAGGATCAAGCCTGCCTTTTTGATATCAAGATGCAGCGACTCTTACCTCATTCGCTGCGTCGCTGTTTGTCAACTGGACTCCAACTGTTTACTGCGACCGACGTGGTTTTAAGCCATTGTACAATACTGCTGGAATAGAGTAACGGCGTTTATTTCAATAGAGGAAATTCAATTTGTGCGTCAAGGTACCGATCTAATCATCCATCCAGCCATCCGTTTCCCAAGCCGCTTATTCTCATTTTAAAACTGTTCGAGAAGTGGTTTGTTCGAAAACCGAATCGATGTTTCCCATCACATTGAATGAAAAAAGAAATAGTGCGTTCCGAGCCGAAAAAAATTGGGCTTTTTAAAGCTTTTTTTTTTTTTTTTAGCTTTTCCTGATAATAAACTGCATAGTAGAAATACATGCATAGTTTAATAATAAAATAATTTAAGAAATATATTTATTTTTTGCTTAAAATGAATGCTTTGGTAGGAGTATATGCTAGGCTGGGAGTGCATTGTAGTGACTCGGCCCCCAGCCTTGTAAACTTTTTTTTTTTATTAACAAAAGTGCAGAATAACTTTAAAGCAACTTGCCTTCTTTGGAGCCATGATTGGGGGTTAATATGATAAGCAGAAAAACAACAGTAACTCACGGGACACATCTGTGTACACGGGCTGCGTTATACCGAATAACAAAAGTGCGCTGTTTTTTTTTTCGGGTGGCGTTCGAATTGACAATGGGTCGTGGGTGGGTCAGCTGCTTGTGCCACGCGCATTATATTATTTACGGCATGGGAATTCACAACAAAGCGCGTCTTGGGTTAGCTGGTCTGGTCGGGCGGAATATGTTATTCCCGGGTTTTGTCGGAGGCGTTCGAGTACTGATTTTCGTTCGCAAACCGAAGCAAAAAAATCTCAAAATTTGCGTTCGAAAACCGATTTGTTCGAAAACCGATTTGTTCGAAAACGGAGACGTCCGAGAACCGAGACTTTACTATATTTGGATTTGTATACATCCCACCGCTGGTTATCTCACCCATTCAACGTTAATCCCCACAATGAAAATGGTTGCAGATCAGCGTGTAACATCTCTGCATACCACATTTCAGGTATAACATAGTGATTTCCCGTAGTCCACCGTGAGAGCTGAAGGCCTTTGACAGCGTTTTGAAACAAGGTCTTTAAAATTAAGATGTACGCAGCTCAAGTCAAGTCAATAAATGTTCCAGGCCGTTAATCGCGCCGCAGTTTACAACAAGTGGTGCTACGTTACGTCAGGCTGACAAGGGAAAGGGATTTAACAAGGTCAGGCAGAGAGATCGTTATAACTCTTCAAAGTGTCAGAAGATAACTTTTTTTTTTAAATGATAAAAGCAGGGGAATGGAGACAAATGAGACATGTCGGAGCGCGCAAGAACGCAAAGTTTATGACAAACTTGTGATTCAAAGTATAAAATATCGTACTGCACACCTGCACAACCTAATAAAATTTACAGCTATAATTGTTTAACAGTCCTTCCATTGATGTATTTGTTTATTGTTTTCGTTATCCAGTATTCTTTTGCTTAGTTGGAGGTGTTTGGTTTCTAAACTGTAGTATCTGTGACTTTGAGCGGGATTATTCTAACTAGCGGTGCAGGCTACATTAAGCTTGCTGCAGGTGTTTTCATGAGCGCGGAAGTGTGTTTGTGTTCTGTTTTGCAGCGGACACGTTGCCACTTCAGCTTTCTTTCTTGCACTCTTTCCTTCCACCCTGTGTGACAAAATGTCCGCCGCAAAACCCGCGATATAAAACCAGGTATTATGTACGACTTGAAATGATGTGCCGCAAAAAGTGAACCGCGATGTGGCGAGGGAGGGGGGGGGCTATAGTTTGAAATTTTGAGTGAGTGCCTTGAGAAAGTTTTCTTCATTTTTAATCCAATAAAAATGTTGACATATTTATTGCATGCTGTCATAACTGTCATTATTATTCTTATTGTTGTTTTGATGACTCCCATGCCGGTTCCGTATCGGGCCCACGGATAGCAAGCTGTGTGGCGTATTTGAGAGTGACTATATTTGGGGCAGTCTCATCAAGATAACGGGTTCCTGTCGTCCCCCCTCCTGAGTCGGCACGTGGCCGCACACGTGCAGGTGCGCGCGTGCATGAGGCGGCCCCTGAATCAATCCTTATCTTCTTCTCGCCGAGTGATTAAAAAAGGCTTCTTTTGTTCACGTCATTATACAACGGTACCCTGGATCATTATATCATTTATAGCGTATGACCCCCCTACTCCCCGAGGCCCGCTACGGTAGACCCAAAAGAAGTGGAACAACGCTTTTGTGTATATTTGACTATTTCCCCCCCCTGTGCGCCGCAGGTCCGCGAGCAGCCATGACAAAGTCGTACGAGTTCAACTGGCAGAAGCATGTGCCCGAGTTCATGCAGGAGGGGGCCCCCTTCGACAGGTTTGATGAGGTACGAATCAAATCGAAACGGGACTAATCTGTCAATCATAGGCAAAAAAACAAGAATTTAATATCTGCTATTTGTGAAATGTATAAAAACTAAGGCACTATATTCTAACTTTAACGACATGACGCTTTTATGTCTTTTAATAATTTTACAGAAATAGTTGAAGTCATAATTTAACATTCGGAACTGCTCTAAAAGTGTAAAACTGAGTTAATTGCTACTAAAACATAATAAGACACTCAATCTTAACTTTAATGACAAGCGACAGAGTTTATCGTGACATTCAACTGTAGTATCTGTGACTTTTGAGCGTCTATGTTGAAGGATTTTTACACGGAGTCCGTGTGGAAAAGGAATCTTTGTGAAGCTTTCAGGCTGAGATTTTTGCTTCAACTTTTTTTTTTTTTTTTTTTTTTTTTTTTTTTTTTTTTTTTTAAGAGTGTCAGTCTTATCTTTCCACCCAAATGATTGTCTTCATTAACCGTGCAGGCAAATTTGAAAGTTTCACTTTAACATTTATTCCTAGACGTTTTTAGCTTCTGGCATTTCACATGCAGAGCAAAAAAACAAAAAACAAAAAAACATCCAGAATGAATCCCATTATAATCCAAGATAACAGCATTCACTGAGGCTTTTTTGTCGGTCGCCATCGCTGCGATGTCGGTGCGCCTGGCGTCGTTGGCGGCGTCTTATCGTCATCTTTCATTTCTAACCGCTTTCCCCCCCAATCTCTCATTACACCCGCACAGAGAGAGGAGGCGTGCTCGACAACCTCGACACTTTGTTTGCGCTCATTAAGCGGCCGTTGGGCGGGGGCCGCGTCACAATATAAATATATTCTCGGCACAATTATACAACAATACTTGATATTTGACATTATTTTTGTTTGTTTTATTTTGTTCTGGACCGCCCTTCATCACGGAACACTTAACCAGGACATTTTGCAATGAGACTGCAATTTTCACACACACCAACGTGTTTCCGGTATATAAACGCACGTGATGATACCCCCTCGGTCCTCTTCTTTGACTCAGAAGGGGTGAGGAGGATATTCCACGCAAGAAATTGCTCTTTAAGTTTCCTATTTTTGCATTCCTGGACGGTGCTCCTCCCCATTCAAAGTACACAGCAAAGTCTCAAGACCTTTTTCTATTTTCCGCAAAGGTATTTTTTTCCCCATACAACTTTTGAAGGCTTTCCAGTCAATGTCTACCGTAATTCCCGGCCTACTGAGCGCACCTGGTTACAAGCCTCACCGAGTACATTTGTAAAGGAAATACCATTTGGTACTTAGAGTTCATACGCTGCAGCTGTGTAAAAGCCGCAAAGGCCCACATTGAAACTCAAACACGAGATATTTACAAAATAAGACAGTACACAGAAAGAGATTAACGCTAGAGCTAACGTTAGCGCCGCGCTAGAGCTTACGCTAACAGTTCCAGTTAAAATAAAATTGACCAGTAAATATCACTGAGACACGCCAGTAACAGGGCAGCAACAAGCTAGCACAGTGCTAACCCTGCGCAGTGCTAACAGGGCCGGTAAAAGTCAATTCCCCGGCACATATATTCCACCGGTCTCATTCTTGCCTGTTCCGCTCGAGTGCCCCCTTGCGGGTGTTGGGAAAAAAATGCACAAATTAGCCGCAACGGCGCATAAACCGCAGGGTTGAAAGCGTGTGGAAAAAGTCGCGCCTTGTAGCCCCTAAATTACCGTAATCCTAAACTGCATAATTTTTGGAGGATTCACAGCAGTTGTATTGGTTCGGTGAGATCGGCACGGTACGCCCACGACCCTCGTGAGGATGAGCCGCTCAGAAAATCGACGGATGGATAATTTATAGAAAGTACTACACGATAATTATTGATAAGCGCGAGGGTGTGTGAAACTGACAAGCAGATCCAGTTGACAAAAAAACAAAACCCCGATGTAAAAGGTGCAGCAGTAGGAAAAGTTTGATATAGCGGTGGGGGAACACTGCGTTCATTTAAAAACTAATTTCACTTTTCCGATTGATTTTCGAGTCGGGTATTTCAAATCGGTCATCTGATGAATGGACGTGCATGAAGGTCAACTTTGCCTTCGGTAATCAGTCAAGATAACGGATAGCGGAAAGGCTTCCCCCGGCCCCCGCCCTCGCATTCCGTCTTTTTCGGAAATGATTCGCCGACGGTTGTTTGTTGAAGCGCCGCGTGATGATGACACTTAAAAACAATATTTATTATGTTGTTGAGTCGGATCGATATAAAAAAAAAAAAGTCAGAGCGGGCGACTCCAAAAAGCCTGAGAAACACGGCGTAAAAAAAAATCCCGTCCTGAGTGTGTAAGCTTTTTCCTCTGTCACACATTCTGGCAGGTCGGCTTTTAACAGTCCGCCGTCGTTTTCTTCATAAAAGTGTTTTGTTTTTTTCTTTTTTATGACGTGAGACCGACGTCCGCGCTTGACATTCAAACCACTGGAGCTTTTAAGTCATCTGTCATGCGGCAGTGGGGTTTTTTTTTTTGTTTTTTTGGGGGGGTTCAGTTTCATCAAATTGAGAAGCAGAATCCAAGTACGATCAATCAAATTTAAGGTTGTTTTCTTTTTACTGGAGAACCCCCTTTTTTTTTTTTTTTTGTAATGTAGTCTTATTTTATCCTGTGCAACTTTTGGGGGAGTTTTACTGTATTTCATTTTTGACAGCACAGTACAACTTTTGATGCTTTTATGATAGTTTTTGATAACCTGCGCACATATGGGGAGTTTTATGGTAGTTTTACTTTACCAATGGGCTTTTTTTTTTCTTTTTTTTACTGCATAACTTTTCAAGGTGGTGGGGTTGAAGTTTCATTTTAACTTTTTAATTGTGGTTTACAGTAATTTTATTTTCACTCAAGTAGCTAGTTGAGGCTTTGGTGTAATTTTATTTTCACCTTTTTTTTTTTTTTTTTACTTGTACAATTGTTAGTGGATTTAAGGTAGTTTTATTTTCATTTTTGTAATTTTGGGGAGGGATTAACAGTAGAGCTTCATTAACACTTGTGCAACTCTTGAGGTGTTGACGGTTGTCGTTTTTTAGCCTGCTCAACTTTTCGGGGGGCTTATGGTAATTCAGTTTTACTGAGCACAACTTTGAGGGCATTCATGCAGATTTGTGTGACTTTTACTTCCTGTACACGGGTGTCCAACTCATTTCTGTCGCGGGCCACGTCATAGTTACGATTTCCCTCAGAGGGCCGTTATGGTGAAACCATAGAAAAAAACCTGAATGGCCTCATTATATTTACACGTGAAATTTATGACCTAGTTTTGGAATCAGAAATCAAGCATCATGGGTTTTTCAACCATTGTTCATGTTTGGTAACACAAAAATGCTGATAACATCTCAACATTATCATTCATAATAGACAAGAATTTGAAATGTTGAGACATATTTTGACACCAGTGCTGTAAATGTTGCACTCAACTTAAACGCTGATTCATTCATTGCTCGACACATTAATTGAGGTGCCAACTGTTTTGTTTCTTCTCTTCAGGATCCGTACATCTTTGAGCCCAATTGTCAGGTGAAGGTGGACGAATATGGCTTCTTCATCTCCTGGAGAAGTGAAGGAAAGGTACGAACGTCAGCGAGCATCAACGTAAAACCCCACAAATGACTTTCTTCACAGGTTCTTTAGTAGCATTGATCCAAATGTTACGCGGCCAGAGGTGTCAGCTGTATTCGGGTCACTGTGACCCGTAGTCACGTCGCTGCTGTCAAATGAATATTTCAGACCCGTCACATGTCAGGTTCCCGTCTCTCTAATTATTATTTTGCCTTCCTGTTCACGTATTGTCCCCCATTTGCAGGAGGGACAGGTGCTGGAGTGCTCCCTCATCAATAGCATCCGCGTCGGCGCTGTGCCCAAGGTAAGATAAATTGCACGGCGTCCAAAAAAAAAGATGTACACCGATGTCATTCTTTTATGTCTCGAGCTGCTGTTTTGCTTCTTTTGATGTGCCGGGTCAAGGAGTTTGCACGTCTAGGTCAAAAGCCGACGCGGAGAAGACGCTCTGTTCCTCTCAACACGAGTCATTACGTCACAAAATAACACTCGCTCCTTAATCGACACCCACTTGGAATTTTCCGTTGTTTTCTTTCCTTATTTCCTGAATATGAAGGAAGAAAGTGGTGTCACTATGTAGTTAAGAATTTGAAGATGGATGGAAAATGAAGCATGTGGTGTGTGTAGTAAATGAATGCATGAATTCATCAAAATGAACATTTCTTTATTCTATTTACCCTATTTTCCGTACTCTAAGGCGCACCTCAAAAACAGATTTTAAATTTTCTCAAAACCAGACGACATGCCTTATAATCCGGTGCGCCTTATATATGGATCAATATTGAGCCTTTAGTGCAGCTCCATCTAGTGGATGCATAACGTAACCCCAGCCTCCACTGTAGCGTCTAGTCCATGCGCCTTAAAATGCGGTGTGCCTTATACGTCAAAACAGTTTTGAAATAGGCCATTCATTGAAGGTCCGCCTTATAGTGCGGAAAATACGGTAGGTTATTGCAATTAGCTTTTATAAAGTACAATACTATATCACAAAACATTGGATTATTTTTCCCTTGCTTGCACATTATTTGCAGTTAAGGCAGAACGCCAACATCGTATTTAGGAGTAGTACCTTATCGCGACAGCGTCTGCGTGCGTGCGGGTAGGTGACGGCCAGCCCACATAAAGTATAATTAAGATGCACGGCGTCACGTCGCGACACAGGTGCAAGGTTGTTTGCGCGCCCATTAGCAGCCCGCGCCGCACAGTTGCCGGTCACCAGACGTGCGCTTGTTTGATCCTCAGAGTGTGTGCGTGCACGCCTAGATGTGGAAAGGCACGTCGCGAGATGCTGTGGCTCTTCTCGTTTGTTGTGTTGCTGCTGCTGCAGCGTGAGGCTCACACGCACACAGAGTGTCGATGAGAGGGCTCCTTCTGCAAATCCAACGCCGTTACTTACACAAGCACACGTAATGCAATGAGCCACGCGGGAGACGAATGGCACCCGGCGTGCGCGTCTGCTGGCCTCGCTTTGCCTGTTGCTGGGTGCTTTGCCTCTAGCCTTAACACACACACACTCACACACGCACGCGCACACAGCACATGACGGGGGGGGGGAATATGCATATGTGATGACAAGAAACAAAGTACAAAAAAAATACTTTGTTGCTGCACTCAAGTTGACTTTCCAGGTATTTGTGGTAGATTTGAGTGTTTATTTTTCCGAAGACTTCATTTTTACTGCTTTTATTCGACAACAGAAAACTACTGTATAGTAATATCTTATGTTTAAGATCAGCACTTGTATTTTTTATTTTTTTTTACATTTTAATAAATTTTTTTCTGCATTTTTACCTAAGTACACATTATGAGTCTTTTTTTCTTTTTCTTATCTTTTTACTGTAGGAAATAATCTGCCTGCTAAATATTTTTTTATTTTTTATGAACTTTTAGTTATTTAGGATCTGTGCAACTTTTTAAGTAACATTTTAAGATTGTTAACTGAGTCAAACAAGTGTGAAAAGAACAAAAAAGGTGATACGATATTGTTTTATTATCCAAATCAAATAGAAATAAGAATGAATGTTAAAATAGAATAAAAAATGTCAACATTGTTATATATTTATTTCATGTTTTTACTGAACCTAATTTTCTTTTTTTTAAATATTTTGTTTGTCATTTTTATTGTTTTGATGCTGTTTTAAATGTTTTATCTCTGTTTTCAGATGCCTTTAATCACATAAAGCACATTGAGTTACCTCGTGTATGAAATGCACTATACAAATAAATTTGCTTTGCTTTGCTAACTCATCTGTCTAAAAATGATCTTTCTTTCGGCGCCAGGATCCAAAGATTCTGTCGTCGTTCGAGGCCACGGGCAAGACGGAGGCGGACCTGGAGGGCTGCGTCATCTGCATCTGCAGCGGCGCCGACCTGGTCAACCTCAATTTCATGTTCATGGTGGCGGAGAACCCGGACACAGCCAGGGTAAGAGAAATGACACGCGCTGCGTAGGTAATGGAAAAGCGCAAATGGAGCAAATGCAGGTTTATAGGCATGCAGTTGAAAAAAAAAAAAAAGATAACTTCTACATGATCCTCAGTTGCGCTCCAACCTTGCCACAAAAGGCCAGCAGTGAACGACAAACAAAAAAGCCTCCTTTCAGCCGGGTCCGCTTTGAAAGGCTTTGAGTGGCGCTGAGTTTCCACGAGACGCCCTGCAAATTGCGCATCAGTGAATGCTCGGACTCCCACACAGTCTGATTCACTCCAGAATTCCTCGTCGCGCGTGTCAGAAATCGAAATTTGCAACTTGTGTTTTTGTTCTGATCAGTTGAAGCCCTAAAGTGGGCCGCCAATTTTTAACATCTTAATGGATTTTTAAAATGTGAGAGAGCGCTCCACAAAGCAGATCGGCAAAGAAAAAGAAAACGTTCACACACCCCGCACCACAGGATAATCTTTCAGAGACATCCGACAATCAAGCCGCTGCCTACTTTGCCAGGGCAGAGAGATGATTAGATTCGGTCGTGTTATCAGTATGTGTGTACGTACAGCATAAATGAGCCTTTTGACATTGAGGAGGCCTCGGTAATAGCATTTAGCGGTTTAACATTTGGGAAAAAGCTCAATTTTGTTCAATGTGATTTTTCCGCTAAAAAGTCGAACTGAGTTTCCCAAAACTCGGCCAAAGCTTTGACTGCTCTTCCCAAGCTTTCTGCTCGATTTGTGCCGCCGTACAGATCTCATCTTTCGAGATCTCCTTGTTTATTGCAGGTGTACTTAATATTGTGGTCGTTTCGAATCAATGGCGTTCCATGAATACGAAGTCACGACGCCTTGCCTGGTGCACGTCTTCCCAGAAGGCGCCTGCGGATGAATCCGCACCACCTGAACGATCCGCCGCTCGCTTGTCGCCGTTCTTCCTCTAAGACAAACAGCGGGGACGGCTTTTGTGTGTGGCGCTGACTCGAAATAGCCGCGTGACTTTATATTCATCGTGGCGACAGAAATTGTCTATCAGTGTAGCTCGGTCACGCTGATTTTTTTTTATCATCGACACTTACTTAGCGAACGCTACTTTTAGCTCTCTCCACTCATGCAACGTGACAAATCCGCTAGGTCGATGGCGGTTGTGTTTACACCAAGACTAGAGACAACAATATTTGGACTTGTTTCTCTGCAAGAGGCAAAGAAAAGACGTAATACATATCCACCCATACATTTTATTAATCGCTTATCCTCACAAGGGTCAAGAGGAGTGTTGGAGCTTTTTCCAGCTGTCAACGGGTAGGAGGCGGGGTACACCCTGAACTGGTCGCCAACCAATCGCAGGGCACATGGAGACAAACGACAGCCGCACTCACAATCACACCTAGGGGCAATTTAGAGTGCCCAATTAATGTTGCATGTTTTTGGGATGTGGGAGAAAACCGGAGTCCCCGGAGAAAACCCACACAGGCAACGGGGAGAACATGCAAACTCCACACAGGAGGGGCCGGGATTGAACCCGGGACCTCAGACCACACCTCACACCTCTTCACAAAGAAACAAAAACAATAATCCAAACGAATCTAAAATAACAACTGATTGAGGAATTTTGTATGCAGTGCATGATGTGCTGCCTGCTACTTTTTATGACTAAGAAACAGGGGGCGCTCAGACTGAGAAATATGATATTTTGGCATCAAAAAGTACATCAAAGTCAGATTATGTATGTCAAAACGGTACATGATATGCTCTTTGCTGGTATTTCTCACTCAACTTTCTTTCTTTGTCATCTACACCAAACTCATTTTTGTCGCGGGCCACATTGTAGTTCGGGTTTCCCTCTGAGGGCCGTTATGACTGTGAAACCACAAAAAAATCTTTTTTCGCATCATCATGTTGACGCGTGAAATTTATGAATTACTTTTGGAATCAGAAATCAAGGGTAATGGGTTTTTCAACTATTGTTGATGTTTTGTAACATAAACACGCTTACAATACCTCAACAATATGATTCGTGTTATGACAATTTGAAATTTTGGTCGAGATTTGAGCAAGAACCACGGAGGTTGACGTGCACGATTTGCCTTCGCGGGCCACATAAAATCATGTGGCGGGCCGGATCTGGCCCCCCGGGGCCTTGAGTTTGACACCCGTGATCTACACCTTTCTTTTTTGAGCAAAGAACCACAAGGAGGCACCTGAAAATAAAAAAAAAAAACGCATTGGCCAGGGTTGAAACGGTGAATTTAAGGGGGTGTCTTTTTCTTTTTTAATTTTAAGAGAGGCTGTTTGTGGTTTTGCGCCGTCGCGTTCGCCGCCATGGGGTGACCCCATGATATTTATTCATCGACGCGCACACGCAGGCTCACCAAGACACCAACCGGCACCTCCCTGCATGAACAAGACCCGCAGCGGCAGACCTCAGGACGTGATAGTTATTTACATCAGTGCGCACACACTACAAACAGACTCGCCCTGCAGCCTGTGTTATCTCGCTTAATGGCTTTATCTTGATTTCAGTCATGCGGCACAGACCCGCTGGCACAGATATCGATAAAAGCCCCCCCGCCCCCACAGTACATGTCCTATTCATTAATGTTTCCATCTTATCGTAATTTGTCAGTTTGTTGGAAAGAGGGAGCTTGTCCGTAGCACGGTAAAATGCGGTTATACAAAAGATCAGTTCTGCTCTGTGGTTGGTGTCTGTGCAAAACACTGGAACAACAAAAAAAAAAAAAAAAAATGTTTTTGCTGTTTTGTGTGTACAGAAATGGACGGAAGGGCTGAGGTCGGTCATTCACAACTTCAAGGCCAACAACGTGTGTCCCATGACTTGCCTGAAGAAGCAGTGAGTGCAGTTGGCAACCAACTGGCGCGCAAGTCCTCCGCCAATGTCTAATTCTTGTGTGTCCTTGTCTTCAGCTGGATGAAAATGTGCGTCCTGACCAACGTTAATGGCAAGATTCCCGTCAGAGGGTAAGTGCCAATTGCCGCCGAAGCCATCGCTCATTTTTATGCCACTAAGTCCCCGCCGCCCCTCCCTTTAAAGGATCACCCGGACGTTCGCGTCAGGCAAGACGGAGAAGGGCATCTTCCAAGCCCTGAAGGACCTGGGCCTTCCTAGCGGCAAGGTGGCCTCGCGCATGCCCCCGCGCGCAACTGCAGCGTGGATCAATCATGAGACGTTTTTCCATTTGTGCCCGCAGAACGACGAGATCGAACCCCCGCTGTTCACGTTTGACATTTTCTACGCGCTCACGCAGAAGATCTGCCCGCGCACGGACCTCGAGGACCTCTTCAAGAAGATGTGAGAATCCGTCTTTGCGTCCTTGTTATTGTCGGGGACGTACCTGCAATAATACAGTGGAACTTCTAAGATGGAAGACGTTCTCTAGTCAACTTCGGACAACATAGCAAAAAAATTGAAAAAATAATACGAAACGTAAAGATTTGGGGATTTATTTTTTGTTCTTTGATTTTGACCTTTCTTACCCTCAGGATGCAATGGAATTATTACATTTCCAGGTTAAACTGTCACTATAACAACACATTCATTAACTATGGATATCGTTTTAAGTGCATCGCTACAATACCTTTACTACACACTAGTACTTCCGATCACTTGCAAATTATCTTTCCCAATTGAAATGAAGGGAAATGCTGTTAATCCGTTCCAGTCCCCCCAAATAACAAAAAATATCTGTGGATTTTAATGATAAAAATAAACGCTACAATATTGTACTGTATGAAACACACTGTAATAATATAATTTATTAGAGTGCACAGAAGAATTCATCAGCTATTGCATTATGACCTTATTCTTAAATTTAATGGACATTGTGCTGCTCCTTCTGCTGTGTTCGTTTTGGCCATTGGGGGGCAATGTGGCATATACAGTACATAATACAAACACAAAGACCATTGCAATTATGCTGCAATAGTGTTAGTTGTTGTTCACAGAGAGATGAAGAATATGTGCAAGCAAATATTGTTGCAATTATAAAATCTCTTTTGCACGTGTTGTGTTCAGTAATCAATTATTTAGAGGTGTATAGCTACTCCAATCTTAGTTTTGTTAGCCCATCTACGTCGTGTCGTATTAAACTACCAGACTTTCATTAGGCAATGCTGGTTAAATATGTTTTGTATTTAATTTGACTGTAAAGTTCAATAAACATCTCGAAGCAATGAATAACCGCGCCTACTTTCGAGACATTTTCTTCCCGGGCCGACTTTGGAGGTTCCACTGTAGCTCATTTTGAAACCCTCAGAACCAACAAACAAACCCAAAAATAATTTCTGCCCTCGCATTGCATTCACCTTAACTTATCGTAACAATATTCCCTGTTACGTTGTTCGCCTACCGCTGCATCCTGTCGTAAATAACGTCGACAAAAAACATCGTCGCTGCGCCTGCTGCACTAACGAAAGAGCCTGTAACCCGCTTCTCCAGTTTTCCACCATTAATCGTCTTCTATCTAATGACGTTTTCAACAGGGACGACAAAAAAAAAGAACAAAAGAAGAGAGTTTGTTGTGTCTAATCATGTGAACTGACTGCCTGCTGCGTGAACGACTGACTTTTTCCAGGGGCCTAACATTTTTTGTTTTCTCTCTTCTAATCAATTCCTTTGCAGCAATGGGAGCAAAAGTGATTATTTAACAGTAGACCAGTTAGTCAGCTTTCTCAATGAAGTAAGCTCTTTATTATTTGTTAACTTTTCAGTGTGTGTGTGTGTGCGTGCGCGCGTGTTTGCCTCGCCTTCACCACCCTCATTATCTCCAATAGGACTCCATTAAGGAGGCCGTTTCACTTCCACGGGCAACTTCTTCCAGTGCCACCTTTGCATGCCATCCCTCATCCCAACCCCCCCCCCCCCCTCCCCACCACCAGTCCCGCTTTTTACGCCGTCCTCCTTTCCCGCCTCAGCCTAGCCGGTATCTGATGGGCGTTGCCATGGTAACTAGAGAGTAGAAGTTTCCATCCTGTTGCTTCCCGCTGACTGTGCTGTGTTTCTGTGGCCGATACGACAGAGCACCTAGTTTCGATTTGGTGTAGCGTTTGAATCATCGTCCCCGTGTGCTGTGTGTCAGCCGTGCCACCTTATTGTTTTATTCTATTTCATATTTTTTTAAGAATGCTGTGCTCTAATGCGTAGGTTGCTCATTTTTTGATTGTCGTGTTGACGTTCGCTCCCCAGAACCAGCGGGACCCGCGGCTCAACGAGATCCTCTTCCCGTTCTACGACCCCAAGAGAGCCATGCAGATTATCGAAAAATACGAACGGGACGACGCGCTCAAGAAGAAAGGTGAGGAGGGAAAAGTCCAACAAGAAGCAGGAATTACGTGTGCCTCTGCTGCCATCTTTCAGTGCACAAAGGAAACTACATGTAGTCCTGCCACATTGTTGCCGAGGAATTACACCAGATTTAATAAGACCACTCATTTTAACTAATAAAATAATAAGTGGTTTGTAGTTGATGAAGTTTATATTTTTTTATCACATTATTCAAACCCCAAAATTTCAAGGTGTAATCCATTTTTGAAATCGTGAGTCTAAATTAAGATTATTATTATTATTATTTTCAAAATGTTTTTCTATTTGTGCTTATTTTATGCATATATTCATTTTATTATTCTGACAATTACTGACAACAAATTTGTGATTATAAAATATTTTTCTTACTCTGAGATAATTGAAAAATGAATGAAAAATCAATAATAATTTATATAAATATAAAAAATAAAATGATATAAATAAATAATTTCCATATCAATTGAAATGGTGTTTTAATTCTAATTTGTTAATTTCTGTACTTTTTTTGTCGCTAAAATGTCCTTGTCTGCTCAAAGGTTAAATGATTTCATGATGAAAAATCACAAAAACAAACCAACAAATTGAATCTCCAGGCCACATGTCCAGCGACGGTTTCTGCCGCTACCTGATGTCGGACGAGAACGCGCCGGTGTTCCTGGACCGCCTGGAGCTGTACCAGGACATGGACCAGCCGCTAGCCCACTACTTCATCAGCTCGTCCCACAACTCGTACTTGACGGGCCGGCAGTTCGGCGGAAAATCATCAGTGGAGATGTATCGCCAGGCCCTGCTCTCCGGATGCAGGTAGCGACCAAATACGCGAATTGCCGATGCAGCCTGAGAACGCAGATGTCGGTCGTCCGTGTCAGATGCGTCGAGCTGGACTGCTGGGACGGCAAAGGAGAGGACCAGGAGCCCATCATCACTCACGGCAAGGCCATGTGCACCGACATCCTGTTCAAGGTGAGCAGTTCATCGCTCTTCCGTGGTGTGTGGATGACCTCTAGCGTCGAAGGTGGGGTATTACATCTGGCCTTGACTCTACACAGGATGTAATCCAAGCCATCAAGGACACGGCCTTTGTCACCTCAGAGTTTCCTGTTATTTTATCCTTTGAGAACCACTGCAGGTATTTATACTCTTTGTATGCGGTGTACACTGCTTCCGGAAAAGTATCAACACCGCTTCACTCATTCTATGTTGGAGCCAAAATGGATTTATCAAATTCAACTTTTTCTAAAAAAGTTTCCTCTGACTATTCTTGAGATGTTCACACAGCTAAATCATGAATTGTATTATTTTTATGTTAATTTTTCCTTTGGAAATGCAACATTCTGAGTTTGGATTATTAAATTATTTATAGTGGGTTTTTGGGGGGGGATTTTTTGTTAATCTGTCAAAAATATACTCCTTCACAGAGTTTACCAAATAAGATATAGAAACATCTCAGCAATGATCAGTAGAAAAGCAAAATTTTCAGCTTCATGGTGAAAGTTGTCAACACTTATTTTTATTAGTTTTGATTTGAAATACCATCCATTTTTCCATCATCCAATTTCCCTCAAATATTTTTCATGTCATCATTATTCCATTTTGGAATAAGGCTCTAATATAGAAGAAATGTGGAAAAATATGACTCTCTGTGAATGAATGCTGCATCAGCTGTAATTCCCGTCTGCTTATGTGCATCCAGTAAACCGCAGCAGTACAAAATGGCCAAATATTGCGAGGAGATCTTTGGCGACTTTCTCCAGAAGTTGCCTCTGGACAATTTCCCGGTAAACTCGCCTTCTTTCAGAACGCTTTCGGCTACTCGCTACAATTTTCACCGTGTGCCGATTCCCCTTTGTAGATTGAATCCGGCCGTCCTCTACCCTCGCCCAATGACCTCAAACGGAAAATCCTCATCAAAAACAAGCGCTTGAAACCGGAAGTGGAGCAGAGTAAGTACACGACTTGTGGAATGTGTCTTCACTCGGGTAGCCTTCTTTTAGCTTATTGTGGGGTTTTTTTTTATGCGGCATACAGAGCAACTGGAGGCCTTCAAGAAGCACATGGAGGCAGGAGAGACCAACACCACCGCCATCATCATGGGAGAGGAAAACGAGGATGACACCGAGAACGGTTCGGGCATCCATCCCACACCACCTCACCAATGACGACATTTTTGCAAATCTGTTCAAAAATAAAAACCAATGGATCCACCGTGCTGCAGTCCTCCATCTCCATACTGTAGTTCACTTTTTTTTTTTTTTTTGCAGTTTCCCCTTTCTTCTCACTATTTAAAAAGGTTTATTGTGTCTTGCCGCATGTCAAAAATTCAGTGCCAAACTCTTTGCGCAGGAGAAAAGGAGGCGGAAGATAAGGACGCGACCTCAGAAGCGCCCAGCAGCCTGTCAGAGGCGCCCAGTGACAAAGAGGCCAACAGTGACCCTCAAGCAAACGCTGTGAGCAACAAGAAAGCCGAAGAGCGCAGCAACAGTATCAAGAAGGTGAGTTTGAAGCCCTTTTACTAGACCACCGGATCCACCATTAACGTCGCATCGTCTTTGGCTCGGGTTTTCAGGTGCCGGAAGACGAAACAGCGGAGATATCCGAAGCGACGGAAGCCGGTGACGTCACCGATATCTCCGAGGCGTCTGACCCAGACAACAACAAGAAAGTAAATGTGTGACTTCGCCCGCATCTGAGCCTGCAGTACATGCGGTCTAATCTACCGGAAATTTTTTGGATAATGCGCGTTATTTCTTCCAAAAAATACTCAAAACTCAAACGTGCATGGTAAAAGTCTGAAAATTGGGTCACAGTGAAATGAGGTGCACGAGTAGATATGTTTTAGAACAGCCATCAATTAGTTTTAATGTTGCAGCGTTAGAACGAAACACTAGAGTGCGACACACTATTAAATATGTTACTAAAGAGTCATTAAACATCAGCATTAATGACACTGTTCAGAATTGATTAAAAAAAAAACAATTAGGAGGGAGGATCACCACTAACACTTATTACATATAAATACACTATATCGATGGATGGAAAGTCGTGTGTGCATTGATACATTCGGAGTCAATTTGGGGGTCTTTGAATTGAAAAATTTCTGAAATTAGTAGTTTGTGTTCTTATTCAGGGCGGCGAAGGCTCCGAAGACTTGGAAGAGACTCTGATCGCTCAGTACACGTACGTGGGCGCGACCACCAACATCCACCCGTACCTGTCCGCCATGGTCAACTACGCGCAGCCCGTCAAGTTCCAGAGTTTTGACGTGGCCGAGGGTGAGCTCGCGTTTCCCACCTCAGATGTCGCCGCTAGATTTGTTTTCCAATTGCCGACGTGTTACAATATATTTGTACAGTAGCCGTACAGTACAATGAAACATTTGTTTTGCAAAACCAAGATGTGACTGACTTGATTAATTGAAAATGGACACTTTGCTGGCCTTAAAACATGACGTGAAATCGCCCGGGTCTTCACTTCTTGGTTTATTCATTATCATATTAAATGTTGATCTTTATATTTGTCTTTGTTGGACACAACAAATCCAAACAGTTTTCTTATTAGTACACACAAAGTAGAATTGAAAAATGCGTAACTGCCATGACGTGGAGTCACAGGGTTACGTCGTACAAGCTACAATGTGTCCTTTTTATTTTTCTGTCTTAATTGGTCCTTGCCTGGTCATTTCCCCTTCAGAGAAAAACATCCATCACAACATGTCGTCCTTCAACGAGTCCGTGGGCCTCGGCTACCTCAAGACCAACGCCATCGAATTTGTCAAGTATCCTTTGAAATCTGTGGTAGTTCCATTTATTTATTGAGCCAAGGCAATCACGCGGATACCCAGCTTGATTGTCATTTCTGTTCATCTCGTGGAAGAGAATTTATCCAATAAAAAAGAATTATTATTATCTTTGGAACAGATAAGTGACATCAGCTCATTACACACCAATGTGCTCGGACAGTGGTTGGGAATTACTGAGTTGAAGGAACGTTTTGTAGTAATAATGGAAAAATGTGACACTTTTTATTTTTTTTGCCCTTGGATGAAACGTGAACTGTCGCTTGGCCTGACACAAACGCTCTCCCTCCAAAAGGGTCTGCTTGACCCAAGCTGTTCACACTAAAAATAGTCCTGCGGTGCATCAGATGTGCGCGCGCACACACACACGGACATGCACGTATTGCATCTTTGCCGGAATGTTCCTGAGCCCGAGCGCAGCTACAACAAGCGTCAGATGAGCCGGATCTACCCCAAAGGGGGGCGAGTGGACTCCAGTAATTACATGCCTCAGATCTTCTGGAACGCCGGCTGCCAGATGGTCTCGCTCAACTTCCAGACCCCAGGTACCGCGTCACGCCACGCGGGGCCCCTGTCGACCTCGCGCGCGCACACACGGGTTATAAATATTCGTTCCCTTGACGGTTAAAGACGCGGGATGGACAAAATGTTTCTGAGAGTAAAATTTACGAGTCTCAAAGGCTGCAGCAGGTGCAGAGATACTGTATGTTCTTACTTAGTTCAACATTTGTTCATACGCTATTTTGACGCAATTTATCCCACAAGTCCTGAAAATTGGAAAACGTTAAATGCCGCAGTCTTTGCTTTTCCTCGCCAGCCTTCTGTCTTAAAAGACCTGAAGACAGTACAGCAGGGGTGTCAAACTCATTTTTGTCAAGGGCCACATTTTACCTACGGTTCCCCTCAACATTATCATTTATGATATGACGCTTTGAAATTTTGGTACAGATTTGAACAAAAATCATATGATATACATATGATTTGCCTTCGCGGGAGACATAAAATCATGCAGTGGGCCGGATCTGGCCCCTGGGCCTTGAGTTTGACCCCTGTGCAGTACAGCTTTTTCCCGTCGGATTTTTGTCCGCCCTTAATCTCCTCTTGTCGTAAAAACTGCATTCTTAAAGGGGTAAACAGAAGAGAGCCTCTTTCTCCATCATCTATGATATCTCCACAGTCTCCCTTTTGCTGCAGAAAACTCTTCCTAAAAAAAAAAAAAATATATATATATATATATATATATATGTATGTATACACAACATAAACAGGAGAGCCTCCATTTTGTTAGCTTAGCCTGTTCAGTAGCGTTTTTTTCTGCGACATTAGATATGTATTTTTGCGGGGCCATTATATATGAACGTCAATCTAGTGGTTAGCACCTCCGCCCCACGGTTTTGAGGCACCGGGTTCCAAAGTGGTCTCCGGCCTTCCTGCCGCGTGGCATTTTCGGGTAATCGGGCATCCTCCCGCATACCCAAAAGACGCGTGTCGAGTTCACTGAAGACGCTTAACGGTCCGTGGATGTGAACCTGAGCGTGAAGGCTGGACCTGGGTGCCAGCATGTTGTAGAGCAGCTGTTGCCCCGGCACCCGAGGCTAAAGGCCTCGCCAACATATGGCCCCTCCCGCAGCTGGCCATACGCGAGGCCGCAGGCGCTGGCACGAGACGACGAGCGCATCCTCGGCCTTTTTTTTCCTCTTTTTGATTTTTCTGTGCTTTTCTCTTGCGCCGTCAGATCTGGCCATGCAGCTGAACCAGGGGAAGTTCGAGTACAACGGCTCCTGCGGGTGAGCGCATCTCGTCCTTTTTCTCTCCGTCTCGTTCGCCACTTAAAGCTTGTCACATCTCATTAGCGGTTGCCGTCGGCGACGACGGTAGCCGCCGCCTGGCACTCCCCGGGGCCTGTAAGTGGTTTTCGGAGAAGTCATCTGTCTCTTCCTCCTCTGATGCCGCACCCCCCGTCCCCGCCGCCCTCCACCCCGAGGACTCAGACTTCAGTGCTCATGCTGGAAATATAATATGCGGAATATACGGGGGAGGTCGCGGGGGCTTTTGCCAAACAGTCTAATGGGATGCGGGTGCACAATGTCTTGCATTTGCGACGTCTTTGAAAAAACATCAACTGAAAGGGAACCGCATCATTTCATTGATTTCTCATTTTCTGTGTGCTTCAGGTA
This sequence comes from Syngnathoides biaculeatus, assembly GCF_019802595.1. Classification (NCBI taxonomy): domain Eukaryota; kingdom Metazoa; phylum Chordata; class Actinopteri; order Syngnathiformes; family Syngnathidae; genus Syngnathoides; species Syngnathoides biaculeatus. The sequence goes on along the minus strand of NC_084662.1, from coordinate 9,762,404 downwards.
CCTCCTGAAGCCCGACTTCATGCGGCGGTCGGACCGCATGTTTGATCCCTTCTCGGAGACGCCGGTGGATGGCGTCATCGCCGCCACGTGCAGTGTTCAGGTTCGCTGTCAAATGCGATTCACGGTATATTGAGTCTACCTTTATTGACATGAAATAGTCCAAGTGACATTATTCAAAATGTGTCACAATTGGGTTATGTACTATTGCTGCATAAATTAAAAAATATATACATGTTTTTTAATTTATTATTTTTTTGTGTGTATGTGTCTTCTAAATTTGACACACCATAGTGTTGTTAACAACCCTGCCAAATTTGAATGATTTAAAAAAAAAAAAAAGTATATAAAAAGAGGGCGGCGCGGTGGGTCAGCCGGTGAAGCGTCAGCCTCACAGTTCTGAGGACCCGGGTTTGATCCCATCCCCGCCTGTGTGGAGTTTGCATGTGCTCCCCGTGCCCGCGCGGGTTTTCTCCGGGTGGGCACTCCGGTTTCCTCCCACAACCCAAAAACATGCAACATTAATTGGGTGTGATTGTGAGTGCGGCTGTTGTTTGTGTGCCCGTTGACAGCTGGGATAGGCTCCAGCACTCCCTGCGACACTCGTGAGGATAAGCGGCAAAGAAAATCTATGGATGTGAATGTAATTGGAAATCTTCGAATAGGACTCAATGCAAGCGCAGCTTCAAGGTGCAGATTGGATGCATCCCGTCATGCCTTTGTTTCGAATTATGATTTTTCTTTAAATCAGATTCTCAATCATCCAGTTGTCCTAAAAAAGTCAATTGTGACTTTTCATATTTAGTGTTATTTATGAATGATCGTTGCTGTTTGTGGTGTTACTTACTGTACACGTAACGTGTGATATGTCATTTAAAACGTACGTAGCGACAATTGAATACAGACCGATGGAATTTGGACGCAGTGTAAACCCGGCCATGTTTGCGCCCATTTTTTGGGGGGGGTCGTCACTGCACAAAATTGCAACCCACTGCATCCTTCCCGACGCAGGTGTTCTCGGGCCAGTTCCTGTCGGACAAGAAGATCGGCACGTACGTGGAGGTGGACATGTACGGCCTGCCGACCGACACCATCCGCAAAGAGTTCCGCACGCGCATGGTGATGAACAACGGGCTCAACCCCGCCTACAACGAGGAGCCCTTCGTCTTTCGAAAGGTACGCCCGGGGGAGGGGGCGCGCGCACGACTGGAAGGGGGACGTCAGCTGTTGTCGCTTGTGCGTGCGCGATTGTGCTGCTCTCAGCACAATGCGAAGTCTTTCAGGCGTGACTGTGACTCCAGCGCCCCTTAACACAGCCCATCAATCGCGGCTACGTGGAGCGCTACACACGCGTCAGCGAGGGGCATCACGAGCTGCCGGCAAGATTCCTTTTGTCACACGCGCACACGCGGCCTACACCTTGAAAAGCTCAACTCACGGATGAGTCACGGGCGAGGCTGTGCGGCACGACGCCGCGCTTCTCCGCCGTTCATTCATCTCTAGTGAGGATTCTCTTATCGCTCTTCGCCGGGGGATTAATCATCCTCCGTTCTTTGTTCACTTATCTCGAGTCTCCGGCTTCTCTCAAGGATGCCGTTCATTCCCGTACACAAGCGCACAAGTACATCGATATAAATATACAAGATATAGCCCGAGATGTGCTTGTTGTTATGGAGATGGCCTTGTCAGTCGTCAGATAGACTCTGCGCTTTGCATCTATCGCAGATGATCGTGACCCTCTCTTACTTTACTCTTGGACGATGAAAAAATCAGAATTAATTAAATGAATTTTGCGTTTTTCTCTTATATATTGATTTTTTTTTTTTTTTTGTCATTTCAATTTATGGTCACTTCCGCGATACTAACTGAGGAGCACACAAAAGGTAGATGCACAAATAGATGTGTTTTGTGTTGTTTTTTTTTGCGGCCCGGCAGGTCATCTTACCGGATCTGGCGGTCCTGCGCCTCGCCGTCTACGACGACAACAACAAGCTGATCGGCCAGCGCATCCTGCCGCTGGACGGCCTGCAGGCCGGCTACCGTCACATCTCGCTGCGGAACGAGGGCAACAAGCCCCTCTCGCTGCCCACCATCTTCTGCCAGATCATCCTCAAAACCTACGTGCCCGATGGCTTCGGAGGTGAGCGAAACAAACGTACAGCGGCGGTCCAGTTTTACGGGTGCGGGTTTCCTTCACGCCACTCGGGTTAGAAAAAGCTTTCGGGGCAACTTTGTTTTCCTTTTCTTTGAACTTCCTTTGTCTGAGCTTCCAGTTGGTTTCCCAGCAATGATGATGCAAGTCAACATACTGCCGCAAATGCTTTAAACATGCAAATGTGAAGACATTAGCAGCTGTCATTAAACGAAGCCGACGGGTTTAAGCCGGGAAAATGACCGCGCTAGTTAGCGCCTCCTAGTGCTTGGCGGGAGGTCCGATGCGACAATCATTTTGACTTTGTTTGTTTGATTGCTTTTTTTAATTATACATTAGCTGGATGTGCTTATGCTGTGCTTGTGTTTGCTTTTTCTTAATACCTGAACTGGCTCCCAGCCAATGGCAGAGTCAAATAAAATCTAGTAATTGTCAAATTTCATAGAATACAGTATCTGAATATCATGAGGCCCTGTAGCTCAGTGGTTAGAGCACTGGTTTGGTAAACCAGGGGTTGTGGGTTTGTATCCCACTGGGGCCCCCACTCCCTGAGAAGGGTTCTGTCAGGAAGGGCATCCGGCGTAAAAATTGTGCCAAACATATACGTGCGTTCATCTGCGATGACACGCTGTGGCGACCCCGAAAGGGACAAGCCGAAAGAAACTTACTTACTTACAGTATCTGAATATCTAAATTTGTATTGTATTGAACTTAACTGTGAAAGTCTCATTACACAGCATGATTGCATACATACGGATTTGAAGGTCAAATAAACCAAAATCTTAATGAAATTAAGTTTGAAAATTTGAGTACATAATAAAGTCTAAATACCAAGCAGAAAATACATGTGGATGTTAAAATATTTTGAAAAATAATACTAAGAAATGAATTTATTCAAGTTGTATTCAAATATTTGGGGAAAAACAGTAGCTTATTTTGTCCATATTCATTTTACTTACATGTATTTATATAGAATTAAATTCAATCATAACCTCATCATTTAAATATTTTCTCTGAATTTTATAAAGTACATACAATCAATAACAATCCTCAGAATATAATAAAATCTAAACAATGTATATAGAAAAATAAAAGAGATGTTAGTACAAGTGTTTCTGTAACAAAGCGCAGCTCAATAAAAAAGTTGATGTGTTTCAGCGATCGTTGACGCCCTCTCCGACCCGAAGAAGTTTCTGACCATCGCCGAGAAGCGAGCGGACCAGATGAAAGCCCTCGGCATCGACACGGTACCCTTGCCCGCGCGTAGAAAGGACGCCCCGGGCGGGCTATGGTGAATCCTGACGGTCGCGTGTGCGTCCCGCCTCAGAACGACATCGCCGACGTCCCGAGCGGAAGCTCCAAAAACGACAAGAAGGGAAAGGGCAAAGGCGACGCCGTCAAGGCCAGCGTGACGCCGCAGAGCAGCTCGGACGTCGCTCAGTCCTCCAACGCCGCCCAGAACAACACAGCGGAGACCAAGAAATGTACACATACATTACACACCCGTACATTCTTCATAAATTACACACGCACGTGAGCTCAGTACGTGTTGTTTTGCGCTGTCGCAGATAACGCACTGGTTCCTAACGTCAGCATTGATGATTTAAAGCAAATGAAGGTGCGTACATTATAAAACGTGTTTGTGTTAAAAAAAAATAAATAAATAATCAGAATCAGACAAGTGATTTGTGTCTCTCACTCCAGACGTACATTAAACTCCTAAAAAAGCAGCAAAAGGAGCTGAGCACGTTAAAGAAGAAGCACTTAAAGGTGAGTGTCACAGTGATTCAATACTTTCTCCTTTCGTTGCTTCTGAAAGTGGTTTTTTTGGGGGTTTTTTTTGTCTTCTTTAACAGGATCAAAACACGATGCAGAAAACGCACTCGACGCAGGTGGACAAGATGGCGTCGGCGCACGACAAGGAGAAGAGCACGCTGGAGAAACTTCTGGAGAAGGCCATCAAGAAACGAGGGTAAAACAGCAACTACAGTCATACCCGCTTTTGGCTTGCTGCGTTGGGCTCAGTGCAATCAAATTGATACCAAAATAGAACATAAAACAAAATGTAAATATATTGACATTTAAATGTTTTCTTCTGGATTACCGTAATTCCCGGCCTACGGAGTGCAACTGGTTATCAGCCTCACCGATTATTTGTAAAGGAAATACCATTTGGTACGTACGTAAGCCGCAGCTGTGTAAAAGCCGCAAGTGCCCACATTGATTCCCACATTCAATATTTACAAAGAGGGTACACAGAAAAACTTTCACCGGCCCTGTTAGCACACCGCTAGGGCCGTGCTAAAGCTAGCGCTAACGCTAGCGCCGCACTAGCGCTAACACTAACAGGGCCAGTTAATATAAAACTTACCGGTAAATATCACGCCAGTAACACAGCAGCAACACGCTAGCACAGCGCTAACAGGGCCGGTAAAAGTCACTCCCTCGGCACATATATTCCATTCAGTCTCGTTCTTACCTTTTCCGCTCGACTGCCCCGTTGGAAAAAAAATGCATAAATTAACCGCATCGCCGCAGGTCGGAAATTATGCTACATAAAGTTCTCCACTGATACTGGAACCGAGACAGCAAAAATGAAAGCCTCGGAAGAGGTAGAAGGCGACCAAAATATTCGAAACAGCTCTTACTATCATGCAGTTTGACAATAAATAGAACTTTTTTTCTGTCAGTGTCAATCAAAAGTGGGTCTTATTATTATCATATCGCATTGAGTCCATTTTTCGCGCGTTCTCCATCAGGGAAAACAACTGCCAAGAGCTGAAGAAGGAAACCGAAGTCAAAATCCAAACGCTGCTCACCGACCACAAAAGCAAGGTGCAACGTTCGCGGCCATCTTTTGGTACTTTCTGGGCCGCCGCGAGTCTTGACGTGCGGGTTGGGCCGTGCGCGGCAGGTGAAGGACGTGACGGCGCAGCACACCAAGGAACGGTCGGAGCTGCTCGGCGGCCACGCCAGCGAGGAGCAGGAGATGAAGGACGCGCACGTCACGCAGCAGTGCGAGCACCTCAAGAAGCTGCTGAGCGGCGTTCAGGAGCAGCAGACCGGACATCTCAAAGTCATCCACGAGCGGTGAGAGACCCGCTTGGTACGGGAAAGTGGGCGGGGTCGGGCGCTCCTCAAGCCGCTTGTCGTGACGCAGGCAGAGCAAAGAGATGCGCGCCAACCAGGCCAAGATGTCCATGGAGAACAGCAAAGCCATCAGCCAGGACAAGAGCATCAAAAACAAGGCGGAGAGGGAAAGGTGCGCCACACGCAGACGCGTGAACCTTCAGAGTGAATTTCAGTCCGCGTGTCGCCATTTTGTCTTTGTGACCTGCAGGAGGGTGCGAGAGCTGAACAGCAGCAACACCAAGAAGTTCCTGGATGAGAGGAAGAGGGTGCGTACGCGCGCACAGGCCCGTGCTGTCGTCGGACGCGAGGCTGAACTCTTGTGCGTTTGCGCGTTTCAGTTGGCCATGAAGCACCAGAAGGAAATGGAGCAGCTGGAGAAGAACCAGAGAGAGCAGGTGGACAAACTGGACACGTTCAATGAGCAGGTACAAGTCGGCTCTTTTATTCAACGATCCGTCGCCCTGCGTCACATTCATACAAAAATATTAACGCTCATCTCCATCTGTGTGTGGATACATGGATGACTTCATATTGCATGTATGTGTACACGTATGTTCATTTTTTTTTTAGGGTTGTTTTTAATATAATTTGCTTCTCCTGGCACAGCTTTTGGCATCACACCATGCAAACAAACAAAAAGGTAGGCACCACCGGCACACTTTCCCCAACATATACTACTTTTTTTTTGAGGGGGGGAGTTTCATCATTCGTATGTTTAGAAGTGGCCGCAACGTTGACTTTAAAGGACTTCTCGGAAACTGTACTTCTCCTTATCTACAGCGAATACTCCGTTCTCAAACAAATCAGTTTTCGCATGAAAATTTTGACATTTTTTTGCTTCTGTTTTCGAACGGAAATCGGTATTGACACTAGATAAGTTGTTTGGGAAAGAAAAAGAAATTCCAGGGGGCGAGTCACCCCCACTGAAGAGATTTGATACAGTAGTTGCTTTTTTTTCTTGTGAACTTTAATAATGCTATGTTCCATTAACATTTCTGCATTTTTGCTTTGTTTCAAAGATTTCGTTAACTCAAGTTACGAGTTAATTTTTTTGTAATTTATTTTTGTAAAAAAAAAAAAAAGAAAATTTTTTGCTTATTTCCCCCCCTCATTATTATTGTTTGAAGTAATTCCACACTTTTGTTTTACATGGCTGGGGCCCGAGTCGCAACAGATATGGCAATGCACTCCCAGCCTAGCCTACTCTACTACTAAAACGTACATTTAAGGCAAAAAATAAATAAAATTCTCAACTCATTTTATTATATAAAGTATTAAAACCATACATGTATTCCTACTACGCGGTATATTATCAGGAAAATCTAAAAAAAAATGCTTTAAAAAGCAAAATTTTTTAGGCTTGGAACGGATTATTTCTTCCATTTCCATTCATTGTGATGGGAAATATCAATTCGGTTTTCGAACAAATCGCTTCTCGAGTTAGTTAGTCAAAATCAAAGCCACCACCACATCTTGGTTTGACGTCAGCGGCGGAAACGGAGACCGAATTTATATATGAAGTAGCAACATTTACTCATACTTGGGGTGTGTCGACTTTTTCTATCCGTAACGGCATGTTTTGGTGTGCGTTTCAAGGCAAAGGACACGCAGCAGACGGCCAAGTCGGAGCTGGAGATGGTGGGCAGACCTTCCACGATGCTGTGAGCGTCTGACACACACAACCACACACACCAAAAGCGCAGCCCACCACACCAACACGCTGTAGCCACACACCCCCCCGACCCCCCCCCCCCACCCAAATACCATTTTGCTTTGAAACTGTGCACATGAACACTTTGTTTGTACGTGACATGATTGGAATGTAGCACTGTTTGTACAATCACACTTGATTTCTAACGCAAAGCTGTTTTTTATATATATATATATAAATATCATATTTTGTTGAAGTAGCACTGCTAAAAAATGTTTTTTTTTTTTAAAAGCTCGCAGTAGTGAGTTTACATAAACGCTCATCGCGGTGTTTCGTTTGCTGACAAGGTGATGTGTGGCCCACTTTTCACCCTTTTTTTCCGGCTTTTCTCATAAAGCGCTTCCGTACGATTTTGTTTTTCGCTAATAAATCATTCAGTGATGAATATTTTTGGATCCAACTGTATGGAAGCCTTGGGTAAAAGTTATTCATTATGAATATGATTTCACTGCAGAAAAAAAAATTTTTTGTTCAGTTGTAAATTGGATAGCTGAAAGTTTACTTTTTTTTGTTTGTTTTGTTTTTATTACACATATTCTTCACTCTCACCCTTAAAATGTCGACCAAAACGTGTAAAACAGGGGTGGGCAAAATCCTTTCTTGAATTGCATTCGCATTATTAATTATTATTGTTGCATTCCTTTAGCAGCTTTTCCTCAAAATGAATTCCTCGAATGTATTTATTCATCTTTATTTATTTTTCTTCATCACATTACAAATATTTTTTAATTCAAGTATTACTTGATTAATTTTCATAAAATAAATAAGTACAATTATGACTTTATTAACGTAGAGACTATTTTTATATCCACGTTTGAACTTTTTGTTTTTACCTCATCTGTTGGTGACCCAGCCCAGTGGTTGTCAAACTTTTTACGCCAAGTACCACCTCGAAAAAAATAACACCGTATTTGCAATATTCAAATAGTTGCGTAGTAGGACTAAGTGTTCATCAGGGTTTACCTATAAAACAGGTGTCAAAACTATATTTAATATAGGCACTGTAACATTAGGCAGTTTGTTCATCAGCATTGCACTAAATCATAAGATAGATAATTCATCTATCCATCCATTTGCTTATCCGCTTATCCTCACGAGCGTTGCAGGGAGTGCTGCAGCCTATCACAGCTGTCAAGGGGCAGGAGACGGGGTACACCCTGAACTGGTCGCCAGCCAATCGCAGGGCACATGAAGACAGACAAGAGTTGTACTCACAATCACACCTACGGGCAATTTAGAGTGTCCAATTAATGTTGCGTGTTTTTGGCATGTGGGAGGAAACCCATGCAGGGACGGGGAGAACACGCACGCTCCACACAGGGGGGTCCGGGATCGAACCCGGAACCTCAGAACTGTGAGGCCAACGCTTTACAGCTGCCCGAAGTAAATCCCAAGATTTTTTCTCACAAAGTGTTCGTAAGGATTCAGGATTAAATGCTAATACATCGAATTTGGTTAAATATAACTGAACTGCTTTTTCTCTCGCGTGCCACTAGAGGGCGCCTGCACAAGGCTTCACCAAGCAAACCCATCCGTCTGTTTTCTAATCAAATGTGGGCGAAGGTTTGCCCACCCCTGATGTCAAATAATACACAATCGCAGCATCGCCGGCATTCAAATCAAGTTGACGTCCCCCCTCCCCTCTCAAAAACCCGACAAAAATGGCCACCCTAAACGCGACTATGCGCGCAGCGTCGTCACATCTGCTTTCTTTTGTATTTTCTTTCTAAATATGTTTGACAAGAGGTGGCGCCCCCCCCCCCCCATCCCCAATCGAGGCGCACGCGAGTACTTCACTGGCTGAGAAAAAAAAAAGACAAACAAAAGTGCTTTTCTTCTTTAAATTTGCAAAGTCTCTTAGGATTGTTGTTTGTGTTAACTTATTGCGGCGAGGGTTATTTATATGGAGAGCTCTATATACATACATATAAATGAACATATATATTAGATATGATGATGTGTAGTTGAATTGTTTGTTTGTTGGAGGCTTTTAGCTTCCTTTTTTTTTTTTTTTTTTTTTTTTGCACCTACGTTGTCATTCGAGTCGGTCCAGAAGCAAAAGTTATTTTTGCAAATGTTTTTCCTTTTTTTTTTTTTTTCCCAAAATTGTAGCTCTCAAAGCAAATCATAATGTGTGTGCGCGTGCGTGTTCTTTTTTTTTTTTTTTTTTTTCGTACTTCTATTGTACTGTTGAACTTCTAGCGACGATGACGGCTCCTTTAATACTGTTTTATAGTATGTGTACCAATAAATGACAGTCGAACATGGGACCTCAGAAATCTGATTGGTTGTTTGGGGTTTAAAGAAAAAAAATAATAATAATCCATCCATCCATTTTTTGCTGGCAGTTTTTGAAATAACTTTGTCGTGTTTTGGTAAAAAGTCCGGCTGCAGTCTTACTGTTTTAACGTGAGTCCGTTTCCAGTGTGTGCTCGTCGTCGGCTTCTCTGGTGGAAAAGAAAAAAAAAATGCCACAAAAAAAAAATCATAATTTCCATGTACACACTGACTCCCCGTCCCCTCCCCGAAAAATAATAAGGATAAATAAGATTTATTTCATCCAGAATCACAAGGAGGTGCAAAGCAGAATAGGAAAGTAGTCCAGTTTCCATGGAGACCATAAACATTCTCGTTTGCAGCAAGCCCCCCTAAAAATAATGAAAAATTAATACTTTTTGGGTGACCTTTAAAAAAAAAAAAAAAAGTACTGTAGATTTTTTTTTTTTAACATGGGAAAAATATTTCCAAAGGGACCAGAAACAACAGCAGCAAACATCCCACGATGCCCGTTTGACTGCATCAACAGATGAAAAAATAAAGTATTTTAAAAAAATCGTTATGAAGTGGAAATAAAAAGTTTTTTCAATTCAAGTTTTAAAATTACTTGTTTTCCTTCCCAGAAAAAATGCTCTATTTGGTGCTTTGTGGGAACAAACAAGTGTAAGTAAGAAAATGTAAAAAAATAAGAGTAAAACAAAAATGTTCAAAATGCAATGCATTGGAATCTAATCATATTTTAATACATAAAATATTTCCACCTTGGTCCTCTACGGGGACCAAAAATATCATTGGAAAATACTACTTTAGTATCCAAACAGTCGCCCGCAAAAAAGTAGTTTTTTTTCGTCCAAATTTGTCAAAAGTGTATGTGTAAATGCAATTAAAAGTATACAAAAAATATTTTAAATATATATAAGAAAAGTTACAAAAAATCTGTTTGTTTTTTTAAAAAAGTGAATCCTGTTGCTTTTTATCAAAAAAAAAGTTGAAATATATGTAAAAAAAAAAAAAATATCCGCCAAATAAAATGAATGAACGCGCCGCTCATTCCGAATAAACTCCGAGCGACGTTGACTCGTGGCCGGCGCGTCGGCCGAGAAGAAGTGAACGCTTTCTGTGAGCTTCTGCAGCGTTGACGCAGGGGGAGGGGGCGCGGCGGTCTGCACCCACCCCCAACACACGTACCTCACCCACGACCTGACACTATTCCAACCCTCGATGATAATCCACTTTCAGTAACAGTTTGGAGACTCCATTTTCTGGAGAGGAGACGCCAGACCTCCCTTGGAAAATCTCCTTTTTCCCGCTTTACTACCGCGCAAGTCCCCGCGAGCGCCGCGGAAGAGCGCCGGTGCGCTTTTGCGTGGACGCAGGGGTGAAGGCGGGGGCTTCGGCTGCTTCAGGTTGGGGGTGGGGGTCTCCCGTCACGCCTCACTCGCGGCGCAACCTGCAGCAGGCCAGAGTGCGGAGGCGCCACTGCGGGGATCCGGACGGAGCGACGCTCTCGCACTCGATGAGTTTGGGGGAGGGGGGGGGGCAAGGGGCTCCGCTACGCATCGTCGCGGAGTTTGGGAGAATCTGCAACCTGGACCGGATCAAGTGGATTTCTTTTTTCTTCTCTTTTTTGTTATTGGGGTGCATTTGTGAGGATTTGAGTGGAGGCATCCCCCCCCCTCCTCTCTCTCTCTCTCTTTCTCTCGCTCTCTTCCATCATTCCTCCCGCCTCTTGCTCTTGTTCTTGCTCTCTTTCCCCGCTCGGCTCAGGTGCTCCCACTCGCTCCGGGTTCGCTTCTCCGGCGGTTTTGGACCTGCTGGATGATGGGACGAGCGGGCTTCAGCACCAAGGAGAGCGGCCAGCTTCTTCTCCTGGGTCAGTGTGTATTTTCGTTCAGTGTGTGTGTGTGTGTGTAACTGTAGTGACTCCACACTGCAGTGTGTATTGCATGTTTCTTCACCCAATTTGATCAAGATGATTTTTTCATAATATTTTTGGGATCAAGAGACAACAAAACATAATCTATATCCAAAAAATGTGTTGATTGATTAGCAATTGTGTGTTAAATGATTTGCATACACTTTCGATGAGATTTGAATATTTTGAAACTGACCGTCATTTAATCCCGAGGAGCCGTAAATGGCCCCAGTGCCAAAGATTTGTAACCTCAGTGTTTGTTTTGTTGTTGTTTTTTTATTTTTGTTTGTTTTTTTTGGCTTTTTTGGCTGACTGTGCCATATTTGGGGGAGTACTGATTCTGTGCGGGTGGTTTGTGTGTGTGTGGCTGTCGTGACTCCACATTGCTGTCTGTGCGTGTCTTACTTATATGTACAAAAATACATATTTTTTTTGTGACACGTAATGAGTTTTTTTGGGGGGGGAAACGATAAATTTATTTTCAGTTAGATTAAATCTAATCTCCATGAGCCACTTTGTTCTTTTATGCTCAATGTGTGTTTTTGTGGTTTTGTTGGGGGGGGGGGGCTGATCCAGTTAATGTGTAGGTGTGCACATGCGTGTGCGGTTATCGCCTTAAAACTGCTATGTGTGTCTTTGGCGAAAAGCCTCCTTTGAACACAGGAGAAAAATGTATGAAAAATGGTTTTAATATTAAATCAAGTCATCCAGTGATTTCTGATACTTCTCGTAACGCTGCCTGTCATTATTATTATTTTTTTTTGGTCGAGCCGTCCATTCCTCACCCGTTTTTGCCGCAGGTGCGTCCCTGCTGCTGCTGCCGTCGGTGTCGGTGGGCGAGCAGGAAGGCGAAAACCTGTCGGGCCTGTCGGAGAATCCCGACCGGGCCATCTTCGCCGTGCGGGAGAACGGGACCACGTGCCTCATGGTGGAGTTCGCCGTCAAACTGGTGGTGCCCTACGACGTTCTGGCCCTCAACCGCATAGACGTAAGGAGGCCCCGCCCCTTCATCGCCCCCCCCCCCCAAAAAAAAAAAAAAAACATCAGCATGCTGAAAAAGTGGGAAGGGGGTCCTTACTTGTGGTCAATACATAAATGAAAAGATGAATTATTGAAACTAAGTAAATACAAACATTTTAAATCAAGGATAAATTAAAACAATAAAAGTACAATAAATCAGATTAAATAATGCAACAGCAAAACACTAAATATATATGCAAATATTAAGAATGAAACAAATTAGGAAATATCACATGAATACATGAGAAAAACCCAAATATTAGCGCGTTTGACTGTTGAAATTGCTATTACTGGAAAATGTGAGTCAATTATTAAAACTAAGTACGTGGCTCCAGTGATGTCATCATGTAATTTTTACATTTTAGTTTTATTCTCAGGGAGGAGGTTGCGTCCGTGCGTAAAATGCTGAGTCATCATTTTCGCTTTCAAATAAAATGCTCATCGTGTTTTTCTTTGCAAATTAATACACTTCAATTGGTTTTTGAGTGTTGGTTGGTTTCCAAATATGACGAAAATATTTTTACATTTTTCTCCAACGAAAGGAAGACTATACATTTATGAACCATAATTGTTTTTGGTATCGCATTTTTAAAAAAAAAAGTATGACAGCATAAAAGATGTTTTTGTAAGCACAATTGACGTAAATGCTCTGGGTTGGCACGCAGCTGATCACCGAGCAGGCGTCGTTCGCGCTGCCTCGCGGCGCGCAGATCGACGGCAAGTGCGGCGGCGCCGAGTCCGAGATCCACATCAGCTGGAAGAACAACGCGTACGTGCTGCGCTTCTTCTTCTCCAAGGTGCGACGCCAACATTTTTTTTTTATCATTTTTTAATCTTTCATTATTTGTACTGAAAAATAGGCCAGTTGGATAAAATAGTTTGATTTTTTTAATATATATATTTTCATATTTTGTCTCTATTAATCGAGTTTGTTAATTTTAAGTCTTTCCTGCATTTTTGTCATTTTTTTTAGGTTGTTTTTGCTCAACCAGTTGTATTTTTTTTAATATAATTTTTCCCAATATGATTAAAACGATTTATTCCAGTGAGATATTCATGTCCATATTAGTAGTTTACGGCGTGTATGCGCGCATTGCAGGAGGCGCGCGGCAACGGTGCGGAGGTGTGGAAGATCAGTAAGGTCCAGTTCGTGTACGACACGTCGGAAAGTTCTCACTTCATCAACGCCTACAACCGTGAGTCGGCTTTTTTTTTGGGGGGGGGGGCTCTTTACCGTGACTCGGCGGTTTTGCACCCGCTGGCGATGACGACGGTCGCTACTTCTTTGCTAACCTTGACTTACAAATCGAGTGTGACCAACCTCATTACTCAATCGCTCTTATGTCGAATGACTTTGCCGTGAATCTGCCGCGGCTGATTTGAAAGCGGCCGGCGTTGAATGACGTCGTTAAGTCGGCTCACGTTTTGGCTCTTAAGACAAAGCGGAAAGTAAACCGAGCGGCTCGTAACTGAAAACCGCTCACAAGTAAGTCAAGGCAGCCCGTAATCAGCGAGCCGTTATTGACGGTGTTGTCGCGTTTCCCCCCCCCCCGCCAGCGGGCAAGCACACGGCGAGCACCCGCCGCCTGTCGGCGTTGGTGACGCCGGCGGGCCGTTCATTCGTGTGCAGCGCCCAGCAGACGCTCACGCTCATCAGCAGCGACCACCAGAAGGGCGTCACCGTCCACATGTACGACATCCAGATTCAACCCTTCGACATGACCGCCGACTTCGTCTTCAGCGAGCGTGAGTAGCGCAAACGCTTGCGGTAGCCTAGCGCTTCACGTAGCTGGGTGACTATGACTGAGAACTATGTAGCGCTGAATTGTGGATCTTCATGGAAGCAGTCATGCACTTCCTGAACTAGCTTTTCCTACACCCCCAAAATACATCAATCTGCAGACAGTCAGCTGGCGTGGCCACGTTAAGAGTGCCTCGTTGTCCCCTCTGAGTGCGCACGAGGTTGAAGGAAAACATTCCGACGTGACGGCTTCACGGTCCTGTGGCCACTTTAGAGCGCCTCGTTGTTTAAATGTGGAAACGTGCCACGGCGGCCTGCTAGTGTGTATTTGATGACAGTTTAGCAAAATTAGTGGAGAGTCTGGCACAGAATAGCTTGATTTATTTTCCTTTTTTATCATTTTGAAGGGGCGGCACGCTGGCTCAGCTGGTAAAGCATTGGCCTCACAGTTCTGAGGTCCCGGGTTCAAGTTCAACCCACCTGTGTGGAGTTTGCATCTTCTCCCCGTGCTTGCATGGGTTTCCTCCCGCATCCCAAAAACATTAACTGGACACTTTAAATTGTCCCGAGATGTGATTGTGAGTGTGGCTGTTTGTCTCTGTGCCCTGCGATTGGCCGGCGAGCAGTTCAGGGTGCACCCCGGCACGCCCCTTGACCCTTGTGAGGATAAGCGCCAAAGAAAATGGATAGATGGATCATTTTGAAGGCTCATTTTGTCTATTTAAGTTATTCAAATTTGGCAGAAATTTAGAACACTCTTCACTGTGTTGTTTGAAGATTTTGTCACTTAATAGACTAGACAATTTTTTTTCTCCACATTTTGATATACAAAGAAAGAAGAAAAGAAAAAAAAAAACAATTTACATTCATTGACAGTGGGTTAAAAGACCTTTTGAAAATGACAGGGACTTGAACACAATGTGTATTTTTGATTTTCTTTTTTTTTGTGTCCCGCGCTCAGCGTACAAATGCATCACGGACCAGCGCGAGCGCCTGGAGGAGACCCTGCCGCTGATCCTGGGCTTCATCCTGGCGCTGATCATCGTCATCACGCTGACCGTCTACCACTTCCACCTCAAGCTGAGCGCCAGCCCGACGGCGCCGCAGCTGCCGCGCGACCGCTCCATGTACAAGAACATGTAGAGGAGTTTTCCTCCTCCTCCTCCTCCTCCTCCGGAAAGCCCCTTTCGCCATTTCTTCCATCTCCTCGACGTTGCGTTTAAGGTCCGTCCGCCAGTCCGCTCTTTGTCCTCGCCGGGAAGACGACTCAAGCGCGCCGTTTGACGGCTTTCCAACACGCTTGCCCCTTGAAGTCGCATCATGTCCCTCCCGTGTCGGGAATCGCTCCCTCGCAACCGTAGAGTGCCCTGAAACACTCACTTTGGCGTTTTGTAGACCTTCGGTTGGTTCCTCGACGGGGCGATTCCGCAGCACTTTCGTCAACCGCGTCCTCGCTGCTAAAAGTCGTCTCGTGTCGTCATTTCCTGTCGCTTTGGGAGCGCGCGCGTGTGAAACAAACCCAAAGCGGCAACGAGCCTGCTCAAATGTGTCAGATGTTATTTTCCTGAAAAACTATGCATAAAAAAAACCTCTGCTGAAAACACTTTCCCTTGTCATGTCATTATTCAAACCGCTTATCCTCACAACGGTCACGGGAGTGCTGCAACCCATCGAACCTACCGAAAGGCGGACTACGACCTGAACTGGTCGCCAATATCGACACCGTCACTGAGCGGGAGTCGATCCCACGCTGCCCGCACCAAAGGCGGGCGTGTGAACCGCTACACCATCAGTCACTTGTTGTCTTTCGAGTATTTTTTTTCCCCACAGCCTCGCTGCCGTCCTGCGAAAGAGACTGACGACGCGCGGTGTCAAGCGCGCAGATGAACTATTGATTTTTGTCATCTAAATTGAAAATGACTTCGATGTCTCCGCTTTGGACGATGTCGTTTCAATTTGAGTTTGGTTGGCTTCCATTTTGTGTCGCTGTCGCACTGCCATTAATAATCATTCAAAGTCAAACTTGTGTCTTTAAAACATTTGTGCGTCATCGGAACTACTATAATAATATACAATAATAATAATATAACCGTTAATTATTAATCCAATTTCATAGTTTTTCATATTCATTTTACAATGTTTGCGGAAGCGAAATCAATGAAGTCCATTTTGAGGCGAAGTTTATAGACCGTTTTCAACCACGTGACTACATCTGGGCCAAGTGGCCATGTTGGATGGGTTCCCTCTATGGCTTTCGCATACAGACCGGAGTTACACAAATGTTTGTACGACTTAAAAGTGACGCATGATGGCTTAAAATACTTTAGAAAGTCATCGGGGCTCACAAGATGTTGTTTCAAGAAACCGCTACGGCAGGAAGTGCGCTTTGATCGACAATATCGACTCATACGCCTTGGGGAAACACAAACGCAGCACACAAATGTGGGCGTTTGTAACCTATCCAGACATCGTCAACTATTTCCTCTTCTCGACAAGCTGTCATACCGTCGACCAACTAAAGAATTACAAAAGGTCTGGAGGCCTACAAGCAATTCAACAATGGCTGGGTTCGACATGCGGCCGTGCCCATTGTAAGCACACTCTCAAGGTTAATGCAATGCAATTTCAATATGTACCGCGTGATCACGGTCAGCATTGTGCTAAATTATGTTGATTATACAACGAAAGAGGTGCAGATTATTATTTTTGTTACTGAAAGAGAGAGAGGTTCGACCGTGACGAGTCCCAAGTGGACCTCGCACCTCTTTCTCCACGTCCACGGCTACATTTTTAACTCAAGTCACGAAACAGCGTGCGGTGCGGTAACTCGTTTTTTGCAAATTTACAATAATGATCCATCCATCCATCCATCTATCACATCTAGGGACAATTTAGAGTGTCCAATTAATGTTGTATGGTTTTTGGTATCTGGAGTGGCCTGAGGAAAACCATGTAGGCATGGAGAGAACCCGCAAATTCCACACAGACGGGGGTGGGATTGAACCCGGGTCCTCAGAACTGTGAGGCCAACGCTTTACCAGCTGAGCAACCGTGCCGCCTTATAATAAAACAGAAATACAGATTTTTTGAGACATGCATATCATTCACACGCGAGCAATATGTCGACCCCTGGCCATAAAGAATACTTCTCCTTCACGGAACTTAGTTATAGCTAAGTAGGTGTGAAATTCTAAAAAAGGTATTCAATACTTACCAAGAACAAAATGCTCGGAGCAAATTCGGACGTCAGGGAATGACTTGGCTGCTGCATCGGCTCTGCTGATACGAGACAGCCGCAGTTGTCGCCGTTTGGTTGCTAACTGCTCCGTTTTCTCGCACTGGTTCTTGATCACAGCTAGCAGTCGAAAGAAAGACGCTTTACAACCCCCACTTTCGTTTGAGCGACCGATAACATAACAGTGCTCCCCCATTCATACGCTTTTCTGAAATGATTCCTGCTTAATTACCGTTTGTTTACTTGAATTCACCCAACCAAAATGGCGCCCGCGTTCTAAAACGCAAGCCATGTGACGTCATTCGAAAACCGGTTGATTTCAGACGCAATATGTTAATCACTAAGTTATAATTTAGTTTTTTGGTTACATTTAGCAGCTGCGTAAGGCACATTAATCAGGTTACAGACATCAGACACAACTCAAAAGCCGACACGTTATGAGCACGGCTTAACGCACATAAGTTGTAACGCTTGCTAACGTAGCAACGAACTTAGCATACCTTGCTAACTTAACACAAACAAAAAACGAAAGTCCACACACAAAGTGGTGGCATTTTATGAATTCGAAAAATAAAAAATGTGATAATTATAGAGTATGACAACTGCAAACCGGTGTTAACGAGCCCTGTGTCTTCCGGGTGATTTTTTTTTTCGCTTAAACTTGCGAGCGCAAACATGAGATACGAGTGCAGTACGGTGGAAAACTCACTTCATGAACAACAAGCAGCTGTTTGTCGGATGGGGGACGAATCCTCAAAAAATGCTTCAAGTATTTTCAGCTAAACAAAGCAAAGAAAATTACAGTACACCTTCTCCGCCAGCCTGATGCTAACGCTAATAGACTCTATTTTGTAGTGCTACCACCAATGACGTCGTATAAAAACTGGACTGCGCACTCCGCATCCATCATTGGTTCCGCCATGGTCAACAGGCTGTGACTTCCGGCCAGGGCAAAAAGTATGGTAAACAGACACACATTGTTATGGGAAACTATGCGATAAATATATAATAATATATATCATAATTAATTATAAAGGTTAAGCTGCAACACACTGACTTGAAACTTGAAAAGTTACTTCCTTTCAAACGCCGGCACGGTTTTGACAGCTAACAGCCCAACAAAAAAGCTAAACCTAATGTATTACAATTAAATTCAATATTATTATGTTTCACAATGTACAATTGTAAGGATGTCAAAGGACGTCAACTTTCACATGAAATTTTGAATTACGCCATCTTGTGTGTCATAGAGGTCAGAGAACACAGCTTGAAGTTTTTTTTCTGTCATTAATTTATCCGATTGGTCTAAGGACTGTGGTGACGTCATTGGAAACCTATTCATAGTACCCAAAGCAATGTTTTGCCCTGACCGGGAGTTGACCATATGAAAGGAGCCTGCGCGCAATCCACTTTTTATTCTATTTCATTGGCTACCACCCAATAAGCGACAGCTTTAACACAAACGCTGCAGCAACACGCAGAGAGATGTAACAGCACTAGCAACCTATCGTCTCCAGTGGCGAAGGGACTCGTGTGAGTGGCGTACCGATGAGCTGTGAGGAGTTCAGATGTCTTATCCTGCTTTCAGGCATCTGCATCAGAGAGATTGCAACAATGGCCGCTAATGGTTTAATTCTATTGGAAAATGTTTTTTTTTTTTTTTTTTTTGTCATTTGAGGGTAGAAGTCTTAGTTAAAGCGTTGGCCTCACAGTTCTATGGACCTGAGTTCGATCCCGGACCCGCATGTGTGGAGTTTGCATGTTCTCCCCGTGCCTGCGTGGGTTTTCTCCGGGTATTCCAGTTTCCTCCCACATCCCAAAAACATGCAACATTAATTGGACACTAAACTGCCCATAGGTGTGATTGTGAGTGCGGCTGTTTGTCACCATGTGCCCTGCGATTGCCTGGCGACCAGTTCAGGGTGTAACGCCGCCTCCTGCCTGTTGACACCCGGGATAGGCTTAGCACTCCCTGCGACCCTCGTGAGGATAAGCGGCAAAGAAAATGGATGGATGGAAGTTGAAACAGATTAATAGCATTGCCACTCATTTCAAGGGGGAAAGACGATTTGAAAAAGGTACGTTCCGAGTTGTAAGCGTGTCTGCAGAATGAATTCAATTTGTGGCACGTGCGGCATTTTTGGGGCGTGAGTGAATGCTGGACACACCCCCAAGTACTTTTGGTGTCCCTCATGAGAGTCAAAATGATTCATATTTGATGCATTTATAATACCATCTTGTATTTTCAAAAATAATCTCCTTCCCGGACGACATTTTATCATCACATCTTCGTGAAATCGGGGGATGCAAACACCACCTGACCTTTTGCGACAAATCACGTGCTCGCGTTTTATTTAGTGGGGTGTCGTCGGAGGCCGAGAGGAGAAGAAGAAGAAGAAGAAGAACAAGAAGAAGAAGTTGCTCTCTTGTGTCGGGCCTCAATCAATATCCCATTACGCCGCAAAGCACTTGCAGCACAACAGAGACAAATAAGACCATAAATTACGGGCTACACCTCCTCCCTCTCTTTCTCGGCTCCGGGCTGGTTTTGGACTTTTTATTTATTTTATATTTTTTTTTGGGGGGGGCGTTGATGAGACGACGAAAAGAAGTGAAGATGACGGAGAGGAGAGAAAGAAGTGATCCATGCAACAAGACGAATGTTCTCATGGAAGTTTGTTTTAATCGAAAGCATCTTCACAGACATGCAAGCGTCACTCACTGTACAACAAACACGCACGCACGCAGTCGTTATTTACATATCACAGTGACTGATGGGTCAAAATGGAGGCCAATGACGTGGAATCATTTTTTTTTTTTCATTTTATAGCTTGCCTCTGGTGTAAAAAAGTAGTTTATTATTATTGTGATGATGGTGATCATGATTTCCTTCAATGTTGTGTGCTACAATAAGTGCGTCAGACACACACCGGCTTCGACGGCTCCCTGCGATAACTTCACATATGCAGGCAAATCATAAAAATGTTTATGTTAACATGATTGGTTGCTTGCAAAATCAACTGTTACTGTAGATTAAAAAAAATTATATTTATATTTTCCTACATTTTTTTATTTGAAGGTATTGTATTTATTTTTATTTATTTAATAAAATAAAACCAATGTGTAAATAATATTGTGCAGTAAGTATGAATTTATTTTATTTCTAGAATTAAAAAAAACGTACAAATACAGCAATTCATGTAATGTGGACTTTAAAAAACGTTTTTTAATAAATGGTATAATTTGTCTTCATTTCTCTTAATTTAAAAAAAATTATACTATTCGTTGTAGATTATAGATATAATAAAATACATTTTGCAAAAATCATGGCTGTCAGGCAGAAACCTCTGGCCAAATATTGTTTATTTATTTTAGACAATATCGAGTCAAAGTAGTTGAGTTTTGAGTACTTGAGTACATTTGTGTAGGCATTTTTTTTTTTTTTGGAATGATTCGGGGCAGAAGGAAAACTGGCCGGCCACAGACTTCATTTAATTTTAATATAGTTGTGCGATTAGAGCATCTAAATCATCGATTAATGCGATAATTGCAAGTTTTAAAAATGTGCTGTTAGGAGTTGAATTCATTTTTGGAAAGGATTCTGCCCAACCGGGAAGAAATATTAAATGTATCATATGCAGTAAATTGTCAGTGATTATTATAGTTGGTCACTTACAATATCTGGTTTCAATGATTGAAAATATTTATGTATGTATTCATATTTGAATGATTGCTGGGTTATTTAATCATTTAAATATATATTTTTATTGACAAAAACAACATCACGTTGCTATTTCACTGCTTTTCAAGCAGATCCCTGTTGACCGTTTCTTTTGCATGAAATATATATTTTTTTTAAATTAAGAAAACGAATGAGGAAAAGAAAAGGCCACACGAGACAAAAATGAATTGCAATAAATAAATAAATACTTGAAAAAGCTCATAGAAAATGTTCAATATTACCCTTTTTCTTTTTTTTTTTTTTTGCCCGTTTAATGGAAGTTCTGTCTACAAAGATAGATCATAATAATAAATATATTTAGGTTTTTGTTTCTTTTTTTTTTTTAGTAACAGCTGGATTCAAGTGGTTTTATTTGGGATATGTGTGTGTGTTTGTGTGTGTGTGTATATATATATATTTTTTAAATATATTTATCAATGAAAAAAAGTGTATTATAAAGAGTAGGAAAGTCTATTGAATACTGCTCATATCACAATGGCTACCACACCATCAAATACTCAAAGTTATCAAAACTGTACACTCAATCTTACAAGTTGCTCTTGATGAAAATACAAGTGCGGGCGACGGGCCGAGGCCCCGCCCACGTTGTAGAAGGGGGCGGGGGGGGTCTCATGTCCACGTAAAGTTCAATATTTTCTCGGTACTTCGTATGGGTTAGCTAATAATCTACGTCACGGTTACGAGTGCGAGTGTTGTCGACAGGGTGGGAGGGGGAGGGGGGGGGGGCTGAGGGGGGGTCTGGGACCACAAAAGTGTGTGTGTGTGTGTGTGTGTGTGTGTGTGTGTGTTCAGCGGTGGCGGTAGTGCCTCATGAGGGGCACGATGCACGACGGCGGTCCGGCCAGTTTGAGGAAGGGATGCTGGAGGAGCTCCTGCGCGGTGGCCCGCTGGGACGGCTCGCGCACCAGCATCAAGTCCAGGAAGGAGCGCAGCACCGACGACACCTGCGGCAACAGACGGGGGCGGGGTTGGGTTTTGTTATATCATTTTTTTTTTTTTATTGATACATTTGTAAAATTATTGTTTGACATTTGTGTTGTGTATTAGTTATAGGTACATTTTTTAAGCATGTTTCATTTCTTGAACATTTCTGTTGTTTTTTTTTCTGTTGTGTTTAGTGCCCGCTCAGTGATGGCGGGAAGGCAGGTGGCCTGCGACTGACTGGCGACGAGTTCAAGCCCGAAGACGACTGGGATAGGCTCTAGCACGCTTGTGAGGATAAGCGGCTCGGGAAATAGAGGGATGTATTTTTTTCTATTGTGTATTTTATTTGTAATATTTACTTTTACATGTGTAAAACAGATTATTATTTGTATATTTTTTATATATTTCTATATTTATATTATATTAATTTCCTTTAATATAATTGTCATTTTTTATATTTTATATTTCATTTAATATATTTTACATTTTCATTTTTGATATATTTTATATTTTATTTAATATATTTTACATTTTCATTGTTTTCATATATTTAATTATTTTTTTATATATATCATTTTTCATTTTTAATTTCTCTTATTCCTTTTCTATATTTATTTATCTATATCTGGAAGTACGCATTTAAACATTTCAGCGTCGGCAACCAACAACGAGCCGATGATGGAACACTAACGAACAAGTCTGTCGTGTGCAAATACTATATATATATATATATATATATATTTCATATGTAATATATAATTAATTACTATTGAATATATATACCATTCGTAGACGACGACTACACAAATGGGCAGTTGAGCTAATCCCTTGGGCAATTAAGGTAACCGCGTGAACGTCAACAAACTTTCCGCGCCTTCCGGTTAGCGCCGGGCACGGCTAGCCGACGCTCACCTTGTGGGACTCTTTTAGCCGCGGGGGCAGGTTGTCGCGTATCCTCCTCATGGCCTGCAGGGGGGGCTCGTTGAAGTACGGGGGCTCGCCGTCCACCATTTCGATCACCATGATGCCCAGCGACCACACGTCCACCTGCACGCGCACGCGTCAAACTAAGTATTGCGATCTTAGCGTCAGGTGAACATCGCGTAGGACACGCTCGTGAACCGCCTGTAATACGAAAATATCTCGTATAAAGAGAGAACATTTAAACACGTTAACATACTTTGAAGACATTTGGACTAATTAAAACACATTGTTTAAACAGAGTATTTGTAAAAAAAAAAAATTGTTAGCATAGAAATGACTGTGCATATTCTGGTATCTATGTTAGATATTTGGGATTTTTGATATGTTTTTTCAGGCCAGTACAAGTATAAATATTCACTCTTTGAGTACTCACTGGTACCGAGTACCCAATACCACTAGAACTTTTCATACTTTAAGGTTCAATGGACACAAATGACAAATAATTGTGAGCATTTCTTCTTGTAGTCGCACAAGACGATTTGCATGTTAAACTATTGCAGCGTAGTGCCAACTCGTGGCCCGGAGGACTTAGTTGATGTCACTTTTTCATATTAATCTTAATCTCATCAGTTATATTCATCTTAATTCAAGGATGGTCGTGGTCCCGTTCACAAGTACTCGATACCTAGAAATAAAATCAGCAGTATCAACCCGATATTGACAGCAGGTATTGGCAGTTGAGCACCGCTTGTAAAAACTGAAATTTAAACGGGATAACGGCATTACATATTCCACCCCAAAAATATCTACAATGTATCAGAACTTTTTACAAAGATACGGCTCTGCATGCGTGTGTGTGTTGGGTCGCAGGTCACCTCCGTCCCATAAGGCAGTCTGGAGATGACCTCCGGCGCCATCCAATATGGCGTCCCCACCAGCGACTTCCTCTTGGGCACCTCTTTGGACACTTGGGCGCAGAAGCCGAAGTCGGACAGCTTGATCTGCACGCGCGCATTTAAAAATTCAAAAACAAACAATAATAATATCGTCAGACATGTTAGCCGCTGACTGCCTCAAGCTGTGCATGGATTGTTAAATCATGCAAACATTTTTATAATTAAAAATAATCATAATAAGTATAGATAATTATTCCATAAAATTATGAAGTCACGAAATGTTAATTAATTATTTATTATCAAATGTATTTAAATGTATTATATTATTATTATAAATTTATTTAATAATAATGAAAATAATAAAATCTTTAAAATGCTCTCGTGCTTAATACAATACTGTACATTTCTCAGTGTTCGAATGTGAAATAAAATCCACATTAGTCCATTTAAAAAAAGTAGTAAATACATGTAATACAATTGTTATATGTAAAATGTACAAATTAAAACCAAAAATGTAAAAAACAAACTAACAATGAGCAGCAATACATTTTGAAGAAGAATTTTGAATTTCATTGTGCACTCTTCTAGTCTATTACATTTTATTCAATTCTTAATATTCTGCTTGTATAGTTTGAAAAAGTAAGGAAAGCGCTGCAATCATTTGATCTTCTTCTCCTTTCGGCTTGTCCCGTTATGAGTTTACAATTCTGAATTTCAAAAAAAAAAAAAATCAAATAGTGTTTTATGGCCTTTTGTCATGTAGTTTGTACACCATCACAACTTTATTGAAAAGCACTTTGCAAACCTTATGTAAGTACTTTTCAACGATTAGCATTTTTAGCCAAAATGGTGGAACGGAACTGGGGGGGGGGGGGGGCTGCAGCTTTCTGATTGGCCAAGCTCCGTCTTATTGTATTTTATGTATTTCAAGATATGGGCCCGAGCGTTTGGCGCGTTTACCCGTCCGTCGCTGGTGAGCAGGATGGAGTCGCTTTTGATGTCCCGGTGGATGACGCCTTGCGTGTGGAGGTAGCAGAGCGCACGCAGCACCGACAAGCACACCGTCGCGATCTGCTCCTCATTCATCCTGCCGCAAAATTTACAGCTTCAATAAGTACACGCACGTTCGTCCAGCTGCCACATTTTGTCTGTGTGTGTTGCTGTGCGGTGCAACCCTTAACATAATTTTCGTGTGTGTGTTTTTGTCGTTGTGGGGACATTTATGTGTGTGTGCCTGCGTGCATCCGATTACGCAAATGTCAAACGAGCATAAAGTTATGCTCATTTGGAGCCGAGCGCATCATCCTGGCTAAGCGGACAAACGCACAACAACACACATCCACACGCTCGGTGACACAAATATTTGTGCAGAGCAGCAAGACAAATGAGCCTTCTGTTTCCGAACACACAATGAGTGGATGCGCACACGCACTCCAAGGTGAGAATCATCCAAAATGGAAAATTGTGGTTCAATATAACGATACAAAATATGATGAACTCAAGTACAGTGGTGCCTCGGTTCTCGACCACAATCCGTTCCAGAAAACGGTTCAAGAAGTGATTTGTTCTAAAACCAAATTGATGTTTCCCATTAAAATGAATGGAAAAAGAAATAATGCGTTCCAAGCTTAAATAATAATAATAAACTAACTAACTAACTGCATAGTAGAAACACATCTATAGTTTAAATACTTTATATAATAAAATAATTTAAGAAATATATATATATTTTTTTACTTAAAATAAGGTCGCTAGCTAGCTGTGTTTTATCGCTTCGCTTGCTCGGGCCAGAAACATTTTCGTGTTTCCTGAGCACATTTGCAGTTGTCGTGAAAACCGCAGCTGTAATTTCCACAGTTATTTGAGGCTAAAATGATCATCTCGGCTCACTTTTTAATGACGCACGACCATGTTGAATCCCCCCCCCCCCCCTTTTTGTATTCCTGTACGAGGGAAAGTGCAAGCAGTCTGTTTGTTCCGCGGGCAATCGCGTCGTTAGCACGCGCCGACAATCCACACAAATGATTGGAGTGAAAGCGGCAAAACAATAAGCGTGGAAACTCATTAACACACACAAACAATTAAGGAAACGCTCGTGAGTTAAAAAAAAAAAAAGTGTTGTGAAAGACTTGATTGCAGACCATCTGTGTTGCTCACGTTCCTCCAGCGCTGACGTTTTCTTTGCTTTTGCAGGGGGCGGCGCCAAGAAACCACCTCCAGCCCCCAAATTTACATGTTCCACGCGTGTCGCCATTTGGATTCACACTCCAGCCGCATTTGACCAGACGCACCACACAAACAACCGCAACATTCTTCAAACTCTTTGTTTAGTTGATAAAACTTGCGATAATCTGCTAATTGCTACTCGTGTCTGCATTCTTGATAGATCTTCATAGTTTGTCTATGTTTTGTCAAAAAGTCACGAGCAGGAACCTCCTAAAAGTCGCGTGGAGATTAGAAATTTTGTCGGCGAATTAATGCTTGAAATATTGCTGCCCGAAGGCTTTTGGGCAGGTTAGTTTTAGCTTCGTGACATTTGCTTGGGAGCAATGTGGAGCATCTTGAATTTTTTTTTTACATATTCGAACAAAATTTCCTCCAGGTCGCAGGAGCTAAGATATGAAAGGAGAAGTTGCTAAGGAACAAAAAAAAAAGAATGACGAGGCCTTCGTACTTTGATGTCTTTGTGCGAAACTAAGCTGACGTTGCCGTTTGGCTGTCCTGTGCCTTTAAACTCAAAAGGCAAGAAATGGGGACTTTTCTATATTTTTGGGGGTGTCACCACTTCCTTCAAAGACATCCATCCTATCCATCCATTTTCTTTGCCGCTTATCCTCACGAGGGTCGCGGGCCGTCCTGGTGCCTATCCCGACTGTCAACGGGCAGGAGGCGGGGTTACACTCTGAAGTGGTTGCCAGCCAATCGCAGGGCACATAGAGACAAGATAACAGTCGCACTCACAATCAACACCTAGGGGCAATTTAGAGTGTCCAATCAATGTTGCATGTTCTTGGGATGTGGGAGAAAAGCAGGAGTGGCCACCCGGAGAAAACCCACGCAGGCACGGGGAGAACATGGAAACTACACGCAAGCGGGGCCGGGATCGAACCCGGGTCCTCAGAACTGCGAGGCCAACGCTTTACCAGCGGTCATGCGTACGCTGCGCCCTACCTGGTGTGCGTGACGATGTCGGTGAGCGCCCCTCCCTCCAGGAACTCCATGACCACCCACAGCTCGTCTCCCACCAGGTAGCTGTTGTACATGTCCACCACGTTGTCGTGGTGATAGTCCCTCATGATCACCACCTACACACACACACACACACGCGTATATTTAATATTAGCTCTTCATCATCGTGGGTGTTTTAACCGTAACAGGATTACACGTGCGGATTAAACGGATTACAATGCAAGTAATTAGCCGCAGAATCGACGCCCGCCGAGAGCGCGCGCACACGTTTACAGCGTGATAGCGGCCGATAAAGGAAATCCCAACGTGGTCAAACGCGACAACGGCTCTCTCGTCCCCGTGACGCGTTGGTCCCGGTTTGCACGTTGGATCCATTACGTCCACATCGCGCAGCGCATGGCGTGTGATACCTCGTTGAAGAGCAGCTCCCTCCTCTGCTGCTTCCTCAGGTCCATCTTCTTGACGGCCACCTGCTTGCCGCTGTGCTTCTCGCTGGCGATGCACACGATGCCCGTGGAGCCCTCGCCGATCTTGATGAAGCTGTCCAGGTACTCGCGAGGGTCGCCTGATCGCGCAGTCCGCAATGTCAGACAAAAAAAAAAAAAAGTACAGGTAAATCATCCACTAACGCAGTGGTTCTCAAAGTGTGGGATGAGTACTACTAATGGTACGCAGGTTCCCTCTGGTGGTACGCATGAGAATCACTCAATTGGATGAATGAATTTACCTTTTATCATCTTTTTTAACTTTTCAACTGCAGTAAAATACAGTTCAATTAAATTCAGTTAATCCATCCATTTTCTTTGCCGCTTATCCTCACACGGTCATGGGGAGTGCTGGACCCTATCCCAGCTGTCATTGGGGAGGAGGCGGGGTACACCCTGAACTGGTTGCCAGTCAATTGCAGGTCACATGGAGACAAACAGCCGCACACACAATCACACCTAGGGGCAATTTAGAGCGTTAAATCAATGTTGCATGTTTTTGGGATGTGGGATGAAACCGGAGTGCCCGGAAAGAAGCCACGCAGGCACGGGGAGAACATGCAAACTCCACACAGGCGCGGCCGGGATCGAACCCGGGTCCTCAGAACTGTGAGGCCAATGCTTTACCAGTGAATTTTGGTTCAGTTAAAGTGCTTTTTACATGTAAATAGCCTAATCCGTTCCAAGGTCCCAACCCCCCACCATAAATAAGCAATGGAAGTACATAATTTAAAAAATGATAAAAAATTATTTCGCGAAAAGAAAGTTGAGTACAAATGGTGAATAAAGATGAATAAACTTGCAAAAAACACAAATTATATCGTTGATACCAATGTGCGCTAGTGAGTGAAAGCGCTAGCATGATTCGGCGACAGTCGACTGTCCAAGGAAAACAAAAAGCATCATAGGTAAAGATCTCTCCTAGCCAATGGGATGCCAGGAAGATGCTACAGCGATAGCCAATGGGAGAGAAGCTCTATCGCACCACATCCGCATCATGTTCGGTTGAATTTGGGGGCTCCGAATCAAGCGCTTACATTTTCCTTTCGTATCCTGATTTTTCCTTCGTAACTAGAGGCAATATATTTCCGAGGAGGCGTTTTGTAACCTGAATTTTTCGTTACTAGAGATGTTCATAAGTAGAGGCATCACTAATGCAATTTTATTTATGAATGCACAGATTATGGTTTTTTTTTTCAGTCACCTGGATTGACTACTAGTTGCAGAGCGGCCCGGAACTGCTCGTGGGACACCCTGGAGGGCTGAGTGTCGGAGCCGGAGCCCCACGAGGGTGGGGGGTACGCCCCCGGGGGGATGTAGGGTGACGACGGCTGGGAGTACGCCCCCTACAGGTGACACACAGCAAGAAAAATGTACAAGTTGATTACTTGCATCATCCCGCTTAAAAGTTTCGAAGGACAAATTCCTCAAGCACATTCAATACAGTGAGAAAACACGTTTTATTGTTTTTACAGGCTTTGGCTTATTTTTACACTTGTGACCAGAATAAAATACTGTAATTTCCGGCCTACAAGCCGCGACATTTTTCCACACGCTTTCAACCCTGCGGCCTATGCGGTGTTGCAGCAAATTTTTTTCTAATTGCTGCAAGAATGAGACCGATGGGATATATGTGCCGAGGAAGTGACTTTTACCGGGCCTGTTAGCGCTGCGCTAGCGTTAGCACTGTGCTACCATGTTGCTGCTGTGTTACTGGCGTGTCTCAGTGATATTTACCGGTGAGTTTTATTTTAACCAGTCATGTTAGCGTTAACGCTAGCGCCGCACTAGCGTTAAACTCTTTCTGTGTACCGTCTTTCTTTGTAAATATCTCTTGCGGCGTATGTATGTAAGAAAATGGTATTTCCTTTACAAATGCACTGGGTGAGCCTTGTAACCAGGTGCGCTCTGTAGGCCGGGAATTACGGTCGGTTATTATCAAACATAAAACAAAACGCACTTTAGCAGAAATCAAACTCAGCACAACACATTGGATGGGGGTACGGCGTACCTGCGGGGTGTACGGCGGGCTGGGCTGGGACGGCGGGTGGTGGTAGGGCGACGGCTTGTAATGGTGAAAGACGGGCGGGTAGGGCAGGTGCACGGGCGGGTAGCCGGGGGGCTTGGCGTGGTTCTGAGGTAGCTTGAGGGGGCCGCGGGGGAAGGAGTCCCTGGCCGCCGCGTGGGGGCTGCCGTCCCGCAACGGACGCTCGTAGTCGCCCTGCGGCAGGTCGGGGCGGCAACTTTAGCGATGACGATATCATGATTTGGGTTTGGCATTTTACGAAACGTGCACCGGCGCAATTGAGCGCCTGGGAGTCAACTAGCGGCGTATTCCTGGCCCGTTCGCTCTCGCACATCGGAAGGAAGCGCGGGAGGATCAGCCCTGACATGTTGGGAGGGTGTATAATTACATGCTGTGAACTCTTATAATCAATCACTCAGAGCAGCGTAAAGAACGTCCCCCCCCCCCCCCCCCAAAACCGGCTTCCCACTGTACCGTCGACGGGCTGGCCATCAGCCAAAAGGGGTCTCCTGATCCATGTTGGTTAAACGCGCATTAATCTGAGTTTGGCAGGGTAATCAACAACCTAACTCAAGTGTGAAATTGAATTCGGCGGCGGGAACACGCTCCAGCCCGCTTTTATGCTAAGGCTGCAAAAGAGGAAAGGGGAAGAAAAAAAAAAAAAACTGCCGCAACATCAATTTGTCACCGAGAGCTGCTGCAGAGAAAAGAAAGAAAGGAGGGGGGCCTGTGTGTTTACTATTACGCGAGAGAGGGGATATATAAAAAAAAAAAAAAAAAAAGCGGGTGTGGGGGG
This sequence comes from Syngnathoides biaculeatus, assembly GCF_019802595.1. Lineage (NCBI taxonomy): Eukaryota > Metazoa > Chordata > Actinopteri > Syngnathiformes > Syngnathidae > Syngnathoides > Syngnathoides biaculeatus. The sequence continues at coordinate 9,732,242 of NC_084662.1, read as the reverse complement.
GCTACATTGAAGGAAAAAAACCAGGGTTGTGATTTCTAAGCTTAGCGTTTATAGCGCAGGGACGAGCAAAGTACAGCCCGCGGGCCACGAAAGGGTCGCGGGTAAATACCCGGTGGGCCGCATTCAAGAACGGGGCGCCGTTCTTTGATGCGGCCCGCCGGGCGTTCACGATACGTCATCTCGAGTCCACGGTCGCTCCGCATCTGGGTGAGTTTCTTTCCAAAACGGTTCATTAAAATGTTTTCATTCTTTTATTTGGATTCATTCATCTCCCCCAAAAAATGAGAGTAAAATGAGCAATTATAGTATGGTTTTGCAATTATCTATTTATTTATCATTTGAAATGTGGAATTATGATCAAATGAACCATAATACAAATAATTTATGATAAAAATAAAACCTCAGACAAACCACAAATTTGACATGTATTTATCAATTGTTTAGCTCATTAAATAATCATATCATTAGTTTATTTTTTTAATTCTAAAAATGGTACATATGCATTTAACTAATAAATAAAAAATATTAAAATTAACATTTATCACTACTAGTTTATTACTATTATAATAAGTTATTAATAATAATTACAATTTATTATGATTAATAAATTACTTAGAATTCGTTTTGATTGATCTGAACATATTTAATATTTAAAAAGTGCTGACCGTGTTATCTTGAAATGCATTTCAGATAATTCCAATTAAAATGAGTTGTGCTAAAATGATTTCCTCACTTTTACACCCTCTGACGATTACTGCAGTCCAATCCTGCATCGCTTGCATCCCCCCCACCCGTACCCCCACCCCCACCCCGAGGTTCTGTTTATTGACGCGTGCGGGTTAAACGCTTTTTCATCAAGGGTCCACATCAGCAAAGCTGCCTGACTCGCCGTGTGTGAGGGAGGCGGGGGGGGGGGGGGGGGCAGAGATACAGTACGAGTGCCGCAGATGCCATCGAGCCTTAATGGAGCACGGCGAGCGAGCATAAGGAGCAACCCCCCCGGCCGCCGGGCCCCACCCCTCTCCTCCCGTCGCGGGTTGACTGCACCGCTACCTCCCGCCCGCGCTGCAAATACTCCAAAAGTCGCAGTGCAAGCGTATGTAGTACATGTTTGGAGAGAAGGAGGGAAAACGTGCCAGGACTGCGAATACTGGAATACTCGACTGTGGAGATCTAACTTAAAAGTGTTCATCATTTCAGTTTTCCTTAATTTTATTTGAAAGGGGGGGGGGGCATTGGTAAAATGGCATCACGTGACACTAGGTAAGAACTCAAGCGCCCTCCGTCGTGGGTTTAGCCGCTTATAGCTAGCTTTAGAGCGCCTTGTTGTCTGCCGTGAGTGCTCACACATCACAGAGAGAAGGCAGAAGAGGGTTTTTTTTCCTTTTTTAAAAAATTCCCGGTTATTAAATATTGAGATATGTTGTCTCTTTAAAAGTACTTTTCAAATAGGTATGATATCCATTTTTGATGTTCTGATCAGGAAAATCTACCTTCAAAAGAGCCATATCTAAGCGAAAATAATAATTTATTTTTATTTTTTATATATTTCTGAAGTTTCTTCCAAAACCAATAAAAATGATTTTTTTATCAAAATTTGGAGATACACATTTCACATTACAATTAAAGATTTTGCTGGGTTTGTATTCATTTTTTTTCCCGTTTTCACTTTCAGTTTTGCCTGTTCAATATCTTTTATTTTAATATTTAAAAAAAAAAAGTCACTCAGCACTCTGGTGGAACATGTTCTAATGTTCAGCTTCGAATAAGATTTCCTCTAATATCGTGAACTTATTTTTCCTCAGAAAAGTTACACGCAATCCTTTCCTATTTATCTCCTTTTTTTTTGAGCGTGCTCCTCATTGTGCTCTTACATAACAATCCCATTCCGACGCAGCATATTATTATTTAAATGTCGTCTTGCTCTGGGACATCTCTTTATTCTTTTTGTCGTCAACCCCGCTCGCCCTCTCCCTCGGCCCCCCCTTCCCCCCCGGCTTTCTTTCCGCTCTCCCCCGTCACGGCCGCGCGCTCGATACTTTAACCGCTAATTGATCCGACTGCGCGGCGGGAGCGAGAAGACGTCCATTCATGTCGGCAGCACGCCCGGCCCAAATCTACTTGAAATAAAACGGAACTCACGGGGACACATCGATGGGTACGCCTACAACTGTAGTTTTAGCAGAGATGTTTTTCATATTTTTAGCTCCGTGAAAACGCCAAGTAGAACAATACCGTAAACGTTGTTTACCTTGCTGATGGTCTGCGAGGCGGCGAGGCTCTCCGACAGGCGCGGGTACGTGTAGGAGCTGTACGGGTGGGCCTGGGCAGGGTTCTTGAAGGGCCCGCCGGCCGCGTAGGGGACGTTGGGCTCCTGGAGCCCGGAGCCCGAGCGGGACCGCTGCCTGATGGCCGGCGTGGGGCTGGTCTGCATCACGTACGAGCTCTTGGGCCTCTTGTCGTAGTCGTCCCGCGTGGCGCCGTAGCTCCACTCGCTGTCCGGGTAGTTGATCTGCTCGCTGCGGAGGGAGGCGCGGGACGGGGTCCCCACCGACGTGTCCCGGTAGTCCTGGCTGGACGAGCCGCCCACCGACGCCCGGTAGTAGCCGCTGGAGCCCACCCCGCTCCCCACCGTGGAGGCCACCTCGTCCGTGGAGCGCCCCTTGCTCTCCAGGTAGGTGTGGTAGTCCGGCGGGAGCTTGCCGTAGTCCGACTTTTGGGGCATGGCGTCCGGGTAGAAGGGGCTGCGGATATGGTGCGAGTGGCCATTGTGCTTGGTGAAGCGGTAGTGCCGCCCCACAGCCCAGTCCCCGTCCACAGAAAAGCCCGGCTTGTCCAGGGCGTAGTCCCGGCTGCCGGAGGGGTCCAAGTCGCAAGAGTAGCGCGAGTAGTAGTGGCCGAAGCCGTTCTCCTCGGGACCGCCGGGCCGGGCGCCCGCCGTGGGCCTGGCGCCGGCGCCGGCCTGGTACGCGCCCGGCGGGCTCTCCTTGCGCAGCGAGTTGGAGCGAGTCACCGAGATGTTGTCGAACTCCTCCAGCAGGCCGTTGATGGATGCGTCTTTGGGGGGTCGGTTCCCCCGCACGATGGTCTGCAAGAGGAAATGAAAAAAAAAACCTTTCAAGTAACCACAAAAAATGAACGGGGTGGGGGGAAGAGTGGGGGGCAGGGGGGGTGGGGGGGTCGGCAGGCCGGTAACGATAGGGGTGCATTCCATTTCAGTTCAACTTCAGTCATTCCAGTGTGAGAACTGAATGAATTGAAATCCATAAGGGGAGACAATTTCAATTCTTTTGGATCTGGGACAAGTATGAAGTCAATCATCACTTGCAACCAATGAACAGGCAACCGTCCAGCTGGATGGACGCCACATGCTTCAAGTCACACCATTTAGTCCTTGCCCCATTTCTTCTCTTCGGTGGCACAATTCGGATATCCTGACACTGAAATCAAGCGTATTCTGTTCCATCCAGGCATCCGTTTTTCTCGAGCTATGAATCTATATAATGCGGTCTTGAAATTTGTGTTTTGAACTATTAAAGAAAAAAAAATACAAAATACAAAAAATACAAAGAGGATGATAACTACCGGACTACTTGCTACTAGCTACCTAGCACAGTGAACACCAGTTTGTTTCTGTTCAAAATAGGGTGGGAAAAAAAAAATCCTAACCCTAACTATAAATAAAAAAAGTTCCATTCGGAACCAAAGTTTGTGTTGATAAAGTTTGCCAAGAGCGTCTGCAAGTGTTTTTTTAGATGTACATATAACATGATAAATACGAGTGATTTTCCTTAAAATGGCTATCGCTAACACGCTAATCACGTTTGCTAGCCATGCTAGCGTTTAGTATTTTGTCGTTTCCCTTTCTATAAACCAAATTTAAACCTTACACTACTCAATACCAAGACATGTTTAAGGATTTAAGCCAATAGATGTTAGTAATTATTAAATGTTAAATGTTAGTAGTAAAAATATATATACATATACTTTTTTTGGGGGGGGCGATTATTATTTGACTTGTGATCAATAATAAATAGATAGATAAAATAAAATAGATTTTTTTTTTTTTTTACATTTCATGATGCACCTCCAGAGAGCGTCCAATGGAAACATAAAAAACAAAAAGATTAGAAAATAATACACCTTCATACCACAACGTGTTTGCTGAAATAAGGAAGTCGGCCATTGTGATTCTGAGCTCATGGATGGAAATTTGGAGGTGGGGGGGGGCTTCTTTTTTTTTCCATTTTCTTTGCCAACTTATCACTGACTTTTGGTACGATTGTGCCTAAATCTGAACTTTTCCAGGCATTACGCCTCGGCTTCAGATGCTAACAGGAAGCCGGCGGTGGATCCGAGCCGCTCCTTCCCCCTGCCCCATTTCCCTCGCAACGGATTAGCTTCATTTTCAGTGGGCGTACCGGGGTGATGCGTTGTAGTAGTCGTGACATCGTGCGTGCGCGCACACACACGAAGCCCGAGCGATTAGGGGCGCAGAGGCAGCTTAAACAGGGGGTGCTTCTCATCCCCTCCTACCTCGCGCTAAGCCCTTCACGCGGCGCTGTCGCGGTGAGTCACGGGAAGCTAGCGCTGCGCTAGTAGTGGCTCACGACGCAAAAGGCTCACTTCAGGGTGTGTGTGTAGGAGAGGGGGGGGGGGGGGGGCAATGAAGCAAATCCAAACACAGCAGGTGCTTGTTTGTACAAATCTGTTGCCTGAGTACTGCGTGGGTTGATTTGAAATTAGTGCACAATTGTCAAGCAACATAAAACTTCCCAGGTTAGGCTTTTCCATTGTGTGTGAGCATTAGCAACAAGCTAGCAAACGTAAAAGTGAGGCTATTTTCGAAACAAAACATTGATTTCTCTTTTTATGGTTATTTTGATAATAAAATTAAACAAAGTCCAATTGTGACGCCATTTTGTTCACTATTAGCATCCGACGCTAAAGTGTGCACCTCCGAATTAAAGCAAAGCGGGACGACGACGCAACTGTAGGTTTTGGGAATTGCGTTAAATCTTTTAAACCATACTTAATTCTGGTAAATCAGATATTTATATGTCAAATGACATCACATTCACCGGGACATCCTGGTATTCTTCCTAATGTATACTTTTACCACCGCCTCTGGTTTTCACGTCAATTTGGGCCGCGTGTCAGCGCTAATGCGTGTGAAAATCTCAGCATCGTGGATATTTCACGCGCTAGGCCGGCTCTTTAATACAGTTGCATATTAGAAAACGGTGGCAATCACACTGAAGCGCATGAAAGCCGCTAAATTAGCTGTCAGCCAGTGCGCCTGTTTTCATTCCCGCCGGGGAAGAAATACAGCGGACACAAAGTTCTTTTTTTTTTTTTTTTATACACCTTTTTACGGTTGAAAGGTGGGTCAGAAAGAAGTCACATTTTCTTGATCCGGGTGAAAATGTATCCTACGTAAAGTAAATTGATGACGGAAGGCTGCCATCTGTCACTCACGGCAACACAAAATTGCTAAATATTTTATATTTAATGTTAGCGTGGCATTGTGGGCCATAAAACACAAAACTCTAATAAGTTGAGTTGGATAATTCAGTCCTTTAAATCAGTTTAACCGGGTATGCCCAGACTTTTTTTTCCCCCCAACATCTACTTTTCAAGCAGCCAGTCTCTCGTGAGCTACCGATGACGGGGTGGGGTGGGGTTGGTGGGGGCGGGGTTGGGGGGGGATTTAAAATACAGATTTAGCTTTTTTGTGCACTGTATTTTCTGTACTTTCATCCTGGATCAGGCTGTGCCAAGGTGGAATTTTAAAAATTCCACACTATCTCATCCTGGACTTTGTACTTTGGCTTCAGACCAGACCTTTCCCGCTCGGAAAAGAGAAAATCTCCATCAAATCTCGTTTTTTGTTGATTATTCACATACACTGACACTACACTCGTCACGGCATCTTAAAACAACAGCATTTCTTCCTCCATTAACATCAAAAGTAAACATAAGCGGCACATCTAGCTCGTCTTTGCTCTACATTGCCCAGACTCTGTTGCTAACTGAAGCAGCAGTGGTGGACGCTGTCATTATAAAACACATTAATGGGCTGCATAAGTACTATAACATTTGTAATTATGAGTGTATGTTTTTAAGAGCGGTTGTAAGGTAAACTAGGAAAAAGAGAGTGTGGCGGAGCAGCTCTTGTTAGAGAAAGTTCATTGTGCTGCCTGAAGGAAACCAGTGGCTTCTTCGTTCATTTTTTTTTTTTTTTTACCTTATGTATGTGACTTGTGCCAGTGGATGAAACAACCGGTCATCCCTCACTCATTGAATCACATTGCAAAATGAAAGAAACTGAATAGCTGCAAGTTATACTTTCAATTTGCATTGGATTATTTTAATTTTTTTGCGCGCAAAGCAGAATATCTGCAAAGAGACTGCATCAGCGTTGCACAATTGACGTCCTTTTTTTTTTTTTTTTTTGGGCACGCCATCCTGCGATCGACCAAGACTGCCTCGGGATCGACCAGTCGATCGCGATCGATGAATTGAGCACCCCTGAGTTTCACTAACCACACGATTGGGATTTTTCAGGGGTTTTCATTTGACCATAATTACATCATTTACTTTTTTTTGTTGGCGGCGCGGCCCGACTTTCCTCCACGTCAGCCGTCAGCCCGTTCTCAGTTTTGACGGCCCCTGTCGCACTCGCGTCACATGCGCTGAGGCAGCAAGGCGGCGCCGCGCCGATGTGCTGACACGACAACACATCTGGGGGGGTCTTCAAACACCGGTCGCACCCCCCGAGCTCCCAACCCCCCCACCCAGCAGAGCGTAAACACGCACATCGGAATCGCCATCCTCAACGCGGGGGTATGAAATACGGCCAAGGATGGAATTTCTTTAAAAAGGGGTTTGATGACGTTCTGAGGGACTGCTGGCAATCCATCACGAGTCGCACAATTCGAAACATCCAGTTGCTGTCAGATTTGGGGGAGGGGGGGCACTAAAGTTTTATTACCGTCACGTCATTAAATCGTACTTCCTCCACTCCATTTTCTTTGCAACAAAATATGGAGGACAAGGGAGGGCAAAAGGAGAGGAGGAAAAACTTGCGTTTATTGCTCATTTCGTCGCAAAGAAAATGAACTCATTACGAAATGAAAGTGCAGAAGTAAACAAAGATGGAAAAGATGAGATTTACTGTTCCGGGCAAGATGCGGCGTTTCCCTTTTTTTTTTTTTTTTTTTTTTTTTTGATAAAATGTGCAGCAGATCAAGACAATCTTGTTTCCAATTATCATTCAAATAAAACATTGACCTTAAATTAAGAAGGAGATGGAGTCATTTGCTTTTCTGCAGATTTCAGCAAATAAAAATACACAAACGTTGCATCAGTTTGCTTTTTTTTGTGACATATTGTCATCACTCGAGGGCCTCATCTGTTCACATTCATAAACACACTTTTTTTTTTTTAATCACTACCTTTAGGCTAGGAGTGCTTCTTTCAGCTAATACATATGTTTCAGACAATAAACTTGCGGGTCAGCGCGTGAAATGGCTGCGGTGAGGGCTGCGGCCATTGTTGTTTTGCAATACCGGGGCAAAGCGCAACGGCGCCCACCGCCTCATTTAATGACCAAATTATGGAAGCCCCCCCCTGTGTGAAAAGTGCGCAGAGCAGCGGCAGTATCCAACTTTGCTGGGTTTTGCGTAAGAAGGTACGAGTGCTACGCAATTAGCCTTCAGCGCTGACCACCTCGTAAGCGGGAGGCAGAAACATGGCTGCCTGGGGGGTTGGATGGGGGGGGGTAAGAGAGAGAGAAAGAGGGAAGGTTAATTGCGTGCCAAATCACTGTCGGGATCACGCCTGGAAATCTTTCCATTAATTTGAATGAGAAGGCTTATAGCGACCGGCCCCCGCAGAAGCCGCCCCCTGTGCCACTCGCGCCCCCACCCGACGCCTCTTTACGCCCTCACGGCCCTCGCGCACGCCGTCGGCTCTGACAGCGGCCATATTTCACCGGCGTGCCGCGTTGGCCTGTCCTTTAGTGATAAGCTGTAATAGATCTGCTCACCGTGGACCGTTCAAGGTAAGTACAGAAGGGGGGGGGGCAGAAGGAGGCAGAGGACAGGATCGGAAATGAGAGCGGAGGAATGACAAAAGAAAGACGACGGAGAGTATGGGTGAAGATGAAAGGCGAGGAGAAAGGGAAATAAAAGGAACAGAACTCAAATGAAAGGACTGGAAGGGGCAGGAAAGTGGAAGAACGAAGGATGGGATGAAGGGAACTGATGAAAGGACGAGAGAAAGAACGAAGGAAGGAAAGGAAAGTATGTCGCGGGACAAGACAGGACAAAAGAGCGAAGGAAAGGGAAAAGAATGGATTGAAAGGGGAAGAAAAAAGGGGGAGATGGAGAGGGGACAGAAGGAGGGGAAAGGAAACGGGTGGAGGGGAAGGGACCGGAAAGGGAGGAAAAGAAACGACAGAGCAAGTGCAGTTAGTGGAAATAAGAGTATACAGCACAGGTGTCAAACTCAAGGCCCGGGGGCCAGATCCGGCCCGCCGCAAGATTTTACGTGGCCCGCAAAGCTAAATTAAATCTGTGTATGAAGTTCCAAGATTTTTATTCAAAACTGTACCAAAATTTCAAAATTATGATGAGGCAGTCAAACATTTTTATGGTTTTGCAGTCGTAAAGGCCCGATGAGGGAAACCGGAACTCCAATGTGGCCCGTGACAAAAAACGAGTTTGACGCCCACGGTGTGCAGTATAGCGAATGACGGGAAGGAAAAGCAAGGGAAAAAGAAGGGAACTGAGGAAAGGAAAAGAAAGCGGGAGACAGGATAGGTAAGGGGTAAAAAAAATGAGAAGAAATGAGTAGGGAAAAGAAAAGACAGGATGGAAAAATGAAAGAATACAAGGAAAGGAAATGATTTAAAAATGTGAAAAGAACAGCAAAGAAAAGGGAAGTCAAAGAAAGGAAAGAGGGGAGAAAGTTCAAAAGGTGTAAACGAAGACTGAGGGTGGATGAAATGAAAAACGCGCGAAAGGAAATAAAACCGGACGAATGACACGACAAAGACAAATGAAGAGGAAGAACACAGTCGACTTTCTCTGAGAACAAAAAAGAAAAGAAAGGAGGAGGAGGAGGAGGAGAGGGAGGAGGGGGCGGGTGCATGACAAATGAGGCTCATTGGGGGAGATAAGGGAGGATTAACCTTGCTGCTAACCAAAGCAGCATAATTAACGAGCGTGGCCTTCCACTGAGTCCCGGCTGCTTTTTCGGAGGCCGACGGGTCGGCCGGGGACGCTGCAAAGTACGGCCTTTTATGGGGGGCACTCAAATGCGTCAGCCATTCACTTCGCTGGACCTCCTTTCTCAGATTTCACGAGAAAAAAGATTTAAAAAAAACCTCCCAACGGTGAAATACGAGCGCGCTAAAACCTTGCCGGCGATCTGGGGTCATTTGCGCCTCTGCCGCAATGCATGATGGGAATGCCAGAACAGGACTAATGAGCACCGCTTTCATGCTGCTGGTGCGACGTTTAAAATTCTTGTGGAAAAACTGCCGGGTCGGCGCCGTTCACACAGAACACCGAGGAGAGCAGAAATATTTCGAGTTACGGGAGTCCAACCTTGGCGCCGAGGCCCGCTGGAGCGTTTCCGTCAAGGGGGGAGGGGGGGGGGATAAGGACAACACTTCCCAGTCGGTCGGCATGACTTAACCTTGACGTCGTTTTGATTTATGGTTTTTGTTTGCGACGTTAGCATGCACAAGACACGCGCCGCAGATGCAGATCTCCTCTCTTGTTTGGGACTTTACCACCAAAACTCTGAATTTCTGAATTTAGACCCGCGTAGTACCTTCTAGAGATCTCTGGGTTGGGTCTGCAGGGCTGAATGTAACAATTTGGAAGCGACTACAGTAGTTTTCGGCACTACCAGTCCCAGAGAACAAATGAGAGCCAGAAATTTCCCATGTCCTACACTCTGGCGTCCTCTGCTGGATGTTAATAGTTATAGCAACAGTAACTTCGACTGCGGTGTTAGGAATAACAGTTTGTATGGGACAAGCCGAAAGACACTTACTTTTTTACAGTAATTGCAGTTAAGAAGCTTAAAGAAGGGAATTTAAATAATTGATTGGGGGGGGATCGCTTAAAGGGAAGTTTGCCCCCCCCCCACAAAATTGGTAAAATCATCTGGAAAAAAAAAATCTGCCGGGACCATTTGGTAATGCGAATATTTCCGGAAATATATAAAAACAAAGTCTCACATATTTATGATATCATTTTCCTATCATCAGATGGAGCTAATTTTTATTACAGCGAACACGAGCCCACAACAGCCACTGAAATGATGTCAAATGAAATGAAAGATGTTCAATTTTAACTGGAAAAAAAGGAATTTTGTTTATTCTTGCTGGCTTGTGGCCAATGTAATTTTTCAACTGTAAAAGTGACCAATGCAGTGATTATTACCAGCTAAGCTTATGCGTATTGATTGAAAAAGCGTGTATGTGTGTGTGTGTGTATATATATATATATATATATATATATATATATTATATATATATATATATATATCGAAGGGGAGGGGGGGGGCTGAAAATAATTTAATCTCAAAAGGGGGCGCTGCAAAAAAAAAAAAAAAGTTTGGGAACCACTGACATAAAGGGAAAATAATCACCAATAATATAGAATTTCCATTTTCCAAGCTGCTTATCCTCACACGGGTTGCGGGAGAGCCGGAGCCTATCCCAGCAAGCTTCAGGCAAAAGGCAAACGACACCCTGAACTGGTCGCCAGCCAGTCACAGGGAACATCGACATAACCGCGAACGTTTTGACTTTTGCAGCGTTCAACGTCACCGCTTTGCTTTATTTGCAGGGTTTACGTCTTGGCCTCCACCCACGGCCACACCCGCTTTGACCCGGTGCCCTTCGACCCCAAGTCTCAACGACAAGCTGCAGAGTTTCATCCCAAAAAAAAAAAAAAATAATAATAATAAGATTAGCGGCAGAGGCATAATGAAATACAAACAAGTCCCATCTGTGACCTTAAGCATATTCGTGGCCTACATCCTGGACCAGCATTAGGAGACAAAAGGGTTGCTCTGCGGGGTTCCAGTCACCGTCGTCGCTATTTAGGACGACCTCAACGTCTGCTCAAATCTATCAGTTGTGATTGATTTCATGAGGGGGAAGAAAATTGTAATTCATAGTTCGTTATTGGGATAAGACCACTCTGCAGGATCATGTAGCTGAAAAGGACAGCTTTAAAAAATAAATAAATAAAAATGAGGAGGAAAAAAAAAAACGTTTTTTATTATTTACATTTAAAACCTTATTCATAAATTTTCTCCCCTCATTGTAATTTTAAAGACTGCATAAAATGGACGGAAATTGTTTAAAAAAATTATTTAGGTAATTAATTTTATAACCACACTTTTAACATATCACATGATTACATCAGAATTTGTATTCAATGATTTTGTTTAAACCACTTTCTCGGATTTACGGTTGAGTTGCAGTTCCACGCTTCGCCATACGAGGGCGCCACAGGAGTATTAAAGTAACAGCTTTTCGAGCTCTGAATGTCTTGGGATGTGATTCAAGCTTGTCCTTGTTCTACATAACAACAGTATGAGGAAAAAGTGATTACGCCAGTAAAATGTTGATGCAAAAATTGTTTTCTTCTTCATATTAATTGTAACTATAAACCCAGCGGGAAAAGACTTCCAAACAGAACAAACCTCTCTCTCAAGAACCAGAACCACCAAAAAACAGGTCATCATATGCTAAGTACTGTATGTGAGCATCCAGCAGCACCAAATCTATCAGATCTCCTGGCAAAGACCAAATTTCAGTTGCAGTCCCAGCAGAATTTTCACCCAGACAGAAATCCCACCTGTTGTTGTGTCCCCTTAACCTGGCGGAAGTCCGGCATCCCTCCGAAGGCCCTGGCCTCGCCGGTGTCGCCGGCCTCCCCGGCTCCTTGACACCCGCCCCCCCGCCGTGACCGTCGCCGGTCACCGCTGTCCTCCGGCTGGAGACCTTCTCGCTTCTGAGCAGCGGCACGATCGGGTTTCCTCTAAAAGGGTCGGCGGGTGCGGGGCGGCCGGATGACATTTCGAGCCTGGCAGGTATCACGTGCCGCCATTTTGACTTTGATGCCTTACTGCCCCCTATTGAACGTCCGAGGAACCGCACCCCCCACCCCCCTGCCCCGATGAAATGATTTAAGTCTTTTCGAGCAAAACTGGCAACCCTGTGTTGGCGTTCCAAAACAATTCTGCATCCATGAAGTGCTTGCTGACAATCTACCTCTTCCTGGATGATGTAAGGCTGAACGTTCAGCTTCCTGAAAATACTCTGAGATTTCTCCGCCCACACTACCCACAGTGCACTGCATGCGCCTCACGGACACAAGTGTGTGTGAGTGTGTGTGTATGTGTGTGTGTAGTGGGTGGGTGCTCCATGGCGACAGGAAAAAAAAAAAAAAAAAAAAAAAAGAGGAAGTCTGTTGTGTGCAAAAGATCCTGGATTGCAATGCTGGTCTCAATCTTTCAGGTCATTCTGACATTCATAAATGATCGGTTTACATTTTTTTCCCCCGGATTGTTTTTCCTAGCGGTTATCATGTAGTATCGCTGGGGAGAATACATAATTGAAGGCCCACCCCACCGCCAACATTTTATAAAAATGTTCCTACATTAATCATTTCAACCGTAACTATGCCACAAAATATGATCCGGTTTTAACATCATTTCAAACTCATTTTACGACCTTTAAAAAAAAAACAGCTTACAGATGCAGCTAAAGTGGGTGTGTACATGCAACTTCCGACAACAACCCAGACTAAACCTATCTCCTCCCATTTAGATGGATGCAATCTATCCAGCCATCCATTTTATTTGCCGCGTATCCTCACAAGGGTCATGAGGAGAGCTGGAGCCTATCCCAGCTGTTCACAGGGAGGAGGCGGGGTACACCCTGAACTGGTCGCCAGCCAATCAGAGTGCACATCGAGACAAACAGTTGCACTCACAATCACACCTAGAGGCAATTTAGAGTGTCCAATTAATGTTGCATATTTTTGGGATGTGGGAGGAAACCGGAGTGCCCGTAGGAATCCCACCCAGGCACGGGGAGAACATGCAAACTCCACACAAGGCGGGTCCGGGATCGAACACGGGACCTCAGAACTGTGAGGCTAACAGTTTCCAGCTGACTCACCGTGCCGCCAGATGTAAACTACTTTGGAATAATTAACTGTACGACTTCCCTGCTTAATCAGGGCGTGAACACCATCTTATCACAATATATTTTTCATCTAATGTATTCTTTCATAACACAAAAGAAAAAGATGAAAAACAATGTAAAGCGCTAACTTCTTTTGTCGCGTGGAACGAGATGACTTCACGCGGTTCTTAACCTCAAATGTCAGGACCCGTTGGAAAGGCAGGATTCCCTGTAATCAAATCCCGGCGGACGTTACGAGGGCAAACCACTCACATTCTCGGCATGTCGCTCCCGTCGACCGTAATTGCAACCGCAGCTGAGAAAACCTGAGCAAAGTCCACGTAGAAGGCAACGTGCGCCCACGTGAACGCACGCAAACCCGTAGGCGGGCATACAAACACCCCATCGCTGTATTTGAGGGTGTGAAAGTCCAAAGTGCAACATGAAACCACTTTCATGACTCCCACCAAGCCTTGACGCAAACACGCTTGAATTTTGAAATCAACATGACACCTTTGAGACAGCCGTGTTTAAGACCCACACTCGTGAATTAGCCTGCCTGGTGGTGACGATGACGATGATGATGATGGCGGCGGTGGGGAGCCGGAAAGCAAAGCTAACGCTCCAGCGGAGATGAGCAGCCTGACAATCAAGGCTACGGCCCTCACGCATAAAACATGAGACCGCCGGCGGGACGGCAAGGGTGCTAGTAGACGTTATTACGGCTTCACGGCAGGAGTTCTCCGCTTGGATTACCGGATGACACGCACACGCACATGTGTCGTAGCGCCATACATACCACGGCAGAATTTGCAATGTCTAGCGATCATGCATAACATTAACAGTGCAACCTTGGTTTGTCTGTTAATCCTTTCCGAAAAGTCGAAAACCAAACTGTGCAAAAACCAAAGCAAAATTTTGCTTAGGAAATCATGTAAATGCAAATAATCTGTTCCAAAAGCCACACCACAATCCGTTCCAGGAAACGGTTCGAGAAGTGATTTGTTCGAAAACCGAATCGATGTTTCCCATTACAATGAATGGAAAAAGAAATAATGCGTTCCAAGCCTAAAAAAATTGGGCTTTTTAAAGTATTTTTTTTAGGTTTACCTGATAATAAATTGCATAGTAGAAACACATGTATAGTTTAAATACTTTAAATAATAAACTAATTTAAGAACTATATTTATTTTTTGCTTCAAATGTATGCTTTAGTAGTAGAGTACGCTAGGCTGGGAGTGCATTGCCGTATCTGTAGCGACTCGGCGCCCGGCCTTGTAAACTTTGTTTATTAACAAAAGTGCAGAATAACTTTAAAAAAGCAACTTGCCTTCTTTGGAGCCATGATTGGGGGTTAATACGGTAGACAAAGAGAAACAACAGTCACTACCGGGAGACGTCTGTGTACAGAGGCTGCGTTATAAAGAATCACAAAAGTGCGCTGGCTGCGCCGCGTTCATTATGTCATTTCCGGGTTTTTTTTCCGGGGGGCGTTCGACTTGCCTTTAACAAAACACTTTGTGGGTGGGTCAGGCGCTTGCACCGCGCGCGTCATGTTATTTCCGGGTTTTTTCGGCGGCGTTGGAATTCACAACAAAACGCGTCGTGGGTCAGCTGGTCTGCCCGCGCGCAATATGTTATTTCCGGGTTTTGTCGGCGGGGCGTTCGAGTACCGATTTTTGTTCTAAAACAGAAGCAAAAAAGTCTCGAACTTTTCGTTCGAATACGGGGATGTTCGAGGACCGAGGCTTTACAGCGATAAACTCGAGTTCAACAAGCTAGCAGAAAACAATGTGAAACCCATACAAACAACAAAACAGAAAATCTTATTCTCTTTTATCCAATATAATATTTAAGATATCTCATCTCCCACGACAATCGTAATCCGCTACTGGTAAGTGATCTGTCGTGAAAAAGTTTCCCTCAAGAAATCGCTGCATCTGAACTTACTTAAATTTGCCTGACAAAATATGTATAGAACAGAAACACACACACCAGAGTAGTAAAAAAGCAAAATAAAATCAACGGCAAATAGCAGATGTGCCCATGATGCAATGCAGCATGACAAAATGTTTACAAGCTGTAAAAGTGAAGTGTCAATAAAGTTCCATACGCATATGGAATGCTTTTTTTTTTTTTTTTTAAATGAGTGGTGGACTCACACCAGCAGGCGGGCGGGATTGGTACGGATCGTTTTCAAAGCGACAAAAAGCGAGCGGATTCACGAAAACCGGGATTTCCGTTGTGTTTTTAATGGGATTGAAATCAAAGCGCAAGGGCATTTCAGATTAGCTCGAATTGTTAAAGAAAAAAAAATCTATTTGTTCCCATTCAATCATGTTTTCCCTCAAAATGGGAATAATTAGCAAATTCTGGTAGCCTATGTAAACTCATGAGCAAAACCATACACACGAGCATAACACACACTAGCCATAATGTATTATTTGTTCTTAGTGTGCACAGGAGTGCTAGGAACAGAACTGCCAACATCATATTGCTTTCGCCATTTCTTTTATACGTATAAATATCCACACATTTGTGAGCGAGGGGTGTTCAATCCTAGTGCAAGAACACTAGCACGAGTCTACGAACGGCTGTCGGGTTCCAGGCAATCAAATGCGAGGAGGCGACGCAAGCTAAAAAGCTACAACGTTTCCTCCTCGAGCCGACGCTGAGAAAGCTGATTTTCTCAACCATTGTTTGTGCGCCCCACTTATTACTATCGAAGCGCTGCTTCAAAACTTAAAAAAAACAACAACAACAAAAAAAAAAAACCACACAACCGCCTCGAGACTCCGGCTGAGCCTGATGATTCAAGACAAACTGCTGTCTTTTTTGCAGAAGTGCACAACTTGCCAGGCGGAATGTATTTAACACGCACACTGTAAACCTAATTGTATGTTGGAAATACGGTGAATCCTCATGATTATTTTTTTTAGCAGGACAAGCAGCACCCATTAATATTGTATTTACTTAACAGTAATAAACACAGTAAATAGGACAGAAATGTCATCAAGATGTTTGTCTGTATTATCTTAAAATACTGCCCCCTTGTGGCCGAGGCCAGTACATAAGGAGCAGCACTGAAATTTATATATCATGATGCACAAACAATTGTTGAATTATGTTAGTGCTTTATGGTTTATGAAGTACAATATTGTAGTGCACCATTTTCCCGATTTTTAAAAAAAATTGCAGGGTGGAGGCGGGAACGGATTAACGACGTTTCCCATCGTTTCAATGGGGAAATGTGATTTGTGATACTGGTTGGCTTATGGATGTGGTCTCAGAACGAATTCATCTCATACCTCAAGGCACCAACTGTGGTTTCTATTGTGAAAATGCTGCAAAGGTTTGAGGAAATATGCTAAAAATGGCACTTCGCAGCATGTCAACAGAGCAGAACAAGCTTTCACAGAGCCACTTTGCACCAATCATTATTATTTCTATGATTAGCATCATCATCATCATCATCATGAGAGGATCATGGGAACATGCGGCTATAGCTCATCTAGCGTTTCCTGGGGAATGGGGGGGGGCGGCTCATGCGGCTGAAAGAAAGCGAAGGGTGGAAATGAGCTCTAAGTAAAGACTTGGCAGAGCAATGTCGTTATGTCATGTGTGGAGTCGTTCCGCCGGTTCCCGCCTCCACCGAAATGCGCGGCGGCGGGCGGCGGCGAGGAGATGCAATAACAAGGCGGCGGGGCAGGGTTAGAGTGCAAGGTGGGGGGGGGGGGGGGCAGACGGGTAGCGGGAGTCATACTTTGGGCATTTCGGACGGCCGCACCTTCTTGGGAGATATCTGTGAAGAGAGCAAGACAATTATCTTCTTGTTCCCCCCTCTTCAGAGATATTTCCTGTGGCATATTGCTGTTCTTGGTTGTGATCATTTTAGCAGTGAGAGCTAAAGAACGGCACGAGGTAATTCAAACGTCGGCCCGAAATGATTCGTACGCCCTGGCTGCGATGCGGAGTCGGAGGTGAATTGTTATTTGTATTTCCAGCCGGAAAGGACACAAGAAACTTTCGTTGTGATCGACTGACCAACAGTTTTCCGGGGTCCGCCGACTGCTTTGGTCAGTGTTTCCCGACTTTTGAGCCAAGACACACATTTTACATATAAAATATATGTCGGTCACAAAGAGGTTTGCGTAGGTTAACCTGTGGCCGCAACACACTTCCGTGTACAGGGGCTGAAGCCTATCCCAGGGGTTTATTTTCTTTTTATAAATACGCATTGGACACAGTTGAGAACAATGCAAATTTTAAGAAAAACATTGCTGTTGGGGAGAGGTTTACCTAAGTTTAACGTGTGGCCGCAACGCGCTTCCGTGTACGAAGAGCCCACTCTGTGTCTTTTTTTTCTTTCCAATCATAGTTAATGAATGCGAGTTTGTGTAAAACCAGGGGTCATTTATTTAAATATTGGTATTTGTATTGAAAACATCTGAGCGGCTCCATCGGTATGTGGGATTTATTCTTGATTGAGAACAGATCCACCAACGAAGTATTTGTAGGCGTCCAGACTTTTCTACGCGTTCAAACTCTTCCGCGTGAATCTCGACGACTTCCTCACCAGATCCGTGTGTAGATCGAGTTGTCCAAGACAAGCGGAAGCGGGTTAATAGTCCAATTTCTGATCGGCAAAAACTTCGGCATTAAATACGGGTCCTCTATCCCAAGTGTCTCTCATTTTTACACATACTTTCATTTATTATCACCTTCTAAATGTTGAACCATATCGGCCAAAACTCTGGGCGTCGTTCTATTAGACGTATTTTTGCGTCATCTCCAACCGACTTAGCATTGAAGAATGCTTTGCTAGACAGACACTTCCGGCGAGTGACACGATTTGATGACGTACGTGTGCGAGCTCTATAGATATTCTTTTAGATAAAACAGTTTTTTTCATGTTGTTCCTCACTGTAACCAATCCATGCGCAGGTTACACAGCGAATCTGTATTTTTCGCAATTCTAACAACGACAGTTACTACCTGTTGCTCGTGTCCTGCTGGGAAAATGGAGGAGTCTATAAAGTCTTTAATCACTTGCTTGTGTCACCCTCAAGCCAATCCACAAATAAATCTTCACTGGAACGCCACATTCATTCGGGGCTTCCCCGTTTGCTGAGCGGCATCCGCACTTTGAATGCAGAAACAGATCGATGGTTAATTTCCAACCTGGAGGGCGGTGAGGGGGGTCCTTCTGGAAATCTGAACGATTAGCGGAGAAACGACGAACAGTGTACGCGGACGTTCGGCGCTGGCACAACCGTTACGGGTGGAGCGCTGCGGCCGGTCGGAATCTACTCAAACGTCTTTTGTGAGTATCGGTGCGATAGCCAATGAACAACAACACAACAGAGGAGACACTCAGAAGGGTCAGAGATGAGGACACACAAAAGAAAATGGAGATTTGCATTGATGCTCGCGGCTAAAACAAAGTTTAAACCTGCAATAAGCGAGCATATTTCCCTCATTCTTGTTTCCACCGAGACGTGTTTTTGCAGCCAGCTGGGACGACGTCAGTTTACCAAACATTTGCCTGAGTCATGTTTGTCATCTGCTCCCCAAAAATGTAGGTCTTCAACATTTTTTTTTTTTTTTTTTACAATGACAACAAACATCAGTAGCGAGATGCGCTTGTTTTCCCACTTTCATTTCCAGCCGCTCAGATCTCAAACCGCTTTGAACGCATCGCATCAAAGAGAATATGCAGAATAGCGAACGGCACTGTATCCAAACGCAGAATCCTTCAATGGTAGCTCGACTCAATCATTTAAGTGTTAGTAGGAGGACGCCGTATGTTATCCTACAAGTTGCTTCACAAAAGGTCAATCAGGTTCTACTAATAACTTGTAACTACTGTGTAATAACTGAAAATGAATATTTATCCTAGTTCACAATAAACAGCATTTTAGCCGCAACCCGTTTGTTGCCAATCCCAGTCGAAAATCTACTGCACGATTACACGTCGCGTATTTAACAAAACTATAGAAATCCGCAAGGGCACGGCTGGGCATGTCAGACGGTAACAATTGCTTTCAACACAACAGGGGCGGGAGAACAACGTGTCCGGTGCTGGTACTGCGGAATACACTTACACACAGGTGTCTTCCCGCCCCGCTCCTTGCCGGTGTTGAGCTTGACAACCCTGTCCACGGTCGTTACCCCTTTACAAGCGAGTAATAAACAGCTTAATGCAGGTTTAAAGCAGCGCGGCGCGCCAGGATGTGATTATTAGCGAGCCTATTAAGACTGATGTAATAGTGCGAGGTGGACAGATGGCACTGGAGAAAACAAAGGAACAAGTGTAGGATTGGAGTGCTGAGAAGCGGCAGACATGCTCAAGTGAAAATGTATCCTTAAAAAAAAAAAAAAAAACAATCAGATAATCTGAAGAAGACAAACTGGAAGAGTTAGCGACATCCTAAAAGGAAAAAAAAAAAAGTTCAGGCACGGCTGGATCCATCTGGGCCGGCCCCTACCTTCATGGGTGCAAGCTGGATGGGGGTGATGTAGGAGGGGTCCACCATGGGCTTAGGCCGGTTGGCCGTGTCGGCCAGGAGGCTCTGCCATTGCTGCGGCAGCCCGGTGAACTTCTGCTCCCGCGGATCGAAGCCCGTGTGGACCCGGTGCTCGAAGTTGGACGGGGCCGAGATCTCCAGCCGTTTCTTCTTCTTCCCAAACATGCTGGAAAACCCTGACAAACCTGCAAAAACGACGGACAACGAATACATCACTTGTGACCTTCCACCAAAGAGTTGCTAGCTTATCTGACTGTCGCTAGCGCGGCTCATCTTCGATCGCTCGCTGTAAACTGCGAACTTTGATGTCTGTTTTTACTGGACTGCCGCTAGCTCTGCTCGTACCGTCACTAGTTGCCATCTTGGGTTTTACTTTTTACTGGACTGTCGCTAGCTCTGACAATGCTTCCATTTGACGATGACTAGCTCTGTTAATGCTATCACTAGCTGGCAGTGTACTACGCGTGTAAGCGCTTCCAGCGTGTTGCTAGCTTTGCTAAACGGTAGTCACTATACGTCTCTTAGCTATTCCTGCATATAACTTCAAGCTCATTTGTAAAGTAAAGGAGCTACTATGCTACTACTACGCTGCCTTTGCATCTACTTTTAAGTACACTCTATTATAATACACTTGGTTACACAGTGACGAAATAGAATGTGCAGTCACGCGTTCTAGTTTACGATGCTGCGGGACAAACGAGGCAAGTACAAATGTCTCAACGTGCCAAAAAAAGAAGTCCACTCGGTTATATAATTTAAACAGGAAAAAAAAAAAAGCTAAACTTCTTCCACTGTGGTGGAACAAAATGTCAGACAAATGACGCCAACTTGGGATTTTACTGCTTGTTTCGGGACTGAGCGCGTTCTGTGAGAGTCACATGAAGAGCGTGGCGTCCCTCGCACAAAATGTCATCCCGCTCGCCGTGAAAGGGGGTCATTGTTTTGCCCTTTCTAGAAGCCGTTGTCTTCGCTCATACTTTGGGCAGTCCAGTTTTCCTTTCCTGCATCTGCTATGGCACAGATCATATTAATCAGTAAAGCATTTTTTTTTTTTTCAGGACACTCGAAGGGGTTACGCTTGAACCACCGACAATCTGTCTCAAATTCAAATGGGCTGACGGATGAAATATTGAAGTGTTTACATTTCAATGCGAAGAACAAGCCTCGGAATCGCAATTATTTCCTTTGTTTGGCCAGACGGGCCAAATGAGCTACTTCAAACGGGAAAAGACAGAGCGATGCAAAAAAGATGACACGAAGAGGAAGTAAACATCGGGCTTTTGTGGCATAAAACCACAGCGCAATGTATGCTAATCGTTTACTGTGGACTTGAGGGAACACTCAATACCAGATCAAAAACATATTTCATTACACAGGCCGGCTTGAGGATGCGTTGACGCTTGAGCCGACATTGCGAGTCAAGCGTATGTCGTGTTTGCACAGCCTCGGGATACAACAGGAACATGCTGTGACATAACAGATACTTTGATTTAATTGCGATGAGACTACACCGTAGGGACTAAAAAGCGTTTGGCACTTACATACCGACAATTGGGGCCAAATTTGAAAATCTTCCCTTGCGATCATTGTTCCAAAGGCCCGATCGTCCGTTGTCTTCTTTTCAGCAACATCGATAGTTTGTCTTCTTTTTAAGAAATGAAGGCTGTACACCAAAGCAACAGTTTTAACGATGAGTGAAAGCAGGGAGCAGGTGGAGGAACAATTAGAAAGATGGAGACAAGCAGTGGAAAGGAGAGGAATGAAGATGAGCCAAAGTAAAACAGAGTTTATGTGCGTGGATGAGAGAGAGTGAAGAGATGGCGAGGGTGGACGACTTCAAATACTCGGGGTCAACAATACAGAGCAACGGAGAGTGTGGTAAGGAAGTGAAGAAACGGGTCCAAGCGGGGTTGGAACAGTTGGTGTCTGGTGTTCTATGTGACAGAAGAGTCTCTGCTATGATGAAGGGCAAAGTTTAGAAAACAGTGGTGAGGCCGGCCATGATGTACAGATTAGAGACGGTGGCACGGAAGCAGAACTGGAGGTGGCACAAATGAAGATGTTGAGGTTCTCGCTTGGTGTGAGCAGGTTGGATAGGATTAGAAATGAGCTCATTAGAGGGACAGCCAAAGTTGGATGTTTTAGAGATAAGGTAAGAGAGCGCAAACATCCATGGTTTGGACATGTCCATAGACGAGAGAGTGAGTAGGTTGGTAAAAAGGGTGCTGAGGATGGAGCTGCCAGGCAAAAGAGCAAGAGAGAGGAAGACCACAGAAAAGGTTGATGGATGATGTCAGGGAGGACATGAGGACTGTGGCTGTTAGAGAGGAGGATGCGGACTGTGGCGACCCCTAATCGGGACAAGCCGAAAGGAAAAGAAGAAGAAGAATATGCTATAAATTTAGTAGCAGTACACAACCCACTCTGAATGACTCTGCGACCTAATTTTATGTCCTGACCCACTAGTTGAGAATCATTTCCCTAAAGTATTACTTTGATGGTTCTCATCAATGTCCAACATCCGAGATCTGGAGGGGGAATATTGCCAAAACCGAGCAAAAATCTGCATCAAATGATATTATAATTCCCTCCACAGGTCTCCGATTAAATAAGCAGCCTGCAACGTGAAGCCAGTCCTTCCATTCAGCGCATTCTTACGCAACACGGGCTGACGTCCACTTCCACCGCCATGACTCAACGTCCGTGCCAACCTTGTTTCCGTTATTAGCGCCGGCAACGCGCAAGGTGACCCGCCGCAAGTCGGAATATTGACCCGCAGATCATTGCGATAAGTAATGAGAGTTGCCAACGGTGACGAGGCTGAAAATGACGCATGAAGAGGGAAGGGGGCTCCACCGCAAAAGGTTTTGGTTCCCCAAAGACAAATGGCTCAACAAGTGCATCGTTTTCCCAGAAGATTCAGTAACTGATGCTTAAATGTGACGGAACTCGCACCCTGATGCGAACGTGTGCTCTGGAAAATGCGTGGATGGATAAATGAAGCTAAATGCACATCCAAATTAATTCTCACGTGCAATTTTCTAAATAAAAACACACACGGACAGAATGTGAAAGGGCCGAGTCGTCCCCGGGCAAAGATCCTGACTCCCAGGCTGATTTGTCTCCAAACCATCTGTCGCCAGCTTCGGCCTCCACAGGCATTTCCTCATGGTGTTGTTTTTTTTTTTTTTTTCGGGTGGTTAACAGCCACTGCGCACTGGAAGCTGCCCCACCTTGCAGCAAAGCCCACCATGTGCACCCATCCGGAAACTTAGTTACACCACTTCACATTTTCCACATTTTGCTGTTATAGCCTCATTCCAAAATTGAATTTTTTTTTTTTAAGTCTTTAAATTTTCCACGCAAAGCACCTCAGAATGACAACAACATGGGGGCGATTTCGGAACATTTAAAAAATAATAAAATCATTGGTGAGTCATTTATTAAGGATAAAGTAAAACAAAGCTATATTGGAACTGTAGTTTGTGGCATGTCGAGAGCTTAAAATATTACTATGAGCAATTAATATTTTTCAGGGAGAGGTGTAAGTGCCCATTAGTTATCAATTTTGTCACTATTGGCACCAAAACTCGGACCCCACCCCTTCTGAATAAACAGAATTAACCTACATGTTTGCATGCTCATTTTAATCCTTTAAGATTGTTATCTGGAGGCTTAAAATTTGCAGTTGAAATGCTGAATAGGTCGTAACCATCCATAATTCAAAATGCGACAGTGTAAACAAAAAACGTGTGATAAACAAGCAGTGAAAAAGGTAATGAGTTAGGGAGTTCAATAAAAAAAAAAATTAAAAAAAAAGTGACTTTCTAAAGGGCGCCTTACGGGGATTTAGGACCAGCAAACATCACAAAGTTGTTTGCGGACCCTCAATCAATAGATGACTCGTTCGCTTTGTCATGCTCAATCATCTGCGTCGGCGTGTTCCCTCAAGACACGTGTACCGTTTAATTGGCTTAAATTAAAAAAAAAAAAAAAAACATTTTAAAAAATAGACTCGCGTTTCACCTTCCGCTTCCTTCAATATATTTGCTCAGTCGTAAATAACCGCTGAGAGGTCTGTGGCCGTGAAAGCAGAATTCAACTTGAGGGTAATAACGCCGAGGATGATTCATCTTAAGCAGAGTGCACGCAAACATATTTTTAACCGTTTGAGAAGATACATAGACATTTCTCCAGTGTCTACACTGTAAATGTTCGTATATCGGTCAAAATGTCGGACACTGGCTTTTAAAAAACCGCAACATCGGTATTGGCATCGGCTCCGCCCCTTTCGCCATGTCCCACGAGTTTCCAAAATGGCGATTGAACAAAACAGGTTTGAAGTGGATTCCCTATCGCGTATTCCAGATAATATTGGGCTATGTTTTTTCCAAATGACTTGTTCAAGAGAGTTCTACAGAGAGGTCTCAACTATTTCACGTAAGGATATGTACACGGAATTAAGATTTTGGACGGAGCAGGACGCAAAGCTCTGACTTTGCGTCCTGCTCCGTTACAGCGAAACGTCGGCGATCGATGCAAAAAAAAAAAAAGTTTGACGCCTCACAAACTTCATATTGAAATCCAACAGGATAAAATAGTATATTTAATCGGATAATAGTAAATAATTCAATCAAAATCAGAGAAGTTACTTCTCCCTCACTTACCTTCGAACATACAACCTTGTGTTTGTTGATATTGTTCACATTTAGTTGTACGTGCGCTCTTCCGGGAGCCTTAATCCATCGTAGACACTTTGTCAACTGTGTTTTAGGCTTTGGAAAATGAACCCCAGCAGGATATCTTTCATCAGAATTGCACATTCCCCAAGCGCATCTGAGGACCATTGACCATGAACTTTTCCAAGCGCACGCTACTGACAACCAGCATTGCTCGTGGGACAATACGGCGAGAGGGGCGTGTCAAGCCGAGGGTTAAGACAATGCGGCTATTGGCTATTATTGTACGACCGGATGACAGGTCGGAAAGCTCCGTTGCTCGGGGTGGTGTTCCAGACGCATCTGAAAATTGGGGCCTTTCTGACTTTAATCAAAGAGGGCACGAAGTGGATGCAAACGCTCAAATTTGCCAAGTGCGAGGCGCTTACCGCTGAGACTGGCTAACTGACCTCATTTATGCTTGAAGCAATTTGACTTGTTCACCGCGCATCTAATGATATTGTGGAAACCTGCGTCGGCATACAAATTCGGGTTACATCACCACCACCACCGGAAGGATCAGATAAACCTGCATTGTAAATGCCATCCAGTTGTTGCTGCTCTTACCTAGTAGCAAATGCCGGATGTCTTTTAACCAGTCCAAGTGCTGGCGATAAGCCATGACCGACTGCAAAGGTGCAGTCAGATCCTGGTCACATGTTGGACTTTAAAGAGGACCGCTAATGGATCTGTTGAACGCCACAAAACAAAATGAGCCTTGGAATCCTTTTGGGGCCTACTAGCGATGATTCAGGTCAGCTCCCGGACCCTCAGCAGCCCCCCCAGAGGGATAGTGTTACTACGACGACCAGCCCGTGACTGCATTTGTGCCTGCATGCTCTGATAACTCCCAAAGCGAGGCGCAAAAAAAAAAAAAAAAAAAAGCGCCGATGCCAGCAGCCCGCCCGGCACGCCAAGGCGCGGCCAGACAGTTTAAGCCCGGGTACGTCCCGTTCTGCTTTCATTGTTTGCCTAACTCCGTCTGACCGGGCCGCATCCCAAATCGAGCGCTCTCTGACCTTGCGCTGTCAAGCGTCCCGCCCGACCCGACACGCGAGGACGCGAGTTGCGGCAAATTGACGGCGGCTCTTTGTCGCCTCCTCTTTCAAAAAGCACAACTGGTCTGGCAGAGTAGGGAACAGCTGATCCGGTCCGGCTGTGGCAGAGCCACGGATGGACATTTGGCCGCTGACGGGAAACGGAAGACCCAAGTTCCATCCATTGAAACAGACTAAACCATTTGGGTCCATTTTAACACATTTCAATATGCATGTGGGTGGACGGTCGCAGCTAAAGCCATCATTTTTTCACAAAAAGATGCGTTTGATGGCTAAAAGGGTCACGCAGCAGTCACACCCCTCACTGCAAGTGCGAGCTATAAATACAGCACGCCACCTTCGAGGGTCTCGCCCCAGGGTCTTCTCCATGCTGAGGCGGGGGGGGGACAGCTGCACGCTAAATACAGAGCAAGGCAAGGAAAATTATGACAACCGAAATGCAGCCTACACTTGTGTCACGCAATCTTGGGAGGGTCAAGATCATTCTGGAAGCTCATTCGTCACGTGAATAAGGATTCGGCTTCAAATAGATGAATAACACAGAATAAGACAAGGGTGAAGGGAATACATCCATCCATTTTTTGCCGCTTATCCTCACTAGGGTCGCAGGGAGTGCCGGAGCCTATCCCAGCTGTCAATGGGCAGGAGGCGGGGTACACCCTGAACTGGTTGCCGGCCAATCGCAGGGCACATTGAGACACACTGCCGCACTCACAATCACACCTACGGGCAATTTAAAGTGTCCAGTTAATGTTGCATGTTTTTGGGATGTGGGAGGAAACCGTAGTGCCCGGAGAAAACCCACGCAGGCACGGGGAGAACATGCAAACGCCACACAGGCGGGTCTGGGATTGAACCCGGGACCTCAGAACTGTGAGCTTTCCAGCTGGGCCACCGTGCCTCCCACTATCTAAAATCATCATTTGGAAATGCCTTTCATCTGTTGCAATCTATAGCTATCTGTATTCGAATGAGGAAAAAGCACATAATATTATTGTTCGTCAAAACACGCAGTAATAACATACTTCAGTTTTTGTCACACCAGATCAATTGAATGGCTCAACATGCTGCTTTGTGCATGGCTTTTCCACCTGGATGCAGTATAAGATATACCGGCTATAAAGTTCATTAAAACGTCTCAACTCCTTCATCAGTACGGCACTAATATTAGTCGTTCTTAGCAGAGGACAAAGAATATATGACCGAGTACTGTTATATCTTTTTATGCGTTTCTCCGCCTCAACATAGAAACTATTGAACATTAAGCTAACAAGCTGCATAGTTTTGTTTTGAAAAATTTAACTATTTTTATGATTATCCTAATCTACTTTAAAAAAATAAAATACAATTTAAAACCCCAAAAAGTTTACCATCCCCTGGAACAAGGGCAATTGTGGGGGCAAGACCCCACCATATATCACGTTGCTCTATTCTGCACCTCTGGGGCAAACATCTGTCCGGAAGCATAAAACTACAAAATAACAAACCAATGTTTCTTCTATCAAAAGCAGAGCAGAGTTTGTCAAAAAAAAAAAAAAAAAAAAGGAATGAGCGGTAATGCTGCTGGGCACAAGCATATTTGTTGATATTAGCATCGCTGTGAAGCGTCTAATCATAAGGCAGGACAATATATTCTGCGCCCCGCAATTATTCAAGAGATCAATGTGAAAATGAAAACGTTTAACCTGCCTGTCATGTTGCGGCTTATATCGACTCATTTAAGGAAAGATTTGAAAAACTGCAAAATAAGATGATAAAACCTTTAGAGGCCTAACTAGCAAATGGGATCCGAATATATTGCAATCGTTGTTTCATCAGGACAACTACGCGGTCAAAATGGGTTCTTAGCTCTTTTCTGCAACATTCACGCAACACATTAAGTCTCCCGAGTAAGTGATGATCGTTGCTAGTCGGCTCTCATCTCGCCGCCTTTTAAAATAACGGACTTCCTGTGGGTGGTTTCCAGAGCGAAAAGTACCACATTTCCTTGAAAGCCTTCTGCTTCTCTCCTGATTACCTCGCATTAAACCCGCAACTTCATCGTGTATTATTGATAACCTGCTGTGAAGCCCTCCACTTCCTGTTGTTAAAGCGAAAAATGTGTTTTTTTTTGTGATCAGGACATAAGGAAGATGGATGTTAGCCGCGTTTGGGTGGTGAATTTGAGCAATTTGTAAAATTAGACATCAATCTTCCTAAGCATCACATTCCTTCATTTTTTTCTCTTATAATATTATGCTGTCTTGTCATCTGTTTTTTTCTTTAAAAAAATACTTAAGTATTTCAATTTTCTCACCCCAGAACCTAGAACTTGAAAATTACGACCACTGTAATTTCCGACCTACTACCCTGCGGTTTATGTGATGATGCGGCGCTAGTGTTAGCGCGGCGCAAGCGTTAGAATGGCGCTAGCGTTAGCACGGCGCTAGCGTTAAACTCTTTCTGTGTGCCGAGGCTTATAACCAGATGCGCTCTCTAGGTACTCTGACGGCATTGACATTTTCTTAAATTAAATCAAAATAAAAAAATAAATAAAATTAATTTAATTAATTAAAACTATTTTATAGTATATTGATGGACCAATTCTTGTAAAGTTTCTATCTTAAAGTTTTGCTTTGTCATAAAATGACACTATTTCCTCCCAAGTTTCTTTACTTGAGCAATTTTGCAAATTCACTCTCTTTAAAACTACAAATTGTCTTTATGAGCAGGCTAATGTGGCGCTGATGCTATCAATCTCTTTCACGGCAGGCAATGATAGCCGGCGGGTAAAAAAAAAAAAAAAAAAAAAGAAAGAAAATGTCAGCTTTGACAGATGACCCTCCCACAGGATTTTCCCCGCGCGTCCCGCTCGCCGTTTGCTGTTAATCCCCGGAAAGAAGAACGTCATCGTGACCTCGTTTTGGGGAGAGCAGAAGTTCACGTGACCATCCACTTGCAGGCAGGTGGCACGAGATGGAGGAGGAGTTCTGCAGCAGAACTCTTGATGTACTTTGTGGGTTGAAGAATCATCAGTCGCTACAAAGTAACAACAAAATACTCAAAAAGTAATAACGCATATCTAAAATAAACCTAGAGAGATCGTGACACGGGCGCAGATGGAAATGACTTCAACAACGCAAGCGAGGAAATGTAACAATTAGTGAAAGAAACGACGGGGTTAAATACGCAAATATTGACAACGAGAAACAAGACACGAGTGGGTGGAGGGAGCTGATTGGTCAGGACGAGGGAAGTAGATAAACGTGAGCAGGTGCACGAGACGTGGAAAACGCCGGAAACAAACAAAATCAAGCTAACACAACCAAAACAAAAGACAAATTATTGTTATACTTTCAAGTCGTCGAGACTGTTTCATCATTTTTCTTCAGTGTTTGCTTTTAAAATTGCACTCAAGTCGGGTTGTAGTTGAAACTAGCTTAACTTTACCTTGCAGGCAATGCCCACACTTTTACCAGCTTCTGACTCGTTATTATTCATTTATTACTACTAACGCTACTGTACTGTCTTGAGCAGCAGGGACAGAAATGTGCATAATGGAGCTTTCCGACCTGTCAATCACTCGTACATTAATAGCCAATCAGATACTCCGTGGCTTGACACGCCCCTGCCGCCATGTTGTCCCACAAGCAATACTGGTTGTCAGTAGTGTGCGCTTGGAAAAGTTAATGTTACGAAGAAAATGGTCCTCAGATGCGCTTGGGGAACGTGAAATTCTGATGAAAGATATCCTGCTAGGTCACAAGGGCCCCGCTTGATTCATTTTCCAAAGATCTAAAACGCAGTTGACGAAGTGTCTACGGTGGATTAAGGCTCGCGGAAGGGCACGCGTACAACTAAATGTGAACAACATCAACAAACACCAGGCTGTATGTTCGAAGGTAAGTGAAGGCCAAAGAAATATCGAAGTATAATCGCTTGGTTACGCTAATTTAATTGATGTCTTGCTTCAACATGGCGAGCGTGTATTTGGTGAGGAGCTGCTGGGTGTTGGTGATTGGCAGAGGACATCATTGGAAGTGACGTTCTTTGTGTTGCTTTTGTTGACTGTGTGTGCGTGTGGAAAACACAACACAATGCAGCGAGGTTATCTGGCCCAAACAGGCGGCAGCGTCGGGCCGCGCAGATAAATTGAAAGTTATAAAACATTGATCAGAGCGCCATTATGTTCTGTCCCTTTATCCATCGAGCCCCCTTTTCCACTCTCATCCGTGGACAGTAAATGGAAGCTTGTACCTGTTGACCTACATTGCTGTCATCTTGAGTTGTGGTAATCCTGTCGTCGCGTGGCTTGACTTCTGCCACATTTTTGGCAGAAAATGACTTTTTAAAAAAAATATATATACACTTTTGTATGAGATGTACGAGGTTATTCGTCTGCAACTGAACGGCAAAGCTAACATGGAACGCTAAAAGTGTACGTTCAGATGGATGTCGTTCCACTCGAGTCCTGAAGCTGTCAGTAGTATACGTTTCAAACTTCATAGTGACTGAGAACGAAACAGTCCATCTATCATCTACCACTTTTCCGGGTCGGGTTGCGGGGGAAGTAGCTTCGGGAGGGATACCAAGACTTCCCTTTCCCCAGCCACTTCTTCCAGCTCTTCCGGAGGGATCCCGAGTCGTTCCCAAGCCAGCCGAGAGACGTAATCTCTCCAGCGTGTCCTGGGTCGTCCTTGGGGTCTCTTTCCGGTGGGACGTGCCCAGAACGCCTCACCAGGGAGGCGTCCGGGAGCCATCCGAATCAGATGCCCCAGCCACCTCATCGACACTGAGCCCCTCCCCGGTGACCGAGCTTCTCGCCCTATCTCTAAGGGAGAACCCAGACACCCTGCGGAGGACACTCATTTGGCTGCTTGTATCCGGGATCTTGTTCTTACAAACAGTGATATTAAATTCTGGCATGGGCCGTTATGATTTGTCAAACCGAGGTCCTCCTCCTGAAATTTGAATGTTTTGTTACTGCCGTATTAAGCTTCTCAGAGAGTTTGATCACTACGTAATTGGAGTCCACCTTTTACCCCAAGTTAGCTGGGACAGGCGCCGGCATTCCCGCAACCCCCTGTGAGGATAAGCGCCTTGGAAAATGGATGGTTGTTTACTTTATTGCTAACCCCATTATCATTTCAGCTGTGTGGAACCGGAATGCTGATGATAAAGAATGGCGACAACAAAAGTAACTCGGAAATGGGCTTGAAATTTTAGGGTTTACTGACGGCGTTATAATAACTGCTAAGCTAGGAGGCGGTTGCTGTTCCACTTAAGTCCTGTAGGTGTCAATGGTCTACTGAATAAAGCAAACGTCTTACCGATAAGCCTAAAAGTATTAGATTGAAATCTGATTTATCGGGAACAAGTGTCCAGTTTTTCCATGCAGTACTGCACGACCCATTACGCGAGTAGGGAGGATGCGTAAGCCCTGTCGTCTCTTCAAAGTGACAAAGGGTGAAGTGCGTGTTTCTTTATGAGAAAAGACACGCTTTTTACCTTCACCGGCTCTCCGAGCACGAGAGCAGGCGGAAATATTTATGACCGGAGCGGCAGGGGAGGCGAGCGCGCCGTCGCTTGCCTTCAAAGGGCGCTCAGAGGCCGCAGCGCCAGTTACTATGCCAGCTGCGCGTTGCTCAGGTGGCCCCTTCGCCGCTTCGCCTTCGACGGGCCCGGAGGAGAAACGAGCTGCTTTGACGGTGGCGGGTGTCTCCGGTTCGGACTGGACCTGACATTTCATGGACGGAAAAGAAAAGGGCGGTTGTCGTGGGTGTGCGTCACATCTCGTGACTTATTCCCTGAGTTATTTTAGGAAGCATTGTGAAATCATGTACATTATTCATCATGTGTAGCAGGAAGGAGGCTCACTTGAGGACATGCCCGTCAGAAAACGGTAGTCTCAGACCCAATAGTAGCCAGAACACTCCTTTTATACTGCTACTCTAGTTTTAAGACCAATAGGACCAAAGAGTCGGTTTGGCGTCCGTCGTTGAGGGTGGACCCCAGCTCCTGCCCGAAAATAGCCGGGAGAGGCTGCGGCACACCCGCGGCCCTTGTGAGGATAAGCGGCTCAGAATTTAAAGTCGTCAGTCATTACCAGAAGGAACGAGTACTGATTGGTAACTCCGGACTGGTCCTTCGTCAGATAATCGGCCAGCTAACGTTATGATATTCCATGACGCGTTGTTAGCATCGTCGTTAGCGTGTTCGTGGTTCACTTGTCACAAATTCATATATTCGCATTTCTTTCTGTACTAGCCGCTGAAAAAGTCACCTGATGTTCTTTCTGAAAAACTAAGATGCCACATGATGGTGTTGAAGCCCTGACAAAAGAGAAAAAAGTGCTAGAGAAACTCGCGTCAAATAAGTATTTTGGAAGCCTTGACTGAGAGAAAAGCTTTGTTGTTTTGGGAGGATTTAAGTTTAGCCTGGGTTAAAAATGGAGGAATGGAGAGTGTTGGGCTCGTGTGCATATATTTGTTTTTTGGGGTTTTTGTTTTTTTTTTTTCAAAATCACATCATTTTTCATGGTAATGTTGGAAGATGAATGTGAAATTATATAAAATTATGCTAGGTTCATAGTTGGTTGAAAATTTACAGTTCAAACTTCCATCCATCCTTCCATCCATTCATTTTGCTCATTTTAGTATTTTAGTGTTAGTCCTTGTCGTAAAGCACAAAACTAATTGAGTTCCTTAAGTGAGCCACATGGAACTTGGGGAGAGGAATAAACACCAGAATATCAGTATTTTGTATTTTATTATAACAGATATTTTTTCAATGTTTTCTCAAATATTTTCTCTTTTTTGACAATTTTATATTTTCAAATTTATTTGTTTGTCTATTATTTTAGATTTTTTTTAATATGTAGGTTATCAATTAATTTTATAAATATTTTGGAGCTATTCATGAGAAACAGGGGCCAATCGCGACCACAAATGACAAAAAACATGCAGCAACATATGTAGACAGACAATATGACAACACCCGCAAGCATATTTTCTTTCTACTCTGTGAAAATGACTAATGTTTCTAGAGTTTACCAAGTTTGTGAAAAGCATCCATTTTTTTCGCCGCTTATCCTCACGAGAGTAGCGGGGAGTGCTGGAGCCTATCCCAGCTGTCATCTGGAAGGAGGCGGGGTACACCCTGAACTGGTCGCCAGCCAATCGCAGGGCACATCGAGACCAACAGCCACACCCACGATCACACCAAGGGGCAATTTAGAGTGTCCAATTAATGTTGCATGTTTTTGGGATGTGGGGGGAAAACCGGAGTGCCCACCCGGAGGAAACCCACGCAGACACGAGAGAACATGCTAACTCCACACAGGCGGGTCCGGGATTGAACCCGGGACCTCAGAACTGTGAGGCCAATGCTTTACCAGCTGATGCCACCGTGCCAACCCAGTTCAAAATTAACGCAGGAAATTCTGAACATTCCAGCAGGTTGCGTCAGTCACTAGCCGGGTTTGCTGGTCTTGCCGAATACCGAATGTTATTTTAGCAGGTTTGTGACTCCATAGAGCTCGAGGTCCGGTGTGACTCACTCGACAGAGGTTCCCAGCAGATGTTCTAATCAGAGCAGCAGACTCATACCGGTCCACATGACTTCACACGGCCGACGCGCTGAGATAACACGTCGGGATTAGGGCCGCATAGAGTCCCTCCGCGGTTGCGTGCACCGACGTGTGCAAAGAAGCAAGACGAGGCAGTTCCCAAGATGGGGTATTAAAAAAAAATCACCATGGGGTAAATCCGGGTGGGGGCTGTTAAAAACCAAAGCGAGTAGCAAGGAAGAGAAAAGTCGCGCTAAGGAACGGAAAAAATCACTTGAATCATTTCAGTTTTTTTATGCATGATCAGAAGGAGCTCGGTGGAAAATGATCGGTGCTGATCTTTCAACTCCAACTTTATGAGGGTCAGTTAGCAAAGCCGATGCGAATGTTATGAGAGGAACGAGCTCGCTTTCAAACTGTGCTCATCGTGTGAGAGAGAGAGCGAGAGTGTGAGAGCGAGATCCAGAGACACGACGCTAGCAATCGACCTAATGGGCAGCTGACTTGATGAGCGTGCAGCTGCTGGTTACTGAGCGCTACTTGCATACCACACACGTTAGCGTGTATCTTTTTTTTTCTTTTTTTTTGCGTGTGCTGCCATCCCACAGCGGCGGTCGTTTCCTGCCGTTTCATGCCCGAGCATCCAAGAGGGCACAGCTGTGTCCCCAGATCGCCGCTTTTCATCTATTCAGATGCCGCATCCGCGCTAACGTTTTGCGCTACGTCATGAACAACCGACCTCGCGCGGTCTTTGGGCTGCGATCGTCGCTCGTGCATAGAAATCGCTGAAAATCACTCGTGACAAAATCACCCCGCGCAGTGCGCCGTCAACTAACCCATTCATTTTATGTGCTGACGCAGCGCAGCGACGTGACTTCGTGTTGTGTTGGTGGTGTTGCCTACGTTGAAAAACTTTCAATTCAGCATCAATTCGACATCTCAGCGCATCCATTCGGAAAGACGGCGGTGGAGTCATCTCAGTGAAAAAAGGAAGCGATGAGAAAATGGAGGGGGAAATGATTGTTTCAAGACAAAGGGCAAAAATTGCGCAGTCGAGTGATGAAGAAGCAATAGATAGAAGTATTCAAGACTTTGAAAATACAAGGTACGGGTTGCCCAGACCTTTTTTACCCCAAGATCTACTTTTCAACCAGTCAGTCTCTCGGGGGGAATGTTATGTTTTCTCTTATATTTAAAATACAGAATTAGCTTTTTGTGCACCGTATTCTCATCTTGGATCAGGCTGTGCCAAGGTGGAATTTCAAAATGACACACCATCTCATCCTGCACTTTCCACTTTGGCTTCCGACCAGACCTTTCCCACTTGGAAAAGAGAAAATCTCGTCCAGTTTAACCACTTTTTCTTCGATTATTCACATACTCCGACAGTCATGCGTCTTAAAACAACGGCATTTCTTTTATAACTTTCTCCATTAAAATCAAAAGTAAACATAAGCGGCATGTCTAGCTCGTCTTTGCTCTACGTTGCCCAGATTGTTTTGCTAACTGAAGCAGCGGTGGTGGACGCTTTCATTATAAAACACATTGATGGGCGAAGTAAGTACTGTAACATTTGTAATTATGAGTGTACGTCTTTAAGAGTGGGGGCGGAGGCATGTGAAAGGTAAACTAGGAAAAAGAGGGTGTGGCGGAGCAGCGGTCGTTGTTCGAGAAAGTTCCGTGTGCTGCCTAAAAGAAACCAGTGGCTTCTTCTTTTTTTACAGTACTTATGTGAATTGTTCCGTTGGATGTAACAACCAGTCATCCCTCACTCATTGGCTGACATTTTTTTTTTTTTTTTGGCACGCCGTCCCGCGATCAACAAAGACTGCCGAGCGATTGCGATCGACGCATTGAGCACCCCTGTACTAGGTTGTGGGAGAAACACTTAATTTTTTGAAATATTACCGATAAAAATGGGACCTTTCACAGCATAGCTAAACATGCTTAGTTGGTTAGGGTTTCTGTATTTCAACTTTTGTAGTATTTTTGCGGGGAGGTTTAAATGTCAGACCGAGGCGACGTCGAGCAGTATCTAACGACGGCCCTGCTCACTGGTGGATCTTGCGCGTATGGCGCCAAAGATTTACTGTTAACTCTCATACCACACGCTATTCTTTGAGGCGTGCCCCCACCCGGTGGGTTGTGGAGCCGGGGCGTGGGGTGTAATGAATCACGCGCACCCGTAACGAATGTCCTTGTTCAAGTTTGCTTTGATGCAATTCCACCTGACTGATCTCAATTCACAGAACAAAACTGCGTCTCCGCTGACGGATTCCTTCAGGATGCGTGACTTTTCATCACGAGTCTCTTCCTCCACTCTAATTCCCTCTGCAGGCAAAACAAGGAAATTTGATTTTTTTTTTTTTTTTTAAATGCCAACATTGCACTTGCATCCCGCTCAGTAGAGCAAAACATAAAAGACGGTGGGGTTTAGTGTTGCCAAGCTGACCCAGGATCTGTTTTCAATCAATTTATAAGCTCTAAATAGGCACTTAATTCATTTTCAGAGACCAAACACTAAAATTCACAGTTCAGTTTTTTTTTAAGGTGATGGTTTGGTTCATATTGGGTACAGCAATGGAACAAAATGTATCGATAAACATTGCTGCAGATACAATGGAACAAAATACTTGCAGTCAATTCAAAAAACGCAAATAGACACATAAATTAATATTCACGCTTGTAAAGCAGCTTGAATATTTTTGTTTTACAAAAGCACCTTGTGTTCTTTTCTGGAAACTGCTAGCAGTAAATTCTCCCTCAAAAAAATCAGTCCTAAATAACCAAAATAATGTAGATAAATGTTTTTCAAAAATTAACATTGCATGATATTTAACAGCTTTTTTTTTCTTTTTCAGGAATGTGGAACATTAATAGTTTGTCTTTTTTACAGCGTGCTAATAGTCAACTCCAATAAATTAAAGATCCTCAAAATAATGTACACAATATTTTTAAGTCAAATTTAATATCTTTTCTTTTTAGGAAAGTGCAACATTAATAATTTTAGTTTTTTTTTTAGAGCGTGCTAATAGTCAACTCCAAGAAATTTAAGATCCTCAAAGTAATGTATACAATATTTTTAAGTCAAATTTAATTTTCTTTTTAGGAAAGTGCAAAATTATTTTTCTTTTTTTAGGAAATGAACCAGCAGACAGGTGCAACATGAGTAGTTTGACCTGCCAGAATTCTTATGCAATAAAAACAAGTTCCACAGAATGCCAAAATTACTAGCCATGGCCTTGCCGAGCCAGAGTCTGAGCTGCATTGTAGTTGTCTGCGAAGTCCGGCTTGAGCGCAACACGGAATTCTTTACAACTGCAATTTAATCGAATTTCCTGGTGGAAATATTTCCAAGAGATGTTTTTTTTTTTTTTCCTTTTTTTCTGCCCGATCTCCTCCGTTGGACTGGTTCGCCTCCTTGGCGATGTTTGTTTTAGGCGTGCTCACATCCCCACTCTATATATTCATTCGAAAAATCAACCGAGAAAGGGCGATAGTTCTCTCAGGTGTGAGCAATACGTGACATTTTGGGAGGTTTGATGACGCAATCTCAAACAAGCTGTGCCAAAAAGCAACTGCTGCTGTTCGGCGTCAGCCATCTTGTACTGTCAGCCTCCTAATACTCGTATTGTTGTCTCATTGTGGCAGTAATGACTCAATTTTGCTGCTGGGGGTGAATGGGGGGGAATCCAGACACATGCAATGTTAATTACGTGCGCAGGTGATTAAAACCGGCTTGGTTGGTGTCGATAAAGCGACGGAAAGTGATTGAAGGGGCAGACGCCGAAGCAATTGGCTTTCTCGGCCCGGTATCGCTTTAAATGGCGATTACACTGGAATTAGGAGGCGACCGGTCTAGTCCGTGCTCACGAAACCAAACGGCGAGGAGGAGACTTGCACAATTTAGTGGCTAACAAACATAAAAAGAGTCAACAAGTGACTAAAACAAAAATAAAATTGAAAAAGACTGCAATAGTCCAGGCAAAAGCACCAGTGATGCACAAATGAACATGTGACCAGATTGGAGTGAAAATTATTACTTGTAAACATGACAACACATAGAAGAGTGTTGTTAACAACCCAGCCAAATTTGAATGAATTACAAAAAAAAAGTCAGTACATAAAGTCTCCCTCTTCTGTCGTCTCAACGTG
The DNA here is from genome assembly GCF_019802595.1 of Syngnathoides biaculeatus. Classification (NCBI taxonomy): domain Eukaryota; kingdom Metazoa; phylum Chordata; class Actinopteri; order Syngnathiformes; family Syngnathidae; genus Syngnathoides; species Syngnathoides biaculeatus. The sequence continues at coordinate 9,695,016 of NC_084662.1, read as the reverse complement.
ACATGCGCCCGCTCACAGCAAACAACGTGGCACTCTAAAGCGGCCACGCCAGCTCGAAGCCCTGGTTTGCTAGTTGTCAAGTCAGAACCCCCAACCCACCCCCTTCGTTTTGTGACCTCCATGCACGGCCACCCGACAACGAGGCCATGACAGTGGCCCATACGGGGATACATTGTCAGGGTGTGGGCATAACATGTCGGAGTTAAGCAAGATAACCGCTGATGCGGGCAAAGGTGATCAAGTTCTCATACAATGGGGGAACGTCGAATCATCGCAGTTGTCACTTTTTGTACATTTTCAGGAAAGAGCTTCAAACATGAGAGGCAAATGTCTTCGATAATAACCATAACAATCCATCCATCTGTTTTCTTTGCCGCTATTCCTCACAAGGGTCGCGGGGAGTGCTGGAGCCTATCCCAGCTGTCAACGGGCAGGAGGCGGAGTACACCCTGAACTGGTTGCCGGCCAATCGCAGGGCACATAGAGACAGACAAACAGTCGCACTCACAATCACACCGAGGGGCAATTTAGAGTGTCCAATTAATGTTGCATGTTTTTGGGATGCGGGAGGAAACCCGAGTGCCCAGAAGAAAACCCACGCAGGCACGGCGAGAAAGTGCAAAATCCACACAGGCGTGCCCGGTATTGAACCCGGGTCCTCAGAACTGTGAGGCCAACACTTTACCAGCTGATCCACCATGCCGCCAACCATAACAATATTAATCACAACTAAAAACAATGTAGTTTACAAAGCAAATATATATATATATAATATATATATATATATATATATATATATAACTAAAGCTATGAAACCAGATAAAGATTAGGTGAGTCCATGTACATGAAACATAACAACAAGTAGGCCTGTAAATTACAATAAACAAAGTATGACATAAATTAAATCAAATAATACCAATCGATACATGAAATAATAAATACAAAATGACAAAAACAGCTCACCGATGAACTGTTCGAATCCATGCACACTAAACAACAACAACAATAGAGAATAAAAATGTTATATACCAGCTAGGACTGGTCCAGTCCGTGCATACGAAACACAACAAGGAGGCTTGCCAACACTGCAAAAGTCACACCAGCTTGACAAAAAAAAAATATATATATATATATATATATATATATTATTAAATAAATACAGCGAACAAGTATATAAATAAAACAGCATGAGTGGCTCAGCCTGAAGGGTCAAGCGAGTCGGGCAGCTGAGGCAGATGCGGCGCTCCGAGGCCCCAAAGCGCGGCGAGATGTTCAGGCTTCACTGGGCCTCCGCGGCAAAACACACACACACACACACACACATTGCCAGAAGAAGTAGAACAGCCTCATTGAGTGGAGAAATGTGAAAAGGATTTAGGTTATGTGTCTATTTCTACAGAAATATCCGACTTAACTCTTTCTGTGTATGTGTGCGTGTGTGTGTGTTCATGCGATGCACATTGGAAATGACAAAAAAAAAAAAAAAATGCCGTGACATCAGAATTCTCTTGAGGTATGGCGCTGAAAAACAGAAAAACTACAAAACGACTTTCCCACCATAATTCCGCATGTAACGTTTAGCATTGGCAAGCGTTGTTGTTGTTGTTGTTGTTGTTTTTAGCTGTTAGCGATGCTCTTTTGGTTAGCAATTAGCTTGACGGCCCACTCAAAGACGTTTGGGTGAAACTCAAGCGTAGACATTGACGGTCGCCTGTCCGTCTCCCTCGTCCTCATCCCTTATCCTTAGGATACCTGTTCCCTGTCCTAATTTGCATACAAAAATAAAAGATTCAAAACATCCAGGGGGCTCTTTGGAGAGGCTCCAAACTGTCACAGGTAATCACTCCGGCATGAAGATGTCGCGCCGGATGATGTAACTGCCGACTTCCTCCTCCTGGTTCCGTTATTCACCGTGTGACTCCGTCTTACATAATTTGGTGTGAGCAACCCCCGGCCACCCAAAATAAACGCCTGCCGAGCGCCCAGAAAAGGGAAAAACCTTGCAGAAGAGGACGACTTGAACGCGAGTTAGGATCCATATTTGTTAAGTGTAGGCTGCGGCGTTGAATATTATGTAAATCTCCGGTGGGAAGACGACGCGCACGGGTAAAACGCACACCAAAAATTCGTTGTGCTTTCCATTAAAAAAAAAAAAAAGTTGGAATTAGACACTACAGTTCAAAAATTTCAGGGTCACATCGAAATGTACTAAATTTGGAAAGAAAAGCACACTTTTTAAACATCTTAGCAATATTATGGCTAATTCTGATGAAGTCATTCACTGCCGTTTCCATTTCTATTGTATTCCATTTTCCAAATCGCTTATCCTCACAATTCCTCAACTGAAATACAACCGCCTGCTGCCATCGACGTAAATATTCCTCAATGTGTGTAAGACGGTCTTGTCCAGCTCGTCTTGGAAATTCCGGTTTGTAAAACCACTGTCATGACGAAAAGATCCCTGTAGATGGCAGTGCTGCATCACTTGGGATTGAAGATCAGCACAGCTTTTGAGTAGAAGAGAAAGATCAGATTTAGATGCATTTTTCTAAAATCAAATCATCCATCTGTCCATTTTCTTTTCTGCTTATCCTCACGAGGGGAGTGTTAGAGCCTATCCCAGCTGTCAATGGGCAAGAGGGGGGTACACCCTGAACTGCTCGCCACCCAATCGCAGGGCACATTAAGAGAACACCCACACCTAGGGGCAATTTAGAGTGTCCAATTAATGTTGCAGGTTTTTGGAATATGGGAGGAATCTGGAGTGCCCGTAGGAAACCTGCGTAGGCACGTGAAGGACATGCAGACCGGGATCGAACCTGGGTCCTCAGAACTGTGAGGCCAACCAGTTGAACCACCGTGCCGCCAATCTTATCATCCTGAGGGAAATGTTTCAAGATGAGTTTTGAATTATATTAACGTGTGTAGGGATCACTGTGTTGGAGAATATTTTTCAATATGAACAATTATCTAAAATATTGGAGGGTAAACGTGTCTATTTCCAATTTTTTTTTTTTTTTTTTTTGCTATTGACGGGCGTTCTTGGTCACTGCAGATGAAATTCCTGATGGGGATGGATCACAATATTGATCTCAGACTAGACAATTTACATATGAAAGGAGTTTGAATGTAGTATTTCAAATGATGTGTGAGCAAGACATTCGTGCTCATTAGCGAGCGCGGAGGGGCACGAGTGCGCGGTAGAAGGTTTAATGGGTGTATCATGTTAGGTTGATTAAACGGCGCCAGGTCATTCTTGAATTTATGGTCAGTGAGGGGGCGGCGGGCTGGCGTCGTGTTTGTGTGCCGCCATTTGTACGTCGATTCCATACAATCGTTTCATTTGATTAGAACATAAAAACAAACAGTCTTTAAATTGGCCTAAAATATTGCATAAACACGGGCGGACACAAAATGGTAGCGCGATTCTACAGGCACATAAATAGTTGTGTACTCCAACCTGACAGTCTTTATGTGCTGCTGTTCCGGTTAGCAAATGAATTAATACTGGTATTTGAAACAAATTGAAATAAGAGTCCAGGTCAGAGAAATGCAAAGAAACTGGAAGATGGGACGCAGACTGGTTGGCACTACTAGGTTACGCAACTTCCTAAAACTGTCATGGACGCACACGACTTTGGGGAGCGACCAACATCTACTGGAACATTAATTTTTGCTTCTGGCATATTTCTTAAAAGTGTCAGTACAAATCTGACAGTAGTACAGTGGTTAAGAAAAATGTGTAAAAACTGTGTGCTCCATCTTGCACCCCAAATTTGAGATTTAAGAACGCACCAAGCACGTGCAATCATCGTCTGGCAGACCAGAAGACTAAGGTTGTTTTACGTTTTAACAGGGGCAGCACGGTGGATCAGATGGTAAAATATTGGCCTCACAGTTCTGAGGACCCGGGTTCGATCCCGGCCCCGCCTGTGTGGAGTTTGCATGTTCTCCCCGTGCCTGCGTGGGTTTCCTCCGGGCACTCTGGTTTCCTCCCACATCCCAAAAACATGCAACATTAATTGGACACTCTAAATTGCACCTAGGTGTGAGTGCGATTGGTCGTTTGTCTTATATGCCCTGTGATTGGCTGGCAACCAGTTCAGGGTGTAACCCACCTCCTGCCCGTTAACAGATGAGATAGGTCCCAGCACTCCCCACGACCCTCATGAGGATAAGTGGCAAAGAATACGGATGATTTTCGAAAAATGCATCTTAGTCTGATCTTTATCTTCTACTCAAAAGCTGTGCCGATCTTGAATCCCAAGTGATGCAGCACCGCCATCTACAGGGATCTTTTAGTCAAGATTTTACAAGCTGGAATTTCACAGACAAGCCGAACAAGACCCTCTTCCACACATTGACGAATATTAACGTCAACGGCAGCAGGCGGTTGTATTTCAGTTGACGAATTGTGAGGATAAGCGATTTGGAAACAACAGGTGTCAATTTGAGGGAGGTGTTTATCTGTCCTTAGTGGAATGACACACAAGTGTATGTCAGTGACGTTCACGATTTGATGTAATACATCACGTTTTTAGTACTTCCTGCCAACCCTTCTTTTCCCCGCTGTGACAAAATGGAACAATCCGACTGGATTCTACAAACGAAGGCCGGAATCAAACAAGTCGCCTGCTGAAGCGGAGCTCCAGGTCTTGTTGACGAGGTGTCTAATTATTATTACCTCCGATAGGTCAATAGGCCTGGGGCGATTACGAGATTAGCAAGCGTGAGTGGGAAAGGGGGAGGGGGGGGGGCGGGGGGCGTGGGGGGGGGGCAAGCTCAACACTTTTAATTTTCCTCTCCACTACGCTATTCTAAGCCCACGGCCAGAGTGAACTTGAAAAGCGGCCATCTGTTGCCCTTTATTTACCTGCCCTACATTAACACGCTCCGCGAGTGTGTGTGTGCTATCTGCCGTGGTTAATCAAAATATGATCAAACGTCTGCTTTTACTTTGGAAAAAAATGATCAATATTATTCCCGCATCAGAATCAAAAGGGGGGAAAACTACGTTTTCATCCATTATAAATAATCATTATTTCAAGCGTTAATATGAATAACCTGTAACATCTTGTCTGTTGAACCCAAACCAGCCTCAGAATTGTATATCAAAACTAGTATCCTTACATATTAATCAATAACCAGGAAGCAGCTCTCGGTTTCCAAATTTTGTACAGAACATTTCTAAAGAATTATAGAACTTTAGGACCCAAGTCCTAGAAATTCTATCGTTCTATAGAAATTCTATAGAAAATCACAGCTAAAGTTCTGTAGAACAAGTTGTTCTGTACAAATTCTATAGAATTTCTATAGAACATTTTTAGCAAGGTCCTGTGATATTATTTGATTTTTTAAAAAATCATTTAACAGTTATACATTTAGAAGCACTAAACGTAATGTGAAATAAATATTTTTACACAATTATTCAATTGAATACTCAATAGTCATTTTTTTTTTTGTATGCCATGTGTCATTGCTTGTCATACAGTAGTAGTGTTATGAAAAATACACAATTAGTGTACCGGTAGTGGAAGGGATGTGGTCATGACACAAGTGAAAGGACGGAAAATAATTCAGGGGAATGGTTGCATTTGTTTTTGCGTTGCATTCGACAGGAGGGAGAAGAAGAAGGCGTGCAAAATGCTGCAAAAATCAAGAATTGCCACTGAGAATGGTGTGCGTGCGTGTGCCGCCTGCCCACCCGCACCCGCACCCGATTTACTACCAAGGACAGCGGCCGACGCTGACAGCCATGACAACGACACGCGCTCCGGCCCCGACAAAATGACAGCTGCCTTCCCGCAAGAAGGCCCGGAAGAACCGAGCCCGAGTCACCGGGTTAGTCGGACACATTTTAGCCGAGAAGGGATTCGGCTTTTCCCGCAGGCGAGCGTTCGCGTCCACCCTCCTTTCCTTCCTTCCTTCGTTCCTTCCTTCCTTCCGCCACCATCAACCGAACCATGCACTACAGTCACCCCAAATCCGAGGTGGGGGAAGGAGGGGGAAAAATAAAACCAGGCCAGCGCTCACCTGGTCTTGGCCGGGGTGGAACAGCTCACATGTCCCGTCGCTTTGTCCGGTTCTCTCCTACATGGACGACGTTTACGTGTGAGCCAGCAGCGGCGCCATGTTGATGGGTCTCGGGGAGCTGCTGCTGCTGCTGCTGTCCTCCCGTGCGCCACATCGGGGGAGAGGGGCGGAGAGCACCGAGGGGAGCGGGGGCGGGAGGTGGTGGCGGTGGCGGTGGCGGGTGAACAAAACGGAGGAGCACCTGTGACAAGCCCCGGTGAGAAAGCTCACCTCGTCGGTCACTGGCGAGCCTCCTTCCCCTGACTGTCGCTGTCCGCCATGTCGTCACGGGCAGCTCTTGCCGCGCTAATGTTAGCACGATGCTTACCGCCCCATTGCAATTACATTAGCCCTGCTAACTGGGTTGAGCGCTGACGTCACTGCTAATTAGCATGTACAGGTTAGAAAGTTGATCTTCAATCAGCTAAAAAAAAACACACACACACAATTTGACTGAAAATGCTCATAATAATACAGATTTTATATAATACTGCACTCACTGCGGGGCGTTAAAAAACGACAGAAAGCGTTTTAATAAATACAATACTGTACTATCCTCTTGTGACGTCATAGAAACGTTGACAACGCCATCTCGTGGTGCATTGCGGGAATGCCGGGAGTGCTGCGACAACCAATCAAAAATAGTGACGTCATCTGCAGTTACAGTAATCTGTTTTTCTTATGAGATTAAAAAACCCACATAAACAAAATGATTACTAAAAGTTAATATTATACTGTTAAACAATTGATTACGTGGGAATGGGAAATACCTAAACATTTTGACAACGTAATGAATGGCATAGTTTTTAAAAATATATATTTTAAAACTAAATTAAATATGTAGTTAGTTAATTTTTGGTTAAATGGTCATTTTAGTTTTAGGGTCAAGATAAGTAATTCCTGCTTTAAATTTTTTTATTTTATTTTAAATTTACATTTAGGTGATGAATTTTTTTTTATTTTATCTAGAAAAATCATTTTGATCTCAATTTGTATTGATTTAAATCACGATGTTCAGATTTTATTTTATTTTTTATTGCAGCTCTAGCGCAACATGACGACTGTTCAAAATCAATTAGCGATGCCTCAGTTTGTTGCCCAGTCAGCGTTAATTTGAAGTATTCCAAGCTTCTGTCATTTATGACATTTTTTTTTCTTTCCGTTAGCTAATCTAATCAGGAGACTCGCGGACAACCCAGCGGCATTGTTAAATCCACTGATTTGAGACTATTTGTTGTGGGGTTGCCACGGAGACGTATTGCAAATGTGCGCTCTCGTCTCCTGCTCACTGATATTCCGGAGTCTGAAAATGTACCAAAAAAACCCAATTTGTGTTCTAACGATGAAATAAATCCTGCCATATACATTTCACCTCGTAGTTCAATGAACTGCAATCATTTTTAATTTATTATTATTATTATTATTTATTACTTTCATTAGATTTGTGTTATGGCAGCAGAAAAAAAATATCAAAATAGTTCAAATGAAATCTACAATAATGACAGCTTATGTACGCGTGTGTACATCATACTTCATCATCATTTCATTCATGATGAAATATTTTTAAAAATAAAGAAATAAAATCTAAAATAAAAACAAAATTGGCTTCCTACAAACAAACAAACAAACCCGGGTGGAGGTCATAGGTCAAACAGAATCTTGGCTGCATAATAACAATATTTTGTGGAATTGAAGAAAAAATGTCATGGTAGCAGTTGGAAAGGGGCGTGGCCACAAAGTGGGCAACTTTTGCCGGATATAAAAAAGTGGATTTCGCTGCATGTGCCTGCCTAACCGCTTCCAGTCGACTCTTTGACAGAAACATCCAAACTGCAGCCCGTCGACAACTCCAACACCACAGGTAAGCTTTATTATTATTATTATTAATAATATTTTATGTTGCTCCCGGATGACAAAGCAGTTAACATATAGTCATTTAATGTTATTTTGAGTCAAATGCGAATGTGATTTTTCTTTGGGGGGGTATTTTTTTTCATCACAACACTTTGACTTATTATTATTTTTATTACATAAAGTACTGAACAAATGTATCGGCCCACCTGTCATCAAGAAAACATCACGAGGTTTTTTAATGTCAACTAAAATCACAGAAACAAATTAGTAATACGTGAGTCTAAAAAAAATGCACGAGCAAAATAGAAAACAGAAATTTGAAAAATATAAATAAAATAGTAATACGTGAAAATGTAGAATTTTAACAGACACTAGTGTTACCGTTTTGCTAATAAAACAGCTCATCTTAACTATTTTACTGTTTAATATTTTTATGTAAAACAGTACATGTAAAAATGAATGCATGACAATGATTCTATTTTAGCTTTAAAAATGTTATTCAATATTCTACATACTGTGATCAATTTTTTTTTAAAATATTGGTTGAAGGCTGTTGGCTGTTATTTTAGATGAGCGAGTCTAATGCAGACGCTCATCCCCGCATATTTTCATGTTATACGTGCATACTTTCCCCCTAATTCAATTTTTGGTCACAAGAGCAAAACAATGCGCTGAAATCAGGACGAACGGCGACGTTGTTGACTTGCGCTCGCCCTCAAAGACCTTTTGTATCATCTGCGTGACTCGTCGTCATCGCTCAATTAGAACGTTGACTGCGAGCTCAGCAACATTTAGCCGACGGCTGGAAATAAGATGGCGTCTATGAACAACATATTAGGATCGTCACCCAACACTTTATTGAAAATAGCGAGGAGCATTCCGTCTTTTTGTAAACCTCAAAGACATTTTTTTTTTTGTATAACTCTTTAGTTTAGCCAGAGGTGTCAAACAAATTTTTGTCGCGGGCCACATTGTAGTGATGGTTTCCCTGACTGCAAAATCATAAAAATCTTAAACCGCCTCATCTTATTTACATCAATTTATGAACTAGTTTTGGAATCAGAAATCAAGGGTAATGTGTTTTTCAACTATTGTTCATGTTTTGTGACACAAAAATGCTTGTAATATCCATCCATCCATCCATCCATTTTCTGAGCCGCTTATCCTCACAAGGGCCACGGGGGGAGTGCTGGAGCCCATCCCAGTTGTCAACAGACAGAAGGCTGGGCACACCCTGAACTGGTCGCAAATCGAGACAAACAGTCGCACTCACAATCACACCTAGGGGCAATTTAGAGTGTCCAATTCATGTCGCGTGTTTTTGGGATGTGGGAGGAAACCGGAGTGCCCGGAGAAAACCCCTGCAGGCATAGGGAGAACATGCAAATTCCACACAGGCAGGCCCGGGACCTCAGAACTGTGAGGCCAACGATTTCCAGCTGATCCACCGTGCCGCCCCTTGTATTACCTGAACGTTATTATTTATGGTATATGACAATTTGAAATTTGGTGCAGATTTTCACAAGAATCGTGGAAGTCGACACACTTGATTCGTCTTTGCGGGCCACATAAAATCACGTGGCGGGCCGGATCTGACCCCCAGGCCTTGAGTTTAACACCCGTCCGTTAAGCTAAGTGTCGAAGGCAAAGAAAAGGTCTGCTTGGTTTAGGATCATTCATGAACCCAGTGTACATTTTTTTGCGAAACATCAAAGACCATGAAAAGTCATCCTCGAACCTGAACCTAAAATAATGGAGACCGCTCAGGGTCACAGAGTAAACGTCAACGTTTGCGGAAACGTTGTAGCTGATTCAGTCTTCGGTGAACCAGACGCCTCAGTTTCGGATAATCGACAAACCTCACATTTTCGCGCAAACATCAAAGAGGTCAAGGCAACGATCGTTTTGCGGCGTCGGTATTTTCGTGAACGTCGAAGAACTCATTGACGGATGATCTTTTTGTAATTTCCCGCTGATTTGCGGAAGGTCTTGTTCTCCTCAGGCGGCATGGACGTAAGTAGCCCCCCGAATTATCAGTTGCAAGCACAGGTAAGAACATTTGCTTACTTTCCGCATCCGAACGTGAACGTTTGCGCGGATGTCGCACGGTCAAGTTGCTGTCGTCCATCGTGTCGACCCTCTCGCTACCTCGCCTCGCCGTCCTGACCTGCGACCCCCCGCCCTCTCCTCCCCCGCTTCAGCACGCCGACCTTCTGTGCGGCAGCTGCCCGCCCGGTTCCGCCCCGCAGCCCGGCGCCGTCTGGCCCGGCCAGACGCCCGGGGGCGCCTTCCCCGTGTGGCCGGCGCAGCCCACCCAGCAGGTCCCGCAGGTCCCGCCCGCCCAGCAGGTACGGCTATTTTTATTACACACAAAAATATATACACAAAAATCTGCATTATATCAAACTACTAAATTATTATTTTTTTAATTGCCTGAAAATATTTCAATATTTTTTTAAAATATTTTCCCTTTGCTGTTAGAATTGAGATTTTTATTTGACAAGATGTACACATTTTTTTTAGTTGAACATTTATATTCCCCATTTATAGTGAAATCATACCAGCTACATCAAAACACATTAAATAAAGTTAAATCAAATATATATATATATTTACATATGTATAGAAATACACAATACATACAATTCAAAACATTCAACCGGCTACATTTATTTTACAAAAGCATTCAGTTGATATTGAAATATAAGTCGGTTGAAATGTCAGATAAAATATGTCCAATATCAGCATTTTTAGTAAATTTTATACAGCTGTTTTATTACAAATAGTATTGAAACACAACACAATTTTTTTAAAGTAAATAAATAATTTAATAGCTTTACTGGTATATATTTTAATAAAGTAAAAACAATTATAAAACAATACAATTAAAGAAAAATGTTTTGACAAATGATAAAAGTGAGGAAATGCAAAACACAAATTAACATTTAAAAAATGGAATAAATGATTTGTTGACAGTACTTTAAAACACTTGCATCAAACTCTGGTGAAGGCAATAAAATAGCGCACGTGGCCCGGAAATTGTTTTATGTTTTATATGAAAAGTCACATTTATGTCGAAATATGCATTTCGTGTTCACGTGTATTCTCTTCCTGTGTCAAGGCCCCTCAGGCTGCGCCGTGCTGGACCGGGCAGCCGAACACCCCCTGCTGGTTAGGGACTCAACCGTTGCCGGTCTCTGGGCCCACCCCGCTTCCGGTCCCAGCTCAGATATTAACACCTTCTCCCGCCCCCGCCGCGGCTCCGGCTCAGGCCGTGGCTCCGGTTCAGAGTCAAATCTGCCAGCCTTGTTGGCCGGGCCAATACCAGCCTGCTCAACCTGTCCAGGCTCCCCAACCTCCGGTTCAGGCTCAGATACCCTTTCAAGTACCAGCTGTAAATCCGGTCGCTCCCCCAGCACCTGCCCCCGTTTCCGCCCCAGCTCACGCTCCGGCTCCGAGCCTCCATCCATCCGTCCCGTCGTGGGGCGCCCATCCCGGCTGGCCTTACAACCCCGGGCAGCCGGGATGGCCCGGACAGACCCCGGCCCTGGTTCCGCAACACTGGCTGCCGCCCACATCGGGACCGCTGGTGAGTAACAACCCAGAAAACTGGACTGCAGTATCTTCCGTAATCATCGTAATGGGTTGTTGTTTTTTTGGGGGGCATTTAGAGCGTACCGTACAACCTGAACCTGGCCCGAGGAGTGTACGATAAGATGATGATGACAATCCTGGGGCAGATCAAACCCAACGCGAAAATGTAAGTTGTCCGCACGAAGATTCCAGGGGGTCCGTTTTCAGCAGTTTTTCAGGGACCAACAGGATGTTTCAGTGGACCCTTTTTTTAGGGAAGAAACTTTGCGGTTTGACTCTTCTGGTCTCATCCGAACAGGCCTCATCACCGACGAGCAAAAAGATTCTGAAATAAAATTAAATGGACCCCAAAATACCCACAAAAATGGTCTAGAACCGCCATTTGAGGTACTGATGGAACAATACGGTTGCAGGTTCACTATAAACTTCCTCCGAGGCAACGACATCGCCTTCCACATCAACCCTCGCTTCACCGAGGGGGGCAAGCAGGTGCTGGTGCGCAACCACAAGTTGGGCGAGCGTTGGGGTCCCGAAGAGAGGGACCTGAAGGGACCCTTCCCCTTCGCCCTGGGGAGCCCCTTTGAGGTGAGCGGCAGGAAGCGTCCCGACGAGCCCGGGCACACGCGCGAGACTAACTGATGCTACACGTGACGCCCTTGACCGACTCCAGGTGACCTCTCCTCGGGTTGAATGTCAGGCTAACGTTTGGCTGAAAAGGTGGAAAGGGTTGGAAAGGCGATTGGGAAAGCTGGTCCTAAATCAGCGAAGTGCCGCCCCGCAGGGAGACTCCTGGAGGTCAGTCGCGGTCTCATGTTGTTGCGCGATAGCCTCACTAACTACAAATCTGGAGTACAGTAAAACGGTAGCGCCGACATCAAAGACACTGCTAACTATTCGACTAATCGGATACAGCGTTCCCTCACATTCACGTTCGCCTCCGTACATTCGTGGAAACTCTTTTTTAAAATGTACTGTATTTTCAGGATCATATAAATCTTATCTTTTACTCTAAATAGACGAGGCGCCACATCACACATGGCCATAGCGCACTTTATGTGTCCGGTGTTAGCGTGCATGCTAACACGTTTTTAGTGTATATGTAGTCTACCGTTTGATGGCGCGCACGAGGTAGTGAGAAACCATTGTATTTCGCATCTGTAAGCGGAAGAAGAATTCGCACACACACCGCCTGTACAGGTAGATCATTACCAATGATCCAAACAAAAAAAAAAAAAAAAAACCACTGACTAGCGTATACATATCTAGCAGCATTGCCGCCATCTTGGTACTCCCAAAACGTATGGAGGAGATGGTTTACAGGTTGGATTACGGTGGGGTTTTTCCTCAAAGTTTGGCATGTATTAAAACTGGACGTGTGAGCTTGACATTTTTTCATTTCTGGTAACATGAAAGATTTGTAATCCGACTTGGTAAGATTAAAAAAAAGGATAAATGTAAACGAAAGACATAGAACACGGTGACTACCAAGAAACGTTGCATATTACCTAGGGCCCGATTTCCGTGACATGTTAACTTTTCCCAAAATATGCTGTGAAGTTGTATCATCATAACATAACAAAAAAACTTACATTTTAAGTCAATAGGTTTGATATATTTTTTTAAATAAGGACTCGCAATGGGAAAATACATGATAAACGCATTGTTCATTTGTTTGTGCGACGTCCTATTTCAGACAGAAAATTTCAACTTGTTTCCTCGCATTGGAAAATCAAATTCGATTTGAAGAGTTCTGAATTATTAAATTCATTTAAAAAATGTCACAGAAAATGTGTTTTCTTACTTAAACACTGATGAAATTTGGGGGATTTTTTTTTTACATCAGAGAGTAAACAGTGACCAACAACAACCATAAACAAAACTTTGTTCAAGTGAATTAAGCTCATCAGAAAATATTTGTAAAAAGCCTTTACAAACAAACTTTAACAACGTTGAAATAATTTCTAACTCTCCCGTGACGTGGATTAACTGCTGCTGCACGGTCAGCATGGTTGGTTTGGGAATATCAAGATGGCGGATATCTGCTTTTGGTGACTTCAGCTTTGTTGGCTAATGAGTTTTGTAGCACATTTTTATGACGGATTTTTGGATCAGTGATCATTACTGACGATGTTGTACAAACTCACGGTGTCACAAATATGCACATCGGGTATGCTGTCCACTATGGAGAAAATTGACGACTTTTGAGTGCATCCTATGATTACAAAAATATGGTGCATATCATACATAGGTATATTGATTAATACTGTGTCCATTATTTGCACATTTTCGTTATTCGCGGGGGTGTGAGCAACGTACCACCGCGAATAACGGGGGAACACTGTAATCGTGTTTCTGTCAACACTTAAGACAACGCAGTCCTCAATAAAACCGAATCACGTTTTGTACGCCAGACTTTTTAGAATCTTCAGTGAAACTTCAGAAAACTCATTTTTTGCACGTTATTAATCAAAAAATCAGCGCGGATGTTTTCGTACGTTTCACTTGCAGCCCGAATATCAAATCATCGACTGACTCGAGTGTGTGCGCGCGCGTTTCAGATGAAGATCCTGTGCACGCAGGAATCGTTCCGCGTGGCGGTCAACAACATTCCCTTGTTCGAGTTCCGCCACCGCGTCCGCGAGCTCAACCAGATCAACAGAATCAACATCCTGCACGACGTGGTCCTCACCTACGTCAACGTGGAGACGCTTCCATAGGAAAATGGTCAAATTCAGCAGCAGCGCCAACAACATATGTTGACATTTCATTGGGTGTGTGACAATATTACTCACTTGAGCTCCTTCACCATTAGACGCACACTAATATTCATAAAGATGACACTGGTATTGCATTTTTAACAGCTTTAATATCAGTGCATGTTCTACCACATTAATTTGTGCACATTTTCCATTAACAATTAAATGACTCCAAAGTAAATGGTGAGGCTCTGTGAATTTCTGTTTTGATTAAATTTATGATAATGGGTGACTCATTTTACATTTATTTATTATCAGGTATAACACCAATTATGATTATATTACTTTTGACGGGAACGCGAGATCGTCTGCGGACTTTGTATCGGCCCGTTGCGGTAAAGAAGGAGCTGAGTCATCCGTCCACCCATTTTCTTAGCCGCTTATCCTCACAAGGGACGCGGGGATTGCCGGAGCCTATCGCAGCTGTGAACGGGCAGGAGGCGGGGAGAAAAGCGCCCTCATCTGGGAGGGGCTCATAGTACAGCAGTAACAGTCGTAGTAGTTTTTATTTCACGGACTACATGAGGTACAGTATGTACAATGTACAGCGACACAATTGTTCATTCATACAATATAAAATCTTTTTGCATAATAGTCTTTAACATTTTTTCTGATTTTTGTTTTCGTTAGATACTATGCATCTGTATCGTACTACGATTTCGACCTTCATAAAATAGACAAGGCAATAATTTCTTTATGAAAATAAGGCCAACTGCTTGACGTGCGAGTGACTTCCCGCTTCACATCTTGCCGTCCAGCTTCCTCTCCACGGACTTGAGCAGAAGCTCCGCGTACTGCTCCAACAGCGCCAGGGCTTTGTCGCCCTCGCCTTTGGCCTCCGAGCCCCAGGGGGCGCCGCTGGACCTCGAGGAGCCGGGCAGCGGGTCGAGGTCCGCCTTGGCCGACGCCAACGCCTCGGACAACACGCTCACCATCTCCCGGTGGCCTTCATCGCCGCGGTCCGCAGGGCAGTGGAGCAGCTGATGTGCACACATTGCATAACACAATAAAAACAGTTTTACATGTGTACTGCCGTCATGGCGCCGATGTTGGCTCACTCGTTTTAAAATACTAAAGTTTCATTCAAAGTTGAAATTCAGTTTCAGTTAGCAACGTGAAATCATGTAGGCGAGTCTGTCCCGAGCAGACCCACAAAAAAAAAAAAAAAAAACAAAGTCATCCATAAGGTTTTGTCCGATTGGAACTAAATTTGACACCATTTTGTCAACAGGGCTGTAAGCTCGGCCACATTTATCTCTATTTAGCCCTGGTTGCTAAGCAACCAATCATGAAGTAGCCTGGTACAGTGACTGCATTACAGAAAGTTTTTTTTTTTAGATCCGTGGGAGCTAGGGACGTCACAACTCTTCAAATATTAGTAATTCTTCGCAGAGCTTAAAGAATCTATGCTTGTGAGTATTGTTAAATCCTCTGTTTACTGTTGGTCTAGTTTGTTTTTAAATATCTGTCGCTTAAAGTGCTATAACACCAGCAAATAATAGATGCTATTTATTAGCAATTCTATGGAGTTTCCCATTGTACTGTAAGTGGGCGTGAGCTTTGAGATAGCGGACTTAAAGGCTAAGCTGTGTGGTTGTGTTAAATACACAAATACATATTCATTTGACACCAAACGCCAGATGAGAGTTGGAAGCTTAATTTTTCAACAATTGTTCACTAATTGGATTTCTTATCTCCGGACGCACTGACCTCTGTGTAGAGCGTGACGGTTCGCCTTAGACTGAAATGAAGCTCGCTCGCAGCCTGCCTGCACGCGTCCAACGTGACGGGATCAACTGCGGCGTAAATATGAAGACCAAAGTCATTAAAAGAATGAAAAAATGCAAGATACACACACACGCACGCTGATGTGGAAAAAGCGAACAGCACGAACAAGCCGAGAATTGCATCGCCGGGACACTCACCAGCGTGGCACTGCCAGGCGGCCGCGGGCGCCACAGATGGCGACACGCAAGCCAGCGGCGGCCAGCGCGAGGCGGAGTGGCGACGGAAAGGAAGAGGAGGAGTAGGTGGTAGAAGAAAAGGAAAAGAAGTGCTAGTAAACGGCAGGTTAGGAGGAGGAACACCTGGATGGCTGAGGGGATCTTCCGCCACCAGGGGGAGCTCTGCAGGCAGGGGCCCTACAGCTTGGTTACTGGAGGAATAAAATCACGTGTATAAGAAAATTTTACACTTTATGTATATTTGTGTTCATGTGTTAACATTTTGCCATACAGTGAGCCTAAACAAGACAACTGAATTAAAAAAAAATGTTTGGGTGGGAAGTTAAAATCAGCAACTAGGATGCTGTGGTTGCACAAATGCGCACACCCTCAGAAACCATCTATGAAAGTAGTTTTGAGCAGTGGAGGAAGTTGCACACAGACAAAATACAGAAACAGAGTTGACAATATTTTGTCAAACTCACCTTTCGTATGTGGTCACTTTGTTCTTTGCTGAACCTTGAAAACGGAAGAACGACAGAAGAATCAAAAAAGGAACAAACGTGGAAACACGGATGTTTGTAACTTTTTTTTGTTTGTTTGCACTGCGTATGTTTGCCGGCAGTCACGGCACACCCGTTTACATGGAATGGAGCGTGGGGTGGGATTGCGTTTGTCGCCCATGCGGAATCGAACCAAGCTTTCCTGTCTGAACCTTTTCCACAGTCGGCGTCAGCGTAGGGGGGCCACACACTGCCGCTCAATAAATGTCATTTATCACGTCGATGTGCCACCTTTGCCCGTCCCGTCCCGCCGCATTGTCTCAGGACCATCTACTTTTGTCTATGGTGGCCTGAAACTGGGACGCCGTGGCTGCCGGGAACATGGCGGAAAGGTAGTCTCACCTGTGTAGGGTGTGACATCACATGGGACTGCCACGGTGGGAGAGGAAGCTTTGATTGGACTTCCTGGAGAAAAAGCGCCGTCTTTCACCTCCAAGCAGAGGCTGCGTCGGGGGCTGAGAGGCTGCTTGGGCTGAGGGATGCGAGATGGCGTCGGCGGGACGGCGACGAGGGGGTGCCAGGCGGTCTCCGCCGCGTCCAGATCCCCCCAGGATTTCCGAGCCTTGGGGAAGGGGGACAGCTCGAGGCCAGGGTGGACGCCCTCGCCCACAGAGGACGAGCGGCTGCTTTTGGCCATGGAGCTGGCCGTGGGGTTCATGTAGGAGCGAGGAGACTGAGGCGAGCCCGGCGAGGGTGAGGACACTTGCAAGGACGAGGACTTGAGAGGGTCTCGGTCCAGGGGGAGGTGCTGGGGCCTCTTGCACCACTCCTTGCGGTCGCTAGAGGGCAGCGGAGAGCGTGGAGCTGAAGGGAGGTGGAAGGGGGTGGAAGGGGGAGGACATTTTTAGAGTTCCACTCATTTTCTTCCTTCATTTTTATTTGAGCATATCGATAATTTATCTTTCGATTTTTTGGGGCATTCATCAGAAATGGATTTCAGCAAGGTGCCACGTTAGCCTCACAGTTCTGAGTTCTGATCTTTGGTGGCGAACTTGGCACCCAAACTACTGAAATGCAGATGGGATTGGGTCTTTATTTGTAATATTTTTTTTTTTAAATAATATTTTTGGAAGTTGTTTACAACGCAATAAAACTGCGCTTACTGTGTGTGTGCTGCTGTTTTGGTCAGCAACAAAACGACCAATAATAGAGGAAATGCGGGATTGCAGTAGCAATGTAACCTACAGGCTAAAGTGAGGTTCTGGGCGGACTGGGACTTGTGCAGACTGACGGTTCTTTCGGGCGGCGGCGGTCTGGACGGTGGCGTGGAGAACCTCCAAATGTGGGAACCCGAAGTGGTCTTCTTTTGGGGTCTCGGGATAACTGCAGAGCCCGTGACGAGCCTAAAAAGTAAGAAAAAAGTGGTTGCCAAGTAACACAATCCGGACGGTTGAGTGTCTCCTAAAAGTCTTACCTTGGCCCCTGGGTGGCACTCGGAGAAACGGGGGTTTTGACGTCCGCGGTTCTGCTCATGCCGTTTTCCATCAGGGGGCGGACTTTGGACACCGGCGGCTTGTGGGTCAGGGTCAGGCCGCCTCCTGCTTCCTTTCCCTGCGCTTTGGAAAACGGAGGACCCCCCCTGCGGCACACAAACCAGTCGAGTGTATTGCGGGTTTCCTGAAGGTTCTGCCACGAGGAGGTCACGCTCACCTGTTGTGATGTCCTCTGGCCAGGAAGCGCGAAGACATGCTCAGCCTCGGGGCCCGGCTCGGCTCGCCTGTAAGCCGCACAGCAACAAAATCAGACAATAAGCTCAAGAAGTACACGAAATAATCAGCGAGACCGTCGTACTTTTGCTGCAGGCATCCGCCAGCGTCTCAAAGTTCTGTTTGAGGAAATCTTCTTGTCCGGTCCGAGACTCGTCCGGACGGATGACCTCGGCTTTCGTCACCTCTTCTTCGTCCTCGTCCTCCGAGCTGTCCGGGCTAAGCGACGTGTTGTCTGCGGAGTCTTGTCGGTGATACGTCGAAGCGCGTAAACAACAATTCTAGTGATTTTCCTGGACCTGACGTGCGTCTTACCGTCCAGGACGCCATCGGGACTGGTTCCGCGGCTATCGTAACCCAGCGAGCAGGCGCTGTCCGGGCTGCAGCTGTCCTGGCTCTGGCCGAGGACCTGACGCTTCCTGCGACACGAAGCCTTTGCTGCGTCGTCGCTGGACAGAAATGAGGAAAAAGAAATTGTAACGTGAATGCACGAGTGCTTAGCTCGGCTTTCAGTTCTAACACACACACCTGGAAATGACCTGAAAATAAAAAAAAAAATTCAAATCAAAATGTAATAGACATGCTTACCAAATTTCAAGATGAAAATCTAAAAAAACGACTTTCAGGACTGACTTTTACAAAAATTCAGTCACCAACCCAAGTTTTGGATGTTCTTATCTTGCATTCGACAGCAATTTGTTCAAACATACATGGTGGACAAAGGTCATTGTACCTGTCTTGTGGATCGGCGCCATCGTCGTCGTCCTCCCTCGCCAGCCTCGCCCGACCCGAATCCTCCACGCCTTCAGACGACAGCCAATCACAGCAGGCGACGGGCTGACGGAAGTGCCCGTCGGGACGGTCCGGGCTGGTGCCGCCCGCCCCGTCGGCAGGTTTGTTGGATATGAAGGTCTCCAGCTCCCTCAGGTCCAACATGGACACCACCTTGAGGTCCAGAGAGCCCTTACGACGAGACCAGCGACGACGAGGACGACGACTGACGACCGGCGTGGGCGCGGCGAGCTGGAAAAAAAACAACGTGGAGGGGATGACTTTTAAACTAGCAAGAAACCTATGCACACACACTTATTGTCATATTACCGTAATTCCCGGCCGACAGAGCGCACCTGGTTATAAACCTCACCCAGTACATTTGTAAAGGAAATATCATTTGGTACATACATATGCCACAGCTGTGTAAAAGTGCCTAAATTGAAACACGAGATATTTACAAAGAAAGACACTACAGAAAGACTTTAAAGCTAATGCTAGCGCCGCGCTAACAGGGGTGGTTAAAAAACATACTGGTAAAAAACATTGAGACACGGCAGTAACACGTTAGCGCAGCGCTAACATGGCCGGACCGGTAAAAGTCACTTCCTCGGCACATGTAGTGTAACTCTTACCTTTTCCGCTTGAGTGCCCCCTTGTGGCCGTTAGAAAAAAATGCACAAAGTAGCTGCATCACCGCAGTTTATTATCAGGAAAAGCTTTAAAAAATGCTTCAAAAAGCCAAATTTTTTAGGCTTGGAACACATTATTTTTTTTCCATTCATTGTAATGGGAAACATCAATTCGGTTTTCAAACAAATCCCTTCTCGAATCGTTTTCTGGAACGAATTGTGGTCGAGAACCGAGGCATCACTGGACTTTTCAAAGGTTGCAAATGTAACACCGAGAAGGTTTTAAAGCTAACAAAGGCAAACGGAAACGCCTGACTTACTTTTGCCGGTTCCCATTCCGGTGCTTCCTCCGAGCCGCCCGTGTCTTCCTCGCCGTGACTGCTGTCAGCGGATGCGCTGTTGCTGGAGCCGTCTTCGGAGTCGCCGGCGCGGCGGAGGCTCACGTCGTCGTCGTCGCGTTCGCTGTCTGAGGAGAGGCCCCGCAGGGCCGGAGCGCTGCACGCCTCTCGCCTGCCGTCGGTCGCCACAAATTACACTCAAAGTCGGCGGAAATGGTTTTCCGGAAGGAAGGAGGGGATCACCTGAAGGGGGCGGTCTTGAGAGGCTGTCGGAGGTGAAAGAGCTTCTGTTGCATGCTGATGGTCAGCTCCGGAGCCAGACGCCACACAAAGATGCAACTGCGGCAGAAAAAACAGGAGAAAGGGCTTCGCGGCGAGCGTGTGCAAGTCGTCGGAATCTGCCCCGCGCGATTGGCGTCCGCACCTGTCGCCCGACACGCTGATCAAATGCTTGCAGTCGTTGGTGAACCTCAGACCGGTCACGATCTCTGAAACGCGCAACAAAAATGCAGCGCAAATTCACAAATACTCTGCTACCTGATCACATAATTGATAAAAAAAAAAAAAAAAATGTTTTGAAAGACATCACTGAAGATGTGTCCTCGTGTGTGCGTGTGTTTATTACCTGAGTGTCCAAACATGGTGGCTACACACTCGCCGGTGTAGAAGTCAAAGATGCTGATGTTTTTGTTGGAGCAGCTGGCGGCCACATACTGACCAGACGGATCGATCTGAACCTGCAACCCCCGTAAAAATAACACGCACAAATGCCCGCACGTGCAGGTGAGTGCTCATTTTATTAGGTACCCGCGCACACGCAATCCAATGGCGAGCGGACCGCCTCACCCTGAGCAGGCTCCCGTCGTCGCTGAGCGAGCCCTTGTAGAGTTTCTTCTGTTTGCCGTTGCTGACGTTGAAAATTCTGTTGGCACAGCCCCCGCACCCCCAAATAAACACGTAGCACCCCACCTTGTTGTTTCCGGGGGTGCGCTTGAGGTGTGCACAGACCTGATGCAGCGGTCCTGGCAGCCCACCGCCACGTGCTTGCAGCTGGGGTCCACGTTCATGTCGTACAGCGTGGTCTTCCTCACCGTGTGGTGAGAACGGCGGAACTCTGTTCCTCTATCGCTCTGCAAAATCAACCAGATAAATGTGCGTGAAAACGTCCATCCATCCATTTTCCCTGCCGCTTATCCTCACGAGGGTCACAGGGTGTGCTGGAGCCTATCCCAACTGGATACACCCTGAACTGGTCGCCAGCCAATCAGAGTGCACATCAAGACAAACAGCTGCACTCATAATCACACCTAGGGGCAAGTTAAAGTGTTCAATTAATGTTACATGTTTTTGGGATGTGGGAGGAAACCGGAGTGCCCACCCGGAGAAAACTCACACAGGCACGGGGAGAACATGCAAATCCCACACAGGCGGGGCAGGGACCAAACCCAGGTCCTCAGAATTGTGAGGCCAATGCTTTACCAGCTGATCCACCATGCTGCCTTATACCAAATAAATGCTTTTTTTTAATAGTTATGCGATATACAAAACTATTGAGGTATAATATCCAAAAGTAGCAGTTTCCTAAATGTACCTTTATTTCTATATTATTGTTAACATTGGTAGGTTATTTTGTATTTTAAAAAAATATATAATAGTATATAAAATGAAATTTTTATTTTGTATTTTCCACACTTTAAAATATTGTAATTTTTTAATGATTTTTTTATCAATTTAAATTTTCAGCAAATGACTTTTTACTATGAGGAACCTCTCAACGCAAGGTTTAAATCGTAAAGACATATTATTTTAAAGAATTTCAAAAAGTGTGTTTTCTGCCTTTTCTCTGCTGTTTGTTTTTTGCATTAAAGAACACATTTTGATTTACATTCCTGGAAAATAACGGGCGCGCGCATTATTTCCCTTGTCACTTTGCTAGTTGGTGGGGTGACAAATGTTCAAAACAGCGCCAGTGCTCATTATGCGCCCGGCGTGATCACCGGGATGCCGGATCGGGCTTTGCCGAGACCTTCTTAAATCTCGGCGGCAACTCAAAAGCGGTTGTTTATCACGTTGTCGCGGACAAACGCCTTCTGACGGAGAAAAAGAAGAACGAATGGCGGAGAAAAATGGACGCCGACGGGAAAAGGCCGGCTGCTCCACACTTGACGCCGAGCTACTTAGCGCAGATTTAAGAGCCCTCGTAGGTGTGTCGGGTGTGTGTGTGTGTTGACTTACCGTGTGTGCGGTGCGGAAATAGATGCTTTTATCCGCCCCGCAACTGATCAACCTCACTTTGCCGTCATTGGCTAAGAATCACAGGGGGTGAAAACCAATTAAAATGTAATTACTGCGTGGAGAGAGAATGAGTCCAATACTGTACACAATACGGATAAAAGCATTTCCTCAAACGGCGTCGCAACGACAGCCGAGCCAGTCGTCAATAATTTAGGAGGCCGGCGTCTCAGGGGGGGCTCACCGGCGAAGCGAACGGCCGTGATGGACGACGAGTGCTCGTCCAGCGTTTGCACCAGGCCGTAGTCGGACGCGGCGTCCAGCACGTGAATCAGACGATCCCGGCTCGCCGTGGCCAGAAGCTGCAGACCTAAACGTGAACCAAACAAATAATAATTCATAATTCATTCATCCTTTGCCCGACTTGAGCGCCGCGGCACACAGACGCTGACCTGTTTGTGGTTTGCTGTACTCCAGGCCGAGGATTTCCGCATCGTGAGCTTCCACTTTCAGAATCTCTTCCATGCTGCTGAGGTCGTGAACTCTTTAAAAAAAAAAAAGACAATATTGGGCTTCATCCACTGCGGTGAAGAATGACAGCCAAAATTATGAAATAGTTGTATTAGTGAGGGATTAGGTAACTAAGTCGCACGGTGACCGAAGGGTTAACGTTTGGAATCTCCTGAATGGCAGCAGCTGCAAATTGTGTGCGTGAAAGGGTTAATGAGAGCTTCCGGAAAGCAATTTGGGCACCGTGAAGGTGGAGATAAAGCGGAATAACAAATGCACTCCATTGAATGTCACATTCTAAATATTCCATCCATGCATCCATCCATTTTCTTAGCCGCTTATCCTCACAAGGGTTGCAGGGAGCACTGGAGCCTATCCAAGTTGTCAACGAGCAGGAGGCGGGGTACACCCTGAACTGGTTGCCAGCCGCACTCACAATCACACCTACGGGCAATTTTATTGCATGTTTTTGGGAGGTGGGAGGAAACCGGAGTGCCCGGAGAAAACCCAGGCAGGAACGCGGAGAACATGCGAAGAGTTCAAATCCAAAAGCAGATATATCCATTTTTGTTGTTTCTGTCGATTCTTTAATTTATCTATTATATAAATCAAAGAATCTACAGAAACAACAAAAATGGATATGTCTGCCTTTGCGTCTGAACTCTTCACGCAAACTCCACACGGGCGGGACCAGGATTGAACCTGGGACCTCAGAACTGTGTGGCCAACGCTTTACCAGCTGATCCACCGTGCCACCCCATTCTAAATATTTTCAAATAAAAATATTGGGATATTTTGCAACAGTCAACTTAAAGACTGTGAATGCAGAGGTTTGTTTCTGAGGGAGTGAAATGAAATATTAATAATAAAATTTAAAAAAAGAAGAAGCGATACACTGAGAGAAGGCTTCTCCTGTGGCTCTCACCTGAGGATCCCGTTTCGGTCCCCAGACGCTAAATGTTGCCCATCCGGGCTGACGCAGACTGTGCGGATTCCGGTCCTGCTTTCCGCCGGCTGTCCGTCCGCAGGTTTATCCGCATTGGTCAGATTCTCGGCTTCCTGCAAGCCGGCCGTGTTCGCGCCCGTGTAGATGATCTTAAGGAGGTCCTGCAACCACAAAAAGCAAGAAATGTGCATCTTTCTTTAGGGGCTGTTTTCTTTCTTTTTGTTTGTTTGTTTTTTTTTCATGAAGTGAAACCGACGGTGCTGAGGATGTTCCGAGAATGAAGGCCCGCGCGCTCGTCCACGCGCCAAAGTCTGATGGTGCTGTCGGACGAGCAGCTGAGGAAGGCGCCGGGCGACAGACTCGCCGTTATCACCCCGGGAACATCCGGAACCATCTGAAAGAGCAATTAGTGCATAAAATAACCACGTGAAAATAGGAAAAACTTATCGAAAAATGTACGTATGCTACGCGTTGGGGCTGTCAATTATTCTTCCGTCGCAGGTTTGCTTACCTCGAGGTCCCAGACGCAGGCCGCGTGGAAGAGGGCCGAGTGGACCTTGGCCACCCGGGTGAAGTCGGCCACGTCCCACACGAACACGCTGTGGTCGGCGTACACGCAGCTCAGCCAGCGGCTGACGGGGTCGTAGGTTACGGCCGCGGCGTCCGGGTAGCGGGCGTCGGTCCTGCTGCAGAGTAGATGACTGGAAGGGGTGACAGGAAGTCAGCTGAGGGTTTTTTTATTTACATCTATTTTGCAAAAGTGATGTTTACGCTCAAATCACTCTTAGGATGTTAGTTGTATGCCCATTTTCATTTTTTTTTTCATTTGAGCTAATATTTTTACTTGATGTTACAAGTGCACTCGTCTCTCTTTCTTTGATATTCAGAGTGAGGAAATATGGATTTTGTTTTAGAATCAATTCTCCTGTTGTTGATAGAACAATCATATATTGTGCCCGCTACTATTACAAAAATAAACACATTTCTTATATGCCTTTAATATCACTTATGAGGGATTTCCTTGTTGGTACTGTGTGTACAGTTTAAATTTTTATGTAAAAAAAAAAAAAATGCTAACTACCGTTCAGCTCACTCATACTTATCATGTGTTATGAATATAACACATTTAACAGTATAAAATAACTTTTATAGATGCTCCTTTGTCTTTTTTGGAAAATTTTATCATTGGCCCAAAAAGAAGTCCGTCTGGAATAAATGTCCATTTGAAACATGTTCGGGCGGTGCGGTTCTGGGCGGGACTTTTTTTGTGGTGTTTTTGCACAAGTGTGGCAGGTTTAGAGTGCCTCGTTGTGGGCCGTGAGTGAGCGTAAGAGGTAGGGTGGATGGCCCAAAAAGCGGGAAGGGAGAAAATAAGAAATAAACGTCAAAGTTGACAGCCAGTGTGTGGACTTTGGGCCGGGATGGCTGCTTTTGAGCGCTTTGCTGTTGTGGCGTGGAAAAGTCCCACAATGACTCGGTGGGATATATTCCAACCGCCCGAAGCTTTAAGCGGATACATTTTCACGACACAGAAATTTATAAATATTATGTATATCGTTACACACAAACACAGACAGGTGGACAGGCGCCTCCTCACCTGGCTTGGGTGACGGACGCGACGTCCGCTCCGAGGGGGTGCGGCCGAGGCAGCGTGCAGACGAAACGCAGGTCAAGCGGGCTGAAGACGCGAACCGTTCCGTCGGCGCAGCTGCAGAAGATCCGGTCCGAGGACAGAGACAGAGACTGGGCCATGCTGGTCTACGCAACAACCAAGAAAAACCAAAAACAAAAACAAAACAAAAATCCCATTACACTATGAATCCGATTACATAGTGCTCCATACTAAAGGATGCAAACATTCTTTAACTTCATTTATTTGAGGAAGAATGGTGAGGAGGGAGGAAAAAAGTAAAAATAAAAAGGAAGATGGGGAGGGAAAGAAGGATGATTTGAAAGGAAGAACTGAAGAAACAAAGAGGCAGGAAGACGGAGTGAGGCAGCGAGAAAGGAAGGAAGGAAGGAAGGAATGTAGCAAGGAAAGCAGGAAGGCAGCAAGGAAGGAAGGAAAGCAGCAAGGACAAAAGGCAGCAAGGAAAGCAGCAACGAAGGAAGGAATAAAGGAAGGAAGGCAGCAAGGAAGGCCGCAAGGAAGGAAGGAAAGAAGGCAGCAAGGAAGGCCGCAAGGAAGGAAGGAATAAAGGAAGGAAGGCACCAAGGGAAGCAGCAAGGAAGGCCGCAAGGAACGAAGGAAGGCAGCAAGGAAGGCCGCAAGGAAGGAAGGAAGGAAGGAAAGAAGGCAGCATGGAAGGAAAGAAGGAAGGCAGCAATGAAAGCAGCAAGGAAGGCCACAAGGAAGGAAGGAAAGAAGGCAGCATGGAAGGAAAGAAGACAGCAAGAAAGAAGGAAGGAAGGAAGGAAACAAGAATGTAAATAATGACTGAAAGGCAAAAGGCAGATGAGAATGCGAGAAAGGGTGAAGGGTAGGATGGAAGGATGGTTGGAAAGAGTAAATGAAGGATAAAAGGAAAGAGGGAGGGAAGAAGGAAGGAATTAAGCAAGTTAATGAAGGAGGGATGGAATGAAAATGATGTGTACTCGAGTACTTTGGGCCATCCCTGTACATTATTATTGAATCTCTTTTTTTTTTTTTTTTTTACCTGCAGGTCGACCCACTTGTCCAGCATCCTGTTGCCGTTGAACTCGCAAAGCAGGCCGGAGAACGTGACGCAGAAAGTGGAGTCGGACTTCTGGCCTCGCCCGCAGGCCACGTCGCAGAAGAAGTTGTTCCTCAGCTCGCCCGGTAGACCCGAACGCCCCAACAGAGGGACCGGGGTGCTGGCCTAAAATAAGACCGGCTCGTGATTTTAACCCGTGACCTCAGAACTGCGAGGCGAATGCGCTAACCGCTCGTCCACTGTGTTGCCCTACATCGACTTATGAACTCAAAGTATGATTTAAACAAAGTCCGTTATTTAGTGACTTTGAATGAAATGAAATTAATTAAAAGTGTCATTGGAATTAATTCAGTACGGCTAAAATAAACTACCGTAATTTACGAACTGTAAACCGCAACTTTTTTCTCACACGCTTTCAACCCTGCGGTTTATGCGGTGATGCGACTAATTTGTGCATTTTTTTCTATCGGGCCCGCAAGGGGGCACTCGAGCGGAAAAGGGTAGAGTGAGACTGGTGGAATATATGTGCCGAGGAAGTGACTTTTACCGATCCGGCCCTGTTAGCGCTGCGCTAGCGGTTTACTGCTGTGTCTCAGTGATTTTTACCTGTTTTTTTTTTTTTTTTTTAACTGGCCCTGTTAGCGCGGCGCTAGCATGAGCGTCAGCATGTCACTAGCATTACCGCAGCGGCGCTAGCATGACTGAAAGGAACCAAAGTGTGATTGAAAGAAACTTCAGTCATATACGATTTTGTGATCATCAAATGCTCGGTGAATAAAATTAGGCTAATACCTTCGTGGCCTTGCAGCGGTCCAGATACCAGAACTTGACATGCCTGTGGCCCACCGTCACAAAGTAGGAGCTGTCCTCAGAGAAAGACACTCCCGTCACCTTGCTGGACACCTTGTTGGCGGCTATGACCACATCCTTCTGCGATTAAAAACACCACACGGAGACGTCGCAGACCCACGCGCCAATGGAATCGCCTCCGTAGCCGTGCGCTTACTTTCCAGGCCCAGACATTGACCATCATGTCGTGCTGGTTGCCCACGCTGACGACGTACTTGCCGTCGGGCGAGAAGGCCACGCAGGAGACGCCGTACTCGTGCTTTTGGAGCTCAGACACCTGCCGGCGCTCCGACACGTCCCACAGCCGCACCGCGGGAAGGTGGCCGCTCTGGGGGAGGCGGTCGGTCGGAACGTGAAGTGCTTTTCGGTTAAGCCGACGCGAGCGTGCCGGTTCGATCGCGTATTACGTGTGATCAAACGAGCGCAAAAGCAAGGACGAAAACATACAATCTGTACATCTGATTAAAATGAACAGTATGCATTCAATGAAAACAGCGGCGCCTGCGCTGTGTTGACCGAACATAACGGGGGCTGAGGTGTTCTATTCAAAAGCTTCAATGTCAAGGCTGACGGCGGAGATTATCCTTCCAGTTACATGACTTGTAACCCTCTCACATCGCACCCCGTGAGGGATCACTGAGCTATTTCCGCCACGGAGCGCTTGGAAACGACAAAGTCAAGGTCAGTCCTAACTAGTGAGGTAGGTCGTCCAGCGTGGGGGGAGGCAGGGGGGGGACACACCGGACGAGGAGGTCTCGCAAAAGCAGGAGATGGTGCGTTACAAGAGATGGTACGCGACTGCAATTGCTCTTTTTTGTCGTTCGAAAACCGTCGGTGCTGTTATCCATTGTGTGAAAACACAACGTCGGATGGTTACGTCAGGGATAAATTTGCATGCCACTGGATGCACGTGCAGGTACAGATTCACTATTACATATTATAACATAGACATAGGGATAGCGAAAAAGCCAGACCACAAGTCGTGAAAATCCGCTAATACATTGACAAACATCCATCCATACATTTTCGTAGCTGCTTGTCCTCACAAGGGTCACGGGAGTGCTGGGGCCTATCCCAGCCGTCGACGGGCCCTGAAGTGGTCGCCAGCCAATCGCAGGGCACATAGAGACAAACACCCAATCACAGTCGTAATCACACCTAGGGGCAATTTAGAGTGTCCAATTAATGTTGCATGTTTTTGGGATGTAAGGGGGGTAACCGGAGTGCCCGGAGAAAACCCACGCAGGCAAGCGGGGAGAACTTGCTAACTCCACACAGGTGGGTCCAGGATCGAACCTGGGATCTCATAAGTGTGAGCCAACGCTTTCCAGCTGATCCACCGTGGTGCCCAATTGACAACCATTGAAGTTGAATTAGAAATAAAAATAAGTTTTAACCCCTGCAAAAATTCTTGAAGCAGAACTATATTATAAAAAAGTGTTTTTCATTAACCCCAGTGAAAAAAGTTAATTTAAATACACTAAAGTACAATTAAAATCAACTGAAGTATGATTACAAATTTTAAAAAAAATATCACTGAAAGGAACTTAAAAGTATGACTGCAATGAATTAAAGTATGATTAAACTTCTGTGTGAATGTCAGATTAAAAAAAATGTTTTGAAATCTAAACATAGCAAGCCAAAAAAAAAGGAGTAAATCCTGCCAATATGCCAACTTTCACATAACTGTGTTCTATAATCGGCCCAACGAAGAAAAATGCTGATGTAATAATCCCACATTTAAAAAAAAAAAAAAAAAAGTACTCACTTGCTTTTGAAGTTTACCCTCATCTCTCACGACAACCCGCAAGCGCACTCCCACTTAACACGGCGAATTCTGTTAATCAGCTTTGATTGGCCGGTTGGGGCCGATTACGCCGCTTACTTTGTTTCCAGAGGTGATTTGATGCCAAGCGGCCATCCTAAGACGGGTCGTGAGGAGCACGGAACCCTTCGTCGAACGGCTGTGCAAGCGCACCTAAATCCTGTTGGTCATTTTATCAATGAAACTGCAGCATGAATGATATTTTATCTGATGGTCCAATTGTGCACGTTTCAAAACGTTGCTAATTATTAGTTGAGTGAATAGTTTGATAAAGGATGATCACATTTTTCATGAAGGTGCTGTTGGGTGGCAACCATTTCAGGGTTTGTCCTTCCTGCCTCTCGCCCATCGTCAAAAGGGATAAACACCAGAATATCAGTATTTTGTATTTTATTTTAACAGATGTTTTTTCAATTATTATTATTTTTTTTATTTTTTCTCTTTTTTGACAATTTTGTATTTTTTAATTTATTTGTTTTTCTTATTTTTTTTTTTTAAGTATGGAGGTTATCAATGTATTTTATAAATATTTTGGAGCTATTCACGAGAAACCGGGCAATCCCGACGACAAATTCCAAAAAATGTGCAGCAACATATGTAGACAGACAATATAACAACACCCCGGGCATATTTTCTTTCTACTTTGCGAAAATGACTAACGTTACTACAGTATACCAAGTCAGTGAAAATCTTCCGTCCATCCATTTCCTTAGCCGCTTATCCTCACGAGCGTTCCTGAAATGCTGGAGCCTATCCCAGCTGTCACCTGGGAGGAAACCGGAGTGCCCGTAGGAAACCCACACAGGCACAGTGAGAACATGCTAACTCAACCGGGGCCAGGATTGAACCCGGATCCTCAGAACTGTGGGGCTAATGCAATGCTGCCCCACCGTGCCGCCAGTGAAAATCACTATAAAATTTGTTAATTTGTGTGCGTGTGTTGTACTGTCCCCCAACGGGGAAGTTTCACACACCTTGGGTACGTCGGAATGAATTATTGTCATAATGGGGTTGTGAGTTATAAAATATTGTTTTCATAGGCTGCCTTTGAAAAACAGACTTTCGCCTCCCTGAAGACACCATTTTTGCTTGCTAGTCTACGTGAGATTATCTGGCACGGGTCCAGGGTCTGCCCCCGCCCGTACTCTCGCCCCAAAACCAGCCCGGATGGAGCGCCGGGGATGTTCCGTTTGCGTGCAAATGAGCTGATCGCCCCCTCACCTCGCCGGTGACCAAGTATTTGCCATCCTGGGAGAAGGACAGAGCCGTGATGGTCTTCCTGCGAGGAGGAAAAGGAGACGCGGGGATGATGTACGAGTTGGAGGCGCGTTGTCATTTCGACGCGGACGAGCTCACCTTGACGTGTTGATGAGGTGCTGCTGTCTGTTCTTTCTGGGGTTCAGCAGTACCACAACACACCTACGCAACGAGAAATACATGCAAAAACAAAAAAACCCATGCAGCTCATGTAGACTGCAACGGGACCGATGTGAGTACCGTAATTTCCCGCCTATAAGCCGCGATGTTTTTCACATGCTTTCAACCCTGCGGTTTATGCTGTGATGCGGGTAATTTGTGCATTTTTTTAATAACGGCCGCAAGGGGGGCACTCGAGCGTAAAAGGTAAGAGTGAGACCGGCGGAATATATGTGCCGAGGGAGTGACTTTCACCAGTATGTTTTTTATTTAAACCAGCTCTCTTAGTGCTGCGCTAGCGTGTTGCTGCCACGTCTCAGTGATTTTTACCGGTATGTTTTTTTTAACCGGCCCTGTTAGCGCTGTGCTCTCGTGTTTCAGCTGTGTTACTGCCGCGTCTCAGTGATTTTTACTGCTATATTTTTTTTTAACCAGCCCTGTTCGCGCTAGCGTGTTGTTGCTATGCTAAGATAAGGTATTAAAACTTTGAAAACTCTTTGTGTACCGTCCGTCTTTGTAAATATATCATGCTTCAATGTGGGCACTTGCAGCTTTTACACAGGTGCGTCTTATGTATGTACCAAATGGTATTTCCTTTACAAATGTACTGGGTGAGGTATATAACCAGGTGCGCTCCGTAGGACGGAAATTACGGTAATCTCTATTAATCTGTTATTATCTTCGTCCTGTGTACTGCTAAATAACAACTGCAAGGAGGATTACATAACACAGAAGAGCATTGTGCACACTAATTACCTTGTTCGGATACCTCTTAATAACAAAATACTCTGTAAATTACACTATGTAAAAATAGTTTTTTTTTTTTTAACGTCCCCTCCTCACCCTGCAGGATAAGCCACCAGTCCAGTTTTTGGGTCACAGGCCAGGCAGCTGTTGCCCAAAGCGGTGATACCCAGAACTTTTTCTAACGTCACCTGCAAAGCAATATGGATACCTTATTTCTGAGTATGTTACACTAAGCATAGACAAAGACAAAGATGCACATACAAAATACAGATTTAGCATTTTCTAAATTTTTTCAAAATACATATACAGGTGTCAACATAACAAATTTTTCATCCACTAGTGCAGTTTTAAAAATTCCGCCCCCAAAGCTAGTTTCACTTGGCAACATAAAATTTGATACACACATCTACCGTGATTAGTCTTAATAAGCCATGCTGGAAAATCCACAGGAAGTCCACCATTTTGCTCATTTTAGCATTTTAGTGTCAGTCCTCGTCATAAAGCACAAAACTAATAAAATGAGTTCCTTAAGTGAGCCACATGGAACTTGGGGAGAGGAATAAACACCAGAAAATCAGTATTTTGTATTTTATTATAACTGATATTTTTTCGATGTTTTGTAACATTTTCTCTTTTTTGACAATTTTATATTTTCAAATTTATTTGTCTCTTATTTCAGATTTTTTTTTAATATGTAGTTTATCAATTAATTTTATAAATATTTTGGTGCTATTCATGAGAAGCAGGAGCAAATCCCGACCACAAATGACAAAAAACGTGCAGCAACATATGTAGACAGACAATATGACAACACCCGCAAGCATATTGTCTTTCTACTCTGTGAAAATGACTAACATTACTATTGTTCACCAGGTTAGTGAAAAGCATTCATCCATCCATTTTCTTCACCGCTTATCCTCACGAGGGTCGCAGGGAGTGGTGGAGCCTATCCCAGCTGTCATCTGGCAGGAGGCGGAGTACACCCTGAACTGGTTGCCAGCCAATCGCAGGGCGCATGGAGACAAACAGCCGCACTCACAATCACACCTAGGGACAATTTAAAGTCTCCAATTAATGTTGCATTTTTTTGGGATGTTGGGAGGAAAACCGGAGTGCCCGGAGGAAACCCACGCAGGAACGGGGAGAACATGCAAACTCCACACAGGCGGGGCCGAGATTGAACCCGGGACCTCAGAACTGTTGAGGCCAACACTTTACGAGCTGAACCACCGTGCCCCGGGAAATACAACTATTATTATGAAAATCCTTTTACTATTACATTGATTGTAAATTGTCGATTAAAAAACAGGAACACGCCTGCGGATTTCAGTTTTGTTCATCAATGACTGACCCGGCCCATCCGTCTGTTTTAAAAATCAAATGTCACCATTGAACACAGAGGTGCCCCCCCCCGAAAAGCAACCGCAATAAAACACCCAATATGTAAATGTGCACGTATGTATACATGCCTTTCCTTCCAGGTTGTCCCTGCGGTCCTTCCCGTGTTTGCCCGACGGCGAGCTCAGCAGTTTCCTGATGCGACTTTTGATGGTCAATCCGTCACCCGGCATGGTGTCCCCGGGGACCCTCGGGGTGGGATTTGCCTTCAAGTCACCTCGAAAGAATCAGTCCGACAGTTCCTTCCCGGGCTGTACCGAAGGAGCCTCACGCAAAGTGGGACAGCAAACCTGCTGGCGGGACATGTGGAGGCTTAATCTCCTAAAGGGGGGTTTAGCCCGAGGCCCGCCTGTCGCCTGGGCCCGAGCCTCGTGATTACATCAATGGTGCCGTTTGTGCCTAATTAATTGACTTGATTGGATTAAAGGCACAGAGGCTGAAAAAGAGAGAGAGGATGTTTGTTAGGCGTTATGTTAAGGTAGAGTATACTTACTTCTTTGTTATCAATGAACAGCTCGGTAGTAGAGACTTGGTAGGGGACTTTGAAGGTGCGTCTATCACAGGAGTGTCAAACTCATTCTTGTCGCGGGCCACAATTTACTTACGGTTCCCCTCGGAGGACCGTTATGACTGTGAAACCATAAAAATCTTTCACCGCCTCGTCAAATTCACGAACTCGTTTTGGAATCGGAAATCGAGAGCAATGGGTTTGTCGACTATTTGGTAACGTACCTCAAAATAAATATCTCAAGGTTATCATTTATGATATGGAAATTTGAAATTTTGGTACAGATTTGAACAAAAATCATGAATGTTGATACATACGATTTGCCTTCGCGGGCCACATAAAATGTATGCAGCAGGGCGGATTTGGCCCCCGGGCCTGGAGTTTGACACCTGTGGTCTATCATGAAGAAACACATAGAAAGAAAAAAAAAAAAAGTCTCAGGAAGCCATTTCTACAGAAGTGTATTAATGCCACCCCCCCCCCAAAAAAAAAGGTCACGTTTCATATTATAATGTGAATATTTTAGCGTTATAACGTAGATTCGTTTCACATAATAACATAGATCACTAAATGACGCCTTACGGAAGCGTATTGCTACCGTCCACCCGAACAAGAATTGTCTTTTGGGAGGCGAGGTAATGAGGGCGGAAATCTATTTATTATTTTCTACGTTACGTGAAACGAACATGTTATGTGAAACCAACCAACGTTATGAAGTAAAACGATTCACATTCTAATGTGAAACGTAACCTTTTTTTTTTTTTTTAAGTGTGGCAGTAATACGCTTCCGTACATTTCTGAAATTACACAAGCATTTTAGCATTTTGGCCTCTTTTATGGGACAGTGTGAAACAAACTTCTGGATTTATCCAGTAATTACCACCCAAAAAAAAAAAAATCTCCAGTTGCACATTAACAAAATTTGCTGATTTATCCAAAAAATACCAAACTCCAAAAACTCACCTGAGCTTGGCAATCGACATAATGCTAAATATATTAATCAATACATATTATACACAGTCCACAGGTGCTCAATCAAACAGCGAAGTCAAGTAAGCAGAACAGTGAAAATAAAAAAGATTCCAGTTATTCACAATGAGTCCATTTAATAGGTAAGAACGGCCATTTTTGTATTGCCAAAAAGTTTGCAGCCAACTAACTCAATTCTTGTCAAAAACAAAGTGCTGCTAACAGTTGTTTGTGCCAAAGGCCAATGGAACAACAAAAATCATATTAGTAGTGTGACAAACATGGTTATCTGTCCCAATGTTGTTGTTGACAAAAAAACAAGCGAACCCAAAAAAATGCCATAAGGTCGTAGAAACCATGACACGAGCTCCATACATTCAGCAGGTCAACTAATGCTACCTGATATCGTGGTACCAAAACATTCTGATTTGAGACCAGGAAGCAAGGTCCAATATTCACAGTGGTCCGTGTACAAACGAGGGCGACGCGATTCAGTGAAATCTCAAAAGTCGGTACCTTTTCGTCAGAACCGACGTAGCCGACAAAATAAAATGAATCTCGCTTTCACCGCGAGATTAAAACGACAAAGGTTCAAGTAGATTCATGTGAGAGAGCAGTTGCGTTGTGTGACAAGCCAAAATATGAAGTGTACGAGCAATATTAAAATATGCTCAAGTGGGGGAAAAAAAAAAAACTATTAAAAAGTGAGCGATTGAGTTACTGTAATGCCCTTTCTATTTTGCATGGGTGTCTGTTTATGACAAAAGTTATGTTTCACCATCAATTCACAGTTGTTTACTCCAATATTTCCCAAGATTTCAATTTGGAAGAAAAATCATTTGAAAAAATTCCCCATCTTTATTTTTATTTTTTTGCCAGTCATGTTCTTGCCACATTTCAAAGCAACCGGGGCACAAATGTTGCGGTTTCGGTCCGTCACATTCGGCTTATTCGGAGTCCGAGTCGGAGTCCAGCTCCATCTCCAAGTCGATCCAGGACTGCCGCTTGGCGCTGGGGAAGTCCTTGCCCAGGGAGCCTCTGGTGCGTGGCCGCAACGCCCCACCGCTGCCGGCGCCCCCCGAGGAGTGTCTGAGGGTCTGGCTTTTGGGGGGCCGTCCTCGCCTGCGCCCGTTTCCCCGGCTCCTGCGGTCCCTACTCGGGGTGAACGTTTGGTCCTCGTTTGTCTTTGGTTTCCGTTTTGGAGGTCTTCCCCTCGTACGACGTGCGGAGGGCTTCCCAGTAGCTGTCGTCGGCACACCTTGGAGCCCGTTGGCGGGGCCCCTCGTTCGTCTGGGTCTGTCCTGGTCTGCGGGCCTGGCTGTTTCCGGAGATGTTTGGTCTTGGCGGACGGTCGAGCTGGCGTTGGCAGGCGGGACAGCAACGTCTGCGTCCTTCTTGGGGTTCATGAGCATGAGCGTGTATATGCCCTGGCCTTTTAAAATGATGAAAATGAACGCAACGTTGGAAATGTTCATACTTCACAGAGCAATAAAGCCCATTTTGTCACACGGGGGACGCACCACGAACGACACAAGAAACGCTCATAGTCCAAGCCTCCCCGCAAAATTTGGACACATTTAACCTTACTAAAACAGTTTACACCCAATGTAAAACTTTTTTAGCAAACAAAAAATGTACAAGAAATACAGTGGTGCCTCGATTCTCGACAACAATCCGCTCCAGAACGCCGGTTGAAAAGTGAAACGTTGGAAAACCAAAGCGCGTTTTCACATTACAATGAATGGAAAATGAAATAATGCGTTCCAAGCCTAAAATATTGGTTTTTTTTTTTTAGCTTTTCCTGATAATAAACTGGATGGTAGAAATACATATATAGTTTAAATAACTAATCATTGAAGAAATATATTTATTTTTTGCTTAAAATGTATGCTTTAGCAGTAGAGTATGCTAGGCTGGCAGTGTATTGCCGTATCTGTATCGACTCGGCCCCTAGCCTTTTTTTTTTTAACAAAAGTGCAGAATAATTTTAAACAAGCAATATATATATATATATTATATATATATATATATATATATATATATATATATATATATTTTATATTTGCACAGGAACTACATAACGTAACGGGCCTTCAAATACCGATTTTCGTTTGAAAACTGAAGCAAAAAAATCTTGAAATTTTCATTCAAAAACTGATTTGTACGAAAACAGACATTCGAAAACCGAGGTACCACTGTACTGTGCAGTATTGAAAAGTACTGTGCGTTGTGACGACCCCTAGATGGCAGTAAAGTCAGTGAGTGCTTACTGTTCAACTGAAAATGATGACGGTGGGTAACATGCGCTGATGCCACATTTCATAATGAATTTGAATGTCTATAAATAAATTATTGTGCCTTCAAAAGCCCTGTTTTGTCTTTTTTTGTTTCATGTCTTGAGATGTCACAAAGGCAAGAAAATAACAGCATCAAAGAAAATGTCCCGCTTGACGTTTCCATTTTTTTTTTTTTTAGAAACCTTTTATCTATGAACCCAACCCATGTTCTACTGATGATAACTAAAGAACTTGAATTCTTTTTTTTCTGGTGAAAGAAGAGAGTCAACTTCTTTGTGCAGTATCGCACCGAGCGGCAATTGTGCTTTGAAAACATGTTAATTCAATTTATTTGTCTATCTATTTATCAACTACTACAAACATATCACATGCTATAAATGGTGCTTTTCAAAGTGGGGGACGTGCCCCCTTTTATGATTTTTACCATGAATACTTTTCATCACTTGACACCCAGTTGTTCATGTTTTTGTTGATTCCGAAAGAATAATGTTATGTTTGCGAGTGGGGGGGGGGGGGGGGTGGTACCGCAGAAAATTTGCAACCGGGGGGTGGAATTCATTTCCAGAAAGGCAGGTGCTGGAAAGCAAAAAAAAAAAAAAAAAAAAAAAAATTGCTATAAAGAGAGATGCACTTGTGTGAACTTACCAGGTCTCATCGACGACGGGAGGATGAGCCTGCCGGTCTTCGAGCGAACCAGGGGGATGGTAAATTGTTGTGTGGGCTGCCTCACCATCATTTTGGAGGGTGGCGCTGGTGCCACTTGGCGCGTTCTTGGGCGGGGATTCAGAGGAGGTGGCGATATCGTCGGTTCGTCGTGGGACGCTTGAGGCGGACGTGACGGCGGGGCTTCAGGCTGGGGTTTTTGTACTGCGGGCAACTCCGACCGTTCTGGTGGGAGGACCGGTGGGGATGGCTTGGATGGCGGCGGTGGTGGGGCCGGGGCCGGGATCGGGACTCGGGTCGGGGGTTCGGTAGAATCATCGGTAGGTTGGTCATCGGACTGGTACCGACATGTCACGGCAGGCTCTGCGTTGGAGCCAACTTTGTCCTTTAAGCCACTGAAAACGGTGTTCAAATTGCGTTTGATCAGTTCCTCAGGCATTCCTATAAAAAAAATGAAAAAAATAATTCAGCTTTTGCTGTTTTTTTTTTTTTTTTTAAACTTTGTAATCATACATAATGTGCTGTACACACCAGACAAGCGAGACAACTTCTTCAAATGCAGTGCCTGGATCTGCATCAGCTCCTTTTTCCTCTCCCACAGCTCTTTGGCGAGCGCCCTCTGCGTCTGGATTTCTTTCAAAGCCTGAGACCCGCACACATCAAGCGGGAAAGGTGATTATAAAGCTTAAAATTCATAATCGTCAAAATGCTCCTACTCCATCGGATAACATCCATCCATTGTCAAAAAGTAAAATTAATAAACAATTCAACCCAAAGTTTTTTGGCTTTGTTGACAACATAGGCAAGTAAAAATGGCAGCAATCTCGCAATTAAACCAGGGTGCAACCTACCATTGACAGAACATGGAGCCTGGAACCGCCTTGTTCGCCCAGGACGTTCTGCAGCTCGTCAAAAAGCGTGCGGTGCTCGAAGCGACGCTGCTTCTCCATCACAGAGTGGTCCTTGCGCTTCCTCATGTCGCGGACAACCTCCGTGCTCTTCCCAGCTGTTATATTTTGGGCCAATTCCTTTAGATTCGCGATGGCCATTTCCTGTTTGGCCTGGTCGATGCTCTCAACGTCCACTAAGCCGTCCGCCTGGGTACAAATGTTTGAAAAACAAGATGGCGCACACTCATTTCATGCCACAACCTTGAAAGGAAAAAAAACAACTTTTATAGCATGTACATCCATCCATTTTCGAAGCCGCTTATCCTCACAAGAGTCACGGGGAGCGCTGGAGCCTATCCCAGCTGTCAACGGGCAGGAGGCGGGGTACACCCAGAACTGGTTGCCAGCCAAATCGCATGGCACATGGAGACAAACAGCCATACTGCATGTTTAAGGGATGTGGGAGGAAACCGGAATACCCGGAGAAAACCCACCCAGGCACAGGGAGAACATGCAAACTCCACACAGGCGGGGCCGGGATTGAACCCGGGTCCTCAGAACTGCGAGGCCAAAGCTAGAGCATGTACAGTGTAGGTTAGAAATGTCCCGTGGCCCATCCGTCTAGGAAATTTGTTTTTGATCAGTACTCATTTGGACAATTCCTTAGAAGACGTTCATCGGAGTACGAGTCTTGGAATTTGCCTTTACGTCTGCTTTAAGGAAAATTCAGGTGGTTTGGAGTAACAATGTATCCTCTAATAGGTCATGTAATACGTACTCTATCTTCACAATGTGATATTAAATCCTCTCTCATTTAATAGTGTTTTGAGAAGATTTTTTAATCAACAATTATGAATTTTCAGGGGCGCCGCCATTTTCGCGAGTCACATGACCTATATACGCTGATGTGATGTGTTACGTGGGGTTCCAAACGCTAGATTACATGAGACGCCATTATGCCGAGCGCTGATTTTGCGGATTTATTCTCGGAGTTTGTTCGTCAAAAAAATTTGTAGTTGCCGATAAAAATCTTCTTAAAACATTAATAATTAGAGAGGATTTAACATCATATTATCAAGAAAAGAGTACATATTACATGACTTAGTGGATACATTGTTACTCCAAACAACCGGAATTTTGCTTTAAAAACAAAATGTCCAAGTTCTTGTTGAATTTCAGTGGTCCTTGAGACTCTACTTGTGTGCACGCTTTAACAAGTAAGTCAGAAGTGGGGGAAAAAAAAAAAAAGGTTCTTGAGACTTTATCGTGCATCCAGTTATGACACGTTCACCCAATATTTCTACACTTCCTGAGGGAGTTTGGGTGGGTCTATGTTTAGAATAAATTTTCACCAGGACACGTGGTTGTATTAAAAGGTTTAACCGGTACTCACATCACTGTCGCGGTCCCCGCTACTATCAGCGTAGCTGGAGTAAGAATCTTCTGAAGAACTAATCAGGTGCTCGTCCTTCATCATGCTGGTTTCATTCACCGCGACCGGGACTTTCACGTCCGACGTCACCTCTTGAGGTGCATCGCTTTGTGATTCTTTCGGCGGCTGTGTTTTGGGTATCTGAAGGAGGGTGAAGCCCCCCGGCAGGCCGATGCTGGCCCGTTTCTTTTCCTTCTGGCTCGGACCGGACGGCGGGCAGATTCTGAAGGAGTAGGTGCCTTGCTGATGCAAGAAGCTGGGCGTCTTTAAGGAGGGCGACACTGTGAGGGAGACGGGCGAGCGGGGCATCCGCTGGAAGAGGTTGGCGGGGGCGACCGGGATCGGCTGCCCCAATGTTGGACTTTTGGTTTCTGTGTTCTCACTCTGCTGCTTTAGCAATTGAACTGAAGAGACCAAAAGAAAAAACAAAGATTATAAACTTCAAGACAGTATGATAATCCATGCATTTGATTTGGTTTTTTTTTTCTTTTGATTTAAATAAACTGAATCTGAATCATTTTTTGTTGTTTAAAAGTGGGCGGGGTGGGTAATGAACATTCCAATTATGGTGTATTGCCAATAAATCACTATGTAATTAATATTTTTTTTTGGGTGCTGAAAAAACATTCTGTAATTCAGAGATTTTCATGTTCAGACGTGAAAGTGGATCAAACACCCCTGTTGTGAATTTTATCATTCAGCTAAGAGAACAAAAAGTACGGAAAAAGTATTTGAACATTGAAAAGTTGGAGATGCGCATTCACATGTTTTGAGGACATCGCATTAAGTTACCTGTAAAAATTATTGCATTTTAGGTGCATAAAAAAAATGTACATACAAAACGGATAAGTCTTGAAATCAGTGCAGTTACCCGGCAACACCACCAGGGGCAGTAATGTGCCGGTCGGCTTGAAGTTTAGATGGACAGGTTTGGGGTCGACTTTGCACGCGATGGCGGCGGCGGGTTTGGCGTCGACTTTGCGTGCGGCGGGGGCGCCGGCGACTCGGTCCGCCCGGCGGACGAGGTCGGTGCGAGGCTGCAGCCTGCCCGTGGCATATGCCGCCAGCCGGTTGGCCGGGTGCAGTGAACCCATGCTGCCTAGCAACAGGTTGACGTGGTTATAGATTTTGCCGTTCACCTGTTTACGGGGAAACAAATGTACGTGAAAAAACAATAACGGGAAAAAAATCTAATAGGAATTACAGCTAAAAATTCAACTAAACCATGGTCCAAACATTTAACTCCATACAATGTGACAAAACTGGAGAAAAAAATAATCTAACAACAACCCTAACTATATATATATATATATATATATATATATATATATATATATATATGTGTGTGTGTGTGTGTGTGTGTGTGTATATATAGAAGAAAATAATTCAATAATATTTTTAGTATAAAATGGAAAATAAATAGTGAGAATCTATATGTTCTCATCAATCCATATATACATATATTTGCATTGTTTCATCCGGGGAATATTTTTTAAATCCTAATCAAATGAAAGTCACACATGATCCCAGTCCAACCTTTATGAGTTCAGAAGACTGTCTGCTAACTGGCTTGGTTCTGGCCACCATCAGTCCGGCGGGCAACACGCCACCCAGGAAGTGCTTGACTCCTATCGGGCTCGGCTCCTCCTTCCCAACGCTGACCCTTCCGGGTCGACTGATGCGTACCTGGAGGATGAATGATGTCATTTCCTGTTCTACACCACAGACGGTTCACATACACGGGTCCTTATACTTTCATAACATATAGACTTGCAACTTCCCAGATACAGTTTTTGGGTATACCAACTTAGAATATTTGATGACAGGTAGGAATTCCAAGAATCCACACATTAAAATCATAAAGGGATGAAAACAAAAACAAAGATTATTTCAGCTTACTTAGTCGGTCGTCACACTCTTTTTCATTTTTGTCTATGTCAATATTATACTGCCCTCTGTGGCCAAGAAAAAGACAGTGCTTGGATGGCAGCATATTTTTCTCCAAAACCTGTATGTACCTTTCAACATTAATGGTTCCCTCACTGATGTGTATAGTACTGATGCCACTGCCACTAACCTTCCCACCCCCATAGCATCACAGATGCTGGCTTTTGAACTTTCCGTCCATAAGAGTCCAGAAGGATTTCTTTCATCTTTGGCCCGGAGGATACGACGTGCACGATTTCCCAAACCAATTTGAAATGTGCACTCGTCAGACCACGGAACAGTTTGTTACTTTTTATCAGTCCATCTTTGATGAGTTTAGGCCCAGAGGAGCCAGTATTGTTTCTGGGGGTGGTTGATAACTTTTGCTTTGCATAGTAGAGTTTTAAGATTACAGATATAGCACCAAACTGTACTTACTGATATTGCTCAATCTCCACTAAACTACATGCAACAAAATATATACATATCAAAAATACCAAAAAATATGGGCAAACTGTCAGAAGGAATACAGAATTTAGTGCCTGCAATTTAAATCTATTGTAGACACAGAAAACTCACCCGATAGGTTAGCCTGGACCCGTTTGGTTTGTTGATAAAGATTTTGGTGATCGGGCGAATGTAATATGGTCCGATGCTGAAGGGCTCCTTCATGTTATCCTGATTCAGGTGCTTACACAAAGTCTCAAGAACCGTCTCTCG
Source organism: Syngnathoides biaculeatus (assembly GCF_019802595.1). NCBI lineage: Eukaryota > Metazoa > Chordata > Actinopteri > Syngnathiformes > Syngnathidae > Syngnathoides > Syngnathoides biaculeatus. Next base: position 9,652,784 of record NC_084662.1, on the reverse strand, counting down.
ATCTGCCCCCCAGCGACATACCGACTGGATCTCGATTTGTTTTTTGACCTGCTTCACTTGGGATGCTGTGTTTTCAGGGGCAAAAACAAACAGGACTTACTGAAGGTCTGACCGGTTCTTGCCGGCATGTAGTGCGGCTCTGTGGTGCTTTTTGGGGCTCACCTGCGGGTTGATCCTGGTCCTGGTTGTCATTATTTGGCACAGGAACGTCACTGGGTTCGCTGGCGCACTGAGACGACTGCTTGCTGTTGAACGCACGCACCCGCGCGCACGTCATGAAGCTCTCCAGGTACTTGTACACCGGATCCTTATCCTCTTCCTTCATCTACAATTACACGTTATTAAAATTGAACAATTACAGGAAATATAACTTTAAAAAAAATATATATATATATATTTTTTTAACCTGTTGCTTGAGAGACGCTGGATGTGACCTGCTGGATTGTTCAGGGGGCACACTTTCGGTTTTAGCTACAAACACTGGATCTGGATCTTTATCAAAAATGTTGCGATTCCACAGTTTAAATGAACGGGGCTTGCGCTCTAACAAAGACATAAAAGATAAAATCAAAACATTAATAAATGATACAGTTTGACTCCTGCAGTGGAACACATCAGGTCACATTTGCTAATATGCTTTGACTGACACATTAAAATGGCAACCTTCCCATTACCCCCATCATTGTGTTCCCCACCATCTTGTGGCGTCTGGTTGCAGCCGCATTCAAACATGCAATCCGGCCGCTGGCAGTGGTGCCGGCTCACGGCGGGATAACGGAGGCTGACGCACACGCAGCCCAGTCGGCAGAACTCCTGGCCGCATTCCGGTTCCGCCGCCTTCTTAGTCAGATGCGGGGGGGATTCCTGACACTGGAAGGCAGCAGTCACGCCATGATTTCGAACATTTTGCAGCCAATGAGGGACATTTAGATATTGAACAAAGACAAAGGGGGTGGAGTCTATCTGGTACCTCTTCAGTCACGACAGCTAGAGAGGCTGAGACTCTCTCTGATGTCAGCTGCATTACTGAGCGAACCTGGTCGACGACATCGTCCTCCATCTCCAACAGTTTCTGCTGGACTTTGGCTGGGGTGGACGATTTGAAGGCCGCCTTGAGCCCGGAAGCCTGCACCGGTCTGACCGCAACGGGATGGGAGAAAAGACCATTACGCAAATGTTTGATCTTGTTGACTTCCAAACACACAACAGAGTCAATACGAGAGGTCACTTTGATTTAATAAATCAAGTTTAAAGATGATCATTGAACACAAAATGTCTGACTGATCCATTGCGGGTCTAATTGGTTTGGCCAAATCATCCATTCGCCTTTCCATCCATCCATTTTTTATGCTGCTTATCCTCTCGAGGGTCGCGGGGAGTGCTGGAGCCTATCCCAGCTGTCAACGGGCAGGAGGCGGGGTACCAATCGCAGGGCACATGGAAACAGACAACAGCCGCACTCACAATCACACCCAGCGGCAATTTAGAGTGTCCAATCAATGTTGCGAGTTTTTGGGATGTGGGAGGAAACCGGAGTGCCCGGAGAAAACCCAATCAGGCACGGGGAGGACATTCTAAATCCACACAGGCGGGTGAAGGATCGAACCCGGGTCCTCAAAACTGTGAGGCCAACGCTTTACCAGCTGCTCCACCGAGCCGCCCCATTCACCTTTTAACCATGCTGATGTGTGTTTCGTATAAAATAAACTGCAATCCTTTAACAATGATGAGAAAACTGTTCATAGCTTTTGCCCAAAAAAAAAAAAAATATATATATATAATAAAATTGTAGAATACTAAAATCTACCTAACAGGTTAAATGTTTCCCTTTAGGAAACTGTATAAACAATAGTTTGACTTGTTATTAGAAAAATAATCAAACAAGTGCAAGAGTAACCGTTTCAACATTCTGACATTTACAAAAAAAATACGAGAATTTAAATCTTTCGTTTTTTAGAAAGCTCCACATCAACAATTTGATTTGGTTTTTAAGAAAAGAAGGATGAAAGAAAAGTGCCTCAGTAATTGTTTAAAGACAGCATGAAATCTGCAAAAACTGCTGTCAGTAAAGCCACTAACAAATTCTTACCTGTCTGGATGAGAGGTAGAAGCGGCAGCGGTCGCATCTGTCGGAAGGTGTGGAGCCGGCGATGTCAAGGCGGCATAAAGCAGAGGGTTGAAGGCGAGGGGGCAGGTCCTGGTGCTGCTCTTGCGGTGCTTGAGGGCGCTGTCCAGCGTCTTCACGTAGCTGGCGCCCTTGGCGGGCAGCTGGTAGGACACGGCGCCATCGGGGCTGGCGGAGAAGGCGGCCGCGCGCTCACTGATCTGCTGGGCCTCGCTCTCCAGGTACTCATCCAGCATGTTGCTGCAGAAGGCCGACAGATTCTTCTGGGGGGCTGGAAACGAGAAATAAAATGAATAAAAGTTTACATTTAGAGGGCAGCGCGAGACCCAGGAGAAGATAGAAGCCACCCCACCATCGCTTGGCTGGTTGCTTTGGACAAACTTGTTCTTCCAACCCTTAATTTTGGTCACGTCACTCGTTTTTCCTGTTCGGGAGATGAAAGGCAATCCCTCACCTGCAAAGCAAACACGGCTGCGTCAGGATGTCACTTCCACAAGGTTCTGTTCACTCTCAGGTATGGTTGACGCATCAGCCTCATTGATGAGTTCCATCTATTTTTTTTTTCCTTCATATTTTTTCATTTTTCAATTAAGAGATTTGATTTTGTGGTTATTCTAGCCCCTCGAGTAACTTTTTATTCCACTAAGTAGAAAATATTGTTCCCAATTAAAAACATATATGTGAATGATTTGTTTTCTTACATCGTTGTGCATTTGGCGGCATAGTTATTTTATCTTCAGTCTGACATGTTTGATTTATTTTGGGAAAATGTATTTTTTGTAAAAAATAAATAAATCATTATAATAATATAACCAACTCTCTTTTATGTTACATATGCGCCGTGCGATTGGCTAGCAACCAGTTCAGAGTGTACCCTGTCTCCTGCCAGATGTTAGTTGGGATTGGCTCCAGCGACCCTCGTGAGGATAAGCGGCTAGGAAAATGGATGGATGGTCTAATCCATCGCAATTTAGATATATTTATATAATAAATTGTAAATGTGGGTGGCGTGGTGTTTCAGCTGGTAAAGCATTGGCCTCACAGTTCTGAGGTCCCAGGATCCATCCCGGACCCACCTGTGTGGAGTTTGCATGTTCTCCCCGTGCCTGCGTGGGTTTTCTCCGGCCACTTCCAAGCCTTTAAGTTTGACATTTCTTTTGGGGATGTTAAAAATCGCTGAACATTAAAATTGTAATTTATGAAGGCTGGTGTTCACATCAATATTTGGAGTGTAAGTGTTTTGCGGCGTGTGTTTGACCCAGGAAGAGCAGACTTACTTTCGCGGTCCTGCGTTGGCAGCTTGAGGGGTGGAAGTGGCAGGCAAACACCCAGGTAGCACAAGTCGACGGTCATGCTGACGTCCAGGGAACTCAACTTTAAGCCAACTTCGGGGGAGACAATTTCTTACAGTTTGTTCCGAATATGGGATTGGAGTTGTTTTAAGTATGAGTATGTGTGTGTGTCCACTTACCCTCCTGCAGCGCAGGGTGGATCACTTGTCTGTGCTTGGCCACTTTGAGTTCCTGTAGTAAGATGGCCTCCAGGCGAAAGATCTTCTCACTGGTCTCTTGAATGTCCTCATCTGTAATACGTCAAAAGATTACATTTCATATGTCAAACAACTTGTAGGACCTTTGTCAAACAACAGAGAGGCGTTGTACCAGTTTCCATTGGCCAAGTGGGAGTCGTTAAGGAGGAATCGGGCGACGCCAGTTGCGTCTTAGCGGCTGCCGTGGCGCGGATGTGATCCTCCAGAGCTTCCTGTGAGACAGACGAGAAGCCCGGTTTAAATGTGTACAAAAGACAACACAAACATGTGCAAACTTGGTTTACACTATTTTTGCTTCACGCCTGCACTATTTTTTCTCTTCACAATCTTGACGGCAGAATGTTCAGTTGTGCTTTTTCGCAAGTGCTCAATGGCACCGGGCATCACATATTGCTGGTGTATATTAAGTTTTGCTCTAAATTAGAAATTAAAGTGGCTTAAAAAAACTGTTCTGCACAATTGACTGGTGACATGAACAAATAGAAAAATCGCTGAACATGAGAAGGGTGTTTGTGATATAATTCTAATACCATACGCGTACTATTGTAATAATAAAGCAAATTTGTATGGCACTGTGCCAACCCCCAAAGATGAATCACGGAAAAAAAAAACAACAAGTAAAGAAAATATATATTTTAAACCCTCAATCCAAGGTGGATACAGCTTCAGAATCAGGATTCGCCCACGCTTCTACCTCTGCAGGAGCAGCAGCCGCTAACTAGCGATGGCGAGCAAATGGCCTCAAAAAGCATTGCGCTGGTTTCGAACGTCAAGTGTTAACCGCACTGGACTGTTGTGAAAGCCTTCCCGGGTTCAAGCTTTAGCCATGGTAGGAGCGATAACCGGTGAGATGTTACGAAGCGTCACGGTTAAATATGCACCTAAAAAGTTCCTTCACTGCCCCACATTTTGACATGCAGTCTTCCATTCCCATGATTAAACAGCCTTGTTTACATTCACCGTGGATACCGCATCCCAGAATGCAACACGGGTACCAAAACATAAAAGTGCCATATGAGAAAAGGCTAAGACGTTCCCGGGTAATCTGCCAGTGCACACGTTTTTGTTTCCCACATTAGTGTGCTTTCACCTATTACGATATCGTACCTGATTTTTTTTTTAACCTCACATCGATAAATAAGGCAAGCGTGACTTTGTTTGTATTTCTGCGGATTTCAGAGGAAAACTTAACTTCATTCGCAAACGGAGCGACAGAACAGATTAAATTCTTGAACGGATATTTCACTTTACATCAAAATTACACAAACAAAAGGGGGTGCTGGAGCCAATCCTATTCATCTTCAGGCGAGAGGCGGGGCTACATCTTGAACTGGTCGCCAGTCAATCGCAGGGCACATAAAATCATTTGCCACGCTCCATTATTACATTTCTAATTTGTATTTGTTGTTCCTAACAGTAAGAAATATTAACATTTTTAGGTTATATTTCTGTCAACATAATATGAATGGTGAATTTCAGCAGTTAACGCTAATTTGAATCCATTCCTACCAATCTAATGACATTGAATTGAATTTTGGTAACGACATTTTAAAAAGTAGATCCCTGCGTAGATTTCACCCGTTTACCCTGGTGTCGAATGATAAAAAAGTGAGGCCCTCGACTTCATCCACCGCAGTGATGCTCATTGAGGGCGGGCTGCGTGATGCGGGCGAGGCGGTCGGCGATTTCCATCCACCGTCGAATCTGGTCCACTGCCCCCTCCGACTGCTGCGCCGCTGCACGCTGGGCACAGAACTGATGCAGGATGTTTTCTGGCTTTCGATGTGCAGTCGCTTTTTAGGCGAGTCGCCGCCGCCGTCGTCTTCGCCGCTCGTCTTCAGCGGACATTTAGGTGTGAGCACGAGATCTTTGAGGCCTTGTCTGCCGTCCATGCGCAGGGCGATCGGTTCCTGGTTTGCGGTCGTGGTGAATGTGATGGGTTTCAGGACCAGTTTGGATTCCGGCTCGGTCGGGGGGGAAGCGGAGTCGGGGCTTGGAGGCCTGTGAGACGACAACCACAAATCAACAAATACATTCAGACTACGTCATCTCCACAATTCATATTTTTAAACAATTCGTGGAAACCTATTGTAACGCAGCAGTGAAGTCATACAGTAAATAGCGGGACCATATCCATAAATTTAAACCAATCATTGAGAAACACATATTAGTAAGCAATGATGACCTTGTGTAGTACAGTAGGTCTTTAATTCTGCTCCTCGGTGGATGTAAATGGCTACATCCGTAAAAATATTAGGATGAATGAATAACCGAAACGATTACCTTTCATCTTCGGGTTTTCTTTCCGGTCTTTCCTCAGGCGGAACCATCACGAACTGCAGGATCCCCGCAAGGCCGCTGCCCACACGCGGCACGGCCCGGTCCTCCCTGAAGCCCTTGGCGAAAGGATTGTGGTTGATCTTCAGCTGGGTGATGAGAAAATTCTGGTAGGTGGTGACCGCCATGAACTCCGTCTGCGGGAAGGTGAACGTCATGCTCTCCGGTCCGATGACCAGCGGCGGTCTGATGTCGTCGGGCAGGGGGATGACGTGGAGCTGGGGGATGTAGCGGTGCATGGAGGTGAGGACGATGTGGCCCTCTAAGTCTTGGGGGTTGTTGGTCACTTTGAGTTTGTAGAAGGAAATCATGCCGCCCATGAGGTCCGAGCCGCGGCACAGCGAATTGTGGTGAGTAAAAGCTCGCCTCGGAACCTGGGCCTGGTGCTCCGCCGGCCCCACCACCTCCCACTTGGGCGAGTTCCAGCGGTACTTGTACTTGTCTGAGGGTACGATGGAGAGTACCAGGCCGTAGCGCCGGTCCGGGTCAAGTCCGGCCAGGCGGTAGCGGCAGTACGGGAACATGCGGCGGCCCTGTTTGGTGAGGATCATCTCCGTCCCGCAACTGTGGAATTGCTTCCAGACGCGGTCGTTCTCCAGTATCACGCGAACGTTTTTGCACGTCAGCGTGTTGGGGAGCTCGGCGTTCGGGTGCGGGCGCACGAATTCTGCCACCGCCAATTTCGTGACGCCGACGGCGCACGCCGCAGAGTTGGACGCGCAGGCGACGTGCGAGCCGGCCGGGCTCGTCCCAGAGACGGTGGGCGACGCCGTGGCGGGCCTGGCCGGGCTGCCCTCGGCTGGGGAGTGGAGGGCCGTCGCTCCGTCATCCTTACTCGCCATGGAGACGGCCGAGGTGGGAGAAGGGATAGCGACGGCGGGGCCTGAGGTGGGGACGTTAGCTGGGAACCCCTCCTCATCACGCTGGTTCTCTGTGGATACAGCTCCGGAGTGTGTCGCGGGCATCACTGGATTCAATTCATTCTATACAAACAGAACATAGACATGAGAGCGGTGAAGTAAACAATCGTTCAATCGGGCCCTAGGCTAGAATTCATAATGACAAAGCTGATAGTGGAGGTGGCATATGAATTTAATTAAAAAATGTTAGCTTTTCCGCAACAGAAAACAGGGGACCCGGTTCCAAGCATCTAAACTAAGTCACCTTTGCAAATTCGGACACGTTTTCTCACCTCCATTCCATTTTGTACCACCTGTACAGGCCTCCCATTGGTGGTGTGGTCAGTAAAGGTAGCACAGCTCGGTACAAGAGTACCACCCGTTACCATTTGACAAACTGAAAGTTACGTTAATATCACATTACTATCACGCCGCCTCGAAATGAACATGATCAACCAGCTGTGAAAGTTCCTGCGCCTACAACTTGTAAAATAAATGCTACAAACTCGCTACCAAGGGGGAAAAAATAGCGAACAAGCACAGCTAATATCTGTTTGTTTGGAAATGAAAACTTGCACACAAACATTTCAAAATAATACAAGTGAGACCGTGAACGGGCAGAATTTTTGCTCACCATTATCATACTGTTGAGAATATGATAACCAGTTTAACATATATAAATCTAACACCTAATAGAATCGCTTCATATCACTGGTGTCGGTGGGGCACGATCACTCCAAAAAACAACAATTTTGTTGAGCCATTACATTGCGTCATCAAAGAGTGCTAGCCATTTTTAATTTAACCCTTTAGATTGAGCAATACTTTGTTTTGTTTTTTTAATAACATATTTACTAACCAAAAGTACCGATTTGGGAAAAATAAATGAAATCCCAATGAATATTTCAAACCGTATTGGGGAATGTGAGTTGGTTAAATGATTCCCATCAATCAAAACACACCATGCTTTTTTTGTTTTGTTTTACCTTTTGCACGAACCATGTATCTTTAACGTTGTAGGGGCATTTTTTTTAATATATATGCAAAATAACATGTGCATCACCAAGTTGAAAGTAGCTAAACAGAAAGTAAACGGGGATTGACTGTCAATGAAATGACATTACGGTGTTTTGGGATCATAGTTTGGAAGATGTTTACGGTTCCAACTTTTACTGAAGGTAATTTTAAGCATTTTAATGAGGTTTTGGTCTGTAATTAGAAAAAGAAGAAGACAATAAAAGGACGGGTAATAGATTATTCGTGAACGTGAGCCGGTTTTATCACACAGTAATAGATCACGCCCATCAAAACACTCGTGGCTAAAAACTGCAAGACGGCGCGCGTGTTGTGTTTTCAAACGCTCTCGTGGTTCTCCCCGCTTCAAACCGACACCGAGGAAAAAAGTGGACTTTTGACTTTCCCGGTGCCGGTTGGACCTCGTCGGCGCGAGCGACCAATGGCAGCTCAGCGTCCCCGCGTGGAAGACATGGCTGACACCGACGGGGCAAGGATCCCGTGCTCTTTCAACTCGGAACAAACGAGGAAAAACGCCACGGGTGTGTGCATCGCGTGGAATTTAAAAAACAACAACATTACATTCAATTAACGTTGCGTTTAGTGGGAGAAGGTTGGGGAGAAGGTGGGGGGGGGGGGTGCAGGTCCACAACGCCATAAAGCTACACACACAGAGGTGTTAATCGCTATCAAAAGGCACGTCGCCACTATGTGTCGTCGTCGTCCCCCTCCGCCGTCGGTCGCTTTCTCGCGTCCGTTGCAATGTAAATAATGTCGGAAGGGGCACGTTAAAGTCAATGGAAACGGAAGGGGGGAAGATGGAGAAAGACGGCGTAGGCAGGCCGCCACTCACCAAGTTGGGAAAGTTGCAGTTTCCTCAAATGCCTCACCTCACGGCTCCGCCAGGCCCGCCTCGTGGCCTCGATGGCGGCCGTGTTAGCCAACGTGGGCCGGTGCGGTGTCGGTGAGAGAGAGAGACAGAACACTCCTTAAAAACTGTTGCTCCGTCGAGGCAAAGTCGCAAATAATGGAGGCCGAAGGGGAGCCACGCCAAAGCCTGGCCCCACGGGCTCTTTCTCTCCTTTGCATCGATCGAGCCAGCGCGCGTGCACGCCAAGAAAGCGCATGCACGATATCACCCCCCCCCCCACCTCGACCAATAGCACGTGATCCTCGCTTCGCCATCGTGAGGGAAGCGGGAGATTGTTTCTTTCTTCCGCCTCCCGGTCCCGTCCCGACCGTTCCAAGCAACAACAACAACAAAAAAAAAACTCTACCAAGTTGTCCGCAAAATGTTCCCCGGGACTTGTTCGGCGTCGCGTTTGCTTACCTACCTGCTCGGACTCGCCAGCCACGGACACGCGCACTCACTCACACACACACAACAAACGTTGGGAAGTGGGGTTGTGACGTCACATATTGGCGCCACGGCTCCGCGGTAGCCAATGAGCGAGCTGTTTATGCCCTCACCCGAAGTCAACTATGTGGCCAAAATGTAGCCTCCGATCGTTATTTCATCAAAAATAAAAATAAAATAGCGAACAACAACGGAAATCCACTTGGTAGAGCGACTGTGCGCTGTGCAAAATGAGACTCAGTGAAGAGTCAGCGACTTTTTGCGATTTCAATGAGAAGAGAGCGGTTCGACATTGGTCGAGTGACCCGGTTGGGACAAAATGGCGGCTGCCGTTTACGGTGCCGTATTTACACTAATGTCAACGCACGAAGATCATCAAATTTATGGCACATGAACAAAAATCAAATCCTCAGATGATCTGACACAGGAACGAAAAACTAAAGCCGCCTCATTTTTGTTTTAAATTTTCAAAAGCAATGTTTGTGTGGCTTTGTTGTGATTAAAATGGCCGCACTGTGAAAATGGAACAACAGAGCATGACTCGGGGATTCACTTTAAAGCAGTTTGAAGTTTGTAAAATTCGGAATCTCATTGGTGTTTCTGGAAGAAAAGAGCTTACATGTCGTACAAAGCGTCCAAATTTGTCGTGCAGTCACGCAAGCTAGCTCAGTGCGACACATAAATTTATTCTTATCAGTCTGACAATGAGTCTGACAAGATCCCGTATAAAACAGATGGGAAACTGCAGCATGTATTAAAAAATTCAAATGAGTCCATCATTTTAAAAATTATTTAAATCAATGTTTGTGACTGTTGAAAAAAAAATCAGACAAGAAGTGTCAAGTGTCTAAACCTAGCATTTTATTGATTCCGTGTATTGTCATTAATGATACCTTTTGTATGCACTTGTGTGATGGTTAAGAACACCTGTGAAGCAATATTCTTATGATGAAAAATTTAGCTTTCGTAAAGTAAATCGTTTATAATTTTATACTTCAGACTGGATGTGTTCGAGAAGTATTTTGTGGTACATGAGCCCGTGTTGCAACAGCAATCTGAACACCTCCGATATTTAACAAAAATTGGTGGTCCATTCAGCCCTATAAAATATGAATAAAGCACACCAAAATGTTCTGTTCCAGATATGTCTAAAAAATAAATGTAAAAATATGAATTATATTTAGTATTTCAGGCAGTGGCAGTTTCTGGTATGTGTAATATGTTTAGCTGCACAAGGCAGCATCATTTCTGTGGGGGTGGTATTGCCCCCCGCCCAAAAAAAAAAAAGAAGATAGAAATGGTTTCTATTGACATGTAAATAAATTATTAGCGTTTGTGTGGGGAATTTGCGCCCCTTTGCGGAGACATTATACTGGGTCTTCAAGAATGTTGCCAATCAATACCAAAGCTAACGTCAACATTGATTAGAAACATTCTCGATGGTTATCGGTGTCAAGGAAGTATGAAATCTTTGTTCCAAGTGTAGTGGGGTGGTTGGGGCAAAATGTGGTTCGAGCAAAGGGTGTCGTTCAACCTGATATCATCAAGTTTGACGCACAAATTGAAATTCAAAGGCGTTTTCTGAGCCGCTTATCCTCACGAGGGTCGCGGGAGTGCTAGAGCGAATCCGAGTTGTCGTCGGGCAAGAGGCAAGGTACGCCCTTAACTGGTCACCGGCCAATCGCAGGGCACATGGAGACAGACAACAGTCTGACACACAATCACGCCTACGGGCAATTTAGAGTGTTCAATTAATGTTGCATATTTTTGGGATGTGTGAGCAGCATGCAAACTCGATTGATCGATTGAACCCGGGACCTCAGAACTGTGAGGCCAACGCTTTACGAGCTGATCCACCGTGCCGCCAGCTGCGCCATCATGTCACCTGAAATTCAAATAATTAAAAAAAAAAAATTATATAGTCCAGAAGACTTTTGTACGGACTGCTATTGCCTCTCAACTCCTGAACTCCAGAAGTGACAAATTTTATCATTACGACGCGCGGCCACTTTAATATTTATGAGGCAGATAAAACGAACGGCCTGTGTAACAAAAGCCCCGCAATAAACCCTCTTTGAGAGCGCCAAGCATTATAATGTACTTTTTTTGGGTGGTGGGTTGGGAAGTCAAGCCATCCACACTAGCTGCAGTCTTGACATTTATATTTAACTGGACTGCATTGCCAGTTAGGGTTAATATTGCATAACCAACGGTAGCATGAAATTTAATTCCGATGGATAAACTAAAGGGTTTTTTTTGGGGGGGGGCACATTAGACCTCGAAAATGTTGGGGAGCCTCCTGTTTAAAAATTGTTCAGGATTTTTTCAATAAAGTCTTGATAACATCTAGAAACGACCTTTTCTAGTAGGTTTTGGAAAAACAACAAGCTGTTTCTGCTCACATACTCGTATGGAGATGAACAACGTGGCTCTGAAGAACTCAAGTCCTGCTCAAAAGGCAATATTTGCAGGGTTTGAAAGTCCAGATATCTAGTCCAGTCCACTTGGAACGACCAGGTTGTTGTCTTATTGAGTCTTCAATACAAAAACACCAAAGAAACTAGTTTTTCCAAAAGTTCTTCATGGCGAAGAAGCTTTTACCTATCCCCAACGCGTACGGACTGATGGACGTGTAGGACGTGGAAAGAAAGAACTCCAGTTCTATCCAAAATGTAAAGTCGGTGGTGTTGAAAACCATTTGCAAAACCAGATAGAGCGTCCAGTCTAACTGGAACAAAACCATCGCCGCCAGGACCGCGACGGTACTGCGGTGGAACCTCGGAACCTTACGAAATCCTTCAGTCTGGGTGGAGCCACTCACGCTGGCGACAGGCTTCACCGCGGTCCTCTGTCCGAGCAAAACGGCGACGATGAGGCAGCTTGTAAGCGTGACGACGACCAGAGGCAGCAAGTAACACAACAGGATGAAGGCGTACTTGTAAATGCGGTTCATCGACGGACAGCGGTCGCTGCTGCATAGAAAGAAATCCAGCTGGCATCCCGTCTGGTTCCAAGTATGGTTCCCTGTGAGATTCCCCGTCGGTCCTGGCACTTCCATGCTAAAAACGGGGGCACTCAAGAGGATGGAGATACCAATGGAAAACTGGATCACCTTCCGGGCAGCACGGATGTTATCCAGGTAGATGGGAATTTGGAGCCTCTTGTTGGCGTCTCTGAGCTTCTGGTAGCGATAGACGCCGATGAGGACAGTGAAGAGGATGCTGCTGATTTCCCCCAACACCATCAAGAACTTCAGCGAACGGCAGAGCCACACGTCCCAGACGACGTAGGACCTCTGGAGGATGACAAAGTCGTAGATGTTGACGACGGCGATCTCCTCCAGGTTGGCCGTGGCCAATCCCAGAAGAAACAACTCGAAGGTCTTGATCGAGGAGGTTTTGGTCTGAATGATGCAGAAGATGAGGAAGACATTACCCACAAGGCCCACGCAAGAAATGAAGACTCTTAAGACCAGGAGGTGGCAAGAAAACTTGAGCATGATTGAACTGACGCGAGATGCGCGCATGATTTTGAAAGAATCCGCCTCAATCCATCCGAGACCAAACAGAGTCCTTAGAGACGCCGGGAGCTTGCCGATTGGCCGACGGGGTGCGCTCATTATACAAACGGCAAAACGAAAATCAGGATGGAAACATTTGAGGGTTTGGGAGTCATTAAATTTTCACCTTTGAGCTTTTCAAACGCATCACCCAGAGACCAGCGAGAGCTCCATTCGGGTTTTGATTTAACGCTGTGACATGTCGTTGGGTCGAGTTTTTTTTTTTTCCCCCTTCTTCTACCGACTGACTTTAAGTACGCCTACAAATGTAAATTTACAGCACTCGCTTGCCGTTTAGTTTTGTAATCAATCACTTTGCGAATTTGATCCGCGCTGTCACCGGCCAGTAGCCGCAACCTTATGATTAAAGAGCAGACATCAGAAGCTCTTTAAATCTCCCGGAAGCCCGGACCTGCCATTACGCAGTATATCAACCTTAATGCTACGTACAGGCCAGATAGACCATTCATTCATACCGTTTATTGGCTGTTAGCGGGGTCCTTGGTTTGCAACGGCCATTTTGAGATTAGGAACAGCGCACAATGAAGCAGTTTTAACAGCGCGGTAAGTGTTTTTCATGGGAAATATTTCCTGCAATTATGACTTTACTACTGTGTTAGCTTAAGTTGGGTAATTTACGGGGACCTGGGTTTACTTCCCACGTGGAAATTGCAACAGTCAATTGCTAACTAATGCTAATGCAGCAGCAAAATCCTTATATCAGAACTCAGTTCAACGACCGTCTTAAGGAATAATTTATTCATCCGAATTGTCTCTGAGGGTGAACTGAACAAACGCCACCTGCGCCGAAGTCTGGCGAGTAATGAATTTTGTTTACCTTTACAGAAACCGATCATTTCTATTTTTTTTTCCTCCAATGGGAGTAAAAATTGTTTTGAAGTCCAAAAACATCATAGGAGGAACAAGTCGAGCTGGACCCCGAGAGGTTCCACTCTATTTTTCCCATCATGTGACATCTGAACGATGGGTTTAACGGTGGAGCAAACCATAATGGGACACAGGGGGGGGGTCTGGTGATGTCGACAGAGGACCGGCTCATGTTCCGGCTTGTCCCCTTTTTCCCACTGCTAGCGCATCATCTTATCGATTCGTTAGCTGCATCCTGATTCAGCTTAATGGCGAATCCCAGTGTGTGTTTGCCTGCGATTTAAGGATGAGCGCTCGCCACACCGGCGGTAAGTGCCGGAAAAGCACCGGCGGGAATGGCGCTTTTGGAAGAAAATAAATATTAAGAAGCTGGAGAAATAAAGGGAGTTTTTTTTTTGTCACATGAATAAATATTTCTTGTTCTTGCTCAAAGATGCGTGTGTGGTTTGTGCACTACATTTCTTGGACTGAAATATTAACAAGGTGTTACGTCTTTGTGGTATTGATATTAGACTTTTAAAGGGGTTACAATCAGTGGGAAATTGTCTCAATGTACAGGAATAAGTAGGTAGCAGACGATTTTAATCAGACTGGCATGCAAAGCCATAACTTCTTAAAGAAAACATTTTTTTTACACCTCTGTTGTTAAAATTAAGATTTAATAGGGGGAGGGGTCACCTCCCAGCAATATCACATGTGCTAATTACACTACAGAAATAATATATTCTTTATCTTCTGCGAAGAATGACTAATACAGTGTTAGTGTCATACTGATGAGCTTGGAGGAGGGTTTTTGTGGGGGTGTGGGAAGAAACCACAGTACCTGGAGAAAAATCGTGCAAATTCCAAACAGGCAAGGCTGGACTTGAACCCTGGTTCTCAGAATTGTGAGGCAGATGTGATAACCAATATGTCGCCCCACCAGATTCGATTTTTTTTTTTAAATGTAAAATGTGTCTTGGCTTGACACGTCTTATTTTACAGGTGGAAAAGTGACTTAACTGGCCAGCAACATGCACACGGGTGGAGTCAGTACACCGGTCCAGTGACGTCACGGCGGAGACCTCCTGCGAAGTTGCCGGGGCGGGTGCGCGACGTGCGCCTACCCCGCGGTGTGGTCACGCGTGGATTGCCCTTTAAAAGGCTCACCATGTTGCCATCACATGCTCCGGCGGCGCGCGAGTAGGATGTAGACGTCCCTTCTTCTTCTCCTCTTTTTTTTTAATTCTTCTAAACATTAGCAAAAAACAAAAAAAAAACAAAAAGACAGGAATCGCCCACCAAGCCAGAGACTTTTTCCCATTCGGATTCCGGTCGAGCCTGGCTGTTGGCCGCCCGGGCTGTTGTTCCGCACGCCGGCAGGAGGCGGCTGCGCCAAGCCAGAGAGAAGATCCGTGTAGCGGCTACGAGCCGAGCCGAGCTGGGCAGGCGGTTCCCGGGATCCCTGGAAGTGGTGGAAGCGCCGTTGACCGGAGCTCCGAGTTGTCGGTAAGACGGAGTTCGAAAGATCGATCGAGCGAGCGAGCGAGCGATCGGGCGGTAGGGGGCCGGTTGGATCGGATTATTGGGAAGCGGTGCCCCCGGCCGGCTGGACCCCCGCACCGACGAGCTTGAAACGGCTGCGAGGCTCAACTCCATCGCGGTAAATCCTCCGATATGATCTCCTCTCGTCGCGGCCCTCCTAACAAACTCACGTCCCGAGGACGTTTTCAGACGCATAATCCCGCTATATTATTAAGAATATGACTAGAAATCGTCCGGGTGGAAGAGATTCCCAGGGAGTGGTAGTCTGGGACTTGTTTGTTATCCCAGTGCACCCCCACCAGCAGCGGCGGCTTCACACACGCATTTTCCTCCACCGCCGAAGCGCAAACATTGTAGTAATGGAGCCAAATGAGGCGAATTAGTCGCGTAAAATGCCATATGTCGGAAATGCAACGGGAGTCTAGTATAGTGGAGCCGCTAGGACTATAACCTTTGCATTATTGCACCATTTGCTCGGAAAAAGGTAACTGGGTAGCTGTAAAAGTCAAGTGTGTCGGGTATGCAAATGGGCAAAAAAAAAAACAAAGGAACTCTGTCAAAAGAATTTATGGGACTCGAACTGCATTATTGGATTGATGGTCGCCCCAAAAGGTACAGCTGTGTTCCCAAACAGAAGGCCTTAAGTGTCAAAGTTAAAAAAATCACACATGAAAAATGTAATCCTGGTGTAAATGAAACAAAATATATGTTGAGGGGAAAAAAAACATTGGAACCCGGTCGAACAAGAGTTCACTTCTGTCATGTATTTTTTTTTTCTCCACGTATGCTGCAAAGCTCAAGTGTCAAGTGAAGAAAATAGGGAAAAATACATCAGAACTTTCTCTCTATAAATGATTTTATTTTGCATGAGCTACACTCTTGGATTTATTGCACCGGTGAGCGATAAAAGTGAAATGGAAAGGCGACAAAACTGAAGCAATATTGAAACCATGCAATATCCAAGTCAAGATCCAAGACTAATTATTGAATCAAAGCTATTTTTCTAAGATGTACAACAGTAATTTGAGCTATAAAAGGACTTATGCGGACTTATTATACTCTTTTCAAGACCTATAAAAGGTACAAGTACATTTCATTTAAGCTATAAAAGTTCAGTGTAAAGGGTAAAAAAAATCCTGCAGTAAATGTTTATATAAATATAAAATGAGTCTTCCAAAATTTGAAAATGCAGTCGTTGTCACTTCTCTCGAGAGCTCTTGGTATGTTTGTTGAATATGCACAAGCCACGCCCCCCTCAACTGCCAATCAAATATGGCTGCTAGGACCTGGAAAAATGAGCGCTACTTTGTCATCTTTCTTATGGCGATACGTAAGTGTGTGTTTGAGGCTGCGAAAATACGAACGTTGCCGGACTTTATCCCACCGAGTCGTCACGCGGATATTCCGTGGCGCAACGACGAGGCGCTCTAAAGCAGCTCCTGTCATCATGCTGGCTATCGCATTGATTTTCTGCCTTGTTTCTGTGACTTGCACGCTATCGAGACCAAGAACAAGGAACTCGAATGCCACCCCCCGCCCCAAAAAAATGTAGAAAACTGAAATTCTGAGAACTTAAATTATGCGACATGTCCATAATTGCATACTGTATAATTCTCTGCCTTTGCGCGCGTTCAACAATTATCTTCAATCATGTATATCATATATTCATAAATAAATCTCGGAATTCACTCCATAGGGTCATTAAGTGTGAACTAACCAACTCAAGCAGGCTCAGCTGGTAAAGCCTTGGCCTCACATTTCTGAGGTCCCGGGTTCGATCCCGGCCCCGCCTGTGTGGAGTTTGCATGTTCTCCCCGTGCACTCCGGTTTCCTCCCACATCCCAAAAAACATGCAACATTAATTGGACACTCTAAATTGCCCGTAGGTGTGATTCTGAGTGCGGCTGTTTGTCTCTATGTGCCCTGCGATTAGCTGGCAACCAGTTCAGGGTGTACCCCGCCTCCTGCCTGTTGACAGCTGGGAAAGCCTCCAGCACTCCCCGCGACCCTCGTGAGGATAAGTGGCAAAGGAAACGGATGGATGGATAAACAACCCAAAATCTGATACGTGAAAGGAACCAAAGTATCAATTTCACTGCACGAGTATTGATCCATATCAACAGTTGGATCAGTCGGGCCTCTACTAGTAATATTTTTACAGGACCTTAAATGTCGCTTAAAGTACATAAGTAATCCGGTGTCCGAAATGACGTACCCGCAGTTACCTTGACGTTAAATAAAGACTTTTACGGGTTCCATCATAAAGCTGCAGGAGCATCAATTGACTCTCCGGAGGCGGCGACTTAACATCTTAATAAGACACTTTATTTCTCTCATGTCCTTAACGTTTATTTTTAACCTCCAGGCTGTGTTTTGCTCTCAGCGTGTGACTCATGGGGAGGGGTGGAGTGGGGGTCCGGGGGGGGGGGGGGCTTAGGGGGAACCATAAACACAACGTACGCTCGCATTAAAGCGCAACGACGGTCCGCTGGCCGCACGCGCTCGCCGGCGAACAAACGCACCCCCCGCGAGTATTTGGAATGCTCTGATATGTATTTACAGCCTCTGCTTGTGTGTCATCACAGAAAAACACGAATTACCACGATCGTAGAATTGAAGATGAGGTCGCGACCTCGTGAGGGCGTGATGACATCACGACGTCGCTGATAAATCTGATGACGCCGCTTTTATGATTCACTTGCCCATGAGCAGGGTGATGGGAGATATTCCGAGATGTAAAAATCAATATATTGGGTTTATGATTATACGGGGATGAACTTTTAAGATCGTGATTGAATGTGAAATACCCCCATGCTGTTCTTTGATGCAGTATTTTTTACATTATTGCTTAATATTATATATATATATATATATATATATATATATATATATATACATACATATAAATAAACTACTTTTGAAAAAATGTATTTGTATATATATATATATATATATTTAACATTTTTTTTTAAAAGTCGTTTTTTCTCCTTTACAGCTTTTTCTTTCCCCCACCCCATTTTCAATTCAAAACTGTACCTAATCTATTGTCCATGCTTTTTCTTCTTTGGAGTTTTTGGGCGGCTGGCAAACCGCTTGGCTGTTATTTTACTGCCACCAACTGGCACTGTCCTGGCACTGCAAGGAAACCAATGTCAATTGATTTTGGGCGCATACTGTGAAGTTTGCGTCATCTAGCGGTCGGGGTCTGAAAGAGCTCCAATTTTTGCTCATAACTCAAAATTTTGCTTGTATCTTGAGACAAAATAAATGGCCAAGGGACATCTTGCATCTAAAAAAAAAATCATAAGTCAAGGCGCTTGTATTCCATTTACATTTTGCATGTACTGACAATATTTAAATATTTGCCAACATTTATCATTAAAAAAAAGGACACCGCTGCAAATAATTAACTCAATTATTCCCCACAAAAAATAAAAATAAAAAAAAGAAGTGCCACTTTATTATAGTTGACCATTTACATATCGATTTTTTTAAATTTCTACATACATATTTTACCTTCCTGACATTATGTGTTTGGGCCCCGCCCCAGCAGGCCTTGCCTCTACTTAAGAGTCATAAATGTCATACGCCGTCATTTTAATTAGCGGCACCTGCTGTATTAACCTCAATAAGCAATACTTATAATTGAGCCGGAGCAATTATCGGTGAACTGCCAGCGTGGAACCAGGACCACTAATGACTCAGTGAATGAGAGAATGACGATCTTGCCGTTTAAGAGAAGCTAGTCGCACTCAGTCTATTAATCCAGTAGTGCCCTGAATCAGGAGTTATCATCTTCTTCGCTGCAAATATGTATTGCCTTTTTACACTTACAAATATGGTTCTGTTTTAATGCTAATTGTCGCAAGGAGGACATCGCCACATAATCTTACATGTCCCATATTTTGCGTACCATGTTTAGACCGATTGTCCAGAAAAGGCCTCTTGACAGCTACTTGTGTTTGACCCAATTTTGCATCCGCTTTGTCCATATTTGGTGAAGTCCCCCCCCCTTTCCTCTGATTGGTTGCCTCCATGCAGAAGACCCCCTTGTGAGACTCTCTTGTTATGTAGACAGCTCTAGCTCGGGAGCGGAGAGGTAGGCGGAGGTCTTGGCTAGCTCGATTCGTTCGAATGCGGGAGAAAACGTCTGGAACTCAGGAATGCGTGTATGATTTTAATTCTACTTTATACTACAAAAAGTATGGTAAAATGTGGCACCTTGAACAAACGTGGTTCTATTGGAACGCTAACCTTTAACACGCGCATGACCTAAGATTTTCTGTGCAGATTTTTTGCGCTAATTCAGATGAGAAAAAGACTATATGTACTGCAGTAGGTGCTGCTGATTTGGTTAGCAATGGCTGCAGCAGTTCTAAATTTTGAAAGATGTCTATGAAATTAGATTTTTTTTTTTTTTCCCTGCAAGGCAAAAGGATCAATTTTTTTAATGGCACCCAGGGATGATTTGCACTCTATTAGTATATCTGTTTGATTTGGGCGACACGGTGGAGCTTTGACTTCACAGTTCTGGGGGCCCGGGTTCAAATCCCGGCCTGTTTTTTGTGTGTGTGTGTGTGTGTGTGTGTGTGTGTGTGTACCCGACCTCCTGACCTATGACCGCTGGGATAGGTTGCAGCACTCCCGCAACCCTTGTGAGGATAAGCGGGTCACAAAATGGATGTACTCTATTTGATTTGTTTTTCAAATTTGAATTTCTGGTTTCCTTGCAGTGACGGAATGTTTTTGGCAAACTCCTCGCTGCCGACCACGTGACTCCTCTGTAGACAAAACAAGAGAAAGGCCCACGGAACCGACTCGGAACTGAGCTCAGCTTCTTCTGGTCCAACTTGGGCCGTCCTTTTCGTTTCATTTCGTTGGCCTTTTACCGTTCTGCTGAAAGAGGCCGTTAAAACATTTGAAAGCTTTTTGTTGTTGTTTTGTTTGTTTTATACTTGTTACAGTTCATGTTAAATTGATGCTGACAACATCACCTATACAGATTTTTGAGATGGTTGGGTGCTTAATGATCTGATCCGATCGACATTTAGAAATGATGATGATGCGTGTGCTTGTGTGTGATTAGTCAGTATGGTAACAGTGCAAGAGCCAGTATTGATTATTGATTTTGTGGCTGGACAAAACCGTCCAAGCTGTTTTGTTCCAGTATACTGTCACATTTGGCCACACTATCATAACTTTAATCCTCTTTTCTAGTACTCATTTTTACGCAGACCAATAAAAAAAAAAAAAAAGAAACAAAAAATTTGAACCCCAGTTTTCAGAACTGTGAGGCCAACTAACTAGTGGCTCCACCGTGCCGCCTTCCAATGTTATAAAATGACTAACTTATATTTTGGATGATTACAATATCTTTTAAAAAAATGCTAAATTCTCCTTGTATATTGAAGGAAAGTCACAAAACTGGTCTCAGTTCAGTTAGCTTTTGGGAAATTCCAGTTTTTGTGAATGACAGGAACACCCCCCCCCTTTTGAATACACCTTTTATATTTTGACTGATAATTCAGGGGAAAGACACACAAAAAATGTCATGAAAAATCTGCTAAATTCAGCTGTTTGGGTTGCCACGTAATTGGCTCAAATATCCACCTAACTGGTCTCAATTCAAATTCAGTTTGCTTTTTGGAAGTGTCAATTATATCTAACCACGTGTGCTTGATTTTGAACCTGATTTTTTTCTCTCTTTTTAAAAAAAATGTGTTTTTTTTTTCTCATTAGTTGGCATGCTCGCTGCAAAACGGCTCATTTTGTATTCCGTTTTATATGTGCACATTCCACAACCATTTTTTTTAATCCAAGCATGGTTCCAAGTCGTTTAAAAACATTTCTTTAACAAACCTCTTTCCGTTCAAACGATTAAATTAGTGTCAATTTATATTCCTTTTTTTTAAACACCACTGTAAACATTGCAACACGATATTTTGTTTTCTTTGTAATAATTTTGGCTGTTTTAGCCTGTCAAAGGGGTGAAAGGTGACAAGAGTGATTCGGTTTACTTTTCACCGTGAAAATATTTTGATTTTTGCCTGTTAATGTGGGGATGGGGTGGGGGTGCACGAAACTGGAATAGTTTGCTTCAACGCGCAACCAGGAAGAAGATGCTCGTGCACGCGCACGTCCACAAAAGCCAGCGAGCGTCCTCCACTGGTCGCCAGCTCTCCCAGTCGGGGGCGGGAGGGGGGGGGGGGGGCGTGCCATCATCGCACCAGTCCGGTTCCCTCGCCTCGCTCCCCGGGCGCACGCTCTCTCGACGCCCCCACCCGCTTCCACCCTCCCCTCCGGCAAAAAGCAGCAGGAAGTGCGGCGGTAAGTTGTCGCCTCGATCGCGGTCGTCGCCAACTTGCCGTGGAGAATTTGTTGCCAAAAATGTCACGCGTTTGTCGAGGAAGACGGGGAGGGCCGGGTGGGGGGGGGGTGGGGTGGACGGGGGGACATCTGCCGTAGCTGTCGGCGCTCGATCGTATCCGCTGCCGCGTCGTTAATGAGGAATCCGGTTAGAAAATCCCATCGGATCGGAAAGGGAGGAAAAGAAGGGAGGGGGGGGGGTGCCTTTTATTTTCCTTCTGTCCGCCCCCGCCCACTACTGTACCGCCACCTTCTTACCTCAGCTCCCTCCCCCCAAGCCGCATTTAGAGCCTCTTCACGCAGGCGAGCTACGTTACTGTATCGCAACCTCCCGACTGCGTCGTTATTACACATTTACTGTACATGCGTTCATGCGCGTATTGATGTGAGCGTGCATGTACAGTAGCGGTATAATGTGGTTTGCATGCGGTGCGTTCAAGTGTATGTGAGGGGAAACAAAACTTGGAATTCTTTACAAGCATTATTATTGTTATTTTTGTTAATTTCCAAGAACCTCGAACATGCTGACGCCTTTTAGGTGTCATGTCTATCTTTGTCAGTGGGTGGCATTCAACATGCAAACGACAAAAACTGCAATTTAGGTCTGTTTTCATAATTGACATGTGATGACACGGGTGTACAATATTTGGCAAGGTGCACCGAGAGCAGGGGCCTCTAACTCAATTTATAGGGCGGGGAGGGGGGGGGTGTTCTGGTGGCAGAATCTGCCTCAGCCGAAGATGCACACGGACACAATTTAATCAGACTTTTTTTTTTTTAAAAAATAAACAATCTTCTCAAATTTAATCTGTGCAAAACTACTAATAAAACTTGGCAACGCTGCTGTAAATTTCACTTGATGAAAAATGCTTCCCTGCTCGTATTGATGTCACGCCCCAGAGAGCTATGCGCCGCGCCGTGATTGGGAGGTTTGTCGGCTCCGCGCACAACGCTGTGAAAGTGCCATTCATAAAAAGAAAATAATCCTCGAGGGCCAACCTAAAATTAACCTTTCATTTATGGTGTGTGCCACAAAATATCATCTCGTGGGACGCAAAATGGCCCTCAGGCCACCAGTTTGAGAACCGTGATCTAGAGTGTGAACATGCAAATAACTTACACTTGTGTCATCGAAATGAGTTTATGAGGTGTTTGCAAAGTAAAAGAATGTTCCTAATAATAATATAGGTACAATTATTAGTTACTGATTGGAAAATTCATAGCAAAAAACAACAACAAAACAACCCCAATAAAAAAACAATCATAATCGTGTTGTCTTAATATATCATTTAAGAAAAACGATTTGTCAGTCGCGTTGAGAAAACATCACTTCCTAATGTATTGGCAAGATTTTTTTTTTTTAATTATAATTTTTAAATAGAAGAGTTCAAATGCAGAAGGAGACATATCCATCCATCCGTTTTCTGAGTCGCTTATCCTCACGACGGTCATGGGTGTGCTGGAGCCTATCCCAGGTGTCAACGGGCAGGAGGCGGGGTACACCCTGAACTGGTCGCCAGCCAATCGCAGGGCACATGGAGACAAACAGCTGCACTCACAATCACACCTAGGCGCAATTTAGATTGTCCAAGTAATGTTGCGTTTTGGGGGTGTGGGAGAAAACTGGCGTGCACAGAGAAAACCCACGCAAGCACGGGGAGAACATGCAAAGGCCACACAGGCGGGGTCGGGATTGAACCTGGGACGTAAGAACTGTGAGGCCAACGCTTTCCAGCTGAGCCACTTTAGCAGCAAAAGCATCCAAATATTGAGCTGTCAGTATGAGGCATTAATAACGCACATTGCTGGTTTCATATAATAATTCAATACAGATAATGTCAATCAGAGGGAGAGAGTTATCTTATCGGATTGTGCTGGCATTCCTTGCGTCTAATTGTTTGTTTCGAGGTGGATGGAAGTCATCAATCTATTTGGAAATCCTTGAAAGAGAAAATAAATCCATTCCTGAGCCAAGCAGTCGTCATCCAAACAAAAACTTTTTTGATGTTATTGCCCGAAGGCCTCCTTCCCTCCCGGGGTGCCACCGACTCCGATTTCCGTCCCTCGTCCGCGAGTATTTATGGAATCCCGTCTGCGCGGGTTTCCTTCCTTCCGCGCTGTCACCGCGGCCGTCAGCCGTGTCGTGCGCCGCTAACGCCGCGTGACGTAGCCTTGATTAGCTCGTCTCTAGCGTCTCAAGTGTGCGGGTTGGAAGGAGGGTGACTGGGATGGATGCGGATTCAGAGATTTTGTTTGCAAACACTGTCCGTACGTGATGAGGGAACGGATGAAATCTTGCACAAGAACAGAACAGAACCCGAGTGCCGTGGTCTGCATCGGCGATTGCAAGAATTCGGCCAGCTAGCCAAAAGCGCATCTTCCCTTCAGAGAGTCTGCTGGCATGGCTACTTCCGAGCGCCTCGTGGTTGGCTGTGCCCTTCGGCTCCGAGGCTCTGGGTTTGAATCTCGGAGGCTGTATGTTCCCCCTCTGTCAGTTCTTTTGCGATGTTCCCGATTAGCTTGTGGCAGAGAACCTGGTTTTCTTTTTCTCACGCTCGGGTTCTGCCATTGATTTAGTTCTCGTTTGACAAATTTTCTTTGTTGACTGGGCTTCTTTTGACTAATTTGGCTTTTGTGGTTGAGGGTTTTTGACATTGTCCCTTTCAGGCGATGAGCAACGAGTGACAAACCGTGCACCCAAACACACACACCGTCACTAATATTACGCCCTCGACGGTGAGTCAGATGTGTTCCAAATGCAAATCGAAGGCTCTCGTCAGTCATCTCTTGTTTGGATCTTGTGCGTTTAAGTCCGGAACGGGAAAAGCGCGTAAGGATGATTGTTAACGGTCACGACTCAACGCCACGCTCAGCGTCGGTCCCGCTCTGAAGGGGCGCTTTGGCTCGCTGCCCAACCCGTTCAACATCTGCTGTATTGCTAAAGTTGGCTGGTGGGCAATAGCCGACGCTAATAGCACGACATATACTAGCATTTTGGGTTTTACTGAGATGAACCTGGTGATCTAGAAAATGTTGTTAGGATGTCAGAATCCTCAATGAAAAGATTTGGAAATGTCGTTCTCTTTGGCAGGGACCACTTTCCTGTCGTCCTCGCTCCTCCAGACCTCCTCCAGAAGCATGTGATGACCCACACCAAGCTAAAGGGGTCCCGCCGGGACCGCCACCCTCTACGGCCGCAAGGCGGCGCTATGGGCGGGGACCGGACAGAGCGTGCACTCCGCTTCGGCCGGACGAAGAAGATCAACGTGGTCGTCCGACCGAGGAAAAATGAAAAAGCAATGAAGGACAAGAGGGGCAGTAAAGTGGAGGGAAAAAAGTGGGACAGGAAATTGTATCCTCTCCGAGGGAGGCTTGGAGAGGGCCTTAGCTGCCACGTCCTTCTCACGAGGTTGGAGGAAGGCATCCGGAAAAAAACTGAAGCGAGAGCTCACAAAGACAAGTCCCGGAAAGAGAAGCAAGGCGAGGCCAAATTAGCATCGAAAGTCAAATCAATGCTTTTAAGCGCTCGGATATCGCAACCCCGGAAGCGACGCCTGGCCTCGCTCAACGCCGAGGCCGTCAATAGTCTGCTGCTGGAAAGAACCACCGACCTCCAAGTGACGGGCAAGTTGGCCAAAAGACACCATGAGGGACCCATCAACGGAGGAGGCTCAAGGGATGAAGCGGCGGGTCCCAAGGCCTCTCGATGGACCGTCTCCAAACCGCCGCCGTCACGTAAACCTGACCAAATCTCCAAAAAGGTCAAGAAAGCCAAGACCACCCGAGTAGTCGTGAATCGGTGCTTGAGTTTGGAGATTCTGGATACGCCGACGCCAAGGCGACTGGCTGGACTCAACGCTGCGGCCTTGTTGAAGTTGACCAGCTCATCTGCTGTGTCCAAGCAACGAGTCAAGACCGTACCTACCGCTACCGCCACGTCAAACTCCAAGATCCAGACTCAAAAACTGCCCCCCAAAATCAAACACAAAGAGGCTTTCCAAAAGCAAAAAGAGGCTCAGGTGAAGGCTTCCCTCATGCACTGCAGCTGCACAGCCTGCAAGCAGAAGGCAGACTTTGAGCCCAAAGTGGAATGGGAGTCCGGCACCCACGTTCTGGCCAAACCGGGCTACCAGTCCCGGAGCATGTTGGGCTACTCCCTCAAGAATGTGAAGGAAGAGCAGCTGGAAACCGAGCTGAGCCCCTGCTACTGCTGCCCCCCTGAGGGCTCTGTGGAGTACTGCCACCGTTTGGCCTTCTTCCTGAGCCACCCCGAGTCGGGCGACCGCGACTCCCTGGGCTCGGGCGCTACCCCTGTCAAACACGAGTGCCTGGTGACCACGCAGTCTCTGACGCACCCCCACCCGACACTTACCCTCAGCCCCCATCCTTGCCTGTGCTACTACGTCCACATCGCCCCGCACCCGCCCCACACGGCAACGTCGGCAACACTCGCCCCACGGCCTCTGAACTTTACACCACCCACCTTGTGTCCCAACCGGACAATGAGCTCCAAACCGCCTCCCGCCCCCCGTGTCACCCACACCTCGGGTGTCCCTCACCCGGCCTGCTGCAACTCGGTGTCGTCACCGTGTTATGGGGACGCCTGCGGGATGGGCGGATACACCTGCAGAGCCATACCCCCCGTCACCAGCAGGGGGTGCTCTTTCAGCACGGGGTGCACCGGATGTTCGCATGGCATCAAAACAGGTTGGTAGGCCTCTGGGCATACTTATCCAGTGCTAATGGAGTTATTATCAATATTTCTTGCAGACACTTTTTTTTTTTAAATCATCCGATCGGGATCAGATTTAGATCTTCCCTGATGAGGTTTTTATGTTGTCAGAAACTACGTGTACATGAGAGTCCTCATTTTCAAAGACCCCTCTTGTCAATTAGTGTTTGGCCTTGGGTTAGCCTTAGCTAATTCAGAAGCGCCTCGCTTCTAACTTGGTGTATCACTTTAATGGAATTTCAAATACTATCAATGTCGTGTACACACATTCAGAATCACAATCCCGAGGGTGTGATTTTTGTGATCACAACAAACACAACAAGGCTACTGAATGAACTCCCATTAGCTAAAATCGCTGCTTGGGTCCACCGCACAAATGGGGCCAAAATCTCCCGTGAGGCAAAAGCTGCTCAATTAGGCACTTTGCTGGCTGCGCACATTCTCCCGTCTACTTAAGTCTGCCAGATGCACGCTAGCTAAGTGGAGCAGCGCTAAATTGCGGCCACGTTCTCTCTTGCGTACTTCACAGGCTGCATGTAGTAAGTCGAGTGCCCTGGGAAGGTGAAATTTCATATTGCAATTGAAGTTTGGATGGAGTTATGTGATACTGATATGAGATGATCAACTAGGCTGAGTGAAGACTCAGAGATACTTAAAAGTGTCTCTAGATCTGATCTGATCTGATTTTATCTGGATCTGATCATTTTCTCAGAATTTGATTCTGATACTGACACTGAGACTGATATGAGGAGATGATCAGCTAGGCTGACCGAAGATCCAAAGATACTTAAAAATGTCTCTGGATCAAATCTGATTTGGATTTGAACATTTCCTCTGAATCTGATTCTGACACTGACACTGATACTGATATGAGGAGATGATCAGCTAGGCTGAGTGAAGATCCAGAGATACTTAAAAATGTCTCTGGATCGGATCTGATCTGGATCTGATCATTTTCTCTGAATCTGATTCTGATATTGACACTGATACTGAAATGAGGAGATGAAGAGCCAGGCTGAGCGAAGATCCAAAGATACTTAAAAATGTCTCTGGATCGGATCTGATCTGGATTTGAATATTTCCTCTCAATCTGATTCTGATACTGACACTGATACTGATATGAGGAGATGATCAACTAGGCTGAGTGAAGATCCAGAGATACTTAAAAATGTCTCTGGATCTGATCATTTCCTCAGAATCTGATTCTCATTCTGATACTGAAATGAGGAGATGATCAGCTAGGCTTACTGACGATCCAAAGATACTTAAAAGTGTCTCTGGGTCTGATCTGATCTGATCTGAACATTTTCTTCAGAATCTGATTCTCATCCTTATACTGAAATGAGGAGATGATCAGATAGGCTGAGTGAAGATCCAGAGACAATTTTAAGTATAAGGGACTTCATAGTCTCCAACATTATCATTTAGCGTCACTATCATGTAGAATCACCCACAGTCTCTGTGCAATTGACAACCCGCTATCATGTCAAGGCCATATGGTAAGCAGAGCTGCAACTGGTTTTGCTGGATGCACAGATTAGCATTAACCATGAGATAAACACCACGCACAGTAGGCTACTTCATCGTTCAGGGGAAGCTGTTGGCATGACATTTGTGAATGCTAATGTGTCACTGGGCAACAGACACGCAGTTCGAAGCCACTCCTGGCCATCATGGGAACAAAAGCCATACTTGCTACTTACTAGAAGTACAGTTGAATAAGACGGGATAGCTGGGACTATTTGAAAATAATGTGACAGACATCTCGTTAAGACAAGAATGAAGCTTGTTTCTAATTGAAGCCATTATGATGACGGTGACTTTCCAGACGTATGACATTGCGCTTTTCCCCATTTTCCAGAGACGTACTCCTCTCCTCAGGGTGACCACAGCCCCTCCATTCTGGCGCCACCGTCCTTGCCTCTCTCCAGCTGCCCTTTATCCAGCGTGCCCACTTCCACCCCGACTACTAACCCCCACCTGCTCACCGCACTGTCAGGCCGCCAGCGGCACCAGCAGCAACGACCGCTGCCCCGGGCCCGGTTAAAAGTCGCCGCCGACCGCCCGTGCGGCGAGTCCCACGGAGACCAAAACTCCGGGCCTCGGTCACCTCAGCAAAAGAGAATCGTCCGCAGACGTGCCACCAATGGATGGCGGCCGGTGGGGGATCCCAAGGAAAAAGAGGTTTTCATCGCGGTGAGATTTTTTTTTTCTACTCGCTTACTTCAAGGCGCGAGTGTGTAATAATCTCCCATGGGGGGGACAATAGAATCTTGAGCCTTGGTTTTTGCGGTGGCAGGGGGAAGACGAGACGGCACCCAGGCAGTGCTACGAGGGCGTGGAGAGGGGCGGCGAGGTGATCCGCGTTCGGGACACGGTGCTGCTGCGCTCGGGCCCCAGGAAGAAGTCCCTGCCTTACGTGGCCAAGATATCAGCGCTGTGGGAGGATCCCAAAACCGGTAGGCGACACCAAGGATTGATGGATGTAGCGTCATGGCGGCTGACGTGTGCGTTTGTGTGGGTCGCCTCAGGAGAGCTGATGATGAGTCTTTTCTGGTACTACCGACCGGAGCACACGCAGGGAGGCCGAGACCCGAGCGCACACTGCGAGGTGAGACCACTACGATTATTATAAACAATAACATCGCTGGGACACAACATTAGGTACACTATGGCAGGGGTTCTCAAAATGTACAAGTCACGATCTTAATTCCGTTTTAACAGAACTACGACGGCCAATGTGCACTATTTTTCATGCGTCATTATATATTCATATCCTGTTTAATAGAAAGGAACGGAAGTTAGGAAGGTATTTTTAATTATTTATCGACGAATTTAGGTTTTTCATTGGCATTTTCTGTATTGCGGTGCCATCACACAAGGCGACATGAGACACTGCCATCGGTCCAGCTCCAGTGCTCGTATCTCTCTTTTATTCGGACGCACCAACAGCACAGTAAGAAACACACAAAAGTGCGGAATTAAAGCGATTTCTCCTTTTTCAGAACGAGATCTTTGCCTCTCGACATCAGGATGAGAACAGCGTGGCGTGCATTGAAGACCGCTGCTACGTTCTCCCGCTAGCCCAGTACTGTAGGTGAGCGGCAACACGAGTACCAAAAAGTTGAATTCAAAAGCTTGGACTAGACCCAAGAAATCTTGCCAAGTCATGGTGGACGATTGTATGATTTTTTTTTGTTTTATTTTCGCAAAACGGCTGCCGTGCAGCCTGAGCTACCGATTGTCCTGCAGCAATTTTGCAGGGTCTCTGTTTAGGTGAAGCGTTTGTCCACATAGTGAACCTGAAAGTTCTGACAGTTTTACGACGGTATTAGCGTTTTTTGTTGGCGGTTTTCTAACATTGTTTTTGTCTGCGTAGATATTGTGCCTTGATGAAGCGTCGTTCCGAAGGTGCCCTACCCGACGGCGGCGTGGTGCCCTGCTGTCCGGACTTTGCCCCGCCCTCCCACCGCTGTGTGCCCACAGACGTAGACCCCGAGCTGGTCTACCTCTGCCGCCACGTCTACGACTTCCGCTACGGACGCATCCTGAAGAACCTGCAGTAAAAGTCGGGCGCGGCGCCGCTGTCATTACTGGGCATGGGCTGGTATCGTTATGATGACCATCAGCAAAAAAGTTGTGGTCCTGTAGTTTTGCACCAGATGTATCATTTTGGAAACATTTGAGTCGATAACGTTTTGCAATTCAACGAGGTCAATCGTAGGCGCGCTAATTCTCGGAGCAGATTGCAAGAATTCATTTCAAGACAGTTGTCGTAGCCAGGCAATCGCATTGTTCAGTCGACATCTAGTTCCAGGAAGGCCGCCACTTCCTTCGGGCGTTTCCACTGAGCCATTACGGCTGCGCAGTTGAAGATGTTCTGGGTGTTCGCATATTGGACAGGGGTTGACGATATGCGAGTATGCGGCTTTGTGATAGTTTGGATCTTGCGGCCCGCGGAAGATCGATTTCAGTTTTGTCCACCTCAGGGGTAGGGTAGCCACCAAGGATGACTACCGGTTTGTAGCTGGTCACTGCGTCTTCAACCGCCGTTCGATGGAGCCTACGTAGCCCGTCTCGGTAGGCTTGTTCGTCGAACACCGTGTCGGTGGGGATGTCTTCACGGTATTTACGGACGTCATGGTGAAGTAAACGCAGAGGCAGTTCGTTTGACACCTACAGGCGCAGGAAGGTGGCAGCGTAGCAGATACTGCCGGGCGAGTAGTCCGATGTGTTGCTTCACCGGTAGGATTTTGATCTCACGATGCAGGTGGTCCTCGTTAGCTATGGCCAGGCAGCCGGTGTATTAATATATCAGCGTTAGTGTGAATTTTGACAGCGTAATGGATGGTGCTCTCGAAAATGTGATACCAGATTGCAAATATCGCCTTCAACTTTTCATCAGCACGCTTTGCAGACTAAACTGCAGTACCTCTACCTAGCTTCTTTTGACAGCTCGGAAAAGTTGTTGGGCTAACGGTCCAAACCACGGGAGCGAGGAAAAAATCGTGTCACTTTGCCGGCACCGAGGACTCAAAATTAAAAAAACAAAAAACGGCTCAAACTGCTGATGGAAAGAGTACGTAATCTTGAATTCTTTACAAACCGTGGTGTACCTTAAACCGGGTAACCGGCCCATGCCAAGTATTTACAACATAACGGCGACAAAAACGTTGAATGACAGCGCCGGCGTCGTGTATGGCGGTGACATTGCGGTAACGTTACCGATGTTGGTGACGTTGTAACGTCGTACCGGTGGCGACATGTCGCAACAGCAACGAGATTTGTGGCAGGTAGCAAGTGGCCCACAAGTGATGTTTATTTTATTCACCTTGACCCCCCCCAAAAGGATGATGATGTGTGGAAAAAGCAAAGCACAGAGCTCTTTAGCTAGCTGAAGAGGTCACAGTCATATCGTTGTACGACGTCTCGGTCAGCTCGCTCGTACTTCCTACTTCCATCGAATCAGACTTTTCCGCTTCAACCGATCCCCCCGCCACGGCCCCCGCCCCCACCCTTGCCTGCCAGGCATGCTGAGCACCAAGCCGATTTGGGCGACTGTCTATCGCATGCCCCCCCCCCCCCCCTCCAAAGCACCTTAGCACCGCGTTTGTTCCATTTGTAAGCCAGCGGCTAAGGTTCCGTCACGGAACCGCTTCTGAAGGAGTAGCTAATGGACAGTTGCGTGTCTGTGTGTGTCTCTGCCTGTGTGTGTCTGTGTGTGTATGCCCTCAGTGTTGACAAACGTGGGAATGTGTGATATGTGCGCGCGTTGTTTTCTGTTTGGTTTTTCTTTCCGGAGAGGCTTTCAGGCAATCAAACCAAACAAAAGCAGCTTTTTACACGAAGCCAATCTCTCGGCGCCGCTCGCAGTCTGACTGTTGTTTTGCTTTTTATTTCTTTTTTTTTTTTTTCTCCTCTCTCTGAACGTTGCTCCACACAATCTCCACGTCTGACCAAAGTCCACACAAGATGTCTCTTTAACTTCAGCGAGCATCGTCTGGGGGTCAGTGATGCCGCGCAGATATTTTGGATCGCAAAGGTCTGACGGCACCCCGCCGAACAGAAAATGTAAATATACCGAAATCAAAACGATGTCATCTCAATTTACCCAGACTGATGTAACAGATTAGCAAACTAATATTCACTAGCAGGTGTGAAATTTACCTTCAGCTATCGAGTAGAATATTATATTGAATATTTCTGCCTGCCACTATACGCAGTACATCGCTGACATAGATGGACAAAGATACGTTATTTGGTGTAAAAAAAATAATCATTTGGGGAGCAGTCAAGTCCATCCATCCATTTTCTTAGCCGCTTATCCTCACAAGCCCCAGTCAAGTCAAATTGAATAATTTACTTTGGCTGTTCAGTAAGTTCAAAATTTAATGAACTACCATAGACCCGAAATGCAAGCAAAAAAAAAAAAAAAAAAAAAAAAAAAAAATATATATATATATATATATATATATATATATATATATATATTTCAAAGTGATAAATCCAACGTCAACACTAAAACAAAAAGGCTTCTGCCGATGATTCGATTGCTTTGGTCTGAACTCCCAACTCTCACTTAATTTGAGCATTTTGTCACAAAGCTATGTTCAAATTGCACTAATATGTTCCTATTATTTTTCATTTTTTTATTTTTTGGTGGAGTGGGGAAGTCATAAAGATGTCCGCTTTTGTCAACATAATGAAAAATATGAAGCATCACTTGACTGGTGAAGAGGTTACAAAGTGTTGCAATTGAATCGCTGGCCCAACGGCTCGTATATCCATCCATCCATTTTCTCAGCCGCTTATCCTCACAGGGGTCGCATAATGGCTAGTATATGACCGAAGCTGATCCTTCTGAAAAAATACTACTTAGTTATTGAAGCCAGTATTGTGTGTCGGAGTGAGCACAAATGTGGCCCCAATCACATCCCGATCATGTTCACGATCATCGTATTGATCCCGACGAAGCCCTAATTTATTCAGAATATTTGAAGTTACTTTCCTAAAATGGGACATGCAATATATTTTTTTAGATAACTAGTTTATCATCGCTGAGGTTGAAAGCAACTTAATAGTTGTATTTAATTTCATTGGCATTTTCAGTTCAATTAACATTAAATATTAAAAAATGTGTACATATTTAATCCAAGCACTGTTTGAATAGACACAAAGTGTAGTATTTTTCTGTATTAATTCTATTTATGGTAAGGATATTTAAATGGAGTCAAGTGTATAATATACGTACTTAAAGAGTCAATTTAAGTTATTATTGCTTTGATGGATTAATTTTTTTTTTTTTTAATATGACCAAGACAAAAAGTTTTTTTCTTTGATTAAAATAAACCATCATGGACAAAGTATACAAGTGACAAAATACTCGTCGATATGCACTTAATAAAACATATGACAACACATTGGTCATTATCACTCGTGGAGGAAATTGTTAGATTCCCTTCTGTGGGGGAATTTTAATTTAATTTTTTTTTCGATTATGTTCTAACAGAATTCTCGTACCAAGGCACATTCTCATTTCACGGCCTCCATCTTGTAGCTGACGACGAGAGATATGCTTTTTTTTTGTCATGTCACATGGGAAGTGCCGGGAGTGAACACAAACGCATCCTGCGCCGCTGCTTGTCGTGGACGTATATTTTGATATATTTGGGAAAAAGCGTCGGGGCTGAGGGGTTATGAAAATGAATCATAACAAAAACAATGTTTTGATATTTTTGCAGTAGAGACGTGTCTATCAGATATTATTGTCACTTTTTTTCCTGTCGGTTACTCAAAGATCCGTTGTAACATCCCTTCTGATTTTAATGTTGCATTGAGAGAATATTTATACATTTTAATGAAGTTCTTTGTGAAAATTGTGTCGGCCTTTTTTTCCCCTCCAAAAATGCTCATAGTCCAAAATTCCTTTCAAGTTTGGGTCCTGATAAAGACTGTAATCTGTTTTAAATTATGAAAAACCTTGTTTCCATGCATAATTAGTCTCCATCCATCCATTTTCTTCGCCACTTACCCTCACGAGGGTCACGGGGTGTGCTGGAGCCTATCCCTGCTGTCAACGGGCTGGAGGCGGGGTACACCCTCAACTGGTCGCCAGCTAATCACAGGGCACATAGAGATAAACACTCGCAATCACACTTTGGGGCAATTTAGAGTATCCAATTAATGTTGCATGATTTTGGGATGTGGGAGGAAAACGGGAGTGCACGGGGAGAACAGGCAAACTCCGCACAGGCGGGGCCGGGATTGAACCCGGCTCCTCAGAACTGTGAGGCCAACACTTTACCAGCTGCTCCACTGTGCCACCCTTCCCTGGTATAGTGTCAAAGGCAAAAGGTAAGCAACGCTGCGTTGAGTTTTGTTGGAAGCACAGATGAGTGTTGCTTTCTACAAGGTGGTTTTCTTATTTGTGTTTGGTCAACTTTCTTTTTTTTGTGTCTGAATTTAAGATTTACTTTTGTGATTCCCAATTTTCTTTCAAACATATTTTTAATCAAGAAAACTGCCTGGTATTTTGTAACATTTGACATTGGATGGTGTAATGTTTTAATTTTTCATTTTAATCAGATTTTTAAAAAAACTTATCAGCGACATGTTATGTATAATTTATTTAATCAGATAAGGGTGTGGAAAGTGTATTATATTTCTTGATCTTGGGCACATTTCACAGACATTTTATTAAAACACTCAAACTGCATTAATTTCTGGAAAAAAATTACCATATTCTGTACTGTATTTATACGTGCAATATTTTTAACCCCTTTTTTTTCTGTTTTAGACACGTTTAGTTTACGCTCATGCCCCCCCCCCCCGCCTCCTCGAGATGGCGTCTGAGTGCACAAGGGAAGTTCTCCTCTCCACGCACGTGATGAAAACAGGAAGTGTGTGAAGTTCTCAAGTGGCGAGATAAACGTGCATTCAGATGTCCACAGGAGGGCACCAGTGAGGCAAGTGTGTCGAATATTTGGAATTGTGGGGACGTGACGAGGCTCAGAACCGTTCCTGGACTTAATGAGGTCGAGACCTGCATCTGTTGAGGCAGAAGCGAGTAAACACTCCCCCCACCCCCAACCACACTCACTTCCGTGGTAAAGAATTGTGCCCCCTCCTCAAATTCTCGTTTTATGGCATACTATCCTCATTTTGTGTAAGATCATAAAACAAAGATAACTCACATAAAAATATAAAATCCTGAAAAGCAACATTCATGATGCTGCGGTGATTGTAAAAAAAATACATCAAAAATAAAAGTCAGCATGTGGCGGAAGAAACGATGACACAATATTTTCTCTCCTTTGCCCGTTCATCATATTTTCATCCTGATGACGGCAATTAATCAACAATATGTCTTTAAAACGCAGCGCACCACAGATGGCAACCTGACTTAAGTACTTTGATTTTGTAGTTGTACAACCGGGTCAGTGGCTGTGTTACTGTTATTTCACAAATCAATAAATATTTCAAGTTTAAGAGTGACACGCTGAAAACCTCCATCCCAGCGTGTTTTGGATATTTTTGCAAGTTATTATCTACAGCGTTATAAAGTTTGACCGGCTTTGTTGACAAATCTGCTTTTAAAAGAAAGATATGCAGCGATTGTGTTTGAGGTTTTTTTTTTTTTTTTTTTTTAGCAACAATAACTTGTAGCTCGTTAGCTAGCTAACTTAAAATAGATTTTACTTATTTTTTTTATGGATAATGATTCCTTTTTTTTAAAACTAGCTTTGCTGGTGTAGCTGGCTAAGACGGTTAGCGTCAAGGAGAGTCAAAAGTAAAAATAAAAATAAAACCCAGTGGCTCCCAGCCTGCCCAGTTAACATGGCTATATGACGTCCATAGCCGTCAATGGCAGTGTATGTGTTTTAATGCATTTAATATTATTTTAAAAAATCACAACATTCATTATTTTTAAAATGTTGATGTTATTTTCACAGGAAAAGTCAGACTTATTTCAAATTGTTATTGTTTCCAGATTATGCGAGGATGTTTATTAGCTACAGTTTTTTTTTTAAGCGTATCACGTAGGAATTTTTTTTTTTTTTTTGGAGGGGTAGGCCTTGATTGTGAAAGTGTTTCGCCTCATGTTTACGTCCGCAGCGGTCCAAAGTCTACCCCCACTGGATTGTGCGTGGAGACGGATTATCAGGCCCTTAATCTGTCCTCTGAGTGACATCAGCCTCTTTGCGCCCTCACTGAAGAGAGCCCGCGAAGGTGCAGGTGGGCGGCGGAGGGAAGGTGACCCACATCATGGCTTCGGGCACGGCCGAGGGCCTCGCGGAGGAGCTGGTGGACCCCGGTTTGGGCATGGAAGAGGACCCCGGGGCCCTCCTCATCAACAAGGGCTCACTGAAGCAGAGCTACCACCGCAGCGACTCCATGCTGGCGCCTGATGGCGACTCCATGACAGGTAGCTGCGACTTCAATCTTCTTCTTCTTATTATTTTTAATAGTAGACACCAGTTTTGGTCATGAAACATTTCTTAACTTATTTTATCTATTCTGATGCGGGCGTATATTTATATATAGTCCGGAAATATACCTACTATATCGCAGGTGTCAAACTCAAGGCCCAGGGGCCAGATCCGGCCCGCCACATGATTTTACGTGACCCGCAAATCCAAATCCAGAGTTTCCGTTTCCATGATTCTTGTAAAAATCTGTACCAACATTTCAAACTGTCATATTTCATAAATGATCAAGTTGAGAAATTACAAGTATTTTTGTGAACCAAACATAAAGACTTGAACAACATGTTACCCTTGATTTCTGATTGGGAATCTGGTTCATAAATTGATTATCTAAACATGATGAGACGATTAAATATTTTTTTATTGATTTACAGTCAAAATGTCCCTCTGAGGGAAACACAAACTACAACATGGCCCGCGAGAGAAATGAATTTGACACCCCTGTACTGTGTCATTTGACTCCAACAAAGCACTTGCGTCTCCAGGCGCAAGTGCATTTTTCACTGTATCACCCTTTGGTTTTTATTTATTATTATTACTTTTTTGGGGAGCGGGGGGTCTAGTTGGTCGATGCAGTACAGCCTTGATGATTACGATAACTCCCTGGACTGTCCTCTCATTTTCCGTCTTGTCCTCTGGTACATGCAGGCGTTGAGATGCTGCATAGGCACTCCCACTCTCGAGCGGTCGCACTTCCTCGCCCAGTCCTACGACACAAGACTGTGCCTCAGTATTTGTTCCACCGATTAAAAAGGGGCGGGGCAGGAGACGAAAGAGTTAAAGAGAGTGACTGGCTTCAAAGGGAGTGGTTGGCCGTTTCGATGTCGAGACAGTTTGCATGTGGACACTAAAATGGCATGACTGGTTCCTGCATCTCCACATGAAAATGCTTTGCACATTTTTTTAAATTTATATTTTAGATTTTATGCTCAATAGAAGCTGTAAAGTGAATCCAATTTCTTATTCCTTGTGCCAGTATGTCGACACGCTACTGCACATCAGATAGTCCCTAAAGAACACTGAAATGAACAGCCTTGAAGGACACGTTTGTGCATCTTGAAGCAGTCAAAGGAAGGTGACAGCAGCTGCCACCGAACACCATATTTAGAATAACCCGACGCTCATGTGAAGGACAGAAAAATCTATTTGCGATCAGAGATGAAAAATACTGCAGATGGTTCTCAAAAGGGTTATTCGGATTAAAACGCATCAGAAGGTGCGCGTATGAAATGTTTCCAAAGTTCTCCTGAAACGGTGCATCTTTTGAAATGTACAACTTCGATTATGCGTGTGTTGACATATATTTGCACGAGAGGCATTCAGGGAGCGCGCGCTCTTTTTACGTCTGAGAGGGAGCTACGGGCTGCTAATTCCCTTTTACAGGAGTGGGATTATGTGCTATTCTAATCCCAATCCCCATATGGGGTGTGTGTGTGTGTGTGTGTGTGTGGGAGGGGGCGGGGGTGGGGGGGGGTCGTGGCGTGGCGATGTCTTCCGGTTCAAGATTAGTTTTTCCTAAAATGAAATTAAATGAAATGGCCTTAATCTGTTGCAGCCTTTCAAAGAATACCATCCATCCATCCATTTTCTTAGCCGCTTATCCTCACAAGGGTCGCGGGAGTGCTGGAGCCTGTCCCAGCTATCAACGGGCAGGAGTCAGGGTACAACCTGAACTGGTTTCCAGCCAATCGCAGGGCACCAAAGGACAGACAATAGTCGCACTCACGATCACACCTGGGGGCAATTCACAGTTTCCAGTGAATGTTTTTTTCTTTTTGGGATGTGGGAAAAAAACGGAGTCCCCGGAGAAAACCCAGACAGGCATGGGGAGAATCTGCAAATTCCAGACAGGGCGGGGGGCGGGGGTGAGATTTGAACCGCTTTTGTCAGAACTGTTAGGCCAACACTCTAACCAGTTGCTGAACCATGATGCACGATGCAATAATATTCTTTTTTTATTCATAGATGGTAAGGAATCCATTCCGAGGTGCGAGTATAGTTATATTGTCTGTCAACATATTTTTCTGCTGCCGTTTGTGTTCAAATATCTGTTTCCTAAAAATGTAACTCCGCAACAGAGATGCTATTTGTTAGCCCATCGATGCTGTTTCCTATTTTGCGTTAGCATCAAGCTAATCGGTGCATTCTCATTGTTTTAGCTATTTGAGATTGAATTGTATTTGTTTTATGTTTAGTTTGATCGCAAACTCCAACTGCGAGGGGCATTAAACACTCACAAAAACCACTTGTTAAAATTCTGATGACAAGTGAAAACATCGAGGCTATTAGAGCTCCAGGTTGTCCCGGTCTGAAACTGAATCCATTCTTGCTCCAAGGATGTGTTGCAAATCCCTCCTCCTCTTCCTCCCCATGAAGATGTCCCAAAAAAAGTCTCAATTTCTGTCAGTGACATAAGGTTTATGCGAGAGGCCAGTGGGGCGGGGTCAAAGAGGCTCAGTCTGGGAGATTATCATTGTACCCCCTGACACACATACACACAACAATTCAGGCTGATTTGGACCACCGCTGAGGTTTTAAACACGGAACGAAGGGCTTTAAAGCGTCGGAGCATCCCGGTCGTGCCGTCAGTCGCCGCGGAAACCGGAACTGGCTCTGCATCGGGAGACGCGGATGCGGCGAGGTGGACCCAACGCTTGCGTCTGTGGAGGATGGAGGGCGACTGGGACCGTCTGAGAGGATCCAGAGGAGGCGCCAGGGGGACGGAGAGAGTGTGCTCTCGCGAGGAGAGGAAGAGGAGGAAGTCGGCCAAACTGGCCGAGGAGGCTCCGGCGGCCGCGCAGAAGTTCCATCGCGACTTTTCGTCGTCGGCGTCCAGCGGCTCGCATGGTAGACCGCCGCTTTTCTGTTGTCACCCGGACTTTTGTTTACCGTCCCGTGTGTCCAGCTTTGCTCTGACCTCATTTGGTTTTGTCCGATTCTCGTGCGTGAGGCGGGAAGGGGGTTGCAAAAGCTTAGTCTTAATGCTCACCAAAGGAAAAACATGGATTTTTTTTTTTATCTATTCATATCCGGTTAGTACTGTATTATCATTTATTTTTAAATGATTTATTCCGAATGATTTTTTTTCTTTAAAAAAAAATCATTTTTTTCAAGTACTCTGGCTTCCTCCCACATTCCAAAAAACAAAACAAAACAAAACAGGGATTGTAGGTTAATTGAAGATGCTAAAATGCGCGTTAGTATTTGTTTGACGATACTTGTGTCGATACGCGTGTCGATACTTGTATATGCGCTACGGCTGACTTGTTACAATAGCCTCCAGTTTACCGGTGATACCTAACAACGAAAAGTGCGATGGAATATGGATGGCTGGATATTAAAAAGTCGTGATTCTCAAAAGTGTGGTACAGGGACCACTCGTGCTACGTGGGCTCCCTCTAGCGGTACACAGAAGAAGCAGAATGAAATACAAATGAAATTTACATTTCCCATATGAAATACAAACAAATGTGAGAATGAGTTTATATTTAATATCCAGTCAAGGTTTTTTTTTCTATTTTTTATGTAGAGTATATTTCATGCTTTCAAAATACACCACATTTAACTGCAATCCTGTTGTATTATTTGAAGTGGTACTTGGTGGAAAAAGTTATAGAACCACTGAGAATTCATTTTTGACGATCAAAATTTATTTTACTTAATCATAACTTAACTTTTTGATTTCCGTTTCATTGGTAATCAAGAAACAGTGGACTTTAATTTTAAAACCATCAAATTTGTTTTACATACCATGTAAATAAAATTCATTATTCTTGATATGAAATTCTGTCATAGTAATAGTTTGTTTTTATGGACATTAAGGATCATGTGGTAATTTGTATTGAAATTTGATAATACCTGATATTTTTCTTTTGAAAGATAAAAATTACTGTACTGACTTGTTGATTAACATTTTTCTTTATTGTCTTTGAAATCCATTTCGTATTGTTAAAAAGCAAATGACACATTTGATATTCTTTAAGACCTTTGAGAGAGATGGCTTTTTCCTATTGCAGAGCATATCACAATGACATTGTTTATTCATCAATTTATATGATCACTGTATGTTTATTATATATATTGATTCATAGTTCACAGAGCTAATTTTTTTCTCATGAATATTAGGGAATGCAATTGCACAGTTGTACACAAGAAGTGTCCGCTGACACGGTGACAAATCCGTGTGCTTAATCGTGAGACCTGATACAAACAAGCCGGCGAGATTTTGCATAACGAACGCTGACAACATGGTGTCATTTGTTTGCCACCCCCCCCCCACCTCCCACCCCGTGCC
Source organism: Syngnathoides biaculeatus (assembly GCF_019802595.1). NCBI lineage: Eukaryota > Metazoa > Chordata > Actinopteri > Syngnathiformes > Syngnathidae > Syngnathoides > Syngnathoides biaculeatus. Next base: position 9,612,154 of record NC_084662.1, on the reverse strand, counting down.
CCCCCCATCCCCCCTCCCCTCACAGACGGTCGCAGCTCGGCGGCCAGCAACTTGGACGTGGCCGACCGGCTCACCTACCTGGAGCAGAGGATGCAGATGCAGGAGGACGAGATCCACCTGCTGAAGATGACCCTGGCCGACGTCCTCAAGAGACTCAACCTCTCCGAGGAGCTCCAGGCCGCCGCCGCGTCGGGCAGGAGGACGTCGGGCACTAGAGGTTGGCAAAGAGCTGCGTTAACTGAGCCATCAGTTTTGTTCATCGGCCTGTACGTACAAAAATATTAAACTAAGGTAGAGGGCAACGATTAATCGTGTTTATGTGAGGTGTAAACCTCCATTTTAAAAAGCAAATGTGGTTCAATAAGACTAAAAATGTGAAAATTACAGTGGTTAAAGAAATCCAATTTTTATGAATTTTGGTGTCCTCCCCCAGGGAGGCCCATCTCGTTGGGTCTGCCCCCGAGAGCACCCATGGGGTCCTCAGGGGTCATCTTCAGGAAGAGCTCCACGCTGCCACCTGGAGCTACCTGCAGGAACTACAGCCCGACGCCCCCTCGCTGGTGAAAAGGATATCACGATAATTTCAAGAGAAATGAATTGGAGTTGGGAACAAAGAAGTCCTTACTTGTTGTGTCTTTAGTGGCGTCAGGAGCCCGGTGGGAAGCGTGAAGGACAGTCCATGCAAGACCTCTAAAACGCGGCCGTCCTCGTCGGCGTCGTCCTGTACGAGCGCACAAGAAGGGTAAGAATGCGTCTTCATTCCACGTTGGCAAACATAAGAAATAAGACCGAACAGGAGAGCAATGATGAGTAACGAGGAAATCAACAGTTGGGCTAGTAAAGAGCCTTGAGGTACACCTTGGTTAAATACAAAGAGAAAATTAACCTTGGCTTCAAACCCTGTTTTGAAACCCCAGCCTTGGCTTCAAATTCTATTTTATCTATATAGCTACAATATTTATCTATATAAAATTCCTTCACCCAGTTTTATTTATTATGATCTGATTTGTGTTTCTTCCGGTTTATAAAAATCTCATAAATATAATAAATATATAAATATCGGTGTGTAATATTTTTAATCGCTTGCCTCTTTGTGGGTGAATTTGCTGTACGCCCTTGTTAATACAAAAAATATGACAATATTTTCTCCTGTTTTGTTGCCAAACGGAGCAGCAGATCCAAGGAGGGACCTGTGAGTTTTGGTAAAAGATTTGAATTTCAGTTTTCATTTCTTGAAGCAGTCTTTTCATGGGGGACTGAATATAACGCATGTTTTTACCCCATAGGCACGAGGCGAGTAACGCACAGCAAAGGTAGGATCTGCCCCCGATGACCTCGCTACGCTTCCTAGTGCTGAGTCTAGTGTTTGAGTTGGGTTTCTGTGTCCACCCTACATTTTTTTTTTCCACATCTCACCATGACTTCTCTCCCTCGACTCTTACATGCCCCGCCTTTCCCCTTCACCACCATCCGGCCCCCCTCCCCATCTCACCACTTGACTTAGTGACTATGCAGATCTATCTGAGCCCCCTCGCAAGAAAGACTGGGTTTTCTGAGACCGCCGCAACCTCGGCACCGACTGTCCCTGCAGCCGGCGGCAGGGGTGCCAACCTGCAGGCGAGGGGTGCGACTAAATCTGATGCGAGGAGGAAGAGCCCCTCATTCATGATGAATCTCCAGAAGACCGGCACCAATGTCACCAGTCAGCAGAACACGCAGAAGGATGCTAACAGCTACAAAAGCCCCCAAAAGTCCTCCAGCCAGTACTTTCAAATTTGTTACTGACTAGCAAGTAACAACGTCGACATTTTGTTATTTTACCTTTTGATTGTCATTGCTTTGGACAGCTTTTGGCTTATTTGTTGTTTTCCCATATTCCCGCGAATAGTAGCCGTCGAGCAAATAGTGGTAGCTCTAGTAGTGAGCCTTGAGGAACGCCACAGTTACAGAGTTCGTTTAACCTAAGCTTCAAACTCAAATTTTAAAGAAACAGTGTCTCGTTTGTCACTCTAATGTGAAACTCTATCCCATTTTTGGAGCACAAAGCTCCAATTCTGGCTTCAAATCATGATTTATTGCTCCAGATCTTTTGGAAACGAAAACCGAGCTATGAATTCAATTGGAATCAGAACCTTAGTTTGAAATTAAAAACCCAACTTCAAAAACAAGCCCTTGTTACTCAATTGTTGGGAGGGGAAAACGTCTACCGGGCGGGTGGTGGGGCCTTTATTTTTATACATTTTGAAATTATCTATATTTTTTGTCACCCAATATGGTTCAACAGGATCATATCATAATCACTAAAGCCGCAATTTCCTAAGAGCAGACTTTAGATTCACCCATGACATTGTGTACTTCATAGGGTGCTGCTGTTTTGGTTAGCAACTGAGTTCCAACGGTGTCAATTAACCCTTGACAACGACAATTATCTCTAGAATCCAAAGATTTATTTTTTTTTTACTTGGAGACGTTTAGATTTATGGCCACTTTTTGATGAAATATGGTATTTTCCCTTAGTATGGAATAGGTTTTCTCACATGCTGTTATTATTATTATTATTATTACCTTCATATTGTTATTGTTTTGGGGGAGTGTGTGTAATGGCACTGATTGTGTCTGCTGTTTGTAGCTGTATTTCCGCAATGTGCATTGTGAACACATACAGTACAGTATGTACTAGAATGTAAGATGTTGTGGAGTGAAACAATAAATTAACTTGTGCTGTGATGTCTGGTTATTCCGTAGATTGATTAGACTAGTCTAACAAAACCTAAAACATAATTATGTACACCTAAGAGACTCTTCTGGTCATATAAGGCACCACATGTATAGTACTCTTTAAATGTAACATACTTTCATAGAGAAACGACTGCATATTAATTTTAAAAAATACCATCAAAGCATGTGGACGATACAGAAGGACTGTATTTATCTATATACCTAAAGCTTGAAGAAAAACAGTTCCAAATGGTACATTTCAATTAAAAAAAAAAAAGCAAAACCTGCCAAAAGGACACAAATTCATACAAAAAAATGACTTAAATGTAGTAAAGTAAAGGTAAAGGTAGTGGACTCTTGCAGTACCCGTATTAGCCACAGAAGGCCGCTGGATCTCATCACTTATTTCCTGGCAGCTCATTGCCACCACATATAGGAGGATAACTAAGAGCCCGGGGGAAGACGGCGAGCAGCGACTCTCTTCCAGCTTTCTAATCTCCGGGAGGTCGGCGTGCAATCGTGAGACATAGCACCACACCTATTATATTTTTCAAAACATACACATTTGACCAAAAAAAAAAAAAAAAGCGTGGCCGATTGGTGTAGCATTTCCTCCAACTTGTTGCCCTGACCCATTAAGCTAACATCTGCACACCGAGCAACGGCAGGAGGTGCTAGCAGCGCATCATTCAGCACCACAAGAGAGCCGCTGAACCTTTGACTCAGACACGGGAGCGTTAAAATGAGGTAAGAAAACTTTTTTCATTGTTTTTGTCGATTCAAGAACTCGGTATAACCCTAAAACCCCCCAAATGCTACATTTTTACTTCAAATCTTAGCTAGACTTTCACCGTTTCCCGCCAAATAGAAGGTGCGTTGGTTGTGATCGGTCGGCAGGAAGGTCACGTGTGTGCACTGCGCATGCGCACTAACCGCGCGCATTTTACTTTCATTTAAACGTACTTCCAGATAAATCCACCCAATCAGGACCATTTCCGGTGTTTCTTGACAATTATTGGTCAGAAAAGAAGGAAGTGTTTGTGGGTTGTTTTGGAAACATTACATAATGTTAATTACTGGTAATTACATCATTGCTGTGAATACTGTTGTTTTAAACTTAGTGCATTTTACATGATTGATACAAACACAGCACTTGATTTGTGCTTGTTGTGAGGTTTTACTGTACTTATGTTAAATATGTTTTGTCAGAACAAGTAGTCGTGCTGAAAATAAAGTACTACAAAAGCAGTTTTTTTCCCTATGCTGACACAATCTAACCTGCATAGATTTTAATTCTTGGTGACTGTAGTGCTAAGTATTATAGAAAGGAATCGCCACAAGGTGGCAGTGTGACAATTGCAAACTCTTTACAGTGTGACTAGATTCAGGAACTGAAGACTAAATCTGAGCACAGCACAAGAGGTGATCAAACAGAAAAACAGAAATAAAGAGTTGGTTTACGCTTCTCAAGTTCAATTAATGTTCTTAATTATTAGACTAGAATATTACAGTGACCATTGTTGTTCCATACTTGTGCCCATGCATTGTCATAGGGAATAATAGCGCTATAACTATCTGTCTCCTTGTCGGTTCTTTTTTTTATGGCCCCGGTAACATTTTGAAATCAAAATTCATTTATTTCAGATAAAGGACACTATTTCCAGTTGAGAGTGCAGAAAATCCTAAAACATAAATTGCTTATGATTCAATTACTGGTGTGGTTCGTAAGATGTAAGAAAATAGGCAATATTCAATATTTTGAAGGATACTACCATGTACAGTGATGTCTTGAGATACCTTATAGGGCTATTAAAAGACTTGCCCAGTCAAAAATGATATTGCAATAATTGCCCTTATTTTGTTGACTGACTCTGTTGTGGTTGCGTGTAAAGCGTCCTGATGATGACCCAATCCCGGCGCACTCACGCTGTCCAATAGCGGGATCGATGAGCTGGCCCGAATATCACCCGTGGTGGCCGATGCGTATTGACGGCGACCGTTGTGACCCATATGAATAATAATAATAGTAGTTGTGTGGCGGCCGAATGCGGGACAAGGGCAAGCTGCTCCGTTTAGTAATCCCCCGATTGTAAATTTCTACCAAAAGACTTCAACTCATCACAATCACCTCATATGTTTTTTATATTTTCCCATTTATGCAACTTAGTTTTAAAACAATTCCTAGACAGTTCATGCAGATTTTTATGATACAGTGAAGAAAATAAGTATTTGAACACCCTGCTATTTTGCAAGTTCTCCCAATGAGAAATCATGGAGGTAGGTGCATGTCCATTGTGAGAGAGATAATCTGAAAAAAAATCCAGAAAACACAACGTATGATTTTTTTAACGATTTATTTGCGTGATACAGCTGCAAATAAGTGTTTGAACACCTCAGAAAACCAATGTTAATATTTGGTACAGTAGCCTTTGTTAACAATTACAGAGGTCAAACATTTCCTGTAGTTGTTCACCAGGTTTGCGCACACTGCAGGAGGGATTTTCACAGTAGGGATGGTGTTCTTGGGATGGAACTCATCATTCGTCTTCCCCCAAACACAGTTAAAAGTTCCATTTTGGTCTCATCTGACCACAAAACCTTCTCCCCTGACGCCTGTGTATCATCCAGCAGGGTGTTCAAATACTTATTTTCTTCACTGTAGGGACATTTGGACCCTGGTGCAAATATCTCAGGGATACTAATTATTGGAACTTGTGTGCAGCTGCATCCATTATGAGTCACCGCAATGACATTTTTAGCAATAATTAAGCGCTCTGACAACCTTAACTTGATTGTGTGTGTCGGAGGAAAATCCAGCGCCAGGTGTGAGCTACTGTGACCTGTTGCTAGCATTGAAGTGCATTGTGGGGGATATCAGTGCGTTGAAGGCAGAGCGGTGCCTGTAGCCTCTGTGGAAATGGATTTGGCAAGCCTGCGGGTGACGAGATGATTAGAAATCACTCAAAAGGCTGTTAAATGGCCGGCATTGAATGAGTTTCAACGTTTCCAAAATTAATTATTAATTAATAGACAAGGACTAAACTGCAGCATCTATGATTGGGCCGCAAGGCAATGTGAGGGGATCAATTAAAAGAATCTTGCCGGCCAAAAACAGCAGGACGCGGCTTGAGAGCACTGTACTAGAAAGGGAGCACGCGTGGTGTCAATATGGCAGGGATTTATTGGTTCCCAGCCACGATTGCTCCAGAGATGATTATTTTTTTTTCCAGTGTTGTACATCACTTATAATCTGGGAAAGATGAAAGCACGTCGATATTAACGGGTCAAAGGTTCCGGCGTGACTGGAATTCTGATTTGATGAAAAGCGTAAGCCAGCAAGTCAGGTGCTTTTTAAAAAAAAATAAATAATTATATATATATATATATATATATATATATATATATATATATAGAGAGAGAGAGAGAGAGAGAGAGAGAGAGAGAGAGAGAGAGAGAGAGAGTGTTCATTGACTTGTACAAAATTTTATTTCTTTATTGAATATGCTGAAGGTTGACAATTAATAAATAAATTAAATTGTAATTATCGGTTTTGACAGGATGGGAGATACTGCGTGTATATTTTCATAGTTTCTTTCTGTACCAGAATTCAAGACATGATTAACCGACCATTAATTGCAATAATATTCACATTACCATTGCCTCATAATGCCCATCCCTCATCGAAACTAAAGCTTTTATTTGTCACGTGTACTATAAACTCTTGATTGTCTGACGATTAGGCCACTATTTTGAGGAAATACATTAGGTGCTAATTCTATGTATTAGTCACATTAATTCAACAAATAAAAATGTATTAATTAGTAACAATAAAAATGTATTTAAATGTGCAAATTTGGTCAAATTTAGTCACTTGTCAAATCGCTTTATTTCTTTAGATCTAGAAGAATGTTCATGTTCATTCATTCCTAAGCATATGTTCATTCATATAAGTGCAGTACAGTGATGCCTCGGTTCTCGACCACAATACGTTCCAGAAAACGGTTCGAAAAGTGAATCGTTCGAAAACCGAATCAATGTTTCCCATTACAATGAATGGAAAAAGAAATAATGTGTTCCAAGCCTAAAAAAAAAAAAAAAAAAAGGCTTTTTACAGGGTTTTTTAAGCTTTTCCTGATAATGAACTGCATAGTAGAGATACATGTATAGTTTATCTACTATATATAATAAAATAGTTTCAGAAATATATTTATTTTTTGCTTAAAATGTATGCTTTAGTAGTAGAGTACGCTAGGCTGGAAGTGGATTGCCGTATCTGTAGCGAATCGGCCCACACCCTTGTAAATTTTTTTCTGATAACAAAAGTGCAGAATAACTTTCAACAAACAATAATGGTGGGGGGGAGCATTTCTTTGGAGCCAGGATTGGGGGTTAATACGAGATGATGAGAATAAGATGAGAGGAAAAACTACCGGAACACTTCTCTGTACAGAGGACGTACAAAAGTGCTCTGATTGCGCCGCACGCGTTGTCATTTTGTTTTTGTTTTTTTCGGGGCCGTTCGAATAGACAATAACAAAATGCGTCGTGGGTAGTTCAACTGCTTGCGCCGTACGCATTACGTTGTTTCCGGGTATTTTATTAGTTTTTAGTATTTTTTTTTGTTATTACGTTTTTTTTCGGCGGCGTGGGAATTCACAACAAAGCGCGTCGTGGGTCAGCTGGTCTGGCCACGCGCACTGTGTTATTTCCGGGTTTTGTCGGGGGTGTTCGAGTATCGATTTTCGTTCAAAACAGAAGCAAGAAAAGTTCGAAATTTTCGTTTGAAAACCGCTTTGTTAAAAAACCGAGGCTGTGATGTATATTTGATTAATTCTCACATATAATATTCTTTTTTTCCTATGTTTATCTATTCATTGATTGTCGTGCTCTGATAACAGGCGCAGTATGGGCCATGATTAAAACTGATATTTGACGCTTCCTTTCGTCACATGCTCCCATTGACGGACATTCACGGCAGTGCATCACTGTCTGCTCTTGGTCTCTCCCTCCACCTGCGTTCGACTCTCTTAATGAAACGTGTGAGTGGGTGTGAGTCCTCCGATGTGAGCCATCCGATGAATTAAATCCTCTCTCGCTCGCTCTCCCTGTCCGTCTTTCCACGTGGTTTTACGCTCGCCCAATCCAGCAGATGGTAGGGGGGGAGGTGGATGAGGTTGATGGAAGACGAAGAGGAGGAGAAGGGGAGGGAGGGGAGGACCAGCTCTTGACACAACTGAGAGGGGACCAAAGAGAGGGAGGGAGGGAGGGATGGATGGATGGAGAGGGAGTAGGTAATCCAATGAGAAACCGAGAAGAGAGGCAGAGTGAGGGCAACGCCTCAAAGCACCGGGAATCTCTCAATCGGCCTCTCTTTTTTTTTTTCTCACAATCTTGTTCTTTCACTCCCGTCTGGTTTTAGCCGCTGACTGGAATGCTGTGTTTCCTTTCGGGGGGGCAGCATTGTCACCTCTGTCGACTGTAGAGTCATCTTTGTTCATTCAAGGAGGGGAGATTTACTGGGCAATTTTTTTGGGGGGTAGCGGGGTAAGAAACGGGGATGCCTTCCTAGCATTTCGGGTGCTATGTCGCCTCTTGAACTCTGACGTCGCCTACGGAAGCCTGGACCTACAAAAAAGGGAGACTCTAAACGGTTGGGGGGGTGGGTGTTCTTTATTCACCGACATGGACATCAACCTTCAGTCGCACCGCTTCTACTTCCCGCAGATCTACTGCGCTGAGCCAGGGGTGCAGCAGCAGCTAAGCGAGTTCAAAGTCAGGTATTTTATTTTACGTTTTTTAAATTTATACAGGAAGTAATGATTGTGTCACTTATGTGGTGGTCTCTGCCATGATGGTTCCATTGGCCTGAGAGAGGCGAGGAGGGGATGAATGCTCGGGTATCTGCCCCCCCACCCCCACCTCCTCAGGAGCAACATTGATGGTCAGTGAAGGCTTGCCAAGCCGCCCAAAAGCACAACGGCAGTGGTAGCGCCATTCGGGGGGGGGGCGCTGACAACGCCACAGACGTGTTGCAAACGTGGTCGCTCCCCGGGCGTATCCTTTGTTCTCCACGCCGGCGTCTGTGCGCCTGTGTTGCAGCCACAGGCGGCCCTCGCGTTTGCCCGAGGGGCCACAAACGAAGCGGCTCCCAGATGGTCGCCGCCGGTCGCTCAATGCGATTTTGTTCCAGTGTTTCACAGTCGCAAATTGCAAGTGTGCTGGTGGAAACAGTTTAATAAAGCGGTCTTTGTGTATAAATGTTTCCCCCCGATTATTGTGGCGGGTATGCGAAAAATCCATACCAACACATATAATTTTGATTTACTTTCATATTAATCCATTGAAATCCTTTTTGAACACAGCACACACAAAAGAGCATGAAATGTGTAGAAAATACTGCTCATATTTTAGTGTCAGAGTGTGTCTTTAAGAAGTGGGGCCTTTTGAAGTGGGTGAGTGTTTTGGCATGAGCTGTGGCTGACAGCAGCTCCTTTAGTAGGTGGTCTTTGTAAAACTCAACTGCATGTTCGCCACCTATAGGCCTGGAGTGGGACAACGAGGTTCACAGTTATTGTCCTTTTTCTGTGTACTTTGAAATCTAGCAGGAGTCTTCTGCTACTTTTTTTTTTTTCTTTTGCATCAAAGCAGCGGTTGTCCTGGCTTCGCAGATCGTGATAGGCTTGCCCACGACTCCTCTAAGAGCTCCGATTAGTGCAGCTTTAAGAGTTGCCAAGAAGCTTTTTTCTTTGGCAGCGACGCCCCACTGTTTGAACCGCTTTACAGAGCTGTGACGCTTCACTATGTCACGGTCACTACAGCGAGCTATACTTGCCCTCGTTGGATGTACATGTTGACATGCTCCTGTTGTCATACTGTTGGGAAATACGCGTGGTAATTGTAAGAAGAATTCACAATACAAGATTCCGTTAGGCGTACGGTGGCGCATCTCTCGATTGACCCATAGAGGGCACATCACCCTTTTCCGACTGAGGACCATGTTCTCAGATTTGGAGATGCTGAATCTCATCCTAGCCGCTTCATACTTTGGATAGTGAGGCTTCAAAAACTGCGTTATCATGTAAACTAATACTGAGGAGTCATAGTTAGGATGCGAACGCTTGAGCCATTATCATTATTAAAAGCCTTTTTACTTGGGGTTATCACTTTCTTAGGCATTATTACTTATTGCATATTTCAAGTTAATTCAGATTTTACGTCGTCATCATTCTCATAATTTCGCTAACCCTCCAGTCACAACATTTGATAATTAGGGACTCTGCCCGTAATTATATTGAGTCATGTTGTGGTTTTGTTAGAAAGCACCACAAGGTGATACTAAACAGCGTGGTGGCACTTTTTAAATTCATTTGTATATTCATGCTAATGTTGGATGACGCCAGGCTTTAACCGCTATTGATGCTGCTAGCTGTATAGCCTAGCTGTAGTCACCTTGTTTTATGTGTTGTTATTATGATACATAATGAATATACAAGCAATCATGTCTCAAGTATAGCTTGAGCATTATGTTTCACGTGCATCCTGGCGGCTTTCAGTTTTCCAGGATCCCTAAGGGGACAGCAAACGCAGGTTATCGCCGTCCATGTGCCGCACTCCGGCAGATTAAGGCCGAAGTCAAACACGCGGTGAGGGAAGCACTGCTGGGAATTTGTCACTCTTCTGGGTCAACGGACGCACGAAAGTGATGGGTCACGGCTGCACGCAACCACACGTCCGCCACGGCCAATTACAGATACGCCGTGAGATGTTCAAATCCCACTGCGATGCAGGGCACTTTGCCAAGTGGACACTAAACATGTTGACAACTGGGGTGGGGTGGATCACATAAACACAGATGTGGTTTTAAGATTATCAGTCTGAGGTTATATATTGATTATTAGGGGGGGGACAACTAAACACAATTGTATGTTTTCATTTTAAATTTTTTTTGCATGTGTGTTTGTGTAGTGTCTCTTCAAGGTTGCTTTGACCTCCATGTGTCGGCTGCACACGTGCTTATTATGTTATGTCACAGGATTTGGATTTGGTCTTTAAAAACCGTGTAAAGTGAATTCACCGAATTTCCAAATACATTGTACATGTGTGGAGATAACTGCCAAAAACAGAACGTCTGAAATGTGTGTAGCACTTAATTATGGAGCTACACCATTAAATTGTTTCACTTTTTGGGGGGGTATCCCGGTGACACACTTGGATTTCCCACACAAATCACCTTATTAGCACACGAGTGCCTTCGTTTACATCAGCGATTATCCGTTTTGGTTGTAATTTGCAGTTACCCAGCTAGCTATGCCTACATATACAAAAATACATCTTCCGTTCCGATAGTTCACTGGCGTGACCGCTTTAGAGGGCCTCGTTGTCGGCAGTGAGTGTGTGCGGATCACGCAGAGAAAGGCGGACTCTTTCTGTTCTGTCCTAACAGCACGGAGGCGGAATGGGTTGATGAAGCAGTGCTGGCTATTTTCCGACTTTATCTTCTTCTTTTCCTTTCGGATTGTCATCTTTTTCCTTCTAAGCCCATCTCGTGCATCTTCCTCTCTAACACCCACAGTCTTCATGTCCTCCCTCACGACATCCATCAACCTTTTCTTTGGTCTTCCTCTCTCTTGCTCTTTTGCCTGGCAGCTCCATCCTCAGCACCCTTTTTACCAACCTACTCACTCTCTCGTCTATGGACATGTCCAAACCATGGAAGTCTGCTCTCTCTAGCCTTGTCTCCAAAACATCCAACTTTGGCTGTCCCTCTAATGAGCTCATTTCTAATCCTGTCCAACCTGCTCACTCCGACCAAGAACCTCAACTTCATTTCTGCTGCCTCCAGTTCTGCTTCCGTGCCACCGTCTCTAATCTGTACATCATGGCCGGCCTCACCACTGTTTTATAAACTTTTCCCTTCGTCCTAGCAGAGAGTCTTCTGTCACAAAGAACACCAGACACCTTCCGCCAACTGTTCCACCCTGCTTGGACCCGTTTCTTCACTTCCTTACCACACTCTCCGTTGCTCTGTATTGTTGACCCCAAGTATTTGAAGTCGTCCACCCTCGGCATCTCTTCTCCCTGGAGCTTCACTCTTCCTCCTCCACCCCTCTCATTCCCGCACATATATTCTGTTTTACTTCGGCTAATCTTCATTCCTCTCCTTTCCACTGCTTGTCTCTATCTTTCTAATTGTTCCTCCACCTGCTCCCTGCTTTCACTGCAATCACAATATTTCCGACTTTAACAATGCCTGTAAAAGCTGACTTTTTGCCTCTTTACACCTTTTTTTCACATTACTGCTCTGTATAAATGGACCAACCCTGCTAATTGCAGCTGCTGAGGTAGTAACAAGCCCATTTACCAATTTTTGCGGAATCTGACATTTTTTCAGCTTTTTTTCTGTTTTTTCTGTTCTGTACTTACGACCCCAACTTGGGGTATGAAGTCATCCCAGCTATTTTCCAGCGTCTACACCATTAGCCAAAGCCAGGATTTTGCACCGTTTTCCCATGTTGCTGTTCCCTTTCGGGTGAATGAAAACGGGTTGCGTGTCTGTTATATTCAGGACCTTCTATTCTGACAAGTCTGCAGTCTCTCCGCATGTAAACGGCTTCAGAGGCTGCCGCAGCGAGGTTTCTTTTCTCTGCATGTGTTCACATAAAGCATTAAAGAGTTTCCTGGTTGCTGATGCTCGGAGATGTGCTCCAGCAGGGGAAGGAAGAAGGAAGGAGGTCGATGTGAAAGTTTAATGAGACGCTTTTATGCAGGCATTATCAAGCGGGCCATCTAAAGGCAGCAGAGTTCAAAGTGGTCGTGACGGGAAATGTTCCCGAGGCTTCGAGCTGCGCGGACAGAATTGTCAAAACCACTGAAGGCGACTTGAAGGTCATTTCAGTTAAAAAAAAAAAAATAATACCATGTCCTGAAGCTCCTAATCCAGACACTGGCGAGGCAGAGTGTACTGCCACGGATTTATCGCAGAGGCGGAAAATAACAAAAGCTTGACATTCACGGCTTCCGCTAACAACACGGCTTCAAACAGCAAAAGGCTCGTTTACAAAAGGAAAGTCGGTGTTGACAACAAGGCCATTTGGTTGCTATTTTTAAATTCCCGCTTAAAACAGGCATTGTAGAGTCATTTTAACTTTTTTTTCTGTTTTTCCAGTTTGTTCCCGAGCCACGCCCCCAAAAATAATTCAATGCGAGGGCCAGTTGTGCACATTTCCGAGGACCAGTTGTCCGTCCCATCAAATTTCACTCCCCGTCCTGGCGATGGAAAATTCCCATTAGTGCAGGGCTGTCACAGTTCTGATTCTGCCCCCAAATGCAGAAAATGCATTATTCATTGATTGATTCAATTAACCGATTGATTAAAGAGTGTCTCATTATTTCTGTCCATATTTCATTCAGCTTTATATTACTTGGCATACTAGAAGCGACATTCACGTTCCCAAGAGAGATTTGCGTACAATGATTATGCGGAGTATTATTGCTGCGTTAAGGAGCCGACACCCGAGAGTAATGAATGGTTTTTATTTATTTATATCATATCGCTGCTCATTCATCTTTTCTTCCTCGCGAGGCAGCCATATTTTCTAGGCCAGAGACAATATTCTATGGCTGTTGTCATGCCAACAGATTAGCTTGCTCGTGCATGCTCGTGACGGTCTAATCAGTATGTGGGCATTTTGAATATGTTCTTGTGTGTGCGCACGTATGTTTGTCACACTGTTTAATTCGGGGGGGGTCTCCCTCCAAACGTCAAGCGGCAAGCGGTGTGGGTGTAATGTGCAAAATTATGAACATGACGAGGTTTTTTGTTCCACAATTGACGCCATCAGCGCTGGACCCGCGGGCAAATTCCGTGGCCTTAAAAAAGGATTACGTGAATTAGCATTAAAACTGTTGTCAGTGCTCCAAGCGGCCAAATAAGCTTTATGCTGACTTATCCTGTCTCCCCCCACCTCCCAAAAAAAAAAAAAAAAAAATCTCCTGCCAGCTGTTTTTTTTTCCACACTGGCAAACATTAACAGGATCTGGTTCTGTTTCCGAGACAGAAGACACAAACATATTCATAACCAAAGCGACTGTGTTTGTTTAGCATGTTAAATCTCCGGGAATGCTGAACGTTTCATTGCATTTGCGTGACGTAGTTTGCATTTGTTTTTACGGGAATGGGCACGGATGATTAGCATAAACCTCAAAATGTCCTCCGCTTTTTTAATTTTCACTTACCGAGCCTTTCATATTCCCCTTTCAGTGGGCCAAAAATCCAACATTTGGTGAATTGTACTTTACATTTATAGTGAATGCTCGCCCACACCAAGCTTCTAAACGCTAGAAGACGGCGTGATAGTGGACCAATGAGAGCCAACCTGTTTTCCATATTTAAATTGAGGAAGATGAGCTATCTAATCAGAGCATTACAGATTTTCATATCACATATTCAAGTGAGGTGCAGCCGTCTCAAATGCCAGGTGGAAAAGAACAGCTAGAATAGCTTGAAAAAGGACATTCTGGGCATTTGTAACACAAATCATCTTGCAAACCCTATAAAAGGATGACAACAACTAATAATAAATTCCTTAGTTATGAATGTGAGCTTGAATGATTGTTTTTCTCTATGTTGCTATCATTTTTACATATGTGGCACAAATAAGCATCATTAACAAAAGTGGTCTGTTTCCCCCTGTATCGCAACCTTAGTGGAGCCTTTTTAGCTGCAGTTTAGTCCATTTTTATTGGAGCTAATGTAGCTCTGTCCTCGTGTGTTTATAAATGTTTGAGCCATCAGCTGTCCTAACCTCTTCTGCCTCGTGCAGCTTTTATAGTTCCATGCAGAGGATGCAATCGCACATCCACAGAAAGATTTCAATGAAAACAAAAGCACAAAACATTTTAGGTCGACTGTTGCGGGGATTTGGACGTTAGCGCAGACAGCTGCCCGGCACTACAAAGATGGCTCTTGTTAGCTTGTCCTTTAGTCACACTGTGATGGAGTGTGGAAGAATCGGTAACTGTTACGTAGACTCAAAAGGGAAAAAAATAACACAAATTGATCACTGTTTACAAGTTTCAATGGACACTGTGGATAATGCTAAACTAAGACAAAAGTGTGAGGAGCAGCGAGAATAAAAGTCCATTTGAAAAAATAACAAGCTAATGTTATGGTAAATGAGGTGTGCAATTATTAAAACTACAATTGAAAAAAAAAACCTTAAAAACTATAAACTGCAAAGAATTAAGTCATAATATAGTATGAAAGACTTTTTTTTAATAGCACGACATTAGGTGAAAAAAAAATACTGTATATGCAAATGCCGAACCATAAAAATTGTACTTTTTAAATAATAATGTTGTACATTTTAGAGCTAAAATGTGTAGTTTTACAAGAACAAAATCACGTTTATGACAATAAGGTTACTGGAGTAAAGTATTAATTTTGCTGAAATTAAGTTGTAATTTTGTGAGCGAATTAGCAAGACAACTGTCAATAAATACTGAGGGGAAAAAAAAGTTGTCACGTTACGATAAAGTTAAACGTTTTAAAGTCGCTCATGTAATGCTGCAAGAAGCAATCGGAACTATTATAAGATTGTCTTGGCAGCATTTTTGTTTTGACAAGTTGCGTCGCACATCATTTCGCAGTAGAAATCACAACATGCACACAGACACCCGCATACGCATTCCAGGGTGTGCAACCATGTTTTAAATTTATTTTCTTTAACTTGTCAACTCAGTTAAACTTTAAAGCACTACTTCTCCAAAACTGTCAGTAAATGGCGTCAGAGAATCCCAGTGGCATTGAAGGCAGCATGAATAAATTAGACGCCGGTGCTAAAAGAGAAGCAAAGTAGGCAGATCGGCGGGGAGGAAACAGAAACATGCGCGCACACACACACACACATGCGATAGACACACTTGTATGCAAGCAGAGTAACTTGGAAACTGGATGAAATATGAATCGTTTCTCCACAAGACATGAATAAGTTACACGTACGCACGCACATTTAACGTCGCCCAGGCTAGCACTGCAAATTTTGACAGAAATCTCACGGAGACGCTCGCACGTGAACAAGAAGAGTTATTAATAACGTGACATTTATGAACACATTTTGTACGCTGGGCCTCAACTGATGAGAATTCACCCTCAGAATATTCGGGATGACTTTGCCGTGACTTTGTAAAGATGAGAACTTTGTTGCGGAAAAGGAAAAGTGTGATGCGTGGCTGGAAAATATTGTCGTTTTCTTTTTTGGGCGGTCCTTTTTGTTACCTATTCTAATAGATGACAAATCTCGTGAGATTTTAATTCAGTGAGCACCAAAAGCTTGATTTGGTCACAGATATTTTCATTTTTTTTTTGTAATAGTTGGTGTCCGAACCACATATAAATGCTTTCCTTCACTTTATATTTTTTGTGCCCAGGCTCGGTGTAATGAAGTGCATTTCTCCAACCACAATGACCAATATCGTTTCATCAATATAGTTTAATCACTCCGTTGCAATTATACAGACATGAATAAATAAACTGTGCATTAACGTATCAGTTCATCTGCCCACCGACCTTTAATCCTCACTTACACTAATTGTTTAAACCAAATGCAATCAGGGGCTTGTCCAACATCTGCTGACGTTCTTAATGAAACAATGCGTGTATTTGTGTGCGCGTATGCCCTCCAGTGTTGTGTCTGGCTGCTTTGTCCACCCGACTGCATTTTTCTCAGTGCACCGTGGCGCCCTTTGTCGTCACACTTTTGTAATCACACACACACTTGTTATGCACACAACAGGCACGCGCATAAGTGGGAAAGGGAGCTAATTAAATGGAATTACAGCGCGTACAAGGCTGGAAACAAAAAGACAGACGGGGAGCAGAGGAGCAGTTTTGACTTGCAAATGAGATGAATGAGAAGCGAAAGGAGAAGGCGAAGAAGACGAATTCCCATCTGTGTCTCTGCCGCCCCGCCAAGCTAAATTTAGACCGTTGACCCTGGAGGCAAAGACAAAAAAGCCGCGTCAGAAAAGTCAAGAAGGTAGTTTAAGTCGCGAAAGAGTGACAGTGCGGCGGGAGGAATTCTATTATGCAGAACACACTTGGTACGACCCTCGGATTATTACTGCCGTAATGAGAAAGTGAGCCAGTCTCCATGTACTGTGTCTGTGTGGGTCACCCATGCACTAGAAGGAGGTGCACAATGTCCATTGAATTGTCAAGAACGATATAGCAAAAACTTAAATGCATTTGTTATTTAATGATGTCTTAATGCCACATTATTATGAAGTACAATGTTAAAAATGTATTATTTTTTCCTAAATCAATTTTTAGGTGGATGCTGGAACAGCTTAATGACACTTTTATTCATTTTAATTGGCAAAGGGGAAAGATCATTTGAGATATACGAGTGTTTTGAGTTACAAGCATGATCAAGAAATAAATTTAACTCATATTGCAAGGCCTCACTCTACCTACTTCTTGATATAAATTAGCATTATTTTCTTTAAAAAAAAAAAGAATTATCAATTCCACCTTATGTTTTGGCTCATTTTGTACTATAACTAGAAGGTAATTAGCGTAGTATAGCACAAACAAGCAAACGGGAGTAGATGCTGACCACCCGCTGTGCTCCAAAGTCGCTAATGAAGCTATTTCGTACTCATTAAATTAAAGTTGCATACTGGGCAGACTCAAAATAAACAGGTTGCGGTTAATCAGGCGCTTCCTGTTCAGGTGCAAGGCAGCAGCGTTACACCAGTGAACAAAAATGAAATGGCCATGCGTGCACATTTCTTCCATTATGCTTTGTGTCCTAATTGGTTTGTTGTTTTGCGTCACGCGCTCCCCCCTCAGCGAGCAGAGCATCTGCCAGGCGAGGGCGTCGGTCATGGTCTACGACAATACCAGCAGGAAGTGGGTGCCCATCAAGCCGGGCCAGCAGGGCTTCAGTCGCATCAACATCTACCACAACATCCCCAGCAACACCTTCAGGCTGGTGGGGGTCAAGCTGCAGGACCAGCAGGTGCAGCGATGCCGTCATTCGCGTACGCACGCATACCTGCGGCCGATTACGTGCACACATATTGTGATGTCAAGTTGGGCTGCCACAATTTAGTATTTTTGCAATCCACTATTTTATCCATTGACTCATCCATCCATTTTCTTAGCCCCTTATGCGAATATTTATTGGTGAGTGGCGGAAATCAGACTTGAACAATTTTAAGAGCGCCCCTGGTTATAAGCCTCACCCAGTACATTTGTAAAGGAAATACCATTTGGTACATACACACGACGCAGCTGTGTAAAAGCCGCAAGTGCCCACATTGAAACATGAGATATTTATAAAGAATGACGGTACACAGAAAGAGTTTAACACTAGCGCAGCGCTAATGCTAACGTTAGTGGCACGCTAATGCTAGCACAGCGCTGACAGGGCCGGTTAAAAAAAACTTACCTGTTAAAATCACTGAGACACGCCAGCAACACAGCATCAACACGCTAGCACAGTGCTAATGCTAGCGCAGCACTAACATGGCCGGTAAAAGTCACTCCATCTGCACATATATTCCGGTCTCACGCTTACCTTTTCCGCTCGAGTGCCCCCTTGCGGCCGTTAGAGAAATTGCACAAATTAGCCGCATCGCCGCATAAACCGCAGGGTTGAAAGCGTGTGAAAAAAGTCGCCGGAAATTACGGCAATCGGTGCCTCTAAATGATCTTGTCTTGTCTTGTCTTGTCAGGCGTGTGCACAGGTGGTCATCAACTACTCCATCGTGAAGGGGCTGAAGTACAACCAGGCCACGCCCACCTTCCACCAGTGGCGGGACACCCGGCAGGTATACGGTCTCAACTTCGCCAGCAAGGAGGAGGCCACCACCTTCTCCAACGCCATGCTCTTCGCCCTCAACGTGCTCAGCGCCCAGGACGGAGGTGAGGCACTATTATTTCATCATATTATTTACAATAAACAGATGAAGCCATTCATTTCGACGTGTTCTCACCCCCTCTAGTGGCGAACAGGTCGAATGCTGTAGGCCGTATGTAGAAAAGTGTCTTTGGACCCAAGAAAACAAATAAAAGTCAGACTTCAATCCAGGCTTTTTTCACTTTTTTTTTTTACCCCATCTGTAAATACATTTATCCCTGGGCTATAATCGTCATGTGTTTGAAACCTGAAAAGACTGGATTTAATGTCCCTTTTAAAAAGGGGGGCGGCGGGGAGGGGGGGGGATTCAGTCTGGCTGGAGATTACTCTGATTAGAGCGAACCTGCTTGTCGGACGAACAGATGAAGAAATAAAATGTAGCGGAAAGGTTCCAGGACCGGCG
Source organism: Syngnathoides biaculeatus (assembly GCF_019802595.1). Lineage (NCBI taxonomy): Eukaryota > Metazoa > Chordata > Actinopteri > Syngnathiformes > Syngnathidae > Syngnathoides > Syngnathoides biaculeatus. The sequence goes on along the minus strand of NC_084662.1, from coordinate 9,593,110 downwards.
GAACAAAATCCCAAATATGAGCGTTTTCCCATGCAATTTAGATCAGATGATTTTTTTTTTTCTCTTAAGCTTAGTTCAGTTGTTTTTACAATAATCAAGATGGTCGTGATGACAGAACCTGGACAAAAAAAAAAATCCTTCCAGGAGATTACTTCCGAGAGAAAAACGTGGATTTGAAATACATCGCTGGTCGCACCAGTCTCTGATCTTTTCTGACAAACACAGCACAATGTTTTTAAACATTTTGGAAAAAAATGTACAGTATCTTTTCAAGATAAATGAATGTACCACAAACATGATTCATTTTTAACGTCATAGCTTGGCTGAAGTGTTTTTTACCCGGTCTTGTTTTTTTTAAAACTTGTTGCTAATCAGGGTTTCTGAAGCAGAAAACAGTTTTCAGTGAACAAATTAATGGTCCAAAAAGTGAACTACTATGAAAGGTAAAAACTGTGATTTTAAGCCCTTTGGTCCTCGCTGAACTGAGGTCTCGTGAAGGCCGTTCTCGTCCCTCTGTTGGGGCAGTAGCTCCCCTGCCCCTCCTTAATAGACTCAGCTGGAACGGAAACATGACTCCGGGACGCGCTGCACTCCTGCCGCCTTGGAGGTTTGCCTTACATGACGGAGGATCCTTGGATACTTGTTGGGTTGGGGGTGGGGGTGGGGGTGGTCAGGTGAGGCGATGATGGTGGGCAGCAGCGAGTGGCTGTGTCGGTGCTTGTGCGTCTGCTACAGAGGCTTCCTCGTCTTTGGCATGTCATGTAGGTGCACGATTGTACAGCATATTTCATTGTCAATCTTCTGTGCGATCATATGATCTGATGTAGCGACTCGTTTGAAGATGATTAAGATAGCGGTTAGCTCAGCTAGCTGTGGCCGGCTATCTATTCCAGGTATCTATTATACATGTCTTATCTACTATAGTATCGGTACATTATACCCACTGGAAAATGATCCACTTTTACTTAATTGGTCCGAAAAATTGCATTTGAAAATGTACTTTAACACTTATGTTTGTTCATCTATCTATGCCAGCGACGTATAGTGACAAACAGAACAAGGAAAGCAGAAGGTACAATTAACCCGTGTATCCGCTTGTTGCCATTTGATGTACTATGCTTCCTGACATCCACGCAGAATGCTCACTTGTGCTCATTCGCTCTGTTTATTTATTTGCATTCTCTTTTGTTGTGTTTTTTTTATATATATTTTTACAATATGGTGCTATTTGGCTTTATTACAAACATAAGACAAAACATTTTTATGCTTTTTGGGGGTCGCGGGCAGAACAGATTAATGGCATTTGTATTCATTTCAATGGGGAAAGTTGATTTGAGATACAAGTTGCTTGAATCAATAACGCTGTCTGCATTAGTAAAATGTTAAAATGTATTGTCCCTGCTTCATAATGTGTCATTATTCAAATAAAGCGTCTGAGCGGTGTACGCAAGTGTGAATTTTTGGTTTCGTGTTTACTTGCCCTTGGTTGTATGCTTCATTGACTTTTTATTGCTGGTTGTAGATGGCTGAGCTCAATTTCATCTTATATTTATTCACATCTTTTATTTTTCCCATGCAGGTCCACCATTGCAGCGCCAAGTCCAAAACGAACCAAGTTCGGAAGAGATGGAAGCCCAGAGATCAAGGTGTGTAGTTTTTGTGGTACTGTATGTAGTATATATAGCCACCGTCGGAACACGGCTTGGATGCTAATGCTATTGCGCTAGCAATTAGGTAGCTGGCTTTTACCACCACTTCACTGACTTGTCGGCTCTGGATGAAAGTTGACTGCCGTTTCCTCGGAGCCGCCTGGAAAAAGTTGATCTCATCTCTTCTCAGTTGTCATATTTTTCGCGATAGTCTCGTAGTGGTGTCAAATATTATGTTCCTTAACAACACCTTGCAACACCGAAACTTGTTGCAAACACACCTTGCCCAGAGTTTTTCCGTGCATTTCTATAAATAAATGAAACTGAAAATTCTACACTCCGAATCTACTTTTCTCAGCTTGGATAATGACATATTGGCTAATGCTGTTGTCGTCTTCTCTGATCAAAACTAGCGGATAATCAATGAATTACATCTTATTAAAAATATTTGTTCCGTGTCTTTTATGCATTCTTTCACTTTTAAATTATCCCGTGGCCCTGATCGAACCTCCTTGTGAGCCGGTCCCGGCACACTGGCCATATGTTTCACACCCTTGGTATATACAGTACTTTTGTACCTTGATATACGAGGGCCAGAACACAACTATTGTTTACGTGGCGAGCTCTCAAAGACTTGTAAGTGTTGTTGTTTTTCTCAGCATCAAAAATGGAGAGTATCACTGATGGGGAAAAGCAAATCTGCCAAATCCTCTTTGCTGCTACCAATGATGATGTAACCCCGTTCCAAAAAAAAAAAAAAAAAGAGTAAAGACTAAAATTAAGGCAGACCTTTGACCACGAAATCCCCGCAGTCACCCAAATAATCATCATTTGACGTCGGTACAGTATTATTATTATTTTATAAACACTTTTAAAGCCATGCGCTGTTACCAAAATTCATAAATGCCATGCTGCTCGTCATTTATTTCATTATAACCAATGGCCATCCTAAAATACCTAATTGCACACGTTATCTAAATAAAAATTAAAAGAATCATCATTGGTGTGGCAAGATTATTAACAAAGATCTTGGGCTTTATTTAGTTGTTGTTATATTAAAGTGCAGTTTTCGGCTCTTTAGTATATTTAAAACAAACACCGACAAAAAACGTGGGAGGGACTTGTCTCCAAAAGCAGGAGCTGAACTCCGCGTGAACTCAAAGACGCGAGCTGCAGTGGATTCGTCCGACGCGTGCGTACGCGAGCTCTCGTGTGAGCTCGTGTTTGCGTGGAGTCGACGGTGTGTCTGAATGCATGTTGCGCGCATGTACTTGAAACTCAGATGTACTGACGGCTCGGTTAAATAACAGCAACACAACAAATATATAACATAATTTCTCGAAAATAATGTGCAATTTTTTCCAAAGATATTTTCCAAACGTCAATAGAGTGCATTATATTTAGGTGTGGATGAAAAATAAAAAAATACAATCACATTTTATAGTCATATACAGGTACATAGATAGAGTGGTTAAAAAAGGGTAGCCATATAAATTTTACATATATTCCATTGATGTTCGCCACCAACTTGAACTCTGAACTCTGACCTCCTCGGAGACGTTTTGCATTTTACGATCGTTAGCGTAGCATATTTATTGCTGCTGCACCAAACATCAGAAACAACTGCCCGTGGGTTTGTTGAGGGATTCTGTTCTGACAATTACATGACAAGCGTGTCCTGTGGCGTGTCCCGAGATACATATTGCAGCTGCATCATTACATGCACAAAAATTATTAATGATTGTTGTACAGACTGTTCTTTTTTGGGGGGAAACAATACAAGTACAAACTAGCAAAATAAAAATACAGATAATTCCTAATATTTTGAGCATATGGATAGCAGCAAATTGGTGGTGCGCATTGCACATTGGTAGAAGGGTTGTCTTGATTTTTTTTTTGTCAACTTTGGAGGTGCGCATTATACTTGAGAAATTACGGTACATTGTAAAAACCCCAAATGGGACGCCTCAGGATAGAGTAGTAGGAACCATGTGATTTCCGCTGGCCAATCAGTGAAGACGTCGGACAGTCATAATGGGGAATTGTTTAAAGCCTGTATTAATTTTCTATCAAGTTGATGACCTCTTTAAGACGGTATTCCAAAGCGATGCACAAAGGAGTTCCTCAGGGCAATGTTTGAGGTCCATTTCTTTTCTGTAAAGGTTCAGACACTTGACTTGTTTTCTTTTAATTTCACTTCTTGTATGTGTCCCAATATGTTTATACGGAGTACTACACACCATATGAAGAATATCGCGTGTTCTTGTAGGCAGATGATGGAGCAGCAGCAGCAGATGCAGGCCTACAAGGAGCGGGAGCGACACTCCCCCAACTCGGGTAAGTGACGTCTCACACTGATGATGTCATCTTAAAGCAAAATTGCCGCTCGTAAACTCCCCATTGCTATTCTCCTTCCTACTAGGTTCTCCTTTCCAAGGCCACCCCGCTGTGCTTTCGGTGGCACCCCGGGTCCTAGTCCCCCCCGGAAGCATGGCTGCGGGACCTCCGCCTCCGCCGCCGCCACCTGCGGGACCCCCGACGCCCACTGGCAGGGCCCCGCCGGCGCCGCCACCCCCTCCGCCGCCGCCCCTGCCTCCCCCGCTGTCCGGCCACAGGGATGAGCCGCCAACCCAGATGGGGCTTGCCGCCATGATTGCTGGTGCCAAACTGCGGCACGTCCAGAGGGTGAGGCCCGCCGATGTTAATAATGATATTATAAGATAAATATTATTCACCTGAGAGGCTGCCACACATGGCCGGTCCCTAGAAGGCCTTCGAATCTTACGTATTGACAAGTCCTGTTCTTGTGGATGTGTTAACATAGCAGGGTTTTTTTTTTTTTTCGCTAATTGAATTTTTTCATCAGTTAAATGAATATATTATGTTAAAATATTATTTGTAAATAAAATTTTAAAAAAGATTCGTAATTGTGGGAATTTTACATAATTTTCAGTGTATTTAACACTTTTATCATGAGCAGAACTTGAGGCTGAACCCAAGGTGCTCGACTCTGGAGGCCAGGTACCGTTTGAACAGGAAGTTAATTCAGTTCAGGGTCGGAGCACAGGAAGCCAGTCCAGAAAAGTGACAGTAACGGAATCGGCAGGCGAAGTGGGCAGGGTCAATCCTCCGAGAAGTCAGTAACACGAGACAAGGTAATGTGGGAACGTGACGAAAAGGTACAACGATCTGGCGAAGGAGCAGATAATTAGCGTGAACAAGAACCAGATAACCGAAGACGTGCGCTCAAGGTCGAGACAACTTATTAGTTTAACTTTATTAATAACTATATTTTGGGTTCATCATAGGCACTTTAGGTGGTGGCAGATGTGCTTGACATGAATGTGACTGGTGTATTCTGAACAAAGCCACATCAGCGGTTATAAGAGAGTGCTCAAATTTTAAAATGATTTCTCTCGGTCACTCTTTATTCTCACCAGCCGGAGGAGGGTTTCTCCAGCTCGCCCAGTTCGTCCAGCGCCAAAACCAACGACGTCAAAAGGACGAGCGGCGGCAGCCGAGGACTGATGGAGGAGATGAACGCGCTTTTGGCCCGCAGGTCAGGCACAGCAAAAAAAAAAATGTATCATATTGTCGTTAACTGTCTTCACTTTGGTTGACTTCTAGAGAGGTTTGAAGTTTGAGTTGTTACCATATATGGCTCAGTCAGTACCCTATAATGTACTAGTATTTTTTTAGATAAGATTTCAATGGAACTGGCATCATATCTCCTTTTAATTTAGTATATAAAAATAAAGTATATTTTTTAAAAATGTGAAATAATTTTAAAATACACATTTTAGTTTCATATTTAATTACTTTAAAATAAAGGAATATAGAAAATACATTTCAAGTTACAAATAGTGTGCACTTAAAAATATGAAATTTATTAAATACACTTATTGTAGTTTCATATTAAATTATTTTAAAATAAAGGAATATAGAAAATACATGTTTTAAGTTACAAATAGTGTACACGTAAAATTTAAAACTATTTTAAAATATATAATACCTTTTGTAGAGCTCATAAATTCTTTAAACTGGTACCTACAATTTTTATTTCATTGACATTCTTTGGAATTTATTTTTTCCCCCTTTCTACTAGAAAAAAAGCAGCGCCAGAGAAGTCAGAGGACATCCAAAGTGTGAGTGTGCACGTCATCCTCCTATAATAATCATCAAATATTTGTATAGATTGTCACTGTGGTGTCAAAAGGGGTTAAATATACAGTAAGAAAATAAAATTAAAACACTGTGACGTGTGTGTCTTCCATCAGGATGACCAAAATTCTTCGTCGCCCAGCACCAGGGGGGGTCAGAGCGCCATAGGTGGGCTAGCGTTGGCATTAGACTCACTTCGATATCTTGCATTTTGATTGAAGTATTTGGGAGATGTCAGATAGATGCTTAATACTTCATTTGGATTACCATATGCAACTTTTTGAGATAGATGCTCCAAGAAGGCCGTGGGACAGAGCCAACTCTGTGGATAGGGCCATGGCTCCAAGGTGAGTGCAAATGTGATGCACAATGGCGGAGAAAATGTTGAATATACTTTATGCTTTCATGACGACAACGCAGAGGACGGCCTGCGGGGAGCGGCAACGACGCAGACTCGATAGACGTGGACAGAATGAAACAGGTACGCTGTTCTTTTTAAACTACAAATTAATATAAAGCGGAAAATAAAATTGATTTGTGTGTCCCTTTAGGAAATCTTGGAAGAAGTATTCCGCGAGTTGCACAAAGTGAAGGAAGAAATTATCGATGGTGAGAAACACTTCACTCGATATAAAAAAACAATCAGTATTTTTTTTAAAGTCATTTTTATTTAAGTACGCATTTTTATTCTATTCATTTTATCGTCAAACGATCTTTATTTAAACTATGTGCTATAAAGTAGTGTAATGGCCACTGTTTTTATTACAGTATTAGATGGAAGTGGTATCTTTCCAAGAAAAAAAAGGTTGTCCCTTTACTGCAATTAAGTCATAAAAGTACAAAAATACTTAGTACTTTTACTTTGTTTTACATTCTCATTGTGAAGTTGCAACATTGTGTGAATAAATTGAATTTTTACAGCGTTGCATGAAGAAATAGACTATTTATCCATCCATTTTCTTTACCGCTTATCCTCACGAGGGTCACGCTGGAGCCTGGATGCAGGGTACACCCCTGAACTGGTTGCCGGCCGATCGCAAGGCACGTCGAGACGACAAACAGCCGCACTCGCAATCACACCTAGGGGCAATTTAAAGTCTCCAATTAATGTTGCATGTTTTTGGGATGTGGGAGGAAACCGGAGTGCCCGGAGAGAACCCACGCAGGCACGGGGAAAACATGCAAACTCAACACATGCGGGGCCGGAATCGAACCTGGGTCCTCTGAACTGTGAGGCCAACGCTTTACCAGCTGATCCACCGTGCCGCAAGAAATAGACTATTCAATAAAATACACTTTAATCGCTACGATTTACGATTTTTTTTAAGTCTACAGCTTTAATTCACCCCCCAGAGTGGTCCTAATACCTTCTCGTAGTGTATTATTGAACTGCACCGGCTTTAGTGTCCCCTTATCGGTTGCAATGCCAAACTGTGACCGCTGGGTGGCGTTTTCGGCATTATCTGGATGTTGAATAATCACTTCCAAAAAAAGTAAATGTGAAAATCTACGCGTTGAACAGCAATACATTATACTTCAATAAAGTCAGTTAAGGAATTTAAAAAATACACATTTATATTGACTGACGAACTTCCTAATTCTTAATGTTTTTGATGGTGAATAATTGTATTGATCAGATTAATCGCATTAGATAGGCAGCAAACTTCAAACTAATCAATCAAATGGCGTTACGTTGCTGTTTAATATTATATTGTGCTAGTATTGGAAAATTTATATTTTTAAAAGCTGAAAATTGACCTTTTTTCCCTCTGTGTCAATAATGCAAGCTTAATGTGATATAGTCCGATTACACTGACTATTCAAACAATATATTGGGCTGATTATCGTCATGAGTGTCTACCGTCAAGTTTTTTTTTTTTTTGCCTAAGACTAGATTCTAAGCGTTCAACCAACTTGAAACCAAATAGCTGTCAATTACAAATATTTCATAATTGTATTTATTTATAATCAGGCACATTATTTAAAAGTGTTGTTCCTTCTGACTATTATTATGTATTTCATGTGTTTTTGGACTTACAGTATTGTGTTTTTGTTTTTGGTCCTCCACAGCCATAAGACTCAGTCGAGTGAGCACGACATAATGTCGCTCATCCGAGGAAGAAGAGGAGGAGTTGGGGCCCGAACCGTGACGTCGAGGCGCCGCCGTGTTTTTGGAGGCGTGCGTTGACTTGTTGCAAGGCGCCGCGTTTGTGAAGGGACTGCCCCTTCTTTATATTTGTCTTTGATTTCTCCTCTGTCTTGGGCCTGAAAAATGTGAAAAATGTTCAAATAGTTTTATTGTGTCCAGGAGTTCATGAACACTTGAAAAAAAAATAAAAATGTGTATATCAATATATATATGTATGTATCATTTTCTCTGTTTTTTGTAGAGCACCACAACAGCTATTTTGGGGGGGGGCTGCCTCCGCCATGCTTATCGGGCGGTGCCCAGTAACACCTAAAACGGGTCACCAGTGCGGTGCCCGCGGGCGCGTCGTTGTCCACGAGGACCACTGAAGGCGCCCGTGAGGCATGCTCTAAGGATTGGGACAGGTCATAAATTATTAGTATTTGTGGTTTAAAATTTGAATCTGACTTTCTTACATAAATTATGTTTTTAAAATAATGTCGTATAATATCAAGTATTTATATATTTGTAAAGTATAAGGAGTTTTTTCCGCAAACAGGGCATGTAGCACTTCATGGTTGGTGACACCTGACCTAAAATCGGCTTCCTGTCATGCTGTAGAGCGTTGGCCTCACAGTTTCGGGGACCAGGGTTCAAATCCCGGCCCTGCCTGTGTGGAGTTGGCCTGTTCTCTTTGTGCCTGCGTTTGTTTTCTCTAGGCACTCCGGTTTCCTCCCACATCCCAAAAACATACACCAATTGAAGATTGTAAAATTGCCCCTAGGTGTAACTGTGACTGCGACTGTTGTCCGTCTCTATGTGCCCTGCGATTGTCTGGCAACCAGTTCGGGGTGTACCCTGCCTTCTGCCCGATGATAGCTGGGATTGGCTCCAGTGCTCCTGCAACCCTCGTACAGATAAGCGTCTCAGAAAATGGATGGATATATATATATATATATACACTTGCTATCATATTCCTCATTAATGAAATTTTATTGAAGGGTCACAAAGACTGAAAAATAATCCAATAACCATTTTCTGTAGCAGTTGGCTGGAGGTCAAATTATATTATATTCCATTTTAGTTTCAACGGTTGCCTGGAATTCAGACATTCACATTTCTCATCTTGAACGTTTTATCAATCAGAATTAGCTTTATTGGTTAATCATTTCCTTTTATATTATTCACGCAATACAAATCTTTCTCATAAAAAAAATTATTTAGACCAAAACAGCAAAAAGCAGCTTTTCACCAACAACAACCACTAAAAGTAAAAAAATAATAAAAATAACACACCAGAGTATTTGTGATCATATTGGCAATAATTCTAAAATATATATCAGCTGCCAAGTATTGTTCATTCTTTTCTCTTTATGATCAAAGTGCTTTCTTGTTGAGCAGAAGAAAAACTTCCACCAAGTTTTGAAATCCAAATAAAACTGAACAATGTCTTGGATAAAAAAGGCTGACTGTCTTATTTTTTTGTCTTATATTTGCAGAATTTCTTTCATTGCCTTGATGCCAACCCAAAGTGAACTATTTACGGATATGGGTGCTACATAGTGATGTAAATAAATACATGACTGCGGATATGTATATAAAAAAAAACCACATTTGAGTTCTCAATATGAGTATTTAGGACCTTCATGAGGTATGTGGGCCCAGAATCAATATATAAATGTGGAAATTAAAAAATACTTTTGGAAGAAACAGCATATTTATGTGCTCAATATAAGTATTATAAACACATATCTCGGGAGGTTTCTCTACATAAATATGTAAATATATAAATTATTTTTGTTTTTTTACCCGTCAATATGAGTGTTTTGTTTTGTTTTTGCAAAATGCAAGAAAAACAAAGTACCGTGACAACGTCCGCCTCCCGAGCCACGTCTCGCGATGTTTCCTGACGTAGTTGCAAAGCTGCGGCGAGATCTGCCGCGGGACGGAAGAGTGGCGAGAGTTGGAGCCGAAGAAGAGGCAGCGAAGTCGGACGGAGCGAGATCCGGAGCTGGGGGTGGGGGGGCGTGTGAGAGTCAACGCGGCCGCGGCGGGGTTCCGAAAACCCGAAAAACAGGTGCATAAACGCGGCGTTGATGAGACAGGCAAGCTGGAGGACTTCGACATGGCAACCGGAGAAACCCTGTACATCGGGTCGGACGGCTCGGAGATGCCGACCGAGATTGTGGAGCTCCACGAGATAGAAGTGGAGACCATTCCGGTGGAGACAATCGAGACCACGGTGGTCGGCGACGACGACGAGGACGACGACGACGACGAGGAGGAGGAGGAGGACGACGACGACGACGACGTCCAGCCCATGATTGCGCTCCAGCCGCTGGACGACGACCCGGGATCCATCCACCACCAGTACCACCACCACCACCACCATCCAGAGGTTATCCTAGTCCAGACGCGCGAGGAGGTGGTCGGCGGGGATGACTCCGACCTCCACACGGAGGACGGCGGCGGGGGGTTCGAGGACCAGATCCTCATCCCGGTGCCGGCCCCCGGCGTGGAGGACGAGTACATCGAGCAGACGTTGGTGACTGTAGCCGGAAAGAGCTCCATGGGTCGGATGAAGCGAGGCGGCGGCTCGGGAGGGAAGAAAGCCGGGAAAAAGAGCTATCTGAGCAGCTCGGAGGCCGGGGCGAGGAAATGGGAACAGAAGCAAGTGCAGATAAAAACTCTGGAGGGGGAATTCTCCGTGACGATGTGGGCGTCTGGTAAGTTGCAGTAGTTAGCCGCGCTACGGCTGTCACTTATCGGCTTCACGACGAGGCCTCCTTTGCTAGGGCGTTGTCCTGCTCGCTGCACCAGACTAGTTCCTGGAGTGTTCCGTACCCGTCGCGGAGAACGCACGAGGCTTTCGGCTTCGACGGGCAAACCTCGGGCAAATGTTTTTGTTTTGACGGGAAGCCATGTTTTTGGTGTTACTGGGCGCCGCCATATTCCCCGAGTCGTGAGAAGTATGGCGGCGGCGGCGGGCCCCCGAAAAGATGGCGACCGCGGCGGGGCCCGGCCAACGTCGTGCGACGGTGTTGCGGTGCTCTTCCAAACACCGAGAAAAAATGACACATAACGCCCGGGTTTAGGTTGGCTAAAGCTCACAACGCTCTCTCGGCGCTGATTTTAACACATACATTTTGCGTTAATTGACTCAAAGCCTTTTTTGTGGGTCATGTAAAATGTATTTAATGTGTACTGTACACCCCCCTCCCCCTCCGTCAGTTCGTTAAATTCAAAAAGCGGTTAGCATTTAGCCACCTGGAAGGAAATAGCAGGCCTCAGTTAGCCTAGCTTTGTGTAGCGGAACAAATTCGTCACACACATTGTTATTCTCTTGTTTATTTTATTGCTTTGATAGTTACATAAAGTGGGAAAAACAACTGTAAATTATAAAATCAGCACAAATTTGATAGAGTTACTATTATCGTAGTCTACTGCTACGTTTTCAAACCATGATAAAGCAGGTCACAGCCCTTTTAGAAAATTTTCACACAACTCCACTGAACAAAAATGTAACGAAACGTGCCGATACTGAAACAACACCCTAAACTGATCTGCTCCAATATGATCCCAGGGAGAGGCGGCATTTCTGTTCATAAATGGCAGAAAGTGGACACTCAGGTTTGTTTACTTTTTACTGGAAGCGAAATTAATTCTTCTGCTTGTCACTACACGTCGTCTGCAAAAATAGATGCGGAGAATGTGGAAAGTTGTTTATTTCAGACACATTAAAATTGATTAATTTGAGAAAATTAATCCCTTCACGGCCAGGGTTGGAAATAAATTGCATTGTAGCAATTCCCTTATTGATACCTCCTTATCAATTCTCACTGGATTGGAGAATGGAAAAATACAAATAACACAGATACCAGTAGTGTTATTCCCTTGTAATTGCTAATACCACTAGTATCTAGTTGTGAACAGAGATTTGTCTTTCTGATGCACATGATAATTTGGCAACGTGACAAACTTCTAGAAATAAGGTCGGAATCAATACTTGGCACCCATCCTTCCATATTCTACTGTTTGTCTGGTTCTGGGACGCCCAGACTTCCCTCTCCCCGGGGGATCCCGAGGCATTCCCGGGCCAGCCGAGAGACATATTCTCCCCAGGGTGTCCTGGGTCACCCCCGGGGATCTTCTTTGATTTAATTCCTGCCACGGGGATGACAGAAGTTATATCAAAAGCTTTATTTTACGCACACTTTAAACGTTTTATCCAAACCCCGAGTCCAATCTCTTTTCATAATCAAATGTAGGCCTGAGGGACCAAAGTTTCCCCACCCTTTCTTTATGCTTGATGTGACTGCTTAATTACTTTTACAGTTATGTAGATGTATTTCATAGACATTGAATGCACAAAATAACGTGATAGTTTTTTCTTTCTTTCTTTCCTAATACTGTCAAAAGTCAAACCGCTTCCCGCCGGCTCTCCTCCAAGGAAATGGCGTTGTGTGTCCGGTTCAGTTCTGTAATGTATTCCTAGACGACCATCAAGACATTGACCACGAGTCGGTGGTGGAGGAGCAGATCGTGGGCGAGAACTCGCCGCCCGACTACTCCGAGTACATGACGGGCAAGAAGCTGCCCCCCGGCGGCATCCCGGGCATCGACCTCTCCGATCCCAAGCAACTGGCCGAATTTGCCAGGTGCGAAGTTCTTTTACAATAATGCAATGATTCCATAATGCAGGAAATGTACGAATAAGCTTTTTCTCTGGAATGTATTTTTATTTTTTGGGGTTCTGGGGGGTCTTAAACAGGATGAAACCCAGGAAAATCAAAGAGGACGACGCTCCCCGGACGATAGCTTGCCCTCATAAAGTGAGTTTAATTGTATAAATAAGAAACAAGGCAAATTGCACATCACAGTTCTGCTGTCATGTGGAGTTTGCATGCGTGGTTTTTCTCTGGATACTCTGTTTTTCTCCCACATTCCAAAAACACAGACAAATGTTGCATGAAGAGTGAAATTGTGCGTCAGTGTGATTGTGAGTGAGTGCAAAAGGTTGCTGGTCAATATGTGCCTTGCCCAAAGTCAGCTGTCTAGCACTCCCTCAACCCCAGTGAGGTACGCAGGATGAAGAAAATCTGAGTTTTAATGATTTAAATGTACAGTGGAATCATAGCACGATGCAAAATGTTATGATATGCGTTTCTATGTGGTGCTAAATACAAGAACAAGGACTACGTATTTACCACGGGTGCGAAATTAATGGGGTGTAAGCTTAATTGTATGCATAATTTGGGGCAAAAAGTTTTAAAATATTGAAAATTGAAAAACTCATATTTGGAAAATGCCAATTTTGAAAAAATAATGACCTTATTAAGTGGTTGTTTGATGGTTGGTCCCTTAACTGTACAACTAATCATAGAGAATAAATACATAGAAACCACAAATAAAACAAATAATGAACTTATTTAGCACAGGCGGTCAAAACACATTGAAAGACGAGCCCATCCGTCAATGGTGTAAAAATACTTATATTGAGGTTTCTCAAAATATCACAATATACAGCTAGGTAGGTATAGTTCCTAATATTATATTCAAATACATTTGAGAATGCCAGATACAAAGGAGAGATTTGGAAACATATGGGTGGTCTGCAAATGTTTTTTTTTTTTTTTTTTTAAATCCAAATCAATTTTTTGTAAAATATACTGATCCGAGTTTCATGATTGAGGCAAATTTATGCAACGCCCGTCCGCTGCGTGTTCACTCAACCTCGGCTCATCTCGTTATATAGTCAGTCACTTTCCTAATGAAGCGTCTTGTGTGTATAATTTTGCGTGTCAGACGCGAGGAAGTAAAGTAAACGCGAACGCATGTGATTTAGCGCCGAAGATAACACCCACATATTCTATTTTGGTGCGTGCCATCTTCGCAGTCAAACCCCCCCCCATCCCGACCCCTCCCTTCCTGCTGACACCAGGTGTGCGCTCATTTTCCCTCACCAGGGCTGCACAAAGATGTTCAGGGACAACTCGGCCATGAGGAAGCACCTGCACACCCACGGCCCCCGCGTCCACGTCTGCGCCGAGTGCGGCAAGGCCTTCGTGGAGAGCTCCAAGCTCAAGCGGCACCAGCTCGTCCACACGGGCGAGAAGCCCTTCCAGGTGGCCTTTAAAAAAAAAAAAAAAAAAAAAAGACTATTACAGGGTTGTAGCAACACGAATTAGCCGTTATCAAGCTCCTTGATATAACGTGAGAGGGAGTTTCATGGCTTCAGTTCAAGGGTTAACGGGCTGTTCCAAGTGGATGAATGATGGGGGGGGGTCACAAAGGTGACATTTAAAGGCGGTCTTTTTTTTTTTTTTAAACGATAAATGGAAGCTTAATTGAATAAATCCTTTTGAGATTTTGCACAGGGAAAGATAAGATTTGAACACAGTGTTGACCCTGCTTAAAATGCTATTCTCACGCAGCTCATTACATTTTCCGTAGGATTCTACATCAGGGGTGTCAAATTAATTTCTCTCGCAGGCCACGTTGTAGTTCGGGTTTCCCTCAGAGGGACGTTTTGACTGTGAAACAATCAAAATGTTTAATCGTCTCATCATGTTTACATAATTTATGAATCAGAAGTCAAGGGTAACGTGTTTTTCAACTCTTCATGTTTGCTATCACAAAAAATGCTTGTAATCTCTCAACTTGATCATTTACGAATTATGCCAATTTGAAATTTTGGTACAGATTTTTACAAGAGTCCTCGAAACGGAAACTCTAGATTTGGCTTCGCGGGCCACATAAAATCACGTGGCGGGCCGGATCTGGCCCCCAGGCCTTGAGTTTGACACCCGTGTCATTTTGACGTGTGGGGGGGGGCTGAAAAGTTCCTCCCTGCGAGTGCCCCTTTTTGTATTCGAGTTCTCCCCCAACTTCAGTGTAAATCTAATATGTTTAATCCACGTTTACATCTTTGCTAGAAATTATTGGGACCGGGTGATTTATTTTATGGTGGCTTCTAAAAAAGTCTAAAAAACATGAACTAGCTAATCACATTTGTCTGCCATGTTTTTTTTTTTTTTTTTTTAATTATTATTTTGTGGTGTACTTTCTCGTCAAACGGCAATCTAGATGTCATTTTTCCAGATGCGATGTTTCCTCGGTGGTCTGCGAATGAAGACAATTACATTGATACGTCCTCATCACAGTTGTCAAATGTTTACAATTTGCATGCCGCATCTACTCGGTAGGCAAATATTTCAAAACAATAACACGGAAGTATGTGTTGTAGAAATTAGGTTTTACAAAGAATAATTCAAAACAATAGTCATACTAATAATGAAAAAAGTGTGCCTTAAAAACAGCCGTTGTTACAAATTAAGAAATTGTTACGAAAAAATAGACTACAAAAATAGGTTAAAATAACAAATAGAATAATAAATATACCTATAAACTCTATAATATAATAAGGAATGAAAAATAACATTACAAAATGCATTACAAAAAATTGCACGTGACAAACTAAAAATGCACATGAGAAGATTGTGGCGACAGGGACTCTCCACGCTTTGCTTCCCGGCCCACATGTTAAACTCTCTGCACGTGTCTTTGTGTGTGTGTCCCAGTGCACCTTCGAAGGCTGCGGCAAGCGCTTCTCGCTGGACTTTAACCTGCGCACCCATGTGCGCATCCACACGGGCGACCGTCCGTACGTGTGCCCCTTCGACGGCTGCAATAAGAAGTTTGCGCAGTCCACCAACCTCAAGTCGCATATCCTCACACACGCCAAAGCCAAGAACAACCAATGAGACGTCTCCCCTTCCTCTCCTGCCCCGATGCAGCGCAAAGAAAAACAAAACAGCGAAAAACACTGAACCCCCACCCACCCAAACACGAACACCATTTCGAATGGGAAAGATGGAGTCCCCCCCCACCTCTGTCCCCACACAAAAGACTTGTTTTTACTTGACTGGTTTTCATGAATTTTATTTGCCATACCGGTGTGCATATTGTACACCAGGGGTGCGCAAGTCTGGGCACCCCTGTTGTACACCAAAAGTTCTATCTTACACTAACTCCCTCTTTGTCGTCATCATCTTGTCAGCACATGAAATCAATAATCACCTATACTCTCCTAAACGTTTGGACAAAGAGGTTGCGATTCTTTTAAGCGTGTTACAAAATCTTTTAGTAGCGTTTCCTGTTTTGTACGAGCGAGCGACGAGAATCGAGTGTCACTTCCTTTTTTGTTTAGAATGTGGTGTACAGACTGGAGAATAATTACTCCTCCCTTTTTGTCTCCATGTTGTTGTATTTCGAATGGACGCAATAAAAAAAAAATCCCTCTTGGAATAATAACTGGTGCCGAGCGTGTCTCTTAATTGACTTATTTGGGGGGGGGGGGGGGGGGTGCAAGTGCGTGTTTATTTTGTGAGTTTTTAATTTCTCCAAAAATCTGCATTTACATGCGGGTAAAAGTATTTGGTAATTACATTTTTGGATTTGAATTTATTCAGATTTTTATTGTGAGATGGAGGGTTTCAATCTAGTTTTATAGTTGAATTTTTTGAAATCGGGAAATACTTGTAAAGTGTTGTTTTGAAATTTGAAGGTTTATTTTTTTCTCAATTTGTATGATAGCTTTTCTTGGTCTGTTTATTTTTTTCAGATTTATTTTCAAAGATTTTTTTTTTTTTTTTATTGGAAAGAGTGCCATTTTTCCACTTGTAAATTCGCTCTTGCTGTGCTCATTCAGCAGGGTTGTCTTCTTCATGGCCTGATTGTAGCCGTTTGCGTGCAGTCCCTGCCCTCTGCTGGCCACAGGTGTAACTCCACCCAGGAACTCTCCTTGGTGCTGCTCAATAATCTCTTCGTCATGTGAGTCCAGAATAAATATTTAAAGTGTCTCTCACGCATGAAACAGGCAAATTTGGGAAGCCGAAACACGCACAAATGTCACAATTTTGGGGTCAAAACACCCCCATGTTACTTGAGTACCTAAACTGAGACCACACAAAGGCGAGCGTGTGCTGTGGGAGCTCGTGCAATCAAACAATCAATCTATCAATCAATCAACCTATCAATCAAATACTGCCCATGTTTACCTGAACCTTTTGACTGATTATGTACCGGCACAATTAGATGATTTTTAACCACGTTTTGAAATTTTTTCCTGCAGTGCATTCGGGCCAGTTTGTTTGTGGGTTTTCAAAGGAAGATATGTATTACATTAGCTTAAAAAATGTTTTTTAAAAAAATAGTGTCAACACTTCACGTAGAACAAATATTTTCTTTTGCGTTTGCGATACTTCTATTAAATTATAGAGATTTTCAGACACCCTGTATTATATTAAAAAATAAGCATTTCACAAGTCGGCATAAAATGAAGAAAAATCTGGATGAAAACAGTAAAATGTGAAATATCATTACTTTTTTTCCAAAGTCAAATGCTCACATTAGAGAAAACAATAGTGCTTCTAATATTTCCCCCCTTTTAAACGAATGGAGGTGTTTTTTTTTTAATTCAAATAAAACAACATAAAATAACATTCGGTAGTTGAACAGAATGTACATAATTTAACTGCATAATGATTTATACGTTGCAATTCCTTCTGGTGTGCCCAGTTCGACCACCAGGTGGGGGTATAAGACAGTCATGCAGAAAATGAAGAAAAGTTTAACTCTACTGTCAGTAACTCACTGATCTACACTAATGTTAGTCATTTGACGCAGGAGATAATATATATATATATATATATATATATATATATATATATATATTGTACTGTGAAATTGTCTATGTGTGGCTGCACTGCTTGTGTTCAAACATCCATTCCAGCAACACCACCACACGCGTTCTATTTGTTAGCCTGTCTGTTGTTTCCCATTATGCTTCAGTATTAAGCTAGCAGAGAGCGACATGGTTTCAACCTTGGCTATAGAGTCCATTTAGCTTAATGCTAACAAACATTGCAAAACACCATAATTTGGCTAGCAAATAGCATCAATGTGCAATAGATATTTGAACACAAATGGTGGAGCTACACGCGTAGACAGATAATATACCAACACACTCCATAATTACAAGCATTTATTCTTTATCCACTGCAGTGTACAACAAAAAATATTTCAGCTTACTGGGGAGTTGGGACCACCTCCGTATAGTTGTATGTATACATTATAGTGCCACCAGGTGGCAGACCATAGGGAGCATCACAATCTCCATTGAATTCATCCATCCATCCATTTTAGCAAGGATGCCCAGACTTCCCTTACCCCAGCCACTTCATCCAACACTTCCGGGGGGGATACCGAAGCGTTCCCAGGCCAGCCGAGAAACGGAGCCTCTCGAGCGTGTCCTGGGTCGTCCCCAGGGTCTTTTTCCGATGGGACGTGCCCGGAACACCTCACCGGAACATCTTGGCGGCATCCGGATCAGATGCCCCGCCCACCTCATCTGCCTCCTGTCAATGCGGAGAAGCAGCGGCATCCGCACTGAACCCCTCCCTGATGGCCGAGCTTCTCTCCCTATCTGTAAGGGAGAGCTCGGCCATCCGGTACGGGGACTCCGGGATCTTGTTCTTTTGCTCACAACCCACAGCTCGTGATCATAGGTGAGGCCCGTCGCAACGTGACAAATTGAGAGGTTCCCCTTTCGACTTAGCTCCGTCTTTACCACAACGGAATGGTGAGAGACGCAATCCCCCCCCTCCCCCTTCTTGAAAAAAAAAAAAAATAGAAATTGCATTTAAAAGGCACACTTTGCCCTCTGTGGAATTCCACCGTTAGGTACCGAAGAATTAAGATGCCCCCCCCCGCCCCCCACCGCAGGATCGCTGTTTTCTTGGTGTGAGTGACAACGGCAAGGGCAGAGTAAATGCTCTACTTGTTATGCAGCTGCAGTCTGTCAAGGCTCCAGCAGCTGCTCTCTTTCATGCGTTTATTTCATTAGACCCCCCCCCCATCTCACCGACCCCCCCCCCCCCCTCTCTCTAATCCCTTTGCGCCGTGTTTACCTGCGCCGTAGTTACTTGCATTCGCTGCCTCTGAGCAAACGCACGGTTTTCGCTCTCTTTTTCCCTTCCTCTTTCCGTCTCCCAGATACAAAGACGGGCGCACTTTGCCTCGTAAAGGCGGGATCTTCCACTACGGCTCTTGTATTGGATGTGATGGCACGCTGCAGAGGTGGAGAATAATCATAATAATAATAATAAGGCGGCAACAGCTTGATGAACACTTTCTTGCCCTTTTGTTATGCTGGCGGTATTCAGTACAAGATGTATCAAACTTTAGAAGTCCGGTACATGCTCGCAACTGACATGTAATTGGGTCACATTTTTACTGGGCGTCATCCATCCATCCATTTTCTAAGCCGCCGGGATGGTTAACATGCAGTAGAATATTTATATATTAATTCATTTTGTATTCATTGTTTCATTTTCAATTTTTTAGAGGTTTGGATTTTGATCAATTTCACATTCAATATTTTATTCTGTTTTAGATTTAATTTGACGTTTATTTTTGTGTCCATTTTATCATTTTGTGTTTATGGTATTTTTGAATCATTTTCCTGCTTTTATTATAGATTTATTTTATACATTAAATATAGCTTAATGAACTTGAAAAAAAATCATTTTATTTCTTTAATTACAACAAATTTCTTCATTTTGTACTGTATTTTGTTCCTCTTTGTATTTCTATTTGTAATTTGACTGACTTAATATGCTAATAACGTCCAATGGAGGCGCCATACAGTACAAAAAATAATAAATAAAAGAGTCTATTTATGTTCTGCGTGTTTCCATGTTAGTTAGCAACCGCGACGTATCGTGACCATACTTGTACCTCAAAAACTTAAAAGCCACAATTAACTGTCATAAAAGCAAATAATAATAATAATAATAAAAGAATAAAGACGCGTCAGCATCTAATATAAAAGCAGTGACCGCAATCTGATTGCATCGTGTAGGTGTACCTAATCAAGTGTCTTTCATCACATCTTGGAAGGGCGTAACAAGGTAAGACCACCCCCCCGAACCCCCACTTTGCTCCCTCTATTAATTTTTATCAACTTCAACCTTTTCTAATATATTCAATTGTTTTCCTTTTGTTTGTTTGTTGTTTTTTTTTTTTATCCCAGCACTGAGGAACGCGGACGGCCAGGGTTGCTATTTCCATGCAGAAAACGCGTTGCCAAGGTAACAGGCGAGCGCGAGAGCGACTCGGCGCTTGTGCGCGTACGCCGCCGACAGGTTTTTTTTTTTTTTTGCTGGGCGTGCGCCGTCGCTCGTTACACATCTGATTGCTGCCTTTGAGTCGTCGAAATGTCAAGGCCCGTGTTTTTCCCCCTTCTCTCCCTCCGTCGCCCAACTTGTAATTCATCCGCCGTCGCCGTCGTCGACGCGCGTTTCTTCTTTTCCTCCCGTCTTGCTTGCGCTCATTTGCAGTCGGCGTCCGGTCCCCGCCGCCCGATTTGTGTCGCCGTGCCGTAATTAAAGCCCCGCAATGAGGCCCGGTGATATGCGACGCCGCAGCGTGACCGCCGGCGCCGAGCGGCTTTGGCCACGTCTTGTTTTTTAATCGGAATAATTGTTTTCCGAATCGCTAATTAGGTCATTCCGGCGACTCGCGCAGGCGCGCGCGCAGATGTGTTTGGCGGCTGGTGCTTAAGCCGAAAAAAAAAGGGCCCCAATCACTAAAATTATTCATTAAAAAAATGAAAAAGTGTAGTATGTCTTCCACTAGTATTTCAGTATGAATAAAACGACTTCACAAAGGAGGCTAAAGGAAGCCATAGTGGATATAAAGTCTACACACCCCTATTCAAACGGCATGCGTTTGTCGTTTACAAACTAAGAGACTGTGAAGAGTCATTCTTAAACGTGTTTCCACTCTAAGTTAAAGTATATCATGTATGATTCAATTCCAAAACAAATTAAGAGCGAAAGGAAATATAAACAACTGAAATAATGTGGTTGCAAAAGTGCACACACCTGCTTAGAAATGGAGATGGGGATGTGTGCAGACTCACATTCAAACTCGTGTTTAATGGGGGGCAGGACACACCTGCAACCATTTAAGGTGCCTCTGATTAAACCCATATAAATTCAGGTGGGAACATATGTACAATACTCCCAATGTCCCTCAAATATCAAAACACTTTGTGGAATTGATGACAAAGAGGGTAGTTTTCTTTCTTTTTCTCATTTTTTTGGCCCCATAGCTCAGTGGTTAGAGCATTGGTTTGGTAAAAACCAGGGGTCGTGAGTTCGTATCTCACTGGGGCCTCAACTCGCCAAGAGGGGTTGCGTCAGGAAGGGCATCCGGTGTCAAAACTGTGCCAGACAAATATGAGCGTTCATCTGAGATAACGGGACAAGCCGAAAGAAACTTTATATGATTGAAGAAGTAAATGCACTGCAGCAATGAGCCCACTTTTTACCATCCAGGGCAAAAAGGGCAGACGCCTGAGCACCACTTTGGGTCTCTCTATGCACGTGCCTTTGCCGAGGACATTGCTGAAATAATTTTTTTGGCTCGTTTGAAATCATTTGTTGTCTTTGTCAGCTGATTTTTTTGGCAATTTGAAATATCGGCCGACCAATCGGTCAGAATCTCGAGTCTACTGTATGTACTCGGGCGATAACATCTGTTATCTGTTGGGGCTTTCGCCAAACTATCTTTCCACGATATCGACCACTGCTCGGCATCAGCCGCCTCGTTTCGCCAGACCCGATTGCAGGATTACAATTTGCGCCAAATGACACGTGACATTAAGTTACATGCCTCGCGTTTGTGCTGGTTTTTTTTTTTTTTTGGACCACATCTCCAATTGTGCACGGTGCGCCGATCAGATAATGAAGAGAACGCCGGATGCGAGGAGGTCACTTTACCCCGCCATCCGTCGATGTACGCGTGTCACCTGTCTATTTCTGTTTTTCTCTCTGTCCCCGTCCAGCCCAAAGGCATCGTCGACCTTTTCCGGGGATGAACGCTTTGTACCGCTGCCGCCGCCCTGGGAGGTGAGCCGCTGCATCTGCATTTCAAATTCTCCTTCAGCCCGTGTCGCAATTTAATCAACATCCGCATTGCAAATACGGCCGCCTGTTTGATCAGAAAGTCGTGACTCACCATTCACAAAATCGCCGGCTGACAACTTCGTCTGTAGAGTCTACAGAAGAAAGAAAAATAAATCTGAGGGTGATCGTGTAGTTATGAGATGTAGTTATGTGAAATTTTATTCCACCGTGCCGCCAGAAATCACACGCATCACGCAAAAAAACAAAGATGTCTGCTTTTGCGTTTGACCTTTTGGGCTGTTTGTGATGTATGAAATATACCAGACAGTGCCTACGCATCACTGAATCAAAAAATGTCAGAAAATAGCTAATATTAAAAACATATAATAATCTTCCGGCGGCACGGTGGCTCAGCTAGAAAAGCGGTGGCCTCACTGTTCTGAGGTCCCGGGTTGAATCCCTGCCCCGCCTGTGTGTAGTTTGCATGTTCTCCCCGTGCCTGCGTGGGTTTCCTCCCGCATCCCAAAAAGATGCAACATGACTTGGACACTCTAAATTGCCCATAGGTGTGATTGCGAGTGCGACTGTTTGTCTCTATCTGCCCTGCGATTGGCCGGCGACCAGTTCAGGGTGTACCCCGCCTCCTGCCCGTTGACAGCTGGGATAGGCTCCAGCGCTCCCCGTGACCCTTATGAGGATAAGCGGCCAAGAAAATGGATGGCCGTATAATAATATTCCATGGTTCCAGGGTGGAACGCACACAGCAGCGTCCTCAGGATTCTGACACATTTCTTAAAGACGCACATTCAACACACTATGTACAGTAATTACACTTTTATAAAACTGTTTAATTCTTTATATTCTATTTAATTGTATGATTTCTCCCTGTTCATCCTCCATTTCACTCCCAAGCTGCACGGGACAGCGGAAGATGGCGGACGATCACGCCGTCGCTGCGAGGGCCGCTGCTGACGCGCGTTGGCGTGTTAGCCTAGCGCGCCCCAATTAGCGTGACAGCTGCGTTAGCGACACACTCCACAAGCACACTTAGATGAGATCAGCGCCGGCAATAAATAAGATTAACACGCACAAAAAAAAAAAAAAAAGACTGAATTGGTAATCCTGTGTGATCCGGATGATGTAATCCCCCGGCATCTGTGTCGATTGCTGCTCCGTCGCTATGCCGTGACTCAGCATTTGGAAGAGAACCGCGACCCGCTTTTCCCGACTCCCTTGGCAGCTTCCCGTCGTCTTTTACGCTAATTTGTCAAACCTGTTGGGTGCAGGGAGAAATTCTTCCAAGCCGTCCGTCATACGCTAAAACATAACTACCGTGTGGACGCTTGAATGGCATCGGAATTCAAATCCTGCCTGTTTTGAACACGCAGACAAAAAAAAAGGTCAATTCCTATTTTGATGAGGGGGGGGGGGGAATGGATAATACAAGAGCAAAAATGTACAGTTTACCTTTCCTCAGACTGCTCCAGCTACACTTACATGTTGGAGATTATCTATTTTTTTTATTCTATATGAAGTAAATCCAATGAAAGTAACTGAATAAGGATGCTTATGATGCAATGCAAGTTTGGAGATATACGATAAAAAAAAGGGGGTGTGCCAATTACCCTGCTCTTGAGCAGTGCTCCCCAACCTTTTTTTGCGCCGCAGATGGCTTTCACATAGATATGCAAGTAGCCTATCATAGACTTCATCTTTTCAAGCAGCTGTTTCGGCCAGTAGCGATAAGGCCTCGCTGAACTCCTCGTCCAGCCGCTAGACAGGCCTGAAGCGTTAACAAGATTAGCATAAGCACTTATGCAAAAGTCCTAATTGCTAAAGTGGCTTTCAACGCAACGGATCCCCCGTTCCTTGCTCTCTTTACGATCTCCCAACATTTGGACAATCAATGAGAGCTCCGTCACGGCCGAGCACGGATGTTGAGCGGACCACCCGGATGAGCCATTGCCGCTATCAGGCAAATGCTCGCTAATGGCGGCTGGCTGTGTCGCCCATCTGTCCACTTTGTGATTCCCGACGTTTATTAAGCCAGGGCGCATGGTTTTTATTTTTTATTTTTGTGTGTGTGTAAAATCTCACAAGACACTTCCAAACAAAAATGTCACAGAAAGTATCTCTTGCCATATTGCAGTTCAATTTTTGATGATCTGCATGGCAGATTTATCAATACATATCTAATTCTCTATCAGGGACTTTTTGAGTAGATCTTGTTGTTATCTTTTTTTTTTTTTTCTAAATATTTTTTAAAAATGTTCAAGTGGCCTGAATTTACTTGAAAAATGTCTTCTGGTTCAGAGCGCTTTGTTGCACCCCGCTGGCATGCCGCCTTGGCTCGGCCGGGCGACTCCCCCGTGCTCTCTGAAGGCAACCCAGAGAATCCCGAAAAAAGCTCACTCGCTTTGCATTTTGGCTCTGTAGAAAATCCTCTTTTTTTTTCCTCTCTCTCCATATAACAGAATTGCACCGGCGTGGCGAGGCGGCGCCAGTCGAGCGGGTTGCTCGGCACTGTTATTGGAGCGGAAGCCGTCACAGTGGGTGCTCAGTAAACAAGGCGGTGCACGTTGGAGTTGACGATTCCATTTAGAACTTGCAGCATGGATGAATGCGTTTTTATGTTGTGGAGGATGGCTGGACTCAATCCTGGTCCTACATACTGAATCCAACCTTGGTCCTAAACCTTAAACCTAACCCTTATACCTAACACCTAACCACAACACTGACTCCAACCCAAAACTCAAACCCTTCATCTTGACTCTCAACCAGCGGTCCCTGAACCTGACCCCAACCCAATTGATACCCATTGTCAATTAAACCTAACCCTAACCCTATTCAGTATGTAGATACAAAATCCAACATTGGTCCTAACCTAGCGCCTAACCACAACACTGGCTCCAACCCAAAACTCAAACAATTAATGTTGACTCTAAACCAGTGGTCCCCAACCAGACCCAAACCCTAACCATTTTTCATTCTCATATAAAGCCCTCACACTTTGTTTCTAATCATAAACCCTAATCATAACCCGGACCCCATGCCCCAGTCCTCACCTGAACCTTTGCACAGCAGCTGCAGCTCCAAGGTTGGGACACTCGGCATTGCTTTAGCGTCGCAAAGACGACGCAATCTCAGTCGTTTTTGAGTAAACGAGGAGGTCCACGTTGGAATTGACGATTCCTTTCAGAATTTTCAGCATAGATAGATGTTTTTTTTTTTTTTTTTATGTGTGGAGCATGGCTGAACTCAATCCTGGTCCTACATACTGAATCCAACCTTGGTCTTAACCCTTACCCCAACCTTATACCTAACGACTAACCACAACACTGACCCCAACCCAAAACTCAAACCCTTCATCTTGACTCTCAACCAGTGGTCCCTGAACCTGACCCCAACCTAACTGATACCCATTGCCAATCAAACCATTTTTCCTTCTCATAGAAAGCCTCACCCTTTGTTTCTGATCATGAGCCCCAATCGTAACCCAGAACCCATTCCCCAGTCCTAAGCTGAACCCTTGCACAGCTTCTACAGCTCCACGGTCAGGACACTCGGCTTTGCGTTAGCGTCGCAAAGACGAAGCAATCTCAGTCGTTCCTGAGTAAACAAGGCGGTCGCCTTGCGAAATGACCATTTCAGTTTCCCCTCCCATCCTTCTCGGAGCCCAGACGGCTGTTTTCCCAGAAACAGGAGTCACATTCACTATTAATGAGCTAGGATGTTCATCCTGGACCCATTTACTCTTTTCAATAATGCATACTCCATCATAATTGCCCGTGCATATTTTGTTACGCCGCCACCTCCGCCCCAATGAGTGGGGGGCGGGTATTTTGGTGGCCCCAGGCGCTCTCTTCGTCGCATACTCCCGGGGACGGGCAAAACAATGTTTTCACGCGGGAACGGTAATGAGAGCGCCTGCTGCAGGAAGATAATGAAACGGCGGCCGGCCAAACGGCGCTAAAATGCGCTTTTGATGAAGTATTCCTATTACGTGGAGGATTCAAACGGCCTCTTCAGTTTGTTCTAATAGGCCCGCCGATGTATTTAAAAACAAAGACGGCGGCACCGATCGGAGCCATCGGCACTCCCTTGGATCGTGGTGATGGCCAGCCTGGCCCCCATTAAGGGATTCGGGCCGTCATCTCAAAAGCGGCACAAAGACAACGACAAGCTTATTAAAGCAGAAATGGATTTTAATTGGTGGAGGAGCGGAGGTAGGAAAAGACTGTCTGATTCAAATTGGATGTAGGGGGGGGGGGTGTAGGCGGGACGCAACACTAGTACTACCAGAGTACTAACCTTGGTCCTAATTGTAGCGCTATATAGATCCTATAAGGTGAATAGAAAGATTTGTTTCACAAAAATAAAACACACAATGGCTGCGAATTAGGTACGACTCAATTATTAAACTGTTTTCCACAGTTTTTGGGGGGACTTGGCTAAAGCAGCACCGCATGGCACACTGAAATCCACCATAAGTCGCCTCTCGCCAACTGTACAAGAACTTGAACGTACTCACTCATGACAA
Organism: Syngnathoides biaculeatus; assembly: GCF_019802595.1. NCBI lineage: Eukaryota > Metazoa > Chordata > Actinopteri > Syngnathiformes > Syngnathidae > Syngnathoides > Syngnathoides biaculeatus. The sequence continues at coordinate 9,566,659 of NC_084662.1, read as the reverse complement.
CGGTTATCCGATCCAACCGTGATGTGCAGTTAGCAAGCTCGTCCCCAAAAATGCATCTTCCTATCTGATTGTGCGCTGGTGTGCCCACTTTAGAGTGCCTCGTTGTCGGCCGTGAGTGTGTGCGGCAGAGCGAGGTGAGCGGAAAAAATGTTAAAAGCTGACTTTCCAGCAAGCGGGTGTACGGGTTTCTGTACGCGGCCATTTAGAGTGCCTCGTTGTCTGCTACCAGTGCATGAATTAACTTGGATAGAAGGCTTGCGCCTGAGGGGGTGGGAGTGTGAAAAGTTATACATGACAACCAGCAGGCTGGTGTGGCCACTTTAGAGCGCCTCATTGTCTGCCATGAGTGTGTGCATGCCATGCAACGAAATGCAGCAGAGTGAAGAGAGTGGAAAATTTTTTAAAAACTGACTGTAGGCGGGGTTCTTGCAAGCACAGTCATTTCGAGTGCCTCATTGTTGGCTACGAGTGCACGAATGTCTCGGAGAGAAGGCGCAAGACTGAAAGGGCGGGAGTGTGGCAAGTTATACGTGACAAGCAGCAGGCTGGTGTGGCCACTTTAGAGCGCCTCATTGTCTGCCATGAGTGTGTGCATGCCATGCAACGAAATGCGGCAGAGTGAAGAGAGTGGAAAAAATGTTAAAAACTGACTGTACGGGGGGCTTCTTGCTAGCACAGCCATTTAGAGTGCCTCGTTGTCGACAACGAGTGCACGAATGTCTCGGAGAGAAGGCGCAAGAGTGAAGTGGCGGGAGTGTGGCAAGTTATACGTGACAAGGAGCAGGCTGGCGTGGCCACTTTAGAGCGCCTCGTCGTCAACTGCAAAATATTCTCACCACTGGAGGCTTTAAGTGGATAGCTCAAAAATATAGTTGCGTACATTTTATATATAATATATATAAGCATAAGGCATCCGAAATGTGGCGCAAGGTCGCATCCATTTGTCTGATCCGTACTTCTGATATTTGATTGACAATTGATTTCTGAGGAGGACGTGGTACAATCCGACGGTGGAGAGAATTCCGGGCTCTTAAACGTGTCCGCCTCAAGTTGTTGCCATGGCGATCTTCACCTCACGCTGAGGTTGCAAAAGCCCGCTAACGCTCACTGCTTAGCCAGCTCTGTTGGAGTCGGCCCCTTTTGCTCTTTTTTATTTTTATTTTATTTTTCTTCTACAGCTTTGCTACAGCGCTGGGTGTTATATTTCATTAGCTTGCTGTCACCATGGAAACAACCTGTGGGAGGGGGGCACCACTCAGTATTCAAAAATGCGTTTTTACGTTCCGTTTATGAATTGATCTCATTTAGTAACTTAATGCTATAAAAACAGAATTAAAAATTGTAAAATGATTTTTTGCTCAAATTTAATGTAAATAGAAATTTTTTTAATGACACATTTAACATTTTTAACTAAGATTAATTTAATTACTGCTAATAATTAGTTAATAATTGTACATTACATAATTTATATTCACATTGAATATTTCTGACTTAATAATTGTTTTATAGATCATACAATTGAAAAAATAAGTAAAAATATATATGGTGGCTGAAATAATTTTTGTACAATATGAATAAATGAAACTATTGGTAAAATACTATTTAATGTACTTTAAGATTCGTTCCTGAAATTCACTCTGCCGCAACTCCTGCTTGCCCCCCCCCCCCGTCCCAATGCCGTCACCCGAATAAGGTCGTCTCCCCCCCCCCCTCCCGTCCCCGCCTTGGGCGGCTGCCCTGATGCGGCCGAGCCCGAGGCTGCAAACGGCGGATGCGCAAAGATGTTCCTCCTCCTCTTTCTCGTTCCTTCCCTCTCCCCCTGTGGCCTCTTTTTTTTTTTCCTCCTCCTCCTCCTCGCCGTATTTGTTTCGCAAAACCTTGTCTTTACGCCCCCCCCCCCTTTATTATTTATGGGCACCTCTGGCTTTCTATCACCAAGAACAAACCGAGGCTCTGGCCAGGCTCCTTAGCATTTTAATTAGCCCTAATGAGCGCCTAACGCTGAATAAAAATGGTGGAAACCAGCTGGTACCGATGAAAGTGATACTTTGTCGTACATGCCCCCCCCCACACACACACACATCGACACACCCCGGATGACTGTACATATGATAGCCCCCCCCCCCACCCCCCTTCTCCGAGACGCCCTACTGCGAGAAGCAGAGCGCACGTATGAATCAATCGGGCAACATCCGGCGCCCAAAATACACAAGAGATGAGCTCATGTTGATGTCGCGTCGCGGCCGCCGCCTCGGTTCAGTATTTGATGGATACCAGGCTACACTGGGATGCGGTCAAGTTCGGAAAGGTCGGTTCTGGTCTTCCAGCGCCGACCGTAAGCCTCGAGCCAACCGGGCGACGCGGTGAACTCGACCGGTCTGCCGACCAGCTTTCTAGTTTTGCCGCCATTAGAAACTGCATTGCGTCATCGCAGATGGAAAAGCCAATCGAAAGTACTCATGAGGCTTCATTTTTTAAAAAAAAAGTACTTTCTAAGTGTAAAGCAAGTAATTAATACAATACAGTCCCATAAAAAGTGTGACATCATTACCAGCAAGCTCTTAAAATATCCTCTCTTCTTCTTTGTGGCTGTCATCTTATTTCTCGACAATCGCGCCATGTTTTTGTGGTTCAGTTAAAAAGTATATATTGCAATGCACGACACTGCATGTGGAGCCTCAAAACCTGACGCAAAGTTGCAGTTTTTCCGGTGCTGCGCATCGGTAAATGTGCAGTGCTCAATCGCTTGAGTCGCAACGGTAATTTTTGCGCAACGGCTGGGTTGCGCGTGACGTCACGCTCGCTCGTCCGGGTACTTGATGTACTTGTCCGTCGTCATCGTGCCAGATTTTCGTTGCGTCTCCGGATGTGGAAACGGAGACATCGGGAAGCGATTTTTCCGCGTTCCGAAGATTAGATTGCGCGAAGGAGAAGATACGATGGAGTTATCGAAAAAACGGATCTGAACGAAGCTCGAGTACAGGAGGCAAAGAGTTATTTGAAAATTAGAATTGTTTTGTAAGCGGTAATCGTGTATTCCTCGCATTGGGATATTCTACTTCGGAGAAGTTTTTCAAATCCTTTGAAAGTACGTCGTTGTGCAGAGTACACGGATCGATCTGTCCATATCTAGCTTTGGCGACATCATCGAGAGAATTCAAGTAGCCGGAAAACGTCCGTCGCTGGCCGCTTACACATGTGGACGTTGCCGTGGTGATGTCGTCTGTAGAAATGGCGGCGACGATCACGTGATTGCAACCCAAGGACGGTCGAGTCATTCCAAGTCCGAACCTCTTAACGGAACCTGAAGGAAGCGCACTTGCGTAACAACCCAGCATTTGCGTTTTTTTTTTTTTTTTGGGGGGGGGTGTTTAGAATTCATCACAAACTACTGAGTCACATTCTTCACATGAAAGTAAATTTTGGCGTGTCGACATGATTACGTAAGGGACGCGGACATCCCGCCAACGCACCCGGTAGGCCAAACCCGAGTCAGATCGCCATAGACCGTGGAAAACTGCTCTCAACACCCCCCCCCCCCCCTCCACCTCATCCCCAAAAGTAAAATCAACATACACTGCGTCGTACTGCCGTACCGGACATGCCAAGTGAAATGTTCCTTTGTATCACCGCTTTATTTATACTGTTAAACATCAAACAGAAACAACAGCAAAATCAAGAGCTGACTTCCCCCCAACCCCCCCCCCCTCCCAATTCCCACTTGTGCTTGTTCCTCTTACAAGTTAATTTACAGCAGCGTGGTAATACTCCAAGAAAGAAAAATGGGGGGGGGGAAAAAATTCTGTGGGTGTGTTGGAGGGAAGCATCCCAAATGTCTTCATTCATCCGGAAGTCGCCGTCGTCGCCACCCGTGCCCGTCGGGTCTTGACGTAATTGTGCCGTAAAAAGGGATTTGATCGATTCAAACCGGAGGGCGGTATCGGGCCGAGTCAACTTGTCCAACAAAAACAAACAAAAAAAAAAATGCTGCATTGTGCTGCGTCTGGGATGTAAAAGCACATTCATTATCTCAGCACACACACACACAAAAAAAACCAAAACTGCGCCAAGGTCACTCGCAGGCGAGTCCTCGTCTGTCTTTATCGTACAAAGCGTCCGGGTTACTGCATTCGGAATGACAATAAGGGTCGCCGATGGGAAGCCGTTTGGGAACTGATTCCGTATCCTTGCTCTCCAGCTGCAGGCCCGTGCACTACAATGCTCACTAGTACGAGGACAGGACGAGGACTACTTAGGTAAAATTTTGCACTAGCTGACATCTGTGTGCTACTAGGAAAACAACTGAAGGTGTTTACCACCAGAATTCGATGTGACTAGTAGCACACTGTCAACAGAGACCCCATAGCTCAGCGCTTAGACCATTGGTCTGGTAAACCGTGGGTCGTGAGTTCGTATCTCACTGGGGCCTCGGCTCCCCGACAGGGGTTGCGTCAGGAAGGGGATCCGGCGTAAAAACTCTGCCAAACAAATATGAGCGTTCATCTGGGATGTCACGCTCTTGCGACCCCTAATGGGACAAGCCGAAAGGAACTTTAAACTCCTTAGTAACACCCTGTCAACGGGTTCTCCAGTTTTTGCCTTACCGGTTACATTTAGTCGTCCGACTAGTACGCCGATAGGTGTCTGGTGTCTTAAGTGACAGAAGAGCCTCCGCTACGATGAAGGGCAAAGTTTACTTGGGGTCAACAATCCAGACCAACGGCGAGCGTGGCAAGGAAGTGAAGAAACTGGTCCAAGCAAGGTGGAACAGTTGGCGGAAGGTGTCTGGTGTTTTATGTGACAGAAGAGTCTCCGCTAGGATGAAGGGCAAAGTTTATTAAACAGTGACGAGGCCGGCCACGGTGTACGGATTCGAGACGGTGGCACGGAAGCAGAACTGGAGGTAGCAGAAATGAAGAAGTTGAGGTTCTTGGTCGGAGTGAGCAGGTTGGATAGGATTAGAAATGAGCTCATTAGAGGGACAGACAAAGTTGGATGTTTTGGAGACAAAGTTCGAGAGAGCAGACTTCGATGGTTTGGACATGTCCTGAGGCGAGAGATTGAATATATTGGTAGAAGGGTGCTGAGGATGGAGCTGTCAAGGAAGAGAGAGCGAGAGGAAGACCAAAGAAAAGGTTGACGGATGTTGTTAGGGAGGACATGAAGACTGTGGGTGTTAGAGAGGAAGATGCACAATGAACATGCGGCGGCGGCCCCTCACGGGACAAGCCGAAAGGAAAAGAAGAAGAAAAATGACAACAAAGAGAACGCTAGTACATGGGCCTTAGGCTGGATGTCAAGGATCTGGAATCAATTCACCAACGGCTCTCCGTAGTCGGCTTGTGTTATCCGCTTTGGAAAACGTTTGTACAGGAGCTCGTTTTATACACGTTGTGCTTCTCGGTCCACTCGTGAAGAAGACGTCGATCAGTTACAGTGTAGAAAACCAAAGTCGGCTCCGTAAACCCGCTTGTATTCCCTTTGATACGCGAGGGGGGGGTGCGGTCTTCGAAGCCCCCGGAGCGGCCGAGCGCCACCGCCGCCAACGAGGCGAGGCGGGCGGGCCGCAAAACCAGTTGAGGAAAAAAACAAGTCGGTAAACTCCGAATCATAAGGTGCTCTCCAGGAGCCACTCGGAGCGGCACAGCTTGGCGCGAGCCCGATGAACGTTTGCGGCGTTTTGAAGCTGCGGTAGCTCGCCGCTCATGGACAAGCTGCGCTTGGAACGCAGGCTGGCCCCCGTTTTGGGGTAGGCCACGTACAAGCGCTCCCTGGACGAGTCCGCGTTGAGGGAGTGTCTGCGATTGACCCTGACGCCCCCCGCGGGTACGGTCATGTACTGGCGAGGGACCTGCTGCGCCCTCGGGACCCTGGGACCCTGAGTCCATTTGGTCGGTTGGGCGCGGGATACCACGGGCGCCATCTTGGCCTCTGACGAGTTATTGCGGTTGACGTTGTTGAGTTGGACGTCCGCTTTCGCCTCGGCCCGCCGGATGTCTGAGGTTTTTGACGGGGCGCCGGCACGCTTTACCCTCGGGGCGCCGGGGGAAGCCGGGTGCCAGCTGTGGCTGGCGGCCGAGGTGGACACGGTGCAGTCGGGTAGGGAGGGTTTGGCGGCGGCGGCGGCATTGGGGGCGGCGATCACGACGGGCGCTCGCTGCTTGGACGGCTCCGGGGGCGGTAGAGCCACTCGCAGACACTCCTTGTCATTCTTCTCCGGACGCAGGATCTGCTTGGACAGAGATTTGGGGAGTCCGCAGCCCTGAAGTTGACCGTCGCTGCTCAGGGAACGAATGTCGCCCATCTCCAGAGCCTGTTGGGAAGGAAAGTTGCAGGTAGGGATAAGCGGCATAATCGTCCCATGCATACAATGCTGTCTATGTGCTGCACGTGGGGCCTTCTGTACCGGTAGCCAATTACATTTCAAATTCATCTTCACAGGGCCAGAGCTCCGACCCTCAATTTTTTCCGTGCTCTGATTGGCTGATCGGCGCAAAACTGGTGAGTATGATGTATTTTTGTTGTACCATAATTTATCAAAACATGCAATTAAAACCAATGTAATTGTTTTTGTCACACTGCATTCATTGAAACGTGTTGATATGCCCGCCTTTGCCACATGGGGGCAGTATAAGACATACAGCTATACTCTTCAGTGAGACTTTCGATTCCTCTCGGCTCATCATTACAGCACTATTAGTTGTATCAGATCATCAGTACAACACTAATTCTAGTTCTTCTTTGCAAAGGATAAAAAATATATGACAAGGATTACTGCAATATTGTCTGTCTACATGTATTCCTGTACCATTTCTGTACCGTCACTGTTCTGTTCAGACTCACCTTGTCTGCGTCTCCCTGGTTGCAGACTCGGTACCGCACGATGAGAAAGATGATAAACGCCAGCACCGAGGCCACGATAATCCCCCCGATGATGACCACGATGGTCCCGCCCAGGAACTGGGACTGCATGAAGTGGCACCTCAGGTACTGCGGCTCGGTGGTGAACTGAACGCAGCCGATGACCCGCGTGGCGGTCAGCGAGGTGACCTGGTCGTCGTATATGGCCAGCACGCAGAGGTCGTACTGCGTCCCCGCCGCCAGGTTGTTGACCAGGATGCTCTCGCTGGTCGGCGGGATCATTCTGGAACGAGGCGGATGGGACTGGTTTCGAGCAGAGGTTGACAAAGTCTGGCATTTACGCGATCAAGAGTCCTGCAATATTCGTTGCATTTCTCCTCAAAATTTGTCAACAAAATGCATTTATTAGTCATTTTTAAAAGAATGCATTCATTGCGGGCGGCATGGTGGGTCAGATGGTAAAGCGTTGGCCTCAGAGTGCTGAGGACACGGGTTCAATCCCGGCCCCGCCTGTGTGGAGTTTGCATGTTCTCCCCGTACCTGCGTGGGTTTCCTCCGTGTACTCCGGTTTCCTCCCACATTCCAAAAACATGCAACATTAATTGGACACTCTAAATTGCCCCAAGGTGTGATTGCGAGTGCGGCTGTTTGTCTCTATGTGCCCTGCGATTGGCTGGCGACCAGTTCAGGGTGTACCCGATGACAGCTGGGATAGGCTCCAGCACTCCCCGTGACCCTTGTGAGGATAAGCGTTGAAGAAAATTGATGGATGGATGGATGGATTTTTAAAATGATGCATTCATTGATTTAGTCTTCTTTCTTTCTCATACGTTTTAGAGTGCTTCCACTTTTCAGTTATAGTCAGTAAATTTAACAATTATTAATTACAACAATAAATAATGTAAAAAAATTAGCATTAAATGGCCTGGGAATAAAATGAATGTCATATTTTTGTCCATAATTGGTTAATGAAAATGTATTAAGCCATTTTTATTTTTAATTTTTTTCCCCCTCTATTTAGCTAATTAAACAATGCGTTGATTCGTTTATGCTGAACAATAAAACAGGCAAAGAAATCAAATGAGTCATTTTACGCCGGGTAAAGATAAATAATGAAGCTCAAGACCGCGTGACTATTTTATTGTTCAAATAAAAATGTTTGTTCAAACTCAATCCGGGCACGACCTGGGCCACGTAAAAACCAAATTTGACCCCCCCATCCCCCCCCACCCCGGATTAGCGCCTCATCAAATTACGCCGCTGATTGTTTGGGTTTTGACAGCCCGCCGCATCCCGGGGGGGCCCATTCGAGACGTGTCCGCATTTAATCGCCGGTGACATTTCATTCATTCTGGGCGGCGTCTTTTTTTTTTTTTTTCGCGATGAAAGGTTCAGCATCAAGGCTTCTGTTTATCTTTCTGTCTTCCTGCATCGCGGGCTCGTCACCGAAAAAAACGCGCTGTTGACTGCAACATTTTTGTCCCCATCCTATCATGTCCTGGTGATGAGCGTGCAAGCAGAGAGTGAAAAAGATGAAAGACGCCCGGGACGCTTTTTTTTTTTTTTTTATTAAACTTTTGCCAAATGCCGACTAGGCTGACGGCGCTTTCATCTTCATCTTAGTGCTGACATTTTTTTTTTTTTTAATTATTTTTATTTTTTTTTTTTCTGTTGATTAAGCATTATCAAGGCGGTAAATGGTACACTCCGGCAAAAGGGGATTAAGAGTTGAAGAAAGAGAAGTCAGATGCGTTGCGTTGGTGCTCCTGATGGGATTAACGGACACCGCGAATAATCGCAAAGACGGTCCGGTCCGGTCCCGGCCGAGGGAGGACCAAATACCCCGAGGGATTTAAGTGTCCTGAGATGGTAAAACGAGGGTCGCAGCAGTCTTAATAATAGGTTTGAGGTCATCTTAAATTGTGTATGAGTTTAAGATGAGGTGGGACTTGTCTTGAGCAAGGCTTGGCTCGGACTGCAATTAGACGGCCATTTAAATTGGAGTTTTGTCATTGGCATTTGCCAGTTCGTTGCCTTGAGTTAGTGAGTTGCATTCACTGCCTGTGGGACCCTTTGCTTCTAAGTCACAGCAATTGTCTGCCCTTTTGTTTGATCATGTCCTGTTGAGTTAGTTTGCTTCAGAGTGATCCAACCCTTGCTGTCTGTCTTTTGGATGCCGCCTAGCCTGGCGTTTCTGTGCTTCTGCCTTGTCGGACTGCTACACCGTGTATGACCCTGTTTCCAGAATAAACCACATTGAACCTTATGCCTCTGCCTCGAGGTCCTGCATTTTGGTCCGCCCCCGCACCGTTGGTTCACGACAGGACGCGATGCTCGTCAGAGGTTCTAGTTTCATCTCTCGGTTCCGGCCCGCCTGCGTGGAGTTTGCAGGATTTCTCTGCCTACTCTGACTTCCCACATCCCCCCCAAAAAATTGCACATCAGGCTAAAGTTAAAAAAAGCTAAATTGTCTGTCGGTGTGAATGGTTGTTTTTCTTTCAAAATGCCGTGCAATTGACTGGCAACCAGTCGGGGTGTAACACCGCGTCAGTTGAAACCGGCTCCAGGTCACCCGGAATCCAAACAGCCATTCACACTCGCAGTAGAACTGACGGACAAATTTGAACGTATTTTGGGAATGTAGGAAAACCCAAGAAGCTTCAACTTCCTGCTAATATTCAAGCTTGGATCTCCTGATTGGGAGGCAGACGCAAGAACCTCTCGTCCAACGTACTACCCCAGGTTCCCAAATATCTCCCCTTCATCCTCACCTGTACACCAGCGAGTCATCGTAGGTCCCGTTGTACTGGATCTGAAACATGCGGATGCCCGGAATGTTCCTCTGGAAGTTGAAGTGGACCATGGCCGAGGTGGACGTGGCCTCGGCTATGACCACTTTCTTCTCCTGGCCGGTCTTGGGGTTCCCCAGGGGCACCCCGCCGCCCGGACCCTCCGCCCCCGTCTTGGTCACCGTGGCGATGTCCGAAGACCCCGGGTCGGGTTCCCGGTCGGCGGCCGTGTTGTTGATGACGTGCGGCAGCTTCGCGATGAGCAGGTCCACCTTCTGCTGGGCTTCGCCGGCCGGGTTGGACGCCACGCAAGTAAAGGAACCTGCAAGGAGGTAAAATCATGACATTCGCGTCCTCGCTTCTTTTTTAATTGTAATTGGGATAAAAATAGTAAAATATATACGGTTTGTCATTATAACCAAACACATTTATAAATGATCTAAAATTAGACTTGAATTTTTTCATTTCATTAAAAGAATCGGCTTTTGAGCACGAAAGGAACCCCTCCCCTGTTCTAATCCTCAGAGTAGAAATGTGTTTATGTGCTTTTAAAACAACAGTGTTTAGGTCCATTACGGCTACATTTAAATGTATTTACAGCGAGCTTCATTTAGCACAAATGCGGCAAAGGTTGAACATTACCAAGGTAATAAAGAGTCGAGCCGCACTTGTTAAGTGGACTATTTAACGGCGCTACATCTCAGACGCTAAGTGTAAGAACACTGAGCGCCAAGTCAATAAATATTTTTAGTCTTTTTTTTTTTTTTCCCTCTTTAACCTGTTATTACGCTATTTTCCCACTGTATTAACGAAAGAAGACGCGACGTGTGAATTCGCAGGCAGGTTGAGGAGGCTGTTGTTACTTTTGCTAGCGAGTTAGGATAAAAGCTAGCTAACCTGTGATAGCTTGTTTTCTCAACCATCTCAAATTTTTGGAATACAGCAGTGGGTCGTTAAAAGTGTTTTTACCATTTGAACAACAAAGGCAGGACGCGTTGGTGAGTTTCGAGGTTGTGTTTACAAACAAACAAAGCGCTAAGAGGGTTAAACGGCAATGTGTTTACAAGCTTAGTATGCTAACAAGGAAGCTAAAACGTAGCTAACCCTTGGCAAGCCATCGTTTTACTTTTACTTGGCCATTTTCCTCGCTCACTTCGAAACATTTCAACATGTTCTGGAAGATGGAAGGCGAGCGATGTGAAAATATATTTTAAAAATACATAAAGTTGTGAGTCACAATTTAGCACATGCTAATGAGATCCAACACAGTAGCTGTATCCAATTAGTCAAATGGGATCATGAGCCTCGGTTCTGGGAAGTGTTGTTCTTTGTGTGAATGCCGATAAGCCCTTAAGTCATGCACAAAAAAAAATATTATATTTTTACTATTATTATTCTTCGGATATCTTTTTTTGACCTCAAACTTTTGTCAACTAAATCCATCTTCAAACTATAAAGCTCGTTCACCCATTCAGAGAACTACTACACTATCCTTTTCCCATGAGTTCTCTCTCAAAATCAGTTATTCAAATTAATGTATGATTCAACCAATTCCACTTTTTGCATTTTATTTTAATATTATTCGCATTCCCACTATTTTGTATTTATTTGTATTATTCATGCTCGCTAGGCTTACGGCCTCGCTTCCCTGAGAACGTCCGATCTCGTCAGATCTCGGAAACTAAGTGGGTTTGGCTCTCGTTAGTACTTGGACGGGGGAGACCACCTGGGAATGCCAGGTGCTGTAAGCTCCTCTCCCCGGCTAAAATGCAGACGGGTTGCGTCAGGAAAAGAATCCGGTGTAAAACTTTGCCAACCAAATATGTGCGCATCTAAGATGACACGCTGTCGCGACCCCTAACGGGACAAGCCGAAATAAACTTTATATGATTGAAGAAGAAAATCTACTGCAGCAATGGGCCCACTTTTTACCATCCAGGGCATAAAGGGCAGGTACTTGAGCACCATTTTGGGTCTTTCTATGCACGCGCCTTCACGCGCGTTTCTCGTGGCTTCCAAGCGACAAATGTAGCACAAAAGTCTGCCTTTGTCGAGGACGTTGCTGCAATCGATTTTTTTGCTTGTTTGAAATCATCGGTTATCTTTGCCGGCTGTTTTTTGGCCATTTGAACTATCGACTGACCAATTGGTCGGGATCTAGGGTCTACTGTATGTACCCCAAACAAATATGTGTGCATCTAAGATGACACGCTGTGGCGACCCCAAACAGGACAAGCCGAAAGGATAAGAAGAAGTATTATTTGTGCGTGCTGTGGTGTATTTTTTTTTTTTAATGGCTGAGCTCGATCATATGACCCGAGCGCTGTTCCACACCAACCTGAGTCCTTGACTGTACTGATGAGGATGTCCAGAGTGCCGTCGGCGTGCACGGAGGCCCTCGACGAGTTAGACATGAGGCGTCCGTCGGGGGCGATCCAGTGGATGATGGGGTCCGGATCCCCCCGAGCTTTACACCGTAGCGTCACGCTCTGACCCTCCAGGGCCCGCAGCTCCTGCAACAACGCCGGGCTGATATATTGACCACTTTTGGGCTTTTTACAGCTCCATTCCCCGTAAACGTAATCGACTATTGATCGGGGGTCGTACCGGTGAATTTGCGCGCCCGAGGGTGGCGCAAAGCGATAAATGTCCGGCGTGATGTAAAAGAGGCGTGAGATACGGCTGATCGTCGCTCGATGGGATCGTTTTATTTGGATGTTTGTCTCGACCTCATCGGCGTAATGGCAGCTCGAGCACAATACGGCAAATAGCTTATTACTATTTCGTCCACAAGCGGGATTCGGTACGCGCATACTAATTTTTAGGATCCGCTCTTGTACTGTGCACCGTACTGAAGTTGACTAGCGCGACACACAACACGCGTAACAAAACTATATCGTAGTACCTGATCTGTGAAGAAGACCAAGTGGAAGTAGTACTGTAGAAATACTAGTGGCGGTAGTCGTAGTAGAACCCCGACACAGCTGCAGTTTTGAAAAATGTCGTCGGGCCGTTGCTGACTTTGATTCCAAGGAAAATGCTAAAATTTAGCTCTACTGTATTGTTAATAGCGCGTACAGGTACATTATCTGTGGTGTTCCCCACACCACAGGATAATCGCTCAGTATCATCTTGTCAAGAAATCTGATCATTACGCCGTGGCTAAATGATCACAAGGGAGGGGAAAGTTGCTCAGATTTGCCGAAATGATCGGTATACAGATAACCCGCTTTAGCTAAATTGTGTCCACAGTATCAATATTTAACAATATCCCGTTAGCGCAGGGAAGGCCCGTGGGCTTTAAAAGTGTGATATTTGATGCGAGGCTACGGCGGATTAACTGAGAGTTTTGGGGGGTCACACCTGAGAGTGCCTTGTGATGAGCGGAGGCTCGCACAGGAACTCCTCCTCCGACACGGTCCAGAAATAGCGTCCGGCGAGGTGTTGAGGCGAAGCGCACGTCTCCAGGTCGTCCTCGCGTCGCAACCGGCGCAGCCAGAGCAGCTCGCAGTTGCACCGCAGCGGGTTCCCGCCGAAGCTCAGCGCGAACGATGTGGGCCCCATGATCCCCGAGGTGGCCAGGACCCCCGCTCTTTGGAAAGTGGAAGAAGTGAGGGACTCCGCTCGTATGACTTGACTCACATTCGACAGAGGCTGACAATTTTAGGTTTTGCTTTGCTAAAACTGATCAAAAACTAGCAAGATATGTCACGTGTCCTTTGACTTGCCGAACCCAAGTAATGCTTTAGCTCGGTTCGGTTGAAATGTATCAGGGACCCGGCTTGGATGATTTGATTTTTGCCACGGTAACTTGGGACTTGCTTGAAAGCTGAGACTTACTTATGGCTTGCGCTCACCTCTGGAATATCGGGTCCGGGGGTAGCTTCTGCAGCTTGTTGGAGGTCACGTCCAGCCTCTTGAGCTTCTGCAGGCCCGAGAAGGTCCCCTCGGGGATGTAGCTGAGCATGTTGTGGTCCAGGTTGAGCGTGTGGAGGCTGGACATTCTCTGGATGGCCACCCAGGGAACGCTTTCCAGGTTGTTGTAGGAGAGGTCGAGCTCCTCCAGCGCCGTCAGGTCGTTGAAGGCGCCGATCTGGATGTGGGTGAGCTGGTTGTTGTTGAGGATGAGGTGGTGCAGCTTGGACATACCGCTGAAAGTGTCGTTGGTGATGCGCGTCAGCCGGTTGCTGTCCAGGTGGAGCGCCCGCAGGTTCTCCAGGTCCTTAAAAGCGTGCGGCACGATTGTCCCGATGGTGTTGCGAGAAAGCGTCAGGTCCACCAGTTTGGTCATGTTGGCGAAGTCCTTGCGCTTGACGCTGGTGACGAAGTTATCCCCCAGGCGCATTTCCACCGTGTGGCGGTCGATGTTGGGGGGCACGAACAGGAGCCCCTTTTTGTCGCAGAGTGTGGCCAAATTGGGGTTGAGCATCTGGCACACGCAACGCTTGGGACAGACTTGAACCTTGTGGGCCTTGACAGCTGCACCCAGGACCATCAGATAGAGCAGAAGGGTCTCCATTGTCATTCACGTGCTTACGCCTGCAAAGATAAAGCAGAAAGAAACACAGATAGAAGGAAATGGTTTATCGAGCAGAGACGGCGCAGCGCTGTCATCGCTATTAAACATTCATTTGTCTTGCTGGGGGAATTCGCTCCCTTCAAGACGGAGACGCTTTTGAGCCTGAAGCACTTTACAACTGGATTGAAAATAGAATCATCGGCTCAGCACTGTGGCCAAACTGTAAGCAGGAGGTCAGCAAACAACCAACGCCGTGCAAATTAGACGTGGAACTAATTAGTCACCTGCGGATTTCAGAGAGCCCCGTGACTGCTCTGTGTTGTATGGTTTTTGGAAACGTTTAGCTCGTGTTTTTTTTTTTTTTTCTCTAAACCTTTCATTTACCCACTGGCGGGTTGGTACGGCTAACAAGAACAAACTAAATTCTGACATTTGTTCCATGAAATTGCATTAATTTATTCCCAGCAGTCTCTTCTCTTCATTTTCTAGCATTTTGCTCAGCTATGCTACGTCCAGTCCATGTGGGTATTAGTTTTTTTGTAAAAATATTTTGGAGACAAATTCCGTAATTTCACATAGCCGCTGTCCCACTCTTTTAGGCCTCCGAAACTACCGATTCGGTGGCAGTCCGATTCACAGGAGGGGGAAAAAAAAAAAAAACAACAACATAGCATTGATGTGCAATTCGAAAGCGATTTATGTTTCCAAAGCGGTCGGGGAACGGCAGTCCCGCTTTCCTGCTTTGCTAATGCCGTCGCTTTTATGTTTGGGTACACGGGGATGCAAGTCTGAAGTGTCTGTCCGAGCTCCTGATCAAGGATTCGACGGTTATCTGCCGGGATCATGCGGTCAAAAGGACGGGATGATCGGGCTCAGTGGCTCTGGGACGATGTGCTCTGCCTCGCCATTGATTTTTTATCTCACTACTCTTACTTATGACACAGCAGAGATGAGGGATAAGGAGAGACCCATCTGATGAATCCGGAGATCTTGTCAGAGGGGACGGAGCGCTAAGTGGAGATTGTATAGTAACTGTCAGGAACTGAAATTTGGGGTCATTTTTCTGTCTTACCAAAGTGAAGACCAATCCAATCAAACACCGAGAACAAGAGATCCTAAAACCACAACTGCACGGAAAAATCTACAAACTAACCTTTAAATAAAGACGAGAAAGCTCTGATTTATAGTGATGGCAAGGCCGTTTGCCCGTAATGACTCCATTGTCGGCGCCGGGTCTCGACAGCGTGGAAAAAGAATCTGGCCTCAGCACGGTGCCCTGCGAAATGAATAGCCCCGTGATTCCACAAGCCCCACATGTGTCTAATAACCTCGACAGTCGGCGCGGGAAAAAAAAAAAAAAGATAAAATGGAACGGCGACGTTTCAGGGGGATGGGGGGGGGTCAGCGACCGCGGTTACACTTTGACAGGCGAGGAGAATGTAGGACAGAAAGAGGTCAGATTTGAAACCCGCCACGGTGGTGACGATAACGGGCGAAATGATGTCGTCGCAGCGAGCCTGCTGGGTATGACATTTCTTATGAGGACTGCTGATCAAGCTGCAGTGAGGAGACACCCTCGCCGAGTCCCACACAGAAATTATCATGATGTGCGAACGTTGAGACACGCTGTCACGTCGTCGAAAAGAGAACGCTAGAAACGTCGATCTGCCCGCGTTTCCAGAAACCGCAACATACTGACGGTCGCGTAGCAAGTTATCGATTTTGTCTTTGGATCACTGTACAGTTTACTTAAGTACAGGTATTTGTGTAAAAACAAACAAACAAAAAAAGATAGGTGCACTCACAACTGACAACGGGGCACTCTAAAGGAAGATGGATTTTTGGAGCGTAGGCATACCGTTGCGAGCCAGGTACCCGCTGACGCAAACGTTCTAGTTAAGTACTGTGAAGTATTCCCAAGAGCCGTAATTTAACGCGATGCCAAAGCAAAATTGTTTTCGTGCGGGTGATCTCGAGCGACGATTGGGAAGAAAACGTTTCGGAAGCGGTAAATGTTTACGGGTGAGGAATTCAAAAGCTCATCAAGGTAAATCGTCAGTGGAGAATCAACCCAGAGAGACCGAAACATACTTTCTATTGCATTTTAACACCTGCCAAGATTTAAAGATGAGCTTGTTGTAGTTGGATGGGGAGTGTATCGCGTGAATCGGTTCACGTTGACGAGGATCCGAGGTGTAGACGTTTGTGTGGATGAGGATCTGAGGTGTGAAAATCTGTTTTTCGGGGGGGGATCTTAGCCATCATATTTCATGATAAGGAACAGACCTGTATAAGTTCATGTTTATAAGGAAATGAGTGATAGAGGTTTATGTTGATGAGAATCCGATATATATTTTTTTACATTAATGAGGATCGGAGATCTTTAAGGTTTATTAGACAAGACAGGTTAGAGAGAGCAGACTTCATTCGTTTGGACACATTCAGAGGCGAGAGAGTGAGTATGTTGGTAGAAAGACGGCAAGGATGGCGCTACCAAGGAAGAGAGAGCGAGAGGAAGACCAAAGAAAAGTTTGATACACCCTGTGGCGACCCCGAATGGGGCAAGCCGAAAGAAAAAGAAGAAGAAGACGAGTCTGAGGGCTATGTTCCAGTTTTTGGGGGATCTGAGCTATTGCAGTTCAGGTTGATGAGGTATAGAAATGAGTGTGGAAGCAGAGTTGAGCTGTATACTGTAGTTTCACGTTGGTGAGGTTCTGAAGTATTTACTGTTCATACGGATCGGGATCTGAATAACAGAGGTTTATGCGGATCAGGATCCGAGCTACAGAAGTTCACATGCTATGTACTCCTTAAGCGTACGTTGACATTGATACGATGAACGCTGTTAATGAGGCTCTGAGGAGTAAATGTTCTCGGTAATTTGGAGCTTAGCTCGGCGTTGACCCCGGTGCCGCGCGTGTTGTCGTTAATGAAGATCCGAGCCGTTTTTGCCCGCGTGCAACGTCCGCGTTGTCCGCCGCTCCGGGGATGACTGACAAGGCCTCTGCGGATGTGGAATGAGGCGGAGACGACCCTGCAACTTTCAGGCTCAAATTGCGCTCGAGACAGGATATTGATTCACTGCGCGGAGATGGAAGGTTTTTTTATTATTTATTATTATTTATTATTTTTTTTTTTTTTGCTTGCTCGCTCTCTGCCCCATTCCGCGGAAATTTTTCACTGGACGTGACGCGAATGGTTGCCGCCGTAACCCCCTGTCGATGCCGAAACAGGACAAGAAATATCCACCGCCCCTCCACCCCCACCCCACCAATTTCCATGTAATTACAGCCTTTTCAACTGGGATTTGCATAACAGGTTGCACTCTTCAGGTTTACGAACAAATAAGCAGATAATCAATCACCGCACTCATCAATCACTCGCTTGATGTTCTAAATGTCACACCGCCGCCGGAAAGTCGTTATCCTGGACGTCGGAAACGCTCAATTCGCACCGCGTTGCCGGTCATCCCCTGGCCAGTCAATCACACATGTTGCTTTACTACCACCCGGCTTGTCTTTGCGCCCCCCGGAGAACACAACAGACTGACAGCGCGCGCCCACACGTGCGCGCCAGTGGGTGGATCGCTGCCTAATCGAGGCAGCTCGCCACACAACCGCCCCCGGCCACGAAAACAGACGACTGCAGCATAGCGCTGGTGCTCGGCAGCAGAGGCTATCAATGCTCTCTCAGGGGCGGCCTGGGAAAAAGATGCCCAGCAAGCCCGCCGTAGCGTGACTCGTCGCGGGGGTAGCATTTTCCAGCGGTGCAACTTGTGTCTAGAAAGCCTCTGCGAGCCCGCTTCTAGTTGGGGGGTGGGGGGGATCGCGGAAAGGCCACGCGAGGCAAATGGGATTGCCGAGAAGAAGCGAACGCAAAGCGCTTACATTTTTCACATCTTAATTACTTTTTTTTTTTTTTTTACGTGAAACTGAAGGGGGGGGGGCTTGACGTTGTGGTGTGGGCTCGAAAAGATTATCCTGAGCAAATTATCCTCTGAACTGGGGTTAAGAGTGGGTAAAGCCTGCGACCCCCACCCCCCACCCCCCTCGAGTCTGCTTGGAAAACAGTCAGGCCGACAATCACAAATGTTAAACCTGTTCTCGATCTCAAGTTGCAAATCCGAGGCAAACCCAATTGCGAAAGTTTCCCTTGAGGACTCTTGCGCATTTACAAACTAGTCCATGAGGGTGCTGAGTCGCATCGCACCGAGACAGCAAATCGGAAGCCAGCTTTCTCGAACCCGCCTTTATGTGCAGATGCGCAGTGACGGGTCGAACTGAACCACCCACGTGATGGGCGTATTGGCCACACCCGAATCAAACGAAGAGATGGATGGCGTCTTTTTTGGGGGTGTGCGGGGCACGCTGTCGCGATCAACCATAACTGCCTCGACTGGTAGATCGCGACCGACGCGTTGGGATCACCTGCTCAACACCCTCAACAATTGGGCCAAATTGAATAATCGCATTGCTTTGCAATCAAAGCCAGCAAAGGCCCAAATCCTCTGTCTTGACCACACACGCAAAGATTTGCTATCGTAGGTATTGAATGGGTTCAACATTTACGCCTGTTTCCCGCAAATGACTCTTAACACACCTCACACCACAGGATTGTCATTCATGATCATCTTTTAGAAACTCCCAACGCTATAGCCTTTGTCGACTTGGATCGTAAGAGGGGAAGAGGCTCAAATTTGGCCCGATTATCAGCTTGTGCTCACACCACACCACAGGATAATCACTTAGGATCATCTCTTTGAGACCGATAATTAGATCTTTGCCAGCTTTCAGTCACATTATCAGTATGCGGGGATCTCGCTGAAAACGCCACACCACAGGGTATTTGCTGAGGATAATCTTTTAAAGATCTTAACTGAATTTGATCGCAAGGAAGAGGAAATGCTCAAATTTGCCTCGATTAGCAATATGTGTGATAATCCCTTCAATCATCACGAGCCGCAAGGTGGCCGCAACATGGCTCCGGCAAGGCAGTTCATGAAAGTGACCCAACGTGGATGCGGCGCGGTCCGCCCCGCCGACACTTCTGCGTTCTGCTGTGACGCTTCCCCCGGACGCGATAACTCTCGGGTGACAGCCGCGACGCCATGGCAACAGCTGAAAACGTCACATTAAGGGGGCGCGCGAGGGGGAAGTGAGATGCAATCAGGGGAAGGGCGGGGGGCTCATTTTCGAGATCACCTAATGACATTTATAACAAAGAATCCCCAGAGGAGCGAGCACCCGGACAATTTAGTCACGGATAACAAATGAGGTTCTGGTTTAAGGCCCAGGAACGTTGTCGGGATGCTTTTACTTGCTAATGGTGAGGGACGGCCAATTTCTGATCCTTTGCCGGCCAGGCCCGCAGGTATCGTTTTGATCGCCCTCGGCACCATCGCCGAAAAACAACAACAACTAATTAAGCGACCGAGCGGACCGTAACAGATTACCGTGTAAACTTGTAAATCGTCGGCACGTTTGCCAAAGAAAGAATCTCTAAAAGAAATTGATGTATCCGGGCAAAAATGTTGACTTGTAGCCATTCTGGGTCTTGGCGCCCCCGACCCGTCGTAGAATGCCATTGACGACCGCTTACGTCATTCTCCGTGAAATACAATGTAGCCTAATAGCATGCAAATGACAAAAAAGGCAATAACTTTTGGCAGGAATTTGGAAATAAATGCTGAGATTATTTGGAATGCTAATGTCCGGGTCTTCGCGTGTACCGCTCGTGTCATATCTTTGCTACTAATCCGAAAGTGGCCTGACGTCAAACAAATGTGAAAAATGCCCCATAACAGTTTTTTTTTCGGTGGTACAGTCTTTCTAGAAAAGAAAGTAATTAATAAATGACTTTACTAAAAAAAAATAATTATTATTATTAGATCTTCAGTGGCGGCATGGTTGAGGAGCTGGTGAAGCGTTGGCCTCACAGTTCTGAGGTTCCGGGTGCAATCCCGGACCCTCCTGTGATGAGTTTGCATGTTCTCCTGGTGCCTGTGTGGGTTTTCTCCGGGCACTCCGGTTTCCTCCCACATCCCAAAAACATGCAACATTAATTGGACACTCTAAATTGCCCCAAGGTGGGATTGCGAGTGCAACTGTTTGTCTACACGTGCCCTGCGATTGGCTGGCAACCAGTTCAAGGTGTACCCCGTCTCCTGCCCCTTGACAGCTGGTATAGGCTCCAGCACTCCCCGCAACCCTCGTGAGGATAAGCGGCGAAGAAAATGGATGGATAAATCTTCCATGATTATGTGTTTTGCTGCCTTCAGGTGTTTTTGTCATAATTATACCTGCTCTCCCCCAGGTTACAACTATTACAATATTGTCACTTTAATCTCATAATATGTCGAGCCTAACTACTAAAAACTTTGTTTTTTTGTTTGTTTTATTTTAACCTCAAAATTTTTTGACTAAGTGCTGATGAACCCGCGATAAATATTTGTGGGATGGTCCCCAGGCCAATGAAGGAAAAAGTAAAAGAAAAAATGTTTTTATTTAAAAACGGGTGAACCAGCAGGTGGTATGCGGGGGTCCACTTGTACTTCGACATCCTCGAGTGTACCGCTGATGCACTTTCATGATATTTTGGGATTTCTGTGGCACGCTGCAATGCCACACCGTATTCCCCCCCCCCCCCCCCCATCTGGTGCAATTTCCGAGGCATCCGCAATTTCTCCCGCCTCGACTGGACGTCGAGGTATCAACCCCCGCGCGTGCACGTCCCACTAAGCAGACCCCGGCGCATCACGAGAAGTGCTGTTCATCAGCATTTACGAGCCTCCCCTGCCATTTTCGCGAGCGTTTCCCTTCGCATCCGAGCGGCGAAGCGAGACGCCCGGGTAGGCTGGACGAGGGACAAAAAAAAAAAAAAAAAAAACGGCCGCGCAGCCCTCCTCAAATTTTCCGACGTCTGGCAGTCTGGCATAGGCAAGAGACGAAACTTAAGCACTCATCTGCATTCCGCCGCCGCCGCCGCTCTCCTGCGATCGCACCCCTGATGCGAGGGGAGTTGGGGGGGGGGGGGGGGGGCTTATGACCTGGGATTTTCTCTCAGAGAAACCTTGAATCGCACTCCGGAATATCAATGCGGGATACGCGTTCTCGTTCGCCCGTTTAATTCCTGGCAGGAGGATTTTATGTATAGAAGGAGTGAAAAGGAAAATAAGTTCAATCCCTTCCCACGTTGCCGCGCAGACAAAAGGCTCGAACGGTTCGGCTTTGTTACCTTTTGCGGCGGAATGAGGACGAGCTCAAGTGAAAGTGAACACGACGCGCCGTTAAATATTTTTCCTTGGTTTACCTTAAAAAAAAAACAAAAAACAAAGGAATGCCTTGAGATACAGGTTTAATACCTTCTGCGACAAAGTTTACAACTCAAAACACACACAAAATCATCTTTCCCTATTGAAATTAATCAAAATAGTGAGATGCTGCAACATTAGGGATTTTTCTGTAGAGAATAAGGAATACATGCCCCTGAGAATTGTAATATTATCTGTCTACGTGTGTTGCGCCACCACTTGTGTTCCAGAACTCATACGAGAGAACGCAGCAAGCATTTCATGTGGAGGTAACAAAATTTAATGATCAATTTGAGGTTCATAAAGGAGTTGTAATCCCTAAATTTGAGCGTCGTATGCGTGAAGTCCCTTCAGTTAACGCTAACAGCAACGCAAAAATCAAAAATCATCAAAACACAATCGCCATTGCACGTCTTTCAGAGGCAAGAACTGACAAGTAAAAAAAGATGGAGAATCTTTCCTCGCATTGGCGGGACACCAAGGTGAGGCGCACATCCTCCTCCTATGCGTCAGACAACGGGCGCCGGTGCCCGCCAGCCACAAATGTGGGTCGGTGAAAATGAAGTGTGGTCAAGCACTCACCTGTCGGAATGTGGAACATTTGAGAGGATGAAGGGGAGTGGGGGGGGGGGTGGAAACAACCACAAAAACGAGGCGAGGTGTACCCGCGTGCCGCTTCAAAGGACTCCCGCAGGAAATAATAAACCACGTGATGACTCACGTTTGACATGAGGCAAGGAGACACTGTGCTTAATTTATGTAAAAATATGATGAAGCGTGTTGATTACTGTGTTTCAGCACATAGTGGCCCAACAGACGCCGCGGCTCAATTAGTGGCTGGTTGCGTTATCATCCAAGTAGCCCCGCTAGCAGTGGGGTGGGGGGGGGGGGCTAGCAACCGCAATGACCTCTGTTGCACACCAAAACAGCAGCACCTACCGAGGCACGTGAACAATCTTGCGATACGCAGTATTAAAAACGACCTTAGTCCACGTGGAAACTTTTTTAAAACACTTTTCATGCCCCTCAGGTTCCACTTTGTAGTTGCTAACCAAAACAGCAGATCATGTAAACGATCCCAGAGTGTGGAGACTGCAACAAGTTACCTCCAAAATGATCACAGGCTACGCAAAGACTGCAACTGCAAGCAGTCACACCATTGATTCTTTCACGATTGAGTCTTAGAGCACATTGAAAATGAGTTCTCTGCTCACTCTTAAAGAAACTACAAGTGGCTTTCTGACATGCGGCCGCTCCACAATGTTGTGTGCTCCTATGTCTGCGATGCACTGGGGTGTAGTTCTTAATGGATGTTGTTAATTGTGTCCCAACGCAGAATTAAAAACTGTATATTTGGGATTTTGACATGTGGCCGCTCCACAATGTTGTGTGCGTCTATGTCAATGTTGCACGGGCGTGTAGTCTTTCAGGATGTTGTTAATTGTGTCCCAATGCAGGATTAAAAACAATATATTTGGGATCCTGACATGTGGGCGCTCCACAGTGTTGTGTGCTTCTTTGTTTAATGTTCTTGGGAGCTGTACCCTACTTATGTGTTCCCTGTGTAGTCCTAAACATAGATTGCAAATGTTTCCTGTGCAGTCCTAAAGATGATTTCCATGGGGACTGTCTATTCTAGCAGATTCTGACATGTGTCCACTCCACAATGTTGTGTGCGTCTGCGTTTACGCACCAGGCGGCCACAACCGCCTGTTGGTTGAGTGTTGTTCCCTGCTCAATATTCAAATGATTTATATGAAGACGGCATCTTTCTCGACAATGACTATTCCACCTGACCTGTGGCCACTCCACAGTGTTGTGAGTTTCTTTGTTTAATATTCCTGTACCCTACTTATTTGTTCACTATGGAGCCCTTATCATAAATTTAGTGTCCCGTACAGTCCTTGAGATGATTTCCATGGGGACTGTCTTTTCTAGTAGATTCTGACGTGTCTGCTCCACAGTGTTGTGCGCCTCCATGTTCATGTTCCGGGGAGCTTTACCTCAGTGCGAAGTTGCCCGCACAGTGCCAAAGACGATCCTAGGCTTTGCGGCAAAGGCATCGTTACCGGTGGTTAACGTCGCAGTAGACTCTGACACATGGCCGCCCCACAGCGTTGTGCAGTGCCCCGTTTCCTCCCCTCTTAACCGTGATAGCCCTTTTTGAGATTTAGTTTTAAACTCCAGTTGCCTTTGACACCCCAACAAAGGCCTCCACCCTTTCTGCAGTTGTATAAACTCTGCCTGTGCAGTTCATCTACATGACGAATATTTGTTTTTAGAACTGCATCAAACACCTTATTCTGTAGAAATGTTCTCTCTCTCTCTCTCTCTCTCTATATATATATATATATATATATATATATTTTTTTTTAAAGAACCGTTTGCACGCAGCTGGCAACGTGTTAACGTGCCCCGCTCGCTTTCCTCGGGTTAGGCGCCATCACACCTCGTGAGCGAAGTGTCATTTGCATATCGGCTCAGTTTAAATCACTTGACAGCAGCAACAGGAACGAGGAGCCTCGCCGGCGGCGGCTACCGGCGCGTCCTCGGGGGCAGAGGCAATAAAACAGCCGTCGCAGCAGACATTTTATGTGAATTATAGCGCCGGCACCTCGCCGGCGTGTGTGGAAAAACTCAAATGAATCTTTATTTTCTGACCTTGCGAGGAGTGCTGCACACCTCAAGTTAATTAAAACACCCCCACCCCCATCGCAAGAGTTAAATGACAGCCATGGGGAGATTTCCTTTTACCTTGCGGAGGACACATCCAGCCCCACAGTCAAAGGGAGAAGACCAGCATCTCCGCCTTGGAAGAGGAGGAAGAAGAAGAAGAAGGAGGAAGGAATAAAGGAAGCGAATTAGTTCGAGTGTCCCGCACACGTTCGCCTGGCTTCCGGTAACATGTGGCCGGCCTTGGCAGCCCCGTCGATGCCCTTCAAGGAGGGAGGAAGAAGAGGAGATCCGGAGGAGTGAGCATCGCTCGGGGGAAGGCACACATCCTTCCTTTCCCCCTCACAAAAAAAAAAAAAAAAAGAGAGCAAGATAGAAATGGTTGCAGAGAGAGGGAGGGAGAGAGGGATGCTGCGTTTCTGGACAGCCTCAGCGAGTGAGTGACTGCAGCCAGATGTTGCTATAATTCCCGTCTCCCGTCCTCGCTCTCTCTCCTCATCCAGACTGCCTTGCGAGCTTGCAGCCGTCATCCAACCGCGCACTCGCAGCGTCTCGCTCGCCGGCTCCGCTGGCGCTCGTGCTCGGAATTGCAATGGCGGCTGCACAGAGAGCGCGTTTGTGTGCGCACACAGATGCGAGGCGCGGGCTCGCAAGCACGCGATGGCGGCCGCGCGCGCGCGAGAGCCCTGCCCGCCGGCCGCGCTCGCGGGCCCGAGCGTCATCATTTATTCATGCACGCGCGCGACACAATTTGCAGCATGCGCCACTTTTTTTTTTTTTTACCCCCTTTGCCGAAAAGCGAGCGGTTTCACAGCAAAAAAAAAAAAACCCGCTCGGTGGCGCCCCACTGGGACACTTTGAAAAATTCAGCCCCTCGCACCTGTTCTGCTGATCAGCAAGTCTGAAAAACGGAACAGAAAGTCAACGGTTCTGATTCGAAGCAGGGAATTCCAGGCTTGGACTAACCCGAACGAGCCCAAATAGCAAGCAGACATCTTAAAAAAAAATTGGCAAATGGAGATGGTGAAGTTTTAATCTTTAATTAGTTTAGGGAAGGCCAGGATGTGATGGAATATCTGATGACGCACATTTGGATGTTCTTCTATTTCCGGCTGTTCTTGCATCTGTCCGGCACAAGTCGCTGAATAAATGTTGACTATGCTGAAACTTAAAGCCCCCCCAGTGGATCCGTCGGCTGCTTGGCACTCCACGCCGGCGTCCCGCAGTCCGCATTACGAGTCGAGTCAAAAGTCAAGCTTGTTTGTACGGCCCCTTTTCAACAGAGCCTCAAAAGCGTTTGACATCCTCTGGTCTCGAAGCCGGGAAAGGAAAAAAAAAAAACATTCATGGATGGTGGGGGGCGGCGCGGCGGTTCAGCTCGTAAAGCGTTGGCCTCGCAGTTCTGAGGACCCGGGTTCAATCCCGGCCCCACCTGCGAGGAGTTTGCACGTCCTCCCCGTGCCTGCGTGGATTTCCTCCGGGTGGGCAATCCGGTTTCCTCCCACGTCCCAAAAACATGCAACATTTAATTGGGCACAAGGTGTGATTGTGAGTGCAACTATGTGCCCTGCGATTGGCTGGTGACCAGTTCAGGGTATACCCCGCCTACTGCCCGTTGACAGCACTCCCCATGACCCTCGTGAGGATAAGCGGCCAGAAGAATGGATGGATGGGGAAAAAATGTGTCCAGGTCGGTGTGGTGTAGGCATTTTATCAAAAAGACACAAAATGCTTGAAAAGACACCGAAAGATGCCATTTTGGTTTATAGCAAAGGTTTTGGGTCATGCCGCTTATCCTCACAAGGGACGCGTGAAAACTAGAGCCTATTCCAGCTGGCCTCGGGCGAAAGGCAGACTACACACTGAACTGGTGGCCAGTCAGTCGCTGGGCAGATATCGAAACCATCACTGAGCGGGAATTGATCCCAAGTCGCCCACACCAAAGGGCAACCTTAAGGTTTTGGATATCTTTTCCAATCTATCAGATCCTTTGAAGACTTCCTCCTGAGATTTTCTGCCATTTTTAAATAAATGTTAGCTTTGTGTGGAAAATTAAAAAAAAAAAAAAAACATTTTACATCACGAACATTGACACTCTCACACTTCCGAAATTTGCAGTCCGCTTGAAATATTTCTACTCCCACTGATCAATACGCCGTGGATCAATAAAGACGACTAGTTAGGTCATCTTGGCAAGAGCGTTATCGACCACTTCATTCGCTACACCGCTGGGGTTTCTTTATATTGAGTGCAAGTCGGCATACGTGACGATATTTGCGGTGGATAAGTCGACGACGGTACTTTTTTTTTTTTGCACCGCACTAACATTCCGGAATTGGCTAACGCGGTCCCAGCAAAGGTTTTGTGTTCCGGCACGCTCGACTGCACTCGTGGCTTTGAAACATTCCGTACCGCCGACACAAGCGCCCTTTTCTGCTCTCCGCAGAACATCATTAGGCCTGTAATACAATGTCGGCTCGGAGTTGGTACCCTTGACCAGCAGAGGAATATTTTTCGGGGGGGGGAGGAATACGTCGCCACCTTGGAGTCCAATTAGCGGGTTCTGCCGCGCACATTAAGGGCATGACGTCGTGTCCCTTGGGGAAGAGGGGTGGTGGTGGGGGGCTACTACTTTTGTATCCTTGACTTTGACTTACCTTTGAACCGTGCCTCAACTTTGCACGGCCCGATAGTCCGACACTTACCTTGAAGTCCAATAATTAGCCCGTCGAGGCGGAGAAACGGACACCTACCGCGTAGCTGCCGGCGGAAACCCCCCCCCCCCCCCGGAGGACCCTCGAGTCGTGTTTTATTTCAAACGAGAGCTCGTGTATTTGATTATAGAGCGTGTCGTAACGGAAAAGCGCTTTGCGGCGGGCCGTAATTACAATGGGCAGGTGCTGGGCGGGCGGGGAGTGTGAATGTCAGAACTCGCACGGGAGTGAGTCACCGAGTCCACTTGGCGGGCAGAGAAATTGAACTGGCACGCCTACGCGCACGCGCACGCACGCACACAAGTCTTCCCCGCCATCTTGCTGGTCACCCACCGCACATTTCTTTTGTCCGCCGCGGAAATCCCCGCTGATATGGCAGAAATGTCAAGAGCCTTCCCTTTTGCTTGGTTTTTAGACTCAGACTGGTATTTTCACTTCATGCCTGCAACTTTTCGGTTTTCCAATATTGCACTTGGGAAATCACATCCATCCATCCATCCATCCATCCATCCATCCATCCATCCATCCATCTATCTTATCTATCCATCCATCCATCCATCCATCCATCCATCCATCCATCCATCCATCCATCCATCCATCTATCTATCTATCTATCCATCCATCCATCCATCCATCCATCCATCCATCCCCTATCTATCTCTCCATCCATCGAGCCATCCATCGTACCATCTATCATCTATCAATCACTAGGAATCCATCCATCCATCTAGCGAGCATCTATCTCTCCATCTATCTATCTCTCCATCCCTCTCAATCCATCCATCTCGCCATCCATCTCGCCATCAATCTATCTCTCCATCCATCCATCTCTCATCTCTCCATCCATCCGTCTAGCATCTCTATCCATCTATCTATCCATCTATCTATCCATCCATCTATCCATCCATCTATCCATCCATCCATCCATCCATCCATCCATCCATCTCCATCTATCCAGCCATCCATCCATCCATCTGAATCACTTCTATCTCTCCATCTATCTATCACTCCATCTATCTCCATCTAACTCTTCATCTCTCCATCTCCCCATCTATCGATCTATCTATCCATCCACCCATCCATCATCTATCTCGCATCTATCTCTCCATCTATCTCCATCTATCCAGCCATCCATCCATCCATCTGAATCACTTCTATCTCTCCATCTATCGCTCCATCTATCTCCATCTAACTCTTCATCCCTCCATCTATCTACCATCCATCTCTCCATCTATCTCCATCCATCTAGCCATCTAGCCAACCATAAATCCATCCATCTATCCATCAGAATCATATCTATCTCTCCATCCATCCATCCAAACATCCGTGTCTCACTTATGAGCAAAATAGAAATATTTTTCAAACTGTGACGCAGCATTACAAATCTGTGAAAAGGAAGTATTCCACTCAAGGTCAATGCATTTAAAAATTTTGTTTTGATTATATTTCAATTTTTATAATGTGTGGCAGGAGTACAACTACGTCAATATTGTTTATTTTTAAAAATCATAACGTGTCCGCCGCGGCAAACCCGAACTGTCCGCGGACTTCGGATGCGGTCAGTGGCGTATGTCTTCCAGGAGCTGCTGAGGGGTCAGCTCGTCGGTCTTGACGCCCGTGCGGCTCTTCATTTCCAGGAAGAGGCCCTCGGGGTCCCGCGGGGGGTCGGCGATGCTGCGACTCCACAGGACCTCCCCGATGCCCAGCAGCTCGCGCACGCGCGCCGCGATGGCCTGCGGAGCGCACAGCGGGTCACGGCGTAAAGTTAAGACACGGAAGGGAAAGGAGGGAGGGGCCTTTTGATAATGTCAAACTTTTTTTTGGTTCGGTGCTCCCGTCGAGGCGGCTTCGTCTTATGACGGGAAGATGAAGAGGCACGTGCGTGAACGTCTGGAGGCAAATAGCGCTTCATTATCTGTTTACATCTGCCTCCACCTTGATGCTGACGCACCGGAGCAGACGCGCTGAGCTAATTTAGCCGTCATCTCGAGACAGGCACGCGGGAACAACATCCTTGTTTATTTTTGTTTACCTCGTATTTGTGCGGACGGGCTGACAAAAACCTCCAAGATACGGCATCTGTAAAGCTGCATTAGCGTGGCTCTTAACCGTTAGAGGAGGGTGTCGAAAATGTGGCCCGGGGGCACAGAGAACACGTTCACTGATATTTTTCAACAAAAGTAGCTTTTGTTCACTGGAGGGAGCATGAAAAACACAAATCACCTTGATGCACTTGCGAAGGCCAAAAAAAAAAGACAAGTTTCAGGCGCATAAGCCACAATTATTGTGATCCGGAACCTCTTGAGATGCAAACTAAAATGAGGTTGATACAGCTGCTCTCGTCGATAGCACCACGGCTAGTTTTGCTGCATCACACTCGGCCGTTCCTAATATTTTGGTGGGGATATTCAGCTTTAGCGGCACGGTGGATTCGGCTGGTAAAGTGTTGGCCTCGCATTTCTGAGGTCACGGGGTTCAATCCCGGACCCGCCTGTGTGGAGTTTGCATGTTCTCCCTGTACCTGCGTGGGTTTCGTCCCACATCCCCCCCCCCCCAAAAAAAAAATGCAACATTAATTGGACACTAAATTGCCCCTAGGTGTGATTGTGAGTGCGGCTGTTTGTCTCTACGTGCCCTGCGATTGGCTGGCAACCAGTTCAGGGTGTGGCCTGACAGCTGGGATAGCCTCCAGCACTTCCCTCGACCCTCGCGAGGATAAGCAGCAAAGAAAATGGATGGATGGATATTGATCTTTACAACAAGTGCAATTAATGAATCAATCCAAAGTGAATGTAATACATTGCGTGGGTGTAACCTAATTAAGCGGCCAGCGAACGTTTGTGAGTCAGTCGCGTATGTGAACGCGCACGCTGTTAATTCATTTAAATTAAAGCACACAGGGCCTCTGACAAGCAGATGGCACATATTGCCAAATGCGTGCAAAGAGGAGCCTCTTTACGTCTCTTTCATCTTGTACTTAAAACCCGTTTGTGTGTGTGTGTCTATTTTAAGCCTCGTGAGCAACTTTCACTACCTGCATATGTTTAAAATCTGTGATTCCGAGCCTCGGCATGTGGGCACAGTCCACAAAGATCAGCTTCCTGCCGGTGACACAGTTCTCGGTGAAGCACAGCTGCCGCAAAACAACAAAAATAATTAAATTTTGTGTTGCGTCTACCTCGCGTTTACCATATGAACGTACTGTGTACTGTGGAAATCCAATGGACTCAATCCATCTCGCAACATCCTCACAAGTCCACTGCAGGAACGCCATGTTGGGCGTACCCATGTTGCCTAGGAAACTGCCCCTTGGCCACTCCGGGTAGTTAAACGTGATTCGCCTCAAAACAATCTTAAATGTTTTTTTTTTAACCGCTTTTATAAAATGATAAACTCCACTGGAGTTGTTTGACGTTGTTGCGCGGACCTTTTGACATGTTTTTTTTTTTTTTTTACGCAGACGTTCCCAAAAGGTTTGAAACAGAGACAGGTTGAAGTCGGGCGTCGCTGTGACAGCAGCCAATCAGCTACTGGGGATTTAGGGCGGCCGACGAATGCCGCCAGGTGATTGGTTCGCTGTTTAAAACTCACGCCTAAACAAGGAAGTGAACAGGGATTTGATTTTTTTACTCGATGTACATATCACATGGAGTAACATTTGGCCACTGACCAAGCTCTTCGAGTCATTTATATTTCGCTGGTTAGCTTCCCATGCCTTGTGTATTTTTTTTTTTTTTGCCAAGGGGGAACGTTCTGCAGTAGACTCCGCGTTCTGTGGTGGGTCGCTTGAAGGACTAAAGAAAAAGTAACACTACTTTCCACAATGGCAGCAATACTCCGCTCCGTGCTGAGGAAGAAGGTAAAAGCATAGAAACGGCATTTAAGTGTCCCGTTCTGGGCCAGTCGGGTTGAAGCTAAGCAGCTACGTGGCTAACCGTTAGCATGCACGGCTGTTGCAGAGTTTGCTCATGAGACTTGTGTTTGTTCTGGTAAAACTGGTTTTTATAGTCCATGCATGTTTGCATAAATCAGTAATTCAAGTTGACAGTAGAATGTTTTAATTGTCTCGATTGAATCAGTTTTTATTTGCTTACCGTCAAGCAGAAGGTCACGTGGAGTATTAATATAAATCTGTTTTAATACCTTCTAGACATCCACCGCGCAGCTGGGTCGTGTGTGCTACTCGTCTGTGGTAAGGAAAGCTCGCACTGTGGCGCTTTTGTAACTTTCCAACACGTGAACGTCACACAGACGTTCGGAGACTACGTGGAAAAGAGTTCTCCACGTCACTCTTTTTTTAAAAATTCTCTTATTAAAGCCCTTTTCACAGAAAACAACTCTTTCAAACCTTAGTTCAGCATTACTTGTCAATAAAATACAAAGCTATCCATCTATCCCTCCATTTTATCAAAGGGTGAGCGTTACATTACATAAATGTGTAATTATTAACCGTACATTTTCAAGCAAGTCCCAAGTCACAGTTGGGGGATCTAAAAAAACAAAAACGTCTTAACCGTCAAAATCCTGATGGCCTCATGTCTGTCTGAATGATACCTAAAATAAAATTAATAAAAGAAAAGTGTATGACGGCCTATACAATCGGCATTTAACCTGTTTGGTGTGCGCCTCTTCTCGTCCAATCAACTGAGAGCCTAAAATTAAATTTCACCGAAAGCTCTCCGATACGAGCGCTACTGCCATTTTTAAAGTGTATGGAATGTGTAATTGCTAACGCAAATTACGTTATCTCGACGAAAATATATGTTCTACTGTTCCATAAAATGCACATCCTGTTTTTTACCCCAAAAATATAAGTGTTAAGGAATTAAAGTACACAAACTTTGACCTACTTTCTCTTGCATGCAAAACGACCCATTTCGTGGGCGAACCTCTGACGTCACAAATTCTGGGATGGGCTGTTTTGGAACGACGATAAGCTTGGGAGTCTTTTGTATCCACGCCGTAGAAAATCCCCATTCATTTCGAGAATTCCTCAGTGATTGTAAGCTAAAACCAATCTGTAAAAATGATTTATTATTATTTTATTTTA
This sequence comes from Syngnathoides biaculeatus, assembly GCF_019802595.1. Lineage (NCBI taxonomy): Eukaryota > Metazoa > Chordata > Actinopteri > Syngnathiformes > Syngnathidae > Syngnathoides > Syngnathoides biaculeatus. The sequence continues at coordinate 9,534,744 of NC_084662.1, read as the reverse complement.
TTACTATTATTAAAACTGTGCAAAACAAATATAAGCGTACATCTGAGATGACACGCTCTGGCGTCCGTTAATGGGACGAGCCGAAAGAAAGCAGCATTATATTATTATATTATTACTTATTTGTGAAAATATACCAATTTAGACCACGTTATCAGCTTCTGTGCGTTTTGGTGCAATAATAAGCAATTTACATTCAAAGTAGTTGTCGCGGTTGTGGCGTACCAATCACTAAATACACGGCGTTTGCATAATTTCTAAACCTCGAAAATGCCTTCAGGATATGGAAGCCTTTACTATTTATCACTTTATGACTAACTAAACCAAACAAGAACTTCACAAACGCTCACCAGTCGATATTTCCAACACGAGGCATATCCTCCACGATGGGTCCGACTCCTGCGCCGGGTTTTTCATCGCCAGCTACTTCGCCTGAATTCGAACGTGTGCGCTAACTGGCTCAAATTGATAACCTTTAACGCCTTCATAAAGCTCGTATTCTTCGCCGTCTTCGTGGGACCCTTCAGCATAATGTTCATCGCTCGAATTATTGGGAAATTCATCGGTGTATTCCTACAAGATCCATGTTGTTGTCACAGCTTTCTCCACCACGTTTCCGTCCTTTTCCGGCAGATACAGCAATGTGCGATCATTTGTTGCAAATAATCGAAAAATAAAAAAATTTTCCTTCATAACAGATTTAAGATTCGTATTCAGCATAAAAACTGTGTAATATTTGCAAAAAGGTACATTGTGGTCCTTCCATTCCCTTTAAAAAATTCCTTTTCAAAAGATAAAGGGGCCTAATAACGTTCCCACTGAGCGTTTACTTCATGTGAGCGTGTGTTTGTGTGACCTGTGCAGCCCACCACCAAGCTGTTCATTGACGGCAAATTTGTGGAGTCCAACACGTCGGAATGGCTCGACGTTCACAACCCTGTGAGTATTTCGAGCCGCGTACTCTGGCTTTGTAACGCTTGGGGCGATAAGACGAGTACTACATGAGAGTTCCGGGCCTCAGCGGCGTTCCGCCAAAGCTTATGACTGCTCGTAAATACGCTAGTCCGATTTATAATGTTGTAAAAGATCAGAAAAAAATCATTCTGCTATAAATGTTAATGCGTTACCCGAAGTAACGACTTCCCTACAATGGTCGCAGTCGGCGTGTCTGAACGCACTGTCTCTGCCCCCCCCCCACCCTCGCAGGCCACCAATGAGGTGGTGAGCCGCGTTCCCAAAGCCACCCAGACGGAGATGCTGTCCGCCGCGGAGTCCTGCTCCCGCGCGTTCCGTTCCTGGTCGGAGACGTCCGTCCTGAGCCGCCAGCAGATCTTCCTACGCTACCAGCAGCTCATCAAAGACAACATTGTAAGAACTGCTTTGCGCTGCAAGTGTGATGTGTGATTACCCATCTTTTAAATTTTTTATTTTAGAAAGAGCTGGCCAAGATGATCACGCTGGAACAAGGCAAAACTCTGGCAGATGCCGAGGGCGACGTGTTTCGGGGACTGCGTGAGTCAAAGTCTTGATATTTTGTCCTAGAGGTCTTCCGCTTTTGGTTAAAAATCAGACAAAAAGGATCAGAAACTCCTCGTGAACTTCATGCCAAAAGCTTTATAGGCTCTTCAAAATAATCAGAAATAATCTAATAAAATATAGAAATAAATATCTGAATGAAGTCTGTTTCTCAAAAGGAAAATGTCCAGAATCTTGGAAAAATAGACTTTTTAAAAATTATTTGATTTACGTAAAACGTTTTGGATCGTCTTAAAAAGCGCTGGAAGATATTTTTGGTATTCTGACAAAATTTCCGTGTAGGGTCTTGTGAATATATCCTACTTGAATAATAATAATAATAATAAAAAAAAATTATAACCTACACAGGTGTCAAACTGAAAGCCCGGTGGCCAGATCCGGCCCGCCGCATCATTTTATTTGGCCCGCATAGGCAAATCATGTGTACCAACTTCCATGATTTTTTTTTTTTTGTTCAAATCCGTACCAAAATTTCAAATTGTCCTATCATAAAGGATAATGTTGAGATATTATAAGCATTTCTGTGTTACCAAGCAACAATAGTTGGAAAACCCCAGTACCCTTGATTTCTAATTCCAAAATGAGTTCATAAATTTCATGCATAAATATGATGAGGCGGTTAAAGATTTTTTTTTTTATGGTTTCACAGCCACAACGGCCCTCAGAGGGAAACCGCAAGTACAATGTGACCCGCGACAAAAACGAGTTATATATTTATAGTATAAAGTAATGTCATTCTAGCCAATCAGAAGCCCAAAAAAAGTCACCTAAAAGATCGTCGCATTTTAAACAGGGACAAATCAAGGACTCATTGAAAATCATTTTTTAATATAATAATTTATACGTCGTCGTTAGAAACAATTTAAAGGCTGGCAAAGGTGCCTGCCAAACCAACAGATGGCGGCATCGCCGGGATCGTGCCAAGCCCGCTCTCGACAATCGCAAGCCCGAAGAAAGTCGCTTGTGGAAAATTGACACTAGTCGAGCTTTGTCATTTCCGTGCAATATTTCGTGGATTCAAATGGCAGTTTGCATATTGACAAAATACGCCAAATGGCAAAATAGAAGTGGCGGAAATGAAGTCTTATTCCTGGTGTTCTTCATCTTCACCGATTGATGTGTCCCGTAAAGACAGCTGCGCAGCGGATTGCGGCGCGAGGCTTCCTAAGCGTCCCGGAGAGCTTTTTATGTGTCGCCGTCTCCAGATTGATCGCTGCTGGCCACTTAATGGGCCGCGATAAAAACACAATTTTGCCCTCCCTCTCCTGTTTTTTTTTTTTTTTTTTTTTCTGATGTTGGAAACAGAAACCCGCCGCTAATTGTGCTGTGAACTCGTCCGCTGCAAAACCTGGTTCACGCTAACGTGGCTACTGGCGATGACAGTCAATGGAATGCTCTGGTGCACGATGGCTCGACTCACTCGTTTTAAAGTCAAATGCGCATTCCCAAATTTCTGACGTTGAACACCTCGTCAAGATATACTCACAAACTCAGTAGGGCCCCGTTGTGAGTTGTAATTAATGATCCCCTGACACCAGTTTGGACTTTTCGACTTTGTTGATGATTTCTTGGATTTCGCAAGGCTGCATTTGACCCAAAACTGGCTGGACATGTCAATCATAACAGGATGCAGCCCAAAAATAAAAAAATACAAAGTTTGAAAGACCCTTGCTGAAACTGAGCAGGAAGTTGGGCATTTTGCTCTGAGGCAGTTGTTTTGGATGGAAAATGTTCGGGTTTATATTCTGGCAAATTTGTGTGAGTGAATTCCCCCCATATTTTGATGTTATTATTTATTTAGTCCAAATTTATTTATTTTATTTTATTTTTGGGCACCCTCTCATGTAGCAAAATCAAAAAACATGATTAATTTTCCTCTTTTCCATCACTCTCGTTGAGGAATTCAGTAACGAACCGCGTTCCATTATCAGCAGGAAAAACAGGCGACGGCATTCGCGGGTGTGCCGTCAGGTTGAGGATTTACTAGCGCGCCGTTTCCGCCGCCCTTTTGCAAATGTTTTACCCAGAGGCGATCCACAAACTGCTCCAGAAACCGCTGCCGGAGCCAGCAGGCGGAATGCGATGATGAAATTGTTGAACAGAATTTGAGATTGTAGAATGCTAAACGGTTAGCACTTGCGATTAGCATTAGCGCGGTAGCAATTGAATTACGGTAACTTCCTTGTAGCTCACTCATAATTATCATTTTATAAGTGCATGAAACATCAAAATGAGTGCGTTTAAAAAAACCCTCCCTCGGCAGAGGTGGTGGAGCACGCCTGCAGCATCACGTCGCTGATGCTGGGCGAGACGCTCCCGTCCATCACCAAGGACATGGACACGTACACCTACCGCCTGCCCATCGGCGTGTGCGCCGGCATCGCCCCCTTCAACTTCCCCGCCATGATCCCGCTGTGGATGTTCCCCATCGGGATGGTGTGCGGCAACACGTACCTGATGAAGCCGTCTGAGCGCGTGCCCGGGTGCACCATGCTGCTGGCCAAGATGCTGCAGGACGCCGGCGCGCCCGACGGCACGCTCAACATCATCCACGGGCAGCACGCAGGCCAGTCCCTTTTTAGAGAATCGTGCCGCGGCGTCTGCTCGGAGGAGGACTTCAAAACTTTTCGTGTGTCTTTAACGCAGCCGTCAACTTCATCTGCGACCATCCCGCCATCAAGGCCATCAGCTTCGTGGGGTCCAACCAGGCGGGGGAGTACATCTACGAGAGGGGCTCCAAGAACGGGAAGAGGGTCCAGTCCAACATGGTACGAGCCTAAACGCTCAAAACTCAAATTTGTTACTTTATTTTTATGGACAGCATTGTGGAAAAATTGCACTTGCACTGGCGTTTTTTGTGAATAATTAAAACTGCGAGAATGTGACCCGGGCTTTATCTATCTATCTATCTATCTATCTATCTATCTATCTATCTCTATCTATCTATCTATCTATCTATCTATCTATCTATCTATCTATCTATCTATCTATCTATCTATCTATCTATCTATCTATCTATCTATCTATCTATCTATCTATCTATCTATCTATCTATCTATCTATCTATCTATCTATCTATCTATCTATCTATCTATCTATCTATCTATCTATCTATCTATCTATCTATCTATCTATCTATCTATCTATCTATCTATCTATCTATCTATCCATCCATCCATTTTTATTTTTCTTCTTTAAACTACAAGAAAAAAAAATTATAGTTCTGAAAAAAAGATGTTTTTAAAATTTGGGTAAATATTTAAGAATGTTGCAATTCAGAGTTAGTACGTGAAACTTCTTCGGTAAAAAAAAAAACAAAAAGGATTAACGTAATTAAAAAGGAGTCAAACTTCGTGTGAATATTTTTGTTACTCTTTTATGTGTTTTAAGCTAAATTTGGATTCTTTTCACCGTCATTAGTGAACTACAACTTTTAAAAATTCCTTACTATCACCTTTACGACTGTGGTGTAACTCTTCATAAATTTAGATATGATTTCGGGCCAATTTGGAAGGGCTTAGCTGAAAAGAAAGTACCGTAATTCCCGGCCTAGAGAGCACACCCGGTTTACAAAAAATACTTGACAGTAAAAATCACAAAGACAGGGCACTAACACGCTAGCGCAGCGCGAGCAGGGCCGGACCGGTAAAAGTCACTTCCTCGGCACATATATTCCACCAGTCTCACTCTTACCTTTTCCGCTCAAGTGCCCCCTTGCGTCCGTTAGAAGAAAATGCACAAATTAGCCGCATCACCGCATAACCCGCAGGGTTGAAAGTGTGAAAAAAGTTGTGTATTTGGTCCTCCTAGAAAGCAATCTTTTTTTTCTTATAAAAAGCTGACAGAAGGAAAAAACATACAAGACCATTAATTTGATTGAAATTTTATTTCAAGCTTACATTTGTTAAAAAAATACTATGAGGATGAAAGTTATATATGAATTTGTCATTTTTCAAGGAAAATTTAATGTGTGAATAGATTTTTAATGTTTATACAAACAAAAATTAAAATTAGGAAAAACAAATGTGATATGTGAGCAAATGGTAGATGGTCAAAACAAAAAAAATGATACATGAATAGATTTTTCTTGTTTTTTTTTCCCGCCTTTTACTATGAATTGTTTTTATTAGAATTATTATTTATTTTATGATTCATTGTGATTAAATGTATTTAATATATACATGGTCAAGAAATCTTTTGATGTACTTTCGTCCCATTCATTCACCTGCATTTACTATGTCTTCGTCGTAGGGCGCCAAAAACCACGGTGTGGTGATGCCCGACGCCAACAAGGAGAACACCATCAACCAGCTGGTGGGCGCGGCTTTCGGCGCGGCCGGCCAGCGCTGCATGGCGCTCTCCACCGCCATCTTTGTGGGCGAGTCCCGCGAGTGGCTCCCGGAGCTGGTGGAGCGCTCCAAGTCGCTGCGCGTCAACGCAGGTAAGCGTGTTGCGCTCGCTCGCTTGCCGCCGCCGCCGACTTGTTGTCTCACAGTCAACGGTGTGAAGGCGATCAGCCGGGCGCCGACGTGGGCCCGCTCATCTCGCCCGAGGCGAAGGCCCGCGTGGAGTCCCTGATCCAGAGCGGCGTCAGCGAGGGCGCCGAGCTGCTGCTGGACGGCAGGAACGTCCACGTCAAAGGATACGAGAACGGCAACTTTGTGGGGCCCACCATCTTGGGCAACGTCACGGTGAGCCGGCCGCCAAAACCTCTTTCTTCGTGCGTCCATTTTGACAGGAAGTAGTATGACGGGTGACTCTTCCTTTTTTCTTTTTTTTTTTTCATAATTTAACATTTATTTGATAAACAAAAGTATTCATTAATTAATTTACCGTGTGTGGTGAAATAAGTATATTTAATTATCGGCATTTAACAGTTATTTTCCATCCAGCCATTTAACAGTTATTTTCCATCCAGCCATTTTCTGAGCCGCTTATGCTCACGAGGGTCGCGGGGAGTCCAGGAGCATATCCCAGCTGTCAAGGGGCAGGAGGCGGGGTACACCCTGAACTGGTCGCAAGCCAATCACAGGGCACATAGAGACAAACCGTCGCACCTTGGGGCAATTTAGAGTGTCCGATTAATGTTGCATGTTTTTGGGATGTGGGAGGAAACTGGAGTGCCCACCCGGAGAAAACCCACGCAGGCACGGGGAGAACATGCAAACTACACACAGGCAGGATTGAACCCGGGTCCTCAAAACTGCGAGGCCGCCGTGCCGCCTTACTGGACTTGCTAGTGTATGGAATTGTAAGAGCTCGTGGGCCATACTTTGCCTACGCCTGACGTAAAAGCAATTTTGCCACTTTGCTAAAATGAAATGTCGGGTGACCGCAGATGTATTTGCACAAACTGCATCATGACAAACAAAACCGTCCTAACACTTGAGCGGTTGCCTCTTTTTCGCTGCTGGGTCGGGCATTTCTTCACCGGGCCCATCGAGTATCATTAAAAAAAAGTTGCGGTGCATTGTTGTGACTTGCCGCAGCTGTTAAGTCTCTTACACCCCCCCCCCCCCCCCCCCCCCCTGAGCTCATGTCCCGAGGGAGCCGATAAAATACTTTTTTTTTTTTTTTTCCACACTTTCACCGAAGCATAAAAAGTTTGAACTTTCAAGCGGCTGCCGGGGGGGCGGCAAACAGTTAATATTTATCGTGTGTAATGATGTCTTCAGCCGGACATGACATGCTACAAGGAGGAGATTTTCGGGCCGGTGTTGGTGGTTCTGGAGGCTGACGACCTGGATGACGCCATCGCCCTGATCAACAACAACCCGTACGGCAACGGGACGGCCATCTTCACCTCCAACGGCGCCACGGCGCGCAAGTACACGCACGGGGTGGACGTGGGTCAGGTGAGGACTTAGGCATGTCCTTACATAACAATAATCCTGTTTATAATGATATAGATGAATAATTGACCACAGCATTTGGGCCTCAACACCCATTTGTGGTTTCTTGCAGATCGGCGTCAACGTTCCCATCCCCGTCCCGTTGCCAATGTTCTCCTTCACCGGCTCCCGCGGCTCCTTCAGGGGAGACACCAATTTCTACGGCAAGCAGGTGGGAAAAGCTTCAAAACGGCCCGTTCGCGAACAAAAAGTAAATTAATCAACAAGGACCACAAGCAAAAATCGTGTTGTTGTGTTTTTTTTTTTTTTCCCCCCTCGAGTAGGGCATCCAGTTCTACACGCAGATCAAGACGGTGACGTCGCAGTGGAAAGCCGAGGACGCCACCGTCACGACTCCGGCCGTCACCATGCCAACCATGGGACGCTAAAACGTGCGGCGACGCCTTCGCTGACTGACGTGTGCCTTAAAAAAAAAAAAAACATGACTGGGGAACGGAGGAATGCTGCTCATTTTTCATATCGAAACAGTTTTAATAGGTTGGTTTATTAAAAGTTAAATAAGTTGTCATCCACGTTCCTCCAACAGACCAAGTGCTGTCGGTCCGCATCGACGACGTCCTTTCCGTGATCGGTTCGCTTCCGCGGGAGCGATCAACAAGTTCGAGACGAGCCTCCGAGCGGTCACACTAAACGTCTTCCGCTGACAAGCGCTTCGCTGCATGCGCACCAAATGTTCTGTTGTACCGGACGCGTACTTGTTTTCCCGTGCTTAATGTGACAACACACCTTCAACCATGATACTTTGTATGCTCTGTGTAAGGCCAAAGATGGCTGCTGTCTCAGATTGAGGTTCAATGGCAATAAATTGCAGTAGTTCGTTCACTTGTGATTAGTGATGTCGTCTCCTTCTGTTTGGAAAGCCTTCATAATGCTAATATGTGCTGACATTACCCCATTTTCAGACATTAAATTTACAAAGTAATTAGAATGGCAGGTGACTTGAACCCAAAACCTCTGAACTGTGAGGCAGATATGCTAACCACTTCTCCTGTTCTGCCCCAGTATCGTTCCAAAATATACATAAACAAATATACAAAATAATTACGTTTTATTTAAGGTGAGTAGTGCCAAGTATGAGCTAAGTTTGCTAAGTGACATTTAGCGTTTCAAATTAAGGTTGAAAGCCATGGTTGTGATTACAAGTTACAATTTGAAGCCTGAATACATTTATTATCATCATTGTTTCAAGACAGGGAGAGGGTTTTCTTAATATGATGACAGTTTTTTTCTTTAAGGTGTTTATTTTTTTTGTACATGTTTTGCGTTCATTTGACGTGAGGACGTATGGCGAGGTAAATTGACGTCATAGCTACGCTAGCCGGACGCGGTTCTTCTGGCTCTTCGAAACATGATGGTGAGATTTAGACGTTTCTCTCTTTATAGTTCTACTTTTATTTAATTTCTACTCCATCTCGACGTGTTGCGAGACGGTTGAGGAGACTCGTCAAAGTTCGTTTTTGTGGTCTTTTTTTAAATCTCGCGTTTGGTTTGGCGTACTATTCAGCTAGCATGTCGCGTATTAGACGGGCTAAGGAAAAGTTGTAAAAATAACTGGACTGTTGAAATATGAGATAAAATTCCCTTCTTTGTCGTTTGGTTTGAGGACGTACATGAAGTGTGTCGAACTAGGTTGAATTAATGTGGAGTTTATAGCCAAATAAACGCTTACTGCTGAGCGTCACCAGCTAAATCAATTTGTTTTTTACTTATTTACTCTACAACTTTCAATATAGTATTAAGCGGCTTTTACCCACTAATTTAGTCAGTGTATCATTTGCGTTATATTTTATTATTCTTACATTATTTTTTCTCCTAGTGAAAAACCTTTTGTTTCCCCCATATAAATAAAAGGAAATACGAAATTATTGTTACCAGGGTCGATTAAGACACTGTTTTTCTTCCATTTTAGAAACAAAAAGTATTTTTATCTTTATTTCTGGTTGAAAAACAAATAATATAATATAAATTACCAGTACCAGGGTCAATCCAGAGACCTGAACTGGAAGGAAGAGCTCTAACCTTTTTTGGCAAATGTGGAAGTTGATTGCCCATCGATTCAAATTCTAAAATGCTTACTGAGCTTAACTTAACAAAGCTAAACGTTGCCTAATGTCTGAAAACTGTGATTATTAATGAATTCTGCACATTTCAACCTCTGAGGATATCAGAAAGATAACTAACGTTCCAGATTCGGTGAACATTAAGCTTTTTCCTCTCCGTAGGCACTCTCATTACAGTAAAAGCTCAAAATCGCTTCATGAGAAAAAAAGACATAGGGTGCACAAAATCCATAATACTTTATATTTTCCGACGTTTCTTGTAGGCATCAGTAGTCCATTTTGTCCATTTTTGGCGACGATTTCAGTTTTCATACATTAAGCGACGTTCTGCTTATTTACGCTTGCGTTAAATTGTTTTCGACTGTCCTCTTTGAAAGTACTCTGACAATTACATCTTTTACAGAAAGTTTATTAAAAATAACAAAGTAACTTTTACGACACGCTTGTGGTCCTCGTCCCCGCAGAGGGAAGATGAAGCCGAAGCTGCTCCCGCTGCTGGTCAGTTTGGTGGTCGCCGTCGGGGCTCGGCTCGCAGAGGGGACGGACGTCTGCGGCGGCACCGACGGCGGCACGCTGTCCGCCGTCCTGCGCCGGCCGGTCAACCGCAGCAGCGTCTCCTACGCCGTCATGTTTGACGCCGGCAGTACGGGGACACGAATCCACGTCTACGCTTTCCTTCACACCCGAGAAGGTCCTCGAAAAGCTCAGCGCCTCTGTGAACGCGTCCAGTTGTCAAATTCACAGTTTTTTAAAATAAAATTATTAGAGGAAATACAAATAGCTTTAAAAAAAAACAATTGAGATATAAAAATACATGATATATACTTTTATTTAAAAAAAAATACAATACTAAAATCCTTTGGCAAAAATACAAACTTTTGATGAAATCTACACAGAAATTTGAAAAATATGCAACCCTTAAGCGCTCTTTTGCCAACCTGTGCGTCACTAAATGTACTTTAAATATAAAAATGACAATGATTAAAAAAAAAATACCAAATTTGTTAACATTCACACAGATAATTGGGAAAAACAAGTATTTGAAAAAATACTACAACTAAATGATAAAAGTATTAGCTATTGGGGGGAGACATTTTGAAAAAGTGCATCAAATATACACTATTTGATCAATACATAAATGTAAAAAAAAAAATGCGTATATTAGAACAAAATACGAAAAATATTACATGGCAAAAATTCCCAGATAATATGAATACATTTTCATGAAATGATGATAATGACAGAGAAATTCAACAGAAAATAAAAACTTTAATGAAAAGCAAAAATAGTATGAATTAAAAAAATCAAAACAGATGAAAAAAATTGTAACCAAATATTAGACCAAATGTAAACAAAAACAGTAGTGACTTAAAATACGCAGATGTTAGCAGTAAATTTAAAAAATATTACAAGCCAAAAAAAAAATAGGTAAATATGCAAACCACTATCTGAAAAATGTATTTGTTTTAAAATGCTATCGATGAATACAAAAATATATTTGACAAGTATGCGATGCAAAAATATCACCGCTTTGCCCGTCAACTTGTTGTTCTCCTGACACGTGCGTGCATGTGTATCCTAGACGGGCTGCCCGTGTTGGACAAGGAGACGTTCGGGTCAGTGAAACCCGGTTTGTCGGCGCACGTCCACTCCCCGGAGACGGTGAGCTGACGTTCGGGCGCCAACTTCTTGGGCGGCGTCGCCGGCTTTCGGCGCTTAGCGTGTGTGCTTCGCGAAGGCCGCGCGGTCGGTGGGGACGCTGCTGAAGGTGGCCGAGAGCGCGGTGCCCCGTCATCGGTGGGCGAACACCCCCCTGATGCTGAGAGCCACGGCGGGACTCCGCTTGATGCCCCCCGACAAAGCCCAAGCGCTCCTACGTCAGGTGAGGTCCATACCTGCTAGCAAAGCTGCTGCTAATCGGCATATTCGGGAGTGCTTGTGCGACCTCATGGGAAATTTAGTCACTGGTTGATTTTTTTTTTTTTTTTTTTTTTTTTTTTTGGGGGGGGGGTGCGGTTCACTTAACTTTTGGACCTGTTAGCCTTTCGTGGATCGCAGGTGAGCTGGAGAACGTCCCTGCAGCTTTTGGCTAAAAGGATTAATTGCGCCTTGAACTGGTCGCCACATCGCGACAAAGAAATTAGAATTCAACAGAAAATCAAATGTTTTATGAAATAGTATCAATATAAAAAAGAAATAAAAATAATGGAATATATAAACTGAATATTAGACAGTAAAATGTAAAAAAAAAATAATGGCCTAAATCAATAAATAATACGAGTAAAAATACTAGAAAATTATTTGGACAAACAATACAAAAATTTCAAATTTACAAGAAAATACAATTTTTTTTTCCAAATTTACATTACATTTATGTTGCATACAAAAATGGCTGAAAAAATAATGGATGAAACAATATAGCAACAGCAATATATGGAATATTTGATATTATATGGGAAGTGGAAGTAATATATGGAAGTAAAATGTCTTATCGGGAAAAATTATTGCAATAATATTTGAAAAAAAAACATTTTAAATGTGAGGTGAAAATACACAACTATGTAGTATAAGGACATAAAAAAGTAACAGATGGGGGGAATCCAAAATAACAGGACTAACACGGAAGTAATAGAATTAAAATTTCACTCAAAAATAAATGTCTTCTATGTCTAAACATATGCAAATATATGATGACAATAAGGAGAAATTATTAGCAACGTACACAAATAGTTTGGGAAAAAAATGTACAGCTGTCAACCAAACGACTGCGCGTAAACGAGCTTGAGTTGGGGGAGCGGGAACTCGTGATGGAGTGGGGGTGTCGACAGTCACGTCAGCTTTGGTGTGGCTCGCCGTGAATAGCAATTGGGTGGGGGGGAGACAGCCTGGGAAGGTATTTTATTAATCCTCCCCCTCACTGGGAATATTGAATCCCACTGCTGACATCACACCGGATAACATTCCAATCGTGTGTCCCCCGCCCTCTCCCCCCCACTTTCCTCCTTGTCAAGGTTCAGCGCGTGTTTGACGAGTCGCCATTTTTTGTGCCGGACAACAGCGTGGCCATCTTGGACGGCGCAAGCGAAGGTCCCGGCCCCCGTCGACACATTCATTTCACGTAAAGACATTTTTTTATCAATTGGTCGCATCTTTTCCCGATTGTTTTTCAAACGCAGGAATCTTTGCGTGGATAACGGTGAACTTCCTTTCTGGTGCGTTCCGCCGCAGCCCCCGTCTTCCGGGAGTTGATATTTTTGGCTGCTGTGCGGCCTTTGAAGAGAACATCTAATGGAGCCAACCTGTTTTCAGGTCACCTTCACGCGCGCAACCAGCAGACGGCGGGAATCTTGGATTTGGGGGGAGCATCCACGCAGATTACCTTCCTGCCCGAACGCGCGGTGAGTCGGCTGTCTGTCAGATGCGGCCGCCCGACGGCCATCTTGTGGCTTTCAATTCAAGCGTATCATTTGATGCTTTGAAGGTGTAGAGGCAAAGATGGAGAAATACAAAATGCTATTTTAGATATACAAAACTGTTATATTAAAAAAAAAAAAAACTGACCAGAATATACCAAAATATTAGGTGAATACTTTACAAATATTTGAGGAAAAAAATGGTTGTGGCCCAAAAAATGTTGCCACAAAAGATATACGTAAAAAAACAGGTATTTTAGGATAAAGACAAAATACCTAAAAGTTTTAAATACTGAAGTATCTGACAAAATACAATGATACTGGAGGGGAAAAAAAGTATTACATGCAAAATGTACACAGAAGAAAAATACTACAAGATTAAAAATGACAAATGTTTAAAAAAAATAAGAAGAAATAGATGTATTATAATGTGAAATTAATTATGTTATAACATGAAAGGATCCACGTTATAATGTGTAATTGACCACATTATAACATGAAACGTATCATGTTATAACGTGTTACCTGACCTTTTATTTTTTTTGTGTGTGTGGCAGCAATACGCTTCCGTAAAAATACAATGATACTAGAGCAAAAAAAAGTAGTACATGCAAAATGCAGACTGAAATATAAATAAATAATAAATATATAAATATGAAAAATACTACAAGAATAAAATTGACAAATGTTTAAAAAATAAGAAGAAATAGATGTAAAATCTTGCGGGGAACCCCAAAAAAAACTTGGACTAAAACAATACACTATTATTAAAAAATAAAAAACTAGTATTAAAGTATTACACAAAACACAAAAAGATATGCAAAAGTGTTTGAGAAAATAATTTTTAAAAAAGAAACAAAAGTCAACTTGATGCTGGCTTCACGGATGTGTGTAGGACTGCAGCGTTGAGAAAGCGGCGCCGGACCACCGCCTCGTCACGGTGGACGTGTTCGACTCCTCTTTTCATTTGTACACTCACAGGTAAACGATACCGTGATGAGTCCTCAAGCAACGAAATTGTTTTGACAGCTCTGAATGTCACTGGCCCAGTATTTGGATCACAAACACTTTGTGCTAACTTTGAAAATGTCAGATGAATCGTGATTTTTTTTTTTTTTTTTTTTTTTTTTTTCATGAGTCACGAGCATAGAACGCTTCCCTCCTGGCTCATCCTCGCCATTGTTAATGATCCTGCTTTGTTGTCCTGCAGTTACCTTGGCAACGGACTGATGTCTGCGCGACTCTCCACGCTGCGTTCTCATAGTACTGCCTATTTATTTATTTTCAACATGTGCCTAAGCAAGTAAAGCAAATTACCGTAATTTCTCGCGTATAATACGCTCCTGAGGAATTTCCTTCTACCAGTGTATAATATGCGCCATGAATTTGCTGGTATCTATCCTCAAAACATTTTTACAGTCTTTGTATGCATGCGCTAACGTTCATGGCTAACATCCGCAGCAGATCCTATTGCAATTATCTTGGCATTTATTGCGGAACAGCAAACACAACTGCCGCGGGCCTCAGCCGACGCCAGAATCAACAGAACAAAACGTAGCGAACGCGACAGTTAGCGCGCTCCCGCCGCCGTTTTCTCGGGTTCTTTCGCCTGCTCCCCAAAACTGAGAAGCGCGATGCGTTCAAAACCGCTCGCTGTTATGGTCCATCCGGGACCGTTGATAAATTCAAAAGCACCCTTGGTGAGCAACAAAAACAATTACCGTAATTTCCGGCCTATAAGCCGCGGCTTTTCTCACACACTTTCAACCCTGCGCTTTATGCCGTGATGCGGCTAATTTGTGCATTTTTTTTTCTTCTAACGGTCGCAAGGGGGCACCATACTGATGTAATTTTTACCGATATATTTATAATTTTTTTTTTAACTGGCCCTGTTAGCGTTAGCGCAGCAGCGCACAGCTGTGGCGTATGTATGTACCAAATGGTATTTCCTTTACAAATATCTTATAATAATAGTCTTATGACCAGGTGCGCTCTGTAGGCCGGGAATTATGGTACAATATTCTACGCAGTGTAAATGTAAAGTATTACACACTGCATATCAAATTGGAATGAAAGTACTACACTTTTTTTTTTCACAAGCCGGACATACCAGAATATGTTTATACAATATGAATTCCCCCCCAACATTCACATTTTGTTTGACGCTTTTGACTTTTGAAACATTTTGGAGAACAAATAATTTGTATTATACACAAGAAGTTGCGGTACCTGTGTGTTTGCGCTCGTGAGTGTGCATATGTTCTCCTTTTCCAGGTGCGTCAGGTCCAGTTTTCAAAAGTCCATGTCTGCCCAAAAACTTCCAGGGCGAGTGGAGCTTCGGCGGGGAAACTTACCAAGTGAGCGGCGACCCAGAAGGCAAGCTCGGTTAAAAAAAAGAAACCCCAAAAAATGTCTTGATCAATCGTTTTATTATGTTGGTGCATCATGATACAACCTTTTCAATTTAAAAGTGTTGTGTTTAGGTGCGTCAGAATGAATGAATGTTGTGTTCAGGTGCATCCGGTTACAAGGCATGTTATGAGAACGTGTTGAAGACGGTCAACAGTATCACTCGTCAAGCACTTCCTGGTCATCTTGAAGCGGACCAGACTCTTTTCTACGCGTTCTCCTTCTACTTTGACCGCGCTGTGGACGCACACCTCATCGGTACACGCACACAAACACGGCGTCCGTCATGTGACTACGTTTTTGATTGATTGTGGCGAGCGGGCACCTCCTCCCTCCCGCTGCAGACGAGATCCACGGAGGGATGCTGAGGGTCCGGGACTTCACGAGGAGCGCCGAGGAGGGTGAGATGGCGTCGGCGCCGTCGCCGTCACCGTCGGATGAGTGACGTGGTCTCGTTCTTTAGTGTGCGAGGAGACCAGCGAAGCGGTTTTTCCCGACAGTCCTTTCCTGTGTCTGGACTTGACGTACATCAGCTGCCTGCTGACGGACGTCCTCGGCTTCGGGGACGACGCGCCGCTGCGGGTGAGTCACCGGCGTGACGTGTCGGTACGCGCGCATTTTACAAAATTACAACAACAAAAAAAAGGGGGGGGGTGCCTCCTTAGTAGTTGTGGGTAGTAACAGTTTACTCCATTACATTTACTTATATAGATTGCACTTGTCAAAGTTTCAGTGCCACATACTTTTTACTTTTCAGTAGTATAATTCATCTGCTTTCTTCCCGTTATATTTTTAATTTGACTCGTTACTACTTGCCGTTAATTGGACACTCTAAATTGCCCCTTGGTGTGATTGCGAGTGCGGCTGTTTGTCTATGTGCCTTGCAATTGACTGGCAACCAGTTCAGGGTGTGCCCCGCCTCCTGCCCGTTGGCAGCTGGGATAGGCTCCAGTACGCCCCGCGACCCTCGTGAGGATAAGCGGCAAAGAAAATGGATGGATATTACTACTTGCGCGATATTTGTCAGGCTGAGTCATGTGACTCTATACTCCAGCAAATAGGCTACATCAGTGGTGTCAAAATCAAGGCCCGGGTCCCAAATCTGGCCCAGCCGCATGATTTTATGTGGCCCGCACAGGCGAATCATGCGTAACGACTTTCACAGTTTTTGCTAAAATCTGCGCCAAAATTTCCCTTTGTCATATCCTAAATGATATTGAGATATTGCAAGCATTTTTGTGTTGCCAGACATCAAAAATACAGTACAGCCTCGGTTCTCAAACCCCCCAAACAAATAGGTTTTTGAACAAAAATTTTTAGATCTTTTTTCCGCTTCTGTTTTCGAACAAAAATCGGTAGTCGAACGCCCCTAACAAAACCCGGAAATAAAACGCGTGCTGTAGTTGATTCAGTTTTCAAGCAAATCGGTTTTCGAACCGCCTTCTAGAACGGATTGTGGTAGAGAACCGAGACTCTACTGTGGTTGAAAAATCCTTCCCTTGATTTATGATTCCAAAACCACTTCATAAATTCCACGTGTAAATATGATTAGGCGGTCAGAGATTTTTTTTTTATGATTTCACAAGTCATAACGGCCCTCTGAGGGGAAAAACCATAACTAATGTGGGCCCCGAAAAATGAGTTTTGACACCCCGTTCTACATTGATCATATAAAGATAACGTATAACAATTTTTTTTGCTATTTAGATAAGTCAACAATGCATCAATCAAACCCAAAACCCTTTTTTTCTGTTTGCTTTTTATTTGAATAAATACAAAACGGCGTTTGAATTTGGTTGTTCTGTCGCCAGTTGAGCAAGAAAGTAAACGACGCGGAGGCAAGTTGGGCTCTGGGCGCCGCCTTGGATTACTTTGAAAGCCTCCACGTCCACATCGCAGGACGACGATGAGGAGGCGCGTGTGACGTTGACGTTTGCGGAGGTAAGTAACAACAACGTTTTCATAAACCCGTCATATCTTCTTTGGGACTTTTTTTTTTCTTTATACAAATGTCGACATTTGACACTTATTCAAAAAAATAAAACCCTTCACCCTTAATGAATAAGTACAAGAGTCTCAACTTGTAGTTTCCGCTTGTTTTTTTTTACAACAGCGCCACCACATCTCCGTAGGGGGCGCCCTCTGTCGTCATGGTGACCAGTTGGTGCGGAGGAGAGAGAACGCTCACAGAATCCGCCGGACCTGAAGAGACCATCGCCGGCGGAACTGTAAATACTCATGTCAAGGGCTTCTTTGACGCAAGCTCGCACATTTTGAGAAAGTTCTCAAAATGTAAGTACTCGTAGATTAAAAATAAAAACTTCCGTTTGACTACCTGGTGACCTGAGCATGGCGTGATGGAGATTGACGGCATCCACGCCGGCGGCCATGGCGACGAGGCCGCCGCTGCCGTCGTCACCGTCGGCCTCCAGAAGGCTGCTGCGCGTCAAAGCCTCTCCTGTCGCACAAAAAGAAAGGCAAACCTTCACACTGCGCTTTTGATGGGGACGTTTCCATTCCTTTCAGCCGCTTATCCTCACGAAAACCCACCCATGCAAACTCCACACTGGGAGGGCTGGGATTGAACCCTGGTCCTCAGAACTGTGAGGCCGGCGTTTTCCAGCTGCGCCACCGCGCCGCCCACCCAGTACATTTGTAAAGGAAATACCATTTGGTACATACATACGCCGCAGCTGTGTAAGAGCTACAAATGCCCACATTGAAACACGAGATATTTACAAAGAAAGACAGTACACAGAGAGTTTAGCGCTAACGCTAGCGCCCCGCTACCAGGGCCGATTAAAAAAACAGATATTATGGTAAAAATCACAGAGACACTGCAGTAACATAATAGCGCAGCACAGGCCGGACCGGTAAAAGTCACTTCCTCGCCACATATATTCAGCCCATCTCACGCTTACCTTTTTTCGCAAGAGTGCCCCCTTGTGGCCATTAGAAAAAATGCACAAATTAGCTGTATTACCGCATAAAGCACAGAGTTGAAAGCGTGTAGAAAAAGTCGCAATTTATATGGCAGAAATTACGGTCAATGTTTTCTTTACATTCTATTTAATTATGTCCTACAAAGCTAATTTTAGGGGAGGCTGGAACACATTAATTGCATTTCCTTTCTTTTTAATGGGGGAAGATGATTGCTGGTGTGTTTTGAGTTACAAATGTGGGCATCACCTCCAGAACAACAAATTCCTCTACTTTTAGTCACAATTTTACTAAAATTGAACGAGGGAAATACAGGAAATGTCGCAGGACCACATGTTGCCCACAGCCCTCGAGTTTGATGCCCAGCCGAGTGCATAATTGCATCTTGTATCAAGTCTGCCACCATTGTTCCAACCCACACACGCTGTACGAAATCCGCCTTTAAGTACATCTTGTTCAATTAGAGCGCGCGCGTCGGTTTCCTGAGCCCGTCTGCCTGCCGGCCTCACAATCCCCCCGCGACGCTCTCGTGCCGATAAATAAATTGGCGTGCCAAAAGAAGCGTTTTGATCTCGCGCGTCGCGGAAAAAACGTGTCACACCCTGGAAAGTTGATTAGCGCTCGTCGGGGGAGGGGAACCAAACTCAAGCACGACAAGCTTTTTTTTTTTAAGATACACTTGTACAGTGAATACTCTCTTATCGAGCAAATCGTTTTTTTGAACGAAAATTTCAAGGTTTTTTTTTTTTTTTTTTACTTCTGTTTTCAAATAAAAATCGGTACTCGAACGCCCCCGACAAAACCCGGAAATAACAGAAAACACGCAGCCCAACCAGCTGACCCACGACGCGCGTTGTTATTGTGTACATTCATTCGGTTTATGAACAAATCGGTTCTCGAAATGCCTTCTGGAACGGATTGCGTTCGAGAACCGAGGTTGTACTGTATCGGCCTCTGGGGGAGCACCGTGCGCTAGTGATCAGTTCCCAAGGGGTTCCGATTCAAATCTTATTTCTGGAAAGTCTAACTTTTTTATTTTTTTTTCAGGGTAAAATGGTGGACTAGATGTGTGCCTCACTGTCAAGCGATTCTGAGTTCAAACTTGACGCGTAGCTCAATGTTTTTCTTTTAGCATTTTTTGTGGACAAGTGGTTACTAAAGTGCCATGTGGTCCCTCATAGTCGGAAGATTCTGGTTTCAGGTCATCCCGGGCACATTTCCTGTTGTGTGTGCGTATAAATACCCGTTTCCCTGCTTTCCGCCGCGAGGCCCTCCTCCCCGTGCCGTCTCCTAACGTGGACGTTCCTGCTTCCGGACTGAGAGAACGTCTTGCCGCAGATCCCGCAGTGGTGAGGCTTCTCGCCTTCCATCACACACACACACACACACACACACACACGCGATATAGGCAAAGAGTCACTCTCTTACATGTACATATTGGGGGGGGGGGGGGTCCTGAATGAAAAGTGTACAGTGCGTAGGCGCCACTCATTGACTTACCAGAATGCACGAGCATGTGTTTCCTCAGACTGGAATACTCGGCGAAGGAGCGCCCACAGCCATCTGCTTCACACACGAAAGGCTTTTCTCCTAAACGCGACACCAACACACATATGTTCAGATTTCATAAAGCGTCGGGCAAGAAATAACGTACAGCGGTGTCTTGAGATATGAGTAACTCATGCTACGACCACGCTTAGAACGAAACATCCATCCGTGCATGTTCCAAGCCGCTTATCCTCACCAGGGCCGCAATTCCGAAGCCTGTCCCAGCTAACTTCAGGCGAAAGGCCGATTACACCCTGAACTGGTCGCAGGGCACGTATCGACATCACTGAGTGGGAATCGATCCCGTGCTGTCCCGCGCCAAAGAAGGTAGCACCACGACGCCATCAGTGGAAAACTAAACACTTGCATCTCAAATCATCTTTCCTTTTGAAATGAATCAAATGTGCCACTAATCCGTTCCAACCTACCCGCACACAAAAAAAGAGTAAAAAAACCAGACTAATAAGATAAATATGTAAAGCATTAACCAGTCTGCGCATCGAGATTTAATGCTGCAATTTGTTTCCTTGTGCTACTCATCATGTTACGCGACAAAAAAAAAAAAAAAAAAAAAAAAAAAAAAAAAACAGTCCTTTTACTGCAGCGGGCGGCACGGTGGCTCAGCTGGGAAAGCGTTGGCCTCACGGTTCTGAGGTCCCAAGTTCAATCCTGGCACGGCCTGTGTGGAGTTTGCATGTTCTCCCCGTGCCTGCGTGGGTTTTCTACGGGTATTCCGGTTTCCTCCCACAACCCAAAAACGTGCAATATTAATTAGACACTCTAAATTGTTCATAGGTGTGGTTGTGAGTGCAGCTGTTTGTCTCGATGTGCCCTACGATTGGCTGGTGACCAGTTCAGGGTGTACCCCGCCTCCTGCCTGTTGACAGCTGGGATAGGCTCCGGCACTCCCTGCGACCCTTGTGAGAATAAGCAGCAAGGACAATGGATGGATGGATGGAATGCTGCAGTGATTTTCAAACTAGGGGGTGCAGGATCATGACTTTCACCATTATTATTGAGGGGAAACATAAACAGCAGGTCTAGCGCGTCTTCGCTCTACGTTGCCCAGACCGCTTTGCTAACTAAACACCTGTGGAAGACCACTGTCCTTGTCAACAATATATAATAATAATAAATAATACAATATATGCCCGGGAGCATTATATCAATCCTCACGTTCCACCTTTTGTGTTCAAATACACGTTTCTAAAAAAGGTTCTAAAACCGTGACTATCGATGTTGACCGTTAGCACGTCAATGCCATTTTCCATTTGGGTTGGTGGCCTGTTCTTAGGAAACGTTCTTTGCTTGTGCGTATGAAATATTATGTTTCTTCGTGGGGTCGGGGGGCACACTTAAGTCCCGACTTTCCGCTTTTTCGGCGCTGGAATGTGTCCGCGTCTAACAGTGGACATTGTCCGCGCTGTTAATTTGCTTCTGGCAGGAGGAAATGGATCGGAACGCGCCGTTAAATAACCCGAAGGTCACACTGAATGAAATATGAGCGGTCGCGGCAGCGAAGCCGCTGACTTGGTCACATCTCGGGCCCCGGCGACCGCTCCCGATACCTCCGCGCGTGCGCTCGCTCACCGGTGTGCACGCGCTTGTGGTTCTTGAGGTTTCCGGCCGTGGTGAACTTCTTTCCGCAGTTGCTCTCCTTGCATACGAAAGGCTTGTCGCCGCTGTGCGTCCTCATGTGGACCTGAAGACGCTGCAGCACGTAGAAGCTCTTGCCGCAGCCCTCCGCCGCGCAGCGGAACATGCGGTCGTTCCTGACGCCACAAAAACGGCGAGAGATGAGACACGCGTGCTCCGTTTTGAGCCCGACGCGTCCTCGCATGCAAAGCGAAGGGTCAGTTGCTCTGCGGCGGTTGCGCGGGGTCTTTCATTGCCGCGGGGGGGCCGCTAAACGGATATTGAGCCATTTACAAAACGTGGCTTCGTTTATTGGTGCAAAATCATAACAATAAGCTCAGTTTTATTTCTTGTCCAAGCTGTCGAAAAACAACCACGGAGGCGACGGGGACTCGTACAATTAGGCGGATACTCCATTTTTATTTCTGCCTCTAATTTAATTTGGCATTTTATGGTTGCATTTTTCACATTTTTTTTTTCCCATGGAGAAGTAACATTTTTAAAATTGACAAACTATATTTTTTTAAAAAATACCACAAATTGGTATCTGCCCGCGACCCTTATAAGGAAAAGCGGTAAAGAAAATGGATGGAATCTAAATTTTTATGCTTTTAAATTAATTTAAGCATTATTTTGTCTCCCCAAAATTTTTAGATATTTTTTTAATGGTGGTTCACTATAGTTTGGAAACCTCTGAACTGAATAATGGTTACATTTTTTAATGAGAATATTTTCCTACTAATTTCGTAATCAAAAAAATCATTTACAAATTTTGCATTATATAATTACATTCACAAATTGACTCATTACCTCAGAAAGCTGTGAAATTAATTTCTCATTTGTAGTTGATAGACCAATACATGTATTTTTATTAGATTATACCTATAATATAGACAAATATATACACTTTTTATAAAACAATAAGGGCACTCACTATGGAGTGGAAACCTCACAATTATTAAAAAAAGAATCCGCTAAGGTCACAAAACCGCCCATCATAATTAATGTTATTAATCTTACCGTCTGTACATGACATGTCATCCGAAATTATCTTATCGTTTGTTGCTGCTTTTAATTTTAGCGGCATTTATTGGAAAAGGTGGTCACCATAGGCGGCCGTTGCTTTTACATGTTTTGTTGTTTCTACTATCGTGACAACTATGCATTCATCCATTTTCTTAGCCGCTTATCCTCACAAGGGTCGTGGGGAGTGCTGGAGTCTATCCCAGCTGTCAGTGGGCAGGAGGCAGGGTACACCCTGAACTGGTTGTGAGCCAATCGCAGGGCACATCCAGACAAACAGCCGCACTCACAATCACACCGAAGGGGCAATTTCGAGTGTCCAATTAATGTTGCATGTTTTTGGGAGAGCCCGGAGGAAACCCACGCAGGCACGGGATCGAACCCGGGACCTCAGAATTGTGAGGCCAACGCTTTACCAGCTGACCCATTGGGCCGCCCCATGACAACTAATCATGTTCAAACGGAACTTTTGCACCTTCGCCCGCCGTGAGGGATATTAAAATGTGACTTAAAACAGTGAATATAATAATGCTTTTTAATGCTATTATTCCCTCTTTGAAACGCGTCACCAAACATGTCGTCCGGCGGAGTCACCTGTGCGTTTTGAGGTGATACTTGAGGTGGGCGGGCCAAGTGAAGGTCCTGCAGCAGCCATCGAAAGAGCAGCGGAGGATCTGCCTGGGGGCCAGGGGGCGCCCGCCCCGAGTAGGCGGCGGCGGCGGCACCGGGACGGGCGCCGTCGCCTCTCGCTCGTCGCCTTCCGACGGACAGCCGTGCGTGTGGTCGCCTAGGCAACGGACAAGACCGAGTAAACGGAGGCGTCGAGGACGTAAAACTGATCTCTGAGGTCCCTGTTCCTCCAGGGGTACACGAGTCATCACTAGGTAATCATATGTAGAATATTTTTATGCCGTACCATTAAAAAAAAAAAAAAAAAAAAAAGCAGTACACAAGGACGCCGCTGCAAAATACATTTAGACAACAACAATTAATTGATAAAGTGAAAATTTCCAACTTGGAATTTCAGACTCTCCACAGGAAACAGTTTCAAGACTTCAGCAGTTCTTGATAAAAGCCGGCTGATTATCTTTATGGTTAATCAAAAAGATGACACGCTATGGCGACCCCAATGGGACAGGCCGAAAGAGAAGAAGAAAACAATACATTTATAAATATCTGCTTTTACTTTGAAAAGTCATCAGCAACAGTTTTCCCTTATGCTCTGACATATTGCAGACTAAACCAATAATTTAATCAATCATGTGCTTTTTTTTTTGCACTCCCAATGTTAAATAGTGTACTATTTTTGAATAAAAGAATGGTCATTTTAAAAATATTTTTATCTGAATAACCCCCTCAAAAATATAATTAATCGATTATTAAAATAATCATTGGCTGCATACCTCAACTCTCAAGCGCTATTTCCCTTTTTTTTGGAAGCTATAACCTTCGTCTGACACTAGAGGGCGACACAAATGTGTTCTGACACGCCTCAACTTTTTTTTTTTTTTAAAAAGACGAGACAAAAGTACAAAAAATAAATGAAAAATTAAGCACAGCAAATGAGAGAAAGAGGCAAGAAAAAGCAGAGGCTCAGAACTCAAGTTGTCAAAATCCATTTTTGTCATTCTAAAGTCAAGTGCATACATGAATCGATATAAAGGCCAAATCAAGCTTTCGTTCCAATTTTGACCTTTAGGGGGCAGTCGTCAGCCCCCCCCCCCCCTTTCTTATTCGTGAGTGCAGCAACAGGTCCAACTCTCATTTCAAAGCTGGCCGCACAAGAAGTTAGATGTTATCACTCGCAAAATCTAAAGAAAACTTTCTGGAAATTGAAGTTCAAAGATTGATAAAAAAAAAAAAAAAAAGTTTAAATAGGAAATAAACAGCATTTCAGCTTGGAGAGGAGAATAAACGAAAGATGAAGCGTTACCGTTGACGGCCGCTCTGGCGTCCTGACTGGCCTTGGCGTCCCGCGCCAGCTGCGCCCGCGTGGCCGCGATCAGGCTGTCGTGGGCCAGCTCCTGCACCCGCAGGTACCACGGGGCGCTGCCGTCCAGGCCGTAGTCCCCCGACGAGACGTCTTCGTCGTCGCCGGTCCCGTCCGAGGCGAAGATGAGCGACTCCGAGGAGGCCGTGATGCCTGCGCCGAGACGAATTTTTGGAAATTTTTAGAAAAGTTTCTCATATTTCGTGAGTTTTTTTTAAACAACTATTCTGTAATATACTGTTTTTAATAACATTTTGGATTTTAAAAAAAATTGTAACGCTGGAGAACATTTTGTAGTAAAATGAGCAACATTTAATTATTTTCAGATTAAAATATCACATTCTAACATTTCTTTTTTTTTTTTCCAAAAATGACATATTACAAAACACCTCTGACTTTTAATGGAATATTTTTTTGAAACGAAATAAGAGTTTTGATTATTTTAAATACTATGACATTTTGTTACTTCTTCATAATGTTTTGCAATAAATAATATGCATCTTTTATTGAATTTAGAGATTGTTTCATCATATTCTTAAACAAAATTAATCAATTTTTGTGTGTCGTACCCTTGGCCAGGTTGAGCAGGACGTAGGAGGTGCCGTCCGACTGCTGGAGGTCGTGGAGGACGGCCGGCGGGCTGGGCGAGGCCCGCGGGTGGGCGGCCTGGGTCTGCTGCAGCGCCGGCGGGCTCCGTTCCGACGCGCCCCCCAGCTCCGACAGCGACGAGGCACTCTCCGGTGGGGGGCTCAGCGCGCCATCTGAGCAGAAAACTAACATTTATTTTGTTTTTATGTATTTTTTTTTTCAAATCAGGAAAAAAAAAATATATATATATTGTATTTTTAAAAAATAGTTTCTTTTTCATATAATTTTCTTTTATGTTTCAGGCAAAACTAGACACCCCCCAGACACATTTTATGAGGCATTAGAGAAATGTTTGCTTTTCATGCAAAAAAAAAAAAAAATAAAATATATTTTAAAACTTTTTTCTTTTCAAAATTTATTACAAAACACCCCAGATTTTCAAAGCAATATTTTGTGAAAATAAATTATTTTTGATTATTATAAAATGGTATTGTATTTAAAAAATATATACTTTTTTTCTGGATTAAATCAAGATTTTTGTTTTTTTCCCTAATTTCTCTTCTTCCCCCCAGCAAAAATAAAAAAGAAAAAGTTATGTATTTTAGGGGGAAAAAAAGAATATAACCATAACAGTATATTAGACACTAGAATGTTAACCATTACGGTTAATAGACAAAATTAAAAAATACCATGTAATAATAATATCTAAAAGTACAACTTAATGCTTGAATAATTTAAGTCACGGGTGTCAAACTCAAGGCCCGGGGGCCAGATCTGGCCCGCCGCATGATTTTATGCAGCCGTGAATCCAAATCATTTGCGTCAACTTCCATGATTGTGAAAATCTCTACAAAGATTTCAAATCATCACATATCATAAAAAACAACATTGAGATATTATAAGCATTTCTGTGTTAGATAGGAATACTATTTCAAAACCCCATTACACTTGATCCCTGATACATTTCATGCGTAAATATGATGAGGCGATTAAAGATGATGTTTTTTGTCATGACGGCCCTCTGAGGGAAACCGTAACTACAATGTGGCCCGCGACAAAAATGACTCCAGCGGTGTCAAGTGACCTGCGAGCTGCAGGTGTCCGCAGAGAGAGCCCCCGACGGGGGTCAGCAGCGGCAGGCAGGGGTGCTTGGGCTCGGGGTCCTCCAAACCCTGGACCAGCGGGATGGACGCGTTCTGGACAAACTGCACCAGCAGCTGCGAGGAGGACACAACAATCCGCGATGACAGCGTTACACATTGCAGTGATGTAAATTATTGTTTTGGGTTTTTTTTTTTTTTTGTTAAATTTGTGTTCGGCAATGCATGCACTGCACATCAATACAGTACAGCTTATTGCATAAATTGCAGCCCCCATATAAGAATAAAATTGCTCTATTTACATATGTGATGACTAATTTCCCATAAGCCTTCTTTTTATTATTTCATCACTAGGACTATGATTTTTTTTTTTTTTTTTTAAACATGACTTGCAAATTACGCTTTATCTTGTCAAATATGCTAAAGTCTCTTGACAGGCAAGTCAATAAAACCTGCTGCAAATACCCGAAAAAATAGTCAGAATTTTACCATCATGATTTTGAAAAAGAAAAATGCAGACATCATCCTATCAGGTGACATTATGAAGTGATAGGTTCCAGTCCGTTACCTCTGGTTTGGAGTCAAGTTCATCGGAAAGCATGAGTCTGCTCTGGTGTCACCTGGAAAGCAAACAAAAGGAACGATTACAAAAATTACATTTTGTCCACGAATAAAAGAGCAAGAAAAAAAAAAAGATGCACTAACCTGAAGCAGCTAAAAGTGAGGTTAAGTGTCGGTCATAACAGCTTTGTGGTCATCTTGGAGTCGGAAACATGGTCGGAGCTTAAGCGTTAAAACAGTCACATAACACGTCACTTATTGATGTTAATTTATTAGCATGCATGTCAAAACAATATAAATACAACGCAAACCATTGGAAGTGTTTGGTAGCAAGTGTTGCTAGCCGCGAACTAACTAGCGACATAGCAGCAGCTTTTAACACCGATTCAAACGGTGTATTTAAAAAAACATTTAAATTATTATTTACCTTGTAAAAAAAAATACGACGTTAAGTCGAAACGGTGCTTGAAAACGCTCGTTTTAGGCCGTCCCAAAAACAGAGCTAAACTAATCGTGCTAGCTAGCAGTTAAGCTAGCGGCGGCGCACTACGGCGTCTCAGATGGGACTAAATTGACAAGCGCGTCGCTTGGTCTGACTTCCTCCACGCTGATCGTGGCCGCCGTCTTGTGGCCAAGGACCGACACTACACGCTTTGTTTTGGTGCTTACATTTATTACATAACAAGCAATGAGATAACATACAAAAAAATAAGAGCCGTACGGCATCTGTCATACACACCAAATGAAGGAAAAAAAAAAAAGATAAAAACCACCTGAAAGCCTTTCTGCAATTGAAGTCTCATTCAAGCGCCAATTTACATTATTCCAAGATTTAACCATAACATGATTATGTGTGATATTTGCTCTACTGTACAAAAAAAACCCCTACTTTTCCCGAGTCCCCTAAAACGCTACCATGGCATATTATTTACCTTGACTGATCGCCAACAATTTTTTTTTTTTGTTTCATCACTGAAGGCCACAAACGTACTTCTGTCGACATAGGGCATGACCTTGCTCATCTTAGTAACAATAATAATAAAATAATAAGGCTGCTTATAAAAAAAAAAATACAGTACATAAGGGGGAGTGATGGGGGGAGACTTGTTTTGGTTTTTCATAAATACAACGGGTGTCAAGTTCAAGGTTGCAACTGGAGGGTTGAATATTATTGAAGCGCACACACACACACACCACACACACACACACACACACACACACACATGCTCTCATCCTCCATCTCACACAAAACAGTCGCGGACATTTTCGATTGCTCGCTCTCACGCTAACAAAAGAAGCAGATAATGCACACCTGGCGGCTTAAAACCAACACCATTGTTTAGTTTTTTTCCCTCAAACATATGCTTCAAACTCCTGCCAAAATGATCACAAAACCAAAGTAACGTGAGGAGGGTTCTTTGCGAACACTGGCGACAGACGGCCAAAAGAAAGCGAAACTAAAAATGAGCCGGGCGGGCCGACAAAGCACGATCAAAAGTAGCTTGACGCGCTCCGAAGACCTGTTAAAGAAGAATTCCACTGGTTTGCATGTAATATGTACTTTAGTTTTGACAATGTGATGTTAAATCCTCTCTCATTTAAGTGTTTTGAGAAGATTTTTTGAATCGACAATTACGAATTGTCAAGGGCGCTGCCATTTTTTGTGAGTCACATGGCCTACGTGCGCGTTTCGATTTCTCAGATTTATCCTCATCTGATAAAGAAATAGCAGTTTTGGTGGATGGGGAAGACGGAGGAATGCTTCCATACACAGCCGGAGCCCCGGAGCTGTGCCGCTCTGATGAGGATTAATCCGAGAAATCAGTGCTAGGCATAAAGGGTGTCCCGTGCATTCGAGCCTTTGTAGCGGCACATAACATGTCATATCCGCGCACGTAGGTCATGTGACTTGTGAAAATGGCAGCGCCCGTGAAAATTCGTAATTGTTGACAAAAAAATCTTCTCAAAACACGATAACATGAGAGAGGATTTAACATCACATTGTCAAAATAGAGTACATATTACATGACATATCGGATACACTATTCATGCAAAGCACTGGATGTCCTCTTTAAGAAGACTCGAGCGGAAGAGTTCCCGCTTAACGTGGATATTGGACGTCTAAAGCCGTCAATGGCAGTGAACGTTTCAAGAGAAAATTCACGTTAGCGGAATCCAAATATCTCACAATTCAACATCCTCAAGTCACAACTGGAAATCTAAAGTACGCAATCCCTCATTTTCTTAAACCATTTCAAGTATATGTTTGGGGTACTTGATACAGAAAAAAAAAAAAAAAAGTTATTTAAAAGCATAGTGGTTCAGGGCGTGTGTTGATTAGTGTTAGCTGCCTTGTTTTAGTGTGCTCAGAATGGTGCGAGGTGCTTAAACGCACCGCAATCGTACAAAAAAAAAATAGGACTCAAAAACAGGTCGACAGGAAAGACAGGCGAGCGCCCGCTACTCTAACAGGAAGCTGGAATCGACGGGCGGCTGTTGCCAACGTCACTCGCGTTGCGGCATAAAACCAAAAAAAAAAAAAAAAAAGAAGACACTTTGCGGTGGACAAAAGTGCGACGCACACACAGTCCGTAACCGAAGTCTGCCCGGCCGATCGAAAGTCGGCATCGGCCACAAATCGGTTGAGCTCATGTTAATCTCTTCGGAATTTGGAGGCGAAGCAAAGTGGGGACCGTCGCACGTCCAGTGCTGGAGCGGGTATCAATTGTGCCTCGCAGCGAAAAGGTCCACTGTTCAAAATCACTGTCTACTGGGGCCTTTTTACGTGCAGTTTGTGATGGTGCTGTCAAGGAAGACAGATTCAACATCCGCAGATTTTTGGGGTCGGCAGATCCTCCTTGGGTCACTGACGGTGCAGCGGTACACACGTCGGACCGATTCCCGCTCAGTGATATGTGCCTTGCGACCAGTTCAGGGCGTGAGTCCGCCTTTTGCCCGAAATTAGGTTCCGGCAACCCCCCCGCGACGCCTGTGAGGATAAGCGGCTCCGAAAATGGACGACGGACCTATCCTCCTTTTATGCGAAGAAAACAAATCCACTACCTTTGTGCTCAGGTCATTTTAACAGTATTGCTTTGGCGCCGATTGCAGTTCAGCGTGAACCTCCTGTGGGGGGCGCCACAATTACCCAAAAGGTTTGCGCGATTCCTGCCTGGGTTCGGTTCTCTTCGACTGGATTTCCCCAAATATGACGGCAACGTGGCGTACGTCGTAATCACGACAACTGTGCCTGTGCATGCTATCTGCTATATTGCAGTGTAATATAATGATGTTTTGATGATGAATTATTACTTATTTCACGGTTAGCTCGATGTAAGTACTTGACATAAGGTGAACGGTGGCCGCGTGTCAGTCTTACGATTGACAGACGAGAATAGAAAATAATCGCTACATTTGCTATTTCTATTAGAAAATTTCTTCAGGAAAATTTCTATTAGAAACCGTTGTGTAAAATCTTTTCACCGCACGTCTGACAGTCGACGTCAACGTTTTTTTTTTTTTTTTTTTTTGCGTCGGCGATGAAGTGCAACAGTCACACGAGCGCAGTCGAGTGTTGCGCCGACAAAAACGTCTCCAGCGAGGGGGCGGCGGCGGCGGCTAAAAATGTAGGCCAAACGGCGCGAGACAGGCCACGTTAGTCTCGCTCCATCTGTCTCCCGACCCCCCCACCGCCACCCTCCTCCTCCTCCTCCTTCCCGTCCCGGCCACGGGGCCTCCCCCGGTCCCGGCGGCTCTCAGTCGGGGGCTAATCCTCCTTCTTGGCGGCCCCCGGCTTCCCGTCTTCCTCCTGAAGGCTGGCGTGCAGCTTGACGCAGATGCCGGCGTCGCCGCTGCGCAGCGCCTGCAGGAAGAGGTCGGTGTGCTCCCGGAGGCGGTCCAGGTCCGTCTGCGTGCGGCGGTTCTGCCGCAGGAGCTCCTTGGTGCGTAGCGTGATGTCCAGGAGGCCCGATTTGCTCAGGATGTTGTACGTGTTGCAGAAGCGCTTCCGCCTCGTGTCGGCGCTGCCGTCGTCGTCGCCGCCGACGCCCTTGTGCTCGCCCGGCGAGGGATCCTTCGGGGGCGTCGGAACGCTCGCGCGGCTCGGAGGGCGGGAGGAGAAAGACTGGGAGACCTCTGATTGGTCGGTGGCCGGCGAAGGCGCCTCGCTGGCGATTTGAGGGAGTCGGGTCTGCGGCGGGCGCGTGTTGTCGGGGGTTGCGGACGGAACAGGACTCTGGCTTTTCTGCTGCTGCTGCTGCTCCTCTCTTGGACCGTGCTCCCGCTGAGACCCCGAGGAAGAACATGAAGAAGAGGAGGACGAGGAGGCGGTCCCCCTCCCCGAGGAGGAAGTGTCGCCGGGGTGCGGCGCAATCTTGGGGTAGGACTTGAGGATGGGAAGATACTTTTTGGGGCGCCGGTGTCGAGGGGCCTCCTTGGAAGCTTGGCGGGAGACGACGGGCTGCAGGAAGACCACCTGAGGCTGCTGGACCACCGGCTGGACCACCTCCACCGTGGGACTGAAGCTCCACGGCTTCATGGGCGGGGCGCTTTCTCCGGGCTGCTGAGAGAACACCCGAAATGTCAATGTGACGGCGCCATCGGGGGACACGCAATCCATCGTGCCGGAGGATACTTTTTGTCGAACATTTTTCAATTCTTTTCTGTAATCCCTCCATTTTCTTTTGCCGCTTATCCTCACGAGGGTTGCAGGGAGTGCTGGAGCCTATCCCAGCTGTCAATGGGGAGGAGGCGGGGTACACCCTGAACCGGTCACATTATTATTATTTATTAATGGCGGTTGCTTTTAGGGATTAGCGGCATTTGCGTTCAATTCAATGGAGAATTTAACGGAGCGCATTGGACAGCTTTGCGGGTGATGTGCCCTCGTACCTGTTTGAGGAGCACGTTGTTCATGATGATCATGGGTGACATGCTGGAGTACGAGCCCCCGAGCACGGCCAGCTGCCCGGAAGCGGACCTTTGACCCTCGGGCCGCAGGAAAGGCCGCGGCGAGTCCTCAGAGTCGGTGTTGTCCATGGCGCCGGTGTGCTCCGAACTCGCGTCTGAAGAAAAAGGGAGCGCGATAAGATCGGACGCGCGTTTAAAAAAACAAGAACCCGGGACCGGCTGTCAAAAGTCGAAGGGCCGACCTGAGAATCCGGAGTCCCTTTCAGAGTCGGCTCGGGACTCGCTGTGAGGCTTCATGACGCGCGGCCTGCTGGCGGCGCGCAGCTCGCTTTCCGCCTTGCGCTTGGCGCTCATCTCCCGGCTTTTTTCCGATTGCCGCCGACAAGATGGCCGACCGGGCACGACAATCAGCTGATCAGAGGCTCAACCTGGATCCCAAAAGACAACAACAAGTAGACTTTAACGCCTTTCAAACGCACAGAATCAAGATGATGATGATGACATTTTTTTTTTTTTGGTGGTTTTTAAACTACAGCCATAAAAGAAGCAGGACAGCGGCTGCGAAAAGGCAATTCCGGAACATTTGCCACTGGGTTCAGTTGTTGCAGTCCAACAAGTACTAGCGATGTAGCGACTCGCAGAAACCGATTTCATTCACACTCTCTATCAGTGGTGTACAATTGCAACATTTTTGTGGCACAATATGAGTGAATACCAGCTGACATCCGACCGGATACACACACACACACACACACACACACACACACACACACAACACACACACACACACACACACACAAAAAAAAACGTATTTACACTCACATTTATGGATAATTTAGAAGCTTCGGGGCAAATAATTAACACGCAAACTCGACACGAGGAAGCTGGCATCCATCCATCCATTTTCCTCACCGGTTATCCTCA
Organism: Syngnathoides biaculeatus; assembly: GCF_019802595.1. Classification (NCBI taxonomy): domain Eukaryota; kingdom Metazoa; phylum Chordata; class Actinopteri; order Syngnathiformes; family Syngnathidae; genus Syngnathoides; species Syngnathoides biaculeatus. The sequence continues at coordinate 9,502,200 of NC_084662.1, read as the reverse complement.
CGAGGGTCGCGGGGAGTGCTGGAGCCTATCCCAGCTGTCAACGGGCAGGAGGCGGCAGAATACACCCTGAACTGGTCGCCAGCCAATCGCAGGGCACGTCGAGACAGACAGCACTCGCACTCACAATCAGACCGAGGGGCAATTTAGAGCGTCCAATTAATGTTGCATGTTTTGGGGATGGAAACCGGAGTGCAAACCCAGAGAAAACCCACACAGGCACGGGGAGAACACGCAAATTCCAAACAGGCGGGTCCGGGATTGAACCCAGGACCTCAGAACTGTGAGGCAGATACACTGACCGCATCTCTTACACCAACCGCTTCTCTTACACCTGTAAAATTAAGCCTTGTATGATGTTTAATTGTTTCTGGGTATATATTTGGACTTAAAAAAGTATTTGCAGAAAATTGAAATGGGGTTCTGGGTGACTATTATTATCCAATATGACGCCTCCCTTGTATTACGTTCAACCAAGGATTTTTGTCGTTTTATTTGTTGTTGTTTTTGTGCTGGATCACAAAAGAACCTGAAAATGTACATTAGCAGTACTACTTTCAAATAAAATATGGATTTTCCTATTTAATTGCTTGTTCACCCATCATATTAACCGCCTTTGACTTTCAACAGCCCAATACACGAAAACACCAGAAGTCCTTTCATCATATGCAGCGTAAAAGAAAGAAAAGTCTCCACGGACTATTTGCTGGGGGAAAGCGTTCGGACTGCAACATTTATCATAACTATATATTTGCAATAAAGCTACATTTTAAAAACAACCTAAGTTGATTCCCACGTTTGGACGGCCTACAACTGCAAGCACCAAAATGATCGTTGTTAGCACTTTTGTTAGCTAGCCGCTAAGTTGACGACGCGCCCCTTTAACGTACCACGGAAATTAATTACAAAAAAAAAAAAAATAACTACGAATCTCAAAGAATCCAGCTTACGTTCCGGTTCCGTTGGGACGAAAGTGAGAAAGAGAAGGAGGACGACGGCGAGAGGGGTTCCGGCGAAACAGGTTCGGTCGTCGGTGGTGGTGGTGGTCGGGCAGGCGGGCGGATCCTTTCCCGTGTGTGGCTGACGGCCAGACTTCGCCTTTCCACGGTACAGTACACGAGACACGGCGGCTCCTCCTCCCGCCCGTCACTCACGTCTAGCGCGGCCGCACCATACCGCCGACGGCCGCCAGACGCGACCGTTCCCCGTCCCTCGAACGCAATCAAAACGATAAAACGTCAACAAAATGTCGCTTTTTGCGTCAATTTGCTAAAAAACGACACGACGAGAACGCCACCAAAGCAGGAAACATGACCCAGACGACTTTGCCTTATTAGGAAAAACGGGGCGCGGCTTCCTTCGGAGTCACGCTGACGTCACCTTAGGTGTCCGCCCACGCGGTGTGGTTCCGAGCTGCTGATTGGCCAGAGCGGCCAGCAGCTGAAAAACGTGACTGGTGCCCGACGCGGGGCGGATCGAGTACACCGTGTTCGGGAGGCCGACTGGACCGAGTGTACTCGCGCAACACAAGCCTATCTCGTCCGCCATCGGGGAAGCCGCCGTCGTGTCATTTTGCGGCCTATTACATAATAAGGCATGCTCAACTTGCGGCAGTAAAAGCGCGAGTCAATCATTGAAATGCAACTGCAAATGCGGTCAATAAAAAGGGATCGATTTCCGGCTAAGTGGGCGGTAAAAAAAAAAAAAAAAAGACCCTTTTTGTACAACCGGAATTTTAACAACTTTATTTCCCACATCAGTGTTTTTTTTAAGTTTTCATTTTTTAAAGAAATAGTGCAAAATTACATGAATATTTAAACGTTTTTTTCGTCACACGACATAAATTTGAAAGACCACTGTGCCTGCCTTGGCCACCCGGGGGCAGTATAAGAGAAATACTGTTCAAGACGTCCTCTCAACTCATCAGTGAGAGACTAATATTAGTCATTCTTCACATAGAATACATTATTTATGACTGAGTAGTAGTCTTTTTGTCTGTCACTGTATGTTGCTGCACTGTTTGTGTTCAACCTGTTGTTTAAAGCGTTATAGCACCGCGTTAGCATTGCGATAGTAGACTAAACGGCTACAAAATAAACACATTTGCGCATTAACACCCTAGCCGTGACAGCCACAACTGATGTCCAGGCAACCAGTTAGCAGACTAACTAACCTGAGCTAGCAACAGTTAATTACACTCTCATTTGCCGAGTCTGAAATAGTTGACATTTAAAGCCACACACTCCAAGAGTCAAAAATGTTGGAGTGGAGAATGTGAGGGTGGGTGGCACGATAGCTTAGCTGGAAAGTGTTGGCCTCATAGGCCTGTGTGGAGTTTGCATGTTCTCCCCGTGCCTGCGTGGGTTTTCTCCGGGCACTCCAATTTCCTCCCACATCCCAAAAACATGGATTCATTGGAGACTCTAAATTACCCCTAGGTGTGATTGTGAGTGCGGCTGTCTGTCTCCATGTGCCCTGCGATTGGCTGGCAACCAGTTCAGGGCGTACCCCGCCTCCTGCCCGTGAACAGCTGGGATAGGCTCCAGCTCTCCCCGTGACCCTCGTGAGGATAAGCGGGAAAAAAAGATGGATGGGGGTGAGGGTGGTAAACTCCTATGGTTTAAAAAATAAAAAGCATCTCATATGCATGTTATGTATTGGTATCATGCAAAATCAGTGATCACCCCAAATCAAATAGTAATAGTAGAGTATGGGAAAACTTAATGTCACTGTGTCGTAGGAACATTGTGGAAAGACGGCACATGGCAATTTTCCCGTAGGTGGGAACAAGCCATTTTTACCCTACCACACATTTTCTTGTGGAAATAAAAGATTGAAAGGAGTCCACGTGGGATTTTTTTTTTTTGTATTTTGAATTACTACAAACCAACTTTTACACTGCAGATATTCTTTCTACACAATGGAAGACAACATGTTTGAAGGTTCTCTGCCATGTGAATTACTCAACTTGCTTCCTTCCCCCCCAGAGGAGACGCTGACGCCATGGAAAGTCCCGCGAGGTTCAATCGTGGGGGACAAAGAAAGCACAAACATTCCATCGTGTCACCCTTTCACTTAGTTTCATCTTTACGCACGCGACAAACATGATCCGACTGTGGTGCCGAAGGGGAAACAACGCCCTCTGGCGTCCTTAACTTGCATCCATCATTTTTTTTTTTTTTTTAAACTAACAATACCGCAACACGAGCACCTCAGATAGTGTTTCCAAAACAAGATTATTTTTTACGTAGTTGGGTCCAGAACTGGGTAAAAAAAATATATATATATATATATATTGAAGCAGCTGCAGTTTTGTTTCCACAGGGGCTCTAAATTTTTGTACGGCTTGTCATTTGAAAAGGATGTGCCGCGGGCAGCCCGTCCATTAATTATGAGCGTCCAGATGCCTTTTCAAGGCGTGTCGCCTAATTGGGCCGCCGTGTTCCCGAGAACGGCCTCTGCTGTCACCGTAACAAAGATGGATGAAAGCGCGCGTCTCATTTGCCTCTCTGGTGTATACGCCATGCTTGCCAATGTTACACCCACACACACCAAAACACGCGTGACGGGGGAATACAACAATTTATTGTGGTTAAATTTTTCCTACCATAATATCTTCAATTTTAAGACTGGGATGGAATGACTGAGAACACAAATGTGCGTACATATGTGCAGGAAGCCTTTAATTGTGGACTTGGACAGACACCACCTGTGCCAAAAATAATAAATAAATGTAACTTTTTTTCCCACCCCTCTTAAAAATATAAAAAAAAGCTAAATAAAACCTTTTTAGTGTTTTAACACTGGAATTTGGGTGGGTCCTGAAATATGAACCGTACGTGGAAATGTTACAAGCTAGCGGGGTTGTCATTCTAAGATGGAGTACAATTGTTTTGGCGGCGTACGTGTTCTACTTCTCGGTGGAGAAGGCTCTCTTCATGAGGGGGGGCGGCGTCTTGCCGGGTTCGTACAGCGACTCGGGCGGCGGCGTACTCAGGCAACACCAGTCCGGTATGCGCCCCGTCTGGTTGTAGTAGTCGCGGGACACCGACCTGCTGCCCAGGATGTCCTGCAGCGCGCCGAAGATGGCGCCTAGTAGAAATTCAAAGAAAAAATGCGATTTTACCGTAATTCCCGCCCTACGGAGCGCACCTGTTTATAAGCCTCACCCAGTACATTTGTAAAGGAAATACCATTTGGTACATACGTACTACAAAGAAAGGCAGTACGCCGCGCTAACAAAAAAAAAAAAAACATACCGGTAAAAATAAATAAATAACTAAATCGCTGAGACCCGGCAGTAACACGCTAGCGCAGTGCGAACAGGGCCGGACCGGTGGACGGTCTGAGCGCTCCCCCGTGCTGAAAAGTCTCCTTGTGATGAATGCGCATGCGTTACGAACAGGGGAACTCTGGGTACGTAGTAGACGCTTACTGGGAAATCCCCTGGTCTCATGGTTCCTCTTCTTCTTCTTCTTCATAGAGGTTGCTAGCATATGTTATATCGTAACCCTAACCATAAAACAAAATTTGATAAAAAGATACACACATATATGTACGTTCGCTGTGTTCGTCTTTCCGAGATGTCCATAGCGAATGTGAACACTCTGCGACAAGCTGTGGAATGGCAAATGTTGAAGCGTGAATGGCGGTGTTTACAAAATATACGCGCATGCACATATATTAATGCACACAAATAATTCACAAGGAGACTTTTCAGCACCAGGAGCGCTCAGACCGTCACGCTGGTAAAAGTCACTTCCTTGGCACATATATTCCACCTGTCTTACTCTTATCTTTTCCGGTCGAGTGCCCCCTTGCGACCGTTAGAAAAAAATGCACAAATTAGCCGCATCACCGCATAAATCGCAGGGTTAAGAGCGTGTGGAAAAAAGTCACGGCTAATAGGCCGGAAATTATGATCGTTTAAAAAAAAAAAAAAAAAAAAAAAAAAAAAAGTACTCTATTAATTTCTTACCTCCGAGCCAGGCGGTGCAGTTGGGCTTGACGGGCGGCGAGTGCACGCGGAAGCTCTTGCTGGCCAGCACGTCGCGGTACTTTGGCTTCTCCACCAGTAGGCGGATCTCGGCCAGCAGCCGGTGGAGGAAGCCCGGCAACATGGCCGTGCCGCCGATCACCACCAGGTTCTCCGACAGCACTTTGCGCGTGTCGATGGGGCACTAAACCAACGCGGGAAGACAATTCGCCATTTGTGCTGTGATGGCCCAAGAGAAAAATGTGTGGCATAATCGTAAAATGCGCAATCAAATAAAAGCGGTGGGGAGTCAACCCGCAATTTTCGGGCTTCAAAAGGAGGAACAAGCCCCTTTCGCACTGCTTGCAAAAATGGCAATTTTCTTTAAATGTAAAAATGTATTTTAAAATAATATTTTAATATATATTATACAATTATATATAGATATAATAAAATTAATTTATTTAATTAAATTAAACCAAAAACTTTTTTTGTGTCACTTGTGTATAAATGGAGTTTTTTTTTTTTTTTTTTTTTTTATTTTCGACGTCTCTCAGATGACATGATGATATTTCCATTCCAGCCAGTTTTGCAGATCCCTTTTGTGGCTCCGCGGCGGCACAATTAATTAGTGTAGCCTACTTCGACTCCCCTGTGTTGTAACAAAAGCACTGAAGAACGTTGCGCGTCTCCATGGAAACAAGTGTGAAATCCAGCCCCCCCGTGTACGCTTGGAAGAGCGGCGCATCCCGCAAAAGGGCGTTGAAGCTCCGCTGGGCTCAATAATTAGCTGCGACCATTCAAGAGTTTTCTCCCGGCGTACCTTAACTAGGGCGTCGAGTATGAGCGAGGCCACACTTTTCTCCTCGTTGTCCTGCTCGAACAGAATCTCCATCACAGAGTCCCTGCGAGGAGAGGAATGGAGTAAAGTTCGAAAGTCTGACAAAATTAACGCGTGGATATATTTCCTCTTCTCACCTGATGGATCCTTTGATATGCAGGATTTTCTCCCCATCCAGAGGATAGTCGACGTCCGGAGGCGGCGCCGGGCGCTGCGGACGAGAACAGGAGACGACGTCGTACTCGGGTGTTTTCTTTGCGGGTTTCTGACATTTTCCTCACCTCAGCGGAACCGTCCATGTTGAACTTGGCCGCCTGGAGCTTGAGCCCTCTCTGCAGGTCGCTGATGAAGCACGTTCTCACTGCGGCAAACAACGTTGGTGTGTATTTAAAAAAAAAAAAAAATAAATAATAATAATAAATCTTCATTTTCAAAGAACGGACCCACCTTTAATGTCCTCCACGATCTCCTCTGGAATGGTGCCTGAGCAGGGAAAGGCAATGGGAATGACATTGGACTGGATAAATGCTCAATAAAAACCACAGCAGTTAAAAAAAAAATAAAATTGCTACCCATACCAAGAACTATAAATCTGAAAGGCCGCGTCCAAATTTATTTCATTTTTTTTCCTTTAATTCGCAATGATATCCCCGTCTGTGATCTCGGTTTCAATTATTCCTTGCACAATACCTTTTGCAATGCATCCTGACAGCTGAATATTTTGCTCCCTCTATTTAAGATACAGAATTATCTTTCGTCCTCGATGAAGGTGAGTCAAAATGAAATTTTAAAAATAGACGTTGTCTCATCGTGCATTTGCCACCTCGGCTTCACGACGCATTTTTCAGAGCAGACCTTTCTCAGCTCGAAAAAGGGAAAATCTCGTCCGGTTTTACCGCATTTTCCTCTATTTGCACATACTCCGACGGTCATTGCATCTTAAAATAATAAAATAACCGGGCACGGTGGATCAGCTGGTAAAGCGCAGGCCTATACACACATAGTTCTGAGGACCCGAGTTCAATACCAGGTTGGCTTTTCTCGGGGTATTTTGGTTTCCTCCCACATCCCAAAAACATGCAACATTTAATTGGACACTCTAAATTGCCCATAGGTGTGATTGTGAGTGTGGCTGTTTGTCTCCATGTGCCCTGCGATTGGCTGGCAACCAGTTCAGGGTGTATCCCATCTCCTGCCCGTTGACAGAACTCCCCGCGACCCTCGTGAGGATAAGCGGCAAAGAAAATTGATGGATGGAATTTCAAGCCGAGTCTCTCATATCTCAAGGCACTTTTGTGCATGTAAAATGCGGTTTTACTCCTTTTTCCATGTCAGTAATATGTAAAAACAGTAGGTTTCCAACAAGAGGAATAGATTAAAGCCCTTGTTTGACACCTTTGGCGGTAGTAAAAAACCCATCAGGCACCGCAGTTGAACCATTTTGCTACTTTCCCCCATTTTGCTCTTACACACAGTTTGTTTCAGCCTTCCGATGGTTCCGTTTCAAAGGCACGTGAGGGATAAATGCCGGAATTCTGCGTGAAATTGGCTATTAAAAGAGTTTCATACCGATGACGGCGGGTACGCTTTGTCCGGTGGTGGTGTCCGTGTCCACGGTGCACTGTTCCACAAGGAGTCCGTCTAATTCTCTAAAAAAAAAAAAAAAAAAAAACATATGCAACGACGTAAATGGGATAAATTCTATGTGCAACATCGAGAATGATGTAATTTGTACAGTCCATCAAAGCTTCTCACTTGTGGATAGCTTTTCCACCCAAAGGCAAAGCCTCCCAAGCAGGCAGGATCAGAGTGCATTCATACACCTGACGGTGGAGTTAAGAAGTTCTCATACGCACACGCGAGTCCCAAACATTAGAATTCTCTTTGACGGAAGGATACGGGCAGCACCAGCGTCTCAGCGTGGCCGCAGTCCATCACCAGGGCCGAGTTGATGCCTAACGTCATGACGGCCATCAGGTGGCTCGGCGCAAAGAGCACAGAAGGCACCTGCCGTTAAAAAAAAAATAATAATAACGCTGAGAAACGTCCTCAGGTCGCTGCGGCGAATTATCATGACGTTGTACCTCAAACTGCTTGAAGAAAACCTTGGTGAGCGTCTCCCTGAAGTGAGATGGGCAGAGGATGGACTCGATAATGACCACCCTTCTGTCGCGAGGGTTCACCAGCAGATGTCTGATGTTCGCAAACGTTTACAAGAGGTTTCACACGTCAACTAACTTGATTTTTTTTCTTCTTTTCGACAACAAAAGAAAACAGTACGTTACCTGAAGTACAGAGTGTGGATAAACTCTTTTAGGATTACATAGAGCTCTTCTGTGTTGATGTTGTACTGAACCACTTTGGTGGCCTGAAAGGGAAAACAATGCGACGGGTCAGCCAATCACAGCGGACTCCAGCACAAACCAGGAAATGACAGAAGAATGTCTGCTCAGATCAATATCTCTCTAATTTTTATATAATTTATTCTCCCTAGGGTCACAGGTGGGCTGGAGCCCGGCTGACACATCTTTTGACTTTTTTTTTTTTGGGGGGGGGGGGGGAGGGGGATTTGGATGCATGTTTTGAGGCTACTCAAGGAAGCCGACATTTGCATTTTCTTTACATGCTTGTGTGCGTTTTCTCCATGTACTCTGTCTTTTTCTCACATCCCAAATGCTTGTGAATAATTTTTTTTCTGCTTCTAATGAGTACGAGACCAACATAAAATTGATAAACGACGCCAGATGCGCATCTTACCTGCTGCTGTCCCGGCTTGCGGATCTCGCTCGGAATGATGAACCTGGGCCCCGTTTCCCCTGCAAAGCCGCATCTGGAATGGAAAAAAAAAATAGTCATGGAAAATGACATCACCGGACTAATGCTCAGAAAAAGTATTTGTTTTCTGCTTCATCATGTGATTTGCCTTGAGCAAGATTGTTGTGCAGTTAGATTAATCCGGTTTGAGACATCTGCATGAAGTGGGTTTTCTTCCAACATAAATGTATATATTTTTTAATGACGTACAGTTAAATAACACTACAGTACAACTTAAATACGCATACCTAGATGCTTTAAACAAAAAAATATACATATTAAAGCGTACAGATTTTGTGTTTTCATGTTCCTGACAAAGGCATGTAATGTGTTATGTTAGCTCCCACGACAATTTAGGACTGTCTTGTTATCTTTATTTAATAAAGTGCCCTGTGTACAATATTATGTTTACTATGGAAGACATAAATACATCATTTACGTCCCACTAGGACGTTTGCTGTGTTAGCTAGCCGAATAAAAGATTAACACTCACTTTGTGTACGCCGCTCCCAGATCGATGACGATGGCGGTCTTCTCTGCTCCACTACCCAGACCATCAAATAAGGGCATTTTAAATTCCTCAAGTATTATATAGTCGCTTTAATTGGCGTCCTTGCTCTCTTTTCGCATTATTGTAAGAAATGAAAATATTGCACAGTAAAATCGCTCGACTTCCGATTTGGGCTGGGTTGGGTCTTGAGGTACCTTGACGTCACGCACGGGCGCCTGAGTAAAAATGCGACCAAAAAAAAAGTCATTCAAATCCAAAACTATTTATTTAGAGGCCGGATTTCAAAATCACGCGTTCACATTTGCAGACATATTATTTTTAATTTTAAATGCAAAATAACCGCCATTAATCCATCCATTTCCTGAACCAGCCAATCGAAGGGCAGCATTACGAATTAATATTTAACCTAATCTGCATACTAAACGGCGTTTCCATCATTTTATATTAATTAGTATAGTAGTAGCAGTATTACTGTACACACGTATTGCATTAAATTTGTGTGTTGTGTATATTTATGCATACATAATGTGTATGTATTGATTTTATTTTTTGCTGGCAGTCCTGATGACATCCCTGCAAGGTGCCTGTTCAAAATGCTGTAAAAAATACAAATGGAAAAAATGCAAGGTATTGAATTAGTTTCAGGATTCACACATACATAATTTCTAAATATCTTAGTATACAAGCGCAGAAGAAACTCGAACTGTCTTATCGTCGGTTGGCAAACTATCTTACTGACGCCGTACTCCCACCTACCGGACTGGAGTGGTAACTGGTCTCATGTGCGGAAATAAATGCATGGGGAGGGGGGAACAGAAAACACAAATAAATAGATAATACCACAACGCGAAGACTATATCAAGTGGTCATTTATTAATTAATCGTGTATTGAGCAATGTAATCTACCTTTCTAGAAGGAGTGTAAATGACAGATTCCATCATTTCGGGCTGATTTAGGGCGACACTGGTGGGCGCACTTGAGGACGTCTGACGCGCCGGTGCAAAAACAACAAGCCGAGCCTCCCCTCTCGTTTTTCTTCTGTCTCCATGATCCCCCATCACAGGAGCCCCTCATTCCCGTCGCGATCTTTGCATCCTCTGCGGTCCATCATGCACTCTTCAACGTAAGTACGTGCACTGTTTTCTTCTTTTTTGGGTGCTCCAGATTGCACAAACCGCGCAAGTGGATCGCTCACGTGATTGAAGTGGTTCCGTAGCGCAGTGTGGAGTTGTTTACGCTGCACACCACAAACCCTCAGCTGGGGAAAGGGGGTTATTTTCAATTTCTTTTTTTTTTTTTATCATTTATTTGTTGTTTGATCATTTGCGCTTGTTGACGCTTAACGGTGACTCAGCTCGGATTTGGTAACCATGACACAGCAAATCCAAAGATTATTGCAACGCATAAAAAAAACACATCATTTTACACACGATTGGTTGGTTTATACATTTTACATGCATTAACGTTTAAAATAAAGAGTAGAAAAAGATTTCCTCATTTTATTTCAGCTTTACTGATTTTGTTCTAAATTAAAGACCAACAATAAAAAAACAACGTAATGATCCATGTTTAGCAAAATGACAGAGGTTTTATTTTATTTTTAAAATGTTTATTGTATTTATATATATATATATATATAAACTAATACTATGGTTAAATAAAGCAGAAAAAATATTTCAATCAAATAAAAAAACAAAACATTTTTTTAACTCAACAAAGATTTAAAAGTTAAATACAACTAATCCGCACTATGCTGAACTGTGAAATGTAAAGTACAGTACACCAAACCCGACTGCAAACATCCAAACCTGCAAATAACTGATGCTCATTAATAATTATATTATTATATATTATAAATTAAAGGAAAATTGTTTTTAAAAAAATCTTCCTGAAAACAAATACATATATGCAGGGTAAATACTGTCATGTTGTGAATGTGAAGAGTAAAAATTGTACTTTAATGGATTAAATTTAACAGGAAGCTTTGTTATCTTTGGTCATATTTCATTTCAATTGTAAATTGTATTCATATTTCTGTGATTGTTTTTGGCACACCACTAGAGGGAGCAAACCTTTCTCCAGCGGTACTCGTAGCCCAGATTGGTACTGTGATTCTTCTCGATCGCAGCGCTTCTTCTTCATGTGCAGGCGCTGACAGGTGACAAGATGTTGACGTCTGACGCGTTTCATCGCCTCCTCCTGGCCGGAGTCTGCATGTGCGTGTGTGGAAATGCGGTTCAGGAGATCGAAAAGGGGGCCGCGGCCTCGCTCGGACGGAGACCCCGGAGGATGCTGGTGCAGAACCGGGAGAGTCCTGATGCTGAGCCCAAAAGGTTCTGGAGGACTCCGAGAGACACGATGGATGACATTGGCACCGGGCTGAGTGAAGACGCGACGTGGTCTTCCTCCCCCGGGGTTTTAAATCCATCCAGTGGTGGCATCCCCACGCCGGTCTCTCGCCAGTCTCGGACGTCCACAGTGTGGGAACGAGAGGACCCCGTCGTGCCCACGCCGCCCGAACCCTTTTTACCCGACATGGGGGTTGATAGCATGCCCAAAGAGGACAGCGTGGAGAGCCTGTGGACGGAGGCCCCGGGGCCCAGCGGAGGTCAGTCTGGAAATGGTCAAAATATTAGAAACAGCTCTCAGGATAATTCGGCGCGATATTTGAACAAAAGAAATTCAATCGTATACAGTAAGCAACATTAATTTTGGAATGTGTTTTTAAGAAATTCAACAGTTTGTACATCATTGTTAATTCATTGTGGCGCCTTCTCGGGGTGCTCGACCTGGCCACCGGGGGCAGTATGACGCAAACATTCGGACAAAGTAATATCTACAAAACCCCACTGGGTGTCAGTGTTGTTTTGAAAAACTGAGTCGTCTTACTGTATTTTGGCTTTACAGTAGTATACACAGGTTGGGCAGCACGGTGGGCCGCGTTAGAGGTCTCACAGTTCTGAGGACTGGGGGTTCAAATCCCAGCCCTGCCTGTGTGGAGTTTGCATGTTTTCCCCGTGCCTGGGTGTGTGTTCTCCAGTTTCCTCCCACATCCCGCAAACAAGCACTAATTGGACGCTTTAAATTGTGATTGTGAGTACGACTGTCGTCTGTCTCCGTGCGCCCTGCGATTGGCTGGCGACCAGTTCAGGGTGTACACCGCCTCCTGCCCGACGACAGCTGGGACAGGCTCCAGCGCTCCCCGTGAGGATAAGCGGCAAAGAAAACGGTTGACACTTTTTCTCTGTATGAGAGTGAGGAGTTTTTTTTCCGCTTTTGTGGTCCGTCCGGGTTGAGCTCACCACGATCTGCCGTGACCGCCGAGAGACGGCGTCCCGACCCCGGAAGAAAATACTCAATTGTAAAGCCTCAAAATTGCCACTGAGGAGCACAAAGCTTTGATATAATTGCATTTTTGGGATCCCTCCTCAAAGCAGGAAGTAGAAAGTACGGATACAGTATCTGTTTTGGATTGTTGGGAGTGGTTACAAAAAGAAATAAAGTACAGATAGCTGAAAGTACCAAAATATTTGTACTTTGTTACCTGGAGAAAGACAAGATTATTTAACACTCCCTATCTTACATGTCAGTGAACCAGTTTTTTTAATGATATTTTTCATATGGCAAGCTCCAGACAGGAATAGAAGTTAATTAGTCCCCGCGGTGGCCCCGCGGCAGAGCGAAAACGACGTCGCACTTTCGGGTGCGTGCGCCTCGCTCGGCCTTTTCAGTTTCCATCGATTTGGGCGACTGTCATCGCTCGCGTTGATAAAGGGAACAAAACCGTGAAGAAAAAGACTATCCATTTTTTTGTGAAGAAAAGTAATAATTAGTATATGGTATCGAGATGATATCAGTCTTATTTCAGTGTATCAGGTACTTGTGAAAGCGGCTGAAACGGAGTAGAATTATATAAGTGAATATATTGTTATCGTGTGTTTTCCGACAGCAAACACGGCGGCGCCGCCTTCCCCGGACGACAGCACGGAGGGAACCATGTCGTCCGAGTCGCTGCCTCTCATTTTTGAGCCTCTGGAAGAATCGGCGGTTCAGTCGCCGTTCGCCACAGAGACGGACGGGCCTCCGCCGGACCTCGAGCACCCGGATGCCAGCAGAGAGTCAGGTCGGTCCGGGGACCAGTTACAAAAAATGTCCCTTCAAAGCAAAATGTCTGACTTCCCGTTCAGTGTCTGGCACAAGACTTTTTCGTACATCCTGTTCTGATAAATGTGTCCATCCAAGTTGGTATCCATTGGACAAAATCGAGAAATAATATTCAATGGAAGTATTCCGGATGAATGGAAAGAAGTTAAAAATATTTGTAAAATTGCTCAAATAAAATGAAGGTCATGATGTTTTATGACGTTCAGGTTTTGGCACCGCGCAGACGTCTGGATTCAAAAACACACCACAGGCACCTGCGGATGAAATCCAGTGGGGTCCGGAGGAGAAGGACTTCGAAGGTGGGTCATAAAAACTAGCGCGGCTTCACATGTCTAATGGCATGCCGAAAAGTCACTAAACTGGTCCGCTTGCTTGTCCGCAGACGATCCGGACCGGGACGAGAATTCCGAGGAGTCGCCGGAGGACGAGGAGAGTGACGAGGATACCACGGAGACGTCTCGGACCGAGCCACCGTACAGTTTCGTCCCGCCGCCTCCCGTCTGGGTGCAACGCAACCAAGGCCTGAGTATGAAATTTTTCATTTTTTTTTTTAAATCCAAATGTAAATTAATTTGATGTAATGATCAAAATAAAATTGGCCTGAAACAAGACGCTTTAAAGAATTTAACTTATGATGTCCAACCTTTTAAAACATTATAACACTGTATTTGGATTAATAACGTATAATTTCAAGAACTTGTGTATTTTAGGATAATCCAACAAACAAATTCACCATCACTACAAAAGTATCTCACTATTTTTGTAGTTCGATGAACATGAAAATTGATTATTACTGCTGAGAATGAAGCATCACAATAATGATTTGCATACTATTTAATTGTTTTCATTGTATTTTTTATATATAAAGTACTTCTCTTGATTAAAATTCAAATGGCTAAATCATTTTTTTCAGGGGGGCTGGAACGGATTAAGGGCATTCCCATTCATTTCAAAGTGAAATGACGTTTTAAATGTAACGTGGCATGGACAGTATATGAAAATAATCATAATTTGCAGCAAAACACAATTGCAAAGATATTCTTTTCTAGATAAAAATACTGCACGCTATTTTTTTTAAACGGACATGACAAGAGCTCACCCTATCAGTAAAGTCGAGTCTTTTCCGCAGTGCGCAGCTGGGTGGCGCTGATCCGAGAAAAGGTGAGCCGAACGGCCGCCCCTGACCGGCCTTGTCCTCGACTCGGTGTCTCTCTTTTTGCGACCCGTTTGCCGCCTTTCCCCGCGGTGCAGGCGGGCTACGTCTCGGGCATGTTGGCCCCGGTGGGCGTCGGCATGGCCGGGGCGCTGCTGCTCGTGGGCGCCCTCTACAGCGTGAGGAGGATCCAGCGCAGGAGGAGCGACGGCTTCAAACGCCAGCGGAGGAAGGTCCGACCCGCAGAGGTCAGTGTGCAAAACTTTACCTTTACCTCCGCCAAAGATGGTGATGGTAACGGTTGTGTTTGCTCGCGCGATCATGCAAAAATAATAATAATAATTTGTCCAATTCCAATAAGTAGTTATAAATGTCATAAAAAGCTTGAAAATAAAATTTAGCGCTCTAAGTGTCGGAAATGAGGTGCAAATGTCCCACTAAAATTAATTTAGAGGGATTTGTATATTTTTGTAAAAAAATTTTTAGATGGGTCAACAAGTTTACAACAATTTACCACCCCCTAGAGGACTGGAGTGAGTATTGCATGCAATTTATAGAATTGTCATTAATTGGGAAACAAAAACAAAAAAACAATTGGAATGTAAATCGTGAAAAATACATCTTACACCGATTAATTACATCCCACCGCAGTGTACAAACAGCTGATCCTTTCTTTGCTCGTGTGCCCAAAATTTTAATTTTTTTTCTTTGGCGGAGGTCACGGTGAACCCCCTATGAATTGTGTTACCCATAGCAACCGGGTGAGACGTGCGTCGGCCGGCAGGATCAGGCCATGCTGCTGGCGGACAGCTCCGAAGACGAGTTCTGATCCAAAAAGACTGAACCAATTAATGTCGCCATGACAACCACATCGGTTTTACCATCACGTCACAGAGCTCTACACTGCCGGGGAACTTGGGAATTTCAAAATAGCTCTTTGATGCAATTATGACAGGAAAAAAATAGAATGCGTTACAAAAGGTAAAGACTTGGAAATGTATTAATGTAAATAGAAATTTATGTATCAAACATATTTTAAGGAAAAGGGATGAGAAGCTGAGTGAGCAAAATGGGACGCTAATGTCTGAATATTAGCTTGACCACACAGCTAGCCTGGCTGTGTCTAAATACAGAAAAATAACTTCATTGAGAACATTGATGAGGATATGAAGTCGTTTTTTGGGGGGGGTAAAACATTCAAGACCACCACGAGTTGGTAGCTGAACAGAACCAATTTATCCGTCTTACACTTTTACGTAAGGCTAGCTAAAATGCTAACAGGACTAGCTTCCTTCAAAGCGAGTCGCCGATGTGAAGAAAAAGAAGTTTCATTTGTCGACTAATGTATAAAAACGAAAAAACAAGTGTTAAGAAATAGATTTTAAGGCAAACAGTGCAACATTGACTGAACAAACCAAACCAAATCGTTGAGTTTATGACGTTCCCAAAACTCGACTAGTTTTGAATACTTTTGTTACTAGGCTCGCTATGATGCTAACAAGGCTAAGGACAAAGTAGTTTTTTTTGTGTTAACAGAAGCGTTTTGTACACGTCATCTACATCCTTGTGTGGATCGTAAATGTGACTGTTTTGTTAGCGTCGAACAAACGTAGCATAAAAACAAAAGCAACTGTCTCTTTGGTGTTTGTTTGTTTTTTTAAGAAAAGAACAAATTACTTTGTAATTTAAAAAAGTAAATTCCATCTTTTACTCAGTTGGGAGCCATTTTGTTTACACTTGCAATACTAGTTATTAGGTCATCATTATTAGGTAACTACCCATCGATAATCTAATGAGATGGAGTTCTTGATCACATTTTTTTGGGGGGGGGGGGGGGGATTATTCTCATTAGACTTAATTTAGATTTTTTGTATGTTCAATGTTGAAGTGCAGGTGTTAATGCAATAAAACTTTTTTGCCTTTTGCGTTTTCTCTAAATAAAACATTTCAGAAAATCAAATGGACTGTGACTCGTATTTAAAAAAAAAAAAAACCAAGAATAGCATTAAAAAAAAAAAATCAAATAATTTATTTCTGTGTTCTTTGTTTGTTTTCGCTCTCTTCTCGTCATGAAATAAAAGCTATCAGGCATCTTCCAGATTCAAATCGGGGGGTTGGGGGGGGGGCTGAATGTCAGGGGGTAAAACAAGTCTGACATGCAGAAAGAATTTTTTTTTTTTCCCAGCATGGATGGCGGAGGATGTTTTTTTGGCGGAGGATGTTTTTATTTGTGTGTGTGTGTGTGAGGTCCATCGATGGCTCCAATGAGGACAAAGGACTTTCGAGCAAGCGGGTGGATTTTTTTGTTTTTGTTTGTTTTAAATAATAACGACAACAAAGCCCTTTCACTCAAGATGCGCTTAGGCCGCAATGCTCTTTAAAAAAAAAAAAAAAAAAAAAGACGGCATCGCCTGGCTCATAGCAAGAGGACAAGTCAGGGAAATAATTGGGCTTTTTGACCCAATCCAGCTTTTGTCCAAATCGGCACACGGAAAACGGTTTGAATAGCACCGTCAACATAGTTAACACCACTGTTCCGCATAGTGCCCCCCCCCAAAAAAAATACACAAAAATAAATCATTGGCATTACAATCCGCCCCCCTCAATGTTCTAATATCGCATACGACTTTTGACAGCATATCGCAACGATAACGATTTTGTCACGATAATGTTAACAGGATTATGAAAAATGCCGTTACGTCAGAAATTTAGAATTATTCTTACTGCGCTGATTTAATCTTTTTCCAAATATTGGGACTTTTCTGCTATGAATTTCTCAAATTTGCATTTAAATTGTACAAAATGTCATCATATTAGTAGTTCAATTCTGTTTTATACATTTTTAAAATACTTTGTGATCCCCATTGTAATTTTGTGTCTTTTTCATAAAATAATTATTTTAAAAATGATTCCTTACAGTGATTCCTTAGTCTCGAATAAACTTGTAATGTTCTTATGTTTGTAAACATGTATACTTTAGTCAGGTGGAATTTTATTTTGATAATTACCATTTATAACTTTTCTTCAGCAGCGCCCGGATCGTAGTTGTAAATTGAGATTATATTTTCAATTGACTTGAAATTGTGTTTTCGTTCCATAGAGTGAAAGTATTTTTGTTGTGTTTGGGGGGGGGGGGGGCTTTTTGGAATTGAATATGAAAAAAGAAAAAAAAATCAAAATAAACGCAGAGAAAGCAAAATAGGACATGCGCACAACAATTCCCAAACAAGTGCATCTGACAATAATTGTGTTCTTTTTAAGAAAACAAAACAAAACAAAATACCGCAACTGTACGAACTGTTGTATAGTTTCCTTTTTTTGTTTGTTTTTAAACATTGAGATGAATGTAAACAAAGATTTGTGATGCAGAAGGCTGCAGACGTGCTTAAACGGGGCCAAAAGCAAAACATGTGGGGACGTTTGTTCACTGGAATTGTGGGGGGGCTGTTAGTGGGCGGAACATGCATTACACATTTTGAGACAGAGCCCAGACATTTTCCATAATTTCTTAGCAAATAAACATTTTACAAACCGGTCTGCGTCTGCATAGGTTACACAATTTGATCCCCGTTTTTACTCATCGTTCGGTGCTATTGTCGTTATATCCTTTTTGGGTGAGGTGTACATGGGGGGGGGGGGGGGGGGTTGGCAGTGAATTTGGATGTGAGGGAGATGGCGGGAATTTATCATAAAATCGTAACTCACGGGTCGCCGGGATGATTTGAGCGGAAAGAAAAAAAAAATTGAAAAGTGGAGGTGACGTTTGAGGTGCTCGCGGAGTGATTTGGGACACGCACATGAAATAGAAATACGTCTTGAAACAGGCTTCAGTCCTTGGAGGTGTACGAGGCAGAAACAGCACCACCGAGTGGACAAACGGGGAAACTGATACACAATCGGAGGCAGTCAAACCGCACCCAACTATGCAGTCGTGACCCCCTCCGAGGAATTTGAAAAAGAAACACAAAAATAAACTCCACCATTAAGTTTGGGGGTCCTTTAGGCCCCCATCGCTTACTTGTTTTTCCTTGCGTCCATGCGTCCTTGCCCAAAGTCCGAAGGCCGAAAAACGTCATCGAGGTCGTCCTGAGACCCTCGCAACCCCCCAGGGCCCTTCAATCTTTTTATGATGGGAGGAAGAGGGGCCTTCATGGAAACTTCTGGAGGGCAAGAATAATGTGTGTGTGTGTGTGTATGGATGCATATATATATGTGCATACTGGTTGTGTATGTGTGTGTGTACAGAGTGAAATGAGGCAGGCAGGCTTGATAGATGGT
This sequence comes from Syngnathoides biaculeatus, assembly GCF_019802595.1. NCBI lineage: Eukaryota > Metazoa > Chordata > Actinopteri > Syngnathiformes > Syngnathidae > Syngnathoides > Syngnathoides biaculeatus. The sequence continues at coordinate 9,483,466 of NC_084662.1, read as the reverse complement.
CTGTACCCTCCTGTCCCTCCGTCCTCCATCGCGGCCCCCCCTCAACGTAGCCACAGTTTGAGCCTCAGTGCGTCCACGCCGTTCAGGTAGTATCTGAAGAGCCGCTTGTCCCGCACAAAGCCTAAGTTCTCGTACAGCTTCAAAGCCGACTTGTTGGTGATCTCCGTCTCCAGGACCACCTGCGGCCGAAACGGGCAGATATGTTTTTGGGGTTTTTTTTGCATGGGGATGACAAAATGAAAAAAACGGGGTTGATTTGTTGTCAGAGCGCGTGATTACCTCATCGCAGTCTCCCTCCACCATGGCGTAGATGGCCTTCTTCACCAGATTTGTACCTGAGGACACAAGATGGTCACTGATTGGCGTAGCGGTACACACGCCTGCCTTTGGCGCGGGCAGCGCGAGATCGATTCCCGCCCAGTGATGGCGTCGATATCTGCCGTCCGACTGACTGCCGACCACTTCAGGGTGTAGTCCGCCTCTTGCCCGAAGCTAGCCGGGATAGCCTCCAGCTTTCCCGCAACCCTTGTGAGGATAAGCGGCTTGGATAATGATATGACATGACAAGATGGAGGACGCGGCTGACATCAAGGGAACACGCAGTGGGCACACGTGACATTTACGGTGCTCAGTCCGAAATGTGCGCATTGCAACCGTATCGCACAACACGAGGAGCTCCTGGTCAGAATATTAAACATCGCCTGCAGTTAATAAACAAAAGCTTTATGATGTTGAAAGAACTATTTTTTTGTTTTGAGGTGAAAATTCCATCGGGCCGGGAAATTGCTCATCCTCCACTTCCTGTTAAAGTACAAACTCTCTCACCCGAATACAGGGGAGGCTCGGTTTATGACGCTAGCAACACATTTTGAACGGCGCGCAGTGAAAGTTTGCTAGCCGACGTTGGAATACGCGGCTACGCAGCACAAGAAGCTCGGGCACCACAATATTTACACGTTTAATTGACTGTTTTACATTACAGTGTAATTACTACAGTAAATATGACTGGCATGACAACTCCGTTAGGGTTGGTTGGTGATACACTACAACGTGTTTTACCTTGTGTACGAGTATTGACTGCAAGTATGACTTTACTACTACTGTGTTAGCGTAGGTCATTGGTAGCACACGATGTGCTACCACTTAAAGCTCCACTGTCATGAAATGCATGATTTTTACTGTTATTAATGGGAAAAAAAAGGTAGCCGGAATGGACACATCCGTTTTTTCCCCATAAAACATGATTTCGATGTATATGGCTTTTTTTTTTTAACTTCCGCCATGAAAATCCTCTCGAGGGATTTGTTTTCGAGAAGAAGCAGGAAGTGATGTTAGTAGCAGACGCCCACTCAAGCGGTCTCGCATGTTTATACTAGTTTTACTTGCTGGAAGGAAGCTCTTTGTTCCTTCGTGTTACCCAAAATTCTGGCTCGTTGTATTGCCGGATATTGTTCGAACACTCAGGAGGATGGATTCATGCTTCATACTTTTCAAAAAGACCCGGTTCTTCGCAAAAAATGGACTGCACGGGTGCAAAGGACGAGAGCTTTGTGGGTTACAAATGACAGCTAGGTGCGTATGCAGCTACTAAAAAAAAAATAAAAAAAAAGTCGTAGTTTGGAGGGGGGGGGGCGTAATCCTCTCTGAATGTAAGAAAAGACCCGCGCACGTAAATCAGGGCTGCTAAATGTGTCGATGTACCTGTCGGCGCCGAGCACGGCTTTGCCAGGGCAAACTCATACATAAAGTCTGGTAGTCTGTTGTTTGTTTCAAGTGATCCGCATATCATCTAAAACAGCAGTCGGCAACCCGCGGCTCCGGAGGCTCATGCGGCTCTTTCATCCTTATAATGCGGCTCTGATTGGCTTGGGAAAATAAATTACAAATTTTTTTTTTTTTTTGTATTTAATTGAAGTGTGTTTTATTTGTGTTAGTTTTTATATTATTTTAGTTCTAAATTTGAAGATTATTGTGATCTTGAAATATTAAAATATTAATTAAATTATTTGATATTATTTTGTCGTCGCTCAAAATAGACGTCACACTGCGGAAGCGGGTATACCCGCTGAAATGCCGTCTATTTTGAGCGACTTTCAAGCCCGGCAAAGCCAATGGAGAAATGTAAGAAAAGAAAAATATCTCAAGAAAATAGAACATTCAATGATGCCTGGGCAGATTCATTTGCATTTACCTCGGGCGAGAGTGGCCTACCAGTATGCCTAATTTGTGGAGAAAAACTGGCTAACAATAAACGGTCAAATGTCGCAAGACATTTTAACAATACACACAGAGCCTTTGCTGAAAAATATCCAGAGGGAGAAGAGAGGAAAAAAGCTGTTTCGGAACTGATGCAGAAGGCTGACCGGACGAAAAATCAATTCAAGAAGTGGGTGAAGTCTGCAAATTCAACTCCGCCGCATACTTTGAAAGCCCAAGGCGATATAAGGATGACGGCTCACGGATTTTTCCCTTTTGTTTGCTGCATGCACAATTTAAATTCAGCTTTTTAATTTATTCGAAAGAGACATTCAGACATTATTATTTTTTCAAGAATTCAAAATGTGTTCATTACATCGGTAAAATGTAATTTTCTCCGTAGCACTTCATAAGACATAACCGCACTATAGTTGTTTATACAAAGTGTAAAGGTAAGAAAAAGCAATATATACAGTGTTATCTTCATTTTAGATAAGATAAATGGATATAGGGATGATGCCTCATGGCATTTTTCTGCTTTCGTTTGCTACATGGACAATTTAAATTCGGCTTTTTAATTTATTTGAAAGAGACATTCATTGTTATTATTTTTCAAGAATTCAAAATGTTCAAAATGTGTTCATTAAATGAATAAAATGTAATTTTCTCTGTAGCACGTGGATTTCATAAGAAACATGCTGCGGTAAAGTAGTAGAAGTTTTTTTTTTTTCCATTTTAGATGTGCGGCTCCCAGTGTTTTCTTTTCCGTGGAAACCGGGTTCAAATGGCTCTCTCGGTGTCAAAGGTTGCCGACCGCTGATCTAAAACATGGCTGGAAAGGATAGGGTAATATTGCCTTGGTCACTTCACTCGATTGTGAGATGTTCTCGTCTTTGAAAAGCGCTTCCGTGTCCCATAATAGGTGGCACAGCCCGTTTTCAGTGGTGAATGTCACGGCGTGACGTAATGGACGGATGTTGCAGGCAATATGGCGACCACTTGGACGTCGAATGAGACTTCCGCAACTTTGCGCGTGGATGACGTGCTCTCCGCTCATATTTATTTTTTTGTATGGACATTGAAGTGAATAATGTTAGATGTATTTTTCATGACAATATCGATTTAGAATGTTTATAGGCATGACACTTGATCTTTAAGTACCCAAGTTGGGTTTGGGAACTGAACCTTATCGTAGACAAAGAGTTTTTTTTTTTTTTAAACCCTAACCCGCCCCCTTACCGATGCTTTTCCTTCTGTGTTTGGAGTCGACGGCAAGCATGGCGATGTAACCGCGCCGGAACATCTTCTTGTGCATATCCAGCTTACACACGATGGCGCCGACGCACTCCTGCTCCACCATGGCCTGCCAAAACACAATCGCGCAAGTCAAACCTCAGAACCCTGACCACGATTTTTTCCACTCCACGCGCACTCCGGCCGATCCCGTATCAAGTCCAGCTAAGGCTGACTTCTGATCTCAAATGAAATCGTTTTGACTAATATTCATTTGGATTTCAAACAACTGCAAGGGAGGTTTTGTGTACAGTATGTAATCATAAGATGACGTGACTAAAACAGTTTGACACTTCTGCAGACATGAGTCGATAAATGTGGCCCGTTTTTCTGTTTTTCGCAGTCGCAAGCGCACGTTTGTGTCGTCAGGGAGCTCGCTGTGGACCAGAACAGCACGTTGTTACATTGTGGTCTAACTGGTTGTGTCAGAGGGCCAATTGTCGCAACGACAAAAGAGTGCTGGACAAAGCAGATAAACAAGTGGCCCAAGTACTTTTATCATATATAAAAATAAATTCTTGGCAGTCGGGACAACTCGGGAGTTGAGCTTGAATTCTATGGAAAGTGTGGTCCAAAAGTAGGACGACATTTCACGTAAGAAACCGTACACTAATGTTCCAATTATAAACCAAAAAAATGTTCATCGTGTCGAAAGACGCAAAACTGTCAGCTTGTTAGCACGTAAAATGTGTCACAAAATTCAATCAGTTGCGGAGCACTTTGGAGCTTTTGATGATGAATGTAGCGGCACACAGTGGAGCAGCTGGTAAAGCGTTGGCCTCCCAGTTCAGAGGACCCGGGTTCAATCCCGGCCCCGCCTGTGTGGAGTTTGCATGTTCTCCCAGTCCTTGCCTGCGTGGGTTTTCTCCGGGCACTCCGGTTTCCTCCCACATCCCAAAAACATGGTAAATTAATTGGACACTCTAAATTGCCCCCAAGTGTGATTGTGAGTGCGACTGCTGTCGGTCTCGACGTGCCCTGTGATTGGCTGGCGACCAGCTCAGGGTGTCCCCCGCATCCTGCCCCTTGACAGCTGGTATAGGCTCCAGCACTCCCCGCAACCCTCGTGAGGATAAGCGGCAAAAGAAAATGGATGGATGGAGCATGAATAACAGCCCGATAAATGCAGCTGCTTTAAAAGACATGGGAACAAGTTGACATTTTGTATTTTCTATGAACAAAAACTATTTGAAATTTGCCACTTGTGGAGCACAAAAATCAATAGTACAAGACATTTTATGCAATCAATGTATTCTAAAGTAACAAGTCTCTGACTTGAGGCTCTTTTGTTGACCACAAAAACCTCACAGATGAATATTTGACACGAATGAATAGCATAACAAAACAGATGACTGAAAAGTTTGTAAAATAAGACCAGTTGCTCTATTGAGGCAGTCGAGGAGGATAACAATAAATAAAGCAGCCGCTTGAACGGCAAGTCATGGTGTCATAAGAGTTCGGGTATGATCTGTGGTGCAGTTTCGGTCGGGGGGGTGGGTGACACTCACCAGGAAGCAGAGCTGCGGCCAGTTGTGGATGAAGTACCTGTAGGTGTAAATGGAGTAAGGCTCAGACAAGTCCTTGGTGATGAGTCTCATGATCCAAGGCATCTGCAGCTCGGACTCGTAGCGCACATAACAAATGTCGCGGCTCTCCTCCTCGGGCGAGCCGCCCAGCTCCAGCCGGGCCAGCTCCTCCGCGGGCGGCTGGAACTGGAGCTGGGGTTGGGGTCGCTCCGTTTCGCCGGAGCTCTCGGGAGTTCTCGTCCGGGCCGGCATCCCGTTCACGCTATTGTTGACCAGAGGCGAGCGGCGGCCGTTTTTGGAGCGAGGGCCTTCACGTTGGCGGTCCTCCGTGTTGTTCGGGGCGGCCGGGGTCCCGTCAACGTCGTCGCCGCTGTCGCAGTCGTCCGCGGGCGGTCTCGGATTGTCACGTCCCCCCGGCTCCTCGACGGGGCTACCGGCCAAGCCGTTGAGCTGCTGCTGCTCTCCGATCGGCATTTTGAGGTGCAAAGCCGGCGGGCTAGCTCGAGTTAGCATGTTTTTCTTCTTCCTCCTCTTATCCGGCTGCTTGGCTTCGGTGAGCGCCTTCCCCGACGCGGGGACCTCGCCGGCGCGACGCGGCCCACCGTCCTCGCCTCCGGCCCCGGGGAAAGGTGGACTTTCAGCCGGGGATGCGGCCAGTGCGCTACTAGGCCCAGGCGGCACTGTGGCCATCCCACCGCATCAAGGTGGCGATTCGCGCTTGGGAAACGTCGGACGCAAGCTCATTCACGACGCCAAGCGGGGATACGACAAGGCCCCGGGTGTCGCTGCGCCCGAAGTGGAGAAACTCGGCGGATTATGGAGGCGAAGTGGCGACGTTATTCGCTCGCTTTCTCCTCGAGCTCTCCCTGCTGCCGCAAAGCGCTGTCGCCGCAAAGGCCATTGCGACGCTGCCGTATGGTGACGTTTAACGACAATGTCGTAAAACGCTCGACAACCTTACTTCCCACCCTCAACGACTTAAAAAAATGTTACATGTATTTTAAAAATCGTGTGATTTCTTTTATTGAATATTTGTAAACAATTAAGAACTCTAAGAAATCAAACAAACTGGCAGAGTGAGGAGGATGAGGAGGGTATTCCCTACTCACTTGGTGGTACGTTATGTCCAGGAAGTAGCTGTATAATTTGGCTCTTGGGGGGGTGAAGAGGTTTATTTTGGGGAGGGGGGTTGTTTTATTTACATCACAGCTAAGTTTCAGCATTGTCTCGTCTCTCCCTCTTTTACGGCGTCAAAGTGGGTGGAAAAACTTTACACTGTCAATGCGGCGTGAACATTTAGGGGCGGGGGGCTGGCCTCCAACACAGTTCCCCACATTTATGAAGTTAATTTATAACAAAACCTTAAATATGTGATCCAATTATTCAAATTAGATCCAATCTAATTTGTTCAACTACTTGCTCCCAAAGGAAAGTCTTGTAACATCTCCATCTTCCAGAAGAGGGCGCCCGATCACCTTTTATCGCCCCACTTTTTTTTTAGCAATACCACAATTCCACCCGCAGGCGTCGCCGTTTTGCATATATTTTTTAATCGATCCTTTGAAGAGGTGACGCAAGGACAGTCCAAGTACAGTATGTTATGTCATTTCTCGAATATGAAACATCACTTTTAAAATATCTATTTGCAAGTTGGAGGAATAATATCTTGTTTTGATATTAGCAAAAGAAAATATATGATAAATGCGGAAAAATGAATTCAAGATTAAAAATTGGTCTATTTTTAAAAATCAAAATAGACATTGTAAATATTAAAAAAATATATATATTTGGACAACATAAATTGGACGAATCATATCTATTTTAATAATAATACGAATATATAATAAATGGGGAAAAGGATTTCAAGATTTAAAAAGGGGAAATTGATTGTTATTGGTATATTTTTTAAAAATCAAAAGAGACAAAAATAAAATAGACATTGTAAATTATATATATATATATATATATATGACGAATAATGTATATTTTAATATTAATAGAAATATATAATAAATTGGGGAAATGATTTGTATTATCTAAATTATTATATAAAATCAAAATAGACATTGGAAATATAAAAATATTTAAATAAATACAGATTTTTTATATGCAAAAATATACCACAGGAAATAAAAAAATATATAATTTTGTAAGTAAATGCATTTAAGAATATAGTAAGTTTCTTTCGGCTTGTCCCTTTCGGGGTCGCCACAGCGTGTCATCTCAGATGAACGCACATATGTTTGGCACAATTTTTACGCCGGATGCCCTTCCTGACGCAACCCTTATAATTGCTGTAAAAAAAAAATGCTATTGCAGGACTAATGAAGGTCTAATATGTTCCACTAACATAACACATTCAATAGTATCTCAATTTAATCTTAATCATTGGACATTTGTGGTATTTGAAATATGGCGCGAGCAGTTCAAATGAATTGATAGGGAAGATAGAAGGATGTGGATCAACATTTTTCTCAAACACACCCAAAAGCGGCGTCGGCAGCTGGAGCTGTGCGGCGCGGAGGGCGCCTTTGAAAGCGCTCCGTAAGCCTCGAGGTGCTGAGAACTGGTGAAGAGGCGCATTGAGACAAGCGCAATCAGTTCCCCCTTTTCAAATCTCCTTTCGGGGCCTATCTACTTGAACAGGCTTCTCTTAATGACTTTCTCCATCACTTCTCGCCAGCTTTTGCCGGGGACTCTCCGGCACAGACACTTGGCGGCGTTTAAATGCGCTCAGCATTCTATTCTGTCGCCGCTGTACCTTTTTAGCACCCCCCACAACCCCACTTTCCAAATATCTCCAGGGTGTCAGTTGTGTCATGTGACTGCTGTGCTGGTGATTACGGAGCTCGCTTGGCACTCGAAAGAAGCACAGAACCCAAAATACCTAAAAAAAAAAAAAAAAAAAATACAAGCAGTGAAGGTCAAAACGTACCCTAATACCCCCCCCCCCTCCTCTGTCCTTGCGTCCTTCCCCAAGTCTCTTTCTGTCCAGCCCTGGCGTCTAGTCCGCGGAAGCTGCATTTAATTAGTTTCTGTTGGCTTAATTAGGGACTGAAGTGAGGGGCGAGACCAGAACAAAGAGCGGGTCAGGCTGCAAGGATGGAATGATGCAGGTGCAGCGAAGCGGTTGCCAGAAGACGGCCCCCAAAAATGAGCCGATTGGAGGGTTTTTTGCATGCGCGGGCAAAGCGGGGCATTGCCCCTCCAGATCCAGCAGATGGCACTGCAGTGAAAAGCATCCCGACTTTGCGAAGGAAACGGCATTGTCATCCGTTCTGGGATCACTTCGTTTTGTTAAATGCATTCACAGTTAATTATAAGTTAATCATAGTGCCCGACTATTTTTAATATGTGACATACAAAGGCTGCGATTGGCTGGGAACCAGTTCAGGGTGTACCCCCCCTCCTGCTTGTTGACAACTGGGATAGGCTCCAGCACTCCCCGCGACCCTCGTGAGGATAAGCGGCTAAGAAAATGGATGGATGGACATACAGAGGTTTCCAGAAACATCACTTTTCTCTTTGCTTTTGATCCTTGGTGGGACAAAAGGCTGGCCGGCCTCCCCAGTCAACAGTGATATTTAACGTCTATATCCGTCAATGGCAGTGAATGAGTTAACTGAGCCGCCCAAGAAAGTGTAGTGCGCATTAAATGGTTATATGAGCATCAGTTCACGCAAAAGAATGACGAGGCTAGAGTGTGAGGATGACATCACGGGGAACACTGGTTAGGCTCGAGGGATGACGAGACTGAATGTTGACCTTTTCCAAGGGGAGAACTGGGGCATCTGTGGCATGACTGGAGGACCCCTGAGTGAGCGAGAGGTTCCTGGGGCCCTTTAGACCGGCGCCAGCCCGGCGGGGGGAGCCCGCACAATCGCGCGGCTCCAGATCCAAAACGGAGGGGCGAAGGATGGAAGGGCTTAAGGTGGAGGACGAAGAAGACCGAGACCTCAAGGATCCAGGTGGGAACGGGAAGCTGGGGGAGGGAGGAAGGCAAATGGGGAAGAGGAAGAAAGGGGGAACCACGGAGGGATAGCATCCATTCCAGCCTCCCCGCCGCCCCCCGTGATGGCGTTTATCGCCGTCGCGGATCGTGCCGTATGAACAGCGATCCAAGTCAGCCATCTGCTGAGGCTTGATAAGCCTCGGAGAGGCAGCCATTGAGCTGTCACTCACGGAAAGAGGGGGAAAAGAGAGAGAGGAAAGGAGGGGAAGGCCGGGAGAGGGATGGAAGGCAAAAAGATCGGCGAGGCATCTGTCTAGCGCGGGGAAAGACTTAACGTCAACGAGACGTCCGGCCGTCCAATAATCCCGCCTCTCTAATGAGAAGTCGTCTCGCGGCCGATTGATGCTTTTTGTCGCTTTCTTTGCACTAATCGTGCCGCACAGATGTTTCTTCTTCCTTTTTTAAAATGTCATCAGAACCGCTCGGCGTGATTAAGCCATTCCCGAAACACTGGACACGATGAAACCATTTTAAAAAAGATTGAGGTTTCTCCGTCGGGTTGTCCACGCGCTATCGTAGCGGACGACACATCTGGATCCCCGCAGGGAGTGGGTTTTCCATTAAGCCGGTACGCACTTGGTTAAATTAAACCCCACTTGAACTTTTATGGCCCTAAAACCACTTAGCGCAAAGCTAACACACAATACAGTAATAGGCCAATATTTTTAACACTGATGGAGAAGCTACCATACATAGCAAAACTAAAGTGAAGAAATTGACTTATTTTGCATTATTCGCTGAAAAAAAATAGTAATCAAAATATATTAGTTTATTGTCTACAACAGTGTGGTACTACTAGCATCTTTAATGGTATGTGGACTCCCTCTAGTGGTTCATGAAAGAATCACTGAATTAAATGTTCCAAACATGCATAAAAATGATTGCTTTAACTTTGTTTTTTCTTTGTTTTTTTTTTTTTAACCCAGCACCAGTTATTCAACTTTTATATAATTTGATGTTTTCAAACATTTCATCAGGGTACAAATTTGCCTGCACGAGAGAAAGTATCATCAAATTTTGAGAGCAAATTTTTGTGAATAAATGCACAAATGAGTTCTTACTGTGGGTTTGCAGTTCATCTGTAATGAGCCATCTTTGAAGATTCCAATATATGCACACGAGACCTTCACACTGGAGGAAAAGAAAATGACAGTATGTGATATGTGAATTTTTGTTAATTGTTGAAGAGTGGATCTTTTAGGTGTAGATTTGAAAATATACGACAAAATTTTGATGAGAAATTTTGATGTCTATTGGTTTGATTAAAAAAAAACAGGCATATGCAAATATTTCACCCATATTTAAAATGGCATTTTTGTCATATATCTGGTTAGGAATTGCCCTGGTAGCGCTGATAAAAAATAAAATCATATCAAAGTTGCACACCCCTGTTGTTGACACGCACGGGCCCCCGCATTTATTAAGTTAATTTATAACAAAAGCTTAGATTGACAAACAATTATGTGATCCAATCATTCTAATTAGCAATTTATTTATTTTGGTTTGTGCCATCTAATGTAAGCAGAGAACAACGTCAAATTTTGATGAGTGTTTCACAGTCTTGGTCACAAAAAAGCGGGTGTGAGGACCTGTGAATTATTTTCCCTAATGGAACAGTTTTTCCTCGCTTTCTCATCCTCATACATTTTCCGTCGTACCGCCCTTTTTTTTTTTTTTTTTAGTCCTCAAAACGACATTCGGAGGAGGATACTGTGGCAGTAGTGCATGAATTGAGGCCGGGAGGCGGGTCAGGCCCGGGAGTGGGGGGGGGGGGGGGGGTTTAGCAGGGGGATTAGCCGAGGCCAGTTGGATCATTTTACAGCCGCAGGACCCCCTCTCGCCCTCAGCGGTCTCGCGGACAATGAGGATTAAACTCCTCTTGTTCCTCAACTCGGAAAAAACGGCAGGGCGACAAAGGCGCTATTCCTCCCGGGTGCCCGGCTGGGAGATGCGAGCTGAGGCGGAGGGGAGGGGGGGGGCGAGGAGAAGGTAGGGGGTCTATCATAAAATTAATCCCTTCACAGTTCGCTCTGGTGCAAAGTGAGATATGAAGCAGACACGTCTAATGAAACGGTGCAGTCATTGAAGGGCATGGCGATAAAGGTACACATCAAACTCGTCATTAGCGCCGGCGTTAAAAAGCCCGTCGAGAGGTTGGCGCTCCCCCCGGGTGATTGGCGCCGGAGATTAATCACGCCGTGTAAAAAAAATAAAATCAAAAAAGATACTCCACCTACCACCCGTATCCTCATTTATGGAAACATCTTACTCCAGGAATCCCGCAAAAAAGCGACTATTTGTCATTCAACTTGGAGTGAAATACATTTTTTAATCACGCCGGAAAACAAATACTTTACCGCTTTGCTGTTCCGAGGAGGAAACGGTCATTTAGCTTAGCCAAGTCTACGTGGAGCTAGCCACCTTAAAAGTCTTTTAATTGACTCCCGGGTTTCTCACGTTCAACCCTAAAACTCACAAATACAGTATTTGTGTACAACATTACACAAAAGTGATGTCAAATATTCACGGTAACATTTGTGAACGTTGGTATGTCGATTTTGGACCAACGCTAGCTGTTTTGCAAACATTTATGCTAAGTGCTACATTACTTCTTCTTCTTCTTTTTCTTTCGGCTTGTCCCGTTAGCGGTCGCCACAGCGTGTCATCTCAGATGAACGCACATTTGTTTGGCAGTTTTGTTTTTTTTTACGCCGGATGCCCTTCCTGACGCAACCCTTCTGCATTTTTTAGCCGGGGAGAGAAGCTTACAACACCTGCTATTCCCAAACGGATGTCGGGCGTTCTCAGGGTAGCATGGCCGTACGCCCAAGTGCTACATTACGATGAATGTTAAAGTATCTTTGCGGCGTATTCCAGTGTCAGGTCCACTTTTTTTTGCCATCCTGATACTGGACACACGTGTTTTGGAGCCAGCCAGCAGCTGCTAATTGGTGGGATGAGGTGAAGCCGGTTTGGGACTCAACCACTTCACCGGATCAATACCACTCATCAAAGTTTGTTGCGACCAGGGCTCTAGAATATTTCAAGTAAGAATTCCTGACTGTCAATCTAGCCTTGCTTTCATTTTTTGATTCTCAGCCTGCTTCCCGTCTTTACTCCTTCCTTACCGACTTCAGGTCTTGTTTTCTGCACCGGAATCCCTTGAACCCTCCCCAACCAGAAGCGGGTCGCTCTCTTGTATCTACGTCTGGGTCCTCAGGATCGGAGCCGAATCATCCAGAGCTTTACTTTGTTGACACTTTCGAGGGAAGTTAGAAAAATAAGCCCCAGTCAGAAGGAGGCAGACTCGACGGACCGCCGACACGTGATCCTCTAACCTTCCTCTCCTACGTAATTGCCTCTGACTTTAATGTGTCGACTGGAACCGCTGTAAAAGTAATACCCGACAATTGAAAGGTGACACAAGGCCTAAAATGCCGTGGTCGCCTCAGGCTGGAAGGTCTCTTAAAACTTCTTGAGAGATGGATTTGTTTGACCTCATTAGCATGAACAAAAAAAATCGCTGTGTTCTGGATCCGCGTAAATAAAACAAAAATAGCCCGCTGCTTTTTTTTCCCGTAAAGCCCCAGTGGGACAAAAAGAAGCGAGCGTAATAGAAGCAGTGGGGGAGTGAACGGAGTGGTGAGGTCTTTCGTATTAAAAAAAAAACCTTCTTTTTTTACATTTTTTTTAAATTTAAAAAAAAAGGGCAAAAAGGAAAGCTTCGCCACGCTGTCAAAGCCGATCAGCGTCTGTCCCGGCGGCGGCATCCCCCCCCTCCGCCCGTCTCCCGGGCGGCCCATCACAATGGAGGACCGACACACCTCTCACTTCCAATCTGCGTCCTCCACCTCGGGCCTCCGTCTCAAACTTTCATTAAAGTGACGCCATTTTGATCGACCGGCAAAAGGACGCAATCAGTTTTATTGACAAAAGGGTCCGACGCTCTTTCATCCGTCGGGCTATTGTGGCGGGGGAGATTTCTCGACTTAAAGCCAAATATAAACACGGCGATTACAACGGAGACAATCGCTTTGCGCCCTCATAAACGTGAGCGACAATGCTTGATCCTTGCAAACCTCAAATACGGCGGAGTGGGGGGGGGGGGGTGGATAAAAAATCTTGAATGGACAAGCCCCCTTCCAAATCGCATTGTCGTGCAAATCCTGTGATAAAAGGCCGAAGAGTAACTCTGCCTTTAGACTCTTGAAGACTTTTGTTAAACCACTGCCTCTGCTACTTTCCAGCCCCGGCATAAATCGGTCTCTCGATGGCGATTGGCTCAAACCGAAGGGGCCGTCTTTTTTTTTTTTCCCCACCCAAGCCCCGGCCTCAGAACCAGCACCGCAACATGCGCGTCCCGCCGTCGCCATCGCCGCCGCTCGCCTAGCGTGTAGCCGTCACCAGACAATGGCTGGTTACTGGCAATTAAACAGCATTTGCCGAGGAATCCGTGGCACTGGTCTAATGGCATTACCGTCGGATGATTCAATCCCTGAATAGTCAACAGGATTTTGCCTCTCTGCAGGAAAATACTGCTTCATCGAATTACCCGTATTACAAAGATTTAGCCGAAGCTTACGATTCAGGGTCCGCTAAAACGCCGATAAGCCACAAAAGTGGAAATTTAGGAATGATATTCATCTAACCCAGTAAAAAAAAAAAATGGTTTGTAAACCAGAGACTTGTGGACTGAAAGAAATTCAGAAGGAATATGGAAATGAAGAAGGGAGACTTGAAGTGGGCAGACAAAAAGCAAAGACAATTTGGAAATAACTACTTAACATTGTGCTAGGAGGAGTGAAAACAAGGAGGAGATGCGCACACCGAAGGTTCCAAGATACAAAGAATTCTATTCCCGTTGACTTAAAATAAGTAAGGAAAACTCAAGCTCTGTCAACACTCTCTGGACGCTCCGAACGCGGATCTTCTACCGCGAGTGATGACAATCGCGATACAAAAGCCAAGTCCGACCCAGCCCCGTTTAATATCTATTTTGTTTGAAAACCGGCACGTCTCCTGTCAGATGGCAAGCAGCACATTTGCGGCCCTCGACCTCCTCGCGGGCCGAGTCGGGAGAAGAAGGAAGAGCGGCCAAGTCCATCATCTCACAATGACGGGGGCTAATTACCGGGGCCAGGCAAGCCGCAAATCACACGCTAGCAGACCGCCTCGTCTTCTGTCCTCCGCTCACCCGACGTCTTAATTGCTCTTTTATTCCCGCTGCGCGTTTTGCAGCTGTGCTGACGCTTCCTCGGCCGTTTTGCCGCATGAAAGCGAGAAGCTAATTGCTCGCTATGGAAATATTGGGCGCTGTGATTAGCGAGCGTTTTTGGCGTGAGGGAGCGTCGAGCCAGCACTCTGGATGGTTAAAAATAAAAACAAAACACACACACCCCCACCGCAAAAAAACAAGCAGTTGTTTATTGGTTTGTCTTCGTTCGCCTTTTGGGTGGCGAGGTTGAAAGCGTGGATGGCGGCCATTGTGCGGCGCAATTTGTCAGACGGCAATTCGGGCAAATTGTCGGCGGATAATCAGCAAAATTACAGGAAAATTAGCGCGGGAGGCGAATTGTTATCATTAGCATTCATGACCGCAAAACCCCATTTTGTCGAAGTGTCACGCGCACACATGACTTTTGTACGGTGCCCAATTTGGATAAGTCTCGAGACGGTGAAGAAAGAATACAAGGTGGTGAAAAGCACAGAACTGAACTGGGTGCTGACTTGCCCTGGTAACTGGTGGAGTAACTTCACCATCTTCCACCTGAATATCAAGACCCTAACCCAGATGAGAAATATCAAACGACTTACATATTTAGATATAATTGGAATCTTTTATACTTCGATAAGTGGAATCGCCCAAAGCGGCTGAAATGAGTTTCCTCCGGAGGGTGTCCAGGCTCTCCCTTAAGAGATAGGGTGAGAAGCTCGGTCATCCGAGCCAGATGAGGTGGCTGGGGGATCTGATTCAGATGCCTCCCGGGCGCCTCGCTGGTGAGGTGTTCAGGGCATGTCCCACCGGAAAGCGTCCCCGAGGACGACCCAGGACACGCCGGAGAGACCATGTCACTCGGCTGGCTTGGGAATTCCTCGGGATCCCCCCGGAAGAGCTGGAAGAAGTGGCTGGGGAAAGGGACGTCTGGGTATCCCTGCTGAAACTGCTTCCCTCGCGACCCAACGGAGTAACATTGTTCATAAGCAGAGATATGACATTGGAACTAAAAAGACTGCAATGATGAATTACGCTGCACTTTGGGCTTGAACGCTTAGACTCTCGACTCACCAGGTACTAGAAACGGAATCGCTTACTATCTGTTTTTGTCATTGGAAAAGTTTCAATACTGAGTAGAGAAGAGTGTGAAGCTAAGTAGGAATGTGTGACTTTTCTGAGAGGAAGCCTGGAGAACTACTGTAAACAAAATGGGGCTTAGGACTGACTCCTGAGGAACACCGCAATAAAAATAAACTATACCAAGACTCAAGGGATGCCATTTCTTATATAAATGCCACTTATTGCTTTATCCGGAAACATCTGGGACACTTCTTGACCTCTAAATATTTGGTCATCATTTCTTGGGTGACGGTGAGACTCGGACTCAGAGCTTTCGCAGAACTTTGCCGTGCCCTCAACATGCTCTTTCGTGCACTACACTGTTTTGTGCGGTAACTCAAAAGAGACGACGAAGGAAGAGAAGCTACTTTTCCCCGACAGTTGGATCCGTGGAGGAGCGTTACAGCGATTGGTAGGAAGAGGAGGAGGGTAGGGGGGCGGGGGGGGGGGGGGTGTCAGGTCGGCTGTTCAAAGGCTGGCTTTTTTGCATTGTTGGTCAGTTGGGGATTAAGGTCCTTGGTTTGCTGGCCCAATAGGGCCCTCTAATTAAAAAGGATAAAAAGAAGACAGACCCACATACACACCAAAAAAAAAAAAAAACTGAAGCAAAGAGAGTGAGAGGAGAGAGCAAACTTACCCGGAAAAGAAAGAAAAGTGTTTTCAGTGTAACAACAGCGGCCGGCAATTGAAAATGGATTAACTTTATACTCTAGTCCAGTGGTTCTCAAACCGGGGTGGGGGGGAGCCCCAGGGGTCCTCCGCGAGCTATAACTCCACTAAATCGTTTGCGAGAAAAGACGCGTCGTCTTAAAAAAGTGCAAACGTGAATACAACTCACATGATAAACCAATTACCCCTCCATAACTGAGATTTGGGCCGATTAAAATCTCTAAAATGTATCTGACATCCCAGCATTGCTTCCGGAGTTGTTTTGAGATCAGGTTGGGGAACATTTACAGTTTAAACTTTTAACATCGGCAGTCATGAAACATGTTTTAGATTTTATTTACAGAGAGTTTACAGTCCTTTTAATCCACGCAGGCATCGAAGTCATCCAATTCATCTTCTCTTAAAAAGAAAACTATACAAACGCGGTGTATGTGGCGCATTGTTTAGCGTCATCAGAATGTGAATGGGCAAGATGTGCGCGCCGCGGCCCAGATGCTGGGCCCGCCGGCAGGTGGGCTGTTTACCGTGCGGATGCCTGCTTGTGTTTTTGTTTGGTCCGTTTCGCCTCCTCCCCGAGCTCAGCGGGAGCTCCGGGGCTCCCGGTGGGGTCTGGTCCCCGTCCAGGTATGAAGCCTCCTCGGTTGGCCTGCACCAGAGAGCGGTGGGTTAACGAGCTACCAGCAGGGACAAGAAATGCCCCCGCCCCCTTGACCAACCCCCTTGGGTAAACCGCAAACTGGAAAGTGGATGTGCATAAATAAACAAAATTACCGTAGGATGGGTGCAAATACTACCTCACAAAGACATATTGGGACCGTGACTTAAGACAATTATTGTCAAAACATTATTCATCATTGAAATGAGTGGAAGTGCCAACGATCCGTTCCAAATCCCAAGAAGATCATTTCCCCCCTCATGTGCTTTTAAGAACAGATGATAAAAGAGAGTGCTTGGATCATAAAAAAATAGTTACGTGGGCCGGGGTACCATCGTATTCATTTTTCAGGTGAAGTTTCAGAATTAACCCGTAATATTTAACCTTATATTTAACTATATTATCCTAATATTTAACTTGAACCTTTATCGAGTAACTTCATTCCACATTCTGAAAACACAATCAACTACTAAATTATTTTGCACCTTTTTGGGCGCCCGAAAACTCATGAGCCGGGTCATGACAGAAGGAAACGAGCGGGTGGGCCGGGTCACCAATTTGACCCGAACGCCCTGGCCACTTGATTAGGGACACTACCTGTCCCTTAAACCGAGCGCGACGCCGTCAATTGGCTCGCGCGCAGGAGCGGAGGAGGAGGTGCGTTGTTAAGATCTTTTACCTTTTCTTTGCCGAGCGCGCCTGCCCGTTTAGCTGCAAAACGCTCCCCCCGGGTGCCTCGGGATCCCCCCCCCCCCCATCCATGAATTAGATATAATACGGCTGAAGATGAAAGCGCTCAGGGGACAAGATGGCTGACGGAGCAGGAGGGAGGACGGATATTTGGTTAGCGCTGCTTTACGTAGGACATGATTCGAAATAAATACTGCTTTAGAGCGCATTAATTCAAATAGATGCCCCCCCCACCACTAAAATTAAAAAGCCTCAGATCAATTAAAGTGAGCAGCAGTGGTTTCTGGCATATGCGTTATGTGCGGCCGCACAGGCCCTAAAATGATTTTCAATTTGGGCATGTCAACTATGGTTGTTTGTAAGGGGGATTTGCGCCCCCTTGTGGAGACGCCCTCTGTAGAAAAGATGCAGGGTGTCTCGGGGAATGATGGGAAAAGTTACATATCGCTTATCGTAAATATCAGGACGGAAAGTGTCCCAAGACATTGCAATGTGGAAATTAAATTATAGGAAGGCAGATGAGCAAAGGATGGAAAGATTCTTCGTTCTGAACGTGTTGCAAACCAAAACAGCAGCACCGACGCCAAGTATGTCAGCAGTTTCTATGATTGATTGGAGTTTGAAATGTTTTTAGTTTCCTTTCATGAAATTCGTGCAATTGTCCCAGTTCGTAGGCGTTACTGCTTCTTAAAGACATCACGAAATGTTGCAGAACAAAACTGAATTTGACAAAAAAAAACCTCACAGTTTTGCTCCACATAAGTTGTAATAGATTGTGAATATGGTTTGATATTTGAAAACTGCATTTATACAGATAAAGCCCGCGCCTCGCCATTCTGAAGTTCACGTTTACGGGTTTACCCGCACGACGGGGTTGGAATGGAACGCAGCACAATGACTCCACGGCCGTTGTTAAAATGCCTTCTATTGATTTGAGGCTTTAAAAAAAAAAAAAAAAAAGATTTTGCAATAATGAAGTCTCAAACCTGCACAGCTTGTTTCAGATCTTTGCTGTCTGCCTTTTTTTTGGGGGGGGGGGAAGATGGTGGGAGAGGCGGGGCACAGAAATTCTGTAAAAAGAAAAAGAAAACATGTTAATTTTGAATATATGACCCCAAAAAGTCAGTTATACGGAGACGGAATTAAGCACACCACAGAGGGGGAAGACTGAAATACAATTTTTTTTATATTATTGCATAATAAGAGAATTTGTGGCATATGTGCTCTTTAATTTGAGGCTACTTGTTTTTGAAAAGACATCAAATGCTCTGCAGTGCTGTATTTCTGGCCCACATGCCAGAGGTTGCCTACCCTACCCTACCCTGAAAGCTAAATAGCATATCAAACATCATATAAAAAGACCGAAAACAGTCCGCAGAAGTTTTAATCAAAGCTTTTATTTTGGAACATTTTTATTAGGGTTAACCCTTAACCCTTTATTTTTTGATCAACATTAAAACATAAGAAATAATATTTTGAAATATTGAACTTTGAAGCTGGTCAAATTGACATAAAAATGTTAATAGTTTTTATTTATAGTGTAAAATGTTCTATGTATATCACAAATACACATGTTCATATTTTTAATATTGCAATATAAACAAGAGGCACAAACTGTATATTGTTTCTAATATTGTAATGAGAGTCAAATTATGAGGAACAGCTGTCAGTATGATTTTTTACAAGCTGAATAATACAAAAACTAACTTTGTCAAGGTATTTTGGGGATTATTTCGGTGTTTTTAAATCACTGCACATGTAAAAAAAAATGTCAACAATCCGTCAATACACTGCACTACTACTGTACTACTGTAAAAAAACAGAATTCCTGTCAGTCAAGGCAGAAGTTGTGTATTTAAATATAGAATACAGTAAATCACAAAAACGTCACAAAAAGGGATTATTTTTGCAAAGGCTGAATTGTGGAAGGAAAACAGTCGAAAAGTCATCAGTCGCTCAAAACTGGAATATTGCCATTTTGTAAAAAAAAAAAAGTGTGTAGGGGGGGGGGCTCCGAATTTGTGAATTTAAATCCAGACAACAGTCAAAAATGCATTGCATCATCAAGCTGCTGCCCTCTTCCATTGGCTCCCAAAATCTCTCTCTCTTTTCCGCCTCTGCATAAATAGAATCGGCGAGCGTGAGCCGCTGAGCGAGCGCAAAACTGGAATCGAGCAACCCTCGACGCGTCGCCATTGAGGTAAGAGCAAAAAAAAAAAAAAAAAAAAAGTTGATTTGGCTGCAACTGAATGGAGTTGTGCGCGCGTGCGTGGGAGGGGGCGGGGTGGCGTGGGAGGTGAGTGGGGGGGGGGGGGGGTCCACGCGGGGAGCTAATTGAGGAGGCGTGTTTTTTTTTTTTTTTTTTTTTGTAGCGTTGACGCCCCTGCAGGCAAAAAGGCATTCAAGCGCCTAATGGAGCACAAGTTGAAATAAAAACGCATTAAAAAAAAAAAAAAAAAACATCCAACAGGATGTCGGCCATGTTTACTACAACAGTTAATTACATTAAATTAACTAAACACAGACAACAAACTCGGGCGGGGGGGGGGGTCATTTGCAATGAGGGGAAGAGATGCAAATGAAGTCAGATTATGACTTTTTTTTTTTAAGGCAAGCAGTGCCACCCGAAAGAAAATCTGTTGTCTTTTTTAACAATACAATTAAAAATAAATACTGTACTGGAAATAATTCCTGTCAATTTAGAATACACAACGTTTTTAAATTCAAAGGCCAAAAAAAATAATAAATTGAGTAATTAAAACCAGGAATTGATTAGATGTTGAGTGAGTTTATATCAGTGAAGAGTAACAGTAATAATAATAACAGTGGCAGTTGAAAATTAGAATAATAATCAATATCTGTGTGGGGGGGGGGGATATAGGGACCCTAAATTCTCCTGCTGGACATGATAACCTCACCGACTCTTCATATTGTTATTTTTTTTCTGTACTACATTTAATGTTTCTACGAATTGTTCCTTCATCAAAGTCTGGCTTTAATATATTTTTATTGATCTGTCTGTACTTTAATTTGTTTAATATTGTTATGCCAGTTAGAATTGTCCAAAATGCACACACTCACCTGATATAAAAGGACCGTGAGGTAGTAATTAAAAGAACAAACAACAACAAAAAACGGTGCATATGCCGGTTGTTATGGTGCATATTGGGGGTGTTATTTTTTTGGGGTGGGGGGTGGGGGCAGTTGGATGTGTGTGTGCTGTCTGGCAGTCAGCTGGTGTGATCGACACAATGCCAGTCTTTGTCTTGTGGTGTGCTGATGCAAAAAAAAAAAAAAAAAAAAATGAGGAAAGCAGGTTACATGAATATACACACGCATATAAAAAGTCTGCACACCCCTTGCAAATGCCAAATTCTGCGGTAGAAATCACAGCAGAATAGAGCCAAACTTTTTTTCCACCCTTAATGTGACGTATAACCTGTTCTAACTCAAGTGGGAAAAAAAAAGGTGACACCATTTTTTTTATAAATTGCTGAGCTCCTGTGGTTGCACAAGTGTGCACACCCTCCCATAAGTGACATGCAGCTATGTTCAGCTTCTTCTGACAGTTTTCGATTTATTTTACAGGTCAGTTGTTGTCCCTTTTTAACGACAAACACATGGCAGGGGTGTGTAGACTTTTTCAATCCACTCTAGATACTTACTGTGCATTCATTGCGCCCCCCCCCCCAGGCCCCGCTCCTCTGCACGGCGTCCCCCTCATCAGGCCAACGCGTGCCACCCGGATTAACTACAAAAAAAGAAGTAAAAAACTATTGCGCTCCTTGTTGCAAGCCAATAATAATTACAACAAAAATAATTGTTTATAATGATTATTATTGAACGTTTGTGGAGCAACCGGTGGTTAAGGAGGAGGGGGGAGGCCGTGGTGGTGGTGGGGGGCAGTCTGGGTGCGGGTACAATTCCAAAAAAAGTGACAGATTGCAGCGTCCGTTATTGGCTTTATTAAAAATAATAAATAAGGGGGTGGGGGTGGGGTGATTTCACCTAAATCAAACAAATCCGTCAGTAAAGTCATGCATAAAACGTCAAGATTTTCTTTATTAAATATCTACGTCTTCCCTTGAATGCTATCATGAAATAATTGTTCTTAAACTCGCACATCGACCACAGCAGCCTATTGCACAATGTTGTTTGTTTTTGTTTTTTTTTGTTTTTACACATTTTCAGACTGATTCTTGTGATTCATTTTGACTCCTGCACGGCAATATGTAATGCCACTTTATGGAGCCTTAAGGCAAATTTCTTATCTTATTGTTGCGAAACAATTTAATGAAGGCCTAAATAATATGGATAACCACATTTACTGATCCTTGCAACGCGATCCTTAGCATTTGTAAGAGCAGGCATTGAGAAAAAGTAGCTCAGTTTTAAAGGTACATTTTATAAAAATCACAATAACTCAATTGTCTTGCTTTGTAAAAGTTCCAAACATTAACAATGGGGGAGGGGTTCTGAGGAAAAGACTGCAACACCGAGACGTACACACTCAAATATAAAATATATGACTGAAAAGGAATGTCTTGTGAATGAAATGTAAAAAAAAAAAATTTTTTTAAACTTCTTCCCCTGCAATGTGCACGTTTTAGACAACAATAACAACATGTCTCAATGTGTTTGTTTAGATTGAGATTAAGTGCTGCCTCCTAATCAACACTTTGCGATAGTCTCACCTTCCAAATCTAATTACCGGGAGCAATTCATTAGCAGAAGAGGACGAAGGAGTCTCGGGGGTCGTGGGGAAGGCGGGGGGGTGTTTGGTCGCCTTGACTCGATATGTTGTCAAAATTAGCCCAGCTTCTTCATGATTGCCACCCCCCCAAAAAAATGTGCTTCGTATTGTAATTAGTCGACATTGACATGTACGGGATCTTTAATGCGAACAAATAGAGAAATTGGAAAAATGGGGGGGGGGGCTAATGCGGTGGAGGGGGTGGTCTTGGGGGGGTCTTCATTGTATCTGAATGGCGCAGCTCAGTTTGCCGCTTTTGTTTGCAAGTTCTTATTGTTATCAGCGTTACTTATCAGTCAACAGTGGGCTTTGTCCCTGCAAATGGCCCCCCAATCAGCTGCGGCCTAACCTGTGGGCATATATGTTAATGCTTGATGAGTGGGGAGGGGTCCAGGGGGAGTGGGAGTAGGGGAGGGGGGGGATTTTTTTTAACGACAATGTTTTGTTTTTAGGATAGGAGCGTTTTAGGAAGGGTGGGGGGAGACAGACAGACTGAGCGTAGGACAGCTGGGAGGGAAAAAAGAGAGGGGGGGCGAGTACCGTGGTTTAAGAGTCCCTGCACACGTTTGGGAGCTTCACTTCTTCTGAAGCTGCAGCAAGTAACATCGTCATCTTGGAACTAAAAAAAAAAAAAAAGAAAGGAAAAGGCAGGATTGAACATTTCTTAAAAGTTTTATCTCCCCCCCCCCCTCCCCCGGGTTCCCAGTCGCCATCATGATGTCCTACTTGAAGCAGCCCCCGTACACGGTCAACGGACTCAGTTTGTCCGCCCCCGGGGTGGACTTGCTGCACCCTTCCGTGGGATACCAAGGTAAACAAATAATTTAGAAAAATTCAAAATAGAAAACGGCGAAACGTCGCGGTTGTAATCGTGCATCGGTGCGCGTATGCAGGCACGCCGAGGAAGCAGAGGAGGGAGAGGACCACCTTCACCCGGGCCCAACTGGACGTGCTGGAGAACCTGTTCACCAAGACCCGCTACCCGGATATCTTCATGAGGGAGGAGGTGGCCCTGAAGATCAACCTGCCCGAGTCAAGAGTGCAGGTGAGGTGAAGGAGAGAAGAAAATGGTCATCAATTTTGGCTGCACATTACAATGTTATTAAAGTTAATTTATAATAGCTCAATTTAAAAAAAAAGTCGACAGCTACACAGGAAAATCATTTTTCAAGGTCATTTTGCTTTAATAGTTTAATTTCACCATACGGTAGAATTTGGGCATTTCGTTTGCTGCAAGCGATCCAAGAATCTAAAATAAATCAAGAATATTTTAAGTGTGTAGAGAATCTAAGTTTTAAATTTTCGAAAGGAACTACTGAAATAAATTATTGAAGTTCACTTAATTCGATCCACCTATAACATGTAGAAGTTTAAATGGGTTTGATTCGTATAGGGGAAGGTTTTAAATTATGTGGAAAAAAAATATCATGCAACACACGTTTGTCACCCGAACTTTTGGGGGTACTAAATGTTTTGCAGTTGACCCTTACCATTACATTCAATTTAAAATGGTGCGGAAAGTGGCTCAATTATCAATAATATAAAATACAACAAACTTTATTTAACGAGCATGTGAATTAAATCTTGTATTTCATAGGTACGTGTTTTTTTTTTCAGCGCACATGGATTTGGGTTTAGGTGAAGCTGTAAACAAACAAAAAAAAAAAAAAGTTTATCACCATAATAGACATTTGTTGCATAATATTTCGTGTATTTTGGCTTCCACTTTTCGTTTCTCCACATCATCTTAAATTGTAACATCACGATTTTAAATGTTTCGCAGGTATGGTTCAAAAACCGCAGGGCCAAGCACCGCCAGCAGGCCCAGCAGACCCAAGGCGGGGCCCCGAGCAAGGCGTCCAGCGCGAGGCCGGTGAAAAAGAAAGCCTCCCCGGTCCGGGAGGCCAGCTCGGACAGCGGAGCGAGCGGCCAGTTCACGCCGCCCACCAACGCCTCTCTGCCGGCAGTGAGCAGTGCACCGACGCCGGTGTCCATCTGGAGCCCGGCCTCTATCTCGCCTCTAGCCGACCCCCTGGCCACTTCGTCGGCTTCCTCCTGCATGCAGCGCTCCTACCCGGTGACGTACACCCAGGCCACCTCGGGCTACAACCAGGGCTACGGGGGCTCGTCGTCCTACTTCTCCGGCATGGACTGCAGTTCGTATCTCTCGCCGATGCACCACCACCACCACCACCACCACCACCACCAGCTGAGCTCCACCATGAGCCCCATGAGCGGCGGAGGCGGCGGCGGGGGGGTGTCCAGCCACCTGAGCCCGGCGTCGTCGCTCTCCGCGTCGGCGTACGGCTACGGAGGCAGCGCGGACTGTCTGGACTATAAGGACCAGTCGACTTCGTCCACGTGGAAGCTCAACTTCAACACGGATTGTTTGGATTACAAAGAGCAGCAGGCAGCGTGGAAGTTCCAGGTTTTGTGATGCGACTTCCAGGCCCCGGAGGGGGCGGGTCAGAGGCGGCCGGGGGACACTTCTTCTACCTCGGGCGGACAAAGCACGACTGCAGCCTCTTCGTCTTCTTTTCATCAGAGCATTCACACTTCCAACTTTGATCAAGGACTGGAACATTACATGGGGGGACAAAATACACCAATTCGCGAAGTTTGAATAAGCTTTTGGAGAGTCCTAATTGGGATCAAAGCTGATGCGTGTGAGACCTCTGACACGGATGCACTACTTAATTTATGACAAATATGTTTAAAAACGAAAGACAATCAAGCCCTTCCCCCATATTTTTGTCTTCACCCACTCTTTTTCTTCATTCAATGTTTTTCTACATTAATTTTCTTAATTTTATTTTGTTGTTGTTGTTATTTTTTTGGAAGCAGCTATGAATTTCTCCATTGTTTAATGATAAATTATTATAGTTGAAAAGGGAAATATGCAGGAAAAGCTGTATAAAAAAAAGGCCAAACAGTAATAAAGAATAAACATGAGGCAAGTTGCATGTGTACATACATCTGCTGTTTTTCTTTATCACTTTTACTCCTTTGGATAATTTGTAAGAAAAGGCATAATGCAGGTTCACACTGGAGAAAACAAGTCAAAAGAATAATTCATATGGTTACATAAATAAAGTCCTAAAGATCAAAAGTCTGACTAATAAAACAAAAGAGGTAATGTTTTGAGAATAAAGTCGAAATTTCATGTGGATAAAGTTGCAAAATTTGGGGGGAAAAAACTCAAACTAAAATAAAGTAATTAAAGAAAAAAAAGTGGTAATATTTTATGAAAGTCACAATAAAAGCTGTAATATGAAGAAAACTGAGTTGCAAAGTGAGGAGTGAAAAAAAGTTGTCATATTACTAAATCCCAAAGTAGCAGCAATGTCAAAGTTTATGAAAAAAAAAGCTGTAATGTTATGAGAAAAAAGCTGCATTAAAAGAAAAAAAACTGTTCTTAAGTTCAAAGAATTGTCATATGACTAAAAAAATATTATGACAATGGTCGGAATTTTATGCAAATGTTGTAAAATGTGAAGATATGTAATGAAATCAAATTCTACGGGAAAAGTAGAGAATACCATAATGAGAAAAGTCAAAATTTCACGTTGTAAATTATGAGGGGGGGAATCCAAATTCAAATAACGAAGTAATATCGGAAAAGCCATAAAAGTTATGAAACCAATCATCAATCAACACTGATGTATTTCAACTCCTCACCGCAGAATCTCTTGCCAATCAATCTGAGGGCCGATCGATCGATAACATCACTTCCATCTGCTGTAGGGATTTAGATTTTTTTTGGGGGGGGGGGGCAGGGGCTGCCTGAGTGCGGATTAAAGACGAGGACAGGCAGGGCGCTATCACTCTAATTAGGACGAGAGCGCCGTGTTGTTGTCCGTTTGACCTCCATTCAGCCCCTAATGATACAGACGGGGCGGCCCGATTTGAACGCTGCAACGTTTGTCAAGTCACTTGACTGGAGAGGTATGAAAAATGGATTTCCGTCCGCCTTCTGGGCCACGCTGAAAAGACAAAAAGTCAAAGAGGATTTGTTATCTGAAAAGAGTTGTAACACTAAGAGGGAACAGTTGTACAGGGACACGTCATTTTTGAAAAAAAATGGATGATTCCAAGATCAGTTGTAAAGTTGAGAGAATTAAAATGTACTGTGTGAAAAAATAGTTGCATGAGAAACAAAAAAAAAGGTAATATAAGTAAAAATAATACAGTTCCCCTTCCGCTTCTGAAAGGCACCTTGTATATTTATCCTGGTTTTGTTTCAGGATCTGTCCTTCCTTTGAACGCCTTAAAGTTGCAAATGTTGTGAGAAGAATGTCGAACAATTACATTACTCGCCAAACTCATTCACTGTCCTCGACTCGTGACCGTTTTCGCTCGTAAAATCAGTAAAAAGTGTCCCCACCGCTTTTGCAGTAGCGGCCGGTCGATAGAGGAGGCTCACTAGCACTCGGCTAAGTGATCGTGACGTATTTGCAGTCTGGGGCGACCCGAGCCGGCCCTCTTGTCGATCGGCGACGTCCGCACCATGGCGGGGAGGCTGTTGTACGTTAACGGCTGACAAGTCAAAACGATGAGTAATAAGACAAGAATGATCTGTCGGCAGATTACGTCAAGCATTTCCATTTTATTTTGTCAAGTCGCACTGTGTCACCGCTAACGCTAGCGCCGTCCTAACAGGGCCGGTAAAAAAAAAAAAAAAAACATACCGGTAAAAGTCACTTCCTCGGCACGTATATTCCACCGGTCTCACTCTTACCTTTTCCGCTCGAGTGCCACCTTGAGGCCGTTAAAAAAAACCCCACACAAATTAGCCGCATCGCCCCATAAACCCCACGGTTGAAACCGTGTGAAAAAAGTCGGGGCTTATTGGCCGGAAATTACGGTACGTAAATATTGTACATAATATTATACAGTGGATCCCCAGATATTCGTGGTGAGGGATTCGCAGATTCATCAATTCATGGATTTCTTGGGTTGGAGAAGAGATTTATCCACCGCCAGTCACGGCAACCCCGACTTATTTGCGGTACTGTATTTATGGATCCTCAACTTACGTTTATACCAGATATAAACACAAAAAAAAAAACCCGCCACCAGCCATCACTGCCCCCGGTCAAAGTACTTCAACAGGTTGCAATGACAAAATGGCAGCAGAGAGCAGAAAGTCACGAGTGGTCCTCATGTAGCAGGAACAGTGAGGACCCCCCCAACCCTCCCTAGGCCCCATTGGCTTTTAATTAAGCACAAGCGCCACCAGAGGGGCCATATGGACCCACCAGACGCGCTTCATTAATCCCCTGCTCGCTTGTGAGCAGGTCAAACAATAAAGTAGAAGAGCGAGCCTCGGAAGCTTCTTTTGGCTGCTGCGTTATTTTAAATTTTTTTTTTTTTTTTTTTTTGTAGCTTTTGTCCCCAAGGCCAGGCTCTCCCAAGCGGATCCACTTGACCGCGGGTCTGGAAATTCCACGGCGGATTCCCTTTGGCTGTCTGGCTTGTGAGAAAACATTTCAACGTAAAAAAAACGGGTTAGCATTTTCATTTGGAGTCAATTAAAATGGGAAAAAAAAAATCATTTCGCTGTAATGATTTCAAACACCTTAGTGCTTAACACGACACATTATGTCTTAACTTTACTGCTGTGTATTATGTAATAGGATACT
Organism: Syngnathoides biaculeatus; assembly: GCF_019802595.1. Classification (NCBI taxonomy): domain Eukaryota; kingdom Metazoa; phylum Chordata; class Actinopteri; order Syngnathiformes; family Syngnathidae; genus Syngnathoides; species Syngnathoides biaculeatus. The sequence goes on along the minus strand of NC_084662.1, from coordinate 9,455,696 downwards.
CCTCTCATCATAATCGGTAATGAATTATGGCTTCAAGCGTTATTTTACTTGTACCTATGATGATGACAAAGATCTATTGTATTCTGTTATCGTAATATATTGATTGCATCAACCTTGGAAAAGAGAACGATGCAAGTTGAAGGGTGAATTAAAATTTATGAGATTTCGACGCGCCGTCTTCAAAAATATCAGTCTAAGGCATAGTTAGCCTTTATCGCAGGAGTACTCAATGCGTCGATGGCGATCGACCAAGACTCGATCGCGGGACGGCGTACCCAAAAAATAACAAAAAAAAAAAAAAAAAAAGACACCCCACCCTCGTCATCGGTAGCTCGCGAGAGGCTGGCTGCTTGAAAAGTAGATCTTGGGGCAAAAAAAGTCTGAGCACATAAAGAAACCAAGTTCATTGAATCAGATGTCAAAAGTCAAAATTAAAACTCACCACTCTACTTTGCAAACAACATTCCCGATAGACTGGATGGTGAAAGCACAAGCAACAATTTATCGCGAGGTGAGCATTAGAAAGCAGAAAAAGACTAGGAAGCCATGCTAATTGCTAAGCTATCGTGGGACAGTTAAGAAGTCACGAGCAATGGGTCAATTCACGTCTGGCGGTGAGGAGAGGCGCGCCGACGCATCAAGAAACGGTGAAAACTGACAATTCCTGATTAAAAATTCCGTCGGGAGGAGGGAATGAGTGAGTGAAGGAGGGAGAGAACAGACTTATTATTATGAGATCAGCTGTGCGGTGACAGGCGTATGACTTTGTTTTTGTGGCAGGGACAAAAGAAAAAGGAGTGAAAGTAGACCGGGGCAACTGAGCAACTGTCAAAGGCGAATCGCGGCGGTCGGATTAAAAAGCGAACGTGGGAGTTTAGCGACCAGTTTTGCCGGTGAGAAGACAACTGTAGACTATTGTTATGCGTAAGACGTGTCCTACATTCTGGCACATATCAACAAACAGCAGCGCATACATAATTCATCTGTGGCGACGATAACAACAACACTGCTGCTCCGCTGGTGGAACCTCTTTTGAATGAGTGAGACAATGGCGTTTGTGTGCCGGCGTCAGACAGGCCGTTGAGCAAACACACTCATCCGAGACACAAAATTCCAGCCGTGGCTTTAATTTCAAATTTACCGGACGCTTGCACCTAAATGCACATTATTTTTTTTCTCCCATTAAAATACAGGGCAGTAAATTAATATTGCAAAAAATAAATAAATACTAAATGATTTGAAACTGCAGCAAAATAGTAAAATCATTGTAATGAAAATTAAAAAAAGTGACGCATTCTTTACTATGAGATAAAGCATTCTTGGGTTTTGGGCAACAATTGTCATTGTGTACATTTTTTTTAATGCAGCGCTGACAGTAAAATAAAAGAAAAAGTTGTTTTGAGGAAAAAAGTAACTAGGCTACGTGAATACATTCAAAACATTGCAAGATTTTTTTCTGCAAAAATTCCTACTAGGAGAAAAAAGTCATATGAGACTAAGAGCAAGATATGTGGGAAAAAGTCAATGTGTGAAAAATGACATGACAAAAGTAAATTCTGTTAAACAATTTATCTTAAAATTGTAATTTTTTTTAAATAAGAAAAGTGTTAGAGAACACAAATTGGTTAAAAAGGTACATTATGATGAAAAAAAAATTACACTGGGACAGGAATGACAAAACAACTTTCAAGATTCTGCATTGTCATAATCATCTCTCTAATTACGACATTTTAAAATGAATTTGCAAAGTGAAATTTTGGCACTTGTGTGGACAGGAGTTGGAGGTTAATATATTATTGCTGGTTGTTTGCATGCACTTAAAACAGGAAGAAAATAAATGTCGGATTACAGGATTGAAGAAAAATCCACAATATATAAATAAAAAAAAACAAACTAGTGCTTTGTATTAAGTTAAGTGGCTCGTAAATGGTTACTTGCGTCCATTTAGCCCCGATGCAAAATCAGATTACAGACGGCCGTGCAACACAGCCCACCCTTCTAAAAAAGTGACCATTAGTGGGTGAACATCATAAATCTCCTTATCGAGACGCAATAGTAATATGGTGTAAAAACAGATTACATCAATTTCATGCTCAACGTCAGTTTCACGCGACGGGTGAGCCAAACAGATGTTAACTAAGCGACTTGCACTTCTAGGCCTTCCATCTCTAATATTTTTAGTGGTTGATTTATTTCACACAGAAGAGTTATTTTGTGACTGATCCTTTCATGTATTTTTAACCAATAATAATTTATTGTGAATTTAAAGGTCATGAAAATATATTGACAATTAGCATCCATATGAATGAGGGTTAGGGTTATTTTTATTATTTATTTTTTAAAATATCAGCATCACTGATACAGGTCATGGATTTACTGTAATTGGGATCTAACTGATATCAATTTTTGTGCAAATTGTGCTCTATTTTGACTAAAAGGAGAAGGAAAACGAATACCTTTTAGTTTCACAAATTTCATATTGTACATCCTTTAATTGGCAGAAACAAGGGGGAGGTGAAACTTGATTCAGGTTTACCAATTTGATGATACTGTGCACTCATGAGGATAAGCGGCGAAGAAAATGGACAGATGGATGGATGGATGGATAACCAAATCTTGGGTTCTGTTCGCACAAATCTGCAGTTATTTTAAGTTCATGTCGAATGTACTTGAGTTTTTGTGAGTTGACCAAAAACTATGACAGGAAGGAAGTCATAATATTTTCCCTTTCTCATCCGTCACTCATACGAGTGTTGCACAACGTCAACAACGGCCAAAACTTGCGTGCGTGATATGTGGAATTGCGGGTGAGTGGCAATAATGGCACGTGCCCCCCCCCCACCCCCGCCCTTCAAACCTGGCGTACACCGAGCGATGCGACTGAATAAATGCAACCCCGCCCGCGGCAAATTCATCGACATAACATTTTTCTCCTCCACAAGTGTCACAGAATGTCACAGGCATGTTGCAAATGAGAAAGACCGGCACAGTCACAGAAGTGGATGTCCTTGAAATATTTTTATGGATCCGGCCAAAGTTGTTCAATTTTGCTGTTCAACAAGTTGAACGAGAACAGCAAGTTGTTGGTTGGAGAAGTACGAAAACATTCACTCACGCTGCGTCAAGCAACGAAAGAACGATATTCGGTGTACTCGGGATGTTAAGACGACCATCCATCCATCCACTTTCTTTGCCGCTTATCCTCACGAGGGTCGCGGGGAGTGCTGGAGCCTATCCCAGCTGTCAACAGGCAGAACTGGTCGCCAGCCAATCGCAGGGAACATGGAGACAAACAGTTGCACTTACAATCACACCTATGGGCAATTTATAGAGTCCAATTAATGTTGCATGTTTTTGGGATGTGGGAGGAAACCGGAGTGCCCGGAGGAAACCCACGCAGGCACGGGGAGAACATGCAAGCTCCACACAGGTGTGTCTAGGATTGAACCCGGACCTCAGAACTGTGAGACAAACCTTTTACCATCTTAGCCACCATGCCGTAGACGACCATTCCCCTCCTAAAAAGCGTGTGTGTAGACAACACAGAGCATTGTTGTATGGATGTGGTTCAACCGTGCGTGTGTGTGTGATGCTGGGAACGTGCGCCCTCGCCGCAACCCCCGCAGCCGCCACACGCCCGGCCACCTGCTCAGGGATTAGGGAGCATGCGGATTACACGCGTCACAATAGAGGTATACAAACACAAATGCAGACGCGCACATGCAAACTTGACAGGCCTCGCCGCTCGCTAATAGCATCTTCAATATTTGGGAACGCACTCGGCTGGGATTTGTCGTCCTCGAGTCCATGTGCTCACCTGATGTGATGTTAGCCAACACGGACATGTTGCCGCGCTATCCTGACGGATTGTGAATTCACAAATTCGGTGCGGGGGGGGGGGGGGGGGGGCTGGAAAAACGTCCTTCTGTCAAACTAAACAGACAACAATCCAGTCTACATCGGTATTCAGCTCCTTCATTGGTCCAGAACGGGGGTCTCAAACATGCGGCCCACACACCATTTGCGGCCCAAGAGATGATATTTTGCGGCCCCCACCTTAATATGAAAGTATAATGGGAGTGTGGTCCTTGAGTTTAATATGGATGGCACTTTTACAGTGTCGTGTGCGGAGCGGACCGATCGCGGTGGGGTAGATGGCTATCGGGCGTGACATTGAGCGCAATTGATGCAAGCAGAGAAACAATTTTCAATGAGAAAGATACAGCAGCGTTCCCAAGGAGTTTTTTTTAAAGACATTTTACACATAAGTTGTAAACACCAGCGTCCTTCAACTTATTTTGTGTTTTAAAAAGATGTTTGAGAAGATGGGATCGTTTTTCATTTCGTCAAGTCCATGTGCGCCCAGCCTTAGCCAGACTCCGCCTCCACCGCCCCCAAGTTAAATTGAGCTTTGCGCCCGCTGGTCTCGAACATCCCCCCACATTTACAAAGTTTAATTGAGTCACTGATTCTGTTTTTGCCCAATTCTGCATGCTCACCGGGAAACCTCACAGTCTTGTTGGTAACTTTTATTACCCAAGCCGTAGATGCAGAAATGATCAAAAATCAATAGGGTCTCTCCAGTTGTACAGTACACCGCCCCCCCCCCTAACCCACCACCAAAAAAGCCTCCCTACCCGCCCCCGAGCCCCCCACGGGGGTTGCTGGGTTTGTTTTGCTAATGACCCCATCCCGTTATGCCCACATTCAAGTAGCGCCGGGTAATTGGTGGCACACTGACACAGTGTGGGGTGCTCTGACAGGGGGGCGGGATGGGGAGGGGTGGGGGTGGCCTATTGTAGACTCTCCTCCCTGACAAATAAGGTATTGTTATTGATGATTAACAGCGATGCAGTGAGTAAGCGATCGTGAGAGAAAGAGAAAATGAGGACAATGACGGCGTACTGTTGATTAATGATTGCGATTTATGCAGTGTAGTATCTGTAGTTGTGTTTTTGAATAATTTCTCCTTTCCACATACACTTATTTATTTTACCTCATCTGCAGATGACCTCGCTCGTCTGTCTTATGTTTAACACAGCTCAAAATGATACCCTTGAGATCCGAGGGTGTGGTTGTGCATGCGTGCTAAGTGGCTCCAATTCTCTTGTCAGAAAGTGCCGGAGGTCACGAGCGGCTTCGGTTAATGTCTATCGACAAGTCATTATTCAAATGAATTCAAGTGTGCGCGCACGGAGCAATAATAATAATAATATGAAAAAAAGCCTGCAGATGATTATCGACGGGTGTAGTGTGTAATTACCAGCACTTGTGTTGGATTTATCTGATGTTTTCTCAATTAATTAGCATAAATGGTGTTCCCTGAGGTGTGTGTTTTGCTTTGTGTCCTGATGGCACAAGATGGCACATGGCTAATGAGATTTTAGAAGCAAATAATACAACTACTACAAAACAATAATAATAAAAATAATAAATTACTACATTCTAGTTGTACCTACTTCAACGTACAACGGAATTGTGTGATGTGTCTTCTCCCTTTCCTTATATTCTTTTGAAAGTCCCTGTAAAGTGAAAATAATTCTTGAATTTGACACACCACCCACGAGCGTTATTTACAACTGTGTCAAATCTTATTGACTGACGTATATGAAATGAGGGTACAAAATTGTGAGAAATCCAAGCCATTATCTCTGCTCTCAAACTCTGTGGGCGTGTCCTGAGAATGTGTTGAAGCTACACTTTGCTCACGTAACAATTAAATACTTCTACAACTGAGAAAATCAGACGCTAGTTTGTTTACTAAATGCTCTTATGGCTACACATTACACCATTTAAGATGCAAAAATGTATTGGCCCAAGACGTCACACTGCTTTTTCGCGCCACAACAATGAGGCACTCTAAAGCAGGCAAAATGTCGTCTTCCATTGCATTTTCAAACAGGAATATCGCTGTTATTATGACAAGTTCCAAGACTGAACAGAAAGCCGCTGTAAACCAAATTCAATTGTTTAAAAAGAACGAACAAAAAATGAATCCAAACTCATGAAGGTAGTCCGGCTTCTTGTAGTCAAACTTTCACGTCTCCACTGGACTTTACTTTCCGCCCAAATTCTTACCAAATACATGCTGCTTCTGTATATGAGCTCACATTGTTTTTTTTTTTTTTAGTCCCCCCCCCCCCAGTGGTGGCAGCCGCTATAAGCCCCCCCCCCCCACATCATCCCACTATCACAGCGGACAGGGAAGAGAGAAAAGAGAGGGAGACAGGGTATTATAAGCGAGCGGGATGAGCGCAGTGAAGGCATTTGGAGTCTTTATTCAACCTCCCTAAGCCACGGGCTGCGCTCCCAATCCGATTGGTCGATAGGGCCAGCCATGTAAATGAAATGCAAAGCGGAGAGAGCGAGAGACCCCTGAGTTTGCCAATTTTTCCACCACCCCCCCCCCCCTCACCCTTTCTCCCGTTTCGTTGTCTTTATCGGCCCGTCTTGGTCACCACGTGGCGTCTTTTCTTCCTCGTCTGTATCACTCACTGCAGCTTCTGATTCTTACTCTGGTAGATAACCATTTGCGCCCCCCCCCCTTTTTTTTCCTGTCTAGAAGATGAACTCTGCACTTCTCTAATGTTCGGCTCTCAGGATTTAATCCACTCAAGCTTTTCCTGGGAAACTCCAGTGGTGATTAAGCATATGCTCGTTCCCTATTTGCATGCTGGCTTGTTAAGCGCCGCGTTCAAGGACCTCTCTGGCGGCTTTTTCTAGCATCAAAACGTTCACCAAGCGCGGCACGAAAACACCCAAACCGCCCTCATACTGTATTTAATGACTTCAACTAGTTATATTTCTCGCATTATTTATTTATTCTAATTAACTCGTTCAGTGCCCTGCACGTTTTTAAGGTTTTAACTGAAATGCTGTTACATTTTCCTTTAAAGGGATGTTATAAATGTTTAATTCCCAAGGTACACAACTACGTACAAACGAGAATTTGACGGATAACCAGTTTTGAAATCATAAATCAAGGATGAAAGTTTAACTATTGTCGAGGTGAGTGTAAAAACTGGCTTGCTAACTGAAGAATATTTTACTTTTATTGTGCTTTCATTATTTGCTGAAATATGACCTTATACATTTAATCAACAGATAAGGTGTTGTCCATTTGCTAAACATACAAGAAACTGTTGTGCAGCGTGGCGGTTGTCCTTGATCTTTGCACGCAGAAACCAGCTGGTGACATCCTCCTCGCCCAGACGTTGCCGTGGAGACGAACAACACCAGATAAGGAGCGGAAAGTTACTATACCGGCTCAGGATCAGACTTCGGGGCGGCAGCCACTTCTACCATGGACCCATAGATATAAAAACCTTGTGTTACCGGGCAGTTTTTGTCTTCTTCTTAGGCTATCTTGTCAGAAGACACAACTCCTGTGCGGCAGATACCTAGATAAGACCCGGACGTCTGTATTGCACATTCCTTTGTAATAAATCCATTTGCTGTTAACCTTCCTCGATCCGTGAATACGCATAGGGTCCAACTCGCAAATCCGTACAGTAGCAAAAATATCTCATCGTCACTGTACACTTCATATGACAATTTGAAAATTTTGTGACGAAACGGGTCCAAGCGGGATGGAACAGTTGGCGGAAGGTGTCTGGTGTTCCATGTGACAGAAGAGTCTCCGCTAGAATGAAGGTGCAAAGTTTATCAATCTGCGGTGACCCCTAACGGGACAAGCCGAAAGGAAAAGAAGAAGAAGTGCAGATTTTAGCGAGACTCATGGTAGCTGCCAAGCAGGATTTTCTTCCTTCCACAGGCCACAAAAAATGATGTGGCATCTGGACCTTGAGTGTGACCAGCCGTGACAGAAGACGACTTTTCACAATGCGTTTAACTTACTTTTACACTGGTACGACAGTTAAGAATGTTAAATTGGTACTTTAAACTCGTCCTTTACAGGTAATGAAGATTAGGAAGGTTCCGCTAACTGTATAATATTTCCTGATAATAGTACTACAGCTTCCTCCCGTCCCCCCACAGCGTCTGCTGACACTTCACTCTTCCCGTGGGGCCGCGTAACAGTAATGGGGGCTCCGGCTGCGAAAAGCCCTTGATGGGAGATTTAGGTTGCACTTTATTTATTTTATTTAGTACTCTTATCGGCTCCAGCTGTCTTTTATTTTGGGGGTGGGGGCGGGGTGATTTTAAGTGCAGACAAATGCAACAATCTGTCACAGATTTAAAAAGATATGCCACTGCTAAATTAGTATTTCCCCATCAATATGATGTGATTGCTGCAGATCTGACAGAACTCTCTGGGCCATGTTTGCACGACATACTAGAACTCGACTGATTGATACAACCCGCTTGTCGTTGGTGTGCTAAATGAAGACGGATGGGGATGCTAGTCTGTTAACTGGTCATTAAGAATACTGATAGATGGGGCAAAATGGACTACCAAGGAAATGTTGATTCGGTGTCAACAAATTTGCTCACGTAAGAGTCAGCTATGGGAAGTCGAGCAACATTGCAACCCTGACGACAACAAAGAGACCTACCGTAACTTCCAGCCTACAGAGCACACCTGGTTATAAGCCTCGATACACAGAAAGAGTTTAACGCTAGTGCGGCGCTAGCGTTAGCGCGGGGATAATGTTAGCATGGTGCTAGCGTTAGCACGGCGCTAGTGTTAAAGTCTTTCCGTGTACCGAGGCTTATAACCAGGTGTGCTAGGTGTTGAAAGCGTGTGAAAAAGGTTGCGGCTTGTAGGCCAGAAATTACGGTAAACATTTTTAAAAAGATGAGCTGATCATAGACTTTCCAAGTCAATTATTAAATTGATTTGGTTTACTTGGGAAAAAAGTATTTGAATAACGGAAGGGCACCGACTTCCGATCGGTGTCCACGCACGCAAGCACGCGGAGAGCAAAACACGAGCCGAGATTGGAAGCCAGCGCCTCTCCGCGACAGTGAGGCACTTAAATTGTTGGGGAAAACAAAAGCCGAACGTGCTGCATTTACAATCGCGCGCCTCGATGTGAACAACGGAGTCAGAACTCTATCAAAGTTCAGGTGAGCCTTGAGTGCCGAGATTGCTCACATGTACTGAAGTAGGTTACACAACAGCGACATGGCAAGAAGGAGCCCGTCATAAAAACACACTGTAAACACACCTCTTCATCATCCTCTCCTTCTGTGACCCCCCCCACACACGCCAAGCTGACAGCTCCAAGCTCCGTGGAGAATGAGTCTCGCTTGCATTACAATCGTGCGGGACAGATTCCATTAGCGCTATCTGAAATTGAGCGCGGGGAGCGGAGGAGCGGCAGGCGGGCAAGGCGGGAAGGCTTCGGCGTTTGCGCTCTTATCAGAAGCGGCGAGGGCGAGCGATGACGCCGACGTCACTAATCCGGACGGCCGGGATTGAGCGCACGCACGCACGCACGCACTTCCCGGTCACGTACACTCGCGCGCTGCCAAAGAGAGAAGTTGGTGCAGGAGAGACAACGAGACTGAAAATAAACGGGGAAATACTTTAAATCAAAGCCAGAAGATGAATTAGAAGTACTGCATTCATTCCTGCCTGCTGCGGTGCACTTGTCAGAACGCGGCAACAAAACTTTACATCAATGTGGATTCTCAGTTCTGGCTCGTTCTTGCAAAGATTGTTAATTGGAGAAACCATCTAAAATGCCACATAATTCACAGCAAGGATGCCATGATAAAAAATTTTTTTAACCTGAGACGGAGTTGAGTCGCTTGATCTCGAGTATGGGTTGTTTTCACGTGACGTCACCCGTTGGGCTGCCTCGAACGGCGGCCATTTTCGATCCCTGAGCTCCGTTACTCATACATAGGCAAGGTGGACAACATTATGTTTCTAACTGTCGGGATTCTCAACACTTCAAACCAAGCGCTGGCCGCACCACAAAATGGCGTCCCCCGTGCTCACGGATAGCTATTAACCCGTGACACGTGACGGCGGTGGGGGGGGGGGGGTGCGCCTGCGTGTAATATTGCTGCGTGCTTTAGAGGGAGGACGAGGTTAATCTTTACGTGCTGGGATCTTTTGCACGCCATCGTTCCATTTAAATGGAGCACTTTGATGTCTCCCGCAGCTCGCTTGGCTCGTCGCCTCTCAATCGCCGCTTTCATTTGCCACCCCCATTCCCCCCCCCCCCCCTCCTTCCCTCCTCACCCAAACACACACACACACTCCGGCCTGGCGATAAGGTGTAATGAGAAATGTTTTGGAATACCACACTCTCGCCTAATTCAGCAGCGGACGAAGAAGAAGAGAAAAAAAAAACTATTTGGGGAGTTTTCAAAGCGAGGACGGACGGCGAGGAATGCTTGCATCAGCCGAGTGCCAACGGCAGGAACCCCCCACCCCAACCCACCACCATCATCAAACACTATCCGAAGGGAAATAGCAACTTCATTAGCTGTCATTTACAGGGATTAATGGCGATGCCTCCTCAGGCCTGTCATTGGTCACGCTGAGAGGAACGCGAGGAAATTGACGTGCGGGAAAGCAGAGGAAGTTCTCGCTTTTTTGGTGGGGGTGGGGGGTTTAGCTGCGGCACACTTAATCACTCCAAAATGAAGTAGAAATGCATGGCACCGTGAGTAAAATGTATCCTATGGGACACCTTTGGGAAATTTCATCAACTATCTGACAAAAAAAATAAATAATATATATATGGCAGAGAGATTATAATTTCTGAAACATTTTGGATACATACCTCACATGATGCCCAACAGATTTTATACGCCTGAAGGCTCCCCCATCGGAATGCCAAAAACGACATCTGGTTGTTGGGATTAGCCACAGCGTCGCCTCCCTAGATTATAATGCAGAATATTGAATAATGTCAATAAAATAGTGATTAGCACAGTGAGTGTAATACACTGTGATAAAATGAAAATCTTGTGACGTACTAATATTAGCTTTACTTGAATTTGTTAGGACTGCATCTGTAAATTGTCTGTGAAATGTTTAGAGGGTAAATTAAAAAAAAAAAAGATGAAGAAAAATCCAAGATGTATTAAAGCTATTTAATAGTTTGTGGCCTCTGTATCATTAAAGTCAAAGGACGGGAGCGTCCCCTTCACATTTGACTGTCTCACACAAACACACGCACATGCACACGTTATTCCCACGGAGGGTTTCACATTAATTAGTCGGGATCAAAAGCCACAAATCCCTGCGGCGAGAACAGAAGTGTATTATTGTAAATCCTGCCTCCATCTTCATCGCTAACTCTCTTGACTCTCCTTACACAATACAGACAGCGCTCGAAAACAAATAAGCTCGACTCATTCGACCCTTTCCTTTCCAAAATTGAACCTCCATTGCCTAAATTACTCAAGAAACAAATTAACAAGACGTTTAATTGGATAAATCGTTTTTTAAAACAGCCAAGTAAGGCGGCATTTAGGTGGAAAAATGAGTCAATACTTGCTTGTTTTGTGGGACCTGAAGATGCGTGAGACTTGACGTCTTTACTTCCGGGTCTTTCTTGGCGCCGGTTTGTGGGTTTAAAAAAATATAAATATGTTAACTAGAAAGTCAATTTTGGGTCATTTTAAGCAATAAAAAGTAAGCCCTGTTAATGAAAAAAAAATACATAAATCCAATAGTACATAACCAAAAATAAAATCAAGTGAAGAGGCCATTTTAGGATTGTTAAGGTCATTTAAAAAACTTAAGATGATTTTTTTTTTGCCAAAATAATAAAAATTGATTAGAAAGTAATAAAATATAGTCATGCATAATTTGATGACCCAAATGTACTCATATTAGACCAAATTTATATTTGTAAAACCCTCCAAAAAGAACATTGTCATTTATGTAATTAAATGGACTGCAGAACAGCTACAAAAGTGTGTCCAACAGAAACATATCCAAAACATGACATATGATTTTGGAAATAAAAAAAGCTTATATAAGTAAAGAAAAATCAAATATAAATATCCTACTTGTTGATACTGCAGGTTTTTTTGGATCGTCTCCACTTCCCTTTTTATGCTCTAAAGCAGATTAAACGCAGTTTAGCCATGCAATTCGGTTAGAAACCCTTTTTTTTTTTGGAGGGGGGTGTGGATGCACATAATTTAAAAAAAACATTCTTGCTCGCAATATATATATATATATATATATATATATATATATATATATATATATATATATATATATAATTTATTTATTATGTTCTATTTTATGTCAAACGTCTGACAATTTTTCTGATCACATTTGGAGTAGTGATGCCCCCCCTCCCCCCGGCCGGCCTCCCCCCACGCCACAAAAAATGTTCTGAGGAGGTGATGCAACTTGCAGCAACACGGACCTCAGTCATAGTGACCATGAAGATTGGTGTATGAGCGCCATCTGCTGGCGCGATTATTCATCTCACCATAAACAATTTCAAGAGATTTGGGGTATTGTACAGGTTGTGTGTATGTATTTATATATATACACAAAAGATGTTAGAAAGACAACTACAACCAAAAAAAAAAAAAAGCCCTTTTCAACAGGTTTATTGACATGTTGCGATTGTCTGTGCACCATTCGGTTACAGAGGAATACAATCAAAAATTAAGGGGAAAAAAAAGCTATACATGGTTTGTATTTCTTCAAAAATGCATAATAAAAGGGTGAGGTGGTTTCGGGGTCGAATAATAAATGCGGTGACCTTGAAATACAGTACAGGTAAACCGATACATGAAATTCATTGAAAAGTGCTAAACATTGTATATTAAAAGCAAATAAATACGTTTTGCTGCGTCTAGTAGAGGCTACACGTTAAAACTAAGGGTTTGAAATTTAAAACGGACACTTACAACTTGAAAAAAAATAAATTACAAAAAAACAGGTGCTGCAACAGTTCTTCCGTTCACGTGCCAATACTATATGTTGATCTATCTTTTAAGTCTGCACCAAGTTTTATTCACATAAGAAAACCCGTAAATAACTGATCACGTGATCATTTATACTGTCTATAGTAATGGATAAATGCTCCCATATTTAACTGTGTAGTGAACTCACTGTGCCACTCTAAATCCTGAGCGATGCTAACCATCTGGGTAAAAAAATGGAACAAAAACAAATCATCAACCAAATTGAAATTGTGGGAAATTAAGTGATATTTGAACATGAATTAAAATTCGTTCATTGTATCTTAATTTTCAAATACAATCTATCGGAATGGCCACTTTTGTCCAAAAAAACAATATAACTTTAAAGTAGTCATTGCTGAATGGAATTGTAACACAATTAACGATAATAATAATAATAATAATAATTAATGGGCTGGGACGAATGACAAACTAATGTGGGCTGAATTTCTCTTATGCTGCAGCAGAGTTGGCAAAAAATATATATGATTAGTATTACAGTACAGATTGCGACTCTCACTTCCAAACATTGGTCAAGTATGAGGATTTGTCTTTTTTCCTTCTATTTTTGCACATTTAACAGCCGAACACTCGGAAGACATCTTAGTTGTTACACACTTGGCGTGAATTTCAAAAGGCGGGCGGGACGCGTTTTGAATGCGGCGCGTGTCCCGTGCGTGCGTGCGTGCGTGGACGTGCAAGCGAGACGCACGCATACACGAGTGCGTCTACTCTTCCATACGTGAGGTTATAACAGTATATTCAAGCTGGGGGGAGGGGGAGGGGCGTGCACCGTCATATTCACTTACAAAAATAGTATCACAATATAGACCATTCAATATGAGCACCAGGGAGAGGCTAATAAACGCATAGCCTTGTATGGTCGGCTACATTCAACGTCTGAGGAACGGTAGCACGGTGTCAAGGTGTGTATTATTCGTGGGTGTGTGTGTGTGTGTGTGTGTGAGAGGGGGGGGGGGAGAAAGAGAGAGAGAGAGAGAGAGAGAGAGAGAGAGAGAGAGAAAAAAAAACACAGTGTTGGAACATTTTCACACTCATGGGGTCTTCTACATCTATCACATCCCGGTACGTACGTTGAACTTTAACTGAGTTTGACAACTAAATCAGATAGAAAAATAGTATATATTTATATAGCTATATATAAGTATATATTTCTTTTCAAACACAGAACCACATTTCCTAACAAAATAACTTTTTCTTTGAAACACGCACATGTACGCACACTTAACAAAAGGAGGTGTTTGGATTTGAGCTGTGCCAGGTCAGAACTTTGGATATACCGACGCACAAGGACTTGAAAAAGGGACCCTGGTCGCGTTTGCGGAGAAACCTGACGCGTGAATGGACCTTTCCGACCTGTCAATCACTCGTACAATAATAGCCAATCAGAGAGCCGCATTGTCTTAACCCCTGGCTTGACACGCCCCTGCCGCCATGTTGTCCCACAAGCAATGCTGGTTGTCAGTAGCGTGCGCTTGGAAAATTTCATGTTACGAAGAAAATGGTCCTCAGTTGCGCTTGGGGAACCTGAAATTCTGATGAAAGATATCCTGCTTGGGTTCATTTTTCAAAGCCTAAAACACAGTTGACTAAGTGTCTACGATGGATTAACTACAACTAAATATGAACGATATCAACAAAGACAACGGTGTGTGTTCAAAGGTAAGTGAGGGAGAAGTAACTTCTCTGAGTTTGATAGGGTTAGGGAACAACTTTCACTCTGTTAGTGTATCACTGAATGAAGTGTGTCATGCTTTATGTCGAAGAGTCGGGTTAGTGATACGTAAATGCGCGATGTCATGCGAGAGAAAAGTGTATTTGCCAATTTGTATCACATCGGACCTTTAAGACAGACCACTGGGTCAAATGAAAACACCCCCTCACTTCTAAAGACTACAATGATATTACTCGTGATCTGTCCAAGTCAAAAGTACTCACCCTGCTTAAACATGCGCAGTACGATTCCACTATTTTATCCTGTTGGTTTTCAATATGAAGTTTGTGAGGCGTCAAACTTTTTTTTCCCCATCGCTCGCCGACGTTTCGCTGTAATATTGACATTGCGTCCTGCTCCGTCCAAAATCTTAATTCCGTGTACATATTCCTTGCGTGAAATAGTTGAGACCTCTCTGTAGAACTCTCTTAGACAAGTCCGACGCATTTGGCAAAAAAACGTACCCAAATATTATTTGGAATATGCGATAGTCGACTTCAAACATGTTCTGTTCAGTCGCCATTTTGGAAGCTTGTGGGACATGGCTGAGGGGGCGGAGCTTAAGATCGCCATCGGGAAATTTGGATAGGTGTACGTATTTTTCAGTCGGGTGTATGAATGGTCTCGTGTGCCTACGTAACATTTTAGGGTCAAGGACTTCCCTCAGCGATAGCCAAAAGTGTACACCGCATTGCAGCTCAGCCTCTGGCAAATGGACATCATGGCTAGTGATTTGCTTTTGGCAGTACAATAAAAACTTGCTAATTTTCAAACTTGCGACACGCTTGCAAATGTTTCTGTTGATTACTGGGCACACTTTGCCTACCCAACTTTTTGAACTCAGAGAATCAGAATCTCAATTACTTGAAGGGCTTTATGTTGTGAAATTAATTTTAAGTTATATTCAAGTGGGATTGTAGCTTTTGGTATATCTGGGGTATAAACATTACGGAAGAGTAACTGATGGTGTAGTGGTAAACACGCCTGCCGTTGGTGCAGGCAGCGCGGGATCGATTCCCGCTCAGTGATAGTCTCGATATCTGACTGGCGACTGGTTCAGGGTGTAGTCTGCCTTTTGCCCGAAGCTAGCTGGGATAGGCTCCAGCTTTCCTGAAACCCTTGTGAGGATAAGCGGCTTGGATAATGACATTATATAGGCAATGAAGAATTTTTGGAAGGGGTGTTCATTACTACACGCAAATTTCCGCTTTTCACATCGGGGCTTGATCCTGAACTGCGGCAAATATCAAATGTTTTAACACATTTGAAACGTTACGCATCTGACGTTTTTAATTAATGGGCCACATTTCGTAGCATAAAATAGTTGTAACCGCAAACACTCGGGCCGTGGTCTGATATTGTTGGTGTTACTCGCTCGTACTCTACAAAAAAAACCAAAAAATCTTTCATATCCATTTTCAGGCGTTCACCTTTTTTAGCCACAGTTGGAAACTAACAGGCAAAACCACATATTCTCACAAAAAAACAAAAACAAAACAAAAAAACAGCCCATGTACCACCTGATCCTTTGGTGAAACACACCCCTGGTTAACAAGCTCTGAATCTGTGATAAAACAAAAACTAGAGGGGAAAAAAATAGCTACAGCCATGTTCAAGGCGACCGACGCTAGTCTAGCGTTTGGCTAAAAACCTAGCGTGAAGACTTAGCTTATACATGAGTTAGTGGTGTTATTGCTTCGTGTGTGTGTGAGGGGTTGGGATGAAGGGGGGGGGGGGTGGCGGGGGGCAAGGGGGTCATATCTAGTTTGTTAGGAGTCCAAGCCCTTGTTTATACTCAAGCTGCTTGATGATGGATTTAGGATCTGGTTCAGGTGCACAAAAAGGGGCCTCACTTTGCGACGGTCCCGACAAACAAGGTTGCGGGGTCAAGGATGATAGGTTACATCCATTCATCCATTTTCTTAGCTGCTTATCCTCACGAGGGTGGCAGGAGTACTGGTACTCATCCCAGCTGATCTAAACTGTTTTTTCTTTTTAAATGTCCTTTTGAGGTGACTTGGTGTAATTTTTCCAGTGATTTGGAAAGATTTGAAATCGGCTAAGAAGTTGTGAATTTGTCAACTCCATTAATTGGAGTGAATTAACTTCTTGTGTAAAATATCAAAAAAAATCTAGATGAATTTAGAAACTGTGTCCTGAATGAGCTGAATATTTGAAATTGAATTGGATGGAAACCGGTGGAACGGTGGATCAGCTGGAAAATGTTGGCCTTCGAGTTCTGAGGTCCCAGATTCAATCCCGGACCCGGCTGTGTGGAATTTGCATGTTCTCCCCGTGCACTCCGGTTTCCTCCCACACCCCAAAAACATGCAACATTAATTGGACACTATAAATTGCCCCTTGGTGTGATTGTGAGCGCGGCTGTTTGTCTCGATGTGCCCGGCGATTGGCTGGCAACCAGTTCAGGGTGTGCCCCGTCTCCTGACCGTTGACAGCTGGGATAGGGTCCAAGACTCCTCGTGAGGATAAGCGGCTAAGAAAATGGATGGATGGTTGGAAACCGTGTAGGTATAAATTGGGTAAAAATCAGAGAATAATAAGAACACAAAAGAATTTTGGTGAAGAATATTAATTATTTTACCATTAAGTTAATTTACCGATCGGTCTTCTTAAACCAAGGACCCACCCCTCATGTCAATCAAAACCATGTCCAATGGCTTTCCTTCCACAGAAGACTGATTATGTTCCTACAATTTTACATAAAATATGACATTTTAAAACGTTTTTTTTCTTTGTGAGTCAGGTTTGTGTGGGATGAAAATGAGCAGACTAACTGCAGAGACCACGTTAATCACTAACTAAAACTCAACTAATAAAACCAACAAATCACTTTTCATTGAGTTGCTTGAAATCCAGATCCTCAATCCATCACCCAGCCCTGAAGGAGAAATAAGGGGAGGAGGTGCAGCATACAGTTAAAAAAATAAAAATAAGAAAAAAAAAAAGAGACAGAAGGGTAAGACAGGACAGGGACTTTGTGTTACGGCTAGTCGATGGGACCCTGGAAGATGAGCCGCGTCCACCCGGGGGTGCTGAGGGCGGCGGAGCAGAAGGGGCACACGGGTCTGAAGGCGTGCGTCCCGTGGGGCAGCGGGGTGTCTGCCCAGTACCTGGTGGTTTTCTCTGAGCACACGTGGCCGCATGGCACAAAGGCGTACGTGGGGGCACCGGCGTCCACGTACACGGCCGGCTCGCAGCCCAGCCACAGGGGCACGTAGGGGCCCACGCTGCGGCACAGGGGGCATTCCCGAAGCGTCGTGGAGCCCTCCCCCTCCAAGGGCTCCTCCTCGCCCGCCTCGGACCTCTGGCCCCATT
This sequence comes from Syngnathoides biaculeatus, assembly GCF_019802595.1. NCBI lineage: Eukaryota > Metazoa > Chordata > Actinopteri > Syngnathiformes > Syngnathidae > Syngnathoides > Syngnathoides biaculeatus. Next base: position 9,437,770 of record NC_084662.1, on the reverse strand, counting down.
CGTGGCGTCCGTGAACGTGGCCGCAGGAGAGGTAGACCCAGGGCTGACGTTCTTCAAGGCTGGAATTGCAGCAACCTTTTTAATTGTTGCAATCCGCTACCAGATTAGATCAGATTGTTCGTCTCAATGCATCATTTCTGTGATCAGTCTGGGGTGCACTACAGTCGACTTGATTAGCTAAAACTAGGTACAACAATTTTTTGTACTTGGTCTAAACCCTCAAGATTGGTGGGTGGTTTGTCTCTATATAGAAGTCTTGTGATGACAAATGTTCAAACCCCAGCGTAACCCACTTCTGATTTCAATCCCTCGTTCTACAGCAAGACAGACACTAGATTCACGACTAGGACTTTTCTCCAGATCTCCTCGCAGCTTTTCCATTGGCAAAAAAAGTCCATTCCTAGTTCCAGGAGCTATTTGTGGGTCAATCAAAGTGGTTGCAATCCTATAGCGCTCGTGCACGTGACGTCACCATTTTCACGGCGCCATATTGCCGGTCCAACAGACATTGAACCGAAGGAGAATATTTACAATACCCGAGACCTGTTGTGCAGTTGGTTGTCACAACAGACGAGACATATTCAAAGCGATCATTCGATGGAATATCAGACCAGAAAAGATCGATGCATTTCGGCAATTAAACATGATGGATGGTGCCCAACCAAAATGCTCACACGCCTGAGTAGCGATCGCTTCAATTCAGGTAGGAATTATTCTTCTTAATCTCAAATTACCAAAAAGTATTTATATTGCCAAATTGTCTTATTTGAGAACAATGCGTATAAAAAAAAACTGCATGTCGCAGAGGTTTAGGGAGGTTAAGTGTGGCCGCCATTGCTTCCACGTACGTTCCATGGAGATGACTCCGTCCTCTTTATTTTTTTACAATCATATTTAATGAATGCGAGTTTGTGTAAAACCAGGCGTCATTAATTTAAATTTTGGGATTTGTATTGAATACTATCTGAAAAGATCGATGGATTCCGGCAAACACTCACGAGCCGTCAAAACCGTCAGTATGTGGGATTTATTCCTGATGAGAACAGATCCAGCAACAAAGTATTCGCATGGATCCAGACTTTTATCCGCTTTCAAACTTCTCTGTGTAAATCTCGGCGACTTACTCAGCAGATGCATGTGTAGATCCAGTTGCTCAGGACAAACGGAAGCGGATTAACAGTTCAATTTCTTATCGGTGAAAACATCGACTTTGGCATTAAATACGGGTCCGCTATGCCGAGTTTATCAAATTTTTCCATGTACCTTCGTTTATTTTTACCTTCTAAATGTCGGACGGTATCGGACAAGACTCTGGGCATTGTGCTACAAGACATATATTCCTGTTGTCTCCAACAGACTTAGCATTGAGCGATGCTTAGCTTGACCGGCAATATGGCGACCTAAACAAAAGTCATGTGATTTTATGACATAGCTGCACGAGCTCCATAAGGGTGACTTAAACCACTGTGGGCCAAGAAAAGACAAAAACAATCACACATGGCAAGAAGTTTGACATTATATGACACACCACAATCTCCTCCTCGTTGCAACAGTCCAGAATATACAAAAATGGATGGAAGGATAATAATAGACTACCTCCACCTCTCTCATCGCCATATATGTCTCCTAGGCAATCGTAATTAGGTTGTCAAGTTTGTGGACTGCACCTGTGGCTGCGCGGCAGGCTGGGAAAGGCCAGCGTGCTGAGGCCCACGGGACACTGCGGCCGCGACGCGTTCAGCTCCTGGCGAAGCGCCTCCAGGTGGCGCAGGGTGGGAGTGTGCATGAGCCCCTCGCCTGTGCGCCACAGCAGGGTGGCGCCGCACAGGTCCACGAGTGAGCCGTCGTGAAGCGCGCTGCTCTCGCCTTCCGCCTGTTGAGGGCGAGACGCAGTTGAGGTGCATTAAAAACTTAAAATAAAAAATATAAATAAAATGAATCCAGAACTTGACGACTTACAAGTCTGCCTCGGCTGGGCCCAGAGCGAGTCTCTCGCAGGGTGTAGACATCGCCGCACACGGAGATCTCTCGCCATAGACCCTGCTTGGGGTTTTCCGGGAAGCTCTCGGGGTGCATGACCAGCACGCCGTTGGTGGTCAAGCCGTCCATGTGGCCATCCGGGTTCTTCCACTTGGTCGCCTTCTCCTGCAGAGGACCACGCGCGCACGATTATTTCCACTATCTCTCGTCGAGCACAAGAGAATTAAAAAAGCTGTGCAAAAATGTTCGCCGCACCCCTAAAAAGATATTTTTGGAGGAATCAAAGCCAGCGGCGTAGATGCGCGCCGTGTATGGTGGGTAGCGCTCGCACACCACGCGGCAGGCAAAACGGGAGATGGTGCTCGAGCCGACGGAGGGGTCCTCGCCTTCCTTAGCGCCCCCGGTGGTGTCCGTCACCACAAAGTCAATTGGACTCTCTGTGGATCGCCCAATCTGTGGGGGACAGACGAGACAACAGTGGCACTTTAACCTTTGAAAAAATATTCATATACGTATGACATAGCGTAATGAGGGATATGAACAAGCGGGTTACCTGGAACATGTCAGTGCTGTTGTCATGGCAATACTCGACCACCACTGTCTGGTTGCGGGACTGCGTGAAAGAGATGCTGTGGTGTCCCGTGCTGTGCACAGCCTGCAACGAAGCCAAAGCAGTTGTGAGCCTTCGTTTGCCTCATTAACTCCACCGAGGAGATCGTTTGATTTCACAAGGATTTGTCCATTTCGTTGCACATGTGACGAGAAGGATGTGCACACGCATGCACCCGCACACGCACACACACCTTGCCGTCCTCCTGCGTGTTGAGGATGTGGACGGCGCTGGGCTTGACGCCGTTGGCCCTGGCGCGCCGGTACAGAGCAAAGCGGCTCTTTCGGCGCCCGCGGTCACCGCTGGGGAGGGAGCCATTGTACCTGATGATGGTGGAGGAGGGAGAAGATGGTTTGGATGGTTTAAACAAAATGGAACAGTCGAGCGGTTTGCTCACTACATGAAAAAGTCTGTGTGTTTGTGTTGGGAATGTAATCTGAACCTTTTATTGAGCCATGTAACTTCAATGGATGACACTGGTACGTCTGATGTTGCTCACTGTGGTCAAAAGGGAGCACTCACAGCCTTAGCGTGTTTGCTCAGACACGTAAAAAATTGGAGGCAACATTGATCACCATCATTCCAACATTGCGGCAGTTATGTCTCACTAGAAACCGGTGCTACGAAGATGAAGAGCTAAAAGTGGCTAAAAAAAGCTCGGCCGCCTTTGTGCATATTTACAGCGAGTTCTTTTGAACAAAATCAAAACATCCACCGGACCTCAAACTTCAATGAGAATAAATCTCGAGCAAAGGAAACACGTCAGCAAAGCTCGCATGTCGCCATCTGTGTTGATACACCGGTTGACGCCGTTGGGTTTTGTTGGTGCGATACAAGCGCTGCAGGAAGTACACGTGTCACTGATAAGAAGCGCTCGGGAAACCAACGTTACGGTTTCCAGAAAAGTCCTGCACGTTCACCCTACGTGAACTTTCCGAAAGGTCAGTCTTCATCCGAAAACCAAAAGGGCAGTTTGTGTGTGTAGCCCAAAACAAAGAGAAAATCTCATTTCTTTTTTTTTTTTTTACAATGTTTGCCTTTGGCCGGAGATTTATGAGATAATGACAAAGACTGAGCTGTCATTAAAGCTGTGTTTTAACAGATGGTGTGTGATTTAACATTCCTCTATCCTTAAATTCAATATAAACTGCAAGGTGGGAAGATGAGTGCAAGTTTCATGTTTTAATAATAGCGGTACAATATCCACACGTTGCCCCCGTTTTCTTTCTGAACCAATTAAAGCAATTTTCATGCTTTCAGTTCAAGCGGAAGGCAGCTTGCCACTTTTAAGCTTTTAACAACCTGCCATGAACAACAAACAATTATTCATAGAGGAAACAAAGGAGATATGAATAATGTCTCGTAACATCTTCGTGACGTGGACAGGCAACGTTTTACGTTCCACTTTAACACCCTTAACAGTCAAACCCGTGTGAAAACAAGTGAACCATAAAGACCGAGAGCAACAACGTTTAAGTTCTGATACCCGAAAAAAATGTAATTGTAAAGCTCAGCTATTCCAAGAGTTTTGGGTTTTATGGGCTTGTGAGTAAAGGTTCCAATATATCTGGTTTGAATTCAAAATATGTATTGCTCATCAGCGGCGGGGGGAAAAGGCGTTGTAGAGAGAAAAGAAATAGCTTGGCTTGCACATAAATGCAAGAACCAAAGGCCAAGAACCAGAAGATGGAAGGGAGAGATAAATAAAGAGACACACGAAGAAGTGCTATGCGTGATGTATGACGCGACCGGCCGTTTGTGTCCTGCACGGGCAAGCATCATAAAACGCAGCATGAAATATTCACTCCTCCTGGACCCCGTGTCGGCTTTTACCGCACAGAAACTCTCCGAGGCTGAAAAAGGCCGAGTGAACGGCGAGATAAGAAGACGTAAGCGCCGGCGCACATTCATAAAGGACGTGACGGACAGCGCGGCGTCCAGGCTGACGAAGGTAATGAGCGCTGCCGGGCGGATCGTGCGGCCTGCAATGGAGCCTGGCATCGACCTCGCCGCCGCACGCGTGACCGCGACATCGTCAGTGCTGACAGCTGCAAGGTCAAAAACATATGAGATGCGATTGAAAGGCTACGGGATGACTCAAACGTCATGTGGAAACGAGGACGGACGCCTGCTGGATATCCTGATGCAGTCCAATACACACAAGTGGAAGAAAGCGCAGTTACATTTGACCTTTATCATCGCAACACGAAAAATATTTTGCAGAGTTGTTCAGATATGTTAATACTTCCTTGACACATTTTCTGGGATTTTCCTTTTCACACAGCGCTCGGTTTTCTTGACGCGTGGACGACAGCGCTCTAGAATACACAGGACAAACGTGTTTGTCATTTTTAGCCGGATGCTCAACCTCAGGGGTGCCCCGACTTTTATTACCCCAAGATTTACTTTTCAAGCAGCCAGCCTCTCGCGAACTACCTTTTAAGATTAATGTTATGTTGCCTCCTATATTTAAAATACCGAATTAGCTTTTTGTGCACTGTATTGTCTGTGCTTCCATCCTGGATCAGGCTGTGCCAAGGTGGAATTTTAACATTACATACCATCTCATCCTGGACTTTCTACTTTGGCTTGAGACCAGACCATTTCCCGCTCGGCAAAGAGAAAATCTCGTCCAGTTTAACCACTTTTTCTTCGATTATTCACATACTCCGACAGTCGTTGCATCTTAAAACAACAGCATTTCTTTTTCAACTTCATCCATTAATATCGAAAGTAAACTTGAGCGGCATGTCTAGCTCGTCTTTGCTCTACGTTGCCCAGACTGTGTTGCTAACTAAAGCAGCGGTGGTGTACGCTGTCATTATAAAACACATTGATGGGCTGCATAAGTACTATAACAGAATGTACGTCATTAAGAGCGAAGGGGTGGGGGGTGTAAGGTAAATAGGAAAAAGAGTGTGCACGCAATGCAGAATATCTGCAAAGAGACTGCATCAGCAGTGCACTATTGTGCAGGCGTGCAGTTTCGAGGGAACATTGGCATACTTTTTTTTTTTTTTTTGGCACACGGTCCCGCGATCGACCAAGACTGCCTCGCAATCGACGCATTGAGCACCCTGCTCAACCTGCTTGGAGTGCTTGGAAAACATCATGGGCCCGTGTATTGCCCAAGGAACATAATTAGCCATAACATTTGCACGCAAGAGGCTGAGCTGCACTGTATTTGTTTACAGAGCAGTCGTACGGCTAAAACTACAGCTGTTACCACCGCCGTCGCTTCCCTAATGTTCAGTGCCTCTCGACTAACATGCATGTAACATTGGAAAAAAAATCTAAACACGTTTGTGTTAACTTTTTGTCACTTCTACCTAAAATTACAACAACAAATCTGCTCTACCGGTTTCCATTGCATATGGAACCTGCTTGGAAGTAGGACTCGGGTATTTTTGTGGACAGCTTTGCGTAAAAAAAAAAAAAGCCTGGGGTGAAAGAACAAATTCCATGGTAGAGAACTTCTTTTGGAAGACGACTCATCTGTATTCAGATGTGCAGCCTGTGGCCGGGACGGGGTTGGAGGGGGGGAAGCGATAGGCCATTGGGTCAGTTATCTTTGGCATAGACAGGAAACTGTGCAGCCAAGAGGGACGTCTACGTGAGGCTGGCCGGGATGCGAGTGCGTGTGTGGCATTCAAGCTCCCAGCATGTTCCGCGGAAGCCGCCACATCCTGCCTGTGACGAAGAGGGGCTTTTCTCCTCCTACTTACACCTCCCACACCCAATCAGAATGACATCTTGCACAGCAAAAATTATGTCAAATAAAAGAGGGGATACACTATTGAAAGCATACAGACGGTGGTGCATTTTTTTAGACGGTCCCTACTTGGAGCCGTAAAAGATCCAGCATAGGATGACATCATCGAGATTCAGCCCCCTCCATCCTCGGCTCCCTATGTAGACCTACAACCATTGATGAAAAAAGTGTCTGCCGTTGCAGTTCTATCCCCAAAACCCATGAAGCCTTTATTTTTCCCCTCACGACGACACCCAAACGCACCACGGTCATACAAGACAATCCGTGGGATTTAAAGTTAAGTTTTTTAAACCACAAAACGACGGTTAATTGGGCGATTAAAAATTCACTATACCACATCAATACGTATTAATAGCGTGTGTGAGGCGTCATGATGATGATGGAGGTGTTCTCCATCCCCCTCGCTTTTTTTTTTTTTTTTAAACCACTTACCCCAAAACGACCAGTTCGCCGTATTTTATCGCGTCTTTAACGGGCACATCATCATCATCTCCGTCCTTTTTCGGCGAATTCATCAGCGAAGGGCGAGCTCCGGGAAGTTGGTTAAATATGGATTTTTTTAAAGGCGAAAAAAAAATTGAGAGAGAAACGAACGATGAGTCGTCCTCAACGGGAATACTACGGAGCAATTAAACAATGCTAACACCCCCCCTCGAAAGTGTCGCGTTGAAAACGGTCGGGGGAGGGGGGTGAGGGGGGCTGCCTCCTCAGTCAAGTTGGGACACAGTCGGATAAAGTTTCCGTGGACTTGTTGCCGTGTGTTGGACAGTTTTGGTCCGCCGGAGGAGCATCTTTCCGAGGCTTTACGAGTCTGGTGTGTCGCTAGCTTGCACCGAAATCTGTTCTACTAGCAAATGCAAAAAGGCGATACAACAACGGCTAGCAGCTGGGAGTGGGTCGTACCATTTGCGGCGGGGGTGCTCGGCAAATACACCTCGCTAGCAATGTAGGTTAGAGTTAAACAAAACAAAGATACACAGCTCACATCGGTATTTAACAGATAAACGATGTATATTGCTTTTTTATATTCACACAATTTTGCCTTCCCGGTGGTATGAAATTTGTAAATAAAAATTCCACCCCTTTAGAGGAATGGGTGACGTGATGAAAAGCTCCTTGGAGTCAAATGAGACATTTCAAAATCTACGTCGTTGTTTGGAAGAAATAAAAAGATGTTGATTGGCATATATTTAATCATGAAAAAGGCTGTATTTTATCCCCATGGAGTGATGTACAAATATTATGAGTGCGCGCGTCTGTGTCGTGTGCCCAGGATGTGGGTCACCAATATGGCTCAGACGAGACATCCTCTCTTCCACTCTGGAAGTCATCTGAGAGTCAGGAGTTCTTTTTTTTCCTCCTACAAAACTGTTAACATTAGTCTCCCTTTTTTTCCGTAAAAATTTTATTTTCCCGAATTATGCTCCTCTAAACGCATCAAAACCGGTGTTTATGGTATCACGCGCATACTAGTACACGTAATTGTCAGTTCTCACCACGAGGGGGCACTACACTTCAATTTAACACAATAATCACATACCTGCACACGTTGCACCCAACTAATGGATATATTGTGGAAATGTAACTTTTTGATAGCATATTTTTTCTTGTAATTATGAAAATGCATCTGTGTGCAAGAAGCGCTTGTGCATTTCCGCACCTATCTGATATAAAATTTCGGTGATCACGTGATCAGCGAGGCTTGATCAGCCTTTTAAATGAAGAATATACCGGTGACTGCTCAGCGGCAGATTATTCCGGTGATAATTTTGGATGTCGGTGATTCAATCCATATATGGAGGTGTGACTGCCTCCATCTCACCTCTTCTTTGTGTGCTTTGGTGGTGTCGTTTAACGTGTGCTGGCTTGCAGAGTGGACGACGACGACGTGCTTTTTCTCACGGTTAGGCCCGGAACGCTGGATTCGAGCCTGTCGCCAGTGTGGCGGAACACGTCCAATGAGCGTTGTTCCGAAATGCAAATTGAAGTTGCAAGATGTTTATTTATTTCCTCAAGTTAATCCATCCATCCATTTTATTCAAAATCACAGAAGTTAATTCGCCACCACGGGCCACATAAAATCACGTGGTGGGGCCAGATCTGGCCCCCGGGCCTTGAGTTTGACACCTGTGCCAAAGGCATTTTAAAAAAAAAAAAAACATCCATCCACTTTCTTTGCTGCTTATCCTCACAAGGGTCGCAGGGAGTGCCGAAGCCTATCCCAGCTGTCAATGGGCACGAGGCAAGGGTACACCCTGAACTGGTCGCCATCCAATCACAGGGCACATAGAGGCAATCACACCTTGGGGCAATTTAGAGTGTCCAATTAATGTTGCATGTTTTGGGAATGTGTGAGGAAACCGGAGTGCCCGGAGAAAGACAAGGCAGGTCCAGGATCGAACCCGGGACCTCAGAACTGTGAGGCCAACGCTTTACCAGCTGAGCCCTCTGTGCCTCCTCCTCAAGTTAATATTTATCTTTGATAATTATATGGTTCACATTTTTATCATCCACGGCCGAAGATTAAAAAAAAAAAAAAAGGAGTGTCTAGTAAAGCCACACACATTCAAAGTCTCAAACACTACAGCGTAGAACACGAGGATGGGGACACCAAGTGGGAACAATATCTGCACGCAACATGAATATTTTGTGTCGGGATAAAGCTTAAAAAATACACATTGGGGCTCCTTTGTGTACATTTGTTCAAGTCTGTGTGGTTTAGGCATTGACGTACTGTGTACATTTAAAGTTAAACATTGCTGCGGGTGAACTTTGTGCCATTTTTTTTTTCGAGCGCAAATATGCAGACGTAAAACATGGATATCACAGGCCGAACAAAGATCGACTCCAGAGACTTTTTGGCGAAGTTTCACGGGTTGACACCGCAGGTTGACTAATCCTCTGCGCAACGGCACACCGGCGAAATTCAACGCCGTCAAGTCAGCTCACCGGCGTCGGCGCTCCACTGTTTGCTTTAAAATTGTGAAATCCGGCTTGCAGAAACTGGCTGGACCGGAGGCGCCTTTACATTCTCACTGCGGGATTAAGGTCACACCCTCTCCTCCGCTAGTTAGTCCTCCTCTTTCGCTTGGCGGGTTGTACCGGACCCGGTTTCGCAATCCGACCGGGAGGCGAGAAGGCCGCGTCCAAACGCCCGCAGCTGAAACAGATTACTGACGCTCACAACGAGAGCGCTTTGTGTCGCCGATTTTGCTGACTTTCATGATGTCATCCAAGGAGAATTTGTCTCCTCGCTGAGATCGCGGTGGAGAGGTAAAATGGCGGCGTTGCAAAAGGACGCTTCTTGCCACACGGAGACACATGACCGTCCAACCAGATGTTGTTTTTAATAAGCATTCATTCCGAAGACGCGACCCTGGGGCGTCACTTGTGCCCTACAATTTGAATTCAGGGGGGATATTTACAACCTAAAAGCCGCTCAAAAACAACCACAACGCCGTGTTGTACATTGTTGCAGGAAAGACTTGAGCGTTGACTGCTTATTTTCTTTTCTGGTACTGTACATAAGTGGCAGTGTGCATGCTCAGAAAAATAGCGACAAAAATACATCCATCCATCCATTTTCTTTGCCGCTTATCCTCAAGAGGGTCGCGGGGAGTGCTGGAGATTTATCCCAGCTGTCAATGGGCAGGAGGCGGGGAACACCCTGAACTGGTCGCCAGGGGACATGGAGACAAACAGTCGCACTCACAATCACACCCAGGGGCAATTGAGAGTGCCCAATTAGTGTTGCGTATTTTTGTGGTGTGGGAGGAAACCGGAGTGCCCGGAGGAAACCCACGCAGGTATGTGGAGGACATGCAAACTCCACACAGGCGGGTCCGGGATTGAACCCGGGACCTCAGAACTGTGAGGCCAACGCTTTAATCCTAGCAGGATATCTATCATCAGAATTTCAGGTTCCCCAAGCGCATCCGAGGACCATTTTCTTGGTCACATGACCTTTTCCAAGTGCACGCTACTGACAACTAGCATTGCTTGTGGGACAACATGGCGGCGGGGGCGTGTCAAGCCAGGGGTTAAGACAATGCGGCTCTCTGATTGGCTATTATTGTACGAGTGATTGACATGTCGGAAAGGTCCATTGTGGTTCTTGGACCTGTATTTTTTTTTCCAGGTGTTACTTGGCTTAAAAAAATGTTTGATAACAGCACACATAGAAACGGAACATAACGTTTTAAGAACCGGCATGTGTGGATATGTCCAACGGGAGACAAGTGGGGTCGCGGTCTTTTTGAACGCAGTTGAAGGGACTTGAACGTGACGCGGCCATTTGCCGCGGAGTCTTTGTGACGGTTGCCACGGAGACCAGCGCAAACACAGCAAAGGTATTTCTCCGTGAGTGGCAAAACTGACCCGAGAAAGAGTGTTTTTTTGTTTTTAATTTTGCACAGAAAATACTGAAATCAAATCAGGTTTGCGGCTGCACGTGCCGTTGATGGTTCAGCAAAATTCTCCGCGGCCACAACAAAAAAGGCCTTTGTGGGAATTGTTGCCGCCCCACAGGGGAAAAAAGGAATTGCACACGCACGCACAACGAGAATGACAAAATAAACTGGCGGAAACGCTTCCGTAGTAGTAGCCACTTGTCTGCGCTTCAAACCGAAGACTACGATGAGGTCACGTGAGCGGGAGACGCTATAGAAGTCATTTTGAATCCGAAACAGGAAGTGCACCTCTGGTCACGTGACGGGCCTTTGTACATATTCATCTGTCCCACTGAAATGAGCATCATCGAACAAAGGCCAGACTTTTATTCTGAAAATAACATTTATAAGTAGTGTTTTGAAGTACAACGTTTATCCGTTATTTATAATTTATAACACCATATTAGGGTTTATTAATCAATGCAAGTATACCCTTAAAGTTGAACACGGCACATATAGAACAATGCAACAAATTAGAATATTGAAAAAAATATATAAGGATGTTGTGATGATGATTTTTGCAGCTGAGTCAGGACTTAATTTTGAGTTTTGTTTGATACGTTGGTGAGCAACGCAAAGTATTGATATCTCTCAATACATATTTTATCGCTGATACCGATCAGGTGAAAATGATGTGATCACGTCCCGATTTGTAGTACAACTGATATGGATAAATTCATTTTAAAAAGTGTAATAAGTATCAAATAAAAACACGACCATACACAAAAAATATTCATACTATATTACTGTTAATGCAACATACACTTTCTTTTCATTTTACCATTATTTCCTTTTTTAACCTTGTTTTATTTTTACAACTAAACAGAATTTTTTTTTAATTTTAATTCAACTTATTTAATATTTTACTTTTTACCTTTTTTATTTGACAGTTTACTTTACCATTACTCAACTTTGAACATTTTTTTAAAATTCTTTCCCCTTTTTGTTTTGCTTTTTACGGTTTAGCCCACATTATTTACTATATATTAATTTGATTTCAGTTCAAATTTTACCCTTATTCTTTATTGCCCTCCAAATTTGAATGTACTCTTCTTTTTCCTGAAACAAATATTTTCCTATTTACCCAAATTATCAATTCAGCAGATATTCTTCATTGTATATTGTTATTATTATTTTTGTATACTTTGGCATACTTGCTGCCTCTGGAAATGTGTGTTTTCTGGCTGCTGTAAAAGTACTAACACCCCCCGGGAAATGGAAAATTGACTTGAGTTAGTCGGGCATATTTGTCAAATATGAGCCCGCTTTGGGACCACCTGCCACACGGAAAGCAACACGGGAGGAGCCACACACACGCTCACAACTAAACAACAGATGGCTGACGATTACAAGTGTTTATTTTCGGCCCATTTTGTTTAATTTAGTGACGAAGCCTGCGTACGTTTTTGCCAGGAGGCTCCACAGAGACGATTGGAGTAGCGGGCAAAAAAACCCACACACACGTTCAGCCCAACTTAGTTACATAACACTTGAAAATAAAATACTGTACCACTCTAAAGTGGCATTTTATATTTAACTGCTGCTGTATACAAAAGCATTTTCTCCATTATTTCCGCTAACCAGAAGCTGAGCTGCACTGTGTTTGTTTACAAACTCCGAAGATGTTTTGGGTTCCTTACCAAATACGTCCCGGGTGGAAACTCACTTTGCACATAAAACCCACCTGCCCGAGTTTATTCGACAACCTGTGGGACAATTTTGAGAACCTGCCTCTGTCGCCAAATTTAGTTCAACAGGAAGTTCTCGCATTCCGGGAAGTATCAACAAGGAGGCGGCGTGGGGGGGGGGGGGGCACAAACATAGTCGTAGTATTTAATGAGTGAACCGCCGGAAACTTGCTCGAGGTTTGCTGCCTCGCGGACTGAATGAAAAACTGAAGCCAGATTCCGATCGTGACTGAGTAAATTAGAGTATCCAAAGTGCGGCCCGGTGACCGTTTCGGGGCACGTGGCTCATTTGTTAATCGGCCCGAGGCGGAATTTAACATTCAGGTGGATTCAAGCCATAAACCAGAGGTGGCAAACTCATTTTAGGCACGGGCCACATCGTGGTTCCAGTTTCTCCTCATAGGGCCGTTATGACCGTGAAAAAATCTTTAATCGCCTCGAACGTGCGCCCCAAATTTTTGAAATGGTTTTTGGAAATCAGAACACAATGCTAACGTGTTTTTCAACCATTGTTCATGTTTGCTTACACAAAAATGCTAATAACTTCTAAATGTAATCATTTATGATGTATGACTAAGAAACTTTAGAACAGATTGTCACAAAAATCACAAAAGTTGATTTGCCACCAGGGGCCACCTAAAATCATGTGGTGGGCCATATCTGGCCCCCGGGCCTTGAGTTTGACATTTGTTTTAAAAACATATAAACGTCACATACTACGTATTTGCAAAATGAGAATAGTACAAAAGCGTGAATAAAAATATTGTCCACACACGCCTTTCTATATACGCCTGACTCGGCACTTCCGCAGTGTGACTTTCACCCGGGGATCTGAACTCCGACAGGAAGTGAAACAATGTGTCATGGGAGGAGGTTGCGACGTTTAACGCGTCACAGGTGAAGCTGACAGGCTCGACTTTGCGGGGGCGCATCTGCCGCCGAGACAGCTGTCTGTTGAAGGCCATGAGTGCGAGCTGGAAAAACATGCGTTTATGGGGGGAGGGTTGAAGGATTAGCAGAAAAATGTTTAAAAAAAAAAAAAAAAATCTTTGACGCCCCCCCCAAAAAAACTTTGCCATGAAATGGAAAAATATTCAGACAGAAAAAGTCACTGAAAGATTTAAAAAAGCTGAAAAATACTAAAATATACACTCAAAAAACATGCTTGAATATTTGCTGAAAAATATGAATACAACTAAAAATATTAATAATTTGACTATCACAAAAATAAGAAAATACAAAATATTAGTGTAAAATGACAAAATTATCAAGTTGAAAAAAATATTTAAACCCCCCCCAAAAACATACTGTATTGGCTAAAAATTGAGAAAATATCTGAAAAATATTATCACATTGTTTTTCCTTAATAGCTGCATGTTTCAAAAAATGTCAAAACTGTTTTTTGGAATGAAAAATTTGTATAAATTTGAGATTTTTTTAGTGGGAGCTTACATTTTCAGGTGCACAATTTTATTTACATTAGAACAAACTCACTTATGCTGAACATTACAACCACCATAAAATATATCATACGATTCATACTAGTGTGACTATCAATTTTTTTTTTTTTGGAGGGGGGGGGGGCAAAACACTTTGGGTATAATTTTAGCATGAAACTTAAAGTTACCGCCTGCGAGTTGACATTTGACACTGAAAATAATTTATGGAGAGCAGAAAGGCATCACTTCCTGTTTTGAGACCCACGTGACTGCTTTTCATTCGAGCGTTAACCCGTGTCGACGAGCCCCCTCGGGCGCAACGCTTGCCGCTCAACCCTTTTGTCGCCTTGGCACGCCGACCTCCGAGCTCGCTTCGCCGCGTCCGCCGCGCGGGCCTCTTCCGTCGCGAGCGCCTTTAAAGCTGACGCGTCATCATTTATGCACCTTTAAAGCTGACTCGTCATCATTTATTCACGGCGCTTTGTCGCTTCCTCGGTGGAAAAAGGTGGCACTTTACCACTGGTCTGGATAGAATCGTGTTTTGATTTTTTTTTTTTTTTTTTTATTACTTCAAATCAGCGTAGCAAAAAAAAAAAGAGCATAAAATACAACGGCGTGATGACAGCGGACAGGAATATGTGTCCTTTGAGCACCAAAATGGAGATGGTTAAACACATTGCAGAGTTCAAAGGTCAGTCAAACTAAACAAGTGCAGCAATGAAGAGGCCTCCCCTGACAAAAAAAAAAGTGTGTTAAGGCAGCTGAAACTACAAACATGGAAGATCTGTGTGAGACAATGAGCAAAAAAATAGATTCATTATCACAGTGTGTGAATATCCAAAGTCCAAAAAACATCTTACAATCACTTCTTGTTGTTGTTGAGGTCCAGGAAAAAAAAAAGGACAGAGGGGAAAAAGTGAGACATTCTTCGAAAAATGTTGCTGATAAAGGCAAACGTTCAGTCCTCAAAAGACTCTCCCAACCTTTGGATATGTAGCCAGAATCCTCGTGGCGAGATTCCCGAATGCCGCCGTTAGCGCGGAATTAGCGAATAAGAGCAAAGCAAAGTAAAAAAGACAAAATTAATTTGGGATTATAGCCAGCGGGGTTGCGAGTTGGAAACTTTCCATGCAAAAATGGTTAAAGTTTGTAATTTTCAATTAATTTATTTCCCTTTTAATCGGCCTCCTGTGTTGTGCTGAGGCTGGCACTGAACAGGGAAATTAAATATTGTTCGGGAAAAATTGTGTAATCATCCCTAAAACACATTTAAGTGCAGTTACGTTACCAGTTTATCCAGTAACTACTTCTCGCTCGCTCGATTTATTCTCGATTTCTGTTGCAAGAGGAAATTTTGAGGAAGCGGCTATTTGATATGGATATAATTAAAAAAAAAAATGTTAACACCAATGCTTGAAAGTGAACTCAATTCCCGCAAATTAACATTAATTCCCATGGAAAGTTTCCATTCGGGAACATAGTGAACCCCCACCATCGGACAGCCCCACGCAAAAATGTCTTGTAATTGCCTACCGCTGCCACAAGGTGGCGGCACTTTTTTTTTTTTTACCCCAATAGACAAGGCTATGCCTTGACTAAGTGAAGCTCCTCCCCTTAATTAAAGTTGCTTGGCAACAAGATGCCATCAGATGCCACCAAAAAAAAACACAGGTGATTAGGAAACCCCCCACCCACACCATTCATTGCGTGTCTCCAATTCCGCATCTTAACTCCTCGTGGAAATTTATTCCCACCCGAACTGCGAGCGATCAAAAACGGGAATTAAAACCGGGATATAATCGCCAGCGAGGCAGCGTTACCTCCGAGCGCCGTTACGATTTGTAATTCGAGGTCAGCCAGGTGAGGCCCTCGTAGAGTCCGTCCCCGGCTGTGGCGCACGAGGGCTGCACGTACCAGTTGCGGTCGCGGATGCGCGTCAGGCCCAGCTTCTCCTGGATTTCGTGGGGCTTCATGGCGTCGGCCAGGTCCTGCTTGTTGGCGAAGATCAGGATGATGGCGTCGCGCATCTCCCGGTCGTTGATGATGCGGTGGAGCTCCTGGCGGGCCTCGTCGATGCGGTCCCGGTCGGCGCAGTCCACCACGAAGATCAGGCCCTGGGTGCCCGTGTAGTAGTGTCGCCAGAGCGGGCGGATCTTGTCCTGGCCCCCCACGTCCCACACGTTGAACTTGACGTTCTTGTAGGTGACCGTCTCCACGTTGAAGCCCACCGTGGGGATGGTGGTGACCGACTGTCCCAGCTTCAGCTTGTACAGGATGGTGGTCTTGCCCGCCGCGTCAAGTCCGAGCATCAGTATTCTCATCTCCTTGTTCCCGAAGATCTTTGACAGCATTTTCCCCATCGTGTTTACCGTGCATAAATGCTTTTAGAACGATGATAATAATAATAAAGTGAGGGTGACCTGAGTGGGTGCGTGTAAAGCCCTTGAAGGGAGTCGCGTGGGGATGCTTGAGTCTAATCTGTGCCCTTCACAATTAACATTTCCACGGAAGCAGGCCCAGTCCAAGGCCCGGGTTTCTCACTCAATCCTCGGCCGCCGGCTAGCCACACTCCCCCGGGGGTGCTGTGGACGAAATTCGCCGCCGCCGCCGGTGGTGGTGGTGGTAGTAGTGGTGGTGGTGGAGGTGGAAGCAATTCTCCGACTAACGGCTTCAGAAACGCCCTCTTCCTGCTACAGCGGGACATGAAGAGGAACAAGGGCCGAAAGCGCCGCTAATTCGTCCGACTTTCTTCTCTCGCTTCCTCCCTGCGCGTGTGACACAAGAGCGGGGAGGGGTGTCAGGACGGAGGACGACAACTTTGAAGAGGAAAATGGGGGACAAAAAACTACACAAAAAGATAATGCCCCCGGTTTCGACACACCAAAGTGGGGTGAAAAGGACTCACCTATGCGGCAAACGCCCTCCCCGCGGTCCCCAGGCCGTTTTGTTCTTCTCGACGGCCCGGCCGTTGGTTGTTCGGTTCCCTCCCTCGGATCCGCTGTGTTGTGTTACAGGAAAAGGTGCGGACCCACATCGGGTGCCACTTCCTCTCCGCGAGCTCGCGCACGGCGCTACGTTCGCGCGCTCGCCCAAAGCTCGGATATCTGTGACATTCAGCACAAAAAGGCTTGCAAAAGGGCGCGTCACTGTGTTATAAATAACCGTTATCGTTTGTGATTATATAATAACAACCTTTAGACATTTAGCTGTATTTATTGTGTACTTAATGTAATCTTGCGTCTTCTCTAGCTCTTGATTTTAGCAGGATTTCTACGTAACAAATTTCTTTCAAACCGTTTGGTTTTTCCGCAATTTTTAATACGTCCCCTGCAAAAATGATAATCTTTCACATGTAGGCATTGTACACCTCGATTTATTTTCAATATTGTTGTTTCAAAATCAGCATAACCGACAATAACACTGAAATGTCCCAGTTTGCAACGAATCGAAAAGCAACAAGGACCTATGCGCATGCGCACCTTCGCCCGCCCGATTGGTTGCCCAGCCGCCATTTGAGCGTTGAATTTGGGTTTCATAGAGTCCTAAAATGTCACGTTCACGTCACCAACTTCACACATTGAGTCAGATGTGGCGTCATTACGGTTGATCTTACGACTGGAAACATTCCCCCTTGGAATGAGTCGCGCTGCCGAGTGTCAAGTCTTTGTTTCGTCTCTTTTTTTTTTTAAACTTTCACCTTTTCATTTAAAAGCGATTGCGTACGTTAGTGACGTCATGGTTTCGTGTGGGCGCGGGAAATGTATCGTCACATTATTTAAAAAAAACTATCTAGGTCAGAAGTACTGACATGCATTTCCAATTTTAATTCTAACATGTGATCCGTGACATTTATTAAATTGTTCCCAGTAGCCCATCCTCGCATTTCTTCCATTACTCGACGTTTATCGATCCGAATCGCGTGATTGGAATCCCACGAATTTTCTAGGCAGGACACGCCCCACTGCAACGTGATTGGATCCTGCCTCACGGGATGATAACGATCCCAAACGTAATTATATTTGTATGAGATAAAAGCAAATATTTTTTGAAGGTAAGGATTAGGGTGAGTTTGGGTTAGTTTAAAACATTATCGCCGCCACACTTGTCACAACTTTTAATGTCTGTAAAACAGTGGACCAGGAATTCGACAGCCAATCATCGTGCAGCAGTGCGTGTCCTTGAGCCATTAATATTGGAGCTGGACGTGACCCGTAACCTCTCTAGAAATCACGTGGGGATCATAATGCGTTCAAGTCACCCATTTTACAAAAAAAAAAAAAAAGGATTTTAGAAATAAATAATCTAATTTGAAATAAAAATAAAACTCACAGGAAACTAACAAAAATATTTTTAAAAAAATATGATTCTCTCGTCAATTTGAAATACTGTCATGTTGAACTAAACTCGCTTTATGTTGTTCGTATGGCAACAAGTGAGACAGGTTTTTTCCACCTTCGGCCATCTAAATGTTCTCCCTTTTTTCTACATTGCTGACATAGATATATGAGCAAAATTATATTTGTAAACACGCAGAGAACCAAATATTTTACAATACAGCAACAACAACCCATGATTGTAATGAAAAAAACAAATAGAATTAAGTGAACAACTTTTATATGACACGAAATTAAATAAGGAAACGTTATTGCACTACACATTGAATAATATTAATACAACGTTTATTTACCAGCCATGAGTCGATGAATTTTTGTTTTATCTTATCCTAATTCAAACAAAAAAAAACATCTTTTGGGCCGTTTTTTCCCAATTAAAAAAGCGTTTTACCCCCCCCAAAAACGATTAATTGTTTGGTTTATCCGACAAACTAAAAAGTCTACAAACTCTAAATACAGTGCTAATTCTAAACCCAGAAATGGTTTAAAATCATTTCCAACTCTCAACTTTTCACTTGAAAATAAATACTTATCAGACGTTTTAATATATGCCACAAGGTGGCGCCAAATCCACACTAACCCCTACATCTGGACCGCCATCAGGTCTTACCATCGCCGTTAGAGAGAGAGAGAGAGAGAGAGAGAGAGAGAGAGGAGAGAGAGAGAGAGAGAGAGAGAGAGGTAATCAGGAAGGCTGTTGAACAGGCATGTGTAAAAACACTTTTGGAGGCAGGTGCTCAAGCAAAAAATAATATATAACGCGAACCCAGAACGAAAAAGAATGTCATTGTTTTTCTCCCACTTTCTCCTTCAATTCACTGCACATTGTGCCATTTGTTCTTGTGTGCGCATCTTGGCCACCGGAGGGCAGTACAAGACAGACGTACTGATATACTGCACATGAAGCCCTCTCAAATTCTCAGTATGGTAGTCCTAACATGAGTTGGTCTTTGCAGAGGATAAATAATATATGCACGTTAACATTGCGAAATAGTTTGTCTACAGCACAGGTGTCAAACTCAGGGCCCGGGGGCCCGATCCGGTCCACCGCATGATTTTATGTGGCCCGCAGATGCAAATCATATGTATCAACTTCCATTATTTTTTTTTTTTTTGTTTTGGTTCAAATCTGTACCAAAATTTCTAATTGTCCTATCATGAACGATAACGTTGCAAAATTACATGCATTTTGAGTTACCAAACAACAACGGTTTGAAAAACCCATTCCCCTTGATTTCTGATTGCAAAACCAGTTCCTAAAATTCATGTGTAAATACTGTATGAAGAGGCGGTTAAAGATTTTTATCATTTCACAGCCTTAACCGCAAGTACAATGTGGCCCGCGACAAAAATGAGTTTGACACCCCCTGGTCTACGGTATCTGGTATTGCATTATCCATTACTGAAAGTGTTATTACACCGCCACGTGGATGCTAACAGTTGGGCCCTTGCTACGGCGTTTCGCAAGTGTTAGCATCAACATAGCAGAATATATGAATTTTAAAATACACAAAGTGTAATTGTCTTTGTTTTACGTTTAATCTGACAGTAAACTTAGTAGCGGTTAGACAGCACTCGCATCTCTTTTCCGCTCGCAAGTCCGAGCAAAAATTGGCGGAACGATGACTCATATTTCCCCCCCAAAATGTGGGAAATCCGTGTCGCAATCGTGAAGGAAAACAGAAAAAAAATGCACTTTTTTTTTTTTGTTCCCCAACCCTCAAAACTTTATTGAATGAAATATAGACACGTTTGTGTATCCGTACTATTAACAGCCTGGAAAATACAAAAAGGAGAGTTAAAATCATGCTTATGCGAATATTACGAACAATGAAGCATATTAGTCGTTATAACAAGAGGCTTTGTCAGTACATACAAGTGTATACACATTTTCTGTACACGTGTTAGCGGGCTCACAGTGAAGTCAAAGCTGTCTAAAATGAGTGCGGGCTGGGATATTTATGTACCAAAAAAAAAAAAAAAAAAATATTGATAAATGTTTTCTCATTTGGTCATAAAGCTTGCTGGTGTCAGCCATTGATTCATCTTCAGCCAATTTGTTGAAGATGAAGAAATGTATCGATCAACCTTCAGACTCTAAGATTGGTGTTGGAAAGTTAAATTTGTTAGTTAACGTATTATTAACAACCTCCAACTTTTTTTTAATCTATCACATAAAGTGAGGCTGCTATAAAAGTATTTTATTGTGTTATAACAAGATAAAAAGCGAAACGTGTTTATTTTCACAGTAAATTAAGCATGTTTTTGTTTTTTTTTTTTAAATATACATATACATGAAACGTGAGGGGATATACTCCAATTTTTGTCTTACTGATAGCAGGAATCACGGTTTGTACCAGGGCTGCTCAAAAATACTTCAATGACACCAATATCCAAAGCCCGCCTTATGAAACAATTACCTTTGGTTAGGTCTTGTCGCTTCCTGTGTGTTTTTTTTTTAAATAATCACTACATGTGACAAAGGAGACAAAATTAAAAAATAGGGCTCGACATTAAAAAATAAAGGGTGATTGGAAGAATACGCGCAATATAAATACAATATACAATCTGTTTACCTCCTGATATTCTTTCACGCCTATACAACAATAGACACACAAACAAACACACGCACAGGTAAACACACGTCCACTTGCTTGCGTCGTCGTGGAGACAGGGTGGTGGTGGGGGGCGCACTGCCGGATGCAGGGAGGTGGCGGGTGGGGGGGGGTGGACAGGAAGCTCGGTGACTCGCTCTCTCTCAGGGCAGGAAGGGGCGGAGCCCAGTCCCAGACGTGTCAGTGGGGCGTCGTCAACTGTCGTCCTGGTCTCCCAGGCAACGCTTCCGCGTCGTCATCTGATGGCGGAGCGAGCAGCGATGTTAGGGACGTGCGAAAAAAATGTATTCACAGTATGAGGTACAAAAACGAGCTCTCTCCATCACAGATTTCTACTTAACGCCTTTGTGAAGCCGGAGCCAATAAAACAACATGAAATAACTTTGTGTTGAAAGCGACTGTGCGCAGTGACAATCTGCGACTTTAACTGATAAAACGATTAAAAGTGTTCACGCTGCACTTTCATTTCCTGCGATGCACTCAGGAACTTTTTGAAACTCATTTCACAAGAAGGTGCCCGAAAATGGCCTTTGACCTTAGCAAAAAGAAAAATGGAAGAGAAAAAAAAACAGCAAATAGGTGAAATTTTCAGCAAATAAAAAAAAAAAAAAGAAAAAGAAAAAGAACGGCTGTTAGGTGACAAAAAGATAAACAAATACAAATCAAGTATTGGCCCAATCACACGTGAAGGTCTCCGCCATGTTGCAGCAGTAATTTTTCACGACCTTCGAAACGTGGGATCGCAAAAATCATCGAACAGTTTACAACTGAGTGTGGGATTGCGTGTGTTAGCTTGGGAGTCAGAGCCGCTAAATACAGTACAGCCTCAGTTCTCGGACGCCCCCCCCCCGAACAAATCGGTTTTCGGATGAAAATATCGAGATTTTTTTCGCTTCTGTTTTCGGCCGAAAATCGGTACTGGAACGCTCCCGACAAAACCCGGAAATAAGAGAACGGGCGCGGCCCGACCAGTTGACCCACCCACGACACGCTTTGTTGTTGTCAATTTGAACGAACCCCCCACAAAAAAATCTGGAAACAACAGAACTCGCGCGGGGGTTTTCGAACAAATCGGATTTGGAACCGCCTTCTAGAACGGATTGCGGCCGAGAGCCGAGGCACCACCGTACAGTGATTCTTGAGAGTCACTTCATGTGGACATTAGCAGTTTTCTTTCAGAAAATCTCGCAGTTGCACAGACTTGGACTGGGAGACAAGGCCATCAAGACTGGCCCCAGTGAGGCCTCGGTCTCACCCAACAACCAATTCATCTGTGAATGGAAAATTTGGAACGTGCGGGGTTTAACTGTAGAGCCGATGCACCAATTTGCCATGAAGGCAGCATGGATGGGGGCTCCAGGCTCCATGTTTTACATGTTCACATCCCCCGCCCAGACCCTCCCCCCCGGCCCTGATTTCCAATAACTCTTTATGCAACCACATTCATTTCTCCACCTCTCCTTAAAAAAAAAAAAACTGCACTACATTCAATAAGACTTTAATGGAACAAAATGCAGACTCCAAACGTCTGAGATAAAAGGGAGGAAGGTTGATGGAAGAGACGTGTGGGGGGGGGGGATCATAATCAGTCTTTCAGCACAAGTTCATCTCCCCCCCCTCCCCACACACACACACACACACACACACACACACACACCACTTCCCTTTAAGACCCCGGCCGACAAAGAAGGGGTCGACAACAGCATTCCTACTTTGATATCAAAGGTTCCCTGGTAACTCGGTGCCTGGACAAAAGCTGCTTCATCTGGGCGTAGGACCCCCCCCACCACCCACCGCCCACCACCCCCCTTCCCAACTCATCTAATAAAAGTAGAACCCATTGATGTTTATATAAAAAAGCACACACGAGAAACTCGTTTGATCGGTTAATAAAGGGCTTTTTTTTTTTTAGTCCAGCTCACCTGCTCACGACGCCGGTGTGATTTCTGCCGACGCGGGCTGGATCTCCTTCACCGCCTCCTCGATCACCTCCATCACCTGCGCCATCACCTCAGCGCACTTGGACGGCGTCCTCTCCGCTGCCGGGAGACTTTCTGACGGACCGCTCGCAGGCCGGTCTCCTTTGCCGTCCACGGCACTGCTGCCGAACTCCTCAACCGTCTCCTCTCGGACCAACTCCTCCTCGACCACCTCCGCATTGCACAGAACCACCTGGACGGGCATGTGGATCTCCTTCTCCTCGGTCTGCGGTTTCTCTTCTTCCAGTGCCTCCAGTTTGTTGTTCATCTGACTCTCGCCAAGCACCTCCACGACTTCTTCCTCTATGACAAATTCTTCACTTACGTTCACCTCGACGGCTTTCTTCAAGCCTTCCTCAGATTTGTCGTCTTCCACCGGAGAGGCATTGAGGATCTCTGCCACCTCGATCGCCGCGGTTTCGCATTCGGTGGTGACAAAAATGGCCTTCTCTGCTGGTTTTTCACTGGTGATCGGGATGGGGGTCTCTGTGATGACAGGGGTCTCCACTGGGATCTCAATTTCCTTTTCCAAGGTCATTACCGCCTGGACCGGCGTTGTTGGAGAAGAGATTTCGGATTTTTGGGGGTGTTCTGAAACTTTATCCATTGCATCCTGAATGACCGACTGGGCGATGACCACGCTCTGGGCCTCAATTTGACTGGATTCCTCATTATCACCACCGGTCTCTGTGGTATCATCTGGCTCAGACATGTTGGACGTTGCCACTTGGTCCATACAGGGCAGGTTGACAAGGACAACCGATTCTGCAATGACGCAAACCTCCTCACCTGGTTTCTCAACTTCACAGACTTGTTCTGGTTCCTTGTTTGTGTTCACACTCCGCTCAGTGACTTCTCCATTCTGGAAACACACGGGGATTTCAACCGTCGGCGTAATGGGATCGATCGGAGCGTCGTCAATCATACTGGTGGTGGTCTCGACAACTTGCGGCTCCAGGAAAGTGCTGACGATCCCAATGTTCGGAAGCTGGGGTTCACAGCTCTCCACAGCAGTTTCAACATCAGGCATTTCATTCTGTGAGCTTTCGGCAGGCTCTACCTCAGCGTTTCTCTCTTGCTGGACTTGGGCGCTCAACAGTGCATCTTCTGTAACATTGGCCGCCTCCAGTTTAATGGAATCCTCTTCTACCAAGACCTGTGTACAGATAGCATCAGTGATCACAGAAACACACTCTGTGACCTGAGTTGCAGGTTTCTCCAGGGCGAGTTTAGCAATCTCCTTGGTTCCCAGGCCGGTACAGATGGCCATTGCCTCATCATGGGCGTGTGGCTCCAGGAGGCGGTTAGTCTTATAATCAGCATGCTCCAAAGGTGGTTCAGATTCCTCTGAGGCTACCAGAACTGGTGCATCTTCACAGGTTACAGTTGACACGGGTGGGACTTCACTGATTTCAGCCTTAATTGCTGCCATGACCTCTTGTGCATTTTCACACTTGGGTTCCTTGGGATCCCTGGTGGTGGTTTCCGAGGGAGGAGTCTGAGCAACTTCGGCCATGGACAGTCTCCGTTCTGCAGATTTTGGGGGCAGAACAATGTGCATATCAATGTCATCCTCTGCATTGTCAGTGTCAACAGACTTGGGCGTAGCGACGTTCTCTGCTTCTTCGGTGATGTCGCTCAGCTGATCGTGATTATCCTCTCCTTGGTCCACCATGGCTGCGATCCATGAGGGGGATCTTTCGTCAGAGGACACGTGAGCTGTGATCACAGCTGCCTCTACCAGTGGCTCCTGGACAACCTCCTTGACAACCTCCTGGACCACCTCCTGGACAACCTCCTGGGCAGCCTCCTGGACAACATCCTGGGAAGCCTCCTGGGCAACTTCCTGGGCAGCCTCCTGGTGTTGCTGGTCATACTCTGATAGAGGAACCACAGCTGGGGTGTCAGAGTCCTCCTCGCTCTCAGTGGAGGATTGTTTTTCAACCTTTTTCTTTCTCAGACCAGGGAAGAACTTTCTCAAAGAGAATGACGACTCATCTTTTGGTGCTTCGCTTTCTGGCTGGACCTGTTCTGCACTTTCCTCTGCCTTCTCCTCAGTTTTGGCCTTACTCTTGGGCATCACCATGCGTTTCAGAGTGTCCCAGGCAGACTCCCTCTCAGGCGGGCTGCTCAGAGGCTCTGGGGAGGAAGCACCTTCTCCTTCACCTTCAACACTTTGAGCGTTCACCCCAGATGCTTCCGTTTTCTCCTCCTCTTCAGGAGCAGGTGCGGGACTCTCCTCTTCAATCTTGGGTTCCTCATCATCAGAATCAGAAGTCTTCCTGGTCCTCTTTTTGGGTCCTCCCATGCACATCAGAGCTTCCCAGGAGACAGAAGTGTCCATTTTCTTTTTGGGCTCCTCTGTGCTGCTGACCAGCTTCTCTTCAGCGTTATCGGTCTTACTTTCGTCCTCAGAGGGTTTGTCCTCTTTAGCTTCCTCCTCTACACCCCTATCCGCTAACGGAGCACTCTCAGAAGATGACAAGGTGGCTGATTTTGCTGCTTTCTCATTTGTGACCTCATCATCACTCTCGGAAGATCTTTTCACACGCTTCTTGGGGGTCACAAGTTTCTTGAAGGAAGACCAAGCGACAATTCCTTCTTTTTTCTTCTCGCCATCTGAGACAACTTCACCTTCGGCTTCTTGTGCAGAGTCAGCCTGAGCCACCTCTGCTTCAACGGCGTGCTCTCCTGATTTGTCCGGAGATGAGGGTCCACTGTCGGATTTTGCCCCTTCTGTGGAGTCAGTGGAGGACTGAAGTTCTGCTGCTTGCTCCCCAGACTCTGTCAGTTTGGTCTCGGTATCTTTCTTGGTCTTCTTATTCTTAGCAGAGAGTTTCTTCAAGCCAGCACCAGTGAAAAGCTTTTTTAGGGGGCTGCCTTGGGGCTTCACCTTCTCTTGTGAGCCCACAAGTTCAGAATCAGAGGTTACCTCTGCGGGAGCCTTCTCTTCTTCTGCTTTTTCCTCTTCTGGCTTTGTCTCCTCAGAGGTGGGCGTAGGGCTATCAGCAGAGACGTCCGATTCCAAGCGTGGTTCTGGTTTAGAGTCTTCAGGTGATGCCGGGGCCTCCTCTTCTGCTTTTTCTGTCTCTGGAGTAGTTGCTGCTTCCTCCTTCATTTCTCGCTCTGCCTCTGGCTTGTTTTCCCCCTCCTCTGTTTTAGCAGCTTGGTCTTCGCCGGCTACCTCTTTGTCTTCCTCCTCTTTTGTCCTCTTAATGCTGGATTTCTTTCGCAGATTAGAGAAGAGGCCTGTACTAAATAGCTTCCTGAAGGGGGACAACGCAGCCTCTTGGGGTGGTGAACTGGCCTCGCCCTCTTTCTCAGCTCCTTCCTCTTTGGCTCCTTCATCTGAGGTTTCAGCAGCCTCAACAGGACCATCGGGGGTTTCAGCATTGTTGCTATCTTTAGTGACTCCAGCCTCAGTATTCAGGGCCTCCGTTTTGCCCTCTTTCTCTTCAGCTGTGCTGTTCTCTTCTGCAGTCGCTGCCTCGTCCTTTGCAGGTTCATCGATTCCGTTGGCCACCTCTCCATCCTTATCTCTCACCGTCAGCAGCTTCACAGGCTCTTTCTCCTCACTCTTGTCCTTCTTCAGGGTGAACTTAAAGCCCACAAAGCGGAAGATCTTCTTGAAGCCCACTTCGCTTGTCTCGCTGGGCTTCTCCTCCGCCGCCTTCTCCTCGACGGGAGTGATTTCATTGCCGTCGGTGCACTCCTTCTCCACTTTCTCACCGTTCACCTGAGGAGCCTGCTCGTCCGCGACGGTGTCCATGGTCTCTGAGGTGTCCTCTTTCTGAGCCACAGACACACCATCTGGCTGGCCAACTGAAAGGAAGTGGAAGCGACAAAAAACAGGACTTTGGTAAAAAAGACAAACTATGCATTTAAAGAGTAAACTGTACAATGCATTTTGTAGTCTTTTTGCTTTACCACTGTCAGTCTTCACAACAGTCACCAGATACGCCAGGACTCACAAAAGTCTAATTTGCAGATATCACGTTTCCCAATTACACACATTCACACCCCCTTTAAAGAAACACCGTGGGAACTACGATGTTCTCATTCTATCTTTAACAAGCAAAGCAGCCACGACTGCATTTAAACTGAAATTGCGATCCTAAACAAACCAAACGTTGAAAAGCAAGGTAATTCCAACCCAGTGGTCTGTGGCGCTATTTAAACAAAAAAACAACAACAACTGTGGTCTTGTCCCACACAGAAATATGTAGAAACATAGCCACGATCAAAATTATAGCCTCTGTGCATTCTTCGGATATTTTAGTTTGAGATGAGAAACAGAACGTTGTGACCGAAAGAACAAGATCCCGGATACAAGCGGCCGAAATGCGTTTCTTCCGCAGGGTGTCCGAGTTCTCCCTTAGAGATAGGGTGAGAAGCTCGGTCATCCGGGAAGGCCTCAGTGTCGAGCCGCTGCTCCTCCGCATTGAGAGGAGCCAGATGAGGTGGCGGGGGAATGTGATTCGGATGCCTCCCGGACGCCTCCCTGGTGAGGTGTTCCGGACACGTCCCACCGGAAAGAGACCCTGAGGACGACCCAGGACACGCAGGAGAGACTATGTCTCTCGGCTGGCTCGGGAACGCCTCGGGATCCCTCCGGAAAAGCTGGAAGAAGTGGCTGGGGAAAGGGAAGTCTGGATATCCCTGCTGAAGCTACTTCCCCCGCGACCCTCCCGGAAAAGCTGTAGATAACGGATGGATGGATGAGAAACAGAACATTTAAATGTAGTGAGGATATTTTTCGTGACTAGGTACTCGTTTGTCCCAACAAGGAATGTGTGCTACCATATTCCAGGTCATCCGAAACAGTTTTTCACTTAGCGCCGCTAAACCGCATTTTACATTCGTAAAGCAAACAATGTGACGCTTACACCCGCCCTCTTTGAATTAAGTCCCCTTGACCCACATTCCGACACAGCGGAGTAGATGGGGACCTTCCTCCTTCGAGGCACAACACAATGGCCTTCTCACCCTCGCTGTGGCCTCGGAAAACGGTGAGGAGGAGGAGAGGGGGGGGGGGGACCGTGGTCACAAACACTCCTGACGAAACCAGTCAAGGGCCGGCATAGTGACAAAATAAAAGTTGCGGTCGGGGGGCGTTGTACCGTCGAGTGGGGGACGCGGGCGTCCCTCGCGGGCGGCCGTCGTTTTGAAACGTGTTCATCAGCAAACACACAAATTCAACCCCCCCCCCCCTTTGAGTGAAGTTGTAAAAGTCTGGGTCAGACTCGCCAGATGAAGCCATGTGTAGCCACGCCGATCGTAAAAGCAGGAACCATGTGGATTTAACACACTGCTGGCATCTCGGCTGTCTTTTTGATCTCTTTTTTTTTTTTGTTTTGTGTGTGTTTTGTTTTACAGGCACACACAACACCACCGGACTGATGTGATTTGGGCTTTTGGGGGGGTGGGAGATGGGGGGGGGGGAGCGCCGGCGTGTGCTTTAAATAACGACCGTACCACAAAGAATGTCTCTGGGGTGAGCCTGCAGGGGGTTGAGGAGGCTGGATGAACGGGTTCCTTTTCTTTTGGATGGGGGGCAGGTGGGGGTGGAGTGGAGTCGGATGGGGGGGGGGTCTTAGCCTGGAGGTAAAAACCCCAACTTCCAACTTGTTTCAAGGGGCGTCGGCATCCGATGAGAAGCACGAGTACATTTTGGGATTTTTGGGTCTGATTCACATATTGAGACGTGCGAAGGGGGGATTTAGTCACACGGGGGGCCGTAACTCGACTCCACTTCTCCCGAGAAAGAGAGGGAAGCTGCCACTTGTTTACCGACTTCTCCCAAATGTATGCAAATCCCTAATAGGATGACTCGTCTGGAGCGGCAGCAGCTACGCAAACAAAAGAAGTCAGTTAACCAGGAAAACAAAAAAAAAAAAAACAAAAAAGAAGCCAACTCAGCTTTCATTCACACCCCCCGAAAAAAACTGACAAAGACGTCCCCCCGAACTTCCCCCGCACACACTCTTTATCTAAGGTGTGGTCGGAGTATCTCCGAGACGCCACTTTGGGAGGAGGCGGGTTGGGGGTCCTCATCTTATCCACAGTCATAAATCAAAAAAACTGCATTTGTGACACCTAAAGTCGGGCGTGTATCACTCACAGTCTAGACAGGTCTTTGCAAGAATCAGCGCCGGGGTGAATTTCATGCCAACCTCTCTTAGACCAGAACCCCCCCCCCCCCCCCCCCTGCTCTTTGTGGCTTCGGCCAAATAACCCCAGTGGGAATTATGATCCCACTCTAATCTAATGAAATGCTTCACATGACAAGAAGAACGAGAGTCGGCCCGGGCTGTGACATGAGCTAAAAAAGAAACTTTGGAACGAAAACTTTCTCTTCATCTCAAGTTGATATAAATCAAATATTGTTATTTATTAATATTATAAAGGGAGCTGTTACTTATGTGGAAAGTCTTTATCCCAAGCCCCCCCCCCCAAAAAAAAAACTTGGGAGCAAAGCCCACTGGGTCACAAGGAGGATGTGCACGCTGGGATGGATGCTGTGTAAGGAGAACCTCTGTAAAAAATGAAAGATATGCCTCATTTATATGAATTTTTGCCTTGAAATGTGAACTACAAATACACCAATACAGAAGTAGAACTACACAAAAACACACACGCACACACGCTACTATCCAACCACACCCTCAGGATGACAATGAACTGGGCGATATTCATTCATGTAAGGAGACACCAGCAATATTTGGAGAAAAAATGGAACAACATTAAAATAAACAGCAAAATTCAACAATTAACATTTTAAATATGAATTTATGTACATAATCATTTACGCTTACCTGTCAAAGTAATCGTTCCAAGCATTTGTGAAAGCCCCCAAAAATCCCGTAATTTTTTTTTTTTTAAGTAATGGAATAAAAAAAACAAATCAAACGAAAATAGAACGGAAAACAATAAAGTCACAATAAAGTATTTCAAAGCGAAAAGAATAATTGCCGGCGGCCGTCGACCCGTCGTCCCGCACTCGGTCGCCCGTCTGTGCCGAGCGGGCCCGCCTCGCGCGCATTTCAACAGACAGACACACATGTCACGTTGGGACCACCCCTGCATCCCCTCTTGCAAACCCCCCCACCCCTCCTTTCTTCAGCTGTTCTCAATGAGCCCCGCCCTCCCCCTCCTCCCTCGACTGCACTTCCGTCCCCGGCCTGAGACCGCCGCTCATCATCGTGCTCTCTTTCAAGGAAGTGACCTCTTTTTATAAGTAAGAATAAAACTATTGTATGTGATCAAACTGCATGGAAAGGCACCCCCCCCCCAACGTGCCCCCCCCTCCCCCCCCCAAATCCCTCTGACACGCAACGTCTCCTTTTTTGTGACCTTAATACTCAACGCTGTCTCCCGAAAAGACAAACCGGCACAGATGGGCTGAAAAAGAGACGGACTGTAAAATTTCTCTTTCGGAACGGAACCTTTCTGAAAAGTGTTTCATGTGGTCTTAAAAACAAACAAATGTTCAAAAACGATGCACGTGTGGCGCGTTCCGGTACTCAACACAGTTTTACCGCACACACAAAGATTCTGGTCCGCCACCGATCTAGAATCCAGTCCTCCAAGACTGAAATTTCGCAATCGGGAAACATGTAAAGAGGATAGACAAGTCAGTGGGGCGTCAAACTTATTTTTGTCGCGGCCCACGTTGTAGTTCCGGTTTCCCTCTGAGTGAAACCATAAAAATCTTTAACCACCTCATCATATTTTACGCATGAAATTTCTGAACTCGGCGGCACGGTGGAGCAGCTGGTAAAGCGTTGGCCGCACAGTTATGAGGACCAGGGTCCAATCCCAGACCCGCCTGTGTGGGGTTTGCATGCTCTCCTCGTACCTGCGTGGGTTTTCTCCGGGCACTCCGGTTTCCTCCCACATCCCAAAAATATGCAATATTAATTGTACACCTTAAATTGCCCATAGGTGTGATT
Organism: Syngnathoides biaculeatus; assembly: GCF_019802595.1. Taxonomy (NCBI): domain Eukaryota; kingdom Metazoa; phylum Chordata; class Actinopteri; order Syngnathiformes; family Syngnathidae; genus Syngnathoides; species Syngnathoides biaculeatus. The sequence goes on along the minus strand of NC_084662.1, from coordinate 9,406,893 downwards.
GTAAGTGCAACTGTTTGTCTCCATGTGCACTGCGATTGGCTGCCGACCAGTTCAGGGTGTACCCCGCCTCGTGCCTGTTGACAGCTGGGATGGGCTCCGGCACTCCCTGCGACCCTTGTGAGGATAAGGGGCTAAAGAAAATTGATGGATTTCTGAACTACTTTTGGAATCTCAAATCAAGGGAAATGGGTTTTTCAACTATTGTTGACGTTTGGTAACACAACAATGCTTGCTATATCGCAACGTAATCATCTATCCATCCATCCATTTTCTCAGGCGCGGGGAGAACATGAAAACTCCACACAGGCGGGGCTGGGATCGAACCCGGGGCCTCAGAACTGTGAGGCCAACGCTTTCCAGCTCATGATATGGCAATTTGAAATTTTGGAACAGATTTTAACAAAAATCTCAGAAGTTGATACACAGGATTTGCCTTCGTGGGCCACATGAAATCACGCAGATGGCTGCATCTGGCCCACGGGCCTCGAGTTTGACACCTGTGGACTAGCTAGATAGTGTTTTTGGGATAATATATATATTTTTCAAATGGAAAAATGTAAAATAAAGAAAAGAAACTAAAGACCAAGTGAAAGCCGCATTCGCAAATTAGTCAACTAGATGATGTTATTTTCCTGGCAACTCGGGTCGGACACGTTTTCTTTATATGCAAGGCCAACTCTTTGCTCCTTTGTCAGGTCGCTTCTGGATTGGCTACATTCCGCTTCACGTCACAATCCACGACGTCGCGACTCGGGAACCCTCAGCTTTCCTCACACACGTGAAGATTTTTGGATATGAATATTGAACACAATTGTTATTGCCCCCCCCCCCCACTACTGTTTCAGACCCAATTATTGAGACAAATGAACTTTTAATACGCTCCAGACAACACGATAATCTTATAAAACTTGAGCTGATCTGGCGTTTCTTTTTCCCTTGGACAGGAAGGGGAACTATCAGGACAAAAATAGCCCAATTATCTTTGTGTGTGCACCAGTTGAGTCTCATAAATACCAAATCATGGACAATTTTTAGCATAGCAAGTCCCAATTAAGTCCCAAAATAGGCGACTTACTCGAAATCTGATTCGAGTCATGTGACCTTTGCGCAATTCAATCGATGATCTGAAGCCACCATTTCCAGTCCGAAAAGACGACCCCGCTCGAAATTTCCCATTCAAAACTGAGTTGAGGAAACGACAACCCGTCACGAAAGCGGCCAAAAGCTAAGCCGAGAACGGCGGTCCTGGTGGGGGGTTTTCAAGGCGGCGATCACCCCACGTAAACGCCAACGAGCGCTTCTCCACGGCTTCAAGACAGACGCGTTTCATTCCGCCTTTTGTGTGAGGTGGAGGCAGACAAGGAGGAATGCAGATAAAAGCTCGGGTAAACAGCGCCGCAGTCGTGAGCCGTAATCTTCCGCATTGTCCCCAGGAGGAATGCGTCGATTCGCGAGTGCCGCGCTGCCCAAAAAAACGGCTGATAACGGGAAACGGAATCAAGCGGCGTCCGTCGGCCGTCCCAAAAGCCGTCCCCGATACGCGTCAATTTTAGAAATCGGGACTCGAATGACATGACAAGTCTTGCGTTTTTCGAGGTCGTTTGTTTTTGTTTTTGTGCGGTTTGCTCGAAAACGGAAGCTATGACGTGGAGTCCAGGATTATGAAAATATGATTTAAGGATTGTGTTTGATTTTTTTATAAAATGGTGAAAAAGACATTGGCAAAACGCAAGGTTTGTCATTACTATAAAACCTACAAAAAAAAAATAGTAAATTACGTTTACTTCACAGTTGAGATCACTGATTGCTGATGAAACGTAAACATATGTCATGTCATTCTCCAAGATGCTTATCCTCACAAGGGATGCGGGAAAGATGGAGGCTATTCCAGCTAGCTTCAGGCAAAAGGTGGACCGCACCCTGAACTGGTCACCAGCAAGTCGCAGGGCTGACAGGGAATCGATCCCACGCTGGCCGCACCAAAGGCAGGCTCGTGTACAACTACACCATCAGTGACTAGACCGTAAACACATGCATGTAATAAAAAGTATTTAATAAAAAGTATTCGACAATTGGTTAATGCAGTGGTCAGATTTCAGTCCGTAGTTGCCCGACCCAAGTCAGACTTTGCGGATTGGACTTGAGTCGCTAGATTTTTGTCGCTGAAACTTTGTACTCTACCCGGCTGACTTTGCACTTTTGCTTATCAATGATACTCGTCAATATTTTTGAAGCTGAAATGAATCGTATCGGAGCGACTCATCCAAACGTGACACACCGCGGAGGCTTTTTATCAATGCGCTGACACATCACTGTCCGCGAGCACCCCACAGTGTAGTGAGTCACGCAGCGGGGAATGTATCAAATACTTGACGGTGGGAGCACATGCCTTGACCCCCCCCCCCCACACACTTCCCAGTCTTTCTTTCATGCCCCAACTTCCTCCATGACTCATGCGTGCCTATTCTTCTAAAGTGTACATGCTCTGTCCATTTAACTATCTCACATACACACGCATGCTAACTCAGAGACGACAGCGTCAGGCGGCCATTTTTCTGTCTTTTTTCAGTGGCGTCAAAACAATTCACTCGGGTCTTTTTTTGAAGTCATGTATTTTTTTAAGTTAATTTATTATGTTATAATTGCTTCTGGTTAAATATAAGTGAGTGAATTTCCAACGTCAATGCTGGTTAACTTTTCAAATTAATCCCTACTACGTTAAAATGTTGCCCGAAGACAATTTGAACACATTCTGTGGAGCAAAAAAGTGTGTCTCAAATAATTTTTTCCTATTAAAATGAATGGAAATGACATAAATGCCCACTTTAGCCAGCTAGAAAAAAACGCAAGGCAGACAAATGGATAAGCTGTTCATTGACATGTCTTACTCCTCCTAGCTCATCAGTGCAGTACTAATACTGTATCAGTCACTTATTGCAGAGGATAAATAATATATGACTGTTAGTTGTAAATACACAAAGTAATTCTCGTTTAGTTCGATACTACACAACGACAGTCTGCTAGAACAATGAAATTCCAGAGGATGCTACACGTCTAAGTCCTCACAGCTCATCAGTGCAGCGCTAATATCAGTCACTCATAGCAGAGGATAAATATTATATGACTGTTAATTGTAAATACACAGAGTAATTCTCGTTCGTCTAGTTTGACACTACAGACCGGCAGTCTGCTAGAACAATGAAATTCCAGAGGATGTTATATCTCAGCGAGGCAATGTAATCGAAATGGATATTTTGTTTGATTAAATAATCCATATATTAATAATTTCCTGAGATTCCAAAATTTAATAGGATGAATTTTTGTAATGACTGCACAAAACGATTTGAGGTATTTTGTCTCGAAGCTGCTGTGACGTGAGGAGAAAACCTATAATCTAAATCAAAATAGTGTCGAGCGCAGGAATGTTTGAGGAGGGGTCTTGAATGGTTTGTGTGGGTGGGGGTGCGAGGAGGAATTGGGAGGGGCTGGTGGGGTTGCAGGGGGGGGGGGGGTTGGGGCAGTTTGGGCGGAGGCGCTTTTTGTTGCTTGCAACGACGAGCCATGACATCATCTCAGAGGAGAACACTCGCGAAAAAGGGCTCCCCCTCCCCGTCTTTTCCAAGAAGTGTCTCAGCGACATAAATGGCGGAAAAGGGAAATGAACTGGATGAGTGTGCGAAAGCACGCAAAGGGCAGTAATATTTTTTTTCTTGTTCTTCTACACTCCTAAAACCACTGTCCAGCATTCTCTTAACATCTCTCCCGCTCCATTATAAATTGTCACGTGCCACCGGTGTAGTGGAGGACCCAAATGCGGGACTCCGAGACAAAGGCATAATGTCCAGCGGGTTTTATTGCAGAAGTGGTGTCCGCACACGGTAACACAGTGCAAACTCGATGAACTGACAAATGCCCGTGACCAAAACTCCAACATAAATACATTGTCAATTAACATGCCGAATGCTGCAACAGCTGTGACGAGTGCCAGAGGTGGCAGTGCCCAGAGCGGTGACCAGGTGACGCCCCCTCCTGGCAGTGCTCCGGCCCCGCTCATAACATAAAGTGAACCTCACTACACTCTATTATGGTTTCTTGTTTGCACTCCAGCAATATCGCAGTTTTGATGGGTTTTTACAATTATACAAGCTGGTTTTATTTACCATAACATCAATGCTAATTTCTATCGTTCTATCTATCATTTTGCTTTATATGCTAGCATGCAGCTAGCAGACTATTGCTAGCCAAAATTATATGGTTTGTTTGGACTTTGTAGAGTGTAAATATACAATGTTGATTCCACTTTTGTTTTTTTCTGGAGAATTAGACAATAAGATGAAAGTTTGAGCGGGGCTTGATATCAGCACCCACCAAGCCTCCAAACGCAGGTGAATTTCAGCAGTGACGGGTAACACTGTCACCCCTTCTAGCAACTTTATCGGGTTGTATAAGGCTTGAGAAAGTTTTTTTTCTGCTAAACGTGCCCCTCTTGACGAATGTATTTTGACCCGGAAAAATTTTCAGGAAAAATAGTTCCAAGTGAAAATGCTGAGTGGCTCGCGACTCTGGGAAACCACTCTGGCTCAATTCTCAATTGGAGAACTGTGCGCGCGAGAGCAGGCGCTAAGGCTAATAACGTAACATAACGCTTATAATGGGATGACAGTACGTTCCCCCTCCCGGCCCAGCAATTCTGGACGCGGTCCTTCACATTTTTCATTCTCTGTCAAGGATTTCCACAAATGAAACATGGACGTTGGGCAAGCTTTACAGCATTTTTGTGGCCCCAACAGAGTTGAATGACGCTCCTCCGGCCCGATAGATCATTTATAACATATGTTTCACTCATTCGATAAGCCATCTCTCGTCCCAAAACATGCAAAAGAACTCTGATCCCACTGGATGCTGTGTGGAAAATCAACCTACAGTTTAGAAGAGTCCGCCCGGCATCCACGGCAATCACTGGCCTGACACGGGCTCGCCCGTCGCGTAGTGTAAACGTAGCCTTGGGAATAATTTTAGCAGTAATAAAAGGTTAACTACTGTATTACATAGGGGGTAAAACTAACCTTTTTTTTATGGTCTCTCTATGTCACCGATTTTCACCTATCGTGGGTGCATCTGGAATGTACCATTTGTGATAAACGGACATTCAGTGTACTTTCTACCATTCAAACACCCAGCCTTGCGCGTGTGTGTCCAAGAATGTCAAGCAGGAAGCACAATCATTCCTTGACATCCCCGATCGCTCTTCCTGTCCGCGTTTCCTTGGTCCTACTCGACTCTGGACAATGTTTACAACCGCACAACCGTGACGTCGTTCACTCAGATCCAATCTTTTCTGACGTTGTTATATCACGCTTTGTCCTTTGTTGACGTTCGAACGGGAGGGATACGTTCCGGGCCCACCCGGCAATAAGTGAAAATCCACGATGGGGAAAATGTACAGAGATTTTTTTGTTTTTGTTTCAAATAGCGTAATTCCCGGCCTATAGAGCGCACCTGGTTATAAGCCTCACCCAGTACATTTGTAAAGGAAATACCATTTATTACATACGTACGCCCCATCTGTGTAAAAGCCGCAAGTGCCCACATTGAAACCCACATTTAAACACGAGATATTTACAAAGAAAGATGGTACACAGCTGACGCTAGAACTAGCGCCACCGTGCTAACGCTAACACTAGCGCCAGCACCGCGCTAATAGGGCCGGGTTAAAAAAAAAAAAAAAACACACACACCACTAAAAGTCACTGAGACACGGCAGTAACACGCTAGGGCAGCGCTAACGGGGCCGGACCGGCAAAAGTCACTTCCTCGGCACATATATTCCACCGGTCTCACTTTTTACCTTTTCCGCTCGAGTGACAACCTTGCGGCCGTTTGAAAAAAAATGCACAAATTAGCCGCATCACGTGAAAGCGTGTGAAAAAAGTCGCGGTTTATAGGCCGGAACTTACAGTATATGAAGTTTTGTCCATCCCACTTGCTTACAACACACTTAGAACACCCAAAAAAATCTGTTACTGTACAAGCATGAATGAAAATTCTGTACACATTGTGGCGTCTGTGTGTATTTGATTCCTTTCATGCAGTCGAGTCGCCCGCAGTTCAAATCTTAATAATCGTGTACCCGGCTAAAACGCTGAAGGATTGAGACTTAATTTCCCTAAAGGAGTACTGTATATATACTGTACTGTATTTAGTCAGGCTTGCCATCTGTCATCAACCTTTTCGTTGCATTCCAGACATTTTTTTTTTTGCTACAGTTCTTCCGTGGCTGTATTTTGTCTTCTATTTTTGTCCGCTTCAAAATAAAAAAGTGTCCAAACCAGACCCCTGAGGAGCCCTTGTTGGCTTTCATTTCCATTTAATTTGATTTTAAAATAGGTTTCACGTACTTAATTTGAGTTTTGTTTGGTAAATGTGACTTCAGCCCTGACGCTAAACTTAAACCGGGAACATAAAGTCACCGCAACACTAAGTGAACCCATCAGAGGCACTTTTTACAAGAAATATATATATGTATTTCATATTATCTTTTTTTCATAAAACAAACTGGATGCTACTGACATATTTGCTGACTTCCAAGTTGTGTACACGGGGGAAAACCCTGATGATAGTTCAGGTAAATCGCCATGTTAGAGGTTTCACTGAAAGGTTTCCCTATTAGCCTATTATGCGTAATAAGACTCACGCCCATACCATCTGGCATATAACAAAGGCTTTAACCCCAAGAATACACAGGGGGGGGGACGGGTTAATATGGGTTAATGTGAGCTCTATTTCATGACTTAATCTCATTCAATTTCTTCGTTACAGCCTTTAGGACTTGCTTGATCCTAACGTGTCATTAAATGCCGCGTGACGGCATCTAGCATGCATTGAAATGCCGACAAATTCCCACGACGGGAGATTCATAGAGACGCCTCTTAAATACGATGAGACGACGGCATTGTAGGAATAGGGAGTGGGGGTCCACTTTAGAAGGAGAAGGATGGGGGGGGGGGGACATTCCTGTTCCATTCTCTCTTAGCCTCCTTGTGCCTGGGGGGAGGTTCGGGGTTGAGGCGGGGGGAGATTAGGTTTCCCTGATGCCGGGAAAGATGAGAGAGCAGCGCTCGCAGATACGAGCCCGACCAGAACTTCCGTACCCCAACCGTGTTTTCAGCTTTTTGGGCTGTGACATTCTTGTTCCTGTTGTTTTGCGCGTTCACCAGCAGGACTTTTACAACAGAGTCACAATAAAGTTGAGTTGAGGAAAGTTGCCTTTCTGTAATTACGACGCAATGGACCGTTCTGACCTGTCAATCACTCGTACAATAATAGCCAATCAGATAGCCGCATCGTCTTAACCCCTGGCTTGACACGCCCCTCTCGCCGTATTGTCCCACAAGCAATGCTGGTTGTCAGTAGCGTGCGCTTGGAAAAGTTAATGTTACAAAGAAAATGGCCCTCGGATACTCCGTTGGACAAGTCTGACGCATTTGGCAAAAAACATACCCCAACATTATCTGGAATACGCGATAGAGAATCGACTTCAAACACGTTATGTTCAATCACCATTTTGAAAACTTGTGGGACACGGCTAAGGGGGCGGAGCTTAAGGTCGCCATGGGAAAGGACCATTGTGGCGCTATTAAGATTGAATAAGGTTACAGGTCAAAATCCATTACGAAACACTTTGAACGGGAAGTGGTATTTATTTACAAAAGACTATCGGAATTACCGACCGAGTACAGTAGAACGGAGAGTGACCCACGAGTTCCCCGACGAGCCCTCGCTCGGTCGATTCTGTGCTTTGTGTTGCGAGCCGAAACGTGGGACACGAGCAAGTCGCTCGAGTGGGAAAAATAGTTGAGCAGAAATCTGACCAAGTCGGAGGTTAGCGAGCTGATTTTGATCTTTTCCTTCCTCGGCACTGGGGAAACTGGCAGGACGACAAAAAGGCCTGCTGTCCGATCCGCCGGCCAGCCAGTGATAGATGACGGCTTCATAATTGAGGTTCGCTATATCTCGTCTTGCCCCGGTGGGCATCCCTCCAGCAACCTCTTCATAACAAACCACTAAATAAAACATGCTGCCGAGGCGGATGGAACAATGATGGATCCCGTGGGGGGTTGGGGTGGGGGCGTGGGGGGCTTTCAAGCACTCCACTCCAACATGAACTCGCCAGCACTTTCCTCTGTGATCGTTCCTCGGAAAATAATCAGAAAAACATCCCAGTTGTGCAAAACTGCACTGTGGGGGTGGGGGGGGGGGTAGACCCGGGTGCGAGGCGCAATGAGCACCGGCAGTTGGAACGTGAAAGCGAAACCTGGGCAGAAGCGCGACTGGTTTGCGTTACGGTGACGTTTCCAGCCTAAAGCTGCATTGGCAGACGCCGGACACGGCTTAATTGAAGGGCGGGGCTGCATATTTTCGGACGATGAACACAAAACACTCGTCATCCGCAGTTAAGTCTTGGAGTAGATTCACAGCCGTACAGTTGGAGGATGTCTTTATCATGCTAATCGGTGATGATCTGGAAGGGGTTTAGGGTTAGTGGGAGGAGTTTAGTGGAGGCGTTGCTGTTTAGGACAGAATTCAGGCCATGGTATTGGATTTAGACTTTAGGGTAGGGTTAAGGGATTTGGGATTCTTCTTCTTCTTCTTCTCCTTTCGGCTTGTCCCGATTAGGGATCGCCACAGCTTGCCATCTTTTTCCATCTAAACCTATCTGGTGCATCTTCCTCTCTAACAGCCACAGTCCTCATGTCCTCCCTGACATCATCCATCAACCTTTTCTGTGGTCTTCCTCTCTCTTGCTCTTTTGCCTGGCAGCTCCATCCTCAGCACCCTTTTTACCAACCTACTCACTCTCTCGCCTCTGGAAATGTCCAAACCATCTAAGTCTGCTCCCTCAAACCTGGTCTCCAAAAGATCCAACTTTGGGTGTCCCTCTAATGAGCTCATTTCTAATCCTATCCGACTTGCTCACTCCGAGCGAGAACCTCAACATCCTCATTTCTGCCACCTCCAGTTCTGCTTCCGTGCCACCGTCTCAAATTCGTACATCATGGCCGGCCTCACCACTGTTTTATAAACTTTTCCCTTCGTCCTAGCAGAGAGTCTTCTGTCACAAAGAACACCAGACACCTTCCGCCAACTGTTCCACCCCGCTTGGACCCGTTTCTTCACTTCCTTACCACACTCTCCATTCCTCTGTATTGTTGACCCTGAGTTTTTGAAGTCCTCCACCCTCGCCATCTCTTCTCCCTGGAGCCTCACACTTCCTCCTCCGCCCCTCACATTCATGCACATACTCTGTTTTACTTCGGCTAATCTTCATTCCTCTCCTTTCTAGTGCGTGCCTCCATCTTTCTAATTGTTCCTCCACCTGCTCCCTGCTTTCACTGCAGATTAAGGTTAAGGGATTTGGGTTTAAGGTTAGCATTTGTGGACTGGTGTTCAGGTCAGGTCTCTGGATTTGCGTAGCGGTAGGGGTTGGGTTTCTGTTAAATGCAGCAAAAATTGTGACTAGCTTGTTGCATGAACATCTCTATCAAGTAGGATTTTATTTTTATTTTTTTTGGCCTCGACTTAAACAAGAAACATATGTGGGCTCAGCACGTATGCAAACAGTTAAAGACCATATTGCTGATAAATGATGTCCAGCGGTCCTGCACATGGACTGAACTGTCGGCACATCTTCCCAAAAGCAACAGAGTCAGCACTCGCTACACGCCCCAACTCCCTAAAAAAAAAAAGACAACATCTGTCCTCTTGCGCAGCCTGCAAGCCATCAGGGAGGGACGTTGAAGACCGGGGCCAATGCATTACATCAACGACGTCATTCTTTTGGACTCACTCAGCGGGCATGAACTCATCCGGCTGCAGTCAGACTCCTCGCTGCCAAGAAGCATCCCTTTGCTCGCCATCGAAAACCGGCCCTCTTTTATTATTCATCACGTTTGCTTTTTGTCTACTTGTAAACTTGCAAAACTATAAAAAAAAAAAAAAAACATCAGCTCCGTGGTTAACGTTGGATTCCAGTAACCGGGGAAGTGGAAGTTTCAGAACTCCTACTTGGAAAAGTGCAATGGAACGCCACTGGAAGTTGTAGATCGCAGACTTCAGAATTGGACGAAAATCCCCCTTGACTCAAATCCAAACATCACTTAGAACGGAACAAGATGTAGATAATATAGATCTTTCGAATGATTGAAGTTCCGAAGCATATAATATCTGATCTGGCACTTTTCAGCGCTCATTCATTGACGTTCTGGTCGCAGTTGAAAGGAACTTGTTGAAGCTCAACAACGCTGACTTTCCAACAGAGAACCGTTCCTTTCATGATACGATGCATCGTAATATATCGATCAAAACAGTAAGACATCAAAAAGCGCCATTTGAGTTAAATTTCACACCACAAAAATTTTATTCTACTCAAGTGGCTGCGGGAGTTATCGTCCGCCCGCCAGCATCTGCTGTCCAAACATAAGCCCGGTCCGGATTTTCCATACAGTACAGTAAGGAAACCGACCTAAACCGTAGCGCTTGGTTGGCTTTTGTTCCCCCGAAAGACTTTTTTAGCTGAAAACACAAATCGCACTTTCAAAATTAACCACAAAAAGCGACAACAAAGGCTCCCGTTTGTTTTGATTTTGATTTTCTACATAGCAGTGCAGAGGCGTCGTGACCTCGAGTGAGGTTGACTACACTCGTACTTTGATAACATTGGAAATAACAGCTTAATTAAATTCCATTAATAATGACAAAAACATTTTCCCATTATGCACGTTAACCTGCTGTTCGCTTTTTGGACTTGTTCTGAGTATTGGGAGTTTGGAGGGGGTAAAAAAAATGGAGCTTTGAAGACATTTGGTCAAGCTCTAACCAAAATATGGAGTTTGTATGCTCCGCCCACACACCAAAAGAAAAATATTTTCACGATTTAGCATCACTCATACATCGAGTGTACTTGGTTCAAATTTGATTGCCAGCCAGAAAAAAAAATTGATGATGTCGATTAGTTTTGAACGACTTGTGGAAATGGCCAAATTGGGCCCAAAATGGCTCCTTCAACCCAAAATGGCTTTCGAGCAGTGTTTCGTAGACTTTTTTTTTTTTTTTTTAAATAGTTCTACTTAGGATAGATTAGTCAACCGAATTTCATGCCTTCGAGAGGGTGAATTTTCAAAAGTTCTAAAGTTTGGCGTTTTAGGGCGAGTCCTCAAAACTTTTTACCATTCCTTGTCCACGCCCGCTGGAAGAAGTAAAACGAAAATGGCAACTGAGCATTTCCTGTCGGTCGAGTACATGTGGTCCAAACTTGCTAGCAATCAGACAAGTTCATATTTGAGGCATCCTGAAATTGATCAACCGTGCTCGAAAATGGCCGCTTTGAACCAGAATGGCCGAGATGACTTCTTCAGACCTGCCCACCAAAATTTTGCAAGATGGAAACGTCCTCAAAATGGTAGTTTAGCAGGCCTCAGATTAATCACAACACAGAAACAAAATATTTCAAATACTCCGTCTACATGGATGTATTCAGGGAGTGTAAACAACATGCACTGATGTGTCTATTGTGTGTTGTCCGTTTGATGTGCAGCCTCGCGGTTTTGTTGTGTTTGGCTGTTATCGGGCCGTTTTCGCTTCCTGTCTCCCACGGTGACGGTTTATCAGCCTTCGCAGTGAGGGTGTAAGGATTTGCCGGGATACCTTTCGCTCCAACTCCCATTGTGTCCACAGCCCCCCCCCCCCACCCCATCCCTTACCCCCACCGGCTTTCAACCCCTGCTCCTTCGAGTCAAAACCTTGAAGCTGCAGAATACGTTAACTGATATGTTCTACTTCTCATCAGAAATATGGATAATGAGCAGCCAAGTTCTCTACGGGAACCATCAAAGTCCAATAAGTCGATGACGCTCTTCAGTCGAGCGGCGGCGTCATCCAGCGGGTGTCGGGTTGCTCTATAAACGCGCAGCGCCGCTTAATGAAAAAAGCTAATTAATGTGCTTATTTGAAAGCGCGCTACGTGACATTTCTCGGCGTTTCAAGCGGTGTTGGGTTACCCCGTTTCCCCCTCGGGCCGCGGCGTCTTATGAAGAAGTGCGCGGGCTCGCTCTGCGCCAGGGTCCAGGTCACGGCCTGCTAAATATTTAGGGAGGGTGTATACACGCCCCTGCGGCCCTCCCAGATAGAGCCTGACACAATAGCGACGGCAAAAATAATAAACACGTGCAGCTGCGGGGATGGAACGCCGCAGGTTGAGGACGGAGCCGCGCAATCATAACAAATTGCGCGCATTGACCGCCGGCTCGCGTCTCCTGTCCAATGCGTGTCTGTGGATTTTGTGCAACCTTCACTGAGTGTGTGTGTGCAGACATTTTTGGGTGTCCAAAGCAGTGTGTAATGTCAGCTTCTTTCGCTTTACTAAATTTGTCTTTCCCAAACCTGTTAAAGCCCAATTGTCATCCCAATAAACATTCTCAAATAAATGTTGTAATGAAAAATACATATAACATTATTCACTTCAATGTCTATACGAAAAAATCAATATGAGCGGAGAGCGCGTCATCCAAGCGCAAAGTTGCGGAAGTCTTATTGGACATCCAAGTGGTCGGCATATTGGCTGCATCTTCTGTCCGTGATGTCACAACGGGACAGTCGCCATTGAAAACACGCGGTGGCCCCCACTATGGGAGACGAACACGCCCCTTCTGAGACGGAAGACTTTTCGAAGAAGAGAACATCTCACAACCGAGTGAAGTGACCGGGGCAATATTACCCTTATCGTTTCGAGCCATATTTAGATGATATGCGGATCACGGCCAAACCGCATGCGACCAAACCACCTCCCCGCGGCGGTGACAAAAACAACGACGCCCGCGAGCGACGCCGACGCCGCGGCCAAACCGCCTCCCGGACTTACGTACACGGATCTTTTGCTACGTTATGAGAGGTTTACGTCCCCCCGCCCCCAAAAACTATTGTTTTTGTTTAGCAGCTCTATACACACTTACCTGTCATTTGGAACCCACAAAGCTCTCGTCCTTTGCACCTATGCAATATATTTTTCATGACAAACCGGGTCTTTTGGAAAAGTACGAAAAGCAAATCCATCCGAGCGAGTGTTCGAGCAATATCGAGCAATGCAACGAGCCGGCATTTTGGCTAACACGAAGGAAGAATGAGCGACCTTCCAGCAAGTAAAACTAGTAGAAACATACGAGACCACTTGAGTGCGCTACCGCCCTGTACGTCACTTCCTGCTTCTTCTCGAAAACAAATCCCTCGAGTGGATTTTCATGGTGGGAGTTACGGAAAGCAACATACGTCAAAATCATGTTTTGTGGTGAAAAAACGGATGGGACCATTCTGTCTGACGTTTTTTCATCAATAACATACTAAAAATCATTCAATTTTTGGACAGTGGACCTTTAAAGAAAAACACCCACTTCAATGTCCTCACATATTTGGATTTCACCAGGAAAAAGTGTGGCTGTTGCACCCTTTCAGTGGGGAAATTGCGGGGGTTTGAAACACACCATTCCATACGGTTGCAACGACAACAAACACTTGCCCACCTTCTGCCAGTGTGTTGTCCTCCGAGTGTCCACTCAGACTGGTCAGGCTGGAGATCTGTCCATTCTTCTGCAGGGCCTGAAAAAACGGGAAGACATATTGCGCTATAAAGTATGCATGCAGCACTTGCATTTCTGTGCTACCCCGAAACGGATCAGCTTAGCTTGGAGCGAGACTAAATGGTACAAAGCCCAAAGATAAACCACTTCCTGCACGGAATGCAGTAGTACGTGTCCATACGTACGTCCAAAAACAGAACTGTTAAAAAGAGTATTTTTTTTGACAGGTGCAAATAATTGAGAGCTATATTTGAAGAAAATACTAACAGTTGTGATTTTTCCTCAAATAATCCATTCCAGATGACCGGGAAGTCGGAATATTTACGATGTTCAATCGGAAATCAAAACCATCGGAATCCTGCTCAATGTTCAAGACACACATTCCCCGACTTCAAAGAGAAATTGTAGGAATCTGACGTGAAGCAACTCACAGCATGTGAATGTAAAATGCCACTTGAAAAATATTGCAACGTCTGAACCGAGACCACCCTGCTGATAGATATAATACTAGTGGTGTGCCACAAGGCTCTATCCTAATGTCACATGTTTTTCCATTACATAATCAATATATATTTCCTGGTGCTATCGTGGAAAACTACTTGTGTTCCACAAGAGTGGATACTGGGTCCAGAAGGTCAGATAATACATTGTGGGTTCTCGGTTTTACGATGGTCGTGTAACACGAGGGTCCGAGGTTACGAATGGCGTACGATGAAGTACTTTGCGGAGTGGCACAAGAAGACATCATCACGCGGCACAGGAAGGCAAAGTCGGTCGTACTGTTTTTCAATAGTTTGATATTTATGGACCCACTGCTTTTTTAACGTAGTATCTGACTTCGGGACAAATTAGAACGCAGTTATAAATTCTGGACCCGCCGTGTACGGCATGGACGCTGGGATAAAGACAGCAGTTCATCCCACAAGCACATAGTATTTTTGTTCCTGTGGCAAACAGACAAAAACAAGGCTCCGAAAGGGATTTCTGTGGGATTGCGCTGCCAGAACCAGAAACACCAGGTAGAGTATGTTAGCAACAAGTTAACAAGACACTGGGCAACTCCAAAAAGCCGGATCAAGTGAGTCAGAAAGTGTTTCCTACTGGCAGCGAACATCTCGAACCGACGGTCGCGCGATGGCCAGGCCAGAAGATGGAGCGCCAACCGGAGCCTCCCCCCCAGGGACGCCAATGGCGCTAACGGAGCACTCGGGTACAAATATTTCCAGGAAACAGGTGGAAGAACTGCACTTTGCTGGAGACACGCTACGGGGGGGGGGACGCTAAATGATGGGACAACGGAGTGACGAGCCTTCATGTTACGTTCGCAGAACTGCGGCCAACGATGGAAAAGTAATAAAGTTCAAATATTTTCGGACTGTGCTTGAGTAGATTTTGAAAGCCTCTGCACTTTCCTTGTGTACTGAATTTATCTTTCGGATGACTTCAAATATTTGTACTTTTTACGACTACACTTTTGTTCAACCCCCATGGACGATGACGAATAAAGTAATAATTTGAGGGAAAAAAATAAAACAGAACTTTCGCGAGCAATTTCGTGATCTTCCCAAGAATACCCTTGGAAAGTTTTTGCAGCAGCGCAGGCGCTTTTCCAGCCGTCAGGAGGTCCGATCAGATCTCCTGCGCGAGATCCGGCCGGTGGACCTTTGGCCCTGCGGTCATCCCTTCCTTCCCAAGTCCATCACATGACTTTCATTCCCAGGATTCCTCACCCCCCCCCATTCGCCAACATTCCAAAGATTCCCCCCCTCCAACACCTGACTCTGCTCGCTTTTGTCACCCCACCTCGACCATACTGTCGCTCGTCCGACTCCCGGTGGCCCGAAGGCAAGTCTTTGAGCCAAGGATGTGCGCAAACATTACGACATCCCACATAAAATCTGGAACCAAGAAGCCAACTTAAAAAAAAAAAATGTACGTGTCTAGAGAAGAGGAGAGAAGAAAAGATTTGGGTTGTGAATAAAGTCCTGCCGAGCGCAAACGTACTTGTTACGACTACCTGGAAAGTTTAAAAATGAAACTGTATTCATATTTGCAGGCAAAATAGTTCAAGCCAACAATCCACCCACTCAGTCCCCCCACCCCCCCGCATGTCCGCTCAGCCCTGCCACCCTCCAATCTTTTAGCGCCATCTATTATCGCCGACCCGAGTACACGGCGGAGATGAAAGCCCGACAAGAACCTCGAGCGCGCTTTCGCTCTTTCCACGACTCATTAATTCGCAGAAACAGCGCTCGCCGATTTTGCTCTTCGGCTCCTTCTGCGGAGGAACAGCAAGTTCTCCGAAAAAGTAGTGAAGAAAAAAAAAAAAATCGGACGCTTTAGAGAAGGTCAAATTCAGTTAAAGTTGAATTATGATAGCGTATTTCACTTTCAGTTGAAATGAAATGGCAGCATGAGCTTTTTTTTGTGAGCGGCGTGCAAATGATTCCAAATGAAAGCTTTCCCGATTCTCCGAGTTCTGCTGACGTGGAGCGTTCAAAAGTGCTCCAAGGAAACTAAATGAATCAAGTTAGTGTGACTTGCTAATTGGATTTGGGCTCTGAATACTTAAAAGTAGCGGACAAAACAAGAAAAAAAAAAACAAACCCACCTTTGCCATTTGGGGGGGTCACAAGAGCACTTGCGTGGCTCATGGAGAGAAACAACAATTAAACCTGAATTGTGAATCACGCTTGATTAAGACGTTGTTTTGTCATTTGATTTAGACGTCAGGTGCAGTAGATTTTAAAGATGACACGCTGTGGCGACCCCTGATGGGACAAGCCGAAAGGGAAAGAAAGAAAGAAAGTCCTGATGGTACCGCATGCGCAAGTCTGGTGTGGCGGAGAAATATGTTTAGAATAGTACAGGGCGTGTATGAGGGGAGCAGGACAGCGAAGAGGAATTTAAGGTGGAGGTGGGACTGCATCAGGGATCCGCGCTGAGCCCCTTCCTGTTTCCAGTA
The DNA here is from genome assembly GCF_019802595.1 of Syngnathoides biaculeatus. NCBI lineage: Eukaryota > Metazoa > Chordata > Actinopteri > Syngnathiformes > Syngnathidae > Syngnathoides > Syngnathoides biaculeatus. The sequence continues at coordinate 9,390,300 of NC_084662.1, read as the reverse complement.
GTAAGGGATTGGTTGACAGATGAAGTTGGACTGGAGTCCCCTTGGACCATGGAGAGCGTGGTAAGGAAGTGAAGAAACTGGTCCAAGCGGGGTGGAACAGCTGGCGGAAGGTGTCTGGTGTTCGATGTGACGGAAGAGTCTCTGCTAGGATGAAGGGCAAAGTTTATAAAACGGGAGTGAGGCCGGCCATGATGTACGGATTAGAGACGATGGCACGGAAGCAGAACTGGAGGTGGCACAAATGAAGATGTTGAGGTTCTCGCTCGGAGTGAGCAGGTCGGATAAGATTAGAACTGAGGTCATTACAGGGGCAGATTAAGTCGGATGTTTTGGAGACAAGGTTCGAGAGAGCAGACTTGGATGGTTTGGACATGTCCAGAGGCGAGAGAGGGAGTTTGTTGGTAGAAGGGTGCCAGGCAAAAGAGGGAGAGAAAGACTAAAGAAAAGGTTAATGGATGTTGTGAACGAGGACATGAGGAGTGTGGGTGTTAGTGAGGAAGATGCACGAGATAGGCTTAGATGGAAAAAGATGACACGCTGTGGCGACCCCTCACGGGACAAGCCGAAAGGAAAAGAAGAGGAAGAATTTTATTTTGATGTGTTGGGGGGGGGGATTTTTTTTGTGTGTGTGCGGAAAAAAAAGAGGACATTTCATACCCAACGTGCTTTACGTATTTAAAAGCACTTGAAACAAAACGGTTCCAATTCTCACTTTATCGTTTTCATGCAGCCGTAGCATTTATCCAGCAACACGCTAACGAAAAACGGTCGACACCGCATCACAGTTCGCGGAACCGATCCTATGTGACACTTTGTAAGATGACGTTAAATATATTGCTTGTTCGGAACCGCTGCGCTTGCCGCGGTCATGGTGCTGAAGTTGAGGAGGAGGACACGCGACGGAATCAATCGAAAGAACCGCGAGCTCTCCGTGCTCCGCTAGCCACCCCCGGACCGGTATTTACGTAGCAAAAAGCGCAAAACACCTGTGACGGTCGTGCTCGACCTACACGGCCGCAGCTCGGCCCTTTAACCCAAATCCTCGGTACCACCCAGCGCTCGTCTGTTTCTCATCACCGGCTTGGGTGTACGAACAGCAAACAGCAACGGTTGGCAAGCCCCTCAGGACACCACACCGTGCTAATCGGGACCGCTCGGGCAGTGTTTGACCCCGTGGGGGGGGGGGGGGGACGGCTTGGGGGGTGCTTCCCCAATTGGGTCACAATAACAAATACGCATTCGTTTGTTGACCTCCAAGCATCCTTGAACACATGAGAGGCCTCACACGATTGGGGAAAGATGAAAAACATGCTTCAAATTGCGTTTTGTTTTGGACGCCTTGATCGCGTTGGAACAGATTATTATTATTTTTATTTTTTATTTTTTGCATGGAAATACGTCACCGAACCGACGCCGACACCGGTCTGTACAGTTTCAAATAGTAAATTATTTTCAATTTAATTTAACAGAATAAAAATGTGAAACGATATTTTACAATTTTAAAAAATGTATTTATCACCCAACATAACTTGTAAGAGGTATATTTAAACTAATTTAATAATAAAAATGATTAACTTATCTACCTATTAGAAATGCAATATGTGAAAAAAGTGAAACATATTTTACAATATAAAAAAATTATTTAGAACCCAACATACCTTGTAAGAGATATATTTAAACTAATTTAATAATAAAAATGATTAACTTATCTACCTATTAGAAATGCAATATGTGAAAAAAGTGAAACATATTTTACAATATAAAAAAATTATTTAGAACCCAACATACCTTGTAAGAGATATATTTAAACTAATTTAATAATAAAAATGATTAACTTATCTACCTATTAGAAATGCAATATGTGAAAAAAGTGAAACATATTTTACAATATAAAAAAATTATTTAGAACCCAACATACCTTGTAAGAGATATATTTAAACTAATTTAATAATAAAAATGACGAACTTATCTACTTGTTAGAAATGCAATAAAAACATTACAAAAATTAAAAAATAAAATGTATTTGTGTATGTATGTTTGTTAACGTAGTCAAAAAATAATTGCAATTATATATATAATTATTTTGTTAGAAAAATTATAATTATATATTTTAAATGAAAAAAATGCAAGAAAGATTTTAAATGATTAATTGAATATTTTAAGACAAATATTTTACTCGTTTTTCTGTTTATTCTTCTTGTCTGCGACCTGAATGAGGGTAAGCGGTATGGAAAATAAATGAATGTATTTATTTTGAACATCAACACAAAAATTTTGTGGTGCTGATCAACAACAGATGCCGTAATATGATCCAATAAAGCAATACTATAGTAGTATGCCTTTTTAGAAATCTCAACAACAGAATCGTCAGCCCTCAAAATGTTTTGTGGTTATCAAATATGCAATACCGTGTATACAACAATGCGGGAGCTTGATGATTTATTATTTTGCACTGTATGTATCATATCAATATGTACATTTTCTGAGCATCTGGACATTCAAACCGCAATCCCGGGGAACGTCATGCGCACGTTCCATCAACAAGCGTTATATTATGCGTGGAACGCTGTCATACGAATATACAGATGGAAACGTTTGGACGCGATTGGCGGACGGACATCTGGCGACTTCTTGCGTCCGATTATTTCTTTTCGCTGCGCTGGCCGACGTTCAAAACGGACGAAGCGGAGGCTCGTGAGCTTTTCCGCATGTTGCAAAGCGCGACTGGAGTGGAAGCAACCGGAACGCGATTCGAAGCGTGACAAAGAAGAAAAAAATTTGATTTATCTCTCCAGGAAGCAGTGGCACTAGAAGTACAGATATGAGTCATTCCGTTGAATTTTAAATTATTATTATTATTTTTTTTAATTTGTACGTGCAATATCTGCATTTTAACATCTGTACTTTTTTTTTTACTTAGACATAGGAGCTGTAATGTTACATTTCATTTACTTGTACTTTAACCTGTCGGGTTTTACATGTTTACGCAAGAATTTCGAAAAAAAAGATTTCGACGTGGACGGATTTGCGGCGGCTGCGCCTGAGCAATGACTCAGCCTTTGTCCTTGAAACGGCTCCACGCCCACCAGACGCCGTCCGACGTGCTCGGCGCGAGCTCTTAACTGCTGCATCAGGACCACGGCCGATGAAATATGGATGCGCATAAAAAGAGAAGCAAGGCGGGAGGCGAACCGAGTGCACCCAACATCATAAAAACGGTCTCAAAAATGAATATTTCTTCGTGGCTCCACTGCTGCCAGTCTTTTTTTTTTGTTTTTTGTTTTGTTGCGGTTTTTAATTACATTTCATGGTCGTGTGTTTCCCAATTTATTCAGAATCAGCAGTGCTGGCCCACACAGTGAGTTGAGGCGCACTATTTAGACAAAGCTAGTGCTTTGCCGCCATCCTGTGCCATCTTGGGGCCGAGCTTCTATGTTTAAGTGAATTTATGAGCTCCTTCTAGACAAAGCTAGTGTTTTGCCACCATCCTGTGCCATCTTAGTGCCAAGGAGCTATGTTTAAGTGAATTGATGAGCTCCTTTCAGACAACGGAAGGCCTTTGCCACCATCCTGTACCATCACGTAGCCAAGGTTCTATATTTAAGTGAATTGATGAGCTCCTTTTATACAAAAAAAGTGCTTTGCCACCATCCTGTGCCATCTTGGTGCCAAGGTTCTATGTTTAAGTGAATTGATGAGTTCCTTTTAGACAAAAGAAGTGCTTTGCCACCATCCTGTGCTATCTTGCTACCAAGGTTCTATGTTTAAGTGAATTGATGAGCTCCTTTCAGACAAGGGAAGGCCTTTGCCACCATCCTGTGCCATCATGGAGCCAAGGTTCTATGTTTAAGTGAATTGATGAGCTCCTTTAAGACAAAGGAAGTGCTTTGCCACCATCCTGTGCCATCTTGGTGCCAAGGTTCTATATTTAAGTGAATTGATGAGCTCCTTTTATACAAAAAAGGGCTTTGCCACCATCCTGTGCCATCTTGGTGCCAAGGTTCTGTTTAACTGAATTGATGTATTCCTTTTAGACAAAGGAAGTGCTTTGCCACCATCCTGTGCTATCTTGCTACCAAGGTTCTACGTTTAAGTGAATTGATGAGCTCCTTTAGACAAAGGAAATGCTTTGCTCCCATCTTGCGGCGTCTTGCTGGCAAGGACCTATGTTTAAGTAAGTTGTGGAGCTTCTTGAGAAGGTCACTGTCACTTTAAGTCATGCTATAGACAGATAAAAAATAGATACAGTATTTGGAGAAACTTCAACTTGGGCTATTTCTTGCAGCGCACTGGCATAATGGAGGAATTAAATTCCTTCCTCGGTTTATTAATAGTGCAGGCAGTCATCAGTTATGCTATTATCGTAACACACACACACACCGCATGAGTTATATCCAATTTGCGACTCCTCGTTACAGTTTGCGTACACGTGTCGGTGGCGTCTTGGTGACAAATTTGATGACCTGTGGAGGGTGGTGGGCAACCTACGGCCCGTGGGCCAAAAATGGACCCGCCAGAGCATTTGTTCCAATCCGCCATCACACCCCAATGGATTATTTGTTTCCTGTAACTGTATTCCATAATTCATTTAGTCAGTTTTTTGTTTCCAGGTAATTTTGACTTGCAACACATCAGCATTTCAGGTGAGTATATTTTATTTACATTACTTGTGTTATTTTTATGTTAATCGATCAATCCACTGGTACCATGAAAGCCAGAGAGTTGAGGTACAAATATGCAAAATAATATAAAAATACTGACGGGTTTATATTATCTATCCACTACAAAAAAGTAATATTAAAGCACGTTAACTAAGTCACTTACACAAATAGCAGTATAAAAGTATTGATCTGCTTTGTTTATCTGCATGACTGTATTATACTGCCTTCCACTGGCCAAGGTGAGCACACGAGGAGCAGCACGAAGAATAGGATTGTGGCATGATATTATGATGGACAAACAGTGAAATTCTTTACATTTTATTGAATGTTGTTATTCTTTATTGTTCTTTTTTTTAATGAAATTGAGTAATGGAGTGCTATTTTTCCTCAGTAGAATACTTTAGTTTTTGGGAAGTATAGGCTGGAACGGATTAACGGCATTTCAATTCATTTCAATGGAGGAAGATGATTTGAGATGCTGATGTTTTTGCGTAGCGTTGGTGGTTTGTATTTTTGTGACATGATGAGAGTTGGATCAAGTTAGATACATCCCACTTTCGGGTCCAGGTACCAAATACTGTGAATCCTGGTAAAAGCAAGCAAAATCCCTAAACTCTTTTAAAAAGCCCCAAAACATCTTACCCAAGTACGGTCAGACTACATCACACACACACACAAAAAAACGTGAATCTCCTTCCAGCTTCCTTTTTTTTTTTTTTTTACTTCTCTGTGAATCTTGTCAACGTTATCTAATTTTGATATTTAATTAGAGACTTAATTGGATCGTCAGTTCAGTTTTGTGCCTAATGATCTGGGAAACGAGCAGAGTCCAAAGAGCTTAATGGAATGAAATCAGACCGCGGTTGATTTTTTTTTTAATGCCATTTTGATGCCAATTTGGTGGTCACGCCGGCTCATTAAAGGGGAATGCGTGGATACGAGATGAACTCTGGTTTGTCTGTGGATCAAAACGCGGTAGAGGACAAGAGCGGAGATGGAGGTATTATTTTGCTAATGCTCAACAAACGGCAGAAAATTCGAGGGCAGCATATTATCTGTAAAACTCACACAAAAAGAAAAATAATCACCATAAGTCCAAATACTTTTTGCCAGTTTGGGGTTTTTTTTTCCCCACATGGGAGCCGGTGGGATTTTGCTTCCCACGCATTGAATGGGAGACGACATTCGTGGTCCACACGTGGTGCTCGTATGACGTTGGCATTGGTGCCAAAAGTACTCATCCTCTTGACTTAAGGAGAAGTACAATTTCAGGGCATTGGCACTGCAAGCTAGCTAGCTAACCGTACATTCCAACTGCGTCGAGTCACCGCCGTTGCGAACGAAGGCGCCCAAGTTCCTTTCCCGCGACCCTTGTGAGGATAAGCGACTCAGACAATGGATGGATGGATGGTGGGGGGGGCGGGGGGGGGGGACTACGAAACCGAAATGGGAGAGAAACGTGAATGTTTTGATGACCTTCAAACACATAATTGAGAAGACGTTAGCTGGTACCGCTAGTTTCAAGTCGGAAGCTGCAGTACTGTACTTGCCGGTTCACTTTCACTCACTTTCAACATCCCCCCGCCCCCGTTCCTCATTTTCACTAACCCACGAGAACAACGGCGTGATTCATGTGCTTCTCCTACGTGACGCCCTCTTTATTCTATCCGCCCCCCCCCCCTTCCCTGTCCCCTCGCCCACCCAATGCACCCCCCGCCCCCTCCCCATCCTCCGCCGGTTCCTTCCTCTTGTTTTGGGCCGATACACACGGGGGGCCCTTGGGTGGGTTTGTCCCCTGTCCCAGCCCATCCTCAATGGTTCCTCTGTTTGACCCCAACTCACTCAAACCCCCCACCCCCGCCTTGCTAAAGAGCATAATAAGCCACGGTAGCTTCTGATCAGCCGCCGCTCATTACACCGGAACATAGCGGTGCTTTATCGCCGTACACTGCGTTACATAATCACCCGACGTGCCGCCCGTACTGTACGGTGGCTTATTTCCTTTAACACACATCATCAATACCTACAAATTTAGCATCAAACCAAACTCAAAGGAGTGACAACAACAAACCAATCAAATTTGTCCAAACAGGTCCAGAAAACCCTGATGACATCCGCATTTTTCCATCCCCTGATTGGCCGCCCAATCAATGAGCAAAACACGCCTATAGCGATCTGCACACTTTAATCTATTTAATAATCAGCACCTCTGTTGAGTATCCATCCCACCATTTTCTTCGCCGCTTATCCTCACGAGGGTCGCGGGAAGTGCCGGAGCCTATCCCAGCTGTCAACGGGCAGGAGGCGGGTACACCCTGAACTGGTCGCCAGCCAATCGCAGGGGGCACATGGAGACAGACAACAGCCGCACTCACAATCACACCTATGAGCAATTTGGAGTGTCCAATTAACGTTGCATGTTTTGGGGATGTGGGAGGAAACCGGAGTGCCCGAAAAAAAACCCACGCAGGCACGGGGAGAACATGCAAACTCCACACAAGCGGGTCCGGGATCAAACCCGGAACCTCAGAACTGTGAGGCCAAAGCTTTACCAGTTGATCCACTGCGCCGCCCCTCTGTTGAGTATGATTTATGTTATTTACATTCCTATCATTATTAGATAGAAACCGATAGAGAAACGCCCCAATGTACGCTGTTCTGTTGGGTCTCATGTTGACTTTAACGTGACCCGTCGTCATATTTAAAATGCTCAGATTGTGTTGGATGCATCGGGTGACGCCCGAGATTGAGCGACATGCAAAGTTCGAACAAAATATCGGTCCGTACTTCATCAGAAGCTCAAGGAAGTGTAGCGTTTTCGGTCCTCGAGCAAAATAGTTTTTGGGGTGGGGGACGTGGCTAAAAAAAAAAAAACGCCACACGACAAACGGTGGTGCCTCGGTTCTTGAACGTCCCTGTCGGTTTTCGAACGAAAATTTAGAGATTTTTTGGCTTCTGTTTTCGAACGAAAATCGGTACTCAAATTCCTCCGACGATACCCGTAAATGACAACGCGCGCGGCCCGACGAGCTGACCCGCGCACGACACGCTCTGTTATTGTCAATTCGAACCAACCCTCGAAAAAAAATCCCGGAAATAACAGTTTTTCGGACAAATTGAGGCGCCACTGTACTTTGAAGTCCGGTGCATAATAAATTGAGCGCCTTCCTTTGCTTTGCAACGCGCAGTCAAGCTTGCTAGCGAAGCAAACAGCCGTCGCTTCTTTAGAGCGCCCCGTTGTCAGCCACGAGTGTGTGCGTGTGTGTGTTTTTTTTTTTAAAAGACGAACTTGACAGGATCTGTGGACAAGAGTTGATCGTGCGCCCACTTTCGAGTGCCTCGTTGTCACATCATACGGACAGCATTTGTTCATGTGCTGTATTTTAGTTCCCATTTTCCGCCATTATCCAAAATGTACTCGTTTTGAAATATGAGGACGGGCAGCATTCCTTCAATTCCTCCATGCGAGTGCGGAAGATATTTATTGACTGGATGTCAGACGCGGATTTGTCTTTCGCTCTCAAATTATCGTCACGGGATGCATCCTCCATCCAGCCACCATAAATTCACTGCAATTTTTGCTCATACCTGTCGTTGCTGATTATATGATTAATATCACTCGATCGAGCCTTTTCCAACATTGCATACTGCAAAAAAAGTAAGTTATGTACAAGTATCGCAGGAAGCAGATCGGACCGGTATTGGCCAAAATCCGATGCTGTAATGTCGGTATCGGATCGGAAGTGAAAAAGGGACATCCCTGGCACGTGCGACGGGGGACCACAAATATTTCTTCCAATTCTTATAATCACGTTGATTAAACAGTTTAGTCTCGTTAAAGTTGAAAATGTCCTTTCAATTTTGCAACATTCCTCAAAGCTTTCCAGATTACTCGGACACACGGCAACAAATTAATACTCATCAGCAACCATACATCCATCCAGCCATTTTCCATGTTGCTCATCCTCACAAGGGTCGCATTGAGTGCTGGAGCCTATCCCAGCTAACTTCGGGCGAAAGGTGGACGACACCCTGAACCGGTCGCCGGCGTCCATTTCAATAAAAGCGTCCCAGATTCTGAAGTATGTTTGCTTTGCGTTGCTTTTTTTCTTTTGCTCTTAATTTCTTTGTACATGTTCCTTTCTGTGCAAATAAAAAAAAAAATGTCTTTGGGGTTTTTACCCCCTCATTATTGCTTGTTTAACGTTATTCTGCATTTTTGTTAATAAAAAAAGTTTACAAGGCTGAGGGTCGAGTCGCCACAGATACGGCAATGCGCTCCCAGCCTAGCATACTCTACAACTAAAGCATACATTTTAAGCAAAAAATTAATATAATAATAATAATAAATAAATATATTTCTTAAATGATTTAACCATGTAAAGTACTTAAACTATACATGCATTTCTAAAAAAAAAAAACAATTTTGTTTCCACATTTTTACATACAGAGAAAGAAAGAAAAAGAAAGAAAAGAAAAGAAAAAGGGAGAGGAAAAAAATACAATTAATTTACATTCATTAACGTTGGGATAATAATACTGTACCTTTATAAATGACAGAATAGGAGGATTTCTCTCCTCTCCAATGAGCTAATCTATAAGGTCATCCTCAACCAAGTTCATGAGCAAATAATAATAATAATTACCTAAAAGGGAACACAAGGATAATCATAGTAGTGAAAAAATGAAGAAAAACGAATGGGGAAAAAAAAAGCAATTTTTTAGGCTTGGAACGGATTATTTCGTTTTCCATTCACTATAATGGGAAAACGCGCTTCGGATTTCGAACATTTCACTACTCGACCGGCCTTCTGGAACCGATTGCGGTAGAGAACCGAGGCACTACTGTAGTACCGGGCAAGGGTACGGGTACCAAAATAGGGTTTTGAGCAGAGGGTTAGGTAACTTTGTTTTGTAGTCGGGGTTTCAAATCCGGATTTCAAAACATTATCACGGTTTCATTTCTAGCCTGGGTTAGTTTGCAAGGCAGCATTGGAGATTTTTTTTTTTAAAAAGGATGAAGGTGTCAAATTAGGGTTTCAAAGTCAGTGTTAGGGTTTCAAGTCCAGTTGTGGGGTTTTATGTGTAGACCTAGTAGAGAAACTCATTCGGTTCTACCTTGGACATCATCCTCGTCTCCGTCATCACTTCCCTAAAAAAAAAGTTATCTTCAAAAACGTGTATTCATAAGTTTTGCCCCATACGAAGGGTTTCTCAGTTTCTCGCTTTTGTGAAGAGTTTGGACCTTGGGGGATGTCTGCACGCGCTTTAATGAGCGTCGCCGTACTTATTGTCAACAATATCGTTTGCCCGTAGGCTCGTACATCAAGGAGGCATGTGACCACGTCCTCTATTAGGTAAATTAAAAGAGTATGAGTTTCAGTTTATTAAAAAAAAGAAAAAAAATGACAATGACAATCTTGTGATGACCATGATAATTCAATCACCGACTTCAACGTGCGGGGTGAATTTAATCCGACGCCACGACAACAACAACATGGAGGCGACCGGTCACGATAACGGGAGTAACGCGCGAGTGCGAGCGTTTGACCTTTCAAGGGGAAAGACGCAAAAGTCACTTTTGAACCGTCGCCCGTTAAAAAAAAAAAAAAAAAAAAAAAAAAAGTTAAATCGAAGAGACAGCAGGTGGGAGGAGCTTCAATTACCAGAGTACAAATACTCCTTGACTCTCGGCGAGTGCACCTAAAGACTCTTATACTTCCATCCATCCATTTTCTTTGCCGCTTATCCTCACGAGGGTACGGGGAGTGCCGCAGCCTATCCCAGCTGTCAACGTGCAGGAGGCGGGGTACACCCTGAATTGATCGCCAGCCTATCGCTCGGCACATCGAGACAAACAACTGCACTCACAATCACACCGACGGGCAATTTAGAGTGTCCATTTAATGTTGCGTGTTTTTGGGATGTGGGAGGAAACCGGAGTGAACACCCGGAGGAAACCCACGCAGGCACGGGGAGAACATGCAAACTCCACAAAGGCGGGGACGAGATCGAAATCGGGTTCCCAGAACTATAAGGCAAACGCTTTAGCAGCTGATCCACCATGCCGCCCCTCTTGTACTTGTTTGAGGGTAATGTTACAAGCATTAGAGTGCCTCGTTATTCGCCACGAGTGCACGCGTGACAAGCAAAGAAAGGAAAGAAAGAGCGCGTGTTATCCTGTTTTTTTTATTTTGTTTTTGTTAAGTCCGACTTGACAGAAGTTTAACGCTGGCGTGGCCGCTTTAGAGCGCCCCGTTGTTGCGACACGGAAACCCCCCCCCCCCTTCCCCGTGCAGCATATATTTGAAAAAGAGAAATACTGCTAGTTTTACGCAAGCAGCGTGTGACTAATTTCACCACCTCCGTTGACTGGACTGTGACTTTTTGACCCAGCACCCATAAAATAAGTCAATAAAATTAAAAAAAATATTTTTAAAAAGGGGGCGTGACCAGAGCGGGCGGCGTAAAAACAAGTCAATACGCCGAGTCGATCGAAATGTAAGAGGCGCGAACAGAGCAGCTGCTACAAACACACGCACGCACATCATTAGCGACCACTTCCCAAATATTCCTTCGCACAACGCTGAGTAATTTGCACTCGGGTTCGAGGGCTGAGTCAGACACGCTAGCACTTTTTTTTTTTTTTGGAATTGTACTTTATGGTTATGCTTGGGCAGGATATATTAATGCGCTTCTACACTAGCAATATAATTCCATTTATTATTTTGTACATAGTTCTTTTTTTTCACATATTTAACTTTATAAAGACCAAAATACAAGTATGTACACATTTTATAGTTAATATTTTTGGACAGTATGTGAATACTTTTCTGTACGCTAGTGCAAAATATATTTACTTAATATATTTATTTAAATATATTTTGAAAATGACTATATGAATATTTTTAATTAATATTTTCTACATTTTAGGTTGATGTAGGCTCTCTACTATATAATAAATAATGCATCGTTTATATTTTTAGAAAAGTACGACAATATGATGTCAACATGAATGGATTTCAATCATGCCAAAAGCTCCAAAAATCTTATTCAAAGGAAAGAAAAAGACTATACATTGCAGCATTTTTTAATTTTTTTTTCTTTAAATGTCGATTGGGGATTATTCTCTATATATTATATTCTAAATCTGTTTTACTACTGCGGGTGTCGTCATTCTCAAGCATGACTCAGCAAATAAAAAAAAAAAAAAACTGCGTCAAAATTTGAGCGCAAGTGCCAAACTGCGAGGAAATCGACAGGAAGTGAATTCATTTTAAAGATGAGAAATATTGTTATGATTATTGTCAGTAGGAGGGTAATTTTGAAGAGAGGTGCGGAGTGTCGTGTACCTTGTCGTCGAGGACGCCGCCTCCCTGGGCCCCCACCCTGGCGGCGGCGGCGGCTGAGGCTGAAGCATCCTCCCCCTCCTCCCCGCTCCGGGCGACGTCCCGCCGCACTGAGCTCTGCGCTCCCATGGCCGAAGCGAAGGCGCCCGGCGTGCCGGCTCGCCTGCGGGGAACGAGTGCGGTGGTCCGACAACCACCACCCCCACCCGCCCCCCCCCCCACCCGCGTCCTCCTTTCCCGCAGAAACGCTGGCTGCAAAAGTGCGAGCGGTGCGCCGAGTGACCGCAGCCGAGTGTCAAGTGTGACCTGGAGGGATGAAGGGAGCGTCAACTCTTTTACAGCGCCCTCCTCCTCTTCCTCCTCCTCCTCCTCCGTCTCTTCTTCTTCTTCCTCCTTCCGGCAGGATCACATGAGGCTCCACGCCTTGCAGCATCACCGAGGTCCTGATGGAGGACACACAAAGGGGCGACATGGTCACCGGCGCCACCCAGTAACATCCAATAAGTACACGGCTTTGCTACGCGAGCCAATAGGAAACCGCAGCAAACCCTTGTATGGGAAATCATCTTTTCCTATTGAAGTGAATGAAGAAGCCATTAATCTGTTCCAGAAAAGTAACATTTGGCAAAAATTGCACTCTTTCTGATCAGCGCACTTTAGTCACCCAGAGGCAGTATAAAACTAACACCGACAGACATACTGTTAATTTAGACGTGAACTCCTCTCAGCTCATCAGTACTGTACTATTAGTTTAACTGCTCTCAGCTCAAAACGGGACTAATTTTACTGTATTTTCCATATATAAGGCGCACCACATTATAAGGCACATAGAATAGACGCTAAAGTACAGGCTGGGGTTAAGTTATGCATCCATTAGATGGAGCTGCACTGAAGGCTCAATATTGATCCATATATAAGGCGCACCAGATTATAAGGCGCACCTCCAAAGAAAGGCCTATTTAAAAACGTTTCCATATATAAGGCACACTGGATTATAAGGCGCACCGTTGGCTTTTGAGAAATTTTAAGGCTTTAAGGTGCGCCTTATAGTGCGGAAAATACAGTAGTCGTTCTTTGCAGAGGATGAAAAATATTGAGAGAATTGTTGTTTTTCTACATGTTGCTGCACCGTTTTTTTTTTTTTTTTCGTCCACTCAGTTGTTTTAACGAATGTCACACTGCAACGTAGATGCTAATCGGCATTAGCATTCGTCCAACAGCCTGAAATGCTAAGCCATGTGGTCGTTCAAATCATTTTTGTTTTTGCTCTGTTACTTCGCAAATCTGGAGATGTCCAAAAATTCAATTATGTTCCCTTTTAGGTATATACTCCACCTAAAGAGTTTCCTCTTACATTTCAGAGCTACAATTGCAGTACTGCGAAACCACGAATATTTTAGCTCATGCTAGCACTTAGCATCTCTTTAGCATGTGCTTTCATTCGATGTCCACCCCCTTCATTATTTGGCCCCCTTGATTACATCTTAGCTGCATGACCATTACAGACTTTTATTTTGGAGTCAAGCAGTCTTTCCTCAAAGGTCTCCAGTTGCTTCAAAATACTGCGACTAAACTCTCCAGAGCTAGCACAAAAAGGTGGAGCACATGACTCCTATTCTGACTTCGCCCCCGCTGGCTGCCTTTGCGCTTTCCTCTCCTTGCTTTTTTTTTTAAATTTGATTATCTCTTTATTGATTGCGAATGATGTCGGTGGACCGAAAAATGTGCAAAGCAACAACTACCTCGGACAATAAATAAATGCTTGATTCAACACTCGAAAATACTCCCAAAAAATGACCGTCGACTGGTCACAAACTCAACGTATGAACCTCCGCAGCGAGAACTCCATTTTACTCCACGCCTCTGTCATTATGCAGATAGTAGTGAGGGTGCGCGTCGAAGTACATCCGGCCACGCCCACGAAAGTTAATGTGGCAACCCACTTCATTCCGTCTCCGTTTTGTCTGGAATTTCAAATGACAGCCTGGGTCACGAAAGTCAAGTTCACACGTGCGCATCCGCAGGACGGAACGCCCACTTTCATAAAATTGCATGGATATGCTATTATGCTAACTCTTATCAAATGCTAAGAGCTCACCGCATAAATTGCAATTGTCTCTGTTTGATAAACATGAGACAAATGCAAACAATATGGCGTTCGCTCTCTTGCTAATATGGCCGTCGCTCGACTGCTCGCAAGTTGAAGCAAAAAAAAAAAAAAAAAAAAAAAAAAAAAAAAGCTTGAAGGCGGTTTGTAAATCAAAGCACCTGTCTATGCATGATGTTCTCCCGGTAAATTTAGTTTTTCTCGATGACATTGAAAATCGGAATTGCCTATGCTACATTGTATGAAAATTTTTCGGTTAGACACGAGGGGGGCGGGACCTTCGCAATTCAGGTCACCCATTTCAAGGCATCATCGGAGGGGGTGTGAAAACACTGACAGGTGGTCTCTCTGTGGTTATTGAAGAACTTTTGTCGTCCAATCCCATTACAATAGACATCAATTATTGGCGTATGTTTATTATTCGCGGCCTATGGAAGTAAATATGTGCCACCAGGATTAGAATTTGAAATATGACAGAAAACAGGATTTGAATTTGAAATGTAAAGTGATCACATTTTCAATAGTCGCTACAATTCGCTGTCGGAAATTCAACGTCTGTGCCGCCAGGCAGGGTTACTCCAGGTCAGAACCGAACAGCCAGCCAATCGCAGATACGCTTTCGTAGTCTCGTGACGTCACACATGCTAAGAAAGCCTAACTGGATTGGCTGGCTGTTCGGTTCTGATTCTAAATTTTAGACAGCGAATTGTAGCCGGGTGTATTGTTAACATTGAAAAGTTACACTGAAAATACAATGATTGAAAATGTGATTGCTTTACATTTCAAATTCAAATCCTGGTTGCACATATTTACTTCCATGGTGGTCCGGTTCGGTGCTCATCGCTCCAGGAATTATAGGGGTCCACTGTAGATTATAAAAAGCCACAGAAAACAGTTTCTTAATTCATCGGTGATAGTGAGCAATGAACGTCAGACACAATCTGTCGAGTAAAAACACAAAAAAACAGTTTCGGGAGGAAATGATTGTATTTCTCAACAATTGATGATCAACATACAACCTGCAATATTTGAGAAAAATACTAAATAGCCTGAGTCACAGTTAGTATAGACATTTCTTTTCAGATCCAAACAGAAACCCCCCCCCCAAAAAAAAGATTCCTTCAGAAATGTGTCACGCTTAATGAAATATAACATTCAGTATTAAATATATTACCAAGTAACTAAATTAGCCATCTGATGAGACGCATCACTGTTTAGAAACTTGTCAAGTAAAACTCGACAACATAAAGATTGCATTAAGATTACGACTGATTTTTAACACGATTACGGTGCAGCCGCTAACGCGGTAGACCAAAGGCGACTGAACGTAAAGGCCACTTGTGGGTCCGGCAGTTTTTTTTTTTTTTTTTTTTGGTTGTGTGCCCGAGTCACGTAAAAAATAAAAAAATAAAAATAAAAATCTCACAGCCGGGATAAAAAAAAGCAGCATGACCTGCCAGTAACACTTCAAACGGGATTAAAATACAAAATAAAAACACCTGAAAGTAGACAAGCAGAAAAAGAGCATCCGCGGCGCCTCCGATCTTTGGCATACGACCCAAAGTGTGCAAATACGTACGGCGTAACATACAAATGGAGATTTGAGCTGCTGGGAACAATTAGAGATGGCGCGTTTCCCATCAGCGATGAATCTTGATGGTGCTCGCGGCGAACGTCCTGAGAGAGGCCTGGGGGAAAAAAAAAACAAAAAAAAACAGGATGACGCGTTCAACGGGCGGCCCCGTGCATTGCGTGCGTGATGCTGCAGAGCCGAGTGCATTGTCTCATTTTTTACGCAGATGATTAAAGTGATTGGAGCGCGTCCAGAATCGGACAGAGAATGATGCAGAGTAAAAGGGGGAATGGAGGGGGGGGGGGAGAGAGAGAGAGAGAGAGAGAGAGAGAGAGAGAGAGAAATCAATAATGTTTTTGGGATCCAAATCAAGAGCTGATGCGTTTGGACAAGGACAAACGCCTCAGTTGACTCACTCACAGAATTTTAGCTCGATTCCAGTAAAACAAATACATTTAAGGCCACTTTCCACAAAGTAAACAAAAAATGAGCGATAACGGCGGCTTACGGTATTGACAGACGCGGCAGTTGCAGCGCATGGCGATGTACCATGTTGCCTTTGTTGAATTTCATACTCAGGAACTCAGGGTATGGAAGCTTATTTAAATACGTTTCTTTTGGATTCATTTAATTCTAGAATTAAAAAATGATTTAAAAATTAATTTTACTATATGTGAAATTCAATAAAACCGTGTAAATCAGTTTATTTTACCAATATTTAATTTACAAAATCTAAATCTAGTAATTGCCAACTTTACTTAGCCAATACTTCATATTTCATTGAAAATATCTAAATAAATGTAATTTAAAAAATGTTCAATGCGTATGTACAATTGTTCATTTTACCTCTAGACCTTATAAAAACATTTAGCAAATATACTGTTAAAAAAAGGATAGAAAATGATGTGAAATTGATTATTTTAGTAATACTTTATCAAATGAACTAATAAAACACTATGCTAATTTAACTTAACCAATACCTTATATTTTATTTAAAATATCTAAATAAATGTAATTTAAAAAATGTTAAATGCATTATGTACAATTGTTCATTTTACCTATTTTTTCTCGACCTTATAAAAACATTTAGCAAATATTCTATTTAAAAAATGATAAAAATGATGTAAAATGGATTATTTTAGTAATACTTTATCAAATGAACTAATAAAACACTATGCTAATTTAACTTAACCAATACCTTATATTTTATTTAAAATATCTAAATAAATGTAATTAAAAAAATGTTAAATGCATTATGTACAATTGTTCATTTTACCTAATTTTTCTCGACCTTATAAAAACATTTAGCAAATATTCTGTATAAAAAAATGATAAAAAATGACGTAAAATTGATTATTTTGGTAATAGTTTATCCAATGAACTAAAAAAAAACAAATAAATACATTTTGCTCGACACCACCTAGATGAATCGCTACATACTTTGCCCATTAGCTGGTCAAGGTTTATTATTCTTATAATATATATAATATTCTTATTATTCTTCGCGTTGGGTTGAAACGGAACCATTTGGTGTGAAACGATCAGAAATGGCACTCGAAAGAGTACCAAAAGTTTTCCTGTGAGGATCTCGACGTGTTCAAAAGAGCCCGGTGATCTCCTCGGTGAGCGGGTCCAGGTCAATGTCGTAGAAGCAGGGTCGAGTCGGCAGGCCCGGCATGGTGCTCATCTGAGTGGAAGACGACGCGCATGAAGACAAGGGTCAAAGTCGAGGCTCGGGGGCCATACCTGGGCTGCTGCAATACTTTTTGTGGCCCCCTTTAAAATAAAAACTTCATGTTGTGATTTTGTTGGGGGTGGGAGGTGGGGGTGGGGTCTGGTCCCAACCTATGATAAGGTGATCTATACCGTAATTTCCGTCTTACAAGCCACGACTTTTCTCCCACACGCTTTCAACCCTGCGGTTTATGCAGTGATGCAGCTAATTTGTGCATTCAAGGTAAGAGTGAGACCGGTGGAATATATGTGCCGAGGAAGTGACTTTTACCGGCTATGTTAGTGCTGCGCTAGCGCTGTGGTATCGGGTTGCTGCTGTGTTACCGGCATGTCTCCGTGATATTTACCGGTAAGTTTCATTTTAACCGGCTAGCGTTAGCGCTAGCTTTAAACTCTTTCTGTGTATCGTCTTTCTTTGTAAATATTTCGTTTCAATGTGGGTACTTGCAGCTTTTGCACAGCTGCGGCGTATCCATGTACCAAATGGTATTTCCTTTCCAAATGTACTCGGTGAGGCTTGTAACCAGGTGCGCTCTGTAGGATGGGAATTATGGTACATTTATTATTTTTTTCACGGTCATAACGCCAATGTGTTCTGAAAACGAGTCGAACGTCCCTGCGTGACCAAAGTGCATGAATCAGGCCTGAGAAGATTTATCTGGGTAACAAAATCGGCGCTTGTTGAAAAATCCAATTAAAGCGCGACTGAAGTCCGGATCCAAGAAAAAGGTAGGATTACAATTTAGATATGAGCCAAAACTAACCCTACACGAGCGGCTTCCGAGACTATCAAAATAAAGACCTTCGCAGGTTCAAAGACTACAATTTTAGACTTCAGATTTCGAGTTAAGCCCAGACGGACGATCGAGCGGTGGGCGACAACCTTCATTTTGGGCGTGATGAATTATTCAGCGAGTCAATGGCGTCAAGATGTGAAAAATGAGATTCATGATTACGGCAAAATTTGGTTCAGACGGAGAGATTTTAATCAGCATATATTGTGGACACGTGAGTACGACATGTATTGTGACTCACAATGAGGAGGTTGCGGGAATTGATCGGAAAAGGGAGGGAGGACATCATTGAATTACGGGCACGAGAGAGGCGACAGAATTGAACCTTTACCGACGTTAACGTTATTACATTTCGTCTTGATGCCTTCTCGTGAAGCGTGGGCGGAAAAGGTAAATAAACGAACGGCATGACACAGCTGTGAAACTATTTTCGGCGAACTATCTTTATTCACTGGCACAGAACCAAAACTTCCGAGAAGCAATTTTCCCACGGTTATAAAGGTTGATTTAATTACAACCAAGGTATTTTTTTTAAATCCCAATAAAAGGTGGCTTGTTTTCATTTTATTCCTTTTGTGTTTGCGCGATGAAAATATATATATTTTTTTTTACACCGCACCGGTGAGCAAATGCGCCCCAAAATCGTCTGACCGGGTGGACGAGAAAATGATCGTCCGGCATTCTTCGCGTGCTTCTTCGCCGGTGACCCGTGGCCGGCTTTTACGAGGCCATTAGCAGAAATGAGGCGGGAGGAAGTGAGCGGGCAATTTCCTGAACGGGGGGGAGAGGAAAGGGCGGGGCCGCGGCATAACAAAAAAAAAAAAAAAACCGAGGGGAGCGCTCGCGGCGGGCTCCGAGCCGACCGGCGATGACGAGTCCTGAGGTCATCGTGACTCCGCGGGCCGCGCGTGACTCAACGTGTGTGAACGGCCTTCAAGGAATTTAATGTTGTTGGAATATGACGTTATCTAATGGACCGCATTACATCATATAAAAAAAAAAAAAAGGGGAAACTATTTCATCGTTAGGGCCTGCCACGATGTATGTAAGGCAGAGAGAGGAAGAAAAAGTCTCCAAAGTGTATCCATCCATCCGTTTTCTTTGCCGCCTATCCTCACGAGGGTCGCGGGGAGTGCTGGAGCCTATCCCAGCTGTCGACGGGAAAAAACTGCACAAAGCCAAAGTTGGATGCCCCACTTCACCACATAGCACCCCCCCCCCCCCCATTATGTTCAAAAACACAACGCGGCTTTGTCTTGCAATACCTGCGAGGATTTTGGACTCTCACTAATTGTGGAGAAAAAAAAAAAAAAAGTCTCATTCTCCAAATAGACGCTCGCTACAGGAGTGGGGATTATCCACTAATCCTGGTCCCCACCCCCCCAAAAAAAAAAAAAACAATTTAGAAAATCATCAGGAGTGTCAAACTCATTTTTGGCGCGGGCCACGTTGTACTCGCGGTTTCCCTCAAAGGGCCGTTACGGCTGTGTGAAAATCTTGAACCGCCTCAACATATTTACACATGAAATTTATGAAATAGTTTTGCAATCAGAAATCCACTGTAATGGGTTTTTCCAACTATTGTTGTTAGGTAACACAAAAATGCTTGTAATTTCTCAACGTTATCATTTATGATTGGACAAATTTTAAATTTTGGTACAGATTTGTACAAAAAAAAAAAAAAAAAAAAGGAAATTGATGCACATGATTTGCCTCCGCGGGCCACATAAAAAAAAAAAAAAAAAAAAAAAAAAAAAATCACACTGTGGGCCGGATCTGGCCCCCGGGCCTTGAGTTTGACACCTGCGACTTATGGTGAGCGTGAGACAACTTTAAAGGAATCGCACACACCGATTTGAGACGTCGGCTGATGGTTGAACTTTTTACTTTTTACCGGACATACGAGTTTGGCCACGAACGTGATCGTACAGCCTCGTTTACACGTAATAAATAAAAGTTTTAACTTGGGAAATGGCAGTAAAACGCGTGCTTACGCTACAGGTCAACTGTGAAGACGCCGACATTTACTACACTTGTGGGCTTTCGAAGCGCAAAAACGTTAAGTTGGACAAAATATTTTAAGTTTGACTTTTATCTCAAGTGGTCTCAAGAGGGCTTTAAAATCTACTGTACAACTCACGGTTGTTAAATATTAGGTAGTTGCTCGAGGAGGAGGTTTTCGATAAATCTCAAATGTTTAGGGATGAATGGTGCAGCGGAGGCCACGGAAATGAACTCTTCGGGCTTCCATTGTTCTGCTTTTGACCCGTCCCTCGCATTTCACGAGAATGACATCAGTCCCTTTCCTGATTCTTAACCCTGCAAAGACCCCTTTCCCCCTTTTCCCAGCACCACACGTCCCCCAGGTCTCCCACGGACCCCCCGCCCCCAGCCCCTCCCCTCTCCGCCACAGTCGGATCGGTCGGACTAAAACTGTCGGGTTCCCACCACTCCGGCGACACAACAGCCTGCGGACATGTTTGTGGCCACGGAGACAATGCGGCAAAAAAGCGAGGATGTTTCGTTTGTGTTATTTTGGAGATGAGCATGCAGACATATTTTGGCGCCCAGGAATATGTGAAGAAAAAAAAACGTTTGGTGAACAATGCATGACCGCAATCTTGGGGTTGGGGGGGTTCTCAAAGTTACTAGAATTCTAAAAACTTACCGTAATTCCCGGCCTACAGAACCCAGTACATTTGTAAAGGAAACACTATTTGGTACATACATACGCCGGCCGCAGTTGTGTAAAAGCCGCGAGTGCCAACATTGAAACACGAGATATTTACAAAGAAAGACGCCACACAGAGTATTTAACGCTCACGCTGGCGCTGCACTAACGCTGATGCTAGCACCGTGCTAACGCTCACGCTTTTCTCACAAGCTTTCAACTCTGCGGTTTATGCGGCGAATTTGTGCACCTTTTCTAATGGCCGCAAGGAGGTACTCGTGCGGAAAAGGTAAGAAGGAGGCCGGCGGAATATATGTGCCGAGGAAGTGACTTTTACCGGCCCTGTTAGCATGGCTTTACCGCTATGCTAGCGCGTTCCTGCTGCGTTACTGGCGTGTCTCATCGATATTTACCGCTAAGTTTTATTTTAACCGGCCTTGTTAGTGTTAGCGCGGCGCTATTGCTAGTGCTAATGCTAGCGCTAGCATTAAACTGGGAATAGTAGGCTGGGAATTACGGTATAATAAGCCTCATGCAACAGTGGTTTGTTTGTGTTGAACAACTGAACTCATGAACGACGGCGACTACACACAAAAAGAACTGTAAGTGTTTTGCAGAGAGATATTTGTAGCGATTATGTCTGGGTCGTACTATTTTGCTACTGATCATATAAGTAGTTCAAAGAACTACTCAGACACCGTTTGGGTTGGGAGTCACAGTTCAAGGGTCGTCAACACGGCAGTGGGTCAACGGGCCACAGCGGATCAAAGGCGGCATTGACAGACCGGGGGCAGCGAGACACCTCCGCCCTTTTCCCAGCACGCCCGGCGCTCGACACCTCTTCAGCGGCCAATGAGAGCCCAGCCCTCTGGGGCATCGCGGTGAAACAGCAGGAGGGGAGAAGTTTAGCCAACCCGCTCCTTTCCTGCTCGAGACCATTACCGACCGAGAGGCTTCGGCTCGGTTGTCTGACCGGCGAGCAAGAAACGCACGTGGCGCAAAATCGGTCAAGTCCAAAAGTCACGGTAATTAAGTTTGCGCCACGTCATGCACCACACGGCCGCCTCAATTTGGACATCAAGCACATGACATGAGCTTGATTTTCTTGTGGCTTTAAGGGACCGGGACGATTGGGGGGGAAGTGAAATATTTCAAGCTAAGTGTCGGTCGCCATGCGCGCTACGACGTTGCGAGAAATTCTGGGATTTGAGGATCATTTTTTGTTTGGTTCGAAACGAAAAAACGTCGGAAACATGTTGAATCTTAATCTTGGAAGGGTTTCACTTCCAAGCGTTCGAACCAGGGCCCGACCGTTACGATTCTGATAGTTGGCAGAAGAAAATATTCCAATAATCGATTAATTAAAGACATATAGATAAGTTTCTTTCGGCTTGTCCCGTTAGGGGTCGCCACAGGGTGAAATCTCAAATGAACGCTCATATTTGTTTGGCACAGTTTTTACACCGGATGCCCTTCCTGACCTCTCTTGGGGAATATCAAAGATATATAGATATAATGATTAAAATAACTTGCTCCCTTAACGCATTCAGCAACAACTGAATTACAGAGAGCATAATTGAATTCCTTATCCTTTCATGTTTGGTCAATTTTACAATAGTGAGCAATTTTCATTTCTGAAAACATGCAAAAAAAAAATAAAAAAATGAATGAATAATGAATTTAATTAAAAACAGAAAACTATCACAGATGTCAAACCCTGTAACTTTTGACCAAGAAGGGGAAATTTATATATTTTTTTAACCCATTCGCGGGCAGCGTCCCATTTTTGGGACATCATGATTTTGACGCATTATATCCTTCAGTATATCAAAATATTTAAGTGTTTTAATCTGATTCTGATTCTGGTTTTTGGGACAATCTACTAGGAAAACCAAAATAACCTCTCGCGGGCAAGCGTTCCATTTTTGGGATGAGATTATTAATTAGTAAAGTTATCATATAATTTAACCATAAATGAAAAAGAAGTGTTATTTTTTTTATTGTGGCCTGTTAGGAGACTTTTATATCAATAACGGAAAAAACTGCCACCCTGCCCATGAATGGGTTAATTTCCTGTGTTGTTGTTTGTCTGAATTGCATTATCTTTTTAATTTTGTGGTAATAATGTGTTTAATGTGAGCGTATGGTCGGGGGGGAACTTGTCCAATTTTTTTAAAAGGGCGAACTAGTTTGAACTGGAGAAAACGTTTGGATAAACTAAAACGCGTCTTACGCTGACCACGATTGTTAAAGTTGTAGATTTCAATCGAATCCTGACAACTACTGATGATCTAAAATGGATCTTGGCCATGAAAGCGGATTCCGATCGCTGGTCCATACCGTTCCCACGAGCGGATAGATGAAGCCGGCTCCGATGCTGGCGCGCACGTCTCTGATCGGCAGAACGAAGCCAGTGGGCGCGCCTTTCATCGCCGGCACGTGCGAGAGCGACAGGTGGGTCTTGGCCATGCAGATTGGTAAACGGCCGAAGCCCTTTTTGAAGAGAACCGTACATCGCCGTGATTCAAGTCAGTTGAAGACAAATACTGTCAAATGTTTTATTATGTAGCCATAGCAACCTCACCTGTTGACTGTAGTAATTTATTTTGTCAGCGGCCTCAGGGGACAGTTCTACGTCATCAGCTCCGTACACCTTTTGGGCTATAACTCTAATCTTCTCCAATATTGGCATCTACGGCACACGAGAAGAAAAAAAAAAAACAACAGAGGAAATGCCCTATAAATTAGATTGAGTGAATATGCACGTGACAGGGAAGTCAGAAAGAAATACAAACAAACCCACTTAAACGTGCTCCCATTTACTCTGGTTTCCTCCCACATCCCAAAAACACGCAACATTATTTGGACACTCGAAATTGCCCAGAGGTGCGATTGCGAGTGCAAGTGTTTGTCTCCATGTGCCCTGCGATTGGCTGGCGACCAGTTCAGGTTGCACCCCGCCTCCTACCTTTGACAGCTGGGATAGGCTCGGGCACTCCCCGCGACCCTCGTGAGGATAAGCGGTAGAGAAAATGGGTGGATATGTAACTATTAATGACACTGCCTGCACTAGTCAATGTCGACTTGCACACATTCACAGTTACAATAGTCCATATTTAAAAAAAAAACAAAACACTAAAGTTGAACTAAAGTTGTACACGCTGTACATTTGATCACGGGAGGTAAATGAATTAGCGACTACAGTAGTAATTGACGACAGTCATGTACTCCAGTCGCTGGATGCCCGGCGAGCGTACGGATGCATACTGTAAATGGGCGGACACAGGATCATAACAGGATAACATAATTGGAGTCACGACTTCCCGGGCACGCTAACTCAAACCAGCTGATGTTTTCTTCCACATCAGGATTCTCCGAATCAAGATGCCCACCCTCAAAAAATTGAAAAAATAAAATTCTCCACCTAATCCAAGTATCCAGAAATGATCAATTATGTATTGGCAACTACTGAATGTCAAGAGGAAGCTTCTCTCGGGAATTTATGGGTGTAAATCAGGAATGTACAAAGTTGAACGTTAGCTATTCATAAGGAACCTAAATCGGTTTTTAAAAAAATTATATATACATATGTTTGGATATCTTTCCATTTACTCCCAACTCCCAAGGAATGTTTCCAATTCGAAACATTTCCCAGGGAATTATTCACTCTCGTGCGACCCTCCTCTCACCTCAACGTCGTACAGGAACTGGAAGTTGTTGGGTCTGCCGCTGGCAGCTTTCACGGCCCGGGCGAGCTCCAAAGAACCCCGCCCGCCCTGCGCCCAGTGGTGGCACGGCACCGCGTCCGACGCCCCGCACTCTTTGGCGAGCTGGCACACGAGGTCTATCTCCGGCTGGGTGTCTGTCCTGAAAGGGTCCACGTCCGGGGTGCTCAGTCGCCGTAGCAACAAAAGCCGAAGTAGCGACGGAATCGTTCTTACTTGAAGACATTCAGCGCCACCACCACCGGAACCCCGAACAGATGAGCGATCTCGATCTGCTTTCTGAGATTGCTGAGACAGCCGCCTTTAACCAGGGCGAGATTCTGCAAGGATTGAAACAGAAATGATCGATGAAGCGTATTTTCAGTCGGATACTTACCGGACTTAAACATCCTTCGTGTGACTGCCTAGCAACCTCCAGACAACACGTAAAGACATATTTTAATGCGGGAGTCCGGTTTAGACTGCCAAGCACGTGACGAGCACGCCGTCGCACCCGTGTTTGACCGGCGGATTCCAAAATGTGCGCGCGTGCGTGTCGTACTCCGACCGGTGGAGGACCTGTTTTCCCCGACGACTTCTGGTTCTCATTACAGGCTTGACAACTGAGCGACACCGCTAGGTTATTTAGTCAGCTGAACGCGCCCGGGAGAGGGCTTGATTCCGGCCAGATACGGAGGACGGCCCACGCACGAAAACACACGCAAAGAGGATTAAACCGCCCCGAGGCCGAGGTCCATATTACCGGAAAAACGCATTCAAAGCTGTCAATCAGGTAACTACCCCTGATCCCATTAGCGGGCAAAACGATGAAGTCAGCGTGAACATAAATGGAAGCCAGGAAATAAACAGGTGGGTGCCGTGAACGTTCACAACTGTAACCCACAAAAAATGGCCAAATTCAGATTCATTTCGGTTTTTCACGAGACACTTTCAATTCCAACCACTGCTTCATGAAATTTGTTATTTTGCCAACTGTGCATGTGTGCTAGTGTCAGGGGTTCACCCAAAAAAATATACCCATCGCGCTGCCAAAATGTTGCATAAATGAGCAGCGTCGCATCCCTTAACGAGTTTCAGGAGGCTTAATCGAGTTGCGAGGATCCAGACCTTCGTGGCTAAATGCAATAAGCGAGTGCGCACAAGTTCTTCTCAGTTCATTGATTAAATGTGAGTGTCACAACTAAATGGAAAAGTCTCGTACCTCATCGATGTATTCTCTTGGGAGCGGCGCGCCGGCTGAAACCTGAAAACAGAATTTTTTTGTAAAAAATGATGGAAACGAACCCAAACCTCAACATTAACCTTATCGCACTTCTCAAATGCTGAATGCATGCAGTGCATACTTCATATTAGCACGACGGCAAGCCAGAGGTATGCGTGCAATGATCTTATCCAGCCAAGGAATGACGTGTGTGAATTTGTCAGATGCAGTATTCCCTTGCCCAATCGCGGTTCCCCGTTCGAGGCCCCGCATATTCAGTTTTTTTCTTTTTAATGTACCGCATATTCACGATCGTACAGGTCTTTAATTCTCGTCTGCGAGTATGAAAATAGCATTTAAAGTGCATGTCTTTCTCAATTATTTCTCGAGTCATTCTATAATTTGTTTTATTATTTGCTAGTTATGTTATTCTGTTTGCTGTGGTGTGATAATTTTAGTTTCGACGCGACAGAATCAGAATTAGGCCCGTGAGTGTGTACAATATCGTCAGTAATGAGCAATGTAAGCTGCTTCTACTTTTACGGCTAGCAATTAGTCCTCTTTGCCTCGTGAGCGCTATCATATGGTAGCTTATGTACATGCTAAAACACGTGGTAGCATGCATGCTAACAGTTTAACCAGTGTGTTTGAGTGTACTTTGAATGTTTAAGATATCCTGTCCATTTTGGAGAAAATGTAAAACTGAAAATGTAAGTGCATCCTATGGTTGCAAAAATACGGTACATGCCATAAATACCCTAATTCCCGGCGTACAGAGTGCATCTGGCACATCAGAAAGAGTTTAACGCCAGCTAACGCTAGTGCCGCGCTAAGGCTAGTACGGCGCTAACGGTAGCGCCGCATCACCGCAGGGTTGAAAGCGTGTGAAAAAAGTCGCGGCTTGTAGGCTGGAAATTACAGTAGGTATATTTAATACTGCAACCATTATGCACAGATTTTCGTTATTCACGGGGGTGTTAGAAAAGTAACCCCCGCGAATCTCGGTGTAACGCTGTACTGCACAAGAGAAGTGAGTCAAATAACATCACATTATCTGTGAGCATTGGCCCCGCAACATTTTTTAAGGCCTCAGCCCAAGCAGACATCTGTTGCAAATTTGGATAGTTTCTCGCCGCAGGCCCTTAATTGAATCTCAACGGGCCTGCGCACATTTAATCAGTTGTTATTGCAGTTGGAGCTACATAAAGAAAAGTTCAAACTCAATTAGGCGCATTCATTTGGCAGCATGACTTCCCTCACGTCTAAAGAGACAATTTCTGTAGCTACAAACACTCTTGCTTTAAGTCATCACTAAAGGCTGTTGACGAGATGCTAATGAGCAATATGACGCCACAGCGGCGGTGTGGCGCATTCTCGCAACGGAACTTACATTGGGGCCTCCGCCGTGCATCTTCAGAGCCCGAACGGTCGCGACCAGCACCACAATGCTGGGCCTCAAGCCTGAAGTCCGACATTTGATGTTGAAGAACTTCTCCATCCCGATGTCTGCCCCGAAGCCAGCTTCAGTCACTGTGGGGTGCACAATAATTATTCGTTCTTCACACTAAGAAATGTAATTTTGTTGGCCAAGAAACAAAAATCGCCGTATCTCTTTATAGTCGCGCTGAGTGATTGTTTTGCCAAGTATTGAAGGCGATAACTCGTAGTTTGTAGTAAATAAGATTCTTTCGGCTTGTCCCGTTAATTATCGCCACAGCGTGACATCTCAGATGAACGCTCATATTTGTTTGGCACAGTTTTTATGCCGGACGCCCTTCCTGACGTAACCATTCTCGGAGAGTGGAGGCCCCAGTGAGATACGAACTCACCACCCCTGGTTTACCAAACCGGTATGCGTTTAAAATACAGTTACGCCTTAAGACATGTTTGGGTTGTCACAGCCAGTCCAAGTGCAAAAAGAGTCATTCTTCACCGAGAATAAAGAATAGATGCCTGTGAGTATTATGATATTGTCTTTCTACGTGCAATGCACCACCATTTGTGTACAAATAGTTACCTGGAGGTTGATAACATTGATGCTATTTATTTGATATGAAGTGACTTGAAGTGACAAAATACAATTTTAGCATAGTCTTAATGCGTTTTTAGCCTGCAGTTGAGATCAAAGTACACATGAAAGAACGTCCGTAGACAGATCGCGGGTGGTTGTGGAACTTATACTCCGTTTCTGTGTGGTTTGTGATGTTTCGCCGCGGCCTCTCACAGAATCACAGGGCCTCCGATAAGGACGTCCTTGCCCACCCGCCAAGCAAAGCAAACGCATAGCCCACCTGGCACAGCTTGCCTTGTTAAGATAAGCTTTCCTCGTGTGTGTTGGGTGGCGCGATATACCACGATCACGATGCTTAGGAGAGAGGGATACCTTCATCCTTCATATATTATAAATTACATTCTAAATACATGTAAATAATTGCTGAAGAATACAACGTATGTGTTCATTTTACACCTTGTATTTGAATATTAACTGACTAAACGATATTTCAAATCGAACCGTCCGTGTCACAGACTGACTTTGACCTAGATTATGCACAAAAACAGCAGGGGGGAACAAATATTTTTATGGCACGAGACCTTGAACAACATTTTTTAGCTGTGGGGGCGCTTCGTTTTGAGTAACAAGTTTAAATTGGATCGAAGCTATATTACCAAACAAAAACAAAATAATGTTTGAAGAAGCGTTTGTGAGGAGTCTGCTAATCACAGAGAACTATAAAACGGCCGCAAGGCGTGACACTAATTTGGAAGAAACACTTCAAACGGTAAACAAAACAATCTCATCATTGTATACAGTTTCCATCCTACCAGTTGCCCTTTATTCACTTTATGAGCTCTTTGTGACCGCCGGACAAGACGGAATCCCCCCGCTGCAAATGCATGACGGCTACTTGTTAATCACAGGGATGGATTGTTAATCCTTCTACGTACAATCTACGTGAATTGGCCCAATTTAACATTTTTCATAGAACGATGGACGATAATAAATGGTTTGATTCTTGTTTCAGGGCAAGGCATCAAGACTCGACGACTTCCAAAAGTCAAGATGCGAAGTATTCTGCATGTCGATGGGCGGGATTTCGCCCCAGAGGAGTCCAAGCGGCTGGCACGTATAGGGGACTGCTTTAGACTCCTTGCCCTTTCAACCCTTTCAGTGTGCTGCAACCCATGCAGACAGACAACAGTACTCGCGGTCATATCTTCTTTGGGATACGAGTGTTTTGAGGAACTACCATAATTTCCAGCCTACAAGCCGTGAAATTTTCCACACCCTTTCAACCCTACGGTTTCCGCGGTCATGTCATTATCCAAGCCGGTTATCCACACAAGCGTTGCGGAAAGCTGGAGACGATCCCGGCTAGCTTCGGGCAAAAGGGGGACTACACCCTGAACTGGTTGCCAGTCAGTCGCAGGGCAGATATCGACACCATCACTGAGCGGGAATTGATCCCACGCTGCAGGCAGGCGTGTGTACCACTACACCATCAGTGACTCCGGTTTATGCGGTGATGCAGCTAATTTGTGCACTTTTATCTAAGGGCCGCAAGGGGGGCACTCGAACGGAAAAGGTAAGAGTGAGACCGGTGGAATATATGTGCCGAGGAAGTGATTTTTACCGGTAAGTATTTTTTTTAACCGGCCCATTTAGCGCCATGCTAGCGTTAAACTCTTTCCATATACCGTCTTTCTTTGTAAATATGTCGTGGGTCAATGTCGGCACTTGCGGCTTTTACACAGCTGCGGCGTATTAATGTATCATATATTTTGGTATTTCCTTTACAAATGTACTGGGTGAGGCTTAAAACCAGGTGCGCGCTGCAGGCCGGGAATTACGGTAATCAAACTGATCTCAAGGCACATCTGTTGACTTCAGAAGGGCTCAGTGAGAATACAGAAAGTCCCGACAGTGGATCAACAAATTAAAATCACATTGTTGTAAACATGATTACAAGATATTAAAGAGGGTGTGGGTTCAGATTATCCCCCCGCACCCCCCAAAAAAAAAAAATCTATGAAAAAAAAAAAGTTCATTGCGTAGTTTGGTCGAGCCTCCCTCTTGCTAGGAAACAACCCAAAAAGATGTCATGCAGAAAACTTGCAAGCAAACGTCCAACTCTGTGTGACGACCTTCAGCCTTCCCCAGGCAGAGGACGGGCAAGAAAATCAACAAGGTCCCGTTTTAGCAAAACCACCTCTCCATTCCAACAGATTTTGTCTACGGGTATAGCGTACGGAAGATCGGAATCTATACTCATGATGTATAACAAATAGCTGGAATGCGAGATTCTGTTACTCCATTTTCGGTCAAGACGACTCGAAAACAATAATACAGAGCCTGATGAAGCACGGCCGTGAATTTTACCGCACGCCACGCCCCCGCCCCTCACACATCCTTCATTGAGTTCATCAAGAGTTCAGATTGCAAAGAGAGCAACGCAGGCTTTATAGAGGGTTACACAATAACAAAATGATTTTTTATTTATTGTTTGTTTGTCAGCACGCGTACACATTTTTGTGGAAGGGTGGAGACTGCGCCAATCAAAAAGTTTAAATATCTGGATCAATAGTGCAGATTAATGACATTTTCTGGTGTGAGCTGGCGGCTTTATCCAGTGAATGTCTGAATAATTATGCCAATATAAAATATATTTATATTATATACAAATAACGCCACCTTGATTGAAATGTTAAGATATGTTCCCACGCATTTTATATGCATTTAAACTGTCTGTGTCCGTCAGATTAGCAGATTTAAGAGGCGGGGGGGGGCATTTGAGATCGGAGTCTGGATGTGAGGGTCCGGGCGAGAACTGTGGCTTACAGCAGCTTCTGCATGTGGGGGCTGATTGCGTTTTACTGTTCTCAAAGTTCTCAACCCTATAAACGGCTGAAACGTGGATTGGTGACCGTGTCTCTCTTTTCCCACACGTCAGTTAATCTTTACTGTTAAAAACTCATAAAACAGATTGGTTGTGGGGGGGGGCATCATTATCAAGAGGGTGTGAAAAATGAACCACGCTATGGCGAGGAAAATCTATACTATGACTTTTTAAGGACTGATGACATTAAATAATAAATATGGCAGAAAAGAGAACAAGATAGCAAGCATGAATATTGGGCGATTATGACCAACACATTGATCCAATCACTCAAGTTTTGCTTTTAAAAAAGTCCCTAAAGAGCGTTCAACTGGTGTATGAACTATTTTATGACCGGTTTATTTGCTTTTTGTCACAGGTGTCTTTCGCAGTTGGCTGTTTTTGTCACACTTCTCCACACCTCAGCAACTGACTTCGGGGGTGTGTGGATTTGCAAGGACTCGAACTATGTAGGAATGGAGAAAAAGATCTTGTCACGTGCTTCAACTTCACATTCCATTTTTTTTTTTTTTAAACGTCACACCCACCCATCAAATACCAGTTTCAGACCCCGTCACCTTGCTCTTCCTCACAGATAAGACAAACGACCCCAAACACTGTCAAAAAGCAACACAAAGTACAAAATGTGATCACCTTCTGACACAATAATCTAATTGCGTGATATCGATAGCTGCCTTGCTTCACTCAACGTCATATTTCCTCCTCCCTTTTGGATGCTGTGAATATCAGGCTGAGCGGAAAGCTGGTGGGAGGGCGGTGGAGGTGGAAGAAAATGCATTTGCTCGTCGTGGGGGGGTGGTCATCATGCATCCCAGCTGCTGTTGGGTCAACGGGCGGGAGGTCGAGTTCTTTGCATACCCGAGTGTCGGGTGACAATCACGCAGACAGGTAGGCCTCCATGACATCCTGCTTCATTTTGTCCAGGCCCGAATGTGTTTATTCAAATTAAATGTAAATCGACAACTCTGGAACCCCTTCGTAAACCATAAGTGCCACTTTAGGTGATTATATAATAGTTATAAAGCAAATTCATTTATAGATATAACTATATTATTCTGATACTGTAAATCCCATCAACAGTTTCAACTAAGCTTCCAACTTGAGCAAATTGTATCCATATTTTTCCACCGCATGATCGCAGAGGCTCAGACGGGGAAGTCTGAGAATTATCTTGGCCGTTGACGATTTTTTTGTTTCTCCCTCCGCGCAAATCTCAATGCCATTGTTGTGAAACCCAACTCTTTGCCCATGCTTCTCACTACACGACAGCTGACTGCCCGTGTTTAACGTGTTAAAAGTAATGCTTGCCCGTGACCGCTCTCACGAGCAAGCTGAAAGTCTACGTATAAAAAAAAAAAAATAAGTTCAACAGCGGTAAAGCGGGCCCGCCGACACGCATGCACACATTCCAAACATGCTTCCGCGGCCAGAGCAAACAGACAACAAGAGCAGATGGCTAGATGGACAGATAATAATGGAAATACTCGTGTATGTCTTGGCATTGAAGGGATTAGTGTGGCTTACTCCAGAATTCCGGAGGCTCTTAAGATGATCAATTTACTTCCTTCCTCTCTCCTGACTGGTTTTTACGCAATCTTTCCACCGCTTTCCTAGAAAGCTTCACCGGCGAGGGATGCCAGAGTAGGAGAAGTCAATGTGGGCCAAATGTTACGAGATTCACGATTTTAGGGCTGCCATGATTTGCTGACAGATTTTTTTGTACTCGATTAAAAAAAAAACAACTTTTTTTCTTAAACTACTGAACTCCATCTTAAGGCTTGTCTTGTGTTGTTAAACTGTAGGTGTTGACACTGCGTGTATGGTATAGAGCTCCTGCACGTGACGCCACCATTTTCACGGCGCCGTATTGCCGGTCAAAAAGAGCTGCTCGACAGTGTGGGGGACATTGAACCAGAGCAGGATAATACACAACGCCCGAGACTTGTTGTGCTGTTGGTTGTTAAAAAGACGAGACAGAAATTCAAAGAGATCATTCTATGGAATAACCAGCTGAAAAGACGAGAAAATGGATTTCAATGGATTTTGCCAATTAACGTGATGGATGGCGCACAACCAAATACACACGACTGTGGAGCGATCACTTCACTTCAGGTAGGAATTCTTCTTCTCAATCTCAAATTCCCAGAAATTATTTATAATGCTCATTTGGCTCATTTTAGAACAATGCATATTGAAAAAAAAAAAAAAAAGACTGAGTCGTCTCCACCGTACACGGAAGCATGTTGCGGCCACACGTTAAATTTTGGTAAACCTTTCCCCTAATATGCATTGCATATCTAATATGCGTATTTAAAAAATAGAAAAAATGTCGATCACAGTGATGTTTACGTAGGTTAACGTGTGGCTGCAACACGCTTCCGTGTACGGGGAGCGAAGCCTATCCCAGCGGTTTATTTCCTTTTTTTTTTTAAATACAAATTGGACTCGTTTGAGAACAACGCCTATTTAAAAAAAAAAAAAAAACGTCTGTCACAGAGAGGTTTAACGAAGTTTAACGCGTGGCCGCGAAACACTTCCATGTACGGAGGAGCCGCCTTGCTCTCCTTTTTTTTTCCTTCCCAATCATAGTTAATGAATGCGAGTTTGTGTAAAACCAGGGGTCATTTGTATAAATATTGGTATTTGTATTGAAAAAAATCTGAGTGGCTCCATCACTATGTGGGATTTATTCCTGATTGAGAACAGATCCAGCAACAAAGTATTTGTACGCGTCCAGAGTTTTCTCCGCTTTCAAACTCTTCCGTGTAAATCTCGACAACTTACTCACCGGATACATGTGTAGATCCAGTTGTGCAAGACAAGCGGAAGCGGGTTAACAGTCCAATTTCTTATCGACTTCGGCATTAAATATGGGTCCTCTATGTCAAGTGTCTCTCATTTTTCCACGTACCTTCGTTTATTATCACCTTCTAAATGTTTAACGGTATCGAAGAAAACTCTGGGCGTCGTGCTATAAGACGTATTTTCGTGCCATCTCCAACCAACTTAGCATTGAAGAAAGCGTCAATATAGCCAGTCAGGTGACTTCGGTGACGTAGCTGGGCGAGCTCTATAAAGTGTGCAGGATTTGAGATTTGCTAGATGGATAGTATTCGAAATTAACATTGGCACACTAGCGATTATATGGTATTATATCTACATTATATTTTTATATGTACATTACAAATCTGATAGTGTCTTAAAATTCACTAACACATGATCCGGTGTCATTTTGGCAAAGTTCATAAGTGGCTTGCGTCCATCTCCAATAAATGTCCATGTAAAATATTGGTTTGACGGCACAAATATGGTTTCGGGTGGAATTTTTCCTTTTTCCTTTTTCCCACCGGTGGAGCTTTGAGGCAGAAAATTTGCGTTGAAATATTTTTGAAGTCGCCTTAGCTGAGTTATTGAATTTTTTGTTCCCAGCCCTTAAGGAAATAATTCAAAGATTATGTCTCGAGTCTTATTAAAATGTGACGCCTTGTCTTCCGTCTTACGCAGTGTTTGGGATCTGCATGCGCAGACGGCGCGGGCTCACCAACAAAGCCGTCCCGTCCGACCAACTTCAAAGCCAGCTTGTCGGCAAGAACCGAAGAGTTGCCATGGGCGATGTTGGCAAAGGGCCCGGCGTGGACAAACACCGGGGAACCCTGCAACAATGGAGAGGGGCACACAAGACACACAAGCGTTTAGTCGGACAGACGGACCCGCAGCAACTCACGCTGCTCGGTTTAAATCGGAACGGACCTTTTCTTTCACACGACGTCTCTCTGGGACAACATTGGTGACAAGTGTCTCAGTGTGGGTTGGCAGTGTGTACGTGAATAGCGCGTTAAAAAAAAAAAAAATAATAAAATCAAAAGGGGCCTGTCTCACAAACTGTGCCACACTTCTTTCTCCTGCTGATTTATGGAAAAAGATGGGTGGGAACTTTATGGCTTGCACATCATAAAAAGGCCTGTGAGATTCATCCAACGCATCGTGCAATGTTACAAAAAAATACACAAATATATTTTTACTCCAAATTTACACTACACCAGG
Source organism: Syngnathoides biaculeatus (assembly GCF_019802595.1). Taxonomy (NCBI): domain Eukaryota; kingdom Metazoa; phylum Chordata; class Actinopteri; order Syngnathiformes; family Syngnathidae; genus Syngnathoides; species Syngnathoides biaculeatus. Next base: position 9,355,546 of record NC_084662.1, on the reverse strand, counting down.
TATTAGAATGAAAATTTGGAAAAACACTGAAAATGTCTGCCTTTGGAAAACATTTTATAAACCACTAAATTTTATAAATTAAATGGTGACCTCTGGTTACTTCTAACAGTGTAAAGACAGGGCAATCATAACATTTTGAAAAGTTAAAATATGAGTCTAAACAACTAAAATAATTTTGCCAACCTTCAGACATAAAAATGTAGACAGTGAAATTTACATCAAATAGGCTACTGCATTTAGCATTAAGTTAGACTTCAGAAATAAGTACACAAGTAATATATATATATATATATATATATATATATATATATATATATATATATTGAGAGAGATCATGAAATATAAGTGAGCGATAAAATGCGTGATCTACAGGCCAAATCATATTAACAGTTGTCAATTATATAATATTTGATAAATTTACGTCCAACTTAGCTTTGCGTTTCCTGGTTTGGATATGGATATTGCTGGATATTTTTTGCTCCTATCGGACCACAAGAGTGCACAGCACTTTGCCGGGAACGTCCACTTTTTGTATGTGTTGGGTTAGACACCTCGATACAGTTTTTGTTCCCATCTGCACGGTTGCACTTTTTTCAAGCCATGCCCATCTGAAACCAAGACTTTCACCACACTGTCAAACGTGCAGACCTCTCTATAACATGTGCGTACGCATGTCTATAAGTTATAACTATGCCATGGTTAACAGAATGCTTCTCTATGAAATGTTAAGATCAGAGTGAAAATACCGATGAAATACCGCCAAAATGCTGCCGGAAATCGGAATGTTGTCGTTATTATAAACGCCAAATTTAATGCAAACAGATTGCAATGCCGTTTTCCGCTATCACATCCGTGACTAATTTCCACGACGAGTGTTGCCGATAGATGCTGGCGGCCGGTCTTGATCACAGTCTCGCCCCGCGTCAAGCCGTACCCCCTCCCCCACCCAAATTTTCTCAACGGATTTACACGTTTCACAAAAATGACATTTTCGGCTGAATCCGCGGAAAATTCTCATCCCTGCTACACCGAACGTCCTCATAGTTGCAGATAGTGGTTGACAAATCCGCCTTCCCTTGAGGAGAGATAAAATACCTACGATGCATCTCGTAAAGTGATTCCAAGATGGACTCCGCATGGCCGATTGCTAATAAAACCTGTGTTACTATTTGTTAAGTAGGACTACTTGTCTTTTTTCCTGTTAAAGAGTAGCAACTGATATGTGGGAAGTTACACTCCTCTTTTTTACTAGCTGTAAAAGACGGATTTTTTTTCCACATCGTGATTCTGTAGATTCTGTTCCCCTCCCGATGTTTACAGCAGCGGTCCCACGCCAGAGGAGGACCCCATCCTCCCCGTAACAACTTTCTGACAAACGCGAGCAATTTTGCGGATTGATTAGACAGACCGACGCGCTCCGGGAACCTCGTCGCGTGAGCCCTGAACTTTGAATCGCTCCACTGCGCCGTTTCCACATCCGCTCGTTTACGAAAAGCGTGGTGGTGGGAAGCGATGAAAGAAAAAAAGCGCCGACACGTCAACGGATGGATGTGAGGATTTCGGGGGGCGGCCAAATGGAGGTCAGGGACAAATCAGGAAGTTGGAAAGCATGCCGCATTTTCCTCTTCTCCGAAATATTGATATGCACCTGTAATAAAGAGGATATGGAGAGGAAAATTGAATTCTGATGTCGCTTACTTTCTACATTCACTGTACAGGATATTAAATACAGCAAATAGGGGGGTAAAAAAATGGGGTGCGGCCCCTTATCTGACTCAACAGACAACTCACATACTGTATATATTTCCACATTAAAAATCACAAGCACAGAGGCCACAAAGGACCCGGGGCAGTCTATACGCTTGAAGGAAAATTCACACAGAGCGCGGAGCCCCCCGCCGGCCACGATAGCAGCTCCCAGACCAGAAACACAGGAAACGGCTCGCACAACAGGACCGCAACGCTTCCTCCGAAAAAACAAGCGGAAAAAAGAAAAAAAAAAAAAGTTATCGCATCTCTGCTGCGTGCGCACTCCGCTCCCACACCACCGCCAAAAACAGACAATCTGGGACATTCCAAATAAACACAAAGTATCCCCTAAAACGGCGGCTCCACTGCAAACATTGCGTCCACGCTACGGCGCACAATACGCTGCAGCTTGGCCAGGAAATGATTTCCAAGGATGCTCATTTTAGTGTTTGGGGTCATGTATAAAAACACGAGGTCAGTGGCCGGGAGCTATTCACTTGTGATGCAGTTTTATTTTTAGACCATCTCAAAAGTGATCATAAGTAGCAGGGGTGTCCAAACTACAGCCAGGGGGCCATTTGGGTCTGCAGTCGTGTTTTTTTTCTGCAGGAAAAAGTCAGCGCAACAATTTTCCACCTTGGCAAGTAGTACCATGGACGTGACGAAAACGGAAAGACGCGTGGATGTCAGAATCTCGGAAATACAGTAAGTGTGAGCTTTGGCACGTTTTAGAAGTCACTACAAATGCTGACCCACGTCACTGGAGGCGTGACGATTCCGATTGCAGCATGGCACGCCGTTGATGATGCGGCAGAATTCAGCGTTGACAGGCAAATAAAATCCAGCTCTTCGGTTCGAGCTTTGCTGTTTCCATTTTTTGCAATTTTTCTTTGTGTCAAAGACAATCAGCGAAGATTTCTCTGGCCACTCATCTGGCAGTCTAGTCGCCACAAATAATGAACAGCAGACATTACAAGATGTTGTGGTGTAACGGCCCACTAAGATAAAATTTTGTCTTTAGGGCACAGGTGTCAAACTCAAGGCCCGGGGGCCAGATGCGGACCGCCACATGATTTTATGTGGCCCGCAAATGCAAATCAATTACAAATTGTCATAATATAAATGATCATGTTGAAATATTCTAAGCATTTTTGTGTTACCAAACATGAACAACGGCTGAAAAACCCATTACCGTTGACTTCTGATTCCAATTCACGTGTAAATTGTAAGATTTTTATGGTTTCAGTCATAACGGTCCTCTGAGGGAAACTGTACCCAAAGTGTGCCCTGTGACAAAAATGAGTTTGACACCCCCGCTTTAGGACGTCTGTTGCGACACGAGCAAGATGACTCGACTTGTAGCTGTTTTCTTTACGCTCCTTGACTGCTCTTCAGATTGAGAGCCAGGGCAGGAAAGTCAATATATCATCTTCTAAGACCTCTCTGTGGAGCACTTCTGTCATTTGTCTCGACGGCGGGGACCGAGGGAGGGGGCGAAGGCTTTTCAAACTCCCCGTAGACCGCCGCCATGTTTATCCTACCGAGATATTCATCAGAGGAAGCTCCGCCGAGGAGGGCGAGGACCGTTTGAGACGAGTGGTCGTGACGCACGGCGACTCACCTCCAGGGTTTGCATCAGCGTGGGCTTGACGGCGTCCTTCATGAGCACGGCCAGCGCCCCGCTCACGCCCTGATGGCAGACAGAAACACGAGTGTGGTACTTGGATACGAGACGACAAAATGGAACGGTCAGTTTCAATATAAAAACACATACAACAAACATTTATTTGTCTTAAGTGGACAATGTTTGACGGTCAAATTCCAAACCTCAGAAGAAGTAATGACTGGATTTAAGAGGTGTTGCCTGTTAATTATGTTCTACACTGTTATTCTACAGGTCTTTAAGGCTGAGGTGGTATAAGACTAATGTAATTTTATAGGGGAGCCTCCTCAAACCCTGAAAAAACATGCCACAGTTATCCATGGGAAACCAGAGCCGGTTGACCTCGTCGGCCGGACCTGCTGAGAGGTGCTTAAATGAAGTGTTTTCTTTCTTTTTTCAAGGGGGGGTTGGATTTACCATGTTGTTTTGACCAGTTCAACTGCAAATCAGGGACATCGCCATCCATCGTACGGCAAACTGTCACAAAATGGCGTAAATCGTCAAAAGTTCTAAACAGAACAAACTTGAGATTTTCGTGCAGAAATCCCGTGACACAGCCGTGATAAACTGAGCGGGGAGGCTGGGTGTGGGGGTGGGGGGGGGGGGCGCTATCTGTTCTCACAACTCCACTGGATGAAAAGATCAAACACCCACCAGGTCCTCGGCGGTGACGGGCTGTCCGGAGCGGCTGGTCCCCACCACCATGCGTGCAAGTCTTCGTTTCATGTCCTCCGGGCTGTCTGCCAGAGCCAGGATGGCCATGATCTCGCTGGCCACCGCAATGTCGAAGCCTGTCTGGAGCGCGTGACAAAAATGTGCACAATGTAAACTGCACCAAAATAAATAAATAAATAAATTTTAAAAAAAAAAAAAAAAAATGGCAACAGACGCCTGGAAGAGTCAAAGTGAAATAATACACATTCGTAGTATATGTTTGCAGATAAGATGTAAATAAATCATGTGCTACATTGGACTGACTTGGATAAATGCATATTGTAGCGTCATAACTGTGGGAATAAAAAAAGCAGCCCTTGACACAAGAGACCCTCCCTCCCAGACCCCTTTGAATACAACAACTTTGAACTGACCAACTCACTTTGTGCCACTTTACTTGACTGACTGATAAAGAGAAATACAAGACAAAAGAATGTGCGCAAGTCGGGACGACCCACTGGGAAAAGGAGAGAAAAGACCCGAGCTCGCAATGCTCTCTAACACTACTTGAACCACATCAATCCACCGACAGACATAACGGTTCTATTCACTCCAGCCCCCCCTGTAGGAATACCCTCAGGGGCTATAGTGTATCTGGTGACGGATGAACCAACTGATGGTGATAAACGTAAGCATATGCTGGACCAGTTCGGAGGCTTTGCCAGGTGGATGTATCATTTTTCTCCTTCTTCAAATATTTGCCTTCGCTAAGGCTCGCTGGCTTCCCATTGGAGGTGAAATGTTTATGTGCAATGATTTCATTAGCTGTCCTTACTGCAGAAATATGGCTGGAATACAGCTTAGCTTTTGCACAGTTAGAGAGGGTGGGTACTTGAGAAGTCGTTAGTTCACATTTTGGTGATCGTGAGGGGAAAAGACAAACCTCTCTGATTTGTCCTTTTTCAGTGCTGGCCTGGCCCACGGTGATCTTCCTCAAAAAGCGGTCATTTGTGTCGACCACTGGAAAACAAAGAAAAGGGCGAAAATATTGACACTTTCTCCCCCACTGAAATGAATGCAAATAATGGCCATTCATCCATTCCAGCCTTTTCTTCTTCTTTGTTTACTACCAATGCACGTGACTCGGTCAGTTGCTGCAACATGAATCTTTTTCTCCTAATATTCATTGCTTAAAGCAGGGGTCGGGAAACTATGGCTCGTGAGCCATAGCTGGCTCTTTTGATGGTTCCATATGCCTCGCAGAGCCCTCATAACAACATACTGCACGTGTGATTCTGTTATGCATGCAACGCAAATGACGCAGAGACAGTTTGTCCTAGTGGGCTTGCCGTAGTCGTCGATACGCGCAGGTGCAAAAGCGTCGATCGGTTGGAGCAACTAATTATGGAAACGCTTTTTATTTGACAAAGGTTGCTCAAAGAAAAACACGTTAAGAGTATTGAAAGTTTTAACGAGAATTGACAGCCTTTGTCGAGAGAGACGGTTCAGCTGTGTGTCTAAAGTCACAGATTGGGCGTATGCCAAAGCATTCGTACTCCGAAGTTGCCAATATACATTTCAACAACTTCGCATACAGAGAAGATAATCAAACGAGTAAAAGACACGCCTTTTGTCGGCAAGAACTATTTGACATCGTACCATCATGAGCCACTTATTGTACTCTAAAAGTGTTGGTCTTACATAAATGCGCAAATACACCTGTATTTAGTTTTTAAAATATTGCACGGCTCTTTTGAAATTACATGTTAAAATATTTGGCATTCATGGCTCGGTCGAAAAGGTTCCCGACCCCTGGCTTGAAGGGTTAGAAAACTGTTACCTTCAATGCTAACCGTTAGCATGTCAATGGCGTTTTTAATTATATGCTAGCATTAAGCGAGAGGACCAGTACTGAGGCAATGTTGTTTGGTTTTAAATGAAAAATGTGTATCCATCCATCCATTTTCTTCGGCGCTTATCCTCACCAAGGTCACGGGGAGTGCTGGAGCCTATCCCAGCTGTCAACGGGCAGGAGGCGGGTACACCCTGAACTGGTTGCCAGCCAATCGCAGGGGACATTGAGACAAACAGACACACTGACAATCACACCTAGGGGCAATTTAGAGTGTCCAATAAATGTTGCATGTTTTTGGAGTGTGGGAGAAAAGCGGAGTGCCCGCAGGAAACCCTCGCAGGCACGGGGAGAACATGCAAACGCCACACAAGCGGGTCCGGGATTTAAACTAGGGACCTCAGAACTGTGAGGCCAACGCTTTACCATCTGAGCCAAAACGTGTAATTTAATTTATGAAGTCAATTTAAACGGGATTAAACATTCACCATTTGCCAAATTGCTTCTTATTCTGGTGTTCAGTTTGCTGCCACGACACAGCGCTCGTATCCCAGCTTTGCGCTCGCAAGTTAGTTAAAAATCAGCCAACTGACCTTGTCAGTCAGGCCGCGAGTACCCTGAGGCAAAACTGTATTATGCTGCGCAAAAATAAACACACATTTCGAGACGCTAACACAGACACACCCGATGATGATGATGTATTTAAAATGCTGTTCTCATTCACCACTGCTGTTGTTTACCATAGTGAATTAAAAAGAAAAAAAAAACAGGACGTGCAATCACACCCACAGAACAACAGACGGCACGGAATCTGCGGGCTTTGTGTGTGTTTTTGAAAAGAATGCCCTCTGGAACCGCTGCATATTTCTCTCACTGACAGCCTGAAACCCACACAGCTCCCAGTAAAGTATACAGTACACCGCTATAACCATTAGCTTGTCGCAAGCGAAGGATGAGCTACTTCATTATGACGAATGGTCTTGCCGCTTTCGAGCAATATATACAAAATCTTAGAAGAAAAAATGTGGTAGGAGTTATGCAACAAAAAAAGAACCACTGTTTATTTTAGGTATGGGAAATGTTTGTCTTTTTGTTATTTTTTGTTTTCACCTCTCTGCCAGGTGACCTTGGAGGGGTCGATGTCGAGTCGGACAAAAGAACTGACTTCCTGGGGCGTGAGAGAGGCTGGGTCGCTTTTGTTGATGCCGAGACGCTGGAAGAACCAGAAGAAGACATGCGACGTTTGAACAAGCTGTGCCATTACCGTAGAATTTATGCTTTGTTAAAAAATATTCTTCTTTTATTCTTCATTAGAACGTGTGCGAGTGTGTGTGGGGGCATTAATGTTTCACAAGGACTGCCAACTCTTTTATCTGTTTATCTATTAAAACTCATTCATATTTATAGTCCTTGCTGAGTAACTTTCAAAGAATTAAAATGTCCCTCATAAAATTCAAGACAGTCGTCGACAACACTCCGTAAAATTACAGCAGCGGATATAAAAATATTTAATGCTGTTGTCGGGACGACCAGAACATTACAGACAGGATAACTGAGGACCCCTAGTGGAAAAACAGATGACGACACTTACGCGCAGTCTTGCAACCTGGATGGGTGCAAATTTTCTAACGCCATTGACTGAAGGGACCAGTCGATTGTACAGAGCCTGTGATTGGACGAAGCAAACAAAAGTGATTACGATTAGTGAGCTGAAAATTTCAGGATGAACCTAAAATCCACGATGACCTTCACTGGTGAACTTAATTTGACCTTCGTTTCAATAGTTTTTGCACAAACAGAGAGCTAAATCAGGGGTGTCAAACTCATTTTTCTCGTGGACCACATTCTGGTTCCGGTTTCCCCTCAGAGGGCCGTTGCGACTGTGAAACAAAAATACTGAATCGTCTCATCATATTTACATCATCAAGCTATGAACTAGTTTTGGAATCCGAAATCAAGGGTAATGTTTTTTTTCCCCCCAACTATTCATGGATGGTAACACAAAAATGCTTGGAATATCTCAACTTTACCATTTATGATATGTGACAATTTGAAATTTTGGTCCCGATATTTTACAAGAATCATGAAAATTGACACTGTAGATTTGGCTTCGCAGGCCACATAAAATCAGGTGGCGGGGTGGATCTGGCCCCCCGGGCCTTGAGTTTGACACCAGTGAGCTAAATGGAAAAACCCACAGCAGGAGTTTGATCCATGAATTGACCAATAAATTACATCCGTCCATCCATTTTCTTTGCCGCTTATCCTCACGAGGGTTGCGGGGAGTGCTGGAGCCTATCCCAGCTGTCAGTGTACACCTTGAACTGGTTGCCAGCCAATCGCAGGGCACATGGAGACAAACAGCCGCACTCACAATCACACCTAGGGGCAATTGAGAGTGTCCAATTAATGTTGCATGTTATTGGGATGTGGGAGGAAACCGGAATGCCCGGAGAAAACCCACGCAGACACGGAGGGAACATGCAAACTCCACACAGGCGGGGATCAAACCCGGGTCCCCAGAACTGCGAGGCCAACGCTTCACCAGCCGCCTCGATACATTGCATTATTGGCTTATTCATGAATTAAACACTGCTTGCAAATTTTTACATTGAGCTCTTCTTTAGAGTAGGGAATTGTGCAAAAAGTACAGAAAATGTTTTACAGTTGGTGATGTTCATTTCAGTGTTTGGAGGAGGTCATACTTGGTTCATCCGGAAATTTCACCTGATATATCATGCTTGGTGTGAGATTATTATTGTTTTTTTGGAGAAATGATCTTTAACACCTTGTCCGACTGGGTCGTCTCGTGCAGCATCCTGGCGTCGATGGCCGCCGCCACCAGGTTGTTGGCAGCAGTGATGGCGTGAATGTCCCCCGTCAGATGCAGGTTGAACTAGAGTGCGGATAAGTTTGAGAGAAGGCGAGACGAACGGCTTCCTTTGTGCGCCACCTCTCCCTGTCAACCTTTTAGGCAATGCGAACTATTTTCTTCTTTTTGAAAGCGAACACTAATCCCGCCGAGGGAGGCCGCGAGTATCTTACCTCCTCCATTGGGATGACTTGGGCATAACCCCCTCCTGCAGCTCCCCCTAGACACAAAGAAGGAGTAGCACAGTCAGAGGCAGACAACGGGACAAGGGACGCACAAAAGAGGAGTGCTGAGCGCTGGACTCCGAATGAACTGCCCCCTCCGTGACGCAAAAGCCATTAGGCTATGAAACACTAGCTCCACGCTGACAGGAGACACAAAAACGCGATACGCTCCCGACTGGCAAATGTCCGCTGAAGGATTTGTCCGAAGCGCACAGCGGGGGAGTCACGTGCGTGCGGCGTTTTATTCCCGAGTAAACCATTCCAAAGCAATTTCCTTTTTCTGATTTTATACCGGACGGGGCCCATTATGGACAGCAGCGTAACTGCTTTTAAAAATGCAATTTGAAATGAAATCATATAAAAATGTCATAACAGTGTGCGCACACAATAAAATGGACCGCACAAGATCAGAGCTTGACCAAACGTCTCTTCCCAAACAAATTCATCACTGCTGTCAGCTTGAACTTTTATCCGATCAGTTAGTAGTGTAGAAATTTACCTTTTTTTTCCCAAATTGCTTTTTTTCCCCAATTTTGTGCCTCTTATGTGCCTCAAAAGTGTATCATCAATAGTTTGTCTTTTTTTCCGGAAACAAAGGTATGCAGTGGCCAACAATAAGAGTTTGAGGAGTGTAACTTATTACGCGATTATTACTGTACGACTACTTTTTTTTTTTAACATATTGCTTTTGTTTACTCTGCATTTGACTAGTGTGCTATCCCATTTCATTTCTTCATGCTTACCCAATAAGTTGTGCTGGAATTCTAGTAATCACCTATCAATTTACATCACAGGTGTCAAACTCAAGGCCCAGGGGCCAGATCTGGGCCGCCACATGATTTTATGGTGTTAATTTCCATGATTCTGGTAAAAATGTGGACCAAAATTTCAAATTGTAATATATCATAAATTATAAAGTTGCGATATTACAAGGATTTTTGTGTTACCAGATGTGAATTGTTGAAAAACACATTGTCCTTGATTTCTGATTCAAAACTAGTTAAAAAATTCCATCCATCCATCCATTTTATTTTGCCGCTTGTCCTCACGAGGGTTGCGGGGAGTGCTGGAGCCTATCTCAGCTGTCAAAGGGCAGGAGGCGGGGTGCACCCCGAACTGGTCGCCAGCCAATCGCAGGGCACATAGAGACAAACAGTCGCACTCACAATCCCACCTTGGGGCAATTTAGAGTGTCCAATTAATGTTGCATGTTTTTGAGATGTGGGAGGAAAGCGGAGTGCCCGGAGAAAACCCACGCAGGCGGGGTCGTGATCGAACCCGCGTTCTCAGAACTGTTAGACCAACGCTTTACCAGCTGATCCACTGTGCCGCCTAGTTCATAAATTGATGATGTAAATATGATGAGATGACTAAATGTTTTTGTTTCACAGTCATAACGGCCCTGTGAGGGAAACCGGAACAACAATGTGGCCCGCGAGAAAAATCAGTTTGACACCCGTGATTTACGTGATTCCCTCCGCAATAGGTGGTTCTAATTTTTATGGCTGCCTTTCAACAGAAATCAAAGAAAATGTGTGGCCTTGAGTTTGACGCTAGCAGTTGAGATGAACAACCAGGCCTGTACCGCTGACCTTTGACCCCAAAGGTGGGTCCCTGAGAGGGTTGTCGTAGACAAGCGAAAGAGTTGAGCTTCAGGTGCGCAGACAGGGCCTGGACCAAGCCGATGGTCACCGTGCTCTTCCCTTCGCCGAGTGGGGTCGGAGTTATACTAACAGAAACGTACAGTTTGGCGTCACATTTCACAAAAATTAACGGTAATATCGCCGAAACAATGACGGGATAAACTCACCCTGCCACCAGCACGTATTTGCCGTCGGGCTGCGCTTGGAGGCGATCTAACAGCGAGAGGCGGACCTTTGCTTTGCTCCTGCCGTAAGTTTCGAGCTCTTCTGGCAACAGGCCAATCTCCTCTGCCAGCTGCTCCACTGCCTTGGGTGTCTGACTTCTGGAAATCTCAATGTCACTGGCAAACAAAAAAAAAAAAAAAGAAGAAGCAGAGCAGTCAAACTTTTGCGTTTCTAAGGTGATACGGAAATCCTTCATGAATGAGAGCCTCGCGGGACCTTGGGACGGGTGTCAGGGGGTGGAGTTTGAGGGCACGCAATCTCCAGGGCCGATACTGCTGCTCCTGGAGCCTCCGACAGCTGCTGTGCACCACATTCTTGAACACAGAACCAGAAAAAACCCACAAAAGCCAAGTAAGAATACAACCAAATCGCCCCATCCGAAAAAACTACATACCTGTATTCTGTACGCTGCCGTGAGATAAGCCAACCCGGACTTTGACGAAATCCCACCGTCATCTGAACATAATAAATATTGAATGACGTGAAATCTCAAAACTTATCGCAATTGTTAGTGCTGCTTTGTTTCTGTTTCACATGATAGTTTGCTAGCTAAAAAAAAAATAAAAAATACAGTGGCTGCAAAAACACAATCACTCATACAATATTAGCCAATCAGATAGCCCCTTGCTTGACACGCCCCTCTCGCCATATTGTCCCACAAGCAACGCTGGTTGCCAGTTGCGTGCGCTTGGAAAAGTTCATGTTACGAAGAAAGTGGTCCTCGGATGCGCTTGGGGAACTTGCAATTCTGATCAACAACATCCTGCTAGGTTAGAAGGGGCCCGGTTGATTCCGTTTCCAAAGCCTAAAACGCAGTTGACAAAGTGTCTACGATGGATTAAGGCTGGCGGAAGAGCGCGCATACAACTAAATGTGAACAAGATCAACAAACACAAGGCTGTATGTTCGAAAGTAAGGGAGGGAGAAGTAACTTCTCTGAGTTTGATTGAATTATTTACTATTATACTATTAAATATACTATTTTATCCTGTTGGATTTCAATATGAAGTTTGTGAGGCGTCAAACTTTTTTTTGCATCGATCGCCGACGTTTCGCTGTAACTCTGACATTGCGGCCCGCTCCATCCGAAATCTTAATTCCGTGTACATATCCTTTGCGTGAAATAGTTGAGACCTCTCTGTAGAACTCTCTCGGACAAGTCTGACGCATTTGGCAAAAAAAAACATACCCCAATATTATCTGGAACACGCGATAGAGAATCGACATTCAAACGTGTTTTGTTTAATCACCATTTTGGAAGCTCGTGGGACATGGCTAAGGGGGCGGAGCTTAAGATGGCCATCGGAAAGGTCCCTTACTTTGCTGACCGCAAACGGAGACGGTACACTTTTGTTTATGTCTCATATGACGAGCAGGTGAAAGAAGTAGGTGTGTACAAGTCCTCAGGAGGACAATTCGTCTCAATGAGAAGAACTTTCTGTGGGCGACTCACCATTGATCACTCAGTGACAAAACCACCCAAACCGGTTTTGTGTTTTTCGTTGCCGGCGATGTTTGTGCACAATTATTTTTACATCCCTGCACACGTGACATTATATCAAGCAAACAGGCATTTGAATTTGGTTTATTTGACTTTGTGGTCATTGTATTTGTCTTTCTGGCTGCTTTTGTGTGTTTCCCCAATTTTATGTAAAAACAGTAAACATTGTCACAACTCGCAAACGACAACAGTTTAAATCGGTGACGAAGCTATTTGATGTCCACAGAATTGCTTTAGTTTCTCCACTTGGGTGACAATGGTCGCTCTAAGTATGTCACTTGCTGTATCTGTCCAGTCTCTGCTAAAAAAAATTGGGTTTTGGTTGCTGTCATTGCAGAAAAATCCCGTTACACAAGGACAGGATGTTGGAAATGGTGCAAGGCCCAAAAAGCCCACCGGTGGGATTTTAATATATCGTATCACGTGACCCAGACCAGCGGGTTGATGTGTACAGAAGCAGAACCCGGTGATCGGGGGACCCTATTTTACAGCACCTCCTTCTTGGTTGAGCCCCCGCCGGATGACCGCGGCGCCTGGCCTGATCCAGGTGGGCGGAATGTTAAGATCGTCGGCACCCAGTAGGACCACAGCATCGGCCTCCATCACCTGAGAAAACGATTAACACGATGAGTCGTGAAATGACAACGCTCACAAAAAAAAAGCCACATAAGATCTCGAGTGACCTGTCGCTGGAGGTTCTTGAAATTGGAATGACTTCTGAGAGCTGCCATTCCACTTCTCTCCAGCAGGGACTGCAGGGCTACCGCGAGAGGTCCTTCAGCGCCGATCAATAACACCGTTCTTCCTTCTAAGGGAGAGTCTGGAAGAAAATGTATTTTATTTTTGTCTTTGAATGAGTAGCCTGTCCATATTCGGAATCATTCACTCTCTCTCCCCTCCCGGATCATTAGACAATACAGAGATTTCTATATTGTAAACTCGTGGTGCCTTGAGGTACAAGTGACGTCACCAACAAGTTCTTTGGATACGAGTGCCACACGGCGGCGGTGAACTCAAACCAATTTGATCACTACAGGCATCAGAAAAAAAAAAGGTTTCTTTAATGAGACTCTCAACTCAAGTTTATGGTTAAAACCAAATAGAATTATGTATTCAAAACAGCCATATAATTTAACCTTAATGTAAATATGCTAACACACAATGGGAAACGTCTAAGACAGGCCAAAGAATAGCATGAATGTAGCAGAGATATTTGAAAACAAACGGTGGAGCAACACGTGGACAGACAATCTAACAATACTCACAGGTATATTTTCTTTATTCTCTGTTAAAAACAACTACCGTTAATATTACTCAAGCTTACCGAGTCATTCTCACAATCTGCATATTGATTTTATAGAAGTGATATAAAAGATGTGACGAGGTAAAATGCGCGGGAATAACTCACCATGTTTTTGCAATAAATCCATTACAGCGCTCGCAACAGGTGGAACAAAACCTTTGTCCCGGTCCCCTTGCACCAAACGACCCATGTTCAAATATGTTATCCTATCATAAAAGATGGGAGGGAAGCGTATATATTGAATTAGTTAATTATTCAAGAAGTAATGAAAAAAAAAAAAAAGGATTTGGGATTGAGGAATTTAATGGTAATTGCACTGGGATCATAGTTTTGTGCTTTATCTAGGGTTTAAACTATTAATATCTGAAATTCTAAACATTTCTTTTACTCGATTACATGAATTTTAATGACATACAAATGAAATCGGTCAACCTATCATGTGAGTCAATGTGCGGATCTCTGAAGGTTTTTACCCGTCTACGTCCTTCTCGGGTTTGAGAGCGTCGAGCACTCGGCTGGTGAGGGAGCCGGGGGGGAGGTGAAGGTGGACGCCGTGCACCCCGGGGTCCTCGTTCAGATTCGACACCTTCTCGACGATCTGCCCGCGCGGACAAAGCAAACACGGCTGACGGCATTTACGGATGGAACGCACCAAGACTAACTTCAGATCGCAAGAAAATAAGAACTCGAGTATAACAGCAGGAGGTCTTGTAAATGGTCTACGGTTGGCTTTTGCTACACCCTGCATTTTTTTTCCCGCATCTTAATGTATACTTTACTGACGGAGGTGTGGGGAATTGTGAAAAATGAATCCATTGTTATGTGTTGTCACAGCGTAAATTGTGAAACTTCAGTATTCATGCATTGATTTGCTCCCCAACATCCACAAAGAAACCTCGCTTTTGCTTCAAAAGTTTAGTTTGAAACACAATCACGCATGACGCATGTCACATGCATTCATTTTGTTTTATTTTTTTTTTTTTAAACTGCACAACGAGCAATGGACCACCATGGCCTTTTGCTTGTTCTTTGACTTTTTGGACGAATCTTAATACATTAAAGCCTCGGTTCTCGAACGTCCCCGTTTTCGAACAAATCAATTTTCGAACAAAAATTTCGAGATTTTTTTTTCCTTCTGTTTTCAAACGAAAATCAGTACTCAAACGCCCCCGACAAAACCCGGAAATAAGATATTGCGCGCAACCAGACCAGATGACCAGCGACGCGCTTTGTTTTGAAATCCCACGCCGCCGAAAATATATATAACGCTGTATAACGCAGCCTCCGTACACAGACGTGTCCCGGTAGTGACTGTTGTTTTTCTTCCTATGTAGGACGACCGTTTAACCCCCAATCATGGCTCAAAAGAAGGCAAGTTGCTTGGTTAAAGTTATTCTGCACTTTTGTTAATAAAAAAAGTTTACAAGGCTGGGGGCAGAGTCACTACAGATACGGCAATGCACTCCTAGTCTAGCGTACTCTACTACTAAAGCATACATTTAAAGCAAAGAATAAATACATTTCTTGAATTATTTTATTATATAAAGTATTTAAACTATACATCTATTTCTACTCTGCAGTTTATTATAAGGGAAAGCTAAAAAAAATGCTTTAAAAAGCCCATTTTTTTCGGCTTGGAACGCATTATTTCTTTTTCCATTCATTGTAATGGGAAACATTGACTTGGTTTTCGAACAAATCACTTCTCAAACCGTTTTCTGGAACGGATTGCAGTCGAGAACTGAGGCGTCACTGCATACGAGTACAGTATTAGTCCTCCATTTGAACAACTGCTAGAGCTCAACACTAACCCAGTTAAAGACCGATAAATGGCCCGAACGAGCTCCAAGATCCAACGTGGAGTCAATTACGGCTCATGTGAGACATCAGTCACAGTCGGCCAACCGCCCTAATTGGATTTTGCCGCGCAGATGTGCTTGATCACATGCCGCGCAAACAAACAGCCTTCGGAATGCTAAAAAAAATCATGCACGGACTCGCTGAACATTTAAGAGCCTTTTTTTTTTTTCTTTTGCACTTACTTCGTCCTCACCGTGATCCTCGGCCAGGCGGATCTGAGTGACGGTTAAGCCCACCTGTGGGAGAACGTGGTTAGAAAAAAACAAAATAAAAACATTTGTACAGAACGGCGAGTAAAAGTGAGTTACCTTTCCAGCTATTTTCTTATTTATCTCCAACAGGCTGTCGTCTTCACCCACCTTTGAAACACAGAAACAAGTTGTGACAGGAGCAAAAAAAAAAAAAAAAAAAAAAAAACAAGTAAATGGATGATAGCCCAATGCATTTATTTCTACTCTCTGTGGTTTTTATTCAGAATACTACTGCATTTGAAGTTTTATCTGATCTGTAGTGAAATATTCAACCCATACACAACCTGTACAATTGCAAGCAGCGGCTGGACCGTTGGATTTGCTCTCTGCAGGGCCACCATTGCCTCTTTGGTGCTGCGAACCGCATCCCTGTGACAGCAAAAACGGCACAGAAAGCCGTCAAATGACATTTTCTCAACTTAAAACTGCGCCTTGAACAGAGATTTACAGGCTACAGTACGAGTAAAATAATATAACACAACCCAGTAACGAACTAACTCGTACGGTTTAGCCGGACTTCGTACGGATTTTGCCGTGAATCTTACGTCTACGGCCGTATATCACAAATCATACAGATTCTGACAGCATTATTGGGATGCAAAGTCAATATGGATGGATGCTTTGCCAAAGGGTCAGCATTTAGAGTTGGTGAAGAAAGTTACACATGAATTACAATTCTGAACAGTCATGCCACTAAATAGACTTTGATAATTCAACATTAACTTCGGATATTATCAATATGGAGATCTCCAATAAAAATCTTTCCCTCCGTTATTTTGACATATAATTTGCTTCGGTATGTTCTAAGGATTTTTTTGCTCTCTATCAGGATTTTTTAGGTAGTTTATACAGGTTGGCGTGCCGAAAAGTTGACAGGTATGAGCGGCACGTCCCTGCTAGAATTTTTTTTTTAATAGAAATTATATAGAATTTGTACACAACAACTTTTTTATTCTATAGGACTTGGGTCCTAAAGTTCTTTAGAAATGTTCCATGGGAATTTTTTGAAACAGGGCTTGATGATATGATCAGTTTTTTTTTTTAAATATTAAAACAACATTCAAAATGACCGAAGAGTAACCGGAAGAAATGTGTACGGCATATTTACATGACGATACGTGTTGAATGCATGAATGAATGAAATTGGATGGAGCCCACTTTGGGTGTTAATGCGCTATCCTGCTGGTGGAAGGCAACCAAGAGGCGAGGTTACATCAGCTAGCGGTGGGCAAGGAGTGGGGGGCTCTAATCAGACCCCGAGAACGTGCGAGTTTGGCACGTAGCCAAAACGCCACACGTGGCGACCAGCCAACAGATAAAAATACATATTTTTAACACATTGTACACACCCACACACAAATACAACGATATATTTCGCAGTTTACCTCAGAGCGCGGTCGAAGTCAACGCCGTCTCGTTTCCGCGACTGCTTCCTGAAGTCGCCCGCCCGGAGTTTGGCGCCGGCTCCGGCGCCTCCGCCGGACGCGGCGCTCGCCGCCCGCACCCCAAGCCGGCCGAGAGGCTCGCCGGCCGGCTGGCATCCCCGCGACAACCCGCTCGCCCTACTTCCGTGTCGGGCATGGCGCATCCGGAGGGCGACGTTGCCGCGAGCGCTGCGAACTACGGACAAAATCATCTTCGCGTCTTTGGTAAAAGTCGAATAGTTGGTTTACAACTTTTGTCGTATAAAGAGAAGCGGCGAGGTCGCCAAACTAGCAACAAAGAAGAGCAAATATGAGCGAAAAAGGTAACACGGTCCTGATGGAGCCATGGTGCCTTCAAAAAACGTAGGGAATGTGGCGTTCATCACGGTTGGCAAGAGCAGACAAAACAAAAAATTACAGATGGACTCCCCACAAAGGAATGTATGGCTTTATTAAAGCAAAAAAAAATGCATTTTTATATTGGAAAGGGAACATTTCAAATCATTTTTTCAAGTCATCATGTGATATGTAAACTACTTGATTGTAAAATTCACGAGATGGCCCTGAATGCAGCAGCGCGGCAAAAGGAAAACACTAGCATGTGGTTATGAACAGGTTAAATTATTAAAATATGTCATGGGACCACACCAGAAAAGAGCTATCAATCCATTACTCTGTCTATCTGTCATTTTATATTTTAAAAAAAAATCGGAGAATTTTTTAATCAAGCTGAAACATAAAACATGGAAAACACTAGTAAACAAACATTAACACGCTGGAGAAAAGTTCATTTATTTCAAAGTTTACGTGTTTTAGTAGCGGAATATCTTAATTGTCAAACTCTTACTATAGAGATATATCAAATATATATAATATTGATAGTTTACAATACAATACAAATACAAACATTAAATTAAATTTAATAAGAATGAATACACCTTCCAACATATTTTAATGTAATTAATTTAATATTTTTATTAAGAATGTTTGTAATCAATTTAATTTTTACGTTTCATTTATTATTTAGATTTTCAATGAATGACCGGTTCAAAAATGGCCCTCATGAGGAAACAACTGTCGTAAAATAACATAGGTATCAATAGATAGAGATAAAGTGTAGACTTCGCTTTGAGCGGCTTGCCTATTGCTTGAATATGAGAACGCGTCTGCCATACTGGATGTGTCATCAGAATTAACTTTTGAGACGTCGTAAGCCATTTTCCTCGCTCGGGTGCTCAAATCATTCTTATTACTATCAGCATTGCTCAAAATCTTCTTTAAAAGTGAAAAACTGGCGACAAATGCAATAAAATCCTATGCGTAATTTGGTTCAATTTAGTGCAGAAACGCGCGTCGAGCGCTTCAACATCTGATCACGCAGCTTTTTTTTTTTTTTTGAAACTTTGCAGTCACAAACCCATCCGTCTTCATTCCTTCCTCCTTCTGTCACTCGGACAAAAGGCAACCGACGTCGGCACCAGGAGGCAGCTGCTCTCCGTACATGTAGGATGTTACTGAAACAACAGCAAACTAATTTTTAAGAATTATTATTATTATTTTTTTTTTACAAAGTAAAGGTAAGTCACTTTTACTTATTAATTGTACTGAAGGTTGAAGTTTGTGCGGTGTTCTCACCCTGACTCACTTTTCGTGACTTCGGAATTTGTGTAGAATTTAGTCAAATGAATGAAAAAAACATGTTAAGAATGTATATTTTTTTTATCAGTTGCACACGTTAACATGACGATTAAATTAGCAAAATATTCTTCCACCCAATAACGATGGAAAAATACAAATGCATCAATTTTCCTAACATAAAATGTTATTGTGTGATGCTTGAAGAATGAACCAGTAATATCACAGGTGCATCTGAATTAGAATATACAATAGTGAAGTCAGTTTACAGTTCAACCCTAGCTTGTGGATTAAAAATCATTTTTATTGTCAAATTCTGATTTTGTGAAACTGGATCAACTGCTGGCTATTGTTGTGGAAATTTTAATCACTGAACTTGCTTTTTTTTTTTTTTTTTTTTTGCCAAACAAAATATTCCACATTGTATGCGATTCAAACAGTGTGATATATGAAATGCAGTTTTGGAATGGTGCTACTGTAATAAATGAATCTTTCTACCATATTCTAATAATGTGGCATTACATTCAGTGTTTTCAACCATATTCATTCCTGATTTCCTTTCTACCAATGTTTGGATAAGAGGACTCATTGAAGAATGAATGATAATTTTAGGGCGAAAGTTTTCTGAATGTATGCAATTCGGAGGCGTCGGTCCTCGCGCCTTCAAAAACGGGCTCCCATTTTATATTATATTTGCAAACAAGGTACGGTATCTGCTGAATGTCATGCGTGTCCCCCGATAAGGAATCAAAATGAATTCTTGAAGAAAAAAAAGATGTCAGTCAGATGACAGATGAAAGAAACCCGTTTGGTGAGGAGCAACACCTTAAAAGTATTCTACTGAGAACCTGTCCGGCCGGTGCCGGGCACTGGGTGGGTTCCACCTTGAAGGAAGAAGGCACCCTGATTTCTCATGGCGACATTTTACCAAATATGACCTTTTTAATCCCTACATTTGTTTAAAAAATGAGGTCCGGTTAGAAAGAGGAAAAAAAATCCTGTTGCGTTGGATGTTATTTATCAACGAGCTTGACTTGGGTTGACTTTTATGCTCCTAAAACAACATTCCAAATGCTTTGCCAACTTTGTGGACAGATTAACAAAAAAAAAAATATATATCTCAAAATGACACTTTATTTGTATGTTTTTTCACATTAGATAGGAGAAATTTTGAATGCCAGAAGCTCGTTGCCGACAATGTCAAATAATTCTTTAATAAGGCCACGGAATGCTCCCCGGGTCACGTTTCTCTAGGTCACAGGTGTCAAACTCGAGGCCCGGGGGCCAGATCTGGCCCACCACATGACTTCATGCGGCCCCCGAAGGCAAATCAAGTGCCTCAACTTCCATGATTCTTATTTTCACATCATAAATGATAACATTGAGATATTGCTAGCATTTTTTGTGTTACCAAACATCTACAATAGTTGGAAAACCCATTACCCTTGATATCTGAATCCAAAACTAGTTCATAAAACAAATCATCAATTTGATGTGACGATGAAAGATTTTTGTGGTTGTGTTTGAGGTCTAGGTCTAGGTCCTCTACAACGACAATGTGGCCCGGGACAAAAACAGAGTTTGACACAGCCTGGTCTAGGTCGTGTCCCTTTTTGAACTTGTAATTTCTTACATTTTCAGCTCAACCATGAGGGACCGACTGAGCTACATGCAGGAATTGTCCAGCGGCCACGTGGAGCCGATGGAGTACGCCGAGTCGGCCTTGTCGGACTCCCTCAGTAACGTGGACCTGGAGGACGAGCTCCCCCACGAGGCGGTGGTGTTCGACAACAGCCCCGCCATGACCAAGATCTTTGAACAGGCTCAGGACATTCACAAAGATGTCCAGCTCATTCGTCTGGAGGTGAAAAGGCTCCGGGAACAGAACTCTCGGATGCTGCAGGGCGTCACCACCATGAGCACCATCAAAAGGGACTCAAACGCCATCGGCGCCGATATTAAGACACGGGCTGAACGTGTGCTGTCGCACCTACGGGACATGGATAACACGGCCCGGAAGCTAGAAGAAGCGCACGGCCCCAATTCGGCCATCACGCGCATCGCCCGAACGCAGTACGCCTGCCTGAGCAACGGCTTCCGTGACGCCATGTTTGACTACAACGAGGCCGAGATGAGCCACCGAGACAACTGCAAAGCTCAGATCCAGAGGCAGATGGAGATTGTGGGGCGCGAGGTGACCGGCGACGAGGTGGAGGACATGATCGAGAAGGGGCACTGGAACATCTTCACCGACAACATCATGGCGGAGGGCAAGACGGCTCGCGCGGCTCTGTCCCAGATCGAAAAGCGCCACCAGGAGCTGGTGGACCTGGAGAACCGCATCAAGGGAGTCCATGAGATCTTCCTGGATGTGGCGCTGCTGGTGGAGGAGCAGGGCCCCATGCTCGACTCCATCCAGACCAACGTTCAGAAAACGGACGAGGTCTTGCAGGACGCGCTCTTCAAACTCGGCAAGGCCAAGCGTCACGACAGGAACAATCCCTTTAAAAAGATGTTTTGTAGTTGCTTCCCGTGCTTTGACTAAAGCGAGTAAACCTCATTCATCGTGGGAGATATGTTCCAGAACCGCCTGCAGTCGGTGGAAATCAGCTATGCGGAGATAAGACAGTCCGGTGGGGTTCATGTCGGGATGTCTGCGCGAGAACTGCGGTCGACAGAACCTTTTTCCCGTGTTCTCCGCATCTCCCCAGCAAAATAATAAAAAATAATCGCAGTTCAATGTGACTAACCAGACTAATCCACGTTTTCCGTATATATATATATATATATTTTTTTTATTGCTGCATGTCAAACAAGTCACCAGTAGGTGTCGTACGTTCTCAGAAAAGCAACAGGAGACACTCTTGAGGCTGTGAAGTTGGGCAATTTGTTGAAAGGGGCGTGTTCAAAAACAACGGGCGCGGCAGTGAGGTCATCAGTTTTGAGAAAAACACGTGTGAATCAGCTGGGGCCGAACTAAGGATGAAGCCAGCACCTGTTGAACGTCCATTTCTCCTTGTAAGCCTGAGGAAAATGGCGGAATATTTTGTGGAACGGCGAGAGTAAAAGGTCATGCCGAGGTCACGCCCTTGAAACGGGTGTTTCAACAAGACAATGACCCCAAACGCACTAGTCTTGGTTCCAAACCAACAAACGTTCATGTCATGGAGTGGCCAGCCCAGTCCCCAGACCTTAATCTAATCGAGAACTTGCGGGGTGACGGTGTTTCTAAATCAAAATTAAAAAATGTATATTAATTGTGGAATGCCGTGAAGGAATCTTGGAGTGGAACAACAGCTGAAAGGTACCACAAGTTGGTTGACTCCATGCCACACAGGCAGTTCTAAAATAAAAACTGTGGTCATACAACTAAATATGAGTTTGGTGACTCAAAGGATTGGTAAATCCTAGAAACAAAAAAAGTTTGTCCAAAATAGTTTTGAGTTTCTAAAGTCAACTTCACCCTTTTCAACAAATAACTCATTTTGACATCCATCCATCCATTTTCTCAGCCACTTATCCTCACAAGGGCCGCGGGGAGTGCAGGAGCCTGTCCCAGCTATCAACGAGTAGGAGGGGGGTACACCCTGAACTGGTCGCCAGCCAATCGCAGGGCAGATGGAGACGAACAGCCACACAATACAATCATACCTACGGGCAATTCAGAGTGTCCAGTTAATATTGCATGTTTTGGGGATGTGGGAGGAAACCCACGCAGGCACGGGGAGAACATGCATTGAACCCGGGACCTCAGAACTGTGAGACCAGCTGATCCACCGTGCCGCCTCGTTTCGACATGTAGCAATACAAAAATATTGCACAAAATGTCGATGAAGCTAATCAGTCACATTGGACTGCTCTTATTTTGAACGCCCCAGTACGATTTGTCTTTGGTGGTACCGAAATCTGACTTGTGAGACGCGGTGCGGGGCATTTGGACGTCTTCCGGAAAACACAAAGAAAAAGTCCGAGAAGAAATAGCTTGCTGGGGAGCTAAATTGCGGTTTGCAAACTCTTCCCCTTGACATTTTTATTGCGCTTGAATGACACATTATACAAACACTCGACACAAACAGTCAAATAAACTTCCTCATTGGCGATCGTTCACCAAGTTCAGCCCACGTCTACGGTGATCGGTACTGAACAGGTTTAATATCAACGACGGTCGACCTCAAAACGGGGAAGAGGGGGGGGGGGGGGAAATCACTCAAGGATAATCGTTTAAAATATGACATCACGTCACGTCACGTGTGACAATCTGGCCTCTCCCGACGTTCATCACAGGTGAGGAAAACTGTAATTACGTGCGTTCTTCGTCATACGCGAACTTCTTTTGTGTCTCCAGGAAATGAAACTTGAGGATAATAAGAAAAAAAAAAAGATTGAGATTGTGTTAAGATGTTTTGATCAAAGATTTGCGACAGGTCTCTCAAACCAGGAAACGAGACGGCAAATAATTTTGCACATAACGATTGACGATGAGCACAACTTGATGAAAAACATATTTACCTGGGCTCGCCACGCACACAAAATACTACTAATAATACATCACTGCCCGATGAAAATTATGAACAGTGTATCGAGATTAGCTTTTGTTGTGTTTTGTATAAAAACACAAAATTTAAAATGCCGGATTAAAAAAAAATTGTCCTCCTCAGAACTATCGTACAGTATGCTAGATGTCTGACCCTCGTTATGTAAATGTACTGTAAAAAATGAATTGTCTGTAGGTCGTGGAAGTTCAAAGATAACTGTTTCTGACGTCCACTAGAATGTATTTTGTGCCTGAGATTTATTAAATTATTGCTGCCTGACAACCAAAACCCTGTCACCCTAAATTGCACAATACAATAAAACAATTTCAAAAAATGTACAGTTGATTCCTCGTATTCGTCTGTCACGCTCAATGGTGAGCTTCAAGGGAAATGGAATGTGCATCGTCGCTGCGGAGTTATGTACAACTTCAAAAATGAATCAGCTCTGTTGTCTGTCATGCAAATATTAAAAACATGTTCAAGTGATGGATCTTTATCGAAGCCGTTACCAGGAAAATTGTTTCTAAACCAAGTAAACAAACGCCATTGTGTACCGTAATTTCCGGCCTAGAAGCTGCGACTTTTAACCCTGCTGTTTATGTGGTGATGCGGCGCTAGCGTTAGCGCACCTGGTAATGAGCCTCGATACACAGAAAGAGCTTAAAGCTAGCTAGCCAGGTGCCCTCTGTAGGCCAGGAATTATGGTCATCAATATTTCACGTGTCATTTTGTAAAGGCGCGCTGATTAGCTGCAGCACATCATGTGCCGGAGTTAAAATAGAATCTTTTCAAAGCATTCCTCGTGGCGTGACGTCGAACAGGTCCACCCGGTCTTTCGCTTCCTCACCTTTAAAAAAAAAAAAAAAAAAAAAAAGAATTATGTAAAGAAACCTTCCAGGAAGAGGTGTTGCTTGAAAGGGAGGGCCAGCGTTGAAAGGTTGGACTTGTGCATGTACACTTGACAGCTGCCTTTCCTTTTCACAAAAACTGAAATATTCTCTCTTAACGCGTTCGGATTTCATAAATGAAGAGGCAGATGCCCGGTCAGGGTGACTTGATTTCAGAACTTGTGTGAGGATACCAGAACAAGGGTAAGTTACCTGACTCCAATGGTACTACTAGTCATGTGTTCGTATCTCGTATTTTGACTTGTTTTATTTTTCTCTGATTGCGCTCTGGTCTGACTGCAATGTTCAATAAAAATACATTTGAATACAAAGAAGCACAGATCTCCTCTGGTGGATGGTTTACGGTACAGTGCAGCAGATTAAAAAAAATAATGAAGTTAAAGTTGTGGAACAGGTAGATGATGAATCCAATCGATCTAATTAATGCAGTATAGCTGTATGGAAAACCATAACCTGCATGACTTTTGACCAGTCTTTATGTAAAGCAACACTGTTTTCCTTGAATAATCGCATGAGTCTCCTGCGCTTTGTCATCCTTATTTTTGTGTTCCTCTCAGCTTGTCCCGTTAGGGGTCGCCACAGCGCGTCATCTCAGATGAACGCTCATATTTGTTTGGCGCAGTTTTTAGCTCCGCAACCCCTCCTGGGGAGTAGAGGCCCCAAGTCAGATGACCGACTCACGACCCCTGGTTTACCAAACCAAACCTCTAACCACTGAGCTAAGGGGCCTCTCTGAGCTACGTCATCTTTAAGTTTTGATAATAACTTTGATTAAAATGCTTGGTTCGCCTGGTTTATCTCATCAAATATGGGCACACTTATCTAATAATTTGATTCCAGTGTTTATTTTGATGGATGACCTCGCATAAACCTGCGAACGTTGTTGACAGCCGATACATTATGATCAGCGTTCTTCCATCACTTTCCGCTGCACAGTACAAGATATCACAATTATTATGACTTTTCGTTGTGTCGTTTTCCCAGCCGCTTATCCTGATAAGGGTCGTGGGAGTGCTGGAGCCTATCCCGGCTATCGTCCGGCAAGAGGCGGGGTACTCCCTGAACTGGATGCCAGCCGATCCGCAGGGCACATAGAGACAAACGACCACTTGCACTCACGATCATGCCAAAGGGCAATTTCGAGTCTCCAATTAATATAATTGTCATTAACATCGGAAATTGCAACAAAATTTCTTTTGAATAGAAAGAAATATACCTCTTACCAGATCAGAAATGATTAAACAGCAGCAATCAATCGATTTTCACGCAAGTACCCACAAAACATACAAAAATAACTCAATAAGTAGCAGACTCACCAGACTTCGGCAGAGGCAGTTCAGTGACGGTGTTGAAAGCAAGTAAGAATGTTTGTTCGTCTCGTAATTGTCTGGCGACAAGTCCCCAGTTGTTCACCTGTCGGTGGAAGTCAGCCGCCGTAGCCTCCGGCGCCCTTGCGACGCTGAAGACGACAAGTGCTGCGAAAAACCTGAACGGGTGGACGTATATTTTTAAACTAATAATAGGTAATAATAGGTAAGACCATTGAGAACGGATCCTAATTTGCAACCCTGACCTGGCAGCAGAACACCAAATACAAACCCACAGACAACAAACTGATCCGTGTGATATCGGGACATGACATCACAATTGAGTAGAAAGGTGGAAAAATAAACACACACGGTTTTGTGGCTTGGCTCTGGACGCTGACACCACAGTCTCCACATCGGTGTAACTACATTTTTCTGACTGATTCTTCTGAGAGAGACTCATGGTTTGCACCATCGCCTTCTGTTGGGACTATCCCAACTTGGTACATCTCCTAACACCACCACTCTCACAACGCAATGATCGAAAGCAAGGATGCCCCGATAACGATCTGAACTCATAGTCAGATGGTACTCGTAAAACTGCTCCGATAAGACAACACCAATAGCAATTCACCAACATGACGATACCATCCAGGCAGGTGGAGTAGGAGTCATGTCAGCTGTGTGGAGATCCTTTAAGGTAAACACAGAGACAACGCCGAAGCCGGCTGCAAATTATGCTCCGCAAAATTGCTCGGGCAGTGACGGCGGCCATTCCTCGCCTCTCCGCTCACGGATTTTGGCGGCAGGCCATCTGGCAGCAACTGCCCGACATCGGGTGCTCCTCAGGTTCACATGCTGCGTCGAGTTCTACGTCACGGCACTATGGCGAAAGCACGGCTGGCCTTGCCAGAATAGCCTCGGGCCAAGTAAAAACAGTAGACATGACATTTTTTGGGGGTAA
This sequence comes from Syngnathoides biaculeatus, assembly GCF_019802595.1. NCBI lineage: Eukaryota > Metazoa > Chordata > Actinopteri > Syngnathiformes > Syngnathidae > Syngnathoides > Syngnathoides biaculeatus. The sequence goes on along the minus strand of NC_084662.1, from coordinate 9,328,976 downwards.
AACCTTTGCCATTTTGAAAGAGAAAGACCGAAAACTCAGCGAGTAAGATCTTCAGAAAAAGGTGACACTCTGCACTAGAAGTAAGAACAATAACATGTTTGCTCTATTACAGAGGCAGAATGCGGGACATGCTGGAGAGGCTGCGGAATGTTAGCGAGGATTTGGAGGAGGACGAAGAAATGGAGTATGACGAGAGCAAGTTACCGACAGCTCAAGAGGCAATTGTCTTTGAGAACTCCTCGGACATTGAGACCATCCTGAAGGAAGCCGAGTCCATACGCAAGGAGATTTCCATGCTCCTCCTGGAGGTGGAGCGCCTGGACAAGAACAACGAGCGTTTTCGCACCACCGTCCGCCACTTTTCCACAGTCAAGAGGGACTCGGACGACATCGCCAGGGGGATCCAGAAGCAAGGCCAACAGCTGCACACTCGGATTTTGGCACTGGGTGAGGAAAGCAAAAAAATTAAGAAAAGAGAGGGGCCCGAATCAGCTTCGAGTCGCATTACTTGTATGCAGTACGACTCGCTCATCCTCGCCTTCCAAGCCGCCATGGGGAATTACAACCAGGCGGAGGAACTGCAGCGGCTCATTTGTAGGGAGCGTATCCAGCGGCAGGCCTCCATATTAGGGACCAAAATCACTGACAAGAAACTCGATGAAATTGTAGACAAAGGATGCGAAGGCTGGAGCGAGTTGTACCAGAGCCTGCCGACCCAAGAGGGTCACTCCTCCCGCTGGGCGATGAACGAAATAAAAGACCGACACAATGAGCTGCTCGCACTGGAGGCCCGGCTCAAGGAAGTCCACGAACTGTTCCAGCAAGTGGCCGCCCTGACCGAAGAGCAGTGCTCCATGCTCAATAACATCGAGGCCAACGTGTCGAACACTCAGCACTATATTCAGAAATCCATTGTCGACATCAACAGGGCGAAACAGTACAGGAAAAAAAATCCCTTTTTGCAATGTTGCCCGTGTCTACCATGTTGGACAAGATAAACTGGAACAAGTATTAGGTTTGAGGATTTATATATCCATGAAGTTTTTGGGAGTTTTTGTACAGTCTGCTCCCAACCTTGTGGGGATATTCTCAGGGCAATAAATTGATCACAACTGGACCGTTCCAGTCTTCTAAGAAGATGTTTGGCCTCTCACCCGAGCTGGCTCACGTTACTAGGCTAGTTCGGACAGGACAAGCCTGGCTGTTGGTCTGGAAACCAAAGTATTTGTCGGACGACTTAGCGGGATGACTCAATCTATAAATGGCATCACCCTTTCGGGATGCAAAAGATGCTTTGCAGAGATTCCCGTCAACAGCAGTCATTGGGTGTAAACTCCCTCAGTAATCCAGAATTCCGTTTAGAAGTGACAAAAGGACTCCGTTGTGCGCAGGTGGGAGGTGGTTTGGTCAGCCTGGTCCTATGTTTAGAGATGACCTCTCTCGTTCCTCTTTCAAACCATCTGTCGCTTTGAGGTGCAGCTAGACAACTCAGTGTTGACCAAAGAGTTAATTAAGACTGATGAAGGCTGCTCGGATGAGAGCCGAAAAGTATTCCAAGACAACCAGAACAGTCCAGTTGAAATCCATTCAGTGTCCTGAGAATGAAATGACAAACGTGAGATGAGAATATCCCGAGGCTTGTGGGAACCCTTTTGACAAAGGCCCTGTTTTGTACCAGTTCCACTCTCATCCACAAAGCTAAACGTCAAAGAGTAATCTAGCCCATATCCAAGTCTAGTACTGGTCAGCAGTCAGTCACAAGGCGTCAGCATTGTGAGCCACTAAACTTCCACAGGTCCAATCTACTAAGTTAACTGAAGCCAGCCAGGTCTTGTTCTCGGAATGGATTTTAACCAAAGATTTTTTTTTTTAACTTTTGAGTCAAACTATACATTAAGTCATTACTTTCATAAAAATAATAACTATAAAGTATTTCTCTTTGATGTGGTTGCACTGACGCGGTGAGATGATTTGGAAAGTACTTTGTGCACCATGTTGCTTCATCTGAATTGTTTCATTCCACAGAATAAAGAAAATACTGCATCGAGTCAGTATGTTGTTTCTCATAATCGAATCTGATCGCTGAGGTTTCTGTCCATTGTGTGGAATAAATTTTTGAATCATGTCTCGTGTGTGGGGATGAGATCCTGCACCAAGTGGAGGACATCAAGTATCTTGGAGTTTTGTTCACAAGTGAGGGAAGAATGGTGCGGGAGATTGACAGATGGATCGGTCCAGCGTCTGCATTGATGCGGACTTTGTATCGGTCCGTTGTGGAGAAGAGGGTCGAAGCTCTCAATTTACCAGTCGATCTACGTTCATACCCTCACCTGTGGGCACGAGCTGTGGGTTGTGACCGAAAGAACAAGATCCCAGATGCAAGCGGCCGAAATGAGTTTCCTCCGCTGGGTGCCCGGGCTCTCCCTTAGAGATAGGGTGAGAAGCTCGGTCATCCAGGAAGGGCTCAGTGTCGAGCCGCTGCTCCTCTGCATTGAGAGGAGCCAGATGAGGTGGATGATCCGAATGCCTCCCTGGTGAGGTGTTCTGTCATGATCCTGCCTGTCTGAGCCCTGGCTGGGCAGGTGCCCCAACACACCTGCAGTCATCAGGAGGTGCACACTTGCGCCTAATCCCCAGTAATTACCTGCAGTACTTATCGGACCCAGCGGACGGTCTGGTTTTGCCAGATCGTTGCCACTGATGCCTCGTTCCTGCACTTCCTCGACTCCTGCTGTACCGACCACTACCTGTCTCCCGATCTACCTCGTAAGTCTGACATAATTATCACTGCTGCTCTCGTGGACTGCCTACCTTGTTACCGACTCTGGACTGAATAAAGATATTTCCCGAACTGCCTCCACGTTTCCCGAGTCGTGCATTTGGGTCCAACTCCGCATTGTGGCTATGACATGTTCTAGGTACGTCCCAACAGAAAGAGACCCCGGGGACGACCCAGGACACGCTGGAGAGACTATGTCTCTCGGTTGGCCTGGGAACGCCTCGGGATCCCTCCGGAAGAGCTGCAAGAAGTGGGTGAGGAAAGGGAAGTCTGGGTATCCCTGCTGAAGCTACTTCCTCTGCGACCTGACCCGGAGAAGCGGTAGAAAATGGATGGTTGAAAAACAGAACACACTACCTCGCTACATCCCGCAGAGGCGTTGTTGATTTAGACTCAATTATTTTTTTAGTCTGTGGATTTTAAATTTTTTTGTCAAATCCACCAGACAACGTTCTTCCGGTGGTTATCACACTACAGTGATCACAATAAGAATTCAGACTGAGAAGCAATCCTTGGGGTGACTTGAGAAGTTATTGCATATCATAAGGTCATGCAGAAATAATGTAGTCATGTTATCAAAAATGCAGATGAACAGGTTGGGCCACTGCTAAAAGTAACCCAATCATACCACACATATGCAGCGGAGTGGGAGGTTCAACCGCGACTGGGCACCGGTAAAAAACAACTTGCGGCACACGAGCTGCTCGTTCAAGCGACTCGGACCTAAATCCGCGCGAGGCCTTTTGAACGGATCCATTTGCGGGATCGTAAAAGCCGCACAAGGTAAGGTTGGCCATGCAAAATGATTTTATTCTCATATTTGTGCACTAATCTTTGCTGGAGAAGTAAACACTAGTATGCGTTTATATTTAAAACTACTTTTCGGCACCTTGAGAGCCCCCCCACAGGTTAATGGGAGTCAGACACTTAACAGCCTAAAACTTCTCACGCATGCTTAGGGTGACTAACACGCTCAAAACGTAAAGTTAAATATGCCACCTTATTAGCAGATTTTCCTTCGGCTAGCGGGCTAAGCAGTTGTGCTGGGTCGCTTTGTGGTGATTGTGACAAAGCAACGAGAGCTACGATAACAGACTTCATATAAAGTTTTTATTTTGCAACATCTTCCTCATAACCGTTGTGTACCAGGATGGCCGAGTGGTTAAGGCGTTGGACTTAAGATCCAATGGACGTATGTCCGCGTGGGTTCGAACCCCACTCCTGGTAGCTTTATTTTGATCGGATTTTCGCGACTCTATTGCTTATCAGACGCGGTGATGGAAAGACGAGAAAAAATAACGGTACATACAACATCAAATCTTTGTCGATTCGACGTTCATAGCGCTTCTACTTGATTTTTGAAGTATTTACAGGTGTCAATATGTTATGAAATAAAGAAGTCGACTTCTCGTCGTTTCCAACCGTTATTCAAGCTACCACCAAAATATTTATTTTGTCAAATCGTAAAGAAAAATAAAAAGTAAATATTATCACTTTCGTTTTATCTTCGAGAGAAATGTGATTAATGGGGGGGGAGGGGGTTCACTTCCGCATTCTGAGCGTGGCGTCAATCGTTTCTCATCTGCGATTGGTCAGATGACGAATAAGCGCCGCCGATTGGTGGAAAAATATAAAACGGACGAAGGCGATTGGTCCTCGCTCCTACATTTTGTATACGCCTCGACGACTGTCCCGATGCGTCATCAGTAGAAAAAATATAAAACTGTAATACGGTTTCTAAATAGAATTGCTGGTTTATTTCCGTCAGGATGCCATTTTCTGCACAATTATAACACATAAGGTAGGTATGTGTTGGTGGTAACTACAACATCATGACACTAGAGGCCACTCAAAGTTAGTTTGCCACTTGTCTCGGTTGTCCGGAAGCCAAAGGAAGTTTTAAAGCTTTTACTACATATCCAAAAGACATGGAGGCTATTTGAAGCTTACGTCCAGCCACAGTACGCGAAACAAGTGGAACCATTCTGACTAACCGTGTTTATTCTGCTTTAGGCATTTTACATTGAGGTTTACTGTCACGTGTTTACATCCGGGTACTGTCCACCACCAGCGCCATACTGGAGATGGGGATGTCAAAATCATTTCCGTTACTGGCCACATTGTAGTAATGGGTGCCCTCAGAGGACCGCTGTGACTGTAAAACCATAAAAATCCCATGTAATCATATTTGCAGATAAAATTTATGAATTAGTTTTGGAATCAGAAGTCAAGGGTATCGGGGTTTTCAACCATTGTTCATGTTTGGTCACACAAAAATGCTAATAATATGTCAACGTTATCATTTGTGATGTGACAATTTCTAATTTTGGTACAGATTTTAACTAGAATCATGGTAGTTGACTCACATAAGTTGCCTTTGCGGGCCACGTCGAATCATGTGGCGGGCCCGAGTTTGACGCCCGTAGCCTGAATAGTGACACGTTAGCTCTTATTTCAGGAAAGCGGTGTGATGAAAATGTGACGTCATACAACTTCCGGTTTTGAAAACGACCAACGTATTGATTGGGTGAATTGCAGGTAATCGGTGCAAAAGCTTCTTACCCCGCACCGAGTGACTTGGCCACACCTGACTGACCTGTTGCGTATTTTGCGGAGTTTGCCAGCTGTTTCTGTGAGTAGCCAATGAGTCTGCTGAAAATACGGTTCTGAGGTCACTAGTCCACCTTAAGTCATCTAAGAAGTGCATGTAGCATCAAATATTGTGTTTTAGTTCAATATTTCAGGTTCTCTCAAGGATCTAACATCTTGTATTCAGTATTTTGTAAGATGCTAGGTATCACTATGCTCATCTTAGCATAAAAGAGAACTAACTCGTTAATTACTATATCATACACATCTCAGTCAGGATTTAAGGCAAATAAAGTTTTGCATAAATGTAAGCTGACAGTTAATTAAGACATCAAATCAACAAACTATGCGTAACATAAACACACTGGATAATAATGAATATCCTCATTATGGCAAAAATAAATCTGGATCTTGTACGCAAAGAGTGGAAATGCGATAGGTCAGGGGTGTCATACTCATTTTTGTCGCGGGCCACATTTTAGTCCCGGTTGCCCCCATTATGACTGTAAACCCATAAAAATATTGAACCTCCTCATTATATTTACACATTAAATTTCTGAACTAGTTTTGGAATCAAAAATCAAAGGTAATGGGTTTTTCAACTATTGTTGTTTGGCAAACACACAAATGTTTTATCATTTATGATATAACAATTTGAAAGTTTGGTACAGATTTTAACAAAAATCACGGAAGTTAATACACGTGATTTGTCTTTGCGGGCCGCATAAAATCACGCGGCGGGGCAGATCTGGCCCACAGGCCTTTAGTTTGACACCAGTGGTGTAGGTAAACAAAAAAGATTTTCACGTTTGTCAACTAGCTAGCGGTGCCCTCAAAACAAAAAATAAATAAGCAAATGAATGATGGGCAGTCCGGGTGGACGAAATGACACACGCGATATTTGGAATTGACATCATTTTTCTTTAGATCATTTTTTCCAGTATTCCAGCTGAGTCATGTCTCTGTGGGAGGCGAGGAGCAAGGAGAAACAGAGAGAGGCAGGACGGCAAGAGAGAAAAGGGGGATTTTTTTCATACTTCTTTCAGGAGTCGGGAGGTTGGAAATGGGACCGGTCGCCAGCTCGCTCGTTCTGCCGTTTTTGTGCTCGCTGGGCTTCTGCGTTCTGGCCGGGACACTGCAACCGACACAGGTCTGTACTGAGCTCTTGAATGCCCTAAAAACTAAAATAAATTATGTATATGGCTTGGTTTTATTGTTAAAATGAGGTTGAAAAGTGCATGCACTAAAGGAGGACGTCATGAGAAGACTATTTTACTGGATTTTCTATTCCCTGGAGGGATTACATAATTGATGGATAATATTGGTAACACCCTTTAGAACAGAGTTAGACAGAAGTTCCACATTTGATTTTTAAAACAAAGAAAGATGGACAGGGTTCAATCATAGATGAGTCTTTTAAAATAATAATAAAAAAAACATGAATATATGTAAGTGAAACGTGCCATTGTTCATGTTAGTAAAAAAAAATAATTCATTTTGAAGTTTTTAATCATACATTTTCAGATTTATTTTATTATATGCCACTAATTTTTAAATTTTGAAAAAGTAAAATGTATGATTTTATTATTTACAATAATTTTTATAATTAGCTAAATGAATGAAATAGCTTAAATCCATGAAATAAAAACTAAAACAAAATTCAAAAATAGCTAATGAGCTAAATGCTACTTAGTGTACCACAGTTACGAGGACTACGCAGGGGCGTATAATAAGTGCCTGGAGGAAAAATTATGTGTTTTTTTTAGCCAAATTTTGAGAAAAAAAAATGAAAAATCATAAATATTCCTAGGCTCTTGGTAATATAGCTAAATGTTAAACTAGAGCACGCTGTCGAGCTGAAGACAACTTGCTAACTCGCTGGTCAAATGAAGCTAGCTGGAGTAATTGCGTAACCTAAATTAGCTGCTAAACTAAACGCTCACCAATGGGAACTGACTGGTAAACTAGCACTAGCTGGCTAATGTACCTAGCTGCTATATCAAAGCTGAAGCTAGCTGGCTAACTCCTGTAATGCTTTTCATTCCAAGGCAATGTAACGCCAATTTTTCGTGTCTCTGTGTACGCATCAGGTGTCTCTTGCAGATGTGAAAAAGTCACGAGGAGATGTTCCCGACGTTCCAATATCGGAAGTGGAGCCCACAAACCCGGCAACAGACTTTGAAATCTCCTACAACTACGTTTGTGCGTGATCACACCAATTGCTTTTTATTTTATATCCATCCACCCATCCGTCCAGTTTCTGAGCCGGGAGAACATGGAAACTCCTCACAGGGGAGGCCGAGATTTGAACCCCGGTCCTAAGAACTGTGATCCCAGCGCTCTAACCAATTGCTCCACCGTTCCGCCTTTTATATATTTTTTTCAACTAATATAATTCATAATAATTTATCATCTCTCAGCAGAGTAACATTGTCTTCTTCTACAGTGTCCAGACTGGCCGGGATGGACCAGGCCATGCACAGGCTCAACGTGGGCCACTATACCGTGGGGGTCGGTGTGGACCAGCTAATGGAGCGTCTGTCCCGGATGGATGGTACCAAGTCTTGCTAACGGTAACCTGTGTCACTGCTTGCTTTAACTGATGTTTTCGCTTCATCCCCAACACGGTAGCCAAGATTGTGGAGCTGGAGGACAAAATCCGAGAAGTCTACCAACACAGCAAAGACAACCGCAAAGAGACAGGTAGACTGGAAGGTAAGCCAAAGTCCGTGGTTTTATCTAGACTTCACAGGATTTAGGAACATTTTGAAGATCAGAATTACCAAATGCAGTTGTAAGGACAGAAAGAGGGTCTGGATTTAATTTAACATGTGATTGGAACCTTTAAGTTCTGGGAACTACTCGTACTAATAAACTCCTTGAACTTTGGTTGGAAATGCAACTTTAGAAAATGTGTTTCAAAGACTTCATCATTTTTTTTTAACCACAAGAGCGAGCCAAAGTCAGGATACGACTTTGGATGGAGGACGATAACCAGAGAACAAGTCTGAAACCATTTTTGTTCTCTGGCAATCAGGTTGCCAGAAGGGTCTGCGGATGGGCTACAAATGCTACCTAGTCTACCACAGCTACGAGGACTTCGCGGGGGCGTCCAAGAAGTGCCTGGAGCGGGGGGGCCGCATGGCTATGCCGCGAGACCGCCGCGAGCAGGAGGCGCTGGCCGACTACGTCAAGTCGTTCTTCCGGTCGGGCAACCGGCCCGTGTGGCTAGGCATCAACGACCTGGCAGCCGAGGGCGTGTACATCTTTGACGACGGTACGCCCGTCTCCTACTTCCAGTGGCGGAGACACTTTCTGGCCGGCCAGCCGGACGGCGGCAAGCACGAGAACTGCGTGGCAATGGCGTCAGACGACGGTGATTGGTGGGATCACTACTGCGACAGGACCATGAACTACATGTGCGAGTTTGATGACAGGGTGGCACTTTAGCTGAACTCCATCTCAATTTTAACCATTAAAAGCATACAAACTGTACTTCACCGAAGGGCCAACTCCATGGGCCTTGGCCGACCCCTAAAACCGACATTGGTCTTAATGTTAGCTGGCTAGCCGGAGCTAAGTAGCAGGTAATACTGAGGTGGCTAAGTGGCTAACAAAGCCGAGGTTGCTAACCGATGTCAACCAACTAACTTAAGTGGCTAGCTAGCTAAGTGTACTTAAGTGGCTAACAATACGTAGCTGGCTAGCTCATATTTCATTTACCTTCTGAGGTTTATTATTTATACCGTCCTTTATCCCTGCTTAAAAACAATTCTATAGAACATTTCTAAAGAATTTCTATAGAACTTTAAAACCCAAGTCCTATAGAAATTATATTCTTTAGAAATTCTATAGAAAAATCTCAGCCAAAGTTTTATAGAAGAAGTTATTCTGCACAAATTGTATAGAATTCTATAGATTTCTATACAATTTCTATAGAATTTTTTTTTTTTAGTAGGGGGACTAGAGTGGGCCCTTGTGTATCATAATTTCAATCGTCCATATGTGTTTTGCGAATTGTAGAATTGTACCGTGTAAGTGGAGTTAAGGAGCTAACGATAACTAGCTGGGTAACCAGTTGATACACGCTGCGGATACATGGAAAAATATTTCCATATTGCAACATTTGTGACAGTGACATGATAAATGAAACATTTTGATATTAGAAATGAATTAAATCAGATACGTAATTTTGTGTGACATTTGCTTCCTCAGAAATTGTTCATACGGATTGCATGTAAATAATTTTATATCAACGTTAACATATGGGGGGGGGAAATCTGATCTTTGTGTTTCCTTCTAAATGACACAATCCTGTGTAACTTTATTTAAAATTAATACACCACGGTTGTTTTCCTAATACAGTAGTTAAATACAAATAAAGACTGATGCACTTGAAAAGATGGATGGACGATATTTTGTTATATCCAATAATTACCACTAGGTGTCACAATAGATCTGTCCAAAATAATTGCATTGAGCGATTGAATGCACATGTACAGTGTTTTAAAAAGTATTAGTCATCAAATATATATATATGATATACTGTAAATACATTTGAGAGCTATGAGTGGTGGTGGTGATTTTATATCTGGTCAGCTGAGCAGATCTGGTCCTGTTGGACTCAGCGGACTCGGCTGGTTCTCTTGGGCAAAGGGGACTGACCGGTCTGCTGGGACAGGCAACCGAACACCATGCTGACACCTTCATTTCGAACCTATTGGGGGAGGTCATGCAGGGTTCACAACTGACACTGTTGTTATTGTACTCGACGCACACTCACAACACCACTTCGCAGTCATCCCGGACTCACAGAACCATCTTTGGTAATTTTGTTCTGTAAATTCTGACAGCCTGTACAAGAAAAAAAAAAAAAGAAAATTGGGTCTAGTATTGCACTATTTTGCCTCACTTGTAACATGTACAGTAGTTGAACTACTAGTATACCATAGATATATATTCATAGGTGTCAAATACATTCTCGTCACGAGCCACATTGTGGTTAAGTTTGACCTCACAGTGCAGTTATGACTGTGAAACCGTATAAATACTTATTTGCCTCATCATATTGCATATACTGTACACAACAAATGGATTTTTTAAAATAAGACTATTTTAGTACGAATCATGGACGTTGACATGGTTTCACGGGCCATGTCCAATGATGTGGTGGACTCGATCTGGCCCCACGGTCCTTAGGTTTGACACCGGTTGGTCATTCGATATGTCTGGCTTGTGGAACTGAGCCGTGTTGACAAAGGCGCCGTGACAACCGAGACGGAGGCCTGACAACACCTCTGCTTTATTCCCAAAGTTGCAAGTTTCCTTCCCCGGATCTATTATTCAGTCTCATTCTAATTCGGCCCATGCAAGGCTTTTGCTGTCCTACGCTAGGCGCTGTGCAATAATAATAATAATAATAATAATAATAGTAGTAGTAATCACAAAGAATTTGACATCTTTTTTGTAATTGTTATCTTTTTTATTGAGTGTATATCCAATTGATTCACATTGTCTTACTTGTTTTGAAGGCATTGATATGAGCATCACCACTTCCCATATTAACAGTTTAAATTTCCCACACTGTATATGTTATCTGTTGTATATTAATATGTTGCAAAGTTCATTCAAATGCATCGCAGGTTGAGTGGCGTTAGGTCACGTGACCCAAAACCACGCCATGTTTCCATCGTGGCGAAGGGAAACTTCTCTCGCCAAGTGGGGGGGATTTGAAGCTGCAGATCCTGAATCAAAAACCTCCAGTGGCGAGAAGTGTGCGTTCGGTTTGTTATTTCAAAATAAAAAAAAATTAACCTTTGAAGAATATAACAGCGTTGGAGGATCCATCGTTAGTAATCAATATTTAGATGTTTAAATAGAACTTTGAGGTGTGAAGCTACACTAAAACGCAGAAACCCAAGACCATCTTTTGGGCTCTTCTCAACTAAATTTTTACTTTGAAAAACGAACATTAGCATTTCCGCCTCTCCAGCGCCTCACTCCGGATAATTGATGGCAATTCTCGCCAGAAGGCTTAAAAAAAACTGCAACACAGGAACAAAGTTGTGAGTCGCGGCTGTCTTTCCACACATTCTCCCGTATTTCATTTTCCGTAAGACTTCTTTTGCCTTTTCAAACAGGACAATTTGTTTGCATGCGTTCTTAATTACGACACCTTGATTTTCATTTCGGAACAAAAAAAAAAAAAGCCGTCCAACTTTTTTTGTTCTTTATTTTTCTGGCATTCAGTGGATATTAGCAGTGGATGTACTTCGGGAGTTTTTCCACGTCATTTTACGAAGGAGTGAGTGACTTGTACCTCGAAAAATGTCTTAAGAAATTCCCAATAGGATATCTGCCTTTTAAGCTTTCCGCGACTCGAGTTGTCACCGTTCTGGCCTGACTCGGACGGTTTGGACTTGTTTTGCGGCGGTGCACGTCGCCTTCATCCGTCCGGGTGACAGCAGAGGTGAGGTCTCATTTTTTTTTTTTGGGGTGGTGGTGGGGGGGTCGGGGGCTGATTTCAACACTGCAAAAAAATGGATCAAACATGAAAAGTTTCAAACTTTCAGATTGAAGTTTCCAAACGTTGGTGATTGCATGTGTTGATCTGTGTTGTCATATTTTTTTTGGTTCAAACTTAATGGAAGAGGAACTGGAATTGTGACTCACTTAAGGGGACAGTATACACACACACACACAAACACACAAAATGTTTTCAGGCGAAGGTGTTGACAGGTAACTTTTGATTTCATGACACACGCGTACGAATGCTCACCTTGCAACACTCTTCTTCCATTGAATGACCCTTATGGAAATGGCTGTATGATTATAATATGCAAGGATGCAAGTGCAAGTTCCAGACTTGGATGGGGGCAATGAAACTCAACTCACTTCACAACAAGCAGCAGTTTTGCAGATTGGAGACAATTCTTCAAATTCGTGGGTCAAACTAAATACAAAACAGATAATTGCACATTGTGTATTCAAAACAACCACATAAGTCTACATGAGCCTGTTTAGCTCAATACTAACAATGGAAAATACCAAAGGTAGGGTAGAGAATAACATCGGTGCCTCAGTGTTCCTCGAAGCAACAGAACAAAAACATTGGAGCAACACATGTAGATGGACAATATAACATCACCCATTTGCATGCGTTCTTTATCCACTGGAAACAATTCCTAACACAGGGAGTCCTCGGGTCTAAGACTGAGATCAGTTCCTACAGTAGCGACTTAACTTGAATTTCGACTTAAGTCAGATTCCACCATTGAAAATCAGAATTTACATCAAAATACTTTGTATAAAAAAAAAACACATTGAAATAAACGAGATGATGTACTTAGCGTGACTGCTGAGAGGTGGATGGAGAAGAAGAAGGGAGGGTAAGGAAGGAAGGAAGGAAAAGAAGTCTGTTAGCTATTGCGAAGAAACCTGGTCCTCAATCCTCTCCATCTCGACAAGTATCAAAGAACCTTGTTTTGTGATCATTGTACAGAACTGTTCACATGAAAATACGGGCTTTGTCTTTACCAATTGTCACCACAGTCGACCGACTAAAGCCTCGGTGGTGTCGGTGTCCCTCCTTCCCCCAATCTTTTCATGATCTTGAGCTTCGTTACCGTGGTCATGGATTTTCTTTTGTCTGCAGAAGCATTGCTGAAAGGCACAGCGTTCTTCTTTGGGGCGACAATGTCTAAAAAGGAGGGCGGAAAATACGAAGATACTCCCGGCCCACAAACACGGAAAAGCTGTTGCCAGACGAAATGGCGGATGGGGGACGGGCGTTGTAAAGTCGAAATGTCTTAGGTCGAGACCGTCTTAACCCGAGGACTCCCTGCAGTACAATCTCCATTGAATTGGGTAAAAAAAAACAAAACAAAAAAAACATGTCATGATGTCATTAGTGTTTGTGTTTTTGAAGCACAATATTATGGAGTGCAGTTTTTCTTAATCCAAAAACACAACGCAAATTTTTGTCGGGGGGTGGCTGGAACAGATTAACAGCGATGCTAATTTATTATTAGCATTAGTAATACGGGTCAGGGGTCTTACACCCACGGGAAACACCCCCCATGCTTTTGATACCTACACTCTTCTCTGTTCAAACAGTGCGTGGGCTGTGGCAAATATCGTTTTTAGTAAATGCTAAAAAAAATGAACAGCAGGTTGCAAATGGACCCGTGGGCTGTAGTTTGAGCACTGCTGCTTTAAGGCAGATCCTAAGCACCTCGGTTGTTTGGGTTTGTCCGCACTTGTATTCACTTTATCACGGACGGGCCTTCCTTCGCTGCTATTTTGGTTCCTTGCATCACCCATCGAGAAGTTCCACCGACAAAGAAAATCTCCTTTCATGGTAAAGCAGAAGTTTTACGTTCATATTCCGTCACGGGTCACTTTGGTTTCCCTGAAACCGCTGGCAAAAGTTCAGTTTTCTGATTGAATCCACATGTAATCAAGACAATTAGTAAAATAATCTGAGATAACTTCCAAACGGTGGGAACATTCGCGGAGGTTATCGCAGCATCAGTTGTCCACCTTCGTGAGTATTCCGAGGGTGTCTGGCCGAGGCCGCGCGATTACGATCGCTCGTCTCCTTATCTGTGATGACGACAGAACAGGAAGTTACATCCGGTTCAAATCATAACCCTTAAGCAGGCAGACATTTCATTGTTTTGTTGCATTGTGCACCGATTCCGGCAACTGTTGTGCATTAATATGATTATGATTTGTGTCGTGCGTTTGCACAAACGAATGTTTTCTGACGCTTGCAGGTGCGGCGCGGCCTGGAATAATCAAAAGGCTTTATTTGCAATCATGGCGTCACTCGGCGACCTCACGGAGGGCGGCGCCAACGAGGAGTTCAGTGACATCATTAAGTCGCGATCAGGTAGGTCCATTGTGAGCCGTCAAAATTGTGCAACGTCAAGCCGTCGTCTCTTTTCTCAACCGCTCCGGGCGTGTCCGTTGAGCGTTCCGAAACCACACCCCGGCCAGCTGTCAATTAAATACGGCTTCTTCCCACCGGAAAATCAACGCTACTTCGTCTGGCATCTTGCCTATACATAATTACACGTTGGAGCCATAAAAATAAATCTCACCCGGGTCGTGTTTGGGCTTTCCAACAAGCGCAACAACAGCTAAAGCAGTCGCACCGAAACAAAGTCACCTGTTCGCACACGGGCCCGACTGTGGAGGCACAACCGGAGATACTTGTTGGAAAGGACAAAGACGGTAATCTTAAGCTAATCATTCGAGAATGGTGAGATGCCATCAAAAATTGCCACTCTCACGATCCTTTCCTCCTAGGATCATTCCAAACTACGTTAAAACAACTTTTTTTTTTTTTTTAAATTCCATAAGGAATTGAGTGGGGGGAAAAAAAATGCTACGAATCCTCTCTGGACCAAATAAAATTTTGCAGAGAGGAAAAATCTGATACCTTTAGAAAACGATACTCTGGATTCAAAATTTTCGATTGTATTAAAACTGTTGCAAATTTGCAACCCCTGCCCGGAAATGCAATATTTTCCGTATCATTTTGCTTCGCGGTAAGTGACGCAATAAAACAAACGATGCGCTGACTAATAAGCGGTGTCACAAGCAGATATGACTCGACACGCAAACTTTAGTACAGGACAGTACGCTTCCTTTTGCACCCAACAATCACAGCAATCCATTTTTAATAAAGAAGCCCACTTAACAGTATCCAACTGAATTATTTTCACTCGTTATTCTCTAAAGATCATCCAGCCTTTCAATCTTGAGGCAACATAATGCCGCACAGCTCCCGCAGAGTGAGAAAACGGGCGTATTTTTGCTGCTCTTCTCAGACAGTTGAGTTCTCTGGGTATTTTAAATACTTCCGTCCACCCATTTTCTTTGCCGCTTATCCTCACGAGGGTCGCGGGGAGTGCCGGAGCCCATCCCAGCTGTCAACGGGCAGTAGGCAATTTAGAGTGTCCAATTAATGTTGCACGTTTTTGGGATGTGGGAGGAAGCCGGAGTGCCCGGAGGAAAGGCACGGGGAGAACTTGCAAACTCCACACAGGCTGGGGCCCGGGATCGAACCCGGGTCCTGAGAACTGTGAGGCCAACGCTTGTACAAGCTGAGCCACTGTGCCGCTTTTAAATACTTTAAATTGGTTAATAATACAACGTGGGGAGTGACAAATAGGATAGGTTTGTGAAAAAAGTGTGAAATTGATCATGTTTGGTCGGCAACCAGATGCAGTTTTCCTGTTCTTTGTCTGTGCACTCACTAGAAATCCAGCACTTTACGACGAACATGAGCACATTTTTTTGCGACTTTGCACCCTCTAGCTCGGTGCCAGTTTTCCTTTCCTATCCTCTCGCCCTGCCTCGCTGATTCCACGCCTGGAATTCCACTGTGCCGTTTGCAGTTTGTAATTTACGTTTGTGTCCAGACCACAATGGCTCCCCCCTCTCGCAAAGATTCAGGTTTCCTAGCGACCCATACCCCCCCCCCCCCGTAATGTTTTTTTTTTTTAATGGCATTGGGGGGCGGGGGGGTTGTTGGCACGTAGCCTAGTTACTGAACCCAAAACTCATGGAGCAAATACAGGAAAACTTTTACTACCCTGCAGGTCTCATATTGTGTGTGTGAAGGGGATTACACGAAGTTGGATCCAGTCATAGGAAACGGCTTTAAATCGCAGCGCAGGCGGGCCCCCGCGCACCACGTCAAAGCTTTTCAAACTGTCGCTCACACCGACTACACAGTCGACGGTGAGAAACACGTGCGAGGCGGGGCCGGCGAGACGGATGTTTTCGCAGCTGAGACAAGCCCCTCTAAGAAAACATTAACGCGCTCGTAACTGCCGGCCGCCATGTCGCTGAACACACCGAGAGAGTCGCACCACCGTTACTGATTGACAGGACGGCGTCTTTGGTCATCCTGATCTTTAGACGAGCCCGTTCTATAATTTTGATAGTTGTGCCGCGTGAACGCAGGAGGTCAACGGGCTAAATCCCGTCTGCATATACTTATCCAAACTCATTTTTGCGCAGTGTCATGGGAGGGGGGGGGCAAGTCGATATTTCCATGGTATCACCCAGTTATTCGATCCCGCATTGCAGCGATGTGGAAAAGAAGGTACCTTCCGGAGCGTTGCGTCCTGCTCCAACAATTCCAGGCGGAGTTTGGTCGTCGTCTGAACTCACGATAAAATTCCAAACTACAGTGAAACTGTTTTTTCGCCGGGGATGTTCAAGACCGAACCATCATTGGCAGGGTGGCATTTTTTTTGCCTTATTGAGATAAAAGTCTCCTAACAGGCCACAATCAAGGAAATAACACTTCTTTTTTGTTTATGGTTAAGTTATATGATAACTTGAGGCAGCCATGTTGGGTCAGGAAGGAAAGGGAAATAACTCCGTGCTAACTTTGACCAATTGAGTTATCCTCTCCGGATACCAAATTATGGCTTCAGATTAAAGCACTTAAATATTTTGATTATACTGAAGGATATAATGCGTGAAAATCATGATGACCCAAAAATGGGACGCTGCCCACGAATTCATAGCTAAAGTTTTACATTGAAGGAATAAAACCTTTGTGTTAGGAAAAATCTTACACTGGACGGACATTTTGAATTCAAAATTGAAATTTTAGCTATATGCATTGGGCAGAATCCGATTGTGGTGTTAGGCTAGCTGTATGCAAAAATATTGTCGTATCACGTTATTGCAGGTAAAGTTTTACTGTGATTTGATTAGCTAGATAACTTGTTTTAATTCAATCGAGAAAGCTCTGCCGGTACATTCGTTACTGTAAAAATGAAAAAAGTCATATTTTGCTGGATAAAGTCAAATGATAGTTGAACAATAAAATTATTTATTTCTAAAAAAAAAACGAGTAACTACTTCTCCGGTCTCGTCCGATTTGTGATGTAACGTCAGCGCGGAAACTAACTGATGTCAGCCATGCGACTTAGCTAGTTAGCTACCTCGGTTGCGACTTTTTAGTATTAGTATTCACGAAACGTCGTTATGGTAACACTCACAGCTGGTTGCAAACGTTGATTTCAAGGCAGCATGATAGTAATATATCAAAATTGACTTGAATTTGTTGAAGAATGAGAGGTGACACACGTAAACTTGATATCATATTACTGCTATGCTAACCAATTTCCCCACACATCCAAACAACGAACCGTACGATAAGACGTTTTTATATCACATGATGATTTTTATCATAATACTGCACAGTCCTACTTGGTACTACAGCACGTGGAAAAACTCCAAGGTTAAATCAGTCCATTGTGGTTTCTTGTTCCCATTTTATGCCATTTACAGTTCAGGCTAGCTTTTGTCAAACCTTCAGAAAATCGAAACCACATTGTCGTCAATCGTCACATTGGTTGCCAGACACCTGGAGATTGATGAAATATTTTCTTTCTGTCTATCTAAAAATATATGGGTTGACTTAGACGGAACAAACGAGTGAGTAGAATGTCACATTCCAGGCTGGTCTTGAAGTGGGTAGATTTTGCCACATGGCAGAACGTTTAAACCGCGCCCTTGTCCGATTGATCTGCCTTGCTCATTCCTGAGGGAAGACAAATGTTAGAGGTCAAATATCTTCCTCACACTTCGAATGCGACTTTCTCTCTCTCTCTCTCTCTCTCTCTCTCTCTCTCTTGTTGTTCCTGGTTCCTTTTTGTTTTGTCATTCCCTCACGATCGTCTCTTGTGAACATACGTCTTCGTCCGTCCGCTCACACTTTTGGGCGTGACGTGAAAACCCAACGAAGATGCCGCAGCTGAGAGGAGGAATGTGATTGTCGCCAAATGGAGGGTGTGGCGTCAAGTTTTCTGACGGCCGGTTGGACCGTGTAATGGGATGCGTTCCAGCTGGTGTGTGTGTCTCATGTGCGTTGGTGTGCTCTCATGATGCGACGGTTTGGATTGCTTTTACATGAATAACTTGGGGAAATATGGAAACCATCTCCAGTTGCATTTTGCCACCTGACCAGCAGAGTTGTCACATAAGTGTTGACAGTTGCGTGCAAGGAAGCAAAACGTGTTCACGGCACCAACATATTGTTTTTCCCCAGTTTTGTCGTTGTATAGCCTTCATTGTTAGGGGACCGAGCAGTGAGCTGTGAGGTCCCCCATCTGTAGAAGTTATTTTCCTTGGATTTGGCATTTTTTTTTTTTTTTGGTTTTGACGTATGGACGCTTGAGCCGTTCAAATGTCAAGAATCACTTGACAGAAACACAAAATGAAGAATAAAAGAAAAGCTGGCACCTATTCAACTTTGAGAAAATGACATAAGAGCAAAGAAACCTGAACGTTTTGTTTTATTGTTAGTGGAATTATTTCACTGTGATTGGTTGTCCCGGCCAGGGTGTACCCGGGTTCTGCTGCCAAAAGTCAGATGGGTTAGGCTCCGGCTCGGTTTAGGATTAGATGTCAAAAATGGGCGGCTGGATCATAGAATTTGGAACGTTGTCGTGTCTTTGGGTCGTCCGCGGGAGTGTGTCGTTCCCATTTCTTTGACCCGTGAATCTTCAGTTCCCACAAGCGAGCCTTCCTGGTGTAAATCTCACTGCTCTGCGCCAGGCCAAGTTACCCTCTGAACCCTCGCATGACAGGATTTACTGAAATGAAGAAAAAAAAAAAAAAAAAAAAAAAAGAAAAGAAAAATGGACAGGCCAGGAGAGATTACGTTAACCCTTTCAAGCTCTTCAAAGTGAACAAAGGTGACCGAAACAACCCCCGAGACTATTTCTGTCTCTCTCTCTTTTAGGGGCTGCTTGCACTTCTTTTCATAACTGCAGTATGTGTGTAAAAGTGGAAGTTTTTGAAAACAATAACAAGTGCTTTGGTCTGAAAGGTTAAGCTGTTTATGTCTGTGTTAAGCGATCAGTCTGGCCATGCGTGAGTTCCTCACAACCTCCAAAAAAACAATGGTGGAGCAGTTTTTTTTCAATAGACCATCAATATTTAAATAAAGTATGGGAATAATTGTTAAGAATTTGCTCGAATGTGTGGAATTGCAATTGATTAACTGTGTCTCGACGGAATTGAGACAAACAAACCTCTACGACGACTACAAATTCAACATGAGATCAGATGCGTCCAACTTCTCTGGCAGCATTAGTCTGCACCAAAACAATAACTTGGAAACAGGAGCAGGCCACACCCCTCAATGGCACATATCCAAAATGTAAACATTACACTAAATGCAGTAATTGCACTTTGTAAAACCAGTTTTCCTGACATTATATCATACATTATTCAGTACAGTGACCTGCTATTTGTACTCATTAAAGAAACTGCAAAACCAACTCAGAGATCTGTTTCGAAATACATTACGCAGTGTTTGAAGTTGTGGCGGCAGGGTGCACGACTGGTTAGACCATCCGCCTCACAGTTCTAAGGACCGGGGTTCAAATCCCGGCCACACCTGTGTGGTTTTTTTCCAGGCACTCTGGTGTCCTCCCACATTCCCCAAACGTGCATGACGGGGGTGAACTGAAGACTCTAAATAGTTGTTTCTATGTTCCCTGCGATTGGCTGGCAACCAGTTCAGGGTGTCCCTCGCCTCCTGCCTGAAGATAGCTGGGGACAAGCTCCAGTGACTCTTGTGAGGATAAGCATCTCAGAAAATGGATGTTTGCAGATAGTTGCTGAAAACGTGCAAAGACTGAGAGCTGTGTGTTACTCACTCGTGGAGATACAACTTTTTTTTTTCTTTTTTTTTTTTTTTTTTTTTTTTTTTTTTTTTAAACCTGTTCCCTTCTCCAGATTTTTCCTTTTTCAGCCGTGGCTGAAACACCGCCTGGTGACGGGCCCTGGCATGAGTTATGACTTGAGTGCCTTTGTGAGCATCAGGGGCTATCCGGTGCAGTTGGGACATGGAGTTAGTTACCAAGCTATGTCCACTTCCCTGTCGATAGTGGCCTCTTGGCATGGCCTTTTTAGAGAGAAGAAATACGGAAGAGTGTGGAGGGAGGGAAGACATTTTCTTTAAAGAGTCGGATTGGACTGTCAGCCTTTGAACACGGACTTCGGGCTCGCGTGGCGGCTTTAGAGCGCCTCATTGTGATGCCGTGGAAAAGCGACGCAACGTTTTGACTTTTCGCGTTCCTCGCCTCAAACACAATTTTCTATAGGCACAAGAAATACTACACAAAGAAGCCTTCAATTTTCTAGGTCATAGAATTGGTATGTGATTTATGAACCGCAGTTGTGCGGGGCGGGGTTTCAGCATATTTAGCGGACACACCCACAGAATTTGGGAGGGGAGAAAACAGCTTTTTTTTTTCCCCTTTGATTTTGGAGCCAGGTGGCACTGTGATGACTGGTTAGAGTGTCTGCCTCACAGTTCTTGATGACCCGGGTTAAAATCCCGGCCCTGGCTGTGTGCGCTATCCATGTTCTCCTTATGCCTGCATGGGATATCTTCAGTCACTCCAGTTTCCACCATCCCAAAATCATGCATGATAGGTAATTGAAGACCTGAAATTGCCTGTAGGTGTGAACGGTTGGTTGTTTATGTGTGCCCTCCAATTGGCTGGCAACCAGTTCAAGGTGTACCCCGCCTGCTGCCCGAAGATAGCTGGGATAGACTGTCGCACTCTGGTGACCCTTGTGAGGATAAGCAGTTTAAATATTGGATGAATGGATGGATTTTGGAGCCTCATTTTGCATACAGTGTTACCTCTACTTACGAGCGTCTGGAATCATAAATTAAATTCAGGTTACGAAACACTTCCTTGAAAAAATATTGTCTCTAGTTACAAAGGAATATTCAGGATAAGAAAGGCAAAAATAGGCACTGGATTCGCAGCCCCCAAATTCCACCGAACCTGTAGTGCAATAGAGCTTCTCTCCCATTGGCTATCTCCGTAGCATTTTCCTGGGATCCCATTGGCTAGGAGGAACGTCACTCTTTACCCACAATGCTTTTCGTTTCCCTTGGACACTCGAGGGTCACCGAATCACACGCTAGCGCTTTCACACGCTTTAAAACGTTAGCCCACCTTGGTAAAGTACAACTTTTTGGGTGTGTTTTTCGTTTAGTTTCTTTCTTCACCATGGGTCCCAAGAAACTTTAGTGTAATTGTTGTGTGCATTCGTACGTATGTTTTCTCTCTGTTGTCGAACGTCCCCCACGATGCCTTTTGCTTCTCACTCACCTTTCTCTTCGCATAGTCGCCCAACGCCAAAGGTAACTGAACATTTTATTTATCATAATTTGTTATTCTTTACATTATTTAGTTTGAATGCTTATTTTGATCTTGGAACAGATTAGGCTATTTACATGTAAAATGCGCTTTTACATACAAAAAATACTAACGTTACAAAATGACTTCCGGGACAAATTAATTTCATAAGTAGAGGTACCACTGTATTATGCCATTATTATTATTATTTTTTTTTTTAATCAATCCATTTGAACTCCAGTCCTCAGAACTGTGAGGCAGACGCTCAAACCAACCCGGCAACATGACTAATTTATTTCAGTGGAAATTCTCTTTTTGTGTTTGTTATTTTTTTTGGTCGTTTCTCCTCGTCCACTTTGAGTCCTCCTTTGCTGAGAACGGAACACCTACTCGTTGCCTCTTTAGAAAGACGTCGGGTTACTTCAGAACAAAGTCTATTCCCTCGCCGTCGAGGAAAGGATCAGAGAACAACAAAACACAGGAAAAATTAACTTCCCTTGCCTTCCGTTTCACTCTCACTGCGGGGAAAGTTCAGTTGGCTTTGCGAACAAACAGTTTTGGACTACAAGGGCACTCAACTGCGACAAACCTCTTCATTTTCTGTCATTTGTCTGATTCCAAAAATACTTTGTGACTTTTTAGGTTTTGAAATAGAAATGGGTCGATTTAGGTCATGTTTTGATTGCTCCGAAGCCTGAACAGCGGCTTCTCTTGCCGGCTCACTTTTCTCACCCACCCATCGAGTGTTTGGGGGGTGTGTGGGCTCGCGCATGTGTGTGGTGTCACGGCAGCCAAGGCGGCCCATCGCCCCAACTCAAAGGGCCTTTGGTAAGGGGTGGGGTGGGGGGGGGATGGTGGGGGGGAATTGCTCTCACAGCTCTTACTTCCTCTTTTGCTTTTCACCGTCCTTCCGTCTCCTGCCACTACCTCGTCTTCATCTTCTGTTTTGTGTATGTGTTCATTTCTCACGTTAGGCCATGAATTTAAGTAAGTGGATGTCGTGGAGAAAGCGCAACTTTTTCAGGAGGAAACGGAACCCTAAAATAACGCTTGTCGTCGGTAAGTGTGAGGCTAAGACGGTGCACTTTATCCACGTCGATCTGATGAACTCACTCACGTTTGACGCTGAAACGAGTTTGTGTAGCTAACTTGATAATAAGTCAAGTTTTCCAAAATGTTTCCATTCAAGACACACTTGAGAAAGTTGGTATGCAACCTCCCTCCCCCCGAAAAAAATACCAGGATACACCTCGTAATTTCAAAATCTTATAATTTGGTACACTTAACAGTCACTGTGTTGATCTCCAACCCTCAAGGTTAGCGTCAACAACCCTGAGTTGTGTCTGAGTATGCGATCTATCGTTCCATCTCCTTGGATGCTAGGGTGCCTCTGAACAGTGACTTTATCTGTGTGGATGCTGCCCCCCCCCCACACCTCTCGCTCCGCCACCCCAGCCTGCACCATCACATCCCCCACCCTCGGCCTTCTCTGTCCTGTTTTTTCCTCTGTTGTGCCTCTGCGCTCTCTCTTTTGCTGTTGCATTCCTCGGTCCTTCTCTCGCAGTCTGGTTAAGAAACCCAAGGGGGGGGGGGGGGGGGGTGGGAGGAGGGAGGGAGGGAGGGAGGGAGGGAGGGAGGGAGGGAGGGAGGTAGAGAGCGAGAGAGGAGAGGATCGAGAGAGAGAGAGAGAGAAGAGAGAAGAGATAGAGAGAGAGAGAGAGCGATATATCTAGAGAGATATCTTGAGATCGAGATCTCTAGCTATAAGTCTACTCTCTCTCTCTCCTCTCTACTCTCGACTGCTACATCTCTGCTCGTCGTCTTATCTTCTCGCTCTCTCTCGTCTGCTCGTCTCTCTCTCTTTCTCTCTCCTCTCTCTCTCGTCCTTCGAGAGGGATTCTCTCTCGAGAGAGAGAGACGGAAGGTCCAAATTTCCTTTTTCCCTCGAGTCGGATTAATTCTTTTGGTTATCTGCTCTAAGAAATGGTAGAAGAACACGGGCTGAGACTCTGCGGTTGGATGCCAGCGATTCTTTTGTAGTTGGACACTTGGAATTTATGGAGTGAAATTAAATGTATAGTTGGGGACCTCATTGGAGTCAGTATTATGACGCGATGTTTGATGGTGTTGAGGTCAGGGCCCTGCGGGTCTCCCTCACCCCCAACTCATCCAAGCAGGCTGGTTGGAACAGAAAAGGGCCTTTTCCCTAAAGAAACATCCCGACTGACTTGAGGTTAGGGTTCAAGGGAGATGACCTGACCCCTGATATTAAGTATTTATTTATTGAAACACAATTTTAAGTACAGTACATTTGCAGTGGCTTGCTCTATGCGGCTGCTAACCTAGATCGATCCTATTTAATCACAAATAGAGTCTTGCCCTACATTCAGGAACCAAAGGTAGATAATCACAGACAAAGACAATCTGAAGACACAAATAATAATGCAAATATAAAATTCCCTCTGTGCATTCCATTTTTTTTGTAGTTGGGGTTAATGTATGTCTGGAAAATCTTCAACCACTTGATTCTGACTTGCCGAAAAGTCCAGACAGCAGGCTTGAAGTCTCTGTCTGGACATTGTTGTGTTCCTGTTTGTCTCGAGGACTGTTCAGTTTGGCCAAAGCAGATAAAACATTTTGAAACATTTTTGTTGGTTGTTAAGCAACATGCTTTTTTCAGTTCGTAAGGGACCACACAGACGTTATGTTAAAAGGTTTGTCATGAAGTGGACTCAGAAGTTTTTCATTCCGACAGTGATAATCTCTATCATCAGGGACAGTTTTTCTGGAATACCTACTGTTTTAATACAAATGTTTACAGATGATCTCAATACTGCCTTGGTGTTGGTTTGTGACAAATTACAGCATGTTCCAGTGTACAAATTTGTGTTACTCCTCTGGTGTAGGAAGGGAACTTCATAAACTGAGGACCCCCCATCCTGTCAATGGAAACTGGTGGAGTTCTACAAATTTTTACATTACACCATACATCAAGCGCACAACGTCTCACATTGGACAACTCGTGGCATCCCACAAGGCTTGGTTGTCAGTCCATGCAAATACTCGCGCAAATACATACACTTGTTGGTTCGTGACGGATGACATGTTTCATTGGACACATTCGGATTACGTTGTTCCTGGAGGAACATCAACCGAGGACATCCTACGTATCAATGTGTTGCATTCTTAATCACCCATTTATCAACCACTTCCATTCGATGCACACATTCGCAAATACCTTGGTCTATTTCAAGCCGCTAAGTGGTTCTCTAGAGATGACGGTGATGATGCCGATGAAAGGCCCCCCCCATAACAAATTCCCAGCCCGGGGAAGCGCGA
This sequence comes from Syngnathoides biaculeatus, assembly GCF_019802595.1. Taxonomy (NCBI): domain Eukaryota; kingdom Metazoa; phylum Chordata; class Actinopteri; order Syngnathiformes; family Syngnathidae; genus Syngnathoides; species Syngnathoides biaculeatus. Next base: position 9,304,070 of record NC_084662.1, on the reverse strand, counting down.
AAGCGCATCAACGAGGCTCGGCTCGGCCGGGACAAGCTGAGACAAGTGACGAGCGGAGCGGAGGGGAGGAGGGAGGAATGCATCTGGGAATTACAGGAATTCTGTGCATTCTTCCCATCCTACACGGGCAGAGGGAGAGTTCGTCTCTGCTGCGGTTATTTTGTGAGCGTGCTTTTGTTTCCAGGAGCAGATAGTCTCGTGACGCAGAATGAACAGATGACTTGAAAGCTGACCATTGTGTTGACTGTTGACTGTGAAAGCGAACTTCATCCTGGAAAGCTGTTGTTCTCTTCTCAGACACAAATATGTATTATCCCAGCTGGCTTCATATTTTGGAGATCGTCTAGGTCCGGGGCTAGTTGCCACTCGATTGTGCGAGTGTACGCTTAATGGGTAAACTGCCGGATTTTATTAAAGTCCCGATCGGGACAATCGCTGGGGTGGAACCATGTGGATTTAGGAAGTCAGGCCTGGCTTGCAAATTGCCGTGTTTGTTCGTCCATGTTTACAATGTGACGTTACCGTGGAAACCAGTGTGGTTTGTTTGATTTCCACCTCAGTGCCTCCCTGCCCGAGGTCACTGGATTTGTCCACCTGTGAAATAAGAGTGATATATAATTTGGAAAGTGTGTGTGTGTGTGTGTGTGTTTTCCCAGCTGTCTGTTTTAGGGTTCCTGTATTGGGTTTCTCGGCCTGTTTTGTTGCGGTTGTGTCCACCACACAAACTCAGCTCTCTCAGGGGTGGATTATGTAATCTTGGAAAAAATCAGAACTGCCTAGCAGTGGGACCAATGTAATAATTATTACAAGGGGTCTTCTGTTCTTACGGTTGTAACAAAAAAATCAGAACACATCCTTTCGCAAGTCACGATTAGCACGGCTGTTTGTACGACAGTCCAGTAGCCTAATCTAAATTTGCTTGAAAACAGAAACACGCCCTTTTTGTAACTTCCTAACTGAATGACAGACCTTTTTTTATTTTTTTTCTATTTTTAATTTTTTCTGTAGCGGGCAATGAAAAGTTGCTGAATATATTGACCGTATATTTCCCCCGAGAGTTGCCTGCAGCATTTCGGTTATCGTTAACATTCTGCTCTCTTCAAGTGGATGTTTAAAAAGTTGATTCGTAAGCAGAAAATCAGCCTTCACCTCCTTTCGTACTGTGTATACATACAGTAAATTGAGGACGCGTGTGTGCCTAGTGAGCCGTGGGAATACACCAGTGGGATTACGCCGGCTTGATGTTATCGCTATTTCCCGTTTTAACATTAGAGATTCTCAGCGTATACGACATGCATTGTCGTCAAATAGTGGAGATATCAAAACTGAATGTTGAGTTGTATTGGTTCACGTTTGTACTTTGTTGTGGTAGTAACTGGTATTGATCACGGGGATACATTACAGATCTGTTATATAGAGAAACATGGAAGGTGAAATGCAGTTGAACAAGATTTAGGAGAGATGATGTTTGAACAGATGTTTTCGTAACTTCTTATTGGCCGCGGGGAAAAAAACAAGACATGCAAATCACATACGAAAAAGTGATTCCGTTACTTGCCTATATACTGCAAACACTTATTAAGACGTGATTGCTTAAAAATGTGTGACATCGTGGGGCGGAAACGATGAAGTGCTAAATGGGGGGGGCTTCACTGTTTCTTCCACAGCCGGTCCATGTCCATTATTTATGTTAACTGATTATATTCTGGTGACTGTATTTCCTTTGTAGTTGTCTTCTTCCATCTCTTATTAGTATATTTTCATAATGATATCATTAACAGACAGCTCAATTATCCTCCTTTGTTGGTGCCCTGATTTGCACTCAGGACTGCATGTAGAAACTGGAAAATAGCCCCCGTGCATATTTCTACCCTGTGTGTTTTTTCATTTTCATATTTTATTCTTGTTCTGCAAGGCGCAGTTTTTAACTCGTGGTCTGCGGGCCAATTCTGGCCGTCCATGTTATTCTACATGGCAGGGGAAATCTTGCCACAAATTTTCCTTTCCTCCAAACATGTCCATCTCCATGTCATGTCATTATCCAAGCTGCTTATCCTCGCAAGAGTTGTGAGAAAGTTGGAGCCTATCTCAGCTAGCTTCGGGCGGAAGGCGGACTACACCCTGAACTGGTCGCCAGTCAGTCGCAGGGCAGATATCGACACAATCACTGGGCGGGAATCGATCCCACACTGCCCACACCAAAGGCAGGCGTGTGTACCACTACACCATCAGCGACTACCATCTCCTGTCATTACTTAAAGGAGGAAAAAAAAAAGTCAATTTTGTGTTGTTTTTTTCTGTAGCTGGAACAGATTAATGGTATTTGAATGAATTTTAATGTGGAAAATTGATTTGATATATGAGTCGGAGACATTAAAAGCTTGGCCATGAAAAAAATAAACTGGAAATTCAGATTAGTTATTTATTTTAGACCAGGTACCCAGGGTATTTTGCTGGAGTCTCTCAAACCTTGGGTGAATGAACAATGGTGACATTAAAAATTATTAAACCGCTGTTATGGTCCCGCTGAACACTTTCCTCTGCCCACTGAAGATATGCGCCTACGGCTATTTTCCTGTGTGTATGTTTTCATTAGTCATGTGTCTGGCTAAGTGGTGGTGTACGTGTTTTGTTTTTTTTTTTTTTTTTTTTTTTTTTTTTAAGAATGTTAGCTTGCGTGTTTGTTTGGCCATAAGTGTGCAGTGCGTAAGTAGCCACAAGTGACTAAGGAGGACATGGGAAATGTTGCTTTCATGTTGTTTATATACACTCAACTCAACTAGGAAGTGTTTTATTTATTTTTTTTATCTCTCTATCTCACACACATACACACACGTTACTACCTTCATCTTTCCAGCCAGCTGACATTCTTGTGCTACTGAGGTCAGGAGGAAGCACATATGAATTGGAGTTATTGTGCTGCAGGGACTCGAGCCAAACCGTCCACCCCCTCAGGAACCCTCGTCACAGAGTTCTGATAAGCTTTTCAAGCCGGGGTGGGGGGAACGCCGATATTGTGTCGAGAGCACAGGTGCACCGGACCCGCGATACCTGCATTGGCATGCTGATAGCATCTATCATTTATTAGGCCACTGGTGTCAGCTTGCTCATTTCCGGTTTTATTTTAAAAGGTGGCAAAACTACAATCACTTTGTCAGTAAAAGTTTGATATGAGAGGAAAATAAAAGTGTTTTTGATGTTGATTCGGCACCACCAGAACATTTTCCTTGATACCCATCCTGCCTCCAACATGGCATGTTATTATTTTTCCAGCCAGCGAGCAAACGTTCACATGGACACAAAGAAGCAGACAACTGCCGGGTCCGGTGATCATAACCTCTGACCTTTTGTTCGGTCCGTGGTGTTTTTACGCAGCAGCCTGTGTCGTGACAGCAGCACTTAACTGCACACACGCACACTATTTTAATTTTTTTTTTAAATGCATCAACTCCCCCCATTCTGTGAAAGCCTTTTTTCCCCTACATAATCTACTTAATTGTTGGTTTTTTTTTTTTTTTGTTTGTTCTGTAAGGAACACATGAACAGCGGATCGGAACGGCAGCTCAAGAAGCAAAAGCACAGGAAAATCAATAATTTCCAGGAGGAGAATTGATTGTTATTCACCTAGCTTGGACCTCATCTTAATGTGGCCTTTTATTTCAGGCTGGAGCTTTTATGGGCTGACATTAATTTGCAAGATACAGATGTGGTTATCGCTTTTATTTTTATCTTAAGGACCCATAAAATATTTACTACAACTAATATTAAATGTGAAGTTAAATAAAAAAAAAAAAATCCTCTTTTTTGTCTTCTCACCCACAGATGAACATGACTTAGTGCAGAAGAAAACGTTCACCAAGTGGATAAATGCACAGTTTTCAAAGGTAACAGTTGTGGAATAGTTCTTTTGTTTTATCGATTTGTTTACTCAACAAATTACTACTTCCAGTAATCCATGTCATCTTGAATATAATACGGTCTCTTTGATGTTCAGTGCCTTACCCAGCAATTATTTATTATAAGCTTCACACAGAGGACTGTTGATGACATTCTTTCCCTTAACAATATGCACCGTTTGTGAAACTACAGCATTTTTGATTCAGCTGTTGCAGTGACTGATTTTGTACATGTACCTAATAATGTAGTTAGTGAAACGCGTCCCCCCCAAAGAGCTTGACAGAATTAAATTGAATTAAATCTATATTGTTCACTTCAAAAAAGATCTGTAGCTCATAATTTGATGCCGACTTTTAAGATGAGCATATTCTTGGAGTGGGTCAAATGGAATGTACAGTAAGTGGATGTTTTATTGTTTCAATCAGGAGGGTAAAACGGCCATCAAAGACATGTTCTCTGACCTGAGGGATGGGAGGAAGCTGCTGGACCTGCTGGAGGGCCTCACCGGCAACGTTCTGGTTAGTTAGCCGCTCGCTTGTTGCCAATTTCTTAGCCAAATTGTACCTTTTTTTTTCGGGTCAGGCTTTCCATGTCGCATTCCATTGCACTCCCGGTCTTTCTCCTACTAGTTTGGTACCTGCAGCTGCAGAAAGTGCCAATCAATCTGCACTTAATTGCTCCCCGCGAGAATAATAAAGAGTAAATCTACAATTCTCTGGCAGCGGCCTAATAAAAGATTTGCAGCTGGTTGCAATTCAGCCTGGCATTCTTTCCACGAGTTCTCAAGTGAAGGCATTGATTTTTTTTTTTTTCCCTATCAAGTAGTAGCTCACATAGTACATCCAACTGCGGCGCAATAAGCGGTTTCACTTCACAATATCCCATTTGCCATCATTTCCTACCAACGCATGAACGATTGTTGCGATACTACAGCGGCATTGTGCCGGAATAATTCCGCCTTAATTGTGCTGTGATTCCTCTTCTTCAGACCAAAGAGCGAGGCTCCACCAGAGTGCACGCTCTCAACAACGTCAACAAAGTGCTTCAAGTTCTGCATCAGAATAACGTGAGTGCGCCGCGCGTCGGCATGCATTCCGCCGAGTCGAAATGTGCTCGGCCAGAGGTCGAAAGAGTTTGCGGGGTTTAACCGCACAGATCACAGCTGCTTTGGTAAACACGGCAATAGACGTACGTTTAAAGCAGGAGGAGGCCCAAATTGATATGACATTTCCTCCTTTCCCGTCTTATGAGAAAGAAGTGATGTGTGAGACATATAAGGACATGGGGATGGAGAGAGAAAGAGAGATGCAAGCGAAGCGGAAGAATGAGGCTAATTGGAAGCAGAAAAAAGGGTGAAAGGTGGACTCTGCGGTAGAGCGAGGTGTCGCCAAGCTAAACACATGACCTCACAGGTCCCACGCAGCGACTTGATCCTCTCCTAATAAGTCAAACATTGCCTCGCTGACGATTCTGCGGTGCTGCCTCGATGTGAGAGTTGAATTTGTTCTGTGACCACGCTCATAACAAAAAAAAAAAGCCCAGTAGTTTTACAAATCATCTTTCCCCATTGATGTTAATGGAGATGCAATTAATCCGTTCCTGCGCACCCCTCCATAAAACACTAGCAAATGTTTTTATGTACTTTCTAATAAGAAAAAAAAACCTGCAGCTTTGTACTTTATGATAATGTACTTTCATGATAACCTTAACCCTAACTCCGCTATTTATCTTATTATCTTGAAGTAAAAATGGATCCAGAATTGTAACTATAATGGCATCGCCACCACCCCAGAGTGGAGTCTTTTTAGCCATATCTCGCAACTGCTCAGGAATGATAATATGCTGCTTTTGACCGGATGATTATTTTTTGTGTTGCCAATTTTCAACATTTTTTCTTGCACAGCTAATATTCTGTTGTTGCTGTTTATTGGGATCGGCAGGTGGATCTGGTAAACATTGGCGGCACTGACATTGTTGACGGGAACCACAAGCTTACTTTGGGCCTCATCTGGAGCATTATTCTTCACTGGCAGGTGGGCACCGGAATGCAGTTTCACATTTGGCGGTTGTGCCTGAAAATGTATCCCTCCGCTATAAACTGAGGGGTCAGCGTATTATAGAGTGGAAACCGTATTATACAGTATGTGGAAACGGCACATCCCCCTTTTTGCGCAATTGACCTTCATCGTTTCTGCGACGCAGGTGAAAGACATCATGAAGGACGTCATGTCCACCTTGCAGCAGACCAACAGCGAGAAGATCTTGCTCAGCTGGGTGCGCCAGTCCACGCGCGCTTTTCCGGAGGTCAACGTGCTGAACTTCACCACCAGCTGGGCCGACGGTCTGGCTCTCAACGCCATCTTGCATCACTTCAGGTCAGGAGCCTGCCAAAAGTTGCAGCCAGAACAGCTTCATCAGACCCATTTCTTGTTGGTGACGTCAATACAAAACAGGGAAAGGAAAAAAAAATGACAAAATGATTTAAATTTTGATAGACGATTACAACAACACCCTGTCTCTATTCACGCTGTTTATCCAAATCCGATCCCTTCAGAAACATTACTTCCAACTTCATGTTTTTTGTTTTTTAGATTTAAAGTGATGCCTGAAGATAAATTTTTTTCATGACCAGCCTTGTAACGCAAAATATCTGTATCTCAGATCATGGTTAAAATGAATGGAAACATCATTAATCTGCTCACAAAACATAAACTGCTCCTTAAACATCAACAATGAACATTGTAAGATGTCTTTTAAAAGGTATTACAGCACTTTGTAATATTGTACCTTCTAAAAACAGGTGGCAATAGCATAGTAATAACAATTATACGTATATATTTTTTCAACGATGAATTCATTTCGGGTCCTTCTGGTGTGTGCAACTTGGCCACTGGGTGCCAGTGCAATACAGTCATGCAGACAAATGAATTTTACTGTAGCGACTCAGTCATCCCCAACAATATTAGTTTTTTTTTTTTTTTTTAGGAAGATAAAGAATATGTGGCTTTTGAGTATTTTTATCTTGTCTATCGACATATGATAGATGCTATTCGTGAACACGTCAAGGGCGTTTTCCATTCCGTGTTAGCATAAAGCTAGCGGACTTTAGCGCAAAAGTATTTTTAATAGTTCATATGACAGTTAAATTCAACTCGGAGTGGCATTTTGTCTTTTTTCTTTTACAGTGGTCTTTATTATGAAGCAAGTCACAATGTGAGACTTATTCTATGATTGTATACATTTTGCATCAGATGCTAAAGGGCCTGCATTTACAGGGACTGTGAGAAGCGCTGGGGGGGTGGGGGGGTCCTTTGTGTGTGTGTTCGTGCGTGCGTGCGTGTGTGTGTGTATGTTGACTGAGCCTGTTTACACCTGCCCTGTTGGTGTTTGCACATGCTTACTGTGTTGTTTGTCAGAAAAGGTGAGCAAGGTGAGCGTCAGGGGTGTTCGTTAGGCCACTCTTCTCCTCTACTGTTAACCTTGTTCTTAGATATCTCTCTCTCTATCACACACACACAACTGCACACGCACACACACACACACACACGCTTGGGACTTTGAGTTGTGCGAAAGGCCAGTGTTGGTTTAGACTCGGGTCAGGATTTAGCTGGATCACTGATCCTTTACATTCCGAAAGCAACTCGCCCCGACATAATCTTTTCTCTTCACTACATATTTTGCATCTATATTTAACCCCCCCCCCAAAAAAAAAAAAAAAATTCTACAGAAGCATATGTATCTGCGCAAAGCATGATATATGGCGTATCTGCGGAGAAATGCTTTTGTGTTAAATTTGATGGATTTTCCCTGTCATTTGTAGGCCAACTGCATTCAGCTGGGATGGTGTTGTCCAGATGAGTCCTGTTGAGCGTCTGGAGCACGCCTTCACTGTAGCCAAAGACCGGCTGGGTATCGAGAGGCTATTGGATCCTGAAGGTAACCTTAACCTATTTAAAATGGAGGGGCTGGCCGGCTGTATATCCAGATGCGAGAATAAAATAATAATTCATTTAACATACTTGAATTTGCTCCTAATTATCCCTCCTAACATCTTTTGGCACCATCATCAGGTTGTATCATCCATTTTTTTTTTTTTTTTTCTTCCCAGACGTGGCTGTGCAGTTACCAGATAAGAAGTCCATACTCCTGTACGTGACGTCGCTGTTTGCGGCGTTGCCCAAAGACGTCAGCATGGAGTCCATCCGAGAGGTGGAGACGCTGCCGCGCCGGTTCAAAGTGGAGGCCGACGACTCGGGTCTGGTCCTTGGTGCACAGGTAGATCTCCAAATGGAGTTTTTTTTTAACTTCGTACTCTCGCTTTATCGCTAATTACCGTAATTCCCGGCCTACGGAGCCCACCTGGTTATAAGCCTCACCCAGTACATTTGTAGAGGAAATACCATTTGCTACATAGATACGCTGCAGTTGTGTAAAAGCTGCAAGTGCCCACATTGAAACACGAGATATTTACAAAGACGGTACATAGAGAGTTTAACGTGGACGGTAGCACCTCGCTAATGCTAGTGCCACGCTAGCGCCGTGCTAACAGGGCCGGTTTAAAAAAAAAAAAAAAAAAATTCTGTAAAAATCACTGAGACATGCTAGCGCAGCGCTAACAGGGTTGGACCGGTAAAAGTCACTTCCTCGACACATATATTCCACCAGTGTCACTCTTACCTTTTCCGCTCAAGTGCCCCCTTGCGGCCGTTAGAAAAAAAAAAAATGCAAAAATTAGCCGCATCACCGCATAAACCGGAGGGTTGAAAGTGTGTGCCGAAAAAAAGTTGCGGCTTATAGGCCGGAAATTACGGTACTAAGGCATTGTCCTTACAGTATGCAGCCAAGCCCCAAATTACATTTCCACACCTTTGAGCTTTTGCTCCTCGCCGAATGCTGTTTTGTTGTTTTAATCATTCATTTTGGGATGATTGTTTTACCACATGGAGGAATGTGACTGCAGACTTGCGTAGCAATAACCGTGAGCAAGGAGGAAAGTGCATAACTGGCAGATACTGTCGAAAAAAGAAGATAACATGCAATTTTTCTGCAAAACTAAACTCACACAACTTGGGATAGACACAGGTGCGTTTTAAATGACTTTACTGAACTAACAGTAACACAATTAACACGTAGCAAGCATACACTAGCTACAACTGGCGCCAAGTCATTCATAGTGGAAATTGGCTCCTGTACAATGTATATTATGAGGATGGTGACCTCCAGTGGACACATATCACACCTGCACCTCATGTGCATATTTTGTATTGGTATTATTCATGATTTTAAAAAAATATTCCATAGCAATCCATCACTGATCATAAGTGGGTCTGACTTTGTAACGCATCCGCAATCACTGCACCGTTGACTGTACTGTGCTTTCAATCACATCATCACTCCCGAAAGCACCTCTCAAGTTTTGTTTAATGTTTCTAGGCGCACGCGTCACGCCCTGGAAGGAGCACTGGAAAATGTCATTGCACCCGATTGGTCCAGTGTTGGGGCTGGGTGGGAGGGGTGGGGATTTCTTTTCCTGGCACGTTTCCTACCCGCACAGGAAGTGATCCAAAATACCGACACTTTTGTGACGAAAGGAGGGACAGAATATAGAGGTTCTTTGTTTGAGACTGTCCCCTGCCCCACTTCTGTCTTTTATAAGGAGTATTGCCCTTTTTTTGACAGAGTTGTCACGTTTTAGAAGTGCAATAATCGAATATGAAAAGACATTTCTGTCACAATGCCCCAAATGTCAAATTAGCTTTTTGCATGGCATCATCATGTATGCAGTGCATTCTGTTGATGCTCAATGAACACTTAACCATCTTGAGCGGTGATGTCTTTCGACCCAGCCTGACGGTATGCACGGAACTTTTAACTCCAAGACGAGGGCTTGACCTGCCCTGCGTGTCAGCAGGCACCTCCCAGCGTTCCGTAATAGGCCCGCATACTTACGCCTTAACTGCAGGGCGGGTTGCTCCGCATGCCTCGGAGTAGTCACTTCCAGCCTCTCCCTTCTTCAACCCGCGCTTCTCAATCTCAAAACACAGCAACCGATTAGACACTAACCAAAGTCAAGCAAAAAGCAACCTTTTTTTGGATGACATTGAGAGGGGAAAAAAAGTTTGTAATTGCCTGTAGATGCCAAAAGATGGCGACAAAGCACTACTTTGTAATTAGACAGAGTTCTGGCCTAATTACAGTAAATGAAGTGCCTCCCTTCTCTTTGGTTTTGCTTGTGGTTGTTATCAAAAACTACACTTTTTCAGTACTAAATAAAATGGTCGGTTTAAAAAAAACCTTCCCAGCCATCGTTAGACACAGTCCTCTCTGCAATTGAGCAAACGAACACGGGCTGATGAAATGACGAAATCGGTTCAAACGAGAGCCTCTTTCATGTTCCCCGCAATGTGCAGCCGAGGGAAGCGCGCAACAGTCCCCGGCAGGAGAGCCCCGACGCCCTGACGGAGCTGGAAGCGGAGCTCCAAGGCGGCGCGCTGGACGCCGACTTGGACACCTACCAGACCACCCTGGAGGAGGTCCTGACCTGGCTGCTTTCGGCCGAGGACGCCCTGCAGATCCAGGATGAGGTGTCGGACAATGTGGAGGATGTGAAAGAGCAGTTTCACACGCATGAGGTGAGTGGAGACGTGAAAGGACTCCGACTCGTTTGTTTGCGTCGCGACTTCCTTTTTCAACATTTTAGAATGTTCACATATGCACAAAAAAAATGCCAACAGCTGATTTCTTTTGCATAAGTGTGACAACACGCTAAATGCACCTTGTTGAAATGAAAGCATTATCTCTCAGGATTAATCTGCATGCGTTTATTCGTTGAGAAACTGACAATGTCTATTATTAATAGTCATTACCTGTTCGGAATGTCGGCAATTCCGCATGCCACGTCATGGTGGCCTGACCTGTCGCTTGCTTGTTTGTTCGAGGGGGCGTTTGCGCCTGCGCGTACGTGGAGAAGGGCTTTGGCCGGATTCCCTTTGGCCTAAATAGGAATATTTGCTGTGACTAATGTGTGGAATCCGGGACAAAGCATGAATACGAAGAGCAAAAAGAGGAGACAACCGAGATAAGCAGTGAGCCTGATGGTCCAGTTAGTTTTGTTACAGGATAAGCGGCATAGAAAATGGATGGATGGGTGGTTGTAGGAATAAAGGTACCGCCGTCATGAATGCATATCCCGTTAATCACCGGAGACATGAATGGATGACCTCCACATATTTCATCGTCTTTCTTCTTGACAAGCGGCTGCATGTGTCGAACTCCGACCCCTACGGTTGTTTCCCCCTCAACATTCTCCCAAATAATTGTTCGCCACAGGCCTGCCATTTAAGCACCTCTGATCCAATTTCATATTGTTCTCAACCGTACTCCGTCTTTGAAAAGTCATTATGATGGTTTTTGAATCTAAAACGTCTCCTATATTCAAACTCGTTAAGCCGAAGAAGGCTGTCCGGAGCGGGGCCCGTTTGGCTCGCGAGTCGTGACCGTGTGGCTCTTGTGGACTTTGGAAGGCCTTCATGATGGAGCTGACGGCCCACCAGAGCAGCGTGGGCAACGTGCTGCAAGCCGGCAATCAACTGATCGCTCAGGGCAGCCTGTCAGAAGAGGTGGAGGATGAAATACGGGAGCAGATGAGCCTTCTAAATTCCCGCTGGGAGAGCCTGCGCGTGGCCAGCATGGACCGCCAAGCCAGGTAAAGAATTAGCGTTTGAAGGTGTTTTAGCGATTGGTGTACATGCGCTGCGGGATAGAGGTCGTCGGTCTTAGGGCTGATCTCAGATGTTCGTGGCTTTCAACTGTGAGAAATGTGCAAGGCTGCAAGCAATGTGAAGGTGACACCTGATAAGCGCCCAGCTTATCCCTTCAAGGCTTGTAAGGCAGGCAGTCTCTTATCAATGTGTCAAATGTTTCAAAGACAAACACTGACCTTTTTTTTTTTTAAATTTTCTCATTTATTTATTTTAAAGGTTACACGAGATTCTAATGGAGCTCCAGCAGCAGCAGCTCCAGCAGCTTTCCGATTGGCTGACTCGAACAGAAGACCAGATCAGAAAGATCGAGACCGAGACGCCGGCGAAAGACATAGAGGACTACAAAGAACGCATCGAGCAGCATAAAGTAAAGACGCTTTCAACACCAGTTAGCTTGGGAGTGCTCCTTTGTTTACGCCAGAGGGTTAAATTGTTTCCATAAACATACATTTGAAAATTATCTCGATATTAAGATGATCAAATAAATGGCTTAAATTAGGTAATTGCCGTAGACGAATTTCACATTTGTAGTTTTTGCCTCCTCTCAGGAGCTTCAGAATGATCTGGAGGCGGAGCAGGTGAAGGTAAACTCCCTGACGCACATGGTGGTCGTGGTGGACGAAAACAGCGGCGAGAGCGCCACCGCTGCCCTGGAGGAGCAACTTCAAGTAAGCGAACCTGAGAGAAGTTCTGCTATTAGTTGTCTGTCAAAGCAATCATTTTTGACATCAAACAGATGTGGCAAAAGTACTTGCATTGTTACAGAAAAGATTTTAGTCAAAGAAATAGTGGTTCAACTCCTCTTCTTAACTCATTCACTGCCATGGGTGTTTATATTTGTCAGTCGGAATCCAACGTTTCCTACCACCGACGTATATTTTTCAACAAGTGGGCTAGGAAGAGGATCTTGCCCAGCTTGTCTGTAAAATTCAGATTTCTAAACCACTGTAATGACTAACATATTCTTGTAGACGGCAGCGTTGCGTTGATTCACAATTTAGATCAGAACAGCTTTTCATTCACGGTGCATTTCATAGTCGTATACCTGGAAATAAATTACTGCACTTTTGCCATAAAAGCCCTTTCTAAGTCTTGTTTTTCTTTTATAGTTTGCGGTGTCACAAAGCAAAAAAATAGCATCATAAATCACTATTCTGATTGACATTTCTTTCACAAAAATCCAATATTCTTCCCATTTTGAAGTGTTATAAAAAGTAAAGTTAAAATGTTATTTTTAAATTTAGAGAGTAAAAGTGAAAACCTGACAGAAAAGTAAAATATTTAAAAAAAATAAAAAAAATCCACTGAAGTATTTATCCGGGCAACAAAATGACCATCTTATATGAGGTTAAAAGCAAAATTGTACACTTTGAAGATACCCAATGGAAGACTGTAAAAAGATCTTTCATTCAGTCTTTAGGTGAGCGCTGGGCGGCTGTTTGTCGCTGGACGGAGGAGAGGTGGCACAAGCTCCAGGAAGTCTTCCAGGTCTGGCAGCAACTCGTTTCGGATCAGGTAGGACATTCCTTATACAATACCTACTACAACGTTTTCCCACCTTTATTGAGCAAAGTCGCATATTTACATGAGAAAAATGATGATCTTGTCCACCATGGTTGGGGAAACGTTGCTCTATTAAATGTGCACTGTTTATTCTACACGCTTTTGGACTCGACTGCTTTCACGTTTGCAGAGTTTGTTCAGAGCGTGGTTGGAAGAAAGAGAGCAAGCCTTGAATGAAGTACAGAGCAGCAATTTTAAGAACCCGAGTGAAATCAACACAAAAGTGCGGCAATTAGCTGTAAGTCGAAAGAGAGAGCACTTTTTCCGGAACCCAGCTACACATTACCCAATTTTCCCGTTTGACTGGCATGTTGTGAAAATGTGTAGATCCTCAAGGAGAATATGGAAAAGAAGAGGAGGACCCTCGACCAACTTTCCGACGCAGGCCGGGACGTGATCTCATTGGTGCGGAGCGACGAGGCCGGAGCTGTCATTGAGGCGGACACCGAAGATTTGACCCATCGCTGGGACAACCTGGTGCAAAGTCTGGAGGACTGCTCCTTCCAGGTGGGCTGACAACATTCCCAGGTTATGAACGGCGCCTGGTGTAAGAAGACGGAGGGGGTCTTGACGCATGAGTGAGCCGAATTCCGAGTTGGTTATTAAATTAGTTCTGAAGCTATTTTCAAGACTTTTAAATGGCATAATAATGCGAATGGCCTTCACTCCACATCAGTCTCATATTGGCCAAAGTCAATTTGTCAGTGATACGATCTAATCTGCCTTTCCTCACTAATAAAAGACTAACCCTCTATCAAGGTGATGGAAGCTGTGACTGATGCTGGGATGACACAGGAGGATGAACTGGTCGTCATGAAGACGGTCGCCGTGGCTGCGTCCGCTGGTGATTCGGCCGCCGACCAGGAGCTGGCTCCCCCCGCCCCGCCCAAGAAACGACTGGTGGAAGCAGACGTCGAAGTCAGGAGGGTGTAAGTGTTGCTAGAAAAGCCTGCCGTGTGGAGAGTTAAACGAGAGAGCCGCTCATCGGTTCTCGATCGTAGTCATCGCTTGTTTTTGCCCAGCTAATATTTGAAACTCTGGTTTCTAAAGAAACCACGGTAATGTCTAATAGATCTTTCTAGATCTGGTAGCGCTGGATTGTTTTTGATTTGAAATCAGCATAGCTTTTGAGTAGAAGATAAAGATTCTGGGGTGAACCTCACCTTGTCACGTGATTATGTTGGAGAGAAATGCCAACATGTTGGAAGTTTAGGCACCTCACAATTTAAAATAGTATGTACTGGTACGGGTCACGCTATGTAATAGAACTTCTGTCATGAATATGAAAAAAGATAGTCAATAATGAATGTTTGGCGGAGACACGAGCGAATTCACACGTTTGCATATTTTTTCCCCAATAGTTTTTTAATTTTTTAATTTTAGCTTTTTTCCTGATTTTTCATTTGTTGTGGCGGGGGAACCAATCCCATAGTCTTATTACGTTTTTTTTTTCATGCTTATTCAGGAATTATTTGGGTTTAAATAGATAAATTCAATGCAAAAAAAATGTGGATTTTTCATAATTCGCCAGAAGCCAGAAGATGACATATATATTTTCTGAGGTTAATTTCTGATAAGTCATTTATCAATAACCACAGGAGAATATGTGTCCTAGGGTGAGACTGGATGCAGAAATTCAGCACTAATCTGTCCACTTTGTGGATTGCAGATTTGAAAATCAACTTTCCAACCACCTGAGCTGGATCAAAAAATGGAAGGCATCCGCTCAAGCTCTCGCCACCACGCATGCAGACGATGCCACCGATATCCAGGAGCTGCAGGAGAAGCTCAAGGTCGTACGAGGAAGACGGTACTGGTTTAGAGAACGACGAGTGGGAATGTGGCGGTCGAATATGTGCTTTGGGCTTTTAGGCTCACGAGGGGGAACTCAAAGCAAAGGAGCCCACCGTCGGTCAAGTGATCCGGGAAGGTCGAGACTTGATGGAGCAGATGCAGAGAAGTACGTGCTGAAGCTGTCACGCCACTTTCAACACAAAATTTGTTTTGAGCAGTATCTTTGACTGGCATTGCCATTTCCTTGTAAAAGACAGTATTTAAGAAGACGCAATTTAATGTATTCATGACCGTCTGACTTTACATCAATACTAAAAACCGAATGGTTTTCATGAGCTCATTTTCTTTTTTTGAAGGCATTTTTGGTTAATGGCATCTTACAGTTCAGTGGTTTTTGCGCCATATATAGCTTTGGCATGCACTTCACGTTTTTTGGTTACCATATAGTAATGGACAATGTAATAATTTTAAGGGTCCAAATGTATGTCAACCGATTCAATGTTTTTCCTTTCAGAGGGCGTTCCTGTGGACTCGGTGCAGGCAGACATAGATGTGATCCAGACCGAATTGGACGCGTGCTCGAGGCAGCTGCGGGCGGCCCGCGAACGAGTGGACGCCCACGCTCGGTACACGGCGCTGTCGGCCGAGCTGGCGGGGCTGGATCGGAGTTTGGATGAACTGGACGGATGGCTGGACTCCACCTGTGCGGTAGAAAAGTGCGACGGGGGCCAACTCAGGAGTCTTTGTGACGAATGTCAGGTAAAGAGACCATCTCTTCAACCAAACCATGTAACTGTTCTGCAAACAATAAACTGCTATCAGGGGGAGTTCATAGTATTTCAAAGACATGTGTGTGTCCGTCCCTTTAGTCCCGACTGGTCCCTCTCAATGCGTTGAGTACGCGTTTGGAGCAACTTTGTGCAGATGCGGAGTCGCTGCCTTCTCTAAAAGACAACACGGCGGCGGTGTCGGCACATCACGCCTCCGCTTTACAGCGGCTGCACAGCAAACAGCAGGAATGCAACCAAGGTAACGGCAACACGCGTACAACATGAAATGGACCACTAATGTCATGTAAGACCTTAAAATAAAACACAAGCTCACCTGAGAAGCTAACGTAGCAGTTTACGTTAGCAGTTATCCGGCTCAATTGCAATGTGCATTTAGCTAGCAAACTATGTCAACATAGTTAGCGACATAGCTACATAGTGTGGGCCGAGGCTTCTGGCTGGCGTTACTGCTACGAGTGCCTCGTTGCATGCTACGAGTGCATGCATGTTACTGAGAGAAGCAGAAAAGTGGTGGTGGTGGTGGGCGGGGGGGGGACAGACACGCCTGCCGGGGTGTCAAATTTATAAAACATTTATTTTAACTTTACAGGGAGTTAAAAAGAAAAGGTCGTCTTTATGGGGATGTCTCAGAATCCTGAGGGGGGGAAAAAGATTGGAATAAGGCTTTAAAGCGCTGTGAATATTTGATGTGAACACTGTCACATTATGTAAGGTTGAAATCACCTGCTAATGACTACGTCGGAAGGAAGACGAGTTGCGAAGAAGAACAGGAGGGTAAAAGGAACGTCAACATCTCAAGTAGTAGAGGGGTTGTGTTTTGTGTCGGCTCCTCCGTGGCATAATGATGAGCTTTGTTTGAACATACATAGCTGTCAAACATAACACAGGGTGGGAAGCCTCACATGAGCACTTCCTCAAAACCTCTCGCTGACCCCCATGTGGTAGGAAAGCAGGCGTAGACGTCTCAAAAGAAGTCTTGTGTTTTTTTTTTGTTTTTTTTTTTTAATATATTTGCAGCCCTCGAGGCCATCCGGGCTCGATCTCTTCTGGTGGAAGGCCTGGAGGCGAGGCTGGCCGCGCTGAAACGAGGCGTCTGCGACGTTGCCACCGCTGAGGCGGCGGTGCAGCGAGCGCAGGTCAGTGGGAACACGGATGAGTTCAGCCTCACTTACAACTTCAATTCAACAATGTTTATTTCATGGCTACCGAGTTTGAATGAAATATTAGATTATGATGAAGGGAGGTTACACAAAATGGGTGCCGGCGGACTGGATGTTTAAAAAGTGGAAATAAATTGTCCGATCGAAAAATCCTGTTTTGGGGGAAAAAAGAGCTGTGTAGTTTTTGCAAAAAGTAACCAATACCTCTTAAGTGTGTTGTATTTATGGTTCAGCATGTTTTTATTCGCCCCCCCCCCCTGTACTTTTCCGTGTACAGTATGTTTCTCCATCAACGACATCATAATTCCCAGCCCCCATCAGCCGACCTTTGTCAGCCTCTTGCTTCTTTCTGCCCTGTATCAGACGTCTGCATCAAGGAATGTTCTTAACTTTGTTTGGTGTGTTTGTGTTCCTATCAGTAGATCTTCAAGCAGACTTAGATTTACTGGACTGTATACTTACTTAAAGGTGTACCTATCCAATGGATGATATACCGTATAAATATATAGTTGTAATACATTTCAGTCTGTACTTTATTCACTTTTACTCTTTCTTTTCTTTCTTTAAATCAAGTACAAACAGTACTTTTTCCATCTCTGCTTACTGTGCATGTCGCTTTGTCCTTTTTTTTTATCTGTACATTTTTTTTTTTATTTACCCCCGCTCGTCGTTCTCTTTACCCCACGTTGGAATGCAGCTCACTCTGAGCTCTTGTTATGGCGGCGGTCCCGGCGAGCTGGGGGTTGTTTGGTAGTTGGCACATTCTGGGCACTGCGCCCTGACTCGCAGCACGCATTTCAGTGTCAAGGAAACATGACGTGACATGATATCCAGTCTTATGGCACGACACGTAGTGTGGAACAAGCCCAAAGTGATATGCTTCAGTCGTTTACAGTACCGGATAAAATAATCAAAGCGGACAGTTGTGGAAAGTGAACTTTTTAATGGGGTGTATACAAGTAGTGTAATGGTGTACCTAACATTAAGCAACCGTGGAAAAACTTGTATCTTCTCCACCTGTGATGCTCCTCAATCCAGGTTAATTGCAGCAAAACAAAAAGTGTGTAAAATGAGCTCTAAAGTGCATTCATTAAAACAATTTTTTTTTTGTTTCCTCGCTAGGGTTTGTGTCTGGATATTGAGCAAACGCAGCAAGCCTCGTATCCCGCAGAACAGCAAAGATGGACAGAGCTCTCCACCAAAGCCCGTGAGGAGCTGGCCACGCTCAAGTGCATTCTGGGAAGCATGAAGGACTATCAGGTAGAAGTGCAAATTTTTGGAATACAGTGAAAACCCCGTTTATCCCAGGGGATGCATTTCACTGCCAGCCACACTTTAATTCTTGCAGTTCTTCAAAACATAGACCAAGAGTGCTTGTATCAAACTGCAGTTGAAATGTTTTTGTCAAACAGACACATTTGACGACACGAAAATCACACTATATGTAGTTCCCACATTCACGGCCACTTTTAAATCAGTCAGCTGGAATCCAATCGTTTGCTGCCATAGACGTATATATTCGTCAGGTATGTTTTTCTGTGGGTAGACGAGGATGAGGGAAATTCAGGTAGGTAAACCACTGCAATAATGAAGAGGTCCCTGTAGATGGTGGCATTGTATCGTTTTGGATTTGAGTAGAAGCCTTAATGTCGCTCTCGTGTTTCTTATTTGTATAATTGTAAATAATTATTTTGCGATCAAAAGGTGCGCTTCAGTCGTGTTTTTGTTGTTTTATGGTTTGAAAAGTCACAGAGGTCTATCTGTTTGACATTTTCTTTTCATGAAAAGCAGTTTTTACAGTTTTTTTTTCTGGTCTCGTTTCCTTTCAAGTCACAAAGTGATGTCGCCTTCAGGTGCAGATGGCGGAGGTGGAGCGTTGGTCGGAGGCGGTTCAGGAGCTTTTGTCCTGGGACGCGACGAGGTCGAGTGACACATGCAGCTTACAAGAAGAATTGAGTCACTGCAAGGTCAGAAGAATAAATCGCCCTCACTCGCCGGACACAATATTAGGAACACGGTTTTGCAATTGGACCATTGTGGACCACATCATGTCGAGTCGTGGCTCTCTTTTTGAAGCTAAATGGTTTTCTGCAACACTAATAAACACCTACTGTTAAGCAGTAGATATTTGGTGTCAATAAAATCTATATCATCTTTGTATAGTCAGTTGGTTATTACAGCTCATGAGATTTTGCTGGCAACATTTTTAATTGGGTTTGTGTCTCTCTTATTGATGCAGGAATATGTAAACGAGATGGAGTCTGTACAGGGTGCGTTGAAGCAGATGGACGAGAGCGTGAGCGCCGTGAAGGCATCTGCGGTACCGGGGCTGGCCAAATGGGGGCAGAGCACGGCGGAAGAGTTCCGAAGTCGATTGGACTCTCTTTCGAAACAGGTGCAAACGCCGATCACTACGATTTTGTAGCTTGCAAATATCTGTGGCGAGCCATGTTTTTGATATCTGGGCCACGAGTTGGGAGAGTTGCTGAATTTGGATTTTTTTTTTATTCATTTGTTTTTTTGTAATAACTCAAGTTGTACGTTTTACAGTTGCTGAGCCAGCAGGATCGTCTCTTAGAGAGCCAGGAGAAGCAAGTGAACCTGAAGAAAGACTTGGCGGAGATGCAGGAGTGGATGGCCCAAGTGGATGAGGAATTCCTAATGAGGGACTTTGAGTACAAAAGTCCAGAAGAGCTCGAGGCGGCGCTGGAGGAAATGAAGGTGACACAGAACGGATGGTGAACGAAAATTTAGAAAAAAGATTTCGGTCCAAACCATGACATCATCAATCCGTCCTGATGCTAGCATGAGAACAGTCCAGGCGTTATTTTCAGTCGACAGTAGCGGGCGATAATGCACAATCGTAATATTAAACATAATGGTGTGTTGAGACTATTGATGCCACATAGAATGTATTCTTGCAAATTCATCCAGGATATGTTACAGACCGTCATGTGAAAATCTGCAATATAGAGAGACCATATAAAGAACAAGTGGAAGAAATGGTTAAAAATATGCAATTTATCGGGGGGTTCACTGTAATAACCGACTTGTCACTCCAACAATCCACATCCTCCTAGAGGGCTAAAGAGGAAGTGCTACAGAAGGAGGTGAAAGTGAAGATCCTGAAGGACAGCATCAACCTGTTGACGTCCAGAACGGCACCCCCAAGTGGTGGAGGGGGAAGCGGTGGCCAGGGGCTGACGGAACAACTGGAGGGCGTTCTGGGCAACTACAACAAGCTCTGCGACCGTCTCAAGAGCAAGTGCCGCACCCTGGAGGTAAACCTGCCTGCAGTTTTGCCTGGGAATCACCGGTGGGGGGGAAAGTGCAACTAATGTTGCGCGTAATGCAGGAGGTTTGGTCGTGTTGGATGGAGCTGTTGCAGTACCTGGACATGGAGCAATCCTGGCTCAACACTTTGGAGGAGAAGGTGCAAGCCACGGAGAGTCTACCAGAGAGCCCAGAGGTGGTGCATGAAGCAATTGAGGTACAAACATGCTGTGGACGCACTTGCATTCTTTCTTCCTCTATTGCTTCCTCCTTTTTCTCACAGGATAAACGATAAACAGTATACTTGTGAGTATTGTTATATTGTCCGTCTTCACGTTTCGCTACACCGTTTGTGCTTAGACAATCATTGCTTAAAGCTTTATGATCCTGTCACAGAGATACTATTTGTTATCCTGTCCATGGGGTTTCCCATTATTATGGTATTTCCTGTTATAAATTCTTCCTTACCACAGCATCCAAATATGACTAAAATAGCAGCATATTATCCAAAATGTCCTTGTGAGTGTGTCCCAAGACTTCAGTCCTCATGGTTTGTACTCTCGCAGAGAGTCTAACACCGAGCCTGTCTGTCTGGTTGCTATATCTGTAGCCTCCCCAGAGCATCACTGTCAAAGTCACTTAGCGTCACAATGCTGCTTCACCCTCTGCTGCTGTATTGTTCAAAAAGATGATGCAAACTCGTAAAGACAATGCCAGCCCCCCTCAAAAAAAAAACAAAAGAAAAGTCCACTACATGACATCACACAAACGACGACCGTCCATTCTCTCCCGCTTCTTTTCTAATTTCTCGATCTGTTTTGACCATTTTCCTCGACGTTGCTTAATGTCATCGCTCGCTTCCTCACGTCCTCGTCTCGCTCGTCCAATCGCCGGCCAGAGTTTAGAGGGCGTGCTCCGCCATCCGGCGGACAACCGCACGCAAATCCGGGAGCTGGGTCAGACGCTGATCGATGGCGGCATCCTGGACGAGCTTATCGGCGAAAAACTCGAGGCCTTCAATTCCCGCTATGAGCAGCTCAACCACCAGGTGAGCACTTTTAAGTTTAATTTAATCTCATTTTTATGATCATACAGTTTTAATCGAAAGTAGTCTTGAATAAAAAGGGATGAACCTCCAATCAGGGTTTATGCCTGCACCAAATAAATCCATTTTTAATTGGAAAAAAACATTGGCTTCCTGTTTGCAGGCTGTCGACAGGCAGATGGGGCTCGAGCAGCAGCTCGGCACACTGAAGGAAAACGAGCAAGCGCTCCAAGACCTCCAGGAGTCTCTTTCTCACCTGGATCAGACCCTCACGTCCTACCTGACCGACCGCATCGATGCCTTGCAGCTTCCGCAGGAGGCGCAGGTACGCCACACCGCAGTGGGCGGCGCCTCTTGTGACGGAGACTGCAATAATTGAACACGGTGGCTCTCAAACCGTGCCCAAAAAAAATGTGAAATTGTTTGACTGGGTACATCCTTCAGAACATCGGGGCAGAGATCGCTGCCCACGAAGTGACTGTGGAGGAGATGCGGAGGAGGAACGTGGCCAACTTGCCGCTGCCGGCCACTGATGGGAAAGCTGCCAAAGGTGGCACCATGCTGGATCAGCTTCAGGTAACGCTGACCCCTCCTGGTGACTGCGTTGAACTGCACTTCTTGTGTCTCAACATATGTTTTGCAAAAACGTCCTAGCAAAGGCTGCCACATACACCCAAATGATGGATCGCAATTCATTGGAAATCACAACAAAAGTTGTGTATTTTGAAAAAAAAAAAAAAATATAGCCTTGTCGATAAAAAGGGGAAAACACAAGATGAAAGTAGTTTTAAGAAAAAAGTTGTATTTTTGCTAAAAATATCGATACTGTATTCCAGGATCCAATTTTTGGAGAAATACTGTGCTCATCTTTTTAGAATAAAGTCTTACATATTCAAAGAAAAAAATACTTAAGTCATAATATTATGAAATTGAATTAGTAGTTATTTTAGATTTTTTGCACTTTTTTCGCAAAAATGTCTTCTTGCTTTTAGATTTTTTTTTCGAGAAAATTTGGCTAGTCTCTGGAGTAAATTTGTATTTTGAAGAGAAAAGTGGTACTAAAAGTAAAAAAGGAATTTTGGGGGGGAAATATGTTGTATTTTCCGGCGGGGTATTTATTTATTTTTAATTTGAATTTTTTTGAAAATGAACTTTCAAAAAAGATGTAAATGTGCAGTAACAAATATGTAATTACACATGGGACAATAGAATTAATACAATGGAAATGCACACGTTAAGCAATTTTTAGTAAGTACAAACATAGCAGTTGCTGGTCGTCTTGTACGTTTTCAATTCTTATGATTGATGCTTTCCCTGCAATGCAGCGAAAACTGCGAGAAATTTCCACAAAGTACCAGCTGTTCCAGAAGCCTGCAAACTTTGAGCAGCGCATGGTGGACTGCAAGAGGGTTCTCGACGGCGCCAAGGACGAGCTGCACATTCTGGACGTCAGGGATTTGGAGCCAGAGAAGATCCAGTCCCACCTCAACGGCTGCATGGTGAGACCGGAACCGGTGTGAATCCGGCAGCGGTTCCTTGACTCGCGACTCGAATCTGGTGGTTGTTTGCGCAGAAACTGTACAAGCTGCTGAGCGAGGTGAAACTGGAGGTGGAGACGGTGATAAAAACGGGTCGTCAGATCGTGCAGAAACAGCAGACGGAGAACCCCAAGGGCATGGACGAGCAGCTGACTGCTCTCAAACTGCTTTACAACGACTTGGGGGCGCAGGTGCAGTGAACCCAATCGCGTTGACTGAGGCGTGAACGACGGCTCGGCGCCGTAAACCGGGAGCACAGCACGATTCTACAAATGTGACAATTGCTGCGACTTTGTTGATTTCTGAATTTTATCTGTTGGGCTTTTGCAGGTAACTGAGGGCAAACAGGACTTGGAAAAGGCCTTGTCTCTGTCGCAGAAGTTCCACAAGGAGACCGCCGCTCTGCAGGAGTGGCTGACCACCAGCGAGGCCGCGCTCCAGCAGAAGAACAACAGCGGAGACATGCCGGCAGACATCGATGCTGAGATTGGCTGGGCGAATGTGAGCACACGCTAATAACGCACTAATTATTAGTACTACTCATACTAATAGTAATAAAAATAATACTTATTCATTCTTTTAATTCCTTTTTTTTTTTTTAGCTATGTATTCTTTAAAAAAAACACGAGATGTGTATTTTAATAAAAAAATGTAGTCGTTTTCATGGGAGAAAAGTATTTTTTTTCAAGGAGGAAAGTTGTAATATTAGGAAGTTAAAGGAAAATATTCATGATTGTCTAAAAAAGAAGATCGGTTTTCATCCATCTATAGATTATCACTGATACCTTTATTTTTAACGTTATTAGATATTATTGTAATTATTAAACCCCACTTATTCTTATTGTACAGTATTTCGAAGGTTTTAAGAGAAGTTGCAAGGTTTAGATATGGTCAATTAATGCAGGCTGCATTCATACATAATGCACCCTGCAGCCCGTGTGTTTCTAAATTTGGCCAGTAGGGCGCAACATAAGACAGGTAGATGCTCCAGAGAACATCTTTTCTCTGATACTACTGTTATAATCTCTGTAAATCTGTATAAAGCTCTTATAGAAGTACTAAAATGTTCAAATGTGGTTTGCGGCGTGACCAGGGCCTTTTGAAGGAGTCCGACTGCCGCCAGCTGGAGTTGTCCAGTCTCATGGCGACCAGCGGCGGGCTGCAGACGCTGGTGGAGGGCAGCGAGACCCAACTGGAAGACAAACTGTCCGGCCTCAACGAGTCCTGGACCCAAGTCCGCACGTGGATCGAGGATTGGCTGAGCGCTGTGCTGGTGGGTTTGTCGTGATTATGGCGAGATCCAAGTCTTGAACACTGGCAAAACACGGCTAAAAGTTGTTTTTCTAGTTTATTCCTTGCAAGAAAGAGGAGGGATGTACAAGGAAAACGCAAGAACGGCAGTACCTTGAGATACTCGTGACCTCACAAGTTTCGGAAGTTTGCATCCACTAAAGTCCACAAGCTTGTTGCTAACTCATAATGGGAAATTTCATAGACAGGCAAACAAATAGTATCTCTATGGTGGTGTTATGCATTTCACATTTAAATATCTCAACCATTCAATTGTTGACGTTTCCTCGGTACAAATACCCAAGTAATGTTGAGTAATGTGCCACGCGCTGCTTCACCGAGTCCGTCTGTGGACGCAGAGTCACCAAAATGAGGTGGAAATCTTCGATGAGAACTTGGCCCACATCAGCACGTGGCTCTACCAGACTCAGATCCACCTGGACGAGGTGGAGCGGCTGGAGCCGGCAGAGCGCCAGAAAGCGGTCAAGGTAAGAAGTGGTTGACGCCGACGGTTGTCTGGTAACTCCAATATGGTTGCCATTTTGAGCTCCTTGTATTTTGAAGCAGTAGAAGTGAACGTGGCTCACTCTTTGGCACATAAAATGTTATTTAATGACATAGCGGTTTGGTTGCGGGAAAAAAAAAAAAAGTAAATGATTAACAAGTATTAAGCAAACAGTTCATGAATGGTGTCACCATTTAGGCGTACTGTACACAGTTATGTTTTGAATGTATTTTTTATTTTAAACACATCTGACTGAATAATACTGAATGCATTAACAACCTGAATAATTTGTGAATGTGCAAATCATACCAATCTGTACCCCAGTAATGGTTTTCATTCAATAATGCTTAAATTATTTCAAACGTCCATTTTAATTGGTTGTTAAAGAACTAGAAACAAATTGGTAATTAATTTGGCAATTTTTTTAATATCACAAAAATGTTGCCACTCGTTCAAATCTATATATTTGTGTTCTGTTATTTAACACGCCAGCAAAAAACCAAACAAAACAAAAAGGGCTGTCAACTAAATGTTGCTATTTTAGCAATTAATTTGAAGCAAAAAGCCAGGATGGCAATTAGGTTGGGATCGTTCACTTGCTGGCTTGAGTTGACGACAAAAACACATTTTGTAGACAAATACTATGATTTTAATGGCACTGTTAACCCCCATTTATTGCAAGGGATAGGCTTCGGACCCAGTCGCGATAGTTAAAATATGCGATGAGGAGTGACCGATTATGTGCCATTAGAACATGCTGGAGGAGTTGGAGGACGTCGGTCTGCGTGTGGACAGCGTCCGGGACCAGGCCGTCATCCTGATGACCAGCCGGGGGCCCGCCTGCCGAGACGTAGTGGAGCCAAAGCTGGCCGAGATCAACTGCAACTTCGACAAAGTCTCGCAGCACATCAAAACTGCTCAGGTGGACTTATGCTGTGCCTTTCCCGTGAATTCAATTCTCAGTTAATTCTCATAAATTCCCATCATTTCCATTGAAATGTTCCAACTTGGACTACAACGGCGCCTTGAAATGGCAGTTTAATTTTCCTGCTGTGACCGTGCTTGCAACTCAAAGCAACCTTTCACCATTGAATTGAGTTGAATTGCCATTAATTCATTCTAGCCTCCCCTAAAAATCAACATACGTGGGGAAAAATGCTTTAAAATGTAGCACTTTTATAAGAATACATGGAGTAATGACACAATTAAATTGACTGTCAACAAATAGGTTTTGCCACATTTTTTTTTTTGTTCACTTCAGTTCAATGGATATTGTGCAACTCTGACAATCTTGTCCACTTGGGGGCAGTATACACAGATACAGGAAGAAGTGTTTCACAATATATTCGATAATATGCAGTAGTATTAGTCTATTTTTTTTCCCCTCAAAATGTTAAAGAATTAAAGTCTTTGACTATTTATCCGTCTACATGTGTTGCTCTATTGTTTGTTTTATGTGTGGCATTTTTTTATATTTAATTGACCTTTACTGGAAGCTCTCAAAACTTACTAGACATTTCCACCTCTTTGCAACCTTATACAGTCAAGTGTTGGGGGATATTAAAAATGTGTTTCCATGCAGATGATGACCAGTTTGGACTCAGGAGGCGTCGACGTGACCCAGCAAGCAGCACCTCAGCAGGTAGAATCGCTGACTGCACGCATGTCGCTATGTTCTTGCTAGCCACTACCTTGCAATCGTAAAAAATGAACAAAATGATCAAAGATATATTTTCCAACTTTTTGTGTTTAGCAAGTTCTTCCAAACCTGGAGACCTCAGTCGAGACTCAGACTGAAGATCTGCTATCCAGTGAGGTGCAGGAGTTTCAGGCCCAACTCCAGGATATGTTCAAGACTCTGCAGCAGGACCCTGAGAAGATCCCTGATGACGACAAGGTAGCATTGTACTGTGTGTTTTTTTTTTTTTTTTTTTTTTATGAAGGCCCAAGTCGAAACAAAGTGTTCTTATCAATTTTTATGACACTAATCACGTCAGTGGCACAAAGCTGGCCAATCGGAAGCGAGGTCAACGTCCCAGTCAGGAAACCTTGTTTGAGGCTTGGAAGGGAAATTTCTCTTTTCTCGGGTATGAAGTCTCTCATACATATTGTCTGAGTTTTTTTTTTCCTCTCCTGGCTTGTCTGGTGTCCAGATGGATGAGGAAAAAGCCAGCGTGGAAAACCTGCTGAGACGAGGAGAAGATTTGCTGCAGCAAACCTCCGACGAGGTCCAGAGGGAGGACTTAAGGATCCTGCTGCTCCGGCTCCAGAACCAGTACTCCTCGCACAGGGTTAGACACGCACTCTTATTCAGATATCACCCGGCGTTGTCCGCTTCTGTTAACTTGTTGTGTTTTTAGGAGTTAAGGGTCCTGAGAAGCAGGCAGCTCGACGTAGTTTCGTCTTCCCGCATGATCACCCAGCAGATAAGAGACGTTCCGCCTGAGGTGAGCTCCGTTAGATCGCTTTTTTTTCCCAAGTTCAACGTGACCCAGTTGCTGTTATTTATTTATTTTATAAACATTAACCACCATTCGTGAGAAATCAAGCCATAAAACAAAGAGAATGACACCTTTTGGATTTAAAACAGACAAACAACTGCCCCAAAAAAAGGCCCTGCTAGCATAATACGAATTAGCTCTGTTGCAATTATTGAGCCACTTGAAGCAATTCGATTGACCACAGACAATGTAAAAATTACTCACAGTCAAAATTTATCATCCAGCATGTACCTGAAATATTAGTACGGTACTGATGAGCTAGTTATGAATCCCACTTGAGTTCTGGCCAGGCCACACACACACAGCTGCAATCTGATTTGGCTACTGCAAGAGAGAAGTGGGATTCATTAAAACATTATAACTAAACCTTCTGGTCGCGACACTGAAACACTCTGGACAAAATTACAAGGAGTCTGTTTCCGTTTTAAGTGCATCTTTTTTTTTTTTTCGTAGCTTCATTGGCATGGTCTTATTTTTTTCTGTTCTCAGAGAAAGTAGCACAAAAGCCCCCCCATAAAAAGACGGTTAATAATTTGATGCAGGCTGCAATGAAGATCGAATGAGGCGCATCGACGCTAGTTTGATACGTCAGCAAAATTATAGTCAAATTCCCAATTGTGCAAGTTTGAGTGCGTTCCGACGCCAAGGCGCACTGTAATTGTTTGTGTGTGTGGTGCAGGATGTGGAGTCGTTAGCGGACCGCGGCCCCTCGCAGAGCCAGTCCAGCTACCTGCTGGACGTCAACAAAATGCTGCTGGCAATGGCCGACAGCGAGCTGCTGCTCAACTCCTCCGAGCTCAACGGGGGGCTCTACGAAGACTTCTCCAGCCAGGAGGACACACTCGGGGTCCGTCGAGCTTTCAGTTTCACAAACGACAATTTGTTGATCTAAATATTGGTTAAAGCGCGGTGGTTACCGCTGGTGCACTGGTCATCCTTCGGTCTTTCCTTCAGACCATCAACGACAACCTGGAGCAGCTGGGCGAACGGGTGAGCGCAATCCACGAGCGCCACCCGGACGTCATCCGGGACGCGTCGCCCGCCGAGGTCTCCCAGATTGAGGACGCCCTCACGCAGCTCAACGCCGAGTGGGACCGCCTCAACCGCATGTACAACCAGCGCAAAGGGTGAGCGCGAGGCGTGCACTGAAATATACCATCATTCGGTTTTGCGGTTTGTATGGCAACATTTCTATTTCAAAAGAGGGAACACGGTACTCGATTTTCACGTGTTTTTGCTTACCTCTGTGAATAATCTCTTAAATAGTGATTTTTTTTTTTTTTTAAACCCCCCCGCCCCTCCAGTCCTTTTTCCACACCTCACTTAACACACATTCACTGCCATTGACTGCTTTAGAAGTCAAATGTCCACGTTAACTGTGAAGCCTGGCATCGGCTCATCGGCACAAACGGTTGCAAACCTTTATCAGGAATTCTATTAGCTGAACCAATAAGGTGATTTTCAGTAATTACATCAACTTTGGCCCGTTGTTACTAGTCAAATAAATAGTTCATTGGATAAGGTTACCCATCCAAAAGTCATTTCCACGCTGCTCCTTTTAACAGATCACATTTGCTCCCCTACAGGAAATAACCCTCGTGGTCCATCAGTCCCGTGCAAAATTGTTTCTTCCATCTGGCGGTTTATTTACTCGATATGCAAATTTCTCTTCTTCCCGACAATGGGTGTTTAGTGACGGAGTTCAAATGGTTGCACCCTGCAGTCATTCAGACTAAACCATTAAGCGAAACAAAGTGCAGTGTTCCCCCGCCACATCACGGTTCATTGCGGTCTCACTCGGTTTTAATTAACGACGCACGTGTTTTGGTGGCGCAGGAGCTTTGACCGCGCTCTTGAGGAGTGGAGGCACTTCCACTGCGACATGAACGACCTGAGCCAGTGGCTGACCGACACGGAGAGGTTGCTGTCGGACGGCGTCGGACCCGAGGGACAGTTGGACCTGGAATTAGCACGCCGCCACCAAGAGGTCTGCAGAAGATGAATTCCATTTAGAAACACGAAGTGCTATCAAAACATGTACTTTATAAAAAGGAAAAAGTGTGTAGTAAATTGTAAGATGTAGCATGTCACAAAAAAACAAAACAGCCCATGACAGATAAATGATATAAATTGTATATCGTACAGCTGGTGTGATGAAGCTTCCTTCAATATGAGTTCAACGCATTAATCATTATCCCCAAAGTTATGCTATGACTGTGTTTGGATTATTCGGCGCCTGTTAGGCGCTCTTTGATAATTCAACGGCGTTCCCGGCGGAGGCGTGTTGTTTCTGTTATGCATATATTAAACAAACAACTACAATTGATCCAAATTGATTATGCACAAGAGAAGACCAGACGGCGTCTTTGTTTGGTTCCGAAAGCTCGAGCTACGCGCGGTCTTCCCGAGTTGTTTACATGCATTTTCGCAGGTTTTAAGAGCGGCTGACGGGATTAAGTGACACTAATTAACAGAGGTGGCGGAGTCGGAGTCTAATATCTTGGGAGTTGCTTGGCTAAAACTTGTACGAGACGTGGACTTGGCTCGCTGTGCATGTGACTGATCTACATGACTCGGGATTTGCACATCTGCCGTTTGTTTTGGAACGCAGAGGCCACCTCGTGAATGGCAACAATGTAAATTTCAGTCTCTTCCCCCACATTTTCGCTTAAAGATTAAAAGTAGAGGTTGTAATGCTTCGGATCTGTACGGTTTTCTTGAAAAACTCAAGTTAAAAAAAAAGAAAATCAAGCATACAGTTGATGATCACAAAAACATGCACATTAAATTGGGACAAAAACGATTTGACATTTTGGGTGTGGTTCCCCTTCAACCTTGTTGGATTTGAACTGTAAGACGTGTAAGAATCTTTCCGTCCGTTTCCCCCCAGGAGCTGGAGGACGGGCTCGCCGGCCACCAGGCCGTCCTGGCAGGCCTAACGGGCGCGGGGGAGCGCATCAGCGGCCAGTTGTCCTCTCCCGACGGCCCGCTGCTGGAAGAGAAACTCCATGCCCTGAATCAGCGTTGGAGGGCTGTGAAGCGCCAGGTTGTGGAACGACAGCGCAGGTACGGGGTGAAATTGTAGCGGATATTATGCAAATAAAGAGCGATGATGGCGATATATATACACTTGTAACGCCATCATTTCCGCAACTGGATTACGTTTAGTTTAAGTTTCGGATTGCCGGTGTAGTACAGCACGGAGGTCAGCACTTCCTGCCCATCCGCTTTGTTTCCTTATCGGTGCGGTCAATTAGTCGCCAATGCTAATTTAAATGTAAATTTCAGGATTAAGTCTGCTACCTGGGGTGGTGGTGATCGTGGTGGGGGGGTGAGGTGGAGATCCTAATCTGGGTAAATAATGTCTGGCCTGCAGGCTGACTGGAGGGGATGCGGCCCTGGCGGAGCTGAAGAGGAGAAGCGAGGATTTGGCTTCATGGCTGCAGCAGGCGGAAAATGCCTTGGTCTCGCTTCCCGTTTCCTCCACTGACCAGAACCTCAAAGAACTCAAGGTAGGCACAACATACGGACTTTAGTGACCTTAGTGAGAGCCGAAGCATCTTCGAAGGCAACCAGAACGGTGCAGTTGTGGTTGATACAATGTTGTGAGAATGAAATGACCTCAATCAATGAGAATTTGTGCAACCTTATTTTTAACTTCTTCAAGTGGAAAAAAAGTAGGCTGTTATTTGAGGTGAGGCGGTCGACTGATTAAGGTAGCGTGACGATTGGAGGGAAAGCCACTATTCTTTTTTTTTTTTTTTTTTTTTTTTTTTTTTTTTTGAACTGACGAAAGTTTCAGCCCAGGTTTTTTTTCTACACGATTTGTTCCAGTCGGGCCAATGTGATTACCTTTCCTGAGATCAATAGCACTTGATGAGATAAATGCCCCGAGCGTCTTCCCTCCCAGGCCTTGGCCGTGGAGGTGGACGCGCAGAATGAACTCCTCGGCTGGCTCAACAAACACGGCCCGCAGATCCTGGCCGACCCCGCTGTCGGCGCACACAGCAGAGACCACCACGTGGGCAAACTCCGAGCCGTCAACCTCAACTGGAGCAAGGTGGGAGATTGAAAGTCTGCATGTTTTTTTTTTTTGGACAATATATGTGAAAACGATTGCATTTGAGTACGCTTGTTTTGTTAAAAATGGATCATCGTAGTTGCAGGAGGAACAGATCAACCAAAACGATAAATGCGTGCAGATTAATTTCCGTTTATTTTGGGTGGTGCCCCTGTTGGTGTGTAACTTGACACGACTGCATTAAAAGCCATAATGCCAACTTGAACGATACAGTCATGCAAGAGGGCTATTTTTATTTTATTTTTTTTGATAATCTGCTAAGTAGTGATGTTAGAGGTCCAAGTATTCCACTCGACAACAACCATGTGTTGATCTAAAAAAAAAAAAAAAACGCATATTCTTCTTCCTTTGACTCATCCAAAACTCCCGTTTTGCATTCTTGAATCCCAACCTGAAGGTAACCCACGAGTTGTTGGACAAGGTCGGGCAGGTGGAGGCCGACCTGCAGAGTCACGCTCACTTCCGTGACAAAATGAACCGGCTCACCGACTGGGTGGTCATCACGCACCAGACCATCACAAATCGAGGCCTGAGTCCCGGCCAAGCGCAGGTCCCGTACCGTTCACGCTGAATCCCAATAGTTTGATTGATTTGCTTTTTTTTAAGATTTAAAATAAAGAATAGTTAAAAAAAACAAATCTCCGACTTGAAAAAATTTAAAATCAACTTCCAAGCATCTGAGACCAAATCGTGAGTAATATTAATCAGTTTTACACAGCACTTTCATAAAAGTCAAATGTCTTATAAACATAACGCAATCAGCAATCATAGTAAGTGAAGTGGTTTTTGTAAATAGTTCCAGAAAACGGGAGCAGCAAACTTATATGCGACTCACACGCTTTAAACCAATTAATACTTGTTAAAATTACACTTTTTGACGTGTTCTGTATTATCCATATGTATTTTGTAATCTTTTGCTGCCAGGAAATACTCGACTGCCACTTTGAGGAAATGACAAAAAGATTTTTCTCGCAGAAATCTCCAAATAAGAGGCAAAGCGTGCTTGCTACAAAGACCTTTCAGTTTGTTTGCTGTGAAAAGCTGAGGCATTCAAACATTGTACATTTAAATACATAACTCTTCAACCAAACCACGTAGTTTTGCTTAGCGAAAGCCCCCTAGCTTAATGCTAACATAAAATGCAAAAACACTATCTACAGGCTAGTGGAATTAGCTTAGATGTTTTGTGAATTTGTGTTAGTATTCAAACAACCGCTACTGCAATGCACACAGGAATATATTTACGCTACATCAGTCTTACTTAATTTTGCTGTCTGTTACTCAAGATTAGTAATAAATGACGAACCGCGGGAGGGACTTTGTATTCACAGAGTCATCCCCGAAAACACGTGAACCCTCTCCAATTGTTTGCAGGCTTTGGAGGTCTCCATGAACGACAGGAAGAAGGACCTGGAAGACCTCCTGGCCCACTCCATTGAACTGCAGAGACGCCAGCAGCTGTCTCCTCATGAGAAGGTTTCCTTCCCCTCGCAGTGTGATTCATTTAATAAGCGCTCCGAAATTCACAGTACTGTGTAATTACACTATATTGCAGCAGGTCATTTTCTGTCTTGGAACTGATTGCGGCTTAATTGGCTGTTTTATGAAAGCGCTGTTCCTCATCTCATCCTGTGAATGTTTCACGGCGGCCGCACGCAGAGCAAAGTGGAGCAGCTGGCGGCCGACTGGAAAGTTCTGGATGGCCGACTGAGGGAGTCCCTGCAGGCGCACGTCTCCCCGTGGACGCTGCACCACACTCGCGTTGTGGAGCACCAGCAACTCGGTAAACGGCACTCGCGTTTTCACGCGCCTTGCGGCGGAAATCTTTGGCCTCAGTGAAACTGGAACTCTTTCAAGTCAGCGTTGCGTTGCCCCAATTGTCAGCGGCGTTGGTTTCTCCGTTTCTTTCACCTGACACAAAAACCCATAACCTTCTACCAATAGAACATGGGATTATTTTTATTATTATTTTTTTTTTTTTTGAACCAAAACAGTACTTTTTAAACTTAAAAAAAGGCAGAGAAAACATAGTTTGTGTCAAAAGACCGTGACATTGGCGCAAACTAGTTTATCGCACACTTCAATCTTTGATGTATTTATTTTTCCTCAACGTTTTTAAGATTTACTTGTAATTTATATTCCTTTACATGAATATTTTGATATTATATGCATTATACAACACATTTTGTGTTGGTGTTGCATGAATCATCAGCCGGCATAGGAGTACCAGAACCATTTGGTGTTTACAAATACAGTACTGGGGGAGGAAGAGGTGAGCTTTAATTTCCGAAATGAAAAATGCCTGCTGAAATTACAAATCACCTGGCGAGCCGCGTTCGCCGGTGAGCGTCATTCATCACGATTTGGCGCTCGCGCTCGGGAACATCGTTAATATGCACCCCGTCGTATTTCGATAAACGTTTCGACAATGACCTTGCGCTGATCACATGATAGGCAAAAACCTTTGCTTTTATCTCGTTTTAACCCTCCCACACACTTTGAACGCAATAAATGAATTGGAACACACCTAACTTTAATTATGAATGCATTTTTAATGCAAACCGGCATTAAGTGATGGCTAATCACAAACCTTCCAACGGCTTCTAACGTTACGTTCGGTCCGTCGGGGGCGGGGTCACTCCGTTGCAGTCGCCGTGTCTTCAGTGCCCTCGGCTGTCCAAATGGCCAGCCTGGCGAGCGAGGACCCCCATCACCAGACCCCGCACACGCCCGACTCCGTGGCGCCCACCGACCTCAACGAGACGGCCACCGAGTTGGCGGACTGGCTGGTCCTCATCACGCAGATGCTCAAGTCCAACATCGTCACGGTCGGCGACACCGAGGAGATCAGGACCACCGTGGCGCGCCTGCAGGTGACAGCGGCGCTCTCCGTTCCAAGTTTTAGCGCGATCTCGTCCGAGGCCGTGTTGAGAATCGGTCGCGTTCCACGACATCATTTTGTGTTGCTGTTCGAATGTGAAGCAAGAATAGTGCACTCATTATGTCCTACAACGCCATTGAGATGCTAGGAAAGTAAATGTAAACATTTTTCCATTTTTTTTCTTTTAATTTTTTACTTTTAGTTTTTTTTTTTTAACCATGACATCCTCTTTTTTTTTTTTTTTTCTTCAAATTTTCAAGCCCCATTTGATTTTCATTATTTTCCTTTACAGACGATAAATAGCAACTTTGCTTCCAAATTTATTCGATCATTTTTTTCCTTTATTGTATCATTTGACTTTTGTTTTTAATCTTTAAATATTGTTTTTTTTTAATCTATGATTTTATTCATTTTTGGCCATTTTTAAATGTTTGTCTTTTAATGCTTGAATCTCTTTTGTATTTATTTACTTATTCATTTTATATCAATTCATTTTCTTTACATATGGACTAATTTTTTTGCTCTGTTTTTCCCCACTTTTTTGTACTTTTTCTTTTTAAATTATTGACTCTGCATCCATCGGATAGGCTTTGAATTTTTGAGGTCTCACAGTACAAATTGTATGCCAAAAGAAGAACTTTTTTTTGTTTATAAATCCTGTCCATGATGCGATAGCGGATGTCCAACATATTACACGTGCATACAAAATAAGTCCAAAATTATAAAGAGATTATTGCCGCATATCAGCGCGAGAAGCTTTTACATTTGAACTGTGCAAATGCATCGTCTGTTCCTGCCAGGTGACCAGAAGCGACCTGGAGCAGCGTCATCCTCAGCTGGAGGACATTTTCACCCTGGCGCAGAACATCAAAAACAAGACGTCCAACCTGGATGTGCGTACGTCCATCACAGAAAAACGTACGCGCTACTCAACGAGCACCGCACTTCCTGTTTAGTTGTTTTTTTTCTCATTAACATTTTTTAATGGCCGTCGTGTCTCCAGTGGAGAGGGTGCGCAACCAGTGGGACCACACGCAGCACGGCGTGGTGGCCCGGCTCCAGCAGCTGGACAACATGATTGGCCACAGCGATCGGTGGGAGGGTCAGCGGCGGGAGGTGCAGGCTCTGATTGGACACAAGGAAGGATGGTTCCACGACATGCTGCGGCGGTCCAGAGAGTCGGGCGACCCTCTGACCGTCCAGTTGGCCGACAGCAAGGTTAGACGGGAACAGGAGGAATTTCTTTCATTCAGCCCTTGAAGACTTGACTTAGTGACATGATTCGACACCTCCCAGCCCCCAAAAAAGTCCAAACATCTCACGGACCAATTTTATGAGAATTTTGGCCATTTCCAGGGGTCCTTTTAAATTTCTTACTCCTATCAAATGCGGACCACACACACGAGACGGATGGATCAGGCTCAGTTGCGCAACTCCGGAGTTTCCAGACAGGCGTGGAGGGTACCGAGGGCCCACTTTTGTCTTTTTTTTTTTTTTTTTTTTTGCCGCTCGCAGCTTTAATTACCAGGGCAAGTCAAAGTGTGATTTTCAAAGTGCAAGATGGAGAGTGAATCACCTCGCCGCAGTATCCTTTTGAGGCATCGGCGGACCCGCGTCAAGCCGTCGGCAACGTGCGAGACGCATGACAAATTGCGCCCCGTCAGGGCCTCTGGCGCGCTACGTGGGGCAAACGCTAGAGGGCAACGGAGAGCGGAGGAGCAAACTCGTCACCCAACGGTGACGAATTGCAGCCAAGACCGCAGTATAAACCACTAGACTATTACTAGATTATTAAAAGTGTTCCAATATCATCTTGACACGACTACTGAGTAAAACTGATGTAAAATGACATAGCAAATGGATCTCTCGGGGCCGTATCATAATTTCACGATGTTTATGCCGGCGCAGGCTTTTTCACAAGAGCTGAGTCGGGGCCAAGCTGCGGTGGGGGCTTTCAGCGAGCTGTCCGGTCATCTTCTGCGCGAGTACGCCGCCGACGACACCCGACGGGTGAAAGAAGTCATGGACGCGCACAATGCCGCCTGGAACAACCTCAACAACAGGTGCCGAGCGCTTTTTTTTTTTTTTTTTTTTTTTTTTTTAAATGGCTCTTTCATGCATGAGTTATGATAATTGTGTGGCTATGTTCCGATTTGGCCATCACATATTTCAACGAGCTGTTAAATGCTTTGCAGCGGGATGCTTTAAAGCAGCTGTTAGTGCCCCTGTTCCCGTAAAACAGATTCAAATATTTGTTTCTACGTACATTTTACATAATTGAAATATAATTGCTGAAAATGTGCAAAGGTGGTGGAGATATAGCTTTAAAGGTTTTTTTGCCATTTTACTTTGGGGGGGTGGCTAAAATATTCATTTTTTTCCGACTTTCTCATCCTGAAGTGCAGGGGTGTTGAACTCATTTTTCTCGCGGGCCACATTGTTGTTCCGGTTCCTGGGCGATTATGACTATGGAACAAAAATATTTAATCATCTCATCATATTTACATCATCAATTTATGAATTTGGAATCAGAAATCAAGGGTAATGTTTTTTTCAACTATTCACTTTTGGTTAACACAAAAATGCTTGTAATCGCTCAACTTTATCATTTATGACATATGACAATTTGAAATTTTGGTACATATTTTTACTAGAATCATGGAAATTGACACTAGATTTGGCTTCGCGGGCCACATAAAACCAGGTGGTGGGCCAGATCTGGCCCCCGGGCCTTGAGTTTAACACCTGCGCTTTAGCGGTTGAATATATTTTTGTGACAATATGGCGTACAGGGCGAACGACCGCCACGGCCAGCTGGACGACGAGCTGAAGGGCCTGCAGGTGTCCCTCAGGGAGCTGGAAGGCTTCCTCAAGTGGCTCCAGGAGGCCGAGACCCACGTCAACGTGCTGGCCGACGCCTCGCAGCGGGAGGACCTGTCGCAGGACTCGGCGCGCGTCAAGGAGCTGAGACGACAGCTGGAGGTAGGAGCTGCGTCTCAACTTTGTTTGCGCGTCCGAGTACGCGGGCGGGAGCTATTATCTCACCGTCGTCTTCCGTTACTGCCGCGGCGCGTCCGCAGGTGTGTCAATGCGAGGGCATGTTGAGGGTCATCCGAGCGCGTCCGCATCGTGCGCACGGCGTTGCTCGAGTCATTGATGGTTTCAATCTTTATCTTTTTCCAAGTGAGACCATTTTTGATTGTGTAGTTACGTCCATACTGCAATGTTTTGGGCTTTGTTTTGAAATGGATTTCGTGAGTTTGTTGGATTATCCCTTTTGTTGGTATTGGCTGATCCAAATGAGTTGTTTGAAAGTATTTATTCTGTTTCCGGGGCTTGTAAATGTTTCAAATAAGAAGCGTCGCAGATGCTCATTTTATTGTGCCTCCTGGTTGAACGAGACTTTTATCCAAGTCTTGATCTTTTCAGCAACTGCTGCAATAAGTCCTTTCCACTGCACTAGTTGTTCTGAATTCTGGTCGATCAAAACAAATCCTTGCAACGACTAATATTACCGTAATTTCCGGCCTACGGAGCGCACCTGTGTATAAACCTCACCCACTACATTTGTAAAGGAAATACCGTTTGGTACTTAAATAAGCCGCACCAGTGTAAAAGCCGCAAGTGCCCACATTGAAACACAAGATATTTACAAAGAAAGATTGTTAACAGAAAGCGTTTTTCAAAGTTTTAATACCTTAGCTTAGCTTCACATAGCAACAACACGGCAGCACGAAAAGGGCTGGTTTAAAAGAAAAAAAACAAAAAAACATACCGGTTAAAAAAAAAAAAAAAAACAGCCACGGCAGCTACACAGTAGCAACACGGTAGCACAGCACTAACAGGGCCGGTTTAAAAAAAAAACATACCTAAATCGTTGAGACACAGCAGCAACCGCTAGCACGGCGCTAACGGGGCCGGTTAAAAATGAACTTACCGATTAATTAAATAAATAAATAAATAAATTAAAAAAAATCACTGAGACACAGCAGCAACATGCTAGCACAGCGCTAACAGGTCAGTTAAAAAAAAAAAAAACATACTGGCAAAAGTCACTTCCTCGACACATATATTCCAGCGGTCTCACGCTTCCCTTTTCCGCTTGAGTGCCCCCTTGCGGCAATTAGAGAAAATGCACAAATTAGCAACATCACCACATAAGCCGCAGGGTTGAAAGCGTGTGGGGAGGAAAAAAAGTCGCGGTTTATAGGCCGGAAACTACGGTCGTAACGGCGTTATGTTTTGTGCTGCCCCCGGGTGGCCAAGGCGCGCACACCAGAAGGAGCAGCACAATGGCCATTCACTTGATGCAGTGTGACAAAATGTAGTTTTGAAATCAATTTGTCAAGACTGTATATATTTTCACAACTTGCAATAAGATGAATTCTGTCATTACAATACATTTGTAAATTTCATTTTTTGGAACAGATTTTGGCATTTTCATTCTTTTTGAGAGGGAACAGTGAATAGAGACACATAAAGTGTTGTGCGACGCAAGCGCTGTCACTGAATGCCAAATCACGAAAAGCGCCCAGAATTTGTGTGGCCTCCGCGGCTGCGACGAGCGAGCAAAACACAAGACTTACTCCGCACCCCCGGGGACCCCCCCCCCCGACATATGCCTTAATTAAAGCCCCCTTCGTCTCTCTTCCTATCTCCGCCGTGCTCGAGATTGATGGATGGCGTTCAAGTGCGGCGGAAAAGTCACTCGATGAAATTGGAAAGCACTCATGAGCTGGATGAAACTTTTTATACATTTTTTTTTTTTAATCACCCCGTTTACTATCTGCCCTTTTCCTTTTGTTCATTTCGCTTTTGTCGCACGCGTCTAACTCGGCACCTGCTGCCGCCGCCGATTGTGTTGACAATAAGTGAGGCAACAAAAAAAAAAAAAACCGTTGTAATTCCCTGGAAGTCAATACCGCGCTTCTGTAGCATGTTAAACCTTCTGCAAACACTCTTCCTCCACAAAGTTTAGCGTAATCCGCCCCCCACTGTCTATGCACGCGTCTTTAATAATTACTACAGCAGTCGTTTGTCGGCGTCAATTATTTGTTTTGGCCTCGCTTATTGTGGAAGGTTACGATGGAAATTTGAAAAAAGCTCGACTCAATGAAGATTGCTCTGACAAAAAGAGCACACGAGTCCGACGGATGTGGAGCTGAATCCCAAAGGATGGGGAATAAACGGCCAAACAGCTTGCCGTAGTTGACGCCGAATGCCTCCATTTCCCCCCCCCACGTATTCTCGTATTCAGGCTGGTTGCACATCTTTTTCCTTCCGCGGCGCTGGCAATTTTCAGCCGCACTTCAAAGCGGCAAGGCTGCTCTTACGCAAGCTCTCTCGGGGTCAGGAGCGTCACGCCGCCCCGCCGCTCCGGCTGAGCCGCCCGCGGCGCCGAGCGTTACGGCAATTATCCCGCCGCGGAGGTGGCGGCGACGCGCACGTGCGCGCGTAAAGTAGGACAGCGCGAGCGGCCGGCTCGGCTGCGCGGCGGTCCATTTACGAGGCGCCGTTGATGAAACGCGCGGGGATGAGCGCCATTTGCGCTCACGAGGAACGCCTCGGCGGCGCTAATGGCACGTCGGAGCTTTTTATAGTCATGTTACGACTTAATTCTTACGGCTTTTCTTGTACATCGGTCTTGTAACATGGCAGCTTGTTTCTCACTGCTGACTTTTTCTATGATATGCGACTTCATTTTCATACTGCTATGACTTTAGTTCACATTGTGACTCTTAATTTCTGACTTTTTCCTTCATAATATAAAAAAAATAATATATATATATATGTATTTGCAAAGTTATTGTCCTGCGTTGGCCTCACCGTTCTGAGGTTCCGGGTTTGCATGTTCTCCCCGTGCCTGCGTGGGTTTTCTCCGGGTACATCCCAAAAACATGCAAGATGAATTGGACACTCTAAATTGCTCCAAGGTGTGATTGTGAGTGCGACTGTTTGTCTCGATGTTCCCTGCGATTGGCTGGCGACCAGTTCAGTGTGTAACCCCGCCTCTTTCCCGTTGACAGCTGGGATCGGCTCCAGCACTCCCGCGACCCTTGTGAGGATAAGCAGCTTAGAAAATGGATGGATGGATTGATGGGTTATTGTCCTAAATGACAATATACTGTCCTAATCTTGTCAGCTTTTTGAAACTTAACCCTTTTTTTCCATCACCTCTTTGTTTTCTTGTATATTCTTTTTTTTTACAACATCCACATTTTATTCTCTCTATTCTATAATTTCAATCCCTCGCAGATCATATTTTACGTTCTCTTGATATTCCACCTATTTTTCTTGAATTTTTAGAACTTTATTCTCAAAAGGTTCCACATTCGTTCTCGTAATATTTGGCGGTATTCTTGCATTACACTTTCTCGTAATTTGCGATTTTGTTTTGATTAGTTTTTGTAATTTGACTTTTCTCCTCATAATCTGAAAACATATTATTGTGACCTGCATGACTTACTACCATCATGTCATAACATTGTGTGAATGTGCGAAATATGACTTTTTTTTTTTTTTATTCTCGTAATATACAATAAGGATTTTCGAGTCTACTTTTTTTCAGACCAAAACTCGTGTGATTCTGCACTCTTGAGTACTTATCAATACTGATTACCTATAACGTCAGTACTTTTGATCCATAAAATGATCTATTGATTACTTTATTCCCCCTTTGTTTTATGACATACTTTGTCTTTTTTTTTGTGGGGGGGGGGGGGTATTTCCCACATTAGACCCTCGCATACTCACAGTCGGGCACCCATGTATTTTTTTTCTCATTTTTTTCCAATTTCTTTAGTTTTTGTTTTTCTTTTTTTGGGGGGGGGGAGGAAAACAAACTCTAAAAAACGCAATGCTATTATTACAACCGTCAATCATCCGCAGATTTTAGCTGTCGGCGACCCGGCCCGGGCTCCGAATAGGGGTCTGCTGCTGCTTTCGCGTTTCCCAAAGAGGAGTTTTGTGTTTCACGTGGGGAACGCGAGGCAGAAATATCGGAAGACGTCTGCTTCCAGGAAGCTCCCTTTTAACTCCTCCTCCTTTGCACGCGTATTGACAATCATCCGTGTTATTACTCAGCCGCCCTCTCCATTGATGCACGGGACAAAAGAGGCGCGACCTGCCTTGGCCGCCCGCCGCCCTCCTCCCTCATCCGTCTCCTCTCCTCCGTTATCAGTCTCCTCCGCTCTCAGACGGGATGAGCAGCTCGTCTTTTTTCTTGCCCTATTCGCCACTTTTGAAAAAATTTCCCCTCCCGCTGCTCTTTTCCTCAGTTGCTCCTTTTTTTTTTTTTTTTCCTCTACACCCCCCCACCCCCAACCCCACCAGACCACCCTCACCGGCCCCTCCTCCCGCACGTCACAGCTGATTTGCGGCTCGCGATTGTCGGCGTGGAGGAGAAAGTGAGGACTCTGGGAAAACGTCGCGCGGTGACAGGAAGAGGCACGCCGAGCTCGGCGTGAGCGAGCGTCGCCCTCGTCTCGTCTCGGGGGTCCGACAGCCTCGCGAAGGGAGACGGAGGGTACGCGGCGGTGCCATGAACGGGTTAGGGCAGTGGTAGCATGCGGACCGGCGCCAGGCTGCTGCAGACTTGTAGCGGTCCTAAAATGATGGCCATGGTCCGGACCTCCCTCCAGAAAGTGGTGGTCTTCTTGCACAGGCTCCAGAGGATGGCAATCTCCTCGCCGCGATACCAGAAACTCTGCAAGGTACGTGCGGCGGGAGAGCGAGCGGAGTTGCTTTTGGCTGCTTTTGCGGGCAAACTCGCTCAACTTTCATTGCGTCACGTGAGGTTCTCGTGGCGGTTTGAAGACGACGACGTGGACGACTTGGACGGGTTGCTTTGGGCTTCATTAGTCTCGTGCATTCGTCAATTTTAATCGATCTGTGATGATCGCACATTTTATTTTCATCCTTGGGCTCCTTTTCAGACCCCCCCCCCTGTAATTTATCACTTCATTCTTATAATAATTACAATTTCTTTTCTCGTGATATTATGACTTTCTTGTATGTGAAGACTTTATATAAATAATATTTCCCTTATATCTCTGCGTTTCCTGTTGCAATTACAACATATTGTTTTCCCTTTGATTTACACCTTTATTCTCATATTTCACGTTTTTGTCTCAGAATATTTTTTCCCTTGCATTAGTGTATTTTCAAAATATTACACTTTATCTTCAACTTTACGCTCATATTGTGACTTTTTATGGTTTTTATGACTTTATTCTCAGATTTTTTTTTTATATTGTTTTCTATTTGTATGACTTGTCGTAGTTTTTTTCTTATTTACAGCTTTACTCTCATATTTAATAGTATTTAACAATTTCTTCAACCTGCTTTTTTTCTTTATGTATTTTTTT
This sequence comes from Syngnathoides biaculeatus, assembly GCF_019802595.1. Classification (NCBI taxonomy): domain Eukaryota; kingdom Metazoa; phylum Chordata; class Actinopteri; order Syngnathiformes; family Syngnathidae; genus Syngnathoides; species Syngnathoides biaculeatus. Next base: position 9,261,622 of record NC_084662.1, on the reverse strand, counting down.
AGTGTTTTTCATCAAATCACAAGCACTATACAAACTAATCAAAGACGGAAAAACATTTTTTCTGTGTGATTTTGCCAAAAATCATTTTTTTTTTTTTTTTTTACATTGAAACATTAATTTGTGTACTTACATTTTACTTTAATCATACTCAGAGTTGAGTCAGTACTTGTACTTTAAGGCTTTTCTTTCCACATGTATTTGTACTACAACTTAGGTGTGAAAGTGTGTGAAAAATATGGCCCCGGGGCCATTTGCGGCTCCCCACTAATTTTTAGCGGCCCCCTGCATCTTTGAAATGGCTGACATTATATGCAATTGCGGCCTCCTGCACATCCCCAACGGGTGGCAACACAACTGACTACTACTACTGCGATTACCACTAACAACAATAATAATTATTTGGGTTCCTAAAGAGATTTTCTAGACATGCAAAGAAACTATTCACAACAATAAAAAAAAAAAAAAATTCAATGAAAAAGATCGCTCTTCACGGGCAGAGGGTGTGGATACTTTTGCCCCGTTGAGTGAGCAAAAATGACAGTCTCATCAGGAGAACCAAATGGCACATTGGGAGCGCTGTCCGCTGACGTAACGCGTCACAGCTGCTTGGCAGCTGGGTCCGTTTCATCATCGGGAGGATTTGGCCCGCGTGGACGGGGGAGGGGAAGCAAATGCGTGGCGCCGGTCGGGGGACGGCTTGCCAGCTTCAATCAAAGCAACATGTGACAGTCCCGCATAAGACGGTCTTAATCCAGAAATCCATCACTCGCCGGCACTCCAACGAGGGCCGTTTGTGTTCGCGTTGACCTTTTCGTGCGCAGTGTTTACATTTGTCGTGTGATTCTGAATTTATTCTTCAAACTTTATGACATTCCGGTAATATTTGCGGTGATAGTATTACCAGTCGGCATTGCCCAAAATGAGAACACTCACTAGGAGCTGCTGTTAATTTCAGCTCCTGACATTATTCATGAGGCCACGCCCCTTAAAGGAACACACCAACACGTGTAGTACATTAATTACTGTAATTACACTTTTGTAAAATAATTTATTCTTTTATACTCTTATCGTTTTTATATAGTAAATAATTGATTCTCAAAGTGTGGTACTTTTACCACGAGGAGTACATGAGGCTCCTTCTAGTATTACTCCAAAGTCTGCATAATGTTAGTGGCTCACTTTTTTATGTTTTTTACGTGTTACTGTTGTATTTAATCTTTAATTACAATACATATGTATTTAATCTGAATGAAGTTCTTGCAAATCAGTCATCGTAGTCGTCCAGAACCTTGGATATCTTCTTTCCTTTTTTCGTTTGTTTGTTTGGACTCGAACCGGTTTCATATATTGTGAAGAATTTTAAGCACCGCTAACACCGTGAAATCCGGCACCTTATTTCGAACCCGACGCCTGGCGAGATTGATTTCGCGAGCAGGCGGAGCCATCAGTTATGCGGCACTCTATTAGCGCCCCCTGGGTTGCTGCATCACTGCTTCCCGCCTCGCCGGGACGGAGTCACTCATGCCAGACATGTCGCTGGCTGTCCTCCCAGGGGGCGCTCGCTCACTCGCTCGCTAGCTCGCGAGCTCGCTAGCCTCCGGACTTGACCGTTGGCTTCCGCTTGACGGATTTGATTGGGGCTGTTCCTCATGGGCCGGGTGAATCCCCTCGACTCAGTTCAAGCAGTCGCAATCTTGCTTTCTCAATTTCTGTACTTTTTTTTTCAATAACAATTTGCCATTTTTGTAATTGTGTACCTACACTCTTGTACATGAGTGTAATAATCTCATGATTATTTCATATTCATTGCTTCGGCAGAGCCGAGAGGATATATGCCTGCGAGTATTGTTTTGTCCTCAGTGTTGCACTGTAATTATCTATCTATCTATCTATCTATCTATCTATCTATCTATCTATCTATCTATCTATCTATCTATCTATCTATCTATCTATCTATCTATCTATCTATCTATCTATCTATCTATCTCTATCTATCTATCTATCTATCTATCTATCTATCTATCTATCTATCTATCTATCTATCTATCTATCTATCTATCTATCTATCTATCTATCTATCTATCTATCTATCACGTTATATGTCGGCAATACATACTTTCGTTAGATGAAATTAGATATTTTGGTTGAGCATTGAGGTGTTTAAATATAAAATATTTTGTTGTCTTTTATCTTAGGTGTCACGTTTACATTAAACTATAACACGAGTGTAGTGAGTAACGTAACTACTGTGTGTGTCATATTTCTATATTAAGAAATTGTCTCCATATGGAAGATTATATTGCGGGTCGCCATGAAGATTCACCGTACTGCACATTAATGCAGTACAAACGTGTACTGCTTTTGTTGCCTCTTAGTAGAGAAGAACAAGAAGTGTCCTTGCGTTCCGCATTGGACACAATCAGAAGCCTTTTATCGGGTTTTATTTTTAGCCGAGTTTTCTCCATTATTGGGGCACGCGAATAGTTTTCTTCTCCGTCTTGTCGAACGAGGTCCAAACTAGTCGAACTAGCAGGATTTACTTCTCTTCTGATTAAAAATAATAATAATAAAAAAAAAAAATACAAATAAAAACCACAGAGGTTTAGGAGTAATAAAACATTGCATTGGAAATGTCCTGTTTTGATTTCTTCAGCCCGTTTAGTGCTTCACGCACGGTGCGTGGTTAGCACACGATGTAGATTTGGGGGCCGCAACGCATCTTCATTACAGCTTATTGCCTCCCAATACCACCTTGACGCTTTTTAATGAAGTGCGTTTATGAACCTCTCAGCAAATCTTTCCTAGTCATCACTCGGCGTGTATTATTAACAGCACGGCGGTCCGCTTGCGCATCCGGGGGTGAGCGGTTTGGCGTTCAGGCAAGCATAGACAGACATGCATTGTGGGTAGAGGAACGGGAGGCGGATCGGGCTAATTTGAGCAGGATCCGTGTTGGGAGGGAGCTCGTCCCGCCTGCACCTGAGCTCCTGTTTGACGCTAATAACCCAAAAGAGCTCTTTGGAGCTCAAGGTTAGACGGCTCCAGACTCACCTGCCCTGCGGCGTTTGTGGGATGGAGCTGGAGCCGGCGTGTCAAACATGATTTCGTCGCGCGCTACGTCATAGTTATGGTTGCCATCTGAGGGCAAACCGCCCAGTCTTCCCTCGCAACGAGTCATTTCATCTTTTGCACTCATCCTAAGCTGTTTTCTTCATTGTAAGTCAGCTTTCCTCATTAAAATGAATGGAAATGTTCGTCATCTGTTCCAGCCCATGTATTTTTCAATGAAAAAAATTGCACTTGAGAATGTTGCACTCCAGCAACATATAGTAGTTCGATGATTAAATACAATGCAAATGATTCAATATTTTTTTAAAACTTTTTTTTGCTTTAGCCACTTGGAGGCAGTGAAAAACACGCATTTACACTACATGGAGCTTTTTAAAACTCCTCACTAAGCTGAAGTACAGTATTTTCCGGACTATAAGGTGCACCTAAGAGCCTTTAATTTTCCGGGGCATGCTGGGATACATGACTGCGCAAAGCGTGCCATTTCATTTGCACATGTGTGTTTGTGTAAAGACCCTAAAATGGCTCCTATACTACGTCAATGGCTTTACCTCGGTAGAAATAACAAAACAGCTGTTAATTCATTTTGGGAGTGAACGGAGTTGTCAGAACGCTGGTTTGCAATCGATTAATAACATTTGACTGACATATCTGACTGTTTTGTTGACATTACCTTTTGCGCAGCGCCATCTATTGGATGCATAACTTCACCCCAGCCTCTGCTGTAGCGTCCATTCTATGCGCCTTATAATGCAGTGCGGCTTATATATGAAAAAAAGTTTTAAAACAGGCCTTTCATTTAAAGTGCGCTTCATAATGTGGTGCGCCTTATAATGCGAAAAATATGGTAATACTTGTTGTTCTTTACAGAGGATAAAGAATATTTGTCTGCGACAATTGTTAATTATTTGGCCATGTTACCATTAAGGTAGCAGACTTTAATTAGACGAAATTCCGTTTTCTTGTTTAATTTGGTGATTATTATTACAGTCTAAAGCAAAGCAAATTTATTTCTATAGCACATTTCATACATGAGGTAACTCAATGTGCGTTTAAGTGATTAAAGGCATTTGAAAACAATAAAAATGACTAATATAAAATATAATAGAAATTGATATTTTTTTATTTTGTGACAATATTTACTATGTTAGTGCAATGAATAAAAACAATATTAAAAAAAGACAATTAAAACCACATACAGTCAAAAAGTGGATATATTCTAAAAAGCATGAGGAAAAAAGATTTTAAAAAAAAAAATCACATTTGGGGCTGACCCAAGTCTACTGTAACTGGGAATGACAAACTGTCCGCAGCGAATAACAGCGTGAGAACATGCAGTAAGGAATACTTTCGAAAATTGTCTGAGCAGGCTTAAATGCGTTTGTCTGGAAAGGGTAAAACTATTTAAAAACGGTCACGTGTGATGCCCAAAGGCATTAGAGGCACAGACATCCCAATAGGCGAAAGGTGGCTTCAGGTCGCCCGTCTAAAGTTGGGCTTCGACGGGGGGAAAATGAGAGTATACGCATCCGGAGCTGGCCGAGTAATAAGAGGAGCTGGACGCTCCTGTTGGGGGTGTGGAGTGGCAGAGGTGGATCCTTCTGCCAATTTTCAGCAACACACGCACAGGCTGATCAAACTCGCCACCGGCGCCTCACGATGAATAAACCAGGCGTGCCGCTCTTCATGTCTTTACCAATAAACTCCCGCTGACATAAACACGGAGACCGAGCGAGCGCGCACAAGGCCACAGGCAGGTGGGGGTGGTGGTAAACACAACCGTGACCGTGCGTTTTGAAGTCAGCCTCGCATTTCGGATTAGGCTGCAATGGCAGCAGCAATAAATCCGCGTTTGTTTGTCCGTTTGCCGTCTTTGAAAATCGATGGATCCGCCGTTCGCGTCGTTGCGGTTATGCGGCGCGGTCCGAACAAATCGAAGCGACGGAGGCGTCTGTCGCCTTATACGACTCGGAAGTAATGCCGGCCCGACAAGAAGCGTCTTCTAGCGATTGGTTTATCTTTCCAGTTGGAGAATGAAGAGCGTTTCCGGTTTCTCATTCTTCCACTTTTCCAAGTTCAAGTGCAACTCGTGAATGGACCGTCCTAAAAAATTAAAACCACGAGGTTTTCAACGTGCGACGTAAAGTATCGGAAGACTCTTATTTTTCTTCCCGGTTCTTGAACTTCCACGTCACGACGCCGTCGGCCTTTCAACCGATAACCTATTGTCATTAGACGCCAGAAGAACCGAGTCCACGAAGCTGCGTCTGTTTGCGTGTTTTTTCTCGCGTCCCGGTCCTATTGAGCCGCTAATGCCTCGCCACGGATTTGTGTTGTGCGCAACCCGTTCCATTAGCGGCTCTCGGGCCAGATGCGAACGGCAAGCCGGAGCGGCTAATGCTCGCGTGCTTGATCGCCTGGCGCACTTTATGATGCCGCAAAAGCAAGCAAGCAAAGGCTCTGGCCAGAATGAGGCAGCACTTTGTTGCCCGCAACAACACCTTTTTTTTTTTTTTTTTTTTTGGACAGGACGTAACTCACAAAGTTGTAAAACTACTTGACAGCGAGTTCCGGTTCTCTTGCCAATGCTTCTTGTGGCGTATTTCCAAAGAAAATGGTGAGGAAATAAATGAATCAAGCTAAAATCGCCTTTTAAAAGCAACGTTGTCTGGTATTTACATTTTGTTAGATGACGGTAATCATAAAAGTGGCGAAACTAAACTACAAAAAAAATAATTTACGATGTGGGTGAGCTTTTTCACAGGACTTTGTGTATCTGTAAGAGTAAAACTAAATATTCAAACTAATTACAATACATAAGTCACTGAATGTATAAAACCAACCTGAAATATTCTTTTTATTATTCAAATAAATTGATAAATATAATTAATTAATATAAATTAATAATGAAATAAAATAATTTTAAAATGATTTCTATTTATATATCTAAATATATCTAAATATACATTTATATAAATTAAATATATTTTAAAGTTACTAGTGGGATGATAAAAATGCACTAATAAATACGTAATGAAAATAAATGGTGTACCAAAAAGAAAATACAATAAAAATGTTCTAAATCAATGAGGAGCGTTAATGAAAAATTAAAAATCAAATAAAAAAATATATTTTTTGAAGAAACTACTAGTAGAGCTCATTTGGTAAACTTCTCCACCTCTTCTTCTTGCTTTTAATTATACTGCATCCTTTGCAGTAGACCTGGGTTTCCTGTTTACCGTGCAAATCAAATTATTAGAAATACGCAATACGGTAGTGAACGGTAACAATAGACAACTCCGTGCTACCGTATTCATTGCACTAACATAGTAAATATTGTCACAAAATAAAAAAATATCCATTTCTATTATCCCCAGGCTATCTTGACAGCTTCTTTGCTGTTGAACAGGAAATCACAGCAGCAGCCAGCGGATTTTATTTTTTTTATTTTAATTTTTTTTTTGAACAACTCACACTGTGCGGGGGTAGAGGAAAAAGTCACACTGACCTGCAGAGAAACGCACTAGTATCTAATTTACCTTGTTAGCGTGAGGCCTCTCTGACCTTCAGCGTCTTCCTTCTCCGCGGTCTTGTTGCCAAAGGATGTGATGTCGGAGTTGACACAAACGTGTTTAAATGTTAAAGTCGCGTTCATGATCTTGCTTGTGTATGTGGGGAAAAAAAATAGCAATAGTACATGATATAATCCATCCATCCTTTTTCTGAGCCGCTTATCCTCACGAGGGTCGTGTGAGTGCTGGTGCCAAATACAGCTGTCAACGGGCAGAAGGCGGATTGCACCCTGAACTGGTCCTCAGAACTGTGAGGCCAACGCGCTAACCAGTTGTGCCGCCATGATATCATTTGCTTTTTAAATATCCAAATGACCAAAAAAAAAAAAAAAAACAGCTGTCAATACAATCATTTTCAAAACAGTGGCCCCGACGAGCCTTTTTGACGTAAATCCGGTGGCCATTGTGCAAATGTTTTCTGCCGCTCTTTGACAGCAGATTAAAGATAAAGCGGGTTTATATATAGTCTTTAATCTCCGGCGGGGAACAGCTGGCCATCGGAGTCTCAGAACGGCGGCACCAGCGGGAGTGGGGGGGGGTAAAGGAGGCATTGGAAATGTGAAATTTGCACGTTTCAAGATTACAAGTGAGACACGTTTAAGTGGGGCTCAAAAGATGCGTCGGAAATATGCGAAACGCCGTCGCGTCACGTGAGGAAAATTGGCGCAATAGAGGAGGACGTAATGTCACCTCGCACGTAACACGCGGCATGAACGTATTGTTGGCAGTGGCCGGAATACAAATAGTTATTGCGGTTTACACTATAGCGCGTATTAAATGTAGTAATCGATATTGGAGCACATTGGTTACCAGGGGCCAGTATGAATACAGATTTGTTGAACATGAAGTCATCTCAGCTCCTCTGTAAAGTGCAGTATTATTTGTTATTCTTAGCAAGGGAGAAGGAATAGATGCCTTTGAATGTTGTTGTTTTATCTGTCTACATGTGTTGCTTTACCGTTTGTGTTCAAATTTCCATTGGTTCAACATTTATAAAGCCGTGGCACTCATGCTATTTGTTTGCCCATCTATTGTGTTTTGCAGTTTTTTAACATTGGACTTATCTAAAGCAAAGATATAGTGTTTGAAATACACAAGATGTAATTTTTTGTTTTTTATTTAGTTAGATGGTAAACTTAGTTTTATTACTGTACTTAAAATGTATTTTATAGTAGATTCAATACAGCCGAATGAGTTAATCATCGCTCCCTTTGAAATATAATATGCTTGCATGGACCTCCCCCCGAAAATTGCTCCTATTTTTGGGAATCTTAATACTCGTCTTTTCTTTTAGGCTCGTACGCCAAAAATAGGTTAGCGCATCCAAGGCAACTTGTTCATTTGGATGCTCTAATTTGATGTCGCTAATGGCGCTAATTAGATGCGAGGTGTCGCCGTGACTCGGAGCAAATTGCATTTTGCGGGTCAAAAATGTCCAAACGGAGACGCGTTAAGTCACGTCGTCGCATTAGAGGTTATTCTGGGTGTTTGACATCATTGATGTCAAATTGGACTCGACGTGTTTGTGTGTGCGTTTTCTCTGTTGGGCCTGCGGTTAGTCGATTTTTCCTGGTAGTTCATCAAGATCTAATTTTGGATTGATGTTTTTCCGTTCCCGGAGAGAGCCCATTAAATACTGCTAAACACCCTGAGAAACACACACACATGCGTGCACACTCTCACTTTATATACCATAATTCCTCATAATGGTCATTATAATGGCCAGCGCTTTAAAAAAAAAAAAAAAGCACACATCCTAATTAGTCACTGGGATGAAAAAATGGAAAGTCATTGCAGTTGCTAGACGCTATTGCTCATACATTAAATAGAAAACAATTTAAACTCTGTTGCTAACCAAAACAGCAGCACTTACAACCGTCTCTCAGATGCATCCTCGTCTTAAACCCTTAGCCGAAAACCCCCAAGTACACGCGTGCTCTTAGCTGCCACATCACGCGTCCTCTTTTTTTTTTTTTTTTTTTTTTTTTTTTTTTTAACTCCCATTAACATTTTTTTCCCGTCTTGCTCTATTTATAGCTCGTGTCAGGCCCCGCCCCCACCCTCAGACAATAGCTCGGCGGCAAAATGATTGACAGGTCAATGCGAGCGTCCGTCCTTCCTCCTATTTACCTTCTCCCTCTGGCATCACCTCTGTCTGAAGGATGAGTTACGGTTGTACACGGATGCGCGTGCACACACCTCATCCGACCACTCGCGCACTCAAATGCACGCACACGCTCACGCCTACTACCCAACACGTGCACAACATCTGCTTGGTTGTGCGCGTGTTCAGACGTCCGTGAACATTGAAGCAGCAGAAGCAACTAAAATGTGCCTGTGTGTATATTGTGGATATATGCAGTGTGATTGAAAGTGCGCGAGCGTGTGTCGTGTTTTCATGAGTGAGTGAGTGAGGTCGCGAGCGTGAGTGATCGAGTGAACGGGACCGAGCGTGTGCGTGTGTGTGTGTGTGTGTGAGAGTGTGCGCAAATGAATGTGTATGTGCAAGTGTGTATGTGAGAGGGGAGTGAGCGAGTGTGCACGCGATAGAGCAGTTGCTTTTGACTTTGTGCGCGTGACGGAGCGCACGTGGGTGAGCGTGCGCGAGACGATTGTCGGATTGGACTTGTCGTACCGCTATCTGGCTCATAAAGCCCGGTTGCCATGACGCTGTCGCCCCTGGCCCGCTGGCGAGAGGAAATGAAACGGATGAGGGAGCGAGAAATACACACAAGGATGTGCCCTGGTAATTTGGTGACAGATAAAGGACCGACCGCCACGGCGACTTTTTCCTCGCCGCCCTAAGTCTCCTCCTGACCTCCTTTTGTTACCAGAAGGACAATAAAGTCACGGCGACAATAAAGTTGTACTTTTACAAGGGACAGTATTCCACTCCGCTGTCTCCACTTTGCACTAGCGGCCCTTTTTGCCTCCTCTCAGTATTCCATTCTAGTCATCGATCCATCCATCCATTTTCTTTGCCGCTTATCCTCACGAGGGTCGCGGGGAATGCTGGAGCCTATCCCAGCTGTCAACGGGGAGGAGGCAAGGGTACACCCTGAACTGGTCGCCAGCCAATCGGAGGGCACACGGAGACAAACAGCCGCAACCGCAATCACACCTAGGGGCAATTTAGAGTGCCCAATTAATGTTGCGTGTTTTTGGGATGTGGGAGGGAACCGGAGGAAACCCACGCAGGGACGGGGAGAACGTGCAAACTCCACACAGGCGGGTCCAGGATTGAACCCGGGACCTCAGAACTGTGAGGCCAACGGTTTACTAGCTGATCCCACCATGCTGCCCATTATAGTCATATTGAAAATAAAATAATATATGACTACATTTTTTTTGCATCAAACATACTGGAGTAAGTGGAGATGTTGTTGCAATAAATGTTTGTTGGTCTCCCCCCCGCCCAGAAAAAAAAGAAACAAGAAAATGACAAGGACGTGTCTTCCGTCAGTCTCATCTTGAATTGCGTTTTTTTTTCATCTTTTACCTCCTTTTGACCGATGCTCTCCATGCCGCTAATCCGGTGGAAAACTTCAACGGTTACTAGTTAATAGCCCGTGCACTGCGAGTAAGTATAAAAGCATTCCAAGGTCACTTAAGCGGACGATTATCGGAAATTTGTCCTCCTTTCTGGCAAAACGGAGGCGCCTGCCAAGAGAGGAAAGGACGCAAAATCGTCTCGCTGACGCTTTTGGAAACGGCCGCTCGGCCTCTCAGCGGCCATTGATATGCGAATGGCTTCAATTAGGACCGAGCTGGCATTGCATTAGCGTAATTGTTTCTGGCGTCAGGAGTTGCTAAGATTTAAAAAACTAAAATAAAATAAAATAAAAAAATGGCCGAACTGACTTTGGTTCGCGAAATCTTCTTTGACCAAAATCCCGACTTGGTGCCCAGAATGTGGCCGCTTTCACCTTTCTGATTGGGATAAATGCCACACAAATGCTGATGGCATAGGAAAAAAAAAACAAACAAAAAAAAAAACGGGATCAGATGGACGCAGCCCATATCAGTCACTTCCTGTCAAAGTAAAGCTTCCTGCCGCTCTTCCCCTCCCTCCACTGTAGATTGGGTGGGTCCCAAATCCTGGAAAGTGTTCTTGGCCCTCCTGCGGCAGCTAAATTGCATCTGGGAAGCGGCTGTTTCCAGGACGTCAATCAAAAAGGGGCGCATAACGGCCGTGATGGAAGATGCTATAACGCGCTCCCTCGCTCGCTCGCAGGCTATTTAGGCTTTGCCTCGCTTTGGTTCTCTGCCTCCAATCTCAGACATTATTGTTATTATTATTTTTATTTTCTGCAGACGTGGGACTCACAGTTCTGAGGACCCGGGTTTGATACCGGCCCCGCCCGTGTGGAGCTTGCATGTTCTCCCCCGTGGTTTTTCTCCGGGCACTCCAGTTTCCTCCCGCATCCCAGAAACATGCAACATTAATTGGACACTCAAAATTGCCCATAGGTGTGATTGTGAGTGCGGCTCTTTGTCTCCATGTGCCCTGCGATTGGCTGGCGACCAATTCAGGGTGTACCCCGCCTCTTGCTCTTTGACAGCTGGGATAGGCTCCAGCACTCCCTGCAACCCTTGTTAGGATAAGCGGCAAAGAAAGTCGATGGATTTTTGTGCAGAGTGCAACACCTGACGGGCCGCCCAATTATGACGTCTTACGTACAAGTAGCGTCCCGATACCAAAACGGTGACCCGGATACGTTGAATTGCATGAAGTACGTCAATACTGAAACGTTACCGTGGTGAAATCCTGAAAGATAAAAACAAAAATAGAAGAAATGTGGAAAAAAATGAGTAAAATAATAATAATTTTTTTGTCACGTGTACCAGTAATTACTGTGCGGTAGGGTTGGATGTGTGCCTGTGTATTAGTTGCCGTGAACGATAATAAATCTGACCCTTGGTGTTTCTCCGTGTTTATTATACTATGACGGAAATAACTGACACAAAACCTTCCGGGAAAAATGAAAAAAGGAAGACATCATCAGTTGTTGAATCTGGAATATTGACACGCTGACTTACTGAGCTTCTTACCGCACCCTCGCGCAGAAATTATGGCGATTCCACGAAGATAAACATCTCCAAACCTGCAGCTTGTCCTCAATTCTTCAAAGCAGCTTATTATATTTCATTATTTTTGTAGCCTCTTTCAGGCTTAAATTACAGAGGCTGCCGCCGCCGCCGGGGAGGACGGCTCAGTCGATCAGCCTTCATTAAAAAAAGCTCAAATATGATGCGCGGGGACGTGCTATAAATAAAAATAAAAGCGGCGAAAGGTACACACAGTGACGCTTTCCAGGGGCGGATTGATCGTCGGCGATATTGCAGCCATCCGCAATCGGAATTAATTCAATCCGTCTCACGGTGTGATATGAGTTCCGTCAGTCATCGCGTGAAATAATGAGAATAGAATCACTTGGGCCACTTCTACATGGGGAACCCTCCCAAATCTAGGAATATTTTCATCAGGGTACACTTGAATCGCTTTGTTTTCGGGTTTAGCGACGCGCTCAAAAAGTGGTCTATGATTCAATAGGAATTCTCCAATCAAAACGATCACAAAATAAATAATTGGAGCAGATGAAGAAGTTGTTGTAGTGGGGCAATGTTGCCGTTTCCAAGGCGCCGTTCATTCATCAGCTTTTATTTCTCGGCCTGTCGTCTCCCGAGCGCTTTTTAATTCTGCCTTTTCTCTGCAAGGCGTCGGCAGGTTAAAGACGGGTTAATTGGCTCCCGTCTTCTGACACCTTGGACGGGCCCGCAGCGCTAAATAGATGCAAATCTGGGCCCAGGAAATGGATCCGGCCCATCTTCTCCCACTTCTCCAGGAGGGATGCGAGGGGCCCGCTTAGAAGCATTCTGATGCATCTTTTGCATCTCTGGACTTGAAAGCCGAAGATGATGGCGAGACATAAAAAAAGAAAAAAAGGTTATTTCGTTGAAGGGTTCTTTCTTTGGCTGCGACAGCCGCTCAACATGGCGGGGAAATATTTTTTATAGCGCACCGAAATTGGAGAAATTAATCGCCTTCTATCAAATCCCGTCTATTCTCCTGATTTCCGCTTCAATGCGTTGTCACGGCAATCCAATGAAATTCAACGATGGCTAAATAATCTCGTTTTCTTTCTTGCTCCTGTTCTAAGTAGTGAGCAGTAGAACGCAAACGTTGTGCGAAAACAAGATCTTTTACAAAATGGAACATGCCGAGCAGAACATCCATCCATTTTCTTAGCCCCCTATCCTCACAAGTGTCGCGGGGAGTGTTGGAGCCTATCCCAGCTGTCAAAGGGCAGGAGGCGGGGTGCACCCTGAACTGGTCGCCAGCCAATCCCAGGGCACATTGGGACAAAACAACAGCACTCGCAATCACACCTTGGGGCAGTTTAGAGTGTCCGATTTAATGTTGCATGTTTTTGGGATGTGGGAGGAAACCGCAATGCCCGGAGGAAACCCACACAGGCGGGTCTGGGATCGAACCGGAACAGTGACGCTAATTTGTTTTGCTTTTGTGAGACCTCAAACTATGCTACGACAAAAAACATGACGAGAAAGAACTTTTGATGGCAAAATCAAATATTTACAGAGATAACCTTCATATGGAACAAAGAAATTGCAATTCTCTCCCTCGTATTTGACGTGACAAGCCGAGATTAACCGCCTAATCTTTTCTTTCTACTCAAAAGCTGTGCTGATCAAGTGCGAAGCGGCGTAACATCGCCATCTACAGGGATCCGCTAATCATTGCAGTGTTTGTCCTCAAGTTGGATTCCAATTGGCCGTTATAAACAACATCCACAGCAGTGAGTGAGAGAAGGGAAATGAGATCTGCCCCATATTAGCAGCAGATTTGAAATTCTTCCCTTTCTTAACGTCAGCGTTTTCTCTTAACATCGCCGACATCAGTCAAACGTCTACCAGGAGCAAATGAATGTTTACCTCGTTTTACCACTCAAGTGTTGGCTGCCTTTTCGGAGATACTTGAATTTGAGGATCTCTTACTACTGCTCCGGTGTCTTTGTGTTTTAAAGTGTCAGCAAGTTCCTCTTCTCCTTTAAGGAAATCTGAGCTGATATTATGTATTTGTAATTATATCCAACCTCTCTTTTAAAAGGGAATATGACGGGGCGTGGGCTGGTTTTTTTTTTTTTTTTTTTCCCTGCCAATGTGTGCAAGTATTTATGAACGAATACATATTTCAGCTCTCGTATGCTCCTAATTGCGCAGGCCTTTCATCTGGTAGGGCACGCTACTTTTCAATATGGCTTTCCTCGACGCGGCGATCAAAGGAGCCGCTGATTAAAACGACGCGGGAATACGCGTGCGTGCGTGCGCACGGTTCGGATTACTCATCGCAAAAACATCACAGAAAACGTTACTATCAACCCCAAATGTTCCGTGGGTTTATTATCACATTTTCCTTCATGTTTAACCGCATTTATCTCATTACCCAACTCACTATATTTATTTGATTTGTTTTTTAATTTATTTATGTTGTGCCGCCAAGTTCAATTTGGAGACGCCGACTTTCCGTCGACCTCTTAAGTTTTGACGCAACGCGGTGAAAAAGCAGGAATTTGAAGGAAATTATATCCGTGTCCCTGCTGGCGCCACAGCGAGACATTTTTGGAGGAAACTACAAAAGAGAGAATTATTATAATTTTTTTTTTTTTTAACTTCTGTTGAACTTAGTTCGCAAGTTTTTTTTTTTTTTTTTTTTTTTTTTGGGGGGAAATGTGAACCTTGCTGAGATGTATGCAAAGTTGAGCACACTTTATAAATGAATAAATACAAAAAATAAACAAAAAATAAGAATAAAAAAGATACATTTAAATTGTTAAAATTATATGTTTTAATAACAAAGCAATAATTCCTATGTATAAGTTAACTAATATAAATTTAAAAAAATCAACGAACCTATAAGCAAAGCAAATTTATTTCTATAGCGCATTTCATACACAAGGTAACTCAATGCGCTTTTTATGATTAAAATCTTTCAAATACAAAAATAAAAACATTTAAAAATCAAAAGTCCCGGTAAAACAGCTTTTCGTGAAGAAACATCACGGAAAAGTTGAAGTACTCTAAAAAGAACAGTTTTTAATCTGGTTTTGAAAACACACACTTGGGGCTGACATCACCTCCGTTAGCAACTAAATTTCATTTTTTAAAATATAAATAAAATACACGATTACATACAGTACAAACAAATATTTTACATGAAGTGGGCATGACTTACTTTTAATACAATTAAATAATAGATATATTTATTGCAACCTACTCAAATGAATCTCTAAATATTAAAATCAATCAATGAATTGCATAAAAAATATTTTTCAAAACTAAAATGATGAAAAATATTTTTTTTATCAACAATGTTTGGAGTTTAAATTATAGTTTGGGTAAAGTAGATTTTGCATTCGCTTATTTATATGTAGTGGTATAGTGGTGTAGTTTTATAACAAGACCACTAATAATAATAATAATGGAATTCAATAATTATTAATAAATAATGCTATTTTTTTTCACAGCACCTCCAAAAGGCAATTTTTTATAATACTGTATTTGCAACTTATTTGTCTGATATGTGACTAAAATGTTTGGAGGCGTGTAGAAAGGGTGAAAATCAAGGTTTATTAAAAAAAAAAAAAAATCGGAGAATTTATTATTGGATCAGATTGTTTTTGTCGTTGTTGTTGATTACATGTATGTAAATATATTTTTTTTGCAATTCTTTTAGTGTTGAGCGACGGCGTTGCTGGGGAAAAGCGGCGAGTCACGCGTCTGACGTGCCCGTCGCGAATTGTTGTTCCGATCCCGGCCGAGAAACTGGATGAGGTGGCACCTCTGTGACCTCATCTCATGTTCGATTATATCAGGCGGGGAGAGAATATTATTTCCGTGGACACAGAGCGAGCGTCGTCCTTGCGCTTTACTTTGTCTGTTTCGTTTTACAGTGAACTTCAAGTGAAGTGTCAATAATCAACTTTCAGCAGGCGACATTGACTCCTCCTTGCTGCTATCGTGTTAGCATGCTAGCAAAGTGTTATTGTAATGACGTGGGCGGAGCACGCAAATCGACTGCTTGCATAAGAGTGGTACAGTAAAAGGACTTCATGATATCATATCTCGGCTTTCTATGTAAGCTAAAAGCGGGAGATGAGGAGGCTGCAAGAACAGTGGGGGATGTACAGTATGTGACTAAGAGATACGCATTATGCTTCAGAACACAAATTCACTCCGCACCCACCATGTCCGCATCATCTCCATCTCCTCTGCGCCTCTGATTATTAGTATCGCCACCCTCAACATGGACGCCAGGGATGCCTAAACTGGGATGCACGCACCCCTTTGAGGTCTTTTTTTTGCACTCCGACTCAGTCAGAATATTGAAGGAAGTGAGTTTGGCTCCAAAAAGTTTGGAAAATGTTATTTAAGAGCAACGTTTGTTAAACTGGTGCACAGACGCGCTAGGGAATATTTGGAGAATTGATTATCCTTGCGATGATCCCAATAATTATTCCTTATTAAACATCCGTCCATCCATCCAGTTCCTTTGCCGCTTATCCTCACAAGGGTCGCGGGGAGTGATGGAGCCTATCCCAGCTGTCGACGGGCAGGAGGCGGGGTACACCCTGAACTGGGTCAAGGGACAATTTAGAGTGTCCAGTTAATGTTGCATGTTTTTGGGATGTGGAAGAATGTGCTCGGAGAAAACCCACGCAGGCACGGGGAGAACATGCAAACTCCACACAGGCGGGACTGGGATCGAACCTGGGTCCTCAGAACTGTGAGGCCAACGCTTTACCAGCTTATTAAACAACAATACAAAATATACACATGAGGTGCAAGCATTGTTGTTGTCCACTTTAGGTTACCATCCTCACGTTTGACACTGTAGCATGTCTGACTGGTCTGGTGAGCGCCATGGAAGTCGGCTAATGTCGGCTTTTGGCAACGCCGCCTGGCTAACCGTTAGCTAGCCTGGTTAGCGCAGTTGTGGCTGCACAGCTAACGTATGACTGTGCTTTTTGTGTTTATTTTGTTAGCGTTTGTTTAGTTAAAAGATCGAAAGTGCACTCGCGACTGTGTGTGCTGTTGATCACCTGTGAAGGGATTCTTGTACGCTTCTAGCTAGCGGTGCTAGCTCTGCTTCGCAGTCGACGTGTTGCTTTTTATCGTTTT
Organism: Syngnathoides biaculeatus; assembly: GCF_019802595.1. Taxonomy (NCBI): domain Eukaryota; kingdom Metazoa; phylum Chordata; class Actinopteri; order Syngnathiformes; family Syngnathidae; genus Syngnathoides; species Syngnathoides biaculeatus. Next base: position 9,244,781 of record NC_084662.1, on the reverse strand, counting down.
ACAAAGTGTGAGATGATCCCGAACTAGAGACCCTCTCTGTCTTTTACACACACTTTATTTTGAGGTTTTTTTTTTTTTTTTTTTTCCTCACTTTCAGGCATCGTGTGGGAGGGGAAGTGATCAGAGTACGTCGCGATGTTGAAGGAGGTGCAAGGATTAAAGAATTTGGGGAAGACCGCAGCGTGTCTCTCTTCCAGATTTGTAGTGCGTTCGACTGTACCTACTGTTTGACTTGACGTGCGGCAGACGAGAAGCTTTATTTAGTCACAAAGCTTTACGGTCCTGTCACGTTTTTTTTTTTTTTTTTCCTGCCGGTTGCATCATTAGCAAACGCCGTCTCTTCTGGTGTTCCACCAATTAATCTCGGCGTGATGTATGTCGCGATTTGCATCTTGATGTTAGACACGCGTGTCTTGGAATTATGAACGTCGAAGCCAGATAGGATATAAAAAAAAAAAAAAAACAGTAGCAAACTGACAGTGGTAAAATCCAAGTCGTGATCTTGTTAGTATTAATTCCAAGATGCGATGTACTCCAAACAGAAAGTTAGATAAGCGTGGAAGGAGGGCGGCGGTCTTATCCTTCCGACCTCCACCAAAATTGCCGGCGCCGCCCGGTGGCGACTCCCTCGGGGGTGTCAGCGCAGGAAGTGCTGTTGGCGCGACACACCCTGATCTGCACTTTTCTTTTTTTTTTTTTTTTTTTTGTTATCCATTACAGTCACCGCCACTCTTCTGTCTGCTTCATGCATTGATCCGCCCGATGTTTGGTCGACAGGAAGCACATTATCTATTGATTTGTATCTAAATTTAAGCGTTAAATCTCCTTCGCGTGTCAGCTCCTCATTCCCGGCAAGGCTCTTTCGAAGATCTATGGATTTTTTTTTTTTCGGTCATGCCCTTTCAAGGCCAGTTCCTACCTCTTCTTTTCCATCCTGAAAGCAAGGATGTTTTGAATTTAAAGGAGAAATACTGGGAATAATGCATATTTATGAGGCAAAAAAAAAAGGATGGAGGAATACGAGCTATGTGTGGGGGCGGTGGCGCAGGGCGATGTTTACCAATGTGCGATTTGGAAAATATATGATTTAAAAGGCGGGCTTGTTATCGTTGAGCCCAATGGAATGTTTTGCTTCGGCGGAGGCGAGCGGGACCTTTTCTCACACCACCTGCAGCTGAAGCTCTTATCCGGACTCCCATCGTTCTCCCGCCCCAACGAAACACTCGAAAATAACGGAAATATTGGGAAAAATAGCCGCCGCCGCGGTAAGCGGCGTGTTTGTGTTGCTCTTTGAATTTGCTCCGTTTGTTTTTCATTATGATTCTTGAGCCGTATAAATCGCTATTTCGAGACTTTCCCATATTTACAAAAAAAAAAAAGCCAAATTCCGCATTTTTCAAAATTCACCTCCCAAAGTGAGGTTGGTAGGCATTTCTATGCTTGCCAAAAAGTCTCAACAACCCATGGCCCAAAAGAAACAGGAAGTCTGCCACCGTTTTCAGCCTCCAAAAGTGTACAGCACAGGGGTCAAACTCGAGGCCCGGGGCCAAATCTGGCCCGCCGGATGGTTTTTTTTTTTTTTTTTTTTTTTTTTGTGGCCCGTGAATCAACTTCCATGATTTAAAAAAAAAAAAGAAAAAAAAACTGTTCTAAAGTTTCACATTGTCATTTCACAAATGATAACATTGAGATACCAATATTTCAATAACCCTTTACCCTTGATTTGCGATGACAAAACTAGCTAATAAATGTCATCTGTAAATATGATGAGGTGAAAGATTTAGGGAAACTGTAACTACATCGTGGCCCGTGACAAAAATGGTGTACAGAAACTTTGTTCCAAAAGGGCAGGAAATCTGCCATTTTGAATTAAACGTGGTCATTTTGTCAGATGGTCACTGAATTATAACTTCATCCAGACGGTCAGTGGTACATTGTGAAGAAGCATTGAAGTTTTCGTCGGTCGGAGAATAGCGGCGGCGTTCGACGGTCCCTTTTCCATCCGGTTTCGTTCTCCTCCGCCTTTCCCAAGCGAGTCATCTTCCCCCATCCGTCAGCGCTGCTCATCTTTGAAGCCTCCCTTTCTTCAAAAGTCTCCTTTCGTTCACATCAAGACGATCGGGTGTCTTGAAACATCATCATCAAGTTGATCGCCGCGGCCAATCGGATTCTCATTTGACTCCCATTGGCTTGCAATCAGCGTGGAGCTGTTTTGGGGACGCGATTAAGTTTTATTGAACAACGTCACGGTACATTGTGAGTGGGGGTATCCATTTCATCCACAGTTGTGAAAATCTGACCATTTAAAATGTTTTGTTCCAGTCTTGCCCCTTCTACATGCTATAAAGATAATGTATTAAAACAAAATTTAAAGTAATCTTAGCACCTGTTCTCACTCTCTTCGCATCAAGAAATGGGAGGCGATTGTAGAACTTCGCGACGAGAACGTTAGCGAGCGTGATGCTAACAGGAACGGTGGTGCCTTGGGTTACGAATGTCCCGATTTGTTCGAGATGCGAGCCCCTGACACTCCATTTCATCGTCGTTTCCGAGCAATCACACGGATGTGACCTGTGCTGCGTTATTGATTTGCCCACTGGATGACGCCGATGACCCCCCCCCCCCCCACACTTGTCTTCCCTAATGGGAGTTGTGTCACATCGTCGGCTAATTTATGGTTAAATGGAGGTTTCCGCACGCCATTTCATTGGGCCGGAGATAACCTGGAGCTTCCTGGGGGGGGGGGGATAAAACAAGCTCTGCATTTTTAAAGGCAGGATCATTTGAGGGCACAAGCTTTTTGGGATGTGTACCATCGAGCAATGTTGCCCGTTAAGTGAAAATAAATCCCAAGCGTGTTAGTGTGTGCCACTGCCTTGTTTGTGATCCTCTTACATGCTTGTTTAACTCTTGTGTAGGCGGCGGCATTACTTCTGTTCCTTCTCGGCACCACTTCGCATGGCAGACTGGTTCTTTTGTCACCCCCCCCCCCCAATGTAGTCCTTCGACGAAAATGTCGAACGTACAGAAACCGTCGATGCGATCCTAAAACGCAGGATGACGGCACAAAAATGTGGCGGATAAATCCTCTTTAATCAATATTTGTCTACTAACAAATACAAAAACATTTGGCGAAAATGCATCATACTCATTTAGAGATGCTGATTATGAAATCTATTAAAACTCACTCCCTGCCAGCCTTCCCAGTCAACACGGATGTTTGACTTCTAAAGCCGTCAATGGCAGTGAATGTGTGTGCCAATCACTTCAGACGTATTTTGGTGTCCAATTTAGTTGTACAATTACTGATTTTTATTTTGCATTCATATCGCACATGATGTCCCTGATCACGAGATTTGTAAGTAAATGTATGTATTGTACAATACTACCGTGTATTACTGTATGTTTATGAATTTATAAGTATTTGAATATAGAAAGTATTCCTTATAGTATGGTAGACATTAATAGGGGTGTGGGGTGGCTTAATAAGCTTTGAAATACAGTACAGCCTCGGTTCTCGAACAAATCAGTTTTTGAACGAAAATTTTGAGATTTTTATTTTTTTGGCTTGAAAATCGGTACTCGAACGACCCCAACAAAACCCGGAAAAAAAAGAACGTGCGGGGCCAGACCAGCTTACCCACGACGCGCTCTGTTGTGAATTCCCATCTGCCGAAAAAAAATAAAATAAAAAATACAGTACAGCCTCGGTTCTCGAACGTCTGCGTTTTCGAACCAATCAGTTTTCGAACCGCCCTCTAGAACGGATTGTGGTCGAGAACCGAGGCTGTACTGTACGTTTGAATGATCAAAAAACAGACGTCAACCATCTTCACAGTTTCATCAAAAAATGTTTTGCTGTCCAATGAAATTCCATCAGAAAAAAAAAAATCATTTTTACATTGGCACAAATGAAGAACCGTGATCATGGCGTGGGAACACAGTCCCTATTCCAAAATACCCCCATAATATGTCGTGTTTAACATTAGTCAAGTTGTAAACATGCATTATATCATCACTATAAAAAGCACAGCTCTTAAAAAAAAAAAAGTCTCTATCATCTCATACATTTTACACGATTAGCCAGAAATTCCTCAAGCAGTGTAGTTGTCTGCATGAATCAAAAATGCTGTTTAAAGGGCCCGGAGTATGTAGATCTTTTTAATGAGCTAAGTGCACTTCAAAGTCTTCATCCTTATGAATATTCAACCTTGTATTTGTCTTTTTTTTTTTTTTTTTTCCTTCCCCCTCACTCGGGCTCCCTCGGCCTGACAGCCATCTGTCTGCTCGTCTTTGATGTGCGGGCACGTGTCTCCGCTTCTTCCGTTGCCAACGCCGACCCGCACTGTCGCCAGCGCGTCTCGAACATACGCAGCGTTGACGCGGAAAGCCCGACGACGACGAAGAGCGCGCGCCCGGGGGCCGCCGAGCAATACAAACCGTAACCCTCCCGTATTTTACAACTCGGAAAACACGAGTTCCTCTGATGGAGACTTGAGCTTTCCTCGAAAGGTTTATGAAATTCTGTGCTGGATCCGGGCCCCCGAGCCTCAAGATTGACACCTCGGAGATACAGTAGTGGAATCTAGGACGGGGACGGAACAAATCTTCCTTTCATCGTGTTTTTCTTGGTTCCCGTGCCTCAGGTTTCAAATTCCCTGTCACAGGGCGACCCTTGGAATTGAATCGTACAAAAGCCAATTCATACTTTCTCTTGTATACAATACAAAAAAAAAAAAAAAATCCAACCCTGAAATTATTCACAATCCAAAAAGTCTGGCACGGTTCCAATATCAAAGTGTGGGTATACGTGCACCATTCATTTTCTCTTTTTTTTTTTTTTTTTTTTTACTTTTTCTTTGCACTTTTGGGCTGGTGGCACAGTCATCACTTCGCCTCTGAAACTTTGTCGACCGGTTTCAAAAGCATTGCGGGCGGGGAGGGGGCAGCGAGGGTCGGCCTCAGGAAGTGTGTCTGGCATGTCCAAGTTAGTTTAGGGGACAGCCAGGGTGGGAGAGAGAGAGAGAGAGCGAGCGAGCGAGTGAGGAAGAGGAGGGGAAATTACAATAATAAACAGCTGTGAAACCCAGAGAGGGGGGCTTGCAGTGGGCCGGAGAGCCGCTGAGACGACCGGCGGCACGGTGAGACCCCCCAAGAAGCGCTGGAGGAGCAGACATCCAACCAACCGGGAAGCTTTTGGAGAAAATCTGGACGGGCCATGAACGAGGCGTCTTCTCGGAGGAGGTCGGATCGAGCGAGGCTCGAAGTCAAAAGATGGCGACGCCGGGCCGCCCGATGAACACGTGACCTTTGTGCTCCGGGACCAGAAGAAAGCATTCCTTGACTGGCCGTGATTGGTTGTTGTTGGGGAGGTCACCGGAGACCCCAAAGGGCGCACCTGAGAACTGACAAGTGGCTTTCGGGGGGGGGGGGGCCAGAATGAGGTAACCCACGACAAGGCCGGACGTCCCTCGAAGGCGAAGTCTGAACGTCCCTCAAGACAGCCGGCGTCTTATCGATTTGCAGACTTCCAATCCAAGATTTCTTGGCCCGTTAAATCCCGATTTGCCGTTTCCCGCCTCCCGAAGCGCGGTTGCACGGGCGGCTCGGATCCCGAGAACATGTGCGCAGGATCGGGTGATCCGCGACGGACAAGAGATTGACGTCGTTTCGGACGCTGATCGCTGACCTTCGACCAGTTGGAAAGCAGAGATGACGTAGAAACGTTTAGAAGGAGTGGGAGGAGCCAAACGCGTGTGCTAATATGATTGGTTTAAACTTCAGTCTGCATGAGCTACTCAGGAAGTTTGAACAGGTATTTATGTGCCCCACTTGAAATCCAAACTGCTACTTTATTCTCATCCTTTCTTGATGCTCTAACATGCAGTCTGGCTTGACAGTCACCATCTGGACTTGCTCTCTGCTGGACCGTAGCCGGTTTAGAGTGCCACGTTGTCAGCCCCGAGTGTGCGCATGTTACGGCGAGGAAGGCAGAAGCACCAGGAGGGAGAAAAGGGGGAGTCTACATAACTTGTCAGCCAGTGTGGGGACTGTAATTAGAGCGCCTCGTCGTCACGGTGTGGAAAAGCATGCTCCGACCCGGTGTGATAGATTCCACCCGCGGGAGGATTGAAGCAAACAATATTTTTGGAGCTCAGATAAAGTTCCGAGTTGGCCAAAGAACGATCTTGAACAAACTATCAAAAGCATTTTGCGGGTGGTAGAAAAGTTGTATTTAATTGAAAGTTGAGTGGGGCTCGGTTTTATTGCATTCCAGCAACGGCGCCCCCTAAAATAAACCGCTGGATTTTTCACCATTTTGAAGACTTGATCTATATGCAAGTTGCACGATTTAAATATGTATATTTGGGGTTATTTTTAGCCTTTGTAGGCAGCAGTATTTGCATAGAAAACATTCAACAACAAAAAAAAAAAAGAATAATTTCTAATGTGATGTGACTGGTCAAAGATTGAAATTGGAAGGAGGGAAAAAATAAAACATGTCAGGGTCTCTAAATGCGGTATAAAAATATCAAATATTCACGTGTTGTTTTCCACTTTAAAGAGTCAATCTTTTACAATATATTTGAGGGCTTTTAACTTTATTACTACTTTATTACTGAGTTCGTTACACAGTCGGTACTTCTCCTGGAAAATATCGCAAAGCCGGAGTGCAATTTGAAATCACAAAAAAAATTACATTCGTTTACATTAAGATAAACGTGCGCTCCAAAGCGTTGACGGCGAACAACCCGCAGCTCAAACGAGGCTCATCATCGTCTCTAAAATAAACGTTCAACTTTTCTGTTAGTTTTTTACCCACCTACGCACACACATGCACGCCTTTGTCTGAGGTGCTAAGTGGTGCACTTTTCCCGTCATTTCCAGACACGCATTGCATGTCGGCAGTATTTTTCCATAATTAATAACAGTGCCGTGGGCCTCCAAACCTCCAAATTTAATTAATTAGCATCCATCAGCTGCGATTAGAACGGTGAAATACGAGCATACAGAAGGCCTTTTTGTGGCACGCTGAGTTATGTTCCTTTTACTGCGCTAATATTTTGTTTGGCGTCACGACACCGGCGGTCTTTCAATTGCTAAAACGAATTCTAAAAGGGGCTTTTGCGAATGAATGTCCGCTGTACGAATGCCCGCGCGGTGTCTCGTTTTCCCCTCCCAGTGCGTGCCATCTGCTTATAGTAAGTGTATGTTTAAAAAAAGTAAAAAAAAAAAAAAAAAAAAAAAACCCGGGAAAGAGAGGGGAAACACTCGGGTAATGACTGGCGCTCGGTCCAGCTGGCTCAGCGGCAGCGCGTGAATCTTCCTCCGAGCGCCGACGCGGTGTCATTGTGAGGACGTGCCAAATTTCCAGCTCGTCTCATAGACGCACTTTTAACGTCGCGCTTTTGATATCGTCTAAGTGCTTCAAACGTTTTCAAGCAGTCAAAGGGAATACACAAATAATACGAGCCCAACTTACAGCGGGACATTTTATTTTTTCTTTTGCTTCGGCTGGCGAGCGCAAACCTGACATACGACTATACTGTATAAACTCCACTCTCCTTCACAAAAAGGTAGCAAATAGTGAACACGTCATTAAAACAGTTTATTTCCACTCTCATATGGAGTTTACACTGGAAAAAAATGAGAATTCTCACCACATAGCTTAGCCTTTCTGTCTGCTAGCTTAATGCTAATGGTAAACAACATCGCTATTGCAGCGCAATGACCATTTAAGCAACGGAGCGAACACAAATGATGCAAACACATGTTGAAGGATAATACAACAGTACTCACAGTCATATATTCTTTATCCACTGCAAAGAATGACTAAAAATAGCGCCGTACGGATGAGCTGTCGAGAAGTTGAGACATCTCCTAAACAATAGAGTATATGTCGAATACACAAACAAAGCACCATGATGGCCTTTCATGTGATAGTGTGACAAAAACGATTGAATTCTATTTAGTTATGTAATGATTGTATGTTGATAATAGACAATTTTATAAAATGCAGTTTTTCTTCATTGAAACATAAATCAGAACATTTTTTTTTTCGTGGGGTGATATTTATTTTGACGGGGTAAGATGATTCGCACTTTAAAACTAACATGGGCTGGATTCGGCGGAACGTTGGATCAACTGGTTGGCCTCACAGTTCTGAGGTACCGGGTTGAATCCCGGATCCGCATGTGTGGAGTTTGGACGTTGTCCCCCGTGCCTGCGTGGGTTTTCTACGGGCACTCCGGTTCCCTCCCACATCCCCAAAACATGCAACATCAATTGGACACTCTAAATTGCCCGTAGGTGCGATTGGGAGTGCGGCTGTTTGTCTCGATGTGCCCTGCGATTGGCTGGCGACCAGTTCAGGGTGTACCCCGCTCCCTGTCCGATGGTACTGGGATAGGCTCTCGTGCTCTCATGACCATCGTGAGGATAAGGGGCTCAGAAAATGGATGGATGGGCTGGATTTGCTATTACATTGCTGTTACACAAAATCCGTGTCATCTGCATATAACACTGCAGGCAGTATTACACACACACACACACACACGCGTGCGCACAACGCATCCATACGCTACTGGGGCTTCTTTATTTAGCGTTCAAATGGCTCGAACGGAAGGGAGCGTCCCATAGAGAGCGGGCGGCAGGAAAAAGTGGAGCGATTTTACACATCCCAAAAATAAAGCCCGGGAAGCTTCGTGGCTACGCGCTAACGCACAGACGCAGCAGCGAGTGTTTGAGCATTTCAAATCACGATAAGGTCGTTGCTAATTTCTCTTTCGTCCCGCCAATGGCAATTTGCATTGTATGTTAGCATTAAGCTGACAGACTTTTGTTAGACCAAATTATGTGGTTAGTTGAACATTTTTCTGTTTACATATACAATATTCAATTCTCTTCTTAACATTTGTTGCTTAACTTCCAACTGCGAATGATAAAAAGTTTAAAACCAGCACGTTTGAGCTATTATTTAAAGAACTGAAGAAATGGCTTTTTCTTTTTTTAGTCCTTAAAGTGGTGCGTGATGACAGTCTCCCATTTTTTTTTTTTTTTTTTTTTGTGACAGCATCAGAGTGACAGGCAAAAAGGAATTCTTTAATAAGTTTGTTTTAATACTCTCCCAGTGATAAGCGCGAAGGCAGCGAGCGCGCAGGCAGACGCCGCTCAGGGAGTCGCTCCCGGGTTGACGTTCCGTGTCAACGGAGTGAAGTCGAGGTCTTTGCAGTCAAAGAGGGTCTCCGAGGCATTCCGCAAAAAAATAAAAATTCCAGCCCTCCGCCCCTGTGAAACACCCTCGACGCGAATCCCGCCGCCATGATTTGTCGCTTTACTAGCGTGTATGACGTTCAAGCGACTTATTCTCGTATCTGTGTGCGTCTGCGCAGGACATCCAGGCCGAGATCGACGCCCACAATGACATCTACAAGAGCGTGGACGGCAACAAGTCCAAAATGGTCAAGGCCCTGGGGAGCTCCGAGGAGGCCGTGTTCCTTCAACAGAGGCTGGACGACATGAACCAACGCTGGAGCGACCTCAAGGCCAAATCGGCCAACATTCGGTCAGTCAACGACCAGCTTGAGCTCGACGTGACGTTGGTACTTCTCAGTGCATTAGAATATGGCGGAAAATTCCACTTATTGGAGTAATTCTTGCCTGGATTCTTTGTTCAAATTTTTCATTTTTCTTTAAATATTGTACTTTTTAGAGATGGTGAAAGGGGGTTTGTTTTGTTTGCTAGAATAATATGTGATAATATTTCACTCCGAGTGTATAACACAAGTTTTACTTTTTGAATTGAGCTACCTAAATTAAACTTTTGTGCGATTGATCCTGATCATAAAAAAATAAATTTCAAAATATTTACATTTTATCATTGTTTTTGTTTGGAAAGTAATGCGTTGAGCAACTTAAGTGGTGAGGCTCCGCCCTAGCGCCCTCTATTGACTCCCGAGTTGTTTTTTTTTTGTTTGTTTTGTTTTTCTTCTACAAATATTCGCTATTTAAACCAATGCAACTCTCCTCTACATAAAGAAAAATTTGAACCCTAATATAAGGCCACTTCAAAGGTCACTCTTCTCCATTACCGCTCCACTTATCGTGTTATTCATAATTTATAACCCTAAAGACATCACACCATTCGCTGAGCTCGGCCCATAAAAGACGACACAGATGGCTTTTTCCCCTTCATCGAGCGTGACTCGCACGCCCGTGAAATATTTACGCGGTCTGGGGGACGTCGTCCGTCAGATACCCCTCGCCCTCTGCTTCGGCGTGTCTCTTGCCGTGCCACCGGGGTGAAATATGTATTTATGTACACGTATAAAACTCCAGCCGGAGGCGGCCGAGTGGCGCTTAAACGTCCGATGACGCGGATAGACCCCGGTCAGATGTGACGTCACCAAAGGAAGGCGGGGTTTAAAAAAAAAAAAAAGCGTATTTTGTAGTGAGGGGGTTTGAAGGAAGTGTGGGGAGAATTAAAGTTGACAGGAGCCAGATGGAGATGCTCCAAGACCAGGAAGGCGTTTCGAGGGAAGCGGCAGAACAAAGACATGGAAGGAATGCTGAAGGCTCCATTTTTTTGTGGACCTTCGAACAGGAGTTCCCGACATCGTAAACTCTGTACACCGACTAGCTAGCTCCCTGACATAACAAAATTATGTACCGTAATTTCCGGCCCATAAGCAGTGACGTTTTTCCACATGCTTTCGACCCTGCGGTTCATGCGGTGATGCTGCTAATTTGTGCGTTTTTTTTTTTTTTTTCTAACGGCCGCAAGGGGGCGCACTCGGTAAGAGGGAGACCGGTGGAATATATGTGCCGAGGAAGGGACTTTTACCGGTCCGGCCCTGTTAGCGCTGCGCTAGCATGTTATTGCCGTGTCTCAGTGATTCTTTTTTTTTTTTTTTTTTTTTTTTTTCAAATCGGCCCTGTTAGCATGGCACTAGCGTTAGCGTTAAACTCTCTGCGTACCGTTTTTCTTTGTAAAGATCTCACGTTTTAATGCGCGTTTATCAATGTGGGCACTTGTGGCTTTTACACAGCTGCGGCTTATCTATGTACCAAATGGAATTTCCTTTACAAATGTACTGGGTGAGGCTCGTAACCAGGTCCACTCTGTAGGCCGGGAATTACGGTACATACGTCACTCAACAGATGGCCTCACAGCTGAATATTTCAGCCGTGATAGGTGAGAATCCCCGTGAGAGCGAGATCATAAAGAAAAGAAAAAAAACTTGACAATGAAACTGACGACGACGATGCGCGTGGCGTAACTGGGCTGCTCCGAACATGAAGCTAATATTTCTCAACGCAGAGCCCACCTGGAAGCGAGTGCCGAGCGCTGGTCCCGTCTGCTGGGCCTGCTGGAGGAGCTGTGGAGGTGGATTTGCATGCAGGACGAGGAGCTGGCCAAGCAGATGCCCGTCGGCGGAGACGTGCCCACCCTGCTGCAGCAGCAGAACCACTGCGCGGTATGTACACCTCGAAATCATCTGTTTCCATATTTCCTCTTATTTATTTCTCAGTCGTGACCAGATATTTTGCGTCGTACCGTGGCTGCTTTGCACACGGGGTAACCTCGAGGTCGGAGCAGACCGTGTGCAAGTGGCTCCAGCCCTACTCCAAATAGCCAAAATCAAACAATTGACGGCAACTGAGCGACAAGTGCTTCATGAAGCTGCTCAAATCACTTCAATGTGCAGTAGTTCCTTGCCACCAAGATGGGTCGCACCTCATTTACCGAAGGGCTTACATTCCGAATCCCCCGCAATGCGTGAAAATATACGAAATAGCGACCATATTTTATGAACTATATATATATATATATATATATATATATATATATGAAAGTGTTTTGCATAATACCAATGCAAAATATGCACGCGAGATAATCCATTCTGAGGTTTTTGTCGCCGAAAACCAGGCAGCTGAATGGTTTGCTGAAACCGCAGGAAGATCCCGCGCTAATAAATCACAGCGCAATAATCATTATTCATCATCAGCCCAGTTGGCGGCACGTCCCGTTAAGATGAATTGCGGTTTGCGGCGGTCACCCACGAAAATAAACACGATGTTTTGTGCGTCCTTGGTTATTAATTGCCAGTTTTATTGCGGGCAATCGGCAGCCGGCGGCGGCGGTCATATAAAACTTGTTTCAATTCAGTTAAATAATCGACCGCCGGATCATTGTTCGGTTCGGCCCGCGTCGCACGTGGTATAATTTCCTGTGTCTGAAGTGATCGGTCGCGACCCGTTGGGAAGTTTGTCTTCATTGGTCTTTGTCAACTGTTGTAATTATTTGCTCCAAGTGTTGGGGATTGTTGACGTGTGATTGCGTTCAGATGGATGAGGCAGACCGTGGAGACGCTTTTACCGCACTCGCCGCGACGCTCGCTCTCATTTTGACGTTTTGGTACGCTCGCTCCCCGACGTCAGCGCACGGATTTGATTTATTTTTACTTTATTTTGTGTCTTCGATTGATGTCCTAGTATGTATGTGTAAATATAATATGATATAACAAATGTTAGAGAATAAAACAAGGATACTTCAGGTGTCGTTTGGACTTAGTAGGAAGGTTTTTCATTTAAGGGTGTACTCACTTTTGTTGCCAGCCACGTCGACAGGTGTTTTGAGCAACATATCTTAGCCGCTTATCCTCACGAGGGTCGCAGGGAGTGCTGGAGCCTATCCCAGCTGTCAACGGGCAGGAGGCGGGGTACACCCTGAACTGGTCTCCAGCCAACCTCAGGGCACATTGGGACAAAACAACAGCACACACAATCACACCTTGGGGCAATTTAGAGTGTCCGATTAATGTTGCATGTTTTTGGGATGTGGGAGGAAACTGGAATGCCCGGAGAAAACCCACCCAGGCACGGGGGAGAACATGAAAACTCCACACAGGCGGGGCCGGGATTGAACCCGGGACCCCAGAACCGTGAGGCCAACGCTTTACCACCGAGCAGCCCAGCAAAATATCAACCCATTCATGGGCAGGGTGGCAATTTTTTGCCTTATTGAGATAAAAGTCTTCCAACAATTAACAATCAATTCGTTTATGGTTAAGTTATACGATAACTTTACTCATTTATAATCTCGTCCCAAAAATGGGATGCTGCCCGCGGAAGGGTTCTTGGGTTTTCTTCGTAGATCGTCCCAAAAACCAGAATCAGAATCAGATTAAAACTTTTAAATATTTTGATATACTGAAAGCTATAATGCGTGAAAATCATGATTTTCCCAAATATGGGACGCTGCCCACGAATGAACCAACCAAGACAAAATATATTGAGCAAAATACTTACAAGAATGCGCGGCGTGCACTCACTTTTGCGAGATACCGTAAAAAGGAGTACATTGGATGTAGTGCAGCGCGGGCCGGCTTCCAGTGGAGAACAATAAACGTCTTGGCTCGCGTACCTGCTTAACCTGAACATCATGAAAGAATCATCAGTCAAAAACAATCGGTGACCCCCCCCCCCCCCCCATCTTATTGCGGCAATAGCGCCGGCCTGTGCCAAAAAAAAAAATAAAAAATGATGTGGTCAGTGTTACCCCTCGTTTGGCCCACATAATATTAAAGTCCATATACTGTATTACCATCTGTCGTACTGTCAGGGTTTATATGCCGGGTTTAAATTCTGTTCCCAAAAAAAAAACAAAAAAAAAAAACCCCTGTCGGCCAGAGGATCGACCGCTTTACGACGTTAGCCCCTCGCGCTTGCTAGCTGTGATGTCGCCTGTTATTAAAAGCAAAGCGGCGTATTGATTTTTGCGCTTTGCACCGCTGCAACAAAAGCGGCTCGAAAATGGAATTGAAATTGTTTTCCGAGCGGGGGTGCAATTGGGTCCCCGCTCGCCAAACTGCAGGGCAAAATTAGAAGATGCATGCAATTAAAAAGCGATTTAATAAATGCAATAAGTTATTCCTACAAAGCTCTCGGTGCGGTGCGGCACTCTTGTACAAGTGCAATAATACACGTAAAAGTGTCATTCATAGCTAAAGCTGATTATTTTTGTCAAGTCCGCCTTTTCTTGCAGCGCTGACAAGAAAACTCAATCTTCCCTGCCTTTTATGTCCTTTTTTCACGCTCTTCATTCTCCATATTGACTGTTTTATATATTTGAGCCGTATTCTTAGTAGATTGAAGTAGTGCGGGGCGATATGGTTGGGGGGAAAAAAGAAAATCGGCAAATAATTGCGGCTCATTATAATTGCCATGAAATGATTTTTTGGGGGTGAAAAAAATAGGTGGGGGATTGGGAAAAATGCTGCAAATAAGCAGAAAACTTTTGCTGTTGTCAGACTTATGATAAAAGGTGTGCAAAATGTCTGTTGGATCAAGATTTCCTCCTTCAATTTTTTTCCTTTAATCATATTTTTCTGGGATATTGTGAGATAAACCGGCTAAGCCACTTAGCCTGTCGCTGAGCAACGGGCGTGGCGGTTACTAAGAGAGCAAGAAGTAGCCAGAACCCGAACGAGGACCGGTCCGAGAACGACGGAGGAAAGAAGTTGGGCTGGTTAAACAGAAGAGTTGAGCAAAAAAAAAAAAAAAGGGGGGGGGGGGGGAAGGAAACCCGTCCAAGGGTTTCTTCTGTTCAAATCGTCCATAACTGCAATTATTCACCACGGGGCTTTCAATTAGCCGGCGAAAGGCCGTCATCGTCATCAGGCTCATTAAAAGCATCGCCGTGTGTGGCCAATTTTTATTTTATTTTTTTAACAACTTCCATCGCTCACCAACATTTGGCAACCTCTTGACCGTCGGCTTTGCACCCGAGCGTCACAGAAAGTCATAATTGCGCTTGTTGAAAGTTACTTTGAGTGCGCCTCGCCAAGTTTGTTAATTAGCCACTCGGACCGGTTGTAATCACGACGCCAGGGTGATTAATTAGCTCTATTTGCATCCTTGACGGAGGGAAAAGGAGAATTGAACGCACAAAAAAACGCGCAACACAAAGAGTTCCTTGAAAGCATCGCTAGTTTACAGTTCATTAAACTTTTAAAGAGCATGTAAAGCGAATTTATAGATGTTTATAAATCCGTGATACATGTTTGTCGATGAAGATAAGCCAGCTCCACTGTAAATTGTTACATATCATATTTGATAGGCACCTGACGCCGTAGTGAAAGCTGCTGCAGATTGGAGGTGGAGAAGTTGCGCTGCGCAACAAACTCTTTGGATTAAAAAAAAATGTTTCAAGTCATCAATGATGAGTTCCGCAGCGATGCACAAAAGGTTGCTACGATGGTGGATCTTTTTCGGATTGGAGATGAGTCATAATGCTTCTTTTGAAGTCTTGCCCAAAGATGTGTAACGTAGTGGATATACTGCGCTATGCACAAAAGTTTCATGCGCAAATATTTAATGCAGTGTTTAATAGTTTATATTTTTTAAGACAACAGTATTAAAATATTGCACCATCATTGAGCATTTATTTTAGCTGGTTGAGGGATTCTGTTGAATTACAGAGATCCCGATAAGTGTGACCTGTGGCCTGTCCCGAGATTATATTACCGCTACGTCAGCACATGCACAATGATTATTATTAATGATTGTTGTATGGACATTTTTTTTATTTTAAACAATACAGGTACAACCCAACAAAATATAAATACAGATCATTCCTATAATTCTGAGCATATGGGTAGCGGCAAACTGGTGGTGCGCATTATACATGGGTAGAAGAATTATTATTTTTTTTTTAGGTCAACTTTGGGGGTGTGCATTATACTCGAGAAATGACGGTATATAATAAATGAACGGCGTTTGAAATGAAACATTTGGGTTAAGGTTCCAAACTTGAGTACTTTGGGGGCATTGGCAGCTTCTGATGAATTGTTGCATCCAAGTCAGCTGCCCCCCCCCCCCCCCAGCCCATTATTTTGATGAGAAAATGAGAAGTTCGGCTATTGCCGTAGCCGTCGGTTTCCAGCGTAAAAGCTTCGCTGTGCGCAACCACCGTCCGGCTTCAATCATTCATGGGCCGCCGTGCACAATGTCGACCAAGGTCGTCGTCGCATATTATTTTTTTTTTAACTTTAAGCGCACACGCAGAGTCCAATTGTGATAAGTGTTCAAAAAGTAGAAGGGGACTTTTATCTTAAACATAGCCAGACTTGTCTTATCTTTCACTGGCCAGATGGGATTTGTCAGCCAAATGGAAAAGCACGTTAACGCCAAATGTATTTGATACGTACTTCTTTTCATGAGTGAATTTTATTTTCGTGTCATTGAAAAGAAATCCTGAGAAACCACATAAATGTTTTTCCTTTTTCCTGCCCACACGCCGACCTTTAAATCACACTTACTTTTTAAACTCGCTTCAATCGATATATGATATCCACATGCAGTGCTGGAAGCAATGCGGCCGATGGAAATGCAACAAAATGAAGAAAATAATCCGAGGAATCTTTGAGTGAGCCATCCTTAGCACTTTATCTCGTCCTGGTTCCTTTTCCTATCTTGGCAAAAAAAAAAAACTCTTTGGCCTCTTCACGAAGTTGCCCTCCATTTATCCATCCCTCGATCTGCACAGGAGCGAGAGGATCAGGGCGAATGATGCGGGGGGAAAAAAAAAAAAAAAACTCATTTATTAGCAGGACTGCTGATTTCATTTGCCTCGTTTCACCTCGAGGCCTACATTTGTTCACTTGTTCGCAGTCTCGGTGAACTTGGCCTGCCTGGAGTGAGCTCCGTTTTGCGGGAAACGGCAACAAACGAGGGCACGCTTCGACACCGGTGGTGAGGCTCTAAATTCCCGCTTTCCTGCTGGGCTGTTTCTTTGTCTTCGCGTCCCGTTTCCACAGAGGCGGATGTTTGTTGCGTGAAGACGTGTACGCCTAAGATCTGCGGTCACGTGCACCCCGATCCACCTAAAAAATACACTAGTACGTTGCACTAGTGCTCTCAAACAAATTATTCATGTCAAATCAATGAGCCGTATTGAAATGAATCAAAATGCCATTCATCCGTTCCAGACCCCCCCAAAAAACACGAAAATATAATTAAAAAAAAGAATTTTGAAAAAATTAGCTTTTTTTCTGAAGTGCATTTAGTCTTCATAATGTAGCATTAAATTTGTGCCTTCAAGGGGTGAAAAAAAGAGGAAGAAAATGGAGATTTTTCACGAGTTGCTTATGTTGAAAAAGGGTCACTACCTATTCTGACATTTTTTAATTTTATTTAATCTGAGATACATGAGAGCATTAAAATGAAAAAAAAATCTTGTTTTTGTGTAAGAAGTATGAATTAAAAAAATCACATTAGGCTGTACACTTGTTACAATACAATTATACCGTTTTACTTTTTGTTTGATCCTTTTTTAATGTGAGGACACAGCTTCAATTGCCACATTTTTTTGTTTTTTTTTTTTTTGCTTTTTTTTTTTAATTGCACAGTTTATGTGGTGTGCGCGACTGTAAAGAACAAGTGTTCTTGTCCAAACCAATCGGTTTATTCATGTTTTAATACTCAACTCTGATATGAAGGTTGCAGCTGTAAAAACTTTCCATTATGTTTTTGTGTGTGTGTGTGTATGTATATTTTTGAAAGGTCTGATACAGTACGTGTGTGAAAGTAGCGTTAGCAAGTAAGCCGGTCCCATTTAATCAAGCTGCCTGGCGGCGTCGTACACTACACGGCATCCTCGAGAAGCAATCACACACTCCGATAGGCAATGAAATCCCCCCGGGGTCATGCAAGTATTAAAAAGGAGAATAATTACACTGTTATATAGCCGGCCCCCCCCTCCCCATCTTTAGTATGCTCCGCCTTCCTAAACGAGTGTCCCTCATCGGGGCCAATTGTTGTTATCGTCAAGGCCATATGCTAGTGGGTCTTAATTAAATCAGGGTGGGGAAATGTTTGTGATTAATGGTTTGTGCTAAAAAAATGAATAAATGTCATGTCATGAGGTGAATTATTTGTGGTCTGTCCTATGTCAGGTGCTGTATTCCCACGTTATTAACTGTAAAATTGTTGAAAATAGCTCAAAACGCAATCTATTAAGCAGTTTGAATGCTCATCTGTCCGAGAAGTGTTGTAAAATATCCTCTTCCTTCACTCTGCGGGGGCCGCGGGCAATCATGTCGCCTAAAGATCGAAAGTCTGGCCTTACTACAGGCTAATGTGTACTTTGCCAACCGCTGATCGAAGGGACGAGTCTGATTTGTGATCTGTCGGCGGACACGCTAACGATAACGCTTGCAGGGGTTCTACCGCCGGGCTAGCCAGAGATTCACTTGATTCTCCGGACCATTTGGCTAATTTACCATCGCGCCGCGACAGAAACATTCACGTTGACCTTCAGTACCTCTTCACCGGCGAAGGATAGGCAGCGCCATCTCTATTGCAGCGCGGCGGGCGCCTAATTAGCCGTCGAAAGCGTTTGTTTGGTCATCACCGTTAAAGCGCGAGCCGAGTAAACAGCTGCCGCGCTCGGCCGGCGCCCCCGCGAGTTCAATCCGAGCGCCCCCCTCTTTCGCGCCGTGATGAAATCTGACCGCGGTTCACTCTGAGTTCACATGCGGCGGGCCAGATCGGCAGACAGGAGTCGCATATGGAGGGGGGGGAATCCATTAGGCGGCTTATTAATCAGCCGTCCTGCTCGCGGACGGAGCCTCCTCCTCGTTGGCCCCGTCTTGAGTTTCAACTTGCCGCGGCGAACTTTTTCCTCTTTATTCGGCTTATGCAATCTTATTATTTACTTGTACAGTGAACTCCTGTTATGCATTCCAGACGATAATGTAAACATGAGCGATATAGAGAACTTCCTGGCCCATTGGAGTCTTTATGAAGTCAAAATGAAATGTAAAATTGGCTTAATTTGATTTTGAAATCTTTTTGTTTTGCTATTCACGCGTATGAGCGATACAAGTCCACGAAAGCAACAGCCACAAGTGTCCCTTTATTTTAATGCTTTTCTGAGCCCTCAAGTGACTTTTTTTTTTTTTTTAAAGCATCATGCGACAATACCAAGTAATATTTTTATTTCATGCACGTGGAATAAAGAGGGGGTGGCACGGTGGGTCAGCCGGTAAAGCGTTGGCCTCACAGTTCTGAAGACCCGGGTTCAATCCTGGTCCTGCCTGTGTGGAGTTTGCATGTTCTCCCCGTGCCTGCGTGGGTTTTCTCCGGGCACTCCGGTTTCCTCCCGCATCCCAAAAACATGCAACATTCATTGGGTGCTCTAAATTGCCCCTAGGTGTGATTTTGAGTGCGACTGTTTGTCTCCATGTGCCCTGCGATTGGCTGGCGGCCAGTTCAGGTTGTACCCCGCCTCCTCCCCGGTGACAGCTGGGATAGGCTCCGGCACTCCCCACCACCCTCGTTAGGATAAGCGGCAAAGAAAATGGATGGATGGAATAAAGAGGGGAACTCTACTGATAAAGATTGAAGAGCCTCAGGGACGGGAACGCTAATATTAGCGGAGTTTGCAGTTGGTGCTTATAATGTCAAGTTAGCGAACGTTTTTGGAATCGATTACTCAATCTGATAAAAATTGATTTTTTTTTTTATTTTCAAACAGCAATATTAACACAAAATACAGTCTGAATGTGAGGCGCAGGTGTTATTGTTGTCACCTGTAGTATCTGTGATTTTGAATGAGCGGTGCCTGGCTCAGTGAGTCAGCAAATGAGAAATGTCGATTTGGCCGGCTGTCACCTAGCTAAACCCCAAGCCAGACTCTCTCTTCGGGACCTTCTGCGCCACTTTTTCTTATTGTCAATTATATTTTTTCTTTATTCCCCCCCTGCCTGGCATGATGCGGCACAATGTGGTGGCATTACACTGACATGAAGACGTTTATGCCACAAAAAGCCCATGATGAAAAAATGATTACAATTCCACAGTATGATAGTGATGCACCTCCTTTCATTCGACTCAAAATCAAATACGATACGTCGGTTCTGATGGAAATTCATGAACGGCTTCCGATGTGTTCCCGGTTTCCAGATCCTGCAGTCAGAACTGAAAGAACGCGAGCAGCTGGTGATCAGCACCTTGGAGCAAGCTCGCATGTTTCTGGCTGAGCAGCCCATTGAAGGCCCTGGAGAACCACGCAAGAATGTGCAGCCCAAGACAGGTTGGCCCTGAGATGTATCTGGAATGATGAATAATGGATCTGTGAAAGATGTATAGAAACATAGTCATAACATCATAAATAATTAAACTCACGCAATATATATTTATATAATTAATATTAGTCGCGCTTTGCAGAGGATAAACAATATATGACAGCGAGTATGCTTTGTGTGCATGTATATTGTGTTCTTATTATGTATTAGCATTAGCATCAGTTTAGCAAACAACAACATTTCAGAGTAAAGTTCAACTGGGAGTGGCTGTTAGCTGTTAGTTTTATTTGAAAATTGGAAAAAATTTGAATAATTGGGTTGAAAATTTGGCTAGTTGAAAATCAGGTCATTGGAATCTCATCATGTCCACCGATGTCCTGGATTTGTTGGTTATTATATTTTGAACAACAAACTACAATTGACATCAGATGTCATGGGAAATAATGGCGAGCCAATATTTGACATTTTTAGTTCCTTTGAATTGCCATCCACTGCTGCGAATACGTCGGCATCCCCTCCCCCCCCAAAAAAAAAAAAAAAAAAATTCTAAAAAGGATCAACTTGTTAAGCCACCCCACTTAAATGTTCCAGATTTTGCCGAGTCACCGCGTTTGCCTTCAAACGATCCTCTTTTTGCATTAATAATTAGTGATCCGAGAGGGTGTGGCAGAACTTCACAGCGTCTGCAGACTCGGCTGCGATCTCCGACACCGCTATCAAAGTTTCGTCTGGTTTTATATATATATATATATGTATATATATATATATACATAAAAAGTCGAATGTGGATCAGCGCGTGTGCGCGGTGTTGAATCAAAGCAGATGCGATGTGTCACGGTGTAAACACCGAATAGCGTACGTTCCCGCTACTCTTATTAGGCTGTGGGTGAGACGCTGATTAACTTTTGATTGTTTAATGCATATCTAATGGCGCAAATGCAAAAGATGCTAATTCGATCACCACCCCAAGCATCCTCGAGTTGTTTATGATGCTGTATATGAACCGTGAGGGGGCAAAACAAGTCTTTTGAACATCGACTCCACGAGAAAATAAAAGGCATAACGTCATCCGGACTGAAGAAAAGTTGCCATGTTGATGATTCAAGTACCGTTCCGTTCATTCGCACTAGGATCCAAATAATACAATCAGCGGTGGTCTGATGAGAAAAACAAAACCTGAAATCATTATCACCTTCATCCTCAGTTGAGAAATGTCGAGATTTTTATTTAGTGCCGGCGAGACAATAACAGAAAATGTCTGAAGTGTTAAACCGCATCGTGGAAAAGAATTAGTGCGGTCGGTTATTTAAATCTCCCTGGGGGGGGATCTTTGATGCAAAGGAGCTGCAAAGTTTGCTGCTCAGCAGAAGAAGAAGATTTTTGTGAAACTCGGAAAAGGAACCGCTGTCGACGGCCAGACAGAATGGGGAATGGTTCGGTAGTGGTTCAGTGGATCGTGAGCGTGAGCACTTTTGTTTTTGGATGAATGGGAGGGAGGATCGATGGGCAATTCGGGTGTTTGCTTTTTGGATGGCTGAACGACTGCGTTGGTCCCCGGGTGGACGGAGGGATCGGCGGGCGGGTTGGCGATTGGATCGTTGGGTTTCCTTGACGGACGGATGGATGCGTCGAAACATGGACAGACGAATCACTTTCGAGCTGTCAGAACTTCTAACTACACTTTAATGATGGGAATGGAAATGAAGCTGCGCTCTGAACAACTTTTCACCAGAAACCCACGTTTACCCGAAGATTCCGGTGTATAGGAGCTAAAACCTCCGCAATCTTATCACTTTCTTTTCTTTATTCTCCTTCTTCATATTGTTTCCTCTTTTTTTTTTTCCTTAGACATCAGCCCTGAGCAAAAGGCCCGTGGCCTGGCCCGGGCCATCCGCAAGCAGACGGGCGAGGTGAGGGAGCGCTGGGAACGTCTGAGGGGACACGCCGGAGGCTGGCAGAATCAAGTGGAGCAAGCCCTCGAGCGGCTTCAGGAGCTCCAGAGCTCCATGGACCAGCTGGATCTGCGGCTCACTCGGGCCGAGGACGCCAAGTCCGGCTGGCAACCCGTCGGTGACCTGCTGATCGACTCTCTGCAGGACCACGTGGACAATACCATGGTATGAGCTGGTTGACAACTTGATTTGTATGCATAAATCCCTACTTTTTGAGCCCAAACCGTTTCAGCATACAGTAGTAAGTTGAATTCTGTCCAGTGTTTTCCTTTTTAACTTTTGTTGCTAACCAGAGTAAAAAAAAAAATGGCTGTCTGTGTTGTAAATGTGTTAACATTTGACAAAAAAGTTTTTGTTTTTCTCTCTGTTGAAGGTATTCCGAGACGAGATCAGCCCGCTGCGTCAGGACGTCCAGATAGTAAATGAGCTTTCTGCCGAGCTGACTCCACTGGACATCCAGCTGTCCTCCACCGCTTCCAGGCAGCTGGACCAGCTCAACATGAGGTGGAAGCTACTGCAGGTACAGCGAAATTTTGACGGATCGCGACGTATGGACGCTTTTTCCTCGACGCTTTGTTCCTGACTCTGGCATTTTATCTTGACCTGTCTAGTCTATATATTTTGTTTACTTGTTTCAAGCAAACGCACGCTTCTACCCGTGTATAACACCACGGTCACACGCATCGACTCCGGGAAATGAACGGCTGAGTCACACGTAGGTTTCGTATAACAACCGATCCGACATCCGAAAACTGGGACAAAATTCAGATGGAAACTCACATAAATCATCTAAAAAGTAGCTCCTATAATCAGGACGGCTTCCTGCTTTGACTTTGAACAATCGCCAAGCGTTTGAGTCGCGTTCCGTTCATAATTCATCAAGTGCCGCTTACGTGCCATGTATGAATAAATAAAACAAGATGCCATCCGTCCGTTTTTCCATCGTCATGATGCCAGCTGACTTTTGCTTTTTGGAGTAAATGGAAAAACCCAACACGAGAGGAACGTCTAAGCCAACATTTACGATTCATATCCGAACCCTTGGTACTGTGTGGCACTTATGCTAGGCGCTAGCCTACCGTGCCCCCTGATCTAAAACAATAAGAGGACAAAAATAGCCTCGTTCATTACTGTAAAGTGCGTAGACCTACGGTACTGTATCGGGTTCCCAGGACTTTGTGCTGGCCTCTCTCTCGCATCAGATTGATTAGCAGCGCACGCACGCAGTCACGCACGCCTCAGGCACAATGACAAGTTGGACATATCTGTTGTCGACAAATTGAAGCACAGAAAAAAAGCAAAAGTTTGCTTTCTCCTCCAAGAGCCACCGTGCAAATTTTATTTGCTGTCTTTAAAAAAAAAAGGTTGATCTTCTCGTCCTCCAGGCCGTTTTCGACCATTCGTGTGACGCAAAAACCGAGAAGAGCGACACGCGTTTACCCTGCGACAATCTCACGCCCTTGTGAGAGATAACGATCGCACATTCTTTTCCTATTTTTATCACCTTTTCTGCCCTTCCTTCCCTGCGTGCACTGGTGAGCTATTTTCCAGTGGCATCAGGAAAAAAGTTCCTATGGACTCCATGATGATAAATATTGTGGCTTGAAATCGTCTCTTTCAAAATATTGAAATCGTATTGCATGGCAATGCAGATTTTTTTCATTGTGTTTTATTTTTGATGGAGACTGTTTGCCCTTGTTGCAGGTGGCAGTGGAGGACAGACTGAAGCTCCTCCAGGAGGCCCACCGAGACTTTGGCCCCTCCTCTCAACATTTCTTATCCAGTGAGTAGAAAGCGTTTGGCTTTCTTTTCAAATTTCAGCCCGATTAAAAGCTGTCGGAATTTGCCTATCACGATTTGCATCTTTTTATTCCCCCCCTGCTCAATTGCCTCCTGGGAGCATGTAAAAAAGAAATTTAAAAAAAAAAAAAAATCATCCATTTTCTTTGCCGCTTATCCTCACGAGGGTCACGGGGAGTGCCGGAGCCTGTCCCAGCTGTCAATGGGGCACACCCTGAACTCGTCGCCACCCAATCGCAGGGCGCATAGAGACAAACAGTCGCACTCACAATCACACCTAGGGGCAATTTAGAGTGCCGAATTAATGTTGCATGTTTTTAGGATGTTGGAGGAAACCGGAGTGCTCGGAGAAAACCCACACAGGCACAGGGAGAACATGCAAACGCCACACAGGCGGGGCCGGGATTGAACCCGGGTCCTCAGAACTGTGAGGCCAACGCTTTACATGCTGAGTCACCGTGCCCCCTTATTGCATCGTGCATATTAAAAAATGTTATTAAATCCTTTCACAGTGAAATGAGATACGTGAGTAAATGTGTTTTAAACATGCATAGATGAGTTTTGAAGTAGTAGAGTTACAGTACAACTGAAAACTAGGGTGCGCCCCAATTTAAATGGATTATTAAAGACACAAGTAAACATCACTTTTAAAAATAAATCAAAATTGAAAGAGGGTCAAGGCTTAGTTTTGTGCGTAGGAAGAACATTTTCCGGAATTTTTGGGGATGCGCGTTATACTCGGGTGCGTAATATACACGAGAAATTACGTGTAGATACCAAACCAACTTTCCACCATGCCGAACCCCCAAAAAAATAATAAAATAAAAAATAAATGAAGAAATAAATATAATTGAAATGCTATTTATGTAGTCTTTAAGTACTTTTTTTTTTTAATTTATGGTTAGTCCAGATACACGTGTTAAATCTGTCAAGCGGGATTTTAAGTAAGGATAATTGTTATGATTCCTCCAAAGTCTGCCTTTTTCTCTTTTATGTAAAGCATGCGTCCCCAACTTTTTATATTTGATGGAAAAAAAATGTTTCTACACAATCATTTAAAACAAAATAGTATTTTTTTTCCGAAGTACCAACTCCAGTACCGTCAAATGTTTTTTTGTTTTATTGGGGGAAAGGTTGGAAATGTACTGCATATGGCTCACATTTCAATTTTTGTACTGTTTACATTTAGAATTCCCCCAAACTAGCAAAACTGTTGTTTTTAATTCGTTATTGGTCCGCTGTTGTGATAATATTTCAAGGAAATGAGCCGAAAACAAGAGCGCTATATGAGTACATCGAAAAGAAATACGAAAATCCTTTTTTCCTCCGCCGAGAGTTTCACGGCTTGAGTTTTTGGTCCTGCGTCCCCTTAGCACGACGACGCTATCCCGTCTATCATCTCACACATTGGGGCTCATTACACCGCTGGCGCAATTTTCCCTCAGGGATTCATAAAGTACTGCTCTACCCCCCCCCCCCCCCCACATACGTTTTTTTGTTTTTTTTAATGTCTTTTCATCCTTCCATGTGCATGTAGATGCCGATTGACACAGAAAGGAACGCGGGAATCAACCACGCGCACGCCTCACCGCTCATCGCCTCAATGCCGCCGCGGCTCTTTGAGACGTTGCCGCACTCATTTGTCGCCTCGCTTCTGCGGGTCCGCCACCCGTATGTCATCCCCCACCCCTCCCCATTTCATCCGCCTGCCTGGAAGACTTCCTCCTCCTCCTCCTCCTCCCTTGCTTTCTATTTCTTGCACGGCGGTCTCGTTCCTCACGCGTCGGTTCAAGCGTATTCCTATGATCCACGTTAAGATAGCGTTTGGATTTTTTTGACGAGTGTCCCTCAATGCTTTCTTCTTTCTTTTTCTTTCTTTCCGCAGCTTCTGTGCAGCTTCCCTGGCAACGGGCGGTTTCTCAAAATAAAGTTCCGTATTACATCAAGTAAGTGTCCAGAAACTGCGGGTGGGGGGGTTATTTCCTAAAATAGCGACTTGAAATCAGTATTTGGTGCTCAGGTCCAGCCGAGGCCTTTTCTGTTTGCCTCGACACAGTTCAAAGCAATGTCCTACATTTACAACCCACATTCAAATACTGGATATATTACATGAACGAGTTTTCATCCATTTTCAACAAATGATTTTCTTTCTTTTATGTTGTTTGTAAAGGCTACACTGGCTCCAGTATTTTTTTTTTTTTTTCTCCGTCCAATCAGATTTCTGCCTCTGTGTGTTGCCATGTCATTCTAATCTGCCTCGAACCTCTCGAGTCAGTAGTGGTGGCGAATGTAACTTCAACTACAGTGGATATAAACTGTGATAGCATGGTAGGATAAGTGTGCACACCCTCTCGTAAACTAATTGAAGTCAGAACACACCTGCCAATGTTTCGTGCTTCCGATCAACATTCAGCTGTTCTGGTTTTGTTTATATTTCCCTGAAATTTTTTGGGTTTCTGGCAGAAGCATGAAGGGTTTTTTCTAACACTGATAATTTCATCATTTCTTCCACCTTGACTAAGACCCCAGTTGCAGCCCCAACACCGCCACCATTCTTCTGTTTTTAGGGCCATTTTTATTATTATTTGTTGTTTTAATTTCCATCCATCCATCCATCCATCCATTTTCTTTGCCGTTTATCCTCACGAGGGTCGCGGGGAGTGCTGGAGCCTATCCCAGCTGTCAAGAGGCAGGAGGCAGGGTACACCCTCAACTGGTCGCCAGCCAATCGCAGGGCACATCGAGACAAACAGCCGCAGATCACGATCACACCTTGGGGCAATAAAGTGTGTCCAATTAATGTTGCGTGTTTTTTGGGATGTGGGAGGAAACTGGAGTGCCAGGAGAAAACCCACGCGGGCACGGGGAGGACGTGCAAACTCCACACAGGCGGGGCTGGGATCGATCCCGGGTCCTCAGTACTGTGAGGCCAACGCTTTACCGGCTGAGTCACCGTGCCGCCCCTATTTTTATACATATTATTATTTCTATTGGCTTAACAATTTTTATTTCCATTTCATTTTTCAATTTGTTCACACAGACATTGCCATAAATGACACCATCCGTTTGCCCCCCCCCCCACACTTTCCAACATTTTCATTTCATCTCAACTTCTCTTTTGAACTGAAACAAACATT
This sequence comes from Syngnathoides biaculeatus, assembly GCF_019802595.1. NCBI lineage: Eukaryota > Metazoa > Chordata > Actinopteri > Syngnathiformes > Syngnathidae > Syngnathoides > Syngnathoides biaculeatus. The sequence goes on along the minus strand of NC_084662.1, from coordinate 9,217,802 downwards.
TTAGCTTTCTATTTTTGAGACGCAGATTTTCCTTCGGTTTGCATAATTTGTATTTAAGTGACTTCCAAAACTGCTCTTTGTCATTGAAATGTTTCCTGCGCGCAGTCATTATTATTATAAACACCTCCAGCGACCTGACATATTCGGTTTGCGTCATCATCTCATCCCCCACCCCCGCTTGTCCCCGAAACAATCCTCTTTCTGCTGATTTGACGCCGGGTGCACATTAAAATGCCAACGCGTCGACCCGGTGAATCGATAACACCTGCTTGACAGCGGCAAACGCATCTCTCAATTTTGAGCTTGCCTTTTTTGCTTCACGTTCCCTTTTTTTTTTTTTTTTTTTTTATTGTGCCAAATCAGGAGAAACTGAAGGGAGAACTTCCCTCGGTCCCTTTGCTGAGGAAGGACCTCATTTTTCACCCATCACCCAAGTGTGCATTGTTAGTGTAAACTGCTGACTTACCAAGTTTGCCTGCTTTGTTTGTTTGTGTCAGGTTCGAAATGATAAAATTATTGTTAAAATGATATTTAAAAAAGACGGTATGGGAGGGTATTGTATTGATTTATCATGTTCCTTCAATCATTTAGTGGAAGAGCATCGAAATGGCCCCCCCGTCACTCTCCTTGGCCGTCTCAGATGTTAAGATACATTATTAGTCGTAAATTTATTGTAATTAATTCAAATTGTTTACATCTTCCTTTGGGAGTTTTACGTACATCGCCGGAAGAGTTAAAAAAAACACGATTGTATATTCTATATGTCATGGACTTTTATATTTTTAGTTTTATTATGCTCAAAATGGAAAGATGAAAAAGAAGCGTTTGAAAAGGAGACACCAGAACGGCGGTCGGACCATTTTTGGAGCGTTGTTTGCGGTCGTGAGATTAAAAAGCCGGCAGCATTTGATCACAGATATGGCCGACCGCTGAACCTGCACCCGCCCACTCTCGTAAACACATCAGTGGAACCTGAGCACCAAGCACACGTACGCGACGCGCCAGTCGGAATGCGCGTTCACATGAGCTATTTTTCAAATCACAATTTGTTAATTGGGCGTACGTGGCCACCCTGCGATGGGCCAGCAACGATCAGCACGGTGCATCGGAGTGATTTAAATGAACCGAACGGCGGGTCGTCGTGGGCTGGCAATGGTGTAACACCTTCTTGTGACCGGTTCCAAGTCAGATACGTCACAGGGTCCGAAATTGCTTCTCTCCATATAAACGTGTCCCAATCACTTTTTGGGCAATTTTTGCCTGTGCCGACAGCGAGTCCCCAATCCGAGATCTCGGAAATAAATGAAGAAGAAAACATTGTCTTAATTTGCTTGATTGGAACAAAATCATCCCAAAATGATACATTTTTAAATGGCTGCAAAAATGTTATATGATAACAGTCGAGAATTTAAAACTACTTTTCTCCATTTATTTATGAAACACTAAAAACGTGACTTCACCGCTTTACTACCAGTATACACGAACGTTCTTGTTACGGCGCTAGCTAACTTTTTAGTAGCACAAATCACTAACCAAATCTTTAACCCATTCATGGGCAGGGTGGCAATTTTTTGCCTCATTGAGATAAAAGTCTCCTAACAGGCCACAATCAAGGAAACAACGCTTCTTTTTCGTTGAACGCATAAAACAAAGGGGCAAAAAAGATGGACCCGTCCCAGTGTGTTATCAGTTCTGTGAAGTGGTACACACTAGAGATATGTTTATTAATGAATTATGATTCTAGAATGACCCTTACGCAATAATAATACCGATGGATTAGCATTTTGAAGCCAAACCTGGTTGCATACCGACCTTTCTCCCTTTCTTCTCTCGGAAAACGCTCCACGTGTACTTGAGGAAGGAAAAAGAAATAACTCCGTGCTGACTTTGACCGATGAGTTATCCTCTCCTGATGCCAAATTACGGCTTCAGATTAAAAGACTAATAAAAAATATTTTGATATACTGAAGGATATAATGCGTGAAAATCATGATGTCCCAAAAATGGGACGCCGCCCACGAATGGGTAATATAGCAGCATATTTATTTATTTTTTTGCTAAGCCGACTTCTTCTACATCATTAAAGATGCCCCGTTCTTGCATTCAAAAGACGATAGAATGGGAGCATATAAAAGGCTGATTGAGAATCTCCTCCGACGAGTTCCTTTTGAATGCGCTTGACATCTTTCGGGACACTCGGGTCCCCCGTTTCCCCTTTCTGCTTTCAGAATTTGCCCCTGACAAAAGGGCGGCTGATTAAAAACGGCGCCTCGTCCGCCTCCTGCCGCGAGGCTGATCCAGGCAGCATATTGCCGGAAAATGAACGGAGAATGAAAGTCTTCGATACAAATTCAGTTGGGCGCCTGGCGCCGCGTCCCGTTTCAACCCGTTTGGCCGCGGAGGGGGGGGGGGAGAAGATGTCGTGTTTAGTGGGCTGCGAATGCCTTCGAAAGGACGCAGCCGGTATCAAACTAATGGACCGTAAATGGTTGAAACCTAATCCAGACGAGTTCTGTCACTGCAATCCGCAAAAGTGGCCTATAAAGTAATTGTAGTGTAAAATTTACTCTTTATCTGCAAATGGGTGTGCTTTCATCATCAAAAAAAAAAAAAAAAAAGCATTTTTATCTACCTGCTGCTGCACGATGCGCTTTCCCCCTTCAATGACCTTATTTGATTTGTTGATGCTTACTGAGAGATGGCATTTAATAAAAGCTCCGGAGACAAAATGTCGCCATCACGAGGGGCTCCCGCCCTCCCCTCGCGTGGCCTCGCTGGTCCGGACGCGCCGACAAAGACCTTTATGGGACCACTTGTCAGTTTTGCATTTTCATTTGGACTCGGTTGGTTATGAAACCAAACAATGCTCACTGACAGATTGTGACCATTGTTGCTTTTAGGATTATTATTTTTAACCATACAGTGAACCCACATTTATTATGGGTGGGTCCAGACCCATTTTTAAACATTTTTTATTTCTCCACCAATGTTCACCTTCCACGTTGATCCACCAATTCAAAACAGTCCAACCTCAAAATATTGACTTCATTTAGGGCTTTCCGCAGACGAAAAATGTAAACATTTGCCCTTAATCTCACATTTTCCATAAAAAAAACCCCAAAACAATTGAATGCAGATTTGCAAATTTAACTTTCATATCTCAGAACTGATCCAAAGCATTCCAACTTCCAACAGGAACATCTTGCCAGTTATATTTCACACCTCCCAAATTTGACAGCATTCCCAAATCGTTGGTTATATTTGACATCCGGGAGTAATATTTCATCAATAATTCACTCTGCGACATCGTTCAAATCATCTTTCCACATTGAAATGAATGGAAATGCCGTTAATCCGTTCCGGCCTCCCAACAAAACACTCTTTAAATTTGCAATGTGTATTTTTAACGTGAAAAATAGCACTCTATGATTCAGTACTTCATAAACTAATCCAGTATTGATATATTGAAATAGAATTTAAAATAATTAAACACTTTCCATCAATTCTGCTCCCCCTTTCGATGTGCCCTCCTTGCCCACTTGAGGGCAGTCTAAAACAGATATTTACATCGACGCGTGTACAGCGTACATGTCTCAGCTCCTTGTTAACGATAAAGAAAATTCCCTTTGAATTTATTTTATTCAAACATGTACAGTTTACAATATTTTAATCATAAGCAACCTAAACGTAAGTACTTTTTTTTTTTACAGAGTGTGACTGAATTCCTCACTGGCACCATACAGCGCTTGTACGTAACGTTTTTGCTCACACTTTATTTACTGTACAGTTTACGTCTCCAAGATCTTGAAAACTTTCAATTGGAAATTTTGTCAAAGTTTGCGCGCCCCCGCTGACAGCCGAGCCGTCGTCATTACGGGATGACGGCGGAAGCGTCACGCCGCTCTGCTGCTGCGTCGCGGGACGACCGTGCGCCTCCCAGCAATACAAGCAGCTTGCGTGCTGCGGTCTGCTTATTTATTAGGCTCTATTTTATTCGTGATGGGCTAATAAACAAGCGGGAAGCGAAGCACCGCGGTGGGATTCTGTTGCTTATTTCCACACCGCCGCCTTTTCTTTCTTACTTGGGCTGTGATGTTTGCATTTGTTTGCGTTTTGCTGCGTCAGCCGAGACTTTGCTTAGTAAGACATTAAATAAAACTGGAAAGTGAATTCAGAGATTTGTTTTTGTGGAGGGGGGGGTGAGGGGGGGCTTGAACTTAAATATGAGTTGCACAACCTGGAACAATTACAACATGCGGTTAGCGAGCTAGCAAAGTGGGTTGTCTGTCCCCGAAAATTGATCTTCCCTTGAAAGAGTCCATTGGCGTGGCTGTGTTTGAGTGCCTCGTCGTTGGCCATGAGTGCATTCACACTACGCAGAAAGACGGAAAGTTGCAATGGAGGGTAGAAAATGATTTTAAAAGTCTGCTCGTGATGGCCACCTTGTGGAAAGGACGGTTGGAAGGCTCCGTAAACTGGAAGACATCCCACGCTGCAACAACGAGGCACTCTTATGTGCCGGTATGCGGAAATATTCACCACTCAAATCAAATGAAATCTCTGGAAAACAATCAAATACATACAGGAAGGGTTTAATCACGCAGGAGCTGCTGTCTGCCACAGCTTACACCCAGACATACACTCGCTGATTCAAGGCACACATTTTACACACAACGCACACAGTATTTTCTATACATCTTCTGCTTTCAGACGTTTTTTGTGCGTTCATGTGCCTATATGAAGTTTTACAATGTTTGTTTTTATGAGTTCAAACGTGGCGGCTCAGCTGGTAAAGCATTGGCCTCTCAGTTCTGAGGAGCCCGGTTCGATTCCGTCCCCGCCTGTGTGCAGTTTGCACGCTTCCTCCAACACCCCAAAAATATGCAACATTAATTGGACACTCACGTGAGACACTCTAAATTGCCCCAAGGTGTGATTTGTGACTGTCTCTATGTGCTGGCGACCAGCTCATGGTGTACCCCGCCTCCTGCCAGCTGGGATAGGCTCCAGCACTCCCCGCGACCCTCGTGAGGATAAGCGGCAAAAGAAAATGGACGGATGGAGTTCAAACGTGTTAATGTCCAAGGGGTGAAACTTTTCATCTGGCCTGTTTCAATCATTTATTGGAATTTATCTTCACTTTTTGACGCTTTGCTCAACTTTCATCGGGGGGTTCATGGGTTCCTCCTTCTTCTTCTTGTGTTGCTTTCAGCCACCAGACACAAACGACCTGCTGGGACCATCCCAAGATGACGGAGCTCTACCAATCGCTAGGTAGGAAACGCAAGTCGCAGTCTGCCAGCGTGGGTCTCCTCGCCCTCATGTCAGGCCATTACAATACCCCTTAATCGCTTCATTTTCTTTTCACGTTACTCCAGCTGCGGCGTATTTGAAGCTTGCTGGAACCTGAAATTTTCAATCACAACACACAGCAAACCGGTCCTCCACGCTTGCGCCCACACACATGCCCGCGCTAGCGCCGCTATTACCGTTCATTTGCAAGCGCCTCAACAAATAGCGTCGGCCTCCGCCGAGACGGAACCGTCTAATTACGAAATGCGACGGATTTCACAGCAGCTGACACAATAAAATTCCTGCTTTTTGCCAACAAATTATACTTCAGTGACGTTTTGTGTGCCTATTTCCCCCCGTAGCGGACTTGAACAACGTGAGATTCTCCGCGTACCGCACCGCCATGAAGATCCGGCGGTTGCAGAAGGCTCTGTGCTGTAAGTCACATGCTCACAAACACAAACACACAAAATGTTACCCGCTGCGGGGTCGCCACGGAGACCATGCGACACGCCATTTTCAGTTCCAATACTGTATCGTTACCTTACACGTAAGTCTGTAGTAGAGGAAGGAAGCACAGTTGACTCTTCTTCTTCTTCTTTTCCTTTCGCCACAGCATGTCATCTTTTTCCATCTAAGTCTATCTGGTGCATCTTCCTCACTCCACCCACAGTCTTCATGTCCTCCCTCACCACATCCATCCACCTTTCCTTTGGTCTACCTCTCCCTCTTTTGCTTGGCACCTCCATCCTCAGCACCTTTCTACCAATAGACTCACTCTCTCGCCTCTGTACGTGTCCAAACCATCGAAGTCTGGTCTCTATGAGCTCATTTCTAATCCTATCCGACCTGCTCACTCCGAGCGAGAACCTCAACATCTTCATTTCTGCTACCTCCAGTTCGGCTTCCTGTCGTTTCATCAGTGGCGCCGTCTCTCGCCACCGTTTTATAGACTTGGCCCTTCATCCTGGCGGAGACTCTTCTGTCGCGTAGAACACCAGACAGCTTCTGCCAACTGTTCCGCCCCGTTTGGACCCGTTTCTTGACTTCTTTACCACCCTCTGTAGTGTTGACCCAAGAAAAAAGTATTCGGGACAAAACCAAAACATAACTGAAACGAATAGCTTAAATGAATCCCGAAGGACAAAATAATAAATACAGTATTTAACCTTCGTAGAGGGGAATTGTTCATATTAAGTCATCTACACGTGTCAAAAGCGATAAAACTACGCCGGGCTGATGCAAAACACAGGAAGGGCTAATTAATAAACGTAAAACACCAGACACCTCACAATATCATCTGCGAAAATCACGGTCCAAGGGGAATCCAGTCTAACCTCACATGTCAGTTTATCCATTACTACCGCAAACAGGAAGGGGCTCGGGGCGGATCCCTGAACAGTTCAATCTCCCAGTGACAAAACAATCATTCACCCAAGTTAGAAAACCGCCCCTCCTCCCACGCAGCTGTCTCCCCACAGAAAGACAAAACAACCGCCTCAGCACAGGTGCGCCTTCAAACTCACGCGGCCGAGCATTATTTGTGCTCGCCCGCTAATGAGCTGCGATGATTCAAGCCGGCCATTTTTCGCTATTGTTCTCCGCCCGCCGTTTGTTGCAGGGACGCATTTCCCCGACCGAGCCCCCAAAGTGGGCAATCCGGCGGTGATGTCACACACACACAGCCGCAGGTTTCCATTGCGGTTCGTCTGCTTTTTTTTCTGTTAACGTCTGCTCGTGTAATGTCCGTGAATGACACATTTGCTCGCAAACGCATGTGGCAGGCGTGCTATAAAAAGTCTAATTGGGTTAAGTCAGCGCTCGGGGGGCCTCGAGTGGCACAAAGGAGCCCGCGTGGTAGCCGGCTAATGTGCCGGCTGTGCGTGTGTGGCCGGAAAAGTACCAGACAGCAATGGGAAGTGTGTCCCTTAATTAGTCCGGCCCGGTGAACGGGTGGTGGGCGGCCTGACGTTAGATGGCACCGATAACAAATGCTGACTGACAGCTTCATTTTTTTCCCCCCCCCTTCGTTGTGTTTGTTTTTATTAATTTCAACGCGCGTGCGCCACACAGTCCGGTCGTGATGGGGAAAAACATTTAAACAGCGTTTACATTCAGCACCGGTTTGTCACGGTCGCAGCTGCTTTTCCCGGCGATGTTTCGCAGGACTTTGTGCAAAACGTGATGCGGCGGAATTGGACGACAACTGACACGTCTTTGTGGAATGGGATCGTAGTCGTTTGCTTTTTTTTTTTTTTTGAAGGTCATGTACAAAAAAAAAATTGGTTGCTTGTCACCGACTCTGCTCGTTGACTTAAAAGTTGCTCATTTCACAGACGTGATTTTTCCGTTTCTAGGCGGAATTCCGTCTTTTTAAATTCCATTGATTGAAGAAAAAAAAAATATATATATATATATATAGATATATATATATGGCAGCGCGGTGGATCAGCTGGTAAAGTGTTGGCCTCACAGTTCTGAGGTCCCGGGTTCAATCCCTGACCCGCCTGTGTGGAGTTTGCATGTTCTCCCCGTGTCTGCGTGGGTTTTCTCCGGGCAATCTGGTTTCCACCCACGTCCCAAAAACATGCAACTTCAACTGGACACTCTAAATTACCCCTAGGTGTGATTGCAAGTGCGGCTGTTTGTCTCCATGTGCCCTGCGATTGGCTGCTAGTGTGCCATTTATTAATTTTGATGACGGGCATTTTTTTTTTTTAACACCTGGTCAAACATTTTTGAAAAATCATGTCCTTTCCGAGATGACAAACCATAGGCGATACGAAGATGACCAATGCGCCAATGTCTTTTTTTCTTTTTTTTTTGCAGAATGAATAGACGGTTTTTAATTTTCGTAAAATTCACTTCATCCACAGTACAGCTTCCGCGTTGTGAAGTGTTCGAAAGTATGATTCTGAGCCTCTGTCCAAATTCACGTGGAGCACTTTGACTTTCTAAGTGACTTATTTCTCAACGAATTCTCACAGACGCGCATCTCATTTGGGAAGTTCCAGCGCAAGTCAATAAAACGGAAAAGCCAGACCTAATATCGCCGCTGATGAGCTGAGGTGAATCGTAAACCCTAAAAAGTAGCGTAAAAACTTTAATGCCAAGCCCTCTGAAAAAAAAAAAAGTTATTTTCCACCAACTCTGACATTTCATAATTTTTTTTTTTTCCCCTCCAGTACTTTATAAAAAATGTGCATAAAAGATGAGGATGTCACCAGCAAATTAGATTTGTGGAAACTGAAGAGCTGATTTCCATCATCTCAATAATTAATCACAATGGTCCATCTGTTCTCTCGCTATTCATGCCTTCGATATGCAAAAAAAAAAAAAAACTATGAACATGGTGTGCCAGTTTTTTATAGTTGCAGTTTTTTTTTTTTTTTTTAGCTACTTGTTTCTCACACGTGTTTGAACACCGGCGGTTGAAAGTGAATACCACATTTCCGAGCGCGACGTTTCCCGTCCTCCCTCCCTGCCTCCCTCCGCAGTGGACCTGCTGGAGCTGAGCGTGGCCCAGAACACCTTTTCGCAGCACAAGCTGACCGACAACAGCCAGCTCATGTCCGTCCCGGACGTCATCAACTGCCTGACGTCCATCTACGACGGCCTGGAGCAGGAGCACAAGGACCTGGTCAACGTGCCGCTCTGCGTCGACATGTGCCTCAACTGGCTGCTCAACGTCTACGACACGTACGTTGGCGGCGACCGTCACAATCGGAAGCATTATTATTGTACCTCGTTAGTGATATGATTTTCCAACTTCCTCCCCCCGCCCCCCCTTCCACGCGCCATCGATTATGTCGATTGTCGAAGTGGTCGCAGCGGGAAGATTCGCGTCATGTCGATGAAGATCGGCTTGCTGTCTCTCTGCAAGGGACACCTGGAGGAGAAATACAAATGTAAGTTGCGTTAAAATGCACACCCTACTTGATAATTTACATTAAGGTCCGTGTAGTACTGTCTTATGAATAATGTCCCCCCCCCGCCCCCCGCCCTCCACGACTAGTGCTCTATTCATTCTACCGGTGCATTGAATTTTCTTACTAGTAAAGGCGAACAACATTTTTAGTACATTGACCTCAAGATGGACATCCAAAATATCAAATACTCACCATCTCCTGTGTGTACATTTTTCCCCCAAAAATATCTTCAAATGTCACTAATGTGTATGATCCATCCATCCATTTTCTTCGCCGCTTATCCTCACTAGGGTCGCAGGGAGTGCTGGACCCTATCCCAGCTGTCAAAGGGCAGGAGGCGGGGTACGCCCTGAGCTGGTCGCCAGCCAATCGCAGGGCACATCGCGACAAACAGCCGCACTCACAATCACACCTATGGGCAATTTAGAGTGTCCAATTAATGTTGCTTGTTTTGGGGATATGGGAGGAAACTGGAGTACCCGGAGGAAACCCACGCAGGCACGGGGAGAACATGCAAACTCCGCACAGGCGGGGCCGGGATTGAACCCGGGACCTCAGAATTGTGAGGCCCAACGCTTTACCAGCTGATCCACCGTGCCGCCTAGTGTGTATTAATAAATGTTATTCAATCCTTTCACAGCGAAATGAGATAAATGTGTTTGAAACAAGCAGAAATTAGTTTTGAAGCTGTCGAGTTAAAAGGTTGGGAGCGCCCCAATTTTAAATGCATGATTAAAGACACAAGTAAACGTCACTTTTAAAAAACAAAGCAAAGTTAAAAGAGGGTCCCCACTATGTTGTGTGCGTAGGAAGAAGATTTTCGGGGATGCGCGTTATACTCGGGTGCGTAGTATACACGAGAAATTACGTGTAGATACCAAATCAGGTGTCCAGACCGGTGGTGTCATTGGATGAGCGACCTCCTATGCTCTGTTTTTTACATAATTGTCCGAGCTCCTTATTTGGAGGATTAATCTGAATGAATGCCTTTTTTTTTTTTTGCCCTTCTCTGTCCTTTGCTCAATTGTGCCCCAGCGTCACTCTGTCATTGCTTAGTTCTCCTCGCCCCCCCGCATCTTAAAATGTTCCCCCAACCGAGCGCGCACATTCCCTCGGCACTTCCTATTCGAGCGCCAAGGCCATCTTTCACGCCCGAACGCGTCCTTCCTTCCTCCCTCCCTTCCTCCTTTCCTCCCACACTCTCGTTGGCTCACAAATAGCTGCGACGCACAGACACGCGGGCAGTGCGCCGCGTCAAACCATATCTGCGAGCGGCGGATATGGATAGGTTAGATGTCATAAAGACGTGGAGAGAAAAAGGGGCTCACGCAGCCCTGCCGCACAGGAATAAGGAATCGGAGCGGAAGCCAACTTTAATCAGAGCTCAAAGAGCTGTCATGTCATGTTTTGTTTCCGCTCTTTGTGCGTGCGAGGGAGACGCAGAAATACTCCAATAAAACTTCCACTTGCAGTAAAATACATCGCCGGGATTCTGCCAGTCCTCCATTTTAACACGGATATTTGAATTCAACGGCCGTCAATGGCAGGGAATGAGTTAAGAGCAAAGATTTTTGTGCGAAGTTGGTCGGATTTAGCAGAGAGGCGTCAAACTCGTTTTTGTCTGGGGCCGCTCTGTACTTGTGATTTTCATCAGGGGGCCGTTAGAACAGTGAAACCATATAAATCTTTAACTACCAAATTATATTATTATCATTACACAACAAGTTGAGGGATAAGCTAGTTTGATAATCAGAAGACAAGGATTGTTCTAGTATTATATATAGTTAACTGTAGAAAAATGATTTGGCATCTGGCAATGTTTACTCTTATGACAATCTAGTATTTGGGCGTAGATTTGAGCAAAAACCACGGAAGTTGACAAGCATGTGTGTTCGCGGGCCACATAATATGATGTGGCGGGCCGCATCTGGCCCCAGGACCTCAGTTTGACACCTATGATTTAGTAAGACGTTTGTCCTTTATAGTTTGTATCACATGGCATTATATTTTGCCTCTTTTCCCAATAATGACTTCCTTCCGTCCGCAGACATCTTCAGCCAGGCGGCGTCGGCGGGCGACACGTGCGACCAGCGGCAGCTCGGCCTCCTGCTTCACGAGGCCATCCAGATCCCCAAACAGCTGGGAGAGGTCGCCGCCTTCGGGGGCTCCAACATCGAGCCCAGCGTGCGAAGCTGCTTCCAGCACGTGTGTGCACTTATGCTACACTTGAGACACTTGAATGGCCGGCTGGGCGTTATCCATCCATCCGCCCGTCCGTCTGTCTGTCTGTCTCTCTGTCTGTCTGTCTCTCTCTCTCTCTCTCTCTCCTCTCTCTCTGTCTGTCTGTCTGTCTGTCTATCTATCTATCTATCTATCTATCTATCTATCTAGCTCTCTATCTCTAGCTCTCTATCTCTAGCTCTCTATCTCTAGCTCTATCTCTATCCATCGCCTGGCTGTCTATCTCTATCTATCTGTCTGTCTGTCTCTCTCTCTCTCTCTCTCTCTCTCTCTCTCTCTATCTCTCTATCCATCGCCTGGGTCTCTATCTCTCTCTCTCTCTTTCTCTCTCTACCATCCATCCATCCATCCATCCATCCGGTTGTCTGTAGCTGTTCAGAATCAATATGTTACCAATCTAATAATGTGACAAAAAGAAACATTTAACTTGAATAACCAGAGGAGTGATTGATTATTAGCGATATTAATGTGTAATTTGCTACCAATCGGAGGTTGGGAAAATCGTGACATCATTAGGTCCTGGTGTCTGGCCCTCTGGGGATGAATTTGAAATCTGATTGGCTAAAAGCAACGTTCTCATCGCTAATAGTTTTAAGGTGCAACGGTTGATTGATTACCCGACAACTAATGGATTATCAAATTAGTTTTGATCATCATTTTTTGGAACTTTCTTTTGAAAGCAATGGCATATTGTTGATTTTTGCCTAGTTTCTGACACATGAAGGACCAAACCAGTCACCAAATAATAATCCATTTCCTTTTTTTTTTTTTTTTTTTAAATAAAGGAAAGTAATAAAAATTCTATTAATCAATTACTAAAATAATTGTTAGTCATAGCCCTAATGCAGTTAAATATGCTTCCGCTGGCACAAATGATTATGACTCAAGGGACTGACCAGCGCTGACTTACTGTAAGATGTTGTCCTGAGCCAACAAGTGTATTTCATAAAGTTCTGAATTTTTCTTTTTTCTTTTTCCTCCCAAAAGAGCCACCCAGCCACCCACCCCCTTCGCTTCACTCCACTTGACCCAAAGTTAAGCGATCGTAGCAGACAGTCGTGTAACACCTTCATCCGGGCTCGTTTCTGTTCGACTCTGTTAGCGCCTCAAAGCCAAAGAAGAATCGCGGACTTGAATATTTCAAGCCCGCTGAGCCCACCGCGACGCCTCCCGTCGCCCGCGGTCATCTGCCGCCTTTCCTCCCCGCCGCTTTACGGCGGCCGCCCAATCAATTGCGCTGGACGTCCCTGCCGTTTAATGACATCTTCATCCCTCCCGGCGACCATCCTTTCATTTCTCTCCCTCTCTTTCTTCCGTCGCCTCTTCATTTCCAGGAAGTAGACATTTTCAATGGGTCCGAGGCTATAAACGTCAACTTGTTCCCGTGGATTCGCTCTCGCGAATAAATCCCGAATCGGCGCGCCAAATGTGCCGCGGTCGCGCATTAATCGCTCAGTCCGACTCTGTCGGCTCCTTGAAACTTGGCTTTTTATCCCCGCGCGCGAAGACGCCCGGTTGCATAAAGTCCAATTCGACACCCGCGTGTGTCCCGTCAATGACATCCAGTCCATTTGCTTTAACGAGCTCATGATGAACGAGCGGCACGGCTATAAATTCGCCCTCCTCGCCTTTACTTTTGTCACCGGCTTCCATTTAAGCGTCCATCCGTCTTATTGGGGGGGGGGGGGGTCGTCGCCCCCGTCACGCTGCGGGAGCTCATCTGTAAACACCGTAATTCTAACTTTCGGACCTGAGCGGGTAAAGACACAGAGGCATTCCAAAATATTAGTAATTGTACAAAATACGACGGGAAATTACACTGGGGGGGGGGGGGGGGACGAAAAAAAATAGACACAAAATGACTTCGACTGAGAAATAAGTCATTCTATTAAAGGGAGAATTTGGATAAAGATATTATTACAAAAATGACAAAATTCTATTGTCCTGTGGGGCAACTCAGGTTGAGATCTGTGAATTTTGCCTAGAAACAGTTTTGCTTTTTTTTTCCTCATTATTTTCTAGTCACAAATAATATTTTATATATAGTACACAGTAATAAATGACATCCTGATGCCTGATAAATAGCTTGGGAAAAAAAAAGTGATACTTTTATTTTTCTCATATATCGTACTAACCTGACAATGGCCAAATATATAATATGTTGATGAAAAGCAAAATAAAGTTGAGAAACATCTAGTTTGGCATGCAAGGCTATAAAGGAGCCACGTCAGTATTTAGCTGATTCACCATTGTCAGTTGCAACCTTCTGTTGCCCTTTTGTTGTTGGTCAGTTTCAGAAAGGTTACGTTTGAATTTCTTTTCTTTTTCTGCATTAATATTATTGTTGTTGGGGGGGGGGGGGGGCAAAGCTCTCCTGATATTGTGATGACAGCCTTCAGCTTCTAACACAGGACAGTTGGCAGTTTTAATTAGCTACAACATTCTATTAAGTATTAGGATTAAGCTAGCAAAACACCTTATCGTGTGTCTTAGCATCAAGCTAGCGGAAAAACCCATTATGTGCTAGCATTATGCTAGTTGAAAAACCTTTATGTGTTAGCATTATGCTAGTTGAAAAACCTTTATGTGTTAGCATTATGCTAGTGGAACAACCCTTTATGTGTTAGCATTAAGCTATCTGAACTAAAGGCAAAGCGAAATTTTCAAAAGCAGTAAGAAAATCATACTGATTTATGGCTGGGATTGTGGAATTGTAGACTCCGTGCTAATCGGACTGCAAACAGCGTAAGGACGTTGCTTAATCGATCATTATAATTATAGCTAATCTGAGGTTATAGCATTAGTCCATTCGCTATTAGTTAAAATAATGTACAGGCCGGGATGGTTTAATGGAATTGACATTCATTTTAAAGGGGAAAATTCATTTGCTATAAATTCATACGGTCGTGGAAGAATTAAACTTGTCAGGTTGTGGCTGTATTTGTTCGTAAGCCATTTCCAAAATTAACTTTTCTATTAATAGTCTGTCCTCTTGATTTGACAAATATGGTTTTGTGTCCCGGCGGCACACCTGGTTAGCGTGTTGGCCACACAGTTCCGTGGACCGGGGTTCAAATCCCGGCCCCACGTTGCATGTTCTCGCCGTGAGGATAAGCGGCTCAGAAAATGAAAGGATGAGGTTTCCGTGTCCTTGTTTGTCTGGCAGGCCACCAACAAGGTGGAGCTGGAACCCAGACAGTTTGTGGACTGGATGCGCCTGGAGCCTCAGTCCATGGTCTGGCTGCCCGTCCTGCACCGGGTGGCCGCCGCCGAGACTGCCAAGCATCAGGCCAAGTGCAACATCTGCAAGGAGTGTCCCATCGTGGGCTTCAGGTAGGCTTCAGCGTTTTTTTTTTTTTTTTTTTTTTTTTCAAAAACAAAGCAAGCCATCCCGTGCACGCGTATGCGCCTCTTATTCAAAGGCAGACACGCACACGCGCCGGTGTTTGCTTTTAATCGTAAAGGGCAGATCTGTTCTGGCGGGCATTTATCGAAATGTCAGAACAGGCCAGAGCGCTGACTAAATAACATTCAGACCGACACGGGTTCAAAGCTTCACAAAGCGCGTTGGCAAACAACCCGAAACACGCTCGCGCACCTTTTTGTTCTCATCGGAGTCTTTTATTTTGCGGAAATGAATGCCAAGGTCGCGCCGTGTGGCCAAATGGTCGTCTTTCAACCTTGCGGGGGTGGAAAAAAAAAAATAAAATAAGGACAACGTTTGTTTTGAGTCAAGTGTCTTTAACGTTGCAGCAATGATTAATGACAGGAGGAGGACGGAAAGTGCAGAGTCGGCAATTTTGGGCAAATCACGTGCCGTCGAAGGTGCTGGAAAAGTGTCGTCGCAGTCTCAATTTTGGATCCGGTTCCTAGAGCTTTTTCGACCCGATCTTATTCATAAGTCATATTAACGGACACATTTTTTAGGTTCTCACGCCGTACGCTGTTGGTAGCCCCGAAATAAGAGGCCCAGCGTGCGTGCTTCAATTTATTTATTTGTTCCTCACGGTTGACGTTTTCCACAAAACTGACTAACCATCAAACAAACGTCTGCTAGCTTAACGCTACCACGTGAAATGCCATAGAGGGGCAAAGAAGAAAAATTAGCATTAGATATTAAGGCAATTATAAACTCGAGACCTCAGTGCTGCTCGGCATTTTGCGGCACAAGTTTAAAAGTGAGGGATAGGGGGCTGTATAATAATTTACGTATAATTGATTGAAAAAAAGAAAAAATAAATAAAACCCCCAAAATTGTCATATAAGCGAGGATAAAGGTTCAATAAATAAATAATATAATATTATATATATATATATATTATATATATATATATATATATATATATATGTAATCCAATAAATGTTTTTGGGTGATTTAAAAAAAAAAAATTGAAATTGAACAAAAAAAATTAGAATAGGTGAATCCTTGAAACCGTAAATATGCAGGCATCGACCTTACCGTAAAAACCTGTAAATAATAATAATTAAAAAAAAAAAAATCTGTTCTCCAATAACGGTGGCGCAAACGATGAACAGCAGAGGGGGTGGGGGCGGAGTCGTGCCATCCTCGAAGTTCTGAGCTGACGGTGACTCAACGCTGCCCCCCCCACGACTGTTGGCGGCGCGTGATGGCGCCTGCGATGTACATCTTGTGAGGGCTCATCCGTCAGCTGAGCCCCCGCAGAGAAAAAGAGATAAAAGACTCCCGCTATTATGGTTGTCTTCCGCCCCCCCCCATCCCCACCCCCACCCACGCAAGCTGCTAAATGGCTTTCGTGTGCGCCTGAGCAGGATGTAAACGTTGTTGTCCCGCGGAGGAGTGTTTTGAGTGTTCATGCAATTGTCTGTCACTCTTGTCAGCACTTAGCGGAGGGGTGGGCAAGTGCGTGGGGGGGGGGGGGGGGGGGGGGGCAATCGAACGGCTTTGTGCGCCGCCCCCCGTTGGAAATGTCACGTTCTTTTGAGGATTTTAGGGGAATAAAAAGGGGCGGAGTGAGATTATGAAGAACAATAGAAGTCAAAATTTCAATTTTGGACCTCACCACGACGTTCGGAGACCTGACATTTAGCGGTATTTGTTAATCCTTAGCTTTCGTTGAGGGGAAAAAAATCAATAGCAAAATCATAATGCAGGTAAAATTCGTAACTCCAACGATCGTGAAATTGAGACGTTGGTTTTGTGACATGCAAATTTATTTCATGTCAAATATACGATGCTGTTCTCTTCAATCACGTCTTTATTGCCATAAATTGACTTTTTTGTAGTTGGAGTAAGTACATCTCTCAAAAAAATATGACCATGTAAAATTGCAACATCTTTTGAAAATCTAACTTATTTACAACATTTTTTTTTATTTTTGAAAAATTCTTGAAAAATTACTTTATTCTTGTAGAATTGACATTGCTTGAAAAAACATAAAAACAAAAATAGACTATTCTTGAAAAATTACGACCTTGCTCTCTGTACTACTTTACGATCATAAATGACTTTTTTATGTTGAGATTAGGTCATATTTCTGCAAAGAAACTTTTATTAAAATTGCATCATATCTTCTAAAACATGACTTTATCATATATACATATACATACTTTTATTTCATCCTTAGAAGTATGAATTTTTGTTAAACTATTACTTTATTCTCATAAAATTCGAGCTACTCAAACAATATCTGACTTTATGCTAACATAACTTCTTCAAAAGTTTGACACTTATTCTCTTAAAATTTCAACATTAATTGAAAAGTAAAAAAAAAAAAACTCACTCTAAAAATAATGACTTTATTCTCATGAATTAGGAAGAGGATCTGTTCAAATTACGGCTTTATGGTTGTAAGTTATGACTGTGATGTGATATATCAAAACTAATGTCAGGAGATCTCATACATATTTATTGTACATGTAGCTTTTAATATATTTTTTTCTCAACTTTCCTCCATACAGTACATGCTCAAAGTGAATTTTTTTTGTTTTTTTTTTAATAAATAATTGCATTCTTGTTTTTGTCTAACCGCGAGAAAAGCCAACCTGTAAAAACGGAGGACACGAGAACATCCCGCGCGCGACACGAGCGAAGTTGTCGCCAGCTCGTCTAATCGCCAACGACCTCACTTTGACCTTTCTTCTTCTTCTTCTTTTTTTTTTTTTTTTTGGATCCGTGCCCGCAGGTACCGCAGTCTGAAACATTTCAATTACGACGTGTGTCAGAGCTGCTTCTTCTCCGGGCGCACCGCCAAGGGCCACAAGCTCAACTACCCCATGGTGGAGTACTGCACGCCGGTAAGACGCAGGGGCGCTCCTCATCCATCCATTTTCTTTGCCGCTTATCCTCACGAGCGTCGCGGGGCATGCTGGAGCCTATCCCAGCCCTCAACGGGCAGGAGGCGGGGTGGACCCTGAACTGGTCGCCAGCCAATCGCAGGGCACATCGAGACGAAACAACCAATCACACTCGCAATCACACCTAGGGGCAATTTAGAGGGTCTAGTCATGTTTTTGGGATGTGGGAGGAAACCGGAGTGCCCGGAGAAAAGCCACGCAGCCACGGGGAGAACGTGCAAATTCCGCGCAGACGGGGCCGGAATCGAACCTGGGACCTCAGAACTGTGAGGCCAAAGCTTTCCAGCCGAGCCGCCGTTCCACCGACTCATAACTAGTTTGGCTTATTTTTTTTTGCCATATTACTAATGTTAGTGTACTCACACAGTATTTCACTTATATAGATATATAGTCATCAAATAAAATTGATAACTGATAATAAAATATCAAAATTGTCTTACTTGTAATCAGTATCCACCGATTCATACATAACTTAAATATTCATGTTCTCCAGAGAGAAATGTCTGCAAGTGGCGCTTCACTGATGAAATAATATTATTCAGAGTAATTAGAAAAATATATTTATGCTTGTATTTGAATATTTTTAAAAACAATTCAGGTTCAAAATTGTATTTCCAATAAAAGGCCGTCAGTATTGTTATTTTTCTATTGCTGACTACATGTTTTACATTAAAATGGATGAAAACTCAGACAATGCAGCGGGGGTGTCAAACTCATTTTTCTCGCGGGCCACATTGTTGTTCCGGATTCCCTCAGACGGCCGTTATGACTCTCAAACAAAAATATTTAATCATCTCGTCATATCTACATCATCAATTTATGAACTAGTTTTGGAATCAGAATTCAAGGGTAACGTGTTTTTCAACGATTCACGTTTGGTAACACAGAAATGCTCGTAATATCTCAACTTTATCATTTTTGATATATGACAATGTGACATTTTGGTACAGATTTTTACAAGAATTGTGGAAATTGACACTCTGGATGTGGCTACGCGGGCCAGATAAAATCATGTGGCGGGCCAGAGCTGGCCCCCGGGCCTCGGGTTTGACACCAGTGCAATACAGTTACGTAATTGAAAGGCTTTTCTTTTTGGGTGAAGCTGTCAATTCATTTTTTTTTTTTTCATTTATGCCGCTAAATTGAAATTTAGCCGAATCAATGACGGCGTCATTGCAATTTTTCTTCCGTTTCCCGCGGAACGCAATCTCCGTGCAGCCAGAAGAATGTAATCAACGCCGCATCTGCGAAAATGACCCGTGGCCTCTTTGTAATTTAGCTCCGAATTAGGCAAACTCATTCCGAATATTAAATTACGTTTCTCGTGTTTTTTTTTTTAAATCTGCTTTTCCAATTTTACAAAAGAGTGACTTTGAAGGTCTGGATTTCTCCCGTCTTGGCTCCCGCGGCGCAGATGAGCTTCTGTGTTGCCGGGGCGCATGAAGGCTAGCAATCAGCGCGGCGGCGTTTGGCGACGGCAGCTTGGCGGGCCTGTCGTAGGAGACAGAGAACGGGGGGGGGGGTGACCTTATCAGCGGACAGAAAAGCATGAGATGATGATGAGGATGAGGAGGAGGAGGAAGACTTATTTAACAGTGCGCGCTGCCGAGTTGCTCAGTGTTGACCTCGAGTTCAGCTAAGATCGATACTCGGGACATTTGGTCCATAGAGACGGAACAAAAAATATTTTATTGATCCTAAAAGAAGATTTATTTTGAAAATCAGGTGCATTTTTTTCCCTTCATTTCAATGGGCATTGTGCTACTCCTTCTGATGTGTGCGCCTCGACCTGGTGGGGGTGCTATAATACAGATGTGCACGCTTCAGCTCCCCAGCAGGCCACAGTAATGGTTATCATTCACAGAGGATAAAGAATATATGATGGAGTACTGTTGTATTGTCAGTCTACATGTGTTGAGCCACCCTTTGTGGTGAAACATCTATGGTATGTGTTTGTGTTACTCTAGTGGACTTAAAAGAAAAATCTGCGGCGATAATAACAATATTGTACACACACACACACAGAATAATATTATGAATGCACGTCCACACGTTGAAAGCCGACATCCTTTGTCTCCACTAGACGACGTCGGGCGAGGACATGCGGGATTTCACCAAAGTCTTGAAGAACAAATTCCGCTCCAAGAAGTACTTCGCCAAGCACCCTCGGCTGGGCTACTTACCCGTCCAGACGGTCCTCGAGGGCGACAATATGGAAACGTAAGTGTACTCTGAAGGTCTCTTCGTTGAAAAAATCAAAACCAGTACAATGGATCCGACAAAGTGGAAAGCGAACAATTCAGGCCTCAACATGGATTTTGAGGGAAAAATAAGGAAACTGTCGTTCGAACCGCCGTCAAAGAATCTCGTGAAAACATCTTTAACCTACGACAAGATCAAAATGTTCCCATTTCTATTTCACTTTGATTACTTTTAGTTGTATCAACCCACTGCTTAACTTATTTTTACACCTAAACGAGACAATAAGAGCTGAATTCTCTTCACGTTTTTTTACGTGATGCGAAGTCGGAGTTCTGAAATGAGAATTCGGAAGTCAACCAGCTTTAGCTTTCAACGTTGTAGGCCTGCGGTTGGTAAAACTGAGAAGAAAAGAACATCTGGTGTTTTCATTCGTCCCAAATCTGGTCTGACACCTGTGCACCGGCGGATAAGGACTGTTTCCTTCCCCTCATCCCTCATCCCTTTTCCTCTCCATTTTTTTTTTGGTACTTAATTATGCCTCGGCTCGGTATTTGTTGCAGCGGCACCTCAATCTCCGTAGCGGGGAAGCGACGCCAAGTCTTATTAAAAATCCTCGCCCCGCAATGTGTAAGGGGTGGGGGTGATGCAGACACCCTCACTTCCCACCCGCAACCCCACCACGGCGTGCGTGCGCGCGTGCGTCACGCTATCGCCGCAACACGCCTCGCCCGTCTCGGGCTGACGTCCACGTAATGACTCGCGTGTTCTCCGGCAGCACCTTGCGGATGGATGGATGGATGGATGCCGGCTCTCTCTCATCCCTCCTCCTCCTCCTCCTCCTCCTCTTGAGCTCTCGCTCTGAGGGACGACTCCTGCAGGGCCGCCTGCCCGATAAATGCCTCCCACTAGGCACGAAAAAACCTTTGCGTGCGTTTTTTTTTTTTTTTAATGGGGGCTGAGGGAGAATGTGAAAATAGAAGTCTGAGGAGGTGTTGGATTATCTTTTGGTCGTCATTTGCCCCCTCTGAGTTCCAGGCTTATGGGTCTTGTGTGGGAGCAAAATGAATTTTGTACTTCCAAAATGCCGAAGCGATGACACACATTTATTAATTTAGTATTGCTTCATTAAGGTAGAGCCGAAAAAAACGATTCGGTTTCAATGTTGTCCGGCACAGCATATTATTTAACATAAAAAAAAATTATCTTGTAAATTATATATTCACTAATCATTAAAATAATCACAAATATCTTCAGGGATTATTTTCACTTTTTTTTTCCATGACACAAAATTTGGGGCCGCAGAGAGGAAATTCACTAATTAAATATAAATTAACGAACAACTTTTTGCCTAACTACCCATTTTATTATTTGTGTGCAGATCGTGATCGTATGTGTTCAAAATGAATGAATGAATGAATAAATAAATGGGCAAAAAATGCAATTCAAGTGTCAAAAGACAAAAAAGAATGAAATGAAACCAAAGAAAATAGCTGCAGTCAAAGTTCGGTTTTGAATAATATTTGACTGAAAATACTCAAGGTAGCTGAGAACAAATCTGGCAAAATTATGAGTATGACATCAGACTAAACGAATCCGCTGTACGACCAAGCGAGCGTGTGAGTGATGTGACATTTCCGGCCAGCCGAACCCCCCCCCCCCGACCCCCACCCCGCCGTTGTGTTGTTGTGACCCACACTGAGCGGATTTGACCCGGACGTGTTTTGTGGTTACCCTGTCAACCCAACCCCGCCTCTCCTCCCCTATTCTTACAGTCCCGTCACCCTCATCAGCATGTGTCCGGAGCAGTACGAGTGAGTATCTGCGACTGAGCACCGGAATGCCCGTTTTCATTTTTTTTTTTTTTAACTACTTCTCGATTTGATCACAACTCACAAGTCATCCATCCTTTTTCCCCGCCTCACCTCAATTTAAAAACCAAACCGTGCCTGACATGCATGTTGCCCGCCTGCCCGCCCGATTCATCCCCGCTGGCTGCGCACGTGACGCCGACACGTCTTTTCACTTCCTCTCCTTAAAGCATCCCGAGCGGCGGCTGTCGAACGCCCTCCGGTTTCCTCGTAGATCAATCGGGTTCTCTCGTTCCTCTTTGCAGGATGACATTGTGGATTCTCCGCCGGGTTATGTGTGCGCGTTTGTGTGTGCGCCTGTGAATCCTTTTAATGAGGTTTTGGTTGCTCGCCCAAACTCATACATCTCCATTACGCCGTTCGTCTCCAGGCTGTCCCAGTCACCTCACTTGTCCCATGATGACACCCATTCCAGGATAGAGCAGTACGCCAGCAGGTACCTGCCACCATTTGCGCTTTCCATATGAGATCCCATCTCAAGCATGATACGGGTCAAGGGGTCCGTTGCAATCTAGCGTATGCACAAATCTGTGGCCCTAATAAAGAGCCTTGTAAAATAGCAGCAGTATTTATAGGGTTTCTCCACTTTATGCTGTGTAAATAAATCCAGCGAGCGCCCCCGTAACTTTCAAAATATTTTTTTTCCCAATTTTAATTATTTTTTGAAATTGCCCAAAAACACTTGTTGACACTTTATCCCCACTTATATGACAATTTTGGGGGTTTGATTTTTTTCGTTTTTTTTTTCCATGCAATTATAATGGCTATCAATTATACGTAAATTATTATACGGTCCCTATTCCTCACTTTTAGAGTTGTGCCACAAAATCCCAAACAGCACTGAGGTCTACAGTTTACAATTCCCTTAATATTTAATGCTAATTTCTCTTTACCCCTCTATGGCATTTCACATGGTAGCATTAAGCTAGCAGATTTTTGTTTGACGAAATTGTATGTTGAATACCCCCATAATGCCTATTTTCTAGTATCAGGACTTGTGAACCCTCACTGATGTAATAGCAACAAATGTAGACATTCATAGGATGTAAATTGTAAAAATCAGTGGACTGAGTAGTGAGCCTTGTTGAACCCCACTGGTGTGTATATATATATATATATCTACGAGCAGCCTGAGTTTATGAACCCTCTTTCTTTCTCATGGATCATATTGACCAAATCTTCATTTTTTTTGTTGCTTTTCTTATATGATGCATGCATGCTGTCCAAAAAATGTTTTTTTTCCTCCACTAAGTGATAAAAAACAGCTTTTGTTTAGCCAGTGAAGCAAACATGCTGCAGTGATACAAACATCATTATTTTGATTAGTGCCAGGGAGCTGGACCACAGGGATTATTATTATTATTATTTTTTAAAGAAAATACTGATTACAGCGGGAGAATGATGCATGATAAGATAATTAGTGTCATTTTCACCACTTGATTACAAAGAGATTACTCGCTTCCGAACATTTTTACTGCATGAGAAGAGACTGAAGTCTTCGCCGAGTGACTTGACGACATCACCGGCGAAGATCACGTGACCGCCGTCGCCGGCTTTTGGCGATAAACGCCGCCGGCCGACGGATCATCAGGCGGCACGTAGCCGTGCATGCTGGGATTTGTCAGGTTTCGTTCCAAGATGGAGCCATTATGACATCTTGAGCCTCAAAATAGTGCTCTGGGGGCGTTGATTTACTCAACTACAGATGGGAGATGGAAAAACAAGTTTTTTTTTAAATGCTATCACACAATATTACTGGAGGAGTGGGGAGGATAAGCGGGCGGATATGGGATAGATGAAATTCTAAAATTGAAACGTCACTTTTCTTCTGTATAAAAAATTATACCAATGTTGTTTGAGATCTTATATAATATTGAAATTTCTCGATTAGCTTTAAGATGAAATGGTGAAGCTGCATGTGGTTAATCGACCGAAAATGAACGAGGAAACGTTTGACGTTTCTCAATGTTTATGACAGTAAAAAAAAAAAAAATACAGCGCCGATGCTCTCCTCCTCCTAATTTCTGCCAAATGTTACGTTTCATCCCGGAGAAGAGATTGTGTCCGTGACAGACTTTCCGTAATTACACGCTTACATCGGATAAAAACAGGCTCATTAGTTCTTCCCCTCCGGAGCGTCACGCTCCTATTAAATTGTGCTCGTGGATATTTATTTGTTAAGAAAACCTCCCTCGGAATCGAAAGGCTTCTGTGTCAAACAACCTCGGAATTCGAGGCAAAAGTTGCAAATACGGTAGCAAAAGGTAGCAAAAGTACTCTGTACTTAACGGCACCTTGTATGCGAATTCAAAGATTGATTTCTTAATGAAGTGTACGTGTTTGAAGACAGTTGCTTGAGGACTGCTAGCGAGCTGTGGAGATCAAGCGTTAATACCGTTTTCCACGATTTTTGTTTTCCCAAATCTTGGGGCGTAGTTAAAACGGCCCCACATAACGCACATGAGTTGCCGCTCCCCCACCACAGAAGGACTTAAAGCACCTTTCGCGGTTATACGGCTCAGTTGGGATATGCCTTAGCTAGCTAGCTAGTTAGCCAGCTAAAGGCATATCGCAAGCTAGTTAGCTAGCTAGCTGATCTATGCCCACAGCCAGAAAATGCATCTTCGCTGGAGATAGTGAACTGGCTTTGCCGCTTTAGAGTGCCTCGTTGTTGCGCTCGAGTGTGTGAACGTTACCGTGAGAAAAAAGGAAGAGTAAGTTTGGGAATAGATGCGAGGAAAAAAATAGCCGGACTTTGCTTCGTCAATCAAATCGAGAGATCCCCGCAACAGCTACTCGAGTGGCACACATTTCTCGTTCGCATGATTTTTCTCGACACGCGGGTGACATTTTGGAAACGTGATGTCGTCTCTCGCGCAGGTTGGCGCAGATGGAGAGGTCCAACGGATCGCTGCCAACGGACAGCAGCTCGGCCACCGGAAGCATGTAAGTCCGCTTTTTTTTTTTTTTTTTTTTTTGATGATTGTCGGTGAACTTGCATCGGACCTCTTATGCCAAAGAGCGAATAAAACGAGAAAGTCGAAGTTGCTGAAAAGCTATCAAAGCGTTTCTCCAGGAACTGTCGCGACTTTGCAACGGCGGGGGGGGGGGGGGGGGGATCGAGGTGGCGCGCCAGTGATTGCTTTCAGCGTCTGTGATAAGGAGGCTTTATCTTGATCAGACGCAGTCAGAGCGAGATGTAAAAGCGGCCTGAAAAGTGCTGAACTCTCTTTTGTGTCTCGGCGTGTGTGTGTGTATGTGCGCATGCGAAGGTCTGCTACTCGAGTGCGAGTCTTTTTTTTTTTTTTTTTTTTTTTTTTAAATTGACTGAAAGAGATGAAATAAACTCACTGAACCCACGGACACCGATGGCCGTACACACGTTGACCACAATTTTTCTGCAATTGCACGGCGGCCATTTTTCTCATGAATCTCTCTCAAGTCTGAGCATTTTTATGGGTATAATTTGTAAAAAGTTTGTGGACTGGATCTTGTTAGATGTGTGCATGCTGGAGGAAGGACCTGAGGAAGTTACTTTGGACACAGAGTATTCAACACTAAATGATTATGATTTGTATTTGTGAGTTATATTGACTGCATTTTTACTGGGGGTAATTTTTTCATTTTTAATAGATTTTTTTTTAATTATTTTTAGATGGGATTGTTCTTAGCTTATTTTGTAGTATTGAGTTCATTCTTGATCATTTTTACATTTACATTTTTTTTTACATTTACATTTGAAATTTATCTGCACGTTTATTATATCATCTCTGGAAATTATTTATTCTTGTTTCAGGTCATTTTAAGTTTTTTTTTTTTTAAATCGCTTGCATTTAATTTTTTCATACGATTTATTTTAGTTTATTTCATTTTTTTTAGTTAGTTAATTTTATCGTTGCACTTTTATATTGTAATCTTTTTTTAATAGTATTTATAAATATTGATTTTTTTTTTTTTAATATTTAAATTTTTTTTTTTTTTTGGCCAATCAAAAAAAAAGTCTCTTATGGGCAAATGGTTTAAAATGGACAGAAGTAGGCATCAAACATTACCAAGTAAATAACAAAATAAGAAATTGCGCAGGGTGAAGTCCGCCAGCCAAGCCCTGAGTCTTCCTCATAGTCATCATATTCCGCCACGTTGCATCGCCCCCGCGACGCCCCTTGACCCTCACGTGACCTCGAGTCCTTTGAGCGACGTTATTAGTCCCCCGACAGCCGGCAAGCAAAAAAATTCGAGAGGTGAAAACAAAAGCTTTGCTGAGGACGATTGATTCAAAGGTGCGACAAACACGTTAAGCTCTTCTCCCGCTCGCTTTTTTTTTTGTTTGTTTTTGTTTTTGTTTGTGTCGTCTTGATACAAAAAGCTGACGCCGAGACACAAGCGAAGGTGTTGATCGCGACGGAGGCTGAAGAAAAACAAAAACAAAAAATACCCACGGGAGTGCAATTTTTCAAACATTTTTTTCGCCATCCGTGTTCAGAGTCGCTTCCTAGCCACCATGTTGTGCCCTTAACAGTGTTTTGTCGTCCTGTTTGAGTGTGTAGTTTGAATAGCTAAATTAGTCATGCAATGGAGGTGAACAAAAAAAAATGTATTTCAAGTACAAAATTCTTACTCTGTAACACTCAAGTACACTCAGCTAGTACTAATATTATGTTGTTCGAATTAATTTGTGGAGTACTTCAGCGAACACAGATCCGGCACATGAGGATTCTGTGACAGCATGAGTGTATGCGGACAAATCATTTCCAAGATCAGGAGAAAATATATGGAAGTAAACCAAAAAGCAGTTTATGGGAGTAAATATGTGCCACCAGGATTTGAATTTGAAATGCCACAGAAAACAGGATATGAATTTGAGATGTAAAGTGATCACATGTTCAACAGTTGGATTTCAGTGTAACTTTTCACTGTTAACAATTCAACCGGCTACAATTCGCTGTCTCAAAGTCGCTTTCTTAATGTGTGATGTCACGTGACTAAGAAAGCGTGACTGCGATTGGCCGGGTGTTCGGTTCTGACCTGAAGTAACCCTGCCTGGTGGCACGGACGGTGAAATTTAGACAGCGAATTGTCGCCGGTTGAATTGTTACCATTGAAGAGTTACACTGACCGACATCCATCTGTTTTCTTTGCCGCTGATCCTCACGAGGGTCGCGGGGAGTGTTGGAGCCTATCACAACTGTCAACAGGCAGGAGGCAGGGTACACCCTGAACTGGTCGCCAGCCAATCGCAGGGCACATAAAGACAGACAACAGTCGGACTCACAATCACACCTAGGGGCAATTTTTAGAGTGTCCCAATTAATGTTGCATGTTTTTGGGCTGTGGGAGGAAACCGGAGTGCCCACCCGGAGGAAACCCACGCAGACACGAGGAGAACATGCAAACTCCACACAGGCGGCTCTGGCATCGAACCCAAGAGCTCACAGGAAGTGAAGTGAAATACAACGATTGAAAATGTGCTCACTTTACATTTCAAATTCAAATCCTGGTGGCACATATTTACTTCCATAAAAATACTTTACAGTAATTCCTTTCTCAATATGAAGAAAATGCTTTGCTTTGGAGCGATCGTGTGATTCGAGCCTGGCGCTCGGTTTCGTCCTTCTCTCACTTTGAAACGTGCCGGACATTTTCTGGCGTTCCTTTGCTCTGTCTCCCGAAGCGCCTTCTTCTCAAGGTCTCGGGGAGAACCTCTCGGCCCCGTCGCGCGACCTGCCCGTTCGCGAATAAAGCGAGGCGTGCCGATGACGGCCTCGGAGGACGTTTCTTTTACACTCCCCTAATGAGCACAAAAATAAAACATTCGCATTTTATGTATCGCGTCCTGAAAGCGCAACTAATTAACGGCTCGAGCAAAACAACGTAATCCGTCCTCCCTCCTTGATTTAGCTCGGTTCTTGCCGGTGGTTTTATGCGAGGATAATTGGCTTTTACGTCTGCGGCGTTTGCTCGCGTGCGCATCACAACACTTTATTTTGCTTTAACGATGTTACTGTTAATTGTTCATTTAAAAAAAAAAAAGTTCAAGTCCAAAGTTGGTCTGGCGGAGAACCGGATTGCCACCTTCGGTGCGTGTGTTCTAAATTGGAAATATCACAGAAAAGTGTTGACAACCCTGCCAAATTGGAATTAAGCTATAAAATAATTTAAGAAAAAAATTACAAATCAGTGAAGGTGTCGAAACGGGGCCCTGCTCAGCTGTCAATCAAACCTGGAAAAATGGATGCTACTTTGTCAAGAATTTTTCTTACATCAACACAACTAAACGTTTGAGCCGCGGAAAAATATCCGCTTAAAGCACCCCGTGACAGGAATGTATCCCCCTGTGCCGTCGCGAGGCTTTACCACGCCGCAACAACGAGGCGCTCTAATGCAAAACCCCTGGCTGACATGTTGGATCTTTAAAAAAATAAAATAAAACATTTGTCCCCTCCTAGCTTTTCGATCCATCTGTGGGGAGTGCACATACTTAGGGCGGACAACGAGGCACTCTAAAGCGGCCACGTAACCGGACTATCCGAAGGGAAGATGCATTTTTGAGGTGTAGGCGTAGCTGGCTAGCTAAGTCGCAATCGCGGCGGATGATTGCCGATCCAAACGCTTCGCTGACGGTTAGCAAGGACGAAGACGGCTAATGGCGAGCACGTTTGCTTTGCGGCTCGCTCACATTCACTGATGTGGACCGACTGACCGTGCAGCCGTGCGTTCATATCGCTAATAACGCTCACCGACGTTGTTTTCCGGCCGCCCGGAAGGGAATCTTTAATCAGGACGCCGCCGTGTTTTTCACCCCCGCTTTTCAATAACCCCCCGCTTTGTGGATTTCTGACATCATCCCTCCTGCTTTGAATTCCCCTCCTTCCTTGCGTTGCGAGAGGGGAAAATAATTGCTTTCGATGCAGAGAGAAGCGACGTCGCCCGGGAGCGGATCCTTTTTCGTCATGACAATATTTTGAAATGGGGGAAAAAAAAAATACACCCAAAAAAAAAGCAGGTCGGAACCTCCAAAAGTTTTAATTGCAATTTTTAATTGCACGGATTTCTTTTACTTGGGTGTTCTGTTTTTTTTTTTAAATCCATTTATAGATTTGTTTATTCCATTTTATTTTTATTATTTCTTTTAAAAATGTATTATTGTACTATAATATAATATTATATTATATATACAATTATTTTATTATTGTCTTTTCAAATGTATTTTATTGATCACTATCATTTAAAATGTTCTTTTTAAAAAATAATTAAAATTTTATTTTATGTTAATGGAAAAAAAATCCAGATTCCGTAGTTTTGGGAATGGAAAAGAGGAAAAAATGCAGCAAATGAAAAAAACAAAAATCGAACTAATGAACACATTTCATGAAAAAATATTTAAAAATTCACACGATTATTTCTCACCTGATTTCATCCTAAATCTGAAGACATCAAATATTGACCCATCTTCGATTATTCCCCTCCGTTCTTTTTAAAATGAGCATTCAAGATTTGTTGGAAATTGTCCCACTTCACGTTCGTCAATGAATCTTACCGACAAAAACGTAACTGATTGCGGGGCCCGTCGTAACCTTCAGAGAAGTCGCCCGAGTGTTTCTCTTCGTGTTGAATTTCCACTTTTACAGTCGAGCGGCGCCGCAGATTTTTCTCGTTTCCGCCCTCTCATTTCTCGCCACTTTTCACTCTGATTGTTTGCTTTGCAGCTGCTTTCACGCCTGGAATACGACGGTACATAAAAGCCCCCCTGCGGCCGTGTCCTAAACTCGCCCCCCCTCCCCACGATGAGTTATCACTTTTTATTTGAGTCACTATATCTTTTTTAAAGTTAAAAACAAACATTTATTGTGGGGAAACATTCCAGATCCAACCACCACGTCTGAAACAGTGAGACCATAAAAAAAGACATTGAAATACATTTAACATTATTGACATTATTGAAACATAAACATCATCCTGTAGCTGACATCACTTTGGTGGTTTTCCATCCATCCATTTTCTTTAGCCACTTATGCTCACAAGGGTCACAGGAGAATAGAGAATATATCCCAGCTCATTTAGGGGTTAATTGATATTTCCATCCATTTTCTCTCGCCGCTTATCCTCACGAGGGTCACGGGGAGGTGCTGGAGCCTATCCCAGCGGGCAGGAGGCGAGGTACACGCTGAACTGGTCGGCGGCCAATCGCAGGGCACATAGAGACAAACAGCTGCACTCGCATTCACACCTAGGGCATAATTTTTGGGATGTGGGAGGAAACCGGAGTGCCCGGAGGAAACCCACGCAGGCACGTGGAGGACACGCAAATTCCACACAGGGAGGGCCGGGATCGAACCCGGGACCTCAGAACTGCGAGGCCAACGCTTTCCAGTCGTGCCGCCTTTGGTGGTTTTCACTCAGCAAAATGCTTTTACTTTGGAGAGCCATAAAAAGGATGCCTTAAATCTCCTCCCTAAAAGGTAACGGCGCTTAAAATTGGTCCCTGAATGCAAAGAGCAGTTTGTGATTTCCAAAAAAAAAAAAAAGGGGGGAAAAAAAGAAGAGCTTATTGTTGTCTTTATGCATCAGCCAGCAAAAGTTGAGCGGCTGGACACTTTAACTTAAATCACGACGAGCGTTAGCGCCAATGGAGGACACGATAAAAACACCAACATCCTGTACACGAGTGTTAGTAGTCGTGATCCAGTATCTCGTAACTCAATGGCGCAATCCGACAATGACCGAGACCGTACGTATGCCTTTGTTTACTCGTAGTTTTTGCATCCTGCGCGGTCCTGATAAGCATACGCACGGCATTTACTGCGAGTCGACACTTTTGTGCCCGCCGGTTATTGCTGATCAAGATGCTGCCACAAAAGCATTTTTTTTTTCCCAGCAAAGAGAGAGATTATCTCTCTTATCTGTTGCACACTTAATGCAAATGAAAACAATATATATATATATATTTTTTTTTTGAAGGAGTTCCAGCCCTACGGCGGCAACGTAACCCAGTTGTGTACCTTAGTCAGATATGAGTAAGTCGCACAAAAGTACAAAAAAAAAAAAAGAAGCGAGTGCCTTTTGTTTTTGCTGTAGAATGTTTCAAGGCCTTGCACGATTCATTATCCTTTGCAGCCAGTAAAATTTGGACTGTATTGAGTTTAAGACTCAAATGTGTACCAGATCAGGCAAAAAGCAAAAAATGTTGATCTTCTTCCGAAAAGTACGTCGTCATCTCCATGATGTTGACCTTTTTTTTTTTTTTTTCCGGTCAGGGACGACGAGCACACGCTGATCCTTCAGTACTGCCAGACGCTCGGAGGCGAGGTCTCGCCCCGCAGCCAGCCTCAGAGCCCCGCCCAGATCCTGCAGGCCGTGGAGAAGGAGGAGCGCGGCGAGCTGGAGCGGGTCATCAACCGCCTGGAGGAAGAGCAACGGTAGCGTCCGCTTGTCGGGGTTTTTGCGCCCTCGGCGGTGACGCCGGAACGTCGGCATTGCAGGGGCCTCCGGAGGGAGTACGAGCAGCTGAAGGAGCAGCAGCGGAGAGGGGGGGCCCCGGCCCCCGCCCCCGACGAGGCCGACCTCCTGGCCGAGGCCAAGCTGCTGCGGCAGCACAAGGGCCGGCTGGAGGCCCGCATGCGCATCCTGGAGGATCACAACAAGCAGCTGGAGTCGCAGCTCCACCGGCTCAGGCAGCTCCTGCACCAGGTCGGGCTCTCGGATCTCCCGTTCGCCGGTTTTCATGACCACGTCGGTGATAAGTGAGAATTTGCATTCCCAAGACAGCGTATTCTTTCAAAAAATACAAACTATACTTTGTTTCTTAACGGAAGTCACAATTTTATGAGAACGAAGAGGGATTGTGAATCTCGCAATTGAACAAGAATTGATGTTAAAAAATCTGAAGTCAATGTACATAGTTGATCAGTCTTTTTCAAGAAAAACTCAAATTTGACAAGAATAGTTTCGTTTTTTTTTTTTCAAACAACTCAAAATTTTACAAGAATAGATTTGTATTATCCTTTAGGAAGTCACAGTTTTATGAAGATAAAATGATT
The DNA here is from genome assembly GCF_019802595.1 of Syngnathoides biaculeatus. Taxonomy (NCBI): domain Eukaryota; kingdom Metazoa; phylum Chordata; class Actinopteri; order Syngnathiformes; family Syngnathidae; genus Syngnathoides; species Syngnathoides biaculeatus. Next base: position 9,185,897 of record NC_084662.1, on the reverse strand, counting down.
ATTGCCAATGTTTTAGTTTTAGGGTTAACGTTACGTTGCCTTCTATATTTCAAATACAGAATTCGCTTTTTGGGCACCGTATTGTCTGTGCTTTCATCCTCGATCAGCCTATGCCAAGGTGGAATTACAGCTCAACTGTAATTACCCCTTTAAGAGTGGAGGGGGCGGAGTCAGGCCAACCAGGAAGTAGAGTGTGTGCCCTGGTGTGGCCTGTCAGCAGCTCGTTGTGAGAATCAGTGATTTAAAAAAAAAAAAAATGAAAAAATTGAAGTCAGGTTGTTGTTCAATGCGATGGATCTCTTCATCTGCACTGGGAGCGCGCGGCAAGTGCGCAAATGCGCAGTTGCGCAGCTCAGAGGGAACATTGATTATTGCTCCTCTGTACCACAACTCGGCGCATTCCAGTAAGTGTACCGTTACAATGCATTAAAAAAAAAACACAATAGATTCAAATAAAACAACGCAGGACGGGACAGCGGTTGAAGGTATTATTATTCTCATTATTCGCCTTCCAGCCTCATCTCCGTTGCTTCTTCTCTTATCAATAAGTTCCACTTTTGTTTCTCTACTGGGTCCGATTGCCCCCCCCCCCCCCCGCCATCCAGTTTTGATTGTTTTCAGCCAGCCGTTAAAAAAAAAAAAAAAAAAAAAATCACAGTACCAAAAACGCAGAGGAGCGAGACGTGGGCTCCGGAAGCCGCCCCGCTGCTAATCACACAAAATTGTTGTATGAGAATTCATCTTCAAGAGACACTTCATTAGGTACACCTTCACTCTATTGCGAATTTGGGTTTTCACAAGCGCTGGAATGACGCAGACCGTCAGAGAGAGGTTAATTGAGCAATTTAGGTGACAGAATCCTGAGCATTGTTGCTGTTTTGAGATACTGGAGAGGGATTAATGATATTTCCCTTGACTTCCTGTGGGGAAAATTAATTTCACAATCCTAACATTGGTTAAAAGGCTGAACAGTGCAGACTCGGACAGCGTCAGCCGAAAACGAGCAGCAGCGTTCTTCAACTCAACCTTCGTTCGCGACGCAGAGCCTTGCAGTTGTTGGAATTTTTTCATCACGTTAGCGCTGCGGGCAGCGGCGGACAGAAGAATTTTTTTTTTTTTTTTTTTTTAAAAAGGAAAAAGCGGATATGGGCAGCATCGATTTGACGTTGAGTGCTAAAGGGAGTCTGGGATGGCGCTGGAAAATGGCAGCGGGTCGAAAATTGCTTGTTTGCGCCATCTGGAAAGCCGTCCGCGCTCATTCGGATGACACGCTTTGCTCTTATTGTCGTGCAGTGCCGGCCGTAAAAAGTGAATATCATCATTGCTTTCGCACTCGCGTTTAATCTCATGATTTTATGGTTTATTATAACGCCGGTTTCCCTCGGGAGAGAAAATCCAGTCGGTCCGGCTATCTTGGGTTGACCTAGAAAGGCCGTTTTAGGGTCAATTGGGCCATTTCTTTGTTTTCCCTTGAAATTTGATCCGATTGCAACTTTTTCAGAACACGACCGGCACTCAAGTCAACTCACTTGACGACAAGCAGCAGTTTGGCAAATAGTTAACATTTTTTTTTTCAAGCTCGAGTCAAACGAAAAAATCTAATAAAGAAAAAAAAACTCTGCTAGCAAAATGCTAACACATAACGGGAAATGCCACAGACAGGCTAATGATTAGCATCCGTGTGACAGTAAACGGCGGCGCAACACATCCAAACAAACAATATACAGTGATGCCTCGGTTCTCGACCGCAATGCTTTCCAGAAAACTGTTCGAAAAGCGAATTGTTCGAAAAGCGAATCGATGTTTCCCATCACAATGAAAGGAAAAAGAAATAATGTGTTCCAAGCCTAAAAGAATTTGGCTTTTTAAAACTTTTTTTTTTAGCTTTTCTTGATAATAAACTGCATAGTAGAAATACATGTATAGTTAAAATACTTTAATTTAAGAAATGTATTTATTTTTTGCTTAAAATGTATGCTTTGGTCGTAGAGGCTGGGAGTGCGTTGCCGTATCTGTAGCAACTGGGCCCCCAGCCTTGTAAACTTTTTTTTATTAACAAAAGTGCGGAATAACTTAAACGAGGCTTTACTGTATATGAATATATATATATATATATGTGCGTACTTTTTTTGATATTGATTGGTACCAAATTTAAACCTGGAAAACTTTTCGGTTTGTGGGCGGAGCACGGCACCAAATTTTAATTTTCCCTTACATGCAAATCTCGAATGAAATTTGGTGGGTCCCAACCCCCAAAGTCACACTTGGTAGGCATGTGGAATTCTGCCATTTTGGACCAAAGCGGTCCTTGAAGGTTCCTCCGCAGGCGTCCTTGAAAAGTGAACTTGTGCTAGCAATTTTGTTTCAAGGAGACCACCTGATTGCCGCCCGCCAGTGAAATTGCTCTTCATTTTGTTGTTTCTCCTTCGACTTCGCAGCCAGTGGCGGACTTGAGGCTAAATGGACTTTCTCCTTCCCCCACCGCGCCAGATGGAGAACCACTTACGGAGAACTCAGGTGAGACGCCGGGCGGCAAAACGTCTTTCGGGTCACTAAATGCAGCGGCGCTCGTGTCCTCTCCGGCTGAACGTGTTGTGCGCTTGCATGTGCGTTTTGTGCGTTCGTTCAGATGAGCTGCTGGACCCCCACGACAGCAGCTCTAATCTGGCTGATGTCATGGAGCAGATTAACAACTCCTTCCCTGCCTGCAGTTGTAAGTGACCCCCCCCCTTCTCCGACCCCCCCCCCAAAAAAAAAAAAAAAAACCCAAAAAGCAACTTTTCGTCGTCTTTCCGTGCGGTAGAGTAGATCCGTCGTCCTCCGCAAGTTTGCTGCTCAGCGCCTGTTGTCAGTCTGGAACAGTTCACGCTCGCAAGATTCAAGTGCACAGAGACAAATGACAGGCTTGTCCAAAATTGGAAAGATTTATTGATTAAAAAATGTTGTTTTGAATGCAGGAAAATTTTAATTTAGCTACATTTCGTAAAATTGTTGACAAATGTCTCGAATAAGCAGGGAAAACGTCCGATCAGCATTTGCAGTAAAATAAAGAAAGATGATATTTGTTTTATTCTGTAATATATTTCTATTTTATTCCAAAAGTTTTATGAAATTTTCTTTTTTTTTTGACAAGGAAGCTTTTATTGTACAACAAAAAATACTTTTTTCCCCACATTTTTTTCTAGAGAAAGAAAAGAAAAGGAGAGAAAAAAATACAATTAATTTACACTCATTAACAGTGTGATATAAAATTATATAAATTTTTTCAAACTTTATAAATGACAGAAAAGGAGAGTTTCTGTCATCTCCAATTATCTGATCTAGTAGTTCATACCCGAAAGTGAGCAAAAAAAAATTAACCTTTAAGATAAAACAAGAATAATCATAATCGTGGGGGGGGAGAGAAGAAAAATGATACCACCTCAAAGCACCATACAACAAATGTTCCAAAAACAATGTACAATGATTTTTCATATTCGCTTCAAGTAATAAAAAAAAAAAAAATTTAGGTTTCAAATTTTCTTGGTATCAGAACCGTTTAAAAAAAAAAAAAAAAATACACTGCACAACATGCTAAGAAAAAAAAAGATAATGATAACGACAACAACGTGCTGGGAAGCGATGAACAAAATTAAGATAAAGTTGATTTCACATTATGTAGTAACATCTTTTGATGTTATGGCATATTTTGTCCAGTTTTCCCAACGTCCCTCAAACTTGTCTTGTTAAATAAAACTTAACTTCTCTTCAACCAATTTCTTCCAATCCTCAACTGTGGGAGGATTCTTTATCAACCATTTCCTTACAACTTTGACTTAAAATCCTACGATATGCCGAATTATGTGTGATATGAATAAGAAAAAAAATCCACAATCGGTGAACTGCGACATGACGAAAAAACACAAAGTAATTTGCGTTACGGATTAGCTCTCAAATTAAATTTATAAATGTAGGTACGACGTTGTACGTTGTTGCGCGTACCCGTTGTGTCGTACGTAACGCAATCATTGTGCTGTTGTTCATTATTGCGTGCCGCATGTCCGAAAAGGTGCTACAACTTTATGATCTGCCTCTCAACTCTAAAAATGGATAACTGCAAACGCTAAAAGCATATTGATGGCATTAAAAGTGTATTCTGAGTTATGGCGACTTTAAAACAGAATTCTACCGTATTTCTAAAATTGTTTTAGTTGTTGTTCTTGTTTTTTTTTTTTTTTTTCGCTTCAAATCATGTGCATGTGTTGTGGAAGCAGGACTAGATTGCGCTTTTGTTTTGTCTCCCGCAGCCTCGAGCCTCTCGTCCAGACCGCAGGTGAGAAGACCTTCTCGACATTCATTTGTGTGTTTGCTCATTTTAATTATATTAGAAATCGTTCCGGTGTTGTGGCGGGCCCGAGGTTGCCCACCCGTGGGCAGGCAGCGCCGCGTTTGCGAGGTTATTCTAGTCCCTCCCGTGATTGCAACGTCGCAATGGGCGGTCCGCGCAGACCAGGATGACTAAAAGCCCCCCCGCGGGATGGCCTGTTCCGAGTCAAGTCTCCAGTGTTTAGTTTTCGAGGTCGGAAGGTGATCTGGAGGAGTTCTGCCCCCCACCCTGGGGAATCATTTTCTCGCTCACTCCCCAAAGAAGTTCCGCGAGGAGAGTCCATGCCATTAAAAATATGTTGGGAGGAAGAATTTAAAGACCTCTTCCCTAATTTCCTCGCCAGAATTAAGAATTAATGCTAATTTTAATTTGTGTTGAACTACCGTAATTCCCGCCCTACAAAGCGCACCTGATTACAAGCCTCACCCAGTACATTTGTAAAGGAAATACCATTTGTTACATACATAAGCCGCACCTGTGTATAAGCCGCAAGTGCGCACATTGAAACACGAAATATTTAAAAAGAAAGACAGTACACAGATTTTTCAAAGTTTCAATACCTTAGCTTATCTTAACTTAGCAACAACATGGTAGTACAAACAAGGCTAGTTTAAAAAAAAAAAAAAAACATACCAGTAAAAAATCACTGAGACACGGCAGTAACACAGCAGCAACACGATAGCACATCGCTAGCGTAGCGCTAACAGGGCCGGTTAAAAAAAAAACATACCAGTAAAAAAATAGCCTCGGCAGCTTTACAGTAGCAACATGGTAGCACAACACTAACAGGGCCGGTTAAAAAAAAACAAAACAAAAAACAGCTTAAATCACGGAGACGTGGTAGTAACACAGCAGCAACATGCTAGCGCAGCGCTAATGCTAGCGTGGCGCTAACAGGGCCAGTTAAAATAAAAATAAAAATACCGGTAAAAATTACTGAAATGCGGAAGTAACACAGCAACAACACGCTAGCACAGCGCTAACAGGGCCGGTTCTAAAAAAAAAAAAAAAAACACTGGTAAAAGTCACTTCCTCGGCACATCTATTCTACCAGTCCAACTCTTACCTTTTCCGCTCGAGTGCCCCGTTGCGGCCGTTAGAAAAAAAATACACAAATTAGTCGCATCACCGCCTAACCCGCAGGGTTGAAATCGCGTGAAAGTTGCGGCTTGTAGGCCGGAAATTACGGTACGTGGACCGACTCATTCTTTTATTTCCCCTCACAATATGAATCAATACAAAATTGTGAAAAGTCTTCAGTTCACCGACCATGCGTGTTTTTAGAATGTAAGAGGAAAAATGCTGAGTACATTATAAGTTAGTTCTTATCTCCAGGAAGTATTAAAAAAATAAAATAAAATAAAAGGGGGGGAGCAAAAAAAGTCAAGCACTTGCCGTATCTCATCTTCTTCTCCGCGTGACTGAATTGACTCACCGCAGGCCGGCGGCGACTTTTTTTTTTTTCTTCCATTCTTTTTTTTAATTTTGTTTGTTTACATGAAGAATTTTGTTCAACATTCACGTATTTCATTATCGAAACGAAAGTCGGACTTTGCTGATTGGCTCTTCAAATTCAATCAACGGGGAGTGAAGAAAACGCGGCCTCGCGGTGGAAGACCCTGACGCAATCGCGAAAGTTCAGATGGATTGAAAATAATAATAATAATAATCATAATAATGGTCATACACTTCCTCCTGCCAACACATTCAAACATAAAATTCCATATCGAAACGTGACGCGATGTGTGTTGTTTTGCAGGCGATGTGACCCCGTGACCCCAGCGGCCCCCCTCCCCCGAAGCTCAACCACTTCATCCAACCTTTGTCGTCTTCGTGGTCGTCGACTATGCAAAGTGTACAGCAAGGTCACCAACTGTACGTTGTACCGCTTTGACGTTTTTTGTTTTTTTTTGCCCTCAATACGGACCCCGACTTTTGTATATTATTGTCCCCCTTTTTATTATTATTATTATTATGGTTTTTGTTTTTCAGGGGTGCTTTTGGACGTTATCGGGTTCCCCGGAAATCGGTCTGTTACTTTTTCCTCTGCCATTCCGCTCCCCCACCCCTCCCACCCCCAAACTAACTCAGATTGAGGTCGCAGTTATCGGAGTGTATACGTGCTAATTGAACTGAATTGGGACGACCTACATAATCGACTTGTGTTGCGGATACCTTCAAAGTACAAAGAAGTATTGAGCGCGTACTGAAACACAAACAAAATGAAAAATTTTGAAACAGACATTGGAATATATTGTCCCATTTTGACAGGAAATAAAAGTATTTTATGAAAGTAGTCATAATACAGTAAAACCGTCCAAAAAGTGTTCATTTTATTCAAGTCAAGGTCTAATTTCATTCTCAGGCAAAGGATTAAAAAAAAAAGACATATTACAAGAAATCACTCAAATTGTGACTTTCAAAAAAAAAAATTAAATATGTGATGTTATGAGGAAAAGTTTGAATTTTAATTTATTTAACAAGAAAAATGCTTGATTGAGAATCACAATGGCCAAAAAAAAAAAAAGAAATCTGAAAGCAGTTGGAATTTTTCAACATTCCACAGAATTCCGAAATCATTGGGACCTCATCAAACTCGTAACTTTCCGCGTTATTCCCGCAACATTTTTTTCTCACTTTTTGTCCCCCCCCATCCCTCATTCCATATTTTCAGCACGCCGCGAAGTCAGTAGACGAGAGAGCTGATTGCGTCTGCGGGTGGCGAGAGATTTTGGACAACCGTCAGATGATATCGAATTTTTTTTTTTTTTTCTTTCTGGGTTCAGAACGCTCAATCGAGAGGAAAGCCATGATTGCCTTGCTACCTCAGCCTCATTCCGACACGCTTTAGTTTGAAAATCGGAGCGCCGCGCGGAGGAGCCGTCGAGTCGCCGTCGTCGTTCTTGTTTGTTTGGAAACATTTCCGAGTCGCTGTTACTGTAGCACAGTTTGGTCCTGCTGAAGCGTGCCGAGTTCTTTCCTTTGTTTTGTCGCGCTATTAACGCTGCGTACGGTGCGTGTCACGTGCGACTTGTGAGACTTAACAACGCTCTAATATTCGCGCCCCCCCCCACACCTTTGCAGACGCTCGCTTCATTTGGGTGATTATTTTACCGAATAGGTTACAATGGCAGAACTGTGTTGTTGTTGTTGTTTATTTTTTCTTCCCCCCCTCCCTTTTTCTGGTATGTAAAATAGATGGACCACTTTACGTCTAAAACGGCGACGTTGTTTTATTTCCAAATAAAATTTTTTGATAACAATCCGCCTGCACTTTTTACCAGATTTCTTTTTTAAACGACGTGTCGTACTCAAGTTGACGCACTGTGTAGTTGTTGTCTGCGTTGACACGATTATTTTTGTTTCCTGTATTTGTTCATCCTCGCTCACCTGTAGCCATTAAAAATTGTGTAAATTTAAGAAAATAAACTTGTTATACAACAAATTCTGGAAATAAAAATCATTGGAAAATGTTTAGCTATGACGAAAAAATGTGCTTTTTTTTTTTTACATTGGGGCTTTAAAAAGTCTAATATTTTAAAGAGTATTTCAAGAGAAATTTGTGTGAAGTTATCCTATTACAAAAATAAAAATTAAATATGATCACAAGAAAATTGTGATTTTTTTTTTTTTTTTCCTTTTTCCTCCCCCTCCCAAAAAAATTATTTCAGAATTTACGTGATCAGAAAAATTACATACATGCGCGTCTGCACACACAAGGTTTAGGCGCTAATGCGGCTTATTTGTGCTTTTTTTTTAACGGGCGCAAGGGGGCACTTGAGCGTAAAAGGTAAGAGTGAGACCGGTGGAATATATGTACCGAGGAAGTGACTTTTACCGGCCCTGTTAGCGCTGTGCTAGCGTGTTGCCGCTGTGTTACTGCCGTTTCTCGGTGACATTTACCGGTAAGTTTTATTTTAACCGGCTTTGTTAGCGCTCGCTTTTGCGTGACGCTAGCGTTAGCGCTATTATTAGCGCCGAACTGGCGTTAAACTCTTTCTGTGCACCGTCTTTCTTTGTAAATAACCAGGTGCGCTCTGTAGGCCGGGAATTATGGTGAGAGAGAGAGAATCTGTTGAATTGACACTGTCTCATGTCTTTTGTTGTTGGCGAGAGGAGGGACAGGTTTTGGCTTGTATAGCCCCCACCCCGGTCAAACCTGAAGGTCTTGGCCGGACATGCTGAATTAATTTACAGTATTTGCTGCCATTTGATGCGTTGGCCGGCGCCGTCCGTCCGACAGCTGTCCTCTTTAGAAGCCGAGGTTTTGGCACACGGGCCGCGTTGCCGGCGCAAAGGCTAACCTGGCACGACGTGAAGGTCGGGAGAGTGGATTTTGACGAGGGAGTCGGGGGGGATAGCGGGGGTCAAAGAAGTGCTGAGCAAATGTGATTGTGATTGCGATGAGCTGGCAAACGTACTCGCACTGGCAAATTTGGACGATTAAAATACAGCGGCGCCTCGGTTCTTGACCGCAATCCGTTCCAGAAGGCCGGTTGAAAAGGGAAACGTTCAAAATCCGAAGCGCGTTTTCCCATTACGATTAATGCAAACTGAAATAATGCGTTCCAAGCCTAAAAAATAATTTCAAAGCATTTTTTTTAAGCTTTTCCTGATAGTAAACTGCATAGTAGAACTACATGCCTAGTTTAAATACTTCATATAATTACATCATTTAAGAAATATATTTGTTTTGCTTAAAATGCATGCTTTAGTTGTAGAGTATGCTAGGTTGGGAGTGCATTCCCCTATCTGTAGCGGCAATGAGGCTTGAAAATCATGAAGTGGCGAGTTAATTTTGTTGTTTCAATTCACTGTACATTGTGCTGCTCCCTCTGGTGTCTGCACCTTGGGCACCATAATGCAGGGATAAAGAATTCAATACACAAGCGCTGTAACGGCAAATTTGTTAGCTCATCTGCGTGGCATCATATTTTAGAAATAAATAAGCGGATGTTTAATTTTCTTTGTTTTATGTTTAGTTGGACTAGATCGCTATGCTATGGCAACATAAACATATTCATAAGCAGCATGTACAGTATCGTGTTTATAGTAAGAAAATTCAAAACATGAATATTGTGTATTATCCCCTTCCGTGAATGCTGCCGGGTTAACGCCAGCTACTAACGGAAGCGGAGAAAATCACATTGTTGCGCGTGAGCCCAGGCGCACGTGGAAGCGTTCGGGGAATCCGTTCGGCATCCGGCACTTTCGTTTACTACGCGAACGGCGAGCTCAGAGCAGATTATCGAAAACGCCGGCCGGCGCCTCGGTCTCGCGGTCCGAAGCGCTTGTAAACACAAAAAGAGCGGGGGCTTTAATTAAGCGCGTCAATTTCACGTTGACCTGAGGGGTGTCGGCAGAAATATTTCCAGAGGAAATATAAAGTACACCTTTGTTGCGCTGGGGGGGGGGGATTGATATTGACCGCGCCGGCACCGGGCCGAGAGTGATTGCGGTTCCATTGACTTGCTGATGTATGCGAGACCTTCGCCTGCATGCGTTACTCCGTAACAAAAGAGATTTGTTATTCATGAGAAAACCATCAGCCGGAGGCAAAAGAAAATGTTCCTCGTACGTCCCGGTAGTGCTGGTAGATGCATCAAAACAATGCATACTTTCATTTTGAATTTTTTTTTTTATACAATGTTCCCTTACTGTATCGCATGCCCCTGCTATATATTTGTTTAGCTATTGTTTATTTTTATTATTGTTGTTGTTGCAGTATACAAGGAAGCTTGGATTTAAAGTTGTAGTACCATATATTGCCAGCACTGAGCTCCATTGGAAGCGATGCACTGGAATTGATTCATTCGCTGCCGCGGACGTTTATATTCGTCAATTGAACTATAACGAAAACACACAACCTACAACACAGTTGACCAAGTGGCTACGATGGATTAAAGCTCGCGGATGAGCGCACGTACAACTCAATGTGGACAATATCAACAAACAAGGCTGTACGTTCGAAGGTAAGTAAGGGAGAAGTATCTTCTCTGAGCTTGATTGAATTATTATCAGCGCTTTATACATTGCATGGGAACAACTTTCACTGCTGAATGAAGTGTGTCATGCTTTATGCCGAAGAGTTGGATATGTAAACGCGCCATCTCATGCGGGAGAGAAATGTCTATTTGCCCATTTGTATCACATCGAACTTTTAAGACAGGGCACTGGGTTCCGTTACGAGCCAAGTCAAATGAATACACCCGCTCACTTAAAAAGACTACAATAATATTACTCGTGAGTTTTCCAAGTAAAAAGTACTCACCCTGCTTTACATGCGGCGTACGATTCCGTGTACATATCCTTGCGTGAAATAGTTGAGACCTCTCTGTAGAACTCTCTTGGACAAGTCTGACGCGTCTGGCAAAAAAACATACGGCAATATTATCTGGAATACGCGACAGAGAATCGATTTCAAACCCGTTCTGTTAAGTTGCCATTTTGGAAACTTGTGTGACACGGCAACTGGAGCTAAGGGGGCGGAGCTTAAGATCGCCAGTCGGAAAGGTCTGTTATGGTCAGTTTCCAAATTTTATTAAATTCGAGCCAACGCAAAGAGTTCGCAAAAATATGAACAATTATCACAAAAGTAGAAGTACTTTTTCAACTCGGAAAGTCAAAGTGCGCTTCAGTACAAAAGTCAATTAGGTACTGTACGGGACAATATTTGTTTTGATAAATAGTCAAATCATAGTAAAAACAAACATTTGTGCATATCCAATGTTTTCTTTCACTTGCATATTGCTTTTACTGAGAAAAAACAAGCTAGCTAGCGTAAACTAGCATTTGGCATACCTTTGCTAATGTCAACTAAAAATGCAAATGGGCTAATCGATCAATTTAATTGGGCTAACGGTTTCGTACTTGCCTCCCTCCCACCACTGGAACTTCATCTTAGACAATTCCAAAAACCCGAAAGGTAAACGGCGCCGGCGGCGTGACCTCCTTATTGATTTAGCCTAATTCCGCAGTGCGCGAGGGATTGTCAGCGCAAGCCGGCGTTTACCAAAGACGACAAAACTTTATCAGTCAGCCGACGCGAATTGAAACATCCCGGCAGGGTCGCGCCGATCCGGACTAACCGGGACAGCGACGATCTCGGACTGGGCGGCCGTGATCCTCCTCACCTAAATCCCGAGTTGAAAAAGGGGCCGCTTGATTCGAAAGAAACAGGAAAAAAAGGACACGGGAATCGGGTGCAGGAGATTGGACTCAGAATCTCCTTAAATCCACCGGGCGCCCGTAAACAAGCGAACATGCCAAATATGACGGCGCTTTGCCGAGCCGGGCCCCCAAGTGGGAAGGATAACAAAAATTCGCGGAGAGGAGAACTGAGGTGAGACAAACTCCACACGTTTGTGGTTTGTGGACGAGCTCCAGCCTGACAAAATGTTGTTGTTGTTGTTTTGCTGCGGCGTTCGCTTGCACTGTTTGTGTGCTTCTTCGCGCCCTTTAGATTTATTTATTAAGGCTCTTCTTACTTGTATGTGTGAAGTTTCTTCTTCATTCCATTATAATTCCCATTATTTGTCAATTGAACTAAATGAACCATGTTTATTTATCTTTTTTTTTTTTTTTAAATAAATTCCTGCATCAAGTGATCTTGTAGCTTCCTTAGTTGAAGGTAAGTCATCAAATGAAATAATTCGGATTTGGGGGATTATTTTCTTCAGGAATTGAGCCATAAATGTTATTGCTTTTGATGAGTGTTATTCCCAACAATTTGTTATTAGAATATCAAGGTGTTTTGTGTCCTTTCTTCCGCTATCAATATGCTTACAGATGATTTTTGGAGTCGCCGTTTTGGCGCAAATTTTACCGTTTCATTACGTGTATTATTTAAATTGTAAATCTTTTTTTCCATTGTTTGTTTTGGTGGGGGGAAAAAAAGAGCGTAGAAAGAACAAATATGGTAAATTATCTTTTTCAGGTATGTTTTCTTTGTTTCAAATTGTACATTTTTGCCGTTATTTTTTTCTGAACTGCACGATCACGATGTATTCTCACTTGAGCCGCTAGCTGACATTGTTTTTTCCGTTTAGTTTGTTTTTTAAATGTTTAAAACACCACACATTTTTTTTTCTATAAATATACAGCACAAACTGATTTTTTTTAAATCTTATGTTGGAAAATCAAAAAATAATGGGATTGGGAATTTGGGATGTTGCTTGATGAGGGAAGCGGAGGCACAAAACGGGCTTAAGACAAAAAATGTCGTGTATTATCTTCTGCAGGAGTGAATAATTACTGAAATCTGTGGTTACTCGTGTACATAACATCGGTGGGGACTGCAGGAATAAATACAAAAAAAAGCCGTCTGACGTCATTTTTCATTTCTTAGCGATTAAATCAATAGAAAAGTGACGCACATTTTTCTTTTTTTGCTTTTTAGGGGTGTGTGCTTATTCCAACATTGTATGAAACATAACTTTTGTGAGGAGTATATTGTAAATGTAATCCTATTCCTTTGATAGCCATCTCCTTTCTGTACTTTTTGTGGTAAAACCTTCGAGGACTTCGACGGCGTCTTTTCTTCCGGACGGACGCGCTTTTTGTTTGGAAAAACATTGCAAATTATAAAACAACGTTTACGGGGGGGGATGTGACTGCTTCATAACGAACGCGGAGAACGTGAACCGAGTAGTGAATAAGTCCGGAATCACTTTGGGCTGGGACAAGGATTGCTTGCAACGGCACGAAAACAATCCATTTTCGACTATGTCTGAGCATGAAGTTTGTTTCACTCCAGGATAAAAGACCACAACAATTTTTGCGCTCAAGCTGTTGACGGCAAAACCAGCAGTTTTCAGAGCAAGTGCAGATTTTGAGTTCCCCGTCCCCGAAAAAGCCGCTTGGTCGCCTTCCCAGTGCAACTTAGTTTGCGTGGAAGAAGGCCAAAATCCATCATTAGTGCCTGCCTGTGTCTTACTTTCGAGTCCCGTTGGCAGCTTTGGCCCGGTGAAGAATCTTTTGGAGAATTCTTCTCAAGTGCTGCGTTGACGCACAAAAAAAAACCCACAAAAAACAAAACAAACGCTTGAGGATTTCCAACAATGATATCAAGGCGGCGCAGGCGAAGGGAGGAACAGCGGAATCTTTTGCCTGCTCATTTGCTCTGAGAGTTTGACTGCAATGTCCTCACAATTTACTGCAATACTTCTTAATTACTTTTCATATTTTTTTTGGGTTCTGTTGCCAAAGTTTATTTACTGATTTATTTATTTATTAGCGAGGTGGCCGTCGAATAATTCTGCAAATGGAATTAAATGAACGTTTTATTCAAGGGCAGGCCTCAATTTGGACTACGCACGTTTAATTGCAGTCTCGACGTTTTTATCTCTTAAAACTGGAAAGTTGGAAGTTTTTCGAAATCTCGAACAAGAAGTGTCAAAAAAAAAAAATTGCAGCTATGACTTGAAAGTTCGTATCAATAACGTCTGACATGGAAGTAATTGGATTGGGCGAAATTAAATTCAGACCAGCGCACACAGTGCTGATTTTTAATGATCAATTATGATTTTTTTTTTTTCCTGAGGCCTCGAAAGGTCATAAGAAATGAGGATATACTCTCTGTACACCACCAAATGTCTGACCTGCGAGGATGTAATGACTGTGTAATTACAGCGTTTGCATTCTTTCGACCCCTGCCAGCCATTAGCTGACCTAAACTGGCTCATAAATGCCATTTTTGGACAATTTGACGAGATTTTCACGTCACGACCTTTAAATGCAACTCAGGGTGGCGAATCGCTTAAATGACAATGACGCAAATTCAACCCCCAGTGAGATGTTATTCTTTCTTTCATACTTTTTGTTGCTAAGGAAATTCAGTGCAGAATCACTTCAGTCCAGTGCCGTATTTAAAAAAAAAAAAAAATCATTTTATTTTCTGTCCTTTTTCTATCCCTTTGAATTACTTTTTATTACCTGCTTGAGGACGAGGATAAGAAAGCAGACCTTGTTCTGCTTTCTCTGGACAAAGCGAGATGTGTGCAGTTGAAGAGCACTTGTCGCATAACGCAGATGACAACGTAACATTAATGTGTTCATATATGACCTCGCTTGGGGAGAAATAGAAACTTCTTAGACTAGTCCAAATGTTGAATTTGAATCAGCTTGCGTGTGAGTTTTTAATTAATTGTGCGTCGTTATTTTCAAACTGCGTGTCCTCTCTCGCTTACTAAATCTACACGTTTTCGTTCCTTGGCAAAAATGTTGCGTTGTCAAAAAGAAAATCAGCACGACTTTAATATTGTACATGTACAAAACAACAGTAATTACATAATTTCATAAAATGATAAGAAACGAGGGAGACATGGTGAGCCAGTGATGCCCATTTGCAAAGCTGCCATCATAAAACGTGCTCGAACGGTTCGTGCGGCATAACTCCGTCGAACTTATTAAAGCCCAAACTGTTTTATAAATTGGCCTAAACACGGTCTTGGATCTATGAAATCCTTCATCCTTCAAACTCCGCGCCGCCGCCGAAGCACGAGCCGGACAAAATACAAAACAATAAAACCCGCGCGACGGTCCGGCCGTCGCCGCCTCGAGCGTCGTAAATCTCAATGCCACAAAGCCGGAGGTGGGGAGGCGGGGGGGACAGTCAATAAAGTTCCGACGCTCTGTCAGTTCAGCGGTTCCGTGAGCCGAAACAATTTATTTCACGACAAATGGGACGTCTCTGCTGTGTTGTGGAGGACGGCGCCAAAAGGCAAAACTGCGGAGTCAAAGACAAAATGGAAGCTAGATATAAAATGTGGTTCATCTTTTGGGGAAAGATGCATGGATGGATGGATGGATGTTTTATTAAAGGGCCGTACTGGATACTTTTTGGAACTGAGGAGACAAAAAACACAAGCGAAACGAAAACAAACCAAGAAATTGATGACGACTAACATCGTGGAAACGCGCACAACTGAATCGCATTCCGCCTCCGTTTCCGTCTTGCTCGTCGGCACGCGATTTGACCAAAACAGCCACCGTCGGCGGCGCAAAATCAAATCTTTCATCGGCTCCGACGGCCCAAATGAGATTCAAAGCAGATGAAAATTAATCAGACGAGCATCAGCACGCCGTATCGTATAATTGCGCCGTCTGATATGAGCGATATCCAAAGCTCCGATGTAATAACGGCGAGTCGTTGTTTCACGTCCGCGTTTTTCTCATTTCCTCCCCTCGGGGACTCCTTCCGTTCAACCTCGTTATCCTATCATCTGAAATTTGGGACTTTGATTAAAGTCATTATTTGTCGCGCGCCTCCAATGAGGTCCCATTTATTAATCCATAAATTAAATCTCGCGTTAGAACCCGGAGGACGCTCACAATTGCCATCAGACGTTCTTCAAATATCAATGGAATGTTCCTGAACGCACCACTACAATATCGTGGGTAGAAATGATCTTTTCACGAGTTTCCCGTAATTTCCGGCCTACAAGCCGCGACTTTTTTCACGCGCTTTCAACCCTGCGGTTTATGCGGTGATGTGGCTGATTTCTGAATTTTTTTCTAACGGCCGCAAGGGGGACAATCGAGCGGAAAAAGTAAGAGTGAGACCGGAATATATGTGCCGAGGAAGTGACTTTTACCGGCCATGTCAGTGCTGCGCTAGCGTTAGCACTGTGCTAGCATGTTGCTGTTGTGTTACTGGCGTGTCTCAGTGATTTTTACTAAGTTGTTTTTTTTAACCCACCCTGTCAGCATCGCACTAGTGTTAAGGTGAGATTGGAATATATCTGCTGAGGAAGTGACTTTTACCGGCCATGTTAGTGCTGCGCTAGCGTTAGCACTGGACTAGCATAATGCTGTTGTCTTACTGGCGTGTCTCAGTGATTTTTACCGTCTTTTTTTTTTTTAAACAGCACTGTTCGCGTGGCGTTAGCACTTGCGGCTTTTACACAGCTGCGGCGTATGTATGTACCAAATGGTATTTCCTTTACAAATGTACCGGGTGAGGCTTATAACCAGGTGCGCTCTGTAGGCCGGGAATTACGGTTGTAAAATCACCCATCCCGGCTCGTGGTTGCATAAACAGATAAATCAAAACCCCAAAAAAAGCCTTGTGGGGATGCTGCAAATTCCAGAGCGTCGGGCCGATTCCCCAACTTGCATCGCTGTATCCACACGTACCATCCCGTCCTGGTTCTGTTGTACTACACAATATCTTCCCGAAGTGCATACTATTCAAACGTGTTTTAAATCCATTAGCCAAGTGACCTTCATATTAATGAGCGCCGCCACTGCCCAAAACGTCTCGCTATTATTATTCTTTGGCATGAGAGCGTTTCAAGTACAATGGGAAACACATTCACCTCAACGACGTGGCCCGTGGGATATTTTCAGAAGAGTCTTTATTAAACGAAGCACTAAGGCCCCTCGGTCGTTGTTATACAATCTAAATTTTAACCCCTGATCCTCGTATTGTCGCTGTACGACGACTACATCCCGGAGAGGTTTTTGACACGCCTTCACACGCTTCTGCCGCTTCCGAGCTTAAAGTCGGAGCGCGGCGAGGTATTGTTTGCGCGGTTCCGCTAAAACCCCGAAGGAGGAGGTGGGTGAAATCATATACAAGAGATTTTCAGCCCGTGGGTGGAAGATGGCAGAGGATTATCTCAAAAAGGTAGAAATTGGGAGGTGGTGTCTCTCCACGAGCTGGAATTGGAGAGGGAAAAGCAAAAGATATGATGGATATAAAAAAAGTCAGAGCAGCATGACAGCCAGACAGAGTGGCACCAAACGAATATTACAGATGAAATTTTTTGTTTCTGTTTGCACTAAATTTCTGCTTCCGACAGCTGTGTTCAGTCTACATCGCGTAAACATTTCACCTGATCGTCTCTGGCAGTGAGAGATTCATGGCCAAAATAAACCGAGACATTTTCATTGTGTAACGTCAAGGCTGAGCTATGGACGTAAATACCAAAACTGTGACTTTTTTCCACACGCTTTCAACCCTGCGGTTTATGCAGTGATGCTGCGCTAGCGTTAGCGCACCTGGTTATAAGTCTCGGTACACAAAGTTTAACGGTGATGCCGCACTAATGGTAGCGCTGTGCTAATGCTGGCGCGGCACTAGCGTTAGCGCACCTGGTTATAAGTTTCGGTACACAGAGTTTAAAGCTGACGCCGCGATAATGCTAGCGCTGTTGTTGAACGCAGTGTCTTGCAGCGGGAGCTTTTATAACAGTTCCTTGAGAACTTCTTATATTTAGCTTTATCCAGACGTGTTTATTTTCCATTCGGAAAATAACATTCGTACTCGTGCTCCACTTTCCTTAACAACAACTCTTTATTTTCTGGACCGGAAAAACGAAAAAACAGGTGAGGAATACAAGTACAGTAACACTATAACACTCCCCTCTGTAGGACACAATGAGTAAGGGTGCACGTAACAATAACATTTAACAGCCGTGATAACGTTAGCGCCGCGCCAATGCTAGCCCCGTGCTAACACTGGCGCCGTATCACCGCATCAACCGCAGGGTTGAAAGCGTGTGAAAAAACTCGCGGCTTGTAGGCCGGAAATTACGGTATTTCCCACCGGGATTTGAATTAAAAATGCCACTGAAAATTTTATCTTGTAAAATTCGCATTTTTTTTGTATCGCTGAATTTCAGTTTAGTTTTTCCAATTCACCATGTAGAAAAATTCAACCTTTAAAATTCAAACGCAATATTTTAGATTCAACTGGCTACAATTCGCCGTCTACCAACCAGCTAATCCGGTGACGCTTTCTTAGTCACGTGACGTCACTCGCTGGGCTACACTTCAATTGACCCCTCCGTAGAAATTGCGTCATCCGCGTCGCTGACCAATCAGAGGCCAAAGATCTGCATAAACCACGCCCCTTTTTGTCATCCGCCGTTACCTCAGACAACGTTGCATGGTCCAGTATAGCTTTTGTTGGGTTTTATCGCGTATTTGGGTTCTTTAACAATAGATATGGTTAAGAGGCGTAGTCACGGACTTTGTAATAGTGACGACAGGTATCCTGAAAGGCTAGTTGGTGGAGTTCAATTCGTACCCTTTCCAAAACCGAAGACCCAGTACGAAAAATGTCTTCAATGGATCAAACTTTGTGGAAGACGGCATGATCAACTGAATCCATCTAAAATCAACCGGAACAGAAGACCGAGTACGAAAAATGTTTTAGATGGATCAAACTTTGTGGAAAATCGCATGATCAACTGAATCCATCTAAAATCAACCGGAACAGATATGTTTGCACGAAGGTAAGCCCTATATTTGATTTTCAATACATGTCTCATATAAATGAATTAGCAGTTCTTCGCTTGCATTATATAGCTACGTGTGAATGATAGACACACTTGATCTGTGTTGAGCGATGTTTTGCGATGATCTGACTGCACAAACGTGTCTCTTTGTTGCCGGCTAACGAGCTAAGATAAACCGGACTATGTTTGCATGAAGGTATGCCCTATATTTGATTTTCAATACATGTCTCATATAAATGAATTAGCAGTTCTTCGCTTGCATTATATAGCTACGTGTGAATGATTGACACACTTGATCTGTGTTGAGCGATGTTTTGCGATGATCTGACTGCACAAACGTGTCTCTTTGTTGCCGGCTAACGTGCTAAGATAAACCGGACTAGCGAGTCCTAAAAGCCTTCGACGTGCACCGAGACACCAAGACTGAAGGAAGGATGTTTGAGGACACTAAAGTAGTGACTGTTGTACTCGGTCGGGACTTACGTAGGTTTGGCACTAATTGAAGAATAATTATTGAGGGGAGCGCGTGACGTTACACAAAGAAAACGAGAGAAACAACTCGTAAATCAAGCCTCGCTCGCCTTCTTTTCCTTCATACGGGGGTTCACAAACGGCTATACAGATACACATACAGATTCTGCACACAAGTGTGATATGTAACACGAAAATAGGAAACTGTCAATGACGAATTCGTCTTTGGGTTATAATATATATTATATTATGTGGCTTCTCGGTCTTCCTCTGACTCCGGAAAGATCTCGCGCTAATATCGATGGTTTCTCCGTCGATATGCGTGTAAATACCATTGAAATACCCCTCGCAGAAATACTTGAAAAGCCCTGTTGTCTGCTTTTCAATGATATTTCACTATTCGCTAAGAATGCGAGTGAGAAATCAGCTGGTAAATCGGACAATTTCGCTGTAGTCTTTTCTTCCTGCGCCGCCATTTTTGCTAATTGTTTGTCTGAGGTTAGCACACGTGGGGTGACGTAACTTCAGGAGGCGTGGTTAAGTGCCCTGTACGTCGGAGTCAATTCTACCTTACCTTTTTGGTAAGCAATCTCTAAAAGTCAAAGGACAAATTTCCACGGAGGATATAAAGATCTTTTAAGATCTTTGGGGTTCATCTTCCATGTTTGGCTTGCATGACATGCCGATGTAGTGCGTCTGTCCATAAAATAATCCACTCGCTTGTGTGAATGTGGAGTTTGGCCATTAGACGAATCGCGTGAATAATCAAGCGAGTGCGCGCGAGGTTTTCGAACGGAGGGACGCTCGTGTTTGCCCGCTTCTGCTTACTCGGAAACGGCACAATTGACTGCTGGCAGCGTAGCGCGGAACGCCGCGCGTTTTCCAATTCTCTCCCCGCCAAGACTCAAATTGAATCCGCGGCGGATGCGAAATAATGAGGCGGCGTGAGGCGTTCAGGCGCCGAAACGCTGAGCTGTTTGTCGGCGGCTGCGCAACAGATGGGAGGAGGGAACTGCGTCAAAGGGCCCCCCAACCCGTGTAAAAGCACCGTGGTGACAAGGGCCTCAAAGGAAGTCCTGAGGCCTTCGCCACCAAGTCGGGCAATATGTATTTGTCGTTCTTGGGAAATTTTGAGGAGGAGGTGGATTTCCCCAAATATGTGTGAATAGGCAAAGTCTGAATCCCAGGTTCATGTACAGTCCTGTATTCCATAAATTACCACCACCACCGCGACTACTTTCACTGTGTAATTTTCCTTTCTGAGTTCAAGTTGACCTTTTTTTCCGAAGCGACGCTCGGAATTGCTGCCTCGCCCCGGCCGTCATTGCCCGCCCGAGGCCATTCGCCGTCCTGCGCCGCTCAAAACGAGACACCAAATTACCTGCGCTTCCCGTCTGGCCCTCCCGTCAACCGCAAAAATTGCGTTTGTGCGTGCGCGTGTCCGCAGAGGACCGAAAAAGAGAAAAGTCATCTTCTCAGGTGGGGAAGATTGACGTTAAAGGGAATGAAATGGGTTTTTTTTTCCCCTTTCGGAAGATAAATGGACTTCCATTAGCTGTAATGCTTCATTTGCAAAGTCATAAACGGCCGAGCTTTGGGTTTGAGTGCTTTGACGGCGGCGATAAAAACGACACCCCCCCCCCGCCCCACTTAATATTGCGGATTACTTAACTGAGTAGGACAGTTACAGTTGACATCTTAGTAATGCTGATTTGCTTCTGATGATGGCCTCGAGGTACTCTGCGATCGCGCCGACAAGTCAGCTGAGGTGCTTTAAGCGGGTCAGGCCCGGGAAGGCTAAACAAGCTTTGACCTACATTAGCAACCTCGATTCTGATATTTCTTCCATGAAATTGCATTAATTTATTCCCAACAGTTATTTCTCTTCATGATGTTGCATCTCTCTTAGCTGCTTCCACTTTATCCATCCATCTATTTTCTTAGCCGCTTGTCCTCACGAGGGTCGCACGAGTGCTGCCAGCTGTCATTGGGCAGCAGGCGGGGTACACCCTGGACTGGTCGCCAGCCAATCGCAGGGCACATCGAGGCAAACACCCGCACTCACAATCACACCTAGGGGCAATTTAGATGGGATGTGGGAGGAAACCGGAGTGCCCGGAGAAAAGCCACGCAGGCACGGGGAGAACATGCAAACTCCACACAGGCGGGGCCGGGATTGAACCAGGACCTCAGAACTGTGAGGCCAAAGGTTTACCAGCTGCTCCACCGTGCTGCCAAGGAATGACATAATACAATATAAAGAATGAGAATTTTTGTGCATTGTGGCTCCTTCTGATGTGAGACTTGGCCACGAGGGGGCGGTATAATACTGTCATGCATGCACAAGAAGACATTCACAACTACTGTGAAGTAATATTAATTGCAGTAATATTAGTCAATTTTGGCAGAGGATAAAGAATATAACATACACGTGTGCCTTTAAATGCCACAAGGAAAGTATTTATTTCTACGAAAAACAATGAACTTCCTTACCTCACTTCAATATAGTTCCTTGGCCACAAAATGACTCCATGACATCAAATCTTAGACATTTCTTTAGCAACGGAGGATAGGTCGCCCCCCCCCCCTCCCCACCTCCCTCCAGTCTTGATTTATTCCCATACACGCAATTCCATTAGCCTCTCTTGTACCAACATTTTCTTGAAAATGTAAATTCTGTCATCAACTTGCCCAGCCGGTTCTCAGTGATTCATTACGCGTCGTCGCCGGTGATTTATGAGGGCGCCGCCGCCTCGTCCGGGGCTAATGGCGGTCGTGCGATGACCAGTCAACGCGCAGACACGGCCGTCGCGTAAGGACACGCTGCGAGGAAAGAAAGCGAGAGAAAGCTTCTTAATGGCGTCGGGGGCCCAGAACCTTTCACTCTTTTTGACGCTCTTCGCTCTGGCGAGCAGGCAACTTTAAATTGGGACGGAAAAGGCCGGCCAAAATGCCTCTGTGCCAATTAAGCACGTGTGTTTGTGTTTTTCGCTGGAGTGGGCTGAAGGACAAATTCAGTTAGTTGATGGAATACTGTGAATTCTGAAGAGCGTTACTCTGCACACCCCCGAAACATTTCAGTGGTGCCTCAAGATACGACTTTTAATTTATGGAGTGAATGCGGTCAGGGTCAAAGCACTTGTCTTACAAATGGGCTACAAAATTGGAGCAAACCATTTTTGTGGCAATGGGGTGGTGGTAGGGGGGATACTGTCGTTTTTGTTGGTAAAAGATAATGGTTTTATGTAAAATTCCTCCACCTGCTCCCTGCTTTCACTGCAGATCACAATATCATCTGCGAACATCATAGTCCAAGGGGAATCCAGTCTAACCTCATCTGTTAGCGAATGCATTACTACCAAAAACAGGAAGTGGCTCAGCGCGGATCCCTGATGCACTCCACCTCCACCTTAAATTCTTCTGACACACCTAGGGCACATCTCACTGCTGTTTTGCTGCCCTCATACATGTCCTGGACTATTCTAACATACAATACAGTATCTGTCCGCCACACCAGACCTGCACAAGCAGTACCAGAGTTCCTCTCTTGGTACTCTGTCATCTTTCCCATAACTTCATTGTGTGGCTCATCATCTTTATTCTTCTACAGTTTCCACAGCTCTGAACATCGCCTTTGTCATCACGCCTGTATGATATAAAAGCAATTACTTAAGCTAATTACGTGAGACGGACTCGTCACGGAGCCCGAGACGAATTGACGTACTGATTTATTTCGTTGTGGCCGCTCGTCGCTCCCGTCTACAATTAACTTCCTTCAAAAATACATCTAGACGTTAGAAATGAAATTCTCGAGTGCCATCTTGTTTGTTTAACCTTTTTCTCGACGTATCGAATTGTTTTGTAGCGAGTGAGATGTTTTTGTTTGCGTGCGTTCCGACTTCCCCAACGCTGAACTTGAAACAATCTTTGTTGAAATCTTTGTCACAGTCACAACATTTTCACCCCTCAGCCGCATTCACCAGATAAAGATTTGACTTAAAAAAATAAAATAAAATGAAAAATCCAACCCCGCGACCCCGTAAACCCTGAAACGACAATTTGAAGTGCATCTGTTTTCGTCATCCGTCATCTCGTCTTTTTAGATCTATTTTGGGCCACAAGAAGAATCTGTAAAATGTTTTTATTAATGTAGACTAAACTGAGATGACCGAATATGAAACCATTCGGTACAAATGTCAATCATTCTAAAATGAAAGCGTCAAAATGTGATGAAAGTGTTGAGCCTGCGCTTCAATTTCAAAACTTTGATAAACAGACGGCACATGCCCCTTGAGTAGAATTCTTTTATTTTGTATACGCAAAATCGTTTGAATTTTTTTTTCCCCTTCTTCTCTTGAATCCAAAATAAAGTATAATAGCTTGCCCTGATAAGACTCGGTTTGAAATTCTGAATCATATATATTGAACTGAAGCACGTGGCAAAACGAATCTGTGAAAACGAAATGCATTATGGAGAAAAAAAAAAAGGAGCACTCGGAGTAAAGTCAAAGGATAATGATAAGGGAATTATGGGGAGGCGTTTATGCGCGGTGGTAAACACTTTTCATATTGCGCCCATTCTGCAGTAGACAGAGCGAGCGCATATATTAATACCCTCGTTATTACCCCCGCCCTGAGGCAAAAGGCCGCATGTAATTGAACATCACCGAGGCGCTGCCTCCGATTGCCTTTACGGTGACTGCAAATGCAAATGATGCGTTCGGGTTCAACTGGCCCGCTGACGCAGGTTAGCAGATGGAGAATGTCGTCGTCTCTTTAGCCTCTTTTATTTGAGGGCAATACAATTGGAATGTATCGTAAAGTTGGGACAGCCTCATCTGAAATTTGTTCTGAAATGATGGCAAAATTCTGCTTCTTGGTGATTTTCTCTCATCACAGATTTTTAAAAAATGAATAAAGGCCATTATTCTGTTCCAGGCCCCCACAAATTCCCGGCCTACAGACCGCGCCTGGTTTCAAGCCTCTCCGAGTACATTTGTAAAGGAAGTACCATTTGGTACATACAAACGCCGCAGGTGTGTAAAAGTACCCACATTGAAACACGAGACATTGACAAAGAGTACGGTACACACAGAAAGAGTTTAATGCTAGCGCTAACGCTAACAGGGCCAGTTAAAATAAAACTTACCAATAAATATCACTGAGACACGCCAGTAACACAGCAGCAACATGCTAGGACAGCGCTACAGGGCCGGTAAAAGTCACTTCCTCGGCACATACATTCCACCGGTCTCATTCTTACCTTTTCCGCTTGAGGGCCCCCTTGTGGGCGTTAGAAAAAAATGCACAAATTAACCGCATCACCGCATAAACCGCAGAGCTGAAAGGGTGTGAAAAAAGTCGCGGCTTGTAAGCCGGAAATTACGGTAATAATTAAAAAAAAGGTCATTAATCTGTTCCAGCCTCCTCCCCAAAATTAACAAATTTTGAAAATAACACTATTATATTGTGCAGAATAATAAGAAAATTAAAAATACAATACAAAGGACAATGTAAAATACAATGTAAAGGATTACAAAGTTTGTGGATCACAATTCAACTGACAAAAGTCACCACTGCTGTCATCAAACAAAAATCATTTTTGTGGTGATGGGCAGAAGATAAAGAATATACAGCTTTGAGTGTTGTCTGTCTACGTGTATTGCGGTCATGTTCATGTTCAAGTACCCGTTGCTTGAAAGGTTTTTCAGTACAAACCATTTGGCTTTTAATCTCTAAAGTTGCTAATGCTAATTGTTAGCCATTCAGTTGTGTTTTCCAGTACGTGTTAGCTTTGAGCTCGTGAGGGAATTCTTAAGGGAAAAGTTGTTTTGCCGTTTTACGGACATAAAGTGTCATTCTCTTGGTTTGATGTTTACTTTGACAGTAAAATTCAACCGGGAGCGGTATTAAACAGTCTGAAGCAGCTTTTCTTTTTTTTGGAAAGGCCAACATGTTTTTTGTATCCAATTTCTCTTCATGTCGCCAAATAATGCTTTGGATGAGTTGAAGTTGAAAAGGAAAAAAATTTATAAAAGGATAAAGCGTACCTCCTGGGCGGGTTCATGCGAGGGCGTCTGTCTGTCTTCTTGCCTGGAAGCAAAGTCAAGAGTCACTGGTGGATTTTCCTTAAGCTCACTGACAGCACCAAGAGAATGATGTGACTCGCTCTGAGAGACCGAAGAAAGCGAGTCTGAATATAAATTGTCAGCGGGCGCCCGTGCGATTTGAGGACGACATGGACGGAAAAGGTTCCGCTGCTCGCGATGAATGACGTGGCGTCGGCTCAACCGTGTGAAAGATGGACGACACCCTCGCGTTCATGTCAGAGGAACCGTTCAAGAGACTTTTGCAAAACTTTTTAAATACTTGAAATAGTCTCCATGGTGCACCGTTCAATGTTGATTTGATGCCCAATTTAAGGTCCGCAGTATCCAAAGACGCGCTTTGCCCTCACTAGTGCGACGACTTTGGTGTACTAGTAGACCAAACTTGTGCGGGGGGGGGGGGGGGGAAAAAAGAAAACAATAAATAAATAAATATATATATATATATATAATTTCATAAAATTAATTACATTTATATATACAGTATAATTATTAATTTTATTTTTTTGTCACTACAATGTATGAATTCATTCAAATATTTCATGAATTTAAAAAAAAGTAATGTTTAAAGTATCTGTAAAATGGTTTCATTTACAATGAATACATGTAATTATTTCCCAAAAAAGCTGCTTGCATGAAAGAATATTTCCCACTAGGAGCAACAACATAATTCATAACTACATTATGACTCCAAGCAATTGCTTACTTTTAAGTCTCCAAACCAGGAGATTTTTACATTTATTGCTATATTTGTTAACTATTACCACGTATTACCTCAAAATGAAATAAAAACAAAATATTGCACGCCTCTATTTGAGGAGTTCTCAAAGTATAAAAACCAGCATCAAGTGTCATAACTGTAAAAGGATTAATTGGAAATTAAACTTTACTGAAATAATTTACAGCATATTATTATTTGATAAATGTATTTTTTTTTCAGTCAAATGAAAAACTTGTCTGTATTTAATATCGTCAGAAAAGCTAAATCTGGAAATGTGTTTATTTTAAAGTAAAAAATTAATTTTTTTTTTTTTTTTTTTACACAAACACAATCTCCCTTGAAGCGGCCACCAACTGTGACTCACACACGTCAGTATTTTTATTTTTATATGGATTTTTGTTCACACGTATGACTCAAAGCGCTCATCAGTTCGTCTCCTCCTGCACGCATTCATGAAAAAGTCATGAGAACCGTCTTAACGAGAAGCCAAAAACGAGTGATTGTGAGAAATTCAGCGTGTAAGTTGCGCAAAGAATATTCCAGTAAGGACCGCGTCCAAATGATTTCACGCTGACGTTTTGATTTAGGAGGAGACGGGACAGAAGAGCATTAACAATGTAATTGTTGTCAGGCCAAAACTCTTTTTCTTCTTCTTCCTTCTCCCCATGACGTGCATGAACTCTGGGCCAAAAACGAGATCCTCTGACGTGGTTGGACATGCCATCAGACTCGCTGAAGGGGAAAATATAGCTTGCGAGCTAGCTAGCTACAGTTAGCTCGCTAACTGAATGTCACAATTGTACCAGGTAACAATTAATACGAAAAAAGGTGCTCAAGTTCTCATAAATCTGGGACTCCTTTTAACCCCCCCCCCCAAAAAAAATGGAGAAAAACTAAAATGATGGAAAGCAGTTTAACGCACCACAAAACAGAATTCTCAATCTTTGCACGTTTACAACAAGTACTGTATCTTCACACATCCAATGATTTATAAAAATTTCTACCTTCATGATTCTGCGTAGGAGACGGACGATCGTAGCCGGCCAAACTTGCGATCGAAGTCCGCCTGGGCCCGCACCAGCGCCTCCTCGTCAATGTACGCAACGGGCCGACTGGCCGTCACCACGTACTGCACCTTCCTCAGGCTCCAGCCCAGCACGTACATGAGCAGGCCGCACACGGCGGCCGTCGAGCGGCCCACGCCGGCGTTGCAGTGGACGTACACCGTGTGACCGTTCTCCAAGAGACCGTGAAGCAGGAAAACAGCCTGGGGGAGCATCCGGATCCGACCTGCACCAGAGGACAGGAAGATTCTGTACTTGGTACGTATCGTCGGGTTCTGTGCTGAAACCAAGCCGAAACTCAAGCCTGATGGTTACATTTGTAGCTCATTTCCGAATCAGTTGCCATACTTTTGAATGCATTTCTAGGTCTAGAAGAGAGTCCGTGTCGAGTACTGATCTTTGGTGATTTTGACCCGGTGCACCAAAAGATAATCAGGCGATTTTTGTCCCGATTTTACCACGTCTAGATCAAGGACGTCAAAGGCCAGGTTATCTCACAGTTTTGTAGGACTATCCTTAGATCTGAAGTCTGTTCAGAGTGAATTTGCCGTGATAATTCAGTGCAAAAGGAGTCATGTACTATAATCTTGAACACCAAAAGTGTTTATGACCAAACTGTGCGTGGGGAAACCAGACCCGAGTCTACCAAAACCATGCCACAAATTATGAAACAAAACTGAATGCAGCCAGTCAAGAAGCAACCTGACTTGAAGAACAAGCAAGCAGGGTAAGCAAAAACAAAGATACCCTATCCGATGTCATATTTGAAGTGGTCGCACCTAATACAAGAATCTTCAGTGATGACATCACCATCCTACAACAATTCCGCCTCTCCGTTTTTTTCGGCAACATTCTGGAAGCATCCGGTGCTTCTTCTTCACTTTTGCTGGATCCGGTTTCAGATTTCTGATTGGAGGACTGGATTCCAGATCGGAACAGAATCATTTTTCTTTGTTTGTTGTGCAGTGAGAACAACAATCATGTGTGGGATTGAAAAATTCTCATGTATTGGCCCTGTTGAGACCCAAAACCTCTCTGTTGAAGTTCATCCCAACAAGTTCCCCCAAAGTTCCTTGTGCGCATACGTGCAAGTACATCAGTTCTCCGCTCACCCTCGGTGCTCATGTCAGGTGTGGGGATCCACACGTACGCGAGCCCGCAGCGGTTGTACAACTGGATCATGGCGTCCGTCGTCATTCCTTCGCCAAGGTTCTGCCCGCAGCCGTGGGAGTTGTTTATCAAGTCGCCCTCTGTTTGGAAGTTCATTACTGCGGTGACGCCAAGGTCGTGCTTCATCTTTATAGTCACGTGTTCCGGCAGTCGAGGACAGCTGCCCAGCCAAAGTCTCGGTAGCACCCTGGGGACGGAACACAGGGATGCAGAATGGACTGTCCAAGAACACAGCGAAACCGAGATTTGTTCTTCCCACCCCGCTGGATTACGGATTTTCCGAGCAATTGTTCTTTTCTGGCTTATTCCAGAATAGAGGCAAGTCCAAATTTCCAGCTTCCCGCCTGCACGGTAGTGTTACATTATCCCACAACAAGCCGGGCAGCCTGAGGTGTACTGGAAGAAATACACCCAAATTTACAGCAAGAGGAGGCAGAGAAAGTCGCTAATATTTTCGGCCTGCCAAACACCGAGCGACAAATTCTGGTCTATTGACATATTGCAAAGAAAAAACTGTGATTCTGGATCATGACTCGCTCCACATCCAATACTCGGTTCTCGAACGAAAATTTCAAGATTTTTTTGCTTCTGTTTTTGTACGAAAATCGGTACTCGAATGCCCTTGACAAAACCGGGAAATAACGTACGCGCGTGGCCCGACCAGCTGACCCACGACGCGAGTTGTTATTGTGTAAAACGCAGCCTCTGTACGCAGACATGTCCCAGTAGCTACATTTACTGACTGTTTTTTTTTTTTTTTTTTATTCCTATTGAGGACTATTAATCCCCAATCCTGGCTCCAAAGAAGTGACACTAGGTAAGTTCTTTGGGAAAAGAAAAGAACTTCAAGGGGAGGAGTCACCCCCACCGAAGAGATTTGATACAATATTTGATAGTTTTGTATTGCTTTGCAATGCACTCCCAGCCGAGCCTACTTTACTACTAAAGCATACATTTTAAGCTAAAGATAAATATATTTCTTAAATTATTTTATTATACTAAGTGTTTAAACTATGCATATATTTCTACTATGCAGTTTATGATCAGGAAAAGCTAAAAAAAATGCTTTAAAAAGCCAATTTTTTTTAGGCTTGGAACGCATTATTCCTTTTTGAACCGCCTTCCGGAACGGATTGTGGTCGAGAACCAAGGTTGTACTGTAGTTTTGATTCAACCACAAAAACACGGTGCGATTGTCAGAGAAGAAGCAGATTGCTACAGAGAGAGGAAACGGGCGCTAATAATGGAGACATTGTGGTTTTTGTGAGGGGCGCAGGGTCCCCTTTGCTATTTAAGTGACGCTCCACGCTTTGCTTTCTATCCACAGGTACATAAAATTCAAATTATAGTTACGTATTATTGTAAGCCCCACATATGTACATCTTCAGGCCCCAAATAGTTTAAGTGTGGAAGAGATTACACGATATAAAACAAATGTTTTTATATGGTCTCCCGAAATTCCACGTTCCGCATTAAACGGGTACCCTGGAAAATATGTAAATATCTGATGATCAACATTGATTGTGAACAAAAGCAAAGTTGACACATCAGCAGAATCCCTTTCATCTGTTGAAACTGTATTGTGATAATATACATTTTAATAAGATCTGTACAACCCCGCCGCTTCCCCCTCTGGCCACCTGTTCCCTGATTATTATTAGCATGAGTGATGAAATTCCAGCTCGAATGTAAACCGGCGACCTCCTGCACCGGCGAGCGCGCGTGATCCACGGGGCCACTCGAAGCCGAGGTCTGAGCGAGTCATTTGAAAAGCGATTATTCGGCGGCGTACAAGGGTGCCGAGTGTCTTTCTCATCTCGGAACTCGCGGGTCCTTGACATAAGCCTTGCGAGGTCCTCGGGTGCATATTAAAAGCCAACATCAGCCCGGCCTGGGTTCTCATCCGAGTTAATGTTCCGAGACGCTCGCGGCTCGCCAGCTGAACCGCCAATAACGTGTTCCTGTCACTTCTAACAAACAAAACATTTTTTTTTTTTAAATTGCTAAGCGTATCTCGCTAAGCGCTGTGAAAACGCACTTGCCACTGAAATTCATCAGGAAAATACCGTGGAGAGAAAAATAATGCAACATTTAAAACGAGCAAATAACTTTGCCATAAGAACGCAGCTAGCATAATGCAACACATACTAGAAAATGCCACAGTTGCAGGGTTCGAACACAAACAGTGCAGCAGCACACATTGACGGACAATACCACGACAGTCATCTGCTGAGCTTTATCCTCTGAGACTTCATTTGTGACTGTATGCATGACTGTATTATACTGCCCCCGGTGGTCAAGGTGGGCACACTGGAAGGAGCAGCACCACAAGTTAAACTGAATTATTATTTCATGGTGCAAAACTTTATTTGCATCCTACATGTATTTAATTTGGCAGCACGGTGGATCAGCTGGTAAAGCGTTGGCCTCACAGTTCTGAGGACCTGGGTTCGATTTCAAACCCCGCCTGTGTGGAGTTTGCATGTTCTCCCCGTCGTCCCTGTGTGGGTTTTCTCCGGGTGGGCACTCCGGTTTCCTCCCACATCCCAAAAACATACAACATTAATTGGACGCTCTAAATTGCCCATAGATGTGATTGTGAGTGCGGCTGTTTGTCTCTATGTGCCCTGCAATTGGCTGGCGACCAGTTCAGGGCGTACCACGTCTCCTGCCCGTTGACAGCTGGGATAGGCTCCGGCACGCCCCGCGACCCTCGTGAGGATAAGCGGCAAAGAAAATGGATGGATTGATGTAGTTTTTTTTTTTTTACTTCAGTTGGGTCGACTAACATCACAACCAATCAGATTTCAAATTCATCCTTGAGGACACCCACGTTTTTTTTCCACTGTTGACATTTTTTGAGTCTTTTTCTTTTTTTTTATTGTTGTTGTTTTTGAGTGTGGATCAACTTTTGACAAAAACGAGGAGGTCAGAACCACGCGGACGACACTAGAACTTTTTTTTTGTTTGCGAACTAAGTATAACAAATTGAAGACGAAAGAGGATAAAAGAGTGCAGCTGAGGCTCTTGTCGCATATTAGTACGCCGCACACGAAGCCAGCGGCAATTAGCTTAGCATGGAAAGAAAAAAACAAAACACGGAATTATAATTGCTGTGAATGATTAAAGGGCAATAACATCCTCCTCGTGGCACTCGTTTCACGGCTTTATTGGAGATATATGCCAGATGAGTTATTCAACGGGTGCCGGTTGCCTAGTAACCGATCGCATCCATTTTTTTTCCCCCCTGAAATGTAAAACGGTTTTAACGGACTCGCGAGAATTTCTCTGATGGGTGGGATGAGGTGTATTACTACCTCTGTTGGTCGGGTTTATAGGTGTATTTATTTATTTTCACATTTTCTATTTATTTATTTATTTTTGGTTAATGTGCCGGAATTCTCCAGGAAATAATTAAAGAATGTGAATCATGAATGTTTTCGCAGACAGGTTACAGGAAGTCAAGACATTGTGACCAAATTAGCATCAGCTGGATGTACAATTTAAAATGTAATTTTAAATATTTTTGCACTCAATTGGCCAAGAAAAATCGTTTTATTAGCTTGTCTTTACCAATTTGTATTGCAAGTTAGCATTATGCTAGCAGACTCATGTATTAGCCATTTTTGTGATCATGACTAATATCAAACTTGCTTGAGCGACATCTCGGTGTTTAGCTGCTGTGTTGAACTGAAGTGAGCAAGGATTTTTTATTTTGAATAAAAACTTGAAATCATAATTGGGGCCTCAGAAGTCCAAACTTCCTTACCTGGAGAAGTGCATGGCGTTCTGACCGGCGACGCCGAAGTAGAACTCGGTGGTGTGCTTCATCTCGTCCGTGTGGCCCGTCTCTTCGATCCAGTGGCAGATCGGGTGGCAGTAGACGCCGTCCACCACGTTCTGCTCGTCGTAGTCGCACGTTCTGTCGTGGTGGGGCCCGTTGCCTGCCGTATATTAAGAGGGGTTCGTGAGAGTTGTCACAAGGGTTGTGGTTGTTTTTGTGAAAAGGTTAGACTGCGAGGAAGGAACACTTCCTGTGGCTTTCATAATATAAAAAAAAAAAAAAATCTAAATATCAATGCAGTACATTTACTTTTTTTTGTTGCTGTTAGCTACTCATAAAAAATGGGGCTCGAATCAATAAAAGTAAATCAATATGAATACATAATCTTTCTTTCTTTCTTTTTTTAATATTTGTCTGCTTCTCACCAAAAATGGGTTTCGAATCAATAAAAGTCGAGACATTGTCGCCTTATTTATTGACCCCCAATGTGCTGCTAAGCTAACGACGGCTAGTCTCAATTCAGTCTCAAGGCTTTGCTTCCATCTTGTGGTCAAAGAGTAGGATTACATCACTTTCTGTCAAAATGTGTTAATATTTACACTTTTTTTTTTTTTTTTTTAGGGGTGGGGGGGGGGGGGGTTGGGGTTAAAAATATGATACAAGTGATATTTTATCCACCTGCGTTGTCAGGCCACACTCAATCTTATCGGCGTTTCCGTGTACCTTCCCAAACAAAATGTCCGCCGGTTCTCCGGATGAACTTGAACCAGAGCGTGTCCCCGAAGGGCGCTCGCAGCCGCACGTCGCCGAGCCACAGACCCGGCTCCCGGGTCGAGGCCGAGCTCCGGCACGCCGTCATCCGAACCGCCTGGCTGGGCTCCCACCGGCCCATTTCCTCGCGCGAGCCCAAAACGAAGAGCTCGACGTGCGGCGAGTCCGGCGTGACAATGACGCCGAAGCGGAACAACATGCTCGACGCGTTCATGTTAATTTTTTTTTGTTTAATGCCAGTTCGGGCCTGCGTTGCCCAAAATAAATAATATTAATATAGACCAGTTTTGACGGAAGTACAGATGGGTTAAATGAAACAAGAAGTCCAACTCTGGTATATTTTCGGAGCACCAAACTAGAACTCTATGTGATGGCGTCATTTCTTAATCTACGAGTACGTACTCGATTGTTAACATAACGTATATATTAATTTATTAATTACTTTTTCAAACCTTTTATTTTTGGCGCTAAACTTAATTTATTTGCTTTCCAAGTCTAACCATCTGAAAACACAGTAATGTGATGGTCCGAAGTGGAAGTTGTTTTATTTCAAAAAGTATATTAAATATTTGTTGAACATTAATTTCATGATTATGACTTGCCTTGAGTATAGGACGGTTTAAAAATATTTAAATAATGATTCAATTACAACACACTTAAAAAAAATTTACCTAAATGCTTGAAAACTGAATTTTAATGTAGCCTATTGTACTTAAAATATAAATACAACATACTCACTCCAGTCACTGTAAATATATTTGTTCACAAATTTAAATACAACTGAACTTAGCAAGTGTCAGTACATAAGTGCACATATCAACTTATTAACATCTTATGCTAAATAGTAATTGTAATCTAATTTGTATTTTAAAATACAGATGCAGTACTTTCAAATCAATATCTTTCATGCCATTTTACGTGTACTATTCAATCCACTAAAAAAAGGCCGGAAATGTGAGTGACTCAAACGCAAGGGTTTCAACACAGCAACCCAGTTTTTATTTAAACCCAAAACCACACCTTTCCAAAAGTTTAGGAAGGACAAGAAAATGATCGTACGGGGTCCTCGCTGTTTTCCCGTGATGCTATAGTGAAAGAAAGCTAACGCAGAGAAGCAGAAATGCTTATAAGCTGCATATGATTTGGACACTGTATGTTTTATACGTTGCATGCTCAACACAAGCCTATAAAGTCCAAATACAGTAAATCACCATACCACCCAAATTACTGCATAGCAAGGCATTTGAGAACACAATATATATGATCCCCACCGAGCATGCTCTTTTTCCTCTCTAATAAGAGAATTCAATACAGTGGGACACTATAATAATTGTGTTCCCAATAATTATCACCACAACTTCTACCGGGACGTCTGGCCTACTCGTATCATGTTAAAATTTTCTAATACCATGAAGAATCTTATCTGCGAATCTGACTGATACCTGCAGGGTCTTTTCCCGAATAAGTCAGAGCCCTGTGGATTTCAGGCGTTTTTTTATCCCTGTAATTATATGACACAAAAAAGTAGAACTACAAACTTAGCGAGGATAAAATGTGAATCTATTAAACTATTGTCTTCACTATTTCTTTTTAATATGAAGTCACTGGGTAATTAACCAATGTTGATTAAAATAAATTTGCAACTGTACCAACTGCACAACGCTAGTAGGCCAAATTATGAGATGGGTAACAGACTAGTAGCTTCCTAGACTCTACCCATTTCAGTTCTTTGCACACTATTAAGTCTTGTCAAACTATATTCTTTGTAATAATTTGGAACAGTATGAGCATTTGAATTATACACGCGATAGGGTGCCATGAAAATGATCGTCATTTGCATTGGCTATTTAGGAAAATCTGGAGAAAAATGTTGTTTGCATAATAATTGGGAGTGCAGCGTTGTGTGCAGAAATATCATCCCATAATAAAATTTATTAGTAAGGCACAGTTGCTCTACTAGTGGGCTGAACGGTCTTATCAGTGAGGACAAAGTGGACTAGTACATGGATCTTAATCTGGATATCAAGAGAATCGAATAAATGTTTGAACAGCTTTTTATAAGTCTTGCTCGTTCCTCCACCAACACTCCGCATTGCAAGTTTAAAGAGCTTCAACCCAAAAGGCCCTTCTTATATAATAATACCGCTCTTCATTTGATACGGGTCTAGGTATGTGTAGGCCACGGCAAGGTCTGCATTTCTGGCTTTGATGACTTCACTAAGGCCGACCAACTCCGCTTGAAAGTCGTCCATCATCTGCTTGACTTCAGGCTCTTGGAACCTCTCCTCAGGGTACGAACCAAGTCGGACCTGCCGGCATCGCGAAAACAGAAACACTGTTCACAACCCTGGCAAATTTGAATGATTTAAAAAAAAAAAAAAAAAATGAAAAGGCAAGCAACTGCATAACGCTCAACTTACAGAATCGGAGTAGTCCAGTGCGAGGACGTATAGAGAGCATGCCACCTTGACCGTCTCGTCAATGTTTGGGAGCGTCTCCAAAATGGTCTTCATGCTGGACTGGCCTTTGGCAGTTGGAGACGGCTTGCGCAACATTGCAGAAGTATTGGGGGGGAACGTCTGGTATTCAAACTAGAAAACAAAACTTCAGCTCATACCGAAGACCTACATTTCACGCTCACGCGTGGTCATTTTCCGTTGCCTTTTTCCAATTTAAATATGATGAGTGTTGTTTCACCTGTCCATTATTGACGGCAGCATGTTGAGCTGAAACTGTGAAGATCACCATCGTGATGAACTTGACCACTTCGTCAACATTTTGGAAGGTCTCTGGACATCCTGCGAGGGGAAAATACCAGAAAAATAATTTCGTCTGCAAATTGTGTTGACAAATTTCATACCTGAGGATTTATCCCCTAAAAAGCAACGAGTCAATATCTCTTGAATCCATCCTTGAAGCTCAGAGTCTTTGAAAACCTCACTGTCGGAATGGTAGAAGTGCTCTACTACGCCCTTCACGAATCTGGAACGTAAAAATAATTTGCAATCTGTCTCTTTGGAGGGCCTTATACCTATCAAGTACTAAGGGTGGCGCAGACAAACAAATCAAAACAACCTGTGGATGATGTCCCATATTTTAAGGCCGTCGTCTCTGTAGTAGAAGTTGGGGATGGACTCGAGTCCTCGAGCGCGAATGTTGTCCGGCATGCAGAGCGAGGCGTACGTGAGCTCAGCTTGCGTCCGTATCATCAGCTCTCGAGTGCCGTCAAGTCCGAGTAAACTCTAGTCAGGTACAGGACAGCACGTGGCTGTGATCAGATTTGAGAATTAGAAAGCAAAAAAAAAAAAAAAAAAAAAAAGGTGTACTATAACCTGTCGTACCATTGCAAACATCCCATTAGTGTCCAAGAGAACTTTACGGGCCTCAGTACCGATGTGTAGAAGCCAGCGGAAGTGGAAAATAAGCAACTATGACGAGAGAGAAGAATACTCCAAATGATATTGCAAGTGAAATGAACTTTCATTTGAGCAAACAAAGTCACATTTTACCATCAAAATTCCCACGTGGGGACCAAGTGGTGGTCTTCACGTGTGGCTTGCGGATCAGATTGAGACTACCCAACACATTTAAATCGTTTGCAGTACCTTGTAGATGGGATGAATCGCAGAAAAGTTGCGAAAAAAGCTAACAGCCCAGGCCTCAGCGATGAAGTAAGTATTCTTGAGGTGGGAGATTGCCTGGTGAGTCATCATGTCAGCGTTTTTGACGAATATCTTGGCCAGAAGCCAGTCCGTCTCCGGGTCACTCGGCAGGAAAATGGGGTTTTCCTCCGAGGGTTGTTGATGCACCTGCCGAAATGTTGGTAAACACGGTACAATACTCATCCGGCAATCATTAACCAGTGCTACTATAATACATGAAATACCTGTATTGCAATCGGGATCATTTTTTTCTCAGGGTTCAGGTACAATAGACAGAGAGGAGCAGGCACTGTCAGTTTTTCCCCATTATATGGTTTTGCAGGTATTCCACTTAAAGTCTTCCGGTCATAAAGGAAGACATTTCCTTTCTGTGAGACAGTGAGGTGTATTACCTCATCTCAATCAATGATTCGGAACGGAATCTTTTCTAGGCACAGTCCATGGAAGTCTCTCTTCATACACCAGATACTGTACCTTCATTTCATTCTCCAGAGTACTGTCTTTCTCCAGGAACGGCTTCACCATTTCATCGGTGACTGGGAAATTTGGAGGGAGTTCTGAACAGCGTTCGATCAAGCAGGGGTTGACACCGTTCAGGAACTGGAACCCGAAAAAGTCATCTTCCTTCCAGTGCTCGGAGACATACTCTAGAACGACGTTCAGTGAAGGCAATTTTCTGTAACAGCAAATCTTTGCAGTTGCATTCTGAATGTTACGATCAAGAGTGTTGGCCCCGTCAGGCCACCACCGTTCGTGTGAACAGCTTTCTATTTTCACGATCTCAGGATAGCAAGTTGCTAAACGGCTTTCCCTACCTGACATTTTTGTCGCTCTGGTCCAGAAGATGCGTTTCATGTCTTCAATGCTTTGCCAACTTTCCTCAGATCCAAGCATCCCCTTTAGCTTGACTTCCAAGAGCCTGAAGTGCAACAGTATTCAAATGTTTTTCATGTTCTTTTATCAGGTTGGCAAGAAAATTTGGATTTGAACTCTAATGTGGTTGGTATTAAACATCTGACGGTCCTGACAGAAGGATTTCTCAAGATGTGTGTTGTAAATAAGCTAAGTTTTACTGCCTGACCAAACACATTTGGATGCCCCCTGTGTTGTTGGAAGACCAGGACCGCCAGCCCCTTTTGCACACCCCTGTTTTGATGGCTTGGGACATGTAAAACGTCATTAAACTCACCCAGCATACACGGCCTTCTTAGACTCATTCATTCTCGACATTGGCATGCGGAGTTGAAGAGGGACACTTGTTGGAGTGAAAGCGTTGTGGTAAGGAAGTCCTTTATATGTCGAGGCCCACCTAGAAAGAATAACATATTTCAAGCCGCTTGGAAACGCCGTCTTGCGTGTATCTTTTTCGGGAAAAACGTACTGGAAGTAGCTCTTTTGAGATGCCAGCTCATTTTTGCGGTGCTCAATCAACAACGGGTGCTCGTCTTCAAAGGCCTTCGTGGCTGGGAGAAAGAAAAGCCACATTTGATGTACAATGTCGCAAAAACTAAGGGCGTGAATTGTGTTTTACGCGAATATGAACCCCCACCTTTCCCCCCTCTCAGCTCCATTTCCTCGTGACTGCAAAGCCATTGGTAGCACGGGAAAAACAATTTTTCTCCTTCCGGTGTGGTCACCACTATTTTGGAGCAGAACCACTCGTCTTCGGGGAGGAACAAACGCGGGCCTTTCTTTAACTTCACCAGCAGAAGCGTCCCCAGCGACGCACTGGTTTTGATGGTGTACGTCGCAGTCTAGAATCCAAGATGGGAGGGTTGGAATAACTGGTGTACTCCAAAATACATGCACTGAAATTTGGATGTTTGAGCCGGTTTGGATTGTGGTGGATATAAGTATGCAAATGATTCAAACTTTAATATTTTTGAGCTATGGGCTAACAGAAGACACTTTTAAACATCTTCAAATTCTATCTATACTTTTTGTTGATGTTTAAAAGCAATAAATGTATTTTATGTTTCACAAAGAGATCAAGGACAGAAGAATGTACAGTTCCCTCTGCAATCAGTACACCCAAACACGTACACCACGTACATGATGCAAGTACACACATTTCCCACTGTCCAACTTACCTTCCCAGTCATCAAATTGACACCCCAGTTGTTCAAATCCGTTTTCTGGCTCTCCCCCTTACTTCCGACCAAGGTGACAAATACACGGTCAAATGTTCCGGCGAGGAACGTTTCTCCCGTCGTTACTTCCAGCTTGTACTCCGCCATGGTCCCCTCAATAATCAGAATCAAGAAATTCTGTAAAACGCAATGTTTTTAGGTACAGCACTAGTTTGGGCTGTGCTTCCAGTCGTCTGCTTTAAACCTGGCACCAATGTTCTCTTTTTTAACGTTTATCTTCCTCTGACGCAAATGAGTGATGGGACGCCGTATGTAAAATCGACTGCGTATGAAGATTTTAATAGCAAATATAGCTCCGGTAGAGAAGAAAAACTTAAATAAGCAAAAAAGCATGCAGACGGTTTGCATGAAGACCAAATTGAAGCGGCAACTACCAAAAGCCTGACGAGTCCCTCATCCATAAGTACACAAACAGCAGCAATTGCTTCATTTTTATATTTATTCATTTATTACTAGATTTGGGGTTGATGTCAAAAGATAAATATGATCAACATTTTGCCTTTTCTTCTCAGGTATTGGCTGAGTGCTGCCCAGTCCAGGGCGTGACCTCCCTTTCGGACCAAGTCCGTCGGGATTGGCTCCGGTTAACCCGTGACCCCGAACACGACAAGCAGTATAGAAAATGGATGGATTTTCAGGTATTTACGTCTGGATCTGATGCAAAAACTGAAAAGGTTGCACCTTTGTCTGAATGTGTAGACCACGCAAAATGGCAACTGTAGATGACATTTATTGTTATTAATATACAAAGAAAGACACCAAAGATGTTAAAGACAGGAGTGAAGGTCATGAGCCAGAAGGAAGTACAGATGTCATGCAGGAAGATGCAAACCTCTCAAAAGCATTCAGGTTCAGTTCTAGAGATCAGGGTAGAACTGTTCTGTAAAATATGTACTTTTGTGGTCAAAGACAAAAAGCAAGCGACATATCGATTATTTTATATCAACTGCAAGTGCTGAAAGAACGATTATAAATGGAATATATTTTGCCTTGCCAACAAACACCAGCTAGCGCAATCCCAGAGGGACTCCAGTAGCATTGCCAAGTTATTTGCAAATCTAACATAACGGTCCGTGTTTTACCAATTACTGCAAGCCCCTTCCTACTTAATAATACTGCTGTCCATTTGCTCTGGGTCCAAATACGTGTACGGGACAACAAGCTTTGCGTTTCTGGCCTTGATGGCTTCGCTCAGGCCGGACAACTCCGCTTGAAACTCCTTCATCATCTGCTTGACTTCAGGCTCTTGGAATCGTTCGTCGGGATATGAACCCAATGGCACCTGCTAGCGTCGAAAAAACAGACACGCGAACTCGTTAGGAGGATTTTCACGACACCGAGATGTCGCAGTGAGCTTTCTGCGAGAAGTTGACAATGTTCAACGTACGGAATCAGAGTAGTTCAGCGTGAGCACGTATAGAAGGCTCGCCGTCACGACCGTCTCGCCAATGTTCGGGAGCGTCTCCAAAATGGTCTCCATGCTGGATTGTCCTTTGGCGGTCGGAGAGGACTTGCGCAGCATTAAGGAACCATTGGGGACGAACGTCTGGTAGTCAAACTAAAGTTTCAAAAGAAATCACGTTAGCTCATGCTGAAGACTTGCAATGCGTCGTTTTCGGCCATAAGGTCAAACAAAATTCAACTGTAGTTGGTTTTGGATGTGCTGATTTGGTCCAATTATTGTTGCTAATTTTCACGGATTCCAAAACCAACTCAAATCCAGAATGAATACAATCTTTGAGGTGTGTTAACGTCTAGTACGCGGAAGCAGTTTCAACACCCGAAGTTTATGAAGATGCCGATTTTACAGGTTACTCTGTATATCCAAAGAGTCATTTCACCTGTCCGTTATTGACGGCAGCGTGCTGAGCTGAAACCGTGAAGATTACCATGGTGATGAATTTGACCACTTCCTCGAGATTTTGGAAAGCCTCTGGACATCCTGTGAGAAAAATACCAGAAAGAAATCAGTGGAGCGTCTGGGCACAGACATGGTGTTGACAAATAAATGCGGCTTTATACCCGAATATGTATTCCCTAAAAAGCAGTGAGTGAATATCTCATGGATCCATCCTTGTAGCTCAGAGTCTTTGACCACTTCACGGTTTGAACGATAGAAGTATCCCACGACCTCCTTCACAAATCTGCCAGGTAAAAACAGTTTCCCCAAATTGTCTCTCAGATGCCTTCAGTCAACTTATGTTAATTACTTCCGATTGCAAAAATGATCACGAAATAACCGATGGATGATGTTCCAGAGTTCGAGGCCATCATCTTTGTAATAGAAGTCGGGGATGGACTCTAGTCCTCGAGCGCGAATGTTGTCCGGTATACAGAGTGAGCTGTATGTGAGTTCAGCTTGGCTCCGATTCATGAGTTCTAGAGTGCCGTCAAGTCCGAGTGAACTCTAGTCGGGTAGAGTAAAACATACAGTCAGAAACACAACACGGGTACAATGATGAGTCAGAAATGTAACCAAGTCCTACCAGGGAAAATGTTCCATTCGCTCCCAGCAAACTTTCCCGGGCCTGAGCATTGATATGTACAATCCAGCGGAAGTGAGGTATCAGCAACTACACACAAAGGGTGGAATGTCTCAGATAACAGGAAATCATAAAGTTCAAAATCCGCATTAATTTGAGAAAAATAGAAGGCAGCAACAGAACCAGGCAGATTTTACAGACAGAATGTCTTGGCTCAGCCAGGTCCAGTTTAATGGTTGCTCTCCATTGTTCAGATTCACACGGGAGTTGGAGTCTGTCCCGGATGACTTTGGACAAAATGCAGGATCGCTAGTCAAAGGTAGCGCAACCTCTGCCACATTTTCAGGTAAGCCTATTGCAACATTGCGGGATCAGCCGATTTTCTTTCCGTACTCGTTTTTCATCAGCGCAGTTGCAGGTGTTAGCGAGACGACTCGAGAAATCCCCGTTCCCCGACCCCCAAAGCAAGCCGTACCTTGTAAATGGGATGAATGAGGGGGAAGTTGCGAAGAAGGCTAATAGCCCAGGTCTCAGCTATAAAGTGGGTGTTCTTCAGGTGGGAAATTGCCTGGTGAGTCATCATGTCAGCGTTTTTGACGAATATCTTGGCTAATAGCCAGTCCGTCTCCGGGTCGCTAGGCAGGAAAATTGGGTTTTCCTCGGAGGGTTGTTGATGCACCTGCAAAAAAACAAACAAACAAACAAAAAAAACCAGGGCTGGACATGGTGAAAAACTGATTTGTCAACGATGGATCAGTGGCAAATACCTGTATTGC
Source organism: Syngnathoides biaculeatus (assembly GCF_019802595.1). Lineage (NCBI taxonomy): Eukaryota > Metazoa > Chordata > Actinopteri > Syngnathiformes > Syngnathidae > Syngnathoides > Syngnathoides biaculeatus. The sequence goes on along the minus strand of NC_084662.1, from coordinate 9,144,129 downwards.
AATTGGTATCAGTTTTTTCTCAGGGTTCAGGTACAGTAGACAAAGAGGAGCAGGCACTGTCAGGTTTTCGCCATGATATAGCTTCCCCGGTATTCCGCTCAAGTTCTTCTGGTCATAGAGGAACATATTCCCTCTCTGTGTGATAGTCAGATGTTACATCCCAATGGATCCTTTTCTGGGTCGGATCAATGTAAGGCGCGTCACCGATACCTTAAATTCATTGTGCAGAGGCATCCCAATCTCCAAGTATGGCTTGACCATCTCCTCGGTGACTGGGAAATTTGGAGGAAGCTCTGAACACCGTCTGATCAGACAGGGGTTAACGCCGTTCAAGAACTGCTGCCCGTAAAAGTCGTCGTCTTTCCAGTGCTCAGAAAGGTACTCTAAAAAAAATTGGGAAATGAAGGCAATTTGGCAGCAAAACTTGAGACATTTAACAAGAGTTTGTAAGATTTGTGTCTTTTTTTTTTTTTTTTTTTTTTGTGAAGAGGAACTCTAGCCCTTATCCAGACTTTACCTATAATTATCTTAGATTATAATCGGATTTATTGCTTTATTTCTAATTTAGATGTATGCCGCACTGAAAGAGATATTCATATATGTATGATGACAATAATGGAAATCTATAACTCGACAACCTACCCGATATTTCTGTCTTCCTGTCACTGAATATTGTTTTCATGTCTTCAATCGTTGCCCAGCTTTCCTCAGATCCGAGCATCCCCTTCATCTTCAGTTCCAAGACCCTAAATTCCAACCGGATTCAAATGCCCTTACTGACAACTCCCAATTTAACATCGCAAAGTTGACACACAAATGTTACGAGTTTGTGGACTTGCCCTGAGGTAAAAGCCGCCTCCGATTCTTTCATTCTCGACTTTGACATGCGTATTTCAGCAGGGACGCTTGATGTACTAAAATTGCTGTGGCGTGGAAGTCCTTCACTGGTCGAGGCCCACCTAGAAAGAATAGCATGATATTTTCAGACCGCATTGAAAAACTTTCAAAAACCCAGAACCTACTGGAAGTTGGTCTTTTTAGATGCCAGCTCGTTTTTGCGGTGCTCAATCAACAGTGGGTGGTCGTCTTCAAAAGCCTTCATGGCTGGAATAGAAAAACCCAAACCATATTTGATTCCATCTATAAACAAATAAAAATAAAAAAAAGCCAGTTGAAATGCAAAATCTATATTTGGGGATCGGAAACCAAACCTTTTCCTCCTCTTAGCTCCACGACCTCGTTATTGGAAAGCCATTGGTAGCACGGGAAAAGAAGGGTCTCCCCTTCTGGGGTGCTCACCACGATTTTAGAGCAGAACCACTCATCATCCTGGAGGGGAACACGTGGGTTTTTCTCGACCTTCAGCAGCAGCAGTTTCCCCAGAGACGTGTCGGTTTGGATCGTGTACGTCTCACTCTAGAAAGACGTGAAAATAATTTGTCGCTCGCTGCATCGCAGTTCACAGTCTCGGAGATCACTGTAGTGCAGTTACCCGCACATCTATGGGAGAGTTTGCATAATTGCCACTTTGACTACAACGAGGCATCTAACGAGTTTCCTTTGCGGCTCATCAATACGCAATTTGGCAAATTTCAGTGTAATTTTCAGATCATTTTAGAGACCATTGCAGACCCCGACAATTTTGTCAGCGATTGTACACGTTCAAGACTCCCACTCACCGTCCCAGTCTTGAAATCAACGCCCCAGTTATCCAAATCGGTTTTTTCGCTCTGACCTTCACTTCCCACCAAGGTTACAAGTATGTGGTCAAGCGTTCCGGAACTCTCTCTCTCGCCGGTCGTCACTTCCAGCTTGTACTCAGCCATGGTCATGCAGTAGTAGCAGCAGCAGCAAGTGAAGACAGTCTTCAAACCAGATTTTTTTTTTTTTTTAAATATGTTTAGGTGGTTTTTCCAGAGTTTCCAGTCATCTTCTGAAGACTACCAGTGACTTCTCAAAAAGGTATGCACATCTCAACTCCAACTGAGTTACAAGAGGCACCGTTTATCAGGTTTGTGTGGATTTTTTCATGTCTATAAAACACATCTGTCCTCTTCAACAAGAAAACGTTTTGCAATTCTGTTTTAGCAAATACAAAAACATATACATACACAACATACCATAAGTCAATGACCTGCAATTAGCCCTCAGGAACAGTCGTGTGAGCGCGAGTGTACATGACAAACTTGTTCAGCATGTTTAATAAGATGAAGTGCTGTACAGGTAAAGTTTGAGATGAAGCCTTAGCCAGTTGTCTTTGGGTGAGGAGTACACGCCACAATATTTTCATTGCATGCCAAGTTAAAATGAATGCTCCCAATTGAGGCCACGTTTTTTTTTTTTTTTTTGCATAATTGAACGGTTCTGACATTGGCACTGATAAGTGGGGAATGTCCTTGTTCCCAGAAGTAGAGTGCAGAAAGAGATCAAGATCAACCAGAGACTCTTTATTGACCATTAAAAGCTCACATTATGCCAGGCCATTTGTTTTGAAGCCACAGTCTCACGTCAGTATTGCCCAAAAACAGCACTTCCTGTTAACATTGTTAAATAGTCACGCTGTTTTCAGTTTCTTTGGGATTCAAGTACAGATAGGGCAGCTGAAGCTCCTCATTCCTCTTCACGATGGTGTCGCTGATCGTGGACAACTCTGCTTGAAAGTCCTCAATCATCCTCAGGACTGCAGGCTCGCTAAAACGTTGAGGGTACTGACCGAGAGGGACCTGGCCAAGGTAAACGGACATTTTGAAGTATTGACAAACAACCAACGTGGCAATCTCAAGTGGGGAGGGAAAAAAAAAAAAAAAAAAAAAAAAAAAAAAAAAAAAAAAAAAAAAAAAAAAAAAAAAGTGTTAAACTTACAAAGTCCTTGTACTTCTCGCTAAGGAACCAGTGAGACATGGTGACTGATCCGAACGATATGTTGGGCAGAGTCAACAGGATGTCATCCATGGTGGCCTTCCCTTTTACAGTCGGGGGAGCCAGATGTAGAAACAAAGGCCCATTCGGGATCCAACTTAGATAATCCATCTGTTGGGAACACACCCATCAAACGTAGACTTTACGGCAAACCCAAGTCTCTCGTCGCAAAGCTTTCACCTGGCCCATGTTCACCGAATTATGCCGCGCCGACACGGTGAAGATCAACATCGTGATGTACTCGATGAGCTCTTCCACGTGGTGAAACCTTGAAGGGAAACCTGTGAAAAAAAAAAAAAAAAAAACGGGGTAGTCTCAAACCTGCGTTTTGGCCAGAACCCATTCCAGTACGAGACCGACAAGGCAATACCTGATGCTGCATTACCCAGAAACCCATAGGTGAAGATCTCATTGGCCCATTCCTGGAGCTCAAAATCTGCAGACACCTCATTGTCCAGTGGATAGTAGTATGACACCACTGCCTTGACAAAGCTGAGGGGTGATATGAAATAATAATCCATATTATTAGCTCAAATACCACATCAAGCCACTCAAAAACTGTTGACCAGCAGACCAGAACTGACCTGTTAATGACATTCCACATCCTCAAAGCATCGTCTCTGTAATAAAAGTCGGGGATGGACTCCAGACCCCTGGCAGCGATGTCTTCTGGGACACGGAGCGAAGCGTAGGTCAACCGGGCGAGCGCCCTTCTCATGAGAGGCAGTTGACCCTCTGCGGAAATCGAAGACTTCGACAAAAACGGAACGCTTGATCAGTTGATTGGAGATTTTTTTTGCCGGGTCAAACCCTCCGAAAAGAAAAATGATACATTATCGAAAAGTCTTCCCGGGCCGTAGAGAACTGCGCGAGCTACGGTGTTCACGTGGAGGGTGCTTCGATGGTGCGGCATCAGCAGCTGGAAGACAAGTGAGGAATTATCACAGGTATCCTGTCCATATACAATTTTTTTTTTTTTTTTTTTAAATTGCCGTGAGTTTACTTTGTGCAGGGGGTGAACCATCGGCAGGTTGCGAAGCGTCGCCATTGCAAAAACCTCCGCTATCAAATGCGTGTTGTGCAAATGGCTGACCAGCAAGCAGTGCAAGGCGTCGACGTGTCTCACGTGCAGCTTGGCCAGCAGCCAGTCTGCCTCGGAATCGCCGGGCAGAAATATCGGATTGGCCTCCGAGGGCCGCTGGCCGAGCTGCGGGACGGAAAAGATTTAAATGCTTATAAAAAAAAAATTAAAAAAAAATAAAGGTGGATTAAAGAAGGCGGACCTGAATGGCAATGGGGAGTAATTTCTTCTCAGGGGTTACGTAAAGTAGGCAGAGGGCAGCCGGCAGAGGAACTCGCTTCCCATCCACAACGGTTGTCGGGAGACCCTCCATGATTTTGTAATCGACGATGAATATTTTGCCATTCTGGAAAAACCACAGCAACAAAATAAATACTTTTTGCCGAGGTCACGAGATACGTTTTCTACCTTCATTTCTTTCGTCAGGCTGGTTCCTTCGGCCAGAAACGGCTTCACCATCTCATCCGTGACGGGGAAGTTGGACGGCAGCTCGGAGCAGCGGCGGATCACGTGAGGGTTGACGCCGTTGAGGAACTGGTACGCGAAAAAGTCGTCGTCCTTCCACAGCTGAGACACTCTCTCTGGACAGAAGTCATTTTTTTTTTTTTTAAATCATTTTTCATTTTGGAAAAAAAAAAAAATGTACAGCCGATACCTGAAAGGGTTGATTTTGTGAACCAGGACACATTCTTCATGCTCTCAAAGTTTTCCCAGCGCGCCGAAGTATCCAGTACGCCTTTCTCCGAGAGCTCATCCTTTCTGGGCAAAAATGAATACAAACCGCATGTGCCGGCTATTAACATTCAGTCGTCCACAGATGAAATTGAGACAAGGTTAAATGCGCTCACGCGAACTTCATTCTGTATTCGAACTGCTTGGCTTTTGAGAAGGAGAAGCGGACCTCTGCCGGGAGGGAATTTGGATCTTTGACGCTCAAGACGTGAGACATTCCGTCGGCGTACTTGGCCCATCTGATGATGACAGAAAAAGTCAGGACAACACTTCCATGAGCGAGTAGCCGGATTAAAAACTTGATTTACTTGTAGGCAGACTTCTGTTGGGCCAATTCATTTTGCCGTTGCTCACGAAGTTGCGGGTAGTAGTCTTCGAATGCTTTCGTGGCTGCCGGAGATGACATTTTTAAAATCATCACGCCACCTTGCTTAAAAATAGAATTATTGTATGTGGACGTGTGGGGCGGCACGGTGGCCGCACAGTTCTGAGGTCCCGGGTTCGATCCCGGACCCGCCTGTGTGGAGTTTGCATGTTCTCCAGGTCCCTGCGAGGGTTTTTCCCCTCCGGGCACTCCGCTTTCCTCCCACATCCCAAAAACATGCAACATTAATCGCTCTAAATTGCCCCCAGGTGTGATTGTGAGTGCGACTGTTTGTCTTGATGTGCCCCGCGATTGGCTGGCAACCCGTTTAGGGTGTACACCGCCTCCTGCCCGTTGACAGCTGGGCTAGGCTCCATCACTCCCCGCGATCCTCGTGAGGATGAGCACTAAAGAAAATGGATGGCTGTACATCCAGTGTTCCCTCACTGCATGCATTTCATCTATTGCAGATTCGGTGCATTGCGGGGTGGGGATCTCTAAAATGTCATTTTGCTGGATTTTGAGTCAATTAAACGTTAAAAGTATATATAAAAAACACAAGGACTAAAATGTACAGTACATTCAAAAGTATAGAAATGTGGTCGTCACTTGCCAGGTTTCACCTATTGGATGGGTGGTCCGGAAAAGCAACATTAATTGAACACTCTAAATTGCCCGAAGGTGTGATTGAGAGCATGGCCGTTTGTCACCATCTGCCCTGCGATTGGCTGGACGGGTGGCACAGTGGTTCATCTGGAAAGTGTTGACGTCACAGTTCTGAGGACCCGGGTTTAATCCCAGCCCTCCCTGTGTGGAGTTTGCATGTTCTTCCTGTGCAGTCCAGTTTCCTCCCACATCCCAAAAACACGCAACATTATTTTGACACTAAATTGCCCATAGGTGCGATTGTCTCTACGTGCCCTGCGATCAGCTGGCAACCAGTTCAGGGTTTACCCCGCCTCCTGCCCGTTGACAGCTGGGATAGGCTCCAGCACGCCCCACGACCCTTGTGAGGATAAGCGGCTCAGAAAACAGATGTTTGGCCCACCACACTAACCTCGGCCTCCTCTCAAGAGCACAAGTTCACCCGCAGACAGCCACTTGTAGCAGGGGAAGAAAACGTCGTCGTCCTCAGGAGTCGTCACCACGACGGTGGAGCAAAACCACTCCTGGTCTCGGGATTCGTGCATGGGGTCGCTCTCCAGCTGGACCAGGAGGAGGCACCCGAGCGTGAACGTGGACATCACGGAGGACATTACCACCTGCGGGTGAGGAAAATTTATCATAGCAAAAGAACGGAAGTAACACTACTCATGCTGTTCATTTTCAATACAATGCGTCGCTTGCTGAACGGCAAAAGTTCGAAACACGTTTGGCCCAATTAGAATCGCGCAAGCGTCCAGTTTTCTACTTCCACTCCTTTCTGTGACTCAGCCAGTCTCTCTGAAACACATCGATCCATTTATGGCTCAAAAAAAAAAAAAAAAAAAAAACATTCAAAAAGTTAAGAGAAGGTCAAATTGAGTCCACCTGTGAAGTGAATTTAGGCTACATTCTGAAATTTCAAAAAACCCAAACTTTTAGTAAGTAACGTACAAGATTATCGGACATATTGTACCTTTTCGCTTCCATTAGCCGCTCCGCCACCGGTCAGCCGAGTCCGGTTGGACTGCCCTTCCGTGCCCAGCAGAGTGACGTAGACATTATCGAAGGCGCCCACGGGCGGCGCGTCACCCGTCGTCACCGTCAACCCGTACTCCGCCATTTTACCGCAATAACGACGACGACGACGACTCGGCTTTTATTCCGCAAGCCTGCCGCGCGGTCCTGGTCCTCGCCTGGGTGCCGGCAGTTCTGCGCAAGTAGAAATGATTCCAGAACTTGGCTTTTAAGCGAACCGTGGTCCAGCCCCCAGGTGAGCTGACACAGGTGCGCGCCATTGACTACTTACCTCATGAACGAAGTCGCTCTTGACTTTGTTCAGTTGGGATTCCAGGTGAGTTTTGCACACAAAAAGATGAATTTTATGAAAGGCATTGAGAAAATGTGGCGGGTTATATAAGAAAAAGAAGGAAAAAAATACTCTGTAATGCATTGGTGTCAAAATTAAGGCCAGGGGCCCAGATCTGGGCCGGCAAATATTTTTGGAGGCCCTGAAAACAAGTATTGAGTCTAGTATGTACGCACCGGGCTAAATGCGGCGCTGAACCGCCACACCTGCAGCCAAACAAAAATCTCAACATTGGACTCGATTGGCTGCATTTCTCACGCATGTCAGGACTCTGAACTGTCTTTCGGTGGGAATGTGAAAGGGGGAAGTGGGTCTGTAGCAAAGGCAGGCTTTGCATTTGATACCCGGAGACTTAACATCATTTTGCAGCGGGGCTCGTCGTGCTGAGAACTAAAGCGGACTTCATAACCGCACATTGCGGTTCAGACTGTAATGGAAAGGTTCAGCGGTTTTGGAAATGTGCTCTTTTTTAAACTGTCAAACTGGCCTGTGCTTGCTTGCCGTTAATTGTTTTTTGCGTGGAGTTAAACTGACTTTGTATTTAACTTGCCATGATACTCTCTCGTGATCCCTCTGCAGCTCCACCATTCCTCTGGACTAGAGAATACTGGTCCATGTTTGCCTCCAGGGTCCAAGACACCAAAGACAACTGGCACAGGCTGCAGCTGTCTCGGAAGCCCGCTACGTGCCACGGCATTTCTTCGGGCGGCCTGCTGAACCGGTCCGACCGAGACTCTTCAGAGAGTCGGACCCCGGGCCGAGGCTGGACCTCGAAGGCCTCCAGGTGGCAGTTGCGGACCACCTTGGCCCCCCTGGGGCAGTGGGGTAAAACCTCGTGTTCACCGTTGAGCAAGAATGTTCTACCGGTTCTGGATAGTCGTCAAAATGGCTCGCGCACTTGATCCACAATCCAGTGGCTTTGGTCTTTCACGGTTTACTGACTCGCCGCATTGATACCTCTGCCCGAACGTCAATGTGGTCGCCATATTTGTCAGAGCGAAGAGCCGTGTAATTTTTTTCCATTTAATGAGGAAAATTGATTTTGTCTTGTGGCTTCAGTTGGTTTTGTGTTTGTCTTTCGATCGATGTAGGATGGCGTACTTGTGTCAAACAAAACCCATCACGCACGAAATGCATTTTTATGCAGATGGATCTTAATAATTCATTGGAGAAATCCGGTGTATGTGTAAAAAGTGAATGTTACAGCTAGAATGCGATTCCTGCGTTTGCGCAATTAAGTTTTCCAGACTCGTTTAATTGAATGACATGCACCGGCAATGCTCTGCGGTAGACACACGAGGTCAGTATTGTGCTTTACAGGCACGCGTGGATTTCTCACAAAATGAGTTCAATGGATTTGGGGGGGGAAAAAAAAAAAAAAAAAACGCTGCTCCCGCGGATGAACGCAGGATGGCGCAGTAAGATTTCTGTCCGCTGTCCGAGGTGCTGAAACACAGTTGACGCCCCCCCAACCCGCAGCAGATGTCAAATTCAACCCCACCCCCTCCCCCCAGTTAAACTTTAGGACGCGCCACTGAATTTCAATTGATGAAATTGTGTGCGCCCCCCCCCCCAAATTATACTCATGATAAAACTGTCGTATGTCTGGGTTTTGCGGTCTTTTTCCAGCAGATGTGCTAATGAGGCGGGTGAGAGACCTTGAGAGAGAGAGAGAGAGAGAGAGAGAGAGAGAGAGAGAGAGAGAGATGAAGTGAGAAAGGGAGAGGGGGGGGCGAGAAAGAGGGAGGGAGTTGGGAGAGAAAGACGGGGAGGGCCATCTATGGTCGAACAGTGAGGGGAAAAATATGGTATGAGGGTGAGTGAATGCGCCAACATCGGCCGAATTTTGAAGTATCGGGAACTCCGAAACGCTGCCGATGCCAGCCACTGATTCTTAAGGCAAATAAATATAGGAAATATGTATTTTTTTCAGTTAGCTGTCATTTTGGGAATCGAAATTTTGTATGTGCGTGTATATATTTGGTTGATCAAACTCAGGCTCTCGTGACTGCGTACCCATATAAAAGAATTATTGCCTCGTTCAATTATAATGACCACAATGGATTGATAGTTTTAAAATCATAGCTCCATTTTTTTTTTAAATTTTTTTTTTTACCCCAGCTGTTAAATTTCTTTTCAGAAGGCGGATTGGTAACCATAGAATCCTTGCAATATCTATAACGTTATGAAAAGAGAAGACAATTTGCAATTAAAAAGAAAAAAATACATATTTCCAAAGGGCAGCACGGTGGTGCAGCTGTAGAGCGTCGACCTCACAGTTCTGAGGACCGGGGGTTCAAATACCGGCTCACCTGTGTGGAGTTTGCATGTTTCCCCGGGCCTGCGTGGGTTTTCTCCAGGTACTCCGGTTTCCTCCCATATCCCCAAAAAACATGCAACATTAATTGGAGACTAAATTGCCCCGAGGTGTGATTATGATTGCAACTGTTTTCTGTCTCCATGTGCCCTGCGATTGGCTGGCGACTGTTTCATTGTGTAACCCCGCCTCCTGCCCAATGACAGCTGAGACTGGCTCCACCACTCCCCCGACCCTCGTGAGGATAAGCGGCTCAGAAAAGTGATGGATATTTCCCAAGAAATATGAAGTACAGTCGCATCATTTGCTCTCGTGGGACACATAAAATGATTTGTTGGGCCGGATGTGGCCCCCGGCCCACCAGGTTTACACTTCCATCCATCCATTTATTTTGCCGCTTATCCTCACAAGGGCCGCGGGGTGTGCTGGAGCCTGTCCCAGCTGTCAACGGGCAGGAGGCGGGATACACCCTGAACTGGTTGCTAGCAGTTGTGATATTAAAAAAAATCTATCTATCTATCTATCTATCTATCTATCTATCTATCTATCTATCTATCTATCTATCTATCTATCTATCTATCTATCTATCTATCTATCTATCTATCTATCTATCTATCTATCTATCTATCTATCTATGATTGGCTGGTGACCAGTTCAGGGTGTATCCCGCCTCCTGCCCGTTGACAGCTGGGATAGGCTCCAGCACTCCCCTCGATCCTTGTGAGGATAAGCGGCAAAGAAAATGGAATGGATGGGGACAGGTGGCACGGTGGTTCTATCTATCTATCTATCTATCTATCTATCTATCTATCTATCTATCTATCTATCTATCTATCTATCTATCTATCTATCTATCTATCTATCTATCTATCTATCTATCTATCTATCTATCTATCTATATCTATCTATCTATCTATCTATCTATCTATCTATCTATCTATCTATGATTGGCTGGTGACCAGTTCAGGGTGTATCCCGCCTCCTGCCCGTTGACAGCTGGGATAGGCTCCAGCACTCCCCTCGATCCTTGTGAGGATAAGCGGCAAAGAAAATGGAATGGATGGGGACAGGTGGCACGGTGGTTCTATCTATTATCTATCTATCTATCTATCTATCTATCTATCTATTATCTATCTATCTATCTATCTATCTATCTATCTATCTATCTATCTATCTATCTATCTATCTATCTATCTATCTATCTATCTATCTATCTATCTATCTATCTCTAATTTGTACTTTTGATAGATTAATTACACGAATTGAATCAGTACTTTGTATCACATAGTACTCGAATGAATTGAACTAGTATGTGTCTAAAAAATTGCTTTGAGCATCCAGAGAGAGAGAGAGAGAGAGAGAGAGAAAGAGAAAGAGAGAGAGGGAGAGAGAGCTGATGTAAAAGAGAGAGATAGCGAGCAACACGCGCTCAGGAAGACGAGCGAAGGAAGGCACGCGGCATGTCTCGCGGATTCAGGTAAGTTTGGACGCTTTCGACGCCCTATCGGCACATTTTCATATCATTGATCGGGCACCGCTGGATGCGCGCTCGCGGCGTTCGACGCCCGCCTCGTAACGAGCAACACTGCAAAACGCGGCGTGACAATACCACACGGACGGTTTTTTTTTTCTTTTTTTTTGTGTGCGGGTGTTTTTTTTTGGTTTTTTTCTTCCCATTCCCCCTGTGCGCGGTGTCCACAGCGCTGGAATCCGTCTTGGGTGTCAACGGAACAGTCCGTGATTGCCTCCCTTCCAAAATCCGCAGCTCAGAAGAGTGCCACTTGGCTCTCAACAAACGGAGGACCGAATTCCGTGGAAACACCGATTCATGATCGCAAATTGCAGCTTCCAATTTGGACCTCTGCATCTTTTATTTTTATTTTTTTTTAAACAATTTTACATAGCATTGAAGCAGTGCAAGTTTTCCATCCATAGTTTTCCTGCACATCTAAAAAAGCCAATGCGTTCATGCTATTTAGTGTTCACTCAAACTGGAGCGAGAGGGGAAAAAAATGTATGTTTTAAACTTGTAAGTCAAGCTATCACTGTATTTGCATGAAATCTGTTTTTTCCCCTATTAATTATTATTCAGGATTATAATGACAAAACATTTTTCCCAACTACCGCAATCCCCCGTTTTTCCGGACCACCCGTGCAATAGGTGAAACCTGGCAAGTAACGACCACATTTCTATACTTTTAAATGTACAGCAATGCACAATAGTACTGTACATGTTAGTCCTTGTGTTATTATATATATTTTTTAACCTTTAATTGACTTAAAATCCAGCAAAATTGCATATTTTAGAGACCCCCGCCACACACACAATGCACTGAATCTGCAATAGATGAAATGCATGTAGTGAAGGCACACTGGATGGGCATCCATCCATTTTCTTTGCCGCGTATGCTCACGAGGGTCACGGGGAGTGCTGGAGCCTATCCCAGCTGTCAACGAGCAGGAGGCGGGGTTACAGCCTGAACTGGTCGCCAGCCAATCGCAGGGCACGTAGAGACAAACAGTCGCACTCACAATCACACCTAGGGGCAATTTCGAGTGTCCAATTAATGTGGCACGTTTTTGGGAAGTGGGAGGAAACCGGAGTGCCCGGAGGAAACCCACGCAAGCACGGGGAGAACATGCAAACTCCACACAAATGGGTGCCGGGATTGAACCCGGGACCGCAGAACTGTGAGGCCAACGCTTTACCAGCTGACACTGGATGTGCAGCATATCTAAATTCCTGAATTCAGTATTGAGAGTCTTAACTTCTTTGTAGAAATCCCATAAATAGACAGGAAGTTAAATAAATTAGGTCCTTTGTAAGTAAAGGTAACGGAAGTGGTAATTGGCGTATACTTCCTGTCTAGGTGGGCGTACACGCGGCACAGGCGTGGCATCCCCACGCGGCTGGGATAAAGGCGGGCGTGTCCACAGCTGCTATGCGCTTACCCTCGGCACTCCCCCGCTAAAAGATGGCTGCCCTCGCGCTGCTCCTGCTCCCCGCCTTGCTCTCCGGCCTCCCCGCACCCGGCCTCTCCGCCGGCATCCACGAGCGGGCCGCCGTGCCCCGCGCCGCCTCCCGCTCGGTGGCCCGCATGGACGGCGACGTCATCATCGGCGCCCTCTTCTCCGTGCACCACCAGCCGTCGGCGGAGAAGGTGGCCGAGCGCAAATGCGGCGACGTCCGCGAGCAGTACGGCATCCAGCGCGTGGAGGCCATGTTCTACACCCTGGACCGCATCAACGCGGACCGCCACCTGCTGCCCAACATCAGTCTGGGCTGCGAGATCCGGGACTCGTGCTGGCACTCCTCCGTGGCTCTGGAGCAGAGCATCGAGTTTATCCGCGACTCGCTCATCTCCATCCGGGACGACAAGGACGGATCGAAGTGGTGCGTGGACAGCCAGTCCCACTCCAACCAGCCGCCGCCCACCAAGAGACCCATCGCCGGCGTGATCGGGCCGGGATCCAGCTCGGTGGCCATCCAGGTGCAGAACCTGCTGCAGCTCTTCAACATCCCGCAGATCGCCTACTCGGCGACCAGCATCGACCTGAGCGACAAGACGCTGTTCAAGTACTTTCTGAGGGTGGTGCCGTCCGACACCCTCCAAGCCCGAGCCATGCTGGACATCGTCCAGCACTACAACTGGACCTACGTGTCCGCCGTGCACACCGAAGGTAAGACCATCCCTCGAGGTTCTTGGGCGGTGCTTCTCCTTTGCACGGCATTTTCACACTGTTCTTGGGTTTCTTGGTTTTCACCGTGGAGCAGGGCGTATGGACGGTGGTTCTCCGGGGCAAGCTTGCGGATATTTGGACGTAGACCGGGGAGTAGTATAGATCCCTCATTTCATGTGGATTAGCCTGAAGCACTCTGAAATGACTTGGCCGACCCCCTCTCTGATTGGTTCTGATGCTAGTTTCAAGTCGAACATTCTTCACGGCGCCGTCACAACAAACGGTTTCTTTGCGCCCCCGCAGCACATAAGCAATGAATGTGTCTGGTGACTGCGCGCAGCGGCGGGCTGCTATTTCCGGTCACACGTGAACTCGAGTCCATCCCGGCTGACTTCGTGGTGACTGGTCGCCAGTCAGACACAGGGCACATCAGGTCCCCCCCCCCCCTTTTTTTTGAAGTAATCCCGTTACAGCAGGGGAACTGTCAGACGCTCAGGAGATTTGGTTCTCAATCGTGAACAGCGCGTATGCATAAATTCCCGCTTAAATTGCATATACAAAAATTTGGCACACAGATGTCTGATTCGGGAAAATATTTCACTCCATTTAACAAATTTCGAACCTTTCGCACCTGTTTTGATACAATTTAGGGTTAGGGTTAGTAGTAGTTTTCCCTCATTGTTGTAAACAGATTTTTTTTCAAATGAGTCAATTTATTGCTTTTTTCGTTTATCAAATTTGTGTTGCCGTGTCATTTTCTTTTCAAAGTCCAACTTTTTTTTTCTTCATAAAAACAAAATTCGGTAGTTGACTTGGTGGGGGAAAAAAATAATTTCCACAATTTTGTCATTACGGTCAAATATAAAAATGTATTTATCACTTTATTCTCACGAAATCAGTTCTTTTGTCTTTGGTAAATAATTTTTTCTTACCTTTACACCTTTCTGTCATTTTCTATAAAAAGTGTCATGTTTTTTTTTTGAAATACAACTTTACAATTGTCAATATTTGCCTTTTGTCAAAATATTAATGAAGGTCATTTTCTCATAAAATTTTGAATTTTCTGGAAAAAAATGTAAACATTTTTTCTCTCTCACAAATATCTTTTTTCCTCTTACTGTGACATATTTCCTCATAAAATTTTGAATTTAACCCAGAAAATGATGACTTTTTGCTCATCAATTTATCAGGCTAAAATTGCAAGTTTTGCCCCCGCACCCCCCTCGTGTAGCACCCCACATACTACCACGTGGTAATCTTGAGTGCGTCATACCAGGCTGAGCTGGCTCGCTCTTCTTTGGCAAACTGCTCATTTGTTCAGCCCCGAGCGTAATTACTGCGACGAGGTGAATTGTTTCCACAAATACACACACACACACACACACTCGGGTTATAATTTTTGTAATCAACGCTCGCTTGATGACAGTTGATCTCAATCATTTGATGATCCCATTTTTTTTCCCCCACATTGTCAACATGATGTGCCAATTTTTTTTTTCTCGATGAAATCGTCACAAGTCCTTGATTCACTCATCCAATCGCGTTCAAGCACTCGCTCATCCAATCACGTTCAGGCCGCTCGCTCATCCAATCACATTCAAGCGCCAATGGCTTGCAGATAATTGGAAATGATAGATGTCTACCATCCGTCCACTTTCTTAGCCGCTTATCCTCACGAGGGTCACGGGAGTGCTGGAGCCCATCCCAGCTGAGCAACTACACCCTGAACTGGTTGCCAGCCAATCACAGGGCACATAGAGACAAACAGCCGGACTCACAATCACACCTCGAGGCAATTTAGCATGTTCAATTAATGTTGCACGTTTTTGGGATGTGGGAGGAAACCGGAGGAAACCCACGCAAGCACGGGGAGAACATGCAAACTCCACACAGCCGGTTCTGGGATTGAACCCTCAGAACTGTGAGGCCAACACTTTCCAGCAGATGTCTTCCGATTCATGCAAATCACAATAAATAAATAAAAATCTCGTAAGATAAGGGAATACTTTTGAAATATCGTATTGCACTAAACCGCAGTTGTTACCACGCGGATTGTCGCTCGAGTTCTCGAAGTTCTGCGTGCCTGTGAGCCATCGAAGGTGTCAGCGTGGTTTGTGATTGGATGAGTGAGTTGGCGGTTGCGGAATGGAAGGTTGAGCGAAACACTAATTGGTATTTTTTGGGGTGGGGTCGGGGGGAATTGATAGAGCCGAGTCGGCTAGACGTTAGCTGTTAATTTTCATGATAAAGAACTTAGTCATTTTAACCCCTAACACACACACACACACATATTTTGATCATCAACCCCACCCCGTCGTGACTTTTCTGCTTTTCATAGTTTAAGCGGCGCACCTTCACTCATTTCAAAGAATACACCCATATAACCGCCGCCATTCGGAACGTCGACGATAATCACGGCTTAGTTTTATCTGCGTCGACGGTAACGATCCTCTCCGGGGAAAATTATAAATGCAGCTCGGTTGCCGTGGCAACAGTCGGGGCTGGCTGTGGGGAAAAAAAAAAAATGCAAGTGAAGTACAGTACCTGTGCGGACGCGACTGTACTCAACCGGGCTGTCTGCGAACGTGCCCGGCTGACTCACATTGCTGAATATGTAAATATTTGCACCCGCGACACGAGGCCTTTACAACCATTTCTTCATTTCTTGCGCGGGTGATTGCGCTCGCGTACTTAATCCAGCGCTCTGGTTTGTGGTCATTCCAGACCGTGACACGGCGGTCCACGTGAATGTAGAAGATTTAAACGAGGGAGGGGGGGGGAACAAAAAAAAAAAAAAAAACCCAAAACAGCTTTACTGGTTCTCTTGATTGGGATTCTGTGCCACGGAGCAGACGAAGGCCCGCCTTGCTTTTGATTGCAGCGGCTAAAATCCCCGACACTCATTATTGCGGGATCAAGTCGGGGCTGACAACACTGAGCCAGAGGCCTTTTTGCATGGGGGGGGGGAGAGACATGTTTTCATACATTCTAATTAGGGATGAACCTTCCATAAAATGCTCTTGATCAACGATCACGAACAAAAATGAGCCGTGAGCAATGTAGCATTGTGTTGGGATGCTTACTGATTAGTCCCCCAAAAAAAAAAAAAAATATGAGCGACCAACACAAGTGCAACGGAATATGTAGAGTATTTTCTATACATTTGATGCTTGGAATGTTTATAAATACATTGACGATGCCGTCACAAATTGGTTTGGTTTGCGCGCACCCAATCCTCAACCTAACGGGTTCTCGCGGCTCTCGGGGTTTTCCCGCAGGGAACTACGGCGAGAGCGGCATGGAGGCCTTCAAGGAGTTGGCCTCCCAGGAGGGCCTGTGCATCGCCCACTCGGACAAGATCTACAGCAACGCCGGCGAGAAGCAGTTCGACCGCCTCCTGAGGAAGCTGCGCGAGCGGCTGCCCAAAGCCCGCGTGGTGGTGTGCTTCTGCGAGGGCATGACCGTGCGCGGCCTCCTCATGGCCATGCGGCGCTTGGGCGTATACGACGAGTTCCTCCTGGTCGGCAGGTAAATTCACTCTAGACGGCGAAGGGATAACATTGGGGACTTCACTACTGCGTTAGCATCTGTAAGTGAACGTCATAAACCGAGAATCCTCCCTAGACAGATACAGTCGGCGCTCCACAAGGCTCTATGCTCGGCCCTCACAGTTTTACACTCTACAAGAATGTCAAACATGTCTGGTGTCACGGTAGAAGGTTGTTCCACAAGGCTTGAGTTTAGTTCACAGATTTTACAGTATACTCTACAAGAATACAATAATTTTCTGGTCTAATGGTCTAGATCCACTCTACATAAGTGTCATAATTACTTCTGGAGTTGAGTATGCAGGCTTGTGGAATTATCATACCGCATATGAACTTTAAGATGCTGCATTTTCCCGAGTATATATTGTAAAGGCTGAGAACGTACCTATAAGGAGGAGGGATAAAAAATGGAGGAAGATGATTGCGCCACCATGTCAACAAAAAAGGAAGTGCGTCGGAATAGCAGTGGAAAAGCACAATTGCAGTTTGCACCCAGAGTGGCACGATGCTAGCAGTCCGTCTTTGCGGCACCTCTTTGCGTAATTTTACCACTGAATGGTGACGCAGCGCTTGCTAGTTTTCATTTGATTGCTTCATATTTGTGTTTTTCTACAAACGTTTCCACTATTTGGGACTTCGCTACTGCGTTAGCATCTGTAAGTGAACATCATAAACCGAGAATCCTCCCTAGACAGATAGAGTCGGCGCTCCACAAGGCTCTATGCTAGGTCCTCACAGTTTTACACTCTACAAGAATGTTGAACATCTCTGGTGTCACGGTAGAAGGTTGTTCCACAATTTAGTTCACAGATTTTACAGTATCCTCTAGAAGAAAGCAATAATTTTCTGGTGTAATGGTTCCAAACTTGTTCCACTTGGCTTGCTGCTAGGCCCCCTCGACTCGAGTTGAATATGTGGGTTTGGGGAATTTTCATACCGCATATGAACTTTGAGATACTGCATGTGAGTATATATTATAAAGTCTGAGAAGGTACCTGCAAAGAGGAGGGAGAAAAATGGAGGAAGATGATTGCTGCTATTCTGTCTCTCTATTTATGTTATGGAAGTTATATTTAATTCATCCCTGCACGTTTAAGTTTCCGCCACGGGGAAGGCACTCATTCTTTTTCCGACGCGGCTTTTAAATTATCCATCGTGACGACGCTCTCGGGTTATGGGTTCCGTTTCCGGAGTAACGTTTTTCCTCTCTCCCGTGTCCATCGGAGATGGGGAGGCGGCGGCGGGTGGGCAGCGGGGAAGTAGGTCTATAGTTTTTAGCTTTTTGCGGCTGGTCTCGGCGGAGGGGCAACATGCTCGCTTCTGGGTCACAGAAAAAGAGGCGGCTGGAGAAGATTCACGTGATATCTCGCTTGTGTGCGTGTCGAGAGCAAATCCGTGGAGCGGTACGTTCTCTTTCGAATGTCACTGATCTCATCGCTCCAATTAACACCAAAGCTGTACGCGTTCAGACGCCGTTAAGAAATCCTGACGTGGTTGAACCGCAGTACAGAGTCAGTTGGTGGGGAAAAAAAAAACAGGACGACAGGTTTAGTCTGACATCAACGCGGATGATCAAGTGGGCGACAAATCGATTTCTTGGGAAAAATTGTGAAATCGGTGGAAAACTGGCTTGGTACGAACCTTACGACGGTGACGCGACATGAACTGCCGTGTAGAAAATTGTCCACCCATCCATTCATCCATTTTCTTCGCCACTTATCCTCACAAGGGTTGTGGGAAGTGCTGGAGCCAATCCCACCTGTCAACCAGCAGGAGGCAGGGGTACACCCTGAACTGGTCCCCCGCCAATCGCAGGGCACATAGAGACAAACGGACGCACCCACAATCACACCTAGGGGCAATTTAGAGTGTGCAATTAATGTTGCATGTTTTTGGGACGTGGGAGGAAACCAGAGTGCCTGGAGGAAACCCACGTAGGCATGGGGAGAACAGGCAAACTCTACACAGGCGAATCTGGGATTGAACGCGTGACCTCAGAACTGTGAGGCCAATGCTTTACCAACTGAGGCGCCGTGGCCGTAGAAAATTGTGTAATGACTTATTTTGCCCAAACAGCATTAATAATCACTCATAATAATCCATTTGACTCGCAATATGTCGTGCTTTACAATTGCACACATTATCCGTTAACACCACAGTCGCACCTGGTGCCGGCAAGCCACTTGGACGGAATGGCGGCTGCCATTCTGCGCCCGCGGCCCCCTTCCGACAGCCATTGTCATTCATTCATTCATCGGTTGAAGCCTCTTTCGTGAAGACCTTCTTTCAAACTGATGCTAGCCCTGAAGTTGATTTGAGTTCATGAACATAATACATAACACAGCGCTCATATTTCAAGTTTCCGCTTGGAAGTCAAAAATTGGTCAAATGACAGCTCGCGTCTCAATAAAATTTGTAACTCGGGTGACTCGTTTTCCTCAAGGCAAAAGTGTACCGTATACTTTTAATTTCTTACGGGCGAGTTAGTCCCTGTTGGCCAACCTGACAACAGCCGCTGGTGATTATTTAAAAAAAAAAAAAAGATGGAAAATGTGCTGCTTTTAGTCACGGCGGGAAAGGGGGCGAATGACAAAGTTGAGGCGCATTTATGGATTGCGTTTATTGTCAGTCCTCAAAATGAGAAATATGCAGAGGGTCAAAATTACTTTCCCAAGAGGCTGCAGTCACAAAATAATACATAAAAATAAACCCACATAAAACATTCATGCTTTTGTCGTATAATGCGGTTGTAAACTTTGCAGCTTCTTTGTCCGTGTTGGGGGGCAGAGGGTGTGGGGGGGTGCTTTTTCTAGTATTTACCGTTTCCCTTTTGCTCATAAACAAAAAAAAAAATGGAAGCTGTATTATTCCTAGTTGGCCGTCGGCTGCCGCGATCATATCTCAGGAGCTTGCGGCGACAAGGCGGTTACGACACAAGTAGACGGGGGTAGGGGTGGGGTGGGGGGGGTCCTCGTCCTCGTCCTCGTCCTCCGTTTTTATTGCCTGTGGGAGACGTTCAAATTTTTGGGGTGCTCATCCGAGCAAGAAAAAAAAAAATGCTCTGTGGAAAGCGCTTTCGGAGAGCTTTTGTTCTGGTCCGCTCTTCAGACGAGAGCCAGGTGTGCCAGGTGCTCGACCCACGCGGGCTGAGTGCCCGACCCGCGGGCCGCTCTCGGCGCCGCACTTTGCCCCCACTCTGCTCCGGAGAGTCTCTTTTGTCTTTTCCCTCTGCTGGATGTCACTCAGCATTTGGAGCTCTGGAATACGTTTTCTGTTTCTATGTTTTGGACGTCATCTACATATTTTCCCAAGGAAAAAAAAATGGCACTGGTATTGTACCGTATGGAAACGTGCGTTCCGTGCAACCTGCAAACATGGAAAATGTACTGTCCCTAATGTTTTATTCTACTGTGAGATTTATTGGCAGTTGGCAAACTCGGCAATTATATTTTCATGTCGGCCATGATGGTGGTACTTGGCAGAACTAAATATTGTTTTCGGATAATACATTTGAGAACCAGCGATTAAAGATCAACTACTCGGAGCGAAATAGTTCCCGATTTGATATCAAAAGATGACTGCTAATGTTAAATCGCGTCATGTGAAAAATGCGGACCACGTTTTGTCGAGTGAAGCGTTCCTTGCCTTCGTGAGAAACAAAGAGCGATATGTATTTCTATATATATTTGTGTATATGTGTATGTACATAGATGTGTGTATATGTATGTATGCGTATATATATATATATATATATATATATATATGGCACGGTGGCGACACTGGTAAAGTGTTGGCCTCACAATTCTGAGGACCCGGTTAAATCCCGGACCCACCTGTGTGGAGTTGGCGTGTTCTCCCCGTGCCTGCGTGGGTTTTCTACGGGCACTCCGGTTTCCTCCCACATCCCCCAAAACATGCAACATTAATTGGACACTTTAAATTGCCCCTAGGTGTCATTGGTTGTTTGTCTCTATGTGCCCTGTGAGTGGCTGGCGACCAGTTCGGGGTGTATCCTGCCTCCTGCCCGTTGACAGCTGGGATAGGCTCCAGCACTATGTATATATATATATATATATATATATATATATATATATATATATATATATATATATATATATATATATATATATATATATATATATATATATATATATATATATATATATATATATATATGGCAGGGTGGTGGTAATGGTGGAGGATTGGCCGCCTCACAGTCCGACGTTCAAATCCCGGCCCCACCTGTGTGCATGTTCTTCCCGTGCCTAAGTGGCTTTTCTCCCAGCATTTTTCCCTATTAATGATATGGAAATCAGTTTTTACTTACTGTATAATTTCTCTTTTTTGGGCCTTTTTATCATTTTTTATTTTTTGCTGTCAATTTGCATTATTGTATAATTTTATTATTTTGGTTCGCGTTCGTGTTTTTTTACTTTTTTTTCCCAGTTTTTATGGGGTTTTTTTTTGGCATCGCCTTTAGTTTTGTGCTTTTTCTTGTCCTCCTTCTCGGCTCTTTCTTTTTCTAACTATCCCACGTAGCGCGCCGCTTGCTAATGTGCGATGAGTCCTTCCTCCATCCCCCCGTCCTATTCTTAAATGTTCATCCGCCACCTACTCAATTACCTCAGCGCGTCGCCAAGCGATTTCTCCTCTCCTCACCCGCACCTCCGGACGCCGTCCTTCGTCGTCACCCCTCCCCGCTCGTCCTCCCGGGCGTCGGCGTGGAGTCGAACCCCCGTCGCCGTTTATGGCTAAACATCATTTGCATAAGCTGCTTTTGCAGACGCAACACTAATTTCAGCACACGCGGGATCTCCTTCCCAACTGATTCTTCATCAGCCCCCGACAAAGGAATGTTTTTTTGTTTTTGGTCTTTGTCGAGCGTTGACACGACAAACTGTCGGCCGGGGGTACGAATGTCGTTTCCGGCCTGCAACAAAAGCTGCGGCACGTACTGCGCGTTTGTCACGACGCAGCCGAGTTTTGCTCGGAGCTTGCATACGAGAAATATTGCTGCCTGTTTTCCCGCCATCTCCCAAAGCTTTCATGTCCTCACCATCTCGAGGAGAAGCAAGCGGAGGATGTGGAATTGTGCCCGGCAACTTGGCCAAAGTGGTTTGGCGGATGCAAGATTTGTTGTTTTTTCTGTTTTTTTTTTTTTCTTAATCTCTGGCAACAGTGCCAAAATAGAGCAAAGCACTCTTATCTTACTCGTTTTGAGAACAAAGTCAAATCCATCCATCCATTCTCTTAGCTGCTTATCCTCACAAGGGTCGCGGGGAGTGCTGGAGGCGGCGTACACCCTGAACTGGTTGCCAGCCAATCGCAGGGCACGTAGAGACCAATCGCACTCACAATCACACCTAGGGGCAATTTAGAGCGTCCGATTAATTTTTGGGATGTGGGACTGCCCGGAGGAAACCCACGCAGGCACGGGGAGAACATGCAAACTCAACACAGGCGGGGCCGGGATCGAACCCAGGACCTCAGAACTGTGAGGCCAACGTTTTACAGCTGCCGTGCCGCCCAAAGTAATATCAATCAGGAAAAATGTTGTAAAATGATCTTGTTTGATCTTAATGTACCTGGTGCTCGGTACTCAGTCCGTCTCAGAACAGTAAATTTGTCACCATTATTATTATCATTTCAAATTTTGCGACGCCTCACACTATAAAATAGCAAAAACAAGACTGGGAAATGGATTTTGATGGTTAAATAAAATTGATATGCAAATATGAAACTCATCGCATGGCCCGATTTGAACCTCAGTGACTAAAACCTGAATCTCACAAGTTGTCGCCGAAAAATGTAACCAACCCGCTTTCGTGTTCCTGTTCAATTGAAAATATTTCATCTGTCATACTGTCAATTTGAATGTCTTTATTTGCTGCACACCGGAATTTGTTTGCACCGCCGTCGCCACGGCGATGTCGTTGGGGCTCGTGACGGAGGGTCGGTGGGTTTGCCTGGCGGCGGATCCGTCACTCAGTCTGTCGGCGGCGCCGCCAGAATATGGCTGACATGCGAGAAACAACAACAACAGAAACTGTAATTACATATAACGACACAACGCCGGCCGCTAGGAGGTACCGCGTTGAACCGATCCCGCTACCAGTACAATGGGACGCATCTGAATATGGATAACGCGCTTCTGATGTTGACGACAATTGCGAGATTGCTGGACTATTACCAATTTCCACAAATAAGAAAAGTCCTCCCGCATTCATTTGAGGAAAAATACTGTAAATGTCTCCCTTCAAAGAGATAACTCCTTATCCATATCAAAAAGAACACAAAAAAAAAAAAGTGTAGTAACGATTGGCAGAGCGTTGTTGGGTTTAATCTCAGAATTCGCCGCTTGCTCACCAAAACAGCAGGACCCCTGAGACCCATCCATCCGTTTTCTTAGCCGCTTATCCCCACAGGGGTCACGGGGAGTGCTGGAGCCTATCCCAGCTGTCATTGGGCAGGAAGTGGAGTACACCTTGGACTGGTTGCCAGCCAATCGCAGGGCACATAGAGACAAACAACAGTCCCACTCACAATCACACCTATGGGCAATTTAAAGTGTCCAATGAATGTTTTTGGGATGTGGGAGGAAACCGGAGTGCCCGGAGAAAACATGCAAACTCCACACAGGCGGGTCCGGGATCGAACCCGGGACCTCAGAACTGTGAGTCCAACGCTTTCCAGCTGCTCCACCGTGCCCCCACCCCCGAGACCCATTTCGCGAATTAATTTGAATTCACGTGATGACTTGTTGCTTCTTGCACAGTATTAAATCCATAATTGTCGTCTTTTAAATTGTTATAAACGGCAGTTTGGCATCACATCAATTCCAAAATAGTGTGAATGCATGTATAAAAAATAAAAGCCTTGCTCCTTATACAATTTTGCCCCCCGGCTATTATTTCGGCATTTCTTTTGCAAGATTGAAACAAGTGTTCAGTGTTGACGCGAAAAAAAAAAATTGTTTCCATCAAATACCTGACCATTTTTTTTCACTCACTTACAGCAATTTGGAGACCCACCCTCGGTGCTCCTCCCAGTCCACCCCCTTCAGTCCAACCACCAAAATCTTTTTTTTAAAGTAACTCTTCCTGTTGGCCCTCCGGGGGGTGGGTGGGGGGGGGGCGTGCATGTGATTAAATCTCTGCCCTACCAATTAATTCATGGCTTCATAAATAGACAAATGTGGGAGCCGGCTGAAAGTAGACCATTGGGGGGAGCGCTGCCGAGTTTTGTCACGGACAAAATGATCCTCGACGCTCCTCTCTCGACGTAAAACAATCGTCACTTGACTTTTGGAAACACACCCTTGCCTTCCACGGCAAATTTACTCGCCGGGATGAAACCGACTTTAATCATTCCCGTCAAGTCTTCGGAACGGAGGCAAAATTGCCAGGATTTAGATTGCACTGGCGAGATTAGCCCGAGCCTTTGGTTTATTATTTTATCTCATCCAAAAGCAAACACTTTGGCTGCATGAACACTTTTTTTTTTCCCTTCCTTACACTTGTGCACACAAATTGCTAAGTGGAGCCAAAGTGAGCAAAGATAGGACTAATATTCCTCATATTTTCTGTTCAGGCATTATATTTGATTTTATAAAACTACTATAACATTGGCAGCATGGTGGGGCAGCTGGTTAGAGCGTTGGCCTGACAGTTCTGAGGACTGAGATTCAAATCCCGGGCCTTGCCTGTGTGGAGTTTCCATGTTCTCCCCGTGCCTGCGTGGCTTTTCACCGGGGACTCTGGTTTCCTCCACACATCTCAAAAACATGCCTTAATTGGGGACTCTAAATTGCCCCTAGGTGTGATTGTGAGTCTGACTGTCTGTGTCCATGTGCCCTGACACAACAGGAGCCTTCATAGGCCTCCCGTAAAACTTCCTTCCTCACCGGATTGTCGCGGTGCATCCGCTCTGGCGTCTACCCTCAAATCCGAGGGTTCCGTCAAAGCTGAGCGAACGCCAACGCCCCCGCACCCGGGACGCCTCACGGCGACCCGCTGAGCCCTGCCGACTCCGGGGCCTCCTCGGACAGAAGGATCGAGGCCATTAAGGTGTCATTGTAAATGTCTCCGAGCAGACTTAATCGCTTCACAACTGAGCCTCGGTGGAGACGGCACTTTTTTTTTATCGCGCTGGTTCAGCCCATCGATTGAATTGACAAGTGAGGGCGGCAAACATGCTGGATTACACTTAATCACGGAACTGGCAAAATTACCAGCGCTGTACTTAAGTCGAAGTACAGAAGCTTTTGTTTAAAACAAACAAAAAAAGATTCTAGGACGACTTGAAAAGATTTCTCGTTCAACAGCTTTGAGGGTAATTGTGAGAAACATGCAACGACTGACAACTAGATATTACTCAACTGTGGCGCTATAGTGTTAAACTTTTTCCACTATTTTAGTTTTCCTTCATTTTTACTCTTATTTTTGTGTGAAAGTCACGTTCACAGTGTTTCAAACCAATTTCACTCGTAACAAGAGCAGTTAACCAATGAAATCGTGATGTGCGGTGTGCTAGCTAGCTACCCCTGCGACCCTAAAATGCATCTTCCCATCCCGGCAGCTTTAGAGTGCCCCGTTGTCAGCAGTGAGTGTGTGCACCCAACGCAGAGCAAGGCACAGGAAAGAGTAAGGGTGGATTATGTTTTTGTTAACAAGTCTGACGTGACACGCAGGGACTCCGGGCTGGCGCGGTCACTTCAGAGTGCCTCGTTGTTGACTGTGAGTCTGCTTATGTCATCCAGAGAAAGATGCGTGGGGGGGGGGGGATTTTCCTCTTTTTTTATAAAATGTCCAACTCGAATAAGTATTCCAGCCAGATGCGACATGTTTCGAAGCTCAAACACGTTGTTACCTGATGTATACGAATGAGGCTCGACAAAGTACCCTTCGTTTTTTCCGTATTTCTGTTATTGGGTTGACAGTGGAGCAGATTTTGATATTTCAAAATGTTAAAGGACTTTTTTGAAAGGCCATTTTTTAACAATCATTTAAATTCGTCAGGTTTCTCTCTGGTGTGATACATTTAGAAGACAATGACAGTAATTTACATTGACGTACAACAATAAGTACTTGTCCTTGGCTACTTCTGACTCCCTGCTCAGTCTCCATGAAAACTTTGGATTCAAGTCCTTGAAGTTAAAAATAGTCTTCATTTTGAGCAAAAAAAGGATTCCAAACCAAAACCGATCAGCTTTGCTTCAACTGAGTCCTAAAGGGGCTGATCGGGTTTTGTTTGACGCATATCCTACCGAAATGGGTCCCTGTCATAATGCGCTGTGATGTCACAGCATTCTAGAATTGTGCTGAAATGAGATTTCGTCCTCCCCGGTGGTCCAGAACGGGAGTGATGATGAGTTCCCGGTTTCCGCGTTGAGTTCGGCGCCATCCTGAGAGAGCAAAGCGAGAAGATGTCATTTTTGCCCGGGAACACGTTCCCGTCTCCAGTGCCTCGTGAATTATTTGTGAAGTGCCAAGTTGCTTTTTTATCCCCCCCCTGCCACTGTTTCTCCTGTGTGCTTTATATATGTGTGTGTGTGTATATATATATATATATATATATGTATGTATATATATTCCTCCCCCTCATGAAAAAAAAATTGAACATCCTACACTTGGTGAAAGGAACGCAGTAAAGAGAAACGACAAACTTCAGCTCCAAAATGCTGAAACGCTGAAACGGACTTCATCACTCGGATCGTCTCACATTCGATTGCGTCTCCTCTTCTTTGACAGGCGCTAATTATGTCCAGGAAGGGCCGACCTACACTGCCGCACACAGACAGACATTTCCTTATCCGTCACCCTGAACATTCCGCGCGTGCGAGGTAATTGCTTCCGCGGTGCGTCATGCCTAATTGGCGCGTAGCTGTCAATGCGGCAGGTATTAAAGCCGCCTCCCGCCACGGCTCAGGGAGAACGAGCGCTGCACGGAGCGCTTGTTTGTCTTTTATTTGTCCCGTCGCCTGGAGTTTTTCTTACCGCCCTGGCCGGCAGACTGCACGTCCAAATGAGCTTGTTAGGTAAAGGTATCAAGCCGGCCGGGCACTTGAAAGGCGACGGTCGCCGTTACTCTTGAGATGTTCGTCCGTTTCGAAATTGACACTTGCCGCTCTTCAACTTCAGATAAGTCACCGACGGACTGATTTAATATCGCAAAAAGGAAACGGCGAAAGAAATCTCCTCCCATTGGAGCGGCGTTATTCAAATGCAGACGTACGTGCATGGCTGAGTGATTTGAAGATTCCCCGTTCATCTCAAAGACCAGAAAAAGGTTTTATTAAAGACTCCGCAAAGTGAGTTCCGATTTGGTTCTAAAGGCATGATACATGTTTGAAGATAAGACCTGAAAACGTGACGAGAACCGCGTCATATGGAATTGGAGCGTTGTAGCGTAATCTGTTTTTCCACCGTTTTCCAGATTGTTTTTGGGGTGTGGCAAAAACAGCCCCCACTGACGGAACCATCTGGGCCTAGCATGAGTTGCTTCCTCCGCGGCCACATCAAAACCGAGCGGCTCGATTTGCGCAATTACGATGTGCAGGTAGCTAGCTAGCTGTACCTAGAACCCGAAATTGCTTCCATCTTCCCTTCAGATAGTCAGCTAGCCTGGCCGCCTCCGAGTGCCTCGTTGTCGGCCGTGAGTGCATGCACATCATGATCAGTCAAATTTAGAAGATATTAAAAAAAGTGTCTTTGTTTTAAGATCATCCATCCATCTGTCTGTCCATCCATCCGTCCATCCAACAAGGTCAAGGGGAATTCTACCTGGTGTCCATCTTGGGTGACGTTGGCCTAGATGTGAGGTAAAGAGTTCCAGTATTTTTTTTTTTTTTAAATCTGTCCATGCAATCATCCATCTTTCATCCATCTAAGAAGGTCAAGTGAAGCTGCAGCTGCTCTCCATCCCAAGTCATTAGGTCAGATCTTCAGTAGGATGCCAAACCTTTGTGCCCCCATCTTTTTTTTCAAACAATTTTTTGGTCTAATGGGTTTATACAGAATACCTCCTCCCACGTAAGGACTAAAGAATTAACAGCTGCGTGTCTTTCTCTGCTCTTACGTAGCGACGGCTGGGCCGACCGTGACGAGGTGGTGGAGGGCTACGAGCAGGAAGCCAAGGGAGGCATCACCATGAAGCTGCAGTCGGCGGTGGTCAAGACCTTCGACGACTACTACCTGAAGCTGCGACTGGACACCAACACCAGGAACCCCTGGTTCCCGGAGTTCTGGCAGTACCGCTTCCAGTGCCGTCTGCCCGGCCATCCTCAGGAGAACAAGAACTACAAGAAAGTCTGCTCTGGTGAGTGATGGTTCAATTCTGCGCAAATGTCCTGATTGAGTCGCACATCTTGACGTTTGAATCTGTTGACGAATGGGGAAGAGGTCGGAGAGTGAAAATTGGTTGAAAAGAAATAAATGTTTTTACTGTTTTTTTTTCCCCCTCTCTCATTGCTCCTTCCCTTTCGGCCTCAAAAGCTGACCACGGTAAATTCCAATATACACTTTTTGAATCACGAATAATCAAACCACAGCTATGAACTTAGAAAAGAGCAATACCCTCATAGATACTGCTCTACTTTCTCTTGTTTCATTTTTTTTTTTTTTTTTGTTAGACCTTCAAGGTGGTAAGTAGGTTATTGTACACGCTAGTGTTCATCAGAACCGCACTGTGCGCTCTGTGAGCACTTCATACCTCAAGTTTGATTGATGCCTTGGTTGGTAAAAAAAAAAAACACCGTAATGTAGTCTGACGGTTCCATGGCCGTCCAGAATCGAGGCTGCATCAGTTAAACATGATGGTGGACACAAAAGGAACTGTTTGATCACGCTAACCACTGAGATCGCACCTTTTGTATTGTGCTGAATATGCATGTCGGTATAAAAGAAAACCACCGTTTTTTTTTCTCGTTTATTCAAAGCACATTGTTCCTCATCATTTTGGTAAGATCACAAATTGGTACCACTTTACAGGCATGCGGCATTTGAGGTTCCACTCTCCTATGTTTTGTTTCACAACAGATGATCCGACTCCAGTTCAATCCAACCCCATATTTTGAATTTGATTATGGAAAGCAACTGGAAAAACACCTCCTGAAGGATCTGCCTCGTCTTTTGTCCCCAAAACAGGAAATGAGAGCCTGCACGAAAACTACGTCCAGGACAGCAAAATGGGCTTCGTCATCAACGCCATCTATGCTATGGCGCACGGCCTCCACGACATGCACAGGGAGCTGTGCCCGGGCCAGACGGGGCTGTGCGAGGCCATGGACCCCATCGACGGCAGCAAGCTTCTCGACTACCTTCTCAAGACGTCCTTCAGGGGCGTCTCCGGGGAGGACATCTACTTCGACCAAAACGGAGACACCCCTGGAAGGTAAAGACTGCTACACGTGACCAGAAATTATATTAGGAGATGGTGAAGCAGCATTCTTTGACCTCTTTGTTCTGGTGAGAACCCGAGCTGCGGCATTCTGAAAAATCTGCAGCTATTTAACGCTCTTTTTGGGGAGCCCAGTCAGAAGACCGTTACAACAGTCAAGTGTACTTGAGATAAAAGCATGGATGAGCTTCTCCCGGTCTGCTTGACACATGCAAGTCTTCACTGTAGATGCGTTCTTCAGATGGTAAAAGGCAGTTTTAGTCATTGATTTGATATCCCTGTTGTCGGCCAGATCAGAATCTATCAGAACTCCAAGGTTTTGGACTCTGTCTTTACTTTTTTAAAGATTGTGAGTCCAGGTAGTTACGAACAGCAATGTTTTTTTTTTTTCTTTACTACCAAAACCGATGATCTCAGTTGTCAGTTGAAGGAAATTTCGGCTCATCTAGTTATCTGCTTTAGACCGCGGCACAACACCTGAAGTGAATTGTCGTCATCTGTCAGTCAAAGCTAAAGTTCTGGAAAATTTGACCCAAGGGTAGCATATACAGGCTGAACAGGAGCGGTCAAAAAAACCGACTGTTGATGGTTGATGAATCTGCCATTGCCATTCGTTGAGATTGAGCACTGCAAATGGTTACAAAGTAGCTCATTTCCTCCAGGGAGGACCTGAAGCATAAAAATAAAACAAATAGGTAAGGGCATAATAATTGTTGATGAATGCATCTTTCAGCCATCGTGGCTGCTGTTAGTATACGAAAAAGTCATGTGGCCACCGTCGTCCCCTGACCTCAACCCTGTTGAGACCCCCTGGCGAGTTCTTAAAATAAAGTTCTCTAAGAGTGGACAGCAGTTATACTTCCAAAAGTCTCAGCACCTGTTTGCCAATGGCGTCACAATCTGCTCAACACGTCCACAAGCAATTTTGCACCTGCCATTTGTAAAGTAAATTAGGCCCTTAGCATTTTCCGTTGTTTGTCGCGGTCATTTAGAAAATATCGAGCTGCGAAGGATGCAAATCTGTTTCGACCAGAACAGATTCAGCGGCTTTCATCCGGCTTCAGTCGAACGGACAGCGTTTGACAGTCAGAAAGCTCCGGCGTGTCATTCGTTTGTCAGCTGGAGGTTAGACTTCACCGGTCGAAATGAGTCCACGACGTGCGCTGGAACGACTCTGTGCTGAGACGCCTGATTTTGAAGTGGCTTTGGCTAAGGAAATGCGGGATGGAATCGTTATCAATAAAGTACCTGTCAGAATCTCCTGCCTCTGACATCCAACCTTGTCTCTGTTCGCCACCTCTCAGGTACGACATTATGAACCTGCAGAACGTGGAGGACGGCCGCTACGACTACATAAACGTGGGCTCCTGGCACGAGGGCGTGCTGAGCATCGACGACGACAAGCTGTGGATGAACAGCAGCGACATGGTGCGCTCGGTGTGCAGCGACCCCTGCTCCAAAGGACAGATCAAGGTATGGAGACGCCTTTGGTCTCTGTTGCCACTGAATTAGCTTAAATGAACCAAAACTTGAGGGCACGGTGGCGCAGCTGTAGTGCTTTGGCCTCGCAGTTCTGAGAACCGGTGTCACGGACCAACGGTGCACGGGCGGACTCAAATGCAGGACTCCGAGATGAGGACATAATGTTTCATTGGGTTTTATTATAAACGAAAGTTGAGCACGACAACACACTCCAAGAAGGCAGAATTCAAAACACAAGAAACAATGTCCGATAACTATGAGTCAATTAAAGAGCATAACCAAAAGCGTGAGCGGGCTATAATGGCGCAGTAACCCTGGATGTGACAAAAACCAGTGTCAAAACTCCAACTTAAATACATCGTCTAATCGCCGTACCCCATGTAGCACAGCTGTGACCGGCGACAGGTGTCAGAGATTAAACCGCTCTGAGCGGTGGCCAAGCCACTCCCCTCTTGGCCGTGGTCCAGCCTTGCTCATGACAACCGGGGTTCAAATCCCGGCCCTGCCTGTGTGGAGTTTGCATGTTCTCCCCGTACCTGGGTGGGTTTTTACCCAAAAAGACTCGTTCATTGGAGACTCTAAATTTCCCCAAGGTGTGATTGTAAGCGTGACTATTGCCTGTTGCTCTGCGATTGGCTGGCAACCAGTTCAGGGCATACCCCACCTCCTGCCCGTTGACATCTGGGATAGGCTCCAGCACTCCTGCGACCCTTGTGAGAATAAGCGGCAAAGAAAATGAATGAATGGATGGATGGATGCACATCCAATGTTCCCTCACTACATGCATTTCATCTATTGCAGATTCAGTGCATTGTGGGGGGGTCTCTAAAATATGAAATTTTGCTAGATTTTGAGTCAATTAAAGGTTAATATATATATATAAACACAAGGATTAAAATATACAGTACTATTGTGCATTGCTGTACATTTAAAAGTACAGAAAATGTGGGCATCACTTGCCGGGTTTCACCTATTGCACGGGTGGTCTGGAAAAACGGGGATTGCAGTAGTTGGGAAAAATGCTTTGCCATGATAATCCTGAATAATAATTCATTAAAAAACTTTTTATGCAAATCCAGTGATAGCTTGACTTACAAGTTTAAAACATTTACATTTTTTTCCCGTTTTGCTGCCCGTTGACAGCTGGGATCGGCTCCAGCACTCCCCCGACCCTGGAACCAAAATGGAGTGTGAAAAAAAAAAAAAAAAAAAAAAAGAAGGGATTTAGTGCTCGTAAATTGTCTCAAACTATACCGGAAGAGAGTCACCTTATAGTAAATCAATCGGACGCATCAAAGTGCACAAGTGAATCCGTTCAAGATGCGCTTCAGTTCAAAGCACGTCGCTCAAGTGCCCCCCCCCCCCCCCAATCTTCCCGGCATTCAGAATCCTGCGACCGTGTTTCCATTGGCACCTTCGTCGCCGCTTGAATGTGATGAGGCTTTTTTTTTTCCCTCTTTCTTCTTTTGGGCAGTGAGTCATTGCTTTTGTTCTCCTTTGTAATCAATCAAAGCATCCTCGGCCGCTTAAGTGACTCTCGCCTTGTTTGTCTTTGCTCAAGGGCACATCGGGTACGCGCATGCGTGCACATTTTGGTGTGTCGCCAATTTCTTCCGCCGTATTTCCTCCGTTGGTGCTCTCACACTCGACCGGTCCAATACGAAACGCCAACTTCAGGGTAAAAACTAACAGGTGATTCCACTATGAAATGATATGAAATGAGTTTATTCACAAGCAGCTTTCAGGTTTAATCGGGAATTCGTGCAACCTATAAAATAAAGAAAATCATTGTGATTTAAAAAAAAAAAATCATTGAATTTTACCATTAACGATCCAAATAATATATTGTAGAAACAAAATAACGAGTGCCATCCTAAACGTTGCTATATTTTGTGGTTGTGGGAAAAATACAAAAAGTAATGATGATATAATATAGTTGAAAATCCATCCTTTCGCCCAGTTCTGGTATGTCGAATGATCCTTATGCTGCGGATTAATGCCGCTATATTGTCTTTTCATTTCCGTTGCGGCCTGTCTAGGCCACCGTCGGTTCTAGTTATCAGCGTGGCGTTGGAATGAATTGAAGCTTGAGCGGGTAAACCGCCCCCCCCCCCCAAAAAAAAAAAAAAAAAAAAAACCCTCTCAATTTGTGTTATGTTTTTAAAAATTGAAACACTCGCATTCTCCCCAGTTTTGGGACTTGCCCTGATTTGTCCTCATCTGGAGAGTTGATTGTTTTGAGTCAAGCTTTACACAAAGTTGCCCTGAGGGACGGTGTGCATCCTCCCCGCACTTTTGTTCCCTGACCCACTTCTCACCCTGCTTTGCATATCACAGCAGCGCTAACAGCCGGCGCGGGCGAGGAACGCAGAGAAAGCCGACGTCCTCGTCCTATAAGCGGGCGTCTCGACAAGCGGTGGCGTGACGGACGAGGACGCGGTTGACGGGAGCGGCCTGTTTGCGTTCGCAGGTGATCAGGAAGGGCGAGGTGAGCTGCTGCTGGATCTGCACCACGTGCAAGGAAAACGAGATCGTCCTGGATGAGTTCACCTGCAAGGCTTGCGAACTGGGTTGGTGGCCCGCTGACGACTTGGCAGGTAGGCGACGCCGAATATGACGTGTCCGTCATATTCATATTCACCTAAACTGTCCTCTTTGTGACCGTCGGTCTTGCAGTTTTAGGGTGTAGCTTTTATTTTTTTACATTTTTATTTTGAGCAGATTTTTTGCCACAATTTTGCTTTTTGGGTTGAGAGTTTTTGGTCGTGTAGGAGAATTTTACGGAGCCCCGAAAGGGACATTGAAATTAAAAAAAAAAAAAAAAAAAAAGCTAACTGGTTTCTCATTGTAATGAGTAAGTTACTCATCGTAATGAGTAACTTACTCATTACAATGATAAACTTACTCATTACAATGAGAAACTTACTCATCACAATAGTGTGATGAGTGTCGAAAAACGGCTACCTATTGGTCGTAGCTTATATATGCTGCTAACGGTAGCTCCCTGCATTCAGGGAGTCGTATCTTATTTACCTGCTAGCGGTAGCTTCCTGAAGAAGGAATAAGGCTCTTTTATATATGCACACATACAATGAACGACTTACTCATTACAATGAGAAAGTTTCTCATTACAATGAGAAACCAATTGCTTTTTTTCCCCCATTGTCCCTTTAGGGGCTCCGTAGAATTTTTAAGGGCATATGAATTTATTTTTAAAAAAAAATTTCACGTGAGAGTTTTTCTAGTTTGAGTATGGGAGGTTTGAGATGTCAGAAGTTTATTGTAGTTTGTTTTCATATGAGTTTAGTTGGTTTTTTTTGGGGGGGGGCAGTGATTGTGCTTGTGTGAGATGTTTTGGTGTGTCTATGTGAAATATTTTTGGGTGTGTCAAAGATTTTGTGTGAGTGAGTGTTTATTTGTTGTGAGTTTCTTGCTAAAATCTGTGCCAAATTTTTTAAAGCATCATATAATTTGATTTCAAAATTGGCTATCCATCAATTTCTGTCCATTCAATGACACATTTCTATGTCTTTACAGTCATGGAAATCTTAACTCCAACATGACCAGTGACAGCCGTCACTGCACCTCTTAACGTCTAATTTTTGGTTCCCAGACTGCCAGCCGCTGCCCCTGAAGTATCTGGACTGGGCCGACGTGGAATCCATGGTGGCGGTGGCGTTCTCCTGCGTGGGCATCCTCATCACCTCCTTCGTCACCTTTGTCTTCATCCAGTACCGCGACACTCCCGTCGTCAAATCGTCCAGTCGAGAGCTGTGCTACATCATCCTGGCGGGCATTTTCCTGGGCTACATCTGCCCGTTCACCCTGATCGCCCGGCCCACCGTGGCGTCCTGCTACCTGCAGCGCCTCTTGGTGGGCCTGTCGTCGGCCATGTGCTATTCCGCGCTGGTGACCAAGACCAACCGCATCGCTCGCATCCTGGCGGGCAGCAAGAAGAAGATCTGCACCAGAAAGCCGCGCTTCATGAGCGCCTGGGCGCAGGTGATCATCGCCTTCATGCTGATCAGCGTCCAGCTCACCCTGGAGGTGACCCTCATCATCCTGGAGCCGCCCGAGCCGGTCAAGTCCTACCCCAGCATCCGCGAGGTCTACCTCATCTGCAACACCAGCAACCTGGGCATGGTGGCGCCGCTGGGCTACAACGGCCTGCTCATCATGAGCTGCACTTACTACGCCTTCAAGACGCGCAACGTCCCCGCCAATTTCAACGAGGCCAAATACATCGCCTTCACCATGTACACCACCTGCATCATCTGGCTGGCTTTCGTGCCCATCTACTTCGGCTCCAACTACAAAATCATCACCACCTCCTTCTCCGTCAGCCTGAGCGTCACCGTGGCGCTGGGCTGCATGTTCACGCCCAAGATGTACATCATCATCGCCAAGCCCGAGAGGAACGTCCGGAGCGCCTTCACCACCTCCGACGTGGTGCGGATGCACGTGGGCGACGGCAAGTCGGCCGCCGCCGGCGGGACCAACAGCTTCCTCAACATGTTCCGCAGGAAGAAGCCCGCATCTGGCAACCCCAAGTGAGTCCGCTCTCATCTTAAACCGTGCACTTAGTCCGAGTACACTGATGCCTTCAGATACTTGAGATGGTGGGAAGGGGGGGGGGGGGGTTTCCCATGTGAGGGCGGTTATGGAACAAATTAAACTCGTATCTCAAGGCACCATTGGACTGATGAACGCTCAAATGCTTCAGGAGGATCCCCAATATGCGGCACGGTGGGTTGGCCTCACAGTTCTGAGGTCTCTGGTTCAGTCCCGGAGTTTGCATGTTCTCCCCGTTCCTGCGTGGGTTTTCTTTCTCCGGGTGGGCACTCCGGTTTTCTCCTCCATCCCCAAAACATGCAACATTAATTGGACACTCTAAATTGCCCCTAGGTGTGATTGTGAGTACGACTTTTGTCTGTCTCAATCTGCCCTGCGATTGGCTGGCAACCAGTTCAGGGTGTACCCCGCCTCCTGCCTTCCTCCAGCACTCCCCATGACACTTGTAAGGATAAGCGTAAAAAAAAAATGGATGGATGAAAGCAGAATAAAATGGAAAAAAACAATCAATGGTTTATAAATTTGCATTGGTACCTACCTGAATGCATCATTTGAGTGTCCATATATGATTTTAATTATGTACTGTACTTTCCGCCGTTGATTTAAAATCCATACAAGCTAATCAATAAGACATCGGCGGGTCCGTGTTTATCGGGAATTGAACCCCTCTGTCTGTGGTGTGACATGATTTACACTAATACAAGATTGTACAGGTCGGGCGGCTGTAGTATAAGATTTGGAAGTCTTAAGACTCACTCTTTTGAGATTTACAGCAGTGACACACGGACACTAGCGTGACGTAAGGAAGTGGGCGGAGTTCACGTGTCCATGTTGTCTCACACCCCTGCTCCAGTATGTCGGCCTCCTTCTAACCGCCCCCCCCCCCCCCCGAAATATGCAGCCTGTTGCCAAACGTCCATTTGTCTCACTTCGCTGATGGCTGCACTGGCGACTGACGCTACCAGCTTGTTATCTTGCTAGCTAGCAGGAGACGCTCGCGAGACCTTCAGTTCACAGAACAGCAAAGTATTCAACGCGCAGATTTTGCTTTGCGTCATTTGCGCAAAAATGCAACTGCACACCAAATCTTTTGATGCTAACGGAACGGAGGTCTCGCAAGACAAGATTGTGCCGGCGTCGGCCTTCAAGCGCATCCTCCCGCTTCCGACGGACCACGACTCAACCTCGTGTTTGACTTATCGCAGCATGAACGCCTCTGACTAATCACGCTGCGCGCGCCGGCCCTCGAGCGTTTTGTGCACTAACCACCTCCCGGGCAGCGCTAGTCGACCGAGCGCATTCATTTTAGCCGACTCATTAAATCCGTGTATTAGTGTTCTTTCCATTTTTAATTGGTAGTTGGACAAAACAAAAACAAACAAACCAAAAAAAAAAAAAAACTGCCCGATTATTTTGGTCCAAACAAAACTATGAAAAATACTATTTTGGGAAAGGGCCAAAATTATAGTAACCTTCCAAACACTTATCCTTTGTGTAATATGCAAGATGGATCATATGACTAATTGCGGTCATGGTCAAGACTGATTGTGGAGGTGGACAGGGAAAAATTTATTCCTGAGGGGCCCTCAGGGACATAATTCAGGATTATCTCTCACACACACACAACTGACATTATTGACAAAACATCCGATTAAACTGCAAATAACGACACGCTCACGTTTTCATTTTTGGATTTGCGATTGCCACTTGAAAATGGACAGAACCAAAAAAAAAAATAAAAAAATACATGGATTTCATAAGCACAGAAGTTTACGGCGGGTACTGAGAGAGATCATAATGCTCCGTGCAGCGCATTATGAATCAATGGTCGGCAACCCCTAAATGTCAGCCATGTTGTCTTGTTGCTTTCTGGAGCGGCCGTCTTGTTTCCCACCCCTGAGATGGTAACTTGAGTCTTTGTCTCGTTTGTAGTTCTAACGGCAAGTCTGTGTCATGGTCTGAATCAGGTGCAAGACACCCTCCGAGCGGGGGCAATGTGTGGCACAGACTGTCTGTGCATGTGAGGAAACAGGAAGCCGGCCTGAATCAGACGGCGGTCATCAGGCCCCTAACTAACACGCCCGACCCCCACAGTTATCAGCCCCCCGCCGCCACCGCTGCTGCCGCCGCCACCGCCGCCCGCGACCTTGGCACAGACCCCCGTCCGCCCCCGCGAGAGCCGCCGCCATCCGCCCCACCCGGCGACGACAAGCGCCGCACGGGTCCCTCTCCGTGCGCGGGCCCCCTGGTGGAAACTCACCGCTCGCACGTCCCAGCCGCCCCTGCCGGCGAGCCGTCGATCTTAACCGAGCTCTCTTTGGCGGCGCCCCTGGAGGTGGGGGCGCCGCCGGGTGACCTTTTGCACCACTACATGTATGATGCCAAGGAGGAGGGGGCGGAGGGGCACAAGCTCGCCCTGGACGACACCTTGGCTCTGTCCCCGCCGTCCCCCTTCAGAGACTCTGTGTGTTCGGAGGATTCCGCCCCGCCGTCCCCCTCAATGGAGTCCATGCTGGGGGGTTCCCACTACAACGTCCAATCCCTCCGAGACTTTGCACACAGCTCCTCAACACTGTGAGAGCGGGGGGGGGGGGGGGGGTGCACAAGATTTGATGAGCTTTGATTACTCCTACTTATTTGTTTGATGCCGCCATTTTGCTTGCTTATGTTTGTCGTTAGGTGTCCATTTAAGGCACACACAGAAGAACATGGCTGTGTTCAGAGTCACTCCACATCCAATTTCAAGTGCCCTAAATCAGTGGTTCTCTTTTTCCTTTTCTTTGTTTTTTCATTTGACTCCTAAAAAATAATATTTCGGCTTCCCAATTACCGCCATGATGGCCAACATTTTTTAGGCTCCGCAGCAAGTAATTGACACTCACGAAAAAAGATCATAACTGCCTAAAGATTGCACAAGATGGCAGGAAAGCATTATTTTTCTATTAGACAGGGATATGGCCTACTAAATATAGCTCCTCCCCTCACTTTATCTTGCTTCCCTTGCACCAAGATGCCACAAGATGGTGTGAAAGCTACAACAAAAAAAAAAAAAACACAGGGGCAGTTTATTGCTATATATTGATTTGTTCAATATTTACTATGTCCAGCTGATGTTGCTATAACTATACAAAATACTCTTTCATTTATTTCTTGAACCACTGTATAAAAAATGTCTTTATAGGGATCAGAGAGTCATGAATGAGTGAAGGATTCCGAACACAAACCATGTCTGAAGGGCTGTCAGAAAACAAGAACATCAGTGCCAAAACTCTTCACCTTCTCATGCCAAATTCCCATATCGTACCGTGCAAAAGTATTGGCGCCGCCTTTCATTTCGCAAATGGGAGGAACCACATCTTGATGAGTATTTAGGAAATGTCCATTTTGTTTTCACTGATTATCCACCCCTCAGAATCCAAATGGAGCCGGCCAACTTTTAGTCATCGTTCATGAACCAGGAAGTAGCTAGCTAATTGCTAAATTGAAATATACATGATGCACAAAAATTTTACTCTGATTTTTGACAAGTTATTAACAAATATTACTTTTAATTTTTAAACCCCAAAAACATGACAAATTATTGGGAGGAGAACCTTATTTGTACAGATGATATTACAATATTTAAGACTATAGTTTTATATTATCCTCTTATTTTGTGTAATATCATTGTCATTATTTACTTTTCAATTTCCTGGAAATATTGTCATGATTACATTGTTGATCCCCCATAACTACACTTTTTCCCCCCAAGGGGCGAAAAAAAAAAAAAAAATCAAAATGAAACAACAGCAGCCAATTCTTATTGAGATCCTAAACTTCAGCTTTACAGATGCCAGCCCTGCCTACACGGCAATGTACAAGGAGGTGTTTATTTGTAGTGTGGCATTTATTTATCTACCAGAGTGGAGACGAATATTTGGTGAAATGCAGTTTATACTGAATAAGTAATAAGTCGTACTAGAAAGATCGTTTTTCCAGTGGTTGCGTCAGACTTTTGCACGGTACTGTAAATAAAGCAAACTATTGCTAAAGAGAAAAAAAGTGATATACAGTACATGATAAGCTAAAAAAACAACAACAACAACAACAAAAAAAAAAACAGCACAAGACGGTTCAAATGTGCACTTTTTTGCCTTTTTCAATTCACCTTAGCTATCACATCCGACCTCATTTAAATAGACGAGAGATGGTTTTGTTACTTTCTTAAAAGGGATGCAGTAAGCTGCTTGTTTGTATTTTTCCCCGTTTTTTCTTTCTTTCTGGGTCTTGACTGGCAACGCCACAACCACGAGCCTCGTTCTCCGCGCCGTCGGCGGACATAAAACGTGCCAACGCGGGTTGTTCTTCTTGCAGTTACGGGATGTAATTTTGCTTTCGACACGTGGCTTTTTTTTTTTTTTTTTTAAATTTTCCGCTGTTGTCGTACGAAGGCAAAAATATATATATATACAATGTAAAAAAAAAAATAGTACTCGTATTTGTAATATTGTTACGCCATCTCTTTTTTCACACAGGTGGTATGTTTGTAATACAGATACATGTTTCTATATTTAGAATGTCCACAGTCTTTAAAAAAAAAAAAAAGGTTTATACAATTTGT
The DNA here is from genome assembly GCF_019802595.1 of Syngnathoides biaculeatus. Classification (NCBI taxonomy): domain Eukaryota; kingdom Metazoa; phylum Chordata; class Actinopteri; order Syngnathiformes; family Syngnathidae; genus Syngnathoides; species Syngnathoides biaculeatus. Next base: position 9,104,426 of record NC_084662.1, on the reverse strand, counting down.
TTTTGAACTTTTAAGCTACCAGTAACTTGTCAGTAAAAGTACCTGCAATGACTAGTTGCTTCTTGTAACGACATATTTAATTCCACTTGAGGTTTCTTCTACTTTTATCATAAGAATGCGCGTTAAGTATAAGACTATACAGTACATGGTGCCGGTGTATTGTTTTATTGATTTTATTTTATTTTTTTCCCCCAAATGTTTTCTAGTCTATGATAGTGATGGTTTTTAAGTCTAAAAAGTATAAACAGGGTATAGAACCGTGTTGAACAACTCTAGGGTGAGCTTGGCCTTTGTTTCTGACTTGTTGAACAAGGCTGTACAATAAAAAAAAAAAAAAAAAAAAGAAAAGAAATTTCTATGGAAAAGTCATTGGACGGTTCATTTATTATACATCTACTGTACAAATTGAGCGCTGTATCAAATATTTAATCATAAATGTTTTTTTACACCTTATATTAAACTATGGGCGGCACGGTGGCGCAGCTGTGAAGGGTTGGCTTCACAGTTCTGAGGACCAGGGTTGAATCCCGGCCCTCCCTGGGTGGAGTTTGCATATTCTCTACGTGCCTGCGTGGGTTTTCTCCGGGCACTCCGGTTTTCTCCAGCACCCCAAAAACACAAATGAATTGAACACTCTAAATTGCTCGTAGGTGTGATCGTTCAGGGTGCCCGATGACTGCTGGGATAGGCTCCAGCACTCCCGCGACCCTCGTGAGGATAAGCGGGTAAGAAAATGGATGGGTGGATGGATGTTGAACTACATAACTAAACTGTAACCATGATATTCAATTGTATGATTTGATAGTTCTATTTAATTCTTCATTTAATATATTCATTACAATCCCTTCAGGGAAAATAACACCGTTTTTTTCAAGCTTGCGATCAAAAGAGATGTAAATTGAGAGGGGTAAAATCAACACGGCTGAGATCTTAACTGACTGATTGGGATCTGAAGGATTTAAAAGGCGAAACGTAAAATGATGAACAGTAGAAGATATTCGGCTTTAAGGAACTCGTTTTAAGAGAATTGTCAATGTCGTCTGCTCCAAGATTAATTTGCAGTGAATGCCAGACATAAAAAACAGGGAAGATGCTATTTTTAAATTGTTTACTATTAACAAATGTTGGCATTTTTTTTGACAAAGGCCTAATCCGATGATAGCTAACAAAAAATTGTGCCAAATTATCAAAATGTGTAATTGACAGTGAAGATCATTTTATTTACTTTTTGTACTTAAGTACATTGCAGAGTCAAGCAGGTGAAGCCCTGCTAAAAAATTTCTGTAGAAATTCTATAGAATTCTACAGAATTTGCACAGAACAACTTGTTCTATAGAACTTTGGCTGTGATTTTCTATAGAATTTCTATAGAAATTCTACAGGATTTGTGTCCTAAAGTTCTATAGTTCTTTAGAAATTCTTTGGAAATGTTCTATAGAATTTTTTTTTTTTTTTTTTTTTTTTTTTAGCAGGGAGTATCTCGGACTAGCACAGTTTCCAATTATTTCGGTGACCTCATGTAGGCCCAAAATATTAGAAATAACCCTCATCAAACATAATTGTCTCTAATAATTCCAAATTAACCAGTGCTGTGTTTTGTAAAGGCAGATCTTATTGTATCGGGTGTACCTAATGATGTGTCCCGCCTGCGTCTGTTTGCAGAAAAAGGAAAACAAAAGTTTTGTGCGAGGGGAAAAAACTTCCGGGTCATGTGACTGCTTTTTGCACGAGGAGGCGGAACAAAAAGTGATTTTTCTGCGTTGTGGACCAGGCCGGTCCGTTACAACCCACTTTTTCATCCCCTCCCTTTTTTTTTTTTTTTTTTTTCCTCTGGTGCGCGAGGAAGAACTCATGACAGCACTTGCATAAAAAAAAAAAAAAAAAAAAAAAGACGAAAAGTTTCGTACAGCTCCGTGGTCGTTTTGTTGGCGAGCATGGCCGGCGGTTCGGTGTCGGAGTGCAAGGAGTACTTGTTCAAGGTGCTGGTGATCGGGGAGCTCGGCGTGGGGAAGACGAGCATCATCAAGCGCTACGTGCACCAGCTCTTCTCGCAGCACTACCGGGCCACCATCGGCGTCGACTTCGCCCTCAAAGTCCTCAACTGGGACAGCAAGACGCTCGTCCGCCTGCAGCTATGGGACATCGCAGGTAACATACACATGATATGTGATACATATCTTTTTTTTTTTTTTTTTTTTTTTTTTTTAAAATAGAGGAAAAGACAAGTTTGGTGTGTGTTCAAAACTCCAGCCAACTTCCCCACTCGATGGCAGCTCATCATTGTCTAGAGGAATGTGGGTCACGTTGTTGTTGTTGTTATTATTATTATTATTGTTATCCACTCGGCCGCAAGAAGTGGCCCACCGTCATGGGGCCTGAAGCACATTTAATAAAAAAACTATTAGCTTCTATTCCTTCGAATAATTATTGGTCATACATATGATTCTATAAATGTAAATGCACCCAGGTTAGCCGAAATGCTAGTTTTCATCAGCTACATGCACAACAGATATGTAAAAGCATCATAAAAACCAAAGTTATGATGCAAAAATAAAAAATGCGTGTCTGTGCTGGTCAATATTTATTGAAAAACATGATACAAACAAAAATCATACACACTAGAGATGACAAACTCTGAAATATATTAATGTGCGTAGATGTATTCGAAAATGTTATCATAGTTTTAATTGGCTCTAGCCAACCAATCAAGAAGTGGGGAAAAATGCTGATGTCATCAAACACCAGCTTGCTGGCCCTGTGAGGATGCATTTGAAATTTTGAGTTTTCAAAGAAAATCCCATTGCAATCTCAACCCAAGCTAAACTCAGTTCCTCCCCCTGCATCATTTTCGGCATACTTCCTTGGTGCCAATGACTGTTACCATCGTGTTTCAACCTCTGCAGAAAGAAAAAAAAAAGTAAATAGTGAACTGCAAATATGCTGCGAAGGCCACCTTGGCAGCACGTGAGGATTGAAAGACATCGGATTGGACAAAAAAAATAATAAGTCTAAAAGGAAGAAACGTTTGCCAGACTTTATTGAGCCAAGTCAAATATTTTAGGTTAGAAACGAAAGTGTGACGCATTAGAATTCACTTTAGGTCACGAGCAAAGATGGATGAACAAAGATACATTTTTTGTCTTCAATAATATTTTTTTGACCAATTAAGTGATAGTTGATAAATTCCCATGTCACACATGATTGAGTTGATCAATCGGGCCTGCATGTTAAACATTTTATGACCTTATCCCCGCCTGAAAAAAAAAAAAAAAAAAAAACAAAAACCATGGTTCAACAGTTACCTTGGTTTTAAGCAAATGGTGTGGTTTACATGAAATAAAATGTCAGACAAAATGCAAACCAAATTGCACATGTTTGGGGTAACATTTAATGACATAATCAAAATACACGGTTAACCTCTGCAGTCGTTTGTCGGAGACAGACTGATAAATAAAAGCCCGCCCTGCTCAAATACAGACTGTTTGATTCTCAAACACACACGATGTAAACACTGGATCGTGATACCCGAGAAGTTGACTTGCACACACACACAGACATATACATTAATTTTTATCTGCTGGCTGGCGAAAGAAATCTCCTGACTCAAATATTCCAAAGTCAAGCATGCGAGCGCCAAATCTGGTCGGTCCCCTTTCAGGAGGCGCGCCTTTGTTTTGAATCAACCAGCCAGTCAATCAATTTGATATACTTGACGTGATTATGAGTCATGCGTTTCTGTTTATGACCCGCTAAATACCTTACGGAATAGTGTCTGACACGGCGCGATATCGATTTTGTGAGCTGTCCGAGAGTTATTTGGTCAACTTTTCATTTCTTTTCCTCGCAGTCGATTGTTTTTATTTGCACATATTTGCAGTCCATTTTGCACTGCAACCCATCACCATGGCAACTAATATGCTAACCTTCTGCTGGGCCGGGTTAAACCAAGTAGGGGGCTACTTGCGTCTGTTGGGTGTAACAAGCAGACGGGCGAGGACAATGCTAAATTCATGTGCTAACGCGCACTTGATGGAACATAATATGAACAATAACGTAATGTTTTTTCCTGACTCCAATTAAGTCAGTTCTGACCCAGCCCCCCGACTCAAATGTTATGTTTTGACATATACGGTGAAGATTGTAGCGTATAGCCGTGTATCGTGTCATCCCGCGACGGAACAGAAAGGGTGATTTTATATTTGTCTTTTGGTCACTAGTCTGGAACATTTTTTAAGCTATGTGTATTCTGAGTGAACTGAGTGGGAGAGACCATGATAACAACAACTGATCTCTAGGAATGTGGAACAGAAACTTCGGCGAGTGGAGAGTGCAAAGTATTGTTCCGATTTGTTTGTTAGCTGCAAGATGACTCAGAGCTACATAGCTGATTCTTACAAAACTTATAAGGGTGCTTGAGGAAGGAAGATGGTTGAGTCCACTCAGTAGAATCTTGATGTTTTCTGCATTAAAGTAGCCTGCTAACTAGTACATGTCTGGGACAAACAATAATAACTATTACCTTATAGTCGGTATGGAATAATATGTCTCATGCTGTTCCTTCTGTGAGCTCGGAAGTAGCTTGGAAACTAAATAAACAGACAAACACAAATGCTCCCCCCCCCCACCTTCATTTTGCCAACTCCAGAATCCAAACTTGTACAGTCGAGTTCTCAAACTTTATAAAGGACTACTGCATTTTCCGCACTATAAGGGGCACCTCCAATGGATGGCCTATTTCAAAACATTTTTCATATTTCAGGCGCACCGCATTATAAGGCACACAGAATAGACACTAAATTTAGAGGCTGGGGTTACGTTATGGATCCATTAGATGGAGCTGCATTAAAAGCTTAATATCGATCCATATATAAGGCGCATCTGATTATAAGGCGCACTGTCAACTTTTGAGAAAATTAAAGGCTTTTCGGTGCGCCTAATAGTGCGCAAACTACGTACATTCTCCAACGATGTACTTTCTGCAGGAGACAGTGAGGCTAAAATAAGCGTAAAGGTGGTGTAAAGGAGTACAAAGTGTAAATTTACTCACCGACCATTTAGTCCCGTCAGTAGGCTATTTAAAGAGCGGAGGCATTAACAGCCGTGTTCATTGTCTGCGTTAATGGTCATCACGCGTCGACAGGAATGATAGTAATCAGCCCGAAGCCGCCAAATGTCAAGCTCCCTTTCACCATTAATGGATACTTGCGCAGCATTGCAATTTGCTACGTCAGAGAAGACAAAATGCCACACGCCGCTAAAATAAACGCGTCATACCTTATCGTCGCCATCGCAAAGTAAAGCTGGGAAATGTTTCCATTCATGCCCTTTTTTTTTATTCTGTTGTGACAAAAGGTTGTCTAAGCACACATAATAGAAAAGTGTTTTTAACGCACATGCTAACACTTACGTAGCTCTGAAGACCGATGTTACCTCTGAAACTAGTGCTAAAATTAGTGTGAACAGCAGTTAGCAAGGACACGACTTCAGTAGAAACATCATAACATGACTTTGAACACGAGAACTAACAACTCTAGGCGTTGACTGTTGACACAAGCAATAGTTGGCGCTTAATAACGTTGTAATAGATATTAGCGCTACTTCGACTTTGACCAATAACCTTGGTGTGAACATTAGCAAAAGATTAGATTAACATGACCATTGTCGTGAATATTAGCATGAGAAACACATTAGCAATAGCATTGGCTGCCCTAACTATGAACAATAAAATTCAGACGAACACGATAGCGCTACTTCAACTCTAAACGCTAACCTTACCATGGATACTAGTGCTGACTTTCCATCTGTGCCAACACAACTTTAAAGTTAATGTGGACACGACTAGGCTAACACAACTATGAACAATGTATGATACTAGTTTGAAAGATGGCATCAAAACAGCTGACCTGGAACATTGGCACAGAGGCTAGGGTTACCGCGACATTAGAGGCGTCTAGGCTGGTTCACCCATATGCAAGACTGAGCACTGAAGTAGGCGATCCAGGGTTGCCATGGCAATGACGACTGACAAGCATGGATTATTTAGAAGCTGCGTTATTTTGGGACCAAATCGCTGCGTATTGTAGCCTAAAATCCGGTCCCTTGTCCTCAGTTTGCCCTTCATCTCCTCTTAAGTGTGACGCGCGTACACGTGAGCCTTATCACCGGAATTCCTCGCGTTTTGTCAGGTCAGCCGAAGGTAAGTGTGGAACGAGAGCGCGTTAGCTGTTAGCGGGCCGCGGCCCAGGGCTCTGCTAATCTGCGCTGAGCTCACATGGCAATCATGTGCCCATAACTACCTCCGTGACTGCAATCTTTATTACGTGATTATTATAGCAGTGACTAGTCATGGCCAGCAAGGCCTCCTCTGCTGGACTAAACTCTCAGAAGCGCTGGAGATGGGATAAAGAGTCTCAAAGGGTTTCACAGGCCCTCTTTTGACAAAGACGGATAGCGTCCCCCTGATACAAACTCCTGCATTCAGGCAAGGGAAAAACTCATAAGACCATTTGGGGAGGAAAGAAGAAACTTGGAGAAGAAACCGCAGATTCACGGGAGCACAAGGATCAGGGTCGGGGTCCTGTGCGACGACCCGCGTCCCAAATGCACTCCCCGTCACCGGACTATACTGTGCACAGCAATACGAGGGGTGGTCTTCTACTATTACTACTACTACGACAAAAGACGCCGTTGCCGCTGTTACTTATACCACTGTGTCTGGCTTGACAGTTTCCATGGCGACGCACACACCCACACAATGGCAACGCGCACCAGCATCAAGCATCTATGGATAATCATGACATCGTCTCGCTTCCTCCCACGCGTAAAAAAAATAAAATAAAATAACGCGGCGCTCCCCCGTTAGTATTAATGATCTCGGCGAGATGTGACCAGCTGCGTCGTTTGTAGTCGAATGTAGCGCATGTGCGAGTTTGTACAGTGCGCGCGCAGGCTCACGCTGTCTTTAGCCCATTCATATGCTAATTGGGTTATCGGCATATGACACTCGTTAGCTCATTTATTCGTTGGAACAATGCGTCGGTTTTGTAAAAAAAAAAAAAATAGAATTGGCATTCGGTGAAGCGAAGACCTCCGACATGGGTTATCTGATTGAAATATTGTGTCCTTATGTTGACCAGACGGCTACTAGCAAAATAACTCCTTAAATCAAATCAAATTACGTTACAATAGATACTAGCACTACTTTGAACAATAACGTTGGTATGAACATTAGCAAAAGATTAGATTCACATTTTAAATGTTATCCTTATGTTGACCAGACGGCTACTAGCTAAGTAACTCTAAATCAAATCAAATTGAACTAGCTAAATCGTTCTGCTTACTAGCTAACTAAGTGGATCGCTAGATAATGTTGATAGCTTTGTAACTAAACAGCTACAGCTGCACACGTTTAAACGTCATCCCTACATTTTATCCTTTCAATAAATCATCATGTAAGTACAAGAGGTCATGCGTGCCGGACGTCGCCGTGATTTAACATTTGAGACTTGTGTCCTGCGTCAATACCCCGGCGTAAGTCATTAGCATGAACGGCTAGCGCTCGTGCGTGCGCACCAGCGCGTCGATAGAATCGCTCGATGCGAGTCTTCGGAGACATTCCCTGGAGGAGGACGCTCTGACCGGCCGACTGGCTCGCTCCGATTATCGATCGAGCGTTAATGACGGCGTGTGTCACAAAATCAAAGCAGGGGTCCGTCGCGGTTGCAAAATTAAAAAAATGTTTCTCTTGTTCCAGCGGCGGCGGGCCATGCATTTTGGCATGTGGGCCTTGCATGATCACCTCGCAATTATAAAAAAAAAACACCAATACTACACAAAACCCCAATTTAAAAGCATGTAATGGAGCTACATAAATTATCTGGCGTAGTTCAGAATCAATACTTATCTAATAACATGACAAAAATATATAAAATACAGATGATTATTACCAGTATTAATGTTTGCAGGTCACAGCAGATGTTTTGAAATTCGCTGTAAAACGGTAACAAAAAGGGGGACTTCTGATTGGTTTAAAAAAAAAACAAAAAAAACGAATATCCATATCGGCAACTAAAAGTTGTGCAGCAAAGGGAAACACGACAAAATCACTGATAAGAAACTGATGGGAAGAAATTAATACAATATCCTGTGACAATTGCGCAAATCTCATTTCCGTTGTGAAGTTTTCATAAACGTTCATAAAAGTCAAAGTTCGGAATGGTCATGCACTGACGCTAATCCTATCAAAACTCGCGAGTTGTCCCGGCTGGTCCTCTGATATGATAACTAAATTAGGTGATTTGAGGTCACGGCGGCAATGAAAAGAGATGCTATTTTCTGAGTTTCATGCCTGCGTATGCCATCAATCTGATGGCATAATATGGTATTTTGAGGCCTCGCATACTTTTGCTTCTATTGCAGTCGTTTTTGTCCGTTTGCTGCCGGAGATCTGCAAATGGAATCTATCCGCACTGTGTCGTGTCTCCTGTGCATTCACCTGGGGTTGCCTGCGCTAAAATTAGCCTACCAATTATGAGCAATTAGCATCAGGCCTTTTGGGCCCCCGCAGCGGATTCACTCCCAAACACCCTGCTCTGCGTCACACCGCGGAATCCACGAAGCGGCGTGTCGGATCGGCGCGGGAGTGGAAAGTTGATACGCGAGTCGGTGACACAACACAGCAATGTGTGCCATTAGAAGTTATTGTTAAAACTGCTTTTCGGGGGGGGGGGGGGATTGAGCTGGATCATAGAACATCTGTGCGGTACGTGGGGCACCGTCAAACAGCAGCTAAATTAAATTAGCAGAAGAATGACACAGTATTGCACAGACCTCTCCGACGGTTGTTAACACGCACAAAAACATTCATTGACTCAATTTATTTGCACAGCAGACCCATATTTCACCTTTTTTGTAAATCCAATTAACTTTTTTTCCCATTTTTTTCCTCAATATTTTTCATGTTTGGGTGATGGTGGCATTTTTAGCCTAAAATTTGAGTTATCCCCCCTCCACATACTTGCAGATGCGCGACCAGTAGATTTTCCGTTTCATTTTTTTATTCTTTTAAAAATTATTACAGTACAGGCGCGGTTCTCCAACGTACCCGTTTTCAAACGAAAATTTTGAGATTTTTTTTTCTTCTGTTTTCGGACGAAAATCGGTACTCGAACACCCCGACAAAACCCGGAAATAACATATTTCGCGCGGCCCGACCAGCAGACCCACCTACAACGCGCTTTGTTATTGTCAATCCGAACGAACCCCCGGAAAAAAAAACATTGAAATAACATAACTTGCGCGGAGGTCGATTCGGTTTCCGAACAAATTGGTTTTCGAAAGGAAAAATTTGAGATTTTTGTGCTTCTGTTTTCATAAGAAAATCAGTACTCGAACGCCACAAACAAAACCCGGAAATAACTGAACGTGCGCGGCCAGACCAGCTGACCCACGACGCGCTTTGTTATTGTCAATTCGAACTAACCCCTGGAAAAAAAAAACAGAAATAACAGAACTCGCGCGGCGGTTTATTCGGTTTTTGAACAGATCGGTTTTCGAATGAAAAATTTGAGATTTTTGTGCTTCTGTTTTCAAACAAAAGTCGGTACTCGAACGCCACAAACAAAACCCGGAAATAACATAACGCGTGCGGCCTGACCAACTAACCACCCACGACGCGCATTGTCATTGTCAATTAGAACGAACCCCCGAAAGAAACCCGGAAATCACATAACGCCCGCGGCCCGACGAGCTGACCCGCACACGACGCGCTTTATAATTGGCGATTCGAACGAACCCACGGAAAAAAAACGGGAAATAACACAACTCGCGCGGCGGTTGATTCGGTTTTTGAACCGCCTTCAAGAACGGATTGTGGTCGAGATCCGAGGCTCTTCGTGCATCGAAAAGTCTGTCGTTCAACATTTTAGCAGTGGCCCTCTGAGCCACCCCGTTGTCTGGTGCTAATTCCGTTGTGCAGGATCGCCTTCGATGTTCTCACAGACAGCCTATATGGAGAGAAAAGGCTTAATATGACGGCAGATTACTTCTCCACGCGGATTAGGCCCCTGGCATATTCGGCAAAGTGGGTCATGTTTTTTTTTTTTTGTTTTTTTTTTTTGGGGGCTGAGGGAGTGAAATTGTTGAGTTTTTGAAGCCTAATAATGGAGTTCTGCCCCGCGCTGTAGGTCAGGAACGCTTCGGGAACATGACGCGGGTGTACTACAAGGAAGCGGTGGGGGCCTTCGTGGTGTTCGACGTGACCAGGGGGTCCACCTTTGAGGCCGTGTCCAAGTGGAAGCACGACCTGGACAGCAAGGTGAAGCTGGCCAACGGAAGTCCCATCCCCTCGGTGCTACTGGCCAACAAGTGCGACCAGAACAATGAGGGCTACAACAACATGACGCTCATGGACAACTTCTGCAAGGAAATGGGCTTCCTGGGCTGGTTCGAGACATCCGCTAAGGTGAGACGTCGCAACGGCACGCGGCATACATAGAACTCCGTTTGGGGTGTTTAAGTCGGGGGCCCCAGATAACGCACGGTGGAACTTGGAAGTCAAATTCACGATTTGAAAACGTCCTCTTCTCGTTTCTCTGCTAACGGCGGCAGGACAGCCTTTGCCCCATCGTGCTACGGAAACGGCGCCTAGCATAAATAATGTACTCTTTTGTTGCGCTCTATGATGCTTTTATAGTACAGTATAAAAAATTATGCACTTGTTAGGCTGCTGGAATGGATTAGTGGCATTTCGTTTAATTTTAATGGGAAAAATTAACTTAATGTTGCTATAGAGCTCGTGGACGTGACATCACTGCTAGGTTTGCCCGGCAAACCAAGCTGCTCTCCACTGTGGGAGCCGTTGAACCGGAGCAGATTTTTCAAATCCCCCGAGAGTTGTTGTGCTGTTGGTTGTCAAAACAGATTAGTCGGATGTTCAAAAATATCATTCTATGGAATACCAGATGAAAATACCAGAAAATATCGATGGATTTTGGCAATTAAACATTATGGATGGTGCCCAACCAAAATATGCACACGCCTGCGTAGCGATCGCTCCATTTCAGGTAGGAATTATTATTCTCAATCTCACATTACCGAGAAATATTTACAATGCCAAATTGGCTCATTTGAGAACAATGCGTACTAAAAAAAAAAACAATTTCTGTCGCAGAGGTTTACGGAGGTTAAGTGTGGCCACAATCGCTTCCGTGGAGACACCCCCCCCCCCCCAGTCATCGTTAATGAATGAGAGTTTGTGTAAAACCAGGGGTCATTTAATTAAATATTGGTATTTGTATTGAATACTAGCTGAAAAGATTGATGGATTCCGGCAATGGTTAACGTGTCACCGAGCACACTTCCCCGTTCACGAGCCGTCAACCCGTCACTGTTTGGGATTTATTCCTGATGAGAACAGATCCAGGAACTAAGTATTTTGCCTGCGTCCAGACTTTTATACGCTTTCAAACTTTTCCATGTAAATCTCGACGACTTACTTACGAGATACGCGTGTAGATCCAGTTGTCCAATTTCTTCTCGGCGAAAACATCGACTTTGGCATTAAAAACGGGTCCTCTATGCCGAGTTTCTCTAATTTTTCAACGTACCTTCGTTTATTTTCACCTTCTAAATGTCTAACTGTATCGGACAAGACTCTTGGCATCGTGTGATACAACGTCATTTTCGTGACGTAGGTGCACGAGCTTTATATTGATAGAATGATCTCAGTCACCAAAATAATGAAAACTTATAAGTCACCCCACTTTGTACATATCGGACTACGTTGTAAAAGTTTCTGGGAGCGCCTTCTATGTCTCAGTATCATTACGTCATTTGGATAAAGACACGCTTGGCTTAGCACTGCTGGTTCCCTTCCTTTCCTCCCACCGTCACTTCCTGCAGATGCCACAAGCACGTGTCCCGTGACATTCCACCCCCCGGCCCGCTCTGTGTATCTCGTCATGAGGCCCGAACGTTTTCGGCCAACGCGCGTTGTAGTCTTTGCACTGACGTGCGCACTTCCCCTCACGGGCGACAACTGTTAAGTCCTCCCACCGGGCGAGCCGAGCCCGCTTCTCCTTTTTCTGTGTCGCGCTGGTTTGCGAAACCTGCCGTGCGTATTGTTCAACGCAGATGCTTTCAAACTACTCCCAAGATGTGTGGAGCCTGCTTTGTCGCGGTATCACATGACGGCGATTTGAGGATGCGCTCTGCACAGCTAACAGGGTTAGAGGTCATCTGAGAGATAATTGTGTTGCGGTGTATCTAACTTTTTCTCCCCCCCCCCCCTTTTAAAAAGAAAAAAGTCTCGCCTCTACTATCCGTTGGAATATTTTCCCTCTCACATAGAAGCCTTTTATTCTCTGTTTTTTCCACAAGTAACTACAAACATATGACGTTGTGTAATGTTTTTTTCTCCCCTTTTGTTGGCCTCGGAAGTATTCTGCGCTCTACCGAGTGCCGTTCTCATCATGCTCTCTGTGGCTCTGCAGCGGTTCAAAATCGACATTTATTCCATCCATCCATTTTCTTTGCCGCTTATCCTCACAAGGGTCGCAAGGAGTGCTGGAACCTGTCCCAGCTGTCAACGGGCAGGAGGCGGGGTACACCCTGAACTGGTCGCCAGCCAATCGCAGGGCACATGGAGACAAACAGCCGCACTCACAATCACACCTTGGGGCAATTTAGAGCGTCCAATTAATGTTGCATGTATTTTGGGGTGTGGGAGGAAACCGGAGTGCCCACCCGGAGAAAACCCACACAGGGACGACGGGGAGAACATGCAAACTCCACACAGGCGGGGTTTGAAATCGAACCCAGGTCCTCAGAACTGTGAGGCCATCGTTTACCAGCTGAACAACCGTGCCGCCTCGACATTTAAATAAATATAATAAATAATCAATAAATAAGGAAAAAATACATTTAATAAAATTAATTAATAAAAATACACCGTGCTCCTCAGAGAGGCTTATCAAATGTAGTAATGTGCAATATCTATATTTTTTTAATGAGGGTCAAATTTGACTGATTGATGAACCAATCAAAGGAGGGTAAAAAAATGCGGAAATCATCAACGATAAGTTTGCTGATCATGGGATGATGAATTTGAAATTTGATAAAAAGAGAAACAGTCATACTAATTTGAGTGACATGGGCATCGTAACTAATACAGCAGAAGCTGGAATCGGGTTGGACAAAAAATTAATAGTTCCAACATTCACGAAATGACCATGACTTCATGCAATTTCATAAACAAAAAATATTGCTGAAGAAACCCTAACAATTTATACAAACTTGCAAAAGAAGCCTCCTTGCAGTACTCCAGATGAAATAATTTTATATGTAACGCATTCTCGCTTGGCTCAGCGTCACGCCACTTCCTTATCTCGTTTACGCGCGCACACACCCTCCTCTCGCCGTCATGTGAACGGCGGCGCGTGGGTGTGACGTGCCCGCTCGTCTTCGTGCGTGACGCGGCAGCCGATCGCCCCCGTTGGAACAGCGCTACGTCGGTCCGCCGCTTGTCACGAGGGGAAGTGAGCGGGCCGCTCCGGTCAGGAGGTTGTTCGACTTCTCCCGTGCAAAAAGAAAAAAAAAATCGATCGTGTGACTGCAGTCACATGCCTCACATTGATCGTGACCGTGAGCCTTCGAACAGCAGATCGGACAACCCGAGTCACAAGTTTTCATTCATAAACATTGATTGACTCGTCTTTTTAAACGCTATCCATATTTTGGAGCTGCACGGTGCAGAGAAGGGTGGGGGGGGGAAGGACATTAATATTCATTATCTCTTCAATCTACGGTGTGTGACAAAAAGTAAGAAAAGAATGTCTGTTGTCTTAGCTGCCCTCGAGCTGCCTGTGAAAATCATTTGCCAGCTGTTGCCTGACCGCAAGACTTCATAGAAAGACGGGCGCTGGACTAACAGAGCAATTCTGCTGTCTGGCTTGCGAGAGGGCTTCCTTGGCATCTCATAAATTGTTCAAATTTGTCGCCGTGAGACGGCACAGTCTTAATGCGATTTTGACAAATATCAGTCAACGTTTTCACACTACACACTAAAAGTTGGTATTTTCCAACCTCGTCAGTTTGGAATCATCTGTTCCGGTCCACCAGTGTTTTTTGAGAAGTTGAAAACATCCATCCATCAATCTCTCATCCACAATAGTATTGTAACTTGTAAAAACAGAATCACTAAATTAAAGTGAATATCAAGAATTAAACATTTTGTGCAGCTGGTAAAACGTTGGCCTCACAGTTCTGAGATCCCGGGTTCAATCCCGGACCAGCCTGTGTGGAGTTTGCATCTTCTTCCCGTGCCTGCGTGGGTTTCCTCCCACATCCCCAAAAACATAAATTGGACACTCTAAAATTGCCCCTAGGTGTGATTGTGAGTGTGATTGGTGGTTTTGCTCTATGTGCCGTGCGATTGGCTGGCTACCAGTTGTTGGTGTACCCCCCTTTTTGTCCGTTGACAGCTGGGATGGGCTTCAACGCTCCCTGCGACCCTCGTGAGGATAAGAGGCCAAGAAAATGGATGGATAATTTAGTGCTCCAATTCAATTCATTGTGCTGGTCCATCTGGTGTGCCAGGCATGGCCACCGGGAGGCGGTATAATACACTCATGGTTACACAAATGAGGAAAAATAGACTTTTGTAAAACTACTAAGTGACTAAGTTTGAGTGAAATTTGTCATTTTTTTGCAGAGGGAATAAAATAAAATTGTCATATTATCTGTCTAAATGTGTTGCTGAACCCTTTGTGTTCAAATATCCATTGTTTTAAGACTGCGACTAATGATGCGACCAGTTAGCATGTCAATGGCATTTTGCATTTTTGTTAGCATTAAGTTTTCTACAAGAAATTGTAGATTGAAATACACAACGTGCACTTCACGCTTCCTTCTGTATTTCTGTTTTCGGATTAGTGTGACACTCAACTTCATCTGGGAGTGGCAATAAACAACTAATAGCCTCTTTTTACCCTGCGCTCCTCCCGCAGGACAACGTCAATGTGGACAAGGCGGCCAAATTCCTGGTGGAGAACATCTTGGCCAACGACAAGGGCTTGCCGCACGAGGAGAGCAACGGAGACCGCATCAAACTGGACCAGGACACCGTGGCGGCGGAGAGCAAGCCGGGCTGCTGCTAACGCTCAATACGTGCACACTAACAGTCTCGCGCGCACACGCCCCTTTTAAGTGCAAGCCCGAGTGGGAAAATGTTTCGTGAAAGCTCCAGGAGGACTGAGGCTTGTTTGACCTGCAGTTTTATCTTTTTTAAATTCTTAAATAGTATCTTTCCCTCGAGCAAAATGTTATCTTGATGGCCTCCAAAATAGCTTCAGTCTCTGTCCATCACCCTCAAAACGCTCCGTATCTGTTTTCTCGACTCTTTTCCTCGCCACTAACAATTAACCGCAGCCCCTAAATACTTGAAGCTGGCTCGTCGGCCCTGGACTTTATCTGACGACAAGGGCTGGGGCTTATTTTTCCATTTTTATGATGACAACGATTGAGTTGGAGAACTTGCAGAGTGCTTTTTTTTTGTGTTTGTGTGTATCAGACACCTTTGAGTGTTTTCCACCCTGTTTGCTGTAAAGCTGCCCGACCCTTTTTTTTTAAAAGGTATTTTAAAGCGCTCTCATTTGTTGCTCTATATTCAATTTGACTCCTGCGTCACACAGTTACGTATTAACATTGTTATTGTTTTGTTTTTATAGCTGTAAAAGTGATACATGCAGCAGTTCTGACATATTTTGCTGTACTTCCTCAAATAAATGTCTCTCCCTGACTGCTATTTGAGGAAATACAGATGTAAAAACATTTCTGTAATACACATAATTTTGAACACTTTAAGCACTCTATTTTTATTTTAAGGTTGGAGCGAAGCTAAGGATGTAGCTGATTTTTGGTCCGTCTTAAAAAATGTGTCACACTCATGCATTATTTAATGCCTGAGATTAAAAAAAAAATACTCTCCTTGTTAGGTTTAAATGTGAAAATATTGTGAAGAGAATAAATATTTTAACTGCTGTACATTGATTGCATGTTCTCGTGCTGTCTAGATTAAATTGTATTTATCTTGTGCGTTGGGTTTTGGTGTGAATTGTCTAACAATACAACAGCGTTGCTGATATTTACGCACAGTAATAGTGTTGACAGTGGCGGTACTCGTTTGTTATTAATAGTTCTATTTACATATGCAATTTCATCCTTTGCTCGGTTAGGTTGAATATAAAATACCATTTTTGATTGAGCGTATATTAGAATTATTATTATTTGTATTTACCTTACACAATGATGAAAAATGCATCAGCTCATTTAAGATGTTTGAAATTACTCATTCAACATATTTTTCCTTTCTTGTGATTAATCAATCATTTTAAAACAATGTAACTTAAAATTTGTTAAATATTTCGGAAGGAAGTTCCGCTAGTTGACGTTGATCACTAGTGACGTAATAAACAGCTGACTTAACGTAAACAATGAGTTTAATGAGGGAATCCACCAAATCAAAATATAATATTTTAAGGAGTAAGGAATGAGTGAACAAATCCGAACGCAACGTCGACGTTTTTGTTTGTCGTGGTCATGATGGAAGGAAAGAAAAAGCTGACCGACTTCCGCTTAGCAACCAGAGACGGAACAACTCAAGACTGCAACTACGTTATCATGGCAACACACTAAACATTTCAGTGCGACACCAGAAAAAGGATAAAGTAGGCACCTGTCGCCGGGTAACCACTTAAAAGATTAATACTTCTATGATTACTCGAACGCTTGTTGGACGTACCGCGCAGAATTCGCCATTAATGTGCTAATTGGGAAGATGGTGCGGTTTAATTTGACGGCTAACGGTGTTTAAACACACCTTTGCAGGGCGGAGGGGTGACTTTCAAGATCTAATATTGCCACGGTGAGATTTTCCATGACGCACAAATGTCAAAAGCCCAGTTCAAGAAAAAGGAGTCGACTTCCAGCAAAATATCCGACGTGCAGGCAGAGTGAGTTTGGCTTCCTACTTGCTATTTAACATGAACCATAAAGTCAGCGTGTTAGCAGCTTCTTACACATTTCGAAAGCCTTTTCATAAACTTTGTCATGTGTCTTAAAATTGTTCTACACTGGTGCCACAGCCCTTTAGTTTGTATACTTGTGTGGATTCAGATATTTATTATAGCTATTTGAAGTTTGCTCTAGGAGGACTTGGAAATGTAGAAATTGGAATATTGATGCCATTTATGAATCAAGCAAGAGGGAAACAAAGGGTTATGACCCATATGTTTTTTGTTAGAATGTATTTCCTGAGCATCTATTACTTTTCCAATCTTCTAAAAATATATGTATTAGGTTCAGTGAAGGTTTAAATTGTCCATATCAGTGTTTATGTTTGTCTGCAAGTGCTCTGCAATTGGCTGGTATCACCTCAGACGAAACTACAAGTGCTGCCAACGTCTTAAGAAGAGAGTTTGACGTGTGCCCTCCCCTAATTTCAGAGTATGTTCTGTACCCGCCGCTTCCACCGAGACCCTGGACGACGTGTGGCCCGAGTGGACCGACGGCGACGTCTACAGGGAGAAATGGGACTCGGGCAAAGTGCCAGAAGACCCGAAGAATGCCAAGGCTCCCAGTTCGACTGTAAAAGAGCAGAGAGTTGAACCTCGGCGCAACACAAATCGCACAAATCATTTTATATTTGTCTGTTCCAGGTGTACTTTGATGACCCAGAGGGGAAAATTAGCCTGCCGGCATCTTTGAAAGTGCACTACTGGAAGCGTCCTACAGAGTTCCTCGTAAACATGGTAAAGATTAAAAAAAAAAAATGTTCTATCGGTAAAATGCAGAACAGCCCGTTTATTGAAGGGTCTATGTTCCAGACTCCCGTACCCCGATCAGACACTTCACACTCTCTGCATTAAAGCAAATCGCTTCTAACATGTTCTTTGCGGTTCCACAGTGATATTTTAATTTCAACACTTTTCAGTTGCACTTCCTTCAGTGGAGGATTGAACGATTCCTTGAAGCCTTCAAATCTTTATCTCCCCCCCCCCTCCCCCGCCTCCCCATTTGAATCAGTCATTGCCAGATCACAATCTGCCTTTTTCACTCCTGCTGTCAATAGAGTTTAATTAAATCCCTGCGACGAGGCGCCGAGGCCAATCGCAATCGCTTTCCGCCGTCTCCAGGTTTTTGCGTGCGACGGCGTCTCTCTTCATCTCGCATTTCTGAAGACCGCCTTATCGACGGAAGCGCTGACGCGTCGAGGTCGTCTGCGGCACGCCACCCTTGACCCTCGCCTGACCTCTCCCGCCATCAGCTAACGCCAATGTTAATATTTAATTAGCCGTTCTTTGGAGTCTATTAAGGTGTCAGTAGAATGTTCATCCAGGGTACGGCAGTCTGGGGAGTATCACGGTGAGGTTAGACCGGCAAAGCCCCCCCCTCCGGGGAAGCGTTAAGTAGGACACACATTGGTGTCGACTTTAAAAAGGTTTCCTGGGATTGCGGCACGGCTCTGTTTTGTACAAATGTACTCATTTGCACCCATGTGGTTTATTTTAGGTGCCCACAGTTGTTGAGAACACACTGAACTTTGACCTGGTGTCCTCTAATCAGCATCTGCTTTGCAGCGAGGTTAGTACGCACTCATTTGTTAAGGGAAATTTACAAACTAAAGCTGCAGCGACGTGCGATGGGCATAAATGAACATAGCTGGGAAAAATAGTCACAATTTTGAAGTTGAAGTACTGGTATGTCCCCGCAGATGTAGCTTGTACATTTGCATATTTTTCTCTCCTTCTCTGCCCAAGATAATGAGATGGATCATCAGTGAGATTTATATCATTTGGAAAGTCTTCCACCACCCCGAAGCTTCAGACCAACACGGCTGGAAACCTTGGGAGCACATCTACTCGCTGTGCAAGGCCGGGAAGGGCCACGTGCCCCTCTTCAACAGCTACGGGAAATACCTGGTTCGAATCTTCTGGATGGTGAGCGTCTGTCACGCGGAAACCTTTTTGGAAGCCGGCGCGTCTCGGACTTACGGTAGTGCCTCTCCGTGATAGTGTTTTAGGCTGCCGCTTGAAAGTGGCCCTGGGTCTTCACCTTCTTTATAGTTGACGTTGATCACTAGTGACGTAATAAACAGATAATATCGAAATACAAAAGATTGTTCTGGTAAGATTGAATTTATTTCAGTTGTTCAACTCTAAAAGCTAAATTTGTGCAATGTTGCCTTCAGATAAAAGTATATTTCGTCTTTCAAATCATCTTTCCCTATTGAAATGAATGGAACTGTCATTAATCTGTTCTGGCCTCCCCAACAAAACAAACAAAAAGAGTTGTAATGCATTTTTAAAGTGGAAAGTAATACTCAACAGTATTGTGCTTTATAAGAACATACAGTAATTACAAAGATTAGAATGAAAAGGAAATAGATGGTTTTTGCATCATGATTTAATGTTTCAATTCAATTCACGCTACTGGTCCTTCTGTTGTGCAAACACAAACCAGGAAGAATCACTATTTTCGACTATATTCGCAGAGGATAAAGAATATATGTCTTTGACTATTGTTATATTTTTTGTCTACATGTTACTCCAGCTTCTAGTAGCTTAAAGGGTTATAACACCACTACTCGATGCTAATCATTAGCCCGTCAATAGCATTTACCATTATGTGTTAGCATTAGCTATCGGGAGCATTCTTACACAGAAAACGCACAACGCAAATTGTAATTGCCTTTGTTTTGTGTTCTGTTGTTCGGAGTAACATTTGTTCTGCACAGTTCATTCAGTGATTGAAAAATATCTTTCTGTTCTGTGGACTGGGTAAAGAATTTTTAAAGAAACCCTGAAGGCCTCACTATGATCCAATAAATATGGATTTCTCCTTGACATGCAGCAAAGTAAATGAATGTGACTAATGTTAAAATACGGGGATGTATCATCTTTGACCAATTCTGTAAGTGAAACGTGGTTGCAGTCAGCGGTTGCCGTGACAACGCGGCCGTGAACGTCGATGGGTTTTGTGATTTCCGAGCCCCGCCCCACCCGGAACAGCACAATGAATGGAATTGACGCATGAAATCCTGATTGATTGATGATTACCACCTCAAGCGTCTCATTCTTTGTTTAAAAAAAAAAAAAAAAAACTTTTTTTTAATCCACACTATCACTCTTTTTCTCACACTCTTTTTCACAATACCTACAACTCCTCTTATCTGGGAGCTTTGGATCAAGGGCCCCTGGATTGAGGAGAAGTCGAGTTACACACTACTCCTAATCCAGTTGCCCGGGACTTAACCCTCCCCAGATAACAGCGGCCGGGATGCTGGAGAATTTTCACATGCGCTGCTCATTCAGAGTTTGTTTAAGTTCTGTCCATTTGCGCGTCGAATTCTACCACCTTCCACGGGGTCGAAGTTGACGAGAACCAGAGCTACGTGGGCTTGTGTCACGTACTTCCCTGGTAGGAGACAGGCGCAGCTGTGAACAGGTTATTAATGGCCGTGCGCGCTGTTTTTTTTTTGTTTTTTTTTTTACCCTCCTCTATGCGGTGGTGTTGTTCACACAAAACACCACCCCAGACAGGTGCCGACACCACACGCTGTGCTAAAACAAACTCAGTCTTTGTTTCCAGGAGAAGAGTCTACTAAAACGGTCTTTCTTCCGTGCCTTCAGGGTTGCTGGAGGAAGATAACCGTGGACGACTCCATGCCGTTCGACCGAGACCACAATCTGCTGCTGCCGGCGTCCAGCTGTCGGTCAGAGCTGTGGCCCATGCTGTTGGCTAAGGCGCTCATCAAAGTTATTAACACGAGGCCGCGCTGCGAAAATGTCAACAGAAAGTGAGTGCCTCTCTTTCGGCATTTTGCGCAAGGTTTAAACATTTGCAGTCATTCGTTTCCCAGCATTTTTAATCAGGTTCCAACTGAAAGTTCCAAAGTTTCTACGTCAAAGGAGGCTTAACTACCGTAATTCCCGGCCTACAGAGCGCACCTGGTTATAAGCCTCACCGAGTGCGTTTGTAAAGGAAATACCATTTGATGCATACATACGCCGCAGCTGTGTAAAAGCCGCAAGTCCCACATTGAGACCCAGATTCAAACACGAGATATTTACAAAGAAAGAGTTGAACCCTAGCGCAGTGCTAACGCTAACAGGGCCGGTTAAAATAAAACTTACCGGTAAATATCACTGAGACAGGCGGCAACACGCTAGCACAGCGCTAACAGGGCCGGTAAAAGTCACGTCCTCGACACATATATTCCACCGGTCTCATTCTTACCTTTTCCGCTCGAGCGCCTCCTTGCGGCTGTGAGGAAAAAATGTACAAATTAGCCACATCACCGCATAGGGTTGAAAGCGTGTGAAAAAAGTCGCGGCTTGTAGGCCGGAAATTACGGTTGTCACAAATTTCAAATGAATGCTTTATCTCAAATGTGGAAAAAAGTACCAGAAAAATAGCAAAACAAGCAAGATATGAACTTGAGATAAAAATAAAAGTAAATGATACATTTACTCCCGGGGTGTCTTGATTAAAAGAGCTGTGACCTGCTTTGGGCAAAATAACCCAAGGATGCAGGATTGCAGCACAGTTTAAATCCCTTATTTTATCTCGCCATAATGACGCTGTTTTGAGCAGGCGGTCCTGTCTCACGCAAGGGAGCTTCTGCCAAGACGAGTACAGATTTTGTAACCCTAGTGAGTAAATTATTGAGCCAGTATTGAGTGCGAATCGTACGCCACCACCCACAAAGACAGCACGGATTGGTATTTTCATTCTTGTCGGGCGGCTCTTTGTTCCCACGCCGCTGAATTGCACCTTGTCAAGCAGCGTGCGGATCCACACGTGACGTTTGCAGCCGGCGCGTTCGACGCACAAATAACCCCCAACCGCTAACCGCGTTGACAACTTCACGCAGCTGTGCTTTGTGTTTGGTTTGAAAGTGGCTCTGGATCATCACCCAGCCTGCCTTCCCGAATCACCTGTCGGACTCAAACTTGGTGGCCTGTCAGTGTCACTGTGGCGTGTATAGAAAGTGGCTGTCCCGCTGTCCACTGAAGGTTAACCAACAAATTAATCTTTAATCTGAGACAGGAAACAAAGGAGACTTTCTCTCTCTCTCTTTCTCTAGTGAGGCATTCATAAGTCATAGTGGTTGTAGTTCTAAATTTTGTCCCTTGGGCAAAGAATGTATTTTCATTTTTCATTTTTTTTTTTTACTAAACTGCAGAACTTTGGTCTTGCATTCACTGCTCTGAGTGTCAAAATTGTCGACCAGACACGACAATTCCCAAGGGGACCAATTAGATCTTATTGGGGCCATCTGTTTCGACTGAAACGTACTCCCCGTCGTCCTCTTTACTCCACAAGAGTGCTTGGACGCTTGAAAGTGATATTTCCGTGGTGAAGGCAATTGCCATTGTCTGTTTTATATGCATTATACTTTTATATGTCACTGACATGCCGACAAACCCCTGGTTGCCGAGATAAAAAATGTCCGTATCTTCTGTTTATGGCCACTCTCAGCTGAAGGTTACTGGAGACAGACCTGTGCAATAATCACAGGCATATATTCTTTAGCTTCTGCAAAGAACAATTAATATTACTGCCGTACTGAGAAGCTGTACGTCAGTATACTGGATGTCCCTCTTATATTACCTCGAGGTGGCATAATAGTATTAGTATATTTATTTCAATAGGGGAACATGATTTGAGATACAAGTGGTCGCCCGTTAGCACAAATGATGATTCCCTTTGGAAAAATGGTTGTTCATGGATGGTAAGAATTGTATTTTTGTTTATTTTATTTGCACTGTGATGGTTCCCTAATGTCGCACCTGCACCGGTTTTCCCTCTCAGCAAAATGGCGCAGCTGTCCGACGAGATTGGAGAGTTCAACTTCATCCATCACCTTACCGGCTGGATCCCGGAAATCAGTCCCATAAAGTAAGAAGTTCACTTGCTCGCCGTGCCGCTCCACATTACTTTTAAGTCTTTGCTCATCGTTGTGGGAAACACAGATTGTAAAATCCCGACAGAACTTTGGTTTGTAGCAGCCATGTTGCGTAAAATTCCAGAGCTTGTACTTTGAACTCCAACTAGGGAGTTTGCTTAAATCAGCCCGAATTGGAAGCCAAGCTTTTTTGCATTTGCTATCTCATGACATTTGGAGGTGGAGCAGAGGAAAATCCCGATTTCTCTAGTTTTTTTTTTTTTTTTTTTTAATCCTTTGGGGCACAATACGATGCAATGTTTCACAGTAAAAAAAAACAACAACAAAACAACAACAACCCAAATGATTCTTTTGCCCCCACCTAGCTACGTGTGCCGCAGAAAAACCTGGGATTTCTTACAAGGCAGCATCCCCGAATTCATGCACAAATGCGCAAAAGTGGAGCAGAAGAAGCACCACCATCATTCGAGGAGGAGTGCTGCCCTCGGGGAACACAGGAGCCATCGGGACGTGGACAGAAACTCAGGTCACAAGCGCAGTGCTACGCTAACGACGTTTTCTATCGATTTACATAAGTAAAATTTATAGGTAAATGCTGGGTGGTGGTCTAATACCTCCTGTATCCATAATTAAATGCATATATAGGATGAAAATGAGTATTTCTTTTAGTTTTTCATTTTTTTAAACGGCATAATCTGGCAGGTAATTATTTCCTTGCTCAGTCCCGATACATAACCAACCTTTACAGTGTCATCTCTCTTGATTAGCTACAGGGCACGGGAACAGCTCCAGGAGCAAACACCCCCGCCCTCTCCCCTCCGAATGTCTTTTGAAGCGCCACTTCCTGTTTTCTTTATGTATTATGGAGCGCAGGGGGCGGGTCCATCCGTGTACGCTCAACGATAAATATACGGCTTTTGGGAGCGGCGCAGGGTGAATTGCCGCGCGAGGCGGCAAGTGTGCTCATCCCATGACGGCAACATCGAGATAAAAAGATAATTGTCTCGTTATGACTCGAAAAGCACGCGGGTTGCAAATCCACAAGTCTGTCCCTATTCGGTCCCGAGTACCCGTTATGCCGTTAAAGGGCAGCTGCTCCCGTCGTTTTCATATCGAATCTGCGTTCCACCGCCGTAACTTGCAACGCGGTGAGCGGCTCCTGCGTTCAATTCTTAATGCGCTGCCTGTACATTAATCCTGCAGTGCTCCCATTATGGCTCTCTATGGTCCTTTTAGATTGACTTTCCATGTCCCTGAGCAATTTATTTTTTTCTATCTCAGATGATATAGTTTTGAAATGCAACAGGTTTAAATGTTAGATAACCTACACACTGTGTTTGACCTCGGCACGGAGATTCTCTCGACTGAAAAGTTGTCTTTTTGTGGTGTTGTTGTTAGCCATGATTCATGACTGTGTGTGCACGTTTCTCAGGTAAATTGGTGGTGTGCGCCAGCTTCTATCCCAATCAGCTACACGATGATCCCTATGTGTACACGAAAATGGTATGCGGTTTTACTGTTGTGGACTCGCTGAATGGGTTCTGTAGTATATGCGTAGTGTGCAGTTTTATATTGTACATTCAGGTACTTGCATCCGTGTTTAAAAGTACAAAGGAGTGTTAGAGCCACACTAAGTAAAGGGAACACAAAAAGGACAGTAACCATAAAGATGCTATGTTACAAGTTAAAAAATAAAAACAAACTCTCAATATAAAGAATTAGGTCCCAGGAGTCAGAAAATAAAGTACCATATATTTGTTAGAAAATACTTCTCGTTAGTTTTTAATAATAGGGCCCAATTAATTTACAAAAAAATGAAGGCTTTCTTTTCTTGTGAATTGAACTTTAATTTCCACATTGAAAACCTTTTTTCCTTGAATATTTTCACTAAAATAATGATGTAAGTAATGTTTTGACTGTTATTGTAAATTTACATCTTATCTTGTAATGCTGTGCTCTCATACAATTATGACAATTCTCCCAGTAAGACCTACATAACATTACTTTGTGTACACATTTTTCACATTCTGCCTTATGGGGAAAATTTTACCTTTTTTTTCCCCCTCATGTTAAAATTTTGACTTCACACCTGTAAAGGGACATTTTTACTTTTTTTCCTCATTTTCTATCTTGTAAATTTATGACTTTTCTCATAGTCACATTGTTGGATTTTAATTTGGGTCTCCTAAAATCTTTTTTTTTTTTCAACATTAAAAACTAAAATATATAAAAAAAAATGTAACTTGTCCCAATGTTATTGCTGACTTTTAAAAATAATTTTATTTAAATTAACCTTTATTCACATTTAAATTATGTACTTTTCCTTTATCATACTTAAAATATATTTTACATTTTTGTCGTTACTTTAGTATCTTGGTAAATGTTCTCGTAAATCTTTTTTTTTTTTTTGTAAAGTTTAGACTGATCAACTTTTTTTTTGTCTTTTTTTTTTTTTTTTTTGGCCGCCGTGCAGGCTGATTCTTCAGAGACTTTGCGCCACTACAACCTCTGTCTGCGGCACAGCCACGTGGTCCTGCTGACCCAGACCCGAACGTGCCCCTTGGAGTTACCACAAGAACCGCCGCCTGAACCGCGATGGAAACTGATCCGCAAGAAAAGCAAGAAGCCTGTGATCAGCGATGAGCCACGGAGTAAGCGGGAAGGAACGAGAGCACGGGGGGGGGGGGGGGGGCGGGCGTTGGGGGTACAGAGGCGTATATCAAACCATTTTGTGAAAGTCTGTGACACGGTGTAGGTGAATGTCATGAATAAATACGAATGGAGCGCAAAGCAAATTCTAAATCAGGACGAGCTGTGCATGGGAGGTTATTCTGCTTTGGAAGAGAGCCACATTATTTCAGTAGTGAGGAGAAACTGCAGCTAGTTCATGTCTGACATTCACGCAAAACGTGCGATCACGAGTGGGTGTAACGTGCGTTTTGTGTTTCCCCTTTATCACAGTTATTCCTTTGTCTGAACCGGAGGAGTTCATCGGCATTGCCAGCCCCTTCATCGACCAGCGTGTCAGGATCCCACCTCGCCCTGCCAAAGAGTGGTGTGTGTGTGTGTTCTTTGAAATACTGTACATATATTTTTCAAAATGAATCATGACCTACCATATTATTTATTTAGCTGCGTTGTAGCGACGCATGAGTCATCTGTAGACAACACAGTCCGTCGCCGCAAACGTCTTGCCATATGATGCGCTCGTGTCCTGACGCTTCCTGAGACATGTTTTTTTTTTTTTTTTAAATATGTCAGGGTGGACAAGTGGAGCGTTCCGAGGAAGCAGCCCTACACGCCCCCTCTGGACCCCATCGCCGAAGGGGCGGAGAACGAAGGCTGCGAGGCCCTCGATCCCGACGCGGCTGAAAACGACGCTAACTGTGAAACTGCGGTCGAGGATGTGGAGGTACTTCTACTTTTTCCTACCCTGCAAGGGCACGTGCCGCATCTTACTTGAATCCAACATGACGAAGCAAAATACAATGAAAGGGTTCCTCGCCTATTCACATTTCACGACTCACAAATTTACTGATGTTCTTTTTCCCCACACATCTGTTGAAAACTCACCTATTTGCCATTTTTGCTTAAAGGTCAAGTGTCATCCTTATAAACGTTCTAAAATAGATATTGTAATAAAAAATACATATGACATTATTCACTTCAATGTCCATACGAAAAAATAAATACGAGCGGAGAGCGAGTCATCCATGCGCAAAGTTGCAGAAGTCTCATTTGACATCCAAGTGGTCGCCATATTGCCCGCAACGTCTGTCCATTACGTCACGCCAGGACATTCGCCATTGAAAACACGCTGTGCCACCTACTATGGGACACGGAAGCGCTTTTCAAAGAAGAGAACATCTCACAATCAAGTGAAGTGACCGGGGGAATATTACCCTATCCTTTCCAGCCATGTTTTAGATGATATGCGGATCACTTCTAACAAACAACAGACTCCCAGACAGTATGTATGAGCCAGCCCAGCCGTCGCCGTGCCCCTCGTTTGAAGCCGTGCTCAGCGCCGACGGGTACATCGACTTGTTACATTCTGTAAGGAATACGACCCCCCCCAAACTATATATATTTTTTTTAGTAGCTGTATACATACCTACCTGTCATTTGGAACCCACGACGCTCTCGTCCTTTGCACCCGTGCAATGCATTTTTCACGACGAACCGTGTCTTTTTGAAAAACATGAAGAATGAATCCATCCTCCCGAGTGTTGGAACATTATCCAGTAATACAACGAGCCGGCATTTTGGCCAACACGAAGGAACAAAGAACTACCTTCCAGCAGGTAAAACTAGTGGAAACAAACGAGACCACTTGAATCTGCTATTAACATCACTTCCTGCTTCTTCTCGAAAACAAATCCCTCGAGAGGATTTTCATGGCGGGAGTGACGAAAAGCCATATACGTCAAAATCATGTTGTGTGGTGAAAAAAACCAAACAAAAAAAAACGGATGGGTCCATTCCGGCTGCCTTTTTTTTTCATTAATAACATACTAAATATGCTTTTGATGACAGTGGACCTTTAACCGCCTAAGACCAATGGCTTGACTCCTCAAAGAGTAGCGCTACTTTGGACCCATGTTACAAAAAGTAATTTTGTATCATATTTTGTTGTATATTTATGGTTCAAATTCTTACTCTAGGCAATTATAAACCTCTCTAGCAGTGTGCCAATTATGCTTGGTCCCATTTGCGGGATTACCATAATAAAGTACACAATGCTTCCTCATCCTTGCTGCAATCCCTCGAGCCCAAGTCTCTTCCTGCCTCCTGTCCCTCTTCTCTTTCACTCTTTTGGCTGCAGTCGTCCGCCTCTCAATTTGCCGAACACGCATGTTTTGAAAATCCAGGAGAGCGCCGGACGAGCACGCAAGGGCTTCAGCTGACCTTTGAACCTGTGAGACAGACCCGCTAACCGTTTTTTCCATCGTGCTCCCAGTAGAAAACAAATCTTTGTGATTTCGATTTGAAAACTGCTTCACTCTTGTTGTACTCTAGACTCGCTTTTATTTGATAAAATGGTGTGTTGAGCACTGTTGGGGAAATAACTAATTACATTTCACAAAAATATATAATTTAATTCCCAACTTTATGTAATCGTAATCCATTACATTACTGAAAGAAATTGCATAATAAAATTACCATTACTTCTGGAAAATTCCATGATTGGAATTTTAGTGACATTTCAAAAAAGCTCAGTTTTTTTATTATTATTATATTTATTAGTTATTTCCTCGTAAGCCATTGTTGATTATTGGCTCTCTCTGGTCATGTGCCCTTCGGCTGTAGCCTCAGACGTAACATATTTTTCCAAATATGACCTCGAAGTGCTACTTTGTAATGCAATCTACATGTTAGTTTGCCCAAGATTTTAAAAAAGTTGAAACTAATTTAATATTTTTACCTTAATACAGACCTCATGTTTTTACAATTTTATGAAATATTGGATTAATGACCGTTTGATTCATTTCAATGGGGAATGCATTAATCGTAGTTGAGATGATCACTGAACGAACATTGCACATGGCGATGATGTTTTTAAAAATCTTTGGTTCTAAGGTCTCAAAAGTCAGTTCTTGCCCTCGCCTCCAAGTCTGCGGCTCATCATCTCGGCTTTCTGTGTTGTTGACAACAAGGCGGCCGTCACCCAATCTCAAAGTCACTTCTGTTGTCCTGCAGCCAGGCCACTAGTGACCGGGGGCACATCTGCAGCAAATGGAGCGCCAGAATAGACGGGAGACCAGGGCGGCGCGTTCACGACCACGACATCGGCGGCGGGAGAACGTAACCGACAGAGATAGTGTCGAATAACGAGGGCAGCGCTGCTGCTAATGAAACAGAGAACGAAGGAGGGAAAAATAGGGAGAAGCAGCCGAGCGAGAAAGTGAGATGTGAAATTAGAATCTCCGGCACGAGCCGGTCGCGCCGGGTCGCGCTGGTGGGAGGTGGCATATCGTGCATATGGAGGGGGGGGGGGGGGGGGCGTACAACTATTGCGGGAGCCATCAGTGTCTGTGTATCCTGAGGGGTTTTGGGGGGGGCTTTATTATTATACATCACTCAGTATACAGTTGAGATGAGTCAGCCTCTTGTGTAAGTGGGACCAGTGAGAGCGAGGTTACAGCAGGGTAGCACGGGCACAAGCTGTCGTTTAGTAGTGAGGATGATGCACCCGCCGGAGTGGGCAAGAGAAGGCGTTTTTGCCATTTTTGGTTTTTTTTTTTTTTTTGAACCCCTCCCCTTGTTTCTTCAACTCTTGCCAAAAGAATCAACATCTGCGCCGAGCCCCCCCCAGCAGGATTAAAAAAGAAAAGATGGTGGTGTCACATGACGCTCCTAATACCCCAATGGTTCTTTCCCCTCCCAGTTTAATGTGCTTTCAAGAATTAGGCCCCTTATGCAAGCATGCCGCCTTAACCTCGACTATTCTCGGAATGTGGTTAATCACCGAAGGTCTTCTGTGCTGTTCCATTTACGAGATGGGGGGGGGGGGTTGGGGTGTGGCTCTGCGGTCCAGATTTGATTTTGCTTTTCTTCCTTCATTCAAAAATCAGAGGAAATATGCAGGGAAATATCGCATATCGAGGAAGTCACTCCGGGAGAAGAGACTTAACTCTGCGAGCTGCGTCAAATAAAGCTCCAGGAAGTCTGGGATTAAAGAAATAGTCTGTTTTCCAGTTTTCAGTCCAGGACTGTGATTTGGTCGCACACACGCGCACACAAATGGCTTTCTAATCAGGAGGCACCAGATTAAAAACGCAGGAGTCTTGCACGTGAGGTTTGTCACGTAAAACCAGCAGTCGGTGATTGGACGGGACGAAGTATGCATAAAATTTGTTTTCATTGATACGGACGTGCCTGGCAGGTCTAATGCGGTGGTTCTCAAACGTTGCTCGCCAAGTACCAAAATAAAATGTTTCGTTCTCTTACATGCCACCACCGTGAATAACATTTAAATTACAGCATTCATCCATAACGAGGCGGTAGTTTAATTCCTAAAAAGTACATCTTTTATTGCTGTTAGCCATTGTAACGCGATACACAGTTTGAAGATAAAACACTGTTGATAGTATTATTTCATCTCTTTTTATCATGGAATTTGACACTCATTTAAAGCAGAAAAGCCTCAAATAATAATAATTTTGTCGATTGTCTGTGTCATAATACTTTGATAATGATGACAGCCAGTCATCATGTGCCTTGTCTAAAGCACAAATTTTGATTCTATTAAGCCATGTCGCACTGTTACAGTCATATTTGATAAGTTGCTCCTCGCAGTTTTCAGCCAGAATGGGGAATTATGTGTTGTATTTTCATATTGCTGTACATTAGAGGGTGATTTCATTTTAGAATTGTGAGAGGGGAATTTTGCAGATGAGCGTGTGGTGGAGACGAGGTTAAGTGTGGTTCCCAATCACGGGGCTTCTTTTCTGTCTGAGTGTTCCCCCCCCCCCCCCCCCGACTTATTCAAATAAGGGGTGACTCACATACACACACACACGTTGTGAGTCATCGGTCTTATCCAGGAAGCTTGATTTGTCAAGAGTTGAATGAGCTGTTCCACTTCCACTGGGGTTGCTACTCTGGGCTTCTGAAGAGGAACAATTGAGATGAAGTGTTGAGAAAATTTCATGGAAGCAAGCAAAGCCGCATGTTGGGCTTGAATGTCACTTTTTTTTCCCGTCAGCATAACAACGCCGTGTCGCTCTTTCCCATCCACTCGTGTCTTGCGTCACAATTTGCTTCATGACATACAATAATAGGAAATTAAATCGTTAATTTTTTTTTTAATAAGTAAAATGATGATAATGTGCTTTATAAAAGAATGTAGTCATTAAATAACAATGTTGATTCAGGGCAGCACGGTGGGTCAGCTGTAAAGCGTTGGCCTCACAGGTCTGAGGTCCCGGGTTCGATCCCAGCCCATGTTCTCCCCGTGCCTGCGTGGGTTCTCTCCGGGTGGGCACTCCGGTTTCCTCCCACATCCCCCAAAACATGCAACATTAATTGGACACTCTAAAATGGTATTGGCATTAAACTCTAGGTGTGATTGTGAGTGCGGCTGTTTATCTCGATGTGCCCCCGTGATTGGCTGGCAACCAGTTCAGGGTGTAGCCTACCTCCTGCCCGTTGACAGCTGGTATGGGCTCCAGCATTCCCCGCGACCCTTGTGAGGATAAGCGGGTAAATAAATGCATGGATGGATGGATGTTGATTTCAAATGCAATTCAATTCATTGCGCTGCTCCATGCGTCATCTAATCACCGACTAAAAAGACTCCTAGTTCTTTTTGTGCTTCTACTGTAAGTGACTCACTGAGATGCATTAATATTGATCGTTTTTTGTGGAAGTTAAAGAATACTTGTATCGCTATATTATCTGCTTACGCGTTACAGCAGCTATCGTCAATTGTTTTATTATATGCGAGTTGAATTGAGTTCACTGCCAGCATACAACGCTTGTCTTTCACAAAGCAAAATATTGACCGAATGCCTGGACATATCTCAAAAATAGCTTTTATCTTAAGGTGCTAGTGTACTTTGCAATTTCTCACCCTGCTCAGCTCGAATATGATCGAATTTGCTAATGACTAATTAGCAAAATGGAAATATTTGTCAGGCAAATGAACATGAAATCGGAGCAGTTGAGTAATCCCTCCGCCCGAAGAGAATTAACACACTAAACAACAACATAATAAGTCCTGATTGGTTTGTGACAGTCAGAGTAAATTAGCAGCACAATTCCCTGGTGGTGGTGCCGTCGAGCAGCAGCAGGGGAGGAGCGGCCCCTTGTCACATTAAACCCTTGGCTGCCGTCCTGTGGTGATGGGCGAGGACGGCGCACCGCCACAGCTGTCGCGGAGTCACCGCAGTCCGAGGCGCGTCTCTGGGGTGCGCTTGTGGATGCTTTTACAACTCAACTGCTCACTCCTTTTCTCTCTCTTTCTTTCCGTCTCCCTCTCTCTGTCCCTTCAGGTTCCTGCAGAGGACAGGAAGAAGGACGACGATGCCGGCTCCATTGGTAAACGCTGCCGCTTTGTATTTAAAAGCGTTGTCATTTGTTTCAGGGAATGCTTTGAAAAGCATGTCAACACAACAATTCCAAACACAACAATTCATGGTACACTATCTCTGATTTCAATAAATGTACAACACGGGATTTTTTTTTTTTTTTTTTAAATGTTCAACTCTGGCTAAAATAACATTGAATAATTGTACGGCATCAACAACACCAATTTTCTGAGGTAGTGTCGCCGTCACAGTCGAAGCGGCGCAATGGACGGACAAGCTCATTTCCATGATTAAATACTAATGATTGTATTCCTAATTAGCATTTATATTGTAGCTCTAGAGCTACAAGAGGGCCAAATCCGTTTTTCCTTAATTTGCAAGAATTGCAGTCTAAGAGTATTTCTATTTGCACTACCGCATCAAGAATTCTGTACCTAATTGATGAAGTGAATGGTTTTCTATGAAGTGAATTGGAAGATTTGTAGATTTGTTTCCAAATACATTGTACATGTCGCTCAAAACGCACAAGGACCGAGAAATACATACTACTCCATTGCACAGAAATAGCAAACCAGTTTTACTTTGCATTTATTTTTACTTCAGAGGAACTTTTAATCACCCTCGCTTTACAGTAAAATCAATTGCCTATCAGATGCAGGGTTGAGTTCCCCAATTACAAACTCCCTGGCGTTTGACTCCTTATATAATCCCAAGACAAGCTCTTAAGCGGGTCAATTGCGAGTACTTGAAGGGTTGTGAAGCAATTCTCCCTGTCTGAGAAGTCTGCTGTTCAACGATTTTTTTGGGTTCCGCCATTTGTGCTTCTGAATTTGATGGCTCATTTTTCTCTGCGTGCCTCTCAGCCTGCACGCCTCCCTTAGTTGGCCGAGACGCTTGCAAAGGCGACTGTGCTGAAATGATGCCTTAATACAGCTGGACGGTTTTCTCTGCCCTCGTTCAGTTGCTTGGTAACACCTGCGGGTTGAGCGAACGGACTGGCGTTCGCCGGCATCAGAGATGCGCGTTGCCCGTGCGTTGTACAGTACGTGCCTTTGTCTGCGTGCATATGCCGGTATGACTTGGACGCCAGATGCATTCGGTTAAAAGTGGGAGTCGGTGAGTGGGAGTACAGATGCCATTACGTGGGAGTTGGGCCAGTTCCAATCTCTGTGTTTAAGATAATGATTTGACGATAACTCGCGATGAGTCTCGAAAGGAAACAGTTTTGCGAGTTTTGAGCGCATATGTGGATTTAAAATACACATTCAGACGCTTTTCTCATGCAAGGATGCTGTAAATTGTTACAAATTGTTTCATAAAGTGATCTCGAGCTGTCTATTCAGTGATTGGGTGTCATCTTTTTAAACAAAGCTTTGTCCTAAATTTTAAGTTCAGCCGTGTCTCGAAATGATTAATCCATGATCAGGATAGTTGATTAATTTGGTAATTGGTTTTTGATAAATTGTTGCACCTGAATTTTGACTGTCTTTTCAGATCTGCCCAGGAGTGTAATTACAGAACCCGTCGTCAAACCCATATTGCCAGAGGTTTGGGTGGAGTTGGAAGACTTTCCCAAATGTTTCTGGTAACGCCCACACACACACACATTCATACTAAAGTGTTCATTGGGCTTTTCAAAAATATTTTCTTTTCCTCTCCCTAGTCGCTTGTTGGTGTTCCATAACCCCGAAACGTACCCACACCAAGCTCAGAAGTCTCTTCTTAAGGTAAAAGGAAAAAAAAAAAAAAAAGGCTGATGATGGGTAGTGTCTGGTAGGAGGTCAGTGCCTTGCCCAAGGGAACCTCAGTGACCAGGAAGCAGTCTCATGCTGAGTACCCATCGGACGTGAAAGAACGCTTCACCACGCATCCTTCGCTTGAGTTTGCTCGCGCGACACATTTGGACACACACCTATGGATGATTTGGAATCTTCAATTAAGATTATGTTTTTGAAAGTGGGACTGATCAGAGTAAAGTAGATTAAAAAAAGCTTGATGGAAAATTGGCTCTCATATAGCCTTCGTACCGAATAGTCGAGCCTGAAAACGGCCTTCTTTGCTGGTGTCATAAGACAACACTCAAGGTGCGTGTGAGTGGAGCAGCGTTTGCATATCTGCTCGGATAGCCACAGTTCTGCTTGTCCTTCCAAACACGTCCGCGTCGCCCCCTCCCGGCTCCCTTGTCGCCTCCTTTATCAGCGTTGTTGCCGCCCGTCGCCTCGTGTTTCGCTTTGTCCCGTCTATCTCGGCTGACTTACTTCACTTTTAGCCTTTCTCAAGCCTCACTTCTGTTAAGCCGGCTCCCTATCAGTAGCTGTATCTCCCCCTCCCTTTAGCTTTCGCTGCTTCTTTTCTCTTCCTTGTCTGCCCTCCTACTGATAAGTCGCCCCGTGCGTGCTTATGTTTGTACTCGCGTGTGCGTTCCCAGTGTTCGTACGCACGAGGGACTTACTACTTGTGCGTGGACAGCCTGCATCCTTCCCAGATCCTCATCAGTTTCTCTGGCTTGCTTCGTTGGGGAGAAATAGACAACAGTAAGAAAACACGGGTGCACGTAACCCACATTCAAACACGATTTAACCTTTTTATGAATGGGCAGTGTTGCCTTGAGATACGGTTACTCCACTTGTTTTTTTTTTGGAGATATGAACTGTCATTTAGTTTTTTCTGCTTTGAGTTGCTGTGTGGTACCAGTGAACTCAACTCACTTCACAAAAAGCAGCAATTTGGCAATTCATGAAGAATTCCTAAAAAAAAAAAAAAACACACTTAAAGCTGTTGACAGTATTGCTATTCTGATTTGAAATTTTACTGTCAAACTAAACTTCAAACAAAGACAATAAATGCTTAAGTATTTAAAATGACCACATAGCTTAGCCTCTAAGCCTGCTAATTTTAAGATAATATTAATTATATGTTGCAGTCCTAGAAGCCTTTAAGCAACTGATTAAAGAGATGCTGGAACGATGCTACAAAGACAAGATATACTTTATCTTCTCCAAAGAATGAAAAATTGCCGTACTGATGAGCTGCGAGGAGTGGCGACATCTGAATGAATGCGGGCACACCATAAAGAGCAGAGCAGTGGTCATTCAATTGATGCAAAGTAACAGAAAAATACTTAATTCCTTTCAATTGTATTTTTACTCATTAAAATGCACAGATGATTTTTGGGTTTTTTTTTTTTTTGGGAGGGAAAGGGCGGAATGGATTAATGGCATTTCCATTCATTTCATCAGCAAAAGAAGATTTAAGAGATGTGTGTGGCCACGAAACGAATGAATGAACTGGTATCACAAGGCAGCCCTGTATCAATATGAATAGCCAGTGTGTGGAAGTGAACGTTAACCTCGGTGTCCTTTACGCCCTCCTTGCCCTTCTCAGCCAAAGACATGTCGGCAGCTCGCTGCCCCGCCCTTCTGCAGGCCGCCCCGTTCCACTGGAAGAGCAGACAGTGTCAGCCGCCCATAGTCACCATCGAGACAAACTGCTCCAAATCTACCGTGCTGCACCTCCCCACAGGGTAAGGACACAGTCTGTGTTCACACTCTCCACCCCCAAAAAAATAAAACTCGGTTTTGAGGTGTGACGCACTCCTACACCCTTCCCACACAGTTTTCCCCTGTTGAGACCGGGCCTTCATTTGGATGTTTTTTTTTTTTTTTTTTTTAATAAAAAACTACCATAATTTGCATCCTACAGAGTGCACCTGATTATAAGCCTCACCCAGTACGTTTGTAAAGGAAATACCATTTGGACATAAGCCGCACCTGTGTAAAAGCTGCAAGTCCCACACTGAAACCCTACAAAGAAAGACTGTACACAGAAAGAGTTTTTAAAATTTTCAATACCTTAGTTTAGCTTAACATAGCAACAACACGGTAGCACGAACTGGGCTGGTTAAAAAAAGAATAAAAAAAATGCCGGTTAAAAAAAAAAACCCAGCCGTGACAGCTACACAGTAGCAACACGGTACGACAGCACTAACAAGTCTGGATACATACCGAAATCAATGAGACGCGGCAGTAACACAGCAGGAATGCGCTAGCGCGGCGCTAACTGGGCCAGTTAAAAACAAACATACTGGTAAAAATCACTGACACGCGGCAGGAACAGGCTAGCGCAGCGCTAACAGGGCTGATTGGGGAGAGGAAAAAAAAAAAAAAAAACATACCGGTAAAAGTCACTTCCTCGGCACATATATTCCACTGTTGTCACTCTTATGTTTTCCGTTCAAATGCCCCCTTGCGGCCGTTTGGGGAAAAAAAAATGCAGAAAATTAGCCGCATTGGGACATAAGCCGCAGGGTTGAAAGCGTGTGAAAAAAGTCGCGGCTTACAGGCCAGAAATTACGGTACATATTTTTCAACTCAAAATGCAGCCAGTGTACACAAATCACAATTTTTCCATGTCACAACTGCACATAATCTTTTATTAGCTCAGAATCACGATGCACGTGCTGCTGAATTCAGGTCTTTAATTCAATTACTATGGAGAGCTTTTAATTATCAAAATGGAAAAATTTAAGCGTTCGGTCAAACACAGAATGAATGCCTGGTTCTGTCGATGCCGTAAGCAGGAGCGGATGACATTAGTACTATTGTGTATTGAATAGCCGCCGCTGAGTTTAGGTTCTAGTTTATGGAGCCATGTGCCGAGCCCGTACAAATAAAGCTCTCTTTTATGATGTCCATCTGCCCGTAGAGCACACTATGTGCTCATTTGTCTATCCAAGAGCAGCTCATCTGTATGTGCGTCTGGATTTTTCTAAAGAGTTTTTTTTTTTTTTGTCAATCAGACATGCTGCCTTCATCATTTAGGTCAGGACAAAAAAAAAATCATGGCTTTCCTTTGTCACCTCCCTGTTTTTTTTTCGCTATCCTCTGGCCCAAAGGTATTCTTTTCCTTCATCCCGGCGCGGTCTCAATTTCGGATGCCGATTATTGTATGAGGCGCCTGCCGGTGCTCATCCGACGAGTTAGTGTGCGATCGCTGAATTATGTAAAGCTAATGGAGCCGTGGAAATGGAGTTCCACTTTTCCTCAGGTCTGACCAGACTGTGAACTCGGCTCGGCGCTTGCGGAGGGCGCGTTATCAGCCAGCTGCTTCTTCAACTGGGCCACACACTCCGTGTAAATACAAACTGCGGGGAAATGTCGCAAATTGCGGCGCAACCTCCAAAGTGGAACGGGGTCTGTTCTGCGTGTGATGCCGGTTAACTTCCGAAATAGTCGAGGAAAAATAAAACTACATGTTCGTTGGGCACACCGGAGACACGCATTTCACCGAGAACTCAAAACAAGTTTGCAGGTGAGCTTCTCCGGCTATTTCCACGTTAGTCATTAGCATTGAGCTACGGCTCATTTATATCAGCATCCCCGCTATTAAAATTGATTCATGAACGTAATTAACATTTTGGATAGTTGATATAATACGGAGCAGCGAGATCCTTTCATGCAGTACAGAAATTTCCCTTTCTGGTTCAGGAGTTAGTGTCGGTATTAGGGAAGACCAGAGGAGGGACCACGAAAGCCGCCGCCGGGTTGGCAAAAGCAATGTTTTGTAACCAGTCACAATTGCATGTTTTCCTCTCTCACCTTCAGGCGCCATGTTTTGTCCTTCCACACATACGCAGAACTGGCCTACCATGTACACCTGTACAGCAAAACGCATTTCTCCTTTGGGGACGAGGATGCCATCATGTCGCTTTGCACCAAAGTGAGTCACGCTACTTGCCAGCAATCTTGTTGAAAGGAAAGTAATACTGCAGTCATATTATTTTAACAGAAAATAACTGTGCTACAATGTAAATCACCTTTTAACATCACTTACATTTTATGTACTAAGTCACAATCATCATTTTCTGATTTTAAAAGGTATTGAAAGTGAGTTTTTTTCCCCCAAAATTGAGTGGTTACATTTGATTTTGATTTTTTTAGTTTACCTCGGGGAGGCACAGTGGCTCAGCCGGTAAAGCATTGGCCTCACAGTTCTGAGGACCCGGGTTGGATCCCGGCCCCGCCTGTGTGGAGTTTGCATGTTCTCCTGCAACATCAATTGGACACTCTAAAATTGCCCCTAGGTGTGATCGTGAGCGCGGCTGTTTGTCTCTATGTTCCCTGCGATTGGCTGGCGACCAGTTCGGGGTGTACCCTGCCACCTGCCTGTTGACAGCTGGGAGAGGCTCCAGCACTCCCAGCAAACCTTGTGAGGATAAGCTGCATAGAAAATGGATGGATGGTTAGGTTACCTCGGTGGTGTAGTTAGTTTGTTGCCTTCTTAGTAAAGGGAAGTAAGTCCGGACATCACGTGAAACTGGCATCCAGTTAGCTCATATCAAGACTTTCTGATGACCTGTGTCTCCATTTACTTATCCACTTATTATTTGAGGGATATATAATTTTTTCTGCTTCATCATACTCAATGATTTGCCCTTGAATCATACACAAAACAACATGATGAAAAGCAGTTGAGAGAAATACACTTAGACGATGAATGCCTTTGACTTCAGCATTCAACCAATTCATTTTTTTTTTTTTTTTTACTGCGAGGAAAATAACAGCTCGAGTCATCTGAAAAGTCAGAGACATTTTACACTTTTTACATTTTATTTATCTATTTTGTCGTAGCCCATTTTAGGGACCGGGTATATCTTTGCTCGTATTCAAAGGCCAATGTCATTAGCTAATGCTAAACTTTGAGGATGCTCGCGCTGAAAATCGTCAAAATTGTCAAGCGGGGGGGAAATCAAACAATCTGTCCAGTTTGAAAAAGAATGGTCTACCCTAACGAGATGTGTATTATAATTAGCACAACAGTTTCATAACTGCTCACAGACACATTTTAAGAAAAGGAAAATATATCCATTCTCGTTTCATTTTGCATTCACATACTCCAGAGACACAATATTTGCATACAAGCAATTAAAAAAAAAAAAAATTCCCCATTTCCATAAAATGTTCTCGTTAAATGAGTTTTGTCTACAGTCTGGCACCGGTTATACGTTGCACTTTGTGAGCACAGACTAAAGGCTGTCATGTTTTATTAAAAAAAAAAAAAACATGTAAATAGGAAAGTCTTCGTTTCAACGAGAAGGCAAAAGCTATCATGCGGGCTCTGTCCAAACTGGTGGCCTCCTTTCATGACCGGCACGGCCAAAAGCCTCACATAAGACGCAACCTGGAGGAAGCTTGCAGTCCTAAGCAAACCCCGCAGGAAAATTGGGAGGTCCAAAAGGTTAGTTTGTGTCTACTTTTTCAGGTGCGTTATTGCTGGTAATGTAATTATTTCCCCCTTGTATGTGAACATGTATGTGCTGAGGCCCTCAGGTGTTCAACTTGGCCGTCTACCACATGCTGCGCGATGCCCTGGGCAGGGAAATGACCCCGCAGGAGCGCTTTGCCGTGCTGGCGCTCACCGCCGACCCTTCACTCCTGGCGAGGGCACGGAGACCGCGCCCGCCCGCCTGTAACGGGCCGTTCCCGTGTGCTTGAAAATACCGCATTGTCCGTTTCGGTGTGATTAAATCTTCCCCATTGTTGCCCTTGCAGCACTTCAGGAGTCCAAGCCTCCGGAAACGTGGCTTGACAGGCAGCCAACAGCCGAAGAGGTCAAGGCAGCAACTGTTCTCCAGGCTGCGTTTAAGGGACTCTTGGTGCGAGTGGTCCGCAAATCATCCAAAGCCGGTAAACTCCCCACGTGAATTTAAATATCAAGGTTGTAATCGAATGGTTTGCTTGAATATTTTAAAAAGGGGCGGTCACACCGTTGTGTTTTTAGCTGTGCAATTTCTCAGTGGCAATGCTGAACAGGCTGCACATCTGTCTTCATCAGCAGGGTCCATTGCACTGTCCAAACACATAAAAGCATTCAGTAGGCACCGTCTGCTTCCTCTGGTCACAGTTTGATCCGGCCCGGTGGCACGTATCGAGCCTCCGAGCAGAGGATGTGAGACTGCCACGCTTTGTAATGCGTTGTGACAGAGCACGGGTCGCCACTGCGCTGATACATCGACATAGACACACGAGAAGACATGCGCACGCACACCGCTCATCCCTGCGGCGCTGAAGGCGAGGCTGTATTTTCATTTGATGAAGTGTAGCATTTGACTGTCAAGGTAAACGTGACGATTTCAGAGAAAACTGAAGGAAGGTGTGACTTCTTCTTTTTTTTTTTTTTTTTTTTTTTTTTTTTTTTTTCTTCTTCTTTATGGCCCAAGGTCAGAAGCGAACTGCCTTCCAAAGGCACAACGCGTGGCCATGTCACTCTCTGAATATTATGTTGGACACATCCAAGCCTTCTTTGCATAAATCAGGACAGTGCAAGATAGTGCAGTGGGATTTTTGCAAAGTAGATTTTTTTTTTCTTCTTTTCCTACACCTCGCCTATCAAACAACTGCCGATTTTGACCGACTTAAAATTCACGTTGCAAAGCCCGTCTGTCTGCGTTACATTATGGACATAATAGAGCTGCTGCTGTCTGCACGCATGAGCCAATGCACGCAGCCTGGAGCAGCTTTATTTACTTCTTTCTCCTTCAAGCTTTACAGTGCAATTACTCTTTATGCTTGACTTCCAAGGTGCTCTCATTTCAGAACAACTCTCCAAAACTATCAAGTGAATCAATTTGATGATGGTAGATGTTTTAATTAGCCTATTAACTTTTTTTCTGCAACCAAGTGTATACTAAAACTGAAAATATAAATAAAACTAGTTAAGTGACTCGCTAGTGTGGTTCTCTTGTCGTTATGCTCGTTCAGCCACGTTACCGTGCTGGTGTTAAATTAATTTGAAATCCTGCACGGTTTTGCATTTTATACAGGCATATTTCAAGTTTCATGTAACTATAAAAAAACTCAAAATGCCCTTGTGTGTAAATGTAAAAGTTTATTTTTTAAATAATAAAAAAAAAAATTATAATGAATTATTATTAACCATTTATTGCATGACATTAAAAGCATAAGGAACATTTTATTTCATTGATGTTTTAATTTTGTTATTTAATGAGTTCACCAAATAAATAAAATTAATACATAATTACTAATTTTAGAGAGGACGGAACAAAAACCTGAGCTAAATCAATGCAACAATTATTTTAATGTTCAGTTAGCTTAATTTTCATTT
This sequence comes from Syngnathoides biaculeatus, assembly GCF_019802595.1. Taxonomy (NCBI): domain Eukaryota; kingdom Metazoa; phylum Chordata; class Actinopteri; order Syngnathiformes; family Syngnathidae; genus Syngnathoides; species Syngnathoides biaculeatus. The sequence goes on along the minus strand of NC_084662.1, from coordinate 9,063,305 downwards.
GACATGCGTGTGATATTTTTTGAGCTTTCGTTGTACTTCTTGCCAAATTGATGTTCGGCGTATTCATTAGTTAAACATGCAGCTGTAAGACAGCCACTTAAATTGAAAATGTATTAATTAAGAGAACCAATCAGCTGTCTTTTTTTTTTGTCATCTATTTTCACCGCACTCGCTCTTCCGGTCTCTCGCTCGACTCCCGCAGATGATAAATATAGTAGGTCTTTATCTCTCAGTGGCTTGCCTTGACCCCAATGTATCGTTTTCAGAGAGGAGGCCATTTGAAATAATAATAATAAAAAAGGGAATAGTTGTCCGCGTGCTCATTAGTGAGGCAAATGATGTGACACCAAACGTAGACACGATTCCCACCGTTTTCCCGCGGTGGTACAGTCGGAATTTGCTGCCACTTCCCTCACTCGCCGAGGCAAAACGGGCTTTCCGCCGCAAAGTAGGTCAGCCCCAATAAATGTTTCATGTATTGGCACTGTGCATTGTCTTTCATCTTTAATCGTACTTCGCCCGCGTTGACGCGCTGCTCGTGTCGCGCAGGCACCAAGGAGAGCATCCGGACGTCGGCGCTGCTTTCCGAAATGTGGTCCAAGGTGGAATGTGACTTTGACAAACACGCCGCCTCCTTGCTCCGGTAAATGAAGTTTGCACCCCGAGCCTTTCGCATTTTGTCGGTAGAATTGATTCTTCCAAACCAGCGGCGAGACTATTAAATGCTGCAGGCCCGCTATGTATAATACACGCCGGATATGTGATGTCGTTTTTTGAGCCTCGCTGCTCTGCCACACGCCCAGGATTGGCTCCCTCTCCTGGTTGCGGCGGCCAGGCGGGGAGCATTTTCCACATTGTGTTCCATCTTCTTTCCCAGTGGTACCATCTGCTGTTTATCCTTACGTCGTTCCAACGAGCTCGCAGCGTCTGCCGTGTGACCCACCGCCGGGGGGGGGGAGTATGTTTGTGCATGAGCGTTAGCGGCCCGCTTCATCCCCGTACGGTGGATGTGGACATTGTGCGCTTCGTCGACTGGAATCTCGTTGCAGGAACAGAATCGGTTATATGACATAGTTCGTATTACACAACATTTGTGTGCCATGGGAATTTGACATAATACTAATATTTTCAAATTGCCTCCATCACTGGTGACCTCATGAGCTCAAGCACGATAGAAAATAGATAGATGGATGAAACAAAAATGTCTGAAAGTGTTCTTCCCTGCTTTCCAGGTACATGTTTGAGCTCTCCGACCGGGACGTCATAATCTACCCGTGTCAGCTTGATGAATGGACCAAAGTCGTCTTCACCGACTACTCCGTCACCCTCCCGGAGAAAGCCAACTCCTGGATTTTGGTCTTTAGGTTGAACAACTTTGTCATCTGTTTTTTTCCCCCCACCTTTACACAGGACTGAATTGTTTCTACGTGATGTCTTTTGAATTGAATTGCGTATTTTTCCCCATCTTGTATGCGTGTGAAGGGAGGTGTTCTTTTTTACTAAGGAGACATTGCTGTTGCCAAAGGTCTACAGTCCGGTCCCCTATTCTCGGCTGCACGTCATTAATAACGACACCGGAGAAGAGCTGAGCAAGCTCATCACGAGGGTCCCGCCCCTCGTTTATCAACCCAACGAGGTTTGAGCATTACTTCCCTCCTCGGTTTGCGATGTTCCAAATTGGGATGGAACTCCGTCGCGATCTCCCGGGATTGCGTCACAATTTCACAACAAATTTTGCAATTTCTTTTCGCTTTTCCCGCCATTCAGCTGGGCTACACGTTTGTCGCTGAAGTGCTCACACCCGAGTCGCCACCCGCCAACGGCAAGTGGACGCTGCGCCTGATCGCCACGCGAGAGCCGCTCCCGAAACTGTCCCACGCGCCTCCGCTCAACACGTTTTCCGTGCAGGAATTCCAGGATTATTACATCCCCAACACAAACAATATCATATGTGGGTAAGACCATGAAACGTGAACGGTGTTTTTCTTGCAAGTTTTAACATATGACTGCTAGCCTCCAAACTGAAGGATTGACATTAAACAGAAAGGAGGTGTACCTAATGAATGATTGATATAAAAATGACAACCGTGGTTTTTATTTTGCTTGTTTCCATCCGCAGCTACACCGTGAAGGTGACCGTGCCGCTCCTCGGCACCGTCCACTTCCAGACGTCGTGCCGTTACGTGAAGATACGTCTGTCCATCCTGGAGCACGAGACGGTCGTGGCCAGCGCCACCGGGCAAGGCCAAGTCGTCATTCCCGTCGCCAACTTCCTGCCCAATGAAGAGGAAGAAGAAGAGGAGGAGGAAGAAAAGGAGGAAGAGATATTAGGTTTGGGTCCTCTGTTATTATTAATTTTTGGTCATGTTTGATTCTTATCCCACAAAAGTTACTTTCCCTTCAAGTCAAATATTTTCAAAGAGAGAGCAGCTAACATTATTTTAGTTTTATTTGGCTCTGCAATAAAGTTGTTAACTTCGCTTTATACTTGTGCCCAACCCAATCCCCCCACATTCCCCCGTCCCAAAAAAACTTTTCTGGCCTAAGAAAAGATTCATCTCCCATGTGTATATTTCTTTTGCTACAAATTTTGTGGGAAAAAAAAACCTTATTATATAAATATCACAAGGATTTATGAATTCCATCAGATGCAATTCAATGATGTCAGGCATTTTTGAAAGATCTGATTCCTCAACTCTTTTTTTTTTTTTTGGGGGGGGGGGAGGGGGGGTGATCATTAAACTGAAGTTTAATGGGACACGCAGAAGTCTACAGATTTGCACAACTTTTAATTTTTTGCCATTAAGTTGTACAAGGGATGCGGGAAAACGTTGGCATCACAGTTCTGAGGTCCCGGGTGCGATCCCTGACACGCTTGTGTTTTTGCGTGTTCTCCCCGTGCCTGCGTGGGTTTCCTCCCACATCCCACAAAAACATGCAACATTAATTGGACACTAAATTGCCCCAAGGTGTGATTGTGAGTGCGGCTGTTTGTCTGCATGTGCCCTGCAATTGGCTGGCAACCAGTTCAGGGTGTAACCCGCATCCTGCCTGTTGACAGCTGGGATAGGCTCCGGGACTCTTCGCGACCCTTGTGAGGATAGGCGGCGAAGAAAATGGATGGGTGGAAGTTGGACAAGCGTTATCTTAACATTGGTTAATTTTTATGGCAAGACTGTTAAAAAATCCATTTGAATCTTCTCTTGTAACAATTAATTGGACTTCAACCAGCGTCACGGAACAGATTGAATTCCACTTTGGAGTTTCCGCTGCATTGTCTTTAGAATGAACGAGATTTGAAAATGCTTTTTTTTCTTCCCCTCTAAGAGAGAAACGTTTGGAACTCTTTAATCTGCTTTCCACTTCCTGCTGCGCCTTTTTTTTTTTGGTCTCTCTATTTTCCTCCGACTCAGGCCTTTGCTCTCCTCGTTACAGCTCCCAGTGGCGCACTAGAGGAGAACGGCCACACGCCCCCGGCCCAGGAGGACGAGATCAAGGCGTTAGACGACAGCCAGGAAGAAGACGAGGAGGGCAGTACGTCGGGGAAATCAGACTGCGAAGATGACCACTCGCCCACGCCCACCAAGGCGCCGGTAACAGCGTGATTACTGATTCGGTGGTTGCTCTGACACGTTTCCTCCGCCCCTTTTGCTTTCTACTCGTGTTCAGATTCTTTTTTTTTTAATTTTTTTTCCAGCGGCAAATATTCACGGCAACTGACTTGCAGGCACACACGTGAACTTAACCACCCACTCACATTCTCACACAAGAGGAGGGCAGCAGAAAGCAGAGGGACGCTTTTGTTGGTCCTCTCTGACTCGTCAGGGAGAACTCATTTCTCATCCTGATGATTGCCTATTATCCATCCGTCCGTCCATCCGTTTGCTGAGCCGCTTATTCTCACAAGGGGCGCGGGAGTGCTTGAGCCTATCCCAGAGGAGGCGGGCTACACCCCGAAGTTGTCAATCGCAGGGCACATAGAAACAAGCAACCACTCACGTTCATATTCATTAACTATCATATGCAAAGATTATTTTTTTTTTTTTTTTTTAATTTGAACACCACATACCAATTGCACGGAGGCAGTCATGAATGAGCGACAGCGCGGACGGTAATGAGACGGATCATGTCGGAGCCTGGAGAGCATCAGCGGGCAGGCGTAAGCGTGTATCGATTAGTTCTTAAGACCGCTGATCAATTAGAGCAGACGTCTGTGATTAAATCGGTTACGCTCCGCAGAGAGCAGCGGGAGACATTTTGATGCTCGTTATTGGCAGTTTGTGTAGGAGCCGTCTTTACAAAAAAAAAAAAAAAATATATATATATATATATATATATATACACACATAAATACCAAGTCGTTACTGTGCTTTTTCAGTACTTTATCATCATAAAATCTGACCGATTTTGCCATATCTTTATTGTGTGCGTCTTTGACAGGATCACAGGTATTTGGTGAGGGCAGAGGTGCTCTATCACAGCTGGGATTTGGATGAGTCTCAGCTGGCTTTCGCCCAACTGCTCAGTTTCAAAGAAACCCAAGGTACCCACAGTCAAAAAAAAAACCCACATCAAAATCCCTTTAATACACGTGGAAAGCACTCTTCACACATACACGCTCACACATCAGAATATGGGTGCACGATGTCATAAAGTTGTCGGATTTATTGATTCGGATTAAATCAATAAATGGACAGTGGATCCTTTAAAGTTGAACAAAACATGAAGTTTAACCCTAAATCATGCTATACTGAAGCTGAGTGAGCGAAAGGATGAACTGGTTGTTGTTTTTTGTGTCAAGAGCATTACATGTTGAGTATTTAAATCAACTGCACAGCCTCTGTTAGCTTAGTGCTAATGTGCAATGGGAAATACCCTAGATAACCAGGCTAATTAGCATTTAGGCGGTGATGTTACCTTTAAAGCAACGGCTGGCTGAACACAATTCATGAAACGTGCAGGAAGTTAATATAACATAATACTCGCAGTCAAGTTCTTTATCCTCAGCGTAGACTGACTAATATTACTTCCAAACTCAGAAGCTTATACTGCCCCCAGGTGGCCAAGGTGCACACTAGAATGCATACCATCATATGCACTGAAGGAGAAAGGGTGATGAAAGGTTTTTAATTATAAACAATTATATAATTTCTGTGTGTTTTATAAAGTACTATATTATAGTGCTATTTTTCTCATCAGATAACATGTCACAATTTTTTTTTTTTTTTGTGATTGACTAGAACGGATTAAAGACTTTTCAATTCCTTACAATTGAGAAAGATGATTTGAGGTACTCTGCATCTGCACGCGTCGGTTGACTTAATTATGCTTTTACATCAGCAAAAACCTTCTCGAGTGGTGAATTAATTCTGGCCGGCCAGGTGAACATCAATGCACGTCTTTCAGAATTTGCATTCAGTGTGCGTGACAGTAATAATTTGTTCCTTTGCCAATTTTTTTTTTTTTTTTTTTTGCCTGTGCTCATTTTTCTGCCTTTATTTCTCTTTTCTATAGTTAGATACTGTAAATATGAACGTGACCACACAAGCCTCCCACGGTTCTCCAACAGGCTTAAGGAAGTGGGTCAACGGGAAGTCAAATGAAGTTTGCTCCCGCCACCGGCCCCTCCCCCACTTTCCCGGTGCCGTGGGAAATATCACAGCGGGAAAGTGAATTAATTTCACCCAGTTAAGCCAGGTCTCAAGGGCAAGGCTGTGCCCTTGATCGTGCTCCCGAAATGCGACATGGGTGGCTCACGCCACGTCGCGCTTTTGAAAGCCCCCAGTCGAACAAGCCACGCAGCGCAGCGTCCATGTTTCATGCGCAAACGGCCTCGATCCCCACTAAATACTGCTTAAACGCTTTGGTGTTTAATACCCAAACAACACCGCTTTGTTTTCATGAGCGCATCTGCGCGCAGACACCGTATATCTGTCGTGATCGCATATGCCGTTTGCCATCACAAAACGGCATTGTGTATCTTCGATGAGAGTAACTTGGTGGCCAGGGTAAATGATGGATGCTTGTGTGTGGGGGGGGGGCTTTTTTCTGGAAGAGGGAAGTGCAACAGTGCCACCTAGCAAATGCGCACGTACACGACACGTGCAGCTCATCGGCTTGAAGCATCCAGTTTTACTCGACACAAAACGGGAGGCAGATTAACTGTACATGCGTGTGCCGCCTGTCACTCCAGCATCATTTAACGCACCCAAGTGAGGGAATGGGTGTGTGTGGTTACGGGAAATGATGTTTTACAACATTAACAACCCCCCCCCCCCCCTGCAAATGGAAACACATTTCCTCCTATGATGCCGGTTGACTTCCATGTTTGCCCTCATCAAAAAACATCATTCGTTCATCCATTTGTGCATTTTCTGGAGCATCTTTTGGAATGTGCGACCCGGAAAAAAATGACAACTCCACACAGGGAGACTGCGGCTGAAGATTTGAACAAATGATGAAGCAGAGAAGCAAACCACCTTCCACCTTGCTCCCCATTAATAAAATAAAAAAATGACACCAGTATTTACCTAGTGACTTTTTTAGGTACCGCTGTTCTGTACGTAAATGCCCCCATATGAATCAAAGTGAATGAAATGAAATATAGCTGCTCACTCATGACCATATTTTCTGCACTATAAGGCGCACCTTCAATGACTGGCCCATTTTAAAACGTTTTTTTTTTTCATATATAAGGCGCAAAGAATCGACGCTACGGTAGAGGCTGGAGTTTACGTGATGCATCCATTAGATGGAGTTGAACTAAAGGCTCAATATTGATCCATATATAAGGCGCACCTGATTATAAGGCGCACCGTCAGCTTTTGAAAGCATTGAAGGCTCTTAGGTGCGCCTTATAGTGCGGAAAATGCGGTAAATATTTCATGATGCTATGCTGAATTCAAGTCTTGTTTGGTTTTGTATTTTCAGCAAATTTTCAGTGACATTGAAAAACAGTTTAGACAGTCTTTTTTGACATTGAAGGATATAACAAAGAAGAATAGAACCTCATCCTCAAGCTGTCTTTCCAAAACGCAGTGTTCTTTCCGGAGGAGTCGTCGGAATCCATCTCTGACATGTCGGGAAGCGACGAGCAGAGCACTGACACGGCCAAAGTCAACCGAAAAGGCGACGACGACAAGGGGACCGGCAGCTCCTCGTCGGTCTCCAGGGAAGAAATGGTAATACGTCGCAGATGTTATATAATGCAATTTTGTCAGCAGGAAATATGTATACATATATTCAACGTGTTGTGTTTTTAACTGCATTCTGGTCCAGTTAGTTGGCTGTTCTTCGCACTTTTACAAATCAGCAAAATGCAGCAAAAACAAAAAATCTGACAATTTTCCCAGATTTTTTTTTTTTAAATACACATTGTGGCACAAGACAAAGATAATAGTATTCAAACAAACAAGACTGATTTTCTCCCTATAATTTATAATATAATTTTTTTTTTAAAGCAGTAAGGAACCAAAAATGTTACCCATTTTGAATGAATCGTATCGGAATTTTACTCCTCCAAATATTTGAATTGCACTTGCCTAAAAAAAATCTATTTTGATCAGGCCTTAGTTTTGCCTGACAATGACCTCATACTACATGTTAACTATTATATAATCCGAGGAAAAATGTAACGCGCTCTCTTTTGGGAAAGGAGCGCAACAGACGCCGATGAACCTCCAGCTGCTCACTGAACACTGGCAAAACTGCAAAGTACAAAGACAATGAGCACACTCATGCAGATGCAGCTGTGAGCCACAGCTCACAGCCAGACACTCACGCAGACTTGCCGTAATCAATTGCCAACCCAACAGGCCCCGCCTCTTAAAGGAACAGACAATACAGTATTAATAAGAATATTTTTTGCTCATTATTTGCGTGTGTTTATTGAAATATATTTGTGTGTTTAAAGATTGTGGGAGGAGCAGAATTGTATAAACATTTTTCATATATATCATTATATATGAATCATCATTATATTCATCATATAAACAATATTTATATGTTCTGGTAATTGATTTTCACTTATTTTTTTGGGCAAGACTGGAACGCATCCCTTGCAATCAACACAAAATGTTGAGCTGTTTTTTTTTTTGCTGTACATTTAAACAAACAAGCGCAATCAAATTTGAAAGGCAGATTCCCTCCCGACCCCCCCTCGCCCCCCACCTCCAGCGCACCGGCTCTCCGCAGCGCATTTCCATTTGAATGTTTTCTATCATTAGCGGCACAGCGTCATTGGACGCTGCCGGTGTCATGATCCGCGAATAAATTAACTGAACAACGGCATATTATTTTCAGCGAGCACTGCGTGAGAATAAAAAAGAAAAAAAATCTCCATCCTTTTGCAGTGCTTGTGACCTTCAGATTGTTTGTGTCTTTTTTTGTGTTTTTTTTTTTGTTGTTGTTTTTTTTTTTTTTTTTTTTTTTTTGGCAGGGCCTTGACCTGACTAAGGCCAACTACACGCTGCGCGTTGCGGTCGACAAGAGCCAAGCCGAGAGCATCGTGGTGAAGAAGGACGTTGAGAGAATAGAGCAAATCAAGGCTATTAAAAGAGCCTGGGAGGCGGCTGAACCGGGCCGCGCTGCCAAGGTAACCGACTGGCTGAGTGTGTTTGGGAGATAGACAAAAGTGTTGGGACACGCCACCTTAATTCACCTCTTCAGGGAGTCTGAATTTTTCTTTATGCACAGACATTTCGGACAGTTGTGGCAGCACAAGTAGGCTCGCGGTTAGCATTGCAAAGGGGTGGCCGAGGTCTGGAATCTTTCCAGGGAATTGTGGCGGGTCGTTAAGATTGGGAATTTCGGAAATATTGTTATGAAATAAAAAGGTTCCGCATAAATTAATTGGGACGAATTGAAAATTAAAGGTGATTTCATTGGAATGTACCACATTCTCGGGCCAAGTGCTTTCACCTGTCTTGCCGAATGCGGGACTCTGTTGCGCAGATACCCGATACGTTGGTGTCCCAACACTTTGGTCCACATATGTTACACTCTTGTTTTTGTGGGGTCTTGACGTTTTGTGTGGTCTTTTAAAGGCGTGGCAGTTACGTCTCAACTGGCTGAGCCAGTTTTACCTCTCCAAGGAGGATGACATTCCAGAGGAAGAGCCCGACGCCATCGAGGCGGGTAAGTAATCAAATAAAAACGTGGCGCGCTCATACTTGCACCACTTCATCTTTCCTTCAGTCTGATGGTTTTTTTTGTTTGTTTTTTTAAGAGGAGGGCTGCAGTCCTATTCCTCCAAACGCTCCCAATATTCCAATTGAACAACTGTTGAGCATCGTCGTTCCTCCCTTGGACTACAAACCCTTCATCAGGTGGGTCTCGTCCTCTGTCGAGTCCTGACAGTGAAAGTGAATGTGTGTCGTGTCTGAGAGAAAGTTGTTGCTGCCAGCTCATGCAAATTATTGACAACTACCTCGTTTTCACTTTTGGCATTCGAGCATTTTTTTAAGCATTTTAGCTGTTTTTGGTGGGTCGGGGCGTGGCTAGAACGGTGTTAACATGGAACATTTGGGGGCCCATATGAGTCTATATCGTACAGTTAGCCATCTTGATATGGCCACACCCCTAATTTGCATCCTCCTTTCAGATAGTCCACGCAGGTGTGAACACAAAAGAGTGCCTTGTCGTTGGCCATGAGTGTGCGCAAGTCATGCAGAGAAAGGTGGAAGAACTTAACCCCAAAAAATTCTTCATTTAGCGCCAGAATTATTTTTTGGGTTGATTAACCTTCCAACCCTGCAACAAAAAAAAAAAAAAAAAAAGAAAAACGTATGTTTGCAAAAAAAAAAGCAAAACAAAATTGTGAAGGTGAGAGTGCCAAACCGCTAGCATACGTATACTTCATAGGTGTGCCTGGAACTTGTATCTTTTTTTTTTTTATGGTGTCAGATATCGCTGCGCTTCGTCATGTTCATTAAGTGTCAAGTCAGCGACCGTGCAAAGGAAGCGCCGCCATCCCAGAGGGCGTGCGCTTTACGTCCCTCGCCACCTCGCCTCCCCCTCGCGGCGGCCATCCCCCGGCCGTGATAAATGCGGCGGTATTTGTGTCTCTTAATCAAAAAGCTATTTCAGGACCCCCCCGTTGAGCTCGTCGCATCAGTGAGATGTGCCCACTCCTGTCCCTCGCCCGCACAGTGTGTATGTGTGTGTGCAGCTGTTAATGACTGCCGACAATGTGGCCTGCAAGGCAGTCTAAAGGCGGAACTTTCTTGCAAAGGTTCCACACACCACACACTCGCAGTGCTGAAATCGCTTGTGCTGGCCAATGCTCATTAACTCTAACTTCAGTAACACAGCTACTGGCTTCCTCTCGTCATTAAAACCAGAAAAAGGCAAACACTTTTTTTTTTCCCTCTCCATCTATGTTTGCACCTCAGATGGCCACTTGTGCTTTTTCCTCTTCCTCCAACTAAAAAAACTTTTGCTAACTGCCTCCCTTTTTGGCAGTGCCTGCATCTTGTTCTCCTTTCCTTATCACGCACAGGCAGCCGCGGACAACACATTTTTTTGTGCCATTACAATGAAGCCTTAACGCAGGAGTACTCGCACCCGCTGCCATTTTGAACTTATGGCCAGGCGTGTGAGATAATGCAGGGATTGTGACGCCACAATTTTCCCTGCACATTTATTTCCAGTTCTGCCAACCACATTTCCATTTTCACACGTCCGCCTATCCTGTCTGGCAAGTGGAGAACATTTTAAGCTTGAGAATAGAAATGGAAAGAAAAAATGACTACTCGACTATCTGCAGTACTTATAGTACTACAGTTTCTGAAGGTTTGTCACCAAATATTCGGATGGTGGCCATTGCGATATCCGTGTTAAAAATGCCGAACTAGCCAAAGGGTTTAAAATTTCAGCTCTGGCCTTGCTACGTATATTTCGCTCCTTCTCCTGGTGGGCTCGTGCGGGTTTTCTCGGGGTAGGATTTTTCCCACAATCTGAAAATCTCCACGTGGGTTTCAATGAGTACTTTTAAGAGGACGAGCGCAATGCAACACGGAAGTATGGATGAAAGATTTTCTGCATCTAAAAAAAAAAAGTGAAAAAGTAATTTGTTCGCACTGTCACAATCATCTATTTATTATTAATAACTTTATAACTTAAAACTAAATTTCTTGAACACATAATCGTTTGTGATAAACCTGCCAAGTCAGACTGATTTAAAACGAATTGTCAAATGAGGCTTCAGAGTGGTGAAAATCACACAATTGTGGTGTGGTGCGTCCACTAAATCCGCTGAAACCGGACCACGGTGAACTGTCGGTCAAATGGTCACTACTGTAAATAAGATCATAAACATAATGGTGGCAAAACCGTCTAACACTTTCACAGCAATTCAGTACTGCAGTCTTTGGACATTTTCAGCAATTATCTTTAAAACATCAAACATTTGAAAACAAATCTGATTATGGGGACTTAAATGTTGTTGAAAAACTGTCATTCAACTATTATATAAAATGTCATTTTATGATACATTTTGATGTCATTGATTACATTTAGATTTTCATCTCTTGGTATACATGCGGGCGGCACGGTGGATAAGCTGGTAAAACGTTGGCCTCGCAGTTCTGAGGAGCCAAGTTCGATCCCGGACCCGCACGTGTGGAGTTTGCATGTTCTACCCGTGCCTGTTTGGGTTTTCTCCGGGCGTTTCCTCCCGCATCCCAAAAAACATGCAACATTAATTGGACACTCTGAATTTCCCCTAGGTGTGATCGCGAGTGCGGCCGTTTGTCTCTATTTGCCCTGCGATTGGCTGGCAACCAGCGCAGCGTGTACCCCGCCTCCTGCCCGTTGACAGCTGGGATAGGCTCCAGCACTCCCCGCGACCCTTGTGAGGATAAGCGACAAAGAAAATGGATGAATAGTTTACATGCGATGGACTAAAAATCAATAAGCTAACGTGATTGAATCCTTCTTTTCTTTTACAAAGAGCAGCTTCACCTTGTGTGGGAAAATAAGAAGTGCATTGCATGTCACTGCAATTTTAATGTTAGTGAATGCTGAAATTATTAAAATGAAACAAAAAAAGTACAAGTTTGAAGCCACAAAATGATTTTGAGCAATAGGGATGAGCCAGTATCAATACGCTATTAAGCTGATACTGGCCTTATTTCACGGCATTGGGTACTCGTGAATAATGCCCATATCAGCCACTGAGACTTAAGAGAAAAATAATCTGACATTAAGTCCTCCTCGCCAGTCATTGGCGCTACCCTGCGGTAGTTCGGCACATTAGCAAATTGTCTTGTGTGTCAGAAAGAAAGAAAGAAAGAAAGAAGAAAGAAAATGCTCTTTGTTCACAATTATCTGTCATTGGAATTGGCGAGTACTCCAGAATGAATATTCTTGCTGGTACCGTAAGCCAAGTTTGTACCCTACGAAAGGTTCCGGTCGTTTTCCATCTCACCAGCCAACGTGTTCACGAGGTCCGCCTGTAATTCCCGCAGAAGGAAAAATGATACCCCGATCCTGTTGGACCCCGAGATGGAGGAGTGCCAGCGGCAGGAGCGCTTAGAAAGGATCCAAGCCTACCAGTTGGAGCGCGATCTGCTGGTGGAGGAGCGTCAGGAGAGAGCCGCCCTCAGGAGGGAACGGATGCAAGGCCTCCTGAGGCAGTACGAAGACCAGCAGGTCACCTCCCCGCCGCCGCCGTCCCATCCATGTTCGAGCGCCGTGAAAATATCGATCCGTTGGGGCTCGGCTCGGCGTAACTCCTCTGTCGCCGTTGTCTCTCTGCGTCCTTTCCAGACGGCGATGGTGCAGGAGCAACACAAATTCCAAGACATACGCACGCAGCCAAATCAGAAACCCAGCGAAACTCGCAAATGGCTTAACAACCGCATAAAAAGGAGAGAGGACAAACACGTGGTGGATGAAGCCTGAAGTGACGTCAAACCAACTTGACATGCCGGGCTCTGTGCAGGTCCGTTTGAAACCAGGACGCCAAAACTCAGGGCTTTTATGTTGGCCGCGCTCGCCTCCACAAATACGTGAATCGATAAGTGACCGGAACGAGATTCAAGCGAGGCAAACTTATGGACCTCAGCATTACGAGCACGGAAAATAAATGACTGAATAAGAAAAATGAATGAGTTTTGGACTGTTGTGGGAAAGGTGTCCCATAGCCTCAAAGACTTTCTGGCTCTGGAGTTGGCGCCAATGTGCGGTGCTCTTGCACAAATGCAGAACCGAAGTGAACGTACCATACTGGACAGCCTTCCCTCGCCATATCGTGGTTCACTTTTTGGGGTCTTGCTGTATGCCGGATTTCAAAATTGAAATTCACATTTTTTTCGCTGCATGGCGAGATTTTGTTGTAATCATTTTTCCACATGGACCTTTTTCTCCAGACTTTCAAAGACTGAGTATCTCTGAAGTTTGGGATATTGTCACACGAGGGGAAAAAAAAAAAAAAAAAAAAAAGATAAAGTGCAACGTGTCTCATGCAAAGCCGAACTGGTTTCAAAACCGCGGTGCCTACGGCAAAGTAAATCTCGTTGGCTAATTTGATAAAACCTCCAAATCGTTAGTCTGACTGAATTCTGTTCCCTCTACAGTCGCTTTCCACAACAAACGGTCAAATAAGCGCTTTTACTGACTCTGACGTCACTCAACGGGCCAGGCGCATTCAAACTCAAAAGATGTGTTCATCTTCGCAAATATGTTCACTAATTTTGCAGCTTTTTGTTTCTGTACTTCACTCCATTCAAATGATGTAACCTTTTTCTCTTTGTATTTTGTTCTCACTGGCAGATTCGAAACGGTCCATTTAGCACCCTGATTTTGCTCTCGTGGGTTTTTAGTCAATTATAAACAAAGTGATTAGTGAGTAACTATTGATTTTTAAATGAGGTTATTGGCTTAAAAGGTTTTTGTCAATATCTACCTGTTGGAAAGGAAAAAAAAAAAAGAAATCTTCCTCTTTCGTATCGACAAATAAATTGTGTCCAGGCAAAACACATGAAAAGACCAACTGATTGTATTTAGACTGCAAGGACGTATTGAGCCGTGCAATCCCCCCCCCCCCTCCCCCGCGTACCCACGATAATATTCTGCAAACTGTTTGCTCTCCTTGAAGGTCTCTGTATTGACTTGACGCCCCAGCGGCATGCTGGGTACACGACGACGTCCCTCTCCGCCCGCTGATTTGATGAATATATTTGCGCGAATAGAAGTTCCCCCTACACAAGACCAAAGACGGTAAACCTTGAATAAAACGTGTATATCGCCATTTTTTTATGACGTGTTGATTTACTGATCTAATCTCTATAGGTTGATACCGGTGGCGCTTTTTTGTATCTTGAGGGGCAAAGGGCTGATTGTGAATGAATGAGATGATAGTGCCATCTAGCGGTAGTGAATATGGACGCATTGTCACCCTGGTGCACTGTTCCCCCTTTCTGGAGAACTGATGTTTGCATTTTGAGCGTCAGTTGGAGGTTGTAATGTTACTTGTAAAATGTGTCCGTGCAGTGCAGTCGACGCCAGTAATTGAACTCTCTCATGAACATTTTTTTTCCCAATCAGGTCCAATCCAAAGATGTTATTCTGCTGCTGTTATTGCATACAAATGGGGAAATGTGTTTTTTTTTTTTTTTTGCCCTTTTTTTCCTGGCCTATTCCAGCTTGATGTGCATTCCACTCCACTCGGTCAGGCCTCATTGATTCCGCCGCTGTTTCTTCGCATCCTTGTCCCCCCCCCCCCCCAACCCCCCATCCCCGCCAGCCCTCTTTCACACTCAAATATTGCTTTTTGTCCCCCCCGCAGGGCACACGAGGACCAGCGACTGCGCGTCTCGCGTTGTTGCGAGAGATTACCCCCGCTCCGCAATTGGCCGCATTAATGCCGAGGCTGTTTGGTAATTTGGCGGCCGCCGGGCTCCGCGCGAGGACGAGAGACAAAAGGATCGCGCAACCTTGAAAGCAAAGCTGCACGCAAGTAGACGTCCTACGAGTAATAAGAAAATATTGGCTTCTCCGATGGAGCCGCATAGTGGGATGATGCAATTAAAGGGAACTGGATACACATTCCCTGAGTGCAGCCGTGGCTCTTTAATTCACTTTTCATTCGGGAGATGATAATTCAGGACCGCCTTCATCGATTTGATTTGCACACGCACGGCAAAGGACGGTCTACCTTTTCAGGAATATTCTACCGTTCAGACGGTCTTTACTCACGCTTTGATGTCTGCAATCGCTCACTCTTTGTCAACCTGTATCTTGTTATGCTTTTACCAGACTCACCTCACTTTAGGCTGAGTCGCCAGATCAGTCGGGAGGGTCTCGGTCGAGCCCCTGCGGTTCCGCAATGAGAGGAACTGTGGGAGGTGGCTTGGGAATTTGTGTCCGACCGCCCTAAAGTTTCTTTCGGCTTGTCCCGTTAGGGGTCGCCACAGCGTGACATCTCAGAAGAACGCTCATATGTTTGGCACAGTTTTTACGCCGGATGCCCTTCCTGACGCAACCCCTCTCGGGGAGATACGAACTCACAACCCCTGGTTTACCAAGCCAATGCTCGAACCACTGAGCTATGGGACCTCCCTGCTCAGATGTTTTGGGGGTGACCCAATGGGAGGAGGTTGGGTGCGGCACAGGACACGGTGCAGAGACCGCGTCTCTCCGCTAGCCTGGAAATGTCTCGAGATCCTCCCGGAAGAGTTAGATGAAGCGGCTCGGGAGGGGGCTGTGAACGAAACTCTGTGGTCTTCTGAAAATCTTGGGGTCGAAAAATGCTTTACAGCAGTCGTCTTCCAAGATTGTTTTTTTTTGGGATTCCCGGATTTGTTTGCCCGGGTTATTTCCTCCCTGACTGTCCAACCGCTGAGGCTGGCAAATAGTCATAGTTCCAGGGCTTGAAATGTGCTTTGTATTCCTGCAAAGCGTGCAAGGAGCGAGCAGGGGCCTTCAAGTCCGCAAGAGCCCCGTGTCCTCTTTTTGCAGATCGATAATCGCGCACCCGCGCGTACATGGGGGGGTGAAACGAGGTGGACGCAAGGTGCTTTGACTCCCCGCACAACCGCTCGATACGTCGCAGCGCCGGCCACTTCTCGCGCCGCGCCGCCGGGAACGGATATACCGAGAGGTCAGGCCCTCGTGGGCCGCCGGCTCTGCTGATAGAAAGCGCTTCTTCGGGAGGAACCTGCGCTCGCTTTGCCATAAGAAGCAAAAAGCCAGCCTTCTTGGTGATAGAACGCCATCGCTGGGGAGGAAAAGCGGAGGCTGAGCGACGGACGAGCAAAGCCTCGTACCCTTGACAGCGCAACCTCCCATTGCCCTTTGTGACGCCGTCCGCGCTGCACATTTTACGAGCTCCGGGTGGGACACAATGGCAGGCATCCCAACTTCTTCTTACAAACTGGGCTGTTTCTCACCCTTTAATCGCCTCTCATTGACTTCAGTGCCTCTGCGCCGTTGGTCGGCCCAGTTCCAGCGGCGCCAGCATCAGACAGCGTAGCTCAAGTCCTCCCAAATCCTGTGGGTTCTTTTTTTTTTTTTTTTTTGGGGGGAGATTAGCTTTGCAGTAAAATCTTGATTAGTTCCCCAGGTCCTCACTTATCATAGACTCCCAAGTTCCTCCCTTTGCTACCTATTAATCGTCAAGATAAGCCCACTCCTATTTGAAGGTCACACGCCCCTCGACATTTGCACTTCGTATTTCCAAGTTTCTACTGTCATGTAGCTCCGCGTGCGCTCAATGTTTGACAGTGTCAAATGTTGACAGCTGTCCTTCACATACTTTGAAGATGTAAGCGGGGCGGGGGCGAGGCTTGTGTGATTTTTGTCCGAAATGACAAGTCTCCTCTGCGCGCGGGGACCCGTCCGTCTCGTTTAAATCAACCAAGATGGCAGCGATCCAGCGGCGTGATGTCACGGCGGACACAAATCGTCCGCGGTAATCATAGGGAAGTGACTTCACTGCGGCTGATTTACATTGCGGTTGTCGCCCGGCGGTTTGAGTTCCTTCCAGACAACAGATAAAAAAGAGGAACGCGTCGGAGCATACGTGCGAGTTGTGTCTGTTCAAATCGAGGCTTTAATTGCTTTTTGTGTCGGAGTCGACGGAATTAATTCGGCGATTGCAGTTTACACACCAGAGCCCGGGGAATGTCGGCCCGCCGGTTTTCCCTCGCTGGATTGGTTTGCGCGACGGCAACTGTGGGAGGATTATTGCGCCGCTTAATTTACCATCCGAGGCCCTGGGGGCTGCACTAGTTGTTCATTGTGCGTCTTCATCACGCCTGGGCGCGAGGGGGAGAAAAACGGAGTTTGCGTCCTGAATTTCACGGTATCCTCGTATTTCCTCGACGAGCCGCCTCCGCCCCCGTGGACGACGGTTTTCAATTTGTCACTTGGCGCAGCCATCCTCGAGAATCGATAAACGCCGCGCCTGAAGTCGTCCCCTCGCTCAACGCGTTGCGCCGCTTCAATTGCATTTACTCTCGTTCTGCGAAGTAGACATGGCATCTGTAAAGCTGACAATTACAGTGGCGTGTGAAGCGAAAGATGATGATGGATGCAGCACTTTCACCACGAATAAAGCCAAGCCCCCTTAAAAAAAAGCCTTAGCCACTAGTCCAGAACTTTGCAGCTGCAGAAAACTCCAAATGAGACTCGGGGACTCCCCGCTGGTGATTTTCGACCATTGCAAAAAAACAAAACGGGGAAATATTTGATATATTAATAGACAAAGATGTGGCCCCCGAAGACAAAAGTTGACATGCTCAGAGAGTCCAGATGCGCAGTCATGGTCAAGCGCTGATCAGATAAAAGTGAATCGATTGGAGTTGAAACCTCCGAGGAGGGCGGACGCGGGTGGGGGGGCCACACGGTCCACTCAGTCGATATCCTGTCCTGCGCTCGCTATTGATTATCGCTAGCTTGCTACATTGCTACCTCATTGACATGCATCTGTATTGCATCATTTCCTTTGTATTTTTTTGTAATTTATGTGCAATGCGGTTAGCAACAGGTCTCCTGAAGAGATTTTTAAAAACATTTTTTTAAACTAAATCCTTCTGAATGGAGCGCGGGGAAAGAAAAAACAAGCCGCTCCGCAGGCTACGTGTCACATCCGTGGCAACACTGGCACTGCCCATTCCTTGAACAGTGGCATCCATCTTGTCCACGGTCAGATTATCGCTTTAGCGGAACGGGCGCCAGCTGCGGTGCCCCGAATGCAGTTGAGCATACCTTGCCGTGATCTATTTTATTTTGATTCTACAAAAGTAGACACTGACCAAGACGCGCTTGAATTTCAGTCACTCCTGTCACATTTGGAATTTGCTCCTCCCGGACTTTGCGCCTTCCCCTTTTACTTTGAAAATACTCTTTGCCCGCTTTTCACGCCTTCTGCCCTTATGTGGCTTTTCTCCCACTCGCGGCATTCCAGACGGTCAAGTGCCGCCTTTCCAAGTGTTACGCGCTCCGTCGCTGACATTTTGCAATGCTCTTTTTTTTTTTCTTACATCTTTCCGCAAGCGCTCATCTTTGCATTTTAAGAGTTTGTCCCCTCATTACAGCGCGTTCCGGCATAATCTGCCTACAGATACACGATTAGTCTGGTAAATACTGACCATGTCGATGTGGCATCACTTTAGAAATAATAGCCTCTGGAGTTAAGACCCTGAAAGCGAGGATTTTACACAATCTGTGAAAGCTGGCATTTTTATAGAATGGGCCATCCGGATATTTTCTGCCTTCTGAAAGGCATATCACGGATTTTTTTGTTTTGTTTTTAATTTCCTTCATGCTTGCGTCACCAAAATTCAGTAAAATTCTCGCTCATTCTCCGGTACAAAATGGTTCTCTAATGGCAACACACAGCGTCCCCAAAATTCCTAAATTAAACTGCCAAACAGGATCGGTAAGAAAATGGCTTGATGATGGGTTGTTCATGGCAGCCGTGTTACCGTTCGCCTCTTTTTGTTGGAGCTAAAACAGGTTCCTCGGATCATCACATCGCCAATTCATGCATTTGATGCACCGGATGTCATGACCGTGCATCCATCTTTTATCTTCCTGGTGAAACGAGATATCTTTGTCTCCATTTTTAAATTAGTCGCCAAAACGTAGCATTTGAACCGGGGTGTGTAGACTTTTTATATGCACTGTAGGCATCCTGTGGCCGGGCCGTTTCGTTGTACCAACCTGAATAATGATTGCGGCATTATGACTTGCAGAACGATTTCTTTCATTTTCTTTTTTTATTTTATTTCTCCAGCAGGAAGTCGTCACCTCGATTATCCCCGCCATCAATATTCACGGAACCTCGTCGGGTTTTTGGAGCGTCCCTGTTTTGACGCACGTCAGCAGATTTCTGACAGAGATTCGTCATCTGACTCATTTACCGTGCGTTTGGCGTCGCGACATTCGCATTTCTAGTCGTGGTTCTTCCTCATTAACTTGCAATCCCCCGGAGACCGTTTGCGAGTTTCCTGTCTGTCTTTTCCGTTTTCAATGCTCGCGTTACGGCATTCTGCTGTTGTCGCCGTGGCTCTCGCGCCGCCGTCGTCTCCCCGTTCACGGTCCGCGCGTGGCGACGCCAGCCGGTCTTCTCTCGCTTGTTAGTGCCTTCAAATCAAGCACTCGGTCGCTCGCCACAGCCCCCGCGGCCGTACGCAGTCGGTGGCGCGCTCAGGTGCGCAGCGGTCCGCTCGATTTAACTACAGCTGTCGCTGACGATAGAAAAAAAAAAACCCCGGCCTTCTGTTTCCCGCGCGTGACGCTTGAACTCTGCGCAACCTCACCCGCCGTGACCTCCCGGGTGTTTCTTTACCACTTTCTCCAGACAGCGCGACGTCGCCGGGGGCGTCAAACGTGTCTGCGACGATGATGTCGAGCTTTAAGGACTCGACACGGTTGCGTCGGCCTGGAGTGTTCAGTCTCTCGTGATGCTAGTTTACAGCGGGTAAATCAGAACAATATGCCAAATGGTATAGAAACAATATCACTTTTGTAACCTTGCTTCCTTTTCCACTTTTTCAAAGCAGAATTCCCGATACTTGACAGACCTTTCAAGACCCACGGAATATTTTGTTCTGAGGCATTGTAAGTGGCCAAAGAGAGTAGACGCTATCTTCATATACGCAAAAAAAAAAAAAACCCAAATTCTAGCTTTTTCAGTTCTTGGGTAATCAGTAGGAGAACGTGGGTTGGTTGCACCTAACTGGACTGAACAAAAACGTCCCCAGCAATCTTCTTCTTCTTCTTCTTCTTTCCCTTTGGGCTTGTCCCGATCAGGGGTCACCACGGCGTGTCATCTTTTTCCACCTAAGCCTATCTTGTGCGTGTTCTTCTCTTACACCCGCAGTCTTCATGTCCTCCCTCACAACATCCACCAACCTTTTCTCTGGTCTTCCTCTCGCTCTCTCTTTCCTTGACAGCTCCATCTTCAGCACCCTTCTATCAATATGAGTATACGCTCTCGCCTCTGGACACGTCCAAACCATCGAGGTCTGCTCTCTCCTACCTCGTCTCCAAAACATCCAAACTTTGGCTGTCCCTCGAATGAGCTCATTTCTAATCCTATCCAACCTGCTCACTCCGAGCGAGACCCTCAACCTCCTCATTTCTGCCACCTCAAGTTCTGCTTCCTGTCATCTCTTCAGTGCCACTGTGTCCAATCCGTACATCGTGGCCTTTATACACTTTGCCCTTCATCGTAGCGGAGACTCTTCTGTCACATAGAACACCAGACACCTTCCGCCAACTGTTCCACACCCCGCTTGGACCCGTTTCTTCACTTCCTTATGGTGTAGTGATACACAAAGCCACCTTTGGTGCGGGCAGCGTGGGATCGATTCCCGCTCAGTGATGCTGCCGATATCTGCTCTGCGAGTTACTGGCGACCAGTTCAGGGTGTAGTCCCCCTTTCGCCCGAAGCTTGGTGGGACAGGCTCCAGCTTTCCCACGACCCCTCTGAGGATAATCAGCTTGGATAATGACACGACATTAGAGGAGATGGACATGTTTGGACGAAAGGAAAAATTGTGGCAAGATTTCCCAGGCCGTGTAAAATAACGTGGACGGCCAGATTTGGCCCACAGACCTCGAGTTTTCACCTGTGCCTTGCAGGACAAGAATAAAATATGAAAATGAAAAAAAACACAGGCTTTTTTCCAGTTTCTACATGCAGTCCTCCAGCTTTCCTGCAACCCTTCTGTGGATAAGCACCTTAGATAATGACATGACAACTAAGGACCGCGGGAGTAATGTTTAGCATTTGCGTGAGTTTGGTCGCCCGCGGCCACCAAAGCCCATCTTTTGTCACCGCTCGTGTACTTTGTGCGCCGAAGTCATTTTCGCCGCCGAAATGCACGCAGGGTGCTTAATGCCCGCCCGGCGTCGTTGTCACGCCCTCGCTCATCCCACCTGACCTCTGCACCCGGAATTAGCACTGGATTAGGCCGCTGCTCATGTGCATAATGGAACTGCACGATTTCCCATTTGCATATTTTCCCGGAGTCAGTGTGCGGAATTGTAATCCACCGGGAAAAGGATTCTCTGCACTCGTGACGCGCGCCGACGCCCCTGAAAGATTAGCGGGCTGCAAGATAGAATTCAAACTGCGAGATTGAATGTTCATAGCCATAACGTGCTACTGACAACACCGACGGCGAGTGGACGGCGAAATTCGCAGCGTGCTGGCAGCTCCGAGCATCACATCAATCAATCACGCAATATGTAGGTGTGAAGTGGGAGTGAGTTCTGTGGAGGAGGAGGAAGGGGGGGCCGAGGCAGCTGGATTCCCGTGAACAAATGACCACATTTGTGAGATTCTGCAGCTCCAGTCACAAATGAATTGTCGTATTTCTCGGGGGGCATTCGCGCCATCGGGAAATTGGTACAAATGTTGTCATTTTGGTCGTTTGTTCAACAACAAAAATGTTTTCTGTGCTTCAGTATGTATAAAAAAAAGAGAGGCATTGTCGCCTATATGGAAACACGATTCAAGGTCACAGTTTTTTCCGTTGCCGGCATGTCAGTAGATGTGCGGTCTTCAATCGTCTGGTGCGCAGGTGGGCGGCACCGATTGGAACTTTTTCAGCAAACGGTCCACCGAAGTCGCATTCGGGTCTAATATGCAGTACAACCCCTTTTGAATTGGACCGTCAGCCTCGATATCGGTATTGTCGTGGTCTCTGCCCGCCCTTGGTCTTCATCTTGACCGGGTGCCAATGGGTCAAAGGTTTTTGGTCGAGATCTGGGATCAGTTTTGACTTGGGGAGCGATTTTGGTTTGGGCATTGATGATTTTCGGCCCAAACGCTAAACACTCCCACGATACTCGCTCAGGACATCCGATTGAACCGACCATTTGTTGACGGTCAGAACGAGGCGAAATCTATTTGAAATTGCTGCGGCGAATTCAAGGTTGATTGTGTTTAGGGTTGTCATGGGATTCAAGTCAGGAGTAGGATTTTTTTCCAGGACTTGACTGGAATTCAATGCTCCAACGAGCTTTTTTCTTCGTCGTTTGACTCCTGATCAACCAATCACGACGGTCAGAAATCAAACAAACACGACAATCCGTACAAGCAACGGAGAGTCACCTCGGCGGGGGGTCTTTTTTTTTTACATTTTTTTAAGCACCCAAAGACGGCAGTCAGCGCCATAAAGCGGCGAGATGAATGGCCCGGCAGCAACACAATGGCGCTAAATTAAATCACTGATGTAACACTCGCCCGCCGACGGTCCTCCCCTTTCTGACATCGCCCTCACAAGCGCTAGGACCTCTTTGTTCCGCCGCCTAATGTATTCTCAATCCCGCGTCAGAATCCCTGCGCCGCGTATGGTCAATTTCGGTTCATTATGCAAATGAGAGTTGTCCCCTGACACGACCGAATAAAGAATTAGCTTTGTTTCTTTTCATGCGGTCGTCGCCTCAAAGCACCCCTTCACTTGCGTGCGACGGGCTAACACGTGAGCAAAAAAAAAAAAAAAAAAAAGGACATTGCCATTTTTGGCACTGCTCCATGAGAACAGGTGTTGTTAGAAAACGCACAAGCGGGTTAGTTTCCCCAGGGTGCCCCCCGGCCCCACCCCACCCCACTGAACACCCTCGTCTCAGGTGCAAGGTGTCATGAGCAAGGCTGGACCACGGCCAGGAGGGGTCATCTCTGACACCTGTCGCCATGTCAATGTGTTGAAGTTGGAATTTTGTCACTGGCATGCGCCACTTCGTTGAGTATGCTTTCCCGCATCCAGGGTTACGCCGCCACTGCGCCATTATAGCCCAGTCACGCTTTTGGTTATGCTCTTTAGTTGACTCTCATAGTTATCGGACATTGTTTCTTGTTTTGGATCCTGCCTTCTTGCACTTTCGTTTATAATCAAAGCCACTGAACATCATGTCCTCGTCTTGGAGTCCTGCATTTGGGTCCGCCCGTCCAGCGTTGGTTCGTGACACAAGGGGACACCTGCCCAGCGTGGGCGACGGGCGTCGGTGCCACTCACTGTGAGATCCATCAGCTGACCTCTGAGCGCACATGCAAACAGTCCACAGCTGCTCCCCAAGTTCTCCGCTCAACTCGGGCACGCCTTTTTTGAGAAATGACATTTTCACCTCCGCCAGGCCCCCAAAATGCAAACCAGAACGTCGTCGCGCAGGCCCGCGTCTCAGATTTTGATTTCCATTTGAACGCTGACTCAAATTGAGTGGACTTAGCGTTAAATGTAAGACTAGACAAGTGCAACAATGTGGAGACTCCTAAAATCTTCTCCTTGGTCTTGCTCCATAAATCTTAGTCTGGGACGACCTTGACTATTGACCTTGACATGGTCCTCAACCTTTTTAAACAAATTTTCCAGTGTTGAGTACGACATAGTTCTGTCTGCATGCATTTTCATCAATTACCTTCAAACATGTACGATGTTTTTAGAAACAAATATCTGAATCCAGAGGCGGCAGAACCAGGGGGCGCAAGGGTGCACCTGCCCACTCACCCCGCCCCCTTCCCGTCCCTTATTTATTATTATTATTTTTTTGCACCGGGTGGTCGCCCATCTGGATTTTCTTTTGTCGGGCTGTCTTTTCCACTCGAGAGATTTTCCCGTTCAAACGTCGATGAGATAAATCGCACGGGTCCAATCCACCCGCAACATCCCGGGCATCAGCGGGTGCGGCGGTGTGGATGGATTGGCGGGGGGAGGGGCGTTGGATGCGAGCGGGTGAGGGGGGTAGAGGCGAGGTGGCGGGATTCTGCGTCCAAGTGATGCGCATGCGCACAGGAGAGAGAGATGGAGAGAAGAGAGGGAGAGAGAGCAAAGGGGAGGGGGCAAGCGGAGGAGGACGAGCCGAGCCACGTAGAGACGCAGTGGGGCCACAGTCCGAGCGCATCGCCGCACCGACCGACGCGCCAGCATCACTGCAGCTTCTTTCCTCCCCCCCCCTCATCCTCCTCCCCATCCTTTTCTCTATTACCTTTTTTTTTTCCATTTTGTCTCTCACCGAATCGACCGATCGAGAAGACGACTGTGTGGCTCGAGCCTTGCAGCATGGAGACCTCGCCGAAAAACACGCACTAAAAACGTGACACTCACTGGGTGGAGAGAGCGCGAGAGAGAGCGAGAGTCTACGTGTGCACGTAAGTGGCCGCCCCCCCCCCCCCCCACTCCCAAACGCACTTCCTTCCCATCTCCGCTCATGCCCGACGCGTGCTCCCGTCCTTCCGCAGCGACCGAAAATGAAGAAGTTCAACATCAGGAAGGTGTTGGACGGCTTGAAAGAGGCGTCCTCCTCCTCCTCCTCGTCCTCCTCCACCCACTCCTCCGCCAACCCGTCGGTCCAAGTGGGCCTGCAGGAGAACCACCTGCTCCAGGAGCACCTCCAGTCCGAGCATTTCCAGCTCTGTAAGGTAAAAGGAGATTGTGTTCGGCGTGGGTGGGGGGCTGTGTCGTCGGCGTGTGACCGTTGTCGGCACGGAACCGGAGTGGGGGCCCGGGTTGGTGTGAGATGTACAAAAATGATGTTTCTCGCAACAGTTACTGTGAGATTTGAAGAATTCCACACGGGAGGTAGGAGGGGGCTGGCAAACCCACTTGGCCTACGTGCTTTTGGTTTCCCACCCCTGTCACAGGAAATTAAAAGCAATGTAAGTTGCCGGCATTGCAATTCGCCCCCCCCCCCCTCCGCCCCCTTTCTCGCTGCTGCTCATTTACATAAAAACACAACATTGTGGGCTCCCATGTTGTTTTTTGCATCAGCGTTCCGAGTGCACGAGGTTTAAACGAAATATGTATATACATTTATTTTTTTTTTTGGAGGAGGGGGGGGGGCTTAATATGTCATATTAGAGGGGATGGGCCGCGCTGATCCGCTCTTGCATAATCAGCTTGCTTTCGGATTAGCAGAACGGTGGAGAATGGGACATCACTGGAACTGAGTGCACGCACTTTACCCCCACATCATTGATCCGTTTTGGGGGCAGGGAGGGGGGCTGACGGCGCCCTGAAGTGAGTCCTCTTAGTGGAATTGGCGGAAAGAAAGTATCCCCCCCCCAGTAACCCACCCGCAACTCCACAAACGCAAGCACGTGGATGGGGTTAATAATGCAGCATGCGCCCCGCGCGCTCCGTTTTGTCCCGTTGAGCGTTGGCAGGAGATGTGGTTGTTTACACGAAGCTTTACGCGTCTTGAGGGGTGACGGCGAAGTGACCCACCAAAGTGGCTGCGCTGTTGAACTCCGCAGTCTCCGCTTGGCTGTGGCGGCCCCTTTTCTCGCTTCTGTTATAAAGTATGACACGAGGTCGCTAATTTTAGCCGTCCTCAGGCATGTAAATACAGGAAGACCGAGCAGTCTTCCATTGTTATTGTTTGTCAGAGTGAATCAGTCCTTCACGGTCTCCACTTTGCTGCGGCGGTCGGTACTCTTGTGCCCTTTAGCTAACTCGCTACTGTGGACGTTCATCGACAGGGAACACACTGTGTACTCCTCGCTGACATATTCATTCTTCAAGTACGTTTTCGCCCAGCTTGTCTGTGAAATTCAGGCGTGTAAACCACCGTAATGACTCGTGCGTCACCCGTAGATGGCGACGTTTTGTTGCTTTGGATTTGAAGTCATCACAGCTTTTGAGTAGAAGATAAATATGAGGTGGAAACGAGCAGGTTTAGCCATCGAACGCTCTAAAATGTATATGTACGGTAGAAACACATCGTGCATTGCAGTAAGTCGTCAAAATTCTGTGTTGCGACATTGGAAACGATGACGAACACCCTCATCAACCACTGACTTTAAACTCACTGATTCAGTGTTGCTTACGGCCCGTTTCATATTTCATATACAGTAGTTGTCTATCTGTACATTACTTATTTTGACATAAGAAGCATTTCTCTCTCTCTCCCCACATATATTCTATATATATGTATACATTGACATTGTGATTGACATGTTTCATCTCGCAAAAATCAGTTTTTCTCCACTTTTTTTAAATCAGAAACTGTTTTCTTTCTCCTAAAAAAAAATGGGAAAAAGGCGCATCACAAATCTTTTTCTTTTCGATTCAAAGAAAATGCATACTTTCGTTGTGCAAGCTGTGTGCATATGTCACATAGCACTACTGTATTTCAGTGGATCGGGCAAAAAAAAAAAAATGGCTGGCAGTACGGCCAACTCCGCTTTGAAAAGCAGCGAATGAGTTAATTTTCCCTTTGCTGAACTTCATCCGCACGTTCATAGGTCAACACAAACATCTGTTGTTGTTGTTGTTTGTTAGCGTGCTGGTCCTCCGTAGCGTCCACTCGGCTGCACCGGTAACCGCGACCGTTTTTATTGCTGTCCTTCGTCTCCTCTCAAACAAATGAAAAAAAAAAAAAGAAAACGCGAGCAAATACACGGGACCCTCGTCCTCCTCCGGCCTTGTTTGCTGCCGTGTCTCGTCTTGGCAGATGCTTTGCATTCGGTTTCCTGCGCCCCTGTTTTGAAGTAGAAGTATTTCTTGCAACGCTATTTTATTTTTGTTGCTCTCGGGCTTTATGATCCACGTGTGTAAATGACAAGGCGTATATTACAGTTTGTGTTTATGAATGAATAAGCATGACCTGTATGTGAAATGATGGAGGGCGTGTCTGTGAATTGTTGTGGACTTTAAGTACGTGGATGGATAGACGTGTACATTCTCCGTATATGTGACTGAGACTGACATTTGCATTATGTAAATTATGTGAAGTTATGAATGTACCGGTGGTACTAGAATGAGAATGGCTCGAGGAAGCGGTACAAAAGTATCAATTGGAATATCCTTCGCTTAGTATGACGCAGTGCAGTTCCCTGCCAGCTCAAACTGTGATGATGAAAATGTTTCATAAATACTCCGCCACCTGTATGATCCGCAACAGCCGCCATTCACGTCTGCAGGTAGGCGTACCTAATGTTGCGTCCGAGGCGTGCGGTTCACACCGCGGGTCTGTTGCGAGGACGCCACGTGTCCGTGGCGCACCGGCGCGCCTCTTACGCAACGCCCTTTACCGTCTGCCGCTGAGCAAACAAACACGGGCCGGATGACTGATGTTAGAAAGCCACGGCCGCGCACCTTAAGGCGTGCGGTGTGGGGTAAAACAAAGCAAAACAAAACACAGAAAAAAACAAAACAAAACAAGTAAAATCTCCGCATTTGTTGCAGATTTGGTGTATCTTCAGACTTAATCACGACTTCATGTGGGAGGCGGTGACTGAGAGGAAAAACAAGATTAAAAATATGAGACTAGCGATAGAGGAGAAATCTTAAAATAGGTCCGCGATTATGAAAGCATCCCAAATAGCGAAGCCAAATATCCATGTGACAAAACGTTCCCCGCACCCTAATTGCTAAGTAGGGATTTAAACGTTCCTGATCCAGTCGCGATAAAGAAGCCGGACAATTTTACAGACACACACTGATCAAAATACACTTGAAACTATTTTTAAAAAATCAAATCAAAGTCCAAAACCCAAAACACTTCTCTTCAAAACTCATATTACTGAACCTAGTTCTCCAAACGAGAGGCAAAGAGTGCTTGCTTCAAGCCCCACCGGTTAACGCAAATGATGCGTAACAGGTGTAGACGGACAATATAACAGTGCTAACGGGCAAATATTCTTTATCCTCTGTGAAAAGTGACGAATATTACTACTCCACTGAGAAACTGAGACCATCTTTATGTAGAGTATGGATTAAACTCATCTCTCAATGCTCCATTGTATATTAGGATGTGTACTTTACGAAACCCATATAAATAAAGAACTTTGGTTATTGGTATATCAGCTCAATGCATCATGAGATGTAGTGCTTCTCTCGTAACCGCTGGTTTTTCACTAAAGTGTTCTCTGGCTAATTTACCAGTCGATCTACGTTCCTACCCTCACTTATGGGCATGAGCTGTGGGTTGTGACCGAAAGAACAAGATCCCGGATACAAGCGGCCGAAATGAGTTTCCTCCACAGGGTGTCAGGGCTCTCCCTAAGAGATAAGGTGCGAATCTCGGTCGTCTGGGAGGGGCTCAGTGTCGAGCCGCTGCTCCTCCGCATTGAGAGGAGCCAGATGAGGCGCCTGGGGCATCTGATTCGGATGCCTCCCGAACGCCTCCCTGGTGAGGTGATCCGGGCACGTCCCACCGGAAAGAGACCCCGAGGACGACCCAGGACACGCTGGAGAGACTACGTCTCTCGCCTGGCTTGGGAACACCTCGGGATCCATCCGGAAAAGCTGGAAGAAGTGGCTGGGGAAAGGGTAGTCTGGGTATCCCTGCTGAAGCTACTTCCCCCGCGACCCGATCCGGAAAAGCGCTAGATAATGAATGGATGTTCTCCGGCTATTTCTGGGCAGTAGGGATCAAGTGTTTGGGCATACATCGATGGCACAATGTAGTGGGTATCCTAGCCTGTTCTCACTCTACATTCGAACAGCATTCCAAAATGGCGACGTGACTATTTCGAGCGGATAGCGAGCGATTCGGAGCGCAGCCATTGGCTTTTCCACTTCCACATCCATCTGCTGTGTTTGTTTACCCCGAGCAGGTGCGCGGTACCATTTCCCAAAAGTAACGCCGCAGCTGTCGACCGCTAATTGAAACTCTGCCGTCTCCGCGCAGACCGTCCGTCATGGCTTCCCGCACCAGCCGTCGTCCATGGCCTTCGACCCGGTGCAGAAGATCCTGGCCGTCGGCACGCAGAGCGGAGCCCTCAGATTGTATCCTTTCCGAGCGGTCCCTGGTTTAGTACTCGCGGATCCCCCGCATCCCACTGGGAACTGGCGCTTGGGTAAGTGCAGTTTTCGCTTGTGTGCTATGTGCGGTTTTTGCCTAGAGTTTAGGACTGCCCCACTTTTAGCCTGGTGTAGTTAGCATAACAACCTGAGATTTCCAGATCCAGAATTTGGTATATTTTGAATCAGCACTTTTACTTTTACCTGTCTTGTGTACACATATAACTTATAATTCAGCACAAAGTCCGAGTACACGTGCCACACGAGTGTCAAAAAGTTTGCGAAAGTAGCGCATGAGCAGATCGCGGTGGCGAATAGCGACGACAGCTTGCGGGCAAACGTCGCCGCGGGGAGTCGTCCGGCTTTAGAGGACTTCGGCGCGCTCGCTCCTGTCAGGCCGCTTTTACAGGTCCTCCGTGTGTTCCCTTGCCTGTCTAACAATGGCGCCAGCTCATTAGCGTGGCCGAGAGCTGCCGGCTTGGCCGTTTCCCTCGCGGCCGCTCGCTGGCTTCGACTCAGCCTCGCTCACCTGCGATGGGAAGGTTTGCAAATAAACCCGCGAGATCAAAATCAAATCGATGACAGTAGGCATCAATTTTTCACGTTTTTTTTTTTTTTTAACGTTCGTGGTCGGGCCTGGTCCCTGTCCCCCTGAAAATGCGAATAAGCCTCCAAGAACAGCTAAACTTTATTTGGGGTTCACCAAAGGCCCTTAAATAGTGCCACGTATGTGCTGACTCCCATTTGAATGTGATTGCTTGATTAAGAACGCAACCATTCCCTCTAATAAGAGGGTGTGCACACATGTGCAACCACGTTTTTTTTTTTTTCATGTTACTTCCTCGCTGGTAGATGTCAGACTTTGTAAATTGAGTCGTACATGTCCTGACATGAAAGAAATTATTCATCTTGGTACAATTTTTCTATGACACAAAGCAGGGGTGTTTAGACTTTTTCTATCCACTGTATTTGACGGGACAAAAACGCTTTGTGTGTTTGTGAAAGGGTTTCTTTCCCACAGTCCCTCAGTCGAAACCGTTGCCTTTGAAATGAACCCGAGGGGAAGTATCTTGATTTTGACTGATCGACGGCTCAGACAAAAGTCTTATCGGACTCAAGGTCAACTGGGAGTCGTGCGTCTCGTCGTTGCTCATTCGATGGCGGCGATAGCGGCGCTGTGCGCGCAAACGGAGCCGAAATAGAGACGTCGGTTCCATGTTGCCGGAAAGGGGGTGGGGGGGGGGGGGGCAGGACCATCCACCACTGGATTTTTTTTTTTTTTAACCAATTAGATTTTAGCCTCTATGTGTTGCCATGCCACGCTAAATATAATCTGCCCAAGGCCTCCGTAATCCAAAATCCTAGCCAATATAACTTCAACTATCCATCCATCCATCCATCCATTTTCCAAGATGCTTATCCTCATGAGGGTCACGGTAGCGCTAGAGCCAATCCTAGCTGTCATCGGGCTAAAACTGAGCAATAGGGGTCCCAGGATTGACTCCTGGGGAACACCACTGCTTAGTGTTTTTTTTATTTGTGAACACATCTAGCCATCCATCCATCCATCCATTTTTTTTCAATCATCTTATCCTCATGAGGGTCGCGGGGAGTGCGAGAGCCCATCCCAGCTGTCATCGGGCTCAGACTGAGCAACAAGGGTCCCGGGATTGACTCCTGGGGAACACCACTCCTCAGTGTCTTTTTATTTTGGATTATGTCCCCTTTTGACGGCCCGGGTACCAAATGCACTGGGTCGGCGCGCACCGATTTGGATGTTCTTCCTCAAGTTTTGGCAGAGTTTAGCTGATGACAAACCGGGTGGTGCTCGCGTTTCTCCGGGGGTCTTTTTTTTTTGTGTGTGTCGTGTGTTTGGCCGGACTGCCAGGATATTTGGCGGCACCCCCCCACCCCCCTGCGGGGAATTACAGGAAGTGGCGGTTCAAGGGCCTCGGGCTGGCACCGCGGCAGAGCGCTGAGTATTACAGCAGGAACAGGAGGTGTGTGTGTCAACTCGTGTGCATGTATTATCAGCGGAGACCGGCCGATCCCCCACACCCAAACCCCGGAGCCATAAAACCCATCACATCTCCCGTGATCCCATCCCAGAAGTGTCCCGTGTTTGATGACCGGTGCTTCTCCCTCCTGCGTCGGGCTGAAAAAGACGACATTGCCCCGTAGGTGTTGTCTGAAGGAAGGAAAGGAAGGGTAATCCCTCCATCCCTCCCTCCATCCGTCCCTCGCTTGAGGATCGAATACCCAAGAATAGAATTCCAATTGATCCGGATGTGGTCGCACTTTTAGACAGACCCAAGTGTGGTCCCGAAACCCGTTCGCTGCCATTGACGGCCGTTGACGTCAAATATCCACGTTAACATGGCGGACGAGCAGTGATCAAACGTTTATAATTGCATAATTCAGTTTTTCACCGACGCCTTGAAAAAATTGGTTTCCTAAGTAAGCGGTTTATGATTTACGCCGCGCATCCAGACGGATGTTCACATCATGAATGAAGAGATTGATACATATTTTAATCCCGCATGAAATATCCCTGATAAATGGCTGAATGTGATTGGGCACGCATATATATATATATATATATAATTTTTTTTTTTTACATTTTTTTGCATGGAAAACGTTTTCATTTTGTCTTGGGACGACGCCATTTCGCTGGTGGCAGCAACGTAATACACACACACATACACGTGCACACTTAGATATACGCACAGAACAAAAAGTGACAACCAAGACACAACTCAATAGATCAAATTGTCGCTCGCAGTTATTTGATCAGCGCCGATCCGCTTGGGCGTATCTGGAGTTCGGTTTGGCACGTTTACTTTTCAGGGCCGAAGGCTGAGCTCACGCATGCGCGTCCGGATGGATCAAACATTGGCGACGGCTAATTTGCGATGATTGCAATTAGCCGTGGCGGCGACTTGCAGAAACGAGGTTAGGGAACGTGTCAAGCTACTTTTCCGCTTTGTCGCCGATTAACTGCGTGCTAAACACCGAGGGCCTCGGATTCGCCCCGTTCGCTCTTCGTATTGACAGTAACGGATGACAAGCAAATCACAATACAATTGTTACTTCTTCCACTATTCCACAATAAATCATGCAATTGTACAATCAATGAAAATTTGGATTACAATTGATTAATTTACACTTGCCGGCTGAACTGTTTGCAGATTTTTGTTTAATTGTTTTCCCATTATTTTTTCATTAATAAAAAAAAAAACCAAACTTTTTTTTTTTAATTAACGGTTTATCTTTATCTACACTTATTTGAGAATTTGTGGGGTTTTATATTAGATTAATATTTTTCATTGCAAATATAATGACCTTTGCAGTCTGGTTTGGCCCCTTTGTCCACAAATAATGACAGTATTGCAAATGTATTTTCAAACTATCAACAGCCAACCCCCCGGGTATGTCCTGGTTGCAGTTTTTCGGGGGTCGTAGATTTTGTCACAACACTGACAAATATGTATCTAGGCTAGCATGTTTAATCAACCGCTTTTCCCTTCTGTTACGCTTGTTCATTTATAATGGCTGACTTTAGCAAGGATCCTTCGCTGTATCGTGGCCGTGGTCTGTTTTGCGCCAGTCTCGGTGCCGTATAATGCGTAAATCCACACTGACTGGCTGACTGGGAACTTTGGCTTTACTGATCAGCTAATTAGCATTAGCTAAGATTCTAGCCAGCAGTAGTTACCAAGCTATCGTCAT
The DNA here is from genome assembly GCF_019802595.1 of Syngnathoides biaculeatus. Lineage (NCBI taxonomy): Eukaryota > Metazoa > Chordata > Actinopteri > Syngnathiformes > Syngnathidae > Syngnathoides > Syngnathoides biaculeatus. The sequence continues at coordinate 9,030,375 of NC_084662.1, read as the reverse complement.
TCATTTTCCAGGGTGTATTGAATGATTCTTGCACAACTTTATTCAACTCATCTCCTGCCGTTGGAGTCTGCCATTAATACCCGTCCAATCAGGCGTGGACATCGAACGGCCCGCAAAAAGGATCTATAAAAAAAAATACAAATAAATTAAATGAAAAATAAATTAAAAATACATCTGGCAGCGCTACTGATTCTGAAGCCCCCTTGGAGATTAGCTTAGCATGGCAAAACATAGAGGCTAGAATTTGATCGGTCAAAAACAAATCCAACATCTCGATGTACTGAAAGCAGTGCAGCAACCGACTGTTGGGTGTAAATGATTACAATTCCTTCGAGCACATTAGAATTGAGGGTATTAATGTTTGTCAGTGATTCTGGGAGCGTTTCGGCCCAGGTCTTGTTGAAGTTGACCGCTCACTGCTGAGTAGGATTCGCACGTGTGTGTGTTTCAGCAGCGACTTAATCAAAGCGTCGTTCATGCTTTTCCCCGTGCGCGATCTCTGTTCCTCCACTTCTCATAAGAGGGAAAACAAATTGTGCCGCATCAGTGCCGCAACAATTTAGCCGCCGCTGCTTTAGCAGCCGTCGCGTCTGCTGACAGCCTTGTCCGCTAAAGTCCCTTAACTCCGACAAACGGGCCAAATAGGACGGCGGTCTGCACTTGTCTTCCACCAGTCCGGTTCTGCTTCATGTCTGCAAGAGGCCCGGGCCTCGCGCACACTTAAGCGAGACATATGACTTCTGAAAAGTACTTACTGGGCCCTTAATGAAAAGATCCGTGAGACTATTAGCCTTAATCCGAGTGAACGTCGTGCGCTCGCGCAGCTGGCGGACTTCACGTGAGTCATCGTAATTCGGGATGCCACGTGGCGTTCCGGCTCAGGGGCGACTAATTTCTTCAGAGGAAAAAAAAAAAAAAAGAAAAAAAATCATCATGACCTCATTCAAGGTTATCGATGAGGGCTGCCGCCGGGAGCGAGTACTCGATAGGGATTGTTCCGGAATTACTGTAGTTTTTGAGGCTTGTTTGACAGGCAATGTTTCAATTTCAACAATGTGAAAAAATGTTTTATTTTACCCCCCCCCCCCACTCTATACATTATGGTGTCAACTGTATTCTCTCAGAGACCTTTGTTCATTGTCTATGTTGTTGAAGGTAAAGGACAAAAAGGTCACAAAAGGATGCGCAACCACTGCTTCGGCTTCAGCCGCAGCGTCGATCGGCTCGCTGGTGCGGACCGCCTCCTTTCTTATCGATGACAGTTCATGACTCGATATCGATGAGAATCAGAAAATCGGCACCACCAAATCGGAGACCGTGGTCCTCAGTCGGAAAAGGGTGGCGTGCCCTCTCCAGGTCGGGGATGAGATCCTCCCCCAAGCGGAGGAGTTCCAAGTATCTTGGGGTCTGGTTCACAAGTGAGGGAAGAATGGAGCGGGAGATCGACAGACGGATCGGTGTAGCATCTGCAGTGATGCGGACTTTGTTGTGGTAAAGAGGAAGTTAAGTCGAAAGGCAAAGCTCTCAATTTACCAGTCGATCTACGTTCCTACCCTCACCTATGGGCACGAGCTGTGGGTCGTAACTTAAAGATCCTGGCGGAAATGAGTTTCCTCCGCAGGGTGTCTGGGCTCTCCCTTAGCGATAGGGTGAGAAGCTCGGTCATCAGGGAGGGGCTCAGTGTCGAGCCGCTGCTCCTCCGCATTGAGAGGAGCCAGATGAGGTGGCAGGGGCATCTGGTCCAGATGCCTCCCGAACGCCTCCCTGGTGAGGTGTTCCGGGTATGTCCCACTGGAAAGAGACTCAGAGGACGACCCAGGACACGCTGGAGAGACAGTCTCTCGGCTGGCCTGGGAACACCAGAGCTGGAAGAAGTGGCCAGGGAAAGGAAAGCCTGGGTATCCCTGCTGAAACTACTTCCCCCGTGACCTGACCCGGAGAAGCGGTAGAGAATGGATGGATGGATGGATGGATGTTGTCATATAAGGTAACGGTTCGAACGCACTGTGACTTCTTCGCTGTCAATTTCCCAACGTGAGCTGCCATGCCTTTCCGCCACCGTTCATCTCCACATGTTGGAGGTCTTTAGACTTGTATTGATTAGAAATGCGAGAGATTGGACCCCCTGACCCATCCCCCCTTGAAGAACATTAGCTTTCTTTTCCACTGTTGGATGATCCACATTGTTGTCTGCTCTGTAAGAATCCCACGACCATACTGTGGACGAGTCTCAAGTCCACTGAATTTTCTACCTGAGCCTTCAGCAGGGACTCGCTCAACTCACTACACCTCAGTCATAGAAAACATTTATTTGATTGCAGCTCCACTTCACTCATTAAGAAATGTTAACATTCCCGTTGTAAAGGTTGGTCAATGCTTCCGATGGTGTTCGGGTCAGCAGCGATGTCCTTGCGATCCGCGACCGTCCACCACTAAGCAGGTAACATCGATACCTTCTTGCCTCGCCAATGAAAAAAGCTTCACATTACGCCGGCTTTTTAATTTAGCGCGAGGCTAATCATACACGACAGCGACACTGAACTTCACTACGCTGAATCAATAAAAATGCAACCTTTAATTACCTTGGCTATGCACACAGACAGCGGTGACATCTGAGCCTCAACGTTTGGAAATATAATTCCCAGGAAGACGATACGGGCCCAGCGGAAAAAACCTCGGAAGTGTTAGCCGAATCCGATGTGTAGCCTGATATAAAGTTAACTTCAATTTTCTTTGGGGGGGGGGGGGATGCACGCGAAATATCCAATTACACGACAATTGCGCCATATTTTGCTCATTGGAGTACGAAGAAAACACCATTTACATATAACAAGTGTTAACGTAAAACTGAAGGTAGCCCGGAACCACTTTTGGCAGTACAACCCCCACACGCAAAACAGTTGTAGCCAATTAAATTTGAAACATGGAGCAGGACGCGGGACTCATCTTTCACAATTAATCAAACGTCTTCCCATTCTGGTGATTGACTTATCAATCTGTCCTCTAATTGTCTCGGCAACTATTAAAACGACACAGCTAATTAGAGACGGGCCTCGTTAGCCTGCGTCATTAAGACAGAAATGAGCCATCCTTCGCTCATCAATGTTTTTGTTTTCTTGCCCCAAGTATTTTTAGGCTTTTGCAGTCCCATTGTTACGCTCCCATCTTCGCGTGTCGTTCAAAAAAAAAAAAAAAAAAAAAAGGTGCTATGCTAACTTTCGTCATTATATGCGATCCGCCCAGGTGAAACATTTGATTTTGGCAGCCATTTTTCATCCCTCAAAGTAGCTCCGGACGCGACTGTTCCGCTTCCTTGCCTTTTCATATCTTTTCGGAATATTCGCTAGAACCTCGCACCGCCGCGCACTTACCTTCCTTCGCTTAGGGCTTGCTATTACTTTTCCTCATGTTCCTCTAAACAACCCCAGCTGGAGAATATTAGCGTCCGCGTCTGCAGTCGCTAACGCGTCCGGACAGCCGGCCTGGCCATGTGGATAATGTTGCTTTCAGGCATTCCGTTGAGCACACACTATCGCTTGATATTTGGCTTTTTCCTACCCAAAAAATAAATAAATATATATTTTTTAACTCATTTTAACTTCACCAAATAGCCTCGAGTGGCGACAAGTAAGGACTGTACTCATATTAGCGTGCGTGTAGGCAAAAGAGGTAAGATGTTTATCATGATATCTTAAAATCATGTAAATCATATTGCTACATAAATTTTACCTTTTTGCCTGCAGGTCAACACAGCCGTTATGCTATCTTGTTAACGTTAACTCCTCCGAGCCTGCTATCATACATTTATTTCCTTCGTCCCTTATTTACGACCACCTTTTATGACACCGTTGTTGTTTTATGTCGGAACCAGACGCTCACACTTAAAGGCCCTTTCCGCTGCGCTAGTTAGCGCTTAGCTGTCACCAACAATAATTAAGCTACGTCATATTTACAGTTTGCCAATAAAATCAAGACTGCGGAGCGGTTTTCTCACTAGTGACAGAAAGACTTAAGGCAGAATCTAGACAGAACAGTATGGCTGTCAGATCTGCAGATTAGCGTTACCGCTTAATAAACACACTTCACGAGGTAGCAGACAGTGTGATAGTTACTGTAGGCAGAAAAGAAAATGACCTACGTACGATCATAAAAAAGATGGCTGTTTTTAATTCTTTTGTAAAACCTCTCCTAACTGTTGTAGTTGATAAAAAGATGCCATAATGAAAACTGTAAAAACAGTTATTGGGTTCGGGTTAGCGGGTAAGATTAGCGCCGTTGTTTTCAAACTAGGGGCTGCGGCGTCATGATGAGGTCGGGGGGATTGTTCCAACCTCGATCCCGGTTTACAATTGACAACGCCCCCCCCCCAACCCGCTTCCAAATTCCAACGTTTACAGTTAATTCCTAGATGATTATAGTCGTCTTCGCAGGTACGTTTATGGCTGGTTAACCGAGGTTTATGGCTAGAATTAGCTGCTAGGATGGGTTACCCCACACATCCTGTAAGACTGTTTGGAGAAAATATAACTTTAACTTGCCCACTTTTAGCTTTTGGAGAATAAAATGAAAGGTTCCCAGTACGATCAAACCATATCAACCCGCTTCCAAATTCCAAAGTTTACGGTTAGTTCCTAGAAGATTATAGTCATCTTCAGAGGTACGTTTACGGCTGGCTAGCCTAGGTTTTGGCTAGGGTTAGCATGTAGGATGGGTTAGCCCACACATCCTGTAAGACTGTTTGGAGAAAATATAACTTTAGCTTGCCCGCTTTTAGCTTTGGAGAAGAAAATTTGAGGTTCCCAGGACTATCAAACCATACCTACAATGCGTATGGCGCTTCTGCAGACGTTTTTGGGACACCAAATGTGCTTCAATTTTCAATCCAGTGTACTTTGTCGCTCGAGCGTTTGCTTAGAACTGAAATGCGTTCAGTTTGCTCCCTTGACTGACAAGTCTGCCGCGGATCCTCGGGGGAGATCCTCCTCTGAGGACAGCATCACATGTAAGATTCCCCCACTTCCCCCCGTCCACACCCCTCGAGTGTGGGCGAGAGTGGGAAGTGGAGATACCACCGGCCTGCCCTTAAGGATGCCGGCTGCCGGCCTGCGTGGATGGCATTTTGTTATGAACTTTTACTTGAGTGCGTCCAAGTGGCCTTTCGCCGGCTTGGCTGCGGTCGGGGCTGTGATTCTACCCCTGATTTGGCACTTAGCGCCGCCTGTCGAGTACAGCGACGCGAGTCTTGACGTGCGGCCTCTTCCCTGCTGGTTAAACCCTTCATATGCACACACTCCGCTGGCTGCCCTCAAATCTGCCATCATGCCAAGACCCCTGTAGGGAAAGCACTCATGTGTCCCACGACGGTATGACTCAGCCTTTAATGCCTTGCCACATGGCTGACATACACAAAGCCCCTCCCCCATTGCAGCCTGTTGGTATTTCCGTGTGTTTGCGTGTGATATATGCATATGACCGTGTTTAGGTCCAGAACAAAACTGGCCCGAGGGCTGTTTTTGCCTTTCTGTCCCATCCAAGCACGGTGCGGCGGTGTTGCGAAGGAGGTTGGGGATGGACTGTGAGGGATGAGGGGCTAAAGGTTCGAGGCAGACAATTCTGGACTCGGAGAGACATGTGGGGGGAGGAGTGTTTGTGACAAGGGAGTTATATTTATGTTTGTTCCCAGACAAAGTGTTGCAGTAAATCATTTCTCTTTTTTTTTTCCGACGTGGACTTTGCCAGACTCAGCAGGAGGAGGACGAGGGGGGGTTCTGCGGTCGTCTGCACCTTTTGAATAGCATTGAGCGGTGGGCAGGTTAGTATCGTGACAAATATTATACAGGAAGTGTTTGGGCCTCTTACCAAAGACGTGTCCTTGGTTTGTCATTGTAAGAAGGGTTTGGGTGAGTGACTTTAGGGATCATGGTACCAGGAAGTGTCGAGTAAGATAGCTTGGGGCTTATTAGTGCTAACACTTGGGGTAGGGTGCGAGCTAATTGACTCGTACTCATGATTTCATGACTGACCGTCTGTCGCTAGTTTTGCTGCGATTTGAAATTTGAACCGCAGGTTTGCGGGATCGCTAGTAATAGTGTGGAATAGGCCTTGAGGTCAGTTAGTAGAGTTTGGTCTGGGTACCTCATGGTTGAGATGAGGAGGGAGGGATGGTTACCAACGGTGTATTCCGAGCTTCCCATCTGGCGCGGCAAAATCCAAAACCTGACGTCAGGCATAAAGCAAGTTGAGAAAAGTGAAGAGGAGGAAAATTAATTCAAACGGCAGCGAAGAAGCGCAGCCAGAAGCCACCGTGTGACTCAGTGTTATGCGTGGGCGGGGTTTGCAGAATTTGGAAGCCGAGCGATTGGCTGCACACCCAACTGGAATCGGGAGCAACGAAGCTCCCGAACGGTCCCCATTTCTCGTATGTGACTCATAACAATGGCAGCCTCGGAAGGGAAAGGGGGATAACCTTGCAGCTTTTCCCGCGGCCGCTTTGATTTTGCCTCCGAAGCAGCTAATTTGCTTGATAAGCCACAAGCCCTCGCTATCTCGCACACACCAGCGGATGTGAGTGATGAGCACGCTGGCGCGCGAGGTCTCGGCTAGCCGCGCCACCGGGCCCCCATTAAGTCTTGATTGGCTTCTATTGGCCTGATTTCTCTCGCCGTCCGCCGCCTGGCAATGCTCTCGCTTGCGCGTTAAATCGCGGGTCTCGTTGATTGCCGATAAAATGACGAGTGAGGACAACGGCGGGCACGTTCAACTCTCGCTGCCTTTAGCATCCGGAGGGCTACCTCTTTGTGTTAGTTCGTCTCTTGACGCGCCGAGACACACGTTCTTGCGATGCGCTTCTGTGCTGCAGCGAAAGGATTTTACGTCGGTCTCACTCGTAAATTGACATTGCGGAGACACTTCCAGCCTCCGTATCACGCCGCGTCCCCGGCTCTCGGCACGCTCATCAGCAGCCGGTCCCGGTGCTCATTTTTAGAAACTGTTGCTGCAGTGATATGAATTTTTAATGGCCTATGCCATCGGAGCAAGCCGTGTTCAGCGGTGTTTAGTGTGCGTACTGTCAGCGCCTTTGAGAGTGTTCAGGTAGAGGAATTGCCATTATGCGGAGAAACGTTTGCATTGTGTCAGCATATCGCGCGCTAGCGTCTGTTTCCATTTGCGTCTGGACACGAGTTTTTTATGTTTGCTCGCGATGATTGGACGCTAATGCGACGCGACAGCGCTTCGCCTCTGACACGCTTCCCCGAAATCATTTTTGAATAAGACCTGTTGGGCCGCGATTCCCAGAGGTCTCTCTGTTAATGCTTCCGCGGCGTTTCTTCAAAGCGAATTTGTTGCCCGTTCGCCGACACCAAAGAATGTTAAACTATTCCGGTGATGTGCAGAATCGTACCTTCACCTGTTACTGTACTTCCATCTTATACTCATACTCAAATGGACAAGAATTTTCCCAACAAAAGTGTATATATATATTCTTCAAGTCTAACGACCTTGAATGCAACTCTTCCTCCAAGCTTTGTTGACAAACTGTACAACGTCGGGCGACTGAGTTTCCACAGCTCATCCTTAAATTCCCATCATCCTTTGTCCTTTTAATCAAGGAACTACTGCCCATTCTCAATTCCGAACATTGTCCATCGCGGCCATCTTCCGCGCTCCCGCACGAAGCGCCCGTCATTGAAACTCTTATCAGACGACACGTTATCTGTGCGATGGAACCCGGCGAAAGAATTGGACGTCAAACACAGCGGAAAATTGCAAATAAATCGAATGCGTCGGTGAGCGCCTCGCATTTGCATCTCTATCTCATTTTATTTGCCGACGACTCGGCAAAACGCGCGCACCCCAGCCAGGATTTTAATACGCGGGCGTGTTTTAGTTGTGAGGCGTCCCAAGAGTACCGACTGATGAAGTTAGCCGCGGAGCGCGTTGTCATCCTGTGACGCTAACGTCTGATGCTAGCTGCACATTAACTGGGATGAAGGAAATGCAAAATAAAACAATAATAAGATGATCATAATATGAATAACATAATAATAACAGAACAAGCAGAGCAATGCAAAAATACAGGAATATCTTGATTTATCCATTCAGTATTCCCTACTGGAAATGAATTGAACCAGAATTGATTCCAATCCAGTATCACATTTATGAAAGCGTCACTAAACACTCACTCAAGGTAACAGTAATATTAATAATAACAATAATAGTACTTTAAAAACTGTTTAGAAATGAATGTTTACAACCAGGCACAAGAGTTACCTTATCCACACTTGGTGAAATGTAAACATTGCCAAGTGGCTAACTAGCATGGCTAACGTCTGCTCGTTTCCACTCTCCTTACTTCACACGAGGAAGTTCAAAGAATAGCAACTCATTTTCTTATAAATATTTTTGCTGTTCATCTAAATGTTCCACTTTGTTTAGAGCATAGGTGTCAAACTCTGGCCCGCGGGCCAAATTTGGCCCAAAGTGCAATTATATTTGGCCCGCGAGGCAATTTCAAATTAATATTAGAGTATTACACACTTGTTTGGTTCCATATTAATGTTCATTTGTTCAACCTTGGCCTTTGTTTAATTTAAAATTTTGGCCCACTGTGTATATGAATTTGACACCACTGGTTTTAAGAAATTCCGTTTTTTTAGTTCCTTTTTGTGTGCCCTAAACATAATGTATCAAATATTTCGAAATATGTTGTTTAAAAGTTATTTATCCACCTGTTTCCAAATAATACACTTTAGAGCTGTAATTTCAATGTCCTGCTGTCGCAAAATATCAAAATATTGACCCTAATATAAATCAAACATCCCGCAGTGCTTGTGGGACGGATATTTGGATTGATGAAGATGTCAACACGTTGGTTGATTGACTGTCGCAGCTCAAGAACTGGGATGAGTTGTGTAGCTTGTACAAAAAAGAGATCAGGCGGATTGAAAATTATAACGCTTGTTCATAAAAATGCAGGCCGGCGGGGGGAGGGTGGGGGCAATCCTCTTGACTTATATAACCGCCTCTGTAGCGCCGCCGCTGCCGACCCCTCCCCCTTCAAAGTCTGCGTGCGGCGTTTGAAGCCATTACGCGCGCCGCTCTTCCGCATCCTCTCCGTTTTCTCGACCGAAGTGCGACGATCCTCGCAGACGCAGCCGCGTCGCGTCGGCCACGCGCTGACCGACTCGTGCGTCGACGCACGAATGGCTCGGCGCCATCGTTGCCCACCCATAAAAACAGGCCGTAAATTAAGCTAATGCAAGCTAATCAAATTAGAGTTCCGTCCTCGTGGCGGACGGACTGCTTGCTCAAATTTATACGTCGGTCGGAAACCCGTTTTAATCTATGTCTGACCCATGTTAAATAGTTGACATTAAAACATTCGGGTAAAATGAAATCTCAAGTCTCGTTGAGAGTTATGCCATAATTTCACAAATGTATCATTCTGATGTTATTTCAGTGACCGTTGTGCATTTTTCCATTTAGTACCAAATATTCTGTCTTTGCTTTTGTTTCACTTTTCATTTTAGAGACTCTGCAAAGAGAATTCAGAGATGTTTCTAAATCGATGATACATTTGAAAATAATTACTGAATACGTGCAAATACTGACAACTACAAGGTACTCATTAATGTGAGATAGAGTTTAATTTTTTTGTTTTTGTTTTGAGTTTTCCTGATGGTTTTTATTTATTTGTTTGCTTATTTTCTTTTTCGGGTGGGGTGTAGCGGTCTGCTGGCGTGGCCGGCTTAGAACACTTTGCTGTCCGTCGTCGGGGGGGAGGGGGTGATCTAACTGATTTTCGAAGCAGCATGTGGTCATGTGGACTTTGCACTGAGATGGCCACTTTAGAGCGCCTTGTTGTTGCGGCGTGGAAATACTCTTCGCCGAACTGGTTCCGGTCACTGGAGATGGAAAGCAGCTCTATTTTTGCTACTCTAAGTTGAAGCCATTTTTTTTTCTTCATTTGATTGATTTACCACAGTTTTGAAGCCTCCTTATATACGTTTTCATTATTCAAATTTGGCTTTTTTTTTTTTTTTTGACTGTGCTGCGTATTCATTTCCAAGACGTTTATTTTTCAAGGACTCGAGGATTAGAGGATTCCCGCCCGACGAATGATCGCATGGATGACTTGCGTTACTATCCCGTCGCGTATTAATTCTGAAGGGTCTCCGCAGCGGTACTCGCAGGCTTTGCGACAAAGGTGATGCAGAACCGGGCCTTTCTCCGCACGTCTGCTGTCAGTCAAGCGTTCCAGCTGATTGGCACCTTCCAGGTCCGTCTCCTGGAAAGAGGATCACGAGCTTTTTCACGGGTCGGCACGCCGACAGAAAGATTGTCGGCGGCCTAGCATGGCTAATCTGACACGATTTGTTTGATAGCGGAGCCGGCGGCTGCAAAGCGCGCACGCACGGAAAACTCAGGGATGATGAAATATGAGGAGGAATGGAGGTGTTTATGGTTTTGTTTCCAGTAGCGTCGGTCCTAAATCCTCGTTGAACCAGCAAAGAGATCGTCGCGTGCGGGGATGCACTGCAGACCGAACGCGGGTTGTTTGGTAAAAATCAGTGATTATGGAGAGCCATATGGAATTTCATTCGTTTTACTCCCGCCACCAACCACATTTCAACTTATTGGTACATACTTTTAAAATTAATTACCTCGCACCTGTTCTACTTCTTTGCACTGTTCCCCAAATAAAGAGGCCAAGTGTGCCTGCATCAAGCAATTATGTCATGACCAGCTCCATTTGAGTGCAAAACCGACACATTAAACGAGAGTGGCCCCCACCACGGTTGAATTCTTAATAAATTAATCTGTGATATATTGTTTTTGTCCCCATTTTTTTTCAAACCCTGCCTCCCTCCTCAAATTTTGTTTTAAATTCATTATTGTTGCCTTTTTTTCTCCATGGGGACTAAAACTGAAAAAAGTTATTGGTTGCATATTTTGCTCATTAAATAATAATTTGGGGAGTAAAACATTTTATTTAAATGCTGTTGTAATGGCCATCAATTGTCTTTGAACTGACAACACGGGGGATCAGCTGTAAAGCGTTGGCCTCACAGTTCTGAGGACCCGGGTTCAATCCCGGCCCCGCCTGTGTGCAGGTCGCACGTTCTCCCCGCGCCTACGTGGGTTTCCTCCAGACACTCCGGTTTCCTCCCACATCCCAAAAACATGCAACATTAACCGGACACTCTAAATTGCCCCAAGGTGTGATTGCGAGTGCGGCTGTTTGTCTCTATGCGCCCTGCGATTGGCTGGCAACCAATTCAGGGTCCACCCCGCCTCCTGCCCATTGACGGCCGGGATAGGCTGCGGCATTCCCCGTGACCCTTGTGAGGATAAGCGGCAAAGAAAATGGATGGATGTCTTTGAACTTTCTCTAGTTATTGATCACCAAAATGTTCAACCAAACCACATCTGTAATTTCCTCTCATTGAATTTAATGCTCAGATATAATCTCGGGTTTAGGGGAATTATCGTCGATGCTACCGATTTCTAAACCTTCGAACAAGTGTTGCTTTAACAAAACAAGGGAAGAAAACATCATCAAAGCAGCCGTATGATTTTGCACGGAGTGCCGCGCCTCTCAGTGGAATCACTTCCTCCCCCGCATGATCTCGGCGTGCGACTTTGGTAAAGGTTAATTTGGGACGATGATACATCCTCCATAAAATATTTCCCCGTTTGGTATTTTGCATAAAGCCATCTCAATGCACGCGTCGGCTCTGGGTCCCCGCTTTAATTATTTATAGATACAGAGAAATCCATTCAGAAATGTATTTAACTTTATTCTCTTTGTCACTCTTTTGTTTCCAGTCAAGTCATAATCCTAAAAATGATGCTTCCCTTCTTTTTTTTCATCTGTACAATACATACAATGTTTTTTTTTTTTTTCTGGAGATATGTGGACAAAACGCTTTATATTCTAAATTTAGAAATTCCAAGTCAGTCGTTTATTGTATGGAATTTTACAAATTGAAAAACAAAACAAAGTCATCAATTCTGCCGAGAAATGGGATGTAAATATGTCATTATGTATTTAAAACAACCAAAGAACTTTGCCTCCCGCTAGCCTCATGCTAACACATAATGTAAAATGCCATGGACGGGCTAGCAAATACCATCAATACTCTCTAAATTGAGATTTTTGAACACAAACACCGCATCAGCACATGTAAACAGACAATACGGGATTACTCACAGGCATATATTCTTTGTCATCTGCCAAAACGACGAGTATTGCACTTTCCCGACTGATTTAAAGTAGGTGTGAAAGTCTTCTTTTGTTTTTGCGTGTTTTACTGTCACAACGAATGAATCACGATGCAGTTTAATTCTCTGTTCAATTATCTGTTTTATGAAGTACAGATTATGTTGTGTTATTTATTTTTATATGCACCTTAAAAGAAGAATATTTCTTACAAATGTTATCCAATTGAGCCAGATTTGTTTTGTTAGCCAGCTAGCTGGGACTAAATTTTGAAGAATTTGCCGCCGGAGAACGGCAGTAAAACCTGACTTGCCATAAAACACTCCTCGCTCCTCACAACTTAGCCCGGCAAGGTCAGAGCTCGACCGAGCGTCTTGCGTGTTATGAAAATCTCGCCTTGAGAAGATTCCTCTGCGCTCATAGCTTTAATTTATTCTTTCGCGCGCTTCCTCCGCTCTCCTCGCCTCGCGTTCCTTTCCACCTTCCCCTGCCACGTTTTCGTACGTCATCGTTTTGGTGCGGCCACGGGCTGTTTCGCTGACTCAACATCTTCCCTCGTTTTCCTCCGTGCGCCGGCGAGTGAATTTCCAAAACGTCTCCACGGTTTCATTCTCTTCTTTTTCATTCTTTTAACCGACCCCAATCCGTGTGTCCTCGCTTTCTAGGTATTTGCTCTGAATTGGCTGATATTCTACTCCCGTTACTACTACTACTACTGCATCTACATTCCCCCCGACGGCACGGCGGGGGTTACGGTATTTGAAATTGAATTACCATTGGGCCCCCTCGACCCCGCTGGCTCCCACCCATCAAAATATTTCATTATAAAGCTGTAGGTCGAGGAGAACTGCGTGTTTTTTCCGTTAATCTTTACAGGTCAGTGAGAATGACTTAAATATAGTCTTTTTGTAACATTTGATTAGTATTCATGAGAAAGAGCAGCCAGTGATTCACATCATCGTTAAGGGCAAATGTGAGTCATATTGTGGGAAACTAATTTATACGCTATGTTTGATAATATCTTTATGCAGCAATGGGTTCTCTCGCCCCCTTTTCTTGGAAACTCCTTGGAATGGTCGTCGAACTTAGGTAGCATGCTTAGCCCACACTGCATGTCTTGGCAAAAAAAAAAAAAAAAAAAAAAAAAACTTCCGGCATCCCCCATCTGACGAGGATAACTCCCGTAATTTCTGGACTATAAGACGCACCTGATTATAAGGCTCGCCCAGTACATTTCTGAAGGAAAAAACATTTTGTAAATACATAAGCCGCACCTGTGTATAAGCCGCATGTGCCCACATTGAAACATAAGATATGTACAAAGATGGTTCACAGAAAGTTTTCAAAATTGTAATAATATGTTAGCTTTTCTTTCCAAACAGCGCCTGTGACGGGGCAATAACATAGCAGCAATACAATAGTAACACAGGAATAACAGGACTGGGTAAAAAAACATACCGGTAAAAGTCACTGAGACTCGGCAGTAATAAGGTTCAGGCCACCTGCTTTTGTTGCCTCTGTCTTTTTACGTTGCTTCAGTTCTTCCCGCTGCTTTTTCCAGCGTCTCACCATCGATTTATTTATGACGAGTTTACATGCAGCAGCTCGGTTTCCTTCTTTATCGTCCAGCTCGATTGTTTATAACTTGAAAGCTGCGTCATGTGCATTTCTTCTCGCATTTACCATGATGAGGTTTCTGTTCATGCTAATTTTACTCATGCACAAAGCGGAAAGTCACATTAAACTCGTGTCTTCCTCGACGGATATATTCCATCTATCTCACTCTTATCTTTTCTGCTCGAGCGCCCCTGGTGGCCGCTGGAAAAAAATGCATAAATTACCCGCATCCGTGTATAAGCCGCAGAGTTGAAAGCGTGTGACAAAAGCCGCGGCTTATAGCTCGGAAATTACGGTACTTGTAGGATTTTGAGTACGTACAAGCCAGTGTGTTTGCCCAGCTTCAATTCAAAATGGCTGACCTCCTGTTTGAAGTTTGAAGCTAGCTTGTACCTATAAACAAAAAAAAAAAAAAACAGCCAAGCTCGAAAACTCGTAAAGCGAAAGTATCTCTTATGATGTGACCAACCTGAGCAAATTCTCACGAAAAGATGAAAACGTGGCGAGATTTTTGTGCGAGCATTTTCTTGTTTTAGTAGCCTCACGACCCCCCCCCCCCCAAAAAAAAAAAAAACAAGACTGCGCGTCGCAGTGTTTTCCAAAGTGAGTACAGAAGCCGAATCTGCAATGACACGCTCGGCGGCCGCGTGCCGCTTAAATTGTTTGTCTGCGTGATGAATTCAAATGCGTCTGGGGAAATTATTTATACGAACAACTCACAAATCAGAATTTTGCATGTGGCTGCCTTTCGCCTCATTTACATGCGCCGCGCCGCCGTCGCGCGACAGCAACCCCCGCGCCGTCTTCTGCGAACGCAACGCAGATATTCACGAGGGCGGCGCAGACGTCGCTGCTCCTTTCGTGGGCCGTTTATTGACTGCTTGGCCCGACAATCTGGCGCTTTACCGTTGGGAACGGAACCACGTGAGCAGGCACTCGTGGCCCTTTAAGAAGAATGAATGTGTCGATCTGGACTCGGGAGTCAGAAGGATTGTCCCTGCAGAGGATTGTTAGCTTGCCAGCTAGTATCATGCCGTAGTCATTGTTGCTAAGCGACAGCTGCATGCTTGTTTAAAGCTCAGCTTGCGGCATTTTTAACTTTCACTGACGTCGACAAGAAATACTGCATCCTCGCTGACCATTAACGGACAAACACGAGAGGTGGCAAAAGTACTTGCTGTCGAAATTTTTACTCTCCACAACAGGGGGGAAAAATACCTTCTTTGCAAATAAAATTGTTTCCCTCTTTTTTTTTTAGATTATTGACCAGAGGGGGGGGGGGGGGGGGGAATCACATTGTTAAGCGCTAGCTAGCATTGGGACCAAAGTGTTCCCATAGTTTTGCCAACACTGTAAACTGACTTACACACACCCAAGAAACCGAAATTATCCACTAGTAGGGATTGGATTTGGCTAATTATGCCAGAAGCTAGTATTCTTCAGGCTAGCGCGAAACCGGTTAGTTTCCGGTTAGCTTCCTGTACCATTCAAAATAAACCGGACGGAAAAACTACCAGAGAAATGTGTAAATATTATGTGAGGTATACGTTTACGTGCCGTAAAAACAGCGGTTGGCTTCAATAAGCTTTGCTTTGTGCCACTTTGTACCGGATGATGTCGCTTTAAATGCAAAATTAGCTTCAACCGTTTTCCTGATAATCGCCGCCAACCGGCCGAAGAACTGGTTGTCGACGTCGTCAACCTTGCGTTTTCGAGCCGGCAATTTTTGCGACTTCAGGAGCATATGTGAAATATTCCTCGAGTGCCGAGTGGAACCTTCGTATCAAGTACCGTCGGCTTGGGTTTCGTATTGCTCTCAAGAGTTGGGGGGTAAGAGGTTTCTTTTAGCGCGTGACTTGCTCTCCACTGATCGCACCGCCAACACTATCAATACGTCTTGTCAATAAAAAGAAGTATCTCGGGAAATCATCGACCCGGTGGGATCTCTAAATGAATTCTGCAGTTGTCGCCGGTGTGAGTGAATAGATGGAGAATCCGGTCGCCGATGATGTCATTTGCCCAGCGAGGGTGCCGCGGTGGAAAAAGCTGACTCGGAAGGAAGAGTCGCCACGCAGCGCTGCGTGGGTCGGATCTTGCGGGGGGGGGCAGTCAACGTCAGACTCCCTCGGCGGCCTTTAAATTGCATGTAAACATCTGCGGGGGCTGTGGGACGTGTTTGAGGTGGGTCGAGGTGGAGGATGTTTTTTTTTTTGCTCTGTCCATTCGTGACGGGGTTAAATTTTCCCTTTATTTTGGTCTTTCACGTCTGCATTTCTTTTGCCTCACTACAGTCTTTTGAGTCCAGGCCCGAGCAGTCTGTGCCCCCCGGATCAGGTCTCCCCCCCCCCCCCCCCCACGCTGGCAGGCTGATGCGTGTGCGGCTGGCTTTGACGTCACTTCGGTGCCAGCGTCATCGCAGCTTTCAGGCTCGCTCTTTCTCCCACTGTCTCTTCCTCGTTCCTTGGAGATTTTTTTTGTTGTTGTTCCAGTCATTCATCCTTTATCGACCTTTCCTTTCACTGCCTCTCGCTTTTTTTGTCATACCTCCATCGTGGATTGGAACAGATGAGAATTTGGTGATTTCTATGCCTTGATCGATACTACTCATCGATCTGATTCCCTTTTTATTTTTCTTAGCGGTTCTTGTTTGGTGAGAGACATGAAATAATACCGATGATATGATATTCTTCCTCTTATCCTTTCGGCTTGTCCCACCCGGGGTTGTCACAGCGTGTCATCTTTTTCCATCTAAGCCTGTCTCGTGCATCTTCCTCACTAACACCGACAGTCCTAATGTCCTCCCTCACAACCTTTTCTTTGGTCTTCCTCTCCCTCTTTTGCCTTCCACCCTTCTACCAATATCCTCACTCTCTCGCCTCTGGACATGTCCAAACCATCCAAGTCTGCTCTCTCTCTGACCTTGTCTCCAAAACATCCGACTTTGGCTGTCCCTCTTGTGAGCTCATTTCTAATCCTATCCAACCTGTTCACACCAAGCGAGAACCTCAACATCTTCATTTCTGCCACCTCCAGTTCTCCTTCCTGTTGTTTCTTCAGTGCCACCGTCTCTAATCCGTTCATCATGGCCGGCCTCAGACTTTGCCCTTCATCCTGGCGGATCACATAGAACACCAGACACCTTCCGCGAACTATTCCACCCCGCTTGGATGCCGTTTCTTCACTTCCTTCCGATGATATGATATTGATGTCATTAAATCGAAGAAACCGGATTTCTTTCAACGACCGAGTTAGTGGCTTGATCTCAAGACAATAGACCAGTGTTAGATTTATTATTTTATCATGCATTTGTTTGTATCATCCTTGCCCGAATCATTCTCTTTGCGAGCTGCTCTGTGACCTGACTGTGACCCAGCCACATCTCGGGGGTTGATGCACCCCCTTGCTGACTTCAAAGCAGATACTCCTCAAACACCATTGTTGTAAATGTTTATCTTAGTATTTGTCTTTGTGTTGGTATTGCTATCTGTTCCTCCATTTGGTTTTTGATCTTGTGACCCTTTGTTTTGAGAATCTAATAAGAAGGGGGACAATGGTGAGACTGACTGAGAAGCAGGTGTTGGCGTTGCAGCTGGTCAGTCAAACCCGTTTCCCCTCTAGAGCCAAATTGAAGACCTCTCTTGTGCCTTCATTTGCACAATTCATCCAGCGGTTGGGTTTAAACCGAACAACCAGGTTTTTCACGTTTTAAAGACAAAATTGTAGAAAACACCACAAGTAGCGCTAGAAGACTTTTTGAAGGCAAACGTGAGGCATATTCTTCAGTGGCGTGATCGCAATATCGCATAATTTCCACACACCGAAGACAGAAAGACAACAGCAACCGAAGACTTTCTGAAGTCTTCAATGGCCGGCGAGTCAGTGACTTCATTTCAACGCAGTCGAGCATGCTTTGCATCAACTGAAGACAAAAGCGAAGGCAGAGGAACCAAAAAAAAAAAAAACCGCACCAAGTGAACCCTTGAAGACAAAGAGAAACTCGGCTCAGAAATTCACTCAATTTTTTTTGTCCGTGCTCACCAGACCTCGAGAACCTTCCTGCGATTTTGACAAAAAAACCAACAAATCTTCCGCAACAGCTCGGGCAGCGTTTCATGGCATGTGACAAGATGCGAAGCTTGACCCAGTTTTATTGTTTTAATTTCCCCCCCCTTTTTTCGTCTGGCTGCCGTGGCCGCCCGGGGTCCAGCCCGTCCGCCGTTAAGCGGCACGGCGGCGGCGAGGCTCGCTGGAACGACAGAATAGCGAGATGAGAAAACGCTCCTGTCAGCAAGTGTGACACATGCAGCCGGCGTTGTCCCGTGCGAATGCAAAGAGAGCCACTCTGCATCGTGTGTAATCTCGCTCAAGAGTTATCTTTAGCTCGGAGCTGACATGCATTCTCTATCTGCCTTTGTTTTACTTTGATATCCATCGCGGCGCGATGGGGCTGCGTTCTATTTTTAATCCCCCTTTTTGCCATTTTTAGTAGCAGCTAAACTCTTCAACGTGAAAAAAATTTCATCTTCACCTGTGCCAGGAAGTGTGTAAAACCAAGGATGAATCTTTCCTGGATGACTTTTTGCCTTTGGGAAAGCAACACCCTGAATCTAAAACTATAGAACACTTGGAAAATCCATTTTTAAGAGATTTTTTTTGTTTGTTTTACCTTTGGGAACACTTGTTACGCTTTCTTTTGCTATCCGAATTGTCAGTAATACAAAGAAAAAGCAAAGCACATGCTGGTGTTCTGATTTGACTGAACAACAAATTATTAAAACTGTCACTCAAATGGTTTTATCCAATTTGGTTTGGGTATTGCATATTGTCAGTTTGGTTCCATGCTCTGTTTAACAAGGTAGCTGATTCCGCGATACATTAAAATTCAACAATTTTTTTCACCAGTTTATTGTGGTCTTGTTTACATCTTGTGGCAGGTTGTATAGCCTCAAATCGGCTGTCTTGTTCGAAAAGGTCTCGGCTTAATCCGCTCGGGGAGACAACCAATTGTGGTGCGGAAATTGTTCACCCTCCTCTCCCTGGTACCGATGATTAAACAAAAGAATTTGGCATTTACCGAGTGATTTACAGTTCTAATTACATCTTCGAGGTTAGTCATCCGTCAGCAGAAAAAAAAAAAGTGTCTTAATCTCAGAGATGAATTGCTTTAAAACCAGAAGTGGTTGACTAGTTAGAAAATTGTTACTGCTCATGTTTTCTACCATCTATTACAATGCGTGCCTTGCCAAAATGAAGTTAGAAAATAACGTAAAAAGGACTCATGTGGAGAAAAGTCAGTGCGCTAATAATAAACCTGCAGGTACAACATTGCGGGGCGACCACCGGAACGCTAATTGTCATTGAAAACGGTTTCCACGCCACACTTGGTCATTGCCGAGAGCGCTTGCATGCGTCGATGAGTGCTGCTGTTTTGGTTAGCAAGCAGGTAAAACGGCCTCAGCAGTGAACTGTTTAACAAAATGGTAAAAGAACTGGCGTTATTCCGTCAAATTGATGTGTTACCCCACAATTGAGCATTGGTCTTTTTCTTTCTCTCCCCCGCAACACCTCACACCTAACGAGTTGGTCACCAAACATCATCGCTCGGATTCATTCCAGACATGACCGCATAATCGACGGCGCCGGTGTCTGTCTGTAGCCTGGAAAGCAAAGTTTGGCTCTACGGGAGAGGAAAACCTGAGGAGACTTTTGGGTGCTCTCTTGGCCTTTTTTTAAATGTTAATTAAAGCGCTAACTCCTGGCCACTTTTTTTTTTTTTTTCCTGAATGTCGTCCCCCGTCCAATTACAAGCGTGTCTCCACATTTTGTGAGCCCCCCCCACACACACACACACATTTGTTCATCTGCAACACACAGAAAAAGTAATTTTCTGTCTTTGAACATCCACCACGGAAGGTAAACCATATATTTATGCCGTAGATAACATGCTAGAGCGCTGGTGTTAGCGCACAGGCTACTCATTATGTTACGCTAAATGGCTTCAAGACAACCAAAGCAAGCATTTTTTCAAGATATCGGTGGGAAAATATTTCCCACAAACTTGGTAACGGAGGTTTTGGTTTCTAATCCGTCCATTATGAAGCATTTTTTTTAATATATCAAGAGGCAATGTTGGGATCTTCTCTGTCCAATTCTTTTTGACAATTTGTCCTCTTCGCTCACGAGTTCCGCTGGAATCATTTACCGTAATTTCCGGCCTGTAAGCCGCGACTTTTTTCCAAACGATGCGGCTAATTTGTGCATTTTTTTCCAAACGGCCACAAGGGGGCGCTCGAGCAGAAAAGGTAAGAGCGAGACTGCTGGATTATATGTGCCGAGGAAGGGACTTTTACCGGTCTGGCCATGTTAGTGCTGCGCCAGCGTGTTACTCCCGCGTCTTTGTGATTTTTTGTTTTTTTTAACCGGCCCTGTTAGCACGGCAGAGCTAGCGTTAGCACGGTGGCGCTAGCATTAAACTCTCTGTGTACCATCTTTGTAAATATGTCGTGTTTCGATGTGGGCACTTGCGGCTTTTACACAGCTGCGGCGTATGTGTGTACCAAATAGTATTTCCTTTACAAATGTACTGGGTGAGGCTTATAACCAGGCGCGCTCTGTAGACCGGGAATTATGATATATACGGTATATTGTTTTATGAAGGGAATTGAAGTACACTTGTACTTTTTGGGGTGTATCGGGTGGTGCATCCCCGAGCAAGTGTTGACACTGTTAGTCAGCGGGGGTAGATAATCACTTAGTCATCTGTCCCCCCAGAAGTACTCCATTGGTACATTCTGCGTAGAAACATTACAAAAATGTCTCTACTCAGAAAAAATAATAATTTTGAGAATGCATCTAATTCAAATCTAATTTCTACTCACCCCTGTCAGGCTTACTTAATGTAAGTCTTAAAGTTGACAGGATGCTTTTTTAAAATCTTTTTATCTTAGTTATGACATTTTTTTTTTTTTTTGTGCAATAGTATTGTAGAGTTGCTGTAAGTTCTACATAGCACGTCTGTCTCAGAGTTCTCTGGTTCGGTGTTCGAATCTCGGCTCAGCGTTCAGGTTCTCCCCGGTTTCTTCCCACATTCCAAAAATGGCGCTTTTTTTTTTATCTTCACTGAAGACTAAATTGTCCATAGGTGCGATTGGCCGCGCCCCGCCTCTCGCCCGAACCGAGACGGACGCGGCGGACGGCAACGCGCAGGTGTGCCTAATATTACGTCCACCCTGAGCGCGGCGCAGCGGCGTCGGCAGTGCTTTCAATATTAATGAGCGGCTGCGGTGGTGGTGGTCTATATAGTTAATGTAGCGCATTACAATCCATATTTGGGTGTGTTGTTAAAGCAGACGCAAACACGCGCACGGCCTACGCACTTCCTCATCATATGATGCGGGAACGGGTGCACCCCCCAGCCTTCATCGCGATTATTATTGCGTCGCGGTGATTTCCGAGAGGCAGATCTTCGGATCAGGGGGGTAGCGGGCCTGGGGTGACCTTCAAATGCCGGGACTCTTGTCCTACGGCTGCCGTTTTTGGCACGGATGCGCCGCTGCGGTGTATGCTAAGTCGCCTCGATACACACACACAAACACGCATTCACATAAAAATACTTTTTTAAAATTTGTTATTCCTAACGTATTGCCACAATTTCCTTGACCATAAATCCTCCAGGTTCGGTCGTCCGGGTGTGGAGTGTTACTGCCAGCACGAGAGCGGGGCGGCAGTCATCCAGCTCCAGTTTCTCATCAACGAGGTAGGAAAGAAAGCACCTCGTGGCGCCAGGGAGCACAACGAAAGATCGCTAGGGCTGTAAACTTTGCAGGTATTCGTGTTCGGGCTTCGGTTACGTGATAGAATGTTCAAATGCGAACAAACACAGCACTGCTCAGCCTGTGTGGCGCTTCTCCTGCTGTACCCGCCTCAGGCAGCAGGAGGCAGTACAATAGAGTCATGCAAACACAAACGACGAAGAATAGACTACTGCTACTGGAGGTGATTGAGAAAAATTCCGTGATATGTCATATTTCTGTCTTAATGTACTGCTCCACCATTTGTGTTCAAGTACTAATGAGGGCTAAAGCGCCACATTTTTGTGATCACCCTAATAGTTGGCAACAAAAATAAAAAGTTCCACTTCCAGCGTGAAGATCTTAGAACAGGGGTCACCAACGCGGTGCCCGTGGGCGAATGGTAGCCCGCAAGGACCATAAAAGGCGCCCGCGAGGTATGTTCTAAAAATACCACAGGCCACAAATTGTTACTATTATTTGTGCTTTAAATTCTGAATCGGACTTGCTTACACGAATTAACGTTTCAAAATACCTGTAATGTCATTTACCACAATAAATGAAAACAAAAATATTTTATGTACGTGTAATGAACTGAGTCTGAAATTTGCCGCAAACAGGTCACGTAGCCCTTCATGCGATCGGTGCTCACAAAGTCGCCCTCAGCCTCAAAAAGGTTGCTGAGCCCTGTCTTTGATTAATTGTGTAAAATCACCTCCAGTGCAAAGATTCTCAATAGGGTTTAGGTCTGGACTCTGTCACCATGGATTAGAGTATCCTGTCCCTGTCGACAAGAGTTGATACATGAGTGGGAAAAGTAGTTCATTTTATTTATGAGTTTGGGGGCTATAAAAGCTTGAAGTAGTATTTCATCAACACATCCAAAGTGTTATTAGACAGATTTATCACCGGAAAGTAAATCTGTATTTCGACAGCCGTCGCTATATGCTGTACATTTTTAAAATGTTTAAGCGGACTTGTCCAGAATGTAATTTAGGTGCGCATTTCTATTTCTATGCTCCAGGCGACGCGGAACTTTTCTTTGCGCCATTACCTTTGATGCAAAACGTGTCGCACGGCACGGAGACACCAGAGTTAATGCTGGTGTCGAGAATTTTCTCAAGGCTAAACAGCAGTTTGATCTGCGAGTGTGGAAATGCACTTTTCATATCAACGCAGGTTTTTGTGATAGATTTGATGTCGCGCTAACGAGGCTTCAATCCCGATCCAAATTCAAATTTCTGTTCTTAGCTTCGTAAATCCAGGTTGAAACTTTTTTTTTGTTCTATACTATGTTAATATGCAGTATTTACTCAGTGGTTGGGTCGTGAAGGTTCATCATTAGTAATCATATTATTAAGTATTAGTAGTGCAAAAGGTGCTTTTTAAGCTAAACTGGTTGTGAAATGGTTCTGCAACCCTTCCACAACGGCAGCTCACATGAAAATAAAAAAGGGATGCCTATCAAAGGGTGTCAATCAAGTGTTTTATTCGATCTCTCATTTTTCATCATACGAGGCGACGTACAAAATGTCATAAGAACCAAATCGACCAAAAAAAGTGGATGAATTCCAATTGACGAATATAACCGCCCATGGCAGTGAACGGTTGTTGATGGTAACTAATTTTTTCTTTTCACGCATGCGAATTATCCAAATGATTGTCATTAGTGTTTTTGGTCTTTATCTTGTGCATGTGGACACACGCGTGTGTGCGACTGTGACTCAGCAGCCCATCTCGAAGAGATGGAAATGATTCTTAGTGCCTCCTACACGCATACATTTATATACATCACGGCTAACCGAGAGAGCGCCAACTGACTCATGCCTGTGCAGAAGATGTTTACTGAGTTTACTAGTAGATCTTTTAAAACAAAACCAAACATTTTTTCCACAGGGGGCGCTGGTGAGCGCCCTGGCGGACGACACCGTGCACCTGTGGAACCTGAGGCAGAAGAGACCGGCTATTCTGCACTCGCTCAAGTTCAGCAGAGAGAGGTGAGCGAGATGCACACAAGTGCAAAAGATGAAAACGTCTCACTAGAACGTGCCCGTGTGTGCACTCCCACTGTTACAGTTCAGTTTTTTGTGAGTATTAAGCAAAATATTGTGTTTGAACAAAGGAAATGATTTTTGAATCTCTTCCATGTGGATTTTGAGCCACGGCAATCACTGGGTCTCAGATATGAGCCTACCCGACTCCCTTGGGACCTTGTAGTCTGTATGCTCCAAAATTTGTACGATTCGGGGTTCGACCGAAATGATCAGAGTTCAAACCGTAGGCGATGTCGTCTTGTGTTTTTTTTTTTTTTTTAAGCTTTTTTAGTCATTGGTGGACGTTATGGAGAGTCTTTGCCGAATGTGTAAGCTTCTTGCTCAAGGGTCTTTTTGCAATGTTCGGCACGGTGGACCCCCCAAGTGAAAATGTCCTTAAGTTGAAAAACTCGTAAATTGGGGCACTTTTAAGTCAAGGTACCACCGTGTAACCTTTTTTACGAATATAAAACCACAAATATTTGTCATCATCTAACCCGCAAGACAAAGTACAGACCTCAAGGAAGTCCGCCAAACTGTCCGCCGCGATCAAAGACGGCGCGGTCAGCCATCGGAAGCGATCACATCACGCTCGTGGTATCCGTTCCTTTGAAAAGTCGCAGGCCCTGGCGAAGTGTCAGAAGCGGTGATCTGACGCGGCGCTGACATGACGGACGGGCGGCGGCCGGCGCCCTTACGGAGGCGCTCGACTGCCTCTGACATTTCGTAAGCGTCGCCACCAGCCCCCGAGCCGCGCTCACGTTGCCGCTTGGCGAGAGACGTCTTCTTTCCGGGGGGGTCTTCGGAGTTGCCGGGGACGTTACGATTTGGAAGATGGCAGGGAGGAAGTTGCTAGCATTAAAGAATTGATTGAACTGGGCTGAGTCTGGAAAGTACGGTATGCAGTAGAGTACAGCAACCCTTTGAGTAGTATCAATGGTTTTCTCCCATTTCCGCCTTATTTCTTTTGCTTTCTTCATTTGGGGTATGAAATTTAGATATTTATGTGGACGATGGGTGTCCGGGCTCTCCCTTAGAGATAGGGTGAGAAGCTCGGTCATCAGGGAGGGGCTCAGTGTCGAGCCGCTGCTCCTTCGCATTGAGAGGAGCCGGATAAGGTGGCTGTGGAATCTGATCTGATCTGGACTCCTGCCTGGTGAGGTGTTCCAGGCACGTCCCACCGGAAAGAGACCCCGAGGATGACCCAGGACACGCCGGAGAGACTACGTCTCTCAGCTGGCTCGGGAACCCCTCGGGATCCCTCGGGAAGAGCTGGAAGAAGTGGCTGGGGAAAGGGAAGTCTGGGCATCCCTGCTGAAGCTACTTCCCCCGCAACCCGACCCGGAAAAGCGGGAGATAACGGATGGATGGTTGGATAAAAATTGTATACGAGTAGTTGTGTTCATCTTTTTGGGGTGAGGCTAATTTCAGGGATTATTTGCAGCACGGTAACGATTTCTGTAGTATTTTATTTGTTGTCAGCTCAGTCGCCATTTTATTTATATTTTGAGGCTTTTACAGATCTCGTGGTCTGAAGATGTACTGTATGTCTACTGTTTACGGGGTTTTATTAACGTTCAAACTGTGAGTTAAACCCCCGCTACCACGGGGACAATCGCACGTGCGCTCGTTTTACCGCGTTCCGAAGGTTCCTCTAACGATCCAAACTCGGCCGGGCGAGCACAGCATCGCGGAAAACCCTCCGGCGCGATCATCCATTTGTTCGGGATGACCGAAACGAGGTGGAGCTGAGACAGACTGGGCCTCCGCCAGACAGCGGTGAGTCAGTCTGTGGGTTTTTGCGCTGTCGGGGATGCGAGCGAGAGGAAGCGAGAGAAATCCTGCCGAGTCACTGCGGCGTAGGATGCTCCGGTGGCCCCGTGGCCTCCGCAGGAAGCCGGCTGCAGATGTCGGCGACGGACGCGGGCTGATATGATGGGAGATAATGAGAGGGGGAGGTTTTGGGTCAGCGCACACGGGGAAATGCGGCGCTTTCTGATTTGGGAGGACATTTTTGCGTGGCGCAAAATCTCTTGCAGTGGGAGACGGCTTTCCAGGTGTCCTCTCACAGTCAAAAAAAAAATGCATGGTAGGGTTGATTGAAGATTAAAATTATCCGTAGGTGGGAATGTCTTTGTAAATGATTACATCTGGTTATAAGAACCAGAAAAAAACTGGTGAAATGTTAGTACAGTGCAGCCTCGGTTCTCGAACAAATCGGTTTTCGAACGAAAATCAGTACTTGAACGCCCCCAAGAAAACCCGGAAATAACATAACTCGCGCAGCGGTTGATTCGGTTTTCGAACAAATCACTTCTCGAACCGCCTTTGAGAACGGAATTGTGGTCGAGACGAAGCTCTACTGTATTTTTGTGGTCTGTTGAAAAATAAAATGGTTGAAAGAGGGGAGCTAAAAATAAATGCGGGTGCACAAGTGTGCACACCTCTTATAATTGTTCAGAATTAACCAATTATATTGTACCTCCTAACTAAAAACAAAGTTTAAATGTTCTATTAGGCTTTTCCTGACATTTTCGTAGTCACGTGTTACAGCAAAAGCCACGTAGAGAGCTTCCATAATATCTGAGGGATCTCATTGCTCAAAGGTATCAGTCAGCGAAATGGGACGAAAGAGTTTACGACACACTTTGGAGACAATCCTGGAGAAAATATGTCAAAACAGTGAAATTGGCAAGAACTGTAATCAAAAGACGTGAATAAAATTGGTCAGCGAGGCTGCCAAGATGCTGACAACAACATCGGAGGATCGAAAGCGATTTCTGGCGAGTACTGGCTGTTTGGTACATGTGACAACAATCTCCCATCCTCTTCATATGTGGAGGCGTTGGGATGGAAATGAAGTAATTTTTATTCTTTAAACAAAACTCTTCTGAGTCTGTTCACTTAGATATTTGTATTTGTGCAGGCTGTCCTTTTCTCTCTTACTCTCGTTCTTGGAGGGGGGGGGGGGGGTTTGCATGCGGAGGCCACAATCTGTCATGTCATCCGGTTCGTCTGAACTGAAACCCTGCAAGGAGATTTGGACTCAGCGGCATCTCGGCTTAATAGACTCCCCCAGGCTGGAGATTTACCACGCGAACCACGTCTTGAGATTTTACTACTTGACACTCAGAGTGGCACCGATACCGATACTGGCGTCGTGCCCAAATAGACACAGGAAGTCGACCGTACCAGTACCGCTTTCTTCTGGCCCTACTCAGTCTCACACTACTAAGTGAGACCTTTCTGATCTTGTGGAGCGGAGTTTGAAAGATGTCTGTCCGAAAACTAAAATACATCACAATTTAATAACACTAGCATACTTTTACCAAGCTCAGTTTTGCTCCCACCAAAATTAGTTTTTGAAGATCGACATGGCTACCAAATGTCACATGACTAATTGATTACCGCTCTCACTGGAGCGATTCGCAGCCGAGTGCGGAGAGCCCGGGATGAGAATCAGCACCTTTAAATCCGAGACGATAGTCCTTAGTTGGAAAAAGGTGGCGTGCCGTCTCCAGGTCTGGGATGAGATCCTTCCCCAAGCGGAGGAGTTCAAGTATCTTGGGGTCTTGTTCACGAGTGAGGGAAGAATGGAGCGGGAGATGGACAGACGGATCGGTACAGCGTCTGCAGTAATGCGGACTTTGTATCGGTCAGAAGGAGCTAAGTCAAAAGGCGAAGCTCTCAATCAACCGGTCGATCTACGTTCCTACCCTCAGCTATGGGGATGAGCTGTGGGTTGTGACCGAAAGAACAAGATCCTGGATACAAGTGGCTGAAATGACTTTCCTCCGCAGGGTGTCCGGACTCTCCCTTAGAGATAGGGTGAGAAGCTCGGTCATCAGGGAGGGGCTCTGTGTCAAGCCGCTTCTCCTCCGCATTGAGAGGAGCCAGATGAGGTGGCTGGGGCATCTGATTCGGATGCCTCCCGGACGCCTCCCTGGTGAGGCGCTCCGGGCATGTCCCACCGAAAAGAGACCGAGGATGACCCAGGACACGCTGGAGAGACGATGTCTGTCGGCTAGCTTGGGAACGCCTCGGGATCCCTCCGGAAGAGCTGGAAGAAGTGGCTGGGGAAAGGGATGTCCGGGTATCCCTGCTGAAGCTACATCCCCCGCGACCTGACCCGGAAAAGCGGCAGATAATGGATGAATAGATAATTCATTATCGGCTTTGGAGCAGAATATTTAAGTTTATTGGAGTTTTACGTTTGTTTTTGTGCTAGCATAGTTCTCCGAAACATGCAATGACATAAACCTAGTCTTTTGAATCCTGTCCTCTTTGGATTATATCAAAATTCTGACACAAATGGTAGACTTCCTGTGTTGAAACTTTGTGAAAGTTTGCTATTCGATTCCATACTGCTATGTGAAAGTAGCTTTGTGGGCCAGTTTTTCCATGGAAGACTGCCTTGGAAATGTCCAAAAAACACGTAAAGTGGCTTCTTCACGCCAAAATGCTAAACTTCCTCTGTCTTTTCGGGAATGCTTCTTTGGACTTTGTTTTGTGGATCCATTCGTCAGGCTCCTGCATTCCACTCGGGTGCTCCGTGGACACGGCTTCCGGCGCTGAATTCTTTAAAATCCTTGAAAATTGCGAGTTAACCGATGGTAACAAACAGGATGGAAGTAAATAATTTCAAAGGCGCCTTTGCACTGAAGCTAATAATAGAACATTACTGGCTGGCCTTTCAATAGGTGCCTTTTTTTTTTTAATTATTATTTTTTAACTTACAACCATTAAGGTCAAATTTCCAAACTGCTGACACACCCACGAACTTGGCATGCAATTGGAGTCATCTTCTGTGGATCATCCATCAAAAGAATCCGCGTCGTCGGAAACATAGACAATTCTCGTGCAATGTTCCGTCTCTCTCTCTCTCTGTCTCTCCTTTTCTCTCTCTCTCTCTCTCTCTCTCTCTCTCTGTCTCTCTCTTTCTCTCTCTCTCTCTCTCTCTCTCTCTCTCTCTCTCGCGCTTTGTCTCGAGAACATTTGCACGGCTCCATTTGTGGCTGTCGGCCGCCATTTCCGAGCCGGCGCCTTTTGGCGGGGAGCCCGTAAGCTGCCAACTGACCATTTGTGTGTGCGCACGTGTGTCTGTGTTTTTTTGCGTGTTGTTCGGCGAGCACTCCAAACATTGGACATCGGTGGTAAAACACGCACACATGCTCTCGTTCCCATAAATGTAAACAATGGGAGCGAATGTCTCGCTTTCCCGCAGGAAGAAAGCAAACGTCGTCAAAAGTCATCTGTTTTGTGATATTTCGCTAATCCTACAGGCTAGCTAATGCTTAAGAACTCCAGAAAGCACCGCATAATTAAAAAACAAAACCAAATCTATAACAACTGTATGTAATTTTGATTGAAGGAACAGAGAGAAAATTAGTATCTTTTTGTGATTTTAATTGCTCACATGATTCAACCAAATCTAGGAAATATAGCTCCAGAAAGACCACTACTAAAGATAGCGACTATTAGCATGCTTTTTCTGTGTGTGTGTGTGTTTTGTTTTCATGGAAAATAGTAAACATAACACTTGTGTGCCTCTTTTAAGTAAAATGTTTTGCACACAGAGGTGAAATGTTAAAATTTTCTCCTGTTAGACTAATTTAGCCGTCATTGCAAAGCTTTAGTGTGGACGAGCTAACAAGCTAACACTTTCAGTTCCATCACTTAAACCGTCATTTCATTTGCTTTTGCTACGCTCTCCGATATTTTCATCTGGAAACCATCTCCGCTACCGAGAGCTCGAAACCTTCCTTTCAATGCAGTAGGCATGTTGCCAACAATCCGCACAATAAATCGAATGAATATGCAATTTAGCGCTTGCTATTTGGGATCCAAGTAAAAGATTGTAGTCTGATTCGTTCAAGTACAACAGGCCCAGCAACTTCGTAAACCATCTGCTCGGGATTAGAGATTTTAGTAAATCATGCCCCATGTGTGGAATTTCAACATATGCTAGCTTCTGGTAAAGTTAGCTTCTGTACAGCACTTAAACATATCGAATTATGTGATTACAAATAAACGTTGGCGATGGCTGCGTTTATCTTTCCAGTAGTCTGAAACTAGAGCCCCCGAGATAGAAAAAGCATCGGTGGCTGGGCCAGGTCAACCTTGAAATATTAAGCGAGCCGGATGAGCAAGGTCGCACATTATTATTCCCGGGATGGCGTGGAGGTGCGACGGGAGGATGGATGAAAGCGCGAAATGATGAAAAGGGGATGAGAAGACGAACGGGTGGGCACAGTTGAGGAGGACAGAAGGGTTTGTAGCCTGGTAATAAACTCCAATCTGGGAGGAGACTCGGAACTGATGGAGAGCTCGATAATCTTCCCGGCGTTTGTCCGCGATTCATCAGGACGGTCCGTCTTTGCGGCTCTCCGTCCCCCGTAACTCTTGCTCTTTTTGTTTTCCCCCGCTTTTGCAGGATAACCTTTTGCCACCTGCCCTTCCAGAGCAAGTGGCTGTACGTCGGCACCGAACGGGGGAACATCCACATCGTCAACGTGGAGTCCTTCATGCTCTCAGGCTACGTCATCATGTGGAACAAAGCCATTGAACTGTGAGTGCTAGCCGCGTCACGTCGCACGCACGCCTAGCGTACCGACGGGATGTGAAGATCTGTCTCCCCCAAAATTTTGCAAAGTGCGGGAGCGAGTACGGATCAATACTTCACTCCACATATCTGGATAGGAATAACGTCGCAACCATCGCAGCACGCGGAACTATCGACTCGACTAAGTGCTGCGGAGGGATGCCGCGTGATCGCTATTTTACATTTCCAAAACGTTACCATTATTTTACATTTCCAGAAGGTTATTATTGTTGAAAGGGAATTTTAAATTCAAAGATATAAAGGCTCTCCTCCGGTAGGCAGCCAAATGTTTCTCACAGCGCCTTCAATGGATCTGTCAGCTTGACGGGCTCCATTTTAGACTTTAAATTATTCACCGGAGCGTTTTGCTTCACACATTACCCCCTCCTGCGCGAGAGTGAGCGCGCGGGCGCCATGAGGGACCAGCAGAGGAGGCTTGGAACAGGTGTCCGCCAAGATCGGCGCGGGCCGAACGCAGACGTCTGAGCTGCGGGGGAGATGAGAGGAGGCGAGAAAGGGGGGGGGGCGGTGGGAGTGTCGGTGGAGGGGTTGCTTGCGGTTTCGGGAGAGGTAGGACACGTACTCGGGAGGGGGATGATACAGGAGATGAGCGCACCGCGGTGATAAAAGTGCTTCCCCCCCCCCCGTTACAGGAGGAGAGGCGCAGGATAGATGCGGACGATGAGATCGAAAGCGGCGATAAGGTCCGGCTTGCCGGCTTTAAGGACACTCCGTAACTTTGACTTCACTTTGACAAATTGCTTTTTAATGGTGGAGACGGTGTTCGATATGCATTGGGGATAGCGTGAGTCGTTACGATTTCATTCCAGTGTACTTTTGGCGAGGGCCAGGCCAATGTTTGGCGGAGGTTTCAAAGTTTTGGGTTTTTTTTTTTCGTCACATATCAGTCATTTCAAATGCAATTACATTCCTGAAAGTAATAGTGCTGTTCAAAACATAAAAAGGTATAAAAAAAACAGAGAGAACATTTAATAAATGCATATCATCACGTGTTGCATAATCTTGCAAATATACATTAACTGCATGACTGTCAGGTAATTTTTTTTTTTTTTTTAAGCAATGGTCAATTTATGTACCGTATTTTCCGCACGATAAGGCGCACCACATTATAAGGTGCACCTTCAAAGACTGGCCCATTTGAACTTTTTTCATATATAAGGCACGCCGCATGATAAGGCGCATAGAATAGACGCTACAGTAGAGGCTGGGGTTACGTTAGCGCCCATTAATTAGATGAGCTGTGCTAAAGTCTCAATATTGATCCATATATAAGGCGCACCTAATTATAAGGTCAGCTTTTGAGAAAATTAAAGGCTCTTAGGTGCACCTTATAGTGCGTAAAATATGCTACTCTAACTGTACAGCTGAGTTGTTGCAGCAACACAAGTAGACAGACAGTTTAATACACATCATCTGCGAATAATGACTAATATTACCGCAGATTCCCGAGTCACAGTAGTTGAGTGACTCGGTAATTATTATTATTGTTATTTTGTGTACAAGTGTAAAAAAAAAAAAAACCCAAAAAACGGTACAATTCTCTTTGTTGGTTTTGGGGGAGTCTGCAATACAAATTGGCCTTTCCATCGATGAGAAAACATTTGGCAGTATTTGACAGTTTTATCAGCTCTTCCATTTGCACGTATCGTGTGAAAATTTGTCTATTCACAGATCTAATAATCTGTTTGTAGTCGGCACTTCCTTTGTTTTTTGTTTTGAGAGGTGTAAGGATGAGATCTTCTTCCCGTCTTCCCCATTGCGAGAGGTGCCAACGAGCGGCGGGTCTTATTATGACTGTCACATCGTTCTCCATTAACTTCCATAATTAATTAATTTGAACAGGTCAAATTCATCCAGAAGGGCCCGTCGTTGGTTTGTTCAGCCGCGGCTCGAGGCAATGGGACTCTTGACTCTTGTGTGCGCTCGCACGGCCGCGGTTTTCATTCGTTTGCATGTGTGTGTGTGTGGGTCCGCGGACTTGATTCGAGGCGATGGTCAGCGGGCGCAGAAGTGGGACGAAACATTCAGAGCGTAGCATGACACATATTTCATGTGAAAGCGGCGGCTTCAGGCATGAGCTCCTCTTTCTCCTTTTTATTTTCCACTTCTCCCCACCCTCCCCTCCCTTGCTCATGCAAATTAATGCTAACAAATTAGCATCCTGCGCGCACGTTACAGTGCGTTGTGCCCACCATTACATTTCATTTTTTCCTCATTTTGTTCGGTTCATTTCAGATATGACAGTTGCATGTTTAAAAAGCATACGAAAGCGCGTAAACGCCGTGTTGTCGCGAACATCTGGTTTTGCCGCCAGGCCGGTGACATCAAAAGCTCCCGCGGTAACGGCTTGTTTGCGGGATGGTCATCTCATGCGCGGTGGCCTCATGTCAACTCAGTTGCGTGTGTGTGTTTGATGTATTATCATGTGCGGCTCAAAATTGAAGCAAATTCAGTCAGCTTTGTTCAAGTGTTAAAAGAGTGACAAATGCGGTGTTTGGTTGCCAGGTGAAGGTTAATCATGCAATATTGCAGTATTATCAAAGAGCACAATTTCTACACAA
Organism: Syngnathoides biaculeatus; assembly: GCF_019802595.1. Taxonomy (NCBI): domain Eukaryota; kingdom Metazoa; phylum Chordata; class Actinopteri; order Syngnathiformes; family Syngnathidae; genus Syngnathoides; species Syngnathoides biaculeatus. Next base: position 8,997,529 of record NC_084662.1, on the reverse strand, counting down.
GGAAATGCAAAGTGCGTTATGGCTACACACAATCGCTAGAAGCCAAATAAAATAATTCCACAAAATTTCAAGTGGAGTGCATATAAAAAAAGAAAAATCTATGGACCGCTAAACAGGACTGTGTTAACAAAATCTGAAATTCTCAGTTAAGGCCTGTTTCACATCCATCCATCCATTCCGAGCCGCTTCGTTGCAAATTTTTGTATCGGCACGGTGATCGGTTTCACAGACCCATGTTAACCTGCTATCAATTTCATGTAGATCTGAGTGTCATCTGCATAATTGTGGCAGTATACTTTATAGCCACATAATAACTGGGCTAATTGACAGACTGAGCAATTGGGGTCCCGGGATTGACTCCTGGGGAACGCCACTGCTCAGTGTCTTATTTGTGAACATATCTACAGTATTCCTTCATATAATCTAAGTTGTAATTACATTTCCAACCTTGTGGCCCAGTGTAATGTAAACAGCCACTAGTCCATCCATTTTCTTAGCCGGTTATCCTCACGAGAGTCGCGGGAATGCTGGACCCTACCCCAGCTGCCAATGGGCAGGAGGCGGGGTACACCCTGAACTGGTTGCCAGCCAATCGCAGGGAACAATGAGACAAACAGCCATACTCACAATCACACCTAGGGGCAATTTTGAGTGTCCAATTAATGTTGCACGTAACCCACCATGCAGACAAACTCCACACAGGTGGGGCCAGAATTGAACCCAGGACCTCACAACTGTGAGGCCAACCTTTTCCAGCTGGCCCACTGTGCCACCCCTCTCGTCCATTCACATAAAAAGATGAATGCAAACATCTGTCCATCCAATAAAGCTCATACAGCTGTCCATCTGTCTACTAATACATCTGTTTGTTCAAATAATAGAAATATGTACGCCACTTAAAAAAAAAAGAATTGAAGTATGCATTTTTACTGACTTGAGCATAAAAGATTTCATCTCTTAAGCCTCCTGGTGTTAAAAACTGAGAATGCAAAGTAGAAAATAAAGCATATGGCGCAGGCGGACGAGTCGCATTTGTAATTGAGTGAGAAGCTAATTGATTGTTATGGGTGTACGTTTCGCAAAGTGGGTGTTACAATATGCCTTCATTTCTCTGCTGCTTGTGTGCGTGCGCGCACAGCACAGCACATGTGTGAAGGCGGTGAAGGGAGATGAGATGAAGCAACAACAACAACAAAAATGCTGCAGCAGTACAACGTTGGTAATAATAAGGCTCCAATCATCCGGCAGCATCAGCCTAAATATAGCCGCTTTTAAATGATGCTCGCTTCCTTGCTACTCGACTTTGCCTGCTTTCCACCTCGTGCAACCTCGTCTGAAGGATTCCAGCGCTTTTATCCTGAACGCTGACGCTCATGTCGCGTTCTCAAAGTTTTTAAGAAGATACAGCAAATGATTGCCTGAAGTGGGGGGGGGAGTCCACAAAGGAACCGGACCGATCGTAAAACTGTAGTTGTGGAAAAACACACTGGTCGAACTAGGAACCCTTTTCCAGATCGTAGTCGTCTTGATAGCTTCGAAATTTTGGAACCTCCTTCCATAGCATAACGAGAATACTTCCACGTCATTATTCACCAAATTTTCAACAGTATTTAAAGAAGGTGTCTGGTGTTCTATGTGGCAGAAGAGTCTCCGCTAGGATGAAGGGCAAAGTCTATAAAACAGTGGTGAGGCCGGCCAGTAGCTTTTAAGTCGGGATTTTATTCTCGTGAACTGATGGTACCACATGCGCAAGTCTGGTGTGGCGGAGAAATATGTTAGAATTGTACAGGACATGTATGAGGGCAGCAGAACAGCGGTGAGGTGTGCCATAGGTGTGTCAGAAGAATTTAAGGTGGAGGTGGTACTGCATCAGGGATCCACGCTGAGCCCCTTCCTGTTTGCAGTAGTTATGGATAGGCTGACAGATGAGGTTACACCGGAATCCCCTTGGACCATGGAGAGTGTGGTAAGGAAGTGAAGAAACTGGTCCAAGCGGGGTGGAACAGCTGGCGGAAGGTGTCTGGTGTTCGATGTGACGGAAGAGTCTCCGCTAGGATGAAGGCCAAAGTTTACAAAACAGGAGTGAGGCCGGCCATGATGTACGGATTAGAGACGATGGCTCGGAAGCAGAACTGGAGGTGGCAGAAATGAAGATCTTGAGGTTCTCGCTCGGAGTGAGCAGGTGGGATAGGATTAGAACTGAGCTCATTACAGGGACACCCAAAGTTGGATCTTTTGGAGACCAGGTTTGAGGGAGCAGACTTAGACGGTTTGGACATTTCCAGAGGCGAGAGAGTGAGTTTTTTGGTAGAACGGTGCTGAGGATGGAGCCGCCAGGCAAGAGAGGGAGAGGGACACCAAAGAAAAGGTGCATGGATGTGTTGCGGGAGGACATGAAGACTGTGGGTGTTAGTGAGGAAGATGCATGAGATAGGCTTGGGTGGAAAACGATCCCCCGAATCGGGACAAACCGAAAGGAAAAGAAGAAGAAGAAGAATTTTTCCAATGACCTCGTAAGTTCTTGCAAGTCTTTAAACTGTTTAATAAGGGCGCGGATGAAGGTATTCTTCCGTTTTCTATCTTCTTGTACGACATGTCCTGAATGATCACCGTCAAGGGTGACTTTGCCCTGGCCCGGGCGGCGCGAGGCCCAAGGTGTCGGACTCTTAGCAGTCACTGACCTTGCGTTGTGCACCTCATCCGTCTTGTGCAGTCCGAAGTGGGGGAGCTTTGCTAAGCTTGGACAAAAAAAAAAAAAAACCCCGTCAGGACTGGAGGTTAAAGTACAAACAGTAAAAGTCTTTTATTTTTTTTTTCTTATCTAGTCCGAGAGGCTGATTGACAGCGGCGTCCGTCCTCACCAGCGCATTTCCTCCACTGATACACGAACACTCGCTCGCCGGCTTTGACCTCGGCCTTCCCCTGGCGTCAAGCGACGCGAGTCAATTACCGGATGGACACATTTGTCGCTCACTTCTTCTTCTTCCTGTCTTGTGTCTCCCATGTACAAGGTCCTCCAAGGCCCACCCTGGACCCGTCGTCCACATCAGCGACAACCCCATGGATGAGGGCAAGGTAAAAGATTCTATCCAGTAACACTTAGCACCCCCAGAGATCCAAAGGATGGCGATAATACATTTAATTTTTTTTTTTTTCCCACCATGAGAAATGATGGAAATGGAAGATTTTTCCATACTGAAATGTAATAACCGTCGAGGCCAGGTTTAAAATAACAAAGTAACTCTCATGTAAGTGTGAAATGGATTTAGCCGCTTGTCAAGCGTGTTCAAATCGTGGAACGTCGGCTTTCGTGATGGATCCATTCAAAAAAGTTTGACTGAAACCAAATTGTACAAAACGCAAAGCAACATTTCCCATGCGAAATCATGTAAATTCAATTAATGTGTTCCAGACAGACTGTCAAAAAATACATTTTTAAAGTAATAACTAGAGCTTTAGCGTTTCTCGCTTATCAAACGACTTTGTTGCATCGTATCAAAAGAAACGACAACGCGTGGTCCACAATGAAAGCTTTTCTCAACAACCGGATTGGATGACAAGACTCCCTCCAGGTCCGCTTGGTTCCACGAGCAAACTGTTCGACTTTTAAGATTCCTCTACGTTCCACTCCCATCCGTCAAAAGGTTGACTGAAGTTAAATGTTTTGCATCGTTCTAAAAATGAGACTTTTAAAAACGTTTAATCGAAGGTGCGCCAAAGCTTCTGCGGGACGATCTCCCCGATATGCAGTAATGCGACTTGGACGGGGAAACGTTGATTCAGTCGAGACTAAACGCCGATTGTGGCTCAGTCTTCAAAGTTATCTCTTTTTCCGCATCACTTTCCTTGTTTCGGCTCCCTTGAAAAAGGGATAGGCGTGATCATTGAGCGTTTAGATTCTGATTAAATTGCGCGGACTGGATCGTGGATGCCTTGATGCCGTCGTGAGTCGCCCTCTGTGGCTACCTCCAAATTCCCACTTTTTCCATCGTGTCGGTTACAACTCTAACTCGTGTAAAAGTAAATTGTCAAAGCCAAAAACTGAAACTGAGCAATCACCCCCCCCCCCAAAAAAAAAAGTTAATGGCTTTCAGGTGAAATTTCAGGAAGAACCTAAAATGCACTATAACCTTCGGATGGATGTCCAGTTCCAGTTTTCCCCCTCTTTGAAACGTCAAATCTCCGAACCACCTTTCCTTAACGCTCGCGGAAAAGCCCACTGGGTCAAGCCGAGACGAACAGGTGCTTGGTTCTGAACGTACGTAGAAAAAGGACGGCACTGTTTGAAAAACGTCACCGACTCTGCTTTTTCCAACCGGAAAAGACGGCGAGTGTGGCAGCCTCGGTTCTCTCCTCTCCTGCGCTCAAATTTGGATCCCTCACATTTTTCCATGTCTTGATAGTTTGTTTGCTGCTGTATTTTTACTGTACATATTTTTTTTTAAGATTCGCATTATTTCTCTTATATAAGATTGTAGATGCATTTGTTTCTATACATATAGTTTTATGAACTGTCATGTCATTAACCCTTTCTGGGCAGGGGTTGCAAATTTGCAACAGGTTTAATATAATCGAAAATTTCAAGTCCAGAATATAATTTTCTGAAAGTATCAGATTTTTCTCTCTGCAAAATTTTATTTAGTCCAGAGAGGGTTAAAACCGAATTGTTGAATGGAAAAACTCTCAAGTTTATTCACACAATGGCGACTTCCTGCTGTTCGGTCATCAGGTGTCGATTGCGAACGACGCTGTTGAAGCAGGAAATCTATTGGTCCATTCGTGAACCAAAGCTTCAAAGTATAATAAGCGTATCAAATATTTGCTAAATAGTGTCGCAGAAGCGAATGATTTCAAATTTCATGGCAGGAACTGATTTTCCTCTTATAAAGATGACGTCGTGTGTCATGCAAGCTTGCAATTTTACCCCATCTCCTATTACTCGGCACATGCATGTCAAATGCATCATTTTTTTTGTTTTCTTATGCCCCCTCCCGTTTTTAATATCTCCATTCTCTCCGTCTGTCATATCTCCACAACTGTCTTCCTGGACCGGCCGCTTCCTCTCTCTCTCTCTCAGCTGATAATTGGATTCGAGTCCGGGATCGTGGTCCTGTGGGATCTCAAATCAAAGAAGGCCGACTATCGCTACACTTATGATGAGGTAGGCGAACTGTTGTTTTCCCCGCCTTCCTTCCGGTATCTTTTAATGCGTTGGCCGGATTGAAATTACCTATTCATGAACAAAATAAGCCGCGCGACGGTTTACCCGGAGAAGCGTCTCGCTTTCGGAAAATAAATAAGCGCTTCAATGACGGCGAAAGTGATGATTGTACAAAAAAATGAAAACGGAGCATCTTGTTTCATCTCCGAATGGGTGGAAACTCTGTTTAATGACTATTTGTTCTAGCAAATTCGAAGCGATTTCGGAAGATTAAACCTGCGAGCACTGCCATTTTCCTTTTTTTTTAAAAATCATGTTGTGGACCAGTAATATACTGTAAATAAATTTTCAGCAGGATACAAAAACTTGCAACCTGGTGAGTTTTCAAATGTAAAAATACAATTAATCAAGATAATATTTTCAGGCGTACCAAATTTGAGTATTTCATATCGGAAACAATATAAGCTGTACTTTCTTGGTGAAATGACGAAAATCCTTTCCAGTCTCACCAAAAATCCCAACAACTAAATTTTTTTTTTTCAAATCAAATTGTATTATTAGATATACCGATAAAAAATAGAATATAAAGATTGAAATACTTTGTGTATCATGATACATTCCTTGCAACTCCTTCTGGAGTGCATGACCTGGCCACGTGGGGGCAATATAAAATCGTGTTTTTCCCGATAAAGAAAAAAATACAGTGATGCCTCGGTTCTTGGCCACAATCCGTTCAAGAAAACAGTTTGAAAAATGAATTGTTCAAAAACCGAATCGATATTTCCCATTAGAATGAATGGAAAAAGAAATCATGGATTCCAAGCCTCAAAAAAATTGCTTTTGAAAGCATTTTTTTTAATTTTCCTTATAATAAACTGCATAGTAGAAATACATGTATATTTGAAATACTTTAGCTCATAAAATAATTTAAGAAATATATCTATGTTGATTGGGGGTTAATACAGTAGTCGTCCATAAGAAGAAGAACAACAGTCACTACTGGGACACGTCTGTGTACAGAGGCTGCGTTATACAGAATAACAAAACTCCGCTGGTTGGGCCGCGTGCGTTATGTCATTTCTGTTTATTTTTTTCAGGGGGCGTTCGAATAGACAATAACAACACGCGTCGTGGGTGGGTCAACTGCCTGCGCCGCGGCCATTGTGTTATTTCCGGGTTTGTTCGGGGGGCATTTGAATTGACAATAACAAAGCGCATTGTGGTTCAGCTGGTCTGGCCGCGCGCAATATGTAATTTCCGGGTTTTAGCGGGGGTGTTCGAGTACCAATTTTTGTCCGAAAACAGAAGCAAAAAAAAATCTCGAAATTTTTGTTCGAAAATAGTGACGTTCAAAAATCGAGGCCTGACTGTGCTGTATACCAGTAAGTGTTGTGATTGTCTATCTACATGTGTTGCAGCACCGTTTGTGTTCACATAGCTTTTGGTTACATGCAACTTTTGACGCTATCTGTTAGCTTGCCTATAGCAGTTTACATCATGTGTTAGCATAAAGTTAGCAAAAGGTAAATTTATTAGGCATCTTTAAATACTCGTGTAATTCTAATTTTATATTTTGTTGAACTGGGAGTCGCAATAAATTACTTGTACCCTCTTTTTTTTTTTAAAAATTGTGAATTGTCAGGAAGTGAATTGAACACTCGTATGTTGAATGTATGCTCTCAAATCTAAGCCAAACATTTTGCGGAATGATGGCTTGTATCTTGAAAAACTCACTTGGATCTCAAGACATTTCTGGATTTGTACTTGCTTTTCACCAATGCGCTGATACTTACGAAGACTGCTATGTTAGCTTGTAGCTGCTAGTGACCAGGTACCGTGCTTTTTTTCCCCATTTCTCCCCCAAAGCGAGGCTCGCTGCTTGCATATCGATGTCGTAACATGGTTTCATCGGTTTAAACTTTCCGGCGCGCTCATCCGCTCTCGTTTGTCTTGGCCGGGGGGGGGGGGGGGTGTCTATAAATAAAGGAAACACAATAAAACAGAGCCGGGGTCATGATGCCCCGTGGACTTGTGTCACACCATATTGGTTCGCTTGCAAAATTGTATTCCTGCACAACCATTTGCAATATTTGCCGGCTATGTTACTGCAAGTAAGTAAGTCGGGCACTTTTCTGTATTTTGTTTTCATCTATGGAGGACTACCCAAAATTATTAATATTATTTTTTTGAGATGTGTAAGGAATAATAATTGACATTGCGGTCCTTAAAAATAAAAAAAAAAAGCCTTGGAAGAACTGTTATAAAATCCCTGAAAACTTTTAACTCGCAAACGCTCATAACGTGTAACGATAAAGATGTTTAATTGTTGCATCGCATTATTTCATAAATTTACGACCAGACTCGGAGGACCTTGTAAAAAGGAAAATGCCCCCGATAGGAAACGTGCTCCCCACCTCCTACGGATAGAGGAATTGAAATTATTTAGAGACGTCTCAAAACAGAGGAGGGAGCGATCATCATCATCATAATCATCGCGTAAAGAGTCGAAGTCCGCTAATAATGGAAACAGCAGCGGACATCTCAGATGAGCCATCAGCTGCGGTAAAGTCCGCATCGCCGACAGGAGTTCAGGGGAACCGAGAACAATATTCCTGATTGTTCTATGTGCTCAAATGTGTTCTAGAACCCTGTCAAGATTTCTTAATTTATTTGGCTTTTGTACGGAAATAATTCCCCGTGCGTAGTAAAGAACTGAAAATTTTCAATAGAAACGTTTGGGTGTCAGGAAAGCTTCTATTGTCTGTTGTCGTCGTTGCTAAGCGCGCGCGGCTTTGGGCGCCTTCATTAGTTTTGGCCTGCAGCTTTGTCCACGACAACGACGACGACGACAAAGGAAAGGTCACTGAGCAATCAGCGCCGCGTCGCACCGCGGCGATGCGCCGCGGCGATACGCCGTGATTGCCCTTGCGTGGGGAAACAAACGGAAGTCCTCAGAACAGATGGCGCGTTCCGTCGAGTCGCGGCGGCGTGGGGAATAACCTCCAGACAATTCCACGAGAGCGCGGCGAGACGTGAGCTCGGGCGTGAAGGGGCGGGGGGAAACTCCCGCTTTTCCCCGCCTGCGGTCTGCGGAGAGGTGTCACGACATGCGTTTGGAGAGCGGAGATAAGCTCCCTGCGGGTGGATTCAATAAGACCGATGGAGCAGGGCGAGGATATTAGCTTATCTGTGAAGGGAAGGGCGATGGCAACGGAAAACCGGGCAAATCCACTCCCTTTTTCTGATGGAGTGCCCCCCACCCCCCCTGGTTATCGCAGCCAAAGAGAGGGGACCACCGCCGGGCGAGATTTCGCGTAATCTCATTATCTCCGACACGTTCGCTCCAGCAGTGTGCGCTGTGATTTTTGTTCATGAAATACTCCAGAGCCGATCCCTGATAAATCACGGTAAAAAAAAAAAAAAAGGACCTCACGGTGTGCTAATGAGAAATGATTCAAACACGGCTCACAGAAACTCGCCAAGTTCTTTCTCGGACTTTTCTAGTTCGCTCTGGATCCTTGTGGTAGCCACTCTAAGCTTGCTGGCCGCTTCCCTCTGAGAAGATCCAGTTTGAAGCCACGCAATGGCGAGGTGTTGATGATCCACCGTTAGGTGTCGTTTTGGTCCGTTCAAGCAAAGTTTAGGGAACTGAAATTGATCCACAATGAAGATTGAAACACGCTTTCATGAGAAGAAGTCCAAGGGTGAATTGCAAATGGGGAAAAACCGCAGTACTCTGGAAGCTTCCCGAGAGACCAAGGCGGGCTGGAACGGGTACCGGCTGGGGTTTTTCTTCTGGAGTAGGCAAAGATCAGGACAGGAACAATAACGCCTGCAATAATTCGGCATTTTGTGAGCAGTCGATGTGTGGGCAAGGGTGTCGAAGGATTAATGGAATTTGAGGAACGGAAGACCGGGACTTCACGGTGGTTACCAATTGGCCAATTTCATCGATTTCGAGAAATCGCAACAGTTTTCAGTCAATTCGACTCGGTAGAAACTCACCTCGGCTCGTTTCGCTGATTACATAACAACTGCGGCACCGTAAAATACATTTTCTGTTCCAAAACAGAAGGATTGTTCTGTTTGAATCACTCTTGGCGTGTGTCTCCCCCCCCCAATGGTTGTTTGTTTTCGTTTCAGCCCGTTTCGAGTGTGCGCATTCCTCCAGCCTCATTTGCATTCCTAATAAATTAGCTTTTCTAATTGCTTTGTATTTGTCTATTACCCTTTCCAAATACTGCGTGCACGCCCGTGTGTGTGTGTGTTTACCCTTGAAAAGCAATCTGTGAAAATCGTCCTAACGCAATAGATAACGCAAATAAGTCTGCTTCCACTTGCATTGTTTCGTATAACGAGCTTTTTTCCTAATTAGCCGGCTGCAATCGAGGTTCCTTCGTTGTCTATCGCGGCACGCGTGGACTCGTTCCGTTGTGGTACATTTTGATATTTCGAGGATAACTTCAAGTTATTAGCTACCGTAATTTCTCGGCCTACAAGCCGCTACTTTTTTCACACGCTTTGCGGCTAATTTGTGCATTTTTTTTTTGGTAACGGCCGCTAGGGGGAACTCGAGGGGGAAAGGTAAGAGTGAGACCGGTGGAATATATGTGCAGAGGAAGTGACTTTTACCGGTATTTTTTTTTTTAAACCGGCCATGTTAGCGCTGTGCTAGCATGTTGGTGCTGTGTTACTGCTATGTCTCCATGATTTTTACCAGTATGTTTTTAACTAGCGTTAGCGTTGCACTAGCGTGTTACTGTTGTGTTACTGCTGCGTCTCAGTGATTTAGGTATGATTTAGGTAACTTTGAAACTCTTTCTTTGTACCCTCTTTGTAAATATCTCATGTTTCAATGTGAGCACTTGCGGCTTATACACAGGTGCGGCTTATGTATGTACCAAATGGTATTTCCTTTACAAATGTACTGGGTGAGGCTTATAACAAGCTGCGCTCTGTATGCCGAAAATTACGGTATGTAAACAGAAACGCACCACTTGTTTTGAACGGCTTGGATCCGTTCCGTTTGGACGTAGCACGTGGCTAACATTGAACGAATAAATCAAACTATTGCAAACCGAGAAAGTCGCCCTTTCCCGGCCTGCTTCATGATTTTGTTTGCAATGATCACTTGTTGGGAGAAAACGCATTTGGACTCGAGCAAACATGTTTGAAAGCATTTTTTCTGCTGTATTCTTCCCGAGCGCAATCTGCTCCGTGACGCTCGTTGACTTCCAAGATGTTCTAATTCCAAAAACGTGTTCCCAGAGGGAAGTAATGCCAAGCAAATTCGTTCCTTCGTTCTTGACTCAAAATGTCAGCGTCATAAAAACTTTCTGAACTCTACAGACGATGTTTGAATTCGCATCTTAACAAACTACAATGCAAGTAGTAAGGGGAGCTAATTACCACGTAATAAAGCTAAAATAAAGTAAATCGGCTCCCCTTTTCTTTTTTTGTTTTTGGTGTGCACTATTCAAGCTCTCTTCATTAAAGACTGTTTCATGGTGTTGTCGTTTGATCCCCTGCGTCACCCTCCCGTGTCGTCTCCCAGGCGATCCACTCGGTTGCCTGGCATCACGAGGGCAAGCAGTTCGTGTGCAGTCACTCAGACGGGACGCTGACCATCTGGAACGTGAGAGGGCAGGGCAAGCCCGTGCAGACAATCACGCCCCACGGTAAGCACGCGCCCGCTAAAAGTTTCGCCAAACGCCACGCTGGGCTCTGCCAGTCTGCTATCTAGCGGCTACAAGCTAATGTCGCCAGTGAAGTAGAAATACCTTGAGTGCGTTTTTCAAATCTGTACTTTTGTAGTTCTTGTTCTGACACATTTCACTTTTCCTATCAACATTTAAAAAAATATATATATCTTTTACATTCCAACTTATATTGTCAAAATGGGCGTTGTTTTTTTTCCACCTCCACGGTGACAAGATGTAAATAGAGAAAGGTAAAGCATCGTTGAGAGCGTGATTGATTTATTGTTCTTAAAGTTTTCACTGTATAAAACGGAAACCGCAGCAACAGTGGAAACTGGGAACCAGCCGCGGTTGGCCAACAGGGGGCGCTCGGGCATCGCACCAGCTCTCAGCTAAGTTACGTTGCATAAGACAAAAAAATGAATCATTTAAATGAAAATATTTCAGAAAATATATAGGCTGGCCCTTTGTTTTTAGATGAGCTAGATAAATAGTGTGTAGTTAATGATTAGGGAAATTGTTTCAAACAACATTCACGCGTGACTGACGGAACCTAAGCCCCGATTGATTGATTCGTTATTTGATTAAAGCAATTGTAAAGCAAAGCAAAGCAAAGCAAAGCTAATTTTTTTTTGTACAGCGCATTTCATACATAACAATGTGCTTTACACGATTAAAGGCGTTTGAAAACAAAGAGATTTAAAAAGGGATAAAAACACTAAAAAAATGACAAAATATTAAAAAAAAAGACAATGAAAACCGCGTACAGTGCAAGTAATATGACCAAAAAATTGACATATTCTGAAAAGCTTGAGAAAAAAAAAAAAAGAGTTTTCAACCTGGATTTCAAAACATGCACATTATCTCCCAATATTCTTCTATACTTCTGGTAACTTGACCTTGCTGCTGCTTTTTTTTTTTTTTTTTCTTTTTTTTTAGCCATCCAAGCACTTTTTCGACAAGTTCACGGACCTCTAAGAAGACAGCTTTGGCTGTGTTGTGGAAAGGATTTTAGCCCGGGTGCTTTTTTTTTTTTTGGGTTCCTTTTTAAATGACTTGTTTCTCTTCTGACACTGCTCTTATAATTACTTTTGCATTTCATGTGCAATTATGCAAATTCCTTTGATGGGCTTAAGCCGGTTTACACTTTATTTAATTGTCTCTCCTTGTAGAAATAGTGAGGGAATGCGTCTATAGTTATTGTAGTGATTATTCCGACCGTTAATCACCTTAATAAGTAACATTTCTTCAATCGTGTTGTTTTTTTTCCCTTCATTAATTTGCTACGTGGGCGGTGTTTAGAATAAACAAGAGCGTCAAACTTGCGTTTGGTTTCAGGAAAGCAGCCCAAGGATGGAAAGAAGCCGGAGCCTTGTAAACCCATTCTCAAAGTGGAGTACAAAACCACCAGGATCGGGTAAGCGCCGAATTTTGCAATTCATTTTCCAGTTTTTAGCGCCACAACAATGACAACAAACTGCAGTAATATAAAACAAAAGTGGTGGCTACAAGAAAGACGTCGAAATATTCAGAGAATAAAGGCACATTGTTGCAACAATCTTATTTTAGCAGAACAAAGTTCTAAAATTATGAGTAAAATCTTGCCCATTATTTATTTTGTCAAGGGCCAACGGCACGGAGGCTGACCCAAATGCAGGACTCCCAGCCAAAGGCATCATGTTCAGAGTGGTTTTATTCCCAACTAAGGTCATACATAGTTTAAGCAGTCCAAGAAGGCAGCGGCACAAAAACGCTAAGCTAGAGGCAAGGTCCAAAAACATGAAACGAGGTACGATGGCCTCGAGGAAAAACTTTGAAACACAAACGAAAACGTGACTTGACTATGGTGGCACAGGCTCGCTGTGACAAAGGGTTGCTCTACATTAAATTTGCATGTTATGCACAGTAGCGGAGTAACCCAGGATGCGGTGAAGCACGTGCAACGAACTGGCAAATGCCACCGCCCAGAGCAGTGGCCTGGCCACCCCCCTCACAGGAAGTGCCGCCCACGGCAGCGGCCAGGCCATGGCCCATGAAAATTATATGACAATAAAATGCTGGACTGTGATGTTAAAGAGCAACATTCACTAGTATTTAGTAATAATATTACTATTATTATTTTAGAGAAAGCAGTAATACAATGAGAAAAGTCAAATTCATTGACGAGAAGGAAGTTGTAGTGTTATTTTTTTTTTTTTTCAAGTTGCCATATAGGAGCACATTGTCAGAACATTTCAATAATTAATTCATAATTTTTTCAGGTATCATAACAGAAAAAGAAAATCATCATTGCACTGGAGTAAAATGTTGCAATTTTACAAGTATATAGTCCTCATATTGTCAGAGAAATGTCATAATAATAATATGTGATAGGAAGGCGGCCCCAGTGAGGATAGGTGCTATGCAAAATGAATGAATGAAAAAATAATTTTTAATGTCTACTAAAGCTAAGTTGTAAAAAAAAAAAATGCAATCCTGCAAGAATATAATGATATATATGTAAAATGTAATTATTTCACAAGGACAAAGTTGTGATATTATGAGGCTAAAGGGCTTTTAGTGAAATTCATATAATATTAATAATAATGTAATATTTAGAAGAAGAATTAAGCAGAAAAAAAACTGTGGGAATTGTTGGAATAAAATAGTAATTAACAAGAATAATTTTGCAGGTAAGTTGCATGAATCGACTTTATTCCTTTGGGGGAAAAAAACTCATAACAAAACATTACATCACCCTTTTATCCCCGCCCAAAATATGATTTGAATCTTGTAATAATGCTAGTAAACTACTAAAGTTTAACAATACAATGGTGATGAACTGAGGAAGTGTTAAATATAATGTAACCTCATTTTTAATACTGCGCAGGAAGTCGTAAGACTCTCTTTGGTGCTGCTCTTTTGGTTAGCAACAGGGTTTTTTTTTTTTGTGCTCTCTTTTTCTGGGTTTTCGCGTCCCCAGGGAGCCTTTCATCATCCTGTCCGGCGGTCTCTCTTACGACACGGCGGGCCGGCGGCCGTGCCTGACGGTCATGCACGGGAAGAGCACGGCCGTGCTGGAGATGGACTACCCCATCGTGGACTTCCTCACCCTGTGCGAGACGCCGTACCCCAACGGTGAGCGTTCCGCAACGAGCGCCGCTGTAATAAATCTAAAATTTCCCCAAAGGGGAGGTATGGAAATTGCTTTCTCGCACAGTCATAGATTTTGCACACAACAGGCCCTGCGTCTAAATAGAATTATCATATTTTCACGTGTTGAGGAGCTGGAAACAAGTGGATTGTGAATGCGACGTAATCTGCCGCGTAAAATCCGTCATTTGGCACGCGCGCGGCTGTGGGACGGATTAGCCCGCGCATTATGTAACCGTGGCGACTTCATTATGTCACCGGCAGCCAGCTGATCTCATCTGGTAATAGACTTCACCGAGGATTATTACATTGCGCGCGTCTGGCTGGTCCGTGACATTAATATATACATGACTGATGTGCTCAAGTGTGGTGAAGGCACAAAGGCAATCGGCACCAGCTCGTTTTTTTTTTTTCTCTTCTTTTTTTTTCTTCTTCCCCACCTTTCACGCAAATTACGTTTTCTTTTCGAATAGAGACGTCACTGGATTTATTGTTCAGAATTAACTTGATAAAAACTTCTTTTGCGGAATAGTTTTGCACTTCCAATAAACTTTAAATGCACTTGAACTCATCACACTTTTAAAAAAAGTTAAGTTTTGAAGTTTTTCAAGATGCAAGCTCCCTCTTGTCTGATTTTTTCATTTTTTTTTTATTTTTTGCTTTGACTTGTGAGCGCCGACTTGATATGAGCTGCGTGTAAACAAACTTACAACTTACACTTTGGCATACGATGTCGCAACACATGCAGGCAGACACTATGACAGCATCCAGTCATATATTCTTTATCCTATGCGAAGAATCGTTAATATTAGTGCTGTACTGATGAGCTGTGGAGTTCAGGAAGCATCGCCTCTCGTTTCAATGGGGAAAAAATGATCGAAGAAGTCTTTTGTGTTAAGAGCGTGGTCACAGAATGAATTAAACTCATATCACAAGGCGCCACAGAATTATAATATTTGGATCACCAAGACATTTTAATATCGCAGTCTGGTACGTAGCATCTGAGGAGTCCTTGACACGACTGCGGCATGATTGCTAACTTTGATTCTCTGGACCGTGCAGACTTTCAGGAACCTTACGCCGTGGTGGTCCTCCTGGAGAAGGACTTAGTGGTGATCGACCTCGCACAAAACGGGTGAGCGCCCACCACCGTTACTTAAACCAACCTAGCGAGCCTACGCAGAGGCTGAGGACGTGTTTTGGCTCATCCCAGCTACCCCATCTTTGAGAACCCCTACCCTCTGACCATCCACGAGTCGCCGGTGACCTGCTGCGAGTACTTCGCCGACTGCCCCGCGGACCTCGTGCCAGCGCTTTATTCGGTTGGCTCGCGACAAAAGCGCCAGGGCTACAGCAAAAAGGTACTTTGAACATTCTCAACATACGAGTTTTAAAACAAAACAAACGAGAAAAAAAAAAAGCTAACAATTATTAACTCATCCACTGGACGTCCATACTCCAGATTCCAACCGTTTATAAAAACTATATTCATGCCAAAGTACATTTTCCAACGGGCAGGTGTGGAAAATGGTCTCGTCCAGCTTGTCTTTGAAATTCAGGTTTGTAAATCACTGTAATGACTAACACATACATGCAGGTGGCAACATTTCATCGCTTTTGATTCGAGATCAGCATAAAAGTAGAAAATCACGAGTCGGCTTGGCCACTTGCTCATTCACGATTGAGAAAAATCCAAATGTGTCAGAAGTTGGGCAACTTTGAGCATCTCATACATACGTGATATGTACTTCTATTGCACAAACGGAATATGCGTCAGTTGTTAGAAAGCGTGTTTCGCAATTGTGAGAAAAGATGACGCAGTCCGGTGCGGCAAATGATGAATCTGCTCGAGTCGTGCCGTGAGTCAGCCTCGCCGCATTTCGCGGCGCATTTCGTCGTCGCTTGTCTGCAAATTAATTATTTTGCCATCAAAAGGCCCTTTCTCAATCTTGCTTTTTCTTATTTTATAGTTTGAAGGTGTCACAAACGGAGACAACAAATATTAGCACCCGAGTGACAGTTCTTGATGAAAATGTTCCTCCGCTTTTTAACAAGCCTTTCGCTTTTTTGTGAAAATCAGGATACATTTTTTTGCATGTCTTTTACAATTTGTACGCATGCATTTTAGCCAAAATACAGCCCATAATGTCAAAAAACAAAATAGCAAAAGGCAATCTTATCCTGCTACCTGTGATTATATTTCATCCAGTTTTTCATTCCTCAATAGAGTAGAGACACGCAGACGAGGCAGCTTTTATTGTGGCGGGCAAATAAATACGCTGGTAGCTGTCAATCGCAATCAAATATGCGGCTCTTTGTCTGCTAATGGCCCGGAACAGAACAATAACATCCACCTTCCACTGTTATAAAAGTGGCAAAAATCACACGCGCAAATCAAATTCCCAATGATGTCAACAACACGTTGAGTGGTTACAGGCGAGCGGGCCGACTGTTAGCACTGTGACATCGCGGGAGGTACACCAGAGCAGCGAGAACCCACTGGCAACAATTAGCATGTTAGCATTTTATGAGTTCTTGTTTGAAACAGTAACCGACTCCTGCGCGCGATGTCAAATCCTAATCGGTCTACTGAATTACGATCTGTAGTGGCCTAGCTGGATGAATGCCAAGATAGCAATAATTGGCGTGCTAGCATTTTACTTAAGCTCTCCCTCATGAAGTTGCCATTCCCTGCTAAAAAAAAATGTTATAGAATTCTATAGAATTTGTACAGAACAACTTGTTCTATAGAACTTTGGCTGTGATTTTCTATAAAATTTCCACAGAACAATAGAATTTCTACAGAAATTCTGTAGGACTTGGGTGCTAAAGTTCTATAGTTCTTTAGAAATTCTTTAGAAACGTTCTATAGAATTTTTTTTTTAGCAGGGTTACACTGTTTAAACTCAAATGATCTTGCTATATGCTAACCATACCGACTCTGAGAATGCTAGAAATCTGCAAGGCAGTTTATTATTGCCTAAAGATGGCACAAGAGGGCGCCAAAGAAATTCTTATGCCAATTCAATTGTTTTTTTGCGCTACAATGGCACAAAAACGACTACGTTGATGGTAGACAGGTTTTGGTGCCTCCGTGTGGCCTCTTAGGGTGTTTCCGAAAGAGTGTGAAAGGTAAAACACTTATCTGGCTGTTGTGAATTTGTGTCTAAATTTATGTATGCATAGCGGTTGTTAGCATGCTAGCATTTTAGCCATTCACTGCTCTTATTGAGAGGCTGAAGCACGTTTTGCACCCATATTGTCATTTTGCAATACGTTAGCGTTTAATCCGTTCTCTGTGAAATAACGTATGAACGCAAAGATGGGTTATGGGGTGTGATTCACACATGAAGAACACCGTGAGTCACGCCGGTGGCCTTTTCGTACGTGTTGACAGCCAACGCGGAGGCGCGCGCTCATCCGGCGGCGAGACGTCCTCGTTGAATCACGCGTCGCCGATGCTAATTGGGACGTTTGCTGTTTTCCAGGAGTGGCCCATCAGTGGCGGCAACTGGGGTCAAGGCACGCAAAGCTACCCGGAGATCATCATCACGGGGTAAGCCGAGCCCGATGCGGGTCGCCCGACCGCGGGCGCCGGCGTAGTCCCAGCACGCCTTCGTATATATGCTGTTCTCGTCCGGTTCCGTCTCGCTCTCCGAGAGCGCGCCGCCGTTCGGAAAATGTCGGGCTCCCCGGTGCACTCAGACAAATTGGCGCGAAAAGAAAAGTGCGCACCGTGGGGTGGCGGAGAAAAACAAAAAATGCAATTGTCTCGTCTGGATGATTGACTCGTGCGGCCCACAGAGAGCTTGTAATGCATTTATTCCATTTCAGTCTTTGCCGTGGGATGTGTAAACACACTAGAGATGTGTGTATGTGTGTTTGTGTATGAATCTTTTAAATTAGTCAAAAAAAATATATATGACCAGGATTCTTTTCAATTTGTCTATTGTCTAATCTAATTTCCCCACTTTTTCAGGCACGCTGATGGAACGGTGAAGTTTTGGGATGCCTCTGCAAGTGAGATTTTTTTATATCCCAAAAATTCAATCGCATAGCCTTTAAAGGTAAACAAAAATAATTTCAAAGATTAAATATATTTAAAAAATGTATAAAACAATTATTTGTAAATTTATCAAGAAAAATGTTTACATTTTTCAAAAGTTAAGGATCTGAAATGTACTTAACTATGAAAATAAAATCAAAAGGTAATTCTTCTAGCATTAGCATACAATGCCTATTGTGGAAAAAAAAAATATCCCCACCAAAAACATTTTTCTTATTTGGTCGCATGTTGTTGCTTGCAGTGACTCCACTTTTATGCTATCAAAGCAACACATTTCCATATCTATCTATCTATCTATCTATCTATCTATCTATCTATCTATCTCTATCTATCTATCTATCTATCTATCTATCTATCTATCTATCTATCTATCTATCTATCTATCTATCTATCTATCTATCTATCTATCTATCTATCTATCTATCTATCTATCTATCTATCTATCTATCTATCTATCTATCTATCTATCTATCTATCTATCTATCTCGTCAACCACAGAGGTGGACATCATTTTGACACGGATCTATTTTCAAATATAGCGAGTAAAAGTAACAAGTTGTCATGAAGATGAATTATTGCAATAAACTTACAGATACGTGAAGCATCCCCTTTGTGTACACTCAGCGGTTTTTTTCCCCAGCCGCCACACTTGTCGTTGTTGCGACGGCGCTCGGAAGCTGACCCTCGCCCTCCGTCTGCCCCAGTAATGCTCCAGGTGCTGTACAAGCTGAAAACGGCCAAGGTGTTCGACAGGAGCCGCTCCAAAGAGGACAGGGGGGCCGCCGAGGCGTCCGACGAGGACCCCTTCGCCATCCAGCTGATGGCCTGGTGCGCCGAGAGCCGCGCGCTGTGCGTGGCGGGCGTGTCGGCCAACGTCATCGTCTACCGCTTCAGCAAACTGGAGGTCACCACGGAGGTGGTGCAGGTGGGGGGAAGTTTTCTTCTTCTTCTTCTTCTTCTTTTTCTTTGCAGGGAATTCATTCTTACAATGGCTGTGTTTTGGAATTTTTGACTTATTCCGTTTTTTTTTTTTTTTTTTTTTTACTTGCACTTGCACTTACACTTATGTAAGATTTAACGCAGAAGGGCTGTCAAATTCATTTTTATCGCGGGCCGGGTTGTAGTTACGGTTTCTGTCACAGGGCTGTTATGACTGAAACCACAAAATCTTTAATTGACTCATCATATTTGCGTATTAATTTTTTAATTCATCAACTAGTTTTGGAATCAGAAATCAAGGGTAATGGGTTTTCCCATTTTATTATTATTATTATGTTATTTATTAATAATTATTTTGTTGATGTTTGGTAACACAAAAACGCTTGAAATGTTTCAACGTCATCAAAATTTTGGTTCAAATTTTTCACAAAAACCATGGAAGTTGATACACGCGATTGGCCTTCGCGGGCCACATAAAATCATGTGGCGGGCCGCGTTTCGCCCCCCCGGGCCTTGAGTTTGACACCCGTGATTTAACATATATACCCGTCAAAGTTAACGCATGAACTCCCGATCAATGACAAAAATTGCATTAATCATGTATTAACTAAGCACGAGTCTTAAAAAGAAAAACATCAGAGCAGAATGTGGAACTGTAACGTGGTATATTTGACCCCTCCGATTAATCACAATTCATACAAATTCAAAATGTGATTAATTTGATTTAAAAAGTGACACCAAATATAGCTGTATATATATATATAGATATATGTATACAATATAGTGGAACGGTGGGTCGGCTGGTAAAGGGTTGGCCTCGCAGTTCTGAGGACCCGGGTCCAATGCTGGACCCACCTGTGTGGAGTTTGCATGTTCTCTCCGTGCCCGCGTGGCTTTTCTCCGGGCACTCCGGTTTCCTCCCACATCCCCAAAACGTGCAACATTAATTGGACACTCTAAATTGCCCATAGGTGTGATTGTGAGTGTGTCTGTTTGTCTCGATGTGCCATGCGATTGACTGGCGACCGATTCAGGGCGTACCCCGCGTCCTGCCCGTCGACAGCTGGGATAGGCTCCAGTACTCCCCGCAACCCTCGTGAGGATAAGCGGCAAAGAAAATGGATGGGTGTATACAAAATAGCGAATGAGCTCAATACACATTCGAACAACAGAACGAAAACGGCAAACTGACTTCAACGGGCTCGATACGGCGGATACGCGGCGATTCCGAGCGCACACGAGTGTTGAAAGACACCCCTTGCGTCCGACGGGATGGTCGCCATGCCAACAGACGGAGCATCGAGGAGGCAAAGCTCGATAATCATTATAATCTGCCTCGACGGCGACGCACGGGGGCGCGGTGACTCACTCTTTGGCGACGTAAAGCCGAGTGCCGTTGAAGATCGCGCGGCCTCGAGCCGGCTGTCGGCGCGGCTCGCCAGCCATCGCCACGTTTTTGTTTTTTGTTTTGTTTTTATTGTTTTCGTTTGGTGCTCGCTTGTCAATCAAAGGACGTGGGTGGTGATTGTGATGCGCTAACTTCTTGAAAACGTGCGCTCACAGTTCTTTTTTTCGTTTTTCTACTTTTTTTTTTTTTTGCATTTCCAACAAGCAACCAAACATGAAATGTAAACACACACAAAAAATGCTAGTTGGCTTCCAGGTGACCAGTAGGAGCAGTCCAATATCAACTGAATTGAAGCAAAAAAAAAAAAATTCACATTCAATTTAATGTCAATTTTGTACATTTTTTTTTTTTTAAATCTAGCTATTAGAGGTGCGAATGCAGTACGAGCTGAACGACATCGAGTCCCCCGAGGGCGGCGTTGGGGAGCAACCGTCGGGACACCCCACCCCGGGCGGCTCCCCGCAGACGAGCGGTCCGCCGTCACACCCCTCCAGCAGCAGCAGCAACTCCGACGGCAGCAACGTGCCCTGCCTCAAGTACGCCATCCACTCGACGCCCCCCCGCCATCCTCGTTTATTATTTTTTCCCCCCACAGGGTGCGGAGTACTCCGCTGAAGCAGTCTGCGGGGTACCAGGTGGACTTGGTGGTCCAGCTGGTGTGGGTGAGCGGGGAACCTCCTCAGCAGATCACCAGCCTGGCTCTTAACTCCTCCTACGGCCTGTAAGCGAACGCACCGTGGTCAGGGTCAACGCTTCCGTCTTGGCGCGAGGAACCCTTGTGCCTCCAAAGCTTTTCTTTGTCTGTAAACTTTGCGTACTCAGGGTGGTGTTTGGGAACAGTAACGGTGTTGCGGTGGTGGATTATATCCAGAAGACCGTGGTGTCGAACCTGGGGACGCTTGAGCTGTACGGGTCCAACGATCCCTACCAGAGGCAACCGCGTTCACCCAGAAAGTCTCGACAGCCCTCTGGAGGTAAACCAGGAATCACTCTTTACTATCCATCCATTATCTCTGTCGCTTATCCTCACGAGGGTCGCGGGGATTGCTGGAGCCTATCCGAACTGTCAACGGGCAGGAGGCGGGGTACACCCTGAACTGGTTGCCAGCCAATCACAGGGCACATTGAGACAAACGACCAATCACAATCACACCTCGGGGCAATTTAGAGTGTCCAATTAATGTTGCATGTTTTTGGGATGTGGGAGGAAACCGGAGTGCCCACCTGGAGAAAACCCACGCAGGCACGGGGAAAACATGCAAACTCCACACAGGCAGGGCCGGGATCGAACCCAACGCTTTATCAGCTGATCCCACCGTGCCGCCCAACAAATAACCTATATATATATATATATTTTTTAATATAAAAAGTTCCCAAAAAGTACATGTACAGCTGGTTCGAATTAGTTCCGTTTGCCTTTCGAGGCACATTTTTATAATTTTTTAAATAGCTCCAAATCAGATTTTTATATTCAAATCAATTCATTCTCTTTGCGAGCGAGAATCGATTTTTTCAGGAGCAATTTGCAGCTGGAGCTTACAATAAAATAGTGAATAAATGAATAAATACATAAACAAACAAACAAACAAACAAACAAACAAAACAATGAATAAATAAATAAATAGATACATACATACATACAATTTTTGAAAAACGATCCTGACCTGTAGCATGTTGCGGTTATGGAGATGAATGACGTCACATGGCACCAGCACAACCCAACGCAAACAAGAACGACACTTGCACTGGCTGCAGCACGGTGCACACCGCCCCCTTGTGTCCGACAGTGAGAGTGCACTTCAAGTCGGACGAGCTTCAAGAGCTCACGGTCGCGTGTGTGCACATACACACCCTTCCGGAAAACACACACACCAGCGCGTATGTGTGTGTGTAGAGCATGTGGTGTCGGCGAGCGGCGAGCGGTGGGCTGGCACCTGCCACAGCTTGGCGAGCCCCAGCAGTAATCGGACGCCCAGCTGTGTGTTGCCTGCTTGACCTTCCGCCTCAATGGATCGGCAACACACGCGCGGCGGAGGCGATTGTAACATCAGTGGTTTTGGGGTGCTTCGGGTCCAAAGCGGGCCGGAAACACATTCTAAAATAGATATCGTAATTAAAAAAATATAACATTGTTCACTTCAATGTGCATACGAAAAAATAAATGTGAGCGGCGAGCGCGTCATCCATGCGCAAAGTTGCGGAAGTGTCCAAGCGGTCGCCATATTGGCTGCACTTACTGCCCGTGACATCACACCGGGACGTTCGCCATTGCAAACACGCTGTGGCGAACACGCCCCTTCTGACACGGAAGCCGTTTTCGAAGAAGAGAACATCTCACGACCGAGTGAAGAGACGGGGGCAATCGTTTCGAGCCATATTTCGATGATATGCGGATCACGGCCGCGGCCTAACAACCTCCCCGTCCGATCCACCTCCGCGGAAGTGATAAAAAGAACGCCGCCCAAGAGCGTCGCTGCCGCCGAGGCCAAACCGGCCCCCTGTCCGAGCCACCACATTTAGCACCCCTGACTTACGGATTGCGCCCCCCACCCCCAACAATTATTTTTTTTTAGTAGCTGTATACACACCTACCTGTCATTAGGAACCCACGAAACTCTCTCCTTTCCACCCGCGTAATTCATTTTTCACGACGAACCAGGTCTTTTTGAAAAGTATGAATAATAAATCCATCCTCACGAGTTTTCCAACAATATCCAGCAATACAACAAGCCGGCATTTTGGCTAACACGAAGGAACAACGAGCTACCTTTCCGGAGGTAAAACTAATGGAAACAAATGAGTCCACTCGAGGGCGGGTCTGTCCTTTACATCACTTCCTGCTTCTTTTCAAAAACAAATCCCTCTTGACGATTTTCATGGCGGGAATTACAAAAAGCCATATATGGCAAAATTGTGTTTGGGACCATTCCTGCTGCCATTTTTTTCATTAATAACACACTAAAAATCAAGCATTTCACGACAGTGGACCTTTAAGCATCCCAATTAAAACGCAATCGCTTTTCATTGCTTTTTTTTTTGCTGAGTCATGTGACTTTTGTTCCAGGGCTGTGCGACATCAACGAGGGCTCGGCGACGTCAGAGGACCGCTGCAAGTCTCCCACTTCAGGTACCGTGTCAACTTTCGGTTGTAATTCGCAACGTTGCCGCGTAGACGCCATATAAACGAGATCCAAGATTAAAAATTGTCCGGAGACGGAGAAAGCGCCTTCTAAGAATATTCTTTTTTTTATCGGAACGGTGGCTTCACGTGACCGGAATTTTACTCCCCACCTTCCACCACCCCATAAAATTGTCATTTCATTCCAAAAAAAAATTGAATTTTAATATCGCCCCTTCCAGGCTTTTTTTTTTTTTTTTTTGTGAGGGATTCCATTCGCGTTTGGATTTCATTTTTTTCCCTCCCCACCTTATTATACGGAGTTCCATAGACGGGAATAAATGGCTTTCGCGGCGAAAGCGCGCGACGGACTGGAACGGCGGAGATCCGGTCGAGGTGATGCAAAGTGATGGCAAATCATTAGAAACTGAGCGTGGCGATCGTGCCTATTAAAGTATTCGGCGCAGTAAAGTCACACATGGATGAGGTAAAGACTTTGGGGGGGGGGGATATGAAATATCACCGCTTTTGTCAAGGATTCCTTTTCATTTAAAGTCTTGATATGAGCTAATTTTCACTTTTCAAATCAACAACATTTTACTGACACCAACTTAGATATTAATTATAGTCATGACTTTAGAAATATAAAATAATGTTCATTTTTTTTCAATGGCCGTAATACCCTGACAATTATCAACATCTACCAGAATAAAGCCGTATGAAAATTGAAAATATTTTAAGAAAACAACTGTAATTGTACGAGAAATAAAAAAAAAAAAAAAAACACTTTTGGCACTGTAAACTTGTTATATTACTATATATTTTTTAAAAAGTCAGTTATGATAACAACAGTTGTAATTATGACAAAATATCACCAGGTCAGTAAAAAACATAATTTTACATTTATGATATGAGAATGTATGTGATTTGACCAACAGTGGGAGTATAATACAGGCGTGGAGACAACCGTGGAAGCGTTTATCTCTTGTAAATCCAGCCATCCATTTTCTCAGCCGCTTATCCTCACGAGGGTCGCGGGGAGTGCTGGAGCCTATCCAGCTGTCAACGGGCATGTGGAGAAAACCCACGCAGTTACGGGGAGAACATGCAAATTCCACACAGGCGGGTCCGGGATTGAACCCGGGACCTTAGACTGTAACGCTTTACCAGCTGAGGCACCATGCCGCCCTAAATTGTTATATTATTGTTTTTTTTTTTTTTGTTTTGTTTTTGTTTTGGGTTTTTTTGCAGAGAAAAATAATATACACAGAAATAGTAGTCGTATTTATCCTCTCTATGTGTGTTGATACAGCGTATCTTATCTACTTAGTTTTATAACGCCGCCACGTCGATGCAATCCTAATTTTGAGCCCTCAGTGTTTCAATACTTTTGGGACAATTTTTTTTTTTTTTGTAACGAGCTGAACTGAAAAACTGACAACTGGTGTTTGAGCCATGAATAAACGTATCCGGTATTGGAATTTTTAGAGTCGGTTCATCCTCAAGTTGCACCTGAAAGCCAAATTTCCCTTTCATTTTTCGCGAGTGGTGTATCTTAAAAAAAGAGCGCCCAAAACGGCAAAAGATGTCTCTAACTTTCAACTTCCTTGACTTCTCCCTCATTGACACTCGCCAAAGTGTTGATGCCCAACAGCAATTTCCAGCAGTTCTACAACGGAGGTGGTAGAGGAGGTAAGATTGGCCTGAGGCCTGACTGAGAGGGGACGTTGGCAGGACGACGGTGGTCCGCGTTTGTCCCACCGCACCCGCTCAGCCTCCTCCTGTCTCTGTCCTCCATGTCACCATAGTTGGAATTGATTAGCTTCAACCGGCGCTAGCTCAAGTCTGGGGATAGCCTCTGTTCCCACGGCCGATGTCATCTTTTTGTTAAAAAAAAAAAAACAAAAAACACCCCCCCACCAAAATGTTCAAATTTCCTGCTACAATTCTTACAAAGAATACCTAAAAGTACAGAAGCAGAGGCTAACCCTCCAGCTAGGAGGTGGCTAAATGCTAGCATTGCATGCTACTTGTATGTAGCACGAGCGTCAAGAGTATGTTCACGCGTGTGACGTGTACCCACCCGCTCACGTCCTCGACACCCAAGTGATTGTGGCCCTTTTTTATTATTATTATTTTTTTGTGTCCATCGTTTTGTACAATTATGTCACGTAGTGGAGCAACAATCATGATGTCCAACTTGTCTCTTTGTGACGCGACGACGGCGCGTCGATCGCATTTATTACGAGCACACTGGTTTCAATTTAGCAATCCCATTACAGCAACACGACTTTTTTCTTCATTTTTTTGTATTTCTGTATGCTTATTTATTTATTTAGGCATTTATTTATCTATCTATTTATTTATTTATACATATTTTTATATACACAGTACAACCTTGGTTCTTGAACGTGCCCATTTTCGAACAAAGCGGTTTTCGAATGCAAATTTCAAGATTTTTTTTACGTCTGTTTTTGAACGAAAATAGTCACTCGAATGACCCTAACAAAACCCGGAAATTATTGAACGTGCGTGCCCAGACCGGCTGACCCACGATGCCCTCTGTTATTGTAAATTCGAACGCACCGCGAAAACACCCGGAAATAACATAAAGCGCGCGACCCGACCGGCTGACCCACGACGCGCGTTCTTATTGTGAATTCGAACGCACCGCGAAAAAACCCGTAAATAACATAACGCGCGCGGCGCGACCAGGTGACCCACGACATGCGTTGTTAATGTGTGTGACGCAGCCTCAGACGTGGGAAATATCGATTAGGTTTTCGAACAAATTAGTTCTCGAACCGCCTTCTGGAATGGATTGTGGTCGAGAACCGAAGTTGTACTGTTTGTTTGTCTGTTTGTCTGTCTGTCTATCTATCTATCTATCTATCTATCTATCTATCTATCTATCTATCTATCTATCTATCTATCTATCTATCTATCTATCTATCTATCTATCTATCTATCTATCTATCTATCTATCTATCTATCTATCTATCTATCTATCTATCTATCTATCTATCTATCTATCTATCTATCTCTCTATTTTTTTCATGTTTGTTTACGTAGGCTGAAAGGCCACCCATTGAAAATGAAGCTTTTACGCCGAAAGGAACAAAAGAGCCACATTAGACTTTGTAAAGAGGCACCAAGACAAAGATCTTATGTTCTGGAGTGATGTCCTGTGGTCTGATGAAACTAAAGTGGATCTTATTTGGCCATAATGACTAACATTACACCTGGAGGAAAAAGTATGGGGGGGGCTGAGAACACCGTCCCAACTGTGACGCATGGAGGTGGCAGAATCATGTTGTGAGGCTTTTTTTTTTTTTTTGCTGCAGCAGGGACTGAAGGGAATGAAATTGATGGCATCATGAAGAAAGAACATTACTTGGAGATATTAAGGCGAAGCCCGGATGCTAAAAATTGGCCGCAAATGGGTCTTCCAAATGGACGATGACGCCTAAGCATGCTGTCAAAATGGCTCAAAAGTGGCTTGGATGGAGTCCTCAGATGACTCTTTACACGACATATTAATACGTGGCTGACTAAAAATAAGCATACCTAGCTTAAAAAAAATACAGGAAGAAAAACAAGCGATTGACTTCATGTGTGAAACGGCATTGAAAACGCGTTGATGTTCGAGTGCCCTCGGCCGCTCATGAACGCCGGTGGCCGAGCCTGCACACTCCACCGCGGTCCAGTCAGTTTTGACCACGTTTGGGTCTGCTGTCTTAATACTCACATGAAAGGGGCTAACAAAACTGATCTCAGAAGTCACAAAAATTAGGAACCTTCAAAAAACTCCTACTAGAACACAAATGGCGTAGCAACACGACGCAGACAAAGCTCATCACACTCGACTGTGTGAGAATAAGAACCGTTTGCTGGAGCTAAAACGGATGTCGTGAACCTTCTCTGCCTTTTCTTCTTGCTCTTAATCCTGCTGCATTTCCTCCAGTTTCCTCCGTTGCGTTGGCGCAGAATGTGGTACCACCCTGGAGGCGGCAACTCTAAATTCAGATTTGTCTATCTAGAAACTGTAAAAAACAAATGATGAACCCCTGTGTAACAGTGTTCGGTCTGTTTATAGATTATTGATAAGAATATACACATATATACGTGGAATGTTCTAAAAAAAAAAAAAGTGTTGCTAGCCGGTCCTGTCCACTTGGTGTCTCCATGCGTGGTTGCGCACTCCCCCCCCCCCCCCCCCCCCCCGGTGCATGCTGCCGTGGCATGCCCGCCTCGACTCGACGGTTGCGCTTGGGACCTCTTCGCCCGTCGGCCGGGAGCGTCTCCCCCTTCCTTTGTTTCCCGCCTACGTCACGGCATGCCCCTTCCCGGACCTCCCGCAATGTCGCACTTCCGGAGCTTTGCATGGCATCGTGCGCGAGCTTGGACGTGTGTTTTTGTAAAAGAGGGATGTTCTCTTTCTTTCCAGCAAAGATGTCACGGAAATTAAGCTTGCCTACTGAGCTAAAGCCAGACTTGGGTAAGCCTTGACTCCGTGTCTCCAAAGCAACTTGTATGACGTGCAGTGATACAAATGTCGTCCGGCAGCTGAAATATGAAATATTATTTTGGCGCTCCCACTTACAGTATTTGACTGCGGTGGGAGGTCCGCTACCGGAGCTCAATGGCGCTAAGCTTTCGTCTACGCCCTCTGTAACGCTCTTCTTCTGCTTTCTCTGCTGTCTTTTCCTCATGTGCCGTCTTTCTAAAATGGGGATCGATTTTCTTTTGGAATTTCCGGAATGTTCTGAACTGCCGTTTCCGTGCCAGTGTTGTCGTGAGCCGAGTGACGCTATCGCTCACCTCACCGCGGTCATTCTGCTGAGCCTAAATCAACATACCGTAATTTCCGGCCTACTTTTTTCCACACGCTTTCAACCCTGTGGTTTATGCGGTGATACGGCTAATTGGTGCATTTTTGCTAACGGCCGCAAGCGGGGCACTCGAGCGGAAAAGGTAAGAGTGAGAGCTGTGAAATATATGCACCGAGGAAGTGAGTTTTGCCGGCCCTGTTAGCGTTAGCACTAGCTTTAGCGGAGCGCTAGCATTAGCACTAGCGTCAGCGCCACGCTAGCCTTCAACTCTTTCTGTGTCACGTCTGTAAATATCTTGTTTTTCAATACGGGCACTTGCAGCTTTTACACAGCTGCGGCCTATGTGTGTACCAAATGGTATTTCCATTACAAATGTACTCAGTGAGGCTTGTAAGCAGGTGCGCTCCGTAGGCCG
The DNA here is from genome assembly GCF_019802595.1 of Syngnathoides biaculeatus. Taxonomy (NCBI): domain Eukaryota; kingdom Metazoa; phylum Chordata; class Actinopteri; order Syngnathiformes; family Syngnathidae; genus Syngnathoides; species Syngnathoides biaculeatus. Next base: position 8,968,759 of record NC_084662.1, on the reverse strand, counting down.
GGAATTACGGTATATTCCATTTTGCCTCAATTGCTTCAAGTCATTCGCAATCAATTCCACACAGTTGGTGACGAATCGGATCAGTTAATCTACGACGCCCATGCTTATTTTTCAGAGTACTTCTGTGAGCTTTCCCGTTATACTCGCGTCAGTCCCGCCCCACCACGTTCACGAAACATGGTCGATGCTCAGTGATTTAATTTATCTTATCTCGTCCTCTGATTCCATCAGAAACTACCGATCAACCACAAAAATCCTCAACAGTTTATTCGGTCATTATGTCAGTACCAGCAAGTCACGCACGTATGAACTGACAGAAATGAAACTACGATCGTGTAAATTTTCCATCTGTACGCAATCTACTTCAGATAAAAGCCTTCGGTGGTTACCTCCGTCCAGAATTCTGAATGGATTTCCTGTAAAGAACGTCCCTTATTGTCCTTGGGAAAGAATATTTTCAAATTCTGAACAGCGAGCCAAGTAAAAGAAGTCCTCTATCCAGTCTGCGTCGAACTCGAAAGGCCCTCGGGAAATAGGGAAGCAAATTTATGCCATCGCTTCCAACGACGTCTTGACATCTCTCACCCAAATTCTCATTCCGTGGGAAATGTGGCCACGAATGAGCCGTTTTTGCAGCCGGGCAGGTGAATGACATGTCGGTACGCAACTTGTCATTCATCATCCACGCCTGGCAACGGCAATGACGAAACCCTCATGTGACTGCACCCGGAATCTTAAATAGGACCCCTCCGAAACCCAAGATCTACAACTGAGAAGACCATTTTGGATTCAGTTGAAAGACGTTCAACGGTGTCGGGTTGCCTACTTTGGACTTCCGCGGAGAAAGTAGAAAACTACCAAAATGAGAGAAGTTTCCTCAGGATGGGGGAAAAAAAAGTTGTGCAAAATCAAATTTTACCATCTTGATCGTTTTACTGCACTGTCCGTGTATGCAGTGCAGGTTCTTTACCTCCGTCTGTCCTTTCCTCCCACTGTCCTCTTGTCCGTATGCCCGCCGCGGGGTGGCAACCCACTAGACCACCGGGACAACTCCTTCAGCCGCTCGCGTTCCTCCAGCGTCACCAGCATCGACAAGGAGGCCAAGGAAGCCGTCCTCTCCTTCCACTTCTGCGAGAGCTACGCCCGCAAGGGGGACGGCGCCCCGTCGCCGTGCCTGTTCGCGGGGACCTCGCTGGGGACCGTCCTGGTTCTGGCCCTCACGCTGCCGCTGGCCGGGGAGCAGAGGCAGCTGCAGCCCGTTGTCCTTTCGCCCACAGGTGATTGTCTCCTGCGAGGGATTTATTTTGGTCGCCCGAAGAACTTATCATCGCTGTCCTTTCCCGGTGTCTGCCAGGGATGTTGATCCGACTCAAGGGAAGCATCTTACGGTTGGCTTTCTTGGACTCCGCCGGCGCCCTCTTGCCCCCGCGTACGACCCTTGGTCCGAACCCAACGTCTCGGCGGACGGTGAAGAAAGGGAGAAGGTCCGCAAACGCCGGCCCGTGTCGGTTTCCCCCTCCGGCTCCTCGCAGGACCTTAACGAGAGCCACTACGCCGTGATGTGCTCGGAGAAGCAGGCCAAGGTGCTGTCGCTGCCCAGCCAGACGTGCATCTACAAGCACAGCATCACGGAGGCCTCCTTCGTCCTACGCGCTGACGTGGTCCAGATGAGCCGAGGCGTGTGCCTTGCCTGCTTCTGTGCTAACGGCCACATTATGACCCTTAGGTGAGACGCGCGTTTGGTACCGCACAAGCGGCAAAACAGCTTTAAACGCATTTTGATTCCTTTATCCAGTCTACCGGGACTGAGACCCCTCATGGACGTAAACTACCTGCCTCTAACGGACATGAGGATAGCCAGGACCTTCTGTTTCACAAACCTGGGTCAGGCCATGTACCTCTGCTCCCCCACCGAAGTGCAGAGGATCACATACAGCCAGGACACCTGCGAGAACCTACAGGTCAGTGCGCCCGATGGCCGCAATGTCGCGAAAATACCGGTACGTTTGTGCTTGAACGCAATCTACGTAAGTAGGTTTTATGTCGATAATCGAGTAGCACTCTGGATCGTCACTCAGTCCGCCGTCTAGACTAGGGCCGTAGATCATAAAGACCGGCAGTCATTTGAACGATTTCTGTTTCAGGAAATGCTTGGTGAATTGTTTACACCAGTGGAAACTCCGGAGGCTCCCAACAGGGGCTTCTTCAAAGGTCTTTTTGGAGGCGGAGCACAGTCACTAGACAGAGAAGAGCTATGTACGTCACGCCTAGCGCCTCACTTTCTTCTGAAATCCCTCGCTTACGCTCATCCTCCCGCAACTCAGTTGGCGAGGAAGTCGCCGGACGAGCCTCCCGGAGCCTGGCCCAGCACATCCCGGGCCCCGGCGGCATCGAGGGCATGAAGGGGGCGGCGTCCGGCGTGGTGGGGGACCTGGCCCGCGCCCGGATAGCGTTGGACGAGCGAGGGCAGAAGCTCGGCGAGCTGGAGGAGAGGACGGCGGCCATGATGGCCAGCGCCGACAACTTTTCCAAACACGCCCACGAGGTAACGGATATTGCGTTTCGGCTAGCATGGCTACGCTAACATAGCCTAACCACCGACATGAACATTTGTGCAAAATGTTGTGCCTCGATCGCACTTTTTAGCACAACTGAAATAGAATGTTAGCGTGCTTACCATTCCAGTTCTTTGTAAACATAGATGCAAGGATAGATCAGTTATTTTGATTCTCAAACCTGCCTAATTTCAATGTTTTTTTTTTAAAAAATGTATTTTAAATGAAGCTTCTTAAGTTTGAAAAATCTGCTGAAACCACCCCGCGTACTACGACGACCTGGAAAACTGTACGATACTTTGTCGCGCATCTTTTACATACGTAGACATAACTATATGTTTGGAGGTGGAATATGTCGCCGTCGGGCTTTACCACGGCGCAGCAACAAAGTGGCCGCAATCGTGTTCACTCTTCCACCTTCTTTCCTTGACGTGCGTGCACTCATGGCAGACAATGAGGCGCTCTAAAGGGGCCAAGCCAAGCCAAAACTGAAGCCGTGTCCGATGTGTTGGTTTTCAAGTCCGAAAACCCCCGCCCCCCTTGCTATTCTGCATTTCTCTGCATGACAATTGTGTACTGCATAGTTTCTTTTCTTTGAACATGCATTTTTGAAGCGTGTTCAATATATTTACAAAGAAATCTCTCAATTTGCTCTTTCAGCCTTTTCCTGTCTCCTCTCATTTTGGCTTCTGACGTCATTGTGGTTCACATCTCGAAGCCACTAGAGGGCAGCATTGAATCATGCTATTTTTTCCCCTTCCCTCTCTTCCTTCCTCTCTCTCTCTCTCTCTCTCTCTCTCTCTCTCTCTCTCTCTCTCTCTCTCTTTGCCCAGATGATGCTGAAGTGCAAAGACAAAAAATGGTACCAGTTCTGATGGCCCTCGGTGCCGATTGCGACCCGCCGCTCCGTTCCGTTCAGCCATTCCCCCCGCCCCCCGCCCCCCGCCCCCCCCCCTCCGAGCCTTTCTTCGTTCGCTCAGACACTTGGGATTTTTCTTCCCTTAGCACAACGTCCCAAACTGTTCTTACCTCACTCTCGTTCGTTGAGGGTTGGGGGGAGGAGGAGGAGGAGGAGACACAGGGGAGCAAGCATATTATTTATGTGTGCGTATCCGTGTGTGTGTTTCCCATATTCGTCTTTTTAATTTGTTTTCCGCACAAAACTCGGACGCAAGTCTCCATTCTCGTTTTGCCAAACCGTCCCTCGGACTGATGTCAGTGTTCAAACTGGACTAACAGCTCACACTTGGGAATATTGTACAAATGTACAAAGAAAAAGAGAAAAAAAAATTATCGAAATATGTCACGATATATACATACAAATCTAAATGTTGCAACGCTGTAATTCACTTCAGGGCGACCGTTACGGAAACAAAAAAAGGGGGGGGGGAGACAGGAAGTGACACCGCGGCGACGGATCCTCTATGCAGAGAGATTTTTTTTTTTTTTAATGATTGTTTTGTTTTTTTTTTCTCCACCTCTTGCTCGACTTCCAGACAGTAGAAAAATGTGTCCAAAAATCCTTTCCCCTTTGCTGTTTCCTCTTCACGTCCCCCGTGTTTATTATGAATGGTTTTTGCTCTCGTGGCTCTGTCAATATTGCCGGAAAAGCTCTTATTTTTCTATGGTTGTGATAGGAAGTGCTATTTTTGTTATGGACTTGATTTGTGCGCGTCTGGCTTTCGTCTCACGTTTTGGTTTCTCCTTTAACGAAAAGGGCTGGAATCTACAAGGAGGCCGAGGATAAACAAGACATAATGTAGTATAGATATATAGATATATATATAGATAATACATAAACGCTCATCTGTTAAGTATTGTTTGACCTTCAGTGTACAAATGCTGCTCGGATTACTGTTAATACACAATTCCCATGTCATTTTTTTTTTTATGTGTACTCCAGTCAAAAGAAAAAAATACATTCAATAACCTTTATTTTTGTAAATTCCTGTCATTGTTTGGTGCCAGGAAAAGTTAATATTTCGCCCTCCCTACCCCCATTACATGAAGGCAGATTTCTCTATCGGGTTAGCTTAGTGACGTGCGACAATCTGGAAAGTAATACAAACATTGCGTTACATAAATACAAATATTGCGTGAAAAGAGGCCATTTATTATTTCCGATGCCAAAGACTTACGTTCAAGCTTCATTTATTATTATTAATAATACGATCCAAATTCTTCGCTCATCCGTAAAAGAAGGAATGTTGACTTTAATGCGGCACGTCAACAAATCTATTTTGTTAGCTTCTATTTTTGTTGAGCAAATGTTATTACTTATGAATATTACGAATGAAAAGTTGTAGAGTACGTTTGTAATACTTTATTTGGAGAAAAAGTCCGATTGTTAAATATAAAGAATATAAAGCTTAAAGTGAAAAGTGTGAAAATTATGTGAGAAATTATGTAAGACTCATATAGTAATACGAGTCTTTATTTTTCAAGGAAAAAATAGGAAAAATCAATATTACCAGAAAAAAGTAACTTGAATATTGTAGGAATGAAAGTTGGAATATTTTTTTTCCAAAAATGTTGCCATTTTTTGTGAATAAAATTGAAATGTGAGAAAAGTTGTACAGTAGTAAAAATAAATAAATAAATAAATAAATCTATACTGCAAATTTCCGGGGAAAGGCAATATTGTGTAAAATCACTGGAATACACGCGTAGCGGGAGAAAAGTATTACTTAAAAAAATAAAATACAATTTGACGTGAAATGTATATTAAAGTCAATATTTCTTTTTTTTCACATATGTAAGAATTGTTTACTTAAGGTCAGTTCATATCCATTGGAATGTGATTTTTTTATTTATTTATTATTTATTTTTTTGTTTTACACAAAGCGTGGGGCAGTTTTCTGCTCTCAGATTCATTTTTCTAAATCCTTTGTATGTATATCGCAATTTTTAATACAGCCCACGTCTTCATTTTCGACCAAGCTGCCGCGCGTCCCCTTTAAAAACTGCAGTTTTTTTCTGTGTGGATCACATCAGAAGGGAATTGTCAACATTGTATTCATGAGGCAGTACTTCACAAATATGTATGTATGTATGTATAAAAACAGCAAAAACCTGCTCCAACTACCACTGAACATTATGTTAATGTTTTTTTTTTTCCCTTTTCTTTTACATCTTTCCGACCTTTCGTCGGGCTTTTGCTTCCGGAATGTGTTCTTCCGTTTCATAATTCATGTCGATGTCCCCGGTCTGCAGTTTTGTGTACTTGCAGGTGTATTTCGTACCAACTCAAGCCTGCAATAACGCTAATGTACAGTGAACTCCTGCTATTCATAAGGAGTTCAGAAGAGAAAAGTGAAAACTTACCCAATAATTGAAGTGGGATTTGTTGGGAAAAAAAACTAATATATATATATATATATGTGTATATATATATATATGTGTATATATTATATATATATATGTGTGTGTGTGTGTGTGTGTGTGTGTGTGTGTTCTTGCATGTACCCATGCTACATAACCAACTGTATTGCATAGTAAAATTATTCCACACATCAGTAATCTCACCCAGCATTCTAATATTTCATAAGCGAGGTGCATTCATGGACCACCAGAAAAACGGCATTTTTTAACCATGCACTATCTGGCAACAACACCAATATTGCACTAGATGGCGCCAAAATATTACTTCAATTGCTTTCTCCTCAGGACAAAAAGCAACAAATAACCATCCAATCAGTTTTCTTTACCGCTTATCCTCACGGCTTTTAAAGACCCCCCCCCCACACACACACACAATGCACTGATTCTGCAATAGATGAAATGCATGTAGTGAATGAACACTGGATGCACATCCATCCATTTTCTTTGCCGCTTATCCTCACGAGGGTCGCGGGGAGTGCCAGAGTCTATTCCCAGCTCTCAACAGGCAGGAGGCGGGGTACGCCCCAAACTGGTCGCCAGCCAATCGCAGGGCACATGGAGACAAACCGCCGCACTCCCAATCACACCTACGGGCAATTTAGAGTGTCCAATTAATGTCGCACGGGGAGAACATGCAAACTCGGCACAGGTGGGGCCCGGGATCGAACCCCGGGTCCTCAGAACTGTGAGGCCAACGCTTTACCAGCTGATCCCACCGTGCCGCCCAACAAATAACCAAGATTTTTTTTTAATGAATTACAGAAGATAGGGAAAAATAATAATAATTGAATACCGAAGCACGAATATGCAGGAGTTCACTGTATATGAAAAAAAAAATAATAATTCCACACTTGCCCCCTTTTTTAGTTCTTGCGGCGACTTTTAGCTACACAGCCACGTTTCATCTTCCAAGGTGGGGGGGGGGGGTCAGGGGGGAGGGGTTCGGAGCAGGCGGTGTTCCCCCTCACACGAATAAAAACCACGAAAGAGAGCGAGGAGAGGACATTTGCCCGTCAGTCGGCGGTCCCGGGTGGGTTCGCCGTCTTTTTTCCTCGTGGTAGCCGACTTTTTTTTTCCTGTACAGTTTTATGCAACTTTCACGTGGATGTTTATGGACCCGACGGATCTGCTGCCGCACGCACGTGAGGATTTGGGACACCGTGTAGATAGAGATGAACTGTGCAACGGGAATATGAATAAAAAAAAAAATAAAAATTAAAAGTTGAAAATTGACCAGGGGTTGGAGTGGACTTTTATACATTAGATGGCATTAAATAATAATAATAATTATTATAAAAAGAGTTGCCTCCAAGGGACAGCTTGATGATGTAGTCCTGACATGTGTGCTCACGTCCATCCATCCATTTTCTTAGCTGCTTATCCTCACAAGGGTCGCGGAGGCAGGAGGAGGGGTGCGCCCTGAACTGGTTGGTTATAAATGATAAATATGTAATTATTCGTTACATGCAAAAGTGAAATACTGTAAGTGAATGTTAAACAACAGTTCAAATTGATGACATGCAAATGTATTATACCATGAATCCATGGTAACGGGATGATAAATTGGAATATGTAATTCAGCGATTCTTTCAAAAACCACAAGAGGGAGTCCACGTACCGCACTTTGAGAACCACTCGGCTTACTGCAACGCAGAACCGACTTGTCAAGGGTAAAAGCAAACATCCATCCATCCATTTTCTCAGCCGCTTATCCTCACGGGGGTCGCAGGGTCTGCCGGAGCCTATCCCAGATGTGAACAGGCAGGAGGCGGGGTACACCCTGAACTGGTTGCCAGGCAATCGGAGAGCACTCACAATCACACCTACGGGCAATTTAGATTTTCCAAAAAATGTTTCATGTTTTTGGGATGCGGGAGGAAAGCGGAGTGCCCACCCAGAGAAAATCCACACAAGCGGGGGATGGGATCGAACCCGGGACCTCAGAACTGTGAGGCCAACGCTAAATGGAAACATTGACAACTAATTTAACGCAGCCTCGCGTCGTTAGACAGAACAAACGGAAAGTTTAATCGCTAAATTCGCATCTCACGCTAAAGTAACTCAACATGCGGACTGGCTAACACGTTAGCCAGTTCACGTTTTTAAAGCTACACGCATTCAAAATCCCAAGTGGACAAAATAATACTGGCGCCTCCTATGCATACTTTTAATTGGCATTATGCATAGTATTTTTTAAATATATATATATATATAAAATATATGATAAAGTAAATGTGCAGTCGCTACTTCGCGAGTGGGTTCTGGAACATAACGGAACAAAGAGACCACTGTAATGTTTTGAAAGCTAAAAGGGTCTTTGATGCCCGTTAAAGTTGAAAATCTCGTGACACGCGCTACAAACCATGCCGACGGGCCAACTTATGCAAATGAAATACCAAAGAAGTAATTTCGACAAAGGAGATCAAGACGTCGCGGCAGCGCGTCAAAATCCTCGGCTAATCACTTTATCGGCAAGAATGCGAAACTTTTTGGATGCTGAAGGCTAAAATGAAGAGAACGCGTCAACATGACGCGTGTCCGCTTTTTTGTTGTTGTTGTTGTTGTTGACACGCTAGCCGTTGAAACGTCTGACCTCGTGAGCCTGAGCGGAACAAAACCGCCACATGATACACGCAGTACGGGTTAGGGCTAAGGAAATGCCGGCCTGTTGTCATGGCGACGGCAACCGCGAGTGACCGGCGCCACACTCGCGTGGGGCGAGGGATCCGACCCGGTACGCCCTGGGCAACTTTTGCGGAATGCATTTTGTTCTCTGGCATATTTTTATTTCGTTTGCGTGGATGCTCAACGTGACATTTTGTGCACGTCACACATTCCTTCCACATTTGTCGCGTTCAATTATCTAATGTGAACAACTACGTAAAAAGATTGCATTTATTTAAAAAAAAAATACATTTTTCCCACTGCATTGAATCATTTTCAGCAGAAAGTTAAGTATATGCGACTGTTTCTTTTCTTATATTGTCTGTCCACGTAGGTTGCTTCAGCATTTGTGCTCAAATGTCATGATAACACCACCTCATAGATGCCCTTTGTTAGCCTCTCTATGGCGTTTCGCATTATTTGTTAGAAAAAAGATTGGAGTTTTATAAGCAGAGTTATGCGGTGGTCTTAAATACATGAAAAATTGTAATATTTAATTTGACAGGAAACACCAACTGGGAGTGACATGAAACCAAAAAAAAAAGTGTGAATGCCTGCTCATATCTTAAAAAGTTCACATGGAAAGGAAATGTGAAAAATTTATGGACTGTATGTTTTTTAGCCGGGTGTGCCTCGCAGTCAAAGGTTCCGGGATCAAATCTCACGTGATGGGCCAGCTTCCCCCGCCTCTCGCTCAAAGTCGGCAGGAACGGCGTTTATCTCACCCGCGAGCCAAATGAGCGCAAACGCTCCGAAAAAAGGGATGGTCGCATGTTGCAGCTTTCCGATATTCATCTCGGAGCGTCTCGGCTTTCTTGCCGGGGGTCACGTTTGCACGCCGTCTCTTCTGAGAAACGCGATCCGCCTCGCGGTTGCGTCGCGGAGAGCCCCTCCAGATTAAGTCTAACGCGTTGATGAAAAAGCGCTGCAGCCTTTGGACTTTATATAGAGGCGAAGGGCGTGGGACGCGGCCGCCGAGGCTCACGGCCCGGCGCAGCGGCGCGGTTGACCTCGGCGGCTCGCCGGCGTGTACCGTGCTTTAGGCTGACATACGCTGTGGCGGGTGTGCACGGGGGCCACCCTTGTCATGAAGTATATTTAGTTGTGGGGCCAATAAATTAAAAACATGTGCTGCAACCAGCAGAGGCACTATTGAGTCAGCATTCAGATATCTTCCGAAGTTCCATGCGTACTTACAATTTGCCGTATGTGGATTCACTTTTATTTCATCTCTTTGTTTCGTTTCCCCCTTTTTTCCCTGCAAAAAATAAAACCCGAAACAAGAGTTCAAAGAGCTCATCCATTTTTTTTTTTTTTTTTTTTTTTATTCAATGTTTGGGAAGTAGCGGAACATACTAACTCGTATAAATCATTAAAATGAAAATTTAATCCGTTTCCATTGGTAAAGCACAGACACTGATGAGCGACTTCAGAGACGCTCAAGGTCCCTTTTAGGATTTTTTTATTTTTTTTCCAGGCAGCTGCCGGCGTTTCCTAGGCAACGCTGTGATTTCGAAAGGATATTTGAACGTCAAGAGGGAAAGAAAAAGAGCCGCGGGGGCTACGTTCTCACTTGTGAGTTTACTTTAAATGTGGGTCAGTTGTAAAGCTTCTGTTAAGTCCCCCCCCCCCCCCTGAGTTATATTTATTTGCGTTTTTTTCGGTTTTTTTTTTGCCTGACTCGCATCTCTCGCACTCCTCGCTAGGCTCTCGATCTGAACTGCAAGTATGAAGAATATGCGGCGCTATTAAACGAAGCATAAATGAAAAGCATTTTTGGTGGTCCTAAGGAAAATCAGGCACTTAAAAACAAAATGTCGACAAAACATTCCGAGAATAAAGGAATAACAAGTCGAGCGGATCTACCCAATGAAGTAGAAACAAATTTATGCAATCCCTGAAGTATTGTGTAAACAAAATATCCAGCCCTTCAAGTGCGCCTTCTCCCTTCAAATTATAACAGGAAACGCCATAGATGGGCTAACGTCGGTGTCGCGTTGTCATAACCCCTCAAACCAGTGATTTCCAACCTTTGTAGAGCCGACTCACATATTTTACAATTGAAAAATCCCACGGTACTTCCTGCCATCTAATGGAAGAGGATTTTTTTTTTTGTCATTGGGCCTCACTGGCATAAACAGATGAATAAAGATACCCTAACCCTAACCCTGACTTCCCATGGCACACCTGAATGTACCCCGGCACACTGTTTGGGAATCACTGACTTAAACTACGGTTACTTGAACACAAACGGTGGAGCAAAACATGCAGGCGGTAATATAACGATACTCGCAGGTATATATTCTCCATCCTCTGCAAAGAACAACTAATATTTCTCACGTACTGAGGAGCTGGAAGTCTCTCCATATCAAGAGTAGCCATTTATCTGTCTTATACATCCTCCAGAAGGTACAGCAATAATGTTTTCTATTTCAATTGTCATTATTTGACTGTACCGTATATTATTTTTGTGGCATTTTTTTATTTAGGTGGTGTTTTTTTTCTCATGCATGTCATGTATGCTTCGGCTCAATAAAACCTGGCAAACAGACGCCGGTCGAGAAGAGCGACTGTCAGGTCGGTGAGTTCAGTCCCTCCGCCAAACGGAACGCCCGCCGACGTAGCCCGTTTACGCACCGATAACACAAATCCCCGAAGCCCCGACACGTCTGGTAATGAATACGTGTCTGCAGCGCTAAACGGGGCCTCCGGAGGCACAGCTGGGATGAACGAGCGCTACGCGTCGGCGTTTTTTTTTTTTCAGAGCTTCGCGTCGCGGCTGAAATTCCTCCCCGGTGATTATTGAGCGAGGACGATGACCTCAGCAGTAACCCAGACAGGAAAAAAAAAAAACGGGGGGCAGACCGCACGGAGCTGGATCCGGCGCAGCTATTCGCCCGAATCGAGGATTTCGTTTCAGGAAACTACAAAGTGGGGCTCGTCTCGTTTTGACACGAGTTATGCGTCTGGCGTTTTGGCTTCTAAAGGCCACGTCGTAAACAAGTTATGGCTTATTAAACTTCACAAATGACCGTCGGTATTATTCTGCACATTAAAGCAATTTAAGTTCAGTTCAATACACATGAAATGAATTTCTTAGCCGCTTATCCTCACATGAGTCGCGGGGAGCCTATCCCAGCTGTCAATGCGCGGGAGGTGGGGTACACCCTGAACTGGTTGCCAGCCAATCGCAGGGCACATAGAGACAAACAACCAATCACAGTCAGAATCACACCTATGGGCAATTTAGAGTGTCCAATTAATTTCGTGTGTTTTTTAGGATGTGGGAGGAAACCGGAGTGCCCACCTGGAAAAAAACCACACAGGCACGGGGGAGAACATGCAAACGCCACACTGGCGGGGCCCGGGATCGAACCCCGGGTCCTCAGAACTGTGAGGCCAATGCTTCACCACTGACTCACCTGCGCAGAACTCACGTACTGTAATTTTTAACCCCCGCAAAGTCAAAGCAAAAATTACTCGAGTTCTGTGAGGTGTAAATCGCGAATGTCTAAGGTTGCGTTTCCGCTTGTTGTCAGCTACTATAGATCAAACGGAAAATGCAAAATATGATTTTTAATTTTTCTCAGCGTTTACACTGGCCTCGGTTTTAGCCTCGCACCGCAAGTCGTCCGCAATAGTTCAGCGGATTACAGACGTGATTAAGATTGTTTTTTAATATAATCGCACACAGCGATCGGCTGACGACCACTTCGGGGTGTACCCCACCCGCTGCCTGTTGACAGCTGGGAGAGCATCCGGCACTCCCCGCGACCCTCGTGAGGATAAGCTGCGAAGAAAATGGATGGATGAGTGCTCAGGTGCTACCTCAACAGTATATAACCATATTGTATCACTAAAAAAATTCTTTTTTTTGTCTGTGTGGAGTAGATACTCTAATGATATACGTGCGGCTGACAAAGAACATAATGGACCCGTGAGTGGTTTAACCCAGACTGTTTTGGGTCAGAAGCACAGTCCTCATCATCCATCCCACGGTAGTTCCAGCACCTCCGTCCCGGCCCGTAATGGCGCTTTTTTCATCAGCGCTCCACTCGAAAAGTGCGCCGACACCTCGTGTAACGTGCATTAGCGGCCGGGGAAAAGCCTACAGCCGGCGTGTTGCGTTCCCGAAAAGCACATTTTAGCTGTTGGAGTATGAATCGTATCGAATGTCACTGTGTAAATATGAGAGAATTTTGCGTGTAAAGCCGCAGGAAGTGACAAAATAAATGCAAATCATCCGAAATCAGTCATATCAATACAGCGTGAGCGTACGAGCATGAGTAGTGGCCTACAGCAGCTCATTATTTCTATTTATCTTAAAATTGATTGAAAAAAGCAATTATATATCACCATTTGAATGAGAAAAACTGCTAATATTTCACATGCTCCTATCAGTCAAATAAATTTGGGGGGGCTGCACAATGGATCAGCTGGCAAAGCGTTGGCCTCACAGTTCTGAGGACCCAGGTTCGATACTGCCCCCACTTGTGCGGAGTTTGCACGCTCTACCCGTGCCTGCGTGGGTTTTCTCCGGGCACTCCGGTTTCCTCCCACATCCCCAAAAACACCCGACATTAACTGGACACTCTAAATTGTCCATAGGTGTGATTCTGAGTGCGCAGCATTAATTGGACACTCTAAATTGCCCCTAGGTGTGATTGTGAGTGCGGCTGTTTGTCTCCATGTGCCCTGCGATTGGCAGGGTGTACCCCGCCTAATGCTCGTTGTCAGCTGGGATAGGCTCCAGCACTCCCGTGACCCTCGTGAGGATAAGCGGCTAAGAAAATGGATGGTTGGTGGAGGTCTATTAAATAAAAATGAGCCAAATATATGGTCGGTGGCAATGGTCTACGGCACATCAAAACATTGCTTGAATCTTTGCGATGCTCACAACTGTTGACTGTACTGTATATTGTTTTTGTTGTTGATATATTTGGAAATTTTGTCAATTTTTCTTTTATGAACGTAACCGTACATATTAAACACACACGGAGAGTGCAGAAAGTGTGCACTTTTTTTTTTTTTTTTACTTCTCCCTGGGGCGGAATGCTCAAAGATCAAGCAACCACAGGAAGTCTTTCAAATCAAAGAATCACTTACTGAAAAATATTCCGCAAGACTGTTAGTGTGTACGCGACATACGTTAAAGCTCCCACTTCAAAAACACGACTGCTTTTTTCATTGTACGTGCATTTATTTTTTTTCAAATCACTTATCGGTGCCCTGTCCAATGACTTTTTCCGTTTAATACGTTCTTCATTTGCGCGTATTGTTATGCAAAGCCATCATCGGCCGTCGAACGCGAGCCGTCACTCGGCCCGCGTTGCATATTTCTTCCTCCGCCGGCAACATGTCATCGGTGGCCTTTTTAATTGCGGCACTGCACTTAAGCTGTCAGTGTTTTGGACTCGAGTGCGTTGGCAGCGTGTCTGCTGTCACTCGGCAAACTCTTTTTTTTTTTTTTAACCCCCCTTCGGCGCTACATTTGCAAGACGCGCGGCTAAAAAGAATCCGTTTACATATCAGACAAAAAGAACTGGCTAGCAAAAAAACATACCGGTAAAAGTCAGTGAGACGCGGCAGTGCCACAGCAGCAACACGCTAGCACAGCACTAACTGGGCAAGTTAAAAAAAAACATACCGGTAAAAGTCACTGAGACGCAGCAGTACCACAGCAGCAACACGCTATCAGAGCGCTAACAGGGCCAGCTACAAAAAAAACATACTAGTAAAAATCACTGAGATGTAGCAGTAACACAGCAGCAACATGCTAGCACAGCGCTAACAGAGCTGGCTAAAAAAAAAAAAAACAATACTGGTAAAAATCACTGAGATGCGGCAGTACCACAGCAATAACACGCTAGCACAGCGTTAATAGGGCCGGCCACAAAAAAAAAAAAAACATACCGGTAAAAGTCACTGAGATGCGGCAGTAACACAGCAGCAACACGCTAGCACAGCACTAACTGGGCAAGTTAAAAAAAAACATACCGGTAAAAGTCACTGAGACGCAGCAGTACCACAGCAGCAACACGCTATCAGAGCGCTAACAGGGCCAGCTACAAAAAAAACATACTAGTAAAAATCACTGAGATGTAGCAGTAACACAGCAGCAACATGCTAGCACAGCGCTAACAGAGCTGGCTAAAAAAAAAAAAAAACAATACTGGTAAAAATCACTGGACATGGCAATAACGCAGCAGCAACACACTAGCACAGCGCTAACAGGGCCGGTTAAAAAAAACATCCTGGTAAAAGTCACTGAGATGCGGCAGTACCACAGCAATAACACGCTAGCACAGCGTTAATAGGGCCGGCCACAAAAAAAAAAAACATACCGGTAAAAGTCACTGAGATGCGGCAGTAACACAGCAGCAACACGCTAGCACAGCACTAACTGGGCAAGTTAAAAAAAAACATACCGCGAAAAGTCACTGAGATGCGGCAGTAACACAGCAGCAACACGCTAGCACAGTGCTAATGCTAGCACAGCGCTAACAGACCCGGTTAAAAAAGTATATACCAGTAAAAAAACACTTCCTCGGCACATATATTCCACCGGTGTCACTCTTAACTTTTCCGCTCGAGTGCCCCCTTGCGGCCCGTTAGAAAAAATGCACAAATTAGCCGCATCGCCGCATAAACCGCAGGGTTGAAAGCGTGTGGAAAAAAAGTCGTGGCTTATTGTCGGGAAATTACGGTAAATCCTCTCAATCAAAGAAATCTTTATTCATGCGTTTCCACGAAATGTTGAATTGATTCTGCGGGTAAATTAGCTCTGCATTTTGATTATCTTTCCCGATGATTCCATATGCTTATTTATTCCGTGCCGTGATTCTCGTCATTGACATTTTCATCCCGTTGGAACCTTCGGGGACGCGCCATCTGCCCCGTTTTCCTGCCGCTCCCTTTTAGTCGTCTTATCACGTCGCACGTCGGCGTACGCGCCGTGTAAACATTGCAGCGGCGCATTGTTAGCTTTTTTCCGCCCGCTGACGGCGAGATGCCTCGTCCTTCGGCCTCGCCGCCGATGTTTGCATCCGGCGGATTCCAACGTTCCGTGGAATCGCCAACGAGTGGATCAAATGATGATACTGGCGCCGGCGCGCTAGCGGCAGCCTGGAGCCGAATATGTTATTTGTCGCCGTGAATGTTCTGGCGCCGTTCTTGGTGGATTTCGTGCACAAATGCCTCCCATGCTGTGTTTTGTTGTCACATTGCAACGACGTAGCGATCCCAGTCGGGGGAGGATTTGGTCCAAAAGCGTTATGGCCCGGCTTATGTGCAGCATCTCGTCCTATTCGGGGAAAATGTTTTTTATCGCTTCCAGCGACATATTTGTTTCCCTTGTGCCGACTGCTTTCTCCACGCGTACTTGACAGCGCATCAGCTATCTCTTAACATCTGCGGTCGGCATCTAAATGAGCAGCTCACTGCTAGAAGATTAGAGGAAGAAAAAAAGGAAAACTCCAGGACGATCTAATCTCAAATGCGTGGCAGGTTGACGGCAGTGACGGTGTTATCAATGAAGTTATCTGCGATTGCGCTTATTTACGGTCCGGGTACATATTTTATCATCGGCCTGACGACAGCTGCCTAATCTAATGCTGTTATCGCATGAATTTATTTTTAACCCGGAGCCTCCTGGACCGGCATCTACCAGTCTTTTGGGGATTTTGCTGTCTTTGTGTCAGGTGCGCTGACAAGTTGCGGTCGACCCAGCAATTTTGCATCCTCTCAAGCTTGACAGAGGGAAAGTCAGAAATGCTTTTGCAAGGATGTTTGGGTTCTGGCGTGGACCTCTGTTTATAAAGAAAAAAACTACAAACTGACTCTCAGCAGCGCGGATCTCTGATTAGCGCCTGTGCCGCCGCGCTCATGCTAATTGGAACAATTAGGTGACGAGGGGCCTCTTGATTTATGCAGCTGGGGCCATCACCCAACCTCATTTGGAAATTTCGCCCGATGACGGGTCTCATCAATTAAAGACGAGGTAGCAGGAAACCTGATAACACGTCGCGATGATGATCCCTCCTGCGAAAACCCCCAACCTTATTTGCATGATCTATTAAGGAAACGTTTACGGATGTTGTCACTCAACCAAGGGGACTGACACTGAGAGTGGAATCTTTTTCTTCTCGTTTGTTTGCCGCAGTAATTTCCGCATGTGGATTCTCAGTGGTGCAGTATTGGTTACAGGCGGCTTGCAGTACGTTTAACCTCATGGTTAAATTATTCCAGCAGCAAAACCAGAAGCAAACTGCTGGGCAATTTTTTAAAAAGATGTTGGTTGGTGAGGTATTCCAGTCATGTCCCACCGGAAAGAGAACCCGGGGACGATCCAGGACACGCTGGAGAGACTGTTCCTCTCGGCTGGCCTGGGAACGCCTTGGGATCCCTCCGGAAGACCTGGACGAAGTGCCCGGAAAAGGGAAGTCTGGGTATCCGTAGTCATCAGACCTTGATGAATGTCTTTTTGGATCCTGCCTAGCCTAGGGTTTTTGTGCCTCTGCATTGTTTTGGACTACTTCTGGGTATCGACCCACTTCCGAAATGAAACCACGTCTGACATCATGTCCTCGTCTTGGCGTCCTGCATTTGGGTCCGCCCTCACACTGGTGGCTCGTGACAGTTATCGGAACAAGAACGGGACTACAAAAGGCATATTTTCTTTAGCACACGTGAAGGACTACTACCGTACTGAGAATCCGAGAGAGGAGCAAAACCTTCAGTGGAGTATACCTGTAAATCGGTTGCCTACTGTCCCCTGGTGGCCAACGTCCACACAGCAAAATAAATGTCACGATTGAAGGAAAAAGTGTGACAAAAAACAAATTTCTAATTGGATTTGTCATCACTTTTGTTTTTATAAACAATAATGTTAATATTTCCCATTTTTAAAAACACAAATATAAGCCATATGGTCAATAATTCGATGGTAATTCCTTATCAATTTGCACCATCCACCTGTGAAGAAAAAAATTGCAAGCTAGGTTTAAGGTGTTGGATGTCACACATTAGACGCGTTCTGTTACGCAAGACGAAATGTGTGAAAAGCAACAATTTTCGCACATTGGATGTTATAAATAAGCAACACATTTGGTCTTGTTATGTAACAAGTGATAAAATTGGATTTATAAAATAAGTGTTTTCGTGGCAGACTCTGGTATAGTCAACCATCAGAATCTTGTTGTATGCTTTTGCATTTTGGTATAATCTTCCGTTTTATATGTATTTTTTTGTGGTCATCTGGTTTCATTTACATTGTTTTTCTTTTTAGGGGCTGGGGGGTTGAATTTGAAGGACAGAGCAAATAGTTTGCAGATATTCCCATAAAATCTGCCCCCCGCAAAATGCTAAATTTGAAAAATGAGCGGACACAGTGAAGGGGAAAGTCAAGAAAACCAAAAAAAAATATATAAAATCCAAAACACTCCACAATCGATCGAGGACAAGTGAAAAGGCCGTCGTGTATTTTTCTTGACTCCTTTCCGGGGAGGATCAATGGCAGCGACGAAGGGTGCGAAAAGAAATGCATAAAACTGGTGACGAGACGAGCTGTGACGTGACCGCGTTGCCTTGAAACGACGGATGGCGTGAGGAGGAGAAGAGAATTTCGGCAAAACGGGTCCTGTGAGGTGGCCTCAGACCACCGCCTCGGACCTTTGAAAGCGACGCTTAACCTTAGTCAAAATGTGCCGGGATTCCCGGATATTTGCCTTTTTCCCGGTCAAACGACGGGTGTGAGGTCGCTCGTCGGCGTCCGTTTTCATCTGAATTAACGCTCGATACAGCTGGCTTCAGAATGGTTCCACCGCCAGCCATTTTGAACGCCGAGTTGCTCACTTTGCCATCTGTTGGAGCACATTTTGCCCGATCTCACAGAACGTTGTGGTCGTCAGTCTGTACCACCGGGGTTGGTTTCCCAGAAGAACAGTGACAGTTGTTTATATTAATTTTTGTTTATTTTTGAGATACCTAAAACTATGACAACACAAAAAAGGCCGAGTCTGACGTACTCACATTGAAGGGGACAAACCAAAATTGACTCCCTAATCTAACTTCTATTGAAAAGATGTGCTCAGCTCAGCACCAAAATAGTTAAGTGCTGCCACCTACAGGAATCCGTTAGTCATTACAGTAGTTTGTTAGCCGAACTTTCAAACGCAAGCTAGGAGGGACCATCTTCCAAGCTTACTCGTTGAAAATATGTATTTGACGAATACATACGTCTGTGGCAGGCAACTGTTGGATTCCATTTGACAAGTATAAACAAGTCCAGTAATGAATAAGTTCATATTTGTGCAAAAAGAATGTTTTTCTTCAATCGACCGTAAAGGCCCCTTGAATCTTCCTGAAGAGTCTTTTCAACCAACCGTCTTTACGTCTCACTTTTATGGCTATCTGCTTTCCGTCCTGCGATTCTGGCCCTTCGGTGAAGGAGGTGGTCTGACCCGACGACAGTGTATAGTGCTCGTCGTCCCCGGTAAAAAAAGAGTGCTGCAGAAATTCTGCAGGTTTTATACGCAGATCCGGGTCCAGGTGGAGCATCTTTGTTACCAGATTTATGAAGACAGACTGGTCGCGCTCTGCTCCTTTTTTCTGAACCACTTGAATCTCCTCAAGAGACTTGAGATTTAAGGGTCTCGCTTCTACAGAGTCATAGCCCATCTCTTTCGGAGTCTTCAATTTCCAGCCGTTTGGACCGGTGTCCCGTTTGTTGAAGTAAGCCCGTGTTCGTAGGCCACGGTCCAGAACCGAGTCAGCCAGCTGGCCCTGGGTTTGAATCATGTAAGCCAAGGTGTCATAGTCCGAGTCCCCCGGGTAAAGATGGTGACCTGTCGCAAGCTTCACTGCGACGATACCGAGGGACCACATGTCGATGGCCTCGTTGAGGGAAATACCGAGCACTACTTCTGGAGACCTGTACCACGAAGTCTGGACATAATCGCCGGGTTTCAGATCACAAGTCTTTTTAGCCAAACCAAAGTCGATCAGCTTAAAGTTTAGCGGCTGCCGAGAGCGGTCCACCACCATGATGTTGTCGGTTTTGATATCCGTATGCACAATGCCGACGTCACTCAAATGCAGCAGGGCTCTGCCCATCTGGTACAAAACTGGTCTAATTTCACAGATGGAAAGAGTCGGGAGGTTTTGCTCGAGCTGGAATTTATTCAGGCTCTGGTCGAGAAGTTCAAAATTCAAGCAGATGAGGTACTTGTCAAAGAAGAAGTCATTCCAGCGCACGATGTGACACTCGTCCGGGTCCAGGCTCTGGAGCTGTTTCAGAACCGCAATCTCCTCCCTTGCCTGGTGCATGATTGCCGGCTGATTCTTGATGACTTTGATGGCCGACATCCTGCCAGTCTCCGTGCAACGGCATTTGGCAACAATTCCGAAGCTGCCCTCGCCGAGAAAATCTTCCACTTTGTAGGACTGGCCCAGCGTGCTCCCTTTATAAATGTGTAGTCTGTCTGTACGGAAGGCAGAACGAGACCACGTCAACACGACTCGACATCGCCAACAGTTTAACTTCACGGATAACATTTTCAAAATTGTCATTACCTGACTTCTTATTCAAAGCCATGCCGACGGTCGCTTTTCAGATTCATTTTAAGCGAGCAGGGAAGGTACGACACCCCGTTAAGTTGTTGTTCACCCTCCGCCGGTTGAGTTGGGAGGTCTCGCCGAGACTGAAACGCCTTCGTTGTCGCGCAAAGACATCAAAGGCACTAAAGCCGTCAAAGGGACGTGTAGGCGAGCTTTTTACGGAGCGTTCATTTTGCTAGGGTCGCCAGTTGCTGCAGTCGCAGGATCGCTACAGATCCCAGTGAATGACTGCGTGAAATATTTGATCTAGAAATGCGTATCGTGTGTCTGTCAAGCTTGGGTGCGTATTAAGACGTAGTGTTCACTGTTGTTGTTACCTCTTAGTCTGCCTGCAGACCTCCGAGGGCTGTCTTGAGTGACAACGCTCGCCCGAGTCCATCCGTCATAACGCACGTGACGTCTCTCTAATTGCTCTGAAAAATGATCCAACCCGTCCGTCTCCGTCCGAGTGCGCCGTCGACTCCGCCGGCACCGGCCGCTCCGACGTACATCACTGTAATTGGCGCAAATGGCTTTAATACACGCCTGGGCGTCGGCTTCACGGATCGACGGCGATGCCTTCGGCGAGTCAATACGGTGACGATACGCGGGGACTGGAAGAGTTTTCATAAGTATCACGCCGTGTTTTGGGAGTTGAGCGTTTATCCTTTTGCGGTACGTTGCAAACGTTGGTCTGAAATGGTGAAACACTGAACGCCATCTTGTTGGAAAAGTTCACATTGAAGGCTGATTCTAATTATTGATATTCCTACGCATGGGCGATAACGAGATGGAGGCTTGACATTATACGGCACCTTTCATTTTTGTGTTTTTGTATGTTGGTGTCTCGTTGATATGAAAATTGCTTTTTTGGGGGGAAAGGTGGCGGCGATCTGCAGAAAAGCAACTGGTGCATCGTTTTATTTGTTCAGCGGACATGTTGTCGTTACACTTGTATAACTGTCAAGAGTGATGACACATTACATGTACCGTTGATCAAACCTTTTATGATGTCGTTGTTTTGAACCCGTGACAAATTATTTAGGTTTGCATTTCCCAAGTTGGTCAGAACAGGTGAGGTCATTGTGACCTCATAAACACATCTGCCATAGTTCAATCTCATTTGTTAATCAGCACGCCATTTCTATAAACAGTTGTCTGATGTCATCACATGGCAAAATGATTATAAAAGGATGACAAAGTCCTTTTGACATCAGTTTGTTCCGCAAAATAAAAAACCAAAAAACAGTTTGCATATTAAGTCAAGTAAATTGCCTTTACAACCCAGTTCCAAATTATTAGGTACAAGTACTTGAGAGAAATCGAATAACAAGATAACGAAAATAGGTCGATGCAAAATTTATGCCTTGAAGCACCCCCAGGACCAAAACAAAAAGTTTCTTATGGAACCGCCGCCGGAAGCCACTAATAAACTTTGCAAAACAAGTTTTTAAGTGATCTTTAAGACACTGGTAGAAGTTTAATGTACATGCTATATAACATTTATGAGTGAGCTCAATGGCAGAGAGCATTTGTTGACCCTAAAATGCTCATCAGTAGCATACTAATGCTAATCGCGATTGCTAACTGTTTAGCATTTCACATTTTGCCGATTCTGGCAAGCAAATTTGTTCCGTAGACTTCGCGCTTTCATCTACAGTTTAAGGATCAAAGTCCATCGCTCATAAGTGAGAATAAAATGCATGTTAAGGTGTCAAAAAACAAGACAAAATTAACCGATAATCGATAACCGATAAAGATTGGATAGCAATAGCCTTTTTCCAGAATATTCTCATTGACACAGAAATTTTTCCTCTCAGCACCGCTGAGATCT
Organism: Syngnathoides biaculeatus; assembly: GCF_019802595.1. Taxonomy (NCBI): domain Eukaryota; kingdom Metazoa; phylum Chordata; class Actinopteri; order Syngnathiformes; family Syngnathidae; genus Syngnathoides; species Syngnathoides biaculeatus. The sequence goes on along the minus strand of NC_084662.1, from coordinate 8,946,730 downwards.
CTCCTCGTTATTTCTCAAGTGGCTGCATTTCTATGTTTATCTCTACCGGACATTAAAGGGCAATGGGGGGGGGGGGGGGGGGCACCATAGATCATCGCCACTGGTGGCACCGAGATCTTCCATCGCCTCCATTCACTTTTCTTGTTCAAATAACCTTTTCGATTAACCCATTCATGGGCCGGGTGGCAATTTTTTTTTTTTTTTTTTTTTTTTTGCCTTATTGAGATAAAAGACTCCTAACAGGCCACAATCAAGGAAATAATACTTCTTTTTCGTTTAACGCATAAAACAAAGGGCAAAAAAGATGGACCCTCTCAAAACTGGGACGGGTATGTTATCGGTTCTGTGAAGTGGTACACACTAGAGATATGTTTATTAATGAATGCTTATTCTAGAACGACACTTATGCATTAATAATACCGATGGATTAGCATTTTGAAGACAAACTTGGTTGCATACCGACCTTTCTCCCTTTCTTCTCTCAGAAAACTCTCCATGTGTACTTGAGGCAGCCATGTTGGATCAGGAAGGAAAGGGAAATAACTCGGTGAACCTCTCCTGATACCGAATTATGGCTTCAGATTAAAACACTTAAATATTTCGATACACTGACGGATATGATACGGGAAAATCACGATGTCCCAAAAATGGGACGCTGCCCACTAATAAAGCAGTCCTGCAAAAAGGTTTGGATTTCAGAACCTCATTTTGGATCGAGAAGTCCTTGTTGGCCAGATCTATTGGTGAAGAGACAAATCTGCCAATTGGTTTGGCCCAGTTCTCACTAGTTTTGAACGTTAACACCAATAAGTAAATAGTGCGACATCAAAGCAGTGATAAATTTGTCAAAGATGTAGTATGCAGTTGAAAAGCAGTCATTGAACCATGACATACAGTTGCACGAAATCGAATGTGATCATTTCTAGATTTTTCCCAAACAGATCTCAAGTTGTCCTCGAAAGCAACGGGGGGTAAACATAAAACATATATTCATATTAATCACATTGAATGAGCTAGCGTGTCAGTCGTCTTCAATTTTCGCTCTCGGTTTTAATTTGTTAGTTCCGCGCGGGTGGCTATAACTACTATCTGGCGCTTGCTCTTAATCTTGACGGATCCGGAGTTTCTCTTAAAACAGAAGCACCGATGGGCGTATTAATCACGGCTAATTGAAGACCCCGCTGAGAGTAAATGAGCCTTAATCTGACAGCTCAGTGCGTACCATTAGCGCTGGGGGGGGGTTGCGAGGCATGTGCGCGTCGGGTTTATAGCGACGTCCGCATACCGGTCGATGGCCTACGGTCGCGTTCTTGAGAACCCGATTGGCTTGCGCTGAGTCCGTATGAAATAATCTTGTTCCTCCGCGTTTTTGGATTGTTTTTCCCGAAACACAATTTTGAAATACATCACAAATGAAACTGTAGGAAAACCTCGACCCTTTTGAGTACGTCGTCCGATTAGATTAGAAATACTTGATTGTCGTACAATTTGGGCTCCCTGGATGCTTCTTCTCTCTGGAGAAATGTTGCCGTTTGCCGAGATAAGACCTGGAAACTCCGAATTCCAAGTTGTAATAGCTTCCCTTTTTTTTTTTTTTTTTGTAAGCACTTCGAGAAGCGTGTAACCCTGTCTGACTTTCATCCCCTTTGACAGATAAGCTCGGAATTCATGCGCCACCTTTCAGATGAGCGCCGGGCCCGCTAAACAAGGTGGAAAAAAAGAGAAGGTAAAGCCAGAAGGCAAGACTCAAACATAAAGATTGTGTGCCTTTCAATTCAGTCACTTTTGAAAAAGGCTGTAGGAAAGATAAGGCCGTCAAATGTAAAAAAAAAAAAATAAAATAAAATACGGCTGTGCGGGCGAAGATGGAATATTCCCGCGTTTGCGTCAACACTCTGATAAAGTAACAGAAATTGAAAGCGCTTCTTCACGGTACGCAGCGAATCACTACCAATCAATTGTGCGCGTTCACACTTCAACACCTTGACCCCGTTAAATTCGCACGGCAGCAGCGAATCGTCGCTCGCGCTGGTTATCATTTTCTTCCGGACCAAAACATAGTAAAATTTACTGCCGTTGAGACTCGGCGGCTGAACGGACTTCTTAAAACGCTGCGGTTTGACATTGTCAAGGCCTCTCTGTGGTCGTAGCGCCGTTTATACCGTTACAGTATTAAAAGACTGGTAATCGGCAAAAAAAAAAAAATTAAAGATATTTCCTCCTGATAATGTTTTAATCTGAAGCACGGGTGTCAGATTCATTTTTGTCGTTACGGTTTCCCTCAGAGGGCCGTTATGACTAAAAACCATAATCATTTATGAGCTGTGCGAAACGTGAGAAATGTTGTCTATTTGTTCATGGCAGCTTACAGTTGGGATTCCGGCGGATGAATCAAAACATCATCAGTCAACGCGTTAATAAGGAAGTCGTCGTTGATACCGCTGTATTATCATCATCATCACCTGATAAACACGTAAACGGGATGCCAAAGATTTACAATGGGAGCTCCCCCGCCGCCGCCCATCCCTACAGATGCAGAGCTAAAACATGTTAAGCATTGCTCAACACGCAAAGCAAGCACTTGCCCCTCAATGAACGTCTTGTAGCAATAAAGCATAAACGAGCGGCGCTGCAAATTGGACGGCGCCCGGCGGGTGGGCGGGCGGGCGTAACTGCGCCGCAAACGAGCGGCGCACACGGCTTTGGCTAATCCCTCTCGCAAATGAACACCCCATCGCCTTTTGTCTTTTACCCGGCCGCCTCCTCTTCTGTGCGTGCGCGCGATTCGATGTTAATCCCCCCCCCCACTCCCCCGCCCGCATGGGTTGCGTTTCAGATTTGAATATTTATTTGAAAAGTGTCATGGCAACCATTGTTTCATGTGGGGAATATGCGCTGATAGCGTTAAACAATCGTTTCTTCTGGATTTGCATGTTCTCCCCGTTGAGGGACGTTCACTGTTCCGGCGTCATGTTTTCAGCGCAAAGCCATTTTTACTCATGAAAATTGCTCATTTTACTCTCATTGTGCGCATTTTGAGAGACTTAGTGTCGAATTAAAATGAAAGAGACTTCACGTCTTTGATTTACACCGCCTGAGGACGGATTTAGCCGCTTATTCTCTGAATTGTATAACTTCATTTTCCAACTTTCAAGTTCCGTTTTTTTGTCACACGTTTTGCTCCCGTTCAATGGTTAATATGCGGCTACTTCTGGTATGCGGATCCTGGCCACCTGGGGGCAGTAAAATACGTGGAGACGGGAGATGTCGGAACTCCTCGACGGTAGCGCGAGTCGCTCTTCAAAGAGGATAAAGAATATATTTGCCTGTGGTTATTATTTTATTGTCTACGTGTTGCCCCAGCGTTTGTGTTCGAAAATCCAACACAATATACATGCCCGCCGTTAGCATGCCCGTGGCAGTCTGGTTTTTATTTATTTATTTATTTATGTTTTCCCCCACGACCTCAGTAGCCTGTTTGCTGTCGATTAGATTACAAGACGGCGGTGGACTGGAAGCTCGTCAGCCTCTTTGGCCGCTGATTGGGATTGACCGGCTATCCTCGGGTCCATCTTCTTACTGTTAATTGTCTTACTCTAATCCGTCCCCGGGTCAGCGCTAACCCTCTCTGAAGGCGCCGCCGCCGCCACCGCTCGGCGCCAGCTCGGCCCGCCGCGCCAGGGAAACGGCTGCCAAATGTGAGCCGCTGGTGGATTGCGGGGATGCGCAAACGTTTTGTTGTCACATAAGCGCAGGGAGGATGTTTGTCAACAGGAAAGTTAACAGCGGCTTCGGCGTTTTAACACCGTTTATTTTGGCGTCGTGTCCTGTTGCGTCAGCTGCTTCGCTCGCATGGCCTCTGCTTTCTGGCAGGGACTGAACAGACGGAAACAGTAATTTTTAAAAAATGAATGACAAAATATAGAAAGTACTTAATGTTTTGAACAAACGGCTAGCAGCAAATTGACGATCTAAGAATTATACTAGCAGAGTTTTCCGGATTCTTGATGTCAATTTTGGGGATGCGCATGAAGCTTGATGGCATGTTATACACGAGAAATTATTATGACACATAACGAAAAGAACGCACATGAATTCTGGGATGTTATTGTCCAAAAGCAAATCCTTATTTCCATATTTTTAGTATGAAAGCTATGGAAGTAAATATGTGCCACTAGGATTTGAATTCAGGGAGGGGCTCGGTGTCAAGCCGCTGCTCCTCTGCATTGAGAGGAGCCAGATGAGGTGGCTGGGGTATCTGATCTGATCTGGATGCCTCCTGGACTCCTCCCTGGTGAGGTATTTCGGGCACGTCCCACCGGAAAGAGACCCCGGGGACGACCCAGGACACGCTGGAGAGACTATGTCTCTCGGCTGGCCTGGGAACGCCTCGAGATCCCTCCGGAAGAGCTGGAACAAGTGGCTGGGTAAATGGAAGTCTGGGTGTCCCTGCTGAAGCTACTTCCCCCGCGACCCCACCCGGAGAACTGGTAGAAAATTGATGGATGGATGGATGGATATTTTGACGACATTTAAAAAAATCAATCGGGTTAGTCAAGGTTAACCCAACCTTTCAATATTCAAACGCAATATTTTTAGTCTCCTGAGATCCAACTCGCTAAAATTCGCTGTCTGAAATTCAACATCTAAAGGATTGTCAGAACCCAAGTCCAAGCCAATCAAGTTACGCCTTCTTAGTCACGTGATGTCACATACGAAGAAAGCGTGACTGGATTTACTGCAACGAAAGGAAGAGGACGCAAAAGACACAAAATGCGGCACAGTAACGGTCGAACGGGTTCTCGTTTGTTGACGGTTCACAGTCGTCCATCACCATCAATTGATTATTTTTTATTTGATAGAAGAGGTTAATCGCTGGATATGTCAAATCACAGAGGGCGGACGATCCGAGGATAAGATGCTGACTCTTAATTACGGAGCAGGTAATCTCATAGTCTTCCAGGGTCTTTTGAACGCATCATTTTGCGCAAACACAACGCGGTGCCATCTGCTCCGGTGGGAGCTGTCAACTCCCATTCAAGTGCTTTACCGTCCATTTGTGTTGAGTTGCGTCCCCCTCGCGGTGGCAAAACTGGAACAAATGCGAAGGCTAATTGATCCTGCTCGGGATATTTTACTGCCAGGGACCGCAGTCATGAGTATTACAGAAACTACAAGGACGCAACTGAGGGTTGAATAAAAGGCTGTTCAAGCGCTTTTAATTTTCGCATCTGCTCAAGCATCAAACATCAGACGCCGGACTTGAAGATGGCGTCACGGCCGACGCGATGGATTAGTCGGACTGAAAGCTCATTCAGGCTTCCGGGATGTGCGAAAGATTGATTGAGATGGTTGCAGCGTCAGCGTCTTTATACTTTGATTTGTTGTTTGGCGGTTTGAATTCAGAAATGGTTTTGATGTTTGAATGTTTTATTTTTCATAGATACGAAGAACTGACAGTAGAAAGAGGAAGAGTACAAACAGTTCTTTCTCACACATATCCACTATTTCTGTTTTGTTATCAGTCTAAAGGTTTTGTTGCACCTTTTGTGTTTAAATAGCTGTCGTGATCAGTGTTAGCCCATCTATGGCTTTTTGCGCTGTGTTGTGAGCATTACTTTTGTCACGAACCAACGGTGCGGGGGCGGACCCAGATGCAGGACTCCAAGACGAGGACACGGTGTTAGACGTGGTTTTATTTCGGAAGCGGGTCGATACAAAAAAGCAGTCCAAAACAAGGCAGAGGCACAAAAACGATCGGCTAGGCAGGATCCAAAAAGACATTCAACAAGGTCCGATGACCATAGAGCAAACTAACAATTTTAACAGGGCGGAATTCTCAGTGGTGGAGGATCCAACTGGCAGTGAACGCACCACACTGGCACAAGGCAACGAACTGGCAATGCCAGTGACAAAACTCCGAACTTAAATCCATGGTCTAATTCGAGTCCACATGGAAAACAAATGTGGCCGCTGACAGAGGTCAGAGGTGACACCGCCCAGAGCGGTGGCCAGGCCACGCCCCTCTTGGCTGTGTTCCAGCCTTGCTCATGACAACTTTTTTAAATACAAAACTCTGAATTCGCTACATTTTATGGCTAGTTGGACAGAAAACTTCAACTGGTAGTGTCGATATGTCATGTGATCCATTTTGCATCGGTTGCCTCAAAATTATTATTTAATTTTTAAATTGATTATTATGCCCATCCGTAGTTAGGAACGTGTCACGCTGGATCGACAACAGTTGACTGATTTCACGGGAAAAACAAACAAACTTGCCTCTTGTCACTTTGCACCTAGCGGCTATCAAGCTAAAAATCCCAAACAGAAAACAGATAACTGGAATGTGTAACTAAATAATAAAAGGGACATGGCATTTTTTTTTTTTTTTTTTTTGTGGCGGTGCGGGTGGTATCAAAAGCTGACAAATTGATGAAAAATCCTTGTGAGACGTGTGGGAATCAATAAAAGTCTTGAGGTCTGCGAGAACCCCCCCGATCCCGCAGGCCCGCATTTGGAATTCCGAGGCCTGTTTCGTTTCTTGGAAATGAGCATCATGTTTTGTTGCAGTCTGGTCCCACGCTACCCCCTTGCAGTTGTTGCCGCTGATGTTTCCATTTTATTTATTTTTAATTTCACAAATGTCTCGTGCACTGGTGTCCAAGTCAAGGCCTGGGGGCCTGATCTGGCCCACCACAAGATTTTATGTGGCCCGCGAAGGCAAATCATGTGCGTCAACTTGCATGACTATTACGGTTGGCACGGTGTCTCAGCTGGGAAAGCGTTGGCCTCACAGTTCTGAGGTCCTGGGTTCAATCACGGACCTGCCTGTGTGGAGTTTGCATGTTCTCCCCGTGCCTGCGTGGGCTTTCCTCCGGGCACTCCGGTTTCCTCCCACATCCCAAAAACATGACTAGACCCTCTAAATTGCCCCTAGGTGTGATTGTGAATGCGGCTTTTTGTCTCTACGTGCCCTGCAATTGGCCGGGAGCCGGTCCAGTGTGTACCCCGCCTCCTGCCCGTTGACAGCTTGCCCGTTGACAGCTTGTGAGGATAACCGGCTACTAAAATGGATGAATGGAAAAGCAAAAAGACAAAATCACATGAAGTCAAGTCTGTAAAAGTGAGTTGCTGACACGTTCACTGCCATTGACGTTTTTAGACGTCAAATATCCCTGTTAGCCAGGAAGGCCGGCAGTGAGAGAGACTTGTTTGAAAAAAAAAATGGGTAAAACATATCATCAATATATATATATATATATATATATATATATATAGATAGATAGATAGATATATATAGATATATATTATCATCGGGTATGTACATTAGTAACTGCTTGTGGTTGAAGTCCAAATTGTAGCACTTTTTGGGGCATCTGTTTGCACGTTTCCAAATGAATACAAAGCGCCGCACTTTCCACTTCATTTGCCGCGCGCCGCGACGATTTCGACCGCCGCGCCGCTCGAAAACATTTTTTTTTTTTTATTGTGCTTCTTAATGGAATATTCCATTAGGAAGTCAAAGTGTTTATAAATCGGGAAGTGGCGATGAATCAAAAACAAAACTGCGCTAATAAATGTGTTTCCTGCTGCACCCCGCGTGTTTCATCAGGTTTTATTTTTATTTTCCCCCAGTAGACAATTTGTCCACAAGTGCTGAATACACAGAGAAGGTGGGAGGTGTCCCCCCCCCCATCCTCTTTGTCTGCATGTGCCCACATTTTGTCACTTTATATCCCCCCCCGAGTGAATAATCCCCTTCATCTGCATCCAAGGTCACAGCGCTTTCATTAAAATATATTCAGATACCCGGCGACGCGTCGATATGATCCAGAATCCACGGACCGCGCGTCCCGGGTGAGGCGAAATTGATTTCGGTCGCCTGTTCTGCACGGACACGGCTTCACGCGGTAAACACGATTCCCCCGTCTGAGCCGAGCGCATCCTTTCCTCTTCCTCGCGCTCTCTCCCTTGAACAAAAACAGTTTTTGCGCATAAAAGACATATTTCAGCCGCTCACCGAACACGTTCCCGCCGCTTTTAATTGAAAAATCGGCAAAGTAAATCTGCAAATTTTTGGATCTCGTCATGTGATAAACAGTTGAGGTGAATTATTTGGACTAAAATGAATCCACACTTTTCATTGTATTTTGCTAAATTCTTCAATCAGCCAAGGATCAAACTCGACTGTTAGGTTGTTTTGATTTTTGTAAATAGCACAACATGGGGAGATTTATGATAATATTAGGGTTACAGTTAGCTAAACGTCCATTTGTTATTTTTACTTGCGCAGCTTTTGGTGTTTTTCATGTTTTTTGGTGTTTTTTGCGACCTCTTTTTAACTTGAGCAACTTTGAGGGATTTACCGTAGTTGTAGTACAATATTTGACTACTTTGTAGAGGGTCACTGACGATGTAGTGGTGCGGGCAGCGTGGGATCGATTCCCGCTCAGTGATGCTGTCGATATGTGCCCTGCGACTGACTGGCGACCAGTTCAGGGTGTAGTCCGGCTTTCGCCCGAAGCTAACCGGGATAGGTGTGGCACTCCGGTTTCCTCCCACATGCAAAATGAATTGTTCACTCTAAATTGCCCCTAGGTGTCATTGTGAGTGTGACTTGTCTGTCTCCATGTGGCCTGTGATTGGCTGGCAACCGGTTCAGGGTGTACTCCAGCACTCCTGCAACCCTTGTGAGGATCTGAAAATGACAATAATGACAATGTTTTTAGGATTTGTGGAAGTATAAGTGTAGCAATGGCAATTTTCCAATGTTATCAATCCATCCGTCCAATTTATTGAGCCGCTTATCCTCGCAAGGGTCGCAGCAGTGCTGGAGCCTCTCCCAGCTGTGATTGGACAGGAAGCAGGGTACACCCTGAACTGGTCGCCAGCCAATCGCAGGGCACATGGAGACAGACAAGTCGCACTCACGATCACACCTAGGGGCAATTTAGAGTGTCCAATGAATTTTGCACGTTTTTGGGATGTGTGAGGAAACCGGAGTGCCACGCGGGCAAGGGAAGAACATGCAAACTCCATACAGGCTGGGCTGGGAATTGAACTCCAGCCCTCAGAACTGTGAATCCAATGTTCTAAACAGTTGCTCCACCGTGCCGCTTTTTTTCTAATGTTATCCGTTCTCTTAGCCGCTTATCCTCACGAGGGTCGCGGGAGTGCCAGAGTCGGCCCATTTAATCGGCTCCATACATTCTGCGACAGGTCAGCAGACGCTTGACGTGTTTTGAACTTAAAATTTAGGGGAAACATTCCGCATGCGTACATAAATGTCTTAAAAACTGACACGTTATACACGTTGCGGAGTGGCCAACAAGCAAGACAATGATTTGCTGCTTGCCTCATCCAAAAAAAATAACAATTTGGACGGGATGATGGTCGTTCCTTGGCAGCCCGCTGGAGGGATGTGTTGTTTCGAGACGATTGGAGCAGCCTTTTCTTCAACGTGACTTTCTTTTTTACCCAGACTAATAATGATAGGGTAGGATGAGCGAGGAATGTGTCCAGACAAGCAAAAAAAAAAACCTCCTCACGGTATCGTTCGAGGCTTCCTTTCCGTTATGAGCGACTGAGATTCAGTTCGCCTGTAGGAGGGGAAAAAAAAAAAAAAAAATCTTGGCAATGTAATCACTATCTCCTCACCATTTTGTTATGATGCAAAATTTATAGCACAGTATACAATATGCGCGATAAAAATAACATAAACATTTATGTTGTTTTCTTTTCCCGTCTGAATTTCGGGAAAATTACAGTTTCAGCCGCCCGCCGCTCGCCGTCATTCATCTTCTGACTCGGCCCGACAACAAAATTCGTTCGTATGTGTTCGGCCGCCGCAGCGCTTTGTCTCCCGCCGCAAATCGTGTAAATCACCCGGACGCACAGCGTGCCGTCAGGAAATGACTCCGTTCGCCTGCCAAAATATACCGTTGCCTTCCCAATTTCCTGCGGCATCCACACCCCCCCAGTCATAAAATATTGGCCCGCAGAGTTTGGCTGGTGTGTCCATAAAAGACCGCATGCACAGTTCATAATTTAAAGTTTACACTTTAAAGTAAGAAGAGGTTATGATAAGCAAACTCCTGAGAAATGTTTATTGGTCAACGGAAGCTGTCAGCCCCCGTCCCGTTATGGAAAGAAATATATGTATTATATTAAAAATATGTTATTTCTTGCGTAAGTTTAAGTCATTAGCAGAAATTGTTTGACTACTGAAAAGACGCAAATGCTTTTTGTTTGCGGAGAAGAGTGGAGACGAGCCAGTTCTACTTCCTGTCCCTGACCTGATTTTGGCATGCAGTTGGGTGTGTTTAGGACCCGGATTCAAAAGACAGAACCGCCAGAAAAGTCGGAAAGGGTTTCCGTCATCAATTCAAAAGCAACCGCGACGGGTCATCCCCAAGCCGGGATGCGCCGCCGTCAACTTGCCAGTCGAGCGGGTCAGGCTTTGAAGATGGGCAATGTGTCTCGGGCCGAAGTGATGCAGTTTCTATCCGCCCGCCATCTCGTCGCGGTCTTTCTTTCTTTCTTTCTTTCTCTTTCGATTTGCAGTTCATAGGCCGCTATCACTTTATTTTCTGGCCTCGATTCCTCATCACCATCTTTTTGACATGAGGCCGTACGCCCTCGCGGTCTCCCCGCTGCCACCCCCCACTCCAGCCACCCTACTCATCATTCCAGGAGAATATGTAATCCTGTCCGTACAGATGGCGAGTTCCAGTATTGGCGTGCACGTCGTTGGTATGCAGAGCACAAGTAGCGGATGTGCAATGGCGAGCAGAATAGACGTACAGTTTTTTTCTCCCCCCCACCCCCCACCCCCCACTCCCTGAACCACTCTCTCCTCCTTCTTGCCGGTAATTGATCACACTCTTCAGCCTCCTTCTTCATACACGACTATACCACTTCATTTTAGTCGGCTTTTTCATATTCCTTATCCCCGCTTCTCCGTTCCCTCACACCCCCTTTCTGCCCTCTGCATACACTCCGCCCATCTGTCTTTATCCACTCGCTCTCCGTTACCTTCTTCTCTCCATTTTTATCTTCATTATCATTCTCCCCACCCTCACCTCGCCGCTGCTCTTTTTGTCACCTGTGAGATTGGAGCGCAGGATAACTTAAGATTCCATCACGGGCCTCATGAATAGGTTATGCAGATGTCACCGACACCCCCTGCGCCTCATAAATACTCTGCTTATTACCTGCCGAGCGTGCCGAGACTCAAACACGGCGCGCTACGCTAGCCGTCTCCAGGTAGACTCCCGTTTATACGCGTAGAGTATCGCGCGGATTACGGCGCGACGGCGAATATTATCCGCCATTGTAGGACTTTGGATGTGTCGTCATTTCAAAACAGCGTTTCCCGTGCATTCAGCCATCCGTCGTTTTTCCGAGCCACTTATCCTCACAGGGATCAGGGTCGCGCTGGAGCAAATCCCAGCCGTCGTCGGGCAGGTGGCGGGGTACACCCTGAACTGGTTGCCGGACAATCGTAGGGAGACAGAGAGCAGTTTCCCTCACAATCACACCTCGGGGCAATTCAGACTCTCCAATTAACGCATATTTTTGGGAAACCGGAGTCTCCCGGAGAAAACCCACGCAGGCACGGGGAGAACATGCAAACTCCAGGATCCAGGATCCGCCCATCCAAATATCACCCTTTAAAAAGTTAGTGGGTGATACTGTAGATGACCTCTGCACCTGTTTTTCAACTGATTAAAATATTAGACTCTTTTATTCCCCAAGTGCTAAGGGCTTACGGCCACGCTACCCCGAGAACGCCCGATCCCGTCAGATCTCAGAAGCTAAGGCCCTGGTTAGCACTTGGATGGGAGACCGCCTGGGAATACCAGGTGCCGTAAGCTTGTCTCCCCGGCTAAGATGCAGAGAGGGGTCGCGTCAGGAAGGGCATCCGGCGTAAAAACTTACCAAACAAATGTGCGTTCATCTAAGATGACACGCCGTGGCGACCCCTAACGGGACAAGCCGAAAGGAAAAGAAAGAAGAATCACCAATATTGCAAACTTTGTCATGAACTGCGACGGTCAAGTGATTGAACAAAGCTTGGTGGCGGCATGTTTATTTCCCGTGAAGATATTTGAATTGTTTGTCTCATCTTCATCTTCTCGGCTTAAATCTTTCAATTTTATTCAACAATAAGAAATGAAAAATGTGCTTCTTAACACAGACTCGTTCTTCTTTCTGTAACGTAGCCTCCTGTTTTACCGATTCTTACTCATCTGAGTCTTCCCCCCCACCCTCAAACTCTCTGGTTCTGGACCCCTTTGAGCTGTCCCAAAGGGAGTAGTAACCGTGTGAAGCTTTAGAAAAGAAAAAACACAACTTTTTTTTTTAAATTTGATAAAAGCTCGAGCAATCAGGTCTTTGAAACTCACTGCAGTGTTTTTCCTTCCCTGCATCCCTCCAGCAACAGCAGCGCTAGTGGTTATCAGGAGCTTATTGTAGGATTACATCCGTGGCTGCCTGGGCTTACGATGTGGATGAGGCAGGTGAGCTCAAGACCTTTTGCGGAGTATCACCCTGATCAATTTAACATCCACTTAATCAGCTGGCAACTGCAAACCGCGTCTGTATCGCGTGTGTTTTGTGTGACCTCGCCATGAAACGGTAGCCTGAAGATGTTCACCGACTGAACTTAAAAAATGTTCCAGAACTTGCTAGTCCTTCCTCCTTGCACCAAGACCATACACGATTCCAGCAAAGACCACTCCGAGGATCCAACGTTTGAGGACATTCTGTGGCGTTTGCATCTTCTCTGGTTTTCCCCCCACAAACCAAACACATGAGTTTAATCTCCAGCAAATTTTGCTGACCAAGATGCAGATGTAAGATCTGGATCTGGTTCTTTGGCACCATGTGGTTTCAACTCACAGCTCCTCAGGACCGACTGTCACATGAACCTGCGGATTCAAGCGTTAATACCGTCGGAACTGATCGAGAACAACGATTTGACTGCGCCCAATTTTTATTTTGACAGCTGTTGTTCCACATAAAAGCTTTGGGGCGCTCTTACGGCACTGAATAGATTACAACCGGACGGCTCTTGTTGATCATTGTTATCCGAAGTAAAAGCATATGGTTGCAAATATAACGATTAAAGATACGCAGTCTTCTTTCATATTTATTCTGAGAGTTCCAAAGATTTGGAGAGGTCTAAGTTAAACAATGTCGATGAATAGATTGTTGACAACAGATCAAAAAAAAAAATGTCTCTGATGTCTGTGGCTTTGAAATTGTAAATTCATAACTCAGGAAGAAAACATTTTGGAAGTCTGTTCAAGTCAGGTGCCGCATTTTCTGCACGACAAGGCGCACCGCATTATAAGGCGCATAGAATTGACGCGACAGTCGAGATGGGGGTTACGGGATGCATCCATTAGATGGAGCTGCACTAAAGGCTCAATATTGATCCATAAATAAGGCGCACCGGATTATAAGGCGCACCCTTTTGAGAAACTTGAAGGCTTTTAGGTGTGGAAAATAGGGTACCTAATTGCCTTACACACAGTACAAAGGATGGACTTTACCTTTGCACTGCGATTTGTGACTACTCTTCTTCCAACATTCGGGTTTTCTTTGAAGCTCAAAGCGTTCGTGAAGCCTGCTCGGAACTTGAATTTCAACTGCCCAACAAAATTTCTGACAAATCAAAGAGCGTCAAACGGCAACTGCAGATCAAAATCAGCCGAGAAATGTCCTCGGTTTGCAAACTGTATTCCTCGTTTTTAAACGCCGGTCGGGATTGGCACAACTCAGTAGATGTCAGGGTTAATAAAATCCCTTTGTGCATCGGAGATGGTCCACAGCTCCAGATGGCTGAACACCAAGACGCGGTGGGACTTGGCTCCGCCCGCCGGATTTTATTTGAACCCCGTTGACCACTGGCGGGGTGGCCTGACATTGCGTCGCACCGCGCTGTCCGCGCCGTCGGCCATGCATGGATGGACTTGACGTCAAGAGGGGTGTCACTTGCTTGAAAAAGAACACAAGAGTCCATGGAGCTGTTCAAACTACATGCTGCCTGTCCCTATAGGGACAGCTGCCTCGCAGACTGAGCAGATGTAGGTTTACACGAGGTGGTGGGGGGGGGGAGACGGCCCCCTCGCCGTCTATACGTCGTGTTGCGTTTTTGCGGCTTCAAAAAGCCCGGTAATGTGACACTGTACGCTTGATAAGCGCTTAAACCCGCACACACGTCTTGATCTTTTCGAGACACGACAAGTCAAACCGTCAAAAGGGGAATCGCTCCGTTCGCAGCGTTCCGACGTTGCCGAAACTCGCTCCAATTTGTCGTCTCGCCGCACGCGGAGATCTGAGACCTTTCGCGCGAATCCCGCGCGCTTTGCCGCTGACTCTAACCTACTTTCGGTTTCCACTTCAAAAAGCCGTATCCCGTCTTCGCTCGCTGGCCCCCGTTCGAGGTTCACATAAAGGATAGCGGGCGTGCAGGCGAATATGTGTGTGTGTGTGTGTGTGTGTGTGTGTGTGTCATCCATTGTAGCAAATTATCTTCTTCATTAATTTTGACACACCAGGAAATTAGCCGCTTCTCTGCCGAGGGCTATACATCTAAATTAAAACGGTTGCGGTAATCTGGAGATTTCAAAGGCTCCGGAGCGCAAGCCTATTCATGGCTCTCGTTATAAAAAAAAAATTAAAAAAAGAGGCTGTGACATTTCTTAGTAATTTATCTCATTGAATGTTATCACCCAGTCATTCATGGTTGTTAAACATCTGGCGAGTGACATTGTGATGTCTCTGTCGCCGCTTATTTTTAGCACCAGCGCTGTCTTCGGCGATTGATGGCTCGAATTGACCTGGGCGCGGCTGGCTGGAAAGGGTTTCTGTATCGGCACTTGTTATCGGATGTCCAAGGGCGCCTTTTATTTGATTTTAATTTTTATTTTTTTTGCAACCTTTTCAAACACACGCAATGGTTCGTAACGAGAAAAAGTAATTTTAGTGTAATGGTGATGACCGCCCGCCCCGCCCCCAGTACGTGAAATAATAATAAAGATAAATTCAACCCAAAATCGGATGTATTGAGAGATGATTTTGTGTAATATAATAATACTAATGTTTTGGTGTAGTGGTACACACGCCTGCTTTTGGCTTTCAGTGATGGTGTCGATATCTGCCCTCCGACTGACTCGCGACCAGTTCAGGGTGTAGTCTGCCTTTCGCCCGAAGCTAGCTGGGATGTGCTCCGGCTTTCTCGCAACCCTTGTGAGGATAAGTAGCTTGGATAATGACATGACTAATGTTCTTCCTTCATATCCCAAGGAGTGCGGGCTGGTGGTGGGAGCTGCAAATGTGCAAAAAAAAAAAAATTAAATCATGTGCTTGTATAAAATCCTAACTCATTCAATGAGACCTGCAAAATAGATCAAAAATTGCGGTATTTTATTTTATTTTATTTTATTTTAGCAGAGAGCCCATTTCCAATTTAGGTCTGGCATTTTTAGACAGCAAAATGTAATGTTGTAAACAAATAATACCCATCCATTATCCAAGCCGCTTATCCTCACAAGGGTAACAGGAGAGCCAGAGCCTATCCCAGCTAGCTTCGAGCGAAAGGCAGACTACACCCTGAACTGGTCGGCAGTCAGTCGCAGTACAGATATCGACACCATCACTGAGCGGGAAATGATCAATCTTTTGGGCTGGTGTTGTTGTGTTTTTTGGGTGGTAGTGGTGGGAGAGGCACATCCGACTTTCTAGCCAACGCTGGACTTGACTTGTGTCATGAGCAAGGCATGGCCACGCCCCTCTTGGCATTTGCCAGGCCACTGGGCGGCGCCACCTCTGACAGTTGTCGCCAGCTATTTGCCATTCAGTCTGAAATTAGATCAGACATTTAAGTTCGAGTTTTTTCACTAGTAGGTGCCAGTTCATTGCGTCGCATTTACAGCATTGGGACACCGTGTATGACCTGGCTTTGGAATAACACCATGCCCTTGTCTCGGAGTCCTGCATTTGGGCCCTTCCCCGCGCCTCTGTGCCCCTGACAACTTGTGGGCGTCAACTCGGAAACAACGCGGCGCGACGGAGGTCAACGGCTGATACAAGTGAGCCCGTGTGTACTCTTCTCGGCTGTCCATCGCGATGTCTGGAGAGTGAACCCTCTCACTACGCTTCACTGCCTTGGAAGCCAGCTCTGGCTTTCTGACTTTGGCTCAACGCTCTTGTGCACTGGATTCTCTGGGAAATTTATTTGTGGTTTCCCCGGTTTCAGACGCACTCGCAGACACCCGGCTCCCATCTCGCTGCGATTTTTACGACCCTTCAAAAGGTCGCCTCCGGAGCACGTTCTTCTCCCGGCTTCTCGCTCCCGCTCAGAAAAAACAGTTCTGTTTCCGGGTCTGGTCTCGCCACTTCTCGTGACAAATTTTGTTTTGACAGACCGGCTCCACACGTCCGGCGGAGTTGAAATCAGTTGGGTTGACTCCACCGTGCACGTGCTAGCAATGTTTGCTCTTGTTTTCGGGGAACGATTGTCAGCTCTTCTGTTTTTCATCCCTCCCATCTGGCTGCAATGTACAGTCCTTTTGCTAATGTACACAGAATTTTTACAGGGGAGAATTTATTTTTGCGCCGCTGATTCAAAGCATGTGGAGGAGGGCGAACAAACGGCGACGTTGACGCGCGTGACGGATTGGAGCGACCCTACGACGGGTGAAGGTTGCAGCGAGGCCTACCCGGACATCGCCGTATGGGTACTACGTTGGTCGAATAGCAATTTACCCGGCCTGACTTGATCAATAGGGGACGTTTACTTCTTTAGATTTCGCTTTCGTTTCCTGGTTGGGATGTCGAGTACCTCACTTTTCAACGTTACTGCGATGGTGAAAGACATTTGGAATACATCACCACATCGGTGTAAGTAAAGTAACAATAAGGCTATGGGAATTCTTGGGTTGCAATCACGTGATAATCGCCGCCATTTCTACAGACAAGCGAGGCGTTGCAGACGACATCGCCATGGCAACGTCCGCAAGACCCACGCGTAAGCGGCGAGCGGCGGACGTTTTCTGCCGACTTTAATTCACTCGACGACGTCGCCATAGCTAGATATGTACAGAAGATCAAACTCTGTGACGATATCGGTCCGTATACTCTCCACGACGACGTACTTTGAAAGGATCTGAAAGACTTCCCAGAAGTAGAATATCCGGATACTAGAAATACCCACGCTCGCCGCTTACAAAATGAGCAGAACAGACTTTCAAATAACCAATAACCATCAAATTTCGTTATATTTGCAAGTCACTTTTGTTGCCATTTTTCCCGATAACTCCATTGTATCTTCTCCTTCGTGCAATCAAACCTTTGGAACACGGAAAAATCGCTTCCCGATGTCTCCGTTTCCGCGATTTCCACATCGGTAGACGCAACAAAAATCTGGCATGATGACGACGGGCAATGGCGGTCAAGTGCCCGGATGAACGAGCGTGACGTCGCGTGCAACCCAGCCACACAAAATGAAAAGTGTGAGGAAATCTTCATTTAAAATTAAAGCAAAAAAAAAAAAAAAAACATCACTGCAATTTTATTCGAACAAAACAAACTGTATTTATGTTGATTTAGCATCAGAAATATGTCAAAATCCGCAAAATAAGAATCACTTGGGAATTCGCTCACCGATTCTTTCCATCGAGCAATAACGATGCAAATTTATGCATTTTTTTTTTTCCGGGGTGAGATAAAGTACAACCTAAGAGAGCGCGATTTCAAACTCCCGAGTCGCCAAGCTACGAAGTGAAAAAGGCCTCGTTGATGTCAGAAATGTCACAATCAATGAACTTAAATGTCTTATTTCTTACCTATGGTGGCCCGCGTGTGTCATTATTGATCAAAAGCAGAGAGATGTTGTTATTCTTCGATGTGTGGAGCTAAACTGAGTGTAAAAGCTCGACCTTGACAGATATTGTCTCGATTGTGCTTACCTGTGAGATATTTCCCGCTAGGGATTTTTTTTTTCCCCCTCGCACAAGTTATTACCGTTTATATCACCGTTTGAAAGCCTCCGCTCGTATAGTTCTGTTGCGTTGCTTGTTTGTTTTCACACGCGAACCTCGGACCGCTGTAATTACGAAGCGAGCCATTTTCCTCGCATAACCGCTAACGTGTCAGGGATTGATTGTCTCGGGATGCAAAACGAAGCAGACGCATCAAATACATTATTCATCGGGATGAAAATCGCGTGACGTTTCCAAAAAGAAGCTGCGAGGGAGCACAAAAAAAAAAAAAATCCAGTGAGTCAAACGCATAAAATGCTGCTTCAAGCCGTTGGAACATTTTTGCAAATTGCATAAGTGTTGTGTGACTGCCAAGCATCGCAAAAGAGCGACTTGGCTTGCTAATTCTTCTCCCAAACAAATGCGGTCCTCTTAAAAGACACAAAGAAAACCAGAACATTTCTGAGTGTCTGCGTTTGCGTTTGCTCTTCCTTTGTCAAGCACACAATTTCTTCGCTTCTTCAATATAAAGGCTGCCATTTTGTCCATTTGGCTGGCGAGCTCACCGAGCACGTTCGCAAAACGCGTTGTTCAAACGAGCCGCTCAAGGACAAAAACGATGAAAGGCGATTTCGGGCAGACAAGAAGCGGACAAAGCCGACGGAATAATGATTCCGCTGAAAAATGTGAATTAAGAGAAGCGTTGTGTGAAGCGACGGAGAGTTTTGACCGGCGATCCTCGGTAACCGTGAAAACACGTTAGCTTGTCGCGCTATCTTAGCAGCATAGGATTTTTTTTTTCATCACGAATTATAACAATTGATCTGAAGGTGCGCTTTTTTTTTTTTCTTTCAATGGAGACACTACAGAGGAATATTAAAGGTCCGCTGTCATGAAATGTATGACTTTTAGTATGTTATTAATGATAAAACGGCAGCCGGTATGAACCCGTCTGTTTTTTTCACCACAAAACGTGATTTTGACATAAATGGCTTTTTGTAACTCCCGCCATGAAAATCCTCTCGAGGGATTTGTTTTCGAGAAGAAGCAGGAAGTGACGTACAGGGCGGTAGCCCACTCAAGCGGTCTCGTCTGTTTATGCTAGTTTTACCTGCTGGAAGGTAGCTCGTTGTTCCTTCGCGTTAGCCAAAATGGCGCCTCGTTGCATTGCTGGACATTGCTTGAACACTCGGGAGGATGGATTTACCCTTCAAAAGTTTGGAAGAGGCCCGGTTCGTCGTGAAAAATGGATCGCACGGGTGCAAAGGACGAGACCTTCGTGGGTTCCAAATGACAGGTAGATGTGTATACAGCTACTAAAAAAAAAAAACAATAGTGGGGGGGGGGGGCATAATCCGTAAGTAGGGGTGCTGCTAAATGTGTCGATGTGCGCATCGGAAGGCTTCCGTGCAGCAGCCGCTGAAAGATGGCCCGCGCAGGCCTTTTGGATAGCCACCGGCCTTGTCTGCACGACTTCAGCCGGGTTAGCTCGTCGCTAGCTAAGATGAGCCACCGACAAGTGGATCGGACGGGGAGACAGTTTGGCTTTGGCGTCGAGGTGGATCAGGCCGGAAGGTGGTTTGACCGTGATCCGCATATCATCTAAATAGGGCTCGAAACGCTCCCCGCTCATATTTATTTTTTCGTATAGACTTTGAAGTGAATAATGTTACATGGATTTTTCATCTATTTTAGGATGTTTATAGGGATGACACTTGACCTTTAAGGGCATACAGAAAAATATTTCTTTCATATTACAGCTTAATTGAATTCTTGGACTATGGAATTGTGGCGCACTACGTCAACGGTGTTTCTTCTGATAATTACAAGACGTCTCATTACTGTTTGCAGGTTTCCCAGTTTGACCCGAACACAAAATCCGTCTCTTGTTTTCAACGCTTTACCGTTCAATATTCATGCAAACGATGCAAGCTAGAGGCTACATTCATTTTCATGAATTATGCGGCAAATGGGATCTGAACGTCATCATCTTCCATCATGTTTTCATCACCATCTGCTCACGTTTGTTTCCTTTTTGCGCCGCAAAGATAAAAGAGCCGCTCTGTTTTTGTACATTTCACCCCCCTCCCTCCGCCCCCGACATCAAAACCTTTTCATCCCGCTCGAATTACCCCGCCGAGAATTAACATCGTTTTTAAGATTATTTTCCGGCGGGACTGCGTCCGGAGATATTTTGTACACAATGAAATCGGAGCGTTAATTCGTGGCGTGAGCTCTTTTGCTTTTTTTTTAAGGGCCCTTGTTCAAATCAACAAGGGGAGTCCATTTTAAAAAGCGCGTTCGTATCGTTGCAGACGAGCGACTCAAATGGCAATTACGGCGAATGCCAGCGGTGTCATTTGCATGTAAATTGCCTTTTTATTTATCCAAGGTCAGTTTTAGCCCCGCCGCTGAATTTTGTTTTCTAATAAAGTGTTCGGCACCAGAGGCTAGCCGCCCGCCGCGCATTTTGATGCATTAAACGTTGATTAGCGTGCGCGATCGCGAAATCTTGTGACGGCGGTGAAATGGCAATTTGAAGACCGCGTTCGGAGTTCGAACCTTTTATGGAAGTAAATAAGGGCCAAATGGATATTAATTAAAAATGCCCCTAAATAATGTCAATGCTGCATTTTTATATGCATATTTTGACTGCGTTTTAAAATTCACATTGTTATTTCAAAGTCATCACACATTGTAGTTCCGGCTTCCCTCAGAGGGCCGTTGTGACTGTGAAACAATAAAAATATTTAATCGTATCATCATATTTAGATCATCAATTTATGAACTGGTTTTGGAAGCAGAAATAAAGGGCAGTGTGTTTTTCAACTGGTAACACAAAAATGCTTTTAATATCTCAACTTCATCATTTACTGTAATGACGTTTTGAAATTTTGGTACAGATTTTGCAAGAATCATGAAAATTGACACTCGAGATTTGGCTCCGCGGGCCACATAAAATCAGGTGGGGAGCCGAATCTGGCCCCCGGGCCCTGAGTTTGACACCTGTGAGTTACGTTTTCTTCGTCACGTGACGTCACATACTTTATCTATCTATCTATCTATCTATCTATCTATCTATCTATCTATCTATCTATCTATCTATCTATCTATCTATCTATCTATCTATCTATCTATCTATCTATCTATCTATCTATCTATTAGCCAGTTGAATCGCAGGAGACTGAAAATATTGCATTTGAAACTTGAAAGTTTGATTATTATTTTTTTCCTACGCCGAATTTGTTAACATTGAAAAGTTAAACTGAAATCCATCTCTTGAAAATGTGATGACTTTGAAATAACAATGCAAATATTAAAATGGTGTCAAAATATGTTATACAAAAATACAACATCAAATTTTCAGCGGCATTTTTAATTCACATCCTAGTGGCCGTACTGCAGCGTGTTCGGAAAGTCACCGTGCGCTTATTATATTTTATTAAGCGACATTTGAATATTGGGATCGAGTGCTTTTTGTGTAAACGTGACCACGACTAGCGTGAATAATGTCGCGACGCAACATGTTTCATTCTTTTTTTTCGTTAACCTTTCGTGAGACGCAACGAAAGCAGCACGTGATCTACGTACCTTGAAGCACAAAAAAACGAAGACTAGCGTTTTCCCTCACCTGCCGCACATTCCTCCAAATGGACACAATCTATCAACTTAATTCCCTCAATCAGTCCTCGACAGACGAGGATTTGGTCTTGTGTGACTCTGCATATCTTAGCCTTACGGGAGGCTATTTGCTGTAAATAGCTGGCTGCGCCCCCCCCCCCCCCGCCCCCCCGGAAATGCTTTATGGCATGTGACGGCGGGATAACGGCTCGACTTTACAGTCGAGCGCGCCGCTTTTCTATTTGTGCTCCGCAAAAGGAGTGAAGCTCGCTTCTCCGTCACAGACTATTTTTTTTTTTGGGGGGGGGGGATATATATCGTCTGGGTAAACATGTCACAATATAAATTCAACTAAAAGGAACAGTTCCATTGTGTGAAGAACCGTACGATATAACCCCAACGAGACCGAATAGAAACTGTGGGCTAAAATGGGTGGATCACGCTTAGAGATGATTTCAAACCATTTTTTTTCCACCATTAATATGACCCAATGTCTTAGCTGTACAACTTAATTGAAAAGAAGTCATCTTTTTGAGCAAACAAGTCAATATAAACATCTGTATGACCTTTTTTTTTTTGCAATAAAACCATGCCCAACATCATGCCCTTGTCTCGGAGTCCTGCATTTGGGTCCTTCCCCGTTGCCTCCGTGCCCCTGACAACTTGGGGTGTCAAAGGTTGTGTTCACTTGCATATTCGCCCAGCGCTCCACCCACCCAAGGGGCCCGTTATTGTGGGCGTCAACTCGGAAACAATGCAGCGCGTCAGAGGTGATAATGTGATTGCAAAAGTGTGCACACCCACTCGTGAGTCAGCCATGTTTGGGTAGAGTAGCCAAAAATTGGACTCAAGCAATAAAAGTCGTACTTTAGAATAATAATGACTCAAATAAAAACGAAAAGTAGCCCTCCAAATAACTCACAGTTATTTGGCCTCACAGTTCTGAGGTCCCGGGTTAGTTCCCGACCCCGCCTGTGTGCCCGTTGACAGCTGGGATAGGCTCCAGCACTCCCCTGCGACCTTCGTGAGGATAAGCGGCAAAGAAAATGGATAGATGATGTGATAATGTGGTTGCAAAAGTATGCACACCCACTCATGACTGGAGGTGTGGGTGTGTTCATGGGGAGTCAGACATGTTTGGAAAGAGTAGCCAAAAATTGTACTCAAGTAATAAAAGTGTTACTTTAGAATAATCTTCTTTTCCTTTCGGCTTGTCCCATTAGGGGTCGCCACAGCGCGCCATTTTAGATGAACTCATATTTGTTTGGCAGTTTTCCTGGCACAACCACTCTCCATTTAGCCGGGGAGATTACTTCAGAATTATAATGACTCAAATAAAAATAAAAGTAGCCCTCCAAATAATTACTTGAGTAAGAGGAGGAAAGTATTAATTGAAAAAAAAAATACTCGAGTATTGTATTGAATAACTGGTGAATAACTTATTATTTAGTCAATACATGTCAAATAGAATAAAAGTAACTGTAATGATAGTATTCTAGTAGATACTCAAATAAAGAAAACTCTTAACTTTTTCCTTCATCAAAAATGTGAAAAAAATTGAAGTTGAGGAATGTGAAAAAAGCCCTTGTCTCCTTCAATTTATTTATTTATTCCCCACTCGTATGGAAAGCTTGGCTTTGGAAGAAAAAGTTTGGACACCCCTGTTGGAATGAATATGAAGTTCAATTGTTTGGCGTGAAAATGGGGAATATTCTGTGTTCGATACCGGGACAAAATAATCACTACGACTGGCGATACAAATGCCCTGAACAACCCCCCATCATGGCAACTTGCGAATTAGCATAAAAGCCAGCAACCCTCGCTTTGCACATCACATTGACGCTAAAACGATAAAGATGCCTTCGTAAGACATAAGCAAGCAAGTGGCATAAATCCCGCTTCAAAAGGCGTTTACATAATCCCGGCAGGTTGTGAAAGAATCTGGAATCAAAGAACGTGAGTGTAAAAATATTTCTGGGGGGTACATTTCTTCATCGTCAAATTGTTTTCTTATCTTCCATGTGGTATAAATCGCCCTCAGCAAGTGACCTCCCTTTTGCGGTCAAAACGTTTACTGTCGCGTTAAAGTCAATTATTTTAGTGCCTCCTTCATTGTGTCACGCTTTTTTGTGTGTTTCCAGTCGACGCGATCTCTTGAATTTTTGACAAGCTCCTGCTTTTTAAAGAATATCTATCAAGAATTCAGTGCTCTCAAAGCGTCCCCTAAATGCCGCACTTGCTGCATGCATTTAAATAGAAATATTACCAAGACGGACGCTGACGTTGGGGAAGGGTTTTGCGACTCCGCACCGTCTCTTAATGCTTCCCCTCGCCTGTAATTGGATGGAGAGGCCTGCAGAGAGAATTTGCCCAAAACATTTGACCTCCTTCTCGGCCGCAGTTGATTCCGCGTTCAATCTCTTATTCGTGGCGGCTCTTTTGACAAATGACCAATTATGGCTGTCAGACGTTGGAGTTGTTTGCAAAGCGCTTGCAGAAATGCCCTCGCGGGTTAAGAAAAACAAAACAAAAAAAAAAGGTCTTCAACTCCTAATAGTAGCAGTGGATCACGCAACCTGCTGTGCAAATATGTGCCCGTGTGCCGAGTTATAAATCTAACCCCCCCCCCCCCCCCCCCCCGAGAATAGATTTGCCTTTGTCTGCAAAAAAAAAAAAAAAGGCCCGCGGAATGACTCCCGGCCCGGCCCGGCACCTGCGAGCCGCCTGCCGATATATATCTTCGCAACCGCCGCGCCGGTGGCTGTAAACTCTGGACTTTTATTTGACAAACCGGATAAATCTTCGCACTAATTTGTCAACGGCGGCGCAGAAAGGCGGAGAAAATGGTCAATCTCGAAAAGGTTAGACCCAATAAACATCGCTGTCGTAAAGTTGTCATTTTTTTTTATTATTATTTGATTTTATTGCATGTTGGCCTGGCACACACTGCAGGCGATCTATGCTCACTTGAAAGAGCATCTTAGATTGTTTTTTTTTCCCCCACATTGCTGAATGAGAGGTCCGATTTATTGTACATTAAAAAAAAAAAAACTATTTTGTACTTGAATAATAATAATGTAATTACAAGTATTAAAAATGACATATCTGGGATTCAGATTTTCCGAGTTAAAACTGAATTCCAGATACCTGGAACAGTTTCGCCTCGGATGGATGACGCCGCCTTTGCTATTCGGGTCTATGTTGTTTCTCATTGTACGTTTGAAGGGCTCCACAATTCGGTTGCGGAAATCTACTGGTGAAATCCAAATATCTGAACCGTGGATATCTGGAAATCCAGTTTGAGTGATCTACATCATTTCGACTAGTCATAATTCCAGTTACAGACAGCATTTAATAACGCCTAAATAAAACAGATACCTTAGAGCGCAGTAGAGATCTTGAATCGAGGTGAATTACCGCTATCTAGAACTGGAATTATGACTAGTCAGAATCAAATTGTACATACCTCAAATTAGAGTTATAGATATTTACAATTCAGTCCTGCTAAAAATTTTCTAAAGAAATTCTACAGAAAGCTATAGAATTCTATAGAACTTGTACAGAACAACTTGTTCTATAGAACTTTGCTTGTGATTTTCAATTGAATTTCTACAGAACAATAGAATTTCTACAGAAATTGGGTCCTAAAGTTCCATAGTTCTTTTGAAATTCTTTCGAAATGTTCTATAGATTTTTTTTTTAGCAGGGGTTGCAGACATCTGCGGACAAGTAAACTATTCCTTATTAGTGGTGTTCCGAAAGACTCAATACTAGGTCCAGTTTAAATGTCAACCTTTATTTACAAGCTGTAGCATGGTTCATCATGTACAAATTGACTTTTATTAATTATTCTTTCTTGTTTAATGAAACATCCTAAAATTCTGCCAAAACCCAGTCTAAATTGGAATTGGTGTGAAGGAAGTATGTATGTCGAAGCAATAAATCTGAAGCGAGCAATCGAGTTTTTACATCAGTTTAGCCCAGGGCAAGGGTCAACTACTTGCAGTTTTCAGTATTCGTGGCAGGGCTCAGTTCCTTACAGTAAAGAGGTGCGGCATCCCACAATCAGATAAACCGAAGACGTCAGCGCTGGCATCTGGTGTGACATAACACTCGTCAAACAAGGGAAGGGAAAAGAAAACCTGACAGCCCTCCTCCTGTACAACCTTTTCCATGTCAGCGCAGAACATTGACCGGTAAAGACGTAAAGGCGGCGCGTGACTGCGGCGAGCAACCTCAGACTCACATTATTTAATTTGTCCGAACGTCTGTTCAAGTCCCCAAAGTACTCCTCAGATTAAAAAAAAAAAAAAATGCCAGAAGCAGCTGGCAAGGCATCCAAACGTGTTTCTAAAGCCTAATATGGAACACGGTCTTGGGGAGATCAAAACAACACGTGTTCAGCTCCAAATCTGAACCACCAGGCACTAATTGCCCAACGTAGACACTTGGTCTACGTGGTCGGATGAGTTTGTGCTTCACGGTCCCGAGTGCAAGTGTAGTGCTTAGTTAATTAATTTGAAGGCGGGTGAGAGAACGTCGACCACTTTTGGGTACAAGCAACAAGTCTGTCTCTACGTCTTCCGAGTCGAGAGCGCGTCACTTTCCAGAACTGCGGCACTTCGTTCTCCTGTTGTGATTGGAATAAAGATAAATATGCGAGCTTCTTCAGTCTGAACGCAAAACCTCTCGTGTATAATCATCCCAACATCTCCTGGCGGGAGTGTAATCTTAAATCCAGCCTTGTTTTCCTTGGATGCCGCATCTGGTAAACTCGAGATTTTCTCCTTCCTCTGGAGCGAACAAGAAAAGATTTCCTACAGCGCTGCCAGACCCCCGCCCCCATTAGTAATGTATTCCAAAGTGCTGAATCTGAAATCTCACTGTCATCCCATGCTGAATTATTGGGGGGGGGGGGGGGGGGTTATGGTTTTTTAATGTACTGTAGAAAGTAAAGCGGTAGGGCAGAGACTTTTGACTTCAGGGTTTATTTGCTCGAGGACCTCAACAATGAAGGGGTCATTTCCGAGGCTCAATCTTGCATTTGTCGGTAATCTTGAAGGACTGGAGGCGGGGGTGGGGCGTGGGTATGCATCATTGGGGGTTAAAAGCCCAGTAATGGAAATAATACCCAAGCACCCTTGGCCCAAAAGATTGTTTAGCACGGTAAGCTAGCTGCGGTTATGCGGACGCGTCCGAATGTGGAACGTTGACACGCGCGCCGTTCACGTCGAGTTTTGATGAGCTGATCCCTCTAAGACCTCGTCCCAAATGGAGCGCGGAAGATTTCTCATTCTCTTGTTGGAAAATCGTTAGCGTATCATGGAATCTTTAGCCATAGATATCATCATCTCACTTAGAATAATGACTAGTGAAGAAAAATGAGCCACCAGATGCAAAGATGAAGCCGTGCACTGAATTTTGTGTTCGATATCCAATTTGCCTCGCTTCTTCTTTATTTTCACGTCGCCAAAGATGTGACCTAAAGACCATAAATAAATAAATAGCCTAGCCTTTTTTTTTTTTGGATTGTGTAATTGCAATCTTTCCACCAAGAGCCCAAACCAGAAGTGTTGTGTGCTCAACCGGAGAGGAACTGCTAGACATACCAACTACGAAAACTGGAAAAAAAAAAAAAAAAAATGAAAAATGTTCTAGCCGTTAGCTTGTAACTCTGTTGCCGTGGAAAATGAGCTCTTGTTAAGTCCTGACCCGGAGGCCACTGTTGCAAAATTCGAGAAAGACATAACATAACATACAGATCGCAGAGTAAACGCAAACCACCACATTTTAAAACTCAAACTATTCATATATTATGGCATAAATCATGTTCAGAATGGATTAATACACGAAAAACAGTAATCGAGATGAAAACATTTCTACATTTCGGCCCCGACTAAATGGTGACATCAGCGAGCGCAAAGAGATTCTAGCGTAGATTCCACAAATTCCAGTTGAGCTACCTTAACCAATCGCATGCTTTTAGCCTAGCGCATGCGTTAGCTAAAAGCACACCTCGAGACTCACTAGCAGTTTGTCATCTCCTGCAAGCTTCCTCTTCCAGGGAAATTGCACGGCTCTATAAAGACAGTGACGTTTATACGGTTTAAAATGCAACGTTATCCGTTTTCATAAGTACAAGCAGCATAAATGAACCTTTTTGACGTTATTTTCCTCCATTTAGTATCGCAGCAGATCATTTAATCCGCCGTCTTTTGTCCGGCGAGCGATTTAACGAGCGCTTCCCCCTTCACCGCTATATCCTCCCCATTACCGAAAACCCAGTGGACCCGGCAGATAGGTCAAAACGCTCTGAGCTCTATTCATTAATATAACATGTTCGCAAAACTGGGCTGGCAGCCATCATTTTCCCATCCATTTGAGACGGGATTTATTACGGAGAGACTGCGGCCTCGCTGTGTCTAATTGCTCTTTTGTCCCGGGTTCTCCCGAGGTTCTGACACCGGGAAAGGTTGCCGAACGACAAATCCGGTGTGGAAGTAACACCGTTAATTCCATAATTCAGTGTCGATTTCTGTCGGCTTTGTTTCGGCTGCGGAAGGTTTGTGTGTTTTTCCCCGCACCGGTTGCCGTCATCGGGCTCCATCGGGACATTTTCTCGTTAATTGTGCTGTCAAACTTAAGGAATTTTGGAAATATAACCAAAAAAAAAAAGTTTTTGAAGAATAAAATAAATACATAGATAAATGGATGAATAAATAAAGACATTTAATTACAAATAATTAAATAAAATAAGAAAAAAATAAAAGCTTTTGATATTTGACTGCAATGAATTTGACCGTCGCTTGTCAAATTTCATAACCCTAAAATGGATTTTGGTGTGTTTTGAATCAGGGAAATCGTGGTTACGGTGGGAATCTTGAAACTATGATGCTGTACATGCCATAAACGTGTGTGTGTGTGTGTGTGTGTGGTGTGTGTGTGTGGTGTTGTAACAGTGTCCAAGAGAGTGCTTGAGAGAATCCCAAGAAGGTTCTGGTAGCCATCACATTTTCTCAGGTTCTTCTTCTTCTTTCCCTTTGGGCTTGTCCCGTTAGGGGTCGCCACAGCATCTCGTGCAGCTTCTTCTCTAACACCCGCTGTCCTCATGTCCTCCCTCACAACGTCCATCAACCTTTTCTTTGGTCTTCCTCTCCCTCTTTTGCCTGGCGGCTCCATCCTCGGTACCCTTCTCCCAACAGACTCACTCTCTCGCCTCTGAACATATCCAAACCATCGAAGTCTGGTCTCTCGAACCTCGTCTCCAAAACATCCAACTTTGGCTGTTCCCCGAATGAGCTCATTTCTAATCCAACCTGTTCACTCCAAGCGAGAACCTCAGGATCTTCATTTCTGCTACCTCCAGTTCTGCTTCCTGTTTTTTAAGCCATAACATTTTCTCACGTTCCCGGAGAAAATCCCCCCCTTTCGGTCTTTGAAGGTTCAAGTGCAAATCTCGTCTCATCAAAATCTTAATAGCCATTCTTTCTCGTCTTGGGTAAAATAAGACATCACATTGTTTGACAGTAGATGTATTTATCCCTAAAGGAATGATGCAAAACGTTAACATGCGCTGAAACATCGGTAAACATTAACAAGTATTAATGTCGCAGAGGGCATTAATGTCGATACGCCCGATTGGGTCGGAGATCACGACGAGGTGCTGAGGCTTCAGGTCCTTATCGCCTGTCTTATTCTCCTCTAGCCAAAACGCGACCCCCATTTAGATGAGCACTGCACCCATGATTAAATGCAGTTGAGGGGCTGTGCCTCGCCCCTCGTCGGCTGACACGTTCAACTAATTCACCGCCGCTTAGCGTGGAGCTTAATCGACAGCTGTGGAAAGGGCTTGCGTTTGTATCCCCGAGCGCGGAGAGGACGCGCACGAGAATCGTTTCCATTTTATACTGTGCGAGTGATTGGTTCGCCATCGGCTACTTTGCTGTATGAAGAACGCCCGGGCCATGAGATGATCCTGTCCGGTTTGAGATATTAAATTAAACACTTGTTTAACACCAAAATCCTCCGCGTCCTCCCACTCACAAGTCCGCGAGGGTTCTGCAAATAAGTAGCAACAATAACGGACTTCTTGGGTTCCATCTCGTTATGCCTCGCGGTTAACATGACGGGAATCGCCAGCAGCCAAGTGTCAAGTTTTGTGTACACGCAGCCCAGATGCGACGGCTCAGCGCCATCATCCATTTTAATTAGGCCGGCTCCGGTCCGCAGCGATGGCGTATTAGCGCGCTTGCCTGGGAATTAAACAGCTGTCCTTGGAGCATGTCGATGCCCTTTGAGCCACCAAAATCTCTGCCGGCAAGTGCCTCAGCTGCCGCGCTCCGGGGTCAGAGGTTAGACGGGTCTTATTAAAGTTCAGCCGGAGGCAATAACGGGAGTCGCATTGCCGGATAATTTATCTCGTCGGGAAAGCCGAGGCTTCCGCGATAACGGCTTCTCGCTACGAAACGGCGGCGGAGTCGGTTCCCATGGTGGAAATAAGACAATAGCAGCTACCGCTCGTTTGAACACATTTCAAAGCAGAGAAGTTGATTTTTTTTTTTTGACGACCCTCCGACGCATTTAAGAAAACGACTTTATTATGTGTTTATATAGCCGTCTCTTTGTGCACAAATCTTCCCGGTTCATTAAGCCGACGGGCCTTGTGAGCGTTACTTTCACACCGCAATAAATACATTCCCTTTTAAGTGTTGTTTTGTCCCGTGAGTAATTTTAATTAGGAATCTCTTTATTTTTCTCTCCCTCCCGTGTGGGCTCGCGTTTTAGGCCTTTGGAAAAGCTTTTGGCCGTGAACGCGCGCCGCCAAATTAGACGCCGATCGTAGGCAGGAAGCAACGAGACGCTGACGTTCTGTTCCAGATGCAAATGAGCGACGTGTGAAAAACGAAAAATCAACTACAAATAACGCCGAGGCCTTCCGGTTGACCCAAATATGGATGTCGTTGGTAGCTGGAGTAAGTATCGTAATGGGAAACAAAGACAAAGTGATATTTTTAGGTTGGTTGAGTTATTTTAAACTTCGTCAAAGCAACGCCGTGTTTACATTTTACTGTAAACATTACCTACTTATTCAGTGCTAGTCATTTTCCAAAATGAGTTTTTGACTGATCTTTCTAGATCCGCAAAATATGCCCTGTAACAATAGAAGCACTGAACCGAACTTCTTTCACCAAAGAAGTTCATGTGCAGCTTTTCCCATTCATTGGTAATCAGCTGTAGAAGATGAGTTCACTAAAACGAGTGAAAATGTGATTTTTTTTTTTTGTGACTAGAAATAGCAACAAGATTTATTTTCACGTTTTTGACGTCTCAAACATTGTCAAACTGTCAAAACTTTGTCAGAACTGAAGAAAGAGATACTGTACCATTTTTAGCTGCGACGAGATCTCAAGTACTCTTTAGAAACTGATGACTACGTAGCCAATGGATCCAGTTTCTCCCTAGTGGGATGTACAAAAAAATGTACTGTACAAAGTAAGAGAGAAGTCTTTTCATTCCACCGAAGTGTATCACGTCGATCTGACGGCGATCCGTCCGTCAGCGTCCGTGACCGCCTCATCCAGTCGAGGAGTCGGTGATTGACGGCTGAGCTCGCACGGCTTCGGACGGGATTGCTAACACAGACCAGAGACCTGTTGCCCGGCTGATTGAATTCGCCGAATGATTGGCAGGTGTCTCGGTCTCGCCCTCCCGAGACGAGTCCTCGCCTGAACCCGAAACCTCCACCCTCAGTCTCCCTTCAGACTTTGGGCTTGTTTAGGTTGACATTAGACTGCCAACAAAGCGGCATCTGGGCCCTGATGTGTTTGCTTCACGTCTGCTCTCGAGAGATTGAAGCCCAGCCAGCCATTTGTAATTAAAAGCGCATGAAGGCAGCCCAAGCCCCCCGTTTCTTTTCTCTCTGAGTCAGACGGTCGAAACGGGATCCACTCGATGACCCGGTTCACCGACCTCCAGGGAGTGTTTTCCAACTTTTTAAGCTAGCGTTTATCGCGTATCAAGATGGTGTTTATTGATCACATCCCGACTCGGGGTCGACCCAAGTTTAACCTGTCAAAACGTAGGTTTTAATCCGTGCCGCAAATGAGGAACGTGAGGTTCGCCGCGAAAACCAGATGAGGGGAAAGTGACGTGTGCCCTCGTTACGGGCAACCCTCGATTCACGTCAGGATTTTTTCTTCTGGCCTTGCCTGTTCCGTGTACGAAGAAGAACCGACTCCAGCCAACCCTCAAATCTCTAACAGGCACGGTCTGACCAAACAAAGCCGCTATTACGTCCACCCCGAATGAATTCATGCTAACGGCGCAGCAAAGATTGAATTGCTACCCTCGTCATTTTTTAGATTTTTAAAAATTGTGGCCATAAATCAATCTGTCCCAACTTTTGTACCACTAAAGCTTGGGAAAAATCTCACAGCACAACACCAAAAGTTAATTACTGTCTGTACTTTCTGACATCTAATAGAAGGCAGTTCATTCTGTTCTGCTTGTCACTATACGTCACAGGCATAGATACCATTGTACGTGTTGTTAAAATAATACGAATTACAACTATTTAAATGTATTTGGATAATTTCCCTCAACGCACACGACGCTGTACCCCAATTAGTTGCCAGGCATTTCTTCCACGTAGCCCCTCCCACAAACAAATGTCCACCTTTTCCCGTCAGGAACAAGTCATCTCCGCAATTAGAACCGTTTGCCGCTATAATTCACTCGTGCAAATTTATTGCTGCAGGGCAAAACCTTGCTCAAATTCACATCCATCCATTTTCCTTTGCCACTTATCCTCACAGGGGTCGCAATTTTTTTTTTTAATCTATACTAAAAAGCATTTTTTTCCCCACAGACGTGTCAAGAGTGGTATCGTAACGGGGGGTGGGGGGGGTCGGTATTTATCGGACAAAATACAGAAAAACCTGGAATGGATTCCTTTTGGCATTTCAACACATTTCAAAGGGGAAAACAAACGTGGGGGCGCGAGTTGTAAAGCATGTTTCAGACAATGCGCTTCACATGATAAAAAGCACTTAAATACAAAAGTGAAAACATTTGAAAATGAAAAGCACAAAACAAAACGGCTTTTAGTGCAAGAAAGTGGAAGTACTCTAAAAGTTTTTTTCCCCCATTGGGATAATGTTAAACGACACTCACAGCCATATATTCTTTATCCACACGAAGAACATCCATCAATTTTTGGCTATTCTACACGGCTGACTCCCCATGAACACACCCACATCTCCAGTCATGAGTGGGTGTTCGCACTTTTGCAACCGCATTATCGCAGATGTTTATATATACTTCCATCCATCCGATGTCTTTGCCGCTTATCCTCACAAGGGTCACGGGGAGTGCTGGAGCCTATCCCAGACTAACTGATTTGCTGTCTTTGACGATGAAATGTCATTGGCAAAAATACCATTTTTTTTGTTTGTTGGGTGAAAAGGTGACGATTGTGTATTTGAACTCTTTGCTAGCCAAAACAGCAGCACCGGTCGAACATTCCAACTCACCTAAAAAAATTGGGTTGCATATTGATAAGTAATCCGAGGACAAAGTCGGGAAAAAACATGCCACCTATCTGTGACGGATTCATAATTCGTTTGTATGCACGCAAACACTGGCACAGATCAATTCCACGTCTCTTGTTTCCTACGGCAGCAATCGATCGACAAATTGTAGGCGGACTCGCGTCCCCGAACTGGTTGTTCCGACGGTCCACCGCGGTCATGGTCCCCATTCCCGAGTCGGAATTGTCGCGAAAGCGATCGATTAGCTCATCGCATCTATCGGTCAACCAACACTGACTCCAAAAACGCAAACCTCCAATTATGTATTTTCTCGATCCGAAGAGCAACTCCATTTCTATCAGGAGCTGAAAGACAGCGCCCCCCCCCCCCCCCATTTTTTTCCTCCACACACACCGCTTTCCTTCTCCAACAAAAGCCGCCGCATCACGGCGGGCAGAAGCCATTCCCCGCTTCAAAGGACTTCCAAATTGAGGTCTGGAAAGGTGCAACGCGCGACCCGTGAAGCCAAAATTTCACTCTGCTAAAAAATCCGCGGCTTCCAATGCTAATACCCGGCTTTTCTTGTTAGAGAAGACGTGCGGCCCAGAATGGATCTTGGCCGGAGGTGGAGGTGCCGCCATTGTCCGTCTGCTGCCTCGCGCCGCCTTCCAGCTGTGTCGACTCCCGACCTTTCGCTCTTTCAATCAACATTCGAAGGCGCAGACGCGTTGCGCTCTCGCGTGCGTGTTCAGCCGCACGAACGGTCTCCAGGATACAGCGTCTTATTAAAAATGCTATTGATGTAGTAGCATTTTTTGGGGGTGGGGGGGGAGTTGCTAGGGCGTCTCCGCTGTCACGAGGAACGGCAACGGGTCTGAGACGATATCACAGCCCTCCCTAATTGTAATCCAATGTAGGTCAACATATGCATGCCAAAATGTTCACTACGCAGTCAACCCTCATTTAGGTGAAATAGATCAAATCCATGAAGTAGCGACCGCATATTTTTTCAAATGACATTATATTTTTACGGGCCGCGTGGTGGCTCAGCTGGTAAAGCGTTGGCCTCGCAGCTCTGAGGACCCGGGTTTAATCCTGGCCCTGCCTGTGTGGAGTTTGCATGTTCTCCCCTTTGCCCGCGTGGGTTTTCTCCGGCCACTCCGGTTTCCTCCCACATCCCAAAAACATGCAACATTCATTGGACACTCTAAATTGCCCATAGGTGATTGCGAGTGCGGCTGTTTGTCTCTCTGTTCCCTGCGATTGGCTGGCAACCAGTTCAGGGCGTACGCCACGTCCTGCCCGTTGACAGCTGGGGTAGGGTCCAGCACTCCTGCGACCCTCGTGAGGATAAGCGGCAAAGAAAATGGATGGCTATATTTTTACGACGTAATCTTTACCTCACTCCTATTAAGCGCAAGTCCCGTTGACCAAATGCTTATCGACACGTTCTATCCTCTTAAATATATTTTAAACAATGTACAGTAATACTTCGCAGATCAGAAAATGGTTGGATGACGGATTTATGTGCGGGGGAAATTCAACTCGTACCTCGGGGCACCGCTTTATTTGTCGCCATTCGCTTCCCACGACCGCGCACGCTCACATTAAAGCGATCCGATCACGTCGCCGCTGGCATCTCCGGCGGCGCCCGCCGGTCCCTCGGCCCGAGCGGAAACCAAATAAATCCGCGTGCACCCGCCGCCGAGCCCGCCGCCGGTCTCTCCCGTGGTCCATCTGTCACCGCCTTCCCGCAACGCAACCGATCTCGGTGCGGGTCGTCAAAGCGATGGGGAAAGCAGAGCCGACGTGTCGTTTCTCGGTGGGCAGACTGAACACGTGCTAGTAGTCAGCGGGGCTCGGTTTCTTTACGACATGTCATTGCCGCATTTATTTTTGTTATATGAAGTAACCCGAACTAATAAATGAAAGGGGAACCTGCGCTTTTGGTTCTGAAGTGGTTGAAATGAAATCATGAATCACGTTGCAGGGCATGTACGCGTCTGTCCAACTCATCAATTTTTACTTAAATCAAACCCATTTCAGACCAGATTCCAGATTTCTTTTTTTAGCGGCGTCGTTTTGAAGTCTGGTCCACTGGCAGCCCTCGATCTGGTCTTACGGCACGAGATGAATTTCTGGCGAGCCAGTAAATTTAGTCGAATTCAATCTTTCAAAACCCCTTTCTCCAAAGTGCGTGCGCAATTTACATTAATATTAAAACATAGACGAAGCATTTAAAAATATTATTCAATAGTTTTATCCCTGCCACATGCGTTAGACATTTAAACATGAAAGTGGATCTCCCGCTTGGATAGTCCGCCGGCATGGTCACTTTAGAGTGCCTCGTTGTTGGCTGCGAGTGCATGCATATCACGCAGAGAAAGACAGAACTGTGACGGGACGTTTTGGTCCTAAAAAGTCCGACTGGGCAGCAGGCGTGAGGGCAGCGGGCTGATTTGGAGTGCCTCGTTGTCACAGTGGGGAACTGCCCTGCGATGACGCCGTCGGATATATTCCGGCCACCAGAGGCTTTAAGCAGATGTTTTAGCGGCTCAGGTATGTCGTTATGTGCAGACGTACGAAAGACACTAGACCACAGGTGTCAAACTCAAGGCCCGGGGACCAGAATTGGCCCACCGGAGGATTTTATGAGGCCCGCGAAGGCAAATTGAGTTTTAACTTCCGTGATTTTTTTGTCCAAATCTGTGCCAAAATATCAAATTGTCATATCATAAATGATAACGTTGAGATACTGCAAGCATTACTGTGTACCCAAGCATCAGCACTACTTTAAAAACACATTAACCTCGATTTCTAATTCCCAAAACTAGCTTATACATTTTGCGTGTAATCAGTCATTGCAGCCCTCCGGGGGAAACCGTAACTACAATGTGGCCCGTGACAAAAATGAGTTTGACCCCGCGGCGCTAGACGAAGTAGATTACAACTTTTCAGGTTGTCGCAGTGCTATTTGATTGACCGTTGAGTCCCGTTAATTTGTTAGCTTCGACGTCGGGAGGCAATTCACGGCGCGAGTTTACAAAACGCACAGTTTAAGCCCAGTTTTAGGAACCATGGGAGATTTTCAAGGGTTGCAACTTTCAAGGAGCTTATCCAGTGGTTCTGTTACATTTTCCTGAAGTCGTTTAACATTCCAATCTCTGATTATGTTTTCTGACACCCCCCCCCCCCCCCCGTTTGATATGCTAGCCCGTGCGTCCGGGCGCGAGCACGTTTGTTCCCTGTCATGTTCTTGAACTCGCATCCAGCCGAGATCTGAGACAGTTGCCGTCGTGTCAAAGCGATCCCTAACAAGCTGTCAGCTCAAATTTCATCGAGCATGCATCAGCGCTCGCCAACTTGCCATCCGTTTGGACAGATTGAACCGCTCCTGTTCAAACATCGCGCACTTTTTGGACCGCGTCCGTGCGGATGATGATAGCGTCACAGTATGGCAAGAGAGGTAAACCCTACTTCCTAAAAAATTGCAATATTCATGCACTCAACCAAGCACTATTTGTCAAATGACGAAAACTGTCGAAATAAAGTTTTGCTCAGCAACTAGCATTGATATCAACTCTGCTCAATGCTAACTTTTCCGCTGTCTAAAGGTACTACCGGCCAGGTACTATTTGTAGTACCCGGTCTGTCTCGTACAATTCGCCACTGCACTCTCTGATTACCCTCTCCTCAGCACCTCTATTTATTTAGTTTCAAAACGCCCCTTATTTACATGGATTTTGCAAAAAGGAGACGGCAAGCAGAGCAAAGCATTCTTCATTGCAGGCACAGAACAGTTCCTTAATTGGAGCAGAGCCAAGCATTTCTTCATTGGAAGCAGATGTATGATAATTATATTCGCAATTATTCCGACAGTACATCATTGTAATCCATTGCAATTATTGGAGAGACTGTTTACTGAAATCATAGTTGCTTTTTCAATTTTTTTTTTTTATGATTACATGGAACAGCTGAAGTGCCAACCAGACTCCAGCTAATATCATCACTCACTTGGACACACCCATTAAGGCACGGGTGTCAAACTCCTTTTTTCTCGAGGGCCACATTGTTGTTCTG
This sequence comes from Syngnathoides biaculeatus, assembly GCF_019802595.1. Taxonomy (NCBI): domain Eukaryota; kingdom Metazoa; phylum Chordata; class Actinopteri; order Syngnathiformes; family Syngnathidae; genus Syngnathoides; species Syngnathoides biaculeatus. The sequence goes on along the minus strand of NC_084662.1, from coordinate 8,909,511 downwards.
GTTTCCCACGGTGGGCCATTATGACTGTAGAATAAAAATATTTAATCATCTCATCACATTTATATCAGAAATCAGATATCAATCCTTAATCCTTGATCAGAAATCAAAGATCTTGTTTTTAAACTCTTCACGTTTGGTAACAAAAAAAATGCCCGTCATATCTCAACTTTATCATTTGCGATATATGACTATTTGAAGTTTTGGTACGAGAATCACAGAAATTGACGCTAGATTTGGCTTGGTGGGCCACGTAAAATCATGTGGCGGGCCAGATCTGGCCCCCGGGCCTCAAGTTTGACACCAGTGCTTTAAAGGCACACATCCAACACACAAGTACTGTTGTATAGTAATTATGTGCATTTTTTAACATGCTGCTATCAAGTTTTATTGTTTTTAGTTGACTGCTTTTTTTTTTTTCGTTAAAAATATGGCAAATACATTTTTGGGGGGTGGAATACATTTTGGTGTAATTAAATGGAGTAAATTGATGACAATTTTAGTCTCGGTCGGGATTAAGGTCGAGATACCAGCGTGTACTTGCAATTAAAAACAATTTCCCATCATTATGAGGCCATTTAGTCCCACTCGTGCATGCAGTTCCCCTTGTTGCCTGGTGGGGGGCGCGCCGAGGTGACAAAGCGTGTGGAAATGTTTGAATGAGTGAGTGAGCGAGCGTGGACGTGGTGGGGAGAGCGAGAGAAAGACAAAATCGCGAGCTCGCAGCGCGCCGATAGCGCGACGCCTGAGCGTGGAACAATCGGCTTTCGGAACGCCTTGAAGGAGCTCCCACGCAACTAGTTTGCACGAGTTGTGGGAACGGATTGTGTGCGTGTTTCTTCTGAGTGGAGGTGGGGGGGAAGGGGGGGGGGGCGTGGACGTCGGAGGAGCTGCGGCGTGCAGTCGGCTTGCGTGTTGCCTTTTGGCTGCAGTTCCAGCCGTGGAGTGAGTGACGCGCGTGGACTTCGGCTGCCTTTGTCGGAGTCCTCCGCTTCTAATACGGTGTATTTTTTTTTTTGGTCATTTTTTTCAAGGTGTATTGTGGATTTTGTGGCGTCACGTCAACCGGTCGCGCGAGTATTTTTGGAAATATTTCCTGGTTATTACATTTTTTTTATTTTTTTTTTAGGATGGCAGCGTGGGTTCCAAAGTGAGGATCTATCTTGTGTCAACACTGGCAGGTGTTGCGTTCACACGCACTTTCAGCTACTGGACGGATTACACCAACCTTTTATTCTCAATTTTAAGGGGTGGGGGGTGCGCATAAATGTGTTCAATAGTATCACTTGAAGCGTAACTAGGGGAGAACTCGTGATGCGTTCAAGGCGCCGGGTGGGAAAGTGAGATTTCACTTTTTCCGCCCCCCCCTCCGTATTCCTTGAAGCCAACAACAGCACCATAAAATTAAAAAAAAAAAAAAAATGACAAGCAACGGACCTGTCATCGTCTACGAGTGGCTCAAGACCCTGCAGCTGGCCCAGTACGTGCAAGCCTTCGTGGATAATGGCTACGACGACCTGGAGGTGTGCAAACAGATCGGCGACCCGGACCTGGACGCCATCGGCGTGTACGTCGCGCACCACCGCCACAGGATCCACGACGCCGTGCGGCGGCTGAAGGAGGAAGCCAGGGACGCCGCCAGCGGCCTCTACTTCACCCTGGAGCCCATGCCGCCCTCCGCGGACCTCTACAACGGCCACGCGCCGGACCAGTGCGAGTCCAAGATGCGCGCGTCCAGGTCGTGGAACGAGCCGGCGCGCGGCGTGGGCTACATGGGCGCGCACAGGAACCTGACCCTGGGCAGCACCAGGAGGGAGCTGCTGATCTACCCCAAGCTCAAACTCAAGATCATGATTCGGGATAAACTCATCAGGGACGGCATCAACCTGGCCCGGACGCCCTATTCCAATAAGGTAGGACCCGTTTCACGCGACACACCGGTGCCACCCTTGGACAGATTAGCTGGCAATTTACCCAACATCCATTTTTAGAGAAAGCACGATTGATACCACTTTGTTTCACAGACAACAGAAGTGTGAATATTCACTCCCAGATCCTAGTACCGATGTTTTTTATTGAATGAAATTCCATTTTCGCAAAGACAGACTAATTATCTTTGTCACGCACGTGATAATTGGCTGTCTCGAGCCGCACCCAATGAGAACGAGTTACCTGATGACATTTATTGTTCTTAATATTATTTTTATGAGTGTCAGTGGGTGGTATCTGCAGCCCTCACGAGTACCCGATACCGAGATCTTGTTATCACCGCTTAGCTATTCCGAGTAAAAATAACACAATATCACACTTTATGGAGCAGGCCGGAGTCTCAAAGTACCCAATATCATTTTTTAAAATTACATACACTGTACTGCACAGCACTCTGCGCCCGTGTGGCTGTCACCGTGACTGATGGGAAAGTATTTGGCACAGATCAATCAGTGGACAGACAGAGGATCTCCCAAAGAGTTTTCATCCCCTTCCGGTCATTTCCTGGTTGGAGGAAGGGGGCGGGGCAAAGGCGTGGATTTAAATTGTGACACCACTTCCAAACGCACTTGTCCTCGTGACCTTCAACCCCCCCCCACCCGCCCTCTCCGTCATTGCGGTCGGATCGCAACAATGTATACGGCGCGGGTGTCAAACTCAAGGCCCGGGGGGCCGGATCCGGCCCAGCACGTGGTTTTCTGTGGCCCGCAAAGCCAAATCGAGAGTGTCAATTTCAATTATTCTTGTAAAAATGTTTACAAAGATTTCAAATGGTCAAAAATGATATAGTTGAGATATTCCAAGCATTTTTGTGTTACCAAATATGAATAGTTGAAAAACGCATCACCCTTGATTCATTCAGGCGATTAAATATTTGTATGAGGGAAAATGCAACAGCAATGTGGCCCGCGAGAAAAATGAGTTTGACACCCCTGATACGGTGAGACCCGATTTAGTAGCGAAGAGACGATGTTCTTACGCAGGGTGCACACATACTGTACTCAGTTATAAATATAATGTAATATAATATCAATCATTTAAACTTGAAAAAAATGGATAAGGTTGAGATGCATCATTTTTGGTGGTTTTATCTTTTGCTAGTCAACTAATGATTGTTTGAATAATTGAAATGCATAATGGATTCAGTTTCTTGTTGAATCCATAAAATGTCGGCCATTGCCTTCCAAAGGTAAATTATAATTTCAATTTTCCGGTTTTGATTACAAAAGATCATCTGTCTGCTTTTGCGGAGGACTTCAGAAATCTGAGAATAAAAAAATTAAAATGAGAGGCTGAAATCAGAGGATATGGACAGTTGTAAGTTAAATCAACGACGGCCCTCACCGATGAATCGTCGGTCAAAATAGTTGATTAATTTGATGATGGATTACTGGCAGATTAATTGTTTATCCCTTATAGTTGTACTGTTCCCACATGCCGTAGAATTATACGCACTGTCGCGTCCGTGTCCGCGTATATGCCTTTAAGAGGCGGGGCCAGCGAGGTGGCTTGCGAGTGTCTGGGCGAGAGCCGTGGTCCACAGCAGCTTATCGAAGTAGGCCCAGTTATCAGTATACTGAATATGCTAACTGGCTTTATGAATTGGATGATTTGGAACTGGAAAAAAAAAATCTTGTGTGTGGATAACAGGACTGGTATTTTCTGACAAAGATATTTGTCTGTCTGCAGGCTTTGCTGTCGAGCAGTGGTCTGGTCTTTCCCTTTTTTTTTTTTTTTTTTTTCCCCCCAAAGCGCTCGATTTTACGACCAAACTTGACAGACAATATGTCACTAGACCTCAGCCCAAAGCGAGGTCAAAGCATCACCGCGTGTGGCCTCAGCGCCGTTTCAAAAAAGCCAAAATGTTGAATCTTTTGGCGTTTTCTTAAAGGGAATCTCGAGCCACGCGGCGCCAACGTCGGTCCCGGGCCAAGTTGCACCAACTGGACCACTTTTTTTGTTGATTTATGTCAGGCCGCGTTGAGTTTCTCCCTCGGAGAAGCGAAGTTGCCCACTTACGCATCTTTCGATGAAGTTCTTTGCTGTGGCCGTCTGGGCCCGAAGCCCTGTAAACGGCGGTCGCTTCGTCAACCCGAGATGACATTCCGGCCTCGGGTTACCTGGGTTTCCCTTTTGCGCTTACATCCTGTATTTCCCATCTGTCTTCCGTCAGCCGCGTCGCTCAAAGCTCAGACTCGCACTCGAATCGATGACGTCGCGCTGTGTGTTGCTCTGTGGTCTGGATGCCGCTCGCGCAATACTTTGCTCTGATCCGGATCAATTATTAGTTTTTAAAAAAACGTTCAAGCCGGATTACGTAACACGTGAGATTGCTCTTTCATTGCCGTAATTTGAAATTAAATCATGACTATTTCGTATCTTTTAACCATTATGTACAAGATCCAACCATCCATCCATTATCTACCGCTTTTCCGGGTCAGGTCGCGGGGGATGTAGCTTCAGCAGGGATACCCGGACTTCCCTTTCCCCAGCCACTTCTTCCAGCTCTTCCGGAGGAATCCCGAGGCGTTCCCAGGCCGGCCGAGAGACCATATCCTCTCCAGCGTGTCCTGGGTCGTCCTCGGGGACTCTTTCCGGTGGGACGTGCCCGGAACACCTCATGAGATCCCCCAGCCACCTCATCTGCCTCCTCTCAATGCGGACGAGCAGCTGCTCGACACCGAGCCCCTCCCGGATGACCGACCTTCTCACCCTATCTCTAAGGGAGAGTCTGGACACCCTGCGGAGGAAACTCATTTCAGCCGCTTGGTATCCAGGTTCTTGTTCTTTCGGTCATGACCCAGCAGCTACAAGATACAAGATATAGCAGCAAAATGTGGGTTTAATGAAAGATGTAATTTGAAAAGTCATTCGACGTCGCTCTAATGTTCAGAGTCACTTTCGTTCATGTGTGGAGCAAGGTCAGAAAATGCTAACCACAAACGAGCCGCACAAATTTGCTCAGATTTGTGCCAAAGAGTTGATCGACAACAGGTTGATTTCCTCAACCCTCAGGTTTGATCAAGATGGACAAGAGGATGTCGTTCAAAATGGGAAAAAATGATGTGCGACTATGCAGAAAATCTTGCTGCTGATCCCCTTTTTTCCCCGCATACACGGCCTTGACTCATAATTTGAAGTCGCGCAAGCGTTGACTCAACTCGGTCAACCCCTCGCCGCCTCCATGTCAGCACCTCAAGGTGACGCCAGCTCGGGTTCAAATGTGCATCCCTCGTGCAGTTCTGCCACTTTGGATGAATAAATCCGACAGAGATTCGGGATTTGTGCCAAACCCAAGGCCCGAACAAACAACGCTCCCATTTTTTTATTTTTGTAGGGCCGAAGCTTTTGCATTGAGCCTCCGGGGAGGTCAAGGTTCTGTGTCAGTAGGTAGATTTGAAATGGCTCCATCCCGGTGCTTTTGCCCCCCCACACCCCCCCGGTCTGAAAGATAGAGCTGTGACCAGCTGATGGAGCTCTGACCGACTGCCCTGTGATTGGTCTTGAGATAAGATGAGATGACACCCCCCCTACCGCCCCCACCACCGCCATCCTTTTCACAGAGGAGACTCGGCGGAGAGGCCAATTACAGGACACAAAATGTGAGTCACAAGGGACGCCCGTTGTATAGCACAGCCGCATTTTCTTCACTACTAATGTGACTCGTCTTTGTCACGCAAAAAAAAAAATAGAAAATCATGACAGATCCATCGGTGCCTTGCGAGACAAGCCGTTACCAGACAATTCACCGAAAAGCACTCGGCTGGGTAAAATAAATACCCGTAAATCTCATCAAGGCCGCGGAGAGCACTTGTCTGCTCGCGAGGGCGAATTCTCACGGCGTAAATAAACGGTAGTTTGTTTTCAAATCCGTCGCCGGAGAACAATATCGCCGCACGCGATGACTGAAATCGTTGGCCCGACTGGAAACTGTTTGTGTGTTCGACCGCGATCGAAAGCCAAACCGCGAATGTAAGACGAGCACATGTTAGCATGTGACGAGCATATGCTTTGGTTACGGTTAGCTCTGATGTAGCAGCCTACAAATTTACTCTTCTTCTTGTCAGAATTCCCCAAGTTAAGACATGAAGAGCATTAATACTCGTCGGAGAACATCCATATCACAAATATTTGGTAAATATTGTCCCCTAAGTAGCTTACCAAAATAACAGCGTAAAACAAAATGATCATTTCAGCTCGGTCATCCACATGATTAATGACGTTAAGCTGAAATGACCAAAATGTCGAAATTCACTCAAACTGAACAAAATGGACCTTTCTGACTGGTGCTCTTAAGCTCCGCCCCCCTTTGCTACAGTTGCCATGTCCCACAAGCTTCCAAAATGGCGACTGAACAGAACAGGTTTGAAGTCGATTCTCTATCGCGTATTCCAGATAATATCGCGGTATGTTTTTTTCATCGGAATTGCACGTTCCCCAAGCGCATCTGAGGACCATTTTCTTCGTAACGTAAACTTTTCCAGGCGCACGCTACTGTCAACCAGTATTGCTTGTGGGTCAATACGGCGAGAGGGGCGTGTCAAGCCAGGGGTTAAGGCAATCTGGCTCTCTGATTGGCTATTATTGTACAAGGTCCATTGCACTGAGCCTACAAGTCTGCTTGCGTTGTGGTAAGGGTTGATGTGTATTAAATCCTTTCAACGTTAGCATAATAGGAAAAGGAAAAGGCAAAAAAATACACTAGAGTATTAGCCTACGGGAAATTGGGCCACCTCAGATCCTGTCCCGGTCGGACTGCTTCCAACCGCACATCTATCATCGCCACCTTGCCACAGAGGGGAGAAACGGCATTCAAACGGGCCGAAATCTCCAATTTGGTGGCTGACAAGTTGAGAGGTTGAACAAGGATGACCTCGGTGTAGCGAGGAGGGACACTGGAATCAAAACCACCAAATCTGGCGTTGGCGATGACACAGGAACAGGTTGAGCCGCGTGAAAGCGGCATTGTTAGTCCGAGTGCGTCTGGGGGGGAAGTGGACGCTAAACACCGGGGGCTCCCTCCATTGTTTGCGCCGAGGCTGATGGAGCCGCGCGTCCTTTCACCGCGTCGCCTGCTTTGCATACCCAATTTCCGCCCATTCAAACAGACAGCCGAGGCAAGTGTCCAGCATTGTGCCGGGGGCGGCGGATGACGATGACAGTTGGCTGTCTCGTGAAAAAAGAGAGACGGGGGAGAAGTTGTAAATAGATGGGCACCTTGTCGTTTATTGTACGGACGGGCTGCGGCCCGCGATAAGGCGGAGAACGGTTTGCGCGGCGATGGAGAAAAGTTGCCTCGTGTCCTTTCCGTGACCCACGCGCACGACATTGATGTCGGGCGCCTGCTGCACATACATCTTAAAGACAAAGCGGTCTTTTAATCTGCTGCCAAGCCTCGTTGGGGTGGGGGGGAGGAAGCCGCACTTGTCGGGGTACCTTCTTGACAGCCACGGTTTCTTTTCATGTGCAGATGTCGTCCGACTTGCGGGGACCGCTGCGGTACTCGTGCCGAGCCAGGAGTTGGCGATGTGAAACGGTAACTGCATGTCAGCTCGGACATGATGCAAAATAGTGTTAGATGAAGCTCTCCTGCCAGTGTTGCTTTAATCTGGAACCATACAAATCGGTGTAAAGGTAAGACAATTCCCCATCGCTGTTGCACGACTTCTTCAGACTTAAAGGTCAAGTGTCATCCCTGTAAACATTCTAAAATAGTGAAATGAAAAATACATATAACAGTATTCACTTCAATGTCTACACGAAAAAAAAAAACATGATGTGCAAAGTTGCGGAAGTGTCATTCGACATCAAAGTGGTCGCCATATTGGCTGCATCTCCTGTCCGAAAACACGGCGTGGCCCCTACTATGGGACACGCCCCTTCTGACACGGAAGCTCTTTACGAAGAAGAGAACATCACACAACCGGGTGAAGTTACCGGGGCAATATTACCCTATTGTCTCGAGCCATATCCAGATGATATGCGATCACGGCCAAACCGCCTCCCTGTCCGATCCACGTCCGCGGGGGAGATGAGCTGTCGCGGCGCCGGGCCCATTTTCATTCTGAGGCGTTCCCAATTTTCGCCGCCGAGGTGGCTTATCACGAGGCCGGCGCGGCAGCCTTCGCCGGCGAGCCGTCGCGGGCGAGCCAACACGGCAGCCTTCGCGGGCGAAAGGCGTCCGATGCGCACATCGACACGTTTAGCACCCCTCTCATATGTACGCAGATCTTTTGTTAAACTGAGAGACGGATTACGTGCTCCGGGAAACTATTATATTTTTTAGTAGCTGTATACACACCTACCTGTCGTTTGGTTCCCACGAAGCTCTCGTCCTTTGCATCCGTGCAATCCATTTTTCACGACGAAGCGGGTAAATCCGTCCTCCTGAGTGTTCAAGCAATGTCCAGCAATGCAACGTGCCGGCATTTTGGCTAACACGAAGGAACAACGAGCTCCCTTCCTGTAGGTAAAACTAATAGAAACAAACGAGTCCACTTGCAAGCGGTCCTGCCGTGTAAGTCACTTCCTGCTTCTTCTCGAAAACAAGTCCCTCGAGAGGAGTTACGAAAAGCTGTATACGTCAAAATTTTGTGGTGAAAAAAATGCATGGGTCCATGTCGGCTGGTGTTTTTTTTTTCATTTATAACATACTAAAATTTCACGACAGTGGCCCTTTAAACACAAAAATACTATAATTCAGCTCAAATGATCTGTTTTCAGGATCCTCCAAAATAATTTGGCCCAGTATGTGGAAGCTTGGGTCACGATAGAAAGATTTCGTTGAACATGGCCAACATTTTTCTTCTCCCATCGGCCATTGTTTAGGACCCTCAGTCCTCACTGGACCCCTGCCGAGAATTTTCGTGTGAACCGTCATGTCAGAAGGGAAACTAAATTGACACTATTTTGGTTATTAGTCGCAAATTAAAAATGCCGTCGCGTCTGTGATCGATCGTGACAGTCGAGTATCCCGTTAAATTTAGCTTCCGCTTTTTGGCAAATGTTCCTCACCATACTTCTTCCTGGAGTTTACAGCTGGGGTTCGGCCACGAGGGGGAAGGGGAAAAGTTTTCGCAGCAGCCTCGCTCTCTGCCCCCTCACCCTTGCACCATTCTGCTGCAAGTACGCTTTGCTTAATCTTTATCTATCTACGTGGACAAACTAGAACTCCCAAAGGAGGAAGTCAAAAAGAAAGCCGAGGTTCCTCTCTCTCTTTATTGTGTTGCACGAATGGAGAAAGTCAATTAGCAAAGTGACTTCCTGCCCCCCCCCCCCTTCCACTAAAAAACGGACCAAATCAATCTCAACCAAAATGACAATTTTTTTTTTTTTTTTTTCATTTTAAGATTTGTCCTGTTATTTTCGACATGCAAACCAAATTTTATACCAGTCACTGATAGAGCTCGTGCAGCTACGTCATCAAATCACGTGACTTTTGTTCACGTCGCCATATTGCCGGTCAAGCTCCGCATCGCTCAATGCTAAGTCGGTTGGAGACGAGACGGAAATATGTCTTGCAGCGCGACGCCCAGAGTCTTGTCCGAAACCGTCAAACATTTAGAAGGTGAAAATAAACGACGGTACGCGGAAAAATTAGATCGACTCGGCACGGAGGACCCGTATTTAATGCCGAAGTTGATGTTTTCGCCGATAAGAAATTGGACTGTTAACATGCATCTGCTGAGTAAGTCGCCGAGATTTACACGGAAATGTTTGAAAGCGTATAAAAGTCTGGACGCATACGAATACTTTGTTGCTGGATCTGTTCTGAATCAGGAATAAATCCCACACAGTGACGGTTTTGACGGCTCGTGAGCGTCGGAGTGTGTTCGGCGACACTTCAATCTTTGCCGGAATCCATCGACCTTTTCAGCTAGTATTTAATACAAATACCAATATTTAAATAAATGACCCCCGGTTTTACACAAACTCGTATTAATTAACTATGATTGGAAAAAAAAAAAAAACCAAAAACGACGGCGTCGTCTCCACAGAACGTACACGGAAGCGACTGTGGCCACACTTTACCTCCGTAAAACTCAGCGACTTTTTTTTTTTTTTTTAACACGCATTGTTTCTAAATGAGCCAATTTGGCATTGTAAATAGTTCTTGGTAATTTGAGATTGAGAATAATCATAATAAATGTGTGTATTTTGGTTGGGGACCATCCATTACGTTTAAATGCCGAAATCCGTCGATATTTTCTGGTCTTTTCGGCTGCTATTGCATGGAATGATCTGTTTGAATATCGGTCTCGTCTGTTGGTGACAGGTCTCGGGTATTGTGAATATTCTCCCCCGGTTCAATGTCGAGCAGCTCTGTTTGACCGGCAAAATGGTGACGTCACGTGCACGAGCTCTATTGCGGGATCATGTTTTCGAACTTCTTTTACTCGGTTGTGTTTTGTGTTATTTTTTTTGTTTTGGTCAAGTAAAAACATACATGCTTGTGATGATTGTTGAGGTTTTTTTTTTTTTTTTTTTTGGTATGTTGCGGCCTCCATAAAATTCGCTCCATTTGTCGCAGCATTTTGGAACAGTGATTGGTGTCCTAATAATGGTATCATTCCATTCGTCTCGGGTTATATGGAGCGCTACAAAGTGATGTGACAGGTCACGGTGAAAGGAGTACAGCCACTCAGTTCAGAGGCTCTGCTTTAAACAAGACCACGTTTAGGGCCTCTTAAAAGCCTTTTGTGAGCCATTAACGACATGTGCCCACGTTGAAAGCTTTCTCGGAGCGGCGCGAGAGTGCAGAGGTCTGACGGCTATCGCGGTGACCTTTAAACCGTGACCTCGCGTGTGAAATGAAATGTCCTTGTGAACTGGAATGGACGTCTCGGAAAAAGGAGTATTGTAAACAACGCTGGCAAATTTGAATAAAAATGGCATCAGTGTAGTCAAAAAAAAAAAAAAACATCAAAACATTTTCATCTCCGCTCGTAAACGGACTGGGCACAACTAAATGAGCTGAAACCGCACCCCTGCTCATCTGGCAATTATCAATCAAATATCACTCCTACAACGTAAAAAAAAAATGGATTCTACTTGGTATAGCATCACATAACATGATGAAGCTGCTTAAAGCCGCCGTTGGATGGAATGCATCCCACCAGGTGGTCATGGACTTTTTTCCCACATGACAACGAGGCACTCTAAAGCCACCACGCTGGTTGTCCACTTGAAGTTAAAAATTGCTATTCTACTCTCCGTGAAGTGCCCAAGCTTAACTCGCTGGTTCACAAACTTTTTTTTTTTTGCAGCGCCCCGCTTTTGTAAGTGAAACTTTCTTCCAGACCCCCCCCCCCCCCCCCACAACACACACACAGACTCACACAGTTTTGCTACACATGCGCACAGGCTTAGCTTGCAAAAATCAACAACGACTGCAGTGGCCACTTTCAGTTTATCAAGCCACCAAAAAGGAATAAAAATCTGAACTTTTTTTCTGCTAAAAATGTAACGCCTTTCATCATATTTCATTTAACGTCATTTGAGTGGCTGGTAGCTTAATAATGAAAAAGTGTTCATGTGTAGCCCGCGCCCCCTAGTTTGAAAACCACTGCCTGAACTCATGCCGTTTGCACGTTTTAACCCCCCCCAAAAAACCCAAAATAATTTAACTGAAATGGTGAAAAACAGTAACACTGCATCACTACTTTGTATGGTACTACATAATTCTTAGTTTTTATACATTTTCAGCAATCTGCAAACCTTTATAACGTATTTGTAAACAAATCTCTGATTTCATGTAAAATGTGGATAATTTTTTTTTTATGGTGACTTTAAAACGTGGGAGCGTGTAAAAATGTGTCAAAAACTTACATCAAAGGTGTCAAACTCAAGGCCCGCGGGCCAGATCTGGCCCGCCACATGGTTTTACGTGGCCCGCGAAGCCAAATGTAGAGTGTCAGTTTCCATGATTCTTGTAAAAATCTGTACCAAAATTTCCAGTTGTCATTTATCATAAATGATAGTTAAGATATTGCAAGCATTTTTGTGTTATCAAACATGAATAGTTGAAAAATACGTTACCCTTGATTTCTGATTCCAAAACTAGTTCATAAATTGATGATGTAAATATGATGAGATGATTAAATATTTTTGTTCCACAGTCATAACGACCCTCTGAGGGAAACCGGAGCAACAATGTGGCCCACGAGAAAAATGAGTTTGACACCCTTGACTTACATATTGTGAATCTGCAGCTGGCTTACCCAATGCCCGAAAAAAAAAAAATATATGTACGTATATCAGGGTGAAAGGTTATTGCTTTGTCTTTCACATGATCAGGTGACTCCGGTGTCTGCGCACATGTGAATTTAGTGGTGGGGGGTGTTGGGGAGGGGGGGGGGGGGGGGCATTTCACAAGCCTCAAGTTTACATTTGGCTGTGCGTTCTCCCATTTCAGTCATAAACATGATAACGGCGGCGGGAATGCGGATTTATCCCCACGGCTGTATAAATGTCATTGACGTACTTAAACAGTGTGAGAGTGACTACGTATTGTATTTTTAAAAATACACAGAACTTCTGGTGACCCCCCCCCCCGTCCCATATAGAATACATGCTCTAAATGTTTTAGGGCCCAAGCATTCTTTGTTGGTATTCTTGTCCGGCCAAATAAATCTCAGTTTTGCCGGCTTTCCCACACTTGAAGATGCTCCTTATTTCGTATGCTGTTGAAGATTTTAATACTATTGTTTTTTTTTTTTTTTTTAATTCAGATACCAACAACACCAGTTTCACCTCCCAATATAATTTCCCAGATTTATTAAAAAAAAAAAAAAAAAAGCCTAGAAAAACTGGCTGAAAAGACAGCTCAATTTTTACATTTTAAGGTTTAATTGATTTTCAGGTCTCCTTTAAAACCGAACTTGAATTTGTCGTAAAATAATTTCGGTGTTGTCTGGAAGTCATTTAAAAATGACCCATTTGAACTGAAAATTAATTTAATTTGTCATTCCCATGTAGCAGAAGTTAGTTTTGCATGCACAATTTTTTTCATGTTTTCCCTTCTTTTTTTTCCCCATTACACTTCCCGAGCTGCTTATCCTCACAAGGGTCGCAGGAGTGCTGAACCCTATCCCAGATCACTTTGGGTGTTTTAATGTCACTGATATTTTTTGCAATATAGTGGACCTCGCATACTTGTAGTTCAGCACCTGTCGATTTGCAGTGATTTTTTTTTTTTCCCCCATTCATTTTTTTTTATTTTTATGGAGCCCTGAAAAGGACATGGGAAAAAAAAAACATTTCTCATTGTAACGAGAAACTTTCTCATTGTAAGGTGAAATTTTCTCATTGTAACTAGAAACATCTCTCTACGAGTGACACACAGGCAAATACTGGTCAGCTATTGGATAATCTTTTCTGTCATATTTGTGTGATATTTTACCTTTATACTCACCTTATCTTCATTTATTTTGATGATCGGGTGCAATCCTTGTTTTGAGGAAAGGGGCCAAGTCCTCTTTTGTTGCCATTCTCTCAGCTGATCTGTGCAGGAAGCAAGTTGTAAATAAACCAAACGCAGGAAAAAATAAGTCATAAATAAGCTACCACTCACAAATAGACATTTCTTGTTCAAATGAGAGTTTCTTGTTACACAAAAGTTTTTCTCATTACAATGAGAAAGTTTCTTGTTACAATGAGAAACAAGTTGTTGTTTTTATTCCCTCCCTACATATTTTTAATGCACTTATAAAGGGTGTCAGTTTTCTGCACATTTTTGCTATTCGCGGTCCGGCCCGGTCCCCCCCCCCGCGAAAAGCCGGGGGTCCACTGTTTTGGAAAACAACTGCTGCACAAGTTTAAACTTTGGGGTCATTTACATTGGATTATTTTTACTAAAAACAGAAAGAGGGGAAAAAAATGTAGAGGATTTTTGCGATGATGTCGCATAAACGTAATTTCAGGCCAGGGAGCGGCTTGCAGAGCTTTTCCATTTTCCACATTTTGCGGAGGAACACGTCCCGATCACGCGCGTTCATGACCGACGCCTTATCGGAGCTATTCTGGTCCAAAGGCTTCCAGACAGCCGGTCTACATAACCGCATCGTGCGTGTTTACCATAAAGGAATGAATGGCCGCGTGCGCTACTTCAAAATAACTAATATATAGCATGCAAATTTATGTCAAGTACTGACACCCATAAAGGATTTATATTTTGCTGGAGCTGCTGCGGCAGTGATTTCCCCACACTCATAACATTTGTTTTATACGGCACTTAAAATATTCATATATGTAAACCTCAGGCGACTGGATGCGCTCTTGGTTCACCGACCACAAACCCCAATCGTAGGGGGGGGGGGGGGGTTTCTCCCCTTTACCAAAAGCAACATTTAGAAACCCCCGCCAAAAAAACAACAACATCACTTTAATGGGATGGTAATTGGTGAGTGTTTTTCCATGTCATTATTTGAGACTTGGCGGCAGTTCGTAAAGTGTCGGCCTCACAGTTCTGAGGAGCCGGGTTCGATCCCACCCCTCCCAGTGTGGAGTTTGCATGTTCTCCCCGTGGCTGCGTGGGTTTTCTCCAGGATCTGCGGTTTCCTCCCACTTCCCAAAAACGTGCACCATTAATTGGACACTCTAAATTGCCCGTAGTGACCGATTGTGAGTGCGATTGGTCGTTTGTCTGCACGTGCCCTGCGATTGGCTGGTGACCAGTTCAGGGTGTACCCCGCCTCCTGCCCGTTGACACCTGGGATAGACTCCGGCACTCCCCTGCGACCCCCCCCCCCCCCCCGTGAGGATGCGCGCCAAAGAACATGGATGGATGGAAGTAAATATAAACATCTGTGATCATGTGGTTGCAAAAGTGTGCACACCCACTCATGACTGGATATGTGGGTGTGTTCATGGGGAGTCAGCCATGTTTGCGTAGAGTAGCCAAAAATTGTACAGTTGTATTGTGGATGGATGGATGGATAATTGAGGCTTTCCGTTGAAGATTTGCACCAAGCGGGGCAGCATTGCAACTAAATTTTACGAAAAATGTATTATGGACATCATAGGGGAAATAATGAAAAAAAAAATGATCAAGATAAATGGTATTAACAAAAGAATTTTGGTGCTGCTTGAGGGCACCATGCTCACTTTCCACACCTTAATATCTGTGACTTTGAGTGTGTGTGGCTTCAGATGACAAAGTCTAGCCGGATGATTGACATGGGAGTCGGCGAAGGAGAGATTAGAGTTGTCTTTTGCGTCACTATTTCACTCATTTGATTCATCGTTTCATCCCTCACGTCAGGTCCAAATTTCCCTCCCCGTGTCATTTCTTTCCCGTTTCGTTTCCCACCTCGGGGTCATCTCGAAACGTGTCGGCGAAGGAAGACGTTTCGACGCGAGTGGAGCAAAAAGCGACAAAGCGAGCAGGTGTGAGCGAACGTCACCATGCAGATCGCGCATCAACACAGCGACCGGCACGCGCTTTCAGTCACTACTCGCCGCCCTCATTACTCTGATGAGCGCCGGAGAATTCGCGTTTATAAATAGAAAAGGGATTGTCTTTTTTTTTTTTTTTTTTTTTAACACCATTTTCGGTATTCTGCGGCGCCTTGAGGGGTCTCGTGACCTCGGGCGTGGTCATAATTGCCTCTGAGTCGCTCGTATCTCCGAGCGGTGAGGTCACGCGCATACCGCAGGTGTTTGGATCGCACCGTCGCCATGGAAACAACAAATGTTTTTCCAGTGTTGCCGTATAAAAACACAGTACACGAGCTCCCCAGAGTTTTGCATAGTGTTGTTTGTACTGGCATCTGGTGTCGTCGTTATTATTATTTGTTTTTTTTTTCTTCGTCTTTAGTACATGAATGCTCAGTAATGTTGTTTTCCGGAAAACACAAAGGTTAAACCGCCACCGCTCATCCGAGGTCGCATCACGTTGTCGAGGGCGCAGGCGAAGGATTTGATCTCTTCAGCTCGCGAAAATATTTCGTGTCGCGGGTTAATTACACACTCTTCCCACGGAAAGCGGTCCTTCGGTTTGAGCCCAAAATACCGTTTACATAATTCGGTAGTCTTAACTCTTAATAGACGCCTTTTCGCCGTTAATCCACGGGAGCGTCGTCCAATTAAACGAACAGTTCCTGTCAAATAGATAACGTTCAGATGAGTATAGAACAGAATTGCACAAACCATAAAAATAAATCAATAAAATGAACGTTAATAAGCACTAAATGCACATTTGAAAGATCCTTCCATCCATTTTCTTAGCTGCTTATCCTCACGAGGGTCGCGGGGAGTACTGGAGCCTATCCCAGTTGTCAACGGGAACAACCCGAAATGCTCGCCAACCAATTGCAGGGCACATGGAGACAAACATCCACACTCGCAATCACACCAATGGGCAATTTTGAGTGTCCAATTAATGTTGCATGTTTTTTGGGGATGTGGGAGGAAACCCACGCAGGCACCGCGAGAACATGCAAACTCCACACAGGCGGGTCCGAGATCGAACCCGGGACCTTAGAATCGTGAGACCGACACCATGCCGCCACATTTGAAAGATGAAACGTGGAATTCAAAGACTTATCAATGACATAATATTTGGCTGACATTTTTCCTTTTCAAATTTACATGAGACGTGACATTTTCCAGAGTTGTCATTTCATTAGGTGCAGGTAAATACTCTACACTTGTAAGCGCTCCTTTCTGTCATTTTTCATTTTTCTTGAGGCGTTTTGTAAACCAGGGGTCGTGAGTTCGTATCTCACTGGGGCCTCTCATCCCCAAGAGGGCTTGCGGCAGGAAGGGCGTCCGGCGTAAAAACTGCCAAAGAAATATGAGCGTTCATCTGAGATGTCACGCTGCGGCGACCCCCAACGGGACAAGCCGAAAGAGACTTACTTACTTACTATTTGTGATTGTCCTGTTTTACCCACTCGAGGGTTAAGATTTTCCGCCCGCGGGCCTCGGGTTGGCCACCCCCGCGCCGCGCCAGGGGCGTAGCGACACAAGTGCGAGACCGACACGCAGTATAATTACTTTGTCTCCGAAGCGCCGTCAGCTGTTCTGCGAGGCACGCCGGCGCTCAACGCCTCCTCCCTTAAGCCTAATTGGCCCATCTCCAAAGCGCGAGGGCGGGGCCTCGTTGAAAGCTCCCAACCGGCAGACCACACCGGTGTCGACGTCGCCGCCCGGGCGCTTTTATCGTCGGCGTTCCCGGCGGCGGATTAAGCTGTGCGGAACCTGCTGAGCGTCTGCCCGCCCGCCTGCCTCCCTCTGGCACTGCATACCTGAACGTGAACTCTAATTACGTGGCACTTACTGCATTCCTGCAACACGCCCAAGCACAACTCACCCGAGCGTGCTAACTATTGCGCGTGGTGTCGTACAAAAGCACCGACAGCACTTCACATGTGTAATTTTGGCCCCCTAAAATTCATTTTCCATCTGATCTGTTACACTCGAACTGCTCGACGTCACGGAAATGCACGATTTCGACGGACTGTGACCTTGAACTCAGTCGCAGACTTTAAGTTTGAGCACCGTAACTTTCCTTACGGAGTAGGGAAACGGCACGGTGAAGCCGAGCACTGTCGTTCCATCCAGTCGGTCCCCCGCCAGAGTCCGACACGCCGTTGGCCGATCCATCGTGACATCCGCAGCGGGGGAGGCCGAAGTTCATCGCGCTAATTGCCGCTTTTTGACCCGGCTGACTGCTAGTCTTAATCGTTCTATTCATTAGACATTAATTGCTTCGTGAAGTGACAGAGTCGAGCCGCGTGTGCTGAGGCAGCAGAAAGGAGGAGAGGAAAGAAAAACACAACAGCAGAAGACAACGTCGGGAACAACAGCAGGGTTTCGGAGTCCCCGCGGTTCTGCCAAGGCGCGTCTGGTCAAAGCTGCGACATGCACTGTGATTAAGTTCTTCTGAACTTGGACACGGCCGTGGAGAACTCGTTCGAGAAGACCAATCCTGAAGAGATACCGTAGATAGAGGACGACTCCTTCCGACTATTTATAGATACCGCGCTTTGCAGCTTCCATCTAGGGTCATGATCTTTATTGGCCGAGAGGTGCTCGCCTCTCGCGCTTGACTTCGCTCCGTCCCTTCCATCAGCCGCAAAAAACAAACCAAAAAAAAAAAAACGCAATTGTCGCGTCAGCAGATCCCGTCGGTGCCAAACCAAGCCCTGTTTACTTTAATAGCACCCCACAATTTTGCCTCAGAATTTAGATCTCCGAGATGGGAACAATGCCATTGTGTGGGGTTTTTTTTTTTTTTTTTTGCTGCTATTCGTATTCAGGATGCGCCGCTATCTGTTTTGAGGGCTCCACGCATACCAGTACTGACAATCACGCTAAGTCAGCAGAGACCTGATTGTCGTCTGTCTCTGAAAGATTAGCCCGAGTTCATGAGCTTGAGGTTGGGGTTTTTTTTTTTTTTTTTCTCTCTCTCTGCCTAATCAGATCGGGCAGAACAGTCGCGGCCAGCGATCGTAAAATGTTAAACCCGTTCAAGTTCCGAGTGAAAATCCTCCTCGTTCGCCTAATCGCGTAATAGCCGCTCATCAAAAGCGTCGACACCCAGGGGTCATCAACCTTTTTCAGGCTGAGGGCCGATTGTACGAAGGGCTACATGACTTGCTTGCAGCAAACTTCATTATACATACATAAAATATTTCCGTTTAGATTTTTTTGTATGATGTGACATTCCATAAGAAAGTCAAATTCAAAATTTAAAGCCGCGGTATTTTTAGAGCGTGCCTTGCGGGCGCCTTAAATTGTCCTCGCGGGCACCGCGTTGGTGACCCCTGATCTACACAATCATTTGCAAGCACATTTTCACAAATATTGCAACAGGCAGTAAAATATTACTTTTCTATGCTATTAGGCTAAGCTAACATTTGTTTTTTTTTTTTTTTTTTTGTGGTTCACACCAAGTTGGGGAGCGCCACGATTACGACACGAAACAGAATTCTACCCGATCACGAATCTCGCGCTGTCGCCAGACGCAAATACATCAAAAATCATTTAGCATAAAAAAATGAGAATGTGGTCGCCGAATAAGCTAACGGTTAGCCTAGCGTCATCCATGTTCGGATTACAGCATAGACTTTATTAGACATAAACCCACTTTGTGAAGTTTTTCTTTTTTACCTCCTCGACATCCGTGGCCCCTCAAATTTCAAACTTTGTAGCCCACTTTCAGCCCCCCCCCCCGACCTCTGTCGAGTTTGAGGGATCAGCTTACACAGCGAGCTGACACGCGACCCGTAATTCACCGGGTGACTTTGATGGCCACGATCGCCGGCAAACATTTTTCCGAGGGTTCCTTTTTCGACCCGACCCCGACGTTGACTTACCCAACCGCCCCGGTGACAAATAGTTTCACGATCGGTTTTGCTTTAAGAGGATTACGCCGAAAGTGCTCACTCATTCCCGCGTGCGGAAGCGTTTGAACAATAGGAGGTTGTTATGAGCAATTGTATATGAATGTTTGTTGCAAGGCGAGGAGAACGCCCAAATTAACACGGGATATTCAGAAGTCAACCAATGAGTCCATATTTTCAGCACAATCTGCGTTACTGGAAGATGAGTGTTCTGCTTTTAGTCTGTACCGCTGTCTCTTTATTTGACTTCCATTTTTCTCTTTTCCGATTCTTCCGAGTGACATCCTGCAAGTGCTTTTTTTTTTTTTCATTTGGTTGCATTCAATGGAATTCCATTCAAAACCATTTTTTTCCCCCCACAGACTGGGGACATCTGGCTCCTGTCCTTGACTCGAGTAACTTTTGCATTCACATAATGCGACTTTATGATAACAAACATGAATACTACTTTTGAATTGGACCAAACAATAAAAGGCATGGGTAAGAGGTGAACCCATCTGACGGGGGTCCAGAACAAAGAAGCGGAAGGAACTTTAAGCAGGACTTTTTTTGCATAACACGAGCCACCGATCAGGACAACTTTCGATGTTTAGACTTTGCTCGTGATTACGTATATCACACTTGCAAAAACTGAAAGAAATGTGTATCTAAAATTTGTTTGAAGACCCCAGCCCTTAATTTAAGTTTTGCAAGTTCGGATTTAAAACTATGATGTCATCAACCATTAGTTGTAGTCGTGATCGCAGCATATGCAGCAAGTCTGTTCTCCAGGTTTGGATACGTGACGTTTCGCAAATACAGCGATACCTCTACATATGAACGTCTCTAGTAACGAAAAATTCAGGTTACAAAACGCCGCCTGGGAACTATATTGTCTCGAGTTACAAAGGAAATTCAGGATACGAAAGGAAAATATAGGTACTGGATTGGCGCAGATTAGGCTATTTACATGGAAAATGTGCTTCTACTCACAAATAATTCACGTTATGAAACAACTTCCGGATTGGATTAATTTTGTAAGTAGAGGTATCACTGTAGTGCATGTAAAAAGTCGTTTGCTATGAATTGGTTAAATAAATAACATTTATTGCATTGTCTTATGGAAGACCCAAAAGAAGTTGACGCAGGAACCATGGAAATGTTCTTTTCCAGGCATATTTTCTCCAGTTAATCTGCTAAATCTCATCTTTTCCGGTGCAAATCCGGGTGTATAAATCCGCAGCGCTGCACAAAAGCTTGAAACAATAAACTGGCTTACTGACAGCTCGCCGGCCGGAGCCGAGCTGAGCTGAGCGAGGCGGGGGTCGTGCATCTGGAATTTTTTGTCTGCGCTCCGCCAAACATCCTCGCCCAGTTTCACCTCAATCTCGCTCACACGTGCGCTGGAAAGACGAGCTGGGAAACAAACAAACACACCGGCAGGCCTGTCCTGCCATGCAGACGCAGGCGGACTGATGGAGGGGGATGGGGGAGGGGGGGGGGGTGTTTGGAACAAAATTAAAAAAAAAAAAAAACGGAACACCCAAGTAGCTCGAGATTGACTGATCCACTGAAGGGAATATCGCAAAAGATAAAACCTCTCAATCAAGATCTCGTACTCATCTGCACGCGGGGCGGATTTTCGCAGCCTCGCGTGCCAGGCAATTGCTCTTACTGTACATCCACTCCAAAGCATTAAAAACTGTGAATAATTAATACGCGGCTCATAAGACAGCTCATAAAGCGTGCGGAGGATTGCTGAGTTTACACCGCGAAGAGAGAGAGAGAGAGGGAGAAAATATGCAGATTAAATGTCACACCTGGATATCACTCTTTGAAATTGCATCACCGTCGCTTATTAAAAGACAAAGTCGAAACCGAGCAATAATACACCGTTGAAGGGAGTATAAAGTACCACCAAGTATACGACACATGACCTTGTCTGTGGTTCAGGTAATCCTGCAACTGGGGTTTGCTCCCCAACGCGTGCTTCTGTTCTGTTCTGTGCTGGCGCCTTGAGACGTGAGTTCAATTTGTCCCGCGACCGCACTCGGATCCCAAATCAGGTTTCGCCATCGCAACGAATGAATACGCCAGTAAGCCGTTAAAGCCTCTCTCGCAAAACAAACGACAACAAAAAAAACAATAAACATACAGTAATGATAAAAATGATAATAATTGAATAGAATGTAAACAATTTAACCATTTTTGGCACATTTTTCGCTTCAATTCTTTGGACATTGTGCTGCTCCCTCTGGTTTGCGCACCTCGGCTACCTGGGGGCCCTAAAATACTCACATCCGGATCGCAGTACGTGGAATTGTTCTGTAAGCCACAAAAATTGTTGTTCATTGTTCTTCGTGCGGCAGCACGGTGGGATCGGCTGGTAAAAGCGTTGGCCTCACAGGTCTGGGGACCCAGGTTCGATCCCGGCCCCACCTGTGTGGAGTTTGCATGTTCTCCCCGTGCCTGCGTGGGTTTTCTCTGGGCTCTCCGGTTCCCTGCCACATCCCAAAAACATGCAACATGAATTGGACGCTCAAAATTGCCCATAGGTGTGATGGCTGTTTGTCTCTATGTGGCCTGGGATAGGCTGGCGACCAGTTCAGGGTGTGCCCCGCCTCCTGCCCGTCGACAGCTGGGATAGGCTCCAGCACTCCCCGCGATCCTTGTGAGGATGAGCGGCAAAGGAATTGGATGGATGGAAGTAAATATAAACATCTGCGATAATGTGGTTGCAAAAGTGCGCACACCCACTCATGACTGGAGATGTGTGTGTGTTCATGGGGAGTCAGCCGTGTTTGGGTAGAGTAGCCAAAAATTGATGGATGTTCTTCGTGTGGATAAAGAATATATGCCTGTGAGTGTTGTTTTACATTATCCCAATTTAAAAAAAAAAAAAAAAAAAAAACTTTTTTTTTCCTCATGCGTTTTAGACTCCTTCCACTTTCTTGCACGAAAAGCTGTTTTTTTTATTTTCAAATGTTTTCATTTTTGCATTTCAATTCTCTTAATCGCGTGCAGCACGCGCTTTACAACTCAAATTGCGTGACGCCCCCACGTTTGTTTTCCCCTTTCAAATGTGTTGAAATGCCAAAATGAGTCCATTCCAGGTATTTCTGTATTTTGTCCGATAAATACCGACTCCCCCTGTTACGATGCCACTCTGGCACGTCTGTGGGGGGTAAAAAAATGCTTTTTAATATAGATAAAAAAAAACAATTTTTCCCCCCTCCCACATATCAATGGCGCATCAGGGGGAAAGCATGGGAAAGCTCGCCGTTGAGCCTTCCCCCAGGAACGACCGTATTGTGCTGCGAGTCTCTGTGACGGTCACTCCGCCATGAGAGCGCCGTGTCAGCCCACAACAATGGCCTGCAGCGTCGAGCTGCCTCTCCTCGTGTGCGCCGATCCCTGTCCGCTCCATTTATGGAACAGAGGAGCTCAAAGGCCCCCGACGTTCCCCACCCCCCCACTTTCCCCCCACCCGCTACCACCACCTCCGCCCCGGTCGCCACCGCATTCCTCAAACTGCACACGGTGACCTTAAATACGTACCAGCTGGTAAACGTACACCGCCACCCCGGATCCTCGAGGGCGATCGGAATGGCCGAGTCAGATTGGATTACCTCGCTAATATTTCCCCGAAGATGACAAAAGGCGCGACTCCCGGGCCGTTCGGAGTCGAGTCGGAGGGCGGCGATCGCGGGGCGAGCCTTCCCCCTTTTGTCATGCGGGAATCCCGCGGCAAAGGCTTTCTGCGCATTGTTATGTAAAGCGGGCCCTTCGAATATTTTTTTTTTTTTTTACTCCCAAAGCGTTTGCCCGTCGCGCGGAAGTAATTCCAGAAGAGGACGGGAAGGCCGTTGCGATCCCTCCTCCCCGCACGCCATGTGTGCAAACCGTGGCTTCCGCTCATTATTTGCCATTAATCACGATGCGTTATGGCAAGGTTCCCTCTTTCGGCGCATGTAGGCCAACCGCGAGCGGCTCGTCTCTGAAATGTTTGTCCGGAAATCAAAGTTTCCAACTCTGGTTTTGGCCGATCGTCACCTTTTTCGGATGCGATTCCGCGCAAAGTCGAGTGCCGTTGATCAGTTTCATCCTAATCGGGGTATTGTTGGCGAACCCTCTTCACTTTTTCGAGATTGGCGGCGGCTTTTGTTATGACTCCGTACATTTTTTTTTCCATGACAGTTTTACCACTGCGACGCATTTCCAACACAGGTGTCAAACTCGAGGCCCGGGGGACAGATGCGGCCTGTCACGCGGTTTTATGTGGCCCACAAAGGCATTTTTTGTAAAATCGGGACCAAAATTTCAAATTTTTACATCATAAATGTAATGTGTCCCGCGATAGAAATGAGTTTGACACCCCTGCTCCGGAACCTGTTGTCACTCTCTCGTGGTCCGCAATCCGCGAGACGCGACGGATCGTATAATATCACTCTGAGGAAACTTCAGGCCAAACTGTCAACTTGTTTGAAGACAAACTAGTAAAACGAAAAGCAGCTCGTGCAGGTCACCGGCGTCGAATCCTCGTTTTTATTGAGTTCTGCCGGCGTTTCACAAGGTTCCAACCGAGGAACCGGTTTTATTTTCTTTCTCGTGATCTGGGTTTTTGATGACTTTCGTTAGATTACATTTTAGTGTTACGTCATGTTCCTGCACGTCATGTTTTCGTTTTCTGTTTTATATTTTGTGCATGCCTCGTCAACTGATTTAGGTTTTCGCTTTCCTTTTGTTCTCAGCAGTCTTGTCCAAGTGTGCCTCGTTGTCCAATCAGTTTCCCTTGTTTGAGTTTTTGTTGTTTCTGCTGTCTTGCATCATTTCGGGTTTACTTTTAGTCCATAGTATTGTTTTTGTTACTTTGAATATTGTTTTTTTTTTTTTTTTTTTGGGGGGGGGGGTCGTTATTAATGCGGTATTTTTATTCTTCCATGTGTGTTTTTGAAACCATTGGCTCCTCCCCTTTTGCCACCAACACCACCAAAAAAAAAAAAAAACCAACCCAAAACCCGACACTCTTTGTACATTAATGATCCGCCCAACATTTGCAGTAAAATTATTATTCAAACGTACGCAGATGACGCTGCAGTCAAATGTTTCTCGGAATGCACTTTTTTAAGATATAAAAACACAAAAGTTCAGCGAATTTGCCTTATTCAGAGTGTTTAACTCCTGTGAGGGGTTTTCTGTGGGAACTTCTTTTTCAGTTTTCTTGCACAAGAGGCCTCGGTTGAATTCTCAGTTGCAGTCCATCCCAGCAGTGTTTGGACGGGGGTAAGGTCAAGACTCTTAAGGACTGAAAGGGGGGCCTTCCCCTAAACTGTTCCCACAACATTGGAAGCATGGAATTGTTCAAAATCTCCTTTATGACTCATAATGAAGGGAGGAGATTTTTAGAGGAGCAATTAGGAGGTGCACCTCAATACGTGTTGTTGCGTGACGAGGGATGTGGCGCTTTTATATCACGGAATTTTGTCTCCGTACAACAACATCAAACATTACGTGCTTTATTATTATTATTATTTTATGTGTGCTCTGATCGTTAGTAGGTGGAGCATCACACATGTTGCTCATTTCCATCAAAGGAAACGGCATCCCTGCGGTCGTGTGGGATTTTCCCAACATTTGGATCAGAACCTGACTTCTGGTCTGCCGTATGTTTTATGTGACGGATTGCCGGTCTGGGCTAAGGGCTGGACCATTTATTGAATTGATTGATTTGAGTCAATTTGATTTCAAAATGGTGGTGCAGCTGCGGTTTTGGCCTCGCAGCGCTGCGGATCGGGGTTCAAATCCCGGCACCGGCTGCGTGGGTTTCCTCCGGGCACTCCGGTTTCCTCCCACATCCCAAAAACATGCAACATTAATTGGTAGGTGTGATTGTGAGCGCGGCTGTTGGTCTCCACGTGCCCTGCGATCGGCTGGCGACCTGTCCGTTGACAACTGCGATAGGCTCCAGCACTCCCTGCGACCCTTGTGAGGATCAGCAGCTCAGAAAATGGATGGATAGATGATTGAAAAACAAAACAAAAAAATAATCAGTTTTTACCGTGGAACACCTCAACAAACATTTATTTCTAAAATGTGCATTTAATATTATCATTAAAGCTGTACTGCTAATTTATAAAATTATAGAGAGTTTGAACCTTATTGTGGAGCATAAATATAGCAACATACATGTCAAATAAGTTGACCATCTTTTTTGCATTAAAACTGCTTGAAAACCTTCCCAAAGGTAGCTGTGATAGGCTCCAGGACTCCCGCGGCCCTTGTGAGGATAAGCGGCTCGGGAAACGGGTGGATGCTTGAAACGAAACAATTCCGTACGATTAAATGCAAATGTAATTAAAAAGTTAAACAACCCTGAACTGTAATTAAATGCACTCAGCTGCATTGAGAAACGCCAATTCTAGTTTTGATCGTTATTTTCATTGAAAGCGGGAAAAAGAAAATATTCAAATCATGGGATTTTTGTCTCGGCCCGTATCCCACAGTCCTTGCCTGGGCTGAGAGTATTTTTCGAGTTCAGGTTTCTCATTTCAAGCCTTGTAGTCCAGTCCAAAAAGACGTCGCGTCCTGATTGGCTGGAACGAAAGACGGCCTTGGCAAGTCAAAAGCGGCCAAACAATAACAAAAGTTTTGATTTTTCTTTTTTATTTTCTACTTTTTGACATTCAGTTTGGTTTGTGTCATCGTGGATTTTTTTTTTTTTTTTTTTTTTTTTAGCCTCCGCCACCCCCGAACTTGTCACACCTCCCGTCATCGCAAAACTTTCCCCGAGGCCCGACCCAAAAAAAAAAAAAAAAAAGAAAAAAATGAAAAGAAATCAAAGTGAGCCGACCGTCTTCGAAGTCTTCATGTTTGTCAGTGACGATATTTTCTCCCGGCTTTTCCTTTCCTCCCTGACAAGGAGCATAAAACATTTATGCCGGCGCTCCTCGCAGACCCCCCCCCCCCTTTGCCCACCCTCCCACCGACCCAAACCGCCGATCCGCATTCACGGTCGGCTCATTATGGGATGTCACATCTGCTGCCTCCTCCCTCGTTTCCAAACCTTGGGAGTGTGTGCGCGCGCGCGCGTGTGTGTGTGTTTTATTATGAGTCTAGTATAAAGGTTACCAAGGAAACATGTTGGCAAACTGTGATCCCGCGGACAAAAAGGGTTAGCGAGTACAAGGTAGTGCTGATGTTGTCTGCTGTAGTCGTTTTGATAACATTGATCGGATGCTGCTGCAGTGTCGCGGCTTTCCAGCGCTGATTTTTAACAGTTCCTCGTCAAATTTGGGGCGATTACAATCAATGCCGGAGAGAAATATTATCATAACTGAAGTTACTGGAGGGAGCTTTATCCATCCATCCATCCATCTGTCCATCCGTCCATTAGCAAAGCCACTTATCCTCACAAGGGTCTCGCAAAGCTAGCTTCGGGCAAAATGCGGACTACACCGTGAACTGGTCGCCAGTCGGTCGCAGGTCGACATCATCACGATCACCGTTTTACTGTACACATCCTACTTCTTCTTCTTTGCCTTTCGGCTTGTCCCATTAGGGGTCCCCACAGCGTGTCATCTTAGGTGAAGGCATATTTGTTTGGCACGGTTTTGCGTCGGATTCCCGTCCTGACGCAAAACCCTCTGCATCTTGCCGGGGAGAGAAGCTTACAGCACCTAGTCTTCCCAGGCAGTCTCAAGTCCAAGTACTCACCAGGGCCTTAGCTTCAGAGATCTGACGAGATCGGGCGTTCTCAGGGTAGCATGGCCTCCACACTTTAAATATGATTAAATTCATTAACACACACTTTTCATCTTATTACTTGGTTCCCGTTCTGGCGCTCTCGCGAGCAATAAATGAGAGACTGAGGAATCCCAAACTGGCTTGCACAGTTCCGCCAATAAAAGGTGGCGTGCTTGTTTCGAGTTGTTTGCTCGTCACTCCTAGTTGTAGTTGTAAAAGTGAAACATAAAACAAAAGACAATTATGCTCTGTATATTTAAACAAAGTTTAGCCAAACCATAAAACCTTGTATTATGAAGATCCACTAATTAAGAGAAACAGCGGATCGTGGAAATTAGCATAGCCGTTGAGTCCTTCTAATTGTAAAATCTGATAAAGTGAACACACACAGAGCCGTTGTTGTAGTTGTAGCCCTGTACGACGGTCGTCATTCCGGATCAAGGTCCAGAAAATGAGCCAGATCGGCCGGGGCGCTCCACAGGTGTTCCGCCGTCAGCGTGGTCGGTTTTTGAGCACAGTTGATGCGTATCGTGGGCGGGGGGCGAGGGGCGTCACAAAATGGGCATTTATCGACAATGTTGTTGTCGAGTCGGTGCCGATAGTTGTTGAGCTTGTGACGCCAGCCCGAACGGAGTTGCGATAGCGTCGATCTCACGGGCCGCGGGAACTGTCTTTCGGCTTTGGCTACTGGGGGTGGGTTGCCAGCCAACACGACGTTGGGTTTGTAGCCGGCGATCGGTTCGATGGATCGCCGAGAGGCCGCGCCCGTAGTCCTCTGCGTCGACGGCCGGCCGATGAATGTACTGCTCGATCCAGGCCTCTCCACCCCCGGAGACGCCCAAAGCCTCGAACCTCCAAGTACGAATGGTCAACCGTTTGTGGTTTTGGCCTCCGGAATGGCCCACGCCGGCCGTGCTGCTGCGCACACAGAGCGTGAAATAAAGTTTAGTGATCTTAATGCAGACCTTCTCTGCCTCTTCTTCTTCTATTATGCTGCATGTCTTTCAGTGAAGCTCAGTGCTGCCTGGCATGTTGGAGGCCCAACTTGGTACTACACCGAAGCCCCACAACTCTCACTTAGTTCCAATCCACCCTGCGACATACGAAATCCACAAAGTAAACACCAAAGCGTGCATATGTCCGAAGTGACGGTTCGTAAGGAGTACTACAAATCTTTGATACAGGTGGGGTACCAGACCCGATGGGCGAACACCGCAATCGATTTCCTTGCCTCAATTTTGCTTTAAAAGCGAAAGCTGGAGAAATGGGTCAGTGTTTGCGAAGGCAAAGGATCCCAGAATGTTCTATAAACGCTCTTCGTCAAAAACGGTCAAACAGCGAGCACCCCCCCCCCCACCCCACCCCGGAAGAATGCGCTACCACAGATGAAGACCCTCTGCGACCATTAATCCTGTCAGGTCTCGATGCCGGCGTGCCGCGTTTAGGAATCCCGCCGACTCAGCCAATTCCACCGTCGGTGGGGGGGGCTCTCAGCTGCTAACCGGATCCTGACCGCCCCGTTGCGTATCTCAAGCGGGCCGGGGTCAGAGGTCGCGTGGGGGGCTCGTGGCACTCGGGCGCGGCAGCGTGCCAAGCTCCCGTTTCCAACCTCGGGGTTCAAGACGCTAATCCGAAGGTTTTTCTTGTGCTTTGCCGTCCCGACGGGGCAGCTGCTCGCTTGCCGCTGACATTTGCCACAAGTTATCACAATGATTGACAAGTATTTATTTATAGGGTGCGAAATGTATTCCGTTTGTGATGAAATGCACTCTCTGATGTGTCCTTTCTTTCTCTTTTGGGTACGCTTGATGATTGGAAATCATTGTTCACCTGAAGGTAAGAGAGCTCTTAAATTCTATTCAAATTCTATTAAATTTCTATTATTTATTAGTTTCCGTTGGTGTGCACAGACAAAGGCGACATACACCACTGTGAGAAAATATGGAGACTAAATGATAAATAGCGTCTTCCATGTGTCACTGCACTTTTTGTTCACCTGTGAATTTTGTTGCAAAATTTTATTTTTTGCACAATTCCAAAAACAATTTTTTACTTTAAAATTTTCAAAACTTGCATTTTAAATACATTCATCTGTTCAGTTAATTTTCATTTTTTTCTACCATACCTCATCAATTTAATATTTATTTTTTAATTTATATTTAATTGTACTAACTATATATTGCATTGACTTTGATTAGAAAAAATATTTTAAAATTGATTTACTTATTATGATCCAAACATGTTGTAAATTTGTCCATCTTAAGTTAACTTATTTTATCACACATTTAGTATGTATTACCTATTAGAGACAAGTTTGAAATGTTTAATTTCTCAATTTGTTTTTTAAATCAGTTATTTGAATATTTTGTATTCACTAGGATTTCCTAATTTATTCAGTTTTTTAAATTTCCACTCATGTTAAGATGTTTTTTAACCATCCATTTATTTATGTAGTTATTTGATTTTTTTTTATGTTTGAATGACCTAAATTATTTTTAACTCATATTATTAAATGTAGTACATTTTTAAAGATTGATATTTAGATTTTTAACAAAGGTATTTATTCATTCATTTATTTTTTTGTAAAGTTTTGTCTGTTGAAATGTAGCCGCATATTTTAATTCGTGGAGTTATTAAATCTATGACGTAGATTTATATTCTAATCTATGACGTTTTATGTTCGGAACTTCTTCTCTGGTGTTTGTAACATTTTGATGACTTAGGCTAGTTATTAGCACGATGGTATGTGCTGTGACCGTTTACATTTCATTTTTTTTTTTTTTTTTTTTTTTAAATATAAGGCAAACTGGACCGGATTTGACTCAGTCAGCAAAGGGAATCCCGCTGACTCGCGCACCTTTTAAATGGCGGCTGGCGAAGGGGGCGGGACTGGAGGGGGGTCGTCCGGGAAGATTAGTCCTCATTGGAATCCTATAGGAAAGGTCGTTGATGCAGTGCTGCGTTCAAATCCACTCTTGGCCTCGTCCTGAAACTAGTTTGGAAACGTGCGCCACGTCCAGTTGGCCACTTTCACTCTTCTGCCATGTTTGGATGTATGATTCGAGTTGCACGTTTCGCAATGCGACACAATTTTTTCATTATTTTTGTTGCAATTTTCTAGCCCTTTCTTTGAACATTGACTTCATGCAGCATCATTGATCATTTTGATGTGGCATTTATAGAAGGTGCGCTTTTATAAATGGAAAGATCGGCTCACATTCATTCTCCTGATCCCAAAAAATATCTTTTCTTTTTTTAATCATCTATTTTTTACTCTTCTTTCAAAACGTGAAATGAACACGGCTCGTGATTTATCTTCCTTCGGTATTGGTCCACATTTCCACCGTGCCATAAAAATGCCATCATCATTATCTGGTCTGAACGGTCGCCGTCAAGCAGAACCCTTCATTAGCCGGGGTCTCGTCTGCGAGGGCGACGCAAATGCCGCCGCGTCGGTCTCCGTCGGCCACGTGTTCTCGTAAAGACGCCGACAGCTGGGGGGTTTATACCGAGCGGACGCTGCCCACGCGGTCTCGGGTCAGCCTGCTTTGGAGAATAACGGATCCGCATCGTTAAGAAAGAAGCGGGAGGCTGTGCGGAGTAAAGCTGCCACCTGAAAAGTTCTTTTCGTTGCTGTCAGGGGAATTGACCAGAAGGGGACTGGATTGTGACGACGGATAGCTTTGTCAAATACATTTTTCAGTGGGTCGGTGTGGAAGAAAGTTCTCTCGCCCAGCTCATCTGTGAAATTCACTTTTGGAAAACACTGTAATGGCGGGAAGATTCCTGCAGGTGGCGTTGCATCAATTTGCTTTTGAGGTCAGCAAAGGTTTTGAGGTGAAGCTAAAAATTAGCGGGTGCATCGTAGGCTTGTCCCATCATCGGACAAGTTTAGGCAGCTCACACTCCAACACAGTGTGGACATAGACCGTAAGCATGATGTAAACAGGATATGTCGTGGTAAGTAGGACAAAGTATGTGCAGCCATCATGAGAAAATATGAATGGAGGGAATGACGAATGTCATTTAAAAAAAAAAAAAAAAAAAAAAACACTGAAGTTCAACATGAGCTGTCTCATAGCTGTACCGGATATAGTGATGCCTTGGTTCTCGACCACAATCCGTTCCAGAAAACGGTTCGAGAAGTGATTTGTTCGAAAACCGAAGCGATGTTTCCCATTACAATGAATGGGAAAAGAAATAATGCGTTCCAAGGCAAAAAAAAACAAAAACATTTTAAAGCATTTTTTAAGCTTTTCCTGATAATAAACTGCATAGTAGAAAATACATGTATAGTTTAAATACTTTATATAACAAAATAATTGAAGAAATGTATTTCAGCTTTCGCTTTCGGGTCGGACTGCCGCGATGAGCGATTCGGCTCGAAGGACCTTAGTGCTTGTATGACGAGTTACCACTTATTGATTACAATAAATCAATCCGTAATTACAAGCAAAAGGTGGGGAAAAAAATTACCATTGAGTCCCTCAATATCAATATTGAATGTTTTAGAAGCATCTTAATGAGCCTTCGATACAAGATTCAAGTCATTTGAACCTCGGAGGATCCAAAGATCACACCGCGTGCTGTTAATCGCTAATCCAATCAGTTAATGGTTAATTGATTCAGGAAACGTCTTCGCCTTGCAGAATGATGAAAGAAAGGCCACGGACGTTCTTTGTTTTATTTCCTCCTACGCCGGTGGAGCATATTTAACGTTGGCGCAGCCTCCGCAGATGGCTCGACCTCTCTTAGTCATCGCTCGCCGTCATAAAACTGCGCAAGGTCACCTTCGGAATTATTTCCCGCGCGCCACTCCTCGCCTAATATAAAGCGCTTCGATATTTGTTTTTCTTTTGAAGTGGGTTTGAAAGATTACTCGTGACCTTGATCATGTTATTCTCCCAACTTTAATCCTGAAGTATATATCTGTTTGTTTTTTTTTTTAATATCCAGATCCATTCATTGGTTAATTAGCAGTTCTTTTGTTTTTAACTGAACTCTTCAACTCTTAACTTCAAGTTCAACAAATCCAAAATTGAACTTCAACGTGGCAAAAAAAACAGAGGAACACTAAAAAACAAACAAACAAACAAATGAACAAAAAGCCTTAAAACAGTTGTTGTCCAAGTGCGGTACTTGTACCAGTAGTGGTACTTGGACTCCTTATCGTGGTACACAAAAGATTCACTGCAACAGTTTGTTTGTACAGAGAGCAGGATTAAAAGCTCCTGCGGTTTATGTATGGGAATCGGGCCTTAGGTTTCACACCCTTGCTGGATAAATATCCTTATGGCTATCGCTCACCTGCGGACGACGGTCTCAATCGTACTTTAAAACTCTCTCGCACATTTAATCGGGAATCAGGGACCCGTTCGCCTCTACGTACAAGGAGCTGGCAGATTGCATGCAAGGCATCGCTAAGCAGTCTGGGTAATTATTTCTAAATCAATATTGTGACAAGCGGGGCTGCCGGCGTGCCAAATCCCGGCCTCGTCGGATCCGAGCGAAACCGCTCTCCCGAAGCTCAAACGTTTCGGGCCTTGATTGATTTCCTGCATGATAGCGTCCACGTGACGGCCAACCGCGACGCGGACGCGGCCGTCCTCATCGACCCGAAGCCTCGGCAGTCAAATACGGCGACGCCGCGTTGTTGTGACTTTCCCCCTTTTACGCTTTAAACGCTGAATTTATTCACGCTAAACATAAGGGGTTCATTTTGCCGAATAAGCTCTTTTCGAGTCGACTATTTTTACTCACTTTTCTATTTAAGGAAGTTAAGTAAGCAGCCACAGCTCTTGGACTGTATTGTCCCGTACGCATGCATAAATGCTGCCTTCTCTTTGCTCGACCACATGAAAATACTTAGAGAGTATCACAGAATATCGCAGAACGTATTGTGTCCTGTGCCTGGCTCGGCGAATGAAACGGTCAACCTAAAACTCGGGGCGCTTTCGTAATGACAGTGCGCCGTAGCGAAGATATAAAAAGTCGACGCCGGTTGCACGTTTGGAGTGCGGCAGTGTAAAACCACCGCCGCCAAAAACCCGCAGTTAAACAAACAAATTAAGCGCTGGGTTTGTTTCCAAACGGCAAGAGAACTGTCAATTTTCAATCGTGGCATCCACACCAAGAAGCCTTGTTGGTTTTTGCTCAGTCAACCGGGATTTTGCAGAAACTGACACGAGTTTCACCAATGGACCCCAAATTAGGCGGACGTGTCGATTGTAACGGGCACAAAAAAAGTCTCAAGGTCCAGAAATTGAACATGAAGTCAGCCATTTTGGTTAGTTATAAAACCTGGACGAATTTTGCTGCCGACGCCATACCCTCCATCTCGGACTTTATATCTTCCGCTTCTTTCCCTTTCGCCTTGTCCCGATTAGGGATCGGCACCGCGTGTCATCTTTTTCCGTCTAAACCTATCTTCCTCTCTAACACCCACAGTCCTCATGTCCTCGCTCACAGCATCCATCAACCTTCTCTTTGGTCTTCCTATCGCTCTCTTCCCTGGTAGCTCCATCATTACCGTTCGCCTACCAATTTCCTCACTCTCTCGCATCTGAACATGTCCAAACCATCGGAGTCTGCGCTCTCGAACCTTGTCTCCAAAACATCTAACTTTAGCTGTCCCTCTAACGAGCTCATTTCTAATCCTATCCAACCTGCTCACTCCGAGCGAGAACCTCAACATGTTCAGTTCTGCCACCTCCAGTTCGGCTCTCCACCGTCTAATCCGTACATCGTAGCCGGCCTCACCACCATTTTATAAACTTTGCCCTTCATCCTCTTCTGTCACATAGAACACCAGACACCTTCCGCCAACTGTTCCACCCCGCTTGGACCAGTTTCTTCACTTCCTTACCACACTCAGCATTGCTCAGGATTGCTGACCCCAAGTATTTGAAGTCGTGCACCCTCGCTATCTCTTCACCCTCTTCCCCCTCCGCCCCTCTCATTCATTTCGGACTCCAAATCCACGCAAATCTATTCACTGGCTTCACCTTCCATATGCTGGTGTTTGCCGTGGTCTAACCAAGCCCAGAAGCTTTGTTTACCCTCTTGTTGCCGACATTGATGGTATTCTCTCCGGACGGAAGGACAAAGTGAAGAATGTCTTTTAAAATTCTTCTCTCTCGCTCTGCTTTGTCCTATTATCTCCTCAGGGATAACTGGTGGACGTCCTTGCCGTTTGCGTATATCGTATTCTGAGTGTGTCGCCTTCGTTAGCATGCAGAACACATTGAAGCAGGTGGTTGCACGCACTCTAACTGTATGAAATTAAAAAGGATTCAAGCGGAGATCAGGCGGCGTTAAATTCCATCACGGCTAAACAGCTTCTGTTTTTGCTCTGTCGATCAGACGATCCCCCGGGGGGGGGGGTGGAAGTGCGGCAAGAGTTATTTAGATTTTCAATAAAATGGTTAAACATTGCAGAAACATTCATACATGTTGATTTAAAAAAAAAAAAAAACACGCGCTTTCTATAGGGTGTGTAACAATATACCCCGATAGAATTTAAGTAAACAGGAATCCCGTCTGTCAGAACATCCACGGAACGGCAATTCGACTGAATTTAGTTAGTCTGCAGTCCAATACATACCAATACAATATATAATATATAATAACCCTAAAATTTCAGTTTTGCTGTTTATTTATTTATTCGCTTTTCAAAGGACATATTCGAGAGGACGTGCGGCAACGGCACTGCCAAAGATAGGTTTGCCTTGATCACGTCGGGATTTTTCAACGTGCGACACCCCCCCCCCCCCCCCCCCCCCAATGAATTCATTATGGGATTTGCCCAATAAAAGCGCGGCGCCGCTCAGTCGTCAAAGTGATCCGAACGCTTCAGGAGAAAAATGTGTCATTTCTGGAACGATGTTTAATCCTAAACATCGCTCCGTCGCTTGTGGTCGGGCATCTTGATCGCTGATAGCGTATCTCGGAGGAGGTTATCGGAGCCGGCGCCTCCAACCTTCGGGCGCCTTCCTCCCCGGAGACCTGAAGACCCAAATTCCTGCGCTCCGTTGGCTGAGCCAGGCAGTTGGCGTCGTCGCTTTCGGGGTTACTTTGTTCCATTTTGCAGTATCGGGGGTTATGGAGAGTTCAGGGTGGGATTACACGGAGGCTGCGGGGCCCCGACCGTTAACAAAGAGAATTATGAATCTGCTCAAATCTACACTGACGGGCCCGCGTGGCCGGCAAGGGCACTCGGCGAAAAAATGCAAATGAGGAAAACCGGAACGCTCGGCGGCGGCGCCGACTTTGATTTGTCCCGTGTGGGTGCGCAGATTCGTGTGTGATGTGAATTTGAAAGTGTTTGTGCGGGGGTGTGCGTTCACACATGGCGAACACCGAGCAGCTTTGCACCAGGCAGACCGCAGCGGCGAGTCAAAGCTTTTCTCGGCAACACGTCTTCAGTGTGAATTTACGGTCAATAGGACGCGACGTATTTAACTGGCCTTTGTAATTAATACAGATCGAAAGCTTTTATGTTGTCACATATTTTTTTTACATTTTTATTCCTTAAACTAGTAAACGCCCCGTCCTCTATTCGATTAATGGCTTCCTTTTCCCATGAAGCCAAAAGTGGGCCATAACTGTAATTGTTTAGATTTTCAAATGTTTTATCTGGAGTTTTAAAATTTTTATTATTGTATTTTTTAAGGGAAGCGACTTTGTAGTATTTTTTGAATTTATTATCCTATTGACTATCCTATAGAGTACTTGGGTAAAAGCCCCCATATTAAAAAAATAATGATTGAAATACATTTTTAAAATGTTTTTTAATTTCTTTATTTTTACAACAAACATCTATTTTATTCTCCTTTATGAGAGCTGGACTTCTGTCTTTAAACTGCATATGTTGGTACTTAGTGGAGTATATAAAGACTGAACGGAATTGGAGACCGCAAAATTAGCCTTTGCTAAATAGTTAGCAATGGCAATTATCATTGGCACGATCGTGATTACCCCGTTAGGCACCAAAAAAAGGGGTTAGGGTTAGGCGCCCCCACATGCTAACTAATGTTAACTAATTCAACTCACTCATACATCTTGTTAAATGTACATTACACATCTGATTGTGTCTTAAAATCACGTACAGATGTCGTTCTTGGCAATGTGTTCAACTGGCCCAACATTTCGCTTGTCTGCGACAAAAGTCCATGCGGTAAACATGGACAGCGGGCAAACATGGATCTGGTTGGCAAAAAACGAGGCAGAAATTTTTGCGTTGATTTAAATGATTTTTTAAAAAAAATCATTAATTTATTTACGACCTTTTTTTTAAGTGCATGCCAAACTTAAAATGTATACAAGGCATTACAAGGGCATTACAGTATCTTAATTGCACTAAATTTTTCACTTAATTGCCCCTCCAATTTAACCTCACTACATAAAGCAACAAAAAAACAAAACAATCGACAAATTGCGGTACTCATTCGTCAAGGTCGCTCTCCGTTTGACTGGAAAAGCGCTGAAACGCTGAAATCATACCTTACATTTTCTCTGGACGTTCTCGAGTTTCATTGTTGCAATCAATCGTAATCCGGCGTGACTTTTGTGCATTTGCGGCCGACGCGGCTGCGGCCCGGCCCGACCTTCGGCGCTGACCTTGCGCTGTCCGTTGACCACCTGGCTCCCGTGGGGGGGGGGGGACCCGGCGTGACAGAGGATACGCTCAGCTTTCCCCACGCACACCTGAGCGAGATTAATGACAACGGCCATGTCCGTCATTATTCTCCCTAATGGGATACGCGTTTGGCCCCCGGCCCCCCAGCGCTGCCGCCAGACAGACACGTCCTGTTGTCCTTTAGAGCGTCTGCAGCTCAGTTCGAAGAACGTTACATTGAAATGGATGTTTAATGTTCTGTAAAAACAAGGGGGGGGGGTGCATAACTTATCAGCGCTTTCCAATGAAAACCTCTGATCGATTTGTTTTGATCTACATTGAGAGGAGCCAGATGAGGTGGCTGGGGCATCTGATTCGGGTGAGTCCTGGACGCCTCCCTGGTGAGGTCTTCTGGGCACGTCCCACCGGAAACAGACCCCGAGGACGACCCAGGACACGTTGGAGAGACTATGTCTCTCGGCTGGCTTTGGGAACGCCTCGGGATCCCTCCGGAAGTGGCTGGGGAAAGAGAAGTTTGGGTATCCCTGGTGAAGCTACTTCCCCCGCGGCCCGACCTGGAAAAGCAGTAGATAATGGATGGATGGATGGAAATGGAGATCGAACTTTCTCATGACAAGTGAAATATTTCAATATCCAAGTTTTAGTTTTCGAATCATTGTTGAGAAAACACGCTGATCTGACACATAATTCTAAAATTATATCCGTCGTTTCGGCTTTCCAGTTGAGAGTCTCGTTCGTTAGACCCGCTTCTGAAGATTCATCATCCCTGGGGTTCAGTTAAGTCCAGAGAAAGTTCTGGAGTCGGTGGCAAAGGGAGGGGAAGCATTGTTGCGGTAAGATGGATGGGGAGTTATTTGTATGGAGACGGTGAAGTGAGAGAAGGGGAGGGGGAGGGGGGGTTGTCTGCTCAACCCCCCCCCGCCCCCCACCACACTTCCCCCCACCCACCCGTTGCAACATCTGCGTCAGAGTCGACAACAGATGCTCAGGCAAGATGGGCAAAGATGGCAGAGATTGGAGTCCATGTGTGACGTTGGAAGGATAGTTCTTATTCTCAATATTTTTTTTATTGTATCACCACCCACCCCCAAAAATGTAAAATAATGCTCCTGCGACCCACCGAAGGTCCACATTATGGATAAATGAGTTAACTACACGGGTGGTAATAATGCAGAAAATTACATCTCCCAATTGAAGGGCGTGTAGGTGTGCCGGCCGGGCGCCGTTCCTTGCGTGACGGCCATTTGTCTAGATTTCCCGTAATAGCCGCACCGTTTGCCGTTGGTTAAGAAAGCCGCCGCCATTAAGCACGCTTCATTTGCATGAATTTCCAATTACGTCAGGCTAAAGTTGCCTGGGATTGGTGCCGGAAATTGCTCTGCACGCCATCTGCTGTACGGCCCCTAATATTTACACTTCGGAAATACAAACGCGCGGCCCCTTTATCCTCGTTTCGGCGGATCGGCCCCCGGTCTAATTGCAACGTGGCGATATTCGTCTTCTGCTGAGGCTTTGCTAATTATCGCGCCGCGCGTCGGGTTGCTGCCGGACAGCTGCTGGGAAATAGATTGCGGTTTGATCAAAATTGGCTCCAGTCATGCTAGGTTTTTGTTTAATTGCACGAGGTAGACTTTGAACACCTTGGTAGATTATATCGTTGTGTGCGTTGTGGATCATTTGCCGTTAGACGGAAGTCTGTGATCGGACCAGGAAATTGACATTTGGATAGTTTATATCGATTGTTTTGGGTCTCTGGGGTGCCTGCCCACAAGTGTGAAATGAAACCAACCAAACGTCTGTTTTTGTCAGTTCCCTATTCTCCCTTGTTTGATAGAGTCGGTAGCATTGAGGTCCAAAAAGCAGCATCTTGGTCATTTTTTTCCCAGTCCATAGTACATAGGTGTACTATACTATTCTGTATCAACATAACCAGTAGAGAGTGACACTAACATCTCAAACTGTGCCCTTTACTTCTAATACCCACGACTGGATGGCAGCGAGTTTCCGCCTCCCCGTTTCTCCCCCTGAGGCTCTGCACGGATTTGTGCCGTTATCTGCTGCCGAAAACCTGGTTTGGACAGTGAGCCGCGAGCACACCAGCGGCCGTCTGGGGCCGCTTATCAGCCGGCGCCAGTGGCACAGACACGGACCGCTCGTTATCTCATCGGCAAAGCTGGCAAAACAGCGGCGGGTGTATCGGGAACACTTTCGCGAGGTAGTTACTGCAGTCGATGGTGTGGCAGCGTCGAGTCTGACAAGACCTCCTATTTGAGTGGGACTGAGGGATTGTTTGTGCAATCATCCAGAAGAGATCACCAATGCCACTTGGAAAACCCAATACAACGGTACCTGGAGATGTGTGTGCCGACAAAAACTTTTAAGTGACGACCCGTCCCTTCTTGGACTTTTATTTGCGTTTATTTAGTTTTTCTTTGTGTTGCGACCAACGTTTTAGTTACGAGCGAGCTTCAGATCTGAGTCATGATGGCATTTCCTGTCCCTAAGATCGGATCAATCCCAGACAAACGATGGTTGATCTTAACCCCCCCCCCCCAAATCCTCTAGACATCACTCCTATTGATGAGCGATTGGTCACACAAAGCCTCAGGGCGCAGGGCACATGTACCCCCCATCCGCTGACCTTTTCAGGTAGCGGCGTGAACTTTGATCCTCTCGCGGCGTGTGTGACTCATTACAGAACCCGCTATCGATGTTGACCTTTTGCAAGATAAATGGGAGGTGCCAAATGTCAGCGCCAACCTGAAGCCGCGTCACATGTTTGTTTATGTATAGGTTGGGAAATGTCTCCGAATAGGTTGTTTTGGAACGAGTAGTCCTGCGAAACGGCCGCTGACCGGCCACGCCTAGCAACAACCACCCTCAAATGAGCACCCCTGGGGGGGACACACCCACCATATATACATACACATAAACAAGGGAACTCTACACCTACAATTTAAAACTGGAAACGGCTTTTGGATTAAAAGCGAAACGTCTTCAACCGCCCGGAATAGATCAGTTGCCTCAGTTCGGTTTTTTCCAAGTTCTCTCAGTATCTGTACATTGTAGGGGGATCCAATCGTTGTGTTTGGCTGTTCAAACTCCAGCTCCAGGGGGTCGGTACCAACATCCTCCTTCATTTTTGGCCTGTAAATGATACACTGCAAATATGTACCCATAATTAGTCAGAATTACTCATTACAGCATAGGTTAGTGTAGCGGTTCTAAAATTGGGGACAGAGGGGGGGATTGTGTCACCAATTTTCAGGACTATCAGCCACCCTCGATTTTACAATTTTCAGTGTTAGCATTCCCCCGTCGGAGACAATTTCAAGAGGGGGGTGGCCAGAAAGTTGATCTCCAAAAAAAGGGAGCGTGCCTAAAAATGTTTGGGTTAGTGCATATTCTGTTTGGGGTCACGTCACCCGAGTGAAAGAACTTTATTGTGAAGAGAGGACCTCTTACTTATTTCTCCCACATGCGGAAGGCCTTCATTTTATTTAGTGCATACCAATGTCGTATTTTCTGTTTTCAAGTCATCCAGGAAAAATGTCACAAAATTGACTCCTCAAAGCCAGTTTAATATGAAAATTGGTATGCATGACTGTCTAAAGCAGTACCACAACTGGAGCGCGGTATTTGAATGGCAATGCGAAAACGTTAGGATAAAGATAGACCTGTTTGCAATTTTGGTTATTCAACATCAAAGTGACTCACTGGCTCCTCTTGTGGTGCAAATCGGTGTTACGCAAAAGAGAACCCTGTACTTGCTTGTCCGGGCTACACCCAATCTCGTAAAGTATGTTTATCTGAATCATCGCCTGAGTCATCGGCCGACGTTGTCAGCCTAGCCGAGCGCCGAGACCGGTTCAGCGAACCTTGTTCTGCCAATTGTTCGGAAAAATCCAAGCGTCCGTTTCTCAAAAATGTTGGATTGGATTGAGTCAATCCAGTTGTTCATGCGCAGGATTAAATTTAGAGCAGGCCTTTGGGTGCAAATGTTTCTGGAGCCCTTCCGACGCCGACAAAAACAATAGTTCAGATCCTCCAGGCCTCGCACGCCCACACTATATACCACTGCACCAAAGAGGAGAAAACCCTGCTGAGAAAGGTTTTTTTTTTTTTTTTTTTTTTTTTTTTAATGCTAAAGTAGATTAGTGGATGCACACTTCAAACGGGTCATACAACCACTGACTGCGAGTATTGTATTTGCATTGTTGCGAATATCACATTAGTCCCCTTTTTTAAACACTTTTTTTCTAGAGAATGAAATTATTTTATAATTGTACATTTTAATGACCAAAGAAAATGGAGAATGTTTTATTACTATTTTTTTCATTTTATTTATTTAGTTAGTTTTAGGACAGTCAATTTCACACACCTAATTTTTTTTTTTAATTAAAACATTGCATTTAATTGAGAAAAATATCACTTTCTAGTTTATAAAAAAAATGCTGTTGATGAAACTTTTTTATGATATCCAACTGCCATTGAGATTTAAACCTACAGACCCCCGGCATGCATGACAGTTTTAGAATCCATTTTTTAACTTCAGTGGCAGACCTCCCTTTTTCACATGCTGGGATTCCGGGATTAAGAATATCTTTTGGGCGTGAGTCATGATGACAGTTAATACCCCCCCCCCCGCTCGAAGCGCCCCGCGCTATCGCACCGTATTTTACTGCCGCCTTTCAAAAACCAGGTCTCATTGCTCTGACGAGGGCTTTTAAAATAAGAAGGTGAAGGGAACGGAGGCCCGAATCATACCGGAAAATCATCAGGCCGGCGTTTTAATCCCCA
The DNA here is from genome assembly GCF_019802595.1 of Syngnathoides biaculeatus. NCBI lineage: Eukaryota > Metazoa > Chordata > Actinopteri > Syngnathiformes > Syngnathidae > Syngnathoides > Syngnathoides biaculeatus. The sequence goes on along the minus strand of NC_084662.1, from coordinate 8,868,018 downwards.
CATTTTTTTAGTGGAACACAGCGGTGATCTGATTGCCGCGGCCCCGACGGCGTGGGTGGCGGTCGGTTTAACCAATCAGCATTATCCCTCCTTCAAATCAGGCAAGCTCTCTATAGGCACGTACTTCAGGTATGGGCCTTAAAATAAGACTGTCAAGGCTCATTATAGTCAAATCATATTAATGTGTAATTTGGCGCTGACTTTCCTGAGCTGTGCTTGATTTCGTGATCCCTCTGGATGGAAGGATGGTTAGTCGGGTGCACTTAAAGGTCAGCCGTCGTGACGTCCTTCCTTAGAATATCCGTCTAACCTTGTCAGTGTCTTCGGTGTGGCGACTCTCTTCCCATCTCTTCAAACCATAGTGCTGGATACGACCGTCTGTCTTCATAAGACTACGCGAGTTGTTGCATTTACCGTAAAGGTGTGAAGCAGAGCCCGGCAGAGTCCTGATTAAAGGAAGATGCTAAGTGCATGCAATATTTCAAAGTTTTGCAATTCCACTGCGTCGCGTTTAGCCCGTGATTCTTGACATCCAATCGATCAAAAGCGAGCGCACGTGCAACAGATGCCTCCAGTCCGACCGGGTTTATTATAGTTATTGCTGCGCTTTCATTTCGAAGCTCATCCGTCACATAACGAGCCGGTGGCCCTACCCTCGACGTCGGTTTCCGCGGAGAGCCGAGTTCTGGCACGGAATGCACAGCGGCGAGCGTCCGAGGGACGATCGGTCTTGCGGGGGCTGCTGACAGATTGATGTATGGTGCTCGGCACCCTTTGAGAGATTGATGAATGACTCCTCGGCTCCTTTAGAGACTCTCTTGTGCGGTGAAAACGTTGCGGGTAGAGCGGTGGGCACCCCGTGGTGCTCGCCGTGTTGACTTTTGATAATTTTCTTGATTAGTTTCAATATTTAACTGTAAAGTTGATCCATAATCAACATACTTTCAAGTGGAATTTCATATTTCACTATTGGTAGGAAGGGAATTTGGTACTTGTTCTACTTCATTCAGAATTTAAAACCAATGCCTCACTATTCTAGAAACTATCAATATACGAAAATAATGTGACAAAGCAGTAATAAAACACACAAGTAGCTCAATGCTGGTACTGGAAGCCAGTTTTTAGTTTTCAATGGTTAGGGTTAGGATTAGGGTTAGGATCGTTACGATTAGGGTTAGGGTCATTCGGATTAGGGCTAGGTTTTAGGTTAGAAAACACGAGTTCCATTACCTCTACCGGGCTTCCGGTCATCGAGTTTTGAGGGGACTCCAGTCTGAATGCATCCCGGAGTCCAAGGACTTGAAGCAGTGCAGCCAAGACGAATAAAGAGAATCGACTGTTAGGAATGAATAAATGTCATTTAACAAACGTTGTAAAGGAATGTTACCAAATGGACATTCACAACCGTTAATGAAAGTACTATACAAAAGAATATGTCTCCAGATCACATTAGTTGAGTCATTATAAATAAATCCATATAGGAGCTAACTGCTGCCAGCTGACATTTTACTGTCAGCTCTTATGAGTTAGGGCTTCTGTGATATATGTCACAGGAATATTTTTTTTTTCAACCTTTTTATTTTATTTTGCCGATGCCGCCCGAGGCCCGTCCCCGCGTCGGGCTCCGCGGCCCGTGTCATCAGAGAGATGGATGGACAGCGGCTATCGCTTTGGCTCTTTTGAAACGGGGACCTGTGGGGGGGGACGCAGAAAGGCGGCGAGTGGATGGATTAATAAGGGACCTGCGGTGACAGATGGGGTAACATCAGCAGACGGCTGTTTCAATTTCAGCCGCCCACTATGCAGTCGTGCCGCGATTTGTCACGCGGCGGCCACATGAAGACGTCTCGTCTCACTTTGCCGGTGGTCAAACAAAATTGGTTTGTGTGGAATGATGAAAATGACACATTAACAATACTTGGCTTTTGTCTCGGGATCCGTCCATTTTCTCCTGTTGAACTATTGCTATTAACCGGCGTTAGCTATCCCGTGATGGTTTCAGCAAAGCTTTTGCAGCAAGTCCAAAGAATCAAGTCAGCGCCAGGCCGCGGGGGTGGAAACAAAATCGTCTTTTAAATGTATCCGAAGGGTAAAACTCTATTTCAAAAAGTGTGACAAATTTTCCCAGAACTGTGGATGGTTCTGGGACATTTCCCCCCTCACCGGTGGTCGATGGATTCCATAAAATGCACACTGCGGACGACTGTTATGAGAAATGGAACCCGGAAACGCGTAAGACGAAGTGGCCACGCCCCTTTGTGTTACAAAGGGATTGTCGCTGGCCCAGATGCGTCTCCCTTATCAACACACGTGTGGTACGAAAACCGCAGACAAGGCAAAGGTCACTTCGACAAGATTTCTGATTGGCAGTTCACCGGGAAGGCCGTGCAAAGTTTGCTGGTGTTCGAGTGCAATTTTGGAGTCAATTGCGGCTTTCTAGCGAGTTGCTTGCACCTGCTCCTCCCCTTGCAATTTAACCGTAACCGCTCAGCATTTTTTCCTCTCGGCTTCACACGTCCCGTCCTTTTTCGCAGCTGCTGTTCACCTCTGTCAGGTTTAAAGTGTAAGTAGACACTCCCACTAACCGCCCGTGTGACGCTTACTCATAAATCGTGGGAACTGCTAGGAAACGGTGAGGAGCGGAAGTGGTACAGAGGTGAAAAATGAGTGAGGGAACTGGGTGAGGTACACAAGGAGGCCCGTTAACTATTAATGAGCCTTCCACTGTGGCTAATGGGAATCACATCTGTTTTAATTATTGAACGCCTGACCGTCTGTCTTCAGAAGCATTCTCCTCTGGGGACTGCGCTCCCTGACAGATCTATTTCAATTGTTGTTTATGTATAATCTGGAGGTGCACGCCACTCAAAATGGACGCGATGGAAATGATTTATTGCGACCGAAGGCCAAACTTTCCCCCACCGCCTCCCTTTCGCTTTGTCCTGCCTGAGGCTGGAGCGAAAGGGGACGTTTTTAAGGGCATCTAACGTTCCAGGTGAAATACAACTATTGGCATATGTTGCGAGCTGCAAATAGCGCGCTGTCAAAGGATACATCTTTGGCAAGCACCTGCATAGTCAAACCTGTTTTTTTTTTTTTTTTTTCTCCCTTTGGACACAAAGATCGTGAAACTTGGCTGGCTAGAGTTGTCTTTTTGCCTCTCAAGTATTGCAGTACTCAGATCTACTGCCAACTGGCACTCAGTCAGCGCGATAGTGGCAATACCGGAGTAGCAGATGGCACCGGAAAGGGCTTAAGGTAGCGTCCCAAAACACGGGGTCCTGGCTTCGATGAAAGTCAGCTAGCTCTTTTCTGGAGAAAGAACTCCGGTGTTTTGTTTGCTCGTGTCTTTGCCTCTCAGTCATGCGTTCTCGCGGAGGCCGCAAACATCGCATCCACGCAACCATCTCTCTCCTTTCTAATGGGCCCCTGGAGAACTGCTATTGAAAGGCAGAGCACTCATAGACAGTTATCAGTACCTGGCTTCTGCTTGCGAATCACTAACAACACCAGAGGCAACATTTATCACCTGCCACTGCAAGACTTGATCAATGTTTCAATTAAACGACGCCACAAAGACTCTTCGCTTTGAAATGATTACTTTTTAATTTTAGCCTACATCTTTCTTGCAATTCTTCAATTCCATGACAAATGGATCGGAATTGCATATTTATTTCCTGTTCCTCTCAACTCGAAATGTTGCCGGGCATCAGTGTATGTTAAAGTAAAAGCAATAGTCTCGTCTTCACAGTCCTCTTGGTGTTGACAAGTCAAAACCAGTTTTACGGTGAAATGCACAATTATGAACATCACAAACAAATGTTCTTTAACAGATTTAGGTTAAGGTTGCCATTGTATGAAATTAACTTGCAAACCAAGGACCCACTGCGACGGCTTCCCATTCCTTCCAATGACGAACAAATGTTTCCCACCAAGAATTCTTCTGTTCATGTTGCTCTCAACTTGTAACGATGGGTAGCCATGGTATTTATTTTCACAAAATAAGGTCTCGTGAGTCTTTGAGACGTGGTCTGAGAACCGCAATTCTGACATCAAATGGTGAAAACATGTCATTACGAATTCGGTTGTTGAGCTGTGCAGTTTTGCTCTTTGTTACTCGTCATGGCCAAGAGTCAAACCTGTCCTCAAGTAGACTTAAAAGGTTTTCGTTGGCGAGCTAGGACCAGCTCCAATTACCGCAGATACTTTCAAACTTTGACCGACCAAACCCAAGGTCCGGTCCAGACGAAGCTGCCGGCGCTGCAAGAAATCAAATAAAGGTTCCTGACGCATGCTTGCTTCAATAAAGGGCCCCGCCTTATTTTCACAGATGCAGACATCCTCAAGGACTAGCTCCCCCTTGTTAGAATCCAGACGGCCCTGCTCTAGACATGCCCAGCTGACGAATGAGCCCTATTAAACACCTTCAGCAGGACGGGGCTTGTGAAAAGAGGCGGCAGTTGCCGTGGAAGGGGGGTGGGGCAGGGCTCCTCCTGCCTCTGATGGATGACTCCGGGGATGGTCTTTACCGCACGTGTCATACAGCATCTTCAGACGTATTGACGGACTAGCGGAGAGGCTTGCAGTGCTCTTGCAACATGTTGCGCAAGATGAAATCAAAGAGGGGAAAGTTGACAAGGCGTGTGCAGTGCAACTCTCTCGTTCTGTTTCAGTCCGTTGGGGGAATTGTGAAAGCAGCGCCACAGCAGATTGAAGGTCTTTTGTGGTTAAGTTTAGAAAAATGTGAAAGATCCCACACAGGACATACTCTCTTATCGTGTGTGGTGCACAAGATCAACAGGTACGAGAAATGGGACCTTGTCATACCTGGTTTGCCCAATGAAAATGCTTCAGCGTGTATTAAAGACCGAGTCGGTTCTGTGTACAACAGTTCGAATTCGGACCCCACTCCCCGGAAGAAACTTAACGAGGGTGCGAGCAAGTCTGTAAATCAAGCGAGTGACGCATTCTAATAGAGCGTTGAATGACTGGAATTGAAGAGAAGTAGCGGGCTACTTCAAAGAGAGGCGTTACCCTCCCAACAGCGTATTATTATCCCTCGTTAGAGCAAGGCCGATGTTTCATATTTGATTAGCTACGCGAAGATATTTCACTCACTAAAGACCTCATGCAGGGCGTTGGGGACGTCGCACGTCTTCCCCGCTGGGCACTGACTGCGACTGCTCTTAATCACTGTATACTCACAAGCCAGTAGCTTACGCCCTTTATTAAATATAATCACTTGCTACTGGAAGTGCTTCTTTAATATTTTCTAATTGGTTTATTACGGAAACTCGTCCAGGATCACTCCTGGGTTCTCCACTCTTGACCTTCTCTGTCGTTGCAATTCATCCACAGACAATAGTTTGCGTGGCTTTGTGTTTAGACTCGGGTTTCTTGTGAATTATTACCAATTATTACCGTGTCCTGTTATTGTCACTCGGTGGATTCTCCCATGGCTTTTGTGGTTGGGGTCAACCAGGGCAAAGCTCATGACTTCATTTGACTGTGGGTGGCTGCTGAGAACAATAACAACAAATAAATCAAACAATTCTGGATGCCACTGCACTATTTTTTTGAAATTATTATTATTATGATGATTGATGATGACACTAGATCAAGGATTCCCATACTTTGGTGTGTGAATCCCTGGAATTGCGTCAGATTTGAGTATTGGAGTATTTTTCCTTTGTGTGGACTGTCACTTGGCTTTTCTTTTGCCCCAGTTTGACGACTGTAATATTGGAATCAGTCGGCTTTTAAGTCGTTTTTCTTCCAAACGTTGGACAATCTCTCACATCCCTTTATTGCTGAAGCACAGATGGACAAATATGCATTTTAACCATTCGTATATTTACGTCATCTGCAAGTCTATTGTCACTGAAGCCAGCAGTTATGGTGGCATTCGTTTGTTCAAGCAGTAGTAGTAGTTGGACTCGCAGGGTAAACCAGATATTAGCCGACTTAGGTGGTTCACAAACAGGAATGTGACATTTTTCTTGTCCCTGCAGGTAAGTGGCAATGTCGTGCATCGCAAGGGTTTCCGAGGGCTCGTCCCGGGTACACGCGGAGTCACGCTGAACACCGGGTCGTTTGTCAACGCGGGCCCCGTCCCTACTCGCCAAAAGGTCATGCCATCGTTTTGTTTACGTACGGCTACTGAATCTCGGAGCATCTCATAAACAGGTACTTCCAGGTGAAAAAGGTATACGTGGAAGATTGATGCTGCGCTCACTGCTATCATTAGCACCATCAAAATAACTGCCTTCTGGTTTAGGTTTCTGGACTAGCTGAGAAACTGCGTGTTGACTGAGGATTAATGCCAATAACGAAAGTTGTTTACAGTCATGTGAAGAACATGTTCATGTGAGAATATTAAACAGCAGTTAATTGTAATCAATGTACCAAAGAAGAAAAAAAAGGATGAATTAGGTGCTTCATGTCTAAGGCTGCTCGTTTATCATACCCATCCATCCATCCATCCATCCATCCATTTTCTACCGCTTCTCCGGGTCAGGTTGCTGGAGAATTAGCTTCAGCAGGGATACCCAGACTTCCTTTTCCCCAGCCACTTCTTCCACCTCTTCCGGAGGGATCCTGACACGTTCCCAGACCAGCCGAGAGACATAGTCTCTCCAGCGTGTCCCGGGTCATCCTGGGGGTCACTTTCCAGTGGGACATGCCCAGAACACCTCACAAGGGAGGCGTCCTGGAGGCATCCGAATCAGATGCCCCAGCCACCTTATCTGGCTCCTCTCAATGCGGAGGAGCAGCTCCTTGACACTGAGCCCTTCCCGGATGACGGAACTTCACACCCGTTCTCTAAGGGAGAACCGATCTGCTGAGGAAACTTGATGTTTATAATTCCTAAGCAGAAAAAACTGATTCAACTTTCGTTGAAGAGCATCTGCATTTTTGTAAAAACTCCCTCCAGTCCTTTATATAACATAATCATACAAATTGCATATTAAAAGTGGGATTTTATATTCAATTACGTGGCTTCACAGCGCCCCTTTCGCTGCATTTTAAGGCCGCAATTGCTCCGCCACCGCATTCTTTGTCTTTGTCTCGGGATTAACGTCAATCTATCCTCTCTTGGAGCGCTCACAAAGCCTCAAACCCGGAGAGCGGCATAAAGTTAACGACTTTAAGCCTCCACTTGGGTGAACAAGTGACCCAGTGGGCGATGCGCGCCACAAAACAAATGTAAAATCATTGTGTAATGCAGACGAGGGAGGAAAAGCCACAAGAAGACCAATTAGTGCATTATGGGTCGTTATTTGATGAGCGGGTGAGAGGCAAAAGCTTTTGTCAGGTTGGATTTGGGAGGGGGGGAGGATACAAAAAAAAAAAAGTGCCCGTACAGTGGCAGTGTGTTTGTGCAGCATTACAGTGTTGTTCTTTTTTTAAAAAGGGATTTAACCAAAAAGCAAAAGCTAACATCATCCCGCATGTTTATTCAGCAGATCAACTGGCGCTCCGCGGAGACCTAATACGACACATTGTGGACAAAAAGCTAAACCTCGCTGCAGGTACGAGCCAAAAGAAAAACACACGTCCGGCAAATTTGAAAAGGTCACGCTGCGGAAGGATGGCCGCACCCGCGTGGCCTCGCATCTGTTTAAGGCCCGGCTTGCGTCCTCGCAGTTGATAGCAGTTGGACAGAATGGTCGGAAAGTCAATGTTTAACGGCTGCGTACATATTTGATCACGGGCAGAGCGATAGAATTAGCGCTGGATGTTAATGATACAAGCACGGGAGGTTTGCCAAGCGTGTTTGAGCTTGACTTTAAAAGTGGGGATGATCCATACGTGACCTTCTGTTTCAAAGTTATTTCAAAATGCCTGATCCATGCTTCCCAAAAAAATCCCAATAGTAGAAAGACAAAGGTGATACCAATAGGGAGGAGCTACCTTAAAGTTCTGCGGTTAGCGATACCTTCAAAATGGAATCCTGGTGTAGAAGTTCAACATTCTGCTCAAAGGTTATTTCAAACAGCACAATCTGTGCGGTCCCAAAATACCGGTTTGGCTACGTTGCAAAATTATGATGTGGGTGAGGGGTTAGTAATGTGGGGTCACAGGGCAGCGTTATCCCTCCCAAAAATAATTAGGGTTAGCCAATGACGGATGAACCCACGCCAGTCTCAGCCACGATCGGAATTACGAGACTGACACGGGGAGGTGCACGGGCCCTCCTTGACATAATGTTCCAACTCAAGATACTCACACCTTAATCCTCATAGAAAATTTCCCTGAGAAGCCAAAATAATTATTTAATTATTTCTTTCTATATGAAATTTAGATGTAATCAATTGATCAAATTATGCGTGCCCACCTCCTTCCATTTTAGTCAATAATTTAGTTCCAACAGACCTCCAGATTTAGAATAATCAATTAAAAGTGATCACGAGTAAGCCTATGTTGCGCAACGTTTCGGCTCGTGGAGCCTTCTTCAGGCGCTGCTTACTCACTCGGAGACGTCTTCTCTTGTCGACGTCGTCTTGTCAAATGGCCGGCTTCATGTCCGTCCCGAAAATTTAAGTGGGAAAAGGTGTTTGGTAAAAAGGCACGTGGACTTGGGGTTAGGGTGAGGGTTTGGGGGAAGGCAATAGTAAAGACAAAGTGTGGAACTAAGGTTAGGACTGCATTTAAGTAACTAGGGTTAGGGCTAACGGGTAAGTGGTCTTCAGGTTAGGCAAAAGGTAGGTGGAACTAAGGTTAGGGAAGGGTCTGGGGAAAGGCACAAGGTAAGTGGACCTAAGATTAAGATCTGGGGAAGGGATATATATCGATCATCTTCGCCTTACTAACGGGTATGAAATAAATGTACAGTATGCTCGGGTTAGGGTTAGTAACAAGTGTCTTGCCAAAATCTCATGAAGTAAAAGTCTAGGTACTTCATGTCATCGTGCGGGTTGGAAAGTTCACCCCTACCAAGATGATGATGATAATGATGCACTATGTACACAATGATTCATGCGTCTTCCCCTTTGGGAAGGTGAACATATCAAGATGTTCTGAGAAAAAGGTTACCCTTAATCTGCTCTATTATTCAGACTTCGTCTCCTTCAATTAGATAGGATGAAAGGCACAATATCGCATTAATTAATCTCCAAGACTTTTGATGCGCCGCCTCATTTTCTTCTTCTCGTGTTTGTTCCTTGCCGCTCGCGCTCATTTCAGTCATTGTGTTTGGCGGAGACGCTTCCAAACTTACCGTACACGAACTGGTCGTAGAAACGCGCGACCAAGAGAGGTCAGATCGGCTAAATAAGATCTTATAGAGCACAGGCGTCAAACTCGAGGTCCGGGGGGCCAGATGCGGCCCGCCACATGATTTCATGTGGCCCCCGAAGGCAAATCATCGTTGTCAAAATCCATAATTCTTGTGAAGATATGTCCCAACATTTCAAATTGTTATATATATCATAAATCATAACATTGAGATATTATACGCATTTTTGTGTTACCAAACACGAACAATGATTGCAAAAACCCATCACGCTTGGTTGGACACCGCCCCCCTCTGCTCTTAAAGGGGTACACTCATAATTACAAACAGAACACACACTCGCAACTTTATATCTGCGGGCATGACTGACCACACCCGTACATTTTTTCCAAATGTGAGTGATTGATGTCGCAAGCATGTCATAAAAACAGCATCATCATCAACATCCCTCGGTATGTCTTTTCAAGAACTTTTCAAATCTGTTAGCATAAAGATTAGCATAGGTGGTGCCAGTCCTAGTGAAGGAAAATGCAGCGGGTATTACAAGAGCCAAAGATTTGCAACAACAGATCCCTGGAAGCGCACGTATCATGTTTCCGTGGCCTACGGCGCGACACGACACGTTGTTAAGCCTCTTTAGGGAACCGCCGTTTTGTGTGGACGTGGTCTGAGCCTGCGTGTGGTGCACCTAACCCCCCCCCCCCCCTGCCCCCAATCCACCACCCAAAAAACATGGAATCAGCTTCCCACTCACTGGGAATTCCAATCACATTAATGCGGCTCTCGGTAATGGTAGTGATTACCCTCTGCAGAGAATGCCTCGCGATAGTGCTGTCGCCGTTTAGGGATTATGCGCGAGCCGGCTGATTTTTTTCCAAAGGTCAACTTTGTTTATCGCCTTTGGCTGCCTATTGGCGCTTGATAAAATGAAAACTAGTTTAAAAAAAAAAAAAAAAAAAAAAACAACAACAACGGCAAATGAAATGAAGATTAAGTCTAAAATTGGTGGGATAACTTTCTGTGTGCGCCCGAGCAGTCGGCGGCGCACCCAATTGTGTGCCCCCATTGCTTGGATGAAAAATGCATCAGTGCATAATGTAATATTTGTGGAAAATGCCACATTTGAGCAATGGCGCAGTTTATGAGGTTTGACTTGATGAACGATGGGGAGGCGCTAATACACCTAAGCGCTCGTAATCTCTGCACGCGCAGTATTTTGCTTCTGATTAAAATGCGTTGCATGAATGAATTGACTTTTTCCCATAAGTTTAAATAGACTTTTTTTTTTTGACAAAGTATCTATTAAAATATAATTACAGATTGGCAAAATTGGACGGTGTGGAAGTATGTTTTGTCCACCACTATTTTATTGGAGCTTTTCTCGGACTGTGAATATGTTTTTATTGGATTTTGTGGAACAAGCTCATGTTTTATGTCACGTTGCTTGTGTATCTTGTACAAATGTAAATAACGTGAATATCTTCACCAAATGTACTCCAAAGGGGTTCCTCAGGGTTCCGTTCTAAGGGGGCGAAGTGACTCAGAGTCGGAAAGTACCGTAGACCATATGATATCTACAACCAGTGCAAAGTTTTGTCTTTGGCCGTTGACGTTGGCCTCCCAGTGCTGTAGACCGGGGTTCAAATCCCAGCCCCACCTTTGTGGAGTTTGCATGTTCTCCTCGTTCCTGCGTGGGTTTTCTCTGGGCATTCCGGTTTCCTCCCACATCCCAAAATATGCATTGACCGGAGACTCTAAATTGCCCCAAGGTGTGATAGTGAGTGCGACTGTTGTCTGTCTCCATGGCAACCAGTTCCGGGTGTACCCTGCCTCCTGCCTGATGAGAGCTGGGATTGACTCCAGCACTCCTGCTACCCTTGTGAGGATAAGAGGCTCAGAAAATGGATGGATGGTATATTTCCAGAATTACTAGCATTCCGTAAAAACACAACATTTGACAAAACACCTGATAGGGGTGTGAAGATAAAGAACTCATTTTTCCGACATTCAACAAAAATTATCGGTAGGGGGGGGGTCGTCAGTTCTCGGAACATCCTGGCAAATGAACATGGCAGCTACTATTTAAGGTCATAAACCCAAAACAAACGGAAAAACTGTAAGTCCAGTGGTAACGGAGTATACTTTCTTGACTGCATGACCACATGTTGTTGTCCTACATCACCGCAAACTGATTCACTGCACGTTGTCCATGACCTTGAATCGGCAACTGTATGGATTAAATGTGGAATGCTGAGCCTGGAGGTGCCAGCATCGCTCCGTCCTGCCCGTTACGCTGTCAGACGCATCAGCCTCAGCAGGTCTTGACGGGATCCGCCGGTGACCCACATATGCTAATTTAATGATCCATTTCTCCCATGGCCCGCTTTTGCCGCCTCGCTTTGTCAGTCACAGTGCAGATTCAAAAGACGCAAATCGGTGGGCAACCCAGAATGTCTCCACGTCATCCCATTCGGGGCCGTTAGAAGAATTCGAGGAACAGCTAGCTCATAGCTCGTATCAGCATCCGCTGGCCCACGCCCGACCGCGAACCGTCGGGTTTTGCGGATTTGCCCTGGCACACGAGACCGTCTCCTCTCGAACTGGGAATGTTCGACGCGACCTTGCGCGGGAGAACCGCAGAAAACCACAGTTCCCTCTTGACGTCGGTTCATCCTTATTATGGCTTTGGCCTTCGCGTCGACGCGGTCGAGGCTGGCTTGTCAAGGCTGTTTCCCCTCAGACGTGCGGTTCATTAAGTCGCTTTTGCCCTGCTGTGTTAAACACGGGCTGTCTAGCTCGGTAAACTGATTAACTATTTGCGCTGCACACGCTTTTAATAGCAAAGACGGCGCATGCTACGGCACACACGGAAAACAACGGGTACCTGTCTGACAGCTCTAAAAATAGTGATCAGAGGAACATCTTAGAACCAAAGCAGCGCAACGTTGGCATTCGCACATCTAACACCTGTCCAAACCGACGTAGTCATTACCTTCCGCCGATGGTGAAATGTAAATATCAAATTGTGTGTGAGAGGTGCGAGGCCTTGTTTTGATGAAGACGATGTCGCAAAGGAAAAAGAAAGTGTCTGAAATCTTGCAGATAAACACCCTTTGTGATGCTAATGAGATGACATGCTGGATGGCAGCCATTGGTTGCGGCGAGGACGAGTGCTCTTGGGCAGCCAATGGGTTGTTTTTTTTATCAGCGGCTGGCAGCTGGAAAAGCCATAAAGAACTTGAAGCCTGCATTTTTTTCCCCCCTTTTTCTTTTTTTTGTGGGACTCTGAATGAAAGAAGAGTGAGATGTCTGCAAATAGCCTTGTGAGAACAATGAGATTTGGGAGTTATTAGCGCAATATTCTGTTTACTGTCATTTTTTTTCTTCATATTTTGGCCTCAGTTGTCGACTGTTTTGTGTTGCATTTGCGAGGTAAATAGTATTAATTTGTTTAAACTCGAATGGAGAGTCTTGTGTCTTTTTAAGCAAATCGTACCCCAAAATTTGCTTTATGGGATTAGCATAAATGCAAAAATATTCTATTTTTAAAAAAAACAAAAAACGTTTGTCCTCATTCGGGTTGAGCGTGAGGAGTGGCACACCCTGACTGATGAGTAACAGAGCCTTCCGGATCCATCTGAACTTTCTGTACTTCTCACCAAGAGCTTAAGTACTCACACTCATAATGAATCAGGAGAGTTTGGTGTTGTTTTCCCTAAAACTGCAAACGGTTCCACCCCCAATGAGCGAGTTTACTTGCCATCTTCCTCGAGGATTGTCAAAACATGCCCAGAGTCTAGTGGCAGCTGCCACTTCCAAAGTAATCTATAGCATATGCCTCATTACTGGGGCGAGGAGAGTTCAGTCGTATCCAGTGGCGGGTTTGCGTTCGGAAAAGCCCACCGGCAAACAGATGGGGGGACCAACTGCAAGAGTTCTCTAGCGAGACCCCGCAATCAACACAACCTCGCGTATCGAGCACAGAAAATAGCTTTCATTTGTTTTGGTGCAGTGACGAACTTTCTTTAACGTGCTGTGAACTTAACCTACCAACTCAAATCTGAAACCCTAAACGGTGTTGCAGACCCTCAACCAGTCTTGAAATCTTTATTTGAATCTTTATTCCATGCTTGAAAATAATTATTCCAAAAGACGATGCCATGCCTGAAACCCTTAATTTGGAACACTAACTCTAATTTGAAATGAGATTTGAAACCCAAAATTTATACAATGTCACGAGCAAGGCTGGACCACTACCAAGCACGCACGCTAATTGACCATGTATTTAATTTTGGAGTTTTGTCACTTGTGTTGCCGGTTCGGTGTCTTGGGTCAGTCTGTTGCGTTCAATTCCAGTTGGATTCTCCACCACTGAGAGTAAGTGTCGTGTTGAGCTACCTTCGTCACAGCGATTTTGTGAAATTTGGTCAATCCCGTCCTTCACGTCTTTTGGATCATGCCTAGCCTAGTGTATCTGTACCTCTGCCTTGTTTTGGACCGCTTTTTGGAATCGCCCTGTTTCCGAAATAAAACCACGCCTAACATCACGCCCTCGTCTTGGAGTCCTGCGTTTGGGTCCGCCCTTGCACCGTTGGTTCACGGATAAACGATAACAGTCTTGAAACCATATTTCAACATGGATCTTGCATCAACCTTGTCGTAGCACATCAGTTAAATTAATGTCGCCAACGGGAAACCAAATGTCTCGTTGTGAGGTGGAACGAATTGTACTGTTCGTTAGCGCGAGGGCGTAGCTCGCTACCACGGAGTTCCTCCTGCTGAGTATCCTCACCTGTGACCTTTTGTAGAGGCTCGGATGTCCAGCCTATTGATAACCAGATGCATCGCCTTCTTTGTGGTCCTTTGAAATGGAATTAGGTGCCACAAAAGGGATCTGCTGCAACTGAACAACACAATAGGAGGGATGCTTTTATTAATTTACCATAAGCGGGACGGCAATTTTGACCCGGACCCGCAATACTGTCGGGGATTTCGAATCAATGTCGAGTGTCACATTTTAGAATCCATTTATCGCCTCTTAATTCCTTCCATTGAGACTTTTTTTCTTTACACTGGCTTCCCACAAGGTTCCTTCCGAAGAACTTGACTCCATCTATCTTCTAACGAAGAGTATTTACACAAAATGTAGTAAAGGGGACTTTGATTAAAGCAGAGTACCTAATCCCTCTCCAGGCCTTAGTTCAAGCCAGTCGATGGACGGCTCTCTCAAGGGAGGCGCGTGCGATCGATGGGAAAACGTCATTCATTGATCCCGGCTCTTTGAAGTCATGTCTCTCCCAGCCGGAGATATCCATCTTCCCGGTGCGCCCCCACCCCCACCCCCGCGCCGCTCCCCACCTCTAGCCTGTGGGCCCTCTTTTGCCGGCCACCTCTGATGGTTAATGGCTGTCAGAAAACAGGAACCTGTTTGTTTTGTCGGCGTTAAGACGCTGTTTTGGGAATAGGTAATAATCAATCCCTACGATTGGTCAGTGACCAGTTCCTCAGAGTCAGCTGGAACCCCCCCACCCCCACCCCCCCGGGACCCCAGTGAGGATAAGTGGTATGGAAGATGAATGAATGACTGAATGAATAATTATCGATCCAATCCACGCGTGACTTCAATAATCACGAGATTCTTTTCAGGAGTTTTAGCTGTGAGATTTGGTACCGTAACCTGAAATCTGTACGTTAGCATGCGGGACCCCAGTGAGGATAAGTGCTATGGAAGATGAATGAATGACTGAATGAATAATTATCAATCCAATCCACGCGTGACTTCAATAATCACGAGATTCTTTTCAGGAGTTTTAGCTGTGAGATTTGGTACCGTAACCTGAAATCTGTACGTTAGCATGCGGGACCCCAGTGAGGATAAGTGGTATGGAAGATGCATGAATGACTGAATGAATAATTATCGATCCAATCCACGCGTGACTTCGATAATCACGAGATTCTTTTCAGGAGTTTTAGCTGTGAGATTTGGTACCGTAACCTGAAATCTGTACGTTAGCATGCGGGACCCCAGTGAGGATAAGTGCTATGGAAGATGAATGAATGACTGAATGAATAATTATCGATCCAATCCACGCGTGACTTCGATAATCACGAGATTCTTTTCAGGAGTTTTAGCTGTGAGATTTGGTACCGTAACCTGAAATCTGTACGTTAGCATGCGGGACCCCAGTGAGGATAAGTGCTATGGAAGATGAATGAATGACTGAATGAATAATTATCGATCCAATCCACGCGTGACTTCAATAATCACGAGATTCTTTTCAGGAGTTTTAGCTGTGAGATTTGGTACCGTAACCTGAAATCTGTACGTTAGCATGCGCCGTAAACCCGTAGTCTATCGCTAAGATACGCTAAATCAGCAAACTCATAATTACAGTCAGTTCTCGTATGAAAAATAATTCTAGGCCATAAATATAATTTTGAAGAAGAAGTAAATTGAAAAACAGTATGTAACATGTCCCAGATGGGCCGTTCTGGACTCTTGGGGAGGTTTTCGCAGATTGAAGCATTCCCTTCCTAGCAACAGGCCACCATGTTATTATGTGGTTCTTTGCGAGGCTCCTCTGTCTCTGCCTACGAGCCATTTCCTAAGACAGGAGAGATCCAATTTATCCAAGGTGTCGAAAGGCAACTTTTCCAGCCCGAGATATAAAGCTAGCGATTGTCCAACTTCGCAACCGTGTGGCCATCCTTTTTTTTCTTCTCCCAGAATCTTTTTTTTTTTTTTTTTGTGGCCAACACAATTCTTCCTTGTGCAACAATGTGCTGACTGCGGCGGTTCAGACCGACGCGTCAGAGCTCCCAATAATGTGAGCGTTTCCACTGGCAAGCGCGATGAAAGACTTTGCAAATCCATTCATTTCACCACAATGGGTTAGAATAGGGACGACACGCCGGAGGGTTTTACTCCCGTGTTCGACGTTTATCGCATTTTATTTGGGATTTTTACGGCGTCGTTTTGCCGCAGAAACGTTTTAACTATCACGGTAGCCCTTATTCATTTGCGTTCAGTTTACCGCCGATAGTTTGACTGAAATAGCGTTTTCTGGAAATGGGCTGGAAGGCACGTTTGCAATGTAATATGTCTAAAACCGAACCGAGGCTCGCCGTGAAATTCTGAAAAACAGCAACGGTGAACACGCAGGGACAAAAACTCCTTCGGCATCATGGATCTGTGTAGCGTACGTGGTTCAAATGGACCTTTCCGATGGCGAGCTTAAGCTCCGCCACCTTAGCCATGTCCCACGAGCTTTCTAAATGGCGATAGAACAGAACATGTTTGAAGTCGATTCTCTATCGCGTATGCCAGATAATATTTGGGTATGTTTTTTGCCAAATTGCGACAGACTTTTCCAGGAGAGTTTTACAGAGGTCCCAACAATTTCACGCAAGGATATGTACACGGAATTAAGATTTTGGACGGAGCAGGACGCAAAGTCAGAATTACAGTGAAATGTTGGGGTTAGTTTGACGCCTCACAAACTTCATATTGAAATCCAACGGGATAAAATAGTGGAATCGTACTGCGCATGTAAAGCAAGCCTTAATCCATCATAGACACTTTGTCAACTGTGTTTTAGACTCTGGAAAATGGATCAACTGGGCCCCTTATAGCCTAGGAGGATATCTTTCATCAGAATTACGCGTTCCCCAAGCGCATCTGAGGACCACTTTCTTCAAAACATTAACTTTTCTAAGCGCACGCTACTGACAACCAGGATTGCTTGTACAATACGGCGAGAGGGGCGTGTCAAACCAGGGGTTAAGACAATGCGGCTATCTGATTGGCTATTATTGTACGAGTGATTGACAGGTCGAGAAGGTCTAATGAGATGAACGTGTCAATATAAAGTGGTTGGTTTCTACCAAAATGGCAGACATCTTGTGTCTTTTTGGGAACGGGTTTTTCACTGTTTTGTGTGTCTACTCGGGACAGACGGGCATACCAAATTCCGTGTAGCGAACAGGAACCCAATTCTTTGTAGACCCCTTAGAAATGTCAAAACAATCCTAAAGTGGCCGCGTCAAACCAAAGTGGCAGATGTCATTTGTCTTCGGGGGGGTGGGCTTTAAATGTTTTTTGGTGAGTCTTCTCATGATAGACAGACCTACCAAATCCCGTGCAGCCAACAGGAACTGCCTTCATCCATTGAGTTGTGTTTGGAGGACCACGTGAAATGTCAAAATTCACCCACAAAAGGACACCCCAAAATAAAATGGCAGACTTCCTGTCTTTTTTTATGGGTCTACTCATGATAGACAAGGTTACCAAATACAGTACTTTGTTCCTCAGTCAAACCGGTGGTTTTTTTTTTTTTTTTTTTAGTTGAGTGCTTTAGAATGGAAAAGCCCTTAAAATGATTGATTTATATTTGGATGGTGTTGAAATTGCCCTGGACAAGGAAAAGGTTCCCCACCCCTGGTAGAAACCAAAGTTCTCTATTCAGGCCTATTAGTACATCCAATATCAAAGATTCAGTAAGGTCATAGGACACGGTGGCAGCACCCTGACAGGCACTCATTAGACGCATCCAGCACGTCTGTGCTGTCGTGTCTCTTCTTGTAGTCTTTGATAGGGAATCCAAACAGCCCACAGCTCAGCTCATTAGGTGGCTCCCGTTCTGGTCTCTGCCCTGCCAAGTTAAGATATATATTGGGTTTTTTGTTGTCTACAAAGCGGACAGAAGTTTGAAGGGAGCAAAGTTTTGTTTTTCTTTGTAGCTGGAGGAATGGATTTTAGAAAGAGGCAAGGACGATAGCTGTCACAAAGATCTACTTAATGAAGGATGTCCCAGAGACGGTGAACGTGTTGGTGAAATGTGTCGAAACTCATTTGCAAAAATGTGAAGCATGACCACAAACTCTAAAACATCCATCCATTATCTACCGGTTTTCTGTTTTGGGTCGCAGGTGAAGTAGCTTCAGCAGGGATAGCCAGACTTCCCTTTCCCCAGCCACTTCTTCCAGTTCTTCCCGAGGGATCCCGAAGTGTTCCCAGACCAGCCGAGAGACATGGTCTCTCTGGTGTGTCCTGGGTCATCCCCGGGGTCTCTTTCTGGTGGGACGTGTCCAGGGAGGCGTCCGGGAGGCATCCGGATCAGATGCCCCAGCCACCTCATCTGGCTCCTCTCAATGCGGAGGAGCAGCGGCTCGACACTGAGCCCCTCCCTGATGACTGAGCTTCTCACCGTATCTCTAAGGGAGAGCTCGGACACCCTACATAGGGGAAAACTCATTTCGGCCGCTTGGATCCAGGATCTTGTTCTTTCTCTAAAACAGTTTCTTCTAAAAACTGTGAGAATAATGAGATACAGTTTAAGACAAAACTCAAAACCTTCAGGAAAGACAGTTTGAAAATGGTAGAATAATGGAAAAAAGTGAGAATGAGGAACAAAATGGAAAGAAAAACGAAAATTCCACTTCCTGATCAGTCTTTGCTACAGGCATTGGCTGCCAAGTGAGAATCGCTCGTTTGAGCCGAAGGTTGGTCGATGCTGCGAATCAGTAAGCACACTGACAATCTGAAATGGTGGCACGAGGGGGTGTTGTAGGGATGTGGGTGGGGGGGGGTGGTGGCGGTCAATAAAAGCAGCCTTCACGTGCGAACCCAATATTCACACATTGTCCGCTTTCAGCCCACGAAAGCAATTAACACACACCTTTGGACGGCGGCCATCGGAATCAGTGCGAGGGTTAGAATCATTTTCCGGCGGGGCGTTGATTGCGGTTGAGTGGATGTCGGACAATGTCGGGGGGGGGGGCTCACTGCTCCTTTTGAATTCGCAGAATTGTCAACTCTCGTGTCACGTTGAGCAGGCGTTGAGCTTTCGGAAGAGGAAGCGCTGGCTGTCGCGTTTTGATGGGCGGCCAACGGAAAGTTTTCGTTGGCCCCCCTGAACTGAACGCAGTACACGCGTGAGAACACAAAATTTGATCACCACATTTCCTCAAACGGTGGCCGCAACGGCCGCCTTGTCCATTGTGACAAATAAACATTTCCCTTAAAATAGTTCCACCCCCCCCCCACCCCCCCGCCTGGAAACAATGACTTGTAGCTGTAATTAAGCTGTAATTGTAGCTGTACTTACTCGGGTTGGAGCTGTAGGTCCAAAATCATAAGTGGGGGGTGGGTTGGGGTGTGAAATTGCTTACATTTTTACACTTAAATGTAAAATTAATATAAAATGATGGCAATAAATTATTCACAAAATTCTCCAATAAAAACAATAAAATGTAAATATTTAAATGTGTTCTTTTCAGGAAAACATCCACCAGTGGTTTGAAGAGTGTCCATCCATACATTTTCTTAGCCGCTTATCCTCATAATGGACACGGGGAGGGCTGGGGCCAATCTCAGCTGTCAACGGGCAGGAGGCGGGGTACACCCTGAACCGGATGCTAGCCAATCGCAGGGCACATAGAGACAAACAGTCGCACTCACAATCACACCTCGGGGCAATTTAGAGTGTTGCATGTTTTTGGGATGTGGGAGGAAACCGGAGTGCCCACCCGGAGGAAACCCACGCAGGCACGGGGAGAACATGCAAACTCCACACAAGCGGGGCCGGGATCGAACCCGGGACCTCAGAACTGTGAGGCCAACGTAGACATAATTAAAAAGAATAACTAACTATTGCAGTGAATATGAATGAATCATGCGATCAATGTCCAAATTTGGAGATTCACTTCATTCGATTGTAATAAAATACAAGGAAATGTTTGAAATGCACATTTTGGCGTACATATTGAATGTTTTTTTTTTTTTTTTTTGTCAAACTTGTTGCAGGTCTTTGACTTCTGATTATTTTGGGTGGAAAAACACTTTTAAATTTTTTTTTTTCTTTTTTAAATCAGGCACCCAACAACGTTTGAATATTTTCAGAAATACGAGCGTCCCGAGATAGCAGACCGCCTCAGAACCGCCTTTCGCCGACACTCGCAAATACGTTCGCGCCCGCGCTCGTCATTGTTGTGTAAAGCGAAGTGTTCGCCGTGTCGGAATGGTTGCGGGAAACAAAGCATGATCGCAATTACCAGGAAGTCATGAATAATAAGCAGGTCCAAAGCGGGGAGACCGGCGGGATGTCACGCATGAATGCTAAGCTCATTAAAAGTGTAATTCAAGGGATTCGGATTCTCTGGGGAGGGACGGGAAGTCTGCCTTTAAAAAGTCGCAAAGTCTGAAAGAGGCCGTGTGTCTCGATCTATCCATCCATTTTCTTTGCTGCTTATCCTCACAAGGGTTTGCGGGAGTGCTGGAGCCCATCCCAGCTGGCATCGGGCAGGAGGCGGGGCACGCCGCGAACTGGTCGCCAGCCAATCGCGGGGAACTTGGAGACAGACAAGGGTCGTACTCACAATCCCACCTACGTGCAATTTAGGGTGTCGAATTAATGTTCCGTGTTTTTGGGATGTGGGAGGAAACATTTTTATGATTAAAAAAAAAAAATAAGACACTCTTCAGGCGGGTAAAGCGTTGGCCTCACAGTTCTGAGGACCCGGGTTCGATGCCAGAGCCGCCTGTGTGGAGTTTGCATGTTCTCCCCGTGCCTGCGTGGGTTTCCTCCGTGCACTCCGGTTTCCCCCCCCCACATCCCAAAACCATCCAACATGAATTGGACTTTCTAAATTGCCCCTTGGTGTGATTGTGGGTGCGGCTGTTTTTCTCAATATGCCCTGCGATTGGCTGCCCGTTGACAACTAGGATAAGCTCCGGCACTCCCTGCGAACCTTGTGAGGATAAGCGGCTAAGAAAATGGATGGATGGATATTTATCATTACTGGCCAATGAAAAGCATTGGTCTCTCCAAATATTGTAGCCAGCGTTGCTCACCCAGGTGGATTTGTGACAACTTTGGCGTCCCCGGGGGCTGGTCTCGGCAGGTGCGCAGATGTCTGTTGAGTTGTCCGCGGGGAATAAATGAAAAGACTTTGTTTATTTACCCGCTTGTTTATTTTTCTTTCTTTCTTCTGTCGCTGCCTGAGCTGGAAGAGGTGAGACGCGGCACGCTACATGTTGATTTGTGGCCTTGAGTGGGTACTCCAGAGGGTTCTGACCTCTTTGCCGGAGTGTTAACAGCCAAGACAGATTAGAAAGTGTGTGTGTGTGGGGGGGGGGGGGGGGGGTGATGTCATGTCAACTTTAAGCATTCCGTACGATGCAAAAAATAAAACTGATACTTTGAGGGTTGACAGGAGTGTTGTACCCCAAAATGGGTTTGGGACTCTGGCTTGTGAATGAAGTGACCCCCGTGTCTCACTTGTCACTTGTTCCTCTTTCCCTAGGGATGGATGCAAATGCCTTTCATCCATCCGAACTGGTCGCCAGCCAATCGCAGGGCACATCAAGACAAACAGCCAAACTCACAATCACACCTAGGGACAATTTAGAATGTGTAATTAATGATGCACGTTTTTGGGATGTGGGAGGAAACCAGAGTGCCCGGAGAAAATCCACGCAGGAATGGGGAGAGCATGCAAACTTCACACAGGTGGGGCCGGGTTCGAACCCGGGACCTCGGAACTGTGAGGCCAACGCTTTCCAGCTGAGCCGCCATGTCAATCGATGCCTTTAATCAATTTTTTTTTTTTTAAAAAGAGGGGGTTCAAGGGTTTTTTTAATGAGAAAAGTAGCACTGTCGTATGGTACTTTCTTTTTAAAAAAATATCATAATAGCATAATTGAAAAAATGCAAAGAATTGGACCGCTTTCATCACACTTTTTTGTTTCAAATTCAATGGACATTGTGCAGCTCCTGCTGTGCAAACCTTGGCCGTCTGGGGGCAGCATGAAAGACATTTCAGATACTACATGAAGACAGGTCAGTCCTCAATAAACTGCACTAATACTCATCGTTCTTCACAGAGGATAAAGAATATGTACACATGATATATTGTTATTTTTCTGTATTCCGGCGACCCTGAACAAGAGAACTGCTTTAATAATTGGATGGATCAAGTTTATGGTCTCTCCGTATCTCAGATTCTTACGTATTGCCCCCCCCCCCACGATCAACAGGAATTCGCTCTACTCAAATAACACTTCAAGCCGAGTGCACCGGGCTCCAAACCTTTTTCTTCACGTTCCTCAGAAGTCACTTAACCGCAGCGCAAGTTTGTGCTTATCTCTATCCCCCCCCCCCCTTTTCGAGGGTCATTATTAGACACGAGTGTTTCCTTTCAGTGCACAAATACGCTTAAGTGGCTTCCGCGATCGTACGTGGGAAAAACAATCCCCCCCCCCCTCTCTCCCGTCCCTGAAAACATTCCCGCAGACCCTAATTGGGACGCCAATTGGGTTTTGCGTTCGTTGGACAGTAGCGTCTGTTATTCAGCAGTCTACTAGTTTTCCCATTGGAGTGCATTACGCCTGGGACGCGGTCACGGTATTTAGCGGGTATTGTCCGAGGTGGGACTTCACAGACAAAGTCACAAACAAACATATTTAACCCAAAAACAACAATATTCAAGCGTACAGTGTACACAACATCCTGTTCTTACCGTGTATCTTTGACTGGATCGTAGTATCCGGCGGTTCCTGCTGCGTCGTGTGCCCCGTAAAGAGGACGCCCCTCGGGGGAGCCGTCATCCATTGTCGCTCGTTATCGCTCCACTCAGCTGAGCGGGGGTCCTCTTATTGGACAGCGGTGGGTTTGAGCCACTGGAAAATGCCCCCCCACCCCCATCCCACCCTCCAAATGGGCGCTGTAAAGACAACATCGAGCCTAGTGGTTAGCTCGCCGTGGGGGCCCACTGACACCTTGCCTTGTTTTATGGCTGCCTTTTATTTTGCCGGAACAAGTAGCGCGACTTTCTCATAATATGACTTTTGTTCCGTATACTTTGGTTTTGATCTTGAATTTGTGTATTATTGCGACAGTGAAAGGGGAGTACGTCATAACGCGCGTCTATTTCAAAAGCTCAATCGCTGTTTGTGTTTCAAAGCATCTCGCCTCATTGAAATGCATTGGAATGCTCCTAATCCGTTCCAGCCTTACCATCAAAACAACAAATGTTTTTGTCGTGTTTCTAACAATGCAATAGCACTTGATAATATAGTACTTTATGAAAAATGTATTTTAAGAATTTGTTTTTGCTTCAATTGAATGGCTATTCTGCTGCTCCTTTGGTGTGCAGATAAACCGTTCATAGCGATGGTCAGAAATGAGTAATATTTGCTGTTTTGGCTCAAGATAAAGAAAGCATTCCTCCGAGTATTTTGAAACTCCGTTTCCGTGTGTTGTTCAGTTTGCGTTCAAAGAAATGAACCTGCAGTAACACGTCGGATGCCAGTCACAGCGAAAAGACGTTTCACCTTTTGCCTCCGACGAGAACTTAATTGCCAACACTTTTTCGACAGTCCTCCAGTGTTTCGCGGTTAAATACGAGGCAGCGTTATTACACCTCCATTTAATTACCGAGCAGCCAAAATAATTTTACCTCGGGAAGGGTGGGGGGTACCCTGAAGCGAGGAGCACTCCAGGGAGCGGGAAGCCGGTACGCAGCGACCAACGCGTGATTAATCCCTAAAAAACGCTGAGGAATGCGTCTCGGGTTACTCTTTGATACTCGGTTGCATAGATGATCAAACAAGAAAGTATCATTATTGGCTCGGATACATTTAATGATTTAACACGTTGAATAATTTACGCTGCCATTTCTTTTTTTTTTTGTTCCTTTATGCGTACAGCTTTGAAATAATAGTGGGAATAAATTGTGTAACTAGCATACTGTACATTAGTTAATTATTAAGTTATGATCGTTTGCCAACAAAATGAAGGTGGAAAAAGCTATTTATTATATCGCCATGGATTATTTCTTAGGATTTTAAATAAGTATGTTTTATGTCTTTGATGTCATTGGACATGTCACATACTGAAATGATTTATTTAGTATAAATTGTGTATTTTTCCTTAGTGATGAGAGGTTTTTCCCATTTTACATAAAATGAAAAAAAATGTCATGGATATCAATTAATTTTTTCTATATTCCAAAATATATATGTGTATTGGATAGGTTCTTAGTCATCTATCAAGCATATTTTTTTAATTTAGAGGGTGTTTTGTTATCAAAAATAGTATGTAAATTATGTTTAATAAATGGCAGTTATTTTATTTTTGACCTGTTTTTATTTTCCTTTCTATTGAGCGAAATTCTCATTTAGCGAGTTCCCAATATTTTTCTGCCACAAAAAATCAACAATGAATATGAATATGTTTAAATAGCAATTTATTTCCTATTTTTAAAAAATGTTTGGTTCTTTTTTCCCCGTGCGTACTTCCACTTTTCAGTGATACTTCTTGCACTGAAAGCTATTTTAATTGTACTTTTAATCATACAAAGCGCTTTGTGTATGAAATGCGATATACAAATACACTTGCTTTGCTTTTATCGACCAAAATTTCAGACACTGATCTTTTTTTTGTCATGAAAATTAATACAAAGGAATATTTTAATAATCAACATTGGTTTTAATTGAAGCAGATGTTATCCAGTTGTTGTGTTTATTTTGTTTTAATGAATATTTGTTCCTTTTCTTTTTAAGCTTTTCTACATAGATGGCTCAATCCTTAAATATTGCCCTCCGTGGAAGCTTGTCGTTGTTCTGACAGGGGTTGGCGTCAGTTCAGCTCGCTCATTTGCATAAAAATTAAAACATCATCAGGGTTTAATGAATAGATGATTGCAATTACAAGAACGTGCAAAATAAATCACCACTGCCTTTTTTTTTTTTCACATTCTTTATCATCGGGCGTTGCCTTTTGTTCCGTATTTTGACATCTTTCCCCGCCTTTTACACCCCGCGTCGCCGACATCCTCTTCCGGTGAAAGAAGTTGAAAGAGGGGAAAAAATGCTCTCAATGAAATATTGATGACGGTCGCCCATAAATGGAAGTTTAATCTCCCGAAAAAACGTACAGTGTAAACCGTTTCGGAGACGGGAAGGAGGCCGCGGTGAATAAGGGAACTGCTCTGCGGTGGTAATTGCTTTATGGCGCTGTTTACACTGCCGCAGCGCTGTAAATTGCATGAGAACATTTTCAAAACCTCGCGCGTAAGCCGCTTTATCCTTATTTCAACGGCCTGTATCAAATCGTCGTTGGCCTCGAATGAACCGCGGTCGCGCAGCTGTCCCGTCTAATAACCGTCGGCGGTGAATGTCAACAAAACAAAGGGCAGGCCTCGAGATATTTCTATTGTAATAACCAGGAATTATTGCCGCGTCTGTCCGTGCGGCGTAGTCGCTGTCGAGGAAGCGACCTCGAAAAAGCTGTTTGGATCGGCGTCGACTGGCTGCCGACGTCATAAAGCGTTTTACTCTGGGCTAGTTCCCCTTGATTGGTGAAAAACTGTAGTATCAAGACTGTTAAAAAAAAAAAAAAAAATAAAAATTGGAAAGTATTCCTGAGGACCTTTTCTCACTGTGTCAAGAAACTGGAAAATATCATACAGTATGATGTCACACTGAGGAAATGAAAAGACTTCTGCTAGCTAGCACAGTTTTTCTAAAAGTTTTTTTGTTTGTTTGTTTGTTATAAACACTCACAGTTGACGTTGACTGTAAAACACATAAAATAAAAGAATTTAAAACTGTATTTAAACACTATCATGTTAAACAGAACCTTCAAAAAGTCTCTGGAAGCTTCATGCTAGCAAATAAGACGAAATGCTATGGAATTAGCGCTTAACCTTTAACCCGCGCAGAGCAGCAACACATACAAAGTTATCGACAATACTTACAGGCGTACGTTTTCTCAGTCATGCTTGTTCTCGTAGCATACACAGGAAGTCCGCTAAACTGTTTACCGTGTTTGGCCATGTGATCCTCGCCATATCGCCAGCTAGCTTTCTTGCTGTCTGTAGCGCTCTGACTAGCTGCTGTCTGGACTCGAACATCCTGATGATGGACGGATGGATGGACAGAGGGCTAGCTAAACAGCTACATCATGACACAGCAGTGATTATTTTATTGTTTTTTTTTTTTGTTTTTTTTTACTGCGAGCAACTTGCGACGCCAGCTTGTCTGTCACTCTCCTCCGTCTGCCAGCCGCTAGCTAGCCTGGCAGCTGGTGGCGACACGTTAGCCTCTTTTTTGCTTGCCGCCGCAAAGATTGCCGTTCATTTTAGATATTTATAATATCATATCAAACGAAAGCCTGATTTTGCGCCTCGCGCTGCTAAAATTGGATCAGATGAAGACATATATGCATGTTGAAGCGCATGTTCAGCGAAGATACCATCTGACAGCTTCTTGGCTTTTTTTCCTCACAATTTTTTTTTTTTTTGATTTTTCTGCCGGGGGTGCCGCGTCTTTTGATGTGTCACTGTAGCAGGCGGGAACATGACGGGCCTTGTCTTTCTCCACCCAGTCTCGAACCGCGAAAACCTCGCTGCTGGCTCCAGCGTACGGCGGAAAGAAAAAGACATCCACTGATTATGCAGCGGGGGCCGGAGAAGCAGTTTGTTTTTTTTGTTTGGTTTTTTTTTCTGTCGTTCGCTGCCGTCGTGCGCTTTGATGCGATTTGATTTCAAGCTTGGCGTACGCGGAAGGAAAAATCCCATGCTAAGCAGGGACGGCCGCTAGAATTGATTCACGGAGGAATCTTTTTCAGACATTTCGCCGTCAACTGTTCATCTTCACTTTGTAGGTGTGGCGGGGTGACCCTCGGATATTTTAAGGCCATTTCGGACACGTGCAGGGTTCCGTCTGGAAAATTTTCCCCACGGATCATAAGATCTATCATAAGTGGGACTATAAAAATGTATGAATGTTCTGGAAAACCGGCTCTCAGAATCCGTAGTTTTCCGGGAGTCATCCGGCGGCGTCGGTCGTCTCGATGTTGAGGTGCGAAGGTCACCGGGACCGGAGTACCCGCCCCGTTGTGCCGCCCACGGTCTCACCCCGCAAGTGTCAGCCCGCCGCCTCGTGCCGTTTGAAGCCCGACTCCTGGACCCACAAAGCTTGCGCCATATGCTTGGCATGCTCGGCGGCGGCACGCTGGCTCGGGGCTCCGACCCCGTCAGGGGAACTGACACTGACAACGGGGAAGGGAATTTACAGTGGGTGTAAAAGATCTACACACCCCTGTTGCCGTGATAAATAATTTTAAAACATCATTTTCAAGCTCTCATAATTAATGCTTATCCTCATGACTTACAACTACGTTTTCCTTGTCTTGCTGTTGTCTGTTTCGGGACAACGTTCAAAGTCAGCAGGACAGCTTTTACAATAGCAACATGGAAAAAAAAAAAAATTTCATACGTCATATGTGTAAAGTATCGTGACCCGTGAGGAATCTACGGGGAGGGAAAATTCTCACGTGTCGGTGCCACACCTGTGCACACTCGCACGAATGGTTCTCTATGCATTTAAATAGGAATATTATTACAATGACCCAAAATGTTGTGGCGAGTGTGAATGACCGACGGCGTCACATTTGTTGGAGGTTCGTAAAAGTGTGACCAAACTCCGACGTGGACCTCCGGATAGTTGACCTCAATGTTCCTCGCGTCTTCCGGCGTAGAGGTGTGGGGGGGAAAAAAGGGGTGTATGACTTCAAACGACAAATAATGTAAAATCAACATAGCTACCGTAATTTCCGGCCAACAAGCTGCGACTTTTTTCACACGCTTTCAACCCTGCGGTGATGCGGCGCTAGCGTTAGTGCCGCGCTAGCGATAGCGCACCCGTTTATAAGCCTCAAAAGAGTTTAACGCAAGCGCCGCGCCAGCGTTAAACTCTTTATGTGTACCGAGGCTTATATAATCAGGTGTGCTTTGTAGGCCGGGAATTACGGTATATTCAGAGTGGGGTGTGTTTGAATATGTTGTTGATGTTGATGGGTCAAGCTGTTTCCTGCCACTTGCGGTTCGGTTTTGAATTTTAAAACAACAAAATAACGTTGCTTGAAAGTCCACTATGCTAACAAAGAACGGCAAACGCAATATGTGAGCTAAAACGTAGGATCTATGCGGTGATTTTTTTTTTTTTTTCAACACTTTAACGAACAGGTGTTTGAACAAAAATGGCGCAGCAACACATTAGACAAACAGTCTAACAATACTGAAAGGGAGAAAAAAATAATACAGGGGCTTACTGAGTCACATACAGTAGTTGTGAAACTCTTTTGTTTGTCCACCAGACTGTATTATACTGCCACACACTGGCAAAATTGCACAGACCCGAAGCAGAAACACAGATGCGCAAACTGTTTAAATCTTTACGTTCTATTTAGTCATTCCACTGAATACATATCATGACACCACTGTAATCATCCAAAAAAGTTGCTTTGTTGTTATTATTTAGGTGTGAACCAACTGTGTTAGGTTGTTGAAGGAGGTGTGCCAAATGGGCAAAATAATACTGCGCCTCACATGCATATTTTGCGCAGGTGTTATGCAAAATGAAATTTCCTTTCAATTACTTAAATTATCAGTGGGTTGGTTCATGTTTTTCTAGTTATTGGCAATTGATGGATTTGTAGAGTAATTGTGTGCCAACTTTTGTCTGGGTGTAGAAGGGGGTGCACAGCTTGAATGTAAGCGAGATTACATCGCTTGAATATTGTTTATTAATGCGCTTTAAGTTCCAAAGTGCATGCCCTCGGTCCGCGCTATCGGCATACCCGACTCACCCGACTCGCGCGTCATCGACGCCTTCCTCTTAAATCAATTAGCAATCTGCGGCCTCATTAGCCCCTCACACTTTTAGCGCAGACGCCGTCGCTAATTCACGGGCCGGTGTTAATTGCTAATGCTACGCTAATGATTGGGTAAATGCCTTAATGGCGGAGGAGAAATCACGGCACTAAAACGTTTTTTTTTTTCCCC
Source organism: Syngnathoides biaculeatus (assembly GCF_019802595.1). Taxonomy (NCBI): domain Eukaryota; kingdom Metazoa; phylum Chordata; class Actinopteri; order Syngnathiformes; family Syngnathidae; genus Syngnathoides; species Syngnathoides biaculeatus. Next base: position 8,838,935 of record NC_084662.1, on the reverse strand, counting down.
CTCTTCTCTTTTTTTTCCATGTCTCCGTTGATGCTTTGCGGCCTCCGACGAATTGTCTCCTCCAGGTAAGAAAAACGCTTAAAAAAAAAAAAAAACTCCCTCCCTTCCTCCCCTCCATCGTACTCACTTTTGCTTTTGTTGTCTTTGTCTTGAACAAAGATACTCTCGGTTTGACTGAATGAAACACATTTCGGGGTTGTGTTAAAATGAAATCCATTGAGGGACAGATGACAACCGTCGGTGATAAAAGAAGAAGAAGAAGAAGAAAAAAAAGGTCACCTGAGTCGTCTTGACGGAGGTCCATTGAGCAGTATTTACCAGCGTCGAGCGCGCGTTGTGAGATAACGGCCGAGAACGCGGTAATTGAGATATCGATCAAGGAGGTTATTTCGGGGGTAATTGCCCAGGTGATTTTTGGTGCGTTTGTGAGCGAGGCGTTGAGCGCCAGAGAGAAAATTACATGTCAGAGGAGAAAAGTATTTGAGACTCTCCCATTCATCTCTGTGGAAGAGCCATCGTTCTTTTTGTTGTTGTTCTCGGCCGTTTCTGGGGATGTGTCTGCAATTTATTCCTTGACTCGCTTTGACTTTGTTTTTAAATAATTTCTCCTCATTTATCTCAGAAGCGACTTTCTTGTGTGTGCGCCGTGGCCACCTGGAGGCCTAATACGAAAGACGGACAAATATACTGTACATCGAGACGGTCTTAGCTTTTTTTCTCAGTTCTTCAGTACGCCACTAATAGTAGTTGTTCTTCGCGGAGGATGAAGAAGAGTTAGTTGCCTGTGAGTAATTTTAAATTGTCGGTTTGCATGTGTTGCTGCACAGTTTGTGTTCTGATATCTGTTGCTTATAAGGGTAACAACACTCCACTCGTCATGCAGTAGATGCTAAATGCTAGCCCACATGCCTATGGTGTTTCCCATTCTATGTTAGCATTAAGCTAGTAGACCCAATCTATACGTTTTAATAGGAAACTTTTCATTTAGAGATGATTATGATTAGGAGACATTGATTAACGTACAATTGTGCAAATCCTTTTATCTTCCTATTGCTATTCTTGGGTTTCTGTCGTCTTGCAGGAAACCAGAGTGATTAGCTTTGCATTTAGCATAAGACATTTACAAGCGTCTGTTTTTATTTTGGACAATTTGCGAGTCAATAACTGAAACATCACAAGAATCTTTTTGGACTAATTGGATGTTTTCTTGATTATGACAGTCATTGTTAATTGCAGCCGTAGTGATTTTTTTTTTTTTTTTTACTTTTTACTTGTTTTATTTCGAAAAATTCACATTTTTAGTATTTATTTCAACCCAACAAGGACACTAAAACTGGCGGCTGCGAATTCACATTAATTTATTTGTGGATATGCATGCGGAATCTTTAAGTTGCTTCAACTCCGAAGCCACTTTTTTTTTTTTTTTTTTAAATGCGCGTTAAACGTCTGCGTGAGCCGCCGTCATCTTTGTTTTAAGGGCAATGCGGCGCTCATGAATATTCCATTTCCTCCCGAGATGACTTCCTCTAATAACGCCAGCCCTCGTCCCCAAGGACACATCTCCGCGGTCGCTTCAAGCGCTCGCGTTTCCCCCTCTCTCGCGCTTCATCATCTCGCAAAACGAGCCCGCGAGAGTCGGCGCGCGCGTCCAGGTGGATTATTTATGAATTAGCATAAGAGTGTTCACTTTTAATTTGCCATTTTCTGCCCAGCTGCTTCCACATAACTTTGCTATGTGCTTGGTTACTTCGGAGAAACATTTTTTAATTGGAGTGACGGTAATAACGTTGACGGCCTTGTTTAATGCATGCAAAATAGAAAATAAGCCGGCAGCGTGAAAAAGCAAATTTCCCATTGGAAGATTTTATGTTCTTGCAGTGGTACGCTTGCACTAACGAGAGCAAGAGCAACGATGCTCAAAAATGACTGGCTGGATAAATGACCAATATTTCTGCTGGTTCTGCCTTGACCACCTTGGGGAAATATAAGGCAGCCAGACCGATATACTGGTCTTTGCGACATTTCAACTCCTCACAGCTCATCAGTACATCACTAATATTTGTCATTCTTCACAGAGGATAAAGAATATATGACTTTGAGTACTGTTGTATTGTCTGTTTCCGTGTGTTGCTTCACCATTCAGTTCAATGTTCAGTCAGTCGCTGAAAAAGGGTTATAATACCGTAACATAGATGCTATTTAGCGTTAGCATTAAACGAGCAGCTCAGCTGTGATTCTCTTTATTTTTTCTTTAGCAAAATTAGCTTGGAGTGCTCAGAAGCTATTTTCTGAAGAACACGACTGGACTAAATGAAATTTGGTCATGGTTTATGGTTCAAGCGTTACAGGTTCATGACTGTTTGAATTCCCAGTGGGGAATTAACCAAAAAAAAAAAAAATGTAATTCATTTTACTTTCTGATCAAGTCAAGTGGCACGCTCAACAGCCCACGATTGGCTAACCCTAACCCCAATCATCAATTGGAGGGCAGGCATGAATGACTGCTTCAGCCAACCATGACGCAGACATGATGGGCACATTAGAGCGGCAGTCGCGGGTGGCGAGGTGGCAAAAGCGGAGAAGGACGACCGTCGGAGCGCGCTGTCAACGGGCTGCACATGTGGCAGACAAATGAGCAGAACGTGTTTCTCATCAAGCTGCTGTCTTGTCTAATTCATAACCGCTGTGTCCGATTGGATAATGCCCTCTTGCCAATGAAAGAAAGGGATGTGGACCACCTTTAAAATGAAAGTACTGGGGTTCTTTGTGAATCAAACACCCCTTCTACCTATGTATTCTGCCCGTTGATTGGTGCTCGATAGATCAATCTCTGAATTGATTTGTCAACTTCAAGCTATCTCGACGTGTGATTGATCCCAACCTTGACATGTGTCTGCTGAGAAACCTGGAAACTCCTTAAGGGGGTAAAAGTCGAATATACTAATTTTAATCCTCTGCAACAAAGGACCAGTTACCAGAAGGGTTTTTTTTTTTGCAGCAAAGTGTTGTGTATACATGGCAAATATTCTGACCCTTAGTGTCTAGTTCAGCATTTAGTTTTTTTGAAATCCGGATTGAACAAAAATGACGTCAGAAGCCGGATGGTTGATGGACCATGTTGAGTACTTGGCCTGGGTACTGGGTACAAACAAAGAGAGCCAAAGACATCAGATCTGAGTCTGTCTTCAAGTCTGAGGAAGAATGAGATATTACGTGCGGTACCATGAATAATATTTTGAAATGAGCTGGCATCTGAGGTTCCCATCTCACATTTCTTTGGTTTTATCCCACGATGACCTTATTTGCTGTTCTTAGAATAGCCTTTTTGTGTTCAGGCATGTGACCGAATGCCAGGGACGACATTATTAATGGGGAGTTTCAAGAATGGCTGGCTGCTTGTACGGGAAATAAAAAATGTCTGCCACTAGTCTGGGTGATACGGTCGCAAAAGACATTTGGCGAGTGTGAGAAGACGTACTCGTTATCAGGACTAGAAAACTTTTTTTTTTCTGGGAACCGGATTAAAGTCGGCGGTTTTGACGGGAGAAACGCGCGTAGACAGACGGAATAATCGAATATTACGCACCTACGCGTGATTACATATCCATACTATGCACACAGTATCTGCTGGCGAAATAGCGGCGGAGTGAAAACGTTATTAAATACACTTCGGTGTGGTTTTCCAACAAATGGTGAGGCTGCAGAGAAAGAATTCCAAGAAATCACATCATTATAAGTCTCCGGTCCTCCCGGCGGCGGAGCCGATCGATAGACAGTCCCTAACGTGGCGATGCGTGGCGAACCGGCCCGACGCTGCCTCTCATTACAACCTGCACTCGCCACTGCAGCACAAAAGCACTCCGTGGTTGCGGTCGTCGCAAAAGACAAGGCCTTTGTATGTTTCGGTACATGTGCAGAGCAATGGGCTGGAATATGCAGATGTATGTTCTTTTGTGAAGACTGCAAATATCTGAAATTTATGGCAGTATTTTAGCAGCAGTTGGTGCAAAAACAAATCCCTTTTAATCAATTGGAGAGTATACGCTTTTGTGCTCCTTGGTTTATGGCGGAGTTCCATTTCTATGGTGGCGATGTAACCTGGAGTTTCAACTTTTCAAGTTTTTGTACTAAAACGACGAGACATTTTTCACATTTAGCTAGTGAGGACTTGGTATCCACTGATGACGTACCGGTACGCACGGCTGCCTTCGGTGCGGACAGGGCGGGATCGATTCCCGCTCAGTGATTGGGTCGATATCTGCCCTGTGACTGACTGCCGACCGGTTCAGGGTGTAGTCCGCCTTTCCCCCTAAGCTAGCCGGGATGGGCTCCAGCTTTCCCGCAACCCTTGTGAGGATAAGCAGCTTGGATAATGACATGACACGACTTGGTATCGACACTTGAAAAATGGCACTAGTTTGTACTGTAACTGGAAGTAATTCTGACATTCATCTAGCGAATATTGTAAAAAAATCAATCAATAAATCCGTGGACTCGTTAGAGAGCCTTGTGGAATCCCACAAACACCTCACAGGACCTCATTTGGGGCCGGAACTGTTTGGCTCAAATTTCAAATTTTTAAATTTTCATTGTCGCCATCCCCATATTTAGAGCAATGTGCTTGGCTTTGTGTGTGTGTGTCTCTTTTAAATATGTATTAACATAATTTTTCCTGCCGATTTGATCTGGAATTGTTCACCTATTGTTTTGCATTATACTCTACAAAGAGTTTATGTGAACACGACATGGATTTTAACACATACATGCTCCCACGGTCATTCCCAATATGGATGAAATTAGGTCACGATATTTACCGTGTTAACGAGTTTCTATTTTTGAATAATTAACATTTGCGGGATTTGCGCAGGGAATTGGGCCCGCGTGTAATCCCTCACGCCTCAAGTGAACGCACAAAAGATGGATTTATCAACTACACGGCGCAGGAGTTAGGAACCAAGATCCGACATGACACCGTCTCTCGAAATGCTCTTAATTGACTTTTTTAAGAGTTCAAATCCCAAACCCCCCCCACCCGAAACTATAATCCTAAAACACATCAAGCGCATTTTACAAAATGACACTTAAAACTAATTCTCACGAATGATTGATTTTGAAAAATTGTGCACATTACAAAGACGTTTTCGCATTTTCGGTTGCTTTGATGAGTCTGTGATAGATACAGTGCCATACTCGCATTTTGTCACTATACTGTTAACTGGCTTTCATGACAAGCTCGAAGCTTTCTGTTGAGCTCCGGAAACCAGGTCAGCGATGATTTGGTATGATTTGCATCGGGCCAGACGGTCGTTGCGGTGAGCGCCGCTTGTTCCCTCGCACTTAATCAAATGAGCCCCCGAGTCGGCGGAGTCGCGTTTGCTTGTCTTTATTTGCTCCGCGTGGCTCTTGATGCCTCCAAAATTGAGTTGGTGATGCGCCTCGGGTGGTACAGTACAAGTGGTGTGGCGGTCTGGCTCCCCCACCACCCTCGAGCCCACCCTGCGCCCCGCCACCCGCTCCTCCAGCGGATGGAAAACAAGGTTCGGAAAAAACACAGCTGTGCCCCGCGGCGGCTTAACTGTCATTTCCTCACTTCCTCAACTGCACTAGACAGGTAATGCGCTGTAAAGATTTGGACTAGTACTTTGAAATCGGAATCGGCTTTAATAGCCAAGTGTGTAAAAACACTCAAGGAACTCGGCGCTGCCCTGGTACGACGTTCAGAACAAAGAACAAGGAACAACGTAGCAACCAGAACAAAGAACAGGAGACATTTCTGTTTATGGGAACTATTCAGGTACACAGTACTGATTTGATAACCGCTGTGTAGAACTGTCTCAGCAGTTCTTGTGACAGGCAGTGCTTCCTCAGAAGCCGCAGGAAGTACATCCTTTGCTGGGCCTTTTTGAGGATGGAGTTGATGTGCGTCTCCCACTTCAGGTCCTCCGAGACTGTAATTCCCAAGAACCTGAAGGTCTCGGCGGTTGCCACAAGACAGTTGGACAGCATCGGGGGCAGCTGAAGTGAAGGATGCCTCCTGAAGTCCACAGTCATCTCCAAAATTCAGAATAGCTCTGAACAAACTGTAGTCTTTCTATAACGTAGATCTATGTGTAAATTGCATTTAACCAAGTACATGACGTGATTATAACGCTCAAACTTTATTAACTTTTGCTTCCGTCTAGGAAAAGCCTGCGTAAATTTGGCCTTCAGTTGAACTAACAGCAAAGTCATATTTTAGTGTAAGACAAACGTTAAAGCTCCCTCGGGCGCAGTAAGAGAACCTTTGCTTTACTAGCGTCTGTTCGCCTTTGCCGTTCGTAGGTGTAAAAAAAAAAAAAACGAGGTCCCATAACTTATGTGCTGAAATGGGTTTAATTCCGAGGCTTTAGTACAAAGCGAATGTGCTCCAAAAGTGTGTTTTTCTGCGGTGGTGTTGATCCAAGGGCGATACAGAAACCGTACTTGGGCTTCCTCCCCGCTCCAACGCTCGGATGCGGAGGAACTGATCTAAGCGGTTTCTCTTTGGAATTAAATTTGCATCAGTCTTTCGTGTTGCTGCGTTTCAGGGATATTTTCCATGAAGAAGCCCACCAATTCTTTTTTTTTTTTTTTTTTCTTAATCTTCATCTTTTAATTAAGAATTTTGAATGAGGTCTGCGCCAAAGAAGTGCTAATCTTTATTAAATGGAATTTCTAGGCCACTGGGTGGCTTCAGGGCCCGGTTAGGAATTTTCATCCCGGGAACCAACGGGGGCTTTGCAATCGCACATTTCTCGTCAATTAACCTTGGAAATGCCGGGCGAAGCGAGAGCGCCGGAATAATGCCAGGGTCACAGGGTCCGCCGCCTAATTAATATTTAGCCCCCTTCACCTGTTCTCCTTCGTCCGCCACGATAACACCGGGCGAAGGTCTGCTCATCTTGGGCTGCTTGGCCCGGCCCGGTGCCGTCTTTTATACGTGGCAATCCGTCATTTTCAGACCTGTGTCAGCGGGGGGTGTAGGAACCAACACTTTGCCGGTTCCCCCTGACCACCGCCGGTTTCCCTTTTCCAGAGGCTCTTCTCTTATCCTTCTCTGTGTAATTAAAGTCAGTGGAGGGGAACTGAGGGGAGCGACTCAGGTAGGTAGGGGTCCATATTTCACACGGAAGCCTGTTGGCAGCCAGGACCAAGCAGACTCATAAATTAGGTCTTTATATAAACATGTCCTCAACCCTTTACTGGGCGTTCACCTTTGGTAATTCAACTCCCGACAGTTAATGGAGCGCATCGCTAGATTACTCTTTCAACTTGTGTTTCTTCAATATTTACGGCAGTGACCTTTTGATATTAGCAGAGGTTAAAAGGGTTAATTAGCGAAAATCGGCGCGTAATTGTTGTCCACGCAAAAGTTTTTGTCATTTCCTGATGCCACAAAATGGCATGGAAGAGCATTTGTTTGAAAAACTGGTTCTTGTGAGGACCATTCCTGGTTCCCAGCCTTGTACTTTTTTAAAGACAAATTTTGTTTTTGTGATGTTGATGTTACGTTTCACCGTAAAGTGTTTACGTGGTTTAGCTCTGCATCGCCAGCCCACCTTCATTCTTTGGTAAACCTGGAAAAGTCCCCCCCGCCCTCTGTGAGTTGAATTTTCGCAGAGTGTGGGCAAAGAAAGACGAGGCTTCCAAGCCGTCCGCAGACGCTAACCGCCCACTCCGCACTCCCGTCACAAACCTCAAACATTCCCAATAGAGAAAATTATTTCTACACTACGCATGAAAACGTGCAAAAACCGAGAACTCTGTAGTACTCAGTTGTGGCGATACAGCGTGAAACTGATTTTCACCATTTCAGTTTTCCTGATATTTTTTTTTTTTTTTGTGCTTGGCGAAAACAGTGACCAGTGACGCACTTGAGCCTTTGGAATGAGCCGACCCTCCCTGACTATTAAAAAAACATGAGCACATTTCTCCGTATCGGCAGTTATTTCATATAATTACCAGTTACTTATCATTATTCGGCCCATTTTTACCAATATAGCTTATAATTAGCTAGCTAGCTATGGCTACACTCGGATAATCCCCATTTTCTTGATGACGATTTACACAACTGCTCGATGTCTAAATTCCCAAAAGAGTTAACACCGTAGATAACCCAACCAAGATGGCGCCTTAAACGCATGTTAGCTCGCAAGCTAGTTGGTAGCTAGCGTAGCAGGGCTTTCCGCGCTGCGATAACCTGGTGGTGGTGTACATTCCAGTCAGCAGAGGCTTTAAGCGGCTATACCGTATTTTTGCGGAAGGCCGTGGTTTCATGCTTTCAGCGTTTGAGATTGGATGATTTTTCATAATCTTTAAGAATCATCTTTTATACTTGGCGATTAATGTAGTCATTCAAATTTGGCAGGGAAGAAGAAGAAGATCTGTGATGTGTCAAGAGTTCAAAGACGTTTATTGCGGCTGAACGAAGACTACGTAAAAGATTTGGATCAGTACATTTAAAGTGAATCTATTTGTCTGTACTTCTACTCAGTTACAGAGCGCGAGTATTTTCGCCACCTCTAAATGTCGACTCCTGGGGTGTTTTTAACGCTGCAGTGTTTTCCCCAGAGCTTGACCTCAACGCCCGATGCCCGCACCGGCTACTCCAAATATCGGACAACGTTGGAGCCGGTCGCGGCGGTCGGGGTCTCAAACCCGCAGACAGTCGAGCGTGCGTGTTAAATTTTTCCACAGGAGGGTGTGTGCATCGAAAGTTGAGGGCGCAAAGCTCCCGACGGAGCCTCAAGGGCAGGGCTTGAGCTGCCGTGAACGTGGTCGGGAGCCATCATCCGGGTATTGATTGTTTTAAATGGCAACAGCGTTACGCTCATAAATGAACATTGATTACGCATCCTTGGGCTGATATACTTCCATTTCTCAGCCGTTGAAAAATGCAAATCCGTTGTTGGCAAAAACAAAGAGGCGTGAATGTTATTTATACCTCGAAGGCTGACCTGAGATTGCTTTAAAGACATCGTACAAACAGACGCTTTATCTATTACTTACTACGATGTATAAATTAAGAAAACGGGGAGTCGGGATGGCGTTGAGCTACATTTACGTGAACGATTGTCTGGAAAGTTACCGTTTAATCGACGCATTTTGAATGCGATGGTAGAATTTGATCGAATGTTCTAAACGTTCTTGAGAATATCGCGTACTGGCTGAATGGAGTTGATCTTTTTCAGACGGCAAACGAGTTAACCCTGAAAATATGCGATTCCGATCCGGAATTTTGTGTAATTTTGTTCCGGAAATCAAGCAAATCACTGTATATTAAAGCAAACTTCCAAATACCTAAATAGGAATTTTAAGAGGTGGCACAGTGGCGCAGCTGGTAAAGTGCTGCCCTCACAGTTTTGAGGTCCTGGTCTTAATCCCGGCCCGGCCTTTGCGGAGTTTGCATGTTCTCCCCGTGCCGACGTGGGGTTTTCTCCGGGCACTCCGGTTTCCTCCCACATCCCAAAAACACGTGACATTAATTGGACACTCTAAATTGCCCATAGGTGTGATTGTCAGCGTGATTGGTCGTTTGTCTCGATGTGACCTGCGATTGGCTGGCAACCAGTTCAGGGTGTACCCCGCCTCCTGCCCCTTGACAGCTGGGATGGGCTCCGGCACTCCCCGCGACCCTTGTGAGGATAAGCGGCAAAGGAAATGGATGGATGAATATTAAGAACAATACCCTAAATCTGCTTTAAATTGTCGAATTATGAGTCGTTTGATTGATAGATTTTTAATCATTTATATTAATCATTTTTATCTGATTTCTTCTTCAAAGGATAAATTTTGCCTTTTCTTTAGACGGCAGACAGTTTAAGGATGAGCCAAGAGCCGAATTAATTGAAACTTGCTCACAATCAATTAATTGATTTCTATTCCTATTTGCGTCTCATTTTTTTTTATTTTTTTTTTTATTCAGAGGCCCACCACCGAGATCCACATTGTTCAGACAAGAGTATAAATTAATTGATAAAAATCAACCTTTTTTAATGAATTTTCCAGTCGCAGCTTTCGACTGCGAACCGTCATTGACATTTTAATAACGAAGCGGCCCTCAGCCCGGCGGAGCGCGACCGACCGCGCGTTCGTTGGCTTCGGGCCTGGAGACATCGAGGGTTTGATCTGTCCTTATGCTTTTTTAATTACGCGTGGCTGGGCGGCCCCCGCGGCCCCCAGAGATGGAGAGGAGGGGGGGGGGGAGCTCACATCAGGACCAGTCGCCCCTCTGCCGGGTGGCAGCTCGGCATTAGCTTACCTAAACCGCCTCGGGGGAGGCGAGCGCAAGAGTGGGTGAGTGGGTGACGGTAACATCAGGAGGGGGCAATCGGGGGTTAATTCAGAAGGCTGCCGGTCATTGGGGTGCTTTTTTTTTCCCCCACTCATAGATGGTTCCATAATAATAATACGTTAGCATAGATGTGTACATGTATGTATGGCAGATCGAAACAGAGTATACAAGAATTGTACCAGTACTCGTATTGTTCGAGTTCTGTGGGAAGAACGATTATCGCCGGCCATATTGCAGCACAAGGTGGCGCCTCGCTAAACTCAGGCTCGCCTGTAATTCCGCAAACGGCCACAAAAACGATGGCTAAAGTACACGGACGCCGTCCCACCTCCGGTCGACCTGTTACTAGCTGGGAAATCGGCCGGTCACCTTTTTCACTAGCCGAGCACGTGAGATTCGATTGACTCTACAATGTGACTCGACGCCGATCTACGCGCACAAATTGACGGATTCCGACACGTACCCCCGAGGGAATAGACTCCCTCCCTTCCCCTTTCCCTCAGAGAAGCTCTCCCACCTCGAGCCCTTTAATTCGCACGCCTCTCGCCTCCGAGAGCTGTACTTCACTCTGAAAATGAATGCCGTCACCTCCGGGCAATGTCAAGGTGGAGAGAGGGGTGGGGTGGTGTAGGGGGTAACGTGTCTTCGCCCCCGCGGCCCAAGGTTTTCCTCGCTCCGGTTAATGTTGGACCGCGGAGAGCCGTCAGATGAGCCCAGAGGAGACCGTCGGCGGGAGGCATCCGGGAGGACACGGGCTGTAATCACAGACAATCATCGGCCTTTAGTGGATTTCTGGCCTGACCCGGCTGCCCTGCGAGCTGTCGTTTGAGTCATGAGTTGGAGGGAAAGCGAGAGAGACAAAGGGATGATGACAATGATTATGTAGAACAAGAGCAAACCCAACAGCAGCGCCGTGTCCTTACTGGACACCAGCCACCAGAACGTCGGCCTTGTTTTACGGCTCAGCCCGGACGGATCGGAAAATGATTGCTATCGCTTTTCGGGACGGCGGAGCTCGTCTGGCTGACGACCGGACACCGACTCCGCTGGTTTTTGAAAAAGCCTACAATTGCGCCGCGTCCGGCCGGTACAAACCCCGAATCAGTTCTTCTGGATTGAAGCATTCCTCGCCAGTGGTAGCTCAACGCAACATGTTATCAGTTATTTTTGGATACAGACTAAGACATAGTTCTTGATCATCTGCTAAGGTCGAACGCAGTTGATTCAAGGATGCTGGCAACATCTGATTTGTGCTGACTTGGAATCCATTTATACAAGGCTCATATTTTGTCCAAAACCTGAATATTTCCTCCACAATTAGATAATTGGAGCATTATCGTCAAACTACCTGCTTAACTTCATCCATCCATTTTCTCCTGCTTTTCTGGGTCGGGTCGCGGGGGAAGTAGCTTCAGCGAGGATAGCCAGACTTCCCTTTCCCCAGCCACTTCGTCCAGCTCTTCCGGAGGGATCGCGATGGGTTCCCAAGCCACCCGAGAGAGGTAGTCTCTCCAGCGTGTCCTGGGTCGTCCCTGGGGTTTCCTGCCGGTGGGACATGCTGGGAACACCTCACCAGGGAGGCGTCCAGGAGGCATCCAGATCAGATCAGATACCCCAGCCACCTCATCTGGCTCCTCTCAATGCTTAACTTCACACCTTGGTATTCCGGAATTGCCTTGCACATCGGTGTCATCCTGACTCTGTCCGAAAGGGGGCAAATTACCGTCCCGACTTTTTACCGCCGTTCGGTGTCAGTGCCGTTTATACAGAACAGCGACCCAGGGGAAAATGTAAGAAAATACAAACTTTTACCGGCAGTCCTGCCTCTGAAACTTGACTCCTTTGGAAATCCTCCAAGTGTCAGTTGAAATCTGGATCAATATCGATCCACACTGGTTTACGTTGCCGGATGCTGTCGGCCTCCACCGTGTACAAAATGGATAAAAATGTTCGAAAGGCGCGGCGGGTAGATTGAAGGAAGATGACGATGATGCGTTCATGCACCGAGCGCTTTGCCCCCTCCGGGCCACATCTAACGGAGTTGCGTGTCACCCGGCCCCGCTGTCTTTCTTCATCAACGCGCAAGCGGCGCCCGCTCATAGCCTGCAGTGCACAAATGCCAATATCGGACACACAATGATTTCTTTTCAGATCATTTGAAATCTTTCTAGTGTGTTATGTAAATATAAGATCTGTGTGTGTGTGTGCGCGTGTGCTCCAGCCCTAAACATTGTTGCTATATAGTGAGCATTCCATCTCTGCGCACGCTCGCTCTCGCTCTCTCTCTTGCTCACTCTCTTTCTCTCTCTCTCTCACTTGTCTTTCTATGTGAGCTCTCTGTCTCTCTCGCTCACTCTCTCTTTCTATCTCTCTCGCTCTCTTTCTCTCTCACTTGTCTTTCTATGTGCTCTCTCTCTCTCTCACTAGTCTTTCTATGTGCGCTCTCACTCTCTCTCTCTCTCTCACTTGTCTTTCTATGTGCTCTCTTTCCTCTCTCTCTCTCACTTGTCTTTCTATGTGCGCTCTCACTCTCTCTCTCACTCTTTCTCTCTCGCTCTTTCTCTCTCAATTGTCTTTGTATGTGCGCTCTCGCTCTCTCTCTCATTCTCTTTATCTCTCACTTGTCTCTCTGTTTGCGATCTCGCTCTCTCTCTCTCTCTCTCTCTCTCTCACTTGTTTTTCTATGTGCTCTCTCTCTCTCTCTCTCTCTCTCTCCTCTCACTTGTCTTTCTATGTGCTCTCTCTCTCTCTCTCTCTCTCTCTAACTTGTCTTTCTATGTGCGCTCTCACTCTCTCTCTCTCAATCACTCTCTTTCTCTCTCGCACTCTCTCTCTCTCAATTGTCTTTGTATGTGCGCTCTCGCTCTCTCTCTTTCTCTCTCATTCTCTTTATCTCTCACTTGTCTCTCTGTTGCGATCTCGCGCTCTCTCTCTCTCTCTCTCTCTCTCTCTCTCTCTCTCTCTCTCTCTCTCTCTCTCTCTCTCACTTGTCTTTCTATGTGCTCTCTTTCTCTCTCTCTCTCACTTGTCTTTCTATGTGAGCTCTCTGTCTCTCTCGCTCACTCTCTCTTTCTATCTCTCTCGCTCTCTTTCTCTCTCACTTGTCTTTCTATGTGCTCTCTCTCTCTCTCACTAGTCTTTCTATGTGCGCTCTCACTCTCTCTCTCTCTCTCACTTGTCTTTCTATGTGCTCTCTTTCCTCTCTCTCTCTCACTTGTCTTTCTATGTGCGCTCTCACTCTCTCTCTCACTCTTTCTCTCTCGCTCTTTCTCTCTCAATTGTCTTTGTATGTGCGCTCTCGCTCTCTCTCTCATTCTCTTTATCTCTCACTTGTCTCTCTGTTTGCGATCTCGCTCTCTCTCTCTCTCTCTCTCTCTCTCACTTGTTTTTCTATGTGCTCTCTCTCTCTCTCTCTCTCTCTCTCCTCTCACTTGTCTTTCTATGTGCTCTCTCTCTCTCTCTCTCTCTCTCTAACTTGTCTTTCTATGTGCGCTCTCACTCTCTCTCTCTCAATCACTCTCTTTCTCTCTCGCGCTCTCTCTCTCTCAATTGTCTTTGTATGTGCGCTCTCGCTCTCTCTCTTTCTCTCTCATTCTCTTTATCTCTCACTTGTCTCTCTGTTTGCGATCTCGCTCTCTCTCTCTCTCTCTCTCTCTCTCTCTCCTCTCTCTCTCTCTCTCTCTCACTTGTCTTTCTATGTGCTCTCTTCTCTCTCTCTCTCACTTGTCTTTCTATGTGCGCTCTCACTCTCTCTCAATCACTCTCTTCTCTCTCGCCTCTCTCTCTCACTTGTCTTTGTATGTGCGCTCTCGCTCTCTCTCTCATTCTCTTTATCTCTCACTTGTCTCTCTGTTTGCGATCTCGCTCTCTCGCTCTCTCTCTCTCTCTCTCTCACTTGTCTTTCTATGTGCTCTCTCTCTCTCTCTCTCTCTCACTTGTCTTTCTCTGTGCTCTCTCTCTCTCTCTCTCTCTCTAACTTGTCTTTCTTTCTATGTGCGCTCTCACTCTCTCTCTCTCATCACCTCTTTTCTCTCTCGCGCTCTCTCTCTCTCTCAATTGTCTTTGTATGTGCGCGCTCTCTCTCTCTCTCTCTCAATCTCTCTCTTTCTCTCTCTCTTTCTCTCTCTCATTGTCTTTGTCTCTCTTTCGCTCTCGTCTCTCTTCTCTCGATTTCTCTCTCATCTCTCTTTCTCTCTCACTTGTCTCTCTGTTTGCGATCTCGCTCTCTCGCTCTCTCTCTCTCTCACTTGTCTTTCTATGTGCGCTCCCTCTCTCTCTCTTCCTCTCTTCTCCCTCTCTCTTACTCACTCACTCACTCACTCACTCACTCTCTCTCTCTCTCTCTCTCACACACACACTCTCTCACTCTGTCTGTCTCTCTCTCTTGCTCTCTCTCTCTCTCTTGTCTTTCTATGTGCGCTCCCCCTCTCACTCACTCACTCACTCTCTCACTCACTCACTCTCTCACTCACTCACTCTCTCCCTCTCACTTGTCTTTGTTCAACTGTGATCTTTTGTCACGTTCGCTTGCCTGTTTTGGCACCCACACTGAGTTTAGCGTGTGTACATGTGTGTAAGACACAAGCGTAGGTCAGGGCAAACTAGCTCTCTCCCGCCATCTAGTGGCAGGGTAGCACATAAACAAGATTGAACCACAAATTTTATTCAGGGTCAACTCAAATGAGCTTCAATGTTCTGTTGTGATCAAGGGGAGGCAAAAGATCAGGAACACCGATCACCGCGACATATTCAAAGCACGATAATAATCATTAAATGACTAATGATTTCACAAAGTGGAGACTGATGGCTGACCCGGTACTAAAAATAGTACCATTTTGTACCATTCTGGACCAGGTACCATTCTGCGGCAATGGGGGCATGAGGTCCCGAGTCCTTTCCAGTTGTTTGGGGGTTTGGAGTCATTCAACATGAACCTTCCATTACAGCAATTTTAGAAGTGGGGGGGATTGGATTTTTGACAAAGACTCTTATTCAGTGTTAATTTGTGCATGTGTGTGTTTGTGCACACGCGAGTTTAGTGTTTGGCTCTGGAGAATTGAGGCTTGACGCCGTGAGTAATTGAATTGCCTTTTTAACGCACCGCTAATGGATTCTTGGGCGCCTTGATTTGCTGCGGGAGGGAAGGGGGGGCGGGGGTTATTAACACAAAGGATTGGGGCACCCAAATAAACCATTTTGAGTTTGAAAGATTGTGTGATGTATGGAATACTCGATTCAATTTACGGTGTGTTATTTCGCAATTGAACATCGGGCATAATGAAGTGAGATTCGCGCATTTGAAATGATCGGTCGGCATTTGCAATCGTGTCCTCAAGTTAAACCGTATCGACTCGTAGCAGGTGAATGGAAGTTCTTGAATAGAATCCGAGAGACCTACGAAGTCGTGAATTTGTTTTCCTTAAGCAGCGCGATGGCCTGACCTCCTTCGAACGGCGCAGATGGCCGCATTAAACATTCGACACGTTGTGGAAGCCTCGCACTCTAGATGAAATTTCTGGTAGCGAACCAACGCTTGCGGCGCTCTTAAGAACTGACCTGATACTCGAGGTTGGTGTCTTCCGGCTTTTCTTTGCTGTTTACCTCAAACACGAACTCGTGTTGGCTAAACACTCCACCAAAGAATGTCGACGTCCTTGTTATTTTATTTTTTTTTTTCCGCCCGTGCATCTGCGTGTAAGTTTGTGTATACAGTTTGAGCTTCCTCAGAATTCGGCTCTGCTGGAATCTCGTGACGGCCCGTTTAAACAGGACGCGGCATGCTGCGCTGTTGGTTTATGTAATACGCTCGAATAAATGTCAGCGTTTGTGCAGAAGAAGGTTTTTGTCACAAAATGTAGAACATAATCATGCCAAACTTTTAGTTAAAATTTGAAAAATCTTCTCAATTTTTGTTTCAAACAGCCGAGGTGAAGGAGTTTCTCTGGGTGGCATCCAAAAATCCCAAACTTTCTCTTGTTATACATCTCGTATTGTTCCATCCCTTCCTCCTCTCCCAAGACCTCAGGGATTCCTCTGGATGCGGAACGTTCCAGAATTCCGTTGTAACCCCCCCCCCCCCCCCCCCCCATCGTTGCTTTCCAAAATGAGGCAAACCTAAACCTCATCGATGAGTGACTCATACCGATAATTGCTACTTTGGGAGAGACGTATCCGCTTCCTTTCTCTTTTATTTTATCCTGGTCTTTCGTTTGCTCTCGTACAGTGCGGTGTCTGGGACACTTCGGTATTTTGAGTTTTTGGGGAAAAAAAAAAAAAAAAAGAGTAATTTCAAAAAAGTTCGTTATATCTCCCGATATGTCAAATTTGTCTAGAGAACAGTTCCAGTCTTGCGCGGACCCCCACGTACTTGCGACTGAAAACTGGCGCTGGCTGTCAGTTCACACTTTGAGCCCCACCCCTCTCACCCAGAACTCCCCCCCCCCCATGATCTGCGTGCACTCACAGCCGACAACAAGGCACTCTAAAGTCGCTTTGTTGTAGGCCACTACACAACAAGCTAGCTTCCTGTGCATTGTAATTGTGCTAATAACTGCAATTATCTTTATATATTTTGGTCGATGATAAACGGGATTTGACTGTAGTTTTATTTAACAACAGCTATGTAAGAAATTTTTGGGAAGCAGGGAATTGAGAAGAACCCCTCCCTCTTTCAAATACCCAATACTGCAACCCCCCCCTCCTCCCCAGTCTTCCACTCCCCATCCCATGTGAGCGTCAGCCCAAAGATGACTGGCCCCGTCTGTCCCCGCTCTGCTGACGCATTGCTCCGCTCCGGCTGGCTTGCATTGTTTTCCGCGCTACTTGTTGCTCCCAAAGCTCGCATGCACACACGCAGTTAGTCGCCGCTGAACTCCCGCACGGCACGTCTGGCCGGGAGAGAGCCGTCTTGCGGTAAGTGTTCGGTTCTTAAAAGTTATCTGACAAAAAAATGCTAAGTTTGTGTCTTTTGGCTCTTCTGCATTTAATTGAGGCACTTGTGGCTTTTTTTTTTTTTTTTTTTTTTTTTTTTTTTTTGCTGATTCATCCCTTCTCCGTGGCCTATTGCTGCATTACGGTGATACCTCGGAACGATTTTAAGCCCCCTAACATTTGGAGTTCCGCCTCAAATGAAACCAAACTGTCGTGATGCTTCTTTGAGTAGGGTTGTGTCTTATTTGTCCAACCCTAATCGGTGCGTATGAGTTCCCTGCCATAGCCTGAAATGCATCACACATGAAAATGTGAATTATAGTTTGTTTATTTTAACCCTTTTCTGTTTGACTCGAATACACTGGAGAGTACGGTGGGTTTTTCCATTTTTGGGGAGTTCACACGGGCACGTGGAGATCGTACACATGACTCAAATGGCCTGGGTAAAGTCGCCGAAGCATGTCTCGTCTTTTCCAATGTCGAGGATAATTCTGAATCGAGACGTTCTGGAGAGCGCATCCAGAAACAAATGGATAACTTTTTTTAGTGTGGACCTTTGACATTTTTAGGCTATATTAAGAAACACAGATTTCATTTGTATTTGTAAATAATAACCATAGAATCGTCTCCGTCATGAACGAGCGATGACGTTGAAATATGACTTCAAATATCGCTCGGGAAGTTGCTGAGCGACTTCCGGTGAACAGCAGCACTAAATGTTCAGTGAGTCGGTATCGCCGCACGCGCACCCCCAAATACACACACACGCACACACGTGTGCCTTGTCGTCCAGCGGGAGTGCATTGTTTGCTTCACATCATTGTCTTGACTCCTCTTCCCGCCACCCCCGACCCCCTCCCACCGTCTCCCACATCTGGATTGGCCGAACGGCTCGCTGGGAACAAGGGAACGGATGGGATAGAAAGTGTGTGTGTGGGTTGGCGGGGGCATACAATGTTAGGAAAGGGGGCTGCAGTCCCCTCGGTGGACTTTTTGTGCAGCAACAATGTCCTTGTTGTGAAGGCACAGTGTGAGAGGAAACACACTCACACAAACACACACGGAAGGTGTTTCAACACCTGCCCCATTCGGTTAGGCAAATCATTGTTCGTCCCCGAAAGGCAAAATCCCACCACGAATGAATCAATACGCATGCGAGTCACCGAACTTGAAGTTTACACGACACGAACTACACGACAAATTGTTGCATGCTCTGTAATTGCCCGAAAGTCAGCTAGGTTAATGCTAGCACATAGTGGAGGAAATACCATAGACATGGGCTAATGATGAGCATCGAGGTGGTTGTGTTACAAACTTTTAAACAGATTTTTGATCATAAAACAGTATTCAGTTACTGAAAGTAGCGATAGCATCGTTGTCTGTATTATACTGACCCCTGGTGCCAAAGGAAGACACAGCCAGGAGCAGTACAATGAATTGAGATGAAGCATTAAATTAGGTGTTTAATTATTTACATTCTATTTAGTCACGTTTAAGTGGCTAATGTGCGAGTACAACCAAGTAACTTATACAAAATTGACTTGTGAGTTACTCAACCCGACTTGACGAGACTCGCTCGAACTTTAGCAGGAACCCGACTTGACTTGCTGAGTTTTCCCTCAGCAAATAAGTGCTCACTTGAGACTTAATTCTGACTTAATACGCATAACGACTTACGAGGCGGAAAAGGTCCGTGTTCCGCGACGGTGTCGGTGATGAAACACCTCCGGCTGCAAGGAACGGTTTGGCAGTGCAGCGGCGCCATATGTGCGAACGGAATTCACTGCTCTCCTGCTGTCAGCGCAGCTGCTCGCGTCTCACTCGACTCTTGGCTGTAACGAGCTAGCATCACGTTGATTTACAGTCAAGCGGTGTCGCGGTGTAACAGGGCACATGGCTTAAGCAGTTTCCACACTGAGCAGAAAACACAAAAGTAACAATACAAAATAATCCAAAACTAAGACATCGACGTGCTCACCTAATAGCAACAAGTATCGTCAGCAAAACTTAGTATATAAGCAGTAAATTGTAAACAAAGCGTGAATGTGAACAGATGCGACAATAGTCAGTGGTACTGTATAAAAAATGTGCCGGTGTGGTCAGCCATGCCCGCAGATATAAACTTACGGGTGTGGTCCACCAGTCATGCCCGCAGATATAGAGTTGCAGGTGTGTGTTCTGTTTGTAATCACGAGTGTACCCTTTGAAGAGCGGAGGGGGGCGGTGTCAGGTAAACTAGGAAGTAGAAGTAGGCTGAGCAGCAGCTCATTCCGTGCTCAAAAACAAATAAAAAAGACATCAGGCTGTGGTTCACTGCGCTGGATCGGTTTTCACGTGCGCTGAGAGTGTGCGACAAGTGCGCAATTGCGCAGTGGCGCAGCTTAGAGGGAACATTTGTCAAGACTACAGAAAATAGGCGACGTCTTTGAATATCTATGTATTTCTACTCATAACGAATTTTACGCGTGTCATTTTTCATGCGCGACTGTGCAGATTTGCGACTGCGATGGCGTCAAATCACAGGGATCGCATGTATCAATAAATAGTCTATGAAAGGAGTGGATAGATAAATACATGTATAATATATTAACAGAATACTGCGCAAAATGCTTTTACTGTTTATACAGAAGTGTGAAAGTGAGCAGCAGCAGCAATATTGTCGCGTTGTATGTCACAAAGAAATATTAGTCGTCCGAACAAATGTCCTCAGTCGGAACGTTCTGAACTTCTGGTTCCGTGCTAACGACAAACAACAAAACTGTGAAATGCTGTCGTCGTTCCAACGTGTATCCGCTGTGCGAGAAAGCCGCTGTGCGAAGACACCTCGGGGGATTCCCAGCTGTGCCGAGAGCCTCAATCCTCTCCGGCCGCGGCAAGCCGTGCATAACCGTTGACGAGGCCGCGTAGCCGTCACGCATTCATATTGAATGCGCACGCTAGTTGATGTACAGTATGCGACACCGGCGACTTTTTATCACGCGTACTCCTCCGAAGACACAAAACGCTGTTTATTTACTTTTGTATCCGCAAACACGTCGCCTGCATGTGTTTTTTTTTTTTTTTTTTTTTTGAAGTCTTTCCTGTGTGCCCGCTGCGCTAGCCAATAGCTGCTATCCGGGGAAGCGGCAGCGCCAGCAGTAATCACAAGTGTGTTTTGTATCCGCACAAAGAGCCAGCTTGCCTCCCCCCTCCCACCAATAATAGCTGTAATCCAGCCCTTTCAATATGATGCATAACACGGGGAGACCAAAAATGAGACATGCAGCATTTTCACTCCCATTCGGGCGCTCGGGGTGGCACATTTGCATCGGCTTTTTGTCGTTTATGAAGGAGCAAACACTAAACGTTTATTTGGACAATTCCAGTTTGATGCGACGCTAATTCTGAATAGCTCGGCAATGAACGTAACTGTTTCACGTGAATTGGCTTCCAAAACTGGCTTGCGAAAGAAAACCGTTGCAGCTATACTAAAAGTACTTGAGGCTTTTTTTTTTTTGGGGGGGGGGGGGAACATTCTGGAAAATCAGTAGTTATTGAATCCCGGTTACTCAAGGGTTCGACTGATCAGCATTTTACACAGCAGAAATCTCCTCAAGATGAAATTAAAAATTCAAATCTCTGCAGATGAATCCCAAAATCATCTTTTTATGTACAGCGGGGAACAAGAAAACATGAGTTGAGAACATTCCAAGACGTTTGAAAGAAGAACAGTCGACATACACTAACTGCCCGAGTTCTTCTTGCATACATATCAGTAAAAAATATGAAACAGAAAAATAGCATCATTGTCGAACTGTTACAATAGAGCCAACTTTGGGTAAATGCTGATCATAGTTAATCAACATACTGATTCAACCCCCTTTTTCTTCTCTCCTGAGTTTAATTGAAAAACACTCATAAGTACCCGAAGCGTCGGTCCCGAGCACAGTGGTTGGCATTCAGACGCGAGGAGCCGGACAGTATCGCACGTTGTTTTACCCAAAGGCTTTTCTACGTCATCCGGGTTTCAGTTTTCATTGTCGACGCGTGTCCACAGCACACCACGTCGTTGTTACTCTCGGGGGCCGTACAAGCGCGAGGTTTGTTCCGCAAACTTTTATCCTCCCGCTATGATTTGTTACCCAATCCTGACTGCGCCATTGTGCCGACGAGTGTTACCTCATTGCTTCGACTGGCTGGCCATGCAAATGCGTCACTGGCCTTGGGTAATTAATAGCCCCTTTCACTTTGAGCTATTTGTGCCAACTTTTTCACGACTCACTGCCTTGTGTTTACAGTGCAAATAGTTTTTTTTTTTTTTTTTTTCTTGAGGAAATAAAGTGGTGGCTGCACCGTCTGATTTTAAGAGAAGGCAGTAATGGAATTTTCTGCACGTTCTGATACTCAAGGGAGTCAAAGACATAATGTGAAGTGTAGGTCAAATACCTATGAGTGAAATTTCATCCCAATTTTCACCTTTTCAAGAACTGCAGGGAGAATGATCTTGTGTCCTCTCTGACCTTGGATTCAGAACCTCAAAATGTTAATTCCCACACAGATGATCACAAAGTCCTTCTTCTGACAAATCTGTAAAAAAAAAAAAAAAGATACAGTACAGTCAACTCGGACCCTTCGGCCACACGGGATTAGGAATCCTGTTCTAGGTAGGACTCACCCGGATGCGATATGATTGGCTGCAGGACACGCGCCGCTGCGCTGTGATTGGTTTCTGTATCTCAATAGGACATGCCTGACTGCTTCCAGATGGGAAAAGAGGTTTGTGGATTCAGTGTGGCAGCGTTATTAAGATTTATAACCATAATCCCCCAAACGCACCCCAACCCTCACCCATCCTAACCATAACAAACGTGACTGTTTTTATTTTATAGACTTGTGACACATACTTTTAATGGTCATCTACAATCGTTACAATCATATTGAAGCAGGGTTCAGGGAATTCCTAATAATGCTTGCACCACCTGAGCTGCCACGGACGGCCTCACAGGTAAAACTATCTGGCTTCTAAAACCCCTTTTCAAAGAACTCTGAGGATAAGCACATTCCAGTTGAAAATGTACACAGAAGGAAGTTCTTGAAGGGCTGCATTTGGTTACGTTAAAATTTTTGTCGTCGGTCTTGGCGATACAGACTTAATTCACACCCTGTTGGTTGCCTCCATCCAAGGCAATTAGTGCCACAGATGGTCTCACAGCGAAAAGTACCCGTCTTCTAACAGTAATTTTCAAAAGAGCTCGGTGAAGTAGCACCTTCCAGAGCTGAAAATGCCCAATCGGGGGAGAATAATCTTCTCTAGGAGAGTTGACCACAAACCCATTGGTCGTTTGTAGACATAGTCGTCAGACTGCTATTGCTTGAGCCACATTAATACATTTTATTGTCAGAATCCGAAATCCTCTTGGTGGTTTGCTCTTAATAAATTGCCATTTGCGGTCGAGTACCGTCACACTTTTCCACCACCTCTTGACGACGGTGGCTTCAACCCAGATCACTGAAGAGCGTCCTCATCCCTGCCTCGGATTCAAGCAGCCGTTGATCCATAAATGAAGAGTCGGCGCATTTCAGGACAGCCATGGACGAATACAAAATATTTCGCATCGGTGGACACGGGCCCACAATGCGCTTGTGCGTGTGTGGGCGCCCGCACTCGCCAGCCCACGTGCACACTCGTGGGCACAAACCTGCTCGTGAGTCAGGATAAGTTATGGACTCTGGTGAGGTGTTAAAAGATTGAGTGCTTGCCAGAGCTGCCATGAATCATAGTTGGTTGGATTTATTTTTTATTTTTTTTTTTCTTCCTTGCCTCGGCCCTGCATTAACATCTCACTCGGAGGTGGGTGTTTAATGGCCATTGTAAAAGTAAACGTTGATAAACATAAAAGTGTCAAAGAGAGAGAAGAGTCTGTGTGGACGGAGGCAGGGAACAAACACCAGATTTCAGTTCTTGAAGGTTCTTCCAGTCCATGTCAGTGTCTCAGTCATGGTTGGTCAACTTTACCCCAAACACTTGAAATGTGAAATGCAGTGGTGCTGTAGTCCTTTCTCAGCTTTGCCCCAGGGGGAGCTGTTGCTCCAGCTGTGGACTGTGAAACACACTCCCCCCCCCCCCCCGGCCCCCCTTCCCCTCTCCCCTCGTCCTGCCCTCTGGACCTCACCGACCATCCATCGGCGTGATCTTCCGTTCAGTCTCTAAGCCACGCGGCTGACCGACGGCTTCCGTTCTCCCCCGTCGCGTCACCGCCGCAAGTTACAAACCTGTTAGCGACACAGTTCCCCGACCGCGCACCCAACGGGGGTCTGCTTAAAGTTATGACTGAGCTCCGACTGTGGAACTAAACAACGTCGCGCCTGGACTGCGTGCCAAGCACGGGTCTATTGTTGCGCTGCAGCTTGCCCACGGCTTTCCAGCCCAGTTGACCCTTCATGTGGACTTAATAAGGACTTTTGTCTTTCACTTGGCATTGATCGATTGTATTTTTTTGTTTCTGTGGAAGTTCACAAGACAAACACACATCTAAAACAAGCAATATATTGAAGTTTGGCTCCTATGCCTTAGTTGTATCCCAACGACTTGACTTTGGAACTCTGGAAGTCCCTGATGATGATTGATGAAGGTCCATATGTTATCATCTACCATCTATCTCTCCCCCCCCCCCCCCCCAGATCATCTTGAGCAAATATGTTTTATTCAAATCTTTTTCAGAGTACAGTGGATTCTTCAACTTGGAACTCAAGCCACTTCATAATGCCGGCTGACAATTATGTTCCCACAGTAAAGAGAATGAATTTGTTTCAGGCTCAAGGTCTTGCCATAACAAAAACCTTCAACTTCAGATCAATTTCACGTAAACAGACGCTTCACACAACTCTTCTTTATCAGAATTTCACCTGGCGCTGCTGGGTACGGATCGCGAAAAACAGAGGTGCACAACACCGGACGTTAAAACACGTCCGCTCAAGTATTCCCATCCAACCTCGGGCGCGCAGCCATCCGCATCCTAAAGTCAACCGGCGTTAAATCTCACTGGGGCCTGTTAGCTTTTATGCGGCTCCCGGTCCCGCTGAGTCGCCTTGGCCGCAGACAAGTTGTGCTCTTCCAACAAGGTGGCGGTGGGCGGCGTGTTGGCGGAGGGTTACGGGCTGCAGACAAGGCTCATTTATCTGGTGCGCTGGGTTGGCCTCGCACCCAAACAGGAAGGACAATAATTAGAAGCGGAGCGCTAATGACCGCAGACGGCTCCGTGTGTCGTCGTCTTTTGATAAGCTCGTTTGCGTGTGATTGCTTTGGCAGGCATTAACAAAGACTAACGGCGTGAGAGAGGTCTTGTCATTAGTTTCTCCTCTTTCTACGATAGATTTTATATTTAATACAGAGGTTTCGGTTCATTTCCCTCGAGCTAGTTTCTGCAGCCGGGGATTGGATCGCCTTTGTCCACCGACCAGCTCACATCGCACCCCGACCCCTTTGGACCCTCTCACGGGTGGTTTAGGTTCACCCGGACGCCTCCCTGGTGAGGTGTTCCGGGCATGTCCCTCCGGAAAGAGACCCCGGGGACGACCCAGGACACGCTGGAGGGACTACGTCTCTCGGCTGGCTCCGGAACCCCTCGGGATCCCTCCCGAAGAGCTGGAAGAAGTGGCTGGGGAAAGGGAAGTTTCGGTATTCCTGCTGAAGCTACTTCCTTGACCCGACCCGGAAAAGTGGTAGAAAATAGATGGATGGAGGTTTAGGTTCAAGTTGAGATTTTCTTGGTGTCGGGTGTTATGTGCAACTCTTGCCAGGTTTACATTTTTAAACAATCCTCTTCAGTGGATTTCCAAATGAAAATTTGAAAGTGGGTCAATTAGGATCCGGATCTGTTGACTCTGCCCAGCAACAAGCGACCAGAAAGTCTCCATTCGCATGATTCGCAAATG
Organism: Syngnathoides biaculeatus; assembly: GCF_019802595.1. Taxonomy (NCBI): domain Eukaryota; kingdom Metazoa; phylum Chordata; class Actinopteri; order Syngnathiformes; family Syngnathidae; genus Syngnathoides; species Syngnathoides biaculeatus. Next base: position 8,813,779 of record NC_084662.1, on the reverse strand, counting down.
AAAAATTAAACGGAAAAAAATTGCCTTTCACACAGACCATAGGTGTCAAACTCAAAGCCCGGGGGCCAGATCTGGCCCATGAGGGCAATTCGTGTGTGTCAATTTCCAGGATTTTTGTTAAAATTTCAAATTGCCATGTCATAAATGACAACCCGGAGATATTGCAAGCATTTTTGCGTTACCAAACGTGAACTCCAGTCGAAAAACCCATTTACCTTGATTTCTGATTCCACATCAGTGTAAAAAAAAAAAAAAAAAAAAAACCAGGCGATTAAAAATTTTGATTGTTTCACAATCATAACAACCCTCTGAGGGACAATACAACTACAATGTAGCCTGGGGCAAAAATGAGTTTGACACCCCTGGCATAGACATTTAAACAAAAACACACAAATTGAGCACGACTATCACGTTAAGATTATTTTTATACAAATACATGACAAAAGAGAACTTCAAAATGCCAAGTTGCGTGTGTTTTAAACGATAAAATAACGGTCGTTGCTCAGCGGCTAAGACATTTGGCTACTTTTCCTTCATCGAAAACGAAAGAAGTCAAAGATTAATCGATGGATTTTGATTGGAAGAATGTCAAAAAGTCAGCTATTCCATAATGTGATGGAAGTTTGCGTACTGAAAGTTGCGAGACAAAACCCAGCGGCAGGCTAATTACGAGACGGAAAAGGAAGATTAGAATTTGCGAGTGTTGAGAATGGGGCCAGTCTTAACGGGTATTTGCACAATGATACGTTACCGGGGGAACGATTGGGTAAATTGTACAACGTTTGTTTGCTTTAGTATTTGTTTGCGGCTCAACGCCATGCCACCAGGTTCATATTTTGCCAGCGTAAGCGGGGACGTTCTGGCCTGGAACTGGAACCGGAGCGCCGCATTCCTGTGAAAGCGGAGGGCCGCATTGGGCTGAGCTTGCAACTTTGTTTGTGCGTCGCGAGCGCTTGACGCTCACGCGAACTGACAGACAGACTGATCGACGGCGTTTTCCCCGCCGCGCTATTTCATCGCCGTCCGTCGTCGAACGCTTCCACTTAGTCACTCGGCTGACAAGTTAACGGAGGTTGAGGTCGCGAACCGTTGATTCCCGTCTTAAAGCTGACAGGCCAAATGTGACGTTTTCGTCACCTTATAGACGCGTCGGCTCAACTTGGATTTATGGAAATCCCTCAGGGATATGAGCGATGCTGTTGTTTAGCAACGTCAAATTCAGCTACGCGTAGTAGCAAGGAGGATACACAGTTTACAAAACAAAACAAAAAAAAATGTGTAAGTTGTCTTTTCAACTGATTCTGGACAATTTTGCATGCCTGAATGTGAAAACGTGCGTTTCTCTTATTCAATTTGGGTTATTAATGCTTTATTAATCAAATGTTGCAAATGGCCCCGACTGTGAATTGAAGTGTAGACATTGTTAAAAGTCGGTAACTGTAAATTGAATGTTACGTCACGGATGGTCAAAATTCAGGCCGTTTATTGTAAATTCAAAAAGAGCGAAAATGCCAGTACATGTCAACCAAAACATGGGGCACATCAAAATTCTAAAAGTCTTAATAAAAAAAAAAATATATATATATATATACATTTGTTGACAACGAGTGTTGCATGGGTGGAAGGGTAAAGTGTGTAAGGCGTTGGTCTCACAGTTCTGAGGTCCTAGGTTCCATCCCGGACCTGCTTACGTGGAGTTTGCATGTTCTCTCCGTGCCTGCGTGGGTTTTTTTCCGGGTTCTACGGTTTCCTCCCACGTCCCAAAAACATGCAACATTAATTGTACACTCTAAATTGACCATAGGTGTGATTGCGGGTGCGGCTGTTTGTCTCTACGTGCCCTGCGATTGGCTGGCGACCACTTCAGGGCGTACCCCGCCTCCTGCCCGTTGACACCTGGGATGGGCTCCAGCACTCCCCACGACCCTTGTGAGGATAAGTGGTGAAGAAAATGGTTAGATGGATAGATAGTGCTACATGAGAGTACTAAGCCAGCTGACCGAGATGTTCTTTTAAATTTTAAAAAATGTTCTTTGCTCTTTGTTTGGTGTTTTTGAAGATTTGTTCAGTCTGCCAAAAGCGCAGCGTCTTGTGACGTGACTTAAGCAGTCTTAAGTCAGGTCCCTCGTACCGCGAGGCATGCGGTCGAGGGTCTTCAGAGGTTATTAGTCGATTGCGGCAAACTGTACGTATGTGTGTGACATATCCTGCGCGGGAGATTAGCCAGTAATTACAGAGGCGCGCCACAGAGCGGCCCTCGGGTTCGCAAAACGTCTCATTTCTAACCCGACGTCGCCCTTGTTTGCGCACAATTGCCCTGAGCCGAGACGCGCGCGCCACCAAACTAGTTATCAGTGTGGGTTCACGATATTTTTACATGTGATTTATGGGCTGCGCTCAAAAGCGCAAGCGTCCTTCCAGCAGTGGTGACTGTCAAATTTTTTAGTTTTAGTCTCATTTGATGAATATTGTTCCAGATAATGTATGCGGCACAGTTATATGCTGAATTATTTCATTTTTGTTTAATAGTTATGGTTTCTGTAATTCCAACTTGATAGTGGCGGGTTAAGTCGGGTTAAAGGTCTTGAAAAAGAAATGCTGTCTGGCTCACAGAAGACGGAGTGAAGCCCTCCAGCTCGACTCCGAAAATGAACGTTTTTTTTTTTTTTTTTTTTTTGTTATTTTGCTCATCAGTGGCGCTACTGTTGCTAGCCAACACAATGTGCGTCACATCGTCAGCAGGAAGGAGCAGTGGAAATACAAAATATTGACCTCGGGTTAGAATAGTACAGGACGTGTATGAGGGCAGCAGAACAGCGGTGAGATGTGCCGTAGGCGTGTCGGAAGGATTTAAGGTGGAGGTGGGACTGCATCAGGGATCCGCGCTGAGCCCCTTCCTGTTTGCGGTAGTAATACATAGGCTGACAGATGAGGTTAGACCGGAATCCGCTTGGACCATGATGTTCGCAGATGCTATTGTGATCTGCAGTGAAAGCAGAGGAACAATTGGAAAGATGGAGGCACGCATTGGAAAGGAGAGGAATGAAGATTGGCCAAAGTAAAACAGAATATATGTGCGGGAATGAGAGGGGTGGAGGAGGAAGAGTGAAGCTCCAGGGAGAAGAGATGGCGAGGCAGGATGACTTCAAATACTCGGTGTCAACAATACAGAGAAATGGTGAGTGTGGTAAGGAAGCGAAGAAACGGGTCCAAGCAGGGTGGAACAGCTGGCGGAAGGTGTCTGGTGTTCTATGTGACAGAAGAGTCTCCGCTAGGACGAAGGGAAAAGTTTATAAAACAGTGGCGAGGCCGGCCACGATGTACGAATTTGAGACGGTGGCACGGAAGCAGTACTGGAGGTGGCAGAAATGAGGATGTTGAGGTTCTCGCTCGGAGTGAACGGGTTGGATAGGATTAGAGATGAGGGCGAGAAGAAGAAGCCAGAGAAAGACCAAAGAAAAGGTTGATGGATGTTGTGAGGGAGGACATGAGGACGGTGGGTGTTAGAGAGGAAGATGCACGAGGTAGGCTTGGATGGAAAAAGATGACACGCTGCGGCGACCCCTAATGGGACAAGCTGAAAGAAAAATAAGAATTATGTATCTCTGCTCTTTGGCCTGTGAGCATGCATGTCACCAGCAGAGGATGCCACAGGGTGCCATTCCCCCTTCAGACAAATTCAGCGCAGGTTGTCGACAAGTGACGAGAAGCACTTTTAGAAAGCTGGTGATAAATATATCGAGCCATATTTTGAAAGGACATCTTGAGGAAAATATTCTCCTACAAGTGCACGTTTCCCATTCAAAATATTCTCGACGGCGTGAGCTTTGATTGGCAAGGACGTGGTCTCATTTTCCCTTCATGACGAGCCAAATGAAGATACAGGAACGGCCGTATAAGAATGCAAAATGAATAACATATATATACTACACTTTGTACAATAGTAGATCTACCGTAGATACGTGAATGTGAATTGGATAGTCTGCAGCATTGTATGTAATTACGTAATGTTACAAAAAAACATGGGAACCTATGATTTCTCATTCCATTATTTTCATTTTCAGTCACTCAAACAGTTCCAAGACAAGAATTCCAGCCCTCACACCTCCGCGAGCTCGCTTTTCGGCCAAAACAACATCTGTCCCCCCTCGGTCGCGGGTGACGGAAGCGCTTCGGTATCTGGGAATCTCTCGCGGCCTCGCTAGCCGACTCGCAACAATGGCGCAGCACCATCGCCGAGCGCGCGGCCGCAGGGGCGGAGAACGTGTCGGCGCAATGCGGGAGGTTAGCTGAGCAGAACCCGTGTTGCGGACGCACAAAAGGACGCGAAAGGGCCGTTTTGAAAGCTATCGTGCAACGCAAAGATATACAGAATAGCTCGTTGGCTTGGAGCACTGCCAGGAGGGGCGTGGCCTGGTCACCGGTCTGGGCGGTGCCACCTCTGGCATGTTAATTCACAATTTTATGTATGTTGGAGTTTTTGTCACGGGCATTTGCCAGTTCATTGAGTTTGCACCGGGTCACCGGGTGCGGACACTGCTTCTGCAGTAAACCCCGCTGGACATTATGCCTTTGTCTCGGAGTCCTGCATTTGGGTCCTCCCCTGCACCGATAGCTCGTGACACTGGTGGCTTCTGGCACTCTGTGATGTTGTACTGAATTGACCACATTTTGACATAGAAGGTCCCCATGCCGACAATATTTATTAAAATTTGGACACGGGATGTTTTGAACTGACAGCAGAAAATGATGTCATTAAAGAATGTCTAGAAGTCCTTTGGTGCATCTGTTACATCTTGGCACCAGGTAACTATGTTGAGCTGAGGGGAGGAGCTTCGCTTAGTCAGGCCATAGCCTTGTCTAATAGTAAAAAAGTGGGGGTTCACTGTCCCTCATCATACTGCTGTTATAAATGGAATCTCAAGACATTGTTACTGTGAAGTCCGGCAGTCCAACATCCCTTAAATCATTTCACCATGGTTCCGAGAAACCCCTAAAGTCCACTTGGAGTCATTTATCCAACTTGTTTGTTTATTTTAGGTCAGACCTAATGCCCGTTTTCCTTTTTCAGTTTTTTTGGTCCAAGTAAACATTTTCTCATCACCTCGCTGAAAATAAACAGAGCGTAACGCGATCACGCCCCTCTAAATGCGACAACTTTCGATTAACGGTGCCCGCGTCACTGCGGGGGAAAGGGGGAGGGTCGCGGGAAAACGGCGACACATTGTCATGCTAATTCGGCTCTCCTCAGAAGCGTGGGAATCTGTCGTATGCGCCGACGCGTGCGTGTCGGCGCATCCGCTTCCATATTGCCTTGCGTGAACCCCCCCCCCCCAGTTGACCGAACCGTATTAATGATGTGGGAATGCTTCGATACCAATTGTCCACGTACAGAAGCGACGGAAATCAGTGCACGGCTGATCTCTGCGTGATTTATTTTCCGATTTCTATTTGGGGGGGAAAAAAATCATAACATGGCGTGTAAGAAGATGAACCATCGTAAAAATATGTCAATGCTGTGGCTAACAATTTGGGGATGCATCCACTCTATGTATGTGTATCCCTTGGGGGTAGTTTTCCGGGTTGGGGGCGTGCCACCATGTTGTTAATCACCCCCTCATGACCGTCCCCCCCCCCCCCCCCCCCACTTGGGGTCGCTAACCTCCACAGCGAGGGTCGCTTTCACAATCGGTCTTCCCCTGTTCTCCTTTCATACAGAGAGTGAAGCCCATTTATTGCTGCGGATACGTCACAAAGCAAGCCGCAATCGGTGAAAATTTGTCCTCTAAGCAGTTTCTTGCCCCGCCCAGTTGAAGTTTATGCAACTCGTCATTAAAGGGGAATTCCGCTGGTTTAGATTAACAATTTGTCCAATAGCTCATGTCATATGTATTCTATCTTGAAAATGTGATGTTAATCCGCTCTCATTTAATGGTGTTTTGAGAAGATTTTGATCGGCTATTCCGAGTTTTCATGGGCGCCGCCATTTTGGCGAGTCACATGAGCTACGTGCACGGATGTGACGTGTAACGTGCCCCCAACAAAGACTCGCTTACATTGGGACGCAATTGTGGCCAGTGCCGGTTTCTCGGATTTATCCTCATCTTCTTCTTCTTCTTTTCCTTTCGGCTTGTCCCATTCGGGGTCGCCACAGCGTGTCATCTTAGATGTTTGGCACAGTTTTACGCCGGATGCACCATGCTGACGCAACCCCTCTGCATTTAGCTGGGGAGAGAAGCTTTATAGCACCTGGTATTCCCAGGCAGTCTCCCATCCAAGTACTAACCAGGGCCGAACCCACTTAGCTTACGAGTTCTGACGAGAACCGGCATTCTCAGGGTAGCTTGGCTGTAAGCGACTGATCCTCATCTGATGAAGAAATATCAGTATCGGTTGATCGGTAAAACCCAGGAATACTTTCATCCAGATTTGAACCTGTGGCTGTAAATAATGTTGTACATTCAGATGGTTCCTCGGACGGGAATCACCCGCGACTGACGAGCGACCTCCAGCAGCCTTTGTTTACGCGCGTCGGCCTCCGAGTAATCAGACTCCGCGACATTCCCGTCCGAAGAACCATCCAAATATTCAACATTATCTACAGCCGCAGGTTCAAATCTGTATGGACGTATTCCTCCGTCTTCCCGATCACCCGATGCTGCTATTTCTTCATCAGATGAGGATAAATCCGAGAAATCGGCGCTGGCCATAACTGTGTCGTAATCGAGCCTTTGTTTGCGTGTTTATGACGTCACATCCGCGCACTTGGGTAATTGGTAATTGCCGATAAAAATCTTCTCCAAACACCATTAAATAAGAGAGGATTAACCTGACAATTTTAAGAAACCGTACATCTGACATGACCTATTCTGACCCAATTCAAACCACCGGAATTCCCCTTTAAATAATGACAGTAGCGTACAATACACAGACGCAGATTTTTTACCCTCTTTGATAAATGGCTAACTTCACCGCAGCTGACTGAGGAGTTGTGACCATATCCTCCAGCTGTAGTTTTGTTTTGCAAATCATTCCTCTTTATATTTGCAGGGGTCATATCGTATATTGTGATCGAAGCTGACAAATTCTCGAAAGGCCCTTTAATGGTCGCACAACGGAGGTTTTGTTGCAAGTACAAGCTCGATCTGGCACAGGGGCGGGGCGGGGGGGGGGGGGCGTTCATGTGCGTGTTTCCATGACATCATTGTATCCGCCCATCATCTTGTCAGACACCATCCGTGGTCTACACCAAACCCACCTTGTTTAAAGACACAGGAGGACATGAAGTCACCGTCCCGACCCCCACCCAACCCAAATTACAAGACAGTGTCACCCCACCTGCAGAGTCCTAAACACAGAGGTCAGACTGGTAACGGGAAGAGGAAAGCCTGTTGACTCTTCAAACAAAACTTTCTGTGTGTGGGGGGGCTGCCCCCCTCCCCCGCCTCCTCTTCACATCGAGGTGTCATGTTGTCAGACGAGAGGACATTATAAATGGGTTCTCCAGCTTTTGAACTGTATGCTAATTCAACATCGATGTTGACGTCGCCCCCGGTGCTGAATTTCACAGTAAAAGTATGCGCAGGAGGAGTGAGTAGTTGTACTTCTATTTATTAAAAACAAAAAATATATGTATATTTTCAGAATGTCAGCACATGGCAGACTTGGTGTTTGCGGCGTGTGCGCGTAAATGAAGTCGGAGTTGCAAATTAAATTGTCCGGCACATTTAAACTGGGGAAATTTTTGGAAATATTTCAAACTGGAAAGTTCTCCATCGGAGATTTTGTGAGAATCCTGTGCGAAATATGTGCGATATCAACATGTCAACATCGCGGTACTGTATAAACATTCATAACAAACCCACAGTCCTGAGACGTAGTGACCTCGTCATTCCCGCGTTTGTGCTCGGCGGCGGTAACAAACACTTGTGAAACTCCGACTTTCTTAGCGGAGGATCATAAAAACAGAGTGCGCGTGTTTGTCGCTGACTTTTCTACCGCAGGATTTGATGATTTTTGCATGGTTACTGGAAAGAATGTGCGGGTGAACGCTTTCCTTTTTTTTTTTCTATCTCGTCTGGTTCTTCAGTTATTTCAAATGGGGCTCCATGTCGTAGACCGATCCCACTGCGCGCGAGCAGACGAGGGTTGGGCGGGGAATCACGGTTGTCTTGGTGACGACCTTGATTGGAAATTTAACTGGCGTCCGCCGCATGGCTGTTGTCGCCGGGCGAAATAGAGCCCCCAACGGCAAACGGTCGTGATTGGTCAATCAGTGGGTTTACGGCGGTGTGCGTTCCATTGTGAGTACAAAATACTCGATCCAGTTCTCAAAACGAACCAACGCAATTCCCCACCACTGCCAGCGATCACCAAAATAAAACTTGTGGACAGAGGGTTGCAACTCGCATGGCCGCTTTTGAGCGCCCCGTTGTTGGCCGCGAGTGTGCGCACATCGTGGCGAGGAAGTGAAAGAGCAATGTCAAACTTTTTTTGGGTTTTTAAACTCCACTGTGACAGTCAACGTGCAGATAGTCTTTGGTAGTATAAAATATTGTAGAAATACTATGAAAAATAGTAATAAGTCACACAAATACAGGAAATACTAGTACTGTGAAAAGAGGGTTTTGCTGTAAAATAACATTAACTTATAGTGATAATTACATGAATGCAATATGTAATGCTTTTCAGTAATGTTCGCGTGGGACATTAATCGGGCGCCACGGTGGAGCAGCTGGTAAAGTGTTCAATCCCGGCCCCTCCTGTGTGGAGTTTGCATGTTCTGGTCGTGCCTTTGTGGGTTTTCTCCGGGTGGGCACTCCGGTTTCCTCCCACATCCCAAAAACATGCAACATTAATTGGACACTCTAAATTGCCCCGAGGTGTGATTGTGAGTGCGGCTGTTTGTCTTGATGTGCCCTGCGATTGGCTGGCGACCAGTTCGGGGTGTACCCCGCCTCCTGCCCTTTGACAGCCGGGACAGGCTCCGGCACTCCCCGCGACCTTCGTGAGGATAAGCGTCAAAGAAAATGGATGGATGGATAGGACTTTAATCAAAAGCGGGTATTAGCATTCCAGGTTGAAGTGTTTTTACTTTTTTTCAATTCTTATATACAATCTTTCAGGTTCGATAGCGGAGGCAGGTTGTACCTATTGAAGTGACCGCTCGCGGGAGTTTTTAATAGTCATGTGTTATGTTGCGTGTGCGCGTGCGTGGGAAGAGCCAACGGAGGGAGGGGGAACAGCTGCAGAGGGAGGTGCACAGTTTGCAGGGTGAGCTTCTCTCTCTCTCTCTCTCTCTCTCTCTCTCTCTCTCTCTCTCTCTCTCTCTCTCACACGCGCTGTTTTCGAAACTTTCCGCACGTGTGCTCAGCTCGGACACGTTTTTTTGTGTTTTGTTTTGCTACTTTTTGCCTTTTTGAACACCAGTCGACGTCGGTCAGTGAACATCCCCCTACCCCCCCCCCCAAAAAAAAGTGGTTTCTCCTTCTTCTTCTTTTTCTTTTTTTATTTCCATACCGAGAAAATTTGGAGTTTTGGAAAGAGCACCACGACTTCGCGGTGAGAAGCAACAAGTGCGTTCGACTTGTATCTTTTCTTTCGTGGGTCCATTTTGCTGTCGCCATGTCCGGTGGGGCATTTTCACGCCACTCGTCGGACGGAACGACGTCGCGTCGGAGTGTTACGCCGGTGTTGTTGTTCTAAACGCACACGTGTTGACACTTCACCCCTCCTCCTGCCACACTTTTTTTTTTTTTTTTGTCGTCTGGCGTTTATCGTTCATCATTCTTGCGGCCTCCCTGCTGTCATGGAAGGCGACCAGGCCAGCGGACCCCAGCCTGAGGAGCCCCCCCGGGTTCGCGACGGCGGCGCCGGTTCCCACAGCTTCTCGCAACTGTGGAGCGACGTGATGGGGATGCTGGTAGGTTTCCAAGTCCCTCGACTTGAGTCCATCAGGTGCTGCGATCTGAAATGAGTTGTGCGTTGAAGTGCTTTGCATCGTTGTCATTCCACGCGGAAGCTTCTGGAAAGAACAACAGACTTTAAGAAAAAAAAAAAAAACAAAACAGCACCTAAAAATGCTTTTGTTTGCAGCCAATTTAATATTCACGTGACGTTCCAGGACCGAGCCAATCGACGCTGCGGCCATTTTGTGGCGTGAACCATCTTGCAAGCTCAGTGAGCAAACAAAATAAGCTGCGCATCTCTTTGTAAACTTTGCATCTCTATACATATTTGTTTTCATTAATCGGTTCACTAACGTTTTTAAAAATTACCATACAATATAATTAACAGTGACAGTTCATAAGACTTTAGCCAATGTATATGGATTGTTACCATCACATCATAATGCTAAAATTTTCGATAGAATTCTATAGAACTTTGGCTGTGATTTTCTTTAGAAATTCTACAAAATATAATTTATGTAAAAATTCTATAGGACTTGGGTCCTAAAGTTCTATAGTTCTTTAGAAAGTCTCAAGAAATGTTTTATAGAAAATTTTTAGCAGGGTATTGTTCACTCATTTACCAACTTTATCAATCTTTAAAAAAGGGGATTTCAGGATTGGTAGAATATAATATTAATTGAAAAATAAGCACGTAGTTGTCACCTACTGCACACTCGGAAGTGCTGTAATGTAGTTTTCCTGCCTGCGTGCCAAAGTATCCGTGTGAACGGGGAAAAAAAACAAACAAAAACCTAATGTAGACGTCAGCCGCCAGTGAGATTCAGGCACTTGGACTTATGTTTAATGCTATAAAAAAAAAAAAAAGACGACATAAATTACTTTTAAGTCCGTACAATATGCAGGATGTGTGTTTTCATTCATCGAGCAAATGTTCGCTTTTTCTAATGCAAAACACTGACCCATTGTTATTATTTTTTTTTTTTTTTTGTTTTTTTGTCCCAGCCGTTTGATATGCCAAGCAAATGTGCTCGCAGCCACTTGCGCCCTGCGTCAAGCTAAGAGGTGTTAATTTGGCCTGGTGTGGCTCTGAAGATGTGAATGGTGTGTAAAAGTCGTGTGGTTGTGTTGAGAAAGAAAGGTGGGGGAGATGTATACTGTCCTGCCCTCTGACACCGGGTGGGAGACCTGCCTCACAGCTGGCCAATTTATCCAGATTTATTGCTCCAGAGGCAGAGGTCTGCAAAGGATGTGCTTATCTTTTGACGTCTTTCGTCCTCCTCCGCTTGCTGCCGGCATACCTGAACACAATCACACGCACAAACATAACAGAAACAGTTTTTTTTGCAGTCAAGAAATGCAAACTGGCTTCTCTTGTGGCAGTTTTGATCAATCGAACGGTTCTGACCTGGCAGCTTGTTTCAATTTTGGTGCCGGAAACGTTTGAAAACGGCCAGCTGTGATTGTGGAAAAATATCTGACAAAAAACAAAGTCAATTGTGAAGACTTGGCGAGCTAATGCAGATCAATTTTTAGCTAAAACTGCTCCTTTCGCATGAGATCCAGTACACTACATAATCACTTGCTCTTCTCAAAACACTTTATGGGAACGACCCTTTCACCTTTTGGGTGTAGCGCCAAACTTGATGACCTGACGTAACTCAGTGTTGCAAATTTTGTTTTTGGTTCATCCCTGTCCCCAACATGCGAGAACTGAGCCTTCATACTTGTGGAGATAGCCATCAGTCCCGATAGACATCTCCACGCTAGCTAAGCACTGCCTCTTACCTGCGGTTCAGTTCTAAGCTTTCCCCTCAGGCCTGCCGCTAACGATTTTAACCGTCAGTATTTCTTTGCATTGCATCAATTTGTTTCTAAAATGTGCTTAAATTCTTGCGCTCGTGCGATGACGACGGCCAGACGGTTGTGTAATGTGAGTACGGATTGAATAAATGCACCGGCAGGTTGGCTGTCCATAGTCCCGACGAAGACGCCTCTGAGCCGATTTTGCAGTCACGTCAATACTGATACCTTTCCAATCTGTCGCTCACCAGCAACCTGAGTGGCTAAAACTAAAGTCAGGTTTTGCTTCCTGAGCTCTTGTGAGACAAAAACCTCGCTTTCAGTTGTGATGTCAGCAATCTCATCAATTTAAGCCTTGTGAAAAATCCTCCTTGCCTGGAGGGAATCGTCTCTTTTTCAAGAGATGTGCGGTATTAGATATCGTGTAGATAGTTGTGTTTTGTTTTGTTTTGGTTTTTTTTCCATGTACACCCAAGGATAGAATATTACTTTTCAGATGTGAATATCGATGGTGTCTGTCTGGGATATGCTAGACAAGATGAGCCCTGTGCGATTCCTCCCATGTACACGTTTTCACGTAGGAATGGTTGTGGATGAGTCATCGTTTGGCATTTTCACAATGCCACCTTTTCACCAGGGGATCGTAGGGCCTGTCTCAAACGTCATCTGAGCGGTCATCAAATCATACCATAGATGTGTGTCAGGACTGACCTAACCTATAAAATAGAAACGAAATCCTCTGGACTCTTAAAAGTGGTGGGCTTCTATTGTATCGATCGGTCCACAGTGTGAATTTACGACTTCCATCGCACTTGGGTTCTTGGTAACCCTACAGGAAGGTGTTGATTACTGTTGCTAGCGGTGCATACCCAACCGAGCTAATCTAACCGTACTGATTGGTAGACTCAAGCATGGACGGTTGCCAAGCCAGCTCACTTCTCGATAACTGCCCTTCCCTCGACTGGTCTCATCACTCGGTTCCTGCAGGCTTCCTCTGCTGCTTTGCTCTCCAAGCCGCGGATATCCTCAGGAAGCCCCCTCAAAAGGACTGGGCCGGGACCCCTCGCCTCAGCTTCCTCAACCCTCTTCCCCCTGTTCGACTACTCATCAGCATCATTTCAACAAATTCTCGATATTTCCTTAACATTATTTTTAAACAATACTTGGTTTCTTTTGGCAAATTTTCAAAATGATGATGTAAGGGTCTGTCCAACGAAGCCCATATCTTTATTTTCCAGTTTTGAACCCTCGAGCTTCTCGCCAGAAATGAAGCCCTTACAGTCAGTTTCCCGAGATCTTAAGACTTGGATTCTCGGGGTGTTGTATATGCACAATGATGATGATCTTGCTAGCTTTCAAGGACTATATTGCTTTCAACCCTGCGTGCATCCATGACAGACTGTAAATTTGCTCCAGTCACCTCTAAAAAAAAAAAAACTTTAGTACTGTACAATACAACAAAAAACCAACTCAGCTGACTGTAATTTGAACCAGCTGATCCAGTCCCAAAGTTGTATGGCGTGTGGAAGCGATCGCACGGCTGTCGCGATCCTGACGTAGCAAGAGACACCTGGCTCCATTATGAACACTTTGGTCTTGTTCTCCGGTGAAAGAAAACAGTCGCGAGGCGAGTGCCACAGATGCCGCCATTCAACTTCGCTGAACCCCAGCACTCTTCGGAATGTAAGTCTAAAGAATTGACCGTAAGCGTGATAACGTTGCAGCTAGAATTTTAATGTGGAGAGATACTTTTTTGTACAAGGAAAAAGTACTTTTAAACCCCGGCACTGCTCTTAGGAGTGGCTTCGTTATTGCTGAGTGAAAACCTGCTAAATTAGTACAGAACAGCACAGTGAACTTAAAACCAGACCTAAAGTTTCAAGACTTGAGCCATTTTGAACCCTAACATTGAACGTACATCAATTTTGGAGTGGTCTGGACTCAAACTGCAACCAAAACCTCCCTTATGTGCAGTGTGAACCAAGACGCTGGCTGGGCAGCCTAAATTCGAGTTAACTTGATGCGATTTGTTAATGGGGATTTTAAAAAAAGATGGAGAACTTCTTGAATTTACCGCCATAGAGGCAAACGGGGCCCTCACGGCAAGCCTCCGTGGTTGCTGGAAAGCTATGTGAGGAATTCCATGGCCAATTGATCATGCGAGGAGGGTTGACTTGGCCTTCTAACTGTTTCCATTCTCAAAATTTGACCTACATTTTATGTTGGCAGCTTGTACCGATGACTTCTATGACGATATCAAAAGTGAGTCTTGCAGGGCTTTACAAATCTGATAGTACTCAGTTCTTGCATTATAGAAATCGATGATGAAAACTTGTCAGTTTTTCACTTCTGCAGCAATAACCCTTCACACTTTTTTTTTTTTTTTTGCTATCTGGCCCCGCCCGACTTCAGAAGTGTATGACACACGCGTGTGACTGAGACTACACACCAGCATTCCTGCATGTTCCTTCTTGGGTGTTGTTTTCAATTGTTCCAAGTCACTATTAGGAGTTGGTCCCTCCCTTCACTTTCAGGGTGGAGGAGCAATTACGTCATCCAGAAGCAGCGTGGCTCTTTTTTTTTTTTTTTCTCTCTCAAACTTTGCAAGTAGTTTTACACGAACCTTCATTTGAGAATGGGTTTTAAGTTACTTAGTATACAAATCCGAATAGAGGCAAGAGGTGCAGGAGGTGCACGTTGCATGGTTTAGAGAATATGTTGGGAATGGCAAAACCTCTTGGGAGTATTCCCTTTGAGATTGTCCATCAGATGGAACTACGTATTTGTACGTGACTTGCTTTGTCATGCGATAGGAACGGGAATATGCCTTGCCGCCAGCCAAACTGGATGTTTCAGATGTGCATTAGAAGACCTTAACGTATCATTCACATCACTTGTGATATTTTTGCCGGTTTTCAGTAGAACCGGCAGATATTGGAGTATTTTGTTTATATTTACGCCGCACATTACCAGCTGTTTGGCGACATTTCCGGTATGATGCGGCAAAGTCCTAATCGGGCCGCTCTCCTTCTGCTTCAGGTTGTTTTGAAGTCTCTCGGACGCTCATGTGTTTTTAATCGCTAATATACGCTCGCACATCCCTAAAGAAGACCCCATGCCTGTGTTTGCATGTGTCACTGGCAAGCCTCACTTCCACTCACAGTGATTCATTCATTTGTGGGCTGGCACCCGCATAGGGAGTCCGGTTTAGAATGTCTGAGAGAGACTGTTCGGACCCTCGCGGAGCGACTCAATGCTATTTGTCTGGCTGGCGCGGATTAGATCAACACTGATGAATATTTACCAGGCTGTCATTGCAAGGGTGGCCTAGATTTTCACTTAAGCGAGACTCCGAGAGCCCTTCATCTCCGTCTGACAGGAAAAACTCAAGATTCTGAAGGACAAGAGGTTCTCATTAAACTGATCCCTGTCACGTCTGTCAGACCCTCTCATCTTTAACATGCCTGACACACATCTTTTTCGGTCTTACTGGTGGAACACGTTCCTCTCTTGACCCAAACTTCGAGTCCACTAGACAAAGACAGGAACTGTGCAGATGTGAACGGAAGACTGTGTTTTGGTTTGGCGTTTAGTGAACGACTATGAAGGAAAGGGCATTCAATGTATCGCGGGACAAAGACCAGAAACAAACCGCGGCCTGACAAAGGTCCCCGATAAGAATGACTGAAAGTCCAAATAAAGCAGACCTTTCATTGAAATGTATTCATAACTTTTCTGTTTGTATTGAGTGTGCAGTGATTATCCAACAGGAACAATGCATCATGCCGCGTGTGTGTTTCTACTGTTTGGCTTGGTTGAGAGTGTTTAAATGATGCATAAAGCAACAGCTGCACATTCCAAAATATTTACTTATTTGAGGGGATTATGTGCACTTATTTTGGTATGAACTCTACATCACCGTAACCGATTTTGCAACGGGGGCATTTTCTTTTCCTTCCCGGGTCTTCGGAGGCTAAATATTTGCATTTTTTTCCCTGTCTTTGCAGGATGGTTCACTTGGCAACATAGATGACCTTGCTCAGGAATACTCTGAATACTACAACACGTGCTTCAGCGACGTCAGCGACCGAATGGAGGAGCTCCGCAAAAGACGGGTGTCCCAAGAGCTCGACATGGTGAGCGGCCGCTGTCGCTCACTTTCTCTGCACGCCAGTTAGCGGCGATATTTGGATCGTCACAGGACTCAAAACCGGCGCCCGTACTTGTCCGAAGGGAGCGTTAGTCAACACAGTGGTGATTATGGAAATCCACTGGAGAGTTGGGTTGTCCCTTTCACATGGATGTAGGGTAGTGGGGCACCTCCTCGGTTGCCTAGCTGCAGGCGAACGTACGAAGGAATGCAGTGGGTGCTGCCACAAAGGTTGTTTGTCTGATGGCGCTCGAGCTATTAAGCCTACATGTAAACAAATTGAGTACAGTGGCTCCTCTAATGTCGAACGGAATCGGCAATTTAGAAGCCGTTTCGTTGCACGAGAAATGATGAAAATTGAATCAGTCTGTTCCAGCGAGATGGAGCCGTTGCCGTCATAAAACACGAACGAACGGTCAGACAACTTTAAAAACAAGTTAAACGTAAATTACATCTATGTGACAGAAGAGTTTCCGCCAGGATGAAGGGGAAACTCTATAAAACAGTGGCGAAGCCGGCCGTGATGTACGGATTAGCGACGGCGCCGCTGAAGAGACAACAGGAAGAGCAGAAATGAAGATGTTGAGGTTCTCGCTCGTAGGGAGCAGGTCGGATAGGGTTAGAAATTGAGCTCATTAGAGGGACAGCCAAAGTTGGATGTTTTGGAGACAAGGTTAGAGACAGCAGAGTTCAATGGTTTGGTCATGTTCGGAGGCGAGAGCGTGAGTATATTAGTTAGAAGGGTGCTGACGATGGAGCTGCCTTGCAAAAGAGCGAGAGGAAGACCAAAGAAAAGGTTGATGGGCGTTGTGAGGGAGGACATGAGGACAGTGGAAGATGCACGACATAGGCTTAGATTGGAAAAAGATGACACGCCGTACCGACCCCTAATCGGGACAAGCCGAAAGGAGAAGAAGAAGAAACATAAATACATGAATACCCTGTAAGAAGCTCGCTCAGATTTGGGAGGCGAGCTGCTTCCCATTAATACTAAACGCTGCAGTTTAGTGTTAACTAATTAATTGGCATCGAAGCTCCGTTTCTTGAGGACCTAAAATGAGAACATCTTTTTATCATTTCAGTTTTCTAGAATCTACTTAGACTGATGTCATTATAAGAGGTGTAATCAGTGTACACGGCTCCCAGCGCTCTGGCCAAAACAATGAATTATGGTTTTGATTTTATGATGATGGACTGGTCACGTTCCATCCATGACCCGTGCTGGCTCCCCTCCGTTGTGTCACAGCTGGAAACCTCCATCTTGAATTACATTTAAGTGGAAAATGACGACGTTTCGGCGGCGTTGCGGGGTCGTACTAAAAAAAAAAAAAAAAAAAAACTCGGATCTGCCAAAGATTAAACTTCGGCGTAAAACTGCAAAAATGTGCATGGGACCAACCTCCAGATGCTGTTCTTGTGACGCAACACTGGACCCGATTATTGCTCACACATGCCGCACGTGCGTTCGCAGCGGGAAAACGGTTGATCCGCAACGCTGTAGCATTTTATCTTTGTTTATGTGCTCCGTTTTTCCATTTTGTTTAAGGATGCATGTTTTTTTTTTTTTTATTTTATGGAAACCGCATGGTTTCGGTCAGGTGGACACAGGCTAGTCCAAAAGAGGCGCTGATTTATCGAATGGGTTCTTTTAAAGTCGTGTACAGTGGAAACATTTATGCATTTGCTTGAGTGTTCTCGCTGTGTGGCCCTAATGTTCAATATGATGTTTTGTCACACATTGTAAATTGCCTCAAGGTAATTCGAAACAGTCTCATCCTCGGTGGACAGAACCAGGGAAAAGGAAGCAATCAGTGCTTATTCTCGTCTGTTAAGAGGAGGCGAGAGCCGACTGGGCCCCGAGCCTGAAGGAGGATGTGGACTTCGGACGAAGAGATGAGGGGAATGAAGAGGAGGAGAGTTGAATTTGAGAGCCTGCAGCTGTCCCAGCACTCTGCAGAATTTGGCAGCAAAATATAGACGAAAGGAAGGGGAAAAACATCGGAGGGAACATGGGTGAAACAACACCTCATTGAGCTTCTCTCAAAAGGCGCGCTCTCAACCCACGCTGTATAGATTTTACCTTGCACCCTTTCTAAAATTGTCTTTATACTACGTGCATAACGCATACCCGAATATGACCAAATTTCATAGGATACAATACGTTGCAAGGTCTTGCTTTCGGGCTTCGGATTCTAATTGACGCAAGGAGACGGAATTAGCTTGAATGCCGTCCACCTGTCTTCCCGTGGATTGATGGGAGTGAAGAAGGTCACGGTCAATGGCGGGAATCTGTGTTAATGGCGAGGCATTTAGAAAGTGGCTCTCTAGAGGGACGACGAGGCCTTGACACGAAAGGCCAAAGTCTTGTACAGGGTACGTACAGGAAGATCAATCTCAACAACACCGAATCCGCTTTCCGGGTATTGTCCGTCTTCCAAGTCTCATTTGAATCAAATCACCAGCAGCAACGATTGCTTCTAGTCAGAATGTAATTCATTTTCACGAGTAGATCTGTCAATTAATCCTGTTTGCTGGCATCTTTTTTTTTTGGCCAAAACATAAAATTATGCAACGAAACTCCATTGAGGAGCACAGATATACAGCGTTTGGATAAGACCAAGTGGACTGTTACACTCGTTTGGACGATTCCAAGCAAGGAACTTGCTTCATAGGTCTGAACAGTTAAATCTAGTTTTGTTTCTTCTTTGGCTGCTTGGCAGAAAATTGGAAAGTCTTGGGCTTTTTTCGTCATCGCCATGGTAGCGGTTGAAGACAAAATCTAATCGTATTCCGTGCTCATAAGTTGCTCTTCTTGGTCATTGGTAGTTTTGTTAGCGCTTCGCATACTTGATGCAATGGGCCTGAGACCGACTAGCAATCAGGATGTAGACTGCGATAAGAGGTATAGAGAAAGGATGGGCGGAAGTCGCTGGTCCTCTACTGATGATTTTGGCGAGGGTCACGTTTACAGATTGTTTTGGCTTTTGTTTTATTTTGCTCAATGCATCCGCTGAGCCTTTTAGGGGCCTCTCATTAAAACAGCGACGGCTGTAAAAGTAAAACACGTCTCTTCCCCTATTTAGAGCCGATGATGGAGGGTCTCAGAGATCACTATCCACTTCCTGCCGGGGCCCCCTAGTATGTTGTTTTTCAGTATCTTCATGTTAGCATGGTAACAAAGGGAGTAAACCAACATCCCCTTAGGGGATGGGGGACCTATGGATTAGGCTCTACTGTGCATCGTTTCCCAGCAAGTCTTGTGGATGGGGAAACTCATCCGTATGCTGACGCTACAGAAACATTCCGAAGCCACATGTATAGAACTTCACGTGTGGACAGTCACCGACAAATCGTAACGGCAGAGTATACGTCACATTGGGCCCCCGAAAATGGAATCCAAGTTATACAAGTAGCTGTTGTAGTGCAACTTAAAAATGCTAAATTTGAACTTAAAATGCTAAAAAAACGCGGGCAATGCCTCATACTTTTATCTTTGGGTTTGGGATTTTATTTTTTAAGTCTAGTTTCTTTGAGGTTTTTGGGGACAGTTTTAGGATTCACTGTCACTTTTCCAATATAGGTTTTACTTGGCACTTTAATAGCTATAGCGACGTCAGAATTTTTAATTAGATTTCTGCTGTTATTAGTCAGGATGTTATTAATGATAGTTGCCCATATCAGTTCACTTGTAGACTGCTGTATTCCTTACACGTTAGTGGCGACATTGCATTGGTGCATTTCAAGACTAGCAGGTGAATCGCGAATTTGTCACGGAGCAAGAAGCAAAATATTTGGATCCCAAAGATGAAGCAGAAGTATTTTGTGAATATCATTTCAAAGCTTCGATTCGCCAAATGTGGCTTTTGAAGATTTTATGCTTTTAAAAATGTATTTATTTTAAAGAGACATTCTTCCAAAAATCTCCAGGAATTCGAGACCGTGAAGTGCTTTGCTTTGCCACGAGGCCGACACCAGCGGGGTCAAGTTGTTTGTCAAAGTAGGCCTTGATCATTGAGATTACGACTACAGAGGAGAGGAAAGAAAGGCAAACGCCAGGTGCTTGTTTGTTCTTTCCACCTTCGGGCTTTAGCGTCGAGACGTAGCCGGCAGCCCTTTTGTTGCTTTAAGATTTTCTTCAAATAGCGCCGGCACGCCTTCGGTGTTGGGATAACCTGCCTGCAGGTGTTAGATTTGCAATTCTTATTGCTTGATATATTTGTCGGCCTCCAGAAGGCGACGATGTCATTGGAATTCGTAATACCGTTGGTACTTGCCTTTGAAACCAAAAAGAATGCTGACGCAAAAGGCATTAGAATGCTGTTGACACAAGCGTGCCTGTGCCGCAAGTACGGCCGTTCTCACTCATGTGCCACTTTTTGGAACAGAACATGGTAGAGGTTGGTACTGAGTGGGCTGCTGCTTTCGTGTTTTACTTCTGGCTACTTCCCCACAACGTCAGACCGGCCTGCGTTTGTGTACGTCCCGTTCCGCAATGTTTGAATCACGCCATACCGGTCCCACAGCTTAACGTCTTTTTTTTTGGGCTCGCACCAGGTTTCCCAGTTGGTGCCTGCTCGTCTCACGGCGCTAACTTTCAACCCCACGCTCGCCCACCCAGACTCGTCGGACCGCGCCAGCTGGCGTAGTTCCACCGAGCCACCTGGTCGGTCGGGTTTTGCCGCATATACGCCTACCTTTCGCCTACGTGCTTGGCAGCGGCTGCGGTATCTCCTGCCGACGGTGGACTTGTGCGGTTATGCTTGGACCAACCTTTGCTATTTTACACTTCCATGGGCTATTTCTGTCCTCTTCTTTTCATACACATTCTGGTAATGGAGGCAGAATTAAACAGTAGTCTGTCGTTGGTGATGTATAGAGATCTGTTGGTAGTGAAGATATGCGGTCCAGAAAGTGGATGGATGGATGGATGGATAGATGGATATAATTTCATCAACACAACTGCAGAAGCATATCTTTGCGCTGTTTTTGTTTTTTTTTAAGCTTGACAATAAGGGTAGGAATTGCTAAATAACTCATGATATTCATTTTTTTGTAAACCAGGTAAGGCATTTCCTACCCGGAAGCGGTTTAGGTGTCATTGTCTTGCTCAAGGACACTTCGACAGCGAACAGCCGAAACTGGGATACGAACCGACGGCTGATGACAACTGAGGCACAGCCACCTCATATGTGATATTCCGGTTTTTCGGGAATGATATTTTGACACTTTTGGGAGCTACTGTGTATATATATATATATTTACGGGAAAACCCCGATTTTTGTCATTCCCTGAACCCTCTCGGGACCAAATAAAATTTTGCGGAGCGAAAAATCTGATACTTTCAGAAAATAATATTCTGGACTTCAAATTTTCTATTAAAAATAAACCTGTTGCAAATTTGCAACCCCTGCCCGGAAAGGGTTAATTAATACTTGGGCGATGCTAAATTTGACATTTAACAAAATTTCCATGCTGGAGGAGAGGGAAAATTGACGATAAATCAATTCGATATTTTAAACAGATGTCATAACTTAGATTTAGCTTAGGTTCCTACATCTGATGCCGTGTTGTCTTCACTAATTCATCCATTAGTTTCCTCAATGACTTCAAGAACGATCCATCCATACATTATCTACCGCTTTTCCGGGTCGGGTCGCGGCGGAAGAAACTTCAGCAGGGATACCCAGACTTCCCTTTTCCCAGCCACTTCTTCCAGCTCTTCCAGAGGGATCCCGAGGCGTTCCCAAGCTAGCCGAGAGACACAGTCTCTCCAGTGTGTCCTGGGTCGTCCTCGGGGTCACTTTCCGGTGGGACGTGCCCGGAACACCTCACCAAGGCGGCGTCCGGAAGTATCCGAATGAGATGCCCCAGCCACCTCTTCTGGCTCCTCTCAACGCGGAGGACCAAGCTCGACGCTGAGGTCCTCCCGGATTCTCACCTGTTCTCTAAGGGAGAGGCCGGTTGGATCCGGGATCTTGTTCTTTCGGTCACGACCCACAACTCGTGCCCATAGGTGAGGGAATGAAGAACAAGTTCAAGAGTTCTGCTGTAATTTACTTGGTTCCAATGTGAGCGTGCCACGCGTGATCCTCATCAAGGCGAGCACGTCCTCGCTCTGCTCCCGCTCACCTGAGCTTTGATTCAATTCGGTCACACATAAGCCATCAGCCCCCCGGCATCGCAAACGGCCCCTGTGACTGATCTCCACATTGATGAGCATGTTACGCCAGTTCACGCCGAGGTAAGTGGGGCAACGTCTCGGGCTGGCGCTGCCAAGTTCGCGTAAAGTACGGAGTCGCCTCCCGTGAGATTCGCTCGTGTGAACTATTCTTCACACGCCCTCGTACAAACCTGCCACGAGGAACATTGATTTTTCTCTGTCAGCGAAGCTTCTGACAGAAATTCCAATTTTGCCCCTGTAAGCTTTTGCATGAATTTTTCAACATCATCACCCTGCGCTACTACAAAGTCGCTTTCACGCATCTTTTTTTTTTTTTTTTTTTCCCCACTGATCTTCCTCGTTTCACACGTTCAAAGCCTCCCTCCGTGTCAAAAGATTGAAGTCGGAGGAAGTCTGTGTCCTCCACGGTGAAATGTATGAATCTCGATCGGGTGATTTTTGTGTGCGACGTGTTGGCCAGCCAACTAACGGCAGGGATTTTTAAAAATAGATTTTTTTTTTTTTTTTTGCGTCCAGTGACTGAGACTGCCGTCGCCGCCGTCTGGGCTCGCCGCCGAAACCATCAAAGAGGATCTGATAACCGAAGAAATCTCCTGCCACTTTTGTGCGAAACGCTGCGATGCGCCACCGAGCGCTCACCTTGTTCACGGTGGCTCACTTCCTTTGTTCGGCCGCGTCGTCGTCGCGCGGCGGCTCGGTTGTTTGAACGCAGCGGGCTGCCAAGGTTGTTTAAAGGGGTTAGATTGGTTGCAAGTTCTGCTTGTGCAGAAGGACTGGGAAAACAGAATATTATCTGTTTTTCCAGTTTTAAAGACGAAAACTCGTTACGAGACTTGTTTTTGGCCTTAGCCACCGACGTGTCATCTCACTTGAAGAAATATTCGGTCTTTTTCCTTTCTGACCCAATCCCCGCGGGTTCATTAAAGATCTCTTAAAAGTAGGCAGTGTCACTTTCGACTCTCCGCTTACTCCCTGACTCGTTCCAAAACACAAAAGAGGAAAGCAAATGGCCGCGTTCGAGATCACACTGATCAGGATGTGCGACAGAACATATTTAGGAAGTTCTTTCCCGGTTCAATGTCCTATGAGTGTCTCACCGTGATTCAACCGGGAGAAAATGATCATTTCTCTTTTCCTGTTCCTCTTTTATTATGACTTAATTCCTCTTTTGTGATAAAAGGTCGGCTACCCGCCCCCCAACATTACTGTAATTTCCTTTTATGTGTGCCCAATGCTCCTTTAAAAGAGATTAACACGCTTCCTCCATTGTTACGTCGATGTCAAATTTTATTCTCACACTATCTTAATAATTCTGTTCAGTGTTCTGGTTTTACATTGTATCCTCTGTTAAAGGCTTTCCTTGATTGACAAGAATATTAACAATCACTCATTTCATTATTTCATAAATACAGAAGTATGTCATGGAATTTTTATTTGAAACAGCCAACCTTTATATAGTACTGCTTAGAAAAGAATGGACATTTAACAATTTTTTTTTTTGAATTGATCACAAAAATGACCACTCAAATAAGGATTTTTTTTTTACACTTAACAATTCAGTGATGTGATATTAAATTATTTTAAAAATGTTATTTTATTTTTTCCAAATGGCTTCAGTGGTTTATTTTTTTTTATTTTTTTATTTTATTTTATTTATTTTTTTTTATGACCAGTTGAATTTCTTCGGCAACCCATCTGTGCCGGAAAGTCATTGCTCTTTGCTGATGAGCGGCATTGTTGATCTGAACCTTTACGTGAGAAGTGGCTTACATTATTAATAAACTCACATTTTGCAAATTGAAGTACATCAGGTTTATTGCCACTGCTTTCATTCAGTGAGAATACAGAAACAATAAGTTTTCTTGAAATATGTTTTTGCCACGGAGGACTCACGGAAAAGTATTGGCATGAGGAGTTACGGAATGTTACAACTGGTATAATTTAATACGATGTGCTAAACACATCATTTGTATTTCAACAGCTCTGCATGAAATTAACCATTTTTTTTTAACCATATATGGATGAAAAGCCAAAGTCCACCGCCATCCAGTATTATTTCAAGGACAATTAAATTCAGTGGCAGTCCTCCATGTTTGAACGGCAGTGAATGAATTTAAACGTGTAACGCAGCTTTTTGCAAGGCTCGACCTGTTGAGTAAATGACTGGTTTGGTCGAGCACGTGCTCGTGTTGTCACCCGGACGTGGCGAGTGTGCCGAAATGCTCAAGAACGGCTTGTCGTGAGTGGATATTCCTTTTACTCGGTCTGCAGTCACTTGGAGCCCCTTTTCTCCGTTAGTAAAAAAAAAAAAAAAAAAAAAAAAGTACACAGTGCTCATGCGTGGTATTTTTGTACTCTCAATATCCTCCTTGATGTTTGCTCATCTCCTTCTTTCTTCTCACTTAGGAGAAACCGGATCCAAACAGTATCTCGTTGCAGCTCCGGACTGAGATCCAGGTATGTTGATGACGCGTACAGTACTTGCACAAATTGGAGCCACTTCATTAGGTACAAGTCACATTTTCCCATGGGAATAAAATGTCCATTGATTTTGATTTATTCCAGGGTTGGACTGTCCTGATCATAAAACATGAATTAACTTTCGCCGTACATTTTTCATTCACTTTTGTTTAAACTTCAAATTCTAGCACTTGTGAATGACTTTGGGCTATCCACTGTATTGTTGACATAAAACTCTATTAAGTTAGTTATTGTTAGGGTAAATGGTTTGGTCTAAAATCTTTGTACAGTAGATTCTTCTTGTGCACCTTCTGAAGTGAGACGCAACCAGTGCAAAAAAAAAATATATATATATCTCTCCCTGCTTCTTGTTGAACTTGCTTTTGCAAGCACTGTTAGGACACGGGAATGTATACAAAGCGTCTCGTGTGGATGCTACCGCACAGAAGGATCTTTAACGCTAGCTTAAAAACAGGTTTTGACTTACCTGCCTCTTCTTCAGGAGTCCCTGGGCTTCAGCAGCGACGTCTCCACTCCAGAAACAGACAGAAAGTAAGTCCTTCTTATTCTCCCAAATCCGACACGGGTGAGCTTTTTGCATAGTGTAGTCTGCATCGGGTCAGCGCGATGTACAGCTCGGGCCCGACGGTGTCAAATATAACATCGCGAATCACGTTCAGCTTCTCCACGCGTAAACGCGCTTCCACCTGCGACTCCTGTGATTGATTGGAACTCTACAGCGAAGGGGCTTCAAGGAAAGGTCACTGAGTCGTGCCTGCGGGCAGCGGAGGTCACCTCCTCAGGTGGAAAGCTGACACTTGATCGATGAGTGCAGCCAGGCGTGCGGAAGACGAGATTTGGAGGCACAGGCCGAGCCGTGGAGCACTTAGACCAGTGATTCCCAAACAGTGCGCCGGGGTACTTTAGTGTGCCGTGGGAAGTTATCCAATTTTATGTAATTGCTAAAAAAAAAAAAAAACATTTATTCCAAGAAATAATGTATCTTTATTCATCTATTTATGCCAGTGAGGCACAATGACAGAACAAAAAAAAATTCTCTTCTATTAGATGGCAGGAAGTATGTACAGTAATTAATCGGTCCATTTTTGGTGTGCCGCGGGATTTTACAATTGTAAAATATGTGCCTTGACTCTATAAAGGTTGGAAATCACCGACTGGGACGCATGAAAGTGCACATTTACGGAGACAAACGGTCATACATTACATCAAACGAAAATAAAAATAAATTGTATTGTTTGTGTTATTCGTGGCATCATTGCCGTTTCCAGGGGTCCTTCAAATACAAATTTGTCAGAAACGACACCCCCGTTAATCTAAAATACCTTTAATATCATCATGTGACCCCAAAATACTGCCATGGGTTGTAAACCCATGAAAATATTGTCCCGAAACATAAGTCAATGAGAAACTATCGCAAATTCATACCTTGCGATTCCAACATTCGTGCTTGCCCTGCCATGTGTGGAGCAGCTGGATTCGCCCCTGCATGTGATCCTTTATGATCCATGCATGTAATATATTCTTGCATTATACATAAGATGCACGAATCGCACTTTACGTCCCTCGGCCACGTCCTTACGGCTCCGGCAGGCTTTTTCCTCCTTTCCTTCCTGCCTTTGTGTCCGGACGCGGGCAGGAGGGTGAGGCGGGCGCATTTTCGAGGGGGGGGGGGGGGGGGGGGGGTGATGACCAAAACGATTACGGCCCAAAGAGCACAGACCAAGGAGCTTTATTGAACCGGATTTGGGCGCGGTTCCTGAACGACAAAGTGCATGAGATCACGCTATAGAAATGGGTCTGCAAAAAAAAAAAGGAAATGCATGTGTGCTGACTCCTGAGTACAAACTCCAACAACCTGCCACCCTGAACAGGATAAATGGTGATAAAAGTGGAAGGATGTTTCGGATGAAATATTCGGGCATGGAAATCCCAACAGACTGGTGTCAAACTCAAGGCCCAGGCACCAGATCCGGTCCAACGCATCATTTTCTGTGGACCGCAAAAGCGAATCACCTGGTTGAATTTCCATGATTCCTGCTAAAACGTGGACCGAAATTTCAAAAATGTTATTTGGAATTAAAGTGAGTTTTTTGCAAAAGCGTTGTTTTTGATAGCAATCCACTTTTTCCAATAACTTGAATAGTTGAACTATTATTCTTGACTTCTGATTTCAAAACTGGTTATCCATCAACTTGTTGCGTATGTGATTAAACGTGGTGAATGTTTAAATTGAATGATTAAGCATTTATATGATTTCACAGTCATAACCCGCACCTCCAAGGTAAACTGTAACTACAACGTGGCCAGTGACAAAATTGAATTTGACACCCCTGAAACAGAAAAAAATGGTCTTAGCGTTCCCATTTTTGCGGGAGCCTCTCACCCCCGTGTGACCCTCGGCGGGCTCGCAGCTTTCACGAGGAAGCGCATACCACACGTTGTACACGTTGCGTAGACGAAAAGCCCGTGCACGATGGGAACCAGATGCCAAATGAGTCGGAATGACGTCTGCTTTTGACTCTGCCGATGTGCTCGTCTTCCGCCTGGCTCTCTGGTTTCTGTCCCTTGAATGACACGAGTCGTTTTAATATCGCATAAGGAATTCCCTCTGCGCATAGCAAGATACTACAAAAAATCTTGCTTTAGATTTTTGTTTCATTTTTTTCCCTGCAATAGTTTTGGTCTTAAGGAATGCCCTTTCCGTCTCTTAAAATATGACAAAAAGTCTCATATGTGCTTTAGAATTTTTATTTTTCCTTTTTTCTTACAATAGTTTTGGTCCTATAGATTTTAAGTCTGAGAAAGAGAAAATTGATTGAAACCAATCAAGGTAATACTCAAATTAATTTTGACCAGAATGTATTAATGCAAAACATTCTCCAACTTTTGCATTGACTTTTTCCTATTCTTCACCTGTGCGGCCATAAAGAGTCTCAAACACGTCCCCGAATCCCCGCCCTGTCATC
Source organism: Syngnathoides biaculeatus (assembly GCF_019802595.1). NCBI lineage: Eukaryota > Metazoa > Chordata > Actinopteri > Syngnathiformes > Syngnathidae > Syngnathoides > Syngnathoides biaculeatus. The sequence continues at coordinate 8,786,290 of NC_084662.1, read as the reverse complement.
ACCTCTGTCACCTTAGGAGATCAGCGCCCGGAGGGGGTGACCCAAACTTGATCTTTGGCCGCCCCTCACACCGCTTCCACCAATCCTTGTCACTCCTGATTGTCAGGAGGTGGCTGCACTTGTCATGATGCACAGCAGTGCGGCGACGATGTCGCCAGGGAGTTCAGGCTCGACATTTCCGGTTGTTACGGAGAAGGTGTGGGAGGGGGGGTATACTAATCAAGAGGGTCAATTTGTTTTTGATGTAAACAAAATGCAAAATCATGATCGGATGCACCTTAAGGGTCAGGAAAAATGTGCAGCCTACCTTATGTTGCTCCCACAGAAGTTGAGATGGACACCTTTACGTTATATTGTGTGCCGTCTGAATGGGAAAGTTAAAGTTAAGGCGATAACCGCCCTCCATTCAATGCGTAGATGCGACTGAACTTAAAGAGGAAAAAAGGGGTGGGGGGGGGGCGGCATAAATGGAGAGTTAAACAGATTAAGTTGCCAGGCTGCACAATGCCTGGATTGACACTTTCTCTGAAAGACGTTCAGGATCCTTTTTTTTTTTTTTTTTTTTTTTAAAGTGTGTGTGTGTGTGTGTGCGTGTGTGTGCGCGTGTGCATTTGTGTGTGTACCACACAGCCTAATTTATAGAACATGAAGGCGCGGCGGACACCGACTGAGAAAAGGTTTCAATTGAGTTACTGTATTTCCTTTCGCTTTAAATGAGTAGAGGCATCCATTCAATTAGCATCTCATTACGGCGCCACGACTTCAGTCTCCTGCACGGAGAGTGTGCGTTCAAATGGTACCGATACGGTTTGCCGGTGACTATTAGTGAACGATTCTTCCAAAAAAAAAAAAAAAAAAAAGAGAAGAGCTTTGAGCTGTTAATTGCCACTCACTGTTTAAATTTACTGTCCAGCTAAATGCAAAACAAAGAGGAGGCCACCATGTTTATTTAAAACAATCACTCTGCTAGAATTTTGGTAAATGGCATCTGTTTTTGTGCTTTAACCCTTCAACAACAGATTCAAATCAAACCGTGCAGTAACACGAATGACAGTTCTATATTACTTATCATCTCTGCATCGAATGTCTTCATAGTGCTGTACTGATAATTCGAGAGAAGAGTTAGACATCTCAATGAACACTAGATGTACATTATCTGCATAAGACTGCCCCCAGGTGGTCAAGCTTGGCACACAGTGTTAGCACAATGGCATTCAATTTGAAGCAGTATGACAAAAAACTAAATTTTTATTCTATTTAATTTTTAAATTACAATATATTTTTTATAAATTATGAAGCGTTATTTTTCCTGATTAAGCTTGGCACACAGTTTTCGCACAAAGGCATTCAATTTGAAGCGATATGACAAAAAACAAAATTTTTATTTCATTTAATTTTTAAATTACAATATATTTTTTTATAAATTATTTTTCCTTGTTAAGCTTGGCACACAGTTTTAGCACAATGGCATTCAATTTGAAGCGGTATGACAAAGAACTACATTTTTATTCTATTTAATTTTTAAATTACAATATATTTTTTATAAATTATGAAGTGTTATTTTTCCTGATTAAGCTTGGCACACAGTTTTCGCACAATGGCATTCAATTTGAAGCAGTATGCCAAAAAACTAAATTTTCATTCTATTTAATTTTTAAATTACGCTATATTTTTTATAAATTATTATGAAGTGTTATTTTTCCTAATTAAAATGCACGTTACAACATTTGTTTTCTTGTTCTTTTTGTAACGCGGCCTGAAAAATACTTTTGGAGTTACGAAAGTGCGTTTTGATCCCGCGTTGAATGTGTAGCAACAAACTCCTTCATGATGTCAGTGTTCGCTTCTTAAAACTGATACCGAACTTGCAGCCAACGATGGTGGAAAAAGGCTTTCGTGCGCCTCCGGCTTGTTTTTCTCCATTAATTTTGATTACTTTGGACGATTTATAGATATGTGTCAGGACTTTTTTTTTTTTTTTTTTTTTTTTTTTGTCTCTACTCTTACTGCTTTCCACGTCTTAATACGTCTTCCCACTCCTCTCCCGTGTCGTGGTTGCGACCGGGCCAAGGGAAGTGGAAAAACAAACAGGCTGAGTCTGCCCTCTTTCATTTTTTTCACCCCATCTTACTGCCCTCTTTTCCGCTTTTCTTCCATCTTTACTCCCATCTTCACTGCCCGAAGCCTGCTTTAAAAAAGTAAAAATGAAAAAAATTAGAACCACTTCTGCCCTCATGTGGTGAAAAGATGCCACTGCAGCTCCATGTGTGCACTGCGGCTGCATCCATAATACTCAGTTGACCGGACCGTAGGTTTTGTTGTTTTAACTGGATGTTTTTTTAAAATCTGGATTTTGACACATCATCATCTTGATAAACGTGCGTTATGGGATATTTGGAAAAACAATTCCGTTAACATTCCCTGAGAAAAAGCATAGAAGAAGAAGGCAATGTGGCTCGTCTGTGAAAAGGGGAACGTTTTTAATAAAGTTGCACTGCGTGCGTGAATAAACAAATGAATCGAAAATGATTACATAATTCCCTTTCAGCCACGCGATTAGGCGCAATTTTGGGATATCCCCCTTTTCCCCTTTCGCTCATTCAACTTTTCTTGTTTGACCTCCAGGATGTCCGTGCACAAATCCAGCTCGGAAGACGGATCAGGAGGTAATCAGGAGAAGCCGGCGACAGCGTTTTTGGGATTGGAAGTTTTCACGTCTATGAAATGTGCCCCCGTCTTTAGGAAAATGGGACAACAAGAAGAAGAACAAGTCCTTCTGGCAGAATTTCCGCAAGCCTCAGAACAAGGCGGTCGTTCGACAGACGTCGAAAGGTCGGTGCGGTGTGTTTGTCCCCCCCCCCACAAAAACCTGTTTTGGATCTGAATCCACCTTCGACTCGCCCGATTCAGGTGAGGACATCGGCTACGTAGCCAGCGAGATCACCATGAGCGACGAGGAGCGAATCCAGTTGATGATGATGGTGAAAGAGAAGATGATCACTGTGGAAGAAGCGCTGGCTCGGGTAGGGAAATTTGAAAGAACGTCCTGCCGCCCCCCCCCCTAAAACCACACAAAAGTGGTTTCTAACTACCATCTGACTAAAATGACTCACTATTACGAACTCTGACGGAAAACGTTGCATTGTTAACTTGCCTAATCCTTTTTGTGCGCACACAAACTCCAGACCAATGGGGGAATCCTATATTTGGTTGTTTTGTTTGTTTTTTTTTGTGGGGGTGTGATTTCTTGGAGTGTGGGTGTGCAGAACTCGGTGGTGAGGTGGAGGACTTTGGTGCGTAGTGGCTTTCTCTCAGTAGCTTGGACATGGTGGATTCTCATTTTTGGCTTCTGCTCCCTTTTTTTTGCCTCCAATATTGACGTGATATTCGCTGATTGACGTGTTCCCTTCCTCCTTCCTCCTTTTCCTTCCTTTCCTCCTGTCAATCACCTCCCCAAATGCCTTGCTCATGGGCTCCTGGACCTTTCCGGCAGGATTGCGCTCCGCGAGGCGGGTTCCTCGGTTTTTCCACCCTTAAAATTTTTCTATTGGCTGACAAAAAGCAATCAATGAGCAAAGCTTTGTGGATTGTGTTCCCTCGTAGAACGAAACATCACTGACCAACCAGCATCGCGTTAGTGTCTAATAATTTTGAAAGAAGCATTTATTAAAAAAACCTAATTTTAATAAAAGCATAAAAGGTTGTAGTGGGGTAACAAGAGTACTGTGCAAACGTCGCTGCCCAGCGTTTTGCTTTAGCCGTACTTTAATGATAGTTGTTCCATCCATCCATCCATTTTCTTTGCCGCTTATCCTCACGAGGGTCGCGGGGAATGCCGGAGCCTACTCCAGCTTTCAACGGGCAGGAGGCGGGGCACACCCCGAACTGGTCGCCAGCCAATCGCGGGGCACATAGAGACAAACAGCCGCGCTCACAATCGCACCTTGGGGCAATTTAGAGTCTCCAATAAATGTTGCGTGTTTTTTGGGATGTGGGAAGAAACCGGAGTGCCTGGAGAAAACCCACGCAGGCACGGAGAGAACATGCAAACGCCACACAGGCAGGGCCGGGATCAAACCCGGGTCCTCAGAACTGTGAGGCCGACCAACGCTTTACCAGCTGATCCACCCTGCGGCCTTCATGATAGTTATGATTGATAATAATATCCCAAAAGTGGAGCTAATGACTCCACCAAAATAAGAGTTGGGGGGGCAGGCAAACTGGAATTGTGAAAGGTACTGAATTATCATATCAACAATAATCAGCAAAACAGTAGTAATTAACTAAGAATAACTGGGCAGTATATCAGATTAATCAAATACATATTCAATAGCTGCAGCCGAGTTGGCCTCACAGTTTTGAGGGTCCCGGGTTCAATCCCGGCACCGCCTGTGCGGCGTTTGCATGTTCTCCCCGTGCCCGCGTGGGTTTCCTCCGGGCACTCCGGTTTCCTCCCACTTCCCCAAAAACACGCAACATTAATTGGACCCTCTAAATTGCCCGTAGGTGTGATTGTGAGTGTGATTGGTTGTTTGTCTCCATGTGCCCTACGATTGGCTGGCGACCAGTTCAGGGTGTAACCCCGCCTCCTGCCCGTTGACAGCTGGGATAGGCTCCGGCACTGCCTGCGACCCTCGTGAGGATAAGCGGCAAAGAAAACGGATGGATGGATAGCCGCAGCCCTACACAGCGGCCACCATGTTTGCTCCGTACAAACTGTCCTCATTCATTCCCAGTTTTTGATATTAACAATAACATAGAAAATAGCACCACAACAGAAGCTTTTCCATAAAACTGTAAAATACACGACTAGTTGGGGCCTGCGATTGTTTTTTTTTTGGTACAGTACTCTTCAAAGTTTTGAAGCACATGTAAAATGACCGCTCAGTTTGAGTAATTTGTCCCAAAAAGCATAATTACTGACCGCTACGTGGCTTTGAACGCGCGCTGCAGCTGGCCGTGAGCGCACGGAGGGCTCGGCGAGAGCGCGGCGGGCCCCGCCCTCTTCCTCTTCCTCTGCCTCTCTAAACTCTTCTTCCTCCACGTAGCTGAAGGAGTATGAGCGCAGCAGACAGTCCGGCAGTACTGACGCTGCAGAGTGGACTGACGGACCTGCAGCCAGTCTAAACCAGTCCTCAAACTGCAACGTAAGTACTCCCCCACCTCCCTCGACCACCCCCCCCCCCCCCGAAAAAAAAAAAAAAAAACCCTTCACGTTCTGTCCTCGACTGCTCTCGCCGACGAGCCGAGGAGATCGCAAAAGGGTAGATTTTGATTCCAACGCATGTCGGGTTTTGTCATGTACGGCGTACTTGTAGGACAAAACCACTCAACTTCTTCCTTGCTGCCGCTCTTCTTCTTCCTGTCCATTTATTCCCTTTTTCTTGCACTCCTACACCGCTGGCCAAAAAATCCACAAGGTCCACATGTCCCGTTTGTCCATACTGTACCTTCTCTCCACCATGTCATTTGGATCATACGTCATGTTGTGATCGTGTGAACGCACGTTGGCCACATTTTGCATTTTCATCCCTCGAGTCGATGGTGTTACCGAAATATTCCATTTTTGGTCTCAGGAAAGTTATTTGTCGGCTTCTGAGGTGATGAAGTTTGTCATGTGTTTTATGCATCTGAGGACCATTTCCTTCGTAACATGAACTTTTCCAAGCGCACGCTACTGACAACCGGCATTGTTTGTGGGGCAACACGGCGGCAGGGGCGTGTCAAGGGGCCAGGGGTTAAAACAATGCGGCTATCTGATTGGTTGTTGTTGTACGAGTGATTGACAGGTCGGAAAGGTCCATCGGTTCGGGAATTGGTCATTTGTCCGTTTCTTAGCGCTGTTTGCTAGCAAGCTACTCGTTCCCCGGTGAGGGATGACAAACGGGTGGGACGTGCCATTAGGATTTTGGAGGGTGGGTGACGTATTAACTGCAGCTGCAAAAATACATTTCCCATTCACCCAGATCTTAATACATGAATATTTTTTTCACATTCCTGGTTCTTATAATTCCAAAATGATGTTCGAGGACAGAACAAGACAATGTTTGGATGTTTTGTTTCTTTTCTCTATAGCACAGAAGGGAAATGTTGTTAAGTCAGAACAGATACCAAAATAATCATAAACTGTGTTTACCATGTTTTTTTTTTTTTTTTTTTAATGCTCATTCTTTGTTGTGCCAACGAGAGCAGTACAATGCCAAATATGATGCTGCAGTTACACACATCGGTGTCAGTTGAGTCGAATGGGGGGGGGGGGGGGTCAAAAAACATAACGGATTATGATTGAATCAGGGTTTAACTTGTTGGTCGCACGCTCCAAAAATGCTTTTCGAATCATGTTGATGCGCCTTCAAACACAACCCGCAAGAGTTCAGTCGCCCGAATTTCACTTTTGCGCGACCTGCATGACGACTGAGAATCGACATGATTGGTTAAAATACATATTTACCGATCTGTCGACGCTACATACGGTATGCGGTTTCCGGCGTTTAGCATGTGAAGGAAGTTTTTTTTATTTTTTATTTTTTTTCCCGGCCAATCTCTGTAGTATAAGATTGACAGGACCGTCATTTTAACAAGAAATTTGGCAGAACGCTGAACACAACTAGCTGGTGGATTTTCAGGCGGATGACTAAAACCATCCAAACCGCAGAACAACGCGGCCTTTTTAACTATTAATCGTGAGAAATTGTCTCCCGTTTGAGCACGTCAGTCTCCGTTGGCTTTTCTCATTCATAATGTAGGTCACAGCTGATTTTCATTAGCCTCGCGCAGTATGGTATCATATGGGCGAAACTTGCAATTTCGCACCGCGCGCCGACCCGCTTTCTCCAACTGGACGTGAGTTAATTCCAGAAATCCAAGTTGCGCATAAGTGACGCTTCTATTTTCTGCCGCTTTTGAAAACACGGAGTGATATCCGATCTCCTTCATGCCTGACTGAAGTGGACGCGAGTGGCTGCTTTTAGCTTCTCGTCGTGAAATGTGAATCGCTTCATCTTATTTTAACTGGCCGAACCGGCAGTCCGTGTACATTACTGACAACGAAATGACGTCTTGTGTCCAAAAGGAATTGGAAAAATCTATGTAAATATTCCCTATTCAGTCACTCACATTTGACGAGCGCAATCGCTCTCGTGCGCCTTGGCGCTCGCAAATCTGCACAGTCGAGCACGGAAAATCACACGCGTGAAATTTGTTGCGAGTAGAAAAAATAGATATTGAAAGACGTCGCTTAGATTGTGTAGTCTTGACATTAATTTACGTGTTTATTTCATAAATGTTGCGCTGCTCCTAAACAATCGGTACTCACCCGGAAACGTTCTGAGCGTGTCCGGAAGTGATGGCAAAAGCGCAGTTCAGAGCTGCTTCACGTACCGCGAGCGCATTTGCGTCGAAAGTCGTCAGCATCGTGAGCCTCGCCAAAGGAAATTCCGTTGCACTGAAAACATTTCTGGGATCTAACACGGGTAATGTTTCGGTATCAAACTATAATAAGTGTGAGATTGTGATTTACTTTGACTTGATTTCAGCATTTTCAAAACATTGCGAGTATAAACCGTTTGTGTTTATTCCTTGACGTTTAACTTTTCTTCAGATAAAGTTTGTCAGATGAGGAATTTTTATGGTAGAAAATTTTTAAATACCGTTTTATATCATGTTCTACGAATATCAGTTGAAATTGGAAATTAACATTTCAGTTTGAAATTTTTTACCCATTTGTTTATTTTGTTTTTAAATTTACAGTTATGTTATATTAATCTAATTTTAAGTCCATCCCTAATCACACCCGCAACTTTATCTGACCACACCCGTTCATTTTTCAAATGTGAGTGACCGCTATTACATGTTAGCGTTGATGATTGCTGTTAAAGATAAATCTGGGGAAATGGGGGGAAAAAAATGGCACCTGGCAGTCAAAATGACAGGAAATGAAAATAGATCATAAATATCTCGGAAGCGCTCGGTGAGCTTTGAAGCCGGTGCTTCAATTCATCTGTAACTTTTCCAAGACGATGATTTGGACGGAACAAAGGAAGCGTTACTGGAGTGAAGAGGAAGTTCTAAAAATTTCCATCTGCATTTGAACCCTTTCCGGGGGGGGGCCTCTATGATGTCAACCGCCGCTTGAACGGAATCGAGGTCATTCCCAAGCGTGGCGCGTTGCCGCGTGCTTTACATGTAGACTTTCCTGCACAGTGCGTCCCTGTTCCCCAAGTCATTGCGCTACATAATGACAACGCTCGTTAATATTCGCCATTCATGCCGTCTTGGCTCAAACCCCCCCCGTCTTCCTTTTTGGCCATCTGAGCCGCACATTCCAGGATGGGCCATTAGGGGAGGTAGGGGGCCACGGCGGAGGTCACGCGGGGCTCAAACGCCGGGATTGTTCTCTGCACAACACACGCACCCGTTTCTCCCGCTCGCAGCGCCGCACGGCGCATGGCGACCGCCCCCTTTATTGCGGAGTTCCCGGTCTGTGCGTGCGAGCCAGCATTGCGAGCGAGCGCTCGGTGTCATTTTGGACCTTCCGATCGCATGCGCGGCTGCGGCGTGTGGATTGTTCGTGCGGGACACAAAGCCTCGAACTTCATAAACTGGTGAGTATGAAGTTGTCAGCTTGAAGATGTTACAAGAGATGTAGTTTCATCTTTTCATAAATGGTCTCAAACTGCTCTAAGGTCAGTGGCACAGCCAATCAATTTCCTTTTGAATCTTGCTTTGATTCACGGCTTCCTCTCCACGTGCGTCATTTACATGCGCGCGTTTGCAGTTGCATATCAGTGCGCAAAATTTTACAAAGTCCGAAGGCGCCCCCGCGGAACTGTATTCCACAATTTTTGTGTGTGTGTGTGTGTGTGTCGAAAGCAATTGTCTCTGTTCGACGCCGACGCTGCTGCGGGAAAATGCGCGCCGTTCGCGGCCCAGACCGCATTCTGTGTCACTTGACAAAGATTGATCAACGGCACATCTTAAGATACGCCTCCAAAGGCTTCAGGAGGAATTGTGCGGTTTGCAAACCGAGAACAGCGGACGTTTTGTTTTTGCGCGGTTTGCGAAAGGTTAAATGGCGGTGAGAGAGGCCGAGGAGAAAGAGGGACTGTTGATCGATGTGTTTTTCCCCCAACTTGTCGGAGATTAGTAAGGTTTTACTAGACAGCGCTCGGCGGCGTTGGAAACTTGGAATGTCGCTTAGGTGATGCCATGCCGTCGAGTATTTACGGAACGTCACGTGTTTGTGTGGTTGGCGCTACGTTCCAAGCCGCAGTTGTTTACATCATCCTTGCTGCATGTAAGCCGCCACCGAGCCGGGCTTGTGGTCAAAAACGAAGGAGGGCGTGTTGGGGGGGGGGGGGGGGGGCAATTAAGCTATTTCTTCATGGACCGTCAGGCCCCGAGTATCACGACTCGAACAGACTCGCTCTGTCTGTCATTTCGTGCGCGTGAGAGCGCGTGCGTTCTTCTCTGCCAGCCGCACGGTCAGCCTCGGAGAACCCGTCGTGCGGCGTTGCCATGGAGACCATTGAAAACAAATGAAGCTGTTGGCGCTCGGTGCCAGCGCTTTCTGCCCAGGCGGGCAATTACAGTGCGCCGAGTGCTCGGGTGCTCGTCTTTGCGCTCGCTCGGAGCCTCGGGGTGGATGTGATAAATCAAGGATCCGTCGTGTATAATTTTGTCATGTGGGTTTATTATCCATGAAGCAATGAAATCATATAAAGAAAGTGATTGTGCTTGCTTTTTTGTGTGTGTGTTTGTTTGTTTTGCTTTTGCCAGCATTTGCGATTTGTATCTTCACCCAGTCACTTTTTTTTCTTTTTTTTTGTTAGCGGTCGGTGTAACCTCACCTCTATTATTTGCCATTGTTGTGGCCAGGGCAAACCCCTAATATAAAAGTAGTGCTTTGGCGCCGTCTTTTCGTATCATGTGTTTTTGTTTTTTTATGTTGATATGAGGGAAAGAGATTTTAATGGTCGGACAGGACAAAAGCCTTCTCAAATGGAAGCGTTTAAGTTTTGGCCACCATCTTGTAGCATTTATTTGGGTAATCCTAAAAGTTTTTGGGCTATTTCATGTTTAATTGCTGAGAATTGTGCAATTGGAAATAATTGCAATAATAATAGTCACAGTTCTGAGGTCCCGGGTTCAATCCCGGACCCGCCTGTGTGTGGAGTTTGCACGTTCTCCCCGTGCCTGTGTTGTTTTTTTTTCCGGGCACTCCGGTTTCCTCCCACATCCCAAAAACATGCGACATTAATTGGATACTCTAAATTGCCCATAGGTGTGATTGTGAGTGCGACTGTTGTCTGTCTCCATGTGTCCTGGGTGGCAACCAGTTCAGGGTGTACGCCGCCTCCTGCCCGTTCACAGCTGGGATAGGCTCCAGCACTCCCCGTGACCCTCGTGAGGATAAGCAACAGAAAATGGATGGATGATCCTCTCTCAAACCTGTTATGAGCGTCTTTTCCTTCACCAAGCATTTCAACATAACGGCCATAAATGGAGAGAGAAAGAGAGAGAGAGCGAACATTCACTCGTTGTGACCCAGAATTTAATTTTTTTTTTTTTTTTTTTTTTTTGTCCTCGCACCACCGAGACTCAAACGGCCTCCGGAGGGCGACGCGTCCCCCGGCGGATCGTTACACTGATTCATGTCGGGTCCATTCATTGTTTCGCGGTCCATTTTGTGGCGAATTAATCGTCGTCCCCACGGTGTCTGCCCTCCATTTCTCACCAGTCTAACTTTGACTCCATCTCCAACAATGCTCCCATTGACGGCGTGCGAGGACCACAAAATGCGTTTGTCTCACTTGTGCGTCGTTGAGTTTGATCCCCGCTTCCATTTCTGCTGTAGTTGCATTCTTTAGCGCTCCCTAAGAATACTGGCGTCTGGCGGAACGTCAACCGGCTTCCCCCTCTCCCTCTCTCTTTTTATCGCAGCAATCTCGCGAGCAGTCCGACGACGAGCAATCGGAGGATTCCGTGAAGTTCAAACGGCTCCACAAGCTGGTCAATTCCACCCGACGGGTCAGGAAAAAACTGATTAAGGTGGAAGAGGGCAAGAAGCACGGATCCGAAGGTTTGTAAACGATTAAAAATACGGCTTTTGAGAGCGGTCCGGACTTTCTGGGGCTCAGAAAATCTTCCGTGCATGGATTTTTCTCTTTCAGATTTCTTAAATATCGAGGCGGTACCCAGTTGTGACGACAACACAGCGTTGTACACGGGTGTCCTGAAGAAGCACTCGCTGCCTCAGGAGGCCTCCCTCCACCAGGACCAGCTCTCCGTGGACGGCGACACCGACAGCCTGACCACCTCCCCGTCCTCCAGCAGCTTGGACACCTGGTCCGGACACCGTCTGGTGAAGACCTTCAACAAGTCCTCCAGTAGCCACGGCCTCATCCGCCCGCCCAGGACGACCCCGGTCCGCTCCGGCATCGGAGGAAGCGGCTCCTCCTTCTCGGAGCTGGATGGCTGCGGATTGGACGACGAAGGGAAGTTGTCGCGCTCCACGACCGACGACGGCGAGATGCGGAAGGCGCTGAGCTCCATCTCCCACGGGGTAAGTAGCAACGAGGCCATGTACGCCTTTTACGGGCTCACCAAACCCCGCCCCAAAGCCCAATCCCGCCGCCTCATCCCCTTGGACGATGACCTTTGTCAAGGCAGCCCCAAATACCACACCGCCAACCGGCACCGTGGCGGCTGGACGCACAGAAAGCCCGACCCCAACTACTCGTACTCCACCAAACACCTTCTGTACCAGCGCTCGCGCAACACCAAGACCCCTTCCTCCCCGCTGTGCGTCACCCCCTCGTCCCCCGCCCGCGGCGACGTAGCCAAATCGAAAGGTTTCAGCGTGGGAGGGAGCTGGGCGTTCCCCTCGCGCCGGCTGCGGGCTCGCAGCGCAGTCAGTGAGCTGAACATCACCTACGTGGTAGAGCGGAGCCTGTACGGTCACCTCAACTGGGCCCAGCTGGTCCGCCCGGTCACCCTCAGCCGAGCCGAGCGGCGCTGTCTGCTGGAGGAGGACCGCGAGGCGGACGGCAAGTGGGCGGCCAGCGTGGACCGCTGCACCAAGCGCGTGCTCTTACGCATCCAGCAGAAGTCTGTGAGTTCGGACCGCGAGGTTCCGGTCGGCCGCCTCGTGTGAGCGGGACTCGGCGTGCGTCAAAGCTGCAGAATAGCTTTTAGTCGGAGCTCGCAGGAACCTGATCGTCCGTAGTCTGAAACCTTACAGCGGTGTTGGTTTTCGAAGATGGTGGATTGCTACGGGATACAGTGGAACCTCTTGGGTTGAATACAATTTATTCTGGGATGCCGATCTTGTTCTCAATACGAAAAACGCCCGCAATGTTTCGGGCAATATTTTGCTACAGTTAAGCTAGCAAAACATTTGATTTGTACCACTTTCAGAGATAGGTTCCGTCTTTATGGTACCGTCATCAAGAAAAGATTTAGCTCACGGTTTTATTTTCTGAATATTTCGTAACTGGATCGAAAGCGGCGCTCGTCAGCGCACGGAATTGATCGGCAGGCGGACGTCGTGGGCGTGCTTCGTGTAACTTTGCGCCGACTTCGTCAATTTTCATACGTTTCACCTTACACGCGACAGCTTTTTGGGGAATTTTTGCACTTAAAATGCAATTTTCAACAATATTCTTTGACTTTAGAGATTCCACTGTATGTGTCGACTTCAGCATGATGATATTCTCGAGTTAGTCTTTTTGCTTCAAACCTTCATAGGTCAATATGAAAGGATCATATGTTTTTTTTTTTTTTTTGTTTTCAATGTAAATATTTGATCATGACACATCAGTTAATGAGAGCGATACAATAGCCGCACTTCAGTCGTAAAGCAATGGCTTATAACGCACTTTTGTTCTGTGGATCTGTTTAAAAACTTGGCGCCGCTATTCTGCAGCTTCGATGCCACCTGAATCCTGTCGTGTACCAGTGAGGTCGTTTTCATCCAAGCAACTTTTTTGGACTCCACTTATTTCTGTTGTTGCCTTTTGTGTTTTTTTTTTTTTTTTTTTTTTAGGGGGCCCGTGCCTTCATTCAATTTTTTTGGGGCGGGGGGATGCTTGTCTTTCCTTGTAATTATTTCCGCTTTTTTTTTTTTTTTTAAGGGGGCCCGTGCCTTCATTCAATTTTTTTTTGGGGGGGTGCTTTTTTTTCCTTGTAATTATTTCCGCTTTTTTTTTTTTAAGGGGGCCCGTGCCTTCATTCAATGTTTTTTTTTTTTTTTTTGGGGGGGGGCGATGCTTTTCTTTCCTTGTAATTACTTCCGTTTTTAAGGGGGCCCGTGCCTTCATTAAATTTTTTTTGGTGCGGGGGGGGGGGGGGTGTTTTTCTTTCCTTGGAATTATTTAAACCCTGGGTGCATGTCCATTTCCCGTCGAGCATCGCCATCGCATTATTCTCGGCCGCCGCTCGAAACCCGTCCGTCTCCGGGAAGACGGCAATGTGGCCCGCATCTGTGGGCGCTAAATGCCCAAGGACCCCGTATCGCTTTTTGAGGGATCTTCACGCCGGGGTTTGTCCTGAGAATTAGTAAGGGGTAATTTTAGAAGTCCAACTTTGATCTGCCTGTATGTGCCCCCACAGTTTTGGGATGATCCATAAAAAAGAAAAACCATAAGCGGTCATACTGGATCTCCCTGTTATCCTTTCATTTCATAGTTTCCCATTAATTTCAACCAAGAGACTTCCCCTCATCAAAAACAACAGAATGTTTGTGCTAAAGCTAACACACATTTGGCTCTGTGTTGTGTATTGTGTGTGTGTTGGCATCCCGAACCCCAGCCGAGGGCGCCCTAAATGTGCATTCGTTCCGTTCCGAAGCGTTTTATGTGGCCACATCAAGAGACTCCGTTTCGAGCCACATGCTGGATCGGATTTTTTGTTTTTTTGTGGATGCTTTTTGGGCTCATTGTCTTTGAAATTTTCCGGGGGCTTTGTGGAAGCACACGGAGTGTTCCATCGCGTCCTCGTTTTGCCGTATCTCATGTGACATCGTGTCTCCCCCCCCCCCCCCATGTGAAACAACCATGATCAACATCACGCATGAACCGCAGTGCCTTCGATTCCGTCGTCCGGTGCGGATGCGCCGTTAAAGCGGCGGCTGACGGTTTTTCGCCTGTGCCCCCCTTTCGCAGAGAACATGCAGCTTCGGCGGCTTCGACCTCTCCAACCGATCCCTCCACGTGCTCAACACGGGCTCGGAGGCCCACGTAAGTGCACAGCGCCGACGGGCGACGCGCTCGACCGGCTCCGGCGCGTCATTCTGTAAAACTTCCTCCGGCAGAATAAAGAGCAGGAGGCCGTGTACAGGGAGGTGGTCAAGTCTCCCGCCACTTCGCGGATCTCGCTGGGCAAGAAGGTCAAGTCGGTCAAGGAGACCATGAGGAAGCGCATGTCCAAGAAGTACAGCAGCTCTTTGTCCGAGCAGGTGAGGCGTACACGAAAACTCAAATGTGGTGCCGGTGTGACGGTCTGAGCGCTCCCGGTGCTGAAAAGTCTCCTTGTGATTATTGCGCACACAACTTGTCGCCAAGTGTTCATGTTCGCTATGGACGTCTCGGAAAGATGAACACAGCGAACGTACATATGTGTTCATGTTTTTATCACCTTTTGTTTTAAGCTTAGCTTAGGATATAACGTGTTGGGAGAAGGGGAACTATGAGACCGGTGGATTCCCCATTAAGCGTCTGCTGCGTACCCAGAGTTCCCCTGTTAGTAACGCATCCGCATTCATCACAAGGAGACTTTTCAGCACGGGGGAGCGCTCAGACCGTCACATCGGATGCACAGACTGGGGCCGGACCTACTGGTGTCCTTTTACTTTTTGAAAAAAATTGACCAGCCAAAGTAAAGAAACCAAAATAAGTTGATTTATTTGTAAAATAAGTGCCTTTCTAAAATAATAATGCCTTTCTATTTATTTCACATTCATTTCATAATAATAAAAAAAACATTACGTTTGTATCAAAAATGTCAATACCTCTTTTTCTTCCAAAGCTTAACAGCTTTAAAATGTTTATTACATAGTAGTAAATGTTCCTCAAAGATGACCCGATGTCGACGAATGCGTGAATGGAATCGTTTGGGGTGTTTTGACCCCTTTTCCACACCGTAGTGATAATGTTTTAAAGTTTTAGCATTGTTGAAAGTCGAGTCAGTGTAAAAAAAAAAAATAATAATTAAAATTTACTTACAAAACAGAACAGAACGGCTATTAGCACAAAATACAGAATAAGAAAAACAAAAATTTTGTGACATATTTCCCCCCTTTTATGAGCGTTCTCAATAACTTTTACACTTGATCTTTATTTGGTTGACGTTACCCATGTCGTCTTTGTCATATCCAAAACACGGAGCAGCCGAGCATAGTTATGAAGAAATAAAAAATGTCCCCCACTTTCTTTTCAAACATTTCCAGGATGTTGTGCAGCGTTAGCCACATCATTAGCCCGCAGACTGTTTTTGTGGGCGGGCGGGCGAGCGGGTGGGCGTATTTGCGTTGGTTACAGAATAAACAGAGCTCGGAAACGCCGGGGAATGTCACTGCGGGGTCCGATTCTATTGGGCGTGTGCCTCTCGCTGAGCCCACTCGAGTGATGCAAGTCTCCCTCGGGCTCGGTCTCGAGGACCCGTGTGTGTGTGTGTGTGTGTGTGTGTGTGTGTGTACACTAACGGTTACTCTGGCCTCATTTTTGACTGTCTGTTTACCGTCCATCTGGCTGTCGGCGTGGTCTCATGGCAACACCGTAACCCACATTTCCAAATTTGTCGCGTAGTCCCTGCTGGCTTCAAAACAAAACAAAAAAAAAAGTTGTCAAAAGATGTCATCAAAATGAGTCAACAATAGTTGTTTTATAGGCCACACTGCCCCCTAGTGGATCAGTGAACAAACCCCTTGTTTTGTCATTGGTTTTAATAGAAATCGCAAGCATTTCCTGGGAAATATTTTTGATGGCCAATTAAATCATTATATATATATATATATATATATATATATATATTTCCCCAGGGTGGCATGGTGGTGCAATTGTAGCGGACTGGCCTCACAGTTCTGTGGACCGGAGTTTGAATCCCGTTCCCGTCTATGCGGCGTTTGCATGTTCTCCCCGTGCCTGTGTGGCTTTTCTCCGGGTGGGCACTCCGGGTTCCTCCCACATCCCAAAAACACGCAACATTAATTGGAGACTCTAAATTGCCCCAAGGTGTGATTGTGAGTGCAGGTTTTTTTTTGTCCCCATTTGCCCTGCGATTGGCTGGCAACCACTTCAGGGTGTACAGCCGGGATAGGCTCCAGCACTCCTGTGACCCTCGTGAGGATAAGCGGCTAAGAAAATGGAAAATATTTTTCCTCAAATGTCAAGAGTTAATGGTATCTTATATCTAGATGTTTTGTAGGAAATGTAAAGTATAACTGAGTTTTCCCCAAACAATTTTGCGATATATATATATATATATATATATATATATATATATATATATATATATATGCTAACCCTTATGTTTCCACAGACATAAATGATCTATCATTTGATAGCATCGCTACATCACTTATCACTCATCAAAATGATTGCAAGGCCTGTGGAAAGCATACATCCATCCATTTTCTTTTGTCGCTTATCCTCACGAGGGTGGGAGGGAGTGCTGGAGCCTATCCCAGCCGTCAACCGGCAGGAGGCGGGGCACACCCAGAACTAGTCGCCAGCCGGTCGCAGGGCACATGGAGACAAGCAGCCACACTCACAATCACACCTAGGGGCAATTTAGAGTGTCCAATTAATGTTGCATTTTTTGGGATGCGGGAGGAAACCGGAGTGCCCGGAAAAAACCCACGCAGGCACCGGGAGAACGTGCAAATTCCACACAAGCTGGTCCGGGATTGAACCAGCTTTGCTCGCTGAGCCACTGTGCTGCCCTGTGGAAAGCAGCTTTGCATAACTAAATCCAAATATATATATATATTTTTTTGTCGCACATTTTAACGAGTGTCGGTTTTGTCTTCCCCTCGCACGTCTCAACCGACCTTCCGATGTCCAGTCCAGTCCGGACGGGCCACCTGGCTCCCCGCATTCCCTTCAGCCCGACAGCGACTCCCTGGAGAAGCCCAAACTCAAGGCGGGAGGATCAGTGGAAAGTCTCCGGAGTTCTCTGAGCGAACAAAGCTCGATGAGTGAGTTACATCCGTTCAACATCGAGCTTTTTATTATAACCTGCCACATTTGTAAAAATATCACGTTAAAGTGGTGGAAAAAATGGCGCGTGCCTCAATCCATCCACAAGAGAGCGCTTGTGGCCTTTGTGTGTTTTTTGTTTTGTTTTGTTTTGTTTTTTTTATTTGCATGTGGAGCTTTCTAGAACTTCCTGACCTCTCACTTGGTTTGCTTTCCTGTCACATTGGTGCGATCAAACGCCGAAGCCTTTTCCAGACTCGGACTTGACTCCGAGTCGGTTTGGCCGGCTTGGAGTTGTTAGGAACATGCAGCTGCGCTGGCAAACATCTGGTCGCCATTACAGACGGAAGAGGAGTCCGGAAGGGTGAAATTTCGAGGAGCTCTTTTTAAAACAACAACAACAAAAAAAAAATGGCACTTGATAACTCGTTTTTTCCGACGATTTATACATAAAGGTCCACTGTCGTGAAATGCATGATTTTTAGTATGTTATTAATGAAAAAAAAAAAAAAAACAGCCGAAAACATGATTTGTACGTATATGGCTTTTTGTCACTCCCGCCATGAAAATCCTCTCGAGGAATTTGTTTTCTCGAAGAAGCAGGAAGTGACGTACAGGGCGGTAGCGCACTCAAGCGGTCTCGTCTGTTTATGCTAGTTTTACCTCCGGGAAGGTAGCTCGTTGTTCCTTCGTGTTTGCCAAAATGCCGGCTCGTTGTATTGCTGGATATTGCTCGAACACTCGGGAGGATGGAGTCGCTCTTCATACTTTTCCAAAAGACATGGTTTGTTGTGAAAAATGGATTGCACGGGTGCGAAGGACGAGAGCGTCGTGGGTTCCAAATGACGGCTAGGTGTGTATACAGCTACTAAACAAAAAGTAATAGTTGGGGGAGGGGCGTAATCCGTAAGTCAGGGGTGCAAAATGTGGTGGCTCGGACGGGGAGGTTGTTTGGCCGCATCCGTGATCCGCATATCATCTAAATATGGCTCGAAACGATAAGGTAATATTGCCCCGGTCACTTCACTCTGTTGTGAGATGTTCTCTTCTTTGAAAAGAGCTTCCGTGTCAGAAGGGGCGTGTTCATCTCCCATATTAGGGTCCACCGCGTGTTTTCCATGTCGAATGACCCGGCGTGACATCACGGACAGAGGATGCAGCCAATATGGCGACCACTTGGATGTCGACTGAGACGGATGACGTGCTCTCAGCTCAGATTTATTTTTTTCATATAATGTAATGTATTTTTCATCACAATATCTAATTTAGAATGTTTATCGGGATGACACTTGACACATTTTCATCCTGACTCAAGATGGCACTCAATGTTTTTGGAATGGCTGACATTTTTATATGAGGGTATATATTTTTGTGTTTTTGCGAAGGCGGTCAGACGGTGAGCACCACCGACTCCTCGGCCAGCAACCGAGAAAGCGTCAAGTCGGAGGACGGCGACGACGAGGAGCCGCCTTACCGAGGACCGTTCTGCGGCCGGGCGCGAGTCCACACGGACTTCACGCCGAGCCCCTACGACTCGGATTCCCTCAAGCTGAAGGTGAGGACGCCCCCGCGAAGGCTCGGGTGCGTTCGCGGTACGCGGCGGTCGCGGTCGTGACGGCGCTGTCGTCCCGCAGCGCGGCGACGTGATCGACATCATCAGCAAGCCGCCCATGGGCACCTGGATGGGCCTGCTCAACAACAAGGTGGGCACCTTCAAGTTCATCTACGTGGATGTGCTGTGCGAGGAAGAGGAGAAGCCCAAACGGCCGGCGCGGCGCCGGAGGAAGGGCCGACCCCCCAAGCCGACGTCCGTGGAGGAGCTGCTGGAGCGCGTCGACCTCAAGGTGGGAACGCGACCCCGCCGAGGCCAAATGGCGTTCACAAATATTTGACAGGGGCGTGCCCTCCCTCGAATGGCTCGCGGCAACATATCATAATGGAGAACATTGTTTCGCACACATTTTCAGAAATTACAGACAAGCGGCGCTAAACTTAGCCCGGGAAATTACAGACTGCACATTATAAACATTGACACCCGCTCGGTCACGACCGCATTTCTCGTCCGTCCAAACTTTCTGCAGTCCCCGGAAAGATGAGCCAGCCCGGCTATCCGTTTCATCACGGCACGGGAACGATGCTTTTTGTTGTTTTTCTTACATTTGAGGACATGCGGGAAGTTAGTTTTATCCACCATCGTGCTTTGAAATGATCTTTGTTGTATCATGTCTCACTATTTGGGTTAAAAAAAAAAAAAAAAAAACCCATACAATATGTATGTATTATAATTACAGTGTATTAAACCATTTGGATCAGCTGGTAAACCGATGGCCTCACAGTTCTGAGGTCCCGGGTTCGATTCCGGCCCCGCCTGTGTGGAGTTTGCGTGTTCTCCCCGTGCCTGCGTGGGTTTTCTCCGGGTGGGCACTCCGGTTTCCTCCCGCATCCCAAAAACATGCAACATCAATTGGCCCTAGGTGTGATTGCGAGTCCGACTATGTGCCCTGCGATTGGCTGGCGACCAGTTCAGGTTGTACCCCGCCTCCTGCCCGTTGACAGCTGGGATAGGCTCCGGCACTCCCCGCCACCCTCGTTAGGATAAGCGGCAAAGAAAATGGATGGATGGATAAACATTTTGTTTCTTTACAGCACAGGTGTCAAACTCAAAGCCTGGGGGCCAGATGCGGCCCAAGACATGATTTTATGTGGCCCCCGAAAGCAAATCATGTGTATCGACTTCTGTGATTCTTGTTCAAATCTGTACCAAAAATATCAAATTATCATATCGTTCAAGTATTGCAAGCGTTTTCTACGTGACCAAACATCAACAATAGTTGAAAAACCCATTCCCCTTTATTTCTCGATTGCAAAAGTAATCCATAAATTTCACGTGTCAATATGATGAGGCGATAAACGATTTTTATGGTCACAACGGCCCTCCGAGGGCAACGGGAACTGCAACGTGGCCCGCGACAAAAATGAGTTTGACACCCTTGCCTTGCAGTCTCATCACGTTTGATTGTTTTTATACGGTGCAGTGCTACTTTTCTTTATTAAAAAAACAAAAAACATTTCTATTTAGTGCTAATATGACTTATTTTTAAGTTCAATACTTTGACCATTTTTAAATGCAAAGACTTCCGTCTTCACGAAGCAGAATCACGTTCCATTTTCCAAATTTGTTTCCCCCCCCGCATCTTTTCTCATATCGAAGCAACTTTGTGTATGTTTTTGTGCGCCTCCGCCCTCGCATCTGCACGATTTGTTTAGGTTCCCACTCGGCTCCTTTTCGTCCCAACGAGCGACTCGTTACTTGACACCTCGTGCCGTTTTGGACGTTTGTGTATCTGCCGCGTGATAACTCGCATTTGCCACCAACATAAACATTTTCAAGTCGGCGTCCGGTGCTATGTTTGCTTTGAATGCGGTGCACGATCCTTGGGAATACATAAATATTTTAAATAGCATTTGTGCGTGATTTTCAAGTGAAATTGCTCGCGTCTCGTGACGATCGTCTTCTGCGGCGCTTCCGGCACGCAGGAGCACATGCCCACGTTCCTGTTCAACGGCTACGAAGACCTGGACACGTTCAAGCTGCTGGAGGAGGAGGACCTGGACGAGCTGAACATCAAAGACCCCCAACACCGGGCGGTCCTGCTCACGGCCGTGGAGCTGCTGCAGGAATACGACAGTAAGCGATCCGGAAGTCGAACGGCTCGGTTCCGTTCAATTTGTCGTCGCGAAGAATAGATGCCGGAGTGGCGCGGATAAATGGTTCCATCGGGAGTCAACTTTTTAGTTTTTAAAGCCTCCGGTGGCTGGATTGCATCCCGCCAGGTCGTCCCGAGGCTTTTCCGTGCCGCTACAACGGTTGCGCGCTAAAGTCGCCACGCTAACGCAAAGCCCTTCTCCGCGTGTTTGCCGTTAAGTCGGACATTTTTGTTGTTGTTGCTTTGAATTTAGGCTTGCCTCAAACTTCCATCTGTCTCTTCATGACGCGCGCCCACTCCCACCCAACAACGAGGCGCTCAATAGTGGCCGTATCAGCACACTATCTAAAGGGAAGAAGCGTTTTCAGGAATATAGAAATCGCTAGCTAGTTCACCGTACGTTGTAATTAGGCCAAGTGACCGCTAATGCTACATAGTTGTCAGTCATTGCACATTATTAGCGATTATCTCCAAAGATGTATAATGGATTTAGAAACAAATAGTGATGCCGCAGTTCTCTACCACAATCCGTTCGAGAAGTGATTTGTTCAAAAACCAAATCGATGTTTCCCATTACAATGAATGGAAAAAGAAATAATGCGTTCCAAGGCTAATAAATTCTGCTTTTTAAAGCAGAATTTTAGCTTTTCCTGATTTAAAAAAAAAAAAAAATGCATAGTACAAATGCATGTATAGTTTAAATACATTATTTAAGAAATATATTTATTTTTTGCTTAAAATGTATGCTCTATTAGTAGAGTACGCTAGGCTGGGAGTGTATTGCTGTATCTGTAGCGACTTGACCCCAAGCCTTGTAAACCTTTTTGATGAACAAAAGTGCAGAATAACTTTAAACAAGCAATTTGCCTTCTTTGGTGCCATGATTGGGGTTTAATACGGTAGTCCTCCATAAGAAAAAAAACAAAAAACAACCGTCAGTACCGGGACACGTCTGTGGACGGAGGCTGCATTATACAGAATAACAATTTTTTTTTTCAGGGGGGCACGTTCGAATTGACAATAGCAAACCGCGACGTGGGTGGGTCAGCTGCTTGGCCGCGCGCAATATGTTATTTCCGGGTTTGGGGCGTTTGAGTACCAATTTTCGTTCGAAAAGAGATTTGTTCAAAAACGGGTACGTTCGAGAACCGAGGTTTTCCTGTCTTGGAATTCACTTGTCAGGGTCTTCAAAATGGTTGGTTTATTTAAAGGTTAAAGGTTGAATACATCCCATTTTCTGAACGTCCAGGCAGCAGCGACCCGGAGCGCGGCGGCTCGTCGGGCTCCCAGGAGAAGCTGCTGTCCGAGGGTCGCGGTCTGATCGGCGACTCCCCTCGGGACTCCGGTTGCTACGAGAGCAACGAGAACTTGGAGAACGGTATGAAAATGGCCGCACTGGAATTGTGTCGGGTTTGTCACTCCACGGCGTCGCGCTTCTGCGTTCGAAATCCACCCGTCCCGACCCCCTCGAATGCCGCCTGATAATCAGTCGGGTTTTTCACTCGATCCATCCCGCCGCCTCCTTGCCTTTGTCGCTCCAGAGCCGGCTTTCCCAAACTTTGTCAGCTCAAAAACAAATTTTTCAAAAATACCGGATGACACATAACACATGAATATACACCCGCCCCCCACCCTCATCATATGACTTTCGGCAGCAGTGGTTAGCATGTCTGCATCACACTTCTGCGGTTTGAAGTTTGATTCCGGGCTTTGTCGAGTTTGCGCATTCTCCTGGCGCTCGCGTGGCTTTTCCGCGGGTCGTCTGCTTTCATCCCACATTCACATATTAATAAATCGTGATGGTTTTCTGGATGCGCCTTGCCATTTCCTGACAACCAGTTGAGTCTGTACCTTTCTGACTTTTTTTTAATGAAGAAAATTTGGAATCTCAACAATTTTATAACATACAGAAGTAATATGGTTTTTCTTGTAAAATCATTTTTTCTTCTTTTGATCCTTAATTTTATTTTTTGAAAGATTGGGAGAAAAAAAGTTTCCTCATGAATTTGTAATTCAATTTTCATATTTGAACTGGTTCATATTATGACCGAATTGCATATTTTTCTTTAAAAAAATTCCAATGCAATTATTACACTACTTTTTTAATATTTATTTTTCGTCTGACGCCATGACATGTAAATTGACTTATTTTCATCGTCACACAATTTCTTACGGAAATATTTTTGGCCTTTTTTTTTTTTCCTGGAAAAAAATAATCATCACATAGAACATCACAATGAAACATATTTTCATATTTTTTATGATTGCATTTTTTAATTCATAAAAAAAATCTTACCATTAATGCACACTGTACATGACAATAATGCACTTGAGCCTTTTCCTCGGTGAATGCCTGACCCAAGAGAAACTCTCACAGGACCCAAATTGTCTTCCGAGCCACAGATTGGGAACCCCTGCTCTGGTGCACCCCCCCCACCTCTCATGGCATACTTTTCACTCTTTTTTTTTTCTTTCCACCCTTCATCACTCTTTCCGTCCTTGTAGGGCTTCTGTGCCATCAGTACCGAAGTCTGCATGTAACCGGGAAGGATCCCGGCCCCGGACCGCTAAGCCTAGCCCGCCCGCTGGGGGCGGCGCCGGGAGCGCACGGCCAAAGGGGGCGCGCCTCCCCCGTGCGCACGACAAGCGTTCTCTCGAGAACAAACTCTTTGCCGATCGAAGGCTTCCCGCCTGTGGATTCCACATTGATGACGGTGTACAAGGGGGACGGTGACGAATATTTCTGCTAAGTTAGCCGAGTGGCGCGACGTTATTGGGAAGTCCGCGGTCCCGATGGGCCTCGTTTCATAGAGACTGTTCCGCACAGCGCCAGTTTTGCATGATGTGCCTAAACCCCGTGGAATTATTTTTTTCAAACTAAAAGAAATCCTGCTTTTATGAAGCTTTTCCATGACTTTGTGTCCATTTTCGAGAGCGCTGGAGCGCCCCTGTTTGCCGTCTTTCTCCCGCGTATTTTTTCCACATGTCCTTAACCCGTAAATCACACTTCTGTCAAAAACCGCTTTCCTTTCTGATTGCTGGTTTTCAGTGTAAATCGTCGCCTTTCACTCCGTTGTGGGTGCGGGTCGGTCCGGGTCGTTCTGTGCCACAATACGGATTGCAGCTGTGGATTTAAAAGTAAGAAAGAGAGAGGGGAAAAATGTCCTGACCAGTCCCTCCGCACCCCCCACCCCCAAAAGAAAAAAAAACAATAAAGATGGTTCTGCTTTCTTTTTGTTTGGCCTCCCGTTTTCCTTCTCACGCCTTTAAAATCTTCACATTCTGCGTTTTCGAAAGAAGTATATTCACAATTTCTAACTAATCACTCTCCATCTCATCTTCTATTCTATAAAACTGTACAGACATTGTTGAGGACAACCATATTTTGTGTGCAATAATCAAAAATTTTCATCGCTGGACGTTTCCACAACTAAACAGAAATTCACTTAAAAAAAAAAAATCAAGATGCCATCATGGCTTCGGATACTTAAACACTGAACATCAGTTGTGT
Organism: Syngnathoides biaculeatus; assembly: GCF_019802595.1. NCBI lineage: Eukaryota > Metazoa > Chordata > Actinopteri > Syngnathiformes > Syngnathidae > Syngnathoides > Syngnathoides biaculeatus. The sequence continues at coordinate 8,761,877 of NC_084662.1, read as the reverse complement.
CAAATTCATATTTATCGCGGGCTACATTGTAGTTCCCGTTTTCATTCTGAGGGCCGTTATGACTGAAAGCATGGAAATTTTTATTGACCCATCATATTTACACATTAAACGCATCAACTAGTTTTGGAATCAGAAATCAAGGGTAAATTTGTCTTGTGAACTATTGTTGATGTTTGGTAACACAAAAATGCTTGCAATATGTCAATGTCATCATTTATGATATGATAGTTTGAAATTTTGAACAAAAATCATGAAGTTGATTCACATGATTTGCCTCCGGGGGCCACATAAAATCGTGTGCCGGGCCGCATCTGGCCCCCGCGCCTTGAGTTTGGCACCTGCTAATTTGACTTCCTGTATTGGACTAACACAATATTTCTACTTTTTTTTTTTTTTTTTTTTTTGGTTGCCGTTCCATCTGTCGAACATCTCTCTGTCCCATCCCATTCAAACTTTCTCCCATCACGCTTTGTAAACGGCACCGACGAGCCGGTAAGTCGCTCTCGCTTTTCATTCTACCGCGCTCGGTGCCGCCCGTCGCGTCATTTGAACGACTCCCAGCTAATCCTGTTTCATAATGACGTACGACTTGCTACTTGCAGAGCTGTTCTCTATTAAACGGGCGGATTTTTGATATTTGCGGGCGATTACGGTACTCAGTGACGAAGAATTTTTTTTTTTTTTTTTTTTTTTTTTTTTTTTAAACTTTTGCAGGCAAGAGCAAGAAGGCGTCCCGCTCCGGTCGCTCTTCCGCAGTCCACTCCCCGGATTTCGCCACCCTCCCCATGAGCATCTCCAGCGAGGCCGTGCAGCAGAATGCGAAAAACCAGCGCTCCAAGTTCCCCAAAATCCTCTTCAGCAAGCCCTCCCTGAAGGGTTTCAACCTCCTGGGTCGCCGCAAAGCCCAGAGGCGTTCCCCCATCCCGGCCAGTCGTAGCTGTGAGGACCTGGACGAACCCTTCCAGCCCGCCGCATCGTGGAAACGCTCTCGCTCCCTGGGAGATCTGGACTGGGAGCAGAGGAACTTTGACAATGTGGAGGTTGAACTCGCTAAAAGAGAACCCAGTACGGATCCCGGTCTCCCCGTAAAGGTCTTAAAAGAGGAAGGTTCGCCAGCTTGTACTGGGACTCCACCAGTGAGTCCCAAACCAAGAGTGGACAGACCCCCTGTGCCCTCGCAACTGCCCTTGAGGCCGCCTTGTCCCGCCACCGGGGCCCCGAGTCCCCCCGAGTCCAGTGCGAGATGTGAGAGGGTCATTCGGACTCACCCCAAAAAGCCGCCGGTACCGCCTCCCGTTCCCGCCAAGAAGTCCAGAGAGAGACTCTCCAACGGGCTCTGCCACTCCCCGCTCTCCGTGCCCTCATCGCCGTCCCCCGGCCCCTCCCCGACGCACTCGCTCACCCGCTCCCAGCCGAGCAGCCCCGTGACGCGGCGGGGCGCCGGCCCGGCCCCGCCCCTCCCCGCCAAGACGCCGAGCACCCCCGGCGGCCCCCGCGACGCCTCGGAGGAGGCGGGGGCGGCCGCCGCGCCCCCGTGGCTCTCCGACCTCGGGGGCAAGGTGGCCGTGACGAGGAAGCTGTCCCATTCCAAGACCGGTCCCGACCTGCTCACCTTGCTGGAGCAGCGACTGCAGGCCGAGGGCATCGATCTCACTGAGGAGCCGTATTCGGACAAGGTACGCGTGACGTCGAAACGGGTCGCTGCTCGTGGTGGGGGGATAAAAATCTGAAACTTTTTATCGCTTACATTATTATTACATGTAATTATTCATTTTTTTAACATGTTAATAATTAGAATATTAATTTATTAAAATAATGAAAAATATTTTTTATTTAATTATTACAGGTATTACAGGTACATCTAAAAAAATACAATTAAGTCAAAACCTTATTTCAGTTTGGTAGTTCTTTTTAAAATATAATTAAATACATTTGATAAAAATAAATTAAATAATTTTAGAAATGAATTCTTTAATTATTACAAGTATAACAGGCTTAAAAGCTTATTTTAGTTTGGTAGTTCTTTAAAAAAAAAAGAAAAAAAAATTAATTATATAAAATAATAAAACTAAAGGTATTACAGGCTTACAGCTACATCTAAAAATACTATTGTGTCAAAAGCTTATTTTAGTTTGGAGGTTCTTTTTAAAAAATAATAAAATTAAATAAAAATAAAATAAGATAATGAAAATATTTTTATTATTACAGGCTTACAGGTACAGCTAAAAAAATACAATTGTGTCAAAAGCTTATTTTAGTTTGGAGGTTCTTTTTAAAAAGTTATAAAATTAAATAAAAATAAATTAAATAAGATAATGAAAATATTTTTATTATTACAGGCTTACAGGTACAGCTAAAAAAATACAATTGTGTCAAAAGCTTATTTTAGTTTGGTAGTTCTTTTAAAAAAATTATGAAATAAATTTGATAAAAATTAATTAAAATAATAAAAATAATTTTCATGATTTAATTATTACAGGTATTACATGCTTACGGGTACATCTAAAAAAATGTAATTGTCAAAACCTCATTTTATTTTGGTAGTTCTTTTTAAAAAGTGAAATTCCTATCAGAAAGTTGAGCTTCACGCGTGCACACTGAAATATTTTGTGATGTCACAGTGTGATATGCCTTATCAGTTGCATAATTTTGCAGATCAACATTTCGTTCGGTGGGTGCGTCTCTCACAATCAGTGCTGCAACTTTCTGGCTGTTTTGGGCTCATTTTGGACACTTCCAGAGGTCCTAAGAAAATAAAACATTTGGTTGGCACGTCTATCATGAGGAAACCAAAAAGTTTAAATAACCCCAAAGGACACAGGAAGTCAGCCATTTTGGCGGCGAGTGCCATTTTGTGGCTGTTTTGACCATTTTACAGATCTCTCCAAGACAAAGTCGTCCGAAGAGAGCGCGCTGAATATTTGCCTTTTGGCTGTCCTTCTCCTGCAATCTTTTCAAACATTTTCTCAACACGCCTCCGCTCCACCTTCTGCCAACTCAAACCGGACTCCCTTTTGGAAGTCATTCCATCAGCATACCAAATGTGTTTATATTCATAACAGCCGATGCCGTCTTCTTGCCATGAGGGAGTGTTTGCCGAAGTAATCAATTGTCTTGCGCCCCCCACCCCAGCACGGCCGCTGCGGCGTCCCCCGGCCCCTGGTGCAGCGCTACTCCGAAGACCTGCAGCAGCCCGTCAAGGAGGTGGCCTCCACCATGGATCAGCTCAGAGTCCGAGAGCTGCGCAAGCAACACCGCATGGCCGTAAGGACGCCGAGCTCCAATGATCGCGACCGATCTTGTACTCCGTTGTAGAGACGCAGCTTTCAATACTTGTTCAACATTTCAATTTCAATTATTTTTTTGTGGCATGAGTCACAGCTCCCCCGCTATACAAGTTTAGCCCCTACGCAAATCGCGACGTGCATTTAGCTAGCTATTGAAGCCCACGCTGGTGCCGTTGCTTTAGAGCGCCTCGTTGTAGGCCGTGAGTGGGCGCACATCACAGAGGGAGAGCGAGGGATGTTGGCCACTGACTTGACAGTGAAGAATTTAAATTTTCACTTTTTGCCTTTGCTCTAAAGTGCCCACATCGGTATGAAGCCCCTCACCGCATGCTGACTGATCCATCTGACTTGAAAAGTTTGCTTGTTCCACTTTCCGTCGATTACATGCGTGCACTCGTGGCCAACAATGATGCGCTCTAAACCTTCCACACCAGTTAAGTATCGAAACGGAGGATGCTAGCTAGCTAACTGCTCGCTGCATTTGCGCTAGATACCCGCAGCAGACTGCATGTTCTGATGCGCTATTCGTGTCCTCAGATCCCTTCCGGCGGTCTGACCGAGATGTGCCGGAAACCGGCGGCGCCGGCGGGCAGCGTCTGCACCGTCTCCGACTGGCTGGTGTCCATCGGCCTCCCCATGTACGCCTCCAACCTGGCGGCAGCCGGCGTGGACTCGCTGAGCGGCGTGGCCTCGCTGACGGAGAGCGGCGCCTGGGAGGCGGGGGTGCGCGACCGCAAGCACGCCCGACGCATGGTCGGCGAGGCCCGGCTGGTCGCCGAGCGCCGGGACGTGTAATCCCGTCGCCGCCGCCGCGGTCTGGGTGCAATCAAAAGTATCCGGCGTTCTGCACACGAATATTTCCTATTTGTCAAGACAAGTTTTACAGCACCCTTTTCTCAAAATGTTTACGGCAACTCGGAGACTTTCCCGGATGATAAAAGGATATTTTTATTTTTATTTTTTTTTTTTGTAAAGAGAAATGCAGAAGTTGCTGTGAAGGAAAGACACGCCCCCCCAAGAGACTTTGCTGGCACTCCGCCATTTTGTGGAACGGACTCTTCACAAGTGCGTCGCTTCTGAAAAGTCCCTTTTCTTGAACCACTCACCAAAAGTTAGGGGTGACATGTCGCACAATGAACGCTTGATCGTGCAGTCAAAAACTTGAAATGATGTTCGGCCGTTCTGAACGGTAGAGTGCAGTTTGAGTTCATCCTCCCTAACTTTTTGCGCGTCGCGTATTTTCCGCCGCCGAGTTGACTCCCGTTGTTGCTTTGCAGATGCCATTAAGTGACACGTGGCTTCCTTTTTTATGACTATTTCTGTATACGGGGAGTCCTCGGCCTGCGACTGCGATCCGTTCCTGCAGTTAGCGACTTATTTCGAATTTCGACTTAAGTCGGATTCCACCATTAAAGTCAAAATACTTTGAATAAAAAGCAAATACATTGAAATAGGGAAGGCTGTGCTTAGCTATTGCGAAGGAACCTGGTCCTCGCTCCTCCACATCTCGACAAGTTTCAAAGAACCTGGACGGGGGACGGGCGTTGTAAAGTCGAAACGTCTCAGATCGAGATAGTCTTAAGCCGAGGACTCCCTGTGCTAGTTTCATTTTCACGCGTCTTTTTGGAAAGTCCCGCCGGGGTCATTGCCGAGCGCCGTTCCCGACGTACCCGGACGAGGTTTCGGACTCGGCGATTTGCCTTCGCCTTATCAGCGGATCGTGATGTTGCCGTAAATTTTAGGGGGAGGCCTTTATTATTATTTTTTTTTTAATCGCTCAACGCGGCAAATACTGACAATTTATTTCAATAACGTGAAGACGATTTTTTTTTTTTGTTTTTGTTTTTTTTTTCAGTGGTTAAAAACACACAAGACCTTAGTAAGAATATCCAAAGAGAGACAGTTGACGTTTAGAATGAAGCAGGATTTTATGAGGTCCCGGGTTCAATCCCGGACCTGCCTGTGTGGAGTTTGCACGTTCTCCCCAAGGTTTCCTCCCACGTCCCAAAAACATGCAACATTAATTGGACACTAAATTGCTCCTAGGTGTGATTGCGAGTGCGGCTGTTTGTCTCGATGTGCCTTGCGATTGGCTGGCGACCAGTTCAGGGTGTACCCCGCCTCCTGCCCGTTGACACCTGGGATGGGCTCCAGCACTCCCCGTGACCTTTGTGAGGATAAGCGGCTCAGAAAATGGATGGAAAGATGGATGGATGGAACCATGAAAGTGAAATCGGCCTGAGGTTAAACAGTAAATATATTCATGGTAAGATTTGAAACATTTTCTTTGTATTTGTAGATCGTTCCGAACATAATTTATGATTTTGAAAAATATTTTTTCAGAAAATTTCCAATGGGATTTATCTAATTTGATCATTTTGAAAATGAAAATTTTGTAGTTGAATTCATTTTAATTATTATATATATATATATATATATTTTTTTTTTATTCCTGGAACCCACCATCTATTACCTTCTATTTATTAATTTTACCCAAGCCCCCCCAGCTTTATCTTCAGAGTCACGAATCGTGTAGAATTTTCTAGATTCCGCTGCGTGCGAAATCCGCCGTCAGGGTCATTGAAACGTTTCTTTGCGGATGGCATCGGGTGGAAAGCTGCAAAAAAAAAAAAAAAAAATCAGGGAGAAAACGAAGGCACAATTGGCGTGAAACCATGCCAAAAACATCTTTTTTGTTGTTGTTTTTTTACCTTTTTCTTATTCCCAGGAAAGAGAATGTGTGAAGCGCCCCCCCCCCCAAAAAAAAAATAAAAATAACACGTGGAGATGCGAGACGGAAAGTGTTTAATAAAACAGTTTAAAAAATGAGATACTGACACTGTAAATGCACTTTAGAGGGTGACTTAATCTAGCTGAGACTTTGACTTTTGTTAACGTGGAAGTTTTTGGCGGCTCCTTAACGAACGGCGAGCGTAACAACGGAGTAATAAACCTTTTTCCCCTAATCACTCCCACTTTTTTTTTTTTTTTGCACCATCTTAATTACATATATGAAATGCTACGCAGGCCTTGCACATTCTATATATGTAATTGATATTTAAATAAGTTATTTCCCCCCCCCCGACCCCTTCTGGTTTCCTTTCCATATCTTATCGACTGTAATTAGCTGTATCATAAGAATAGCAATATCTTCCTGCGTCATGCGTATTGCTTTAGCCAGTGACGGCGCTGCATACACTTTGTATTGTAACATATGTGTACAAATTCTTTTATTTGCTTCTCATCTACTTCATGATTGTCCATACAGATTTGCTTGTGTATTGAAATAATAATAAAAAAAATGTCCATAACTTTGTCGTTCACAACCATAATAATAATAAACTGTTTCTTGCCATATGCTGCCCTTCTGCTATGGTTTGGAATGAAAAAAAAGTTTTTATCAGTGTTGTTTTAGGAAATCTTCCAGCAAGGCTGCATACTTTCAATTCATACAAATTTGTTTATGCGTGTTCCCCCCACCCAGGAGAAAAAAAGTATTTAAAAAAAAAATGCTCTTCTCTATATAAAACACAGATGTCAAACTCGAGGCCCAGGGGCCAGATCGGGCCAGCTGCATGATTTTATGTGGCCTGCAAAGGCGAATCACGTGTGTCGACTCCTGTGAGAGTTGTTAAAATCTGTACAAAAATTTCAAATTGTCATATCATAAATGATAACATGGAGGTATTGCAGGCATCTTTGGCTTACCAAAGTAGGAGTCCGAGTTCATAAGTTTCACGTGTAAATATGATGAGGCGATGAAAGGTTTTTATGGTTTCGATCATCATGGCCCTTCTGAGGGAAACCGTAACTAGGATGTGGCCCATGACAAAAATGAGTTTGACACCCCTGATGTAAAATATGACAGAAAAATGTCTCCTGCCTGACTCTCCATTAATTGGCTTTTCTTTTTTCAGTTTTTTCCCCACAAATTTGAAATTTGGTTTCAACAATTTCATAAAAACTGTTAAAATATTGAAGCATATATTGCCTTGAGCCAAAAAGATTGTAAAATTAAATCTAACTTATGGAACGCCACCAGTTTTCCATCACAGCGGTACTATGTAGAGTATAATGTAGAAAAATGTGTTGTTCTAGTATAGAGCCTTGTGGAACACTGCCAGTTATCTACAGGATGTCCTGAGTAAATAGTTAAAAAAAAAAGTGTTCGCCATGACGAAAAGATAAAAAAAAAATGCTAAGTAGCTAACCACCACTTAATGCTAAAACACAATGCTAAATGCCATCAAAGGATAGATGAAAAGTGTTCATAATTGTGTAACAGTAACAGTTTGTGAATACTAATGGTGCATTGAGCATGTACAGTGACAAGATATGTTCTCCCTGTGCCTGCGTGGGTTTCCTCCCACATCCCAAAAACATGCAACAAAAATTGGACACTCTAAATTGTCCCGAGGTGGGATTGTGAGTGCGGCTGTTTGTCGCCACGTTCCCTGCGATTGGCTGGCGACCAGTTCACGGTGTACCCCGCCTCCTGCCTGACGATAGCTGGGATAGGTTCCAGCACTCCTGACCCTTGTGAGGATAAGCGGGTAAGAAAATGGATGGATGGATTATGAATTGAAGAAAAATCCGCAAGTCGCGAGTATGCGGGGGTGCACTTTTGTTTGTGTTGGGTGAACCACCTGATGGCGCTGTTTCCCAACCCAAAGCGCAAAATGTTGGCAGTCGGAACTTTTGACTGTACAGTACTCCTCCTCCTCCTTTTCTTCTCCCTCTCTTTCCACGTTCAGTAATCTGACACCCTTTTTTTAAAAAAAAAAAATAATGTGAGGGGAAGGAGGGGGAGTCAGAGAAAGAAGAAGGAGAAAGAAGGATGGACCCTTGAAGCAGTTTCCATACCGGAGCGCGCTTAGCGAGTCAAGCCGAGCGAGGAGCCTCCTCGAGCGGACTGGTTTGCAGGAGAGGAGCCCGTGACGGGTGGGCGGGTGGGGGGTGGGGGAGAAATGGGGGGGGATATTTTTTTGAACCATTTTTTGTCGTTGTTCCTCCGTCCAAAGTAGGACTTGCCGATGGTTCTCAAATGGGTGACTTCGCACGGCGCCTTGTGAGGAGCAGATGATGAAGAATTACAGCGTCGGTCCGACTCACCACAGCAGCAGCAGCAACCAGCAGCAGCAGCAACAGCAGCAGCAGCAGCAGCAGCAGCAGCAGCAGAGCCCCCATCTCGCCCACTTCAGGGACCACCGCAACCAGCACAAGTTGTGCTCGCTCGCCTCGCTCCCCTGGCGCTTCTCCCTGCGAGTTTATGGCTTCTGCATGGCGGCGCTCTTCCTCTTCTGCCTGTCCTCTCTCTTCTACCAGCTCAACGGAGGACCCCCCAAAGTCCTGCTGGACATACGACAATATCTCGGTGAGGACCTGATTCTTCATCTTCTTCTTCTTATTATTATTATTATTTGATTTGATTTGATTTTAATCCGTGCGCAAAGGCCGATGAGGTCAAATCTCTGCCGCGTGCGTAAATCTGTCGGGAACCAGTTTTAACTTGGACGCTTTTCTAACGACCGCATCTTTCGGATTTGCGCGTCCGCGAGTCTCACTTTTGCACAACTTTCACTTTTACACCGTCCGCGCGTGCGCACATCTCACAGCTTTTGCGCTATTTAATGTCCACAACGTTCTGGGTGTCCAACTTTCACTTCACTTTTGCTCTTCTACTCGTGGACGTGCGTCGGTCACTTCAATTCGAAGTGTGCAACTTGAACTTTGCAAGACTGACTGATTGCGTTTGCACACTTTTACTCTGTTCTGCGTCCAATCATCATATTTATACTGCAATTTGTGCACAACTGCCCCATTTTCCAACATTCACCAGTTCAGAGTATTGTTTACAACTCCCACATTTACGACTTTTAACCTTTCCGCGCTTTCCCTTTTATCCCACGACAACAACACTGTTTTTGCACGGTTCTACGTCTACCGGGTCCGTTTGGACTCTATGATCCGCGGCGTTGCCACAGATACCTCGAAAAGCCACCTCTGCACCGACGGTTTATTACCACGTCCATATAGATGAAAATATTACATAATGCAAGCAGTCAACATCCAGTGACGCGTGTCTTTTTAAGGGCGTCCAGTGATTAGATGATTTATTTACCTTCTGGCGGTTCGTGTTACTTTTGGCCCGCGGCGTGGCGAGATGAAGGCGAGGGTCGGCGCACGGGAATGTGGGTGTGCGTCGGCGCGGGAGAATAGCGGCTTGGTTTCGCCGGGGACGCCGAGGAAGGTAGAACAGGGGCTTTTTTGTTCCGCCCGACCCGGAGAGAGGGGGGGGGGGTTTGAGGATGTCACTCGGCGTGCAGTGGGAGAAAGGTAGCAGACCTTTCGGGTTCAAGGGGGTCAAGCGTTTGACCGTTGGGGGTATGCAGATTACAGCTAAACCGTGGTGCAGGGTAGACCGCCGGTCTAACACGATTTTGGTGAACTGGGTCAAGGCACAGGCGGACAGATTTGAGTCTCCGGCGGTTATCGGCAGCTGGTTCTGTATAAAACTGCTCACGTCGTGGCCGGAGAACGGACAACGCGCCACCCACGCACAAATCGCTGCTCTTAGTCATCGTCCAAATCTGCGCAAAGATGTGCGGAAAGATGGGAAAATAGATTTTTATGCCGCATCAGGACAGGAGATTTATGTTGTTTAAATCGACGACACCAGTCCTCCCGATTAGTTACTTAAATCTGTAAAAATATGGGATTGATTTGACTACTACTCCGTGTTCAAGCGGTTCCTGATGAAGCCAATAAAAGTGGATCAACTCCACAGTTCTGTCCTTGCAAAACATCTCCGCGAGCTCCCGCGGGGATCGCTAACCGGTCAGCAAACGCAAAACATTCTGCCTTTTCAAACGTAATACCTTTTTCGCTTTCCAATCGCCCGACCAAAAGTCGTAAAAAAGAGCGGACCCGGCTGCCAGTTTCACAAAGAACACGGCCGTGTAGCCTTTGAGACGACGCATAAAACTGTGTCGACGGCTGCGTGTGGCGCAAGAACTACTCAGTCGCGTGAGTCCGTCGTCGCTAGCCTGGAAATGCTTTTGTTCAGACACTCCGTCCTAAATTTGGTTCCAGGGTTGTGTGGAAAAACAAGATTTGAAATCTCGTTTTGTCAGCCAGTCCAAGGTGGGTAGGGACCATCCTTGGTAATGACGATACTTTCAAACTGTGCCCACATACATTCAGTCGACGAATAATTATTGGAGGCTCATACTCCGATTTTTTTTTTCCCCCCCTCGTCCAAACACGGACGGGTTAGTGGAACGGAATGGATGAAATTGATGCCAAATGGCTCAACTTTGTTTTCATCTGACCACGGTCCTTTCTCCAAAGGGTTCTGTGAGTCACTGAGTTCAGTGTGGCAAACTTGCTTGCTCATGTCCCTTCTCGAGCAGACCGCCACTCCAAGGTTTCACTCCATCACAGTGAAGGGCGTTATTTTTTTTTTTTTTAGTCTTGGTGACCTGCGTCCCGATTGCCTTAAGATCATGAAGAAGTTCCTGTTGTCCAGTACGTGGAGCCACCTTAATTTTCCGCCGAACGTCCTCACAAGAACCTTCAGACTGAGGGCGCCAATAGTTGTCACATTTTCACCAAACATTTTGCTGATCCCCGACCCGTTCCAGACTTGTGACGGTCTGCAACTTGTGAAGATCCCCAACAATCTTCACTAGTTGTAAGCCCCTCTCACCACACACAAATTTACAAAACCGGCACACAAAACAACCTTATAACGGAGCGAATAACAATATTGACGGAACTCTCTGTTCTCTGAGAACAATCATGGAGTACATTCTTAACTAATGTGGAGTCGTTTGTACGGCTGCAATCTTCGCAAGATGAGTGTTTGTAAGAGGCAAAAAAAATATGTGATGCGATCCAGTTAGGTGAGTAAAAGTGACGCATTAGGTTTAGCAGACGTTCACTGGATATAAGTCAGTCTTGCAGTCGGAATCTGGACTCCATATTCCTGACATGGAAGCGACAACTTCCGAACTGGCGTTACGTTCGGTCCAAATGCCAAAACAACCACATAGCTTGTAAAAACCCTTTCAGGAGACAGGTTGAATATCAGAAACGTACACGACCAGAACACGGGGTTGGACCCAAAGGCACGACTCGGGAGACGTAGAGGCAATTCGGGAAACGTATTTATTCAGTCCGGTGTCGGGGATCAGGCAGGCAGGCAACGGGAGCAACAGTAACAAGGACGTCAGGGGTAGGAGGCAGATCAGCGGGCAGGCAAAGGTCGGTAAACGGGAGATCAGGAACGGCATTACGAGAGTGGGGGAACGAGGCAGGAAGCAAAGATCTGGCAAAGGCCAGACCGTACCTGTGGTTCTATATAACTGGGACGTGATTACTACAGACGACTGCGGCAGGTGCGTGCCGCATCGGGGACGGGTACGGCCGGGACAGGGACCGGCAAGACTATGACACTGTACAGTATGTACCAGTTTCCTTGTTTCTACCCGCTTTCTCCGGTTGGAGGTCGACACGACATCGGCCACAGGCCTACGGTTGTGCTCGGTTTACGGACGCATAAACATTGTTTGTTTTCCGCCTCATGGAAATTTCACTCGGGACAAAGCCCAAATGCGTTAGCGGTCAACGTTCTGTGACTGGACGTCGTGCGCTAATTGGAAATGGGAAGGCTTGACGTGGAATGATGGAAAGAGTTTTTTTTTTTTTTTAATTATTGATTGAACGATAAGTGCGGTCATTACGTTACAATTAGCTCAAGTTCACTTTCAGCACAGAGTTAAAAATAGAACAATCTCAGCCCGTGTTTTTCTCCTATAATCCGGCCATCTTTCGTCGTCCTCTGTTAAACAGGATGGAGCCCGCTAGCCAATGAACAAACCATCTGATAAACATAACCATTCGCCCGCCCCGAAATAAAATTAAAGTACGCTCCCGTCCCTCGGCCTACATCTGTCCAAACAATTTTTTTTATTTTTTTTTAAAGTGACCGTGTTGCGTTCAAGGCTTTCCGATCATAGCTGGCCGGAATGAGAAACTGGTGGGTGGCTGGTCTTGCCACCGCGGGGGTGGTACCATGACTGGATGTCTGCATGAAACAGATAGCCCATAATTTAAAAGATCAGAGCCAGGATAACTAGTGTTCTTGCGAGAAAATTGCGTGTTTGCTTACAACATGTAAATGGAGTGTACGCCTCGACGGCCTCCGCCGACCTTTCATGTCCGCCCGGCTCCGTTTACGCTTCAAATTAGAAACACGATAATTGCAGCTCCTTCACACGTGTTCGCGTCACTTTTTTTGTGTGTTTGGCTTTTGGTTCCCCCCCCCCCACTCTTGTTTATTGCCCCCGCAGCGCGTTTATGCCCCGTTTCTGTTCTTTCCATTTGTTTCTTGGAGCATCAAAGTTCTGAAGGCATTCATTACTCCCTTAATTGGGTTCTCAGTGTGCAGCGTGGCGGTCGCTGGGCGCGTGTTACATGGTGGTCACTCGCAGCGGGCAAACCGTGTTGTCTTTCCGTCTCTATTTCGGCAGACCGCAGAGAAATAAGTGGCGGTTTTCAAAATAGCGGCCTTAAATATACAGACGGAACCGCCGTGCCCCGCCCGTGTTGGTAAAACCATAAGGGACTGGCTTTGAAGGATTTATATAGCATATGCGCCCTATGGGTTCAGTTGAGTTGAACTGAGGCTGCTCGCGTTGAAAAGATCGGAACATTGCTGCATTTGCGACTGCGGAGGACGTCGAACCTTCGCGTTCCCTTCCAGAAAACTGCGGACGCAAGAATGCCATCCCGCGGCTTGTAAAACAGTTGTCAAATATTTTGATCCGTATTTGTTTGCCTGACTTTTTTGTCCTTTTGCAGTTTCACCGCATTCCGTTCACGCTGGTCAACGGCTGGCTCGCTAAGCTAAACTAGCAGTCGGCGGATTTATTCAGTGCGCCTTCCTTCTCAAATACAAACTAAAATGGACTCGTGCACAATACAGTACTATAAAAACACGTCCCAATTGCACATTTTTTCCACGAAACGCTGGCCAATACAGGCGAAGATTGAACTTTAGTTGTTAGCAAAATAAGCTAAATCGACAGTCGACATCACCTCCATTCAAATGGACTTAAACACTAATACACCAGAACCGTAATTCCCACCCTACAGACCGCACCTGGCTATAAGCCTCGGTACACAGAAAGAGTTTAACGCTAGCGTGGCAGTAGCGGTAGCGCGGCACGAGGGTTAAACTCTTTCTGTCTACTGAGGCTTATAACCAACACTAGCACTTGTATCGCATCACTGCATAAACTGCAGCGTTGAAAGCGTGTGAAAAAAGTCGCGGCTTGTAGGCCGGAAATTACACTAATAGGTAATAGGTAATGGTCTACTTATCCAGTCAGTACTCAAATTGATACAAGCATGCAAAGCTGCCCCACAGCTAGCATGGTAAGCTAACTTAGCAGTCATCTCCTAGTTTTACTTCAATCAAATTGGATCAAATTCCGCTAAGAGCAGTCACAGTAGATCTAAATTATGAAGGGTTTTTTTTGTTGACAAAAAGTAGCCAATGATGAGCTGAGTGAGACTTTGCTAAAAAGCATCATAACCTAACATGCTAGCCTACGTGTTTAATCAACGTCCTAGCAATCAAATTGACGGAAATGAACAACAACAGTGGCAAAATACAAAATACACCAATCAAAATGCATAAATATCGGGGCAATATTATTCCATTTTAACGTATGGAGTACAGGGAAAAAAATGGAATTCTGTAGTAAACAAAATGAACGTTAGCATTGGGCTTTAGACTCGTTCTCTCGCTTCTCGCTTTTTTTGTCGTTGTTGTTGCATCTAAAAAAACAAAACAAAACCAAATAATTTCCATGTATTGAACGCATTTCACACAGACTAGAAATAATGCTTCTTATTTCTTTGTGTGGTTCTGCTTTTGTTTTTTGTTTTTGTTTAGGTTCGGGTTTAACGCAGCCCCTCCACATATGCGCGGGCCAAAATTAATCAAAATGAAAACGCAGTCAGTTTGTTTCCTCACAGATTTAAAGCAAAGTAAAACCCGTTAATAACACCGACGATACACAAAGTGTACAGTGGTGCGTTGTGTTAAATTGATCAAACAACTCCCAGCTTATACTGCGTCGTATTTGTAGGAAGCCCCGCGGGATTCGCTGCGTCGCGCTTGTTTTATGACCGCCATTTATGTAACCTAGAAATGGGAATAAAAGCTTGGCTGTAATTAGTTTTGTAGTCGGTACGATAAACATTTGTACGCAAATTGTTTAGTTGAACAGCTTTTCTGTCACACACGCAATACCATAAAAAAATGGATAATATTCCTCGGGGTACATTTCAGTCACGAGCAATTATGCATTTGTATCCTTGTTATTATTGTTATGAAACAAAGGATATAAAAGCTTAAATCTTCAACTAAGTTGCACAAGTTTCAGGCTGCATTCAGTACCATAAACTTTCGGGCGAGTCGTATACCTTGCGGACATTTACATCTGTGCATTTTCTTTGCCGCTTATCCTCACGAGGGTCGCTGTCAACGGGCAGGAGGCGGGGCACACCCTGAACTGGTCGCCGGCCAATCGCAGGGCACATAGAGACAGACAACAGTCGAACTCACAATCCCACCTATGGGCAATTTTTTTAGAGTGTCCAATTAATATTGCATGATTTTGGGATGTGGGAGGAAACCGGAGTGCGTGGAGAAAACCCACGCAGGCAGAGCCAGGATCCAGCCTTGGTCCTCAGAACTGTGAGGCCAACGCTTTTCCAGCTGAGACCCCGTGCCGCCCCAGGCATTTAGATTAAAATTAAAAAATACCAACGCGATGGTCTGTAATACTTTCATTATATTTTTGGTTGTTGTCAAATGAGCAACTGGAATTTCAGTTCTCACAGTTCCGTTGAACTTTTATGACCCGTACAAAACTACTCGACACCTCATTCATCCAAACGTCAGGTGACTCGTATAGTCCGCCGTTTTAGCCTCGTAGCGGATTAGCGTCAGCCGGTGTGAACGCGCAGCGACGGATTGTTATGAGAAGGCAGCATTTTTGAAGCCTCTCGAAGGAATGTGGACGTTCCCCGCGGAAAGCAAAGCTCGCACCACCGTCTCAAAATGCTTCCTCTCTCTCTCTCTCTCGCCCTCTCAAACCGAGCTCTGTCTTGTTCCCGACGTGCCGTTAGCTCCCCGATGTAAGGCCGAGTGCTAAAATCCTCATCTGCCCATCACTTGTCGCACTTCGGGACGGAGATGTTCCCTTTTTTTGTTTTCCCCTTCCTCGTGGTGGTTTTTTTTTTTTTTTTTTTTCTGCGTTTGACGCTCACAAACGTGCTGAAGTTTATTTTCTGACAATTTCCAGATGTTCCGAGGAGACATCTTCCGAGGTTAACAAAGGAGGTCGCTCCTCGCTTCCAGTAGCAACCCTTTTTTCTTCAAAATGAGTTCAAAGGTCATTCTGGGACTTGTTTGGGGTTTTTTTTTCTCCCCGCGTTGCTTCACGTCTCGGAAAAACGTCAGTCCCTTTTCGGCTTCCGAAGCGTTTCCGCCGGTCCGTCCCAGAACAACCTGGCAGCTCCCCGCTCCACTCGTCTACTCCATCTCTCTCTTTCCTTCCGCTCGACTTCCACCCTCGATCCGTCGGATTCGTCGGAATAATCCGCGTCCTCCGCTGCGAGGGGGGGCGGGGGGGGAATATCTACGTCAATCATTTTCTAGATGGAACGCCAGTAAAAATGCCATGTACTTTTGGGACCGCAGGATTTGCCCAAAACTGGCGCTTTCGACATGTTGTCTGTCAATTTGAACAATATTCTTATTGTTATTGTTTTTGCAAAGGATTGGCATACAATGACTACCCGTTTATCGGCGGGATACGTTCCAGGCCCAAAAAAAAAATGGAAATCTGGGACGTATTATATTTCTTTTCGTGCCTTTCCGGTCGGTCTCCATCAAAAGACCTTCAATATTTTTTCTTACAAGAAAGATTTATTTCCAAATCCGTTACACGTTTGAAGAAAATTGATGACACGGCGCAAAGACTGAGAACTGTGTAGTCCTCAACTGTTGAGCTTTCGTGTTGGAACTCATTTTCATGTGTTTTTCTCGTTCTTTTGGGGGGGCTTCCCTAAAACTGTCCCAGTGACTGTGACTCCTCCTCGGCTCCAGAAGAACTTGAGCAAATTTGTTTGCATCAGCGCTTATCTGGCTAGACATGCCGAGACCCCGAAAAGGCTCGTGTAATTTCTCGTTTCCCTGCCCTGAAGAAATGAAACGTTTGCCTTTGGAGGTAAGAAATGCCGAAAAGGTACGATTCCGCTCCGCTCTTTTCTCTTGGTTTTCCTTCTTTCTTTCTGCTTCTCCCCCAGGAAAGCCAAAGAACTGTCGCGGTCTCAGTTTTGGTTTTCGTGTGTTCCACCGGCTTGTGTCCTGATTTTATCGGTTGTGTCCACCTGTTGGTGTTTGCCCTCCTCCCTCGTCTTGACCAATCAGCTCCCTTTAGTCCAGACCTTTCTCGTTGTCTCGTTGGTCTCTGTTTTTCCTGTTTTCTTTCAGTTCTTGTTGACCCGTTGTCCCTGTAGCAGGTTGCTTCGTAGCTCATTGTGTTTTTGAAAGTGACGTCAAGTTTTGAGTTTAAGATGAAGTCATGCTTTGTTACTTTCAGTATTTTTGGTTGTTGCTTTGAGTTGTTTTTAGAAATAAATCTTTTTTTGATTCCTCTACCCCTGCCTTTCCTCCCCGCCTCCCTGCATTTGGGTCCTCCACGTCTTGCCGTGCCTTCCTCGCCCTTGACTAGCCTCGACCGCGACAAGAACGGCATCTGTGGAAGCCAACGCTGCAAGTATTTCGCACTTTTTTTCAAATCGCTCGTACAAACAGAAGCCCGGACCGCCAGGCTGTTGTTAGCGCCGCACTGAGATTCATATGCAAGAAGTTGTTTTGAAATTTCACTTAGCTCGAGCGCCTCGTCGTAGTCTTCACCCTCTGTAGATGTTAACCCAAACTGTTTTTTGAGGGGCTGAGCGCTCCCAGCGGAGCGCGTGAATAAAAGCTTTGTCGGATCAGTCCGAACTGGACCCTGGTGGGTTATTATCACCGCAAATATTCCTGCGCCGCTCGAAAGGCAGGAAAGCCGCGAGCCCCGCAAGAAGTCACCGCCGGCTCAAAACTCTCTGGGAGTCAGACGGCCATGGAGGCCCTCGTGGCTCATCTTCGGATTTTCTGCTTATATCAGACGAAAGTTCTCACAATTTGTACTTCCTGATTAAACTCCTTTCACACATACTAACCTTTCGTTTCTCTTCAAATGTACTGGGCCTTGAATCAAATCCATCCATTAATTTTCTACCGCTGTTCCGGATTGGGTCGCAGGGGGAAGTGGCTTCAGCGAGGATACCCGGACTTCCCTTTCCCCAGCCCCTTCTTCCAGCTCTTCCGGAAGGGACCCCGAGGCGTTCCCAAGCCAGCCGAGAGACGTAGTCTCTCCAGCGCGTCCTGGGTCGTCCTCGGGGTCGCTTTCCGGTGGGACGTGCCCGGAAAAACCTCACCTGGGAGGCGTCCGGGAGGCATCTGGATCAGATGCCCCAGCCGCCTCATCTGGCTCCAGGCACAGTCCCTCGACACCGAGCCCCTCCCGGGTGACCGAGCTTCGCACCCTGTCTCTGAGGGAGACCCCAGACACCCTCATTTCGGCCCGCTTGTATCCGGGATCTTGTTCTTTTGGTCACGACCCACAGCTAACGCCCATAAGTGAGGGTAGGAACGTAGATCGACTGGCAAGTTGAGAGCTTCGCCTTTCAACTTAGCTCCTTCTTTACCACCTTGAAACAAATGTTGCAAAGCTGTGCAGTACTGTGCCAGCTAGCATGATGCTCCCGCGCGTGGGAAAGATTTAAAACATCGCCACACCTTCAACACACAAACAATGTAAAAACCCTGCCCGGTGTTTCAATTGCATTCCAAGCTTGCAATGTCTTTTGTGTGTTCAAATACATTTCCAGCGTGTTTGGAAGGCGTGTGGACGCTGTAAAATGTATCACCGTTTTTATTTGGCGGATTCCCACCTCCATTCACGCGAAACGGGGCCGGAATGTACGTAATAACAGTGCCCGCATCTGTTAGCACGCACGAGTGCCGCGCCGTGCCGCGCGTATGAATCGACAGCAGTGTTTGTTCGCCGTCGCCGGGCCCGGCGAGGCGGCCTGCGTCGGATCAGCGCCAGGTCCCCGGGACAGGCCGCGGGTGTCACGTGCGGGCCAGATCTCGCGCCTTCGACCTCGAACCCACCGAACAGAGCCGGGTTTAGTTCTGCCGCCCTTTAAGCGCAACACTTCGCTCGCTCCGTGGAGTCGTGTTTTTCCGCTCGTACGTGCGGTCGGCCGCGGCGTCCTCGAATTCGGCTCGGCGAAAGGCCCCCGTTTTGTCTGAATTGCTGAGAAATTGAGTGAAACCAGGGCTTGATGCAAAAATGTCAGTTCCTTTTTTTAGTCTTGTTTGCTTTTTTAATGACCGCTTTGTCATTTCACGCTGCGTAATTAGTCTTCGGTCCACATTGTGTGACTTCGCAGACGTCAGGCTCGGTTTTGTTGTTTCTCTTGTTTTTGCCAAGCCTTTTGTTCTTTGAATCATATGGCGCGTTCAGGTGCAGGGTCAAATGGTGGGAAACGTTGCACTCGAATCTTTCTGTAGCGTTTGTTCTCATCACAGCGAAAGTTGGTGTCCTCAAAACAAAACGAAAAATGTGTATTTAAAAGGTAAAAAATAGCACTCCATAATATTGAACTTAGGAAAAACATAGGAGGCGGCAGCGTTGGCCTCACAGTTCGGAGGACCCGGGTTCGATCCCGGCCCTGCCTGTGTGGAGTTTGCATGTTTTTCTGGTGCCTGGGTGGGTTTTCTCCGGGCACTCCGGTTTCCTCCCACGTCCCCAAAACATGCAACATTAATTGGAAACTCTAAATTGCCCATAGGTGTGATTGTGTTTGTCTCTACGTGTTCTGCGATTGGCTGGCAACCAGTTCAGGGTGTGCCCCGCCTCCTGCCCGTTGACAGCCGGGATAGGCTCAAGCACTCCCCGGGACCCTTGTGAGGATAAGTGGGTAAGAAAATGGATGGAGGGATGGATGGATATATTTTTGACCAAATACGCTGCATCAATTTAATCTCATTGTAGTGACTTTTCTGGTGTCTCCGCCTTCGCCACTATGCGGCAGTATAAGACAGACAGATATATTGTTCACCTAGACATCTCAACTCCTTCCAGCTCATCAGTACAGCACAAATGTCATTCTTAAGGCTGAAGAATGTATGACTGAACAATGCTAGATTGTCAGTCTACATCTGTTGCTGCACCATTTGTGTTAAATCTGTTGCTTCAAGTGTTAGCAGCGCGTCCAACCATCCAACCGAGCCGCATATCCTCACATGGGTCGCGAGGACTGCTGGGGCTTATCCCAGCAATCATCGGGCAGGAGGCAGGGTACACCCTGAACTGGTTGCGAGCCAATCGCAAGGCACATCGAGACAAGCAGTCGCACTCACAATCACACCTAGGGGCAATTTAGTCTCCAATGAATGCATGTTTTGGGGATGTAGGTGGAAACCCGAGAGCCTGGATAAAAGCCACGCAGAGGATGCAAATGCCAGACAGGCGGGGCGGGGTTTTGAACCCTGGTCTTCAAAACTGTGAGGCCAACACTCTAGCCAGTTGCTCTACAATAGCAGCACAACATAAATGGTAATTGGGGTTAGCATTAAGCTAGCAGACAGATGCTAACCCTACGTGACATGGTCATCGAGACACGTCACGTCATTGTTTTGAACTGTACGCATTTTAGCCCGTTTTTGTCGAACTGGTGAATTTCTTGCCGTGCGTTGCTACGTCAACCGCTAATGCCGGATGTCTTTTTGGAGTCAACCGTCAATCCGTTGAACGCGACGAACTTTGCGCTCGTAGCCCGCGAAGAGGCCGGGCTCCCGCGCCTTTAACCGCGCTGGATGTTCTGAAGCTTTGAGCGTCCGCAGCACCTCCTTCAAAGGGCCCGTCTATAAATAAGACCTCGCAGTTCTCGGGAGTAAGCGTTGCCATCTGTTGTTTTATATCGGGGTGGGGGGGGGGGGGCGTCGCTCCTTTTCGCTCGCAACGCATCTCTTCCGCGTTCTCCCATCTGCCGTTGTGACCTTTTGCGACCCCCGTTGCGTTTCGGACTTGACTCTCAGGACTCGGATGTCCCCGAGCCCTCCCCCTCCTCCGCCCCATCCCACTGACATGTGCTCTGCATATGGCACTTGCACTTTATTTGGCACTTGACAAGGAAAATAACGGGGGCGGGAAAATGTGCACGTGGACCTTTTCTTCGGGAGGCTTTCCGATGAAGTCATGGGGGTTACGAGGTGCTTCTTGTGAAGACACACGCGTCCCGTGTGCTCCTGGTAACTAGCGCTTTCATGACCTCGCACATGGACTCTTTGTCGCCGCAAATCGAGGCCTCCGCTACATTAGCCGCTCGCTTGCCTTGCGCCTCCACTTGGATCCGGACTGCCTGGAATCTGGAAAAATGCAAATCATCATTCCTTTTTTTTTTTGTTTGTTTTTTTGTTTATGTTCTTTTCAATCCCGAGGCCAAAGCGCGCATCTTTGTGTCCCGAGCGTTCTCTTGAAGAATTTTGGTGCAAAACAAGGGAGCGGCGGCCGTGGAGCCTGACAGCGCCTTCCATGAAAAGTGATTTTATGGAGCACATCAAGTCGGGCACCGTGTAATTAGCGGCATCTCTTCGCTGACACACATGCACACATGCACTTGTTTTGCTTTTTTGTTTTTTTTGGATGGGGGGGCCTAACTGGTGCCAGCTTTTTTTTTTTTTTTTTTAACCACAAATTACAGAGAATCTTGAAGTAGTGCATTTATAGTTAAGGCATGCAGATGAGCTGGATGGGGCGTCAGGGCTGAAGGTGTCTCGACAGCAGCAGCAGCAGCGGGAATTTTTCCACACACCTGTGCTGAAGAGACAATTTTTTTTTTTTTTTTGGTCCATTTGTTTTTAATAAGAAATATAACAGTTCACGCTTGTTTTAAGGAGGGAAAAAAATACCACACTTGTCTATCAAATGTTTTTTTTTCAGTAAACGAATTAAAAATAAATGCATGAATAAACACCTGACCTGTCCTCATTTTCAATTTCCTCATTTTTTTAAATTAAAGAAAACAATAAAATAACATTGATTTAAAATGAAGTAGTAAAGCTTAATCCAAACTATTTTTTTTAAACATAGATAAAAGTATCCTGAACAAACCTAAAAACATGTTACTGAATTAAAAAAAACATAGCTCACCTCCTCACAAGGTTGACGGGGAGTGCTGGAGCCTATCCCAGCTGTCAACGGGCAGGAGTCGGCGTACACCCTGAACTGGTTGCCAGCCAATTGCAGGGTGCATATGTAACATACAAGAGAAAAGAGAGTTGGTTATATTTTATTTTGATTTTTTTTATTTAAAAAAAATATATATTTTCATTAAAAAAAATAATCAAATGTGTCAGACTGAAGATAAAATTACAATTTGTGAAGCTAATCCAAAACACAATGTGAGGGATTTTGGTGAAATTAAAAAAATATATATATATTATCAAGTCTCTTTTCTCTTGTATGTTACACATAGAGACAAACAATGAATGACCTATGGGCAATTTAGAGTGTCCAATTAATGTCGCATGTTTTTGGGATGTGGGCGGACACCGGAGTCCCAGGAGAAAACCTACGCATCCACGGGGAGAACATGCAAACTCCCACACAGGGAGGCTAGGATTCAACCCGGGTCCTCAGAACTGTGAGGCCACCGTTCTGCCTGGATTAAAAAAAAACAAAAAAAAAAACCAATCCCTCATTTGCACGTATGCTCCTTTTTTGTCAAGCAATTCTGGAGCGCTATGACAAGCTTTTTCTTTTCATTTTTTTTTTGTCCTTGTAATGGCGTCATGCATTCCATCATCGCAATGTGTCGCACTGTTGCTTCATCCGCTGCCATTTTCATCATCTGGATGTTCACATTACCCCCCCCCCCTCCCCGCCACCTCCTCCTTTTGTCTTCCCATTTCTTCTCTTTTGTCTTCCATGACATTTGATTGTGACCGGCTGACCGCGGCAGAGAAAAATACAGTTTTCCTCCATACTGAAAGTACACAAAATTAGACGTCAATACTTGCAGTGACTATAACGGTCCCAGTTCTGAAACTCGAGTTTTTGTGCACAGCGTCCATGACATGCTGACGACGGACGCCGCTGAGCTACTCGCCGACTTTAATGTGATTTAAGACTTACTCACTTTCCAGGCTACTTAAAGTCACATTTGACATACGTGTAAACTGAGAGAATGTCTCATTTAGTGCTGTAATTCAAAGCGAGTCATCCATATTTTTTTTTTATTTTTTTCCCCGTGCGAGGAATGTCCAGCCGGTGAGGAAGCTGCCAGTAATTAATCTTGCGCTGACGTCATCTCGCAAATCCGTTTGCTAGCGCGATTTTTCCCTCCTTGTCTTGCCGTTCTCCGCGTTTTCGCGCCGCTTCCTGACGTGCGTCACGTGATCAACCGAGGGGGAATTCTTTTTCTTCACCCCCCTCCCGCCCTAAAACAAAACACGATTGCGTCATATGAATCACATTTTGTTTCGCTGACCGCCTAAAACTTGCACCCATCTTGTTTGGGTTTTTTTTTTTGCGTATCTCGAATTGCGGGTGACTCAGCGGCAGAACCGCTGAATCCAATAAACAAAAAGATGAGGACACGTCTTGAAAAGGGCTGAATTTCACCCCGCCTTCCCTTTTCCTCCACTTGTTTGAGCGATCCGGAGGCCAGTTTAAGGTCAAACCCAGAAATCGAGCACAGGCAGAACACGTGTGATCTTTCGGCATAAATTAGTGGCGGGGAAGCCCGCGTTCCACAGCCTATTTTTGGATTCCCGTGTTGATTTTTATGGCCTCGCTCGGCGGTCCGTTGCGGTGGTTCCGTCCGTGTTCCCAACCTCGGTTTCCGTCGCCTCCGTGCCACCTCCCCACACCCGACGCGGTCTCGGACACCTACAAAAACAAAGCGGCGGCGGCGGCGTGTCCCATTTTATTTATGTCTAACTTGGATTTGTCTTGACGTGACAGCGGCGTGGGGCGAAGCGGGGGACGAGTGGGCTAAGACCGTGACCTGACTGTAATTGGGGGGGGGGGGTGGCTGCAGTTTTGGGTTCGTCTAATCAATGGGTGGGGTGGCAGCACATACACGTACGTCCCGGTGTACACTGGAACTAGTGTGTTTGCATATGGTGTCAATTATGGCCCAAACGTTTAGTCAAAGCGTGTGGCCATGTTTCCAAGTTTAACAGCGTCACATGTACAATTTAATTGCCTACATGTGTCTTTACATACATAATACTGGTTTAGCAGATTTAAAAATATATATTCCAAGTGATTTTGTGCTCTAAATCTTTCCATATCATTTATTTTCTTCTCTGATGATGGTTAAGCTCCAATTTACACTTTACAACCACATCGCAGAACAGCCTAGGCGTAAAATGCTGAACGTAAATTGACCAAAACCAGAACACAGTTTAGCTAACTTCCTGTGTACTGTATGCTAGCCTAACGAGTATAACTACACTTTGACAACATGTTTTTGAAGCCGAACTTGCTCAGAAAAGTTTTTCACTTCAACTCCGAGAAGGAATGCGCTTAGACCTCCACTACCTTAAGATCGGCTACATCGGAAGACCAATCACAGGGCACGTTATTGAATAACCAACAATGTTGTTGTTGTACCCAAGAACGACGGTCGTTATTCCGTATCAAGGTCCGGAAAGTGAGCCACATCGGCAGGGGCGCTCCGCAGATCTTCCACCGTCGGCGTAGTCGGTTAAGAGATGATGCGTATCGTGGGGGGGGGGAAGTGACACAATAGGCATTTGAACTTGTGACACCAGCCCGAACGGAGTTGCGATAGCGTCGATCTCACGGGCCGCGGGAGTTGGCTTTCGGATTCGGCTACCGGAGGCGGGTAGCCGCCCAACACGATGTCGGGTTTGTAGCCGGCGATCCCGTCTCCGCATCGACGTATGGCGGATGAATGTACGGCTCGATATCTCTGACGGTTTTGCGCAACGCTCTGGTGCACGCTTCTTGCCTTGTCAACTCGTGATTAGGATGTCCGGCAAGGTAGCGCTGAAGCGCGTATTATTTTGTAGGCAAGCAACAAGGAGTTTCGACTCGGCGTGTAGGTGATCAATGGAAGCCAAACAATCCCCCTGTTCAGTGAAGTCCATAAGTGTCAGTGGTGTGCCTTATAAAGGATAAAATGATTCACTGTCCATTTGGAACGTTTTCCATGCTAACATTTAGCAATTTGGCTAAGGTGTTTCCACTCAAAACTCAAAATTCCTTTGGAACGCATCAAAAGTAGGATTGTGTTTGATTTTCTGTCTGAATTAACGCCTAGCTAGCTTCTGGCCTTGGCATTTTGGGGCTGCTGGTTTGATTTGGGTTTTATTTTATATTTGCTGACTTTTGAAATTGTTGCCACTGTAATTTGTAGCTTTTTTTGCTATCAGTGTAGCAACAATTTGTAAAGATGCCATCTGTGCTGAATGAGTTATGTGAGTTTTCACCTTAAAAACGCGATCATACTTGAAGAAGTGACTTGAAACAGATTTTGATTGAGTTTCCACCAACTGCTTCGAAGACTTGGTCAGAAAAAAAAAGTAATTGATGGAATCTGGCACGCGCTAGCAGACAGCTCGTGTTGTAGCATGAAGATTCGTGGAAGCTATCATTTCCTCTATAAAAACAGTTCTAAAAAAGATCCAAAAGACTTCCAACCATGTCTGTCTGTCTCAACCGGTCTGCGCAGGATGTGGTGAGAGATAAAGGTTTGATCTCAACACTCTCCGAACCTGCAATCTGCTTTTACGTAACCGGAACATTCCAGGTTTGCAGTCTGGTGACCTCGTCGTTCCCCCCGACCTCATTGGTTCCTACGTGTTGCTCGGTGGCCTCGCCGACAGTCCGCCGCTTCCCGAGCGTTGCATTCTGGGACTGAAGGAAGAGCTCAAATTCAAAGTCTCTTTCACCCGTACACCCAAGGTCGTGCAATCTGGAATCAAACCAACATTTCTGAGAAAAATACACCGCTAAAATTGTAGCCTCAGAACCAGTTCTAATTTGGGTTGGACCAATAAATACCTCGGTGCGTACATTTGCATATACTCACTGATGCTCATTTTGTTTGAACTATTCTGAGAACGTTTTTTCTCAGAACAGCATGTCGTTACTGACATTTTAATCCTCCAACTGGATGTTTCTATGACAGCCTTGTCACGCCTTCCACTTTGTTGGCAGGAATTTTGTGCCACGAACATCTGAACCAAAGTGCCCCCACATAAAATATGCACAGGAAGAAGCAGCGAAGAAGAATGTAGTCTGACGACGACGACAACAGAAGCCATTCGGACGCCACGGTGCTAAAGTTGCGTTAGCCTCGTTGTGTCGACACATTTTATTGCGTACCAGTGAGAGTACAAATCTCTGTTGAACTCACTGTCGAGGCGCCACATCAGTGTTTGCAACTTCGTGACTTTCCCCAACTTATCTGGCGACAAAGCTTTAGTGCAGTTCTTGGAGAGACTGCGACTCTCGAGAGAGAGCAAGAGATCCTGCGTCCAGACTGAACAGCACTTGCGCAAAGACACCTGTCGCTAACGCTAACATGGCTTGAAATACTGTCCTTCGTTGGTTAGTTTCTGTATTCTCTCAGGCAACAATAGCCCCCTAAAAAAATGCTTCAATGTGTGAAGTTTGTTTTTATTTAGATGGTCTTAACAAGTCCCTCTGGGCTTCAGTAATCTAATTTCACCGCTCGCTTAGGAAGTGATGGATGATTTTATTAGATTTTTGGGCTCTTTTTGTTGTAACTTATTTTTATTTTTGCGGTTTTTGTGGCCGTAGATGCTAATTGGGCTGTGCAACCGCAGGCGAGAAGCAAAGCCACAGATCCTGTGACCCAATAATCCAATTAAGCATTTAGCTTACATGCCTACGCGCTGCCGCATTCCACGTAGCTCGGCCATCAGTCACACATACACACACACGTCAATATGTTTATGTTTGACTTGTCCCCCCCCCCCAACCCCCCCTTTAAAAGATACTTAGAGGCTCACTCGGTCTTCATTAGTCGCTGCGAGATAACGGGAAACGGGCTGGAATTTGAAGCGGCAGGCCGCTGAACCTGCTGCCGTTTCGCCGCTCTTACCTTTGACCCCGCCGTTATTTCGGACGGAAAAATTGACTTTACACTTTCATGCCTTGTTGCACGATTCCTCGGAATTTCCGAGACCTCTGAACTCCAAATTCCTGACTCCCCCTCCCCCCCACCCCTCCAGACTCTCAAAGCGAGGTGGCATCGGGTGACTTCCAGTGCATGAGCCACATTAATTTCATTTCGGACAAATACACGTTGCCTACTTCACACGTCTCTAAGATTTATTTCATTCATACCAAGTACATAACTCATTTTTTGGGGTTTGGGGTGTAAAAAATCGACCCCCCCCCCCAAAAAAAAGATATTAATAATGTCATCAAAAGTCTCATGGTTGGTCCTCCCAACTTTAAACCACCAAAGGAAGTAATCCAGGGTTACCGTGGCAACCACGAGAGTTCAGGCTGTTATTTTATTTTTTTAAGCGTGATTATTACCGATTGCTGCTTTAAGGTTTCTCGGTGGGCGGGTGTTGGCCCCGGCCGTCAACCTTAACGAGCACTTTTATTTCCCGAGACGGCGTGTGTTCCGATCCCGGGTCCTAATGACAAGCCCGCATGGGCGGACGTGCGCGATTTGCGGAGAGGTCGGGGTTGCATTTCGTGGGTGTGAGTGATGACGGCCCCTCCCTGGAGGACTCCCACACAGCCCCCCCCCCCCCCCCCCCACCCCAGTTCCACAAAACCAGACTTCAAGTGCAACAAGGCCGACTGTTGTTTTGTTCACGTTTACGAGTTAACAACAGCGGCTTCACGTCACCGGGCTAAGCAAGACGAAACCGCTAAAAGATTTAAAAAAAAGTCGGTCAGGGCTGGGCCATATGGCCTAATATTCATATCTCTGTCAATTCGAATCGCTTCACTTTAATGTCATTTATCCTGGAATGATCTCAAGTGTAAAAAAAAAAAAAACAGAATGGGAGTATTTTTGAATCGTTTTTATTAACAAAAACCAGTGTTAAGCCTGTATATTGAGAACATATACTCTGCAGATCTCAAAATTCAAAATGAAAACTCTGCATTATAAGATGTAAACACATCAAATAGCTGCAATTATTATATTGATTATATTTTTGGGCGGCACGGTGACTCAGCTGGTAAAGCATTGGCCTCACAGTTCTGTGTGGAGTTTGCATGTCCTCCCCGTGCCTGCGTGGGTTTCCTCCGGGTGGGCACTCCACTTTCCTCCCACATCCCAAAAACATGCAACATGAATTGGACACTCTAAATTGCCCCTAGGTGTGATTCTGAGTGCGGGTGTTTGTCTACCTGCGCCCCGCGATTGGCTGGCGACCAGTTCAGTGTGTACCCAGCCTCCTACAACCAGCATAAGGAGTTAAATTTACTACCGAGCACACAAGCCCACGGTAGCTACTGATATAACTGCAGGAATTTGAGACGTTCAACTTTAGCAGAATAAAAGTTTACATTTTTTGTTCATTCTTGGCCTGATAAACTCGCCAGTGTGATTTTTCAACTGGAAAAGTGACACTGCACTGATTATTGCAAACTAAGCCTATGCATGTTTATTAAAAAAAAAAAAAAAAAAACTTGGAAGAAGGGCTGAAAACAATTTCATCTCCCAAAGGGGGACCGCTGCAAAAACCGTTTGTGAACCACCGCCTCACGATTTTTGGGCTTTCTGTTTTTCCCATATGTCCTGACGGTGTGGCTGTCGTATGATTTTTCGCTTTTTCGCTTTGGACGCTTCACCTGCTGATTTGCTGTTCGGATTTGATTCGCCTCCGCTGTAACGCAATTCCAGCCGCAGCCTCTGTGAAATTGTGTACTGTCATACTTAATCACTTCTTCTGACTACTATAAAACGACTATAACTCACCGCAGCTTAGCGGTTAGCACGGCTTCTCTTTCTCCGGTTATTCACTCACTGTCATTCTTTAATGATACTCATCCTTGTCAGAGAGATTTGTTTATTTTTTTATGTTTATTTTGCTGCCTTGGAGGCAACATGAAGAAAAAGACGATTTGATATGATGACATCATCAACAGGGGTCAAGTGTCAATCAATAGTGCTCGTGCACCTGAGTCACCGAAATCACGTGACTGGCCGTTCTGCCGGTCTAGCAAAGCACTCTTCAACGCTAAGTCAGTTGAAGACGACACGAAAACGTCGTATAGCGCGACTCCCAGAGTTTTGTCCGATACCGTTAAACATTTAGAAGGTGATAATAAACGAAGGTACGTGGAAAAACGAGAGACACAGAGGACCCATATTTAATGTCGAAGTCGATGTTTTCGCCGATAAGAAAGTGGACCGTTAACCCGCTTCCGCTTGTCTTGGACAACTGGATCTACGCATGGATCTGGTGAGTAACTCATTGCGATTTACACGGAAGAGTTTGAAAGCGTACAAATACTTCGTTGCTGGATCTGCTCTTAATCAAAAATAAATTCCACGTAGTGATGGAGCCACTCAGATTTTTACACAAACTCACATTCATTAAAAAAAAAAAGGATCCTCATAAGCGTGTTGCGACCACACCTTAAACTTCGCTAAACCTGTTTGTGACAGACGTTTTTTTTCTTTTTTCTTTTTTTTTTTTTTTTAAATATTCATTGTTCTCAAATGACTCCAAAGCGTATTTAAAAAAAAAAAAAGAAATTAACCGGCTTCAGCCCCCGTACACGGAAGCGTGTTGCGGCCACACGTTAACCTACTTAAAGCTCTCCGCGACAGACGGTCTATTTTCTTTTTTTTAGAAATGCATTGGACTCATTTGAGAACAATGCATATTTCAAAACAAAAAAAAAAAACATCTGTCGGGGAGAGGTTAAAGTTTGTGTGGCTGCAACGCGCTTCCATGTACGGTGGAGACGACTCCCTGTCTTTTTTTTTTGGTTTTGTTTTCAATAAGCATTGTTCTCAAATGAGTCAACTTAGCATTGATAATACTTCTTGGTAATTTGAGATTGAGAAAAATAATTCTTACCTGTAATGAACTGATCGCTACACAGGCGTGCGCATATTTTGGTTTGGCACCATCCATCACGTTTAATTGCCGAAATCCATCGATCTTTTCCCGTCTTTTCAGCTGGTATTCCATAGAATGACCTCTTTGAAAATCCTTTTCATCTGTTGTTAATAACCAACCCTAATGCTGTCGAGCAGCTCTTATTGACCGGCAATATGGCGCCGCGGAAATGGCGACGTCACGTGCGCGAGCTCTATAGCGTCGGCCGAACATCCGTCGCTGTACGCCAAGTGTTAGCGGCGTTGCTACGAGCTGCATCTCCGTCGCGCACTCTCATTATTAGCCAAACGGGGAAACCTCGACTGCGTGTAAACCGTCGTGTTTGTGTGCATCTCATTTCGGAGACACGGGGGGGTTGTTTTGTTATGTCATGTTTCCTCTCCTCGCAGCTTTATTCCCTTGCTCGCTCAGCCAATTGGCCTCCCTCACTACCTCATTCCCTCGCTCTGGGGCCGCACCACCTGGATGTCGGGGGGGGGGGGGGGGGGGTTGAACTAGCGTAGTTCGCGACCACAAGAAAAGGCCGCTGTCTGAATTGAGCGCTTCCTTTTCCGAGACTGTGATGGAAAAGCCTTGAAAGGGCTCAATTGTTCCCACGCGGAGCATCTTTGCGCTCCTTAACTGTGCACGTTGCTCCCGACGGGAGGTCGTGTTTGGAGACGGAACAAAACAACGGCGGCGCCGTCCAAGGAAAAGCCCGATTTCGAGTGTTTGCTTTATATTCGTAAATGGAAATACACGGCGAAAGAATTTCGATGTGCGTGATTTTCATTGGACCGTGACAAACATTTGTGACTTCAGAGGAAAACTAACATTCGCGTGGCCCCGGTTTGCCAGATTTAATAAGAAACAACACACACAAAAACAGTTCTGTATGTTTTTTTAATTAGACGTTTTTGTTGAGTTGCTTTATCATTTTTTTTTCCTGCGTTTCTGATCAAGCAAAACTCAAAAGTTTGAACATTGGAAAAAATTATTGTCATTCATCCAAACTGATGTCAATGTGTCCACTTTTCGCTTATGAAATCCATACATTGCAATGTGAAACAAACATGTATGGATTTAAAAAAATAAAAACAAGCAAACGGGGAAAATTTTTTTTTTTTAAACTGAAACAAAGCAAAAACTGAACTAGCTCAATTGAATTACGCAAGTGATCCAATTTTTAATTTATCTGATTTCATGTGTACTTGTGTTTTCCAGGGTCATCGACATACGATGACGACCACGGACCTCGTCTTGAGCGAGTGAGTGCCTTCCCTTTTTTTTTCTGGAATTTATTCTGCTTTGTTTTTGCTGATTTAGCAGATTTTCGACAGTTTATATTGCTCGTTGTAGGGAGCATTATTATTCAGTCGTGACAGTGAAGAGGAGATCTCTAAATTTGAAATACAGGGAGTCCTCGGTCTACGACTGAGATCCGTTCCGGCAACTCGGATTTCGACTTAAGTCGGATTCCACCGTTAAAGTCAGAATTAACATCAAAATAAACAAGATGATGTACTTAGCATGACTGCTGTGCTTAGCTATCGCGAAGGAACCTGGTCCTCAATCCTCTCCATCTCCCCAAGTATCAAAGATCATTGTGATCATGGTATCCGGCATCAGACCAGAACCTTTCACATGTGCTAAAATACGAGCTTTGTCTTTAATAATTGTCACCGCGGTCGACCGACTGAAGCCTTGGTTTCATGATCTTGAGCTTCGTTTTCATGATCATGGATTTTCTTTTGGCTGCAGAAGCATTGCTAAAAGACAGCTTTCTTCTTTAGGGCAATTCTTCTTCTTCTTTTGCTTTCGGCTTGTCCCGTTAGTGGTCGCCACAGCGTGACACCTTAGATCCACGCATATTTGTTTGGCACAGTTTTACGCCGGATGCCCTTCCTGACCCCTCCGCATTTAGCCGGGGGAGAGAAGTTTACAGCACCTGGTATTCCCAGGCGGTCTCCCATTCAAGTACTAACCAGGGACAAACCCGCTTAGCTTCCGAAATCTGACGAGATCGGGCGTTCTCTGGGTAGCATGGCCGTAAGCTCTTCTTTCTGGCAATAACGAAAAACACAAAGATACTCCAAGCGCACAAATACGGACAAGCGTTAGCCAGACAAAATGGCGGACGGGGACGGGGGTTGTAAAGACGAAACGTCTCAGGTCGAGACCGTCTTAACCTGAGGACGCCCTGTATGCAGCTACTGGGTAATGCTTAATTCATCTTTTTTTTTCAATTTTGTACTTGTCATCTCATGCGGGTGAAGCCTGGCGGCAAATTTTGAGGACTCGCCACAAATCTCTTAATAGCTCAGCTCCGCGAGGTCAAGATCTAGATCTCATCTCTTTCTGCGTGGTGAAGGTCCCTTCATAAACGCATTCATAATATTCAAGTTTTCCCCGTGGCCACAGTTTGACCCTGGAACACAGGAATTCAGTTACAAGATTACGCGGGATGGCGTCGTCGCATCTCTCGCGTCGCTCGTCTTCACGCGACATCCGAACGCCGCGACCTCAAAGCGCAAACAGTCTGACTGGAATCGAATGAAAACGAAAGCCCTCCGTAATACTTTCCGTCCGTCGTCCTCGTGGCTGCAGTCGTGTCATGACTTGAAATGCGTCGCGCTAATGACGAGCGCATGTGTCGGGGGAACATGAGCAATAAGGACGAACTCCAGAAGAAGCTGATGGACTTCTTGAAATGTTGAAAATGTCACGGTCGCTAGATTAAAACTGAATTAAAAAAAAAAATTAGCTGTTCAACATTTTTTTTTTTTAACGTGATAGAAATGCCAAACTAATTTTTTTTTTTTTTGCAGGATTTGGTCAGAAAACAGCCAAGAAAAAGACATTAAGATAAGATATTTCTGATCATGTGATTGTTGAGCAATGTTTGGCACGAGCCAAGAAAATGAGAGTCAGTATTCCATCACGCACTTTCATCAAGTTGATATTGTTCAAAAACCAAAAAGGAAAAAAAAATAAAGTATTACATCATAAGTGTGTTTTCCACCCTCCCTCGCAGCGTTGCGCCACCGACTGACACAGTGGACCGACTCGCCCGTTTCCTCAACTTGAACTCTTCTTAGCACCTTCCCTGCGCGCATTTACACAACACGCAACACAATATTTTGACACATTTTCAGATACGGAGTTGGCTCGTCTCGCATCCGCAGAAGATTAGGTCTGCTCTTGTTTCGGCAGCTGTGACAAGGCTGCCCTCCATTCCGGTTGTCATTGATGGATTCACGTTTAATTCCGTGGACATGTTGGAAAGTTGCGATTATTAGTTTGAACGTATATGGTGAAGCATGTACCCTCTAAAGTCATATTTTAAAAATCGTGTCAACTCGAAAGGTGGGGCACATTTTTGTCGTGTCTGCCTATGCATAAAAGATGTTTTTCTTAGCGGTGCGTGGTTTTTCCATACTCTCTCATCTTTTTGCATTGAGCACTAAACTGTTATGTAGAAGTTCTAATCTTTGGCCACATTTACCACAAATCCCTACACATCTGCATGCACGCACGCAACGCGAACAAAACATCGGTCTTGATTTGAGCGGGGCGTTGATAAAATTCCCCAAAGAGGTGGGCGTCGCGCTCGGAGCTATCGTGTCGGTCTGGAAAATGATGACAAATGGTGGAAGCCGGCCGTGAAACTGCACTCAACCTACTTGTCAAAAAATACAACGCAAATTTGTTCCGCAAACGCCGGTAAAATTCTTGGGTCATACTTTCAACTCAAAAGCTGTGTAAAGCAATGCAACACCGCCATCTACAGGAATCTGTTAGCCACTACGCTGCCTTACAAACCTGAATTTCACAGACAAGCAGGACAAGGCTGTATTTGCCAGACTACAAGTCGCTCCGGAGTACAAGTCTCAACACCCGTAAAATCCATAAAAACGAAGACAAAAACACATATAAGTCGCACTGGAGCATAAGTCCAATTTTGGGGGAAATTTATTTGATAAAATCCAACACCAAGAACAGAAAAATTCAAATTCAAATGACGAACAATTTAAAATAAAAATAGAGGCAACAACAGTCTGAACGGTATGCTTACGTTATGTGACACAACTGAGAACGTGCCTGGTATGTTAGCATAACATATTACGAGTTATTCTGATAACTATAGCATAAATCATATATGAAAAAGTTTACCAAAACCATCCGTGTCACTCCAAATTTCCAGTAACTAAAATCCAATGAAATCTTCATCCTCTGCGTCACTTCTAAACAAGTTCGCCAAGTCCAGCGGTAGCCGACACGCCGCTTCCTCTTCTACGTCGCTTACGTCCGACTCATCGTCAGTTGCAGTTACAACTAGCCTATTCCAACATTTCTGAATCCCGACAGGATGGTTATGGTTGTCAAGAAAGCTCATACTTTGTCGAGCAATCCGAAGACTTCCCGGAAAGTTGCACGGCAGATTCTCCCGGAAGCTGTGCTCTCCATCCGTCGTCAGATACACGGACCTAGAGCGCCCTCTTATGGTTGTCAGTGTGAAAATAACAGATAAGCGACTCGAAAAATGGATGGATGGATGTAATAATGTGTTAATAATTTAACATACAAGTCACTCTGCAGAATAAGTCGCACCCCCGGCCAAACTATGAA
The DNA here is from genome assembly GCF_019802595.1 of Syngnathoides biaculeatus. Lineage (NCBI taxonomy): Eukaryota > Metazoa > Chordata > Actinopteri > Syngnathiformes > Syngnathidae > Syngnathoides > Syngnathoides biaculeatus. Next base: position 8,727,683 of record NC_084662.1, on the reverse strand, counting down.
AAAAAAAACCTGCAACTTATAGTCCGGAAAATATGGTATGTACAAGCGTCCGCGGCAGTGAATGATGTAATCGTCATCATGATGCAATAAATGATCTTTTCTATTGTTACGTGATGGCTACAATGCCCAACATGCAAAGACAAAATCATGCTTGTGCATTCGGTTGTTTAATTATTATTAGTATTATTGTTATTCCTGTCGATTTGGGCCCATCAACACTGAGCAGTCGGAAGGTGACGACGCGTGCGCCACTTTCCGACGTCGCAACAAGTCCTGAGCTGAAGCAGTGTGGTGAACAGAACCTGCGCGAACTTGTCTTGGCCCGTGAACTTTTATTTTTTGGGGAGGGGTGAGTGTCGTGCCACCGTCGATCCACAGCCGCGCTCACGCACGCAAACGTTCACACCTTGTTCCCGCATGGAGCCAATTTGGTTTCAGTCAACACAACAAACAATAAGCGTGGGAACGCTTGGCACCTCGTCACGGCTGCGGTTTTCCTCGACGAGGTTCACGTCGCTCTTTCGCTCCTGTTGCTTCTTTCCCCGAGCTTCTCATCTGGCAAACGTTCACTTCAGACCCGGTGTGTGCAGCAGCAGCAGCAGCGGCACAGTACTGTACTTCTCCCGGGGGGGGCGAGCAAACGGCCCGGTAAATCGTGCATATCCGCGCTTCGGCTGACCAGCGTACTCGAAAAATTCATAATATGAGGAAAAGAATTATATTTTTTGTTTTGGGTGAAAGGTTATTCCTCAATGTCACAGAACATAATATTCTGTAAAATAACCTTCAGGTGAAAATACGGAGAACTGTGGTTTGAAAATGGCTGGCAGTGAACGAGTGAATTCCAATTTATTAACCAAATATTTGATACATATTTTTAAAATGTCAAACAGTTGGCGGCACGGTGGTTCAGCTGGTAAAGCGTTGGCCTGACGGTTCTGAGGTCCCGTGTTGAATCCCGGCCCCACCTGTGTGGATTTTGCATGTTCTCCCCGTGCCTGCGTGGGTTTCCTCCGGGTGGGCACTCCGGTTTCCTCCCGCATCCCAAAAACATGCAACATTAATTGGACACTCTCAATTGCCCCTAGGTGTGATTGTGAGTCCGACTATGTGCCCTGCGATTTGGCTGGCGACCATTTCCGAGTGTACGCCGCCTCCTGCTCGCTGACAGCTGGGATAGGCTCCAGCACTCCCCGCGACCCTCGTGAGGATAAGCGGCAAAGAAAATGGATGGATGTCAAATAGTTAACCCGATGAATATTTTTGCTGCCATGTGCTTGCTTCGTAAACGAAAGGTCAAGTATGTCAAATCCGAGTTTTCTGCGTGGAAAAAGTCAGTGAGCAGAGTGGGGTCAGATTTGTAGCCCCCCCCCCCCCTCACCAGCCCCCTTTTAGGACAACATTATTACAATTCCAGACCGGGAACGTTAACAAGAATCCATCACTCCCTGCATTTTCTTCCCATCAGGAAAAGGAGATGAAGGGAACACGCTTTTAAGTCCTGCTCCAAAACTTTGTTTTTAGATCTCTATCAAGTTTTTCTCCAAAGCTTTTTTTTTTCTCTCCAACAGAATTGTTTTCTCTTCCTAACCGTTGACTCACTTCCTGTCAATCTGTGTCACTCTCACTGTTACATCAGCTTCAACGAGGTTCATTCTTTCAAGAAAATATTGGACCAAAATGCGCGCCTCCTTTTTTCCTGCTCAACGCTTGTGTTCAATCACGTTTTATTTTGTTTTGCCGCGCTTCTGCTGTTGAGTCACCGGGTCGCTGCCGTTAACTGCTGCGTCATGATCGGCGTCACTCTCTTCCGAGAAACGATTTCTTCTTCTTTTTTTTTTTTTTTTGTTTCTGTGTAATGTGGTGGCAACGGCGACCTGATAGCCAAACGTGTGCGTTCCCAGGTGCTCCCGTTTCCGAGCCAGGTGGTGTACAACCGCGTGGGCAAGTGTGGCAGCCGCACGGTCGTCATCCTGCTGCGGCTGCTCGCCGAGAAGCATCAGTTCAACCTGATCTCGTCGGACATCCACAACAAAACGCGCCTCACGAAACATGAGCAGGTGAGATAAAGATGTTTTGTCAACCGTTGTTTATCGCTGAGGGATGCTTTCCAGACCCGGCCGCAATAAGTGAAAACAAGCACTCTTTAAACACATTTAAAGCACACTTCAACTCATTAAAGACACTTTTAAACATATTGTAAATATATTTGAACACGGAAAAAAAATTGTATCCTCACAGAACCCAGAACCGAAGGCGGCTGCTACGTCGCGCCGCCGTCGTCGCCTATAATTCTGTGTAAATGTGAATACAGGGAGTCCTCGGTCTTCGACTGATTTCGGTTCTGAGAGTAGCGACTTAACTCGAATTTCGACTGAAGTCGGATTCCACCGTTAAAGACAGAATTTACATCAAAATACAAATAGATGGAAATAAACAAGATGGCGTACTTAGCATGACTGCTAATTGGTGGATGGAGAAGAAGAAGAAGAAGAAGGGGAGGCTGTGCTTAGCTATTGCCAAGGATCCTGGTCCTCAATCCTCTCCATCTCGACAAGTATCAAAGAACCACTTTTTGTGATCATCGTATCCGACATTGGAACGGAACCCTTCACATGCGCTAAAATACGGGCTTTGTCTTTAATAATTGTCACCACGGTCGACCGACTGAAGCCTCGGTGGTGTTGCTGTCTCTCCTTTCTCCGATCTTTTTGTGATCTTGAGCTTCGTTTCTATGGTCATGGATTTTCTTTTGGTTGCAGAAGCATTGCTAGAAGACGCAGCTTTCTTCTTTGGGGCCATAATGTCTAAAAAGGAGGGTAAAAATACGCGAAGATACTTCCAGCGTACAAACTCACAGACAAGGATTAGCCAGACAAAATGGCGGACAGGGGAAGGGTGTTGTCAAGTCCAAACATCCTAAGTCGAGACCGTCTTAACCCAAGGACTCCCTGCATTGAAATTGCTCCTTGTTTACGCATCCATCTAATCCTGAAAGTCCGGCAGCGCGCACTGTGGCAAAACACCAATCTGTCAGATGCGATCGAGTGTTAGATATCTGCGGGCGTTCCGGCAAAAGGGTGGGAACGGCGGTCCGGTCTAAGCGTGCATACTTGAGTGGTCATCGAGCTATGCGCGTGCACGCTAGCTAAGTTTAGAGATGCTGGTCTCATCACTCGCGGTCTGCTCTTGCCGACCCATTTCCAACCGGCGATCCTAGCGGAATGCGCATGGTTTATGCCGGTGGAGTTGCGGCGAGCACAGTGAACCGTCTGTCCTGTTCGGAACCCAGGCCGCTAGGGGGGTGTGGGGCCGGTGGTGAAACCCACTTCCTGCCCAAGCTCCAGAAACGGAGAGTATCCATGTGTAGTGGTGGCCGCACTCTTGCAGGACTTCCCCAGATACAAACTGCTGAAAAAACTGCTCTCCCCAAACAACATACACTGAACCCAGTTTAGTCTCAGCGGAATTCGTTCCCGACACGCCTGCAAAAGTTGAAAATCTGTGACACAGAGATGTAGATTTTGTTTTACCCCCCACATTAAAAAACAAACGCGCAAGCTGGCTCCATCTTGTGTCACTCATTAGTCCACACCCCTTAAAGGCACACAAATACCATCGTCCATCGATCCATTAGCCGGAGACTATCCCAGCTAGCTTTGGGCGAAAGGCCGACTACACCCTGAACTGGTCACCAGTCAGTCACAGAGCAGATATCGACACCATCACTGAGCAGGAATCGATCCCACGCTGCTTGCACCAAAGTCAGGCGTGTGTGCCACTACACCATCAGTGACTCCCACTCCTATAGTACATACAATAATGTATGTAATAACTTGCGTGAATGAGAGGGGTGAAAGGGGAAGAGTGAGGCTACAGGGAGAAGAGATAGCGAGGGTGGATGACTTCAAATACTCGGGGTCAACAATCCAGAGAAATGGTGAGTGTGGTAAGGAAGTGAAGAAACGGGTCCTAGCGGGGTGGAACAGTTGGCGGAAGGTGTCTGGTGTACTATGTGACAGAAGAGTCTCCGCTAAGATGAAGCACAAAGTTTATAAAACAGTGGTGAGGCCGGCCATGATTTACGGATTAGAGACGGTGGCACGGAAGCAGCACTGGAGGTGGCAGAAATGAAAATGTTGAGGTTCTCGCTCGGAGTGAGCAAGTCGGATAGGATTAGAAATGAGCTCGTTCGAGGGACGGCTAAAGTTTGATGTTTTGGAGGCAAGGTTAGAGAGAGAGCAGACTTGGATGGTTTTTGACATGTCCAGAGGCGAGAGAGGGAGTATATTGGGAGAAGGGTGCTGAGGATGGAGCTGCCAGGCAAAAGAGGGAGAGAAAGACCAAAGAAAAGGTTGATGGATGTTGTGAGGGAGGACATGAGGACTGTGGGTGTTCGAGTTGAAGACGCGCGAGACACACTGTGGCGACCCCGAACGGGACAAGCCGAAAGGAGAAGAAGAAGAAGAAGAAGATACAGTAATGACAGTTTCTCAGCACAGTTGATTTCTTTACATTCTCATTGATACATTTGCCATCCAAGTTTACAAGCTCGGTCACAGAACGAATCGAGCTTGTACGTTGAGGTACTCCTTCATTTCCGCTAAGGACGTCGAAAGCCAAACGCAAGCCTGTTTGCGGCAAAGGACTCGCCCCGCCCCCGTTTCCCCTTCACGAATCCTGCGAGGACGCCACGGGGCGCAGGAAGAACGGAGGGCTTGGGGGTCGCAGGTATGCGTGGAATCTCTCCGCGTTTTCCCTCCCCGCAGCTCCGCTCGGTGGACGAGACGCAGCCCGGCCAGACGGCCTTTGGGCTAGGTCAGAATACGCACGCGCCCGCGTGCACGAACACGTGTTCGCGTTGCCAAATGTGCTTAAGGCCCGCACATAAACCTGGGAGAGAAGTTTTGCGCTTTGCAGTGAGGGCGGGGAGGAACGTCAGAGGTTAGCTTTGGGCTAATTAGTCTGGACTCGCTACGGAGGCGATGCCGCCCGATCTTAAATCCACCTCGGGATGAGAAATTAAACACCACAATGCGTTTTAATGAACGTTACAAACGATTCCCCCAAAAGTTCAAGCAGAGCAAGTGGAAATGTACTGAGCTGGAGGGTGCGAGGCCCAAAGCTGACTGAGGCCTAAGATTAAGAGTCTTGTGTACATAAACAAGTATACATATTGCCGCAGCTATGACATAACTGCGAGTTTATAAGAGCAGCGCATTCAAAGAGCCGGGCAGATAAACGCCACCCTTCAGTGAACGCTGCTTATAAGGAGACTCATTCAGCTTTGAAAGACGGAATATTAGCTTTACGCGCCAAACTAGACAGCCATAAAAGCCAGAATTGGCTTCATTTTGGGGGGAAAAAAAACAGCGTCTGGTGTGGAGTGGTGCCGTAGCCGTGTAAAAGTGCTATTAATGTTTTGGAAACTTCAAGATGCTGGACTTACTCACTGCCGGCCTATAACATAAAGTATTCCCAATCTAATGGGCTCCGATGCTTATATTTGATTTATTTTAATATTTTCTTTTATTATGTTATTTTAAATTCGTATAAAGATCCTTTCAAATGCCTGCTAAATTATATGCAAGTGTAAGTGATCCTGTCCAGGTACTTTTACTTTCTGAAATATTCATGCATGGAAATGAGATCGAAGAAAAGAAGCTTGTTAGTTTATGTTCATACACTAAATGTGATAAAACTGTGTACGAATGCATTTTATAGTTATTAAATGTTCATGCTCATTTCGAAATCCATTGAAAAGGAAGTTTTCAAGAGTGAGTCATTAATATTTTGTTGTGAAATGACACTGAAGAATAATTATATGCCTGTGGCGAGAAAGCTCAGCGTGGAGAGTCTACGTAACTGAAATGCATGGGTGGTGGTCAGTAAATGGGGCAACAAAAACCCGCACCGTCCTATATTTTGACCCGTTTCGTGTCTTTGTGGCAGTTTGCTTCTATTTGACAATCACGCCATGTTTTCGAGGTTCAGTATATTGCACGTGGTGCCTCAAAACTCAACGCAGGGTTCACGGCTTTTCCGTTGCAGGGTCACAGTAGGTGCGCGGTGCTCAATTGCGGAGCGTCGCCGACTGTTTTTTTGTTTTTCAGTTCCGTTCGTACCAAGGTTCTCTTAGCTAGTTGCGCTATCGCCCTACTTTGCACAGCGATTTTCGTTATTGTATCCCCTGTTTACAATGTTTCTCGGTTATTATTGTTGCTTTAACAAAACCACGAGCTAGCTACAGTACCAGGATAGGTAAAAAAGACCTTCTTAGCGAGCGCGGCAACCATTCTTCATTGTACACGTGTGAAGGCTAACGTTCCTGAACGAGTCAAATATGTGAAGGTCTGCATGAATTATGTGTCAGGTTGCATAACCTTCAGCTGGCGTTTGCGCAGCCTATGACATCACTGTCATATTTCACGTTTGTTTTGGCTGCCGCCCGCGCGCACTCCATGCAGACCTTGAAAGCCTTCAGGAGGTTCTTTCATTCACAAGGGAAGGGAAGAGGAAGAAAGTTAGAATGGCACTTTAGCAGAGTGCAGACTTGCGCCAAGGTTGAAACGTTTACAAAAATACGGGGGGTTGAGTGCCGTTATTGTGCTGCTTGTTAGTGGGCAATTTGTACCACTTTTATTCCGATATGGAGTAATGATTCGATTGCGCTTGAAACGGCAAAAAAAAAAAAAACCAGAAAGCAAATTCCTTTATCTAAAAGTGAAATAATTCATGAATATTGATGGGGAGAGCAGAAAGTCGCAGCTTTGATTTTTATCTCGTAAGCGGGCCGCTTCCGGGGCTCGTGGACGACGACTGGATGAACCGTTTGGCATTCCGGTGCAGGCAGTAGACGAGTGTGATGCTGAAAACTTCCAAATATAAGTAGGACTGAAAAAAAACAAAATCATGGAGCACCACGTTTGTGTTTCTGTCCATCCAAATCGTCGCATACCACCTCCTGCTTCATAAAGGACAGCTATACTGTTTATTTTTCTTACTCTAGAATGCGGGTAACATTAATCAGAATTGAAATGAGAGAGAAAAATGTACCATAATTTCCCGTCTGCAAGCCGTGAAAAAGGTCTACAAGCCGCGACCTTTTTCACGCGCTTTCAACCCTGCGGTTTATGCGGCGATGCGGCTAATTTGTGCATTTTTTTTCTAACGGCCGCAAGGGGGGAACTCGAGCAGAAAAGGTAGAATGAGACCGGTGGAATATATGTGCCGAGGAAGTGACCTTTACCGGCCCTGTTAGCGCTGTGCGAGGGTGTTGCTGCTGTGCTACTGGCGTGTCTCAGTGGTATTTACCATTTTTACAGGGTTTTTTTTTTTTTAATTTATCTTTTTAAATCCCTGTTAGCGTTAGCGTGGCACTCGCGTTAGCTCTAGCGTCAGCGCTAACGCCGCGCTAGCGTTAAACTCTTTCTGTGTACCGTCTTTCTTTGTAAATATCTCGTGTTTCAATGCGGGTTTCAATGTGGGCACTTTTACACACCTGCGGCGTATGTAGGTACCAAATGGTATTTCCTTTACAAATGTACTTGGTGAGACTTGTAACCAGGTGCGCTCTGTAAGCTGAGAATTACGGTATTTCTCGCAAAAAAGGGAAAACAACTAAAAAAAAACATTAAAATTATTTTTGTTCCTGCTGGTTAGCTAGCTTTTCTTGGTTCGTGGAAGATGACAGGACCTAATAAAAGTGGGGCGAAAAAAAAACGTGGAAATCCGTATATTAGCAGTTTGTCTATTTTCAGGGTACTTTCCAGACCAAGATATTAACAAACGTCAAAAAGAGAGCGTGTATGTTTATAAAATTGCCGCTGTTGCCAATTCTGCAGAACAGCGGCGACGAATATTGCGAGAGGAAGCTAACGGTGACGCAGTGAAGCAACCGAGGGTGAGCTTGCGCTGAGCTCAGTCCTGACAAGAAATGACCGTTGAACGCTCGGTTTGATTCACCACTTATGATGTCAACTTTTGAGTTTATAAAAGCGCTTGTGTGTGTTTGTCTTTCATAAAGCGCTTTATTAGCGGGGGGATGCATGTGGTTTCTGTTAGCTTGCATTAGCCAAAAGCTATTCTAATTGTTTTTTTATCAGTGAGGTCATCTTTTTATTTTGCAATTATTTCATGGGGACATTTTTTTTTTTTCAGGTGGATCTCATGAAGAATATCACTAATATCCCTCAGCCGTTCCTGTACACGCGTCACGTTCACTTCCTCAACTTCACCAGGTGAGTAGATACGCTCGCTTGCGCTTCTGACTGCCGCTCACTGACTCCGATCCGAACTCGCCTTTGTCAGGTTTAAGATCGAGGAGCCCGTCTACATCAACATCATCCGCGACCCCATCAACCGCTTCTTGTCCAACTACTTCTTCCGTCGCTTCGGCGACTGGCGGGGCGAGCAGAACCACCTCATCCGCACCCCCCAGATGAAAGATGACGAGCGATACCTGGCAGGTTCCCACTCCCGTTGATACAGGCATTGTCAACCACTGTGCAGCCGCACGTTTGCGTAATAAGAGAAAAATCATCCATTGTCACTTCGTTGGCCTGAAAATTTTGTCCAAATAATGTCCATCCGTTAAGCAGTTTACAGTGACAGAATAATTCAATATTTTACACCGGATGAAAAAAGGCACAATTAACCAGTGAACTCTGATGTGGATGTATCTCAAATCATCACTCCATATTGAAATGCATTGAAATGCCATTAATCCGTTCCAGTCTCTCAAAAATACTAACAAAAAAAATTCAATTTTTAAGCAGTTTACAGTGACAGTCAGAAGAATTCAATATTTTACACCGGATGGAAAAAGGCACAATTAACCAGTGAACTCCGATATTGATGTATCTCAAATCATCGCTCCCCATTGAAATGCATTGAAATGCCATTAATCCGTTCCACCCGCTCAAAAACACCAACAAAAAAATTTATTTTTCAAGAGAATAATTACACTATATAACATATATTGCACTTCATAAAAAGATTGGCATAATTAAAGTGAATTTAAAAGATTAAGCCATTTTTTTCTACTTTTTTTTTGCATTAATTAACTGACAACTGGCAGTGATTAATGCGCCTGAAGCCTTTTTTTTTAATCTGCCAAACTGCTACTTTTTGTGAAGTGAGTGCACTTCCACAATACAGTAATTTATTTGTTTTTTGTTTTTTTTTTATCTTTTTCGTGGGCAGGCCTAGTGCGTTTTGCTAGTATGCCGAAGGATTTTTCTATAAAATAAAAAAATCTACAATCAGACTGGAAATAGTGCTCAAATAGACACCATGCCACGGTAAAAATGAACTAATAAAGGAGAGCTTACTATGTGTTCTCAGCATTTAGCATTCCAGTGGACTCTGGTGAGTGATTGCTCCACAAGGACTATGTGAGTCCACGTTTCGAGCTTTCTGCTAACACGCAAAGTGTTTTTTGTTTTTTAAATGTTATAGCCTCGTAACCACCTACATTTCAGCACTCAGACGATTGTCGTGTCCGTGGCTACTTCCTGCATTGTAATCAAAGTAGGAACCGGTTCATTTTGAAGATCGTAAGGGGGGGGGGGGGGGGGGACATCATGGCATCCTGGCGCCAGCCCAATAATTAAATTGACTTTGAATTCAATTACAGACTCCATTTAAGTGCGACCACATCGGAGACTTGCGTGTGCTTTGGAGACCTGTTAAAAAAAAAAACGGGCCATAAACATACCGGAAACTTTTGTTTTGTAAAGTGTCTGTTCGCATTAATTTTAAAGTAAGACGACAGTATGGAGTCAGTTGATGAATGGATGCAGCAAATCATATTAATATCTACTGTGATTATCAGTGGACACTCAAATATTATTTAGTTAAAAATGTAGTAATCCTGTACATTATACTGTACATTTCTTCGTCATCCTATTTTTCACTAAAGTTGACGTATTTTAAGTTACACAGAGTATCAGCGTTTAAGTAGCTCGTTCTGTAAATTAGTCAGTCACGCACTGATCATTTTCCAGGCAAGGCGATTGTGTTGCATTTAAAGGGAATGGGAGCACCTGCTTTGATTGGACACGATTCACGTTGGCTGCAAACACTCCCACACCAGTGCAGACATCCCACTTTTAAATATGCTGATATACGCCTATACAGTAAAGCCTCGGTTGTTGAACGTCCCCGTTTTCGAACAAACATTTCGGGACTTTTGTGCTTTTGTTTTCAAATGAAAATCGGTACTCGGATGCCCCCGACAAAACCCGGAAATAACATATTGCGCACGGCCAGACCAGCTGACCCACGACGCGCTTTGTTATTGTCATTTCGAACGCCCCCCGAAGAAACCCGGAAATATCATCGCGTGCGGCGCAAGCAGTTGACCCACCCACAACGCGTTTTGTTATTGTCAATTCCAGCGCCTCCAGAAAGAAAAACGGAAATGACATACCGCGCGCGGCGCAACCAGCCCACTTTTGTTATTCTGTATAACGCAGCCTCTGTACACAGACGTGTCCCGGTAGTGACTGTCGTTTTTACTACCGTATGAACTCCCAGTCATGGCTTCAAAGAAGCCAAGTTGCTTGTTTAAAGCTATTCTGAACGTTTACAATAAAAAAAAGTTTACAAGGCTAGGGGCCAAGTCGCTACAGATACGGCAATGCACTCCCAGCCTAGTGTACTCGATTACTAAAGCATATATTTTTAGCAAAAATAATCTAAAACGATTTTATTATATAAAGTATTTAAACGATACATGTATTTCTACTATGCAGTGTAGTATCAGGAAAAGCTAAAAAAAAAAAAAAAAAACTTTAAAAAGCAAAATTTTCTTAGGCTTGGAACGGATTATTTCTTTTTCCATTCATTGTAATGGAAAACATCGATTCAGTTTTCGAACAAATCCTGTCTCGAACCATTTTCTGGAACGGATTGTGGTCAAAAACTGAGGCATCACTGTATTTGTTTTCCGAAAGTCAGATATCAAACTGTACTTGCGGCAAGTCTGTTTTGCGGTACAGCCTCTCATGAATGGATGAAAAATACTGCAAGAAGCTCAAGATGACGCAATGTCATTGTGCTTGAGTCTGACTGGCTGTAATTGCGCTTTGTGCTGCTTTCCTCCCCAGAGTTTCAGACCATATGAGCCGAGTTATTAAAAGTATGCAGACCAGCGGGGGGCCCCTTGTTACATTTTAGGGGGGGGGGGGTATCCTGTTGTTCCAAAACAGTTTACCAGTGGATGACAAGTGTCACATAGATTATAACACCATATAATCCTTTTAACTATGAATGTTTCTCACGGTAAAGGCTAACTTTTGACCTTTTATTATTATAAATAATGCAAGGAGAACGCTGTGAAGGACATAATTCCACATCACTTCTTGCACATAGAACTGAAACACTTCTCAGTGAAATGCACTAATATAATTAATATACTCAAATATGCTCAGACATTACAATGAAATGTTCGTACATATCATACTGGAATGCTTGCGTATGCAGAAATGCGCATTTCAGTAGTGTGTGAACGTATTTCAGGGGTCTCTGTGTGAATATTGATTAAAATTAAATTTTATTATAGGCCAAATTGTAATTATGAATGAGGGCTGTTACAACTGAAACACAATAGTGTAAATGTTTAATCGTCTCATCATATTATGACATACAGCCACCATAAATTGATGAATGGGTTGTTGTAAGAAAAATGCTTGCAATATTTCAACATTATTATTTATTGCACATGATGATTTGAAATTTTGCTAGCGTCACGGAAGTTGCTGACACACATGATTTGCTTTTGTGGGCCACATCTGGCCCTGGGGCCTTGAGTTTGACATCTGCGTCGTAAGAGGCCCATTATGCATTTTTTCTATCAATGTCACAATCCAAAATAACCCAGCACATGAAGCGTCCTTGAATGCAGCACACGAGAGGTGTAGCTGAAAGGCGCTTGTCAGCTGGCCCGGCAGAACTGAAAGGGGAACCCAGCGCACGTGTTCCCGAGACATTCCTGCGGTCGGCGTGGATTTTTCCCTCGGTGCTCGCTGCAATCGCATGCGCGCAAGATCTGGATGCATAGTGTGCACACGCCCCGGTCGGACCTGCCACATAAGCGTGGAACAAACAAAGATTTTTGTTTGTGACTGGGTCCAACTCCAAAAGGGGATTTCGGTGACATTGGTGTTTGGCTACAGTAAAACCGGAATGTGAATCGGTTAGCTTTTGTCCGCGGGCCCAATCCGTAAATTTGGTGCTCGTCCAAATGGGGTTTGTTTTGCCTCGAGGTCTGCAATGGACTGAGTGCCATTGTCGAAACACACTTAGACGTATTAAAATTTACTTTAAAGACATTGGAAAGTATCAGATCATTAAAAAAATCGAATGGGAAGCATAAAATATACACGAAACTGTGTTGAAGCCAGATTACACATGTAATATTTCTTTAAAAGAAAATAAAAAGTACAAATTACATTTAGAAGGCTGTGCTTTTTGTGGCAAAGGTTGCAATAATATGGAAAAAAAGAATAAAGTAGTAATATTACAAGAAAAAATATAAATGGTAAGACTGTACTCCCACTATATTTCTACAAGTTGTAATATTAAGCAAATTATGCTTGTTAAAATGTGAGCGGGGGTACTAAAAACATTTTTGTAAGGTGTAAAGAAAGTTGTACGATTACTGAAAAACATGATATAATAAATAAATAATATAATAATAATAATATCTAATAATAAATAAATAAATAACGTGATGTAAGAGAATAAAGTTTTTGAATTAGTATTACGAAAATGATGAAAAAAAGTGGAAAAAAAACAACACATAATTAATAAAATTACTCCTAACAGCTGTAGTCTTACAGATGTTCAAAAAAAATATTGAAAGTGTATTCTTTTATGCAATATTACTTGCTTGATCATCGAAACAGAAGTGTAGAATATAATCTCTCTCTCAGACAAATAATTTAATGAGACCCATTTTTTTTTCCCCCTATCAATCGCACATTTTTGCTTCAGGTCAAACATAGTATGAGCCCACATTTATATTTCTGCCATTTTGGCTGCCACTATCCCCTTTGCCGTCTGAATGCGCTGCCGAAGCCCAAAAGGAATTGTCCTTCCGAATTATCCGAGCCAGTAAGAGCTATTTACACCGCTGCTCCCTTCGCACACTCGCATGCGCTCCGCGGAGTGCGCCGGGAGGCTGTTTGACAGATTACCTCCCGTTTTGCTCCGCTTTGAAAGACTTTTCAACGGGCCTAATCCACTCGGACAATAGTGACAATGAACCTGGGTGTGCGCGCTGGCCCGCTCCCCTAAATACTAATGACTTTCTCAGAAGAGCGTTGTGTTATGCTTGTGTGGACGTGCACGATTTACGTGCCCGGCGGTATATAAAGGAGACCGACTTTTTTTTTCCCCCCTGCATAGCAGCTACGTTGAACAATTGGTGCTTATGTGAAAGCAACAGTTTAAACACAAACTCACTTACATTATATTCTTTATCCTCTGTGGAGAGAGAAATATATTAGTGCTATACTGGTGAGCTTGAGAGGAGTTGAGATGATACCTATACAGTCCCCAAGGGGGTGTGACGGTATGAGTGCTCCCGGTGTTGCAAAGTCTCTTTTTGAGTAATGCGCATGCGCGTATATTAACGCGCATGCTCGTGTATTTTGTAAACGTCCGTCCATTCTGAAACATCCCCATCCATGCTTCGACGTGTGCCATTCAACGGCTTGTTGCCGAGTGTTCATGTCCGCTATGGACGTCACAGAAAGACCAACACAGCGAACGTACGTCTATGTGTATATATTTTTCATCAATTTTTGTTTTAAGATTAGTTATAACCTATGTTAGCTCCCTCCAAAAGAAGAAGGGGAACTATGAGACCGGGACATTTCCCAGTAAGCCAGATTTCCCCTGTTAGTAACGCATGCGCATTCATCACAAGGAGACTTTTCAGCACGGGGGAGCGTTGAGACCGTCACAGGGGCACAAGAGGAGGAGCAGCACAATGCCCATTCAATGGATGCAGTGTGACAAAAAAAATGTTTTTTTTTAAGTTCCATCTAATGTCATTGCTGTAGTTTTTCTTTAATTACAATACGTTGGACTGCTATTTTTCCTCATCGAAGTAGAGTTAGGGAAGGGAAGGCTGGAACGGATTAATGGCATTTACATTCATTTCAATGGGAAAATATAATTTGGCAAAAAGTCGTAGCTCAAGGTGAATTTGAAAAGGGTGGTGGAGACTTCTTATATCCTTTTAATAAAGGCTTCTGAACTGCAATAAAAGAAACAACCCATTACAAGGAGAATGTTGGCAGGATAACTCAAAAAAATGTGTGCGCAAAATGATAATAAAATACAGATACCATTTTTACACGGGAAATCATGGGAACAACCCGTCTTCTTAAAAAGTGATGTTTTGGGGAAAGAAGCATAACATCACAAAATAATTAATGGAAATGTGCAGTTCTGCCTCGACTTCTGAGTTTAATCCGTGCCATAACTACACTCTTTCCTCGACGTTGTCCTAGATTGGAAATACCACCCAAAAAAAAAAAAAAAAATATGCCACCGTGCCAAATATTTAGCCTTGCGTCGGTCTCAGGCCCGTCTGCCCGCCGCTGATCTGGGTGATGGACTATGTGGGCCTCGGCCTTGGCATTGACGGATGGTTCCATTTCATGCAGCCACCCCCCCCCCCTCACCCCACGCATATTGGGGCATAAATCCTATTTGTCGCACCTTTCAATTTATTTTTAATTTTCCACTTTTCACGTTGACTCTCCAGCGCAACAGGCGTGCTAGCGGGCACCAGGTACACGTGTATATAATTTAAATGATTATGTGGTCCTACTTAGCTCCATCTCGGGACTGGAGTGCAGATGGGATAAAAACATTTTCATGGTTAGCCTCTGAAAGCAGACATTGTTGCGCAGCTCCCTCTAGTGGGCGGAAAGAGTCAGTACAGTACAGTTTTGTTTGCCGGAAGGAGCTGGATGATGCACCCCCACCCCCCACTTTAAATGTTTCCAGGTCTCAGATACATATTTTCATTCAAATATGCAAAGAGTCAAGAATTACAGCATGTTGCTATTTCTCGGAAATTATGATGGTGTAGTGGAACACGCGCCTGACTTTGGTGCGGGCAGCGTGGGGTTCGATTCCCACTCAGTGATGGCGTTGATATCGGCCCTGTGACTGACTGGCGACCAGTTCAGGGTGTAGTCCACCTTTCGCCCGAAGCTGCCTGGGTTAGGTTCCGGCTCTCCTGTGACCCCTTGTGAGGATAAGTGGCTTGGACAATGGATGGATGGATATTTCCCCTTATCTAAGGACATTGATCATCTCGCGAGGTTTTCATCAGGCAGTGACAACAGGCAACCCTTCATAGATCCATCCATCCCTTTTCTTTGGTGCTTAT
The DNA here is from genome assembly GCF_019802595.1 of Syngnathoides biaculeatus. NCBI lineage: Eukaryota > Metazoa > Chordata > Actinopteri > Syngnathiformes > Syngnathidae > Syngnathoides > Syngnathoides biaculeatus. The sequence goes on along the minus strand of NC_084662.1, from coordinate 8,712,268 downwards.
CCTCACGAGGGTCGCGGGGAGCGCCGGAGCCTATACCAGCTGTCAATGGGCGGGAGGCGGGGATACACCCTGAACTGGTTGCCAGCCAATCGCAGGGCACATAGAGACAAACAGTCACGATCACACCTATGGGCAATTTGGAGTGTCCAATTAATGTTGCATGTTTTTGGGTTGTGGGAGGAAACCGGAATACCCGGAGAAGACCCACGCAGACACGGGGAGAACATGCAAACTCCACACAGTCGGGGACCGGGATTGAACCCGGGACCTCAGAACTGCTAGCAGCTGATCCACCGTGCCGCCCCTTCACAGATATATATATATATATTTTTTTTTTTTTTAATTGTATTTTCCAGGACATAAACGTGTGCATTCTGGAGAATTACCCGGAATGTTCCAACCCCAGAGTCTTCTACATCATCCCATACTTTTGCGGGCAGCACCCCAAATGCAGGTATCTGCCGTCTCGAGACTTGCATCCCATCCGGTCCGGCACATCTTCTCGGTCTTGTTTTGGATTTTTAGTTATTTTTTTTCCCCCTGTTCTGTCTACCAGGGAGCCCGGCCCGTGGGCTCTGGATCGGGCCAAACAGAATGTACTGGAGAACTACCTGCTGGTGGGCGTTTTGGAGGAACTGGAAGATGTGCTGCTCCTGTTGGAGAGGCTCCTGCCGCACTATTTTACCGGCGTGCTCGACATCTACAAAAGTCCCGGTAGGCTGACGTCCTCTCCGCTACCTTGAAGTCTTCCATTTTAAACGTTCCTTTTACTCCCTATCATAAAATTCCTCCTTACATGTTTATACATTTCATTTTTACATCAAATTATGAATGAGTCTTGTCAGTGATTTTAGAGAAAATGTGTCAAAAAGCGGCGGCAGTGGTTCTGAGGACCCTGGTTCAATCCCGGCCCCGCCTTTGTGGAGTTTGCATGTTCTCCCCGTGCCTACGTGGGGTTTTCTCCGGGTATTCCGGTTTCCTCCCACATCCCAAAAACATGCAACATTCATTGGACACTCTAAATTGCCCATAGGTGTGATTGTGAGTGCGACTGTTTCTCTCTATGTGCCCCACGATCGGCTGGCGACCGGTTCGGGGTGTACCCCGCCTCCTGCCCGTTGACAGCCGGGATAGGCTCCGGCGCTCCCCACGACCCTCGTGAGGATAAGCGGCAAAAGAAAATGGATGGATTGATGTGTCAAAATGTCCTCGTCGGAGTTCTTAAATAGTGAAGTGTCTTTGCACGTAGACCACCGGAAGATGGGCAACATGACGGGCACGGTCCGCAAACACAAGCCCACCCTGGAGGCGCTGCAGGTGCTCTACCACCGCATGCGCTACGAGTACGAGTTCTACAACTTTGTGCGGGACCAGTTCCACCTGACGAAAAAGAAAATCGGCCTCAAGTCGGACGCCCGGCCGCCCGCCTACACGCCCGACTTCCTCCGGGACCTGGACCTACGGACCCCCAAGCCTCTGGACGAGGACGAGGAGCTGGACGCCGACCTGGAGGACGCTAACAACTGGCTTATCCACCAATAACAAGCGTCTGTTTGTTTTTATGTAAGCGGCGGACACCGGCGCCCCCTCCGTCCTCGGAGACTGGCGTCCCGAGGGGCGACGACGGTTCGCGCCCTTCCGGAAGCCGAGGCGCGTTTCCGTTCCGGACTTTGCGGACGGGGCTCAGCACGGCGGACGGCTCGGACCGGAAAGGTCGAGATTATTTAAAAAGTTGAACGAGGGTCACGGGAAATAACGCTTAACTCGCTTCTGCGTGAAGCAAAGCTTTCCATTTTTTTTTTTTTTTGTGTGCTTTGTTCTTAAAACGGAAACGGCTGTCGCTCGATTCTCCAGGAGAGATGAAGCACGGGAGATTGGGGGGGGGGGGGTGCACAAGGTGGCCCCCAAAACATGGGAAGGTACAATATGGTAAGAGGTGATGTTTATGTATACATTATGAAAAAGCTGAGAAGCCAAACATCAATGAATGGAAGAGTGCCAAAAATTATATACTTCTCACTAAAACAAAAAAAAAAAAAAAAGTTGGGCTTTTAGATAAAACTCCAGGATGGAGCTAAAATGTTCAAAACCTTCACGGGTGCGTGTTCAGAATTTTACCATTCAGCTCTTTGTTGGACAAGAAAGTAATCCAAAGTCGCACCGTGCGTTTAAAAAGTGTCGCGGGCAAATTAAATTAACCTCTACATATTTGGTACATTTCGGCTTCATCCTCAAGTTTCAGCCAAATATTCTGAACTTTTTTTTGTCAGTAGTATACGGCACGTATATCGGTCTCCGAGACAGGAAGCGATATACGTATCAGCGGGTTTCTACTGAGCGGCACGGTTGGGCCCGTTTTTGCAGGGTCCGCTTTTTCCAACTGTCGTTGCTACGTCACCTCCATCGCCGAGCGAAATGCGCAACGGTTGGCTCTTTAAAATGAAACAACACCAAGTTGCCGTGTTATTGATGTCGTTAAATCGGGCCGTACACGTAGCGCTTTTTAACATGACGCCCTACATCAGATATTAATATCCAAGGATAATCTTTCGGAAACACCTGCGAATCGGGCCGTTTGCTGTCTTTGATTGGAGTTGTCAGTATGTGGAAAGCCTGTGTTGGTGAATATTGATCAGTTTTAATATTTACGTATGATTGTCAGCCGCCGATGTTTTTCGAGCAGATCGGGAAGAAAAAAAAAATCAGTTAACGCGCCCCACACCACAGGATAATCACGATAAAAGAATCACGACATCCGACACTCAGGGCTTTGCTGATTTTGATCGGAAGAAAAGAAAAACACCCAAATTAGGCCCGATTATTGGTATGCATGAAGCCTGTTTTTAGGATTCATAATTGTATGTGTTAAACAATTTTAATATTTTTGATTGTCGAACGGCGCAATTTTTTGAGCAGATGAGGGAGGAAAATTTTCTTTTATCGCACCACACACCACTGGATAATCACTCAAGATAATTTTTCAATGACATCCAACTATCAGGGCTGTGCTGATTTTGAGCAGAAGGGAAGAAAAACACTCAAATTTACTCCGATTATTGTATGCACGAAGCCTGTTTTTAGGATTCATAATCGTATGTGTTAAACACTTTTAACATTTATGATTGTCAAACGCCACAATTTCTTTAAGCAAATTGGGGAGGAAACATTTATCACACCCCACACCACAGGATAATCACTCAGGGTAATTTTTCAGAGACATCCTACATTCGGGGCTTTGCTAACTTTGATCGGAAGAAAAGAAAAACACCCAAGTTAAGCCCGATTATTGGTAAGCATGAAGCCTGTTTTTAGTATGTATTACACTTAACATTTATGATTGTTGAACGCCAAAATTTTTCGAGCAGATGAGGGAGGAAAAATCTCTTATCACACCCCACACCACTGGATAATCACAAAAGATAATCATCCAGAGACTTTGTTGCTAACTATGATCGGAAGAGAGGAAAAATCCATGAATGTTTCCCAGTTGTGAACCTCATTTCCGAATTTGCATTCAAATATTTTAAACAGTTTTAATATTTTCTAAAGTCAGCCTCTTTCAGTTTTCACGCAGATCGTGGAGAAAAATCACACACCACACCACAGGATAATCGCTCCAATAATCTCGTCTGACTAGCTGGCCTTTGCTGATAATAATCGAAAGAGAAGGGCGAATGCTCAAGTTGGGCCCGATAATCGGTACGCGTGCACCCCGCTAATTAGGGCCAGCGCCGTAACGGCGACGCGTGCAAATCAAGCTAATCCGTCCCAAACTCATTCCAGCGGAACCGGACCGTGCCGCTTAGTGGAAACGTGACTCCGAGTGATTGGTGCGTTTTTGTTGAAAGAGATTATTCTTGTTATGAAATGTACAAATGAGGGTGAAACCGTATGCACTCGTTATGAATTCAGAGAATTCCCGCAAGGTGTGCAAGTATGACTGCGTTTGACCAGAGTACTTTAGCAGAGATTTATGGTTTGCTTTCACTTTGTTGGGACTTGAAGTTGGCCAGAGATATTTGCTGGAGGGAAAAAAATACATATTATTGTTCCATGTGAGGTTTCAAAACATTGTATTTACACCACAAAAACAAACAAACAAAAAAGCCATCTTGATACTTAGTTTCCTGCTGCAAACAAAACTACACGTTTGTTTGAAACTCCTAATTTTATAGGCATTAAAAAAATTATGAATTACAAGCAAAAACATTTTTCAAAAATCCCAAATATCTTCATTTTCGATTTATAGTCCAATTATTATGCAAATGAAGTGAAAAAAGAATAGTACGTAACAATTCTCAAAGCTGGAATATTATAACTCGGAAAATTGCTGTTTTACATTTAAAATAAAGTCATGACATTGCAAGGAAAAAAGTATTTTTTTTTACTGGGTTAATATTTAAAATATATTTAGTTTTTTTTTTTTTTTTTTTTCCATCAAGAGGTCTCAAGACTCACATTTTTCTTGCTGCCCACAAATGGAACCCAAAATTTTGAACATTTATGTCGGCATTCAAAACCCTTTCAAGCCATTTATGAAGTATTGTCCCATTTGCCAAAGAAAAATTAAGATTAATATTGTGCTCTACTAATTTTCTTTAGCGTCTTTATTTTCCAGTGATACAGTTTTAAAACTGCAGTAATGCTGTACGTTTTGGACCCACACCAAAATCCAAAATATAGAGACCGCAAAACATGATATATTTATCTATATATATATATATATATATATATGTATATATATGCATATATAATTTTGCTCCTCCCACACACACCGACAGTATTAAATCTCACTTTTTGAAGTACACTTTCCTGTCGAGAAATGGGATTCTATTGCATAACGTCCCTTTCAGAATCCAAACAACAACTCCCTTGCAGTTTTTCCAAAAAAGAGGCAATGCGTGCTTGCTTCAAGCTGTTTCATTGTTGGTCTGTCACTCCCAGTCCAAGTTGACTGTAAAACTGCACTCACATTACATATTTGAACGCCGCAATTTGCAACTGAACCATATTTCATTTTACAAAAGTTCTTTAGCTGAATGCTAACCTAAAATGGGAAAAGCCATAGACGGGCCTTCAGGCTTTAGCATAAATGGTGCGTACATTTTATTTATAAACGTTAAAACAACTTACGAACAGAGCGTATAGCAATACTCGGAGGTATAATAGTCTCTCTGCTTTTGAAATATATTTATTACTGGAGCTTAGTTGGGGACCTTCCCTGCATCTTCTTCTCGCTGTTAATTCCGCTGCATCTCTTCCAGTAGACCTGTGGTACTACAACGAAGGCACGCAACTCTAAATTTGGGCGTCAGGGAGTGTTGAAAAAAAAATTTTTTTTCACTTCCGCAGAAGTGTTCGTACTGTATATCCGAAAAGTTCCTAAGTAGGGCAGTGCCTGTATACTGTAAAAAAAAAAAAAACAACAAACAAACATGAAAATATATTGCTTAGTTATAAACGATGGCGGGGGATAAAACTGTAATTTTTCTCAGCGTTATGTCTCTGGTACTTCCGCCAGCAGCTAAACAACGAATTATGTCGCATACACGATACGATGAATGATAAGCTTGCTCGGTCCTCCCCGAATGTCGTCCTGCTTTGTGTTCAACTTCCTCTTAATTTATTATTCCGTCCCCCCCCCCCGCCCCCCCCTATTCATTTCTGTGCATTCTGCATCAATTTCTCAGGAAGGAAAGACAAAACTGTTGTAATAATAATTGTATCATTTCCAACTTGGCAGGCTATTAAAAAAATAATAATAATAATAATCCGGGTGTTCCATGGGAAGCCTTTGGATGAGTTGAAAAAAAAAGAAAGCTACATTTTACACTCTTCCAAAATAAACTTCCTCAGAATAAAAGGGCTTGTGTGCTTGTTCTTTGGCTTTTTGTTTTGTCTCGTTTGAGATGTCAGCACGTACATTTGTGAGCGTCGGCTTAAAATGGAACTTGCTGTGATTGCCAGGGGAATCGAAGGGAAATTATGGGCAATTAACTGACGAAATAAAATTAAAAATTGACTCCTAATAGGGTTTTTGAACTTGTAATTTCTATTTACAAAATAAATCTGTTGAAATGTTTCGCTTTTTAACGGTATCGTTGTGCATGAATGTCTACACAAATTAATTATGGCAAAGAAAGAGGGAAAAAAAGACGTAATGTAGTGGTTATGCTACTATTGAAATTATATTTGTAATGCAGTTTTTGTTTTAAAAAATCTTTGCTACCGTCGTGATGACAGCAGGGGGCAGCATAACACTAAAACCGGAGATGTCCATTGCAAGCCACTTTATTGTAAGCCATTATACAGTTTGAACATTAACACGGGGCTTGAATATAGGGGATAATATAAAGAGCTAAAATTTTTTTTAGTGAAAAAAGGGAGTTGGTGGAGAGAAAATAATAATAATAATAAGTAGTAGTCATCACGCATACCCGGAAGTAACCCGGATGTATTGTCGACCGGGGCAATCGCTGATTGGCTGGCGCATAGCTACATCCCGCCCCCCTGGGCTGCCCTTTCCTGCGATAAATCGCCAAGCCGAAGAAGACGGCTCGACGGCGGCCACATTCGCAAACTGGGCCGGACGTCGGTGCAAATCTTCTCCCTACACCGTGACGAGTCTGGCTGGGTCCAAAGTGGAGGTTAACGATGGAGACACCGCAACAAGGTCAGTCAATGTCGATTCATTTACGCAGTTTAATGGCTTACTTGAATGGCGAGACGACCCTCGCTCACGCTAGCAGCAGGTACTGGACAGTACTTCGAAAGGAGCATGAACGCGCCACGCTGTCCACGAGTACAACGCGAAAGGTAGCAGTCGTGTACTGACAACTGTTTTCTGTTTAAAAGTGACCAAACGTCAAATTCGGTCGCTTTCTGGCATCATTCAATATGTACCGAATGTCTTGTTAAACCGAATACAGGTGAAATTGAAGTGACGTCAGCATTATTGAGGATCTCGTGTCACGGTTCGATTGTTGTTTTTTGTTTTTCCGTTTTCGAACCAAGTCTGTTTACATCGAGGTTTTCTTCTCATTCTAAAACGTAACATGGGTCGAAATTCGTCCACAATGTTTTTCCACCCATGTGATTGATGAGTGGCTTTTATTCCCACATTAAAAACAGCAAGTGTTTCCAGATCTAGAGCAAGGGGTGTCCTGGGGGGAAAATAAAATTTCATATAGTTGGTCCTAACGTTATCGTGCATTTACTACAAATAATTTGTCTTTTATTTATGTATGGATGCTATCAACATATTGAGACAGGCAGTGCAACATAAAGGGTCCAGATCATCAAGTCAGGTTTGCGAAATTATCTAATTTCACTTAATTGATATGAAAATTAATACAATTTAATGAAAATATCGTTGTCTATATATGACAGCTTCCTACAGTGACATGCAATAAAACTTAATACTCTTGTACAGTGGTACCTCTACTTATGAAATTAATTTGTTCCGGATGTTCTTTTTTTGTAAGTAGAAGCACTTTTTACATGTAAATAGCCTAATCCGTACCAAGCCCATCCAAAAATATGCATCCAGAGTTCATAATGTAAAGAATAATAGAAATTTTTATTTACCTTTTGGTGTTGGGTGACTAGTAAAAGGCATGGGGGCGGGGGAGGAAACAGAGGAGGAGGCAAACGTTTGACCGCTGAGAGAAAACAAAAATACGAATGCAAGCACACAACTTAATTCCACTAAAGTTTCCTCGGGCCCATGATGAAGATAGATAAATAAAGACAAACCAAAACCTCCAGGAAAAAGTTGTTCTTTACAAATGTGCTGGTGCGAGACAAAGCCTGTGAAAGCGCGAGCATGTGATTCGGTGACGCTTGAGGGGTGAAAGGAAACAAAGAGCATCATGGGTAAAGATTGAGGTCCCTCTTAGCCAATGGGAGAGCAGCTCCATCGCGGCACTTTCAAACAAAGATACACGATGTTTACGTTCGGTGGAATTTGTGGGGGTCCGAATAGCGACTCCTGATTTTTGCCTTTCATACCCTGAATTTTGCTCTGTAGAAACAGACAATATTTTTACAAATAGCCATTTTGTAACCTGAAATTTTCGTCACACAAGATGTTTGTAAGTAGAGGTACCCCTATACTTGATGCCTGATAATGGAATGAACAAAATGGCTTTGGGGTGCAACCAAAGCGGCCCTGATTTCACGCTAAATCCATTTTGTGAATACATTCCAAAATTATGAGTGCACAAACATTTGGTGAGGTTTTTGTATCTGTATGCCCTGAGGTTACAAAAAGCGGACAGACGGGTTTGTTATGCTGCCGAGTGGAAAAGCATTCCATTGTTCTGCCTGTCACTACACATTTGGATTAAATAAATAATTTGAGAGCAATTGGACAACCTTTTATCGCCATTGTGCCGTTTTACTACTTCTCGCCGTCTGTGGTGAGTTCAAGCGAGTTAGACACAAGGCGCCGTTTGTTGATCCAGTTAAGTTAATTGCATTCCAGTTATAAGCGACTCCCTGTTTTGGTGGCAAAGTCCGTCAACAAAGTGGAGCGCTGCCGTTTTCTAACTTTCCGCACGTCCAACATGAATTTTCTTTTGGGTGAAGGTGTGCACACTTTGGTCTTGCGCTCTGGCGGCCATAGAACTCTCCCCAGGCCTCTGATTTAGCTTAACCACATGACCCAGATGGGAGTCTTGTGATCACCGAGGTATTCAAGGCCACGCACAAAAAAAGAAAAGCGGGGAGAAATGCCCGAGACAAATGAGTTCACTGTACATGTATCGAAGTGTTGCTACAAAGTCTCCCCACGTGGCCTTTTTAAATTAAATGACGCCTACGCAGAAATGTGCTGCGACCCAAAATGGGAGTTACAAAATGGCTTCGAAAATGCTGCGGCTCGAGCGAACTGGGGAAACAAAATGGAGCAATTAGGGTACTGCAACGCCCTCATGTGGTCACAGCCGCCCATGCGTGTTCAAATATTGACAGCAATGTGTAAAGTAGTCAAACACACGAAATGAGAACACTCGTGGAGCTGCTGTAGTCCACAACTCGCACCTCCACGCTTGCACACAAGTGAGCAGGCCTTCCCTACTCTAGCCTTGCTCGGCCCTCCCTGAATACTATCTTCCCTCGCTCTATCGTGGTTCACTTATTGGGGCTTCGGTGCATCACGGGTGTTTTTCCTTTTCGTACGGAGCAGTTACTCAACTTCACGTCTCCAGTAAGCATCGTTAGCTCATTGAATGTAGTCACTCATCGCTATTTAAAATGTGTCGAAATAGTAGTTCAGATAGCATAAGAACGGAGGCACTGGTAGAGCGCTTTCAATCATTTTATTAAATGAAATAGTCTTAGCAGACCCGCCAGAAGCCTCGATTGACAGTCATTGAACACGACCATGGCTAACACTGTAGCTGGGAAATATCGAACAAACAGTGTTCTACACATATTCATAGGCGTAGTTATTATAACGAAGAATGTGTCATTGGTGACCCCAAGTGGACAGAAATAATACCTGAACCTCACATGCATATACAATAGTGTTCTCTCACTGCATTGCAATTAAATTTTGGATTTATGCACTGCAAATGTTTTTATTTTTCCACATTCCTCTCACAGAATGATTGTGTGCTCTATTACTATTGTTATTATTATTTGTTTTTGCAGTGAATTAAATTCTTCTTAGCATTGAGTGAATGGTGTCTATGTGCCCTGCGACTAACTGGAGAGCACTTGAGGGTGTAGTCTACCTTTTGGACAAAGTTAGGTTCCATCATTACTGTATATTTACAAGTTTAAAAGGTGTTCAAGAGATACAGAAAATATTTACAAGAGTATGGTAGCAGTTAATAGCAGTATGGTGGAGATAGTCTGCTTTACAATATGTGTAAATACAGTATTCTTCCCCCAAAATGAGGGCAGTACTTCACAGATTTCGTCTATTGCAGGGGTGCTGTAGTATGAATGAGCCTCCCATGGAAACGAGAGTCTTATGGTACTGCAGTATCTTCAACAGCGCACTTTATTAAGGCAGTGATTTATGTTTGTATTCTTGTTTTATCTTTTGCAAAACACAGACTTAACTTTAATGCTACTTTTCAGTGGTCTTGTCGGGAATTGCTGCGCTTGCACGTTTTGCGCTAAAGAGCTTTAATTTCCTGGAGGTGGTCGCAGCGCATTGTCACGCGTCTGACATTTGTGCTTCTGTCATCACAAAAACTCTGCTTTCCTGCAGCACAAATGCGGAAGGAGGCGTTTCGACACGGGGCTTCGGCAAAACTGCAAACAATTCAACTCTCGGCAATTAAACCTCTCAAGAAAGTGATGTTTTTGCGCCGCAGGAAAACACATTGTGATATATATATATATATACAAGGCGGTGCTATTTTTATTTCGTCCGAAACTGCTGGTGTTTCCGTTCATTGCAGTGGGGAAAAAATTGCATAAGGGACACTGGAAATTTAAATAGTATACAGAAGCTGACACTTCTTTCCACGTTCCAAAACATCCCTGTTCAGGTCATTGAAGCGTTTTATTGTGAATAAATTTGAGTGGTTGTTTTGTTTCTATGTGATTTGGTATCGCCTCTCACCCAAAGTCAGCTGAAATCAAAGCTGCGAGCCTAAAAGAGGACGCATGGCATGGGAAATGAATGGATGGAAAAAGTTCAAGCGGTCCACAGAGTGGAAGATTAGAGACCCAAATGGTGGATGGGAGACAATGCAGTGCTGGCTTGGCAGTCCTCCATTGTTGTCCTGCTTTTGTTTATTGTGCGAGGCCTTTTTCTTCTGTGTTCAATTCACACTAGCGGTTTGTGCGCTGTCGTGTGTTTGTGCATGTGTGAGTATTCATATGTGGCACTAATTTTAATCCCCTACCCTGTGCTGCATTAAGATGGAGAATACCTTTCAGGTACATTTGTTGTGCGTGCTGTCGTTATACCTGCGTGTGTGTGTGCGCGTGTAGTAGATGTGTGTCACAAATAAATGTTCAATTTTGTGTGTGTCAACCACATAATCCATGTCTGTTAATCTGGATTAAAGCACAGCAGGCTGCCGCCGCACGTTACGTAACACTCCTTCCCAGGAGCAATTTAGAAAACGGCCGAAGGCATGTAAACACGACGCCAGAATGTTCCACAAGATCGCATGATGAAGAACCATAAGAAATAGTCATGGAAATTGAAATCATCTGTTCCCAGGTCACAACGGTCACCATCATAAGACCTTTATTAACATGACAGGCAGTGTGGGAGGAAGTATTTAAAAAAAAAAAAAAACAAGTTTCCCACTATTAAAACTACAATAAGATGCAGTTTACTCACATTGTGGTGTACATATTATTTTTCCACCCCTTATTGGGATTTGGTGGGGCAGATGTAGAGCCTTGGCCTCACAGTTCTGAGGACCGGTTTTCAAATCCGGGCTCCGCCTGTGTGGAGTTTTCATGTTCTCCCCGTGCCTGTGTGGGTTTTCTACTGGCACTCCACTTTCCTCCCACATCCCAAAAACCAGTTCAGGGTATACCACGCCTCCTGCCCGTTGACGGCTGGGATAGGCTCCGGCACTCCTGCGACGCTTGTGAGGATAAGCGGCTCAGGAAAATGGAGATAATTGACTGCATCGCCGGGATGATGTGCAGAACGTATTGTCATCAATGACATCACTTTTATTCTTGAGGGGACATAAATGTTTGTATGTCTGTTCGTTTTTGTGATGCAGTGGTACCGTGACATCGGTGTTTAATGCTTTCCTGAACTCAATTTACTGAATTTTTTTTTTTTTTTTTAAATCAAGTGAATCGGTAGGTTCAATTGCAAATTCACGCATATGTGCTGTGTGCGCGCGCGTCAGGTTTTGAGACTGAGCCTCTGAGGGAACCGGAGAAGCACTCAACGTCAGAGGTCAACCTTGGCGACTCCAACATGACTGAGGAGGAAAGAGAGGAGATCCAACTGGAATTAGCCAAAGTACTGACACACAAATAGCGTGGCAATGTTTGTTTGGATCATAATATTCATGTTTTTTTTTTTTTTTTTTTCAGCTGGAGGAAGAGATCAGCACCTTGAGGCAGGTGTTGGCGTCTAAAGAGAAGCAACACACCGAGCTGAAGCACAAACTCGGCATCACTCCTCTCGGCGAGCTCCGCAGCAATTTAAATCGAGGCTGGCTCGACATGCAGAGCTCCACCGCGTAAGCTCCCACAGATGCGCTCCTCACAAAAAGTTGGGGGAAATACATTTTGGGGGGGGGGCAAATTTATTTGTATACCACACTTCATATAGGAGGTAACTCAATGTGCTTTATATGATTAAAGGCATTTGAAAACAGAAACATTTAAAACGACATAAAAACAGTAAAAATGACAGACAAAATATTTTTTAAAAGACAATAAACCACATACAGCGCAAATAATATGATCAAAAAAATTATATGTTCTAAAAAACATGAGAAAAAGAGTTTCTAACCTGAATTAAAAAAAAAAAAAAAAAAAAAAATGCACACTTGAGGCTGACCTCACCTCTATTGGCAATTTATTCCATTTGTGTGCAGCATAATAGCTAAATGCTGCTTCACCATGTTTGCTTTGGACTCTACGCTCCACGAATTTGACCTGAGTCAGTCGATCTCGGAGCTCTACTGGATTTGTATTCCGGAAGCATTTCTTTCATGTATTCGCGACCTAAATCATTTAGTGATTTATAGACCACTAGCATAACTTTAAAATCTATTCTAAAGCTGACTGGAAGTCAAAACACCAAACACTGATCTGCTCTCACAAAAAGCTAAGCGGCAAAATTCACAGCCACAAACTTTTTGTGAGTACTTGTAAATGCGCATAGATTTTATGATGTCACAATAAATTTTCAAGTGAGATATCGTTGAAAGACTTTGGTTACCATGATGAGTGGGGGCGGAGCTTTAGCGTAGCGGAGGCTACTCGCAGTGTTGCGACTTCCTCCGCGACGTGTTTGTATCATGCTGGAGTCAAACACTGACCTGCCCGTGTTTTTGTTTTCAACACAGGTCCCCCACCTTTTTTTTTTTCTGTGGGGGCGGGGCACACAAGACATTCATTGGGATTTTTACTGTCTGTGTATGAGAGCAGTTTAGATAATAGAGAGCTAAAGGCTATGGCCCACCTGGAAAACATAATACAATTACAGTGTTACAGAAGTCCAGTAAATCCAATTGAATCTGTGGACAAGAGAGGCTTGTCAAGCAGGAAATGCATTTAAAGCTGCAGAGCACACACATACACACTCATCAATAATGAAGCAGAGTGATCGGGGAACACTAGTGCTAGATGTCACAAAAACGATACAAAGGGTCTCTTAAAAAAAAACGGTATGCCTCTGTTAATCATTTCCATTCTATTTTTAAAAATTGGCTTTTTTTTTTTTTTCCTCCCCAAAAACAAAGGGAAATACAAATCTGCATATGCTGATGTGTGAATATGTGAAATATGAGGACTCTCCTCTTGCGCTTTCCAGGTACAAGAGAACGTCGGAGACTCTGAGCTCGGCCGGACAGAAGACCACGGCGGCCTTCAGCACGCTCGGCAGCGTCCTCAGCAGGAAGTTTGGAGACATGAGGTGCGCCGCAACACTCGATCACCTCTCTACCCATCGGCTCTATTTCTATCCTGCTATTTCTCTGTCAGTCTACAAATATCATCCATCCGTATATTTATCTCCAGCTTCCTCTCATTCCCGATTTCTACCGTCTCTGTCGAGATATTTGAAGTTTTGCGTTAACTCGAAAAATGGCTGACAAACAGTGGGGAGCGTTGGTGATAAACTCGGGTGACATCTTCTCCTTCTTTTTTTTAAGTGATGAGACGCATCTATAATAAAAGAAACAATGTATTAATGTCATTCGTATAGCGAGGCTGGTCTACAGTTACTTTTCCCTCGGAGGTATGTGTTTGCGTGCGTGCGTGTGAATAGAAGGCATGTATTTGGTGTGAAGTGTTTTTGCCTTACACGTGTTTAGGATTTAAGGACATGTAATATTTAATCACCATTAACTGACCCAAAACGCAAGATGTAATCAATTGTTCCCGACAAATTAACTATAATTACAATTGAATCATGTGTGTGTTTGCTTGTGCGCCGTCTTCTTGCTGTGCTCGGCTTACGGTCAGATGTGTTTTCATCTGACTTTGTGTATTTTTCCTCATTTCAGATTTAGCTAATTTAATGATTGACAACCTTTGATGTTCATTTATTTACACCATATGTAGTTTAGTTGTTGTTAATTGAAACGGTCATCTTTTGCCTCCTCCCACATGCTCCCAAGGTCTGGCTCTATAGGGTAAGAACATTCCAACAACAGCAGTCACTATCATAAGTTCATTTCTTTCCATTCCCTTTTATGATATTTTATACAGTACCATGCAAGTTTTCTTTATTTAAAAAATGCTGGAAAGTCGAGGAACCACACACACACCACACTGTTGGTATCCATCCATGGTCGAGTCACGGGGGGGACTCCCTTTACCCAGCCACTTCATCCAGCTCTTCTGGGGGGATTTCCTGAGGTTTTCCCAGGCCAGCCGAGAGTCATAGTCTCTCTAACGTGTCCTGGGTGGTCCCCAGGGTCTCCTCCCGGTGGGATGTGCCCGGAACAGCTCATCAGATAGGGTCAATGCCTTGTGTCAGGGGCGTTTCAACCACCACAACATCCAGAACCTTTAGGAACTCCAGGCGAATCCCATCCACTCCTGGAGCTTTGTAACCACCTCGGTGAGCTAAACCCCAGAAATAGGAGAACCTGCTTCTGAGAACCCAAACTCTGCTTCCTCATGGGAACGCACATCTGTGGAATTGAGGTCTCCGAAGTATTCGCCCTACCGATTTACAGCGTCCCGAGTCGAGGTCAGCAGCACCAAATCCTCGCTATACACAGTGTTGATGGTGCACTGCTTCCCCCTCCTGAGACGCCGAATGGTGGACTAGAATTTCTTCAAAGCAGTCTGAAAGTCTTTCCCCGTGGCCTCACCAAACTCTTCCCATGTCCGAGTTTTTGCTTGCTCCAAGAGGCCATAAAGGTCTGATAGGACTCCTTCAGCTTGACGGCATCCCACCAACGTGTTTGGGGATCGCCGCAGCGACCACCTTACGGCCACAGCTCTCGTCGGCTGCCTCCGCAATGGAGGCACAGAAGATGGTCCACTCGAACTCAATGTCCCTCACTTCCCCTGGAACACGAGTGAAATTCTTTTGGAGGTGGGAGTTGAAACTTTCTGAGAGCGGATTCTACCATCTGTTCCCAAAAGACGCTCACAATCCGTTTCGGCCTGCCACTGTCAGAACGGCATCTTCCCTGACTAGCGGTGCCAACTCACACTGTTAGTATGAACATCCTAATTTTGTGCATGTATATGTACAGTCCTCTCTATATTTTTCCTTTAGACCCGTCAATGTGTCAGTATATGTGCTAACTCTGACGTGCTCTTCGCTAACCAGTAACTCCTCTCTCCGTGGACAGCTACTCCATCTCCCACTCTATGAGCATGCCTGCCATGAGGTAATTGTGAGAATGTTGTACACGCATGTGTTACGATTTGTCAGAAACTGAAAACGCTAATAAGACTTTTTTGTCCAAGCACCACGTATAACTCTGATCTCTAGTTTTGGCATTGATGCTAGTGCTAATGATACGAGAGGTGTCCTGGCTAGTCTACCAATGTTACCGTAATTTCCAGCCTACAAGCTGCGACTTTTTTCACACGCGTTCAACCCTGCGGTTTATGAGGTGATGCGGCACTAGGGTTAGCGTTAGTGCGGCACTAGCGTTAGTGCACTTGGTTATAAGCCTCAGTACACAGAGAGTTTTGACGCTAGCGTGGTGCTAATAGCGTTAAACTCTTTCTGTGTACCGAGGTTTATAACAAGTTGCGCTCTGTAGGGCGGGAATTACGGTATACCACTAAAAGAAGGCGATCTGGGTCCTTGGTGAGCAACAGGAGATGCTAATTTTATTTATTGCAAGACAGTTTTGCTTCAGTTAAGATCATGTAAAATTGTTTTTTTTATATGCTGGATGACTGGTCAGCACTTCTTCCCCACAGTTCTGAGAACCCAGGTTCAAATTTTTCCTCGACTGTGTGGAGTTTGGATGTTTTCCTTGCGCGTGCATTCTAATTGCCCGGAGGCGTGAATGGTCGTTTGTCCGTACGTGCGATTGGCTGGCGACCAGCTGAAGGTGTACCTCACTTCTCACCCACTGTCAACTAAGAGAGGTGCAAGGGCGCTTGCAGCACTCGTGAGGATAAGCAGGATGGGCATTGACTGTAATTTCAGATTGTTTGAATTTTTTTTTTTTTTTTTTGCCATAGTAATGCATTTATGCAACTGTGTTTTAATGTTTGTCGTTTGGAGAAGCCAATATTTTTGAGGTGGTACATGGTCTAAAAAAGGTTGAGAACCACTGTTGTAGACTACCGACGGACATTTTTCGTGATTCCCAATCACGGGATTGGGTGGGCGCAGGAGCAAAGGTCACCAGTAGGGGGAATTGTGAAACCCGTTTCCGAGAATGGACGGGAGTGGAAACTGTGGTGAAATTATCTCATCAAATCGATATTTGAAGATTTTCTCTCGGCATCAAGCTAAACTAAATGACTATTATGCCTTTTGTTAATAAGCTTGTTTTGTTTCCTTATTTCGGTAATTGTGCATATTTTATTTTTTTTTTTTTTTACATTGGGAGTGGGAATCATGATCCACTCCCATGTGGGCCTCTTGTAGGTAATCAGAGGCTCCAGGGCAACAACATTGATGCAGTGTAGCATGGACGCGACAGATATTTTAGTGGCAAATAATTTTATATAAATAATAATTACATGAAAAAGTAATTGAATAGAGAACAGTGTGGTGAGGGATGAGGATAAAACCAACAGATTACTTAAAAAATGTAAGTATAGTGGCTTTTTCAACACATGAATTACAGATATTGAAGAGAATAAATTTGAAGTTTATGTGATTAATGCATTGGGTTTCTATTAAAAAAAAACAAAAAAAAAGTGCAACAACAGAAGACGCGTCGTGTCTGGTCCACCAGTATTGTCTACTAAAAGTCTACTAAAGTTGGTAAACAGTCCCGCGACAGAAATTCTGTTTTAATTACTACTACCTATTGTAGTATTGTACGCACAGTACATGACAATAATGGTCCTAGTTTAGGTAACGGATTAAAATTTTTTTTTTTTTTGGTTGAAACGAACTGAGATGTGATTTTTTTTTTTTTTTTTTTTTTTTTTTCTTTTCCAGAAATTCTCCCAGCTTCAGGTCTTTTGAGGAGAAAGTTGAGAATACAGTGACCAGCATCAAGGTCTGTACAAATGCACAACTCTACAATATGAAAAACAATCATTAAAATTCACTTCATTGAACCAAAAGGTTCTTTTACACCTCCTGCAAGCTTCAAATACATTTAAACCTATTAAAAGCCATTTAAAACTACATTACACTTTTTTAAGTATTCCAATATTCGTGTTATCAATCATTACAAAGAAATTGATAACTATCGTATAACAACACTTTGAGGAAACCAAAAGAAGACTCTTGTTCAGTTTCCTAAAAGAGGCACAGCGTGCTTGCTTTAAGCCAGGGGTGTCAAACTCATTTTTCTCGTGGGCCACATTGTCGTGCTCGTTTCCCTCAGAGGGCCGTTATGACTGTGGAACAAAAATATGTAATCATAGTAATAATTGTAATGTGTCTTTCAACTATTCACGTTTGGTAACACAAAAATGCTTCTAATATCTATATGTGACCGTTTTAAATTTTGCTACAGATTTTTGCAAAAATCGTGGAAATTGACACTCTCGATTTGGCTTCGCAGGCCACGTAAAATCATGTGGTGGGCCAGATCTGGCCCCCGAGCCCAGAGTTTGACACCTGTGCTTTAAGCTGTCACTCCCAGTCGAAGTTCACTGTGAAACTCCGAAAAATACGAGAATAAACGTATTTAAACAGCTAAATATTGAACTGAACCTTATCATTCTGTCTGAGGACAGTCTGTTAGCTCAGTGCTAACAAAGTACTGTAGATGGGCTACCGGAAATTAGCGTAGAAATAAACTCACCACCTATAACATATAAAGTATTTTTTTAAATAACAGATTTCATCCTCCCGGAGTTAAAACACAGTTGTACATTGTATCGCTTCCCTTTTGCATTTCCTAGACTAAGGTCGGAGGTCCGGGAGCAGGAGGAAGCTTCGAGGACGTCCTCTCCTCCACGGCCAAGGCCAGCTCACAGGACACGCCCACTAACAACTTGACAGACCCCCCTGAGAAGCCGTAGTACCGAACTTAACAGTATTCATCTTTGGGTCATTTTATATAAACAAGTTTATATATCCATTTTTCCCTTTCGGCTTGTTATAAGTATCGTATATTTAAGTTGTACACATCTGAGGAAAAACAAATGTATATTTCCTAAATGAAAGCACTTTTGCAATTTCACCCAAAAATCTGGATTTCACAAAAAAATCCAATTTTCAAAATTATAGGAATTTCTCCGAGATTGAAGATAGGCGTTCAAGACCGATTATAAATACATATTTTCAAATAGCTCTTTCAAGAAGGCATTGTGTGTGTGTGTGTGTGTATATATACACTTTTCTCAAATACTCAATTTCATCCAAAACGAACTTTTTCTTTTCTCTTCAATGTACAATTTTATTCTTGTAATATTACGACTTCAGTCTTGAAAATATTCCGCTTTTTTTTTTTTTTTTCTCAAATATAACACTGTTTGCATAAGATTACAACTTGTCATTTTTTTTTTTTTTTTTTTTAAGTATGGCTCACATACTCTTCAGTAAAACATCTCAACGCGCACACTCAAAAAAAAGATTGGATTTTGTTTTCAGTGTTCACGAAGGGCCCATGTGAAGTTAATTTTGAGCTTTTTCTGCTGCCGTAATGACATTTAAAAGTTTCATAAGGATTTCTCTCATGACCGCGCTGATGACAGAATCGAATCAAACCGTCAGACTAATTAAATAACGCTAAAAGGGAAAGGGCTGTGCAAATTATTCTGGGACAACACTTCATTCCCATGCTAAAGTGATAGAAAAGTAGAATTTATTCTCCAGGTATTTAAAAGAATATGACAATAAGGATTAATAATTTTATGTACTTATTGTTTGCGACCGCTGTTTCCTCCAAGCTTTAACAGTAAGGAAAACAACTTTTACCATAAAACTGTTTGAAAGCATCATTCAAGTGTCGGCATGCGCTGCAAAAGATATTGTGCAAGCAATAATTCAGTTTTACACCAGGAAAAAAAAACAGATGTGAATCTAAAAAAAAAAAAAATTAAAGTCAAACATATGTTCTTTTAACTACACAAAAATTGCAACTAAACCAAGCTAACTATAAATGGAAAAGCCTGCTGCCATCTTTTTTTTTTTTTTTACATAAAGTATTAAAATTAATAATATTGTGCAACCAATAATTCAGTTTTACACCAGGAAAAAACGTGAATTTAAAAAATAAGTCAGACATGTTCTTTTAACTACACAAAAATTGCTAACTAGGAACTATAAATGGGAAAGCCTGCTTCCATTTTTTTTATTTATTTTTTAAAGACATTGTAAGTTTACAAAAGCACACAAAATTGTTCTTAAAAGTGTTCTGACGGGGAAAATAAATGACGTAGTCCGGATCTTTTAATGAAGCCGTGTAACTTCAATGGATGACCCTGACCCGGCCACACGTCTGATGTTGCTCACAACTGGTCAAAATGATCGCTCAGGGGCATTAAAAAAAATTAGCGGGAACACCGGTTGGGACAACTTGTTTTATTTAGGAAAAATAATTAAGGTTTTCATCACTTCAGAAAAGTAAGATCCAGTTTTCATCTTGCATTAGTTCTTATCAGTCCATAATTTTTGTTCTATTTAGCGCAATGAAGGTCAAGGTTTGTATTTTGTGCTAAAATCAAGCGCTTCTCAGGTCCCATCTTATAATAAAACATTATACAAACATATTTAACACAAGGTGGATTTTCCCCCCCCCCCCCCCCCAAACTTGTTTATTTACGATTGCTGATCTCCCCCCCCCCCCCCGCACCTATCATATTAAAGCAAAAATGTTTTCATGTCTCCTTAGACGTGGTTTGCAAATTCCCAGCTGTTTTTTCCCCCGTCATGTGACTTCTCCTTTCTTCATTCAAAGCCACGACAAGCTGAAGCACATCGGGATGCTGGAAACAACCTGCAAGGACGCAAAATGATTTGAGTGGCGCCGTCATATTTCTTCTCACCATTTTGTCAGACATGACGTGTCAGTCAGGCGATGTCATTGGCAGCAAAAGTATACAGTGGCGTAGACGTGAACTTTTCAGTGCTTGTAATCAGTATTTAACGGTAACATTTGCTCCCCGCGTAACCCGCAAACTAATCAAATTTGAGCGGTACTCTCCTTTTAAGGAATGGAAACCAATGTGACTTGATAATAATGTTGTGTATTATGGCTGCCATATCATTAAGCAGTGGGGATCAGGAGTGCAATCATATTTCAAATTTGCCCATGTGACAGTTCGTACCTTGAATATTGCGAGGCATTGCTGTACAGTTTATAAAATATCATTTGCACAATTGATGTATAAAAACATACTGTATAGTAACCAAAAATGTAATTCATTGGTTCAATTCAGGATGTGGCCCAATATTAGCTGGGCTAGGCTCCGGCGCTCCCGCGACCCTTATGAGGATAAGCGGCTGGGACGACGTGACCGATGGCGCAAATTTCGGACTCACCCCGAGTGGAGTCAAAAAACTCCTGCAGTCTCCCCGGCGCCTCCTCCAGCTCTTCGTACTCGTGGGCCTGCAGGATCATCTCCAGACGGTCAAACTCTTTCACCAGCCTGGCCTCCGTGCTGCTCTGGTGCTCGTATTCCTTAATATTACAATAAAACACAGCTATTCATTTTCCCCAAATGGATTATTACGGGAATCAGTTCTTTGCTGTCCTGCCAGCATCCACTGAATATCCACCACACTATTTTTTTTTTTTCTGTCTATCTATGCACTTTTGCACAGCGCCCTCAAGTGTTCAAATTAAGACACTGAAACAAACTCCTTGAATTCCAGGTAACATTGAAGTGAAATATGTGGCAAAGGCTGTTATAAAAACATTTACAACACCTGGACAAGTTCAAAGGTAAGTCAAATCTTCAAAGTCCAGTAAAATATGAAAACTTTACCTCCCATAGTGCATAAATGTCCTGCCTGAGGCCCTCTGGCATCAGACTCACAAGCTGCCTCATGGCTCCCTGGAGGAAAAAAAAATACATTTTAATCCCAAAAACAAGGAACTATTGAAATAGTAGCTGAGCACTCACCTACCTCCTCCCGCTGGTGTTTCTCAGCTTTGCTGATGTTGTCCGACGGCGTAATATCTCCAACGATGCACTCGGCCATGTCGTGGACCAGAGACAATTTGATACACCTGAGAACAGAATTGTGGGGGGGAATTATTATTTTGATAGTTTGCTCGTTAAGAGGAAAAAAAAAAGTGCAAATATACTCACTTGTCCTTATCCACCGTGGGGTCCGTGATCGTCAGAGACATGAGGGCCATGCGGTACATGTGGTCCGACACGCTCTCCGGGTCCTTCACCTTCCTGTACACCCAGCCTGTCCGAGGGACCCTCTACAGAGGACATAATTCAACAGTCGATGGTGCGCATAGCAAAGTAATTGTTGGCTACCATCTCAAATCTCCCCACTTGGTTTGAGTGAACTTAAATCCTGTTTTTAAATGGTAAAACATATGAGTTTGAGAAGGGGCTAATACTTTTTCACGGCGACTGTGCTATGCTACAACATCTGGGCCATTAGATCTATTCCATCCATTTTCTGAGCCACCCATCCTCGCAAGCGTCGTGGGATGTATAGCTAATGACGGGGGGGGGGACTTAAAAAAAAAGTTGAAATAAAAAAAACATAGCTGTCATTTAAACAGCAAATTTCCACTAATAAAATTAATGTATTTTACGCCAAATATTTCTTGCAGTCCATTTTATTACGACTGTAATACCACATGAGTTTGTGGCAGGGAATGCTAGAGTACAATAAATATGAATAATACAAAAACTATACTTGCACAGTTCAAGTAATTCAAACTCATTAGAAATGAAATAAATATAGGTTGAACTGTTAGTGTCTTACTTTAAGCTGACCGATTAGTTTTAAAAATTGGAGCATCTTCATGTTGTCCAATTTGTCCGAGGGGGCCGCCATGTCTATTTTTATTCTTCTACGCTACACTTGCAGACATAACCAACAGCGCCACCTCTACAGTACCCACCGTGAAAAGTTGACACAATTGCGGAGTTAGAATTCAAAATATTATTTCAACTCCCTTTAGATAAATGTACGGATAATTATATCATCAATATAAAATTAGTTTTCATATAGTTTTCATTCATCGTGCATCGTCCAAAAAAAAAACAAGTGAAGGTAAAGAGGAAACAGGAAGTCAAACAAACCTCAACTGGGGAGTAACCGTAGAAGAAGAAGTAGTCCGGTAGTCAATCGAAGCGGGCCTTTTGAAATCTCAAACAAACGTCATTTTTTCCTAATATTCACCTTTTCGCACCTCTTTTGTCATGTTAAACAAAGCGCCAAGACTCAAGCAAAAAGTCAAAGCAAAGACAAAGGGTAACATTAACGTGAGGCCGGCGTCCGAAGCAATGGTAAGTCGCTATTTGTGAAGTCCTTATTATGGGGTCTGAAGTTCGCTTGCTAAATTTGATCTTTATTCACAGATGGAGCTCGTCACTCTTCTTTTCATCAACAATTTGGCCGAGCAGGCGAGGGCCAAAGCGTTCGAGGAGAAATCCGCGACGATCAGGGCTCACCACGTCAAAGCAGTTGCCAAGGTGAGTCCGGTTGCTAAAGGTTCTCTGCGCTCTTTGCTTGAGAAGCACAAATACTTCTGTACAAAAAAAAAAACGTAGAAGTACTGATACAGTTAATTTATTTAAGAAAATAAAATAGGTAGAATGGAATTTACTATCAAATGACAAATGATTTTGTGTACCGTCAATATGGCCAGGAAATAACCACACAATGATATGATAAATGGTTTTGGTCCATTTGCTCTTCTTTTTTCCAAACGCATTGCTTTTTAAAATAAAAAAAAATCATAATCCATTTATGTATGTAATTACAATAATCAATGACCATTCGCATGACAGTCAGTTTAGCATTCAATGGAAATTTAGCTTTTGCTATTTAGTCAGATTATTTTTAATAAATAAAGATGCGCATTTTTGAGATTGATTTATTTTATCTAGCATTATATTGCTATTTTTAATGTATTTCACCACACAAAAAAAACAATCCCGTGTTAAAATGTCTGCAAAATACTGTGAATTGCAATCTCATATTACTTGTGTACGGCTTGTTTCACCCAACCCATAATCTTGCGCCTTTATTCATCTTTCCAATTAAAAAAAAAAGAGAAACTTCATCTTACCCCCAACTGGAATGTTAATTCACATATACTTTTATTCTTTTATTTGTTTACAGAGGGTGCTGAAGACTGCCAGAGGATGAAGACCATTCATATATTTATGAATATTATTTCAGCCACCATGAGCTGTTTTCTCTGTTTTTGCCATTTTTTTTCAAGCATAATCTTTTTGTACGCTTTTTTCCCTTGTAAATATATATTCTAACCATAAATTGACTCTTTGTATTCTTCAATTCCTCATTTTTTGTTACATACTTTATTTGGTGTATTATATACTTAGTTATTTTTGAGGAACCACCTGAACTTTGATATCAAGTACAAGTGATGCCCTTGAAGATATTTCTACAAATTGAAAGTGAATTCCCACCATGGGGTGAGTTGTCATTTTGTTACTAGCTTGCTACCATCCTAGCATCATAGCCAATGTAGCGTCATGAAATTATTGGAAAATTACCTTTGTTTCTCTATCATATTTTAACTTTAAAATTGTACATTACAGGTTTTCTCACAACTTTTTTTCACTTGACTTCATGATTGCAAAATTAATAATTTTCCATTTGGGTTGCATTCCATGTGAAATCGTATTTATTATATGTATTGTGATGGTAATTTTGCTATTTTTGCCTCAATGAAAGTATGCAGCATTGTCAAATTCTGTTGCGTCGACAGCGGCGGGCGACCCATCCGACCAGCCTCCACTCCACTGCGACCACGTCAGCGGGAGATGATGATGATGATGGCGACGGCCTCCGCAGCAGAGGTAAATGAAGGCACCCGCGTTTGGTTTTGCGAGTAACTACGAGCGCCAAGTCAAATTGAATTTGCGTTTCTATAGGACATCGCGATGCAATGCATGGCGATAATTTTCAAGAGGGATCTGGCTGGATTGATGTGACCAGGCAGGAGTGTAGGGAAGGAGCAGCTCAGAAAGGTAAGGTTGGGCTGGACCAGTTTGACATTTTTGAAAAATTTTGAAACGAAACTTAAACAAATTGAATACTAAAGTGGTGCTTTGCCCAATATGTTCACATTTCATTTAGATGGTATCTAGGTTCATGTGTAATGTGGCTCCACATGAGGGCGGTGTTAAACTACACTGAGTGCAGTACAGGGAGTCCTCGGTCTCCGACTGAGATCTGTTCCGACAGTAGCGACTTAAGTCGGATTCCACCATTAAAGTCAGAATTTAAATCAAAATGTTTTGTCTAAAAAAACAAATACATTGAAATGAACATGATGATGTACTTAGCATTACTGCTGAGAGGTGGATGGAGAAGAAGAAGAAGAAGAAGGGGAGGCTGTGCTTACCTATTGCAAAGGAACTTGGTCCTCATTTCTCCCCATCTCGACAAGTATCAAAAACCTTGTTTTGTGATCATTGTATCCAATATCGGAACGGAATCCGTCACATGCGCTAAAATATGGGGTTTTTCTTTCATAATTGTCACCACGGTTGACCGACTGAGGCCTTCGTGGTGTTGCTGTCTCTCCAATCTTTTATGATCTTGAGCTTCGTTTCCGTGGTCATGGATTTTGTTTTGGCTGCAGAAGCATTGCTAAAAGACACAGCTTTCTTCTATGTCTTAGGTCGAGACCGTCTTAACTCGAGGACTCCCTGTATATAATTTTGAGACTTGCTTGATGCGAACGTCAACTGTAAAACACCATAGAATGGCTCACGCAAATTAGCATAGCTACCATAGCATAGAACGGCAACTACAAGTGTTACTTTGATCACACATGGAGCAGTAACACATTCCGACGGAGCTTACAACAAAATTCACGGGCGTTTGTGAAAACGGATTCCTTAAACATCTGTGACTGAGCGACGAAACCTGATCTAGCAAAGTTCTGCTAGCCAGACAAAATGGCGGACAGGGGACAGGCGTTGTAAAGTCGAGACGGTCTTAACCCGAGGACTCCCTGTACTGTAAATGTATACAGTGCAGTTCGCATTTGAATTGAACTGCTAAAATAAACTAGCCTTTGTTTGTTCTAGATGGTTCAATTCTACCACATAATTTATAAGTGACTTTTAGAGTGTTTATTGAGAACTTGCATGATGAGCTTCCTCTCGTCACACCGTAGAAAATCTTCAGTGTTGAGTATCCGGACGCCCCCCCCAAATAGTCCTGCCATGCATCTTTCACCACTTGCAGGTCCACATGTGCCGTATTTAGCTTTATTATGCGGGATTATTTCGGACTGTAATCATGCTCCATTATGCACTCTTATAGACAACCATCGTGCTTCACTGCTTTAGATCTGTCATCGCCGCAGCATTTAAAAACAACGCGCGTGTACGTCAAATGTATGTCAAAGGTGTCGGCAGCCATTGGAACTGGGAAAGGGGTGGGGGGGGCATGCTAGGGGGGTTCTACTTCACGCCTGCAGGAGACACAGATGACCTCACCGTAGCTACCGTGACTATCGTCGAGCTAACCGTATCGGTGCCTATCGAGTGACGTGCCTTGCTAAGCCGGCCGCTACTGAACCATTTTTAACGCCGATGCATCACCTCCATGATGACATCCGAAATCTTAAAGATGATATTCTGGGCGTGTAGCGTTCAAAAATGGAACGATGGTGGTGGTGATGATGCCAGTGCATATTCTGGGCCTTTCTGCGTTCTGTAGGCTCAGACACGATGGCGCGACTTGGACGACTTTCGTAAACAAAGAACAGCAGTCCACGAAAGCGAGGCGCTGTGTTGAAGTGAGTTGAAGATATCCGTTGAACCAAAAGTAGTGTTTGGCCTTCATTTTCTAGCATGTTGGTTCCAAGAAATTTTGCCCAACAGTTGAGAAACTATTTTTTTTTTTAAATATTTGTGGCATCTACAGGCAATTTAAAGCCTTTTTTGGAGTTGTCCATTACACATAGATTTTCCAATTCGTAAAAGTGTAAAGAATTAAAAGTGACTCATCTCAACTGTTCAACTGCTAAAAATTCTGCTGGAAAAAAAATCCCAGCGCAGTTTTTGGGAGAATTTTTTTTTTTTTTATTTTTTTTTATAATTGCTTACATATATGGTTTAAACTTTAATTATACCACAAATATTCCTTTAAATTGCTTATTTCAAACTTCAAGTTAATAAAACATGCTTTGTTAAAATGCAAAAAAAAAAAAAAGAATCCTGAACTATTCAGAGATTTGTCAATCATATAAATGAGGATATAAATTAACATGTAAAAATTACATTGACCAAAATACCTCGAGGATTTCAGTCCACAATAATTGTATGGAAGTTTAAAAAAAAAAAAAATAGAATTTCCATTTATTTATAGTTTAAGTGAACATCTGTCTAATCTTTCTGTACACGAGAAAATAGCATCAATTTGACATTATGTTCTTATTAATACTCATGAGAAGCCTCGTTGGTTTAGTAGCCTCGGTACATAGTGAAACTGTTCCTCGGCACGGATTTGTTGGAGGGGGGGCAGTGGGAGCAGTCCGCTGATCTAAACGCTTAGCGTTCACACTCAGTGACACGAATTGGGTGTCTTTGGCGCCGTCATGTTTTGATGAGTCCCATCAATCTGTCAAACTAAGTATTTACAGCCACTCGATATAGAACGACGCGGCAATGGCATCATCTGGTTACGACCCCCGCAGAGTTCCGCAGCCTCATGTTTGCGTTCTCTCATAGCGTTCTCTTCGGTGAACGCGCGTATAATTAGCCGTGTATGTCATTTTTGGACTCGAAAGAAGTCCCGTTGCGTAACGACCCCATTTTTAGTGTGTGGTATTGTTTAATTCGAAGGTTTACTTCAGTACTTCTTCCACGCGGGGAAACTGGCAAGTCAGAACAAAATTCGTATCGGGCGTTCACCGGTGCCGTTCACACAAAACCCAGACGCCTCATAATTGCCTGGATTGTGTGAAATTTCAGTCAAGACTGATTGCAGGGCATAAAAAAAAATAGTTGGTGGAGAGGACCTTTTGCCTCCACTGCAACAGGGTGGGATAAGTCAGTGCGGCTCTTTCTACGATTTAGTTTCACACGCATGCCAGTGTGCCTTTCGGCACGTCGCGTGAAAGAGGTGTGAAAGTCGTGCCCAAAAGAATTCACGACACTGGCTTTGCTTAATGACTTCCAGAGTGACCTCGAGACTGGATTAAGAACACTTTGTCCCTGGCCTGTGATAAAATACTTTTCAACACTTGATGCTTAGGGATTTGTTATTGGGGGCCTTTCACACAGAACCCAGAGGAACATCTGGACTTTCATACCCAATCCCTGGTGGACAAGAAGACCCCAATGATATCGCTTGTCTATTTCCCGCCCTGCGTACCCCGTCACTATTCATTGCTGCGCTCAATTCCCCCGAGCTGAACGTGCGAGGAGCCACACGTCGTCGCTTCCGAGCGCAGCCGCTCCGTGCAATCCAAATTCAAATTAGTCATTCATCACATGACAAGTAGCCCGGCCTGACCTGCTTCTGCCGGGCAACACTGACTAATCCGCCGTCCCCCTTGAGACGCAGTTGTTTTGAAAGACGAGCCGAGGCTTTCGGAGGAGGGGATATTTTCTATTTTAATGGCGGGGCCAGAGAGTCTCAAGACCTCTTCGAGGACCTCCTCACTTCACGTCCTTGATGGGGCCGCCGCTCGCACTCATCGGCGGCCATTTGAGATCTTCTCCACTTCAGTGGAAACAGTTTGGACAGGTGGAGCAAGGCAGGACTGGACTCGACAGAATGTTGGATCTTTTCCACTTTTTAAATAAAAGTGGATCAATCATTCATTGTCGCCCACCAAATCGGCTTTTCCCAAATTATTAATAATGAGCACCGGATTCAATATCCCGAGTTGGCGCTCCTCATCCTCCCCAGATCTTTTCCACCCTGTAAATAAAAATGGACAAACCACTTAAAGGGGAAGTTCGCAATCCTCAAATGGATGTATTTGAATGTACCCCCACCCAAATACCCCCCCCCCCCTGAGTATCTGACCAAGTGTGACTCCTTCATAATGTAAAAATAATGCAGAAAAATGTTATTGGTATTAATTATTTTTGGGAGGGCACAATTCATGGGGGTTTTGCCATATTTTCACATGTGAATCTATTTCAAGTTGTCGCAGTAGCAACTAACACATGCTGAGGGTTTCCAGCACCAATCAGTTCGTTGTGGCATTCAAAGGGGGCAAAGGGCGGCAAGACAGGTGGATTGTTGGGGAGCAAAAGCACGGGATTCGCACGGGGGGGTGGGGGTACTCGGTGAAGATACGATTCCCACGTGAATTGAGGCCGCTAAGGAGTCTGCCTGGCACCAGCCTGCCTTTCAGTCTTTCACAAGGTTCTCGTTGCTATAAAAACTTTAGCATGAAAGTTTAATATTTATGCTATAACATGCTAATACAGCACAAGTGTGTGTATTTTCCCCAGGTCTTTTTGGTCGTAAAAGCCACAAAACACAAAAATAACTATAGTACTGCGGTGTCTTGAGGTAAGAGTTTAATTTGTTCCATGACCCGGCTAGTAACGCAAAGCGCTTATATGGCAAATTGTCTTTCTTCATTAAAATGAATGGAAATGCCATCAATCCGTTCCAGCGTCCCTTCCCAAAAAAATCTTTTTCAATCAGAAAAATTGTTGTCTATGATATACTTCATAATAACCATGCAATTGGATTGAATGTAAAGTATGAAGTACAGTAGTGTACTTTGTGAATGATGATAAAATACTTGCAGCTCCTGGTGTGCGGGATTCGCCCACCATGGTCAGTATGGGTGTGTGTGTTATATACTGAATGCGAGGTGCACGCGCTAGCTTGAGGGGAAAATAGAGAAACATTACTTGTGAAAGCAAAAACCTCTGTCCACCTTCTTTCCTGCTCATCCTCAGTGAAATAAAGAGATAAGTTCTACGTGTGACAATGGCAAATATACGATATGCTGTAAGCTTTCCAAGCGAAGAGTCGAACGTGGGGTAAGTGGGGGGGGGGGCGGGTGAGAGGCGAGAAGGGTTGATGGGACGCCTCGTTAAAATACCCCCTTGCTGCCTGAGGAGGTGCCAGCCTGTAAGACGGAGCCTTGGGTTCTGGAGGAATTTAGAACATTCCATTCTGTGAGAGGGGGAATTAGTTACAGCACACACATGAATGTTGCAGTACCTTCCCCCACTTGTACATTTATTTCACTGTATATTTACATTTGGAAATTATTTACCTGAATATAAAGGAACCAATGAGGCCGCAAAGTCCCCCACACACCCTCGCATTCTTTATTTATGCCGCCCTACGGCAGGCTAAGATTTCTGGCACCAAAACAGGCGTCACGCTCACTATTTTTGTCCCGAGTTGCCACACAGCGCCAGCAGGTTGGCTGGCGTGAGTGGGCCGAGGGCTCCGACCACATACGCACGCCAGCATTTGAATTTCAGTCCACTCCCCTTGTGTGTCTCTGGTGAATGGGTTAATGGTTGCATACTAATGCCCATCATGGAAATATTTGCGTATCGTCACTGTACAGTAAAAGGCTCGTACCGTGTTGCCTTAAAGTACAATTGTCTCGACTCATCGTTCAGATATTTTTCATTTTTTTTGCTTTGACGTGGTGGCAGTGAAATCAACAAGTCACAATTGCTTTGTGCAGCCTGCTGTAACATTAACATGAAATTTACGGCTTGCAAAGATTTGTATGTCCATGCAATTTATTAAGTTATTTTTTTTTTTAAAGATGTGTAACTGAAGTTTTAAACATTTTTGTCCTTTTCGGTAAGACCCTGATACTCCTTAGTACATCCGATTCATGAAATCTAGAAAGATTTGTTGTTAAATCACTATTTAATACTCAGGGGGAAAAAAAACAAAATACATGAAGGCATACCATAGTCATTCGTAACATGGGTTGTTTTGGACATTTTAAATACTGTATATGTATGCATTCACAAAACTGTAAGTCACAATTATGTTAACAGTACATTGCCGCCCTCCAAACTCGGGCTGCATGCAATATCGCAAAGTACATAAATATACATAAAAGAAACGTCATTTAAAAAAAAAAAAAGAGGGGGAAAAGTCGGGAAGGGGGATAAAGGGGGGGGGGCAGCAGCTGAACAAAATGCTAACATGTTGACCAAGTGGAGAGACAAAATGGAGAATGTTGGCGGTCACTCAAACACGGAAAACCATTTTGATCCTTTATCCAATCCTGAAAATGCTTTCTGTAAAATCGGATGAGCGTTTGTTTGATCTCCTACGAATGCGTTGAATTGTCTTACCGGTGAGGCCAAAGTATTTACTCGTACGTGGAGCCTAATCTGGATATTAACAATATTGAATGCTCAAAGGCTGCTTTCCATAGTCGAAATGAACTTCATAGCCCTCACAGCACAGTCCATAATATTTACACAGGATGTGGCGTGGATGGAAAGTTGGAAAATGAAACGCTATCACATGATGACCGTCTCGGCGGGGGATGGGCTGCAACTGGCCGGCCGGTGCTTGAGAAAGGGGCTGGGGGTTCTGTTCTTGGTGGTAGAGGCGTGGATGAGGGGGCTCTGGGGCCGGTATTTTGGGCCCAACGGGACGGCGATCCTGGCGCTCGGTGTTCTGCTCGCCCACCTGGAAGGAGGACGCTGGTTGGCGGGTCGAGCGGGACGAGAGAAACTTGTCTTGGGCTCGGAGGACCACTGGGGTGTATTTATCTGGTGGGGAGAAAACAAGACTGCTCAGGTTTTATGTGAGACAAAATTCTAGTTAACGTAAGGCGCCTTTCACACCGGCCACGTTTTTCCTTGCTCGGTAGAGCCACTCAACTGTTCTGAGACGATGTCGGGGAGGAGCTGAGTACATCTTGAGTAGTAAACAGACGATGCAGCCAGTTTGTCCCGTGTGTTGGTTTTTGCTATGCTTAGCAGCTTTTAAAATGCTCAAGCAATCTGCTGCTGGTTGTGAAGTGAGCAGTTTTTCCCAGCCCCCATATTTCGCTCATATCTTAAAACAATTCCAGTTTCTTACGTGGCCCCTTTAGAAAACTAATTTCCCGCCACTGTGTTGTGAAAAAGCCTCCAGACACTAGTATGGGAAGAATACCTGCTGTGGGTGGGTCTTGTAGGCCGTGTGTCCAGCTCTGGACGTGTACTCATGTTGGATATCCAGCATGTCCAGCAAGGTAATGAGGCCT
Organism: Syngnathoides biaculeatus; assembly: GCF_019802595.1. Taxonomy (NCBI): domain Eukaryota; kingdom Metazoa; phylum Chordata; class Actinopteri; order Syngnathiformes; family Syngnathidae; genus Syngnathoides; species Syngnathoides biaculeatus. The sequence goes on along the minus strand of NC_084662.1, from coordinate 8,680,652 downwards.
TCATCTCTCCAACAAGCAGAAACGTCCGACTGACTCTGCAACCTGCTCCTCTGAATCCCGGAGTCGGTGTTGGGCTCCCCGTGATGGGAGGTGGGCTTCCTCACTCTCTCTCTGTCGGCCGCACTATTGGACCTAGGCCTGGTCCGGGGGCTCCCGGGAACCTGTGATCTGGCCTGGGATCCTGCTCGCAGATCTCTGTGGTGATGTCTGGCGGGTTCCGATGCCCCGTGGTCCGCTTCGGAACTCCATTTTTGGAGGGAGGTCTTGCCAGGTCCTGCCGCAACCACCTTGGGCTGACACCTAGGACGGTGGCATTTGATCTCCGACAACACCACACCCGTGTCGGTCAGCATTTTCCCCTCATTCTCCTGCAGCATTGCCCCAAACTTCCGGAGAATGGACGGGCTGCCGCACTTCCTGTCACTGAGGACACAGAGACCGTAGGATTTCCTGTCTAGAGTCGGCGACTCCGCTGTCATGAGCTGAGCGGTGAAGCGTGGCGGGGAGGCAACGCTGGCAAGCTCTTTCTGACCGAGAGGCGGCTTGGTAGCCGAATGTTCTTTAAGACAACTTTTCGCATCGGGTGGTCTGTTCTTTCGGTTTTCCGACTCCTCGAAACTGCACAAAAACTGCTCAGGTCCCACCCTGGAGTGAGATAAAGACCATAGAGGAAATCAGAAAAACAGGAAAAATGTTGTGTTCTGGAACACATCCCCCGCGGTACACCAGGCTTCTCTGTACACCGTACAAAAGTCTCCTCTACCTTTGATTTGCTGTTCTTCTGCTCTCGTCCTGACTCACTTTAATGGTGTCGCTGAAGTGCTGAAAGAGATGCAAGTATGCCTTTTAAAATAGTCAAAGCTTTAAATAAGTGCACCTCTTTGGGACCATAGTCCTCATTCCCTTCAATCAACGTCATGTTTTGTATAAGTATTTCGGCTCTTTATAATACTGTACTTGTAATTTGAGTGTTTTCCAACGTCTGCTTTGGGACTTACCACGTGGCGAGCGCCGTTGTTCTTCCGATTCGCGTGCTCGCCGCGGCCCAGGTAGTCCTGCAGTAAGTCTCCAATCTCCGAAATGCCGTTCTGGTGGCTCGCGGGGTAGCTGAGCCCGTTGCTAGGGTGACGAGGGTTTTGATGGACCGGTGCAAAAATGCCGTTGTCATGGTACCCGGGGCCGTCTTTGACGTTATCTTGGCCATCTACGGTGACGCCATTCCGTCCCCTACGTGCTTGAACCTCACTGTACAGCTGAAATGCACAAATGGAACATCGATTTACTTCCCGGACTAAACTCCAGAAATGTCTCACCGGTTTAGTAATCACTACACGATATTCTATATGTGAACCGACGTACTTCCGCCGGTGTCGGCTTTCAAAGTATGCAGCGTGCGAGTCCAAGAGCACATCGATCGTCACGTAACTTAGTCTGTGACAATTTGTCTACATCATTGCTGGAACGCTCCCAACACGCTAAAGGGAAACTCATTAGCAGCACATTCCAAAACTCTTGAGAGAAGATTGATTACTTCGAGAGGGGAAAACTATAATTAAATATTTTTGGTGACTTGTCCTGTGGAACCTTTCCGGCACACCTTTTACGACACATTTACAGCCAAGTGCATTTAAGTCGGATCCTCACCTCTTCTATTTTCCTTTGGATGTCCTGCAGCTGGTCCTCCCACTCTTGCATCTCCGAGTCAAAGTCTTCCATCGTGTCGGTCCTCTCTGCCCCCCAACCTCGCCTGCCGTGTTCCAGCCCGCGCTCTAAATCGATGGCCGCCATGACGCAGGCCACCCGACACTCCGAGGAAGTCTTTCCCCACGTCCCCTTTTTCAAATGGCGATTTACGGTTCACTTCGCCGTCGGCGAGTGACCGCAGGAATGCCGCCGTCCGTCGCGGCGTTGGATGGATGAATGGGGAAACACTAGAAAGAGAAACACGTGGGATTTTGAGAAGGGGGGGGGAGGGGGGAATGGCACACTTCCTACCCAGCAAACAAATCTTCTGTTTAGATTACAACGAATCTTGACGGACTTTCGAGCAATTGTTTTTCTTTTTTGTGGGGGGCGGGCCACTAGCGAAGATCCACGCGTGCTCGTCCCAAATTCACAGGCCTGGAGTTCGACCACTTGCGTGGCACGTGCGGACACACCGGACGCGTGACGTGACACCGTTTTAGCCTCTCGGGCCTCTTCGCTGACGCCCTCCCTCGCATGAGCGCACACCTCCCCACGTACCATGAAAGACTCGCCAGGCATGCAGCACTGCGGCCATTTCCCATGAGCACACGAATGTGGCCTGAAGAATGACGCCAGGCCTTCCCCGCGGCTAACGTCATTGCTATGCCGTCCGTGTGTGGTGAGTGCTGCTTTTTTTCAGCACTTTTAACTCATTTACTACTGAGCATGTTTATATTTTGTCAACTAGATTCCAAACATTTCCATCAACTGGCGAATGCACAAGTTTTCTAATTACAACCAGATCCCTGTAGATGGCAGCATTCCTTTTGAATTTGAGATCATCACAACTATTGACTAGAACAAAGTTTAGGGGTGAACCGCTGCACGGCACATCAATTATGAGACGAAAATGGCAAAACTTTGGAAGTCAGACAAGATTAGGAAGCTCATACTCAAACAAGTTGCTTGTACGGAACAAGTAGTGTGTGTGTCGCGGTAGAAAGTATGTAGCGCAGTAGTGAGAAAGAGATGTTTGAGTGAATGAGGAAAAAAAAACGGATCCGTGCGGTCACTCAGCTTTTCTTATGATGTGTTTGTTAGTTGTTTATCTATAAATTTGTTTTGCCATCAAAAGTTATTTTCCTGTCTGGTTTTGTAGGTTCAGGTGCCACAAAAGCATAAAATATTAGCATCAACGTCATTTTCCGCTTGACGTGTTTCGAAGCTCGTTTACTAGCTTGTTTAGTTCACTAAAAACTTTTTGGTGAAAGCAAGTTCTGTATGGGCTCATTTCTGAAGAACAGAAAATGCTCTGAACAATTTTTTCTGGTGAAAGAAGGTGATATGTTTTCTTTTTGGTATGTTTGGTGCTTATATAGTCATGGAAACCGATATTCTGTTGGTCCTCAAATATCAGTCAAAATTAATTTGCGATGGTACGAGGAGTTCTTGAAATACAACGTGATATAAAAAAAAAAAAAAAAGATGAAATATTTAGAAGGCAGGACCGAGGTCTGTTTAGCACGTCTGCCTCATAGTTGTTGAGGTGCATGCCAGTTAGCCCTCTAAATTGTTCATTAGTGTTAATGCTACGGACAAGCGCCATATATAATGTATGGATGGACAACAATTAGAAACTTTATGATAATGTAAATGACCCTACCTTGTTCCAGGAGGAAAAAATAAATAAATTTGTCCTCTCGTTACAGTAAATCCCCCAGTCAGGTCTAGTCTCTGGTCCTGATACACCTGCACTTGCCTCCGATCTGTTAAGTGTCTCTCTGTGCCCCCGGCCTCCTTGTTTTTCCGCTTCTTGTTACGTAAAGCGGTGAGGGCTCATTTTAAAGAGGCCCCCCCCCCCCTCACCCCTCCGGCGTCCTGCTCATTCCTCCCCTCGTGTCACACCCCCATATCGAGGTCAAGTCATTGAACAAAAGAGTAAACAACCTCCTCCCCCCCCTGTCTGTGAAGGTGGAGCCTGCGGGGGTTTGGGGCGCTCAGATTTATTCCAGCATGTGAATGTTCCAACAGGACAACTGTCGTCACCAGCAACCTGGCTAAAATTACTCAAGGTTGGCGAGAGAGAGAGAGAGAGAGAGAGAGAGAGAGAGAGAGAGAGAAAGTGTTTACATTGCTATTTAAGCCCGCCGGCTTCTCTCAGCCAATGAGCTTCTCTGTTGCCACTCCACTCGCAGGCGTCCGGGCAGATTTCCGTCTTGTGACCCTAACCATTTTTTTCCGACGGCTGCCAAGTGGGTGGCTAATTATATTTGATTCAGTGCAGTCATCCTCCCGTCTTTTGCAAGGCAGGTACATTCCAGACCCAAAAGTAATTGGTGGAAATTGTAGAGACTGCATTCAAGAAAATGTTTTGTTGTTGTAGCCTGACTGGCACCCTGAGCAAGGCCCCTACTTTGGTAACCCCCACCACCAATGAACACAAGCTCACCTAGAAGAAGACATCGGAGTGGACTTATTTCTCGGTTGTGCCGCTAAGTTGCACGTTTAATTTGTTCCATGAACACATTTGTAACATTATTATTATTGTGTCAAGTGGGCAAATATTCCAAGAATGGCTCCTGCCTTCTAGGATGTTCAACGCGAGAGAAACGCATGGAATGTCAGCGCACATCCTGCCGTAACTCAAAGCCACAGCAGACAGTTGCTAAAATTCATCTGCCTTATCCGCCCGCCGCTCATTTGCTAATTCCGCTTCTGTAATTGCCGGGCGCCACTGTTGTAAAACTTTGTGGACGTCAATATTGCCTTGTTCCCAAGCCTCCACCTGATAAAGGAGAACAGCAGCCCTGAAGGAGTTAAAGGCAGGTGTAAAAACCAACTGTCCCTGTTTCGTTTTGAAGCGGTGACACCAGGGGTGGTGGTGTGGTAACATGTTGTTAAACGGCAAAAAAAATCTGACGGTAGTCTACCAACGAGTAAAATCATCTCACCTTCTCCTGGGACTTACTCCATCGGGTCTCAAGGGTAAAGGGAACGTTTCAGGGAAGTGCGCAGCTTTCCCCTGCGCTTTTTGGTAACCTTGGCAACAAATAATGCAGTGATGGGGAAGGGAACAAAAAAAAAAAAAGATCAAATCAACAGAGAAGAACTGACAGGGGATGAATGCAGATAAAGGAAGGGGGCGGTCGGGGAGGGGGAGGTGTCCAATCACAGAACAAAGAATAGGGTGAAAAGAAAGACCAGTTTAAATATGGTGGCGTAAGAGAGGGAGGAGAACAACACAAGTATGAGGATGAGCAAAATGATCGGCTGGAACATCTGGGAAGTGGAGCATGAGGTGGCATGTGAGGAAGAAATTAAGAATTACAATCACCGCAAAACTACTTGTAGGAATAATTCAAAGTCAGTCCTCCCAGGAATTCACGTCACGATCGCAACACTTGAAGCAAATTCTCGTCAGCCTGCAATTTCATTTTTTTTTTTTTTTTTTAAACTGGACAAATCCTCTGACCTTAAAAGTCTCACCAGTCATAGCAGTCCCGCTTCAAACATAATCTACAATCGTCTTTAACGTCTAAAAAAACATGACATTCTTTTGAAGATGATTCTTCTTCGTTTGTGTCTGCACGACTATTATACTGCACTGCCTCGCCTCCCTGTGACAAGGGCAGCGACGAGAAGGAGTAGCACATTCGTTTGGATTGCAACATTAAATTCATATGCACAAACTCTCTTTACATTCTATTCAATTATTTTAAATAGTACAATGTTATAGTGGGATTTTATTATTTTTTTTTATCATTTTTCGGGGGAGACTGGAATAGATTAATGGCATTTCTATTCATTTCAGTGGGCGAAGGTGATTTGGAATATGAATGTTTTGCGTTACCGATGCCGTAATTGGACAAATTAAAAAAACTACTACTGTAAAATCAAGTATTTTTGCCAGCAGCAAGTGGAAAAATGAAACAAAACTGCGAAATCCTGGAGGGACTACTAAGTTGGCGTTTTTTTTAAATTCTTACCGACAGCGGCTCCTCCGTCTCCCTGTCGTCCAGCCTGGGCACTTCCAGTCTGTCTATGAAGGCCTGCAGTTCCTTCCTGAAGGCTTTCATTTGGGCGTTGATACGATAGAGCAGCTCGTGCTCCCTGATCCGGCTCCCGTCGTCCTCGCCGCCTTGCTCCACTTCGCCAATGGAAATGTAGACCCTCGCTTCTGAGATGATCACCGCTGTGTCTGCAATGAGTCGGTCAATGGTCCGGGCGAGCCTCTCTGCTTCCACGCGAATGTCGATCATCTGCTGCCTGTCGCGAAGGCTGCAACGCCCACTGGGCAGGAAGCGAGCCAACGGGGAGGAGGCGGCCCCCTCGGCTCCGGACGGGGTGAGGACACCCCTGGTGGGCGTCGGGCAACGACTTGTGCCATTATTGTTTCTGACTTCGTCTGGATCGCTCTCACCGCCGACAGGACCCTCACGTTTGCGGTGAGGCGGGAGCACGCGGGATGACGTGGAATCCTCATCGCTTTCGCGCCGACCGCTAGTCCCGCCTCCGCTATCGCTCTCGGCGTCGCTGTCTCTGGGGCTGGGCCGCAAGGACAGGTGGGAGGCCAGGTCGTACCGCTGCATGTTAGACAGCAGTACGCGGTTCTCGTACTGCAGCTGCATCACCTGATCGAAACGGGAAAGCGGTGGATGAATGGTTTTAGATGCATTGGATATGAGTTCTGGAAAAACATTCTTGAGATGGATTATGATGAATAATCTATTCTATAAAAATAAAAAAGATGCACATCGTGAACTATGCAAATGTGAAATTGAGATTTTTGCATACCTTGCCACTTAAATCATTGATCTGAAGCCTGGCTGCCTTCAGTTCCTCTTGCAGAGCCTCAGCCTTCGCCACGTCCACCCCGCCTACCCCTGAGCCTCCTCCGTGCCGGGCCCCGCCCTCGTGGGCTTTGAACCGCATCTTGTTTAACTCGTTGGTCACCCTCTGGTTCTGTTCTTCGGCATCGGCAAGGTTCCTTCGTAGAAGCTCGGCCTCGTCTTCCACCAGCTGTAGCTGCTGCCGAAGCTCAGTCAGGTCATCCCCGAGCCCTCGGCCAGAGCCCAGGCCGCCCGTTGCGCCGGCCCCAGACCCACCCTCCCCTTCGCCCTCACCGCGGAGGTCGTCCAGCTCGGCCCTCAGGCCTCGGTTCTCCACCTGCAGAAGACAATGGAACCAGCTTGAAAATAAGGGATACATCGGTTTTGATGTGATTTTCCTGCCCGGTGAACCATGGCTATGTTCGGAATCACTCCCTATCCACTATACCTTTCGTGTTTGCAAATTTGGAGTTCTGCTATACAGTGTTCCTGTTACAAATAGCGAAGATTTGTCAGTAATTCACACCGTCGTCCACTCTTACCTCCAACTCGACGATTTTCCTCCCGAGGATGTTGGCCTCCTCCTCAACCAGGCGAAGGCGTAGCTTGAGCTCGGACTCACGAGTCGAGGGCGGTCCCCCGGCCTCGCCTTTAGGATGGGTGCTGTCTAGTTCGCCGTAGAAGGAGCGGTACTTCTGCAGCTCTTGCTCCAGACGATCCTTCTCTTTGTCGAGGGTGGCCGTCTTCCTCCTCATCAGTATTGCCTCCTCCTTGATCAAGGCCAACTGGCACTTAAGATCCTCGTTGTCCTCCTGAACAGAAAGAGAAAACGTGTTCAGGCGTTCAAGAAGGAAGTGCATGTAATCAGATTTTACGAGAAGGGACTTAAAGATTTGAAGGATGAGAGATTTAGTTTCATTCTGGAGCCAAAACCTCTTAAAAAGATTGGACAAAGATCAACGTTGGAACACACTTCTCCCTTTAAGCATAAGAGGACTTTCTCTATGCCCTCTGCCGAAAAAAAAAAAAAAAAAATAGAAAACCACAAGAAAACCTCAACCTGAAACGAGCAGTTCCAACAGGAAGAATCAGGCACAATTCTGAGGAATTTCATTGATTACCACCAAAAAATTTTTCCCTTGGCAAATGTCAACTGGACTACACTCCAGTTCACTTGCAACCCTTAATCAGGACAACCGTGGTTTAAAAAAAAAAAAAAACCCAAAAAAACAGATGGTTGGTTTAACAGGGCCGCTAGTGAACCGGAGAGGGGGACTCACCTCTGTGGGAGTCGGTGCTGCTTTCTTGTCAGTCTTCTGAACGTCTTTCCCTCCTCGTTTCTTCTGAGACGACAAGTCAATGATAAAAACATTATCAGTGACAAATTGGATTACAGTCAACCCCAAAGTCACAAATTATACCAAAATCAGAATCAAAAGGAATTTATACTGAGAACACTTTTCAGTGAAATAAATGTCTAAATTTGATACACCGCAGATAAGAAGGTATTGTCTTTACTTTACTGTAGTTAAAATGAAGTGGAAAAATCTAAATTACAAAAAGATCTAGAACGCAGTAGGAAAACCGCAATGTCCTGCAGGGGAAACGCTGGCCCCAGACCCACCATGACGTCGCTCTGTACTTACCTCTTTGGCTTTGTCTAGTTCGTTTTGCAGGGCTTGCTTGGTCACCTCCACCTCGATAAGGCTCTGTCTGAGCTTCTCGTTCTCGTCTTCCGTCTTGGATCGGGTCTCCTCCACCTTCTCCAGCTCGTGGTGCAGCCTCACTGACACATCTTTGGCCACCTGCTCCAACCGCGACCGACGTTGATTTTTGAAACCAATTAAAGGCAGCGCACAGTCTGTACCTTGAGGTCCTGTTCCAGACTCCTCAGCAGCTCCTCGTCGATCTCCCCCGTGTGGGCGTAGCGCAGCCGCTTCCTCTCGGCCTTACGCAGGCGGTACTGCAGGATCCTGCAGTTTTTGTTGGCTCGCTCTAGGTCCCGCTTAATGTCCTGCAGCTGACACGTGTCTTCCTCGTAGAACGTGTCGCGCATTTCTTCCATCTCGGCCCTCATCTCCTCGATCTCGCACTGGATGGCAAAATGAAGACTGTGAGAAGTGCCGAGATCTATTTTCCCACTCGTGGACAATCTAAACCTAAACGCTGTCAGAGGCGCTGCCCGTGACTGCATGTTGCAAAATTGGAAATTCGAATACGAAATATGCCATATAAGCATATGATCTGCGATATAAAATATCTCATTAATCGCAAGGGGATCAATATGAGTCAGATCAATAACCAATTAATCAAGTCCACTTAGATCTAAGCTTTGGGAAATGGTGAAGGATGTCGGAACTGGAACTGGTGACTTCTTTACTTTGCCTAGAATTTCGCATTCCAGAATATTATTGGGCAGCACATCCGCCGGGTTTGAATATCAGTTTCAGCCTCAACGCGTAGATGCATTTTTAACGTAACAATATATCAAATATTTGCAGTTGTAGCTTGCAATGGTCAAAAGCTGCACACCAAACATTGGGTCAAAATATTCGAAATGCCTCTGAATGTGATGCGTGCAACTACAATATTTAGCATTGTTACCTATTCTGTGAAATTTGGAATTATTGGAATGTGGAAAATCCATCCCTGCATGTTTTGTATTTTGCAAATATTTGGAAGTTTGAATTGTGTGGAGAATGTGAAAGAATGTTTCGTTGTTTTTTTTTTTTTAAGTTGGGAGAATAATTTTTTTTTTTTAGTGGATAATAACACGCGTGGGAAGACTCTTTACCTTCATAAGTGACTATTACAACGTCAAATTGAACATTATGAGGTAGTAAATAAGCAGAGGAACAACAGCATTAGGTGAGGGTGGAATGCGTTTCAACCTTCAGGTAGTCGTTTTCCTCCAAAAGTCTCTCCATCTCCTCCTCCAGCAGGGCCTCGTCCCGCTGGGTCACGGATCCGTCCTCGGTGGCCTGCGCAGCCACCCGCGAACCTCCGACAGCAGCCTCCTCCATCTTGTTTCGCTTCCCCCCTGTGTCTCTTTTCTCCTGCTGCGCGTTCGATCAAGTTATCCGGCCAACATCCCCCACTAGCTCCGCCGTGAAAGCCGAACCTAACCAGGCCCGCCCCGGCCTCGGCGTTCGCCGGGGTAGCGAGCTTAACTCACCGCCCCTCTCTGCGCGGTTGTCCCGGTCGCTTGTTGTTACTGAGAGACGCAAAGTCCAAAGAGGGGGTTCCCATTGAAAAACGGGCTAAGATGAGTAAATAAAGGGAGCGTAGGGCGGGAGCATCCGCCCTTTTCCGCTTCTCCCCCCCCCGCCCCCCACCGGCGAGCAGCCTCAGCACCATCCGGGTGAGCGGACAAGCCGTGCCGAGGCTCTCGGGCTCCCTCTCCCTGCCGTCGGGTCCCTCAGTCGGCGTGATTCCTCTCCTGTACCCCGGGCCCTCGCCGCCCCAAGATGGTTGCGACCGCTGCTCCCCGCCCGGTGCCGGGTGGTGTGCACGGGAGCTCGGCCCGGTACTCGGCACTTCTTGGGTGGAGCAACAGGCTCATTTTGATGAATATGCTTAGGAAGGCTTTTGTAACAGCGCCGTCGTCTGGCTCCTCCAGTCACTGCAAGTAATTGTCGTTGAAACTGTAATAATAATGTAACACATATGTATATTATAGGTAACATAAAACAAAATTATTTTTTTAAAAATAACAAGTATAGATGTTTAAATATTATACAGAATTAGCCACACCATCACATTTTCCTGTGCAATAAAGATAAAACTAATGGACTCAAAATAAAATACAAAACCTGAGATAGAAAGATAGATATTTTATAACTGGCTGCTGCATATTTCAACAAATCTAGCTTTTACAAAGATAATGATGCTTCATTTAATAATGATTAAAAAAATGTGATTAGGTCTAGTACAAAGATGTAAACATTGGACTTATTTTTTTCAGTACAAGACTTTTTGGGGGGGGGGGTTGTCCTCCAAATATGTAGTTGTGTTCATTCATCCATCCATTTTCCAATCCGCTTATCCTCACAAGAGTCACGGGAATGCTGCAGCCTAACCCGGCTGTCATCGCACACCAGGCCACTGGTTGGCAGAAAATCGCAGGGCACATCGAGATAGACACTCACAATAACACCTTGGGGCAATTCAGAGTCTCCAATGAAAGCATGTTTTGGGGATATGAGAGGAAACCGGAGTGGCCAGAGAAAAACTCATGCAGGCACGGCGGGGAGAACATGCAAACTTCACATAGGTGAGGCCAGGATTTGGCCAACGCTCTTACCAGTTGCTTCACCCCGTTGTATTAGTTGTATTCAGATAAATTTACAGTAATTGAATGTTTTGTTATGTATCAGTTAATACACTTAAAGAATATTTGTAGTGTTTGTTTTTTTTTTGCGTGTGACGGCGACTTGTTTGTCAAGCAGAGACCGCAGTGCACTTCTAAAACAGACTCAAGCAGTAGCACGTATGGAGGAGGAAGAGGAGGAGGAGGAGGAGGAGCAAATAAAACGCTGACTGTTTCCACTGTGCTAGGAGAGAATGAGCTCTTTTGCTAATGAGATGAGCTAACGGTGGGTCAAGTTTGGAGGACTTAACCCCCTTTCTGCCCACCCGTTAACTTCCATCAGACTGGCACTTTCCAACTGCAACTGCATTTGTGGAACAAAAGTTCACTTGCAGACAGTGGAGACAGTTCTTTCAGAGAGGAGGTGGCAGGCACCTGGTTCTCGAGACAAGACATCTGGGAAAAACCTGCAGACCTCCTGCAATCCCTTTTTAAATCCTCGGGTTTATGTCTCTGTGCGTCCCCACAGGAGGACAAATTGCATCCCGCTCCTTTCGCCCACTCTGCCATTCAACCTCGGCATCCTCGGAAAGCACCTTTAGTGTCCTTGCCAAAACTCAGGGAACGGAGCACTGGGGCTGATTAGATAGAGGATTATGACGCACAAACCCAAACCGTTCCACAGGACCTTCTGTTGGTTCTGATTCAGGACCAATTTTCGCATATGATAGCAAAACAGTTAAGTGCAACTATTTTGCCATACACAGTCATACAACTTTGGTTGCTCAGTTCCGATATATATATATATATATATATATATATATTATATATATATATATATATATATATATCTTCATCCATTTTCTTAGCCGCTTATCCTCACAAGAGTCACGGGTAGTGCTGGAGCCTATCCCAGCTGTCAACAGGCATGTATTTTTTTTTAAATGCTCCTTGGAAATTATTCAAGATAAATGTAAATAAACCAGCTATTTACAAATTTGAAGATGAGCTCTTAAAGTCGCATTAAGTGAAAATAAATATTCCGCGACCCACAACAATGTGGTTGACGACCACGCCCAATTTTAACCTTCAATTGTCAATTGCCGGAAATTTTCACGCATTAGACATCTTTTGTGTATTTTGACATTCGATCCTCGTGAGAAAACGGTAAATTGTAAAAACATTTCTGAAACATTGGGCAGTAGGAGATCAAAAGTTTAGAGGTCACGGTAAGTTGACTTGTAAAAGGAAACGTGTGCACTTTAGATTCACCCTGAAATTCCAACGGAAAGCTCCGTACCCCTAAATTTATATGGACTCACCAGTGCAACCATCATGAAATACCGTCGTCAAAATTGGACTATTTCAGTCGTTTCCGGCAAGAGAAGCCTCATTCTTTCCTGCACAGAACCTCCCGGTTCCGAAGGAGACTTTGCCCGACGGCAGATTAGCCGAGGCTTCTCCTACAGTGACCTGCTTTCAGCCCGCGAAGCGATGTGGAAGTAAGCTCTTTTGCAGCTAAAGCCAATTTGCCCCCAAAGATTAGAGCAGATCTGTCTGGACAGGTCCAAGGCAGCCTATCGCTCTCATCGCACATTTCTTTGTGCCCATTTCAAAAAAAAAAAAAAGGTGTGGACAAAATCTACAATTGTGCGGTCAGTCCTTTTATTTATGTATTTTTTTTCAGTGGGTACGTGTAGCGACAAACGGCCTGATGAGTTTCCCGCCCTGCGTGTGGTGGCAGTGAGAAGACAACACAGATCTCAACCTCACTCTCTTTAATCTCAGCTACATTGCACAGCAAAAAAATAATAATAATAAAATAAATACAAATCTGGACCCACAGAAATTGTTTCGCCAAAGGAATAAAATGCAAAATGCTTCCAAATAAAAAACTATCCTTCCACCCATTTCCCAAACGGTGTTTGCAGTTATAAAAAAGAACCCGTCAAGATTCAATGTTGTAAATGCAGCGCAGTGACAAGTCGGATGTGTGCATGTTGCCGAGCAGCCATTTTTGAAACGATTCAAATCCGTTGCTGTCCAAAGGAAAGCGCATTTTTCATTTCATTTTTCCATTACACCCCAAAACACCGGGATAAAATCAAAACGTAAATACATTGAAATGCAACGTAAATCATTTTGAAATAAATACATGAAAATTTGGAGGTACACGTTTTTCCATGACGTAGTGACAATTTGTAAACAACCCTCTTTGAATGATACTTTGTCGGAGGGCGACACCCGTTCTGAAAGTGGCCCAGCAGCGATGGGACATCGGGATTTCCTAGGAATGTCATTTGGAATTACAAATTGAAAAAATAAAGCATTACATATTTGTTTTTCAGTTGCGTTCACTTCAATATTTCGTGATGTGTAATATCAGAATTGACAGTAATTTGAACCAATTTGTTTTATTTCACAGGTGTGTACCCAATTCACACACCCCCCCCCCCAAAAAAAAAAAAAAAAAAAAAAAGCTTGGTGAACCCTACTATAAAATAATTGTAAATAATAGGAGAATTAAACTACAGGAACTTCTCAAAGACAACATTGACTGGGCATCTTTGTGGGGAAGTTGGATGTGAACTTTTTGGATGGTGACGCGTCGATGATTTGGGAACATTCCGAATGTGACGTAGGCGGAAACTGTTTGGACAGAACAACGTGAACGCCTACGTGCTCAGCATTTACGACCTTGCTTGCTTTTAAAAGGAAATCTGGGACGAAAGACGACGGGCAGCCAGAGAGGCGGCAGTCCTTTCAGCAGGGTCTTCGCCGGGCGCCATCTTCCCCTCCCAATCTCGCGTCTCTCGCCATTTCAGCTGTCCTCGGCGAGCCGTCCTTTACTCGCGTTTGGCCCGTCCCTTCCGTTGCCTTTTGCCGTCGTCCGCCGGCGCCTCGTCCGCTTTGCTGTGGCCGTTGGTGGCCTTGGAGACGCCGTTGGCGACGGGCTTCACTTGGCCCTTGTGCGCGGGGGGCGGCTTGCTCCGGTACGCGTGGTAGTAGAAGTTGGCGAAGAGGATGATGAAGGTGACGGCGTAGCCGATCAGGGCCCACTGCATCCAGTTGGGGAAGGGGCAGCCCGTGTAGAGGGAGTGGCCGGCGTGGCCGATGGTCACGTGGAACTGGATCTGATGGGCACAAACATGGATGGCTTCAGCCATTTTGTTTTTAGCCTTCTTCTCTACCGCCATCTTTTCAATGAGTATTACGTTTATAGCTGGCCATAATTTAAAATTCAACACGTTTTGCGAATTCAAATGTGTCAAACTCATTTTTGTCGCGGGCCGCATTGTACTCGCGGTTTCCCTCAAAGCGCCGTCATGACTGTAAAACAATAAAAATCTTTAACCGCCTCATCATATTTACACAAGAAATTTATGAACTAGTTTTGGAATCAGAGAGCAACGGTAATTGGGTTTTTCCAACTATTGTTGTTTGGTAACACAAAAATGCTTGTAATATCTCAACATTATCCTTTATGATAGGACAATTTGAATTTTTGGTGTAGATTTGAACAAAAAAAAAAAAAACAATCACGGAAGTTGATACACGTGATTTGCTTCCGCGGGCCACATAAAATCATGCGGCGGGCCGGATCTGGCCCCCGGGCCTTGAGTTTGACACCTGTGCTGTACAGACTTGGTTGGGAGCGTCATCTTATTGACGTAATGCCCACCATCTGCATGATGGTGAGATATTTCTTCCACCAGAGGTACTTCTGCATCTGTGGTCCCAACGCAGCCAGGCCGTAGTAACCGTACATGACGACATGGATGCCGGAGTTAATAGTTGCGCCAAAGAAAGCTGTGCAGGGGGAGAAATATTCCAAAACAAGGTCAAAAGTAGTGACAAAAGTGGTAAAAAAAAAATTAATACTCTGTGTGATGACATCGAGCATTTTAAAAGTGTTCAAGCAGATTCTCCGATGCCTCCCCGACGCTGCCCGTAGCCCCCGATTTGTCCCGCGTCATCCTTCATTCACGCTCACCTTGTCCACCAGGGACCCACTTTATGCCGATCCACCAGAGGATGAACATGGTGCAGTGATGGTAGACGTGGAGGAAGCTGACCTGGTTGAACTTCTTCCTCAGGATGAAGAAGACGGTGTCCAGGAACTCCACCCCTTTGGAGATGTAGTACCACCAGAGAGCGGACGCTATCTACGGACGCAAGGAGGAAGGAGGTGGGTGAATACTGGCCCTGAGTACCTCTGCTCCAGAATCCTTTCACTTCTGTAGTTTGTTTGTTTGCGAAAGGAAGACAAAGAAATCCCTTACAGTACGTGATAAGTAAAGTAATACAATAGTACCGTATTCCGCACTATAAGGCGCACCTAAGAGCCTTTCATTTTCTCAAAAGCCGACAGTGCGCCTTATAATCAGGTGCGCCTTATACATGGATCAATATTGACCCTTTAGCGAAGCCCATCTAATGGATGCTTAACGTAACCTCAGCGTCGACTGTAGCGTCTATTCTATGCGCCTTATGATGCGGTGCGCCTTATATATGGAAAAACGTTTTAGAATTGGCCAGTCATTGAAGGTGCGCCTTATGCGGCGCGCCTTATAGTGCGGAAAATACGTTAAGGTAACAAAAACCCTTCGCATATGGGCAAGCGGGGCCACATTTGCTGATCCACGCACAAATTCCGTTCAAAATAAGAACCGCAACGACTCCCGGTGCTGAATCGCACACAAATACAGTACTTATCCTCACAAGGGTCGCAGGGTGTGCTGGAGCTTATCCCAGCTGTCAACGTGCAGGAGGCGGGGTACACCCTGAACCGCTTGCGAGCCAATCGCAGGGCACATCGAGACAAGCAGCCGCACTCACAAACACACCGAAGGGGCAATTTAGAGTCTCCAATTAATATAAATATAGTAATTACATGTCATAAAGACAATTTTCTACTTGCTTATGTTTTTATATTATGCCGAAGCATGACAAAAAATATGTTTTTAAAGGGCGAGGAATGGATTCATGGGATTCCAATTAGATCCAAGTACAAATGTATATTGGCTGAGGTTTCTGAATGAGAATTTTCAGTGTTTTCGTACATAAGGTAGGTTGTTATTATTATTATTATTATTATTGGAGGTGCATTTGGTGTCACCAATTTGTAGTTTTCCCGCTGCCTGATGGTACAGTAAGCACGGGAGACAATGACACAGTAACACACCCTTGCCCTCTGTAAGCCACGCTTGGCGCGGCATCTCTTATCCCCGGCTAATGCCACCCTGAACAAACGTGGCCTGATGGGGCGGAGTTTTTCATTGGCAAGGGAGAGCCCGGCGACATACCAGTTTTCCAAAAAGAAATGTCATATGTATTTTGAAATGTCACTCCCCGAGAGGGGTTGCGTCAGGAAAGAGTCTGCCGTAAAAACTGTGCCAAACAAATATGAGCGTTCATCTGAGACGTCACGCTGTGGCGACCCCTAACGGGACAAGCCGAAAGAAACTTACTAATACAAAATCGTCATGTTACTTTATGTAGCCAACTGGTGGTTACTCAAATCTAGAAAGAGACATTTTGGGGTAGGCTATTTATTGATTCATTGGATAATTTTGTTTCCAAATAAATGACAGAAAGTTGTTCTTTAGCTGCTGTGGCTAAAATGTTGGTAAAACCCCGACCTCAACCCTATTGAGAACCTGTAGAACATCCGTAGAAGTGTGTGGACGGGAGTATATTGTCTCCACGCAACAGGTAAGATGCAGCCAGAAACTATCCGTGGACTTACAAGTACAGTAGATGTTGATACTTCAGAGAGAGTTGACATGTAAACACAACTTTATCAGCAACTTTTTTTTTTTTTTGTCAAAATAGCATTTAAAAAAAAAAATCAGTCACAAATATGACATTTGTTCTTTCAGAATGGTACTTTTTAAGAATACGCAATACACAATGCACTGATTTTAGATTGTTAACAATACTCAATCTATACTTCGTAAAAAACACAAGCTCAGCTTTAGTACTGCGCAGGGGACCCTTACAAAATATGAAACCGGTGAGTCCACACATTAATATATCTGTAAGACTGTGTACAACCATCTGGAGGTGCTGCTGGTTTGGTTTGCCACTGTGCTAGCAATGCAGTTCACTCATATATGCTAATGTATAAAAACAATATATGCATATGTGGTCTTCTTCCAAAAGGTCTTGAGGAAATTGTTAGTATGTTCGGGTGTGTGTGTGTGTGTGTGTATTACGGAGTACGAAGACTCTCACCCTGACTTCGTTGACGTCATCGGAGTAGTTGACAGGTTGACAGAGGTAGCTGTACCCGGCTGCTCTCGAGCCAAGCAAGAGCTGACGGGGAGAGAATTCAAGCTTATATTTAGCCCACGCTTCAAGTACTTTATTTATAGTACACAAAAACCGCTTTTAATGTTCATTTAGGAAAAGCAGCGCGGTTGAACATTTTAGACATCCTTTCTTCTGAGTATAGCAACAAAAATGGTACGATTCCACATTTATCTGTCGTCGACCGTTTCCAGTCATACTTTGGAGTGAACAGTACTCGCAGTGGGAATGATCAGCAGCGTTCATTTTAATTATGTTTTTGTCAGGCCTCTGACTTGTATTGTTGGTGTAAAAGAAGTACGTTATTGCCAAAATAATCTGCCTGAAACAGTGGTTGAATTTTGATTCAAAATGCAAAGCGCGTGCCGCTGACCTCTTTGGCGATGTAGAAGTTGAGCACCACCATGCTGAAGTTGTAGACGATGAGGGTCTTCCTCAGCGTGTAGGGCTGGCGGTCCTGCATGTACCTGGGCCCCCCCCACAGGAAGAGCAGGTACAGGCAGCTGATGGCCAGCGTGGGGCAGGGCGACGACATCAGCGGCCAGGTTTCCACTCGCTTGTCTGGGGGGGCGGGGGATGCCCTTTAAGTTGCGGCGTTTGACCGTCCGTCGCCTCTCGCCCGTTTAAAAACTGCGCACTCACCTGCGATGGTAAGGCTCCATTTGTAAAACGCTACCGTGTCGTTCACCAAGTGCGTCACAGCCTCCATGGCGATGCCTTTGCGCTCGGTTGTACTGTGACGGAGAGACGGCAAAACCGGTGACGACGTTGAAAAGCGCTTCCTTTTCCAATACCGGGAGATGCTTACGGCCTTCAGGTCATTTGTAACGAAATGGAGACAAATTCAGCTTTAGTTTTTAAATATTATTTTGTCCGCTGGTGTCCCGTGACATTTTTTTTCTCATGGAAAACTGGGTTTTAAAAAGTCTACACACCCCTCGGGAAAAGCCAGGCTGTTGCGATCACAAAGTAATGAGAACACGATCACACGTTTCAAACTTATCAACAATGTTAATGTGACCACACCTTGGAGGGATCAATTACATTATTAATAAATCTTTTAAGAGGGTGATGAGAAAAAAATATACAATAATATTGTTGAACAAGCGTGCATATCCTCTTAAAACTGGATTGTGACTGTGTTGAGAATCAAATGATCGCATTCAAACTCACGTTTGGGATTCAGCACGCATCTGTTACGTTACAGTACAGTACAGTACTTCTGATTAACCCCAGATGAGCTTCAGAAGTTCTAGTGGGCTTTCCCTGATATTATACCATACAGAGGCCTGACGGTTTTGTGCTAACCCTGACTCCTCTTTCGAACTGTTCGTAATTCCTTCTACCTGCCCAAAGGCCCCAATCTCGTCTTGGTATGGTATTTTTTTTTTTTTTTCCCCCAACCAAAACATTTTGCCTTCGTTTTCTCAGATCGTAACAAAACTGTGTGAAAACGTGTCTGTACTATCTTGTGGCATCTATGTGGAAGTGAGGGGAGGGGCTTCTTTTAGAAAGGTAATAGCCCTGATTATAAACAATTTATTTAGGTCAGTGTAGGTCGTCAATGACAAATATTCATTTTTCGCAGCATGGTTTGATCCCTATTCGTGACACTAATGATCCATGGTAAATAAATGCATCGTCACAGACGTCATACTTTCCACCTGTGATGCATTATTGAACCACCAGATGTCGCTGTTTCTGCCCCCTAATGTGTATTTTGTATTTAATACAGAGCAATGATTCAATTACAACTACAATACACACATCTTTATTTTATGATGCTGTTTTTGGAGTCATTTCCTGAGCATTTTTTAGCTTGGATTGTGCTCTGAAAATTCTGCCTCGCAACAAGGAGCCAATCAGATGCATGTCATCATCGGGAAAAAGAATAAAATGAATCCCTGCTGTCGATGGGGAGTCAGAACCAAGTCCTGCAGCAAATAGCAAAGATTTTTGACTCATTGGATTCCCCAAAAAAAGCTTTATACTGTATTGTATTTGCCCTGTTATAGCAGAAAAGGACAATTGCATCCAAATATTGCAAAAATAGCATATTTCAATGACACAAGTGTCTTCGTGCACCTCACTCACTCAACAATGTTGCGTAATGGCCTGTGTGATGAGCCCAGGTGTCTGTTTATTAATCTATAATTAATCCCGTGCACCAGACCAGATCGCCTTTCAATAATTCAATGTCAATCTCTCGTTGAACCAGAAGTTATTTAAATGACTCTCAATGCACGTCTGTGCGGAAAAGATCATCCAAAACTTGCTTTTGTTGATTATTTTTCCTCTCCGCTTGTTTACTGCTGGGGCCCAAACTTTTTAAAGAGGTTTGTCACACGCACGCCAACGGCGGCTGCGCATGCGTCAGCAGGTTTTTGCGTCGGGGCGCTCAAGAGGCTTAAATTCAATTGATCAACGAGCTTAGAGGCGCTTGCAGGGCCTAAGTACAAACGTCCGCTGCATGTTTTCCGATCCTGTGCATGCAAATGCTGCACACAAAAAATAAAATTCATTTAAAAAGGTAAATTTTCTGTGCAGTACAATATATTTTTGGGGGGTGGGGGGCATCTGTAGCTTCCACAATTGTTACTTTTGGCTGCAACACGGCACCAAAATCAACTCTGTAACTCATAGCAATTCAACATTTTGTAGTGATAAATGCATTGAAGAAGAACTTTTGGTCGAACTGACCGTAACCGTCATCCTTCCTATAATAAACGCACACAATAGTGAGATGAACTCTTGTGCATTTGAAGCCACAAAACGGGATTAAAAAAAAAATAATAATAAGCGATGCAATTGCGATGTATACAGTACTTACCTCCTATCTATTTAAGAGGCGTTTAATGACATCCGGTGCAATTGACTTTTCCCAGCGTCACACCTCGTCCGTCTCGGCGGGGCTCCCGTTAACCCTCGACATTAATTTAAAAAAAAAAATAAAAAAAAAAAAAATATATATATATATATATATATATGTGTATATGTACAGGCAAGAAAGTACAATCAAGGCAAGCCAGCTAACTAAAGTTGGCGTTTAAAGGGAAGGGAGGCTAATTTAGGGTGGAAGTGCTTCGGATCCTCATCTCGCAGCCTTGCTCAAGAGGAGGCGGCCGGCGTTGCGCATGCGCACATCTCCTCATGTGTGACGCCACTCTGACAGGTTCTACCCCCCCCCCCCCCACCCCACACCCTCACGGCCACTTTATCTTCATGTTATTTAATACAGTCCAAACTAAGCTATCTGGGTTGTTAAAAATTATTTTTAAAAAAGGCTTCCGCCCCGCCCCAATTTATAAATGTCGCTCATTTGTAATGCGGAAGTAACAGGAGTGCTTGCAGTACTCGTTTCAAGGAGAAGATGGCGGTCGCGAGCTGTCAAGTTACGCTTAAAAACGCACACATACTTTTTTCACTTAACCGTTCCACTTCATTAAGTTAGTTCATTATTATATTTTTTTTATATAAAGCTGTAAAACTCATTTTTTAAGTACCTCTAAGTTACATTTTTTTGTAGCATTGACAAGCTATTTTATGTAATAATCTACTCCTTTTTTTGTACATTTGAGGTTACTATCATCTATTAAAGCAATTTTAGATGTTCTTCCATTCAAATGATGTCTTCACATTGCTGTTGAAAAACAAAACTGCAAATAAAACCCATGGCACTTTTACAATAAAATAAAAGTACACGGGTTTTGAGATTATTAGTATTTTTTTTTTTTTTTAAACTTCATGTTTTTCATTGACTATTTCCTCTCAGGCCTTACAGTCTTTGTAAACATATCATTCCCTTGACACGGATCACAGAGCGCCTTTTGGCGCGGCGTTGCAATACTGCGGCCTCGCCAGACGTTTTTCCGTTCAGCGCCAAATTTGAGAAGCGTCCGTGGCGAGTTTCCCCCCAAAACAAGATTTGCTCTTGACATCCGATGCAAGGAAAGGCCCGCTCCAAGCGCCGAAACTCTCAGAGCAGGCGTTCGGGCAAAAACGAGGGGGCGGGTGTTCTCTCGCGAGGCCGGTGCTGGAACTCGGCATAAACAAAACCTGTCTTCAGAGACTGATAAAGCTTTCCTGTGCTCGTCTTCAGGTCATTCAAAGCATTCTCACGTCAACATTTATCACGCCAAACAATTTCATTTGCACTCATGTTCCAATGTATTCTCGATCGCTCTCTAATACGACCCCTACTTTTGTAGATCTGAGATTATCTGGCATAGAAGTACAGCATTTAGTCCCCCCCCCCCTTTGGGGTTTATATAATATTATGCAAGTGCTTGTTAAAATGCCTCCATTGTGCCAATGGCAATAATGTGATGTGCGCTGTTACTTTTGCTTTTCCACGAGTGCGAGTTATTCAAACCAACGAGAGAACGGAGCGTTCCCATTGGTCCTTGCGTGCGTTTGTCGACGCCGCCAATTACTTTAGCTGACGCTGTCAGAAAGGTATTCATCTAACATTATGTTCATCGCTGCGGTTGTACAGTGGAATCGGAGACTTCGAACGCTTAAAGTTTGGTGTTCCCGTAAAAATTCGGGGTAAGAAGTGTGCCTCGAATGGCGTACAAATTTTGAACATAATGCATATCACTCGCGCTCCCACACTTGACCTCACTTCAGACACCATCAAAGTACTATTTCGTTTTGCTTTTCTGTCATTCTTGGGATTTCCGCTACCATTTTTATATGAATAGTCACCAAAATTGCCAAGATTCATTGACTTTTACGCGCTTTAGTTGTGCAGAAGCGCCTCGTTTTAGTTTTGAATTTATTCATTTTGGGGGTTAAGAAGATATTCCCAGTGCATTTACAATAGCTGTACGTTTTCGACAGGTTATCGCTGTTCTATTCCCGTTTGGTCAATTGGACACTCAAGGAAAGTCTTCATTGACCACAATTTTGTAAACAAAGAACGTTGATTTGGATCTTCATGGGCAGTGGTATTGCACAAACAACATAAGAACACGCGCAAATAGCTGCTGTGAGCCACAACTCACAGCAAGACGTTCACACGAAGATTACTTGGCCAACCAGACCGCAGCGTTTGATGCCACTCATTAGGCCACGCCCCCTGAAAGGCATACATCGAAGACAAATTCCTCGGTACAGGGAGTCCTCGGTCTAGGACTGAGATCGGTTCCTACAGTAGCGACTTAACTCGAACTTCGACTGAAGTCGGATTCTACCATTAAAGTCACAATTTACATCAAAATAGTTTGTATAACAAACAAATACATTTAAATAAAGAAGATGACGTACTTAGCATGACTGCTGAGAGGTGGATGGAGAAGAAGAAGAAGAAGAAGAAGAAGGGGAGGCTGTGCTGAGCTATTGCAAAGGAACCTGGTCCTCAATCCTCCCCATCTCCACAAGTATCAAAGAACCTTGTTTTGTGATCATTATACCCGACAGAGGGACGCAACCCTTCATCACACGCGCTAAAATACGGGCTTTGTCTTTAATAATCGTCACCACGGTCGACCGACTGAAGCCTGTTGGTGTCTTTCCTTTCTCCAATCTTTTTTTTATGATCTTGAGCTTCATTTCCATGGTAATGGCTTTTCTTTTGGCTGCTGAAGCATTGCTAAAAGACGCAGCTTTCTCCTTTGGGGCGATGGCGTCTGAAAAGGAGGGCGAAAAATGCAAAGATACTCCCGGCGCACAAACACGGACAAGCATTAGCCAGACAAAATGGCGGACGGGGGGGCGTTGTAAAGTCGAGACGACTTAGGTCGAGACAGTCTTAACCCGAGTGAGGTAAAACTATTTTTCTGTATGGAAAAACAACAAAAATATGGTTGTATTTTTTGGGGTGGCTGGCGTGGATCAAATGCATTTGAACACCTCTTAATAGGACAAGCTAGCCACAGAGCGGTCAATGTTTTCAGACCTTATTTGTCAAATATTTGGAACTCGATTAAAAAACAAAACATTTTGTGACAGCTGTGTCTGTTGAGTGTTTTGAGATGTGTTTTCATCCCTTCGGTTGCATCATTTACACTAACAACACCCTTCCGCACGTCATATTTTTCAGTTGAAATTGGTAAACACGTCCCGCTGTGGAAATTGCCACTAAGCGAAGGCGTCACCATCCGACCCCCTCGAAGCGTCAGTCATGCCCAATTATTGGTTATGCCCCGTGTGTGCCAAAACCACCAAAACCTGCAAAGGAAATTTCTCTGCGCCTCCGGTGAAGGGCACATCCAACGCGAACCGCCTGGGACGTGCCGTTTTCCGCATACCTGGGGAGCCTTTTTGGGGAAATGCCGTTCGGGCAAAACATTTTGAGACTGTTCGCGGGCGGGCTTCCTGTTACTAGCACTTCATTTGACCGGGGCTAAAAAAAAAAAAACAAAAAAAAAACTGCAACGTGAAGTACTTAAATGCTCACATAACTGCTAAGAAAACACGAATCGTGTCGCTTAGAATGATTTCGAATTACGCGTGACAGTGGGAAATGCTTCTGTTTAAGGAAATGGCACTTTGAGGGCGATTTGGCACGCCACGTGTGTATAAACACAATATATGTAGTGAAATGTCTCATTTTTCAGGGTGTATTTGACAGCCGCCACTTTTCATCCTCCACATTATAGATCATATAATACTCGCGCGCCGGAGTTCTGTTGCTCTTTCCTTCTTAAATTGCATCTCATTGCATCGCGTCAATCTCCTTCTGCATGTGTGTAATGTGAATCCAATGTGTTCCATTACAGTCTTTTTCATATGGTTTTAATTGGAAAGGCAAATACGTCAAGCTGACATTTGACTGGTTCCATTCAGTAGCCGATCTTTCCCCCTCTCTCCCCCGCTACGTTTGCAGCGGTTCAATATACGCGGGATTGAAGTGGTTTTCTTTTACTGCGCCTCGTAAAAGTTTCGACTGCGTACATACCAACCGTACCATCCAGTTGGCTGTTTTTGTTTTTTGTTTTTTTTCGCGGAAAGGAAGTTGGCATTTTCAAGGCCCGGAGCGCTCGGGGCCTTAACGCGGCCCAGATGGATGCAGCTTTGCTTTTTCTCTTCCTGCACTCTTTCTCCCACTTTCGCTTTACTTACTCTTTTATGGCGTCCTGTAGTCAACTAACCATTTTACAGTAAAATTACGTCAGTGATGAATTTTGGCAACGGATGAAAAAGTCCGTTACGTAGCTAAACCGACCCTAGAAAAACTGCAAGCTGTATTGTGTTGCTCGCTCGTGTTAGAAAAATATTAATTCTGATCTTTGTACTGTTATATTGCCTTTTTGTATAATATCGACTGGTTTCTTATATTTACAATATGGCAGTGGTAATGTGTCAAGTCTGGCGAATCGCCACTGCACGGGCCGCCGCTGAAAAAATACAAATGCGGGTAAATATGGAAGTAAATAAGTGCCACCAGGATTTGAATTTGAAATGTAAAGTGATCACATTTTCAACAGTTGTATTTCAGTGTAACTTTTCAATGCTAACAATTCAACCGACTACAATTCGATGTCTGGAATTCACCGTCTGTGCAGGGTGACTTCAGGTCACAACTGAACATCCGACCAATCGCAGTTACGCTTTCCTAGTCACGTGACGTCACGTACTAAGAAAGCGTAACTGGATTGGGTGAGTGTTCGGTTCTGACCTGAAGTAACCCTGCCTGGTGGCACAGACGGTGAATTCCAGACAGCGAATTGTAGCAGCTATTGGGAATGTGATGACTTTACATTTCAAATTCAAATCCTGTGTTCTGTTGCATTTCAAATTCAAATCCTGGTGGCAGATAAAAAACCCTCGCAGTTTCGAGTCACGATTATATGCCGCCCCAGCCTGGAATTTTGATGGTGGGGTTCTGTTTCATCTGCTGCCGACGTCTTGCATCATTCTTTATTTAGCAGGAAGTAGCCTGCTAACGAACAACGCAACAGACGCGTAGAAATACTGTACGGCCACGTGACTCCATTTTATTTCCACTTCAAGCGGTTGCCCAGCCGTCTTGCAACATTCTGCCTGGACCAAGATCCTACTCTGACCCAGATATTTTGCGGGGATTGACAGGATTTTAAGCGCTACCTGTCTTTTAGTTGGACATATGACAAATTAGCGAGACAAACATGGCCCCCTCCAAACTAATGCAAATATGACACTCCACTCCATTTTTCCTTTAGTCTCTGACCTAGTATCATTTTTCAGTCTCATTTATATTGATATCCATTGTCATAATGTGAACTAATCACAGAAAATAACAGAGAAATGCAGTTTCTATTCGTTTGTCATCTTGTTTTTCAGGACCGTAGACAGTTTGTCTATTTGCTGTCAGTTACGGATGAGGTCTAAGTGTTGGTATAATAAGTCCTGGGGTTCTTCGCGTGGCGGCGGTCTCGAGTGACTGCGCACTCTTCTCTGATGAAATCCGAGTCTTGGCTCCGAGCTGCCGACTTCCTTCATAAGGGACGACATTCTTTGTCCCTGCTTCAGACGTACCTATGCGGCCCTCTTTATAAAAAAAAAAAATCAGTTCATGCAAGACGTCGAAAAAAAACCAGAGTTCTAACTTATTGACACTTGAGCGCGGATGTGCAGTCACAACTTGAACTTTCCGTGTTTGAAAGAATCTGCTCATATTTTTGAAGGGTAAATATTTTCCTCCCCAGACTTGAGCTAGCTGGAGGCAACTGCGCTTAGTTCACTGACTTGGCAGTGCCACAGGAAATCTGAGCACCATGCAGGATCTGTCCTCAGTTGGCACCCGTCTCGGGCCACTCACGACTTTGGCCACACTGCTGTAGAATTAGTCAGACGACACGACGCAGTGGATGTTCCACAAATGAGCCAAAAACAAGCGCCACTACAAAATAGTCATTGTTTTTCGGCTCATTTTTAGCTTTTGCCCGACGTCAGCAGAAAGGCTCCGCAAAAGTGTGGCCTGGCTGGCAGATGTCAACACGAGGTCCCTTCCAGCACTATGTGGTCACTAATTACAGCTTCTCCTAGCCCAGTTCTTCCCAAAACTCCTGAGCTCCGTTTTTTTTTTTTTTTCGGATCCAGCAAGCCAACCGAAATGATCACTTATGCAAATATAACCTAATCGACTCTTAGATCTTGTTTTAATATTCCTTTGAGGTAAATGGATGCAAAGACTTCTCTATCGACTGACAAAGATCTTGAGGCCTTGTAAGGAAGGAAAAAAATCCGAGACAGCAGCCGGAACGTGACCCAGGAAGCATGAACGACGATCACATAACAAATTTCAGAGAAGCAAGATGTTTTCCATCCATGCTTTGAAGAGAATCGTTTGACGTTGTCAGCTCCAGGAATGATTTGTGGTGAAATTGTCTCGTGTCAGCCCATCGACCACCAAAGACCACCAAAGGTCTCTTCCTAACTGCAGGCATCGCTGAGGTGGTGGCGTGTAGGTAACACATGAATCAAGGGGGATTTGTTGGTTGACCAAGTACTTCTCCTTATCACATTTATGATAGTTGAAGAATAGCAGATCTGGTCTGGTCTGGACCGGTCTTGATGGAAAGTCTCGTCTGGTCTGTCAGAGACCTTGACAAGACCGAGACTTTTGCCAGTCTTGACCAAAACCTTGAAACTGTGGTCTCGAGGCCAAGAGTGATCTGGAGTGTTCCAACACTGCGCTTCATTTTCCTTATGTTTTGTTTGCGGCATCTTTTAGCGTCAGCATTTGTGACTTTGTAGTTTTTGTTAGCATATCCATGGCTCATGGCCCATAACTCGCCAACTGACATTGGCGTAGCACTGGAAAATTGACGGAAGTTTTTCTGTCGCCGACACCGGTTCAGTGCCAATTTGACAAGCTTGAGTGCCGACACGCCACTTCAACCTGGAGTACAGTTTACGTTATCCAAGGCAGGTTTCTTAAAATGTGATCTGATGAAGACTTTTTTTTTTTTTACTTGCAATACTGATGCGCCTCATGTCTTTCCAAATGATACCCTTCACAAAATCGAAAAAAGGAGGAAGCCTATTTGGACTTTCTGGAATTGGCCCAGCATTATTTGTCGGTACACGCTGGAGGTTTTGCAGTCAGCCACTGTAATCCACTCGCCTCGGGGAGAGCTCAAAGCCTCTCAGCGCTGTCATCTCCGGTTAATGTTAATCTCAAGTGGACGTCTCGGTCTCAACGGACTGACCCACTACCTGCGACCCCGCCGTGGCTGAGGTCAGGGCCTGACTTTGCACCAAAGACGACAAATGCACGAGCTCTGGCGCGGAGAGAGGCAGGGTGTGCGTTCATGTGTATTCGACACTTCAACGTGATATGCTGTCCTCTGGGTTCAAACCATTGGATGAGGAAACGGACGCATCCACGAGCAACCGTGCACTCTTCTGGGGTTTTTGGAGTTGGGATTGCATTCAGCTCTAGACTGAACTGGAGACCATTAAGCATGGCGCGTGCGGCGTGCACATATATTCCTCTGGATAGTCTTGTCTGATTTTGAACTCAAAACTGTGCAAGACTTGGGAGGGCGGGAATTTCACAGTCCTCTATGCAGTATTCAGGTCTGACAGCAGTGGGCGGCAGTACGTAGCCTGGCGAAAACCATTCCTGACACACATTTGAACAATTTACCGGGATGCGCGAGGCTTCCTTGCTTCACTGATTAAATGTTCTTTGTAAAGCACCCACCCGTTGGATGTGAAACATTTGAAAATACGACAACGGTTAGCACATCTGCATCACAGTCAAGAATTTCTTGGAGAGACACCTTGAATCTCCGCACAGGCCATCTTGAGTAGAATCTGCTTGCCGTCCCTGCTCTTCTGTGGGTTTTCTCTGGGTACTCCATACTTTGAAGAGGAAAACTATCAGTTTGGGTTTGAATTCTATATGTTGTGGCACCAGTCCTGGAACTTATATGAATCACATCCAGAATGCTTGGGCACATGGAACACTGCCAGCTTCACGTTTTGACCTCGGTTGAGTTTTGGTCAAGTTAGTTTTAAATACTCTGGTTTTATAACAAAACCTTTAGGATTTGCTAGAAAGCAACAACAACAACAACAAAAATCCCCTGAAAAATATTACTATAAACAATTTTTTTTTGGGGGGTCAGATAGTGGCAGTTCATTCTGACCACAGTTCAGTTCAGATTAGTTATTAGAGGGTGTGTAAAGTTGTGCAACCCTGCTTTATAATTTTTGTTTCCTCTCTATAAGATTTGTTTCCTTTTTAAATGAGTTGCACAGATCATTGGTCAAGGGGGCACGGTGGATCTGTTGGTAAAGCGTTGGCCTCACAGTTCTGAGGTCCCGGGTTCGATTTCGGCCCCGCCTGTGTGGAGTTTGCGTGTTCTCCCCGTGCCTGCGTGGGTTTTCTCCGGGTGGGCACTCCGGTTTCCTCCCACATCCCAAAAACATGCAACGTTAATTGGACACTCTAAATTGCCCCTAGGTGTGATTGTGAGTACGGCTGTTTGTTTGTTTCTATGTGCCCTGCGATCGGCTGGCGACCAGTTCAGGGTGTACCCCGCCTCCTGCCCGCTGACAGCTGGGATAAGCTCCAGCACTCCCCGCGACCCTCGTGAGGATAAGCGGCAAAGAAGATGTATGGATGGGTCATTGGTCATATTAGTGGAGCAGGTTTTGAAGTGTTTTATCTGGGTCTAATTATTTTTGGATCTCAAAATAGCGAGATTTGAACAGGGATGTCTACTTTTTCTAACCCCTCTTATCTACAGGGGGTCCTCGGATTACAACAAATTCCTATAAAGCAACATAGCCAGAATTTCATCCATTTTTATGTCAGTCGGGCCGCGCCGTAGTCCATCACTGGCCTGTGCTAACACAGTCATAAAGGCATCATTAGAAGTAAATATTTGCATGGAAAAGACTTCCAAGTCAGAAATCTGAAGCGATCAAATTGAAAAACTGTAATTACAGCATGCCTTTTGCAATATGTGTCCATTTATGCCGTTTCATAATCTAGTTGGGAAAAGTTGCTTGTCTAAAAACGGGACCTGCTTTAACTGATTTGCATCTTCGGCGACCCGTTCGAACGCCCAACACAGGACTGGCGGTCGTCGTTTTATCTTTTAACAGAAATAAGCTCGGCAAAATGAGTTTAGCCCTATTTTTTTCTCAGCCTTAGCGGGGGTCTGCGCTCTGAAAATGTACTAAATCAGATCTGTCATGGGAAACATTTAAAGTGCTTTAAAAAAAAAAAAAAGGAGAAGAAATCTGGCACAAAAAGTGAAGGCTGACTTTCATTTTCCCACTGAGACGCTGTTGTTGTCCACATGACACGCAGTCGTACATCCAAGGAACTGGAAAGCCGCAGCGGAGATTGAGTCATTCAACTAAGATTCAAGTTTTTTTGTTTTTTGTTTTTTTTTTTTTTGCAAAAAGGGCCATATGCCGCGTAGCCCACAATTGAAAAGACGTGGGGGCGCGCAGACATCGTTGAACGCTTACGCGCCCTCAAATCCGCAACATCAAACGTCAAAAAAGGACATCGTGTCAATTGGAAACGAGTGTGTGGAAAATGCACGGGCAGCAATTGACGTCATTCTCTCTCGCCCCTTTCTTCCAAATAGTCACCACATTTGCCAATACCGTTCCCGACGGTTATTGATTAGGTGCAAGGCGCTGCTCGTTGGCCGTCACCGGGCAGCGTCGAAATCTACGTCGTCGTCAGGAACGAAACGGAGCTCGGCGATTCAGAGAGGCCACGAACGTGTGCGAGGGGAAAGAAAGGTGTGGAATATTTCCTCACATTAGCAGAATTCCGCAGATAAGACAACGCCGCGAGGCTGTCCCTCGATATGTCAAGGACGGCGCACGTGTCGGCCATCTGGCCCGGTCTTTCGAGCGCGGATCCTTAATTCCAATCAGCGTTCCCGTTTCGTTTGCGTTTGTTCGCTTTCAGTAGGCGATGAGTCACCACGCCCGGGTTCGCTCCTTCCCATCACTCCTCGTGTGGTCGCTGACTCGGTGAACTAAAAAAAAAAAAAAAAAAAAAAAAAGGCCGCAAACCTGTAATCGAATTCGGCCGCAGTTGAAGCGGCGCACCTGAGCGCCTGTCGCCGTCAAAACAATCGCAAAGTGGCTGCTTTGGCTCAGTGGGTCCGCGCTGACCTACATTTCTAACCTTACTCCCCCCCCCCCTTCTATTTGTCCCATTAAATGGGACAGTCGCGTGCTTGTATGCTTGCAAAGTAACTTGTACCACCGGTGTCAAACTCAAGGCCCGGGGGCCAGATCCGGCCCGCCGCGTGATTTTATGTGGCCCGAGCTGCCAAATCTACAGCGTCAATTTCCAGGATTCTTGTAAAAATCGGGCGGCACGGTGGAGCAGCTGGTAAAGCGTTCTGAGGTCCCGGGGTTCACACCTGGACCCGCCTGCGTGGAGTTTGCATGTTCTCCCCGGGCACTCCGGTTTTCCTCCCACATCCCAAAAACACGCAAGATTGTTTTGACACTCTAAATTGCTCCGAGGTGTGATTGTGAGGGCAATTGTTTGACTCAATGTGCTCTGCGATTGGCTGGCAACCAGTTCGGGGTGTACCCCGCCTCCTGCCCACTGACAGCTGGGATAGGCTCCAGCGCTCCCCGCGACCCTCGTGAGGATAAGCGGCGAAGAAAATGGATGGATAGATTGTAAAAACCGGGACCAAAATTTCAAATTGTCGTGTATCATAAATGGTAAAGTCGAGATATTACAAGCATTTTTGTGTTACTAAAAATAAACAGTGGGGGAAAAAAAACATTACCCCTGATTTCTGATTCCAAAACTAGATCGTAAAATGATTACGTAAATATGATGAGACGATTCAAGATTTTTGTATCGCAGTCGTAACAGCCCTCCGAGGGAAACCGTAACTACAAACTACAAAGTTTGACAGCCCTGCTTTCTACCTTCTTAAGATGTATGACTATCAATCCATTTTGCACATCACGGAGCAGCGTAACGTTGAGAAAATTATGACTCGTGTTTTTGTTGTCACGCGTGCCCAAAGCCACGTCGCAGACGTCTGCAGTCACCAGCATTCCTTCGTTTTCCCCGATAATGGAACGGGCCTGGAGCGGTATCTAAAGCTCTTTGCAGTGGAAGAAAGAAAAACGGGAAAAAGCCAAATGTGCAGACTTTTGTGTCTGCTTGCTTTATCATTTAAAATATGACCCCCCCCCCCCCCACTTATGATTGTGACTAAAGATAGGGCTGTTATTTGAGTGATTAGCTGCTGGAGCATGCGGCCAGTTGGACTATAAATGTGTGGGAAGGTTTGTTGTCCCGTTCTCGGACCCGCCTGACTTGCAGATAGATGACTTACTCCGACAAGTACTTGACCTCGAAGCCGCACCTCGTCATTCTTTGTGTAAATTTGAGCAGAATCCTGTAAAATGTAAAGTGATGAAATGGCCAGACTTTGTTTGTGACCTTGAAACTCTCGTCTTAAAAATAAGAACCAGATGAAGCTAATTTGCCAATTAAGAAAATGACCTTTGATCGTCTATCCTGGGCCGGTTTTGTCGTTTTTGTGCACCCAGGAGGTGGTCCAGTGCTTGAGCGAAATATGGACCGCTCATGCTAGTCGAATGACCCCCAAGTAAAAAGTGTGACCCGGGGTTAGCAACCTAAGCCCCGTCACACCATGACGTTCTGGTCGGCCTTCTATAGCGTTTGAGGAAACGTTGGTAGCCGGGATGGCGCCAGAAGAGCGTTGTTTGAACGCTAGTGAACGTCAATGATCGCTGGGAATCGGCGGAGAACGCCGGTCCGGGAAAAAAAAAAGTTTTGAACACGCGCAAAAGTTCTCACCAAGACCAGCGTTCATCAACGTTTACTTTTAAACGCCGCAGAACGTTCAAGAACGTCCGTGGAACGTTTGACTAACGTTCGGCGATGGTTAGTCAGTCGTTACATTAGCGTTACTTGGTTGTTACTTAATCGTTTGCTTTGCAGTGCACGACTCACTGGCGACCTGTCAACGACCGCTGAACAATCCCCTAGCGCACACAGCGTGTAACTTAAGTCAAATGAACGTCATTTGGCGTCCGTTGAGCGTCATTCGAGCGTTTCCGCAACGTCCATGCACGGGTATATAAACCGATGCTTTGCATTCTTGCTTGCAGCGCTAGTTGCTGAAGTCCGCACCCCAACTTTTTTTCGTCCAGGCGGCACGATGCTGACTGTTGAAACTCACGAGAACAACTGAAGTGAGTGTGAAATTTCCAACGTTTTCGTTCCCGTTCCGCTGAAAAAATTACACGCCAGCAAAACGCTATTCTGTCGTTATTCACCCGTTTAGTCACACGCTCAACACGCTCGTCTAACGTTGACAAATTGCTCGCCGCGCGCCAGTGACACGTTAGCGCACGCTAATGGTTTTTAGGGGTATCTTATTTGGTCGCTGTTACACGCTTCTCGTGCGTTAGACGCACGTTAATGGCACGCCAGATGTGTCATCCTCATTTGAGAACGCTGAAAAATAGAACGATTGAAATGTTCAGAGAACGTGGACCGGAACGTCATGGTGTGACGGGGCCAATAGATTGGGAAAAAAAACCTTTGACATGCTAACAGTTAGCATTGATAGTTGCTGTTTTAGAACCTTTTAGCGGCGGACTTTGGATCTCTGCAAAAATGACTGACGTCAAAGCATCTTAGGGAGTCGCTTACAGTAGTTGTGAAACCTTCTTCGTTCATATTTGCGTGATTTTATGATGGCGCCCCTCCACAGTGGCCGAGAAGAGCACGCGACGGTAGAAAGACTTGAAAGGCGGCATTAAATCATGATGCACAAAAGCTTTCATTCTTGACATGCTATTGAAGTTATTAGTTTATTATAAAGTACCACATTCTAGAGTGTTACTTTACTTATTAAAATACACTTTCTTGTGGGCGGGGGTGCTGCGATCCAAAATTGTACCTAATTATTTTGTTTTTAAACCAGCAAACTCATCAAAGCGAGGAATTAAGGTGCTTTCTCTTGCGCTATGATTAACGGCTGCCGCATTTGACCAAGCGCCGAGCGATCTCCAAGGCTGCAATTTGCGAGGGGAAGGGAAGCGCTTCTATATTTTTACGGCACTTCACACCAGCTATCAGCGCGTTATTTACGATCGTGACGGTCGAGGCGACGTGGGAGGACCCGGCGTGTTTTCTTTCCTCCGTGATGTACTGCAGAGAGATTCAATTCTGGAAGCGCCGGTTAGAGCGGAGACGGCGGCGCCCTGCGAAGCAATCTGGAAGACATTGAGGAACACGGCTAAAATGAGCCGCAGGCTGCTGGGCCATCGGGTTTATCCTGGAGTCGCGGCCTTCTAAACACCGCTCGGGATAAATGATTGAGCAGGGAAATTGTCACAAAATGTATTATAGGCGTGTAGGAACCACACTTCCAAACAAACTAATTAAAGTGATGTATGTGGGAACTGAGATGAGACACAGTTGTTGGATCGTAAACAATCCTGGACCTCGTTCAGCGCTAGGCGTTACGAGCTTCACGGCCTTATGGAATATGTCGCTATCTGGGCAACATACAATATGTGTGTGTTTACAATCTAAAGCCACAATTCTACATGGCTGTCCCGATGCCGTGCGCTTCAGATTTATAAATCAAGATCGGGGTTCCCATTGCAGTGAGGAAAGCGGACTTATGCACGTGCTGTCGTAATAGCTGTGCAACACCGCGTAAGCTGCCAAAGAATGACAGAAGAGGAGCGCCTGGAACGCTACAATCTTCCATTTTCAGCAAACGGCGGCTTTGAAGGCACACAGTCCGGGGCTAGGGGTAGGCATGGCTCCGGCCCGCTAAAGCATATTGTCGTCATATTACCGAGCTAACTACACAGTTTTCTCTGACCTGACTGTGTTCTTCGCTTCAAAGGTTGTAACGCCGCGGCACTGATGCTAACGGTTCGCCGATTTATCGTGTTTTGGATCGTGACTTCGCATTGCAGATAGCGGGCAGAAGGCTTCAACGTGTCGTTATTCTCTTTAGCCGATCTTTTGTTTGGCAGTCAACCTAAACTGGGAACGGCCTTAACCGGCTTGAAGTGTGTTTAGTGGGAAAATGTGTCCTTAAAAGAGTTTGTGGCCTTTTTTTCATCTGTGCATTACGTTGCAAACGATTCCCAGCATGCGTTCTCTATTATCTGAGGGGTCTGAGTTCATCCGCTGAGGAAAAATGTCCAACAACAATTTCAGCACGTTCGGATTATGAACCTCAGGCAAGGAGAGGCCCGCACTTGTTATTGAGCAGATGTGTTGGTTTTGGCGCAGATCGTGATGCATTTCAATTTTTTTTTTTTTTTTTTTATTGTCAGATATGGTAATTATAAAAATCTGTCTGTACTGTTCAGGGCTTGGACCTAAATCATGTTCTAAGAGCATTTTGAATGTTAGAATTGCGGATAAGAAAACACGACCTCTTTGACTCTCTTGAGCGCTTCTGTTGGCACCAGGTCCGGACCACCGATCGAGGAATCCATCCCTACCTGGGTGTAATGGATGCCCAGTGAGCACCATTGCACGTATCCAGTAGTATACTGCTGTACAGGGTTATTTTCAACTGCATGAGAGTCCATTTATGTCAAACAGAGTATATGTGCATGAATGGGAGGATCGGTGGGGGAAGAGTGAAGCGCCAGGGAGAAGAGATAGCGAGGGCGGAGGACTTCAAATACTCTGGGTCAGCAATCCAGAGCAACGGTGAGTGTGGTACGGAAGTGAAGAAACGGGTCCAAGCGGGGCGGAGCAGTTGGCGGAAGGTGTCTGGTGTTCTATGTGACAGAAGAGTCTCCGCTAGGACGGAGGGCAAAGTTTCTAAAACTTTGGTGAGGCCGGCCGTGATGTACGGATCACAGACGGTCTAGAGCAGAACCGGAGGTGGCAGAAATGAAGTTGTTGAGGTTCTCGCGCGGAGTGAGCAGGTCAGATGGGATTAGAAACGAGCTCTTTAGAGGGACAGCCAAAGTCGGATGTTTTGGAGACGAGTGCAGACTTAGATGGTTTGGACATCTTCAGGGGTGAGAGAGTGACTATGTTGGCATAAGGATGGAGCGACCAAGGAAGGGAGCGAGATGATGACCAAAGAAAAGGTTGATGGATGTTGAGGAAAGACATGAAGACTGTGGGTGATAAGAGAGGAAGATGCACGATGGAAAAAGATGACAAGCTGAAAGGAAAAGAAGAAGATGAGTGTCCGTTTATTGAGATGAAGCACTGCAGGCAGTTTTTTCCTCAAGACCTGACTTTGGTCGGTCAATGTCGAATCGCACCTGCGCTACAATCTCAGCCCGGTCGGTCTGACGCTGGCGGGCGAGAGGCAAGTCGCGTCCTTGATGTGATTTGTCGAAATCTTAACTCGAGATTTCAGCATTTCTCCCGCGGTAGCTGCTCATATTTCCCCAGGTAGAACATTCCAAAAGTAGCGGAGAGCTGCCCGATATCAGCATATTTTGAAGTCCCTGAGTTACCTTTGTCCTCGCCGTCACCCCCGCCGTCTCTTGCCTTTGTCACTTTCTCCCCAGATGTCTGCTCGCCAGCTGCGCTCAGATGGCTTTTTTTTTTTCTCGTTTTTTTTTCCGAGCGAGCGCGCACTCACAAACACCTGCTGAGTCATGCACACACACACACACACACACAAAAACATAATTGCAAAAAGAGCAGGTCTATTGTCTTCCGTGCATTCCACTTTTGCAGTGACGTAAATATGAAACAGATGCCTCGAAGTCTCAGGTGACCGCAGACAAACAGGTTAAGAATTTGAGTTTGTGTTTTCCGCCGCTAATCGGATCAGTTTTGAGACTTAATATGACAGCGATTAGACGGCGCGCAGGGTGGAAACGGTGTGGCGGGACTCAATTGGTTTATTTTGCGTTTCCTGACGGTGTGATGGTTCGAGCCCGGACTTCAAAAGGGTACGGGAACGTTAACAGTTTGTGACTGAATATAGCCAAAGGGGTGCAAATGAGACTCCCTGCGATTAAGTTTAAGTGGCGCTTATATGACATAATTATTTTGATGAAAGGCAAACGTTGAATACATGTAACATGTGGTTAAGACACCTGAGAACATTAAAAAAAAAAAATAACAGTATGTCTCCTTTAAGGCAGACGCGAAGCACACAAACACCAAAGTCAGACTTCAGTCTTCGGGTTTTGCCCCGTCAATGGCGCTCTGTGCAATGTGGAGTTTCCATGGCGACGGGGGATAATGTTTTGATGCCAGCCCGTCTAAATCCAGTTGAAGTCAGACGTTATGCAGCGATCGTTTGTTTGACTTGCAACGCTGACATCATGAAACATTCCAGCGACTTGTGTTGTTTACGCAGGGTCTCTACTCCAGTCGGGCTCATCCCAAGCGCACTTTTGAATTCCTCTGATGTCGACATGATGGTTAGCAATAAAAAGACACTTTTTTTTTGGGTGGTGGTGGGGGGGGGGGGGTTGATTTGTAGCACTCCCCCATCCTGCCCTCATCTCAGCAGCGCGCCTGCCTTTTTTCCGTCCTCACCTCTGACCGGCCTTTTTTCCGGGGTCATCTTAGAGCCTAACGCTGAAAGATCGTAAATGTGTCATTATTACAACAAGCACATCAGTGTGTTTGGCTCCCGTGCTGCTGCACCTTTGTTAGCGTCTGTTATTTAGTGGTTGCGAAGGAACTAGCGAGGTCAATCGGGACAAGGGGAGATATATATATTTTATTTTTTCTCAGATATTTTTTTTTTTTTTAACCTCAGACACCCTTTTGGTGCATAGTCACACTGAAAAGGGGGCTCCCTCCGTCCGTGGTCCCTTCTCAAGTTTTACTCCTTTCTCCCCGAATGGGAATTTGAGTTTTGCCTTGCCCGGTCTTAGGGGAAGTCGTTGCACTCTGTCAACCGTGGGACTATTAAGCCCTTTAAGACTCTTTCGAGGTTAAGGGTTGAGCAAATAAATTTGACTTGCCTTGTCGTAGGGTGTGTTAATGATTTTTTTTTTTTTACCACCACCCCCACCGATCCACGTAAGTAAAAACAGAGTCAACGTTGAGATTTTATATCGTCTTTAGATCAGGGGTGTCAAACATGTCGCAGGCCACATTGTAGTTACGATTTCCCTCAGAGGGGCGTTATGGTGTAACCCTAGAAAACCTGAATCGCCTCGTTATATTCACACGTGAAATTTATGAACTAGTTTTGGAAGCAGAAATGAAGCGTAATGGGTTTTCCCACCATTTGTCGTGTTTGGTAACACACACACAAAAAAAGCTGATAATATCTCGGCATTATCATATTTTCACAAGAATCGCGGATTTTGACACCGGTGATTTGCCTTCGCGGGCCACGTGAAATCGTGTGGCGGGCCGGATCTGGCCCCCGGGCCTTGTGTTTGACACCAGTGCTTTAGATATTCAAAACTTGCACACTCAGGGGACACAACATAAGGAACAGCTGCTTAACCACTTGATCTCTCGCCAGATATGTATTTTTTTTTTAATGATCTGTAGAGCATTATAATGCTCACTTTTGATCGAATTCACATCACCATGCAATTCATGCTTTGGCTTTTAACTCCAGACGTTGCATCTGTTTCCAGTAATAATGACTACCCACCAGTATTTGATGAAACTGCACCCCCCACACCCAAAATATGAACAAAAATTCCAAGACAAATGAACACATTGGCAAATTCATTCCATTGTTATCGTAAAGCTTAACTTTGCGTTTGATTTATGAATGGGAACTTAATTGTGGACCGTCAGGGATGACCGTGTTTGCTTTGTCAACACGGAGAAGTGGACGTCGGCGTGCGCACGCGCGGATTCGCGCACGCACACAGCTGCCACTTCCCGCTCCATCACGCAACGTTGCGCGCTTCCCGTGAATGCTGCCGCCGCTTGCGTGGGTCAATGTGTGCAGTGTGAAGGTAAACTCAAGCCGAAGCCGTTTCAGCTGCCGACACAGAAAAGAGACTTCCTACAAATAGTCTGCAACCTCTATTTGCAAAACAGTCTGTTGAAAATAACTTTTAGAGACTCTTTAAAGGGCGGCACGGTAACTTTTTAAGAGCGTTGGCCTCACGGTTCTGAGGACCGGGGTTCAAATCCCGGACCCGCCTGTGTGGAGTTTGCACGTTCTCCCCGCGCCTGCGTGGGTTTTCTCCTGAGTTTCCTCAGACATCCCAAAAATATGCAACATGAATTGGACACTCTAAATTGCCCAGAGGTGTGATTGTGAGTGCGGCTGTTTTGTCTCCATGTGCCCTGCCATTGGCTGGCAACCAGTTCAGGGTGTGCCCCGCCTCCTGACTGATGACAGCTGGGATTGGTTCCAGCACTCCCGCTACCCTTGTGAGGATAATTAGCCGTGGCGCTTTTAATTAAAACCGAGCATAATTATGCTTGTTAAGGTGTCATTTCATCAAAATGGCTCCTGTTTTGATCCAAACGGGATGCATTCGTTGACCCATTGAACTTCATTTCGACGTGTGCATTGCGCTCAAGTTGTCAGCGCACCTGGCTCCTGCCTCGCTCACCTGATTCGGGTCACGTGTCCAATTGCACAACGCTCACAGGCCTCTTCCTGTGAAGCACCCGCATGCCGGGTCGCGTTAATGTCGGGGTGGTTCACTTTTACAGCCCTGCTTGTAAACCATCTGGGGCAGGATAATTGCCGCGGCATTTTCCAGACTAAACGCCACATTTAGCATGAAAACGAGCTGCATTTCTTTTTTTTTTTTTTTTTTTTTTTTACGGATGGAGCGAAAATCTCAGATCATATGTGACTGCTACCACTTCCAAGGGCACTTACAGGGTTAATTGCACCCCACATAACAGATACTAAAACATTCATTTCCTGCTCGCACTTTGTCCGTACACGGAGGCCGGTGTTAAGTGGTCGGTGTCGAGCACGTGCGAATATTTACGATGTCGTAAACGCCAACCTATAGCCGGGTGCTTGCAGGCTTTCTCGAGGCCGCTCACCGACTGCATGAGGTGTCGGAACCGTACTCAACCACACACAGGCGGGTTTTTGCCACAGGTGGCAATCCGGCAAGTGTGTTGTCTATTACAATGTAACAATGCTTGTCATTGGGGCCTGGCTAATTAAAGTATACAATCCACTTTGCATTTGGCTTACAGGAAGTCCACTTTTATTCCCTCTTGTTGCTCAGTTTTCTTGTCGTGCGAAGTTGTTCGTAGAAAATCGAAGTGATCAGAGACCCGAATGAGGGCGCCGTGACGCTGAATTTGTAAACTCACCACCGTCGCGTCCGTGACGTCACTGGCGTCGGCTGCAAGCTGAAGTTTACTCAGTTGTTATCCTTTCAGTGAATATTTGTACAAATCATAATTTATTGAAACAAATTTAAACCTGTTTAAGTATTCCTGGTCTAACAAATTCCCTTTTTAACTGGAAACGCCATAGATGGGCTAAAGGAAATTATTGTGGATCTTAATGACAAACCAAACAACGGCCAGTTTATCGTGCACGGAGCAGCAGCGCACATAAATTGCATGAAATAATACTCGCAGTCATAAATTCTCTCTCCTCTGTAGGAACAAAGACTATTACTCGAGCTTAATTGAGGACCTTCTCTGCCTCTCCTTGTTTTTAATTGTGCTGCACGTCTTCCAGTAGAACATTTGCAGCACAATAAATAAATTCAGACTTGCCTGTATACTGCAAAAAAAAAAAAAAAAAAAACAATTGCATGAAAAAATTTAAATCACAGCTTGAAAATTCTTCGCAGAGTGTCCATGCGTGTCTCATATTTTGGCCGGTCACCATAAGACTTCACATAAATCTGCAAATGCTCACAGATAACCGACCGGCTGTCGGTACGATGACGGCCCACCCTCCTCGCTTCCTGTCCCCCCCCCCCCCCCCCCCCCGCCCTCTTCGAGCGGATCACACGAGACCCAGCTGCACCTGAGAGGAGGGGGCCGGGGGGGGGGACGGGTTGTCGGCTATAATGCTGCTTTCATGGGCAATGTGGAAGCGAGAAACCTCTCGGGGTGGGGGCGGATCTGGAGTTTTTTTTTTTTTAAATTTGCCTTTATTATTCGTAGTACATTTTTGTTTATTTTATTTGAAGGACTCATTTGATCACGCCACGCTGTCAGAGATAAAGTGAAACCTCTCCACATAAGCCTTAATGTATTAGTTTTAAA
Organism: Syngnathoides biaculeatus; assembly: GCF_019802595.1. Classification (NCBI taxonomy): domain Eukaryota; kingdom Metazoa; phylum Chordata; class Actinopteri; order Syngnathiformes; family Syngnathidae; genus Syngnathoides; species Syngnathoides biaculeatus. The sequence goes on along the minus strand of NC_084662.1, from coordinate 8,640,409 downwards.
TATTTTTTGTATACATATTATTTTAGTGCTTTCCAAATCCTTCAAATGATAATTTTTCTCCACTTTTCCCGAATAGTCGATGCAAACGAAAGTTAGCAACGGTCAGTATATAATCCAAATACTTTGGAATAACCTCTTAATAACTTTTTTTTTTTTGAGGGAGGGGGGGTGAAATAAATTAAAATGCACTACTCCAAATCCATCCGCACAACATTTTCATGACATTTAACAGGTTGTGTAGGACTGAAAATGTTCATTTATTGAATTGGCTGCAAACAAAAACATCAGTCAAATTGCATTCTTACACAGTTCCAAAATTCTTTACCATGCTCAACAGTTTCAAAACATTTGACTAACTGTAAACATGCCAGGGAGAGAGTTTGTTTCCCCTTTTTGAAGTTGTGCAAAAGATTTCTTCCTTCCATGGTACTGAAAGTACCAAAAAAAAAAAAAAAAAAAAAAATGTGGTCATGAACAAATTCATCTGCAATGCAAAATCTCCAAAGAAATTCAAGTAGAAACTCGTGATGGTTATGATTGAAATAGTGTGTGAATGCTGCAAGTTCAATAAATTATTCCTTTTAGTCCAGAGGTGTCAAACTCAAGGCCCGGGGGCCAGATCTGGCTCGCTACACGATTTTTGTGTCCCGCGAAGGCAAATCTCGTGTGTCAACGTCCGCGATTCTTGTGAAAATCTGTACTCAAATTCCAAATTGTCATATATCATACAGGATAATGAGATATTTCAGACATTTTTTTGTTCCCAAACATGAACAGTAGTTCAAAAACCCATTACCCTTTGAAAAATGGTTCATAAATTTCTTGTTTAAAAATGAAGCGATTAAATATTTTAACGGCCGTCTGAGGGGAAACCATAGCTCCAACGTGGCCCGCGGCCGACGTGAGTCTGTTGTGTGAAACCATTCGGAAGATTAAATTTCAAATCTATTTTTCCAAAATTTGGAATTTCTTGAACTAATATATATAATTTTTTTAAATGAGATTTTTTTCAGTTTTGTGAGAAAGGAGCGCCTCAGTCGCAGTACAATAATCCCCCTACTGGAAGCCATAGCTTACGCACAGACCCTCATACGCTGGCCCACCAGGCCCCGCCCCTTAAAGGCACAATCATGCACACAAACGTCACAATGCGTTATTTTTATTCGATTTTTTTTGTCTTTGTTGTGCAGGACTTTAAATACATTTAAGTGCGGTTAAAACAAACCCATACAAAATTGGATTGAAAGTGGATTTTTCCAGAGGTGTGTCCACAAGAAATATTTTAAAATAAGCCTCATAAAATTGTTGACTGAGGACTGACTGGTGTCATTAAAAGCCATTAACCGCCCTGCCTACTGAAGCAGAAAGCGCTCGAGCGTACCATGTGCAGCCGGTCGTCGTCTCACGGCAATCCCGACCCGTTTCCGTCATGTGAACGGGTCCCCGCCTGGAAACTGCGAGTTCCTTACTGGCGGGACGGACTTTGCCCAATTCCCAGCTGTGCAAATGTATAATCATAAAACGTGGGCTTCCAGTCTGGCTCCCCTCCCCATTTGGACGGCCTCCCAACAACGCTCACGCTTCCTGCCGGTATTTGACTTCACTGGCTGGCACTGTTGACGCAACGCTCGGTCCGCGCATGCCTCAACACCACCTACGGACACAAAAGCCTTTGATTGACGATGTTTCTTGGATGTTTTTGCACGAAGGAGAGTCCACCTTCTACCCCCCCCCCCCCGTTGCAAAATAAGCCTCCGCTTCAAAACACTCGGCAAGATCCAACTCGCTGAATATATTAAGCAGACATACGGTAAACCCGTTTGACGCGGGAACTCCGTTCCAGGCGCTCCCAGGAATAGGTGAAAATCCACAATAGTGACAGGCTACCTCCTTTTTAAAAAAAAAAAAAAAAAATAGTTTTACGTCTCCCACCGGTGTCAAACTCAAGGCCCGGGGACCAGATCTGGCCCGCAACATGATTTTATGTGGCCCACAGAGGCAAATCACGTGTATCAGTTTCTGTGATTTTTTTTTTTTTTTTTTTCAAGTCTGTTCCAAAATTTCAAATGGTCATATCATAAATGATAACGTTGAGCTATTACAAGCATTTTTGTGTTCCCAAACCCATTACCCTTGACTTCTGATTCCAAAACTAGTTCATGAATTTCATCTGTAAAAATGATGAGGCGGTTAAAGATTTTTATCGTTTCACAGCCATAACGGCCCTTTGAGCGAAACCGCAAGTACAATGTGGCCCGTGACAAAAATATTTCAAGCCGGTGAAACGGCTTACAAAACATTGTAAACACGTCTGACATATTGCGAGCGCAAAATGTATGTATGTATGTATGCAAATGTTGATGACGGCTTTCGCGACCACAACGCCCGGTGAAGTATCTCGTCGAGGCCTCGTCAGTTTGCGGTATTTGTACCACGCGGTATTTCCATTTTGCGGCTTTTTTGATGGGCAGCACGCCGATCTGCGTACTTTGTTGGCTTCCAGCCATTTTTTGTGCTGGTCTCAGGATCCCCCACGCGGTTGCGCGGCTTTTCTCGGGGGCACTCGGATTGGGTTTTCACTCGTGGGGGCAGCACTTCATCGACGGGCCGCCGAACGATACTCGGTGATTATTTTTGTGGATCGGTGTATGTTTCACATGCAGTGAAGATCTCATCAAACACAAATTATCCCCGTTGCTAAGGTCGGATAGAAGTAGCTAACCCTGCAGCTCTGCTTACCTTTATCCTTTTGGCATTATGAAGTGACTTCTGAATCGTGGATCGATTACATAACCAAAGAATGGAATTTTCTCACGTACAGAAATGGACACCTGTTAACAAATTTGACTTTTTGTTCAATTTCATGCTTGGGCAAGCTATTAGTTTGAAAGCAATTTGAAAAAAATCAATTTGCCATCAGGGGGAGCTGGAAAGTGTTGGCCTCACAGTTCTGAGGTCCCGGGTTCGATCCCAGACCCGCCTGCGTGCAGTTTAAAAGTTCTCCCCGTGCCTGCGTGGGTTTCCTCCCACATCCCAAAAACATGCAACATTAATTGGACACTCTAAATTGCCCGTAGGTGTGATTGTGAGTGCGAATGGTTGTTCGTCTGTATGTGGCCTGCGATTGGCTGGCGACCAGTTCAGGGTGCGCTCCGCCTCCTGCCCGTTGACAGCTGGGATAGGCTCCGGCGCTCCCCGCGACCCTTGTGAGGATAAGCAGCTAAGAAAATGGATGGATGGCTAAATTTTCCACCGTATCTCCTCTTCGAAATCCAAACTTCAATGCAAACGGCGTCGTTTTCCTTGAAGGGGCTTTTCGTCGTGGCCCCCGTCACCAGCCGGGGACGAATCCATCCCCGGATATTTACGGCCTCCTCAGGTTCTGGAAGCAGAAACGCACGCAGATGTGCGCGCAAACACATGTGCACGCTTTCAATACCGATAATTTGCCAAGTTTCTAATCCTCATCAGCGCTTGACGCCCGATAGCAGGCAGGTTCAGCTGTTTCTCAACTGTTCCTGAGTCGCTGAAGTATTTAACGCGGGCGTGCACTTCGGTGATGTTTACCATCCTTCTATTGTCATAACTGATTGCAAAGTTCTGAGAAGGTTCTTCTTTCGTAGAATTTGGGCGCGTAGGTGAAGAGGTGAAGTGTGCACCCTGATCAACACGTTCGATCGGCATTTCCACCCCCTTGTCAGGTGCCCCTCGGCAATTATCTTGTGTCTGCAAGCCCATCTTTCACTCTCTGCTCACCATGCATACCACCACCCACACTCTCTCTTCCGGCAGCTGTTTTGTCGTCATTCCCAATCTTCGCACTGTTTTTTTTTTTTTTCAATTTTCCGTCCCAAAATATGGATGGATAAATATTTTGATTGCTGCACCTGTTTTTTGTTTTTTTTTTTACCCTTGTATGATCATTTGATTCACCTTTTGAACATTTGTAAAAAAAAAAAAAATAACTAAAATAAAATGGGTCTCAAAAGTGAAGTAGAGCAAAAGTCCACTGCAGCGTCACGGTGGGAACGTTGGCTGATATGAGCCCAGACCACGCGTGGTCAGTACTTGACTTGGTTGTGCTGTTTCCAGTCCTTGCTAATTGCTTCATTTCCTGATCTGCAGCTCAACTTCTCCCTTAACAGCTTAAAAGCGAGAGCTACGATTTACGGCGTAACGAGGATAAAAAAAACACCAAAAAAAACTCTTAAGTAACACTTTGTTTTTTTTTTTTTTTTTTGCCGCAAACGGCTGCAGCGTGTTGGCACACTTTGGGTACAAATCAAACCCAGTTTTAAAAACTAAGCCCCGTCGCTCGCGACCTCAAAGTAGAAAAGGTTATTTTGGGACGCGGCTTTTGCCAATCCAGTCACAGGGAGGGCCGTACAGTATTTGGTGCGGACGCTACTGAGGTTTTTCATCTCTTTTTTTTTTTTTTTTTTTTTGTCCGTGTTATTGCAGTTTTCTCTGTCGGCGCACTCGCCCCGTTTTGCAATGTTCTGAGTAAAAAAAAAAAAAAAAAAAAGTACTTTGCACTTTAAATCAGGCCTTTGTTTGGGAGTTTTTTTGTTTTGTTTTGACTTTAAAATAGTAGGGATTACATTGCCGCGTGTCCATAAGCAACAAAATAAGTCGTGTGCGTGTATATACCGTAATTCCCGGCCTACAGAGCGCACCTGGTTATAAGCCTCGGTACACAGAAAGTGTTGAGTGCCCAGACTTTTTTTTTACCCCAAGATCTACTTTTCAAGCAGGAAGCCTCACGCGAGTTACCGACGCTTTAAGGTTAATGTTATGTTCCCGCCTGTATTTAAAATACAGAATTATCTTTATGTGCACTGTATTGCCTGTGCTTTCATCCCGGATCAGGCTGTGCCAAGGTGGAATTTTAAAATGACACGCCATCTCATCCTGCACTTTCTACTTTGGCTTCAAACCTCGCCTTTCCCACTCAGAAAAGAGAAAATCTCACCCAGTTTAATAACTTTTACTTTGATTATTCACATACTCTGACAGTAGTTGCATCTTAAAACAACGGCATTTCTTTTTTAACTTTCTCCATTAATATCGAAAGTAAACATAAGCAGCACGTCGAGCTCGACTTTGCTCTACGTTGCCCAGATTGTGTTGCTAACTAAAGCAGCGGTGGTGGACGCTGTCATTATAAAAGACATTGATGGGCTACGTAAGTACTGTAACATTTGTAATTATGAGTGTATGTCTTTAAGAGCGGGGAGGGGGTGTGTAAGTTGTTAGAGAAAGTTCCATGTGCTGCCTAAAAGAAACCAGTGGCTTCTTTTTTTTTTTTACTATGTGAATTGCGCCGTTGGATGTAACAACCAGCCATCCCTCACTCGTTGAATCACATTGCAAAATTCCACAAACTGAATAGCTGTGTTATACTTTCAATTTGCATTGGTTTATTTTTTATTTTGCGCGCAACGCAGAATATCTGCACAATTGCACATGTGTGCAGTTTAGAGGGAACACTGGCTGATGCTTTTTTTTTTTTTTTTTTTTTTGGCACGCCATCCCACAATCAACCAAGACTGCCCTAACCCTTTTGATCCATTGAGCACCCCTGGTTTAACGCTAGCGCCGCGCTAACGCTAGCACTGCGCTAACGCTAGCGCCGCATCACCGCATAAACCACAGAGTTGAAAGCGTGTGGGGAAAAAAGTTGCTGCTTGTAGACCGGAAATTGCGGTGTACAGGTCAAAGTCAACAAAAGTTTTCTGACCCTGACCGTCCGTGAAGTTCGCTTTTCTGACGCGTTTCCCGTGAACGCTGCTGCGCTACTCACGAAGAAATTTCGGAACGAGCCAACGATAAATTCCCGGCGAAACTAAATTTGACCTTCGATCAAAGTTTGAGTGTACAAGTTTAAATCTTCAATGTTTCAGTATTCATTTATTTATTTTTTTTTTTTGCGGTTCTCAAACAAGCAGCTGAAGTTGTCTTGATCTGTGGAACATTTCAACGACAACCGTAGCTGTAATAAGCGCCCTGCATAAAATCGGACATAAATCATTAACCACAATGATGATGATGATGATGATAATAACGCAGGCGCCATTGTTGTTCAAAACAGGTTGGCAAGAAGCAAAATGAAGACGAAATTATCATTATTATTATTTTTTAAGGGTGGAAAATGACTCATAAATGAATTTGATTAGAATTGTCTGCACGGGTGGGTCAACTGGTAAAGCCTCACAGTTCTGAGGTCCCGAGCTCGTTCCCGGTGTGACCGGACCCGCCTGTGTGGAGTTTGCATGCCCAGTGCCTGCGTGGGTTTTCTCCGGGCACTCCGGTTTTCCTCCCTAGATTTTGTGACACCAGTCCTGGAACTTTTATGACTCGCATCCAGAATTCTTGGACACATGGAACACTGCCAGCCTGATGTTTTGAGCTCGGTTGAGTTTTGGTCAAGGTAGTTTCAAATACTCGGGTTTTGTAAGAAAACCTTTTGGATTTGCGAGAAAGCAAAAAAAAAAAAAAAAAATCTGAAAAATGTTACTGTAAACAAACTTTTTTTTTGGGGGGGGGGGTCAGATAGTGGCAGTTCATTCTGAACACGGTTCAGTTGAAATGAGATATTAGAGGGTGTGTAGACTTGTGCAACCCTACCATTTTAAATGACTTGTACAGATCATTGGTCAAGGGGGCACGGTGGAGCAGCTGGTAAAGTGTTGGCCTCACAGTTCTGAGGACCCGGGTTCGATCTCGGCCCGCCTGTGATGAGTTTGCATGTTCTCCCCGTGCCTGCGTGGCTTTTCTCCGGGTGGCCACTGTGGTTTCCTCCCGCAACCCAAAAACATGCGACATGAATTGGACACTCTAAATTGCCCCTAGGTGTGATTGTGAGTGCGGCCGTTTATCTCTATGTGCCCTGGCGACCAGTTCGGGGTGTACTCCGCCTCCCGCCCGTTGACAGCTGGGATTGGCTCCGGCACTACCCTTGTGAGGATAAGCAGCTAAAAAAAAATGAATGGATGATTACAATTGGTATTTAGCGCATCTTCTTTATCAGCCAGGATGATCTTCGAGCGTGTCATCAGCAGGTTGTAACAGAGAGACCGGAAGGGTCCAAGAAAGTCGTAGGGGTGGACTTTCCTTGGAAATGTGTCGCTCGTTGGTCGAAGAAGTTCAAATTAAGTTCACGCCGGAAAAAAAGTTCCAGCGCATTTTGGGTTCATCCCGATCTTTCACTCGGAAAGCTTGAATATCACAAACTTTTTTGCGAGTTCGCAGACGCGGCACGAAGAGCACCGAAAGGCCTCAAAGTTCAACTTCAGAGGAGCTCGCCCACCCGCCGGGTCCTCCGAGGTTACTTTGACCCGCTACCCGATGAATCCAATTCCGGACCAAACACTTCCTGAAAGAAATGAATCTGCACACCGCCTGTCTACTGTATTTTATTGAACTTGTCTTTTTGAAGCAAAAGACTCCTGTTCCTATCGTGCAAACAAGCCAATCGCTTCCACCGCCGCGTGTCCGGTTCCACATCCCGGGCTGTCGTTGCCGCAGGCCGGCCGCTCTCCGCCCCGAAACAGGCTAATCTCTGTTGCAGCGCTGGCCGCCGTCCAACTGGCCGACGTTTACACAAGCCGGCAAACACTTCAGATTGTGGATGAGTCTGATTTATCGCCGCGGCCCAGACGGCTGTTTGGCATCTGATGTCTCGGAAAACTCTCATGGCAATCGCTTGATCCAACAAGTATGACTTATTAGTATTATTATTTTTGTCGTGCCTTATAATCAGACCGATTTCAGTTTTGCTTACAGCTGCTTTCCGTGATCTCTAATAGCAACGCGGTCCGAAAATGAATCACGTCGAAAACTCAAGAGCGACGTTTCACACACGCGCAGTGCGCACGAAAGTATCGGGACACCTGGTCCCGCTGCTGGAACTGCTTCCGCTCTTCTGGGAAGACTTTATTCAGGTTTTGGGAGCGTGTCTGTGGGAATGTGTTTGTACTTGGATTTCTAGTGTCGCGGGGACTGAAATTGAAATCTTCCTATTGAAGATAAAACCTCTCTAAATTACAATTTTATATATATATATATATACATATATATATATATATATATATATATACATATATATATATTTTGTTTAGAGTTTTTGGCCACACAGATTTTGGAGTGTGTCCATGAGAAATTTTAGTCTGTGTGCTTGTGTGTGTTTATGTACTTTTGGGTACGTTGAACATTTGAATATGTGCATTCAAAAGGTCAGAGGTCAACGTAGTTCAGGTTACGGTGCATTTTAGGCCCGCCACATACAGTAAATGACAGCTCGAAAAGTGGTCGGTAGCGTTAAATCTGATCAGTACTTCCCCGTGTAGGGTTTTGCGACAACGTAGTTAGCAATATAAGCTAAAAGTTAGCCTAGCTTCTTTCGCTTCTTCTTCGGCTTTTTCAGGTTGGTCTTGGTACTCCAATACCATGAACAAGGGTTGGCCACTGCTCTGTCACCGGTCGGAGTTGTTCCACATTCGGACTGTAATTTAGACCTGCATTTAAGTTGAAGTTTTTAGCACTGGCATTTGCCAGTTCGTTGCCTTGCGTTAGTGAGTTGCATTCACTGCCTGTGGGACTCTCCGCTTCTACGCGTAAGTTAGAGTAACCCTAGTCACAGCGATTCTGTGCCCTTTTGTGTGATCCTGTCCCGTTGAGTTTGTTAGTTTGCCCCACAGTCATCGGACCTTGCTGCATGTCGTTTGGATCCCGCCTAGCCCAGGGTTTCAGTGCCTCGGCCTTGTCGGACTGCTACGCCGTGTATGACCCATTTTCCGGAATAAACCCCATTGAACATTATGCCTCTGCCTCGAAGTCCTGCGTTTGGGTCCGCCTCCGTGCCGGGGGTCCATGACCCTCCAAGACACATCTGCTTTGCTGAAAGTTTAGAAATCGATTGTTAAAAATCGGCTACTCCGCTGTAGGCAAACTTTCTCATTTGTAAAACGTCTGTGGGAAATGCTGTGGGTGTTCCTGCATTTGTGCGTATTTTGTATTCCTAGCATTACGGGTCTCCAACTGGAGACAAAAGCCATCCATGACATATCCAAGAATCAGAATTTAACGTTTTGGCTTGGGCAGGCTGTGATCGCGTCTCCGTTCCAGTTCATCCCAAAGGCATTTGGTGGTGTTCTTCCACACCACCTCGTCCAAGCATGACTTTATTCATCTGTCTTTTTGCACTGGCAACAAAGAAAAGGGGCTTCTCTTCAAACTCCTTTCACACAAGGTCGTAAGGATTCACTTATCCGTAATGTGAAGAATTACTACATTGGTGCCTTGGGGTACTAGTGACCTGACCTTTTGAGCTTTTTCACGATACGAGCCGTCGTGTTGAGCGAGATTTACACGTTGCGCATTCAAAACAAGCAGGCAACTTCAAGTTTGCTACATTAATGCTAACACACAATAGGAAATGCCGTAGACGGGCTAACGAATAGCATGAATGCGGCGATGTTATAAAGTTTGAATTAACAGCTATTTGAACACAAACGGTGCTGCCATACATGTAGACAGATTATATGACTGCTACCAAATATTTCTTTATCCTCTGTGAAAAATCACTACAATTACTGAAGATTACTGAGTCACTCAGAGTAGTCGCGCGAAAGTACAATGTTAGTTTTGTTCAAGAAATGAAACTTGTGAATGTACCTTGTATCTCAAGGCACCACTGTATGTATGCACCATCTCATATTGCATCCCAACCAAAAATGCATCATAAAATTCACACACATCCACCCAGTTTTAATGATTAGTTTTTATTAAGAATGAACAGCTGTTTGAACACAAACGGTGCAGCCATACATGTAGACAGATTATATGACTGCTACCAAATATTTCTTTATCCTCTGTGAAAAATCACTACAATTACTGAAGGTTACCGAGCCACTCAGAGTCGTCGCGCGAAAGTACAATGTTAGTTTTGTTCAAGAAATTAAACTTGTGAATTTACCTTGTATGTATGTACCGTCTCATATTGCGTCCCAGCCAAAAATGTATCATAAAATCCACCCAGTTACGTCCTCGTCATCCCCGATTACACACGAACGCGCAAACACTTGTTGTTTCTCACAGTCTGGCTGTTGTTTTGATTTACTCGCTGACCTCTGATCTCGGCCGGGGAGGAACTGGACTCTTCGGCCTCGCTGCCGTTCCAACTGGTCCGGCGCCAACATAACTGGATTGTGTACGTGTGAGAGCGCGTACGCGGCGATGATGACCGCGTCGGATTTTACATTTCCTGTCGCGTTTGAATGTAAGTAACTCAGTGTGTGCGCGTCGGACTTGTGCGCAAATGCGAGCCGCGGGGGCCTGCGCGCAAGCTGCCTTTTGAGGCGCTGCGGGATTGATCATCATTTCCTCTTTAATGAGCCAAAGATGGGATTTTACACATTACAAAGGAATCTTTTGGTGGATGTGCGAGTAGCCCGGGTCGCGAATCGAGTCCCGCCGCCACGTGTCGCCTTCACGTGCAGCAAACGCCGGGCGGGAAGCGTCAGCTGGCTCGTCTGCTTTCGGAGCCAACATTTGGTGGGAACTGCGATGTTGCGCATATGCGTACCGAATACCTTATACATCATTCCAATTTAAAAAAAAAAAAAAAATACTGCCGACAAACGCCCCAGAATGATACTCCATTTTCTACCGAATGCCGAGTACCGAATTTATCGGTATGGGGGATGCGGCTATCCAGTGAACCCCCAAATGGCCGTAAATCGGTGTGAATTTTTTTTTGCATTACTGCTATATTGCGGATTTTTAATCAATATTTTTTTCAATGTTTTTTACATACAGAGCTACGTAGATCCGAATCGAGAGTGTAGTACCCCGTTGTTCAGAACTAACGTCGAATTAGCAGCAAGAAGATGATTTTGTGGTACTATGGTACTGCATTTTCGCAAACAGCTACTATATATCTATGAGTGTTTGTCTATACTGCGGCGCAGTGTCTCAGCCGGAAAGCGTTGGCCTCACAGTTCTGAGGACCCGGGTTCGATCCCGGACTCGCCTGTGTGGAGTTTGAACGTTCTCACCGTGCCCGCGTGGGTTTTCTCCGGGCACTCGGGTTTCCTCCCACGTCCCAAAAACGTGCAATTGGACACTCTTAATTGCCCCTAGGTGTGATTTTGAGTGTGGCTGTTTGTCTCTATGTGCCCTGCGATTGGCTGGCGACCAGTTCAGGGCGTACCCTGCCTGTTGACAGCCGGGGTAGGCTCCAGCACTCCCCGTGATCCTTGTGAGGATAAGCGGCTATGAAAATGGATGGATGGATGTTTGTCTATGCTGCTTGTTTGCGTTGGTGCTCCGTGTTTCTGAAAGTAACAATTGTTTAAATGTTTATAATGACCTATGCATGTTTCAGTTAGCATGTCTATGGCGTTTTTACATTACTTTTTTTTTTTTTGCATTGAGTTAGCAGACTTTGGTAAGATACAAATATCTGGTTTGGGTATGTTTTACAAAGGTTTTGTGGACGATCTCTCTAAATTGCAGATTTTCATTTACTGATTTGGGTCTGGAATGCGTCGCTGTGACACAAGAGACACAAACGAAGTCGCACCAAACTTCTGTGTGGGCACCGCAAATGCCCCCGGCGTACGCCTCAGGAACAACTTTGCAAGTGTTCTGCTTTTTCTTTGTTTTTGTTTTTCCTGTGGGTTATTCTGGCACTTAAGTCCAAACGCTGAATGAATAACACGCTCAAGGACTCTCATTCAAGACGGGGCGACGGCGCCATATTTACTTACTATCGCCTGTTCAAGGTTAAGGTCGTTGTCAGCGTCTTTTTTACACACACGCAATTGGACGTGTCTTATTGCACCTTTGTGGTTCTCCATGACAGACAAATTTTTTCCACGCATTGAACGTCGTTTTAAGTCCGCCACACAGTCCAGAGGTTCTGGGTTTGAACCCCAGGAAGTGGAGTCTACATGTTCACTCTTGCGTGGCTTTTCCCTTGGGTGCTCCAGCTTCCTTCTACATTCCGAAAAATTGCAAGTTAAGTTTATTGAACTCTCAATTGTTCATAGGTGTGGATGTTGGTCTATAGCAGGGGTCTCAAACTCAATTTAACTTGGGGCCGCTGGAGGCGGAGTCTGGCTGAGACCGGGCGCACATGGACTTATGCGGCCATAACCAGCTACCCCACCGTGATTGGTCTGCTCCGCACTCAAGACTGTAAAAGTGCCGTCCATATGAAACTCAAGGGCCGCACCACCGTTACACTTTCATATTAAGGTGGGGCCGCAAAACATCATCTCGCCGGCCGCAGATGGCCCATGGGCCGCATGTTTGAGACCCCTGGTCTATAGTGTATGTGCCCTCCGAGTTGCTGGTTGTAAGTCCAGGGTGTACCCCAATATTTGGATGACAGATAAACCGTTGCTTTTAAAGCAGCGCCATGTTTACGGACTATTTGTATTTTTCCGTTGTAAGAATTTTTTTCATTAAATGCAAACAATGCGATTACACATTTCCTCTGCCCAGCCGTCCTCTCGAGACACCGTACATACGCTATAAATATTGGCGCTTGATCCGCCGGCGCTAGTCGGTCAGCGCGTTTCCTCGTTGTTGCAAAAACACCTCAATCCTTTCTCCTCACTTCCTGTCGAGCCCTCGATAAGGAAGTGGATTGCATCTTTTTTTTTTTTTTTTAGTTGTTGTTGCTCTTCTGTCCAGCGAACTCAAGAGTGAGCATCGGCGGGTGGGCAGCAAATCTCGGCACAGTGTGACAGCGTACGTAGCGAGGAATGATAATCAGATTCCGTCTTCGCAGTGGGTGAGGGGGAGGCTGGCAGGGTTCGATATTTGGTGCCCGTTTTCGGCCTCTTGAGCAGTGGATGACATTGCATATCTTCTTTTATTCATCACTGCGATCATTGATGTTTACGTGGTAAGATCATCAAATGACTCGTAAACGTGTTTAATGAGAAACGCCGTTTTTTTGTTGGGTTAGCTTTCAAAACAAACCGGTGACCAGTTCTTGGTGTACCACCCCAAAGATAGCAGGGAGAGTCTCCAGCAAGTCCGTGACCCTGGTGAGGATAAGCGCTATGGAAACCATAACCCTTACAGGTGAACTTAAATTGACCTCTCAACTTTTGGACGCATGTGTCCAACGGTTCTTTTCGGTTCTCGAACATGGAGCTGACAGCAAAATTGTTTTGTTTACGTTTCCGAGGACGTCCACGTCGTTGCTTTCATTCGACTCTTTCGGTCTCCCTCCATCTTTGTTCGATTCTGCTGATAGCAATCTGTAACACGCGGTAGCCACTTCCTCCTCGGGACTTCCTGCTCGGTCCGATTGATCAATTGTTTGGTGTCATCGTGTCAAAATATGAACAGCACGATGAACTGTTTTTAATCATTCTAACTGAGCCAGGAAATGTATTTGTTCCATTATGAAGCAAACATCTGTTGTCCATTTTACCGTTTCGCTTCTTATTTGAGAACGGCAAGTCGTTCAATAAGTCCTGAAACGTTGAGCATTAGAGTATGTCCAATCAAAAGGTCAGAGGTCAACCTAGTTCAGGTTACTTTGCATTTTAGGTCCGCCACGTACAGTAAATGACAGTTGGGGACTCGTACCCACACAATGATTAAGTGAGCCCCTCGCATTTACTGACTGGCGTTGTTATGTTCGCGAATGACTCATTGAGAATGAATAAATGAAAACCTCATTTGATGAAAAAGAACAATGAATGAATCTATTGAACGAATCTTGAACGACGTGATTCGAGTGATTTCATATTCTCAAAAGAACTGCCGTGCCCTTCACAGTGCAGGGAGTCCTCGGGTTAAGACGGTCTCGACCTAAGACGTTTCGACTTTACAACCTCTGTCCCCCGTCCGCCATTTTGTCTTGCTAACGCTTGTCCGTGTTTGTGCGCCGGGAGAATCTTCGCATTTTCCGCCCTCCTTTTCAGAAATGATGGCCCCAAAGAAGAAAACGGTGTCTTTTAGCAATCATTCTGCGGCCAAGATCAAATCCATGATTATGGAAATGAAGCTCAAGATCATGAAAATATTGGAGAAAGGAGACACCACCAAGGCTTCAGTCGGTCGACCGTGGTGACGATTATTAAAGACAAAGCCCGTATTTTAGCGCGTGTGATGAAGGGTTCCGTCCCTCTGTCGGGTACAATGATCACAAAACAAGGTTCTTTGATTGAGGACCAGGTTCCTTTGCAATAGCTCAGCACAGCCTCCCCTTCTTCTTCTTCTTCTTCTCCATCCACCTCTCAGCAGTCATGCTAAGTACGTCATCTTCTTTATTTAAATGTATTTGTTTGCTATTCAAACTATTTTGATGTAAATTGTGACTTCAATGGTAGAATCCGACTTCAGTCGAAGTTCGAGTTAAGTCGCTACTGTGGGAACGGATCTGTCGTAGACCGAGGACGCCCTGTACTCACATGTAAAACCGCCATCGCCATTCACTTTTATTAAATCTTAAAAACATGCGCTAGATTCTCAGCTTTGGCCATGTCGCTCGGTGCGTGGCGGACTTTTGAGTTCCTTCTTAAATTCATCCAGCAAGTCCATGGAAAAACTATGAGTGAAAAGTGTAAAAGCAAAAAAACCAAAAAATTGGAACAATGCGTATTACGAGCAGGGAAAGTGACAGCTGGAGGCCTCGCTATCCATTAGCTCGCATCTCCAATGAGGTCGAAGCTCCGCTGGTAGTAACACGATCAAGCACATCCGTACCAACGCACGCTAATGCGCCAATGACGGCTGCCGGCTTGTCGGTGACGTCACGCCGAGGGAAATCCTTCAGGTTAAGCCGCGGTGGCCATGTGCGGGCACCTAAGAGCGTTGACTCCACGGTGACTTTTACTTTTTTTTTTTACTTGGCTCGCAAATTGACGGTGAAGTGTTTAGGGGTCGTAGGAAATTGATGCACTCCCAGTCAGTGGTCTTTAGATTTTAATCAGAACATTTCAGAACATACAATCATCATCAAAATCTTGAAAGCAAACGCAAACAATGACACGCGGTGATCACAATCCGCGGCTGCGAGTCGTTGCGGCCGTCGGTCGTCTTTTTCGGCCCGCAGCAAATCACAAATGTACAAAATGCAACCAGAAAAAAGGTCAAATGTACAAAAATTTGGATTTGTTATGGAGAAATACGTTGGAGAAAACAGCACACCGTAACATGACTCGCACCCACTTTATTTGAAAGTGTTTTCGTGATAGAAAGTGCTATTATTTTTGCAACGGTAAACATGAAGTGACGGGTGAGCTCGATGGGAATCGCGGCTTGGAAACACTGACGCGAAACGGAGCGCACCGATTATCACGGGAGGGGTGCCTAAATCCGTCAGTTTTGGTTGATCGAGTGAACCCATGTTGAGAAAAAAAAAAAAAGAGACGTCAGGTTATTATTCTTTTTATCGCTTGATTCAAGTGTGGCAACTACATCAGTCGCGCTGGCAGTTTGATTGACACCAGGTTCGACCAATCCTGGCCTCTTCTGACATGTCACTCACTGCACAGGTACACATAGGGGAGAGTTCTAGCAAGCTGGCTTCCTATTTCTGGTCTTTCTCTTTCTCCACGGCAGTCCCTGCGATACCCCCCGATTCCCGATGTTGGTAGATCGCAAGAGCAAAAAAAAAAAAGTGTGGGCACCCCTGAAGGCAGAGGCCGCTTTAACGCAATCTCAAAACGAGAGCATGGTGCATTTAACCAATCGCCCCTTTTGCACGCGATTCCACGCATGTCCGGTCGACATATTTGATTCTGTTCCCCCGATTGGTCGCCAGGCCTTTTCAAACTTGTGTAGATTTGAATTCACAGTGAAGTGAATAGTTTTCAAAGTAACATTTTGGTTTGATATTCTCCATTTTCGTATGTGAACTAAAACAAGTATCGTAATTCCCGGCCGACAGAGCGCACCTGGTTATTAGCCTCGGTTTAACGCGGCGCTAGCATTAGCGCGGCACTGGCGTTAAACTCTCTGTGTACTGAGGCTTATAACCAGGTGCGCTAACACTAGCGCCGCATCATCACATAAACCGTGAAAGCGTGTGAAAAAAGTCGCGGCTTGTAGGCCGGAAATTACAGTAGATGTGAATTTGTGAGGGAAAAGCCTGTTATTTACTTGTGGCGACGTCGTCATTTTGCAGCGATCTCGACCCAGCAAAGAAATGAAACTGCCTTTGTTTTGTTTTCCCCTTAAATTTTATTCGTATCAGCATTTTTGTCTATCAAACCACTCTACCGCTTCCCTTCAATTGTCTCCGTGTGTTGCCGTACAGTTTGTCATTACTTCCTCTTTGATAATCAGCCCGTGTTCCAGAGCAGAGGTAGAACGAAATATTGAAACAAGAAAAAAACGCTTGATGCCTCGGTGTAGAAATGCTGACTCCGCAAAGGTCAACTTTGTTCACTGATCCATATTGTTTGCAAATACTCCACTTAACGCACTTGTAAAAACCCTCAACGCTCCCAAAGAGATTGCAAAAATACACTTTTCCCTTTGATATTTATTTCCTATTTTAAAGAGGCACTTAGTTGCGCTGATGGATTAAAATGTGCACTGCTTTTGCTTTTTTTCACTTGTCGACCTTTTGGATGTGTAAATGGTCGTCGCTTCCCTGTTTCTGAGTTATTAAAAGAGTCACATGGTCACCGACAGAAAGTTCCCGCTGGTTTGGACCGTGACTCAACGTCGTCGCGAGCACATCGCTCCCGTTCAATCCTTGCACTCCTTAAAAGAGGATGTGAATTGTCTACGTGTCGGATATGAGAATAGTAAGCAAAAATGTTGGAGGGTCAGAGAAAAAAACAAATTGCTGATTTTCAGTGTTAGTGGTACGCTTGGTTTTTCTAGTTGTACACGGAGAACTATTGAACTAAATTAACTATGAATGAACTAAAAGACGAATATCAAATGAGAGGCTAGCTGAATTTGTTCCGTGACAAGTCGTAACTCAAACTAGCGTATCGGTATGATGTTGTACAGTCATGCAGACACGGATGGAGAAGAGACTTCTTCCACTAAAGAGCGTGACTCAGAAATATGCTGTGATATAACGTTAAAGAATATGCCTGTGTCATTAACGGTCTTGGAAAAAAAAACAACTCTCGATGCAAGCCGTTAGCATGTCAACGGTGTTTTGTACTGATGGTTAGCATTTAGCCAATTTGACTTTTTCGTAAGGCAAAGCGAGGTACACAACTGTCATTTTCAGGAATAAAGCCGTTGCCACTTTTTGATGAACGCAAAAAGGTTGGCCACTAGTACTTTGGTGTCAAAAGTTGAAGAAATACTGGTTTAGCTCAAGTCACAGAGGAACAACAAACCGATGCGTGTTTTTGAGAAATTTCACAATCGCACAGCAACAGTGCAGGTTCTAGTTACAGGGCAGCCAAGTGGATGCTCTGAGCGGATGGTGCGGGGGGGGGATGTAGTGGTGGGGCGGTGAGGGCGGGCGGGCGAAGAAGGGCTGGACTTTGGCCACATAGTAGTTGCTGAAATTGTGGTTGGAGACGTACGGGGCAGGCTGGTAAAAGCAGGTGACATTGGCGGCGTTGGGGATGGCGTTCTGCTCGGCCTGCGCTCGCCACGCCAGCGAGGAAATGAGGCCGAGCGTCTGGCTGAGCTCGTAGGGCATCAGGCACACGGTGCTCTCTTTCACCACCTCGTACAGCATGCTCAGGTAGTCGTACTTCCTGCCCTCCAGGTCCACAAAGTGGTTCTGTAGGTAGGACTCCAACTTGCGCTTCTGCTCGCCCAAGTTGGGGAAGTCGATGAAGAAGCGCGAGCACATGTAGCGCTGCAGGAGTCTCATCTCCGAGTCGGAGGAAACGCGGAAGCCCCGCATCAACAGGTGGCAGTACTTGAGCAGGCCGCCGCCCCGGATCTCCTCGGGACTCCTGGTGCAGATGAGGCGGTTGCGCAGGTGGTCGAGGGCGGCGGGGAAGTCGCCGTAGAGGCTCTCGCTGAGGATGGTGGGGTGGACGGTGGCGGACATCGGGTGCTCCGAGCAATCGTAGAAGCGCAGCAGCGAGTCCAGGCAGATCTGGAAGGAGTCCACGCTGAACTCGAACTGTCGCCGCATGGAGTCCACAAACTTGAGCTCCACGTTCTTGCCGCGGTTGTTGTACAGCGAGATCAGGCTCCAGCGGTCCGAGTCGTTACACACCTTCACCAGCTTTTGCACGTAGGCCTCCTGGAAGAAGAACAGGATTCAGGTTGTGACTCGAGACTAAATCGTGTACTCAAAGTACTGTTACTTTAAAATAACATGACTCAAGTACAAAGGTAAAACTAACCCTGTGAATGTTGTTTTTTTTTTTCTCCACAGTGAGAAACAGACAATTCCAAACAGGCCGATTAGGTCAGGTCATCCGCAGTTTGCTTTCACATGCTGTGGTTGACCTGCGACTTTCATTCCCCAGAACGTAACACTTTGCAAACGCAACTCTTTTGTGTGATTTTCGTGTTCCCAGGCGAGTTCTTGTGTATTCCCAATTATCTCTGGTAATTATGCTGACACAAATAGAGTGCAATTAATTGTGGTGAACATAGAAATGAAGACGGAATACGCCTGCGCACTGCAGCAGCCTGGCCGCTAATGTGCGTAAGAGGCGACCATCTTGGAAAGGTCGACGTTCCCGTTAAAAGCAAAGCAATAGGCATTAAAATTAAGTCATAACTTCCCAATTTCTTGACCAGTTTTCATGAAACATGGTGGTTGACTGGTTCGACTATCTGCCTCACAGTTCTGAGGTGTCCGGTTCGAATCCGGCCTCGACAATGTGGCATTTGCGTGATCTCGCCGCGCCTGAGTGTGTTTCCTCTTAGATTCTAAAAACATGCATGGTTGGGTAATCCAAATCTGAACATTAGTGAGGATGATAGTTTGTCTATAAGTGCCCCGCGATTGGCTGGCGACCAGTTTAGGGTGTACCCCACCAAAAGTTTACAACCTCAATGTAATTAACAGATAAACTAACCGATAGCCTAGCTTCTCGTTCCTGCGCCGCATTGTCACAAACCAGCCGATGCCGTCTTATTAGGCCACACCTCAAAAGTCCTGCTAATCATCATTAGCATGGACGTTTAATCTTCTACAGATTTTGGGTTTGCGGCTTGTTTCCGCCCTTTTACCCTGAGGTCACGACGCTACGTGGCTCACCTATCAACACCGCAATGCTAGGAATTTAGCGTTGGGTTTTTGGTTTATTCTTTTATGTAGTTCTGCAAGATGTGGGGAGGAAAAGGGACCTCTAAAAATTGCCATAAAGTATCGTACCACATAAGAAACGTGTAGATGGAATATAAATTACATCTCGTTTTTGCTTTATATTGGTCACAATGTCATCTGCTGGCACATGGCCACTTATTCATGTCGATCTGAATCCAATTGGATTTGAGAGAAACACCATCTTTTTATGAACAATGAATTTTTGGTGAAGAGAGCCACAATTTTTTTATGTGCTTTTTTTTTTTTGTTCTTTGTTATGCGCCAAAATGTGAGGCATGAGCACACCTCGAATGCCGTTTGACTGATGTGGGGGGGGGGGAACCAACAGGGTACCATTATGATAATTAAGACTTTTACTATTTACTTTGACTCAAAGTATGTATACATCTAAATAATTTCATTTCAGTTTTAAAGCACAAACATCAAATAGAAATATTAAATGGAAATGTGCAAAATTAGTTATTGCTTTGATGCTCGTTGCACTGCCATCTATTGTCATTATTAATTAAGGAAACTTAAGTATTTGAACTTCCTGTCATTTTGCAAGTTCTCCCACTTTGAAATCATGGGGGGGGGGGTCTGAAATTTAACACTACTGCGAGGGACATAATCTAAAAAATGTTTTTTTTTTAATTCCAGAAATCACAGTGTATGTTTTTCTTTTAAAATAATCTTTTTGTATGTTACTGCTCCAAAAGAGTATTCGAACACCTGTGAAAATGTGTTATTTGGTACCGTAGGCTTTGATTTTGGCCCATTTCTCCGCATAAATCTTTTTCTAGAACAGCCAGGTTTCTGGGCTGTCGCTGAGAGCCAAAGATTTTCCCTGGGGTTTAGTTCTGGAGACTGGCTCAGCCACTCCAGAACCTCGATATGCTTCTTCCGGAGCCCCTCCTTGGTTATCCTGGTTGGGTGCTTTGGGTCATTGTCATGTTCGAAGACCCGACCACGACCCATCTTTAACCGTTTGTCCTCCAAAATGTCGCAATACGCGGCCCCGGTCGTCCTCTCCTTAATACACTGAAGTCGTGCAGAAAAGCACGATGCCCCCCCCCCCCCCCACCTCCCCATGCTTCACAGCAGGGATGGTGGTTTCGTATCCTTCCTCCTCCTCCAGACACAGTGAGTGAATTAAGACCAAAAAGTTCTACCACATAACTTTCCCCCATGACTGCTCCAGATCATCCAAATGGTCTTGGCCCGAGTTTAAAACGGGCCTGGACGGGAGCTGACTTAAGCAGGGGAACCTCCCGTGCCATGCATGACATCTCAGTGCATTACCCACAGCGACCTTGGAAACAGCGGTGCCAGCTGTCTTCAGGTCCTGGACCAGCTCCTCCCGCGTAGTTTTGGAGTGATTCCTCACCTTTCTTCGGATCACTGATACCCCAACAAGGCGAAATATTGCTTGGAACCCGAGTCCGAGGCGGATTGACAGTCATACTTTCTTCCATTTTCCATAAATTGCTCCAACCGTTGATCCTTTTTCACCAAGCAACTTGGCAATTGCCCCGTAGCCCCTTCCAGGCTTGTGGAGGTCTACAGGTTTGCTTCTGGTGTCTTTGGACAGCTCTTTGGTCTTCGCCATGTTAGTAGTTGGAGCCTTATTGATCGTGTGGGGTGGACAGATGTATTTATGTCGCTAACAATCTCAAACAGGTGCTTTGAATTTTGAATAGTCAGCGGAATGTTTGAGGTGCCAGAATTTTTGCTGACTGGCAGGTGTTCATATACTTATTTGCAGCAGTAATATGCTCTGTGTGTGTTTTTGTCTGCGTGCGATGCTTCACGTAAGTTACTTTAAAAACTTTGCATCTCTGCGAGGGCTCGGAGACTGCGCGTGCGGTCATGTGGCTGCCTGGCTCCGTTTGATTAGAGAAGTGAAGTAAAATGTCGCTTGTGGTTACGTCTGATTGGTGAAACAGAATCCTGTGACCGAGGGAGAAGTCTCTGACAAATAGGAGTAGCCAGCAGTGTGAGGAAGAAGAAGTGTTTCTTCGTAGCTCTAATAAATAGTACGTTGCATTTAACCGAGAGACAAGTACAAATTATCCAAAAAGTGTAACTAAGTAAACGTGGTGCATTGTGACTCATCTTTGCTCCCCAAAAATGTGGAAGAATTCATCCACTCTCGTGTAAATGAGTTTCGGATCATCCCAGATATAGTCCAGATGTTCTAGTGGGCTTTCTTTAACATTTTTCAGGTTGCGAGCCATGATCCGCAGAACGCTTCCGCACCATCGGAGAAGGCTACAAAAGTATTTCCAAGGCATTCAAAAGAAACACGATAAGGACAGTTGTTATAAAGCACAGAAACAGCAACACAAAAGTGACGTTATGAAGACCTCCAGTGATCAAAAATTGACAAAAAGATGAGAAGACGAGACGGCCGACGGCAAAAATGAAGCGGCTGGAATTTCTGGTGAGTACTGGCCGTTGAGTGCATTTGACAATAATTTAGCGTCTTCTTCGTATGTTTGGGGAGTGGGGCTAGGTGGCAAAATGAATCCTCGTCTTAAAAATTTATCAAAAACAAAAAAACAAAAAAAAAAAACATTCATCCAAGGCACATTTGAAGTCCAATGTATTTTTGGTCCAGTGAAACCCAGGTCAAACCTGTTGATCATAATTTCAAAGACACCCGAATCTTTGGTGCAAACACAACACTGCTGAACCACGAAGACCACCAAAACTCGGGCTTTAGTCAAAGTGGAGTGAATTATGAACAGTCAGTGTTAGCATAAAACTTTTTTTTTTTTTTTTTTACATTACAAAACCTGGTGTTTTCGCAAGGGTGTGTGGACTTTTGATAACCACCTTTTTTAAGCAAACTCTACGGTCCTCCTCGCTGGTCTCGAAAGTGAAACGGTGTGTCGTTCCAAAGAGATGGATTTATGTTATGGTTATTGACAGAAAACGAGCATGGTCCAGAATGTCAGAACCGGTCCTAACGCCCCCACTCCCGACCGCACAAACCTCATGCACCCCCCCCCCCCCCCCCCCACCACCACCACCACCACCACAGGGTGGGCATATACATTTACCTTGAGGGACAAGGCCGTGACGTTCGCCTTGTTGACGTCCTCGGGCAACAACTCCAGCAGGCAGTCCAGCACCAGTTTTTTGACAAGCTGGAACTCCTTCTCCCCGCTGAGCTCCGTGAAAAAGATGAGGTCCAGGTCGTTCCAGCCCAGGCCGCTGTCCTCGTGCAGCACGTAGCTGGCCGCCGAGCCGTTGAGCCGCACCTCCCGCACGTGGATCTGCGCGCGCTCCATGCGCCTGCGGACCGCCCTGACGATGTCGCGCGGCTTGACCTCCAGCGTGGGGAAACTCCGGCGGCCGTGAATCGGGATGGAGCCCGCCAGGATGGCATCCAGCCGCTGCACTTGCTCCCAGTTCAGCACGCTCGCGTTGACGCTCTCCCCTCCGTCGGCATTCTCGTCCATCTTTCTCGAGACGCTGCCTTTCCTCGAAAGTCCCGCAAAGAGTCGCCGGGGGCAACTTCTCCGTCACGCGGCAGAGTCGAGTCTGAACTCCGTCCCACTTTTCTGGCTCTGCCTCGACACTCCCCAAGACAAAATTGAATTCAGCAGCTGGACCCGCGGCTCGTCAGCGTGCGCCGCCTCGCGAGGCGGCTCTGCGGGATTTCTGCGGACTTTTACGCACGCGGCGCGTTTCTTCACCTCCAGAAGCGCACTTTCCCGTCCATGACGTCCCGTCGGCTTTGGCGCACGTCTCAAAAGAGCGCAAAATCGACTTTGCCGCACCTTCTTTGCTCAAGCGGCTGTGTTTTAACCGAACGCTCACATTTTGCCATCGAGTTGGAGGTGGCGCAGTTGAGGGGGGAGCAAAAAAAAAACAAAAAAAACAAATCGGGCCATCTTCCGGTCTGCCTCCGAGGAGGGGGGGGGGGGGGGGGCGGGATCGCGTTGATTGACAAGTGGCACCTCTACACTGGGTTGGAGCGGGTCTACACGGTTGCCGCACCTTTATTGAGCCCGGTCACATCAGATTTTTCTCAGTGGGGAAAACTCAAGAATATCATAATCTCCCTGATTAAAAAAATAATAATAATTATACATGGGGAAAAATATGACATTTCTAAGTCCTCCTTATAATATTTTATTTTTATTTTATATTATTTATATGTATAAAACCAAGTGAGACCAAGATAGATAAATTCACTTTTTCACCACCTATAACCTGTGCAACGCAAACCCCTTCTAGCGGGGAACTCAAAAGGAGCGAGGTTGACAACGTGGTTGCACAAATGCGCACACCCTTTTATAATTGACGGCACAGTCACGTTCAAAGTGATTTTTAAGCATGAGCCAGCGCACGACTGCAACCATTTACGCGGCCTCTGACTCACGCCAAATAAAGTTCAAATGTTCCCGTAGGGTTGTTGTGACATTTTTTTTTTTTTTTTTTTTTGGAGTCACGGATGCATTTGAGTGAAAATTGGGAGCACAGGCACAACGATTGCTGATCACTCCACCTGCCAAAGTAATCATGTAATTTAGTTTTCTCCCCCCGCTCAACGTGGGGGCTGGCTGCCGGGGATCAGACTCGTTGGGCGGGTGGAGCTCTCATTTTTAGTCAACAATTGCTAATATTGCTGATATTCATGTTATTTTCCTGTAAAAAGAGAGTCTGCTCTTTTTGGTGAGGGCGTGGGGGTGGGGGGCAGCTACGGTGCTTATATTGTCAGAGCACAATATTTGTTCAGTTCTGCAAAGATCTGTCCAAAATTCTGATGAGCACACCCTTGAATTTGTCATTTGAAAACAAAGAAATACAGGGTTAGAAGTTGCACCCTGACAATTAAAAAGACGACGGCGGCAAGTAATTGAACATACATTCAATTTCTGTCCCGCTTCTCATCGCCGGGGTCGGGGGCGTGCTGGGGCCCATCCCAGCTGTACTCGGGCGAGAGGCGGCGTACGGCAGTCCAAACAATACAACTAATTATAATTAAGTGACTTCAGGGTTAGGTTGCAAGGTGCAGTGCGCACACTCATTGTCCACGTATTTGCGCCTCCTCCCCAATGACTTGTACTTTTCACTTTGTGCGCGTACAATTGGAAAAATGTAGCGGTGTACTGCGAGTCCGGCGTGACTCTGTTCAGCAGGAAGTTGGGGCCGTAAAGGCCGCAGACTGCGCCGCCTTTGTTAGATGTCAGGGAGAATCTGTCAGAGCCGGCCGTACCTGCGTCACATCAGACGAGAACAGAAACCAGATTACTACAGATTACCAGGTGTGTGCGTAATTGTGTGTGTGTGTAGTCACAAACACACACACACACACACACACACACACACACATCATGTGCAGAAGAGAAAGTCATGTGTGTGTGTGTGTGTGCACGTGCACATTTTCGTATCATAATTTTAGGTTTTGCTGTAATATTTATATTTGTTTATCAAGCACGCTGGCGGCAGAGTGAGAGCTTTCTTTTAATTTTATTTTTTTTTTACATTTTTTACTCAAAAGCAGAGTTTCAGAAACATCTTTCACTACTGGCAAAAAGTTTTAAGAATTATTTTAATTCACTGCGAAATGTCAAGTGGACCTAAAACTCAGAATAGCATTGATCATACAGATGCAACAGCTACTCAAGTAATTGACAAGTAATCAATTATCAAATAGATTACAGAATACTACATGTATGTGTGGTATGTAACGTTTCAATTACCACAAGGACTGGTAATTGTGAACAAGCCGTTACTTTTTGGTGCATATGATAATTTGCCAATGTGTCAAACCGCCGCAATATAGCGCCATCTACTGGTGAGGAGGATTTAGCAATGTCAGATCCCCCCCCCCCCCAAAAAAAAAAGTATTCGTGGCTGGTGTGCCCCGCGATTGGCCGGCAACCAGTTCAGAGTGTACCCCGCCTCCTGCCCCGGTGACAGCTGGGATAAACTCCAGCAATCCCCACAAACCTTGTGAGGATAAGCGGCTAAGCAAATGGATGGATGGATGGTCTCGCCAGCCGTCATGAGTATCCATCAATTCAATTTCCAAAGCGGCCTGGTGTCAGTAGAGTGTGCCCTTCCCCTTTTACAGATCATCGTTCATAGCCCCCCATATTCACAGATTTTGATATTTAAGATTATTTTTCCTCCAATGTACTGTATTTTTATGATCATAGAGGTCTTAAATTCTCTTCTAAATAGATAAGGCCCCACATTTGACACGGCGCCTTTCAATGTGTTACACCTTGTGTGCACAGTTAGCATGCATGCTAGCACATATGTAAGCTACCATATGATGGCGCTCACGAGGGAGTCAGGAACGATTTTACATCCGTAAGCAGAAGCAACTTACATCACCCAACATGCCGCCGGCGTAGCCAGTTTATTACTGACGATGTTGGTCATACTCGCGGATTTCACGTTGAAACTAAAATGATCACACCACTGCAAACAGAATAGCATAACTGGGAAATCATGAAACCGATAAAAGAATGACTCGAGAAATAATCGACACCAAAAAAAAAAAAAAAAAAAAAACGCTACCACGAAATAAACGTTATTTACATCCAGGATGCTTTGCGACACTAAGGACCTGGTGATGCAAAGCACGCTGGGAGCTTTTGGAGCGCACCTTTTGTGTCAATTATTTCTTCTTGTGCACTTCATTGGACAAGTCACAGCAATTGTGCACAAAAAGCAAGCTGTCCAATTTTGGAGAAAATTGAAGACTTTTTAGTGCATCTTATGGTTGCGAAAGTATGGTACATACAGTATAATACACGGGTATATAAATACGGCCGGCTTTTCATTATTCATGGGGGTACGTAACCCCCGCTAATAGCTAATTAATCATAATGGAACACATTGATTCTAGGTAGAAAATCGCCATTGACGGAATCAAGGCAGCAGGCCGCGCTCCCCCTCATTCATGAGGAAGTTCAATGTCAGACTTTGCGCTCGTGACTCTGAGCGCAAAGCGATGACTTACCTGCCCTCTGACCCGTCAAGTGGATGACACCGGCTTGCTCTGCGCTGTCTGACGACATCGGCGGATTGACGGGGGGATTTCTGACAGCGCCCGTCGTCGGTGTGCCAAAAGGACGGGGGGGGCGTTCACGTCATGTGCCACGCACTGTTGCGTCACAATCGTAACGTGCTTGAGTCATGGCGACATTTTGGAAAAGCAAATTTTTCTTTTTTCGAGAGTTGTAGGAAAAGGACGCAGAATCCCGTTTGCACGCCGACGGTATCCGAGGCCTCCGTTTTTTCCGTTCCCCGACCATATCGATCAGGTCCGGCGCTTCCTCTTTTTCCGCCGTTCCATGTGGAAGTTCATTAAAAGATTACAGTGAGCCCGTTAGCGCAAGGTGCCTTCAACCCTCTTCCGCGCTCCCACCTATTTTTACTCGTTTTGTCTGGATTTTCATTAGTCGATTGGGGGGGGGGGGGAATCCCATTAAACCTTTGCTCACAAGTTCAACAAAGTTCCACAAGTCATTGGGTTCTGGCAGCTGTTCATGATTCCATCCATCCATCCATTTTCTGAGCCGCTTATGTCCATACGTATTCATAAAAGAAAAATAGTTGTGACTCGAGATACGAAGGGCTTGACTTACGAGTTTTTTGAGATACAAACCTTTGCTTGGTCGCTTTTTTGTTGTCTTGAGATACAACCGAAAATTTGAGATACAAGTGCGCTTCGGAGCCCCACCGTTAGATGGCGCCGGCAATCTTTATTAAAAAATCCGGCCACCATTTGCATTGGCTCCCTTGCAGCGGAAGGACATTAGCAATTGGCACCATGAAGTTGGCTTGTCTGCCCCCCCCCCCCCAAAAAAAAATAAGAGGACAAAATATTAAATATTTTGTGTTTCGTAGTCACATTTTCCGTGTTCGCAGGTTTTATGGCGAGCAAATACAATTGTTTGTTTGACTGTTAAGTACAATTTTTCTGATGGCGATACACATCCATCCATTAAGTTCCAGCTGCTTATCCTCACAAGTGTGAGACGAGTGCAGGAGCCTATCCCGGCCATCTTCGAGCTGGACGCGGGGTACTCCCGGAACTGGATTCCAGCCAATCTGAACTATACGTTATTTTTTTCCGCCCTGCACCCTATCGAACCCTGAACGTCACAGGTAGACCTCTGCCAGCTGCGATCCACCTTGAGGAAACACGTTCGGCGGTCGAGCCCGCGTAAGCCCCCCCCCCACTAAACTCCGGCAAACCCGCTAATGACATTCGATGACGTGCCGCGCTGCGTAAGCCACACTGCGGCGCTTCATCACGCCGCTTGTCCAACTAGTTCAACTCCTAAAAGACGCGAGCGGTCAAGATGGCCGTCTCTGGACCACAAAAAAAAAAAAAAAAAGCAGAACTTCCGTCGGTTAGGACAAAAAAAACGTATACGAGAAGTAAATTAATGTGTGGTTGCGTTTCTTGTATTGTCTGCGTGCACGTTGATACGTTTTTGACTTCAAACTTTTGCGTGTGTGTATTTGTCAAATGAAAACAGATTCCCCGAGCGAAACGGGGGAATCTGAGCAAATCTTTTTCGCACCAGGATCGATTACTGACTCAATAAAAAAAAAAATTGCACGTACGGAGGGGGACGACTCCCACGCACACATTTTTTGTCCCTGCATGCCAAAATAAAGCGTTTAATAATCCCCTGCTAAAAGTGTCCCAAACATATTCTGATATAATTCAGTGCACGGTCCAAGAAAAATGTCGTCTATCCGAGGGAGAAGGCCTCACTCCAACTGCACGAAGGAGCTGCAGCGCCATCTGCGGGACGCCCGCCCTCATCTCGTTAAATCTCGCGAGGTGGCGCTGTTTCTCCACGTCGCCTTTCTTGCGGACTTTTTCCCCCTCACTGGAGCTGATTTTCATGCACGACTGTGTCGGATAAATAGAAGTACAGAATAGAGTACTGAAATGTACTTAAGTACTTTTTTTTTTTTTTTTTACTATCAATTATGTACAAACTGTTTTGATAACAAAATGCACACAAAATAGTTTACATTTTTAACTCGGGCAGAACGATATTTTGCAATAGCTATGCAAACATTGCAGAGTGAACAGACAAAAAAAAATCTCAACTATTTATTCATAACTGAAAAATACTACACATCTACTGTATGTTTTTCACATAACTGTAGAAATATTTTTTGGTATATTCATGTTTTTTAATGCCAGATATTTGGAGATTTTCGGCCTGGGACAAGACAATAGTTCTCTGAAATAAGAGAACACCTTAAGTCATGTCATTATGCAAGCCGCTTATCCTCACGAGGGTTGCGGGAAAGCCGGAGCCTATCCCAGCTAGCTTCGGACGAAAGGCGGACTACACCCTGAACCGGTCGCCAGTCAGTCGCAGGGCAGATGAGCGGGAATCGATCCCACGCTGCCCACACCAAAGGCTGGCGTGTGTTCCACTACCCTATTAAGTGACAAACTTTTTTGTTATTGCTGAAGTATGGGGTAAAAATGTTTTCGCTGGACACCGTTGTCCTCACAGTTCTGAGGTCCCGGGTCTTAGTCTTTGTTTTGTCGCCCCGCAACGATTGTCCAGAAGCTCGGAAAAGAAACAAAATAGCCGCCGCCGTGTACTGTGTATTATCTCGCTTCACTTTCAGACGTGGCTGTGGTCATTTTCAAGATGGTTGCCGTTGTCTCACGCCGCAACAATTTTGCCTTTTGGGCCTCGCAGCGTCGAGTCGGAGTGCATTATCGAAACCATTTATCAGGCCGCATTCTTCGCTCTCCTATCGTAAATAATTGCGTCGTGTTTGTAATCACAGCTTTTTCCTGTTTAGAGCCGCACGGATGACACGCTCGAACTCGGCATGGCGAGGGATGCGCGCGTTTCTACGGCAGATGGGCGACGTTTGGCGACGTTAGCGCTCGTACGTGCTCGACGCTGCACTAATTACTAATTAGGTCAACATGTTTGGTCCACAAGACAAAACAAGACAGCGTTTTTGTAGCGCGACAGCATTCCTTCCACATTTGGGGAAGGTCAACCATGGGAATTTAATAATGCAGATTGAGATCAGCAGCTGTGTATTTTTGTTTATTTTTTTTTTTTTTTTCATTTTCCAACACCAGCTCAAGAGATTGCATCCAATGGTTCAAATTATGGTGCCTTTGGCATCCTTTTTTTTGTTTTGGTTTTTTGTCATCTCATCAGCTATTAGAGAGATGCCTTTGATGTAAATTGTTAGCGTGCCAATGGCATTTTTTCATTGTGAGCATGAAGCCTGTCTTCAGCCAGCTGCTTGGTTGTTTTTCCGATTAAAGATTTTCATCGGCAATTACGAATTTTCATGGGTCCTGACATTTTGGCGAGTCACATGACCTGATTTCACAGATGTGATATAACAGGCGTGCAAACAAAGGCTCGATTACGACAGGACACAATTATGGCCAGAGCTGATTTCTCGGATTTATCCTCATCTGATGAAGAAATAGCAGTATCTCTTGATCGGGTAGATGAAGGAATATTTCCATACAGATTTGAACCTGTGGCTGTAAATAATGTAGAATTTTCAGATGGTTCTTCAGAGGGGAATGACGGGGAGTCTGACGAGCGAGCTCCGGCGGCGGGCCGCAAGCTAGCTCCGGCGGCGGGCCGCAAGCTAGCTCCGGCGGCCTCGAAGAACCATCCGAATATTCAACATCATTTACAGACACAGGTTCAAATCTGTATGGAAATATTCCTCCGTCTTCTCGATCAACCGATTCTGCTATTTCTTCATCGAATGAGGATAAATCCGAGAAATCAGCACTGGCCATAATTGTGTCCCGTCGTAATCGAGCCTTTGTTTGCGCGACTATTACGTCACATCCTCGCACGTAAGGTCATGTGACTCGCCAAAATGGCAGGACCCATGAAAATCCGTAATTCCCGATGAAAATCTTCTCAAAACTCCATTAAATGAGAGAGGATTAACATCACATTTTCAAGATACACTACATGTGACATGAGTTTTTGGATACATTGTTAATCCAAACCACCGGAATTGCCCTTTAAATACAAAAAAAAAAAAGTGTATTTCTCTTGCTTTTTGTTTAGTTTGACAGTAAACTTCAGCTTGGCGTGGCATTAAACAGGTTGAAGTCTCCCTTTAGGTCAATTGTTCCGTCGTTCGTGTCTCAAGGCGTCTGTTATCTTATCTCTAGATACTTTTTCTCTATTTAATCAAAAATACAGAGCCCCAAAATGAGTCCCGAACAGGAAATATGATGGGAAAACCCCTGGCTGTGTACTTAGCCTTTCATGCAGCTGGAAGGAGAAGAATTAGAGCGCTTCGTCCACGTCGGCCAAAGTGTATCCCTCCCGCTGTCTCTCATGATAGTGATGAATTTTTCTGCTCGGTTCCCAAACATAATTCTTCTTACTCACATCATTCTGGATGTCAGTCAAAAGAAATAGCGTGACCCGAGATAGACGGGGGTAAATATCGCCATAAACCGTAAAGTGGAGCGCGTACACGGCTTTGAATCGTCGGTCGGAGCCCCCGAAACGCCTGCGACAACACGGCTGCTTTCGCCTTGACCAACTTCAACATGTCGAGGCACGTCCTCGTCTTGTCGAGTGTTAAACGCGGCGGTCCGCGATACACGACCCCGCGAAGCGAACGCTCGGACTGCACGTCTGCGTTGGCCGTAAACATAACGAATGGACCACACACGCGCTTACGTTAATCGGACCTACAGCAGCCAAAGACACACAAACAACAGTTCTGCCGTGGGGAGAAATTCATAACAAATCGTCTTCTGACTGATGGAGGGACAAAATGATATTTGTAAACGATGTACTCGAAAACATATTTAACATGACGCTGCATAGAAAGCTAATTATTTCATCATCTGGGTTTCGTTCCAGAATCACCGGCAGTAGGTGAAAATCTGCGACATTATTTTTCAAATAAGAGGACGAATTGTGTTTGCTTCAAAGCTCATAGTTGACGTTTACGGTCAAACTAACACACCAAATAAAATAGAATTAAACACTGTACATTCCAAAACTAAAATCTTCAATCGTATGCAATAATTTGGTCAGAAAAAAGTCTGCTAGCCTAATGCTAACGTGTAGCATGAAACACGACAGCCGATGCTAATGGAAATTAGCATGGATGTTACGCGATTTATAATCAAACAACTGACATTGCATACAAACATGCAGCAATCCTCACAAATCTAAATTCGTTCGGCTCCGTGGTGACGAGAACTATTGGTTCCACGTTTAAAAAATACATAAATATTGCTTAAAAATAGAGTGAACAAATAAAAGGGATAGAGTGAGAGGTACTGGTTTATACGCATTTTTAAAAACAAGGTCGCGGGAGTTCTACCAAAATCTCTAAGGCTCTTTTTTTAAGACATTAAGAAGTACAAGTAAATTCTTCTGGCAGTATTAAATCAATGCTGCAGTATTTCCTGACTCGGAAGGTTTTTGTCGATTAAGTGTCAAGCGGTGGCACTCTACGTGCGTTTCAGAACCCGGCACATTTTTGGTCGGCCCGACAAAACGCTGCAGGAGACGAGAAGCGCTTCGAGGACCTCGGCCAGGACGGAGGTTCGGCGCATGAGGGGAGCAGCTGACGATGTAAAAAAAAGAAAGGGGGTGAGTCACAAACACAAAGTACACACAGACTCGCTCTCGACCCTGCAGCTGTCCCACATCTTGCTGGATTGTTGATGTTGTTGTTCAATAACAACACCGCCGTCTAGACTGGGGAGCGCAACGTCAAATGTAAATGAATGAACGAACGGTGTCGATTTTCCTCCGCCAAGAGTGGGGGGGGGGGGGGTCCCCTCCGGGGACTCCAGTCCTTCAGGTCATTTTGGGGCCATCCTGAAATTTCACCCCAAAGCTCCGACATCTTTAGTTTTGTGAGAAGTATGTCCAGATAAAAAGTGTATATTTAAAGGAACAATGCAGGAGGGAGGGGCAAGGGGGAGTTATGGCCAATAAAAGTAGAAGTATTGAAGAGGCTTGATTAATTGTTGAATATTTTGTCCGATTGGCTGGCGACTAGTTCAGGGTGTGCCGCGCCTCCTGCCCGTTGGCAGCTGGGATAGGCTCCAGCATTCCCCGCGACCCTCGTGAGGATAAGCGGCTCAGAAAATGGATGGATGGATATTTTGTGGTATGCGGGCTAACTCTAGTGATTTGGGAAAATAACAGAATTAAATATTCAAAGTGTGCATAATGTTAATGTTTAATTTATTGTTTTTTTTTTTTAACAGTACTAGTATTTGTCGGGTACTGTTCAGTCGTACTTAACTTTTAAGTACAACACATTTTCACTTAGTCTTTTGTAAGTATTTATTTAGGTAAGATTTATGTATTCTTTTTATGTGTGATACGTTTTAATTTAATCACTAAGCGCCACTTTTATTTTCCGATATTTGAGTGCAATGTTGATCAATTGTTTATAATGTGATGCAGAGTTTAGCATAAATTAAGCACACATTTTAGAAATAATCATAATTTTTGGGGCCTGTACAAACAAACGTAGTATTTTATTTATTGCCGATTTTTGCAGTAGTACTTGAAGAAGAAAGTATTTATTTTACTTGTCCTTTTTTTTAAACCACGAAAATAATCCACTTTTGATTTAGTGAATTCGTTTTTCATTTTTTTAACACGTTATAATGTGATGTCAAAATAGTTTAATGCAGTTTAAAAATACAATGTAGTCGTTTTGGGTTGCGCTCGCCCTCATTGGGGTCGCAGGTCAGCTGGAGCCTGTGTGTCCTCGCTGACTTTGGAGGTTTTCAAGATTTCGTGCCTCCCCCTCAAGGACTTTGGCACCTCCCAGTGGAGGTGTGAATAACTCCTAAAAACGAAAAAGAAAAGAAAAACACTTGGATGGATATTTGATGAATGAATGAATGAATGAATGGATAGAACATTTATGGACGGCTCGATGGAGGGATGAAGTACACATCCGTTCCTCCTCTCTCTCTCTCTCTCTCTCTCTCTCTCTCATTCTTTTTCTCTTTTTCTAAAAGCAAACTGTGCGTTTCTCATTTATTCCGGTGGACGTCCGCCAAGCAAAACATTTATTCAGTGCCTTCATTAATTTGGTTTCCTGCGAGTGGAACTCTCCCGGAGAGACAACAATCAGTCCCTAGATAACATCGCGATAACCTGGAGATAAATCCCACCTAATATCATCACAAAACATAAATTAGAATAAGATATGAATCACTTGGAGAGTTGTTATTCAAGTCAAAATTCGCAGTAAACGGGAAACGGGCTTTCTGGGTGAACTTGCACCGGACCCTCGTGTGTATTTATTTTTATAATTTCTCATCTAGTCAGTGGTTATTTGAAATGGTGACGCCGATTTGTCGGGAATTCGTAAGTCGTACGTGACTGTGGAAGGGATATTTGGACACCAACGGTGGAGCAACACATCCAAACAGTTAATATCACAATAGGCATTCATTCTTAATCCTCTGCAAAGAACGGTTCATAGTAATTTATGAATTAATAATTAATTCATAAATTACTGTGGACTGACAGTCTTTGTGTAAATCGATATTGGTATTAAACTGCCCCCAGGTGGCCAGGACACGCACACCATAAGGAGTAGCCCACTGTCCACTGAAGTGAAGTAAAAAAAATGTGGCAAAAAGTATCTAAATCTATATATTCTGTTAATATTTAATTACTTTTGTGAAGTATAATTTAATTGATATATTTCTTTTAAAAAACAGTACTAAACAATACGTTTCTTTGGTTTTAACATATTCATGTCATTATTATTTTGTTTAAAATGAATGCTTTCTAGATCCAAACATTAGGACTGTAAGGAAAAAAAAACAATGAAAATATTACAAGGAATAAAATATACGTGTTGTGCAGTATAACTGTGCATAACTGTTTATTTGAGTTTAAAAGGTGTTTGGAGAGTAAAAAGTGTTTATAAAAATATGGTAGACGTTAACAGCTGTTGGAGGAACGTTAACCAGAGTCTGAGGAGGGTCGTGCAGCTTTCAAATATGGATAAATATTCCAAATAAAATGCGGTTGTTACCCCAGAGATCTGATCTATTCCAGGACCCGGAAATAAACGAGGGGCTCTGAGAGAAAAACCACACGGAATGGACTCCCAGCCCACCCGTGACCCTCATGAGAAGTTTTGAAAATCACCATAAAATGAAGTGGGCAAATCCAGCGCTTGCATCCCAGCCGGCGTCAAACCGCCAGCCACCCCCGCAAAATAGCAACACGGCCGTCTGTGCATGTGGCTCCTCCGCTGTGTCGTGTCGTTGGTCTGCGCCGGCCTCCTCGGCCTCCCACGTCGCAGGAGTGGGAAGTACACTGCAGCAGATATTTGGGAGCATTTTTCGGGCTTTGCGCTCTCGAAACCATGGAACTCCCGGGCCGGGGGGCTTTGTAGTCCGGAAACCGATCGTTTTTGTCGCATTCAGGTAGGTTTTGAACTTACTCTTGTATTCTGTTTCATGTCAGACGGGTTTTTACAAATGGTTGTTATGGGCCGATGCTGTTGATAAAGTGCTAGAAACCAGATAAGGCTTGGCTCCTAAGTGATAGTTCCAAAGTGTTTGTCTTGGCGCCATCTGCTGAAACCAAGTCAAAACTACTGGCGCTTCTCTTGCCTCTTGCTCCATTCCAGAAAACTGTGAAGTAGAAAATCTATGGGATCGATGAAAGATTATCTTTTTAAAAAGTGGCAAATAAAACGAGATTATCGTGGTTGTCGCCGGCACTTTTTGCTTCTGTGACTTTTCATCTCACCGCTTACCTTGTTTATCTTCCAGCAGTTTTTCCCCATCAGGGCCATGGGCCGTCTGGAGCTTCTTTGCCTGCTGCTCTGTGCGGCTGTCAACAATTCCAGTGCCAGCAAGTGGACCAAGCAGACCCTCCCGATACTGACGGGCCAAAACACAGAGCTTGTAAAGAAACCTTTGTTCAGAAGACCAACAGACGATCCGAAGGGAGGGGAGGCGAGGAAGCGCTGCGGTATAGAATGTCAAACGGGCCTACCGCCCTTAAACCCGAGGGAGCAAGAGCGGATTCTGGGATACGAGACGATGTATGACAATGGCACGTGCACGCGCACCGATGTCAGATTGCGAGGTTTGAACGTGACAGGACCGGCTCCGTACGTTTCGTCACCGAGGCGCAGGAAGCGTCAGGTTTACGGCGCCGACGGTCGCTTCGTCATCTCCGACTGGCGGTTCCTCACCAGCTACCCTTTCGCCACCGCCGTGCGTCTGTCCACGGGCTGCTCCGGGGTCCTGGTCTCGCCCAAACACGTGCTGACGGCGGCTAACTGCGTCCATGACGGTCGCTACTACCTGGAGAGCGCCAAAAGCCTAAAAGTAGGAGTCTTACAACTAAAGAACAAAAGAAGGGGGAGAAGGAGGAGGCAGAGGGCTGCGAAGAAAAGAAAAGATCGAAAAGGAGATTCTTTTGAGGATGGAGAGAAAAAACGAATTGATGGAGAACCAGCAAGAGACAGGAAGGCGTGGGGGTGGGAGACAGACGCCTGAAAAGGCAACCTGGCTTTCGCTGGATAAGAGTCAAACAAACACGCATCCCCCAAGGATGGATCCGTTCCGAAAACTCCAGCGCCTCCCTGGCCGCAGACTACGACTACGCCCTCCTCGAACTGAGACGAGCCGTCAAACTGAAGAAGTTCATGAAAGTCGGCGTGGGGCCCGGCACCTTCCTCCCGCCCCGCATCCATTTCTCAGGCTACGACCACGACAAAAGCTCGCCGGCTAACCTCGGAGGCGAGAAGGTGGTCTACCGCTTTTGCTCGGTGGAGGAGGAGTCCGACGATTTGCTGTACCAGCGTTGCGATGCCCGGCCGGGAGCCACCGGGGCAGGGGTTTACGTCCGTCTGAGACAAGAGGATGGAGGGCAGGGGGGGGAAGGGAAGTGGCAGCGGAGAGTGATCGCGGTGTTCTCGGGTCATCGGTGGGTGGAAGTCGGGGAGGGTCAGGAGAGAGACTTTAACGTGGCGGTGAGGATCACTCCTGCCAAATATGCGCAAATTTGCCACTGGATCCGCGGTGACCCCAACCACTGCAAGACTCTTTGAACTACATTTGAACTTTCCAACTTCTGTGTTCTGCGGTCCTGCGCAAAAGTCTTCCGCCACTAAGGGTGCTTTCAGTTTGCTTTTGTCTGGTAAAAACAAAACAAGAAGCAATTGCAACCATGTCAGCTTGCTACTTTGTCTTAAGGTGTCGCCATTTGCAGACCGACTCGCATTAGTTCGGGTGTTCTCGGGGTCACCAGTACGTGGAAGTTACCGAGCTTAGCTGCTTGAATTTTGTGGTGAGGATCTGTCCTACAAAATCTTTACACATCTGGACACTGGCTCCCCAAAGACCCCAGTCAAGGAACTACACAGCAACGTTTTGGGAGGACTCGAGCGGCATGCAGAAGCAAGTGACTTATGAACCAATTTCAAGACTGGTTTTGTGTAACGCTTGCAACCAACGAAGAACAAACGGCCCCTCTTAACAGTTCAAATGATGATTGGATATATTCCGTGGGGCATTTCCGTACGCACCGATGACAATTTCTCTGCATGTTTGGTACTGATGAGGCGCAAGTCATCAGTTGCTTTGTCGTTAGCGTTTTTTTTTTAGATTTTATGGCGGTGTGCAGCAGTTTGAAACATATTCTAGCGACACCAACAAGAGTTTGACCATTAAGAATTTAGAAAAATCGTAAAGTTGTGTGACGAGTTTTAGGACTGGGGAACAAAGGTCGCTGTTATAAGAGGACCCTTAGATTAACGACAATGAATGCTATTTTCCTAAGACTCCACAGAGACATTATGTTCCGAAACGTGATGTTAAACTCTGGAACATTCTGGTCTATGTTGAACACGCAGTCCAACAACTGGGCTAAATCCCATTTCAAAGATGGCTGCGCCGGAATCATTACATATAGTATAAATGCCGCAGATTGTATTGCCGCCTTCCAACTTTAAATCACTCTCCTGTAAAATTACACAAAAAATGAGGGGTACATCTCAGTAGCTCAAGTGCACGGATATGTGGTTCTACTGGGCTGGTCTTGGTACCTACAAATGGTTTATGGTTTAGAGAGCGAGAATGAACGGGGATAAGTGAAGAGCCGTGAGGGTCAGTTGGGTGATTTGTATTTTATTGCATCTCAGAGGAGGACTCACATGCAGGTTAAGGAGGAGGAAGAGGAGGAGGAGGAGGAAGAGGCGGGGGAGGACCGGGCAGAACAGCTCCGTCCGTTTTCAAGCCCACCTCCGCAAAAAACAGAAACAGCCTTCATGGGAATACTGAGCAAAACAATCCATCTGCGTCGTCTTTGTATGTAAACGTCACCGCCGCCTTTTATTTTCTCAACATGTAATTGCCACAACGGATTAAGATACAGCACTTTTCAAAATAAACAGCACAGAGAAACATCCAGCGTATACGCGAGTGCTTTGCAGCGGTGAGCAAAACGGACCGGACGCCTTCCGATCCATCTTTACGATTTCATTCCTGTGAGCTCCACACCAGCAGAGGGCGCCACGTCAAACAGCCGGCATCGCTTTTATAGTCATAAATGGATGGGTTTTGTTCATTTCTTTTTTTTTCTTTTCTTTTTTTTACACGTACATGCTCTCCCTCTAAGATATGTAACTAAAATATATGTTTTTTTTTTACTACAAAATAAATTAAAGTATAATTTATCAGCAAACTAGTCTAAAATGCATAAGTAAATTCGAGCACAAACGTGTGCCCGTTTTTTAGTTAACAAAAAGTAAAAATAAAACAGTAGATAAGGTCGTATTTGCATGTTTTCCGTGACCAATCGGGGGCGGGGGAGGCTCAGCGTCGACGTACTGTACCGTACGTACAACCATGACACACGTAGCTGGGGTGACGAATGGGTTAGCTCAGTATTAGTTGGGATGACGAAGGAGTATTTGGGGGGGGGGGGGGGGGGGGGGGATGGCGATCGAAGTTACACACACCAAAAACACAGTCCACATCGAACAAAACAGTCCATGTCTGCGAGATGCGCAAAGAAACCACCGGAGCATTCCGTTCAAGTCAGCTTTGTCCGGAATGAATCAGAATATGCATTCATTGTTTTTTTTTTTTGTTTGTTTTGTTTTTTTTTTGTTTGTTTTTCCCCACCGTTGTATAGTAAGTAAAGTTTAACACTGATTTACACGCACACCCACACACATAAAACAGAGTGTTTTGTATCTAGGGTTCACATTCACAGTTGTGCTACAACAGTACATAACGGGGCGGGGGGAAAAGGGGGCGGCGGAGGGGGAGGGGCGTTGAGCTGAGGGAGGCAGCTGGGGAAGTGCAGACATCCATAGAGCGCCACACCTGCAATGTCAGAAAGGCCAAAGGTCAAGCAGCGCGATCGACGACAAAATGAATCAGCGAACGGCGGGGTACCTTCTGAAGGGCCGCCGTGTCGGCCTACATGAAGTCCTTGATGTTCAGGTCATCCAGAGCGTTCCTGGGCGGGGGTGGTTTTCTGGGGCTCTGGGTCATCCCGGGAGACATCTGCACACACACACGCGAACGCAAGCGCCGCTCACTACGCCGGCAATGCCGTCGAGCGGACTCGGTGCGGACAAATAACGGAGCTGCGTTACCGGGGCGCCGGTGGCAGGGAAGCCCGGCCTAACCGAGGGCATCAGGGGAGCTCCAATTGCCGGTGCCCCCGCCTTCTCGACGAGACACACAAAACGGGACACGCTGAGACTCGGCTGCGACATTTCAACTCGGGCTGTGTGCTTGGAATCGTTCGCTCATTTCCTAATCGCCAAACGGACCTCATTTGATACCTCACAAAAATAGTGACGCAAGAAATAAAACGATGTGCTGACACAGCACTTTTAATTGTCAGGAATGAAAGTGGATGCACTTAACTTCGTAATTTCCGGCCTATAAGCGGTGACTTTTTTTCACACTCTTTCAACTCTGCGGTTTATGCGGTGATACGGCTGATTTGGGCATTTTGTGAGTGAGACCGGTGGAATGCATGTGCCGAGGAAGTGCCTTTTACCGGCACGGCCCTGTTACTGCCATGTCTCAGTGATTTTTACCGTTTTTTTTTTTTTTTTTTTTTTTAACTGGCCCTGTTAGCGCGGCGCTAACGTTAGCGTTAAACTCTCTGTGTGCCATCTTTTTTTGTAAATATGTCATGTTTCAATGTGGCTTTTACGCAGCTGCGGCGTATGTATGTACCAAATGGTATTTCCTTTACAAATCTACTGGGTGAGGCTTATAACCGGGTGCGCTCCGCAGGCCGGGAATTACGGTAGTTCCTTCTGCACCGAAGCGCGACAATGTTCAATTTTTAACAAAACAAAGGGCATCCTCAAATGTAACGGAGCAAACTATTTTCACTCTATTTTCAACGCTTTCAATTAAATTAATGATGCTCAAAAGTAAAAGTCGACGTGGTAAAATAGAAAATGGCGAACATTCCAAACTTATCCGCTACAGAGTCACGTCCGACACAGCCTGACTGCCCGTGACAACAAAAAGGGAGTTGAGGGGAGTCGGCGTCCGGTAATGTCCGCATTTATTATTATTATAATTTTTTTTTTAGGGCCATTACTGGACTGGACTAGTTGCTCTTACCATGCCGTAGCCTGGGTGAATCCCCATAAATGGAGGGACACCCGTGGGGGCTGGCTAAAGGTGAAGATGGGAGGGAGAGGAGGCGGAGTTGGGGTCACTACATGTAAGACAAAAACAGTGCAAGACGCATGGCGACGAAAAGTGACACACAACACAACACAATTCCCAACAGTTAGCACGTGTTAGCATCCTTACTAGCATTAGCTTCCTAGTAAAGTCAGGGCTTGTTTGTGTATGGACAGCTGTTTGGGCAATTATTCCACATCCAATTTAGCTTCCAAGTACGTTTGGTCTCACTTTTAAAAATAACATTATTTCAATTATAAAAGGAAAATTGCACCTAAATGAAAGTTTTACAGATTCACTGCAAATATGTTGTAATCAAAGTTAAATACAACTGAAGGGCAATGATTCTTGCGCATACCACTAGAGGGAGCGTGCGCACAACACTGAGAATCACAAGTGACGTCAGAATACTCCGCGGGCAACTACACGTAGTTAGTGCCTCACTAGTAACATGTACTAGTATACCAAAGTTGTCCTACAATTGAGCTTGGCACTTAACTGCGACATGAAATTCAAGCTAATGTTTCAAGGGAAATAATTGCTCAAACAGCATTCCATAAACTTGCAGGTGAGCACTTTTAAACTACCGATACATAAATCTGTTAAAACTGAAATAGCATTTCAATAACAAACAAAAAAGTTATTTTTTTTTTTTTTTTTTTTAGAACTTAAGACAAGCTAGCTCTCATTTGACATTTCATCACTGCCCATCAGCTCAATCATCGATTTTCGTCTTTTCTGGCTGCTTCTCCTCAGCGGGCCGCGGAGACCCGGGCGGAGGCCTCGCCGTGCGCCGCCTCACCATGCTCAACACGTAAGGCACAGACAACATTTACCATGGGGGCACCCCAACTGGGGGGAGCTACCTGAGGGGCCGCTGGCGATCCCATCGTCAAATCTGAGTCACAAAGAGAAGCCGCAATGAGATCATGCAAAATGACTTCCTGTTTAACCCGTTCATGCGTTGTACCGCGGCGCCTGGCGATACAAGATGGCCACGTTCCGCGGGGTCCACATCACAACATCAGCGAAACGGGTATGACTAAAAACAAATAAGGACTACTTACTACTCGCCATGTTAGCCATGGAGGTGTCAACATCGCCCGCCTGCGGGGTCAGGGTGGGCTTCATGACGTCCCCTAGGCCGTCAAACGCTACGGGAAGGTGGGGGGGGGGGGTCAGAGGGACACGTTAGAAGGTTGGGCAGCAGGCAGGACTACGCTATGGGATGGGTCTCGTGTTGCCACGACGACAGAGGGAGGGGGCGCTTCCACCTGTTTAAATGGGGTGTGGATTCTTACAGCTGACGAAACAAATGGAATGTACCATCTCAAAGACAGTGGAATAATACATCACA
Organism: Syngnathoides biaculeatus; assembly: GCF_019802595.1. Classification (NCBI taxonomy): domain Eukaryota; kingdom Metazoa; phylum Chordata; class Actinopteri; order Syngnathiformes; family Syngnathidae; genus Syngnathoides; species Syngnathoides biaculeatus. The sequence goes on along the minus strand of NC_084662.1, from coordinate 8,599,120 downwards.
GACACAAACATGAATTGTAATATACGAATTTAAAAACGTAATTGAAAAGTGTTATCCAATCTGTTGAATATATCTGAGGGAATATGAGTCTCGCTTTTTCAAGTTAACCCCTGAAATTTGCAATCTGTAATTATGTTTGCCACGGGAACATGTATAGGCGAAATGGAGTGAAATTAAAATATTGCAACGGGTTCAACTTTTTCAAGTGTATATTTGAAATATGAGGCATCATATCCTCATAACAATGGAGGAGGAGCACGGCTGCATTGGTGCCGTCAAGGGGGCACTCGAGCGGAAGATCGGTGGAATGTATGTGCCGAGGAAGTGACTTTTACCAGTACGGCCCTGTTAGCGCTGCGCTAGCGTGTTACTGCCATGTCTCAGTGATTTTTATCGGTATGTTTTTTTTTTAACCGGCCCTGTTAGCGCGGCGCTAGCGTTAGCCGTCTTTAAGTCATTCTTAAAAAGAGAAACTTTACCAAGTTAATCACATTGGCAGGATTTATACAGTTTTTTTTGAAAAATTAAATGTTTAATCCTGTGTGTGTGTGTTTCTGAATGTGTAACTGTGTTGCAGGGACGCGAGTGCAACTCTCGCACCGCAATGCAGCACTTCAACGGCGTGCGTTAAAAGAAGCGAGGGGAGGTTGGGGGGGGGGGGGGGGGGTCAGAGGGAAACTCACCGGGTCAAATGGCAGGAAGCGAGCGAGCAATGAGGAGGGAGAAAGAGAAAGCAGTGAAGACAACAAAATGAGAGCCGGCGAGGGAGAGCCAAAAGTAAGAAAAACACAAAGATGCCTCCGTCCACGACGACGGAACATCAGCGGCGACAGAGCGAGAGAAAAGGTCGAGCCTCCAAGATTCACACTTTTAGGCATGTTGTGTTGCAAATGAGCTGATGACGCTGACTTGAGTGAATTCGTTCTGAGTTGGGATTCGAGGCAGGATTTTGCACACAAATGCAGCGTAAGTCTCCAGGTGGGTGATGACGCTAAATGCCCCATACAGTACAGCGAGTTATCCATCCATCCATTATTTGCTGCTTATCCTCACGAGGGTCGCGGGGAGGGCTGGAGCCTATCCTAGCCGTCAACGGGCAGGAGGCGGGGTACACCCTGAACTGGTCGCCAGCCAATCGCAGGGCACATGGAGACATACAACAGTCGCACTCACAATCACACCTTGGGGCAATTTAGAGTGTCAAAACAATCTTGCGTGTTTTTGGGATGTGGGAGGAAAACCGGAGTGCCCGGAGAAAACCCACACAGGCAACGGGGAGAACATGCAAACTCCACACATGCGGGGCCAGGATTGAACCCGGGTCCTCAGAACTGTGAGGCCAAGGCTTTACCAGCTCATCCACCGTGCTGCGCAGTAAGTTATTTTTATTTTATTTTATTTTTTCATTAAAACGGTGTCAAATAATTTTAGTCCTCAAAACTAAGCTCAGGCTGAACTAGTAAGAATTTGACTTTTTGAATATTTTCATCAATAACTAACCTATTTCATTTAGTTCATTTTACAGAAAATATAAACCCTAACCCCAAACACTGTGATTGATAGATAGATAGATAGATAGATAGATAGATAGATAGATAGATAGATAGATAGATAGATAGATAGATAGATAGATAGATAGATAGATAGATAGATAGATAGATAGATAGATAGATAGATAGATAGATAGATAGATAGATAGATAGATAGATAGATAGATAGATAGATAGATAGTGTGCTACAACTGTACAGATATATGTATGTATCTAGTATCCTGTACTAATGCTAATATGTTTTAATAATAGTAGTAGTACTGTGTATTAGTGGCAGCATTCTAACATGCAGTATGCAAATACTGATGTATGTATAATAATATAATTTGAGCATTAATTGTATCCAATTGATCCGACTTTCCATCTCCAATCCGTCCCGTGAAGGCAAAACGAGACGCAGCGCATCCGGCCGTTCATTTACCTGACATGAGTTCTGCCCCGGGGGCGGGGGCGGAGGCGGGGGCCGCGGCAGCGGCGGCCGGGGCGTCTCCCCCTCCCGTGGACTCTGTCGGGTCGGCCGAACAGAGCCAGGAAAACGCCGCGATGTCCATCGCAGCATTAAGTAAGAAGAAAGGGAGGGGAAGGGAGCGCAAGGGGGGGGGTGAGACAGTCAGCCTGGACGCTTCACACTGCTGATCCCAAAAAGAAAAATGATGAGAGTTAGACAGGCCATTCGAAATGATGATGAGCACTAATTGCTGTACGACAGATCAACATCCAACACACCAATAACCGATAACTGCAAAAATGAGTCGCCATTTGCTATTTGGAAATATACCCTTCACCTGTCGTCCGTTATTTACTGGAAAAACTCAACTTTTCTGCGCAGTCCAAAGCCCTGTCTTGTAATACAAAAGTACGGCTTTGGCGCATCTCGGTGTCAAGGAACTACCGTATTTTCCGCATTATAAGGCGCACCTAAAAGCCTTTAATTTTCTCAAAAGCCGGCGGTGCGCCTTATAATCTGGTGCGTCTTATATATGGATCAATATTGAGCCTTTAATGCAACTCCGTCTAATGGATGCATAACGTAACCCCATCGTCTACAGTAGTGGCTGTTCTATGCGCCTTATAATGCAGTGCACCTTATAATCCAGTGCGCTTTATACATGAAAAAAATTCCGCAAATAGGCCATTCATTGAAGCTTATAGTGTGGTGTGCCTTATAGTGAGGAAAATGCAGTATGTTGTCGGAAAGCCGAAAGTGTTTTGTATTTTTTTTTTTTCAACATGTCAACCGGCAAGTTGGACTTGGCATAGTAAAGTCCTGTGACAACCCGGGAAGATGAATTCCAGCTATCAGACGTTTTACATATTTTCACAGCTCAAGCAAACATTTAGTTATGTTTAAGTAGCATCCATTTTTCCAGCTCGTTTCTCGATTGAAAGTCGAGCGGGGTGCGGTTTCAGTCTCAATTTTAAAAAGTTGCCCATTTTTTTTTAAATCATTCAAAGTTGGCAGGGTTGCTAACAACACTCTTGTCAGTTGTATGTCAAATTTAAAACACATTATTTCACTTCATAGGCACTTTTAATGTAAAAAGATGAAAAATCCAAACCAAAAACAACCGCGAAAAACCTCGTAATTAAGGTTCCACGAAAAAGTAGGGGAAACTATTTTTAAAATGACTTTAGCATCACACTCCGTAACTTTGAGAGGTTTTGGACCGCCACCGTGTGAAGCTACCCACCACAGAACAGGCTCACGATGTCCCTGCTGTCACTTTTAGGCGGGGGTGCGGCGGAATGGACGAATGGGATGGATGAGGAGTTGAATAAATCCGCTGGCGGGAGGAAGGGGTTAATGGAATTCCTTTGACATGATCTCCGATGCACACGAGCGGTATGTTTTCCTCAAATAGTGGCCTGTGGTTCACGTTTCAGCCGAGAAGCTAACTACGCACGAGTAACAATTCGGTGTCCCTCAAAGAAGTCGACACACCCTCAAATAAATAAATGAAATTAATCCGCTCGGCCACTATTTGAGGGTTTACAAATTTAGCGTGCAAAACGTGCTCAAAAATGCTAAGGAGGAAAGCGTGGTTCAGCGACACCCCCCCCCCCCCCCCTTTGAAAGTGTAATTTTCTCTTTTCGAGGCAGGAAGTGAAAGCACACCAGAGGGGACAGCACGTGCGCGAAACGAGGCGGTACCTGAACGCAACGGGTCAACTGCGGGCGTGGCATCTTCTTGGGTGTCTGGCGTCGACGCAAAGAATGCTACAAACACGGCCAAAATGCTCAAACATGACAGCAGGCAAGTAGAGTCCGAGTTCTTGCACACATGTCAGGAAGTTCAGGCAGTCGCTAAGCGGGGGACGTACTATGACCTAATCCACTTGTTTATCACGTTGCAAGTGTAAAAATCATAAATAATCTACAAAAATGCAATACAACACCATGCACGTCGTCTGATGGGAGCAGATCCCTCGAGACTTTTTTTTTTAGCGAGTCAAATTCGGCTGGAAGAAGTTTTACCGTGACCAACTAATCAGAGGACTGAAGAATTCTGAGATCATTGAGGGTCAGGGTTCTGACCCTGCGAGGACAAATTTCGGCCTGGCATTGGCGAATTTGATTTGCCAGGCCGCAGCTTTGTCTAATAAACAAAACAAAAAGCACCTTGTGGCAACTCTTGGCAATTACAACAATTTCAATAGGTGTCAATTACTCGGTCCCGATCTCATGGGACCAATATTAGAATTTATAAATGTCGGTCAGGTTTGGTCATGACTGCCCGCAGCTGAATTTGGGTTCGAAATGCATTTCAAGAGCAGATTTGCACACACATGCACGTGTCCAACGTTTTACCGCTGAAAAGGTCGGTCGTAGGGTCGACGTCGGGAGCTACGGGCACTGAACTTGTCGCTGTGGTGATAACGGCGCCGGATGCGGGGGTGAAGAGCGACGGCGGGGACGCGGGGCCCGCCGCAGTGCTAAAACTCGACTTCTCCACTCCGAAAAGGTCTAGACCCGCGGGCGCTGCGGCGAGGGCGCTCCCGTTTGAGGAGGCGAAGGGGTCTTGCGGGACGAGATGGCGGCGGCGTGTGGTGGAAGTGATGTTAGCCGTTAAAAGAAGAACAAACAACACAAAATGGAAGCTTGGCGTGTTTGCGCTGCGGGGGTGAAAGGTCAAATGAAGGAGTGGAAATTGCTGCACGCAAGAAAATAAGGAAGGTGGATACCGAAGAACTCAAAAATGATTGGATGAATGATGACTAAGTATTGACTCAAAAGTACGTAACGGAGCAATTATGGATTCCTGCTCCTGAACTTTGGTACGCGTAACTCGTTATTCCACCTATTCGTCACTCTGTGGGCGATTTGGAGCATCACTTCTCATCTCGATTGTATATCACAACGAGTAAGAAATCCTCTCTTGACAAGAACGAGGGAAAACAGTTTGGTTAGATAGCTGTAACGCTTTGATGCAAAACTAAGTTTGGATTCATTTCTACTATTTGACAGATTTTGTCACTCGGGATGGAAAATGAAAACGGTTCTCTCAGAGAACCGGGTCCCAGTACTTCTAGAAATTATTCGCGTGCATGCATGACAAGTCCTATAACCGAATTGTATAAAAATAAAAAGAATCGTGCAAGGCTTTGCTGCTGGTTAGGCCGCTTAAGGCGCTCCGGATGACGGGAAAAACAACAAGGCCAGAGTTTTATTTAGTCACGCCTGTCTCATCTTGTAGACTCCACGGCAACTATAAACAGATTTTCACTAATTGCAGGGGTCCATATCACTAAAAAATAGCAGTTTCACACCCAGAATTGATCTGCAATTGGAGTTATCGGGTAATCGACTTGCTTTCCCAGTCTCCTTGAACGCAGTCGAAAAGCCCCCACACGCTCCACATTGTCAGTTGTGGGCAAACAGTCAAATTCGAGAGGACACGAGTACCTTCACACCTGCAAAGTATATCCAACCGGGAACAGACGCGGCCGACCTGTTCGTATCCATTCGCCAAGCGGACGTGGAAAGACGAGTGATAAACGAGAACGGGAAGTGCATTAGTCTTCAGTCTCCGCGGCAACAAGAGAAGCACAGATGGCAGCATTGTTGCAGTGATCCGCCTGCGCCTCTTCTTTCTTCATCTTACAACACGTGAAGGACAACGGGACGCTTGGGAACCGATTGGCACTTTTGTCTTGCACAACTGGACCTATACACAATTTGGAAACTGCATTTCACCTAGCATGCGTGTCTCTGGAACGTGGGAGGAAGCGGGAGTACCCGGGGAACCCCCAAGCAAGCACAGCAAGGACATGTAAATGCAGAGAGCAAAGGCCAGAGCCGGAATTCGAACCCGCACAGTCAGGAATGTGAGGCAGATGTGCTAGTCGTAAAATAACATCGAGTATCTCACCGGCTGCGGCTCCAGCGACCGGGGCGGCGGGCGTGGCGGTGGCTCCGCCCTCAACTGCCGCAGCAGAGGCCTCGGCGGCGGGGGCGGGCGCGGCGAAGGCATCTGAGGTTTCCGCGGACAAAACCCCCCCGGTGGACCAGATCAAGATAACCCACAGAAGAGGGGGAAGAAAACGGAAGAGAAAATGAGACGCGGAAGAGAGGAAGGAAACACACGGTGGCTTCAAAGGTGGACGGACAAACGGGAGCACAGACGGGGACGCGTTCTGACGTTCCGACACGGCGAGACGGAAATCGCGCCGTACACGCTGATGCCACGGGACCAGAGTTTGATAGACGCACGGGCTTTTCTCCAACGCAGCGAAAAGCGAGTCTATCAAACGCGAGTTTCTAAGCGACGGCGTTTCAGCATTTATTCCTCATCCTTGACATCCCGCTTCAGGTCCGTGGGCGAGTACGCTCTTCATCCTCACGACGTCTCGGTACACAGAAAGAGTTTAACGCGAGCACGGCGCCAGCATTAGCGTTAAACTCTTTCTGTGTACTGAGGCTTATAACCAAGTCCGCTGACGCTAGCCCAGCGCTAACCCTAGCGCCGCATCACCGCATAAACCGCAGGGTTGAAAGCGTGTGGAAGAAAGTTGCGGCTTGTAGGCCAGAAATTACAGTAGTTGTCCTACTAGTACACTAACGTTATCCTACTAGACTGCAGAAATGTCTTAAAATAGTGGGTGAAAAAAACTAGTTGTTCTATTCATGCACTAAATTGTAAAATTAAAAATCAAGGATCTTGAGTAGATCCTCAAGCAGCATTTTGAGCATTTATTCCACATTCTTGATGTCCAGTATAAGGTCCATGGACTACTATTTTATATGGCATACTAGTTCAAACTACTAGTACAAGTCACGACATGCAAAATGTCATAAAGTAGTGAAATGCACTTGTGGAAAAAATGTAATACACAATTGTGGCCTAGTTATTCGACGAGTGCGCTCAATTTTCTTACTAGTAAGGACAAAAAGCACCTCGACCTCCAGTGCGAAGAATAAATGCTGAAATAACTTTCCGTAAGTGTCAAGAAGCCGCTCGCGTTGGCCATTTTTTGAACATCAACGCACTGCTACGATCCATCGCTTTGCTTGATGCATTTGGAAATAGAGTGGAACCTCCCAAAGTTGAACGGCACGCTTCGGAAAGCCGCGACGTGCCGCCGTCTGACCGGCGCCACCGGGTGGAGGCTGAGGTGTACCTCGCTGGACCTCAGGTCAGCGAGTAGAAATGTCTTAGCTGTGCATGTGTGCTTTGAGAAGAAGGTGGCGCCCCAGAAGTACACAGAAAGTCACAACACTCCAACGCCACCGTTGACATCATCACAGAATCTGTTTAGTAGTCATCTGTGTCAAGTTAAAAACCTCTTCTGTCCAAATATGGTCAATTTGATATTTTTTCACAAATCAAACCTTCTATCCAGCCACATGTCAGCTGTTTTTTTTTTTTTTTTTTAAATACATTATTCACCAAGCTAAAGTGTTAAAAATAGCTTAGGAACAAATCTATTAACACTCTTGAATTGTAGAACTGCCTGAGAAGTGCGATAAAACTTTGCCTGTACCCTAATTTTCCGGGAGCTGTGCAGCTTCATGTCGCCTCAAGATTGAAATTCTGTTTTTGTTTTAAGACAATACAAATGAAAAATGTTAGGTTAGATACATTTGAGTAAGCTCGTTTTGTTAAAAATTGATCGTAATGCTGCGGTGTACAAGGAACTGGTCCTCTGCTACCGACTCTTCCTGTCCTTTCCATGTGGTTTGGGTCATCTTGCCTAACCCTAATCCGAATATTTAGTAAGTTTTTCAAATTCTGGACGGATGTCCAACCTGAGTGGTTCCACTATATTGCATTTTTCCTTTCATTTTTCCTGCACTTACACTTTAGATTACAGCCTGTGAATTTTAGTCAATTAATCACCACTTGGTAGTAATTAAGGAATAAAATCACCGCTTTGATTAGTTTAAAGGGTCGAGCGCCAACTGCGATCTCCGCTCATCGCAGAAGAAGAAGAACCTCGTAGTTTGACACTCAAACCTGGGCTGTAATTTAAATGTCAGTCCACAGACTGGACGTGCATGCAGCTAAAAGTGGCATCACATGATCAGACGGGTTCTTGTGGGGGGGGTTGAGCTTGCCAGGGAGGAGGCGAGAGGTACACAACCCCGCTCCCTGGAAGCCCACTAACCTCCTAACAGATCCATATTGGTGGCGCCAGGGGAGGTGGCGGCCGCTGTGCTAGTGGGAGGAGCTAGAGGGACTCCGGCTTCTGGCGCCGCGGGGGCGGGCGCGGAGGAGGCGGCGGCGGCGGCGGCGGGGGAGGGGGCCCCGGCCTCCGCTGCCAGCGTGGGCTCGGCTAGCAAGGAATCGCCCATTTCTGAGGAAAGGGGTGAGGGGGTTGTGCGGGAGGGTGGGGTTTTGCCAGTCCCCAAATCAAGTAAAACGAAACCCGTGTTGAGCGGGTTGAAAATGCAAAAGAAGCCCAATTGAACAAAAGGAAAATTCCAATCAAAATTAAGAAAAAGAAGTTGCCCCCGTTGTTGAAAAAGCAAAATTCAGACAATGGAAGATGTGGAGGGAGGGGGAAGAAAGAGAGAGAGAGAGAGAGAGAGAGAGAGACAAGAACAAGACCACTGAGACTAAAGAGAAGAACAGTTTTGAGGAGACAAACAAGGAGGTCAACGTGCCACGTCCAGTCCAACACGATCCGGAACACACTGGAACATTTTCTGAAACATTTAGACGCCAACAGCGGTGGGAGGAGCGCTTGCTAACTCAGCCTTTCGTTGGCGTCTTGGGAACCTCACCGTCACCTCGGAGTCATAAAAACCATCAACAGTAAACGAAAACGTAGAACATCAGCGCACAACTGGGCCGCAGGCATCACCTCGCGCACAATCAACATTCATCCGAATGCTTGCACAAAATTACCGGTAATAAAATACAGTGAATACTGGGTTCTCGAAAGTCGAAAATTTCGAGACTTTTTTGCTTCTGTTTTCGAATGAAAATCGCTACGTGAACCCGTGACAAGACCCGAAAATAACATAACGCGCCCGGCCCGACCAGCTGATCCACGAGGCACGTTGTTATTGTGTGTAACGCAGCCTCTGTACGCAGACGTGGGAAATATCGATTCGGTTTTCGAACAAATTGGTTCTCAGACCGCCTTCTGGAACGGATTGTGGTCGAGAACCGCGGTTGCACTGTGCATCGTACTTGTCAGCGATGCTGATTATCTAATGTGTGGCGGCCCACCGCTGGACTTGAAAGACACGACACTCAAAACCAAGAGAAAAATGCTCACCTGATCCGAGAAGGTCTGCAAAAAGAACAACACAAGTCGTCAGTGAGTAGAAACTCGATTCTCTGCCGTTCGCTCAACTCTTATATTTGCAGGGCCAACTAAAATAGCGGGCGTCGGGGGGTCTTACCACCCCAGGACGTGGGACCGGCCGATGCAGCTGGAGGCCCAGAGGAGGAAAGAGGATCCAGGTCCAACAAAGAACTGCACGATCAAGTTAGAAACCAAAAGGACACGATCTCATTACACACCCGTTCTGTACATTGTGAGGAACGATTTGGACTTCGGTTGAGGTGTTTCTAAAGACCTTTTTCATCCATTTGGGCTTCTGAATCGGTTCTAATCAGAATACCAAGTACAGTAGCCTCGGTTCTCGAACGTCGCCACTTTCGAACAAATCAGTTTTCGAATGAAAATTTCAAGATTTTTTTTTGCTTCTGTTTTCAAACGAAAATCGGTACTTGAACGCACCTGACAAAATCCAGAAACAACCTATTGTGCACGGCCAGACCAACTGAGTCGCTTCAGATATGGCAATGCACTCCCAGTCTAGCGTACCGTACTACTAAAGCATACATTTTAAACAAAAAATAAATATATTTGTTGAATTATTTTATTATATAAAGTATTTAAACCATAAATGTATTTCTACTCTGCAGTTTAGTATCAGGAAAAGCTTTAAAAAAAAATGCTTTGAAAAGCTTAATTTTTTTAGGCTTGGAACGCATTATTTCTTTTTCCATTCATTGTAATGGGAAACATCGATTCACTTCTCGAACCGTTTTCTGGAACGGATCGTGGTCGAGAACCGAGGAATCACTGTACAGTGTAAACCAAGCTCATGATGACGCACGGTACTGCAGATAGTACTACGGTAAAAACGCTACGTACTCTTCTGCTGGCTCGGGGGCCGCCACGGTGGCGGCGGCCGCGGCGGCGCTCTCCCCGGGCGGGGGCTGAAGCACGGGGACGGCGTTTGAAGACTTGGCCGGAGTGGAAGTCGGAGACATGTTGTTTGTGGGAGAGCCCTGCGGGGGCGCACCATCACGCTTGCCGTCTGGCACAAGTGGGTCGCATCCTTACAAAGCGGGACGCTTACCTTAGTCGGAGAGCTAAAAGGAGGGAACGGAAAAAGGAAAATGGGTTATTGTTGGACTTCTGGTCAAAAAAAAAAAAGAACAAGAATAGTGATAAATGCTTGAATTAAAGGAAAAACCTGGGTATCAAGTGATCATTGGAAGGGTTTATTCCAAATCCAGGATCAGGATCCAGGTCTACGATGTTTATGATTCAGTATCGTGCAAAACTAACGAGTAAATTTGGGAATAAACTTCTTCATATTATGCAGCCTTCTCTCATAAAAATTTTGAGGATCATTATTTTACTTTATACAATATTTATAATACAAAGAAAATTACAATTGTAATTCTCAGTACAACGTATTCAAATCGCAAATTATTTAATTACTGAATTAATTTCAAATGTGCATTCAAATGGAAAAGAAAGCTCAATATTTGCAGGATTTTTCACTAAATTCTTGCGAGAACACATCGCATTATGATTCATATTGCAGGTCTGTGTGGCATGTGCGTCTTGCGGAGTTCGCACATGTATTCCAAATTCACACACACGTACACACTTTGAATGACGTCCAGTGTAGTGAACTGTACGTTTTCTATTCCCAGGGGATCTCCTGCTTGGTTCCCATGCGAATAGTCTCGTTTTACTGGGCTGGGATGTGAAACATAAAATAAAATAAAATGAAATAATAGAAGAACATGATTCGAGGAGGTTTGCGGGCCCCGAGGCCAACAACGCCGTTTATGCTCACCCTTCACTGGGGATCCCAAATGAATGAAAAAGGGGAAATAAAAGAGAGGAAGTGTTAAAGGAAATGAAAGAATTACATCACCAGTCCACTTTAGAACCTTTACCACCTTCCTTCCTTCATCAAAAAAATTGCAGAATTCTTATGACTGTTTAAACATGGCTGGAATCTTGTTTTAATACGTAATATAAATTATGAAATTAACAACACATTTGCGGCGTGGACAGAAGTCGGGAAAATCCTGGAAAATCCCACAAGGCTGACGTAAAAGCGATGAGGTCGATTTTGCGTTACCCAAACAAATAGTGATGGATGTATATCGCTAAAAACAATGTTACAAGTCTCTGCCTTTGACATTTTTTTGGCAAAACAATGCAAACGCTATATCCCCCCCCCCCCCAAAAAAAAAAAAAAAAGATATTGAAGGATATTTATGGTGTGCTTACCCCTTCTTGCCCCCCTTAACGTCCTCCAGGCCATTCATGTGCGTTTCCAGAGACTCCAGGATACTGCTGGGGGCCTGCCGCACAATAACAACAATCAGGAACGTGGGGAGGGGGGCGGGGTTAAATATAAATACATAATAATCTGGTACCTCGGCCTTCAGTGGGGACTTACCTGACTTAATACAACTCAAAATACCACCACTATCAACGTGACAGTTATAGAAATCACCTAAAGAGCCCGCGCACGTGACGTCACCATTTTCGCGGCGCCATATTGCCGGTCAAAAAGAGCTGCTCGACAGCGTGGGGGATACCGAACCGAGTCAGAATATTCACAATGGCCGAGACTTGTTGTGCTGTTGGTTGAACAAGACAAGACAATTCTTCAAATAGATCATTCTATGGAATACCGGCTGAAAAGACCAGAAAATATCGATGGATTTCGGCAATTGAACGTGATGGATGGTGCCCGACTAAATTCACAAGACTGTGTAGCGATCACTTCACTTCAGGTAGGAATTATTCTTCTCAATCTCAAAAATTACCTTAAAGTATTTATAATGCTAAGTTGTCTTATTTGAGAACAATGAGTTTAAAAAAAAAACAACAACAACAACAAGAAAAGAATGACAGGGAGTCGTCTCCAACGTACACGGAAGCGTGTTGCAGCCACACGTTAAACTTCAGTAAACCTCTCCCCGACAGACATCACACAGAGGTATACGTAGGTTAACGTGTGGCTGCAACACGCTTCCGTGTACGGGGGAGCCGACCCACGGTCACAATTATGCGAGTTTGTGTAAAACCAGGGGTCATTGATTTAAATATTGGTATTTGTACTGAAAAAACCTAGGTGGCTCCATCACTATATGGGATTTTTTCTTGATTGAGCCCAGATCCAGCAACCAAGTATTCGTATGCGTCCAGACTTTTATACACATTCAAACTTTTGTTTTTGTTCTTGCAAAGACAAGCGGAAGCGAATTAACAGTCCAATTTCTTATCAGCAAATAATCGACTTCGGCATTAAATACGGTTCCTCTATGCCGAGTTTATCAAGTTTTTCCACGTACCTACGTTTATGTTCACCTTGTAAATGTCTAACGGTATCGGACAAGACTCTGGGCGTCGTGCTATTAGTCATATTTCTGCGTTGTCTCCAACCGACTTAGCATCGAACACTGCTTAGCTTGACCGGCAATATGGCGACGTGATTTGATGACGTAGTTGCACGGGCTCTATGGAATGGGTTCACGAAAAACTCTCAGAATTTCAATGACATCAGAAGGGTGGTTCTGAAGGCCCCCGCCAGATTACAGTGACACACACACACATGCGCACAGGCTGAAATCTGATTGGACCGAAAGAAATAATAATAAATCGAACACAACTGGAAACAGCGCACCCATGAGAAACACAAGGAAATGAAGTGTATTGATAATTTATATCAGTGAATAGATGCAAACATTTCTTTCTTTTTTTGACGTTTCACCAGTGGGGAAAAAAGAGTGTCTTCCAACAACAGTGACGAGGCTTTTTGAAGACTACACACAGAAACACAATCAAGAGTGTGCGTGTCCGGCTCGGGTGTCAAACGGGATTAGCATGCCGACACTCCATCCCGCATGTGGGCACTCGCCCGTTACTACGGTTACCGGATCCTCCGGCGCTTTAAACGGGCGGCCGTCGTGGTCCGACTGTGCCAGGTCCACCGCCGCGCCCGGGTGGAGGCACTGGCCGTGGGCGGGGGACACGTTTGGCGGGTGAGGCGCCGTGCGCGTACGCATGGGGTCGGTTTGCCGGCGACTTACGTAGTTGATGTCGGGAATGTCGTTTTTGTCAACGCCGACGGTCTGGGGAGAGAAATAAAGCAGCGTCGGGAATCACTCGCCCACGACCGGCTCCGTAATCAGTGTACAGCACACTTTATAAGGACATTGGCACTAAAATTCTTTCATAAATCGGGATGAAATTCTAATAAATAGATAAATAATCATGAAAAATAATAATAAAATAAAATAAAAGCTTAGATACTTATTAGCAAACAAATTTTTTTTTTTTTTTTGTTCAAGCGAAAATATTACAATGACACCACAATGACAAATATGATGAATTCTTAAACGCCGTACCTCCGCCAGCTTCATGAATTCTCCGATCTTCGTCACCCGGGTCAAGAATCTCTTGTAGATCTCCAGCGCCTCCTTGCAGTCGCTTTTTTTCATCTTGAAATATTTCTCTGTATTAGAAAAAAAAAAAAATTCCAAAAATGTAAAAAGTCACACATCCCATCGTAAAGTTTATACAGTGCAACGTGGCTAAGTGACGATAATTGTTAGAAATATAATAGTTAGCTTCTTTTCACTCTGGTATGATACATAAAAATGCCGTAAGTCATCCATCTATCCATTTTCTTTGCCGCTTATCCTCACGAGGGTCGCAGGGAGTGCTGGAGCCTATCCCAGCTGTCAAGAGGCAGGAGGCAGGGTACACCCTGAACTGGTCACCAGCCAATCGCAGGGCACATCAAGACAAACAGCCGCAGTCACAATCACACCAAGGGGCAATTTAGTGTGTCCAATTAATTTTGCATGTTTTGGGGATGTGGGAGGAAACCGGAGTGCCCGGCCACCCAGAGAAAACGCACGTAGGCACGGGGAGAACACGCAAACTCCACACAGGCGGGGCCGGAATGGAACCCAGGTCCTCAGAACTGCGAAGCCGACGCTTCACCAGCCGCCGTGAGTCATTATTCCCAAAATTGGTTCATTATATATACTTTGTTGTTGATGATTTTTATCTCATTTCCAGATGTCCTGTCTCAGGACCAGTTTTTCAAACTCGAACGTGGACGCTCACCCCAAGTTTCCGTCAGACGCGCAACTAACCTAACATGTTGATGACGCCGTCATTGTAGGACGCGAAGAGCTTGACCAGGTCCTTGAAGAGCAGCAGGAACGCGGCGTTGATGATGCCGTTGTTCAGCTCCTTGGGATGAACCTGCCAGCGAGCGGCCGAGGCGTTCGTTTTGGAAAGCCGGCGGATCAAGAGAAGCGGCGGCGGCGGCGGCGACGACTCACGTCGAACTCCAGGAGCGTGTCGATCTGAGTCTGCAGGACGGGCATGCCCTTCAGGAGCTTCTCCGTGGTCATGGTCCTCATCACGCCCTCGGCCCTGGTTGACAAAGCCGCTTTTAATCGAGGGAAACGTGTTAGGGCGAGCGTCGTTGGCGGGCGGCGACGTACCCCTTCTTGACTCGGGTGAAGTCGAAAGCCATCTGACGGTAGGCAAAGGCTTTCTCGTTCAGGTAGCGGCCGTACCGTCTGATGAATGTAGACATGTCGTAGCCTTCCAAAGAGAGCGTCTTTAAAGCGACACTTTTTTGCAGCCTATTTTTTTTTTTTTTTTTTGCCTGCCTAAAACGTTGCCTAGTGGAGCACTTTGGACCCCCCCCCCCCCCAAAAGAATTTGAACCCCTTCATTGGCATCAACTGTTGTCTGGCACAATGGCAACATGCAGTTAGCTAGCTAGCTAGCTAGCTACAACAACCCCCCGAAAATGCATCTTCCCTTCGGATAGTCCACGTGCGAGGCCCCTTTTAAAGTGCCTCGTTGTCAGCTGTGAGTGCACGCATGGAACGTCGAGAAAGACAGAATATACTTTTATGTTCAATACTGAGTACATTTGATATCAAAAGAACGTTTTGTACTTAATTACAGCAAATATCCGACACTGTAACACTCTTTCAACTCAATATTTTTTCAAGGTTAGGCTAACTTGTTTTCTGTGAAGATACTTTTACTCAAGTATCACATTCAGGTATACTTTACGTATGTACAGGAGTTTCTGTCTGTATATGTGGTTGCTAAGTTTTAAAGTCAATTTTTGTTTTTATAGATTTATAATCACGTTTTTTCGTGAGCTCGTCTACAGCGTTTCACATTATGTTAGCATTAAGCTAGTGGATGTACGTTAGATTACATGACATATTTTGGTAGAACATTTTGGTTTTAATACTCAATGTTTAATTTTCTTTTGTTTAATGCATCAGTTTAACAGTAAAACAAACCGAAATATGTTTTCCACACGCCGCCTTTATACTCGCGCGCATCCTGCACGTACAGTCCCCCCCCCCCCCCCAAAAGAATTTGAACCCCTTCATTGGCATCAACTGTTGTCTGGCACAATGGCAACATGCAGTTAGCTAGCTAGCTAGCTAGCTAGCTACAACAACCCCCCGAAAATGCATCTTCCCTTCGGATAGTCCACGTGCGAGGCCCCTTTTAAAGTGCCTCGTTGTCAGCTGTGAGTGCACGCATGGAACGTCGAGAAAGACAGAATATACTTTTATGTTCAATACTGAGTACATTTGATATCAAAAGAACGTTTTGTACTTAATTACAGCAAATATCCCCCTAAAGAATTTGAATCCCTTGGCATCAGCAGTTATCTGGCACAATGGCGACATGCTGTTAGCTCGCTAGCTAGCTACAACAACCCCCCGAAAATGCATCTTCCCTTCGGATAGTCCACGTGCGAGGCCCCTTTTAAAGTGCCTCGTTGTCAGCTGTGAGTGCACGCATGGAACGTCGAGAAAGACAGAATATACTTTTATGTTCAATACTGAGTACATTTGATATCAAAAGAACGTTTTGTACTTAATTACAGCAAATATCCCCCCAAAGAATTTGAATCCCTTGGCATCAGCAGTTATCTGGCACAATGGCGACATGCTGTTAGCTCGCTAGCTAGCTACAACAACACCCCGAAAATGCATCTTCCCTTCGGATAGTCCACGTGCGAGGCCCCTTTTAAAGTGCCTCGTTGTCAGCTGTGAGTGCACGCATGGAACGTCGAGAAATACTTTTATGTACAATACTGAGTACACTCGATATCAAAATAACGTTTGCACTTAATTACAGCAAATATCCGACACTGTAACACTCTTTCAACTCAATATTTTTTCAAGGTTAGGCTAACTTGTTTTCTGTGAAGATACTTTTACTCAAGTATCACATTCAGGTATACTTTACGTATGTACAGGAGTTTCTGTCTGTATATGTGGTTGCTAAGTTTTAAAGTCAATTTTTGTTTTTATAGATTTATAATCACGTTTTTTCGTGAGCTCGTCTACAGCGTTTCACATTATGTTAGCATTAAGCTAGTGGATGTACGTTAGATTACATGACATATTTTGGTAGAACATTTTGGTTTTAATACTCAATGTTTAATTTTCTTTTGTTTAATGCATCAGTTTAACAGTAAAACAAACCGAAATATGTTTTCCACACGCCGCCTTTATACTCGCGCGCATCCTGCACGTACAGTCCCCCCCCCCCCCCCGACAAGTGCCGTCTCGCTTTGTTATAGATCAAACGTCGTTCATACCATGAGATCCAGTTTTGTCAATGAAGTTGCTGAGGTTGAACAGCGAAGTCCTGGAGGCCAAGTACTGGATGAACCTCTGCGGCGGGGGGGGGGGGGGGTGAAGTGGTTTAGAAAGAAGCGGACCGACGCCAGAGCGACGGCAGCGGAGCGTACGCACCTCGTTCCCGTGCACGCACATGTGGTGGGTGGTGACGAGGGCCTTGAAGACCACCACCCAGCTGGCGTTGGTGGCCCGCTCGAAAAGTGTGTCGGCCATCTGGGGGATGTTCACGTTGGTGGTGTTGGTGGCCGAAACCAGGTCTGCGGATGCAAAGGTCATGGAATTAGGGAATACCGTTTGATAGTGCGACAGTGCGATACCCTTTGGCGCAACGGACATTTGAACACAAACGGTGGCTCAGCACAGGCAGACAAACAATATAAATAGTACGTATTTTTTATCTTCTCTGGAGCACAACTAATATTGCAGCTCACATACACCCATCCATACACCAATGAGCACCAATTGCTGTATGTTTGTATGAAGTTATTATGGCCCAAAAAATCCATAACTAACTTTTAGGTAGAAACGGATTAATGACATTTATATTAATTTCCATGGTTAACGATGATTTGAGATGTGACTTACAAGTGTGCTCACAGAACAAATTATACTCACTAATGTTAATGTTAATAATGCATCTTGAAAAGTATGGTGACCAGCCGAGGCTCACAAGGCAAGTTAAATATAACCCGTGATCCCATGATGCATTGCGCCAATTGAGAAAAATTAACATTACATTATATTTAAGACGAACTGTACTCGTCATGCCTTGAAACTGTGGAAGAAGTCTTTCTTCGTTAATGCGAGCCGACGAAGGCCGTTAGCGCTCGACAGGCCTTGACCTTGTCTAAAATTATCCAGTCACTCACTCAACCGCAGACATGTGGAACAGTCTAGAAAAAGAGGGGCCGAGACACTCCCGCTCCGTTCTTCAGTCTAGCCGACTGAGCCTTTATCGAACTGGACTATCCAGACTGCCGTTGCATGCGTTCAGGCTCGTCTTTCCATAAAATTAGCTCTTAATCTATTTTTTCGTTATTTATTTTGATCATACTTAGCCATTAAAGCTGATTAATTTATCTCGTGAAATAATTGGTCATTTATTTTTGTCAACAAGAAAATTAACAAATCCATCCATCCATTTTCTACTGCTTTTCTGGGTCAGGTTGAGGGGGAAGTAGCTTCAGCAGGGATACCCAGACTTCCCTTTCCCCAGCCACTTCTTCCAGCTCTTCCGGGGGGGATCCCGGGGCGTTCCCAAGCCAGCCGAGAGACATAGTCTCTCCAGCGTGTCTTGGGTCGTCCCCGGGGTCTCCTTCCGGTGGGACATACCCGGAACACCTCACCTGGGAGGCGTCCGGAAGAAATCCGAATCAGATTCCCCAGCCACCTCCTCTGGCTCATCTGTATGCGGAGGAGAAGCGGTGACATTTTGACAAATCCTGAAATTATTGGTCATTTATTTTTGTCAACAAGAAAATGAACAAATGTATCCATTATCTACAGTTTTTCCGGGTTGGGTCGCAGGGGAAGTAGCTTCAGCGGGGATACCCAGAATTCCCCTTCCCCAGCCACTTCTTCGAGCTCTTCCGGAGGGACCAAGGGGCGTTCCCAGGCCAGCCGAGAGACAGATTCTCCCCAGCGTGTCCTGGGTCATCACTGGTTTCTCTTTCCGGCGGGACGTGCCCGGAACACCTCACCAGGGAGGCGTCCGGGAGACATCCGAATCAGATTCCCCAGCCACCTCATCTCGCTCCTCTCAATGCGGAGGAGCAGCGGTGACATTTTGACAAAATTGGTTGGATTTCTTGCAGGTAAGAAAAATAGCAACAAATATTACAGGATTGCTGACACTGTAAATTCTGGGCTGTGTGGATGAGAAAACGTGGAATATACCCTTTCCCCACCCCGCCCCACAGAACACGAAGACACTGTTGGGGGGGGTTATGGCTGGACGGGGTCTCGGGGGGCCCTTTTGTAAAGAGATTATCCCTAATCACTAGTGTGTCTTTGTCTTCCGCCAAATCCATCCTCCCGTCCTGATGCTCCTCACGCTACTCGATGCATGTCCACGGGTCGTCACTCAATGTACGTGCAATATGGCTGTTGCCCCCCCCCCCACCCCCGGGGAATTTTTTAGCGCAAGCAGTGGCTACTTATATAATATCATAACAAGTGCGCGTTCATTGGACACTCAAGTAGCTTCACTGTTGAGTCGCTCGTAAACACCAACCGGCATCCGTATATGCTTATTATTTGTATCGTATTACGTTGTTGAGACATCCTTGAATGAAGTAAACAAATACTTAGTGTACATACAGTGAGTGTGTGTGCGAGGATGAGGATCGGCCGAGCTATATAAAGACTCTTACGGTAATCCCATGGCTCAAAGAATGAACACCGAGCGCAGCGTCGTCACCAACTCGGTGACTTTAAATAATCACGTTACAATCGCCGGCCGCGGTTTCTTTTTGCCGTCGGGCGATTTTGGATGCGAGAGGGCGCGTCGTCATGGCAACAAGTGACCCGGCGGCCTTCTTATTAGCGAGATAGCATCGCGCCAGTCAGCGCGTGACGCGGCGCCGGCATTAAAGGCGCAGTACGAAGTGCGGGTGCCGGGAAGGAGTGCGAGTTGAGCCGGTGTCTCTCAACCTTCGGCCAAGGCGGACATTTTTCCTCCCCCACACACAAAAAAAAAAAAAATCTCACAGCAAACCAACAAGCACAAAACTCACAAAAAGTATTCATGGAATAATGCAAAATACAAATGTTCGTTTCTTTGAACACAAAACTAATATACAATAATCCCTTTGTTTATCAGACGCAGTAGGTGAAATGCGTGAAGTCGCGACTCAGTTTTCCTCCCACATCCCCAAAAACATGCAACATTAATTGGACACTCTAAATTGCCCCTAGGTGTGATTGTGAGTGTGGCTGTTTGTCTCAATGTCCCCTGCGATTGGCTGGCGACCAGTTGAGGGTGTACCCCGCCTCCTCCCGGCGACAGCAGGGATAGGCTCCAGCACTCCCCATGACCCTCGTGAGGATAAGCGGCAAAGAAAATAGATAATCATAGCATTATGTATAACAACATTATACATCTATCGTAATATTAGACACTTTATAGAGGTATATTGGAATGAAAGTACACCTTTTTAATAACCTCTAAGTAGCAGTATATATTTATAGAGCATAATGTAAAAATTATTTTTAACATGGCCGCTCCGGTGTCGTTTCAGATGACCTTGCCCAGCCTCGTGTTCTCTATGAATGCGCCCCCGAGTGCCCATTTGGACACAGCACTGGCACCTCATTAGGGGTCACAGAGAGAAGCGAATAGCACGGTGGGCACAAAGGAAGTATGCCGTTAAACAACATTTTCCTTTTATCCTTTTTTTCCTGGCATCCTCCTCGTTCGCCCTTCCTTCGGCCACCATCGGCGTTGCCATTTTACGTGTTGGCAAGGATGTGGAAAGAAAATGTTTTTTTTTTTTTTCACTACGGTACTGCTAAGTGCAATATTTCAAAAAAACTGATTTTGACGTTTGTGGCGCAGGCTGGAACGGATAAATGAAAGTTTCACTCATTTCATGGGGAAAAGATGACTTGAGATACGAGCGTTTTGAGTGTTCCCGCTGAACGAATTCAACTCTAAATCACAAGTGTCAAACTCAAGGCCTGGGGGCCAGATCTGGCCCGCCACATGATTTTATGTGGCCCGCGAAGCCAAATCTAGAGTGTCAATTTCTGTGATTGTTCTTGATTTCTTGATTCCAAAACTAGTTCATAAATTGATTATGTAAAGATGATGATGATTACATATTTTCGTTCCGCACTTATGACGGCCCTCTGAGGGGAAACCCGAACTACAATGTGACCCGTGACAAAAATGAGTTTGACCCCCCCCCTGCCTTAAATAGTAAGAATTTATTCCCAGCAGTATATTGTCTTCATTTCAGTGTTTCGCTCGGCTGCTTGCAGGATTTATTTTGTCCAATCAGATTTCAGCACATGTCTTGCCGAGTCAATCTAATCTGCCAAGCAACTAATTTAACTTAAATTATATTCGCAATTGAAGTGTTTCTTTTATCCAATCAGAGTTGAAGTTTGGCCTTGATGATGTCAGCATTTTTCTGTCCTCTCATTGGTTGCTGAGAGGAAAACTTGCTACGGCTAACCTCGATGAGCAAAATGCGCCTGGCGGTGTTCATCTTGTCATGTCACAATACACCGTAATTTCCGGCCTACAAGCCGCACTTTTTTCCACATGCTTTTCAACCCTGCGGTTTATGTGCTGATGCTGTGCTAGCGTTAGCGTTAGCGCACCTGGTTATAAGCCTTGGTACACAAAAAGAGTTTAATGCTAGCGCTGCACAGTATATACCAAATGCTATTTCCTTTACAAATGTACTGGGTGAGGCTTACAACCAGGTGCACTCTGTACACCGGTAGTTACGGTAAATATTGAGTCAGAACTGCTCCAAACGATGCACCTCTTTATATTTCATCTTTGCGTTTCACGTATTTCTAATGGTGCGGAAAATTGCGACGTGATGGTATTCAGGTTTAGTTGGGGAAGTCTCCAGTGAGGACCCGAGTCCCAAATTCCGCTGATAAAAACAGAAACATGAGCTGATCTCGCTCGTGTCTTTCCCGTGTTAGGAGCGGAATGGGTGCTTGGGAAATACCCGGGTTCGAAACGTCCTCCTGCGCGCCGGCCTACAAAGACACACAGCGCAGCCTTAAACAAGAATTTGTGTTGAGCGACTGCACGTCTAATCGATCCCACAAGAGTCGTTGGGCGAGTGCGTGGGGTTTCTGAGGCGAATACCGGCGGAAACCACCAACCTAGCACGACAGTACAGTATTGATGATGATGATGATGATGATATATCGGTGGAGTCCCGCGGGGCCTGACGTTTTTAGCTTCGGTTCCAAGAGGAGGAAAGAAACATTGTCGCCTTTTGCAGTCTAAATAATGCAGGGCGGCCGTTGGCTGATGAGTGAATAATTCACCAGGGGAGCGGATCGCGATGTAAGACGCCTGCGCACCAGTGGCCGTAAAGATCACAGCAAAAAAAAAAAAAAAAAAAAAAAGACTCAATCATCCACCTATCGATCCATTTTCTGAGCCGCTTATCCTCACAAGGGTCTTGCGGAATGCTGGAGCCTATCCCAGCTGTCAACGGGCAGGAGGCGGGGTACACCCTGAACTGGTCGCCACCCAATCGCAGGGCACATCGAAACAAACACTCACGATCACACCTAGGGGCAATTTAGAGTGTTGCATGTTTTTGGGATGCGGGAGGAAACCGGAGTGCCCGGAGAAAACCCACGCAGGCACGGGGGGAGAACATGCAAACTCCACACAGGCGGGGCCGGGATTGAACCCGGGTCCTCAGAACTGTGAGGCCTACACTTTACCAGCTGAGGCCACCGTGCCGCCTGACACGTTTTCATATTTTCCATGAAAAAAAAATTCACACTGAATGAATAGGATATGCTCCAGCACTCCCGCGACCCTTGTGAGGATAGACAGCTCAGAAAATGGATCGATAGGTGGATGAATGAGTTGAAATTTTCCAACATTAACTCATCCTTCTGTACCTCCTGAGACTATTTGCCACATTTGGCAAACTCATATTTTTCATAATCCCGCATTCTCCATGGCACCATTCCCAAATCAATGCCGATACATTTAATACATATAAATCCTCTAATATTTCTTAATCAACATATTCCAACATCAGTCATCTTCACCACATTCGGGTCTGTCTACCTGTGTAGCGACAATATAATAGTACTCGCAGTCATATATTCTTTATCCTCCACAAAAAAAACCAACTAATATTAGTGCCGAACTGATGAGCTGGAGACGTTCAAGTGTACACTATATCTGTTTGACAGATATCCTGTTTTAAGTGGCCCTTCAATTGATGGAGAGTGACAACAACAAAAAAAACTCAATTTCATTTCTGTATAGTTTTATAAAATACAACGTTATGGGGTGTTATTTGTCCTCATTAAAATACATAATAGAACCTTTTTAGGCGGAGGCAGGGCGGCCTAGTATGAATGGAGAGCATTTCCATCAATTTCACTTGTATCTCAAGACAACTGTGGTTCAAATGCATTTCTAAATTGAATTAAAACGAGTGAATCCTGTTGCTCGCGTGCGTGGCCCCGGCAAGGAATCAAACTCGCAAATCAGGGCAGGACCCGAACGCTTGTGGATGCTAACGCACTAACGTGCTTACCCGCCCGCACGCACGCACGCTTGTACTCACATTCCAGGTGCTTCTTCTTGGGCGCCATCACTTCGTGCGTGGTGGCCTTGCACACCGCCCTCGCCATGTCCGAGCCCGTCAGCTGGTACTGGGCCGCGGCGATTCGGTCCGTGAGCGTCTGTCCCGACATTTGGACCCCCCTTTTATGGAACGCTTTTGTTTAAAAAATAATAATGATAAATCTTTCAACGATCTGTCATTAATCACCACGAGCAGCACACCAAACGGGCCTGTGACCTTCTTCCTGTAGGGGTAGAAAAATATCCCCACAAAATGGTTAATCTGGCATCAAATTAATGTTTTTTTTTATGATAAAAATGCGCTTTTGCGGGGGTCGGACTTACGTGGATGTGCGCTTTTCAGCACCCTGGCCAGCTCAAGCCCCTCGCTTATGTAACAAGCCGCTCTTTCCTCGCCCTGCAGTCCAAATCCTTCAAAAATATCACACGCAGCCTCCTTTTTATTAAAAAAAAAAAAAATTCCTTAACGGGGCACATAAATCAACGCTCCATAAGCGCGCCCGTTTTCCGCTTCGACTTTATTCCCTCGAATCGTCCAAAATGCGCGACGCTTTTTTTTCTGCGGCACCGAATGCGCAAAACGTGTGCGCACAAAAAAAAAAAAAAAAGAGAGATGGAGGGGGTGGAGCAAAGAAGCCACGACGGAAATCCCTTTTGTGCTTCCCTTAGACTAATAATCGCGATTTGGCGTCAATCACTGCGGCCCGTCGAAGGCTTTCCTCCGCCGGGGCAGACGACCGTGGACGCGGCGGGGTGACACACACACGGATCAGCCCACGCAGGCACACACGACACAGGCTTGGTGCTGTGCAGTAAATGACTCATAAATGACCGTGGAATTTGCAGTATTATTTGCAACGTATTATTGTTTTTTATCTGCTTCTTTTTAGCACTCTGTGTGGGGTTGTCACTTGACAGGTGTCATCATGTCATACCACTGATCTTAAAAATTAAAAAAAAAAAAAAAAAAAAAAAAGACTGGATTGCTCACTGGCCTCCAAAACTGTCGTCGCTATCGGCCATCTTGATACTCCCAAAACAACCATGCCGACCTGTGCGTTAATCGCCACTTTCGTGGCTGTGCGAAAACATTCCACAGGTAAATTAGAAAGACTGTTAAAGTTTGTTTCGAAAGGGTTTTTATGTGTTCTGATTAGCTTAATTCACTTGAACAAAGTTTTGTTCACGGTTGTTGTTCACTCTCTGCTTCACCTTTATAGGCCAAAGCTTTAAGTGATGTAAATATTTTTCCAAACTTCATCAGTGGATCAGCAAGAAAACCAATTTTCGGTGAAATTTTTGATGAATTTCATAATACAGAACACTGCAAATTGAATTTGATTTTCAAATGCGAGGAAATATGTTTACATTTTCTGTCTAGGACGTTCCAGAGAAAACAAATGAACAATGCGTTTAGCATATTTTCCCATTGTGAGTCCTTATTTCCAAAAATATATCGAACTGATTGACTTAAAATGTAATGTTTTTATGACAAAAAAAATGCTTATTTTTTTTTTCCATGTTATAATGATAGTGCTTCACATCGTATTTTGGGAAAAGTTAAGATATCACGGAAATCGTGCCCTTGGTAGTCTTTCCGTTGCACTTAGCCTTTTTTGTCTTACAAAATCAAATTAAAAATCCAGAACTGAAAAATGTCAAGCTCAAACGACATGTTTTAATTCTACTTGCCAAACTTTTGAGAACCCAACCCCCATAATCCAACCTGTAAACCATGTTCTCCACACGTTTGGGGATTACCAAGATGGCGGCCAACTAGCTTCAACCAATCCACATTCCGCTCGACGTGTATACGCGATCCAATCTTTTTTTTTTTTTTCAGTGTGTCATCCGCGGTACCCAGAAATGTCCGACCGCCTCCCTTTTTTTAAATTGTAAAAAAATAATAATAAAAAAGAGAAAACATAGATAACATTTGACTGTAAATGTCTTTTTTTGTATGAATTTTCTGCGTACTTCCACGGCAAATTGACGTCACTGTTTTACCCGGAAATGTCCATCCTCTCCCTCTCTAAGGCCTTAAATTACTTTATTTCTCAAATTTTTTGCCTCACTTGAGATACTATTTCGTTTTAAATCCTCGACTATTTTAAAATTTGTACATATAAAAAATTAATCCCGTGTGCTGGTTGTTTAACATTGACGAGAAGCATGTGTGTCATGTGATGTGACGTCACAGGAAATGCTAACTTCCCTCTCGTTCGAAAACGTCCTTTAATTTAATATTATATATTTTCTTCCCTCATCAAATCCACAAAGGCCATGGAAAAGTGTTGTTGCTTAGTAATTTTTATGAACAACTAAAATAAAAAGCAACATTAAGCGAAAGGCAGACTGCACCCTGAACTGGTTGCCAACATTTATTAAAATACCGTTAAGGTGTGTAATCAATTATGGTGAAATTGATTATATAATACAAAATAATTATTCATATAGGGGTTGAATCAATCAATGGTGTTACGTTGTGCTAAGCTATATAGAGAAATAAATGTCTTGAAGAAGAGTAGTGAATGGAGGAGGGATTGGAATTAAATTTTGGGGAAAAACAATCATACATTCGGGATTTATTTGAATTTATGAGAACAAGTAAATAATATAAAAGACTTGGAAACGCAGATATTTTTTTACGATGCAGTTGTCACAGCTGACCAAGAGGTAGCGACAATGCACCAGTCGAGTGTACAGAACCGCCGCAGAACTCCAGAAGAAGAAGCCGAAGAAGACGTCCCCGGAAGCTGACGTGTAAATTTTGCCACGCTGGAAAGAACAACAACAACAACAGGTAGTAAGTAAATGCGGTTGAAATCTGTGTGCGGCGACCGTCCTGGTTCGCTTTAGTTTGCAGGTTGTCCGGCGTTTTCGTAGCATCAGTTTGTCTTTTGGGTCTGCACGATTGAAAAGCGTTTAAGAGAGAATTTCAGCGAGTTGGGCGTGTCGTTCCCTGCTGAATGACTTTATGGAGTTTGAACTTTGCCTCTGGCATTGTACTTTTTTTTTTTTTTTCATTTTAATGTTATTTAAAACTAAACCGGGCCATCAATCCGTTTCCTGAAAAAATGTTGATCATTTTTTTTCAAATTAAAAAAAAATTGAAAATGTCTTGTTTTGATGAAAGAATGATAATGTGTTTTCTTTATTATTATAAATATATTTGTTTACTGCTTTAATATTATTTTATATACTATTATTTACTACTGAGAGCCTGAAATTCAGAGAATTCTGACAATTGAACGTTGGCCAAGGTCTCTGAAATATTAACCAATTATCAAATGTGAGTTAATCATTGCACCTGTGGTGACTAACGTGTTTGTGACGTTTGTCTCAGCCATGGCCTTCTTTGAGGACGTGTCAAAACTGTCCAGCGTGCACCCGAAACCGCCAGGGTTGAACTTGGAGTACGGCACTGCCGGTTTCCGGGCCAACGCCGGCCAACTGGATCACGTCATGTTCCGCATGGGCCTGCTGGCCGCGCTGCGATCCAAACAGACCAAAGCGACCAACGGCGTCATGGTCACTGCCTCCCACAACCCCGAGGTGCCACCACCCACTCCCCCCCCCCCCTCGAACGGCGCAAGTAAAAGTCGACGCCTTCCTCTGCCTCAGCTTGCCGTCGGTTTCGCAGGAGGACAACGGGGTGAAGGTGGTCGACCCCATGGGCGAGATGGTGGCGCCCGCCTGGGAGGGGTACGCCACCCGGCTGGCCAACGCGGAGCAGCGGGAGTTGATTTCGGTGCTGGAGGACATCGTGGAGAAAGAGGACATCGACTGGAGCCAGGAGGCCTCAGTGTTTGTGGGCAAAGATACCAGGTACAGGACAGGGTTGAAACGTGACGTTTACATACACCAGCTTTTTTTTTTTTTTTTTTCACCATCTGAAATCAAAAGTTAACTAAACCTTTGCTAATTACAAGAATCTTGAGGGAAAGATTTTTTTTTTTTTTTTTTTTATTCCTTGACTTCAAATTCAGCGTTGAGCCTTCCTCCTGAATCTGAGTAATGCATGCAGGAGCAGCAGCGCCAGTCTGTCACAAGCGGTACTGGACGGCGTGTCGTCGTTGAGAGGACGCAGCAAAGGTTTGTGTCGCTCACCCGTACGGTGCGTTTAACGGACACTACCGTTTAATCAAAGTTCTGCTGTGTCCGGTATCCTTTTTGTTTTGAAACTTGACTTGTCACGTCGGTCTGTCCAATTTAAGACTACGGCTTGGTGACCACCCCGCAGCTCCACTACATGGTTTGCTGTCACAACACGCAGGGCCGCTACGGCGAGGCCTCGGTGGAAGGATACTACGTCAAACTCTGCCAGGCGTTCATCGAACTCACCAAGAACGTATGTGGGATGGATGTGTGTGATAGAAGTACAAAAAATAAAAAAATCGTGACTGACAAAGAATTTCGAAAAAAGCAATGAGCTTGTTTTGAAAATCCAGATACCGTAATTTCTCCAGTATAATGCCCACCAACAAAATTGACCTAAAAAAAAAAAAAAAAAAATCAGGAAAACCTTTCTACCCATGTACAACGCGCACCACTAATTTTCTGCTAACTGTATGCTCAAAATATTTGGAATTATCTCTTTCTATTTTGCTGGTTGGTATTTTTAATGTTTGTACTTGTAGTGTTTTTTTTTTTAAAAAAGTCATCATCGTTGTTTCTGATGTTTGGTGCAGTCGTTAAAAATATGTTACGCTAACGATCGTAAAATGCAACCCCCACCCGAGGAGGTCAGAGTTCACGTTGGTGGCGCACATTAGCGTAATTTATATAAATGTGAAACATAAGACATCAAATATGTCAATGTATTTGAATACCCTTTTTTAACTACTCTATGTACCCTTATACGAGTATGCAATGTGATTGTATTTTTTTCATTTTTCATCCATACCTAAATATAATGCGCTTTTGGCTTTTTGAAAATATTTTTGGAAAAAAATGTTGCTTTATTTTTGAGAAATTACAGTAACTGTTGTCAAATGTCTGGAGGCAATGCCAAAAAGTCATCAGGAAATGAACTCATCTAAGTCCTTTTTTTTTTTTTTTTTTTTTTTTGCTGTTGTCTGGTGTGCAGACGCCCAACCGTACGGACGACCAGAAGCACCTGACGGTGGACGGCGCCAACGGCATCGGTGCGCTGAAAGTGCGCGAGATGGAGCACCACCTCAAGAGGGAGCTGCAAATTTCACTTTTCAACGAAGGCCACGGGAAACTCAACCACCAATGCGGGGCCGACTTTGTCAAAGTGCAGCAAAAGCCGCCCACAGGTAAGATTTTTTTTTTTTTTTTTTTTTAGCCTTTTAGGATTCATATACTGGAAAATATTTAATTCTCTTCGGGTTCCCGTGGTAATAGGTGTGAAGGTCCGCAGCGGCGAGCGTTGCTGTTCGTTTGACGGTGACGCCGACCGCATCGTTTATTACTACACCGACTCGGACGGTCGCTTCCACCTGCTGGACGGAGACAAGATAGCGACGCTCATCAGCACGTTCCTCAAAGAGCTGTTCATGCAGGTATGGCGTACGCAGCAATTTTTTTTTTTTTTTTTTTGGTGGCCCTGTGGTTGGGGTTGACGACTGCTGTTAATAAACGTTGCTGCATTTTCAAGGCCGGTCTAAATTTGAAGATCGCAGTGGTGCAAACCGCGTACGCTAACGGCAGCTCCACACGCTACCTGGAGGACACCGTGAAGGTGGGCGCATGCGTCGTAGCACCTTTTTGAAGGATGAACGAAAGCAATTTGACTCAACGGTGACGCTTGCATGCTTTTTTTTTTTTTTTTTTTTTCCCCCGTGCTGGTTCAGGTGATTGTGAGATGCACAAAGACGGGAGTGAAGCACCTCCATCACGCGGCGCAGGAGTTTGACACGGCCGTTTACTTTGAGGCTAACGGCCACGGCACCGTAAGCGACCTCCCGTGCACACCACCAATTTGCCGCTACCCATATGCTCAGAATATTAGGAATGATCTGAATTTATATTTTGTTAGGTTTGTATCTGTATTGTTTTTCAAAAAACTATCCGTTGAACAATCATCAATAGTAATGTGCATGTTTTTAAAAACCGAGCATTTCAATTGTGTGCGGTCTCCTTTTTTTTTTTTTTTTTTTTAAATGACCCCATGACACTCGTATTATATAGTTTGATCTCACGTTGTTTTGAAGCCACTTAAGCGAGCTATCGTCGTTTCGGACTGCGGCGCAACTTCCGGGTCGCCGCCATCATCTGTCACAAGTGATGACACATTTCTTTTAAAAGCAGCTGCACAACTAGCTGTTGTAGTCAACATTTTTTTGTCTTAGTTTAAGTTAAAACAAACTCATGGGCGGTCGTTTCTGATCTTTGGTGCAGTAGCAACGAGCATGCTACGCTAACAATTGTAAAATGCAAGCTGCCTGAGGAGGTCATAGAGTTCAGGTTACAGTAATATATGAAAATGTGTAACATAACACATCGAATATCATATCAAAATGTATATTTATACCTTTTTTTTACCACTCTATGTACCTGTATACAAAAAAAATGTGATTGTATTTTTTTTTTTTTTCATTTTCCCTATACCTAAATATAATGCGCTCTATTAACTTTTTGAAAAATGTGCGCATTGTTTTGGAGAAATGATGGTACATATTAGGGCATAATCCATAATCCTGCGTCAACAGATTTATGAGATAATGTATTGAACCCAACTTGCTTCCCATTGAGGCGCTCCGGCTCGTTTTGCCCAATACGGACCTAGCTTGCGCATATACCGGATTTCCATCCTTAGCCATGACACCCCCCCCCACAGTGACGGCGTCTGTTCAGGTGTTGTTCAGCAGCGCGGCCGAGGAGAAGATCAAGCGACTGGCGGAGGACGTCGGCGCGGACGACGGCAGGAAGAGAGCGGCCATTCTTCTGCAGCACACCATCAACGTCATCAACCAGGTTACCGCCTTAATAACGGCGGCGTCGTTCTTTTCACAACGCTGAAGTAACTCCCGCTGTGCGCGTGTCCTCCCGTAGACGGTCGGCGACGCCATTTCCGACATGCTGCTGATCGAGGCGATATTGGCCTTGAAGGGGATGACCGTGCAGCAGTGGGACGCCATCTACACGGACCTGCCCAACAGGCAGATTAAAGTCAAGGCAAGGAGAAATATGTGCAGCGGTGCCTTGACTTCCATGTTTTTGTTTTTTGTTTTAAATACCGGTTACGTGCTAGATTCTGATTCGCTCACACCTCAACAAAAAGTGGACGCAGAGGTTAATTACTGCTAGCATGGAGTGGTGGAACGGCGCTACATGTAGTAAACAAAGTACCGTAATTCCTGGCCTACAGAGCCCACCTGGTTATAAGCCTCACACAGTACATTTGTAAAGGAAATACCATGTGGTACATAAGCACACCGCAGCTGTGTAAAAGCCGAAAGTGCCCACATTGAGAAACGAGATATTTACAAAGAAAGACGGTACACAGAGAGTTTAACGCTAGCGGTGTTGCGCTAACGCAAATGCTAACGCTCGCACCGCGCTAACAGGGCGGGTTAGAAAAAAAACACACTGGTAAAAATAATTGTGACACGGCATGGACATGCTAGCGCAGCGCTAACAGAGCCGGTGTGACGGTCTGAGCCCTCCCCCGTGCTGGAAAGTCTCCCTGTGATGAATGCGCACGCGTTGCTAACAGGGGAGCTTTGGATACGTAGCAGACGCTTACTGGGAAATCTCCCGGTCGCATAGTTCCCCTTCTTCAACATAGAGGGAGCTAACATATGTTATAACCTAACCTTAAAACAAAAGTTGATGATAAAAAAGATGTACACACATGTTTACGTTCGCTGTCTTCGTCTTTCTGAGACGTCCACAGCGAACATGAACACTCGGCGACATGACGAATGGCACATGTTGAAGCATGGATGGGGGTGTTTCAGAATGGACGGAAATTTACAAAGTATACGCGTATGTTAATGCACATGCGAGTTAATCACAAGGAGACAATTTTCAGCACGGGGGAGCGCTCAGACCGTTACACCGGACCGGTAAAAGTCACTTCCTCGGCACATATATTCCACCCGTCTCACCTATTCCGCTCGAGCGCCTCCTTGCGGCCGTTTAGGGGAAAAAAATGCACAAATTAGCCGCATAAACCGCAGGGTTGAAAGCGTGTGAAAAAAGTTGCAGCTTAGGCCAGAAACTACGGTAAGGTATTTATTATTATTATTATAAATAAAATAACTATTTTTGTTATTTTCCCTTTTTAAACGGCTGATCACAGCAAAAGTGTTTCTACTCCATTTTTGGAGGCACTTAAGCAACCCTAAATTGTCTTTTTTTTTTTTTTTTTTTCCTCCACAAAATGTTCACTTTGGACTTTATTTTGTCCACATCACAATTGACAAGAGTAAATGTTAAGCATACGGCGTCGTCGTCTGTTCACGCGGCAGGTGTCGGACCGGCGGGTGATCGGCACGACCGACGCCGAGAGACGCGCGGTGAGCCCGCCGGGCCTACAAGACGCCATCGACGCCTCGGTGGGGAAGTACCGGCTGGCCCGCTCCTTCGTGAGGCCGTCCGGCACCGAGGACGTGGTCAGAGTTTACGCCGAGGCCGACACTCAGGTGAGGACGGCGTCTGTCTGCCTTCCGATTCGGCAATTTTGTTTACCGTAAATGTGTTCGCGCGTGTGTGTGTGTGTGTTTTAGGAAAGCGCCGACTCCCTGGCGCACGAAGTGAGCCTCGCAGTGTATCGCCTCGCTGGCGGGTTGGGAGAAGAACCAAAACCTTTGCACTAAAACGACAACAACTCTTGGGGTACACCTGATTGCAAATCGATACACCACTAATTTGCAATCACGCTTCTATACATTTGTTAGCCAAATAGTGTGCGGTTGATTTTGCTTTTTGTACACGACATGATTGTCGCGCCATCAGGGGAAGGAGTTTTACGACTGGAAAACGGTTTTCTTCGCACCTCGGATCTACTGTGTCATATAAATTTGGACTCAACACTGTGGCGTTCGAACCAAATGAATTGCTCTGTGATTTTCTTTGTTTTTAGCCCGCGTGATCGGGTCATTGGAAATCGCGTGTTTACATTCCCAAGTTCCTGTTTGGACTTGGCTGCTGAGATGAATAATGTAATAAACAGTTGTTTTTTTCTAAATTATTAAATCAACACTCCACTTTTTATACCTTGCTTGCTGTTTGTTGTTGGGGGGGGGGGTCACACACACACACACACACACACCACACACACACACACGATGATTAAGACATTGAGGAGGCTCACAAGGTAAGTACAGTAAGTAACTTTCTGCTTGTCCCATTAGGGGTCCCCACAGCTGAACGTTCATATTTGTTTGGCACAGTTTTTACATTTTTACCCTTCCTGACGCAACTTCTCTTGGGGAGTGGAGCCCCCAGTGAGATACGAACTCACAACCCCTGATTTACCAAACCAATGCTCTATCCGCTGAGCTGTGGGGCCTCCCAGGAGGCTCACGAGGTTTTTTTTGTTTTTTTTTATCCATCCATTTCCTGTGCCGCTCATCCTCACAAGGGTCAGCTGTCAACGGGGAGGAGGCGGAGTACAGCCTGAAATGGTTGCCAGCCAATCGCAGGGCACATAGAGACAAACAGTTGCACTCAAAATCACACCGAGGGGCGATTTAATGTCCAATTAATGTTGCATGTTTTTGAGATGTGGGGGGGAAACCCACGCAGGCACAGGGAGAACACGCAAACTCCACACAGGCGGGGGCTGGGATTGAACCCGGGTCCTCAGAACTGCCCAACTTTTATGAGGTGTTCATTTTGTTTACAGTGACAATGGAGCTCTCTTTGTTCCAACAGAAATTGTGATGGTACGCTCCTGCATGTCACTCTGAGCGTTGTCCTCCGTCTTAACCGTTCTACAAGAAGAGAGAGGAAAAGGTACATTGAAATCCAAACAAATTTGACAATGGAATGATGCGTCGAGAAAGCAAAGCAATTTGAAGTATGTTAGTATTCTGTATGTATGATGAATTTAACTGGTGTTAACGCGAGATTCTTTGAGACTGAAGGGAAGTGGACCAGAGACGTGACGTGTGTTTTCTCATGCTCTTATAATATCATGGTTTACTGATAAGAGCTAATTGACACTTCAGTCATCTTTGACCAGGGCAACCGTCTTTACACAAAAAAATATATAATTATAAAGGAAAAATCAATTCCGTCTGACCGGCGGAACCTTCCTTGACTCACTTGTTTCTTTCCGGACGTTTTTTTGCGTTACTCAAGTGTTTCCGGCGTCTACTTATTTACAGTATCAATCCATCCATAATCTGAGCCGCCCATCCTCACAGGGGTCGCGTGAGTGCTGGAGCCTATCCCGCCAATCTACGGGCAGAAAGCGGGCTACACCCTGAACTGGTTGCCAGCCAATCGCAGGGCACATAGACACAAACAACAACACACAAATCACACGTACGGGAAATTTGGAGTCTCCAATTGATGAATGTTTTGCAGCATATTAACGCAAACCTAAAGTCTTCTCTTCTACCTCGCCTGGTGCGCAATGGCTGGAAACTTCTGGCAAAGTTCCCACTAGTAAGTTTGAAGCCGCAAAACGGTCACGATACGATTTTGTATCTGTTGTCGCCGTCTTTCTGCCGGGGCCTAGCATTAGCATATCGCGGATAGCTAGCCGCCTGCACTCGAACTCTTACTACGAGAACAAATTGTGTTTTTTTTTTTTTTACTTAAACGCGACCATTTGGACCTTGAATAGAAACGTCACTTCAGCTTTGAATGTTAGTTGTTAGTTTTTTTTTTTCCAGAACAATCGACTATGCCCAGGAATTGTTCCAAAAATTGGCTACCGATGCTTATTTCAATATTGTCGCTTAATTGATGTCAAATTGTCTACTTTTCGCTACGACTGTGTTCGGAAATGATGTGTAGTTCACGAAATAGTGTTGTAGTTAAAAGGGATACACGTAGAACTAACATTTGAGTACTCAAGTACCGATGCTGACAACGCCAGTATCCTTTTAAGTTGTCATGAACCTTCTGGTTTATGTTTACTGTTGCCAAAAACTGGCCAGGCTGTGAATTGGCGTCGTAGTCCGACTATGGGTGCAGAAATTCGGTATTGGTGCTTCCCAAGTAGTGAGTATAGGTTGGCCACTCTCATGGTACCAGCAGCGTATCTTGAAAAGTAGTGCCCAACTCATAGAAACTGGGGAAGCAACTATGCTGTGATGCAAAAAAAAAAAGAAAAAGCTTTGAATTTTAATATGAGACATTCTTTCATTGTTATGGGGAAAACACCGTTAATGTACAATGAATATGAAATAACGACACACATCTCTGTCCAAAGGTCAGGTTATCAGGTTGTGGGGATATTCAAAAGACGATACCTCGACCATTTCTAAGTATGAATACAGTGAATAATTGGTTCTCAAACGTCTCCGTTGTGGAAAAAATTGGTTTTCGAACGAAAATTTCGAGAATAATTTTTGCTTCTGCTTTCAAATGAAAATCGGTACTCGAATGCCCCGGAAATAACACAACGCGCGCGGTCCGACCAGCTGACCCACGACGCCTGTTGTTATTGTGTATAATGCAGCCTCTGTCCGCAGACGTGTCCCGGTAGCTCCATTTGCAATAGGAAATATCGATTCGGTTTTTGGACATATCGCTTCTCGGACCACCGATTGTGGTCGAGAAGCGACGTTGACCTTTATGACGTTTAGATTGCTGTTGAAGCTGTGCTGACTGCGATGTGCTGTAAAATTCAACAAGAATGTCAGATGGCTTTTTTGCAACAGGGGTGTGTAGACTTTTTATAACTCCATTTACACCATTAATTTTGTGAGAAGTACTTAGCTCAAACCAATACAATGTTGTTGAACATTGATAGTGGACGACCACCCATCCGATGTTAACCCTTTACGTCATTTATGGCGAGCCAAGTCGTGTTGCAAATCCATTTTTCATCGGACTCATAAATCCGCAAGGTAGACGTGGTTCCGAACTGGCGTTGGGAAGTGTCTGAAATCCCCCAATTTTGTCTTGGCCAAGTCTGCAGTGGGTGCTGGACAAGCAGGACCTGATGAAGGAGCGCCAGAAGGACCTCAAGTTCCTCTCTGAGGAGGAATACTGGAAGCTGCAGATCTTCTTCGCCAACGGTTTTTAACCTTCTGCCGTACAAACACGTGCACATTTGTCGACACCGGATAGAAAAAAAAATAATAATAATAATTAGCCCGTCGGTTGCAACGTAGCAAAAGTCAGATTGAATTGCGAGTATTTTGAAATCATTTTACAAACCCATTTGGAATTTTTTTGGGGAACAAATTACTTTGATCTTCAATATTCAGTTTGAAGTACTCTAGATTTTTTGTGTTATGTATTCAATTAAAATGGATTATTTCTCATCATGAATTTGAAATATTGAAAACTTTTAGCTGTTTTTCCATTTTTTTTTTCATTTCAGAATTTGAAATGTATATTTTGAAATACTTTTTTAAATTGATTTGATTGAATTCCTTTTCAAAATATTTTATCAAGTCACTTGGGAATATACTGATTCAAAATATTATGTACGTATATATATATATATATTTCAGCAATCCTCTTAATTTACCCAAAGATGGATTTAGCTTTGTGTATGATTTTATTTTATTTTTTTATCCTTCCCCTTTTAGTGATTCAGGCTTTGGGAGAACACTTGAAGCTGCGGCAGCAGGTCGTCGCCACCGCTACCGTCTACTTCAAACGCTTCTATGCGAGGTAAGCCTGAGAAATTATTGTAATATTGGCAATATAATGCAGTAATTGTGTTGGCCTTTCTGCAGATATTCACTGAAAAGTATTGATCCAGTTCTCATGGCTCCTACCTGTGTTTTTTTAGCTTCGAAAGTGGAGGTATGGACATTTTTACTAATTCTCATGATTCTTATTGAGCTTTTTTTTTTTTTTATATATATATATTTTATGTCATCAATAAAAAAAAAAAAGGGAAAATGCTGAGTGGAAAAAGTTTAAATTGTACAAATAGGTATTCTTTGGACTCTAATGCAGGTATTTTTTTATCCTCATATTTTAATGTCATGTTTAATTAAACTAAATTAATTTAACTAAAATTAAATTAAATTAATTCTTTTTTGTAAAATAATGATTTGGTTCTCATAAAATGAATACTTTTTTCTGAATGTAGTTGTATCGCATCCTTAAAAAAAATTGTCATTCTTGTTGCATTTTAATTTGAAAGAAAATGATACCAAATTTAGTTCTTTACTCTTGTAAAATCTGAATATTTTCATAAATTATTACTTTTTCTCCCAAATTGTTTTCACTTATCTTGCAGTATTGCAAATTTAATCTTTGAGTATTATGACTTAATTTTATTAAAATGATACACTATTCCTGACAGTGTTTATAATTTCCTTGTAGATTTTTTTTTTTTTTTTTTTTTTGCTTGTTCATTTAAACTTTTACTAATGTTATGTTTATTCTCATATTATTTCAACTTTATGTACAGCACCTGTGTGTACTTTTTGTATCTTTTATGAAATTGTTTTGTTTGTTTTTTTTTTTTCAGGAATTTGGAGTGGTTTCCAACACGAGGCTGATATCTGCAGCCACGTCCGTGCGTAAGTCAGCTCGATGGTCCAACTGTTGACAGATGAAATACAGATTTGTTGTTTAATTTTTAATGTCTATTTTTTTTTTTTCTTTCAATTCCAACTAGTAAAAACAAGATTCTCATACGCCTTTCCGAAGGAGTTCCCTTACAGGATGAATCATGTAAGTAACGCGCACGCCTCCGAATGCGCCAGCGCGGTGTGAAGAGTCGGTTTCATATTTCCGCTGTCGCCACGGCAATGTCAGCGTCAAGCGGTTGCCACCACTCCGGGACGTCGTACGGAGACTGATGTTGTTGACGGCACGACTTCGTGTTGGCCTTCCGCTGTCTTCGTTTTAGGGATGCAGATGCCACCAAACATTTTGGCTTCCAATCACGTAGATGAGAGAGAAACAATCATCGTTAATTTTTCATAAATAGACAAATATTTTTCTGACAATTATAGCTCTGTATATAACATGTTTTTATTCATTTGACCATTTATTGAGTGAATGAACTATTTTTAAGAAGCTGGCACGGTGTCTCAGTCGGAAAGGGTTGGCCTTTTCAGTTCTGAGGTCCCGGGTTCGATCCCGGCCCCGCCTGTGTGGACTTTGCACGTTCTCCCCGTGCCTGCGTGGTTTTTCTCTGGGTGGGCTCTCCACTTTCCTCCCACATCCCAAAAAACATGGAAGATTAATTGGACACTGTAAACTGCCCCGAGGTGCGATTGGTCGTTCGTCTCAATGTGCCCTGCGATTGGCTGGCAAACAGTTCAGGGTGTACCCCGCCTCCAGCATTCCCCGTGACCCTCATGAGGATTAGTGGCTAAATTGACAATTTTGTCATAATTGTGGTGTGTTTGCAGATATTAGAGTGCGAGTTCTACCTGCTGGAGTTGATGGTGAGTGAGTTGCCAGTTACCGTGCACATTATTGAAAAAAGGTAGAAAGATGCAAAATGAAGTTTAAAAAAAAAAAAAAGTGAACGTAAATGATGTATTTTCGATGATGTTCATCACGTGTTCTTTTGCCGTTCCAGGACTGCTGCCTGATCGTGTACCACCCGTACAGACCTCTTCTGCAGTACGTGCAGGACATGGGTCAGGAGGACATGCTGCTGCCGCTGGCCTGGTGCGTCGCTTGCCCCCTTTTTGAATACGATTTTTTTCACTTTTTTAATTTTTGCAGTCATGCGTAGCTTCTCTTTCGACCAGGCGCATCGTGAACGACACCTACAGGACCGACCTGTGTCTGCTCTACCCTCCCTTCATGATCGCCCTGGGTACGTACGTACGACGCGTGCCCCCCCCCTCCGTCGGCGTTTTATTCACGTGGCTTGTCGTCTCTCGCCGCCAAAGCGTGCCTGCACGTGGCCTGCGTGGTCCAGCAAAAGGACGCCAGGCAGTGGTTCGCCGAGCTCTCCGTGGACATGGACAAGGTAAAGACTCGCGCACGCTTTTGAAGAACGCCAAAGACTGATCGTATACGATCAAACATCCATTTTCTTTTGACGCTCATCCTCACGAGGGTCGCGGGGAGTGCCGGAGCCTATCCCAGCTGTCAACGGGCAGGGGGCGGGGCGCACCCCGAACTGGTCGCCAGCCAATCGCAGGGCACACGGAGACAAACCGCCGCACTCACAATCACACCTAGGGGCAATTTTAGAGCGTCCAATCAATGTTGCATGTTTTTGGGATGCGGAGTGGCCACCCGGAGAAAACCCACACAGGCACGGGGAGAACATGTGTGGATAAATAACCCGGGACTAAAATGTTCGATCCACATATGACAACTCATTTAGCCCATTAATGAGCCTATAGATTTTTTTTAACCTCTAACACACAAGGGATATGTATTTAAACCTAATTTCAAAAATCATAAAATCATACCGTAATTCCCCGCCGACAGAGCGCACCTGGTTACAAGCCTCAGTACACAGAATGAGTTTAATGCTAGCGCGGGGCTACCGTTAATGCGCCGCTAGCGTTAAACTCTTTCTGTGTACCGAGGCTTATTACCAGGTGCACTAACGCCAGCGCCACGCTAAAGCTAGCGCTGCATCACCACATAAACCACACGGTTGAAAGCCTGACAGTTCTGAGGTCCCGGGTTCAATCCCCGCCTGTGTGGAGTTTGCATGTTCTCGGCGCGCCTGCGTGGGTTTCCTCCGGGCACTGCGGCTTCCTCCCACATCCCGAGAACATGCAGCACTCTAAATTGCCCCGAGGTGTGATTGTGAGTGCGGCTGTTTGTCTGCGTACCCCGCCTCCTGCCCATTGACAGCTGGGATGGGCTCCAGCACTCCCATGGCCCTTGTGAGGATAAGCGGCGAAGAAAATGGATGGAAGGAGTGTGTGTGATGTCACAAAGAGTTTGTTTAAAAACAGCTGGGATCTTTTAACTGAAGTTTTTTTGGAAAATGTAAATCGAACCCGGTCGTCAACGTCACGTGGTCATTTTTAGCCTCTTATTTTTTCTGACCCTCACATAAAAAAAAAATGTCTTCCCGCGTCGAGATCCTTGAGATCATCCGCGTCATCCTCAAGCTGTACGACCAGTGGAAGAACTTCGACGACCGTAAGGAGATCGCCGCCGTGCTCAACAAGATGCCCAAACCCAAACCGCCGCCCAACAGGTGCGTTTGATTTCATCAGCACAAAAAAAAAAAAAAAAATCCCCGACGAAGACACGTAAACGATGACCTCGGTTTGTTTTCCTTTTCCAGCGAGAACGATCAGAGCTCCAACGGCAACCAAAGCAACTCGTACAACCAGTCGTAGCGAAGATTTGAAGGAAGAAAAAATAAAAAAGTGGTCAGCAGTGGACGGCGCAGCACCGGAATTGGCCCGCCCCCCTTTTTTTTTTTTTTCCTCCACTGAGCAACTTTAGCGCTTAAAAAGTGAGGAGAAATAACGACCATGATGGTGAACGACAATCCTGACGTCCTTGAACATCACGCACAGGAGGCCACACTCCCTTCACACGACAAAACTTGATCACAAATGTGGGGGGGGCACACACGAGTGTAGCAATTGTGTGTCTTACTAACACGTGCGGGTGTGTAACTTGTATTTGTGTGAGAGTGTTTATGTGAATAATGTGGGTGTGTATGCGTGTTCTTGTCTCAGGGTGCACCGGTATTGTCCACTTATGATCCGTTCAAATCAATTGATTTTTAACCGCCCCCCCACCCCCATTTTCTGTAAATACGCCCCACGTTCATTCAATCGCGATGATTCCACTTTTTTTTTTTGACGCTTTTATTCCCTCGAACGTCAACGGAAGCTATTTTGATTGTACGTTTGTTTCAGATCTGCATCGATTTCATGGTAAAATCCTGTGCACAAATGCGTGAATGTGTGTGTGTGTGTGTGTGTACCGTTAACAAGGTACTTTTAAAGCCTTACAAATATGAAAGCTGCTGATATTTCATAGAGGACGCATTTTGGGTGTAAAACCACAGGTGTCGAAACTCGAGGCCCGGGGGCCAAATCTGGCCCACCAAATGATTTTATGCGGCCCGCAAAGGCCAATTGTGTTAACAGTTCTTGTAAAAATCTGTACCGAAATTTTCAATCCTCATATATCATAAATTGAAACATGGAGATATTACAAGAATTTGTGTGATACCAAACATGAACAATTATTGAAAAACTCATTTCTCTTGAGTTCTGATTTCCAAAACTAGTTCATGCATTTTATGTGTAAATATGATGAGGTAATTTTTTAAAGTTTTGACGGCTCTCTGAGGGAAACCGTAACTACAATGTGGCCAATGGGGGAAAAAAAAACGAGTTTGACACCCCTGGTGTAAACTGAAATGTTTTTTTTTTTCATTTTATTTCCCCTGGGGGAGGATT
The DNA here is from genome assembly GCF_019802595.1 of Syngnathoides biaculeatus. Classification (NCBI taxonomy): domain Eukaryota; kingdom Metazoa; phylum Chordata; class Actinopteri; order Syngnathiformes; family Syngnathidae; genus Syngnathoides; species Syngnathoides biaculeatus. The sequence continues at coordinate 8,558,367 of NC_084662.1, read as the reverse complement.
TTGCCTTACTTGTGGTCTTTTTCCCTCGTGACTCTTGTCACATGTCACTTGATACATCTTAAAAATCTGTGACATTTTATAATATTGTTTTTAAGTCATAGAGAATACAGCATTCCTTTTTTGGGGGGGAGGGGGCAGGGGGATTTTTTTTCCTCACTTCCGCCCATGTCCATCTGCTACATGACTGTTGTTCGCTTGAGTCTCAAAATGTTTAAAAGGGCTTTTTTTTTTTTTTAATTTCTTTTATCCCGACCGTAATATTCTCTCACCTGTAACAGTTTTTTTTTTTTTTGTCTACTTGAATGCTAATAAAATGTTTGCTGTACGAAATTTCGTGTGACTCTGAAAAGACTCAAATGGGAAATGCGGTTCTAACCACAGACACCAAAAAAAAAAAAATGGTTTTGACGTCAATCTTTTTGTGTAAACTCCAGGATATCATGGTCACAATAATTATTTTTTTTTTTTTTACTGCGAAGGGTCCAACCGGAAGCTCCTCGAGTTCACAAGTCTTAACTTGGCAGTCCCATCCAAGAAGGTGAGGAGCTCCGCGGTGTGACGGAGGATGCGGAGGAGCCCGCAGCGGGGACGACGAGCCTCGGCCCGGGTGCTCGTCGTATCCGCCGGCCTGCCGCCGTCGACCCCGCGGCACCCATGAGGCCGACAGCGAGGCGGAAAGCGGCCGCGGACGGCCACGACGAGCATGTCCTGCTGGCAAGTGGCCTTCGCGTGGACGCGGTCGTGCGCGGTTGACCTCGGCCGGAGCCAGAGCGCCTCGAAGCCGTCGTTTTATGGGGGAATCGTCGCCCTTCCACTGGGCGTCGAACGCGGCGCGATCATGTCGGCCTTGGGCTCCGACGCTTGGTGGCGGAAGACGCTCTATCTGACCGGAGGAGCTCTGCTGGCCGCCGCTGCTTATTTGCTGCACGAATTGCTGGCCGTCAGGTACCAACACGTCGGGGGGGGGGGGTTGTTGTGACTTACTGTGGCCAGGTTGGGCGGGGTGGGAGCGGAATCTACGCGGGAGATGGAGTCGTGCGTGGGCGTCTATGTCGTATGCATTTCATTTAACATTGATGCCAACTGGGTGGGAATCCATCCACCCTCCTCCTCCCCCCATGGCTGAAAATGATTTAATGCATTTACTTCCCGTTGTTTTCAATGTAGATGAGATTGCCAGACGGTTCACAGCATTTGGACTGAGCTTCCAAGATCCACAGAATTGTGTTCCGTGATCATTTAATTGTGAATAGAACACACGGGTTGACTTTGCAGACCAAAAATTGGCAATCGGATTGAGATGGAGACTTTGTGATGGCCGCTCCAAAATGTTGGCTTTGTTATGCTTTAGCAACTTTCTGACTCGTTTGGCAGGAAGCTTCGGGTCATTGTCAATTTGGAAATTTGACATTTGGACCCAGACTTTAACTTCCTGGCTGACGTCTCGAGATGTTGCCTCTCCGTTCTACTCACGATGTGATGTGCAGATCGTAAAACAACCCGACGCCGACACCCTCGTATTTCATAGTTGGGACGGTGTTCTCTGGGTTTCACTTTGTCGTAAAGTTTGCTACTGCATGGCGCGGTGGAGTGAAAGTTCAGAATTTTGGATGTTTGAAAAAAATATTTTGTGACTATTGTTCGCAGCAATATGATTTTAGCATTATTACCGTTATTTTTGGATAGATACTTAATCAAAACAACTGAGGCTTTGCTGTGCGCACTGCGGTCAAACCCAAACAAGTCTCAAGTCCAATTGCCATATTTTCAGAGCGAGAAAGTCGCTTTGCCCCTGTGAGGATCCACATGACGTCTTGCACGCTGTCACGTGTCAATCAAACCGAGAGAACCGCGAAGGATACACGAGGGCAAAAACGCAAATCTACCTTTATGGAGATGATCATCTGTTTTTTTTAAAGATGCACTAAACTAAGAAATTATATACAAAACACTAATTCCATAATAGGTGAACCGCTATCTAGCAAGGGAACTTTTACGTACTTCATCAATATGCCAATTAGTTTGGTTCGACTCGTAAAAGCTGTTTTTTGTGTCCCGGTTCGGTCGTCCCAGAAAAGAAGACGCGTTGGACTCTGCAGACGCCGTCGTCCTGCATCAGTTCTCCCGACCCAAAAGCGGAGCCCCGTCACTGTCCCCCTTCTGCCTTAAGACGGAAACCTACCTCCGCATGGTCCGCCTGCCCTACCAGGTAGATCCGATTTCTTCACCAAAATTGCCAAGATTTTTTTCCCCCCCCTTTTTTATACCGCTATATAAATACGTGTTTGAAAATAGAAAATATCTCCGCACAAAATGGCCACACGATCCCGGAGCCCCGGTCGCACACTACGTGTCAAGTCGAACTTTTTTGAAAAATTTTAATTTGTCGCCGCTCTGAAGCGATCGTGCGAGCGGACGATCCGAAGGGGAAGATGTCGCTTTGCAGCGTAAACATTGCGAGCTCGCTAACTGCGTTCGCCACAGCCAAGAAAATCAGGAAAACTAAAATCCAATGTTTTTGTGTTAAATGTAGCTGTTATTTAATTGTTTTTAATGACAAAGCTCATTTCTGTGGAAGGCGCAATAGAGCTCGTGCAGCTACGTCCTCAAATCACGTGACTTTCGTTTACGTCGCCGTATTGCCGGTCAAGCTAAGCATCGCTCAATGCTAAGTCGGTTGGAGACGAGACGGAAATATGTCTCGTAGCACGACGCCCAGAGTCTGGCCCGATACGCCAGACATTCAGAAGGTGAAAATAAACGACAATACATGGAAAAATGAGATAAACTCGGCAAAGAGGACCCATATTTCATGCCGATAAGAGATTGGACTGGTAATTCGCTTCCGCTTGTCTTGGACAACTGGATCTACAACATGGATCCGGTGAGTCGAGATTTACACGGAAAAGTTTGAAAGCGTAGAAAAGTCTGGACGCATACGCGTACTTTGTTGCTGGATCTGTTCTCATCCGGAATAAATCCCACACAGTGACGGTTTTGATGGCTCGTGAACGCGGAAGTGTGTTCGGCGACGTGTTAAACGTTGACGGAATCCATCGATCTTTTCAGATAGTATTCAATACAAATACCAATATTTAAATAAATGACAACTCGCATTCATTAACTATGACTGGAGGAAAAAAAAAAAAAAAAAGAGGACGGAGTCATCTCCACGGAACGTTACACGGAAGCGATTGCGGCCACACTTAACCTCCGTAAACCTCTGGGACAGACATTTTTTTTTTAATACGCATTGTTCTCAAATAAGACAACTTGGCATTGTTGATAAATAATAATAGTAATTTGAAATTGAGAAGAATAATTCCTACTTGAAATGAAGCGATCGCGACACGGGCGTGTGTGTTATTTTGGTCGGGCACCATCCATCACGTTTAATTGCCGAAATCCGTCGATATTTTCTGGGCTTTTCGGCTGGTGTTGGACGGAATGATCTCTTTGAATATCCGTCTCGTCTGTTGTGACGGCCAACAGCACAACAGGTCTCGGGTATTGTGAATATTCTGCCCCGGTTCAGTGTCCCCCGCGGGCTCTTTTTGACCGGCGATATAGCGCCGCGAAAATGTCGACGTCGCGTCCACGAGCTCTCTACGACGTTAGCATGAAGCCAGCCCGGTTGAACGGATGTTTAAATATTTCACGTGTAACTACGCTTGATTGGTGAGTTTTACTATGACCTTTAACCGCTTTGCCTCTTATTGGGAGAAGTTTTGCGTTTTCAAAGTGACGTTTGATATTAGAACCCGTCTCACGCGCAGAACTACTTCGACGGGGAGCTGTCGCCGCAGGGCAAGATGCCGTGGATCGAGTACAACCGGGAGCGGGCGTGCGGCTCCGACTTCATCATCGACTTCCTGGAGGAGCGACTGGGCGTCGGCCTCAACGGGAGCCTGACGCCGCAGGAGAAGGCCGTGTCCCGCGCCGTCTCCAAGATGGTGGAGGAGCACCTCTACTGGTGAGCTCGTCACGCGCCGCCACTTCGGAACGGCGTCGGCGTTCTTTCAATCGGAAACGCAGCTGTGCTACGTTATGGGATGTAGATGAGCTCGCCCAACCTTTCCCGTCCGCTTAGAAACACTTCCTAGCTCATCGGCTATTGCAAAACCTTCTGAATAGTTTTACGGTTTGGATCGAGTCCGTTAAAATACATGTTGCGTAATCCCAATACAAAATATGCATGTGAGCTGCATGTATTATTTTTGTTGACTTGGTGTCGCCGTCCTCAGGTGCTCCACTGTACAATCTGTGTGTCTTGAAAAGACCTGACATTAATGTTTAGCGATCGCTGCAAAAGTATTAACGATAGAGTGAAAAGTCTAAAATTACATTTGTACATTTTAAAATCTGTAATATAAGGAGGAACAACTGCTTTCTTTGGTTTGGTGCCAACGAGGTGTCTAGTTGTTTTGCATCTTGGTGCCAAGAATCTATGTTTAAGTGAGATGAATTTAGACAAAAGTAGTGCTTTCTTAGCGAAAATAATCGAGCAGCAATTCTAGGCATCCATCCATTATCCTCACAAGGGTCACCCATCCCAGCTAGCTTTGGGCGAAAGGCGGACTACGCTCTGAGCTGGTCGCCAGTCAGTCGCGCGCAGGGGGGGGGGGGGGGGGGATATCGGCACCGTCACTGAGCGGGAATCGATCTCACGCTGCCTGTGCCAAAGGCAGGCGTCTGTACCGCTACGCCATCAGTGACTCTTCAATTTTAAACATTTAAATTGGAGACTACCGCGACTAATAAGTGGCGTAACTGTTTATTTTTATTGCTTTCAAGTGATTACTGGGCGGCACTTTGGCTCAGCTAGTAAAGCGTTGGCCTCACAGTTCCGAGGACCCGGGTTCGATCCCGGCCCCCGCCTGTGTGAATTTTGCATGTTCTCCCCGTGTCTACGTGGGCTTTTCTCGGGGCACTCCGGTTTGCTCCCACATCCCAAAAACATGGATGGTCAAATTTTTGAGGGTTCTGAAAGAGATGAACGTGATTTCAGTGGGGGTGAATTGATTTGTTCCGCCTTCGGTCACGTGACCTCCCGGCCACGCCCACAGGACGGTGGCGTACTGCCAGTGGGTGGACAACCTGGAGGAGACGCGGAAAATGTTGTCCGTGAGCGGGCCGCTCAAGTGGATCCTGAGTCACGTGACCGGCGGCATCGTCAAGCGCGAGATGCACGGGCACGGGATGGGCCGCTTCTCCAGGGACCAAGTCTACGCCGTGATGGAGAAGGACATGCGCACGCTGGCCACGCTGCTCGGTGAGCGCCCCGCCGCCGGCGCCCCAAGTGGTTCCAACGAGCGCGGCGGCCGGGTTTTAACGCGGACCCCCCTCGGCCGTGTGCTTCCCGTTTGTCGCAGGCGACAAGAAGTACCTCATGGGCTCCGAGGTCTCCACAGTCGACGCCACCGTGTTCGGCCACCTGGCGCCCGCCATGTGGACTCTGCCCGGGACGCGACCGGAGCAGCTCATCAAAGGTGAGTTCTGTTATTTTACCACCTCTCAAAAAAATAAAAGCATACCTTCAAAATACTGCTGGGGGGGGGGGGGGGGCAAAACATAAATCCATAATAATCCATCATCCATCCATAATGATCTCGTCCGTGTTGTCGTCCAGGCGAGCTGATCAACTTGGCCATGTACTGCGAGCGCATCCGCCGGCGCTTTTGGCCCGAGTGGTTCGTGGACTTGGAGGACTTGCGCTACGCCGACGCGTCCGACGGCGGCGGGCCGGCCTCCGAGCTGCCCGACTTGGGCCTCTACTCGCGCACGGGGACCTCCCGGGACGACGAGGCCCCCTCGCGCCGCGCGCCGCCCGTGTCGCCCGGCAGCGACCCGACGGGCATCTCGCCGTACGACTCCGACATGGACACGGAGTGCTCCGAAATGGAGTCCCTCAAATGTTGACCGAAGTTCTGGGGAGGGAGGAGGCAGGACAAAAAACAAAACATTTGGGAAGTAACTTCTCCGCGTGGTGGCGCGTTGCAGCTACATGTCTTTGTTCCATTCGTGTAACCACGGCAACTGTTTAACACCATTGATGTCCCGTAGGGGGCAACAGCGCCACCTAGTCATGTACAGAAAAGACACGAAGATCCTCATCAGTGTAAATGCATCCATCCGTATAAATACTGTAGTATAGCTAGCCTGCAAATATAGACAGTAGGATTCCCTCGATGATGGTGGAAATGTAAATACTACTCCCCCCGCCTCCCTCGCCAAAATGTCCGCTTTAAACCGCTCTAGCGTCAGGACGACAAGCCCCTTGACGCAAAACTGCGGCCGCTTGATCACGTTATTTTATTTATTTTTTTTTTACATTTTTGCCTTATGTCATCCTGATTCACGTCGGGCCTTACGTTGTGTTAAACATCCATTCATCCATCCATTTTCTTTGCCGCTTATCCTCACGAGGGTTGCGGGGAGCGCTGGAGCCTATCCCAGCTGTCAACGGGCAGGAGGCGGTGGTGGTGGTGGTACACCCTGAACTGGTCGCCAGCCAATCGCAGGGTACATTGAGACAAACAGTCGCACTCACAATCACACCTCGGGGCAATTTAGAGTGTTGCATGTTTTTGGGACGTGGGAGGAAACCGGAGTGCCCACCCCGAGAAAACCCACGCAGGCACGGGGAGAACATGGAAACTCCACACAGGCGGGGCCGGGATCGAACGCGGGACCTCAGAACGGTGAGGCCAACATTTAACCAGCTGCCACTTAATTGATATTGATTTCTTATATTTTTGTAGCTTTGTTGTATTTTTATATAATTTATTTAAATTAATTTATATAATTTGATGTACTTTTAGTAAATTCTCATTTTATTTGTAAAACGCGCTTTTCTCTTGTCATCGACACGTTCACGCATTGATTTGTTGCTGCTTATTAATCTTTTTGTTTTTCGAGTCCGTCCCCTTGAACGGCTTCCCGTCGGCGTGATGTAACGTTACGAATGTATGTCGAGGCCATGGATTAAATATTTTACTCTTCGATGGTTCGGGAGGTTGCTAGTGTCTTCGCGCTAAACCCTGCCGAGGTCACAGCGCACGAGGAATGTGGAAAGCAATTATGACGGCGCCTGAAGAAGAAGAAAAAAAAAAAAATCGCAATATGAATAATACATAGAGGCATAAAGCAGATGGTGGCCTGCTGATTGGACGCAATCCAAACAACAACAACAGAGCGCCTGCGTTACGTAACACACCAGCGTCTACCTGGGCCTGATGTATAGCAGATTTGCTTTTTTTTTTTCAGTGTTGGCGCAACATTTGCCACCCTATAGGCAACGGATTGAAAACAAATGGTGCGGCAACACGTGCAGACAACACCTGTCACAGTCATTCAAATGAAATGAAATGAAAACGGGACAATGGTAGATTGGAAGCTTACTTGAATGAATACATATCTAATGTTCAAGTTCTATCGTGCTTGTCCTCATCAGAGCCAAGATGACTTTGGGACAAGAGGCAGGTACGCCCTGGACTGCCCAGTAGTCATTCGCACGGTACGTAAACAAAAACCCATCCACACAATTTAGTCTGAGAGGAGGCCCGAGACCACGGCGGAAGCCACGCAAGTGCATGGAAGAACATAAAACCATACGCACAAAGAAGATTCGAACACAGAACCTCAGAACTGCGAGGCACGAGTGCAAAGCTCCATTTCCATACAGCAATAACAATTCAAAAAATATGTCGCGTGGATTAAATTTGCACTCTCTAGACAATTTAGTTAGTACATTTTCTATTCATCCATCTATTTTCTTAGCCACCTATCCTCACGAGGGTCGCGGGTAGCCCTAGAGCTTATCCCAGCCGTCAACGGGCAGGAGGCGGGTTACACCCTGAACTGGTCGCCAGCCAATCGCAGGGCACACAGAGACAAACAGCCGCACTCACAATCACACCTATGGGCAATTTAGAGTGTCCAATAAATGTTGCGATGTGGGAGGAAATCGCAGTGCCTGGAGAGAACACGCAAACTCCACACAGGCGGGGCCGGGATTGAACCCGGGACCTCAGAACCCTTTACGAGCTGAGTAAACGTGCCGCTCATATGAATCATATCATCGCGTTGTTATTTCCTAAAGTAAATTCCATTCCTATATATTTTATGTCACAAATTCAAGATGAATCCAGTTGCTCGGCCCATCCTGCTATGGACGGCAAACTTAACTTGATGAATTCTAAAAGGAAACAATTGCTCTTCACATGATACATACAGTACATACAATTTTTTCAATTTAGCAAAGAAAAAAAAAAAGAGAACTGTACCAGAAATCTCCACTGGGTGGCGCTCGTCGCCTGCTTCTTTCGAACCTATGACGTAATGGGACAAGCACAAAGTGAGCCAAAAAACGGAAATACGTCAGAATTCAACGTAGCAAATTGATGACAAGAAATTTAATCACGAAACCCGCTTGGCTTCAAATATTTTTGGGAAATTGTGCTTTTGTCGCCTGATACAAAAATCTGCATTTTTCTGATATCAAACAACATCAATGTTGAAATAGTCCTAAAATTCGGCAAATGTGAACGTGTCGGGAATATGGAAATATCCGCCACGTAGGAATTTAATTAAATACACGGCTTATATTCTTATAAAAATGCGCTGAACGTTATTTGCAATAAAGTCAAAAAAAAAGAAAAAATCCTGCAGGTTCAAAAGCAACCGCACACCAAAAGTGTCATAGAAAACAAATCGGATTTAATGACAAAAAAGCATGTAGAAATTGTGCAATTGTCGATTTGTTTTTCTTTCTTTTTTTTTTTTTTCTTTTTTCTTCCTCGTCACAGATTTCAGGTCGATAAGTGTTTTTGTTTTGGTTTTGTATTCATGACCTCCCGCAAGGCGAAAACTCAAATTCAGCATTGAGGACACAAGATAAAAATAAAAATAATAATAATAAAACAACCGCAACTGTAATTACCATTAATATCGTTGACATTATAAAACATTGCTGGGAAAAATTCCGTCGATACATTCAGAGAGCTTTGTTGCACGGAAATGCCAAAATTGTCCTCAAGCTGCGTCTGAGTTTCCACATTTGAGCCCCAGAGTGACCATAATAGTCGTCGTCACAGAAGCTTCTATGAAAAATCATAGGAGCACAAATGTGTGTGTGTGTGTATTGCCACAGACTTGACAAATACTGTATCCAAAACGAACCCTGTACAAAAAACAAACAGCAGAAATCCAAAAACAAACGAATGCGGTACATCCCACAAAGAGTCTGGGTGAATGGGGGGGAAGAAGAAAAAAAGTAGCTGGCACATTACGAGGGCACGAAGTTCAGCTTACTTTTCAAATTATTACTGGTGGAAGTTATTATTATGTTGTTGATATTTTTTTCTAAATTGTCCTCCATCTTCATAGGAGAGGAAGGCAAAAATTGGGCTGGATTGCTTTTGGAGTCTCACAGAATTGGCTTTCTCGCTTGTATTTTTCTTTTTCTTTTCTTTTTTTGTGAAAAAAAAAGTACAGAAATAACAAACATCAAAAACACAGTGCACACAAGCTTGAAAGTATTTCCGTTATTATTATTATTATCATCATCATTATTATCATTATTATTATTATCATGACTGAATTGCACTGAAATACTATGGCTGTATCATAATTAAAAACATGGTCACCTGTAATGTTTTATGTATTCCTTATTATGGTTTTATACTTTATGTACAAACGTGGACCTAGCACAAAACTATTTTGTGTATTCAAGCAATAACTGAATACAATACAAAATAAACTGAAAATGCACGTGAGTATTGGTTATAGTGTAATATTAGGGTAATAAATGATAATAATATTAATACTAATATGTTGTTGCTGTATAAGTGACCATGGGAAAAGAGCAGGTGCAAGATTTTTACATTTTGAACGACCCTTCAAATATTAAATGCAATGAAAGGATAATTATAATAAACATTACCTTCCCAATAATAATAATAATAATGATAATAATAGCGATGATGCTGATGCTGGCTTAATTGTAAATGCAAAAGAGGCGCAGTTGTCTGCAGCTGTTTTGCGTCCGTCGGCGTGGACCCCCTGTTGCTTTTGTTCCACGCAAAGATGGCGTTTATTTACCCACTTTTTTTTTTTTTTTTTTTTTTTTTTACTCACTGCGGTTCCTCCTGCAGCCCACGCGAGAACACCCCCCCCCCCCGTCCACCCCCGGGCCACGTCCACAAACGACGCCTTTCTTCTTCTTTTTTTTTTTTTTTTGCTTGTGTGAGCGTGAGACTCCAAGTCCACACAATTTGGCACAGTGACGCACAAAAAGCGTTTGCGTGGCTCCCACGGCGGCGCGTAACAATAATTAAGAAGAAGAATACATCCCATAATAGTCGCCGTGAGTTCCGCAGCGTGGAGGGGCTGCAACTGTAAATCCCACTCTTGTCCTCGCAACATTATGATAATATTATTAGATTTTTTTTTTTTTTTCGTTGTTTTGTTCTGATAGGTGGAGGGCAAAAAAAAAAAAAAAAAAAAAAAATTTGGAAAGAACGCTCGGTGCGGTTTTTGGTCACTGCACCGGGGTCTGTCCTCCGTGGTGCGGGGGGCTGTCCCCGTACATGTCCTCCCCTCCGGGCAAGCCCCCTCCAGCGGGCGTCATTCTCTTCTCCTTCTGCCTCCTGTTGCAGAACCAGACCCGGACCACCTCCTTCTCCAGCTGCAGGCTGTCGGCCAGCGAGTTGATCTCGGCCGCGCCGGGTTTGGGGCACTTGAGGAAGTGGCTCTCCAGGGCCCCCTTGACGCCCACCTCGATGGAGGTCCTCTTTTTCCTCTTGCGGCCCTGCGCGGCGATCTTGTCCAGGCTGGTCGGGCTGCCCGACGTGGAGTCGGCCTCCTCCAGCCACTTGTTCAGCAGCGGCTTGAGCTTGCACATGTTCTTGAAGCTCAGCTGCAGCGCCTCGAACCTGCAGATGGTGGTCTGCGAGAAGACGTTGCCGTACAGGGTCCCCAGGGCCAGACCCACGTCGGCCTGCGTGAAGCCCAGCTTGATGCGCCGCTGCTTGAACTGCTTGGCGAACTGCTCCAGCTCGTCCGAGGTCGGCGTGTCCTCGTCCGAGTGGTCCTGGTGCTGGTGCTGGTGCTGCTGCTGCTGCGGCTGGGGCGGAGGAGGAGGATGAGGAGGCCCGCCTCCGTGGTCGCTCAGGTGCGGGCTGTGGCCGCCGTGCTGCTCGTCGTCCCGAGCCAGCGGGAGGTGGTGCGAGTGCGAGTGCGAGTGCGAGTGCGAGTGGTGCATGCCGCCTTGCTCCCCTCCGGGCATCATGCCGAACCCGGACTGCGAGTAGAGCAGAGCCTGGCCCTCAGACGTCGCCTGCATGGCAGCGCTGCCGGTGCGCCAGCATGCTCTGGCGTCGTGATGCGCGGCCGGGTGAGGGTGTCGCTGTTGCGCGCCGCCGCCGCCGCCGCCGCCGGAGTCGCGCAGCTCCTCGCGCTCGTCGTCGTGCAGCACCGGCTTGACGTCCTGCTCCCCGAGAGGGCTGGGCGGCCACGGGGCGCCGGCGTCCCCGTGGTGAGACAGCGCCGCGATCCACTGGTGCGCGTGATGGCTGAGCGGGTGCGCGCCGTAGTCGCTCTGGAGCAGGGCGTGCGCGTCCCTGTACTGCTGCTGCTGCTGCTGCTGCTGTTGCTGCTGCTGCTGCTGCTGCTGCTGCTGCTGCTGCTGCTGCTGCATGGTCCCGGACTCCGACTGCAGCTGAGGCGGCGGCGGCGGCGGCGGCGGCGGCGGAGGGCTGCCGGGGCTGCTGAGGACGCTGAAGTGGTTGGTCGCGGCGGTCGCCATCACCGCCCGAGCGGGGAGTATGAGGAGGGGGGAGTCAGGAGGAGCAGCCAGGCGTCTCTCTCCAGCATCTCCGGGGCGCTGTGCCAGGGGGGACGCAGAGGCGCGCACCTGTGGTCCGCCTCGCTCCGCTCTTTATTGGCCGAGAGTGGCTGACACATGTGGTTACCCCTGACAGCACCCCGCTCATTGGTCACGGGAGATTGTGCACGAGCCCCCCTCATCCCATCCCCTCGGATCCCGCTCCACTACGAGAGGTCCTGCGGCGCTACGGCGGAGGCAGAGTGTAAACACGCGCAAGGCGAGCCTCATTCACGCATCCCCGCCGGGATGCACCCGCCGGTGATCAGCTGCCAATCACCATTCCGAGCCGTCGCTTTTCCTTTGGAGTCTTCAATGGCTGCCACTCGTCGCACCATGTCCGAAAAGGAAAGTCGTTTTTTGGAACAACTCACACGCTGTTAATGATGCTATTGCCGTTGCAATTTTTTTTTTGCCCAAAGTGCACAAAAAGGCACATTTCTTCCTTTCCTTCTCCCCCCACCCCCCCTTCTTCCTCGTCCGTAGTCAAACACAAGGCCTCGGGCCCAGATCTGGCCGCAGAATTTTTTTGAGGCCCACGAAGCAGATAAAGTGTGCCAACTTCCATAATTTAATGATCCGAAAATAATAACAAATAATCACACTCGTTTTTTTTTTTTAAATTCAAAACCAGCTTTCTGTCAATTTCTTCTATGTAATACTAGGATGATTAAACATGAATATAGCTTATAACGGGCCCCTGAGAGAAACCTTAACTACAGTCTGGCTACAACAAAAATGAGTTTCGCACCCGTGGATCGTCCCATCCGTAGATCCTACGCCAAACGTTTCATAAACACAGAGGATACAACACAAATTGTTCAACCTACATTGGGAGATTTCCGCTTGCCATGCAAATATAACGAATAAAACCCCAGAGGAAAATGATTCCAAAAAATGAACAAAATTCTGAGATTAAAAACTTCTCGTTTTTGATGGTTGCAACACAACCTGAATTCGTACAGAAGTCGGAACTTGTGAAAGTTTATCCTATGCTAATGCTAACCAAAAATATATGCCTAGAAACACTTGTAGGCCACAACCAACAACAATCAAATGATGCCGAGTGACTGCATACTCTTGATTCCATTCCATTATTATCTCGCTAGTCTACTGGAACCTCGAGTAATTTTGACGTTTATATTTTGCGGAGTGGGCCTAATACTCACCCTTGTGGAACACCAGCATTTGACACACGCGATTTTGACATTAATGAAGCGTATAAGACAAATATGTGGACTGAACAGTGAGCCTTGAGCAACACCACCAGTTTTCTACTGTAACGACAAAAATTTGTGATATTTATGTAGCATATAATACCGCGGAGATTGGCTGGCGACCAGTTCAGGGTGTACCCCGCCTACTGTCCGTTGACAGCTGGGATAGGCTCAGCCACTCCCCGCGACCCTCGTGAGGATAAGCGACTAAGAAAATGGATGGATGGATGGATGGATAACACCGCGAGTTTTCGAGCGTATGAAGGCTTCGGTTTATGATGGCCCTGCGGTGCCAATTCAACCCAAATTTGTACATGATCACAATTACAGCTAATATCCGGATATAAAAAACTTCCTTTTTTTTTTTGCCCTGAATATAAACAAAATGAAAAACGTGAAATACGGCCTATACTTATGACCGCATATTCTTACACCTCTCTGCGAGCTAGTTCATTCCGCGCCATTCCTAACCTTTCAGTGCTCTTCTCATCTCTAAAGGGATATTTGGAATATTTAGCCACCACTGGAGCCCGTCCGTGAGCGAGACTTCCAGCCGGCTGGGCCGGGCGGCGCTCGTCCGGAGAGACGAGCCGCGTGCTTCCAAGGGCCTTTTGCCCCGTTGCCATGGCGAGGGCGCTGAATGGAACAACTACGCCCACGTCACAGCTGCAATCGCTCTTCTTCTTCTTCTTCTTCTTCTTCTTGTCCTCCTCGCCGCCTTCCAAAAGGGCCCGTTGGGGGCTGTACGCTCAGGACAAATAATGGCAGGGAGGACGGGGAGGAGGGGCGGGGGGAGGGATAGTGTTTGCTCAGGGCAGCGAGGGGGCAAAACAGAATGGAGACCCTCGGCCCACCGTGCCCTCCTCCACCTGCTTGTTGGCTGAACTTTGCCATTGTGGCCCTTCTGTCCTGCTAAGCTCACTGAACAAGAAGAGGAGAACATTTCTTTTGGAACAAAATTTTGACCGATTTTCACAGCTAGATGCAAAATCAGCCTTGACAGAGATAACGTAGTTCATCATTGTTGTTGTTGTTGTTGTTGTACAGACCACCACCCCCACTCCCCCCAGAGGGAGCAATGAAGTCAGGCTAACAGGCTAACGCTTGAAATCTCATTGAATCTCGCACCCTCAACCTTGTGGACACTGGGCAAAGACAGCCGTTTTTCTTCTTCTTACGTTTTGTGGGCTCACGCGTGATCGCTTGAAATTTCGAGATGGGCAGCGCAACAGATTCCTTACGTTTGCGGCATTGCAGCGATGCACACAACACGACCAAAACTGTTAAACGCCACATTTTTTTTTCCCTCACGTTCTCTCCCACGCAAGACTCATTCAGCTTTGTACTTTGGCCCGGTCTCCCGTTGTGGACTCTGCCTACCTCTGAGCCTCCCGCTTTGTCCTTTTCCTTCTGTCCCGGAATCCCGGTTCCGCCTTGAGTCTTTTCCACTGTTGGTTTTGGGTCCGTCCCCGCCGCAACAACGTTGCAGCATGACTTTCGCTGTTGCCCTACCGGTGGACGACGGACGTGGAAACACTAACAACGCTCAGTTCTTCTTCTTTTCCTTTCGGCTTGTCCCGTCAGGGGTCGCCACAGCATGTCATCTTTTTCCATCGTGCCTCTTCCTCTCCAACGCCCACAACATCCATCAACCATTTCTTTGGTCTTCCTCTCCCTCTTTTGCCTGGCACACTCCATCCTCGGCACCCTTCTGCCAACATACTCACTCTCTCGCCTCAGACCATGTCTAAACCATGTAAGTCTCCGCTCTCTAACCTTGTCTCCAAGACATCCATCTTTGTCTGTCCCTCGAACGAGCTCATTTCTAACGCGATCCAACCTGCTCACTCTAAGCGAGAACTTCAGCATCTTCATTTCTGCTACCTCCAGTTCTGCTTCCTGTTTCTTCCTTCATCGCCACCGTTTCTAATCCGTAGACCATGGCGGGCCTCGCCACTGTTTCATAAACTTTTCCCTTCATCCTAGCGGAGACTTCTGTCGCATAGAACACCAGACACCTTTCGCCAACTGTTCCACCCCGCTTTCTTCACTTCTTTACCACACTCTGTCTTGTTGACCCAAGAAAAAAAAAGTATTCGGGAGAAAACCCAAAACATAACAGAAACGAAGAGGTTAAATGAATCCCGAAGGACAAAAATAATAAATACAGTATTTAACCTTCGCAGAGGGGAATTGTTCATATTAAGTCATCTACACGTGTCAAAAGCAATAAAACGACGCCGGGCTGATGCAAAACACAGGGAGGGCTAATTAATAAACGTGTTAAATCAAATCCGGGCGAGGACGTGCTGACGGAACCGAATTGCGGGGGGATCAAAAGAACACTGCTTTACGATTAGAGCGTAATTCCCAGAATCACCAAATGTGTCGCCGGGAGCTCTTGCGGGGGCCGTGCAGCCGAGAGGAGCAAAACATATTAGCCTAATAGTCCAATATGCAAACTACTGGCTGCCCAATTAGGGGACTTAATAACGCATAAACGATGCCAATCCCGTTTCTTACACAGCGAAGAGGTCACCGTTAATTCGAGTCAAAGGACTGGCTGTGCTGTCGACGCACACACACACACACACACGCTGTGTCCGCCTGTTGTTGTGTGTCCAAGAGTGGCTTAATGATGGAGAATCTGAGCGTTAAATTAACACTAATTAAATAGCCCCAATTGCAGCGAAGATTCAATTTCTGCACAGGACTAATGGGCCCAAGTGTCCCCCGACTGTTTGTCGGATGTTTATGATTAAACGCACACAAAACAGAACCGGAACAATGTTGCCGGGGTTCTTTTAAAAGGGGGCATGTGTGTGGCTTCTTTCCAGAAGAAGTTTACGGGCCCGAACGTTTGTGCGGATCGCTTGTAAGAAAGCCCCATTTTGGGAGCTTTCGCCTTTTTTTGTTTGGGTTTTTTTTTTGTGTGTGTGTGTGACCGGCTCGTGTCCCTCCCCCTGTGGGAACGCAAATGCTGGGCTGACTGGAGCAAAGGGTGTGTGTGTGTGTGTGTGTGTGTGTGTAGTTGAGGGTGGGTGGGGGTTCTTTTATGCTGCTGGACACACGGAGATAATGGCCATTCCTCCACAGCTGGCCCACACATTCAAAGCCGGAGTGCAGCTTGGAGGATTCCAGCTTTAACCGGGCCTTTGTGGCCGCTAATTACATCTGAATGCAAAACCCGGAGAACTCCCCGCCTCCCCCCTCCCTCGGTCCCCCCCCCAAAAGGGAAAACCTGTGCAGAATACCCCAAACAAGCCGTTAGGGACGAAGCAGAGTGCACACACACACACACACACACACACACACATGCGTGCGCACTCCTTCGTTTCTCCTAAATGTGGTGTCACACACACCAGCAGGGGTCTCTTCAAAGCGTCTCACACACATACACACGCACACACACGTGCACACGCACACTCGGCATTAGATCACATCTCAGCGTGCCGCCCTCAGAAGAGATGAGGAGGTCTTAGCGGAGTTAAAGTTGAATAGAACACACACTGAAGAGCCATTCGCCACGAACGCACCCCCCCCACACACACACACACACAATCCCAATCTACACTCGTTGCCGTGCCCCAAACTGCCAGCATTTGGCTCCATCTGTGCCCCCCGAAACATACATTCTGCACATCACAGATTTTGACTTATCGGGGTTCAGTCTGGAGGAACATATCCTTCGCTATAAAGTGGGGGTCCCCACTGTTTTCTATCAGGAAAGCGGCTTGAGAATCAGAACAACTGGAAGTGTGTTGGAATGGAATAAAGGTTGGGGGGGGGGGTGTGGTGGGAGAGCATCGGAGTGGCTCGGCTGGCCTTGAGGTCACGTTGGTTCTCTTTAACATTGATTTACTCTTCCTCCCATTTATTTCCTTCTTTGCCTAGATCTGCCTCTCGGAGGACAAATGGAGGAGAAACATCAAAGTGGCACACACACGTCCTCCATCGTCCGTGTCGCACCAATCAAGCGTGGCCACCCTTTCGTTGCATCTATAAATCCCGTCCTGCGGTCCCCACGGCCCCCCCTAACGGACGTCTCCCGTTGGATGGCGTAAGCGCCTTCAGAGGACCTATAAAGACATAAAAGGAGGCTCCCCGGGTTCCTCGGACCGGTCCTCGTAACTCACCGGCAGCCGTTTTTAGTCCGTGCGCACCAGTGTGTCATCTGTGCTTTACAATGTCACATGCAGCAAAAAAAAAAAAAAGAATAAGCGCTTGGGCGATATATATATATATATATATATATATATATATATATATTTTTTTTTTTTTTACAGATGCAAACGTGAGTTGGCTTCGGTGTGGCAAATTGCACGGCCTTGGGTCGCCTCGGCGTAAAATACCAAAAACTCTCAAGACGGAGGCCGGAGGAGGAGGCGCAGGTAAGTCGTTAAACCGACTTGAAAGCGCGCCGCCCCCGATCGATAGTCCCGGGCTGAGCGGGGATTAAAATCAGGCTAAGTTTTCTGCGATCGATACTGATGGCTAACCCCGGGGTTAAAACACGAGTAAATCTCCATACATGTCCATGCGCAAGTCTGCACCGTGGCCTCTGCGGCAGATAAATCTGCAGGCTGCCGTGCAAACGGACACGCACGGAGTTGATCCGGTGGTTTTCCTGTTGAGACGCACGCCGTACCGACGCAACCGCTCAAGACGTGGGTCGTAATCAATTAGTGAATCAATCGGGGGTTGAAATCGCAGCGCTTTGTTTTTGCATTTTGGAAAATTGTACGTCCAATTTTGTAGGAACAGACAAGACATTTTTGTGACGTTTGCAACTTTCCAGCATGGTTGGGTGTCCCGACGAGCATTCCACGGCGCTGCCTTGAGATATGAGCGAGTCCGTCGACAATGTTTTGGTTCTGCTTTGACTTCCAAGTGCAGTGACGTCAACTAAACCAACCAAGCATTTTATTGCCACTAACAGGTGCCGTTTCCCGTCAAACGAAACGTAAAACAAAAACAATGAATTGTTTTGTTTTTAAAACATTCATTTTTGCTTAACCTTTCAGTCTGCTAGTTTAGCAATAATGCAAAATAGTTGCAGTGCTAAAATGGACTGAACACTGTTTTTAATTAAATCACTCATTTATGTTTTTCTAAAGTACAATACTATTTGCCCTTAATAAAATACACATGACAATTTCTGTCATTGTTCTGGTGGCTGGAACACCAAGGCTGGAACAGATTAATGGCATTTCCATCCGTTTCAAAGGGAAACGATGATTTGAGATGATACTGCATATTATTTGTATTGTTTGGGAAGGGTCCATGAAGCCCCGTTGCGCTTGCGGTGCGCGTGCCGCTACTTTTGTCCGACACGTGCGGAGGTCATCAATGGGTCACTTTTGCCAGGAAAGGTCAGAAAAAGAAAAATCAGCCAAACGGACTAATTGTTATGTCTCCACTCTAAAAGCAGCGGACACCATCGACTGTTTCACACTCTCAAGTTTGAGTGACAGCGGCGCTCGCACATATTTTACGAGCACAGGTCTGCATATCAATCACCGATTGGTGATCGATGCGACTGCAAAGCGGAAGAAAACAGAACAAGTCCACGTAATTCGGTCTAGGTAAAGACGGACTGCGTGGTTCGCTCAGGTGAACATAAACGTAATGAGTGACTTATCAAGATTCCCAAAATATTTATGCCATCCACCACCCCAAAAAAAAAAACAAAAAACAAGAGTAGCCTACTTTTATTGGGGAGTCACTGATGGTGTAGTGATACACATGCCTGACTTTGGGTTCGATTCCCGCTCAGTGATGGTGTCGATATCTCCCTTACGACTGATGGGCGACCAATTCAGGGTGTAGACCGCCTTTCGCCCGAAGCTAGCTGGGATAGGCTCTATCATTCCTGCGGCTCTTGTGACCGAAAGTGCTTATTAATGGCTCTGGAAAGGATGCAAAACCTTACTTTAGGGTTATTTGAACTTTTTTTTTTTTAACAATCAGGGCTCAAACCCCGACAACCTATGACCTCTAGGACTTGATTTGACCCCCCCCCACCACCACCACCCCACAATGTGTCTTTTCTTGAACCTTAACTTGCAGGCCCACCGGGACGTGTAGAACCGCACGAGCCACTCGCAGTTAATGCAAATCGCCTAACAAACTGTTTACCTTTATGGAAATGTCAAAGCGCTGATTGACTGCTGTACTGCTTCCCGTTTCCTCCCGCTCATTACAAGTGTCAACCGCCGCTTTAGATGCTCGCTTTACACGCCTGTTTTCCACGCATCTCAAACGCGTTTCATCAATTTGGAACGCACCATTTTGGCTAGGAGGAAAAGACACGCGCGCACGCGCAGTCACGTAGACAAGCCTAACCAATTAATTTGCAGCTCGGATCTCGAAGTCTCACTGGAGAGCTGCTATGCTACATGTACCGCCAGGCTAATTTGTGCAGCAGGTCGGCGTTAAATATATGCATGAGGCTAATTCGCCGAGCGGCGTAGCCCGGTAGAACGCGGCGCTAACTCCCATTAGCGCCGCTTCTGCCTCCGGTGGAAATCAACACAAGCCTTTGCAAGCTTTTTTTTTTTCCCCCCCTTCTTCTCCTCTCTCGCATAAAGCAAACAAAATTAAATTTGCTTCGCTAAATCAGAGAGTGGCGCCAAACGTGCGACTCGCCTCCCTCCCCCACTTTTGCTAGCGGTGTCTGTCTGTTGCTAGCCCTCTCGTAGGGATAAATTACGCCGGCGTCATAAAAGAGCAGAAAATTACAGAAAAATGGAGAGGCGGGCGGGAAGGGGGGGTTTTGGGGGGGGGAAAGCGAGGGATTTCACTCAAGTGGGATTCCCTTTCCTCAACAATCCCAGCATGCTTTGGCTTGTGTGTCTCCAGTGCTTTGATTTTCTGCCTGTCTTTGCGTGTTTCTCCATGACACCCCCCCCCCTCCCCCCTCACAACCGGGCGAGCCACCAGCCCTTGTTTGGCGCCGCAGGATGCGCGTCGTATTTTGTTGTTGTTTTCATCACTTTGATTGCGCTTGTTCGTGGGGGGGGAGGGGGGGGAATAAGTGTTGTGATGCGTGCCAGCAAATAAATACGTGGGGCACGCGCGAAAGCACAAAGCGATTTGTCAATTCCCCAATTGTGTGTATGTTGTGTGTGTGGATTGAAAAGGGGGGACTAATAAAGGGAGGAGAGCGAGAGAGCGAGAGAGAGAGAGAGAGAGCGAGGGAGGGAGGGAGGGAGGGGGGGAAAAAAAGGCTGTTCCTATTGAACTTGACCCGCGGGCCAGATCAATGCGTGTGTGTTAATGTGTGTGAGAAGACAGCGACGGGGGTGTGCATGCGTATGTGTATGTGTGTGTCGGCATGCGCCGGCCGACGGGTGAGTGCGTGCCGCCAGATCAATGCGTCTCTCTACGCGGCGGAATGAGGGAGCACGCTGATTACCCGAGAGGAGGGGGGGGCGGAAGGAGGGATGAGGATGAAGGAGGGAGGGAGGGAGGTGATGAGATTGAGGAGAGGACAGAGCCGAGAGCCGCGAGGATCAGCCGCGAAAGAGGGAGAAGAAGGGAGCTCGGCTCGTTTCATTTTCACCCCCCCCCCCCCCTCCCGCGCAGCGTGTCGACACATTCCGCCAACATTCATATCCACAGGCAGATGGCTGGGATCAGCCG
This sequence comes from Syngnathoides biaculeatus, assembly GCF_019802595.1. Classification (NCBI taxonomy): domain Eukaryota; kingdom Metazoa; phylum Chordata; class Actinopteri; order Syngnathiformes; family Syngnathidae; genus Syngnathoides; species Syngnathoides biaculeatus. The sequence goes on along the minus strand of NC_084662.1, from coordinate 8,537,622 downwards.
GGAAACAATGTGAAAAGAATGGCAAGATGAGGAGTCGGGGGGGCCTCCCTGACATGCGTCTGTCCTCCCTTTCGCATTTTGCCTGAAACAGGTGTTTTTAATGTCAAGATGGCAGGGCTGCAGCGTTATTCCTTAACGCAAACCAACAATCGGGCCTCACTTCCGATCAAAGGCAGCAAAAGCCCCGATTGTCAAAAGTCTGGGAAGGATTATCCTGCGGTCAACTATTTCACAAAGTTCAATATTTCCGATAACAAATGATCAAGAGCGAGTCGGGACGGTCCGCCGACCCGGGTTGCTTGACGTGAAACGGAACGACAGCCAATTAGGATGCTCGCTGAACCTTCCGCTGTTGTCGGGCAAAAATAAAAAAAGCGCGAGTGGTCACGTCGACTGGATCGACAACGCAATCGATGGCGGTATCGTGCCCGGTGGAGACGCGGGGGACCGTTACGTCGAAAGCCGGACGTTCCGAGACCGCAACGCAAAGAATTGCTTGAGCGAGGGCGGTCTGGGAGTCCAAAGTGACCGCAACCCCCCCCCCCCCCACCACCACCACCACCTGTCATGAGCAAGGCTTAGCCAATGCCAAGAGGGGCGTGGTCAGGCCGCTGCTCTGGGCGGTGACAGCAGTTTCATATTCAAATTGTAATAGCTGGAGTTTTTGTCACTGGCATTTGCCAGTTCGTTGCCTTGCATTACTGAGTTCCATTCACTGCCTGTGGGATTCACAGCTTCTACGCGTAAGTTAGATTCTGTGCCCTTTTGTTTGATCCTGTCCTGTTGAGTTTGTTAGTTTGCCCCATAGTTATCGGACCTTGCCGCATGTCTTTTGGAACCCGCCTAGCCCAGCATTTCTGTGCCTCTGCCTTGTCGGACTGCTACGCCGTGCATGACCCAATATCCGCAATAAACCACATGAACATTATGCCTCTGCCTCAAAGTCCTGCATTTGGGTCCACCCCCGTACACGTCGTGACACCGCCAAAAAAAAAAAAAAAAAAAAAAACGCTCCATATGCTCATCTTTTCGATATCTGCCAAACGTGGAAAGCAACAAAGCGTCAGACTATCCTCGGCAAACATTTGCAGCTGACACTCGACCTCAATTTGGGCGACAAAGTCAGAAACAAAGAATGCCGAGAAGGGAAGAACACGCTTTGCAAAACAACAGACAACGCCCGTGAACAAAGACAATTACACTTTCTATACTCATTAAAAATCTGATAACTTTCCTGTAAAGGTGTATTATCAGAAAAGTAGCTCGTTGAAGAAAGGATGAAACCCCTGCTATTTACTGTTTTGGTTTGTGAAAATGACTGCTGTGAAGAAAATCTATTGAAACAACAAAGCTCGGACACTACTCCAAATATGCCGAGGTATATCCAGGTACTTTATCGAGTATGTGGTTAGGACAATGAAGGCTCAATCCTCTGCACTGCAGGGCTTCCCCATCTCTCTCTCAGCCTGGTTCCCATCACGAGGAGCACTCCTTGCAACCCCCCCAGCCCTCCACCCTACCCCCCGCGAGCATGACGAGGGTTCCTGGAAGCCTATATTCCCCCCCTGATGTATTTTCTATGTGCACAGCCTTGGAGAATTGCAGGCAGCAGCTCACTAGTGTAAGTGATGTTCCTGTAGAAACCCCCCCCCCCACCCCCAAAACCCATCCTCCTCCAAAAGCCACCCCCACCCCATCCCCACCACTAAAAAGCGCCAAATGCATTCCAAATGAAGATAAAACGCTAAACGCTCGGTATTTATGCGGCAATTTGCTCGTCACTCAACGCGGTTTACGACACTTTTACGCCCTCGCGCGCCGACGCGCCGGAGCGCCCGCCGGCTCATCAATAACACTTGGGCGCGCGAATCCGTTTAGAAGGGACAGAGAGCACTTATGGATTTGTGAATGGTAATACAGCATGCGCTAAAAATACTCGCGGGGAAAAAACGCGCAAACTGTCAACTGTCGATCATGCCGGAGCAAACGGCGGGCAAAAGAGGCGACGGGTGGTTGGGAGACGACCTCAGCGGATCCCGCCGGGCACCACTCCGATCTTTTGCTCACGCTTGCTCATATTTAGGCCGATTGACCCGTGAAATGGCTAAAAAGGTGAAAATACGGCTCTCAACTTCAAAATGTTACGATAGTGATAGATCTCGGCAAATCCAGCAATGACAAAACCCGTAATTACTGACAAGGTAAATGTCATTAAGTAGAGAGATTTCCCATTTTCTAAAACTAGCGCTAACGGCCAGTCACTCACATTTGAAAAATGTACGGGTGTGGTCTGTCATGCCCGCAGAGATAAAGTTACGGGTGTGGTCGACCAGTCACGCCCGCAGATATAAAGTTGTGTTCTGTTTGTAATTATGAGTGTACACCTTTAAGAGCGGAGGGGGGCGGTGTCTGGTAAACTAGGAAGTAGAAGTAGGCTGAGCTGCAGCTCGTTCTTTGTTTAAAAAAAAAAAAAAAAAAAGACGTCAGGCTGTGGTTCACTTGGAGGGCTCAGCTTCGAGGGAACATTGGCCAAGACTACATAAAATAAGTGACGTCTTTCAATATCTATTTATTTCTACTCGTAAAACATTTTACACGTGTCATTTTTCATGCTCAACTGTGCAGATTTGGGAGTGCGATGGCACCCGTCAAATCACAGTGGCTGGCTGACTGCTGATTTAACTTCATGTTTACAATGTTGCTATTTTTTGGTAATTAAAAAAGAACTGATTATGATATCTACAAAATTGGAGGGCTGGCAAGAACATTTTGGGGTGCGCGAGGGATTTTCTTAGCATTTTCCTCCGTTACTCACTGCACAATACATTACATTTCCCCCGTGTGAGGATCAAAATATCGGACAAACCCACAGAAAATGGCCGTAATATTATTTTTCTAATCGGAATCTGACAGAATTTTGAGTTGGGTCCTGTTCGAATGGTGCAGGTGTACTAAGTGAAGAATCCAGCGAGTGTATAAATCCAAGGTTAGACCGTAAGAGATGGCCAGCGAGGAGCATACAGTCCAACACACTGTACATCATACACACACACACACACACAGATATAGACCTGCCCGACCCCCCCGACCATGTGGCTCCATCCCAAGAGGAAATTGAATTGGAGGGTTGACCCCGCCTGACACGAGGCAAGCACCATTGATTTTTATTAAAAGACGAACCATCAATAGAGAGATTGCTTTCGTGCGCCACGCCGACCGCGTGGGTCCGTTTGGCCGGCGCAAAGTCGGCGGGTCACTACGCTCCCTCGCTCTTAAAATACTTTGTTCGTGACATGAGATGAGAGAGACCAAAATGGGCAAACTAACAAAAAAATCTAATTCAATGACGTTGGTGCATTGTAGTGCCTCTACCATGTCATTTCTACTATATTGAAGCAGAAAGTGATATTAATCGTGGCTCCACATGAGCTGTACTGGAGGAAAACGTTTTCCAGTCATTAGCCAGCATCGCTGGCATTAGGATCCCCATCACGTCCCTTCATGATGACATCATGGCGGCGCGAAGGCTGTTTGGGCCGGGAGCGGGACGGCTAACAACCCACTTTGGGTTTAAGAAGGTGGGAACGTGTACGGAATCCCGCAGGCGGAACGTGTGGGCTCACGATGAAGTCCGCCGCGCTGACGCTGTGGTGAAAACTCTCTGATACTACGATACCAGATACTGTACTGGCTTGTCATATAAGCAAGTGTTATACTCGAGTAAAACTCTTACCATGTTTGATAAACATTTGTGTTCTTTAACATTTTATTAAAATCAAACTTTTGCAGAAAAATTCCAAGACATCATGGTCTCGATATCGTTGCCGTATGTAAATAAAACAACACACCAAGAGTGAAGCTAGCTTGATGCTACAACTTCATCGTAACGGCTCCACGAGGGACTTTTTAGCAGACCGCGTGAACACTTGTGTGGCTGTACATGATAGTGTGTGCATGTGAAGGTCGGCCGCCTCCCACGCAGCCACGCCTTCCACTTCATAACGTGATGTTTCATGAGAAGCAGAGCCAATGCACAGAAGTGACAGTGTTCACGAAAGGTGAGGGCGCAGAGGCAGAGGCTAAAATGGACCCTGACGCACGCCGCATCTGCACTTTGATGCACCAAAGCGGCGCCCGCGCTGGGTCGTTCACGCGCGACAAACGTCCTGAGCCGTGATCGATTGGCTGCACTCGCGACTTGACAGACGCACGACGGATGCGCTGGAGCTGAGAAGTGAGATTGGTGGGGGTGGGGGGTGGGGACAAACTGAATGGGGCGCTCTTGATCCCAGGGAGGATCTTTCACGGGGGCCAAGCAGATCACTTCCTCCTCGACAACACGTGTCATTGGTCAAGAACAAACAGCCCTTCGGCGGGCAACAGAAAATGACGTTAATCGCTTACTTTCTTCTCTTTTGTTATCCTCTACACAAGCAATTCATGCGCTAAAATATTAAAAATGAATTGCAGACAATTGACAGAATTGGGAACTCAGTAATTACGAGGGATGATACAAGAGCGGTGTCAAATATTTTACCATTCGTGAAAGTAACACATAGCCAAAGACGTTAGCGCTGTGGGCAGATTGACCAAAATGCCGCCAACGCCGATATCGCTTTTGGTATTGATCGATATCCATGAGATTAATATTGAAATTTTTGTCTCTGTTCTATACATTTATACCATGGAAATGGGTTACTAAATATGAATACGTTTACTGGAATTTAAGCAAATATACAGTTCAAACTGGTTGCTTATAAATATACATTTGTAAATTATGAAATGGGTATGGTATAATTGTCATATTTACACTACAGCAAGTCAATAGAAACTTTTGATATGAGAGGCGTTCCAAATTAACTTGCGAAATCGTCAAAACACGTCAAAGCGCTTCCCTCTAGCTCAAGTGACAAAGCGCACGTAGAAACGTTGTAATTTCTTCATAAAAGACATCGCCAAAGGTGCCAAAATCCGATTTTTGGGGAATTTCTGCATGTTTACATATATCCTATGTGCATAAATAAATAATATATATTCCAACTTTTGTCTGAAAACATAGCCATCCATAGACATAGACAAGCAAATGTTCTTAACAACTCCTGTTACTGGAATCAAAAAAATGTAAAAAAAAAAAAAAAAAGATAACTGTGCCTTTAATGTCCGAACTGTTCCGTCCCGTTTTGTTGAGATTTTGGCATGAAGACGCGACCTGTCGCCGCAGCCGCTAAACGGCCGTGTTAGCGCCGTGTCAAACGTGATTTGCGTTTCACAACCACGAGCGTGTCGTGTGTGCAAACCGCCAATTACCTCGGCCCCCCCAACCCCCTAATTACACACTTAAGGACGTAATTAGGCCCGCAACGAGATATTGCACGCCACAGCCAGGCGGGGGAAGGTCCACACGTACACGTGCATCTTAATTAGCGTTTACATCTGAATTGTGTACACACACTGCGACATAGATGGTGGGAAGCAAAAAAAAAAAAAAAAAGGCTTGTATTCTCTTAAAGAAAACAGCAACAAAATCAGGAGGAAGATATGAGCTGGAGTTTGTTATTATGACAACAACAACAACAACAAAAATCACACAGCCGTTTGAATAAAATGGATATTTTAGGGCAGTGGTCTCAAAATCAATTAATCTCTAGCCGAGGTTGGGCCGCGGCCTCGGCGCACGTGCACGCGAATTAAATGAGAAATTAAAAAAAACAAACAAAAACGTCTTTTAAACTTTTTTTTTTTTTGCACAAAATTAGATAGGCAAGGAAGCTGGTGTAAACAAGTTGCGTGCAAAACTACTCATTAAACTCTCCATGGCAACAGGGTTAGGGTTAGCTAGGCTAAAGCCTCAACGAAAAATGTTTCTCTGCCCGGTCGCTGTCACGCCCCCGAGAGCCACAACCCCGCCATGATTGGTAGGTTCGTCAGCGCTGCGCACAACACTGTAAACGTGCCGTTCATATAAAACTTCACGGCCGCATTATCGTTTAACTTTCGTGGTAAGGTGGGGGCCGCTAAATATCATCTTGGGGGGCCTGCGGGCCGCCAGTTTGAGACCCCTGTTTTAGGGGTGAGCTGAATCTCATTTTTTGAAGGAGACAAAATCTTGCTCTTAATGTGGAGTTTTTGTTCACAAAATACCCCACTGAATATGTATATTGCTTTACAATAGTTATGTTTGATCGTAAGTACATTTATGAGTTTGGTATTTGACGCAAATTGCCATTTTTTGTTTGAGATTTTTGTCTCCGTGTCTTTATGTTTACTCTAGAAACAGAGTACGCTAACTGCTGTTTTCTGGATTGAGTTATATACTGTGATTTTGGGCAATAACATATTTTTACATATATTATAGCACTTTGTTTCAGCTGCAGTCGGGCTCTGCCAAGAACCAGCGTTGCAGGGGCGCTCCCAAATGCAGGACTTCGAGCCAGAGGCATAATGTTCAACGTAGTGTATTCCGGAAACCGGGACGGTGTAGCAGTCCGACAAGGCAGAGGTACAGAAACGCTGGGCTAGGCGGGATCCAAAAGACATGCAGCAAGGTCCGATGACTATGGACAAACTAAAAACTCAACAGGACATGATAAAACTAACGCAGGGCAACGAACTGGCAAATGCCAGTGACAAAAAGTCCAACTTAAATGTGTGTCTAATTACAGCCACAATGTGAAACAGCTGTGAGCGGTGCCAGGTGTCACGGCACGGAGCGATGGCGTGCCCACGCCCCTCTTGGCAGCGCCCCAGCCTTGCTCATGACAGGCTCTCTAAATAAAATTGAGTACATCCAATTATCAAGGGGTCACGCTGGCTCCACGTCGGGTACGGTCGAGTTTATCCGTGAACAGGCGCCCTTCTGCATATGCAACCAGAAGCGCGGCGGGAGCGAAGACTCGTAGTCACTAGAGAAGACGCGACAACATTTCCTCGCGTTGGCAAAGTAATTTCATCCATTCCCACCGCAAAAACGTCAATTTAATCAAACGTAAAGGACCCGCCGCACACTGGGCTGACTGCACCTTGGCATCCAATTCCCGTATTAGCTGTTGACACGTACAGACACACACACACAGACATGCGTACGCCTTCAAATTTCACCTAAAAGGTCAATAAATGTGATCAAAGCAGTGATGCGACGCCCTGGGAAATCACACGCACGCGCGCGCACACACGGCGAGGCGGCGCGCAAGCAACCCTGATGATCGCTACCCCGACGGGCCTCGGAGGCGCGCCGCTACGAGAGGAATGAGACGCCAGCCTTCGTGTGAACCTTGAGATATGAGTACGTTTGTGTGCGTGCGGAGCAGCCCTCTCACTCTGCTTAGGAATCCAGTCACATCTCTTGCTAGCAGGCAGGCAGTAAGGCGCTTTCACGCTGGCAGGTTTGCTTTGCTTTGCTCGAACTCGCCTTCCTTTCTCTGCGTGTGTGCGTCTGACGCTTTTTGTTGTTGTCGTTTCTTTACTTTCTGTCGCTTGTGTGTTGCCTCTCGGCGGCTCTGGTAAAAACCCACTTACGTTACCCCACCCCCAGGATCCGTTGGCTCCGGCGGAACTCGCCGCTACGGGCCAGCACGCGCACGCACACGTCCGTACCCACGGCTTTAGCGACTAGCTGATGTGTGACGGCCTGCCACTCAAAACCGGCTCCGTCGAGACGTGGCACAAAAGGAGGAGGAAAGATGACTGGGAGTGGAGGGAGGAAGAGGTGCAGGGGAGAAGGATGATATGGGGGGGGGGGGGGTGCAGAGTATCAGTGTCTTTCCTCTGGCTGGCTGCTAGCTGTCGCTCTCTGGCTGTCTCCTTATCTCCTTACTCCTCACTCTCCCCCAAGTGGCTGCTTTTGGCAGCTGAACACCGCCGGCGCCAACCCACCACTCAACTGCCAACCCTTCTTTTCCACAGAGCATCCCCGCAACCCCCCCACTCCGAAGCACCCACCCCGCCGATCATTTTTCCTCATACCTGACCAAGTGTCACTTCCTTTTAGTCGCAGAGCCTTTGCACACATCCATCAATCCATCCATTATCTACCGCTTTTCCGGGTCTGGTCGCAAGGGAAGTGGCTTCAGCAGGGATACGCAGACATTCCCTTTCCCCAGCCACTTCTTCCAGCTCTTCCGGAGGGATCCCGAGGCATTCCCAAGCCAGCCGAGAGACATCGTCTCTCCAGCGTGTCTCCTGGGTCGTCCTCGGGTTCTCTTTCCGGTGGGATGTGCCCGGAACACCTCACCAGGGAGGCGTCCGGGTGGGATCCGAATCAGATGCCCCAGCCACCTCATCTGCAGTGCAGAGCAGTGGCTCGACACTGAGCCCCTCCCGGATGACCGAGCTTCTCACCCTATCTCTAAAGGACAGCCCAGACACCCTGCGCAGGAAACCAATTTCGGCCGCCAGTATCTCGGATCTTGTTCTTTTCGGTCACGACCCACAGCTCATGCCCATAGGTGAGGGGAGGAACACTGACCACGTATAATAAAGACAAAAACAGTGATGGGAGGAAAGAGAGGGAGGTAGAGAAGTGGTACTCAGTTCATACCCGTGTATTTATTTTTCTCCTACCGATCGAATTTAATTCCAGAACACAGACGGAAAGTCAGCATCTGCGAAACTTTCATATTGTGACGTTCTACGAGCGACGCACTGTCCTGTCTGTACCGGTCCCCGATGCGGCTCGCACCTTCCGCAATCAGCGGAGGCGCACACCTGCGCCCCGTCTCTAATAATTATGTCCCATTTATATACAACCACACGTACGGTCTGTTGTTACTGCTGCTCCCGTAGACTGCCTGCCTGATCCCCAACACTGGAATGAATACATACGTTTCCCGAACTGCTTCTACGTCTCCTGAGTCCTGCATTTGGGTCCAACCCCGTGTTCTGGTCGTGACACCTGTACTCAAACTCGTAAAAAACTCTCTGACACTCCAACACCTGATACCAGCCAGTTCATTAGGCTGTTCTGTCGTCCCCGAGCATACAATGGATGGCAGACAGTTCTTCAGAAAGAGTCAAAACGTGCTTGGGTCAAGCTGCTTATTGACACTCGAACTGAGGTTTATTGTCAAAGTAAACACACAATCAAGAGAATTACATGTCCTATTAGCTTTGTCACTGCTAGCTTGAATGTGTCGAGGTTGTATTTGAATGGTCGTACATCTCTCTCTATGTGCCGTGCGACCAGTTCATTCTGCAGCCCACCTCAGCCGGAATAGCCACCTCCAACGGGACAAGCAAAATGGACAGATGGATGTCTTCAAGGCAGTATTTATGAAGCAGGAAAATACATTCTTCAAATGAGTATTCCAAACAATATGTTGAGTGAATCATGAATCACAGTATTGCCATGACGTAGATTTGATAAAAATAAACAAATCAGCCGTAGGGGACAGAGCGCAATCCGAGTTCAATTGGTCAACTAACGAGAACAACGGCTTCTAAAGAACACGAAACCAAATCAGGACCACAGCGATTCCCTTTCAAGTTATGATTCTGCGGATCAATTACCGGAGCACGGAGTCAAGTCTGAAGCGCATCCTGCGTGGCGTGTGCACCCACCCAGCGGTGCTGCCACCAAGTGGCAGAAGCCGCTTCTGCGGAGAGGAAAGGACGAGAAACAGGACGAGAACCAGCGAGATTGTGCTGGAGGAGGAGAAGAAGAAGGATAAGGCGCTTGCTCAGCAATATGGATCCAAAGCTGGAGGTTACAGAAGACAAAGAATCCTCCATCAGCACCTCCGCGCCTGCCGATACCGCTGACTCATCACTTACCTGCCAGACAGTCAAAATGTCTCATTGTTCATCACCGCGCTCATCATCATCACCTTCTCTTGACACTCATCATCCCCGTCGTTATGACAACGTAGGAGCGACCGATCAAGAGCGAACGATATTGATGTCGCGCTGGCACCACAAGCACAAGGAATTTAGAGGATACTCGGTACTTTTCTTTTGACACTCCCAGTTGTAGTTTGCTGTAAAACGGATGCATGACACTAGCAACACCAACAAAAATATTTCAACACAAAAACGTTGACCCAACCAATGGAATCTCGTCTCCATGCGAACATATGATGTGAAAGGCAAAACTGACATTTTCATCAATGTTACAGTAAATCTTCCAGGAAGCGGTAATTCACTCACGCGGGGCAGCAACGCATACAAACACAGGATGAAACTACACTCTCGCTGACATTCGGTTTTATCGGCTAGACTTTGAGAAGGACGATAAATGCAGCTTTGTTTGGGACCTTCTCTGCTGTTAACATGGAATTGCGACGGCAGGAATTAGCATCCAAGGGTGATCCTGGTACTCTGGCTTGAAAAACAACCATTTTCTTCACTACTAAAATCAATTTTGTTCTCATTTATGTGGGTGGGACTTATGTCCTTAAATAGCATAAATTGGTACTGACTGTGTAGTATAATAAACTTTGAGACAGCAAAAATTAACCCTTTTCTAAATGGTTAGCATTCACGATTAGCATTAGCGGAGACGTGATTACTATTTTACCAATCTACTACTACCAATCAGCTCACACATAAATCATGTTATGCGTACGACACACATCTATTATTTGTTTAAAAAAAACAATTAGAGACGCTTCTCTGTGGTTTTTGGCAATGTTTTTCACAGTCCAAGGGTGCGTCCTTCTGCAACAAACGTCCGTGTGGAAAACATCCACGTCGCCCAAATGGTTCCGGCGGCGCAAATGTACGTTTATCAATATTTTTTCATGTGTTGAGGCAGAAACCTTTGCATTGACCTATTTTTATAATCAACTTAACCAAGTAAGATTTTTTTCGCCGACAGCCCAAGGTCACTTAGGGGTCTGAACTGTCCATAGGTGCGTATCTGAATAATATTGTGTACCGTAATTTCCGGCCTATAAACCGCAACTTTTTTTCACACGCTTTCAACCCTGCGGCTTATGCGGTGATGCGACTAATTTCTGCATTTTTTTTTTCTAACGGCAGCAAGGGGGCACTCGAGCGGAAAAGGTAAGAGTGAGACCGGTGGAATATATGTGCCGAGGAAGTTTATTTTACCCGTATGTTTTTTTTTTTAACCGGCCCTGTCAGCGCTGCGCTCGCGTTAGTAATTTGCTAGCCTGCCGTGTTAGTTCCTTGTCTTAGTGATTTTTATCGGTATATTTTTTTTTTTAACCGGCCCTGTTAGCCGCACTAGCTTCTTGCTGCTGTGTTACTGCCGTGTCTCAGTGGTTTTACCATTTATTTTTCATTTTTTTTAACGGCCCTGTTAGGACCGAACTTGCGTTATCACCGCGCCAGCTGTTACTCTCTCAGTCTCAGTGATTTGGGTATGTTTTTTTTTTTTTTTTTTCTGCTCGTGCTACCGTGTTGTTACTATGTTATGCTAAGCTAAGGTATAAAAACTTAGAAAACTCTTTCTTTGTAAATATATCGTGTTTCAACGTGGGTTTCAATGTGGGCACTTGCAACTTTTACACGGCTGCGGCCTACGTATGCACCAAATGGTATTTCCTTTCCAGACGTACTGGGTGAGGCTTACAATCAGGTGCGCTCTGTAGGCCGGAAATTACGGTACGTGGCTGGCAGTCACCCCACCTTTTAATTAAAGTCAGCAGGGACCCCGCGACCCTAATGAGGACAAGCGCTATCAATTATAGATGGACGGAAACCAAAAGGTCTGGCTTGATAAATTGATTAAGAGGGGCGTTTGAACACTTTTGGATGGGATGAGTCACTTCTGCTCCCCATTTTAAACGAACAAACTGAGGGTGAATTTTGCCTCCCAGTAGCCAAGTGGGAAAAGCTCGGAGCTATCAGGCGTCTCTCCGAGGCGCCAACTGCACATCTGCCCCTCGGCAAGGCCGGAATTAACTCCGAGAAAGAAAAAAAAAAAAATTCCCTTTTTCCTCCCCCCTTCCTTGTTTGCACCGTCTCTCTTTCAGCTTTTAATTAAAGTGAAGCAGGGGGGCTGCTACAAACCTGCTCCTAATTACACAGCTACTGCCCCTCGCGCTCGGCCTTAGCCCCCCCTCCCCCGCCGGTGTTTGCTTGTTTGCCCCCTCTCCTCTGGCAACTTCCCTCCTCGTGCGCCGCAGCTCGGCCGGCGGCCACCGGCACCGCCGCGGGCGTTATTAACATCTGCGCACACGGGCGAAAATGGCAAGGAGAGGGAACGTGCAACACGCAGAAAATCGCCGACCTGGAATCCGCCGGCACGCCGCGCCGAGCCGCCGAACGCTGGCGAGGCGTGATCGGATTTCACTGATACAATCACGCAAGTTGACGTGATGCTGCCAACTTCCCCTTCGTGGCAAATTCTGGTATCATGTTACTCCGGACGCCAGCAGATGGGGCAAATTGGGTTTTACATTTCATGCAGAGCAGTGACTTCCTTGGATAAGATGGATTGAAAATGAATAAATGGATTGTTCACGATTACAATGTGCTAACTTTTGAGTGGTGAGTGGGAATTTTAGAGGTTGACATCTTCTACAACTATCATAAAAATGAAGTGACGTTACTTATTACAGTTTAATAATGGACAGATTTACTTTTTTTCTACGAAAGAGCTTTTTACTTAGAACAAATAATGTTGCTTCACTGTACTACAACCCCAAGAACATTGGAGTTCATCTGCCCCGAAATTTGGCAGCTCTTGTTTTTCAAGTCTTTTTTTTTTTTTTTACGGTGTACAGACAAGTCTGCATTTCGAGTTGACCACCTTCAGTGTAGTAGTAAAATTGTTGTGGAATATTCGGATCGAGTTTAGTGAACTTCCAACCTCGAGTAATAGCTTTTGTTTCCACAGAGCTGAGAGACTATACACTACAGTAGCCCTGTGTGCATTGTTCTGCTTTCAGTTTGCATGTTCTGCTGCCCCTTTTGTGTTACACATTTATAATCGCCATAGCATTTACGCCGACTTTGATTAACTCACGTCAGTTCACGATTCACGTTGTACTGGATGCTTGTGAACTTCCGTTGAATATTTTGGTGTTCAGATCCTTTATGTGGCGGCACGGTGGGGCTGAGCTGGTAAAAGCGTTAGCCTCACAGCTCTGAGGACCCGGGTTCGATCCCGGCGCCGCCTGTGTGGAGTTTACATGTTCTCCCCCTGCCTGTGTGGGTTTTCTCCGGGCACTCCGGTTTCCTCCCACATCCCAAAAACATTAATTGGACACTCTAAACTGCCCCTAGGTGTGATTGCGGTGCGGCTGTTTGTCTCAACGTGCGCTGCGATTGGCTGGCAACCAGGTCAGGGTGTACCCTGCCTCCTGCCCGTTGACAGCTTTGATAGGCTCCAGCACAACCCGCGAGCCTCGTGAGGATAAGCGGCAAAGAAAATGGATGGATCCTTTTTGTTGTTGTGCCGTCAACTTAACTAGAAGTGACGGACAGATTGAAGCAAACATGTTTTGCCTCCTTTCGGGATAACTGTGCCAACGACCCCAAGGACAGGTGCCAAAGACTATTTGGGTCTTTTTAAAATGTGTTTTGAAGTGTGCGGGTAGGCTAAAACCATTAAAAAAAAAAAAAAAATTAACATGGTCTCTCTATCGCAGGTGTGTCTGGAACGTATCCCGGCGCTGAACTAAGGTTTCTAAAGTGCCTTCGGTGTGCGTTAGAGAGAAAGAGTATGAGCAGATCGAGAGGCGCAGATAAAGTCGCTGGGCAGCAGGGGTGGGTGGGACTTTGAAGCCCTGCCGCAATCGAGCCTTTGTCACCATCTGGACGCCATTTTAAAACCGTCGGCTCTGGCTCCTGCTTGTAAACACGGGCGCGACCCGAAAACAGGCCGCCCTCGCTAAACGGGGTCTTTCTAGCATGCTGCAGACCCCCACGAACCGCCCCGAAATGGCTGACGTCGAAGCGCCAAAAGGGGCTCAAAATGCATCTGGTCATGCATGTTAAGGTCTTGGCAAATATTTAATTGATTTGGAATTAAAGGCTGCGATTCATTTATGCACACTCCCTGGCCAAATTATTAAATACACAATACACAATCTACACACATTTATTATTAAAAAAAAAAAAAAAACAAAACACCTTGCTGGCCACTACACCACAATCGGGGTCACGTCATCCTCAAGATTTCCCATCGCTACCTCATTTTTTAAAAAAATATATCTTTAACTAGCGCTCATATTACCATAAAGACAAATGGGATTATGAATGGCAGATTATTGAGAATTAGTATGGGTTTACATGGGCGGAGGGCAAAGATGAAAGAGATGAAGTTTGTGACAGTGAAGGAGTCGCGTCAGGGTTTTGTGCGTGTGTGTGTGTGTGTGTGTGTGTGTGTGTGTGTGTGTGTAGCAGATGAAGAGAAACAGTTGATCTGCTGCACTCACGTGCACAGAGAAAATGCACACACACCCACACACAAGTGGATGGCGTTCCTGGGATAATGACATGGAAATGATATGCTAATTCTATGCTAATCTGGCAACATTATTCTGCCCACCGGGGACGGCTGAGGAACTTGCCAGAAACTGTGCGCACACACATTTCACATACACACATGTATGCATACACACGCAGACACACGCACGGGAAAGTGCTGTCGGTTCAGGTGATGTCAAAAATATCGAAGAGTATAATCGTGATGGAAACTTTTACGAAAGTTATAGGTTAAAAAAAAAAAGAGAGAGAGAGAGAAAAGTGAATTTAAATCAAATGAGATGAGATGACAAATTGTGTTCATAATTATGCATTATATAACTAGAGCCGATTCTTGAATTTTATTTTTTTTTTCCTTCAAAATATGGCAGCTGGAAAAGGGGGGGGGGAGCATTGGGACTGATTTACTACAGAAATGACATTGAAAGCAACAGCGCCCCTTTCTGGACAAAAATGTGGCTAAAGTATTTACACCGTTTCTATTTGGGTACAAAAAGAAAAAAAAATTATTTTAAATAACATCTTGGTTAAGGTGGAGGACACACTTACTAATTTTTAACACATTTTCACATTTCAAAATTGTGAGAGATACAACATGTGGAAAAAAGTCACTATTTTGTATATATTTTTCATTGACTTTAAAAGTTGGTTAAAAATATACTTTTAGCTGTTTATTGAACGGCACCAATGGTCAAACACACGAATACAAAATAAAATACTTACAAAAAGCCGCGAAAAGACGCTCACACTCAACTAAACGCTCAGTCGATGGCGCCTGACGTCACTCGCTAGGCCACACCCTTTAAAGGGGCACACAAACATACAAATGACGGACTTCTGTTCTCAACAGTCAGTATGGGAAAAATAATCAGCCCAAAATTAAACTTCAAATTGTATGACGGAAAAATCCGCAATATAGTGAAGCTGCAAAATATGGCGAGCGGTGCATTTCGTTACACCTTTATTACCCATCCATTCATCTATTTTCTGAGTTGCTTATCCTCACAAGGGTCGCTGGAGTGCTGGAGCCTATCCCAGCCATCATTGGGCAGGAGGCGGGCTACACCCTGAACTGGTCGCCAGCCAATCGGAGGGCAGCAAATTAAATTTACAAGTCTCTGTATTTAATCCATAGGAACGAAGATAATGTCCACTATATTTTAAGGGAGGGGCAGCATGGTGGGTCAGCTGGTAAAGCGTTGGCCTCACAGTTCTGAGGATCCCGGTTCGATCCCGGCCCCGCCTGTGTGGAGTTTGCATGTTCTCCCCGTGCCTGCGTGGGTTTCCTCCCACATCGCAAAAAAAAACATGCAACATTAACTGGACGCTCTAAATTGCCCCAAGGTGTGATTGTGAGTGCGATTGGCTGTTTGTCTCCATGTGCCCTGGGATTGTCTGGCGACCAGTTCAGGGTGTACCCCGCCTTCTGCCCGTTGACAGCTGGGTTAGGGTCCAGCACTCCTCGTGAGGATAAGTGGCAAAGAAGATGGATGGATGGATGGATGGATGTTTTAAGGGGCTGACTGCGGTTGTGACAACATGCGTGAATTAAAATGAATCATAATGAATGTACTGTACAAATAAGTGTGTTTTAAGACAATAAAATCCAAATCCGTCTTTTGCCAGGAAGGTGTCGTCCCTTCCTTCCTGACTGTAACTGCCCGCCCTCCTTCCCCCCGCTCATGATTGACAGGTGGGCTATATCCACACAATATCACCCAGCACACGTTCCTATTCCCTCCTGGAGGCTTCATCCGCCGGTCAAATTAACCTTCCATGCCAAGGGGAAGGGACAGGCGCGAGGGCGGGCGCGCGAGGGGCGGCGGGGGCTACGTGGGCCAATCAGCAAGTGATTAGGCCGGGGGCGGGCGGGGTGAGGGGTCACCGCAATGGGGCCATCGCAAGCCTGATTGGTTTCAATCAGCGGCCGGTCGGGAGGACAGCTGGGAGCGGCGCCGCGGCGGACGCTAATCAACGTGTCACACAGTCAGGCATGAACGCTCACACACTCACACACTGGTGTGTGTACACACACACACACACACACACACACACACACAAGCACATTATGAACATCCGTTTGCGTACACATTGACACAGGATAAGAAAGACACAAACACACAGCAGGCAGAAATGAACAGTCCGGGCAGAAGCCTATAAACAAGCACCTAATGGGAATTTGGAGGGGGGGGGGGGACAAGGCACAGTCGCACGAGGTTACAGTAAATTGAATGACTAATTGCGCCGGCGTCATTAATGTGGCCATCCGATGGGCGCCCGTGACGTCGGTCCCGCACAAATCGCGACCCGTTTCCCCAATCCGACGGGGGGAACCCGGCGCGCTAATCCCAGCTCCGATCTGGCTCGACTCGGCTTCGAAAATGAGACGAGGATCGAGGATCAATGTCACAAAAAGACGGACCGTTCTTATAATAGTCACCGTGGCGTCACGCTTGCTTCTATCAAAATAATTTATTTCATCGAACAGGAATTCAGTGACATCGCTACCTCGCACACGGCTTGCGCCCCTCTCATGACCGAGGAACCTCGAATGTAATCATCTACTCTTTAACTAACAGAAAAGTATTACTTTGGGGGCATACTGATGCCAAGAAACCATGTTAAAGTGAAGGGAGGAGGTTCATTTAGTCAGGCCGTACCCATGTCTAATAGAAAAGTAGTAATTTGTGGCATCTATACACCATCTACTGGGTGGGCACAGGGCGACGTTTACTATTTGCACATTTTCCCCGAATCGCTTCGATGTTCCGAACACTTCACACATGCTGACAATTGGGCCCAAAGTCAGCATAGCCTCAATGATTGGGTGTGTTCCAAAGATGATCCTGATCGATTATCCTGCAATGTGATTTTTCCTCTGGTCTGGTCACACCTCGGGCCAATTTAGAGCGTCCAATTAATGTTTTTGGGATGTGGGAGGAAACCGGAGTGCCCGGAGGAAACCCAAGCAGGCACGGGGAGAACATGCAAACTCCACACAGGCGGGAGCAGGGATCCAACCCTGGACCTCAGAACTGTGAGGCCAACACTTTCCAGCTGAGCCACCCGTGCCGTAACACACACCACAAATAATCATGCAGGATATTAATTCACAAGGCGTGTTGTGGACACAATGCCATCATATTATGATCATGACTGTCAACATTTTATTTCATCTTATTTAACTGGAAAATATGTATTTAGCTCGGTATGTTTACTATTGTCATCTAAAAGATACTTATACGCTGAATGCATTAAAATTGTTGAGAAAAAAAAGTTCCGAGTATGGCTTTCTGAAATCACGTGACGTGCCACCGCTCTGAGCGCTGGGGACTCGTTGCGCATGCGCGGAACATAACTGAGGAAGGCTGCACACAAACTTGGACGAAAGTCGGTCCCGTTGCGTCCTCGCGGCTGTAAAAAGTTTGACTTTGCGGCTCGTCGACCGGCGCAAACATCAGAACGGGCAGGTAAGCAAGCATAACGGGCCGTGCGTCTCTCTTTTTTTTTTTTTTCGAAAACAGCTGGTCAAGTTTTGTGGACGGCGGATGTTGTTGACGGTGGCGCTGGCGAGTGAGATCAGAAAAAGTTCCACGGCAACGTCTCCGGTTCCGCTTTCGCTACCTTTCACCCCACACTTACCAAAACTGGTTACCAAAATATTAGCGATTTAAAATAATAATAATAAGAAAGTGGTGGTGGGGAAGGAGGGGCGTAAACAAAAAGTATTCCGTGCAAGTGTCCTTTTGAATGAACGACTGTCACTCGTTCACGCGGGGGCGGACTCCAGATGTTAGACGGAGCCGCGCGTTGTGCGACTCGTGACTGCGATAGTAGCGTGCAAGTCAGTTGATTTGAGTTATCGGCCACGCGCAAAAAAACGTTATATTGCATTTTTAGGAACTAAAAGATTGGCGAACGTATTCTCGTGACGTCGCAGAGCTAGCCAATCACACGGCAGACATTTTTTTTTAGGCCAAATAAACACTTGCAGACAAAATAAGCATAGGATACAGGCTATGCAATGGCAAACACCTGCACTATTCATGGGTGTAACAAAAAAGCCAACGGCGTTGTTAAACAAGGTATTAGTGTTTAAAAGTAAGATTTCAAAAGAGTACAGTGGACACCCGGACATTCACGGTTTGACAACACCTGTGGATTCGTTGGTTCTGATATTTTTCAGTCTTATTTTTAATGTTTGGGTTTTTTTTTGTGCAAGGAGACAACCTTTGTTTATCATTGAAAATGCATATTAGAGATCCCTCTTTGTTTAAAAAAAAAATACAAAAACGAAAAACATGAATATTTGGAGGTATATCCTATTCATTGGATCTGCCCAGTTGTAAAATTGACTATACAAAAAAAAATTCTCTTGATTTATTGTTTTTCTCCGCATTTCACGCAGACAAAAACTGGCAGCTTTCCCGCAGTGATGTGCTCTTGGTGGTGGGAGCAGTGGTCCCTCATGGGCCCAAACAGCACCATCGGTTCTGGGAGCCCCAATAACAAGACCTGCTTCAACAGCAACCAGAACACCGTCCTGAATGGAGTCCAGTTTGGGGGGGTGCCCATCGTGCTCCTGCTCAACTTTAGCGTCTTTTTGGTACGAGCTCGTTTGTTTGTCGACAGGTGTGCGAGACCGCCAGACTGTGATCTTTTGGTCCCGCAGGTGTTGCTGATCCTGTTCTCGGTTATACGGAGGAAGTTCTGGGACTATGGACGTTTGGCGCTGGTCGCAGACAACGAAGGGTTGGTTTTGGGTTTCACTCTGGTTTGGGGTTTGCCAAAATGTTGCCTAAAGCCGTTTTGGTCTTGGTGGACAAGAAGCAGACATTCTGGATCAAATTAAATCTGATTCTGATTGTTGTTGTTGCAAAATCTTTGTGTTCTAGGCTGACAGAGTCGGCGTGCAATCGTTACAGACGCACGTCGTCTTCTGTCTCCAGCGGGGATGACCTGGAGTATGAAATGGTTTGTTGAACGATGAAATTATTCACGACGATCGGGAGAAGCAATTTGTCACAAATCTGAACAGCGTCTTTCACTTTAAGGGCTTCTGTTCGTGGCTGCCTTTCATCCTCAGAATGGAGTGAGTGCGATCTGTCACCATCTGCTTTGTGATCTCGGCGCCGGTCCACGTTCAAGCAACATCTGCGTTTGTGTTTTTCAGCGACGAAAAAATGAAAGCCAAATGCGGCTGCGACGCCGTCCACTACCTGTCCTTCCAGCGTCACCTGATCGTCCTGCTGCTGGTCATCACGGTCCTCTCCCTCGCGGTCATCCTGCCTGTCAACCTGACGGGTGACCTGCTTGGTGAGTTTTGGCGCTTTGTATTTTCAGTTCCTTCTTTTCCTTTCGGCTTGTCCCGTTTGGGGTCACCACGGCGTGTCATCTTTTTCCATCTAAGCCTATTTCGTGCACCCTTCTACCAATATGCTCACTCTCTCGTCTCTGAACATGTCTAAACCGTCGAAGTCTGCTCTCTCTAACCTCGTCTCCAAAACATCCAACTTTGGCTGTCCCTCTAGTGGGCACATTTCTAATCCTTTCCAACCCGTTCACACCAAGCGAGAACCTCGGTATCTTCATTTCTGCCACCTCCAGTTGTTTCTTCAGTGCCACCGTCTCTAATCATGGCCGGCCTCACCACTGGTTTATAAACTTTGCCCTTCATCCTAGCGGAGACTGTTCTGTCACATAGCACACCAGACACCTTCCGCCAGCTGTTCCACCCCGCTTGGAACCATTCCTTCACTTCCTTACCACACTCACCATTGCTCTGGATTGTCGACCCCAAGTATTTGAAGTTGTCCACCCTCGTATTCAACTGTATTTTCCGTTTGTTTTCCGTTGGGTTTTTGACCGCTACCAGATTCACTTCCCCAAATCTCCACTGTTTTGACAAATTCACTTGCAACATGAAAGTGGAGGGGGGGTGGGGTGGGGGGGGACCTTCTCCTTTTAGGGAACGTTTAAAAGGGGCCATGATGCAAATACATTTTACAAGAACTCGCAGCTTAATGGCAAATTTTACAGCTGGAAAAAGCGGGATCCTCCCCCCGCCCCGAAAAAAAACAGGACTCTCAGCACATTTTTCCAACCTAATTTTGTCTTTCAGGCACCAACCCAGAGAGTTTTGGAAGGACGACGATTGGGAATCTTCAAGCGAGGTAATAAACAGCAAAACAAAGTGATTAGACCTGGATTTGCCAGTGGGTGGGTCCTTGATTTCCAACAGTCCCAATCTATAAGGTTATGAATGACGTAGTAATAAGTCATTGTGTGGCACAAGAAGGCATCCTCCGTGTTTAGCTTTTCATTCCCTTTCATGTTTATGGCCTCCCAGTGATGTTTCATGCAAATATTTGGTGTAATTATTATTACACGTAGTTGTACGTTAGTGTAGGTTGTTGATTCCTCCGATTTGTGTGCTTATGTTGCCACTGTAGGAATTGAACTCAGTTAACCAACGCACCCCTGTACATGGATACTGGCGGTGTTCTACAAGGGTCTATACTAGGCCCAGAGATTTTTACATTAATTTTTAGAATTGCTTTCTGTAATAGTAGAAAACTGTTGGTGCCTCACAAAGCTTGCTACTCAGTCCAGAGATTTTTGTTTTTCGTATAAATGTTAAGTGAAATTATGACTTCACTGAGCCACATTTGCGCCACGTTGCCACTGTGAAACGAACTCCACAAAACACCGCTGACTGTGTTTTGTGTTTTTATCCAGGAATGGCTGGTTGTGGCTTCACACCGTGTTTGCCGTCCTCTATCTTGGCCTCACGATCGGTGTGCTGCGACACCATACGTCGCAGATCAAAGGCGTGGGTCAAGACACTGTGAGTTGCTAGCTAATATCAGATCTTAATTTGACACGTAAGAGGCGTTTGCGCTTGACAGTGATCTGCCGTGTTTGCAGCCCAAAACCACGTTGTTTGTGACTTCTGTCCCTAAAACGGCGAAAGAGGACGACGTCAAGCTGCATTTCACGTGAGTGGAATGAACGGAATTTGACGCCTGCATGGTTGCTTCCCTCACGGTTCTTACTTTTTGTTGCGCTTCTCTACAGGGACGCATACCCCACTTCTGAAGTGCGTGAGGTCAACATTGCCTACGATGTGGCTAAGCTCATGCACCTTGATAAAGAAAGGTCAGATTTAAGAGGTTTTTACATTCAAAGGTCTAAAAAAACAGCTACATCAATCTGACATGCCTCATGAATGTTATCTGAAATATTTGTTCAGGGATTAAAAAAAAAAAAAATAGACAATTCAATGCAGGGTGTGACAAATGTACCGTGGTGTTTTTCACCTTAGGGTTCGAGCTGGAAAAAACCTGCGTTACTACGAGCGCCTCCTGGAGAAGAGAGGCCGGCGGGAAACGATATATCCCAGAGTGTGCGGTTGCCTCTGTTGCTGCGCCAAATGTGCCAAGGTAAGGACGGGAATGACGACCTCACGTTGTCATGTAAGATTGCCTCTAATGTTTTGGCTGAGGTTAGAAAAAAAAAATAAAAATACTATATTGCGGTTCCTCATTCGCATCCTTGCACTTTCTTTTGTTTTTGTGAAAAGCATTTTTTTTATGGGTTTTTACAGTGTCAGCAAGTCAGTTGATTTGAGTTATCGTCCACACGCAAAACAACGTTGTATTACATTTTAGGAACTAAAACATTGGGGAACGCGTTCACGTGACGTTACAGAGCCGAGCCAGTCGACACGGACAAATAAACACACAATAGGCATGGGGTACAGGCAATATGAGATATTTAACAATGGTAAACGCCCGCACTATTCATGGGTGTAACAGAATGGCCGATGGCAGTGTTAAACTTACTGTCTGACTTACTGTCATAACATCACATGTGGAAAATAAAACCTACAGCGACTGCTGCACTTTTTAGATGTTTATGAAATGCAGGAAAACCACAAAAATACTCGAGCAGACTCTGCAACCCCCCCTCCCCCAGCAGAGGAACCGCCTCTACAAGACGTGCAGTATTTTCGATACCGGTTCCATCTTGGCTCACAATTTGTTTTTAACACAACCAAATTAACAAAAAAAATATAAAGTCTGTTATTATGTTACTACCAGTGGGTCAGGAATGTTAAACTGGGCTTTACTGTAGCTTCTATGAAGTGTCGGGTTACAGTCCACCATTGTGTATTTCTGTCTTTACAGGCCACGTGTTAACATCGCAAGCGTGCCCTTTATCACGCACAACGCATTTGTACAATTTTGAGTCTGTCTTGTATACACGTGGCTTGAATGTGGAAGAAATCTGTTGGACAAAGCGGTCTGGGTAAGACCACCGACAAATGTGTCCACTCGTGGCCTGGCCTGACCAGACCTGCCTACCAAATTTTCAGTTGCTAAGAGCAACTGATTTTGGGGGATGAAATTTTCTTTTAAGGGCACCTGGAAATATCCTAAATGACACTAAAATGATCTTTTCAAAACCAAGACAGAAGACTTCCAGTGTCTTTTCAGGAATGGTTGAATTGAAGATAGCGGATGGCCATATAGCGTATCGGGTTTTGGAATCCTTGTCTTGCCCCCGAAAGAAGCTTCAATTGACTTTGTGGGGTGTGACTTTAATCCTGGTTATGAATCCCACTCATTCATTGGAGTCTTCCCTCAGGTGGACGCTATAGAGTACTACAACACTAAGGAGAAAGACCTGCTGGAGGAGGTGAGGCAGCAGGCGGACGTGGTGCCACAGCACCCCCTGGGGCTCGCCTTCGTCACCTTTCAGTCGGAGGCCACGGCCAAATTGTGAGTTAAGATTTGAGCTTCTTTTTTTTTTTTTTTTTTTTTTTTTGTCTTCCCGCATCCGTGCCAGCCAGGAATCCGTATTAGCATCTTGTCAGCGCGGCGAAGCGGCGTTAGCTGTCACGGACACAGTGCGATGCGTTTGGGCCGGGGGGAGGGACAAAATTGGCAAAACTGGCAAGGGAACGGGAAACTTGAACGCCTGCCACTGTTGAAAGGTTCCTCATTCTTGTCACTGACGCCTCTCCTCCGTGCTCATCAGCATTCTGGAAGACTTCAACGCGGTGAAATTCCGCCGCACGAGTTGCTGTTGTGCCCGAGAGCCTCAGGCGTCGATCACCAGTGCAAGTCTCAAAGTGAACAAGTGGGGGGTCAGCTATGCACCCCACCCCAAAAACATTTATTGGTAAGCCTGCCACGACGCACATGACTTGAATACAACCGAGCCTCGCTGCTCCGAAAGAACTGGAGCCGACTTGATTTCATTAAGAATCTGGATTCAGTTTCTGAAGGAAAATGATATGAGAAGAGTGATTGAAAAAAAAAAAAAAGAAAAATGCTCCGAATCATTTGATTTGAATAACTTGGCCTGTTTGGAGGCCCCTAGAAAATCGACAGATGCAAGTTTAATCTAAATAAGCGAGGTTGGACTGTGCAGAGTTTGCCGTCTTTGACTTTGCTCCTCCTGTCTAGGGACCACCTGTCAGTCCAGGGCTTCTCTTGGTACGTGCGCTACTTGATGCTCAACTTTCTGCTTTTGTTCCTGCTGACCTTCCTCACAACGCCCACCATCATCATCAACACCATAGACAAGTTCAACGTCACCAGGCCCATCTACTACCTGAATGTACGGTCTGGAGACTCGCGCACCCTCCGCGCTGCGAGGCTCACCTTTTTCTCGCCTCCCCCCCCACCTTAGAACCCGATCATCAGTCAGTTCTTCCCCACGTTGCTGCTGTGGAGCTTCTCCGCCCTGCTGCCCACCATCGTCTACTACTCCACGCTGTGGGAGGCCCACTGGAGCAGGTGTGACGCATTCTGATCGGCAGGCCGCCGTGAAAATCGCACTTTGGATTGAATTCTTGCGTGGGTTCTTTCAGGTCCAGCGAGCAGCTGAGCATGATGCGCAAGCTTTACTTCTTTCTGATCTTCATGGTGCTCATCCTTCCCTCGCTGGGACTCACCAGGTCATTTCAATGAGCTCGCTAGTGCCACGAGTTGGAGTTTGTTGAAAAGATGAAAGCGGTTGCCGTAATTTCCGGCCTATAAGCTGCGACTTTTTTTTCCCCCACACGCTTTCAACCCTGCTGTTTATGCGGTGATGCAGCTAATTTGAGCTTCTTTTTTTTTTTTCTAACGGTCGCAAGGGGACACTCGAGAGGAAAACGTAAGAGTGAGACCGGTGGAATAGATGTGCAGAGGAAGTGAATTTTACCGGTCAGGCCCTGTTAGCGCTGCGCTAGCGTGTTACTGCCGTGTCTCAGTGATTTTTATCTGTGTGTTTTTTTCTTTTTAACCGGCCCTGTTAGCGCAGCGCTAGCGTTAGTGTTAAACCACAGGTATTAAACTCAAATCCCAGGGGCCAGATCCGGCCCGCCGCATTATTTTATGTGGCCCGCGGAGGCCAATCATGTGTATCAACTTCCATGATTTTTGTTCAAATCTGTCCCAAAATTTCAAGTTGCCCTGTCATAAATGATAACGTTGCGCTATGACGAGCATTTTTGTGTTACCAAACAACAATAGTTGGAAAACCCACTACCCTTGATTGCTGATTCCAAAACTAGTCATAAATTTCATGTGTAAATATGATGAGGCAGTTAAAAGATTTTTATGGTTTCACAGTCGTAACGGCCCTCCGAGGGGAATCGTAAGTAAAATGTGGCCTGTGACAAAGTTGAGTTTGACACTACTGCGTTAAACTCTCTGTGTACCGACTTTCTTTGTAAATATCTCGTGTTTCAATCTGGGCTTTTACACAGCTGCGGCATATGTATTTACCAAACGGTATTTCCTTTACAAATGTACTGGGTGAGGCTTATAACCAGGTGCGCTCTGTGGGCCGGGAATTACGGTATATCATTTTTGTATTGAGTCAGCTGTTGCTGAGAAAATATGCCTCTTTTTATACGCACAGTAAAATAATCACTTAGGGTTATAATTTGTGAAGTTAATAACCCTGCAAGTGGTTTTGTTTCTCCACATGCAGTCTTGCCTTGTTTTTCCGCTGGCTGTTTGACAAAGAATTTCTAACCGATGGGAAGCTGAGGTTTGAGTAAGTTCCTCTCGCAGTTGCACAAATGTCCTTCTTACATCCACCTCCAGACTACACATTCTGCTCTTATTCAGACTCCAAAAAAAAAAAAAGCCACAATGTTTGACATATCACATCTTTTGTTTTGACCCCGACATACTAGGTGTGTGTTCCTACCTGGTCAAGGGGCCTTCTTTGTCAACTACGTGATCGCAGCGGCGCTGGTGGGCTCGGCCATGGACCTGTTGCGGCTGCCCGGTTTGCTGCTTTACACCGTTCGCCTGGCGTTCGCCCGCTCGGCCGCTGAACGGAAATACGTCAAACAGGTTTGTGACGGGCCTGGAATGAGAGAGCGTTTAGATGAATTATGGTAATCAATAATCAATGACACTGAGTGGCCAGAAACTGACTCACATTTACAAGAAGCAAACTGATCAGATTTTTTTTTTTCTTGTTTAGAAGACAGAATATACTAAAAAAAAAAAAGAAAAAAAGTTTCATTATATGATGTTCTTTTCTTTCCCTTTCCAGAACCAAGCCTACGAGTTTGAATATGGCGCCATGTATGGCTGGATCCTGTGTGTGTTTACTGTCATCATGGCTTACAGTGTCATTTGTCCCATTATTGCGCCTTTTGGTGAGTACTACAGCGCGCCATTGCACTCGCAAATCCGCAGTCCGAAGCACGAAAAAACATGTGCGTAAAATTTCTTAGACCAATGTTCCCTCTAAGCTGCGCCACTGTGCAATTGTGCACTTGTCGCCCACACTCAACGCACATAAAAACCGATCCAGCGCAGTGAACCACGGCCTGGGGTCTTTTTTTTTTTTTTTTTTTTAAACACGGAAGCACACGGTCTCCAACAAGAGAACTCGGCCTACGTCTACTTCCTAGTTTACCTGACACCACCCCCCTCCGCTCTTAAAGGGCTACACTCATAATTACAAACGGAACACACACTCGCAACTTTATATCTGCGGGCATGACTGACCACACCTGTACATTTTTCAAAAGTGAGTGTCATAGTCATAGTGTCATACTGTACATGTATCCATATATAGTCTTGGCAACTCAATCAAAATTTCTCCATATTTTTGGAACGAGCCGCAGTCTTGTCACTAACCTACGCAAACACAGTAGTTAACTCGGGATTACAGGAACGCAAGTAATTTATGTATCATGTAATACGTGTGGACTACATAATCCCAAAGCTATAAATATCAAACAATCTAAAAAAAGATATGTATATACAGGAAGTACAGCAGTACTGAACATAGCTTCCTGTGCTGTGTGCCGATGAATTCTTAGGCTGTACGCCACTCATAAGCTCAAAATGTCACAACCCTAACCAAGGACAACCCAGTGCATATGTTGAATGTTCCAAGCGCCCGTGTGACCTCCACTAGGTCTCCTGTACATGACGCTAAAGCACCTGGTGGACAAGCACAACTTGTATTTCGCCTACTTGCCAACACGCCTAAACTGCCAAGTCCACCTGAAGGCTGTCAATCAAGCTCTGGCAGCGCCCATCATCTGCCTGATATGGCTTTACTTCTTTTCTGTCCTCAGAACGGGTCAGTGCCGTGCAGTTGGTCACACAACTGCTAGCTTGTGGCAAAATATTAGGAACCTCTCTCTCCCTGTATGATAATCATAATCATCAGATCAAATGTGACATTCCAGGCTTCCTGGCATCCACTTCTCTGTTCACCCTGGTGGTGCTTGTCAAAACTGTCCTCCTCTGCATCACCTGCACCGTGTTTGACAATTTCCAGTTCCTCAGGCCGCGCAATTACTTGGTGAGACACGTTTACTCTCTGCACACTTACATGTTTCTTCTTCATCTGGTGACATTCTTGCGTTCCGTCGCAGGTGAGGGAGAAAGACGAGGACACACCTGACGGAGCAGAGGTAAACACGTCGGGAAATGTCGCAAACATAGCCACAGCACAGCTTCGCTCAGTCCTTTGGGGTATTATTTTATTCCAGGCTTACCTCCCCAGAGTGCTGAATCCCAAATCGTCAGCGAGACCTCCGACGGAGACTCAGGCCCGCCAGTCGTACGGTTCTACAGAGGAAAGCTCGGCACCCAGCCCCGTGCCGTAGGGGGCGGCGTCGCAGCACTTCAGCATTTTGTCCGTCATTCCGCTCCCTTGTGAATTCGCTGTTAGCGCACGACACAGAAGTACGGATACGCTGTGTCAAACGTGAATACGAGGGAATGTTTATTTGAGAGCCATGTTTACAGGGAAGCACACTTCTGGGTCTCTGTGAAAAAAATTGCTTCGTTTGGGGGGGTAGAACGGTTGATTGAATGTTTCGACAAATGAGAACAAAATAAGCATCAACATTGCCAAAGATGACGTAAGCGTTTTGTTTTTTTTTTTTCATTGAAATGGAGACCTGCCAATGAAAGCAATTTATACTTCCTGTTAATAATAATAATGCACTTTTGTGATACTGAATTCTTTTTGTTCATTGTTGCAGTAGTATCACTGTTATTGTTGTTAATGGCGTTTATAAATAAGTTATGACTTGACAGTTGGTCTATATTTTCACCCATCCATTGTCCAAGCCGCTTATCCTTACAAGGGTCGTAGGAGCGCCGTAGCCCTTCTGAGCTAACTTCGGGCGAAAGGTGGACTACGCCCTGAACTGGTCGACATACTGACGCCACCACTGAGCGGGAATTGATCCCATGCTGCCCGCGCAAAAATACAGTACACCACCACGCAGACATTTTTTTTTTTTTTGTACAAAAAATATATATATATTTTTTTTTACAAACAAACCTAAAAAGTTAACAAGTGACTTTGCATATTTTAATCGTTTTTTTTTTTTTAAATTTAAAATATGTGAAGTTTAAGTTGTGTTTTTACACATCTAAACATGTTTTATCACATAACCGAAATGTTTCACTTTTTAGTAAAAAAAAAAAAAAAAAAAGTCCATAAATTTGTAGTTAAATTGTAACATTTATATTCCATGTTCAGTTAGATTTTTATGAAGCTCTTTTTTTGACACTTTGAAACATTGCTTTAAACTTTCTGTAAGGTTTTTTTTTTCTGGCCACCTTATGACCACTTGACAAAGCTGAGGACAAAAACTTTTTACAATATCGGACTGTACTTGTATTCCGCTTTCACGGGGCCATTCCTTGAGGTAATGTGCGTGTCGTGTCTTCGGGGGGCGCTGACGATCTGCAGCTGCGAGGCTTTTGAACCTCTTCAATGCAGTCTTGACTGGGGATTTAAACCCTTGGTATTTTTCCCGTTACTGGACAATAGCGCCGCCGGCTCCGCCCCCTCACCTGATCTCTCTTGACTGTCAGTCCCTGTTGTGCTGCTGCCATTTTTTTGCCCTCTCACCCCTCGTCTCATTCTCATCACGTTTCCCACCCGGTTCTGACTGAGGCCTCCGCTGGCCCGTTGTAATGTAAAGAGTCTCGGCTGCGCCTGATTAGCGCGGTTACGCGTGGGCGGCGGGGTGCTGCGCTAACAACATACATATGTAGGTTAGTAGGTGACGTGAAGACTTTTTCTCCCCCCCCCCAGGCTACTCGGCCCACATCGGCTCAATTCAACAAGATATAAACAACAAATTACATTATTATAAACGCAGTGGTGTTTGAGTGACCCCGTTAACACACCACTCGGGGATGGAGGGACTTGCAAACACACTCTTGAGAAATACAACTAACTTCACAGTAAGCAGGAGTTTGGCAAATAGCAAATCTCGTGCATGCGCAACCAACTTTTGCATTAGCCAAACCGGGTCGAAGCACTTTCAGAAGGTGGCCTTTTTTTTTTTTTTTTTTTTTAAATTCACCTTTTGTCCGAAGACACCAGCAATGAAGTGAATCCGGAAGCAAGTTCGGCTTCAAATCCTGTTATCAAACTGTAGCCGCGCTTGTTAGCATAGCGTACACGGGAAGTTAAGTAACATGTTTGGCGGGTTTGGTCGCGTGATGTTCCACAAATAGCGGATTGTTCTTCAAAAAAAAAAAAAAGAAAAAAAAGTCTGTATGAGGCAACTACCAGTTGAAGTTTACTGTCCAGCCAAACAAAACAAAGATAATTATAGGTTTAAAATCATGTTGCCAAATGGTAGCTTTCTTCTAACACACAGTGCCCACTTTCTCGCTGCAGTAAAAGCCTTTAAGTGACAGATTTTTGAACAGTGAAGCAACACGCTTTCAGACATGATCACAAGACTCACAGGCATATATTCTTTATCCTCTGCGAAAAGCTGACTGAGCCGCTGAGAAAAACGGTGGCCCCTCTGTTTCTTTTATATCGGGCCGTGGTGGCCAAGGCAGGAGCGCCACAATGAATTGACGCATGTTTCATTATTTCCAATTTTTAAAATGATTTTCATTTTAAAAATATTATAGTGCTATTTTCCATTCCGAAAAGGTGAAAAAATGTTAAATGCAATACCTCCACAGTTCAGTACTACTACGGCTAAGAAAATGGATGGATATTTTCCATCCATCATCCGAG
Source organism: Syngnathoides biaculeatus (assembly GCF_019802595.1). Taxonomy (NCBI): domain Eukaryota; kingdom Metazoa; phylum Chordata; class Actinopteri; order Syngnathiformes; family Syngnathidae; genus Syngnathoides; species Syngnathoides biaculeatus. Next base: position 8,507,694 of record NC_084662.1, on the reverse strand, counting down.
ATGCTCATCCTCACAAGGGTCATGAGAGTGTTGGAGCCTATCCGAGCTGTCACCGAGCAGGAGGAGGGGTATGCCGTCGACTGGTTGCCAGACAATCGCAGGGCACACATAAACAACCAGCCGCACTCACATTCACACCTCGAGGCAATTTAGTGTCCAGTTAATGTTGCGTGTTTTTGGGATGTGGGAGGAAAGCGGAGTGCCCGGAGAAAACCCAAGCAGGACATGCAAACCCCACACAGGCGGGGCTGGGATTTGAACCCTGGTCCTCAGCACTGTGAGGGCAACACTAACCGTGCAGGCATAGTGCTATTTTCCCCAATAAAAAAAAAAAACAAAAAAAAAAAACACCGCAAAATGTTTTGTTTTTTTTTAGGCTGGAATAGATGATGATCATGATTGACTCCAGGTGAAAGATTTTGAAAAGTTTTGACTGAATAAACATATACTGTGGACGATGGGAAAGTGGAAGGAACTTGATGATATGCGAGGGAGGGATTGATTTAGTGCAGTTGGCAAACAAAAACCAACATTTGTCTCCAGCAAGCGAAGGCAATACTCTATTGGCTTGAGATCAGGCCATTGAAGAACGTTAAAATACCTTTGCAACGACCCTGGAAATGGAGGTACAGTACTCTGCTATGAAATGGTTGTCATTACTAAATTATAAATATTTGAAACATCTGCAATGAAAGCTCAACATCTTCACTTCAGACGCACGTTGCTTTATTTACAATCCGTTACGACAGAGTATAAAGACGAACTCCATCCCCACCCCAAAAAAAAAAAAAATGCCTCAGTCCAAATACTTGGACCTAAACTGCACGTGCCGACCGACTTTTATACACGGACCATGTCGTGGAGGCAGCGTTCGAGAAGCGCACGCCGGCGGCGCACGGCTTGATCCACGCGTGGCACTGCGAGATTTAATGAGCGTGTGAAAACCTCGGTCTAATTCCGTTGCGGAACACGTGAAGAAATTTGGCTGGCGGCGGAAGGACCGCTGGAGGTGATCTCACAAGCGCCGCGCAAGTTCAACTCGTTGAACGAAAAGAAGAAAAACTCCAGATTGAGTTGTGCGTAGGTGTGCAAACCCAGTCCGTCCAGTTCCTTCTCAATGCATTCTTGCCATTGTTGCCGTCTGCTTTTGTGCGACACAAACACCATTATTGAGTCGACTGGCCCCGGCTCTCATTCAGTATTCGCTTTATCCGTCACTCTCAGGCTATTGAAGGGCAGCGAGGGCCGCAGTCTTCATTCGTATTAAGTGCATCAAAACCAGTTCAGCGTGCGGGTTTCGCCCACGTGTCGGCGCCAAGATCGATGGCCGTGAACCCCGAGCCAAGTGAAGCGTCTGGCGGCGACGTGCTAAGTGACGCTCCCTCGCTTTATTGTGCGGCGGGGATTAGTGTCGTGGCAACGGCGGTCACCCGGGGGAGGGCGGCGGGTTTCCCGGAGCGAGCGGGACCCGGGACGACTTCCAAGTTTTCTTCCTGTCCTGCCCCAAGCGGGATTGGACTGAGGTGCGTGGGGATTGTGTAGCGGTCGGCGGGCCTGGTGGATGTGACCTTAAAAGGGAACAAAACCCAAGATGTCCAAACCTCCCGTTATTCAGTATTCTCCACCCATCCATTTTCTACCGCTTCTCCGGGGCAGGTCGCGGGGGAATTAGCTTCAGCAGGGATACTCAGACTTCCCTTTCCCCGGCCACTTCGTCCAGCTCTTCCGGAGGGACTCGAGGTGTTCCCAGGCCAGCCGAGAGACAGTCTCTCCAGCGTGTCCTGGGTGGTCCCAGGGGTCTGGTTTTTGGTTCGGACATGCCCGGAACACCTCACCAGGGAGAGGCGTCCTGGAGGCATCCGAATGAGATGCCCCAGCCACCTCATGCGTAGTATTTTTTGGAATTAAATTTTGTTGGCAGTATTTTCATTAGCGTAACCAGCGCGCATGCCGTCATGATGACTAAATGTCCATATCACGTCTGTGGCCCTGAGCTCTGTTGCGAACTCATGCACAGTCCTCGCATGCCCCATGCAAACCCCCCGCCCACCCTCCCCTTGTCCGAAGCGGTCACCCCACTCCCCTCGTACGAATGGGCGACGTTAACTTGGCAGGCAACCGAAAGCCACCGTTGCCGACGGAGCATGTGACTACAAACTGAGGCCCTTTTGTTTAGACCACTGAAACCGAGCCTTTGGGAAGAGGCAAGCATGGGAATGAATAGACATTTTCAATGTATGAAAAGGGGAATATTTAGTAAATGCTGTTTTGGGAGTTCTTGACTGACATGAGAACATCATTCGCAACACTAAAGGAGCCCGTCAAAGGAGTACAAGAATCTACTGTACCACGATTTATCATCAGTTGTATCTTAACTAAATAAACACCTCCAAAAATATTTTTGCCCACCTTGGGCTCTCACTATGATCTAGAGATGTCAGATGGTAAACGGAGACTTTTTCTATATTGGAAAACAATGAATGCTAACAATGTATTATGTCTAACAATATACTGGATTGATAAAGTAGCAAGAGATGCTATTCTCTTTGTTACAAGGTCGTATTAAATTCCAAAGACGATCGTGTATTCATGCATAAATGTGTCTTTTGTGATTTATTTCCACGTATGTGACTGTCGTCCACACTGCCATACATTTCATTGGTGGTTTACTTACTATCGTCACATTGGATTCAAATTGTTCCATCAAAACAAATCAATATAAAATACACATGACTGCATTTAACCAACTTTATAAAATACACAACCAGTGCTCCACTTACAACACAACCTTGCCATCTGTTGCATTATTACAGCATCCAGACACTGAACAGGCATACAGACACAAGGTCAAAGAATGGTAATGGACACTTACCACGTACTCTTGAGTCCTGCAGTATTTCATGATACGGGCCTGCCTCCCCTGGTTCTCTTCCAAAATGGAATCTACAATAAATAAAAGGGGGTTAAAATTAAGGCGATGTATCACATATGAAATCAATTTGTTGCACTTTTTTTTTCTTTTTTTTGTTTTTCAATTAAGCACTGCGTGTTCAAAATATGACATCTGAGTTTTGGACTGATAGGCATCACGTTACCTCACTAATTTAGTCATTCTCTTGACTTTTGGTTGACTTGAGAACAACGCGGAAGCATTAAATAAAACTATGTGACACACGAGGAAGTGGAATTTGATATTAAATTGCAACAGGCGTGACAAGAATAATTAGTTGAGTCGAGGAAATGCAAATTAAATTGACGTTTCGACTTCCGGGTCTCATTGAGACGGACGGCGTCCTCTTCTCTAATTGGAGGAAGGCGGGTCACGTGTTGCAGGAAGCCACTTTACAAATTTCGAAAGTGCTGCGATTCATTTTTAGTACGTATTAGACGTGACAGTGCTTGTAACCTACAGTTTGTGCGCTAAATCACAGACTGGTTCACAGCGATAGAAGCGTTAATACTGTTAGTTGTACTTTGGTACTTTTAAGTGTAATTTTGACGGGTTTAAAATGACGTAGCGACAGCTGCTCCGCCCGCACCAATCAAATTGTTTGTTTCAGCGTTGCCGTGGAAACTCGGAAGTAACGCTTAAACACTGCCAGTCGAAAAGTGACGCTAAATACATGACCGGCGAATGGAAAACTGACGAAAACGACGCCGAATCACGAACCATTAGTTACTAATTTGTGACGACCGGGTTTATTGACACTCCTAACAACCATATTCCCTGGCCGGAAGCTTTGTTTTGCGTTAGCAATCGAGCTAATAACGTACCACACTGCCAGAGCAACCGTGCTAAATAAATATCAACAACAATGGACGCTAACTCGTTATCCTACTCATTGGAGCTGGTTGCGGGTAGCGGGTGCATTTTGAACTCGGAGCAGAGGGCAGCTCTGCAAACTTCACTTATTATCTTGAAAAAGAACTACAAGTTCAACCGAGTATTGTTTTGGGGCAAGATACTTGGTTTAAAGGAGCACTACTTCATCGCTCAGGGAAGGCGGGATGACGAGCTGAAGGACACGCAGCATTTCTACAGGTAAACCCCTGTCGTTAAATGCAATTTAAGTAAATTGTCGGTCTAAATGTCCCAAATTGTGCTGCGGGCGCGAAGCTTCAACTGCATCGACTGGTTCCTGATCCCGTCGACCACGAGCGCAATGATCGAGGACGTGTCCAAAACGGCGAAGGGTCGATTTGAAGGCGACCCATCATTTGTGTACGAGTCCAGACCAGCGGAAAGACTCGATCCTACTACAGCGGAAGAGTCGACAGTGAGCACCAACTTGAATCACTGCATTTAGATGAGATGCACACCAGGGATAAATGATACTCCTTTTGTGCGTGAGATAATTTATCAGATCAGATTCTTGTGCTCAGACCAAAGTGACGGAGGAGACGAGGTTGGCGGTGACGGTTCATCACATCAACGAGGAAGCGTCGGTGGTGCCGCGGGGCGCCTTCATCAACAGCACGCACGGCGTGGTCCAAATCAATCGCAGCTTCGGCGGTGAGTACGCCCTTCAAAATTTCCCACGGTGATCCGCAGATGCTCGGTGGGGGAAAAAAATTGAACGCCGTGTCTCTCCCTCAGGTCTGTCTTACACTCAGGCCGGGAAACTTGAACATTTTCTTCACTTCTCTCAGCCCAAGAATCTGAAGAAAAAGTCGCTGTTGGAGATGGCCGACCTGAACCCGGCGTTGGACTTTCTGGACCCGCTGAGTGAGGACATCCCAAAAGGTGAAAGCCCAAAACATGATGTAGTTCATTAAGTTTTGATTTCAGCTATAATCACAGATTTGCACCCATCACGGGCAACCTATGCGACGTAATCTTTGTGCGCGCAGGATCGTGGAGTCTTCAATTTGAGAGCGCCAACAAAGTGTGCGTGATTCGCAGCCTGCTGTGGTTGGGCCTCACTTTCTACCACGTGCCCATGACGCCGCTGCACGGATTTATCTACATTGGCTACGGGACCAAGAATTTGGACCTGCCCTTCATGCTTTAAAATGAGAGAGATGCGGTGGACCGTATTTTGTCTTTTTGCTCTGTTCAGTCTGCGCGATTATAAAAACAATCAATACAAAATGAGGTAAACAAAGCCATTTTATTTGCTCTCTTCGCCTATTTATGGGCTTTTTGAAAACCAACACAGTAAATGAGCGTGTATGACGTTTATAAACAAAGAAGGTACTATAAATATATTTTTTTTTTTTTTTTGGGGGGGGGGGGGGGCACTTGCCCAGAGCAGTGGACAAGAATCCAAATAAATGAAATACATCTCATGCCTGCGTGTGTTGTTTTTGTTGCGCACTTGAATATGGAGGTGGACATGAATTGTTCGAAGTCTTGCAGATTCCTCACCCTGATTTTAAATCTGCAGTTGAAGCGCAGGCGTCTCTCAGTGCCTATAGCAACGCGGCTTGGGACTGTATCGCACGTTGTCCTTGAGCAGAAGGCTACTGACGGGCATGGGCTTCTTGCACCACTTCAGCCCGCGTTTGTAGATGGGCTTGACCGATTTGACGGACCAGCGGGTCAGGTACCTGGCGCGAGCAGATGGGGCAGACTGAGCCTTTACTTTTAAGACGTAATAGTGTGAATAATAAGAAAATAAAATGTGTATCGGCATTACCTGTTGAGTTGTGGCTTGGGCTTTGGGACGTGGCCCTCCGGAAGTTTGGGTCTATGGTCGGGAAGCAAACCTTGGAACCAGAAAATGGAAAACAGGCTATCACTAACATACACTGAATGCAGTCGCAAGTGTCAAATTACAGTGAATATTTTTAAGAAAAACACTACACCAAAAACAAAAAAAACAGTACAGCGTGCGTTCATGTGTCACATGACCATGTCATCTTACCCCGCCATACAAACTAGTTCACAGGTGTCAATCTCAGATCCGGCCTGCCACGTGATTTTATGTGGCCCACGGTTGCTAATCACGTGTAATAACTTCCATGAATTTTGCTAAAATCTCCAACAAAATTTCCCATTGTTGTATCCTAAATGATAATATTGAGATATTGCAAGCATTGTGTTGCCATACATCAACAATAGTTCAAAATCCCTTCCCTTGATTTATGATTCCAAAACTACTTCATAAATTCCACGTGTAAATATGATTAGGCGGTCAAAGAGATTTTTATGATTTCAGTCATCACCCCCCTCTGAGGGAAACCATAACTATAATGTGGCCCGCAACAAAAAGGAGTTTGACAACGAGTTCATTGTATACCACGTCTAGAACTTCGTTAACCAAGATTGTAGATATCTTACCTATTCAGAATGGCAAGTGAACACCACTTGTTTTGTACTCATAACACGAGAAAATTTGGGCATTTGTATAGGGCACACACACAAAAAATTGTGGCCCAAGTACAGAGTCCTGTGGAACGCCACAATTTTTTTTTTTAATACTGGAACAGGAAAAAATAACAACCCAGTATGAAGCAAGGTGGAACGCTGCCAGGATTTGTCTATAAGGGTGTCCTAAATATTTGTAAACTTTTCTAGGCCACAAATATTGTCGAGGCGGTGGGAGGTCATCAATACACACCCGCTCTGTGAGCCATCTGCACGCACGTGGCGACCTTGCGATGCTCCTCGGGACAAAGACCGGTAATTCGCTTTGGCAGCATCCCTCCATCTGACCTGATGAATTGACTGAGCAGCAAAACATCCTGCCAAGAAAAAAAAAACAAACTTGTTTTAAAAAGATAATTCAGTTATCAACTACCGCGGGATGAAGATAGGATTTACCGTGTAGTGATATTTGTTCTGCAGGTTCCATCTATAGATGGGACACTTGGCGGTGGGGTTTGGAGGTTGAGGTCCAGCTGCCGTGTCCAGTATTTTTCCTTCAATCTAACACGTTTGGTCACCACATCACCCATCAATTGTAATTGCAAATATTTTCAGTGTGTCCGAGTTGATTGTCCGTCACTAAGGCTGGTCCAAGAGCTCAATTTTCATCTCATGCATACATGCACAATGTTTCTATTTCCATGTTCATTTCTTATGGTAAAAGACGATAATAGATAATACAATAGCTAATTGGTTCAATGATCAGCTTATATCTTTTAATTGAGCATTATTATCTGCCTTCATAAATAGGATTCCAATCATCGGTAACTGAGCACATTTACTAAATTGATACAATTTGTTGGCCAACAGAATGAAAAATGAATTTTAGTAGTCAGTAGTTGTGTAATTATTGTGTTTTTAAAAACTTATTCTGTAACACAAAATGCCATTAGCACAATAAAAAGCACCATGAAACATTGGACCGTAGATACTATTAATAGTTGCATGTTTCTAGTTTGTACTTACGGTCAAGGTTTGACCCTCCTGCTTTTCCACGACTGTAGAAATAAACAGTGGATACCAAAGGAGGAAGAATTATGTTGCTGATATTCATATGGATGCATGCGAGCTAGCGATAGCTCACGTACTGTTTTTACAAGTTAAAAAGTCTCACCTTGTCGTATTCCTCTCCTTTGACTCACCGAATGCGACACTAGTGGCACGTTTAACATTCGGAGCGCACTTAAATTTCCACTTAAAGCACAATTGAAAGACGTAAATGAGGACCGAACGGCCCGCAGCACACAGGCGGCAGCCATGTTTGATTTTTGACCTCGGTCACTTCCGCTGACAAATTTGAAAACAGCGACACGCGCGGTCACATTAACAATTGCAGCAACTCGGGCACGCAACAAGACCAACTACACGACATCATCAAAGGAAAATCATACAATGTATGGGAAATTGATTTTTAAATTAATGACTTGTTTACAAAAGCTAGAGTCTCTGGAGTGACTTAGGAAATGAAAAAGAAGTATGGTGCGAGATCCTGTGCTAAATATTGGCGAACACTTTTGTTGCCTTAATAACAAAAGTTACAAAGTCAAAGACCCGATGACATAATGATGGTGGCAGTATCATATCATAAGACAAAAGTTAGCAGAATTGCAGTGTCACCAGTGCTGCTTCAGTGGGGACTTATCCAAATTAATCAAACTTTTTATACTCTCAAATTGCAATAATAGAAATTAATACTGCAATTGACCGACTGCGCCTCGTACAACCATCTGAAGAAATTTCGAATTAATATCTAATAAAATGATAAAAACATAGGTGATAAAACGTTTTTACTACATTGGTTGTTTCAATTCGATGGAGGTTGTGCTGCTCCTGACGGTAGAATCACAATTGACTGGGTAAGCGTGAGTAATACCGGTCATTTCTCCCAAAAGATACACAATATATGCATGCGAGTATTATATTTTCCTCCGTTTGTGCTCAAATGTCCAACGCTTGCACGGTTATCACACCGCGACGCTGATATTATTTGTTAGCCCGTCTATGTTGTTTCGCTCCGTTTGTTAGCATGAAGCTAAACGGATGATTAGGATTACATCTGTGGCGTGGTCAGTAAGTGAAGTTGCGTTGAGTGTTTTTGGGTTTACATGGGATAAAAGCACTTTCCTGATTTCTTGAAGTTGACGGCACGGCTGGATGGTTTTGGTGTTTTTGTTCAATACCTTCTTCAGCTACTTTTAATTCTCTGAAACTCCAATCAGTCTGGATGCCCTGCGGCTCCGTGCTGACATTCACAGGTCAGTCTTGGTACTACAACAGACATCCTGTCCATCCGTTGCTTGCTCATGCAGGATTCAATTAAAGTGTCGGGAGTGTGTTTTGAGAACCTTTCCATACGGATAAAGCGCCGTGGGATAATTTTGTTTTGAATTGGCGCTATATGAATAAAATATTCTTGACCCGACTTCAATTACCCCCCCAAAGTTCACAAATATCTACTTGAGTTTCTTGAATTTATCCTTTCCTGTACTTCACAAAAAAGTTCACACAGCCAAGCCGAAATTCCTTTTTCGATCTCGAGATTTATTGATACGTATAGGGACTTTTTTTTAATCGCAAACACGTCCGGCGGAAGGATGTGCAAGATGTAAATCGGCTTAATCTACGATCGTAGCTTTGAAACAAAATGATGGACCAAAATTAAACACAAGGGAGAACAATACGATGCTTAATCTGAGCAATAACGCACGCCCGAAATGTTTAAGTGTAAATATTAACAATGCCAGAACGAGTTCAAGCATGTGTCTTCAATCACTTTTTAAATATTATGCGTGAAGGGAATAAATGCGCAAAATTACAGCAGGCTTTTTTTTTTTTAGGGGGGGGGTGGAGTGTGTTCCAAGGAATCCAAAAACAAAGATGATGTCAGGATTCTGTGCGCAAGCCGGGGGAGAACGAACACAATGGTAAACAGTGGTTGTGAAACCAGATGAGGCCCTGTTTTGCAAAGCAAAGGAGGTTGGTTCGGTTTTAAAAATAAAAAAAAAAATGAAAAATTAAAAAAGACTCAGGGGAGTTTTTCTTGCACATGGGAAAAAAGTTTGCCCGTAAGCAATTGAAGTGTTTTTGTTTGCACTTATCGCTTTGGCTGATCTGGCAGGAATTTTTAGCGCCGCGGACACAATTGCTTGCTTTATTTTCCTTTTCACCTTTGATTGCCCTTGACTTTTAACATCTCAAATGAAAAAAAAAAATAGATAGATTAAAAAAACAAACAAAAACCCAAAACACAATAGCTTTGCGGGACACTGAACGCATCACTGGAAACGAGACGGGGAGGAGAACAAGGGGCTCCTCTGTTTAAGATTCGCTGCAAGCGTGAGGGTTAGATAATGTTATCGCACTTGTTTATTGTTTTTTTCTTTCTTGATATGTATCCTCACGTTTTAAAGACTGAGACTGTGACTGAGGAGATAAGACGGCTGCAAGAAAACATCGAAACATCAAAAGTGGAGACTCCAAGAGTCAAAATATTGCTCGGATAGCTTAAAAAAAAGATGCCAAATTAGCTAATGATGACAACTGGTCGGAAATTTGTGTTTTTGCTTCTGGTTCGTGTTGCTCCATCCTCCCCTTATCTAAACAGAAGTTGATTTTCCATCCATCCATCCATTTTCTTTGCCACTTATCCTGACAAGGGTTGCGAGGATTTCTGGGGTTAGGGTACACCCTGAACTGGTCGCCAGCCAATCGCAGGGCACATGGAGACAAACAGCCACACTCACAATCACACCTACGGAGAATTTGGAGGGTCCAATTATTGTTGCATGTTTTTGGGATGTGGGAGGAAACCGGAGTGCCCACCCGGAGAAAACCCACAAAGGCACGGCCAGAACATGCAAACTCCACACAGGCGGGTCCGGGGTTGAACCAGGGACCTCAGAACTGTGAGACCAACTTTTAACCACCAGATTCACCGTGCCGCCTCCCAAATTTCAAATTGTCATATATCACAAATGATAAAGTTAAGATATTACAAACATTTTTGTGTTACCAAACGTGAATATTTGAAAAACACTTTAGCCTTGATTTCTGATTCCAAAACTAGTTCATAAATTGATGATGTCAATATGATGAGATGATTAAATATTTTTGTTCCACAGTCACAACGGCCCTGTGAGGGGAAACCGGAAAGACAATTGTGGCCCACGAGAAAAATGAGTTTGCATTATATTATATGTTAACATTATGCTACCAGACTTATTATATGATTCTGTTGAACATTTGAATGTTGCCTTTTAATGTGTCACTTTTACAGTAAAGTTCAACTGGAAAAATTGTGTGCAAGTTTCCTCAGAGTGATGTTTTTCTGATAGGCCAGAAAATAAGAACAAACACTAAGGAATACTTTTTAAAAAATGCGTCTTTGAATAATCTTAAGCATTTTTTAATGGGTTTCAATGTTAACGCGTGTGGGAGGGGTAAAGCTATTTAAAAAAAAAAAAAGTTTTCTATTGTAGATTTTCATCTACCGCAGCAGGTCTGGAATGTAGCATCCCCGTGAGATACGCCAAGATTGACTATATTGTGGTTCTGGACTTGAGAGTTCTTCAACTCTCCTGCAATCTGCACTTGTTGGGAAGCGAGCGTGGTCTCAAACACGAGAGAAAAAAAAAATCCCCGGTCCAGACTTGAGTCTGTCATTGCCCAAAAACAAACAGGACACCAGACAGGGCACGTTCGGTTAATGGGCAAAAAACATGAAAAAAAAAAAAAGCGTACCAATTCCTTAAATGGCGTTTTAAGCGCAGACTGTGATGCAAATTTGCAGTGGAGAGATTAGCATTGGGCCGCCGCCACAGTAGCGCCATTGTCTCGCTTGATCGGGTCTCTGCGGTCGCATTCCTCAAGGGAAGTCCGAAATATTGCATCTCGAGTGTCTGGCCACCTCCTCGCCCGCCTTTGATATTCAAATGAAACATGGCCCCGTACAAACGGGCGCCGCAGCCAAAGTAAATCAGATAGGATTCCCCCTCAGATGAAAAGAGCTCGGCTGACATTTTCACAGCGAGAGCCGAGGAACGACTCAAGCGATGTTGCTTCGGTGTCATGGTGGGAAGTTATTGCTTTGTGGAAAAGGTTAGTGTTTTCACCTCACTTCCCAGGGCTCAGCGTGGCGCGAGCAGATGAGCTGAGAATCGCAAAAAATGGAGTCCTCCCAGCCCGCATTCCCCTTTTATTGTCATGCTGCTCGCTTTGTTTTTGGTGCGCGGAAAAAGGCCGCGGTGGCTCGTGGGTCTTCTGCCGAGGAGCCCTAAAAGCTCACAGGGCCCCAAGAACTGGCAAAACTGATCGGAAGGTTGCGGGTGAGCTGAGCCGACGCCAGCTGACTTTGGGCAAAAGGGAAGGTACTTCCCGGGCTGTCCGCCAGGTTGAGAGAGGGAACTTGCGATGTAGCGCAAAGTGCAAAGATTTGCGGACTTGGGGGGGTGCTGCTGCTTATCACGCTGCTGCGAGTTGCATTACAGCGCGTCTTGGCTCAATTTTTTTTTTGGTTTTCCCTGTCGGCATGCATCGCATTTTGATGTTGATTGTTGGTGGCGGGGGTTCCCAAATAAGGAACTTGTCCTCCCCGACAGATGAAGGCTTTTTTTTACAGTGCGTTTGGCCCATTCTTTCTCCTGGAAGTCCCCTCTTGGAACTGGCACCCTTGAACGAACATGAACTGCCGTTCACAATGAACCTTCATCCGGCAGAAAATACTCTACGTCCAGTCCACGTTAGCCCAAAATATGGACGAGTCCATGATCTTTCCTTCACTGAACTCAATGACAAATGGATTTACAACATAATACAATGTGATGGAATTTTACGCTCAGTATCGAGCCGCTGCTCCTCCGCATTGAGAGGAACCAGATGAGGTGGCTGGGGTATCTGATCCGGATGCCTTCCGGACGGCTCCCTGGTGAGGTGTTCTGGTCAGGTCCCACCAGAAAGAGACCCCCGGGACGTCCCAGGACACGCTGGAGAGACTATGTCTCTGTCACGACCCGAACACGGGGTTGGACCCAAATGCACGACTAGGGAGACGTAGAGGCGGTTCGGGAACCGTTTTTATTCAGTCCAGTGTCGGGGATCAAGCAGGTAAGTCCACGGAAGCAGCAGTAACAAGGTCACCAGGCGTGAGAGGCAGGACAGTGGGCAGGCAGGGGTCGGAAGATCAGGAACGGAATCAAGAGAGTGGGGGAACGAGGCAAGAGGCAACGATCTGGCAAAGGCCAGACCGTACGAGGAGTCCTATTTACGGGGAACGAGGTGGAGGTGCGCACCTCACTGATTGCTGCCGGTGTGTGCCGAGGACAGGCACCGGCAGGACCGTGACAGTCTCTCGGCTGTCCTGGGAACACCTCGAGATCCCTCCGGAATAGCTGGAAGAAGTGGCTGGGGAAAGGGAAGTCTGGGTATCCCTGCTGAAGCCACTTCCACCGCGACCCGACCTGGAGAAGCGGTAGAAAATGGATGGATGGATGGATGGATGGATGGATGGATGGATGGATGGATGGATGGATGGATGGATGGATGGTGTAGTATTTTTATCAGTGACATTTTTTCATTCGCACATCTCTCCCACCCATTTTTTTGGGAGCGGATTCTCTCAAGTCAAATCAGTCGTATCTCAAGGCTGCACCGTAGGTTTTCAATTGGACCCCCAAAAATTTGTCACGGGGGGGAGATAATCTGGTGAAGATTTGCCTCATCCCAAAGCAGACGTCCGCCCATTCCCATACGGATGGAATGCGAAGATTTGCTGCCGACCAGATTGATGGCATGCAATTAAGGGCCCCGCTGTCACTAAGAGGCTTTGCTGCGTGATTAACTCGTGAGGTCCGTCGCGTCCAAAGAGGTCAACTGAATACAATTAGCCTATTTCGAGGGGGATGATTCCGGCGGAAGGCGCCCGCCGCTCGGAGGAGGAGGAAAAAGAGGCGGACGAGTGGAAACTGGTTCGGCTGACATCAAGGCCTGGCGCTCATGTGTCATCGCTTCCGTCAAGGTGACACCAATCTTTATTCAGCCCAACAACGTCCCCCCCCCCCCCCTCCCTATTTTTTTGTCTCCTCAGCCATTAGTCTTCCCACACTAATCAGGACGCTGGCTTCTTCAGTAGATGTGTTGCTTTGAAGAGGCTCTTATCCTTACCCCCCCCACCCCCCCCACCGGACCTGCCACTCACTCCTAAGTCCCCCCCCCCCGCCTCGCTCGGTCCCCCGTACGACCGCATTCCCCGCGTCGGGAAGGCCTCCGAATCCAATTTTCATGCAGGTTGCATTGCCAGTGACACAATGGCTCCCATCGCCCTGAAGCGGGCCTCTTCCAATGTTTTGAAACACTTTGGATTTCTCTCCCCGACGCGAGGTTTTTTTTTCGGGGGGGGGGGGGGGGGCGCTCCGGACATGTGCACATAAGCACAGTGTTGTATGCTTTTCTTGGGAATTTTGCATTTTGAGAAAAAAAGAGATGAAGAGAGCCGAGGAAGTGAGCTTTTGGAAAACGCAGACAACGGCGAAGACATACGGAGGAGTGAGCCGAAGTTTTCTGACAATTCTTCCAAAAAAAAGCCTTGGTGCAAGTTGAAGTTTAGTGTCATCATTTATAAAACAAAGACAGTTACGCGTGCATTAAAAATAACACTTCTTGCTTAACGTTGACACGTAATGAGAAATGCCATAGACAGGCTAGGGAATAGTATCGATGTGGCAGGGTTATATTTGAACAGAAACTGGGCTGCAACACGCGTAGACAGACAATATAACCATGCTCTCGGCATATATTCTTTACCCTGTGTGAAAAATAACATTGGTGATCTTTACAGAGTCATGTAATTTTTTTTAAAAATTGGATTTTATTTTATTTCAACTAACACCAAAACATGCTATTAAATTTATTCATGCGTGTCAATTGCATCAGATGTGTTTTTGCTTGATGAAATTGGCTTGAGCAAGTTCTGTCTGCTTTGGCCAACCGATGAAACGACGACGTTCTGGCCCCGTGAAGACATATTTGAAATCTGATTGGTCAAAGAAACTCAGACGCGTTGACGGTGTGCTGTGCTGTCGCATTTTTGGGAGCATCATAAAATAAACGATTACAATTTCGACGCACTTTTAAGAGAGAGGCAGAGGCAAAATTCTTCTTTTTGTGTGTGTAAACTGATCGTTTCATCTCGATCTGTTTCTGGTTAAAAAACCGAATCATAGTCCGCCAGGCCTCCTGCAGGTCGAGTCTTCCTCCGCTTGAGTTGTGTTTGTGCGACCTTTCGAGGGGGTCACACCCCCCCATCTGCATCTCCGGACAAGTAAACCAACAAGAGAGCGAGAGGGCTGAGGTGAGGTTGTCGGGGGTTGACGCTCGGGTTTCAGTTCTTCCTCAGCACAAGGAGGATCGGGGAACGGCGCGTTGATTTGTGTGACACTCGCCGCTGTGGTTTCCTCGTACGCGCTTGACTTCCTCCTTGTGAGGATGTTGTCATGGCATCTTGCAGTGGTATTTTGGAGGCCCTGCGCTTCAACCTAAACGGTGAAATGATGGCGCGCTTGTCACTTTCGAGACCATTCGCTTCCGCTCGAATCCGTCTTCCTTCCGAAATCCAAAAGCAATAAATTCACTTGAGGGTTTACGAGGTCCGATCCTAAATTAGTTCAGCGAGGGTGTCCAAAGTCACTTTTGTCACGGGGCCGCGTTGCAGCTCTCGTTTCCCTCAGAGTGCCGCGATAGCCGATGTACAGTAAATATATCACGTCTGCCGATCTCATCATATTTCTCATCACGGTTCCAATCAACTTTCCGCCATAGAAATGAATGGAAACACAAATAAGAAATACAAATACAGTTTTGTCATCTTTTTTAAATGAAGAATATAAAGAACACTAACATAATTATCTTTTAAAATCATATCATAATAAGACATCCATCCATCAATTTTCTTCACCCCTTATCCTCACGAGGGTCGCAGGGAGTGGCAGGGAGCCTATCCCAGCTGTCAACGGGCAGGAGGCGGGGCACAGCCTGAACTGGTTGCCAGCCAATCGCAGGGCACACAGCGATAAACAACCAATCACACCTCGGGGCAATTTAGAGTGTTCAATTAATGTTGCAAGTTTTTTGGGATGTGGGAGGAAACCAGAGTGCCCACCCGGAGAAAACCCACGTAGGCGAGGGGAGAACATGCAAACTCCACACGGGCGGGGCAGGGATTGAACCTCAGAACTGTGAGGCCAATGCTTTCCCAGCAGAGCCACCGTGCCGCCCATAAAAAGGCATGTCATAGTGAGCGTGACTTGGCCACCGGGGGGAGTAAAACACAGTCATGAAGTCACAAACGAAGACAACTAATAGAAGTGGCTCAGTAAACTGCAGTAACACGAGTCGTTTTTTTCTGCAGAGAATATAGAAAACACGTCGGTACTGTTACATTGTCTGTCTACATGAGTTGCTACATGGTTGGTGTTCAAATATCTGGATATGAAACTCTCTCTCTCTCTCCCTCTCTCTCTCTCTCTCCGTCTTTCTCTTCTCTTTTCTCTTGGGTTGTAGACAAGAAGTTTCCAGAAGGGGGCAGTGGTGATTGCCAGCTGGTACTCGGGCCAAAAGGCCATCAACCAGCCGAGAACACACAAGAGGTCAGCCCCAATATTAAAATTGTACCTCTCCGTCGCAGACAGCGTCAATCAAAAGTGAAGTATTTCTCGTCATGTACAGTATTATATTGCGGATGCGTGTACCTAATGCTGTGGGCCGGTGAGCGTACTGCGTGAGGAGGCCCACGGCAGGCAGTCAAGAGGTTTGCGGCCCGGGCGCCTAATGAAGAGACGTTTTGGACTCAAGAGAACAAGAACGAGACGTGATGCAACAAAAGCAAGCGCGCTGAATAGAAGCCAACCTCAAGTCCTTCCAGGTCCCATTCGCGGGCCTCTCGAAGGGCCGAAGCTTCAGTCGAATTCCACTGGGGCTGAACGCGGGGAGAGGAAAAACAGCGGTGGAACTGCTTTGTGTACTGTACGTGGGATTTGGCGCTCATTAGACGTGAGCAACAATCTCAACGGCAACCACGTGAACAGAATAACAAAAGAAAATGACATTTATGAAGCCCATTTTCCTCACGTTGTGGCGACCATATTGTATCATTTTAATCCCATCATGTCGTACGTGACGACAAGCAGCGAGGGAATTTCTGTCTTGCGTTTGCTCACTGTGAGGATGTTGTGAGTCAGATGAGCTGAAATCGTCTCGGGTAACCTCAAGGGGAAAAGTTGAACCGGAACCTCCCATCACGCATCATCAAAGCGTCACCGCAAAGTTCAAAATTGTTGAGCAAGTCTTATGTCACAGCTGATCGAATTTCGCCAAGATGGGAATTGCCGCACGGGCGGAACGGTAGCCTAGCGGTTACAGCATCTGCCTCACTCGAAATCGTGTGTGTTCCCCAAGCTTCACTGAGTTTTCTCTGGTTTCTCCAATGTCCTTCAACGGTCCAAAAACGTGCACGATCGGTTCATTGATGACTGTAAATTGACCGTAGGTGTTGGGGGTTTCCTCGGTTTTTGTACCGTTCCTGTACCAGAAGTCTACAGCGTCAGCGTGGCATTCACTGTCTTGCACTAACGCTGTAGAAATCCTACAATTGCAGTCCACATTAGAAACACAACCCATCATATCTAATTATTTCAACATTTACCTAGTGTAAACTTTGTACGAAGAGTTGGTTTCCTGTATGTTTATCGAGATTATTCTGTAAAAAACTGTTGGATGAATAGCAAACTTGGAGTAACGCGCCCAGTTTTCCTTCCACTTATCCGAGGTCAGTACCTTTAGCAGGGAAACCCGCAGCCTCGTCCTCCAGCTCCTCCGTAAGAGAGGATGTATACATGGGCGTAATCCTAAAATCAGCGGAAAGAATACAGAGCCTTGAGAGACACCACCATTTTCTGTCTATCGGGGTCCTTGCTTCACAACAGAGTTCTATTCCTGTGGTGCTCAGTAGTTCATTGTTAATTAAGCAAAAGCAATCTCATTAATAACGAGAAAATATACAACGTATCCCATGTACGGTTCCAGTCAAAACGTGGGAAGATACGTCTCAATTCAATAGCCCTAAAAAGTGTTTCAAAGATGTCGACTGGTACTACTCGATACTCCTCTTCCCTTATTAAGACTGCGCCGTCTTTTAGAGTAACTGCTGCGGAATAAGTTTTGTGCGACTTGCTACAAGGCGTCATTTCCATGAAAATGTTAGTCAAAATGTGAATTTTCGGGTGTTCCACCGCAGCGCTCCGCCAATGTAGTCTTTAGAGGTCCGGCAGATGGTTTGGATTAGTTGGCGATAATAAATCTGTGAATGTTGTATATATTTATTGTCAAAAGTTGGATTGTTCTACAGGATCTTCTCCAGGCCATGCATGGTCTTGAAGACCAAATCATCCTTGAGAACTCCGCATGTCGCCACCTTGAAGTTACCCTTTGCGCCAGCGTCATCAAATCAAAATCCAAACACGACGGGCTTGGAAAGCTGTGAGATGATTCCGCGGCGGACTTTTCTCCTTCGGGTTCTCCGATTCATCAGTCCACCGCGGTTTGCGAAACTGGTGGGGAAGTCGTAGCGATTGGACAAAAAAGATTCCCGGGAAGAGTCTCCGCTGCAATTCAGAGGACTCATTCGACAAACTGATGGAAATGCTTTTCTGCTTGGCGTGCGTCATGGAACTGAACCAGATCGGCCTGGAAAACATTTTCAAACGATAAAGACGGCGCTCTGTAATCATGATTTGTAAAACAGTGACAAAATAATTTCATCAAATGTAAAGAATTCAAGATCTCGTGCATCATGACTCATTCATTGCGACTCCTGGCGTGCGTGTCTCGGTCACTGGGGTGCAGTATAATACAGTCGAGAAGGCACAAACGCTCACAACTCCTGTAAGTGACTCAGTAAACGACTGTTTGTTTTTACCGATGATACAAAATACAGCACCAGGACTCGTATCTA
Organism: Syngnathoides biaculeatus; assembly: GCF_019802595.1. Lineage (NCBI taxonomy): Eukaryota > Metazoa > Chordata > Actinopteri > Syngnathiformes > Syngnathidae > Syngnathoides > Syngnathoides biaculeatus. The sequence goes on along the minus strand of NC_084662.1, from coordinate 8,489,323 downwards.
CATTTTTTTTTTTTTTTTTGCTCATGGGTCAAACAAAAAACGGGGCTTGTGTCTAGAGAGACTCATTATTACTCTCAGTGCCACTCCTCTCTAACGTTGAAAATTTGACTTCAATAGCCGTCAATGGCAGTGAACGAGTCAAATTCGATGATCATTTTGATGATTCATCACTTGTTGCAGCTTTAATGCATTATTTTCTCTTCAAATCTCTTTGATTTGACGAAAAAAAAAAAAAAAGATGGGAAAACTGTCCGTCAGATAAATCGGTTCCCAACAAAGATAAAAGGGCGCGCGCACCGTACGGTCCAAGGAGGAGACAAAAAAAAAAAAAAAAGCTGGCAACGAAGCAGGACCAAAGTGCCGATTTACAAATCCCCAACTTCTTGTAATCATCACAGGAAGTACAATAAAAAGAAATCTTCACAATCTCCGCAGGGCGCTGGAGGCTCATATCTGGGAGCTTAGAAGGATGATGTCAACCGTGGAAAAATTAGACGCGATCACGTTTTTTTTCTTTTCTTTTCTTTTCTTTTCTTCTTCTTCTTCTTGCCGCCTGACAGCCGTGACAGAACGAGGAGAATACGCGCCGTCCTCGCCCCCCGCTGCTCCGCGCTTGTTTTAAGAACGCCGCTGACAAATGCGGGCTGTTTATCTTTTGCTGGCGATCCCAAACACAAGGGAGCTTTATGGCAGCCGGTGGGGATTAGATGCAGCAAAGTGAAGGAAAAGAATACAGTTTTCTTGGCCGACTTGCTTCGCTTTGTGTCTGCTAAACACGCTGTTGTCGGTACAAAAGCATCAAAGGCGGCGAACGTGCGCCAGAGCCACTCGTTCATGCCTTTCACCTTGGAGATGTTTTCTGTTCTCTGGGCTACGATAATAGAGTGGTCCCCCCATAATTGACATTGCCGATATGATAGCTTTGAAAAGAGAAAAAAAACTCCAAACCCAAAAAATTGTTGCGGAAAAGAGGATGCAGCAAGTGTTTCTCGGCGCAGTTGTGACGTGAAAATTGAAATAAAAACAATTTGACAGTATGCGAGTATGCGGCGCTACGCTCTATTATCTTCGCAAGTATCGATGTTACTACTCAACTACAGGGCTGACCGAAAGAATATCACAAGACTGACCTACAAGTGGAACCAAAATTCCAACACTTATCCCATGAAATTGGATTAGTTTATTCTCTTAATTGTGTTGCGCTGCTTCCTGCGTGTGGATGCGAGATTTTTTTTTTTTTTTGTCAAACTAGATTTCGTGACAATTTTACCTTCCAAACGGTGCGGCTGGCCGTTATGACTTCACCTCCCTCAGCAATGGGAATTTGACCTCAACCAATCGGATTTCATTTTTGGTTCGTCATCTCTGAGCATTCGCACGCAGATGCCGAAGTCTCGTTACGAGTAACACACACCGTATCTCATCCTCATATCGCATCCATCCATTTCCTTAGCCACTTATCCTCATGAGGGTCACAGGAGTGCCCAGCCCAGCTGTCAACGGGCAGGAGGCGGGGTACGCCCTGAACTGGTCGCCAGCCAATCGCAGGGCACATGGAGAAAAACAACAGTCGCACTCACAATCACACCTAGGGGCAATTTAGAGTGTCCAATTAATGTTGCCACGTTTTTGGGGATGTGGGAGGAAACCGGAGTGCCCGGAGAAAAGCCACGCAAGCAGGGGGAGAAGATGCACACAGGCGGGTCCGGGATTGAACTCGGGACCTCAGAACTGTGAGGCCAACGCTTTACCAGCTGATCCACCGTGCCGCCCAGGCAGTACAACAAATAATTGAATTACTTGTGATCATTTATGATTTCTTCAATATGGTTTTATGTTGTCGAGCACATCTGGATCATGTCGGTCTTCCGCGACCTACGACGACTTTGTCTGGTTCGTCGGTGCACTTTTATTTCACGTGCGAGGAATTTTCAGGTTATCTTGACCTGCGTCTTATTGAACTGCTCCGAAATGTTTTCAAACATCGCATCTGATGCAAATACGCGATGCGACCTACGAGAAAGCGCACGCCGCGAGTTTTGCGTGGCGCTGATAAGCGCTCCCCCTGTTCGCCGTTACGGAGGCGTGAGTTGCTTGCGTAAGATGTCCGTTTCTCGGAATTACTTATTCGCGGAAAATCAAAATGATGTTATGAGGTAGCGTTTTTTTGTTGTTGTTGAATCCCAAAAGCGTCGTTCTTCGTAGAGGTACGAGGTACATCACTGAAAGTGCACGTTTTTTTTTTTTTTTGTTTTTTTTTTAATCTCTTTGAACGTGTTTGTAAAGTGTATTTAGAAGGATTCTCCGACTTCATGATGTACTGCATTATGACCCGGCCAATATTTGGTCCACAATCTCCCTTTCTGGAGCGCAAATGTGGCTCTCATTACTTGAGTACTGCAGCTGTAGGCGCAAACCTCGGGAGGCAGCGAGTAATGCGAAACAGATATTCTATATCTTCAATACGACAGGCTAAGACTTCCAGGGAGGACATACCCTTTACGAGACGAGGCTACGAGGACGCGCGATAGCTAACGGGTCACGTCTGCCCGCCCGCTGGAGGTGATCCCGCTCCCTCAGGTATCGTCCGCTTGATCCGAGGTATGGCGTTTGCATGCCAGCCTTAATACGATAGTCCGAAGTCATTAAACCCGCAGCCCGTTTCTCTACGGTGGAACAATCCAAAGAAAGGAAACGCGTGGGAAATACAATGAGATATTCCAGCCGGTGTTGGCTCTGTTCGCCGACCGCACTCGTGCGTTTCCACTATGGAGACGCGCCACGTTTATAGTTAAGTATTATTATAAATCTACACGGCAGTGTTGCAATTTTGTGTCAACGCCGAGACGTGATTTTTGCGGCTTATCTTTTTCATGCACGAGAACCTTTACAGAATTTGGGATGAAGCCGTGGTCCTTGCAAATGCGGACCCCCATCTGAACAAGCCTGGTGCCGAGTTTAGACCCAGAACCTCGGAAGGAGCCGGAAGAGCTGGCGACCAGGACGCGGGGGGTCCGAAAGGATCCGGCCCGCTCTGGACCTTAGTCCGCGTTGCGTGCAAGTCCTCGATAGTGGGTAGCGTGACGCCGACGATCCGTTCAGCGGTTTTGATTGTCCGCCGCAGTCTGAGTTTGTCCTCTTTTTGTGGCGGCCCCAAACCAGACTGTGACGGAGGACCACAGTACTGACTGTGTAGAACTGTCTCAGCAGCTCTCGTGACAGGCCGTGCTTCCTCAGAAGCCGCTTAACACACTTTTACATCTCGCACATTTTATGCTGAGTAGTTCCTAAAAACAGAAATGTCTCCTGTTCCTTGTTCTTGTTGCTATGTTTTTCCTTGTTCCGAACGTCGCACCAGGGGAGCACCGAGTGCCGGAGAAAAATCCCTCATGTGTTTTGGCCATCAACGCTGATTCTGATCCTGATGCGGTAAACACAAGTCTACTGTGCTGGCCAATCAAGTTCATAAAATCCTAACGCGCAATGACATTTAAATTTTCTTCTTCGTACTGCGGCCGCCGGACTCGGTTACTCTTCAGCCCCTCCGAGGCGGGGATCCTGTCATGTTGCTGCGGTCTCTACAGTAATAAGATGATCAACGTCGTCCTCCTTACTCCCGAGTTAATTAATTTGACTCCAGATGCAAACCATCCGCCTTGTTTGCTTGCCCTCAGCCACTCTCGGCACTAATAACACTCGACAGGAAGAAATCTGCAAAAAAGCTTTTTGGCCCGGGAGGCGGCGACCTGTAACATGACCAAAACTCAAAACGTACAAAAAAAAAAAGGTCGTCTGCCGCGTCCTAACATTTGTTTGGGACCTTTGCCAGATCGCAATCATGCTGACTACCAAAGTAAAGACCCTGGTGTGTGTCCTCGGAGAGGGTGTCGGTCTGCCATATTTAATTTAATGACACTGTCATCGCGTCCGTCAAAACCGTTCGAGTAAATCTTATATAATAGCTCACAGTTGTCCATCGTCCTGGGTGTGATTTTCTTACCTCATGCTCGAGATATGGCTCGTTCCCAGCAGTCAAGCGAGCAAAGGATGATGAAAATCGCAAATATCCCCGCAGGCTTATTAATACTGTCCATGTCGTAGCTTTTATTAAATCGATTTTTGGAAACACTAAAAGTTCCAAGAGACCTCAAGGAGGGCGCATCCGGACAACCGCGGCTTGATAAAAAAAAAAAAATATATATATATATATATAAACATTTTTCAGCTCGGAAGGTAAAACGACAGCTAGGTACTCGTGGTGATCCACAAGGCTCTGTACCTGGTACACAGCACATGTAAGACATCAACATTTGGGGACAAAACGCACACAACGGGCAAAAAGTCAGTTTGGTGTTCAAATCTGAAACTCATTTGAAAGAAAAACTTCAGCTCGCCACGCAAAAGAAAAAAAATTGAGTGAATCGAGTGAAAGTGATTCGAATCACGCACACCAAAAAATGAACCACAACGCGAGAAAGGGGCGACGTTTAGCGGGGGCGCGAATGATGAACTGTGATCTCGCAGGGGGAAATCTCCCTCGTGGGAAAATGCGCATATTAAAAATCAGCTAAGATGTTAAAAATGTGTATTTGTGCAGCCCACGTGACGCGTCCAGTTTTCTCCTTTTTGCATTCCACGCTCACGAAACGGAAAACGTCTTTTCCCAGACGTTCCCCCCGCTGGAAGGCGCACAGCTGCAAGCACTCCCGTCGCCGTCTTTAAATCATAACGCTCCCCCCCCCCCCCCAAAGTGCGCCGAACGTGGCCCGAAATATGTACATTCGATCTTAAATTGCACTGTCAAAACCGATTGGTTCGTTATGGGTTGAACACGCCAACGGCGTCGTCCCGGGGACGGAAGGCGTCGCTTTGCGTTCTTTCGCCGCCGACTGAAATACGGCAGCGGACGCTTGATGGATGGTCGGGATGTTTCTCGCCGTCTCGTGAGAATGAACCCCGCCGACCTCGTTCCGCTCCGTTCCCACCGGCTCTCGGGCCGGGCTGACGTCATGCCCCGTTCGTACACAATAAACTAAAAACAAAAACAACAACAAAATCGAACCACGTTTGTCCCGCTCTTGACGCACACCGTTCAAATCCCTCCTGAGGTTTTCTCAGGAAATCGCGCAAGAAGGTTAAGGAGTATTACGTTCTAACTGGGAAATGTCAACCCTTGGAGTATTGCACGCCGCAAAAGGTCCACCGCAACTTTCTCAGCAAATCGCTCGCTCCAGATTCGAAGAACACAATCGAAATAAATAAAAAATACATATCATAGAATAAGTAAATTTAGAAGAAACTAGTTTCACTTTATGAAAAGTGCAGTTGTTTTGTTTTTTAACTAATTTAGTTGTAATGTAGAGAGTAGTCATTTTGTTAAAAAAAAAAAAAAAACCTGAATATATTTGTTCAATATAAAAAGTTTGCACACCCTGGTCCAAATGGTATTAAAAAAAGAGAACAATTTAAATAGTTTGAAAACGCTTTTCAGCAATGATTTGACCTATAACCAGTTTCCAGTTTAAGGGTTTTACCCCACCCACACACACCCACACTTTTTGTAGCATCCGCTGCTATGTGAGTGTTTCAATACCCACATTTTTGTTGGTATTTTTTTGTGCTCATTTTTGTGCACATCACCCAGACAATTTTGCAAAGAAGTGATTCAACAGCCACCACCTGAGGGATGCGTTTGTTTTCAACACCCATGCGGTTTCCTGTGAAGGGTTTCAACACCCACACTTTTCCCATGGAATGGATTCAATGCCCGCTCATTTTTGTCAGAGTGACGATTGTCCCCCCCCCCCCCCCCCCCGATGAAAGGGTTTCAACACCCACACTTGTCATCGCACTCTCCAAGGATGTGGGTGTTTCAACACCCCCACTTTTCCTAATGAAGGGACTCAACACTTTTGGTCGCACCCTTCAAGGATGTGTTTCAACAGGCAAACCGTTCTTGGAGAAGGGATTCAACACCCATACTTTTCCCATGGAATGGATTCAATGCCCGCTCATTTTTGTCAGAGTGACGATTGTCCCCCCCCCCCCCGATGAAAGGGTTTCAACACCCACACTTGTCATCGCACTCTCCAAGGATGTGGGTGTTTCAACACCCCCACTTTTCCTAATGAAGGGACTCAACACTTTTGGTCGCACCCTTCAAGGATGTGTTTCAACACCCAAACCGTTCCAACACCCATACTTTTTATATCATCCACGGAGGCTGTGGGTGTTTCAACAGTGCCACCTTTCCAAGCGCTCAACACCTACACTTATCCTCATAAAGGATTCCCACACGTTTCATCGCATCGGCAGTGTTTTAGATGGCCCAATTCCTACATTTTTCCCGGTGAAGGGATTCGACACCCACACTTTTCGTTGCACCACCTGGAGATGGGGGCGTTCCAACACCCACCCACACTTTTCTATTCTGCCAACATAGAATGTGGGTATTTGAACCCCGACGATTTCCCCAGGGTTCAACACCCCCACTTGAATGCAAGGACCTTCGCGTATTGTGTTTGAAGGCGCTGATTTATCATTTCCTCTTCAGGGTGAACCGGAACAAAACCTTTCATGTTGCTCACAAGTTCTCCAGGAGTGTCGCGGGGGTCCCCTTTCGCCGACATCCCATCGGCGCGATACAAACGAGAGAGATTCTTCAAAGACGGACGCTCGGCTTCCTCTCTTTGTGCAGCCCCATGCCATCCATTCCTTCCTTCTCAAATATCCCCGAGCGAATGACAGGCGAGGATGGACGTCCTTTTAAACGGGCCGCCGCCGAGCTCTCTGCTCGTCTTTCCCTCGCCGTCGGGAGATCCCAAAACACAGGCGGCCGTAACAAGACGTGGCAAACTTTCACATACACGGTCGATTCCGGCGGTGTTGAAAGAAAGTTTGGCAAAATAGCGACAGGAACGTCAAACTCATCACAGATACGATTTTCCTGCGAGGGTCGTTACGTCTTCCAAGCCGCAGACTGTGAATTGAAGGTGCGACAATTCAATCGAGAAGTTTAATCATTGAGAGGCCTTGTTTAGCCTAAAATTGTCAAAATCCTCCAAATTTCTGCCTCTCAATAGTTAATATTCTCCAATATCAGTCGTCCTCTAAGAAAGATGATTTTTGATGAGTGTTTTGTCAAAATTGGAACATTTGCAAACATCTGCTTTTACTTTGGAAAACAATGGAAAACATATTTTCTGACCCACATTTTTTTTTTTTTTACCAGACCAGTGACCAAATCACCATCAATTATGACATAATCGTGCATTTTAAGCACTGTCCATCGAAAATAATGTCCTGTTTTGGAATCAAGGGATGAAAATAAAATTTTTTTTTTTCAATCTGATCAACTGAGTGGTTCATCAATATAATCGAAACTTTAGCCTAATAATAAAATAAATATCAGTTGTAGCTTGACTGCAAACTGACTGTAATCCCTTCATATTATTATAAATCCATAACAAACTAGTGAATAAACGAATGAAAACCCTTCAGCTATTATTCACATTTATTGTAACAACAAAGCTGATTTGAAAGGCATTTTATAATGTTGGTATTTCATCAAGAGGTGAACACAGGTGTGGCGGGCCACGTCTGGCCCGCGGGCCTTGAGTTTGGCACCCGTGTCGCCCCAATTTTTGCCCCCGAATTTCCTCGAAGGACCTCTGGAAGTAATAAATGAAAGCTTTCTTAAGCCAAATATTACACTTGATTGAGCTTCTCAAACAAGCCAAGCTGCCTTTGGGCGCGTTGTCTTGATTTCCTGTCCCGTCGTCCCCTGTGGTCTCCCCACCCAGTTAGACGGGGCGGACCGCCGTCCCTCCCGCCCCCGCAGCCCGCCGCTCTCATAGCTTTTGCCTCCCCCGCCCGGAGGAAAGAACAGTCTGATTCCTCCTCTGGATGTGTTCACGTATCACATCGAGCGCTCGCCTTCAGGAACAAGTTGAGTTTGCTCCGTACCCGCGCTTGTAACGCAGAACAAAGACCATCGAAACAATCAAATGTCTTATTTCCAATACAGAACACAGTCGTAAGTCTTCGTTTTATGTTTAGTTTGACATCAAACTTCCTCTGTGAGTGCTCGAAGCGTCTTGTTGAACGATTGTTAACGATCTGCTAAACGTCTCTTTCTGGTGAAGCGAGTTCAGTTGAGTGCTCGCTTAGCAAATTTGCGCTTGAAAGTCATCCATCCATCCATTATGCATGCCGCTTATCCTCACAACGGTCACAGGCAGACTATACCCTGAAGTGGTCGCCAGTCCGTCGCAGGGCAGATGTCAACACCGTCACTGAGGAGGAATCGATCCCACGCTACCTGCACCAAAGTCAGGCGTGTATACAACCACACCACCAGAAACGGCTTGAAAGTCAACGATCCAAAAAAAAAAAAAAAAAAAGCAGCTGAATGTTATATTTTATCTATAAAAACTTTTGAACCTGGGCACTTGCATCTCAAGGCACCATTGCACAGTGCGACCTTGACTTAAGAGTGCCTCCACTTTTTTTAGTCTTTACGTTTTGAGCAAAAATTTGAAGTGAGCGCAAGATTTCAGATACGCCGCCCTCTGAGTGGATAAAAACTGGACTCGGTTGATGAAATATTTGTTCTCACAAGGCTAGGGCACTTGCCCTCGGTGATGTTGCCATTTTTCTGTCCTCTGAGAGTCAAGTTTGGTTTCTGTAACACAATTACATTTAATAATGAGCATTTCTGGTCTCTTTGGGGCTGATTTAGGTAAGTCCCCACTGAAGGCCCCAGTACGAAATGAACGAAATAAACCGCAGGTAATCAAAGGGGGTGTCTCGGAGACGGGCACGTTTGACCCCGGGGATCGCAAGACCTGTGAAAGCCATTAAAGCGGCAGAGAGAATCTTAAATCACTGCCGCAAAAACGAGAGCAGCGCAGCTGCGAGAGCGACAACCTGCCAGAAAAGTGCCGTTAATGCCGTCTGACGGCCGAGCGGCAGCTTTACGGGGTGACGGACTGACTGCGAGCTGTGAGTCTTGTCAGTAGGTCTGACGTAATGCTTGTGTCAAAAGGGGAGAAAATCAGTTCCGAAGGTAGAACTGATAAAAATTAGAAGTAACAGTCCATGTCGAGGTAACACAAGAATACTGACTTAAACTAAGCCTACGTTTGTCCTTTGGGATGGAAAAATTGCGGAAGGGGGGGAAGGGGGGGCGTCATTAGGGGCCCTGACATTAGGACCGGACCCTCAGGGGGTCTTTGGCATTTGAGGGATGGGGTGATGACAGTCGTACGTTGTTTGTGTGCCAAAGTGAAACGATTCGGAACACGTCAGCTTCAACGCCGGGCGGAGAAAAATGACCCGCTACGACTAAATGCGCTAACCCGAGTTAGCGCTCGCGTGGGTGCTGCTTTCTTGAACCGGCGGTCTCCAGAATTTTCCACGTGTCACACTTCTCACACCTCGTCCGAAATGGAACTTTCCTCATATAACGCGGTAAATGTATTGAGTTACAACCGCATTGTACCTCAATGTTATCCCGAGCGTCCTCTAATCTTCAGACTAATTATATCAAGGCGACAAAATAGCATACGCTAGACAGGTAGCAACCGGCGCGTTTACTACGCTGGACAAAGCATGTGACATTTTTTAGACATGCGCCCGGTCCAGTGAAGACCGGGCACCCGGCGAGGAAGTCACACCGACGAAACCAAATGTCCCTGCGGTGCTTTTGGTGTTCCTGCCTGATTCTGCTCGACTCTGCGTTTCTGTTTATTCGCGCGGACCTGCCACATGCGATTCGCGCATGAGATTGTCGTCTTGCTAATGTACTGCATAGTGTACATCGTGTACAAGCAAACGTTTTGGCAGCTGTGGGAAGCACGTTGGCAAAAAGTGGAGGTGACCCTTCGTCAGTGGCCAGACGCGCAGTCCTTTAGTCCGATATCAAAGAGATTCCCAACCTCTAGAACTGATCCAATTTCCTCTAAAACTGTTATTTACCACAAATATTGCACCCTTGTTCTATGTTCAATGTCTATGCCAATGATATATAGTGACGTAAAAACCACCTAGATGGTAGAATTCAATTTTTCAACCTAAAAGGCCCAGATTCAATTTGTGAGCAAATTCCGATGAAATGGCGTAATTTCCGGCCTATAAGCAGCGACTTTTTTCACACGCTTTCAACCTTGTGGCTAATATGTGCATTTTTCTAACGGCCGCAAGGGGGCACTGGAACGGAAAAGGTAAGAGTGAAACCGTTGGAATATATGTGCTGAGGAAGTCACTTTAAACAGTTTGACCTTGTTAGCCCTGCGCTAGCGTGTAAGTGATTTTTACCGGTATGTTTTTTTTTTAACCGGCCGTTTTAGCGCGGCGCTAGTGTTAGCGCGGCACTAGCATTTGCGCGACGGCGCTAGCGTTAAACTTATTTTAACTGGCCCTGTTAGCGTTAGTGCTGGCTTTAGCACGACACTAACGTTAGCACTAGCATTAGGGCTGCGCTAGTGTTAAACTCTTTCTGTATACCATGTTTCTTTGTAAATATCTCGTGTTTCAATGTGGGTTTCAATGTGTGCGCTCGCGGCTTTCACACAGCTGCGGCGTATGTATGTACCAAATGGTATTTCCTTTACAAATGCACTGGGTGAGGCTTATAACCAGTACAACTCTGTAGGCCGGAAATTACGGTAATCATTATTCCCGATTCGGCGGTAATTTCACTGACAAGTTGAATTCGTTCTGTGATATATTAGACTAGCATGCTAACCCATGATTAACTTCATTTTCCATATCATGTCAGCTTTAAAAGTCCAGTCGTTTTCCCTGAAACGTACGACCTGGCACCGTTTTCCCACACAAGCGGGACAAGGTGAAGGTTGCGTTTGTCATCTGGCGTCCACTCAAATGTCACAATTCCGGAGCGCGACTATTCTTGTAACCAGCATCCAGCAGCCACCCGCGAGCCTCGCGCCTCTCATGCGCGCATAGTTAGCGTGCGCGGTTGGGTGTCGATGGCAAAGTCACCTGCGGGGCCGGAGGGGTGTTGCCGGGCGGGGCGGGCAGCTGAATGGCTCTTATTTTAGACTGATATTAAAATGGGGGTCACCTGCCAACGCGAAGGGGGAGGGAGAAGGTTAGCCGATCTGCTGACAACCTCCCCTGGGGCAGTGGCGAAGATAAGCGCCCGCACATTGGCAGGGTGGACTGCGCGTCCAGCAGTTTCATCCGGTACCTGCGGCCTTATCTAGTCCACAGGCGGGGGCGGGCTGCACGAGGGCTTCCCCGAACTTACCCTCGCCGAACAGACACAACTCAGGAAGGACATTGAGATCAATATTTTTCAATCATTTCGAGGCCCGTTTGACCCATTCCATGAACGTCTGGAAGCGCATCAAGCGGGGAGTTCACCCAAAGTTCTTTGCTAATTCCAATTTTTACTTGCAACACGAGATAAAAAAAAAAAAAAACAGTCCACCATAGCGCGGCTCGGAACTGATTTCGACTCCCCCCCCCCCAAAAAAAAAATGTAACGGCCCACCTGTGTGCTGCAACGTGCCATTTTCCTCCTCCTGGGAGACAGCGAGGGCTTCTTTACGGCTAATCCTCCTAAAGAGAGAGAGAAAAAAAAAGCTCTTTTAGCGGTGGCCAGCTTTGATCCTAGACAAATGAAGAGCACAAAAAAAAAAAAAAACCACATAAGCTACTTAGACGCCCCCCCCCCACCTTTTTCTTTTACTTCCCTCTTCGTCTCTCAGCTCATCTCTCCCCTCGACACGTCACGTCAGACGCCGAGGTCAGCGGGGTCGGCCGGGGAGGCGGCCTCACAACATGCTAGCGTCGGTTCCGACACCGCCGTGTTCCCGTCCGTGCGAAAAAATGTAAAGTAAACGCCGCTTTGTAGACTAAAAAGGGGAAACTTTAGAACTCCTGCTCTTGAGTTTCTGAGGCACGATGGCTGGAGAGCAGTGACCAAAAAAAGAGGAAAAAGATGGCTCATCACTTCCGGTTGAAGTTTACAGAAAAACTCACACAAAGAGAAACAGAACTGAATATTTAGAAACCAACGTCACCGTTGTCACGCTGTACGCTGTAGCATCTGACACTCTGCCTTTCACGCAGTCTTCTAAGCCTATCTCGTGCATCTTCCACAGTCTTCATGTCTTCCCTCACCACATCCATCCACCTTCTCTTTGGTCTTCCTCTCGCTCCATCCTCAGCATCCTTCTGCCAACAAACTCACTCTCTCGCCTCTGGACATGTCCGAACCGTCGAAGTCTGCTCTCTCTAACCTCGTCTCCAAGACATCCATCTTTGTCTGTCCCTCGAACGAGCTCATTTCTAATCCTATCCAACCTGGTCACTCCGAGCGAGAACCTCAACATCTTCATTTCTGCCACCTCCAGTTGTGCTTCCGTGCCGCCGTCTCGAATCCGTACACCATGGCCGGCCTCACCACTGTTTTCTAAACTTTGCCCTTCATCCTGGCAGAGACTCTTCTGTCACATAGTACACCAGACACCTTCCGCCAGCTCTTCCACCCCACTTGGACCGGTTTCTTCACTTCCTTACCACACTCTCCATTTCTCTGTGTCACGACCCATCGGTACGGAGGAGGACCCAAATGCAGGACTCCAGAGACGCAGAGGCAGTTTGGGAAAAAGTGTTTATACGTTCTAAGGTCGGGGACCAGGCAGACAGTCAAGTGGAGCAGCGGTAGTTAGGACGTCGGGCGTAGAGAGCAGGTCCGCGGGCAGGCAGGGGTCGGTACACGGGAGATCGATCAGAGAAGGCGGGAGTATCAAAGACGTCAAGCTCACGGGGTCGGTCGGAGGACAGGCGGAGGTCGGTACACCAGGGTTCACGATCAAGAATACGGGAATGCAGGAACGGGGGATGAGTTGCGACGATCTGGCGAAGACCAGTCGTCCCCTGGGTCCTATAAATACCGGGGTGAATCAGCGAGGATGGGGCGCAGGTGTGCGCCTCCTAATCAGCGCCGGTGTGCCGGGATCCGCTCAGCCGGGGCTGGACCGGCAGGACCATGACACTCACTATTGTTGACCCCAAGTATTTGAAGTCGTCCACCCTCGCCATCTCTTCTCCCCGGAGCTTCACTCTTCCCCCTCCACCCCTCTCATTCACTCACATATATTCTGTTTTACTTTGGCTAATCTTCCTTCCTTTCCTCCATCTTTCTAGTTGTTCCTCCGCCTGCTCCCTGCTTTCACCGCAGATCACAATATCATCTGCGAACATCATGGTCCAAGGGGAATCCGGTCCAACCTCGTCTGTCAGCCTATCCATTACCACCGCAAAACAGGAAGAGGCCCGGCGCGGATCCCTGATGCACTCCCACTTCCACCTTAAATTCTTCTGACACACCAACGGCACATCTCGCCGCTGTTCTGCTGCCCTCATACATGTCCAGTACTATTCTAACATATTTCCCCGCCACAGTTCCTCTCTCGGTACTCTGTCATCGGCTTTCTCCCGGTCTACAAAGACACAATGTGGCTCCTTCTGACCTTCTCTGTACTTTTCCACGAGCATCCTCAAGGCAAATAGTTCTTCCATTCTGATTATTCTAGCCTAATATATGTTTGGTTTTGTTTTTTTTTTTTTTCTATAAACAGCAAAACTAACAGAGTCGACCTCACAGTTCCAATACTTTTGGGGTCATTCGGACCTCACACGTTGCGTTGGTACGTGTTTGCGTGCATCCGCAGCGTTGACACCAAATTGGGGAAATAAACAGTGTTTGTTGTGTTGAAGCGAGTATCAACAGTCGCATTTGTGAGTTGAGGCCTGGTGCGTGAAACAAGATCCCCAAAACACACACACACACACACAGACACGTACTGATGATGATAAATATATTAAGGAGGTGATGAGCATGTGCGCCTGTTGACGTGTTTGGTGACACGAGGAAAGTTGGCGGTGACCCTTGAACTTGAAACATATACGGAAACGCACGCACACATGCAGACAAATTCTAAACACGCTATTCAAGCTGCAGGTGTTCAACACACACACAGGCGAAGGACGAGATATTGTCGAGCACGAAAAAAAAAAAAAACGCTCATCTGCTGACGTCGTCTCATGCAGTATTTTAATATATATATATATATTTTAATATATATAATAACTGTTAAAAGGCTTACTTGCTGTATTGTAGGTAGAAATAACACATATTTGTGTCGAAAGGATGAGAAAACGATCCAAATCCTTCAAGTAAAAGAGTACAGACCTTGAAATGTACTTTAAGCACAACGTCAACGTTTATGTCAATTAATTTTTATGCCATCAAACCAAACACGGCCTGCTTTAACTTTGCTAACATTACGAACTGACGACAAATGAATGCTAAATTAGCTCACGTGAGCAACGTGATGAAAAAATATTTCCACACTGCGACAACGAGGCACTCCGAAGTAGCCACGCAAGCACGTTTCCCCCTGCGCACACACTGCTAGTCAAGTCGGACTTTTATTTCAGTTTGAAATTTAAAATTGTTATTAATCTGTCAGAACATTTTTAATGCAAAAATTGTATTCATAGCATACACGAGCAAACACTCGCGGCGCACATAGACTAGGATGGCGCGTAGCTAACATGCCGCGCGACTGTTTACACAGGAGCGAGTCAGACGCAGTAATTTGACGGCGCGTTACCGTGGTAGCGCCGCGCTTTTTCCCACATTGCGCCGCCGACGCAGGTGCGGTGTGGGAGCGGAATGTGGAGGATTTTGCCGTATCTGCCGGCACGCGTGTGAACGGGATGTCCCCGCTGAGCGTGAAAGGAGGATTTCTTTTGCATATTGTTCGAGCACCTTTACAAAACCTTCGGGACGTATTGTGCTTTTCAGGTCAGACGAAAATGCATTTTAACGTTTGCAAGGACTCGAACTCGAACACTCCGTGCCTTTCTGTGACTCTTCCGGTCCCTTCCGATACAGTTGTGCTCAGAAGTTTCCAGAACTTGGGAGAATCTGTGAAAAATTGGTAATTTTATGGACGATATGACTGGTTAGAGCATCTGCCTCGCAGTTCTGAGGACCGGGGTCCGAATCCCGGCCCCACCTGCGTGGAGTTTGCACGCTCTCCCCGTTGCCTGCGTGGCTTTTCTCCGGGCACGTCCCGAAAACATGCACTAATTGCCCGTAGATGTGATTGTGAGTGTCTCCATGTGCCCCGCGACTGGCTGGCTACCAGTTCAGGGTGGCTCCAGCGCTCCTCCGACACTTGTGAGGATAAGCGACTCGGATAACAGATTCATGGATGACTTAGGGATAGCCACTTACCTGCTCAGCAGGTACGTTTATGATTTTAATTGCCTGTAGATGCCCAAACATAAAACTTCACATCTATAACATTTAGCGCTATTGTAATACTCTATTAGGAATGAGTGAAATGAGGCTACTACTAGCATAGCACTGCAACCGGTACTATTTACCGTAATTCCCGGCCTACAGAGCGCACCTGGTTATAAGCCTCACCCAGTACATCTGTAAAGGAAATACCATTTGGTACATACATACGCCGGCAGCTGTGTAAAAGCCACAAGTGCCCACATTGAAACACAAGATATTTACAAAGACGGTATACAGAAAGAGTTTAACGCTAGTGCGGCGCTAATGCTAGTGCTAATGCTAGCGCCGCGCTAAAGCTAGCACTAACGCTAACAGGGCCGGTTAAAATAAAACTCACCGGTAAATATCACTGAGACACGCCAGTAACACAGCAGCAACACGCTAGCGCAGCGCTAACAGGTTCTGGTAAAAGTCACTTCCTCGGCACATACATTCCACCACCTCACTCTTACCTTTTCCGTTCAAGTGCCCCCGTGCGGCCGTTAGGAAAAAAAGAAAAAAAAAAAAAGCACAAATTAGCCGCATCGCCGCATAAACCGCAGGGTTGAAAGCGGGTGAAAACAGTCGCGGCTCGTAGGCCGGAAATTACGGTAGTCGAACCTGGACTGGGTTCCCTTCGAGTTTTGAAGATTTTCACTTGCTGCGTGCGAGCCTGGAACGATAAACGGAGGCTTCCTGTAATTGATTGAATTCAGTGAATCCAGAATTTTTTTGCGAGTAGTTGCGCACATTGGCGTGCAGTGACAGATTGAGATTGCCAGTCACCTCAAATTAAAGGCAGACAAAATATGCATATAAAAATGATACCCAACCCTGTTTGAAAATGAGATAAGGCCTGTTGTAATGCTTTCAAAGTCCTCCAAAGGTATTTGGAAGGCTCATCTGCTGCAGAATTTTTTTTTTTTTTTGGACAATCCCATCTGGCCGAGGATCTGAGCACCTATCACAAAACGCTTTCCAGCGGTTTCACAGAGGCGACGGGGGGGGGGGGGGGGGGGGGGAAACGGTTTATAAACACTGGCGGGGGGGGGGGGGGTGAGGGGGGGGTGTAGGAAAACCAAATGCAGAACACCTCCAGGACAGGATATACACACTCGTAAATATTTATCAAATACATAATCTCTTTCCTTGCTCATCCTCTCCCCGCTGATCCTTACGTCTCGGATTCCTGTGCGCAGGAGATTTTTTTTTTTTTTTTTTTATTTATGTGCGCAAAGCGCCTCTCCCACCTTACCCCCCCCCTCCCCCTCCCGAAAAAGACAACAGGAAACGAGTTTATTTATGAACATTAATTCTTGCAGTTGAAAGTGCGCTCTACAGTAAATATAAAAACATATTAAAAAGAAACAAAGTGTCATGTTGAATTCTTAAGGCAGCAAACTAGCTGAATGAATCCTTCATTCATCATTTTGCATTCTGCTTATCCTCACTAGTAGGCTATGTTTTTTCCTTTTGGGTGGGGGGGGGTGTGGATTAGATTAATGGCATTTCTGTTCATTTCATTAAAGATGAAAGATGAATTGAATGTTTTGACACACAAGCATGGCCAGGGAATGGATTAAACTCGTATCTCAAGGCACTACTGTTACCATTGAGATTATTTTATATATTTTTGGAAATGATATGTTAGTAAGAAAAATAATCCCAAACCCTAGTTTACTAATCAAATGCTAGGTAAGGATTTATGTATTTTTTAAAATTTAATTTGCTCATTCTGTTGTGGTATTGTGTCTTATTAATGTACGCCTGTTTTTCCAACTTGATCAAAAGTGCCACATAAAAAAAATTCACAACTTCGCGACTGACTACCGACTTTGAAATGACGACAAACTTCCCTTTTGCAACAAAATATCGCTTTTTTTTTTTTTTTTTTGCCACGTTTTGAACTCAAGTTCCTGGAAACCTTGTCCGGTCTGAACCGAAGTAAAATATTTAAACTTTTTGCACAATTTCTTACTCAATGCACGACTGCACGCTTCTGGATTTTGTCCAAGTAACGTGGAAAGTCCACTCGGCGCCTGGTTCTTATTCTCTTCTGAAAGTCAATGTAAATGTTTACGCATGTCAGTCGGTTGGCATTAGACTGCTAAAAGTATAAGAGACATATTTCCATCCATCCATTTTCTGATGTGCTTATCCTCACAAGGATCGCGGGAGTACCGGAGCCTGTCCCAGCCCTCATCAGGCAGGAGGCGGGGTACACCCTCAACTGGTCGCCAGCCAATCGCAAGGCACATCGAGACAAACAGTCGCACTCACAATCCCACCTTGGGGCAATTTAGAGCGTCCAATTAATATTGCATGTTTTTGGGATGTGGGAGGAAACCGGGGAGAACGTGCAAACTCCGCACAGGCGGGGCCGGGATTCGAACCCCGGGTCCTCGGAAGTGTGGGGCAGATGCTCTAGCGTGTCGACCACCGTGCCTCCAAGAGACATACTTCATATAAACACATAAACAATAAATAAACACGGCGTGCTGATTTTGACGTCAGCGGCAGGCGTTGCTAATCGTCACATGAATAACGGCCGTTATTCGCGGAATTGTCTGCAGTGTGTTACGCTGACCTGGCCTGGACCGCAACGCGCGCGGAATTTGACCACCGCGGCGGACGTTATCGGTCGCACCTGCGCCGCTTCTGCCTCGACTTGTTTTTTTTTTTTTTTTTTTTCATTTTCCATAAATACCTCCGCAGCCGCGTGCTGTTCTTTATCGTTTTTTAGCTGCCCAAAAAATGCCGACCTCACTTTTTAGTTTATGCATACATTAAATACATTTCAGTACTCCTACTTCTGACGTAAACAGGAAAAAGCAAGTATAATAAGTCATTTGCTATTTGGAACTATCCATCCGTCAATTTTCTTCACCGCTTATCCTCACGAGGGTCGCGGGGTACGCCCTGAACCGGTCGCCGGCCAATCGCAGGGCACATTGAGACAAACAGTCGCACTCACAATCCCACCTTGGGGCAATTTAGAGCGTCCAATTAATATTGCGTGTTTTTGGGATGTGGGAGGAAACCGGATCGCCCGGAGGAAACCGGGGAGAACATGCAAACTCAACACGGGCGGGTCCGGGATTGAACCCGGGACCTCAAAACTGTGAGGCCTATGCTTTAGACACCAAAGAACAATAAAATACATCGACAAGTATTTGAAGCAGAAATGCTCCGAAGCTGCTGTGAGCCACAGCTGGCACCCAGACACTCACGCACCGACCCACCCACCCGGCTCGGTACTTTCGACACGTTTTATGGTCGCTCTTTTTTTTCCCCAAACAGGTGTGCAATGTGTTCAAAATTTCAGTTTTAATCATTTTAAGTGCGTTTTGAATGTGTCGAACGCGCACGTGGGAGATGTAAAAATGGCATATTTCACATATTGCGAGATTTGTCTGGATCATATCCCCGCGATAAGCGCTGCAGGCAGGAGTCTCCCATTTGCGGACAATCGTGGATGGATGTTGCCTCAGTTTCAGACCAGACTCGTGTCTGCGGGTCTTTAATGGCCACACAGTCATCACTGTTGACTTTTTTTTTTTTTTTTAAAGCCTTACGTAAGAGTTTGAAGACATTTTCTGCCCGATTGCACATCATCATCTGTGTAAAAGCAAGCTGGGAAGAAAACCCGGTCAAAGGCGTGACACCCCCTTTTTCCGCGTCAAGCCCGTCGGTTCGAATTGACGTTTACTTATCGGGGTGTTTTTTTTGGAAGGCGTTCACAGGTTCGGGTCGGCGGCCGCTCGGTTCCACGTAGGCCGCGCACGCCCCTGCGACGTGACTTCCAAGACAAGCGAGCGCTTTTTTAAAATTTTTTTGCCGCCGTCCCTCCAACGAGCGCAAATGAAGCGAGGTGACGCGCTAGGAGGGAGAGGCGAGCACTTCCTGTTTGAAGCAAACCAATACACGGAGCTAAACACCAAAGCAGACAAATATGACGGATTTATTTTCGGACGGCGGGGTGTCCGTGTCTGATGTTTTGCGGCATTTTTCTTCCAGGGACAATTTTACATCACGGCGCCAAAAGCGTAGTGACCCTGCAGATCACACCTACGGACAATTTAGAGCTGTGTCTTACAGCTAACGTTTTATCTCGATTAAATATTACTGTCAAAAGTGTGGAAACTGGAAAACTGATGAGATGTTTTTGAGTTGGTGTTTCTTTTTATTTTAGTTCTTTTTTTTTTCTAAATGAACAAAAGTTTTTAAAAATGTGTTAAAATTTCTAAATAGCATTTAGTATTTTACACAATTTTGTATATTATTATTTACTTTACCGAAGGCAGAGTCCCACATACAACCTAAATTAGAATTTTTTTTTAATAATCCTATCTTCTCAAATGTCCTTTGTTTTTTTTTTTTTTTTAAGCACAAATTAAGGCGAAGAAGGACACTGTTGTGCAAAACTTGTGTGCAAAACTACAAAAAAAAAAAAACTTTCCATGGCAACGGTGCTGTAACTTTCCTAACCCTATTGAAAATTGTTTATTTGCTTGCACAAAGCCCAGTCGACGTCACACCCCCGAGAGCACTTGTGATTGGTCGGTTTGTCACCACCGCACAACATACTGTAAAAGTGCCACTCGAGGGCCGCATTAATAATAAACTTTCATTTTAAGGTGGGGGCCGCAAAATATCATCTCGTGGGCTGCAAATGGCCCACGGGCCACCAGTTTGCGACCACTAATTTAGTGTTTATTAATCAGATGTTTCCGGAATGTGGGAGGAACTCTTGTGGTATGGAAAGTTGTCATTTTCCATCCATCCATCCATTTTCCTTTGCCGCTTATCCTCACTAGGGTCGCGGGGAGTGGCGGAGCACCCTGAACTGGTTGCCATAGAAACAAACATCCACACTTACAATCACACCTATGGGCAATTTAGAGTGTCCAATTAATGTTTTTGCATGTTTTTGGGGAGGTGGGAGGAAAACGGAGTGCCCACCCGGAGAAAACCCACGCAGGAACGGGGAGAACATGCAAACTCCACACAGGCGGGGACGGGATCGAACCCGGGTCCTCAGAACTGTGAGGCCAACGCCTTACCAACTGATCCACCGTGCCGCCAGGTATAAAAAGTTGTCATTTTAAAATATATATAAAAAAAAAAAAAAGAGGTTGCAATAGTTTTTCTGGTTTGCAAGCTTTCTTGCATTTTTAATTATTATTAATTTTTTTTTTTAATGGTGCTGTTCCTGCTGAGATGTGTCCCCCGGGGCAACAGGACATAAAGATAAGCCAGGTTGGCAACATCAGGTCTCGAGGACATTTGGACAAAATACTCTCATCTACATTACGGTACGATATGTAAAAAAAAAAAAAAATAATAATAAATGGAACTGTAAGATGATATCTTTGGACTTTTCCCGGCCAAGACGAGAAGAATTCCAGGTGTCTCTTTAGCACGTTGCCGGACTCCATTTTGCAAGCACTCCCTTGTGTTTCCTCTCGTTTGTAATTGTGAAAACAGTCGAAACGAAGGCTCCTCGCAGGCCGCGATGGCTGATTTTCGAAGTAACCCAGCACTGCTTGTAAAAGGTTTTCGGAGGCTATTTTGGACATCTTATCTTCTGGGATGATATTTTCTCCCACGGTTTTCCAGCTGTTCCGCTCCCGCCGTGGCTTTTTCATCTTTTATCCGCTTCTTCATCTTTTATTCGCCTCCATCCATCTCTGCCGCGGACTTTATGTATTTGACATACCGCGGGACGAGCGCGGCATGTGCGCCGTAGCTTTACGTTCCGTTTGAACGCATCGCGGTTACGTTTAAAAATAAAACACATGGTGGGGGGGGGGGGGGAAGTGTCTTACAACTAAAAATTTATCTCAATTAAATATTACTATTAAAAGTATGGAAACTGGAAAACTGTTGTTTATTTTACCTCATTTTTTTTCTAAATGTACAAATATTTTTTAAAAATGTGTTAAAATGTATAAATAGTTAGCATTTCATATTTGATATTATTATTTTTGTACGTTACTATTTATTTATTATGTATTTCCAATTTTAATATATACATATATGGCTTTTATAGAGTGGACAAGTTCTCAATAGAGTCACTGATGATTGGTAAAACACTCCACAAATATTAACTTCTTGAACATAAAATATGTATTTGAAGCAGGAATGCTGCATGTATGGCATGCAAGGTTAGTCGCTTTGATGTCAAAGTTTCGCGTCCATTTCCTGCATTGAACGATGTTGAAAAAAATATATGTATATATTGCATAAATCCCCGCAAGATGTTCAGACGATTATGTTGGATCTGGACGGCGAACGCTTTTCATCCGGACCTGGAATTCCGCCTGGAACCGCGTTGAATAAAACGTCAACGCCGAAGTTTTAGCCTTGGCCGGGCGCTCGGCAAATTAGTTTCACAGAGCGTTAATATTTTTCACACACCTGATTTGCTTCCGCCGTCGGTTGAGTCGGGGTTTCCCTTTGCGCAAGAGTGCGTCTGCACTCTCCCGATAGAGACGGCTCCATCCCTACAAGTTCACGGCGGTAACGACGTCCGTATTACGGAAAGCCGTTTGAGACTCTGGTCCATTTCCTTGACATCCAACCCGAGATCCACATACTAGTACGCTAGAGTAAGAACATTCAGTGGACGAGCTGAACAATTACGTCTATTTCTACTACTCTATGAGATTTTTGGACACTAGTACGACATTTTTGTCATATCGGACCGACGACGACATGTTCCAAATGATGCAAACTGGGCACTAGCTGATATATGCGCGCTAATTGTACTCCTAGTGAAGCGTTGGTTGTGAACTAGTATAATTTTATAATGTAACTAGTAGCACCCAGTTGTCCAAAGTTGTGCTTCTAAGTGAGGACAAAGACTGCACTAGTACATGGGCTTTAAACTTCAGCTGAACGCTTGAATGCTTTGCCGCGAAGCCACTTAAGCATGTCTTGGATATCCTACTAGTGCGCTGAATTGTTTTCCTCTTGAGGACAAAGCGCACTCGCACATTAATATCCTTAAGAAGGACGTCAAGGAAATGGACGAACCGCTGAAAACGGCTCGCCATCGAGGATTGATCGCCGCTACTCGTGCGATGACACAACCACGATTTGTTGCGCTCCCTTTTATCATCGCTCATCATCAGCGCAAGTAGCGCCGGAGGGCAGATGGCGGCCTAATCCGCTGTTTCCCAAACTTTTGATCCCCTTTCGAGGCGAGCGCACAGCGCCGTGCGCTTCGAGGCGGCTCTTATCGGCGCGTTTTCATAAGAGCAAAGCCCCGATGATGCGCCGCCAGCCGTGTGTAACGACGCGACTGCGGTAACATGTGAGCGAGTTATTAAACGGGTACCTCCTCGGGGGGGGGGGGGGGGGGGGGGGCGTCGACGCACCATGGTAACCCTCGCTCACGTAGACTACGGACCTGGAAAACAGGACATTGGGACCGCAAAGTCCAACTGACGCCAAAAGCAGGATTTTTAGCATGTTTTCAATACAAAAACGGCAGCCGGAATGGATCCATCCGTTTTTTCACCACACAACGTGATTATGACGTATTTGGCTTTTTGTCACTCCCGCCATGAAAATCCCCTCGAGGGATTTGTTTCCGAGAAGAAGCAGGAAGTGATGTTAGGAGCAGACGCCCAATCAAGCGGTCTCGTATCTTTGAACTAGATTTACTTATGGGAAAGTCGCTCTTTGTTCCTCGCTGTTAGCCAAAACGGCCGCTCGTTGCGTTGCTGGATATTGCTCGAACACTCGGGAGGACGGATTCGCTCTTCACACTTTTCCAAAAGACACGAGTCGTCGTGAAAAATGGATTGCACGGGTGCGAAGGGCGAGACCTTCGTGGGTTCCAAATGACAGGTAGGTGTGTATACAGCTATTTTTAAAAAAAAAAAAAAGTTTGCGGGGGGGGGTGACCCTTCTTTCAGCGACAACGAATTGATCCGCCTATCATCTAAATATGGCTCGAAACGATAGGGTAGCATTGCCCCGGTCACTTCACTCGATTGTGAGATGTTTTCTTCTTCGAAAAGAGCCTCCGTGGCAGAAGGGACGTCGGAAAAATGCGAAAATGAAACGCTTTCAGTGGCGCATGTCCCGGTGCGACGTCTGCCGATGACGTTGCGGGCGATACGGCCGCCACTGGGACGTCGAGTGAGACTTCCGCAAACTTTGCGCACGGATGACGCGCTCTCCACTCATATTTATTTTTTCGTGTAGACATAGAAGTGAATAATGTATTTTTCAATACAAAATCTATTTTAGAATGTTTATAGGCGTGACAGTTGGACTTTAAGAGCGTCAGACTATCATCAGGGGCTCGCGATTGAGACACGGGAGATACTGGAAGAGTTCTCAGAGAGCTCCTGTTGTGAACGTTGAATATATTGAATAAAAATGTGCGTTATTACTGTGAACTCAATTAAAGGATAGCGGCGCATGCGTTTGTGATTACTGACGTGACGCTGCCGTGCGACAATCATCTTTGTCCACCACTGCCTCATCTGTCGGACCTCTCAGGGGAATCTCGTCCACCTCGGGTTCCTCCCTGTGCATAAAATGGTATTCTGCACTCTGCAAAATATTATTTGGGTGACGCCGCGGCGCAATTCTGCAACGTTATAAGGTGCATAATTTAATGTCCGGCGTGTTAAAGCTCATGGGAAATCGAGCGAGGGCGCACCGGGAGGCTTTCCTCACATTGGGGGGAGGGGGCAGTGGCGCGGGAGAAACTAAGGGGGGGGGCAAGGTTCACTGCTTCCCAAACTCCCGCAGAGCTTCGGTAGCCCTCGCCGTCACTCTCCTTCCCCTTCGCTCCCCTCGCAGGGTTTTTTTTTTTTTTTTTTTGTGTCCCAGCAAACTCTCACCTTCTCCCTCCCCCGAACGTCATCGCAAGTTCAATTAATCACGCCGTCCCCTCCCACGCGACTCCGGATTTTACTGTACGCGATAAATCACATTAGATCTGAGGGCCAGTCCCCCCCCCCCACCCTCCCCCCACGTCCCCCCTGACCGCGGGTCAATATTGACTTTCGACTGAACCCGCGACGCGGGAGAGCAACGGCAGAGCCCGGACGCAAAGCGTCGCTTTTAAAGGGGCTTTCTCGCTCTGCTTTTTGTTTGGTCGCCATTCGGCTGCGCTTGCGCTACAAAGTCAACAGTGTCGGGAATTTTCCGTCGACGTTTTGTCACCCTCTGCCCAAAGTACAAAAATCAGCCCCCACCCCGGAGACGGCATCTGCCAGTCAATCGGTACGTCGTCACTTGAACTTACTTGAATTCAAAGCTTCGTTTTTAGATGTTCTTGGGAATAAACATTTGTTCAATGCTCTCGAGAATAACTTTTGTATCTTATGATGTCACTGAGGTGTTATTTTACAATTTTGGGAACGTACACTGTACCTTGTGAGTTTTCAAAACTAGTCGACAGTCGTTTCGTAGACGGGTCGTCAGTCTGGAGCTGAGTTCCGTTCCCATATTGGTGAAATGACGCAAATTTGAACGTAATTCAAAATGCGACGTTATCTACCACCAACCGACGCTAAAGTTGAAGTAAATCCAGAATTGCAGAAAATATTTGTACGGAAAGTAGTATATATATATATATATATCGTACATATTTTTACAAACGCAAAGAAGTTCATCACAGTTATGCAGAGTAAGTTTGACAAGAGGTAGAGTGCACTGCCAAAAATACGAGGACTAAGTAGCAAGCCCTGTGGAACACCTCCATCTAAAGATCGTCTATAGCTTACAATGGAGTTCTGCTCTTTCTCGTGTACAATTCAGTCAATACAGTACTTTTTTAAAAAAAAAAAAAAAACAACCTTTTGCCACCTCTGGACTCAACTAAACAAAGGCGCAAAGGTATTGAGCCTTAACGCGTATTTAATGAGAAGGTGTCAAAGTTACTGCCGCTAATTGTACACGGCGGTTGATTTGTTTTCACTCAAGCTGCAGGTGGAAGAAGAGAGCCTGAGAAAGGAAGTTAATCAAATGGACAAATGAGCCCCTGGAGGCCCACCACACCTTCTGGCTGCGCAAAGCTCCCACACACATTCAGCTGCCCGCTCGCTCACCAGAACCGGCCCCTTTGTTGCCGTCGCTCCCCGGGACTCGTATCTCTCTCCCCCCTCTGGGGACCAATCATCCGTTTCGCCACATTTCAAGCTCTACGCCCAGTTCCATATCCCACCTTCTGACGCCTCTGCCTTTTGTGTGTCCCATCAAAAGGGGGGCGCGGTGGGGGTGGGCTGCGGAGCTGAGACTTCACAGTTCAGGCCTTTGGGACAGTTTTTTCCCCAATTTGCCAAAATCTCCGGTCTGCTTTAAAATTTGCCTAAAAATCGACCTCCATAGGCAAGCTTTCTTATGCTACTTTACAATATTTTTTTTCCAGTATTATGGAATATTATGGATTCGCACCCCTCCCTCCTTCAAGTGCGCAGACTTTTCTTCACAGTCACAGTTTTTGTTGGCCCGTTGGTTTTATATATTCATTATGAGTATTTCTTATTAACTATTTATTGACAATAAAATGAAGAAATACATTTAGATATAAATATATTTTTTAAATGCATAATGTAAAATTTCTTAGTTTGCAAAGGAGGGATGTTGAATTTTAAAAATGAAATATGACGACATGCATTTTAATGAACCCATTTCAGAAAACTAACATGGGGCAACAAGTGATTTTATATTGTTTTATATTGTTATTTCTATAATAATTTTGTGTATTTTTTATTCACTTTTTATTGACAATAAAATGAAGAAATACATTTCAATCAACCATTTTGCGAAAAGAAATATATTTTTAAATGCATAATGCAAACTTTCTCAGTTTCCAAAAGCAGAATTATTCATGGGCTAGTTGAATTTTAAAAATTAAATATGACTACATGCATCTTAAAGAACGCATTTCAAAAAAACTAACATGGGGTGGTGGGCCGGGTGAAAGCACCAAGTGGGCCTTGTTTGGCCTGCGGGCCACACATTGCCCACCTGCGTTGTAACTCTGTGCTTCCCCCCGTTCAAGTGCGCAGACTTTTCTTCACAGTCACAGTTTTTGTTGGCTCGTGTTCAAATTTGAAGTGTTTTGCAATAATACTCGAGATCATAACATGGGAGGAAAAAAAAAAAAAAGGCGTCTCCTTTCTTATTTATGACGACGTTTATGATATTTTTTACCGGCCGTAAATTGGAAATGGAAAAAAATGAAAGTTTTTTTTTTTTTTTTTTTTGTACGGTCTGATTCACAGGAAACATTTAAGATAGAAAAAAAATGTAAAAGTCACTTTGATTTTTGTTTTATGATATATATCAACTGTTATTTAAAAAAAAAAGGTAATAAGGATTATT
Organism: Syngnathoides biaculeatus; assembly: GCF_019802595.1. Taxonomy (NCBI): domain Eukaryota; kingdom Metazoa; phylum Chordata; class Actinopteri; order Syngnathiformes; family Syngnathidae; genus Syngnathoides; species Syngnathoides biaculeatus. Next base: position 8,462,640 of record NC_084662.1, on the reverse strand, counting down.
TTTTTTTTGTCCTATACCACCCAGCCATATTTGCACATTGCTGGAATGCGTCCATCCATTCATTTTCCAAGCCGCTTATCCACATAAGGGTCGTAGGAGTGACGGAGCCTATCCTAGCTAAATTTTGAGCAAAAGGCAGGCTACACCCTGAACTGGTCGCCCGTCAGACACAGAGCACGTATTGACACCTGCATCAAAGTCAAACTTGTGTGCCATATCCTCGTTGTTGGAATTTCAGCGCGAAATACAAATGTTCACTTTTTACTTGATTTATTTGTTGAAGAACTCAACGTTCATTTATGCAAATGCAATGTCCTGCTTTTGATAAGGTTGGTGCAGAGTGGCAGCCGTTAACGCTGCTTTAGAGCGCCTCGTTGTCAGCCAGTTGTTCGACGTAAACTCCGAGTATGAGAATAAACATATTCAATGACTATAAATCGTGAATTTTCGAGCACACGGGTGGTTATAAACTTTTGTTGAACAACTGTTTATATTGCATAATCAATCAAAGCGTGTGCAGCGCCGTGTAGTACGGTAGTCGCCATACCTTTGTTTTTGTTTGTCAGCCATGCGCTCATAAAAATGATTTAGAGGATCCTGCAAAAACCTTACGTCCAATTTAAAATTGTTGGGTTTTGTGTTCTTTTCTGTCACGATAACGCTTGTTACCCAACACAAAAGTATGTTTTTTTTTTTTAAATTCAAATGAGTGTACTTTGAGTCAAATTCCAGGAGAATGGCCTCAGCGACGTGAATGAGCGGCGTCATCATTCAAAATCAGTTTTTTCGTGAAACGTCCGCCGCGTTGTTAATCAGAACCATTTGTTTGCACAGAGGTGCGCCCTCCGGGCAGACTTGCGGGATGATGAGACTGTAACGTTTTGTGCTGTTCTAAATGTGCTGGCCGCAAAAGTCCCAAATTATTTACGACCGAGGAAATGCCGCCGCTCCGTTCCCGCTTTCATCGCTGACTTTTGAATCCCGCTGCCAAGTTGCGCCGAATGTCGAGTTACGACTTCGTAAATTGGGAGTGCTCGGACGATCGTTGGAACGTGACCCTTTTTCGAATACATCTTTGCATTAACGATAGGTATCCATTACCGGTTACTAGTATCAACGAAATGGGCATTTTCTCTAATTTAGTGAAAATAAAAAAAAATTTCCACATCAGCATTGTCCAAATTTTTGACAAAAGTTCAAATGTGTATACAATATATATAAACATTTTAATGATGAAATAAAGTCATACTCATTGTTGTGTTTTAATTGCATTTTAAATACATATTTTCTCAATTTGATTTTTAAAAATAATAATGCTAGTGAATTTACCACTTTAAAATCAATTTTAATGGGTTTTTTTAAATAAATTACTTAAACCTTATTTAATGACAAACAGGAATATAAAATGTATAAATATCAATATCAGCTATCAAATTATTCCCAATGGATAAATGAATAATTAAATTAAGGAGCTAAACAAATAAAAATATGACTCCATGCATTTTAATGAACCCATTTCAGAAAACTAACATGGGGCAATAAGTGACTTTATATCGTTTTATGTTGTTATTTCTATATTAATTATGTGTATTTTTATTAACTTTTTATTGACAACAAAATGAAGAAATACATTTCAATCAACCATTTTTCTAAAAGAAATATATTTTTAAATTTCTCAGTTTACAAAAGCAGAATTATTGAATTTTAAAAATTAAATATGACTACATGCATTTTAATGAGCACATTTCAAAAAACTACCACGGGGTGGTGGGCCGGGTGAAAGAACCAAGTGGGCCCCGTCCGGCCCCGGGCCACACCTTTCCCACCTCGGTTCGGACTCTCGTACGGGACAATCTGTGCTTCATCTCTGCTGACTGGAAGCTACTTTTACGACACTCGGCTTAACCAGACAGCTGTGAAATGATTAATGAAAGTCTCTCGCTATGTTTTTAATACTCTGCTCAACTCTCACAACTCGTCTTCCTTTCACCTCATCATGTTTTTCCACCGTCGTTTTAATTTAAAGAATGTACGCTTGCAAGCGTGCGCTCTGCGTGAACATCAATCGTTAACACGAGCCTGCTCGCTACCGACCGGCGCACCCGCTCGAGGCGCGTCTACCGAGTCCAAAAGCTGGTCTGGCACCAAACCTGTGGCGAGCCCGTGCATTCGGTACATGGGTCTCGAACGGGGATTTACGCAACGCGCGCCACCTCTTGAACTGACCCGTCACGTCACAATTGTACAAGCTACCGAAACAATACGAAAACGCAATATCACACCATACAACTGTGCCACTTATTGTACATAATCTGCAGCAAGACTATCCATCCATTTTCCAAGCCACTTATCCTCACAAGGGTCACAGGAGTGCCAGAATCTATCCCAGCTCATTTAGCGATTAATTGATATTTCCATCCATCCAGCCATCCATCCATTTTCCAAGCCCCTTATCCTCACAAGGGTCACAGGAGTGCCAGAATCTATCCCAGGGATTAATTGATACTTCCATCCATCCATCCATCCATTTTCCAAGGCACTTATCCTCACAAGGGTCACAGGAGTGCCAGAATCTATCCCAAGGATTAATTGATACTTCCTTCAATCCATCCATTTTCCAAGCCGCTTATCCTCACAAGGGTAACAGGAGTGCTCGAATCTATCCCAGCTCATTTAGGGATTAATTGATATTTCCATCCATCCATTTTCTTAGCCGCTTATCCTCACGAGGGTCACAGGAGTGCCAGAATCTTTCCGAGGGATTAATTGATATTTCCATCCATCCATCCATCCATCATCCATCCATCCATTTTCTTAGCCGCTTATCCTCACGAGGGTCACAGGAGTGCCAGAATCTTTCCGAGGGATTAATTGATATTTCCATCCATCCATCCATCCATCCATCCATCCATCCATCCATCATCCATCCATCCATTTTCTTAGCCGCTTATCTATCCATCCACCCATCTATCCATCCATTTTCCAAGCCGGGTATCCTCACAAGGGTCACAGGAGTGCCAGAATCTATCCCAGGGATTAATTGATATTCCATCCATCCATCCATTTTCTTAGCCGCTTATCCATCCATCCATCCATCCATCCATCCATCCATTTTCTTAGCCGCTTATCCATCCATCCATCCATCCATCCATCCATCTATCCATCCATTTTCCAAGCCGCGTATCCTCGACCCACTCGAGGTGTCATCACGCGAATCTCCCCCCCCCCCCCCCCCCCCCCGCCGTCTCCGGTCGGGTCACGAACGGGTCAGCGGCGGGCGGGGTCACGCCCTCCCACCGCGCCCTCAGCCATGTGGAGAATGTGGGTCATCTTCAAAGACGACTTCCGATGCCGCCGCGTTTATTTTGGATCCTTTCAGTTATTTATGCCTACAAGTTGATACACCAACATAAATGGGCAAATTTTCGCTTTGACAAAGCTATTAAGATCACTTCTTTTATCAAAAATATGATGATGGGAAGTCATTTGTACCTGGTGTCATTTTCTTGTTCGGCCGATGTGTCACTGCATTAGCCGGGGTGCCGCAGGGACGGACTCATCCGTTTATAGCTCGTTTAAGTCTTAAAGTCTAGACGGGGGCACTCTGTGGACTCACTGAAAAGTCAATAGAAAGAACCCGCAATAGACATTTAGCAATCCACTCACATTTACAGCCCCCCCCCCCCCCCCCGGACGATAAAGGGGTGAGAAGGTACAAAAAGTCAACGTAAGGTGGATACGTTGTGTAACGTCGACAACGATGGAAAATTTAAAGGAAGTTTTTCCATCATAGGGGATACGTGCCACACCCACCCACAGTCGGGGAAAAACTGTCCTATAGAGAGACAATAGAAAAACTTCCTTTTTGTAGTTTTCTGAAACATTCCACGACCACGCTCATAACTCAAAAAAAAAACGTCTATCTCAAATCACCTTCCCCATTGACATGATGGGAGATGCCATTAATCCGTTCCAGTTTGGCCCACGTGACAAAAATGGGAATACTAGCGCGTCGTAATACTGTCTTTGTAAAAATCAGATAGGAATAACATAATTCCAGGAATTAATTACAAAAATTAAGTTTGCGATTCCTTCGTTGCAGGTCCTTCTGGTGTGTGCAGTCAGACACAACCCAAGAAGAGTTACACAACTACTGTAAGTGGCTCGTAGTGATATTAGTCGGGGGTTTTTTTTTGGCAGGTTTTAAAGAATATATGTCAATGTCTGTCACATTGATGATATTAATCAGCATTGTTGTTAGCATTGAGCTAAGATGACTTTCCTAAGGCAAAGCTTTGCGGTTGATTCAAATAGACAACGTGCAATTGTCTTTGCTTTCCGTCTAGTTTTGCTATCTGCCAAACTTGCGAAGTGGACTGAGTTGAGTTCAGGGGCATCATACAGAATTCATATCTTCAATTTTGGCTCATGAGTCAAATTGGCCAAACGATGGCTTGGATCTTTAAAAAAAAAAAAAAAAAATGTATGTAGCAATTGGTTATCTGTCTGGATATGGATCCTACCATTGGCTGGCGACCAGTCCAGGGTACATCCCGCCTCTCGTCCAAAAGTCAGCTGGGATAGGCTCTCGCTCGCCCGTAGCCCTGAACAGGATAAGTGCTATAAAAAAATGGTAATAATTCTGTGTGACGTTTCAAATGAAGACAAAGTTTTGCAAGCGACGCAATTCAAAGCGGCCCTAAAACTTGACGCGACCTCTCACACGCAAATACATCACCGAGCCTCCAATCCGCGCTCGCTTTCACTGATTTACGTCTACAGTATTAGGCAAACAATTTTAAGCGGCCGAGGGCACGCGGGCGGGTTCAGTGTCGGGTTTAGCGGACATCCCGGCGTGCGGCCCACCTAGCGGGACATCACACCTCGTAAAGAAGTCGAGCAAAAGGCTTTTTTTTTTTTTTTTTTTTCCCCCCACCCCCCGGCGAGTGTTGGGTTTCCCTACCGGTCTGTGGACTTTGTGTATCTGGGAAACCAGCAATGCTAACAAAGACCGAGCAATTTAAACACGACGTACAAACTCTTCCGGCCAAGGTTTCGCGTCGAAGTCGAGCCGGTTGCGCGCGGATATTCTCACCCATGTAAATGCATCGTTTTTGCATGCATGTTGGGAAACAAAAGAGCTAAATTGTTTAAATCGTAATTTGACCTCAAATGTATCGTAATTTGTTAAATGTCTATTGTATAGTTAGAAATGACAAAAGGTTTAGTTGCGCTTTGAGATTGGGGACTTCCGGTTCGCTATTTGTGACGGCGTCAATCGAAAGTGAGCATCAAAGTCATCCCCCATTTATTGAGGGACGCATTCCACATCATGTGATTTTTTTTTTAATAAATAGTCACACTCCTCCCACACACTTTAAACACATCAAAAAGTATTAAAATAATTTTTTTTAAAGAATCGTTTGGCATCTGTCCTTAGCCTATTTGTCACGACCCAACGGTGCAGGGGTGGACCCAAATGCAGGACTCCAAGACGAGGACATGATGTTAGGCGTGGTTTTATTCCAGATTGAGGTCATACACGGCGTAGCAGGCACAAAATCACTCACCGAAGGCAGGATCCAGAAACATTAAACGCGGTCTGATAACTATGAGGCAAAACTTGAAAATATTAACAAAACTAGACTGGACTACGATGGCGCAGAATCCCTGTGACGAGGATAGCTCAACGCTACACTTACTCTCAGTGGTGGACAATCCAACTGGCAGTGAACGCAACACACTAACAGAAGGCAACGAACTGGCAAAACCAGTGACCAAACTCCAAATTTAAAAAATTACGCGGTCTAATTATTACCGATTAATTCACAACGTTGATGTCAACTCAAGTTTGGGATATATCTCTCTGGGAGTGCTAGTCAAAATCCACTCCTGTGTCAGGCTCTACCCCGCGCACTGCTCAAGGGCTCACGGGCGATGCGCATGTGCACTGCAGGAAAAAAACGCCAAAACTCAAACCAGTGTACAAAACCTAAACTCGTGGAACGTCGTGCAAAGTTTAAAACGCGTTGTTTTCGCGCTGGTTTTCGGAGTATTCAAAAACAGTCGAGAAGAAAACGTGACAGATATGAAATGAAAAACAGTCTTCATATTCGCAGCCAACATTGGGAAGTTGCTCATGGATGATTGCTATTTGCTTATATGTATGTATATATATATATATATATATATATTATATATATATATATATACTTTTTTTATTTTTACAGGACCCTCAGTTTATGATGGAACTCCAATCCAAAGGCTAAAAAAAATAAATAAAATCATTTAAAATCATTAATAATAATAATATATTTAATGTAATATAATTAATAATAATCCGAAAATAATTTAGCAAAAAAAAATATGTTGCAGGGAATACAAGTAAAATGAGGAGCCAGTTGTTGAAGCGTCACCCGGAAAAGATTGCTGACGTCAAACCGAGGAGCAAGCGAAGCCAAACATCCGTTCTTGAGACGTTTCCAAGGTTTTCCTCACGACAGCACGAGAGGGAAAAGGTTGCCGGATGATCGATGTCAACTCCAAGTTTAGCCCAGGCACAAAATTCCTTCATATCTGATATCTTGACAAGAAACAAAATATATTTGAGAAGTTTCACCTGCACTCTCTAGCAGCCAGAGTATTTCACAGCGTACTGCTAGATTTTTTTTTTAGGGCTAAACATTTATTGATTTCAAGTACCCGAAGCGTTTCAGGTCACAAATCAGTACACGAATCAAATCGTCGTTAATATGAATTATTACACCTCTTAGTCCTTGCTTCGAGCTCCCAGTTGAACGTTACTGTAAAAATAATACATGAAAGAAAAGAGATTTCAATATATTTTCTGTATAAAAATGTTGTAGAACAATATAGCAGTCGTACGCTACTACTATGACAAAAGTGGCACACAGCTCTAAAACTTTCCTGACAATTTAGCGCTCGGTGGCGAAGGTTCACTCGATTATCTCCGCAAAGGTTGAATTTCTTCTCCTGAATCCGACCAACCGGCGCAGGTGTTTCCAATGTTGTGACTACTACGCGTTGTTTTGTTTTGTTTTTCCTACTTCCTGCTTCTCTGTGATCACTGCAGTGACCCTGACAGGCAAACAAAAACAGAACAATAATTCCGCCTGTGAGAAGCAGATGTTTTTCCTTATCTACCTTCTCCGAGTACTCGTGATGAAGATCAATCGGGTCCAAATTGAACAATTATCGGATGAATATCTTGTGCTGTTCCCTCGCTATATTTGCTTTTTTTTTTTTTTTTTTTTTTTTTTTTTTTTACAGTATTCTTAATGTAGGAGATCCGCTGATGCATGTCTGCCATATTTTGCGGCCAGGAGAACACACACAAAAACTGCAGTCGGCTCCAGCTCACACCCAGATGTCACAACTACCTGGAGATTCCACACCGCATTCCACAAAGCGCGATACTCAGTCCACTGATTTTTACATTGTATTCAAATACAGCACATGAATCTGGTGTCCATATAAGGGCAACTTTTCCAAATATCAAATGTGCTTGGCGTTCCGGTAGGAAAGCTAGATAGGTTTATACAGGGGGATTCTCGGTTTATTACAAGGTAATTAACAGCGCGCAATAATCGAGATTGCACAACGGTTCAAGCACATAAAAAAGGTGCGCTCACTTAAGCACCGTAATTACCGCTTTTCATTTGACTGTTTTATATGTATGGCCTTGACGTGTTTCCTATACAAATACTGTAATTATGACTCTGACTTCGTCACCGCCTTAGGATGGGAGTTCCATCATAAACCGAGGATCCCGTAAAAATAAAAAAAGTATAAATATATAGGCAAATAGCAATCATCCATGAGCAACTTCCCAATGTTGACGGCTAATATGAAGCCAGTGTTTTTCCATTTCATTTCAATTTTTTTTTTTTTTTTTTGCAGATACTCGTGTGTCGCTGTTAATTGCATTTGTCATGTTCCTATAAGAGTCGTAATACTTCCAGTTTCTCTTCATTCTCCAGCAATTAGTCAGAACATTGTCTTTATTTGTCGGGCCGCTCGGGGGAAATCAGACTCGAAGCCCGCGAAATGGTCTTTTAATTGGATTATACGGACCGCAGTACTGGTCCGGCCTCTTCGGGGAAATGATCGTCTCTTTACGGTTAAGCCTATCGATTACCGGATTGAGGAAATAAAAGTACTAGACTTAAACTGAAGAGATGTGTGTTTTTTTTTTAAAGTGAATTTAGCTTTATAAACTATTTATAACCATTTTACCTTCACTTTGACACCAGACGGGAGGGGGGGTTGGAGACAACTGTTGAAATAACTATTCTTAAAAAAATAATAATAATATCACCTGTGGGCGTGCTTCCATTTTGAATTTTTTTTTTTTTTTACAACCGTGTGGTGCTTTATTTTTTATAGTCTTGATCAGCACTAAAATTTTTTGGCAGCAACGTTTCCTTTTCTACGCACGTCGCCGTGCACGTCATTGGAAGTGATCGACGGGAGTTTGCGAACGCAACTTCATTTTGTCTTTGTCATCAGAAACGAGGTTATTTTCTGCACGTTCAGTAAAATGCAGTGATATTTCTGCATAAAACAGCTGGTCAGAGTAAAAGTACTGAAGTACAGACTTACTTTATTTGGTTTGTTTGTTTGTTTTCTTTTGGCAGTGAGTCAACAAATGTGTTTGAAATACTGTTAATCCTGAACCATGACATAATTTTCTACCCGCCAACAACTAAAGAAGCATTGCTGGTACTTTAATAATTTACTGGTAAAAAAAATAATCTTGTCCGGAATGTCCGGAAACCACAACGTCCCGTCACTGTCGGGTTGTTTTGAAAACAAAATCAAATCAATCCAAAACGCGAAGTGCTGCGGTAAGTGAGCGCGGCTCCAGGTGGGTTTCCGTCGGTTTGCTCAAAAGTATTTGCGAAGCCGTGTACGGCGCGGATCGGGGGCGAGCCTTCGGAGAGGTGTACTTAGCAAGTTTGAACTCTTATGAACAGGGAGCCACAATGGCCGCCGCTGTTCTCACCTGCGCCCGTCCCGTAAATTAAGTCAATGGACTGGAGCGTCAGCGACGCTAACAAGCTCGCGGAGGATGACGCGTGACTCTCACGCGACCTCCAATCCCGCCAATGGCGCGTTTCTCGCTTTCAAACAAAGAACGAGGAATGCAACGTCGTAGCCGTTCGAGGACGGGCCTCGTCCGTCGTCAGTCGGCGTTAAAACGGGACCCGTCGCGCCGTGAGCCGGGAATGACGTCGCCCGTGGAAAAAGCTCGTAGGGCGTGTGCGTCTGCTCGTTACTTTCCACCGTTCAAGTGAAGTGGATCGCAATTTTGCACACGCACGATGGCTAACACAATGAGTTCACGGTTGTAAAAAAAAAAAAAAAACGGTTCAAAGCGCTGGCTCGAGGTGTGGCGTCCCAGCGGCGGCTTGATGTTCGCGGTATGTGAACACGACAGCGCTGTGATGCAACGCTGTTCCGTTTTATGGGAAAGGGAGCGAGCACATAGCTGAGCTTGATCGCGAAGATCAGCGACATCTACTCGTTGTCAGGAACGCTGCCAACTTTTGCCGTAAAAATGGAAATTGCGCAAGTTCATTACTTTCATTATGTCAGCGTGAGGTTGCTTCTTTCTTTCAACAGAGGCAGGATGTGATGAAGGTTAACAATCGTAATGACCGAACGAGGGATTGCCAAACTTTGGCGGTCGAGGGCCGCGTTTGGCTGCCGAGCCTCACAATTGTTCGACGGGCTACAGAAATGAAAACAAAAACAACTTCAAATGCGGTGGTGTGCCGTGCATTCGATACTCGGCCTGTCAGTGAGGATTTAGCCAACGTAATCCACTTGTGAAAAACACAACTATTAAATCCCAATTTGAGAAACCATCAGTGCGAAAGAAAAACATGATGCAACAGTACACAACCGCGGCAGGTACATCATCCGAAGCCGTTCAGGTGTCAGTATTATGAATTTTAATGAAGCCTTTCCATCGGCTGATGATGACGAAGTGCGTTTATTCGGGCGCCTTCGCGTTTGTGATTGTGATCGTGACGATGCCGTGCGCTCGTCGGGGGTTGTGACGCGACCGCAACGGCAGATCAGACAATGTGTGCGTGTTCGGGAATTGCCCGGGGCGACCGCTAACGCAAACACACCTGGAAGACCCACGAACGTCAGATAAAAGCTCCAAAGGCAAACGATGACAAAACATCGGTCACGTAAACAACCTGGCCTAAATCTGACCAATTTTAAAAGGGGTGGGAGGGGTCGTGTTTATTGAGTCTATATCGCGGATGCTATTTGAAGACGACTAAAACAAAGAGATTAGTCTTGCTTCACTCCGTACACAAACCACAGCTTGTTCATCCTGCCAATGTCATGACTCATGACAGAACACTTTCCCCAACCTCAAAGGCTCCACCGGTTAAAATTTCAGCTTCAACAACGGGAACATTTTCATGCGAACTTTTCTGTTTTTCCTGCACTGGCGTCGGAACAAAAAAATGGCAAATATCCGAGGAACTAGGTCGGTCTGAGACTGAATTTGCAGATCGAGACATTGTAAAGACCACCACTGGCATGAAAGTTGCGTGTGCATGAGCGAAAGTAGCCCTCCCTACCAGCAGGTGGCAATAGTCAGTACAGTGGCAACGCTGAAACTACTACTGTCAAGTCACTTCTTTTAAGTGCTAAAGGCTAAACCAGTCCTAACTAAGGTAAAGTCTAAATTTGTCTCAATCTGCTCAGCGACAAGATCACGTCCACCTGACCCAATCTCCGTTCTTTTAGAAAAACAAATCTGGATTTGTTTTTTCGATCATATAGGATTTGCATAATTTACGTCCTTACCTAAACTTCTTACCCTTAAGCAATAAAAGCTAAAGTGGCTAAGAATGGACACTGGGTTTTCATCTTAAATTTTCATTTACATTTTTTTGTTGTTGCAATGTGGGCTATTTTACCACAAAAATTAATTGTCTTGTTACCAAAAATGCACTTTGCCTAAAAAAATAATAATTACCAAAAAAAAAAAAAAAGGATTCAGCATCAGATGTAGTGCAAACGGTGACGCTGCTCATAAAATGGTGTCAAACATGAATTTTATTCAGCTCTAAATGCAAATATAGCACCAACTAGACCATGGCCTTGCATTTCTCTTTGTATTTTTGTGTCCTACCCGATCTTAATTTTACTTCTTCTGTTTTAAAAGCTGAACTTAGTCGAATTAAGGTATAGTCAGGTTCACATTTATCACGGTCACCATCAGTTTCCTTTGCACTAAAGAACAAATTAAGACTGGTGTGATTCAGTTTTGTCTCTATACAGTTAGCATTAGCATCGTACCAAAGCCCTCTTCTTCTTGGAATTCCAAACTAGCTAGCATTGCCTCCAATGTCAACAAAACGGTCTTTTTTTTGTCATGCAAAAGGCTAGATTAGTGAAAAGAAAAGTCAAAGTTTATCTTTTTCTTAGCATCACATCTGATCTCACTACGTCGTTTTCTGGTGAGCACTCAAGTACAAACGACCACTGACTGAGGTCAAGTCCGACATATGCGGCCTTACCCCAGCTCTCTCCTACTTAGCGACAAAGGCCGAACTAGCGCTAACTAGGCTAAAGTCCAGCTTCGAGCCGACTTGTTTACTTGCTGTTGTGTGACTTCCACTGCAGCATGACTAACCGTCAACATTTCAAATTCGTGTCGGCATTGACTGGGCCCGACCTTGCTCGGGTCAAAGTCCTGCCGTTTCTCTCTTAAGTGTGAGTAGAAGTGCAGATATTTGCTTCAAAAGCAAATTTGCTGTTTTGATGTCTTGACACACAGGGTCAAGGGACAATATCTCTGCACGCAACATATTTTTTTTCGTTTTTATTTATTAAATAAAGCTTGTATTTAAAATATATATAGCATGTTATTCAAGATTTCGCATCCGAAAACAACACGCTGCCATTGCTTTAGAATATCGTGAACCCAGTGGCCAAAAAAAAAAAAAAAAAAAAAAAAGCAGATGATAACTGCAAAAATACACCTTACATATGTTTTTCAGAAGATACTCGGAATCTCTGAATGCCAGAAGGGTTTTACTCGGCAAGACACAACAGATTCGCCACAAATCACTCTTGTAGCCGACAACATCAAACGATTCCAATAAATAGGGCCGGGGAGGAGTAACATCTTGTTGCTTTAAATCTGTGGCGGTGTCGTTCGTGCTGCGTAGCTCCCCACATGTGGCTGCACCCCGATTTTTTCAGCTCAATCGATGGATTACACACGATCCTAACTGCAGTGAAATTGAGTGTCTTTTTTTAACTAGTCGCCCCCTGCTGTCATTGAAGAAATTCTGCAAAAAGATGCAAATCTGGGGACTAAAAGTCACCAGAAAAATAAATACAGATGCTTTAAAAAAAACTGTAAAGGGAAAAACGTATACCGTCTTTCTCACTCGGCTGACTAAATGGTTTGAGGAACTTTGCTCAAGTGGGAGTACACGGCTCGCTTACTGGAAGTGACGAAGAAGAAGGAGAGTGACGAGGGTGGAGAGGGTGAGACAAACCACTCGGGAAAAGATGGGAAGCGCCACCCCGCCCCCATTTGCTTGTTAACGCACTTGAACTTTAGCTCCGGCTTTATCTAAAAGCCCCGATTTATCTCTTCTTCCTAATGTAAGAGCGGGATCGGGGCGAGGGGGAGGCGCCGAGGCCGCCGCCTCCGTGCGCCGCTCGACGTACAGCTGGGCCGGGTCAGCGGTTGCGAGGCCGATGATTTATTCCGATGCTATCAGACGTGAGCAGAGTCATCTGTGGACCAGCAACCGCCGCCAATTTCTCTCTCGCTCTCCCTCGTCTTTTGAGTGCGTGAGCCCGAGTGGCGCTTTGGCGAACGATCGCAAAAGTAGAACGAGGTGCTTTGTGTTCCAAAGATTACAAACAAGGCTTTGACTCGGGCGCTGTCTTTAGGAGACAGTAAACAGACTCAACGGAGCGTTTTACATCTGCAGCTCATCCAGCGACCAGACAACTTTTACTCCAGAATGGTACCACAACACATTCATCAGAAAGTTCCAAACTGTCTGGACCGCCGCCACCAGAATCAGTCAATTAGTGGAAAATCTTTCTGCCTATTCCGCAAAACTTCCGCCATAGCTTTTGGCAAAAAAAAAAAAAAAAACGGGGAATGGGCGTAGACATGGCGGGAAGAAGGCAGGAATGTGGAATTTGGCACAAGGTGCTTGGGCAGAGGGCCATTTGGTGCGTTTGGTGGCGCCTCTGGTGCAATTTACAGTACAACCACAATAATAAACGTGCTCCCACATGCGCAAAATTATCTGCGTTTTTGAAGTGGACCAACACAATGGAAAGTTGATAAATTAGCCCTAAGACTTATCTGGAAATGACTGAAAGATTGTTTCGCCATCCTCAACGCTGAAAGACGAGCATTTTCATGCCTGCTACGCAGCAGTTTTCTTTTTTCTTATCATTTTCGGATCTGTCTCGGAGTTTACAAAAAAGGGCCTCAGCCACCCTCAGATCCTTGACAGGAAAACTGGGTAGCAGAATCATCGTTCATCTTGAGCTTCTTACCACTGATTTGCCCTGAAAAATATTTCCCCAAAAGGTGTACAAGGAAGTTTCTTCATTTGAAAACCCAAAGACAGACGTGACCAACTTCCTGGAACTGCAGAATCTTAATTTTCTGTTTGTAATGATCGCTGGTAGCCACCAACCGTTGTGACACACTCGATAAGACTGGACCCATTCACCTTGGGTTCCATCCTTCAAGATGATCTTAAACTGCAGAAATCATTTTTTGAAACAAAAACTGTTTATGTGTGCGTGATAAAACTCTATCCTTCGCGAGCCGCCACAACATTCCTAAGATTCTTTGCACACCGCTGATCGCTCCTGATATTAGAGTCATTTGAACATCCCGCACCAGATAGCGTCTGATCTACATCCTGAAACTTTAGAACCCAACCTTTCTCAAGTACTGCTAGCACGTACCAATTATGTCGTAACCCTGAGCAAAGACATTTCCAATTTGCAAACTCCTTCCACTGAAACGGGGGTTGATGAATCATTATGTTTCGCAACCGCACGGTTGGCAAGATTCTTTGTTCATCGATGATCAGTACGGATAAATGTTTAAAAGTGACGTTTGTTCTGGATTACACCGACTTGGTGATCAAACACACACAAAAACACACCTGAGGTAGGATTCATGACATACCCAGGAAGACCAAAGTGTGTTGAACCAGGGTTGCAACCTACCAACCGACGAGGTGACATGGGGGACAATGCAGTGGGCCACAAGGCTTTACCCAACTGTATCTATCATAGTTTAGATTTCTGGGGAAATTATCTGTCATCTGTAACCACAATGACACAAATCACAAACCGTCGCATTGCGCACATGGGAGTGTGTTTGTCGTCACTGCTGCAAAAAAAGAAGACGCTTCCTTAATGTTTCAGGGGAACGTCGTTGTCACCGCTAACAAACGCATGCGCTATTCTTTCATTCAGCGATGCGCAGTCTGGAAATTCCTCGCTTCCTTCTTCCCGCGGGCATTTCCCCGTCACGCCTCGGCAATTTCCATGGCCGCGGCGTCGTCGTGTCATGACAAACACGGCGGTGGAGTGTTGTCATCACACAGTCATCATCAGCCTGTCGGCGGCTACGTTGGGCTCTCGATAAGAGCCGCAGTCCTGTGTTAGGCCAGCAGAGGGCTGCACCACAGTATGGAGACACTGAAAAACCACAGAGGGCCTCTCCATTACGTTCTACTCATGTACAAGTACTGTATTCCCAACTGTCTTTCTAAACGTTTCTCTTGGCTACACTGGTTCCAGTCCGTGCGTGTGTGCCCAATCATATTTCAGCCTCTCAATTTTTGCCATGTCAATCGAATTTTCCCCTGGAGTCAGTAGCACTGGCAGATGCTACTTCAACTACAGCGGCAATGGGCATCTTTAACCAATCCGATTTTAAATTCATCCTCACTGGTCCTCTCGATAACATTGGCATTTTTCTCCCGTCCGATTGGTCGGTCGGGGCAAAAACGTGTTCCGGCCGACTTTGACAAAACACACCTTTAGCGATCTGCACGATTCGAGATTTGTTTTGTTTTCAAAACAGCCCTCTATGGAGAACCAGAACTATGGGCCTTGATAATAAAATGTTTGATGACCCTAAGATTAGGAAATGTAAATAAAATCAATTTAAAAATCTCGTCAGCGGTCAAATCTCAAGTGTCGATCTGCACGTCGGCCCTTCTGAACTGTAATTAACATTTGAATGAATCTCCTTATCTGTCATCGCTCTGAAAGACGCCGCTTTCCTCCCACATCCTTGCAGGGATGCACCAGCTGTTGGCCCCCCTCCCACCCCAAAAAAAAAAAAAAGAAGAAGAAGACGTGGCTCCTTCTGAGCGGGGGACACCATTGAGAAGCCCCATTCAAAGGGAAGAGAAAAAAAAAAAGGCAAAGTCACAGCGACTCTTCTTGCGGGCGCCGACGTTGCGGCGCTCACGCACGCCCGCGTCTCGACTACGTGTCCACTCGGTCGTACGCGTTCGCGCGGCGGACAAAGTGGCAGTCGCCGCTGTTCAAAGGACGTTATGTGCTTTATTGTTTTAGCATTGTTATAATGGCAAGCTATAATTAGAACGGCAGTCAGCGGGCCGCAGTCCTCTGCCAAGGTCGACCTGTTCTGCATTGGCCCGGTTTGCGGAAATGTACGTTACGACACAAAGCATTCTTTTTTTTTTCTCCGCCTGGAATGCTAAATATGACATTTTTTAATATTGTCCTCCTCTACTCATTCATCGCATCTGAATTTACTTAACGCCTTCTGTGCTTGGGAGTATGTCATTATTTTAAACACAACGCGGTTAAAGCTCGAAAACTAATGTACACAATGAATGGAATCCCGACCTTTACTGAGGCAAGGCATCACCACTCAATAAAACTGTCATAAAAATCATATTAGAGCACTGCGAAACAAAAACATGATTTGTTTTCACTTCAATAACAAAACTACCAAGGGTGAAAACCAGTTCTCCTCCAGGAGAATTGTACATATGCGCTCATCTTAATTTATTTGGGCTTAATCGGACACACTTTTAACGGTGGCAGGTATTTGGTGACCTCCAATTAACACGAATGACCAAGAATGCTTAACTGGGAACACGTTTACAAGAGGGTGTGCGCACTTGTCCAAAAGCATTGTCTCAGTTGTTTATTCCTCAAGTGAGTTGTTCACTAATTGTATTTGTTTTTTAAATGATTTATCTTGGTCTCATTTTTGTATATCAGAAAAATCCGCCTGTCGAGCAGGGGTGTTCAGACTTTTTATATCTGCCGCATCTTCCCTTAACTTCGTTAATTGTTGAATAATTGACCGTGTTGTTTTAATGCCAATAAAGTTGGATAAATAATACTGATTTTTCTCAATCATATGAATAATGTTGGCAATTTTTGGCGCCGGAGGAACTGCTCGCAAAAAAAAAAAAATGTCCGCCGCGCAGGTTTCCTGCAATAATTTTCTTTATCGAAAATACACTCAAGCAATAGTCTTTGTTCTGCGTCGGTGCCGAAATGAATTAGTTGGCAAGTAAGCCAATGTTCTTCTTTTTTCAGCACTGCGCCATCTGCAGGACGTAGTGCTGCATTGCCCCACTTTCCCTTCTGATCAAATTTAAAAGAAAAAAAAAAAAAGTTTACGTCTCATTCCCGGGATTAATAACGCCATCACAGGAGTCGACGCGCAAGCAGGAGTCGAACTCAAACTCCACAAGCCACGCCCCCAACGCACCACCACCTCGGGCGCACCAATCACGGCCGGCCCGCTTCACACACACGCACGGGCAGACGCGCCGCGCACACACTGTGGAGTGCGGCGAGCGCCGGAGAGGTCGGACGCGTCCCGGTTCCTGGACCATCATCATCATCATCATCATCCGACTCCGCTTTCTTTCGTGCGCGCAAAGGAGACGTCAGAGCGGACCCCCCCCCCCCCCCCCCCCACCCCCCCCCCACCCCTTAAACGGTCGCCTGGGTTCCGGTCGAAGGAGGTTGCGGGAGTGACTCCCACTCGGTGCAACAAGCATGGGATTATTATTCGGTGCGTAATGTTGCCACTCGGCTTCTGCAGGAAAGCGCGCCGCCGCGGGACCATGTGCGATGTCGTGGATCGTGCCTCGGTGTGTTTGTGTGTAATGCGTGGATAGTAAAACCGCCCCCACCCCCCACGCCCCTCACCCCCCCCCCCAACCCCCAACCCCCCCACCACCACCACCACCACCTCGAGGATCCCTCGACAAAGTGAAGAGTTTGGGGCGCAAAGCGGATAATTTTTTCCAATTTATTGATTTTTGGAACACGCCGTTGGCTCCCCACGCACCCCCCCCCCATCCCAGGAGCCTCGTGTTGTGTGTTTTTTTTTTTTAAAGCTTTACTTTTAAAATACTAACTTGATGAGCGCGAGGTCCACCCCCCACCACCAGGAGCAGCAGCACCTCCGCGGATTCTAACACCTCGCCCGGATTTGGATTTGACAACACCATGAACTTTATTGACAGTTTGACACTATTATTTCTGACGCTGTCGGCTGTCAAGGTGAGTCAACTATGAATCCATACACACACACACAAAAAAAAAATGAAAAGAAAAAAAAAGAGCGAGAAAATGCGTCACGCGACCTTGCCGGGGTCATTGCTGACCCTTAAAAAAAAAGACAAGCTTTAAATTTGTTTTCATATTTTTTGCATAATTTAACGCTTGTATTTCTTTTATTGCACATCATTGGATTTTAATGTAAACGTAAAAAGACGTGATTTGATAAATATTTGAAAATAAATTAAAAATACAATTATATATACGTATATATTTCTTACATTTTTATATTCGTACACCAGACATTTAAAATAACACCAATGAAAGATTATTTTTTAAATATTCAAGAAGGGGAAGAAAGGAACATTTTCAGATAATCAGTAATTATTATATATGTATTCATTTTATTATTTCAATTAAAAATAAATACACTTTAAATGGGTCAAACAGTGCCATGGCATGTGAACCATCTTTTAATGGAGGAAAATATTATTTAATTTTTTTGCTATACATTAATCAATATAAGTAATACTATCTTCCATGACTTTTGGTGTTACTTCCAAGTCAGTAATATTTAGTTACAACCTGCTCTTCCGATTAAGGGTTTGATTTTAACTCTTAAATAATAATAATAAGTAATAATCATAACTTTTTTCTTTACATTTTAAGACCCTTTTTTTTTTTTTTCCAAGAACTCAGTGAACTTTTCCAGCTACTGTACTGACTGCTCATAGGTCATTAGTCATGTGGAAGACATAATAGCCATTCATCGAAGCACATGCCGGGGATATGGAGATATCATAATTGTGAAAATGATCGCTTAATAATAATGCCCCCCCCCCTCCCCCTTTATTCCAGTTCTACCTGGCAAACGACATAAGGGACCTCCTTCCTTCTTTCTATCTATCCACTCTGTGACTTTTTTTAGGGTTTGCAGACTGACACCCATCCCAGTGTTTTGAGCGGGTGGGTGGCGACTTGAGGAGAGCTCGCTCTCTCTCGAGCGGACCCCCACTCTCTCGCGCTCTCACGCCACCCGGAAGGGGACGGGCCTTACGTCCCCCTTCAACAGGAATCACTCGGGGTTTTTGTTTTTTTTTTCCCATTAAATCCAGTCGGGGACAAGTGCTGCCGTCTCACGCAACATAAGCGAGGTATTGCAAACGCGTGGAAACTTGCCAGTAATCCTTTTGTGCGGTGCGCCTTTGCGCGCGCACAAACACACGCAGCGAAGCAGTGAAAGGAGGTGATGGGAGTTGGAGGCGGGGGGGGGGGGGGGCGAGTTGCTGGTTGACATTCTTACCGGCTTTTAATGGGAATGAATGCAGCCAGGAGTCCGTGAAGGTTACGAAATCAACACACTTGTCGCGCACACGGCCTTGTAAAAAAAAAAAAAAAGTTCCAAGCTCGAGTCACATTGCCCCCGACGTGCTGTGGAAATCATTACGAGGTAGATTAGATACGTAGATTAGATTGGTTAGATAAATAAAATAGATTAGACAGACGGACGGACGGACGGACGGACAGACAGACAGACGGACAGACAGACAGACAGACGGACGGACAGACAGACAGACAGACAGACAGACAGACAGACAGACAGACGACAGACAGACAGACAGACAGACAGACAGACAGATAGATAGATAGATAGATAGATAGATAGATAGATAGATAGATAGATAGATAGATAGATAGATAGATAGATAGATATAGATAGATAGATAGATAGATAGATAGATAGATAGACAGATTACATCATATCAGATAGGGTTCTCAAACTGTGGGGCGGGTGCCCGAATTGGTCCACGAGGGGTTTTATTCCCGGGACGTGTATTTCATTTTAGACGGTTACACATCACACAGAGAGCAACAGAGATATTTGTTGGGAAGTGTGAAGATCAAGACGAGGATGACGCACAATATAGGGATCAAAATGAAGGAATTATCGAAACGTCCATTCATTCATTCACTTTGCGTACGACTTATCGTGACGAATTTGGGAGCACATAAGAGTTGAGTGTAAATTGTGTGTTTGAAAACGTCGTTTCGGAAAGATTCGATACAAATGTCTGACACGTACAGATATAAGGTATAGATAATGGAATTTTACTGGACAAATATTTTGTACTGGATTTAAAAACAAACAAAAAAAAGTCGAAACCATTTTTAGATGACGGATTTCTTCCGTGTACCGCGAGAGGGAACCCGCGTACCACCGCTGGTCCTCGTCCCGCACTTTGAGAATCACTTCCGCGCACTATTTTATGGCGTTCACGATTGTCCCCGTCAAGTTGATTTCATATTTTTACGAGCCTTTCGTGGAACGGCTTCGGGTACGTTTTCTTTTTGATGGATTAGCATACGTTGTAAAAGTAATTTATCCTTTCACATGACGGCTTTAACTCAAGCCATATATAGGCCGAGATATGATTTTTTTTGGGGGGGGGGTACCTCGGGGGTTCAGCAGCAAACTGTAAATACACACTTTTGCACGCAGATGACTTTTTGACTCATTTTTTGTCGTTGTTATTGCAGAGTGCCCAATTACCGAGGGAAACGCAGCGAGGCCCACATGACGGTAGGTGACCGATAGGACAGGGTGGGGACATTAATACCTGGGGGGGTGGGGGGGGGGGGGGTTCGGAGTGTGTATAAACCATGAATGAGAGACAAGGAAAGTGTGTGAGCTCATCAAAGTGTGAAATTAGTGTTAATGAGTGTGTGTGAAGCGTACTTGTGCAGAGGTTTCACCTTGGCACTGCACAGGCGCACGCTCGCCCCCTGGCGGCCACTTATCCCAGCTCCGCTTCAAGGCCTTTAAAATTGAGACATTCAGGAACTTTTTTTTTTTTTTTCCACATTTTTTTCGTGTCTGAGGTTAGGTTGAGGGAAATGTTACGGTCACCAGACTTACTTTTATAGAAAGGAATGGAATGTCACCCCTTCTTTTTTTTTTTTTTTTTTTTTTTGCACAATCCCAGCATTGCCCAATCGGATTTTGGGAAGAGTCAAAATTTTCGGGGGGGTGGAAGGAAAAACTTGTAGTTAATCTTCAGGCACCGGCACCGTGTTTGTATTGGCCGGGCCGGAGCTTGTTTTCCGCTCACTTGTTCTCACACTGATCGGTTGGAAGCGGCGATTCCAGGATGTTTTCTCGAGAGAGAGACGAGCGGAGCGTTTTTTTTTTTTTTGGGGGGGGGGGGGGTTTGCCTGCCGCTGATGGATTTACAAGTGCGCAAAAAACGTATTAAGATACACGGCTTAATCAAGTCATTAACAGGTCATCAAACAGACTTGCCAAGAACCTTTTGACATTTTCTCCACCCTAACAAGACATTTTACGCCGCGGGAGCAGTTTCAGGAAAGTATTGCGGTCTGTGTACTAGTTTGACCTCACTAGTACTAGTAGAATCGACTTGGACGCACTAGTCCAAGTCATTTTTTTGTTCACACAACCACCTTACAGCACCGTGTGACGTTTCTAAATATTACTAAAACATCTGCATGTGCTGGTATACGTACATTTACATTTTTTCTATTGGCCCGCAGCCAGAGACTCAAGGATTTTCCGAAGCCGAATTCCTAGCCCCGGCCTTGCGTCATTTTTTTTTTTTTTTCATGCGGCCCACGGCAGCCTGGGAAACGTGTTGTGCCAAGTGATAATAATCGATAATACGCCGGCAATTATGTAATATTATTATTATTCATTTACAGTACGTGGCAGTGGTGACCTGCCCTAACTGCGACAAAAACAAGTTTGACGGCTTTTTACTGCTTGTTATTCTCGATGCCGATGCTCGAAGCGACAAATGTCACAAATGGTGCATGCTTTGATATTGAAATCATGAAAATTGACTGTAATTTCCTTGTATTAATGCCAACAATCTTGTGCCTGCTAATTGAAAAGCATTCTGCCTGTCACTATATACCGCAAGTATAGAAAGATGAACAAGGATTATTTTGGGGCCAATTATTAAGTTTAATAATTTCCCACTAAGGACACTTGAGTGTTTTCACTGAAGGCAAGTAAACGAGATTCGAACCCGGAACTTTGCTTGCAAGGCAGAGGCCAAAAGCAAATGGCCCAGGCAGGGCACATCCAGACACGCAACTATTCCAACTTGCCTTTATGTCCACTTACAAATTCAATGATTCCGACGTGCGCGATTTTGGAATGCGGGAGTAGCGTCGCTGTGACAACAAGGCGCTCTAAAGCGGTCACGCCAGGGCGACGCTCATGTACACACGCTGGCTCTCAAGTCTGATCTTAAGAATAAAAAAAAAACCCAAAAAACTCCTTCTCGCTACGTCTCCCCCATTGTGATGTGTGCACACTTTCGCAGTTGACAACGAGGCGCTCTAAAGCGTCCGAGCCCGCATTGAGCTGCAGATCACAATTGTACTGGACAACAACAAGTTTTTTGACTGTGGGCACTCATGCCAGGGTCGAGGGTCTCGTTTTCAGCCCACCCCTAAAAATGAAACAAAACGGCGAATACTAATCCAAGCTCCGCACGTGAGTACTTCATAGTTCTCGGTCTTTGCAAGAGTCTTTAAAACGATCGCAAAATGAGCCCCCCCTTCTCGGAGTCCAGTCTCACGGTGTCACTGTGCGTTTGCAGTGATCCCTTTGATCGAGGTGTTCAACAAGAGCTGGTGTAAGCCTCGGGAAATGCTGGTGGAGATCCTGCAGGAGTACCCCGAGGAGGTGGAGCACATCTTCGTGCCGTCCTGCGTGGTGTTGACGCGCTGCGCCGGCTGCTGCAACGATGAGGCGCAGCAGTGCATCCCCACGGCCAGTCACAACGTGACCATGGAGGTCTGCAAACTCTTTGATTTATGAACGACGGTTTGGGGGAGCTGTTTTGTTTACGGCGGGCGGGGAGGTCCAAACTGTGATTTCTCAAGATCACTGTGCTTTGATTTCTGGCACCGAGACCCGTTTTAGTCGTGGTTTTCCGACATGACAGTCATCACTGCAACAATTTGTCGATGGCGGTCCGTTATGTGCGGCTTTTGGATTTGTGTTTGATCCTTGTTGGATTGAACAACAATAGACCGCAAGTACACGATGTGATTGTTCGATTGACTTTTCGCTGATTGGTGACGCTTGTGTCATTTTGCACCCCACCCCGAACTGATGGACTGCACTCTGTTCCCTCCGCAGATCAAAAGAATAGCAATTCAAAAGCAGCAAAATGACATCTTCATGAGTTTCACAGAACACAGCGCATGTGAGTGTAGGTAAGAAAGCCTCCGCGCGCACACCGACGTGGCTCGAGCATGTGAATGTTTTGAAAAAAAAAAAAAAAAGAAACACGAAACGCTCCTCCGCCGGCTTCTGACACATTTGACATGTCTGCTAGATTCATATCTACTTATCGTCTGCTTCCTTCTCTTGGCTCGTGATAAAAAAAAAAAAAAAAAAAAAAAAAAGGTCTTTGCATGTTGAAGCATATCCCAGTAGGCATTTTTCATATTTGTGCACCGGCTTATCCTCATTCCTTCGCACGGAGACACATTTCTGCTACTACTACCGAAATTTCGTGTGTTTCTCCACTCTTGGCCCTTCAAATTCATTAAATTGAGCTTAAGTGTCTCGTTATTTTGCAAGACGAGAAAACGAGTAATTTGGAAGTCATCTGGATGCGATCTATGCTTTTTTTCCTGAGTTGTAAAGCAGCTGTGAGATGCGTTTTTACCTCCCCCGGGGAAGTTATGTTCTCAGATTCAATGCTACAGTATAGGACACGCTCAAATTTAGCTCAGTTGGCTTGAAAATTACCGTATTTTCCGCACTATAAGGCGCACCTAAAGATAAGATAAGATAAGATGCGCCTTATATATGGACCGGAAATTGAGCCTTTAGTGCAGCTCCATCTAATGGATGCATAACGTAACCCCAGCCTCTACTGACGCATCTATTCTATGCGCCTTATCTATGAAAAATGTTTAAAAATGGGCCATTCATTGACGGTGCGCCTTATAATGCGAAAAATACAGTTTTCATTGACAACAAACGATGTACCGCCGTCTATCTACGCTAGCGACGTATAAGGACAGGCAGAAACGATGAAATGCTCTCCACTAGATGGCAGAAGGCACGTAAATAACCCGCGTTAGTTTTGCAAAATTTTTTTTTTTTTTGTTCCGTTTTGTTATTTTGAATGTAAAATACGTGCCCACGAAAGATTCAAAGTATTGGTATAAGTGGCCATTGAGCGGACTGTCGTGGAACATTTGTCAGCACGTCTATAGTATTTTATTGTATTTATTTATTTATTTTTTAAACGGTCAGCCATGGACCGAAGACCAGGAAAAAAGGACTTTTTTTTTTTTTTTTCCCAACTCATCCAAACAACAATGGGAGAATCCAAATGTCTTCCAAAGATGAAGATTTTACACAGTCTAGTCCAACCCGATTGATGAAATCATTGGTTGTCGCAGTACTTTTGTGCACAAACAATTTACGGGCTCCTAACTAGCAGGATCGTTGACCCTGGGTCTTTCCTAGCCGTCAGTTATTGAGCCTTTTTCACCATTTGGCCCCAACGCAATCACAGAATCGCACATAAATTCGATTTTAAGTGGTTCAGTCCAACGTTGCTCGAAAAGCGCATCGATCCTCTCTCTTTACGGGTCAAGACGCTCACGAAAAAAGCCTGCTGATGAAATCCAGTTTTTGGCCCCAAAATGTTTCAAAACGCCTGCACGCTGCGTGACCCTGCAAAATGAAATCGTTCGCCTTTCCTCACACTTTTGCCTCACAAGAGATTTCGCCACAAAGTTATCAGCGGGAGGTGTTCTAGATTGTGTGTACGCATCCCCGAAACAAAACGAGTGTTCAGGTTCAGTGAAAAGTGAAAGCTAGTTGCGCGACATTTTTGGGCTGTCCACGATGATCCTTATGTACCTCATGTCAACTTTTTGTTTTTTGTTTTTTTTTTTGTGTGTGCCTGCTTTTAGGTTAAAGAAAGAAGTAAAAGAGCAGAGAGAAAAGTGAGTACAGCGCTTCTTTGAGCTTTAATGCTTGAGTTGAACAATAGCCAGGAGAGATTTGATCTCGCTCCTGTTGGAGTTGGGCCCCTTTCTCGCAGGTGGCCATTTTGACTACATTTCCTCCATCCGACCAGAGCGGCGCCTCCAAAATGGAACACGAGCCGTAATTCCGGTTGACTTCCAAGGCCGCTCAAACCTTTAATAACTGCACAGGGACTACATTAAGGAACAATTTATTGTTCTTAGCTTGTCATACGAGGATAAAGAGGAGTTAACCTTTGCGTGATGAAATAAAAGGAAAACTTCGAACGCGAGTGGAGCAAGTGGAGAGGGGAAGAGGGAGGCTTTTGCAGTCCGATACTGTCACCCACTCACGTTTGGCTTGTATTTTATTCACAAGGTTAGCGAGCTCACTGTTTTAAGAGTTCCCCATATTTCCAGCATTTTGGCTGCGGATTATGGTGTTCTGTGACAGCGTTAGCACCAAAAGTACCCGAAGGAAAAAGTAGACTCTCTTCTTTCATCAGAAAGAAAATGTGTTTCAACCGTAACCTCAAAACGTGGGTTTCTGACGTCTCTAAAACTTGCTTATTTTGAGGCAAGTTGGGTTGCCCATAACTTTTATGAACAGAATCTCTAGGCCCAGATGAGGCGGAGAGGGGGTCCGGCTTGGTGGCCTCACTATCGCGTCTCCGGTTCTCGGAGAAGATGTGGTTGTGTTGGCTGTGAAGTACCTGGGGTGAGAATCCGCACCTCCAAATCTGAGACCGTGGTCCTCAGTCAGAAAAGGGTGGCGTGCCCTCTTTAGGTCAGGGATGAGATCCTCCCCCAAGTATCTTGGGGGCTTGTTCACAAGTGAGGGACGAATGAAAAGGTAGCGCGACAGTTATGCGGACTTTGTATCAGTCCGTTGTGGTAAAGAAGGAGCCAGGTCGAAAGGCAAAGCTCTCATTTTATCTACGTTTTCTACCCTAACCTACGGTCACGAGCTGTGGGTCGTGACCGAAAGAAGGAGATCCCGGATACAAGCGGGCGAAATGAGTTTCCTCCACAGAGTATCAGGGCTCTCCCTTAGAGATAGGGCTAGAAGCTCGGTCATCCGAGAGGGGCTCAGAGTCAAACCGCCGCTCCTCTAGATTGAGAGGATCCAGATGAGGTGGGCTGGACCATCTGATCCGGATGCCTCCCGGACGCCTCCCTGGTGAGGTGTTCCGGGCACGTCCCACCCAGAAAGAGACACCGGGGACGACCCAGGACACGCTGAAGAGACTTGGACTCTCGGCTGGCCTGGGAAGTTGGGTGAAGTGGCTGGGTGGAGGGAAGTCTGGGGTCCGGGGTTCCCCGCTAAAGCTACTGCCCCTCGCAACCCAACCCCGGATAAGCAATTGAAGTCGGCTGGATGGATGAAGTTGGCTTGGATTCCAAACTGCGTTGGTGCATGATCCACCTCTCACCAAAAATAAGCTCTGAGACTTTTGGATGAAATTCATGAATGCACCTGAAATGACCTTGAAACTTTTGAGCAAACAAATCCATTTTTTTTTTTTTTGTACTACTTACAAGGAGCCGAACGTAAAAATTTACCACAGGTTAATTGAAAAGCTTGGAGAAGGTCAAATTCGGTTCATCTCTCAAGGTTATAGTGCGGTTTCGGTTCCAATATGGCTATTTTTTTTTTTATTTTTGTAGTGTAATTGTTAATTGCATTATTCTAAAACGTGATCTCTGAATGTTGTGACCTCCTGTTTCAACCTCAGTGGGTAATTGAGCAAATATGGATTTTTCGTGGGTCTGTGCGGAGTACCCGTCGTTCTTAAAGCCAGAAATCGACTGACTCGAGTGCACCTCCGCAGGTTGTAACCAAGTAATCCGTTCCCTTCTCCCTCAGCGGCTCGAAGACCCGATTAATCAATTCTCAGCGCGTTTCTTTTTCCTTTCGAACAAAAGCCTCCATTGCCGAGCCTTTCGGGTGGCCCGCGCCGCCATTAAAGCGTACCGGTAAATGAATGACTCTTAACGAGTTTGTTGCCCTCGCCACGCCTGACCTTTACACCTTTCCTCCCCCTCGCCCTATCTCCTATTTACATTCTTCCCCTCGTTTAGGCCCACTTAAGGCCCGTAACGCCGGTCGCTGCCCGCTCCGACGGAGATAGCGGCATTTTTTGGGGTTTTTTTTTTTTTGTTGTTGTTTTTTGAAGAGCCGCCTCCGTTTTATGGTGCGTGCTGAAATCGCCATCTCCAAAGGTCGTTAAAACCCGACTCCCGAAGTGAACGCTTAGAATATCTGGGGCGGTTGCTTATGTTTGGGCTTTAGACGGGGGCCATTTGTTGTATAGATAAGTGCCAGCGTCGGGGGGCGGGGGCCTCCTCTTTAACCTCGTTTTGATTGTTTACAAGTTGTCCCACGCTAGCTTGCGGTTGACGACAACACCGCTCTCGGGGTCATTCAACTACGCTGTTTTGTTTTTTTGCACCTTGGGCAATTGTGCGACCGGAGTCATCAATGTGAGAGGTCGGGAGGAGCGAGCAGCAAGCGGCCGGGCTCCAAAACACACCCGGTTTCGTAATTATTCAAAACAGAATCACGTAGTAAGTCAGCGCTGTCAAATCACGACCATTTTTTTTTTCCCCCCAGTCGAAGAAGAAAAATGTTCACGCAAACACGCCACGCACGACAGATTTAGCACCGCGACAGTAAATCTTTTGCGGTATGTTGTACAGTTTAATCTTTAAGAGGACTTACAAGAATGTGAACATATAAATGTAAATGTAAAAACTGATATTCATCTGATTATGGTCTTACGGTTTTCCAACGACGGTAGTGCGTTAAAAACGGCGTTTTTCCACGCAAGCATTGTTTTAAAGTTTACATTGAAAGCAAGTAAGCTCATTGAAAACTTGTCTTAGTAATGATATAATACTCTCATATTTGCTCCAGCCAAAATCAACCTCTATTGTTCATTAGAACAAATGGAACGGTAGGCTGAAGAAATATGAATTTGAATTTATTTCGTTACAAACATGGAAAAGTTTGCTTCAACCTCAAAACTTGATCCAGAAAGCAAATCTAAATACATAATCGACGGACTGACAGAAAATGTCATCACTCAAATATTCAGTTATGCGGCACCATGTGACTCTCACATTACTTTGCTGTATTTATCATAGTCGTCGTGACGGTTAGCAGACGTTTATTCTATCGTGCACTTGATGTGTTTTTTTTTTTGTTTTTTTG
Source organism: Syngnathoides biaculeatus (assembly GCF_019802595.1). NCBI lineage: Eukaryota > Metazoa > Chordata > Actinopteri > Syngnathiformes > Syngnathidae > Syngnathoides > Syngnathoides biaculeatus. The sequence goes on along the minus strand of NC_084662.1, from coordinate 8,434,787 downwards.
TCGGCATTCATATGCGCAGCGCAAGGCTCGGGACGTGTACTTGCTCGAGTTATGAATAGCTGCGGTCCGAGCTTGCAAAAGTTTCTTGCATTTTTTTTTTGTCTTTTCTCTCGATCGCGGGTTATTTGCAGAGGAGGAGATACGTTTAAAAAAGAAACTAGCCACGGATGTGGGCCGTGGGGACGACTTCCTACTCGGCCTCCTCGAATTTTCATTAAAGGGTCTTTACATGGCGAAAGTAACATGCCAAGTAAGCAAAAGTCGCATATGTGAAGCCCCCAGGTGCATCCTTTGTAATCCTTTATGAGCTTGTTCCCATTGTGTTGCGCTTTGAATCGAAAAAATAAACTCGACACTCGGGTTGAGTGATGTGGTCCAGAGGAAGTTTATTATCTTCCATTCATGAGAGGAGATTTATGTTTTGGGTTTTTTTTTTTTTCCTTTTTGGAAGAGAACACAATAAATTGCTTGCACCCTCGCCTTCTCACGGAACATTTTAGGTCCACAACGTTCCATAATCTACGCGGGACACAACCCGACAGGAGGTCGCATTGTTGCACGTGCCTCTCTAAATCTTTACCATCTTTATCCTTCATTCTTAAATTCCCATTAAATTAAATTCTCGCCTAATATGACATAGAAAATTTAATGATTCTTTGGGGATGATAAGTCACCACCATGGACCACGCTGGAGCCTTTGCCAGCTAACTTCAGTCAAGAAACCGGGTACGTGCCGGACTGGTCGCCCGCCGGTCAATCGCAAGACACAAAGCAACAAATGTGTCTTTAAGAGGAGGGGCCAACTGGGGTGTTGCGTAAGATCAGCGAATCAGTCTGGGTGTGTGCCGCGGACGACGAACGCTCGTGTGAGCGCGTTTTACCGTTGCCCCAGCAATTTTTTTAAATTGTTTTATGAATAGGCAATAGCTGTGTAGCTTCTCGGTCATTCGGTTCAAAGTAATCCACAAAGGCAACGAGGTGGATACGCAAATGAAAGCGGGTCGAGTTCCGAGCGATGCCACCAAACGCCGTTTTTCGGGGTTGGGCAACTACTTTTTATGATGGTCGGCCGCTGGATTTTGCAGCGGTTCAAAATTATGACACACCGGTCCATGGGACCGCAAACAGCAAATCCAAAAAAATGTATCCAAGCAATGTATGAAGCACGGAGGGTACGGTCCATAAATGGGCCCAGAGGCAGCCTCTTAAAATGTCCGTCCTCTTCCCTTACTTTCCACTCGTTTCCACTCTTTGTGGAGACCCGCTTTTTCCTGAACGATCACGCTAAATAAGAATTTTTAAAAAATGGGGATGGTGGGTCTACACGCTGTTGTCAAGGCAGATTATTTTTTTTAACACATCATTTCAACGACCTGATTCCGGTTGACTTATTGAGCTAGCGACTGCATCCGAAACTCAAGCAACGGCAACGAAGTTCAACAACAACTTTCAAAAACGTTTACCGACCGCCATTTTGAGACAATTGGTCGTATTCACGAGTGCAGAAGAAACTGAGCAGCTGTTCACTCGCTCCGTCTCTTCACGCTCTCAGGCTCTCTCTCTGCGTTGTTGTGCTCTCTCTCTCTCTCTCTCTCTCTCTCTTTTCCAGACAATCCCGGCGAGGCCCGGCTAACGGCCAAAAACGAAAGCGAAAGAAAAACCGAGACATAACAATTGGCGATGCGTACGTCAGCTCCGCCTTCTCCACCTACCTGCACCTGAGTGTCGTGCTTCTCGTAATTAAGATGGCTTGGGAGGAGATCCTTTGCCCTTTTTAATGTACTACGTCCGCACTCCGTCAATTAGCATGTCGCTAACGTGCCCTCCATTCTCTCAACTCATCATCTCACGCCTGTACGTGTTTTGCTAACGTTGTCGCTCGCCGCTGACCGTCAAATTAATCCATCTCATACGTCAAGACTAATTAATCACCTGCCAGTGATAGTAGCTAGGTGTAACACCGCTATAAAAAGTTATTCAAGCAATAATTCGATAGGTTAGTCTTTGAGCATTTATTTGGTATCTGTGATACCAGCTCAAGGTCGTGATAGTACACGAAAACTCAAACTACGAGTGGAAGAAAAAACAAACAAACAAACAAAAAACCAATGGTTGGACACAACTCCGTCACTCGACGGTTCTAAGCTTTCCGCTAACGAGCCGAACTGTTCCACTACCCGTAGATGGATACCAAGGATATGAAATAAATGCTCAAAGGGCTTCCCGAGCGCCACGCCCAGCTGTTCGGATGCGTCACTGAAGAAAAGTAAAAGCAGAGGTCCACATTCCCCCACACAAGGTCTCGACTTCAGATGAACGATAACAGATCAGCAGGGGTAGACGCGTCGACAGTTAGCCGTTGTCATCGCTGGCCCGCTATCAGCCGGGATCGTAATCGCCGTGTTTAGTCTGTGCAGCTTTGCTGTGTCTTGCCTCCGTCTCCTTTAGCCTCTTTGTGCTTTTCATCTCCCTCGCCGTGCATAATGCTGGTACTTTTTTGTCATGTCATGTTCAGATGCGAGCGATAGCTATCTGTTGCTATCCTTCCGTTCTGCTAGGGGACATTTGTAAACCAGACCAACTGTGTACCGAGTTTTTCTGTCTTCTCTCGCAACCATTTTGTGTCTTAAGTGCAATTGTTGGTTTGTCATCCATGTGTGAAGCAAATGGAGGCGAGCTGAGTCCTTCCACCTTTTTGACAATAAAATGACATGTCCTAACGATGCATCGAGCAGATTCTTGAGTCTTCTTTGGCAAACAAACGCAGGGCACGTGAGACCGGGTCGTGCTGCGATAGGGGACGAGTTCAGGGGTCGAAAAGACGGGTTCATTTTACCACAAGCGTTTTAGCTTGCGCCCAACGCTAGCCAGACTGTCACATAGCGCGTGGCAACCACTTGGAAGAGAAAACTCGGCCGTATGACCTTGCGAGTGACCGTTTTCACGGTGCGGTAGTTCAACACCCTTTGATAATCCTCATCTCTCCCTCCCTCCCTCTTTCCTTCCTTTCTTTCTTTCTGTCTGTCTGACGGTCCGACACCATCCAGCGTTTGCAAGCCGTGCTCGGAGAAAAGGAAGCATTTGTACTTGCAGGACCCTCAAACCTGCCGCTGCTCCTGCAAACACACCAACGAGTTCTGTCAAGACCGCCAACAAGAGCTCAACGAGAGGACCTGCAGGTGAGGGTCGCTGACAGGCCGAGTTCACTCCAGTTTTTCGGTCGGGACTTTCTTCTGATTGGCAGCTTTGTTTTCCCTCTTTTATATTTGTTGTTTTTTTTTTTTTTTTTTTTTGTTCCTCAAACTTCGACATGATAACAAGCCTACTCACGCAGAAGCTGCTGTCAGCCACAGCTCACACCCAAATTCGACACAAAGCCTAAAATGTGTCTCTGATTTTGATTTTACTCTCTGTTCAGATGTGACAAGCCCAGAAGATGAGGGAGGAGCAACACCATGCACATACAAGATGAAGGAATACTCCGTTCTATTATCGAAAAGTAATACAACGGATATTTCACAGCACAGCACTTTGACGTTTTTTGGTTTTTTTTTTTTTTTTGACCCGTAAGCTCTTCTTTTCTGTGGAAAGCATTCCGCTCTGGACCGCCAGAGAGGGGATGGACTGTTGCCTCCCGCTGTACATCGACAGTATGTATCCGCGTGCGTGTGAGTTGAATGTGTAGACCAGCATACTACACAACTGTTTGCTGCTACGAAAGAAAAAACACAACAAACACACACACAAAAAAAAAAAAAAACCCCACAAAAAAAAAAAAGAAAATCAAAACTAAAACAATGCATCGTTTGACGGAAGCGCCTTCTAAACGCCTTGTTGCTTTTTACTTCACTGGATGCGAGTCTACTGTGCCGGTGCGCAAAAAGCTTGGAGATTTAAGACTGCTTTAAGACGACAGAGGTGAGGAGGAAGAGTTGTCTGGCACGGATTCCCACCCGGATGTCTACTTTTAACTGGCACAGCGGGTGGGAAATCTTCCTACAGTTTGGCTGCTTTTTCCTCCGAGGACATTTTCAGCACACGACACAAGGAGTGCCTTTAATGGGATACCGCTAGCCAACGTGCTATTATAGCTGGCGTGAACGAAAACCACTGAACGAAAACTCTACTGTAGTTTGATTCCATCGGGAAAACCAGTGCCTCGCTTAAAAAAAAAATAAAAAAAATAAGGACTAAGAAAAGTGCTTTATAAATTATTGTTCATTTTCCAGGAAAATGGGGATTTAACACAGTAGTGCTTCATTTACACGTCCTCTCTTGACTTGTATATAGCTAATATTATCTCTTCATGCCATAGTCCATTTTAGATAATTTATAATGTCATAGAGTATTTTTCAGTATTCATTTTGTTGCCCATATTTAATGTGGTCTATTTATATATGCAGTGTTGTGTTCCATCTCTCCCAGTGACTGTCCCATTCAGCATGGATTCTCTGTGCTTTTATTTTTTTGGTTTTTTTTTTTTTTACATATATAACTAAAAAAAAAAAAAAACACCAACCAAAAAAAAAAAAAAAAAATCAGCTATTTACTAACATTCCCAAAAAATGGTTCCTGTGTAGCGAGGACACCTCCAGAATTATTAAGCCGCATGCAATGAACTTGTAGCATGTGTAGAAATGTTTATAGGAAGTAGCACATGCTTTTTGTCTGCAACATGCAAATTTAAACAAACAAAAAAAAAAACTACTGCTACAAACACCACCATTACTACTACTACTACTACTACTACTACTACTACTACTACTACTTCCACCAACCAACGACACGTGTTCGGAAAAAATTAAACCGCCTCTGCCATCAGTCTTAGAAACCTGATTCATTAGCTCCTTTTTGTTGTTGTTGTTCCATGACTCATAATCTGTTTTTATGTGTCCGTGTAAAACAGTAAAAAAACGTATTTATTTTCAAATTATATTCTTTTTATATAAAATACAGAAAATGTTCCTGTGTTGTGTTTTCCGGCCAATGTCTACCCATTCTCTTCGTCTGTGATGATATTATGACCGATGGGATCAGTCAAAAGAGTGCGGGTGTCAAACCCAAGGCCCGGGGGCCAGATCCGGCCCGCCACGGGATTTTATGTGGCTCGCGAAGCCAAATCTAGTGTCAATTTCAATTATTCTTGCAAAAATTTGTACAGAAAATTTCAAATTGTCATCCATCATAAATGACCAAGTTATGATATTACAAGCATTTTTGTGTTGCTAAATATGAATAGTTGAAAAACACATTACCCTGGATTTCTGATTCCAAAAGTAGACGATTGAATTTGATTTGTATGGTTTCAGAGTCATGACGGCCCTCTGAGGGGAAACCGGAACCGCGATGTGGCCCGCGAGAAAAATGAGTTTGACACCCCTGCAATTCCAGACTGAAATGTAATCAGAAATGCTGCATCTCTCAACGTGGTGACTAACTGGTTTGCGACAATTTATTAAAACATTTATGGCACACAGCGTAGTTTATAAACAGACCCGGGGTTGTTAACAACTGTGTGTGTGGGTTTTTTTTTTTTTTTAAAAGAAGTGGTTGAACAACTGCTTGCTTGAAATGGGATCGGGTACTACCGGAGAGGAGTGAAGAACTGAACGACGAGTCATAGGCTAGCGAATGGATTTTTTTTATTTTTTTTTTTTAAATGACGGAGCAGCTGTCGCTCATGGCTTGCCAATAACATCTGGTCCCCGGTGTCAAACATCTTACGTAAGGACGTCACATGAGCAGGTTATCCGAAAGGTTTGAGACATTAACACAATTTAGCGTCACTTCTCTTAAACAGCCCGCCGGTGTGAGGTCCAAAAGGTCCTCAGACTCGAATACAGCATCAATAATAAAACGACAAATTGCTGCTGACATCAAAAGCTTCTTTTTTTTTTTTTTTTTTGTAGGATAACAAGCGCGTGCCAAACCAACAGGAAGTCTTGTAACTTCAAATTATGAAGGTATTTTAGGCAATGGGAGATATGACGAAAAGTACTTACAGAAAGGAAGTAAATACAAAAAAAAAAAAAAAAAAAAAGGGAACGGGTACATGTGGAACACCTGTGACGTTTATTTACTCCTGAAAATCTCAATGTTTTAATACTTTATTAATAAAACAACTTAAAATTACTGTAGTCTGAAGTAATTTGTTTCGCTCGCTGAATCCGTACCTCTAAATTTTTAATGAATGGATCTTTTAGGTGGACATGACAAAATATCATGAAAGGACGAATTAATAGGTGAACAAAAAAAAACATGTTTTTACATGCCATTTTCACAATATGTTCAACAAAGGTTCGAAATTTAAAAAATAATTACAAAAAAATCTACTCCATCAATGCATGTACTATACTGTAATTTATTAAAATACTCTCAATTAGGGATTTTTTAGACATTTTATTTTTAAATAGATGGTCATTTTTAGATCACCTTAAAAAATGTTAAACTGTATATATCCGTCTAATACTGCAATTATTATTCTCATTTTGAATTGTGTAACTGTATTATGACTAATGTATAACTCAAATAAATACAAACAATTTAATCATGATTAAAATTATATAGTGGAATTTTTTTAAATGTGCATGTAAAAGTGTTATTTTTACTATTTCAATACACCAAAATATTAGCTACCCTGAATACGAAAAGCCAAAATGTACAGAAAACATTTTGTTGTCATGACAACCTGCCACCCAACACGCAAGCAAACATGCCATGTAGCAATACGGCGCTAGCTAATGATTAAGCATTTTAGTCTGCAGCATGCGCACGGAATAATGGGCCAGGACTTTCATTTCAACAGCGCGAGCAGAACATTTGGTACCTTTGGGCCTTCAGTACTTAATCCACTTAATCCACCCCTTAATGCCACCTGTGTCATTTCGTGATTAGAGAAACCTTACAAAAATGGAATATAACGGCGAGCGACTGCGCCACATACATCACAAAACATTTCAATGTTCCGACCATCAGAATCCATTTTTCGACCGTTTCATGTTTGTGCCACGGTTTGAGCATAACATCGATTTTATGTGCTTTGTCAGACGGACGCAAATAGAAAGAAACGGCATTGGGCTTGCAAAACGGATGGATTTGAAATCGCCGCCCCGAGTTTGCTGACGTCGACGTGAGCACGAATTTCAAATCTGATTATGAAATAAATAGCCTGACTGCTAAAACAGTGAACAGTACTGATGATTCTGAAGGCCCCGGATCGACGTGGCAATGTAAAAAGGGAGGCTGGAATCCCATCAGACGAAAACGATAAATGAGCATCTGTACACAATACTTACGGAGCCCCGAAAGGGACATTGGGGAAAAAAAACAAAATAACTTATTTTTCTCATTACAATGAGAAACCTTCTCATTACATAGTAGATAAGCAAGAAAACACTTTTTCTATGAAATTTTTTGATGAATTTCATAATACAGTTCTTCTATGAAGCCCCTAAAGGGACATTGAGAAAAAAAAAACGTACTTGTTTTTCTCATTGTAATGAGTAAGTTACTCATTGTAATGAGAAAAATAAGTTTGTTTTTTTCAATGTCCCTTTAGGGGTTCCGTAAATACTAGAAGCAGTGCAGTCTTTTTTGGTGGCGGGGGGGGGGGGGGGGGGGCGCGCAGACCATCGACAAGTGCATTTCAATGTTTAGGACTCAATCACGTTGAAACTACCGACATTGGAGTGTCGCTCGCCCTCTTTTTTAAGCAGTGGTTACGGCTGCAGGATTAGCAACTTGCTCAGTAACACTTTAGCAGTAGCTGCTGATCTGCGGGCCCCATGGCACCAATCTAAGTCCTCTGAGTGGGCTTTAAGTGGACCTTTGGGGATCTTTGGCCATGTTTGTTTTGAAACCGGTTTCCTCTAAACCCTGGTTGCTCCACGGCCTCCTCGGCGGATTAGCTCCCCTCTCTTTACATGCATACCTACATATATAAAGCGCAGCGTCTAATCTCGGGGAAATTCTTGGGGCCCTCTCGCTTCCACGGAGCACAACTCCCAAAGAATGCCATAAACACTTAAATCTGTGATTTAACAGCAGCTTAGGGCCCGAGGTGCGAGCGAGCTCCTTGTCGTAGCTTAATTGCGCTCGTTTCGTGTCAGTGTGGCGCGTTTCAAATGTTAACGTAAGAGGGTTTGGTATTTAAGGACCTGACAAATGTGCTTCAACAGCTAAAAAAAAAAAAAAAAAAAAAGAAAGAAAGAAAGAAAGAAAGAGCTAAGATTTACCGCCTAATACGTTTTGGCCGCATCCAATAGTACGGCCTAACAATCGCACGCAAGTTCCAAGCTAACTTGACTGAGTTTCATTCTTTCCGTGACTAAGCTTTAATAACTATTAGTACAGCAAATCAATGTTATTAATTGAAATGAACCGAGCTGCCATGAGTTATAATGCACCCCCTCAAAAAAAAAATAACTATAATAAAGACAAATATCACTTCAACTTTGATCTCAAATCATCTTTCCTCATTGAAATGAATGGAAGTCCCATCAATCGGAATTTTCACAGAAAACTAAATTCAACAGACCTCATCCAGAATCAGGAATATGACAAAATCAAAATCTTTTACAACCCGGACTTAAAATAAAATTTAAAAAAAAAAAAAAAACGAGATATTTGAGTTCTAAGGACCGAGGTTCAAATCCCTGTCCCGACTGTGTGGATTTCGCATGTTCTCCAAGTGCCTGTGTGGCTTTTCTCCTGGACTCCGGCTTCCTCCCAAATCCTAAAAAAAAAACATTCGACTCTAAATTGCCCATAGGTGTGAATGTGAGTCCAAATGGTTATGTGTGCCCTGCGATTAGCTGGTAACCAGTTCCGGGTGTGCCCGACGACAGCCGGGATCAGCTCTAGCGCTCCCGCAACCCTTGTGAGGATAACCGTCTCAGAAAATGGACGAATATCGGAAAAATTCGCGGCATTATTTGGGCGCACTTTGCTGTAAACCGGACCGATATTTTGTCCCATTTAAACCGTCGTGACCTTTCAGCTCGTGACACTGGACCGGCGAGACTAATAGTCGAGACCTAAGGCGGTAAACGTGCTTCCCGGCAGGTAAATGAGCGCACGCCACGGATATAAAAGGACGCTAATCGCGACTTGGCAGCCGTCCCGGCGCACAGGCGTGTCTGCAGCGTGGTCAGGTGTAATATGTGCCGGCTCACACGTACAATACCTTGAATCTATATTTACCCGCGTTTGTGACCGACGGTGACACGGGAGAACGGCCCTGGTGAGTCATGAGGCGGAGAAGGCCGGCGGTGAATAATAAGACAGAAAATCAGTTGACAGAAGGGTCAAGGTTAAAAAAAAAAAAAAAGGAAAATAAAAAACCGTTACGGGCGTGAAAATGGGTGTTCGGGCACCTGTGCCCAAAGTTTTTTTCTTGCACATGTCCTTGTGGGTGACATCGTATCGATGCCCTCTCAAGGATAAAATGTTATGGAACTCTGCCTCCCCCCCAAAAAAAAAAAAAAAAAAAAAAACGGTTGAAATAAAAAGAATCAAGGACTGAATAAATTGACATTTGACTTTGCGATCGGATTGGGAGGAGGGAGGGCGGCACGAGCTGTGGACCGGGTCAGAGCCGCCGAAGGGAAATCGGGCAGTTGCAACCCTGAATAAATCCCCCCGCCCCTTCTCCCATTTACACTCGTACCCAATTAAAAAACAAAATCCTTTCGAACAGGTCGTGACTTGCATTTCCGAGCTACTCTTGAACGCATCGACCGAGGCGCTATTTTAAAGTAAAGTACGTTGTGACCTTGGTCATAGCTGTAGAACTGATATAATGCTCAAAAATTAAAAAAAAACAAGCCACATAAGCTAATTCAAACCATTACATGTTGATAATGTAGACAATTTATGATAAATTGGTAATAAATTTGACCGTTAAGGGATAAAAAAAATACATAGTCTTTTTTTTTTTTTTAATGCCAAAAGATGCTAATTTGATTAAGATGATGCATTATGACAATTCTTGGGAATTACCAATGCTGCTCTGGTAGAATTTTTATATCGGGTGGTGGTTCATTACTTGAGTACTTTCTTTATTTTACACAGTTTCACGGGGAAAAACGACCTACCGAATATTTCCAGGTACGTAGCCGAGCGGGTGAGAGGCGGGGGTACACCGGAGTAACGGCTCCTTCCTTTTCCACGATTTGGAAAATCCATCCAAGAATCCTTTTCCTGGAACACAAAAGGGACGAAAATTAATTACTCGGATTTAGCTATCCGATTTTTTTTTTTTTTTTTTGTTCGTTTGTCGGGAACGTTTACTGGGGACGCTTCCGCTGAGACCCGGTGACAAAAGTGTGACTGACAAGTCTTGAGATAATATTTGTTTTGGAGATCCCATAATTGGGCCATTGTTTGTGCAGTGCTTCACACAGCTGACACTGCGCAGCTGGCACTGGGGTTGCGAGTGTCCACAAATCAGGAGAAATTCAGCATTTCTTAAAAAAATCAAAAATCCATCTTTTCTTTCAAGCCATTGGAAAATCCCCCTCCCGCCCCCCCAGCCCCCCATCCCAAATGGTAGCTGTCATCTCATTTTATTGGACACAAACTTGGCCTCGTAAAAGAAAAAATAAAATTAAATCACAAAGGCTCGAGGAAACAAATTTGGCAGCGACATCAAATTCCCGATCCACCGCAAATCCCTTTGTACTCGAATGAGGAAAGTTTTGACATTACGATCACTGCGTATGCCCCTCGTTAAACGCAGTTTTGTTTTGTTTTGATTCACATTATGATCACTGCGCGTTCCCTCATTGAACGTTTTGTTGCCGTTTTTTGCAATCCAACGATTCGACTTCTTCGCGGTTATGCTCAGAACTCTCGTTTCCTACTTGCACAACTGGAATAAAATCTTCAGGTGTTCGCCTGCCTTTGTATTTTCCGTCCCATCCCATATTCTGCTATAAATAAGAGACTGTTTGACATAAATAACAGCGCCTTTTAAACGCACCACCTGGTTCTATACGACGTACCCCTCTTCAGTGTAAACGCACTAAATCTCACCTTTCTGCCTCCTGTAACTTTTGGCTCACATGGAGACGACTTCTCAGGCTATTTTATTGAGGCATTAAAATGATACATTGCGTAATATGCACGTTATCTAACGTATTAATAGGTGACTCTCGACAGAGGTGACGCCGACCAGATTTGTTTTCTTTAATTTGATGTTGTGTCGTCTGGCGTTACGGTCACATCAGAAGAATTCTCCGCGTATTAAGTCAAAGTTGATCCCGTCTTCCTTCCCGCTATCTCCCGTGCGATTAGATTCCCAGCACATTTCGTTTCTCTTCCGAATGAACACAAGTAACTTTGACCAACATTCAGCTGACAAAAAAAAAAAACAACGAAAAAAAACACAATGCCTCATTCACCTTTCTACTTACTTTCTCTTATGACTACAAAAAGAAATGCCACCAGATTCTCACATTTATCGAGTGTGAAACATTAATATACGGATATTATAGTTGAGCCATAGCGCATGAAAATTTTTATTTGGAAACAGAATACAAACGATGTGTTTTTAAGCAGAGGCAGCAGATAGCACGTGAGAGTAACGCTAAGCATCAATGACTTTTATACACTCTCCAGTGGCCGGAAAATAACATCAGCTATTTAGAGTTCGGCATTGCAAAATATCACTACACGGATTTTATGTTTCATATGTGACACGTGAAAGAAAAATACATTATTGTGCGTGTTTTCAAGCAAATAGCAGCAGCTGCTTGCCACTGACAGCAAAGCTAACATGCAGCATGTTGCTATTCCCCATTTTAAAACAGAAAGTTTGTCACCCTGTAGTGACTACATTCTTAAAAACAATACTGGGTATGTATTTTGGAAATGGTTAGCTAGTAAAAAAAAAAAACAAATGTGTGTACAAATATGCACTTACGTGAGAACAAAGAAAGGAGAAACCATGTGTTTTCATCAACGATAAGCGGCAGTTAGCCAATGAGAGCAGAGCTAACATGTAGCATGTTGCTGTCGCCCATTTTAAACCGGGTTTGTCTCCCTGTAGTGAGTATTTTCTTAAAGACAATACTGCATATGTGTTTTGGAAATGGTTAGCTAGTAAAACAAACAAGTGTGTGCATAAATATGGACTTACGAGTGAAGGAAGAAAGGAGATAGCGTGTGTTTTCATCAACTATAAGCAGCAGTTAGCCAATGAGAGCAGAGCTAACGTGTAGCATGTTGCTATCGCCCATTTTAAACCAGGTTTGTCACCCTGTAGTGGCCACTTTCTTAAAGAGAATACTGCATATGTGTTTTGTAAATGGTTATTTTAAATAATTTTCACAAAAAGTATATGAACCTTCTGGGTAGTGGGTTAAATGCAATATGGCAACATGCTGCATGTTAGCTCTGATCTCATTGGCTAACTAACGCTTATAGTTGATGAAAACACACGCTATCTCCTGTCTTCCTTCTCACATAAGTGCAAATTTATACACACATTGTTTTACTAGCTAACCGATTCCAAAATACAAACAAGTGTGTGTATAAATATGGACTTACGAGTGAAGGAAGAAAGGCGATAGCGTGTGTTTTCATCAACTGTAAGCAGCAGTTAGCCAATGAGAGCAGAGCTAACGTGTAGCATGTTGCTATCGCCCATTTTAAACCAGGTTTGTCACCCTGTAGTGGCCACTTTCTTAAAGAGAATACTGCATATGTGTTTTGTAAATGGTTATTTTAAATAATTTTCACAAAAAGTATATGAACCTTCTGGGTAGTGGGTTAAATGCAATATGGCAACATGCTGCATGTTAGCTCTGATCTCATTGGCTAACTCTTATAGCTAACTGCTGCTTATAGTTGATGAAAACACACGCTATCTCCTGTCTTCCTTCTCACATAAGTGCCAATTTATACACACATTGTTTTACTAGCTAACCGATTCCAAAATACAAACAAGTGTGTGTATAAATATGCACTTACGTGAGAAGGAAGAAAGGAGATAGCGTGTGTTTTCATCAACTATAAGCAGCAGTTAGCCAATGAGAGCAGAGCTAACATGTAGCATGTTGCTATCATCCATTTAAACCACTACCCAGAAGGTTCATATCCTTTTTTGTGAAAATTATTTCAAGAATAATTTCTTTATAGTTAATAAATAGTTAGTAAAAAAAAAAAAAGCATTATAAGAGAATATGTATTCACATGTATACTTATGTACTCACATAAGAAGAAAGACAGAAAGGTATGGTTTTCGGCAAATGACTACCATAGATAATATGAGTGTAAAGGTAACATCTAGCATTGTCTAGAATTGTCACTTTGTTGGGTTTTTTTACCTAACATTATGAATTTATAATTACAGCTGTGTAGTAAAACGTATTATGATAGAGCAATGGGGAAATTGTCAACTTATTTTGAAACAATAGCGTTATTGCTGCTTTTGTAAACTACCCCCCTCATCGTTTTCAGCCATGTTGTTCGTGGAAGAAGTGCAGCGTAGCAGAGATAAGCTTTGAATGACAGAAGCGGTTGAAAAAAAAAAATGTGATTTTTGGTCATTTTTTTTGAATCGATAAAATAGTACAAAGTTGGAACTGTTAAGCTTTGATAGACGGTTGATCGCAAAAGACGAGCAAACTCGAATACATCGGGGTGTCCTTCCTTTTCTTTACAGGTACAACAACCTCCATCGCCGAACGGACGGCGGGCCGAGAGCCGTCTGGCCGGAGAGCCGCAGACGTTTTTACGAGATTAGCGGCTCGGTTGCAGGGGGGATGCGATAAAGATAGATTAAGACATTCCCGACGTGCTCGCACTAAAATCGGCCTATTCGTGACCACTTAAATCATTTACATGTGATTACCTTGGCTTGGCTCAGCCCATCAAACTATAGATGTGAAAGGGAGGGAGGAGAGGAGGGGGGTGGCGCTGGGCTTCGTAGATGATGCTGCTGCTGTTTTTTGATGCTCATTTCATAATCGAGTTTTTTCTTTTTTGACTTGGGCATTAATTTTTCTGATGACTTTTTACTTTTAGCCCCTACATTTGAAAACGGGTGTCTTTACTTTCATACGTTACTTTGTCAAACTACACGAGTTAACATTTTTTTCAACATCTGTGACTGATGATTATGTAAAAAAAGACATCAAATGAAAGAGATAAAGTGAACCACAGTTGAGATCTTGATTTATTAAGAACTTGTAGAAATTATAAGGTGGCTAAAACAACAGTAGCTACATGCAGAAAAGTGTTAATGACAATAATTTGAGAGAATTGTTGTATTTTAACAAATGTCCTGTTTATCTTAGTGGATTGTTTTAATAATGAATGTGCAGGAGCTACTGATTGTCTCGTTAAAACTAGGAAATGAATTTGTTTTCAGATGTTGTCTGTACACAGGGAGTCCGCGGGTTAAAACGGTCTCGATTCAAGATGTCCCCCGTCCGCCATTTTGTCCGGCTATTGCTCGTCCGTTTTTGTGCGCCGGGAGTACCTTCGCATTTTCCGGCCTCCTTTTTCGACATTATCGCCCAAAAAGAAGAAAGCGGTGTCTTTTAGCAATGCCAAAAGAAAATCCATGACCACGGAAACGAAGCTCAAGATGACAAAAAGATCGGAGAAAGGAGAGACGGGGCGTCAATCGGTCGACCGTGGTGACAATTATTAAAAACAAAGCCAGCATATTAGCACATGTGAAGGGTTCCGTCCCAATGTCGGGTACGACGATCCCAAAAAGTGGTTCTTTGATACTTGTCGAGATGGAGACGGTTGAGGACCAACCAGGTTCCTTGGCAATAGCCGAGCACAGCCTCCCCTTCTTCTTCTCCATCCACCTCTCAGCAGTAACGCTAAGTACATCAACTTGTCTATTTCAATGTATTTTTTTTTTTTTTGGTACAAAGTATTTTGATGTAAATTGCGATTTTAATGATGGAATCCGACTTAAGCCGAAATTCAAATTCGGTCACTACCGTAGGAACGGATCTGTCGTAAACCGAGGACTTCCCGTGTACACTCCAAGCTATCAAATCGGGTATTGTCTGGATTGAAATGTTGCGATCACACAGTATATTGCCTGTACTGTACATCAGGCCGATGATTTGCACCCATAAGTGGATTATGATAAAATCTCCTTCCGGTGCCATATTGGGAGGATTTTCGCATGCATGCGCTGATAGCTGCAGACAAATCCTAGAGGGGTTTTTTTTTTTTTTGTTTTTGTTTTGTTTTGTTTTGTTTTTTTTTCCACACAGATCCCGTGCGTCATCGTAATTTTTTTTTTTTTTCCCCACACAGACCCCGTGCGTCATCGTAAAGGTACGAGTGCAGTGTCGCAAAGTCAAGTGGCGCGTCGCGCAAATTGCACAGAACGGCGGTAACGCAACTCTTTGCTCAACGGTGAGCGCGCAGAGAGCGCGTGTCAAACGTTGGGAAAGCTGTTGCGTCACGGCATGTGCTCAATTTAACCTGTTGTGCTCGGATCGCGGTTCGCAGCCGGTTTGCGCGGGGACCACGGCTTTCAACACAAACCGGAGTCGGACTATTAGCTGTGTCCAGGAAAAAAAAACAAACTTTGACTTTAAGGAGCCAATGCGACAACAAAAGGTACCGTATTACATACTTAACCACACACACCAAAAAAAAAAAAAAAAAAAAAAAAAAAAAAAAAGGCCTCAGAGGATACGTGACTTGTTGGACAGGGGTGGTCAACAAAAGGCAGGCGGGCTAGGCGACGCCCCCCCCCCCCCCCCCAGTTCAACTAAACGTTTCAGAGGAATTGTTCTAAAAAGATCACAAAACATTCGAAACGCAAGCGCTCACAATCGAGAAACACAAAAGGAAATTTCACAAATACTTCATGTCAAATACTAGTAAACGGATGTTTTTTTTTCCATCTCACTTTTCTGTTTTCTTTATCCAGTTATAGCTGCAACAATCTTGTTTGGGTTTTTTTGCGGCACATATTGCCACGTCATATCTTTTCTCCAGGCACTCCGGTTTCCTCCCACATCCCCCAAAAAAATACAACATGAATTGGACACTCTAAAATTACCCTTAGGAGTGATTGTGAGCGCGATTGGTCATTTGTCTCAATGTGCCCTGCGATTGGCTGGCGACCAGTTCACGGTGTACCCCGCCTCCTGCCCGTTGACAGCTGGGCTAGGCACTCCTGTGACCCTCATGAGGATAAGCGGCTAAGAAAATAGATGGATGGCTATGCAGAAAAGATATTATCATTGGTTACTAAAAGAATAAGACAAAAATGCCATTCTAATGGCAGTTTCCATGATGTATTTGTTGCACGGGTATAATACGAGTGTATTTAGTATTTTGGTTAAAGCACGATTTCTCCCGTTTGCAGGCTTTTGGTCCGTCTGGCAAGCTCAAGGACGAACAGATAAAAGGACGCACGCGCACACACTACGCATACAAATTTCCGAGACCGGATCAAACATTGATCAAATTCGAGGAAAAAAGCCAGCCAGGACGGCATTCGGCTCACAAATTATGTCCCGTGTTTGCTTCCCAAAGTTTTACCTTCGCTCACTTAAAAATTGGAAAGAGAAGAGAACGCAGTTTGTTGAAAAAAAAAAAAAAAAATGTAGCTTATATTCTTATATTTCTCGCGTACTGGAATACTTTATGTCAAGACCAAAAGGATCAACAATAGCAGATTTTTCACCCTCGTTCGCTGTGATGAACCCGTTTTGAGGGGCGGGAAGACATTTGGCCCGTTTGCGTTCAAGAGGATCACCTCGTCTTTAAACGGGTGGAGAAACGAGGTTTGGGAGGGCTGCAAACTGGCAATTCATAGATTGTACTTGCTTGCTTGTGTCATTTCAAAACGGGCACCCCAGACACGAACCAACTATTTGCATACAACCAATGAAGAAGTCGACTCTACAAACTCCGTACTTCAGTTTTCGGCCACGGTTTGGTACAGGTTTGATTTAGGTGCAGTCTCTAAATGTGTTTTTGTGCATAAAAAAGCGTTGCCCTCGCGGTTCGGAGGTCCCGGGTTCAATCCCGGCCCCGCCTGTGTGTAGTTTGCATGTTCTGCGTGGCTTTTCTCCGGGTGGGCACTCCGGTTTCCTCCCACATCCTGAAAAAAAAAACATGCAACGTTAATTGGACACTCTAAATTGCCCCTAGGTGTGAGTGTGAGTGCCCCTGTTTGTGTCAATGTGCCCTGCGATTTGGTGGCAACCAGTTCAGGGTGTACCTCCAGCACTCCCGTGACCCTCATGAGCATAAGCGACTAAGAAAAGAGATGGATGGATGCATAAAGACAACTTTTTTCCCCTCTTAAAATGATCTCTATCTTGCATGTCCTCATTTGGATACTGAATTATACACACACACATATTATATCCATCCATTTTCTTCGCTGCTTATCCTCATGAGGGACGCAGGGAGTGCTGGAGCCTATCCCAGCTGTCAACAGGCAGGGGGCGGGGTACACCTTGAACTGGTCGCCAGCCGATCGCAGGGCACATGGAGAGAAACAGTCACAATCACACCTAGGGGCAATTTAGAGTGTCCAATTAATGTTGCATGTGGGGAGAATGTGCAAACTCCACACAGGGGGGTCCGGGATTGAACCCGGGACCTCAGAACAGCTGATCCACCACGGCGCCACACATATTACATATAAACCATTATTATTCCTGTCAATCCCTGACTAATTGCAGACATGCTTCAATAGATTTGTATAAAAATGTGTAAAAAAAAAAAATATATATATATATATTCGTATAAAAGGTGCGACTTTCAACGCATGCTTAATCCAACTATTAGCGGTTAAAACTTAACGCGGGTCGAGCGTCATCTTTAGGTTGCCATAAAAATGCAGTAAAACTGGAAGAGTCACAGAAAGGCACACAAGTGGGCATCCGTGGAATTTTCCTCCACCTCAACACCTGTCATGCATTTTTTCCATTTCCGCTCCTCGATATAGAACAGCAAGCTGTGCAAAAATAAAAAAATAAAAATACAAATTCCTGAAACGCTCAACAGTCGGACGTGTGCGTTCGGAAGGTCACAGGTCAAATGAAGTTCACCTGGAAGGGCTACGTCACATTTTAGACTCGTCCTGAAATTTCAATCAATTTTGTATCTATGTACTATTTATAACAAAATCATGTCAATGACTGTCTGGGGTGACCAGGGGTGTCAAACTAATTTTTGTCGCGAAACCATAAAACCATTTCATCGCCTCATCATATTCGTCGCTACATTTATGAGCTAGTTTTAGAATCGCAAATCGAGTGAACTGGTTTTCACATTTGGTCACACAAAAATGCTTGTAATATATCACCGTTATCATTTAAGATAGATGACGATTTGAAATGTTGCTGCAGATTTTCACACGAACCATGCAAGCCTTCGCGGGCCACATAAAACCATGCGGCGGGCCAGATCTGGCCCCCGGGCCTCGGGTTTGACACTTGTGCTATAGAAAATCACGAGAAACCGAATGGGATCCCTCGCTCCGCATGTGTACATGGAGTTTATAAACTATTTTGAATCAAGAGGAAATAATAATGGGGAAAAAAAATCAGTGGCATATGCTGCACTTAACTGTTTCCGCACCAGGTTCGATAAGGGGATTCTGTCGTTCACTTGTGAGGGATTCAAACTCATTGGCGTGTCACCCCGAGAACCCAGCCCCTCCCATCACCGATCCGACCCCCCCCCCGCCGCCCACCCATTTGCAAACCTCCCACGAAGCCTCGACATCTCCTTTTAGCCTTGACTACCAGAAGGCCAAGCGCTGCTGTCACCAGATCCCCGCAAGCCCCTCAAGGTCCTCGGGAATGGCATGTGAGCCCAATTGGCAGCTTAACGGGCACAGACCACTACAAACGAGAGACTCTCTCGGGTCATCTGACCGACAGCCTCCCCCAAACGGTGTCCTACCAACCCCCGCAAATGTTCGATCTGATTCTGATTACAAAATTCACACATCTAATGCTGAGACGACTTTAGTCAAATTGAGTACCGTATTATCCGCGCTACAGTACAAGGCGCACCTTCAACGAATGGCCCATCCGAAGACTTTGTTTTCCATATATAAGGCGCACCGCATTATAAGGCGCATAGAATCGACGCTACGGTAGAGGCTGGAGTTTACGTTATGCATCCAATAGATGGCGCTGCACTAAAGGCTCAATATAGATCCATGTATAAGGCGCGCCGGATTATAACGCGCACTGTTGGCTTTTGAGGAAAATTGCGGAAAATACGCTACGAGCGACATGGCCGAATCATTACACTCCTCTTCTACTATTATTATATCTATCCACCTACCCGTCCATCATTCAATATCGCTTTTTTAATCATTTTATTTCATGTTTAACAACTCATCATCACCTATGGGTCACAGAGACCCTCCAGCAACACGTAGTCATTAAATTTTGATTTATATTTATATTTTCCACAAAGAGGACTTGTAGTTCATACAGGAAAAATCTTTTCAAATTTTCAGTGAGCTCTGGAAATGTATCATTGCGAACAAGAACGAGGACGTTGCTTTCTATTTTACCGTGCGATCATTGAGATATGAAAGTGAGTATGAAACATTTCTGCAGCAATTCCAGCGTGCAGGTAACACTTGACCTTGACGACGCGCAACAAAAACGAAACGGGGATTTAAATGATTGATTTACGTCGGATGGTTTGACGTTTTTTGCTGCACAATAAGTTTAAAATTTTACATTACGGTGCAATCGTAGCGAGACAGCATTATTGCGTATTTTTTATGATTGTTAAGACCTTTGACCGGAAGGTTTAAGGCCGGCGTTATTGCTCTGCGGTTTTCCCACAAGACTTTGTCGTCTTCCCTGAGCGATAAAAGCATCTCGCCGGGGGAAAATGTCAACGTCGGCGATCGGGTTTCCGAAGAAAGTGGCGCAGGCCGAGCTTCCTGGAAGCGATAACGACCTCTCCTAACTGCGCGGGCCTCACAGGCAGGCACATGCGTCACATTTGCAGGGAGTCCTCGGTTTACGACGCGACCCACATGTGACATTTGGAGGTTGCCGCGGCGGTGCAATCTGCTCGTTTGGCAGACGAAGGCACACATAGTTGCTGTCATACGTACTTGTTTTAAATTGATTGCCTTATATTTTTGGCCGAGAAGGAATATTTGCCAGTACTCTAAGTAATAAATTGGTGATAAAGACTGACAAATTACCATCTGTCATAAAATTGAGGATCCTCTGCAGATAGAGACTGGCGGTGTTCCACAAGGCTCTACGATAGAGCCACACCGTGATACATTATATGCTACAATTACTCGTTGTGTCAAGGTGGAGACAGGTGAGCACATCCGCCTCACAGTTCTGAGGACCCTGGTTCAAATCCGGCCTCGCCTGTGTGGGGGTTTTCGTGTTCTCCCTGTGCAGGTTTTCCCCAGGCACTCCAGTTTCCTCCCATATCCAGCCGTGCATGCTAGGCTAGTCGAAAACTGTAAATTGCTTGTCGGTCTGATTGTGAGAGCGAATGGTTGCTGGTTTATTCGTCCCCTGCAGTTGGCTCATGACTAGTTTAGGGTGTAGCCTGCCTCTCACCCAGGGTCAGGGATGGGTTACAACTCGCCCGCAACCTGGGTGAGGAAAAGTATCACGGAAAATGGGTCACTACTCAACTCTTTTCATTTTTATAAGGAGTAATTACCAAAATGTACGATGATTGGCCTGAGTCAGAAATGCACAGCAAAAAAATAACACTAGTAAATGACACCCCCCGCCCTAAAAATATTTAGAATTATCTGTCAGGTCACTTTAACATACTGTAGTTCCTTGGCACAAGCGTGTGCCATTTTAGCTCTATTAGACGCGACCGTGGCACCATCTTGTTGTATTTTCGGGTATTTCAGAGAGCACATAAACGGGATAACAGCGGCAAACGGCGTATTCGACGTAAATGTCACAGTTAAGTGTTCGGGTAGAAAATTACAAGGCTCACTGCTCGGAACAAAGATTTGTGTCTTTTTCATACATTACTGCAATTCTGACTTTAAAACCTTTACAAAGCGTTAGTGACGACGACGGCGCGTTGTACAGTAGGATAGAACGTTTCTCACTGTCACGATAATGTAAATCAGTTGGGTGTCTAAGAATTTCAGGTTAAAAAAAAAAAATTATCAAAAAGATGACGATAAAATGCGATATTTTCATTGGTTCGGTTTTCTTCGTGATTGTTGGTTTCTTTTTGCACATTTTAAGGTGGCTTGTTTTTGGACGGATTAGAGCTAGATATGTCACATGAATCACTGAAAACAAAAAGCATTTTTTTTCGTGCCTTTTGGAAGCAAATCCTCCCCTGAGAACCGTTCGCATATATGCCGCTTCGGAGCACATTTCATTCATTTCGCCGGGCGCAGCACTTGCGGCAAAGCAGCTGGGGATTCCTCACACGTCTTCCGTCATCTTTTTCTCCTGCAAGCGGGGATGAGCGCATACCGTCTATGCATTGTGGTCGGCCGGTAATTGTGACCTAGCGTCGTAAAGTGATGGAGCGCTGTTGCCAGGGAAGGCTTGCTGGCTTTAGACCCGTGACTAAATGGTGTGTTTATTTACATTCTGCTTCGTCGTCAAAAATACCCACCAGTTGGCTCGGGCTGTAAAGTTTTAGCGGCGCGCGATTGTCGTTCGTTCGTTCGTCCGTCGCCGTCGTCTCCGTGTGGCAGCGCCGTCTTTGCTCATGCGCGGCGACTTCTGGTCAAAGACGTCTCGCGTTTGTTCTGCCCTTCCAGAATTCAACCTGTGAGTAAACTGACATAACAGTCGGCGGGTTGAAATCTTGCATCATCTACCGAGGGATGATGCAAGATGACAACATGTGTTCCGATGGCTGGCTGACTTAAATCGGATTTAACTAACTTGAGTCCCTATAAAAGTGAAAATAAACGTATTCTACATTTGACAGGCCACACTAAAGTGATCAACCCTACAAAATCTAAACAATTTGTAAAAAATGAATGAAAAAAATAAATCGTACATATGTCAAATGAGACTTCAAAATTGTGACAAATCAAGTCACTCTCTCTGCTGGAAAAATGGATACTATTTTGTCGAGCGTCTCGAGCGTACATACAAGTCCACGTTTGTGCCACAAAAAAAATATATATCCGCTTAAAACCTCCAGTGGCTTGAATATATCCACATGGGTTCGTCGCAGGGATTTTCCACGAGTGACAACGAGGCACTCCAAAGCGGTCAAACCCAGGCCGAAAATCCAGTTCGCAAACTGGCTGTCAAGTCGGAGTAAGGAAAAACATTTTTTTTTTTAAAAATCCCCCGGATTTGCTCTTCCGTCTTTCCCTGCATTATGGTCGCGCACTCGGGGTCAACAACGAGGCGTTCTGAAGCGCCCAGCTGGCCATCCAAAGCGAAGCTGCAATTTTCGGGTGTGGCCACAACTAGCTAGCTAACGGCACGTCGCAATTGCGCCGGATAACCGCCGACGCCGACGAAGGAGGTGAAGTCATTATGCAGCTGGGGCGGGGTCGGCCAAAGGTCGTCCCCGGCCTCCATTTTAGCTCCATTACCGCCCCCCCCCCCCCCCTGAAGTACATATCACCCATTCACCGCACGTAAAGCACGCAAGTTGGAGAGACAAAATGAAAGTTGCGAAACTGCAACAAAGTTTCATGTCAGTTATGGATTCCATTAAAAAAAAAAAAAAACTTTATGAAGACTGGTTAGGGATCATTACAAACTACGAGGATGCGGATGGGTCAGTACAGCTAATTAACACAAGGGCGGATATTTAAAGCAAAGTGACAAATGTTGAAATGAATATATGTAGCGATTGAGCAAGAGTGTACTGCGTAACGTCAACTCAAGTAAAGCGTTGACCCGACATACTTGAACTATGATGTGGACTCGACTTGACTTTCTTGATTGGTGCCGCAGTACTGGTAACATAAGAAATACTTGATAACCTGAAGGTCAGGTTTGGACACTTAACAGTACAAATGGCACGCACGCGTGCACTTACTTCCGGATACTAGTAATACTTACAGTATTTTCACATTTTCTATTGAGTGACTTGTTTGTTTGTTTTGAGGTATGATTTGATGACAGTTGCTACGGTTAGAAGTCAAGCAAGCGCCTAATTAAGTCTCAAATTCTTGCGTGCTTGTGTACGTGGGTGCGTATGTTTTAGGGAGAGACAGGTGGCTATAATGACCGAGTAAATATTTGACGCTGGCAAACAGCAAGTCCTGCAACGTTCTATAGTCGTATTTTCCACGGGGACCTGAACAAAGCTTCGGAGGCGCATTCAGGCTCCGTACGCAGGAAAATATAAAGCTGTAAAGATTGTCAAACGCCTCAAGGAGTGACTTTTTTCATTTATAGCCACCGTTTCTTGGGTGTTTTGGAGACAAAGTTAGAGAGAGCAGACTTCGATGGTTTGGACGTATCCAGAGGCGAGAGAGGGAGTATATTGCCAGGAGGATTGCCGAGGATGGAGCTGCCACGCAAAAGAGGGAGAGAGAGGAAGACCAACGAAAAGGTTGATGGAGGTTGTCAGCGAGGACATGAAGACAGTGGAAGATGCACGAGATGGGCTTCGATGGAAAAAGATGACGCGCTGTGGCGAACCCAAACGGGACAAGCCGAAAGGAAAAGAAGATGATTTCTGAAGTGCATTTGCTTTAAACGTCGACACTTCCATTCATTCATATTCAAGCCGAATTTTAAAAGTAAGTTGAGTTGGAAATGACCCAAGCAAAAGTTTCACCATCAAAAAACGTTCATACGGTTTCTCAATACGAGGTGTTGATTCATTTCCTTTCAGACGCTCGACGAATGAAAAAATACGTTGACCTCAAGATTATCCAGAGTATGAATCATTTTGCCCACGACGACTTGTGTGATGGTTTTGCCCCCCCCCCCGTCACTCGAATCGTTTAGAATCGAGAGAACATCAAATACAAAACATTTCTGTTCAGTGAGACAATCACACATTTGCCCCGTTCCCAACTTCCCATGTGTGGAATGTCAGCACCATTTCCACAAATGACAGACGGGCATATTTTGTCCGTCCGGCCTGCTCCGAAATGAACAAAAGGCGCTTTTCACGATGTTCACATCAAAGCACCGGAGGGCCGGATTACAATGAGCCGCTCGGTCGAAACCGGCGGTGAGAATTCGACGATGTTCCCTTTGAGAAAGTTAAAAAGACGTGATTAAAAATGTCACGGATCATCCGCTAAGTTGGCCACGAGTTCCGTCGTACCTCCGCCCCCGTTTTTTGGGTTTTTTTTGCGTCCCATTCACGTCCTCAAAGTGTAACCTTACATAAGCGTGTTCACGGGCAGAGCCAAACTTTCCTTCCAGCGTTCCAGAAAATACTTTGTCATGTGGTTCCTACCGTTTGAACTACCGCTGCTTTTATACTTCACTGGACCGAGAGCGGGAGAGAGGATGGGGGTGGGGGCGGGGGGACGCCGGGGAGTGTAGGGGGTCTTCTAAAATTATCATCGGTCCAATTCTATTCCTAGAAGTTTCCTCACCCGCTCGCTGCATTTTTAGCTAAATACCTGAACTCGTTTTTAATGTATTGGAAAACGAGTCGAACCCGACTACACACATGGTGGCGGGACCCTGAACAAAGAACCAGCGCTGTAGAAAATAGACGGGTAGTCCTGGAAAACCTGTCCACGGGACTTGCAGGAATCTGCCTTGCCTTCTGGGAACGCTTTCAAAAATAATTGGGAGCATTTCTGTGGTAATTATGGGACAAAGGAACTCTACGGTCCGTCCCATAATTGAGGACTTTGTTTTTAGGCTGAATTTCGACATGATTTGGGACTGTTTGTATTGGAATTGTACAATGATCATTTCTTTCCAAGTGTTCTTTAATCAAAAGTAGACCCGCCCTGAAGTCAAAAGTTCTCTGCTAAGTCTTCGTGTCTTCAGACACGAATCAACTTGAGACCTGATTTTGCTTTTCGGAAGGCTTGGTACAAGATTTTGGACTGTAAATGTCAGAAATGGTGAATTGGGCTCAAGGACATTTCGAGTTTTCCTGAAGGCACCCATTCGGTTGTATGGTTGTCTGGTTTGAGCGCTCCAGTCTTTTGCAGCATTCACCTTTCCATCAATCCTGACGGGTGTCCCAGTTCCTGTCCCTGGAAAACAACATGATGCTAACACCACGGTGCGGCAATCTAGCGAGCGTATTGGTCAGGAGGACTGCCTGGTGCCTTTTCCAAAGGAAAAGCTGTCGGATTGATGGATTGCTGCAGACGTGGTTGCTCTTCCGGATGGTCCTTCTCTTTCCACATAGGGACACTTGCGCTCTGACGGAATGACGGTTGGGTTTTGCGGCGGTCACCTTTCTGACTTAGACAATTTTCTCCTGAGGTCCGAGTTTCGCCAGTCAGCCGGCTCTAGGATGAGTTGCTGTGCTTCACAACGTCTTCCAGGCCACAGTCTTCACTCAGACATTGAACGCAACAGGATTTTTTTTCAGTACTCATCCCCAGATCTGTTCCTCGAGACAATCATGTCTCAGAAGTCTTCAAGCAATCCCTTTTGACTTCATGCTTGATTTGTGCTCTTGACGTGATCCGTCAACTGTTGGACTACCTTAGGAAAAACTGTTCTACTGTCCCTATCGGAGCCAAAAGCTTCCGTGATGTCGCCAAAAGACGACGAATAATAAAACATTTGGATTTAATCAGGCCTTCAACAGATTTGTGTCTGCACGTGTGCGTACTTGTAGCTAGATAAGACCCTACCGCCCCCCAGTGGTCACTCGCCACCAGATCTAAATGACCTTGAGTGGAATGAGGATTACAGACAGAATATAAAGTTATTTGTCACCAAAAGTGAATCACCCCACGAGTAAAATCTCATTTGGTTCTACTGTAACCCGATAAAACACACAGAAGAGTATTACAACCTTGATAAGAAACGAGCCGGTGTACTTTGACTTATCCGGGAGGGGAAGCAAAACTATTTGATTCAGCAGACCCGAGAGTCATTGAGGGAGTACGTGGCCACAGTCACACACACACACACACACACACACACACACACACACACCACCACCACCGTCACAGCGCCGCGTCGCCTTCGCGTCAGCGCTTTCCCTCCGCCACACACAAAGCCCAAACTGTCCTCGCCCAGGAATGAAACAGCAGCTGATCACGCGTCTGCTCCGAGTCTCTGACGGCTGGGGTGGGGGGAGAAAGAAAAAAGTCCTGTGGTCCATGCAGGTGGCATTAGACACAAATGGATTTTATGAGCCATCGTGCGCCATGCAGGTTGGACGCAAGGCATTAGCGCAACAGGATATGTGGTCAGGTGCTGGGCGTGTGGAAAACACTCACGTGGCTTTCCGTAAAACGGTTTGAGGATTTATTCGATATCCTTGACGTTAAGGTCCACGGACTGGTGTGTTCTTTGGCATACCGGTAGGATAACTATGTTACTTCGGAGATACAACTACTAATAGACATTTTGGTGCTACTAGCAGGGTCAAGAAAGCTGCTAGTGTGCGCCTACTGTCACTACTTCACTACTGCTGCACCATAGTTTATGTTTAATAGCATAGTGGTAAGACAAATTGGCATTAGTAGTAGTCACCGTCTTACTAGTGAGGACATACTAGTACATGAACCTTAAGCTGGATATCCCGGATATCGAATAAACGCTTTCCATATGTGAGTGTGAAAGATGTTGTGTAAGGATAATGCCGATCTTCCAACTCGCCTTGCATCCCTTCAGCTTTCTATCACGTACACACAATAAACAGGATGGAAACCCACACACAGAGAGTCAGAGCAGCTCCATTAGACTAAACTGTGCCATGTCCTCAGAGTTAATGTTTAGACGGGGTCGGCCCACCAAGATATACGCAACCCGGGCTGAAGGTCGCTCTGCGCGTCCTCTTTGATCTGTGTGCAAGTGTAAATTCTCGTTCCCCTGCATTGTGGGGACCCGGGAAGGAAAAAAAAAAAAAAAAAATCAGTTTTCGCCGTGGTTTTCAAATCATCCATCCATTTTCCGATCCGCTTATCCTCACAAAGGTGGCGGGAGCGCCGGAGCCTATCCCGGCGAACTTCGGGAGAAACAAAAATGATTAACAGTTCCGGTTTAGCCGGGTAATTTACACACGAAGGCGACACTGTGTATGCGCATGTGCGCTGCTGCGTACTGCTGTTCTTTTATAATTTGCAGAACGGGGAAAAAGGTTGAAAAATGAAAAACACAACATCATGCAGCTTTGTTCCGAATGTCATCTGGAGCCATTTGGGATTTCGATTGAAATACGGTCATCCCTCGCGATAAGCAGGTTCAGTTTTCTGCAGCTTTAGGAGCTTTTTAAAAATTGTTTTTTAATCCTATATCATTATCTTATATCACTGGATTTTGCAGCGATTATTTTTCCACAGACTGTTGCTGAAGACCCGTGGAGCAATAAGCGTGAGTCATGAGGAAAGAGTGCGCCGAAGACAGACTGTCCAAAGTTCGAGATCATTTCACACTGAATAAAGGAAGCTAAAGTGCAACTGGCTTAAGTTACACAACTGCGTGTCGATGATAAAGAAAGCACGGCTAACGTAATATAGCCACGGCTTGATTTTATTTATTGCAGGGGTGATAAATGAGCGATCACCGGATTACCAAATCCTCACCAAAAGATGCAGATTATTACCGAAAAGGTATTTACACTGTTGCGTGTGATAGGTTGTGTTTTGCTAATCGAACTTGACTGTAACCGATCAAGCAGCAGCTGACATCGTCAAGGGCGAATTAAAAACCTGATTGGTTAACTCGTTTAACGCCAGACACGTTTCTCAAATAGGGAGATGTGGGTGCCGGCCATTTTTGACCGTTTCGAAGGCTGACGAAAAAAAAAAAAAAAAAAAAAAATCGGAGTTCTATAGCTATATAAACATGAAATCTACCAAAATAAATATTTACCCCTCTTCATCATTTCTATTTCGTACCATTCTTCAGTAAACAGTAGTTGAACTTTGGTAGGTTTCTTGAAAATACAGTAAAGCCTCGGTTCTCGAACGTCCCCGTTTGCGGACAAATCGGTTTCGAGTGAAAATTGCGAGATTTTTTTGGAGAACTCGATCACCCCCGACAAAACTCGTCAATAAGATACTGCGCGCGGCCAGACCAGCTGACCCACAACGCGCTTTGTTGTGAATAAAACTAAAAATATATATCTAATTATATTTCTTAAATTATTTTATGATATAAAGTATTTAAACTATACATGTATTTCTACTATGCAGTTTATTCTCAGGAAAAGCTAAAAAAAAAAAAAAAAATGCTTTTTAGGCTTGGAACTCGTTATTTCCTTTCCATCGATTCGGTTTTCAAAACAAAATCACTTCTCGAACGGATTGTGGTCGAGAACCGAGGCGTCGCTGTACTTGTTTCCAAGAAAAACTGAGGGAAAAGCGAAAGGATGCATTTCAACCAGAACTTTCACTTTGATGCCATTTTTGTCGTTGCCTTTGTGATACATCCTAATGTCTAAGCAAAGCGTCATTAAACAAAACAAAAAAGGGTACTTTTATTGCAAAATAACAGTTTATGACAAGAATAACACTGCACTGCTTTATGAACTTTGGATGAACTCACACCGATTCTTCCAAAAGTGCTTTTTGTGCCGTAAATGTGAAAAGAATCTCCGGCCGTCAACAGCAGCAACTGATGCAGCCGCTTGATGCGCCGTCTGTAAATGATTAAAAAATGTTTTTAAAAATAGCATAAAAAGAATAACTGCCGCAGTGTGAAGCCAAGAAATTTTTTTTTTTCCCCCCACCTGCTTCCGTTAACAGGTCTCCAAATCCTGCTGGGTGTACCACCTGCAATTTATACAATTCTTTTCAGTAACCACAGAACATTTTATGATGCTACATTGCGATTAAAAAATATATACGTATATTTATACACACATTACACACATAGAGCATGCATGATTTGTAATCGAGTAATATTATATTGCATGATTAAAAACAGTATCCATGATAACTCAAGACAACGGTCGTTAGCTTTGAGGTTAGCAAGTTTTTACCTGTTTTGCGACTTTCTGGGAGTTCGGGGCACGGACGTCTTCTGCTCTCCGATGATCCGGATTGGCAAGATCTTGAAGGTTGAAGGATCCGCTTCCTGCTCACTTTTCGCAAAGTCTGAGTCACAAATTGGCGGCTGGTTTTTCTGAGAAATTGTCCACGCACGGGCGTTCACGTTCCCTTTCTTTTTCGAACAAAGATGACGTCTTTTTTTTTTTTTTTTTAAATTTCAAAATGGTGTATTGTAGAGTTAGCTGCCCGGTATTTCTCCATCTTCTTCCGGCCGGATATCGGCGGTGGGATCGCTCGACTGCGGTACGAGACCTGAGCGAAGCCACTCCCGCGATCTCGTTTCGATTCGTCATCCTGAAAATCATTTCCAAAGCCTCACCGAGGAGTCGCGCGAAGCCCTTTAAGACAAATTTAAATCAAAAAAAAAAAAAATCAACACTGAAAACTTAATTTTACATCCGTGGCAATAAATGAGTTCAAGAATCATCCCGTTTGATAATTACATTTTTGTAATATGGGTCAAGAACACTGATTTTGAAAACATTAGCGAGGTTAGCTTGACGTGCGCCGCCGTGAGAAATGGAAAAAAAATGAAAATGAAGACTGTTGGGAAACACTTACTAAAATACTTTCATGGAACAAACGTTAAAGTTTAGCTCAGCGCTTGAAATAGCGTTCGAGGCCAGAAGAGAACGCGTCGCTGGCCCTGAACATCGCGCGCCGTGTGAAACGGATCGCTAATGTCGCATCCAGCGAGAGTCCACGTCCTTTACTCGATCAAAGTCAAGTGCTCGGCTGATGATTTTGGGTCTGGAATCGTATCGTGTTACACAGCTGACTTCAATAATGCCGAACGCCACCTACGCGGCATTCGTGTGAGCGAGGGACCGACTGACGGGCAAACGGCGAGCCAAGGAAATCCAGCGTCCAAACGCTGACGGGGCAAAAAATAGCACAACAAATCCCCGCATGCAGATATTCGCACGGCCACGCGGGAGGTTGCGAGAGGCATTGTTGACCGATCAAGTCTGTCTATTTTTATTGGCTGCCGCGGTCACATGACGGCTTTCCGCCAGCTCCGCTCGCCGGCCAAGCCGCTTGCACGGCGTTGGGCCTTACTTTCATTCCGTGGCCTGACCCAAAACATAGATGTATTAGCGGTCGGCGCCACGTAACCGCGCACTTTATGAAAAATGTGGCCGGCCTTTTCATGTCGTGACACAC
Organism: Syngnathoides biaculeatus; assembly: GCF_019802595.1. Lineage (NCBI taxonomy): Eukaryota > Metazoa > Chordata > Actinopteri > Syngnathiformes > Syngnathidae > Syngnathoides > Syngnathoides biaculeatus. Next base: position 8,404,501 of record NC_084662.1, on the reverse strand, counting down.
ATACGGTGTGCCAGTCCCACAAAAGGATAATTGCAGTCAGCTTTTGGGGGGTGGGGGGCTGTCACGTGACTTACAGTCATGTTGACATTTAAAGTCAACAGTCGTGATCTAATTAAACACACAGTGAAGAAAATAAGTATTTGAACACCCTGCCATACGGAAGGTTCCCCTGTTTCAACCGGCACATGTCTTAAGTTTGCCATTGACCATTTGGATGATACACGGAGGAGTCATGGGAGAAGGTTTTGTGGTCAGATGAGACCAAAATGGAACTTTTTGGTCATAATTTGGAGGAAGACGAATGATGAGTTCCATCCCAAGAACACCGTCCCCACTGTGAAGCATGGGGGAGGCGGCATCGTGCTTTGGGGGTGTTTTTCTGCACATGGGACAGGACGACTGCATCGGATTAAGGGGAGGATGACATCTTTGGAGAGAGCTGAAACTCCGTATTTCTCAGCGACAGTCCAGAAACCTGTCTGATCTAGAGAAGATCTGTGTGGAGGAGTGGGCCAAAATCTCTCCTGCAGTGTGCGCAAACCTGGTGAACAAATACAGGAAACGTTTGACCTCTGTAATTGCAAACAAAGGCTACTGTACCAAACATTAACATGGGTTTTCTCAGGTGTTCAAATACTTATTTCCAGCTGCATCACACAAATAAATTGTTACAAAATCATACATTTTGATTTCTAGATTTTTCTATTTAGATTATCTCTCTCTCACAGTCGACATGCACCTAGCATGAAAATTTCAGACCCCTCCATAATTTCAAAGTGGGAGAACTTGTAATATACAGTAGCAGGGTGTTCAAATACTTATTTTCTTCACTGTATAAATATAAACACATTTCTTAAATTGTTTTATTATATAAAGTATACGTGCATTTCTACTATGCAGTTTATTATCAGGAGAAGCTTAAAAAATGCTTTAAAACGCCAATTTTTTTTAGGCTTGGAACGCATTATTTCTTTTTCCATTCATTGTAATGGGAAACATCGATTCGGTTTTCGAACAAAGCACTTCTCGAACCGTTTTCTGGAACGGACTGGGGTCGAGAACCGAGGCATCACTGCATATAAAACTGGGTTTTGGGTCCTCCTCGTGTTATTTTACAGTGCGTCAGAGGAGCACAAACAGTGAATAGGTGAGTTTTTCAGTGAATAATGAGGGACAGGTTCTGCGAAGATGGGAGGTTTTTTTTCTTTTGACATTGTTTTGTACAATATAGTCGTACTTTTAAGTAGTAAAAGAATTTTTTTGTTGTCGTTTAAATGGGAAAATTGATTTGATGAAAGAGTAAATTGAGTTTTGAGGTGGGAACAAATGAAACTCCTCAGGCAAGGTATTACCGTTTCCTCGCACCGCCCCCGTGCCAAAGACGTCCACCTGCTCCACCCCCCCCCCCCCCCCACCCGAAAGCTTCCAAGCATTCTCCATGAGGTTCACTCCGGCCAAATCCCGCTGCCGTGTTGGCCGCGCGGCTGGGCTCCGGTCCTTGAAATGGTTTTTGTGTCTCTGCCCAGAAAGGCCTCTGCCGCCGACATGGAAAACCTCTGCGCAACAATGGCCACACACACACACACACACTGGGATAACAGATGTACAGTAGGTTGTTAATGTGTTGCCCCAGACTGCGGATGTCAGGGTTCTGGGAGGGGGGGGGGGGGGCCCCAACCAGAGGTTGGGAAATATTAGTCACGTTTCCACTCAACAGTACGCTTGAGGTTCGGTCGGTCTTTCGCGACGATCTAAACCCCCCCCCCCCCCCTTAGTTACTGTTGCTACGTCCGGCAGGCTGTGTTTGCTCCCTTGAAAATATGACCCCCAAAAAACCATTTCAGGCAGAAGGGAGTGAAAAAGCGAAATTCTCCGATCATAAAAATCCCATTTGAACAGATTCCTCCCCTTATTTTAGAGAAAAGGAAAGCGACGGTGACCTTTTTGAGAACAAGATTTGTTCCTTTTTCCGACTGCTCGATTCATTTGGATGCCATACAAAGTTAGAAACGGTCATTTCTTTGCTTTGCTTTTTACCCAGCAAGTGTTTTTCCAGACTTTTCACAAAAACTCTGTTTTTTTTTTCTTTATATTTATGTTATTCATTTAGTTTATAATTTTATTTATTTATTTTCTATGTATTTACATATTTGTTCTTTTTATTTATTTGATGTATTTGCTATTTACTTACATATTTGTTTTATTTATCGATAAGGAAAGAAGTTCTTCCAAAACATTTATACAAAGAGGTTGCTTTGCTGTCCAGTTCATAGGTTAGGGTTAAAACAGCTCCTTTTTTTTTTTAATATCATAATTCGAAAACATTTTGCTATTTTAAGAACAAGATTTGTTAATTTTTCCGACTGCGAGTTTCGTTTGGAAGCCACACAAGGTTAGAAACATTTCTTTGCTTTGTTTTTTACCCAGCAAGTGTTCTTCCAGACTTTTCACAAAAACAAAAACTTACATTTTTTTTCCTTTATTTTTATTTTATTAATTTATTTTATAATTGTATTTATTTTCCATTTATTTACATATTTGTTTTATTTTTTTTATCGATAACAAAAGAAGTTCTTTCAAAACATTTATATAAAGAGGTCGCTTTGCTGTCCAGTTCATCCTAAAACAGATCCTTTTTTTTTAATATAATTCTAAAACATATTGTACGTATTGCTATTTTCAGTTTTGAGAATCAATACCTGCCTGTTCTTCCCCCACCTCTGGCAGTTCACCACTTATCATAGTTTGTCCCATTTCAAGATGTTTATTGCGCTTGAAATTCTTGACTATTGTTTTAAAAAAAATAAATAAATCCTTTCCAGTCACACATAAAATACTGCAAAAAGGATTCTACCGTCTGTTTCGAATTGGGAATTAAACCTCATCACTTTTTTTTTTGTTGAAAAAAAAAAAAAAAGGGAAGAAAATTGGTTAATTGCTAAGGCTACATCAATTTTTGTAGTGGTATGGTATAATCAGGGTTTTTTTTGGGCCACCTCTGGCTCTAAATCTCGAACATCATGAAAACTGTTATTATCTGACCAGCGACGCACTAGTTGGGTTATTTTATAACTGCAATTGCAGTATCGGAAACAGTCGGACGTCACGGCGAAAACTGCAAACGCGTACACTTTCCTACAGCCGACGTGTGCGTCGCGGGGATTTCGGTCATTTTCCGACATCTGTCCGTCTGTTCTCTACTGCTTGTCCTCACGAGGGTGACGGGTGTGCGCGAGCCTTTCCCGGGTGACGCGGTCACGGGGAGAACGTGCACGCCCTCCACACGGGAAGCCCGCAGCCCAGATTTGAACCCACGACCTCTGAGGGGAATGTGCGTTGATGGCCCACAGGTGTCAAACTCAAGGCCCGGGGGCCAGATCCGGCCCGTCGTGTGATTTTATGTGGCCCGCAGAGGCTGATCGTGTGTATCAACTTCCATGATTTTTTTTTTTTTATCAAATCTGTACCAAATTGTAACTTTGAGATATTACAAGCATTTTTGTGTTACCATCCATCTTCTACCGCTTCTCCGGGTCGGGTCGCAGGGGAAGTAGCTTCAGGAGGGATACCCACACTTCCCTTTCCTTAGCCCCTTCTTCCAGCTCTTCCGGATGGGCGTTCCCAAGCCAGCCGAGAGACAGAGTCTCTCCAGCGTGTCCCGGGTCGTCCCCGGGGTCTCTTTCCAGTGCGACGTGCCCGGAACACCTCACCAGGGAGGCATCCAAATCAGATGCCCCAGCCGCCTCGTCTGGTTCCTCTCAATGCCGAGGAGCAGCGGCTCAACACTGAGCCCCTCCCTGATGACCGAGCTTCTATCTCTAAGGGAGAGCCCGGACACCCTGCAGAGGAAACTCATTTCGGCCGCTTGTATCCGGGATCTTGTTCTTTCGGTCACGACCCACAGCTCGTGCCCATAAGTGAGGGTAGGAACGTAGATCGACCGGTAAATTGAGAGCTTTTTGCGTTACCAAACGACAATAGCTGGAAAACCCCATTCCCCTAGATTTCTCATTCCAGAAAACTAGTTCAGAAATTTCATGTGCAAATATGCTGAGGCGATGAGTTTGACACCCCTGCGCTAACCGGTCGTCTACTCATTTTGAAATCGTTAACTAACTTTTGTGAATGATCAGAACGGTCGCCTCTGCCTGAGTTCAAGTCAAGGAAAAAAAAAAAAAAAATCCTCATATTTTCCCTCTTCGGTTTCTGTTCTTCTGTGCTGGCATCACACACTGAAAGCCCAATAAAAGATCTTCCGATGATCATCACTCACGATTATCACTCACGACATAACTAAGTCATGGTGATATCGCAAATCATCGTGGCGGACGAAGCGTTAAAATGGAAAGAGTGCGCTCATGACAGCGTGAGTGTGTCAGTCTCGAGCGAGAGAGAGAGAGACAGTCTCTTGACTATGACCCCCGCAGGCTGCCACTTGGCAAGCGACGACCTGGCCGCTCGCCACGTCAACCCAACGCCTCAGGCAACGTGCAGCTCGCCTCGTTCGCCGCCGAGCCGGGGAAACGCGGCCCCGCCTCCGGGCACCATCTGCTCCGCAACAGCAGCCGCTAGTGGCCGGATAAAGACGTGATTCATTCATAGAAAAGAAAGGGACCCAAATACAAACCCGGGCCTTGGTAATTCTTCCACGTCACGAGACTGTCTGTCTAGAACTTCTGCCTTTGCCTGTCTAGTAAGTTTGCTTGTTTGTGCAGTGATTATAGTCTAGCCCGGTATAATGCCCTCAGTGTACTGGCCCAAGTATCTTGAAAAGTAGCGAACAACCAACGGTCTCACCGTCGTGATTACCTTCCAGAACCTCACACCACTCCAAAAAAAAAAAAACCCATACAAAATATGCACATGAAGTGCAGGTTTTAGTCTAGTCTACTTGGACTTGGCGTATTCACATACTACAATGTAGCATCTGTGACTTTGACTGAAGGAAACGGCGTGTAGAGTGATGCTGAAGTCAAGGAACGAGTGGGGAGTTGGCGATTGTTGGCCTTAGGATAGTTGGTCCTCTAGCAATTAGCTGTCAGTCATTCCAATACCTTTGGGCACAAGCTCAACCGTGCAGCTTTGTCACGCGTTTATTAGCTTGGTTTTTTTTTTTGTTCACTAGAGCAATTTAAAGTGCACCAGCGTCCACCTGTGAAGGAATCACAACTTGTTTTGAGAAAAAGTGGTAGGCTATAATAAATTACCGTAATTTACGGCTTATAAACCGCGACTTTTTTCCACATGCTTTCAACCTTGCGGATTATGCGGTGATGCGGCTAATTCGTGCAATTTTTTTTTTTCTAACGGCCGCAAGGGGGCACCCGAGCGGAAAAGGTAAGAGTGAGATGGGTGGAATATATGTGCCGAGGAAGTTACTTTTACCGGTCCGGCCCTGTTAGCGTTGCGCTAGGGTGCTACTGCTATGTATCAGTGATTTTTTTATCAGTATGTTTTTGTTAACTGGCCCTGTTAGCGCAGCGTTAGCGTGTCGGCGCTAGCGTTAAACTCTCTGTGTACCGTCTTCCTTGGTAAACATCCCGTGTTTCAACGTGGGCACTTGCGGCTTTTACACGGGTGCGGCATACGTACGTACTAAATGGTATTTCCCCGGTGAGGCTTATAACCAGGTGCGCCCTGTAGGCCGGGAATTACGCTAGCTAATGATATTTACTTAGCAATCGAGGCGCAGTTGTGTAAGACTGTTCCGCTTTGCAGTCGATACATGACTCTTTTATTTCGCCACTGGCGGGTTTTGACACAGCTTTTGTACCGTACCTCGTTATATTGTGCAAAGAACCGAACGAAGTGGCCCAGTGAGCGTAAAAATCGCCAATAAACCGAACAACCTAATTAGGCTAGCGAGCATGTTTTGACCTCCTTTGAAACGCCGTTCATATTGTTAGCAAAGGCCCGTCCGGGCCGCACGTCCGTCCACCTACGTCAGATTTGGAGGCGCTCGGTCGCGATTGCGCCGAGGCGCCGCCGGGGCTAATGAGCGGCGGCGAGGGCTGCTTAATCGAATCAGACCACGGGCGGGGCACAATGCTTGGCGAGTGCGTTCCTCCGCAGCTGTGGGCCTACGTGAGCTTCTGCAGGAACGCACTTCATCTCTGAGAGGGGGGAGGTGGACTCTCCCTTTTATCCTTGCCCTCACTCCCCCCTTCCTCCCCATGTGCACCTACTAATACACTCTTGACTGTGCCCCTTTTTCTTTTGCTTTTTGGGTGAACGCTATCCTTCCGAGCTTTCCCACGTCGCCATCTGCCAGCCCGGGTCTCGGGCCTCGCTCGGCATTTGAGATACGTCAGCGGAACGAGAAATACGAGACTACGGATTTGACTTGATCTAATCCGTGCGTGGATTTTTCCGGATTCTTTTAAGCATCCCTAACTTTACTGAGTCTTTACTTTACTGACACCTTCTTCCGCCACCACCGCACATCTGAAAAACTATTTAACTCTCCATCCGGGAATTAAAAAGAAATGCATCCATCTATATGCTTGTGTGGGGCGTTAAATTTACCCACAATCCCGCTCTGTGGTACCGAACATAACACGTCAAAAAACATATTTGTCTGAACAAATATAGTTAGGTGAAATGCATGTATAAGAGTAAAAGTTAAAATGTTATACATCCCAGTACAGTATAATGCAATTGTACTTTTATTATTTTAATTAAATCTTGCGCCGTCATTGCTAGCAACCGTTTCTTGCTCGGCGACTGTTCTTGGTTCTGATTCTCGGTTCTGATCTTCACGTCTCAAAAGCGTTCAGTCAACTGACCGTCCTGTCGTACTTAGAGCGGCTCCAACCACCCGAGACAAATTCCCTTGTGCGTTATTGACATACTTGGCGAAATAAAGATGATTGTGATGATGATTGATTCAAAGGTGAATGTTGCCAGAATCATAAATGAAGGCTTAAAAGTCTGAAGCGTTTACTTAAGTCCTGAAATAAATCATTTATACTGACTCGGTAACATTCCAAAGTAAGACCGCCATAAGGTCACAGATGGTGCCGAGCATTCACCACAAGACAGGAGAAGCATATAAAGAAAGCAGGTGACTCAGTACCGTGTAGTACAAGTCCAAAGTAGCAGCTGACTCGCATTTTGCGATTCAGCAGGTGCACTTTTTGGCAGGCGACGCCGGGTGTCAAGTCTACAACGGGCGTCGGAAGAGCACCGCTGACCTCTGCTGGTTTAGCACTACCGCCACCGCCACCGAGAAGTTCAAATTGTTTCCTTGCGGCATTAAATAAAATAAAATGGTGTGAACTGATCTATATTTGAACTCTAAATTCCTTTATTTGTTCCATGAGAAATTATCTTTGTTTTTTTTTTTTTAGCATTTTTCCGAGCTGCACTGCTACTTTTTTTTTTTCCAGACTTAAGCTTCTTTTGTACGGAAGGGTATTGCTGCCACACCAAAAAAAAAAAAAAAAGGTCACTATCACGTTATAACATGATTATTTTCTTGTCATAACATTGTGCTTATCATGTTATAACGATGTAGCGACCCTCTTTTTTTTTTTCTTTTTTTTTGGTGTAGGTATCTCTGTGTTACCATCTTGTGGAAAAAAAAAGGGGATGTGCGTCAGGATCAGTAAGGTTAGCAAATCATCTATATGAGCAATAAATACAGATGTATGAGTGATATGCATTTTATTCGCTAAGTTTGTAATTTATGTCAACACGTCAAGTTCATGTTCTTCAAAATAAAAGATCAAGTATCGTGCAGACGTGTCATTTAGCATTCTTTTTAAGTTGTCACTTTGAATGGAACAATGTGTCCCATTTAAAAAAAAAAAAAAAAAAAAACATTCAGCAAGTGCTCATAAATAGATAATCAACAGCTAATTTTTTCCCCCGTGATAGAAATCAATAAATGTGCAGAAGTTGAGCACACATTACACAAAGTTTGAGAAAGTCTGACCCTGAGTTTACTTCAGTCTTCAAACTACACCTCAAGTTATGAAAACTCGTCTTTACCAGGTGCTCTGATGTCTTGTCAGTTGAAAGAAGGCGTGGTCACAGGAAGATGGGCGGGACGGCGTTGGCGAGGTCACCCGGGCCGTCTCGAGGGAATTGGCCCGAGAAGGGTTTCTCTTTGGTCGGCGCCGAGACGTACCACATGACTACGCCCGTAGGGTTCACCGACACCACAAAGCTGCTCGAGTCTTTGAGCGTCAAGCTTTGACCGGAGAAGACGTCTTGTACCTGAAATATGACCACGTGAAAATTCGTTATGTGGATGAGACGAACCATTAGCGCTTCCTGTAGCATAAACGTAACCAAAATTTTATCCATCATATCTACTGTAATGCCGGGAAATTTTGACATTAACGTAGAGTATGGCGTCAAGATCTGTGGATGGGGTCACAATCTGTGTAGAAGCCGTAAGTTTTCTACTACAATAAGAGCGTAATGTGAAAACGCGTGGGCTTAGCATAGACCTCTGTGGTACGCAGCATCTTTCTACAGGCTCTCGTTATTCGACGGAGTTCAGTTTGTAGAGCAGTGATGAAAGTCGCATTTGCACAAGTCAGAACATGCTGCAGTTGACCAACTAGCAATGCTAACACAGAAGCCATGATTGAAAATATTTGTATGCGTGCACATAAACGCCATACATATTCATCCATCCATTTATCACACAAGTACGCCAAAACAAACCTTGTAGCGACCCGTGGTGTAGTTCAGCTCGCCGAGGGACGTTCGATAGCGGTACGGCATGTCATCGCGTCGACTGAAGAACGCCAGGGCGCTGGCGCCGTTCGACAGCGGCCGCCAAAACACCTCGACCCCGCTCTTCTCCTAATGCGGAGCAACGCGGTCGGTAAAAAAGGTGATTTTATGAAATCCAGCAAAGGGAGCTGAAATTAATTTGCGTCACACCTTCAGGATGCGTCTTCCCTGGAGGCCCAGGGCGTCCTGGTTGATGCCGATGGCCATTTTGTTCTGCAGGATGCTGCGCGCCCCGCTGCCGACGGTGCGGAGATCGTTGGACATGAAGAGGGGGGCGGCCATGATGGCCCAGAGAGCCATCTGGGACCGCGACTGCTCCATGCTGAGCCCAAAGTCACCAATGATCAGCTGCCAGGACACACATTTTTTCCATTCATATTCAGCGAAACCCCATTTATAACGAGGGATCTTTTCCAAATCCAATGAGAAAGTTTGACATGAAATACAATATTCCAATACTCTTGTGTGTTTTATGTATTTGTGTATTATACGTCAGCAAATGTAAATGTCACAAACCATATCGGGGTCGTTCCACCTCCCGGGACCGGCCGCGGCGGTCAGGACCTCCTGATTATCGAAAAACCAGTCCACAATGTTGAGCACGCTGTCCCACGAGTCCTGGATGTCGTCGTAGTTACGCCACAGGTTACAGATCTCGGCCAAAAGACCGTAATTCACCTAAAACATGTCAAGTCTTAAAACAAACTGCAAAGACCGTGAAACCCGGGACAACGGGATTACGATACCTTGGGCGGCAGACCACCTTGGTAGGCGGGCCAGCTGCAGGAGTAGCCAATAGGACGGCCCGTGGCGTTTAGAGCCTTGGACATGCGGGGGTAGCCTGTCCAGGGGAGAAACAGAATCTAACGAGATCTGCAGTGAATGCCCCCCGACACGATAGATCCGGCGTTAACTGTGCTGAATTGGGGATCGGCGCAAAACTCCGTACCTTGCTCCTGCTCCGTGGCGTTGGAATAGCAACCGTCCAACTTTAACATGTCCACCTCCCAGTCGGCGAAGGTCTGAGCGTCCACCTCAACCTTATCCAGCGGCGTGCCAGGGTAGCCCCCGCAGGTGTGGGCGCCCATGTCGCCGTAGATGCCCAACTTGAGGCCCCGGTCGTGCATGTAGCGCGACAGCCGGCGGATTCCTCCCGGGAACCTGCGAGGGAGGACGCGGACGAAACAGACATTTGGAGAACGCCGCAATTTTTCTGCCGTAACAACGGGCAACTTTGACAGCAATGACGAGGAAAAATCTGTGGACTCGGTCGGGCGCTGCACGGAAGCCACAACTTTTCCAATACAGTTCCGAGAGTATATTTTCAAATGATGTGGACTTTGTATCCCGTTCTTGAGCCGTCGCCTTATCGTGGTGGAGGGCTTTGTGACCCTAAGTTGTCTGGGGTTTCTAGCCACATGGCAAACAGGTTCTAGATACGATACCAGACAAAACATAGCTAAAAGACCTCCAAGGCCAGGGTTTGCCAGAATTTTTTACCCCAAGATCTACTTTTCAAGCAGCCAGATTGATGACGCTCCCAAACCGTTTTAAGGTTAATGTACGCCTATATTTAAAATACAGAATTAGCTTTTCTGTGCACTGTATTGTCTGTGCTTTCATCCTCGATCATGTTGTGCCAAGGTGGAATTTTAAAATGACACACCATCTCATCCTGGATTTTCTACTTCGGCTTCAGACCAGACCTTTTCCACTTGAAAAGAGATAATCTCGTCCAGTTTAACCACTTTTTCTTCGATTATTCACGTACTCCGACAGCCGTTGCATCTTGAAACAACAGCATTTATTTTTTAACTTTCTCCATTAATATCGAAAGTAAACATAAGCAGCACGTCCAGCTCATTTTTGCTCTACGTTGCCCAGACTGTGTTGCTAACTAAAGCAGCGGAGGTGGACGCTGTCATTATAAAACGCATTGATGGGCTGCGTAAGTACTGTAACATTTGTAATCACGAGTGTACATCTTTAAGAGCGGGTGTTAACACTGGAACATTGGCTGACGTCTTTTTTTTTTTTTTTTTTGCACGCCGTCCTACGATTGACCAAGACTGCCTCGACTGGTCCATCGCAATCGACCCATTAAGCACCCGTGGTATAGACAAATTGATTCAGGTTTTCCTTCCCCACCAGCCCCCCCCCCCCCCTCGATGGAGCCAGGCCTGAATGTGGGTGGTCTGCACCTGTGGTGCTCGGCCGGGCACAGCCCGAAAGGGTAACGCGGGTCCCCCTCCCCATGGGTGCAATGTGAGCTGGGCAGTAGCCGAAGGCGGGGACCTTGATCCGAAACCAGCTACCCATATTCATGTTCACATGATCTCATTGCCTGGTAAAACTGCCGCCGCTTTGTTTTTATTGTCCCTCACATGACCGCCACACCTTAAGTCCAACACTCATTGACCTCCGGGATTACGTGCGCTTCGAATTTGCGCGTTTGCCGTGCGAAGGCGCGCACCTCTTCGGGTCCGCCTGGAGCCGCCCCCGCTCGTCCCGCTCCATGGACGCCCAGCAGTCGTCGATGTTGACGTAGACGTAGCCCAGCTCCCTCCAGCCGTCTTCTGCCAGCCTGTCGGCCATGTCGGTGAACAGTTTCTCGCTGGACGGGGAAGGCGTGCGCGCTGTGTTTAGAATCTTTATCAGACATTCAAGTGAATGATTCCAAATTGGACCAACTTGCCTGATGCAGTTCTTGGGGTCATGCTCACAGTCGACGTTGCAGCGGAAGCGTTCCCACGCCAACCAGCCCATGGGAGGGGTCCGCATCAGGCCGTTGTCCAACGTCTCAGCGGCTACGATGAACCCCGATACCAACACCGCTGCCGTCCAAATCATCCCTGCGGAATTTAGTATTTCATTATGAGCCGCTCGCATTTTAAAATAACAATCAGGACCCCGCGCTGCCACGCACAGTAGGTTAAGTGAAGGCTGGAAATTGCCCATAGGTGTGAATGCGAGTCCGCAAAGCGTCAGTGAGTATAGCGTCAAGCACTCACGTGATCCTGGTGAGGATAAGCGGTGCGGAAAATGGATGGGTGGGTGATTGCAACAATAGATCTTGACGTCTGGAGTTATTAGTATTTAAAAAAAAAAAAAAATCTTCCTTTACCCAGATAATAACGCTCTGTTTTGGTTGACATATATCTCGAACAATCACATGTTTTACTACTGTGGTCGCGATTTATGGAACTATAAAGCAGTTTTGTATTTAGGATAACATCGGCGGTAGGATTATTAGCACCACTATTTACAATCACAAGGATATTGGGGTTGGTAATAATTTTTTTATACAAGCAACATTGAGAGACAAAATATGAATGTCACCGTTTCCAAAGATTAGCACCACCAACACTCACCTATTAAAGTGTTTCATTTTTGTGTCTGTGTATAATTAAGCAACATGACGAAGCCGCACGAGAAGCAAAGACAATTATGATACAATTCAGTGTATCTTTTGAAGCCGAAATTAAATTTTTATGCTAAGGTGATTCACAAGATCATACAAATATTAAATAAGCGAGTAGGAATTAAAACTCGCCCTGAACAGCACCTTGCGGGTTTTGAAAGAGTTATTGAACACAAAATTGCACTGCGATGAATTGAATTGGAAAAACAACAAGCAACAGTTGACGGTAGAGGTTGTCCTGTTGAGTAAAACGAAAACTTACCGACTCTACGGTGGCGTTGAATTTAAACTTGAACGAGAAGGAAATGTCACGATTAGGTTCAACGTCGACTCGTCTTTTCGGCAATTCAAGTAAAAGAAGAATAGAGTAACCTTCTATCTTCTTTTACTTTTCTCCTCTTAATTTTTTTTTTTGGAAACACGGAAGTAAAGGTCACGTGACACAGCCGGGGTCAGCTGACCATCGACGAGTCAGCGTTTCCTTGGTGGTCATGTTTATGGCGTTTTGGCGCACTCTAGAGGCGGAAGCGTGTATGACACCTCCTCGTTGACATCCATCCATCCATCCATTCATTCATTCATTTTCCTTGCCGCTTATCCTCACGAGGGACTGCTGGAGCTTATCCCAGCTCTCAACGGGTAGGAGGCGGGGGTACGCCCTGAACTGGTCGCCAGCCAATCGCAGGGCACATAGAGACAAACAGTCGCACTCACAATCACACCTAGGGGCAATTTAGAGTGTCCAAATTAATGTTTCATGTTGTGGAGAACATCTAAACTCCCCATAAGCAGGTCCGGTATTGAACCCTGGACCTCAGAACCGTGAGGCCAACGCTTTACCAGCTGACCCACCGCGTCGCCCTGACATCCATCAAGTCTCTAAAAAAAAAAAAAAAAAAAAAAATAAATAAATTTTGATTTATAAATACTTATTCTGATGAAATCCACCAGTAATTTTTCTATTGAAATTATTTTTGGGAAGAATCAAAACTTTTTTTCTTTTTTTTAGCAAACTGGATATTAAAAGTCTACACACCCTTTTACAAATTTTTTAAAAATGAGATCGAGATAACTGCTTTTCCCACGAATATTGCGACCAATAAACTGTACAACTCGTCTGAAAAGAAAAGAAAATATTCCAGAGAGGGGAAGTCAGAATAAATCACTCAGATGATGGAGTTGCACAAGTGTGCACACCCTCCCATGAATTGGTATGTGGCTGGGTTCCGGATGAACCAATCACATTCAAATCCACACCTGCTCCCGTGTACAGTGGAGTGCCACTGATGAGCGCAAAATAAAGTTTCGCTGTTCTTGTTGGCTTTTCCTGACATTTTGTCATCAGGTCTTGAAAACACCCATCAAGCGTCTTATTTTTCTAATATAACAATAACCTGCCATTTCATGAGCAATATGGAGATTTTTTTTTTGATTAAATATGCACCGTAGTAGCAGGTTTTATTATTTTTTTTAGAACTCCGCTGCTATTGTTCTGAACACAAACACGATGAGAACTCAAACAAGAAAGATAATTATTTAGCATGATTTGAAAGAGCAAAAACGCGACCTGATTGGTGGACTGCCGGTTGGCGTCCTAACGCAAATGTTTGCGGACGAGGACGAGGACGAGGACGTTGGTCCCTTTGGCGCTGAACATTAACTTCGCAGATCGATCGGCGGGCGGCAAAGAGAGCAGACGGACAGTAACGCCGATTAGAAAATAGATGCAAAAATACGTGTGCTTTTCTTTGACATATTTCTTTGGGAATATGCTTTTTTTCTAAAAAAAAAAAAAAAAAAAACACTTAATTGGGGAAAAAAATGTTCCCTGTTAAAAAAAGATTTTTAAAAAATCCCAAAATGGTTTTTTTTTCCTTTAAAAAAAAATTTAAAATGTCGATAATTGCTTCCCCCTCAATTCAATAAATGATAATTTGAAAAGATATACAACGATAACTTCTTTCATATCATACTCTGTTCACCCTGTCGAGCGGCTCCAGTAGAACAAATGTTTACAAATTGTGCTTTTGCCCCTGAACAAGACTTTGCACCCATCAGACTTGTTTGTCTGTTTTTTTTTTTTTTTGGGGGGGGGGGGGCGAAGTCACACGGGACAAATGAATTGATTGGCTGCTGACTCGAAAGCGTGATAAGAGAACACGCGAATCAAAGTTCTCCAATGTCTTGGTTCGTCTTCACGTTTTGTGGGGGGTTCCCCCCCCCCTCAAAGATTCTAATTTTGAAAACAGAAATTAAGGGTGGTGCATTTTTCAATGTTATCATGAATTAAAAATTCCCGCACAGATGTTCACAAGAAACACGGAAGTCGACGCACTAGACTTGCCCTGGCGGGCCGCAAAATCCGTGGAATCGCGTGGGCGGGCCAGATCGGGCCCCCGGGCCTCGCGTTTGACACGGTAGCGTAAAGCGCCCTTTTGACATCCTGACCCGTGCGGTGATTGGCCGGCGTCCTATTTGGTCACGGCGCAACGTTTGCGGTACGTTTTGCGCTGAGGAAAGCGAGGGCACATCTTGCTCGCTGGCATCAGGGCTTCGCTCACCGCATGGAGACGTCCAAAGCAGCCTTCCTGCTGGCAGCGCTCGTCTGCACCGCCGGTAAGAGCGCAAAACAGATTTTTACCTCATTTAACCAATTTTTTAGAAATGAATAAAATAAAGGGAATGTTGCATTAACTCTCTTTCAATTGTGTCCATGTCAGATTTAAGGAAAATAGTTCCACTTATACTATTTGGCGCAAACGACAATTCAAATTGTGTGAAACATGACAAATGAAAAAAAATACATTTCTTCCTTTTGAAAACAACAATTCTATTACTTTTTTTTTAAATCCTTGTATATTTAATGTTAAAAGAATTTTTTTTAATTAAATACTGTCAACATTTTTGAACGTATGCTGTCTTTTAGTTTACTAATTACCTTTTTTTTTTTAGACAAGAACCAGTTTGTATAAATATTTTCTTTAAATTATAGGATTTTTTTTTTTTTTTTTACAAAGAAAATCTTTTTTGTAATGCAAAGTCCTGAAAAAAATATGCACCAATTATTTTAAGGAATTTTTATATTTCCTTAAAACAACATCTTTTTATTTAAAAAAAATACATATTTTTAAACAGACGTATTTCTTTAAACCATCTCATTAATTTGTGTACATCAGGGGTGTCGAACTTTTTGGTTTTTTTTTTTGGTCCCGGCCCACATTGCGGTTCCGGTTTCCCTCAGAGGGCCGTTATGACTGGCAAACAATACAAATATTTAATCATCCCATCGTGTTTACATCATCAATTTATGATCCACTTTTGGAATCAGAAATCCAGGCTACTGTCTTTTTCAACTATTCATGTCTGGGAACACAAAAAATGCTTGTAATATCTCAACTTTATCATTTATGATATATGACCATTTTTGTACAATTTTTTTACAAGAATAATTGAAATTGACACCCTGGATTTGGCTTCGCGGGCCACATAAAATCATATGGGCGGGCCGGATCTGGCCCCCGGGCCTTAGTTTTGACACCTGTGGTCTACATATTTATTTATCGGCTTTGATAGCCACGTAGTGATATGGATTCTGAATTCATTTATTTTGGGGTTTATTTATCCTATGATGAAACAAAAAGTCTTTTGTGGTGCGGGCTCCAAATTCTGCGAAGATTGAGTTATGAGTATCTATAATGCTATGTCATATTCATATCTTGACATACTCGAAATTTTTTGTTTGTTTCATTGAATGTTGCACGCGCGTGTGCGTCCAGTGAGGGGCAGCGAGAACGCGAGGGGCTACACCAAAACCGACGGCGCCTGGCTCATCTCCATCAACAAGCGCATGTACGCCACCAACACGGTGGAGGAGTGCGCCGCCAAATGCGACGCCGAGACCAGTTTCACGTGCAGGTTGAGCTCATTTGAGAAATTCTCTCCGAACGTTTCCCCCCCCCCCCCCCCCCCCGTGTAAATTTGTGAATGTTCTCTCAAGTTCGAGGAGTCGCGATTTTGGAGATTTTCTGGGAATGGATGAGAATTTCTCCCAAATTCGGGAATCTTCTCGCAGAAATTCAGGAGGGCCCTCTCGTAAATCTGAGTTTGCTCTCACCCCATTTCGGGGAAACAGACTGTCAGATTGTCCTCGGAATCATCCATCCATCCATTTTCTTTGCCGCTTATCCTCACGAGGGTCGCAGGGAGTGCTGGAGCCTATCCCAGTTGTCAACGGGCAGCCTGAACTGGTCGCCAGCCAATCGCAGGGCACATCCAGACAAACAGCAATCGCACTCGCAATCACACCGAGTGTTTAATTAATCCGCCCATCAATCTTTTTTCTTAGCCACTTATCCTCACAAGGGTCGCGCGGAGTGCTGGGGCGTATCCCAGCTGTCAACAGGCAGGAGGCGGGGTACACCCTGAACTGGTCGCCAGGCAATCGCAGGGCACATAAAGACAACCAACCAATCGCACTCACAATCACACCTAGGGGCAATTTAATGTTGCGTGTTTTTGGGATGTGGTAGAAATGGGAAAACAGGTGGGGGCCGGGATCAAACCCAGGTCCTCAGAACTGTGAGGGCAACGCCTTACCAGCTGTTCCACCATGCCACCCGTCGGAAACATTTTTTGGAATATTCTCCAGAATTTTGAAATTGCTCTGGTTTAGGGAACGTCTTCAAATGTTTGGGAACGTCCATCCAGCCATTTTCCAAGTCGCTCATCCTCACAAAGGTCCACAAAAAAAAAAAAAAAACTTTCTTATTTTCTTAAATTTGGGCAAATATTCGGGGGAAGGTCTTCGCAAAAACGTTTTGTAACGTCAGGCCATATTTGTGAAATGTCCTCGTGCAATTTTTCATGGCGTGATCTCACACAAATGTGTGAAATGTCCCCTCAGGTCCTTCATGTATGTGGAAAAGGATCAAGAATGCTGGACGGCGGGAGCGAACTCCAAAACAGAGTCGGTCCTGCGCAGGGCCAGCACCACCTTTTATGAAAAAGAAGGCAAGTTTGCATTTTCCACGGAGCCGCCCGTTCGGTTTTTCTACCTCGGCCTAAACACGTAGATAAAAACAAAAACAAAAAAAGCGATCCCACTCGAACGTGTTTTGGGATGGGAGCAGCGCTAAAACATGCAAAGGAGGTCAGAGTCCGCGTTCAAAACCCGAATCTCACAAGTGGCAGGCAGCCAGGCTGACCACCGGTCAATCCGTTACGTTTATTATCAAATCCTTCAAGATTTTTAATGCCATTTTCACGTGAAGGTCAATTTTAAACTAAACAAACCCCTTAAAAGTGATAAATAACTCAATAACTAAATAAACGACAAAAAACAACTAACAAACAAATAAATAGTCAATTAAATGGATAATGGATCAGAAAATAAATAAATAAACCGCCGATTAAATGAATAAATAAATAACCAGATAAATAACCAGATAAATAAATAAACAAATTGGAAAATAGACAGACAGACAGATAGATAGATAAACCAATAAATCAATAAATACATTTGAAAATACATTAATGGCTAAATCAATCAGTCAATCAATCAAATCAATAGACCTTTGGGAAAAAAAAAAAATCAATATGATGACCATAAATAAGCACATTTTCATGAACTAATGACAATTTTGTCAAAGTATTTTGAGAACAAAAATGGCAGATCGTTACAACAAAACTGTAAGCTGGATTTTTGAGGGAAAAATTGCAAAGACAAAATAAAAATGGAACTGCCCCCCCCCCCCCCCACCAACACAAACCGTATCATTGTTATGTTAAGTATTATGACTTTTCATATCCATGTTGATATATCATATATTTCATTTCCTGCTCTCGCAGCTTACCTCCTGGAGTGTGCGAACGGGATCGGAAAGGACTACAGAGGAACGAAGGCCAAAACAAAGTCCGGAAAAACGTGTCAGCGATGGGACGCCAAAGACCCGCACAGGCCCAAGTAGGCGGCGTCGTTTCACCTCGGCGACATTCGGCCACATACGTACAAACAATAACGGACGATACCCGTCTCGGGTTGTTTCGCAGCGTGACGCCAGAGGGCAACCCCAAGGCAGACCTGGAGTCCAACTTCTGCCGAAACCCCGACGAAGACGTCGGCGGGCCCTGGTGCTACACCACCGACCCAAACACCCGCTGGGAGCACTGCAACGTTCCCAGCTGCACGGGTGAGAGCTCGCCAGGTGGTGGAAATGATCAATTATGCAATATTTAGATATATATATATATTTGCGTTCATTAAAATGTATGCTTCACGTACGACGCTCACAAAGAATTCCGTTTCCCCCCCACCAGACGACTGTATCCACTGCAACGGGGAGAACTACCGAGGTAAGGTCTCCGTCACCGAGAGCGGCGTCACCTGCCAGCGCTGGGACTCGCAGGAACCTCACAACCACGGCTACAACCCCAGCGCGTGAGACCCCGAGGAATCCCTCATCGTCTTTCAAAATCGATCGATTCCCAACTGCGTGCGTTCAACGCCGCTGCCGTGCCACCTCCAGGCTCCCGCAAAAGTACCTGGAGGCCAACTACTGCAGGAACCCGGATGGAGACCCGAAGCCGTGGTGCTTCACGACCAACCCCAACAAGAGATGGGAGTTTTGCTCCATCCCTCGCTGCAGTAAGACCTATGAGGGGCTGTCGAGGACATCATTCAGGATCACATCACACACACACACACACACAGTACTCAAACGTGGTTTTTCCTTTCGGCATATGACACGAGCCTGAATGATGTCCCTGGCAGCCCCTCGTAAAGTCACATCACCCCTTGCAGTGAGTGAACTCTTTGGAGAAGGCTTTAAAGACGTTCTGTGTCTTCGCCAGCCTCGGAGACTCCCACCGTGGCCCCAGAGACCTCCTGCGCCACCGCCGAGGGCAGCGCGTACCGGGGAACCATCGCCGTGACCGAGTCCGGCAAAACGTGTCAGAGTTGGTCCGCCCAGACGCCTCATAAGCACAACCGCTCGCCTGAAAACTACCCCTGCAAGTGAGGCCTTTAACCCAAGTGGAACTGAGGCAATTGGAATCTTATCGGCTATTGAAGAGTTAAACTTTGCGTCCGACTGTTTACTCTGCAAAATGGTCACTCGCGACCAACACTTGGCAACAACAGCAAATCCCACGTGACCACCCCCAAGGGATACACCCACCGGAGACACAAATAAGGGAACTCCACAGCTGATATTTAGAACTGAACACGTTTTTGGGGATTAAAGGGGAAATGTCTTCAACAACCAACAAGAAGCCAATTGCCGACTTTTGGGTTGTCCAGATTAGCATTCCCGGGATGAATGACAACAGCCACAGAGGCAAAGTCCACTGAGACCACAACTCCTTTTGGAAACCCTGTCGCTAAGTTGAGTTTGTCTGTTCACCAAACAGAGGACTGGACAACAACTTCTGCCGGAACCCCGACAACGAGAGGAAGCCGTGGTGCTACACCACCGACCCGAACACGCGCTGGGAGTACTGCAGGGTGCCCACTTGTGGAGATGGACCTGGGCCAGGTTCTTGATAGGAGGTTTCTGGTTTCTGATGTCTCGAGTCAGGCTAATTTGTGTTGGCTTCCTTTCGCAGACGAACCAGTCATTCCCACGGAGGATGACGACTGCTACGTAGGGAACGGGTCCAATTATCGCGGGGTGACCTCTGAGACCATCAGTGGGAAAAAATGCCAGGCCTGGATCTCCATGAGTCCACACAAACACACCAAGACTCCAAGGCAGTACCCCAACGCGTAAGACACGCCTTCTCTGGTCTTTCGGTGTGGACTTTGCATGTTCTCCCCCGTCCTCGCTGACCTACAGTCGGCTGGGATACACTCCAGTTCCCTGCGATCCTGAACGGGCTAAATAGTTTAGAAGATGAATGGAATGATGGGTGGATGGATAGCAGGAGGCATGGATGTCTTTTATTCCATTTTGAAACCTGATCCGAACATAAACGTAATCCTGATCATCTCACTAGACTTCAAATCCTTTGTCCTTGCCGCCGACATGATAACAATCTTTTCCTCCAACAGGGACCTCAAGAGGAACCTGTGCAGGAACCCCGACGGAGACCGAGCTCCCTGGTGCTACACCATGGACCCGAGTGCCCGCTGGGAATACTGCAATTTGGAGAAATGTTCCAGCCGTCCCCCTGTTATTGCGCCCCCCACTGAAGCCACCACTCCCGAAGAAACCTCCACCGAGCCTCCTATCCAGAAAGGTAGAATCCTTCTTTGTTTGCTTCACTTTGTCTGGTTGACTTGGCGTTCATTTTCTGTAGACTGCAAGGTTGGGAACGGCGCCACTTACCGCGGCTCAACTTCGATCACGATCATGGGCGTGACTTGCCAAGCTTGGCGTTCTCAGACGCCCCACCAGCACAACAGCTTCACCCCAGACAGCCACCCGGACAAGGGCCTGGATGGCAACGTGAGTTTGGACTTCCCATTGGACAGCGGAGGGTCTTGCATTCGTTTGGTTTTTAGTCAAGACTTAGCTGACTTAATCCACCCCTTAAAAGCACCACAAATAATATGTATCACCATGATAGAAATCATAGTTCAAAGGCCTGTAATGTCTTCCTTTGCGTGACGAAGGCAGCACTGGTTTTGCGGCAAAAACGTCTCGAGCGAGCTTTCATCGGCGCGCTAAATTTTCTTTCAGCAGCACCGAGTGACACATTGTGTGCTTCACATTAAGTCGGCCTTTTGTCTTGGTTTTCAGAGCTGCAGAAACCCAGACAATGACGTGAATGGCCCCTGGTGCTACACAACGGACCGCAACAAGAAATGGGATTACTGTCAGATCAGTGACTGCAGTACGTAAACCTTCGCAGACGCAAGTCGCCGTGCACGCTGGAAGTTTTTAATCCTTCTTTTTAGACAAGATCCCCACTCTTGCTTTGCAGCAGGCGTGACTTGCGGTATACCCGCCACCAAACCCAAGCGCTGCTACGGTCGCATCGTGGGCGGCTGCGTGGCCAAAGCGCATTCGTGGCCCTGGCAAATCAGCCTTCGGACCAAGTGAGTCGCAACTCCGACGCATGGCAGTGACTTGAGATGAGAAAATTCATCCCTCAAATTAAATTTAAATAAGCAGCATGTCATGCGGTAACCACCCCGTCGTCGGTAGACTCACAGGAGACTCCCAAGGAACTGTGGTCCAAAAAACACAGGAAGTCAGTCATTTTGGGCCATTTCCACGGTTCCTTCAAAGATGAACCGGTTTTGTATGGTTCCTGTAAAATCTGAAGTATGTTTGTGACATTTATGAGAATTTTCCACCTTCTTCCAGTTCAGGAATCCACTTCTGTGGGGGAACTCTGATCCACCCTCAGTGGGTTCTGACGGCCGCACACTGCTTGGAGAGGTCAGACATTTGTATCGGAGACGTGACGCTATTGAAGCGTTGGCTAACAGCAGGATCTTCTTCTTCTTCTTCTCGCAGGTCTAAGCGACCGTCAGCCTACATGGTTGTCCTGGGCGTGCACAGGGAGAATATCCAGGAGGCCTCTGCTCAGCGGAGGGCCCTGGAGAAGCTCGTCCTGGGGCCCAACGGGGCTGACATCGCACTGCTCAAACTGGAAAGGTGACCACAGTCTTGCCAAGTCACCGAGGAAAAAAGTCTGATCTTGCGAGACTTCTTTTTATTTTAAAATAATAATCTAACCATAATTAAGACACACATTCTTGACTTTGAGGCAAAGTCTTATTTTTCTTGAAAAAAGGTTTTTGTTTTAGGGAAAAAAAAAAAAACAACTTGCAATCTTTTGGGATAAGCTGGTCACCCAACTATTTTCCTGGAAATTTACTCATTTCTAGGTTTAAAATGCCATTTACGATATTTTTCGTGATTTTCCTAGATGAAGTGAAGGAAGTAGTACCAGTGAGCCATGTTGTTTATTTCAGGCCTGCAGTCATTAACGACAAAGTCCTGCCAGCTTGTCTGCCGGATAAGGATTACGTGGTTCCCAGTGGAACCGAATGCTACGTCACCGGATGGGGGGAAACTCAAGGTACACGGGTCAGGTCCCGCAAATGTGTCAAGAGGCAAAAATAGCTCCACGAGTGAATGTTGCAGATGGGTAACTCGGCTATCCCTGCTTTTGATTGGAGATCTTTTGAGCAAACTCTTTACTTGGGGTTGGGCGATCAATGCACAAGTCCTGGAATTGGTCACATTCCTCTTCGGTTTTTGTCCACGGTTCCTTGAGACCTGTTGGCGCGCTCTGTTCTGATAGATCATGTCTCCCCAGTTTTAAGTGGATTGGTGACACTAGTATTGGGGTGGAATATGATTTGTAAACTTTCAGGGGCTATTCTTAAAGAAGGGTCCAGAATTTCTTGAAAATTCTGCCCCAAAACCTGTTTGACTAGCAAGATGATATTTTGGTAGGCATGTCTATCATGAGTAGACCCATAAAAGTCTCAAGAAGCCATTCCTGAAAACACGCTGTGACGTATTCATTTGACGGCTGCCGGTTACCAGGTACGGGCGGCGAGGGCATCCTAAAGGAAACGGGCTTTCCAGTCATCGAGAACAAGATCTGCAACCGTCCCTCGTACCTGAACGGCCGAGTGAGAGATCACGAAATGTGCGCCGGAAACATCGACGGCGGCACCGACAGTTGCCAGGTAACTCCGGACCCTCATTGTTGCCGAGAGTCGTTTGAGAGTCAGCGGTTCTCACGCGACGCCCCTGGCAACCCTCTACACCCGCAGGGCGACAGCGGGGGTCCTCTCGTGTGTAAAGCGCAGAAAAAGTTCATCCTGCAGGGCGTCACGTCCTGGGGTTTGGGCTGCGCAAATGCCATGAAGCCCGGCGTCTACGCGCGCGTCTCCAAGTTCGTGGACTGGATTGACCGAACCATCAAAGCCAACTGAAGTCGACAGGAAGTAAAAGAATCGAAGCTTGATTACAGAAGAAAGCAAAGTCAGCCTCATCTCAAATCGTTTCTACGTGACTGTAATAAACACTGGGGATACGCCAAGATTGGTCTTACTGGTTTATTCCTTGAAAGGGAGAAATTTTACACAGCAGACAACACTGGCAAGCAGAACAACCAGAATCCCCTGACAAGCTGCAGTCACACAGGGACTAGGAAGGCATGACAGGAACCTGCGGTAATGACCCACATGCTGCTTCAGAAAGGCAGTGTGATCTTATCACGTGAAGTGTCGACTAGTTTGCGGCATAAATAAATTAAACGGATTCAGGAAAAAGTGCTCAGACACTCGCGGGTTCTCGGTTGGTGGAAATGCTGCCGTTGGTGTTGGGGAGCAGCTTGCTGGACAACTGCTGCTGCTGCTTCTCTGTCGCTTTCTGCTTCATCCTAAACACGACAAAATCCTCATCATGCTCACCAGCGGCAGGGAATTTACACGCACAGTTAGCATGAGCCTCAGCAAGCTACAAAGAACTAGGAGCTTTATCTGGGAACAGGAAACTCTACGTAGGAGTTCGGAACTTTACTCAGGAGCAAAGAGATTCTGAGAAAAAAAACAATTTAACTCAGCAACTACAAACTTAACTTCCTGTGACTCACTTTTCTGGGTGTTCGACATCGTCGATGGTGTCGGGCAGCGGGACTCCGCGGGTTTCCGGAAGCATCAAGACCAAACCGCCGGCCAAGAATGCTAGAAAGCCTAAAAGGGGGAAAAAAAAATTCTAAAGTTTAGCTACTTCAAGCATGCTAGTACGGTGCGCTTACCAAATATGATGAGGGGCAGCTCCAACCAGATGACAGCCAGCCGGTAGAGCAGGAAGGGGGCCACGATACCCCCCACGTCACACAGCGTGGAACACACTGACACACCCAGATTCCTTAAGACAGGGAACTTTAGAAACGTCTCAGCGACCAACAACTTTACCCAGGAAATAAAAACTTTACCCGGTAAGTCGGGAGTTTACTCGGGAATGAAACCACTAAAAGCGAATAAAGACTTGACCTCGGAACCGTGGGGGGGGCGGTCAAGATTACGAGAAAATCAAGTAAATCTCGTAGCTCTAGTGTCAAGTCTCTAACTCCCGTGTAAAGTCCCGAGTTCCCAGATAAAATCTGTGGTTTACTGTGTAAGGCCAGAGGAAAATTCTGGTTCCCAGGTACAGTTCCCAGTTCCTGGGTTAAATCCCCAGCTCCTGGGTAGTTACTACTTCCCGTGTGAGTAAACTGGTTCATTATGTTAGTGGGTGATTCCTGAGTAAGGTTCCTAGCGCATTCGCCATTTCAAGGGAAGGTTTTACCTGAAAAAAGCCTTAAAGAGTTTTGGGTTGAGGACACTCAACTCAAAGAACCCAACAACTAGTAATTTAACTTGAGAATTCAAACTATAAACTTAACCCACTAAGAAGTGCTTTACTAATGAACCATAAGCTTCACCCAGGAACCAATAACTTTATCTGTAAACTGGAACTTTCTCCTAGGAACCAGTAACTTTATTCATGAACTTGGAACTTTACCCGTGACCTAGCATCAGGAAACTTTTAAGTGCGAGTTTTAACGCAAGCAAGTGTAACGCCACCCATTCTTCATTCCGAGAAGTGAATTTGTACTACTCCTGCCTGACTTCTTGAGAGTTGGAGTACACTTGCCGATCAGGCTAAAACCGCAGACTGATAACCTTCTAGATCGTGCAACCTTTGAGGCGTCGGGGGGAGAGATTTACTTCAGCTCCACAAGCCTCGGTGATGACGGTTTCACCTGACAAAAGTCGGGTAGAGTTCAGTGTTGACGAAGACGACCATCTCGAACGTCATGGTGATGCCCAGCCGGCCCACGCACGCCACTGCCGTCTTCAACCAGCCTGGGGGTGCCAGAAGAGTCCTGACCGAGGGTACCTCAAGTCGAGGAAAAACAGATTGCAGCGGCCCTCACCGTCATGCAGAAAGGCGGTGATGAAGCAGGCGGCTCCGGCCACACCGTTGGCGGCGGCGAAGGGGAGTCGGCGGCCCATGCGCTCGATGGTGAAGAGGATGAGGAAGGCGGCGGGGAACTCCACCAGGGCGGAGATCAGGAAGCTGATGTAGACGTTTCCCCCCATGATGCCCAGACGCATGATCAGACCTTGGTAGACCACAGCGCTGGTGAACCTACGACGACATCGCACTGAAGTGATGAGTTTCACCCCTGCGGTGTGTACGCGTTACCTGATGGCGGCGCAAGAGACAGTTGATCGAGAGTTTACAGGCGCTAAAGTTCAGAACAGAAATGACACGTGCCTGGGAGCTAGGTATTAGCTATACGTAGGTATTCAGAATTTACAGTCGCACTTCACTCTCAAACTACACACTTTATCTGGGAACTTGAACTTTTACCTGAGCCCTAATAATGGCAGCAGTGGTCTCCGTGCAGCCAGCGGTTTTAGATTTCTTTGGACTGATCTTTCAGATATGTAATTGACATAAAGCGCGGAACACGGCCCATTCCAGAAGGGTGGAAGAAAAAGTTGCAGAATATTTCCACAGTTGCACATCACGGTTGGGAACGGACCAGTTGTAGCTGAGGATGAAGGTGTGCTTCCTCATTTTGGGTGTCCGGATCAGGTCCATCATGGAGGCTGAGGACGACGAGTCGGCGTTGTCGTCCGTCAGCGTCTACGACGCAGGCAAAGCGAAAGGGGGATGAAAGCCGGATTCGTGCCGCTAATGTCGGACTTGAGATCAGACCTCAATGTTTTTGGACAGGGTCTTGTTGTTCTCCTTGGCCATTGCCTCAGTGATCGCCACAGCTTCGGACTTCCTGTTCTGCGACAGCAGCCATCTTGGAGATTCTGGGATGAACCTACCGGGATGAGACAACAGCAAAGATGAAGATATTTAGCAATTTGCAATATTTGAGGAATATACCACATCGTGAGGTACTTGGAATGGTTAAGTTACCTGTTAATTAACTACATTCACGGTACTAGTTCTTTGGTAAGTCGTTGTTTCCCCGAGTAAAATTCCCTGGGCAAAGTTTCTAGTTTCTGTGTAAAGATCTTACCGCGTAAAGTCTTTAAGTTACGGATAAAGGTGGGCAAGGATAATAGTGTCGGGGTAAAGTTCCCTGTTCGTCGATAATTTAGCACATCTTACCAATAGTACAAGATGTAGAGGAAGTAGGGAACGGTGATGACCACCTGCAGCCAGCGCCAGTCTGTGATGAAATAGGCCAGCAGGGGGAGCAGGAGGAGCCCCACGCTGAAGAACATCTGGTACACGACGCCCACCGTGCGCCTCGACTCCACTCCCACGATCTCCGTGACTGGGAGGGGGAAAAAGGTCACATGTGCGACCGACCTCCGCGTTGGCCAAATCGGACGAAAGCGATCCCGCGCGTTAACGCGTCAATGGCGGAAAAATTATACGGCAGGAAAGGAACTTTCAACGCTTTGTTTTGGTCTTGAAGAGCTAGCAAAGATGGCGGTGTTCGATCTTTTATGTTTTGTTCAGGTTTACATAGAACGTAATCAACTTGTGTCTGACGACCAATTTTAGCAGGGCAACCCCAAAGGGTAGTAGATGACAAAGATTAATGTCGTGTACTGCACGCAAAAGATTCATTTATGTTTTTCAGGCAGGTGATCGCTGCATAGATCGTCCGAATGATGAATGGCTTGCGGTTACAAAGCGATAAATTACACGTTTCAGTTACAGAGCTAGCTAGCAGCATCTCAGGTGCGACCGAAAATACGGTAGCTATCTTCGCCTGTGTTAGTCCGTGCAAAGTTAGCTTATGCCACCATTTCGTGTGCGTACAATTCTTAAATTGCTGAATTTAAGTCTCTGCCTTATGTACCGGTACCAGTTATGTGCTATATTAGCGTGTTATGCTAAGTTCAGTGCTAGGTTATCTTGGTGAGCGCTATGATTTATGGATACTATGTTATTGTATCTGATTTTTAAGTTGTGTCTCCTAACGTGGAGGAAACGTAGGCCGCATATCAAATTTTACATTGCAGATCATGTGCATATATTGTGTCGGTATTATGCATAAGGCTTTAAAATCCATCCATCCATTTTCTTAACCGCTTATCCTCACAAGGGTCGCGGGGAGTGCCAGAGCCTATCCCAGCTGTCATCGGGCAGGAGGCTGGGTACACCCTGAACTGGTCGCCAGCCAATCACAGGGCAGATAGAGACAAACTCACGATCGCACCTTGGGGCAATTTAGAGTGTCAATTTAATGTTGCATGTTTTCGGGATGTGGGAGGAAACCGGAGTGCCCACCCAGAGAGAACCCACGCAGGCACGGGGAGAACATGCAAACTAGGATCGAACCCGGGGCCTGAGAACTGTGAGGCCGACGTTTTCCAGCTGATCCACCGTGCCGCCAAGTCTTTACTTTGCAGTTTTTGTCCACCACAAGACTATTGAAAGCGTTACCCACTCAGCACGTATCCTGCCATCCAGCCACCCTTCACGCCAAAGCCAAAGAGCATCCTGAAGATCAGCATGGAGACGTAGTTGGGCGCCACGGCCACCAGGATCCCCGCCACGCCGTTGAACACGTTGGACATCACGAAGCTCAACTTCCTGCCAAACCTGAGCAGAGAAAACAGCGTGAGGCGGACGCGGGGCGAGGCCGGGCGAGGCGTCGACGGGACGGTCGGGCGCTCGCCTGTCGGCCAGGTAACCGATGGCGATGCTCCCCAGCAGGAAGCCGACGTTGAGCACGGCCTGGAACATGTCCATCAGCCAGGCGTCGTCGCACACCAAGTCAAACTGTTCACAGATGAAAAATCCTTCAGTTATGATTTGATGGCACTACACGAT
This sequence comes from Syngnathoides biaculeatus, assembly GCF_019802595.1. Classification (NCBI taxonomy): domain Eukaryota; kingdom Metazoa; phylum Chordata; class Actinopteri; order Syngnathiformes; family Syngnathidae; genus Syngnathoides; species Syngnathoides biaculeatus. Next base: position 8,376,565 of record NC_084662.1, on the reverse strand, counting down.
ACATTTTTTTCGCTTCGTCTTCGCCTCTAATTCCATTGACAAACAACGCCGCTCAAATCATCTTATTTATTTGTACTGAATGGAAATACCGTCAAAGTACTGAGTTAAAACATGGTAATAACCTCCTGCATGCCGCAACCCAATTTATTGTGCGGCTCCTTTTTGGTGCGTGCAAGATGGCCGCCGGGTGGCGCTATAAGGTAGTCATGCACAGGACCGTGCATAGACATTTTTTGCAGGCAGGTGCTAGAGCCAAAAAAGGCACATAATTGTCAACATCCATCCATCCATCCATCCATTTTCTTTGCCGCTAATCCTCACGAGGGAGCCTATGCTAGCTGTCAGGGTACACCCTGAACTGGTTGCCAGCCAATTGCAGGGCACATGGAGACCGACAACAGTTGCACTCACAATCACACCTAGGGGCAATTTGGAAACTCCCCAATTGCCAACATTATTCACCCAATTATTAAAAATTATGAATGAGGAAAAAAATGGACTGCAGCACTTCCCCCCCCCCCCAATCAAGAGCAATGTGTCAGGTCCTTGAGCACAACTTAGTGGCTACCTGTGCACGTACCTTGTCACGCAGCCAAATGAAAAATTTCAGTGCCTCGGTAACATGCAGAAATAAAAAAATTTCTTGGCCGATAAACAATATATGACGATGCTTGTGTTTCCATATCTGCTGGTTATATCCATTGCTTAAAGTGTTAGGGACATCAATGACATTTTACATTATGTATTAGCATATGCAAGGAAAAGTTTGGTCATTGCAAAAACAAAAAGTATAATTCTCTGATTTATTTTTTTGCTTGTTTCAGGAAAAAAATTATTTTCGAAATCAGGCGCACCTCAGTGACAAAGGACCGCCTCCCCTCGTAGTCGTACTCCCATCCGCCGGCGCAGGGTTTGGTGGGCGTCCCGCTCAGGTCCAGTTTTTGGGTGTCGCAGGCGAGCGTGGCGTTCCAGTCCACGTCGTACTGCTCGCAACTGCTGCGCTGCAGCTCGCCCGACACGTTGACCAGCGGCGCCGTCAGCCGCCGGCCGTCGGCCGGGGTGCGGTCGCACGACACCCTCCACCGCTCCACCGCGCCGTCCCGGCACCAGTGGTCCGGCGTGAAACCCTGGAAGACGATGCCCACGTAGACGCCGGCCCAGGGGACGGACACCAGGCAGAAGAGGGCGAAGATGCGCTTCTGGCAGCCGCCGAACGCGCCGACTTCCTCCAAGATGTCATCGAATGAAGTCATCGCGGGGCGGGGGGGGGGGAGTGGCGAGCGGTCCGCCCCGCCGGACTTTTAAGGGGACGGGTCCGAGCAAAGTTCAGCGGGTTGTGCGGCGAACCGTTAACGTGTTTGCGGACACGCGCTTTCGGGGAGTCACGTGGCCTCGGAAACATCATGTTCAGACACAAACACACGTGGACCTGCTCCACAACTCCAAGTTACGGGGATTTTATTTGAGGCCAGGCATTTATTTGACCTTGGGGGAGGGCGTCCTGTCCAAGGGGGGTGGAAAAAATTGGGGGCGGGGGGGGGGGGGGGGGGTTATTTGAGGTGAGGCGTTTATTTTCTGAAGTGGATGACACTTCACGCACGGAAGACAAAGGGAAGCTTTTCTGCGAGGTGAAGGATTTATTTACTCAAGGCGCTGAAAGGAACAGGTGAAGGCAGAAAAATGGAGAGGGGGGGTAACATGAGGTGAGGCATTTATTTACCTCGAGGGGGGGGGGGGATAGGGCCCTTTTCATTTTGTAAATAGAGGAGACGAGGACCCCAATTCCCTTTTTCCGAAGGAAAGTGTGTTTTAGTCAGGAGAGACATTTATTTACTCTACCTTCATCCATCCATTTTCAGAGCAACTTATCCTCACAAAGGTCGCGGGGAGTGCTGGAGCCTATCCCAGTGGGCAGGGGGCGGGCGGGGTACACCCTAAACTGGTCGCCAGCCAATCGCAAGGCACATGGCACTCACAATCACACCTAGGGGCAATTTAGAGTGTTGCATGTTTTTGGGATGTGGGAGGAAACCGGAGTGGCCACCCGGAGGAAACCCACGCAGGCCCACGGGGAGAACACGCAAACGCCACACAAGCGGGGCCGGGATTGAACCCGGGACCTCAGAAGTGTGAGGCCAAGGCTTTTATCAGCTGATCCACCGTGACACCCAATTGATCACCTGCTTGGAGATTTTATGGGAAGTAAGGCGTTTATTTTGTTAATCGGATGACGTGATCCCTTGTTTTTCTTTTCATTTTGGTGGTGGAACATTAATTTCATCAACTGGACCACATGAGCAAATTTTTTTAACAGGAAAAAGGGGAAATTTGTTTGAGGTAAGGCGTTTTTTTTAATACGGATGCATCACTTTATTACCGTTTTTTTTTTTTTTTTTTTCGAGGGAACAAAGAGGGCTCGTGTAAGTTGAGGCATTTATTTACTCAAGTACGCCTCATTGGCATCAATTTTTTTCCCCTAAAATTAAAAAAAAAGGGACATTTGTGTGAGGTAAGGCCTTCAGCTGCAACCAAGGACAGAGCGCAAAGTTATTTGAGTCCGGTCGGCTTCGAGTGCGACAACTTATTATTTGAGACAGAAATTATTATGTCACACGAGATTCAAATAAACAAAAAAAAAAAAATCCACGAAGATTTTGTGTGAGCCTCAAGCCGTCATTCGGGTGTTTATTCAAATAAAGAAGGCGACGGTACAAGGAGGTTCTTTTAAATAGCAAAAAACGCGCACAAACGTGAGACAACAAAAGCAGGATGATGATGATCACATTTTTTTGTGCTTTTCTCCAGTGCACCACCACGATTTGTCCTCTTTTGAAATCTCCGAAAAAAAAAATTGAAAAAAAAAAGTAGAGTACGTGCGAATCCCCGCGACGACAACAAAGCATTTGACACTACTGGGGGATGCGATGGGCGGGGATGGGTGGGGGTTACAAAAAAAAAAAAAAAGTACCAAACATTGACGTACCGGGCCAGCGTCCACTGTGACGATAACACAGAATTCATTCATCGAAATGACGCCGCTTGAATAAATACTGCTTGAAAAAGAAAAACAACAACAAAATCATTCAAAAACATTTGGCGCCTTCTTAAACGCTGCCGAAGTCGAAAAATCTTTGAAGTATTTTTCCAAGGTGCCAAAATGATTTGCTCAAGCCGAGGAGGAGTCTTGAGTAGGGATGTCAAAAATAGTCCGTTAATATTTTTACATCAATCCATGATCAAAATTGGGCAAGCCCAGACAGCTGCGTGACTGCGCATTTTGGACTCTGATGAGTTCTGTCCGAAACGGCGCCGTTTGCTGTTACGCATCTGGAGCGGCAATTTTCGGACAAAGTCGCTCTCACCTCGTTTGACGGTTCGGTTTTGGCTCAGTCGGTCCCGTTTTCTGATCACCCAACCCTCAAAACATAACGCATTATTCACAATTTCACTGGCATTTTCAGTCAAAATATGACAGAAAGCCAGATTTGATTGGACTGCTGACAAGCGTTTGGATAACAAATGATTCGGTTGCCGCAAAAAAAAAATAAAGCGACGCCGGCAGGTGTCGAAATATGGCTTTGACGGGACTCTCAAAAGCGTCGGGCGACATCCATTCGCTTAAATAAACCGTAAAAACTCAGACAAATCATCATCTAGAACATGAAAATGACGGAACATTCGATCAAGCTTTAAAAAAAAAAAAAACGGAAAAAAAAGGCCTCACTCTTCTTTTCAGGGGGAGAAAAGACTCGCTTTTCGCATTGAGTGTAAACAATACGACACCCGAGCGTCTTTATTCCCTTTAAAGCCGCCCGCGCCCGCTCGCCCGGGGTCGGTCGCCGATTGGACTTCGCCGCGCGGGCCTTCGTCTTCCGCGACCTGCCGAGAAACGCTCGCTTTGAGATAAAGTGCTGAAGCGGTGGCACGGCTACAATCAAAAGAACGCCATTTCGGACAATTGATCGCTTCCGAAGCAACTGCGAGAAACACTTTTAAATAAAAAGGAGCAATCAATAAATAACAAGATGGCGGCGGACGGGGTGAGGAAGTGTCAGTTATGCTGAGGGCGTTGCTATGGTGACATTCACTGAGAAAAAGAGAGAGAGAGAGAGAGAGCAGTTCTGGAGGGCGAGTTACACCCGCAGGAGGTCCTCGTCGCTGTCGTCGTCCTCCCGCTTGGGCTTCGGCGCCGCGTTGTGGTCGCGGCGGCCGCCCGCCGAGCGGGCTCTGCCGCCCTTCCGCTTCCGGTCGGGCTCGTCCAGGAGGCCCACCAGGTCCTCGTCGCTCTCCTCCTGAGGAAAGAACGGCGGCCCTCAGTGTTTTTGCCGAGGCTCGGGGCCACGTCCGCCGGCGCCGCTCACCTGCAGGAAGGCGCCGCGGTGGGCGGACGACGACTTGACCACGCGCACTCCGGGGACGCTGAGCACCTCGTCCTCGCTGTCGTCGTCCTGCTCGTCCAACGAGAAGGAGCGCAGGCCGTCCGTGTTGACCGGCTTGGTCTTGATGTGGCCGTTGCTGAGGTTGGAGCGCCCCCTCTGGGTCGAGGAGAAGGACAAAGATGAGGCGGTGGTGGCGGGGGCCTCCATTTCTTCCATCAGCCACTCCATCTCGTCCTCGCCCGCATCTTCGTCCATGTTCACCTGAGGGGGAACATCAGTCGCTCACATTGGAAAAATATCCGGGTGTGGTCAGTCATGCCCGCGGATATAAAGTTACAGCTGTGGTCCACCGGTCACTCCCGCAGATATAAAGTGTTCTGTTTGGAATTATGAGTGTACCCCTTTAAGAGCGGAGGGGGGCGGCGTCGGGTAAACAAGGAAGTAGAAGTAGGCTCAGCAGCAGGTTTTTTTTTTGGTGTGGCAGCAATACGCTTCCGTACGTGTGCGTCCGTGTTTTAAAAAAACAAACACAAAAAAAAAAGATGTCAGGCTGTGGTTCACGGCGCTGGATTTTTGGTTGGTTTTCATGTGCGCTGAGAGTGTACGACAGGTGCGCAATTGCGCAAAAGCGCAGCTTAGAGGGAACATAGCTCAAGCGACGTCTTAATATCAAAGTATTTCTACGAACAAATTTTACGCGAGTGGTTTTTAGTGCGTCGTCCGTCAAATCACAGTGACTGGTGAACATCTACGTTTTCTTGGCCAAATACTTTTTTTGTCTACAGAACGATGCGTTGGTTCATCGGGAGAACGCACCTTGGAATATTTATAGGAGACCTGGTTGCCTCTCCTGCAGCAGCCAGCCACCTTCTGCAGCACAATTTCTCTGCAAGTCCACAACGACAAAAATAGTGTCAAAGCAATCGCAAATTTTGACCACCGTAATTCCCGGCCTACAAGCCTCACCGAGTACATTTGTAAAGGAAATACCATTTGGTACGGACCTGTGGAAAAGCCGCAAGTGCCCACATTGAAACACGAGATATTTTCAAAGAAAGACGGTACACAGAAAGCGGTAATGCTGGCACCGCGCTAAAACCAGCGCTAACGCTAGCACCACACTAAAGCTAGCACTTTCTGTGTACCGTGTGTGCCGGTTAAAATAAAACTTACTGGTATATATCACTGAGACAAACCAGTAACACAGCAGCAACACGCTAGCACAGCGCTAAAAGGGGCGGTAAAAGTCCCTTCCCCGGCACATATATTCCACCGGTCTCATTCTCACTTTTTTCCACTCTAGTGCCCCCTTGCGGCCATTAGGGGAAAAAAAATGCACAAATTAGCCGCATCACCGCATAAACCGCAGGTTTGAAAGCGTTGAAAAAAATGTAGGCCGGAAATTACGTTAATTGCGATGTCACAATTTTGATACCCAACATAGAAACTGCTGTTTGTTTACTTACCTTCTCTCTCGCTTACGGAGCACCAGTGCCAGGAGACAAACGCTCAACCCGGCCATCAGGAAGCTCAGCAGAATGGCCGCCGCCCGACTCCTCCCGTAAAAAGTCGGAACGTCGCCGTCGTCTTGCGTCTGCGTGTCCGCAGTCCTTCAGGATAAAGGTGGACAAGTCATGCCGTCATACAATGGTTAAATTAAAACGTTCCCCCTGCACATCGCAGTCCCTCGTTCGAGCTCCTGCTCAAGTTCTGATTTTCAAGACCTACAAAAATTCACCTGACAAAAACTTCTACTGGTCTAAATAACTAAATACTTCTGCATTTGCGCCATGTTGCACCACGACAACCTTCTGTTTGTGTGTGTTGCTGCACCATGTGTGTTAAAAGTAGGTGTTATTTGACTGTTCATGAATACAGGAACATCTGCGCTAATTTCCGTTAGCCCGTTTATGGCATTTTGCATTCCGACGTTGGCCGGACGAAATGATTATCTTAGTGCGCTTAAATATACAATTTCATTGAACATTGAACAAGCTAATTTAGGCAAACTCATTTTTTTCATACATTTGCATCTCAATAAATTTCAATACTTTAGGAGATCAGCACAATTCCAAAATTGAAACGAATGATTCAACAAGAGAAAATATGAATAAAATGAGTTTTTCTGCTTTGTCGTGAATCTATTGAACTACATCAATACAAGTAGATTTTTTTCAATTTCATTTACTGAGATGCACCTGCACTTTCCGTCGCCTTTTAAACGCGATACTGTCACGCCACATGCCGCGGGTTCGATTCCCGGCCGGCGCCAACTCACGTGAGTCCGCACACGGCGCCCGTGTGCCACACAAAGAGATAGTGGCACTCGTCCGTCTCCATCATGAACTCTGGGACGCCCGCGCCGGCCGCCGGGTCGCACTGGAACATGATGACGGACGACACCGTTTTGGTACGCTCGCGCCCGCACGCCGACTCCGACGGCACCGTCACGTCCAGGTTGTCGCCTGTCGGGCGAAGGAGTTCATTCGTGCGGTATGTGAAATCATTTCTCATCTGTCATACTGTAAATGTACTACATTAATTCAAAATGAATACAATTTGTTACATTTGTTTGTAAAATGCTTTATCGATATTTTAGACGACGATTTATCGCCAAATCATGGGAGTCATCTGGTGATCTTTCATAAATTTATGCCAGGCTGCCAGGCCTTCGCATTAATCAGTACCCAACAAGTAGCTCTCAGTTTCAAAAAGGTCGCGGACCCCCGCGCTAAAAGCAGCGCGTCAAATACCTTTGATGTAATATTTCGCCTTGCCGGAGGAGCCGATGCGACGACTGTACGCTCCGTTGAGTTTGACCTGGCAGATGTTGGCACCCGCGCAGGCGGGCGAGGAGCTGTTGGTGAGCCCGGACAGCTGGATGTGGTAGACGTAGCTGTCGCCGTTGGCGCGGATGTCTCCGGAAGCTTGGTGGTGGCTGGGGACGCGTTTGAGATTTAGCGGGGGCGGAGGAGGGAGTGAGGGGCAGGGGGGCAGGGGGGCACCCACGGGGCGGACGGCGCTACCTGAAGTAAAGCTCTCCCAGACTGAGGCGGGCGCCGGTGATGGGGTCCTGGATGCTGCCGTTGACCAGCTCCACCTCCCGCTGCTCGACGGCACACGCCGAGCGCGTCTCCCAGCCGATGACAAACAGGCAGGCCGTCTGGTCGATGCTGCACGCGCACAATAAACAGCTATAATACAGAAAGTACTACATTTTTTTAAAAGATGCTTGCTACAAGTTTGTCCCCCCCCCAAAAAAAAAAATCTACCGTAATTTCCAGCCAATAAGCCGCAGCTTTTTTCACACGCTTTCAACCTCGTGGTTTATGCAGTGATGCGGGCCATTTGGGCATTTTTTTTTCTCACGGCCGCAAGGGGGCACTCGAGCGGAAATGGGAAGAGCGAGACCGGTGGAATATATGTGCCGAGCAGGAGACTTTTACCGATAAGTTTTTTTTTTTTTTTTTTTTAATAAACACCGCGCGAGCGCCGTACTAGCGTATTGCTGTTTCTCGGTGATTTTTACCGGTATGTTTTTTTTAACCAGCCCTGTTAGCACTGCGATAGCGTTAGTGCTGTGCTAGCGTGTAGCTGCCATGTCTCAGTGATTTAAGTATGTTTTTTTTTTTTTTTTTTTTTTTTTTTACCGGCCCTGTTCGTGCTGTGCTACCGTGTTGCTACTGTGTAGCTGCCACGGGTGTTTTTTTTAACAGCCTTGTTTGTGCTACAACGTTGTTGCTATGTTAAGCTAAGCAAAAGTTATTAAAACTTTGAAAACTCTTTCTGTGAACCGTCTTTCTGTGTAAATATCTCACGTTTTAATGTGGGCGGTTGCGGCTTATGTATGTATCAAATAGTATTTCCTTTACAAATGTACCGGGTGAGGCTTATAAGGAGGTGCGTTCTGTAGGACGGAAATTACGGCCGTTACGATATCTCATATTGATATGTTCGACACAAGTCAAATGATTTTCATTAAAGGCAATAATAAAAAGAGTAATTTAATGGCATAGTAGTCCATTTTTTTCGACCTGTGTGTGGGCAATTTTTCAAACTGGTGTGTGTCCCCCCCCTCCAAACGCAGCAAATAACGAAGACCAAAGGGATTCACCAACAGTGCGTAATATTTCATTTGGAATTGCGAGAGGTTGTCAATTCTTCTTTTCACTCGTTGAGCCTCAACGGTTTTACGAAAGCGCGACAGAGAGCCTAAACTGGTCCTTTTGGGGGGGTGAAATTTGGCATTTGACATTGACAAAAAAAGAGTGTTGGATATGTCGTCAACGGTGAGCCATATTTCTTAGGACGGCTGTGATATTTTCTACCATTTTATACTGGCAGTCTCCTCAGTTTATGCTCAATGCAAATATATAACGGAAATGAGTTGTATTCATTCATCCTTTCAGTCATTTTCTGAGCCACTTATCCTCACAAGGGTCACAGGAGTGCTGGAGCCAATCCCAGCTGCCATCGGCCAGGAGGCGGGGTACACCTTGAATTTGTTGCCAGCCAATCGCAGTTGTATTTAGCAGTTTTGTTTTCTTCACATTTCTTTCTTAAAAAAAAAAACAAATATGAAACCACAGTATTATTACTATTACAAAATATGCTATTTTGCGCAGTTTTGCTATTTATTGCTACGACTGTAACTACACAAAGTTGTCACGATCCTAACCAGGCGTCTCTCGTCAGAGGTCATCTTAAGGTCAATTGAAGACTCATTTGTTCATCCGAGCGAGAATGCAAAGGTGAACGCGTGTTCGCCCTCATGTGCCATCTGATTGGCTGCCCAGCGGGACCAAGCACTATTTAAAAAAAAAAAAAATGTGATGGATGGATGGTTTTTGGAAGTTCTGCGATAAAATAAAATGGCAATAGGGAGATGAATTACTGTAGATTATAATGATTTGTGTGGCGTGACGTCTTAACGAGCCGAAGTTTAACTTGAAAGACAAACAAATCTTCTGTCATTAACTGGCGGAGTAAATGAATGCCGCCGTGCCAGCGCTTTTCACGGTCGTCGCACGTGGAGTTGCGCTCCTAACCTGATGAGGGCCGGGCGTCCGACGGTGGTGCCGCAGCTCAGCCGGATCTCAGTCTTTGCCGCCGCGCCGTTGCCGCAGGACGCGTCCCCGGCCGAGTACTTGACGGAAATCTTGCCATCTGTGAAAGAGGCAAGAGGGGAACGGTTCAATATTGGGGATGTCCGATAAAATAAAATGTCCACCTGATGATTTGACTTTTTATAAAATTATTATGTATTTGAGCTCATTCTCTGGAGGGAGTCTGAGAGTCTCCCTAAAAAGTCACTCACTCGACCGGAAAAGGTAATATATGTGCCGAGGAAGAGACTTTTACCGGTTTGGCCCCGTTAGTACGGTGCTAGTATATTACTCCCGTGTCTCAGTGATTTTTACTCTGACCACTCCCGGTGCTGAAAAGTCTTGTGATTGACGCGCATGCACGTACATTAATACGCATGCGATCATATTTTGTAAACTTCCAGCCAGTCAGAAACATCCCCATCCATGCTTCAACGTGTGCCATTCGACAACTTGCCGCCGAGTGTTCATCTTCGCTATTGTTATGTTTGTGAAATGTTTCCAAACTACGCTGCTCGGAACACTGACTACACGGATGCCTTCTGCGTTTTGTTTTTGGGACCGGCTGGAACTTTCGCTAACTTGGAATACCCGCTGGGACAAACATTTGCTTGTTTGGGAACACTCGTTCAACATTTGGTGACTATTCGCCGTTGTGGCTCTTGAATGCCTATTTTGTGTTAGCTATTTTATCGTGTTTGTGTTGTGTTGGTGTGTGTGAGATTAATACAACCTTTCCTTGTCGCATTTTGCTGGTTAGTCTAAATTCACACGTAACACTACGGACGTCGCAGAAAGACGAACACAGCGAAAGTACGTATATGTGTATATCTTATAATCAACTTTTCTTTTAAGGTTAGGTTAGGATATATGTTAGCTCCCTCTATGTAGAAGAAGGGGAACTATGAGACCGGGGGATTTCCCCAGTAAGCGTCGGCTACGTACCCAGAGTTCCCCTATTGGTAACGCATCCGCATTAATCACAAGAAGACTTTTCAGCACGGCGGAGCGCTTAGACCGTCACACTGGCCCCGTTAGCGCGTGTGGTGGCATTAGCGCCAGTGCGGTAGAGTTAGCGCAGTGGCGCTGGCGTCAAACTCTCTGTGTACAGTCTTTCTATGTAAACATCTCGTGTTTCAATGTGGGCACTTGCGGCTTTTACACGGCACCAAACGCTACAAATGTACTGGGCGAGGCTTATAACCAGGTGCGCTCTGTAGGCCGGGAATTACGGCATGCGCATTCTGAATGCGAGCTATGTCACAGAGTTTATTAAAACAGCTGGGATCTGATTGGAACCGGACACCATGTACCTACAAAACATTAAAATTAGGTGTGCAATTGACAGTGACTGTGACAGACGCGGTCCTAAATCTGTTTAATGAGTGTAGTAGATTGCGGGACGTTATGCAACACGAGCAGCACGTTTGCCATCCGCTTTGTTAAACAGTGACGCGATCTTGGTAAGAAACGCAGCCGTTCCTAGTCTTGATTAAACTGTAAATGACGGAATGATTTCCTACCTTCGTAGCTCATCTTCTGAGTGTGGAGGCGGCCCAGCACGCGCATGCTCCCGTCCGCCGAGTGCCGGCACACGGCGGACCCCTCGGGGCAACCCGGAAGTCCCTTGTGAATGCCCTGACACAGGTTGACAAAATATCTGCGGACACGTTGTAGATCGAGAGCGTCACAAGAGGCGCCGCCGCTGCCGCCGCCGTTTCTCATTCCCAAAAGGAGACTCACGAGTCGCCGCGGTGGTTGAACTTCCAGGGCTTGGTGAGGGAGGAGAGCGCGCGCAGGTTGAAGGTTCGATGCTGGCTGACCAGCTTGCACTCCATCCTCTGCTGGGTGCACGCGGCGCTCGTCCCCCACAGGAAGGTGGCCGAGCAGCCCGCGGTCTCCGACAGCAGCTGCGGGGAGCCGTGGCCCGCGGCCGGGTCGCAGGTAAACAGTATGGTAGACTGGCGCTTGGCAGAAGCTGATAGTCAGGGATGAGGACGACATTCAACATCATCATCATCGTCGTCGTCATCATGATTGAAGCGACTAAAGTTTTCCAGTCATTCAACTTTGCTGGCTGCACATCATGGAAAAAAATTACAAACTTCCATCTGCATTGTTACAGATGTCAAACTCAAGGCCTCGGGGCCACATGCAGCCCTCCACATGATTTTATGTGGCCCGTTAAGGCAAATCACGTGTATCAGCTTCCGCGATTCTTGTTCAAATCTGTACCAAAATTTAAAATTTTACGTTGAGATATTGCAAGCATTTTTTACCAATCAATCAATCAACAAGAGTTGATTTACCTTTGATTTCTGATTCCAAAACTAGTTGATAACTTTAATGTTTAAATATGATGGCTCAATTCAGAATTTTCATGGTTTCAGTCATAATGGCGACCTGACAGAAATCGTAACTACAATGTGACCCGCGATAAAAATGACTTTGACACCCCTGGCATACGTGGTTTGACTTCATGCAACCGGACACAATTTACTTGACCAGAATTTTCAAATTTGACTTCGCTTTTAAAGGACCCCTGGAAAAAAAATGGAAAATGTTTGCCCCACACCAAAATGGCCGATTTCCTGTGACATTTTTGTGTCTATTTTCTATAAGCATGCTTATATTCCAAATTCCACTTTGGGGGTTAAATTTCCAAACTCAAGTCAGCCTTTGAACAACCTGTGGAAAACGTAATTTTTTGGCAAAATGTCGAGCCTCACTTGGCTGGCAGAGGCCCCATTTCTTGTCCTGGTCATAGTTGGCGGTGGTGGCGCACCACTTCCCGCCGTTGGGCCTGTCGTCCGTGGTGCATTCCGTGTACGAGCGTTTCATGAAGGTGAAGGGGAACACGCACACCTCGCCCTTGTCCGTCACTGCAACACACACCATTTTTCTTATCCCCAGTCCAACATCTTCCCGTGCGACCACATCCGGATGCACGACGACTTACTGGGCGGGCACGGATCCCCGCCGCCGTACTGCATCAGCACGGCCTGCTCCTCGTGTTTGAAGTCCATGGTCATGGCCTTGCTGATGCCGAACGACACCGCCGACTTGGCCGAGTCCGACACTCGGCACACGGCGGCGCCCTTGCAGCGGGGCTCCGACACCGAGCTGCACACGTTGATGAGGTAGTTGTCGGAGGAGCCCACCGGGAGCTGTGGAAAATAAAAAAACACGGTGCGCAACGCAGATTATTATGACAATCAGAGATTTTTCTGAATTGCCTCCTTTCGCATCATTAAACGCGTCTTTGCAGTCACCTGGACTTGGCCCGTCAACGTCGAGAAGTCGAAGGTGTACTGCAGCTGCGCATCTTCCAGCTGGCATCCGCTGGTGTGGGTGGCATCGGAGCACACCACGGGCGTGGCCCATTCAAAAACGTACACGCAGTCCTGCAGCCTCAGCATGCGCGGGGAGCCCTGGACAGACAAAGGCCCGTTTTTTACAAAAGCAGGACGAGAGCTCGGAGAAAATACAAAAAAAAAAAAAAAAAAAAGGAAACGGTGTACCGACCAGATCTACGCCTCGCTGGCAGGTGAAGATGATGGAGGAGGTGTAGTTCTGAGCCGGGTCGGACGCACACTGGGTGGAGCTGCCGTAGGTCATGGACACTTCACCCGCGGCGGTGATCTGAGGGCCACTCGTCGTTCGCCCAATGTCCTTTCATAGGCGCAGAGAGAAAGTTCAATCTTCCCTATGCTGTATTTCATCAAATAGTTCTGGGGAACAAAAACATTTGGCCCGATTTCTCCATAACGTTTTGTTTTAAACTCTAATTTTGCATGACACAAATGTCAATATACTCTAAACACTGTTGAATATATGATTTAAACTATTAAAAATACCGATGGCTCCCCCATTCTGCACCTCGGTCCAATATTTTCGACTCACAATTGGGGGCCCGTTGTCTGGGTCCATACAGATGCTGGCTCCGGGTGGGCAAGCGACGCCGGGGATGGGGTTGAGAGGCTGACAGATGTTGATGTAAAAGTCCGGAGAGTCGTCGTCTTGCTCCACCGCGTCATCTAAGAGTGATGGAGGTGGACGACGTCAGGCCGGTCGGCGGGTCGGCGGTGCGCGCAAACGAACCTGTTGCCGTGTAGTATCTGTTGACGCGGATCAGGGGACTCAGGTCGATGGTGGTGGAGCCGTTCTGGACAGAACACGAGACCTGGGAGGAAGATGAAGGTCATCGTGTCAGCCTTGAACCAAGTTTTGTTTAAAGTTGTTCACTGTTCACTTTCTGCTTCACGTTTATAGGCCAACGGTTTTTCTCAAAAAAGCAATGTCAATATTTTCCGTTCATCAGTGGATAAGCAAGAAAACACATTTTCTGTGAAATGAATTTCATGATACAGAACTCTGCAAATTGAATTTGATTTTCAAATGCGAGGAAACGAGTTAAAAATTTCTGTCTGAAATAAGGACGTCACAGAGATGAAATGGAAAAAAGAAAACCTAAAAGTTAAAGTTAAAGACTTCAAACATACCTGGTACAGATTTTTTTTTTTTTTTTAAATGGCTACATTTTGACCCTGAAAAACATTTTACGTTACGTCCTGCAGGGAAAATGGTGACCATACAAACATAAACATACTCACAGGCTGCTCGCACACCAGGTGAGTGTGGAAGGCAAAAAAGTGCGTGCAGCTGTCGGCGTTGGCGTCAATGAGGACGGGCTCCGCAGGGGCCGAGCTCGTGCCAGGTGGCCTACAAAACACCTCAAATGAGTCTTTGTGCCGTCGCGGGAAGGAGCCGAAAACGCACCTGCAGATGAAGTGGATGACGCTGCTGAGCTTGAGGGCGGGGTCGGCGGGGCACGGGCTTCCACCCTGGTAGGTCAGCTCCACCACGTGGTCCTTGTACGAGAGCTCGCTGCTGGTCTGGCCGCCGCTCTGTGCGGTGTTGACGTCTTTAATGCACACCGCTGTGACATAAAATGCGGGTGTCCAAATTTCAGCATGGCAAGAACTCGGGTGTGTGGAGATTTGTGGGGTGTTTTGATGAAATCTTGTCACAGTTTTAAAATGTTCTTTTTTTCTCTTCTTTTTTTTTTTGGTGTGAGACAATACCGGTTCCGGGGCTGCAGCCGGCGTTGGCCATGTCCGCGCAGATGTTGACACGGAACATCCTGCGCTGCACGTTGTGGTCGTACACCGTGTAGCCGCCGTCCCGTTTCAGACTGTTCAGGTCGAACAAATGACCTGCGGGAGGCGAAGCTCTCATTAAGAAAAGCGCCACAGATGCCATGTGAAGCATCGGTGTCGTTTTTTTGGGGTATTTATTTGAGAGTTTTTTGTTTTCGTTTTTTGCTAAGTGTAAAAAGGAAACCTGTAGCGGGGTTGGAGACTCTGCAGCCGTCGTGCTGGCTGCTGTTCAGCGGGCAGGCAGCAGCTGTTAACCACACAAAGGTGTACAAACAGTCCTCAATTGCGGAAATGAGGGTTGGTCGAGAGTCCTGAGAGGGGATAAAATATTGAACATCAACAACACATTATTTAGAAGGGCGGGGGATGCTTTTTACCCATTTTGGAAAAAATGCTGTAACATAAAATGCAGAAAAATGAAAGTGCTGTGAATAATTTCCAGATGCCACCATTGTGTAAACATCAAATCGACGCCATCAACTCACAAGTTGGTCTTTGTCACACTTGAAGCGAATGATGGTGCTCCTGTTGCGCAGTCCGTCCGGACAAGCATGGCCGCCGTCGTACTGCAGCCTCAGAACGCTTTTGTCCCACGTTGGGCCGCTGGTCACCTGCCCCAGACTCACGTAATCGTCTCCCACCTTCGCGCAGGACGCGCTGCCGGAGGGGCACTTCCACGAACCTGCCGTGGCGACAGAAGATCATCTTTGCATTTGAAGGGGACATACTGAGGAAAAAATGAATTCTGCAAAACGGCAAAAGGTGACCATGTTGCAGACAATGAAACGAGACGTAAAAAGAGAACATGGTTTGCCCAGATTTTATGCTCGCTCTAGCTCGATAATAGTTGGGAAGCACAGCTACTGGAGATGAGCGCGATGAAGACGGACCTCCCTGCGGCGCCAGGGACCTGCAGACGTTGATGTAGAATCGCTTGCTGGTGTCCACCGTCGAAGACGTCACTTCCCAGTTCTGGGCCTCCATGGCCAGAGGCGAGAGGTCGTACGAGTGGCCCGCACCATCACTAGGGAAAGGAAGAGCAAACATTTGATACCGAATAAAACCACTGACCGCAGCCGGAAAATAACATAATATTTAATAACTCTCCCCACGTCTGACAAAGACAATACATTAACAAAGACCTCACACCTTGGGCAGGTTGGCCCACAGTGTGACCGCCACATTGGATGTGCCATATCTGCCCATAAACAAACGTTCTCTGTGTTTCCCCACACACAAAACATTGGTGCATTTTAAATGACAATAACATGCATTAAAAATGGAGTAATCTTACTGGTATGAGCAACTGGTGGTTTGGACAGGGACGCATGCGAGGGCGCTGGGCCAGCTGAACAAGTAGGTGCAGTCCGGAGTCTCCTTGATGAACTCTGGTGTTCCCTTAGGAAGGAGAGGGAAAATTAAAAAAAAATTAAAAAAAGGCAGTCAACCCTCGCCAATTTGGGACTCGCCAGTCACAATTTACAAGGGAAACTAGTTGTTTAAAGCAAGAATGCACCGTTTTAAGGCATAATTTATGAAGGTTCCAAATAGCAGGTTGCCTGTGCAGTGGTGGGCGTGTTGCACATCATTTATAGAGACTGTGATCCTCTACTAAAAAGCCTTCTGAGCAAACCTCTGCACATCAGCACCATATTCTCTTTGTTTACTTAAGATAAACAAGGTGGTGGAAGGTGTTTTGTAGTGACATCAAGCAAATGTGCCTCAGAGAATAAGAGAGTTCACCCGTGATGAGCAAGCGGGTCGGCGCTTAGTTCGACGATTGTTCGCGAGAACGAAAGTTCAGCACGCAAAACATCCCGACAGATCATAGTTATTAGGCAGAAGAGTTGTGAGAGAAGTGTGGAGGTTACAGGGTGCATGTCCGGGTGGCAGGAGAAGTAGATCTCTGTGGATCGCTGGTAGATCTTGTGGCATGTCTCGCCGCCGGTGTAGTTCAGGATCAGCTGATCTCCCACGTAGCTCAGCAGCTGGTTTGCCATCCCTGCAGGCACACATGTGCAAACCAACCAATCACAACTACAAAAAAAAAAAAAAAAGCCATCCAAATGGGATGTTTTGTTGCGTTTTGGCACCTGCTATCTTGTGTTTGCTTCCGTCCACCTGGCACGAGGAGACCACGTCGCTGCCCGTGTCCTTGTCGGTGCAGACGCCCCTCTGGAGCCCGCCGCACACCGACAGGTGGTAGATGTACTTGTCGCTCCTCACTGGGTAATCTTTGCCCTTCAGGGAGCTCAGGTCGAACTCGAAGCCGCTCCTCGGGTCGCGGACGCGGCACTCGTCACCTAAAGAGACCCCCCCCCCCCCAAAAAAAAAAAAAAAAAAAAAAAAACAGATCGCAAACAATTCATTCTCAGGTTGGTAGAACTGTACCTTTTTTTTTTTCTAATTAAAAAAAATATATATCTACATTGAAGCTACACATTTTATGTATATTGCCTCTTACTCTTAGACTATTTGCATACATATGACAATCCAGTACTTTAAAAATATGTATACCAAATAAACATACAAAATAAGTTAAACATTGACATAACAGTGGGACAAAGCGTGGCTTGCAGCACGCATGAGGAGCACGCGCAAGCTCTGGAGTCGAACCCTGAAACTCAAACTGAGAGGCAGACGCGCTATCCACAACCGCGCTAAGTGTGGGTAGCAGTCAGCTTCTGAATTTAGCGGCTTGGCCTCCAAACCGCTATTGAGTGAGCTGCCATGTTGGCCTCCTCGCGTGCGGTGACGGTACCTTGGGACTTCCTGACGGGACAGGCCTCGGAAGTCCGCCAGATGAAGACGTACTCGCAACCGTCCTGCCGGTCAAACACGGGGGAGCCCTGGAAACGCACGAACGCACAGAGTGTCTCTCGCCGAGCGTTATTTCTTTTACTCGAGGGCGAACGTTGCAGAGAACTCACCGGGCTGTGGTCACACAGCAAGATAATGCGCGTGGAGTAGCGCGACGTGGCGCCGCACTTGTCCCCGTTGTGGTACAGGATGCTGATGGAGCCGTCCTCCGCCAACTGTGGGCTGGCCTGGACCAGACCCAGGCTGTAACCCACACCATCAATTACGCCGCACGCACCCGAAGGGCCCACTGCGGGGAGACACCAGTGCACTTTGCACTTATTATATTTAGATACCGCACTTCAAGGTACACAAAGAATATTTATAACTCGCGGGGCTACTGAAATTCATACGCGCATCTGGACGTTTGTCAGGCGCCGCTATTCTCGACAGATGCGCCGCACGGACAAAGAATCGCTCACTGACCGGGACAGTCCTTCAGAGTGGGGAGGGGTCGGCAGACGTTGATGTAAAAGCGGCGTGGCTTGACTGCGTCCGTATCCATGGCAACCCAGGGGCTGCCCTCCCCGCCTCGGACCAGGTGACTCAGGTCGTACTCGTTCCCGCGAGAATCTGAAGGTCACGCAAAGGCACGTTCAATTTCAGAAGGCGGACGAACGTCCCGAGCGCTCCCGTGCCGGTACCGATGACGCGGCAGTCCACCGGAGCGGGGACGCAGGCCATCGCCGTGGAGAACTCGAAGTAGACGTCGTGGACCACGTGGCTGGGAAGCGTGTTCAAGGTCTCGTGCAGCAGCTTCAACGAGCCGGGGTGCACGTTTGGGTCGCACACAAAGTTAATGGTGAAGGTGTCCCGGGTCGCTGGAAAGGAAAGGAGGAAAGTCGAAAAATAAAAACACGTTTATGTAAATTCTCCAACGGGGAAAGACTGCAAAGTTGAATACAAAGCAATAAATTGAATTGTAGTGTAGATGGGGAACATTTAATTCTAAAAGGGAAATCGTGTTAAAGAAGATATGAAGTATTCATATTAAAATTACCTGTGGAATCGTCCCGGGGTCCCTTGTACGTGAGTTTGAGGAGGCCGTCGGTGGAGTACTGCAGGGTTTTCTCCACGCCCACCGGGCTGACGGGCTGCCCGTCTTCCAGTTCGCAGCCCGCCATCCCGGCACCGCAATCCGCCACGTCCGAGCAGATGTTCACCTGCGAGGCGGGACGGACCGCGAACGAGCGTTGACCTTCTAATCCAAGTATTTTAGACGCTTTTTTTCCTGCTCTGAATGCAATCTTAATCCTTAATAAAGCACTTTGTAAAGGTAATTGTGTATTATTTGTGTGAAAATTGACATCCGTAAAGGTGTGTCATCACTGACTAACCGCAGGGAAACTTACCAGGAAGTCCTTTCCATTGGCTTTGGTCTTGTATCCATCCTTGGAGGCTAGCGGCTGCAGGTTGAACTCCAAGCCGGTGTCCGGGTCGATCACGGCGCAGTTCTGAAATGCGAGCACAATAGTCACACTTTGCAGGTTGTATAGCTGCAGCATATGCTTTTAAAATAAATTGTTTGATTTTTTTTTTTTTTATTCCCCAAAATCCCCACCTTCAATACTAGAAAAGTGTAATTACAAAGACGTTTTTGTTTTAACTGATTTTTTGGAAAAAGCGCTAAATATAGCAACTAAATCGCGCAAGGTCGACAACACTGCTTTTGTAAATTAATCACGCTATTTGCGGCAATAATTGTGAGCGTAAGCAGCGTAAAGAAATGGTCCCAACTCGTAAACTCAGCTTAATCGCTAAAATCGCTCACATCATTCTTGGTAGTGGTGAGGGCGCAGGCGGCCCTGGTCTCCCAGATGAAGTTGGCGGTGCAGTTCTGGTACATGAGGAATCGCGGGCCCATCAACTGCATGGCGACAAAGACCAACAACAACAACAAAGTGACAATGGGGCACGTTGAGTAAGGCCGCGCCCATGAAAATTCTTTCCACTGACCAGGGTTCCCCTGGTGCACACCAGGTGGATCCGGGTGGTGTACGTCAGCTTCAGGCCGTCGGACTCGCAGGGGTCGCCGTCCGTGAACTCCAGCAGCAGCCGGTCGCGGCCCTCGATGACGGGGCCGCGCTTGGAGACGCCCATGTTACTTACGGACACCTCTTCTTTTGGAAAGCCCTTGGAAGAGATCATTGTGAAGTGACTCGGACACTTTATGGCGATTCATTGAACTGCACCACACCACTAGTTTTACATGAAAGACTTAAAAGATGGAATATAACTCTGCGTGCGTACCTCCTTGGTCGTGTACTTCATTTGGCAGACGGACGCGTGGCGGTCGCAGCCCATCACGGCGTTGATGGGCCGACATATGTTGATGTAGTACTTTCGCAGGTTGGCCGTGTCCGACAGGTCCATGGCCTGCCAGTTGTTGCCAGACTGCGTGCGAGACAAGCTGCAAACAAGACGATGAGAGGAAGTTAACTCGGAAAAAACTTTTAACGGCTAGCGACGCAGCATAAAGTGAGTACAGTAGTGCCTCGGTTCTCGACCAAGATCCGTTTCAGAAGGCCAGTCGAGAAGTGAAATATTCAAAAACCAAAGCATGTTTTCCCATTACAATTAAGCCTAAAACTAGATTTTTTTTAAAGCGTTTTTTGAAGCTTTAAACTGAATAGTAGAAATACATGTATAGTTTAAAAACTTTATATAATGAAATAATTTACGAAATATATTTATTTTTTGCTGAAAATGTATGCTTTAGTAATAGCGTATGCTAGGCTGGGAGTGAACTGACGTATCTGCAGCGACTTGGCCCCTGGCCTTATAAACCTTTTTTTTTTTTATTAACAAAAGTGCAGAATAACTTTAAACAAGCAATAAAGAGTGGGGAAAAGAAACAAGAACAAATAGTTTTTTTATCTGCACAGAAAGTAACGCACAAAAATTTTTACTTTGGAACAAAAGTTTATAAAAATAAGAAGTGACTTCCTCAACACGGTTGCTCCTTTAGCGACATCACTTGGTTTGAGGGCATCCCTGTGTTTCAGAATGGCGCTGATCGTCGATTTCGCCACGCCGTACTCCCTCGATAGCTCAGAAATACGCACACCAGATTCGTATTTGGCTATCTAATCCTCCTTGAAGTCGACAGTTTTACGCACCGCTTTCCATTTTTCAGCGCCAGCAGTCCCACTTGCCTTCTTTGGAGCCATGATTGGGGGTTTATATTGCTCAAGAGGAAGAAAAAAAAGTCACTACTGTGACATCTGCATGCAGAGGCTGCGTTATACACAAACAGTTTCACGCGTTACATCGTTTCCATTTTTTTTTTTCGGGGGTGCGTTTGAATACACAATAACAAATCGTCGTGGGTCAGCTGGTCGGGGCGTCCGTGTACTGATTTTCGTTCGAAAACGCAAGCAGAAAAAAAAAATGGCGAAATTTTCGTTCGAAAAGCGAGGTACCACTGTAATGTGCGAATCAAAAGACAGTTTGCCATATACTCAAATGTTCACCTGGACAGGTCATACTGGTCCAGAGTGTGGGGATCGGTCACCAGACACTCGTGAGGCCTTTCGGGACATGCGTACGACGTGTACCAGTGGAAGTTGTACGTGTATTTGTCTTCCACCTGCAGCCAAAAGAAAAGCATTACAGAAGATGCTAGTTAAAATATTTGGAAAGGAAAAAAAAAAAAAAAAGGTAGAGCGGGCCGACCTGAAACTCTGGATTTCCAGCCCCGGCCTCGGGGTCACAGAGGAAGGTGATTAAGGTGGACCGGAGCGTGTGCTGCTCGTTGTTGTACTGCGAGCCGTTGCTGTACGTCAACTGGATCAGGCCGTCATAGTAGGACAGCCGCGAGTTTGCCTCCCCCAGACTCCAACCACTACAATGACAAGAGAGAGAGAGAGAAACACAAATAAATACAAAAATAAAATATTTTGGGCACCACGGTGGAAAAACTGGCTAGACTGTTGGCCTCACAGTTTACAGGTTCGAATCCCGGCCCTGCCTGTGTGGAGTTTGCATGTTCTCCCCGTGCCCGCGTGGGTTTTCTCCGGGTAGTCCGGTTTCCTCCCACATCCCAAAAACATGAATCGATCGGAGACTCTACATTTCCCCGACGTGTGATTGTGAGTGCGACTGCCGTCTGTCTCTATGTGCCCTGGGACTGGCCGGCAATCCAGTTCAGGGTGTACCCCGCCTCCTGCCCACTGACAGCTGGGATAGACTCCAGCAATCCCGCGACCCTTGTGAGGATGAGTGCATATGCTTCTTGAAAAGTGTGCAATTGGGACAAAAGTACAAATTCATTAAGACCCAGTGACAATAAAAAACTTGAGGATGTGAATTCAGCCCATTTTGTTGTCTTTTACCTTTTTTCTACCTGGCAGGCACCGGCCCTTTCAGGACAGGTGGCGGCTGTGACCGGTCCGCACACGTTGATGTAGTAGTCGTAATTGGCGTTGGTCAAGTTGTAATAGCCGCCGTCCGCCTTGGTGAGCGGCGACAAGTCGAAAGAGAAGCCTGGCGAGTGAAAACGTGCAATCGCTTACTTCCAGCTCATCCAAACGGCGAACTCAATGCGTGGTCGCATTTTTAAGCAGCGTACCAGCCTGCTGGTCTTCCACCTTGCAGTCGTCCCCCTGCGTCTTGGAGAGGACGCACGCGGCCGCGGTGTACCACTCCAGCTCGTACACGCAGCGATCCGACGAAACGCCGCGGAGGACCGGGGCGCTCTCCAGATCACCTGCAAGAGACACAAAACATCGAATGATTCTTTTGTCTTTTGATTGTTCGGAAAGTGAAAAGGGGACACGTGAGATTAAAATCGCAATTGTGATTTTTCAGATTTTCATTTGACCAGGCCTGACTGATAATTTCGCGTGACGATCGTCATCGTGAAGCCCACCTGGTTTGCACTTGAGCGTCAGGATCGTTTGGAACTTTGTGGTCGTGTGGCTGCACAAGTCCCCGTCAGTGTACACCAGCCGGATGTCGTTCCCCCTTTCGGTCTTCTGCGGGGATGACAGGAAGCTGCCCAGACTGATCATCTTCTGGTCCTTGTCTGAAACAACAAAAACAGCACCAAAGAATAAAACCCACCAGACATCCTCCGCTTTGTTACAATCGATGGAACAGAAAACAAGTGGAAGACAGGTTTTGGAGGCTCCTATGTGTTCAATAGCGGATGTATTGACAATTAGGAATCACTCCTTACCTACGGCACAAATGGCGGCGTTCTCCGGGCAGCCGGCAGCACCTCCGGCCTGGACAACTTTATGGCAAACGTTAAGGTAGAAGCGTTTCAAGTCGGATTCCCGGGATTCGGCATCCACTGCTTCCCAGTTCCCCTTCAACTCTGACCCTGGGGAAAAAAAAAAGAGAGAGAGAGAGAGAGAGAGAGAGAGAGAGAGAGAGAGAGAGAGAGAAAGAAATCCTATTTTGGATTCCCAGCTATAGCGCACACATCGATCTTATCTTGTCAACCGTGAAAACTCACCAGGTAAGCGCGTAAGGGTCGAAAGATCATAATGCTTGCCGCCATCCGCAACCTGGCACAGAAGATCCTCCTTCTCCTTGACGCAGGCGTACGAGGTCTCCCAGTTAAAGTAGTACGTGCAGTCCGTCTCCCCGACAAACACCGGCGCCCCCACGCCGCCGTTGGCTGAGAAAAAGAAAAAATAAACACCCTGCAATCGAAATCAGGATCAGCCGGGGGGACGCCGGCGCTTGAGGTCGGACTGAAGCTTCTCACATGCGTTCCTGCTGCACTCGAAGTTGATGATGGTCATCCTCTGGAAGCCCGTGGAGCACCGGGCACCGTCGGGGTAAATGAGAGTCAGGTCGCCGTCTGAGTAACTGAAAGAAAACATTCAAGATTAATTAAAAAAAAAAAAAACAATTCTGTCATTGAATTGTGGAAATGGTTTGAATCAGTTAATTAAATTGTGTAAAATGGTAGGATTAGTTGCATTTGGAAAATGTCTCCTATAGGATTTTTATTTTTCTCCAAAGAAAATGTGAACTGTTGTGAATGTGAAAAATAGTTGCCCGGATCTCCTGAATGAATTGAAGATCTGGAAGTTGGAACGTTTTGAAAGAGTTATGTGGAATGAGCAGAAGGGGGGGGGGGCATCAAAACTGAATAATACAGAATAACCTGTGTGTTGCAAAATTTTATGTTCTCTCGCTCTCTCTCTCTCTCTCTCTCTCTCACACTCGGCCAGTTCTCGCATACATTAAACAGAAATTACCGGAGCGTCTGGTTTTGGTATCTCCCGGCCACCTTCTTGACGTCCGTCTTCTTCACCTGGCAGGAAGAAACAAAGTCTCCCAGGTTGCTGCATTCGTCCGAGGGCACTTTCCCGCACACGTTCAGGTAATAAATGTAGCTCTCCGTCCCGTCGCTGCTTGAGGAATGGGCGTAGTAGGGGTGGTCTGCGGCTGGACACAAACACACACAAGCGGATTTGCACAATTTTAGCGATTAATTCAGGTGAATTTATCTTTTTTTTTCCCCCCAAATTAAAAAAAAAAAAATTCTGCTTGCACTAACAACGTAGCTGCGAACAAAGAAGACATCGTAAAAATGAAGTGCTGGGAACCCATCCAATTCTTCCAGCAGCTAATTTTTTTTTTTTTTAAAAAGAAACGAGTGTAACCACTTTAACTCAAACAGAGTAGAGTCACGTCAGGAAATGTTGACCTAAGATCTGTGCGTCACAGCCGCAAATATTTTACTGAGGTCGCCTTGCACCACCCGAACAAACTCAAAATGAGAAAAAAAAAAGTGTAAGAGAGCTGGAGGGTGTGTGATGTTATGCAAAAGAAATGCTTCAGCTGTGACGGGCAGGTTGAAGGTTCCATTTCAGGGCACATTGTTGAATCCTTAAAATGCAGAATTAGGATTGTGTTCAGAGGTGTTAAGACAAAATACACATTTAAAGTAAGCACTTATTTTAACAGTGTCAGTTGAGAAATAAAAATATTTCAATTAATTCTGTGGAGGTTAATGCAGGTTAATCTTTTGGGAGAAAAAAAAATGTCATAACTTTCTTTGGTATCAGGATCCCAGTGGGGGGAGCAAAAACAAAATTTGTCCTGTATAATGTCAATGTCATTTTTTTTTTTCTTCAACTGAAGGGAGAACAATCAAATCGGAATCAGATTTTTGTAATAATATTATGAATAAAATAATATAAATGGACCTGGTAAAATTTTATTTTATGAATGTGTCGCCAATCCCTTGCGGAAGTCATTGAACATTTTTTTTTTCCCCCAGTTTAAATTCCAAAGGCAAAAGGAGGTGCCGGCGATCGGGCGACTTACAGCTCAAGGTGAGCGGCGTCAAGTCGACGGAGATGTCGTGCTGCTCGCTGGTGAGCTTGCACGTGCGGCTCTCCAAGTAATCCCTGTGGCAGGCGTACTCCGTCGCCCATTCCACCTCGTAGCGGCAGTTGGCCTCCGCCGTCATCTTGGGGGTGCTGCCCTGCGGCCGGGAGAAGACGCGTCGAGCCACTGGCGCGCGTGTGCGGCGGGTAGAAAGACGAGCGTAACCCACCGAATGTCTGCTCGAAGGACACACGAAGGTGATGGTGACGGCGGGCGAGTGTCCGTTGCAGAAGGCCGGAGGGGTCACGTCGGCGTTCACGCTGTACTGCAGCCTCAGTCTTTGCAGAGGAAACCAGGGAACGACTCATTCACAAGTACTGACTGTGAAAAGAATGCTACAAAAGGAGGGGGGCGGGGGGGGGGGGGGCTTCACTTTGTAATTACTACTGTCAATAACTGCCACCTGCTGGATCGGAGTGGAAAATGTCACTCCACCTGAAAAATTAAACCCGTTAAGACATCCATCAAGCCATTTTCTTTGCCGCTTATCCTCACGACGGTCGCGGGGAGTGCTGGAGCCTATCCCAGCTGTCATCGGGCAGGAGGCGGGGTACACCCTGAATTGGTCGCCAAGCCAATCGCAGGGCACAAGAAGACAGACAACAGCCTCACTCACAATCACACCTAGGGGCAATTTAGAGCGTCCAATTAATGCTGCATGTTTTGGGGATGTGGGAGGAAACCAGAGTGCGTGGAGGAAACCCACGCAGGCACGGGGAGAACATGCAAACTCCACACAGGCGGGTCGGGGATCGAACCCAGGACCTCAGAACTGTGAGGCCAACGCTTCACCAGCTGATGCACCGTGCCTCCCCCGTTAAGACATATTTTACATTGTTTGGCTTTGGAAGTCCAGACTCGTTGGGGCTACCTGTCGTTGGATACGAGTTCTAAGGCCTTGGTGGGGGAACCCATGTTGTAGCCCACGTTCTTGGTGACCAGGCAGGCGGCAGAACCTTCCGGACAGCGCGTTTCTCGGCCACCTGATGGAGCGGAGGAACGTGTGACTTCACATGATACAAACTCACGGCGATACGTGTGTGGTTTGAAGTACAGCGCTGTGTTGAAAATGCATTTTTTTTAAAGACTTAAACCAAGAATTGCTGAATGTAGCACGAAGATGGTGAAGACACACTACTAAAATTTCACCGAGGGCAACTAACTGAGACTGCGGCAAATGTTGACGTAGAAGTCGACGTCGTCGTCGCCGTCGTCCACCAGGTACCCGTCGCTGACTTTGATCAACGGGCTGAGGTCGTGCTTCTTACTGTCCGAGTCGAAGGCGAAGCAGGGCACCTGAACAAAAACAAATATACAAAGGGGAAAAAAAACACACACACACACACACAAACAAACAAACAAACACAGTTAGATTAGCCACGAGGACTCCTCGTTTTTTTTTTAGATTCAAGACCGTCCTCACCTCTTTGTGTGGTTTGAACTTGTCGCTGCTGCAGGCCACGTAGGTCCTCCACTCAAAGTAGTGCATGCAGTGGGACACGGCCACGAACTCCGGCGTGCCCTGCAGGCAGTTAAAGGGGGACAAACTAAATTTAATCAAACTGTTGCGGGCCAAAATTCCAGGAACGCACGAGCCTGAGATACGTCGCATCAAAATGGCAACAAAGAAGGCTACAAAATCCGTTCGGCATCCGATTAATCGTGAGTTGACATTTTTTTAACATTTCTTTTCTTTTCAAGTCAGTCGCTTCTCTTTCTCACATTTGTCTGTTTTTTTTTTTTTTTTTTTTTTTTTTTTTTAAAGGAGCCCTGACAGAACATTTACTTGGCCGATTGTGACTTTCCATCCCCCGACCGTTTCTCGGCTTGACCCGCAGGAGATCGTGACGCGGGTTTGTTCTGCAGAAGCCGAAAGTGGCAAAAAAAGCGGCGGTTGCCGCAGAACCGCAGACAAAACGTGCAACGCCTGCTCGGCGTTTGCGCTCGCTTCCTCTCATTGTGGTTAAGTACATGCTAACAGTTGGAGCACCAGTGAAGATCAACAATTGATGTATTGTATATATTACTTATCATATCTTATCATATTACTTGCATTGTACGCTGTTTTGTCTTTTTTTGTCATTTTTATTATTTTATCCCGCTTTAAATGTTTTATCTCTTTGTTTTCAAATGCTTTTAATAATGTAAAGCACATTGAGTTACCTCATGTATGAAATGCGCTATGCAAATAAAAATTTGCTTTGCTATTGTGTTGATCTACTGTCTGATTTCCTGTAATTAGGGAAAATATTTCATATACATATTTTTGTAGTCCTGGTCAGTCTTTTTTGACCAAATAGTGTCACACTGTAATGGCAAAATATTCAATTTGGAGGCAAAGAACAATTTTCTAGACAAAAAAAGTTTTGACTGCAAGTAAATTAACTTTAAAGGCAAAAAAAAATATGATTTTGTGGTTGAGAAATATTGTCTTTTTTCAAAAAAAAATCAATTAAAAGTTTTCTGATGACAAAATATTCAATTATGAAGGGGAATAAAAAGCATTTTAGGTTCACAGTCTTTTTGTTACCAAATGTGTTTTAATAGTAATGCCACATTCACATGATTTTTTTTTTTTTTAAATCCAAAAAGCTACCATTTTATTTTTTATTCGTTTTTAAGTCCCAATATAGGTTTTTTAACAATTTTGAGGCAACTCACATTTTCATTGTCTAATGTTGGGCTGCCACTTTGTGACCAAATACTGTTTTCAGTCAAAATTGTGACCACGTATAGAGATTTGGAGCCCAAACGTTACTTTTTGTGGTCGACTGTTGGATTTCTATGCAGAAATACTGCACTTTGGATGCCTGAGATTCACTTTTTGTCAAAGAATAGCGCTCAGCGTGGGTCTGTGGGAACATGTGTGCGACATCAGAGGCAGAGGTCACCGAAGTTGGGCCTTGTGGCTCGCCCCGGTGTGCCTTGTGACTGACTGTTTGGGTGCGGGCCAACGCCGCCTCTCAGGTCTCACCATGGTTTTCCCACACTGGAAGCCGATGGTCGTCTGGACGTAGTTGTCATTTCCCGCGCATTTAACGGTGCTGTTGTAGTCCAGGACGGTTCCGGACAGCATCCGCAGGGACAGCTCACCTGCACAGCGTCAAGAGAAAAGAGCTGTTACAAGTGTGTCATGCTGCACGTAGCACGTCATTTTTAAAGGCTGAAATGATGCCATACTTCGGACATTCACTTGTCTCCTCACGGCAAGGCTTTAAAGCCAAGATTTGTGCGTCTACTTTTTTGGTACGGGGACTCCTCGGTCTACGACTGAGATCCATTCCTACAGTCGCAACTTGACTTGAATTTCGAATGAAGTCAAGATTCCACCGTTAAAGCCAGAATTTACATTAACATACCTTGCATAAAAAACAAATACATTGAAATAAACGAGATGTACTTAGCATAAATGCTGAGGTGGATGAAGAAGAAGAAGAAGAGGAGGCTGTGCTTAGCTATTACGAAGGAACCTGGTCCTTAATCCTCTTCATCTTGACAAGTATCAAGGAACCACGTTTTCTGATCATCGTATCCAACATAAGAACGGAACCCGTTACATGCGTTAAAATACAGCCTTTGTCTTTAATAATTGTCACCAGGGTCAACCGATTGAAGCCTCTGTGGTGTTGCTATCTCTCCTTTCATGATCTTAACCTTTGTTTCCATGGTCATTGATTTTCTTTTGGCATTGCTAAAAGACGCAGCTTTCTTCTTTGGGGCGATAATGTTTAAAAAGGAGGGTGAAAAATGCGAAGATACTCCCGGCGCACAAACACGGACAAGCATTAGCCAGACAAAAAGGCGGACGGGCGTTGTAAAGTCAAAACGAGGACTACCTGTAATTGAATTATTCGAGATATTCAATTTTACACCTGCATGACACAACAACGCTCCACGCCAGCAGGCCGTCTTGGCGGTTTAAAAAGTGTTCCCTCCACTTATTTAATAAACCGACGTCATTTAAGCGAAAATGGCTTTTTCAGAGTCCGCTTGAAAAATAACATTCGCCCCGTCACCCGAGCTGAGCCCCGCGCCCTTTTTAAGAAAAACATTTTTGTAGCAGCTGCCATGTTTGACCTCGGCCTAAATAAACTGCAGTGGGAAACGTTTTGCGAGAGCAACCTTTTCAACATATCCAGCAGCTTCGTACACGACATTTGGTAGCTACCAAAACCCCCCAAAAAATAAAAAATACATGTGCAATGTTGCACTTCAAGCTCACATATGTTTTGGCAACATAGCAATTTTGTTGATCATTTTATTTACTGCTATTACAACTTTACTACCGCGTCAGCACAAGTAAGCGACTGGAGCGTTTGGACTTCCGCAGCACCGAGCGACCCGTGTAACGCGACGGTTCTAGTCTCATACCTTTGACTCCCAACGCTGCAATTTAGGCCAGTGTTTTGCTCTTATTGAAAGGAAATGAGCCATAAAAAGAACATTACACAAAAGGGTGACTCAGTAACCCCTGCTAAAAAAAAAAATGGGTTGTGTACATATGTGCTCCGTTTTTGTGTCGTCAACGTGATGGAAAATATTAGAAAACTCATTATTAATGTTGAACAACTGTTTCCAGGCATTGGGGCTATTGAAATATTAACAAAAAAAAAAAGAAATTGCTGGTAAATCCACAAAAAACCATTCAAGAGGAAGACAATTGTGCTCACTTTTGACACCAGAGGTATTCATTTATCAAAGCTTATGATGTATATTGTACATATGTCAGGAAAACCGCATGCGAACATTAGTTTTAGTGGAAAATAATTGTTTTTAAAAAAAGAATCATCCACACCGCAACGCTCCAAGAATTATAATGCTGATGATAAACATGACGCATGTTTGTTTTAGCATGTTGGTAGTTAGCATGTGGTCATACATGTTTAAAATTTCCAGACTGGTTTTATTTGTTTATACAGCAAAACTCTTAGTTTAGATTCATGCGACTTGGGATGAAAACAGCCACGATAACGTTCTCAAATCGTTAATCGCTTACTTAGTCACCTGAGGGTGCTCAGTTAGCACAATAACATTAGCAATAGCGCGTGAAGCTAACAGGGCAAAGGTAAATGTTACTGATATGTTCCCCAGGATCCTCCGAAATCGTTGCAGTCTTGTGACAACTTGCTGGCGTCTAGCACAACTATTAGTGTGATCAACAAACACCAGCTTTGCTCTGTTGTGCTAATTTGTGCTGCTTTATTGGCACATCACTTGACCCCACGTCACGAGTCAAACAGACTGTAGGTGAAATTCCGCATTAGAGGGACCGTAAAAAAGTATTTTTATCCAGTTTTGCCGCTTCCACACATTTTAAAAACATTATGTTTACATTACGTTCGGTCCTCGTGCATTTTACTATTCGATTAATAGATGCTGTCAAAGTGCATCGCGACTGTGGCTTTCCTTCCCCCAAGGTTTGGCGTTACTCCAAGCACGTGGATTGGAAAACCCATAAAAAAAAACAAAAAACAGTATTTTCCACAACAGACATACGGTAGATACGGATCAACCAAAGTCAGAAAAAGGCAGAAAACTACAACGTAAAACTAAGAAGACAAACGGGGGCAAATTGCTCGTTTCTGTACAATACAGGCCCGTTGTGTCCACGTCATTCCTGCAGCGCGGCGGAAAAAGCCGTAAAACATGTTTAGCCGTGCGGCTGTCACGGGACACATGGAGAGAGGCATAAAGCAATCAGCGCCGTTAAATGTTTGCTGAAAGTCGACGCTGCCCTCGATCGGGAGCAACTTAGGCTGTGAGATAAGGCCACAAAATAGTCTCCGATTTTTCTTTAAGATTCCCTCCCCCTCCCCCCCAATAAATAAATAAATCTCCCATCCACAACAGTGTTCATTCGAAAAAAAGTTAGAATAATATCCCTTACGTCAAGATATAAACAGTGAATCATTGCCCCCGAGATATCTCACAGGGGTTTAAATCGTTGCTTTTGCAGTGCAAAAATAATTTCACTCATGTCTGTTATTTTTCAGGAAACTACAGTCGCTAGTCACCCATTTTTTTAATAGTTGGAAAAGTCACTGACTTGGCAACGTCGACTGCGCTTTAGTAAATTAGTTTCACTCTTTTCGGAGCTGTGTTGCTAGTGTAAGCAATGCAGGACAGCGAGGGAATGCTTTGAACTGCAGAAACCACTGAACAAAATATTGTAAAAAAAAAAAAAATAATAATAATAATTCCCTTTGGACAAATAAAATTGAATTAATTGATAAAGCAATTATTTGCCGGGCCCTAGGAGAAAGACACGAGAGGAGATAAAAGGACGCTACGGACTCACCGACGGATTGGTAAACATCGCTGGTCAGGTTGCGGGCGCAGACAGCGGCGCCGTCGCCGCAGGGTGTGGACGGCGACGAATCGCACAGTTTGAGAGTGTAGCTTATTTTATTATCCAGGTCGATGGCCTCCCATTTGTAGCTATGGCAAGAAAAAAAAAGGTTAAGATAGTGTTTCACTTTATAACATTAACCTCTGTGACTTGTTTTTGTTGTTTGGCTTTGGACGGTGTTCTGCATTTTGGCAGGCAGTATCGGTGCTTATTGTGAGAGTCTGTAAATCAGCAGCCATGTTTATAACAGCTCTGTTAACTTTCTTCTTTCTTTAAACCCCTTTAATTGTTTTGTGTCTCGCTAAATTGTTTGTATAAACTTCACCGACAGAGAGGAATAAATGTGGCAGGAGATTTGAACCATTACTTGTCAATGCGTGCAACGACAAACTACCCCATCCGAGAAAACTGAAAATGTTTCGTTTACATCCGAGCTGCACCAAACGCGAGTGACGTGACGTCAACCATCATAGCGACTCGTCATATTAAAATTTCAGCATGCCGGCATGTCCCCTGGGAATGAGAAAAGGAATAAAACACTTCACTTTGTGTATGACAAGTTTCAATGTAAAGAGAGCTCTTGTGTAAATTTGATTTAAAAAAAAAAACCCATCGTTTTCTTTGTGAATTTTTTGTTTTTTTTTGTATTTATCACACTGTTTTGTGATGTGTTTGTTAAAATGCTCTATAATTACAGTTGCACTGCCCCAGTAAAAATATTTCACCATTCTAGATCCTTGGGAAGTGATGTAAATTGTCGGGGATTTAAAAAAAAAAATGCATAATTTATAGTAGCATTTTTATTTTATTATTATTTGCATAGTTCTCATTTGTATGGACTTGAATTTGGTTCAAAAGTACTGTTTGGCACTTAGTTGGAGGATGTCATTGTATTTCATCTCGCTGGCGTGTCAATATTTAGTGTTTTGTTGGCGCTCGGTCGGAGATGCTAACGAGCCCGCACGGCGCATGTTGTCGAGCGGTTAGCCGTTAGCTTGAAACACAGCCAGCCGAGCTCCGGCGGCCACAAAAGTGGGGCCGAAAAGAGCTCGCGAAGCTTCTCGAGGCACTCGAGCCGAGACGAACGTCATTATTGTGAAAATAATGACGGTTAAAATCGTAAGAATAAAGTTGACAAGAAGATGAAAGCAATGGCTGACTCATGTTGACCAGTCCCCAGTTTGAATGTCAAGAGGCGGTAGTGGATCACGTGACCCAGCAGCCACTTCAGTGTGTGATTAAGCAAGTTGATATTTTTATGATATTTATTTGTAGTTCGTTTGGATAAAGCCTACGTGGGGGGGAGGGGGGGGTCCTTGTTTGCCGTGGAGGTGTGTTTGTACCTGCAGAGGTCCTGGTACCACAGGCTCGCCTCCTCCGCCGTAGCCGTCGTCGTCGCTCCGGAGGGGAACAAGAACCATCCCGCACAAGCCACCAAGCAAAGCAGCCGCCCGAGAGGCGAGCCGCGCCGGTCGCGCTTCGGTAAAAACATCCTCGAGCGGGGCTGCCCGTTCAGCGGGACGACATGATAAACAGAAGAGGAATAGCTCGGGAGGAAGTGAACGCATCACCTGATAAGGGGACGTCACATGACTGTCGTGTTGCTCGGGCGCGCCGCCTTCAGGAACATGGGACATTTGGCCACTTTTCGCAGGCCGTACTGTACTGTACTACAGTGTTGGAAATTGGAGGAGGGAAAACATTTTTTAACAGATATAGTGGAAAAACATCTAAATTAATATTTTGAATTGATTAACCACCCATATATCAAGTAAAATTATATACAGCAGGCAACATATTTGCGACTTTGGTCCCCGACCTTGGCAAAATTCACCTTTTTCCAAGGGAAAGTTTGCAATTAAAAAAAAATAAAATCCCCTTTTGTATTTTTTTTTTAAAACAGTGAACTCACACTGACAGTGATACATTGATAAAATGACCTTTAAAAATGAGTAAGTATAATGTGAAGGATACATAACGTAATTTAATTAAAATGGTGGGTGGCTGATTGCCACTTGGAACCAATTCCAGTATAACGGAAATTAGCTTCCTTTTCCACAAAATTATGGAGTTAATCTCTCCAATTTGAGTGAGGAGAACCAGCCTGTTTTATAGCGCCACCTGTTGGAGGAAAAACTCAGAACTGACTCGGCTGCCCCAACGTGACCTAGTTTTTAGGGGTTTTTTTTCACTTTGACGTATTTTTACACGTCGACCCTTTCAGATTTGCAAGTAATAAAAAAAAAACTTAAAGGAGGCAATTTGCCAATGGTGCTTGTAGTGTTATTATTAATAATAATAATAAAACGCATGGTGCATTTCAGGTTATTTGTGCTTGTTACAATCCCGCAATATTGAATTCGATTGATGTTCTGCTGTGTACGTTTTTACAGATTTGCCTTTTTTTGTTGTCTGCATCCTGACTCCAACGCAATTCCAGCGCTCCCACGGCCCTCGTGAGGATAAGCGGCTCCGAAAACGGACGGATGGATGGACTTTATTTTAGCTAATTAGGAAGGGTTCCATATGTCCAATAAGGTGAATAACCACTGCCCAGTGTTTATCTTATTTTTTTTTTTTTTTTTGCTTTTTTCCTCAATGAGTTTAACTCTAACACACACCCCAAAAAAAATTGTAAAATGGTTTTGTACATACGCTGGTTATTTTTATTTTATTTTTATTTTTTTGGAACGCAGAAATGCAAGTCAATCAGGCCAAAAAACACAACTCAAGCTGTCCACTTCACGCTTCCTCTTTTCCCCGCTAGGGGTCGCCAACAGCGCGTCATCTTTTTCCCATGACAGCTTCTCTCGAACATCAACATCCATCAACCTTCTCTGCAGTATTCCTCACGCTCTTTTTTTCCACGCAAATCCATCTTCATCACCTTTCCACCAATGTAGTACTCACTTTGCCTCCTCTGGACGTGTCCAAACCATCCGAGTCTGTAACTTTGCTGGATCGGCGGCCACGGCTGCTGCATTGATGACATGCCCCACTGCACCTTAAGAAAATTGAATTTCCACTTTCACCAGAAAAAAAAAAAGTTTGTTTCCACCTCTTTCAGTCTTTTAGTAAACGGCCGTATCGGATCGGTTCTCTAGAAACATCAGTTTCTGACCAAAAAAAATGGGAGAAAATGAAAATTGCTGACGACTATCAGTGTGAAAGCACCTCAAAATTTTTGTGAGTCCTGGTGTGTAGGGTCAATTTCGATTTATCTCACAGGTCGTTCAACATGATGAATATGAAGAGAACTAGCTAGCGAGCTTTAGCGAAAGGGGGGACTACACCCTGAACTGGTCGCCAGTCAGTCAGTCGCAGTGCAGATGAGCGGGAATCGAACCCACGCTGCAATCACCAAAGTCAGGCGTGTGTACCGCTACGTCACGGGTGTCAAACTCATTTTTGTAGCGGGCCACGTTGTAGTTACAGATGAACTGTGAAACCATGAAAATCTTTCGCTTCATCCGATTTACACATGCAAGGGTGATGCGTTTTTCAACTATTGAGGATGTTTGGTAACACACAAATCCTTGCAATATCTCACCGTTATCATACACGAGATAGAATTGAGATGGCACGCTGTGGCGACCCCTAACGCAGCGATTTCCAACCTTTATAGCGCCAAGGCACATGTTTTACAATTGGAAAATCCCACAGAACACCAACAAAAGTAAATGTCACCAAAAATGGAGAGAATAATTAATGTATGTACTTCCTGCCATCTACTAGAAGAGGATTTTTTGGTTCTGTCATTGTCGCTCACTGGCATAAGTAGCAATTACATAAAATTTTGGTACAGATTTTAACAAAAAAAATTTAAAAAGTTTATACGCTTCGCGGGCCACATAAATCATGCACCGGGCCAGATCCGGCCCCCCGGGCCTTGAGTTTGACACCTGCGCACTACACCATCGGTGACTCGGGTTCCTACAAGTGTGTACAATTTATAAAATATAACGTGTGCATTTTGTACTCTGTAAAAGACATGGGTAATATCTCCTTGGGGGAAAAAAGATTTTCTGATGGAACAGATTTTTATTAATTCAAGCAAACTAACAGTTACATAACTTACATAATATTGTTTTTTTTTTTTTTTTTTGTCATCTCTTCCAAACCAGGCATTTCTCTTCACCCCTCCCCAAAACACAGAAACAGCAAATCCACACAAGCGCAGGCAAGTAGTAACGGCACGATACATTCATCAACTCAACAACACGTTTCGGACAATAAGGCGAGCTGGACGAAAGAAAGAACCGACGGACGGGCGGGCGGGCGGACGGACGGACAGAAACCATGGCTGGCGTTTTCTTTTTCCCGTCTTTTGAGCGGCGCAAAATGTCTTCCGCGGATTGCCGCTGCAAAAGCAAACGAGGTAAGGCCTCTCGCTACGCGGTAAAGGGGAATCTGTGTGTGTGTGTGTAAGTGAAAGCTGCCTTCATTGAGGTCGGACCTGCACTCAAACTCCGCACGCTTGATATGAACAGGGACATCCAAGTCTCCGGACTTGTTGAGAACTAAAGATGGGCTCGGGTATCCCCCCCCCCCCAGCCCCCATCCCCGCTCCATCTTTGGCTCCCTGGAGTGAAAGGTCAGTGGGTGGGCGCACACACACACACACCACAACAACACACAAATTGTTCCCAAGCCAAGGACCCCCCCCCCCCCCGCCCCCGCTAAGAAAACGTGTGAAATGCAACATGCCTTCATATCAGCTTTTTAATTTTTTTACCCTGATTAAACCAGGGGTGGGGAACTTTTTGAACATTATTTGGACTTTTGTTTTTTTCTTAACGTTCCTCTGAGGTGTCATTTTGAAAATTCAGTTCCGTATTACTGGAGTTGTCGCATATTTATTCTGATGAGGAATGAATCGCCTTCCTTGCCAGCCGGCGTGAAAATGGCTGAACATCTCACTCCTGGAAAAAGGAAAAAAATTAAATTAAAAAAATAAAAGAAAATTTAAAAAAAAAAAATCAGCCCCAATGCTGGTTACGTCGATCCGCACAAAATTGGTTGCACATGTCCATCATAACAAGATGCACAAAAAAAGTCTCAAGGAAAAAACAAAACCCAAACTGAGCGGGAAGTCGGCCATTTCCGGCAAAACCTTGCAAAGTGAAAATAAACATAATGAAATAAAATAAATAAAAGAAGTGTTGTTGACAAGCCTGCTGAATTTTAACAGTCCCAAAAAAATAAAACGCAGCTTGAAAATCGTGAAAATCACCGACGCTGTGGGCGTGTCCGGTAACCCGCCCGCTCCTCCGCTGTCAATCAGTTGTCCACGCCGCGACAACGAGGCACTCTAAAGCGGCCACATCGGCGCAAAGCCTTGGTCCGCGATGGCTGTCAAGAGGAACTTTTGGGGCGGGGGGTTTAAACGGAACATTTGAACAAAAACACCCCAAAAATTGCTGCTCAGCTCTCCGTTCCAGAGAGTTGGAACATATTAGCACCCGCCAACTTTGTGCCTGATTGACACAAAGTCCACCACGTCGGCAGTCGGACTTTTTTTTGTAGTGTTGAGGATTGCATAAAAAGCCGGATAAAATGCTCCAGCCTAACCTGCCAGAACCGGTCCACAGCCCTACTTTGGGTTTCCCACCCCTGATTTAAAAAAAAAAAAAAAAAAACATAGCGGCAGCGCAAAAAAACGGAACAGAACTTATCCCGGACCGCTAGAATGACGACAGCGACGACGACGAGGGAGACGGAGAAGATTGGGGGTTCTCCTTCCGGAACGGACGACAAGACAAAAAGGGGGAAAAAAAAATTGAACAGGACGACTACGAATTGTCAGCTGTCTGCTTCCTCTTCATTCAATCACTCCATCCAGTCGCCCTCGTCGAACTCCGACTCGTCCTCCGAGTCCGAGTACTCGACGGCGATGCGGCGGGACAGGATGGTGGCCACGTCGTTACCCACGCGCTCGTGTTTGGCCTCCTGCTCTCGCTGCTCCTCCACCTTTCTCAGCTGGATGCCTGAGGAGGTTTGAAAATCATAATCGGTATGGATTAATTGGAGTTTTATGAATAATCCATCAAGTCGTCCCTCGCTATATCACGGCTAACGGTTAACGGCCACGTCATTGAATCGACCGGACCAACACCAGCGCCTCACGTGCATATTTTGTATTTGTGTGCTGCATTAATCTCCCAAATACACAGTGAAGAAAATACATATTTTGAACACCCTGTTATATCCCAAGTTCTGCCACTTAGCAATCATGGAGGGTTCTGAAATTTTCACCGTTAGGTGCATGTCCGCTGTGAGAGAGATAATCTAAAAAGGAAAATTCTGAATTCACAATGTATGATTTTTTTAACGATTTTTTTGTGTGATACAGCTGCAAATAAGTATTTGAACACCTGTCAAGCAGCTAGAATGCTGACCTGTTAGTCCGCCGTTAAAGGTCCAACTCCGCTCCGAGTATAATCCTGAATCAGATGCACCTGTGTGAGCTGCATAAAGACACCTGTCCACCGTGTACAATCAGTAAGACTCAAATTTGTAGCATGGCCAAGACCAAAAAGCTGTCCAAAGAGAAACTTTTGTGGTCCGATGAGACCAAAATGGAACTTTTTGGTCATAATTTGGAGGAAGACGAACGATGAGTTCCATCCTAAGACCGCCGTCCCCACTGTGAAGCATGGGGGCGGTAGCATCGTGCTTTGGGGGTGTTTTTCTGCACATGGGACCGGACGACTGCATCGGATTGAGGAGAGGATGACCGGGGCCATAAGATTTTGGGGAACGACCTCTTTCCCTCAGTCTGAGCATTGAAGAGGAGTCGTGGTTGCGTCTTTCAACAGGACAATGACCCGAAGCACACAGCCAGGAAAACCAAGGAGTGGCTCCGTGAGAAGCACATCAAGGTTCTGGTGTGGCCTAGCCAGTCTCCAGACCTAAACCCAATGGAAAACCTTTGGAGGGAGCTGAAACTCCCCAGAAACCTGTCTGTGTGGAGGACTGGGCCAAAATCCCTCCTGCAGTGTGCGCAAACCTGGTGAACCACTACAAGAAACGTTTGACCTCTGTAATTGCAAACAAAGGCTACCGTACCAAATATTAACATTGGTTTTCCCAGGTGTTCAAATACTTATTTGCAGCTGTATCACACAGATAAATTGTTAAAAAAAAATCATACATTGTGATTTCTGGATTTTTCTTTCTCTCACAGTTGACATGCACCTACGATGAAAATTTCAGACCCCATGTTCAAATATGTATTTTCTTCACTGTACATAAATAATAAAATAAACATATGGTCATTGCGGCCGTACCCTTTCGGATGGCCTCCAGCAGGACGCTGCGGGCGTCGCTGATGGGGGGCAGATTGGCGGGATGGTGCCGCTTGCTTCCCAAATCGTGGATGTTGGCGTGGGGGGACGCGGCGGCCGCGGCCCCCGCCGAGGGGAAGGCCGGCACGGGCGCCGGCCCCGACGGACAGGGCGAGGAGCCCCGCGCTCCGCCCAGCGGGAGTGGAGGCGGCACCGGCGGGGGAGGCAGGGCGGAGCCGTCCGGCTGGGGCGAGAAACTCGCGTAGCTGCCGCCTTTCTCCGGGACCTGCTGGAGGCGGGCCGGGGAGGAAGAGCGGAGGGGCGGCGCCACCGGCGGAGGAGCCGGATGGAGCACGCCCGGGGCGATCTGGAGAGGCGCCGGGGGAGGGGGGATCGCCGGGGCTTGCTGATGCGTCGGCAGCGGGGGCACAGGAGGCGGCGGCGTGCCGCGCAAGCCGGAGGACGGGAGAGGCGGGGGCGGAGGGGGAAGAGGGGGCGGCGGGGGAGGAGGATGAGCGCCGGAGTTTAGG
This sequence comes from Syngnathoides biaculeatus, assembly GCF_019802595.1. Classification (NCBI taxonomy): domain Eukaryota; kingdom Metazoa; phylum Chordata; class Actinopteri; order Syngnathiformes; family Syngnathidae; genus Syngnathoides; species Syngnathoides biaculeatus. The sequence goes on along the minus strand of NC_084662.1, from coordinate 8,337,545 downwards.
CCCGCCGGCCTCGCTGGAGACTGAGGTCTGCTGTCTGAAAAGCCAGAACTGGAACTGCGGGCGGGAAAAGAACGGCAGAGTAGATTCGTCAACTGTCGCACTTCCACGTGTTCCGCCGCACCTTCGTGCATTTGGCTGGATAGATACACACGCAACAAAAAAAATAATAATAATTCATCGTGGTCGGTAGAAAAAATGGATTGGACAGTCAGTCGTCCTACTAGAAATGGGGGGAATTTTGTGAATAAAATTCAAATTTAGCTGGGAAAAAAAAAGCTGATTTCTCATCTTCATTCTGGCAACCTTCACCCCCCCCCTTTCAATCATCCTTTTCCACTTTTCGTAAAATTACAAATTTATTTCCATAACATTAATGCTTTTTTGCATCCAAAATACTTGTTACTCAAAAACTAGCACAATTCAAATAAAATTCCTGTGAAGAAAAAGTCATTTCAACTTTCAACTTTATATGAAGATTTATTTTTTTCCCCAAGACAAAAAAAATTATTTTATGAGGAATGATACTGCATTCTTATGCAAATGATTATTTTGAGTAATATCGTGCCTTATCCCTCCAAAAATACATGCTTTTTATGAAAAACTCACTTTTAATCACATATTTAGTTTTTTAAGACATTTATTTTTAGTAAAACTCTATTTTAAAAAACACATTTTTATGTTGAAAAATATATTTTTTCCAAGATGTCTATTTTAGTTTTAATTTCACGCCAAATATTGACTTTTTAAGTCACCTCCCCCAGGAAAAGAGCTACACTTGATAATATTCAGCTCTTTCCCCATGAAGAAAAAGTCATTTCAAGTTGAACTTTTTACGAGGATTTTTTTTTCCCCCAAGACAAAAACAATTTTATGAGGAATACTGCATTATTATGCAAATTATTATTTTGAGGAATATTGTGGCTTTTCCCTCCCAAAATACATCCCTTTTATGAAAAACACTGTTCATGAAAAATTCACCTTTAATCACATATTTAGTTTTTTAAGACATTTATTTTTAGTAAAAATCTATTTTAAAAAAACACATTTTTATGTCTAAAAATATTTTTTTTCCAAGATGTCTATTTTAGTTTTAATTCAAGGCAGATATCTTATTTTTAAGTCATTCCCCCCCCCCCCCCAGGAAAAGAGCTACGCTTGATATAATTCAGCTCTTTCCCCTCCAGAACAAATAAGTCCAACTTTAGCCCAAAAACACATCCCAAAAATCACAAGAACACATCCATAAAATGATGTTTTAGTTCCCTCACTACTCCCGACTTTTAGCTTGCGAGGGATAAAAACAAAAACAAAAAACAAAAGGCCTTCAACTTCTGATCTCACCTGATGACCGAGGGCGGCTTGATCTCCCCCAGCAGGTGCACGCCGAGCGGAGGCGGCGGCGGCGGCGGGTCGTTGGGCCGCGAGTACGCTCTGTCGCCGCTGCGGCTCAGCAGCTCGTTCATCTGGCTGTAGGGCAGCGCCGCCAGCGAGAAGGGCCCGTCCAAGTTCTCCGTGTACAGCTGAGCCCTGGCGAGGCGACAAGCAAAAACGCATTTCGTCACGCCGTTCACGCCCGGGCCGCTGCTTCCGCATCGTCTCCCGTTAAGTAAGCAATCATCTATGCCGGACCAGCCATTTTCATATCATATTCTTCATTAATACCCAACTCCGGCGGGACTTGGGAGTCTTGCCGCGACATTAAGAAAATCAGAACTGTTCGGAAGCATCCAGAATGTCCTTACGGGACATTAGGTACAAATGCACACTCAAATGAGATTTGTCTAAAAAATTAAAAAAAATAAAATAAAATCTACTCTTTCAAAAAAAAAAAAAAAGTTAAACAAAAATAATAATTTCCAAGAGAAAATTTGCCACAGTCCAAAACAGGGCTACTATAGTAAAAAATATATTTTTACTGTACTGTAGATCAAAAACTATTTTTCCATAATAGAATAAACCCATGTATATTTGCATTTTTGTGCATTAATTTATAACTGTACTTTTTTTTTTTTAAACAATACCGCAGTGCCCTGAGTATTGTTTTCAAAATATGAGCCGCTATCCTGCCGATTTTGTGCTTTGACTTGTGGGCAAAAGTTTCGAGATACGCCGTATTGCGGCAGTGAACGCAACTCACTTCACAACAGACGCCGTTATGAATAGGTAATAAATCTTCAAAAAAAAAAAAAAGTCTTCTAGCTGTTTATTGCTGCAGTTGGAGTTTGCTGTCAAATTAAACATATAACAAAGAGGTTTAGATGTCGTAATAATAATGCAACAGGCTAATAATATGCACTTATGTCTAGGATATCATGCTTTAAGCAACGGTTGCTTGAACACAACCAGCGCAGCAGCACATGTAGCCAGAAAGCATCTCTTGCCGGCATATTTTCTTTATCTTTTCCCTAAAAGGACTAACATTACTTCAGTTTACCGAGTCAGAGTAATTGTGAATCTGTTATTTGTTTGTCTGCGTGCGTGACTATTATATTGTGTCACACATCAGAAGAAGCTGCAATGAATTAATCATCCATCCATCCATCCATTTTCTTTTACCGCTTATCCTCACGAGGATCGCGGGGAGTGCTGGAGCCTATCCCAGCTATCAACAGGCAGGAGGCGGGGTACACCCTGAACTGGTCGCCAGCGAATCGCAGGGCACATCAAGACAAACCACCAATCACACTCACAAACACACCTAGGGCCAATTTAGGGTGTCCAAATAATGTTGCATGTTTTTGTGGGATGTGGGAGGAAACCGGAGTGCCCGGAGAAAACCCACGCAGGCACGGGGAGAACATGCAAACTCCACACAGGCGGGGCCGGGATTGAACCCGGGAACTCAGAACTGTGAGGCCAACGCTTTCCAGCTGAACCACCGTGCCGCCTGATACACAAATAAATTGCTTAAAATGTATGCATATTTTTTATTGTTTACGTGCAGGATGTACAGGTTTTTACCTAAATAGGAATCTACCATTTGGAGATTGAGAACGGATTAAACTCATTTACACTATTTCCTATGGAAAAAAAACGCTTTGGAGGGTGACAAAATCGGGCATTTAACGCTTCACAAGAACGCATTATGTTCGAACTTCATCATGCTTTTGGAAAGTAAGTAATAGTGTTATTGTATTTTCTTTTTTGATAGCATTTCACATTCATTTCAATTAGGAAAAATGATTTGAGGTACAAATATTTTGAGCAACCAATATTGTTGCGGAATGAATTGAACTCTTATCTCAAGGCACCACTTCAGATGTAATACACGGACATACAGTGATGCCTCGGTTCTCGAGCACAATCTGTTACAGAAAACGGTTCGAGAAGTGATTTGTTCGAAAACCAAATCGATGTTTCCCATTACGATGAATGGAAAAAGAAATAATGCGTTCCAAGCCTAATTAATTTGGCTTTTTAAACCTTTTTTTTTTTTTTTTTTTTAAACAATGACGCAGTATGTCATTTTTTTTTTTTTTTTTTCATTTTTGGTGTACAACATTGTATGCACATACCTGTTGTCAGGGTAGCCGACGGAGCCGTTGGCTTCTCGGTGTTTGTCGTCTGTCACGTCCTGCGCCAATTCGGCGCCCAGTGCCAGTTTCTGCCACTCCTTCTTGCGGTCGTGCGGCGCCCGCGGCACCTTGTCGGTCTCCGGGGGCCGATCGATCCCCTTCAGCTTTGCATCACGGGAGGTCAAGGAAGAGAGGTGAACAGGTTAGTTTTGGTTTTGCGTTTGAGTTCAAAGAAACTGACTTTCCTGTAACCGCGTGTGAGGATTACGGCATAAACTCACTCGGGTAAAAATGGCTGACCAAGCGATGCTTCTTTTGTATTTGTTAGTCATCGTACATATTTAGCTCGTATCCATAAATGGGAGATTCTCGATAAAAACACTCAAGGTTCTCCTTAAACCCACACATCGGCAAACAATATCCTGTTATTTGCCGTTACTATTAGCTAGTAATATTTTTATTTTCATCGCTTGCCCCTCTCCACGCGGGTAAGGCCCGAGCCCGACCGTAAACAGCTGAAATCAGCGTATAATTGGCACATATTATATTCACTTAAAAAATGGGCTTTTTATATTAATTTTTGGAAAAAGTGGGGATAACCCTACCCCAAAAAATAAAACAAAAAAGGTTAAGAAATCCGGATGAATCTATGGTGCCAAACTGCGAGTATGCAAATACCACTGTATGTTTTTTTTTTTCCAAGATAAAGGTTATGTTGTTTTTGTAGTCCGTTTCTTTAGTTTTAAACTCCTCTTTTAGGCGGATTTGCTCGTTTTTGTCACATGTTTTTGCTTCGATTAAATGCACGTTGTGCCGCTCCTTCTGGTGTGCACTCCTTGACCACCTGGGGGCAGTATAATACAGACATGAATATACAGTGATGCCTCGGTTCTCGAGCGTAAGCCGTTCCAGAAAACGGTTCGAGAAGTGATTTGTTCGAAAACCGAATCGATGTTTCCCATTACAATGAATGGAAAAAGAAATAATGCGTTCCAAGCCTAATAAATTTGGCTTTTTAAACCATTTTGTTTAGCTTTTCCTGATAATAAACTGCATAGTAGAAATACATGTATAGTTTGAATGCTTTATATAATAAAATAATTTAAGAAATATATTTATTTCTTGCTTAAAATATATGTTTTAGTAGTAGAGTACGCCAGTTTTGGAGTGCATTGCCATATCTGTAGCAACTAGGCCCCCAGCCTTATAAACTTTTTTTTTTAATTAAAAAAAGTGTAGAATAACTTTAAACAAGCAACTTTTAGAAGAATGATTAGAAGAAAAACAACAGCCACTACCGGGACACATGTGGCTGAGTTCTAAGTGCGCTAGTTGCACTGCGCGCGTTATGTCATTTACGTTTTTTTTTTTTTTCCCAGGGGACATTCAAATTGACAATAAACAACGTGTCGTGGGTGGGTCAATTGCTCGAGCCACGTGCGATGTTATTTACGGGTTTTTTCAGGTTGCGTTCGAATACCGATTTTTGTTCGAAAACAGAAGCAAAAAAAAAAAAAAAAAAATTTTCGTTAGAAAACCGATTTGTTCGAAAACGGGGACGTTCTAGAACCGAGGCTTTGCTGTACATAGAGAGTGGCGACAACTCCTCATGAGTAATATTAATTATTTAAAAAAAAAGATATGCCTGTGCATATTGTTAAATGTATTATTTGTCTGTGTCTATTAGTTATATTATCTATGATCAAATACTTGTTGCTTTAAGGTTATAACACCACCACATTGATCCTACATGCTACTAGTCTACGATGTTTCCCATCATGTGTTAGCATTAGCATTAGGCTAGTGGTCTTAAAGGCTAAGCTTTGTGTTGGTTTTTAAATACACGAGTCAGGTTCAGATTATCATATACCGCTCCCGGCCTCACATATGGCGGCATGTGTTGCATTTAAAAGGCACACACGCAGCTGTAGCATAAATTAAAACACACGAAAAGCAAAAAAAAAAAAAAAAAAACAACACACAATCACTTTTTTTGTCACATACCTGCCCGGGAAGGTCTAAGTACCTATAGACCTGATCATACATGCGGGGGTCCTGCGACTATAAGAAACAATGGGAAAAAAAAAATACTAGAGCAGTAGCATCGGGGAGAGGAGAGGTCAGAGCAAAAAAAGAAAAGAAAAAAAAAAAAATCAACAACACTGCACTCATCAATAACCACGGTGACAGGAGGCACACAACGGAGGCAAAGGCCAGCGGGACCACAAAAGGCAAAAAAAGGGGGAAAAAGTGCTGTTAAGACAGAAACGCTCACAGCGAGAGGGAAACCGCAATGATGCACACGACGGGGAGAAATGCAGACGCGCGACAGAGCTTAGCTGTGGTCAAAGCAAAAAAGAGCATTCTAGGATTAAGCAGAACGCAAAATAAGAGTCAAAGGAGGAAAAAAAAAAAAAAAAAGACAGTGCACATGAAAATATATGTTAAAATGTTGCTTTGAAAGTCACGGTTAAAAAATACTAGCTAGTTAGCTAATTTCCACAAGCCGCTATGAAACTTCCATTAACCTATTTGAAAACACTTAGCATGCGAAGGTTAGGGAAAATCACTTGGCTGTAGCTAAACCCCATCAAAAAGTGATCTATAAGCTAAATTTTGTGTATTTTACTTCACGCTGTTCGCTTATTGATACTTTGATGATATTAGCATAATAGCTACACCGCAGACCATTTCATTTCCATTACGCACATCTTTACCGGAAAAGACGAGTTAAGAAGGCGAATTAAATACTCGGAATCAAACCTCGATAAGGCAGGAATTGAGTCGGCGACGGACCCGCCGAGCTACATTTGAAAGAATATTATCCCGATGCAATCCATATGCATCCGGATAATCAGCAGCTGTTGCGTGGCGTCATAAAACACGCTTCGTGGATCGCGTCCAACGCCGTACGCACGCGCATCTGTTCAATTAAGAGTTGCCTTTTAATGGAGGGAAGCTAACGCTAACTGCAAATGGGGAAATAAAGCGCCGGGGGGGGGGGGGGTGCGTGCAATATTATCGCCGTTTGTCCTTCATCCTAATGGACCGATGCTTACGCTAAGAGTCCATTTGTTTGGGTCTTGCGTCACATTAATGTTATCTACAGATGTATATTTGCGCGTGTGTGTGTGTGTGTGTGTGTGTGCAGGTTTTTGTGTGTTCAGTGCGACAGACTCAGCAGAAACGCAGCGACGCTAATGGCTAATCGAAGACCCCCACGGCTCATGGGCCGCCGAGCTGTTGACGTCAACAAAAAACTAATGTTTTGCTGCTGTACACGCCACATTTTGCTTCTTTTTTTTTTTTTTTTAAATTACTCAACTGCAGAGAGCGCCAGGCATCATTTGCGGGGGTGGAGATGGCGAGAAAGGCTTTATAGTACATCATCAGGATTGTAATAATAATGTGTTTTCTACATATTTTGTTTTAGAAAATGTTATTGTAAAACCAAAGATAAGTGGAAATAACACATGCAGTTAAAATGTGGATTTGTATTCCAAACAATTTGCACATATATATTTGATGTATACTGTATATATATATATATATATATATATATATATATATATATATGTGTGTGTGTGTGTGTGCGTGTAACGTTACAGCACAAAGTTAAACCGGCGTTAGTAACGGGGCGACGGCGCTCATGAAGGGGTGCGGACGGGAATCGAGTGGGCTGCAGGCTTCGGTGCGTGAAATAGCAGATGCCCTGGCGGGAGGGCGCGGGGGGGAGGAGGATCTTACCTCGAGGGGGTAAGGAGGAGGAAGGGTTTCAGAGAGAACGCTTATAAGGTCCTCGGGACACGCAAGATATGGCATTTCCAGCTGCGCACATTCAGACAGCGTTAGACGGGAGCGCAGAGACGACACCGCGGACAAGCAAAGACGGGATGGAGGAAGACACCGCACGGGAATTCTCGGCGCAAAGCAGACACGTTGGGGGGGACAGACGGATAATACCCCGAGCTCGATTTGGAACGTGCTTATTTCGCTGGGCGAATGTCATCCGGCTAATGCGCGGAAGCTAACGGCGGCTAATGAGATTCGAACGACTGCCGGTTTCTCGGGTTTCCCTTTTACGCTCGCCGCTCCTGCTCCACATTTTATCAATGGTTTGCAAATCAGTGTGCGCACTGCAGTGTGGGAACGGACAAACGTTGCCTTCTCGATCGCCCCCGAGGGTCCCCCCACACAATAAAACATAAATTGACACTCATCTTACATGTGTAAAATGATCACAATCTGTATTTGGAAGCTTTTAGACATAGAGCTAGCTTGACACATGCATATTCCTGGTTAGGCGTACATATTCACGTGTGTATATCACACGTACACGTGCAATGACGCACGTGTGTGTATATGTATCATGTATGTACTCCTCATCCATAACTTAGCGAGTCAGCAATGTGGTGACAAACCCATCTGCGCCATTTTTGTTTATGGAATATATATATTGTTATGCCCAGTGCGCCAAAGAACAGCTTTTATCATCTAGATGCCTCACTGGAATATGCGGCGTGTAACACCCCCCCCCCCCCAGAGTGACTGTCTCTCTGCGGGGTTCGTCTGCAGAGGGTGGCGATGGTGGGGGTGTGCGATTAATTAATAAGAAGGAAATCACCGCAGGAGGCCTCGGCGATAAAAGAGCGTGGCAACCCGACCCCCCCCGACGCAAATAAAATCTTCTGTACTGCGAAGCGTGTGGCTGGCCAATTAATTATACATTATAGAAAGTTCTCCTCGCAAGCCCCTCCCCGTAAACACCGGAGGACCCTCCTCGCCGACACGCCTGTAATGAGCTCCGATTCTGCGAGAGAGGAAGCCGACGTCGCCACTCTGCGTGAGAGCTTTTAGTATCGTGTTCGGGAACAAGCGATCAACACGGGCGGCGGCGCTGCGTGTGTTTGAAGCCGACGGCAGCGGGGGGACAGCACCAGCGAGAGGCAGCTAAAACTGCAGTACGCAATAAATGTTGTTCCCACAGAGCAGAGCAAGTCTGTTATGATTTGTTGCCGATTTTGAAGTTGTTTGAAGATAAGAATGGAATTCGGTATTATACATGGGTATGAAGCTATCGGACTCCGAATTTTGGCATTCAAATGCTTTGCTTTATTTGTCAGCTTTACTGAAAACTCGGAGTGAAACATAGTCTCCCAACTCTAAAAAACCTTTACGACCAATCTATTTGTCGACGATTTTCACCTTTTGGTGTTGATGTTAAACGTAGAAGACGTGACAAACGGTAAACCCGACGAATGGGTTGACAATGGAAACGCAAAAGGAAACAGAAAGTTCTGTGCCGAACTGTACCGTCAGGCGGGAACGAGGCCGAGTCGCGAGACAAACCTTCTGTTTCCGCCTCTCCTTCCGCTTGTCCTCGGTGTCCTGCAGCATCTTCTCTCGCCACAGGTCGAAAAAGTAAGAAGGATTTGTGTAGAACTTGAGACCCTCCTTTCCGTCATCTCTGCGGACAAAAGTTTTTTGCATCACGCCATAGTTAGTCAGATCTCCAAGCTTTCAAAGTTGGCGCAATATTGGTTCGCAAGTCTGATCTCACGATCGAGAGGGCCTTTGGAACACCATCGAGCAAATTTTGGTGCGTAGCTTGGGACGACCCGATTAACTTTTTATCTGGTGCTGATCCAGATTAGTAAAGGTTCAGCCTCGGAGATGGTCTTTTCATGAGGTGACTTCACATGAATAATTATCAGATCCGTTTGAAGATCATCATCCAGTCCCTCCCAAGTGTTCCGTTGTTCCTTTTCCCCCACTCCTGCCATCACAGGGTGGGAGATGTAGAACGATCCGGAACCTCCACAGTGGCAGTTGTCACGTCAGTGGTGTCTTTTGAAGATAAAAAAATGATCACACGGAGATGCACTGCCAAGATTTTCTTTCCCTCCCCTCCACCGCATATCAGGCGGGGAACGGAAAGAAAAGGACTCCACCTTTCTGATGTATTCTTTTTCTCAGGGGGTATCCTAAGGCTTTCATTCCTAGATGGCAACCTCCTAGCTTTGTTTTCGGTTTTTTTTTTTTTTTTTTCACTACGATGCCGTGGGCCGGCTCGTCTCTCTGGTCTCGCGGTGGCCAATTGGCATCTTGTACAACTCCGAAGCACCAGTCACGATTAATTAATTAGAGCGTACTGGGGAAAAAAAACAAAAAAAAAACATTTGAAAGAAGGTGAAGAATTAAGCTGCGATTTGTGGCATGTTGCTTTGGCCACTTGTTAATATGACGGCAGTGTTTTTGGAGATGGAAAATGTGGAATTTTAGAAACGGTTAAGATGAAGAAAAACTAAGAAAACGCATAGCAACAAAGGCTTCAACTTCAACGACTTTGAATACTTGGGGTCAAGAATCCGGAGCAATGGTGAGTGGAGTAAGGAAGTGAAGAAACGGTTCCAAGCAGGTTGGAACAGCTGGCGGAAGGTGTCTGGTGTTTTATGTGACAGAAGAGTCTCTGCTAAGATGAAGAGCAAAGTTTATAAAACATGATGTACAATTAGAGACGGTGGCACTGAAGAGACGACGAAAGCAGAACTGGAGGTGGCAGAAATGAAGATGTTGAGGTTCTCGCTCGGAGTGAACAGGTCGAGTTGGATGTTTTGGAGACAAGGTTAGAGAGTGCAGACTTCGATGGTTTGGACATGTCCAGAGGCCAGAGAGTGAGTATATTTGGAGAAGGGTGCTGAGGATGGAGCTGCCGGGCAAAAGAGCGAGAGGAAGACCAAAGAAAAGGTTGACAGTGATCGTTAGAGAGGAAGATGCACGAGATAGGCTTGGATGGAAAAAGATGACACGCTGTGGCGACATCTAACGAAAGGCGAAGAAGAAGAAGGTTAAGATTAAGGAATAAATGAAGATGAAGAAAACGCATAACAGCAAAGGCTTTAACAAAAAGGCAACAAATGGAAATCCGGAGTCAGCGCAAACAGAGTGTTTGCAAAAGTCGTTATGCAGGGACGCGGCGCCGCTTAATCTGAAGTGTCTGTTTGCTTGTGGACGGACGGTCGTGGGGGGAAAGAAAAAAAAAAAACGCTCCGGGTTTATCTAACGAGCCTGGGGAGAATTCCTAGTCAGCCCCCCTGATGTGAAATGTAAAAATAAAGGACTGAAGGGGGGGAGGAAAAAAAAGGGATTTATGCGAGAAACAGGAAGAAAATGAAAAACCAACATGAACGAGCTCAGGCCTAATCAGCTAATGCCGCGGCGAGCGAACATCCGTATTCCTAGCGGGGAAGTGCGCGATTCGACCCAAATTAACTGAAGCCAGCCGTCAGCATGCCAGACTGCCGGCATTTGGACCCCGGGAAATAAAAAAATCGAACATTTTTGAGCTGCCTTTCAACCAGCGGTGTCACTCACGTCGTTCATTGTGAGTCAGACCTCAGGTGGCACCAGAGCGAGACATTCACGCTGACAAAAGAAGAGGATGTCAGCCAGTCAGCCACCCACACCTGGTCTCGGGACCTGAGGGGTTTACGATCCCACACGACCGATTGTCCTACCACAGCTAGCAGTTGTTAATCTGTAGACCTGCAGATAGTTTTCAGCCTGGCTGAGTTTTGGGTTAAAAATTCTTGTGCGTCGCTCAAGGAGGGAGCAGAATCCAGACGCTGGCCAGTTATGTTTTGTTTACCTATCCTCAAACCGCCGGAATAAAAACCGTTAAAGAGCAGATTCAGACCTGTACGGCGTGAGGATGTTGAGCGGCGGTGGCTGCTCGCAGTCCTGGTAGGTTTCCTGCATCGGGATAGGGAGTGAGTCCCGGTCGAATAGCTGCTGGTCTTGGATGGTGGAACTCCTGAAAGCCTTCCTCATGGTGATGTCCTGTAGTGACACTACAGGGGTGGGGGGGGGGGGGGGTACGTTGAAAACTATCGTTAGGTATTTGTCCACCTACAAACACCAACAACGTGGCTAATTTTGGGCTTGTGGATGGGTAGTAGCGTCTGACTAGATGGAAGCATACCCGTGTGATTATTATTATCATTTTCATTATGAACGTTTGGCTTCACTTAGCAATCGGTATTTGGTCGTTCTTTCTCACGCCCCAAATCTTATTGTGCTCGACCGAGAACCTCAGCAAACATTACATCATCGCGGTCCCTTCGCCGTCATCAACTCAGGACTTGGCAGCTTTGTTTAGTGGGACGAGTTCCGCGGGCCGCGCCATCGATTCGCTGGGGGTCGCCGCGAGAACTCCCAATCCGTCGAACCGAGCGAAAACGGCAATCCTTGGCCGGCGATCGGGGGGGGGGGGGGCTGAATTATTCAAGTGACAAATGGATACGCTTCACCGCTCGCTCCGGGGAAGGCGGAAAAAGCAACGCGGCGTGCTGACCGCACCCCCACCCCCAAAAAAATAAACAAATTGAAGTTCTCTGTAAGCGTTCAATCCCAAATTATACACCAAATGCAGTCAGAATCTCCGAGTGATCTAAAAACATCAAAAGGTTATGATTTCCGCATACTTGGTTGCCCTGCGGCATGTCCACGTGGGATTGGAGTCGGACGGGAGGTAGAAAATAGCGAGGGGTGGGGGAGAAGTGCGCTCAGACAGGCTACGAAAAGGAGGTAGCGGCCTAAAGATGGAAATTCACTCGCTTGATCAAAGCAAGCAAAAATAATACAATAAGCCAAAAGGATTTTCAATGGCGAGTTATTTATACGAACAAAAGCGCCACGGGCGACGCTGACTCACCGCATGGCTCCAGTTGAATGTCAGCGGCTTTTTTTTTTTTTTCTTTACACGGGATTCGTAATCCTCTCCGTCAACGATCATGACACACTTTAATTTACCCAAAAACAACACATCCCGTTTCTAATATTCAGATACATCCTCAGAGTGCGAGTTGCCTCAAGTTATCCAACTTCCGCGTTGCCATATCTGTCCCCCAAAATCGAGGCAAGATTCACTCGCTAATCTTTTGCTTCTACTTAAAAACTGTGCTGATCTCAAATCCAAAGCGATGCAACGGCCAACATCAACAGCGGTGGTTCCCAAAGTCAACCTGGGCCCGGACCCCCAGTGAGGCCTTCAAAAAGCTGCCGGACCCCCAACCTCAACTTTCTACGCCATCCTGGTACAAAGAAATACTCAATTTTAGTGGCTCACGTGCTCTTGCTTTTCATTTTTGCACAATAAATCAAAACGTGGTTCGACACTGGAAAGGGCAATTCTCACATCCTGATTCGCTTCCAGACCATTTCGTCTCAGACCCCCTGGAAAGACGTTTTTCACCCCCTGGGGGTCCGTCGACCCCACTTTGGGAACCACTCATCTACAGGGATGCTGTATTTTCAGAAAATCCGGGCAAGACCCTCTTCCACGCTTACCCTCTGTAAAAGGTACTCGATGAACGTATTCTTTGGTAGCATTCAATAAGTTAGATTCTCGTTGTCGAATAGAAACAGTCAACGAGTTAGTATATGTCAACGTAGCTGTGGGTCCACAGAGGACAAGGTTTGAGACCGGATTTGAATCAAGGCTGGCCATTTGTTCGTACCTGATCGAGTGAATGTGAACTAAGGCAAAGGGGGTAGTTCTGTCGGTAATTACTCTGTAATTGGGTTGCTATGCACTTATGAATAGGAATGTACATTAAAATCATGTTGAGGTGGGATACATTTTGCTCAATCTGTGAATATTTCTAAGTTGGGAACTTTCCCCTCTGTTGCGCTGCGACACATTTGCAAGTGGACCGTTTCCATCATTCCGGCACCTCCAGTCCAACACCCGCTCTCTTTCGGATCGGGACGTAGCGACCAAGGAAGCCATCTTTTAGCATGCCCGAGCTTCTCTCTCCGATACAAATATTGTCCTTCAAAATACATATTTTTCCCTCCATTTCCAATATCTGCTGGCCGGCTTGGTGAGAAATCTTTCTAGCTTAAAATGTCCACGTGTTAGCACGCAGACAAAACGCCCAGGTACCCGTTTGACGTCTTAAGAGGTCGGCCCGCCGCGAAAAAGCCTTTCGGAGGTGATCACGCGGCGAGAAACGAAGGGAACGGAGAACGTTTCGGCCGTAGGGGACTGCCGATAAGCGCGAAACGGGATGAAAAAGTCAAGTCGGGAAAAGCGGAAACAGATACGCGGTTCCAGAGCAGCGCAGGAAGAGGCCCTGGGTCTGAGAGATCTGTGGTGGTGGCTTCTATGTTAGCCGGAAGCGATATCAACGTGCGGTGACGCGGGCCCTTTCTTAGTTGGCCGAAAGTGAAGGGCAGGTACACAAACATTCATCGGCAAATATCAGCGTCCGTGCAAGATGGATGAAGGGCGGGGATCAATCAGCCGGATGAAAGAGGACAACATTGACAAAAGCGGAGGTGAAGAACAAAGTGAGGGATGACACTTTGGGAGGGATAAATGATGAGAGCGTGCGCCAGTTGCCATCCGACTATAAATGCGCACATTTGCGTGATTAAAAGCGGGTACGACCTTAACCGCTGAGCCGGCGACAGCAGCAGTCCAGACGCATCGCGTCGCACTGACCTTCGGGTGAACGCCTCTCGGGTCGTTCGCCCGCGCCGGTGCCCGTTTAACTCGTAAAACCGTAAAGCACATTTCGCGTCGGAGTCCGAGACCCGTCGCTGTGCTAGCGTTTGAGCTTTTCGGGTGACCGTGAACACTTTGAGATCGGCAGAGCTTTTGAATATAGATGAAAATTAGAAAATTGTTGTTTTATATAAATATAATAATAATAATAATATAACATATTATATAAAACATACAAAAAGTATTCGCTTCAAAGTCGCTGTCCTTATATTGTCACAGAACTCGACATCCTGTTGTTCCGATGACTGTGCGAAAAAAGATGCGTGTTTACGAATTGCACCGTTATTATTATTATTATTATTATCATCATTCAAACAAACTCAACGTCGTGTTGAGCAGCAGCCCGGACACGCTGCTGTTAGGCATTTTTTTGGATGATGTTTTATTCATTTCAAAATCTGTCACAATGACAAACGACGTTCCGTGGACTTGCGTTACGGTCAACCGTAAATGGAGCCAATTCCATCTGTAACAATATTTATTATTATTTATCTTAACATTATATGACTAAAGTCTTCTCTGGCTGCCAATTCAAAAGACTTTTCCTTTATTTATTCATGCCCATGACCATCTATGAATAAAATGCTTTGTAGCTATTTATTTTTAGCAAGAATTGATTTTTTTTTTTTTTCCCCGTCTGTATTCCAATGGGCCAGTTTGGGTATTTGAAGTTCTTTTTTTTTTTTTTTCCCCCCCTCCAGCGCGCTGCATCCTACCCAACCCCCACCGTCCCGTCTTCCCCCCTCCAGCCCCGATTTATGCTCCATCCGTTGCCTCCTACGCCGCACATCGCAGCCGCCGTCGCAAAGCGAGCGCTAAAAGGCCTCCGCTAACGGCCGTAAATATGTATTTGTATCCATCTTGCCTGTGCTTCTTATAATTCCGTCCCGTTTTTTCGACCACACCTCTGAAGGCCCACTTGAACGCAGTAAAAAAAAACAAACATACTTTTCAAAGACATGACAAACATATTTCAACGCACAAAATATGGCAAGCATAAAATGTACAGTGTTGAAAATACTGTCCATACTGTACTGTACTGTCTGTGTAGCTGCATGTACTTGAAAGAGACCATTTCTTTGTGCGAGTGTCTAGGCGTGAGCCGTGGGTGACAGCAGCTTTTGTGTGAGTTTCCCTGGCCTTCGAGAAATGGTAGAAAAATGCATCCATCCCTCCATTTTATTTGCCGCTTATCCTCAAGAGGGTCACAGGGAATGCCGGAGCCCATCTCAGCTGTCAAAGGGCAGGTACACCCTGAACTGGTCGCCAGCCAATCGCAGGGCACATAGAGACAAACACCCGCACTCGGAATCACGCCTAGGGGCAATTTAGAGTGTTTGCATGTTTTTGGGATGTGGGAGGAAACCGGAGCGCCCACCCGGAGAAAACCACACGCAGGCACGGGGAGAACTCCACACAGGCGGATCCGGGATCGAACCCGGGATCTCAGAACTGTGAGGCCGACGCTTTCCAGCGGATCCACCGTGCCGCCCGTCTTTGAATCCATAAAACTCTAAATTTGGACTTGGAAAAAAAACAGTAAAAGACTCGTTAAAAATGTGTGACAGCAGCGGCGCAAACGGTGAACGGGTGATGTCGCGGTAGTTCTGTTTTTTTCTACGTGTTTATGTTTACCCTTTTCCTTGCGTCGACCAATCAGCTCCCTCCAGCCTGGTTGTCTCGTCAATCCGTGCACATTTAGTTTCCTGGTTTCTTTCAGTTCTTGTCATCATTTTTGCGTATCTGTGCAACTTCTTTGTCACCACTCATCTTTTGCTTCCAGTTTTTGGTTAGTTTGCTTTTTATTTTTGCAAACGAATTCGCATTTTGTTGAGATTCCCTCATCGCGTTCGCAAACTTGACTTTACCTTCCCACCCTGCACTGTACTGCGGGCGGTGGTGTGCGGCTCACGAGTGTAGAAAGGACAGAAAAATTGATGTGCGGCGCGGGGGGGGGGGCAGTCGAGTGTGAAAGAACTGTCCCGCAGAGTTATCCGGGCCAGGTCGGAACGGCTTCCTCAGCAGGTTTACGATAGCCAAGACTGTTCCGCACGGCCAACTTGTTCACTCAAGTCAGATGATAGATAACTCCTCCCCCTTCTCCATTTTGTCTTTGCTTCTTTTTTTTTTTTTTTTAACCACTGCCTGAAAAAGTCAGCATTTTTTTTTAAAAAGATGTTTTTCTAAATATTGTACACGGATAACGGGGGATGTTGTGGACCCAAGAATTTTCCATCTCGGGAGGGTTGGAACGGACCGCCTTTTACTTAATCAGTTATTTTATCCATCCGTCCATTCATTTGCTTATCCTCACGAGGGTCGCGGGGAGTGCTGGAGCCTATCCCAGCTGTCAACGGGCAGGAGGCGGGATACACTCTGAACTGGTCGCCAGCCAATCGCAGGGCACATATAGACAAACAGTCACACCTAGGCGCAATTTGGACTGTCCAATTAATTTTGCATGTTTTTAGGATGTGGGAGGAAAAAAACCAACGCAGGGACGGGGAGAACATGCAAAATCCCCAATTCCCAACATTATTCACCTAATTAATTAAAAATTATGAATGAAGAAAAAAATGGACTGGAGCACTTTCTTTTTTTCAACAAGACCAATATGTCAGGTCCTTGAGCACAACTTGGTGGGTACCTATGCACGTGCCTTGTCATGAAGCCAAATGAAAAATTTCAGTGCCTCGGTAATATGCAGTAATAAACATTTTTCTTGGCGGATAAACATTATATGACGATGCTAAGATGTTTATAGAGACAAACAGTCACACCTAGGGGCAATTTAGAGTGTCCGATTCATGTTGCATGTTTTTGGGATGTTGGAGGAAACCAGACTGCCCGGAGAAAACCCACGCAGGGACGGGGAGAATGTGCAAACTCTAGTTATTTTATGTTTTTCTTTATTACTTTTATTGTTTGATGGGCCCCGTTAGCCCGAAACTCACTTGACATTTTTTCCGACGGGAGAATTTATATTTGTAAATCGAAGAAATTGGACACCACAAGCCGTGTCACAAAACAGATGACGACACACTTTGGAGGTTTTCCCCACCGCGCTCGGCACCGTGTCAGCGACAAATAAGTAATAAGTAATTTCCCGGCCAATGAGCCGCGACTTTTTTCACACGCTTTCAACCCCTGCAGTTTATGCGGTGATGCGGCTAATTTGTGCGTTTTTTTTTTTTTGTTTTTTTTTTCTAACGGCCGCGAGGGGGGCACTCGAGCGGAAAAGGTAAAGAGTGAGACCGGTGGAATACATGTGCCGAGGAAGTGACTTTTACCGTTCCGGCCCTCTTAGCGCTGCTAACGTGCTACTGCCGTGTCTCATTGATTTTTACCAGTATGTTTTCTGTTAGCGCGGCGGCGCTAGCGTTAAGCTCTCTTATTTTCCGTCTTTCTTTGTAAATATCTCGTGTTTCAATGTGGGCATTTGCGGCTTTTACACAGGCGCGGCTTATGCATGTACCAAATGGTATTTCCTTTCCAAACGTACTGGGTGAGGCTTATAATCGGGTGCGCTGTTTTGGCCGCAAAATCAATAAGCAGCCCCCACCCCAGGGACGGATATTACCGGGCTGTAATTCTCCACTTTTGTATTTCCACGTCAGCGCAATTTTACAGGTGACCGCATCCAACATCTGCCAAACCCCGCGATAACCCCTCGTGCCTATTATTATTATTATTATTATTATTCCTCGTCGTGACACGTGAGCCACTTTCGCATCGTCGCAAGACGACCGCGAGCAGAACTGCGCCCATCCAATTATGCCAGTTAGACAGAAAAACGGAAATTGGGAAAAAAAAAAACGGTAGAACCACAGTGCTCACATTCTTCCTCTTTGGGGTCCAGCTGTGTGACGCTGACGGAGAGGCGGTCCACGCGCTCCTGCAGCGAGTTGACCCGGAAGGAGAAGGAGTGCGCCTCGTTGAACAGCTCCCCGAACAGGTCTTCGGCGTATTTGCCTACAACGCAACACCATAAAAAAAAAAAAAAAAAACACATTTAATTGCATCATTGATCGTTTTAATCTCACCCGGGCGCGCGTGGGTCGATCTCTGGCGCACTGACTGAGGCTGCTGAGCTGTCGGATGACGCTGGCCAAGGAGATGTTGGTCACGCATTCCAGCTCGTTCTTGATGTTTCTGGGCAGCGCCGTGTGGCACAGGTGCCGGGGCTCGATGGTGCGCTTCACCAGCGGCATGCTTCCGCCGTCACCTGGCGAGGGCGAGAGCGAGGAAACGTGCTAATCCAGCGTAGCCGCCGCGACAAGCGTGCGCGCGCGGAATTAACGGCTTTGGATGTTAGTCGTTGATGTGATTCATCTCGAATCACATCAATGCCCATAAGCGGGAAAAAAAAAGAAAGGATGAAGAAAAGAATGTGCTCCGTTGAAAGCTCGAAGTCGAAAAGTGACAAACTTCCCGTCTTGAAAATAACAAGATGTCCTCAGCGCTCTTTCAAGATGTTTTTTTTTTTATTCCTGTCATCCGTCTTCAACACCTCCGATTCGGTACCACCCGAGACGTCTCGCTTCCCGACAGCTTTTCCTTTTCAAAATAACGTCGTCGTGTGCACTTGCATACGCTGGCAAAAAAAAAAAAATAAAATAAAATAAAGAGATTCGCATCCGCGAGCGCTCTGCGTCGACCCGCCGAGGACGTCCGCGCCGCGCGGCGACGGGGCTTTTCCCGCAAGCGTAAAGTGTTGTCATTTTTCGTGGCTTTCGCGCTGACAAATGGGGGAAAAATTCCAACTAACGTCGAGGAAGACTCATAAAAAGCAAGGAGTGATCGGAGTGTTGTTCGAAGCCTTTTAGCCTGGGACGCGTAAAGACAAATTTTATCACGAAACTTTAGCAGGATCTTCTTCTTCTTTTCCTTTCGGTTTGTCTCGATGAGGGGTCGCCACAACGCGTCATCTTTTCCCATCCATTCTCTCTAAGGAAAAAGGATATAGAAAATGTTGTTCTTTACAGAGGATAAAGAATATATGTCTGCGACAATTGTTAATTATTTGGCCATGTTAGCATTAAGGTAGCAGAGTTTAATGAGTTGAAATCCTTCCAGTCTAACACCCACAGTCTTCATGTCCTCCCTCAGAACGTCCATCAACCTTTTCTTTGGTCTTCCTCTCGCTCTCTTCTTTGGTAGCTCCATCCTTTCCATCCTTCTACCAATCTACTCCCTCTCTCTTGCCTCTGGACATGTCTAAACCTTCCGAGTCTGCCTTTCTCCAAAGTATCCAACTTTGGCCGTCCCTCTAACGATCCAACCTCCGAACGAGAACCTCAACATCTTCATTTCTGCCACTTCCAGTTCTGCTTCCTGTCGTCTCTTCAGCGCCACCATCTCTAATCCGTACATCATGGCCGGCCTCACCGCCGTTTTACAAACTTTGCCCTCCATCCTGGACTCGGAGACTTTTCTGTCACATAGAACACCAGACACCTTCCGCCAACTGTTCCACCCCGCTTGGACCAGTTTCTTCACTTCCGTACCACACTCTCCATTTCTCTGTATTGTTGACTCCAAGTATTTGAAGTCTACTTTAGCAGGATCCAATTTAAAAATATCCCCCTGTAAAGTTAACAAAACTTAAAAACATAAATAGAGGCCCGAATGAGGGCCCGTCCGGGACTTTAGACCGGAACAACCGATTATTCTTCATTGACGTGATTGCCTTCTGTGACCGAACTGATAAAATGTGTTCAACGTAAACAGATAGCAGAGTCGCTGGAAGAGCACGTCGCTATCCGGAATTATTGATAGTCTCGTCAGGTCATTTGAAGCCAGATAAAAAAAAAAAAAAAAAAGTCCTTGAGCAAGATTCTGAACAAGTTGCTCCTGATCCTGCGTCATCATGTTCAAACACTTCAAGTACCTTGACGGTAGAAAAGCGCTTTACACGTTCAAGGCATATTTTGCATTTATCCGCGAGGCCACTCAGCATTGTGCCGCCTCGTGTGTGACGGCTAATGTATAAAAAAAAAAAAAAAAAAAATGGAAATGCGTTCCTGGAGTTTTTACGAGTGCCGTCGGGGAACGTATCGTCTTTGATAGTTTTGTGCCAATTGAGACAAGCGATGGCCGTCTTATTCGCAGTGGCTGAAAGTACACAAAGACGTCGGCGATAATCTGAGCGAGCGACAAAGGATTTCCGATCTCGGCGACAACGGTTTTCTCCGTGACGACGGCTTCGGGCGAACGACACCGACGGTAACGACGTCTCGATTGGCTGGCAGATCTTTGCGCGCGAGGACTGCGCTTTCTTTTGATGTCGACCGTACTCCTGACTCATGCTATGCTAATTCAAATCCGTACCGTTCACTCAATGGGATCATTTTTTTTTTGTCATTTTGATAACTCCCTCGGGGTGACCAAGACACTCCTACTCTGTATTAAAGTACAGATAAAGTTCGCATTCGAAGCCCAACATTTACTGGGTAGTACAAACAATACAGATTTTGGGTATGGTTTATAAAGAAAAAGCAGTTGTCAGGAAAAGAAAAAAAGGTACACAAATTTTAATTGAGTACAGTAACAATATTTGTAATAAAATGACTTCCGAACCACTAACTACAGAAAGCTTTCCTGCCCGTACAGAAGCTTTCTTTTGCGTTCCGCGACTCATCACCATGGTAACAGATCCAGCGTACATAGCCACCTTATCCCGAGAGAGAGGAAAACGCCGAGACGGAGGAACGTCGGACATTCCTCGAAGGATGAAGGGATGACGGGGGGGGGGGCTCATTGCGTCGGGGTCCACATATGGAGCGTTTGAAGCGGGTCAAGTGGATCTTTATTTGGGCAAACCCACACTAGAAGATGGCGCTCTTTCCCGCCCTCTTCGTTTATCCAGACAGGGAGCCGGCGCGCCGCCTCTCGAACCCCAAACACAGCCGCGTTTACGGAAGACGTCAACTTTCTTCCAGAGCGGTTCAAATCCTTTGATGACACCTCGTATGCAGGCCATTCGAGGTGAAGCGCGATTGCGTGGAAAACAAAGTCATCGCGCCGGAGGCCTGAAATTACGCAGGCGGCGTCGGGTCGGGCCCGAGCAAGCTCTCGGTGAAATTTGACTTTTGCCTCACTCGTTTGGGGCATAATTATTCAAATGCCTGCTTCTACTTTCTGTGTTTATTTATGATAGACATGCATACCAAGTATGTTGCTTAGTGAAACTGACTCTACTAGGATTTTCGAACCCCCCCCCACCACAAAAAAATGGCCACAATGAATCCCAAGACCTTTTCAGACCTGGGTTTTTGTGAGTCTATCCGGGGTAGACACGTTTTGAAGACATGGTAGGCATCCAGCTCAGGGGACAGATCCTTCGCCATTGCCGCCCTTCATCATTCAAAAACTAAAATGTCTGCTTTACATCA
The DNA here is from genome assembly GCF_019802595.1 of Syngnathoides biaculeatus. Classification (NCBI taxonomy): domain Eukaryota; kingdom Metazoa; phylum Chordata; class Actinopteri; order Syngnathiformes; family Syngnathidae; genus Syngnathoides; species Syngnathoides biaculeatus. The sequence continues at coordinate 8,316,066 of NC_084662.1, read as the reverse complement.
AAACGGCAGACGTCCAATCCAGTTTTTTCAACCGCGGGTTCTTGAGAACTTTATGACTTGCTCACCAAATTTCACATTAAGTGTCACTTGCTTTGGGGGACGAATTTTCGACCTCGACGAAAAGTAAAATGGCCACTTGAAACCAAACTTCCAGACTTCCATCCGTTTTATTTGCCGCTTATCCTCACGGGAGTCGCAGGGAGTGGCGGAGCCTATCCCAGCTGTCAACGGGCAGGAACTAGTTCCGAGCCAATTGCAGGGCAATGTGGGAGGAAACCGGAGTCCCTGGAGAAAAGCCACGCAGGCGCGTCCGGGATTGAACCCGGGACCTCAGAACTGTGAGGCCAGCGGCTCCGCCGTGCCGCCACTTTCAGACTTCCTGTGTCGTTCCCCCCCACCACCCCCCCAAGCATGAGTCGTTGGGGATTTACGGGTGAATCTTTGTGCGGGCGACGCGTCTACCGGATTTCACGCTGCCAAATTAAACTCGGCTTCGAGGGGCAGAATTTGGGAAGGGGACAAATCAAAATCACATGACGCGACGTCTGTGATTGTGTCCATTGGCCGCGGCATCAATGGTGACCTTTGTACTGCGAGCGAGCCGACGCACAAAGGTCCTCTGAGTATTTTCTTACAAATTGATTTGAGCTCAGTAGACATTTATTAAGCTCGCTTTATCTCAGACACACAACTAAATATTCATAGCGGCCTAACCTCAATGAGTCGAGTGTCTGACGAACAAACAGAAATCAAAGAAGTTGATCTGCTGCGCGCGGAGAAAAGCCGTCGCGATGAATAATGAACGCCTCGCTCTCAATAATAGATGCCCGTACGCGTCGCGCAGTGCCACACTCAGCGCGTTTTGGCCTGCGAGGGGAAAATTTCATTATCGCAACCTCCCTCGCCGGGCGCGCAGATGTGAAAGAGAGCCGTCGGCTCGGGCAGCCGCAATTACTGTCAAAGACAATAAAAGGACGGACGCGAAATAGCGACGGCATCCCAAAGTTCGTCGCGGAGTCTGTTGTCGGCGTGAAAACGCGTCGTTGGACTTCGGCAAGAAAGTCACCGTTGATCTGGCAGAATCTGTAAATAGACGGTTTAGTGGTGGGAGGAGGTACTTCTCGGACTGTCACGTGGCATGACGGCTTCATGAGTGGCTGACAGTTTAGTACGCACGTACCCGGGGCTAAAAAGCGAAGCGTGGAGAGTCTTTATCATCAAAGCGCATGAGTGCAGTCAACGAATGATCGGATCACTGCCGACAGCCTCTCGAATATCCGCTCTCACGCTTCCGTTCGAGAACATTTCCTCTCTTTGTGGTATTACAATGTCGCTGCAGCGGTTCGCGGTCATCCGCTCCTTTATTGACAATCGCCCCATGTTGTTTGCGGTTCAATAAAACCAAAATACGGTACATTGTGTGGAGCCTGTTTCCTGATATGAACATCGGGGGTTGCAATTTTTCCCATAGCGGAGGCCCAAAAAAAAAAAACAAACAAAAAAAAAAAACGGTTGAGCATTCGTACGAGACTTTGGGCGACTCCAGGGGTGCAGGCACATCGATCCATCTCGAACGAGCTTCCGTCGATCACATACGCGCCGGTGTGACGCTCGCGGAACAATCCGCGCTTCAGTGCTAGCTCGCCGGACATCCTAATCACGAGATGACAAGGTAAGAAGCGTGCCGCAGACCGCTGCGCAAAACCCTCCGCGATATCGAGCAGTACATTCGAACCGCCGTAGCCGACGGGATCGCCGCTACCCCCCTCCAGTACCCGAATCCGAAAGATCCGAAAGAGAATCCCGTGAGCTCGACGCTATATCGCTACTCCGTTCGGGCTGGCGTCACAAGCTCAACAACTCATCGGCATCGACAAATAAATTCCCGTGTGTCGCGTCATCTCTTCAACTGTGCTCAAAAACTGACCACCACGCTGACGGTGGAGGCTCACTTTCTGGACCTCGATACCGAATAACAACCGTCGTACTTGGCAACGACAACAAACAACAACGACCACATTTTTCCGAAGCAGCGCTCTGGTAGATGTGCGATAGGAGGTCGACGACTGTAAATTAGTTCACTACATTCGTCAACGGGAATAAAACTGCCACCGGTGGACATATTTGTCAAGTATATTTTTTTCAACAGGTACGGTTGGAAGGTCTCACCGAGCTTGACTGTGAAATTCGGGTTCGGAAAAGATTTGGATTTCTACAGTGGGCAGCGTCGCATCACTTTGGATTTGAGATCAGCACAGTTTTTGAGGAGAAGATAAAGATTAGGTGTTGAATCTCAGCTTTTCAGGTCAATTATTTGGGAGAAAAATGGGAACACGTCGGAAGTCGGACAAGACTCCGCACCTGACGCTCGATATCGGTATTTGCTTGTTATAAAATGCGCAAAAAATGCGACGCCATCAGAGCGTGGGTCTCCAAAGATACGCACAATTCTTGTTAAATCTCAGCCTGTCAGTCAGGACTTCAGCCGGTGGTGTGTCGTGTCACTCCCAAAGTCTTCGTCGCCTCCCCGAGTGAGCCCGCTGAGCTTACCTGAGTCATCGCGCGCTTGTCGCTCGCAATCAAAGATCCACCATTCACGTTGGGGAATAGAAAAATAAACCAATCGGTGCGCTCATAATCCGCATCCTCCTCCTCCATTTTTTTTTTTTTTTTGGTTTTTACCCACGCAGCGCAGAGCCCTTCAGCCTCTCGCTGTTGTTTGTGTCCAAGCTGGGATGTTGGGATCTTTCCAATAGCTTAGTCTAGCACCGTTGCTCTGTGTTTATGTTCACGAGCGGCATGGAGCCTTCCGGAAAAAAAAAAAAAAAAAAAAAGGGTAGCGGGACAAGCAAAGGGGGAGATAATAATGGCAACGTGTTGTGGACTGAGACTAGCGTGCAACTGTGAACAAACACACACGGAGTGTAAAACCAGGATTGATTGGTAGTTTTATGGCATCGCGGTTTTAACGCAGGAACCCGCCGCCAAGACTCCAGCAAGGGGAGGGTCACCACCGCCGAGGCAGACCCCCCCCCCCCCCCGCTGCTCGTTTGTTGTACAACTCAACGTGACTCGCTCTCCATTTGCAACCGCTCCATTCGGTCTGCGGGTTCTTCGCGCGGCCCGCGTCGGGAGCCGCTCGGGCCAAGGGGGTGTCCAAAACTGCCGCCTGGGCGACGTTTGCAGCCCTTTCGTATTTTAGCGGCCCCCGGCACCGTAATTAACAACTGACATGTCGTTGGTCTGCATTGTGCTACTTACTTTCCACGCTGTGACGCGAGGCAGAAGAAATACGAAATAAATATCCATCCATTTTCTTTTGCCGCTTATCCTCACGAGGGTCGCGGGGAGTGCCGGAGCCTATCCCGGCTGAGGCGGGATACACCCTGAACCGGTCGCCGGCCAATCGCGGGGCACATGGAGACAAACAGTCGCACTCACAATCACACCTTGGGGCAATTTAGAGTGTCCAATTGATGTTGCGTGTTTTTGGGATGTGAGAGGAAACCGGAGTGCCAGGAGAAAAACCCCACGTAGGCACGCGGAGAACATGCAAACTCCACACAGGCGGGGCCGGAATCGAACCCGGGTCCTCAACACATTTAAACATACTAAAACACCCTTAAATGGACTTTAAAAAGAAATTGTATTGATACTGTACACTCTAAATTGCCCGTAGGTGTGATTGCGACTGCTTGTCTCCGTGTGCCCCGTGATTGGCCGGCGACCAGTTCAGGGTGTACCCCGCCTCCTGCCCGTTGACAGCCGGGATAGGCTCCGGCACTCCTGCAACCGTTGTGAGGATAAGCGGCTAAGAAAATGGATGGTTATATTCTTACAAATACATTATCTTTTAGGGGTGTTTTAGTATGTTGAAATGTGTTGAAACGGGATGGGTAAGACTAAAAATATGTATTTCATTGCTTTCCAATTTTTTGATACAACATTGCAGATATTTATCTTTGCTTCAAGAGCAATGAGGACTTCTTGGCTTCCCAAAATACAATCCCCAACATACACCACCTCCCGTCTGCAATTGAGTACATCTCATAGGCCACTAAATTACTAAAAAAAATAAAATTAATTGCCTTTTCTGGATGAGTTTACAGGTAATAATAATAATAGGTAGACACTCACAAAAAACATGTAGCATCCCATAATCCAAGCACCGACGCACGTTGTCGACTACGTTTTTACCCACACTTTTGCCGCTCGAACGTACTTGGCGCCGAGCTCAAAAGAAAGCGTCATCAGCGGCAAGCGGCCATGTCGAAAAGAATGAGACGTTCGCGGCGGCGGCGGCCGAACGGCTTCCCTCTGACCTCAGAGGAAGACACGAGACACGCGACTTCCAGAAAGTCGACGTGAGCGCCGCGGCACACGTTCCAGACCGGCACTTTGCGAGTCCTGCATAACGGCGGCGGCTTCATGCGCGCGGACGCACAACAAGCCGTAGGCATGCGTCTATAAATAAAATGCGTTACGTAAGGGCCACTTGTGTCCTGCCTCTTTTGCCGCTTTTCTTCCAAATTCACTTTGCTTCGTGGATTAGCTTGTTTTTCTCCTACGTTGTCATACATTCAACCTCGCCACCGGGACAAAAACTGAAATTCCTCACAGTGCACCGTCCTCGTCGTGCTTCAGATTTGGCAACAATTTGACTCAATTTCGAGTTTGTTTTTGAGGGAGGGCAGGAAACGACCCTAAAATGGTCGCTACGAAACAAGATGGCGTGCTTCCCGCGGACTAGCATGCAGCGTTTCTTGAGACGTATTTTTTGCGGGTCGACTCATTATTGACACACCGGCCAAGCTGCTCACTTAAACTACAGCGGAACCCCTGCGTTGTAGTTTGTCACCCTCCAAAGCGGTTTTTTCCATCGGAAAGAGTGTAAATGAGTTTAATGCGTTCTCAATCTCCAACTAGTAAATTCCTATATATGTAAAAACGTGTACATCCTGCATGTAAACAACAAAAAAAATGCATACAATTTAAGCAACTTATATGTGTGTATATCAGGTGGCACGGTGGGTCAGCTGGAAAGCGTTGGCCTCACAGTTCTGAGATCCCGGGTTCAATTCCTGACCCGCCTGTGTGGAGTTTGCATGTTCTCCCCGTTCCTGCGTGGATTTTCTCCTGGCACTCCGGTTTCCTCCCACATCCCCAAAGACATGCAACATTAATTGGACACTCTAAATTGCCCCAAGGTGTGATTCCGACTGCGGCTGTTTGCCTCGTGTGCCCTGCGATTGGCTGGAAACCAGTTCAGGGTCTACCCTGCCTCCTGCCTGTTGACAGCTCAGAAGGGCACCAGCACTCCCTGTTCCCCTTGTGAGGCTAAGCGGCTAAGAAAACAGATGGATGGATATGTGTATCGAAACACGATCTTAGGTTTTGTTCTCATCCTTCATCGAAGTCACGCCTCATTTTTCGGAGCCACACACTGCGGCCGTCATTTGTCCCGATGCGGTGACAGCACTCGAGCGCTGAGCTCACACATTGAATTGATTCCTAAAAGTGACGGTAGGGGGGGGGGGGGGGGGGGGGGGGAAGGCTGTCCAGACGATGATTTCACTCATCACGACAAACAAAAGCCAATCTCGGAGTCTTGTCGCACAGCGGGCCTCGCGTCGCTCCATAGCCGGATCCTTGCGGCTATTATCGGAGGCGCGTCTTCATTTAAAGCAACAGTTCTTACATACCCCGTGCTGCAAACTGATTATTTCATGCAGAAATGTTCCAGCGGTGCCATAAGGGAAGTAATCGAGAATTTATCTGGACTACAGATTTCAATGTGACAGGTAAAATACACACCTCAACCCAACGAATAGCTATTCCGCACACGTGTAACAATATCGACAGGAACAAATGCGCAATCTTTCGCTTGATTTTCGACAACAGCGGTACTCGACTTGATGAGTTCCGAGTCCACAATGTGCTCTACCGACTACATTTCCCAGTAGTGAGTGTGAGGCGTCGTGCAATCGGTTGACACGGGCCCTGAAAAGACAACCACGCACTGTGCAGCGAGCTTGTGTTGTGTGTGTAGAAGCTGACCTGAAAATGGATAAAATCCCTTCCCCTCTCTCCCGAGTGCAATTTCACTCATTTTCATTGGAATCCACGAGCATACAATTGGTCCCTACTTTGTGGATTTCGTTCACTGCGTGAGGATTTGTAGGACGTAACCTAGGCGATAAACGAGGCGGGGAAACATGATTTTGCATGCACTTTTTACACACGCCGGCGATAATTAGATGCGTGACGCCCTGGCAAATAAATGCCACCTATCCTGTTTTCGCAGGCCGGCAGGATCGCTTATTCAAAAGCAGCCAACGCAGCCCGAGGGCAGCCGACGTCATGTTTTTAAGGTTGTCGACTTTCAAATAATCGGCGCAGGGGAAATCGCTACGATATGAAATGCATCTTGCCAATATAAATATAAGCCTTCACGAGACTCATCTGTTCGTGTTGGGAACAATGGCTGTTCTGGAAAATCCTGGATCCAGTTCCAAACAAAGCGACAGGTGTCGAAATACAATGCAAATAACAATCCAAAGAAGAACCGGAGGAGCGGCCCGGGTGGGTTTTCATTGTGAACTGCGTTCTGGCTTTCCAGAGAATAATCCGGGTCACTCGCCGGGTACGGCGTCGCTTCGTTTTGCAGGACTCCGGAGCAAACCGGCCGGCTGTAAACACGAGAACGTTTTGACACCGGACACGTTTGCGTTCCGTCCAGTGCCAGTATAATCGGGAAAAATGGATCGCTATTTTGGAAAGAAGCCTTAGGTCACCCGCGACTACATTTCAGGGCTAATGGACCCCCTTCCAAAAAAATGCAGCAAGACGGGAAAAACAGGGAAAATGAGGGCGTCGGGCCGCTCGATAAAGCCCCGTTTCGTCATCACGGCCGAACGGGAAACCCGACAGGTTCGACTGGGCAACGCGACGAACGACCGCAGTTGGCTGGCAACCGGTCCAGGGTGCACTCTGCCTGCCGCTTGCTCAGTCGCTGGCAGTACATTCTAACCTCGCCCTCGCCCTCGCCTCCATGAGCAAAAGCATTTTGGAAGATGGACGCAGGGGTGTTTGGTACCACTTTTATCGACCGGTACCAGTTGGAATACTCACTCGTTTTGACTCCCTGATACCAATATCACCACTACCAATGTCGGTGGTATCGGCAACCTACCAGAAACCTTGAAATTGGGCCAGTATCGGTCGGATACGTGGTACCAAGAGCTCAGATAGACGCATTGCCATTTTTGATTAGAGCTATTTTTTTTTTTTTTTTTTTTTTTTTTACAAAAATTGAACAGACTTGTAAAACTCCAGTGGGCGGCACGGTGGATCAGCTGGTGAAGCGTTGGCCTCACAACTCCGAGGACCCGGGTTCGATTCCCCGCCTGCGTGGGTTTTCCCCGGGCACGTCCCCAAAAACATGCAACATTACTCGAACACTCTAAATTGCCCCTAGGTGAGATTGTTGAGTGCGACTGTTTGCCTCTATAGGCCCTGCGATTGGCTGGCGACCAGTTCAGGGTGTACCCTGCCTCTTGGATATAAAACTCCATTCAACAAATTTTTGACATCATTTGTCAGATTTATTTGAACTCGTGTCAAGGCTACTCCTTAATTCAGACTGCAAACTTTTTTCCAAAAGTCTGTTGTTGGGCCGATCATTTTTACTCGGTTTTATGGTTGACTAAATTCTCACCCACAACCGATGCACAAACTCGCAGGGAACCCACGGACAGTGAGCCGCAAAGGACGAGTAGCAGTGAAACAGGAGTTACGCGAGGGCGACCCGTCCGAATCGGGGCCCGGCGGGTCCAGCGGAGAGTTAGGCACAGAAGCCGCATTATTGTGGCGCCAGCCGTGGGCCGGGGGCCAAGAGCGGGAACAATAGTTCTTGTGTGAGTGTGTCGCAGCCCCTGGAGCATCCCAACAGCTGAGAGATCGGAGCTGGCCCGCCGTCCCAATGGCACCTAAAGGACCGGGTTCCATTCCGAGCTCGTCCCTTTTGTCTCGTCGGGCCACCTTTTGCGCGCCGGCGCATTCTTTTACTTGCATACAGTACACTCCCATCTCCACGTCTAGTGACAAACGACAAAACCTTTTTTTTTTTTTTTTTTTGTGCGGCTCTAAAAGAGACTGGCATCGGATCAGAGCTGTGTCAACAAAGATGAGAGGTCGAAAAAGGCCTCAGCAGGAGGCCTGCCAAGGCTCTTCTCTCGCGAAATTCTGGTCCGACACCAGTTTTACAACAAGCAACAAAAAGGAAAGATTTAATACATTTGCTGTAACGGGAGCCCTTCACAATAAGACCCATCTCGGGGTAATGGGAAGCCGCGCCCGCCAAGGTGTCTCGCTTATTTCCAATCGACTCAATTTTCTCTACGTCAACGAAGAGGAGATGTTGGAAATGACAGCGAGGTGTTCAGTTCTGGTTTGGCGGTTTTCCCCTCATCTGGGATCCTGTTGTCATATATTAAGCCACGGGTGTCAAACTCAAGGCCCGGGGGAGGGGCAGATCTGGCCCGCCACATGATTTATCCAAATCTAGAGAGTCAATTTCCTTGATTCTTGCAAAAAAAAAATCTGTCCTCACGAGGGTCGCGGGGGAGCGCTGGAGCCCATCCCAGCGGTCAACGGCCAGGAGGCGGGGTACACCCTGAACTGGTCGCCAGCCAATCGCAGGGCACATGGAGACGGATAACAGTCAGAGACACAAACACACCTTGGAGCAATTTAGAGTGTCCAATTTTATGCTGGGATGTGGGAGGAAACCGGAGTGCCCACCTGGAGGAAAACCCACCCAGGCACGGGGAGAACATGCAAACTCCACACAGGTGAGCCGGGATTTGAACCCGGGACTCCAGAACTGTGAAGCCGAGGCTTTACCAGCTGATCCACTGTGCCGCCCATTTCAAATTGTCTTATACCATAAATGATAAAGTTGAGATATAACAAACATTTTTGCGTTACTAAATGTGAACAGTTGAAAAACGCATCACCCTTGATTTCTGATTACAAAACTAGTTCATAAATATGCTGAGATGATTACATATTTTTGTTCCACAATGATAACGGCCCTCCGAGGGAAACCGAAACAACGATGTGGCCCGCGAGAAAAACGAGTTTGACACCCCTGGATTAAGCAGTACGTGCTTGGACTCACCTGTAGCAAAAAAAAAAAAAAAAAAAACATATTTTAAGTGTCGGACTGTTGATATTAGCCCGCTTTGAAATTTGACTCACGACAGATACGTATGCCAAACATATAATACATTTTAAAAACAGTTCTGCAGCTGTCTTCTTCTTCTTCATTTTGGGCAATTTTCGCTTCCTGAATATATATATATATATATATATATATATATAATTTTTTTTTTTGCTACTGCGTAACGAGACTCAGACTGGCAGTATTACGTGCAGAAAGGCACAAAGGGATGCACCCAGATTTTCAAAATAAAAGCTGTTCGGTCTCTCTGAGTGGCCCCGGCGAGCCCGTAATGCCGCTGCAATCGCTGTTGTGAAAACCAACCCTATAGGCGAGTCGCGTGACGGCTGCCGGCGGGCGATAACGGGAACAGCTGCAAAGGGGTCGTCCGGACTCCCCTTGGCACGTGGCTACTTTCCCCAAAGCACGTCGAACTTTAAAAGTAGGACGCGTCGCTCGGTATTGTTTGAAAGTCTTCACTCGCCCCTTGACGACTTCAAGCGCTGTGATCCAATCACACAAGGTCAGAGGTCAAATTTTAGCCTAAATTCGGGAAATTGTTCCGTGAAATTGCACCACTTTGTTCCGCTGCATTTCTTTTGGCCGCACTGCTTCCTGTTTCTCGACTTCTGGTCAGTACGGATCATTTCGTCCAATTGTTGCTCTTTAAATAAAAAGACAAATATCAGTGAGCGAGGTTGCCGCACTACATTTTTTGGCCCGGTTTCTCATTAAAATATCACGAATGCGCGCGAAATTGTCCCGATCACAGCGTGCACGGCATCGTTCGTCTTTGCTACGAGCTGAGTTTGAATGTAAACAAACAAACGGCAGTTTTGTTAAACAGTCGATAATTGATCCGTCGCCGTGCATCACGCGCGCGGGACGATTGGTTCAATTCTCCTGTTTCGTCACGATCTCCCTCTTCCTTCGCTCCATTTTTGCGCCTCACCTAAAATTCCACGGGAAAAGTCAGTTATGAGCAATATTTTGCACAAGCAAAACGCTGCAATTGTGCTAAACGGCGGAAAGCGTAAATAAGTGTGAGTTTGTGGGAAGGCACAGGTGAGCTGGAGCCTATCCCGGCTGAGTTTGGGGCGAGAGGACGGACGTACCGTGGACCGGTCGCCAGCAAACACCTCCAGACTTCAAACGTGACGCAAACGCCGCGCAACAGGGAGGCCCGGGGGGCTGAGATTTGCACTCGGAACCTCAGAACCGCGAGGCCGCCGCCGCAACCGCTTCCGCCTCTGCTACCATTTTTTTTTTTTTTTCAAAAATCCGTGACTTTTTAAATTGGACTGCTTTTGAACTTTCCCGTGATGAGCCGCGACCATTCCGAGATGCACTTGGTGTACTTTTTCCCACCCCCTCGTGAGGGTAATCTCCTCACCGTCTTTAAGCAGATTTGGACACTAAATACTGTTTACAGCACCCACTGTTGCGCTCGCACTTGCTAGTGCAAAGAAAAAAGGTTTCATATTTCACCAAGCATGTCTTTTTTCTCTCTCTCTCTCTCTCTCTCTCTCTCTCTTTCCACTGTGCTCCGAGCAGCCTCCCCATCCCCCATTATCCAGCGACTGCAGCCTTGCTGATCGAGACCCCATCCATCCTCTGAAATCACGTCTCCTGGAAGCCCCCCCCCCCCAAAAAAAAAAAAAAAATCCTGCCAGGCACGTGTTATATTTTTCCAGCTCTTTGCGGTAAATATTTGTTCTCCCACGAATGTGATGTCGCGCGTGGGGGGGCAAAGATATCAAAGAGGCTGCTTGCCCAGATGTGGGGCAAGCTGCAGTGCAATTAGTTGACATCAGCACCGAATTTAACTTGCAATCAGTGTTGTGTCTAATTTAAAAAAAAAAAAATGTACTTTCAGTCGGATAAATGCACCGACGTGGGAGAGTCGGCACTAAAGTTACGACGTCTGCTTTATCCTGCAAGCTCGAGAAACAGCTTTAAATGTGACACGCGAGTGTAAAGGCACAAAACATGTTGCATGCACTTTGGACACATACCTGCTGAGTTCGATGAAATCCCTCCTTTTCCTTTTTTTTTTTTTATCTTATATTTTTTGATTTTTATTTCCGATCCATCCTCACTTGCTTGTCGAGCATGCCGCCGCCGTGTGCAAGCATTTAAATCCCAGGTTCGTGTCCATGGCCGTGCCTCGTATCAAATGTGCTCCTCCGTGTAAGAAGAGGAGGAGGAGGAGGAGGAGGAGGAGCCGGCCACTTTTCTCCCAAAGTGGATTCATGCGGCGTCGAGATGAGCGAAATAGTCCCCTTCCCGTCCTCCGAAAGCCGCCATTAACAAGCGTCACATCTGATTTTCCCAACGCGATCCGTCCGTTCACACGCGCGTGACGATCGTTCACGTCGGGGAACGGCGTGTGAAAAAAATTAAAAATAGGAACTCGCCGGTGAGAGTCCCCATCCAAAGTGGCCGCGATGGTACGGGCCACTCTATTGTTATGGCTGTGCAACCGCTCCCGTGCGGGAGCTGGATAAACCTGCGCAAACCATAAAAAAAAAAAAAACATCAATCCCTGTCTTAAAATGTTACAAAATGCGTTCATTATTTTTAGCATACAATATTTGACTCGTTGTAATTAATTGTCACATTCACTAGACCAAAATGTGTAATATATTTTATTTTATTGGGTATTTATAGTCCATTTAAAATCATATAACGAATTGAAACACTTAAAAACAAAATATATTTGTATTTATTTCTTTAAAAAAGAAACGATTGTTTCTTTTTTTGTTTTTCATTTGTCAAAATAAGGTTATACAAAAAAAAATAAACTATTGCCCGGCTTCACATTTTTATGACTTAAAACTTTACAGCCCTATTTTTGTTTTAGATTAATGAAAAAAATATCACTGAGCAATAAATTCAACCGAAGTGGTGTCACGTTACGTCACGTCCGGTGAAAGCACAACATCCAAGATGTCCGCCGCCGTCTCGTCCCTCGTTTCATACGGCAGCGATTCCGACTCGGAAAATGAGTCACAAGCCGACACTAGTACCAAAACAACGGACCCGTCGGATCCGGACGCAACGGTCCACCTCAAACCTTTGCAGCCCGGTTCGACGATGGCTTTGGCCGTGCTGAATTCCGCCCCCGAAGTTGCCGTCAAGGTATGCTAGTTGCTAATGGTTACTCAATCGTCTGTTTCACTGATTTATATGCTCACTTTTATTTTATTATCATCATTTCAAATCATAGTTCATTGTTTTCATGGGGTGTAAAGGAGAAATCTCGACAAGTAACTTGTTAAAGCGAATTAGAATTTCAGTCCCTGTCATTCCAATGGATAATCCAGAGTTATTGTGTTTTGTTTTGTTTTGTTTTTTTAAAAATCCAAATATCAAATAGGTGGTCCGGGGCTTAGGTTCGACCTGCCACACAATTTTACACTGCCCAGTCAAGCAAATAATGTGTATTAACATCATGTTTTGTGCAGAAATACAATTGCTCCTGGTTTTCACTTTCAATAACATTGCGATATTGTGTACATTGTAGTATTTTTTTGGGTACCAAACTCCCTTTTAAAGTAAAGTGAATAATAGTTTGCAGCATAGTGGATGACTGGTCAGACCGTCTGTCTCACATTTCTGAGGATCAGCGACCTTTGTGAGGATAAGCAGCTTAGATGATGGATGGATCGTTGAGTAAACAATGTTTTTAAAGGCTTCTGCTTTCCAAAGTAGTTGTCCAACAGTTTATAGTGTGTGTGTCATACTATGAGACAAATCTACATTTATTTGGGGACAGTAATAAACTCACCAAAAATGAATTTGACACCAAGGTTCCTCCATACTATACACGTTGACAATGTTTTCATTGATTCTGTACGTCTTGTTATAGGAGTCTGTTGAGACTGGCGTACATCTCGACCCCTCCCTGAAGGAAGTCACTTATAACCCGTCGTATGAAACCATGTTTGCACCAGAAGTAAGTGCCAATGATGCCAGTGGGAATGTTCTATAGTGCTTAGTGTTATTGATATGTATGCATGTAATTGCAGACACTGTAACAATATTCATCGCCATGTATTCTTTGTCTCCTGCAAAGACTGACTAATGTTACTCAGTTGGTCAGACTCGACAGAGGCAGTGCACAAAATAAATTAAGTATGCTAGTATTGATCATCAAACAATTGAAATGGAATTTGTAGCCATTTTGAATTTGATCACAGCTTATCAGTATTTCGCCCTCCACCCCCAAATAACAATGAATATGTTTTTCTCTCCTAGTTTGGACCGGAAAACCCGTTCAAAACCCAACAAATGGCGGCCCCGAGGAACATGTTATCTGGCTACGCAGAACCTGCTCACGTCAACGACTTCATGTTCGAGCAGCAGAGGAGGACCTTTTCGTCGCTTGGTGAGCTCTTGTCGGACTTCTGTCACCGGCCTGTTCGGCACATTTTCAATATTTTATTTCTTGTTTGTAACATTCTTCCCATCTCTCACAAGGCTACGCGTTGGATCCGTCTGTGGACACAAACCAAGTCACCGGGAGCAGTTACATCGGAGCAGTGGAGGAGGCTGAGAAAAATAACGGTAGTCCAGCGATATTTAGCCATACGAGTGCCCCACTTTTGTTTGTTTTGTTCGTTGCCACCTTATTTTTAAATATATTTTTTTTCCCCCAGGGTTGAACGTGTTTGAGAGCGCTTACAAGAAGCCAGACAAAAGGAAAAAGGTCAAAGGCGGCGACGCAGGAGATATCGACAACTACTTGGGACCGTGGGCGAAATACGTCGATGAGAAATCGGTGGCCAAACCCACCGAGGTGATGCACTCGTTGCTCTAATACCGTAATTCGCCCGCCTGGTTTTAAGCCTCACGCAGTACATTTGTAAAGGAAATACCATTTGGTACATACATGGGCCGCAGCCGTGTAACAGCTGCAAGCGCCCACATTGAAACATGAGATATTTACAAAGACACAGAGAGTTTAATGCTAGCGCTGCTATGCTAATGCTAACGCTAGCGCCATGCTAACAGGGCCGGTTAAAAAAAAAACATACTGGTAAAAATCACTGAGACGCGGCAGTAACACGCTAGCACAGCGCTAACAGGGCTGGACCGGTAAAAGTCACTTCCTCTGCACATATATTCCACCGCTCTCACTCGCTCGAGTGGCCCCTTGCAGCCGTGAGAAAAAAAAATACACAAATTAGCTGCATCACCGCATAAGCCGCAGGGTTGAACGCGTGTGAAAAAAGTCGCAGTTTATAGGCCGGAAATTACGGTAGTTTTTTTTTTTTTTTCCCCAAAAAAGGGCTAAATAGTTACACTATTGTAATGAATGAAATGTGATCGATTTCACGCTACAGGAGGAGAAGAAAGAGCTGGATGAGATCACGGCCAAAAGGCAAAAACGAGGGAGGAATGAAGATGAAGCTCCGGCAGAAGAGAAGACCATTCTTCATGGTACATCTTTATTTTCAATAGAGCACTTCAAATTATTCGAATTATTTATCGTTGCAGCGTGACGTTCTTCAACTGGATATTGAGATGATGGATTATGAAGATATTTCACAGTCAATTTTTGTTTTTGCTTCTTCCCCTTTTCAGTCAAAGACATGTTCGATTACCAGGGCAGGTCCTACCTGCACATCCCGCAGGACGTGGGCATCAACCTGCGTTCTTCCGAGGCGCCGGACAAGTGTTACCTGCCCAAAAAGCAAATCCACGTCTGGTCTGGGCACACCAAGGTGAGTAGAGGACGCCCGGAGCTCGCTGACTTTGAACCCGTCGGTCGGCATCATAGGCAAGCAAAGACTCGTTCGCCAAAACTTTGCCTTGCGGACGTCGAAGAAAACTTCACTCATTTGGGATTTTATGAGGTTCTCATCAACTTACGTGACACGAATTTCCCGTCTTCCCGCACGTCTCGCAGGGGGTCAGCGCCATCCGACTGTTTCCACGTTCAGGTCACCTTCTTCTTTCCAGCTCCATGGATTGTAAAATTAAGGTAATAAGCAGCGATCGGTGGAACAGGGGAGCGCTAAGACAAATCAATATGCTCCAAATTTTTTGGTTTCTCGCCGTCTGCCTGCAGTTGTGGGAGGTGTACAACGAGAGGAGGTGCATACGGACGTTTATTGGTGAGTAAACGATCCCGATTCAAAATGGGTGCAACTGTATTCCGCAGTTAGTTTTGCATGCTCTTAACGACATATTTCGATGAACATATTGGTAGAGGAGCACTCGTGAGCAAGGATGGGATGTTGTTTTTTTTCTACCGTGTTTTTCTGCGGGGGAATCGGGCGAGCGGGGAGAGCTGCGGGGTTAATGCGAGCGGGTCACTTTCAACAGCCTCCTGCGGCGATGTCAGGCTGGCTGATGTTTTACGGCACACTTCTGCTTGTCAGCTCCCTCGCAGAACAACGTGCATTATTCAACAGCCCGCCGATGACGAGACTCGCGGCCTCGAGAGGACACAGAACGAGAGATTTTTAGTTTCGCTTCCGGATGTTACCCCGCTATCAGATGTCATTGGAAGAGTGCGCTTTTTATTTTGGATTCATCGCATATTTAATGTACCGTAATTTCCGGCCTGTAAACTGCGACTTTTTTTTCACACGCTTTCGCCCCTGCGGTTTATCCGGCTAATTTGTGCATTTTTTTTCTAACGGCCGCAAGTGGGCACTCGAGCGGAAAAGCTAAGAGTGAGACTAGTGGAAGTGTATATGCCGAGGAAATGACTTATACCGGTCCGGCCCTATTAGTGCTGCGCTAGCGTGTTCCTGCTGTGTCTCAGGGATTTTTACCGGTGTGTTTTTTTTTTTTTTTTTTTAACTGGCCCTGTTAGCGCGGTGGCAGCGCTACCGTTTGCATTACCGTGACGCCGCTAGCGTTAAACTCTCTGTGTGGCGTCTTTCTTTTTAAATATCTCGTGCTTCAATGTGGGCGCTTGCGGTTTTTACACGGCTGCGGCCTATGTATGTACCAAATGGTATTTCCTTTACAAATGTACTTGGTGGGCCTTATAACCAGGTGCACTCTGTAAGACGGGAATTACGCTAATATTAGCGTGTATCCTGGTATAGTGTTCTGGGAGTCGGGAATTCATTAAATGGTAATACCGGTTGTTGAAAAGCCATCCTCCCATCCATTTTCTTAGCTGCTTATCCTCACGGGGGTTGCGGGAGTGCCGGAGTCCATCCGAGCTGTCAGCGGGCAGGAGGCGGGGTACACCCTTAAGTGGTTGCCAGCCAATCGCGGGGCACATGGAGAGAAACAACAGTCGCACTCACAATCCACCAAGCCCTGCTACGAGAAGCAAAAAAAAAAAACTGTATAATTGACCCTGGTGGCAAAGCACTACTTTTGTCGAAATGTATAGCTGTTCAACTTTCCTCAGTGGTCGAGATGCTGTGATTAATCGGGCCACAATATTTTAACATAATTCGTTATGAGAGCAAACAGAGTACATGTTTTGTTTTTTTTTTTTTTGCTCCACTTATCACTTAAACATTAAGAAGTGATATTTCACGCTAACGAGTATTTTTCAGTACCGGACTTGTTGAAATTCCACCATTTAAAAAAAAAAAAAAAAAAAAACGGGTCTCAAGGGAATCCGCATTATTGAATGTTAATATCAATGCGGTACGTGTATTGATTTTTTTTTTTTAGGCCTCCTGTTGGTAGTTTTTAATGTCAGCGTGGATACAAGCGGTCACGGTCGTGGCGGCCGTGTTGTCTTTGAGGGAGAAAAAGCTCATTTCGGGAGTTAATCCCACTTTCATGTGCCGCAGCTCTGGCTTCCTCCTTTGTCCCAAACCTCCCTCATTACCCCAGATTTTTACACTCCTCGAATAAACGTGATATCAAAGGCGGGCGGTCGGGGAGGAAACGGTAATGAGACAAAAGGGAGGGGGTTGAGGGGGGTGTACTCAGAGTCACTTTACGGAAATTTGGCTTTTGCGTTCATCGACGGTTTTCCTCATTTCTCGTTCTAGGCCACAGCAAAGCGGTGCGAGACATTTGTTTCAACAATGGCGGCAATCAGTTCCTCAGCGCCGCCTACGACCGCTACATCAAGCTCTGGGACTCTGAGACCGGTAAGCTAGTGCAACGCTTAACACCTGCAATCGGGAGGAACATCCGTAACTTTCTACAGTGGTACATGTATTTCATTTTCATTATTTCCGGGGGGGGGTGGGAAATGCATTTTGAAATTAGAAATTAGTCAAAGAAAAAGCGCCACACGGTTCCACTATCAATTGGGCGTCGTAGCTAATGAAGTGACTGAATAGAATCAAGCAAATGCAGCCGCGTTTCAGCTCAGTCGAGAATAATAATCGACGATTTGCATGCAGTGTAAGAAGATGGCATAAGAAGGCACGCATTGAGTATTTTACATTTAAAGCCTAAAAGTGTTGTTCGTACAGATATTTAGTGCAGTTATGAGGTCACTACCACATCAGCATAAGTTAGTGATAGACTCGGTTGGAAATCGAGCACAACCTGGAGATAGATAGCAGTGATGGAACACAAGGCTCTATCCCGGAACCACAGATTTTCACATTATCCTCATTGTAGCGGTCACAATGACTTACCGTACAAGAATGGATACAAGGTCCAACTCCAGTTCCTGGTGAGAAACACACCAAAAGTCGCAATGAAATAATCAACTGTTTAACTCTTGACATTTTTTTTTCCCGTTTAAGCATGATAGAGTGGTTAAGAAACTCCTTAAGTTCATTCCAAACATTTCGGGGTTTTTTTCGGGGAGGTTGGGAGAGATTCTCATTCGGGCGACCGTTGGCGCGGAAGTACTTTTTATGTCAATATTTCCCATGATGCGTACACTTCACTGCTGCATTAGCGTACACTGGTGAAAATATTTTAACTTGCCTCCAAATTCGTTACGCGACAGGACAGCTTGTGTATATACTGCGCGGTTTAGTGGGAAATGTGGAGTTCCTCTACAGCAGAGGGCAGTAAAGAGTTACCCCACCCTTGTTGGTGCAGCTGGTCCAAGTTTTATCATCATCGGCCAAGGTGAGTTTGAAGTGTTGAGACCGATTGAAGTCTACTTTTTGCATCCGCAGGAAAATGCATCTCCCGCTTCACCAACAAGAAGGTGCCCTACTGCGTCAAGTTCAACCCCGACGAAGAAAAGCAGAATCTTTTGGTGGCCGGCATGTCAGATAAGAAGATCGTCCAGGTAAGGGGTCCGCTCCCCCCCCCCCACCGTCCCCTTTCCGAGTACTGTCCACGGGCGCAACTTGTCTCCGTGCGACCTTGTGCCCAAAGCGGCGTGAAACGCTCCCCTGTTCTGGCCGACAGTGCAGCGCCGTGTTCGCTCGTGTGTGCCTTGCACAACGGCGAGCGAGCGTGAACTGACACAAATGACAGGAAAAAAAAAAAATGTTGCTTCACGTCCACAAGTACAAGGACGTACGTGTTACGAGGAGGTTGAACAGCAGCAGAGTGTTAGGGGAAAATGGCCGCTTTTATTCTCACTGCAGTATAATTATTATTTTTTTTTATTGCCAATTTCACCCTTTTGAACAATGACCTGTTCCAATTTTACCGAGACGAATAAAGCCAAAATTTAAAAAAAAAAAAAAAAAATACAGCCACATTTCTTGTATTGAAGTCACATGAAAAAGGAATAAAAAAAAAATAGTCAAGTTTTCAAAAATAAAGATGCAGTTATGAGCAAAAAGTTTTGAGAGTAGCATCCAATTTTTTTTGTACAAAATAAAATCAAAGTTTGGGAATAAAGTATTTGATGGAGAATACGTTTTAAGACTTGACAGAATATATTTTTTCCCTAAAATATACAAGTTCAGAGAATTAAAGCATTATTGCGGGGGGAAATAAATATATATATATTTTGTGATAAAAGATGAAGTTGTCATTTACGGGGAAAATCTTCAATATTTGGAGAATGCACTTTTTTTTTTAACTTAAAGTTGTATTAGAGTGGTGTGCTTCTTTTTAGAAGAATTAAATGATAAGTGGTAGAAATGTAAATGAATGAATAAGTATGTATAGTTTTAAATATTACAAAACATATATTACCACTCATTCTTTTTAATATACCACCTTTATTCCAAGTTGTTGTGCTGCATTTCCATTTGTAATTTTGATGTTATTCATATTTTGAATATAATACGCAACTTCTCATTGCGGTTTCCGGGGGTCTTTTCTGCCAGTGGGACATCCGAACGGGCGAGGTGGTCCAGGAGTACGACCGTCACCTGGGCGCCGTCAACACCATCACCTTCGTGGACGAGAACCGGCGCTTCGTCAGCACGTCGGACGACAAGAGTCTTCGAGTTTGGGAGTGGTGAGCAAATGATGAAAGCACAAAAACCGGGGCTGTCGTCATCAAAATCGGGCCGCATCGCGCTGGGAGCTGTTGTCAATTTTCTTCGGTCATTTCGCAGGAACGAGCTCGTTTCTGTTCGTAGCCTTGCACGCCGCAGCTAAAATGGATGAACTCGTTAATAATAAAAAGATTTTCACCCCGGGATTCAGGCAGCCTGGGAGCAACGGCGGCGAGCGAGCGCTATGATCCGTCAATTTCTTAGCCGCTTATCCTCACAAGGGTCAGGGCACACCCTGAACACTTTGCCAGCCGCTCACAGGGCACATAGAGACAAACAGTCACGTGTAGGCGCAATTTAGAGTGTCCAATTAATGTCGCATGTTTCTGGGATGTGGGAGGAAACCCACGCCGAACCCAGGACCTCAGAACTGTGAGGCCCACGCTTTCCCACTTACGCCCCTGTCTCAATAACATCTGATTCAACATTCTCGTGGTAACTTTCTAACCATAAAATGGACCCAGAGAGGGATCCTTTTTCAAAAGATCATTTGAAGAATATTTTACCACGATATCATAGTTTTAACTATGTTTTGAAAACTACAGACACTGCGATTAAATACACAAAAATAAAAAGTAGTGACATTGGTTAACTTTTCTATTCCTGTTTGAATGGGAAACGTTCACAGACCGCGTTCAAAATTGGGATGCGTGCGCGTTTCCGTGGCAGCAGAAGGCTGTCCCCGATGTTTCTCATCTAATGCGCTCTCACACACACACACACACAACGTCAGGCGTTACGCGCTTGACGTAAAGCGGCGCCAACACATTTGCTGGCATTAGCGTCCGCCTCGCGGCCCATCAGCAAGCCGTGGTGACGGTGCAATCAAAGTCTCGTGGCTTCTAAGGAACCGCCCAACCTGCTCCGTCGCTCTCCGTCTGTGGTGGGATGTTGCTCGAGTCTGCCTCTGTGGTTTTCTGATCTTGTGCTCGGGACTTTCTTTTCAGGGACATCCCCGTGGACTTCAAGTACATCGCCGAGCCCAGCATGCACTCCATGCCGGCGGTGACGCTCTCTCCCAACGGTGCGTAAAAGAGCCGAGTCGGCGGCACCCGGGTCGTCGCGGCGGTAGCCGGGCAGGTTGATGAGCGAGTGACACGAGAACGATTGGGTTCGAGCAAAGTTCGCTTCAGTTGTCTCCTTTGCGTGTTGCGACAATTTTGGACAGTTTATCAGTCGCTGCGCGGAATCACACTCGCAAATCTGCACAATCGAGCAAGAAAAATCACGCGCGGAAAATTTGTTACGCGTACAAATGCACAGATGTCGAAAGACGTCGCTTATTTTGTGTCGTCTTGACCAAAGTTCCCTCTAAGCTGCGCGACTGCGCAATTGCGCACTCGTCGCACTCTTAACACGGAAGCACACAGTCTCTAACGACGAGCTGCTGCTCAGCCTACTTCTAATTCCCATTTTACCTGACACCGCCCCCCTCTGCTCTTAAAGGGGTACACTCATAATTCCAAACAGAACACACACCCGCAACTATATATCTGCGGGCATGACTGACCATGCCTGTACATTTTTCAAATGCGAGTGACTGGTTTATACGGTGAAATCCTCCATATTCACGGTAATTTGCATCTTTATAGATTTTATTTATTTATTTTTTTTGGAACTTATCAACTGTTATTAAACATCTCGCCTGCTTTCCGCCATCTTGGGGGCATCGATCGCCAATTAGAAATCCTTTGGGCTTGTGATTTGCTTGCGTATTTTTGCCATAAAAAGTGTCAGAACCACTGTATGACTAATTTTTGGGACATCAGTCAAGCTTTAACGAATGATCCCAGAAATCTGCCTCTTGCCCTCCTTTAGGCTGTGTTATTAATATTTGGCGCATCATGCAGCCCTTCTGAATTATGCATCTGATGCCACTCAGGTTTCCACTTTGACCAAAATGCCCCCCCCACATCTCCTCTTTGTCACTTCCACTGCCCACCGCAAAAGAGGCTGATGACATTTCTTGTGAATTATTAATTGAATGTTTTTTTTCTGACAGCAGAAGCAAGAATCTTGACTTGTATGTCAACTGATCATAAACGAATGAACGATGACTCATCCGTGGTTTCTTTGGCGGTGTGCAGTTCTCATGTTAAAAATCAATTTTTTTTTTTTGTTCCCCTTCAAACCCAAGGTAAGTGGCTTGCGTGCCAGTCCATGGACAATCAGATTCTGATCTTCGGAGCCCAAAACCGCTTCCGACTGAACAAGAAGAAGATCTTCAAGGGCCACATGGTTGCCGGCTACGCCTGCCAGGTGGACTTCTCCCCGGACATGAGGTAAGATGGCAAAAGTCAGATCAGAGTGAAAAAAACTAAATGTTATATTATGTAAAAAGTCATTTTTGTGCTATTAAGAAGCTTAATCTTCTTAAAGCCTTTTCCTAAATCAGTTCAGTCAGATTTAATTGTCCGACATTTGCATTGGCTGTCACCCCTGAATATTTTGCTCCCATTTTCTCAGCTACGTCGTGTCGGGCGACGCCGACGGGAAACTGAACATCTGGGACTGGAAGACCACCAAGCTGTACCACAGGATCAAGGCCCACGACAAGGTGTGCATCAGCGCCCTGTGGCACCCCCACGAAACCTCCAAGGTCATCACCTGCGGTTGGGACGGCCAGATCAAACTCTGGGACTGAAAACGTCTTCGAGATTGCGAGTAGCGAAAGCCACGAGGACTGGCATCCAGTCTTGCTGGCCCAGGGGGATTTTTGTACCCAACGGGTTTTACGTTCTTGTATAAAGATGGCGTTGCGTCACGCATTTTATTTTGCATTGTTCAGTGTAGTTTATATTTTGAACATGTTTTTTTTTTTTTTTTTTTTAAATTTATGCCCCCTTTTGTGGAATTAATAAACTGTCTGGATTTTACCCGTCATCTGTTTTTATCGCTCATTTTCAAAAACAAAAGATAGTTCATTTTTTTTTAGCCTTGCGTTTCATTTGCAAAGCCAAAACAATCAAACTGGCCTCCCTCGTTTTTCTCCTGCCTGCATCTTCCGACACGACGGAAGCGTTCTTGACCTCGTCGTCGAGGACGGAGCCACAGCTCCTCTCCTCTCGTGATTCATGTGGCTCTTAAGTCCTCCCTACAGAACAAGAACGGATTTCGTGCAAGCAGCATCCATCTCTCGCCAACCGCTTGGCACATTTACGTTCCCACCGCGTTCAACTCAGGCGAGAAGAAAAGCCTTCAGGCCGGAAGTCACCGCGGGCTTAAACTGAGCCGAGGTCGACTTCGCTGAGAAATCGTCCCGCGGCGGAAACCGCAGCCGAGATTAGATAGCGGCGTACGCGGCCTCTGGCGAAGGTCGGGACGGGCCAGGAGAAATGAAGCCGTCCGATAAGTAGCTTGACCGAAAGGTCAGTCCGAGCTGAGAGAGGCGCTGGCGGCGGCTTGTTTGCAAATCCGCTTATTCGACGGTCCGCCGCGTGTTCACCCAAGCAAAGGTGTAGGCGCCGCTGGCGTTCGGGACGTTCTTGCGCAGAAAGACGCGCGGTCGCGCCGGGTCGCCGTGCACGCGGAAGAGGCGGAAGTCGGCCATTTCCAGCTCCTTCAGCAAGCTGAACCAGTAGCGTACCACGGAGGGGTCGTCCCCCGCCACCTCGAAACCCGCCCAGTGGAGGTGAACCTCCAAAAGCAGTTGACCGACGGAGTCCAGAACTCCTTCCAGGATTAAGTTCTCCAGAATCTTCCACTCGGCACTCTCCATGTCCGCTTTCAGTACATCCACCTGAAAGGGAAACGGTACCGTCATTTCCGGCCTCCGAGCCGCGACTCCCCCCCCCCCCCCCCCCCCACGCTTTCAATCTAATTTGTGCCACAAGGGGGGCACTCGAGTGGAAGAGGTAAGAATGTGACGGGTGGAATATATGTGCCGAGGAAGTGACTTTTTCCGGCCCTCTTAGCGCTGCACTAGCATTAGCGCTGTGTTAGCGTGTTGCTGCTGTATTACTGGTGTGTCTTAATTATATTTACCGGTAAGTTTTATTTTAACCGGCCCTGTTAGCATTAGCGCGGGGTTAGCGCTAAACTCTGCAGCGTTTTTCTTGTGGCGTACGTTTGTATCAAATGGTATTTCCTTTACAAATGTGCTCGGTGAAGCTTGTAACCAGGTGCGTTCTGTAGGCCCGGAATTACGGTACTTCATCAGTTCTTGCATCACCACCACTGAAAAACCACGACGCTGCCTGTGTTGTGGACTGTTGATTGGTGAAGCATTTAAAAAGTGCAACGGTTACATTTTATTTTGCACTTTGCTGTGATCGTTTGGACTGAAGGGCAATCTGACAAGGCTCACGTACTGTAGAACCTTTTGGTCCGTGGGGGGAGAGTTTTAATTCCATTGCTGTCTAAGGTCTCAGTCCCGCTCGTTGCGGGTCTATTTTAAGTGGTCTCTGTGCGACTGCCTGAGGTAAGTTGGGAGAGCTTGTATCGATTGGCACTTTTAGATCCGTCCGCTCATCTAAGGACTCTTTCGTCCTCCGTCCATCTGGCATCAATCCATCCAGGCCACCATCTTTTCTCTATCCAGCCAGTCAGTCTTTAAATCCTTTGCCATCTTTCACTTTATCATCCGGCAATCCATCTTTGATCATGGTCATCCATCCATCCATCCCGCGAAAATCTCCGCTTTCTACGTCACGGGTGTCCAACCCGAGGCCCGGGGGCCACATGCGGCCGGCCGCATGATTTTATTGGGCCCGCGAGGGCAAATCACCCGTATTAACTTCTGTGATTCTTGTGAAAATCCGTACCAAAATTGTTATAGATCTCAAATGATAACGTTGAGGTACTGTAAGCATCTTTTTTTTGTTGCCAAACATAACCTTGGTTCCTGATTCCAAAACCTGTTCAGAAATTTCATGTCTAAATATGATGAGGTGATTAAAGATATTTATGGTTTCACAGTGATAACGGCCCTCTGAGGGAAAGCATAGCTACAACGTGTCCTGCCACAAAGTTGAGTTTAACACCCCAGTTCTACGTAGTCTCGGGGTTTGTTCGCCAACCGTCTTCAGCCATTCAAAACTTTTCCGGCTGCCCTGCATCAGTCGTTCTTGGTCTTTCCCAACGATGTACTGTCCGTTTATCTCTCAGCTATTATTTCTCGATAGTTTTTATTTCCCGCGAACGAGATGCGATCCCCGAGTCCGACCCCCGGCGACAAGAGCCGCCGTTTGAGCTTCTCGGCGGGGTTTGGCTAACGCGTCCACGGTTTTAAGTCTGCGCGAATTGCACGTTCTTCGGCGCAATCAAAGCGGTCGGGGAAGCGGAAGCCGGCGGTCGTGCTGACCCGCCGGGCTCGTCGTCATTAAAACTCCGTTCCGAGGACGACTGATGTGTGACCGATAAGCGCCCTCGTCTGGTTAAGTGGTAGCGCACGCCAAAAAAGATCTTTTTAAGAGTCATGAGCGGTTGTGCAATGCTGGGATTCGTCTGGGACTGAATTAATTATGGCGACGAAGAAATAATTCTCAGAATCTTCACCCGTTCTTTGCGGTCCATCTCTTTCTTACCTTTCTGTGACCAAAGTCGTTGAGGACGGCGGACAGTCTCTTAGCGTACCGCCGACGCTGGGCGCTGACAGCGGGGTTGGGCTCCCTCCAGTCCAAGGACAGGCGGTGGAGCCACATTTCGTCGCGCTGCTGGTGCGCCGGCTGCAAACCGGGATCGAAGCAGTGGACCCCGCACCCGGACCTCGCGAGGTAGCGTTCCAGGTTCCGCTCATCCGGCCCCAACCTGGAACCCGGACACGATGAGTTAGTGGTGTAGAGCGAGGGTTCTGGACTGGCAAACGGTTGCAAGGCGGAATTTGGGTTCTCGCTCTTGTCCTTTTCCTTTGAAAATATGCAATGTCAATTTCAGTTTATCTGTTTATGCCACACGTTCTTCTCTCGCTTTTTTTTTTTTTTAAATCCTCCCTCTGCCCCGAGCCCCCGTCTCCATACTCTCCCCCGTGTCTTGTTTGTGCGTTGACTGTGTTCTGTAATTGCGGGGAGGGGGGCGGGGAGACCCCATTTCGCAGTCCTCATCTTTCACATATGAGGCCCCAGATTGCGGGAGCATGAATGATGCATCGGATGCGAAACGGAGAGGCGACGCGATGCACTAAATATTTGATTGAGAGTTTTCCTCGCGCTCGGCGGGGGCCTTACGGACGTGAACGACACCTCGAGACGGCGGACTCTGCGTCGGTTCTCTTCCTTTAGTACACGGCAGGCGTGTACGTATGCATTTGGGCTCTGCTTCAACACAAACGTGTAAAGAATACTCTTTTATAACCGATATTACTGCGGCACAGATTGTCATGAAGAACTGCTTATTTTCTTTTGATTGCATCATTAAAATCCTTGAAGGTAAACTCATTTCCCTTCATTGCAATTTTACCACGCCGTTATTTTTCAGCAGATGTTGAACCGCCGGGCAAGCGACGTCCCCCCGTTCCGCTCCGAGGCGCGTTCGTCCCCCGGAGTCGCCGCTCATCTATTAATATGGAAATAGCTTTACTTGTGTCAAACTTCAAAAAAAGCGCTCAAAGGTAGCAGACTTCAGCGGTTCGAGCGAGGACACGGCGCTTTCATCGACGCGCACGGTTTGCGGATTGAACGACGTCCCTTTTGAAGTGCAGGTTTACGCCGGGCGGTCGACTTCGGCTTTAGACTCGCTAAACCGGAACAGAACTCGGGAGACGTGGACGCTCGCGGTGCCTGGGATAGATTTAGAAGTGTGATTTAGGTCACATGTAGGACAGCGTAAGAAAAGAATCTGGTCTTCAGAGAATGGGACGCATTTACTTGAACTCTTCCGCCAGCCTCGTTCCCAAATATTTCAGCTTCCGTCAGTGTTGGAGGCTGAGGCAAAAACAATAATAATAAAAACAGTTATGCTACTTCAGGTACATTCGTCACACATTTTTTTTTCCCCACTGTCGGAGGTCGTAAAAAAGCACTCCTACAAAACGGGACACGACTTCAACGGTCTAATCGCCGCAAGTAAGTCTCCAAAGAATGTTAAAGGGAAATAAATTCAGGTGGTCCGGATTAACAATGCACCCAATCGGTCCAAAAGGTTTCTCGGATTTATCCTCATCTGATGAAGAAGTCGCAGTATCGGTTGGTCGGGAAGACGCAGGAATACGTCCATACAGATGTGAAGCCGTGGCTGTCAATAATGTTGAATATTCGGATGGTTCTTCGGACGGGATGTGACGCGGCGTCCGATTAGCGCTTCCCGATCAACCGATTCTGCCATTTCTTCATCAGATGAGGATGAATCCGAGAAATCAGCCCCGGCCGGCCACAACTGTTTCCCAACGTAAGCGAGCCTTGGTTGCCACGCCTATTACGTGCCATCCGCGCACGTAGGTCAAAATGGCGGGGCACATGAAAATTCATAATTGCCGATAAAAATCTTCTAAAAAAAAAAAAAAAAAACATTAACTGAGAGATTAACATCACATTGTCAAGGTACAGTAAATATGACACGACCTTTTGAATACACGGTTAATCCAAACCACCGGAATTTCCCTTTCACCGGAATTTACCTCTGCTAAATATTCATAATTGAACCGAAAAAATGTTAGTTTCAAACTACAGACTGCAGGCTGACTTGTGGTTATGCAAGATCTCGGTTCTGTTGCGCATTCTCTCAGGTCCGACGTCAGGGGCGTTCGACCTCCCAACTTGAATGGAGGAAGGAAACCTGGCTAAAAGTTGGTCTGGATCTACAAGGGGACGTCACAAAAACTCCTGATAAAACGCGGAGGCAGTCCAGTCCAGTCCATCTTTCTGTAAGCCGCAGACAGAATCCTTTTTGCATCATTTTCAACACCCGACTCGATTCCGCTGCTCGCATTGATGCGCCGCCCGTGGCTCAGAACTCAAACTCCCAAAGGATCTGAGCGCCCAAAAGTACCCGGCGAGGTAGCGTCACGCCAGAAACTGCAGTCGCTGACTGAACCACCGTAAGAAGATGAACCGCCACACGGTCCGGTGGGATCCGTTCCGACTTGCTTGAGGGAGACTGATGAGGATTGGAGGGTTGTCTCGCCTCTCGTTACCGACAAATTAAGAAGCGGAGGTAACGACGGACGCGGCGAGCGCGAAGCCCCTCGGTGACCAATTATTCACCGACTTGCATCGCATTTGAAGGCGGGTTGGACCGCCACGACATGAAACGGCGAGATAACGTACGCCGCGCGGGCCGCGGTCGGGCACCGACACGCGGCCATCTTTCTTTTTATGGCACCATTGAGGGGCGGAGCTACAGTTGCAAAAGATTCTGTCCAATATGGATATCGTGGTCAGATGTTCCATCATCTCACATAGTCTGGTACCAACTTTTTGTTTGCTGATCCAGTATCAAATCCTATTGTAGCTGTCTGCTAAAGCGGCATTCATATTGCTATTGTCTCGCTTTGATAATTGGGTATTAAATATTGATTCTGTCAATGTCGGCTGATCCTGAATTAAACAAATGGATATTGTTAACGGTCAGTATCAAATATCGTGTACATTTCTCTGATCATCTGGTAGCAAATATCACTAAAGTTTCTGTCACATAAGCATGTATCATCGATTTTGTAGCTGTCTGATAAAGCAATATTAGATATCGCCCCGATAATTCAGTGGCAACCATCGCCGATCAAATATCGCTATTATGGATTTCAGTGCGTCTGGCCGCGCACTGCTCTACTTTGCGACTGTTGTCATCAACAACGACAAAAAAAATGGTGAGAATATCATATCATGAGTTCAACTCATCCTGGAACCCACAGGTGTCAAAGTCGAGGCTCGGGGGCCAGATCCGCCCCCCCCCCCCACATGATTTTACGAGGTCCGCGAAGGCAAATCTTGCGTGTCAACGTCCACGTTTCTTGTGAAAATCTGTACCAAAATTTCAAATTGTCATAGCATAAATAATAACGTTGAGGTATTTTAAGCATTTTTGGCGTTACCAAACATGAACAATGGTTGAAAAACCCGCTGACTTCTGATTCCAAAACTAGTTCATTGATTTCATGTGTAAATATGATGGAGTGATGAAAGATTTTTATGGTTTAAGTCATAACGGCCATCCGAGGGAAACCATAACGACGACAAAAATGAGTCGGACGCTCCACCAAGCCGACGCACGTTTGTGTCTACGTGTGCACTGACTCACCCAAAAGAGTAAACCCTGCAGTTCTTGTGTCGCATGCTGTGAGCCAGACCGTACTTCGGGTCCAGACATACGGCCCAGCCACGGTCTGGGTCCACATGGGGACTTGTGCAGGACACCTGGACATATGGACATGCTGTCACGCGTCACAATAAGCACTCTTGCAATTTTGCTTGAAGTTTGAAGGGAAGCCATAGATAGGTAGGTTAGTAAACCGGTTGGCAGATTAAGGTGTTCAGTCCGCAGTCCAAAGGTCGGCGGGTTGACGAGTCACTGGCGACATGAGATTGGTGGTGGTCGGTCAGTCAACAGAAGTAGGCGGCTCACTCGCCTGAGGAGTCGTGATGTATCGGAGAAAGCGTTTCGCTTCCTCCTCTAGCGAGTGACTCGGTCCGGCCCACGGCTGCAGCTTCACGTGCCAACGGCGCACCTGCGTCACGGAATCAGCAAGCGGCAGATCGTTAACACGACGAGCGTTCGACAAATCCTCAGCGAGGACAGGAAAGCAAGTTGGTGGCATTCTCACAAATCCTATTATTTGAAAAATGTACGGGTGTGGTCAGTCATGGTTTGTGTTCTGTTTGGAATTATGGGCGTACCCCTTTAAGAGCGGAGGGGGGCGGTGTCAGGTAGAAGTAGGCTTCCGTGTTTAACTGCGCTGGATTGGTTTTCATGTGCGCCAAGTGCGCAGCTTAGGGGGAACATTGGTCGAGACTACACAAAATAAGCAACGTCTTTCAAGAACTGGATTCCAACTCGTAACAAATTTTACGCACGTGATTTGTCGTGCCCGTCAAATCGCAGTGACTGCTTAAACCACGCACAAAAGTAGGCTGCAACGTTTTCAGGAAAGGTTTTTTTTTTGTTTGTTTCTTTCTTTCTTGCGTCTGCAATGCCCAAAGTTAACCTCGCACTATCGCGACGGGTAAATCGGTTCTGCTCTTCATACTTCGGCGCTGCCTGGCAGTTATTTACAAACCGGGAGACGGCGTTCATCTCGCTTCAAGGACGGCTGGCGCTCGGGAGTACGCGAACTTGGTGTCCTACTTCCGGAGTCGTCCCCCCCGCCTGTCAAGGTTGGAACACGACGACTGATCGCAGGGCGGATTATCCGGGACGACGGACTCCCTGGGATTCCGGAGTGCGAGTTAACGGCGGGATTTATTTGGGGCAATGCAAATATGGATTCCCTCAAACCTTCGCCAAGGAGAAAACGTGGACCACCTTTATTTTGAGGCTCTCGCTTTATCAAAGCCGCTGACGAACCGATTCAGTTTCCATCGTTTCCAAGGGCGAAATTGTTTTGAAGGCCAGACAAAGCTACGACCCCCCCCCAGCACCTCACACTTCATGTTTGTATGCATCCATTCCGGCGCAAGTGATCTGTGATGGAATTGGAGGCGAGCCCAAATGTTCACCCGGGCAGCAACAAATCGTCATCACCTCTGAAGAGGCCAAGGGAGCAGATCCTCCCTCACAAGAGTCTGGACTCACCGGACCTTAAAAACCACTAAAAGCATAAACACCCGCGTGTTTTTGGGGGGGATTCTATTTTTTTTTTGGTACGCCGCACGTCCACATGTGGGCGGAAGCGTGCGTGACTCGTAGCCGGGCCGCGACGGACGTGCCGAGACATCGAACGCGCCTCGAGCTGGGAAAATCCGCAAAAACGTGCCATGCAGACCTTCTGGACCTAAAACTCTTTCTTTATTTCAAGTCCACTGGCGCTCGGAAATCGGGAAGGATTCATCCCTTGGCCTTGTTTGATTGACTCAGTGAGTCATTAGCACAATGATTGTCCCTCGATGTGGCCGCTTGAGAGTGCCTCGTTGTCCTTTTTCCCCCCATGATTTTCAAATCTCTTTTTTTTTTTGAAATCATTTAAATTTGTCACGGGTGTTCTTCTCTGTGCTGTGTCAAATCTACAAGACAGATTTTTCCCTTTACAGGGACTTTCCTAGTCATTGATTTCTTTTTACACTTGTACGACGCACACAAGTGTAAGAAAGTGACATAAATAGCCATAAAGAATCATCTCAGCTTTGGCTTTTAATACTGCGTCATCCGTTTTGAGGTATATTGCGATAAGCGCGTCAGAAAACGGGGGGACGGATGTAAGTGGGATTGAAGAGAAGGATTAATTTTGATCCTTTTTAATAAAGGCTGATCTTTTCTATTTTTTTCAGCCGCGACGGCTTGCAGAGCGATTCCGGGTAGGAGAAGCGACCGGAACGACGGACGCGTTTACAAGACTCGATTAGTCGTCGCGTCCGCCCACGTGCTGCCACTTCAAGCCGATCCCAGACCAGCGTGTGGGCGTGTAATTTGCGCCATCGCCCGCCTGTCAACTGCGCATGCAGCGGGGAAAAATACCGTCAGCCTGAAACTGGAGGACGAAAGTTATCCCCCCCCCCAAAAAACCCGAGAAGGAAAACCAAGGAAAAGAAGTCCTTGTCTTGTGCCGTTAGATCACGTGTTGCCCGTAGCACGTGGGCGGGCAGGAGATTGCCGTCCAAACGCGTTCCCGCTGCGCTCGCCTTCCTTGGACGCCGTCCCGGGCGCCGCAAGATGTCTCCTTGTGAGCGGCACGCTAAGCGCCATGTGGCCAACACGGCCTCCGAAGGAAGCCCTCGGCTCAAAAATAAACACTAATGCAAACTTTCGGGCAGGTCCTGACCATGTTGAGCACGTGCGTCCCTCAAGGCTGTATCCTAAGCCTACGATTGTTGGCCCCAAACATTGAGAGAGTATAGAAGATGCTCAGGCTGAGACTAAAATATTCAAATTTCCTTCCAAAAAGGGGAAAAAAAATATATCTTAGAGTTACTGCAAAAAGTGAAAAAAAGAGATAATTCCGTTTTGCACTACTTTACCCTTAAAATGGCAGACTTAAAGGTAAATTGTTGGAAATACTGTCGGTCTTTGCGTAAAGTTTGCTATGACAGTAAACATCAGCGTATTGCTGCCCCCCCCCCCCCCAAAAAGGTCACGATCACGTTATAACATGAAATTTTTCACGTTATAGTGTGGTTAATTATACGTTATCCTGTGAATCATTTCATGTTATAACCTGAAAAGTTTCACGTTACGTTTCATGTTATAACATGATATGCTCTGTGTTATAACGTGATTTGTTTCATGTTATAACGTAGATTAAATTTACGTTATAACATAGAAAATCAATCAATAAATTTCACCCCTCCCGGCAAAAGGCAATTACATCTGGTTTGGGTGGGTGGAGACATTTTAGAGTTACATATCAAACATATACATTCCCGTATATCTACCCAGATCGTCTATAACACTCGATCTATACTAAAAAAAAAAATGATTTAAGGCTGAAAAAGAAGACGCACGTTCATTGGGCTTCGCCGAATTGGCCCTGAACCGGAAGTTATTGCTTTGAAACGGCGCGTCTTCCTGTGTCCCACCCTGGAATGAGTGACCACAAGGTCGCTACAGGATGACGCCAACTTTTCAGGTTATAACGTAGAACTTGTTAGGTTTTACCATGATACATTTCATGTTATAACATGATAATATGTGGTTCATTTCATGTTATAACATGAAACATCCACATTATAACGTGAAGCATATCACGTTATAACGTCACGTTTTTTTGGGGTGTGGCAGCAATACACGCACACACAACACACCATCTCGTATGTGGGTTCACAAGTTGAATCTTTTTGCTGCGAGCGCGTCGGTGATGTGCGCGGCGAAGACGGAAGCCGCGGCTTTGCTTTCAATGCACCCATTCAAGTGAAGGGTTGGGGTCGCGGGGGGGTGGGGGGGGTGTCTCGCGGGGGCGGCGGCTTTTGGGGAATTTGGTGGAATGCTTCCAGGCGAGATGTGCGAGGGGAGAGTTGTACCACGGAGATTCTCCCGGGAGCGTTCCGCACTGATTTTTCTTTTTTTTTTTTTTGTCTTTGGGCCGACAACAGAGCAGCTTTTGTTCAGCGAGCGGGTTCGACTTCTGCTTGGGCGACGACGGCCTTTTGCGGCGACGCGAACGATCGACCGATCATCCAAACTGTTCTCTTGATGCCCGCTTCCAAATTCAGCAGAGAACGTGGAGGAGATGTCGGACTCTTGTGCGTGTTTCCATCAGCATAGGCGGCTCGTTCTCTACTTGAGCACCTGCAGTTTGTTCACACGCGTTGGCCTTTTTTTTTTTTTTTTGGGGGGGGGGGGGTGTAAGCTTTGTGACCAGTTCAGAGCGTACCTCGCCCCCTGCCCGTTGACAGCTTGGATAGGCTCCAGGGCTCCCAGCGACCCTTGTGAGGATAAGCGGCTAAGAAAATGGACGGATGATATTATCCATCCCTTGTCAGCGGCGCTTGTCCCGGTTTGGGTCGCGGGGGCGCTGGAGCGCATCCCAGCAGACTTCGAGCGGAAGATCGGTCGCCAGTTGGTCACAAACCACACGTAGACGCGGACGACCGTTCGCACCGTCACTGAGTGGAACTTGAACCCACGCTGCCCGCACTGAAGGGAGGCAAGTGGAAACGCGACACCATCAGAATGAAATTCAGGATCATTTGAGAATACAACAATATGTATCTTTTTAAAATAAAAATAAAAAATGCCCAATTATAATCGGGGCTTTTTACTGCTGGGGGAAAGCAGCAATTATGGAAAAAAAAAAAAAAAAAAAGAATTATTTTTAATGATGATGACAAACATTTTGTCACCGTGAGTGGAATTGGGATATTTGGTGTTACCTACTTTTAGAATGTTTAAACTTTTGTTCCAATGTATTTGAATAAAGATTGAAATATATGAATCAATAATTCAGTTGATCTTTTCCAATCGTACATGCAGTGCAGAGCAGTGTTAATAAATATCGATATTAACCCTTTCTAGGTCACCAATTCAAATCCCATCAAACTGTTGTAGTACAAGATTGCATTCATTTTAAGTTGGGTTTTTTTTATTCATTATTGTTGCACACTTTTCAAATATAAATTATATTTTTTGTGATTATTGAATGAATCTTTATGGTATCCCCTGACTAATATTTGATATTTATTCTGTGAAGACACACAGGTTATGTAAAGCATTTAATCTGATGCTCAGCATTTATGATTTTTTTGTTTGTTGTTGTCATTTGTTAATCTCTAAAAATTGTCTGGCCACCCGGGAACGGTCGAGCGCGTGACCCCCGACGGCGCGTCTCCTTCCAGGCCGCCATCTCGTGCCAGCCCGCCCACCCGCTCGCTCGGTCAAAGGTGGCGGAGAACTGAGCGCGGTCACACCTTCGGGATTAGACGTGGTACAAAATTTTTTTTTTTTTTTTTAAATGGATTAGACGGACACGTCGCTCCGTCCTCTGCAGACGCGTTTCGGGTCAGCGGCTTTTCGTTCTCGCTTCAATTCCGCAGGGGGTCGCAAAAGTGTCAGGAGGTGTTGTTCACGGACGCTGCGTGCCGAATAATCGCTTAGCAAACGACAAAAATAAAATATTGCGCAGCGTTGACAGCGGCAGGCTGGAATCCTTCTTACCTGAGCTGCTGATTATGAAATGAATTTTATGCATATCGCTCCAGAATGACTTCCACTCTTGTGGCGGTCTGTGGATGTGCCGCCAAAGTCATCACGGGCGGCTGGGCGCCGTTATTTGTGTCCGGCGAGTCGAAAAGGGACGACGGCGCTGCGAGAAGAGTGCGGAATGTGACGCAAAATGGCAGCGGGCCTCCCCGTTAGGGATGCGTTTTCGTGGCGCCGACGGCATCAGCCTGTCGTCAATTGGCAATTTGGTGGCTTTACGGGCGATATCGCTTGCGTTCGGCGCGATTTCAAACGGCTCCCGATTGCCTTGATAACGCGTCTGTCGCATTTCAGACTACTTTCAACACCCTGGTCCGTGTCCGGCTGAAATCAGCCCATCAGAGGGTAGCCTCTGTTGGATAAAATGGACCGTACGCCCCGGTGCTCAAGCAAGTGCTCGCTTACTGTTTTATGCCGTTCATTCAACAAAATTTCACATGAGGCTCCCAGTTTGATCCCAGACCTGCCTGTGTGGGTTTCCCCCCCACTTCCCAAAAACACGCAACATTAATTGGACACTCTAAATTGCCCTAGGGTGTGATTGTGAGTGCGACTGTTTGTCTCTATGTGCCCTGCGATTGGCTGGCAACCAGTCCAGGGTGTACCCCGCCTCCTGCCCTTTGACAGCTGGGATAGGCTCCAGCACACCCCGCGGCCCTTGTGAGGATAAGCGGCTAAGAAAATGGATGGATGGATGGATGAAATCACGACGCGCATTTACTGGCGTTCTTGGTGGGAGAATCGAGCGCTTCCGTTTTCGCACTTCACACTTTATACTAGCAGTCCTCAACGTCTTTCGAAACTGAACCCCCTCCGTGTACTAGTGCGCTTTTTGTCCACACTAGTAACAAAATGCAGTCTTTTATTGACTGACTGGCTGGCTGGCAGCTTTCCCAGTCATGCTATTTTTTCCCCACCAACGCTCAGCGCAGCTCCGCTTGCCTTTAGGCTTCAATAACGATTGATGGTTGGGTCACGGCACCTGCGTGGGACGCGGCGCCGTTTCAGACAAATGAACAACTTGAAAGTGGCTACGACTCTTAGCACACCTTAGCCTCTAACAAAAGGAGTACGTTCCGGAAGTGGTATTATTTTGTAAGTCGAAGCGCGTTTTACATACCTCATCCATTCCTAGCATAAAATAAGCAAAGTACATGATGTAAAGAATAATGAAAATTATGTTCATTTACCTTTAGCGATGGCCGACTGCGAAGAGAAAGGTGAGTGACATGGCGGGAGGAAGGAAGAGGAGGCGAACGTTTGACAACCGAGAGAAAACACACACATACGAAAGTAGGCAGGAACATAACTTGATGAAGAAAAATAAACAAACTTACAAAAAAAAAATGAAAAAGTTGTACTTTACCAACGTGTGCTAGCATGATTCGGTGAGTCAAGTGACGGAGACAAACGCAAAGCGTCACGGGAAATGATTGACGGCCCTCCTAGCCAATGGGATGCCAGGATAATGGTCAGAGATAGCCAATGGGAGAGAAGGCTATATCACGCCATTTTCAAAACAAGATGCAGGATGTTTACGTTCGGTTTAATTTGGGGGGCTGCGAATGATAACTAGAGACAATATTTTCCGGAGGAGGCGTTTCGTAGTAATTTTTTATTTACTAGAGACGTTCGTAAGTAAAAGTATTGTTTGACGTTTTGGTGCATTTTAAACGCCCAACTGCATATTAAATAAGCTAACCTTGGTCATCTATTTACGATGTGTATTGACACCACAGGAAGCCGCCATGTTGTTTTTTTTTTGCACGATAGAAACTTTTTTTTTCGCATGTTTGCTACGCAACCGCCACATCGAATGTCATTTAGCAGTTTTGAGGATCGCGGAGCTTGGCCCACCTTTCTCAGCTGCTCCCCGTGCGAGTCTTCGTCGCCCCTCCCGACCGTGTTCGTGGCGGGCGCGGTCCCGGTGCGCGGCCCAGGTGGGCTCTGCAGGTAGAGGCGCAGGCTCACGCACACGGCGGTGAGCAACAAGAGCCAACGCAGCAACGGATTCATATCCCTCCCCCCTCACCGGGGTCCGGTCCTCTTCCGGGGACCCGAGTCCGCTCCCGCGTGGACGTGCGACGCTGTTAGGGGAATACTGTACGAACTTGGGGGAGGACCTCCACGGCCGCTCGCATTTGGAGAGCCTCCTCCCCTCCTCCCCTCCTCCCTCCTCCTTCCTCGCCGGGTGCCCACGCGGGGCAATTTTCCCTTTGTGCTCATCACTCACTATCATACATTTTCAGAAATCCATTACAAATGATCATTTTGCACGTGCAATAAACATGCTGTCTTGAATGTTTTTTTGGTTATTTTGTTCTATTTATTTATCTGGTTAATTTTTATTTATGCATACATATTTATGTTTTATTTTCCGATGGACGGACCTATTGTCTTATTTTGCATTGTCTTTTATATAATTGTGTTTCATGATGTTGTTTTTTGATTATATGATTTAAATGTTTATTTTTTTCATCGACTTTGTTGTAATGTGATTATTATATTATTTATTTTATTTTATGTTTATTACATAATTTTCACCCCCCATCGCCAACTCATGAATACTGTATGAATGAACAAATAAATAAATGAAATGACAACCTTTGCTACCGCCTAGCGGTAAATTCTGAGCACTACAATTTTCCGTTGATTCAGGACAACCGTACACAAAAGTGTACTTTGGGGTGATCAGGTAGCTACACGCCTAGATTTTAATACATACATAGATTAAAACATTTATTAAATAATGGAAAATGTAAATATACATCTTGTCTGTTTTTCTGTATGTTTTATACATACATTTTCGAAAATGAAACGAGTAGCAATATAGATTTGTTTTTATTTCATATTTTTTGTGCAATTAAAAAAACAGAATAACATTCATAATTTTCCGATTCATGCTCTGTATCAAAAGTAGCAAACTGATGTGAAATTTTTTGGGTTGTATTTTTCCGTCGTTTGGATGGTTTTTCCCAAAATGGGGCGGGGCCAGGTGGTCACATGACCGCGACGCTGACTCGCTCCTGTTTTTCTTTTTCCCCTCCAAAGGGCCCACCGGTGACCTTTGACCGGTTCCCCGCACTCGGTTTTCAAACCTGACCCCAAAAAGCAAACATTGTCACTGCGTATTCGCTCTTCACTCAAGTTGTGGACAACTTTGGCGGAACTCAGAAGAAAAAACACTAATAAAGAAAATTAAAATTTACTGGAAAAGTTCGTGTTTTTAAAACGTTATTAGTATGATTAAAAAGCAGACATTTCTTAAATGCTTGAAATAAGGAAATTAAAGCAACACAAAATTTTTCGTCAAATTAATATAATAATAATAATAATATGGAAAGTGGAGCAAACATTTCATACAAACAGTGTGGAAAAAAAAAAGACTTGCATGCAAACACATCCCCATCCCTGCCCCATTTTGGGGAAAAAAAAAAAAAAAAAAAAAAAGCTGTTTTGGCTCACAAAATTAAATATATAAAATATAAAAATAAACTCAATCACAAAAAAAACTATGAAAAAAAATTATAAAAAGCATACAAGCACGCTATTTTTACAATTACAAGCTTATTCAAGTTAAAAAGGTTTTCATCTTGTCTTTTTGTTCTTATGTTATGTTCCAGAAAATGCAAAAGTTTTTTTTTTTTTCCCAAACTTTTTGGGAGCGCAGGCATGCACCCAAATGTTTAAAAATGCCTTTTTTTTTTATTTTTTTTTTAACCGATCCACAAGACTACCTTAGCATGTTACTTGTTGTTGTTACTTCCTGTCGCTGGCTTTAATTTTTATGATCCTTTTTGTGGCAACAAAATGGAGCGTCATTTGTTTGGGTGGAACGGAATGGAACGGTTTGTTTTTCTTTTTCGTTGTTCAAGCAGACGGCAAACGCCTCAGCTGTGACGTTCCGGCCCGATCTCGCCGTGACGGCTGCCTGTTGAGTCAACTTTAGCTCTGTTGAGTCAACTTTAGCTCAAACTGTTAATTATTAACCAGGCGCTCTCATTGGTCGCCTCCAGCAAAAAGAGAGGTCATTTTATTAAGTACCCGGCTGCCAACATGCAAAATGCGGGTGAATTTTAGCCGACGTGGGTAACGGCGCCTCTCCCAGTCGCCACATTGGTGGGGTGCGTTTTGATCCGAAATGCTAGAATCGACTACGGTACCTCAAAAGGTTTAATCGTCAACCCCCAGCCAACCCCCCCCCCTCCCCTTCATTAATTAAAAACGTTTATTGAAGATGTCGTTGTGACGGATTAGAATGCTGAGTGGCTCGTGAGTCTGGGAAACCAGTCGCTACAGTGGCGGGCCAGCCCAAAAAGTTCCACGTCAACAGATGGCAATTCATGCTTGCGTCAATATTTTTTAATGATAAATTTACCTGCAGAAAATGCGTCAAATTTGTACTCATTGAGCAAAGTTGTTGTTGTTGGGGTTTTTTTTTTTTAAGTGGGCGGAAACTCACCTGACAATTGCAGGACGGCCCTCGTTGACGGCGATCGATTGAGGTGCGGCATCATCGATTGGAGCAGAGGATATCATCCATCCGTACATTTTCTTTGCCGCATATCCTCACGAGGATCGCGGGGAGTGCCGGAGCCGATCCCAGCTGTCAACAGGCAGGAGGCGGGGTAAACCCTGCACTGGTCGCCATCCAATTGCGGGACACATAGAGACAAACAGCCGCACTCACAATCACACCAAGGGTCAAGTTAGAGTGACCAATGAATGTTGCATGTTTTTTTTTTTTTTGGGGGGGGGGGTGTGGGAGAAAACCAGAGTGCCCACGCGGAGAAAACCCACGCAGCCACGGGGGAGAACTTGCAAACTCCACACAGGCGGGGGCGGGATCGAACCCGGATCCTCAGAACTGTGAGGCCATGAAGTATTTGTGAAAGTGGACAATGACGCACCTCTAATTTCTCAATTGTGAGCGCTTTTTTTTTTTTTTTTTGGAACAATTCCTCTGAAACTTTTAGTTGCACGGGGGGTGCCCTCGGCTAGCCCGCCCGCCTTTTGTTTCCCACCCCCTGTCCAACAAGTCGCGGATCCTCTGAGGCCATCTTTTTGTGTGCGTGCGTGTGCCTGCGCATTTGTGTGTGCCGCGCACCCTCCTCCCGCCCACTTGCCCACTCGCCCACGTCGACGTGGACCCACCCACACACAAAAACACACACACGCGTAGCCGCACCGTGCAAGCGTCCCAAAATGTCGGTCGAGAGGATATTTGATGAGCTCGGACATTTCAAGAGGTACGCAAACTTTGTGTTATCATTTTGTTTCTTTGCAAACGTTGTCAACCGGGACTGCTAAACATTGTGCACTTCTTTCAAACTTAAGGCCCGGGGGCCAGATCCGGTCCGCCACATGATTTTGTCAGGCCCGCGAAGGCAAATTACGTCTGTCGACTTCCACGATTCTTGCTCAAATCTGTGGAGAAATTTCAAATAGTCATATC
This sequence comes from Syngnathoides biaculeatus, assembly GCF_019802595.1. NCBI lineage: Eukaryota > Metazoa > Chordata > Actinopteri > Syngnathiformes > Syngnathidae > Syngnathoides > Syngnathoides biaculeatus. Next base: position 8,276,309 of record NC_084662.1, on the reverse strand, counting down.
GTAAATGATAACAGAGAAATTGCAAGCATTTTTCGGTTACCAAACATCAACAACAGCTGGAAGAAAAAAAAAAACATTCCCCTTGATTTCTGATTCCAAAGCTCGTTCAGAAAATTAATGTGTAAATATGATGAGGCGATTAAAGATTTTTAGGGTTTCAGTCATAACGAGACTTATAGATTTACAATGAATTTAAATGTAAGGTTTATCAGCTGTTTGGCTTCTTTCGCAAAAAACAAAAACACGTTTTGTTTTACGGGCTTTCTGCTGACCTAAAAAATTCAATACGATACATGCCGCAATATTATGTACGCGTACAGCACATGTGCAGTACAGTCCAGTGGATATAAAAAGTCAGCATACTCCTGTTGGAACTGCTGGATTTTTGCGATAGAAATGAATTTCAGATGTTCTGGTAGCCTTTCCCTGACATTTGTTTGCTTTCTAGTTATTGTGCTAACACTGTATTTTGAACTTTTCAAAAAAATGTAAATAAAAGCCCAAAATTCCCACAGGGATGTGGGCAAATATGTCACGATCCAATTAAATTAAAGTTGAACTTTCGGGCTGTAATTTTGTTTGTTTAAAATACAAGATCGGTCATCATCAGAAGAACACCGACACTACAGTGAAATGTGATGACGACAGCATCGTGCTTTGGGGCTGTTTTTCTACAGATGGAAATTCGAAGCAGTTCCAATTGGCAGCAGGATGTGACGTATAAAGTAGTGGTTGAGCAGCTAAAGTTGCTGTCAACACAGCATAGATTGAAAAAATGAACATCTGGCGTTCAACTTTCAGGTTTCAGGCGTGCGTGTACTTTGCTGCCGTCTTCCAGGCCACGGCCTGCGGGATCCACTACCTGGCTTCCGTCTTCCTGGTGGAGACCCCAAACTTCGTCTGCGGCGCCCCCGCCAACGTCACCGACGTCTTGTTCGGCAACCTGAGCGGGTCCAGCGTGGAAGAGTTTTTGCCCCTCTTGAAACCTGAAATGGGTCCCCTAGTGGTCCGGACTCTCAGCGGGGAGCAGTGGGAACTGAGCCGTTGCCGGCGGGCGCTACGGATTCGTCCCAAAGACTTTGCTTACCCCTTCGATGGAAATAAATCGGTGGAAACGTGCACCGGGGGCTTTGTTTACGACCACAGCGAAGTGTACCAGAGCGTCGTGACTGACTGGGATCTGGTGTGCGACCAAGCTTGGCTGGCCAAGCTGTGCCAGCCCACCTTCATGTTGGGGGTGCTGGTGGGAGCACTTGTTTTTGGGGACATTGCTGACAGGTAAGACGAAGATGAATCCGAAGTCCAATCGCCAAACTTTAGCACCCATCCCCGAAACCCGAATTCCACTTCCCTGACATGCTAAATTAATTGTAACGTTTGGACCTAACACTAATCTCGAATTTCCGATCCTAAGCATTTGAGCTAATTTGAACCCCTTACACCTTCAACCAAAGGACCCAGACTTCTACATCTGAAACCTTACCCCAATTCTCAAATCCAACCGCCCAACAATAGCCAAACCGTAAACCCCCTTTCCCCTATCCCTAGCCCTTACCCTAAACCTTACAGTTTTTCCATACACTGAATCAAACCCTAACCCAACTCTACTAATCCCAAACCAATCAACTAACTAACTAACTAACTTGAGCCCTTATCTCCAACTCTAAACCTAAACTCATTCCCAACGCAAAGCCCAATTACTAAACCTGACCCTCCTTTTGAAATCTGTTTTTGATCTCCTACTTCTTAATACCGGCGCCCTGATCCTAAGACCAAAACTAACCTTGACCCCGACCTCCTGACCGATACCGTCACGCTAGACCTAACCATTTCCCTAACACCAACCCTGCTGCTTGGAGCTCACCCGAATATCCTAACGTTTAGTTTTTGGGTGAGATGATGACAATGAAATTTTAGAATCCTCGTCTAAATTGCCGAAACCCTCAACCCGAGCAAAATCCCGTCCTTTAACATGATCCACGGGTGGACTCCGGCCAGCTCAGCTTCTGGTTGGCCCCTTCAGGGTTGGCAGAGTGAAGATCCTGATGTTCGCCAGCCTCTGGCAGTTCGGGATTGGCGTGTGTGTGGCCTTCTCCGCCAACTACTACTACTTTGTGGTGTCTCGCTTCCTCCTGGCCATGGTGAGTCCATTGTGTACGAGAAAGTCTCTGGCACCCCCTCCACTACTCAGCTGTCGTTTTTCACACGCAGTCAGACGCCGATAGCGTCAACGCCGTGAGAACTGGCGCATAGCGGCGTACAAGTACTACAAGCGGCCACTGGAGGGCTCCACAGGTCGTTGGAAGGCGCATTACCATGGAAAAGTCATTTTAATGAATAAAACGGGATACCGAATATAAAAATACTGTAAAAATGTAATTTTGTCAGATGAAAGTCTGCTAGCTCGACATCTAATCTGAAAGGAAATTGAGGCGCTGATGAAAACGAGCGTAGATGCTGTTGTTTTAGATTAGTATTTCTTACTGCAACACCAAAAAATGGCTCTTGTTCTTTTTCCGAGCATATTCTATGAAATTAACAGGGAAGTGTCTTCACCGGAATCCGGTGGGAGCCTGAAGAAGGAACGGCAATGGTTTTTATCGAGCGCAGTATTCTAAAGTGCTGTTTTGCGTCGTATTCGCAAATGTTTTGTCGCGTTTTTGCGGGCGCTTCCGATGGATCAATGGCGTTTCCCTATTTCGAAGGGGCTTTTGACGCCACCTTGTGGCATTTAATCGCATTTCGCGTTTTAGTTTTTCTTGTGACCGAGCAGCGTCTCCTCCTCGCAGGCCTCCAGCGGCTACCTTGTGGTGGTTTTCGTGTACGTGACGGAGTTCACGGGCATCAAAGTGCGCACGTGGACCTCCATGCACGTGCACGCCGCCTTCGCCGTGGGCGTCATGGTGGTGGCGCTGACGGGCTACCTGGTGCGCGTGTGGTGGATCTACCAGATCGTCCTGTCGCTGTGCACGTCGCCCTTCTTGCTCTTCTGCTGGAAGCTGCCTGAGACGCCCTTCTACCTGATCGCCAAGGGCAAGTACGAGCAGGCGCAGGACCTGCTGGACGCCATGGCCGGCGTCAACAGTTTGGAAAAGCGGCTGAAGGTGGAGGAGCTGCTGGAGGCGGAGAAGCGGAACGGCGAGGCGCTGCTGGCGAAGGAGGAGGAGACTGACGCCTCGGCGGAGAAGAAGCTGTCCATCCTGGACTTGTTCGGCAGCTGGCGGATGGCGGGGCGCACGTGCACCGTGTGGGCCATCTGGTTCATCGGCAGCCTGGGCTACTACGTCTTCTCGCTGGGCTCCGTCAACCTGGGGGGCAACCAGTACGTCAACCTCTTCCTGGTCGGTAAGGAGGTCTGCAAAAAAAAAAAAAAAAAAAAAAAAAAAAAATGCGACACTTCAGCCACATTTTGTTATCCGAATTCTTCACGCTGGAAGTCACAAATACAGCCAGGAGGCCAAAGGTCGCGCCCGCTCCAGCGTTTCAAATGTTGTTCGGTTATTTGGGGCCCGGATCGTGTGTCGCGCCGTCGTCGTTTTTCAGGAAGCGCTGACTCGGGGGCCCCGCGCTGTGATTGGCTGCTTGCAGGTGCGGTGGAGCTTCCTTCTTACATGGTCGGCTGCTTCGCCATGGACCGCATCGGGCGCAAGAAGACGTGCGCCCCGGCCCTCCTGCTGGCGGGGGTCGCCTGCGTGCTCATCATCGTGGTCCCCGCCGTACGTACCCCGTCACGTCGGAAAACGTCAACGCTGGCCCGCTTGGGTTACCACGGCAACAGCGTCACCCACCCCACCGCCGTAACGGCCGGTAACGCGATACGCTGCGGCTGCGGCCTTGGAATCGAACTTGGGCTGCAAAAATAAATCGTCTCGGAAGAGGCTCAGCTCTCGCGTACGTATTTTTAGCGGCCCGGTGTCGCCGTCCGTTTCTGCGAAAGACGTTCAGTCCTGATTTACAAGGTTTTCGGATCGGGTCGTTTACGTTGACACTTGCGGGCAAAAATTTGAGATACGACCGCTGCACGGTGCCCGTGAACGCGTCTCACTTCCCAACCAGCAGAAAGTTTGGCAGTTACTGAACTGTTAATGCCATTCACAGTTAAACCGTCAGATGAATGCTAACACGATGAGAAATGCCACCAATGGGCTAAGCGTTTCAGCAAAGCATTGTTGAACACAAAGTGCGCAGCAACACATGCACACAAACATATCAATGCACAGAGTCGTAGATTTATCCTCTGTAAAGAAGATATTAATATAATATATGAATCTCTATGTAACTTGAATGTATATCTATGTCATATCTGTGTAATCTCTTTTGTTTCTTGTTAGCGACAGAGCTCTAAATTGTATCGCTTGACGGCCTGATTGTACGTTTTGAGTGATGTCTGTGTAAAAATGCGTTGGCAGGACATCGAAGCGCTGGCCATCGCCCTGAGCATGATTGGAAAGTTCGCCGTCGCCATCGCCTTCGGTCTCATCTATTTGTACACTTGTGAGCTTTACCCCACCATCATCAGGTAAATGTCGCCTTCGAGTTCGGCCCTCATCGCCAGCGCTCGGAAATAACGTTGTGCACGGAAGTACACTTAACTCCTGCCATATGTATTTGTATATTACTTATCAATAAACATAAGCAGCAAATCTATCTTTATACGACTGAGCCCGCAACAACAAACCACGAGAAGTCAGCCTGCCGTTTACTAGCGTAAGCTAGTGGTGGGGCAGTGCCCTTGCGCCCTCTACTGGCCGGCCACCGCCGCTAAAAGTCGAGACAGTGCAAGCGAACTTGAAAACATGAACTGCGAATGCAACACCTCAATTTTTTCCTACTCAGTATGCGAGCAAAGTTAAATAAAAGAGGGAAACTATTTAGTGTGCTTGGAGGGCAAAAGGTTTTGGCGCCTTAGAGCGGAGGGACTTTAGTACTTAACTGTGATTTAAGAATGGGGCGGCACGGTGGGTCGGCTGGGAAAGCGTCGGGCTCACAGTTCTGAGGACCCGGGTTCGATCCCGTCCCTGCCTATGTGGCGTTTGCATGTTCTCCCCGTGCCTGCGTGGGTTTTCTCCGTGCACTACGGTTTCCTCCCCCATCCCCCAAAAACACGCAACATTAATTGGACGCTCTAAATTGCCCCAAGGCGTGATTGTGAGTGCGGCGGTTTGTCTCGATATGCCCTGCGATTGGCTGGCAACCAGTTCAGGGTTTACCCCGCCTCCTACCCGTTGACAGCTGGGTTCGGCTCCAGCGCTGCCCGCGACCCTCGTGAGGATGAGTGCCAAAGAAAATGGGTGGATTTAAGAGACGGGGATGAATCGATCCTTACGAGTATTTTTATTTTTGCTGTGCTTCTACTGTGTAGGAAATAAGCCCACCTAGCGGTGAAACTGTGTAGTGCATGTCAACGAACAAGGCATCCAGCTGTCGTACAGCAGAAAACCTCGAACCGTCAACCAAAAGTTAGCGGTGCTAATTTTGGCTGTGTTGGGTTACTACTCAACCTGAAAGCGGGAAACGTGGCTCTCCTGTTGGGTCACCATCCGTACGTATAAAATAGTCCAATTTCTCGCTCGTGAGCATCCACAAGATGATTAGCAGAGGTCATCGCAAACCAACGACGACCCATAAATGAAGGCAGACACGTTTTTTGTGTGTGTGTGTGTGTACGAACGTTCTACGTGATCCCTTTTCGTGGTGCCCGACGGGCGTTTGCCCCGCAGGTCTCTGGCGGTGGGCAGCGGCAGCATGATGTGCCGCGTCGGCAGCGTGGTGGCGCCCTTCTGCGTGTACCTGGCCGACGTGTGGATCTACCTGCCTCAGGTTTTGCCACGCCACATAACTTCACGTTTCCACATTTATCATCATTTTCCAACTGCAATAATATATATATATATATATATATATATATATATATTTTTTTTTTTACGTGTGGTCAGCTGATCGTGGGCGTCCTGGCTTTTGTCATCGGCCTCCTGACCTTGATGCTGCCCGAGACGCTGGGCAGGCCGCTGACCTCCACCCTGGAGGAGGCCGAGGCGCTGGGACGAAGCCCCGCCGACGGGAGGAAAAGTGCGGCGGGCGGGCTGGAGATGAGCCGGCACGCGTGAAGGGGTGACGCGACATTGGCTGCAGCACAATAAAATCGGATTAACAAACACAAAACAAACTAAAGAGCTAAAACATAAACAGAGTATTTGCATTTCCGTTTAACTGGAACATAACTGACCTATGTAATTTCAAAGGAGTGCTTTGGTGCCGTCTCTGCGGTTTCTACTGTACGTAGGAGCCAAAGGCCAGTCCAATAGCAAAGTGTTACTTTGCCACCTCCCTGTGGCTGTTATAGGCAGTGACAAGCAATTTGTGTCAGGGCAGATTATTGCAAAAATACAGAATCATATTTAGGAAATTCGAAGAAGTCAAAAATATTAGCAGCTTTTGACAACCCCCCACCTCTGAAATGCAGCTTTCCTACATTCACTCTTGGGGTTTTAGCTTTTTAGCTAACTACTGTCAAGTTGTACGAAAAAATGTCCAAAAAGTTTGTTTCGGTATCTTTTTTTTTTTTTTTTGCTTTATGATATAATAACCATACAATTAACGTGACCTGCGCTATATTGCAAAGCCAGCAACTAAATCACCAGATGATTTTAGCTCCCATCAAACTGTAGGTGTTTTTTTTTTTTTTTTTTTAAGAGGCTCCCTGTATTTTATTATTTTTTTCCTCAGGGTAAATGACGCCCCCCCCCCCTCCCGGTGCCCAAGGCGGGCACACCAGAAAGAGCGACACCATGTCCATTGAATGTGGCAAAAAGTGTTGAATTTCTCTCCAGTCTGTGGTGCCTCGGTTCTCGAACGTCTCCCGTTCTCGAACAAATTGGTTTTCAAATGAAAATTTCAAGATTTTTTTTTTTAGCTTCCGCTTTCGAACGAAAATCTGTACTCGAACGCCTCCAACAACACGACGCGCGCGGCCAGACTATCTGACCCACCCACGACGTGGCTTGTTATTGTCAATTCAAAGGAACTCCCGATAAAAACCCGGAAATAACATAACTCGCGGCGGTTGATTCGGTTTTCGAACAAATCGGTACTCGAACCGCCTTATGGAACGGATTGTGGTCGAGAACCGAGGCAGCACTGTATTCGATTGTACCTTCATTGTATATTTTTATCTCTACAAATATGAGGTCGTTTTTGGGAGGTCTGGGAGAAGACGACGTCGGGACAGAACCGACTCAACCTCGTCAAATCCAGTTGGGGGTGCAGCCGTATTCAGACGATGTCCTGTTTTTGATGGCGGACGTGTTAAATGTTTGGACCAAAACACTGGAACCGCTCTTCATATTTCATAGTTGTACTTGGTTTTGAATAAAACTACGACAGCAGGATTGTAAACAATTGATTTTTTTTCATGGTTGTTAACATTTGGATTTCTATCCAATAAATGGAACGGCCAGCCTCGTGAATGTGATTTCCATTGAGGTGCGGTTTGACAAATGCAATTTTTAGATTTCCTTTTATTCCCCCTTCCAAAACCATTTTTTTATTCAGGACTTACTTACTGTATGATATCATACGGAGGTTGGCCTTTGGTACAAAAGCCCCAGGTGAGCATTTATTGACACACAAAAGAAACGCGACTCCAGCTCGTTCTGCACATTTTCAAGCCGCCGCTGCACGCGTTCGTCCGTTCGCGGGTAAACACCACACAAAAGCGCTATTGACCGTTTCAAGGTCTGAAATGTCACCCGGAAAGCCAGGAAATAGTCTGCTCCCGCTTTTCCGGCACACGTTAAACGTCCGTTCCAACGTTCGACGCGGGTCGTCGTCTGGGGGTTCCGGAATCTTCTTTTTAAACGGATGAGAGCATCTCGGAATTTTCCGACCCCTCCAAATGGCGTTGCCCATTCCTAGCAAATTAGTGCAAGTACAGCAGTGCCTTGAGATGCTCAGTCGGGTTTTTCAAGATATGAGCTGCTTTTCGGTGAATGTATGTTTGATCACAAACGGTGCAGCAACCCATACACCCAGACAATATAAGAATACTCATAAGCATTCTTTAGCCTCTGCGAAAAAGGACTAAGTTACTGACTCACCTCAAGTAGTTGAGCAAAACTCTTATTAACAGCTTTGTATGAAGAATAATGACAAAGTGCTTTTTTTTTTTTTTTTTTAACTTACCGTATTTCCCGGCCTAAAAAGCGCACTTGGTTACAAGCCTCATCCAGTACATTTGTAAAGGAAATACCATTTGGTACATACATACGCCGCAGCTGTGTAAAAGCCGCAAGTGCCCACATTGAAACGCGACATATTTACAAAGAAAGACGGTACACAGAAAGAGTTTAATGCTAGCGCAGCACTAACGCTAGCACCAACAGGGTCAGTTAAAATAAAACTTACCAGTAAATATCACCGAGACATGCCAGTAACACAGCACCAACACGCTAGCGCAGTGCGAAAAGGGCCGGTAAAAGTCACTTCCTCAGCACATATATTCCACCAGTCTCACTCTTACCTTTTCCACGCGAGTGCCTCCTTGTGGCTGTTGGAAAAAATGTACAAATCAGCTGCATCAACGCATAAATCGCAGGGTTGAAAGCGTGTGAAAAAAAGTTTTGGGCAGGAAATTACGATAGGTTACTGACTTCACCTAAAGTAGTTGAGCAAATAACCTTGTTTGCATTATACTGCCACCCAGTGGGCAAGTTGCGCATGCCAGATTCATCAGTGATGAAGAACTGTTTGTCTTTACAATTTTGCAATTAACATCTTTGTATGAAGAATAATGACGGTGTTTTTTTTTTAATTACTAAAAAACATTCAAACATTTCCTGGGGATTTTTGGGGTGAATCGGAACAGGTTGAAATTTTAAACAAGGAGAGACGATTTGAGGTGAGAGTTTTGTGCCGGGTGAAGTCCGCTACTGCCCTCGCCGCCCGACCTCAGACCCTGAAGGATGGAGTTTTGTGTTATGAATAACCCCCCCCCCCTTACACACACACACACACACACACACACACACACACACACACACACACACACACACACACACAGTAAGACACGCGGCCACTTTTTGACAACATCATACATTATTAACTAGAAAATAAAACAATTAAAAAAACAAAAAACATCTACAAGTTCAAGGTCACAGTTACGTTATTTTCTTTTTTTTTTTTTTTAACACTATTTACCTCCGTGGACATTTCCTACTGGTAGAAAAAAACAACAAAGTTAACATTGAGGAAAGTGTCCCCCCCCCCCGGAGACTAGTAGCTAGTCGCGCGTGGGCGGCTTGAGGTTAGTAAATACGCAGAGAGCTTGGCGACACCTCATGCAAACGCGCACCGTTCCCAAAGTCCTCGGCGGCGACCTCCAGCGAGGACCGGATCCTCCGAGCAAAGTTTGAAAAGAGGTTACGAGAGTCACACGGCAAACCGGGAAGGGCTTCAAAGTTTGGTCCAGAGAGTCCAAAACGTCCAACGAGCGCGAGGTCCGATTTTGCTTCCTCGAGGAAAACGTCAGCATCAGAACCGTCCGGCGTGGTCATGACAGGCGTACAGGAATTTGGGTTTTTTGGGAGAACGTTTGCAGCGCGGAGGACAAACGTTTTGTCGTCAAGTTCTTGGGATGGGGTGGATCAGTCATAAATCCGGTAAAAACAAACAAAAAATATTTCTCTTGTGCTATTGATTAAAAAAAATTAAGATATAAGTGGGGGAAAAAAATTACAAATTCATAAAGAAAATTAGGGGGAAAAACAAAAATCAAAGCATTGTATAAAATGCGCGATACAAATAAGTTAAAATAATGTAAACCGTCGCTGTTGGGGGAGATATGCCCAAATAGGGTCAATTTTAAATTCTTATTGTTGCTATAGAGTGCCTCGTTGTTATCCGAGTGCTCGCACTTCGCAGGGAGAAAAAGCAGAACAGTGAGGTCATAAAGTCAGACATGACAGCCGGCGTGTGGCCGGTTGAAGCAAATATATATATATATTTTTTTTTATGCGGCCCAAACACGGAAATATGTGCAGGCTGAATAATTGGCATCCATTTTCCCAGGTGTGGGGTTTGATTGACAACTGAGAGGGGCGTGGCTTCAGCACAGCACGGCTTCATTTCGAAGCCTCGTCTTATATACAGTACATGTCAATTTTTATGATTTTTTTTTTTTTTTCCCCATTCTTTTAACTTTCCGGGGTAGTGATGTGCCAAAATGCCAAGCCACGTTTATTTCGCCGCCTTCCGGGCTTTTCCAGGCCGTGCGAGCGGGGTCGGTGATTGTCACGAATGTGTCGGAACTTTGGAAGAGTTCTCGGATAAGAATGGAAGCCTTCGTCTTCGCCATCTTTGGTGGAAGACAAATTATTTAGACAGCAAAGGCCCGGACGTGCACACCAAAAAATTTTGCCTATTTCCTCGGTGCATTCTCTCGGACTGTAAACATTAAAAGATTCACATTTTTTTTTTTTTTGTACACGGTGTCCAGAATCCGAGGTGTTCCGGAAGAAAGGGCAAAACGACATCTGACATTCCTTTGTTGGTCGCACTCGCGGCGTCGGTAAGTCCGCCAGGCACTAAACAAGTTCCCCCCCCAAAAAAAAAAAAAAAAAACATCAACCGAGTGTGGATGATTTCGCAAATGCACAAAGACGACAAAACGCTTCAAAACCGCCAGCCAATGGCGGTTGTTCCCATGCCTTGTAGTTATCGCTTCCCACCACCAGAGGCCAGTGTTGTACCGTCAGCAATGGAGACCACGGGGCGGGGGGGGGGGGGGGGAGAAGAGGGCGTTCTCAATCTTTTGGGTCCTCCTTGGCCAACGTCCAAAACAAATCAAGAAGTCCTTCAGTGGTAAGGCAGCGCTTATTTTGACCTGCAAATATTGAAGATGACAAATTCAGACGATCATACGTAATAACGCTCCTGCTGCTTTTGCTTTGCGTCACCGTTTTCCCACGTTGCAAAGCGTTTGAGCATTTTCACCGATTATCAATACTGGCAGAATAATGGAACGTGTGACAATGTAAGGAGAGAAAGAAATGAGCATTTTTATTTTTCAATTTTGATACAGTAGGGCACAGGTATCAAACTCAAGGCCCGGGGGCCAGATCTGGCCCGCCACACGATTTTACGTGGGCCAATAAGCCAAATCTAGAGCGTCAAATTCCATCAAAATCTGTACCAAAATTTCTAATTGTCATATAACATAAATGATAAAGTTTAGAGGCGGCACGGTGGATCAAGCTGGTGAAGCATTGGCCTTACAGTTCTAAGGACCGGGATTCGATCCCGACCCGGCCAGTGTGGAGTTTGACTGTTCTCCGGTGGCTGTGTGGGTTTTCTCCGGGCACTCCAGTTTCCTCCCACATCCCCAAAACATGCAACATTAATTGCCTAAATTGCCCCTAGGTGTGATTATGATTGTTTGTCTCCATGTGCCCTGCAATTGGCTGGCGACCAGTTCAAGGTGTACACCTGGGATAGGCTCCAGCCTTCTCCGCGACCCTCGTGAGGATAAGCGGCAAAGAAAATGGATGGATGGATGGCTAAAGTAGAGATATTACAAAGATTTTAGTGCTACAAAACGTGAATATTTTGAAAAAGACTTTAGCCTTGACTTCTGATTCCAAAACTAGTTTAAATTGATGACGTAAATATGATGAGATGATTCAATATTTTTGTTCCACAGTCATACGGAACAACAATGTGGCCCAGGAGAAAAATGAGTTTGACACCCCTGCAGTAGGGTGTGATTAGCTCGTGCTTGCGTCCCATGTTTGAAAGATTTTGATGGGTTTTTTTTCTTAACTACACGCCTGTGGGCGTGTCAATTTGGGCGGGTTCTATTTCCTCCGGGACGCGGCAATTTCATGGGTCCCTCCGGCCAAAGCCAATAAAGATCGAAATGAAGGAACAAACAGGTGCGGGGACAATGATAGCATATTGATGATGTTTGTGCGCGCGCGCGGTGGAAGTGTGTCACCGCTGTTACGCGCAGCGGAGCCGATGATTTATGACGCGTGATATGACCTCCACCGGGGGAGACATAAAGCGACGGCTTTGGCTTTGATTTCTTTGCTTCTTGGTCTATTCCCGCCTTTCATCCGTCGTTCTTTTGTTCCTTTCCTTTCCCGTCCTGACCTTAACAGCCGCAATTGGAATTTTGTTTGTGAATTGAGTATGTATATCTTAAAGCTAAGAATTTATGTCTTGTGTACTTTTAGTTATTCTAAATTAAGCAATTAAGAGGCTAGTGTGGAAAAACAAATCTTATTGAAAATTTCGTTCAGAGAGGTCTTTGATGTCCTAATTCATCCGTAATCCTACTGACGAGTCAATTTTCCAAGTCTAAATACTCTCATTTCCAACATGTTTTCATTTCTCTACTTCATAATCAAGGTGATGAGCTGCCATTCACTTTCTTATTCTTTATTTTCCACTCAAAAGCTGTGCTGATCGCAAAACCAAAGCGTCGCAACGCCACCATCTACAGGGATCCGTCAGTCATTACAGCGGCTTTCAAAGCGTAGGCGAGACCCTTTTTTCCACGCCTACCGTCCTGGAATACTCGAATATATCCGTCAGTGGGAGTAAACGATCGGGTTCCACTTGACTGATAGAAACATCTACGGGAGTGAAGGCATGACTTGAACTTTATTTTAATCTCTGTTCAAAGTAATGGAATCATTGTTGTGCTGATGGTTTATACCTGTGTAATAGACTTTTTATTTGAATGTTAGATTTTGACATGGAACAAAAGCAAAGGGAAGAAAAAAAAAATACAGCAGTGTTTTCTATTTTTAACTCGTACGCATCGCTTGTTGTACTTTCATGAAATGGGCTGCAGTTCGAGGCGCGGTACTTACATGTACATGGGCTGTAGTTGAAGGTGGGAGGTCTTCTGTGGCCCCTGGTAGCCGTACGAGTCGAATCCGCCTATAAAATCAACTGCAAAGGGAAGGAAGAGCGTCCGTCAATCCGCGGACCTTCCGGAACGTTCCCGTCTCTCGCTCCTCGCGTGGACCAAAGATTCACGGCGCCTCTCGGCCGAGAACATCTCGGGTAGCGCAGGCCTGCGGGCGGTCGCTTGCGTCAGACGGCGGCGCGCTCTCACTTTGATGTCGGGGAGCTCCTTAAAAGCGCCGCGCTCCGTCGGTTGCCGGGGAATTCGCAGACGGCGATGCGGAACGTAGCCCTCGCTAAGAAGACGGTTGTTAAAATAACGCTACGAGCCGTGTGAAGAAATAACGGGGAATCGAACCGATTGTTCGGGGAATGAGTGATAGTTTGTATGGAAGAAAATCTGAATTTTACTAACAATAATCGGGCCAGTGGAAATAAACGTCGACATCTTGACGAGTGTCTGTTGACTTTCTCCCAGTTGGTATTTTCATTTCCTAATGTGGTGTTTGGAAATTATTTTCATATACTTGCAGATTTATTCATAATGAAACCTCATTATCGAAACGTAGGATGGTGCGAAATTTCGGAATTCCTGCGAGTAATTTACTTTTAGCGGGGCTCCGCATCCCCAAAAACTCACAAATCTTTCCAAGCGGCGGTATACTGGTGAAAAAAAATATGTGCAATGGTGCCATGAGATACGATTTTAATAATAATAATAATAAAAACAAACTACAGTACCTCAAATTATCTTTAACCATTAAAATAATGGCAATTGCTATCTATAATATGCTACTTAGCATAACAACACAATCAAATTGATTGTAAAGTTTATGCATCATGAATTAATGCTTCCCTCGAATTGACTGTGCCGCTCCTTCTGGTGTGCCTGCCTTGTCCACCGGGGGCAGCATACCACAGTAATGTGCACACAAAGAAGAATCCTTTGACTACTGTGACTCAAACCACTGTAATCCCCATGTAATGCCCATGTTTTTACACAGAGGATGAAAAAGTATGTTTTTAAAAGTAAGTACGTCTGTAAGTTATCACAAGGTACAACTATCATATAGTTTCAAATATGTTAACTTGTAATTTCTCAAATAAAGATTGCACATTTAATTACAGTGAAAATGTACATGTATTTGGGCTAACATAACTTACTTTCTCGTATTCCCCGAGTCGTCACATATTCACTGGCCCATAATCCCTCTCATGTATTGCCGAGGAACACCAACGGTGATGAAACACAACAGGACAAGCGCTAATCTTTCGTCTGTCCTTGGATGGCGGCACGACTCGACGCCGCCCGCGTCGTTATTGGAACAATCAGAATCGCCGCTGCTGGAATTCCGTCCTTACGCGATGAGAGTCCCCCCCCCCCCCCAATGAGGACCCCGTCTGGACGCACATCGCCAGCTAGTGCGCGTGTGTTGTTTACGTAAGAGGGTCGATTAGAACCTGTCCGATTGGAGGCGGACGCATGCGGAATTATGATCAGACTAATTAGCTTCCTCAGCAGCTGCGAATGTTGACGAGGGCCCTCGGCGCGCATTAGTTTCCCCGCTCGAGGCCCGTTTCCCCGAAGCGGCCGCGATTATTGTTCAGCTCGCGCGTTATCAATCCGACGCCTTCTTCCCGCAGCCGCGTTCGAGAGCGCAGCGAAGGTTATGATTGAACACCCCACCCCCCCTCCACTTTCCCCCGACCCCCAGCCCAAATTATGCCGGCGGAAAGCGTGACAAGAAGAAGGCGCGCTCGCTCGCTGCTGCCGTGGTGGCCAAATTGCCAACGGCAGATTTGCACGTCTCATTTGTTCCTGGGGAAGACTCACTTTTGAAAAACAAAACGTGATAGCGCCGACTTGAGAGCAGTCGATACGCCGCCCTCGCTTCTGTGAAGTCTTTGTCTCGGTTTTACCATCTAAGCCGTATTAATCGTGTATTCACGCCACATTGCAAAATGCACCCCCGTTTGATTCAGCTTTTATTCCAAACTACATTTTCTTCTTCTTTTCCTTTCGGCTCGTCCCGTTAAGGGTCGCCACAGCGGGACATCTTTTTCCATCTAAGCCGTAAAAACTCAAATGAGCCTCGTCCATCCATCGAGTATCTTCTTGGTTTTTTTTTCCCCTTTTGGCTTGTCCCGTGTCCTCCCTCACAACATCCGTCATGGTCTTCCTCTCCCTCTTTTGCCTGGCAGCTCCATCCTCAGCACCCTTCTACCAATATACTCCCTCTCTCGCCTCTGGACATGTCAAAAACCATCAAAGTCTGGTCTCTCGAACCTTGTCTCCAAAACATCCAACGTTGGCTGTCCCTCTAATGAACTCATTTTTAATCCTATCCAACCTGCTCACTCCGAGCGAGAACCTCAACATTTTCATTTCTGCCATCTCCAGTTGTGTTTCCTGTTTCTTCCTTCAGTGCGACCGTCTCTAATCCGTACATCAAAGAAATTTAAAACGGCGTGTCACCTCAGATGAACGCTCTTATTTGGTTGGCACAGTTTTTACGCCGGATGCCTCTCCCGCCACAACCCCAACCCCAGTGAGAAGCAAACTCACAACCCCTGGTTTACCAAACCAATGCTCTAACTACTGAGCTACATCAAAGGTGGAGCAAAAAAAAAAAAAGGGCAACTTCTTTATGGCCATTTTGAAGATAAATCACTGAAATTTCAGCCCCTGAAGTCAGTCTAGTCTCACTTAGCAACACGAAATCTGGCAGGCACGCCGATGACGAGAAGACCAGCGAAAAAGTCCCAAGAAGCCATGCCTGAAATGATACAGGCGCGGTATTTTGCTGGAATAGGCCATTTTCCAATCAAACTTGTTGTCTGACTGTTGCCAAATTTGAACTATACAGAAGGATATTTAAAAAAAAAAAAAAAAATTCAAACTTATTTTTTCCAGCCACATAAAATTAGCTAAGTGCGTTTATGAATTTCGTCCGATTGTTACCAACTGATAGCATTTTTTGAGGCGGCTCAAACATGCGTGATCAAGGTCCTCCGGTGAAGAGATTTATGAGCGCCCCCTAAGGGCGCAACACGCGATACCTGCCGTGCCCTCCAACTTTTGGGCAATTTTGTGGGAATGCAAGAAGCCGGATTAGCGCGGACGTTTTGTTTCAAACACACGCGAGGCGCCGCACAAAGTAAAATCCGCCGAGGTAGGTTTGACTGACACATCCATTAGCTTGAAGGCTTATCAGAGAGCGCATTACAGGAAAAAAGACTTTTACTACACAGTTTGCTGGAAGGGAATTATTTTTAAGACCGCTTCCTTTTTTTTTTTTTTAATGAGAAGGGTGTAAAGTTAGCCAGGCAAAGACGCCGACCAGGGATGTCGCGTACCAGCCGCCATGGTTTGACTTTTTTTTGGAGATGGAAATACACAATGAAGAGAAAACGAGCAGAACATTGCACTCCGAGTTGCTTGTTACTTTTTATGTTTGTCACGTGGGACTAAGATGAGTTTTATGGCCTGTGAACAAGAAAATTAATTGGTAAAGATTTGAACTTGAGATGTTGAGGCACTGAGTGGAGATAAGAAAGCTTGTTTTGCTAATCCTTTTTTGTGCTAGGCTGCTGGTTCAGAATTCCACGTTTATGGAAAGGGCATCACTGCGGCACATAAATTATTCAAACTCCGGATGAAGCGCTATTTACTTACTTGCTGTTGCGATATACGCTCAAATCTCAAAAATACAACCGGACACTTCATTTGGTCTAGCGATGAAATTTACTGCCATGCAATAACGAAGGCTGTTTTTAGAAACTTACTAACTTGGCCTCAAAGTTCTGAGGACCTGGGTTCAATTCCAACCTTCCCTGTGTGGAGTTTGCATGTTCTCCCCGTTCCTGCATGGGTTTTCTCCGGGCGCTCCGGTTTCCTCTCACATCCGAAAAACATGCAACATTAATTGGACATGTTAAATTGCCCCCAGGTGTGATTGTGAGTGCGGCTGTTTGTCTCCACCTGCCCTGCGATTGGCTGGCGACCGGTTCAGGGATAGGCGCCGGCACTCCCGTGACCCCTGTGAGGATAAGGGGCCAACAAATTGGATGGACGGATCGTCTCAAATACTATCAAATACCTGATAAATGTGTGCTGGACTGAACTCAGAAAAAAATAAAATAAATTAGGGCGTTATTGTTCCACTCCAGTCCTATAAGTGGCAGTAATGGGCTTTACAGTGACAGATCCATTTGCCGTATCTCCTGGATCAGTTTTTCCAAACCCGCGCCAAAACGAAACGGTTCTTCCGCGGCCGGCGCAAGAGAAATCGAGACTAACTGATCAACTATCTCGATGAAATTTGCCTCGCTTGGCGCCTGCCAGGAGATATCAGCCGTCTCGTTTATTGCCCGTCAGCGCCGTATGTCATTCAGCATTTATTACTCAATGAAACACGCCGGCTTATCGATCCAGCACCGCCACCCCTGCTTGCGGCGCCCTCGGGCGTATTTAATTCACTGTAATACTTACAAGCAGACGCGACGGATCGCAAATCAAGCTATTTTTCCCAAAACCATATTTAGCTTCAGTTTGCGTCACTGCACACTTTGAAACGTTTGAATAGGCGACATTAATTACATCTTTCACGCGGTCGTCCGGCAGTAAGAACTTGGCGACGAAAACCCACAACAGTAAAAAGCGGCATAAAAATTCAATATTTTTTTTTCTGCCATTTTGGTTGGCCAGCGAATTTTAAAGCACATCTCATCGCTGTACGGCAGAAATCTGCAATGTCCTAAATGGTCGGTTTAGGATCTGTTTCACAGATTGATACGAGTGATCTATTTTTGCGCGTTAAGCGCATTCAAAAAAATGAAAGAAATCTATTTATTCTCTTGAATGCTCAAGTGTCTGAAAAGTGTTGTAAAACTCCACCTTTTCTCTCGCTTTGCGGGGGCTGTGCTGCATTATGTCGCCTCAAGATAGAAAGTCTGGATGTTTGTTCACACAACAAAGGTTGAAAATTGTTTTGTAATATGAGTTTGAGTAAATGAGTTATGATGATTTAACCACACTTGTTTGCGTTTGTGAAATCGATATTTTTTTTAATCTGGTCTGGGGGTCGGCGTGAGCAAAGATTTGGATACAGGGGCGACTCCAAAACTTTACGGAACTGAAGATTTGCATGAAAAAAAAGTCAGTTGTACACGAACCAGTCACGTATGCGCCTGCGCGCCATCGCACTCGCAAATCTGCACAGTCGAGCACAAACAAATCACGTGCGTAAAATTTATTAGAAATCCATAATTATTGAAAGACGTCGCTTATTTTGTGTAGTCTTAACCAATGTTCCCTCTAAGCTCCGCAACCGCGTAATTCCGCACTTGTCGCGCACATGAAAACCGTTTTTTTTTTTAAACACGGAAGCACACAAACTGCTGCTCAGCCTACTTCGACTTCCTCGTTTACCTGACACCGCCCCTCTTCGCTCTTAAAGGTGTACACTCATAATTACAAACAGAACACGCAAACTTTATATCTGCGGGCATGACTGGTGGACCACACTCGTAACTTTATATCTGCGGGCACGACTGAACATACCCGTATATTTTTCAAATTTGAGTGACTGCACTAACCGTATATAATTTTCTGCAATATGAGTTACAATGTTACATAAAAATCCCACGAGGATGCAGATGTTTGTGTGCGTGTACTCACAGCTGTCCTCCTCCTCCGAGATGAGCTTGACCACGTAGCAGGCGTAGATGAAACCCACCAACTGCACGAGACACAGAGAGGCGTCAACGTGTTGAGGGGCGTGGCCTCGGCACAGGAAGTCAAGGCAAAAAGGCTCCAGAACACTGATTTAACTCGAATCACTCAGAACGACGCGGTGGCAAACGCAAGGCAAAGAAAAACCTCGGCGTTTTCTCCACGAGGTGAAAAACCTCGAGAGAGCTTCCATCGTTTTTCAGGGGGAAAAAAAAGCTCAAGAGGACACTCGGATCTGTTTGCTCATTGGCCTCTCGTATCCATAGCAACCGAGAGGTTTCCTTCTGGGCCGGATCCACAGGAAGTTGCGGTCAAGGGAAGGTCGGCCTCATCAAAAACAAGACGACATGCAGACGTTGGCTTATGACTGAATAAATGAGTTACGGCGTGGCCCCGCTTCACGCCGGCGTGAGAGGCTTTTCGAGATGACGCCCACCCGCCCCAGTATTTGCCGAGCGGCGTGCGCAAGCAGCTACATCGCGCATTCCTCGCGTATCTCAAGGTCTTGACCTCATTTAAGTCTAAATAACGCTCAGATCCCGAAGCGCCTCGCCTTCACGCCACGTCCTCGCGCTGACTGACAAGTCAATTAGCTACAGAAATGTAACGACTGACGACAGAGTAAAACATATCACGGGACACAGGGCAGAAATTACAAGAATATGTGGGAAAAATTCATTGGGTACGATTGGACAAACTGGTGGGAAAACTGGTGTTCCTGGCTGACATAGAGATGCAAAACGGACAGAAAAGGTCCGTTGCTGAAGTCGTGTTGTGAAGAACCAAGACGCACTACGTACTGTATTGACTGTCTTCAGAGGTCTTGGAAGCTGTCCTTCAAATAGCCTTTGTGGGCCTATTCATGAATGAAAGTCCTGTGACTGTTGTGGACCCTACATTGATTAGAACGTAGTACAACTGCAAAATCTTGACGTCAGACGCCTGCATTTAGTTCAACCACACCAATTAGGCAATTCGTCTCTCGCCAATCCAGTTCTTGTTCCACGGATCCGCAAAAACCACAGAAAACAAACGAAGGCCAGTACAGCACTTGACCAAGTGGGCCAAATGCCGTCACGGTGTATCACGCTGCATAATCGTAAGGAAGCTGGGTCTGACAAACATTTTAAAGCACCTGAAATTGTTTTCCGTTTTACTTTTGACGGGCTCACAACGGACCCGCGTCTAATTTCGGAGGAAGGCAGCCTAACGTCGACGTTTGTTCCTCCGGATGCTGAAGCAGCGTCTGTTCTGCTCTCAGGAGGCTCATTGCCTTTTTTCCAAATGGCTTCTCGGTGCAGACTTGAGCACGGTCGGCCGCAGCTAAGCCCTCGCTGCTGGCCGCCGCCCCCGCTGTGACGCCCGTTAATATCCTGTTAATATTCTGGCCACTCAAGTTTTCCATCTCGTTGTGGCTGCATGTAAACGCAATATCCTGTTGACACAAAAAAAAAAGGGGGTTATATTATCTCCTGATGTGAAGAAACCCCAGCGAGATAGTCACAAAAATATTGGTTTATGTCTTTTGTTGCACAACTCTTGTTTGAGAGGCTTTGCTGGTTGGTATCTGCTTGTCAACTAGATACATATTTTCAAATTTGATCACGACTTTGATGGCGCAAAAGCTAGTTGTGCAGTTGGTGGAAATCAAACTTTTTGGAAAAAAACTTTGGAGAGACAAGCTTGGGGTCTTGTTCACAAGTGAGAGAAGACTGGAGCGGGAGATTGAAAGATGGATCAATGCAGCGTCTGCAGTGATGCGGACTTTGTATCGGTCCGTTTTGGTAAAGTGGGAGCTAAGTAAAGGCGAAGCTCTCAATTTACCAGTCGATCTACGTTCATACCCTCACCTATGGCGCGAGATGTGGGTTCTCGGATACAAGCGGCCGAAATGAGTTTCCCCCGTCTGGGCTCTCCCTTAGAAAAAGGGTGAGAAGCTCAGTGTCAATCCTCCGCATTGAGAGGAGCCAGTTGAGGTGGCTGGGCCATCTGATCCGGAAAGAGACCCCGGGAACGACCCAGGACACGCCGGAGAAACTATGTCTCTCGGCGGGATTGGGAAGGCCTCAGGATCTCTCTGGAAGAGCTGGAAGAAGTGGCTGGGGAAAGGGAAGTCTGGGTATCCTTGCTGAAGTCACTTCCCCTGCGACCCGACCAGGAAAAGCGGTAAAAAATGGATGGATGGACGGAGACAAGCTTCCTTACTTCTGCCGAGAAGTTACATTTTGATCTTTTCCAGTTTATGAAACATACACTGACAAAATTGTTGGTAAACAAAGACAAAATAAAATGCACTCTTCCGGCTATTTCCAGTTTGAAGGATGCTTTTCATCCGTTTTGGCTCCTTCCACAGATGTTCAATAGGATCGAGATTTCTGGACTGGGCAGCGGATTTCGCTCCTGAAAGCTGTGATAGTCTTGAGTCATTCCACCCTGGACAGATTGAAGACGCCTCGAGTTGGAGGAAGCCAAGCGGGCCCAGAACATAACTGGGACTCTTCCGTGTGTTCTTCTCTTTCGTTGGCAAATTTGATTGCAATTTCAAGTTGCAGCTCCTCAGTCGTCTCATGCAAGCCTGCACTAACATGCCGGAGTCGTGTATTTTCAATTTGTCTGAATTATGGTTACCTAGTAACTACAGAAGAAAAAAAAAAAAAACGGATGTTCAGGGTGACAGCAGGAGAGGATGAGCCTGTCAAGAAATAATCGGAACAACTTTTCCTCGCAAAAGGCACCAGCGTAAATCAGGGCGGTAATGTTAAGGGTACGCGCTAGTCTAAGAGAATGTCGTCGGAGGCGCTCGAGAAGGTGCCGGCTGTCACGGTAAAATGTATTTAGTCATCTAGAATGCTTGCAAGGGGACGGGATAACGATGTACGTAGTAAAGGTAATTGCCGTGCTGCGCTAGGTGACGAAAAATGTTTCCTTTCAGGGTGTTACTGAATCTTTCCAACGTCGTAAAAATGTACGTTGACATTTACGGACTCCAGGGCTGTGACCTGTCATATTCTAAACAAACTTTTAGAATAATATGAACCCAGTTACATTGTGGGTAATGTTTACTTTTTAAAATGTAGATGTTTTTTTTAATTTTGTACATACAATTGTTGTTCATTGTACATTTAAAACTGGCTTCCACACCGGACGTCACAGGACACCATCACTTAAAACTTTTCATCAAGTATCAAATAACTTGACAACTATTTTGGAGTCATTATTGAACTTAAAATTGTCAAATCTTGGGGATCAACAATAAAAATATTCTCATATCTTTGTGTTGAATCAACAAAAAACATTCACAAACATTTGCTTTTACTTTGGAAGATCAACATTTTGGCAAATTTTCTGATGTTACGGACCATACCAGCAACTGTCTCATTATCCATTTCCGTCACTAATGTCCTGTTTTTGAACAAAGGGGTGGAAACAATTCTTTTGTAGTGTGTGAAACGATCCCAAAGTTTGGACATCGTCTATTCTGCAGTCTTTCCTCTCCGTTTCCGCTAATCGCTACGTGACTTTGTGTCGTTTGGAAAAATGATCGCCGAATCCAAATTTGCTTGTGCACGCCGGCTCGTACTCTCAGCGTGTGGCCACAACAACGAGACCACCGGAGGAGCGCGTTCCCAAATCCAAGGAGAGTCGAGGTCCTCGATGGCGTCCTTACGCCGATCGCCCGGTGAGAGCGGAGAGAGGTTTCGTTTTGCTGAGGCGATCGCCGACGCGCTGTGCTGACGTCGCACAAAAAAAAAAAAAAAAAAAATTCGAGCCCGGGCTTTATAATCCCGACAAAACTGAATCAGCTCAAAGGCTTACGCAGCGCCATCGCTTGTGAGGATCGCGCCTCGATTTAAATTCCTAATTGATTCTACTCTGTTTTCTTGCTTCTCGAGATGATGATGATGATGATGATAAGTGCCCATAATCGCGCCCATGTCGCCTGTCTGCGACTGATAATCTTGTAATTTTTTTTTTTTTTTTTTTTGCGGCAAGCATTCCGCCTGATCATTAATCCCTCCCGAGCTCTCGCCGCTGATGAATTGCGCCGTCACCAAGGTGTCTCATTTTAGCGGAATAAATCTGTTTACGTAGCTGTGATGAACGCTCTGGTGCAGCGATTTTTAAACCTAATACGCATCAGCGCTTCATTTAACTCCAGTGATTCAACATTGGAAACAGAAAATGTAGCTTCCGCATTAAATGGGAGTTTCAAGCATACACTGAGAGGCTTTTGTTGAATCAATTCAAGGACAAAAAATAAAAACCCAACACGGAATGTCATTCTTGGACAAACCGAACCAAAGACCCAAAGGTTATTACTTATTCATCAAATATGAGATTAGTGCAGCAGAGCAGCTCAGCTGAGTGACACGTGTGACAATGTTCTTTCTCCTTCCTCGATCTTTGAATAACGAGTGGCGCCCCCCCCCAACCCCCATCCCAAAAAAAGCTGCTCCTGCGGATGTGTTGACCCTCACGTTGGCGTCACATCATCGCGCATGTGAGACACGCCTGCGGATTTTACAGCCCACGTCGATCCGTCTGATTGTGGTCACTGGAGGCATTATTACCAGCCCGGTCGTCGCAAAGTAGAACAAAAAAAAGTTACAAAGGCTACCAAACTTTTTGGCAGCCATTTGTTTTGGTCCACGACGGAGCAGAAGTTGTGGGACTGGAGCAGCGATTCCCAAACGCTGTACCGCGATGCCTACACGATCCCGAGACGCTCAGATCTTCATCCGGAAATTGGAAAGCCAGCTCCTCTGTTTTTTATCATTTCCTCAATTAAAAACTATCAAAAAGTATTCATTTGTTTCTGCTGGGATGAGAATCAGCACCTCCAAATCGTAGACCATGGTCCTCAGTCTGAAAAGGGTGGCGTGCCCTCTCCGGGTCGGGGATGAGATCCTGCCCCAAATGGAAGATTTCAAGTATCTTGGGGTCTTGTTCACGAGTGAGAGAAGAATGGAGCGGGAGATCGACAGATGGATCGGTCCAGCGTCTGGAGTGATGCGGACTTTGTATTGGTAAAGAGGGAGCTAGGTCGAAAGGTGAAACTCTCAATTTGCCAGTCGATCTACGTGCCTCCCCTCACCTATGGGCACGACCTGTGGGTTGTGACCGAAAGAACAAGATCCCAGATACAAGCGGCTGAAATTAGTTTCCTCCGCAGGGTGTCTGGGGCTCACCCTTATTAATTAGGAGCCAGATGAGGTGGCTGGGGCATCTGATTCGGATGCCTCCAGGACGCCTCCCTGGTGAGGTGTTCCGGGCACGTCCCACCGGAAAGTGACCTCGAGGACGACCCAGGACATGCTGGAGAGACTGTCTCTCGGCTGCCCTGGGAACGCCTCGGCATCCCTTTGGTAGAGTTGGAAGAAGTGGCTGGGGAAAGGGAAGTCTGGGTAACCCTGCTGAAGCTACTTCCCCCGCGACCAGGCCCGGAATAGCGGTCGAAACCGGATGAATGGATGGCATTTGTTCTGCCAGGGAAAAAGTCATCTTGAGACAACAAGGTAAAAAAGTATAGGAGATTTCTTATTCAGCCTTTGACAGAGGAAGAGAACTTTATATTCACTTGGTGCTCATTTCTCTCTTTTTTTTCCAGTGACATAATAACATAACTAAACAAGCTAAAACATTACCAGTACTGGATTTGGATTTACTCCAAACCCCAAAGAAAATAATCAACTCGATTGAAAATTTTTTTTTTTTCCCCCCTCTCCACCTCATTCAAGCGGCGGCGTCTCCAAAGCTTGTACATCAAACGTTGGCTCGGAACACAAGGAAAAATAATAATCTGCTAATCTCAAAACACGTTTCATCAGTCGTTTAGATAACGCATTGCTTGCCAGCACAAGGAAACAAAGAAAAAAATCTGAGATTCAGATCATGTTAGGTGAAAATATCTTCGAAGTGAGCGTACTTGGACATTTAAGACATTAATATTTTGTGCCACTCCAGTTGTACAAAATATTCTTTTTTTTTTTTTTTTTTTTTAAATTCTTGTTCCAGCAGCCTCAACCTTGATTTAACACACGCCAACGGGCCTGGCAACCCAGATACCAAACTACAGTATAATTACAACATCAGCCTCAGACTTTAACAGCAAGTATATCCGCAGAACGGAAGCCATTAAGAACACCAATTTAAGCGGCGCAGAACGGGCCGAGGCGGTCGGGCCGTGCGGCGCGAGCGCTCATGAGGCGCGACAGCCTTTCCGCGGGCCAATTACGGCGAGACGGCGGTACAGCTGCGTGGCGGCCTGGCACTCCGCCACGATATAAGCATCCCTGTCGAGGCCGCCCATCCGAAGAGACGAGGACGCCGGAGCACCTGCTCACCCGGAGCGATTCACCGCTTCGGCAGATTGAATAATGAAGGCGTTGGCACTTATACGCCGCATCCATACAGGATATGCGCGCCCGCATTGGGATGCGCGAGCGTGCTCGAGTTTAAGTGAGCTTGAGATGGTGATGAAAGGTGACGGGCCTCCGTCATTCCCGCTCTCGATTTCGCTCCCCGTCGTCTCCTCTGATCCCGCTAATGATCTCGCTTTGCGGCAGAGGGAAGGTTCCGGAGGGCCGGCCTATGAGAAGTGGTCGGGGTGGGAGTCGTTGGGGGGGGGGGGTGACATGTAGCGGGAAATCTTTTTGGCAGGGATGAAACGAGAAGCGGCCGCATCTCGGAAGAGGCTTCAAGTCGGAGCGAGACTCTCGATTTAACCCGTGCGGCGGTTTCTTGAAGTTCCAGCGTACGGTTTGGGCTCATCTTTTGTGGAGTTGTCATCCTGCGGAATCTCACTTCAGCATCCAAAGTCTAACTGAACGTGTGTGTTTTGCTCTTTTTATCTGGCTACTTTTATATTCCTACTTCCTGGTTTTTTTTTTCGCCATTGGAATAGTTTCGATATGACCCGTGCATTCGGGTCCATTTGACAAGCACTTTGTCTTCACCTAGCATTCTACCAAACGTGCCACTGTTACTTAAAATGTATTGATTTTTACATAATCCCCCCTCCATCGCTGGGATTAGCTCAAACTGCAAAAAAATAATACAAACCCATTCGAGCGAAGAATACACAGAGAGAGAACGAGCAAAGGATAACACAAAAACACGATACACACTGTAAATAATACAACAATACAATACAAGTCTTGAATGTAATCATCTAAAAATAGCGTATTTTCCGCACTATAAGGCGCACTTTCAATGACCGGCCTATTTTAAAACTTTTTTTCATATATAAGGCGCATAGAAAAGATGCCACAGTCGAGCATGGCGTTACATTATCCATCCATTTGATGGGCTGCGCTAAAGGCTCAATATTGATCCATATATAAGGCGCACCTGATTATAAGGCGCACTGTCAGCTTTTGAGAAAATTAAAGGCTCTTAGGTGCGGAAAATACGCTACAATTATTACATTAAACGTGGATGGCGACAGTTTGGAATTATTCAAGTTATATTTGATCTAAATATCGGCAACTGTTTTGAAAGATGACAAAATTCAAGTTTAACCACAATCCCTTCGGGGTTAAGTACTTTGAGCTTTGCAGTTCAGTGGTTTCCGCCCCAGTCACCTTCATTACGTGCCCCCCAGTTTGAAATCCACTGCCTTAGATGTACTCATGCTCGTGCTGCGTGTATAAAATACATTTTAAAAACTCAATTACGGATTATCCCATCTAGCAATTTCTTGCCCACGTGGGGTGACCTTTGGACACTGTGGTATCTGTGAATCGGAGCGTGTTTTCTGGCCCGTTGCGCTACGTGGGCAAATGAAAGCGTATCTATCGCTGCATTTTGTGAGCTCAGGTTTGTGGGGGGGCTGTTGACGGGTTAACTGTTAGCCAATGCGCACGTTGACGGCCTCGGGCTGTGCAGCTCGTTTTTGAATTTGCTCTTTACGTGTTTATTTTGTTCCCATCATCGATTTAAAGTCTATCCTTAATCACCTGTGAAGGAATTACAATATGTTCTCGGGGGCGGTGGACGCGCTGTACGATAAATCAGTTAATGATGTTTACGTTACCTTCAGGTGTGTTGCCAGTCGTTGCCATGGTGTTGCGTAAGCCAGTTTTCTGCTTTGCAGTAGACGCGTTACACTAGATCTTTGGTTTTTAAGAGTGAAATGATCCCATATTTTCACGCAAACTTTTAACTCGATCTTTTACAAGAACTTGCCTCCTGGCTTAAGTCGACACGAGCCTGCAGTTGCATTATCCAGTTTGGAAAAATGATCACTGCGAGCCTTCGCGGCAGAGATGAACTTTTTTTGTTTTTTTTAAATCTAATTGTCGGAGCTTTTGCAATAATCGTTGCAGCCTGAAATCATGCCTTTCATGACAAATCATATTTTACGATGAAAACGACTGCATGAGCGCACAAGGCAGCGCCAGTATCGGGGAATGATGGTACTCACAGCCAGGAGTATCTGCAGCGAGGAGTGAGCCACTTCTACGAACTGAAAGTCCATCAGGCACCCGGATATCGATATGTATCGGTGGTCCTCGGGTGCCCAAGAGGGAGGGGGGCTGACGGGGGTCACCCTGCACCCGGGGCCGTTCTCCATCCACCAGGAGCGATGCATGGACAGGTTGAAGGTGAGGACGAGGTCGGTGTCCTGCTGAGATGGAGAGAAAGCCGGCCAGCGGTTAAACTAGCCACGGAGCCCGGAAGGACGGGGGCGGCGCAGGCTGAATGTCAAGGCGGCGTCTGAACGCGTTTTAATTAAAGCCAAACTGTTTGTCATCTCCGAGGCGGCGAGATGAATAGATAAAAAGATATAGCGAGAAAGTCAGGCGACGGCTGCGGCTAAAAATAAAATCACAGGATGAGGCGTTCCACTGGGACAGCAAAAAAAGGGATGTTAGAATAAGAGACGAGTCGAGTACAAAACCTACAGTGGAAAACATACAATAGCTCAAATGATGGTTTTGTGTAGAAGGAACTACGAGCCATTTATAACACCCTCGAAAAGGCCACTCGAGTATTGAATTTGACAAGTGTCTTGATCAAAAACAGTTGGGCAACATATCCCTGGCGAACACCAAAAACGCGTAGCAAAAGTCTCTCAATCAATCATTTCCTGAAATCGATGCACCTTCATCCGAAGTGTCTCGTAAGTTGTATATAAAGGATTCACCAGACGGCAAGGAGTTTTTTTTTTTATTTTCAAACAACTCTAAACAAGAACTCTCACAGGCTGTTCTGCAACACTCAGTGAACATCTGTGTATTGCATCCTGTTGAACGTCAGACTTGAAAACAAAAGCATGCACTAAAAAAAAAATTTTAACGTCGCACTCAACAAACAAGCCCTACTGACTACTAAATAAAGCAGCATTGGGCCATAGAAAGTGAGATGAAACTTAATGTGCTGGAGCGCTTTTATTTTGAAGGCCTGAATTGTGACTGAATATCAGACTTGTCCAATTGTTGCCTTGCAGACCGGGGGACTTGTTATTGCCTTGAGTTGTTGAAAAAAAAGTTAGTTTAAAATAGATTAATAGAATTCAGGCCACCCTGCCTCCTGCCCGTCGACAGCTGGGATAGGCTCCAGCACTCCTGCGACCCTCGTGAGGATAAGCAGCAAAGAAAATGGATGGATGGACGGAATATACAATTCAAGTTTGTATTTAAAGCTGTCGTTATTCTCTCTAAAATGTAGTTCTTGCGAATATTTTTGGGTGGCTCGAACAAATTAATCGGCTTTACATCAATGCCAATGACAAAATATCGCTTTGGGATTTTATACGATACTGGAAAAGATTACGCATGGAAAACAAAGATGTTCTGCTGTATGACAATCATATTTTTTCAAATTGATAAAAAGTTGCTGATTGTATCAAGACAAGCGATTTTGTGCAACCATCCTTAGCAGTGGAAAGGATCGTACTCCGGGACCACAACTGGCGGGTCGCAGCTCGGTCGTGTGCTCTGCTGATTGGTCGCCGTGGCTAACCAAAAAAAGGTCATCGTAAAGAGTAGCCGTGAGCGCAGTTGATGCGGATAAAAGTTTGTGTTCCTTCATTAAGACCCGAGACAACACAAGTGAGGACCTTCCATTCATCCTGCCGTCACGTCTTCACTCAAGCGTGCCGCCTCATCCTTCCCAAAAAGTTCATTTTCCCACTAATGTTCCCACCTAATTAATTAATACGGCGCTCTCCTTCCTGTCGTTCTTTTCCTTTTTGGGTCTCTTTCTATTCTGGCGTAATGAGTTAATGCCTCATTAGTGCTGCGCTCTGATTAATACCGTCTCCCCTTGTTGTGCTCGTCTTTGTAATGAGTAAAAATCTCGCTAAATTTCCGCGGCGCTGGCTGGCTCCTCTGTCATCGCTCTTCATCGGCCTCCTATTGTCAGCGCCCCTGCTCCCTGATTCCCCCCCCCCCCGCCTTTATCTCTTTTTCCACCTCCCACCTCTACGCCTGCTCCCCGTTTTATCCGCCACCTTTGCGTTAAATGAACCGCAATCATCCACGACAATCGATAGCGGACAAACACCGCTGGAAATTAGATGCGCAATACGCTCTCTCTTATCCTTTTTCTTTTTGGATTAAGGAGCCACTGAGGACCCCGCAAGACCAGTTGAGGTTACAAGTTCAGAAAAAAAAAAAAAAAAAAGCGCGAGATCCACTTGAATGCCGCTCTTCTTTGAGGTCCTTTTTTCACTCTTTGAGCAGCGCAAAAAAACCTTGAATGGAAACAAGACCCAATATGTGTAATACAAATGCAAATGCAGCTCAAGTACGTGCAGGATCATTTGAGGAGTGCCGGTTGAGGATCACGCACCTTTGCACTCGGGTCTTTGCGGCTGACTTTTTGGCTGATGCCGCTTCAGTGAAGCATGTCTGTCTCCCCCCCCCCCCCCCACCCCCTCTCCGGTTACGTCTTTCTCCCCGCCTCGCTTTCGCTCAATTTCCCATTTCTCTCCTTTGTCTGCGAGCCCCTTGGGAGGCAGGAACGGAGGAAGGAAACGCCTTTAAAAACCAGACTTCATTCTGACGGCCAGATTGCCAACGAGGGAAATATGGAGTTGGATAGGATGGATGAATGGATGCCAGCAGGGTTCCCGCACACCTTTTCCGAGATCAATGCCAGGCACTTTTTGAGCACTCTCGGGATTTATAATCGGTGGTGAAATACATATACAGTATATATACTGCATCTCATCAAGTGAGACTGTAAAAAGATACTTGGAGGAAAAATCCATCACATTTGGGTTTTTAGTACTGGGTTTTAGTAGATAGATTGTTTTCTTCATTGGCAGGCCGTTCATTTGATGGCGACTCATCAAACTTTATCGACACGCAGTGATGAAAACTCAAATGATTGGCAATCGAGCCTCGTCCATCCATCTAGTATCTTCTTCTTCTTCTTCTTTTCCTTTCAGCTTGTCCCGTTAGGGGTCACCACGGCGTGTCATCTTTTT
Organism: Syngnathoides biaculeatus; assembly: GCF_019802595.1. NCBI lineage: Eukaryota > Metazoa > Chordata > Actinopteri > Syngnathiformes > Syngnathidae > Syngnathoides > Syngnathoides biaculeatus. Next base: position 8,246,229 of record NC_084662.1, on the reverse strand, counting down.
CCATCTAAGCCTATCTCGTGCATCTTCCTCTCTAACACCCACTGTCCTCATGTCCTCCCTCACAACCATCCATCAATCTTTTCTTTGGTCTTCCTCTCGCTCTTTTGCCTGGCAGCTCCGTCCTCAGCATCCTTCTACCAATATACTCCCTCTCTCGCATCTGGACATGTCCAAACCAAAGACTGCTCTCTCTAACTTTGTCTCCAAAACATCCTACTGTGACCGCCCCTCTAACGAGCTCAATTCTAATCCTATCAAACCTGCTCACTCCGAGCGAGAACCTCAACATCTTCAGGTCTGCCACCTCCAGTTCTGCTTCCTGTTGTCTCTTCAGTGCCACCGTCTCTGATCGTGGCCGGCCTCACCACTGTTTTATAAACTTTTCCCTTCATCCTAGCGGAAACTCTTCTGTCACGTAGAACACCAGACACCTTCCGCCAGCTGTTCCAACCGCCTCGGACCCGTTTCTTCACTTCCTTACCACACTCACCATTGCTCTGGATTGTTGACCCCAAGTATTTGAAGTCGTCCACCTTCGCCATCACTTCTCCCTGGACCTTCACTCTTCCCCCTCCACCTCTCTCATTACTGCACATGTATTCCATCCATCTAGTATACACTCTTGCATCCAAACTTGTAAAAATCGGGATAAACTTTCCTTGAGTCCATCTTTGAAAGCTGTCTGGAGACAGCCAAAATAACAGCAAAACGGCAACTTGAAACCAAGATGGCAGACTTCTCGTGTCTTTCTGAACGTTAGTTCTTGAGACTTTTTCTGCGTCTCCTCACATTAGACACGCCCACCAAATTTCATGGTCCCAAGTCTAACTGGCTCGTGTTACCTCCCTGGTGTTATCTCATCAAATTATCATCATCAAAATCATTTTCACTACACGTCCAACAAAAAGCCAAAGAAAAAGCACACGCACCGTGGTCTTACCCAACGGGTTTCATGTTTTTATGCATTGTTTTCCAGGCGTATTTTTCCCTATAATTCCACTCCACTTCCTATTAGTTGGACATTAGGGGCGTTCTATTCGAGAGGTTCCGCTGTAGCTTGTAGCACAACACAGACCCGCGAAGGCTTTGACCTCGTTTTGCATCGTCTAAATATACAACACAAGCTCCGGCGCTCATGCAGCCAGAGTCAGCCAGGCGGTAAATAAACGCCCTCACTTTGGGCGTCGTGATACAAAAGACGGGCCGAGGCGGAGAGGCAGAGAGGTCAGAAAATAAGCTTTATTCTCACCCCAGTCAATTTTTCACTCTATTTAACAAACTATCTCCATCTGTGCTCGTCTCTCGGTTTTGTGCTATTTTGCACCAAATATCATCAGTCATGCTGCATCTCCCTACACTGTTTGGAGGTGATTTCCCATGGGTGCTCGGGGAGACCTTAACCCATAATGCCTCAAGCACCTCTCTTCTATCAAATTGGTTGGGGGTTCTGGGGATTACTTATTTATTTTTGGGGGGGGGTGCAGAATGTGGCAGGAGTGACGTCCAAGCAGAGATGAAGTTAATAAGGCGACCAGGACATCTCAGGTGGACTTGGAACAGACACTATCTGAAACTAATTACATTCTCTTTAGGTTTATTGCTTTGCTGAGAGAATATTGGCCACACATAAAGCGATAGATCATTTATTGTAATTGCAGTCTAAAAGCCCCCCATCCATCTATTGCCTCTCGTGCTTGACTCGTTAGGATTGCGGGCGAGCTGCAGCTGACTTTGGCTGAAAGGTGGCGTACCACCCGGACCGCTCCCCCGTCAACTGCAGATTAGTATCAAATCCAAATAGAAATAGCTGAAAAGTTATCTCATATTCATCATTTGATGTCAAAACCAGACAAAAAAAATGCAAACTGTTTTACTGCCCCAATAATTTTGACCCATCGATCTCCGTGACTGCAACAAACCAACAAATTTTATTAAGGGTCGGTAGAAAGATTCTAACGTAAGCCAGTATCGCAGTCAATCCGTTCAATCGGCCGCGTGCGTTTTGAACAAGCGAAACTCTAATTCACAACGGTGCGTAAAATTAGACAGCAACTGTGAACAATCGTCTGAAGTGCGCGGCTCAAACTGTAAAAACCTGCCGGAGATAATTGCAATCTGATCCGACACTTTTACACCAACGTTTTGATTTGTGTATTGTTGTCTGTTTTTGGTGTGGGGGGGATTAAATTATATCCGTGGCTTGCATAATGTATAAACGCCGCAAATATGACTGCTGACGTGAACGTTACCCAAGTGGCTCTCAAGGCTGCGTATTGCTGACAGTGATTCCTTAACCCGCCATCTCTCGTCTTTCATCGTCCATCTTTGTCTTCACACCTCATCCCACCGACCCCCCCCCCCATCTTCCACACAGCATGTGTGTGTGTGTGTGTGGCTTGTTTTCTTCTGACTGATGACAAATGAGACATTGTACACGCGACACCTCTACCTTCACGCACATTTTGACGCGTTCAGTATGCTAAGGAGACCAGGCAGGGATGCACCCACCTCCACCTACGCAGAATCTCCAACCACACACCCACCCACTCCCCTCCGCCCGACGAATGATTGACAGCCGAGTGCGCCATGTGTCAATGTGCCTCCGCCACCCAGGAGGTGGCTGCATCTATTATAACACACCACGGGCTACTGACAGTTTGCTGTGTGCGTGCACGATCTTGTGAATATGCGACTTGCTCCACAGGCTCCTCTCCAAAATCTGCCCGGGATGCCGTTAGAAAATCTCTCAAAAAGAAACATTTTCATGCCGATGACTCGAATTCCTGTCAACGCAGTTTTTTTTTTCTTAAAACCGTCATACTTTTTTATCGTAGGCAACACAAAATGGCCCTCGAGTGAATTCAGAGATTTGTTTCTAAATACACCGCACGCGTCTGAAGATAGTGAGTGCTGAAAATGCGCAAAGACACCGTAGACTCAAAGACTCAAAACGGATCTGAACCGGGAGCTTCCTAAACTAGTTACAATCATATTTGTTATTCAAATGTGCCAGAAGTGCTCGTGTTTTGTGTGATGTCGTAACGTCGCTTTCTTTCAACTGTGAAGTTTTGTGTGTAGAATTAGAGGCGTACGTTCTATAAAAACCAAAAGAAAGTTTGTACTTCTGGAACGAAGTGATTAATGAAGCTCGTAGAAAGGGGAGTGCGGGTGGTGGTATGCGTGGTGAGCAAAGCGAAGCCAAGGTGGGGCCTTACCCAAATGTCAATAAACAAGGACCACTGAATTAGTATGATTACCATTTTATTATTTTCATTTTATTTTTATTGACTGCAATGGCTGAAGGGCATTTCAAATGATTTCCATATCTTCAACAAAACCTCGGGCATTTTCCAAGTTTGTGAATGACGTTTTGTCGACTTGTGAAGAACAATTAATGTGTGGGATTAGTGTTGGTGAATCACAGCTGACTTTGCAAGTCGCCCACTGAACCTCCCGCAGCCCGGGACGACTTCTCGCCGTCGCTGACGGTAATTTGAAGCCACATACAAATTAGGAAAACCGAACCGATTTGGCCGCGGTACCTCGCATGAGTCATCTTAATTTGTCGTGCTGCCCGGCCGGCGAATATTTACCCGTGTCGCTGACAATCTGATGCCTTCGCTAATAAACGTATAGTGCCCCGGGCAATGAAGGGAGCCATAGTCAGGACATGGGGAGCAATGAGCAAGGAGCTATAATGCAATTTTCAGTCTTTGATTAGGAGGCCCTTTCAGACGTAGAAGAACGTCAGATCACTTAATGGAGAAAAATGAACTCCACTTTTGTCGAGACACCCAAAAGTAATGGCCGGCGTGTATTAAACAAAATATTAAAGCGGAATGCAAGCGGCCATGAACAATGACAACTTCTAGACTAACTCTTTCAAGTACTAACTCGTGCAAAAGAAGGGCGATTAAATGCGAGGTGGGTGGGGTTGTCATCCATCTAAAACGTTCAAAAGATGAATCTCCGCAGATCGAGGCGCTGCAACGCTGCACGATTGTTCACGACAGATTGCGGGATACAAATTATGTTAAGATGTGCAAGATTCATTCGATGCGTTGTGCCAGATGAGTGACCGGAGCTAGCCAGCTGCAATTAACTGGCAGCTAAGCTAACAAGCTGGCTAATGAAGCCAGCGTAGATTTACGAACTTTTTTGGCAACAAGACCGGCGAAAAACTGACCACCACCGGACAGCGAGGGATGCCACTTAAAACAATGTGTTAGAGGAAAAATAATTTTAGCAACAGCTTTTCCCAAAAATGCATCAGCGTATTGTGTTTCCGCCATTGTGACAAAATCAGGAACCCCTCCGCCCCCTCCCCCCCCCAAAAAAAAAAAACTGCGACCAGGACGTAACCGGGGGGCTATAGATAACGTTCAAATAATCCAATTGGATTTTTCACTAGTTGGACAAAGGCGGCTTTATTTCGGAATAGTACAAGGAATAACAATAGAGATAGCGAGTCGCTACTTCTTTGTTGCCGACAGTGTGACTAGCGATAGAGGATTGACGTGATTAGACTGAGCACTCCCTTTAAGTCTTTTAATTTCTACAACTTTAGAATAAAGATCATCTGAAATCTACTCTTGGGGGGAAAAAGTAGGCGATTTACTACGAAGTACGTCAAGATTCCTCATGGCTTACAAAAAACAGTAAATGATGATTCCCATCCATATTCATGATGTAAAAAAAACATCCAAAGACATTTTGATTTGAAACAATCATTTTTAATTACGGAAATTTCTGTTCCGCTCGTTGCGTGTAGGTGTCAAATTGTGGCAAACTTTGATAATTTGACAATAAAACGCCAAACTTTAAGAAGTCGACTCTGAAAATTCATCTCCCAAAGTCGGCAACGTGAAATTTACCCATCAATCCTATCATGAGTAGCACCACGGGCGGCCATTTTAGATGGGAATTGTAATGTATTGTATTGGTGGTACCGTTTACTCCGATCATTTAGTTCAGTACATAAATTCCAAAAGTCTTTTCAATGCATGATTAATCTCTGCAATCTTCAGTACATTTCATCTACGTGCGGCTTTCATCTCTTATCCGACTCATCTCAACAGTCGCCCGTCAGTTTTTACGCTTCAATTAGCTGAACTCGTCGATTGAAGTCACAGTTTTGTCTTTGCCGTTTTAATAGCGTAAGCATCGCCGTGGCAACCCGGCGGCACGAGACCCGGCCCGGTTTAGCCCCGAGATGAGCCGATAAGGCAACATTAAAGTGAGGGGGGACGCCCGCGCTAAGCCAACACTCGTTAGCGCTAATAGCCTGCAAGTGCAGACGCTAATGAGCCTTAAAATGGGAGCCCATTTTTGCCGTTTTATTGTGAAGGAATTGCTTCAAGTCTTGGTTTTCTAACATTTTTCTTTATTTGTGTGACGGCGAGCCGGGCGGCGTTTTCCGTGCTGTCGGCAAACGAGCCGCGAGGGACGCGGCGGGATTCGGACAACAGCTGGCGGAGCCGGCCGGGCCCGCGTGCCGCTTGCAGCGCCTCCATCGCTGCACCCCCATTTCTATAATAACCGGGTCCAGGTTAATGTGTCCTTGAGCGTTGCACACACACGCGGTGTTGTGGTCATAAAGCAAGCTGCGCAGCGTGCGCTTTCACTGGGCTTCAGTCTGATTGGACGGCGCTTAATTGACGAAGGCACTTCTAATTAGCAGGGGGCTCGTTTGAAAACAGATGCGCGGCGAGCAGGCCCGTTTTTCTTACTGCTATGGCAACACACACGTTCTAGATTTTCAAAACGCTGGTTGGTTTCCTTTGTTCGCCGGACAACCAGGTGCATAGGAAGCCCGAGGTGGTTTTATTAAGACGAGTATGACCAATAGCAGCAAAAAATCATTACGTTACTACAACAAAATAACTAATTAATACAACATTTAAGGTTTTGTTACAGCTTTTTCACAACAATGAGGGTTTCTTTTATACTCGCCGTTTTTGTTTTTTGACTTTTCAAATGGACCCTCAGAAAGTAGAACAGTTCAAAGGAAGAAAAACAAACTGAAAGAAGCTCTTTTTCTTTCATACAAGCTGCGGGGAGATTTTAATAAATTGTTGGAAGTCGCTTTCTGGTACAATTTGAAAGTCAACAAATTGGCCCATTGTGTGTGGGAGATAAAATACCAAAGGGAAAAAAAATAAACTCACTGAAGAAAATGAAGCATAAATGAGACTTTTCATTCATGCAACTCATACAACCCAAATATCAATATGTTAACGATTGATAAGATGCTTGATTGCAAACACGTTTCCCCTGCAGCTCAATAAAACTCCTTTCCACTGCAAAGTCGTTGCACTTTTTTGTTTCCCCTCTCCAATCATTCCTCACCGCCGCCGTCTGCAATCAAGCACAATCAGCGCTGATTTTTCTTGTGTTTATAGAAGCGCTGATTGGCGCTAATTAATTGCCCAACTTCTGCGATTCCAATCAACTCATTTGACTGATGCTGAATTGTAAATATTGTTGGAAGGGGCCACACATTCAGAACCAAGCGCATTCACATTGGCATGTTTTCTCTTGCACTGTAGTGTACGATATTTGCAATAAGTATTGGTGATAACTGGCGTTCCTCATTAAGCACGTGAGAAAAATAAACAAACTACGACGCCGAGGACCGACTGGCAACAGATCGTGATAACAATCTGGAGGGTGATTAAAAGAAAAGTAGACAATGGCGCCTCATCAGCTATTCCAAGAACACATTTCTTCTGTTATTGTGGACTTGAAAATGTTACCTTGGACAGCTCGCCCACCTCCAGGTAAAAACAGATGATGAAAACATTCCAAGTCATCCAGATGACCAGCCAGGCTGCGTACTGCGAAGAGGGAAAAAAAAAAAGCATGTGCGGTCAAAGTTGAGAACGCTTTGCTGCACATTTCACTTTTATACAGTAGTTGTTGTACAGAGCAAATGCCAATCCTAAAATTAAATAATTCCATGATATTACCGAAATTTCCGGACCATAGAGCGCACCTGATTATAAACCTCCCCTGGTACATTTTTAAAGGAAAAAGCATTTACGACATACACAAGCCGCACCTGATTAAAAGCCGCACGTTCCCACGTTGAAACATGAGATATTTACAAAGAAAGATGGTGCACAGAAAGAGTTTTCAAAGTTTTAATAATATACCTTATCTTTTCTTTCCAAAAAGTACCTGTGACACAGAAGCAACACGAGTGCTAACAGGGCCGGTTAAAAAAAAAAAAAAAAAAAAAACAAAAAAAATATACCGGTAAAAATCACTGAGACGCGAACCAGCAACACGCTAGCATAAGGCTAACACTAGCACAGTGCTAAGAGGGCCGGTTAAAAAAAAAAACATTCCGGTAAAAAAAAAAAAAAAATCACTTATGTAAGACAGCAGCAACATGCTAGCACAGCGCTAACAGGGCTGGTTATCTCTCCCCCCCCAGGTGTCATATTGAACTTACCCCGGTGACGTAGCGCGGTCTGAACTGGATGGTGCCAAACAACCCCAGGATGACCACGATGATGTGCAGGAAGTTGGTCAAGATGGGAGCCCACTGGTAGCCCAGGAAGTCGATGATCTGACGCTCGAATACGCTGACCTGCCGGGACCGAAATGGACGTTAGCGGGGACGAAGTATTGCCAACATGACTCACTACCACCAACAGTATTAAAAAATAAAAAAAACGTTTAGTACGGTAGCTACTGTCGCTTACGTTATTGTAGCTTTAGCAATTAGCTTGAGGGAGGCAGAAGTAGGAGAGCACATACTGTAGATCTCGAAGCAATGTGGAGAGAAACGCAATATTTTTTGTGAAATATGACTAATATGACTGCAGCTTACTGAATCACTAAGCGTAGTGGTGACTTTTGTCCTTATTTCAATATCCTAATTTATGTACCCTGTGTGCTTGCAAATAAGAGATTTTGTGTTATTATAGATGTATTTTTTATATTAAAATAACCACTTTCTTTGCAATCTATTTAACTATGTTATTACTCTGTTTTTTTAATTAAGTACAATATAATAGAGTGCTATTTTCATGAAAACAAAACATTTTTGTTGAGTTTCATTGTCAGGCATGAACAGATTAATGCTATTTCCATTCATTTCAATGTGGGAAGATGATTTGGTCACATGTCCGGAGATCTAAGTCTGGCTTAGCTAAAATAAATAAATAAATACATAAAATGAAACAGGAGAAGTGTTAAAAAAATAATAATAATAATTCAGTCCCTGCTAATGAACTCGTGCTGCGGGAATCGGCCGTGGCGGCAGGGTTAAGGACCGTGTTTACAGTCAAAGTTTTTATCATGATTGCAAAACTGAAGCGTAATCAGTCATTTCCAGTCGCTGTACTGTATTGGCCCCGCCCCTCCATGTCCCGCCCTCCACGCCGTGAACGTCAACCAATGCAGCGTGTGATGTGACAGCGCTAAATATGTAGCGGCACATGTAAATACAGAATCGGGAGAGGATGAAGCGGATGCGAGGTGATGCAAAGACGCAGACGCATCGACGCTCGCAACTCCACGGGTAGCGTGTTTTTAAAAAAGAAGTCTGCACACACACACAAAATTCTTGCACGGCTGAGTTTAGCACATCCTAATGTGAGAACATATGGCAACACTGCAGCCGTTCACAACCACGCTGCACAAACACGCATAATAAGCAGTCACCACTTGGCGGAGGGGGGAAAAAAAAACTGTTTCTCGCATATGAAATGCACAAAAGCAGAGAGGCGCACTAATGACTCGAACGCGCAACGTAACATTTCGCACGCAGCCGCACGTGCACAGTGTGTGCGCATGCGTTGGGGCGGTTCTGCGTCGCTTGCACTTGACTTGTTGTTTTTACGCATGCGCGCACACACGCGCGCACACACGCGCACACACACACACGGTTGGTTTCTTTGTGCATCAGCTCCATGTCATTGTGCATAAAAAAAAAGCAAGTCCTCTCATCGACAACTATTTAGTGGTGCAATAGTTCATTTTCTCTCCCAAACAAGAAGTCAGGGCCCTCCCAGCCCATTACGGAACCCCCCCTGGGAGCCCCCCCCGACCCCCCACTGCTCAGCGCCGATGATAAAGGCAGGAGCGCGCTTAATACGTAGAACAGACGATCAATCAGTAGCGCGCACGGGACACAAAGTGGATTTTTCTTTTCAGCCGCTAATTACTTTGAGGGCAAAGTTTTATTGCTAGTGTTTATTATTGTGAGTAAATAAATATCCCGACCATCTGGTTCTTGGCTCATTTCCCATGTTGTCACCGAGCGGGCTCAGCTGTAAAACCCGAGTCACAATTATTTGAGCGTAGTCGGCGAGCTTTGCAAAAAACGTAGACTCACCACATCAGCTTCAGGTTCGCTGTAAAATATAGAAATTATAAGTGACTTAGCCATGGTAACGGCACAAAAGCACGCCAAGCACCACAGTCAGGTCAAAGTTTTTGGGTTTTTTTCCCCATATTGTAAAAATGCACATAAGGTACTCTGATCTGTCGAATTTATAATCTGTTCCATGTTCCCACCCAAAAAGGACAAAGTCAAAAAAAAAACCAAAAAAACAAAAAAATTTTTATGAATTTCACTGCCAAATATTGTTTTGTTTTGTCATGCGGAACGGTAGCTTTGTACGCCTTTGATGCCGGAACTGACAGGAGAGTTGCGTTTTTTGTTTGTTTGTTAGTCTTTTTAATTGATGTCGAGCGAAAATAGAGCCAGACAGCGGGGGAAAAAAAGGGTTTGATTGATTGGACAGAAAGAAGGACAGACAAGGGAATTAGGGCGACAAACCGCAGCAGAAAAATATGAATATTACATGAACATCTGGAGAGAACGGAAAGCATGCACAACCACAGTTAGAGTTTCGATAAATATTCAGTTTGACCCCTGACCTTCTCCCAATTTTTTTATCTTGCCCCACTGCAAATTTGAATGTGACACCTCTGCCTCCGACTAAAAAAAAAAAACAACAAAAATGATTGACATCAGGGAATGGAGGGTTTCATTTTTATGTCAGCCACCGGACATGAATTTGGGACTACAATCGCGAGTATTCTCGTTTTGTCTTTGTTTGTGTTTGACTGCTTGTGCTTGTCAATAAACATCGAAAACTGCGTCAGCGATCGTTACTCTCCTTTTTCTCCTCACGGCAAAGTATCTGAATTGTTGTTAATAATTGACCACGCGAGAGTTCATAAGTTGAAAAATTATTTGGGAACCACAAACACACACAATAATTTGGGAACCACATACTGTAATTTTTTGACTTTTTTCACACGCTTCCAACCCTGCGGCTTATTTGTTAATTTTTTTCTAACGGCCGCAAAGGGCGAGCGGGAAAGGTAAGAGTGAGACTGGAGGAATATATGTGCCAAGGAAGTGACTTTTACCGGTATGTTTGATTTTAACCGGCCTTGTTAGCGCTGCGCGTTGCTGCTGTGTTACTGCTGCTTCTCAGTGATTTAGGTGTGGATTTTTTTTTCTTAATTGGCCCTGTTAGTGCTGTGCTAGCATGTTGCTACTATGTAGCTGCCGCGGCTGTTTTTTAGTTTTCTTTTTATTTTACCGGTATGTTTTTTTTTTTTTTTAATTAAAACCAGCCCTGGTCATGCTACCGTGTTGTTGCTATGTTAAATTAAGCAAGGTATTAAAACTTTGAAATCTCTTTCTGTGTACAGTCTTTCTTTGTAAATATTTCGTGTTCCCATGTGGGTTTCAATGTGGGCACTTGCGGCTTTTACACAGGTGCGGCTTATGTACGTACCAAATGGTATTTCCTTTACAAATGTACTGGGTGAGGCTTATAGTCAGGTGCGCCCTGTATGCCGGAAATTACGGTAGTTGGGTCCACAGAAAAGCCAACGCGGGGGCTCGGTTTACGACGGAGTTCCGTTCCTATGACGAGAGGTTGAACAAAATTTCGAGGGGCAAAGTCCATCCCCAACCGACCCGATGGCGTTAAAGTCAGAATTACAGTAAATACGCGTATGAAACCCCCCATAAAATAATTCAAGACGATGAAAGAAATGATTTCAATAAGATGAAAAACAGTATGTGGAGCGGTTGCGTAACTTGCAGTACAACTGCAGTACGTGCGCACACGCTGCCAAGTGAAAAGATCCAGATGTGAGCCCCGCTTGATCAGAACACGGAGATATGCAGATGTCTGGCAAATCCGTCTCACGTCGGCGCGCAAATCCCTCGGGGGACGAAGAGCTCCCCGGTACTCGGCCGCTTGTCTTCTCCAAAGCGCGACTCTGACAGGGGGGAGGGAATCTCTCACGGAAAATATTTGTCTTCATTATTTTATTAGTCTTGATTCCAGCACTGAAAAACGTACGATGAATCGCTTCAACGTTTTCAACGTTCCCCTTTCGGCATTTTACGGATTCATCTGTTGCTGTGACCAATATTGCAAATGTTAATGTCGCAAGCCGCTGTAGGAAGAGTCGTCTTCCTCAGAGCGAGAAAGGAACGCGAGATTGTCGGCAATTTACGATCAACGTTGCTGCCGAGCGGGATCGTGGCCTTTTATGAAGCCAACTATGGCGTTTTGAGATCAAGGGAATATAAACTTGCTCAAGATGTTTTATGTAAACAAGCAACAAAAGATGGAAAAGGGAGCAGAACGCTCTGAAAAAATGAACTCCTGTGGGCGCAAATAACCTTTATTCCAGAGCCGCTTTTGAATGCGATTAAACTGCTATGACTATTCATCATATGCTAATGTCCTCTTGAATGTCAACCAAAAATTGACATGAATTACAAACTTTCCCACCCAATGAGATACTCCACGTCCTTGTCTGCGTGTATATTTCAACGTGTAGCTAAATCAATGACAAAAACATTTGATAACGTCGTATTTTTAACTAAATCACTGCCAGCCGTTTCAGGGCATTTTGATTGATCTGTCAAATCTCACAGAATATTGTCTGAAATACGCACAAAAATTAACGGTAGACGCTTCTTTCCCGCCAACATTTTTTTTAGCTTTTTTTACATTCCTTAGTAATCAGCAGTTGAATATGGGCTGGTTTCACAAAAAAGAACAAGTCGAGCAGAACACGGACGCTAACACTTTGCTTCAAACTATCCATCCATCCATTTTCTCAGCCGCTTATCCTAACAAGGGTCACGGGAGTCCTGGAGCTCATCCCAGCTACCATCGGGCAGGAGGCGGGGTTGGCAAAATAATCATTTATTTACAGATATACAAAGTAGAAAGGCATTGTGAGCGCGAGTGCGGCTTTTTCACACGGATCCCGATTCCCTCGCCACATGAACTGCGTTACGATCATGATCACAAGACACACTTTCCACAAACTCACACACTCTTTGTACCATACATGTATACCCGTTTGTGTTTGAGGTGGCTGAACCTGTTCAATTTCCAGCGTGTTAGCATTTCTCTCCCACAACTTCGTCATGACGAGCCGCGATTCTCTACCTAATCTAGATCTTCTACTCGAGAGCTGTGCTGACTGCAATCCAAAGCGATGCAACGGCACCATCTACAGCCATCTGTCAGTCATTACAGTGCTTTACAAACCTGAATTTCACAACAAAAGCTGGGCAAGACCATCTTCCACGCCTGTGCGTTGAAAAGATTCCTGGACCGGTACGTAAATTCCACTTGACAAATATTAATGTCGACAGCAGTGAATTTAGACAAACAACGGTTCACACTCACATTTGCATAATTCAGTCTTCACCGGACGTGATGTGCATGTTCTCGGAACGTGGGAGGAAGCTGGAGTACCCGGAGAAAACCCGCACAAGCGAGGGCTGACATGCGAACAGCACACAGGAAGGCCGCAGCTGAGATTCGAACCCCGCGCCGCATAAATGTGTGCTTAAAACACAAACGCTGAATAATAATAACAATAACGGGCAATAAAATCCCACACGCTTGGATTACTTTTTTTTTTTAATCCACCAAACACACATTAACTCTCAAACTGTTTGGCGAAGAGATTGACAGCAAAAAAGATGAAGTTAGGGGGAGGAAACGAGGAGATCCTTCTGTAGCTTTCCAAGTCTATTTTGGCGCGTTTGACGGCAAACGATGAAGAGATATCAAAGAATAATTATGATTGCTCCAGACAGCGAGGCAGCTGCGCCGTGTCGCGCAACTATTAGGAGACGCTGCGGCGAGACAAAAGTGTCTTTAATCTGAACCGCAAAGTGTGACAAGGGGAGGAGAGGTGGACATTTTGCCTTTCACTTCTCCAACTTGGTCCCTTCCTGCTCTTTCTCCTCTCTTTGCCTGCTCCTGCATATTTAATATGCGGCCCTCTTTCAGCGATTTTCTTTTGTTCTCAAGCCATTACCTCATCAGCTGCTGCCACCCTCCTGTTCCTGCTCCCTTCCTTGCTACCGACACTCCTTCACCGGCACCTGATCGCTGAGTAACCTGCGACAAGCTATTGTTAGGCCATCTCAGGTTGAATTTGAATCGTTGGAAAAATGAGGTTACAAAATGGTGAAAAAGTGAGCTTTTCTCTTCCTACTCAAACGCTGTGGGCGTGTCCACCGAAGGCACTGAACCCACACCCCGTTAAACTGTCACTCGAATGTTAGTCCTGCAACCTGGAAAAATGGATGCTACTTGCTCTAGCAGTTCTCTTTTTATCTACACATACCTACAAGGTTGTGTCACAAAAACGTATCGGAAGCAGAGATCAATTACAACCTTTGTGGGACAACGAGGCACTCGAAACCAGTCACGCCAGCATGAGGCCACTCTCCACATGCTGTCTGTCATGTTGGACTTTAGTTCAACCCCTCGCTCTTCCGCATTATCTGTCAGATGCGCACGCACTCAAGACCAACAACGAGGCGCTCTAAAGATGCCCCACCATAAAATTATCTGAATGGAAGATGGATTTTCTGGGTGTAGGTAACTAGCTACCGATCTGTGGTCACGATTATGCCAAATAACGGCCTGATGTTCTCAGATGTTTTTATTCTTATATCATGGGGGAAGGGGGGGAACTCATACCAAAGTACCTAGAGTAAGTTTCTTCCTGCTTGTCCCGTTGGGGGTCGCCACAGCGTGACATCTCAGATGAACGCTCAGATTTGTTTTTACGGCCGATATCCTTCCTGACGCAACCCCTCTTGGGGAGTAGAGACCCCAGTGAGATACGAACTCACGACCTCACCACTACCTAAAAATCCGGAAAACTTAAATGGTGTGAATCAGTTTGAACGGTACATCGCCACAACTGAGTACTGCACATGTCCGGGAATTATCTTCAAACATGTATCGTTCATTTAGAAAGAAATTTCTGAAGTCACAGCGTCTTGAAAATGACTCGCTATACATTTTATTCCCTCAATCTAAAACAGTACACAGCTGCCTGAGTTCGTCTGTGACAATCTTCATCCCTGCGTCATTGCGCTTGAAAGCGAGTGCAGTGCCGTGTTGACGTCTCTGAACTTTGTGCGCTCCCAGACTCCACTCGTGACTTTTGGAAGCTTGGTTCAGAACACAAAGCAACCACGCTGCGCCTCATTCTTGTGCTGCTGAGCTCAACGACGGCCAACTTAATAAAAAGATCGCATTGAAACTCAGCCAACAAATTTTTGTCTCCTGAGAGCTAACAAAGTGGTAAAGAGTATCCCAATATCCAAACTGGTTCCCAGTTTTACGCCGGCCCCCGCCCGCCGCCTCCCTTTCATCCAAGCGCTTTCCGCTCTCACCCGAGTTCTCCGCCAGGTTTTAGAGGCTAATGCGGCGAGGATGGTGAGCACAAAGACAGAAATAGAAAGAATGTACATTGCCGGCGCCTTTTTACCTCCTGACTATCATCCCGAAGCCATCGTCCCCCCCCCCCCGATTGTCGTAAACTTAAGTCCCGTAATAAAACACGGGCCGCTGCGGTTTACTGCTAACTTAATTAAGGCTAGCCGCCCGCCTGCAGTGTCCCGCTGCGTACGGCAAAGGCAATCTCCTATTGATCGGGGTTCGGGCAACAATCGATTCATCTCCATTGGTAGCTATTAGAACCATTTGTGGCTGGTTAAGGTTGAGTGAGAGAGCGAGAGAGGGAGCGGACAGACAGCATGGAAGGAAGGGATGGGTAGACTTATGAAAGGTGGAACAAATAGAGAGACAAAAGACGGGGGTGGATGGAAAAAGGCAGCAGTGATTGCAGGTGAACAGCGCCATTAAATCCCTAATTCCCCCATTTCGCCTTCCCTGTCACCACAGCTATTGAATCATATCTGTAATAGCTACAATATGCTCAGTCACTCCAGCTAGAGATAGACCGCACATGACGCCGAGCGAACGTCCCACTTACATTAACATAACTGTACAGCCTCCAGTGCTGATAAGCCGACTCTTTGTAGAAAGAAGGGCCGGTTAATGTCTTAACACGCACCTGACAGTTGGCGCTCCTTTCCGCGACTATCATAAAAGCGCCATTAACGCTTTCAGAGTTAGCCTGACGCAGATTATATAGCCCAACCCCGCTGAGGTTGAATAATTCAAAAATTGCGCATGTTTGGGGGGAAAATACGCCTCGAGTCGTACAAAACGTCAAAACCTCAGCAAACGAAAATTCATCTCGGCACGCAGTGAAGGATTAACTTTGAGGAGTGGATGCAAATAGATTAATTTAGCACACGCTATGTGATTTACTGTACCGGAGACAAATTGCAATGTCTGCGCTTGCATCTTTAAACATCGCGTCTGAACGCAGGAACGGAGCGGCACGCACATTTGAGCCAGAAATGAAACTTTTAGCGAAATATCATCCATCCAGCGGTGAAAATTTGACGCCGCTGAAGGATCTAAGGGCTGGCTCGGAGCCAGTCGCAAGAAGGGGTCATGCCGCATCAGATTTCAACTCGCATTCCACCAGCATCCCGGAATGGATTCATTTCCACCGTAGTGGCGAAAATGACGACCCATGCAGCAGTTTCATCAGCTGGCGTCCCGAGGCTGACAAAAGACAGCAGCAGAGTGTAAAAAAAGTGGATGGGTCACCGTTTCTAGGCCGGAACATTTGTCGGGATACTCGCTGCTGCGACCCGTGACAAAGAAAAGCCCGCAGTCACGTCTCATTCCGAAAAGATGAGTCCGAATGAAGATCACAAGGTTGGTCTCGGGCGACTGGTTAAAAATGTCCAAAAATCTCGAGTCCAACGCCGGGAAGAGTTTTGAGTCGTACTTTCAAAGGCGCAGCATGTCGAAAGGAACTCGCCCTGATCAGAGAAGCGCCGGAGATGTGCACCCTGTGACACGTTTCTCCAGAGCTGATCAAAAGAATTTCCAAATGGAATGTTTCTTGACGTGTGTGCGCGGTCTTGGCATTGGTTCCACACGCACTGCCGCGCATCCTTTTGGGATCCCTTTGAGCAAATAAAAATCCCCTTTGATGACCACCAAACGAGTGCCATGGTTTTATTCTGCTTGCATGGCGTACTTGATTAACGTTGATATGGACGTTGTCCATTTGCGGTAGATCTCGAGCGTCGCAAACATTCCGCCTCCGCCCCCGTACAGAGGATGAAATTAGCATGAAAATGCAGAAGGGCCGCAAGTGAAACATGCTTAAGCAGCCTTGAAGTATTTGCAGCATACTACACAGCGATACCACTTCCCCTAGCTAACATATACAGCAGTCACTGTGATTTGACAGGCGCGTATGCGCCCGCGCGCCATCGCGCTCGCAAATCTTCACAGTCGAGCGCGAAAAATCACGCGCGTAAAATGTGTTACGAGTAGAAATACATAAATATTGAAAGACGACGCTTATTTGTGCAGTCTTGGCCAATGTTCCCTCTAAGCTGCGCCAATGCGCAATTGCGCACTTGTCGCGCACTCTCAGCGCACATGAAAACCGATCCAGCGCAGTGAACCACAGCCTGACGTCTGTTTTTTTTTTTTTTTTTTTTTTTTAACACGGAAGCACACGAGAGATGCTCCTCAGCCTACTTCTACTTGCTAGTTTACCTGACACCGTCCCCCTCCGCTCTTAAAGGGGTACACTCATAATTACAAACAGAACACACCCCCGTAACTTTATACCTGCGGGTATGACTGGTGGACCATACCTGTAACTTTATATCTGCGGGCATGACTGACCACACCCGTACATTTTCAAATGTGAGTGACTGACACATATCAAGTCTTGATCCTATCGGTTTAGTTTCAAGGGTATTTTTGGTATGAATATTATGCAATTTCTTTCCTTAAGACTGTTGGGCTTTACAATCAGTGGAGTTTGGGCATGTAGAAGTACATCATTTCATTGTCTGATAACAGCAAATTCTAGCAAGAATAAAAACGAATTATGATGAGACTAAAAATGTAATTTATTGACCATTTGTGAAGCTTTGTGAAATTTGTTTTCAAATCAACATCCATTGGAAACTGTTGGGATTTTGATGCAAAGAAGTTTTCATTTTTTTACTATGATGCCTATTGACCGTAATTTTATTTTCTTATGAGGTAAGTTGTGTCAAACATTGAAAAACAGTCCAATTTTGTTTAAATTGCTGAGGTGCAAACCAGCTGGGTAGATTATGTACTTTTAAATTCAGAGAAAAGCTTCCGTGCTGTGACTGTCGAGTCAACAACTTGCATTTCACATTTGATGCTAACAATCATTGACATTTTTTTCATCAGGTTCGCAGCGGCCCAGCTCAATGTCTTTTTTTGTTGTTGTTTTTGTGACATTTTAGTGTGCGCCGGCTGCCAAAGGACGGTCAGAGAAGATGGAATCAACGCTCTTGAAACACGCTGCGAGTAGCCTCGCGTGTCAAGATGGAAGAACAAAGACGGACCGAGATTGTTCACGAAAGCCGCGTTGCTTGGAGAGCGCTCGTGGCCCGACATTAATATATGATATTTGTGTGCGGCCCGCTCGTTAATATCCATTTTTGGCTGACTGCAAGTCCTGTGGATGCTACAGGGTGACAACACAGGATGTGAGCAGGAATCAGAATCGGTTACACGGACATCTTATCAAATTGGAGATCCAGTCCGACGCTTTGAGGAAAACATCCAACAACGCCGAAAATACGCACGGTCAAAAAAAAAAAAAAAAAAAAAAAATATTGGATCAAATCGTGCGCTTCCTTCCTTCCCAGCGACTCGTCAATTTTGGATTTTCCTGCGAATTAACATGACTGATTAATATTCTCCCAGAAACGTTTCTTTATGTAAACGTGACATTTAAATGTCAGAATCGCCCGGATAATCAGCTTGGTATTTCAACAGATCTCCTCTGAGCAGCTCAGTCGCTCCTTTTTTTTGGGGAGTGGGGGTTGAAGTTTTTAATACCAATGGGAAGACGGAATTAGAAATAATCGCAACATTGTACATTAAAGAAACAAATCGTTTTTTTCTCCCCAAATGGTGTTTTAATCCCTTCTGTATTGTTTACATATTTGGCCAATAAATCTGTTTTGAATTGTTTTCTTCCTATTCTTCCTGATTTTGTCATAATAGAAAATCACTGATGACTAATCAACCACAAGTGTTGGAAAGTGGACCAGTGCAACTGCCAAACTGAAAACGGGGCACTAAAAGTGGCAAGGTTCTGGTGTTCAGCCCGAAAATGTAAAATTCATCCCTTCCGCTATTACCATTTTTTTGTGAAAGAGTTTTGCCAGCCCCAAGCCAAAAAAAAAAAAAAAAAGGCCAAATGTTACTCGGGAGCTTTTATTGCCACATAAAGTGCTCACTGGTGTGAGTACTGCGGTGTCATTCTCCCCGAAAACAAAGCCGGGGGCTGGAGTACCGATGAATGTGCCCATTTTTGGGGGGGGCATCAGTGTCAACTAATGTCAGCCGGGACAAGCGGCGGCGGCCCGGTAAGACGGCGCCCGGGATCCAAAGCGTCGCCAAGGGTAGCGAGATGACAACGACTAGAGAGCGACTTGTGCTGCTTTGATTAAAATAAAAAAATAATCATAATCAGCCGGTGAGGGCAACTCAGCTGCCGGATAAAAAAAAAAAAAAAAAATAAACAAGTTTGGCAGAGATTCAACTATGGGAAATTGGACCTCCGCTTTCCTAAGAATTGTAGAGCTGCATCTGATTTTTGGACTCCGGAGCTGTTAAAGTATATGACGCCCCCCAGCTTGTGCAATCGAGAATGAGGATTTTGCGGTTGCGTGTTTAGCTAACTGTGTCAAAAGCAATCATTTGGTGGCTATCCCCCTCCCCCCCCACCACCATCAACAACCATCTTTCTTCCCTTTCCATTATTTCTTTTGTCTCTTCCACTTTCTATTTATATCTTCTCTCTCACTCCTCCCTTCTTTCCTCCATGCTTCCATTATCTCTCCCGCCTTGCCTCCATCCCTCTCTCTCCTAATCGGTTTATGTGCCACTATGCGGCAGCGCAAAAAAAAAAAAAACGTTTAAAAAAAAATAGCATATGCAGACACAAGTAGGCAAACAAGGCAGCCTGTAAATGAATTAGCAGCCCCGCCGATGGCTTTTCCCTTCATTGACTCTTTATATCTTAATGGACCATCTATGTGGCGGGTGCTTTTAAGAGGGAATTGTTTGTGTGTGTCATACTTAGAAGAGGGAGGTTAACGACTTGATGATAAATAGGAAGTATTAGGAGATGCCACCATCATACCCGGGGGCTCTCATTGCCGTGTGCGATCAGCGGACTAGTGCACATTACAGCCGCCAGCTTGTGTGTACATCCGACCGTTTTCGTAGTCCGCGTCAACAACGGAATGCTATCGCACGTTATTTAATAGTATTCCAAAGTGTGTGTGTGTGTGTGTGTGTGTGTGTGTGTGTGTGAGGGTTATTTAGGGTGTAAATGACACCAGACAAGCCCACAGATGGAAGCCCACCCGGCTAAGAAATATTAAAACCGCATCACACACATAAAATCCACAATACAGTCCGAGTGGGTGTGGTTTTAGTGTCGTTCATTCCAGTGAAATAAAGAATTTCGCAATTTTCTTCTTCTTCTTTTCCTTTCGGCTTGTCCCGTTAGGTGTCGCCACGGCGTGTCATCTTTTTCCATCCAAGCCTATCTCGTGCATCCTCCTCTGTAAAACCCACCGTCCTCATGTCCTCCCTCACAACATCCATCCACCTTCTCTTTGGTCTTCCTCTCGCTCTTTTGCCTGGCATCTCCATCCTCAGCACCCTTCTACCAATATACTCAGTCTCTCGCATCTGGACATGTCCTAATCCCATCCAACCTGTTCATTCCAGTCTAACCTCATCTGTCAGCCTATCCATTAC
Source organism: Syngnathoides biaculeatus (assembly GCF_019802595.1). Taxonomy (NCBI): domain Eukaryota; kingdom Metazoa; phylum Chordata; class Actinopteri; order Syngnathiformes; family Syngnathidae; genus Syngnathoides; species Syngnathoides biaculeatus. Next base: position 8,225,992 of record NC_084662.1, on the reverse strand, counting down.
TACCGCAAACAGGAAGGGGCTCAGCGCGGATCCCTGATGCAGCCCCAAATTCTTCTGACAAATAAATAATAACAAATAATAATGACATCATTTTGTTGAAATCAATATGTCTGGCCACAGAAAACTCTCAATTGTTGAAATCCATATTGGAATTCAGACTTGTCACAAAAACTTGGTCAAAAAAAGGACAAAAGGTGAAGTACCGTACAGCGATTACAAAGTGCTATAATTTGCTATTACAGTATTTCAATCCAACTGGCTGAATATTGGGAACATTATGGTGATGCCATAAAAACAATTAGAATTGTGCAAGTGAATTGCCGCAGGCAGATTCGTTGGAAATAGAAAATATTTTTCCCACATTTTTTCCAAGTCTCACTATTTTTCTTACAAAATCCTGATATATATATATATATACACACACACACACACACACATACACACACACACACATACACACACACACACACACACACACACACACACACACACACACACACACACACACACACTTATGATGATGATGATATATGTGTGAGGCCCTGTAGCTCAGTGGTTAGAGCACTGGTTTGATAAACCAGGGGTTGTGGGTTCGTATCCCACTGGGGCCTCCACTCCCTGAGAAGGGTTGCGTCAGGAAGGGCATCCGGCGTAAAAATTGTGCCAAACATATGTGCGTTCATCTGAGATGACACGCTGTGGCGACCCCGAAAGGGACAAGCCGAAAGAAACTTACTATGATGATATATGTGTATAATTTCTAATAGATAATCTCTCTAATTGTGCATACCTTTCTGTTTTGATGGATTATCGCAGCGAGCTAGGCTAACACGCTCCATCCATTTTTATTGGGAGTGCTGCTCAGTAGGAAGCCGGGGATGGAATGGATAAATGTCACCAAATGACAGAAATAAAAATAAGAGCTTCTCTTTTAAGTAAAAGGAGCGGCTAAAGCATCAATGTGCTTCATTGTCTCTCGGATGTTCCCCAGCTTAATGGAAGCCTGAAAGAAAAATGGAAAAAAATTACCTAGCGGTGGTCTGCCAGCCGACTTTGTCACCTTATAAAAATGAGCGTCATTGGGCTCGCGGGGCTCGTCGGGCTAATGGACACGCCGGGCACTTTATTTCTGCTGCTCACCGTCATGAAGCGAAAAAATGTGCATTTCCGTCAAAACCGAGCACAGGCGTGAGATCGCCGAGAGTCCTCGCACGCAAGCGCTTCCGATCCGCCCAACGCGGGCGGTTGTGTATGCGTTTATGTCGCCGAAGCAGATTGACGCTATGAATCTGTAAACTCGCATCAGTAAAAAAGGAATCAAACGATTTAAAGATATTGATAAGACATTTTCGGTACTAATGACATAGTTGGAGATGGATTTCCGATAAATCGATCATTAAGAATTCAGATGATTGGGTCAAATTTTGTCTTGAAGAAGTTGAGTTAAAAATGAAGTGCACTACTTTGCTGCCACCAGCAGAGGCGCTGTCGATTTAGTGCCAAGTTAAGCTACTTGCAGGTAAAGTACGTGTATGTGTTTATTAAGATCAATATGATTTAAAAGGACAAAAATAATCCAAATGTTACATTTGAGAAGTTGTCTGAGGGGGGATCCAAAATTGTAGCACATAAATCTTGTTCATCGCATATTGTAACAAAGTGAGAATATTTCAAGTACAGCAGACACTCGGCATTTTAAAACGGTGGAGCATCAAACCTCATCTCGTCACCTCGCTTGCCGCAACTTTTTCTCTCCCCTGCTCCATCTCCGCCTTTCTACTCGCGTCTCGCATCCCGTTCAATGCCTCAGAGCTGCGTTAGCGCTGCAGTATCACCACTAGCCCTCCGGTTTCCACAGCAACGCACACACACACACACACAACCAAAATATCAACTTTTTTAGCTGCTCGCATGACGGGAGGACGCAGGCAGGCCGTCGACACCGTAATCAACACAGCTTCGACAACTCCACGCACACACGTATATGTAATCACGGGGAGTGCTGAGAGTGCAGAGCGAAGGTGCGCCACTTAAAAATGTAACTTGCGGCCGTTAATCATAAAATCCTTTCGGCTGATTGGGTGACTGACAGCGCGGGCATTGAGCGTCATCTCCCTGTATTTCAATCAATCCCTCCGTGCTGCAGATTGCCGAGTGACCTTTCCTGAGACACACTCAACGTTTATCGTTATTCAAGGGAGGCGATCCTCGCTTGCTCAGGTGGCGCGTTCGCAGCGTATTTCTCAACGCGCCGCCACTTGTATTGAGCACCTCTCGGGCGGCTGCATAATTTCAATGTTATAATAACGACATAGCCGCAATTGTGTCGATAGTCGTAGTAGGAGTGTCTTAACGTTGAGATGTGAAATCGGTCCCGTGTCAAGAGGGATCACGTTGGATTTCAATTCTTGGATTTTACCGCTCTTTTACGAGCGGGGTACCCCATGCTTGGTTCCGGGACTTTTATCCAGCAGCGTCCAAGTGGTCAGTCACAACAGCAGCGTGCTAAGGTGCTCCCGAGGTAGCAGTGTTGGTTGCCTGCTTTAAATCGGTGACTGATACGCAAGTCGACGTGCAAGCTAAAACTAAACACGTAACAAATTAATTCCACCTATTAAAAATTCAAATGCATCACAGACGTTACTTTGTTTTTGTTCACAAAAATCGGTACCTCAACTAACACAATGAATGAAAAACCACTGGCCAGCTAATGGAGATTAGCACCTAATATTGGGACACACTTCTTTTCCTTTCGGCTTGTCCAGCTCGGGGTCGCCACAGCGTGTCATCTTTTTCCCCATCTAAGCCCATCTCATGCATCTTCTTCTTGAACGCCCACTGTCCTCATGTCCTCCCTCACAACCATCCATCCACCTTCTCTTTGGTCTTCCTCTGGCTCCATCCTCAGCACCCTTCTGACAACAAACTCCCTCTCTCGCCTCTGGACATGTCAAAAACCATCGAGGTCTGCTCTATCTAACTTTGTCTCCAAAACATCCAACTGTGACTGTCCTTCTCATGAGCTCATTTCTAACCGTATCCAACTCGTTCACTCCGAGCGAGAACCTCAACATCTTCATTTCTGCCACCTCCAGTGCTGCTTCCGTGCCACCGTCTCAAATTCGTACATCATGGCCGGCCTCACCACTCTTCTATAAACTTTGCCCTTCATCCTAGCGGATACTCTTCTGTCACATAGAACACCAGACACCTGCCGTCAACTGTTCCACCCTGCTTGGACCCGTTTCTTCACTTCCTGACCACACTCTCCATTTCTCTGTATTGTTGACCCCGAGTATTTGAAGTTGTCCACCTTCGCCATCTCTTCTCCCTGCCAGCTTCACTCTTCCTCTTCTGCCCTTCTCAATCACACACATATATTCTGTTTTACTTTGGCTAATCTTCATTCCTCTCCTTTCCGGAGCGTACCTCCATCTTTCCAATTGTTCCTCCGCCTCCTCCCTGCTTTCACTGCAGATCACAATATCATCTGCGAACATCGTGGTCCAAGGGGATTCCAGCCTAACCTCGCCTGTCAGCCTATCCATTACTACCGCAAATAGGAAGGGGCTTAGCACGGAACCCTGATGCAGTCCCACCTCCACCTTAAATTCTTCTGACACACCTACTTTTTTGCTGCCCGAATACATAAGTCCTGTACTATTCTAACATATTTCTCCGCCACACCAGACTTGCGCATGCAGTACCACAGTTCCTCTCTTGGTACTCTGTCATAAGCTTTCTAGTGGTCTACAAAGATACTATGTAGCTCCTTCTGACCTTCTCTGCACTTTTCCACAATCCAGGATGTCAAATCTAAAAAACAAAAACAACCTACATCACATAAAACGTGCCTAATAATTAAGTTTAAGTTTTGAACACGTACCCTATCGTAATTTGTCACACTATGAAGCCACAACTACACGCAAGCTGAAAACCGTGACGGTATCCGTATCCCACGGTAGCTGCTGCATTCACAAATACAAGAGATCAGTGGCCGTGATTACAGAGTCTGAGTCTGTTTGTTTGAAGATGGGGGGGGGGGGACACACACAAACCCTTTTTTTTGTACGTGTGTGTATGTGAGAGTGAGATAAGAGTGCAGCCTCACCAGAGGGCAGGTGTGTGAAGCAATGACACTAAATCAATTCATACTGGAAGGAAGACGGAGGATGGGGAGGAGAGGTGAGAGGCCATGAGCTGGGGGTGGGTGGGAAAGAGGGGTGATTACGAGTGAAGATGAAAGTGTGGCATGTGTGGAGCTTTTTCTCTGCGTGGAAAAAAAAAAAGCATCGCAAATATCTTCTCATCTTGTGCTTTGGGGGCCTTCAACTAAAGGCTTCTTCTGTGATGCCTTCAAGGGGCGTCAGGAGAAGATCAAGATTGGCCGGCGAATCTCGGCTCGTCACGTCGATTATGGGAAATGCAAATAGGTTTGGAAGTCGGAGACGCTTTGGCAGCTCACACTCCAACAGAGTGTGTGTTGCGATTGTGAAGAAAAGAAAAATGTTCGACGCATTTCATGGAGTGAACGGCGAGAAGAAAAAAAAAAAGAGCCACACTCGAGCCATGTGGTGACTCAGTGGCGCCTGGTACATGCAAAAAGATAATTGGGATGTTTTTGCCCCAATTTGGCCGCTTCCCGAGCAAAAATGACAAATGCCAGACTGCTTATAAGATTATCCAGTGGTCTGAGGTCTTAAGAGTCAATTTGCCCCATTGTTTTAAAATGCTTTTTGGACACAAACTAGTGTTTTTGGTACAACCAAACCTACTAAAAAAACGTTTCTGGAGAATGAAGAGACAAACACATTTTTGTCTCAGGCCACATTGTAGTTAAAGTTTCCTTCAGAGGGTATGGAAGTAAATATGTGCCACCAGGATTTGAATTTGCAATGTAAAGTGATCGCATTTTCAATCGTTGTATTTCAGTGTAACTTTTCAATGTTAACAATTCGACCGACTACAATTCGCTGTCTGAAATTCAACTGGCTACAATACGTTGTCTAAAATTCACCGTCTGTGACACCATGCAGGGTTACTCCAAACAGCCAGCCAATCCAGTTATGTTTTCTTTAATACGTGACGTCACGTGACTAAGAAAGCGTAGCAGCGATTGGCTGGGTGTCCGGTTCTAACCTGAAGTAACCCTGCCTGTTGGCACAGACAGTGAATTTCAGACAGCGAATTGTCGCAACTATTGAAAATGTGATCACGTTACATTTACATTGCAATTCAAATCCTGGTGGCAAATAATTACTTCATAAGAGGGCCATAATATTTCAATGTTATCACTTCTGATGTGAAAATCTTACATTTTGGAACAGATTTAATCAAGAACCATGGAAGTTCACGTGCATGATTTGCCGCTTCGGGCCACATAAAATCATGTGGCGGGCCGCATCTGGCTCCCCGGGCCTTGAGTTTGACACCTGTGCTGTCTGGTCACAGAATGCAATATTCTGTGTGTCTTGAAAGATGAGTCAAAATGTCAGAGGAAGTCTGGCGATACGGGCTACTCTGCTTTAAAAACGTCAATGGCAGCAAATGAGTTCAGAAGCTAATGTCCACGTGTGAACAATAGCGTCTAGGGATAGAGTTGATTGCAATTGAGTTTTTTTTTTTCCCCTTGAAGGGAAACAGAGGCTCTGATTTGAGCGAGGTGTTAATTAGAGGAATGGCATCTGTTAGAGGGACAGGCGACATTTGAGGAAATGGGAAGATAGTCAACAGAGCAGTCAAATCTTTCGAAAAAAAAATCCATTTGGCGATGATGGTCATTTCTTTTTCCCATTTCAAACTAATTGCACTGTCGGTAGGAATAAAAAGTCAAAGGAAATGCTAAAAGCATCCCAAAAACTCATATTTGACGTTTGCTAAGAGGAGGTCAGCGAACAATTTTAGGCGAGTTAAGCCCAATCGTTCCTGAATAAATTAGCCACCATTTGAAGTCTGCGGCAGACGCTGTATCTCTTTGCCGATCGACTCGGACGCGCTATCTGGGGCAAATCCACGAGACAGGACTGACAGCAGAAAAACAGATATTAAAAAAAGAAGACCGTGATGTCCGGGGCAGGGGTGAAGGGAAAATTGGATTTTTGTCCTTCATGCAACTTGTAGCGTATAAAAAGAAAATGCTTGTTTTCCCAGGAAAACTCGGTTTATGATACAATAAAAGAACAACAAGATATTGTTTTGTACAATTCTCTTCAAAGCAACAAAGGGAAGCCATAGGAAACGAGCTGGCTTTATGATTGAGTCCGGGGGGGGTTCTTGATGTTTCGCCCTAGTTAAGACAATTTCCATTACAGCCATTAAAGCACAAAGCTTCTGAAGTTTAATAGCTGTCGTTATAGTTTGAAATGTGATTTGATTTATTCATTTTAATTTGTCTGAGACGCTGTCTCGTCTACTCCCCTTGGATACAAAACTGCTCATGTAGTTTTGATCACAAGAAAATGAGAAATTTATCTCAAGCGTGTGTTAGGTTAAAACAAAAAATTACGGACAGTGTGATGGCAATCTAATACAAAAGCAAGCGGGACGATCTATACTAAAATGAAAAAAAAAAAAAAAAAATAGCAGAGTTGGCAATGAGTAACCCAACGGATTGCAAGTTGAGCAACAGAATTCAACGTATGATTCAAAGCCCGACAAGAATGAAGAAAAACAGAACAAGATGAGACAAAGTGATCTTGCGCGGTTTCAGGTTTTTACCCGATCAAGGGAACGCTAATCCCGTAAATAAAGCTTTAAGCACAAAAGCAATTGCTCGCTGATAATTTTACTCCTATAAAACGATGAGTTCTTTTGGGACCGAGCTGAATGTTATTTAAACCATTACGTGTACAGGAATTGGAAGTCTCGAGATGGCAAAATTTCCTGAAACAAATGCATTCTATTCATGTTATTTTCTCACGGGGAAAGTCCAATGAATGAATCGTAACTGGATCCTGATGGGACGAGAAACAAAAGCGAGACAGGCGTCAGCACAGCAGTGACCAGACTGAGGATAAGCGCGTCAGAAAGTGGATGGATGGACTATTTGAGTGAAGCATCAAAAGCACAACAATGGCGACGATAACGGCCTGAAGCTTTCCTCCTGTTGCCTACAGCAACCGCTTTCTTGTCGTCTCCGTGCTGGATGCAGTCGGTGTGAAAAGCCTTTTCTTGGCAGTATAATCACGTTTTAATGAAATGATAAATTGTTAATTTCTTCAAGAACAGAAAGTTTCCTCACACTGCGGCGTGCTTTTCCTTCTCCTTAAAGGTCTCCGTGTAAATCAATCCGCCTCTAAGATGAATGCAGTCTTTTGGTGAGTGACGATAAATTTTAACCGAAAATAAATATGGAAGGAAAAATGCCAGCCTTCTTTTCAGACAACAAGATTGAAACTCCAACTTAAGTCTTATCTCACCTTGCGGCTGCAGTCCACCGTTGGCGAGCGACTAATCGTGTCAGAGTGGTTCAATATTTAAGTGCGACGACGACATGGTGGCGGTGTGCAAAAATTCTGTTGATTCGTAATGTTCACCGTGACGCTTTCACCAGTGATGTTTAAAAGCCTCAAAATTCCTCGCCATGCGACACGAGAAGGCATACATTACCACCGAAGTTACCGTTTTGCCTGTTTTATTTGTGTGGCCTAGACATATTTTTGATTCAACTAATATACACGATGACAGACAATGATTCTGGTTTACATTCAAATTTAGATTACAGCAACAGCACCGACATGTGAGTCCCCCCAAAAACTCACATTTTACTATATTTTCCGCACTATAAGGCGCACCGCTTTATAAGGCGCACCATCAGTGAATGGCCTATTTTAAATCTTTTTCCATATATAAGGCGCACCGCATTATAAGGCGCATAGAAAAGATGCTACAGTAGAGGCTGGAGTTACATTATGCATCCATTAGATTGAGCTGCACTCAATTCTCAATATTGATCCATATATAAGGCGCACCGGACTGTAAGGTGCACCATTGGGTTCTGAGGAAAATTAAGGGCTTTTAGGTGCGCCTTATAGTGCGGAAAATACGGTACAGCTCGTTTCATGCAGGTGTACCTAAAGAATTGATCGGTATACTGTACATCAACACAAGCCCTCCGTTTTGTTCCGCCGCTCTGAATCCCAGGTGAAGGGGTCTCAACGGCAACGCTTAACACGCTCCGCTACCGCCACACTACCTGCCTGTTATAACACTCACACGCCCAACCATTCCCTATAGGATGGAGGTGGGGGGGGGAAGACAGACATCATTTTTACAGCTCCTTGAGCAGCTCAAAGGAGCCGGAGAGAGACCAGAGCATCTGGGGGTAGGGGGGCAAAAAAACACAAAATGAAAGCAAGAGCTTTGGGACAGAGGTTAGAGGTTGAGGTCATGTCACAAGAAAACAAATGGCAGTAATGGTGCACCTCAAATTGTGAGCGGAGGAAATGAAGGGAAAACAGAAAATCAAAAAATCTTCAATGTCCACCAGTGTGGTAATGCGACGACATTAGAACTCATTCGCAGCTTTGATGAAATGACAAAAAACAACACAGGCAGCAGACGGAACTGCTGCATCGGCGCAGGAACGACAACAACGGTTACAAGAACCTGCATCGACAGCGTGAGTTCTCCAAACGAAAAGGGATGCGTTTTACCTGGAGGGGTAAACAACAATGCGGTACTGCCGACCGCGTGCCACTTTACAGTGACATGAAAGCATCTTTATGCGCATGTCTGATTTTGTACGATGAATTAGACTTCTAACTGCCAGCAGATATCTTCGGCTCAATCCGTGATATCGCTCGCTCATATTCGGGCCAGGATCTTTGTTGCCCGAGGGGCTTCACTTTTCCCCACACGCAGCTTCCCACCGCGGCACGTCCAATTTGAAAGGCGGGGTCAGTACTTGGGAATGTGGTCCGTTGAGATTAGAATTAACCACCGGCATGCTCTGAAGAGACAAGCGGTCCAATTCCTTGCGGCTTCAGCAGTCAAAGCCCCGAATAGCTCCTGGTAACGGTTCGTTTTAAGGTATACAGAGTAATGGGTTTCCTTTTTATGACAAAACTACCTTAAAAAGTTAATCGCCATCATAGCCTCAGAGAATATAGCAGCCATCTTTTCCATCCCCAACCAAACATCATAAAAAGGAATAGCATCTCAGAGAACATCATGAGGCACAAAAATGATCCCGGGGGTACACCAAAATGCATGTTATATCCTCTTTCTTTCCATATGAGTAGCTGACAGGACGCTGGTTCGAACAGTGTTAAAGTTTTAGACTTGCTGTGATTGTGTTGGAGAGCAGACAGTATGTTTCCCAAACTCTTGAGTAAGGCACTACACCTCCATCTGCTTTGGTTAAGACTTTAGGGTACAGCCAGAATTCAACAATGTACCAAGCAGGACTTCCCTGATCCAGAACATGAGATGAGGTGCCATGAGGAGGGCTGAAGTATTCTGCACACTACACGCTCTACATTAGTCTAAGTAGTTTGGGATCAATACATGAAGGTTTGCGCTAGGCAGGCACCATCACCTTCTCATTGTTCAGCCACGTACGCCGTCATAAGAACGCATCAGTCAGCTCTCAAGACTTTCCGCGAGGCCCTTGGACGCGTTCCAGGATGAGATACACTTTGCAACACATTTTCCATTTCCGACACTGGCCCAATTCCAAATCTTAATGTATTGACTGGAAGTCGTAAAGAAAGAATAACGGTCTGTTTGGGTTTTGGATAGACTGGAGGGGAGCGTGTAACATTTTCTTAGTATACCGTAAGTGTGACAAGCCTTCTATGAACAAGGCAGTGATTTTCCTGTCCATTAGGGTCTATTGTAAAACACATTTTTAGCATGGCTGATAAATCACAGAATCCCGCAAAATCCTGAACATCTCAGTCTTACTCACTTGGTTAGCATAACCAGTACTGAATATGGTCGCGTTCAACCTGGTTCTAAACACACCGCATTGTTGTGGTTCATCCCTACATTTGACACACATGAACAATAATCATTCACTTGTGAATTTAGGAACTCCTATCAAAGATCAGTACCAGGAACTAAGACGGGCAGAAGGGAATTAACAGCACAGTAACAGGACATTTACCCAAAGGATAGAACGTTTGCAGCAGTGCAGCGATAATGAAGGTGACCATAATTGTTTTCGGAGACTTGAGTCTGGGCGAACTTGATGAATGCGCCAGCAAATGTTTCCAACACATTCCATGTTTTCCGGAGCAGGTTTGAGTGGCTTGTTGTGTTCTTTTCCTACAGTAGTTGTTGACGAAAAGGTTATTGGGGGTTGTTAGAAATCAGCTAATGGTCTTCATGAAGTCGCCCTTCATGGTTACTGACAATTTTACGATGTTTCTCAAAAGCTCAATGGCAAATTGGAACTTTTCACATTCGCCCTTCATCTGTGATCAGAAAAACAAGAACCCATCCAAAATGGACACGTCATACTTTATCGATGCCATTGGGAATTTTGGATTAAAGTCCTAAAACGTGACCCAAAAGGGAGAATTCAGCAAATATCCCAAGACTTAAAGTCGGCGAGTATCAAAAGGATTTATGTCACAAGTTTACTTTTTCATTGCCTTAAATCGGTAACAGAGACGAAGCGACAATGAGTTAACTAAGAGGACAACGTGGAATGACCCAGGAAGTAATTGTGATAATTCAATTTACGACGCAGTTGTTCCCCGCCATATCGCATTTCACTTTTCACGGTCACACTGCATTGCAGACATTTAAATGCCTGCATCTAATTTTTACATCTGCCGATTTTCCATTTTATTGTTTTTGACCATTTTTTCTACACGGACAAATGTTACTACCGACTACCGTAGCTATAAGTGCGAGCCGGGAGGACACAGTGCTTAACAGACGGAATGTAAAAAGTTTAGGATCATTTCACACAAAAAAATAAGATCAAGTGCAATCTGTTTTGTAGAAATCTGAACCGGCTTACACAACACGGCGCCTAATAGCCAACACAATTACATAAATATCATTACCTAACTTAATATAGCTTATTGGCCATAGTTATTATGCAATGTCCCCACAAGTGGTCAAGGATAGGCACATAAGCGCATTCATACACTCCCTCTTACATCCCGGAATTCAACACATAGATGAGCTAACAACTGCAAACTCTCTCATTATGTAACTACTATATTCCTCAACAGTTCAAGCCCCACGTTTAGTATGAATTTTTAAAGCCACACATATTCAAGGTCACACGGTCACCCCAAAGTGGACAAAAATAATACCTGGACCTCACATAGAGTACTTCTTATGTGTTGGTATTATGCAAAAATCAATTCCATGCAATTAACGGAATAATCAATATGATATGTTTTGTATGTTCTATAACCCTCACAATAAATGACAAAACTGTACAGTACTTGCTTTGTTGTCCAGTAAAACTGGAGTCAACCTTGTAGTTTTTCCTGTTACATTCACAGATTATCGGCAAAATTTGAAGAAACAAAAGGGCCCGTCACTACTGAGTGACCTTTACCTTTGACCGTCAAAACCCAACTCAAAGTGGACCCAAATTGAATAACGTCACTCAAGGCCATCTTGAAATAATGCGTTCCTGAAAATGGAACGTCGGGACGAACAACCCGCAACGAAATGTCCACAGCTGCCGAGGGCACGGAGGCATTAAAGGGCCACGGAGAGACAGAGCGGACATTTATGAAAACCTCTGGCTACCTGAGGGGAAGATGGAGTGACAAATTGGACATTGCAAAAAAGACAGCGGGACAGAAAATCTTTAGAGCGAGAGCCGAGATTGTGTGTGGCGCTTGTTGAAAAGCTGCCTCGGACAGAAAGGATTGCGAAGTCCTTTAACCTGACGGAGCCTTGCCAATGAGTGCGGCGGTCTGAAGGTTAGGATCAAAATGTCTCTTAGCAAAGTATTGGATGTTGTTTACTTCCAACTCAAACTTCAATTAAAGGGTCATTTAGCTCAAATGGTGAAAAACAACAGATGGGAGCCCAAGCGGATTCTGGACTTTTGACAAAATGAGAGAAAGAGAGCGACGTTTGTGTGTTTCTCAGAATCATCTTTTATTTGCCAGCTATGTCTTAACCCAAGCAAGTTTAGCTTGTTCTTTTACCTTATTCAACTTGCATTCATCAGATTTTTACTCCTGAGGAAACAAAAGAACTTGGATGTCAACGCATTGGCTGCGGAGCAAGCGCAAACTTAAAACAGGCTTCGCCAATTCCTCATCTGCTTCGGCCAAAGTGTTAAGGCGGGGTGTGTCTACAATAACTCAGGAAACCTAAGCAGTGAACAGTTAGCGCCACCTCTAGACGCGCTGCATTATTGATGGGAACCGGGCATAAAACCAGGCACAAATAGAAATTGCTAATGACGCCCACCACCTCCGATTGTTATTCAAAAGTAACAATTCTCTATCGACCAATCAGCAGGGAGCAGCTCCAATACAAATGAAGGCTTCCGCTGAAATCGACCAGGTAGTCCAGATAAAAACCCTGCTCGGTGGTCCTTGCTTTACAACACCATTCCCAAGATTTTGTAGGTACATCTAAAAGTAGCGTAGTCACAATGGTATTTGTATGAAAAACAGTAACAGTAGGTCTACGGCTGCTGTTTGGACCATAAACCCTCGTATGTCAGGACCATCCTGAACCGAGGACTCGCTGGTTTGGAAAGACAGCTGTCTCAGCAACTTTCAATGTATTCCCGTACACCGATGCTCATTCCTCTAATATATCGCAATCACCAGGCAGAAGCGATGATTTACCATTTCCGTATTCACGGCAGAGCCTGCGAGTGGTAAATAATTCATTTTGTCTCTCAGCGGCGGGAATGTCGCAGGAATATCTCAGACGCACGAAAACCGGTCACGCCGTTTCATGTCCACGCATTTCGGACACGTCTTACTCTGGCATTATATTCTCCTCCGCAGTTTTTAATCAATCGGCTTGCGCAGAAACGACACGACGAACGCCCACCAGCCCTGCAGCGCACCCGTGTGAACTCCCTCGCCGCTGGATGCTCGCCATCTTTGTGACAGCAGCTGGTGGATGTCGTGCGGAGCCATTACAGCAATGAGGACCACTGCCACTGACACCCCGAGTGGAATAATATAGTCTGTGCGTGTTTGCACATGCCTGGATGCGTCGTCTGCTGTGGTTCCTTATTGCCGTATTTAGTTGGACCACATTTTGCATGTCGATATATGCTGCACCGTCACAAAAAATATGAAAACTGTTCAGTCAAAACTAAGAAATAGCACCAACCCAATAAAAGTTATAAACCAAACTTAATAATTATGAATAAACTGCTTGGAAAATGAATGGAGGGGTTACAGAAATGGTTGGGGAAGCAGAACTTTGCTCATTTACCAAGGTTACTGTTCTGCTCTGAAATATGTTAAAAGTATCTGTAAGCGATCAAATATTACAGGAACAAAGCGGACACCAACAATTTTGTTTATAAGTGACATTTTGAGGTCATGATAATCATGAAATAAATTGTTTGTATTGAATCATATCAACTTCTTACCGGGAATTTTACTTGCAAATGTATTTTTCAAACCCAAACGATCTTAAGGACGATGTTTGTGTATCCTAACTCTCCTTCAATAGAGAAGATGGGGCGAGATCCGTTGAAATAAGTAAATGGCTGCTACAGTAAACGTTCGGATTCCAGCTAACGAATATGAATGTCCATGGCACTGACTTGAGTTCATCTACAATACCAAAGGAGTGCTTTGATTACCATAAACCTGTCCTTATTTGCTAACTGTCATACCTTAGCTTTCAGAAAAAAAAAAACATCAAAATAAGTTCTGCTTCATCGTATCAATTAATTACGGACACTGTTACATCAGCTTTTACGCATCTGAGCGCAGGATCATTGACGTCTGCTCGACTTCATTAGCTATCTTAGCGATTACCATCGCTAATGAAGGAGCAACTGCGTAGAGAGAATCAGTTCCAGTACATATCATCACCACGGTTGTTTCGCAACGTAACCTCTCAGGTGGAAGTGCTGGTGGCGAAATCCCCTCAAGAGGATCTCAATTAGTTCAAGAGGATCATGGACAGCGTGGGGTCTTCGCCGCCAAGGGGTGCTTGGTGATTTTAGCGAAGCCGGCGGGATTGCGCCTTATTAAACGCTTGCAAGTGAACCAAGCTAACAGCTAATTGTGGCGCCCGTAGCGCGCAAACGTCTTTAAACTCACGGCAACACTAATGGACTTATCAGCAGGCTTCACTATTACTACAGTTAACAGAGCAAAACGTGTTGCTGACGGCGGCTTCGCATTAGTTCCACCGCGTTAGACACAAATAAGCGTGCGTCCCTCTCGCTACTCACCTACAGGATCGCAAAGCATGTCCGTTCACAGCAAAATGACGAAAACAAGCAGAGCATTGTCCCGTTTGTTCACAAGACGATCGCGTGAACGTTCAAACACGTCTGTCTTTTCATGCTCTTGACCAGAAATTCGGAACTACTGGAGGTTTGCGGTTTCAACGGCAACCCACAAAACCTTTCTGGCAAATCGCCCCAAAGGTCTGCCCAATGTCAAGTCTGAATGGGACCATTTTCTGGAAACATGACGGTCTTGTCGTGCCAGATTTCATGAATACCGTGAACGGGCAAAAACCGCTACTTTCCACCACCAGACCACAGTAGTGACCCGTTAGCCATAGTGTACCAAGCAGACGGGATAGAAACGTTTCCCATTCTGTGGTGATCATGGCTTTGCAAAAAAAAAAAAGTTAATGAAAAATCTAGACACACCCTTTAAGACCCTAAAATGAACAAGGCTAACAAAATTTGCTAATGCTTACATAGTTGACGGAAAACTAATTTTTTAAAATTGTAACTTTATTGGTCCATCTGAACAAAATAAAATCATAGGTTTGCAGTGTAGCTCTAGTGATGTACTTTTTCCATTTCTATGATTCGAGGAATGACAAAACTCCAATTTCAATGCTATTACGTTTTGGGTTTTATACACGGGGTCCTGAGTTTAGGAAAGCGTTCCGTTCCTCCCGTGGTGACATCATGTTTGTACTCCGTGATGTCCTAAAGTCGAAATCAGAATCAGAATAAGCTTTAGCGGCAAAGTATGGAACAACACACAAGGAATTTGTCTCCGGCAGTCGGTACGACATTCATGTTGAGTACTGAGAAGAAGAACTAACAAATAAACAAGAACGAAGAACAACAGACATTCAATTAATAGGAAACTATTCGTTCTCGCTAACCTACGCTAACAGATCAGTAAATCCACAATTACAGTAACTATTCGTAAGAAAAACACTTCTGGCCCAAACATATATCAAATGAAAAACCACAAGAACTTCGGTAACAGAGTGCGTCTTCATGTGTCGGTACTTCTTACTACTTTTCTCCTTTACAAGCTCGAAACCCACAAAGTAGTTACTGTGTGCAAGCTTTTGATGGGTTACACTGCCATAGCTGAACAAAATCCCATCAAATTCTCGAAACAATGGGATTTTTGTTAGTCACTATGAGACACTTTAGAGGTTGTGACTTAAGAATGTTACGTCACACAATCTTCGTCAATTTTCATGCATTTACGCGCATTTAAATAACACGCAAAGTCCACATTCCGACGCACAATAAGCCTTCAATTTCACCATTCAGGGTATCCTGTCTCATACCAATCCAAATCTAGGATTACAACCTTTCCCTTAGGCTTCACCTTGAGCTTGAGGTTTTTCCCAGACTACCCTGAAGCACAAGTTCAAAGACGCCACGGCTTTCTCTGATGTGATGCTTCAAAACGTTTGATACTGCACTATATAAGTCGGACATACGCTGTGAGTTAAGTTAGTTTCAAGGCTGAAAGTTCGGTCCCTTGGGACAGAGAAACTCGAAGGCCACCGGTCATGCTCGCTACGCAAGGGGACCGGACCGATAAAATCATGCTAGGTCACGGTTTGACGTCAGCGTTTGCGTTAGCATTCCAAGCCCACAGACGACTGAAACATCTTGTTTTTGACCGTCGACAACAGTTTGAAACGCTTGCTTCCGACACCTACGGGACTAAGGTGAAAGAGTAATGGCAAGCTCGCATAATCGGGCCGAGAGTTTCAAAATTCAGAGGAGCTTTTCCATCACAGTACAAAGATAATAAAATGGATATAAGATTCTGTAATGCCAAGCTTTAAAGTTAGCATTTCTACCATTCTGAGTCCAGAGACGGGTGCTTCTTAATAGTCGTTTTTGATGGTCGACCTCTGTTTGAAACACTTGCGCCAGACACCAGGATTACTTAAGTCAGGTAGACACCTACCGACAACCAGGATAAATTTGAGTACTTTGTCTCAACGTCCGATAGAATTTACTAAAGGCCTGATTCTCAGATGTCTCTAAAGGCTTATCCTGAGCAATTATCCTGAGGTTTAGGCTTTTGTTGAGCGTGATTTTTCCTCCCCGTTCTGCTCGGAAATCGGTTCAGGCCAGCAATCATAAATGTTAAACCTGTTCAATACTCCCCATCAAAAATCCTGACGGCAATTACGGAAATGTTTGTTGATGATGGACGTGATAACAAACGGGACAATAAGCAAATTCGGATGTGACCTGAAGCCGACAGTGTTCATGACTGCGAACAAAGAACAGAAACGAGCTAACAGTTGGGCTACCTTCTACTTATTTATTATGTCTCCTACTCTTTGTTCTTACTAGTTCGTTCCAGTAATCTGAATGGCCCGTGGCACCTCATTGCCTCTCACGGATCAATCTTGACACTACAACAGATCTCTAGTTTGGGGAAGGAGACTCACCTTTGTCCACTGAGGCATGCTGAAATGTGTGGTGTGCTGTGTTTCTCAGTTTGAGCAGTGAGAACCACCGATGGCATTTTTTTCCCGCACGTTTAGAAAATCAGTTAATCGGTAAAGAAAACAAAAAATAACAGTTACATCTCTTCGCGCTACCGCCCAAATGTGAACACGTCAATCATTAACTCTGACTTGTGCGGAGAAAACCTTAAATAAATTGTAGGGCGTACACTCAGCTTCAAAGTGGGCAATTCGGCACCCAGTAGAGTTTTTAAACGCCACAATGGAGCAAAACAGAGTGAGGCTAACTCGGAAATGTAATAAAGCCGTTCAAATCCATCCCGTCTTGACATTTCTGCGAGAGGCTTATACGGACAAGGCGTTGCAGCAGGCCAGGTTTCCTCTTTCCTATAAACGGATGAGATGGCTGTTGTTCTCAAACATCGCTCCCCGTGTTTGCACACAAACTCACCTCGCTCCGACCCAGCCCCGCCGCCAACCCCCTCACCCGCCCCCCCCCTGCTGTCTAGCCTGGCACCGCTTGCCGGTGCCGACGCAGATGGCACCGGGAGACGGACGCCAAACGGACAACGCCGGCCGTTGGCTCCTGCGACGAAACGTCGGATCTAATCTCCCTCGTACGCGTACGTCACGTGTTTATTGCTGAATCACACGTGTCGGATCACGTCCTTTCATCACATTTCTGCAGATTTATCAGCACATCGCTTAAAGCGTATCGCCCCTTTATTTCTCGCTTGTTTACACGCCTATTAACCTCAGGGACGTGAACCCCCCCCCCCCCCCAGTCACATATTCATCCACATCTCCGTCTTTTGCAGTGACAAACTATCGCCTGCTTGACTCTTGACAAGATTTCAGAAAAACCTTTTATGTCTCTGCATTGATCTGAGCGATCCAGGGCCATTTTTTTTTTTTTGAGGGGGGGGGGGTCGATAGTAATCATAACACTTACCAGCTGCATGCCACAGATGAAGGCCAAGGTACACCTGCCGCTGCAGCACCCCATGGCGTCCTCCGCACCCCGTCTGGTCCCGGATCTCCCGGCGGATCTGTTAATTTGCGATTCGGGCCAAGTAGAGGCGCTCACTGCCGGGGGCTTCAGGGGTTGGGACCCTGGAGCTCACGTTGGAAGATGGGTCAAGCAGCAATAAATGATACTAGTGTACTTTAGGAAAGCACTTTCTCTAACGGTTTTTTGGGGGGTGGGTGGTATAGAGGGGATTCATTAATTAATTCGTATCATGAGTACAGGAAAGGGGCTTAACATGAATAAAGGTTAAGTCCCGGAGACAATAATCATATTGAAAAAAAAAGTTATATATTAAAAATTGTGCTCCAGTCCAATTAACAACAATCTGGATAATTCCACTTGACTCAAACCCGGAAGTGTCGAATATGCATCAAAAAGTGTTTTAAAAAAAAAAAAAGTCTCCTCACAGGAAAAGCGGAGAGGATGAGACCACGTCCTCCAGGGTCGTCGGGCCCAAAAGCCGACCGGCGACGAACCCGAAGTGGAAATTCAGGTCCAATTCCCCAATTCACGTCCGCCTGCCCCGGCTGCCGCGTCTCCTCCTCGCCGGGGTCATGTCGCCCTCAGCTCCGCCGCACAGGTGCTCCTCCTGCGGGGCCGTCACGGCACAAAAAGGTCCGCACCGGAGCGCTCGCGTTCGTCGGCGGTTCCGCTTCAGCAAGACTCCATTGAGGGGGGATGTTTTCACCGCAAAGTGTGACGTCTCGCCGGCTTCGCGGCAGACAATGGGGACCAAGATGGATCAGCCGAGGGACGAGAGGCAGCCCGCGAAGACCCGTCGCGCGCCCGCCGTCCGCCGAGACTCACACAGAGCGGGAACGCACAGCTTCCGGCTGGACCTTTCAAAGTAATAACTTGTTCCGGCTGCAGTACCATTCCCTCGCTGAGGTGAGCTTTATTTCGAAAGGTAAAATCGGAATTGTCGCGTATCCTACATCGCTTTTGATGGACACAATCTATTTATGGCTGTACTCGTTTCGCGACATTAAAATTGAAGTTTTGTTCTCCGTTATCCATGTTGACCCATCGAGTGTACAAATCAATAGGCCACTAAGACCAAGACCCTGCCAATCTTCCTCTTTTCCTTTCGGCTTGTCCCAATTAGGGCTGATGAAAACCTGCAAATTGAGAATTATAAAACTGAATTGTGGAGAAAATGTTTTGTTTTATTTTGTTTTTTCCTGTGGCAAAAAACAGGGCACAATCAGACGGTGTGGGCGGGGGAGGGGGGGGAGTGGTATTCCTATTTAACAGCCAACACAGTGTGGATTGGGCCCTCAGGCTGTCACGCCGGCTTTCGAGCGCCTCGTTGTCAGCCATGAGTGCATGCGCAACGGGAAAAAACTGGAAGCGCGAGGCTTTTAAAAATTCTAATCTCCGAGGTGATAGCCAACGTGTATGCAGGGCCTTTGTGCGTCCGTCCAATAATGAAGTAAGTGCAATATGACTTTGGGTTACATTTTATTTTGAAGGCGAGCCCGCTGGATGCTTTTACTGCTCGGGTCCGACTCGAAGCGGCCGATGTTCCGCTCGGCGGGGTCCTTTTCATTCCCTGCGGCGGCTGCGGTGCGCAGCTGCCGCATGACGCGGCCTTCGAGCATCCTCATCAACATTAGACGGCCCCTCCCCTCTCGCGCCGTCGCCCTATCGGCAGGGCGCCCTCTCTTTGAGTTGTCGCCATCATAATTTGTCCTAATTCCTCATTCGCTTCATTAACGTTTCTGCTAAGCAGCTATTGATGTTGAATACTTAATAGAGGCTGCTTAATGAATTCATATCCTCCGTTGAAATTGCTCTACAACTAGCCATCAATTATGCCGCCGAGAGGGCGAGGGAGCGTGATTATCTCATTTCTGTCACTCGGTGGAGCGCGACGTCGTCTCCGGAGAGTGGAATGTCGCAAAATCGGTCAAATTTGAGGATTTTCCGGCCGTATTCCTCCAAATGTCGAACAAAACACAACAACACGTGACCTCACCAAATCTTTCACAAGGCACCGTCATTAAACACAATCTTCCAAATTGACATTTCTGTTCCCAGGTTGAGTATTTTAGCTTTTGTTTTAATCTTACTGAGCTTTATCTGAAACGACTGTCATGCTTGTACGACATTTAAGTGTGTTATTACTTAAAACGTGGCGTGTACAGTTAATAAATGGCTCGGTTGTTGAGGCTATCTCTGCGTTTCGCCGTCGCCATCAATCTTTGTCCAAACCCGCCCCTCCCTCCCACGTACACACAAAGAGACACACTCACCGCACACGGTGAAAGGGGAGTTTAATTATGCCGCTAATCTTGATTGACAGCGGCGTACATAAAGGCTGATTCCCGCAGGCTGTGTGTCAAAGCGACCGCGCCTTCACGCATTGCTATTTGTCATCCCTCCGTATTTTTTTTTATGTATCTCTGCCGTCCCTTCCGCTGCCTCTCGTTCTTCCTTGTTCGGGTACTAACTCCAGCCTTGGAGCGATTCCGCCTGTACTTGAGGTGCTTTTTGGTGTCAGATGGGAAAGGATCTCGTATCCACCGGGACGCTGAGGGCGAAGCACCCCGGTGGTAGTTTGATGGTGACTGGGGGGGCAGGTTCGTCTGGCGGAACTTGATTGTCAGTGGGATTGAAATAGCCACGAAGGACGGTATTCTCCTTTTGGTGCTCAAGTCTGTGTTTTCGCAGTTTTTGAGCGTGCAAACGCCAAAGAGGTGCGAGTGAATAAATTCAAAGGCTGACTATAAATCATAGAGCACCGAGTGTTCCTGAGACTTGTGAATGTGGTTGAAATTCAGGAGAAAAAAACAGAAAACAGGACACTGTCACGACCCATCGGTACGGAGGAGGACCCAAATGCAGGACTCCGGAGATGCAGAGGCAGTTTGGGAAAAGTGTTTATTCGGTCCGAAGTCGGGGATCAGGCAGACAGTCAAGTGGGGAAGCGGTAGTCAGGACGTGGGCCGCAGAGAGCAGGTCCGCGGGCAGGCAAGGGTTGGTACACGGAAGATCGATCAGAGAAGGCAGGAGTATCAAAGACGTCAGGCTTACGGGGTCGGTCGGAGGACAGGCGCAGGTTGGTACACAAGGGTTGACGATCAAGAGTACGGGAGTGCAGGAACGGGGCGTGAGTTGCGACGATCTGGCCAAGACCAGTCGTCCCCTGGGTCCTATAAATACCGGGGTGAATAACCGAGGATGAGGCGCAGGTGTGCGCCTCCTGATCAGCGCTGTTGTGCTGGGACCCGCCCAGCCAGGGCTAGACCGGCAGGACCATGACAGACACACCTTCCCATAAATCGGAAAATACCTTCAATAGCGACCAGCCGAAATGCCGTCAACCAGTTTGTTTGCATGCACTGCTGCGGCTAACAACGTAGCAAAGGAGAGCAGTTTTTCAATTTTTGTATGAAATAAATCCAATGCATGTTTCAAAGGCCATCGATAAAACAAGCGTGCGTCTTTACCGCAGCTCATCAGTGCTCAACTTTTCCTTGCTCCACAGGCCGGGTGCGTCACTTCATGACGTATTTTGACAAACGGCACAGAAGCAAATATAAAATGATTAATAAGTATCTAGCACTCCATTGCCACATTATGATTATTGTAGTTGTTGACTGTCAAAGAAAAATGCCCAGGTTTTATTTTTTGACTCCGAGACTCCGGCAACCGACAGATTTTTCTGTGCATTGTTTTGGATTCATGATATTGAGGGCCTCGGAGTGTTTTACATCCAAATATATCTCCTGTGATTACGGCTTTACGACCGCGTTAGCGTAGGTTAGTGATGAACTACAGTACTTTAGTTCAGTTAAGGCTGCAGTGCCGTGAAGAAAAACCACGCACCTGCAAACTCTCCTGGCATCGGAGGTCGACTGAGACGGGAAGTGACAAAGACGCGGGCCGACATCGACTTCTTCTGGATTGCAGGTGCATCTTTATTACTTTATCTGTCTCGAGCAGATGTCACCAGACGCGTGCCGCTGCCAGCCGATTCCGCGACGCCGCCGAACACACACAAACGCACGCAGCCGCAACCGCTCTCACGTGCCGGCTTCACCTTGTTGTCCTATCTTGACAGTGATCCAGCTGCACGGCCCGGCGAGAGGAAATAGCCTGGCGTGAATGTGCAATATGCGCGTGAGCCAGTCAAGTGGAAGATCTAGTGTTTACACCTGCCGAAATTGAGGACGGAATTTAGATAAGGCGGGAGAGAGCGATAGTGGGATGCGAGAGAGAGGGGCGAAAACGTCTGTGCGGATGCTCGCATTGAAAACACTTCATCAACAATTGAAAGAAGTCGTAACTAACGCTCCGAAGTTGGAACGCGAGCTATTCCGTCACGAATTGAATCGATTAAATGTCGATTTTTAAAGGGGAATTCCGGCGGTTTGGATTAACAATGTATCCGGTAGGTCACGTTTTATGTACTATATCTTGAAAACGTGACGTTAATCCTCTCGTTTAATGGTGTTTTGAGAATATTTTCATCGGCAACTACGAATTTTCATGGGCGTCGCCATTTCGGCAAGTCACATGACCTGCATGCGCGGATGTGACGTGTAAAGTGCACCGACAAAGGCTCGCTTACTGATGGCTAGCGCTGATTTCTTGGATTTATCCTCATCTAGTGAAGAAATAGCAGTATCGGTTGATCGGGAAGACGGAGGAATATCTCCATACAGATTTGAATCTGTGGCCGTAAATAACGTTGAATATTCGGAAGGCTCTTCGGACGGGAATGAGGGCCGCAAGCTAGCGATGAGGATAAATCCGCGCTGGCCATAATTGTGTCCCAACGTAAGTGAGCCTTTGTCGGAGCGCGTAGGTCATGTGACTCGCCAAAATGGCGGCGCCCATGAAAATTCGCAATTTCCGATAAAAATCTTCTGTTCTCAAACACCATTAAATGAGAGAGGATTAACATCACATTTTCAAGATAGAGTACATATGACGTGACCTTTTTATTTCAAACCACCGGAATTAGCCTTTAAAGGTTTTTATGGAATGTAATTGAGCTTCGAAGGGTAAAATTGGAAAAATTGGGTAAAATGACATGTATACACGTGGAAAAGGTTGTTGGTCTGCTTGCTTCCGTTAAAGAAGAACTCACAAAGTTCACGTAAATAAGTTAAAACTGGTGGAACCATGCCGTGCAACCTGTGCCGTACTGACGAGCCACAAAGTTGTGTTCTGGGGGTGCTTTGCTACATCCGGAACGGTGTGTCTTGAATCTTAATTTTATCTTCTAAATTCAACACACTATAGAAAAACAGAGTGGCAAGCACACCTGCCAAATTTTAATGATTTAAAAAAGAAAATCACATAAATGAGATTGCAAAATGGTATCTTCGGATAACGTATTTTTGTAACTTGTCAGGTTACAATGCAATTTTGTGGCAATCAAACCATCAGCAAAATGTGCTGCCGGGGTCAGAAGACTTCGTCTCCGGGTCTTGGATGTGATTCGTGAGCCAGGCCAGAAGTGCGCGAAGTCCTGTCCTGTCCTGGCCTTTAATGTTAGTAGTCAGGAACATTGACATGTGGTTTAAAAATATGCTTTTATCCCTTCTTCCCTCCGCAATGTAATAACAACGTATTTCTCAATCTGGTCTGCATGCCATGTATCATAGCTTATTTCGGTTTTATTGATGGTCTTTGTCTGGCGAAGCCTTTTTTCCCCCGCTAATAAATTGCTCGCGAGCGTGCGGCCGCATGTATTCCGTCATGTGTGTTGGTGCCCCGAGGCAGAGTTGCAAGTGCTATTAGACCAGGATATTGCCGTCGTCGCTCATGGCGGCTCAATGCCGTTCAGTCCATTTGTCATTTTTATCAAGAGGCGAGACAAAATGTAAATCACATCAAGAACCAGTCGCAGAAGGCACCCCGGGGTCAACTTCCACCAGGTACGCGTTTACGTGTAATTGCGCGTTTGCAGTTGATAAATAGGTTGCAACTGAATCATCATTTGGAGACAGGAGCTCATTTTTGATGCCGTCACTCAATCCCTTGCGTCTTTTATTAAATGTCACCGGGGAACAATTTTACCCTCCAACCAGAAACTCATCAGGGTGGCACGTCGACTTGCAAAATGGCAAAACCAGACGGCTCTTTCATTTCCAGTCGGCGCTCCGGGCCGCACAAACCTAAGGAGACCGAGCATCAAACCCAAGTCACGATCGCCCTTATCGGAAGCACGCCGGGAATCTCGTTAGGAACGCCAGCCGCGTGGACGTCCATAATATTTCAGACAAGGTTGACGTGGGACAAATTCAGGAAACGTCTTGTCTCGAGCGCTCGGATTAGGACTCAAATATCTGCATCCTCGTGAATCGGTTTATTGCCACCATTGACAGGAGGACACTCTGTCACGACCAGAACGTGGGTCGGACCCAAATCCACGACTCGGGAGACGTTGAGGCGTATTTATTCAGTCCAGTGTCGGGGATCAGGCAGGCAGCGTTTAACAAAGACGTCAGGCGTAAGAGGCAGGTCAGTGGACAGGCAGGGGGTCGGTGCATGGGAGATCAGGAACGGGATCACGAGAGTGCGGGAACCGGGCATGAAGCAACGATCTGGCAAAGGCCAGACCGGACGTGTAGTTCTAGGCCAGGACGGGGACCGGCAGAGCCGTGACACATGCGGATATGGTCATGTTTTGTGGAATTCCACTGGTCACAACGCAAAGATTTCTTGTGTGTGCAGAAGCCAAGACACAGTTGTAGTATTAATATTCACATATTTGAGTTTGAATTTGAAGGCAACCTGTACGATGGCCGTTTAAACGGCAACGAGAGCAATGCGGCGGCAAGACCGCGCGAGGCGGGGAAAGGCGTTTGAGCGGGAGATGGATGGAGCGAGGTTTCGGGGGACGGGAGAAAATCATCAGCCCGCCATCTGTTTGAGGAGGAAAGGTGACGGAGAAAACAATTACACAACAGATGGGCGCAGCGCGGTGGCACCGAGAAGGCGAAGGGCGAGGAGAAAAGAGGTGGAAAGAGACGGAGGGGGCCACGGGGAAACGGGAAGGACAAGTTCGGGTACTGATCGGTTGGAAATGCATGAGGTGTCTGGCGCCTCTTTGTAACGGCACAAGCAAGCGAAGGCATCGCCTCCCCACACGCCGCATTTTTAAAAAAATGCTCATCGTCGTCTGTTGTGCCTCAATAATTCCGACGCCCGGTCAGTGAGGAATTCAGTCACTTCGCAGGGATAACGCGCGGGAATCAAACAAATACTCGGCTTAAATCCACCTGACTTGAAAAATGTGGGTTTCCCGGTCCTGTGCGCAACTGAGACCGAAACTGAGCTACGAGCAGAACCGGCTCAAAGGAGGAATGTCATCAGAACTGGCCTATCAGTCAGTCAGTCCGTGAAAGACTTTGGTTTTTCCCTGACACTCGTATACCCCCCACATTTGATTTTCACCCGTCCCATGCCGACGGCGGAGCCCTGCCGTCAGTTCTACCATGCGGCAATTAATTGACGCTTCCGCAAGTGGCCGAGGAATGTGGTGATTGACAAACGTTGAAAAGATGGAAATACACGTACCATATTTTCCATACTATAAGGCACACCTTCAATGAATGGCCTATTTTTATTATGTATAAGGCTCACCGCATTATAAGGTGTATAGAATCGACGCTACACTAGAGGCTGGGGTTACGTTATGCATCCATTATGTACCGCCTCTCTAGTATAAAATACTTTGACGAGGTAGCCACCTGAGTTCTTTTCTTACTCCAAAGGGTGAAACTAATAAATTAAATTAATGTTAATTACTCTAAATGTCTATTACAATTTTACTCTTTACTTGTGCATTTAATTCTCTATCAAAAGTCTCTGAAATAATATTTCCCCTTATGAGTTAATGTTATCCTAATTTAAATAATAAACTCACCACTTGCAGATAGTCAAATAATAAACCTGGTTATGTAACAAAAAGTGTGAACATGATGGAAAATCAAACATGTATACACAACAGTCAAATAAACAAAGTAAATTTAACGGGTACACAATGCTCACATGCTAAACAAATATGAACATAGCCGGCAAGCAAACAAAATTCAAACTCCAATGTCACTGGGGTGCTTCCCAAGGCAGGAGTGAAGAAAGGTGAAGGTGGTTTTTCCTCTGTCCGGCGTCCTCACGGTCCTCGTCCCTTTTTCCTTCATTGAAGTCCAAACACAGCCTCGCTAGCCGCGTTAGCTCGACGCTGACGCCCTTGTCCTCTCCTTCGTGGTCCCAATACACAGGCCTGGCTAGCTAGCGTTAGCTGGTTGCTAGCGCCCAAGCCAAGTCCCATGCATGCAATTAGCCCCGGTGGTAAAGCCTCAATATTGATCCATATATAAGGCGCACCGGATTATAAGGCGCATCGTCGGCTTTTGAGAAAATTAAAGACTTTTAGTGCGGAAAATACGGTATATGTTTAGTTATGTTCATAACATAAGGGAAGCATAAATGAAATGCTTTGGAGAACTCGGTAGCTTCGGGAGAATCCCATCCATGACAATCAGTCAAACGGCAAAAACTAACCCCGCATTTTCCCGTCATCGAGGCTTCCGATCCTCACAAAGATGTCACCGCCCTTGTTGGCTGCAGGCGGAAGGGCGCACGCCACCGAAAGGGACGTACGAAAGCGCGGCAGCGCACCGTCGAGGCTAAGCAGTTCGTCAGGTTCATTTCCACTCGCATGCTGTCTTTGCTGCTGTCCTTCCATCTGCTTGGCCCCGCCTCCCCCAAAGTGTGCGTCTGTGCGTGTCGCTTGCACCAACACACAGCACGCTTTGGCAAGCAGGCGGCGCACCGCCGTCGCTTTCTGGCTCAAACACGCTGCCGACCTTCCAACAAAATAAGGATTAGAGGCCCCCGAAACCCCACTTTCTTACTCGCTGGACTCTCTTCAAGAGAGGGATTTTGCAAAAAATAGACCCCGACTGTGTTTTTTTTCATTGCCAGTTCTTAAAAAAAAAAAAAAAAGAGAACGAGAGAGTCAGGTCACATTGACACCCAAGCAACACTTTTTTTAAGGCAGACGTCCAAGGCTGCTGGCGCCCTGGATTAAACGGATTTCATGCTAATAAATACATCAACGCCGCAGTTTGACGTAATTATCGGAAACAGCGGCGCGTCGTTCCTGGCCGGTGCGCTCGTCCTTTAAAATAGCACAGCCGTGTGCGCGTGTCTTCGCGTTTACATAGTAATCAAGGCAATAATGCTGACTCCTGGGAGGGCGGAGCTTGCCGGTGGTATGAGTCAGTTATTAATAAGAGCTGGGATCGGATGCGTGGCTCTGCACGGGTGCAAAGTGAGATATAAAACTCAACTGCTAACCGCTTTACCGGATTAGATGCGTTCCTGAGAGGTGAACATTTGCGTCATAGAGAGACCATATATATACATCTATGTATATACTTTAAAAAGTTACAGTCATTCACATTTGAAAAATATGGTCAGTCATGCCCGCAGATATAAATTTGCGGGGGTGTTTTCTGTCTGTAATTATGAGTGTACCCCTTTAAGAGCGGAAGGGGGCGGTGTCAGGTAAACTAGGAAGTAGAAGTAGGCTGAGCAGGAGCTCGTTAGAATCCGTGTTAAAAAAAAAAAAAATGTCAGGCCTGGATCGCGCTGGATCGGTTTTCATGTGCGCTGAGAGCTTGCGACAAGTGCGCAATTGCGCAGTGGCGCAGCTTAGAGGGAACATTGGTCAAGACTACACAAAATAAGCGACATAACAAATTTTACGCGCATGATTTTTCGTGGCCGGCACGGTGGATCAGCTGGATTAGCCCGCCTCCTGCCCGTTGACAGCTGGGATAGGCTCCAGCACTCCCCCGCAACCCTCGTGAGGATAAGTGGTGAAGAAAATGGATGGATGGATGGATGGATGATTTTTCGTGTTTTCGCGCCCGTCAAATCGGAGTGACTAAAGTTTTACAGTTTTACCCTTCCAACACATGAAAAACATTTAAGATCACGATGAGTGAAGTTTTTGCCCCGTGACGCCAAATTCAAACTCGTCTGTACGCAGGGCAAAAAAATTTAACTAAACAAAAAAAAACATGAAAGCAACAAATGTTTCAAAATATTGAGAGATTGGCTGTTTCGCATTGATGGCGCGGATAACGGAGACAGAAGAGGATTTGTTCGGAGGGCGAAGGAGAACGCGGCGGAAGAGGCTCGCCCCAAAGACTTTTGGGTTGCGCGCGAGCACGAGCGCCTTTGTTTTGCGTCTGGTTTCCTTTCCGATCACATCCCGTGCGCCCCGCTTGTCGTCTCCCGGTTAACAGCCTCCGCACGCGCACTCGGCGTGACGCATACCGATACCGAGTGGCCTTTCGGGCCTCGGCTCGGGATGTCTTGGAGCTCGGTGGACTGAACTAAAGTAGGATGTTTTATTGTTTGATAATCGGCTGGGAAAGTGCGCCGGCTCTCCTTTCCTACATGCGAGGGCATAACAGTAACATTACGTTACATTACAGCGCTACGGTGCTGTGGTTGCCTAGCGGTTAGCACATTCGCATCGCAGTCAGAAGAAACGTGTTCAAATGGCTCTCAGAATGAAATCAAATCCTTTCGGCTCGCGAAACAATGGCTAGCCGCGCAAAACGGCCGCTAAAATGTCATTGTGGCCTTTTTGAAGGTCACTGCTCACCTGGAGGAAAAAGTCTCGTTGGTCAGGAACTGCTTGCAGGGGGACTTTGATATGTTCGTTGCGTCGCGGTGGTTGGGGAATACAAAAGTTATTTATTTTCGATAGCTTTCAATATGCTAGCGTACAAGAAATGGACCGAGTTTTACAGTCACATTGATTTCCGTGGAGTAAACGATTGTAGATAGATAGATAGATAGATAGATAGATAGATAGATAGATAGATAGATAGATAGATAGATAGATAGATAGATAGATAGATAGATAGATAGATAGATAGATAGATAGATAGATAGATAGATAGATAGATAGATCAAAATCTCTTTTGTTGTGCCTCTCCTGCAACATTTCCGACAACGCCGGCCCCCACGGAAACATAATTACGCGGACAGACTGATGACGTGACCCCGCCCGACCCCCCCTTCTCCGCGCGCCCTACATTCCGAGATCAGTCCGGCGCTAACCCCGGCAGCTGCCGCGTCCTCTTATTATAGCCCGCGCGGCGCAGGCTCCCGAGGCAAAAACCGGGGGTCAGGTTACCCCTCCGGTTCTCGCATGTACTGTGTGTACACAGATAGACCCGAAGTCTGAAAGTGGCTCTCCGAGACAGAGCCAGGGCAGGACTGTCAAGCTCAACTTAGCTTTTTTTTTTTCGACTCCTGTCAATATTGTTGCCTGCGCTCGAGTGTGGGCATCAGTTCTTCGTCAGGATGATGTTGGTATTTGTGAATTGATTCCATAAAACTCAGACTGTTGCTGGCGTGAGGTTTCTTTTTTTCCGCTCAGAACAAGAGCCCAATTGACCTTTTGTGAGCCGTCGCTCCCGCATTTACATCAGTTGGTCTCTAAAGCCGACAGCATTGGTGGTGTGCAAGTGCGTAATTGCGCCGCATTGACCTTAAAGGGGAAGCCCACTCATTGAAAATAACAACGTATCACATAGGTCATGTCATTGGTACTGTAACTTTAAAATAAAGATTTTCATCAGATATCATGTAAGGATGTTTATATCAGCAATTTTTGAATGTTCCCGGTCGCCGACATTTGTGACATGTGACATGTCATGTGCTTGGTTACGTTCCTACACAGTTATCGTCAGCGATTTCTCGGATTTATCCTCATCTGATGAAGAAAGAGAAGTATCGGTTGATCGGGAAGACGGAGGAATACGTCCATACAGATTTGAACCTGTGGCTGTAAATAATGTTGAATTTTCGGATGGTTGTTCGGACGAAAATGATGCAGAGTCTGAAGAGCGAGCTCCGCCGTAGCTTGGCTAACGGCCTCCGTCGCCGCCAAAGCTCGGATCGTGGCCTCCGCCGCCGCCGAAGCTCGGCTAACGGCCTCCCTGGCCGCCGAAACTCAGCTAACGGCCTCCGCCGCAGCTCGCTCGTCAGACTCTGCGTCATTCCCGTCCGAAAAACCATCAGTCAGTGACCGGGAACATTCAAAATTGCCGATATAAACACCCTTAAATGATATCTGATGAAAATCTATAATTTAAAGTTACAGTACCAATGACATGACCTATCTGATGCATTATTTTAGTGGACTTCCCCTTTAAAATAAAATAAGTCGTGATGACGCGTGATTGTAAAGCAGAATCTTATACAGCGCTTTTATCGCCATTAAAAACACATGGCAGAGATCTATATTTTTTTTTAGGAGGCTGCACCAGATTAATGGCAAGATGATCGTTTGAATGGATGCCCCCCCCCCCCCCACCTTCCGGAATGAAGATGGTCTCTTCCAACGTTCTTGAGTCTTTCTCCACGAACCAGGAAGTTGCCATCCTTGTTCTACCCCCAAAACACATTCAAACGCAAATCACAGCTGATGAAATTTCCATTTTTGCCATTTGACCTTTCGGCTTGTCCCGTCAGGGCTCGCCACAACGCGTCATCTTCGATATTTGTCTGGCACAGTTTCACGCCGGATGCCCTACTTGACGCAACGCCTCAGCATTTAGCCGGGGAGAGAAGCTTACAGTGCTCGGTATTCCCAAGCGGTCTCCCAGGACCGAACTCGGTTAGCTTCCGAGATCTGACGAGATCGGGCGTTCTCGGGGTCGCATGGCCGCAAACTTGCCATTTGGAAAAAAACGAAGAACATAAACAAAGGTTGCTAACGCTTCAACCTTGGCGGACGGTGTAAGGTCGATGGCTTTCTTTCTTTATCTATGTTCTTTCCATCCCTTCATCATTGCCCTCTTTTTGGCTTGCTTCGCTTCCCCTTCTGCCTCTCTCTCTCGCTTTTAATCTCTATTTTGGACCTCAGAGAGGGAGGGAGGGAGAGGTTGCGGGGTGGGGGGGCTGACTGAAAGGGTGACCCCTCTTCTTGTCTCGCTTCGAGTTCCGCTACAAAGTGAAGTTAACCACCTCGGACCGGACTCCGAGCGAAAAGTTGGACCAAAACTTTGCAAACTATCCACAAGAATCAAAGAAGGATGAAGGTTGCGGTTTATTTTTAGAAACAGCTGCGATCCGGCCAGCTTCCAAAGTTTTTATATTTTCATTTTTTTTTTTTTTTTTTTTTTGAAAGCTGCTGGGCTAGCTTTACTTTCCGGATTTAATGAATGACTTCCACGCCGGTGTCTATGGTAACAGCGCACTGGCCAAGTGACTGATGGTTATCGCGGAACGCCAAGCAAGCTCCAAGTCCAAGGTACTGCTTGAAAAAACAAAAAAAAACGAGGACTAAAGTAAAATCCATTTCCCTCCGGGCGATTTTTGGCAATAATGATCCGCTAGCGATGTTCCAAACGTTATTCCCACCGCGCGAGATCTCACTTGGAGCGTTTAGAATTGAGCTGGCAGAAATGGGAAAGAGACAACGCGGAAATATATGAACTGGAAAACTGCACTTGAATGATGCTCAAGGAAATTCACTTAGCGGCATTATTCTTATTATTTTTTGTTGTTGTCGGTATTCAAGCAAAAGTATTGAACAGCACGCTTGCCAAAGCCGTTTGAATTTGAATAGGAGGAGGAGTGGTCTTAATATTCTCATAAACTGGAAGAAATCCCTTTGTGTAATTTTGCATCGTGCAACGTGACATGTACAGCACGGGTGTCAAACTCAAGGCCTGGGGGGCAAATCCGGCCTGCAATGTGATTTTATGTGGCCCGCAAAGGCAACTCATTTCTGTCAACTTCTATGATTCTTGTAAAAATTATTACAAAAATGTTATATTGTCATGCATCCTAAATAATAATGTTGAGATATAAGTAATTTTGCGTTAACAAAAGTAAACAATAGTTGAAAAACCTATTCGCCTTGATTTCCGATTCCAAAATTATTTCATAAATTTCATGTGTAAATATGAAGGGATGGTGGATCAGCTGTGAAGTGTTGGCCTCACAGTTCCGAGGTCCACGGTTCAAAATGTAGAAAGCAAGTTAAGGAAGGAAATCCTCACGAATGTCAAAGGACAAACTTTGAGAAACTGCGCTACCGATAGTCCGAAATAGCTCGTCCCGACAAATGGCCGACGCTCAGCGGTTGTTGGGTCGACAGGTGCTCGGCGTCATCTGCTCGTGTAAGACCTCACATTGGCGTTCGTGGGGGAATGCGACTGAGTCTTGCCGCAAAGAGCAACTCCCCCGACCCTTAAAAAATGGACTCTTCTTCCGCAAAAGGGCTTTATAATTGTGCATATGTGCCACAAGATGGCAGCAAAGCACATAAAACGGACAGGACCATTGCATCTAGCATATACACAATCAGGATCCCATGATACATAAATGAGCGTGTGCAGCGGGTTAATTATTAATATTTCACACAGACAAAGCAGCACCACGTGAAGCTCATTAGCTAGCGCACGCGGCTAAATAACTCAACAGTACATCAAACAAACAAATAAGTGCACGAGCGCTTTACACAAAACATATTAAGTCATTAAACTCATCTTTTGGCATTGCAGATTCGAACAGCAAAGCAGACGACAAAGTTTATTTGTAGCTTCATCGGGAGAGAAGCAGAATCGAGTTCTTAGTTTTTCCAAAAATCTAAAAAAAAAACGCGCTAATTGCAGGCAGGTGTCGACCGCAGCGCTCGGGCCGATGAATCGCGGTGACGTCAAAACGGCGGAGGGCCTTTTCCTCCCGATCCGTCGCCGCGTCGTGACGCCCTCACCTGCGGCGGGTCGATCACGTCGGCCGGTCGCGCTGCCGCTAAATCAATGCGCGGCTTTTGTAGCCGACGCACACGCGCGCCTCGGCGCTGTGCAAGCACGCTAAATTGACGTGGGGATTTGTTATCAATGCGGCAACATAAAAGGTCAGCTTGTTGGATAAAGACTCCAAATCCTCAACCCGAGACCGACGTTTGCGTGGCTTTTGGCGGCCGCTATTTGTCGTCACTGCGGCTTTGGTGCCAAAACTGTCTAATAAGAGGGGTTGCTGTTTAATTGTAGGAGTAATAGTAACAAACTTAAAATATGAGTTTAGTTGTGCCCGTGGCCACGCTTGTATCTCAAAACATTTGTATCTCAAATCAACTTTCAGCATTGAAGTGAATGGAAATGCCATTGATTTGTTCCAGCGCCACCTTCCTGTTAGCTCCTTGTATTTTTTTTTTAAAACGCAAAGTGCAGAGTACAAGCCATTTGATAAAGAACGCAAGAAAAATGACATCATTTCATTGGATATAAATCTTATTTTTGAAAATATGGGGTGTCTGGAATGGATTTATTGGATTTACCGTACATTCTTTTCAACGGGAACAATTGCTTTTGTTTTTGTACGACGTGTATGATTTTGTTAGAGTTTCTGGAACGGATCAATCATGAAAGCCCGGTTTCAAGCACAGTTGCTTGGCACCGGGACGCCACAAGTTGGCGCCAAAGCGGCCCGAGCACAAAAACAGCAAATGAGTGAGTTTTTCAGTGAATAAACCCAAAAACTGCAATTGTAGAAGGGCAAATATGCTGAGGTCCAAATCATATTTCCTTTAAATTGAGACCACGAGTGGGTGATTATTTTCGCAGAGCTAACGGATGTTTTTGCTAATTGAGCATTCGGAGAAGCCGAACATGTCTGTGAAAAAGATGCAGAAAAAAAATTACACATAATTCAATTCTCCGATAACCTCGGGTGATCTGGGTCAGCGTCTCTCGCGCTTCCATCGTGGATCATATTTCCGCCTCGTGGCAGTGATATTTGCCCCCCCCCCCCCCCCCCCCTCATCCGCGCAACAAAGCGGC
Organism: Syngnathoides biaculeatus; assembly: GCF_019802595.1. Taxonomy (NCBI): domain Eukaryota; kingdom Metazoa; phylum Chordata; class Actinopteri; order Syngnathiformes; family Syngnathidae; genus Syngnathoides; species Syngnathoides biaculeatus. The sequence continues at coordinate 8,192,293 of NC_084662.1, read as the reverse complement.
ACGCTCGGGTGATTCTCCGAAGCCCCGGCGAGCAACCAGCTGCCGCCTGCTTTAATCAAGGCCAGCGCTACAGCTAACGCCGATACCAAGCATTTGCACGGCGTGAGACGCGGCCTTGCCGCAAAGACGCCCGCCTGCTGCGGCCAAGTCTCGCATTCATTCCCGTTCAATCATTTGGCAACTGATTTACTGTTAATAAATATACATTTGTAAGATTGAGTATGACTCCAGGTGGAACAGCGGATGACTGGTTCGCACATCCGCTTCACAGTTCTAAGTTCACGTACGTCTCTCTGGACTCAGCTGCCCTCTCCGCCAATGAGGAGCCAGACCAGCGGCGCGGACGCGGCGCCTCCGCCGCCAGCCAATCAGAAGACGGTTTTGGACGACGTGATCCTGACCTTCAGCTCGCCGATGGCGTGGCTGCTGGTGGCGGCGCTGGTCATCACCTGGACGGCCGTGGCCGTCGTGCTCTTCGACCTCCTCGACTACAAGACGCTAGCGGGTAGCCAAAACCTCTTCGTTCGCTTTCCACAGTCGTCGTCACCTCATCCAAATAAGTTGATAACAACTGAAAACCTTTCATCCAAAATTTCACTCCAGCGTTCATATTTAATAAGAACATTTTCAATGTCAGCTTCGACACTTTTGAGGCAAACTTCAAAAGTGGACGTCATCATTTTCAACATCGCATGTCACACGAGTCTTTTTTTTTTTTCCGTTTTACATTTAAATTTCAGGGTTCCAAAGAACGGGTAAATGTGAATATAATTTTTTTTTCAGGATTAAAAAAAAATGTAAACATGAAATTTTTACATACAACATTATTAAATCTGTACAAATCAACATTCCTGTTTTATAACAAATTATATTATCTGTGTTTTAAATTTTGGGGGAAAAAAACAAATCAAATAATTAAAATTATGGTAAAATTAGTAGTAAATTAATTAATTAATTAATTCCGCATCTCCGTTGTTGACTATTATAAGACAAATCGAAAGAGAATTAGCATCTACCATAACAATCTAAATGGAATTGACACGCAGAGGTCAAAGGTGGACCGCCCTCAGACGCCCCCCCCCCCGCCCCAAAATGTCACGCCAGCGTTCATATTTAAGAACATTTTAATTGTCAGCTTTGACACTTTTGAGGCAAAATTCAAAAGTGGACTTCATCATTTGCAACATCATGCATCAGCATGCATGCAACAGCATGTCATTTTTGGGGAATCACACATGTAAGAGAGTCATTATGTTTTACATTTTAATTTCATGGTTTCAAAGAACGGATAAATGTGAATCAAAATTTTTTTCAGTATTTTAAAAAATTGTAAAACAGAAAATATTTGCATGGAACATTATGAAATCTGTACAAATCAACATTCTTGTTTTGTAACAAATTATATTTTCTGTGTTTTAAATTTTGGGGGAAAAATACACATCAAATAATTAAAATTATAGTAAAATTAGTACAAAATTAATTAATTAATTGCTTAGTAAAGTAAAATAGTAAAAAAAAATTACATGCAATTTTTTTAAAATGTATTTTACACATTTTATTCTAACAAAAATTAGATGTGGGGACTCAAACATCATGTTTAATGTCACATTTATGAGATTATTTTTAAAAATGGAAAACTATGCTATTTTATTTGATTTATTTTATTTCAGTCCCCATAGCAGACAAAATGTCTCGTTTTAAAACAATTCCGCGTCTCCGTTGTTGACTATTATAAGACAAATCGAAAGCGAATTAGCATCTAATGGAATTGACACGCAGAGGTCAAAGGTGGACCTTCCTCAGAAAAGACCCCCCCCCCCCACCCCCACCCCCCATTCCCTGTCACCAAACCCGAACCCGGTCGATGTCCTCGGACGGCTGACGTCCTTTCCCATCAGTTGCTCATTTGTCCCTCCCACGGCGCCTCCTCCGCGTTTTGGCCGCTGTTAACTCCTCTCCTCCTCTTCCTCGACCCCCCCCCCCCCCTCGACCCCTTTCACGCATCCTCATGCTGTCCATCACCCACCTGCCATCACCCGCCCCCAAAGAGTACACGTCGTACTGTGACGACCCCGTGTGCGTAACACCTGGTAAAAACATCTGCGCGCTCGCTCACTGATTTGCTTGCCTGCATGTTGACTTAAAAAAAAAATATTAAAATTTCCTCAAACGGTGGCCTACGCTAGGAAAAGCAACAATCACCTCATGAAAAGTTATTTAAAGTACGAGCCGTGGAACTGGCTCAAAATGGCGGCTCCGGACCAAAATGGCCGACTTCCTGTTTTGTGTCTATAGATTAAAACTGATGTTGGGGACGATCCTTCAAAGAAAAAGTGCCTTCTTTTTCCGGGAACTGAAATCTACAAAGCAACTGTAAACATTTTAGTCGTCTGAATTATTTATCTACAATTATTATGATTATGTTCCCGCTACTAAAAAAAAAAAAAAAAAAACTCCCGGCCTGTTTTGCACTCGCTTGAGTGAACGGCGGCGGCGGCCACTTTTTGAGTGCTTGATGTCGAGCATCATTTGCGTGTCCTGCGTTGCCGTGCGTGACGACGTAAATCGAGAGAAAATGCACGAGAGTCGCTTTGTGACTTTGGGCTTGATTTGCTCAATTGGCTCGCAAGATTTGTTTGACGCCATTTTGAAGCGTAAAGCCCTTCCCGATGCAAGCCACCTGTTTTTGTGTTTATGATTATTCTTTTGACAAGTGACTCGAATGTGCTTGAAAGCACGCCTGTTTTTTAAACCCGCTGATGAGAGTAAAAGTGGTGAATTTCTTATTTATCGGGGGAGAGACGCCACTGTGCGCCGCTAGGCGCCGTTTTCGCTACGCCCAAAAAAGGCTAACGGGTAACGAAACGGTCGAAAAATGACCTCCAAACATATTTACAATCAAATGTAAACGTTGACTTTCCAGGTTCTGTTTGTGAAGGGCAGATTGCGCCGGCATGGCAACGCATCTGATTGGACAAATATATCTACCGTCCGCATTGTGTGCTGCACCCGAGGGAAATGCAACAAAATGAAGACGATGTTCGGGAAAATCTTTACGATGTCATGTAAAGGAGATTTCAAAAGTATGGACGGAGCTGTGAGAACAACTCCACGCGGGTCATGTGAACGTCTTTGGCTGGAGAAGCTAGTCTCGCGGTGTTAGCGGTTGTTAGCCAAACTGCGACCGCGGTGACGGTGCGGCCATTTTGCATTTGTTTCCCCGGAGTCGACGCGTGAACTCCCAAGTGTGTCCCACCTGGACGCCGCCGCCGTCCGTCAAGCGCGGAGGGCGCCAAAACGCAGCTGATGAATGCGCTGACATTTGCGTGATTGGCACACAATAGAATTTATTGTGGCAATTCACGCACGGGCGGCACGGTCGCGCAGATGCAGAGCGTTGAGGACCGGGGTTCAAATCCCGACCCCGCCCGTGTGGAGTTTGCACGTTCGCCCCGTTGCCTGCGTGGGTTTTCTCCGGGTGGGCACTCCGGCTTCCTCCCGCATCCCAAAAACACGCAACATTGATTGGACACTCTAAATTGCCCGTAGGTGTGATTGCGAGTGCGGCTGTTTGTCTCCATGTGCCCTGCGATCGGCTGGCAACCAGTTGAGGGTTTACCCCGCCTCCTGCCTGCGACCCTCGTGAGGACGAGCGCCTCAGATGATGGATGGATGGGTGGACTTCACGCTCGCTTCCTCCATTCGTCTGCAGCACTTTCCAGCGCACTTGTGCCTTGACTTCACTCCAATTTGGTCCGTGTTCAAGCTCTTATGCTTAACGACGAATCAAGTTTTAGCATTGAAATGAGTCCAAAGGACTCCAAGATTTCAATCAATATCAGCAGCGGTTCATAATGACATTTTGTTGAGCCGGTTGTAAAAAAAAAAAAAAAAAAAAAAAAAAGTAACAAGCCTCGTTTATCAGCGTTTTAGAGTAGAGAGCGCGAGAGCAAAGGCAAAAAGTCATCAAGAAAAATAAAACGCTCACCAAACGATACTGCAGATGACGAGGCCGGGACGTGATTTCAAGTCGTCATGACGACATTTGAAGTCGACAGGGGGCGTTTTGAAGTGTTTGCGGGGTTTGAAAATCGACGATTGAAAGCCGGTGGTCTTGGACGCTACGCACTCGTCAATCATTAATTTTTTTGATTTATTTTTCTTTTTAAAACGTTAACACTGCTAACTGGGCGCCTTTTGCCAAATGCTGGCTTTAAATCTCGTCATGATGACTTTGAATTTCATTGTGACAACTTGAAATTTTGTCGCAGCAGCATTACATTTCCATCCATCCATTTTCTTTGCCGCTTATCCTCACAAGCGGGGAGTGCCGGGCAGGAGGCGCGGTACACCCTGAACTGGTCGGCAGCCAATCGCAGGGCGCATGGAGACAAACAACCAATCGCACTCACAATCACACCTAGGGGCAATTTAGAGAGTCCAATTATGAATATTATATGTTTTTGGGATGTGGGAGGAAACCGGAGTGCCCATCCGGAGAAAACCCACGCAGTCACGGGGAGAACATGCAAACTCCACACAGGCAGGGGGGCCGGGATCGAACCCAGGTCCTCAGAACTGTGAGCCCAATGCTTCGCCAGCTGATCCACCGTGCCGCCTCTAAACTTTATCATTTATGTGATATGAAAATTAGAAATTTGGGCACAGATTTTGATGGAAATTGACACTCTAGATTTGGCTTATCAGGCCACATAAAATCATGTGGCGGGCCAGATCTGGCCCCCGGGGCTTGAGTTTGACACCTGTGCTTTTACCAGCTGGTCCCACCATGCCGCCAGGTCTTGGCTTTTATTTTATTTATTTTTTTTTGGGGGGGGGGGGCGTGACCCTAATATGCCCACTTTTTTATCGACAGGAAGTAGAAGTGCTTCCCAGCAATTTGCGTTGGGAACGTTTACAAACGTACGCATCGTCCGACTGTATCCCCACTCCCAGCATGCATTGCACGCGTTCTCTCCCCGCATTGTATTTTATTTTTAAATCACATTTTATGCATAACTCGCATTTGCAGATTTGTTCAAGTTTGCAGTGAAATGAAAGCATTTAGGTGTGGCGCGTCCTTTGTCGTCCCTTTTTCCTAATTTGGTGCCGCCCTCAGGTCTGCCGCCGCCCGCCGCCATCGCCAGGCGAGGTTTGAAGGCCGGCAGAGGTGAGCGCACAAACGCGATCCGTCTTTTGTCCTTTTCAGTTTTTGCACTTGAGATTCAAGTGTGACATGTTTGTGTTGCAAATTATAATTTTTTTTTTTTTGTGTGGCTGTAAAAATTGAGTGAGGCGTACATATTTTTCAGTGAATTGTAGCTAGTAATGGCCCAAAAGAAGAAGAAGATTTCAGTTAACTTTTCGGTGAAAAATAGTTTATGAACAGAGGTAAGTACATTTGCTAGCTATTTGTTTACCAAATGAGTAAAAGGGAAGCGTTTATTTATTTTTTTTTATTTCAATGAGGCATTTATTTTTTTAAGTGGATGACGCACATGCTAACTGCGACCATTTGAGGATTTTACTACAGGGAGTCCTCGGTCTAAGACTCAGATCCGTTCCTACAGTAGCGACTTAACTCGAATTTCGACTTCAGTCGGATTCCACCATTAAAGTCAGAATTTACATCAAAATACCAACAAATAATCGACAAGATATGATGTACGTAGCATGACTGCTGAGCGGTGGAGGGATGAAAAGAAGGGGAGGCTGTGCTTAGCTTAGCTATTGCCAAGGAACCTGGTGGGTCCTCAACCGTCTCCATCTCGACAAGTATCAAAAACCTCGTTTTGCGATCATTGTACCCGACATAGGAACGGAACCCTTCAACAAGCGCTAAAATGGGGGCTTTGTTTTTAATAACTGTCACCACGGTCGACCGATTGACGCCTCGATGGTGTCGGTGTCTCTCCTTTCTCCGATCTTTTTCTGATCTTGAGCTTCGTTTCCGTGGTCATGGATTTTCTTTTGGCATTGCTAAAAGACACGGCTTTCTTCTTTGGGGCCGTGATGTCGAAAAAGGAGGGCGGAAAATGCGAAGATACTCGCGGCGCACAAACACGGACGAGCACGGACAAAATGGCGGACGGCGTGGTAAAGCCGAAACGTCGTAGGTCGAGACCGTCTTAACCAGAGGACTTCCTGTAATTTGGCTTTTTTTTACGTCCGCGTAAGTACAGCTCGTTTTTTTTCGAATATTTATTTCCCAGTTCTTGATCCAAAACTGAGAGCGGTATTTATTTTTCATACCGCAAATGAACGATGCATCCAGCGGCTCATGGGGGCGTGTCGAGTTGAAGAAAAGGCCGCAGTTTGAGGAAATGCAGCAACTGGAGTCGACGTTTTGCAAGGCTTTCCTTGATTTTGCCGTTTCTCCGTGAATCCAGGGGCCAGGTCGAGCGCCGCCGCCGCCGCCGCCGGGGCTGCCCCTCCGCCCCCCCAGGAGGGCACCGACTGGCTGGAGCTGCTGTGGACGTTTGCCGCCAGCCTGGTGGCCCCCGACGAGGAGGACGAGGAGGAGGCGGCGGAAGATTTTCAGCAGCTAACCGAGACCTTCGCACGTAAGCGCCAGCATCCGCCGTCATGCTCGCGTCAACGTCCGACTCCCGGCGCCATTGCGTCATATTTAAAAACCATTGCAAGCGCTGCGTCATGACTTCTATGACGATGACTTGTTGCCGTAGCAACAACCGAAGCGGCGTTCTCTTAATCAACGCCAAGTGTAGCGAGAGAGTGATTTTGAAACAAAGATGGTGGCTTAAAAAAAAAAAAAAAAAAAGCAAAGCACGAAGCCATTTGCGAGCGCTAACGCCGATCGATCGTCAGGCCCGGGCTGAGCTGGCTCTTTATTTTCCGCCCTTCAGCTCTGCGCTCGGACGACTTCTGAAGGAGGGGAGAAGCGGCGGCAACGAAATACCTTTGAAGGATGACACAAAGAAACAAATGTACAGCGCAAAGTCCGGCAACGCCTATTTCTGTCTGCTTTTTAAAAAAAAAAAACAACTTTATTCAATTAAAAACGCAGCGGATGAAGGACTCGCCGTTTGCTTGGTTTTATGACCGGCACGAAAATGTTCACGTTTATTTCCTTGGCGTGGATCGTTAGTTCCAGAATCAGGATCGGAATCAGTTTTATTGGCCATTTGTGTAAAAACACACACAAGGAATTTTTCTCCGGAAGTCGGCGCCGCCCTGGTACGACATTCAGAACAAAGAACAACAAAGTAACAGGAACAAAGAACGAGAGACGTTTCCGTTTCTAGGAACTGTTCACGGACGTGCAAGATCCAAAGTCTTCCACATTGAGGACAGGTAAGAGTCAGCGTCTGGACCGACCAGCAGGATCTGAGTGTGTGTCCCGACGTAGGTTCAAGAATTTTATGACTCGATTGCCAGAGGGGAAAAAACTGTTCGAGTGTCTGCTAGTTTTGACTTGCATTGATCTGTGGCGCTTTCCCGACGGAAGGCGCTGGAAGAGCTGGTGGCCAGGATGTGGAGGGACCTGAAAGGATCCTGCCCACTCTGGATCGAGTTCGCGTTGCGCGCAAGTCTTCAATAGTGGGTAGAGTGGTGGCGACGATCCGTTCAGCGGTTTAGGTTGTCGGTCGCGGTCGGAGTTTGTCCTTTTTTGTGGCGGCCCCAAACCAGACTGCGATGGAGGTACGCAGTACTGATCGGATGACACGCTGTGTAGAACTGTCTCAACGGGTCTTGTGACAGGCCGTGCTTCCTCGGAAGCCGCAAGAACTGCATCCTTTGCTGGGCTTTTTTTTGAGGATGGAGTTGATGTTCGTCTCCCACTTCAGGTCCTCTGAGACTGTAATTCCCGAAAATATGAAGGTCTCGACGGTCGACGCAAGACAGTTGGACAGCGTCGGGGGCAGCTGTGGTGAAGGATCCCTCCTGAAGTCCACAATCATGTTTACAGTCTTTAGAGGGTTCAACGCCAGGTTGTGTTGACCACGCCAAAGCTCCAGTCTCGCCGCCTCCTGGGAACTAACAAGTGATCTCGATCTTAATTTGTTTTTCAACAAACATTTCAAACATTTCTCTCCACCCCCCCCTCCAAAAAACTCCATATCATTATTATGGGTTGTTGAATAAATATTCCATTTTGGAACAAGGTTGTGTATGTGGAAAAAGTTTTGCCCAGCGACAAAGTTGCGTAGAACGCGATTGGTTGACGTGCCAGAAGAAATGATGACCACCGACCCAAAAAAAAAAAAGGTTTTATGATGGGTGTGTTCGATAATTTACATCACGCATCGTGCTTTTCTATATTACATCTGCCATAATGGATGTGTTTGCGTTATTTTTCGCTAATTACACACACCACACCACCGCACCACATTACCTCGTCGTCCATGCCGCCTGTCTCGTAGTTAATCCGTAAAAATGTTGTGACATCATTAGGAGGAATCCGAGTTCAATTCCCCGGATTGTTGTGTGCGTCCAAAAAAAAAAAAAAAAAAAAGAAATCTAATGCTTGATTAAAACTAATGTCAGGCCCTGTTGGGAATGCGTTTGCACTGTCTTAATATTATTATGGAAATGAAATTACAGCACATTTATTACTGTAGGGACTGCACCAGAAACGGTCCCTAAACTGCACTGGTGAAGTTAATAATTCATCCGTCCTCAAAATAACACGCTAAGGCCGACGTTTTACTGAAATAGTTATTAAAATAACAAATATGCGTCAATAAATTTGATCCGGACGGGAGGTTTGGATGGGGGGGACGTTGCTGAGCTTTGTCAACTGCGGGCCTGTGAAGCCTTTTTAAGTCGCTTCGAATCACTCGATGTGGCATCTTCGGATTGGCAGCCATGCAAAACGACGAGGCACACGCGCACAACAGCAGGCAGATACACACAACGCGCACGCTCGCTCGCAACGCAAACATGGCTGCTGCTCCGCCATGGTGTGCCGTTTCCCTTTAAGAGGCCGGCCTCCTGCTGCTGGGATGCCAGGCACGCAAATACACAAAAATATGAACGCGGGACACACGAAATAGCGAGCTCGCTAGCTCCGCCGTCAGAGATTAGCGGCTTTGGCACATTTTTTGCCGCCGCCGAGGGGATTGCGGATTATTTGCGCGGCGCTGAATCGAACGCAAGACGTTTATGGGCTGCCAAAAGTCCTTTTAATTCATATTTTCATGAGGATGTTTGTACTGTATAGCGCTGATGGTTTATTAATTTTCATATATATGAATGCTTGAGGCGGCACGGTGAGTCACCTGGTAAAGCGTTCGCCTCACAGTTCTGATGACCCGGGTTCGATCCTGGCCCCCGCCTGTGTGGAGTTTGCATGTTTTCCTGTGTGGGTTTTCTCCGGGCACTATGCTTTCCTCCCACCCCCCCCCCCCAAAAAAAAAAAAAAACCTGCAACATTAATTGGACACTCTAAATTGCCCATAGGTATGATTTTGCGTGCGATTGGTTGTTTGTCTCCATGTGCCCTACGATTGGCTGGCAACCAGTTCAGGGTGTACCCCGCCTCATGCCCGTTGACAGCTGGGATCGGCTCCAGCGCTCCTCATGAGGATAAGCGGCAAAGAAAATGGATGGATGGACTTGGAAATGATGGCCACAAGCACTCAGTGACACGCGCCAGGGGGACCCAAATGCAGGACTCCCAGGCAAAGGCATAATGTTCAGAGCGGTTTTGTTCCTGACTAAGGTCATACACTTTTTAGGCAGTCCAAGAAGGCAGAGGCATAAAAACGCTAGGCTAGAGGCCCGGTGAATCAGATGGTAAAGCGTTCGCCTAACAGTTCTGATGACCTGGGTTCGATCCCGGCCCCGCCTGTGTGGAGTTTGCATGTCATCCCCGTGCCTGTGTGGGTTTTGTCCGGGCACTCCGGTTTCCTCCCACATCCCAAAAATTCATTGGAGTCTCTAAATTGCCCATAGGTCTGATTGTGATTGTGATGGGCTCCAGCACTCCCCTTGTGAGGATAAGCTGCAAAGAAAATGGATGGATGGATGGATGGACTAAGTGACATGCGCCAGCAGCACGGGGCCAGACCCAAATGCAGGACTCCCAGGCAAAGGTATAATGTTCAGAGCAGTTTTATTCCCAACTAAGGTTATGCACAGTTTACGCAGACCAAGATGGCAGAGGCACAAAAACGCTAGGCTAGAGGGAAGTGTGTGTGTGATTGTGACTCTCTTGGTGCGCTGCGATTGACTGGCAACCAGTTCAGGCTGCGCCCCGCCTCCTGCCCGTTGACAGCTGGGATAGGCTCCAGCGCTCCATGCGACCCTCGTGAGGATAAGCGGCAAAGAAAATGGATGGATGGATGGATGGATGGATGGTTGGATACTCGTTATTGTCTGGAAAAACACACTGAATTTGCTGTTTTTGTGCCAAACCACAACTTATGTAGAAGTAGTGCTTTGGCGCCATCTTTTTTTAACCAAGGGCACTTGTACGGAATACAGAAGGCCAGCTCAGGCCCGCAGCTGCAGGACGCGGTCTCGTATGCACGGCGGCGTGCATGTGTGATCTGCATTCTCTGGTTACGAGCCACTTATTTCCCATCCTCCCTCCTCGCGGCCGAATGCTTATCTTTCCTCCTTCTCCTCTTCTTCTTCCTCCTCCTCTTCCTCTCGAAAAAGGTGGAATAGCTCATCCAGTCCCACGAGCGCAGTCGCTTCCTATTTTCCATAAGCAAGCACAGGAAAATGAGAGGCAGAGATTCTTCTTCTTTTTTGTATATCTTGGCGTGCGCCGCCCGTGCGCCTGAGACCAGCCCGATCCATGACGAGAACCACAAAAAAAAAAAACCCAAAAAAAACAGGAAGTCGCCCGTTTTGGCTCCAATTAGCCCATCGAAAGCTATTTTGGGCGACGCGAAGTGTCCTGAAAGATTGGTTGGAAAAAAACAAGAAAAACATTTCCTGCAAACTGCGCGCGTTTGATTGAAAACCCGATTTGGTGGAGGTGGAGGTGGAGGATGCTCGAAACCGTCTCAGGAACTTCGGGCTGGAAAGGCAAAACCAGGCCGCCATCTTGGTTCGAAGCAACGACGTTGTTTGAGAAGTATGTTGACATTTTTTTCCAAGTTGCTTTGATTTGCCGGCGCATCAAAAAGGAACAAAAACCAAGAAAGACATTTTTTTTGTTTTAAAAGCAGAAGTTGTTTTTCCTCACACGACGAGATAAAACCTTCCTGGTTTCTCTTCAAACTAAACCATAAACTAGCTTAATTAACTTCACTGGGACTGGAGAAAAAAAAAAAAATGAACACGAGCGAGAGAGGGCCTTGCCACCATAGTCAAGTTTTTGTTCGTGTTTCCAAGTTTTGCCTCGTAGCCGTCGGACCTCGTTTCGTGTTTTTGGACCTTCCCTCTAGCCTAGCGTTTTTGTGCCTCTGCCATCTTGGTCTGCGTAAACTGTGCATAACCTTAGTTGGGAAGAAAACTGCTCTGAACATTATACCTTTGCCTGGGAGTCCTGCATTTGGGTCTGGCCCCGTGCTGCTGGCGCATGTCACTTAGTCCATCCATCCATTTTCTTTGCAGCTTATCCTCACAAGGGGAGTGCTGGAGCCCATCACAATCACAATCAGACCTATGGGCAATTTAGAGACTCAAATGAATTTTGGGGATGTGGGAGGAGACCGGAGTGCCCGGAGAAAACCCACGCAGGCACAGGGAGAACATGCAAACTCCACACAGGCGGGGTCGGGATCGAACCTGGGACCTCAGAACTGTGAGGCCAACGCTTTACCAGCTGATCCAACGTGATGCTCATTTCCTAGTAATGTTTGCACATTGTATAATAAGTTTATTGAATAAATATGTTCAGGTTTATTCACAATATTTTCTTGAAATGTGTCTAAAAATAGCAGCACCCTCACCAAAGAAGCAATCGTGAGCAAAAAATAATATAATAATATCATTTTTCAGCAAACTAAATTCTTTAAAAAAAAATACTTGAAGTGCATTTTATATCCAATTTTTATTTCACTCACTTGGTAAAATTGTACAATCCAATTGCATTTTTTAATGTACGTTATGTGCAGTATATACAGGGATATCCGGCAAAACCCGCAGCACCTAAAATAGTAATAATTCCACGTGACGATATCCCAGGCGCCCGACCGCTTCGGAGTCCACGAAGCGGGCGGACATCGAGCCGTATGATCTGATACGGCGACGCGGAAAGAGGATTATGTGGCGTCGAGGCGAGCGCGACGCTCGTGTTTGCAAACATCGGCGCGCACTCGAGTGTTTGGCCAAGAGATAACAAAAGCGCAGGTGACAAATATTTGCCCGGTAATATTTCCTCCGGGCGGAACAAAACACGGACGCTTTTCTGCAGGAAATATCGTTCGGTACAGACGCGTCCGAACGCCGCCGCAAAGACGATTTTCTCAGGTGTTGGGTGCAGATTGTTTTTGGTGGTGAATCCGCCAAGTGGAATCCAATTTTGACATCAGGCTCCGCCCCCATTTGGCGGAAAAGATTGGTCATGTCGCATCTAACGTGTATAAAAGATCTTCTTCCGTTTGAGTGCGAAATCAAAGAAATCCAACCACATTTGCGCCAAGCCAAGATGGCGGACTTTTTTGGTGCGGTCCGTCGTGATCAACACGTCCGTACGTGTCGATTCGATTTCATTTTCGGTGAATCTTTGCCGTCACGCGCCGCTTATGTGGTGTGCTGAGCACTCTGAGGCTGATATTTTTTATTTTTATTTTTATTTTTTTTTGGAAACCAAGCACCATCGCAGGAGACTGCGTTGCGCTCGACCGCGATATTCCGTCCGCTCGTGTCCGACGAGAGTCGCCGGCGGATCTTTTTAATGTCAGCGATCGTCGTCGCGGTCTGACTGCCTTTTAGTTTTCTGACCTTTAAGACGCACACAAGCATGAAGTTTCGCATCCTCTCTTAGAGGAAAGGAGGGGGGAAGGACGGGGGCAAGTGGGGGGGGGGGTCTTATCAGTTGGGGGACGGAATGCTCTGTCTGAGGCAGCCATCTTACTCGTCAGACCAAAGCTACCCATTATTTGGTTATTGCACGAATGCTAAATCAGAGAGCGCACTAACACGACGGCATCCTCAAAAAGGCCAATGAAGTACGCCTTATTAAAGTATTAATTGTAATAAAATCTGAGATGAAAATCTGACCCCCCCCCAATATAGTTATATCTCAAATCATCCTTCCTGTCACTCTCAAAAAAGAACCAGCAAAAAAATATATACATCAGGAAATCATAGGTGTGGCACAGTGGGTCAGCTGGGAAAGCGTTGGCCTCACAGTTCTGAGGACCCGGGTTCGATCCCGGACCCGCCTGTGTGGAGTTTACATGTCCTCCCCGTACTTGCGTGGGTTTCCTCCGGGTGGGAACTCCGGTTTCCTCCCACATCACAACATTAATTGGTCGCTCAAAACTGCCCCTAGGTGTGATTGTGATTGTGATTGTTTGTCTCTACGTGCCCTGCGATTGGGCTGGCAAGCTCCTGCCCATTGACAGTTAGGATAGGCTCCAGTGCTCCCCGTGACCCTCGTGAGGATAAGCGGCAGAGAAAATGGATGGCTGGACAAACCATAGCAACTCCTGCTGGTGTGTAACATCGTCTAGGGGAGGCAGTATAATACAGATGCAGAGGATAAAGAATGTATAAAGTATTGTTATATTGTCTGTCTACATGTGTTGCCACATTTGTGTTCCAAGATTGATTGCATGAAGGCGTCTTAGGTGTTCCCCAGTATGCATTAGCAATAAGCTAACCAAAGGTGAAGATGTCTGGTTTGGTTTTCTTTTTTTAATGCTAAAAACTCGTAGACCTCGGCCTGTTTGCCAACCAATCAAAGGGCACATCTCAGTAAAAAAAATATCGACCAAGAAAAAATTTGCAGTCTTCAATGAATCAGGCATGCAAGTTTTTGAAATGTGGGGGCCAGCGTACTCGAGAACAACACACAACAAGCGTCCGGACGGAGCTTCAAACCCGGACCTCGTGCCTGCGAGACGGATGTGCGAACCGCCGGCACGTCGTCTTGTCCCAGCTGAGTTTGATGAGTGGCGGGGAAAACATTGGCTCGCTCTTCACTCGCCGAGAAAATTGAAAAACATTTTTACTAACAGCGCATCAATTTTGTTGGCTCAGTCCTCTCCATTTCTGAATGAGAAAATAGAATCGCGATGTCTGATTGCCATCTGCTGGAAAAACTTTAAAACTGTAAACACTAAAAGCAGCCTGCCTTTTATTCTGAAGCCGGATCGAAACCGGATATGACGTTGTGTTGACAACCCGGTGACTTCCGAACAGCGTGGCGCCTCTCGGAAAACGACTTTTTTTTTTTTTTTTTTTTTAACAATTTTCATTCCCTTTCTTTCACGATATATTTCCCGACAAGTGGTTAAGTTTGTGGCTTTGTCGTTTTGCCGTGTCAAAGTGGAGCAATCAGCCTGCCGGCTCGTCGCGTGCTGAGCCAACATGGCGGATTGATTCATTTAGACAGGTGCGCGCTCTCTTCGTGAACTTTTTCAACATGACGTCGCTTATCGTTTCCTCTTTTGCAAGTCTGTTATTTGTCTAAAAAGGGTTAGTGGGTCGTTCATCGCCAGCTGACTTTGGAGGAATGTTTGTGCTCGCGGGTCATGCACCTGAGTCGCCTCTTGGTCGGCCTCGCGTCGAGTCGTTTAAGGATTTTGCTTCTGGGTGCACCAACGACGATAAAATCGCCTCAGGTAAGGCAAAGAGCTCAAAAGAAAAAGATCATTGACCAGATTAACGTCGTAAGGGAACAGGAGTAATGTCGAATGTTTGATAGGAACAGAAGTTGTGGAGTTTTCGAGATGGAAAAACATATTTTTGGGGAAAAAAAAAGTCATTATGAGGAGAACAAATATTTATTTTAAGAGATAAAAGTCTAATATTTCCGGTATGAAGTCGTAACATTTTGAAAACTAAGGTGTATATTTGTGACCACAAAAGAAAAAGTTGTGTACAGATATCAGAATCGAAACCTGTTCCCAATCATTTGATTTCTAGTAAGAATTTTTGTGTGCTGCTTGTTTATCGATTCATCTTACACTGCAGATGTGTGAGGACATGACACACAAGGATATGAAAATGTAATGCCAACCCATTGTTTAAATTATTTTGACGTGAGCGTTATTTGCTTACCTCTTCTTTTGCGACATTAACATTAACGTAGCCAAAGCAATAAATCGTCCTTCGATGACGTCATCCTTGTGCCAACACTTGCTTAATCCGTCCGTTGCATCATCGTAACAACTATTGAGCATCACTCAACTACGCGCTGCATCTGGAGATTATAATAATATTTTTTTCTCAGGCCTCCGGTCCGGGTCAGGTCATCACGAGCAAGATGGACCCTGACAAGGCGGCCTCAGCCGCAGCTTCCCTTGAAGCTGCTTTTCATAATTGTCCCCGTGATGGAGTAAAAGAGAAACCTCCTTCCGAAGGCCCGATTGATCCCGAGAAGGCTTCGGAACCGGAAAGCCCGAAGGAGAATGAAGCCCTGGAGACGATGGAGACGGGGGCCTCTAACAAATCAAGTGAGTCCTTTTCAAACTTTAACCCGGAACTGGGAACTATCGTACGTTTGGTCCTAACTCAAAAGTTCCTGTGTGGCTCGTTCCCGGACCTATTGGAAAGTATCTGGACCGTACCAGAGCTGCAAGAAAGGGTGTTGTATTACCCCAGAACTCTTCCATCCATCCATTTTCTTTGCCGCTCATCGTCACGAGGGTCGCGGGTTAGCCTATCCCAGCTGTTAACGGGCAGGAGGCGGGGTGCACCCTGAACTGGTCGCCAGACAATTGAAGTCACACTCACAATCATACCGAGGGGCAATTTAGGGTGGTGCATGTTTTTGGGATGTGGCCGGAAACCGGAGAGCCCGGAGAAAACCCACGCAAGCACGGGGAGAACATGCAAACAGGCGGGGCCGGGATCGAACCCGGAACCTCAGAACTGTGAGGCCAACGCTTTACCAGCTGAGCCACCCAGTTCCGGTGTAAAAAAAAAAAAATAAAATAAAATAAAATTTGCTGAAGTTACAGGAAATGCAACTGTCGTTCGTAAATCCCTCCCCCCAAAAAAATTCCCGCCGACATCGCCAGACCGAAAGAAAGGCACGTGGTAGTTCCTGCCGTGCGAATGTTTCACGGCCGTCCAAAAATTCACGAGCGTGTGTCTTATTTTTCTATTTTTTCCCTCCAGCCGCCAAGCAAGAGTCGCGCAAGGCGAACAGGAAGCGGGGCCGACGAGCCGACGGCGAGCAAGATGCGGAGAAGACCAAAAAGAAGAAGAAGCAGACGCAACGCCCCAACTACTTTGTCTCTATCCCCATCACCAACACACAGGTACACTTTTCATAAATCAGGTTAATATTTGTTTTTTTTGGACAAAAATATTGCACTTTTCACCTGCTTCAGGGTGACTCTTACGCGCAAATCCTTATGCAACATTTCCGCTTCTTCAGTCCGCTTTAGAGTGCCTCGTTGTCAGCCATGAGTGCACGCGCAAACAAAAAATATTTTTTTTTTTTATCCTTGTGACGATCCTGTGGGATATGTGCCTGCCACTGGACCTACAAGTGGATACATATTTATGGCTCAAATGGAATTTTATGTTTGGACATGAGAAAGATGCTAGTGCAAGTATTTTTCCAGGTCAGGGCAGCTGTATTGGATTGAGAGTTAACAGCCGAACGCGCCGCAACCCCAAACACAGCAGGACGTGGTCCTGGTTCTAGGTTGAAGTCAGCCTTTTGCTACATACGCTTACTGCTTACGAACATTTGGAAACGTCCGTCCCGGTGGGCCCGCCGTCCCTCGGTATGTGCTGACTACGGGGGCCTCCCCTGCAGATCCGGTCCGCGGTGACTGAGGTCCAAGAGGCGGTGCTGGAGCGCGAGCCCCGCCTGGCCCGTGCCATGATCCCGGTCCCGACGCTCCACATTACGCTTCTCGTCACCCATCTGGCCCACCAGGAGCAAGTCGACCTGTAAGTGGGGCTTTGTTCGTCTTTACGTGGGGAAATTTTAGCAATGCTACAATCGGCGCCAGTTGTGGTTCTTAGCTTTGTGTCGTTTCCGTAGCAACGAGTGCTGTAGTTTTTTTTTTTTTTTTTCGACTGAAGATTTGCTTTGTATTATTTTGCAAATTAACAGAGGACATATTGGAACACATCTTTTGGTTTCAAAGCGCGCTTAAGAAAATTGAAGGGAGAAAAAAACTAAATCCCAATTTCAAGCCGCTGGTCCCCAAACACAAGTCTGCAGACCGGTACCGGGCCGCTAGCCCTTTCGTTTTGGGCCGTCGTGCCGGCAGACGACACTTCCATCGAGCCTCGACGATGTGGGTCGGAGGAAGATTTTTAGCTCCCAGAAACATGTATAATTTGTACACTCCTGCAAGAACACCATCAAAGAAACTGAACGGCATCGAAATGCCTTTGAAGCCACGCGTGTCCCAGTTAGCGTTGTCGGATCAGCTCCACGCGGAACAAAATGTCGTGCCTGTGCGGTACGGTGGTTGCGGCGCTCCACTCCGACTAATTACCGACATGCGGCGCTGGGACACTCTTTTCTTTCTTATCATCTTCGCGCAGAAGGGCCAGGCAAACCGCTACCTCGGCACCAGCAGGTCTCACCGCAAAATACTCTTAGGCACTCTTTAAAAAAAAATAAATGAATGCACTTGGTCAGAGGGGAAAAGTTCTGGATTTATTTTGTAATTCTCATTTACAGTCTTTAAAATCTGCAATGTAATACAGTGATGCCTCGGTTCTCGACCACAATCTGTTCCAGAAAACGGTTCGAAAAGCGAATTGTTCGAAAACCGAATCGATGTTTCCCATTATAATGAATGGAAAAAGAAATAATGCGTTACAAGCCAAAAAAAAATTTCCTTTCAAAGCATTTCTTTTTAGTTTTTCCTGATCACAAACTGCATAGTAGAAATACATGTACAGTTTAAATCCTTTATGTGATAAAATCATTTAAGAAATATATTTATTTTTTGCTTAAAATGTATGTTTTAGTCGTAGATTACGCTAGGCTGGGAGTGCATTGCTGTATCTGTAGCAACTCGGTCCCCAGCCTTGTTAACTTTTTTTATTAATAAAACTGCAGAATAACTTTAAACTACTAACTTGCCTTCTTTGGAGCGTGATTGAGGGTGAATGCGGTAGTCCGCCATAAGAAGAAAAACAACAATCACTACCGGGACACGTCTGTGTACAGAGGCTACGCTATACGGAATAACAAAAGTGCACTGGTTGCGCCGTGCGCGTTACGTCATTTATGGGTTTTTTTTTCGGGGGGATTTCGAATTGACAATAACAAAACGCGTCGTGGGTGGATCAACTGCTTGCGCCGCGCGCATTATGGTTTTTCGGGGTGTTTTCGGCAGCGTGGGAATTCACAACAAAGCGCGTCGTGGGTCAGCTGCTCTGGCCGCGCGCAGTATGTTATTTCCGGGTTTTTGTCGGGGGCGTTCGAGTACCAAATTTTTTTTTCAGAAGCAAAAAAAATTCGAAAACGGGGACGTTTGAAAACTGGGGCTTTACTGTATCTGAAATATGTAGTTTTTGTCTGTAGAAATGAACTTATGTGCAAAAGACACTTGAAGATGTGATGCGAGCATGACGGCCAATCATCCAAGCTGGCTATTATTAATAATGAAGGGATTTGAACCAAATCTGATGCAGGAAATGCGTTTTCACTTTAAACTGCGATTGGCTGGCGACCAGTTCAGGGTGTACCCCGCCTCCTGGCCGTTGACAGCTGGGATATGCTCCAGTACTCTCCCTTTGTGAGGATAAGCGGCTAAGAAAATGGATGGATGGATGGAAATAAATGCGTTTTATTGATGTATAGTGGACGCCAACGTGTGATCGCACAAACACTCGATGTTGTGGGTAACTGCACACAAATGTGCACGCAATATGAATGAGGAATAAATCCGACGTTGTCATACGTTACTGTTCCCACTTGATGGGCTAAAAGGCGTTTTACGTGATGCTTAATCTGCGCTAAGTAGAAGATGGCGGCACGAGCAATCGTGACGTTCCGTCGTGATGTAATGCGAGAGGGAGGCAGAGCGAGGATTAGCCGTGCGGTTTTTGTGTCTTTCTGCAATCCGTGCGCGTGTTTTGTTTCTGCCGTCAGAGCGGCGGCGGCGCTGACCCAGGCGGGGCCGTCGTTGGCCGAGCTGCTGGGAGGGGCGGAGCTGGCGCTGCCCTTCTCGGGCGTCGCTCACTTCAGAAACAACGTGGTGTTTGCCGCCCTCGCGCCCGGACCGCACACCGGCGCGCTGCGCAGCCTGGCAGGTCAGTCGCACGAATATTGAACAATACTTTGTTGTACGCGTGCGTTGCGTCATATCGTAAGTACGTTTTGTTATTTTTGGTTACTTTGGCTTTTGTTGAGTTTGTCATGTGACATCTTGTGCTTTGTGGTCATTGGGTAATTTTTAAAAACAATTTTTTTTTTGGGGGGTTGGGGTTGAGCTAACCGAGGCTGTTTTGTAGTATCGTATAATATATTCCATAATGTTATAAGTACAATAATAGTTTCATGTAATAGTATTATTAATTGTATTTCTTAGTGTTACATTGATTGTCATGTATAGTATGAAATTAGTTTGTATGTGTGTATGCAGGTATATATAATTAAAAAAAAATAGATGTGCTTATGTCTGAAGATACATACATAAATATATTTTTATAAATTATACAACAATTAAATATTGATGCCCCATTCTGAAATACATACATAAATATATTTTTATAAATTATACACCAATTAAATATTGATTTCCCCCCCCCCCTCTTAAATCCAATAATAGAAATGGAAACTTCTTTGTGTTATGTTGATTATGTATAACATGAAATCAGAATGTCTGTATGTGTGTGCAGGTGTATATATAATAAAAAAGTATATTCTTATGTCAGTATATAGTTACATAAATATATTTTTATAAATTATATAACAATTAAATATTGATTTTTAAAAAAATATATCTTGAATTCAATAATAGAAATGGAAACAATTTATATCCTGCACATATTTTCTCATTCTTTCTATTTTTAAATGCTGTATGTTGGCATATGTTTTATTTTTATATATATAAAATATCAGTTTTTGTGCCCATCTGTTCATATCATCCCAAAGCCTTTGCATGTTTTCTTTTTTATCCCCATGTTGTGCCTTTGGCCCCAGCTATTAAGCTGGAATTTATTTTTTTTAAGAGGATTCTTCTTCCTCCATCAGCGCCTCCCGCGCACACACCGAACGTGGCCGCTCGCACGCCAACTTTGTCTCCCAAATTTTTTTTTCGGCATTCGTTCGGAAAGTCTAAAATGCTAAAATGTTGTGCGGGCGCAGACAGTGCAAACAGGAAGTGGCTTATTGCATAGTTGTCTTTAAACTATTGCAGGTGGACTGTAAATAAAGTAGATTATTGCTCAGTCCATGTGGGAGGGGAATTTCCTGTTGGGATTTGGGAGGGAAAAAAAGAAAAACAGAAACATGGATGGATGTCAAATTAGTTTTGGATTTGTTTTTATTTGATTCTGTCGGGCAGGACATCATTCTTTTTTTTTTTTTTTTTTAAATGTTCTATTTTTTTTGTTTGCCCATATATATATATAGATTTTTTTAAAAAAGCAGTTTAAGTAAAGTAATATATACATTGGTTAACATTTTTTTTTAGGGGGCGACTATAAAAAGTCTACACACCCCCATTCAAATCCCAGGTTTTAATGATGTAAGAAAATGAGAAGACTGAATAATTTCAAAGCTTTTTCCACCTTCAGTGTGACTTCGCACCCATAGAACTCACTGAACAAACAAACTGAAATATTTTAAGGGCAAATATTTACAAAAAAAAGGACAGCTCATCAGATTGTCAAATTCATCCTTTCATTTAGCATCTTTACTTTTTTTTTTTCATTGTTGTTGACAGCACTCAATGTTTGTGTCTCAATGGTGCAAAAACGTTTCAAAAGTTGATGTTGGATCAGAGTGAGGTCTGGACTCTGGCTGGGTCATTCCAGAAGCTTCATCTTTTTTTACTTTCTGCCGACTGCGGCGTGTTCGATATGACCACCCGAATGTCAGAGAAAGCCTTCTAGAACATCTGAGTTTTTATTTGGGGTTAATGAGAAGCGCTTTAAATGGCGTCAGGTGGATGCTGACTCTGATTTGAAATCATTTTGATCCACATCTTTGTTTGCAAGAGGATGTGCACACCCATATTTTTATTTAATTGGACTCATTGGTCACATTCATGGTGGAAGAAGTTTTGAAATGATATACCAAAATTCCCGGCCTACATAGCGCACATGGTTATAAGACTCGGTACACAGAGTTTAAGGCTAGCGCCATGCTAACGCTAGCGTTAAACTCTTCCTGTGTATCGAGGCTTATAACCAGGTGCACTAACGCTAGCGCCGCATCACCGCATAAACCGCAGGGTTGAAAGCGTGTGAAACACGTCGCGGTTTGTAGGCCGGAAATTACAGTATCTCGGTCAAATTATGTTATTCCACAAAAGCCTACTATTTAAGTCGGGGTGTGTAGAATTTTTATACCCCCTGTATAATATACAACAGCAATTCCTGCATAATCGGGATGTTGAAAATTCTTTCTCATGTAATTTGTATTCACATTTTCTTTTGATTAGCTTTATCACCGCAGTATTGAGAAACAAACTCATCAAATATTATGCTGTGTGTTGAACCTCTATAATCCATCCATCCATTTTCATTGCCGCTTATCCTCACGAGGGTCGCGGGGAGTGCTGGAGCCTATCCCAGCGGGCAGCAGGCGGGGTACACAAACTGGTTGCCAGCCAATCGCAGGGCCCAGAATCTCTATAATGTCAGATTTTTTTTTTTCCCCCCTTTTTTTTAATTGAACGATTGGAACAAAAAATGCATTTTCCACAATATTGTTCTACTCAAACGAGCTCCTTGTCGCGTCTGGAGAACGCGCGCGCACGGCGAGTCGTGGCAGAAGACGTAACGACGCCCACTTGGCGGACTCGCGAGCCGACGCTCCTTCGCGTGCTAAAAGCAGCTCCCTCCTACCCGCGTTGTTGTTGTTGTTTTGAAACATTGCGGGGCAGGAAGGCCAACGTCCCGCCACGCTGTCTGCCGCCTCCCTCGCTCTTATTGATCACGTTCTAACCTTTCGCACCCCCGCGGGCCGCCATTCCTAAAATAGCGGCGCGTCTCCTTTGTCTAACGTTTGTCCTGTCCTTGTCTTTATCTGACTTTGGCATCCTGTGACGCGCCTCGTCCGCGCTACGTTCCTTCTTGTTTTTCACGTCTCGCGGCGTAGACGCTAACTGCCCGAGAATTTTCCCCACGCCAACATCGCATCCATCTCAAACCTGAGATCAGAATTTAATTTGTTGCCAGCCGTTTTCAAAGTAGCAAAAACTGCAAATTCGCTGTGTGACAGAATAAGCGCAAAACCACCCAGAAGAGAATAGACTCCTTAGATTCTTTCACCAGAGAAAAAGTTTTCCTTGGCTGCCTCGTCCGCGCTACGTTCCTTCTTGTTTTTCACGTCTCGCGGCGTAGACGCTAACTGCCCGAGAATTTTCCCCACGCCAACATCGCATCCATCTCAAACCTGAGATCAGAATTTAATTTGTTGCCAGCCGTTTTCAAAGTAGCAAAAACTGCAAATTCGCTGTGTGACAGAATAAGCGCAAAACCACCCAGAAGAGAATAGACTCCTTGGATTCTTTCACCAGAGAAAAAGTTTTCCTTGGCTTCTACGCTCATCAGGAATCAGCAATCACCAAAATCGTAATTAATCTTAAAAACAGCTGGTTTTTGTGCGAACAAACTTGTCCCGCTGATGTTGCTAATATTATACTCAAAAAGGTTGAGGACGCCTGCCCGTTGAAAATTGTACTTGACGAATATATGCGTCATTGGCAGCGAGCGGCTGGATTCTACTTGACAAATCTAAACATTCATGGCTGTGAATGAGTTCCATTTTTACATTGTTTAAAGGAATCATTTGTCTTCGTACAAACAAGAAAACCTGTTTTTGATTCTGAGTCAACTCCATGCGGATATCGGATCCCTCTGACCACCACTTTTTGAGGCTGCTCCTGCAAGAGTCAAAAAAAGCCAAAGAAAAAGTTCAAACGCTCCCAAACGGCCCAACGTTGACACGTCCACGTCTGCCGGTTTGTTGCAGAGTTGCTGTGCGGCCGTTTCGAGGAGCGAGGTCTTCTGGAAGGCGACGCTCGCGGCTTTGAACCGCACCTCACCATTATGAAGCTGTCCAGAGCGCCAAAGCTCAGATCCCAGGTACGGTTAGCCCGTTTGTATCGTTCCGGACACATCTAAAATATTGTCGCTGAAAATCTGGGAAGCAGGATTACTGTAGATAAAAACATTTCTAGCTTTTTTTTTACCTTTCCCAAACGCTTTTATCGCCTCAAAACAAAATCGTAACGACAGCCCTCAAGGTTAACGCTAACGCGCAACGTGAAACATCCTAGATGGGCCACTGTTCAGCCTACTTCTACTTCCTAGTTTACCCGACACCGCCCCCCTCCGCTCTTAAAGGGGTACACTCATAATCACAAACAGAACACACGCCCGCAACTTTATATCTGCGGGCATGATTGACCACACCCGTACATTTTTCAAACGCGAGCGATCGCAGTAGAACTCGGTGCTGCCCGGCACGTCGACCGACAACGCGGAGGCGCCGTTCCGAATTCAGACGTGCACGAACGGCGTAAAAAGCCCATAATAAAAAATCGGCTAATAAAACTGCGGGCGCGAATCAAGAACTGCAATATAGCAGCAGAACGCTGTACTTCACCCATCTTGAAAGTATGTTTGCGTGCGAACGGTGCTCTTGGGTATCCTCGTGAAAAACGGGATTATGACCGTCCTTTTGTCTTCTTTCTCCCCGAAGGGTATCAAGCGCGTGGACCCTTCCTTCTACTCCGACTACACCAGCAGGTACTGTCGGAGCTCCTCACTTCACAGGACACTTCGCGAGGTGTTCAATTAAATTATGTGAATTATATTGGTCTTAATAAATTAATTAATATAATAATAATATACTATTTAATAGTTAATATGTAACATGTATTTTTGAAGCCTTTTTAGGAGAATTTTGATTAATTCAATTAATTAAATTAGTCAAACTTTTGAACTGCTGCCACATTTATTTTTACATATTTTTTGTGTACATGTACAGGTATTTTGGCTTTAGAGGTTCAAATAAATGGAGGTTCGTACCCTGAATTTGGAACAGTGATGACGTAACATTCAATTTACAGGTATTTTTTTTTTGTATCATTTTTAACATTTTGATAAATGAACTGGAAACAACCTGGCATAAAAAAACGCACCTAAACAAGAGAGACGGATGCCATTTTCAGATTTCAGCAATGCAAAGTTGTCCTAAATCAGTTAAAAAAAGACTTTATTTTTAAAAAAAGATCTTATTCAGTGTTATCAGTTATTAAAATATAATATATATTCGATTCAGGTGTATTTAACCATGCTAATATTTTTCTCAGGTAATCTGGTGGCAATAGCACGCAATTACACTACATAATTACCTTTTTAAAGGCTTAGTTATGATCAAGTATCGTGCAGCGTGTTAACATATAATGAATTTTTTTGGGGGGTGGAGCTATATTGTCTTGAAAATTGTCTGAAAAGTTAACGGAGTCACTTGCCGTTCAGGTTTTTCGGCGAGCAGACGGTGGCGCGTCTGGATCTTTGCTCCATGCTGAAAAAGAAGCAGCAGGACGGCTACTACCACACCGAGACGTCGCTGCCACTCGGTGAGGAGGCCGACGCGGGCGCGCGTACGCGGTTTCACGCCAGGGGGGGGGAACCGCCCGGCGGGCCGGTCTGAGCGCTCCCCCCGTGCTGACAAGTCTCCTTGTGATGAATCCGCATGCGTTACGAACAGGGGAACTCTGGGAACGCAGCAGACGCTTACTGGGAAGTCCCCCGGTCTCATAGTTCCCCTTCTTCTACAGAGAGGGAGCTTACATACGTTATAAGATAACCTTAAAACAAAAGTTGCTAAAAACATATATGTACGTTCGCTGTGTTCGTCTTTCTGAGACGTCCGTAGCGAACATGAACACTCGGCGACAAGTTGTCGAACGGTACAAGTTGAAGCGTGGACGGGGATGTTTCAGCCTGGCCGGGAGTTTGCAAAATATACACGCATGCACATTAATAACAAGGAAACTTTTCAGCACCAGGAGTGCTTAGATTATTACGCAGGTGCAATGCGCTGCCGCCAGGGGGCGCTGTCGGCTCGCCCACCGATTAAGTTTTCTTCTTTGTCCAACGTGGCACGTCGAGGTCGTGGTTGCTCGTCTTCCTTCAATTTTCCCCACATCTGAAAGCACTTCTCGAGATTAAGATTTCAGTTTGCTCACATTGAACAGCTTTTGGGCTGTTTTTTTTTTTTTTTTTTTAATTATTGGAATACCCGCAAGGAATTGATATACAGCAGCTGGAATCGTTGCAGTATTCTTTTTTTTTTTTTCCAGTCTTGTCTTTTTCTTAAAAATACATTTTTAGAACTGCATCGTGCTTTATGAGGGACTTGAGGAGCCTTTTCTTTTGGTGAATGGGACATGACAAAACATCCCTCTTATTTGGATAAAGTTATAAAGTAGGGCTTAACGGAGACATTATGCATCTTATTAACAATTTGAAAACTTGCTTTTTGTATCTTGATGAATTTGCAACGCAGCAGATGTTGCAGCAAATGTTGTTTTTTAAAAAAATATCGGTGCACAAAAAAAAAAAAAAGAATTGCCTGTGAAGATAAACAAGGCCTTGTTTTGCGCGTGTGCGCTGTCAATCATGTGTCACAATGTTTTTCGGATCACTGGGCCGTCGGGAGGAGACGCGTGGGGGGGGGGGGGGGGGGGCTCGCGTGGTAGCGCCGGCGCTGTTCGACGATCGCGCACACGTGGAGCGACGTCATGTTGCCGCCGTCGGCTTCGGATGACATCAAGTCCCGACGAGCCCGCCGCGCGAGTCCAGGACAAACTCAATCTTTTCGCTTTGCTCCACTAATTGTTCCCTTTTGAAAAAAAAATATTATTCTTTTGATTTCGGAAGCGCATTTGTAGGCTTTGCGGCACCTTTGAACCAATCAGAACCTCGGAAAAGTAACTGTACGTTCTACTCGAGTGTCTTTCATGTTAAATATTTATTTTGATAAGTGGTACATATCTTTAAAAAAAGAAGAAGAAGGCTTAGAAAAACGTTATTTTTGTGTCCCAAAGCCACCAAGGCCGGCCTGAATTAAACGCACCCTGCGCTGGTTTATGCCGCGAATTCTTCCAAATGTAGCAACGGAAAATTGTCCTAATTGATTGACAGAATTATTTTGAAAAATAAAATGGAAGCGTCACGGCCGTCAAATGTGCGCAGGTGCTCGGATGCCGCGGGGACGTCTTTCTATCGATTCCACCAACGCTGGTGACATTTTAGAGGCAAACTACTCCCGTCTCCTGAATTATTCTTATTATTTTCTGGAATCCGCGCGGCGCCAGCCCCGGGCCAAATGGACGCCGTCGTCTCCGGGCAACAGGCGCCAGTTTGCTTGCACCCGACAGACGCCCGTCAGCGGTCATCCATGCGCTTTATATTCTCAAAATTTTCTTTCATTTTTTTTCCCTGTATGCATCCATCTTCCGCCCACTATTATCTTACGTCATCTGCTCTCCTTTATCATGTAGAACAGGAAGCATGTTCCAGGTAAAATGATAATATTCAATATCAATGTTTACCCCCACGTGATTGATATTTGAACACAAATGGTGGAGAAACAGTTGTAGACCCACAATGTAAAAATACTCACAGATGTGTATTCTACACCATTTATGTGGAAGGAGTAATATTGGGCGGCACAGTGGTAAAGCGTTGGCCTCACAGTTCTGAGGACCTGGGTTCGATCCCGGCCACGCGTGTGTGGAGTTTGCATGTTCTCCCCGTGGCTGCGTGGGTTTTCTCCGGGGGTTCCGGTTTCCTCCCACATCCCCTAAACATGCAACATTAATTAGACACTAAATTGCCCCAAGGTGTGATTGTGAGTGTGATTGGTTGGTTGTTTCTGTGTGCCCTGCGATTGGCTGGCAACCAGTCCAGGGTGTCCCCTCCTGCCCATTGACTGCTGAGATAGGCTCCGGCACTCCCCGCAACACTCGTGAGGATAGGCAGCAAATAAAGTGGACGGATGGAGGCTGGCTACTTCACCAAAATTGAAGGCATGTTCACGGTCGCGTAATATCTGACGTCAGGCACCGAGAAGCGCAAAACTGTCGAATCGCTTCGACGTGGGCGACGTGGACCAGAATAGGGGGAAAAAAAAGCGGCGACGAGAGTCAGCGGAGGCCGGGTTGAGCGTTCCGACGAGAGGGCGCGAGGGCTCTGCGGGATTAATTGAAGATTACAAACGAGGCGTGAGGTGACGCGCGAGCCGTCTGGAAGGCGGGCGCTTAGCGCTCACTCTCGTGTTCATATTTTTGTAGGTACACAGACGACGGGCGTGGTGGTACTTAAATGTTTTATTGACTCAAACGTCATCGACGCTAACCCACGTGAACATCCATTAAGCCGCAAAGTGCTGCGGATTGTGGAGTGCGCGTGGGTCCCGAGTACCCGACGCGCAACCGCACGACCGGGAGCGTCCGTTACGCGCGCCTCGACATTTAGCGTCCAGCCTTTCAATCGTGCCGCACGCGGCATCTTGTGGCCGATTGTGGCGTTTTGACGTCGTCAACGTCATGTTTGTGAAGTGTCAAATGTTTTGTTTGTTTTTTGCTTCGATTCTTTGGACATTGTGCTACTCCTTCTGACCATAGAGACCGTCGTAAGCAATATTACTCCATCCGTCCGTTTCGTGCCGGAGCTTATCCCAGCTGTCAACGGGCAGGAGGCGGGGCACACCCTGAACTGGTCGCCGGCCATTCGCAGGGCATATTGAGACAAACAGCCGCACTCACAATCACACCTAGGGGCAATTTAGAGTGTCAAATGAATGTTGTATATTTTTGGGATGTGGGAGGAAACCGGAGTGCCCACCCGGAGAAAAGCCACGCAGGCACGGGGAGGACATGCGAACTCCACACAGGTGGGGCCGGGATTGAACCCGGGTCCTCAGAACTGTTTACCAGCTGATCCACTATGTCGCCATGAATGTATGTATAGTTTTTTTAATTTTGAAGGTGAAATGAGTCCTACATTCATAGATCAGTAGAAAATATTATTTCTTCAGAGAAGAGGCTGGAATAATGTTTTTAATGTTATTTCTATGGGGAAAAAAATCACGAGATTGCGTTTTTTGTTTGGAGCGGTTCCGCCGTCCTCTGCTTTTAAAATTCGCCTTTTGAATTTTTTTTTCCTTTTTTTTTTTTTAAACAACGCGCACATTTGTCTTCCCCCGTGCCCGAAAGCGTTGCAGACCTCGGAATAATACCGACTTGTATGCGGCGGCCATCGGGCGGCCATTATTCAAGCTACAGCGACGGGAGCGGGGCGGCGCCTGGAAGCCTCGGCCACGCGCGTTCACATTTACAATTGCGGTCGACTGTCCTACTGGATAAACCCCCCCACCCCCCACCTCCCGCACTCTTCATACTTGGCACAAACGCCAATAATTAATTTTGCATGGTGTTATAAACATAAGCGAACCCCCCCCACACACACACACACACATACACGTGCATAGAATCCTAAAAATGATCATTGTTGATTTTTTTTTTTTTTTTTTTTTTTTCTCCCGTACACGCACACACCATTTTTCTCCCCCCCCCCCTCCCTCTCTTACTCTCCTCCTCCTCTTCCTCGTCAGTGTGTCATTGCAAAGTGGAGCGAGCGCAAGCAAGCGAGGAGCCACTCGTGCATTTTTTGTTTTTCTTTTTTTGTCCTCTCTGCAGCCTTAATTCTTCTGACAGAGAAACGGGGCAAGCTCCCTGCACCCCACCCTCCTTCCCCCATCTCCCACCCCCTTTTTTTTTTTTTAAATCCTTTTTTGTGTTTTCCGTGTCACAAGGCAGCGAGGGGGCGCAGGGGGGGGGAGGGGTCACACCGGTATTGATAATCGGAGGGACAACTCTGGATCAGATCAGTATTTTGAATTTTTTTATGTGAGAGAGAGAAAAGAGAGGAGCGGGGTCGCGAGGAGAAGGGAGGAGGCGCCATGGGTCAGCTGTGCTGCTTCCCTTTCTCGCAAGCCGAGGACAAAATCAGTAAGTGTGCTCGACCGCAGGTGGACGCCGACGAGCGTTGGCGGGCCGGGCGACCGGAGGTCGTCGGGATCGCGCGTGCGTGTGTTTAGCATGTGACTCGTTAGCACAATAGCCGGCTTGTAAACGGAGCGCTTTATGTGCAAAGTGACTCCGGCCCCGCTTGTCAGCTCCCCGTCGTACGCTGGCACCCCGACCTTCAAAAGTAACGAGAGACTTCAGCTCAGTGAGCATGTGAAAGATCAACTCCGCAAGAGCGTTTGATTTCCCACCCACCCCTTGGCCTTTTTGTAATCGCGCCACAAGATGTACTGATGCTGACGATATAGCATTAGCGATGCAAAACGATGACAGTGAACCGCTGCTTCATCGCCGCCCCGCTACAGCGTGAATTTTTATGCGGTGCGGTTTTGACAGTGTACGGGCAAGTTTTCTTGGTTGTATACTGTAATACCCAACCGAGAGAGAGCGCACCCGGTTATGAGGCTCACCCGGTACATTTGGAAAGGAAATACCATTTGGTACATGCGTACGCCGCAGCCGTGTAAAAGCCGCAAGTGCCCACATTGAAACACGAAATATTTACAAAGAAAGACGGTACACAGAGTTTAACGTTAGCAGCGCCGCCGAGCTAACAGGATCGGTTAAAAAAAAAAAAAAAAAACATAATGGTAAAAATCGCCGAGACACGGCAGTAACGCGCTAGCGCAGCGCTAACAGGGCCGGACCGGTAAAAGTCACTTCCTCGGCATATACATTTCCATTGGTCTCACTCTTAGCTTTTCCGCTCGATTGCCCCCTTGCGGCTGTTTGGGAAAAAAAATGCACAAATTAGCCGCATAAGCCGCAGGGTTGAAAGCGTGTGGGGAAAAAAGTTGCGGTTTATAGGCCGGAAATTACGGTAATTCCCAGTTTGAAAGTTAGTGTCACTCTTAACATAAATACAATCACACGCTGCGCCCCTGCTCGTTTAATGCTAAGACATAATAGAAAACGGCATTGACCGGCTAACACGTAGCATCAACTCTCGCGACGTCGTCACCCTAAACAAACGGTGGAGCAACGCAGTAGACTGACAAAATCACAATCCTCCCAAGCATATATTCTTCATCCTGGGTGGGAAATGACCGTCACCGCAGTTTATTGAGAAATTAGCCTTGAAAATGTTCTTCACTGGTGTCTGTGTGAGTAACATACTGCCCCCGGTGGCCAACGTGGGTACACCAGATTACCTGCATAATTCATCGGACTGAAGCACTACATCGTGATGCAAAAAGGGTTTCATTCTCTGGATTCTATTTAATTTGTGACGCGGCCACGTTGTCAGACTGAACAGACTGTTTGCAGAACGAGCTCATGTTTCCCATTGAAATGAATGGAAATGTTATTAATCCGTCGCAGTCGCACAACGATGTTTTATTTTGTTCGTTTATTTGCCAATAAATCACTGTGGAGTGTTTTAGCCTTTTCGTCTTCAGCAACGTTTAAAATGCCGTCTCCTCCCACAATGCAGTGCAGCTTTTGCGTTGCATTGTGGGATCTGGTGGCCATTTTAGGCCCCCAAAAAGAGATACCTGATGTTGTTACAGCGCGAATAAAAATGCAGAAAGTTCGGAACCTTCCACGGCAACGCCATAAACCGAAAATCCAAAGTAACCTGAGGTCATTTATCTTATGAAACATTTGTTACGTCAACCGGGTCATTTGTAAATCGACGTTTTGTTTTATAAAGTACACTGTAATAGAGTGCCATTTTCCATCCACCCATTTTCTTAGCCGCTTATCCTCACAAGGCATTCTGTCATCTCCTCCTAACACGTTTTTCTACAAAACCAGATTAGCGGATTCCATCTTTAAATCTCTTTCAGGATCTCCCAAAAAAATATGGCGCCGCGCTTCCCCCGCTCACCTCCGGGTTGATGATTGAACAGCGAAGTCGTATATCAGTTTTCGAGTCACGCCGAGCGCCATAAACGCAGACTTTGCCACGGAGCACGCGTCTGGGGGTGGGCTAAAACGCTGCGACTTTGCCCCCCCCCCCCCCTTCCTCCACGTTGCCCCCCTCGCCACCGCCGCACGTGTCCCGCGCTCCCTCGCAGCTGCTTCGGCGTAAACAGGCGAGCCGCTGTGGCCTACTTCCGAAAGGAGAAAGGCGCAAAGAATGAGGGATGCTGAGAGGGAAGACTGATGAAAAGAGCTAAACGGGGCGAGGCGGAACATTTCGCGCGGGTCAGACGTCGCCCGGCCAATTTCCAATTTCCTGGAAGTTCTGCAAAGGCCGCGACAACCGCACTCAAGTCGTTTCTTGGAAACGGGGGCGAAAAATTGCACCTATGAAATGCAACTCGCGGAATTTGATGAATAACGTGAATTTTCTGGGACATTTAGTCGCACAATGTACACAAAAAAAAGTTCATCTGTAAGCTTTCTTAAAAAAAAAAAAAAAAAAAAAACTCAACCTGTATTCAAGAAAATTCAATGGCCTTGAGAATTTTGTGCGAAATCGTACAAAAAAAATGGATTTGTGCGATCTGGCTAACTTTCGAGGAAATGATTAAAAAATGTCATTCAACGTGAAGTTGGGAAAAATTGGCTGTAAATAGTGCAAAAAAAGACCAGTTGAGGGTTTTACCCCACCTCCTGCCCGTTGACAGCTGGGATAGGCTCTGGCACTCCCCCGCGACCCTGGTGAGGATGAGCGACCAAGAAAATGGATGGATTGATAGTGCGACAAAAGTACACGTCAAGGAAATGTTAAAAAAAAAAATTGCATATTCAGGGTGAAGTCACAAATTTTAGATGCGTTACTAGTACAGAAAGTTGCTATGAAAAGTAAACCATACAAGAAATATTCCAAAACATTGCTCCAGTTTTGGATATGAATCCTGAAGTCATATTGATCAAGTAAAAGTTCATTTATAATTAATATCCAACGTGAAGCCACTCTTACTAACTACTCCAATAGTCTAAAAAAAAAAAAAATAATAATAAAAGTGGCTACGTTGAGTATGAAGTCCTGCGCTCCAAGTTCCAGTAATTTCCAGGCGTCAGAGCTCCTTTTCATTTTTCATTAATTTATTTTTTTCTCAGCGCCGCGTTATGAACTGATTTCCTCAGGCGGCGTCGGCGCCCGCAAAAGGCGCCATCTGGGCGGCCGGCGGGGACAAAAGAAAGGTGCTCGCTCGCTAAAAATACAGCAGGTCGTATGCTAATCCGGGGATCAATTGAGAGTGATGAATTAAGCAAGACCGTCCCCCCCCCCCCCCGTCCGTCCGTCCGTCCGCAAGACGCCACGCTGAGTCACGATCCCCAAACCCCCGCCCACCCCCCCCCCCCCCGTCCGTCGGTCCGCAAGACACCACGCTGAGTCACGATCCCCCCCCACCCCCGTCAACTTTGTGACTTTGGAGTTGAGTTTTGATTAACTGTGCTGGAGAAGTTTCATAGTGATAATAAAATAATAATAAATGACAAATATAATCGCTTTAAAGGTTTGTGGGAGGTGGATTGGCTTTGATTTATTATTATTTTTTTCAAAAGAACTGACAAGCAACACCTTTTTTTTTATATATATCTTCATGCGCCGTTGTAGCAATTTGTTGCTCTGTGGGACGTTTGTGATTGCCCCTTCCGACCCCCCCCCCCCCCCCAAGAAAAATGTGTCATACTTCATTTTGAGCGTAATTTCCTTGCCAGACATTTTTTGTAGCCTTTTTCAATGAAAAATTAAAAAACAGACATAGTGGGGACTCGCGTTCAATTTCTCCAGTTTGGAATTTCAAGGCCTGATTTGGAGATGAGGAAAGGCTTTTGTTTTGGCTTTTCTTGGGGGGGGGGGGGGGGGGGGCCTTTGTATTTTTCCAAATCGGGGTGTCGTCGTCCAGGCTAGGTTCCGTCCCGACTTTAAGTCACTCTCTTTTTTGCCTGGGGGGGTTCGAGGATAGCGAGGTGGGCTTCTCAAGTTCAGGATCACCTGTCGCACGCGGCGAGAGCACCGATGTGTGCCACGCCCGTTTGAAGCGTCTAGCGCTGACGGTGCGTGCCGATTATTAGCGCTGAAAATATCCAATTGCATCCATCCATTTTCTTATCCTTAGGTTCTGTCCCAACTGTAAGTCACTCAGGTTTTTTTGGGAGGGGACGGCAATTTTGAGGGTAGCAAGATGGGCTTCTCAAGTTCAGCGTCACCTGTCACACGCGGTGAGAGCGCCAATGTGCACCACGCCCATTTGAAGCGTCTAGCACAGACAGTGTGTACCGATCATTAGCGCTGAAAATATCCAATTGCATCCATCCATTTTCTTACCCGTAGGTTCTGTCCCAACTGTAAGTCACTCAGTTTTTTTTTTTTTTTTTTTTTACGGCAATTTTGAGGGTAGCGAGGTGGGCTTCTCAAGTTCAGTGTCACCTGTCGCAATGTGCACCATTCCCATTTGAAGTGTCTAGCGCGGACGGTGTGTACCGATCATTAGCGCCGAGAATATCCTATCGCATCCATCCATTTTCTTTGCCGCTCATCCTCACGAGGGTTGTGGGGGAGTGCCTGCAACCACTTCAGGGTGTACCCCGCCTCCTGCCCGTTGACAACTGGGATAGGTTTCAGCACTCCCGTGACCCTCGTGAGGATAAGCGGCAAAGAAAATGGATGGAAAAGGATTCAGTCAGCGCCTCCTCGCTCCTCCTCACGTTTAAATGTAAAATATTCCACGGTGTATTAACCCCCACGACCCCCCTACCCTTCACACAGATGGAGGAAAATGTCATCCGGATGTTTTTGCTCTCATATGCAAGTGTTCGGTTTTAACCGAGCTATTCCCGGGAAACGATGAAATTTGAATAAATTGGCTACAAACTTTTTTTTAGAAAAGGTGATCGTCGGGCTGGTTGGCGAGAACATTTCCATCTTTCAAATGTGGAAAAATGACTTCAATTGTCTCCTTTTTATGCAGCTAAAAAAAAAAACCTGTTAGCCGCAAAAAAATGGCGCCCGTCCAAACCTCGCAAACATCGGCGACGCGTTTTATTTTGCACACGGGAAATCCTGGACTTGCTCCGCCTTTTTCCTTTGAGTCCCCGAATCGTGGTCATCGTGTCGGCGCCAAGATGGCGCCTTGCCCGGCGGGCCTCGGCGGCCAGCTGCTGCGTCCCCATCAGTCCTCATCGCGTCACTTAGGAAGGACAAATGTGGACGAGGGGGGGCTCCGCTCGCCGTCGAAACGGACGTTTGGGCTTTCAGAGCATTAAAAAAAAAAAAAAAAAGAAGAAAAAATGCATTTTTTTTTTTTTTAATGCTCTGACGGGAATGTTTGCGGCAGACGTTTTATAAGCTCTCAGCGCCGGCCTTGGATAAACACGCGAGCGAAGAGGGCGGGCTGGAGTTTATTCGTCCAGCCCGTTTCTCGAGAAAAAAAAAGATGGCCGTTGCGTAATGATCGGGGGGGGGAGGGGGTCACGTTATTAATTACAGTCATTCATCAAAAATGTCAAAACACTTCATCGCCCTGACAGTGACGTGTTTGTTTTAAGATGAAGACGCTGGTCTTTCAATTTCTTAAGCGGCCAACTTTTTCCGGTTTTGGGACTTGTTGTCGACCGTGGCGACTTCCGACCGCAATTGTTTCAACCAGGGACACACAGGGCCCGCGGGCCGCCAGTTGAGTACCGCACCTTGAGCTTTTGCGGCCACGCGACGCGACGACAACCAAAATCCTTCAAACGTTAAAGAAGATTTGTTTACTTTTCTAACATGCCGGTAGATTCATTAAAATGTTTTTTTTTTTTTTAATTATAAATGGTTTCATCTCTTTCATAACACTTTTCATTTTTTTTAATAACTGGTCCAGGCAGTCGAAGTATCGAAAGGCGGCCTCGCTCGCTTCAAGATTTGAAGCCGACAGGACGTTAAAAGCAACATTTCCCACATCCGCCGCCAAATTCTTCACCGTCTAAAAACAATAATTGGATTCATCGCCGCCGTCTCGGCGGCCAACTTGTAGGGCCGCGGGGGGGGGGGGGGGGGGGGGCGCACACTGTTTGCACTAGCTACAGTGCGGCATTGTTATCTTTAACATCACTTACATGGGTTCTTTTTTGGGGGCTGCAGAGTGACTCGTGAGGATATCCGGCAAAGAAAATAGATGGATAGATGCAATTGGATATTCTCGGCGCTGATGATCGGTACACACCGTCCGCGCTAGACGCTTCAAATGGGCGTGGTGCACACTGGCGCTCTCGCCGCGTGCGACAGGTGGTCACTGAACTTGAGAACCCCACCTCGCTATCCTCAAACCCCCCCCCCAGGTAAAAACAGTTGGGACGGAACCCAAGGATAAGAAAATGGATGGATGGGTCTAAAATGGTTCCGCATCAAACCGATCGCTTCCTGTTTCTCTTGTTTTTCCAGTTTCTGAGTCGAAAATGACAATTTGATTAAAAAAATAAAAAATTCTTCGGTTCTTGGCATCCGTCTCAATTTCTGTTGCAGCTTTTGTGGCTCCGTCAGCGTTGAGGGTACACGTTTAACACCCCCCCCCCAATTCATTTTTCATCCCTTTTTGGCTGCGGTCGTAGTGGCTTTATTGCTTCCGACGTCGCGGCTCGATGTTCTCACAGTTAAAAAAAAAAAAAAAAAAATATTGCTCTATATATCATTTCGGCGATTCCATCAGCTCTTTAAACATTGCAAAAAAAAATAGAAAAAGCCTCAACTAACCCTCACGGCAAGGCAACCTTCGAGTGCGGGCCCGCGATAAGAATGTTTGTTCTTCACGCCGGCGCCGCTTTCGTCCGTATCTGACGTCAAAAGAATTTCCTCGGCAAGTCGCCGGCAGAACTTTGCCCCCCAACTACTTCACCTCCGACGAGGGCGCTTTCGCCTCGTTTTTTTTTTTTTTGTCAGCCGTCCCTTCTTTCGCCTTTAAGTGTTTACCGTAATTCCGGGCCTACAGAGCGCACCATTTGTAAAGGAAATACCATTTGGTCGCAGCCGTGGAAAAGTCGCAAGTGCCCACATTTAAACCCACATTGAAACACGAGATATTTACAAAGAACAACGGTACATAGTTTAACGCTAGCATCGCCGCGCTAACGCTAGTGCCATGCTAACAGGGCCAGTTAAAGAAAAAAAACATACAGCACCACTTCGGTTCTCGACCACAATCCGTTCCAGAAGGCGGTTTGAAAAGCAATTTGTTCAAAAACCGAATCCATATTTCCCACGTCTGCGTACAGAGGCTGCGTTATACACAATAACAACCGGCGTCGTTATTTCCGGGTTTTTTCGCGGTGCGTTCGAATTCACAATAACAGCCCGCGTCGTGGGTCAGCCGGTCGGGCCGTGCGCGTTGCGTTATTTCCGGGGCGTTCAAGTAGCGATTTTCGTTCAGACAGAAGCAAAAAAATTTCAAAATTTTCGTTCGAAAACCGATTTGTTCGAGTTTTCGCTGTACTGGTAAAAATCACTGAGACACGGCAGTAACGCGCTAGCGCAGCGCTAACGGGCGGACTGGTAAAAGTCACTTCCTCGGCACTTATATTCCACCAGTCTCACTCTTACCTTTTCTGCTCGAGTGCCCCCTTGCGACTGTTAGAAAAAATGCACAAATTAGCCGCATCACCGCATAAACCGCAGGATTGAAAGCGTGTGGAAAAAATCGCGGCTTATAGGCCGGAAATTACGGTAATATTTTTTCATCTTGTACGGCTTTCGCGTCGGCTTTTTTTTTTCCACCTTTGAGGAGCTCAGCTCAGTCCTTAAAAAAAAAAAAAAAAAAAATGTGGAAATGAGTTGCTGACACGTTAGCGGGGTGCAAACGTAAACAAAATCACCCGCCGACGGTTTGATTCTCGCCTTAAATGAAACGACGGCGGCTCCTCTTGGGTACGGCTCGTAATTAACGAGCCTCCCGTCAGTCTTGAACTTTATTAGACGCTCGCTCCCACGTGGGGCGTTTTACAAGCCCGGCTGGAATTTAAAAAGCCCCGTTTGAGCGCCGCTAAACGGGGGAGAAACGAGCGTGTGTGTGTGTGTGTGTGTGTCAGGTCGCTATGCCAAGCGATGGCGCTTTGAAAGGTCCCCCCCCCCCCCCCCCAGTATAAACGAGCTTTTTCGCTTTGTCACACAAATAATGAATCAAGCTAGCTGCTAAATGCTGTGGCGGTCCGTGCTAGCATGCTAATGTTTAGCCTTTTGTATCTTTGAGAGATATAAGTGGTGTGCAGTATATATAATATATATAATGCAACTTTTTGATCAATAAAGTACAATACAATGTAATACCGTAAGTGCTACGTACAAGCTCATCAGAATTTTTATTTTTTTTGGCCCTTCTGATGATGTCGCCGACAGTCAAACAATCACAATAATCATTCTGCATCCTGAAGTCGGATAAATAAATCGGACGTTTCTGATTTGCTTCAAAGCAAAACGTCAAGGTGAAACGACGCGTTATTGCTCGCGGACATACTCAAAAGTTCAAAGATATGAACAGGAGGTGGCGCTACTGTTAGCCTGCTGAAGCTAATGAGGCTAAGCTAATGCGAGACCCATCATTGCGGTATTTTATTTTTTTTTAAATAGCAATTCTACTTGCTAAAAGAAAATTGATGTTTAATTTAAAACGTACTCTTCAAATGCTGTTCGCTGGAGTTTTGCGCTGGAGGGAACACAAACAAAATGACTTCAAGGCCTTCAGGGCGAAAAGAAGGTTTTGCGAAAAATGAACATTTCACGAGTCTTTTGCGGCGTCGGGACCAACGCGGTCGGGATTCATTCGGAACCTTTGCAATTCGTCTCTTTTCGTGTGCGGTAAACCCATTTGCGAGCGTGTAGGTTGCTAGAAATAGACATACAGTACATAGAAATAAAAAAATAGAAAACGATGATTGATGCCTTCACTTAAGTCAACGAAGAAAATGTAATTAAACATTTTCTTCACTGTCAGTTGTACACCAATTTTGATAATACAGTGCAACAGGAAAAAAAAAAAAAAACAAAAAACAAAAGTTAGCGAGCTAGCATTTTCTAATTTTGTTAACTGACAACCGAATAATACAATATTTGCTCATGATAACAACTGAAAAAAAATCCTCTGGTATTTCATATAAAAAGTATTTTTGTAGTTTTCCAGGTACAGCATTTCTAGGATTGGCGGAATAAACACGATGGTCTTGCCACGTGGTTTGATAACTAGCACGGTAGCCTGGTTAGCATCCGCCGGTTTCTGCGCCGACGTTACGGCACGAAAGAGCAAAGTAGGAGCAACTTGCTCACGTCATCGTAAAACCGGCCCAAAAACTGTTGTCGGGTCCGACAAAGTCGAGAAGACCGCGTACACGAGCTTGATAGCGAAAGCGTTGATGCTACCGATAACAACAGCCCGACTGCCAGAGTTACGCGCTGGTCGTTTTCCGCTCCAGCGGCTGTAATATCATCGTGATCCCGACCGGTCGTTTTTGGTACAGCGTTTACGGCCGCCGTCGATTGAAGACGACTCGCTGAATGTAAACGACTTGGCGCAGTCTAATCAAGGTTGGGGTGTCCGGTGAAGCTTTTGCTGCATCTGTCGTCGCCGTCGCACAATTTTTATTATCTCTACGGGAAACGTTTTGAATTATGAGCGAGTCGGGGGGGGGGGGGGGGTAGCGACCGACTTTGTGGGCTACATTCAGTTCTCGGGTTGTTTCATTGACCTGTCGTCGCCATCTTGTTCTGAGCAGCCACCGCGCGGTTTAGCGTTAGCGCGGTGCTAGTGTTAGCTTGGCGCTAGTGTTAGCGCATCTATTATTATAAGCCTCTGTACACAGAAAGAGTTTAACGCTAGCGTTAGCGCCATAGGCCGGGAATTACGGTACATCATTCCAACAACTTTCGGTCATGATTCTCATGAACGTCAGAGACGAGCTAACGGATAGCATCTCACTCGCAATGTTTTATACCTGCACAAACTCTGAAATTTAGCTTTGTTAGTCAGCATGACTATTATACTGCCACCAAGTGGACGATGTTAGACAATGGAAGTTTTACCCAATTTTTTTTGTTTGGTGGGGGTGTCTAGAACTGATTGATGGCATTTTTTTTTCATTTCACTGGCGAAAGATGATTTGAGATACAAGTATTTTAAGTTACAAGCTCTTAGCTCGAGGCTCGAACTGCTCCATTTTCCTTTGACGACGAGCTCACAGCGCCCCCGCGTGGCCAAATGTTTGTGTGTTTATGTTGCAGATTTGGCGCCGCATCGCAAGCGCTCAAGTATGTCGCGAAAATACCGCCGTCGTACAAAATCCGATCAAAGCCAATCACAAATTGGGATGAAAGATCCAATCGATGATCAGTCGGGAGGGTGGGGAACGATTGGTGCTTCTTTCTTTTTCTTTCTTTCTCTTTTTTGTTGTTGCTGCTGTAATTGCTGAATTGCACGTCAGCCTTTTCACAACAAAATCATTGCAATTTAATCTCAGTGATTCAAGCCAATCAGGAGGTGAGAACTGATTAAGGATCCTGTCAGCTCTTTTTTTTTGTTGTTTTTCCAAGAGATGATAAAAAAAAAAAAAAAAAAAAATCAAAATATACTGCAGTCTCAACACAAAAGGAGCAGCCTCGCCCGCAAAGATCCATAAAGTATTTTGAGAACGGAAATCAATACGCCGCTTCTTGCGGGGAGGACGCGGGAAGATTTTTACAGCGCGACGCTTGTCTTATATCTATATTTTTTTATGTATTTTAAATTAGTTTGGTTTGTATTTTACTGTCGCGATAAAGTTGAGAATATTACGAGAATGAATCAGTTTAGAATGAGTTTTTTTTTTTTATGGGAGTGAGGTCATAATGCTGTGCGGGAAAAGTCGTGAAGGTGTAATAGCCGGTGAAAAAATATTGCGAGATTATATTATAGCAGTCGGCTGGTTATGGCGGCCTCCCAAAAAGACGTGAATTCCATGTACGTTCCACAAGACGGCGCCAAAACATGACATTTATGTCACTTCAAAGTGCAGCAACGCCTCGGTTCTCGACCACAATCCGTTCCAGAAAATGGGTCGAGAAGTGATGTGTTCGAAAGCCGAATCGATGTTTCCCATTACAATGAATGGAAGAAGAAATAATGCGTTCCAAGCCTTAAAAAAAATGGACATTTTAAAGCATTTTTTTTTAGCTTTTCCTAATAATAAACTGCATAGTAGAAGTAAATGTATAGTTTAAATGTTTTATATAATAAAATAATTTAAGAAATACATTTATTTTTTGCTTAAAATGTATGCTTTAGTAGTAGACAATTGACTAACAAAACGCGTCGTGGGTGGGTCAGCTGCTTGCCCCACGCACATTGTTATTTTCGGGTTTTTTCAGAGGCGTGGGAATTGATAACAAAGCGCGTCGTGGGTCAGCAGGTCTGGCCGTGCGCAATATCTTACTTCCGGGTTTCGACGGTGGCGTTCGAGTGCCGATTTTCGCACGAAAACAGAAGCAAAAAAATCTCAACATTTTCATTCGAAAACGGGGACGTTCGAGAACCGAGGCTTTATTGTACTTTGGTAGTATTTCAGGAAATAACCAAAAGAAATCTACCCAAGGGCAAGCGATGGATTAAAAAACTTAATGCCGTGAATGTCGTGCACAATGTTGAATGAACCAACAACAACTCAGTGAATTTGACCAAATTCTTTCCGACTTTTTCTTCTCTCATCCCAGGCGGTCGTCGGCGTTCCGAGCCTGACGAGGCGGAGCTCGTGAGGATCAGCAAGCGGTTGGTGGACGATGCCGTCAGTCGCGCCGTGCAGCAATACAAACAGGAACGGCTCCAGAACGGGGGCGGGCCCAACGCGGGGCAGCCGCCCGGAAACCCGGACGGGGACGCGGCGCCCAAGACGAGGGACGCTAACGGCGC
Organism: Syngnathoides biaculeatus; assembly: GCF_019802595.1. NCBI lineage: Eukaryota > Metazoa > Chordata > Actinopteri > Syngnathiformes > Syngnathidae > Syngnathoides > Syngnathoides biaculeatus. Next base: position 8,151,141 of record NC_084662.1, on the reverse strand, counting down.
CGCGGACTCCAGGAAGTGACGCCATGGGAACCGGAGCTAACCGGAAGCGCTGAGCGGGGGACGCCGATCGCCAAAGCGTCCGGTCCGCTTCGCCGTCACGCAGCTAACCTCCAAAACGGGCCCGGCGTAATCGGCTAATCTCTGAGGCTTGTTGCTCGCGCTAGCTACTTCACCAAGCTGGGCTCTGGTAGCTCGGTGATCCCAGCGGGGCCCAAAGTGTCTCACCGAAGTACACCGCAGGGTTCCCGCTACCTCGCCAATTTGAATTGATATTCTACTTTTGAGTTGGGGCGGGATTTGTTATATGCTGACTCGTGAAAACCGACCACGAGACTTGATCAGACTCTAAAGCACAACTCGTCGTTTCGTATTCATTTGAATTTCGACGTCTCAAAGTGCGCTCGTGTTAAATGTATTCTACCGCTGTCCTGAGGGGGCAGCAGTGAGAAGCTCACCCAGATCAAGCCGCACTAAAAACTAAATTTCACACACTAATCATGTCAGCACAGACATTTAACAAAAGCAGCACTACTACATACACTATTAGTTGTTTTAAATCATTTTTATTATGCTTTTTTTTTTTTTTTAACATGACGATTTATTGCAGGGGATACGCTCCAAACACAGACGAAATCTGTGATGTATAATTTCTTCTAAAAAAACAATTTTTTTCCCCCTTTTTACCACTACCAAGTTGTTGTTGTTGACTGAAAGCATGTCGCCCTCTAGTGGCCCGGAGACAAAGCGCTTGCCGCACAGGCACGTCGGAGGATTTTGCAAAACCTGATTGGATGTGATGATCGAGGACATCCACGGTGAAGTTATGCCAACCGCGCGTCCACAATTTATTGATTTGTGAGATTAATGAACGTTAACCATTAAGTCAATATATTGCTGTTTAAAAGAAAAAAAAAACGCAATATGAGGAAATTAAGTTGCAATGGAAAGAATTTTTTTTCTGAAAAAGTGATTTTTCTCAGGAAAAAAAAAATCATCAAAGCATTGTAGCTATATTCTTGTAAATAAAAAAAACTTTTCATGAAATGAGTACAATTTTAATGTAAAAATTACTTTTTTTTTTTTACAATTTTGATGAGAACTTCCCACCCCATAATAGCATGAGAAAGAATAAAAGACGAACTAGAATAATTAAGATGTAAAATTGTAACAATATGCTAACATTTAGTTTTTTGTCCAAAAGCAAAAACTGTTTGCACATCAAGAGCTTCCTTTTTGAATTGCTTCCAGGAATTATTCTTAATTTTTATTTATTTTTTTCCTGGTGAGGGGTTTGTTTGTTTTTATTTTAAATGTTAAGAAAAAGCTGTGCTTTGCGTCACTGTTGGGTTTTGAGCTTCAAATTATTGTTTTTGTTTTTATTTGCAGCTTTGTTACGAGCCACAATCTCGCGTTTCAGAGATTCACGCGCGACAATTTTTTGATTTAGTTTTGCCGCAAACTGCTTGTGACTTGGAACGTTTATGTTGTTCAAAAGGGCAGCGCAACGTAGTTAACCGTTGAAAGTGGCCTTCAGTCCGCATTTTGTAATCTTTTTATCTATTTTTTTTTGTGCTTACCACGACGCTCGCGTCAAAGCTGGACCGGTGTCGAACGTGACACAATTTCTGTTCTCGCCACGTGTTTTTTTTTTTGTCCCACGTGCTTTCATCCCTCTTCCGATGCCGTCGTAGATAATAAAAAAAAAAATCAAATAAAATTCATTGATTGTCTTGTTGTTGTTGTCACCAGATCCTTAAAGCCCCCCCCCCCCCCAATCCCCTTTAATCCGCACTTTGTCCTCGTGGCCCACATGGTTAAATCTTCTTCCGTGCGCGACACCGTTTTTATTTGATCAGTGCTCCTCCGTCTCCCTTCGCGGTTACGGCGAGGTCGTGTTTGCGCTGGTGTCGAACGTCAACAATAAAACAGGATATGAAATTTTCAACCGATATCCGTGTCTGTCATTGACTTCACGCGTGAGCTGTAAACGATAAATTAGTTGGGTTGAATCCTGTACAATGGATTCAGGGATGTACGCCAGACTCACCGTAGCTAAGAGTGGTAAAACAGAGGTCGTGAGTTCGAATCCCACAGGGGCCTCCGCTCCCCGAAAAACAACTGCTACACAAATATGCGCGTTCATCTGTGGCGACCCCTAACAGGACAAGCCGAAAGGAACTTACTTTAGACTCCAAGAATAAATTAATCACCCATCCATTCATTTTCTTAGCCGCTTATCCTCACGAGGGTCGCAGGGAGTGTTGGAGCCTATCCCAGCTGTCAACGGGCAGGAAGCGGGGGACAACCTGGACTGGTCGCCAGCCAATCGCAGGGCACGTGGGGACAGAAACCGGTCCTACTCGCAATCACACCTAGGGGCAATTTAGAGTGTCCAAATTAATGTCGAGACCCACGGAGGCACAGGGAGAACATGCAAACTCCACACAGGTAGGTCGGGATTGAGCCCGGGTCCTCCGAACTGTGAGGCCAACACTTTACCAGCCGATCCCACCGTGCGGCCCAGGTTTCAGGAAAAGCTTTGTGGAAAAAATTAACAATACCACAACAACAAAATATTACTTGAAAAATTGTATCAAAAATGTATGCCAGACTCAAAGAATAAATTAGTAATCCATCCATATTCTTAGCATCTTATCCTCACAAGAGTCACGGGACGTGCTGGAGCCTATCCCGGCTGTCGACAGGCAGGTACACCCTGAACAGGTCGCCGGGCATTCGCAGGGCATAACGAGACAAACAGCCGCACTCACAATCACCTTGGGGCAATTTAGAGCGTCCAATTAATGTTGCATGTTTCTGGGAGTGCCCGGAGAAAAGCCACGCAAGCACGGGGGAGAACACGCAAACTCCACACAGGCGGGGCCGTGATCGAACCCGGGACCTCGGAACTGTGGGGCCAAAGATTTTCCATCTGACTCACCGTGCCGATCAAATGAATAATATTACATGGAATTTTTCTTTTTTTTTTTTTTTTTTTTTACTTGCATGAAAATGTTACAAGAAAGTAGCAAAATGAGAAAAACACAAAAATAATCCCAAGAAAACATTTCCAAATTCATAACCCTGTTTGGAAATCCTACTTTCAAATCCGAACTTCCGACGCTAATCCGGTTCGGTTTTAAAGTCCTACTTTGAAACCCTAACCCGGTTTTGAAATCCTAATGCGACTTTGAAACCTGAACCCACAGGTGTCAAACTCGAAGCCCGGGGGCCAGAACCGGCCCACCGCGTGATTTTATGTGGCCCGCCAAGGCAAACCTTACGTATCAACTTCCATCATTTTTGTTCAAATCTGCACCAGAAGTTCAAATTGTCATATCATAAATGAAACGTTGAGATATTACAAGCATTTTTCTGTTATTCTCTATTTCTGATTCCAAAACAAGTTCATAAATTTCACACGTAAATTTGATGAGGCGGTGAAAGATTTTGATGGTTTCACAGTCGTGACGGCCCTCCGAGGGGAACCGTCGGTAAAATATGGCCCGCGACAACAATGAGTTTGACGCCCCTGCCCTAACCCGACTATTAATCCTACGTGTATTATATTTTTCCTAATTTTGCAGCATTTCCCGTTTGTGTCGCTTCTTTCTTTGTCCCTCAATCAAAAGTGTCTAAATGATTAAATTGCTCATCAGCGCTTCAAATGTGCTCGTTTCTGTCCTCAGTTCGTCCCGTTGACACGTTGCCATGTTTGTTCCCGCGCCGCGTATTCATTTTTGGACGACGCAAATGTTTATTTTGACAGGAAGTACTTGAGGCGTTCGAAGGGTGTAGGCGGAATTCCCTCAGCCAATCGGAATGGAGCATTCCCCGAGCCTCGTGTATAATGCCGCGCGCTCTCGCACAAACATCCGCGCGGTGCTTCCCGCCGCCTTCACGTGAACACAGATTGGCATATTTTTTTTCAATATTCTCGGGGTTTTTTTTGTTTGTTTCTGAAAATAGAGCTGTCGTTCATATTTTTCCATAAAATACTTTCCCAGAGCGTGGAAATTGTACAAAATCATATTCTTTACTTTTGCACGAACCCTCTCAAGCTTCTACCCTTCATCATCATCATCATCCTATTTTTGTATTTCATCTACCTCCACCATCTCTCCTTCCATCCCTTTTTTTTTTTTTTTTTAACCCTCTCTTTGTCTTCTGGCCCTTCATCATCATCATCATCATCATCATTTTCTCCTGTCTGAGAAATGAGATCACGTCGGTGTCACGCAGCCGGCAAAGGCTTAGCAGATCATCTCCGGCGCACACAAAACATGGCATTTTCTCATCTGTCGTCGTCATGGCGACGGGGTGCACTCGGGGTGAAGCCAGTGTGTCCCTGGACGCGCGCACACACGTGTGTGCGTGTGTGTGTTCCCGAGCCGGTGGCCATTTGGAAGCGACTGAATGTGAACACTCAATTGTTTATTTGGCAGCGCGCACGTGTTTTCTTTCAACTTCTTGAAACACCCCAGCGGCGTGCAAAGGAGGGGGCGGCGGCGGCCCCCTCATTCCTCCGCCCCGGGCCGGGGGGCACCCGAAGGGGGCAACGGCGAGCATTACGTCCCCCCCCCCCCCCCGGCCTTCTGGCCTTGCACGATCTTCCCTGAGCGTTTTCTCCCTCACTAAAAAAAAAAAAAAAAAACTGAAGTGTAACCCGGGAGACGTGATCTGGCTCTCGCGTTTGATGCCATTTGCGCACATGTTGGTCGCGCGTTCGAGTCCCATCTTTAACCGCCGCTGGACTCGTCGTCGTTTTTGCATCCTGACAATGCCGGGTTTGTTTGATTTTTTTTTTTTTTTTCCCTGCTTCCGCACGTGATTTTATTTTTTTAACATCTCGTGACGCCGATGAATAAGAAGTCATAACTGAGGACAAGGTCGTTCTGTTGCACAGCATGCAAGCGAGCGTTCTCCACTTTATGAATTCAAAGTTTATGTTTAGCCTGTATTTTTACGACGACGTTTAACAAACCATGTCGAGGATCGACGGCGTTTTGTTGTTTTTGTTCGCTTGTCCCCCCCCCCTCCCCATTTTCACTCATGAGGGCACAAGGCAACACTTGCAAGTTAGAAAACAGTTTTATTGTAAAAAATAAAAAGTACTATCATGATGCAAAAAAATAATAATAATAGACAGCAGATTTTTTTTTTTTGCCTGTGAGACTCTTAAGTGTCCATTATTTGTCTTTCCATGATGGTTGTTTGACTTAAAAAAACATATTTTTTTTGGGGGGGGGGGGCGTAAACTCCCCTATGATAGGCGGAGGGGCTACATCGAAGGGTGGGTGTGCTGCGAGGACGACGAGGAAGGCGAGGAGGCGGCGGCGGCGACCATCGAGGAGGACGACGCCGAAGATAAAGGCTGAGGCGCGGCGGCGGCGGCCGCGGGAACCGTGGCGACGGCGGCCGAGGACCCCGAAGACGCCGAGGACGTGTCGGTCTTGCTGCTGTGCGTGACGAAGCGCAGGCATAATTTCATGGCCGGACGAAGTGTCAGGATGATTTTCTCCACCTGCACATCGTCAACACGGGAGTGACGAGGATGTCGCGTGACATTTTTTTTTTTTTTAAATAGATTATTTTAATATAATCATTTCATTTGTTTTTCAGGTTTTGGTAAAACTAGTTATTTACTTGTAATTTTATAAAACGCTTATGTGTGTATAAAGAGAGGAGAAAAGAACATATACAATCTAATCTCTAATTTCCTTTTATTCTTTTTTTAATTCTCATTTTTCTTGTATTTGCTAGGGTTTCATGTTGGTTTATTTAAACGCATTGACATCTTTGAAAATGTTTAATAAAGTATTGATTTTAATTGGGTTTCTTGTACCATTATTATTTCTTATTATATATATATATTTTTTTTCCACGTAATTTGAATGAATTATTTCCAAGTACTTCATTTGCCCCACTTATTTATCTAAATCTGTTGATGAATTTATTAACCATAAATATTTTTGTGATTAAAATGTCATTTTTTTGGGCATGGTGTATCTTGAATCCAACGGGATGAAGTCAAGGTTTACTCAATTTATTGACTTGTTTCCATAATTACGACACACTACGACTTCTATAACTACAGCATTATTATTTTAAAGTTGAGTTACGGTGAGCACTAAATTTCCTATTTTCAAGTTAAATTGTGCCCTTTTTAAAATGAATTTAAAAGTGTGCAATTTGATCAGCGCCCGTTTCATTAGTGCCGCTGACTTGCGGCGCGTTTTCTGACCTGCTCCTTGACGCTGTCGCCCGTGTACATGTACTTGATGTGGTAGAGGAAGTCGCAGATGGGGTCCATGTAGTTAAGATGGCGGCAGTGCTGGTCGACCACCTGCAGCATCTCGTAGAAGGCCACGCCGATCTGCAACGCGCACACAAGGCCGCATTGAAGCGCCACGCTCGTCCTTAAAACCTTCTCGACCGCCAACCCAACTTGCACATATGTGGACGCCGGTCGTTGCCATTCAATTTCAATAACAACGGTAGAAATACGAATAATAACAATAGCGATTTTTTTTTTTTTTTCCTGCAACCTTGTTTTACTCCAGGAAAGGTCAACTTTCTTGACCGGGCAAGTACCGGCGGTCCACTGGGACGCACTTCTTCCGTAACAACAGAGAGCTTGTCAAACTTATTTCTGTCGCGGGCCGCATTGTCGTTACGGTTTCCCCCTGTGGGCCGTCATGACTGTGAAACCATAAAAATCCTTAATCGTCATACTTACACACGGATTTATGAACGACTTTTGGAAACAGAAATCAAGGGTCAAAGGGTTTTGTTCAGGTTTGTTAACACTTATACTGCTTATAATATATGAATATCATCATTTATGACGATTGGAAATTTTGGGACATATTTTCACAAGAATGACAGATTTTGACAGAGATGATTTGCCTTCGCGGGCCACATAAAATCACGTGGCGGGCCAGTTCTGGCCCCCGGGCCTTGTGTTTGACACCTGTGATATAAGGAATCACGGCTCATCATAACGGGAAAGACATGCAACAGTGTCCCAAATTCATACATATTGGTTCATATTTCAGAAATGACCATTTCTTTTGCGGTCTCCTGTGGTGTGAACGCAAAATGGCCGCCTCATCCCCGGTACTTCACCTCACAGATGCCTCGTCGGGTGTATTGCACCGACATCATGAGGCTCTCTTTGGGGGGCATTAACGGCGAAGACAGCTGAAGAGACGTTTGTAAAACAAAAATAAAAAATAAAAATAAAAAAAAAAGAACACTTCTGATACTAAGATATATTTGTGGTCATTTTAAAGAAAAGGAGGAAAATCCTTCCTATCCATCCTAAGAAAAACCCAACTTTTCAAAAAACACTTTTTGGCATAAAAAGATTTAAAATATTACTTTAAACTTGTCTTATTTCCCCTTCAATTATTAACGAGCGGGGGCACGTTTTGACCGTTGTTGATCAGATGATGTGGAAATGATGCGCGTCGGTCACGTTTACCTCCAGCATGCATCGCGTCCTCTCCTGCTGGAAGCGTTGCAAGAAAGGTCCAACCAGGTGGTACACGTACAGCAGCTGGAACTCGGTCCGGACCACCGGCTTCAACGTCTCCGAGAGGAACCTGCGCGCACCCGCGACCGATCAAAGACGGACCCAACGGCGGCGGCGGCGGCGGAGCGAGCGGCTCACTTGGGGATGAGCGACAGCTGGCCGATGGACGAGTGGTGCCAGACGGCGTGGGCCAGCGCCAGCACGTAGCTGCAGCTGATCTCGCTGTAGCTCTGGTGGCACGCCGTGAAGTCCAACAGGGCGAAGGGGTCGCGTGACCACGCCGTCTCCGACGTCAGCGCCGGGGAGCTCATCACCGTCACGATGCGGTCGTGCAACACGATCCAGTACGGTTCCTGCCCCGTGCAAAGCGTTGAATACCGACTCCAACAACGCTTCAATGCGACGCCTTTTAGCGTATGTTCATTAAACAGCTTTACAGATAGGCAAAAAGCCTTTTTTTTTTTTTTTTTAAATAAATAAACCATCGAAAATCATTTTTACAAAATTCTAACAAAAAGTGTAGGGAGTTCCCAGGTTCGGCAGAATGTCTTAAAAAGTTTGACAAAACCTTCAACAAATAGCTGGCTTCCAACAACTTTCTACGGAAAATGTTTTCCAAATGTCAATACAACTTAAACGTTAATCATTCTCTTTAAAAAAAAAAAAAAAAAAAAAAAAAAAGGCACATGCAAATATGCATCAAAATGCCAAATATCAGCGGCGATAATCGGTCTCTCCCTTCAGTTTACGGATGAACTCAAAGTCAAACCCAATCATCGCTCACAAATCAAAAGGAATTACGAACATCTTGAAGAGCGAGCCTGGAGGGGTGTTTTGATTCTTTGCATACAGTATATTGTACTTTATCACAGTTATTAAAGCATAAAAAGATAGATGTGTAGTTCAAGAAGCATGTTGCTAAAGAGAGAGAACATGGGTGAAAACAAAAACGAAAGAAAAAAAATTGGCAATTTGAAGAGTCTCACTTGCTCGCATTCGGTTGGAAGCAGCCAGCGAGGTCCAATTTTACCCCATTGAAATGAATTTTTTTAATGACAAAAGTGCTGAGTTGCACAAAAATATGACAAAACATAAAGAGGACCCAAAGTTCAAAAAGCTGCCGAGAGTGCACGGCTGACTTCGGCCTCCTTGCCCCGCATTGGGGAGGCATGACAGTACCTTTGAGTACCTGAATATTTTGTTACTTGGGCCTCAAAGTGTGCTTCACCACACCGAGTAAAATACATAAATAAAAACAAAAATCAATCAACCGTGACGATGTAGCTTACAGGCAAGGCGGTGATGACAAGGCCGATGGCGTTCATCCACGCTGTGATGTTCTCTCGAGGAACAAGAGGTTGGCTAAAACGCGGAAATGGAAGAAAAACAAAAAACCAAACAGAAGATTAAAAAGCGGACACCTGCACGCTTCTGCATTAACAGATCCACCTATTTGCACATTTAAAAAAAAAAAAAACATTTGTTATATGCTATTGTTTGTATTTTTCCCCCTTTTCTTAAAAAAAATGTTATATTCTATTTTGTATTTTTTTCCATTTTCTTTGTTCTTTTTTTAAAAAAAATGTTATATTCTGTTTGCATTTTCCCCCTTTTCTTTGTTATTTTTTAAAAAAAAGATTTGTTTGTATTTTCTTTTTGCCTTTTTTTTGCTCTTTTTTAAAAAAAATTGTTATTTTCTATTGTTTGTATTTTCTTTTTTCATTTTCTTTGTTCTTTTAAAAAAAAACCATTTTTTTATATTCTATTGTTTATTTTCTTTGTCCCCCATCTTTGTTCTTTTTGAAAAAAATATTTCTATTCTATTGTTTGTATTTTCTTTTTTCCCTTTTCATTCTTCTTTTTAAAAAATATTTGTTATATTCCGTTTGTATTTTCTTTTTTCGCTTTTCTTTGTTGGGTGAGAGCCAACCCACGTTTATTAAAAAAAACAATTCTTTGGGTTTAAATTATATATGTACACACAAGACACACAACACACACCCTAACGCAACTACGATGGGCGTCAAAAGCACGTGTGAGCACGTACCTCTTCAGGACCACGTTGAGGAGAGCGTTGCCCACGTCCTTGCCGGGCACGGCGAGCGCCATCAGCTCCACGCAGGTGACGTGCAGGGCGTGCGCCGCCGGGTTGGGGAACTCGTTGAACCGCCAATCGCAGTTGGGGAAGGGACCCGGCGACTTGCCCGCCATGGGTGAGCGCCGCTTAAGGAAGCGCAACACGAGCTCGCTGGCGTGAATACAACAAAGCTCAGAGCACGGCCGTCGACGTGTTGGACCAATCGGGAGGCTTTTGACTGAGTTCAATTTGTCTAGCAGGAAGGATATTGTCCACCAGGCGTCCAATCAGCTTGCAGTAGTAGGTGTCGTCGGGCGTCCAAACGTTGTCGTCTCGTTGGTTCATGCCGAACTTCAGGTAGGTCTCGCTCAGGCACCAGCCGGGGGTCCGGTTGTCCTGTCCCATGAAACAAATGTCACCCTTGCTAATTCAAAAAAAAAAAAAAAAAAAATACACCTCTGTTCTTTCTTTTATATCACAGTAAATGGATTTTGTTACGTTGTGTATTCTAAATGATAAAATTGAATATACTTTTCATCTTATCTTATTTTAACGGGACTTTCGTGACGCTGCCTGTGACGTTGGCAGATTATCATTTTTGCAGTTAGCGGGACACAATAGCCACCTAGTGGACGGCAGTGGGACAGCACCACTCACAAAGTGATTTTTGTTTCTCGAGGCCGGATCAGGATGTAGTGTCCCGAACTGAACTGTGGCAAACTCCTCTCGTAGTGTTTTCGTACCTTGAGTGACAACATGATGGCGTGCACCAGCTTCCTCTTCAAGCTGGTTCTGTCCCTCAGGTGTCGCTCGTAGTAGTGAAGCGTGTTGTACAGGTAAGTCACGGGCCGGTCTGCGCACAACAGGGCTTAAGATCAGCATTTGGACTGAACCCACTCTAAGGTCTAACGGGAATAAAGAAAAGAACTTGACAGAGCACCTTTCAAGGGACCCAGTACATGTTTAAGTTTGCACGTATTCCCCGTCGGAGGGCCACCAACCGTGGAACTTGTAGAGTCCGCCCAGGTGGTCCAGCAGCGTCTCCAGAGACTTGGAGACTGGAATGAGCTCCAGGAAGCGGTGGATGACGATGTCAAAGACGGGCAGGAAGCGCAGGCACACGTTGCCGAAGTAGATGGGCATGTACTGGTGCTGGACCTGCATTGGCGGGCTGAGCTGCTCCGCGACGCCTTCGAAGTACAACTTCTCCGGGTATTTCTGGCGGAGGACGACAAGGAATGCAGTCAAACCCTCACCGGTCGCAAACCCGCTCGTTTTAACCGGTTCACAACATTTATCCAAATGTTTATTTGCTGAATACTGTATATAATTAAAACTTGTTTTGGGAAATTTCTGTGATCACAATTTTAGTTATATTGGAAAAATACGCCCCGCCAAAGCTCGGATACGTCAACTTTTTTTCGTGTCAAAAGACGACGCCCGTGATTGGCTGTCTGTTGGTCATGTGCCATTCAGCCTAGGTCTCAAAAATGGGGTCCACCTTGTGCGCAGCAACTAATCTATTAGTTTATCTGAGGTTTTGGAGAGCTATTAGGTGAGACACATTTGGTACAGTTTATTACATTAGAATTTTTGACTTTTCATGGAACATAAATGGCATCACTTATCGTGTTTTCCACATGGTCCACAAAGATGATCCCAATCCAACTTTTACCTAAAACGCACATTTTAATATTTACATTTCATAATTTATAAATTGTGAAAAGAACAAATCACTTACTGGTTTTAATCCAACCAACCCCCCCGAGCTTTTTATTTATTTATTTATTTTTTTTTTAGCATAAGCATCCAAGAGTCCCATTGATTCAAAATCAAGCAATTAAAGTGCAATTAAAGTACTGTATTTTCCGGACTATAAATCACATATTTATTTTTTTTCCCCATTGTTTGGCCAGGGGTGTGACCTATTTTCCAGAGCGACTTGTATGTGAAATTATTAACAAATTATTACTGCGGCAACCTCTACTGGGAGAAGCCAAAAGACACTCACTCTCTCTACATCCATTTTTCGAGTCGCTTATCCGTTTTTTTCACACTGACAACCATGAGGGGGCGCTCTAGGCACGTGTATCTCATGATGGATGGAGAGCACAGCTTCCGGATGAATCCGCCATTCAACTTTCCGAGAAATCATCGGATGGCTCGACAAAGTATGGGCTTCCGTGACAACCAAATCAATCCTGTCGAGATTCAGAATGGCTGGAATAGGCCAGTTGTAACTGCCGCTGATGATGAGTCTGACGCAAGCGACGTAGAAGAGGAAGCGGCGCGTCGTCTACCGCTGGAGTTGGCGGACTTGTTGAGGAGTGACACCGAGGATGACGATTTCATTGCATTTTAGTTATCGGACATTCGGAGTGACACGGATGGTTTTGGTAAACTTCTTTGAATGTTAGTTATGCTATAGTTATCGGAATAACTCTAAATATGTGATGTTAACATACCGGGGATGTAACGTAAACCCACCGTTCTCTATTTTTAATTTTAAATTGCTCATCACTTAAATTTTAAATGACACTACTGTTCTTGGTGTTGGATTTTATCAAATAAATTTCCCCCAAAATTCGATTTATACTCCAGTGCGACTTATATATATGTTTTTATGGATTTTATGGCTGTTGCAGCTTGTACGGAAAATACGGTAATCGCAGTCGGCGCAATAGTTACGAGTCCACGACACGGTAACTCGCACTTGTGAGCACGTGCGTTTGCTCGCGCTGACCTTGTGGTAGCTCATGTGCTTGTTGTGCCAGTCACTCTGCAGCCAGTGCTCGGGCGCGTTCTCCTTGACGAAGTCGTTGACCCTGTTGCGGAAGTCGTCTGACTTGAGCAGCAGGAGCTGGATGATGAAGTAGCACACCTGGGCTTCGTTGCGCTCGTGGCTGCGCATGGCCTGGCGTCCGGCGTCGAGAGAGGGTCGGGCCGTGAGCGGCGGACGGGACGGCGTCGGATCGAGACGACGGCCTTACCAGACACAGGATGACTCTGTCCAGCGTGACGATGTTGTATTTCCACACCATGTCATTGAGGATTTCGATGCACTTGTTGAGCTGCGGACCGCCGGGCGACGTGGAGAACTCGTAGACCAGGAAGTCGGCAAAGGTGCGCATGTGGGCCACGAGAGCGCGGGCGCCGATTCGCTCCAGGACCCTGAGGAAGGACAAAACAGTTGCACGTCAATACATTTTAATATTAAAGAGGTCATCTAACTGGGGAAATTGATTCAAAAACTCAAATTATAAAGATTCAATCAGCACAGGGAAAAAAAAAATACTTCATAGGCCATTTCTGCGAAAGCGGTCACACTGACTTGTAGCCAATCTGGTTGATGTGGTCAGTCTCGAGCAGCATTTTCCACAGCAGGCACAGGAAGAACGGCGGCGAGCCCTGCATGGAGAAGTGCGTGATGATGTCCTCCTCGTTGGTCATGGACTTCCACTTGCGGTACTCCTCCTCCACGTTCTTCTTCAGGTTGAAGCGCGGCTCCTGGGGAACGTTGTTCTGCTTGAAGAAAGCCTGGCGGGGGAAGACGAGCGGGAGTCAAAGCGTGGAAGTGGAGCGGCGGCGCCGAGTTCCTCGGGAGCGACGCCGACACCTGCAGCGGCGCCGGGAAGCAGGAGAGGGTGTGCGCGGCCCAGTTGTGGGGCGTGAAGTTCATGATGGTCTGCAGGATATCTTTGCACCACGTGCCGTGGATGGACTCGGAGCCCGTGAAGAAATCTACGCGAGCGCACACACACAAGACATTACATTTTTGCAAACGAACTGCAGCAGTTGAGAATGATAACACTAATAATTGTGTTGGTATCACACTAGGTTGTTTTTTGTTATTTATTTTGAAACAAATTGTTTCTGGTAGTCAGTAGCTGAACTGCACCGCATGTTTATGGACAAAGTGTGCAGCTAGAGGGCAAAGCGTGTTACACTTGCTGTCCTTCACCCAAGATGTTCCATGTGGGAAGCCTAATAATCATATTTATCATAACTTAACTTCGGTTCAACTTTTAAAACGAAGTCAAAACGTTACATGTTTACTCTAGCTTTTAATAAGGTTACAGATCCTGCTCACTTTTGCGCTATCTTGCATTATTAAATATTATGCCACCGTACTACACGTTATTACTTTTTAAATAATGCCTTTTTGCCTTTATTGCATGATGAGCTGTATGCTGCGGCATTATATGGTTTAATTTCTACTCTATTGTTTATTTGGCTGCAATATCAGAGCAGATTTTTTAAATAATTTTTTTTGTACTTTTTACGTCTTTTGTTGGAGTGTTTTAAATTAACTTATCATTATTTTTGAAATTTTATCAGCGCTTCTAAAGAGTTGGAGGTTCAGATTGTGAAAATGGAGCCGTGCGACTCGGAGGAGTACCGGTGACGTGCGTGGCTCTGGCCAGGGTGAGGATGAGCGCCCGATTCAGCTCCTCCGACTCCACCGACAGAACCGTCTTCGGGTCGTTGAGGAAGCGGGTGAACTGCAGCTGCACCTCCGAGCTGCCCAGCGCCGTGATCAGCCGCAAGGCCGTGCTCTCCACGCTACGCGCCAGGCGGCAACACCGCGTGAAAAAACAAAGCAAGCGCCTCACGGGTTACAAATGCACGTAATTCGTTCAATGACCGACATTATTGGAACGTGGTCCAATTTAATGATTCTGAAAAGAAAAAATAGCACTCCATTGTACACAGACAAAATATAACAATGTGACGTTAGGCTGACGCCACAGGGAAAAACTTCAACTAAATTACAGCTGGTGTAACCGAATCCCGGTTACCAGAGATGCAGCTGGTTCTGGTTGGTCTGCGGCACGGCAGCCAGACTGTGCAGGTGACTGAGCAGCTGGACGCGGTAGTGCGGCTGGATGTGGTGCGTGCGGTAGCTGAACATCTCCAGAAGCGTGTGGAGGATTCCCCACGCGTGGGACTTGAACACGTTGGGCAGCAGCTGGGCTGAAATCGCAGCAAAGTTCACGCTTCCATTTTCTGGCGCTGACCTGAACGTGTGACTTATAACAAGTTTGGATTAAATATTTCTCATCAAATACGAACGTCATTTTACTCCAAAGGGAATTTCAAATGCAAAAATGGTGCGAGCGTGTCAACGTGAATTGGAATTTTCAACCACGTGACTTTTCCGAACACATCAGTATACAAACACAAATGGTGAAAAAACTATAATGATAATCAATTACATTATATGATGAAATTGAGATTATATGATGGAAAAAATTCACATTATACATTATTAAAAATCAAATCGTTACAACATTGGAAAAACCAATTTGACTACAAATGTTATGTAAAGTACTGAACCGGAATAATGCATTTCAGACTTCAGTTTTAAATAATGAAGAAATACTTAAATGTATCATCAACGTTATTAGAACTTCATTTGAAAAAGGAGAAATTTTAGGGATTTACAGAAAAAAAAAAAAAATGTAATTACATTTATTGGACTAATATGATTTTCCTTTTTCATCCACAGAATTAAATATGTACAATAAAATAACATTAATTTAAATTTTATTGCCATTTGCAGACTAAAATAACTATTTAAAAAAAAAACAATGTCCTTGTAAAAATGCCCAAATTGACTCCTCAAAGGCATGTTATTTTTTCAAATCACTGACTCATATAAAGGAATGTTTTTTTTAATTATGGATTGGCGTCAGCAACCTTTGCCCTTCGCAAGTCGAAGACATAAAAATTGTGAGAGTCTGCGAAACTCACTAATGAAGCCTTTGATGCCCAAGGACTCGATCTCCATGTAGACCAGCAGTCTGCTGTACGTCTCCACGAAGGCGGGCGCCAGGGCGACGCTGGACTTGGCGTGGGCCAGCTTGATGACCCGCGTGGCGATGCTGTGGATCAGACTGGACGGACAACAGCCAACCACCTGAGCGTCGTGCGTTTCCGAGCCGGGATTTCATCTGCGCGCGGGGAGCCTGCGACGGACCTCATCTTGGCGTGCACGGTGACCGAGTCCAGCAGGTTCATGGGCAAGGGAGTGAAGGAGCCCAGCGCCATGCAGTTGGTGCCCGGCAGGTTGATCCTCATGGACTGGGTGCCGTAGATGGTCTCCACCAGGACGCCCATGGGCACCCCGAAGCAGTCCGAGTTGGTGCTGTAGGCGTTGCACAGCAGGGCGATCTTGTAGTCGGACATGCCCAGAGATTTGTTGCGTAACGACTGCTGCAGGAACCTGAAAGAAGCAAAGTAACAGGGCCAGCTTTGAATTTACACCCTCGAACTTTTGGGGTGGCACTCATATGTCTTGTAATTGTACATTGGCAAAATAGGTTATTCGGTAAGCTGATGAATTGGAACATAAAGGTAATTCAGGTTCTTGTTTGAGTAGCAAAGTTATTCCCGAGTCAAATACGCAAAATGTCTGTCGATTCATTAATGCCACATAAAAATGCGTCACACAGCATTTCTGCACATTATTTTGCAACGTGATGGTGTTCCTTAAGAGTTGCTTTAGGTCACTGTAACTCACTGCTGCCTGCCCACCACTGCAAAATTCACATTTTTCCTTACTCGTGGTGCAGCTTCAAAGAGTGCGGAATGGGAATCTGCAGGTTGGAGTTGTCGCTTTGAGCCTTGCGGTTGAGGTGGATCCAGATGCAGGTCATGGCGAAGGCGTGGGTGGACTGCGGCTTATTAATGTCCGGAACGGGAATGCACTGGGAAAACGCAGGGGGAGAGAATATTCCGCGTTTAGATGGACGATAAGGTAATGTCGGTAACGAGAAGCAACGGACCTCTTTTTCGGGATACAGCAGGTCAAAGAGCTTCATGACAGGCAGGAAGTCGGCCAAGGCGTTCTTCTGAATGCTTCCCGATATGAACTGCAGCAGGACCCACATCAGGTGGTCCCTTCCTTTGATAAGGCCCCTTCCTGCAAGCTGCAGGACAGCAAAACAACCAAACAAACAAAACGAGGGGGAGATGCAGAAGGAGGATCATGATTGAAAGTTATTTGTCGAGATACTCAGGGGGCCCTTCCCATGCACCCCCTCCCCAGACACACACACTATGACGCTGCACTGCTTGTATTTACATTTCTATTGCTTAAAGCATTATAACTCTGCCACATAGTTGCTATCCGTTAGCTCCTCTACAGCCTTTCCCATTATGTGTTAGCATTAAGCTAGCTGCCTTTCAGGCAAAAGACGTGTGGTTGTTGTAAATAGACAAAAGTGAACCCTAACACCCCAGTTGGTGTTTCCCCACAAGAACCGAAAGCGCTCTGTTCGGTGGGCTGAGCGCCTCTCACCTTCTGATGCAGAGAGAGCACCATGTGCGGGAAGCTGGCGAACTGGAACAGGACGAAGAAGATGAGCTGCGACGAGAGGTGCTGCCACAGCAGCTGGCTGGTGCCGCCCACGTCGGCGTCAAAGTGCTCCTCGCTCTCGGAGCGCTCCATGGCGTACACCACCAGGTCCACCAGCTGCTCCTCCAGCACGGGACAGCGTTGCTTTTGCTGCCGAGCGGGAGAAAGCGAGAAGTCAGCAGGACAACGTGGGGAGTCGAAATCCGGACACAGCGAGGCGACTGAATGTAGAAAAAAGCCGGACGGGTCTCATTCACCGACAGGTTTGCGCAAAAATCCATCATCAATGTGTCTTTTCCTCCATTACAAAAGCTCAGCAATATTTGTAATTGGTACATAAACATGCTCGAGCAAAATAACAGCTTTTTCTTTCGACTTAGCTTTGTTTGTTAACTATTTGATTTTGCTTTAAACGTAGCACTACCAACTGAGTCATTTGTCAAAAAACATTGTGCATTACCACGGTCACCCCGAAGGGTGCCTGCAAAACATTGGAGGCTTTTCACTTATACAAATTAGGAGCGAATTGCAAATCATTATAAAAATTGATTTAAGAGCACAATGTATTGGCATCGTCAATGCGATATTTCGGCATAAAATGTAAGAAAAATCCGAGACGAAAACGGTACAAAACAGTCGTGGGCATGCGACCAGTGCGTCATTCTCGGCAAACTTCAGCATGCCACATCAAAATAACGACACATTTTGCCATAATCGTATCTGACAAACACGTCACGGGCTGCTCAATGATGGAGGGCTGGAGAAAGGAGAGAGAGGGAGACTGAATGAAAAGAGCGGGGAGGGGTGCAACGCGGTGAGGGATTTGTTTATTCGTTGATGTATTAATGTATTTATTTTCCCCCCTGCTTACAAATGCTCCGTGCAAACCTTTCTGACATGCGTGACGAGGAGCCAGGAGACAGCGGGAGGAAAAGAAAAATCCACCTCGCTTAAAAAAAGTGACGACTATGAGAATTTAAAAGTATAGACATTATAGCATCTGGTGGAAAAATGTGAGCATATGCGACGCGGAACTCAGTTTGACGTCATCCCGAGGCGGTTTGGCGGCCTCGCGTGTAAAATAATTGCAGACGCCGGCCGGCGGAGGAATGGCGAAGGTGCCCTCCTTTCAATTCTAGGGAGGGGAAGAGTCATAAATTTACGAGAATGAAGTCGTAATATTACAGGTAAAAAGATGTTTTACGAGAACAAGGTCATCATATTACAGTAAAAAAACCAAAAAAATGCAATTTAATAAGATGAAGGTCCTACTGTCATCATTGAATAAGAAAAAAAGTAATAAAATCATCATATCAACATAATATGTCATACTTTTAAGAGCACAGTCAACCTGTTAAGAGTCTTTAAAAAGTCTTCATTTTATAAGACTACAGTTATAATATTCGGTTAAAGTCATCATTTTTTTAAAGAAAAACATTGTCATTTTTCAAAAACTCTATCACGAAGATTCCATAAAGTAATTTTATGGGTTAGGTAAATGATAATCGCATTTTGTCATTAAATCGTAATTTCGCACTCAGGCTGAATGGGTGATTTGCCGTCGAGTCGATGAGGGGGAGGGCGAGGGACCGGGGGGAGGACAAAGAGGAAAAGAAGGAGGAGCAAGGAGGAAGGAGGAAGGAGGACATACCTGGGCAATGTTCAGAGTCTTACCGAGACCAGCGCAGGAGAGAAACAGAAAGAGGGAGGAAACAAAAGAAAAGAGGGAGACACAGAGAAAGAGAAGAGTGGTGACTCACGAGCGAGCGAGGAGGTCGTTCGCCACCAATAAAACAGCATGCAGATGGGGGGGGGGGGGGGTGTCACTGTTTACATTTGGACATTCGGTCACCTTCAGTTTTGACCGCATCCACAGGTCAGGCAAACACCAGTGCATTGTGGGTCAAAAGTGGCTTGTTCGGCATGTACGCAAGCAAGTCTGTTTAGCAGGGTGGCGCAGAGGATCGCCGAAGGAAGGAAAAGACCGAGGCGAGGCGACGGCAGGGTTTCCCGGGCAAAGGCTCACTTTGGAACGCATTTTGGGTTTTTTTTTATTTGTTTTTTCTGATGAGACCATATAAAAACGACCCTTGGATCGATTCCAAAGTGTCGGTCGGACTGTCTACAAGAGGGTACAAACACATCCATCATTCCATCAATTTTCTTAGCTGCTTATCCTCACGGGGGTCGCGGAGAGTGGCGGACCCTATCCCAGCTGTCAACGCGCAGGAGGCGGGGAACACCCTGAACTGGTTCCCAGCCAATCGCAGGGCACAACGAGACAAACAGCCGCACTCACAATCAGACTTAGGGCCAATTTAAAGTGTCCAATGAATGTTGCATGTTTGTGGGATGTGGGAACAAAATGGAGTGCTCGGAGAAAACCCACCCACGCAGGCGCAGGGAGAACATGCAAACTCTACACAGGCGGGGCCGGCATTGAACCCAGGACCTCAGAACTGCGAGCCCAACGCTTTACACCTACGCCGACATGCACAACAGTATAATAATAATGGATGGGGTGATATTGGTGAGAAAATCATTTTGCACCAATTTTTAGGGGGAAATAATAATTTTTTTTCAAACAAAAGTCATGAAAAGAAAATGCAAAAGGTTTTGGGAATATAATGCGGTGAAACACACACACACACACACAGGGACACATTTGTTTTTCCATTGCAACTACCCTAATTTCCGGCCTATAAGCCGTGACTTTTTTCACACGTTTTCAACCCTGCGGTTTATGCGGTGATGTGGTTAATTTGTGCATTTTTTTTAATGGTCGCAAGGGGGCACTCGAACGGAAAAGGTAAGAGTGAGAACGAGGGAATATATGTGCCGAGGAAGTGACTTTTACAGGTCCAGCCCTGTTAGCGCTGCGCTAACGTGTTATTGGCGTGTCTCGGTGATTTTTACCAGTATGTTGTTTTTAACCGGCCCTGTTAGCGCAGTGGCGCTAGCATTAGCATGGCGGCACTAGCGTTAGCGCTAGCTAGTGTTAAACTCTCTGCGTCCCATCTTTCTGTAAATATCTCATGTTTCAAGGTCGGTTTTAATGTGGGCACTTGCGCCTTTTACACAACTGCGGCCAATGCATGTACCAAATGGTATTTCCTTTACAAATGTACTGGGTGAGACTTATAACCAGGTGCGCTCTGTCGGCCAGGAATTACGGTACATTTTAAACTTTTTTTTGTGGTATATTTTTTTCCTTTTAGCGTGGCCCCTTATATTCCACGGTAGCATTCCAAATCTAACTTTTTTTTTTTTTTGTCTCGCGGCGCAACGGTGGTACATTATGCTTTCGTGGGAAACACTGACGCAGCAAATTGGAAAAGGCAAGGAAAGGAAGACGCAGGAAATGGGACTCTAAGCTAGGGATGTGCTAAGGGAAAAAAAACCAATGCTATTTGGTTTTATGAAGAAGAAGTAGGGCTTTTGAGAGGAGGGGGAAGGGTCAATGTGGACGACGATACCTGTTTGCTGAGCCCTAACATGTTGCACACCATTTCTCTTGAGTAGGGCTGCTCCAGCACGTAGCGCAGCAGGCCCGTCTGCGGCTCGAACAGGTCCTGCGCGTGCATTGGGACGACCATCAGTACAGCGATGCGTGCGCGTGTACGCAGGCGCCCGTACCTTGTCGAATGGCAGCATGCCTTTGAGCGGGAAGCGGAGCGTGGTGGGGTCTAATTTCCACGAGTTGCAAATGGCGCCGCTGTTGTTCACCACCGGCAACAGGCTACAGCGACCTGCGTGGACCACAATATGAGGTACACTCCCTCTGAAAAATGCTCAGAATTGTTTCCGCGATCGTTGTCTTACCACAGATGGAGTTGATTCTGGCGGTGGGTCGAAAACTGTCCACAAAGTCGGATATCAGGCTGCCGAGAAGCTATGAGCGCAAGAGGTGCATTTAGAAAAAACACTTCGCACACATAAATAGACAATTTGACTGACCCAGTGTGACAGCTGCCCCTCTGGGTAGAGTTTTCGGATCTCTGTGACTGCAAAGTAGGCAGGAAGGAGGCAGGCGTTCCTATCTAGGATGTACTCCACCACCTCAACACATGATCATTCATTTTCATTCATTCACTCGCAAGGACAATGCACAATTGAACACTTGAAACAAAAAAAAGATTCTATGCGGGACGCACGCACCTCTCTGGCTGTCAGCAGCTGCCGCACAATGGCCGAGCTGACGGTGATGGGAATGGTCTGGATTTTATCCAGCACGGCCTTTAGCAGGTCTCGAACGCCCTGAGACGCGGACACGGAGAAGCGCGCAGATTTTAATTTGCGTTGCGAGATCCTGAGCTGGCGCGGGCAAAAGAGTCATTGCGGGACGGAACGTAAACCTCCAAAAAAAGAAGGTTACAAAATAAATCATTTCAAAAACAGAAATGACGAGACGACAAAAAAATTGTGGAAGGACGTGTAAGTATTACATATGATAAGGATAATGATATAAAATACTGTAAATGCTGTAGGGTAAATTCCATCCATCCATTTTCTGAGCCGCTATTTTTAAATGTTAAATGCGTTTTTTTTTTGTTTTTTTTTAACATACATAAAGATAAAAGCAAGTAGAATGTGTGCATCAAAAACCTTGTAGTCGACCCCGCCAATGATCTTGCGGATGAATCCGAAGGTCAGCGCCCACAGCTGAGTCCTCTCCCACTCCAAGTTGTCTGAGCTGATCAGAGCGGCGCAAACCATCCTGACACACAAATACACAATTTCACGATCACCTGACCGCGTCCCTGAAAAAGTCAGCGTCGTCATCATTGCAAAGGCAAAGCAATCCGTGGACTGGAAGTTCCTTTTAAGATACAAACCAGTAAGTGCGTGCGTACCTCGGTGGCAAGAGATTCGTCTCGATAGCCATGGCCAGACAGTCGTAGAGGAAGGAGATTCTTTTGGGACAGTGCTGGCTGTGTGTGAAGCGGACAATCCACTGGACGCACTGCTCATGGGACTCCTGCAGGGAGACTGATTCCGTCAAGTCACGCAGATTGTTCATTTGTGTGTGTACAAACCTGAGGCAGCGTTCCCCAGTATTGCTGGAAGGCTCCCAGACAACTGACCAACTTTGTCCTCTCATCTGGACTGTCCATGCACATCCTGAATGTACAATTTGTCACACAAATACAGTTTGAAACCAATAAACAGAGTATACGTGCATTTGTGTGGAACATTACCCGGCAAAGGCCTCCTCCACCATCTCCGTTCTCTGAGAAAATTGCAGGACAGAGAGAAACCATCAAGTGGGGGGGGGGAAAAAAACATTGAATAGAAAGGTAATGCAATACTTGTTTATTCATATTTAGTAGCTAAATAAAATGTGCAAATTATTGTACTCAGGTCTCGGTTTAATGTAGTACTGTAACAACAATTAACATGGGAATATTGGTAAATAGTGCAGTTATACCTGTCGATTATATAGTTCAAATGTTAAAGCTAAAATGTAAGTGTAAAATTTTGGGAATATTATCCTGAAAAACTGCTAAAATGAAGCCCGTTTGCTTAGAATTTGTGACAAATACAAATCTGTATAAAGTGACACAACAATACGCGTGCGTGCGTGCGTGTGAACGTCACCGGTGCCTTGCAATAATACGCAAAAACGCCAAAGAAGCGATATTACCACAACATCCTCAAAGATGCTCTGAAGCTGCGTTTCCATGGTCAATGACATATTTGCGGCAGAAGGCGCCTCCTTTTGCGGCCAAACCCACCCGGTTTCGCCTCTCCCTCGATTACTGAGCTTGCTAGCAAATAACAGCAGAGTGAAGGAGCAGAGTCCTACCGCCAAAATAGTCCGGGCTCAAACTGTGAACGAGGCCGTACAAAGTTCCGGTCTCTTTGGATGAACGGATCAAGGATCAATTACAATACTTTTACAATGTATATTATTATATATGAGCATATATAATTAACTAATATATATTAATATACATAATATTATTAAATTATATGTTATACTTACTCTTGAGCACCAGTGCATTATCTAGCGACGATATTCTTCATTGTCGATGTTTCTCCGTCTCTGTATTTGCCCGTCTTTAGAACCTTGTCCAAGTACTTCTTAAAAATTACGTTTTATTAATATGGTAAATATTGACGGGCTTCAAGTCTTGTTTGTGTTTGTAAACATTTTGGTTTTTGTTTTCTCAGCGCACGCACGCGCGCTCGCTCACCGGCTCACCTTGTCCTTGTACTTGTATGGCAGCATTCTTTTACATTAATGATTCTCTCTTTTTCTTTTCTGTCGCATTCGGAAAATAGCAGTCAATGTGACTGAACATGAGCCCCTTTTCTCACAAATGTGGGCTTTATTTTTTTGTAATCCTCTGGGGAGCGTCCTCGACAACAGGTATGTGAGACTTTACTTGTGTATCTTATTACAACTTTATTTACGCTTACATGCGTTTATCATTAACATGGCGAATCTGTTGCCATGTTCCTTTAACGCAACTTGCTACTATATTGAATTTCATATTTGGTTCTGGAACCGAATACGGCTCAGATTGTGTGTTGTGTTGCTTTCTGAAAAGCACACATGGAGAGGCATTGTTTTTTTTTTGCCAATTTATGACTTGGCACACTTTGGAGTCTGGAGTTGATCAGGGCGTGTGTCCTGAGAGCCGGTTTGATTTAATGGGCCTTTTCTGATGTTATTTATTTATTTTTTTTTCAGTTGCCAGGATTGACCTAGTTTTGCCAAGTACATTTTTTCCCCCTCAATAATAGTTCATGCCTCAAAGTGATTCCCCCCCCCAAAAAAAAAAAAAAAAAAACAAATTTGCTTATTTTCCCCAGCTGATGTGCACTGCTTCCATGAACAAAAATGGCTGCGGACAGAGAAGTACAAGTTTCAAAAAGTAGTTTATTGCCAACATGTTTCTATATTTAGCAACTTTAAAAAAAAATGCTCATGGGAAAAAAAGTTTTCAAAGTTTATCTGGAAAAATAAAGCAAAGGGGGAAAAATACAGGCTATTTTGAATAATATCTCTGGCAGGTGGAAATTAATTAAATTTGAATTTTTGTTTGAAAGAATTGGGCATTTTATCTTGTTTTTACTGTGATTTTTTTTTTTTTTTTTTTGCCCCGATAGTACAGGAAATAATTACAAGCCGATGATTATTTGCGCTCTTTATTAAAGTCCTATTCCCATTGCAACTCCCGCCCCCCACCCGTGCAGGCTCGTTCCTTCCCCCCACCCCGGTTAACGTCAGCTTCTCATCGCTGAACCTGAGGAACTTAGTCCAATGGATCCCAGGCCAGGGAACTCCGGACGGCACCCGCTACACCGTCCAGTTGGCTATGTAAGCAAGTCCACCGCCCCACGTACTGTACCGAGCAATTCGACTTCAGCGGCCATCCCTCCTCTGCAGATACGGCGACAGCGTGGAGGGCACCAAAGGCAAGCGGGTGAACTGGAGGCCCGTGCCGTGGTGCAAGGAAACGGGGAGGACGTGGTGCGACGTGAGCCGCGAGACGTGGGACCTGCAGCAGGAGTACTACGCGCGGGTGCGCTCCGTGGGCTCCGCGTTCTCTAAATGGGTCGTGACAGACACGCGCTTCGCCCCGAAATCTGACAGTAAGTTTGTCGAGCTAGCGCCTCCTCCTACGCCGCTGCGGACGTCACTAAGACAGAAATCTGATTTTTCTAAAATCGTCCCGAACCAAAACCTCAAATTTGTTGATTAATTGTCCAGGCATAAAACTTCGTATCTTTCCCCTACAGCTACGTTTGGGCCACCTCAAATCTCGGTGGAAGTGAAGGATAACAACGCGATCATCCTCCTGTCGGGACCAATCAGGTACCAGCCAGACGAGCACGCCCCGCCCATTTCCATGGCGTCCATCTACCCGCGGATGACTTACAACCTTTCGGTGCACAACACGCGCCAAGAGCAGGTGGTGAGTTCCCGGAAAAAGGATTACCAGGTGTGGCAAAAGAGTTCGAGGACTGGTGTCCTAATTGGAGGTAGTTTCAAAGCCAAAACGACAAACAAAATTTTCCCTACAAAGTTGAACGCCCGGTACAATGTCCGTCACGACAAAGAATGCGATCAACAAAACAACGAGTGTCTTGCTTTCTTCAACCTCTGCGAAGATGAACTGATTCCACTGAAGGCGCTGGACTTTGGTCTGCCGGCGCTACGCCAAGACCCTTGACTCTCCTGAGCAAGTCCAGTCACATTGTTCTAATCATCAATCCCTCTTCTCATTAGTTGATGACCTCATGCAGAGGATATTATCGGCTGCGACTCCAGGGCCAAAAGTTGGGAGTTTGTAGTTAAGGTTTAAGAATACATCTTTCGTGACACCAGTCCCGTTTTATTTTTCTGGCAGATCTTAGTGTTTATAAAAGTGCATTTTACCAAAAAAAAAAAAAAAAAAAACAAACAATAACTCCCGTTACCATTCCGCAGCATCATTTCCCCGTCAGCTCCAGCCAGTACAAATACAGGCTGATGGATTATGACAGCGAATATTGCTTCTCGGCAAAAGCCAAATTACTGTCCCTGCACTCCTACTGCCACCAGTCGGAGAGGCACTGCATCAAGACGGCCAAAGGTACAAACTAAATGTGCTTGTTTGTCCGTCCGAAAAACATATTTCTTTGCAACATCCACGTCTTATTTCCTACAGATCCTGTCAGCGGCCAGGTGTGGATGGTGGTTGTGGGTATTGCGGTTCCGTCGCTGTGCATCTGCGTTCTTCTTGTGATCAGCTACATTCTCTATCACTACCTGATGGGGAATGGACAGAAAAGACCCAATACCTTGGTAATGCTAAAAACGGGGGTATCCGTAGTTTAGACACTTGGTATCGCCGGTCAAAAATCAAAATCCAGATCAGGCACTGCATTTATGCATCATTAGGAGTGCCGAGATAGGAGCAGCAGTTTGTCAAAAGATAATTTTCCCAACCAGAGGCAACCTTGACCATTTTCTCACATTGGGACAAAGGGGAAGCATGTTTGATTTGGGGCAATTGACCCCCAAAAGCGATGAACGATGGTCAACGCACAGCAAAGACAATTCATTTTGACTTTGCCTGTGTAAATGTACAGAAAGGGAAGAACTCCGAATGGGTTCGAGAGAGTCCTCATGGTTCCATGGGCCTCCTGGAACAGTTTTGTCACGAGCATGGATTAAAGTATATTGTGTAAAGAAAGCGGATCGCTCCCCACAACGTGTCTTTATCAGTTCTTGACCTATGACCATTTCTTGATCCGTGCCATCCTATATTCAAATTTTACACACTATCCCACCGATTACTATGAAACATTCCAAGAAACTGTGACACTCTTTTCTCACGCTGCTCTTTTTTTTTTTTTTACCTGCAGGACTTGGTTTTTTTAGGACATCAAATTATGCCCTTACCGCAAGACCTCATCACTCGCCTCAACAGCGAGTGCTCTTCGGACGACGACGACGACAGCGCATCGGGCTGCGGATCTCCCAACGCCATCCAGAATCCACAACCGGCACCACAGCCAGTAGAACCCATTAATTACTTGCCGAGCTACGGCGAGATTGTGATGTGTACGACAGAGGCCGGTGCACAGGGCGACAACCACCCTGAAGAGAATGACAGCCACCCCGCATCTCAGTGCTACTTCCCGCAAGCGCAAAGGAGTGATCCTCCGGAAAATGCGGCCCAAAATCAAGCAGACTTTTCACCGTACTCGTATTTGGCCAATACGGCTCCAGATGGCCTAAGGATACCAGTGACCAAGGGGAAGGAGGTCACAGGGACCCCGTACAGGATGCAAAATGAAGACGTTCAAAGCGTGCCACCCCCTTTTGCCTGCCATGGCGGCCCTTCGGACCTAACCGCTGACGACTATGGCGTCCTTGTGCCGACTGCGGCGGAGCAAGACGAGGAGGGAGGACCGCTCTGCATTGACTGGGGCCCACAAATGACGCAGTTGGTGCTGGAAACGACGGTGATGCAGGGGGAGGACGGAGGAGGCGGCGAGACGGTGGCAAATGGCGATCTGAGGTCGGAAAAGGGGTTTCTCGGGCAAGCGTCGGAGGAGGAGGCGGGGCCGCCGCAGGCCGGCGCTGCAGGCTGGGAGATGGATGAATTCGTAAAAAATTGGAACTTGGTCATCTCCATGAATGAGTAGCGCCGCC
This sequence comes from Syngnathoides biaculeatus, assembly GCF_019802595.1. Lineage (NCBI taxonomy): Eukaryota > Metazoa > Chordata > Actinopteri > Syngnathiformes > Syngnathidae > Syngnathoides > Syngnathoides biaculeatus. The sequence continues at coordinate 8,124,014 of NC_084662.1, read as the reverse complement.
TGAGCACGCGGACCTGGAGCATGGGGTCTTCTTTCATTCCACTGTTGCACCTTTTTGACTGTTTGGGGCCACCATACTTGGACTTTGAACTGTGTGAACGTGCGTCAAAACAACCCTTTTGCACATTTATTATTATTTTATTTTATTTTTTTTTGGAAGCAAAATTGGAGCATCACAGATGAAGCACAAACCCTTTCACGTAGAAACAAAGAAATCAAGATGTTGGCTCCCAGAAAGCAGCATGCATGGTTTTAGGGCTGCATCTATTGAATATTTGTAGAATTAAGATATTCTCAGTCAATCAATATTAACCTATTAATTATTTGAATAATCACATAAAACATTTTACTTGGACTTGTCGCCGGCCTCATGTTCTACTGTAGCATCTGTGACTTTGAGTGGGTATGGCTTTAAAAAGCAGGGCCTGGGCCTAGTGAGCGACGTGCGTGACAGGAAATGAGTGTGTGGAGTTAATTGGTTGTTAAATGGTCAACCCGTTAGCCAGTCTGCACGTTGAGTGACTTGTGGTCATCGAAACCAGCGTTTATTCAATAAAGCAACTGGAAGTGCACCGGTTACGTCGTCTATCCTTCGCCACTTGTTGGTACATTACGCTAACTAGCAACGGTAGGCGATATTCAAGGAATGAATCGATTAGTTTCTGTGTTGCCGATTGTAGCGGTGCCGTCGTGCGACACGTTGCACTTGATCTTTCGCCGACTACTTGTAATATCTTTCTACCGTCGCACCATCATATTTCTAAACGGTGCTGCATGCGACTGCAGTAACGCTTTCTTTTCATCTATCATCCGCACCAACATTTAATCTCATCCGGCTTGTTTTGTTTCTTGTTTTTTTTTTTTTTTTTTTTGCATTAATTCGGTCACACATAACTTCTTTCTTGGGGAATCGTGTACAGATATTGAAGTACTCAGTACTGTTGCTGTCACTTAAAGTCACGTCATGTCATTATCCAAGCTGTTGCGGGAAAGCTGGAGCCTATCCCTGCCAGCTTCGGGCGAAAGGCGGACTACACCCTGAACTGGTCGCCCGTCAGTCACAGGGCAGATATCGACAACATCCCTGAGCGGGAATCGATGCCACGCTGCCCGCACCAAAGGCAGGCGTGTGTACCACCAGACCATCAGTGTGCTGTCACTTATCGACTGGCTTTTTGTCAGCAGACATTTTGACCTACATATTTCCTCGTGTGGCACACCCTGGTTACGATCTAGTCAAACTATGTGTGCCGCGCTGCCGCACAGCAGCAAATAGGCGGCTTTTTCCTCACTTGAACGTGTGCGCAAAGCGCCGGGCGGCCCTTCTCCCCTGCGAGCGCTTCCACGTACAACAGGATACTTTTATCTGCTGTCCTCGACTACCTTCTGACTTGTTGTTTCCAAATGCCGCTCAATATCATCATGAGTGATGGCCTCATTGTTTGCTCGGCTCACACAACCAAGTGTTCCCGAAATGTTCTTTTCTTTCTTTATCCGAAAGCGACAGTCTGTCCCGGGAAAGAAGTCACGAAGGTATTTTGGCGGTGACTTCACTCTGGCCAACAATTTCAGCGTTCAAACCACAAGGTGTCAAACGTATGGCTCGTGGGCCAAAACCAGCCCATCGGGTTGTCCAATCTGCACTGTTGGTGTAGAGAACACAAGTGCAATATTTCAATAAAGTAACAGTTGCACTGGCGGGCATAATGAGGCCCACTTAAATAGCTAATTACCACTTACATAACATTCTGAACGTGGCCGCTACTCCAGATTTCACACCTGATACTGACCCATCCAGCCATCATTTTTCTGAACCGCTCATCATTACGAGGGTCACGGGAGTGCTGGAGCCTCTCCCAGCTGCATACTGATGCACTTATTCATCTATAATAATCGTTATTTATACTTTAATCCACAAATAACGGCCCGCTTCAGATCAAATTGAGTTGTGTCCCCGGAACTAAAATGAGTTTGACATTCCTGAACTTGGCACGGCCAAAGTCAGAAGTCACACGGCCCAGTTTATCAACACCTTGATTAGTATTTTTTTTTACCCCCCACTTAATTTATATTTATGTTCTTGAACTGTTTCTAGCACATATTTTGAGTTGCTGACTTTACTCCTGTGGTAGTGAGACTTATGGGCCCGCAGTCACACGGCACAAGCAGGCACAAGCAGTCACCTCTGTCGTTATTATTATTATTATTATTGCAGTTAATTCGTTTCCCTTTATGACCTCAGCGGTGTTTTTCATCCAAATCCGACGACATTCGTCGCGCGTTATCTTTGTTGTCCCCATCGACTACCGGTTTGGGCCTCTGGGTGGCGCACCACTTCCGGGCTCCATCGGCGGGGCCGCACCGGGCGGGGCCACGAGGCCCGTCTGTGAGCCACTTCCGGTGGGCTCGGTTTTCCCCAGCGAGTCGGCATTTAAATACAAGCTCCGAGAGGAGGAGAGAAAGGGACCGGCTGCTCTCCCCCCCCCTCCAACACTTGGACCTCATCTCGTAATCGTTCGTCGACTTTATTTTCAATCCATTCATCCATCTTGTACAGTTTATCCGCGGTCGGTTTTTAAAAAAAACGTGCTTTGATAGCTAACGGCGGAGGGAAAGTAATAATAACAAAACGGCGGTTGACAGCATAGGATAGCGGCGGCTCGGTGCATCATTGATGGGATTCCTGTGCTCGCCCACTGCACCGTAGCGCCGTTACTGCGGAAGGAAGACTTTATTGATGACATTATTGCAATATATTGAGCACCGAAGGTGTCTTTTTTGCCCTTTTGGGGACATCGGGAGCTTGGAAGAAGCTGCGAGAACCCGGATGAAGAGAATGCAATTAGTGTGTCGTGTGTAATTGCCACAACACAAACAGTCTTGGACAGCTTGGGTAGTGACATATTTTTCTCTCTTACTTCCATAAAATTAGCTGCCTAGATCTACTAGATTTGAAAGATAAAATATATATACCAGATATTTGTCATTTAATTTTTTCCCCCCTCAAAGAAACAGACATTTTGTTGGTGTTTTTGTGCTTAGTGACCCCCGGGTGGACGCCTTTCTTTATGTCTGACATTTTCACATGACGGCTCTCATATGAAGGAACCAACCCCTCTCTGTGTGTCCTAAAAGATCTCAAGACTCACCAGCTATCAGACCACCAGCGCTCATCAGCAGAAGAAGCGCGGCCGCCGTCATGTTCAGCTGGCTGGGAGGCGACGACCGCAGGAAGAAGGAGCCCGAGGTCTTCCAGACGGTCAGCGACGGGCTGAAGAAGCTCTACAAGACCAAGCTGTTGCCGCTGGAGGAGAGCTACAAGTTCCACGAGTTCCACTCGCCGGCGCTGGAGGACGCCGACTTTGACAACAAGCCCATGGTGCTGCTGGTGGGCCAGTACTCCACGGGCAAAACCAGCTTCATACGGTGAGAACTACAACAAAAAACAAAGGCATGCACACAAACTGGAGCGGACTCAGTTCTCCCACCACTGGAAGCATTTGACATGACTTTAAACCACATTTGATTAGGAAATAGCATTTTGTTTGCTTTATTAAGCTGCAAATCTCATGTTTCCCATTTTCAGGGATGAGAAAACGGCATAGCTAACTTTGCATTAAATTTGGGGTTCTAATAACGACAACATTCCGATTTGCGGCAGCATTTTGGCGGTATTTCGTCAGTATTTTCAACTTGTTAACATTTCACAGAGAAGCATTCCGTTTACTACGACATAGTTATAACTTATAGACATATGTTGTCGAGCGGTCTGCACGTTTGCCAGTACGGTGAAAGTCTCGGTGCGAAAAGATGAAGATCGTGCCAGGGGAAATTGATAAAAACCACGGGGTAAAAAAAACACTGTTTCAGATGGGCATGGCTTGAAAAAAAGTGTAACCGTGCAGATAGGAACGAAAATGGCATCAACATGCCTAACCGAACATACACAAAAAGTGGACGTTCCCGGAAAAATGCTGTGCACTCTGCGTTCCGATATGATCAATTATGAAAGCCGAGGAGCAAAAAAATATCCAAGAGCATATCCAAACCAGGAAACACAACGGCAAGTTGGACGTAAATTTCTCAAATATGATATAATTGACAACTGTTCATAAGATAGGCCTATCTGTAGCACCGGCACGCATTTTATCGCTCACTTTTATCATATTTCATGATCTCTCTTTCTCTCTCGCTCTTATATAAACAAATTACTTGTGTACTTATTTCCGAAGTATAACTTGTAAGTGCAGCAGCCTATTCGATATATCAGTCTACATTTTTATGTCTGAAGTTTGGCAAAATGGTTTTGGTCGTTTGGACTCGTATTTTAAGTTTTCAAAATGTTATGATTGGCCTGTATTTACACCGTTGGAAGTAACTAGAGGTCACCATTTAATAATGTGTTTTATAAAAAGAAAAAAAATTCCTGCCCAAAGGGGGGCACCCCCCCCACCCCCGCCCTTTTGAACCCTCCCAACCAGGCACGCATTGCAGAAGGCAGACATTTTCAGTGTTTTTCCCAAATTGGTCATTCTCATCCCTGCATTTTATAAACTCGAAATCGGGTGAATGAACGGTCAGCGTGAGTTTAGGGGTTAGACTCCCGCCACCCCCCTTTCTGTCCCCCATCCGGCGGCCTGACCAGTGACGTGTTAACGCGACAATGAGGAATGTGCAAAATGCTCGGCAACCTTCGGTCAGACCCCCGCTGCAGTCGCACTTCATGAATGATTCATTTCAATATTTCAGCCGGAACAAATGAGCTTTTTATGAGCTCCGCCCGGTGCGCCAAATGAAGAGTTCACTTTCCACGTCAACTTTTGGAACATAAAAGTCATTACGTGACATTTTCAGCGGTGCAGTTGCGCGCGGGGGCGCCGAATAGCGAGCAGGGGGGTTCTCATTTCCAGTTCAAGTGCGCGTTTTCTTTTTTTAATCTTTTAACCAGACTACAAAGTGAACCCCAAACGTTTGCACGTTTGCCTGAGGTGCTATTAAAACACTGGTACGCATTCGTACATGTACGTTACTCATAATGTCAGCCGAGATGGCTCCACCAGGCACTGCTTGCTCCTCTGCAAGGTATGTGTTCACTGCAAATATGTAAAAAAAAAAAAAAAAAAAAAAAAAAGGGGGGGGGGGCATCCTTACATCTGTTAACTTAAAACATTGAAAAGAAGATTAATAGTCCCCTCACTTGCCTCCCCCCCGTACTATGCGTGATGGCGATTGGCGGAGAACTCAAAACCTTTACCACTTGTTTGCTTACCTTAAATGAAATGCCAGTATTTAGTAAAAAAAAAAAAGAAAAAAAATCTGTATTAATGTGCTTAAAATGAGTGAATTCAAATTTGAAATTTCCAACATTTAAAAAGAGGAAAGAATTACATTACACAGTCTAAAATATAGAAAAACTCTCAAAGATATTGCCATTGCAAAAAAAAAAAAAATGCTTAGGATGTCACTTTTTAATTGGTCGTAATACTTATTTCCAAAGAAATATAATGTTGATATTGAACAATTTATAATTCAGATGTCCCGTTGGTCTTTGAATAACAGGGTTAAAATGGAGCAGTGACTGTGTTGCCATAGCGACAAATGGCATGATCTTGAGATTGGGTTAGGTCGTACGGTACATCCAAACGTTCAGAATGCAAAATGTCCTGGTTGCCAAGATTTGCAGCCCTCGGACTTCCCCCGATCTACGCTCTCAAATAATTCCATCGAGGCAACACTGCTGCTTGTTCAATGGAATCATTATCACGCAAAATGGTTTGACAGGTGCCGCCACGAAAAGATTTCCAAAAACCATCTCCTTGTCGGCGCTCTAAGGAGCATTAAGTCACGTTGGGGTGGATCTGCCGGGGATTACACCCGGCTAGCCGCTAAAGTCGCGGTGGACCATCTGTCCCAGGACGTTTGGGAAAGTTGGAAGTTAAAAGAGGGCTAAAAGAGAAGCGTGGCTGATTTTCCTTTTAACAAGCGACTCTCCGTGCATTGTTTCTGAGCAATGTTATGTGGTCAAGTACGTTCTAAAAATAGATAAGGTTGTTGAAAAGAATTCCGTTTGAACATGGGAAGGACTGCTGGGCGTTGGGCTTGATTTTGAACTAGTTGAGCCTGACTCAACAGTGCCTCTGCTGGATGTAGCTATGTACTGCACCCCATTTTTGATCTGCTTTAAGGCACAATTACAAATCAAAGGAATTATCACTTGTTAGTTGAGAAACATAGCTTAGTGCTGGCATAGTAATTGTGCATCACCAGTTCTACCTAGCAAAAGGCGTCAAATGTGTCACATAAGCTCAAAAAGCCTTATGATTTTTTTTTTTTTTTTTTTGCTGCGCAGCAAAAGTCCAACAAAAGGATGCGGAAAAATAGCATGTATGGGTTATATTGGTATCCTTTCCAACTTTTTACCAGAGCCTAACTGTGTTGTTTTTAAAACGCCGCAATCATCTTATCATCAGACGCCTCGCTTGTCCCAACAGCTACCTGTTGGAGCAAGATTTCCCCGGCATGCGCATCGGGCCCGAGCCCACCACGGATTCCTTCATCGCGGTCATGCACGGCGACACGGAGGGCGTCATCCCCGGCAACGCCCTGGTGGTGGACCCCAAGAAGCCCTTCAGGAAGCTCAACGCCTTCGGGAACGCCTTCCTCAACAGGTTCGCCACCCCGTCGAGTATGCAAAGCAGCGACCGGAGAGACAACCAAAAAGAGAATCCGCAGCGCGCCGTGACATTCCTTTGCGATTGCATTTCTGACACTCACCAGTCAGGCTTTGCTCTACCTCCCGCGCCGTCGTGTATGTCGCATCCGTGTGCGTGTCCTGGCTCGCGGGAGGGGTGGGGGCAAATTCTCATCTCGTCCTTTGCCTGGCCCAAGATCAAATTAATGTCCCTCATGCCTCCTTTTCAGTGGTGAATCATCAAAATGATTGTCAGGCTTTGATACCAAATCCGCCCACATTAAATGCCACAGGCTAAAAAAAAAAAAAAAAAATGGCAACTAATCATCGCCCATCTGCCTGCTCATGTGGGCGGATTTCTGGAGGGTCTTTGGACTTTTTTTAATGTTCATCCTGTGCCAAGGAAATTTCCTCTTAATTTTGTATCAATCGGTGGAAATACTGTCAAGGGCACTTTTTTTTGTTTTTGTTTGGTTCTTAACTTCACATGTGACGCTACTGCGTGTATATTTTGGGATGTCGTGTTGGTGTGAAGACAAAAATGAAGGGAAATTGTCTTTTGGCTCGCTCATACATTAAAAACAAAAGTGTGGTCACCCCGGTGAAAGTTTACATTTGGTGGTTGTCGAAATCGGGAACCACAAAAGTTGGCCGAGTAGCGCTGACTGGAATTGGAATATATATATATATATATTTTTTTTTTTAAATCATGAGGCGGCCCACAAAAAGCATCAAGAACCCTCGCTCTTAAAGACACTGACAGGAAGTCGGCCATTTTGCTCTGAAACTGCATAGGAACCGGAGGAACAACAATGGCGAGCGTCTTTCATCACAATTGCACGTTCCCCAAGCGCATCTGAGGACCATTTTCTTTGTAACGTGAACTTTTCCAAGCGCACGCAACTGACGACCGGCATTGCTTGTGGGACGGTACGGCGAGAGGGGCGTGTTAAGATAAAGCAGCTATCTGATTGGCTATTATTGTACGAGCGATTGGCAGGTCGGAAAGGTCCTTTGGCCTTTAGGCTGCGCGGCTGTCAAGAGTTTGCCGGCGTGAAATGACAGCGAGCAGCGATTGAATAGTTAAGGTGCAAGGTCGAGAGTATTCCCACCTCCTCCCACTGGGACACAAGATGGAAACACGCAGCAGAAAAATTTTTGTGCGCTGAGAACAGAGGTCACTGTTTTCCTTGGCACATGTTTTGTGTTTGCTTGGGATCTTCTTACTGGACAAAAAGTGCAGCCCTGTGTTTCACTGTGGATCAAATATGACTTTTTGTGTCAAAAGGAGGCTGGTTATCGATGACTGCACATTTTTATTTTGACCCGACCCCACCCTTAATTCCCCTCAAGTACCTCTTCTTGTTGTTTTTAGCGCAACCTATTAAAAATATCAATAAATAATGTTCACAACAATCTCAAGAGGGGGGCTTGTGTTCTAGCAATGGTAAAATGCGTTTGGCGTAAAGTGGCCATGCATTATTTCACACAGCCGAGCTTCGTGGCGGGTTTGTTTTGACACGTTTACACCGCTGCGATCTGTTTGTAGGTTCGTGTGCGCCCAGCTGACTAACCCGGTGCTGGAGAGCATCAGTGTGATCGACACCCCGGGGATCCTTTCTGGAGAGAAACAGAGAATCAGTCGAGGTAAAACACACAATTCGTGACGCTTTTTACCTCCGGCTGCTTTTGCCCTGTGTGTATGTGCTTGCGTGATGTGTGCGTGCGCGTGTGTGTTCATTCAACGGACCCGTTGAGCTTATCTAACACCCGACCAGTCCGCCGCCATTGAATCCTACAAAGTCAGCATTTCGGGAGGATTACGTCCTTGCGGTTTCAAAGAACAGGAAGAAGCGTCCAAAATGAGCTTTGATTGGATCGCACACGCACACCGTTGCAATCCTAAACGGTCAAGTTGTCGTCATATACACCACAGCTCTTAACAAAGTTGAATCTTGAGAATTTAACGGTAAAAATTTCAAGAACATGGACCAGCTGTCGGCACCACAAACCTTTTTTTTGTAAAGTAGACTTTACTGTTAAGCCAGTGAAAATTAAAAAAAAAAAAAAAAAAAAAAAGTGGTAAATATGTACAGTACAGCCTCAGTTCTCCAACGTTCCCGTTCTCGAACGAAAATTTTGAGATTTTTTTGCTTCTACTTTTAAACGAAAATCGGTACTGGAACGCCCCGAACAAAACCCGGAAGTAACATAACGCGCGCGGCCAGAGCAGGTGACCCACGACGCGTCTTGTTATTGTGAATTCAAACGAACCCCCGAAAAAGAAAAAAAACGGAAATAACATAACACGCGCGGTGGTCGATTCGGTTTTCGAACAAACCACTTCTCGAACCGCCTTCTGGAACGGATTGTGGTCAAGAACTGAGGGTGTACTGGATTTGTTTTGCGGCCAAGACGTGGCAATAAACTAAAGATGCTAAGCTAATGTTTGCACATGCTAACAGAAATAGCGTATGTTTTAAATTTTTTCCCAGAAATAACATTTACGGTGCAAAATCTAAACCGCAAGATTAGCGCTGAAGCTAGCACTCACACAACAGCCAGTGCAAGGCTGAAGATGCTACGCTCATGGACGCAGCTGTACTTGCTAACAGAACTTATTGTCTCGTCCTGTTCTGTTTTCTCTTGTAATAGCGTGTTTTGCAATGCTCACAACAACACCACCACCACAGTCATTCCTGGCTGTTGGGGGGGAGGGGGGGGGTCGCCGTTGCTGCAACAAAGAAGCTTTTTGCTGCTTTTTACCATTTTTTTTTTTCCAGTGTTTATGCATTTTTCAAATACTTTACTATTTGCATCAGTAAGCAAACATTAAGAGACATGTAAAAGTCAAACAACGATTCCCAGCATCCTTTTCAGGCAGCCGCGGCTCCACCACTCCCAACGCTAAACGGCGGCCGTCACGGACAAAAGTAGCCGCATAACCCAACGCGGCACTATTTCGCACACTCGCGCTGTTTCTCACATACACGATGTCGTTACGTGCTTTATTTTTGTACTCATGTCCCTTTTTGTCTTATTATTTCTTTCATCTCTGTGCAGCCCTGTTGTGTGTGTGTGTGTGTGTGTATACTGTATATTATGTGTGTGTGTCCAGAGGAGGAGTTATCAGGCTATAGCTGCCTCCGTAGATGTCCTTATGGAGGTATTGTCTGATAGATGTCAACATGTTGCTAATCAAGAAGTTAACAATGCGTTATTGTCACCTTTGAGGAATTTGGGGACATTTAAAAAAAAAATAAAAAATTTGCTGAATCTTGTCACGTGGGTTGCAAAAATAGAACTCCAATTATATTACCATGTGCAAATGACGCCACCAAATTCACGTTCTTGAGCGGACCATCAACGCGTCGCTTGTTGGTTTTGCGCAAGAAGCCGCACAATAACAAAAAAAAAAATAAATAAAAGTTTCAAAACGCAAGTGCTTCTACTACTACTACTTGGTTGCAGTCCTTTGGTATTAAACACGCTAATGGATTTCTCCCTGCATGCTTTGTAAGGTTAAGCTAATATTTTTGGACATCAACATCTTGTAAAATAGTCTTCTAATTGCTTCCATGCTGACAGAACATATATGATCCATAACTTGGTGTATAAAAATGGTCACTTTTTTTTTTTTGCGTGCGTTTCGTTATTCAGGCTACGACTTTGCGGCCGTCTTGGAGTGGTTTGCCGAGCGCGTGGACCGGATCATCTTGCTCTTCGACGCCCACAAACTGGACATTTCTGACGAGTTTTCCGAGGTGATAAAGGCGCTGAAGAACCACGAGGACAAGATAAGGTACGTAGGGACCGGACCTTTGTACCCCGCGTATCAAATTCATCGATGAAGGATCGTTTTGTTTTCGTCGTCAGGGTGGTGCTGAACAAGGCCGACCAGATCGAAACTCAGCAGCTGATGAGAGTTTACGGCGCGCTCATGTGGTCATTGGGAAAAATAGTCAACACGCCCGAGGTAAACATTCGGAACGGTCGGCCCAAGTGCAAGTGTGTTACGTTTAACACGCATTAAGTTGTGAATTTTGTCCCAACTCAATGTCAATCTAATTTTTGCCAGCCAATCTAACTTAAAATGTTGCACAATAGGACGGACGGGCAAGGCGACCCGTGCAGAACACCGAAGCAAATCTCCCTTTTCCTTCCCGGCAGGTGATCCGCGTGTACATCGGCTCCTTTTGGTCGCACCCTCTGCTGATCCCCGACAACAGGAAACTGTTCGAGGCCGAGGAGCAGGATCTGTTCAAGGACATCCAGTCGTTGCCGCGGAACGCGGCGCTGAGGAAGCTGAACGACCTGATCAAGCGGGCCAGGTTGGCCAAGGTAACGCTTGCTGTCCCAACACGCGCGTCCGCACGCTGTGAAAATTCGCAAATGTACATTTTGCGTGTTGACCGGACTGAAGTCTTTTTCCTATCAGTGAAGTGCATGTTCAAACAAATGGGATCACGTTTGATTTCCCTTCAGCGTCATTGATTTCCTCCTTCCTGTCTGAGGACAGACAGTCCGCGGCTTTTCGGAAACGCTTGAATGCACTTTTCAAACAGTTAGGCCGCCGACTGCGTGCCTGCGCGTTAAGCTTCAAAGTCATGAGACAGATTTCGGGGAAATCCCTTTTTTTGCGAATTCCCTGATCAACTATGGGCAAAAATTAGCACTTGGCTAGCCTGTTGTAGCATCTCAAACAGAGTGCAAACTTCTCCTCTAATTTTCTAGTCCGAAAGCTAACTTCCCTAACTCTTTAAAGTTGTTGAAAAATAAAAATTAAAAAAAAAAAAAAAAGATAAAAAATCCACAAAAGTGCAATGAATACAGTGGACCCCAGAGTCACTTTTTGTCCTTTTTCTAATTTTTCATATTTTTTTTTGATGGGGAAGCAAACCTGAAAACTGTCGATGTATCTCCGGTTATTCAAGTTACCCGACCCGCCATGTAACAATAATTCGATCACTGTCCAGTTCAGCCTCCAAAGTGGGCATTGTCATCTGAATTAAAATCACAATTCGTACCTGACGTTCTCACTTTCTTTCTCGTCCTCCCCGATTTGAATCTTTCAATCCCGTCACGCAGGTCCACGCGTACATCATCAGCTCCCTGAAGAAGGAGATGCCGGCGGTGTTTGGCAGGGACAACAAGAAGAAGGAGCTTATCGCCAGCTTGGGAGACATCTACAAGCGCATCGAGAGGGAACATCAGATATCGCCGGGAGATTTTCCAAATCTGAAGAGGATGCAGGTACGGAAGGGCTAAAGGAAAGGAAAACAATTCTGCGGCTTTGACTCCTTACTTTGTCAAAGTCGGAGATTGTTTTTCGTTTTTCCAACCTCCTGGATGATAAGACGTTCAATAAAAAAAATATAAATAGAGAGACGGGGAAAGTCAATCACCGTCAGGTCTTATATAGCAGATAAATGAACAAAATAAAACCAATAAAATGATTCTGACAAGAAAACAAAACAAACAGCTTCCAGCATTTTTTTTTTTTACATTTTGTGGAATTCGGTCTATTTAAAAAAAAAAAAAGTGTTTTTCCAGTTATTAATAGCCAATTTAGAATTTTTTGTTACTTCAAAACGTAAGAACGAAAACATTTTTTTAGCTAACATAAAAGCGGGGCCAACGCAAGCTAGCACAGCAAAACGTTTGTCATTCAAGTACGTGCAACATTTGTCCAAATATTGTTCAAGCGTCCGACAGCATGCTTCGTCTGTTTGTTGTGGATGTGTCCCGCATATCGCTGATAACGTTCAGCAGCCTTTGCAGACTCACTGAACAACGCGGCATTTCCGAGATGACTTGATTTTCCACAAGTTTGAAGCCTTACTTTATATATTTAGCAATTTTAATCATTCCAATTAGGCAGGGTTGCGGAGAAGACTCTACTCTGTGGAGTATTATTAGTATTGGTATTACTTCTGCCATCTCTGCCGCCTCCCTTCCAGGACCAACTCCAATCTCAGGATCTCACAAAGTTCCAGCCGCTCAAGTCCAAGCTCCTGGAGGCGGTGGACGACATGCTGGCCCACGACATCGCCGGCCTGATGGTGCTGGTGCGCCAGGAGGAGACGCAGCGGCCCAACGCCGTGGTCAAGGGCGGCGCCTTCGACGGCACCCTCAACGGACCCTTCGGCCACGGCTACGGCGAAGGCGCCGGCGAGGGCATCGACGAGGCCGAGTGGGTGGTGGCGCGAGACAAGCCGGCCTACGACGAGATCTTCTACACTCTGTCGCCGGTCAACGGCAAGGTGACGGGCGCCAACGCCAAGCGAGAGATGGTCAAGTCCAAGCTGCCCAACACGGTGCTGGGCAAGATCTGGAAGCTGGCCGACATCGACAAGGACGGCATGCTGGACGACGAGGAGTTCGCGCTGGCCAACCACCTCATTAAAGTCAAGCTGGAGGGACACGAGCTGCCCACCGAGCTGCCGGCACATCTGCTGCCTCCCTCCAAGAGGAAAGTACCGGAGTGAACGTGGCCGACGTGGCTCATCCCAAACGCTCCAACGCCCGAAAACGTCACAAACCTGCAGATTGGTATTCGTTCGCACCCGTTTTCACTCTCGCTGTACAAAGGAGACTGTCGCATAACGTCGTTTTGAGGAAATGAAAAGACAACCTCTGGCTCAAATGGAGAAACTGCACGGGTAAAACTGTCCCAAAAAAACAAGACAGTTAAATATTCCATAACTTGGGAGAATGAAAGTCGGCTAAATGCTTCATGCTAACATAATGCGAAATGCCATTTATGCGTTCACGAAACAGAAATTATAATCCTTCAAAAAAAACTCCTACTTTAACACCTACAGAGGAGCAACACATACAACTATAAATATTATTCTATTTGGGATTTATTATCACTGCTTTATCTTTCTTGTAATTCTCCTGCATTTCTCCTAGTAGAACTCAGTGCTGCCAGGCATGTTGTGGCACAATGTGGTACTACGCTAAAGGGCCACAACTCGAAATCTGGACCTGCCTGCGCACACAGTTCCGAATTCTAAATCCAGATTCTGCTCGTAGGCGGCTTAGTTTTACCAACGCGATCAATAGAAACGGGATAAGTACGCTTGATTATGGTTTTGATTGTGGTGTCTTGTCTGAACAACATTAGCGGTGTGAACTCTGAATTTATGAATAGTTTCCACAAGAGTTTGGTTGAGGATGCCCCCCCCCCCCCACCACCACCACCAATCACCAGATGGCAACGTTTCTAGCCCCGCCCTTTACATAACTACCAGAGGGTACCAAAAAGTGGCTTGGTGGATACCCTTCAGTAATTACGACTCCCATATTATAGGAGCTAATCATAAAATAATAAAAATTACTAGTTCTATACAGTACTGATGTAACTGAATTGTTAGATTTTTTTTTTGGTTTGCCACTTGTAGCCTGATTTAGACCTAATTTTAAAGATCCTGTAAAGTGAAACTAAATCGCTTCACACACGACAGTTTGGCTTGCGTCCTTGCCACATTTGAATAATAAAAAAAATATATATATATATGTAAAATAAGGCTTTAAAATTGTCCAAAATCAAGCAATGGTTTCCGTTCTCAATATGCTGCGATTGCTGAATGAATTGAAACCACACCCACCCGAGCTATCAATCAAATAAGAGTACTCCACCCGAGAAAAATGGATGCGACTTTGTCCAGTGTCTTCTTACGTTTGAGACGCAAAAAAATCCGCTGGAAAATATCCCACCTGAGCATGGTCGGGCTTTTCCACGCCACGACAACGAGGCGCTCAAACGCGGGACACGCAGTCGCGAGGCTACTGCCCACACGCTGACACATTGGACTTTTGAAATTTTGTTTCCTCACCTCACTTTTGCGCTTTTCTTTCCATGACGTGCGCACAATCACGGCCGACAACGACGCGGTCTAAAGCGGAAACCGGCAGATGATCAAAACGGGAGATGTATTTTCAGGGCGCGGGCTAAATGCACCGGCTAACCGCTGATGCTAATGAAGGTGCTCAAAACGCAACGCAAAGGAAAATGTGTATGGAACGCGCGATTCAAAAACAAGGTAACTCGATATGCTTTACGTCACAGGTGTCAAACTCAAGGCCCGGGGGCCAGATCCGGCCCGCCGCATGGTTTTATGTGACCCGTGAAGGCAAAACTCACATGTCAACTTCCACGATTTTTGTTCAAATTTGTACCAAAATTTCAAATTGTCACCTCATAAATGATAACGTTGAGATATTCAAAGCAATTTTTGTGTTACCGAACAACAATAGTTGAAAAACCCGTTACTCTCGATTTCTGATTCCAAAATAAGTTCATAAATTTCACATGTAAATTTGATGGAGGCGGTTAAATATTTTTATGGTTTCCCAGTCGTAACGGCCCTCCGAGGGGGAACTGTAAGTAAAACGTGGCCCGTGACAAAAATGAGTTTGACACCGCTGCTTTACGCGATTAAAAGCATTCAAATACATGCATAAAAATATTTGACAAAACAGATTTTAGTGCAAGAAATATCACTGAAAAGTGGAAGTACTCAAATGTATGAGGGGGGAAAAAAAACGTTTTCAATCTGGATTTGAATACATTCACACTCGGGGCTGACGTCACCTCTGTTGGCCACTTAATACATTTTTTTTTTTTTTTTTTCAGCATATTAGCTAAATGCTGCTCCACCATGTTTGCTTTGGACACTGCGCTCCATTATTAGACCCGAGGCAGTCGATCTCAGAGCCCGACTGGGTTTGTAACCATTAGCATTTCTTTCATGTATTCAGGACCTAAACCATTTAATCATTATTATTATCAGTTACAGAACTTTAAAATCTATTCTAAAGCTAACTGGAAGCAAGTGTAAGGACTACATAATCCTCAGTCTCTGTTCATGTTTTCAGCAGTTCACTACAAACGTGGACCGTGTATTTCAAAGCAAGTCTAGGGATTCACTTTACAAGGTCTTTAAAAGCAAGAAACAGTGGAAAAGAATATTTTCGTCGACACGGCTGTGAACCGCCGGGACACGACGGAACGAATCAACAATGTGAACAATGGACGTTTGGATTCAGGGCGAGTCAAAAAAAAAAAAAAAATGTAGTTTAACCTGTTATAAAAAAAATATATATATATATAACGTGTGGATTATTTTTGGAGTGTTTTGGCCTTCCTGGTTTGCTCGTTTGGGGGAAAGAGTCAGACGGGTTGCTCAAAAAATAAAAAGCAGACTAGACTGAAATAGGAAAAAAAAACTAGACAAAAACCTGTTCAAAATGATGTCTTAAATGTTCTGATGTTTTACTGTGACTTCCAATTATGTGTGCTGCTGGTGTGTGATATTATTGTATGAATCCATGAAGTATGTTAACGCTTAACATTTCCGCAGCGGCAACACTATTTTTATGAGGCTCATTAACACTAATTGACGTTTAGTTGAGCTATATCGCATAATCATCGTCTATATCACTGTCGCTATATGCCAGTATACCCTCCTTCACTCCACTTCAGTTGAACTTCTAAAGTATTGAAAATGTCAATATTTTGCGAAAAATCTTTGATAATGTGAATGTAATTAATGTCCTTTGAGAAAAGGTTTCCATAGGTTTGTTTGTTTGTTTGTTCTGGATGGCCCGCTTCCCCATCAGCACAATAAATTGCGCCATGAACATCATCCTGGTTGATATTGTCATCTTTTTACACAATTGGATCATTTCCAAAGTTTTTTTTACTACAATTTGTTCAGGTGCGCAGTAAATACAACGGGTACAGGCAAGAAATGTTTTAACATATTATATCTTGGAATTCTAAAAGTAACAGAATTTCAACATTCTTTTTTTTTTTATTTTTCACCCAATTCATCCATCCGTTATCAAGAGTCGCTTATCCTCACAAGGACCATGCTAGTGATGTAGCCTATCCCAGCAACTAATCCCTATCCTTTTTTTCCCCCCTTCCTGTGTTTTGGGCAACGAATAATTACCATTAAATATATATATATAATTTTTTTTCTAAATATGTATTTCCAACTTATTTATAAGTTTATATTTATAGGGAAAGGGGGGGGGGCTAATTACTATGAAATATTTAAGTATTAAAAAGGATTTTTTTTCTGCATCTATGAGTGACAACACACTTGTTCAGGAGGTTTTCCTCGTTTGGTACTTCCTGCATACACACACACTAATAATAACAACTCGCTAGGGCATGTGCGTGCATCGGTGTGACACGTTTTGGCCAAATGTGAACAAATAGGAAGCGAAAGGTTATTTTGAGGACGAGTGTAATTCCTGGGGAAAACAAAAAAAAAAAAAAAAAAGACAACTCCGGCGAGTTATCTGTTCCAAGAGGAAAAACAAATCCAGAGTACATAATTTTTTGTTGTTGGCAGTGACACAAGAACGCGTGTGATCGATGTGCGCATTTGCATGCACGAGGAAGCTATACATCACTGTTAAACATGTAAAACACGCGCATGAGAAGTCCCAGAAATAGAAATAATCGGCTCCGGGGCCAAAGCGGCCATCCGGGGATGGGTTCGAAACACATTTTTGGGAGTTTACTCACGATTGAAATCTACAAAATTTCAAGCTGCTTTGTGAAATTGGTTTTGGGGGTGTCATTTTCCACAATGGGGTGGGGTGGGGGGGTGTCAAAATGACATCGAAATGGCCATTTCAAGCCAAAATGGCCGAGTTCCTGCGTCTTTTCGGGGATAGGTTTTTGAAACTTTTGTCTATTCTTGATCGTGGGGCCACGGTGGCTCAGCTGGAAAGCGTTGGCCTCACAGTTCTGAGGACTCGGGTTCAATCCCAGCCCCGCCTGTGTGGGATTTGCGTGTTCTCCCCCCGCCTGCGTGGGTTCCCTCCGGGTGGGCACTCCGGTTTCCTCCCCCATCCCCAAAAAACACGCAACATTAATTGGACACCCTAAAATTGCCCCTAGGTGTGATTGCGGGTGCGACCGTTGTTTGTCTCCATGTCCCCTGCGATTGGCTGGCGACCAATTCAGGGTGTGCCCTGACCGCTGGGAAAGGCTCCAGCGCTCTCCGCGACCCTCGTGAGGATAAGCGGCTAAGGAAATGGATGGCCATGTTGACTAAATTTCCCCATTGCAAAGTGGGTTTGGGGGACAGTCAAACACCCAAATGTGAATGCTTTTGTGACATCATTCTCTCTTAAGGGCACTGGTTCTGGAGGCTTTTTTTTTTTTTTTTGGGGGGGGGGGGGGTCCACCCAAATTTCCCACTGCTTTGGGGGGGCTGAATTTCCCCAAAACTCAACTCTCCGAACGAAGGAGGAGAATCATGCTAAATCCACGCTTGGGATTCTTGAGCTACGGCGATCCAATTTTCTTTGAGGTGGGGGGGGGGGGGGACCTCATTTCACGGGAAGGGGCAAAGGTGCGAAGTCGCAAGAAGCCGACGGCGACACCGGGATGTTAATTAACGGCAGCAGTCAAGGTGGAAACTTCTTGAAGAGTTGATTGTTAACTGTTGCGAAGATGATGTTACTTCAACAGTACACAAAACACACTTGAACACTTTGTTTCCTCTCCGAGGATGAAAAATAACGACGCCGGGGTCAATTCGACCAGGGGGTTCGTTTTCGACCTATAAATGTTACAACCAAACAGTGAAAACGGCATTATGTCATTATTAACTCCTTTACTAACTTTTAAACCAACATTTAGTCCACTACTAGTCACCGACAACGCTTCAAAGAGGATAATCCACACACTATTCATTAAAAAAAATGAAAAATAAATAGATAGTGGGGTTTTCATTGTAGATGTTGATCAATAAGAAGTTTCAAACTTAAAAACTGCTTTAACTAGCAAATAAATAGAGTAAAGTTATGTGGAAAAAAAATTGAAGTTAAAATTGAAAAGACATCCATTTTCTTAGTTCTGGAGGCTATCGCAGCCAATTTAGGGCCAAAGGCAGACTACGCCCTGAACTGGTCGCCAGTCAGTCGCAGGGCACATCTCGACACCGGCACAGAGCGGGAATTGAACCCGAACTGGACCCAAAGTCATTGTACTATGACACCATCAGTGACCCTCCAAAAACTACATGAACTTATGTTCATATTGTGTATTACTCACCATTGCAATCATAAAGGGCATTAAACCTCAAAAGTCACTTGTTTATCTTCCGTCCTTCCATTTTCTTTGCCGCTTATCCTCACCAGGGTCGCCGGAGCCTATCCCAGCTGTCAACGGGCACGAGGCGGGGTACACCCTGAACTGGTCGCCAGACATTCGCAGGGCACATCGAGACAAACAGCCAATCACACTTGGGGGCAATTTAGAGTCTCCAATTAATGGTGCAAGTTTTTTTGAGATGTGGGAGGAAACCGGAGTGCCCACCCGGAGAAAACCCACGCATGGCAAGGGGGGGGGGGGGGGACATGCAAACTCCATACAGGCGGGGTCCTCAGAACCGTGAGGCCAACGCTTTCCACCTTGCCGCCATTGTTTTATCTTCTAAAAACTAATTTAAATAAATGACCCCCCACCCCCGCACCACAGGTTGACGTCTCTTCAACACTTATATGAAGCTCTGCTGCCACCTAGAGATCCCTCAAATACTAACAAATGTAGTTCACATTATTTTCATGTTCATATTGTTTAGATAGGAGAGCTCATTGGATTTGTTACCTCTATACTGTACAGTCATTTAATATTATTGTACTTGTAAGTAGAGAGACACGTCACCCCTAACAGTAATTTTTAAGTAATTTCGTAATAATCGGAGTCGTTTATACATATGCAAATGTGAACTTGCCGAATGGTCGTTGCGGCCAGCAGGCGGCGCTCTTTCTCCACTTCGCAAATTGCTGATGGTAATGTTCTGTTTTCAGTCTTTTGGTCTCTCACACGTCACAAGATCTTACTAGAACGCTTCCATTTTTCTAAATATAAATCATAAAATATTTTCGTAGAACATCGATGGGGGAAATAATGCCACTTTGCGCAAACGTTTAGTCGATGTACTGCTTTTTAAGAGTGTCAATTAATCATCCAACACACAGCCATTAATGTCGAAACTGTGTTGGCAACAAAAGTGAGCACACCCCGAAGTGAAAATGTCCAAATTGAGGCCAGGGTGACTGTTATTTTCCAGCGTTTGTTGGGTACGGCATCTCATACATTTACTTTTTTTTTTTTTCCTTTGATGACCTTTTTTAGGTCATCTTCACGTAGAGCAGCGGTACAATTTTGTCCATTTCGCCACACCTGTTCCTCATTCCCACCTGAGAAGTCGGGAGACGAACACCTCGCAAGATGCCGGGAAGGAAAATGGCTCCCTGGCTTCGACATGGACCGTTTCACTTCGGGCTGTGATCACGTTTGTCGCCCGCGACGACGACCCTGAAGACGGACATCCTCCAAAATTTCATATTGACTCAGTGAAACCGGCTTTTGGGGGGCCGATCGTTTTTGCTGAAAGACATTAAAGTTTACCCGCAGCTAAACACACGTTTGGAAATGATGAAGGGGCAAACGCCCGCCACCCTCTCATGTTGCCATGGCGATAGGCTCTCGCTTATTCCGAGTTCACGTTGGCCCTCGGAGACGCAACCCAGCTTTGCTTTGCTCTTCTAGACACAAATGACCTTGTCAGCCTTTTTTTTTTTTTTTTTTTTTTTTTTGTAAATGCAACAACTTAATCTTAAAAGGAAATTAAAATTGGAAACGGAGCCCAAAAATGCGGAAGATCAATATCGGGCCCAAGTAATTACCCGCAGCTTCTCTGGTTGCTAGGAAACGAACCCCAAAGAAGGAGAAGCTCGGCGACCATTTACAGTTGTTAAATTGTTAAGGAGCAATATTTATTGTCTTCTTTATGTTTGCTATGATTTGTTTTAAATTATAAAACGATACGAAACAGATCAGGCAAGCAACAGAGGAGGAGTCCAACTTGGAACGAGCGCCTTGTCGCTCGAATTTTCTGCACTTGCGTGAATGTGCGCCTCTCAGCATTCGTACAATAGATCTTGGATTGAAAATAATTCTGAAAATTAACATGAGTACAATGATAGAATGCCTCTCTTAGCGTTTACTTATCCATTGTTTTATCGATTAGCATTTATTGAACAAATTGTTTTTTAACAGCGCAGCATTAATGTAAATATTTGTCTCACGCAATAGCATTTGTGCTAACAATTATAAGCACAAAATTTTTGACTTACAATAACAGTATGAGGCAGCACAGTGGGGCAGGTGGTTATGCGTTGGCCTCACAGTTCTGAGGTCCCGGGTTCGATCCCGCCCCGACCTGTGTGGCGTTTGCTTGTTCTCCCCGTGCCTGCGTGGGTTTCCTCCCTCGTCCCTAAAAAAAGACATTCATTGGACACTCTAAATTGCCCCTAGGTGTGATTGTGAGCGGGGTTGTTTGTGTCTATGTGCCCTGCGATTGGTTGCCGACCAGTTCAGGGTGTCCCCCGCCTCGTGCCCGTTGACAGCTGGGATAGGCTCCGGCGCGCCCCGCGACCCTGGTGAGGATAAGCGGCAAAGAAAATGGAAGGACGGAAGATAAACAAGTGACTTTTGAGGGTTAATGCACTTTATGATTGCAATGCTGAGTAATACACAACATGAACATAATTTCATGTAGTTTTTGGAGGGTCATTGATGGTGTCATAGTACAGTGACTTTGGGTGCTAGGCTCCAGCACGCCCCGCGACCCTTGTGAGGATAAGCGGCAAAGAAAATGTGTGGATGGATGAATTTGCAATAGTGCTTTTTAGTACTTTTCATTTAACTCAGTAGCGTCAATTTATCCGTCTCAGCATTTTATAGTTGAGCAGTTTATACACTTCCCCTTATTTTTGACACTAACGTTCCTGCCTCGCGGCATTTAAAAAAATACATGATTGACGCACGATAGCAATAATTGTCTTACAACATTCATATTTATCTTTTTTTTTGTTTACTAACAGTAGCATTGAGTAAGATCGTCTCCCAGCACTGAAACCAAGATGGATTTTGGGCGTATGATGGCATAAATGACTCTTTGCATTAAGACATTTTTCATGCACAATTCCATTAGTGCGACTAATTGACATGATGAACGTGGAGGCGTGACCACGTGTCCACGAAGGAGCGCGCTGTCCCTTTAAATGTCGCCAATGTGCTCGGGAGGAGGGAGTCAAAAAAAAAAAAAAAAAAAAAAAAAAAAGAAGCGGGCACCATTCTTTGCGAGCGCTTCTTTCAGAGAACACATTGGTCCAAAAGAAAAGCACCCAGGAAACACTCATCTTTGCAGGAATTTCTCTTGTTATTTTCCTTATTAATATCATATTTTTATGAGCGCCCGCAGCCTAATGAGCGGCATCACAGATGAGAGACTTTTTAGGACTACGGCAATTCAGTAGTTTGGGTTGTGTTGACGTTTAATTCAGCGCAAATAAGAGAAGATGGCACAGAAGGAGGGGACCGCCGCGGGGGACAGCTCGGGGGCCAAAGGCGTCCCCGCGGGAGGGGTGGTGGTGGCAGTCCGAGAGAAGAAGGGACCCCTGAGGGCCGCCATACCCACGATGCCTTTCCCCCTGGCGGTCATCTGCCTCTTCCTCAACACCTTCATACCCGGCCTAGGTGAGTGACTTTTACCGCGATTATTTCAATACATAAAAAGTCAAAAGGGAATTCTTTGTTCAACTTTTGTCAAGTAACTGGGGGAAAAAAAAAAGTCATACATCATTGATATCTCAATGATAATAAAGTAACGTAATTTCCGGCCTACAGAGCGCACCTGATTATAAGCCTCACCCAGTACATTTGTAAAGGAAATACCATTTGGTACGTACATAAGCCGCACCTGTGTAAAAGCCGCAAGTGCCCACATTGAAACACGAGATATTTACAAACAAAGACGGTAAACAGAAAGCGTTTTCAAAGTTTTAATGCCTACCCGGTAGTACAAATAGGGCTGGTAAAAAAATAAAAACGGTTTATAAAAAAAAAAAAAAAAAAAAAAAAACAGCCGGGGCAGCTACACAGTAGCAAAATGGTAGAGCGGCACTAAAAAGGTCGGGTTAAAAAAATACCCCTTGCTGCCCTTAGAAAAAAAAGGGACAAATGAGCTGCATCACCGCATAACCTGCAGGGTTGAAAGCGTGTGAAAAAAAGTCGCGGCTTATAGGCCGGAAATCAGGATAAATGGCAATTTGAAATTTTGGAACAGGTTTTAGTCGGAATCATGGACGTTCCCACGTGATTTGCTGTTGCGGGCCACAAAAAATGATGTGGCGGGCCTGGGCTGGCCCCCGGGCTTCGAGTTTGAGAGCCGCGATATTCACACCATTTAAAGCGCACGTCAAGTGAAATCAGGGATTTGTTTCTAAATTGAGGTACATGTTTGGAAATATGTAGTACTGAATTGTGGAGCTCTACGGCCTTATTTTCATCAACGACGAAAATCCCCCATGACAGGCGGCCTAACTGTGCGCCGGAGGCGACTTGGACCAAAGTTGATCATTTTGTAGGTCAAACATGTACAAAAGTGTAAAAATCATAAAAAGAAAGATGCAAGTTGACAGCTAAGCGGGACACAATTTCTGCTCCTAATCCCGTCGCAGCGACAGAGAAAGACAACGCTAACTCATTTTTTTTTTGTCATCAAAAATAAATTACACAAATCTCATTGTGCATATCTTCAATTTAGTTGCAGATATCCGCTAGTGAATTCGAGATAGAGGTGATCGCACCGTTTTCTTGGCATCACCGAGGACGGCGGATAGCTACGTGATGTCAAACGTAAGAGTTTGACAGGTCTGATTACATCCTAGGTGTGCTTTCGCTAATCTCCCAGTCAACAAAATACATAATCTAAATGCATTTATTTTATCAATAGACATTTTAAAGCAAATTTAGATTGAAAGGGGCTTTTTTAAAAAAAAAATTAATAAACAAACGAGATCGATTCATGCTACCCCCAAAAAATTCAAACATCCCGTTTACCTTTTCAATGCCAATATGTTTATTTTTAACCAAACAAAATTCTTAAGTATTTCTAGTGGCGGCACGGTGCCTCAGGTGGTAAAGCGTTGGCCTCACAGTTCTGAGGTCCCGGGTTCAATCCCGCCCCCGCCTGTGTGGAGTTTGCACGTTCTCCTCGTGCCTGTGTGGGTTTTCTCTGGGTACTTCCGGTTTCCTCCCACGTGCAACATTAATTGGACACTCTAAGTGCGATTGGTTGTTTGTCTCCGTGTGCCCTGCGATTGCCTGGCAACCATTTTCAGAGCGTACCCCGCCTCCTGCCCGTTGAAAGCTGGGATAGGCTCCGGCACTCCGCAACCCTTGTGAGGATAAGCGCTGAAGAAAATGGATGGATGAATATTTATAGTATAAAATATTTTTTTTACAGAACAGGTGGGCTAACATTTCGCTATTTTAAAACAGACCTAAATCCCCCACTTTTGGTCTCTGATTTAACGCGATGTCACAAACAGATTCGCGCCCACGACAGAAACGGAAGCCGTCCGAGGCGGTCGACGCGCCAAAGCTCCCCCCCGCCCCCGAGGTCACGCCCACTCCTGTTGGCAGCCATCTCGACTTGACACCCCGTCCAGACTGAATTGTCCGCGGCACCTGCGTGGCTGCAGCGTTGCCTGAATGCATTGACATTTCGCTGAATGGCCGCCACCAGTTGCCATGACAACGCTGTCTGAAAATTGAACACAATTGGGCCGCGCGCGTGGACGCTGTTCGGCAACAAGTGAGCGCGAGCGAACGCGGCGCGTTCGGCTCTTTCCAACCTGGAGGCCAAAATAAAATAATCCAATTTGATTCTGCGTAATCACGTTTGGAGGGCAGCATCATCTCCTGCGCGCGACGTCAGGATACATAAAGACATCGCACAATCATCAGCGTTATCAAAATCAGCAAACTTAATTGTTGCAATTTGTACGTTAGGGTTTCACGTGTGCATCGCGTCGACTTTTTGCGTACGGCGGCCGTCTGGTACTTTGAGATACGAGCTTAATTCGCTCCGTGACCACACATTTAATTCAAAATACTTGCATCTCAAATCTTCTCTCCCCGTTGAAAATGAATAGAAACGCCATGAATTGGTCCAAATCCCCCCACCCCTTGAAAAAAAAAATTGCAAAATAGCACTCGCTAATATTGCACCTCCTAAAAACATACCGTAATAACCAAATGGAATGTCAATTTAATTTTTAAAAGCCTCACACATCTTGTCTTTTTGTTGAAAAGAAAAAAAAAAAAATCCAAGCTCCCTCTGAGCATAACTCATTTTACAATTACGCTAAATTGTAAATTTGGCATTTATAACCCCGCAATGCATCGTGGGTAACCGCTCCCAAAACGACCACAAGTTATTTTTCTTTCTTCCGATTGCCTGCGTTGACTTCTCCCGCTCGCCTTTTTTCCCAGCCCGTCGTCGGCCTCCCACGCGAGCGGTGGGCGCTTCTTTCTTTAATTATAGTCATTAGTCCGGCTAATATCTGGACGGGCGCACGCTCGCTCGTCTCCTCCAAAAGGATCCGGGAGACGTTTGCGCCCAGAACGTTATTATTGCAATTGTATTCTTTTTTTTTTTTTTCTTATTGCTACGAGCTATAATTGTGGAGCTCACGCTGGTGTTCATATTCCCAAATGCACGACTCAATCTCGCATTTCTAATTATTGCGTTTCATTCACAAGAGGAACACGACCTTAAAAATAACGTCACTTTTTTTAAATTACATTGTGTGAAGAAAAAAAAATGGATACTACAGTAAAACCTCGGTTCTCGACCACAAAACGTTCCAGAAGGTTCGAGAAGTGATTTGTTCGAAAATCAAAATCGATATTTCCCATTACAATCAATGAAAAAAGAAATAATGCGTTCCAAGCCTAAAAAAATTTGCCTTTTTAAAGTTTTTTTTTTTTTTTTTTTTGCTTTTCCTGATTATAAACTGCTTAGTAGAAATACATGTATAGTTTATAAAAATATATTATATTAATATTAGCTGACTTAACCTGACAAAGGATGCAGGGATAAATCCATTAGCAAAGGACTGCAACCAAGTACAGTGGTGCCCCGGTTCTCCAACACAATCCATTCCAGAAGGCCAGTTGAAAACCGAAACGTTCGAAAACCGAAGCGCGTTTTTCCATTACAATGAATGAAAATTGAAATAATGCGTTCCAAGCCTTAAAAATAGATTTTTTTTAAAGTGTTTTTTTAGCCTTTGATAATTAACAGCATAGTAGAAATAAGTGTATATTTTAAATACTTTATACAATAAAAATCATTTAAGAAATGTTTTAATTTTTTGCTTAAAATGTATGCTTTAGTAGTAGAGTAGACTATGTTGGGAGTGCATTGCCGTATCTGTAGCGACTCGGCTGCCAGCCTTGTAAACTTTGTTTCTATTAAGGGTAATAATAATAATAATAATGAGGGGGTTTTCTTTCTTAGTCACGTGACGTCACATATTAAGAAAGCGGAACTGGATTGGCTGGCTGTTCAGTTCTGACCCGAAGTAACCCTGCCTGGTGGCACGGACGGGGATTCGTAGCCGGTTGAATTGTTAACTTATTGAAAATGTGATCACTTTACATTTCAAATTCAAATCCCAGCGGGACTAATTTACTTCCATAAACGCGTCACTTAAGTCTTTCAAGAACATATCTAACAATTTGTCCTTTCAAATATCTTGGAAATTTTGCTGACGTGACTCGAGTGCAATAAGGGGTTGCCCGCCCTCTATTGTGACGACACACCAGACCGTATGCCGCCTGCCTTTTTTTTTTTATTATTATTGTTGCATATTAACTAGCAGGTTGTAAAAACAATTCAATTATTTGTAAAGTTGAGAGGGCGTAATGTGCACATTTGCTGTGTGTCGCTACGCTAACACACACGTCCCACCTGCTCCAACTGTTTGCTTTGACCAGCATGAGAAGAAAAACAGCCACAATCGCCCACCACGCATTCATCATGCTGGCACTTTTTGTTTCTGTCACCTTTCCAAAACTCTGAATGAGCCACACTTTTACAATTTTGTCATTAATACCAAGGAGGGGGAATCTGTTACACAGCGACAGGTATTGGCGCATGTAAACAACTTGCAGACAAAGTTGTTTAAGTCTTGCGTGGCGACTATTTCTTTCCCAGCCAGCACGCTTAACAACTAATCTGATATTTGGCTCTAGACTTTTGCGCATTTCATCTCCGCAAATATGATGAGCGACGGCAAACAAGTGAGGATGACGGCCGTTTGCGCGTGTGTCGCAGGTACCTTCATCTCGGCCTTCACGGTGCTGTGCGGCGCCCGGAGCGAGCTGACGGCCGAGCGCGGCGTCTGCTGCGTGTTCTGGCTCAACGTGGCGGCGGCGCTCATCCAGGCGGCGACGGCCGTCATCATGGTGGGCTGGATCATGAGCATCTTCTGGGGCATGGACATGGTCATCCTCGCAAGTCAGTCATTTGCACAGCTGAAAAGATGAAATGAAACGCACTTTTGTTCCTTTTCAGTCACTATACAAACATTTGCCATTCACAGCAGATATCTTCTGGCAAAGTCATTTGAATTTCTCCTTTTCATATCGCACTAAAACATACACGGCTCAAATTAACACCTATTTCATACAAACATTTATTGCAGACCAAGTTTGCATCTTAATTTTCCGACACTGGTAGATGTGTAATGTACATATACTGTAATTCCCGGCCTACAGAGCGCACCTGCATACAAGCCTCACCGAGTACATTTGTAAAGGAAATACTATTTGGTACATAGACACGCCGCAGCTGTGTAAAAGCCGCAAGTGTCCACATTGAAACATGAGATATTTACAAAGAAAGGCGGTACACAGAAAGAGTTTAGCGCTAGCACGGCGCTAATGCTAGCAAGGCGGGTTAAAATAAAACTTAGCGATAAATGTCAATCACTGAGACACACCAGTAACACAGCAGCAACACACAACCACAAGGCTAACGCTAGCGCAATATTAACAGGGCCGGTAAAAAGTCACTTCCTCGGCACATACATTCCACCGATCGAGTGCCCCCTTGAGGCCGTTAGGAAAAAAATGCACAAACTAGCCGCATAAACCGCAGGGATGAAAGCGTGTGAAAAAAGTCGCGGCTTGTAGGCCGGAAATTACGGTAAGTATGAGTGAGCTGAATGCTAGCTAGCGTTAGACCGAAATGTTATGTTATGCGATTTGCGACTGCTAACCATTTAGCATTTTGCCGTTTAAAAGTCTTTGCACCAACATGTGCCGTTTTAAGGAAAGAAGCCCATCCCCTATAAATCAGAGTAGAATGCATATTAGTAGTTGAAAAAAAATGCTTTTTGTAGTAGTAGTAGTAGTGGGGAGGTGGAGTATTATTTGATCAACAGTCAGGAGAAATGATTCTAAAAAGATTGGCGAGTGACAGCCCTAATTTGCTATGACGGGTGGTAAGTGTCGAGTTTTTGTTTTGCTTTTCCTGCTCGCGTGTAGCAAGTGGCACTCGTTGAATATTGACGTAGAGGAGCCGGCGGGTTCCCATGCACGCTGCTGCGCTCGACATCTTCCCACTTTTTTGTTTGCGCTCTCTCGGAATAAGTTGATGCCCCCCCCCACCCCACCCCCCTCGCCGATGATCAATCTATTCTCATCTTCATCTGCCTCCGCCCGGCCATCTAATGAGCATCCTTCCCCTCCTCCGCCTGCCGTTTCTCCCGCATCTTTTTCGCTCTCACGCCGTCCACATTGCTTTTTCAGCCAGGTCCCCCTCATCCCCCCCCCCCTCCCCCAGGCGTGATCCAACAAATGCGGCGAGTGGTTGTACGTGTGTGTGAGATGTTTCAGCATGTCATGGTGGTGACGTTCGAGCACTAACCATCTCTTTTTCTCTCTCCCACGTCTTCTTCCTGAAGTTTCTGACGGTAGGTTACTTTTTTCCCCCCCTCCCCCCTTCCCACAAATATTTCCATTCCCTCACACACACTTCCCAAGGGAATTTGTGACACACAAATCACAGCTAAAACCAAATTCCACAGCCTACTGTAATTCTTGGGTTGTTATGTGCATGCCAAAGCAACAGGTGGCGCTATGACCCGACAGGGCAGTTCGGACCCACGCATCAGTGCTGAAATATTTTTATTCAGAGCACGCAGAGCTTAAAACATTTACATCCATTTTAAGTAGATTACATTATTTACATCCATAATGTGTAGATTAAGTGTAAATGAACATAATGCAAAATAGTCTGAAATAGAAATTTAAAAAAAAAATAAATACATAATACATAAAAATACATACAAAGCTAGAAAACTCTGCTCTTTTTTTCCCCATCCACATTCAGGCTACAGAGATCAGGGCGTCCCTCAAGACGTCTGAGAGGGTTCGAGGGGTTTTGGGGGGGGCTCAGGGCGCAACTTTTTCACAGCCCCTCCCCGACAAGACAGCGGATACCGTTTCTCTTTTAACAGAATACGCAGAGAAAGGTCACACCGGGCTACGACACTGGAGTCAAACAAACGACGGGAACGACGTTAGCCAGCTGGTGAGCTAGCCGCGACATGTTAGCTATGAGGCTAAACACGAAGAGGTCCTTACGAAGAAACACAGGTGTACTTGCATTAATATTTAATCAATGTTACCCCCACCTCTTTATGTCAGTAATTATTGCGCCACGGCACATATTTTACATTCTAAAAATCTCATGGGGCACCACTCAAAATTTGACAAAACGTGTAAGCGGTGATGCCGTGAGGGATAAGCGACCCAAAATTTTTTGAGGTGCAAAAAAAAAAAAGATTGTTTGGCTAATTTTTTTGCTCTTACTTGAGCAAGAATATGAGATACTCAACAAGCAGCAGGTGAGACTGTGAATCAATAAAAAAAAAAATTGAAAAAAAAAAAAAGGCTTCAACTGCCAAACCAAAAAAAATGACAATTGTATTTTTTGCATGACTGTATTATACTGCCCCCAGTGGCCAAGTCACGCCAATGAAGGACTAATGCACTAACAGTTTCATTTTTGACTTTGTATTTAATCGTGTGAATGACTACAAAATGTACATTATAAAGTTCTCTTTCCACTTGTTGGGTTTTTGGACGAGGTCCTAACGGATTAATGGCATCGGTCATGAAATGTATTAAACGCGTGTCTGAAGCCAACACTGTATTGTGAAATAATGATGACATCACTATTTAATCACAAAATTTACTTCATTTGTGTGGAATCTGACCTGTTTAATGGAATATATATATATATACACATTTTTTTTCTGTTTTATGAACCGCAACAGGTGGATACATGGGTAATAGTTCCACCTTCTGCCACCTAATGGTGGGGAGTGAAACTGTTCCACTGCTGGCATAAATGCATGAACAAAGATACACTATTTGTAGTGAATCAATTTTCAAAACATTCAAGAGAAATCACATAACAGGTGATTTGACACTCACTAATTCGAAATAATGAAAAGAATTCATCAAGAAAGACGAGGGATTCTTCCGTATCGAACGTTTACATTTGTGAATTTCATTTGTTTTACTTTCGTAGCTTCCGCATTAGATTTAGCCAATTTCTGTGACAAAAGACTTAACCGAAAATGAGCGGTGGGGGCGTTAATTTGTATTTTACACATTTTTGTAATACTGTTTATGATAGCTGGTTTCTCTTCGTAACATTAAATAAAACCCATGGGGGAAGGGGGGGGGGGACGTCTGAAATGACAGGAAGTCAGACATTTTTGTTAAAAGCTGCCATTTTGGACCCTTTTTTTTGTTAGAAATTTAGCCCCCAAAGCCAGTTTCCCTTAGCAAAATTAATTTTGCCATACATTTCCATCAGACCCAGATGAGGAAAAAAAAAAAAAAGAAAAAAAAAGACCTTCGCAAAAGATGGAAGAGATCTTCCAGTATGACTAAGTGTCCATTTTAGGGTCATTTTGTCCATTTCCAAAGAGCCAAACTACTGTAATATAGATTTGGTCCGACCGCTACAAAATACTTCACAGATGGTCGACACCAAGTTGTGAAGAATTTGAGAATTTGCCATTGCGTGTGGGCACGGCGTGGCGCAGCAAAAGTTTCACACACTCAAACAAAACAAGACAAAAATAAAAACATCAAAACGTTAGAAAGGCGTACAGGTATGGTGGCGAAATGTCACGTATCCAGCAGACAAAGGAACAAAGATGAATTTTGAAAAAACTACCACGGAAAACTCAAATGTGGTGCTGTTGAAAATATCCCAGTCTTCTTGCATGCATTTTCAGCTGCTTTTTTTTCTTTTTTTTTTACTGTAAATAAACAAAGTAAAGTTTGATAGCAGTGTAGCTGAGTTCATAAATGAATAACTCTTCGTATTACAACAAAATCATTGCTTGTCTCAATTATTATCCTGTCTTTTTACTGATAAATGAAAAATAAAGTACAGATTCCAAGATGCTTCAAAAGGAGGGGAAAAACTTTCTCCTGTTTCCTGCTTTCCAGTGCTTTGTTTTGTTTTTCCAAATATGGAATCTAAATAATCATGTGGCATGAAGTTATGGCCACAAAAATGTCCTAGAAATATAACTTTTGATATATAAAGACGCCACCATAATTTTCTATCATTATATTTATCTAAAGCCATTGTATTTTTGGGGATGAAATAAATTAGGAAAACCTTTAACTAAATAAAGTAGAATTAGTAAATTACTAAATATATCACATCAAAAATATGTGAATTACCTATTTCCTAAAAATACATAAAATTAATGAAGACAAGTGGAAAAAATGAAAAAATAATTATTCTGATCGAGTAGCAAAAATAAATTCCATAACCAAAATACGTTAAAAAAAGGACAAATAAATGTTTAAATGTAAGTTAAAAAAAAAAAAAAAAAAAAAAGGTACAAGTAACATTTTTTATGTTTAAAAAAACAAATTTGAAAAATAAAACTACTGTAAATCAAATAGGGGTAAAAAAATACATAAAAAAAAAACCAAGAAAAAACAAATTAAAAAAAGTGAAGAAAACAAATACAAAATGCAAATGCTAAACATAAAAGTCATTCGGTTCTCTCGTTTATCAAGTCTGTAGCAAACAGTGCGGGGCTAAGAAAAAGAGCAGACGACAGAGAGGAGGAGGCAACAAGGTGGTCCTGCTGCAGGACGGTTCGACTTTGTTGGCCTGACTTTCCTCTCGGACCAAATAAGGAGCTTGTCATGAGTTTGCTGCATTAAGCACAAAAGTAAACATCGGACCGTTGAGCCCTCAAATGTCAAAACATACGCAGGAACTCGTCAAGTCGCTGAAAATGCGTTCCCACCATCTTCACCGCCTCGGAAAAAAAAGAAAAAGAAAATAAGGAAATAACAAAAAACAGATTGACATGACCTCCAAAACCACCGCAATGAATCTTTTTATAGTTTCCAAATTTATATTTGGAGGTTAGGTAAATAAGAGTCACTGACCGTAACCCAAATACGCTTCTCTTCGAAACCTGCTGATGTTTTAAATAAGACAATCCATTGTTTATGTAAACGTTATGATCACGATTTACTAAACTTCATACTGAAAAGTCCCAAGAGGTCGACAAGGGTTCTGTTTTAAAAGGACAACACTGCTGCTTGCTGGGGAAAACAATGCATTACAGCACAACTTGATTGTCAGATTTATTTTAGTGGAGATTTAATTGAATTGCTTTTGATCGCGATTATGATGACAGCCAAGCACAGGACAAATGTTTGGTATTCATTGAACGCAATCAGGCATACGACAGAAATGCAATTTATTTTTTAATGTCAATTTTTTTGAGGGGTTCAAACTAGTGAGCTGCTGGCTGCAAATTGAACAGGTGCCTCAAATAACCAATACCGGAAGTGGCCCACACAACTAAATGAAGACAACTTGAACATACTTTATGACTCTTACAAAGCTCAACTAAATTATAAAACTGCATATATCGTTGCTTTGTACTTGTATGTATAATTCAGTTAACTGCTATGGAGAACACAAAAATATTCACGTAATTAAAAATACCTTCTTGAGAATTTCACATAATGCAGTTTATTTAAGTCATCGTATTTACCAAGTTACAGCTGATTTACCCACTTAAAAGAGCAAACCTAAACATTTTAGGTCTTTTAAAATTAAATCACGTGCAGCGTAGGTAGTTAACTTCTGTATTTGGAAAATAATGGGCAATGGAAATATTTGTTTTACCTGGTTAATGTGGTGGGTTTTTTTGTCCTTAAAATTCGGCTGTCATCGGGGCTGCTTGAGACGTCATCTTCAACTTCACACACGACAGGAGCGACGTTTGTTTTAACAATTAAACAAAAACTTTCCGTTTCTTTATCCATTGTTGGCCTCCCGTGGGCATGCAGTACAGTATTAGTTTCCCCAGGTGTCGCACATTACCAATTGTGACGCATAATTTGAGCGACGTTTTTCTTTTCGAACGAGTCATGTGACCGATTCCACCACAACACACGAGCGCGTGTATTTTTTCTTACTACCTATTTGCAAATGAACAAAAATCAGCCTCACAGCAAGCACATTTTTATTTTAATCAAGTGTAATCCACATATATGGACCAAAAAAAAAAAAAAAAAAGCTTACAACAATCAAGCAGACGCAAAAGATACTGCTCATTTATTGTTAACGGTAACGCAGTAAAATCACCCTGAGCTTCGTAAAAACTGACCGGCAAAAACAAAAGTCTCCCAAATAAACTAAAATGCAATCAACGGAAGCAAGGACAAAAATTAGGTTTACCCAACTACGTGAATGTAAATTATTCCAGTCTTCAATGTACTCCTCTTTTTATTTATTTTCTTCCTACGATGGTCTTAATCTGAAAGCAGAAACAAGGAGGGCCTCGAAGAAGACACTTATAGGCGTGGCCAAAAGTTTTGACAATGACACAAATTGCTAATTAATTAACAGCATGCCAGGGCGAATTGCAGCGGACTTGGAAAAAGAAGGGTCAACACTGCAAATATTGACTCTTTGCATACGTTTCATGTCAATAAAAGCCTTTGACATGTGATATCCTTGTAATTATACTTCAGCGTATCATAGCAACGTCTAACAAAAAAATCTAACAACACTGAAGCGGAAAAAAACTTTGTGAAAACCGAACTTTTGCTCACGACTGTATGGTCCTGGTCCACGGCAACTGACTGACTACATCATCATCATCATCATCTTTATAATCATCCAGATGAGCCCCTTTGACCCTGATCGCCTGGTAAAGGTAAAAAAAAAAAAAAAAAAAGACACCAACCGTGTTAAACAGTCATTTGAGTACTTTTCGTCCATAGCTTTGGCCTCCAAAACAACCCTCGTGCGCATTCAGACATTACGAGTCGATTTTTTTTCCTCCCAATCATTCTATTGACTGGTGCGTCAAACAGGCGGCGTGCGGCCCTCCCAGTAGCCCCGGTAGGTCTCCTGGAACATGTCCTTGCAGCGCAGCTTGGCGTCCAGACGCGAGCAGATGAGGAACGAGCCGCCCATCTTGCGGTGCAGCGAGTACGTCTCCTCGGGCGGCGGCGTCAGGCGGTGGCGCAGCATCACCGGGATCAGGTTGTGGATGCGCTCCGTGGTCGACTGCGCGCCGAAGTCAAAGGTGTCCGGCGACGCAAAGGCCTCGCCGAGGATCATCACCGCGTCCACGTGCGCGTTCTCCATAGCCTGTGCGGAGACACGGACAAAATAGCTAAAAAATATTGACGATAAAAAGTGACCAAGTAAGCAGAACAAAAACCTGGTACGCTTGACTAACTAATTTCTCGCCCTGCCGGCCTCACGCCATATCATCTGAATTTAAAATTAGGTTTAGAATTAAAGTAAAAATTATATTTGGAAAGATAAAAAAGATAACTAAATTTTGCGAAAACAAAAAGACAAGAATAAATTCAGAATAATACAATAAAAATTCAATGTGATGTATTTTCAATGACAATTAAATTTTCTTGTAGCTAATTGTTTTTTGTTTTTTTTTAAATATGCTTGCGTGTGCTTGATTTGGCTTTTAATGGATTTGTTGCAAAATAAAAAAAAAGAATACAATTTTAAAACGTGATGTAAATTCCAATGAAAAAAAAAAAGACTTTTTCCATGTTTAAAATTGGTTTATCTAGCAAATATTTTTTTGAAAACAAAAAAATATATTACAAAAAAAAAACTAAGACAAAGTACAGTACATATTTGTGTGTTTACCTTGGACTCATAACCGGTAAGAAACTTCATCTCAATGGATTTCTTCAGAACTCCTTCTCTGTCGCCCTCAGCGGCCGAGCGGATCACCTGCCAACGCATTTTATGATGTCATCAGTGATGGCGTTAACAATGATGATGATGACGGTAATTGCTCACACATCCGACTTACTTCGATATAGACGTCTGTGAAACTTTGGTCGAATCCTCTGGTGGCGCCAAAGTCCAGTAGCGCCACCTGGAGACACAGACGGAGACATCTTCATTTCGGATACGCAAAAGTGTGTTTTATTTGTTTAGTTTTTTTGAATAAACTCACCTTGTGCGTCTGTGGATCGTACAGGAAGTTGGACCAGTTTGGGTCCGTCTGCATGAAGCGGAACTCAAACAGCTCTCTGAGACAGAGCTTCAGGATGTTCTCGCAGATCTGAAAAATCAAACTCAATGATCCACCCGAAAAAGCGGCGGCAGCAGCAGCTCCTTCTTCTTTCCTACCGTGTTCTTGAGCTCCTGCGGGAGGCCCTCGGCCTGGTCCAGGGGGAAGCCGGGGACCAGCTCCGTGGTGAGAACGTGGCGGCTGCTCAGCTCCTCGATCACCTCCGGGACGTAGAAGAACGGGTGATCCTTCAGAAGCTCCCTGGGTCACAAACAAACATTATTATATCATTTTTCATGCTATTTACAGACCTCAAAACTACACATGTATTTCTACTATGCAGTTTATTATCAGGAAAAGCTAAAAAAAAATGCTTTAAAAGGCCTATTTTTATGGATTGGAACACATAATTTCTTTTTCCATTCACTGTAATGGGAGATATCGATTTGGATTTCGAACAAATCAGTTCTGGAACGGATTGTGGCTGAGAACTGAGGTTTTACTGTATTTTTGCGTATTCACCTATCCTAGATGGAATGGGCATTTCCCCTATGGTAAACTTTTTTTGCTTCTTCTCAAAATGATTCCAAAGAATTTGAAAATATGTAAGAAGCTGACCGAAACTTCTTGGCACACTGAGCCTCTCTGACGTAGTCGCACTCCAGCGCCAGCTCTCTCCTCATCACGTCTATCAGGTGCTCGGGAAACAGACCTGCAGCACACAACCGCGCGCGATGCAAAACGTACGTCAACAAAAGTGTGTGCCCGAATGTCCGCGCTCGCGTGCGTACCTTCGGGCAGCGCGTTGCTCATGCTCAGCACGGTCATCAAATTGTTGACGTCGCTGTTGATGCTTTGGGCCACACCGGGATACTAACGAGCGGGACAAGGTTCAGAAAAATTACATATTTACCACAGCTGATCAAAGGAACAGTAAAAACAGACAAGAAAAGATCAACAGTAACAATTTTATCATAAGCCACACCCTCGCCGCTAATAAACATCTTACCGGCTATTAACACGCGTGCGTGTGCATAAATACAAAAATTAATGTAACACTTTTGTTGTGTGTGACGGTTACCTACTTGTGTGTGGGTATATATATATATATATAACAAAAATTAATGTAACACTTTTTTTGTGTGTGATGGTTACCTACTTTTCCTAGATTTTTATCCGTGTGTATGTATGTCTATGTTTGGGTACGTGTGTGTGTGTATACATATATGTGTGTGTGTATATATATAGATTAGATAGATAGATAGATAGATAGATAGATAGATAGATAGATAGATAGATAGATAGATAGATAGATAGATAGATAGATAATCTGTACACGTGTAAATATATATATATATATATAGACGTATGTATATATGCACATATACATACACACCGATAAAAAAATTAGGAAAAATAGGCAAATGCCGCACAAAAAAAAGTGTTAAGATTAATTTTTGTTGAAACAATGCTTGCTGATGATAAATGTTACAAACACACCAGAGACACTTCCTTACTGTGATTTATGTTATTATTTATAGCAAGAATGCATTGTAAATAAAGGCCCGCAATAAACATTTTTCTTCTCTTTCTAGTTTTATTGATACCAAATGAAATATTTGTACTCTCCATAGAGGGCTCCTGATCAAGTGATTTGCGGGGGGACAATTTGGCTTCCAAAAAGTATTTTTTCCAAAACGAACGACGGTTTCCAGACCTGGATTTTCATGGCCACCTCCCTGCCGTCCTTGAGCCTGGCCAAGTGGACCTGCCCGATGGAGGCGGCGGCGAAGGGCCGCTCCTCGAAGGACTCCAGCTTGTCTCTCCAGTTGGGGCCCAGGTCGCTGTTGAGCGCTTTCTGGACGCAAGCAGACGCACGGTCGGACACGGCCGCCCGGACGGCTCGAGGCCGCGGGAAACGGACGTCGGGCGCGTCTGATAGCGTTGAGGGCGGCCGCGACCGCCCGCGCGATCGGAAGGCGAGGTTACCGTCATCTGCTTGATGGGCATGAAGTCGGCGCTCTGCCGCACGCGCTCGAATATCTTGGCCAGCTGCGGATTGATGAACGCGTCGTCTAAAATGACACCAAATAAGTGCAAGACATTTTTAGCATAAAATCGAAGTCAACGGGCATTCATTCCTAACATGGCGGCACGTCACGGTCCTTGTGAAGTGAGGCCTTCGAGCGATAAATAGAAAATCCCGAAAACATGCATGAACTCACCAAGCTGTTTCAATCAAATTTATGATGCAAAAATAAATAAATAAAATCCATCCATCCATCCAGCACCACTAATTATTTAAAAATACTGCATATATATATCAAACATGAAATAAAACAAAATACAAATAAATCTACAGTCAAATTAATCACGGAAGTATATAAATAATTTCAAAAATTCCATAAATATGCAACTAAAGTCTTAAAATACGTAAGACGAGAAGCTAATATCAAAATAAAATGTATTGTAGAAACATAAATGTAAATAAATCTAACTGTACTGTAAGGCTTGCATGAAGATGAATCTGATATACTATAAAAATTTGATATTAATTAATCAAAAATATATAATACCAAAATAAAAATTTAACACAGCACTGTGCAAGAACTAAAAACAAGTCAACTCCAAAAAAAATATGTAAATCAAGACAAAATCTAATGGAAAGAGTACATAGTCAAATCCATGAATGTAGAAATGAAATGTGAAATTTTTTTTTTTAATACAAATGAATATTGTGTTTGGAAAAAATAAAAAAGGAACACAAAACATGACTATAAACGAAAATAACAACAACATCAGCTAAATAATTGCGGCTGGTGTTCCGCTTGTAAGTGACATCATAAAAGTGGAGCGTCCCGTTTTATTGTCATCATGTTCCAAGGTTAGCACAACAACAACCCCATAAGGATAAGATGGCAGGTGTTGCCTTCAAGAGCAAAAAGTAGGTCAGCGGCGCATATTGTCACTTTCAAAATAGACTCACGCCCTTTCTGCGTTGTATTTCTGATGACATTTGAATGAGTCGCCTTGTCTTTGTGCGCTTACATCGGAACTCGAGCGCATTTGTGTCGAGTGGCGACAGGCGGACGCGCACCCGATCGAACGTCTCCCTCTCCGCCGGATAAACTTTTAGCGCGTTTCCATGTTTGCGGTCGACCGTTTTCAAGCGGCGTGAATACAAAATAATGACGGCGCAACTGGATCCTGGTGACGGCGTGTTTACGGCCTGCGCGGCCGACCTCCACCTGTTGTGTAACGCGACACTACACAGGCAGAACTATACAGCACGACTCAGGACATACACACATACATTTGGACCCGCTTGCATTTGACCTTCGTACATCTATCCCATCCATTTTCTTTGCCGCTTATCCTCACGAGGGTCACGGGAGTGCTGGAGCCTATCCCAGCTGTCAACGGGAACTGGACGCAGGGCACATCGAGACGCACAGCCGCGCTCACAATCACACCTAGGGGCAATTTAGAGTGTCCAATCAATGTTGCACGTTTCTGGGATGTGGGAGGAAACCAGAGTGCCCACCCGCCAGGGGGAGAACATGAGAACTCCACGTGGGCGACTTTTTTCACACGCTTTCAACCCTGTGGGTTATTTGTACATTTTTTTTCTCACGGCCGCAAGGGAGGACTCGAGCGGAAAAGGTGAGAGTGAGACCGGTGGAATATATGTGCCGAGGAAGTGACTTTTACCGGTCCGGCCCCGTAAGCGCTGCGCTAGCGTGTTACTGCCGTATGTCAGTGAATTTTACCGGGATGTTTTTATTTTTTAACCGGCCATGTTAGCGCGGCGGCGGTAGCGTTAGCCCATGCGGTGGTGCTAGCATTATCGTTAGCGCGGCGGGGCTAGCGTGAAACTCTTTGCGTTCCCTCTTTCTTTGTAAATATCTCGTGTTTCAATGCTGGTTCCAATGTGGGCACTTGCGGCTTTTACACAGCTGCGGCCTATGCATGTACCAAATGGTATTTCCTTTACAAATGTACTGGGTGAGGCTTAAAACCAGGTCACCGGGAATTACGGTATTTTGACATCTTAACCCTAGCTTGAAAGCCTCACTTGAAAATCAACTTCTCCAACTTAAAATCTACCCAAAACACGTCTTGAAATCCTCATTTGAAGCGATAAGCCTATTTTAACAAACAAGAATGCATTATTTCCTTGGTGGAAGTAAATCATCTGTCGTTATTTTCCCGGTGTTTGTGTTTTGCGCGTTGACCTTGAATACTGAGCATCTGGCCCAGCTTGAGCGCAGCCCCTCGCACTTTGCACAAAGTCCTCACGATGCGTTCGGCGTTGGCCTCCGACAAGAAGGGACTCGAGTCCAGCACGGCCTTTTTATTTTCTCCTGCGCAAAAACAAGGAAAAAAGGGAAAGAAAGATTTGAAACTCCGCCCCCCCCACCTCAGCTGCCATGTTTATTTACGCGTTAGCGGGTCATTGCGGGTGAGTAGCGTCACGGTGGGTTTAACACGAGCGGCCTGACTGGATTACAAACAAACGGGTGTGAGCGTACGTGCGATTAAGCGAACGGGAGGGAGCGTCTTGTTTATTTGGAGCGTGTAGTAGCTGCATGCGCCTGCCGGCCTGCCGGCCTGTTTTTCAAACAAGAACAGCCGCGGCTCGTTCTGCCGCTACATAGACATAAACAAACTTTCATAGCTTTCGTTTCCGTCTGAAATTAAAAGTGAAAAAAATCGTGCACGTTGTGTGTGTTACCTGTCGCGTCGTTATGTCTGATGGTCTTCTTGGCGACCTCCGCCAAGGCGCCGATACCCAAGCCGACCGCCAGACCTGGTGGAAAAACATGTTGACCGGCTCACGGCGGCGTCGAGTTACACGTGCTGACACGTACAGTACGAAAGTGTTGCCATCATCAATTTACACAAAATACATAAATAGCAGTCAACAACTGAAATACAACTAAAACAGCAATAAAATGCACAATACAACTACAAATAACCAAAGTTGCAAAACTAAGATTTCACAAAAGTGTAAATACTGTAATTTCCGGCCTGCAAGCCGCGACTTTTTTCACACGCTTTCAACCCTGCGGTTTATGCGGCGATGCAGCCAATTTGTGCGTCTTTTCTAACGGCCGCAAGGGGGCACTCCAGCGGAAAAGGTCAAATTGAGACCGGTGGAATACATGTGCCGAGGAAGTGACTTTTACCGGCCCTGTCAGCGCTGTGCTAGCGTGTTGCTGCTGTGTTACTGGCGTGTCTCAGTGATATTTACCGGTAACTTTTATTTTAACCGGCCTTGTTAGCGGTAGCGCTAGCGTGGTGTTAGCATTAGCGCTGCACTTGCGTTAGAGCTAGCGTTAAACTTTCTGTGTCCTGTCTTTCCGTGGGCACTTGGGGCTTTTAAACGGCTGCTGCGTATGCATGTACCAAATGGTATTTACTTTACAAATGTACTCGGTGAGGCTTGCAACCAGGTGCTCTCTTTAGGCCGGGAATTACGGTACACATTTTGAAAGAAGAAAATTAAGATATTAATAACAGCATACACATATGACATTTTCCAAACTACTACATTTACTTCAATCAAGGTGTACGGTAAAATTAAATCAATTTCATTTTCTCCTAACCGTTTTCAGCCGTCAATTGTGATTTTTAACTTGAAATTTTTTAAATTCAATCTTTAAAAATATATATTAAATATTTTTTTTCCTCAACACAAAATAATCTCGAGTTTAAATGGGATTAGCCTCGTATGACACCGATTTACGATTGCATTTATTAAACACGACAAGCAGTTTAAATACTGTTGGCCTTTTTTCATTTAAATTTTTTTAATTTAATTTCTTATGAGTTTGTCATTGTTGTCAGTGTCGCATTATTCGCCGCAGCGAGCCGTGATAACCTTGGGCCGAAAGGGTTAACAGCGACGGAAAACTTTGGGGGGGCCGTACAACTCATCCAAGGTTGCGCTCTGGGTTACATAACGGCGCGGTTACATCATCGGCGAGCAAATCTGCAAGGCAACAACGGCGGGAGGAGGAGGAAGAAAGAGAAGAAAAAGAAAAGAAGAAGAAGAGCTGACGGGGACGCCGTGTCAGCACACATTTCCTCGCAAACGCAACTAATGCGCCACAATGTGCCCGCTGTACTGTGCGGTTTACTTCAACTGCCACAACATCGTCATAAAACTGCATAAAGAGGAATATGTCAGAGTCGAATAAGGACGACTGTGTACAAAATACTTCCATGATTTTGTCCTTGCAGAGCGGTCAAAAGCCTCGCTCGTGTTTTGTCCTGGCTAAATTTGGCTCCGCCGTGGCCTCCGGTCTTGACTCGTGCGTTCTGCAGTTAAGTGCGCGTTGTTATCTCTCTCTCGCGCGCGACTTTTCCACCCGACGACACGTTCCAGGAAGGCGCTCACGTCTCGAGACTATTGTGCAAACGCCCGTCCGTATTCTGTTACACGGAAAGTCATTCATCAGATATGAAATCCATGCGCAGTGCAAGCTCCGCGTTTTTTTCCAGCTCGGAGCCTGACACAGCACGGGAGTGGTTCTAAATTAGCTGAGCCTTGATATTACTGTACGTACCAATACCATAATTTCTGGCCTATAAGCCGCGACATTTTTCACACGCTTTCAACCCGGCGATGTGGCTAATTTGTGCATTTTTTTTTAACGGTCGCAAGGGGGCACGCGAGCGGAAGAGGTAAAAATGCGACCGGCGGAATATATGTGCCGAGGAAATTACTTTTACCGGCCCTGTTAGCGCTGCGCTAGCGTGTTACTGCCGTGTCTCAGTGATTTTTACCAGTATGTTTTTTTTTTTTTTTTTAAACCAGCCCTGTTAGCACAGTGGTGCTAGCGTTAGCATTAGCGTTAGCATTAGTGCAGCGCCGCTACCGTATTTCTTTGTAAATATCTCGTATTTCAATTTCGGTTTCAATGTGGGCAGGTGCGGCTTTTACACGCCTGCGGCCAGTGTACGTACCAAATATTATTTAGTTTACAAATGTACTGGGTGAGGCTTGTAA
Source organism: Syngnathoides biaculeatus (assembly GCF_019802595.1). NCBI lineage: Eukaryota > Metazoa > Chordata > Actinopteri > Syngnathiformes > Syngnathidae > Syngnathoides > Syngnathoides biaculeatus. The sequence goes on along the minus strand of NC_084662.1, from coordinate 8,081,782 downwards.
CCAGGTGCGCTCTGTAGGCAGGGAATTACGGTAATAATGATAATACGAACACAAACTCTTAGTATTGAGCGAAAGGACTTCATTTGAAATCATAACCGCAGCGTGAAAGCGTACTTTCAAATCCTAACCCCCGATTTTAAACCAGGCCTGAAACTAAAGAATTAAAGCTAACTTGGTCCAATTAAAGCTAAGCTAACGCTAGTGGTTCCTGTCGTCGCAGCAACAGGTTACGCCAGCATTTGCCGGTCTGCTTATTGGTCATTTTTGGATACGAGCGGCATTACCTCCGAAGTTGGCGAGTCTGCTCAGGCGCGTCACGGGCACTTTTCTCTCGCGGGCTCTCTCGCTCAGCTGAAAATAATAATAATATAATAAATAAATAAATATTAGACATATTCAAATAATGACAATCATAAAGAAAGGGGCTTAAGCGTTAAATGACACAAACTATAAAATATACTAAACAGAGGAATAATAGAAAAATAAATCAAAACTAAATGCAAATTTATAAATACTAAAAAACATAATTAAAAAGTTAACACAACAGCTAGAATAATAAATAAATAAAATATAATAATTATAATTAACAATATTAACATTCAAAAGATGACACGATGCGGCGACCCCGAACGGGACAAGCCGAAAGGAAAAGAAGAAGAATATTAACATTATATTATATATTTTTTATATTATTTTATATTAAAATTACTAATAATAAAGTATTAAAATAAGAAATAATGGGGAATACTAAATCATTAAAAAAATTTATGATAAAGAAATATCAAATTTTTAAGAAAAACAATACAAGGTAATTAAATAAAATACAAAATAGTAAATAAATTTAAAATAACTACTAATATTGAAAATAAGAATACAAAATGTTAAAAAATAAACAAAGACAAACTAAAGAATAATTACTAATATAAAACAAAATGGTAAAATTAAGCAAAAAAAAAATTGGTAAAATGAAAAATAAAACCAAATAAATAGTAAATAAACGATAAAACATGCCGAATAATAAATGACAAAAACAGAAAACTACACACACTAAATAAACTAAACAATTACTACAACAGTTCTACTAACACTAATACTAACAAGCATAGCAATAAACCAACGTCACCATCTGTTTGTGCGGCTTGACTTCGGGCCTCTTGCTCTGCCGGGCCTTCTCCAGGTCTTCGGCCGTCAGCCCGCCCACAGACGACGACGGCTCCTGGTGGTAGCCGCGCCAGGCGCAGGCCTCGAACCGCACGCCTCCGCCCGTCATCGGGCGCTGGCGGCGGGCGTCGGTGTGGTACCGCCTGCTGCTGAACTCCCGCGAAGGGTCCTTGTAGCCGGCGAACGGCGAGTTCTTCGTCCCGCCCGCCGCGCTCCGATTGGACGCGCCCGCGTCTACGTTGGCGCTCCCCTGGTGATTGGCCACAAAGTCGTCGTACTCTCTGAACTCGGACGTGGAAAACTCGTCTTGAGGAAACTCGGACTCGGGGGAGCCCTGTTGCTGACTCAGCTCCTTTTTGGGAAAAATTCCGACTCGCTGAAAGACTTCATTTTTCGAGTATGAGAAAAAGCTCTTACCTGTGCTTTCGTCACCACCATGGCGATGCCTTGCTCGGCGGCCGATTGGAAGTTCTGGACAGCGGCGCTGACGCCGGGAAGGCCTCCTATAAACACAAAATATTTACATTTCTTTCAGGCCATTGCTAAATTAAATGTAAGCAGCAAGTACTAATCGTCATTTTTAAATGCAACTCAAGAGGTCACCTTTACGTAAGGTAACCATTAGAAGTGGTCTCAATCCAAATATACTCAAAAAAGTATGAACGCATTTCACGGAAAAATGCTTTTCAAGAAATCAATTGACAACGTTTTTGATCATGAATAAAATCTGAAAGCATTTTTTTTAAACACCGATTTCAACAAAACTTTGGCTTACAGTATGTAACGTTACTCACGATCCTATCGTTGGCATTCCTGTCAAATGTGTACTAAATTGTGCACATTGATTGGCATTCTCTTATTAAATGCTATTAGCGAGTAAGGCAACATTATCTTTTGGCTGATGTAGCGTTTTCAGCAACAATTAAGGCTAATTTTACAACCATCAGCGGTCCCATCGCACGCATTTTGTTGAATCGAAAACGTCGGCTACTGTTCACCAACAATGAAATGCTAATGTTAGCGCTGTTAGAAACCACATTGAGATCCATTTTGGATGACGCTTCACTTATGTAGCGTTATTAGCACAAAAGATATTCCAACAATGAAATGCTGATGTTAGCGCTGCTAGCAACTACATTGAGATCCATTTTGGATGACATTTCACTTATGTAGCATTGTTAGCACAAAAAGATATTCCAACAAGGAAAAGCTAATGTTAGCACTGTTAGCAACTACACTGAGATACATTTTGGATGACATTTCACTTACGTAGCCTTACGATCACAAAAAGCTATTCCAACAATGAAATGCTAATGTTAGCACTGTTAGCAACTACACTGAGATACATTTTGGATGACATTTCACTTACGCAGCGTTACTAGTACAAATAGCTGTTCCAACAATGAAATGCTAACTTTAGCGCTGTTAGCAACTACACTGACATCCGTTTTGGACGACATTTCGCTTACGTAGCGTTACTAGCACAAAAAGCTAAGCTATTGTCATGGGTCCTGTCACAAAAGAATGTTCAAAGGACCACCTTTTGGGATACATTTGGGAAGAAAACTTAGCAACTTTGACACAACAACTAAAGCAGCACCCTGTTACTCCATATTGCGTCAAAAGGGTCCACTCACCCGTCCCGCCGCGTAGGCCGCTGCCGTGGGTCTCTACCACGGCCTTGCTCAGCTTAGCCAAGCCTCGCATCAGCATCATCATGTCGCCCGCCATGACGCACCTGCTACATTAAAAAAAAAAAAAAAAAAAACACAGAGTTTGGATTAAAAGGAGACGTTCAGAGGAAGAAACAACAGCAAACGTATTTGTGCTCTCTAGCTTCTGCCTCACCGGGTTACCACTTCACTGCTTAAAATACTCCCCGACGGTAAACTCACACATCGGACAAGAGGCGGAAGGAATGCTGTTGAAAGTCGGACGGCCACATTGTTGTGCCGATCGCGAATGGACTTCTAAACATAGCTCACGGTTCCCCCCCCTGCGATGTTCTAAATAGCAGCGCTCAGCGGTCAGGGACTTCTCCGTTACCCACAACAACAGAAGTACTGACGGGCAATATTTGGTACTTGAAAGTGTATTTAATCCACCCTCAGCAGTCTATGGTCTTCATTTTGTGGCGTCTCTCTTGGCAACACCGCTACCAGTACGGGTATGTGGGTGTTTTTATTTTTGCAACATCAATCTGCCCAGGGCCTTTGGAATCTGTAGCTTTGGCCTGGGAATCTTAAACTATATTAACAATGGCACGTTGCACACTGACCCGACCCGATTTCAAAGTCGCAGGGCCTACTCGATAAAAATACAATTGTGCCTTGAGATACAAAACTCAAAACACTTGACTCTCAAAATCATCTTTTCCCATTGAAATGAATGGAAATTACGTTAATCTGTTCCAGCCTACTTTATTGTATTTCCTTTCCTTCTTCGTTCGGCTTGTCCCTTTCGGGGTCGCCACAGCGTGTCATCTCAGATGAACGCACATATGTTTGGCACAATTTTTACGCCGGATGCCCTTCCTGACGCAACCCTTCTCAGGGAGTGGAGGCCCCAGTGGGATAGGAACCCACAACCCCTGGTTTACCAAACCAGTGCTCTAACCACACAATTAATGACTTCACTAAAATCATTGACCTCCAGAAGTTGCGCCCATGGATATGTTTTTCTAAGGAAATACTGATTTTATAGGGGAAATATGGATGTGGCAGTGACAACTAAAAATCAATTTAATAAATAAGCATAAAATAGGACAACCTAGCCTCATTCTCAAATGCACTTTTTATTGTTCTTGTGTGAATAAAAAAAATAAAGGCAGGGATATTTTTGTATTTCTTTTTCTTCCATGTCTTCAATGTGAGGACTACCTAACTTCAAGCCTCTACGTGACAAAAGTCTCGATTTAAGTTTGCAGATTCTGGTAAATACAGTTGCTTTCATCAACAGACTTAATGATGAACAAATAAAAATCTCCAGGTAAGGTATGCGACAAATTCTCGATGATACTACTAAAAAGTAAGGTTCTTTCGGCTTGTCGAGTTAGGGGTCACCCACAGCGTAATATCTCAGATCAACGGTCATATTTGTTTGGCACAGTTTTTAATCCCGGATGCCCTTTCTGTCGCAACCCCCTTGAGATACAAAACTCAAAACACTTGACTCTCAAAATCATCTTTTCCCATTGAAATCAATGGAAATGACAATAATCTGTTCCAGCCTACTTTATAGTATTTAATGTGTGATTTTTTTTTAAATTATTGTTGTTATTATTATTACTAGGAAATATGTTTCAACTGTTTATTTATATTCAGCTGGAAATGCTGGACCGATGGAGACGTTATGATGTCTTTTGGACACACCTAAACCACCGGCGCCACCTACATTCCTTTTGCCACACCGTGTGTGTGTGTGTTTGTTACAGGTGTGACAACATGCTGAAACATGGCTCTTGCCGAGATTCTCAAGTATACACACTCACATACATGTGCACACACACAACACACACACACGTGCAAAGACATAAGTGCACATGAAAACAAGCACACACTTGTGGGGACACAGAAAACACACACACATACGCTGAGACATACACACCCACACACAGAAACACAAACAACAGACACTCATGCAGAGACATAAATGTGGACTCAGAGACACACACACACGCGCACAATTTTTTTAAATGTACGGTACTGGTACCAACTTGTTATTGCGCAACAGCAAAAGATTGCAAAGCAACAAGTTAGAAAACACGCTGTCGCTGTGGCCACGAGCGTCGAATTGTGGGGGGGACAAATGGGAAGATTTTAACAAGGAGCCGAGCATTGTGGTCTAGGTTTTAGGAAGCCCCGGTGTTTTAAAAGTCCTTCAGCCTGCCTGTGGGCAAATAACTTTCAGGCGAACGAAGCCATCCACCCCCGCCGACCCACCGACCCACCGACGAATGATTTTCAATCAGGACCCTGACCGCAAACCCCCGCTCACCAACCCGCCCCTGTTGACGAAAGTTCTTCTGGGCGGGAGACCTTCGCGGGTCTGATGTATGACGGCCCAGATTCCGGCACGATGCCCTTGTTTTGTTGTCACGGCAGCGTAATTTCACGCTACACGCTAAATGCAACGGCGGTCTGTCAAAATGAAGGACGAGGGGGGGGTCACTTAAGCGCCCGCATGCGCTACCGCCTCGTGATCGAAACAACAAAGCGGCACTGCAACTCTTCATTGTTTACATTTGTAACATCGCCATGTGTGTCAAAGGCCAATCAAAAGTAGCCACCCTCTCTCATCTCCCATTGGAGGCCGTCTAAAAAAAAAGTGGCTTCTCATTGGTCCGTCGAGTAGGCTAACCAGGAAGTACAGTGCTGTAATTTCCGGCCTACAGAGCGCACCTGATTCGAAGCCTCACCCAGCACATTTGTAAAGGAAATACCAATTGGTACATACATAAGCCGCACCCGTGTAAAAGCCGCACGTGCCCACATTGAAACTCACAATGAAGCACGAGTTATTTACAAAGAAAGAGTTTACAAAGTTTTAATACCTTAGCTTAACTTAACAAAGCAACAACATGGTAGCATGAACAGGGCTGGTAAGAAAAAGAACATACCAGTAAAAAAAAAAAAAAAATGTTGCGGCAACTACACAGTAGCACAGCACTAACAGAGCTGGTAAAAAAAAAAAAAAAAACATACCTAAATCACTGAGAGGCGGCAGTAACACAGCAACAACACGCTAGCATGACTCTAATGCTAGCTCGGCGCTAACAGGGCCGGTTAAAAAATATATATATCGGCAAAAGTCACTGAGACCTAGCAGTAGAACAGCAACAACATGCTAGCACGGTGCTAACGCTAGCGCAGCAGGGCTAATAGGGTTGGTTAAAAAAAATAAAATAAATATACCGGTAAAAGTCACTTCCTCTGCACATATATTACACCAGTCTCACTCTTATCTTTTCCGCTCAAGCGCCCCCTTGCGGCTGTTAGAAAAAATGCACAAATTTGCCGCAGGGTTGAAAACGTGTGAAAAAAGTCGCGGTTGTAAGCTGGAATTTACAGTAGCTTACTTTTCACGGCGTCAAATTATCCAACTAGTTGTTCATATAGATGAAATAATACTGTACAATGCTGCACTCATTATTTTAGTTTTTACTTCAAGGTCATCTGTGTGTCATGTCATGTTATTGTCCAAGCCACTTATCCTCACAAGGGTTGCAGGAAAGCCGGAGCCTATCCCAGCTAACTTCGGGCAAAAGGCGGACTCCACTCTGAACCGGTCGCCAGTCAGTCGCAGGGCGAATATCGACACCATCACTGAGCGGGAATCGATCCCACGGTCCCCACACCAAAGTCGGGCATGTGTACCACTACACCATGTGACTCAAGGTCACGTAAACATACCCAAAAGTCGCTGATTAGTGCTGAGATTTTGCTCCACGGCTCCCCCTAGAATTGAGAAGTGCGATTCACCTTCGCTACCGTTTTAGAAAATTCGCCCACCAACACAATTTCACTCCCCAACAAAGAAGAAGAAGAAGAAGAAATTTAAAAAAAAAAAAAAAACACCGCCCCAATGAGGAACTACAGTTGCAAAACTTCGACCAACTTCCCGTCATAAACACACAAAATAGTACAGTGAATCCAGTTCGTGTGCGTGTATGTAACAAAAACATAGGCGAGCCTCAGCTGCTCTCTGGTCTGGACTCTTCGGTGCCGCGAACCCTTCACACACGTATACATAGTTGGGTCACGGCAATAAAAATAGAACCGTCCACACGTGCGGACGTATTGGCCGGGAAGTGTTCGTCACGTCCTAAATGAAGGGATGGCTCAATCCAAACTGTAGTAAACAACAAATTTTCCACGCCGCTTATCCTCACAAGGGTGCGCCGGCGCCTATCCCAGCTCACTTCGCAAACATAGTTTTCTGATAAATGATAAAAGTGCACGTGCAGCTAGCGGGGGGAGGCCACGAAAGGAGGACTGTGCAGTTTCTTTTGTGTTCCGATTAATAAAACGCTCAAAAATGGAGCTGCTGAAAGCCACGACTCACGTCCAGACGCTCACACGGGTTGAACGGGCCGAGCTGACTGCGGCGGCTGATGTCACTCACGAGGCCACGCCCCTGAAAGGTACACAGTCGACACAAATATTATAGTCCGTATGACAGTAATTACACTTTAGAAAATGTATCTTTTTGTACAATTCAGTGCTAATTTACTTCATTGAAATCATGTAACAAAAATGTTGTTTTTTTATGAGGGGGTGGAACAATTAAGGACATTTTAATTCAATACAATGAGGAAAATTAATTTGATAACTTGTCCAACGAGTCACACTCTTTGGATGTTTCCTGTTACATTTCAGTTTTGTTTCCTTTATTGCTGAGCTAATGTTGCTAGGCTAACAATGAAAATTCAGACCAATGCGTAGTATTACTATTACGTGTTTTCTGATGCAAAAACTGAAAAAAAGTTACATTTAATTAAATTATTTAAAAAATAATAACTCGTTTACAATAAAAAAAAAATCGGTTGACTGTACTGTATATTGTAATAAACTATAACTGTATAGGATTATTGTTTATAGACAATTTACTGCATGGTTGTTGTTGAGGCAGAATGGAGATATCAGTGCAGTTAAAACAACAATAAATCATAAGATGTATCAAACAATAGCACGTCAGCTGCTAGTGGATCCCGGTCTTATGATTTTTTTTTTAAAATAGGTCATAAAACAAAGTTACAGGACACAAAAGAGTGTATATAACTTTAAAGTGTGTGTTGCCATTTTAAAAGGCAATAGGGATTGTATTACACTTTTATTGATGTTTTATTGATGTGTGTGTTCTGTTTATTGCAGATAAAAATCTATTTGCGAACTTAGTAAGGCGCAAGTAGTTAATTCAAAGTATTAAATGTGTCGAGTTCACTTTAAAGTCTGTGTGACCATTTTTAAAATGGCCGCTTATTGCAAATTAACCATATTCATGAACCTTGTAAGCTGTGACCCCGTAAAAATTTGAAACTTTACATGTTGCTATTTTAAAATTCTATCCGAATTTGACAACAATACTGAAACTTAGTGCGATGGCGTTTTTTTTTTTTTTTTTGGGGGGGGGGCAACAATATGAATTCTACATGTAACAGGACGAAAAGGTTCCACATCCAAAATAAACATGACGTCAATTTAAGTGCGTGTAAATCATACTCAGCAAATTATTATGACATACATAGGAAAAGTGTGAAATGTGGCTTTAAGTTTAATCTGCAGCCATTTTGGGGGTTTAAAGGCAATAAACACTTTACAACTTTATTAACAAGACACGAGCTAAAATGACTGCTTTTCAAAACAAATTACGTCACTTTAAGTGCACATAAATCTTTTTTAAAATTTATTGCGACATATGTAGCAAAAAATGAAATGATTCTGGAGAGCTCCCTTTTAAAAATAATAATAAGGAGCAAACAACTTTATTGACAAAAAGTTTTAGTCAGACAGCAAACAAATATGACGTCACTTTCATTCGCCAACCCAGGCCACTCATCGCACACAAATCCCATTTATGAATTAAAAAAAAAAAATAAATAATCACTTTAAAGTGATTAAAGGGGTTAAATTCCACTCTGTATAAACTCGCTGCGCCACGTTGTTTGTTGACGTTAGCTCGCTAGCGCAGATCGAAGTCACTTCGGTGCGGACAAATTTGTGGTTTGCAAGAAACACGTTCACAATTTTTTTTTTTGCATCGGTCGGAATCGCGGGGGATTAAAAACGTTCCATAATGCGTGCTAATCTGCTCTCACTCACCAGCAAACGTCCTTCGTCTTGCGACTCCCGGCGACGATTAACTCTTAAAATTGTGAACACGGAGGAGAAACGTTCGTGTTTTGGGGAGCGTTTGCGGGCCGCGTGGGTTTCGCCTCGCGTCTCTGCGCCATGAGGTCAAAGCTCCTGATTTACCGAACTCTACCGCAACCCGCTTGACGTTCACGTCCGACCCACGCGTGGACACGCACGCCCCCTCGGGGGGGCCCCTGGCGGACGATCACGTCCGAATCGGCGTGAACTGGTTCGACCGATTTTTGAGGGCAGGGGGCGCTGTTTTCCACTTTTCTGGCACTTTGGCAAGGTCACCCCGCCCCTTTCGCGCGCCATTGGATGTTCCCGAGGCGGAGGGCCCAGCGAGGTCCCCCATTGGTCCGTCGCGCAAATAAACACGGAAGTGGCTCGACAAGTTTTTTTCCCCCCACATGGCCTTATTATCAAAACAGTACGTAATCGTTTTTTAATTTGTATACCAAATATATTTCATACATTTGGGGTTGGAATCCGTCAGATCCATATGATTGTGGATTACATTATTTGTAATTTTTATTGAACCATTAGATTGAAAGTGAGAAGTATTTGACCTTCTAACATTATTTCTCCAAAATACAAAATTATAAGAAATAACCAAAAAGTGCAATTCGGTGGGGGCAGGCGACGTAAGTGTGACAGATTTATTCTGTTTCATTTAATTTTTTTTTATTTGTTCTCTATTCAGCAGTTACCATCTTAGCTGAGTGTAGGTTCACCAAATCCCACTAGTTATAATTCATTTTATTTATTTTTTTGGGGTGAGCAATCAGATTTTGTTGAAAACGTTTAGGAGGTAGCATGGCTGTTTTTAAGATCTCTTCAAAGTCATCCAAAAATCTTTAAAAAAAAAAAAAAGGGAAAAAATAAATAAGTAGAAGCATCCTGCAGAGCCAAGCCGTCAGCTAAAACAAAATATATTGTATTATAAATACAAATGAACAAACTTTCAGAAGCTAATAAACGTGCACTCGTTTAAGATGACAGAAGGGAATTAAGACATCATGTACAAGTGAGGCGAGACGGCGAAGGCGCCGGAGATTGCTCGCAAACAGGACTCAGCAGGCACTAAAGTGGTGGCGTTTTGCAAGAAAATGACAAATTTTATACATTAGCTCCAAGACAAACACACTCAACCGCAAAATCTCAAAACGTGGAAATAAACTCGGGTGCAGCCATGTTAAATAAAACTAATGATAACATGATGAAACTAAAACCGCACAAAGTCTGTTATATAATTATAAATTTGACTTTGAATACAAAAGACATTTTGAGAATTCTTTTTGTGTTGTCTTTTGTAAAGGCACAATTTGATTTTTTCTTTCGAATAGAGCGGAGTTTCTTGTAATTCCTCAGAAGTCCACTGGAGGGCAATAAAGTTATAAATTGTCCGTGTACGGTTTTGGCTTTGGAGTTAAGATTGATTTTTTAAGTATGAGGGCCACAAAATATTCCAGGAAAAATATGTGTAATCGGTTGTTTTTTAGAGAATAAATCCCAACTAAATGAATTATGAATAGGAATGTGTATTTTTTTTTCAAGATAAAAACATTTGCGATTAAAGACATTTTAGAGGTAAATCATAATTTTACAATTAAGCCATACATTAATAAAAACGTACATTTTAGATACAAAAAATTGTTTTTTAAAAAATAACCCGTTTTTTTACATAAAATGTGAAATTTTGCAAAAGTAAAGTTAGCTGTGTTTTTTAATGGAACATATATTATTGCTATAAAAATAGATAAAAGCTTTTTTTAAATGTATCATTATTTTATAGAAATATTTTTCAAGGTTGAAGCCAGAATATTACCAGACTAAATCCTTACTTTTATTGGGTTTTGCAGGAGCCACTTTCTGGTTATAGATTGAAGGCGACAATATGACATACGACTTTATTTTTCCAAGATTATGTTTCATGTTGTGGTGTAATTTTTTTTTTTTTTTTTTTTTGGGAGTGTGGCCCTCACACTCCTGCACATGGATGAATTTTGCTGCCGCAATTTTCAGCAAAACTGTCGGCTTTGATGTGTTTGTAAGTTGGATAAAATGCACCTTGCAACTCTTTCGTGTCGCGAAAGAGACGGCTAAAATTAGAAAATTAAAAATTAAATTAATTAATTAAATTAAAATTAGAATTAAAATTAGAGACGGCTTGAGTGTTTTAGTTCCCCCACCGGGGGGCGAACGTCGGCGAAAAGGACGTCCGACGACGAGAACGCGCCTGTACGTGAGTGTGTTTCCAAATGTTTCCGCTGGGGATTAAATTCAAATAATAATAACGACTAAAAGCGCTCATGTTTCAGCGTCCAACATGGCAGAAATGATGTCCACCAGACAGTCCAGTCCGAACAGGTAGCCGTCCTCGCGGTTCCCTTCCCGCCAGGACGCCCGGTGGTCCAGCTCCTCGCCCTCGGGGAGCGCCGTGGTCTTGCCGAAGTCGATCATCCACACTTTGGCCCGCCCCTTGCCGTCGTGCACGAACAGCAGCGAGCTGCCGATCACCTGCGTTGCAAAGCGTCGTTACGACCGTGTCGGCGACGGCGAGGAGCGCGATACGCGCGGCGCCGGCGCGGCTTTTACTTCGTGCGTTTTGAAGAAGGCCGACGTCTCCAGCGTGGCTCGGATTTCCTTCAGCCTGACGCGGTAGCCGTTCTGTACGCACACACACGCCAGGGAGCGAGTTTAATGGGTTGAAAGCGGCGCATCCAAACGTGGTTCTTGAATGAAAGCAAAAAAAGAAAGAAACGTTCCGAGAAAAAGATGGCGGGCATGTCAAGAACGTGGCGAAGGATACGTTTCAAACCCGCTGGCGAGTGGGGGAAATTCTCGGCTACCATTTTGCTTGTACTTACCGCTCACTCACGCTTTTAACGCACCGAAGCTCGCTGAAATACACTCGAAATCATGAAAACACACTTTCGACATATTCTCGAAAACCGCACACCACGCGACACTTCAGTCAGTGGAGTGCAGGAAATCTTAGTAGGAAAGTAGTAACTGATGTCAAGAAAGTATTGCTGGCATTTCAAGTTTAGCCTGGGTCGTCGGTCGCCCGTTAGTCACATGCACTTCCTTTACCGAATTTTTTTTTTTTTTTTAAAAGGAATTCCTTTGAGGGTGGCACGGTGGGCTCTGAGGTTCCGGGTTCAATTCCGGCCCCGCCTGTGTGGAATTTGCATGTTCTCCCCGTGCCCGCGTGGCTTTTCTCCGGGTACTCCGGTTTCCTCTTACATCCCCAAAACACGCAACATTAATTGGACACTCTAAATTGCCCAAAGGTGTGACCGTGAGTGGGATCGTTTGTCCCGACGTGCCCTGCGATTGGCCGGCAACCAGTTCAGCGTGGACCCGCCCTCCTGCCCGCTGATAGCTGGGATAGGCTCCAGCACTCCTGCGACCCTCGTGAGGATAAGCGGCTAAGAAAATGGACAGCTGGATGGTTCGATTTCTTTTGATGGGTTGTTGTGAAATGAGGTGGAAACAAAAAGTGTTTGGGGATCATTGCATGTGGCTGATTTACGATTTGAACTAATACCATCTATCCATTTTTTTAGCCGCTTATCCTTACAAGGGTCGTGGTGAGTGCTGGAGCCTATCCAAGCTGTCAACGGGCGGGAGGCGGAGTACACCCCGAACTGGTCGCCAGCCAAATCGCAGGGCACATAGTCGGACTCACAATCCCACCTAGGGGCAAGTTTTCGAGTGTCCAATTAATGTTGCATATTTTGGGGATGTGGGAGGAAACCGGAGTGCCCACCCGGAGAAAACCCAGGCAGGCACAAGGAGAACATGCAAACTTCACACAGGCGGGGGCGGGATTGAACCCGGGACCTCAGAACTGTGAGCCAACGCTTTACAGCTGAATCTACTGTGCCGCCCTAACTAATACCATGTAAAAAAAAAAAAAAAAAAAAAAAAAAAAAATGAGCACCATTCCCACACATCACAATAACGACATCAGTGATGGACGTTTGTATCGCATAGTAGAGGTTTTTAAATTGTAACTTGTGACGTCATCCAGGATTTTGCGCCGTGAGGGGATAAGGCAAATTCGTACAAATCGAATCACTAAAACGGTTTTTGGATTCTCGTGGCCACTTACCAGGACCTCCTTGTTGCCTTTGACGAACTCGTGGAAGGCTTCCATGACTTGCTCCCTCGTCTTTGTCCTCTTGAAGTCTCTGTTGACCGTCCCGTCCTCTTTCTGTCACGCCAGAGGACAAAACCAGCATCACAAACCGTCCCAAATAGCCGAAATGCGCCCAACTGTTAGCCTCTTGGCATTCTATCGAGTCTCATTCCAAGTAGGACGTCAGCACAGTTGCACAAATATCATCATTTTTCAATAATTTGCCTTTGCCTTTTTCTGTACTCAGGCTGCTATGCTATGCTAGGATACCAGCAGTTGTTGTATTCGCAAATTTGCGCAATCTCTCACAATTTCCGTCACGTTCAACTCAATTAAACACCACGGACTGCGCCTGCTGGTCTTCACCATCAAACCCCCCACCGCGTCAAATCCACGACGGCAAAATGGAGAATTTCTTTCGCTTGTCATCCAGATTTGAGATAAGACAAAAGAGATTTTTCACGTAGCAGGTGGAGAAGTGAACTTAGGGGATGTCTCCACTGTCAAAAAAGATTGAACAGAAAAAGGATCTATGTCGGTTCCCTGCGGAACTCCCGGACTAATGACCACCCCGTCTGACTCCTGAGCACTCGGGGATGTCGCCACTGTCAAAAAAGATTCAACAGGAAAGGATCTATGATTGTTCCCTGTGGAACTCCCGAAGTAATGACTACCCCGTCTGACTCCTTAGCACTTGGCCTTTTTTTTTTTTTTTTTTTCCGGGATAATCCATATTGTTTGCGACACACATGGCGCCACGATTCGAGGAAGAGGATGGAGAACATGTTAACACTGGAGAGGAAGGAAGGGAGGACAGCGTAAGAGCTGAGGAACAACGGACAATGGTGGAAGGAAGGCGGCGACGGGGAGGTTATTTTTGAGAATACATTTTTTTCAGACTGATGGACATCCGCGCTCGCGTGTCACGTGACGAGTTCCACGCGGGCCGGCTAGCGCAGAAGTGCCGCGGATTAGCGAAAGCGAGCAGCCGCGGGGACTCAGTCGACGTGTTCCGCGGCTGCCGAGCAACAAGCTAGTATTTGGTGGGACAACACTGCCCCCCCCACCCCACCCCGCGTCCCCCTTTTACGGTTCAAGTCTGGGAAGACGCACACGCGAACCCACACCTCTGTTTCTGGGGGATAACCCTCAGTGTCATGGCAACGGACCAACAGGAGGCCATCAATGTCCTTATATAGCCACAACCGCGTGCGTGTCAGGGCCAGATGCTAAAAGGCCGACCGAGCTGCCATCAGCAGGCCTCGCGCACCGCAAACAACGAGACCACATGCACTCGAGTGGAAAAAAAACAGGAAGTTATATCACCGTCCTGAAGGACATCGGCCCCCCGGCCGGCCCTTCGGCCCTGCCGCCGCGCACACAGCGAGTCCGAAAAAGAGTTGTTGTTTTTTTTGTTTTTTTTTTTTTGCGAGCGCCAACCTTGACTCCCTCGATCCGGAAGCCCAGCGTGGCGGTGGAGCTGATGGTCTCGCGCCACTGCATGTAGCGCGGCTTGGTGACCGCCTTCTGCTCCTTCTCCTCGGCCGACGGCGCCTCGGGGTCCACCTCCACCATCTTCTGGTACATGTCCGGCCGCGGGGTGGGCTTCTTGCGGGCCTTGGTCAGCTCCTCCTCCAGATACGTCCTTCAAATTGTGTCGTACCAAATTGACGAAACACGACAACAACAACAAAAATAAGTTTCCCGGTATGAATTGAAACGGGACTTTACTTGGTGAAATAAAAAAGGCGTTTGTGTTCAAAACCGGGTGATGACGCAACCATCCCATCACCCGAGGCCGCAACTTTCCCCGCAACGTCACAAATGATTTTGTTTTCGTCGCAAGATAATCAGAAGACCTCAAGATGGCCGCCCTGCGGGCTTTCATTGACTCGACTGGGATTTGAATTCTTTAGAACATTTGAAATATCACCCCTACACCCCCCCCCCCCAAAAAAAAAATATATATATATATAATCAGGTTGGCGGACGGCGCGGTGGAGCAGCTGGTAAAGTGTTGGCCTCACAGTTCTGAGGTCCCGGGTTCAATCCCGGACCCGCCTGTGTGGAGTTTGCATGTTCTCCTTCTGCCTGCCTGGGTTTTCTCCGGGTGGGCACTGCGGTTTCCTCCCACATCCCAAAAATGGGACACTCTAAATTGTGATTGGTTGTTTGTCCCGATGTTCCCTGCGATTGGCTGGCAACCGGCTCACGGCGTACTCCGCCTCCTCCCCGTTGACAGCTGGGAAAGGCTCCCGCACTCCCCGCGACCCTCGTGAGGATAAGCGGCTAAGAAAATGGTTGGATGGGATGTGCATAAAAGCAAAAAAATCCTCGTGTGTTTTTATACACATGCCCACCAGAGCTGATTCTGATTCTGAAAACGCCCGCAAATGAAGGGTTGAACCAAAGCAACTTCATAGGTTAACCCCCCCCCCCCCCCCAAAAAAAAGTGATTGTTTTGGTTGGGGCTTGAAATGTTTCCACCGCGGGTGAGACGGCGCCTGGCGCTCGATTAGCGCGACATCGTAGCAGTGAGGACGAGGAAGGAAGTGAGCGTTTATCGAACCGTCTTGGGGTCCTCTCACCTCACGCCCATCTTGCAGTCCATGACGCAGGGGCAATCGAACTCCGCCAGGAGGTCCTCCATCTGGTTGTACTTCTGGCCGTCCTTCTCCACGTCGCCGTGGTAACCGGGCACGTACGGGCGCAGCACGTCGCTCATCAGGAGCGACAGGCAGCGCTGCTCGCACTCGCAGTGTTTCTGAAAGGCAGACGGCGGTCAGCGGCTGGCCGGCGGCGGCGGCGGCGGCTCGGGACGGGCGGGACGCGCGCCACTTACTTTCAAGAGGTGACCGTTGGCCCCCGCCTTGAAGCTTCCTGCACACGGAGACACAGCGTCAACACGGTCGGGGCGCTTTGCGAAGTCGAGATGACCCCGACGGACGCCGGCGCTCGACTTTTGGGCCCGGCGGCGAGGACTTTCCTTTTAGGGCCCCGACGCGCGCCGGGGCCGTCCGCCAGGAACCGCCGCCGACGCGGACCGAGGCTATAAAAGGCTAATCTCTTAAACGCGGCCGTCGCGGGGGATGCCTTGCGCCCGGTGGCCGACGCCGCCACTCAAAGGTCAAATGCATTCGACGGCGCTTCATCTGTTGCGGCCGCGCCAGATACATTTCAGAAAATTTGCACTTTTTGAAAAATATCCGCTAACTACTGCAATATAGCCTAAATTTCATATCACTGCAAAATTCTGTCCCCACGACTGCATATGAATCGTATCAAAGTTGAGAACACCACACGACTGCGCCAGACAAAAACAAAAGTGTTTAAAAGAATATCCATGCTTTCATTTTCTTAGCCGCCTATCCTCATGAGGGCTGCGGGGAGTGCTGGAGCCTAACCCTTGTGAGTTTAAGCGGCTAAGAAAATTGAGGGAGGGAGGGAGGTATGGAGGGATGGATGGACGGACAGAGGGAGGGAGGCAGGGATGGATGGATAGATGGATGAAGGGAGAGGAGGGGAGGGAGGGATGGATGGATGGAGGGAGGCAGGGAGGGATGGATGGACGGACAGAGGGAGGGAGGCAGGAATGGATGGATGGATGGATGGATGGATGGATGGATGGATGGGTGGATGGATCGATGGAGGGAGGGAGGGAGGGGTGGATGGATGGGTGGATGAATTAATGAATGAATGAATGAATGGATGGATGGATGGATGGAGGGATGGATGGAGGGATGGACGGAGGGAGGGATGGATGGATGGATGGACGGATGGATGGATGGAGGGATGGACGGATGGAGGGATGGAGGGATGGATGGATGGACGGACGGATGGATGGAGGGATGGACGGATGGAGGGAGGGAGGGATGGACGGATGGAGGGAGGGATGGATGATTGAATTGATGAATGAATGGACGGACGGATGGATGGAGGGATGGACGGATGGAGGGAGGGAGGGATGGATGGATGGACGGACGGATGGATGGAGGGATGGACGGATGGAGGGAGGGAGGGATGGATGGATGGATGAATGAATTGATGAATGAATGGACGGACGGACGGATGGATGGAGGGATGGACGGATGGATACCACAAGATGCGAGTGCTGTCTGATGGCACTGGCCTAATTTCAACTCACGTCCCGACCTGAAATCAATTCTTTAAAAAAAAAAAAAAAAGAAACTTTCAAGCTCTTTAACGCCTCTCAGCTTTGGGGATCATTGCATGCGGCTGACTTATCCATTTTCTTAGCCGCTTATCCTCACAAGGGTCGCGAGGAGAGCGCTGGAGCCTATCCCAGCCGTCAAGGGGCAGGAGGCGGGCGACACACTGGACTGGTCGCCAGCCAATCGCCGGGAACATCGAGACAGACAAACAACTGCGCTCACAATCCCACCTTGGGGCAATTTAGAGCCTCCAATAAATGTTGGAGGTTTTTGGGATGTGGGAGAAAACTCCGGCGAGTGGCGTGATGAGCGCTCACATACCGGCGTGGCCGGCCAGTTGGATCCAGGGATATTTCTTCTTGGAGGACATGAGAAACGGCGCGCAGTGGACCACGTTCTTGATCTTCTTCCACGACTTGTGCTGCAAAGACAACGCGTCAGACGTCGTTCAGATGCCATCGGCGGACGCTTCGTCCCTTTCGCGCGCTTCACCTCTCGGCGTTTCGTCCCTTTTAAAAGACCGAAGACGAGACCGGCACCTGGGTCCGTGTCAGTTTGCATGACGTTCATAATTGATTTTATTTCTCGCCGACGAGCGGAGAATATTCTGGAAATAAAACCGCTTGTTACACTTCTTCATCCAGCCTGAATAGCGCAAGAGCCCGGATCAACCTCAGCTTTCACGAATCTCCAGGGAAACAAACCTCTCGGACTTTACTGCTTTTTTTAAAAAAAAAAAATTGGTCATTTTTTTTCTTCATAATCTTTCTGGAATGGCTGGCAAAACACACACACACAGCTGGGTGTCCCTGACCACGGGGGAGTTTTTCTTCCATCTCCCGTCTGGCTGCTTCTCCCACAACAACACTTTTGAGTTTCCAGAACACGCTGACCCCCCCCCCCTCGCCTCGGAGGGGGTCGCAGGTTTCCCTTGGCAACCAGTAAAAACGCAGTAAACCAGTAAAGGGCTCTCCCCTTCCCCGTCCACGCAGGCGTGCACGTATAGCGAGTGTGGAAACGCCGTGATTTGTGTCAGGTTTTATCCGTCGTGAGAGCGGCGGACGCCAGCACCAAAGAAGGAAGCCGCCCCGACGTCAGCCCGCGTGGGCCCGACGAATATTTACCGGACGACGACATGACTATCTATGGACCGCGCACACGCGCTCGCATTGGCCGTCGTGAGAAGTCACGTGACGGCTTCGTTTTCACGCCGCCGAAGGGTGACCGACGCGACGGCCGCGTCGCTAATTACAGATCGTGACTTGTTGAACAAATTGTTGCAACACTCGATGGTTATTAAAATAACCTGCAGCTGAAAATATGGAAGTAAATTAGTGCCACCAGGATTTGAATTTGAAATGTAAAGTGATCACATTTTCAATAGTTGCTAAATCCGTTGTCTGAAATTCAACCGGCTACAATTAGGTGTCTAAAATCCACCGTCTGTGCCACCCGGCAGGGTTACTTCAGGTCAGAAGTAGTTAGGCTTTCTTAGTCACGTGACGCC
The DNA here is from genome assembly GCF_019802595.1 of Syngnathoides biaculeatus. NCBI lineage: Eukaryota > Metazoa > Chordata > Actinopteri > Syngnathiformes > Syngnathidae > Syngnathoides > Syngnathoides biaculeatus. Next base: position 8,062,942 of record NC_084662.1, on the reverse strand, counting down.
ACATGACTAAGAAAGCGTAACTGCGATTGGCTGGCTGTTTGGTTCGGACCTGAAGTAACCCTGCCTGGTGGCACAGATGGTAAATTTCAGACAGTGAATTGTCGCAACTATTGAAAAATTTCAAATTCAAATCCTAGTGGCACTAATTTCCTTCCATATGAAAAGCACATTGACAGAAGAGCCAAAGATTTTCTAATGTTTTGCGCCGGCTCGTCGGACCGTCGAGACATTTTTGGGCAAAATGCAAAATCTCCTCGTCATAAGTCAAGTTATCGTACTTTTTATCTTCATAAAAGTTTCAAGCCACCCAGTGCCCGATGTGGAAAAGCAGCCCCAGATCATAAGAGAGCCTCCTCCACCTTTTACGGTCATACAGCCAGATTCTTTTGAGACATTTGGAAGCTTTTTCTTGGAAGTCGGGTTGGCGACAGTACCTGCAGTCGGACGGCGGTAACGACGAGGACGACTGCCAGCGACGCGACGGCGCTCAGCGCCGCGTGCGACCACGTCATGCTGGCCGGCAGCGCTCTTTAAGCTTCTCTGACGGCGCTAGCCATCCGTGCGGCAAGCGACGCCGCTCGCAGACAACAACAGCGACCACACGTTTGATTGGCAAAACAACCCGGCGGCAATCTGGACATGCAAATCCGCGTCCGGGTCACAGCAGCGACAAGGCATCGAACGCCATCCTTGACCCAACGCGGAAACAATTAACCGTCAAGTAATGACTTTTATCTGTGTTTCTTTTCACAAAAACGCTCGGTTTCCCTGCTTTTTGATCAGAAACCAATGATTTCGTGAAACCGCCTGTTCTCGACTGCTGATTATTAAGGAAGGGAAAAACAAGTGAGGAACAAACTCCACTTTCAATTGGTAGCTTCGGGTTGCACGGCAGTATTTTGTGGGTCTTGAAAGAGCGATCAAAGTTTTGTAAAAGTGCTGGCAAGACGGGGAACAGCAAACTAAAAAAACTACAATTACACGATATAATCAGTCGGTAATGAGATTTCTGAAAGTATTTGTGGCCATTAGATCGATTCGAGTTGATTGCAAAGATGCGTACAATTTCCCAAAAGCTACGAGGTAAGATAAGCCAAGGTAAGGTCTCGATAAGACCAGGAATTCAGATTCGGGGACCACTGAGGGCCCTGGACTGTCGCCATCCAGCATGCGGGCGCTCGTATGGGCTGGAGGACGACCGGCGGGCAGGAAAACCAGAAGCAGCATCGACGTTTGCAACGAGAGAGCGCTAAAGAGAGAAATGTGGGCGGGTTGGGGGTGATGAGAGGAACTTCTTTGAGACAGGAAGTGGAGGGGGGAGGAGGGGGGGGGGATGCCTCGGCCGCAGTATTTTCCACATCCGCCGGTGACTACAAACAAGAAGCAGCCAGCGAGGCGTCGCCCTCGACAAACAAGACGACGCGCAAAAGTCAAGCGGGGAAGAGACTCGTGCGTGACCGCGGCCAGAAGAATTTCGGTTGTGGCTTCATTCCGCTACATCGAACCGTACTTCTCTTCAAGTACTTGTAGTTTTTAGTGTGCAGCGGATTTCCATCTTCATAACCCGAATTTGTACACAAATTGAACATCAGCGCTACAGCAGCAGTCAAGTCAAAATTGCAGTATTTGTGTGAAAAACTGCTTCTCAAATATTGAACGGTCACGTGAAAAACAGCAAGTACGGCAGGAACTGAGCATGAATTTTCAAACATCAGTTTTATAGTTCATGAAGATTCTCGACGACAAATACACTGAGGAGAGAAGAGAGTAGCGCTTACGTCCACTTGTTACAAGTACCTTCTTGTGTTCTACTGTATGAAAATTTGGCCAAAATTTAGGAGGAAATAAAACTCGCTACAAGTACCTTCTTGAGTTCTGTAGTACATATTTCTCACCTCGTCAAATGGCCGGCACTTGGAATTCTTCTGTTGTGTAATGCAAAAACCGATTCCGCACATGATTAACCACTCGAAGCAACGACAAGCCTCCCGGTCTGCTCGGCAGCACTCGGAAACGACCGAGAGAAGAGCAGCCGGATGAAAATTTGGCCAAAATTTAGAAGGAAATAAAACTCGCTACAAGTACCTTCTTGAGTTCTACTGTATTTCTCACCTCATCAAATTCCCGGCACTTGGAATTCTTCTCGTCTATAATGCAAAAAGGATTCCGCAGATAATTAACAACTCGAAGTAACGACAAGCCTCCCGCTCTGCTCGGCAGCACTCGGAAACAACCGAGAGAAGAGCAGCCGGATGAAAATTTGGCCAAAATTTAGAAGGAAATAAAACTCGCTACAAGTACCTTCTTGAGTTCTGTAGTACATATTTCTCACCTCGTCAAATGGCCGGCACTTGGAATTCTTCTGTTGTGTAATGCAAAAACCGATTCCGCACATGATTAACCACTCGAAGCAACGACAAGCCTCCCGGTCTGCTCGGCAGCACTCGGAAACGAGCGAGAGAAGAGCAGCCGGATGAAAATTTGGCCAAAATTTAGAGGGAAATAAAACTCACAACAAGTACCTTCTTGAGTTCTACAGTATTTCTCACTTCATCAAATGGGTTTGTGGGTTCATCCGGATGAAAATTTTGGGAAAATTTAGAAGGAATAAAACTCGGGCACACGAAAACTGATATTAATATATTTCTGATGACGTCGCCACAGTCCCAGGATTCCCTTGTCCGCCATCTTGTGTGTGTAGTACTCTCAATGACAGGAGGTGAGCAGTTTCACTGTATTTTAGTTTTATCATCCTGCGGTTAACTCGTCTTTACGCGCACGACTTTCACAATTAACAAAGCGTTCCGTTTTTAGCCTGGAACAGTGAAATCGTTTTATCAGCCCAGTCGGGAAATGTAAAAAAAAAAAAAAAAAAACTGGCAAAAGGTTAACTGCGGGTGACAAGCGGGTGATGTTGTCGTGTTAAAAAAAAAAAGGGGGGGGGGGTAGCGGGGACACGCTTTTGCAGAGTGATGCGTTCACACGGGAGGAAGCAACAACTCTGCTATCGCTCGGCAACAGCGGCGGCGGCGGCTCTTCTTGCAGCGAGACAAACAACGTCTGCAAAGTACACACACATGCAGTTAAAATTAGAATAGCGCGTTTGTGTGTGGTCCGGGCCCCAGAAGAAAAACTGGCCCACTTTATTTTATTTTGTCCAAACACATTGCGAGGGCCTGCGACGCATCAACAGCGGCGGCGTTATTTACGAGCTGCTAACGTCTATCGACTTGGTGTTTCCCTCTTTGCGGCGCAGGCACGGTTAAAGAGTTACACAAACGCGCGCGCGCGTGCAGCTGTGAGAGGGAAACTCGGTTTGACGTCACACGGTTGCCAGGCAACGGGTCGCCGTGGTCGTGAACATTTTCCACTGCGGTGCACGCGGTGCAGCGCGAGTTTTATTTTGCGCCGCGCGTGCGCGTCCCACTTCGTGAGAGTTGTCAAGTGCTTGTGCCAGGCCGTGTTTGGTCGCTTTTCCTAGATTAGAGATGCAGATTTTATTCCCAAGATCATTTATATGAGAAAAAAAAAAGTTGCATCTAGACAAAATCAAAATAAACGATAGGATGCGGCTCGGGAAACCGCAAGTCTTGGAAAGCGAAGCCAAAGTCCTCATCGAATGTTTAGATTTTCTCAATATTAATGACCGTTTTCGATCCATTTTGGGGACGAAATTTGAAACACGGTTATTACATTTCGGTAAGGTCGGGGTCTGATTGTCGAAAACTCGAGTTTGTAAAATGTAAACAAAACCAAACGGAAATGGAGGACGAAGTCGCTGTTTTTGCTGCAATTTTGTTGTTCTCATCATGTTAATTAATGTGTTTATTTCACTGATCTAAAAAAAAAAAAAAAAAACATGGATGGCTCATTAGCCACCAAAATGGAAGTCGCCACCCGCCATCTTGATACTCCCAAAACAATCGTGCCAAGTGCGTTAATCGCCAGTTTCGTGGCTTTAAGAAAACATTCCACAGGTAAGTTAGAAAATTTTCTTTGACATTGTTAAAATGTTTGTTTGTAAAAGTAATTTTTTTATTTTCTGATTAGCTTAATTCACTTGAACAAAGTTTTATTTACGGTTGTTGTTGTTCACTGTTACTACTCTCTGCTTAACCTTTATAGGCCGACGGTTTTTCGCAAAAAAAAGCAATGTCAATATTTTCCCAAACTTCGTCAGTGGATAAGCAAGAAACCACATTGTCTGTGAATTTTTTGATGAATTTCGTAACACAGAAGTGTGGAGATTGAATTTGATTTTCAAATGCGAGGAAACAAGTTGAAATTTGGCGTCTGAAATGGGACGTCGCAGAGACAACAAATGAGCGATGCGTTTCGCAAGTATTTTCCAATTGCGAGTCCTTATTTCCAAAAATATATCGAACTGTCAAAAAATGCTTACTTTTTTGCTATGTTATGATAGTGCTTCATGTCGTATTTTAGGAAAAGTTAACATGTGACGGAAATCGGGCCATAGGTAATATGCAAGGTTTCTTGCTAGTCACGGTGTTCTATGTCTTTCCTTTGCACTTAGTCTTTTTTGGTCAAATTAGTTACCAGAACTGAAAAAATGTCAAGCTCACACGACCAGGTTTTAATTCTACATGCCAAACTTTGAGGAAAAACCCCGCCATAATCCAACTTGTAAACCGTGTCCTCCACACGTTTTGGGAGTACCAAGATGGCGTCCAACTAGTTTCCACGATGTGTATGGCGCTATCCAGTCTTTTTTTTACGGTTTATTTATTGAAAGAGGGGCTGTTTACGTCACCACCTTTAAAACAAACAAACAAAAAAGAAGACTAAGATTTGAAAAGGGATCTTCGAGATTTCCAAGAGATCGCCAACTACTGGTGCGGCATGCACATTACAGCCGTATTCAGTCACTCGCGAACTGAGGTTAGCGGAAACGTCTTCATTCCCACGAAGCCGTCGTGCAAACATTCTCTTTCATATCTGTGACGAGGTGATGCCTTCGGGCGCATTTAAAACAAAAGCACGCTGACGACGACGCAGCCCTTCAGGTGCGCCGGCAGCTGCCGGTTGAACTCCAAAGACAAAAACACTGGCAGCACACGTGCACCTTTCCCTCTCTTGGAGCGATGCCCGGAGAAGTTAAAAGATGAGCCGGGATGTGTCTAAATAAGGCTCTGTTCGAGATTTCAGCCTGGACCAGTCGGGCCTGAAAGATGACGTAAACCCCCCCTCCAAAAAAAAACCCAGCGCAAATGAAGGTTTCCTGCGAAATCGGGGGATTATTTGCACATTGTTCATTCCTTCGAGTCAACAGAGTCGGGGACTCACTCCTCAGTCGGTATGCGCATACCGCTCGCACGATCCAGCATGCCCGATACGTCGGTGCACGTCGGGGGCCGCCGCGCCAGCTTTCATCTGACGACGCGCAAGGTCGGAATCTCCGTGCCGGCGGACGATCCAGACGTAAAATTGAGTTGAAACGGCCAGCGGGAGTCTGGTTTTTTTTTCTTGCCGTGGAAAGATGCAAAGCCGCCATTCAAATCAATCGGCCGAAATAAACAAATTGCAACTTAAGACACCTGGGATTGTCGGGACATCGGTTCAGGGGCACTCACGCCGATGTTGTGCGGTGAAGTCGCGCTTCGGAACCTCGCAAATTTCAACGACGCGTTTGCGATTTCGGTCGACGCCGCGCAGCATTTCGCAATATCTCGAAGGACACCGAGCATCCACAAACTCCGACCGAAAAAAAAAAAAAAATACGGCATCCACGGCTTCTCATTGTGTCTCTCGGCGACCGTCAACCACTTTGTCATCTGCGTTATCGCCACCTACAGGACCGGAGTGGAACTTAATCAAGTTTTTGACTATGTATCTTTCCCGTTGAGAGTGATGCAACACTAGCCGCTAAGATGAGGAAATAATTCATCCATCCATTTTCTTTGCCGCTTATCCTCACGGGGGTCGCGGAGAGCCTGGCTGGCAACGGGCAGAAGGCGGGGTACACCCTGAACTGGTCGGCAGCCGATCACAGGGGACACCGAGACAAACACCCGCACTCACAATCACACCTAGGGGCAATTTAGGGTGTCGAATTAATGTTGCATGTTTTTTGGGATGTGGGAGGAAACCGGAGTGCCCACCCAGTGAAAACCCAACGCAGGCACGGGGGAGAACATGCAAACTCCACACAGGCGGGTCCGGGATTGAACCGGGGACCTCAGAACTGTGAGGCCAACGTTTTACCAGCTGAGCCCACCGTGCCGCCTTGAGGAAATAATTGGGCATGAATTAATAATCCCGGTCTTTGTATCAGTCACACAGCCTTGGCGGCAAATTGGCACATCCACACCGGTGCGTCCCAGACGGGCTTCACTTGGTGATTGTGGGCCAGAAATTAAGTTCATATTTTCTTTGCAAATATGGAGAACACTGCAGTACTGTACTGTAGAGTGCTATTTTTATAATATTTTTTATTTTTTTGAGGGGTTGGAGGAAATGAATGGCTTTTAAACGGTGAAAGCTGATTGCAGGTACGACGGACTTGAGTCGGGAGTCACCGAACGATTTGAACTTGGAAGTCGAGGAAGCGCCGCACCGTGAATAAAAACACGCAACTGCTTCCAACCTCCGCACAGACGCGAACAAACACACGACCCCACACAAAAAAAAAAGTCGCAAAAGCTACGACTTTTTTTGAACGGCTTCTGAGTGTCTTTGTGAGGCGGAGGGATTTGCACTTTTTTTTTTTTTGTTTTTGGTTTTTTTTTTTTTCGGCGTCCTTTCCGTAGAGGTCAGGCACAGTGCTGGCTTTGTTCCTGCGAATGTCAAGCCCCGGGGAGCACCTCACATGACGCACACACACATCCAAAGGCGCTGAAAACTGTGAAAGGATTAAATATTACCGCAGAAAAAAATAAATAAAACATTTTGGCCCCGGGCTTGTCTTTTGAAGTCTCAAAAAACAAATTTGAACAATTTATGCGAGTCTTTTAACCAAACTGAGTGTCTGAAGCCATATTTGAGTCGACGCCAGATGATTTTGTTCGATTTTTTTAGGGGGGGGGGTAAAAATTGATGTCTTTTGTGAAATTGTGCTCCATTTTTCATACTCACAGCTTTCTGTCGTGAGGTGAGCTGCACGGGGGTGAGAAGGTGCCCCCCTCTCTCCGTGTCGGAAATATCCTCTTCCGACTCTTCCCAAGACGAGGAGAAGCCGGCCGAGGAGGCCGAGGAGGACGAAAGCTTCCTGAGGGAGCGAGTCGAAGCGTCGGACGGGGGCGCGGGGCTCGAACCGGGGCCGGGGGTGGCCGCCTGGTCCGAAGCGTCGCCGCCGTGGCTGTCCAGACCGTGGTCGGTGACGATGACGGCGGGGATGGAGGCGGCGGCGGCGGGGCGACCCGTCAAACCGGGTCGGCTCGGCGGCTCCGCGGCGGAGGCGTCCTGACGGGTGCCCGGCATGTCGGCTTCCGGTGGCTCCTCAGGACCCGACTGGCGTCCGGCGCTCACTTGCCTCTCGCCTGAACCTCCCTCATCTCCCGCTGTTTGTTTGTTTTCCTTCACCCCGCCGCCCTCTTTTATCTCTCCATCTTTGGCCGGGCGCACCTCCGAGGTCTCTGGCGGCGCCCCGTCTGATTCCGCGCAGGGAGCTCCTCTCGTTTCCGAATGGCAGCCGTTGGGAAGGAACGACGTCCCCGGCCGGACGTTTATTTGAATCCCGCTACTTTGTTCCCGCTCGCTCGCCGCGTGCGCCGCTCCGTCCTCGCCTTCTCTCCCATTTTGGAGAGCGGGAGGAACTTGACTCCGGCGGGCCGGGGTCATCGAGCATTCGAGGGCTGCCCCGCCGCGGCCGGGAGGGGGCGGGACTTGGCCCGCCGCTCGTCTCGGAGAACGAGGGCTGCGCTGGAGCTCGCTGTTCAGCACCTGGGCACGGATCCCAGAAATGTGCGCCTCGAAAATTCCCACTTTCCCCTTCACCTGCAACGCGCACGCGTAGGAAAGAAGACGTACAGTCAGTAACGTTTATCGGCACGTTGTTTCCACAGAGCACGCCTGGTAGACATAACAAGCGTAAGCTTTTCGTCAACTCAAGAACAAAACTGTCACAGCTGGTCTGCGGTTGGGATGATAAAGTGAAGCCACTCCGAACGTGGGCCTCAAAAGTCAAACGCCACAAAAGTTGTTCAATTCAGAAGTCAACCGAAACATCCAAAAGTCAAACGCAGACTTGGCGTCTATTCGTTTTGTGTATTCCCCAATGAAACCAATCAAAATGCCAGGATGCCCTTCCAGTCTCACGCCTCGAAAACGACCGCAAATCTTTGCAATGGCTTTTTTTTGATCAAGAGAACTGGACTCTAGCTCAAAACTGGACTCGAGCTCACCCGTCTCATCACTGTCACTTGTGTCCGAAAGATGTGTCACGTGTCATGTGACAAAATCGGGTACTTGGACGTCTTGCCTTCTCCATGTGCGCATTCGAGATCCTAAAGTCCCTCGGAAATTCGGAAACTTTCTGCAGTTCTTTGCAAGCTTAGCCATGGCAGACTCTAAATTGTCCGTAGGTGTAAACTCGAGCGCGGGTGCTCATTTGTCGTGTCCGCGCCTCACCTCCACGTTCTGCAGCTCTTTGTGAATCTGCAGCAGCTGCGCCCGGCGTCTCCGCTCCTCTTGCTTTTCCGGCTCCGCCTCTTCCTCGCCGGGCGAGCTGAGCCGTCGGACCCGCTGGCCCACGTTGACCCCGAGGAGCCCGCGGCCCCGAGGCGACGGCGAGCGGGCGCCGGGGCGGGGCCCGGGCGTCAGCGGGAAGACAAACGCGTGACCCGGCCTCCCCGTGGGGCTCGCCTGGGAAGCGGACACATTAGGTACACCCGCACCGTTATCCGCAATTGCGGATCTCATCACGCCGTCTTTGACCCGGGGTACCTGAGGGCCGGTCGGGCCGTAGGGAGCGCCGCCCAGCAGCTGCCGGCACGCGGCCCGATCCGGAACCCGCAGCACCGGTCGGCCGCCCGCGCCGGTTCCGCTGTCTCGGGAGCTGGTACCGGTGGAACTTTGCTGGACGTGGAACTGATTCGCGCTGGTGAGAGGTGAGGAGGAAGCGCAACTGGTGAGAAATATGTCGTGCGGCCTCGCCCACAAAGGGAACGTGTAAAATTAACTTTCATAATTACTCCTACAATGACTCTTCACTTAGCCGTGAAATTTGTAAGTTCCTGTAAAAATATTTTTCATTCTAATTAGTTGTAACACATTAAATACACGCATTAAATACAAAAAAAAAGGTGCGAGCAAAACAAGTATACTAAGTGCCTTTAAGAGGCGGGGCCTGCATGTGAGTGTCCGTGCGTGAGCTGTGGTCAACAGCTGCTGCGCGTGCGCTCATTTTGTTTGTGTTTTATCGTTCGTCCGCGTTCAATAAACTGCCGAAAAGCGCAATGGCGACCGCGGCTCGCCTTTCCCGCGTGCGAGGGCGAAACGAACCGGATTAGACCATTTTTTTTGTGTACGAGTACCTTTGTACAAGTACTCTGCCCGTGACGTGATCAGCTAGGCTAACGAGGGAGCCACTTGCGAGCTATCTGGTATTTTCCCGCAGACAAATATCAAACGGTTGGGACAGTGGAAAAAAAATAAACGTGTACTTCTCCTCGAGACGTCCGCTCACCCGTTCATGACTGCGAGGAAGTTTCGGTTCAGGGCAGACGCCGCCATGCCCGCGGCCAGGCCAAAGGCCCGGAAGGCTGGGTTGACATCGGACTAGTTCCCCTTAAGAGGCAGGGATGGATTTGAAAGTCAGCGGATCGAGAAATCATACCTGATCATCACAACAACAACAAAAAAGGAAAGGAAAGAGAAATTACAGATAATTAAGTGGAACTGGAAACAAATTGCATTTTTGCCAGACAGCACAGACGCCGAGATTTTCCGTCCGTCGCTCGGTGCGTCACAGACGCGGATTATTCTTGGGAGTCCTGGGCCCAAAAATAAAAGATACCATTGTTCTGACCGGGGGGGGGGGGGGAGGAAAAATAACAAGAGAGTCGAGGATGAGGGACGGAAGCCCGAGCCCGGCAAAAAAAAAAAAAAAAAAAAAAAAAAAAAGATGAGATTCGGTGGATGCCGTCTTGGCGTCCAAAACAATATGGTCGCCTTTCAAAGATCCGGATAAACTGCTATGAATTATATTTTCCAAACGGATGTAGCATCATTTTCAAGCAAAATTTTCTGGCTTATATAGTTTTTTTTTTGTTTGTCACGACGGCACAAAAAGCTAACAGTCACGGTAAAAAGAAAAGTATCAAGTCGCACGGGAATTTCATGCACAAAATTCATTTACGGTGCAAATCGCGATCCAAATTGCATATTTGCCAAAGTCAAATCATTGGGGTTAGGGTTGGGTTAGGCTGACCCTAATCCGGAATTCTCGTCACGTGCGTACCCAAAAGCGCCTCGCGACCCGGTTCCGACTGGAGGCGGTTTTCCTCTTTTAGGATTTTCGGGGGAAACATCCCGATGTGTCGTCGCAGGATGATCCGGGTGTTCAAGCTGCGGCGGCGATCAGGGACGACGGACGGGAACGCAGGGTCGTTTCGGGCCCTTCTTGGCTCAAACCTTCCCAAATCTCGCATTCTTGCTGATTTGCTTCTCCTTTTCATTCTTGTTCATAACGAAAACTTTTCCTATTGGCCGATCTTGGAAGGTTTCCAAGCGATGACGTGAACGTCGCAAAATTGATATTCAACCTCGGGTTGGGGGGGTGGGTGTCCCCCCCCCCCCTCCCGTCGTCGCTTTTCATTCGGCTTTCAGGCATTGCGTGTCCAAATATTGACTGCAATTTCGCTTTCCGTTGACAGAAGTTTTAATTACACAAAAGGCAAATATTGGGGTTAAATATTTGTTGTCTCCATCTTCAGAGGCTCGTGAGAGGGGAAATATTTGCATTTTGTTGGAACCTTGTGAAAATAAAACTTTAAATTTGAGAAGTCGGCTCTAGCTAGATGAAATTCATTTGAATGATTTTATTTTGTTGGAAACGTATCTGAACGACGAAGGACGAAGAATATAATTGCACTTGTTATTACCGTAATATACATAACTGGTAGGGGAAAAAAAGCCATTTAGAGACAAAATAATGAGATTTAAAGTGTTGGAATCAGCGCCAATCAAAGTGTGGTGTGAGTACCACTACTGCGACGTGGAAAAAAAAATTAAATTGTCGAACTATGCACAAATAAAATTGACATTTAATAGATTACATACGATGAAGCAACATCATATAGCGATGATATAAAGCATGTTTAAAATAATGCCAGTACCTATTGGACTTTTCATGCACACTGCATGTTTTGAAGTCCAGTTCAGTTGTTTTTAACTTTGAAGTACAGTCCAGTACAATACAGCTGCCTCTTATAATTGGGAACAAAAAATATTGAATAATTATTCAAGCGCAATCTTTTATTTAATTTTAATGCGCAGAGCATTTTAACTGAATGATTATTGAATAAAATACAGTTTATTTTGTTCTTTTTTTTAATCTTTGAGTTTAGTGTTAATGTTCCTAATCTGCATAGTTATGAAGGGTTAGAATAGTAAATAGTATTTTAAGGGGCGAGTGTGTTTTCATGAGGTTGTAGTTTTTTTTTCGTGAGGTGGTACTTTTTGTGTCAAAAGTTTTAGAAGCACCTGTTTAAAAGGATGTCGTTTTTTTTTATGGTAAAAGGTCACATTTCTTTGAGTGATGAAGTTCAAATGTGAAAATATGGTAACTTTTCATGCACGCGTAAGAAAAATGTTTTTTTTTTTTTTTTTTTGTAAATGTACATCCTGATTCTACTTTTCAATTGCACGAAAGAGTCGGGGGACGTAGTCGGGCGTCGGTGGTCGCGAGACCTCTCAGAGGAAACCAAACTAAAGGAAAAAAGATGACTGTTTAAATGTCTTACCTTAGCAGCTGCTTCTGCAAGGTTCCTCCGGTGCAAAATGTATCCAATAAATGTTGGCGAGTGAGCTGTTAATTTAGCGACTATTACGCAGTTATTTCTGAGAGGTGGGGGGGGGCCTCTCAACTGAACTTGTGTCACGCTCGCGAGGAGAAACAAAAGAAAAAAGAAAGGAAAAGGAAAGTGGCAGGCGAACTCCAAGACGCCCCCTTGACTCACGGGGCGGCCGCGGCGGCGCCGTCCGGCCCCCGGGAGGGCACCGGCGCCATGTGAGAGCGGCTCCGCGACTGCATCCGCCGAGTCGCTCAGTCGCTCAGTCGGTCGGTCGGTCGGTCGGCGTGCGCGACGCCGACGGCCGAGCGAGGACTTCCATCCCCCCCCCCCCCCCCCGACAAGCCGGAAGTGACTCACGACGGGTTTGACACCGGGAGCGACGGCGACGACGAAGGCGACGCCCACCGAGTCAGCTTTAATTACAGTCATCAGCAACAAAAACACAAATCATCGCCCCGTAGGACTTTTTTTTTGCTTCTGGGTTTCGATCCGCAGTCCAAAAAAAAAAAAAAAAAAACTCCATCAGGACCGGTCGGGTCAAAGTGGACGTCGGACAGCGATTAAAATCGCCCCGGGTGGGATTCGTCCACACTGCCCGAATTGGCCCAAATGCACAGGAATGAGCATTGTCCAGTGGCGCTTCTAGGGAAGTCCCGGGTGGGCCCTTAACATTGCCCCCCCAGCGCCCACCCCACCATACACTTACAATGCAGTGAGATAGATTTGTGTCACATTTGCTTCCAATAAATGGCCGCACGCCACATGCTGCATTACAATCGTTGGACTCGCTGCTCGGTCTTCATAATCAATGCTGAATATGCAATTTTTAAAGAAAATTCCTGTATATATTTAATTTATAAAAACCACCAGAGGCGGCATTCAATACCGGACCCGCCTGTGTGGAGTTTGCATGTTCTCCCCGAGCCTGCGTGGGTTTCCTCCCACATCCCAAAAACATGCAACATTAATTGAACACACGAAATTGCCCCTAGGTGCGATTGTGAGTGCGGCTGTTTGTCTCCACATACCATGCGATTGGCTGGCGACCAGTTCAGGGTGTACCCCGCCCCTTTGCCCGTTGACAGCTGGGATAGGCTCCGGTACTCCCTTGACCCTTTTGAGGATAAGCGGCTCAGAAAATGGATGGCTACAGCGAGACTGCAAAAAGTGAACGCCGACATGTCAGCTAGCTTTGGGAAAAAGGCGGACTACACCCTGAACTGGTCGCCAGTCAGTCGCGGGGCAGATACGGACACCGTGACTGAGCGGGAATCGATCCCACGCTGCCTCCACCAAAGTCAGGCGTGTGTACCACTACACCATCAGTGACTCCTCTCGCTGTAGCCAATATTTGGAAATCCTTCATCCTTTAAATCCTTTTAAAGCCACACACACACACACTTCAAAGTCACAGATACTACAGTGAACAAAGGGGAGGATGCTGTCCCCAAGTGGACAAAAATAGAACCTGCAAAATGACATTTCTTTGGAATTTTATAATAAACCAGTCATTTATTTACGATTAAGATGAAACGTATCCATTTTTTTTTTTTTTGTCCGTTGTTGAGAAGTAATAACACAATCACGCAATAATCAACATGGCCGCTGCTTTAATTGAAGCACATAACAGACAATTTGTCACAGGTTAGGGTTTTGGTTGTGGCAAGAAAAAAAAGCAAAATTATGTAATATCTTGTAACGGAAGTGAAGAAAATCTAAAATTATAGTTCTTTTCGTGACACTTTGCACTTGCACTTTGGCCAGGACGCTTCGAATTGCAAATAGCCATTGCTGCCCTCTAGCGGCCAGTCAGTACTTTTTGGGATTATCCATCCATCCATTTTCTTCACCGCTTATCCTCAAGAGGGTTGCGCTCACAATCACACCTAGGGGCAATTTAGAGTGTCCAATTAATGTTGCATTTTTTGGGGATGTGGGAGGAAACCTATGTTTACATGAAAGGTCATCACAAGCATGTGTTTTGTTTTGTTTTTATGTTTTTTTTTTAAAAATTTGCCTTCGTCTCTCTTGCTCCCACGACACCCGAGGGTCACGTGTCGTGTTGCCGGCACGCAGACAAAAGGCGCCGGACCCGGCCTGGAGCGAACAGGTGCGAGGCGTGGAGCGCGGCGATCCCGTTGGACGCGTTCCACGGGCACGAAAGTCGGCGCCGGTGCACCTGCCGGCAGGTAAAAGCGCTACTTTTGGATTCCTCGCCTGTACGCGCCACCGCAACGGGCTTTTGTCGGCCAACACAAACAAAAACAAGGACCGTTTTGACTGGAGTGTCGATTTCCTGCTTTTAATTTCGGGGTTTGAAAAAACAAACGATGCGGTTTAGTTACATTTGTTTGCTCCGAATGTTTCTTCGAGGGGCCTCGAATTTTGCGGGCGACGTTTTTGACAATGTTGGGACTTTCGTGGTTTGACTTGAGAGCGAGAGCACGGCAATCTGGAAATGAACATTCCGGAAAGAAAATCCTGAGTTCACTTTGCCCTCCTCAATGCCTGCCTCGATAAGGTCCAATAACATTGGTTGTTTTTCGCAGAGGATAAAGAATATATGCCTGTATTGTTATATTGTTTGTGCCGGCATCATTTGATCTAAAAAGTGCTACGGTTTGCGCTCGCAAGTCAAAGCAAAACAGCTCGTATCTCAGGGTTGTTGTTTTCGCCCCACTTGAGTGTTTTTTGCACCCCATCCAGCTAAATTCTCGGATTGCGCGACCCCTTTCATGCTAGCACCGGCATTGTCCATTTTGAGCCCATCCTTTCTGCCTCCTGTCACATTTACGGCTTTTTAAACCCTTCCAAAAAACAAAACCCCAGAGATTCTTTCGAGGAGGGTTGAGCAATAAAGGCCGCTTCCTCCAGAGATGGACGAGCGAGGCCAACGTCCAGATGGCGGCGTTGGGGTAATTCAACTCAACGCTAATCCCCGCCTCAGGGGAGAATATACGCCGTCTTGATCTGGCGCCTGCACGACTCGAGGGAGCCTTCCCGGGCTCGGAGGTCAAAGTTTGGCTGCGACTCGCGGCACAAATCTGCGGCTCGGACGCCGGACCTCCAAGACGGCTGCGCTGCTGGCGCTCAAAAAAGAGCGAGGAGTTGGGTTGGACTGCCTTCGGATCAAGTCAGCCTCATTTGGCGCAGCGTCTTAATCTCAGCGTGGGAACTGGTTTCGCTATGTGGGACCTCTGACCAGCAGGTAAGTTCTGTAGACATGTAGGAAAACAAACGTTAGAGGGTAGGATTTGCATAGTAGAGCTTTGTGTTTTAAGAGTTCCTTTGGGAAGTGAAATTAGTACATTGTCGCCAAACCAAGCCTAACCAGACACCCTAACCCTAGTCCTAGCCTCCCTACACTTAACTTTGTCCTAACCTCTATTCTTAACTACAAAGTCTAATCAGACGCCTTAACCCTAACCGTAGTCCTAAACCTAGCCCTTTGTCCTCACCTCTATTCCTGACTACAAAGTCTAACCAGACACCCTAACCCTAGTCCTAGCCCTAACCCTAGCCCCCCCTACACTTAACTTTGTCCTAACCTCTATTCTTAACTACAAAGTCTAACCAGACACCCTAACCCTAGTCCTAGCCCTAACCCTAGCCCCCCCTACACTTAACTTTGTCCTAACCTCTATTCTTAACTACAAAGTCTAATCAGACCCCTTAACTCTAATCGTAGTCCTAACCCTAGCCCTTTGTCCTCACCTCTATTCCTGACTA
The DNA here is from genome assembly GCF_019802595.1 of Syngnathoides biaculeatus. Taxonomy (NCBI): domain Eukaryota; kingdom Metazoa; phylum Chordata; class Actinopteri; order Syngnathiformes; family Syngnathidae; genus Syngnathoides; species Syngnathoides biaculeatus. The sequence goes on along the minus strand of NC_084662.1, from coordinate 8,047,241 downwards.
CAAAATCTAACCAGACACCCTAACCCTAGTCCTAGCCCTAACCCCAGCCCCCCTACACTTAACTTTGTCCTACCCTTTATTCCTGACTACAAAGTCTAACCAGACACCCTAACCCTAGTCCTAGCCCTAACCCTAACTCCCCTACACTTAACTTTGTCCTACCCTTTATTCCTGACTACTAACCCCAAATCCAAAACACAGATCTATTTACCCAACGTTGGAATCCGAACATTACACACTAGTCCCAGTTTTTCCATTCAAATGTGTCTTTTGAAAGCCGTGTCCTGACGATCTGTCTCTTTATGCTTGGGTGCTCACCCTTACCGGATCGGTCCCGCTCGACCAACGGTGAGTACACGACAAATACGCGCCACTTTTGTTGTACTTTGAAACGTTTCTCTAAGATGCGACTAAGATCCAACGACTGCAGTTCTCGCTTGTTGGTCACCAAACGGCTTTTTCTCGCGTGGATGTCGATTCTTCGACGTTTTCCTTGTTTCTTTTTCGGGTTTTCGTGGATGTAAACTCCCCAATTTGCCTTCCCGCTATAAGCCAATTAGATGAGCTTCTGTAATCTGGATGTGGCGACATGTGAGGTACTGGACGTGCGTGTGTGACACGGGAAGCAAGCCAACGCGCAAAAATACACAAGTCCGCTTTCGGGCCTTGCGCGACACAATTAACCAAGGGCTACTATTATTGACCAATCCATTGTTGATTTATTTTTTCCTTTTGCAATATTTGAAGTTTGAGAAAACTCAAGATAGACTTGAGTAAAAAAGAAAACTAAAATTAAAGTACTACAACGAGCAAGGAGACCCCCAGTCGCCTCCGAGCGCTCTGCTCCAAAATGACAACACCAGCAATGATTCTTACGTCACTGACCAGGCCACGCCCCTTAGAAATCACGTGACAAAACCACACTGCAGACAAGACACAATTATAGCGCAGTAATAGTGTACAATACATAATTACGCTTTATAAAACCAGTTCATTTACTTGCAGTCGCATTCACAGTTCAGTCTATAACACTTTGTACTTTATTAATATAATTCTGGTACAGATTGTTTTGTTTTTGTGGCGTTTCCATTCATTGCAGTGCAGGAATGAAAATGAAAAATAAGAAATTTGAATCATGAATCAAGGTGCCACTGCTATACTTGTTTGTGTGAAATTAAAAGTTCATCTTTAAAAAAATAAAAAAACATATTTCCATCAATACTCTGTTGGCGGTAATAGTTTGTTTTTTCTAGGGCGATCACGTATTGTTTTAAGATTGCTTCTTTTATATTTATGTTTATGAAGTGTTTTTATACAAATATTTACTGTAATTACGATTTTGCAGATTCGCGCTACGTCGCAATTCTGGAACCGATCTCCGTCGTAAAGCGAGTCACATTTCAGTGTAGTTTCTGGTTTAACACGTTGTAGTAACTCATTATGTCCAGTTGAGGACGCCAGAGTGACAGCAACAACGCATCATCCGCGTTGAACGCTCCCTCCAACGCGATTGACCAATCACGTCGCAGAACCCAAGCCCCGTGGTTCCCCTTCGGCCAATGACCGGGCAATTACAAATCCTACGTCATTGGTTGTTCTTTTATTTATTTTTTTTTACTGTAAGGGGCGGGCATTTTGATGATTGACACGTCCTGCCCCCCCCCCTACCGACCCCCTCTGCGCCTGGTCCAGATTTTCAACGCGGACTCGTCCACTCCACTGGAGATTTTTTTAATTTGCAGGAGGCTCCGCCGGACAGGAATTATTCATTCTTGAGGGAGGGTTGGGGGGGTGGGGACAAGGCGAGAGACCGCCGCTCGTTTGAAGGTCCACATACATTTCATCGGTTAGTTATTTTTAATTCTTCTTATTATAATTATTTAAAGGTATCGGTTGGCTTTTGGAGTCGCATGTAAATCACGTGATGATTCTTGAATGAAATCGCCTCTCATCAGGTCCGCCACATGCCTTTGAGCATCTTGTTCCTCAACGGTGAGTTCGGAGCAACTTCCCGGATTTCGGGTCGGGTTCTGTTGTTGTTTTTTTTATTTTTATGGTGCTCGCTTAAAAGCGCGACGTAACTCCCAGCCGCTCTCTCGGAAGCACCGCGTGCGCCTGCTAGCATCGACGGCAACGTTTCGCGGCGACGGCTCCCTTGAGGTTGGCGTGAAAATGGCGATTTTTGCAACAAATATTTCCCCCTTTTTCCTCGTGGCTTGTTTCTGCGGGTCCCTCCGCTAACGTCGTCCAAGGTTCGGCTTCTCCGCGGCTGCCCGAACCATTCATCCGCAAGCCCGAGATACTCTGTCGTTATTGGTACTGTACTTTTATCTTTTTAGTCTTAATTGTTGCTACTTTCGTCACTCTTGAGCACGCGTCTGGCGTGTGTCGGCCCTGATGCTGTCTTTTAATGTTTTATCGTCATGCTGAACGTGTTTGGCCGCAAGGGCGTGTGGGAAACGTAGTCCTGCTTAACTAACTCCAGTACGTAAAAGACATTAATATATTCCAGCGTTGTTACAGAAAAATTGTAGCGTGACAAAGGCGACAATAATGCATTTGAATACTTCAAAGGCCAAGTCAGGGCATTTTTTTTTCCCAATTTATTTCCTTTTAATTATCATTTTACTTGGGCATAACCTTTAATCCTAACCCTACTCCACCTTCCCCTAATTTTGAAAAACTTGTTTACACACTGAACTTGGTTTTCATGGTGCCCGCCACAGTGCGGTAACCATGTTGTCGTGGTTGCGGTTGCTAAGAGACAGAATCAGAAGTGGCCTGCCGCCTGTCCCTGCCAGTGGCTAAACTGGACATGTGACCAAGCTATCCTGAAAATTGTACAAATGGCGACATTTCACGTTAATGTAAGAAATTGTCAGACTGTTGAATGAAAGTATTGGCTCGAGTCTCATTATTATGTCATTTTGCGGTTGTTCTACGACCATCCAGGCGGGAGAAGGACTAATAGAGCTGAGAAATGTGTGAAATTAAATATATCATTTTTTTGTTGAATATGTCCTGGATTGTGAGTCCGGATGTTTGTCTCTATGTGCCCTGCGATAGCTGAGATAGGCTCCAGCATTCCCTGCGACCCTTGTGAGGATAAGCGGCTAAGAAAATGAATGAATGGATGGATGGATGTCCTGGATTTTTTTTTTTGGGGTGATTTGTTTTACTGACCCTTAATTACTCCCGTTTGTTTTTTAAACGTTGTAAATGACATTTTTCCAAGCCATGTGTGGAAGTTTGTCACAAATGGTTAAAGATGTTCCAAAAAAATGTATTCTCCATCTGCTGGGTTTTGCGTGTATTGTCCACGTGCGGAAAAAGGGATCAAAATATACCGTAAAGCAACTGCGGACGAATGCGTCGGGCCTCTCCCGGCCCCATCCCTACACGCGCGTTTGTGTGTGCGGTTCATCTCTTAACTGTCCGCGGCATGTTCCCCCGGAACAGTGGCGGCTCTGTCCCGCTCGCTAATGAGAGGCCTTAATTGGTCGCTGTGCCGAGAGATTCCCCCGCTCATTAAAAGGAGATGCGACCGGGTTCGGCTCGAAACACGTGATTCCATAAGGGAGACACTGATGGTGTAGTGGTACAAACGCCTGACTTTGGTGCGGGCAGCGCGGGATCGATTCCCGCTCAGTGACGGTGTCGATATCTGCCCTGCGTCTGACTGGCGACCAGTTCAGGGTGTAGTCCGCCTTTCGCCCGAAGCTAGCTGGGATAGGCTCCGGCTTTCCCGCAACCCTTGTGAGGATACGCGGCTTGGATAGTGACCATGACAATATTCCAGTGGAGGCGCCACGGTGGCTCAGCTGGTCGCAGTTCTGAGGACCCCGGGTTCGATCCCGGCCCCGCCCGTGTGGACTTTGCATGTTCTCCCCGTGCCTGTGTGGGTTTTCTCTGGGTGGGCACTCCGGTTTCCTCCCACATCCCAGAAACATGCAACATTAATTGGACACTCTAAATTGCCCCAAGGTGTGATTGTGAGTGCGGCTGTTTGTCTCGTTGTGCCCTGCGATTGGCTGGCGACCAGTTCAGGGTACACCGTTGACAGCAGGGATAGGCTCCAGCCCTCCCCGTGACCCTTGTGAGGATAATCGGCAAAGAAAATGGATGGATATTCCAGCGACACATGGTGGTGATAACCAATATTTGGTACCGGGAGGAGGAGGAGGAGCGCAAGCCGAGGAGACAAAAATAGACGAGGAAGTGCAAAGGGACGCCAGAGAGGCAGGAAGTGAGAACGAGAGTGAGCGAGAGCGAAGGCGAGCGCGACAGATATTGCTTAATCATTCGGAAATGGCTCCGGGAACATCCCCCGGTGTGTCGTGAACCCGTTTTCACCCCGACCCCGTGGCCTCGACAGGAACTGGTCATGCCAAAGCTTTTCGAGTGACTTTCGTGCGTTCTCACAAGTCATTTCGAGCAATCCCAGCAGTGACGGGGCGTCCCATCGCACCCCCGTTCTTCATGACCAATCGTGGAAACGGTGAAGACGCCTGCAGTAAAATATCTCAGATTTCTGCTCGCCCTTCGTCAAAAATGACTGAATCGCATCAAAATGCACAACTTCCTGTTCAGTTTGAGGCATTGGTTCTTTGGACTTGTTTTTTAGGGTTCTGATGATGGATCGATGAAAGCGGCCTTTTCCAGGCGGTGCCGTCGAGCGAATTATGGGACGTCCGTGTTTGGTATTCCAAGAGGTTGTAATCGCAGTCTTAACTTTTTTTTTTTTACTATTTTGACGAATGGTGACTGTCAACAGGCGTGAAACCTGATCAGTTTTTGCGACTGTTTACTGATGAAAGTGGTCGTAGGAGCCTTATTTCATACCTCTGGTCTGTTTCGTGTCAAAGAAATTGTTTGGCAGGCTGACACAAAAACAATAAAAAAAAAGTCCCAATTATTGTCATCCGTGGGTGCTCTGCTTTCGTTTCTCGTTGCGAAGACCCATCTCGGGGTCACGGGAGACGATGACCCCCGCTTGTTCCGGTTGACCTCACCGCCGAAAATCCTGCGTAACAAAGATACGATCTTGGAATCAGAAGCAAGGTGGTTAAATTCTGTCCGCAGTGACTTTTACCTCATTAAAGTCGAGCACAAGCAAAAAAAAAAAAAATAGTTTCAAAGCTTCTTTTTCGTCCCGCTGCTTTCGTACTCTCCGGTCGGGAGTAAACAGGTCGATCTCCGGCCAGGCGGACGTATCGCGCAGTTTTGCGGCGGGCCGCGACCCTTCGAAGCGTTACGCGCCGGCGGGCACGGCGGGAATTCAAAGTCGCTCCGGGGGAAGATCAGAGAGCCGCGGATGAAAGGACGCCGTGATGCGGCGTCCGTCTTGTTTTCGCGGGCGACGTGAAGAACGCGTGGGTTCGGTTCGGGTGTATGAAACGGCAATGTATTGTTGGCGGTGGCCTTTCAAGTCTTTTTATTTCTTTTCAAACCGCGGCCATTGAGCGGGGTGTGATTGTTTGCTCGCTGAATGGCTCCATTAAGCCGAACAGCAAACTACTTTAGAAGCGTGCAAAGTGACTTCCTCCGGCGAGTGTCCGACTGAAAGCGACGATGGAATTGACGGGGGAAAAAAAAACGAGTAGGCCCGGGGGCGCTGGCAGGGGTCCAGCGTGGTTAAAAATCGATTAATCAGCGTCGGGTGGGATTCTCACAGAAAAGGGACTGAACGGAGGTCAGAACGAGACGCGGCGCTCGTCGTCTTTTTTCTTGGCGGGGAGCGCACGGCAGACAAGCGCTAATATTGTGCGGCGGTTTTAAACCCGCAGCCGCTACCTTGACGGAGGAGCTCGTTTGTCACATGTTGAATGTTGAAGCCTCCTTCATCTTGGAGTGTCCAGGAATTAGATGTGTGTGGGGTCTCTAGCAAGGCAGCGGCGGCAGCGTCCAAATTGTTACAGTATTCGGAAGGCGCCAAAGTCCTTTGCTAGCTTCAAATTGTCTAAATCCGCTCAACTGTAAAAGTTGTCTGGTTCCTGTAGTTTTTCCACAAAAGCCAACTGAATACTGGAATATTTGCGATTGAGAAGCCAGCATCTTGGCGTTAAATGCGGTCGGAAAGCTTGTTTTTGGTGCCACATTTGTAAGGAACGCGCATTTGCGGGGTGGTCCGCAGGGATGCGGCTCGCGCCCGCAAACATTTGGCCAAATCTTCTTCCCTCACCGCAAGCCCAGGTGAACTGGAATTCAGTGCTGTGTAGTAGTTTTCGTACACTTAGTTTTAATTCTTTGTTGCGCTATATTAGCAAGCTTCCAATTGAGCGCCGTCTCTTTTAGCCACCTGTATCTCGTTTCCCGTCTTTGTTATCAAGCCAAGTCCGTTGTTGGGCACCTGTCGCCGCTGCCCTCTGTGGGATGTCGGTTTCCATAACGACACCACACCCAAACATTTAATGTCGACGGCTTCTTCATCATGGAGTGTCCAGGAATTAGATGTGTGTGGGGTCTCGTTGAGCACGAGCACGGCAGCGGCGGCAGCGCCCAAATTGTTTCAGTAATCGGAAGGCGCCAAAGTCCTTTGCGAGCTTCAAATTGTCTAAATCTGCTCAACAGTAAAAGTTGTCTGGTTCCTGTAGTTTTTCACACAAAAGCTGACTGAATACTGGAAGATATGCTATTGAGGGGCCAGTCCCTGCGTCTTGGCGATAAATGCGGTCAGAAAACCTTGTTCTTGGTGCCACATTTGTAAGGAACGTGCATCTAGGGGTGGTCCGCAGGGATGCGGCTTGCGCCCACAAAATTTTGGCCAAATCTTCTTCCCTCGCTGCATGCCCAGCCGCCAAAGTCCTTTGCTAACTTCAAATGGTCTAAATTCGCTCAACAGTACACGTTGTTGTCCCGTTCCTGTAGTTTTTCACAAAAGCCGACTGAATACTGGAAAATTTGCTATTGAGGGGCCAGCGCTAGCGTCTTGGCGCTAAATGCGGTCGGGAAGCTCGTTCTTGGTGCCACATTTGCAAGGAACTCTTTTAGCCACCTGTATCTTGTTTCCCGTCTCGGTTCTCAAGCCAAGCCCGTCGTTGGGCACCTGTCGCCGCCGCCCTCTATGGGATGTCGGTTTCCATAGCGACGCCGCACCCACTCGCTCCCGAGCGAAGACTCCCGATCGCGTCGGCAACTGTTTGCAGTTTCCTCACGAGTTCTGCCTCCCGGCTAATATTTGTTCTTCAGCCCCACCGGCGCACGCGGTGAACTCGGCGGATTCCCTCCCCCACCACCCCAACCCCCGGTTTACGCCCCCCCCCCCACCCCTCCCCACCTTCGCTCGCACGTTCTCACAGACGGCGATCGTGCCTCGCCGCGCTAATCGCTGAATGGGAGAGTTTTAGCGGACAACAATAGCGCGTATAAGCCCCGCCGTTATTCTCACGCACGCGGCGGAAGAGAAATTTTGGCAGGGCGCAGTTTCATCCCTGACACTTTTCACTTCCTACTTGCGCTACATGAAAATCGGCGCTTTGAAATGGTCGAACTGTTTGCCGTCGGATTTCGGTGTTTTTATAGCTTTATGATTCGGAACTGTTGAAACCGTTCCCGCGGCAGTTGTCCGATTCGCTCGTTTCCGCTCAGCAATCGCCGAAATTGTTTGTTTTTCGCACCTGACGCTCACTTTTCTAGCCCCAGTCCGTTGGAAGCAAACCTTTGAGCTGTCACGGGGGGGATGTTACATCGAATTATCCGATTTTTGGGATGGCTCATCAACACGCGAACGCGTACAAAGTCGCACCGATATCGGTAGAGCAGGCAAAGGCGGATCAAATCTGGACGTTTGAAAGACCACCGCGCGGCAGACAACAAGACGGAGGCCCCGAAGGACTGCCGGACTTGCCGACAGACACAAACACACACACAGAGATTATCCCTCGTGTAATCCTCAGTTTGAGGATCAGTGCGCAGTGTGACAGGGCAGCCATGTTTTCACACCAGCAGCCCGTGAGTGACTTGATCATGCTCGGCGAACCCTTGACCGCGCTAGAAAGTACAAGCGTCGGACTACCGATTTACGGCGCGTTGGTCTTATTTGAGATGCATCCAGGTTGTGTTTCCTGCCGTTGAGCTTTTGAGTGGTGGCAGACCTCAGCGAGGAGGTGGCGATCGTTAAAAAAAAAAAAAAAAAAGAAAAGAAGTGAAGGGGGGGGGGAGGACGGAGGACGGAACACTTCCTGCCGGTTCCGGCAAGTAGCGCCGGTCGGCTGTAAATCTGCTCCGGGTCCGAAACGGAAGGTTCAAGCACGGCCGTAATCTCTTTTGTCACTTTGTACGCCTGCTCAATAATCTTTATTTTTGCTGCAGTAATCTCTTGTCTCCATGGGGATTTATGCTCGGTGTCCGCGAATGCTGTTGCCACGGAAACCTGTTCCTCCCCGTGACCCCCCCCCCCTCTGTCCTGACCCAAACCCACCCCCCACCCCCACCTCGGGGGCCTTGCACGGACTCAAAGGGGGTTTTTCTTTGCATGTCTTTATTAGACTTCCTCATTGTCACGCATACGTAGACCGATGATAAAAAAAAATAAAATGAAAGCAGTCTTGACAACATCTTTCTCTCCGCCCCACTCTGGGTTATGTTTTCCATAAAAATGATAGACATCAGGATCAGGAAGTCATCGCCATGCCGACGACCTCGTAAATCCAGACCGACGGCCATAAAGTTGGAAGCGTGTGAGTGGGTGGGTCACTCGCGCCTCTTCAAGTTGTTGTTGAAATATGTTTTTTACAATTCATGACCTTTTCGGGTCGCGCTGCCCCGCGTGACATTTTTTGTCTCCTCCCTTTGTAGATCTCATACATACACCGACATGGAATAAGATGGGGAAAAATGTCAATATTTTTTTAGGAAGTTTGAAAACAAAACCGCCTTTGTGGAGGTAATAACAAAACTATGATTAATCATTATTAGCATTCCTTCGGGTTATACAGTAAAGGGGTGGATTTTTATGGAAAGATGAGTCGGGAAATTTTGGAAATATTCCAAATTGGAGCTGTTCCCACGGCATGGTGGGTGAGTGGTTAACGCATCCGCCTCCCAATTCTGGGGTTGCGCTTTCAAATCCGGGCTCCGCCTCCAACACGATTGATCAAGCGATGGCTAATAACGTGAAAAGATCCTTAGTCGTGGAACTCAAGCTACCGCTGTACCTGCGTGAAATCGGGTAAATTTTGTTACTTATATTTATGCTGTAACATGTTTTCCACAACTATTTTGAGCTTCATTGAAGTTGATAAATTCCCATTTTTTTTTCCCAGTGCGATCAGTAGATCATCGGGTGTGTCCCGGGAATTGATCCGATTTCATCTAAGCGGCAAAGGAATTATTCATTAAATGAATTTTCATGGGCGACACGGTGCAAAAACGTTGGCATCACAGTTCTGAGGTCCCGGGTTCAATCCCGGACCCGCCTGTGTGAAGTTTGCATGTTCTCCCCCGTGCCTGTGTGGGTTTTTTCCGGGCACTCCGGTTTCTTGCCACATCCCCGAAATATGCAAGATTAATTCTAATATTGCCCCTAGGTGTGATTGTGAGTCCGGCTGTTTGTCTCTGTGTGCCCTGTGATTGGCAGGCAACCGGTTCAAGGTGTGCCCCGCCTCCTGCCCGTTGACAGCTGGGATAGGCTCCAGCTCTCCCCGCGACCCTCGTGAGGATAAGCGGCTAAGAAAATGGATGGATTTTAGTTTAGCTGAGAGAGGTGTTAAAGAGCTTTTTTTTTTTGAAGAATTGATTTCAGATCGGGACGTTAGGGTTAGGTTAAGGCCAGTGAGGTGCAGCGACAATGAAATGCGGTCCGAGGAGATGGCAAAACGTCCGTCCGCCTGTCGCCAGTCATACAAAAAGAATAATTCATAATAGCTTTGTGTCAAATTGAACAGGCCCGGTGCATTTCCAATAAACTGCGACAAGATCATCCATCCGTTTTTCACTGTTGGGAAACGGCGCTTTAGCTGAATAGCAGAGTGGAATTCAGCCTCCCTCTCTCTCTCTCTCTCTCTCTCTCTCTCCCCCTCCCTCCTTTCCTCCCCCCTTTTAGCCTCTCTCAACTCCCCTCTTCTCCCTTGTCGTTTTCTGCCCTCGTTTTCCGCGGGTGAAAGTCCCGCGGGAGGCAGGCGCTCAGCTCGGCGGGAGAGCCGACGGGACGGAGGGTTGGGGGGGGGGGGGGGGAGGAAAATGGCACTGACGGCTTTGTAGGCGGCAGACCAAAGTGTGGGCGAACACTGTCGGGAGGCAAAAGGAGTATCCTTCGAAAGAGCAGACGGGAGGTGGGGAAAAGGAGGACGGGGGGCTTGCGAGGGGAAAGAAAAGCAACAGTAGGTAAGGACGTGCCGCGGTGCAACAGCGCTTTTCGAACAACGTTTTGTCGCGGTGATTTAGTCACGCTGGTGGCGTTATGTGACGCTGTTAACGCATTTCTGGAGGTGTAACCACCGCAAGACCAGAGAAATGTCAACTTAAGTGATGAGGATGAGCGACACAATGCGGATTTTCTTCATATAGAACAGTTTTTCCCCTGTGAGGAATAATGAAGTTATAAATTGTTTGTTTTAGGGTCAATTTCTTGTTGTCATCTTTTTGTTTTAATATGGTCATATTTTAAACAGTGTTACCAGGAAAAGAAATTAAATTAATTGGACATTTCCTGACGATGTTTCCTCCCACCGATGAACATATTTATCGTTTAAGATTAGACATGGAAGATTGTCTCGCCGAGCTCGTCTCTGATATTCATGTTTGTAAACCGTTTTAGGGACGAGCACACCGCCGTCGAAAGCGATGTTGTGTAACATTGGATTTGAGATCAGCACAGCTTTTGAGTAGAAGATAAAGATTAGCCGATGAATCTCATGTCCGTTATGCAAGAGAGAAATGCCAACACGTTGGAAGTTGGACAAGTTTATGGACGCCGCACTCTAAAATATAAGTATATTATATGTATGTATGGTGTAAATAGAGTATGCATTGCAGTAAGTCGTCGAAAATTGTTGAGAAATGACAAAAAAAAAACCTTTAAAAAGCCAATGATTTTAGATTTCAGCATTGCTCGTAGTTGTGTATATATGAATACCATCAAAATTCTTTTCTTAGTAGGTTTTGTTTAATAATTGGCTTGATACAAGAGCAAAATACTGTATATTCCCTTTAAAAATATAGACTATACTATCTACGATCACGAGACTTACTCGCACCACATCGCTCGAGGAGATTTGCAACACCGGAGATTTTATCCCCCATCGGTCCCTCCCATTGACGGCCATACCAGTCAAATATCCCTCTTTACTGGGAGGGCTGGCAGTCAATGAGCTAAGAGCGCTAATTGGCCGTGAAATTCTCCTCGCGTTCGCACACAAACAGACGTTGTAGCCAACCACAAACAACCGCCGCGCCGCGGGCGTACCCTGCCGTCCTATCAGAGCATTTCAGCTCGCAATCTGCCGCCGCGGAACATTCAGGGTGCGCTCGCGTGTGTGTGCAGAGAGGCCGAAACGGTGTCACCGCCATTGTTTACGCGGACTGTGGGAAGACGGTGTGAACCCGGAAAGGGGGACGAAATAATGCGGGCGACCCGCCGGACGGAGGGGGGGGGCTGAAAAGAGAGCCCGGAAGAGAGGTGTTGTGAGCACTGGGGGAGATGAGCGTAACGGAGATTTAGTTTCAAAAAAAGAAGAGAACGAGGCAGCATGGCAGAGAACCGGAGAGGGAGAAATGAGGAAGTAGTTTACGAGTGCGGTTGAACAAGATCCCCGCTGTTTTTGTAGCGACGAGTAAAACTGTAAAACGGCAAACATGCCGACGTGCGCTCGCATTTGTCAGAGGAGTCGCAAATGAGGACATTTGCTGGTTGCTGGCCCGTTTGGAAGAGCGAGACCACAAATCATCCACTCATCCCTCCATCCGTCCCTCATTAGCCGGCCATGCGTAAGGAGACCTGTTCTATTTTTATCCCCTCGCCCTCCATCGGCTTGAGAAAGAGTGAAAATGGCCGCGAGGCGACCAGAACGGCGGGCTCGGATCAGGTTTCGAACGCTTTGGAAAGACACTGGGGCCGCGACGATGGCTTAATCGCGAATGAATCACGCTTTAATCCGCGGCCCGAAGCCGTTTGTTTGCACACACCGTCACGCACAGGCATAATTATGCAGCGGAAGTCCAAGACGATCCCTCCCGTGCTCATTAAAACCTTTCAAGACCCACAGAATATTCTTTTCTGACTAAATAAGCACCAAACCTACCAAAAAGAAAGAATAGGTTCCGTTCTCGCACTAAAAAAAGAAAGCTCGCGTCTCATTTTTTCTTCTTCTTTAGTGCACAGCGGCAAAACTTGGATCGGTTTCTGGCAAAAATTCTGACACCTAATCGCCAAAACCGAGACTTTCTAACTACCAACCGTAACACACGGATTTACATCCCGTTTTCTAGCGTGAGGCGTCTGAACTCGCTCAATTAATTTCCAAGACGTTGGCGTTTCTCTCGCTCACAGTTGACGTGACAAGATGGAACGTTACACCTAATCTTTGTCTTCTCCCCAAAAACTGTGCCGATCTCAACTCCAAAGGGACGCAACTGGCGTCTGTTTGTTATTTCAGTTCTTTCGGCGCTCGAGCTCCACAGGAAAAGCGTGCGAGAATCTCTTCCACGTCGACGTTTTGAAAACGAATTGATTCGCCTCTGTCAGTGAACGGTCGGATTCCAGTAGGGGGGAAATGTTGTCAGCTAATTGACAGTTTTGCTCTCATTGTTGTGAGCAGCCAGAGATTTTCGTTTGTCGCCATCTTATTCATTTCTGGTCGTAAGGTTACCGTGACATTCACACTTCCGTTCCCAGCTTTCAGGAACAATGAACCCGTGTAGCGATTGTCCAAATGTGTCCGTCGATTGCGGACCGGGCTGCCAGATAGTTACCGTAATTTCCGTCCTTGAAGCTGCAACGTTTTTCCACACGCTTTCAACCCTGCGGTTTATGCGATGTTGCGGCTAATTTGTGCATTTTTTCCTAACGGCCGCAAGGGGACACTCGACCGGAAAAGGTGGAATATATGTGCCGAGGAAGTGACTTTTACCGGTCCGGCCCTATTAGCGCTGCGCTAGCGTGTTACTGCTGTGTCTCAGTGATTTGTACTGGTATGTTTTCTTTAACCGGCTCTGTTAGCGCGGCGCTAGTATTGATGCTAATTTAGCGTGTAAATGTGTGCGCTGTGAGCCCAAATGCGCGCGTTATGCTTCTCCACAAACCCAAATATTCACACGATCTTCCTCCCCAATTTTTTTTCTGCGACATCGTCTTTTCCTGACTTGACTGAGTCAGTTTTAAAAATTGGAGCAGGCGGCCAGAGAGCGTGCCGACGCCGTGGGGCTCATTTATAAAAGATTGCATCGCATCATTCAAATCCGAAGGTGGTGCGCTGTGGAAAAATGAATGCTGACGCCGAAAACTCTCTGCGCGCTCACCGGTGTGACCTACAAACAAAAACATGATGATATCATGACTATTTTTACTTTTTTTCCTGTATTTTTTTTCCCCTTCATGATACAATGGAATCAATCAAATGTATTCATTTATTTAAAATACATGTATTATTCTGATTTGTAATATATTTTATTTTTGGAAAAAAAGACAAGACAGGTGTTTTGTTTTATTATAGTATATTTTTACCAGAGCAAAAAAGAGAAAATTAACTTCCACTTTAAGGTATGGGTATTATTTTATATAATGTATATTGTATTTATATTTTTCAATTACATTGCGGCTTTGAATATTTAATTATATATAATATATTTATATATGTATATAAATCATCATATATAAAGCATACTATCTATAATAAATACAGTAGTGCATATATTTGGCTTAGCCCTTGAAATGCTGCGTCCTTGCATCCCTTCACAAGATGCTGAATAAAGCCCTCGCGTGATATATGACATTATCTAACGTCACGCGCCATCTCCCCCGGGCAGGTCTTGACGTGTCGCCATGACAACAGAGGCAGGCTCCGAGACAGAGGTGAAGGAGAAAGAGGAGAAGCCGGCCGCCGGGCTCGACCAATCGGAGCGGGCCACCGCAGAGAGCCAGGAAGCGGCCGCCGCCGAGGGAGACGCGGAGAAAGAGAAAGACGGCAAGGGGATATCGCGCTACCTGCCGACGTGGTTTAAGAAGCAGAAGTCTCAAGGCCAGGTACATCCGTACGCGTCGTGATGTCGCGTTGGGCTCCCCCACCGATACAAACGCGACGCTCTGTGCAGACCTCCCCGACCGAGGAGGCGCCGTCGCCGGAGAAGCCCGGCGGCGACCCCGAGGAGGTTCCGGAAGTGAACGGACACGCAGAGGAAGTCGAAGAGAGGGAGGCGGTCGGTCCGCTCCGGGGGCAAGTCGCCGAAAAGGAAGCGGAGCGCCAGTCCGACGCCAGTGCCGACACAGAGGTAACCTCGTCGCGATGGCGATCGGATTTCGTGGCCGAGTGTGGAACGACACACAAGGAATTAATTGGTCTCGGGCAGCCCCCCCCCCTACCCCCCACCCCGTACGACCTCTCCATGCGCAACTGTCAGAGAAGTGTCGTAAATGTGCTGTGAACAGCCAAAATCGGCGTAATTGAGTTTCCAAAAGGAGAGCAAACAGGGCTACGGCCTGCTGAAGCGAAGCTCCTCCCCCACACTTTAACATAGTTGCAGGGGCCAAAAACGCCACACAACGGAGCCAAAGCAATATGTTTACATTAGACGGAGATAGGGCCTGAGTACAAAAACTGCAATGGACCTTTCCGACTTAGCCTACAGTTGCCATCTCCCGCAATCTTCCAAAATGGCGATTGAACAGAACAGGTTTGAAGTGGATTCTCTTTCGCGTATTCCAGATAATATCGCGGTATGTTTTTTTTTTGCCAAATGCGCCTGACTTGTCCAAGAGGGTTCCCCAGAGCGGTCGCAACTATTTCACGCAATATGTACACGGAATTAAGATTTTGCACGGAGCGGGACGCGATGTCAGAGTTCCAGCGAAACGTTGGCGATCGATGCAAAAAAAAGTTTGACGCCGCACAAACTTCATGTTGAAATGCAACAGGATGAAATCGTGGAATCGTACTGCGCATGTAAAGCAGGGTGAGTACTTTTTACTTGGAAAGATCACGAGTAATATCATTGGAGTCTTTATTCATTTGTCTTGGCTCGTAATGGAACCCAGTCCTCTCTCTTAAAAGTCCGATGTGATCCAAATACACATTTCTCTTCCATGACATGGCGCATTTACGTATCACTAACCCGACTCTTCGGCATAAAACATGACACACTTCATTCAGCAGGTCGGTGACACGCTAACAAAGTGAAAGTTGTTCTTCTGCAACGTATAAAGCGCTGATAATAATTCAATCAAACTCTGAGAAGATACTTTTCCCTCACTTCCCTTCGAACATATACAGCCTTGTGTTTGTTGATATTGTCCGCATTTAGTTGTACGTGCGGCCTTCCGCAAGCCTTAATCCATCGTAAAGACTTCGTCGACATTAAAAATTAATCAACTGGTCAGGAAACCTTTCATCAGAATTGCACAATTTCTCCAATCGCATCTGAGGACCATTTTCTTCGTAACATGAACTTTTCCAAGCGCCCGCTACTGACAACCAGCATTGCTTGTGGGACAATACGGCGAGAGGGGCGTGTCAAGAGAATGCGGCTATCTGATTGGCTATTATCGTACGCGTGATTGACAGGCCGGAAAGGTCCATTAACAGAGGATCGGTTCCAAAATGAAATTGGCAAATTGCAACTGTGTGTACCTGCCTGTCAGTGGACGGCAACAACACGTCTTCCTCCACTAGTCAAATATATTGTTTGAATAGTTTATTTGGGCGACGCACTGTGACCGCCGCCAGCCAGGGCCTGAACCGCGCTTTGTTTGTTGACGGAGTGCGCTCAGAGTGCACGTCGGTTACAATTCCTCGCGCCTTTCCGAATGCAGTGCGCACGGGAACGCAGTGCGGAAACGGAATGGAAAGATTCTTCGTCTTCGCGTTCACGATTTTCCACAGCCTTTAAGAAGGGGCTGACTCGTGCACGCAAAACATGGCCGCCAGAGTTTATTGCCTTTGTTTAGTTTGATTGATGGGGCGCTTTGAAAGGTTTCAGATCTGTTTAACAGCCCTGCAAGTAACGCGGATGATCTGTTGAGTGTAAATAAAAAAAAAAAAAAATAAAAATCAACCAATAATAAAGGAAAGGACAGACCGCTGCGGGTTTAGGTGCTGGTAATTGGCGCCGTGCGGGGGTTGCACTTTGCAGCAGCTGACGCAATGCAAACCACAAGCGAAACCGCTGGTGAGATAATAAGCAGGGAAAGGGGAACTTGTTTTGTTTTGCCGACGGGTTTCAACCACAGAGCAGGTGAGAGCAGGGAACACGATTTTGCCTTTGTAAAAGAAGTGCGAAAAGTCAGAAAGGCGCATATTTGTTGCTCAGCCCACCCTTGCACTCAGTGTTCCGTCCAGCGGTCACAATGAGGCAGGCCCACCCAGTGACATCAACGCCTCGGTCGGCGAGCCAAAAAGAGCCGCCTGCGCTTTCCTAGAGGAGGAGGACGCGCCCGAGAGGGTTTTTTCAGCCGTCTTTCCCGTCCTGCGCCCCGCAGCCCGCCGGGGAAGAGAAAGTCGTCGGGGGCGCCGAGGTCGCAGGTGAAGGAGGGGCCGGGGAGAAGGAGGAGGACGAGGCGGAGGAGCGAGCGCCGGCGGGCGACGGCCAGCCGTCCATTTTCCAGTCGCCGCTGCGCCTGGTGAGGAGGAGCAAGATGAAGCTGGTGGTGTGTCACGTGACTCTGCTGGACGGCTCCGACTTCGCCTGCGAGGTGGAGGTGAGGCCCCCCGTGCGACGACTCCGTTGCGTCCGTTCTGCTTCCTGACGTCACCGCTAATCGCGTCTACCGTGCACGTCAGGGGTCCTTTTAAACTTTCTGACTCGCTTCTTTTAGCCGCTCGCATTGTTTGGGTGGGGTCTGGGGATAAATCCAGACTAAATCAGAGTTTGGTGTTGTCGGGGGGGGGGGGGGGGGGTGTACGAAGAACACACACACACACACACACACATGCAGCAGATTATGCGAGGAGGTGCAAAGGGGACCCCCACAAGATTAGTTTTCTACATCCGCTACGCACTCCGAAGTGCAGATGGTGAATTATCGCAGCCCGTACATCGTGACGGTGCTTTACAACGACGGTAATTAATTTGACGACGATAGGCCATGTAAAAAAAAAAAAAAAAAAAATGATGGAAAAATATTTGAATTCTGATCAAGTAACCGCGCGCTAACGCCCAACATATTGCGTTGTTTGAACAGAAGCGGCTTTGTCCCGCAACAGATAACGCTGAGACTGCAACAAGTCCTTTTGTCCCCGACGCGCACGAACGCAGGCGGGCGTCCGTCCGTCCGTCCGTCCGTCCGTTCAGCTACAACACTGGCGTGGCGAGTCCGGAAGAGAGCGAGAGGGATGCACAATGCATTCCAGAGATGAAACCGTATTTCGTGGAGCAGCAGCAGTCGCACGCGCACACCAAATTGACTTCACTTACTCTCTTATTCGCTTTGCTTGTCAAGAAACGAAAACATTTTCCTTAGCAATTGGCAAATATTTCCTCCCGAGAGTGGCGAGCGGCAAGCGCTCTCATGGCAAATGCCGCTTCCGTTTGCTTGTAAATGAAAAAGAGGAGCCGTCGTGGCATCGGCAAAGTGGGGGACACCTTTCCGACCCAAATCTGCGTTAAAGAGTTACCATATAAAGAAGAAAGAAAGTTTCTTTCGGGTTAGTCGCCACAGCGTGTCATCTCAGATGAACGCTCGTATTTGTTTGGCACAGTTTTCACGCCGGACGCCCTTCCTGACGCAACCCTTCTCAGGGAGTGGAGGCCCCAGTGGGATACGAACCCACAACCCCTGGTTTACCAAACCAGTGCTCTAACCACAAGACATTTTTATAAATAGTTGTACTCATCCCATACCCTGTAAACGCATTTAAATTCATTACAACACACTTGACGGTATTGCACAGCACTTATTCTCACTCAATTATGTCATTACTCTGGTAATTTCATCCATCCATCCGTTTTCTTTGCCGCTTATCCTCACGAGGGTCGCGGGGATTGATGGAGCCTATCCCAGGTGTCAACGTGCAGGTGGCAGGGGACGCCCTGAACTGGTCGCCAGCCAATCGCAGGGCACATCGAGACAAACAGCCGCACTCAAAAGGGGCAATTTAGAGTGTCCAATCAATGTTGCGTGTTTTTTGGGATGGACACTTTTCAGCACGGGGGAGCCCTCAGACCGTCACACCGGGATTGAAGCTGGATCCTCAGAACTGTGAGGCCGACGTGTTACAGCTGCGCCACCGTGCCTTTAATCACTATATATTTTTGGAAAATCATTTTTTTCCTTGCATTATGCAGAAACTATACATAAGACTTTTCATTTTTTCTTGTAGTACTGCAAAAGGATGAGAAAATTATTCTTCTAAACATCCATCCATCCCTCCGTTTTCTTAGCCACTTATCCTCACAAGGGAGTGCTGGATCCTATCCCGGCCATCGACGGGCAGGAGGCGGGGTACACCCTGAACTGGTTGCCAGCCAATCGCAGGCCACATAGAAACAAACAGCCGCACTCAAAATCACACCTCGGGGCAATTTAGAGTGTCCAATTCATGTTGCATGTTTTTGGGATGTGGGAGGAAACCGGAGTCCCCGGAGGAAACCCACGTAAGCGGGGGGAGAACATGCAAACTCCACACAGGTGGATCCAGGTTCGAACTTGGGACCTCAGAACTGTGAGGCCAACGCTTTACCAGCTGATCCACCGTGCTGCCACTCTGATAATTTAAAGTACAAGAATACTTTGTACTAGTTTACTTCTTAAAAAAAAACAAAAAAAAAAACATTGCAAAGATTTGTGTTTGTTTTTTGTGGGAAGTTGGAACAGATTAATCGTATCTCCATTCATTCCAATGGGGGATGATGATTTGAATGGAGTGGCGGCACACTCACACAGCACACGCAGGTCGGAATCCAGCCGCGAGCCTCGCGCGCTTGGGCGAATCGAAGAAAATACCGCAGATCTTTTCTGCCGGAAGAAAAGAAGAAAAAGTGAAAATCTTTTTCTTCCATTTTGCCTCCACCGCCGCGCGCCGAACGCAACTTTCATCTCTGCGCGCACACAGCGCTCACAAACACACACAAAGCACACATTTTTCATTTTTTTCCACCCGCCTGCTTTCTGTCTGACCTTTTGCCCGTGTGAAGGTCACTGCAGCCCGCCCGTGCGTGTGTTTGCCTGCCCGCACGCATTTTTTTGTGAATGTGTGGCTAAATGTCATTGTCATTGCTCAGTGTGGAGGATTTTACGGTCCTCCCGACGGAATGCGGCCCAGAGCACGGATTGAGCAGACAGAGGCGCATTGATGCAGACGCTCGGACGGAAAGTGAAGCGCGACCGTAGCGCCCGTACAAAAAATGACACTTTTCCCAAAATGATGGCGATTGACTGATGCCACATCTACGTGTCATCCCTTTTTTTTTCTTAGTTGCCACGTACAGAACGTCAATCCGCGCGTTCCCTAAGCCGCTTATCCTCACAAGGGCCGCAGGAATGCCGGAGCCGATCCTTGCTAACTTCGGGCGGGAGGCGAAGGGGAAACCCTGAACTGGTCGGTCGCCAGCCAATCGCGGGGCACGTGGAGAACACGCAAACTCCACACAGGCAGGGCCGGGATTTGAACCCTGGTCGTCAGAACTCTGAGGGAGATGCTCTAACCCACCGTGCTGCCGCATACAGAACATCCACCTATCCATTTTCTTAGCCGCTTATCCTCACAAGGGTCGCAGGGAGTGCTGGAGCCTATCCCAGCTGTCAACGGGCAGGAGGCGAGGCACACCCTGAACTGGTCGCCAGCCAATCGCAGCGCACATGGAGACAAACAGTCGCACTCACAATCACACCTATGGGCAATTTAGAGTGTCCAATTCATGTTGCACGTTTTTGGGATGTAGGAGGAAAACGGAGAAAAGCCACGAGGGCACGGGGAGAACGTGCAAACTCCACACGGGCGGGGCCGGGATTTGAACCCTGGTCGTCAGAACTGCGAGGCAGACGCGCTAACCAGTCGCACCACCGTGCCGCCACATATGGTATATTCAAAATATCGGAGGCTAAAAATGGAAAACAAAAGAGACGCATTAAATATCAATTTAATGCTTGGCCATGCGGCTCGTGATTTTTATTGACTTGTTTGATTTAATTTAACACGCAGCGGGTCGCACGGACTCATAAAGATTTCTGATGTCCTAAGGGTGGAAAAAAAACACAACAGGAGGTTCGTGGTAAATATGAAAAAGAAGCAGAAGTGAACGAAAAATAATAACTCTGTGGGCATCCATTAATATTCCAAGTCTTTTTCTTTTTGGTGCTGCAGAAGCGGGCCAAGGGTCTTTTCCTGTTCTTCAAGGTGTGCGAGCACCTCAATCTGCTGGAGAAGGACTACTTCGGCCTGACCTTCACAGACCACCACGAACAGAAGGTAGCTCGCACTTCCTACGTGCCTTTCGGACGCAATTTTTTTTCGAGACGCAAAATCGCCCACAGCGATTCTCCTCAGTTTACTCAACCAATTTTCCCAGAAAAATGCAAAATGATCTTCCGCACCCGTTTGTGTCAGCAGTCCCGAATCGTGCGTTCAAAGTGTCTCACGCATCTTTGTGTCCACCCTTCAGTGCTGGTTGGACCCCACCAAGGAAATCAAGAGACAAATCCGCAGTAAGTTCTGTTTTCACTCGCCACAATTTTTACGCGTGGAAGTTGCTACGTGTATTTGCGTCAAATGTGTAAA
This sequence comes from Syngnathoides biaculeatus, assembly GCF_019802595.1. NCBI lineage: Eukaryota > Metazoa > Chordata > Actinopteri > Syngnathiformes > Syngnathidae > Syngnathoides > Syngnathoides biaculeatus. Next base: position 8,026,377 of record NC_084662.1, on the reverse strand, counting down.
AATGGAAGCTTTGACAGCGTAGTGCACTTAATTCAATGCAGTAAGTGAGATCCAGATCCCTCCGCTTGGACGTTTTTACACATCCATGAATTATTTTGCAACCTGGGATTTTTGCAGCGCATCTAAACTTTGTCCGCTACGTCGGAATTTTCTGTTTTGAGCTAAAATCATACGCAGGAAGCTGAAAGCTATTAAATAATAGATAAAAATGCATCTGGGCAGCACTGTAAGTGACCTAAAAAAAAAAAAAAAATTCCATTTGTCTCTGGGTGACATGCGCACACTCGTCGCCAACAACAAGGCGCTCAAAAGCAGCCACGCAACGGCGGCTGCACTTTTGGGACGCAACCGTATCTAACTAGCGAACTCCACATGACAATTACGCCAGCTACGTGAACAAAGGCGTTCAAGTTCTTATGTAGTAGGGGCCTGAGTCCAAAGTCCGAAAAACACTTTTGCGCTTTCACGTCTAAACTGAGCAGCACATAGTTCTTAGTTTTTGCACATTGCAACAGTTATCCTCAAATATATATATCATTCGTTTTCTGAGCCGCTCATCCTCATGAGGGTCGCGGAGAGTGCTGGCGCCTATCCCAGCTATCAACGGGCAGGAGGCGGGGCACACCCTGAACTGGTTGTCAACCAATCGGATGGCACATGGAGACAGACAACGGTCGCATTCACAATCACACCTACGGGCAATTTCGAGTCTCCAATGAATGCGTGTTTTTGGGATGCGGTAGGAAACCGGAGTGCCCGGAGACAACCCACGTAGGCACAGGGAGAACATGCAAACTCAACGCAGGCAGGGCCCGGATTTGAACCCCGGTCTTCAGAACTGTGAAGTCAACGCTACCACGTAGATAACATCCATCCATCTGTTTTCTTTGCCGCTCATCCTCACGAGGGTCGCGGGGAGTGCTGGAGCCTATCCCAGCTGTCAACGGGCAAGAGGGCGGGGTAACACCCTGAACCGGTCGCCAGCCAATCACAGGGCAGATAGAGGCAAACGGCCAGACTCACAATCACACCTAGGGTCAATTTAGAGTGTCCAATGAATGTTTTTGGGATGTGGGAGGAAAGCGGATTGGCCGCAGGAAACCCACGCAGGCACGTGGAGAACATGCAAACTCCACGCAGGCGGTGCCGGGATTTGAACCCCGGTCCTCAGAAACGTGAGGCCAACGCTCTACGTGCATAACATTTACAAACAAATCTCTGAATCGGCTTTATCGTCTTTTAATAAAGGTTACAATATTTCAATTCCCATCGTTCCCAGTCATCTAACTTCAGCATCTTCCTTGAAACTGTCACACGTTTTTGCCACGCAGGCCGAGCTGAGATTCAAACCTAAACACACCAAAATGCAAACCACTCGTGGTCATCTGTAACGATGTGATTTTTTTTGTTCCCCACACTGCGTCTTTGTCGAAGATTACGCGTTGCTATCGGGCGAAGGCAGCATGACGTTACGCAACAGTTTTATTTGCTTTGCGCGTGTCCCTCGATGCTCGCGTGCGAGATGCATCGGGCTTAGCGACGTCCAAAAGCCGCCATTCGCCCTCGCGCCATCCCGCCTCGCTCTCCCTTGTCCGAGTCTGTCGCACAAGCACACCCACCCGGAAGAGAGGAGGGACGGCTGGAATGAGGCCAGATGGATAGAACTGCAGATGACCCCGATCACAGCAACAAAAAACAAAACCTGCGATCTCCACGAATGATCCCCGTTTTTTTCCCCCCTTTGCTTCGTTTGTCCTTAGGCAACAACTGGCAGTTTGCCTTCAACGTCAAGTTCTACCCGCCTGACCCCTCGCTGCTCACCGAAGACATCACGAGGTGAGCGTTGCTGCGTGAAACTCGATTCGACGTCCACGCAAATGTAAACGAGACAGCGACATTCGTGGAAATCAAGCCGAATTAAAAGCCCCGAAAGTGAACGGCGATGTTTGGGTCCTGGCTGACTTTAGGGTGAGAGGTCATGTTGTTCTTTTGTCAAAACAAAGAAGTTAATTACCGTAATTTCCGGCCTACAGCCTCACCCAGTACATTTGTAAAGGAAATACCATTTGGTACATGCATAAGCCGCGCCTGTGTAAAAGCCGCAAATGCCCACATTGAAACGCGAGATATTTACTTGGCTTTTACACAACTGCGGCGCTAGCGTTAGCGTTGGAGCTGGCATTTTGCCGCTTGCGTTAGCATTAGCGCGACGGGGCTAGCGTTGAACTCTGTGTGCCAACTTTGTAAATATCTCGTGTTTTAACGTGGGTTTCAAAGTGGGCACTTGCGGTTTTTACACAGCTGCGGCGCTAGCGTTGAAGCTAGCATGTTGGCGGAAGCGCTAGCAAGAGACTGTACGTAGAGTTTTCAAAGTTTTAATACTTAAACTTACTACTTACTTAATATTTAATACTTACTCATCTTAACACAGCAACAAGACGGTACTACAAATAGGGCCGGTTAAAAAAAATAAAACATACCTAAATCACTGAGACGCGGGAACAACATGCTAGCGCGACGCTAATAGGAACGGTAAGAAAAAAAATATACCGGTAAAAATCACTGATACACTGCAGTAACACAGCAGCAACATGCCAGCACAGCGCTAAAATGGCTGGCTAAAAAAAAAAAAAACACACCAATAAAAGTCACTTCCTCGGCACATATATTCCACTGGTCTCACTCTTGTTACCTTTCGCGCTCGAGTGCCCCCTTTGCGGCCGTTGGGAAAAAATGCCCATCACGTCTAATAATAATTTCAAAAAAGTGATAATCAGAATGATCTGCTCACGTACACTCACAACTGACAACGAGGCACTCTAAATTGGCCACGTCACCGGATTCTCCGAAGGGGAGAGGGATTTTCGGAGGTCGGCGTGGATAGCTTGTGAAGCGGACGTCGCAATTGGACCGGATAAACCGAGACCAAGTGCACCACCGGGCCCTGTTTTAGCCACGCCCCCTCGCCCAAAAATCCGGGAACCTGAAGTGGTGAAAAACTTTTTAATGCTTATCTCCAAAATTGAGTACTACATAGTTCCAAGTCTTTTCACGTTTTCAGCAATTCTTTTCAAAAATGTTTAATACATTTCAAAACCAATCTGAGTTCACTTTACAGGGTCTTTCAAGCAGGTCTTAAGAGGTCTCGAGCGACCGGTCGCCACCTCAGCCTCCACGTCAGCGAATGTCCGCTTCACTGCCTTTACTCAAAGACCCCCCCCCTCCCCCCCTCGTAACCAGGATCCAGAACCGGCAACCCGCAGATTCTGAGTTTTGTCATCGGCTTTAGACTCCATTTGGAAAATGAATTCCCCCCCCCACCCCGCGTCCACAACAGTCAACCGACCGCAATTTTTAGCGAACGTTACGCAACTGACTTTTTCGACACGGCGCGCGGGAGGATTAACGGCGAGGTTATCCTGACCAATCGTCATACCCGGGAAAATTATACAACAAACAAAGCAGTTTTTAATCCTCCTGCCGGTGGACGGTGGTCTCCTTTGGGACGACAGACAACTTTTTCTTCCTTTTGTCCTTCCAGTGTCACCGTAGCAACTCGACAAGTCACTGGCATGATTTGTGAGATTGCTCATAAACAGTACGGTGTTCGATATTGCGATTCATAATTTGCAACCCCTGCTAAATTGCGGTTTTTCATTTTTCAAGCTATCTAAATCTCTCACCCAGAACCTCGTGCAGACTCGCAGAGGTCGCACGGCACCCCAACCTTGCCCCGCCTCTTATCATCATCATGCCCGTAACCAGGACGATAATATTTACAGTATTTTCTATTTCAAGCTTTTATTTGTGTGTTCAAATACAGTAAAGCCTCGGTTCTCGAACGTCCCCGTTTTTGAACAACTCGTTTTTCAAATGAACATTTTGAGATTTTTTTTGCTTCTGTTTTCGAACGAAAATCGGTACTCGGTTGCCCCCGACAAAAACGGAAGTAACATATTGTGTGCGGCCAGATCAGCTGACCCACGAAGCGCTTTGTTGTGAATTCCCTCACTGCTGAAAAAACCCAGAAATGCACGTGGCGCATGCAGTTGACCCACCCTGACCCACTACTACTAAAGCATACATTTTAAGCAAAAATAAATATATTTATTAAATTATTTTATTATTATTTAGTATTTAAACTATACATGTATTTCTACTATGTAGTTTATTATCAGGAAAAGCTAAAAAAAAAATGCTTTAAAAAGACAATTTTTGGGGGGCTTGGAACGCATTATGTGTTTTTCCATTCATTGTAATGGGAAACATCGATTCGGTTTTTGAACAAATCATTTTTCGAACCGAACGGATTGTGGCGGAGAACCGAGGCAACACTGTACGAGTTTACAAATTGTTTAAATATGTTTTAAAGACTGCGAGAGTGGTAAAACTGGATCCGTGTCGTGGATTTTCACCTAGTGCAGGTGCGTCTGGAACGCATCCCCTCACCATTAAACCGGGGATGCCTGGCGGGCTACGTCCGCACCCTCGTATTCCTACTTTTCGCCTCAATTCACATTTAATAGCCGAAAACTGTTTGGGCTTACCTGTCCCAAGCGAGCGTTGCATTTTGGTCTTCGATCCACTGCGCAAAGACGCTGACGCCTAACTGAGTCTACGTTTGTCTCGTCAAGGTACCTGTTGTGTCTGCAGCTCCGCGAAGACGTGGCGTCTGGCCGACTGCCTTGCTCGTTTGTCACTCACGCTCTCCTGGGCTCGTACACGCTGCAGGTAAAGTTGCAATTGTCAAGTGTCACAATTGGGATATTCGTAATATCCAGTTAATACGCCTGTGGTGTAAAGTTGTTGAGGAACACGTCGTTAAATGTAGAAAATGTTTGCCGACGGGGTTGTTAATGTAACAGTGTCGTCGCTTGAAGGGTCAGGAAAACTCAAGGCTCTGGAGTGTTGAAAATTACTGTAATTCCCGGCCTACAGAGCGCAGCTGTTCACAAGCGTCACCGAGTACATTTGTAAAGGAAATATCATTTGGTACATAAATACGCCCCAGCTGTGTAAAAGTACCAACATTGAAACACAAGATATTTAAAAATAAAGACGGTACACAGAAAGAGTTTAACGCTAGGGCAGCGCTAACGCTAGGGCTAAAGCTAGCGCTGTGCTAAAGCTAGCGCTAACATTAACAGGGCCAGTTAAAATAAAACTTACTGGTAAATATCACTGAGACACGCCAGTAACACAGCAGCAACACGCTAGCACAGCGCTAACTGTAGGGCCGTGCTAAAGTTAGCGCCAATGCTAGCACTAATGTTAACAGGGCCGGTTAAAATAAAACTTATTGGTAAATATCACTGAGACAGGTCAGTAACACAACAGCAACAGACTAGCAGAGCGCTAATGCTAGCGCAGCGCTAACAAGGCTGGTAAAAGTCACTTCCTCGGCACATATATTCCACCGGTCTCTTTCTTACCTTTTCTGCTCGAGTGCCCCCCTTGCGGCCGTTAGAAAAAATACATAAATTAGCGCATCACCACATAAACCGCAGGGTTGAAAGCGGGTGAAAAAAGTCGCGGCTTGAAGGCCGGAAAAGACGGTAGTGTTTACTTCCATTCGTTCACTCCCTGGTGTTAAAAAAAAATATGGATTAGCGTTCATTTATCAAAATTGGGCAATTGGACCCGCAGCGTGAAGCAAGTCGAAATTTGGCGTTTCGACGATTTCTGGTCTTTGTGCGCCGCAGGCAGAAATCGGCGACTACGAACCCGACCAGCCTCGTCCTCTGGACTACATCAGCCAGCTGACCTTTGCCCCCAATCAGAGCAAAGAGATGGAGGAGAAGATTCTGGAGCTGCACAAGTCCCACAAGTGAGTGCCGCTCGTGGACGCCGGTTGCGCGCGTTGCCACGGTGACAGCTTGCTCAATTTCTCGTTACCGTTAGGGGGATGACGCCAGCGCAGGCCGACGCCCAGTTTCTAGAAAACGCCAAGAAGTTGTCCATGTACGGGGTTGACCTGCACCATGCGAAGGTACGACGCCCCCCCCCCCAAAAAAAAAAAATTGTTTCTCCGTTGATGTGTGTGTGTGTGTGTGTGCGCGTTTGTGTCAGCTGTGCAAACAACGTCGAAGAAGACCATGGGAATAGCCCACCTCCCCTCACGGGGGGGAGGGGTCATCGGCCGGCGCATTTCCCACGTGCGTGCCGATCATGTTTGTCTCGGTCGCCGGAAAAGCGAAGGAGGAAAAAATTCATGAGAGAGGGAGACGGGGGGGCTTGAAATGGAAAAGAGAGGACGCGAGACGGAGGGCGAGTGGCTCGGAAAGAGGGCCGGCGCGCTTAAAATAAAAGGCCGCGAGGATGGGAGATTTTTTTTTTTTTTTTTTTTTTCCCCGAGCATTCCAATGTCCAAATAATTCCAGAGCAGCAGAGAGGAAGTCTGTTGACCACACTTTTAAAAATAAAACCCATTTGTAGTAAAAGCAAGCGATCGATCAGCTAATACCAGTGGCAAGATTGCGCGTGTGCGTGTCCATTATCTACGTATTGGCGAATAGATCCCCTTCGCCCCCCCACCCCTTCCCCACGTTAAGTCAATACCCCACTGACCATTAGCAGATGGCCTTGGACTTAAAAGCTTTGCGCCAACGAGTTAGCCCGCCAGCTAAACACGTTACAGTCGAATAATCAACTTTGGGCCCTGGAAAAAATGACATGATGGTCCCGTCCGTGTGTTCCGGGTTTGGAAAACATAGAGTGGTACCTCGCATCATACGAGTAACAGCCTTGAAATTCAATCTTCCTCAGGACAATGTCGAGGCACCGTTGAATCTATATTTGACTTGAATCTATGGGCAGGATTCTGAGGGCGTGGACATCATGCTGGGAGTGTGCGCCAACGGGCTCCTGGTCTACAAGGACAGGCTGCGGATAAATCGCTTCGCCTGGCCCAAAATCCTCAAGATTTCCTACAAGAGGAACAACTTCTACATCAAGATCAGACCTGGAGAGGTATGAAGGATCCCGTACGGGCAAGGTTAAAAACTCTTACGGGCTACTTACTTCAAGGATCAATCAAGCAACTTGTTTTTATGGAAATAAGTTGTAGTTGGCATCATTAACAAAAGATTTACCGTAATTTCCGGCCTATAAGCCGCGACCTTTTTCGCACGCTTTCAACCCTCCGCTTATGCGGCGAAGCAGCTAATTTGTGCATTTTTCTAACGGCCGCAAGGGGGCACTCGAGCGGAAAAGGTAAGAGTGAGACCGGTGGAATATATGTGCCGAGGAAGTGACTTTTACCAGCCTTGTTAGCGCTGCGCTAGCATTAGCGCTCTGCCAGTGTGTTGCTGTTGTGTTACTGACCTGTCTCAGTGATGTTTACCAATAAGTTTTATTTTAACTGGCCCTGTTAACATTAGTGCTAGCATTGGCGCTAGCTTTATTTTTTTTTTTACCGGCGCTACCCTGTTGTTGCTATGTTAAGCTAAGCTAAGGTATTAAAACCTTTCTGTGTACCGTCTTTCTTTGTAAATATCTCGTGTTTCAATGTGCCCACTTGCGGCTTTTACACGGGCACCAAATGGTATTTCCTTTACAAATGTACTGGGTAAGCCTTATAATCAGGTGCGCTTCGTAGGCCGGAAATTACGGTACTTGGGTGTTTAATGTCATAATTTCTGGTTTGGCAGGCACTCGGGAGATCCAACGGTTTGTATACACACCCCTTGGGAAGTCTGAAAAGTCGTTCACGTCCAAAAAGAAGTTAACCGTTTGAAATATTCACTCTTCGCGTGATAATTACAGCACAGATGGCTTATTTTTAAAACACTCATAATTGCTGGACAAGTGTAAATATGTAAAAAAAAAAAAAAAACCTGATTGTCGATGCCAACCGCGTTTCTCACGCTCGTTTCCGACAGACGGAGCAGTTCGAGAGCACCGTGGGATTCAAACTCCAGAATCACCGCTCCGCCAAACGGCTGTGGAAAGTCTGCGTGGAGAACCACAGCTTCTTCAGGTCGGAGGGGGAAAACAAAACAAAAAGAAACATCCGGCAAATGTCACGAGCGACCATTCCGTTCACATCCTCTCTTTTTGGATTTCCCAGGCTAAACGCACCGGAGCCCCCCACCACCCCGCGATTCTTGACTCTGGGCTCCAAATTCCGCTACAGCGGACGCACGCAGACCCAAACCCGTCTGGCCAGCACCCTCATAGACCGGCCGGCGCCCGCGTTCGAGCGCACCTCGTCCAAACGCGTCAGCCGCAGCCTGGACGGAGGTAACGCGTGCACGCGCGCCACACGCGTGGCTGCGATGCCCTTGGAAAGAACGTATTTTTGTCGTCTGACCAGATACAGGAAATAGCTGCAGCTGCTTCCTGTCACATAGAGACAGAGATGAAAAGGCAGAGTGTTCTGAAAGAAACGCCCACAAGGCCCCCACCACGAAATGAATGCAGCATGTAACGTACGCACACGCACAAGAGATTGCGCTCCAAAATTGCAAATGTTGCGCGGCCAAGACCACGTTGGCTCTGCAAAACACTTGTTGCGCTCACAAGTTATGTGCCACATCGCCCCCAGCTGGAAATCTCGATCCACTGCAACCACATCAACAACGGAGGGTGGTGACAACTGCATGGAATCCCGTTAAAAGCAGGGATGCGTCCATCGCGATCGGCAGTTTCGGTCGATACCGACGGCGCCCTGAGGAAACAAAAAAAATGTTTTTTCATTTTTTTTTTTTTTTTAACATTTAAGTTCCCCCCTATTTTAAGCTCTCAAGACATGAGTATGGATATTGCAGTAAAGAAGACAAAAATGTATCACTTTCATATAAAATGGGAGGCCGGCAACTTTTTAACGATGTCGTTTTCGAAGTGCGTTTGCCTCATCTGCCGATGGAGCGAAATATGTAACGGAATTTTCGAGCGGTTTATGGAAAATACGACGCTGACATTCGGCCGAAAAGCGAGCTCAAAATGAGAAAAGTGAACGAACTACAATCCCAAATCCTCATGTGTGCAATTTCATGCGTGTGGCGTTTAGCGATCATCAACGTGGACTCAGATAGTTATGAAAAAATGATTAAAGTTAATTATGTTGTGTAATATTGGCTCGTGCGGTTATGCAAGGCAAACAAACATACATTTACACATAAAGAATCCTCAATATACTTAAACATAAATATGTTTTGTTTTTTTATAGGGCGGCACGGTGGGCTCAGCTGGTAAAGCGTTGGCCTCACAGTTCTGAGGTCCCGGGTTCAATCCCGGACCCACCTGTGTGGAGTTTGCACGTTCTCCCCACGCCTGCGTGGGTTTCCTCCGGGCGGGCACTCCGGTTTCCTCCCACGTCCCAAAAACATGCAACATTAATCGGACACTCTAAATTGCCCATAGGTGAGATTGCGCGTGCGGCTGTTTGTCTCGATAGTCTCCGGCACTCTCCGCGACCCTCGTGGGGATAAGCGGCGAAGAAAACAGATGGATGTATTTTTCTAGTAAAGTGTAGATCTTTGTGACTTGGTCATTTTATTTCATCATTGGTCATTCTAAAAAAAAACAAAAACACCCAAAAAATGTCAGCCCTTCTTCCACGTCGAGGGAGAATGCTTGAGAAGTAGATCTTGGGGTAAAAAAGTGTTTTTATTTCAATTGTTTTGATATCCTTGATATGCAGGTTAGGGCCTATGTACGACTACTGAAGGCATGCTCTTTTTTTCTTTGTCATTTTTGATATGTCTGCGTCGGCATTTCACTTTTGGGGGTTCGTATTGATCTTTTGGTTGTTTCTCCCCCCCCCCCCCCCCCCCCCATCAGCACCAATGATCAGCATCACTGAGGCCAGCCGGGACGCCACCGAGAACGGTCACGAGCCCCACCTGGACCTCCACTCCGACTCCAAGGTGTGTCCCGTTTTATATTCTGCAGCAGGTTCATCATCAAGCGATGCATTGAAATAATTTTTGTCGTGGTTGTCGGGGCCCACGTCGGTTGCCACACAGTTTTTATTTTGCCGAAAAGTGTGGATCCTTTATTCTCCAGTAGGTGGACTGCAACGTCGAGGCAGGATACGCGCCTCTAAAAGTGTTTTTGTGTTTTTTGTGTGCGTGTATGTGGGAGTGTAAGCTTGACAAATAATATTGACCGCATATTTTGTATCAGTATTAGCACTACTTAGCCTGGCAGGTTGCACCACAGAATTGAAGTCCAGAGCAAATGGGTGGTCCGTGTTGGTTCTGCATGCCTCCTGTTGACCCCCCGCCTCCCCCTTTTTTAAGCACTCCGAACCCTCACACACGCACTCTCTTTCTAGCAATTGACTTCTGCTTTCGTTTTCCTCCAGTGGTTACGTCCTTTTCACAGAAGTCGGGCTTCCCGTTCCGTGCGCCGAAATGCACTTTTTGATTCCGCTAGATCGGCGTTTCGTCCCACTTTAAATCTTTGCAGGGAGACATATGAGGAACTTTTTTTTTTCACAATTTTAAAACACTTCCCATGTGCGTCATGCTTTTTGTCAAAATAGCCCAAGGATCAAGAAGTGCAGTGGTGCATTGAGATATGCACTGAGTTATCGCTATAATAACAAAAAGATGATTCAAAAATACATTTACAACCCTTTAAAGAACGCATTGAATGGAAACAGTGCACTGACGCATGCGCGGACAATATTACAGGAAGGGTGTCATATATTTGTGACCGGCTTATATTAGTGCTGTACTGATGAGCTGGGGGGAGTTATACTATTTAGAGCTCGTGCACCTACGTCACCGAAGTCACGTGACTGGCCATCCTGCCGGTCTAACAAAGGATCGTTCAACGCTGAGTCGGTTGGAGACGACGCCAAAATACGTCTTATAGCACGACGCCCAAGTTTTTTCCCATACCGTTAAAGATTTAGAAGGTGATAATCAACGAAAAATGAGAGACACTTGGCATAGAGGACCCATGTTTTCGCTGATAAGAAAGTGGACTGTTAACCCGCTTCCGCTTGTCTTGGACAACTGGATCTGCGCATGGATCTGGTGAGGAAGTCGTCGAGATTTATTTATATTTATTTATTTAGACGAGAATAAATCCCACATAGTGATGGAGACACTCGAGTTTTTTTCAATACAAATACCAATATTTCAATAAATGACCCCTGGTTTTACACAAACTCGCATTCATTAACTATGATTGGGAAAAAAAAAATAGACATCGAGTCGGCTCCTCCGTATACGGAAGCGTCTTGCGGCCACACATTAAACTTCGGTAATCCTTTCTGTGACAGAGGCTGTTTTTTTTTTTTTTTTTTTTTTTTTTTTTTCAAAAATGCACTGTTCTCAAATTAGTCCAATGCGTATTTAAAAAAAAAAAGAAAATAAAATGCTTGGATTGGCTTCAGCCCCCGTACACGGAAGCGTGTTGTAGCCAAACGATAACCTACAATGCGTATTAATAAAAATTAAAAAAAAAAACAAAAAACTCTGTTTGACCTGCAATATGGCGCCGTGAAAGTGGCGACGTCACGTGCACGAGCTCTATGCTGCCCCGCAACAGCGGAGTGGCCGTTCAATGAATTGATCCAATGTGGCAAAAAATTGTTTCCGTTTAATGACATCGTTACCGTTTTGGAAAGTCCTATTTTCCCTCTTTTAAAACATATTAATAGCTTCTTTTGTTCGTTTCAATGGGCAAAGACGAGTGCATCGAGTTGCGAGTGCGGTCGCGGGAGAAATTCATGTCGTCTCGCGAGGTATCGGAATTCGGGCTGTAATGTCAAGAACTGGTCTGAAGTGTCGAGGCCAGCAGAGACGACTACTTGACCGATTTTAAGCTCGCCGCGCTGTTAAAGTCACAATCACATCTGGCAACTCAAGCAATGAAAAAGTCCTTTTTCCGAAATATGTCTCCTTGAATGTTCACGTGAGCGTTTTGCGCCCTCATGTACAAATCCGGAAGGAAGCCCCGCCCCCAGGCCGCCGCCGCCGCCGCACCCTGCTGTGCTCATGTTTAACCTTTTCTGTGCTGTTGCCGTTCACTAACGTTGTCTCTTTCCCCCTTCTCTGTTTTTTACCCTTCACTCACCCACGCATGCTTAATTTTTGGTCACGACTTTCTGCAAAACATCACCCTTTCGCACCTTTTCACAACTCCCCCCCCCCCCCCCCCAACGTGGTCTCGCGCCATCAGTCCATCTTCATGTTCCCTCTTTCGTTCTCCTCCTTGTCATCCCTCTCCTCCATCCCGCCGTCGCTCGACTCCATCTCGGAGTTGGAGTGCGGCCTGTCCGACATCTCCGAGGACGGCGACCCGGCCCCCGACGACCCCGAGGGGGCCGCCCTCGCGCGCGGACCGACGCCCCCTTCCTCCCCGCTCGCGCCCCGCCCCCGGACCCCGCCCTCCGAGATCCCGACCTCGGAGGGAGAGCGCGGCGGGCGGCGTCCGCTGAGGGATGCGCTCAAATACATATTTCTCCTGCTCAGCTTCCACCCCGCGTGGGAAACGAACGCGACCAAGAAGCCGTTTTGCGTTTGGGCCGTGGCGGAGAGGCTGTCGGCGTTTAACGGAGTGAAATTTTCGATCCTGGCAAGAGCCAGAAGCGTGGCCTCCGTTGTCACCGTGTCCCGATTCCGTCGATTCAAAGACCTCCTCGCCTCAAAGCTGATCGGGCCGCAGCCGTGTCTGCCTTTAGTTTCCTTCGCTCTCCGCCCAGCTCCTCGCCTTCCCCCGTTTAGCGACGGCTCCCATCCGCCCGGCGCCCTCGGCCGGCTCGTCCGCCGTTGCCTGTCCCGGCCCTCCCCCCTCCTGCTGCCCTGCCTCTTGGTGGCCTTCCTGCTGGCCGTCATGCTCGCGGGCAGCCGTTCGCTGGCGCTGGCTCTGATTTTGGCCACGCCCCTCGGCCTGACGCTGTGCTACCTGGAGAAGTTGGTCTCCGGCCGGCGGAGGGGCCCGGGCGAGGAGAGTCCAGATAAGCCCGCGGCCGCCGCCGCCCTCCTCGCGGACGCCCCCCCGTGCGTCAGGCGCATCACGAGGGCGCAGGAGATTTGCGATCCGGCCGCGTAGACTCTCACCCCGCCGCTTCTGCGACCTGTCGCCCGACGCTATCCTCTCGTCTCCGTTTTCCACTTTCCTCTCACTGTCAACCCCAATTTGAAGTTGAAAAGAGCGTAATCAGATTTTGGATCAAACATATTTACTTTAGTAATAATAACTCAGACTGAGCCCTGGCATGGCTAGCAAGTTATTGACGCCCCCTAAAAATGTTTATTATTGCCTATATCAACAGTCAATAGTGTAAATACAATACACCACAAATGACAAAATACTTTTTGCATTTTGCAACATATAGACAAACCATATAAAAACTTCAAAAAAAAAATAGTTTGTCTTATGGAAGCATATTGCTGCCACACCAAACAAAAAAGGTCGCTACCACATTATAATGTTTCACATTATAATGTCGTTAATTCCACGTTATAATGTGAGTCATTTCAAGTAATAATGTGATTCAGTTTATGTGAAACGACTCTGCGTTATAATGTGAAACGATTCACATTATGATAGCCATGGCAGGGCTAGCAAGTTGTTGACGCCCCCTAAAAATGTTTGTTATTGCCCATATTAACAGTCAAAAGTGTAAATACAATATACCACAAATGACAAAATACTTCATGCTCATTTTACAACACATAGACAAACCATATAAAAACTTTAAAAAAAGAAATATTTTGTCCTACGGAAGCATATTGCGTTAAAATGAATGTGAAACGATTCACATTGTAACGTGTAATTAACCACATTATAATGTGAAACATATCACGTTTTAATGTGGTAGCGACCTTTTTTTTTGGGTGTGGCAGCAATACGCTTCCATATCAAACGTATTCGAACTGATTTTAAAAAAAAAAAGAAACTTAGAGAATGTAAACTTTTGAACAATTGCCTAAAAAAAGTCCTTTCATTTTTCTGTCGTTGAGCAAACAGAAAAAAATACATTTATTTTTGTTAATTCACCTAAAGCAGGAAAATTTAAGTCTTGACAGTGAGAAACAAAATAGATATTTTTTTAAAATCGCGTATTAGGGTATAATGTACCGATTTAGATGGAAGACAAGAAATAATTGAGATATTCACCAAATAGCTGGGGATAGGCTTGTGAATTTATGGATAATAAAGCCTCAATATGTGGGTCATAACTGTATATAAAAAATTGTAGGATTTTTAAAAGGATAAAGATGTTAAATTGACTATTGAAACAGAATGTAAAAGCTATTTAAATAAAAATATATGGTTGTGGAGTTGCAGTATATGCAGAAGCAAATGATTGTAATTAACATATGCAGCGCTTATCAGTTAGCTCGTTAGTTATGCCGCCGCTCTTCCAGATCCCGTGACCTGACGAGTATGATAATCGCTCGATGCGTCGTCCCTATCAACAACAACAACAAAAAACGCAGAGCCGGCGTGGCATCTGTAAAGCTGACGTTTTATGTGGCGTGTCCACGAAATGTTTAAGTGCCCCTTCAGTCCCTCACGGACGCTTTAAACATAGATCATTAATCGTATTGGAAAAGTGTATTTTGCTCTGTTATTTGAATTACGTATTATTAATTTTTCCGGAAAAAAATATATAAATAAATGTTTATTATAAAATAGAGACGATATTTGTTTGATTAAAAAAAAAAAAAGATTTCCTTTGAATTGTAAATATTTAAATTTTCACGATATGACATTTGAAACATTTTATTCATTTATTCCATTTCAAAACATGAATGTATGGAAAATATTCCAAATGGTGAATAGAAACAGATCTTATTTCCAGTAACAATTTTTGTAATATTATTATTATTATTGAGAGCCCAAAAGATCTGTATTGGCCTTCAGTCGTCGCGGACGCGCTTGCAAGATCGACACTCGTCGACTTTGCGAATCCATACAAAATGATCGCTTTTCCCATCATCCATTTCATTTTATTTTTTTTTTTAACTTTCTTGCCGCCACTCCAATCTCCATGATCTTATCGCCACGGCAACGATGCCAAAGGTTAAGGAGGCGGACCCGAGCCCCGGCCGTGTGGAAGCCGCGCCCGCCCAGGTCTGTAGCGGGCCCTTTCTTTACCCAGCATGCCTTGCGGAGTGCGTGTTCCAGAGAGTTCTTTTCTGGTTTTGTGTGATGCGTTTATTGCTTGAATTGCGGCTTGTGGCGCGACGACGCGCAATCAGTTTTTGCAATGCAGACCCCCCTCCTGCGAACAGTTTTTTTCGTTTCTCCCCCTCGTCATTGCGGAGTGGCTCTGATGGGCAAAACCGGTCCCAGGTGGGCACTTTGGGCTTCCGTTCGGGTGGCACGCGACTTTGTGTGTGTTTTGTCGTCGTCGATGTGTGTCGACGTTCACGCTTTGAGGCGCTGCCGCTCGTCTTCGTCTTTTCATTTTATTCATTTATTCACCAGCAATTTTGATTAATTTATTTACAGTGGTGTGTTTCTTGCCGATTGAAAGATTGAGCCTTTCATAATCAAATATTTTTTGCAATATTCATTTGTGTATTGCTTGGCCAAAATTCATTTTTTATCATGAATGTATTGAAAATATGTATTTCTCTATGAATGAATGTCTTTTATTGACACTGTGCGAAAAAAACGACATTTTCATTTTTAATTATTGATGAGTAAGAACATTATTTTTGCTTTGAATTTTCTTCATGGAGAAAGTGATTTATTCAACATGTTTATTCAACGTTTGTTTTAGAATTCATTGATTTCAATTTTTATTTCATTTACAGAGGTGGCTTGAGATATAAGCTTTAATTTGTTGCGTGACCACGCTTGTAATTCAAAACACTCGTTTCTCAAATCAGTTTTCCCCAGTGACACGAATTGAAATGCCGGTAATCCGTTCCAGCCTTCACCTAAAAAACAAAAAACAAATTTTGTAATGTGTATTTTAATGACAAATAGCACCTTATAATATTGTCCTTTTATTCATATATAGATACTAATATTGTTCTTTCTAAAAACACATTAATTATGTCTTAAAGCCATTGAAGAATGAAATTGTTCTTCAGTTGACATTGAGCTGCTCCTTCTGGCGCGTGGACCTTGGCCACCAGGGGCCAGTAATTTATGCTAGCACATAGGGATGTATGCTACCGCACACAGAGGCATTGTCACAACTCCATAGCGGCCATTAATATTTTCCTCATTCTCCGCAGAGGATAAAACATATATGCCTCTGAATTATTGTTTTATTGTCTGTCTACACGTTTTGCCTCACAGTTAGTGTTCAAGTATCGTTCACTTACGCCACATAGATGCTACATACACGCTATTCATTAGCCTTGCTGTGGTGTTTCCCATTATGCATTAGCATCAAGCTAGCGCACTTAAAGACTAAATTATTGGCTTCTTTTAAATAGATGGTGTAATTCACTTTTTTATATGTGTGTATAGTTCGACAGTGAAGTTTTTTTTTTGTAAGAACCACAAATGTACACACGCAAGTCAAAAAATCGGGCCAACGACGGCTCGTATCGCCTTAGCTCACAAGTTGAGTCACTCGTATCTCAAGGCACTGCTGTATTTGTTTTTACCCATTTGTTTCAGTTTTGTTTTATTCTGTGTCTTTATTTATTTGTAATTGTATGAATTTCAAACGTCTTGTGTGTGGAAAAAATCACCCCCCCCCCTCATTTTTATTTGTGCTGTATGTCCACCTTCCAGAGTCCAGTGAGAGTGCGTGTGGATAATATTTATGTGAGGCACAGTAATTTGATGTTAGAGGTTGGTACTTCTGCGTTGGCGCGATTGACGGCCGCCAATCAGAGGCTGCGGCGTTACTTGTGTGCTTTCCCCCAACCCCGCCCCTCCCCCGACGCCGCGGCGGCTTTTTCGGCGCGCTCGATTTGCGCCGGGCTTGCACCGCTGCCCTCTCTCGGCCGCACACCCGGGGGCTCTCGTCGGCATGTTCGCCGTCGCCGAACATGTTTGCGTCGCGGGGCGGGGGGGGGCGCGACGGTCCGACGTTCGCGCGGCGGCCATTTCGGACAGCTCCGCCTGAAGACGCGCGGCAGAAAGCGCAAAGCGGTTGCTTACGTGACAGTTTCAAACGGGATTTGCCGACGTTGTCATCTGACGGGCAAAAAGTTGTTTTTGCAGATTCGACGGCAAATTGCCGTCTCCCACGGGGACTGAAAAATAATGTAATAATATAATGTGGATATTCGGATTAAGTAAATGCACGATGTAAAAATGCCCCAAAATTTGAGTTTAGAGCAAGGGTGTCAAACTCTAGGCCCGGGGGCCACATCCGTCTCGCCAAATGATTTCATGCGGCCCGCAAAGGTAAATCACCACGGTTCCAAAATTCCAAATTGTCATATATCATAAATGATAACCTTGAAATGTTGTCTTTGAGATGTCTTTTTGTGAATATGATGATGCGATTAAAGATTTTGAAGGTTTCTGAGGAAAACCGTAACTAGCTTGTGCCCCGCGACAAAAATGAGTTTGACGCCCCTGGTATAGAGTATACTCGTGTATCGTTCCTGTACCTGAAAAATGGACTCCGGTACAGCAACTGCTGCGCTCTTTCGTTCCTTCAACGGGCGAGTTGTCACAATGGCCGCTTTGTGAAACGTGCATGCGGAATGCGCTTCCGAGGTCGTCGTCGTCTGCATTGATTTATGAGTTGAAAGTTATGATGACTGCCGCCTGCCTAACCCTACTAACGCTGCCTCAGTAACCCCACCCCCCCTGCCCATGCAAACCCCACCACCCCCCCACCCCCCACAAGGAAACCCCCCTCATCCTGTTCTTTGATGACTGTCGAGTTATTTGTGGTTTGCTAACCAACTAAAACGACCGGAAGTTTGTTGTCCATCTTGGGCAACTCGGAGGTGATAGCGATGGCCGACGTGGCAGATAAAAGTAGCGCTTGATTGACAAAGCCACGCAATCCTGAATTGGAGAACGCACCTACATAAACACTCGCCACCTTTTACGATAAGAAGTTCGAGGGGGGAAAAAAATTTTTTTCAAAACGGTCCAAAAGTATCACAGAAACCGGTTTGCAAAATGTCCCTATTTGAGGTCATAAATGATCGAAGATAAAAAAAAAAAAAAAAAAATGCCAATTTCTCTGGTGTACATTTCATGTTTACCACCTTTATTTTGAAAAATAGACAATTAATTTAGCATTTTATTTTCTGGGAAAAAAAATTATTTCATAAGAAAAAATAAATGAACGAATGAACAAAATTAAAAAAAAAATCAATAGGTATGACATTTAAAATTACAAAAAGTGTTTTTCATTTTTTATAAAAATTCTGAAAATATTAAAATAAAACATGGAAAACTAATGAAAAATAGAAGCCGCAACATTTAACATTTAAAATCTAATTCTCTTGGCGTTTCTGAGTTTTTCATTCTGGTTATGTAAACAAAACATCAATTAGAAATTAAAATGAAAATAATTGAAAAAAGTAAAGGGCGGCACGGTGGGCTCAGCTGAAAAGCGTTGGCCTCACAGTCCTGAGGTCCTGAGTTCAATCCCGGCCCCGCCAGTGTGGAGTTTGCACGGTCTCCCCGTGCCTGCGTGGCTTTTCTCCGGGCACTCCGCTTTCCTCCCAAAAACATGCAACATTAATGGGAGACTCTAAATTGCCCCGAGGTGTGACCGTTTTTCTCGATGTGCCCTGCGATTGGCTGGCGACCAGTTCAGGGTGTACCCCGCCCCCTGCCCGTTGACACCTGGGATAGGCTCCGGCACTCCTGCGACCCTTGCGAGGATAAGCGGCTAAGAAAATGGATGGATGGAAAAAAGCAACCAATTAAAAAACTGTGAGCTGTGACATGCGGTCTCAGAAGTGGCGATCAACCAATCCAGAGGAGCAAAACCGATCCACTATCACCTCCTTGTTGTTCGCGTCCCCAGAGCAAGAAAAGCGCATGTAACAAATGTACCGAGATGGCGGACGCCCTGATTTCACTGGCGCAATGGCCGCTGCGCCAGCCAATCGCCGGTGAAATACGGCGTCCGTCTGGACAGCCTCATGTTCCTGTGACCAAATGTTCTCCCCCACCCCCACCACCCCTTCCCTCTCTCCCCACCTCCGAACCTTAACCTCCTCCCTCCCCCCCAATCCCTTGCCATCCCATCAGGACCACGATAAGACCCAAGATGAAGTTCTGAAACACCAGGCTAGCGTTAGCGAGCTCAAGCGCTCTTTTATGGAGGCGCCGCCGGCCTCGCCGCCGCAGCCCAACCTG
The DNA here is from genome assembly GCF_019802595.1 of Syngnathoides biaculeatus. Taxonomy (NCBI): domain Eukaryota; kingdom Metazoa; phylum Chordata; class Actinopteri; order Syngnathiformes; family Syngnathidae; genus Syngnathoides; species Syngnathoides biaculeatus. The sequence continues at coordinate 8,007,162 of NC_084662.1, read as the reverse complement.
TGGGAGAAGCGCCTCAGCTCGTCTCCCGCCGCCGCCACGCGCGCTCAGCGGCCCGCTGCGGTACGTCCCGCACAGCCGCCTCGGCGCGCCACCTTCTCTTCACCGCTTTGTGCGCGGTCTTCTTCTTCTTCTTCCATCCTTTCTTCTCCAGCTGCATCAGCTGACATTTTCTCAGCACTGAGGCAGGATTTAGTTCAGACTCTGTTGCACTTTTTCAACCGTGAAGGAGCCGAATTCTCGCGGCTTAGCAGAAAAAAAGTTGAGACACTGCTCACAAAAACTTAAGGATGTCGATTTTATTTTCGCGTGAAGCAGAATTTTTTTTTTTTAAATTCAAAAACGGGACAATATTTGAATTTGACAGTTCAGAAAATGCACAAAGAAATCATGATTCTTCCTTCATTTCATTGAACCTTTCCTAAACTTTTCTCTGCACATTTTCGAAGTCTCACCAATTGAATGACACCAATTCCGACTTTTCTTATGAGCCAGGGATTTGCTGCCATCTTGTGGCACCACAGGACATGAAAGGACAAGCACAAGCGATAGAGTAAAGCCCCTCGGTTCTCGAACGTCCCCGTTTTTGAACAAATTTGTTTTTTTTTTTTCTTCTGTGTTTGAATGAAAATCGGAACTCGAACGCCCCCGACAAAACCCGAAATAACATTGCGCACAGCTCGACCAGCTGACCCACGACGCGGTTTGTTGTGACTTCCCACGCTGCCGAATAAACATCGCGTGTGGCGCAACCGGCGCACTTATAGTTATCGTGTATAACGCAGACGTGTCCCGGTAGTGACTGTTGTTTTTCTTCTTATCGAGGACTACCGTATTAACCCCCAATCATGGCTCCAAAGAAGGCAAGTTGCGTCTTTAAAGTTATTCTGCACTTTTGTTGATAACAAAGGTTTAGAAGGCTGGGGCCCGAGAAGCTACAGATACGGCAATGCACTCCCAGCCTAGCGTAATAAAGCATATATTTTCAGCAAAAAAACAAATGTATTTATCAAAATATTTTATTATATAAAGTATTTAAACTATACATGTATTTCTACTATACAGTTTATTATCAGGAAAAGCTAAAGAAAATGCTTTAAAAAGCCCAAATCTTTAGGCTTGGAACCCATTATTTCTTTTTCCATTCATTGTAATGGGAAACACCGATCCGGTTTTCGAACCGCGTTTTGGAACGGGATTGTGCTCGAGAACCGAGGCATCACCGTTGTTGAATTTGTGGATAGCAAATCGGGAATAGACGGACGGTGGCAGTCGTGGAAATGGATTGCACCTTATTCCGCTTTTTCCCCCACACTCGCATGTCGGTGGAGCTGCGTCGACGGCCGTCAAACGGGCGATGTGATGCCGCCCGAAAGTCCGCGCGTGCGATTGACGTGCGCGGCGGCTCCCTGTGTGTGTGTGACGCAGGTGCCCGAGAAAGAAGAAGAAGCAGCGGCGGCGGCGGCTGAAAACTGCGACGCCAAAGAAGTCAGCAAGGTGCTCTAACCTTCACGCCGTTTCTTTTCCCATCCAGTGCGGCTTCCCACCTGCACGGCGTCCATCCGAATGTCCCGTCTTTTGTGTCCACGGCGGAACAAATGATCTGTTTCCCTGCTTTTACGTTCAATGATCATATTTTGCTTTTTTTTTGTTTTGTTTTGTTTTTGTCTCCCATGCTGCGTATGTGTGTGCGCACCCCATTTTGCGCGTGCATGTTTGTACACCACGTGTACGCCCGTGTGTGTTTGCGTGCGTGCGTTTAGACGACGGAAGTTGAAATTGAAGAAACGGTCGTGGTGCGAGAGATTTCCGCCAAAGCCGTCGTCCCGGAGGTGCCCGGGCAGGAAGCGGAAGAGGGGGCGGGGCTCGCGCAGAAGAAGAAGAAGATGAAGCAGCGGGACAGCGTTTCGTCGGAGAGCGAAAGCGACGAGGAGGCGGAATATCAGCCCAACGTCCCCGTGTCCATCTCGCGCACTCAAATCCCAGAGGAAGAAGAGGAGCAGGAGAAGCCGCCGGAGGAGGAAGTTAGCCCGCCCGCGCGCTCCGAAAATCAGGCGGACGAGAAGAAAGAAGCAGAAGAACCCACGGCGACGCCCGGCGACGCCCCCAACGGACCGGCCCAGCGCCAAGAGGCTGACGCCCGGCCGCTCGCTCCCCCGCACCAAGACCACGCCCCCAAAGTGAACGGCGAGGCCGCGGCGGTGGACACGCGTCCGCAGGTTATTTGTTGCTCTCAGGTAAAGTCTTGAGACCGCCACCCGCCGAGGCTTTCCCGGCTCGCCGACCTCCCACCCGCGTCCCACCGACAACGCGCTCGCTTCCTTCCCGCTTCCCGCCGGTTGTTGCCCTCCGTCGTTGCTCTTTAGGCCCCCGTGCGCATTCTCACGACCAACTTTTCCCAGAAGCTTTATCTTCATTTGACGTGTCAGAGCCGGAACAGACAGCGGTCCACGCGGCCTGTGCCGCTCACATAGAACCACGCAGAAAAGAAGGGCAACTATGATTTTTTTTAACAAAGACTACGGACTATATAGGAGGAATATTGCCGCAAATTCGCACCTTCACGCATTCAGATGCAGTCGCGCCATTTCCAACTACAGGGTGGGAGATGCAAAATCGTCTCCGTTATTGCATCTTGTCACGCGCTCGTCGTCAAGAAATTGGAGACCATCACATAACATCACTTTTAGGACTCGCTTACAACGTCCTCCACGTACGAGGACGAGTGTGCTCCGCTGCAAGATGTTTGTCACTCCCAGAACTGATAAATCAAACGAGAGGGAATGAAAAATTTCATTTGATTTGAACACCGATCATATACGAATAAAGATAATGTGATCAGTGCAGACATATACAGTGAATAATCAGTTCTCGAACGTCTGCGTTCTCGGTTTTCGAACGGAAATTTAGAATTTTTTGGGGTTTTGTTTCCGAACAAAAATCGGTACTCGAACGCCTGCGACAAAACCCGGAAATGACGTTGCAAATAACAACATTGTTATTGTGAATAACGCAGCCTCTGTACGCAAACGTGGGAAATGTCGATTCGGTTTTTGAGCAAAACGGTCCTCGAACCGCCTTCTGGAACGGATTGTGGTCCAGAACCGAGGTTGTAGTCTATTGTTAAACACCACAGCCAGGCTAATGGGAAATAGCAACCATGTTACAGTAATTAAAAACCTACAATCAACTGCTAATTTAAGATACACAAAAGAATAGTACAATACTAAAAAAACTCATTAAAAACGCTTTGAATGGATTTAAACACACGTAAACTTCTTAAAGAGTGCAGTTTTCACACTCCCGCTTGCACTGTTTTCTTAAAAGAGGCCAAGCGTGCGTGCTTCCAGACGTTTGCATTTTCAATTGTAACACTAACACGTACAATGAAGGTCAGTTGTATTTATACATGGTAGATTTCAAGAGTCACTGATAGCGTAGTGGTACAGTGATGGTGTCGATAATCGTCCCTGTGACTGACTGGCGACCGGTTCGGGGCGTAGTCCGCCTCTCGCCCGAAGCTAGCTGGGATAGCCTCCAGCTTTCCCGTGACCTTTGTGAGGATATGCGGCTTGGATAGTGACACGACATTGTATATTTCAAGCCCAAACTTGGATCATTCCGTCTAATGAAAGCAACATAAAATGAGAACGACATAGCGAACGTAAGCGAGCACCCGTGTTACGGCAGTTGTAGTACAGTACTGCTACTTAACCGCAGCATCACGAGAATGTACCACATAGCGGGCGACTTCTACACGATCAGCGTGGCGCTTCTGTTTCTGCTCTGACGCTTTCCACACAAGTGGAGATTTTCGGGTTCCAGGCGGCGCAAAAGCGGGCTGACGCGTGCGCCGCGTTCACCGGCCGCTGTGCTTTTTGTGTGTTGTGACGTGATGTCGAGCGGGGCAGCGCATGATGCTTCTTTTTCGGCGTGAATCTGTGCGCCGGCGCCGCCGTGCGTGCGGAGTCGATGGTCAGTTGGGATGTCGGCTGAGCGACGTCTTTGCATGTTGACGCTTGCCCTTGGTGTGTTGTCGTTTTATTTTTCGTTTTGTTTTCCTCTCCAGTTTGTAGCATCGCATGTCAACGCCAAAGATTTTGCCGCTTGTGTTTGATGCCGTTGGCTCGCCGCGGAGCCGGCCCACGTCCGCGACAGGCAACATTTCCGCTTCCTGCAGATATTGATAATTGATCACGCATCGTTGAATTTGCCAAGTGGTCCTCAGCTGGCGTCGCGTTGGTTTATGTCTTGGGCCGGCTCTGGTTTGCCGCGTTTGTGGGTCGCGTGGTGTTTGTGTGTGTTGTACATGTGGACTGTATTTGTGTATCGGGGAGTCACTTCCCTTTCAACGCTGCTATCAGAGAAACTGGCAACTTTGTCGGAAGTTAACACAAACTAAAACAACTAACGCATAAATCTACGGTGGGACCTCCAAAGTGGAATTTCAACATGCGCCATTTAGCGTCACACAGCGCTAGGCCGTGTATTTTGCCACCTGGGCCTTCAGAATCCATATTTATTGAATATCACGGCGAGAGAAAAAATACATCGTCCATGAAAAGTGGTGATTATTCATTGTATTCATCTGTTGCTTGTCAAGGTTTCGCTCTGACCAACCATTGAGAGGACAGAAAAATGCCGAGGTCGTCAGGGGGAAGAATCTGAAACGCGATTGGTTAAAAAAAAAAAATCAACCCCATGGTTGATATAGTTTAAGTCCGAAGACGTGGCAGGAAAGACTGGATAGCGCTAACACGTCGAGCGGTATGTCGATTGGTTGAAGCCAGTTGGCCGCCATCTTGCTACTCCCAAAACGTGTTGAGGACATGGTTTACGGGTTGGATTATGACGGGGTTTTTCCTCAAAGTTTGGCATGTACAATTCAAACTGGTCGTGCGAACTTGACATTTTTTCAGTTCTGCTAACATGAAGGATTTTGAACTTGACTAAAAGAGGCTAAGTGCAAAGGAAAGAAATATAACAACCTGACGAGCAAGAAACCTTGCATATTACCGAGGGCCCGATTTCCACGTCGTTAACTTTTCCCAAAACACGCTATGAAGCACTATCATCATAAAAACATGACATTTTAGTTCGACATATTTGGGGAAATGAGGACTTGCGATGGTAAAATACACGCTCAACGGATTGTTCATTTATTGTCTCTGCGATGTCCTATTTCAGACAGAAAATTTCAACTTGTTTCCTCGCATTCGAAAATCAAATTTGCAGAGATGAGTTTAATGAAATTCATCAAAAACTTCACACAAAATGTGTTTTCTTGCTTATCCACTGATGAAGTTTGGGAAGATATAAAACCGTCGGCCTATAAAGGTGAAGCAGAACGTGAACAGTGAACAACAACAACCGTAAGCAAAACTTTGTTCAAGTGAATTAAAGTAATCAGAAAATGTAAAAAAAAAAAAAAAAACCTTTACAAACAAACATTGACAGCGTCAAAGTAAATCTTTCCAACTTACCTGTCGAATGTATTCTCACAGCCACGAAACTGGCAATTAAGGCACTGGTCGGCATGGTTGTTTTGGGAGTATCAAGATGGCGGACGGCGACTTTAATTTTGGTGGCCAATGAGAACATCCAGTCTTTTTTTTTTATGGATCAGTGGGCAGCACGTAGATCCTGAAATCTGATAGTTCAGCGGTTCTCTTAACAAAGCCTTGCTGAACATATTGAACAGGAAGTGCGACCCCCCCCCCCCTCCCAAAAGACCATTTGTCCTTGCTAACACGCTGACATTTATTAACCCTCCTTCCCGTCTCTTGTGTCGTCCCTCGACCAGCCGCCGGTGGTAAAGACAGAAATGGTGACAATTTCGGACACGTTCGCGGCACAGAAGACCGAGATCGCGACCAAGGAAGTTCCCATCGTGCACACGGAAACCAAGACCATCACATACGAGGCCGCACAGGTGCACGTTCGCAGGCGCATCGTCGGCTCGCGTCCATCTTGGGACGCTCGAGCGCGCATACGACGCAGACTCGTTCCGCTCGCTCCGGAATCATTACGATTTGAAATCGGATCTCACTCCCGATTGTGTTTCGTTCCAGCTGGACGGAAGCGGGGACGGCGAGCCGGGAGTTCTGATGACCGCTCAGACAATCACCTCGGAATCTCTGTGCACCACCACCACCACGCACATCACCAAGGTCGGCACTCGCGTCGCACATTTTGAAATGAGAAAGGAACCCCGTCGCCGTTTGGGTTTTTTTTTTACACGCGCTTGCGCGATGCCGTCGCCGCAGACCCTGAAGGGCGGCCTGTCGGAGACCCGGATCGAGAAGCGCATCGTCATCACCGGCGACTGCGACATCGACCACGACGAGGTCAGTCTTTTCACCCCGTAAATCAGGGGTGGCAAAATCATTTTTTTGTCGCGGGCCACGTCGTAGTTACGATTTCCCTCAGAGGTCTGTTATGAAAATCTTTCGCCACATCATATTTATTTTCTGAACTAGTTTTGGAATCAGAAATCAAGTTTAATGTTTTTTTTTTTCAACTATTGTTCATGTCTGCAAACACAAAAATGCTCACAGTATTTCAACTTTATCATTTATGATATTTTATCACAAAAATCATGGAAGTCGATGTACATGATTTGCCTTTGCGGGCCACGTAAAATCACGCGGCGGGCCGGATCTGTCCCCCGGGCTTTGAGTTTGACACCTGTTCCCGTAAATTAAAACAAATTTAAAGTGCTCGGAAAACAAAAGATTTATGCGGTTGCGAGACTCGAAAAATTTAAAAGAAGAAAAAAAAAAAAGACGCTTCGCACGTCATCGCTCGGTCGTTTTCTGTCATTCCGTCTTCATATTCACTTGCGCTACGACCGCAGTTGTGTGCAGTTTTTACGCAAAAGTGGCTGTTCGTATAAAATGGTGGATTCCATCCACTTTCTCAGCCGCTTATCCTCACAAGGGTCGCGGGGAGTACTGGGGCTTATCCCATCTGTCAATGGGCAGGAGGCGGGGTTGTAACAAAATAATATTATTTAACCATCAAAGGCCCTTACTCAGCCCTTTTATTTTTGTAGTTTGAGGTGTCACAAAGGCAAAAACGATTCGCCTCAAATTCTCGTTTGCGCTTGACATTTGTTTACACTCGAAGCTCGTTTTCAGCGCTTCTGCGTTTGGGTAAAATTGTCCGACTGCGGATTACTGAAGAACGGCAAAAATGTAGAAACCAACATTTTGGGGTAAATCCAGTGAGAGAAGAGAGTCGACTCTTTGGTGTGTTCAGCGGAAGTCTGCGTCGAAAGCGGGTTGGGTCAAAAATGTTTTTCTGGGGTCTCGTTTCCCCGATCGTGGGTGGTTCTGGGCCATGTGTTCCCCGCAATAGCCAAAACTGCTCGTGGCCTGCCTTGCACCGTCTGTAGTTTAGCTGTGACCGCCATCATTTGCGTAAATACGGTCGACTGTGATCTGCATGGATACCTCCCCCCTCCCCTGCTGCTGCTTTTTTGTTTTTCCTTTAAGAAATGTAAGGTGTCTTACATTTCATCATATTCCGTTAAGCACGCATAATTTGCGTTAATTTATTTTGAAATGTCATCCCAGCTGATGTCCACGCTGTCCGTTTTCCAAGTCAAATTAGCAGCGATGGCACATCCGTGTCATTTTATTTTTACATTTTTTGTCTCATCTTCTTCCCCCACCCCCTTTCCATTTTGTCTCGCCCCCCCCCCCCCCCCCCCCGCTCGGCGCTCACCGCTCACCGCCGCGCCCTTGTGGCGGCGCCGCGTTACGGCAGGCTCTGGCCCAGGCCATCAAGGAGGCCAAAGAGCAACATCCCGACATGTCGGTCACCCGAGTTGTGGTCCATAAAGAGACCGAGCTGGCCGAAGAGGAGGATTGACCCCGCGCAGGTATTGAGTCGTAATACTCGAAAGAATCAAATTTTTGTTAGCATCGTTACAAGATCCCGGAAAACGTAGATGATAAAAGGAGGGCCAAAACTAGCTATACACTTTTTTTTTTTTTTTTCATTGTCAAGCATCCAGACTATTTTTTTCCTGGCATTTTCCCTCCCTGACCTCCTTTTCTTCCCTCCAGCCTGCTTTTTGTTTTCCATCTTTCCTCTCTTGGAAACTTGCTTTCCGGCTTCCTTCCTTCCCGCTTTCCAAATCCGCGTTTCGTGTTCTTGAATGGAATATTTTGCCCATTATTTATGACGCCTTGAGTTGATTTGAAGAGTGTAAAGCTACTTTTGGCCCAAATTGTTGTGTTAAATAAAAGGTGAGCAAGGTCAAGGGTGATTCTTGATTAGTCGTGAACAGGAAGTTAAAAAAATAAAAATAAAATAAGATTACAGGACATCCTTCATATATTCATTAATTCATTCATTTTCCGTACAACTTTGTGTTTACATTTTTCATTGCCGTCTTTTGTACATGTCGCCTCAAAGTTTTATTTTTTTAAAATTTACGTCACTATTCTATTCACTGTAATTACGACTTTACTACTGCTTTAGCGTTGTTAGCATAGCATCTCCCAATATTTATCGAGCCAATGAACACATTTTACATGAGACATATCTCCCCAAATGACATACATTATACTGAAATAATGACCTTGTCTCAAATGGACTTATGACTCAAAAGCGTCTAGTTTAGCACAAAGCTAACTGCCAATGTTTTCCAGTGAACTTCCAGCCTATTTGTTGTTATTTAGGCTAGCAGGCTAATTGCTAGCACTGACGAGGCTCATGTGTAACTACTTTGCTTGTGTTAAATAATTAAACTACTGACCGAAAACGGTCATTTATGTGACATGGTTTTCACGATTGCGTACATGCTAGTTGCACAGTTTCATTTTAAGTGATTTACTGCCACCCTGTGGCATCTGTTGGGAATTACAATCCCATTTATGCGGAGGGGGATGTCAATTATTCACCATACATTTTTTCAAAGCTGTTTTTGACTAATACATTTTTGTTGTTGTTCGGATGTTGTCTAAAAATGGGTCGAGTGGAAAACGTTGGTCCCAGGGTGACGATATTTCAAAGCCTCTGAACCCCCCCCCCCCCCATTCTTACATGCAGAGCTGAAGGAGCGTCTGGGGATGTCGTGACCTGTGACCTGTGCGTCTTTGACCTTGACTGACTGAAGAGGCGCCAGAAGAAAACCAACTCCAAGTCCACCCCCCCCAAAAAAAAAAATAATCAAGAAAATAACAACACACACACACACACACACACTGAGGGAGCAAAACAACCACAGTTAGCTTAACATATGTAGCGTGTTTTTACTTCTTTTTGTTGTTTTTTTCCATAGTGCTTTTTTTTTCTTTGTCAAAAAAGAGACAACAAAGAGGGGGCGCACTGATAAGCAACCAAGATTAAATATGATGATAATCATCATTCATAAAACTAGACACTGAAGTGTTGCACTATGGGAAAACTTTTATATTGGTGTGTTTCCCCTTTAGTGCAGGGGTGGGGAAGCTATTTAACTTTAAAAAACTAATAAAACCTCATAGGAATTGTGTATAAAAATAGCCCTATATGCTCATAATATATCATAATTCCCCCCTCAAAAAAAAAAAGTTCTCCACCCCTGCGCTAATTGTGATAACAGATCAGCTCCTTCCCTCGCACCAATAAATGTAAACATAATTCACCATTTTACATAAAAAAAAAACTCACATACTAATGGTACAAACAAGTTGACATTTTTTTCCAAGTTCCTTCTGATTTTCATTCCTCGCATTTAAAAAGAAAAAGCATACACTTGATGGAAAAAAAAAAAAAAAGCTCTCAGCTTGTTGTTGTTCTTGTACGAAACCTAAACGAGTTGAAGCTAAAAACACGTTTTTTGCGCAGATGACGGTGAAAAGAAGGCGATAGCACAAAAGTAGCCACAGCCGGTCGCGTTCTCGGCGAGGGAGTGCGGTTCATAATTGGGAGATTTTTATTTTTAATGTGAAACCACACGATGGAGATTTGGGAGCGTACACGTGACGCACACAATCAGCGCTCGGTACTGTTTTAACTAGGTTAGGCTCGTTTTTTAAGATGGCTACGGACAGATTCCGCAGTTTTCCGTTGTCACGCCAGTAGTTCAGAAAGGTTGCTTTTTCGGGATGGCTGTGAATGCAGCACAAAATTTTGGACAAAGATCAGATTAAGATGCCCCACATGACACGAGTACAATAAATGATTTAAAAGATTTAAAAAAAAAAATTCCACCTGCCTGACTTGACTCGAAACAAGTTTTTTTTTTTTTATTGGATATGTTCAAATGTAAACACTTTTAAACATAAAATTCTCTAAAATGCCGAATATTTAGAATCCACAGTTTATCTTTTAATTTCTACAAAGTGTATGTACGACAATGGAGTCTTATTAAAAACACTGGTCTTAATTAACTGCAATATTTTGCGATGACATTCCACCGTAGGAAGAAGCCGGTAAATATTGAATTTCCGCTTCTCATTCTTGTTTTTTTTTTTTTTTTAAATGCATATTATGTCACAACTATATTTGTAGTTTTACTCTGCCTACATTTGATTTTGTGTGAAACTGTGGTCCATTTTTTTTTCAATTTCATATTTGTAAAGCGGAGGTGCGACATTGAACACCACAAAAAAAGAAAATGAGGCTGCAGTATAAAAGGAGCAGTGGGGCTGCAAATTCAATTCCTGGGGATTTTGCTTGTGTTTACCAAGATTCCTGAAACCAAGGCAGCTGTGCAAAGTCACTCAAAAAAAAAAAAAAAATCATTATTTAAACCTGTACTAAAAAAAAAAAAAAAGTCATTATTGGTTTAAAACAGCATCTTTTATATTTTCTACAAAACCTCACGAGAAAAACAAACAAAAAAATAAAAAAGGATTTGGGGAGTCAACAAGCAGCCCCGCTGCTCCCCCGATAGTCGACTTTCTTCCGTTTTAGCCACTTCGTTGTCCCGCATTTCACCTCCAAACTGACACACACACAAAGCAAGTTCCTGTGTAACGGTTGAAATAAAGGTTTGTAATACTCTCTCTTTGGTCTTTTCCATTTTTTTTTTTTTTTTTTTGCTGTTTTTACTCCCCTTTCTTGTCAGCTGTACGCACGCGCACCTGTGTTCCTCTTCCTCGGGCGTGCACTGCGGCGGTCCGGCCTGTAGGTGGCGCGCCGCTCATAAGAAAACTCGGTCAGCTCGGCTTCAACTGAACGGAGTGACAATATTCGATTATATTATTGTCTATACATTTACTGAATATGTCAGGGATTTTTTTTTTATTCACTGGCCCTCAAAGAGCGCAGCATTATTAATGTAAAAACGTACATTTTTTTTAATTGAAGGGATTTAAGATTACAATGACATCATGCACCTGAATTAAAAAAAAAAAAAGTATCACAATATTTGTGATTTATCCCGCACGAGCTTTTCATTTGCTAACAGGTCGTCGTTTATGGTTTGAACAAACATGGCGGCCGGTTTGGTGCGTGACGTCATCGAAAGGCGACGCTAATCAGCTGCAGCTTAACTCATCAGCCGAGCAAAACAAAACGTAAGTATCTAAACACGCAAAAGTTGCTCATTATCTCGTCATCAATGTAATTTCCGACTAAAGAGCTTTAGGTCCAGAATTTCAATTCAACTTTGAACCCTGAAACAAGTGAGCTGTAATGAAATGAGTTTAAAAAAAACCCACAACTTTTCATAACAAACATCACATCCTTATTCCCCCCTTCAATTTAATGTTATTTTTTTAATATCGTGTACTGTGACGTTCTTCCACGCTCACCCAGGTTGAGCTCCCAGCGGAGGTAGACCACCAGTTGCGACAAGAGAACGCCGACGGACAGGAAGAGGAGCAGGCCCAAGGGCCACAGCGCTGGCAAGATGGCCGGCTCACCGTGGGTCTGCCTGAGAAGCGGCGCCAGCCCGGCCCAGGGCCCGCTCAGGACCTCCATGTCGCTCCTGAAGCATACAAACACGCGTGGACACGTCAGGTGAAATCGCTTTCCGCCAGGCCCAATTGCACATTTGTCCGCATTCGTCACCATCATTTACGAAATGTCATTTTTGAACGTTGTTGGAAATATGTTTGCTAACTATTGATCATTTCGTACGATCATCGTAAGTGATACGAAAAATGAGGCGATCCAAAAAGGCACCGAGACGTGGCGCAACATCGCAGAGCAGTTAGTTCCGGTCCGGAGTCTGCACTTCATTTAAAAAAAAAAAAAAAGACATTAAAGCGGACAACCACAATTCCGAATTATGGTTTAGAAGAACTGCTGGTCTAAACAAAGCCAATGAGAAAGGCTGAAAATCAAAATGTGATTTTTACCAGGATTCATTTGTATTATTACAAGATTAAACAAACTGAATATCTATGGTGGAATATCGATTATGCTCTAAGACATGTTTGCATTTGGGATTGGAATTTTTGAACTCACACTTCACCTTTAGTCTTCTTGCAGTATTTGTCGAAAATAGCGCAACCGTTTATTTCAGCGAGTCACAAAACGGGCCCTCCTCGGTTCCTTTCACTGGCCGAACTGATCATAGATCGTTTTCCTGGTCCTCGGGAGCCGGAATTTCCAGTGCAGTTGAAAAACGGAGTCAAAAGTCTGGCGAGGACGCTGACGACGGCCGAAATTCCACGAGGTGTCATTCCGGTGGACGTCCCCCCCGCCCTTGTTCTTTCGCTTTTGAGTCCGGTTCTGATCCTCTCGCTCGCGCTCAAATTCTCTTTCTGTTGTTGTTGTTGATGAAATGACGATGACGATGATGTGAACTTTGTTCTTTTGCACCCTTGTGATTGCTAAGCAGATTAGTTCAGCGGGCTCGTGTGCGTGTGTGTGTGTGTGTTTCTGAACTAACCACAAAGGTCATTTTTCGTCACAACGTTTAAATACTTTTTTTTTTTTTTTTTTTTGCCCGTCCTACGTCGAACAAACTGACTGCGCTGTTCGTTTGGACTTTGGAGTTCCTGGAAGTATTTGCAAAGGCGAGAGGCCGCGTATTAAAAGCGTCGGCGCACTTGAGTCAGACGTCGAAGGCCGAACCCGCAAATGTGTGCGAGCGCTCACGTTTACGGAGGCGTCGTCCGCGAAACGCAGCACAGTTCTGGTTCGGAATTCTTTCGGGATTTTTCCCGGGATAAGGGACGAGGGTCCTTTAGTCCTCAGCTTCTCTTCCGTTTTGCACATGACGGAGCCGCCGGGACACTTTGACAGTTTTCACGAGTAGCGCGCAGCAACCAGGAAGCGGTCAAGTTCTGAATTGACTCCAAATAGGGTTTGGGCCAATCGCAGTTAGGCTTTCTTAGTCACGTGACGTCACATAATAAGAAAGCGTAACTGGATTGGCTGACCTGAAGTAACCCTTGCGTGGTGGCACAGACAGTGAATTTTAGACAGCGAATTGTAGCAACTATTGAAGATGTGATCACGTTACATTTCAAGTTCAAATCCTGGTGGCGCTAATTTACTTTCATAATAATTGTAATGAAAAAAATAACGTCAGTGTACTTGGTGAAGCAGCATGCGGTTCAGTGCCTACCGAGTCGGGTGCCGTCCTGGACTCGCCGGGGCCGACAGCCAATTTCTCGCGCTCGCTTGGGTGATAAGCCATCAAAACACAATTTCAATTCATTTGCGTCGTTGATTGCGGGCCGTAAATCCCGCTTATCCCTAACGACTTTGGCGCCGAGACTTCAGCCTCCGCCTGATTAACACCTCGCTTTAATTACGTCGGTGCGCTCGACGCGCTCGCGCCAGCCGCTTCCGCCTGACTTTAGATTTTAATTATCTGCCTCCAGGATACTGTTCGCACCTGCGCTCAGTGATATCCTTTTTATTTATTTTTTTTTTCTATTAAAATTAAAAAAAAAAACAAAACATTGTTAAAAGGTATCCCTTGGAGAACTTTCCTTTCGCCTTCACTTCTTCATCCAGTTGTCATGGCAACCCCCCTGGCCTTGTTTGCATAAATTACGGCAGGTGTCGCCCTTGACGCTCGTTACCATGTCTACGATGCTTTTTTTTTTTTTTTTATTTGTGGGTGGGGGGCTTCTGGGGGGGGGCTTTTTAAACGGAGGATTGTGTTTCCTGCTTTGACGTAAGCGGCACGGCGTTTACCCGGCGGCGACCGTCAGTTTCGAGGCGTCGTGTCTCAAAAATGATTTTTATTATTATTTCATTTTATTTTTCTAGAAAACTGGACTTCCTGTGTAGGGCTTGCATGTTCTTGACAACTTATAGCTCAAATTCATGCTGGAATTTTTTAAATGATGATTTTAACATGAGACTAAGATAAATAAATATATATATATATATATATATATATTTCTATTATATGTATATAACAACACCCTGGCCTTTGAGCAGGGCTGTGCAGACGTTTTACATCCAGCATATACTTGTGATTATTGTCGTATGACCTGCGTGTGTACATGTTAGAACATATTCAATTTGATCATAAAATTGTTGTATATTTTGTGAAAGTGCTCGTTGCTTTGCCTGCACAAAATCTTGACAGCCAATCACGGCGTGATTTATCTCTTTGCCTCAAAAAGTGCTTTGATTTTCCTCCCTCTCGCTTGATGTTGTGTAGACGCCAGGTGGTAGTTATTACTATTTGTTTTGTTTTTTTGTGGGGAATTTTTTTTTTTTTTTTTTTTCCAGATCAGACGCAACAAGCGCAAGGCTGAGAAGCTCTTAAGTGTGCTGTGATCCAAGCTGGCACTAAAACGCAATCCCCTGCGTGGGCTTCACTCAAATGTGGAGGAAAACAGTTTGAAAGATTCTGAACAGAGTGGAAGGGAATTCTGATCATTTTCCAGCATTTGATGGTAGTACTGGACCTGTAACACAGGTGGCAAGAACAAGGCCATGACCGGGATGTGAAGTCTGAGGTAATTTTGCCGCACCCCTCCGGAACGAAGTCAACCCAGCAGTTCGGCGTCTTCGGCTGGAGTGTGAAATCTGCAACAGAGGTGGGGAAAAAAACCTGTGGAAGGAATCCCACAATGCCGGCAAGTTTATGCTGAGACTCTTTAGAATGTTTCAAGCCGGTTTTCTCGGACCACCGTGTGAAGTTGGGGGAGTTCATTCTGGATCTCAACGGGACGACGTTGACCCGGCAGTTTTCCCCCTTTCGGCGGTAGCCCCTCCGTGTGAGGGAATTCCGCAATGCAGCAATTTGCAAGACTTGAAAACAAAAAGGCAGTTTTCCACCTTTGGAGGTACAATCAGAACATTGACCGAGGTGGGTCGACCTCAGTCTGCATGGGAAGTCTGTAATCCCAGGACCAGAGATTACGGCAATTTTGTCGAATTACTGTTGGACAAAGTCGTCCTGGTCATTTCCCGCTTTTCGTTAGGTAGTATCGGAGCTCTAACCGAGGTGGGATGACACCCGTGTGGGAGGGAATGTCACAGTGCCAGAACCCAGCGTAAAGTCTGAGGCAATGTAGCTGGGACGAAGTCAGTCTGGCAGTTTAACGTCTTGGTCTCGATGCAAGAGAATTCGGCAATGCCGGGACCAGGATTTTAACTTTGAAGCCGTCTTTTTGGATCACTGTGGGATGATCGAAGCTCTGTCTTTCATCTTCAGAAATTGTTTTTGAGCCTTGAAAGAGGCGGGACAACACCCGTGTGAAAACCAGTTCCACAAAGCCAAGACCAGGACGGAACAGATGAGGCAATTTTGTCTGTTCTCTGCCAGATGACGTAGATCCGGCGGTTTTACATCTTTGGAGGGTCTTACGGCCATAGCCCCGAAACCTTCTACTCTGAAACAGTTTTTCCAGATATACGTCTTGGACAAAGTCAGCACATCAGTTCGAGGGTGCTCTGACGGGTCGCTTTCATAAGCACTCGCAGCGGAGGGCGGCAAGTTTTGCCGTGTCTTTTGTTTTCGGCTGCGACGCTGCAATTCTCGCGGGGACGCCGCGTGAAAGAGGTTGGCGTTAGCGCCACAGAAGGACGGCGAGTGGCGCCGCCGGGAGGCTCGACAGCGGGGTGAGAAAAGAGGGTGGGCGGACGCGTGAGACGCGACGAGGGAGACGACCGGTCGCCGGGCGAAAGAAAACCTAACGGGGGGGAAAAAAAAGAAAAACGTTTTGCCGCGATAGATTGCTGCTGTTAATTAATTTAGCGGCGAGGAGGAGACGAGAAGTGGCGGAAATGATGAATCCGTTGGTGGGCTTAGGCCTGAAAGAGATTGATTGACAGGCAGAGCAGCGACAGGATCAGTTGGGGCTCCTTCTAATTGGGTTGCAAGTCCAAAATCTGGATAGAAAACATGGAAAGCAGACCCCACCGGACCCCCAAGAGTTCCTTCGCTGCATTGGCCAGTCGACATCAACCGGTCGTGCGCTCAGTTGGATGGCGATCAAACCTGCAACTTAAGCTGCGGCAAGCCTGAAGACCACAGGTGTCAAACCTGAGGCCCAGGGGCCGCGCCCGGCCTGCCACTTCATTTTATGCGTCCCTTTCACAAAAATAATGACTAATGTTGGCGGCACGGTGGATCAGCCGGTAAAGCGTTGGCCTCACAGTTCTGAGGACCCGGGTTCAATCCCGGACCCGCCTATGTGGCATTTGCATGTTCTCCCCGTGTGCCTGCGCGGGTTTTTCTCCAGGCTTCGGTTTCCTCCCACATCCCAAAAACATGCAACATTGATTGGACACTCTAAATTGCCCCTAGGTGTGATTGTGATTGGTTGTTTGTCGCTGTGTGCCCTGCGATTGGCTGGCAACCAGTTCAGGGTGTACCCCGCCTCCTGCCCGTTGACAGCTGGGGTAGCCTCGTGAGGATAAGCGGCAAAGTAAATGGATGGATGGATAACTAATATTACCTCTAATAACAAATTTACAAAATGCTTTGAGAGGTCAAATGCAGACACAAAAATAGTAAAATGCCAAAATGATCATCTTGTAAAATCATGAAACTCACCCCACAGACTGAAATCCACAATGATTAAAAATTGAAAAACATGCAGATGAATCAACGGGGGGAGGGGGGGGCGCAACCATTGTTGAATCCATCAAGTTCCCCATCTTTGATTCAGTTTAAGACGATTTTAAAAAATGTCGCGAAAACACTCCAAGCGAGGAATATATCCGACGTCGAGGCCTTGAAGAATACCTTTTCGGTTGTCTGTAATCCTCCCGTCCGTGACCGGATTGTGAGAGGGTTTAGTCGAGAAGAGAGCGGAAGAAGTGAGAAAAGCAAGCGGGACGAGGACCGCTTAGCGGGGATCAAAGAGCTGAAGAAGAAGAAGAAGAAAGTGCAGCCAAGGACGCGGCGGAGTTGTGCGACAAAACGTCTTTGACAGCAAAATATCATTTTCTGTTTTTGTTATTAATGAACGTTGAACCTGAAAGTTCTTCAGCTCCCGTCCTTGCCGAACACCTTTACGCACGGGCGATGTCACAGCGCTTGATACTTCCTCAGATACTTCCCTGCGAAGTACCGGTATCGATATTGGAACGGATGTTACCAACCGATATTTTCCAGTTTTTAATTATTGTGCTTGTGCTGCAACAATCTCATGACTGACTGTTTCTAATCGTCTCACCTTTTCCCGTCACTAAATAAAGAAACTAGTATAGGAGGAAAGGATGCTTTCAAGCCGCTTGGGTGATTTTCCTGCCCTCCATCCATCGCACAATCGCACAATGGCGCCAACTTGTGCGCGTGTATAATTCATGCGACATCAGATCAAATATGCATCATTTTGACCAACGCAAAAAGCGATCGTTGTGACTCGGCACGAACAACTCCGAGAGAGGCACTCGGGGGTTGGAGTGCGCCTGTCCAACCCTATCGATTATTCTGCGGAGACGAAAAATCGGACGAGATGGGGCCCCGAGGTCGCGCCTTGCAGCGCCGCAGATTTAATTGGCTCGTTAAGGGGACGTGGGAGGCCTTCTGCCTGATTGGTTGAGTGGGCAGATGAAGCCTGCAGCCACTGGGAGTAGCCGAGATCCGGAGACACGCATACACCTTCGCTGGATCTCATGTCTTAATTGCAACATTCCTACGGTCGCTCCTCGATGCCGCAACCACAACCCCACCGGAGGCTGTTCTCACGCCGCCGTTATTAGCGAGCATCTCAAAACTCTTCAGCGCGCATCGGAAGCGACGATCGAGCTGCAGAAGCCCCCCCGGCGAAGGCCCGGGACACGCCGGAGAGACGAACGGGAACATCGCGGGGAAAAGCCGCACCCAGTGGTCCGCCGAGACCCGATTCTAGCCTTCCGCGCGCAGGTTTCTGTCCCCCGTGACCCGACTCTCGATGAGCCCAAATCAGCTATTTGTGAAACTCTTCCGCAATTTAACTTGACTTGATGCTAATTTAGCACAAAAGTCCTAATTAAGGTCATATCGACTTCTTCAGAATCTCACGAGGTAAAATCCGAGTTGACATGTGAAAAATTATACACGCAAACCGACGGCGCTGATCTGAAATGATCCGAATAACGTATTATTGCTTTATTGAGAGGCCTCTTTCTTCTCGCATGAAATGAGACCTTAGACTAGCAAAGATACATCAACATGTTAACACCCCCCCCCGCACACCGCATCAAATCTATATTTAGAACCAAAGACATTCTATATTTATACAGTGCCGCGTCCTTTATTTTGTTCTCCAGCAGCTTGAAGAAAAGATAAAAAAAAAAAAAAAAAAAACAAGCGCATCACATAGACTGCGTTGACCTTTTCTGACGTGGCCACCCTGCAGGTTTCCACTGTGACTGACATCTACTTTGGGACTCCGGCAGGGGGTCTGAAACAGACCCCACCGGCTGCCATGGCAACCAGCTCGGCACCCACACACACACACACACACACCCCCACGCGCGCCACGCGGGCCTTGAAGGGTCTTCCTGCCGAGCATCTTAATTGGTCTCAAGTCAGCGCAAAAGTGACATGAAGTGGCAGCGACGTTTCACATTAAACGGCCTTCGCCGCATGACGCCGTTCCGGATATTTATGTCTCTTTTTTTTTTTTTTTTTTTTTGGGGGGCTTAAAAGTAGTAGGCGTTCAACAAAAATTGCAAATTGCTTTGAAACACAATCGCCAGTTCAATCAAGGGACAAGAGTTTCTCTCGGTCTTAATTTTTCATCATTTCCAAAATACTGGATTCATTCGTTTATTTTTTTTTTTTACCCCCATAAGTAGCTAAAAGATGGTGGCGATATCACTCTGTTAGTTTCCCAATTAGAAACCGTAGCAGCTGATATCAGATAAGCGTGCGTCACATTGAATTTATTATTTGGAAATGAGACGGGGGGCTTGCAGTTTTGTCCTGGAGGAGACTGACGGCTAAAAGATGGAATGCTGTAGCGGTAAAACGCTAAACAGAAATGTGCTGTGAAAAGGAGTATGGGTAGCAAGGTCAAGTAGGGACAGGACCGGTTGCGTTGGACTGGAAGCGTAGAACAGGACGGGTACATGGCCTTGGTTGCAATCACGTGATAATCGCCGCCATTTCTGCAGACAAGCTCGGCGTTGCAGACGACATCACCGTGGCGACGTCCACAGACTCACTTGCAAGCGGCGAGCGGCGGATGATGTCGCCAAAGCCAGATATGTACAGAAGTTCGAACTTCGTGAAGATAGCGATCCGCATACTCTCTGAGACGACGTACTTTCAAAGGATCTGAAAGACTGCCCTGAAGTAGAGTATCCGGACACTAGAAATGGACATGCTTACAAAATGATCAGAACAGACTTTCAAATCACCATTTTGCCTTGGTACTCGAGCTTCGTTCAGATCTGCGCGTCATAGATTTGCCGTTTTTTTTTTTTTTTTCCCGATAACTCCATTGTATCTTCTCCTTCATGCAATCTAATCTTTGGAACACGGAAAAATCGCTTCCCAAATGTCTCAGTTTCCGAGATTTCCACATCCGTAGAGGCAACAAAAATCTGGCATTACGATGGACAGCTTGTCTGCAACGATGGCGCTCAAGTACCTGGGATGAACAAACCAGTGAGGCACGGAAGGTTGGCTTGATCTGGTCGGGTGGGACAGGACTGGTAGTTCTAGAAAGTTGTCTTATTAAAGCTAGGATAAGACTGGTACTGTGAGGAAGTTAGGACACAACGGTTAGGGTGAGACCGGCGAGTTTTGGGAAGGTAGGCTGCGAAGATTGGTCTGGATAGGCAGGGTGGCACAAGTGGGTAGCCCCTCGATCCTCAATGTCTTTCCCCAAAATATTCAGCATTTTGGCTGAATCTCAAAAGAAACTAATAATTCTGCGCCTTGAAACCGCTCCTAAAAGAGCATCAGCCACTCGTTAAGGACTACTTGCTTGCATGACGCACTACGAATATTTGAGCTCACAAACAGCTGGTTGGCCACAAATAGCCGTCCGCCTCCGCTCTACGCGGCGGCGCTTGCGCGAGCCTTCCGCCGCGACTCCTGCCGACGCGCGGAAGTCGTCGTCGTCCCCGTTTATCAGCGGATGCGCTCGTCGTCGGCCTCCCTTGCGCCGCACCGCTAACACGGAAAGTGCCGTTATTACCTCGACGGCCGAAAGCACAAAATGGTTTCTGCCCTCGCTCAGCACTTCAAAGTCATTGATTTTTCTATTGGCGTCGGCTTATGAATATGCGATCAAGCGCGACCGCTGTCACCCAAACATCGCCGCAGTTTCCCGGACGCGCCGTTAGCTGCACCGCGAATCCATGACGACGCTCGCTTTTGAATGGCAGTCTGTTCTTTCTTTCGAAAAACTGATGTTTGAGTAGTTCTGAAGGCAGAAGCAGCACATGCGCCGACCCCGTGACGAGAGATGGCGACGGTCGCTCGTCTCATTTCCATTCTCAAGCTTTTTCTTTTTTGTGTCGTCTTCGTTATCACTGGAACGGGCCCATCTGCATTAATGAGGCGCTTGGGAAGCACCCAGCGAGGTCTCCGTTTTTCCCAACCGTCGACCGCATTCCGCACTCAAAAACTACTTCGATTGTCCGCTCAGTACTGCATGTTCCTCCTTCAAAAGCGAGTCGCGGTTATTACCCGTTCCCACGGCGACGACAAGCGCTCGGCTCGCGGACGTCATATCCTTGCGCTTCGGTGTGTATTCGAAGCGATTTTCACTTTTATGTAAGTTTAAAACCACGCCGAGCCCGTTGCGATGATTAACGGTGACTCATTGAGACTTTCAGTGGCGAACAACAAAAAGAAACAAGTTTATTGGAAAGTACGACACGATTGTATTCTTTCTTCCACTCGTGGGTGTTTTTTTTAGACAGGTGGGTGTGTTTGGAATCGCCACAATGCATCTTGAAAAACTAGCAAACAAGCGATGGTGACTGGAAAAGGAAAATCGCACGATGCGTTGCGGCTATATGTAAAAAAGCAACGTGGCGGATGTGACGTGCCTGGTGTGAAGTACACAAACCGTGGTTCCTAAAGTGGGGCCCGCGGACGTCTTTCCAGGGGGTCCGTGATGTGAAGACGAAAAAACGAAATCGTCTTGGAGCTAATCATGATGTGAGAATTGCCCTTTCCAGTGTTTAACCACTTTTTGATTTATTGTGCAAAAATAAAACGCAAGAGTACGTGAGCCACTAAAATTGAGTATTTCTTTGTACCAGAATGGCATCACTTGTGTCCAGGATTATTGGCGAAAGTTGAGGGCGGGGGTCCGGGAGCTTTTTGAACGACTCACTGGGGGTCCGGGCCCAGGTTGACTTTGGGAACCACCGGTTTAAAACGATGAAATGTTGTTGTCATATGTAGCGGACCTGCAGGGGGCAGCGCACTGCGGCAGATCGTGAATAGCGAAAATCCCGAGATAAGTGACGCAGATTAGAACCGCATTGGGGGTGGGAGGGGATTGTACTTCTTTAAACCCATAAAAAGGGATTTTGGAGGACTGAATGATTCTGAACGCAGCCCAGCAGGCCAAAAGAGATCCAGACAGTAAAACTGAACCTGCATGAAAGTGCCCAAAAAAAAAAAAAAAATCAGAACAAAGGCTGTCGCAATTGTTATCTGAATTATGTTTTCATTGCAAAAACTGAGAAATGTGCGTTCATTTGATCTTTTGTTCGGAATACAATTTGGACATTTTCTTATAAATATTCGAGGAATTTTTCCACGCAGGTTGTTGGGCTTTGGAACGAGTTATGTGTGCAAGTTTTTGTTCCTACCATGTGAGAAAAACGTTGGCGCGAGGGATGAAAAATAAAAAAAAAAAATTTAAAAAAAGCGCTTCCACTGTGACCTTGCTGAGATTACAGCTGGCCACTTTTTTTTTTTTTTCCTCGTTCTAAGCAATACTTCAGCAAATGTTGCTTTCAAAGCCTTTTATCAAGCCAAAACCTTTTTGCCCACACTGGATCGGCGACTTCTTGACCTCTGCCTTTCAGACAGAACTCACAGAATCGGAGAATGACCGTTTCCGAAGTGCGCGTCCACCCAGCGGTTGCGGCTTCCCACATTAAGATAATTAATTACGTGCGCGGGGACGTCGGCACGACGGCGTTTATTGCTTGCCACATAAAAAGGACACGCTAATCTTTTTAGTAATGGGAACCCTTACGGAAAACAAGATAGAATTCTGCAGCGAGCTTTGAAAAATGAGCGCCGTCCGGTGGACGACTTCAAAAAATCAAAATTGTTTGATTCAAGTATCGGCTTACGGCCGCGCTACCCTGAGAACGTCAGATCTCGGAAGCTAAGCGGGTTTGGAACTGGTTAGTACTTGGATGGGAGACCGCCTTGGAATACCGGGTGCTGTAAGGTTCTTTCCCCCGGTGCGTCAGGAACGGCATCCGGCGTAAAACTGTGGCAAACAAAATATGCGTTCATCTAAGATGATAACGGGACAAGCCGAAGGGAAACGTATGATTCAAGCATTATTCTAGCATTATCTAAAATAACTTTTTGGACGAGGAAGCAGTGCTAATGTTTATCGTTAGCCCGAGGGCAAAAAAACGGCTTTGGCAGAACCGCGGTGCGGCTGCTGATTCTCGGGCGTTAGCGGGACACCTTTACGGGTGCCGGTTCCGTTATCGGCGCATCGCGGTCGGTGCGACCAGAGTGGAACGGGAGACACTTGAGCCTCGTCACCGTCGCACGTATGCTGTTGGGTTAGCACGTTTCTGATCGTGTTAATGGGGGAAGCCACGTCGGCTTCGTGTGAGCGCACACGTTTCTTGGCAGAAGCCGCGTCGGTGATGTTGACCCGGGAGCCGGCAAAACGTTTGCGCCAGAGTGCACGGTACACTCCCCAGACTTGTCAGAAGCGGGTCTCGGAGCTGCCCCGCTTCAGCGTGTCGTCGCGTTCAAAGCTGAGATTGTTGTGCGAGCGCGAAATCATGAGCAGCTTGTCCCGTTTGCTGTAGTCCCGCATGACGACGGCGGCCGGCGGCAGGTGCGTCTGCGCCGACGCCGCCGCTGCGCCGCCGCCGCCGCTAGCGCCCTGCCACTTGTCCCCCTGGTCGTCCAGCCGAGTGTAGCCCTTGATGCTGCGGCTACTGTTACTACGGTCCAGGCGGGGCCAGCTGGGGTGCTTGCGCTGTTGGCGGTGCACGCTGAGCATGCTGGGCTGGCGCTCCAGGTCCAGAGATTTGGAGTGGCTGCCGATCACGTGCAGGGAGGAGTTGGAGCCAAAGTCGGGTCGGCCGGCGCCGGGCGAAAGCCAGCAGCCTGAGGTAGAAGACGGCGCCAGGGAGGAAGAGGACACAGACGAAGACGAGGAGGCGGCGGAGTTACTCCGCTGCAAATGCGGAGGTTTGGATGCTTTGGCAACGGACGGCACCGGAACCACCAGGGACGCCGCGGCGCCCGATATTTGCGAAGTCTTGTCGTCTCTACCGTGTCCTCTCTCCTCCTCTGTGATGGCCTCCATCTCCGGCTCGTCGATAACGCAGTTGTTGAGCTTGATGACGGGCAGCGTGAACGCGGAGATGGACGACGACACGATGCAGCGTGCGCGGTGTCCTCCCGTCTCGGCGTCCGCCGCCTGGGGCGGTGCCCGGTCCCCGTACAGCGGCGCCAGCAGCCCCGCGAAGCTGCACTCCGTCCCCGCCGGCCGCCTGTAAGCTTCCTCGTCCCCCAGCAGCGCCTCCCCTTCGGCGGACGTGCCGCGCTCCCCGCCGGCCCGAGGGGAGACCGCGACCAGAGGGTTGCCGTAGTCGCCGCAGCCTTGGAAATCCGCTCTCGGGTAGCTGTGGTGCTTCTGCTCCTTCTGGCGGAGGCGGTGGATGTCGATGACCGTGGAGTACATGTCTCGCATGTGGATGATCTACAAGACAGCAGAAACGGTTCTCGAGCTTCCACATGTCCATGATGGCCACCATTAAAACCATCAAGCAAAATCCCATCCTTCAATTTTCTATGGAAGCCATTGAAGCATCCATCTTCGACAAAATGAACAGCCAACCAGTGGGCCAATTTCATATTTTTGTGGAACAGATTTTTTTTACGAGGTGCCCACCTTTGTCTCTCGGTCTCTGTTCTCATGAAGAATAGCGTTTGCGCAAATGAAGATGAAAATCCCGATGCCCATGGTGAAGGGCCCGAACATCTTCATCCTCTCGGAGTGCCGGTGCCGCTCCAGGAAGCGCGTCAGAGCGCCCCCCGCTGGTGGCCCGGAGCGCCGATCTGCGTTCAGGTTGATAAGATGGTCAAACAATTTAACGTCGCCGACAAAAAGGGGCCATTTTCACATCACCTTTGACGATTCTGCTTTTGCTGGCGTTCTTCAGGGCGCTCTCCTCCGCCCCGGCCACTTTGGCTCCGCCTCCGCCGGGCGGACTTTGTCCCGAGGATTGGGGCCAATAGCCTAGGGTGGCCATCGCGATTCCTGCAGCCAGGATGAGTAAGCCCATGAGGAGGAAGAACCCCGAGGCCGAGTAGAGGCGCAACCGGCCGCGCACCACCACCACGTCAGTGCGCCGCTTTCGCTTTCTGTGGGGAAAAACGCGCAAGTACAGTCAAACCCGTTTATCGTGGTTCCAGAACCGCCCACGTTAGGTGAAAATCAGTGATATAGAGAACATATTAAAAATGATGACATTTCCCGGAGACTACACTTTGAAATTGCTCTTAGGCATACGCAGTAGAGCTCAGTGCTGCCCGAAAACTTGTGGCACAAGGTAGTACCACAACTTTAATATCAGACTTGCATGTTAGCTGTAAAAACCCACAAAAAGAACACGGTAGAAGTGTAAATCCAGACTAAATGTGCACCACCGTAACGTCGGAAAGACACCTGACCTCGGAGCTCCCTCCTGGGCGGCACCGGCCGAGCCCGGACATGTCGCCGGCACGGACCGGTGCTGAGAGCGGGTCGAATCCTGGCGCTTGAGCTTGGCCAGGCCCGTCAGCACGCCTGCTGCCGCCGTCATACTTCAACCTGCACACACGAGACGAGAAAAACCGGAAACTAGTCGAGATTAGCAGACAAAAAGATCGTGTCGCTACCACCCAAGGAGGCTACCTCAGACTACAATTTTAGTAGACTTCGGTGGTTTGGACATGTCCAGAGGCGAGAGATGAAGTATTTTGGTAGGAGGGTGCTGAGGATGGAGCTGCCAGGCTAATGAGTGAGAGGAATCGCCCCTCTAATGAGCTCATTTCTAATCTTATCCTAGCGAGAACCTCAACATCTTCGGTTCTGCTTCTTGTTGTTTCTTCAGTGCCACCGTCTCTAATCATGGCCGGCCTCACCACTGTTTTATAAACTTTTCCCTTCATCCTGGCGGAGACTCTTCCGTCACATAGAACACCAGACACCTTCCTCCAGCTGTTCCACCCCGCTTTGACCCCGTTTCTTCACTTCCTTACCACACTCTCCGTTGCTCTGTATTGTTGACCCCAAGTATTTGAAGTCATCCACCCTCGCCATCTCTTCTCCCTGGAGCTTCGCTTTTTCCCCTCTCATTCACGCACATATATTGTGTTTTACTTCGGCTAATCTTCATTCCTCTCCATCTTTCTGATTGTTCCTCCACCTGTTCCCTGCGTCTCCCAATATCATCTGGTAACATCATTGGTCCAAGGGGATTCCAGTCTAACCTCGTCTGTCAGGCTATCCATTACGACAGCAAACGGGAAGGGGCTCAGAGCGGATCCCTGATGCGGTCCCACCTCCTTAACTAAAGGTTGATGGATGTTGTGAGGGAGGACATGTTGGAGAGGAAGATGCACGAGGTTGGCTTAGATGAAAAAAGATGACACGCTAATGGAAGGAGACAAAATATAAATAAAAAATATAATAATATAAAATATTCACGCTTCTCACTGTTTGAATTTTTATATGCACCTAAAATCTTTTTTTTTTCCCACTTCAATTTTCATTTGACCTTCATAGATCCATCAAACGACAACAGTTCCACTAGAGCGACTTTTATGGCGCACATCCACGTGCATTTTTTTTTTTTATGCACAGCTGGAGCGCTACGTGAACACTGTTATTGTTTACATATCGATCGCGGAGTCCCGTGAGTCATCGCCAGCTGGCCTAGCGGCCGCGAATCGCCGCGCCGAGCTTAAAACAAACAGCGCGTCTATTTTTAGGAGCCTTCATTTGCCTTTAAATGCGTGTTTAATCCCATACGGCGTAAATATTAGCATTGTGCCTTTGAAGCGCCGAGGAGATTAGAGCCAGCGGGCAGCCATTTTGGCTCCCGTGCAGGCTTTATCGTTGACAATATGCGTGACCTTCATCTGTCTATTTATTTATTTGAAATGATAGTCCCTCTCGGAGCTATTTTTAATCCGCCTCTTTAATGTCATTAGTCTGCTTTTCAAACCATTTCATTTCAGATTGGGAGAATGAGACAGCTTGATGCTAAACTCATTTTCATTGCATTTTCATTTTGCAAAACAAAAAAAACAAATGTCAATTTATTTAATTTGTATCAAATTTACAAATGAAAAAAATCACTATTTACATTTTTTTATTTTAATTTTGTTTTGGAGCCCAGGGAATTTTTAAAAATTATTTTTTCCTTTTTAGCAATAATTGAAACTTGGTTAGGATAAAAAATAATAAATTAGTCATATTTAATTATGCTATTGTGACAAAGTCAAAGCATGACAAAGGAAGTGTCATATTTAAGCAAGTGAATTTCAAAAGTGCAACTTTATTCTTTCAAAGCTCCTGTAAAGTGACAGTAGATCTTATGTTTATAAAAAAAAAGTGGAAATATGAGTTTTGTTTGGTGAAATTAAT
The DNA here is from genome assembly GCF_019802595.1 of Syngnathoides biaculeatus. Classification (NCBI taxonomy): domain Eukaryota; kingdom Metazoa; phylum Chordata; class Actinopteri; order Syngnathiformes; family Syngnathidae; genus Syngnathoides; species Syngnathoides biaculeatus. The sequence continues at coordinate 7,979,998 of NC_084662.1, read as the reverse complement.
TATAATTATATCAGTACTTAGTAATTACACCAAAACAAAACTCGAAAGGAATTTTCAAGGCTCGTAGCTCCTTGAATTTGACGCCCCGTGCTGCAGGAACGCCGCACGCAACTCCTCAAATGTTCATTTTTCATTTTTTGATTTTTATTTTTTGGGTATCAGTCATCCTGCCAGTCACACAATCACTTTTCATGTCGAACGTTCGGCGCAATTTGGGAAGCTAGAAAAACTCTCATGTAAAAAAAAAAAAAAAGAAAATGACGCATTATGTTTAGCAATATTTGTCGAAATTTTAGTGTATTATTTTTGTATTTTACATCTTAGTTAAAAAAAAATCCTCATACTTTGTTATAAAATTCCTTCCCCAAAAGCATTACCTCTTATATTTTTAGCATTTTCTTGTCTAATATTTCTGCTTTTCCATATATTTTTTGGTATGTTACGAGTAATCTTATTCCATTTTTTGTTTCTTATCCTTGTCCCAATATTTGGATATTTTTTCATCTAATATTTGTGTATGACAGGGGTGTAATTTCTCTGTTTTCCAATACTTTTCTATTTTTTTATTAATTTTTTCTGCTTTTGTAATATTTGTATATATTTGTAATATTTTGTCATTTCCCCCACCTGCTCCAATATGTGAGTATTTTTCATCTATCTAACATATTCAGGCAGAACATAGAACAATTCTGTTCTCGTGTGGGTATGATTTTTTTGAAAATGTTTGTCCATTTGTTCACCAATATTTGTGTATCCCCCCCCCGTCATATTTTGGCATTTTGTCTCCATTTGTGTGCCAGGTACAAAATTCATCTTTACGTTTTGAACGCGCGCCCGTTGCCTCCATAATTGCCGGTTCACAAATCACATTCTGAAATATTCGCAGCATTTCACCTCCAGTCGCGTCAGGCACGCAAGCGGCGTGACATTTTACACATTACACGTCGCGTAATAATCATCGTTTTGTGTAGTGAGCCCTCAATGATTGCCCGCCGAAGTGCTTTCCTCCACAACTTACTTCGCCGAATTTAATAAGACATTAATAAAGATTCTTTGGACGCGTTGACCGACGTCACGCGACGCCCGCTACTGCTGCTGCTAGGTGACACGTTTCCATGGCAACTGCCAGCTGTGAGCACAGGTATGCCATTAACGTTGTGACACTGTACGGGGGAAGAGGGGATGCGACATCTTCGCGCTCTCGCTGACAACGATCAAGTGTGACAATAACGCGTTTTTCATTTCAGGGTCGTGTGGGCTTTTTTTTCCCCCCATTCGAACGTTTAATTTTTTTCCATTTGTATTGTATGACACGAACAATACAAACATCACAAATTGGAATAAAATAATAGAAATGGAAACGATTGAATGAGACAAATAAAATGTGGAAATGGAACCAAATAGGAATATTTTAAATATATTCAATGAAAAATACACATTTTGGGCAAAAAAAAGTTGAATAGTTGTCAAATTGTCAGATTTTTGTTGTTGTCTATTATTGGTGAAAAATTGAAACTTTTACACCACAAATGCCTAGTATTTAAACGGGGGTGTGTAGACTTTTAATATCCACTGCACCTACCTAGATTAATACATTTTTACCTTTTTTTCCACAAAAATCTCACTCTCTTGAAAACTTTTTTTCCCCCGCTTGTAGTTTGCTAAAAGCTTTTTGGAACTACTTTTTCCACTTGAATAAAATAGTGTTTTGTCAACAAAATATCCCACTAGTTTCATAAATTAGCAGGTTTTTTTTTTTTACTTTTGTTGATCAATGAGCCAACCCGCTAGCTAGCTTAGCTTGCTACCTTTTTTTTTTCTCCCCAAGATCCCGACCACACCACTTTTGAACAAAATATCCAACTACTATGTAATTTTCAAATGTTTCACTTTTTCTGATAAAATATCTTGCTATCTTTCTTTTTCCACTTGGAAAAAAAATAGCGACTCAACCTTTTTCATTTTTGTCAACAAAATATCCCACTAGCTTCATAAATTAGCATTTTTTTTACCTTTGTTGATCAATGAGCCAACCCGCTAGCTAGCTAGCTAATTATTTTTTCCCCAAGATCCCGACCACACCACTTTTGAACAAAATAGCCAACTAGCTATGTAATTTTACAAATCTTTCAATTCTGCTGATAAAATATCTCGCTATCTTTCTTTTTCCACGTAAAAAATAGCGACCTAACCTTTTTCATTTTTGTTAACAAAATATCCCACTAGCTTCATAAATTAGCATCTTTTTTTTACTTTTGTTGATCAATGAGCCAACCCGCTAGCTAGCTAGCTAATTATTTTTCCCCAATATCCCGACCCCTCCATTTTACAAATGTTTCACTTTTGCTGATAAAATATCTCGCTATCTTTCTTTTTCCACTTAAAAAAAATAGCGACTCAACCTTTTTTATTTTTTTCAACAAAATATCCCACTAGCTTCATAAATTAGCATTTTTTTTTTTTTTTACTTTTGTTGATCAATGAGTTAACCCGCTAGCTAGCTAGCTAATTATTTTTTCCCCAATATCCCGACCCCCCCACTTTTGAACAAAATAGCCAACTAGCTACGTAATTTTATAAATGCTTCACTTTTTCTGACAAAATATCTCGCTATCTTGCTAAATGAACATATTGCGCGCACATTTCTTCACTTGTCGCAGCCAATTTAGGAGCTCCCGTGGCACGTTTTGACTTTCTAGCAGTTTGCATCGCAGCGCTACCGACTGCAGCCGCCAAAGCTGGAAAAAGCGCCCGACCGAAGGCCCCTCGGCCAAAAGAGCTGCAAAGCGGCCGCGCGTCTCCGTCTTCGTCGAGCGTGAGTCACCCGCCGCTTTCTTTTTAACCCCTCGGCCTCGGAATCATCTCGAAAAATTTCTCCTTGCTACGTTGACGGCGCACGCAAACGTCTGACATGTTTACGCTGTGACTCAGTCGCTGTCTTTTTGCCTCAAATGAATCATCGCATGCACAATCAGGCCAGCTGTGTGTGCTCCAGCAGGGATTACTCACGCCGTCTTCAGTCACCCACTCTCATCTTGACACACAAAACAATGCTCGAGTGAATGACACACAAGCGTTTGGGTTTCTTGTGGTCATTTTGTCATCAAAAACTAAATGGAATCATCTTTAATGTCCCTGCAAAGTGAAGATAAATTTGACATGGAGCCACGTTTGAGTAAGTCAATCAAAACGTCGTCAGGCACGTAAAATGCGGCTTCAAAATCAGGAGAAATCAAGCCGTTGTCTCCGCTCTCAAATGCGTTGAAACCACACCCGACTTAACTGGAACCCGGCAGTCAAATGCAACTTCTCTGACGTGAAAAATGTTTGCTACGTCCTGTAGCTTGCGTCTCTTGCCACGCATGACAACAACCCCCAAGTCTGTTAAGTCATCCCGGACGACTCTATGTCCGTGATTTCAAAAAAACAAAACAAAAAAAAAAAACAATTTGAAACGTGGACTCGTCAGACCACAGTACGCTTTACTACTTTGCACCAGTGGATCTTAGATGAGCTCGGGGGGCCACACAAGCTGGTTGGCGGTATTTCTGGCTGCTGATGGATGGCTCTCACTTTGCATGGTAGAGTTTTAAAAGGCATCGCTAGATGTAGCGACTAACTGTTACCTGACGAGGCTTTTCTGACATTCCCTCACCTAAAATCGTTAAATTCCTTGCAAGTGTACGTTAAGAATTGTTCTTTGTATTTATTTCATTGTTGATCGAAAAGGATTTGCAAATGACTATTCGGTTTTTATCTGTTTTACACAATGTTCACCGTCAGCGGAATTGGATTGGCGCCACCATTTTTGCATCGGAAATGTTAACACACACGGTGGGGCAAAATGTAGACAGACAATGGAACAATACAAATATTCTTTATCCTCTGTGAAGAACAATTCCTAGTACTGCAGCTTACTCTCCATGTAGAGTATAACATTCTTATAGCGCCCCCAGGTGGTCAAGGCATGAGCATTAGATGGAGCAGCACAATGACCATTGAAATGAAGCAAAAAAAAAAAAAAGTGGCAAAACTGTTCAATTCCGCACATTCTATTCTGTTTGAGTAAATTGTGATTGTATGTTTTTATTTGTGCTAATTATTAAAAACACAATAGAAGGCTGGATTAAAGTATAAATTAACCAAAATTCAATTTATGACAAATGAAATGTACAAATCAAATGATGATCTGTGCGTTTTGAAAATGTTGACCCCCCCCCCCCGAGCCCAAAAGTTTGACCAGCTCGTTTTCGGATGAGCATGTGGCGCACTTCGTGTTCTACAATAGTACTACTGCATCCATATTTCATCCAGCGCTCTTCAATATTGGATGGGCGACTAAAAGCCTATGAATTATTTCTCAGCGCTCGTTGGCAATATTTCCCCCCCATCTCGTTAGGGACGGGGCCGCTTCGTTAGGTACGCCGGATCCAATGCCGATGTGCTCCGTTTTGATTGGCGGGTGTTTATTGAACGCGCGGCGCGCTCGTTCATTCCGGAACTGCTCTTCATGGAGCAGAACCATAAAAAACCCCAACTTAGAAACCATAAAGAACGTCGACCGGTGTCCAATTGTGGCGCTCGGAAACTTGGACAAGCTGCGTTTTAAGTCGTGTTTTATTATACGTACACAACCTCCAACGTGAAGTGAGAAGTTCCTAAATCTGTTATTGACAATTGCAGCACTGACGTTATTCATTAGCCCGTCTATGGCATTTGTCCGCTTTCTTCAGGGTCGAATGGGGTGTCGTAAAATTCCTACTTTTGCGCGCGTGTGTGTGTGTTGTATATTTAGCTTGACGGTAAACTCGAACTCGGGTGGGTGCCGAACTGCACTTTGTTTTGCACTGGAAAAAAAAACTTCAGACTTTTAACTTATGAGTCTGTTTTTCATGCTCGGCAATTCATAAATCAAGCAGTGATCATTTAATGAGAATGAAACCTGAATGCATGTATTTGAGGAGCCAAACTTCCCCTCTGTAAGAAATATTACAGGACTCTTGATGTTGTGCCCACCCACCCAAATCGGGTCGGGGGTCTTCATTTCTATATCTTACCTTCAAGTTAGACTGCCAGTAGTAAATCCATCGTGCCCCACAGTTTGTTAGCAACTCTTAATTTTGTTGCCTTTCTTGTCCCAAAGCTTCACTTTTTTTTTTTTTTATGACTTCATCTCGTGCGCGCTCCCTAACGCAAGTCTGCACCTTCTCTTCTTTTTCTTCTTTCTTTCTTCTTGTTTTACTGTTCGAAGTCCTCCAAGAAACGCGTCGCGCTCACCGCACGAGATCCGCGTCGGTTGCGGCGCCGAGACGCCCCACGAGCCGCAAGCGCGACGTCCCGCTCGGCCGGCGCGCCCGCGTAAAAACCCGTCGACGTCCGCCCGCCGCTCCAAAATGTCCACCCGCCCGAACTGTTGCGTTCACGGTCCGGCGATGAGTCACGAAAAGAATTTGTCCTTTTGAAATTCCATCCTCCGAAGCCTTCTTGTCTTCTTTTTCTCCTCCTCCTCGCGATCTTCTTCCAGTGCCTGTGAGCGTGTGTAATTTTTTTTTTTTTAATTAATAAATGTGCGTGTGTCAACCCGAGGGGGCGGGGCTTGGTTTACGTTGTTCAGACGCAAATTGGTTCAAAATTTCGATTGTGTTAAGAGTGATGGTCACTTAGGGTGAGTCTAACCCGAACATATTACATTTATAAACTCACAATTATAATTATCTGTAACGCTGATGATAAAAAAATAAATAATAATATATCTCTTCAACTTGCACAATTCTAACTTTGAGCGATCCTTCTGAAAAAAACGTTTATTTACCTAGCAACACCTAAGCCAATCAAACACATTGTTAATCGGAATAATAACCCCAAAAATATTAACTGTATAATTAGACATTTTTTTTATTTTATAAAATTGATTGATTGATTGATTGATTGTGAGTGCGGCTGTTTGTCTCTATGTGCCCTGCAATTGGCTGGCGACCAGTTCACGGTGTACCCCGCCTCCTGGTCGTCGACAGCTGGGATAGGCTCCAGCGCTCCCCGCGACCCTCGTGAGGATAAGCGGCTAAGAAAACGGATGGATGGAGTGTTATGAGGAATGCATTGGCAAAAATGGGGGAAAATGTCAATTTGGCTTGCAACCAGCCAGTGACACGTGAAATATCACTACGATTAAATATAATTGATGAATTATCCCTCAAAATAGTTCGATAATAAATAACTGTAAAGATAATCCAAACAACAGTTAATGAACTCTGAATAACGACAAATGTCATTAATTTTCCAACGGCAGTTAATCACGGATCGGTGGATTTGTAACTCATTACTGCAGCCTACAGGAGCGGGGTGGAATGACATCCAGCACAAGTTACAACTTCAATGGCATAATTTATTTTTTTTTTATTTAACTTGTACTTTTCATTTTGGCAGAACAAACATCCAAGCCATCAAACGTCTCTTATGTCTGGCCTTTCTTGAGCGCTCTTGTTTATACATTTTCTTTCAGATCAGCCATGAGATCTAATCTTTTTTTTTCCCCCTTCGCCGAGCAAAATCGTTACAGATGTCGGCATGCGGGTCATTTCCTGTGTTTACGTGGGAATGAGGTCCGATAACTGTTGGTATTAGCGCGAGACATGTTTGTACGCACGGACGGACAACCCTGACCTTGGCATAACAGCAGGTCCACATGTCGGACTGCTTAAAATAACTCCCGGGACCACACACGTAACCGCCGTGACGCTTTTGAGCAGCCCCGCTGTTTACATTCTCTGGCGCGGGGTTCCCACATACCAATTTTTAACGCCAGAACCCATTTTTTTGGGGGGGGGGGGGGGAACAAGAACCCCACACGATGACCAACATGGCTCACCGTATACCGCACAGCAACGGCGTGTTTTGTAGTACCAAGACTGGCCTGTGAGGGGCAGCACAGTGCCGCGGGGCATCCAGACTGCCGGGAAATGCAAAGAAGAAACTAATCTCACTCTTGCAAACTCTTTTCCTTGTCACTTCTTTCACGGGGAGTGAACGCGGAAATAAACGATTGGCGTCCTTTTGTGTGTGCATGCACTTCCTGCTAACACGCTATTAAAGGGCCACTGACAGGAAAAACATGATTTTTAATGTTTTAATAAATACAACAACAAAAATGGACCACACAACGTGATTTTGACGTATTTGGCTTTTTGTAACTCCCGCCGTGAAAATTCTCTCGAAGGATTTGTTTTGGAGAAGAAACAGGAAGTGACGCAATCAGCAGGAGCGCACTCAGGGGGCCTCGTGTGTCTATAGCAGTTTTACCTGCGGGAATTTAGCTCTTGGTTCCTTCGTGTTAGCCAAAATCGGACATTCGGGAGGATGGATTTACTCTTTACACGTTTCCAAAAGATCCGGTTCGTCGTGAAAAAATGGATTGCACGGGTGCAAAGGATGAGAGCTTCTTGGGTTCCCAATGACAAGTAGGTGTGCATAGAGCTACTAAAAAAAATAATAGTTGGGGGGTACGTAATCCGTAAATTAGGGATGCTAAATGTGTCGATGTGCGCGTCGGCGCTACGTCCCCCGAACATGGCTTCGAGCCGGGCCGCTTTGCGGCGTTGTCGTCGCTCGCGGCTGAGTACGCTACATACTGTCGGGGAGTCTGTCGTTAGCTAGAAGTGAGCCGCATATCATCTAAATATGGCTCGAAACGATAGCGTGACATTGCCCCGGTCACTTCACTCGATTGTGCGATGTTCTCTGTGTGACGTCTGACGTTGCAGGCGATATTGCCGCCACTGGGACGTCGAGTGAGACTTCCGCAAGTTTGCGCATGCATGACACGCTCTCCGCTCATATTTATTTTTTTCGTAAAGACATTGAAGTGAAAAATATGTATTTTTCATTATGATATCAATTTTAGAATGTTTGTAGGCGTGACAGAGGTCCTTTAAAGTTTCTTTTGCCGGCCAAAAGGAGGCTACATTTTCTCTGTGCAACTTAATAACGCAATTATACAATTTATGATGATTATTCTCGGGTAGACTCCACCAGGTGCAATGATATGAACTGATATCTCACTGTACTATTGTAATGTCTTTGTTCAGAATGTAATTCTGACACTTTTGGATGATGAAGCGACCAATTAAATCCAGGAAGGTTTAAAAAAAAAAAAAAAAGATAAGTGCCTTTGTAAATGAGCATTGCCCACAATAAAAGCTGCAATAAAGGTGATTATTGTTGTTTATGTATTTAATATTACTTAATTATGCCTCATTTAGAGTCACAGCAGCTGTGGGAGCGCAGGACGTTTTCATCTCCTTGTGTGCTAACTTCATAAAACAGGTCACCGTTAGTGTATTTAAAAAAAAAAAATCACAAGGTTTCTGAGGTCAATTTAATAATTCATAGCACATCTTAAAATTTTGTCCTTTAACCAGATGACATCACATAATGCGAAGTAAAAAAAATGTCTCACAGCAGCACAGTGAGTGAAGGATGACCCCCGTGATGCTCACGCTGCGTACCCCGCGGGCCCCCCCCCACCTAAACTCCGTTGCCATGGTTACGCAAATGCAGGTTACCGTGGCAGCCGCGTTATCTCATTCGCGGCACGTTAGCCCTCCGGAGGCAGGCGTCGCTATCTCCCCCCCCCCCCCCCCACACACACACAAATGCTGCCGCGTGTACTTCTCGTTTGGTAGCTGGAGGTGATCTCACTTCGCTACTCGTGCGCGGAAATCTCGAACTACCGAGGACGAAACAGAAGCGATGCGCGTGTGGATGTTTCCATATCAAGGCTTTGCTGCTATCTGCTGGTCAAATAGGATAATACATGTCCTCGCTAGTACATACAATTCAGGGTGCTATTAGAATATTTTACTAGTAACGTCTAACCTCTAAGCCTTTCCACTACTACTTCTGATTTTTTTTTTTTTTTTGACCTGCGTGCAAAAATTTGATATGAGGACTATGTAGTGGGTGACACGGTGGATCAGCTGGAAAGCGTTGGGCTCACAATTCTGAGGACTCAGGTTCGATTCCGGCCCCACCTGTGTGGAGTTTTCTCTGGGCACTCCGTTTTTTCCCCACATCCCCAAAAACATGCAACAATAATTGGACCCTCTAAATTGCCCCTAGGTGTGATTGTGAGTGTGGCTGTTGGTCTCCATGTGCCCTGCCATTGGCTGGTAAGCAGTTTAGGCTGTACCCCGCCTCCTGCCCGTTGACGGCTGGGATAGGCTCCAGCATTCCCCGCGACCCTCGTGAGGATAAGCGGCAAAGAAAATGGATGGATGGATGGACTATGTATTGGCAGCCAAGACAACTCAGTGAACAAAAACAAACAGTTTGCCAGAACGTGAAAAATTATTGAAAAAAAAAATGTTTGACACCGGTTGAAGTTTACCGTCAAACTATCAGCATGAAGCAAAGAAAATTACACTTTACGTATTGAAATCAACTCCAGCTTTACAGAGGATGGTCCGTTGTCGAAATGCTAGCACATTAATATCAAATGTCGTAGATGGACTAACGAGGCGTTAATAAGACTTTGCACAATCGATATTTAACAGAAATAGTGCAGCAGCATATGTAGACCAGCAATGTAAAGGATAGTCACGGGCATATATTCTTTATCCTCACATTACTGCAGTTTACTGAGAAGTTTTGAACATCTCCATATCGAGCCATGTTTGTATGACACCGCCCCCTGGTGGCCACAGCACCCACACCAGAAGGCGCCACACTGAAATAATCATGATGCGCAAACTTTTGTATTCTTCAAGGAAAAAGGAAAGAGCGCGCCTTGAATATAAAAGCCGACACGCGTACGCCTGCCAAGATCCCTCTCGGGATTTTCCTCCGACTTAATCCCGTTTCGAATAATCCCCCCGCCCCCCCCCCCCTTCTTCCTCTCGTTCTTTTTCGCCCAGACACACATGAGCGCATGTAGGTGGAGGGCGCCGTCTCGCTCGCTCTCTCCGGGGGCCGCGGCCATTCATGTTGTTGGACTACTGCCGTCGATGTTGTGGTTTCACGCTCGTCAAGCGCCACGGAGCCGTCTCGCTCAAGACCACGCCCAGTGACACCTGGGTAAGTCCGTTTTATTGCGTTGCGGAAATTACGGTAGTGACAAGTGACCTTTGAGTTTTTCTTCGCCTTTGCCGAAACTTGACAAGTCGCCCTGGAGATGACCTGATGCCAGCAATTTGTAAAAACGGACTACGTGAAGACACCGTTTGGAAATGTGGGGCTCACGAATGCAAAGAGGAGCCTAGTCGGGAGATGCAAAAGGGGGTTAGCGGATGTGTTTAGAAGTCGCTAAGCGAATTAGGCCAGGCTCAGCCGTCGCGACGCTTCCGGACCGGCGCATAAACCCGCACGCGGCGGACTGGCCTGCACCAAAATAGACTTTTTAACCTTCAGGACATTGGAATGTTACTAAAAAAAAAAATTGTCAATTGCACCCCGCCTCCTCCAGCACTCCCCGTGACCCTCGTGAGGATAAGCGGCAAAGAAAATGCATGGATGGATGGATGGATCCCCAGTCACCTGACAAAAAAACCTCAGTTTTCTCATTCGTTTGTGTGCTGGCAGAGTGAACGCAACACCGTCGAGGGGTTGTAGCGTCTCGACGCGTATCCACGAGGCGCTCTAAAGTCAAGCGGTGAATGGAGACCACGCTAGACCACATGTGACCTTGACTTTTCTCCACAGGTGGTCCTGCAGAACCTGCTGATGTGCATGGTCTGCTTCTACTCCCTCTACTACTTGGTGGTCAGCCTCTGCATCGGGCTGCTCAGGTACGCAAAGGACCGCTCGGACCTAGAACCGCAGCGGTGCTGAGTTGCGTGTGAACTTTTTGTGCGTGCAGGGTTCATGAAATCAACAGTCTGCTGGCTCCGTTTGATTACACCACGCAACCGTCATGGCAGAACCCCAAATACCTGGGTGAGTAAGTCGTGTTTTCTGCGGAGAACGGCCTTTTCCCTCGGGTGCGTCCGTAAGGCGTCCCCCGCGACTGCGCCGCCAAATCGGCGGCATCACCACGCCCGCCGACCCCGCGGTCTCTCCGTGAGAACGGTTGATCTCACGCGGAGACGATGCGAAATTGTCGTTTGTCCGCAGTGGGCGTCATCTCCACGGAGGTGACGTACGTTCTGGGAGGTCTGGTGTTCGCCTGGATCGTGGAGGAGTGGGTGTGGGACTACGCCATCACCGTCACGCTGCTGCACGTGGCCGTGACCGTTGCCGGTGAATACGCGCGCCGCTTACGTAACGGTTCACACACACCCTCTATGAAATTACGTGCGAGTGCCTGAAGATGGCGCCACACACATTATTATGGACATTTATGGACGATATGATGTCCGTCTCAAAGCGGAACTGGATTACACACGTGTATGCTCAAGTGAATTTATTGGCTAATTCAATACAGCCTACTCTCACTATCCGTCCACCCATTACCCAAGCCGCTTATCCTCACAAGGGTCACGGAAGAGCCGTGGACAAAAATTATACCTGCGCATCCTGTGCATATTTTGGTTTCGTAACCCTCTAAAATGCGTATCTATAATTTCATACATGTGCTTTTTTTTTTCCGGGGGTTCTGGCGCGTAAACCCCATGATAAACGAGCGAGTACTGTGTGAAAATGTCATGAAATTTAACGATTAAAAAATTTTTCGGCGTATTTTATGACCAACCAATTGTACAAGAGAAAGCTACGCAAATTCTGGCACATCACAGCATCCTTTGCAGGTGATAAGTGACATAATTGAACATTATCAAGGACGATACCGAACACAATCCATATTTGAATATAAAATTATTTTGAAGCACTGGCCAATTTGAAAGGTTTTTTTTTCTCTCTTTTTTTTTTTTTTGCAGTAATGTCAGATTTCCCTTCAACCGAGCACTGGTGGATCGCGCTGGGTGAGAAGTCCTCATCTGCCCCTGCAGTGACTGAATAATTGTGCATTTTGAATATGTGAATTAAGCACTTTTGAGGGTGCGATGAAGATTTCAGTCTTGTTTTTAATGGCGCTTCTCCGCTGTGTAGGCTCAGGTCTTGTGATGATGATATTCGGAGGACAGGTGCTGGCCTACAAACTGTTCCGGAACAACTTCGTCACCCCGGCCGAGCTGCAGAATTTCTGATGAGGCTGTGGACTGAAGCGTCGTCTTACAGATAGTATTCCCTTATTGCATAAATGACAAAAAAAAAAAACAAAACAAAAAAAAAAAAAACAAAAATCTGTACAGCTTGTTTTCCTTTTTGTATTGTTTTTAAAGTTGGTGGTACGTGTATCGACTTTGTGTATCATATTCTGGCAGCACGGTGTATTCATGGTTAGCACGTCTGCAACACTGTTTTCTGGTTGTGCGTTCCCTCATATATCCAGTTTTTATCCGGAAAAAAAAAACAAAACAAAACGTGCATGTTAGGTTATTGTAATTGAGGACTCGAATTTTGATAAATATGAACGCTTGTTTGTTGGTGACAAAGTGGCCTCTGATTGGCTGGCGGCAATTGGATGGTGGAGTTTATGTTTGGATTCATATTTTCTGAAATAGAAAATAAGTCATGTTGCCATAAAGTGACAACAGTCTGTTGTTTTAGCTTTCATTTTCATTTTTAGACCTTTTCGAGCTCAACGGGAAATGATTTTGTGTGACTTCACTTTTCCATTTTGTTCACCTTGACTAGACGATGACGTCATAGACATTCTTAACGTCCGTGTAAAATCGGATTTATTGAAAAAACAATTTTTTTTATACATTAAAGAAAATTTCATAGACACCTGAGTGTTGCTTTCCTATCCCCCCAAAAAATAAAATTCTTTTGACGTATAAAAAATTGTTGAACTCAAATTTGAGTCGCGGCAAGAGGCCTCATTAGAGTTTCTGACCCACACACTTTCCTCCCCCTTCCCAACACGTCGGAACACGAATCTCGAAGTGGCGAAAAAGATTTAACTTTGCGGAACAACCTTCCAACAGGCGTTAAGATGCCAATGAACGGGATACAAAAGATTTTTCACCGCAATGCTGGGGCTGGAGTACCGGTAAGTGGCTGTCGGCTAGCCCACTAAACAAATGCTAACTAAGCTAAAGGTGCGTCCAGCAACAATTATTTGGACGAAATATTACACCGCGTAGTCGAATTGATAACAGTCAGCATTACAACATTTATAGCCTGGAAAAATCATTCATGAATACCAGGAATTCACCGTGTTTAAAATTAGATTTGAAATGGAACGAATGTGCCATTTTGTACACTTTTGCCATGACCGGAAATTGGATAGAAGCCAGTGCGACCGTGGCGGACGATTTCAAAAGATATAAAACAGGGCGGAAACGGAAAATTAATATTTCATAACTCATTAGAGCAAAATCTAATTAAGCATGCGAAATGTACAGCACTGACAAATCGGAGGGACAGGAAATGGTCCAACCAATATATCCCAATTAAATGTAGTTTTCACCGGCCATGTTTTTTTGTTTTTGTTTTTGTGTGTGTTTTTTTTTTTAAACATTTCTGTGCGGTTCCCCAAGAGCCCATTTGACCATCTGGAGCAGCATATGGAGGATATTGTGGGGAATGGGGGGGTCCTGAAGGAGATGATCCGCCCTGGCGATGGCCCCCTTGTGCCCCCAAATGCTTCAGTGATAAGTAATATCAATTTTTCACTGACTGCAAGCCTAAACAGTAAAAACTCTTTATTATTATTGTTTTTTTTTTTGTTTATACAAGTGATAAGTCCTGTGCTTCCACGCAGTGCATTATGCCGGCTACCTGGAGTACGCGGATCTGCCGTTTGAGACCACGATGGACGTCAAGCATCCCGGTCTCCTTAAGCTGGGCCAAGGTGGGTGCGCCGCGGTGCCGAAAGTTGTGGCCAGGGGCCTCGAAACGGCGGGACCGTGTTTCCAACAGACGTCACGGTGATCGGGATGGAGCTGGGCTTGCTGACCATGCGGAAAGGCGAGTTCTCGCGCTTCCTGCTGCAGCCGCGCTACGCCTACGGAGACCTGGGCTGCCCGCCCCTCGTCCCCCCCGCCTCCCGCGTTTTGTTCGAGATCCGGCTCGTAGAAATCCTGGACTTGGGAGAAGTGGAGGAATTTCTCCAGCTCACAAAGGTGGGGAGCTACTGCCTGTCCCCAAAGACCGCACCAAAATAGACAAGTCATTTTAAGCTTTTTTTTTTTTTTTTTTTTTGCACGTTTGTCGTAAGAAAACCAATCTGCTGTGTTTTACTTAAAGAAAACATATTTGTGTCATAGTTTAAAAGAATGTAAAGAATCAAACTGGTGGAATGGTGGAGCAGTTCTGAAGACCGGGGTTCAAATCCTCAGCAGTAATATTCCCGTAATTTCCGGCCTACAGAGCGCACCTGATTATAAGTCTCACCCAATACATTTGTAAAGGAAATATCATTTGGTACATACATAAGCCGCACCTGTGTAAAAACCGCAAGTGCCCACATTGAAACAGGAGGTATTTGCAAAAAAAAAAAAAAGACGGTACACAGAAAGGGTTTTCAAAGTTGCTGATAGCCTGACCCAGCCCTGCCTTCCTTGTCACTATTCCTTATTATTGTTTGTCGTTGACTTCACGCTGTGGTATTTGTGTCTTCAGGAGGAGCAGGACGCGTTTCCGTTGTCCAAACTGATAAACGTGGTTGACACGGTGCGCTCTTTTGGCAACAGATGCTTCAAGCAGACTCACTACCAAAAAGCCAAAGAGTGGTACAAGCAGGTGAGGACGTCGTCGAGCGTGATGTCGAGCGCTCCAGACTTTCGAGGATGACCTCCGCGAGTGTTCTTTGCTTTTTCTTGAGCTTTTTCAGTGGATTTGTGATGCAGCTACAGATGATAATCACAACAGAACTGCAAATTAACCTGATTGCAACATGTTCTGGTAGCTCAGTACAATGTGACCTTGACATCATTCAAATTTCATATTAATTACAATAAGGTTCCTTCGTGTATTCACGAGATGCGACTTCATCACCGTGCGGTATTTTTGTGTAACCTATTGCCGATGATGCCAGAAAATAACATAAGCCAAAGCATTGTTGAGCTTTGGTGCTAACGTGGTGGGAAAAAAAAATACAGCTGTCCTTGACAAAAGTTTTATAATTACCTCTGGATGACTGAAGATGGCGCCAAGTTAGTACTTTTATATTAGACAGGGCTTGGTGCCATCTTGTGGCATCGTTGAGTGTTTTTTTTAAGCACAAAAATAGCAAATAGAGGATTATTTCCTCCAAAATAATTCCTGAGAATCACTAAAGCTAGCGGGGCTAGTTGAATTGCATAATAGTTAGCGTTTTGTGTAAACACCAACGACGTACTGGGTAACTAAATCAAATGTCATCACTTTACACAAACTCCTCAGTTGGTGGGTTAACGTTGAGTTCGTATTCAGGCGACGGTGTTGCTGAGGAGCAGGGCGGACCAGAGCGTTGACGAAAAGAAGGAAGTCCGGGCGGCCCTGCTGCCTCTTTATCTGAATCTGTCCTTGGTGGAGCTGCGCGAAGAAAATCCAAAGAAAGCTCTCAAGCACGCCAACGGCGCTTTGGACCTCGACGCCACCAACATCAAGGCACTTTACCGCTGCGCGCAGGTCAGACAAGAACTTCACTGTTTGGTTGTTGAGGCTTAGTTTCCTTTTGGAGGAAATATGGGGAAAAAAATTGTAGTTTTTCAAAGTTGAGAAAAGAAAGAAAAATGCAGCAGCTTTTTGTAGCTCGGCCTCTTAGTCAGGAGGTCCAGTTGCGCTTGGCTGTGTGGAGTTTTCATGTTCCCCTTGTGCTTGTGTAGGTTTTGGTACTCTGGCTTCCTTTCACACTCCCAAAAATGACAAACAACAAAAGAGAATTCAACATTTTTGTTTTTAAAAACTAAACTCTTCAGCCACGCCATGATTTTGCCTAATCAAAGCCTGCTAGCTTAAAGCTAACTCAAAATGTAAAACCTGATAAACGTGCTATTGAAAATTATTGCGAATTTCAAAGTAAATATACTGTAATTTCCGGCCTACAGAGCTCACCTGATTATAAGCCTCACCCAATACATTTGTAAAGGAAATACCATTTGGTACATAAATAAGCCGCACGTGTGTAAAGCCGCAAATGCCCACATTGAAACGAAATATTTACAAAGAAAGATGGTACACAGAAAGTTTTCAAAGCTTTAATACCTTAGCTTAGCTTAGCTTAACATAGCAACAACATGGTAGCACAAACAGGGCTGGTAAAACCCCCCAAAACAAAACAGGTAAAAGTCACTTCCTCTGCACATATATTCCGCCAGCCTCACTTTTACCTTTTCTGCCCAAGAGCCCCCCTTGCGGCCGTTAGGAAAAAAATGCAAAAATGAGCCGCATCACCGCATAAACCGCAGCGTTGAAAGCGTGTGGAAAAAAGTCGCGGCTTATAGGCTGGAAATTACGGTATTTTTGTGAACATGGTTCCTATTTTTAAGGAATATTGTAAGACTTAAGCGAACTGTGGACAAAGGTTCTTGTTTTGTTCAGTGCACTTTTGATCCACGTCAGGCGTATGTGGAGCTGCACGACTACAAGCGCGCTCACCGTTGCCTCGTCAAAGTCCAGGCCAAGAAACCCTTCGATCCAGACGTCAACGAGCTCCTGAAGACCGTCACCTTGTAAGTTGCGAGACTCGAACTGCCGTGCGGCGACAAACACCTTGTGAAAACGGATATGTAAAGCATTCTGCAATTCAAATCAATTATCGTTTGACTTTTCATTTACGTGTTTTAAAAAGCATGCCAAACTCCAAAAAGCTTCACTCATCACCGTTTCAGCCACGCCCTCAAAAATCTGCTAAACCCAAATGGTGAAAAATGATTTAGCGCAGTATTTTCACGAAATATTTTAAGGATTTTTATCCATCTTGGGAAATCGTAGGATTTTTGTAAAAAAACAATTTTTAATCTTAAATATTCCAAATCTTTGGTGATAGATATTATTCGCTAACAGACTTGCAGCATATGAAAATGGTTCTATAACTTGTAATTTAAGATGTTAAAAAAATAAAATCAAAAGCAGAACAAAGTAGACTTAATTACAAATTTACCTTTTGCCAAAATGCAACTAAAGTCAAGTACTCGTCGTGGCTGTGCAGTTTTTTGTGTTCTTTAACATGTGACCGTGCAGGGCCGCTTGACCGCTGTGGTTCCGTTGCAGGTCCTACAAAGACAACTTGGACAAAGAGAGAGAATTGTACGGCAACATGTTCCCAGGCTTCAAGAGCCCACATGGTAGCGTTTTTTTTTTTGTTTTTTTTTTAACATTCCACTTGTCGTCCATATTTTCATGTTTAGTGAAAATGTTTGCGTCCGTTGCAGGTGATCCGTGAGCATGTGGAGCTAGCGACTGCAAACCCCGGGTCGAACCGTCCCCTTCCAACCATTCTGTTGCTTTTCTTGAGATGTTTCTCAAATGTTGCTTTGCTAATGGAGTGCATTGTTTTTTTTTTTTTTCGGATTTGTTTTTCAACCCCACGTTAAGTTAATCGTACAATATCAAGTTCCTTTCGTGTTGAATATACTGTCGTGTTGTTTCACGCGGCTTTGAGTTGTGCACTCTTGGCAAAGCACAAATAAATAATCAGAAATTGCAGTGAATTCATGCAGCTAATTTCCCGAAACACCAAGAGGCAACACGAATGGGGGGGGACGTGTGCGGCAAGTAAGTTTAAAAGCAAACGTATGGCTGCATTTTTGGAGATTAATTCTAATAATGATTTTTGTGTTTCCAAACTTGGCCCTGCTGTAATTTGGGCGTCCACAAAATCATTTGCAATAAATTTTGTGCAAATGAACACATGGCGAGCAGCAACGCAATAAAACAACAATTGCGCCCTACCTCTGTTTTTGGGGCGGTTAGAACTTGTAATTAGATAATGATTAATCGCATGAATCTGATGCCGATTCCTTTGTATTAAATGGGATTAATTAGGTTGAAATGTTCAGAATGTAATGCACACTTCATGTAGGGGTGCACTTGCTCATTACTTTTAATTCATGCTCGGATATGAATGCATTTTTAAGAAATGTCTTGAGAACCCCTGGATTTGGGCCCCATGCACCATTGCAGCCGAGTCTAAGAAGTGAAAGAAACTTCCAAATGTTCCTTATTATGCTTCAACAGCACTGCAGCTTTTTTTTTTTTTTCTTTTGTTCCGCGAGGAGCCGAAAGCAGACTTTGACGGCTGTCGGCGTGATTCAGCGCACTTCCGCACCACTTAGTCTGCTCTTAATGGCCGCGCGAAGACGGGAGAGAGAGCGTTGAGTGCAAAGTTGAAAGCAGAGGATGGAGACAGACGGAGCGAAAGAAGGGATGACGAGGGATCAGAGGAAGGGGGGGAGGGCCGGGAAAGAAAGACAATCTGATTGACCTATCTGCCTAATCGACTTCCGTGTGTGTGTGTGTGTGTGTGCCGACATCATCCGCGTGAGGTCGTCGCTGGCGAGCGGGACGGCACGGTGGGACGCAGGCGGCCAACATGGTTCCCAGATTGGCTTTCTACCTTCACCTCAGGTAAGTCGCGCTTTGCCAGATGTACTCGAGATACACTTGTGTTTATCCTGTCTCCTCGTTATTTTTTCTTTAATTGATGTTTACCTGGCAGTTTTTCTAAACCCTCACGTTGCATCGCAACCATTTCATGCAACGCCATATTGATATCTTGAGATTTATCCGTACCTGCCCCCGAGGAAACATAATGGAACAGATGATAAAGGAGAGGCGGCACAGTGACTCAGCTGGTAAAGTGTTGGCCAGGTCCCAGGTTCAATCCCGGACCCGCCCGTGCGGAGTTTGCATATTCTCCCCTCACAACCGCACCGATTTAGAGTGTCCAATTAATGTTGCATGTTTTCGGGATGCGGGAGGAAACCGGAGCGCCCGGAGAAAACCCACGCAGGCACGGGGGGAACATGCAAACTCCACACGGGTTGGGTCCGGGATCAAACCCGGGACCTCAGAACTGTGAGGCCGACGCTTTTCCAGCTGAAACCACCGTGCCGCCCCACTCTTAACCTTACATCCATTTTCTGTACCACTTCGTAAATTAGTACCGCTTTTATCTTGCAACATTGTTTATATATTTTTTTAATACTCATGTAGAGTATCCTCAATGCTGTTACTGTAATTGTATCTCTATATATTTTTTAATATTTGAATAACCTTAAAAAAAATGTTACATTGATTTAATAGCAAGGAATGTTAGGTAAACGGGGCGGCATGATGGATCAGTTGGTAAAGTGTTGGCCTCACGGTTCTGAGGTCCCTGGGTTCAATCCCGGACCCACCCGTGTGGAGTTTGCATGTTCTCCCTGTGCCTGCGTGGCTTTTCTCCGGGAACTGTGGTTTCCTCCCACATCCCAAAAACATGCAACATTAATCGGAGGGTGTGCCATATCATTTTATAAAAAAAAAAAAAAAATCACACAAAAAGCAAATGAAGTTAAAAAATATTTTTAAAAAATGTATAGGCTTAAAAATGGGAAGAGAACTCGATACAGAATGAAAAGTAGTTTTGCTGTTTGCATTCAAATGTTGACCAATCCAAGCAGACGTCTATTCGGCAGTGCACACCACATGACCCTTGCAAGCCCCCTCATTGGTCAAGATGGGTTTGGTGCGGAAGTAAATAAAAAGTTGAAAAGGTTACTGTCAGGCAGCTACAGTTGAAAACATTTCGTTCTGTATGCGCGTCAAAGGTTTAATGACGCGCTTAAACGACATAATGTCATCTTTTACGACAATCGGTTATCAGTTTCACTCGTGTCTAAGCGCCGCGGACTGCAGGGGTCGCCGTGACTTAGTTTTCCAACGTGTTCTCGGAGCTGGCAGCCAATCGCTCCGGCGGTCCGGCCCCTGAGCTCAGTGACGTCCCGGCCAAGCCCACACGTCCCCGCGACACGCTTTTATGCCTTGGCAAGACGTCGACAAGACGGGCAAAGTCAGCGCACGCGATGCGTCGGTCGCGAATACCCGCGATGGAGCCCCGCGCGGGCGTCACATTGTTCGGAAGCTAGACCGAAGAGAAGCGAGCAACAGGGGCGAAACATGAGTCGGCAGCAGGAGTCCCAGGGAGTGGTCTTGACCGGTTACCACAGCAACGCGGAACCCTTGCCCCAGACCGGACCGTCCGTCGCGACGCTTTCCGCGAGTCCGGAACTCGACCCGCAGGCCGCCAGGTGGGATTTGTGCTCGCCGCCTCCTCTCTGCGCGCAGCGCCGCTCGAATGGTCGGACAAAAGGCAGCAGCCGTCCTCGCCCCTCTCGTCGCTGCATCGGGATAAATTTTTTTTTTTTTTTTTTTCTAACTTCCTAATCAGCAACTTTGCATCACAGACACGTTAAGGGTCTTTGCAAACATCTGATTTCACTTGGGAAAAACCATCATATCTTTTTTTTTTTTGGGGCTTAATTTCTGACGTCACGGACTCAACCAGTACCCAGTGTTTTTCTTTGAAATGCTGTCCCGTTTTTGACTGAAGAGTGTAAATTAAGGCTAAACAAAATACCAGTTCAAAACTGATTTAAAATGAAAAGTAACCGGCCTTGGATGGGCTCCGACTTACCCACCACGATTGAGGTGATAGACTTTGAATTTTTGTTGTGAGCAATGCGTGAAATGAAGGCCGAGCTTTTCCACAGAAGTTTGTGCAGCTCCGGCTAATGAGGTTGCCGGTGGGTGTGACAAGCCAGTCGCAATTAATCTCAGGTTGATCAGGTCCAAGGTCATCTCTAAAGTTGTTGAATGAGTAACAAGCATCAGTGCGCAAATGCGCAGCCATTCAGAAAACGGTTTCAGGGTTAGGGTTCTTGCTTAGCGTTTTGTCTTTTCAAATTTTTTACTGTAAAACCCCAAACAACAGAAGAGAATTCAACATTTTTGTTTTTCAAAACTAAATGCTTCAATCAAGCCATGATTTTGTCTAATCAAAGCCTGCTAGCTTAAAGCAAACTCAAAATGTGAAACCTGATAAACGTGCTGATGAAAATTAGCACGAATTTCACAGCAAATATACCGTAATTTCCGGCCTACAGAGCGCACCTGATTATAAGCCTCACCCAGTACATTTGTAAAGGAAATACCATTTGGTACATACATAAACAGCACTTGTGTAAAAGCCGCAGGTGCCCACATTGAAACATGAGATATTTACAAAGAAAGATGGTACATAGAGTTGTCAAAATTTTAATACCTTAGCTTAGTTTAACATAGCAACAACCCGATAGCATGAAAAGGGCCGATATAAATAAAAATAAAAACATGCCGGTAAAAATCAGATGCGGCAGTAACATAGCAGCAACACGCTAGAACAGTGCTAACGCTAGCTTAGCCCTAACAAGGCTGGTTTTAAAAAAAACAAACAAAAAAACATACCGGTAAAAGTCGCTTCCTCGGCGTGTATTCCACCGGTCTCTTACCTTTTTCGCTCGAGTGCTCCCTTGCGGCCGTTAGAAAAAACTGACAAATTAGCCGCATTGAAAGCGTGTGGGGAAAAAAAAAGTTGTGGCGCGGCGGAAATTACAGTAACTCTTTTTGAACAATGACTGCTTTTACTACGCAAAATAGAAATGTTCAGATATCGTGCAGAAACCACAGCGCAAACGATGAACCGCGACACAACGGGGGGATTCTGCATTTACATTATTTCCTCGGGTGAAGAATGAAACTCCCGGAGGATCTTTTGTAGATTATCCACCCATCCATCATGTTTTGTACTTAATTTACGCAAATTCTTGACAGGGTCCTAAATTCTGAAGCGCTAAACTGCCTCCGTCCATCCACCCAAGAACAAATGCCTGCATGTGCTTGTCTTTTTTCTTTGATTTTCTGTCACGTGATGCAGACAATCACATGACTCAGTGTGTAAGTCACTTGTGAGCGTTAGCCTGAAGCTGCCAAATTTGTCACACGGACCCAAAGATCTTATAGAAACAAGCAGACGGGTGTCTGTTACTATCAACAGCGTTAGTGTGGTAAACTGAGCAAAAGTCCAAATGCTGCACAAGTGGACACACCTGCACAATTCATCCATCCATTTTCTTAGCCGCTTATCCTCACAAGGGTCGCGGGGAGTGCTGGAGCCTATCCCAGCTGGCAGGAGGCAGGGGACACCCTGAACTGGTCGCCAGCCAATCGCAGGGCACATCGAGACAAACAGCCGCACTCGCAATCACACCTAGGGGCAATTTAGAGTGTCCGATTAATGTTACATGTTTTTAGGATGTGGGAGGAAAAAAAACTGGAGTGCCCACCCGGAGAAAAGCCACGCAGGCACGGGGAGGACATGCAAACTTCAAACAGGCGGGTCCGGGATCGAACCCGGGACCTCAGAATTGTGAAGCCAACGCTTTCCAGCTGATCCACCGCGCCCAAACAAATTTCAGCAGCACTAAAATAATAATAATAATAATATCGCTTTACTGCTCTACATTTGAACACGAATTGCCCTTCGACTCGTGCGGCCTTTCTAAATCCAAAATGCAACAAGGCCCTAATGAACGTTATTGCAAACACGTGCCCGATTTCTTTGCTGATTTAAAGTCAAAATGACTGCTGAGGGGGTGGGGGGGGCACCGTTAAAACAACAAAGCTAGCTCGACTGTTGTCCATGTGAACGCGTGTGTTCCAGATGGCTTGTCCCGCTAAGCGGAAGAAAAAAAAAAAACCACCGCATCGGATTACAGCCTTTGTCTTGCCCCCCCCACCCCCCGGCACACGTGCATGTGTGTGCGTGTGCTTACCTTGTGTGTTTATGTCTCCTATTTGTTTGTGGTCGTCGAATGCTTCCTCTTAAAATATCAGACAGAAAATGTCCCATTTCCCGGCAGACAGACGTCAGGAAGTCGAGGTTCATATTTCGGTTTGTGATAGCGCGACTTAAAACGTTGAATTAATTAGCACAAACGATATTTACGATTGTGTTTTCCCTCAAAGGAAATAATGGAAATAGGAAAAAAAATAGTATTCGTAGGGATAGGGACCAAGCCGGCCTTCAAATAGCAAAAAAAAAAAACAGCAATTACAACCCCCATAAATCATAAAAATCATGATTCGCTTCATCGTAATTCACACGTGAACTGTATGAACTGCATTTGGAATCAGAAATCAAGGTTTTTTTTTTTTTTTCAACTATTGCTGATGTTTTGATAACCCAAAAATATTTGTAATATCTCAACGTTATCGTTTGTGATTTGACAATTTGAAATTTTGCTACAGATTTTAACAAAAATCATGGCGTTTGACACGGTTTGCTTTCGCGGGCCACATATAATCATGTGCCGGGCCAGATCTGGCCCCCGGGGCCTTGAGTTTGACACTTGTGCTTTATAGCATCAACCGTACCCCAGACTATGATCGCATAACACTATCGATTCAAACTCATTTTACATTCTTTTTAAAAAGAAAAAAATGTCCGGCACATAATTTGATTTTGTACCATCGCGCCCTGAGCGCATGTGTACTGTACATGCAGTTGAGACTCTCTATAACAACACAGGCTAAATTTTTGTCAGTTACTATACTACTATTCTATTTAAACACCAGAGCCATCTTGTGGCATTTTGGGGTTTTTTAAGAAAGACCAACCCCCGTCCCCCACCCCCCACCTCCCCCAAAAAAATCTTATGATACATTCCATGGGGGCGGCACGGTGGATCAGCTTGTAAAGCGTCGGGCTCACAGTTCTGAGGTCCCGGGTTCAATCCCGCCTATGTGGAGTTTGCATGTTCTCCCCGCGCCTGCGTGGGTTTTCTCCGGGCACTCCGGTTTCCTCCCACATCCCAAAAACATGCAACATCAATTGGATACTCTAAATTGCCCCTAGGTGTGATTGTGAGTGCGGCTGTTTATCTCTATGTTCCCTGCGATTGGCTGGCAACCAGTTCAGGGTGTACCCTGCCTCCTGCACGTTGACAGCTGGGATAGGCTCCTGCGACCCTTATGAGGATAAGCGGCTAAGAAAATGGCTGGATGGACTTCCACGGCGGGGGAATTTGACTTTGTGAATTTGTTAATGGTGTCGCTGTAGCTTTATTGTCATGAGCATGTCAGATTGAGCAGACATTTTTGGGCACGTGTTGCAGAAAGACCAGCGAGCGTTTGTCCTCCAAGAGAAGACAGCTGCCAGCTGTTGATCTCAACTGGACCAACGCGCAATTTTTAAAGGCCGAATTCTCGCTTCAGATCGCAGTAGATGACGCAGGGATCCCTAATATTGTGTCCCGTGAGCTTGCGTCTGTTCCTGTGCGTCGCACTCCAACCGCACCGGAACCGCGGCGGCGGCGCACTAGTAATCGCGCGTCGTTGCCCCGCTTCCCGTTTGCGGCTCAGCTGTTTAGTGGTGAGACAATGAGCGCAGTTCCACTTTTTAAAATAGCGCATTGTGTCCCCGTCGCAACGCGTGAATGACAGCGCTGCAGTGTTCCCTCAGCGATAAGAGGCCCGATTGTTTATTTGACCGTCACGTCATTGGCAACGGGAGCGTAGTGTTGCATAAATGCACCATAAAACAATTGACTTCTTTGCAATGGGCGAAGAACAAAAAAAATGTTTTTTAAAAATTACGTTGGGGGGGGGATAGACCAACTTCCTTGGTTTACGATGGTCGTGACGAACGTGGTTTCAAGATTATAAACAGTACTCAACGGAATAGAATATGTTGTCATTACCTAGTTTCACTCGTTCATCTCGATCACAGGTGTCAAACTCAAGGCCCGGGGGCCAGATCTGGCCCACCGCATGATTTTACGTGGCCCGCGGCTTTCATGATTGATTTTTTTTTTTTTTTTTCAAATCTGTAACAAAATTTCAAATTGTCATATCATAAATGATAACATTGAGATATTACAAGCATTTTTGTGCTGCCAAACAGCGATAGTTGGAAAACCCCATTACCCTTGATTTCTGATTCCAAAACCAGTTTATAAATTTCATGTGTAAATGTGATGAGGCGGTTAAGGATTTTTATGGTTTTACAGCCATCAGGGGCCTCTTAAGGGAAACCGCAAGTACAATGTGCCCCCACGACAAGAATGAGCTTGAAACCCTGATCTCGATTTCCAATCTTGGGGCCACATAATGCCATGCGGCTCCCCGCAGACTGAGGGAAGAAGAGGTGGACTTTTCCGACACTTCTAGGAAGGTCGAGCATGACTTGACGATTTTTTTGTCGCGCTATTTTCAACAGTTTGAAATGGTTTATAATGCCTGAAATAACCGATAACGTAGGTACAGACTAATGGTGTCAATTGGTGGAAAAAATCTGGAATTTTACCATTTTAGGTATAACCGTGACAGTCTGACGATCGAGCCTTTGCTGATGTTGATTGGATTGATTGCTCAAAAGAAGCCAAATTTTCAGGCAATCCACTGATCTTTTTTCTTTCTCTTTCATAATGCATAACGTGAGCCGGCACGCCGTGTGGTCCGGTGGTGCCGCGAAGGCGCCATGAGCGTCGCCGCAGTCGATTTATTGTTTGCGCGGGCGAACTCGCGCACGTTGTGTTTACGTGACTTGCATAAGCCGTTCGCGTGTACGATTTATGGCCCCCTCCACGTTTATTTCTGTATTTGCGCGGGCGCCGTGCAGCCCTTGATGAAGTTCAATGATTAACTCCGCTGTTTGCTCTTGTGCTGCCTGCCAGGTGGAACGGCTTCCCCCCCGATCAACAAATCTCAAAGGAAGCATTTTTGAAATTCCCCGCAGATGAGCACACTGGTGGAGGGCTAGTTGTGCGTTACGTGAAACGGATCCAAACGGGCGGGCAGACGTTTTGCTGTCGTATGTTGTTATGCAGTCCAGAGGCGGTGGGAGGAGAGGTTGATCGGAGGTCAGTAGAAGAGACGGCGATTACGGGGGGGGCGGGGCAAAAAATCGGTTGAAGGCTTCAGAAAAGTGGAGGCGAGTCCGGAGGCGTCCACGATGACGGGAGGAAGCGGGCCGTTGCTTTGGGTCCAGCTGTAGGTACAAATGTGACGTTTTATTTCTTGCGTTGGCGTGGGAAAAAAAGCTCAAATCTGTCCTGGGTTACCCGGACGTGCAAGTCTTGTTTGGTAACCAATCTGCCGCATGATCTGAAATCAGGGCCGGCCGCTTAACTTTCAGCCGAACGGTATCGAGTGGAAAAACAGGCTTTTGGTAACTATTTTTTTCAACAGTCAAACGTAGAGTTGTGGGATATCAAATGAAAAATAAATAGCACGGGTGTCAAACTCAAGGCCCGGGGGCCAGGTCCGGCTAGCCGCGTCATTTTATTAGACACCCCTGATATGTAGTGTTATTTACTGTGGTATAATTTCTACAGGAGCATAAAAACCTCTTTGTATGCGGTACGTTGGACCCGTCCATACTACCGGTTTGGCACCTACTCATTCACCTATAAACAATTTTTTTCCCCAAAATGGTTTTTTTATGTTCATTTTTTAAATTATTAATCATCTTCGCTAAATAGATGCTTAGATTATTAAAATTTTCATAAAATAACTATAGCTACAGTTTATCCATCCGTTTTCTTTGCCGCTTATCCTCACAAGGGTCCCGGGGAGTGCTGGAGCCTATCCCAGCTGTCACCGGGCAGGAGGCGGCGTACACCCTGAACTGCTTAATCGCAGGGCACATGGAGACAAACAGTCACACCTTGGTGCAATTTAGAGTGTCCAATTAATGTCGCATGTTTTTGGGATGTGGGAGGAAACCGGAGTGCCCACCCACCCGGAGAAAACCCACGCAGGCACGCGTGCATGCAAATGCAAAAACTTGCAAACTCCACACAGGCGGGTCTGGGATCATGATCGCAGGGCACGTAGAGACAAACAGCCGCACTCAACAATCACACCTTGGGGCAATTCATGGTTCATATTTTTGGGATGTGGGTGGAAACTGGACTGGCCGCAGAAAACCCACGCAGGCACGCAAACTCCACACAGGCGGGTCCGAGATTGAACCCGGGACGTCACAACTGTGAGGCCAACGCTTTAGCAGCTGATCCACCGTGCCGGCCCCTGTAAACAGATTAGTTTTATTTTTTTCAGTTTTTAAATTATGAATCATCTTCAGTTAATAGATTATATGACTTCAATTTTTTTTAATAAAATAATTATAGCTACAATTTAAAAATGGCAATATTTCTCATAACTGTACTTCCTCTTGTTCATTGTAAAACTCAAATGTGGCCTTTGAGCCCCGTCCTGTCCTTAAGTATTCGCCGCAGTCGCTGTAAATGACAGCCCACACCTATCAGGGAGTTGTTTACCATGAGACCATTTCACCCTCGTTTTGAAACTTTTATGGTACGCGTCCCTATCAACAGTGGAGGACAGCCGGCGGGAATACGAATGTTGTGGCAAGCGCGCGTTGCTGGTTTGTCCGTTTTTATTTCGGTTGTGACACTGAAACTGTTAATGAGGTTATCTGCCGTTTCTTAGGCGTGTGGCGCCTGTCGTAACCGTGCTGTTAAACAAGGTGCAAAGTTTAAAAAGGACTTTCGGTCTCAAGATCGCAAGCGCGGACTTGACCTCCTTAGTCGGGATTAATAACGTAGCTGTGACGTGTTGCTCGAGCGCATCCCGGCAACTTTGCGAGTTTGTCTTGCAGCCGACGGACAGGCCACTACAGCGTCCAGCAGAACCACAGCTCGCTTCCCGGCGACGGTCCCGGCGCGGAGAACCAGCATCCCAGGCCCTCCGTGTGCTCCAATCCTGGCTCCAGCCCCAGACACAGTCCCAAGGCCAGGCTGCGACCGCGGCCGCCATGTCAGCGCTGCAACTCCCAGGTAGGCGGGCTCGCACCAAACCACAGTCGTGTTGATCAAGTGAAGTGATTCCCGACCAGATACCCAATTTCACTTAATTGCTGCCATAATTATTTTACAAAAATATATATTTAACTCCTTCCCTGCCATGGGCGTTTATATCCGCCACCTGGAATCCAATACGTTACTAACATTAAGTGCGTTTTGCTACGGCTCGGCACGGAAGGAGGCTCTCGCCTTGCTCGTCTGTGAATGTCGAGCTTGTAAATGACTGTAATGACGAACAAATCCCTGCGGGTGGCGGCGTTGCATCGCTTTGGATTTGAGATCAGCACAGCTATTGAGTAGAAGATCAAGATTAGGAGAAAAATGTCCGCACATTTAGACAAGTTTAGGTACTTCAGTTGAACAGACTATGTATTGAATTTTTCTTTTTATTTTTAAGCGGTTTACCTTTGTCGGGATTAATCCCCAAACCAGACTAGACTTGGTGCGGTTAACTCTCGTCAGCCGGGACCGCCGCTTCTTTGGGTCTCGGAAGCTCTCATTTGAATTCTCATTTGGGGAACCGTTCGGCAGGACTCGCTGGACGAGCTGCAGATGGACGACTACTGGAAGGAGGTGGAGAACATCAGTCGCTCGGCAGAGAAGGGCGGATGTGAGAGCGGGAATGACGAAGAGGAGCAGCAGAAACCCCCCGACGGTGGGACACAATCATCAACTAACCGCGTTTGTTTTGTCTCCATCCGTATTTGATTTTGCCATATTTATGACACGTTATGATGGCTCCCGGGATCAAACGCATTCTTCCTGATTCGTCCAAACTTCCTCTTTTTGTTTGCGAGCTCATTTTTTTGAGGGGAACGTAAATATGTTTTAATGTTCTTGTTTTTCTTTTCCAGAGGGAGAACAGGAAGAAGCCTGGCTCACGGAGGCGGGGCTAGTGCGGCTGTTTGACGGTTCGCTGGAAGCCGACCAGGAACAGGTGTCAATCACATCTTCTCTCTGGATTACAATCATCGCATTTCTAATAAATATTTCATTCTGAATGCAGTAAATCCATTAGTGGATTTTCATATGTTCCAATTTTATCAATCAAACTGTTAAGAGTTCATTTTTCCGCTAGTTTTTAGTTTGAGATGCACTTGTAAATCAAAGATTGAACAGCATAAATTTACTAAACTCCTAATTGGTGTCGCTTGACAGGAAGAGGAGAGCGCCGTGTTCCTGTCCACGCTGACTCGAGCGCAGGCGGCGGCGGTGGAGCGGCGGGTGACCTCGCTACAGCAGACGCTGCGACGGCGCAACCGGCAGCACCTGCCCGATGTCCGGGATATATTCAGACCGCCTGAAAAGGTTGGGATCCACTCGCAAAGACGCGCATCGGATCAGATCTCGTTAGATTGTCCCATTGATATTCATGTCAAAACAACAAAATGGGGTCTTGAAATGATCCTTGCGGCACACCCATGGTCAAGTGTGCTCTGTAGCTTTATATTTTAATGCTAGTAAAACAAAGGGAAAGGCCGACAAACCTTTATTCTATAAAGTCGACCTGCATAGACACATCTTTGCCGAGTTTGCACTTTTTCCTTCCTTCTCTAAACGTTTTGCTCATCGTCCCTCGACAACCAGACTTGAATTTCGACACACTTTTCGTCTGGATTGTTTGTAAATCGCCTCGTGAGGACTTTTTTTTTTCGCCTACTCCGCCTAACTCCACACACATAAAAAAAAAAAAGTGGATTCATCGATGACTTCAATCGTCAATAGCTGTGATTTGTTTGAATGGTTGTTCATCTATGTCATATTAATCTAGATTGGACCCTATTTTGGACAAGCACTATAGGTGTGCGTATGAATCTGTTTGTGATTCGGGTAAAATGTTTTATAAGACAAGAAATAAAGACTGACTATTGTGCGCACTCATTAACAGGAAGGTTAATATATAAACATAACGAGCGGGTACTGGTAAACGTTTTGAGGAGGATTCCGCATTTTGTCACGCCGCAGGACAAAGAGCCGTGCGAGGACCGAGGGGGAAGCGAGAGCGCACCGAGTGACGCCAGCTCAGCCGGTAACACGCGCACTAATGCACCACCACCATTACTCAGCCGCACAGTCAAATGTTCCACGCTCTGCTGACGGCTTTCGACCCGGCGGAAATTTCACATCTCTTTCCGAGCCACTCAAAAGTTGTTTTAGTAAAACGTCTCAGACGTAGCTGCACTTTAGAGAGATTCTCGTTTTAAAAAAAAAAATAAAAATAAAGTTTTCACAGCGCTACTTCTAACGTTCTGAAAACGTCCCCGCCTCTCATGCCCGACAGAACCGGAGACGGTCATGAACGTGGACGTGGCGTTCTCGGAGCAGGCGCTCACGTACAGGGACAACCGGCCTCGCCTCGCCGTCCAAGCGAGTCCCGACTCGCCCGACGATAAGTTACCGGTGAGACGAGCGCTCTTATCATGCAGGCTCAAGACTTCTTGTCGTTCTGAATTGATGAAAACCGTCTGAAAAATAAAAAGCATTTTTCACATCTTTGGAAAAGTCATTTAGAAATACTCTCATGTCGGCCGTTTCCGTTTCTAGAACTTCAGGCTCTTGAGAGATAAAACGGGTCAGACCAGAGTCGGGCATCTGTCTCCGCTGGATATGAAAAAGGTAGGTCGCCCTAAAACACAATTCCGAATCCGTGTCAGCATCATCATCACGTCCTCTTTTCTGGCGGCGCCAGGTCCGAAGGCTCGCTCTGGTGGAGATGACGGCTCTTTTCGACACGGCGGGCGTCGACCTGAAAGCGCACAAGCCCGGAAAATTGAAGGCAAAAGGCAAGCGCCGGCGAAACCGCATTGCACACCTAGACAATAATGCGCTATTACAATATCGTTGCTAATAAATGTGGATTTTCCGAAAGTTTCATAAAGCTGGACAAATGTTCAATATGGCTGTGAGTTTTGGTTTTTTCCCCCCCCCCCCACATTGCCCTCGTCTTTACATTTTTTGTGCCAAATCCGGTGGTGTTTTGAATCATTTTTCCCAAAAATGCGTGCGGCACACACTTGTTTGACTGTGTTGGCAAGTAGTCCAATGATTGAAAGTCAAAGATTCAGCTCCATTTTCTTAGCCGCTTATCCTCACGAGGGTCGCATGCGTGCTGGAGCCTATCCCAGCTGTCAATAGGCAGGAGGCGGAGTCCACCCTGAACTGGTTGCCAGCCAATCGCAGGGCACGTGGAGACAGTCACACCTAGGGGCAATTTAGAGTGTCCAATTATTCTTGCATGTTTTTGCGATACCGGAGTGCCCACCCGGAGAAAAGCCACGCAGGCACGCCTGCATGCAAATGCAAAAACATGCAACCTCCACACAGGCGAGTCCAGGATCAAACCCGGGTCCTCAGAACCGTGAGGCCACCGCTTTCCGGCTGAACCACCGTGATGACATTCAGCTAGCAAACTTAAATTTTTGTTGGTCAAAATTTGTGCAAAATTGTGTAAATATTTTGGGGAAGTGCTCTAATAGGGGGTTTATCTCGACAACGGAAGAATCCTTTTCAAATCCTTCCAAAAAAAATGTTTGAGGTGACAAACTTTTACTAAAACCTGAAACCACATGAGCATAAACGCTAACGTTGAGCTGACTAGTCTACATTTTGATTTGGTTCTCTTTTCTATTTTTTTTTTTTTTTTTGACGTACTGTAGAAAGCGGTCTGTTTGGGGTTCCCCTCGTCACTTTACTGGAGCAGGACCAGAGGAGGGCAAGCGGGACCAAAGTGCCCTTCATCCTGCAGAGGGTGAGGACGTCTTCCTCGTCATCTTCTTCCTCCTCCATCGTTCGATACTGCAGCTGTCGGCGCACGTTTTTGTCCTCCGTAGCTCATCAGCCACATCGAGGAGGAAGGACTCGACACAGAGGGGCTGCTCAGGATCCCCGGCGCCGCCACCAGAGTCAAGGTAGAGGTCGCTAGTTTACTCCTGGGGGGCCCGGCCGTCGCCACTCACTGCCGCCCTCAGTCCCTGTGCCAGGAGCTGGAGTCCTGCTTCTACGACGGCACGTTCCCGTGGCGACAGCTGAAGCAGCACGACGCCGCCAGCCTCCTGAAGCTGTTCATCAGGGAGCTGCCGCACTCGCTGCTGACCGTCGAGTACCTCAACGCCTTCATCGCCGTCAACAGTACGCCATTCAAGCAATTACTTCTCCCCCTTCCTCAGCGTAGTGACGCATCAAAAGAGGAATCCCTGGACTAAATATGCAAATGAAGGGGACAGGAGGAGAAACGGGTTTGGATGACCATTCGGAGTCAGCCTTACCGGCGTCCCTCTTTTTGTTAGTTTCTCACGACAAAAGGTTACAAATTCAAATGGGGGACCAGATGGCAATAACGATTCAAAGATGAATACTAAACATTTCTGACAAAGGTGTTGAGGAGCATCTGCTTTGAAGTCAGCAAGTGGGTGCGTCACTCCTTCAAGTGTCGCTGGGTCACGCAAAGATGATCGAAACCAATGCATGATAAAACAATAATTCTAACAGTTACAAAAGGTGCATTGTTGCAGCTTATTCTGTCTTTTTTTTTAATTTATTGAACCATAGGTGTATTTTTCAAAATATGGTTACATTTTATTTATTTAAAAAAAAAAATGCATCTGTTCCCGGTTAAAACAGATAATACTATAATATAATTTTTCTTAAAAGTCAATTTTTACTTCAACATGTTAAAACATCTTATGTTTGCTACTTAAGATTTTTTTTTTTTTTGTGATTTTTGGAACAAATCTCAGAATCGGGCTAAGGAGCCGGAAGATACTCGTTCAAGTTCCACGGTTAAAATATATAAAAAGGCAGCTATTTGTTGCAGAGATGCTCGTGTGCTTGCTGGGTACTGTCGAGTATCCCTTGAGCAAGGCATCACTCCCAGCAAAGCAACCGTGGCGTGTCTTCCCGTTTTGTGTTTTGTCTGCGGCGTGCAACACAAAGTATTGTTCGGAGTTGAATTGACACAAATTTACCGGGTAAAATGAGAATCATTTTCGAGTAGCGTTAATATTAGAAGGAAGACTTTCTCACTGGAAACTTGTACTTGTATGCTTTGTACAACGTACTTCTACTTGTAAAGCTGCGCGTTTGTTTTTCAGAGCTGCCCACGAAGAAGCAGCAGCTGCAGGCTCTGAACCTGCTGGTCCTCTTGCTGCCTGAAGCCAATCGGGATAGTTTGAAGGTACCCGAGCGGAACATTCGTCACAATCGAATCTGTGGTTCAACTCGCACCAAATGCAGGCGTTTGTTACCGTGACGACCCCAGAAGAAGCATGCATTGAAATGAAATGCCGGAGACGTATTGATCTTATTTTTCGAAAAGATGCGCACCCCTCGGCGTCCAGATGGCAAATGAGTGCTGCGTTTTCGATTTGGGATGTCACAATCTGGCAAATTTGAGAAGCGCTCCCTCGCAGACTCATCCGTAGAACTAGGCAGGGTGATGATGGGTCAGTCAGTTTTTCAAAAAATGAATCAATAAAGTTGCCCCCGCTAGCATCGGACTTCGTTAGCCAAGGCGTGGCCTCACGTCGCCCCCTTTTTCCGTCGGCAGGCCCTCGTGGAGTTCTTCCAGCGTGTCATCGAGCACCAGGCCAAGAACAAAATGAGCCTGAACAACGTCTCGGTCGTCATGGCGCCCAACATCTTCATGTTCAAGGGCTGCCGCTCAAAGGTGACCGAGCAGCAGGAGTTCTCCATGGCGACCGGCACCGCCAACATCGTGCGGCTGCTCATTAGATACCAGAACCTCCTGTGGACTGTAAGAGTCCGCAAACGTGTCGACCGCTTACACCTGTCTTGCGTTTTGCCGCGTTTTCACTCTTTTGCGTGTCGGTACCAGATCCCCAAGTTCATCGTGACGCAGGTCCGGCAGCAAAACATGGAGAGCCAGCGCAAGCAGAACAAAGAGCGAGCCGTGCGGAAGCTGCTGAAGAAGATCACCACGGAGAAACTTCCGGAGAGGGCCCCTCCCGAGGTCCTCCAGTGCCTTATTACACATGTGTTATAACTCACTTTGGCAATTATTATTCATTTACCATAATTCCCGGCCTACACAGCGCACCTGGTTATAAGCCTCGGTACACAGAAAGAGTTTTGACACTAGCGCAAGGGATAAAAACGTCGAGGGTCAAGGGTGAGGTGCAGGATGGCGTGCAAAAACACCCAAAAAGTCTCTAGTGCATTTTAATTTAACAATGTTTACGTGTGTATGCTTTTCAAATCACGAATAATTTATATTACCCTTTTCTAAGGCCCTCCATTTCAGAAACAGGTTGAATCCAAAACAACTTTTTAGATCATGAAAACTACAATTAAAGCGATCGATAAAAAATAGTTAGAAAGCTAGTGTTAGCCTCGGTGCTAGCGTTAGCGCGGCGCTAGCGTTAGCGCACCTGGTTATAAGCCTCATTACACAGTTTAACACTAGCGCGGCGCTAACACTAGCTTTCTAACTAGTTTTTATCGACTGCTTTAATTATAGTTTTCGTGATCTAAAAGTTTTGGATGAAACCTGTTTTTGTAACGGAGGGCCTTAGAAAAAGCTAATATAAATGAATTGTGATTTGAAAAGCACACACATGAGCATATTGTTAAATGAAAATGAACTCGAGACTTTTGTGGTGTTTTTGCGCGGCATCTTGCACCTCACCCTCGACCCTCGACGTTTTTATGCCTTGCGCTCGTTTCCTTTGCGTATCAAACCGTTTGGCGTAAAGCGGCCGTGGCAGTTTCTCACGGGGTGTGTTTGGCGAGCAGGAGAACTCGCAGGGATTCATCCGCGTGCAGGCGCCGCAGTTCAGCAAAGTGTCCATGGCCGTCCAGCTCACCGAAGACCTGCAGGCGGCCGACGTGCTGACGCGCTTCCTCAGCCAGGACAGGTCAGCGTCGCCCGCGTGTCGAGACCGCCGGCCGGTTCGTTGCTCACCGTGTCTTTTTTTTTTTTTTGTGTATCCGAAGTTCTGTGGCAGTCAAGCGAGAGGACTTGTGTCTCTATGAGATTGGCGGAAACATCAGTAAGTCGGAAGCGTGTGGGGAAAAAAAGTCTCGGTTTATAGGCCGGGAATATCAAAACGGCTCTGTTGGACCTACGGTAAGCATTTGTGCAAGCAATAACGGCGTGTCGGCCCGTCTTCTGGTTCCGCAGAGGAACGGTGTCTGGACGGGGAAACCTTCATGAAGGACCTCTTCCAGCTCAACCCCACGGCCGAGTGGGTCATCAAAACGGCGCAGTGATCGGCTCCTCTCCACCCGCACCAGAATCTGCAGGAAGTTCAGGAGAACGGTTCGCTCATCTGCTACCCGCTCGTAGGAATATTGAGAATCCCGCCCCCAGAGCCTTTCAACCGCTTGAAGTGTTGATAATAAGTGCATATATGTGATATGCGGCGAAATGGGAACATTTAAGCGTCATCATAACCACTAATCGTGCTTTTCGTTTGCTTTATGAACTCGCAAAGTTCTGGAGGTCCAGTGCGTGTTTGAGGCCATGACTTGCACAGGCTCATCAGCAGCAGCGAGCTTGAAACACTCCACACCCTCCATCTCATAATGATACTAATAATCATCACGTGTGCTTGCCGCCATCTTGGGACTGCATGAAAAGTGGCCGCGTTACGTTTCATGTGACGGTTTTGATTGATTTCCGGTTTTAACGGCCTGCCGCATTTCAAAGTGACGGAAATAAGCCTTTTGTCATTTCGTTTACACCGATTACAAATATGATTGATCTTGTATCTGACCACTACTGCATGTAAATAAACATTTAGTTATGAACTTTAATGTCTTGCGTGATGTTTGTCTTCATGCAAACCACTTCAGGAATTAATAATTTTCTTCTCGTGCCATCTTTTCCTCCCTGCATCCTTACCGCCAAATTTTCTTGGCTTCAATCTTTTTGCCTTTTGTCATTTATTCCCTCCATCTTTGCCGCTTGTTTTTCAGTCTTACATATATCCTGTATCTTAAATCTGTTTTTTCTGCTATTACCTCTTTTCAACTCAAGACATTCCTTCCCTCAGACTTTTTTTTCAATCTTTTTGCCTTTTGTCATTTATTCCCTCCATCTTTGCCGCTTGTTTTTCAGTCTTACATATATCCTGTATCTTAAATCTGTTTTTTCTGCTGTTACCTCTTTTCAACTCAAGACATTCCTTCCCTCAGACATTTTTTTTTTTTTTTTTTTTTGCATACATACATACTTCCTGTCAGTTTTTGTGGTTTCCCTCCTTTGGTACCTGTCCCAATAATAAATCCACGTTCTTTATTCTTGCCTCGTTATCCACGATAACGTCTTATCAATGTTACCCTGGAGGCAATTTTGGGCGGGGAAGATCACATAAAAATTGAATGAAGTGAGTTCATAAAATACTTCGAGTGTCGGGTCGTTGATTGCGTCACTTCCCTCGAAATCACTTCCTGTTTTGGTGGACAACGTTTGTATAATATATTTTTTTCACTGTTTTATTTGCAAAGACACAACGTGTTCAAAGTACGATGCAAAATTTGCCTTGACTTGTGTCGTGGGATTACAGGGCCCATAAAAAGTGATACATTTTTAGTGGCATAAACGGAGACGTGCAAATGTCTCCCTCTGGTGGACGCTCGAAAACGACATGAAAAAATGCTGAGGAGGACACGTCACAAGCTATTATTCGCAGATTATTTTAATGGGCAGTTTAAGATGGTGTTAGGTCTACGTTTTTAAACACTGCACGAAAACATTTCAGCAAATGTGTAAAGAAATATTTGGACCATCCTTGTATAAAAATGTAAAACTGGATTTGAGGATATTAAATTGGATATTAATTTTCGTAATCATGATTTCTAATCGTGTCACGAGACAATATATATATATATATATATATATATATATATAATTTTAATATTTTAATTTCCAAATAAACGGCGTGTTTTGTACGGCGGACCAGCCCACCTGCTCCAAGTAGAACTGTGTATCTACGCGATTGGCTTACCAATCGGTGGCCTCCCCTGATTGGCGACCGTCTCACAAAGTGGGTAGTGATTGGCCGAAACGTTGACAACCGGAAGCGTTCTCCGCGCGTTGATTGGTGGAATTGTGACAACCGGAAAAGCCAGCCACTAGTAAGCGCAGTGTCGGCGATGGAACTGGTTGTTATTAAACGAACATGTTTGGAATGAAGACGACGTACTTAGTTAACGATTTGTAAACGGAGCTTTGTCGCACGTTTCCGCGTTTTTCTACGACGTGCGCAACGCTGATTTAGTTAGCTGGACGTCACTTCAGCCACAGTGAAGCGTTCAGCTTGGCGTCGTTAGCATCTTTGACAGCTAACATTGATAACACTTCGTCGTCCATTACGGTAAGACACGGAGTGGCAGCGATCGGTTTTGTTTTTCCCCTTCCCTGGCATCGCTTGTGGCAGCGTGACGCGACCGTTGCTGAATGTGCGGGGACGGAAGGGAAAGCAATAGCAGCTCCAGCTAGCGCGCTAGCTATGGCGAGAGCTTTCTTCATTTGTAGCCTTCTCCTCGTCGCCTTCGCCTGCGGAATCACAGCTGGTAAATATGCAAGGAAAAAAAAAAACCCCAAACAAACACCCGTGCTTTCGCGTGGGGGGGGGGGGGGGTCGTGATAGTGTGGGCTTCTCATCTTTCATGTTGACTTGTTGTTTTCCAGACGACGCGGACGACAGACCAGAGCTGAAGGTGGGTCGACACGGGCTGCACGCCGTCACGTTCCCACTTTTCACAGATTCATTTTAGTCTGCAGTCAAATTAAAACATATGCAGCCTGCCTTGTATATTTCACGCGCTCCCGAGAAGTCTCATTCCCAACATTGCCAACTTTGAATGCTTTCCCCAAATCGGTCAGTCAAGGGTTCAAAATCATCCACCCCCCCCTAAAAAAAAAAAATCATGTTGTCTTCACTGCTGTGGGCGTGTCCAGAATGTGCTGAAACCACGCCCTGCTCAACTGTCATGAATGCCAATCTTGTGACCTGGATATGGATATGAAATGGATTGCTACTGCCGCCAAAATATATCCATTTAAAAGCTCCGGTGGCCGGGATATGTATCTTTTCCTCGCAGTGACCACGAGGCACTCTTAAGGTGGCCAGGCCGGTGAGAAGTGCGTGCACTCAGGGCGCACAATAAGGCGCTCTTAACGGTACTCCGAAGGGCCCATTCAAGCGCACTGTCGGAAGGCGAAATGTATTTTTGTAACGTAAGTAAAATGTGGCGGGCCCCGTTTCAGCCTCGCCCGTAAACTCCGGACAGCCGAATTGTTGAAAAACTATTTAATATTATAATGTATCTCCACAACTGAACACTACGCGCAGTTGTCAGACGTTGCTCATATTTTCAGTCACTATTTTAGAAAGATGTACAGTGTACTTAGAAACAAATCTCTGAATTCCTGTACAGGGTCTTTTGTCAGGGGCAGTTCCTTAATTCTTCCGCATTTATACATATATACGCATATTAATTCTTCATTACTTAGAATATTACCAGCACCCATGCATGTCTCTTCGCTTTGCAAATTATGATATTTACCTTGCCTCGCTTTTTGCAGTCCTACCACGATCCCGAATCGGAAGAGGATGACGTCCCTTTGAACTCCAAAACGGCAACGCCCCCTTCTTCTTCTTCTTCTTCTCCTCCCGTCGCCG
Source organism: Syngnathoides biaculeatus (assembly GCF_019802595.1). NCBI lineage: Eukaryota > Metazoa > Chordata > Actinopteri > Syngnathiformes > Syngnathidae > Syngnathoides > Syngnathoides biaculeatus. The sequence continues at coordinate 7,941,522 of NC_084662.1, read as the reverse complement.
CCGCTCAGAATGTGCCAGAAGAAGAGAAGCCGCCGGGAGACGTTCTGCCGGGAGAAGAGAAGGAGGACCTGCCAGAGCAGCACGTAAAAGTAGAAAAACCCAAAGAAGGTAAGCGTTAAAAAAATATATATATATATATATTGTTTGCACTTCAGGCGGCACGGTGGAAAGAGTCGGCCTCACAGTTCTGAGGTCCCGGGTTCAATCCCGGACCCGCCTGCGTGGGTTTCCTCCGGGTGGGCACTCCGGTTCCCTCCCACATCCCAAAAACATGCAACATTAATCAGACACTCTAAATTGCCCCGAGGTGTGATTGGTTCTCTGTCTCCATCTCCTTTGCGATTGGCTGGCAACCAGTTCAGGGTTTACCCCGCCTCCTGCCCGTTGACAGCCGGCTCCAGCACTCTCCGTGACCCTCGTGAGGATAAGCGGCAAAGAAAATGGATGGATAGGTGGATGGACATATGAAAGTGCTTGGCGGGGGCGTGGGGGGTGTCTAAATTGCCCATAGGTGTGATTGTGAGTGCGGCTGTTTGTCTCTATGTGCCCTGCGATTGGCTGGCAACCAGTTCAGTGGGTACCCTGCTTCCTGCCCATTGTGAGGATAGGCGGCTAAGAAAATGGATGGATAAATGTTTGCACTTTAGTGAGTTACAAAACAGTATTTCTGTTGTGTATTAGTGAGGTCATAAACACCTTGGCGGAGCCAACGACATACTTCGGTCCAAACTGGTTCAGATTTGTAATTTTTTTTTGTATCTTTAACGACACCCAAGAACGAGTACGGTTGGCTTCGCTGACTCAGCACAAAAGCGGCGGTTCCAGCAACGTTGACGCTCCCGTGAGAAAGTTCGAGCGGCGCGCAGCTGTGCCTCGTTCTTTGTTACCGCAGCCGAGGTAGTTCCAAAGTTTTTTTTTTGTTTTTTTTTTTTGCGGGGGGTGTTTGCGTTGAAATTAGTTTCTGACACAGCAACCGTCGCGAGAACTTACTGCGACGGTACGACGACGTCGGTCCTAGAGAGGAATTTTTCGGGAAATGGGGTCAATAGAGTGAAAATGCGCCGCAGTCGTTGATCCAAATGAAGTGTGCCGTTTAATTTGGAGATTGTTCAAAGGTTGCTTTGACGCGATTACCACCCCCCCCAGTTCCCGTGGTGAACGGCGGCACGGCCGACGGGGAGCCGTGCGTCTTCCCCTTCCTCTTCCAAGGCGACGAGTACTCGGACTGCACCACCAACGGCCGAGGGGACGGGCGGCTGTGGTGCGCCACCACCTACAACTACGACCGCGACAAGAAGTGGGGCTTCTGCGAGAGTAAGTGGTAACCCCCGACTCCCGAGTGTGTGAGTATTGGGGGGGGGGGGGGGCTTTCCCACAACCATTGTGAGGATGAGCAGCCTGGATAATGACATGACAGTTGCCGGTCGGCATGAAGGAATTGTCCCAGATGACCTTTGCTGCAGTCGGGACGCGCGTTAGACGTCGCGCGGGTTTGTAACGGCGCCGTCGTTTGCCGCAGCCGAGGAGGAGGCGCAGCTGAGGCTGCAGGCGGAGGAGGCGGAGGACGAGTACCAGACCTTCCTGCACATGCTCAACGGCACCACCAGGAAGAGCCAGAGGAAAGCGTGAGTGGCTGCTGTCGTTTCTTCCGGCGACATCTTTTTTTTGTTGTTTTTATTCGCCCGGGTCGACTTTTGCCCCGCCCGTCCAGGCTGTACGAAAAGTTGCTGAAAGTGGCGGAGGGAGGCCACCAGCGGGCCATGGAGAAGGTGGCGTACGCGATGTTGTTCGGCGACTACATGAGTCAGAACATCAGCCGGGCCAGGGACATGTTTGAGAAGCTCGCCGTGGACGGCTCCCCCAAAGCGCAGACGGTACTTGAACCTTTTCACTCAGCTTTTCTTCGAATGAATCGAACTTCATTTCTTTACATTCTCTCGTTCTTACATTAAAAAAAAAAAAAAGATCCACATCAGGGCCAAAATCTTGTTTTTCTATGTTTAAATGATTTGCTTTACATTTTTTCCCCGCAGGCTCTTGGATTTCTGTATGCTGCAGGACTTGGCGTGAATTCCAGTCAAGCAAAGGTGCGTGTGATCTATCTAGCTATCTAGCTATCTAGCTATCTAGCTATCTAGCTATCTAGCTATCTAGCTATCTAGCTATCTATCTGTCGTGGTTGTACTAACACACTCACACTGTTATAAGAAAATCCATCTCTTTTGAATCCATCCATTCATTTTCTACACCTCTTCTCCTGGGGTCAATTCTTTTATGTATTTATTTTTATTTAGTTGAAATATATTAATTGGAGACTCTAAATGGCGCCTGGGCGTGATTGTGAGTGTGACCGTTGTCCGTCTCCATGTGCCCCGCGATTGGCTGGCGACCAGTTGAGGGCGTTAACCCCGCCTCCTGCCCGATGACGGCTGGGATAGGCTCCAGCGCGCCCTGCGGCCCTTGTGAGGATAAGCGGCAAAGAAAATGGCTGGATGGATGGATGGATGGTGTAGTTGTATTTTAAAGGTCTTTCATTTTGAATGCATATGGATGTATTTTTATTTTTAAGCAGTGTAGCTGAGTTGGTCGCGTGTATTTCGTCCATTTGTGTGCTCGCAGGCTTTGGTCTACTACACTTTCGGCGCCCTGGGAGGGAACCTGATCGCTCACATGATTCTGGTGAGTGTGACCGACAGCAACAAGCGCGTTCAAATCTAGTCAACGCATTTTGCCGTTGTTTGCTATTTCAGGGCTACAGATACTGGGGCGGTGTGGGGGTTCCCCAAAGCTGCGAGTCTGCGCTGACGCACTACAAACTGGTGGCCAATCAGGGTGAGGCCCCGCCGCCGCCGCCGCGGTCTTCGACCGGATGGTGACGCTTTTCTCTCCCAGTGGCCAACGACGTGTCGCTGACGGGGGGCTCGGCCGTGCAGAAGATCCGGCTGCTGGACGAGCTGGAGAACCCGGGGTCCACCAGCGGCATGCTGGAGGAGGACCTGATCCAGTACTACCAGTTCCTCGCCGAGAAAGGGGACGTGCAAGCGCAGGTGCACACGGAAACTCTGACTGCTTACCCTGACTTCAACCCAGATTTGTTTTTTTTTGCGTCAAACTTTTTTATTTTCAAACCCCATCTGAAAATGCTAACTCGGGTTTGAGATTCTAAAAGAAATCCTGGTCTAATTTCAAACCCCAAGTCTTGCTTGAAGCCCTAATTTTAAATCTGTGCAAAGCCTACTTTGGGTCCCTCACCGTTGTTGTCGTGGTCAGGTCGGACTGGGCCAGCTTCACCTGCACGGAGGACGGGGCGTAGAACAGAATCACCAGGTACCGCCCGCCCAAGAGATTTGTCGCGTTCAAACACCTTCACCGCTTCCATCGTTCGGAACCGTCTGACGCTTGGTGTCCAACAGAGGGCGTATGACTATTTCAACCAGGCAGCCGATGCGGGAAATACACATGCCATGGCGTTTCTGGGCAAGGTGAGTCCATTACTGCCACCCAGTGGACTGGTGTGGAACTGCTAGATGTGGGTTTTGGACTGGGGTTTTTTCTTTTTTTTTTTTTTTCTTTTTGTGTGTCATAGATGTACAGTGAAGGAAGCGACTTCCTGCCTCAGAACAACGAGACGGCCCTGAAATACTTCAAGAAAGCTTCAGACCTGGTCAGATATTTGACTTGGCAAAACTTTAAACCCGACTTGAGAACAAATCTATTAAAAGCTCAAAAGCCTGAATAATTTCGTAAGAGGCGGGCCTCTTCGCTCACTCTGCGGGAGCCGACGGCACCACGTCGCCTCAAGATTGTCACTTTCAACATGTTTTAAAAATGTTTTTAGTTCTATTTTATTCCCTGGAAAAATAGCAATACCGGATATGTGTGGGTTCTGCCCAACAGGAACGATAAGTTGTTATTATTATTATTATTATTATTTTTTTTTTTATCGCCCCACACAGGGTAACCCAGTGGGCCAGAGCGGCCTCGGCATGGCCTACCTGTACGGACGAGGTGTCTCGGTGGTAAATGGCATTATATACCACGGTGAATACTAGTGCACGATCCAGCGAGCACCTAGACACGAGCCGTACGTGCTTTTCAGAACTACGAGCTGGCGCTGAAGTACTTCCAGAAGGCCGCCGAACAGGGCTGGGTGGACGGGCAGCTGCAGCTGGGCACCATGTACTACAGTGAGTGGTTTTCCGGGGCGCGACGGGTCTTCCGAGGACAGGATTCCGAGTCCTTGTGTGTGTGTGTGCGCGCGCGCGCCCTCCAGACGGCATGGGCGTCAAACGCGACTACAAGCAGGCGCTGAAGTTCTTCAACCTGGCCTCGCAGGCGGGCCACATCCTGGCCTTCTACAACCTGGCGCAGATGCACGCCACCGGCACCGGCGTCATGCGCTCGTGTCACACGGCAGTTGAGGTGAGGCGCCGACGCGGCGTTAGAAAATTCTGTACTGCTCTTTTGACTTTAGTAAATAAAAGAAGTGTCATCTCATTTTGCGATAGAATTACTTGAAATATTATATCAAAATAAGGCTTCACTTGTGCATTTTGATCAAAAGTCATGCATTTTTGTCTACGTTAAGATTCAGCAAAATATTTGTGAGCTCAGTATTAACAACACGGGTTAAATTATAAAAGGACAAAACTGCTCTACATAGAGTTGCTATTTTATTGAATTTTAAAAAGCTTTTCTTTTTGGTATTTGATCATAATTATATTTACTTAAATTCACATGAATGAGTAATTCCAACTTTATTTAATTAAATATACTTTAAATTGAATGAAAAGTACTTTCATTTGAATTAAATTAAAATTAGTTGACTTGGAATAGTTCAGTTGAAATTAATGTCATTTTATTGAATTGTAAATAGATTTTCTTTTTGTTATTTAACCATAATTGTATTTACATGAATGAGTCATTTCAACTTTATTTAATTAAATATGCTTTAAATTTAATGACAAGGACCTTCATTTGAAATGAATTAAAATCACTTGCCTTGGAATATAATGTAGTTCCTATGAAAATAATGTCATTTGATTGAATTTTTCTCGTCATTTTTAGCAGCAAGCTATTTATTTATTTATTGGCAATTTTATTGGAATTTATAATCCAAAATCGAAGGTTTCCTATTCGGTTAATACATATTTTTTTTAACGTTATTATTCCTACTGGAGTCATAATTCAGTGTAGACTTGTGTATTTTCCAAGACTGCTAACGAACGAACAAGCCTGTGAACGGGAGCCTTTTGCTTGATCGTACATTTTTGAATTTTTAAAAAAAAATTTTGTTGCAGCTGTTCAAGAACATGTGCGAGCGCGGCCGCTGGTCCGAGCGCCTGCTGACGGCGTACGGCAGCTTCAAGGAGGGCGACAACGACGCGGCGCTGGTGCAGTACCTGCTGCTGTCCGAGCAGGGCTACGAGGTGGCCCAGAGCAACGTGGCCTTCATTCTGGACCAGAGTAGGATCACGTTATGTCATCTGTTCTTTCCATTTTCAAAGAAAAATCCATTTCCTATATGGGAGATGTGCCTAAAATAATATATATGCATATTTTGTGGGGTCAGTTTCATTTTTGTATTCTCCGCTGCTAATTGAAAATTCATCTTCTAACGAATGCTACACAGATAACATTGGAACAACATTGTGTTGTTGCCGCGTTTTTTTTTTTTTTTTTTAAATATATACAGTGATCCCTCGGTTCTCGACCACATTCCATTCCAGAATACGGTTCGAGAAGTGATTTGTTCAAAAACCAAATCAATGTTTCCCATTACAATGAATGGAAAAAGAAACAATGCGTTCCAAACCTAAAAAAAAAATTGGCTTTTTAAAGCATTTTTTTTTTGCTTTTCCTGATAATGAACTGCAGAGTAGAAATACATGTATAGTTTAAATACTTTCTATAATAAAATCATTTAAGAATATATTTATTTTTTACTTAAAATGTATGCTTTAGTAGTAGAGGCCTCTCGGCCTGGAGCGCATTGCTGTATCTGTCGCGACTCGGCCCCCAGCCTTGTTTTTATTAGCAAAAGTGTAGAATAACTTTTGTTATTTCCGGGTTTCGTCTGGGGCGTTCAAAAGCCGACTTTGGTTCGAAAACAAGAATCAAAAAAATCTTGAAGATTTCGTTTGAAAAACCAATTTGTTCGAAAACAGGGACATTCGAGAACCGAAGCTTTACTGTATGTTTTTCTCCCCTGCCGCCAGAAGGCGCCAAGATCTTCAACGAGAACGAGACTTATCCCCGGGCTCTGCTCCACTGGACGAGAGCCGCCGCTCAAGGTTTCCGCGGCCGGCCGTCCGTCCGTCCGTCCGTCCCTTCCGATGCGTCCCATCAGGCATTGCGGTCACACTTTGGCTCTCCCATCAGGTTACACAGTAGCCAGGATCAAACTGGGCGACTACCACTTTTACGGTTTCGGGACCGACGTGGACTACGAGACGGCCATCATCCACTACCGGCTGGCCTCGGAGCAGCAGAACAGCGCTCAGGCCATGTTCAACCTGGGTTACATGCACGAGAAGGGACTGGGGATCAAACAGGTACGAGCGCGTCGACGTTAGCGGCGAAACGCCCGGGATGACTTCGCTGGCCTCCCTCGCGCAGGACATCCACCTTGCTAAGCGTTTCTACGACATGGCGGCAGAGGCCAGCCCTGACGCCCAGGTGCCGGTCTTCCTGGCTCTGTGCAAGCTCGGCCTGGTCTACGTCCTGCACTACATGCAGGACCTCAATGTGAGTACTCATTCTGCAGTTTTGTGACTGAAATGTAAAGAATTTTTAGATGGTCCACCGAGCGGAAGCACGGGCGGTCCTCGGTCTACAGCGGTCCCGGCATGAGGTTTTAATGGTGATGGTTTGTACCGCACCATAAGAAAATTCAAAATATGACAAATATTGACAATTTAAATAGACAGAAACTTACTAACATATTTTGGGGGAAAAATACCAGATACAATGACAATAACCTCAGGAAAGAAAAGGAACAGATAAGTACCCAAAAATTGAGATTAAAAATAGAATAATACTAGTACAAAATGCTCTGTTGGGGAAAAAAAAAAAAATATAGATAGATAGATAGATAGATATGGGGAAACATATGAAAATGAGCAGCTGGTTCAATCCCGGACCCGCCCGTGTGGCGTTTGCATGTTCTCCCCGTGCCTGTGTGGGTTTCCTCCCACGTTCCAAAAACAAGCATCATTAATTGGACACTCTAAATTGCCCCAAGGTGCGATTGTGAGTGCGTCTGTTTGTCTCGATGTGCCCTGCGATTGGCTGGCGACCAGTTCAGGGTGTACCCCGCCTCCTGCCCGTCGACAGCTGGGATAGGCTCCAGCGCTCCCCGCGACCCTCGTGAGGATAAGTGGCAAAGAACATGGATGGATCGACTTATGAAAGTGTTTGGGGTGGGGGGGTTGAACAGCTCACTCACTCCCCGCCTTTTCGAACCCAACACGTTCAAAGTCACAGATACTACTGTAGAATGTGACAACGGTGACTCCAAGTGGGCAAAAATAAGACCTGCACATACCAGGCACGTTTTTGTTTTAATGTTTATTGTTTGAATCATGATTGGAGCAATTTTTTTTTTTTTTAATCTTCCATTCTGAAAAAATATTCCATCTCCGTGCGTCATTTCTACGTGAACCAGTCTAACGAGATTTGTGTCCTGTCATCAGCCGAGGGAGCTGGTCTCTCAGGTGGACCTGGACCAGCTCCTGGGCCCCGAGTGGGACCTCTACCTCATGACGGTCATCGCACTGCTTCTCGGCACCGTCATCGCCTACCGCCAGCGCCAGCACCAGATCATGATGCCCCCTCGGCCCCCCGCGCCTGCGCCCGCGCCGGCGCCGCCTCCCCCCGCGGCCGAGACCCCGCAGGAGCAACCGCGAGCCGCGGCCGAGGAAGAGCAGCGGCAATGAGAACAGGTGGGATCGGACAAACACTCGACGCGCCCGCACTCGGGCTCGCTTTGGAAGACTCGAAATGGCCGCCGGCGTGTGCAGTTTCTTCAACGGAGAACACAGACGTGGGACTCCTGCGACTCGGGAGGGAACCAAAGACGCTCTGGGCTCCAAATGATCAAAGAAAATAATAACACTCTTCTATTTTCAAATTCATGGGGTTGAGGGTTTTTTTTTTCGGGTTTTTTTTTTTCTCCCCTCAACAAACTTTTCTTCAGGCATTTTTCAATGGATGTTCAGTAGTTCCAGAAATTGTAAAGCTAAACAAACTTTAATTTATGCAACAGATGAAGAGAGATATTCCAGACTTTTTTTTTTTTTTCTGCCACATTATTTGACTTTAATTCCTCATATGCAGTGAGGACAATAAGTATTTGAACACCCTGCGGTTTTGTAAGTTCTCCTACTTTGAAATCATGGAGAGGTCTGACTTTTTTTTTTTTTTTTTTATCTTAAGTGCACGTCCTCTGGAAGTTTTTCTAATAATTATCGCTCCAAATGAGCATTTCAAATCAATATTAGTATTTGGTACATTAGCCTTTGTTTTCAATTCCTGAGGTCAAATGTTTTCCACCTAACCTATCAGGCAGGTTTCTGGGCTGTTGCTGAGAAACGCAGAGTTTGAGGCTCCCTCCAAAGATTTTTGATGGGGTTTAGGTCTGGAGACTGGCTTGGCCTCGCCAAGACCTTGAACTCACGGAGCCACTTTTTAATGATCCTGGCTGTGTTGTTCGTTTTGGAAGACGCAGCTTCAATCCTCTTAACTGAAGGAAGGAAATTGTTCCCCAAAATGACTTTTTAGAGGCGGACTAACGGGTCTTTGCGGGCCAGAATTTTTGAAATACTTATTTGCACCACAAGCATACAAATAAATTGAGAAAAACGTACATTGTGATTTATGGATTTATTTTTTTTCTTTCATTCTTTTTCTTTCAGTGGACGTGCACAGAAGATGAAAATTTCCGACCCCTCCACAATTTCAAAGAGGGAGAACCTGCAAGTTGGCAGGTCTTGAAATTATTATTTTCCACTTTTTTTTTTTTTTTTTTGTAAGATTTGCTTTCAGAACCGTCAAGAAACTCGTTATTCAACCCAAACAGATTCCACGTCGTCTTTTTTTTTCTTTCCACATGCATGACATCATCACATTAAAAAAATGCAAAGGAATACTGGTCATTTTTAACGTCTTTATTAAGTTTTTAAATTAATAAAACCTTAGGTCAATACTAAAAAATAATGGTTTGAATCATTTTTCCACTCCTGTAAATTTTCATTAAAATCATGCTTTTGGTCTTTGGAAGAAGATAGCATAAATTAATTTTTATTTACAGTCACAACCCCGAAAAATTATCGCAATTATTAAAAAAGTGAAACTCATTCTAAATCTAGAATTTGCGATTACAGCTATGTGGAAAATTTCAAGAAAACGCCGCAGTATGCTCAAATAATAGGACCTAAAACCCACAAAAAGCATAAAGTATGTAATTCCAAACATAATACAAAAATCTTATGAATTATTTGCATATTTGTTTAACTTCCATTAAAATGAATATTTTGAACGTGCTTGAAAAGTAAACTTTCAAAACAAAAGCAAAAAAGGGTGGGGGGAGCCCTCGGCATCGGTCGGTCGTCCCTCGTGGGCGGGGCCACGGCGCTAAAGTGCTGAAAGTGCACTGCAGGGGTGCCCCACTGACTGACTTGCCCTGTTGCACACCACCACTACTACCATGGGGTGGCTTTGCGTCGCCCTGGCAACGTGTGTGCTGGTGTCACGCTGTGTCAAAGGTAAAGTGCTGGAACCCCCCCCGTGTTGTTGTTGTTGTTGTTTCTGCACTTTTACCTATCAGCGATCAACCAACATGTTTTTGCTGCTAATCTTTCATTATTTTGATTTTTTTTTTTTTTTTTTTTTTTTTTTTTTTTTTTTTTTTTTTTTTAGCTGACAACTGGTGGCGGAAATATGAAGAGGGAATACGGCACTACGGCCAAGAGGCGCTCCATAAGGTTTTCTTTTCTTTTTTTTTTTTTTTAAATATGGATTTTGGGCACAAGCACAACAAGTGTGAGGATTCTTGGGAATATTGCTTTGTTTGCCACACCAAAATTGTATTTTTTTGGAACCTTGTTATGCGTCAAATTAACTGGTTCGCAAAGTCTTCAAAAATTGTAAAGGAATAAAGAAATATATTTCATGTAAAACATAATCCAACCTTGGACAAATCATACAAAATCCAAAGTAATATTTTACTTAAGGAAATGCAAATCTAATTCACCCATCCAGAGAGCCAAAAATAATGACAAAATATTATTGAGAATAACCAGCGCTAACTCTAAGTATATATAAATTGTACTTTTATTGAAGGCCTTATGGTGTGAATTTTATCTTATTTATTTCATAAACAGCTTCACTAATCTAAAGTTTCTTTCGTAAGATTATGACGTACATTATGTAATTTTAATCGCAACCCCGTGCGATAAGCTTCCCGGTTTGCTCGGCAACATGCGTTGCGGCAAAACTGTTTTTTTCCATTCTGTCACAAGTCAGGCTTCCTGCATGAAAGCATAATAACATTATAATAACAGTATAAAGTATTATAAGTATATAAAGTACAATATAATAACACTTTCACCATATTTTCTTTGGCGGCTTATTACAAAGTCGCACTAAAACTTTTGTATTTAGGGATTGAGCACAGCCTTTTAATTATTTCCCCTTGTACATGTTTTACAAAATTTCCTAGAGGTGAGGACGGCGACCAGGCCCGACCATAAATAGCCCAAATCCATGAATCGTTGGCTGCCATTATAAAGGCACCCAAAAAATTTTTTGAATAAGGGAGGATCTACCACCAATATGCTTTTTTTTTTTTTTTTTTTTTTTTTGGGTTGCCACCTCCCAAGAAAAAAAAATTGGAAAATAAAAATGTGGAGATGAATCGTGCATATACGATTTGAGTGTTTTGCATCATGGTCACAGAACAAAATTCAACTCGTCTCTCAAAGCACGACGCCCATCTCCACCTTTGGTTGATCATGACGAACTTTGGCCTCCAGGGAGCGCTCTGTTGCCGTCCAAATGACCTCATGCCATAAAACCACGTCGAGTCATAACTCATATTAACGGGCTGCGCGAGCGCTTTTCGGGTCTTGAGTTAAAATTGTTGCCACGTCACACGAGATCCCAGAAACGTTTATTCGCTCGCTTTCTCTTCAGGAGTTCCCTGAGAAAACTCGTCCGGTTGGCTTCAAGCATCCGGCCTTCCAGTGTCCCGATATGAAGCCTTCCCTTTCAGCGCCTTCCTCAGGTGTGTGTCACACACTCATCCAAGCACGCAACCGGTTCTTCCTCTCATCTTCGTCTTCTTCCATCGTAGTGGAGCTGGTGAAGGCCGGGGACATCAAGGTCGTTGCCGCCCTGGGCGATTCTCTCACGGTAGGCGCCGCACCGGACCGCTTCCTGTTTGTCGTGCGCTCACCATGTTTTTTTGCGCGCCGCTTCCTGCAGACGGCCATCGGCGCCAACGCCACCACCGTCCTGGGCATTCCCATCGAGTTCCGCCACGTTTCCTGGAGGTGAGGGGTGATCGTGTCTCTTGACTGAATGTATACGTTGACAAAATTATACATTCATAACATATTGGAATAGAAGCAAAAATTTTTGTCACACTTTGTATCAGTGAAGTGGGCATCGTGCTGCTCCTGTGGGGAGTATAAACGTACTAGCTTCCCTCAGCCCCTCAGTACGGGAGTAATATTAGTCCTTCTTAGCAGAGGATAAAGAATACATGACAATGTGAGTACTGTTATTGTCTGTTTACCTGTTGCTCCACCATTTGTGTTCCAATTTCTATTGCTTTAAGGGTTATCGCAGCACAACATCATCATCTTCACCACTCTGTATTTATTGTCTCTAAATGGCAATCATAGGCAACTTTAATTTTATTATTATTTGTTCCGATGCACTTTTCACACAAGTTACTTGCTTACTTTCGAAGTATTTTCCCCACAAATGGATAAAGTATCTTCAAATTACTCCAATAATGTGACTCAATGCGTGATGAAAACGTCTGCTGCTGCTGTCGTCGTCGTCGTCTCGCAGCATCGGCGGTTTCGGCTCGTACGAGGACGTCATCACTCTGCCCAGTGAGTTCCGCCGGTCGCCGCTCACGTCCCGCCCCCCTTCGTACTCGTACCCGCCTACTCACTTCCCGTACTGGTTTCTGTGCGCGCGTCAGACATCATCAAACTTTTCAATCCCAACCTGTTGGGCGCCGCCCAGGGGAAGACGCTTCACGGCATGGAGGGCCACCTGGGCCAGACGGGCCTCAACCTGGCTGTGACGGGACAAAACACCTTGTAAGAACCGTCCTCTTCCCCAACATGAAAGCCGTTTCCATGGAAACTCCCGTCACATAATTGTATTCATTTTTGTTTTTTGTTTTTTTTTGCCAGCAATCTTCCCGGCCAGACGAGACATCTGATTGACACCCTCAGAGTTTATGATGTAAGAAAGGTTGGACTTCCTCGTATTGGGGCCAACGCGGGGATGTTCTGAAATATGTATCGGGACTGGCTTTTTTTTGTGTGACGTTCGTTTTTTCTTCCGCCAGGGTTTGAACTTCGAGAAGGACTGGAAGCTTCTGACCATTCTCATGGGCATGAACGACATCTGCGACTATTGCAAAGACAAAGTGTGTGATTAAAAAAAATTGTCATCTGGTCGTCTATCATTTATGTCCATCCATGCGTCCATTTTATCCAGCTAACGTAATAATCTAGACTGATTCTGATCCGAGTCGTTCACTCATTTGTGCCTACTAGTCCCCTTTTTTTGTTTTATTTTCCCGACAGGCTCTCTTCTCCGCCGAGAACTTCGTCCACTACATGACCGTCTCCTTGGAAATGCTCATGGATGAGGTCACTGAAAGATGAATCTTAACCCATTCGTGGGCAGGGTGGCAATTTTTCAGAATCAAGGAAATTCCACTTCTTTTTCGTTTATGGTTAAGTTATGCGATAACTTTACTAATGTCCCAAAAATGGGACACTGCCCGCGAGAGGCTACTTGGGTTTTCTTAGTAGATTGTCCCAAAAAATAACTTCAATATTTACATATACTGAAGGATATAATGCGTGAAAATCATGATGTCCCAAAAATGGGACGCCGCCCACGACTGGGTAAATTTTTTTTTTTTTTGTTCGCCCCGTGTAAGTGTTTTAAAATTCAGATTAAAAACATGTTTTTTCTTACGGGTTTTTAGGGGACAGCAAGGGTGTCAAAGTCATTTTTGTCGTGGGCCACATTGTAGTATCCTACATTTCTATTTCTAAGAAATCAAGGGTAATACATAAATTCATTATTACTATTCTATTATGATAGTACTACATACTATATAATACTATTACTATTGTTGCTGTTTGGTCAACCAAAAATGCTTGCAATATCGCCATCTTATCATTTACGATATGACTAGTTGAAATTTTAGCACAGATTTTAACGAGAATCTTGGGAATTGACACATGATTCGCCTTCGCGGGCCACATAAAATCATGTAGCGGGCCGGGTCTGGCCCCCGGGCCTTGAGTTTGACACCTGTGGGATACAGTATTTCGATTTCTAAATATTTCTTGCTCTGTCTTAGTTGTACTTCCCCTTGAAATGCTTGTAATCATGCAAAAGCATATTGAGTTCCCCTGTGTATGAAATGCGCTCTATCAAAAAAATAACATAAAAAAAAAAAAAAAAAAAGAGCTTTGCTTTGGTGTCCAGGTCCCCCGCATGATCGTCAACGTGGTGCAGATCCTCCCCATGCAGACGCTGAGGGAGGTCCACAAGCCCACGCCGGGCTGCCTTCTCCAGCGGTGAGCTGCGCACGTGCACTCCGACAACGTTTATTTTCCCCACTTGATTTCTCTTCGACGAGACACCTGATTACAAGCCTCGCCCAGCACATTTGTAAAGGAAATACCATTTGGTACTTACATAAGCCGCAAGTAACCACATTGAAACACGAGATATTTACAAAGAAAGACGGTACACGGAAAGAGTTTTAATACTTTAGCTTAGCTTAATTTAGCAACAACACGGTAGTACGAACAGGGCTGGTTAAAAAAAATAAACATACCGGTAAAAAAATAACTGTCGCGACAGCTACACAGGAGCAACACGGTAGCACAGCACTAATAGAGCCGGTTTAAAAAAAATACAAATAAATACTTAAATCGCGGCAGAAACACACTTAGTGTGGTGCTAACAGGGCCAGTTACAAAAAAAAAAAAAAAAAAAAACATACTGGTAAAAAAAAAAAAAAATCACTGAGGCGCGGCAGAAACACAGCAGCAACATGCTAGCACAGCGCTAACAGGGCCTTTAAGAAAAAAAAAATACCGGTAAAAATCACTGAGACACGGCAGCGACACGCTAGCACAGTGCTAATGCTAGCGCAGCGCTAACAGGGCCGGTTAAAAAAAAAACAACATACTGGTAAAAGTCTCTTCCTCGGGACATAAATTCTACTGGTCTCACTCTTACCTTGTCCGCTTGAGTGCCCCCTTGTGGCCGTTAGAAAAAAAAACACACAAATTAGCCACATCACCATATAAGCTGAAAAAAGTTGCGCAAATTATAGGCCGGAAATTACGATATGTATTTTGACTGCGCAAGAACGCATGACTCTGCTTTCGTGACGGTGATTTCGCACTTGCTCGAATCTTGAACGGCACTTGTGAGCGACCTCGAGACCCGGTTGAATGTGAATTTCATGTGCTTCAGCTCCTTCTGCTCGTGCCTGATCGAACCCGTGAGTCGCTCGGCTGAGCTGCGCGAGCTGGTGGAAATCAATCTGGAATTTCAGGTACGGCCGCAACGCTCTCGAACCGTCTCACGCGCCGACGTAATTTGTTTGTGCTCGTCTACCACAAGGTGGCGATGTTTTGAAATTATTTTCTTTAGTCGAAGAAATGACAGACTTCCTGTGCCTGTTCAGGCATGATTTCTTGAGGTTTTTTTTAAATTTTTGGTACACTGTTAATAGACTGCGTTCCCATTTCTCGGCTGACTTCGGGACCACCCGCTTCAAAATATGTATTTCCGGGCAAGCGTTCTTGGCTTTTTTTTTGCTGGCTGTGCGATAAAACGAAGATGATTCCGGTTCCTCGCCCGCTTTCCCTCCCCAGAGAAAATTGGAGGCCTTGCTGCTCGCCGATCGCTTCTTCAGGGACGACTTTGCGGTGGTCCTGCAGCCGTTCTTGAAACAAGCCGACCCTCCCCGCCTTCCCGTAATCCGCCGACGCCGCGACGTCATCGCGACGGCGACGGCTTTCTCCTCTCTCATTGGCTGTGCGGTCTCTCCCGGCAGAACGGCAAGATCGACATGAGCTACTTCACTCATGACTGCTTCCACTTCACCATCAAAGGCCACGAGGAGCTGGCCAAGGGCCTGTGGAACAACATGGTCAACTGCAACTATTCATATTTATATTTAAAAAAAAAAAAAAAAAAAAAGAAGAAGAAGAAAAAGCATCGCTGAATGTTTCTGTGTGCGCAGTTTCAGCCCGAGGAAGGAAAGACGGTGGTGGGCAGCTTTTCAGACCCCATCGCGCTCGTCTGTCCACCCACGGTGAGCTTCAGTGCATCGGATATGAAAATCCATTCATCCATTTTCTTAGCCGCTTATCCTCACGAGGGTCTCAAAGAGTGCTAGAGCCTACCCCAGCTGTTATCGGGTAGAAAGCGGGGTACACCCCGAACCGGTCGCCAGCCCATCGCGGGGCACATGGAGAGAAACGGTCGCACTCACAATCACACCTTGGGGCAATTTAGAGTGTCCAATTATTGTTGTATGTTTTTGGGATGTGGGAGGAAACCGGAGTGCCCACCCGGAGAAAACCCACGCAGGCACGGGGAGGACATGCAAACTCCACACGCCGGGGATTTGAACGCGGGACCTCAGAACTGTCGCCAATCCAAAATCCATGAAGAATATTTCTGTGCCGTAGGAAAAATTACGACATTCGCGAAAAACCACACACGCTTCTTTTCCATCTCCTACCACTAACAAGTTCAATGTATTAATTCAAAATCGTAGGATTAAAGCACCAACTTCTCGTGTCAAATACACCCCACGGCCACTTTAGAGCGCCTCGTTGTCCGCAGTAAACGTGACCTCTGGGGTGGGGCGTGGTTTCAAGCGTATCCGGCGGACACGCCCACAACACTGGAAGGCTGCGACGAGCTTTTGTTTTTTTTTTTTTTGCGTAATTTGGAAGAATCGTTCGAATTTGTCAGGGCTGTTCACAACACTTTTCGACCGTAAACGAGAATTAGCAACGTGACAGCTTATTGAACCAATCGGCTTCAAATTCGCCCTGGGTGACGTCAGCAATTTTCCCGTCCTCAGAATTTGGGACGAGGAAAACTTCTGCACAGTCATGTTTACGTTTAATCACTTGTGTAATGGATACATTTTCGTTAGTTTTGTCATGTTTTGTCATCAGATATATCAATGTTTGTTGTTTCTGTAAAAGAATCAACAGAAATGGATATATCTGCTTTTGTGTTCACTGCGTTGAAAATCAAAAGGGAACGTTGCGTTCAAGCAAACTCCGAGATGAGAGCGTCACCCGATTTTGTTTGAAAGCCTTTTTGCGTGCGTGTGTGCGTGTGTGTGTGTGTCGTAGGAGCACCCGTACATCTTCACGCGGCCCCCCTCGGCCCGGTCCGCGGAGGGTTCCGGACCCCGCGTCACGCCAGCGGCGCCGGTCTACTACCTGCTGTCGGCCGTGGCGGCGTTCGGGAGTCGCGCTCTTTTGTAGGGACTTTCTCCGACGTTTGTTTTTCGCGATGTGACGGAGAGAAATGAAGCGAGTGCGACCGGGACGGAGGGGGGATTTTTTTCTTTTTGAATTGCGCTTCATATTTTTTTAACGCGACCTTTTAATGTTTTTAAATTTTGTTTGTCTTGTAAAGACTCTGTGGAAACAAATATATTGTATTTATAAAACTCTATTACCTTGACTTATTTATTTGAAATGAACACATATATGGAGGCGGGGGAGGGGGGGGTAACATGTTTTAACCCCAATTTTTTTCCTAATAATCTGCAGTGATAATAATATTAAAAAAATGACTATAAATAATAAATATGAATACAGATCAATTCGAGGTATCATAGATACAGTTCATATATGGTGACTATTAAATAAAAGATGAGCTCTCACTGCTGGCACGCTTCCGTTTGTCTGCTTTTCAGGAACACCAACAGCATATATATAATTTTTTTTAAATAAAAATGGTACTCTACGGGATTGTCCTTTAGACGAAAAGTACAGTAATAACATGTTATAACACAATGTGGAGACTTAAACAATAACTATATCACCCTTGTTCAAATTTAGTTGTTTCAAGGTGCCAAACGATCCTGTGAGATCGATGCTGGTTTTGTTAGCCTGCAGATGTCAAACTCGAGGCCAGAGGGCCAGATCTGGCCTGCTGCACGATGTTATGTGGCCCGCAAAGCCAAATCTACAGCGTCAATTTTCCTGATTCTTGTATAAATCACGACCAAAATTTCAAACTGTCGCGCGTCTTAAACGGTAAAGTTGAACTATTGCAAGCATTCTTCTTACCAAACATGAATAGTTGGGGGAAAAAAAAATAAACATTAGCCCTGATTTCCGACTCCAAAACTAGTCCATAAATTGATGGTGTAAATATGATGAGACGATTCAATATTTTTGTTCCACAGTCATAACGGCCCTCTGAGGGCAAACCAGAACGACAAAGCGGCCCGTGAGAAAAAAAAGAAAGTCTTAGACGCCCCTGTGTTAGCCCTTCAATTTGCATTGTGCGTTAGCATTAAGCTAGCAGACACTAGTACGATAAAGTTTACGTTGGCAAATAATATGTCATATTTAGTTTTCTAGGAAACTGTCAATAAATGACTTAAAACAAGACATGTTTGCGACACACCTTAGCTCATGCTCTATGAACATTTTTCATTTTTTTTCCCCCTCATAACTGTGATGGCTCATAAGTTCACACGCAATTCGAGGTACCGCTGTAGTGGATCTTGATTAACAAGTGGTTATGAAATAAGCTTCAACATAAATATTTCACCTTTTAATTCCAGCTTGAATTGCCTTTTATTCAATATGGACAGAAATATGCCTCCATAAAAGAGTTTCTACATAATTCGCCGGTGCTCTCGATTTCCTTGTTTGCTCGGTAATGAAAGCTTTTCATGGCAAATATGAGCTTTATCACGGGCGATGTGCTTTTGGGTGTGACGGCGGTGCACCTGCACCTGCACCTGCACCTGCGCCTGCACCTGCGCCGGGCATTGTCGCGCCCTTTGTGGCGTGCCGGCTTACATAAAGGTCTTATTATCATCAGCTTGAAAGGAAACATTATTCAGGTTTGGACAAAAAAAAAAAAAACGTGGACGAGGTCCGCCTTTTGTTATCTGCCAGGGCGGACAAAGACAAAACGAAAAAGAAAAAGCAAAAAAAACAAACAAAAAAAAAACCCACAAAGAAGAAAACTCAACAAGCGGCGCCCGAGTCCGCTGGTGACGTTTTAAGGTCGGGCAAACGGCTCGCTATTAATTTCGGGGACCAATCAGGCTGAGCGGGCAGTCGAACGGCGTGCGAAGAAAAGGGTGGCCGAATGGCGACCAATCACGTTTTCTGCGCTTTAATCAAGTCTTCGTCTCTGTGTGGAAGGAAAATGACAGACACGATACATAAAAATATTACCAATCAATATGTGGGAAAATCTGGGCGTCAGCTGTGAGCGACACAGCGGCCACTTTCGCATTTTGGATTGGTGTGCTTGAGCGTTTCTCCCGTTCGATAAATGGCCGACGGCCCGTCGGAGACCGTGGCTCTCCTTGCTCGCATCTGAGCGTATTATATTACATAAGCTTCATCACTTCGTTTACACCCCCCACCCCCCCCCCCCGCTTCAATCCAGCGGTGGCGTATCCGAAGCCGACTCGTAACTCAAATTCTGGCTCGCAACGCGAATCAAAAAGGTCGACCCGGTGAGTAAGTTTGATTCTTCTTAACTGGATGATCACTTTATTAATTGTACTCTGAGTAATTCCATCCATTTTATTTGGCGCTTATCCTCACGAGGGTCGCGGGGAGTGCCGGAGCCTATCAGGAGGCGGGGGACACCCCGAACTGGTCGCCAACCAATCGAGGGGCGCAAAGAGACAGACAATAGCCGCACTCACAATCACACCTATGGGCAATTTAGAGTGACAAATTAATGTTTTATGTTTTTGGGATGTGGGGGGAAACCCACGCAGGTACGGGGGGAACACGCAAATTCCACCCAGGCTGGGTCGGGATCGAACCCTTGTCCTCAGAACTGCGAGGGCAACGCTTTCCCAGCGCCACCACGTTATCAATTTTACTTTGAGCATTAATTCCAGCACCCCCGCGACCCTTGTGAGGATAAGTTGCTAAGAAAACGGATGGATGGCTTGTAATTGCCTCCTTCAATGTGAGCGCCTGTAAACTTTTTCTCATAAAGGTTTTTGGTTAAAAAAAAAAAAAACAATAAAATGAAATAAACATTTACAAATTGCGAAACGATATGTTTTGGTTTTTTTTTACCAAGACGGCGGCACGAGCAGGTGCACGAGCCGACCCCTTTCTCGACGTCACTTCCGCCCAACGTCCTCTTTATAAATCGGCTCCCTGGCAGCTTTTCTTTTTTTTTTGCGGGTGGGTGACGGCGAGGCGAGCGGCTCCATCGGTTCTGCAGCCAGGTTCGGGTATGAAGTCAAACAGCGCCCGGAAGCTTCCGTAATCCGACCGATGTCATTTTGGAGATGCACTTTGGGCAAATAAGCGGCTGAATAGCGGAGACATTTTGATTTTCTTTCAACATGATCGCATTGCTGACTCTGACTCTGCTCCTCAAAAGCGGTGAGACGACATTCGGATTTTTTGCTCTGTTACATTATTATCATATTCAATGCATGTCACGTCTTCTTATTAATTTCATCCTTTTTTTTTTTTAATTTTACTTGAATTCTATTTGTTGTTTTTTTTTTTTTTTGCGACAGTTTTGCCGTCGCCGGTGACTCCGAGTGCGCTGGAGCACGACGACGTCAAGGTAAGGAAATCATATTTTTCATTTTTATCCCGGACTGTGATGTGCTCACTCGGCGGCCACTTCATTAGGTACACCAGCAGAACAGAATCTTGTAACAGTGCCAATAGTTTTTGCAGCTGTGCCTAATATTTTGGCCAGCTGTGAGTGACACAAACACCAAATTTTAACAACTTTTTAAAAAAATATCTATATATTTTACAAACCCTTTTATGGTTGCCACGCACAGGTGATGAAATGCGTGGCGGAGGCGCTGGCGGATGTGCTGTCCAGGCCACGCCTACTTCCGGTCAGCCACCAATGTCTGCAGACGCTCAGGACAGGTGAATCATTTTTTTAATTTATTGATTTATTATTTTTTTGTTAGAAGATGTACAGTCTCTGTGTTTGTTTTGGGATCATCTTTTGATTGAAAAGTTCTTTGCGTAGGGTACGGCTGGTGTCAAACTCAAGGCTCGGGGGCCAGATTTGGCCCGCCACGTGATTTTATGTGGCCCGCAAAGCCAAATCTAGACTGTCAATTTTCATGATTTTTGTAACAAAAAATCTGTACCAAGATTTCTAATTGTCATATATCATGATTGATAAAGTTGAGATATTACAAGCATTTTTGTGTTACCAAACGTGAACAATTGAAAAACACGTCACCCTTGATTTCTGATTCCAAAAATAGTTTGTAAATTGATGTAAATATGATGAGATGATTAAATATTTTTGTTCCACAGTCATACGGAACAACAATGTGGCCCGTGAGAAAAATGAGTTTGACACCCCAGGCGTAGGGGATCAAATATTTGTGCCCCAGTGAACCTAAAATTACATTTTTGTTGATTTAAAAGATTTTTAATTGTATTTCACATTGTATGAACTCTGAATTTATTTGAAAATATGTAATTTGACCTCACTGTTCGAGGGACGAATGCCGTACTAAGTGGAAGAAAAACAATTTACCATAACTCCTCCAAAATGCCGCCATATTTTTTTTGTTTTAGTCCAATCCTGACAGCAGCAGGTTGGCGAGTTGTTTATTCGAAAGAGCCTTCCATCTGGCCAAAAGCATTTTTACCATAACCTAATCATATTTGACATTACTGTAGTGTGAAAATAGCAATTTAGTTACATATTATTTCATTATTTTACAATCATATACTGTTCACGATTGATCTATAATAGTTGTATTACTTTCAACAATTGTGATCAATCAAATTGCTAATTGAAATTGCATAATTCTGAAATTCGCGTGTTATAGTCTACAGGTGTACATCATTCATATTACCGGATTATCCTTTTTATCTTTTTTCCCGGGATGTTTATTTAAGATGAGGCGTTTTTGCTTTTTTTGTTTTTGTTTTGTTTTTTCAGGTGACCGTCAACATCGGCAACAGAGGCCACAATTTGAGGCCCAAAAAAAAATATGCATCTCACAGTCAAATTGTCACGCCGTATGAAATATGAAACGCATATTGGGCAATCAGCTGGATGCGGTGGGGCACGCGGCCTCAATGCAAAGATTAATTCCGCATCGCCCCGGTGTTTCGTAATAAAGTTACAACGAAATGTCAGTGCCTTGGCCCAAGGACAGCTTGGCGTACTTCCATGGCCTTAATGGATTGATTGGCGCAGGCAGGTGCATGCTGGGTAAAAAAAAAAAAAAAAAAAAAAAAAAACAGCAGCAACTAAAAACCTTTACAAACGCAACAGGACGGAAAGACAAAGTTATGCGTTACCTTGACGATGTCCTTACATTGGAACAAAACCTTGCGTGTGGTGGAGTATTATTGACTGCGTGCGTGTCTTTGTGTTTGTGTACGCATTCGTGTGCGTGCGTGGGCATCAAGATGAGCGCCTCCTGACACTCCTCCACCACTACGATTTCCTGAAGGAGCTGCAAGACGTTGCCGACCAGGGTATGTTTTTGATTTTTCTTTTTTTTTCGGGCAATCATCACTGCAGGAAAGAAAGCGAGCACGACTGCAATCTCTTTCCGCCGGTTTGATTCCATTTCCCATCTCGCCCCCTCCAAGATGGCTCCATGCTGAACGCGCTCGGAGGCCCCGGCGAGCGCTCCGTCCTCTCCCAGGAGCGGAGGAGGTCGCGAGAGGAGGAGGAGAAGGACGAGGACGAGGACGAGGACGAGGAGGAGAAGTTGGCAGAGTGTCGCCGGCCGCCGGGAAGACGGAGGAGGACCGAAAAGGTTGTGACAGCAGTTTTTACAAGTACAACTGCACAGATTCAAATGAGCGGAGGTCACGTGATCACAGAGCGCCATTTTGGGGGAGGTTACCGTGTTGGTAGCGATCCGTTTTGGAGTCAAAACAGACTGAAATGAAATCCGAAGCGCGACGACCACAATGATCGACATTCCACCCGTTTTCTCAGCATGGGGGCCAGAAGAAATAAGACGGCGCGGATCCAAAGAGGAGCAGGACAAGAGATGGGAGGAAGAGGACGAGGAGGAGGAGGAGGAGGAGGAGGACGAGGAGGAGGGAATGAAGAAAAGAAGCAAAGGGCCGCCGCCGAGGGAGGAAACAGAAGGTGAGGAGGAGGAGGAGGAGGAAGCCCCCCATCATTCGAAGGAGGCCTCGGAGGAAAAGGACGAGCCGAAGAAGAAGAGGAACCGCAGTCCGGAGGAGAAGGAGCTGCAGATGATCGCTCGCAGGACGCCGGACGAGGAGGACGGCAGCGCCGGAAGGAAGGCGGAGGTAACATCCGCAACCAGTCACGTTCTTGACACACACACACAAGTACGCTACGCTACGCTACGCTACGCTACGTTATACAACTATTTGAAGTTTTAACTTCCTCTTTTATGATGTTTTTATGCAGAAAATGCAGGTGCTTTTTGGGAGACTAGAACGGATTGTAAGCATTTCGATTCATTTCAATGGGGAAACTGGCTTTGATGTGCCAGGGCGAAGTCAAATCTTAAATCAAGTTACCGACCGCTGTGCGCCTCATCTCTTAAATATATTTTGAAATTTAAAAGTGTAAAAAAAACAAAAACACAAAAATTAAGACACATTTATTGTTAGAAATATTTCTATTTTGTATTTGTAGGTTATTGTTCATTATTTTGAAATTATTTTTCATTTTTAAATACATTTTATATATTTTTTTAATAATTTTGTATTCATACTTTTTGTTTTCCAAATTATCGAATTAAATCTTGCAATTTTTTATGTATTTATATCTTATGCTTCATAATTTTGAGCATTTCAGCCCCTGTGAATGTAGTTGTCATTTTTAAAATTTTCCATAAGTACAAAACGTTTCCGTCGAAATTTGAGTTCATAATTTTGACGTACTTTTCACAAATGTTTTGATTCAAAGTTTTCGTGAAGTCCCCGTAAATCATATTGTCGCCGCGTCCGGTTTTGACATCATCAGGACGGCGAGGCGGAGAACCTGGCCGCCATCGAGTCAGAGCTGGAGAACGTGGCCCAGAAGCTGCACCAGCTGCGACGAGGCTGACCCGGAGGGGGCGCCGTCCGCCTTCTGGAAACTTCCCGCGACCTCGTCGCCTCGTTCCCTCCCGTTGCGTTTTAAATTTTTTTTTCTTCCATATTTTGTCAGTGATTTGAAATCGACGCCTGAGAAGGTCAAAGAAGCAAAAGTGGACGTTTTCTGTCCGTTTTGAACGGTTTTTAAATTATTATCATCTGAGTGGCGGTGACGTAACATTTTCATTTTCATTTTTCCCGTGACAGCAGCAATAAAGTTGCATTCTGTTCTACGTGGAATTTTGGCGTCGTGGTCGCTTTTTTCGCAAGAAAAAATAGCGGAAATGCCGTCATTTCCCCGCCTTTTTTCACTTGCTTTCAACCCTGCTGTTTATGGCTAACTGGTGCAATTTTTCTAACGCCCGCGAGGGGGCACTGGAGCGGAAACGCTAAGAATGAGACCGGTGGAATATATGTGCAGAGGAAGTGACTTTTACCTGCTGTGCTAGCATGTTGCCGCCGTGTTACTGGCGTTTTTCCAGTGAGATTTACCGGTATTTTAACTGGCCCTGTTAGCGTTAGCGCTAGCGTTAAACTCTTTCTGTGTACCGTCTTTCTTTGTAAATATTTCGTGTTTCAATGTGGGCACTTGCCGCTTTTACACAGCTGCGGCGTATTTATGTACCAAATGGTATTTCCTTGACAAATGTACCGGGTGAGGCTTGTAACCACGTGCCCTCTGTAGGCCGGGAGTTATTTTGGTATTTTGAAGGCTACTGAACAAGTTAAAATGAGGACGTGGACTGCGTGCTCCTCACAAGAACTTTTAGTTTTAATTGGCTGTTCAAAGAAATAATAATTTGCATCTGGGTGGTTGTATCTTGCCCATTTTCACTGTAAAACAAATGGACAAAAAGGGCACGCCATGCTGCGCCGGTGTTTTTGGCCCCGCCCCCCTCATCAGCAGCCGGTCATCATGCCGGTGATGATGGACAGGAAGGTGGTGGTGGCGAGGCTCGGGTTGAGCAGCAGCTGCTCCAGCATCTCTCGGCCCTTCTCTCGGTTGGCCACAGAGCACATGGCGCTGCGCCACATGCGCACCGGAGCCCCGCCTGCGGGGGGGGGTCAGAGCCGACAAAGGTCCTCACGGGTAGAAGCGTCGGGTACTTGTGTCAAAAATTCATTTTTAAAAAGCCCTAAAGTAAGATTATCTCCTGTAATTCAATAATGGGAAGCGATATTTTGTCAATCTACGTGTGTTGATTCACCATTTGTGTTCAATTATTCCTTATACGGGTGTAACGCGACTATCCACTCAATTTGTTAGCCGGTCTATGGCATTTTGGATTGCAGATTGATTGATCGGCTAACAGACGGCAATGTGTGCTAGCTTTATATTTGCAACTTTGAATTTGTTTGAAGTCGAGTTTGGCAGTAAACACCAACAAGGAGAGACAAACAATTTGAAAAAAAATTTTTTTTGATTAAATTAAAAAATTCTCACCCATGCTCATCATCCACGAGAAGGTGGACAGCGTGTGGTTCTCCTCCTGGGTCATGTCGGCGATGTTTGGTGCGCTGTCACCTTCCTTCGCGGGTAGCCAAATTACACACGCAAAAAAAAAAAAGTTAGTTATTGTTTTGACACGGCATTAGGAGACACCCCCCCCCCCCCAGACCTGTAGGATGCGCCCCGGCAGCGGCGTGAGGAACACGACGGACTTCTCCAAGGAGGACTGGAAAGAAGCCGCCGACACGTATTCGGCCGAGTTGAGCCAGCTGGAGGCGAAGTTGACCTCGGGGGCGGAGTAGCTGCTCTGCCTACAAGTGCAAGTATAAGTCAGCGTTCCTCCACACTGCGTATTTGTCAGTTCCCGTCATTTGTCTTTTGCACACCCCCTCACCAGTAGATGGCGCAAAAGCCATGTCTAATATGAAAATGGTGGGTTGGGGCCACCTTGTGGCAGCAAAATGCAATTGCAAATATATATTTTTTTCACTACTTGAATCTTTTTCGCATCCCGAAAAGTAGAATCGATTTTAGGAGTTTTATTACAAAAATAAGAATATATTTAATGTTAAAAAAAAGTGTAGCTTTTAACGTCTTCATCATTCAAAATATATTTTTAGTTTCATAAATGCCAGTCACGTAATAGTCACACTTTATTTCGAAAATCAAGTTGTGCGATACCTGGTAACAGTCAACTTTTTGAATGTTAAAAGTATATTTTATATGTTTTAATCAGATAATTCATGATGATATTTCTAACTAAAAAAATGTAAGAATCCACCTTTAAACATTTAGCTTTTTAAAAGAATTATTTTAAAATACGTTCTTCAAGATTAAAATAAAAAAAAAATACAGTCCGCTCTTTCAACTCTCACTATGATTTTTAAATATGAACGTTTGATGGTTTGCAACATTCATCTTTTTAATTTTTGTAAGCTTTTTCATGGTAAAAATATTGAAACATGCATCTTTTTTCATTTGGTCAATTCTAAAAGTTAATTAATTCTTTGAAAACAAACGCCTATAACTAAAATGGCGCTAAAATATTTCGTAAGGATTTTTTTTAAGTATCAAATTTGCCTGACATCTTGGCGGTTTGCCGTTTTTGCACGGGGCCCGCTAAGCGCGGGTTCCGCATTCGTAGGCGCGACTCCGAAACGTACTTGGCGCTGCAGGCCGAGGCGGCGTGCAGCGAAGCCATGTGGGCGTCCCAGTACAGGCCGAGGATGGCGTCTTTCTTCTCGTTGTCGGGCAGGGTCGAGTCCCCGGAGGCCTTGAGGCCCTTCAGACGAGCACAGAGAGCACCGGTGAGACCGAGTCCGAGTCCGAGTCCGCTTTAACGCGGGCGCTGCGCACCTTGAAGAAGGCGTCCCACTTAGCCATCACGTCGGGGAACTTGGCGGCGCAGTCGGCGTAGGTGGTGCAGTAGCCCTCTGCACCCTCAGGTGCTTGCATCTGGACCTGGTGGAGGCGGCAAAAGCACTCACGCTCAGTTCCTACAAGAACCCCCAAAGTGATTTCCGATGTTCGCTTCGAAATGGGTTACGCGTGCCCGAAGATAACTGCCGAGAACTGTGCAGTTCTCTCTCAGCGATAAAACTGCTTTTCACCATTTCAGTTTTCCTCCTTCTTGGGGTTCAAAGTGGGCCCGGTCATGCGCTTGGGTGTCGCCTCCCCCACTCTCTAAAAACTTGTGGTTGTCCGGTGCAGCTAGCGAGCTAGTGAAGCCTACACCTCGAAATGCATCGTCTTTAGAGCGCCTCGTTGTCGGCTACGAGTGCGCGCAAGTCACGTAGGGAAAGCCGGAAGAGGAAGGGAGCGGTGGGACTCAAATGTGCGCTGTGTACCTGGACTCCTTGTCCGAATATTTCCTGCTGGGCGGCGGACAGGAAGGGCAGGGCGGACACAAAGTGGTTCACGCCTGGAGGGTGCGAGAAGATGATTTGCTAACCTTGCTAATTTTCCGTCGGCGACGGCGCGCGACGGTCCGTACTCACAGCCCCACCAGCTCTGGGGAGAGATGCACGTGGTGTCTCCGGTCTGCAGACCGCAAGTTGTGGCGCCGGTTGGGTCGGCGAGGCGGCCTGGCAAAGAGCACAAGGTGGCAAGTGAGTGGCCTGCAGAAATCCAGCGTCTGGAGCCTTCGCTCAAGAGCAGCGGGTGATTCGGAACTGGTGGGTTCAGGCGGTCTTGGGTGATGCTTTGCTTCTCCTCGGACAGAGCAGCCTGCAGGAGTTCAAGCTAGGGCGTGTTAGCTCGAAACACCACTAAGTTTTAGTCTTTTGCGTTCCCACCTGACGTCAGCATCCATCCGAACTGCAGGGGCAGACCCCACACGGGACTTTCGGTCGGACCGGCGCCCATGGAGCCCATGAAGGGGTCGGTGGCGGCGATCAACAGCCGGTAGAAGCCCATGCGGTGCACGAAGTCCCACGGGTTCGGGTTCAGGACGCCGTTCTCCACGGGCAGGTCGCTCAGCTGCGCCGCCGCCTGGGCCCACTTGATGGGCGCGCCGTTTTCCAAGATGACGGCCGAGTGGGCGACGGACGCCGCCAGGGCCAGCGCGAGGCAGGAGGCCGCGAGACGCTGCATTTTTCAAGCTGGGGACGGGGGAGAAGGAATGAAGGAAGGACGAGAGGAGCAGAGAGCGGAATACGCGACGCTGAAGCTCACGGCGCCGGTTTTCGTCCTTTTGTACTCAGCCCGCAGACGTTATCGCAGATGACCCGCGGGTCGGCGGTGCCGGCGGCTAGATAAGGGCTCATCGGACCAAAGGATCAAGGCTATTGACTCAGAGGTCAACGGACTGTCTGCGCCGGACGAGCCTCGAGCGGCCGGACAAACTCTTCGGCTTTCCAGTCAGGCGTCGTTTATTTTTCACTCTGCCGACGAGCCGAATGGATCTTTGGCGTGGCTACAAGTAGAAATTCAGGACTGTATACCGACATTAAATATATCGTTAGGGATTTTTAAATACACTTTTGAGGCCTACGAGCCGTCATCTGACTGATTGATTCATTTTTTTCTGCCGTATGATGGCGGTGAACTCAACAAAACAAACAACTGGCGATATCGCGGCCAGGGTTTCTCTGTGTGAGTCCTGGGGGAAAAAATATCATTTTATTTCATGTGGAGCAAGGGCTGTAAAATAACATTTGGAAAATGTCAAGTGCTGTGAATGATGATGCACAATAGTTTTGTAAATCATGAGAAAAAAATTAAACCGTCAAAAAAGCCTAATCAACCTTGTTATTATTATACTCATATTCTAAACATTATTACTGTGAAGACTTTGAAGACACTTTTGTAGATAAAGGTGCATCGATAAACTTGACTTGAATCACAATCATGGCAATCGTTCCAATTCATAAGCAGTTTCACACATAACACGAGAAAAACCACTTGGCATATTTTGAAACTATAACAGCCGACGTTCGGGGGGTGTGTGTGTGTGTGGGGGGGGGGGTCGTTAAACATTTAGCTGAGTGACTTTTGCTTTCCAAAAATCCGCCGCAGCTCAAAAAGACCCAAAAGTCGTCGTCTGCAAAGTCCGACGTCCTCTCGCACGCACTCCGCGAGGGCCTCCGTGTCCCGACACGTCGACAAAGTCTTGTGCAAGGCCGCTGTCCCAAAAAGAACACTTGAAAAATGATCATTTCTCCAAAGAGAGGCAAACGAAATGCGGTTTGGTGAACTGGATTTGACGACCTTTTAAGTGGATCAAAGTTTAGGGACGGTCCAGCGGCGGGCGTAAGCCCGTCGTGTGGAGGGTCCGAGCTCGAGCCCGCATCAGCGTTGGAAGTCCTTCAAGCGTACGTTCAAACGCGTTCAGCTCAAGATTTCATTTTTTTTTTATCAAAATTTTTGTTATTCAACTAATGTGATTGTCTGACCTTTGACATCATTTTCCCCCCTTGTTTTCGAGAGCCTCAGCGCTTATCTCGCAACTTTGAGCCTCAAATACATTTTCACATTTTACATTTATTCATTTCTTTCTCATTATTCTTTGTTATTAAATCTTCAATTTGGTTGGAAAATGTAAAGCATAAATTAGCATACAAATGGTAATGTATCTATCTATCTATCTATCTATCTATCTATCTATCTATCTATCTATCTATCTATCTATCTATCTATCTATCTATCTATCTATCTATCTATCTATCTATCTATCTATCTATCTATCTATCTATCTATCTATCTATCTATCTATCTATCTATCTATTTAAGTTTTAGTTTTTCTAGTTCCATTTTTTTCAATCTTACTTTTTAATTTAAAAATTAAAAAAAATATTTTGGTTGTCCTGATAGATCGCGATCTGTTTTAATGGATAAAATGATTAAAAATTGTCATTACGTTCAGTACGCCCAAACTCTTATGTGCTGCAAAGCATTTACTTTTCGCCCATTTGTTTGAAACATTGTCAAATGGTCTATAAATATTAAAAACATTTTAACAGGCATACTCTATTTAGTAGATGTGACGTCACTGATCTGGGCGGAACGAAACCAGGAAGCAATCAGCCAGAGTTGACGTTTGACATTTACCAGAATTGCGTAAAATTAATCATTTTGTGTTGCTGTCTTTATTTTATGTTCAGTGTGTTCATAACACATAAAATAAAAAAAATGTACTATATATATATTAAAAAAATAACCGTGTTGTGATTTTTTTTTTAAGCACGGGGCCCTGACGTCACACGACACCAGGAAGTAGCCTAACGCAAAGCGCCTGCAACGTCGCTGCGGAGGTAAAAGAACAACTTTTCAACACCTTTTGTCACTTTATCTTCACTAAACACGCCCTTTGCTGAAACGCTAAATCGTAGATATGCTTTAAATTTGTGGGGGAAAAAATGTCACAGTGTGCCTGTTTCTTAAACCAAATAACAACTGAACGTCGACGTGTTTGTTTTTTGGCCTAAATTGACGTAAAAACACGTTGACGAACAAATCACATTTTCAGGTGGGGGCGAAACAGTGAAGCCGATTCCCCTATTTTTTAAATAATGCCAAGTTTGTCCTCCTTTCTTTAAATTGACATCACTTCATTTTGTGCAAACCAGGAAATACACGCAGTCACTCGACTTGGAAAAGGCTTGGCTTATTTTTTTTTCCTCGTGGGGGGGGCGTAAAAGTGTGCGGACGCCAAGTCAACTCTGGCACACAAATCGTTGTGCCAAAGTGCAAACAAACAAACAAAACAGATTCTTGTAATAACACAGCACAACCTTTAGTGACCTAAACCAGGGAAGGGAAGAAATAAACTGGTTTAATAAAGTACTACTGTAAGGTTTGGGGGAAAGCTAAAAGTCACAACAGCTGCTGTGTTGCATGTAATGTGTACACATCACTACACGAGATCCGGCCTACTGCAGCTCCTTGTGAGCATTCCCATTTAGTATTTGACCGACGGTGCGTCGGCCACTGTTGATCGCTCGCAACAAGCATTTTGGGTCAGAACACAGAGAAAAAAAATCTACTGAGGAAAAAGTTGGGGCACTCGCACGTCAAGGTAAGTAAAACTGTATTGATGGGGTGTTGTACTGAACATATACGCCAAAGAAACTCCAAATATTCTCTGCATTGATTACACTTCCGATAGCGGTTGAAATTTTCACATACATATTCGATTTATCCGTTTCAACAAGTGCCGGTTTACTGTTATGTAAATTGATTGCGATTGACTTTAATTGCTAATCTTATTTTTGGACAAAAGCATATGGAGACCAAGTGATTGCCGGCCAATGTCATTCAGCCAAGTCGGCCAAGAAAACTGATGCTGCGTTTGCAATACTGTCACAAAAGCAGTTGATGTCAGTAAATAATAAAGTGCGTTATTGTGCTACTGTTTCCTTCCAGTTCTCCATCATGGCCTACCAGGCTGGCTTCCCGGAGGAGCCCAACGCTCTGGTTCAAAACATTAGCGCCAACGTCCAGAGGCTCAGCCTGCTCAGTAATATGCGCACACACACACACGCACGCAGACTCATAAAATTGTGTTCTTGACATTTAGCGTAATTCCCGGCCTACGGAGCGCACCTGGTTATAATGCCTCACCCAGTCCGTTTGTAAAGGAAATACTGAAACTGAGATTGAAACATGAGATATTTGCTAAGAAAGATGGTACACAGAGAATTAACGCTAGCGCCACCGTGCTAACAAGTCCGGTTAAAGAAAAACATATTGGTAAAAATCACTGAGACACGGCAGTAACATGTTAGCGCAGACTGGTAAAAGTCACTTCCTCGGCACTTATATTCCACCGGTCTCACTTACCTTTTCCGCCCGAGTGCCCCCTCGCGGCCGTTAGAAAAAAATGCACAAATTAGCCGCATCACCGCATGAACCGCAGGGTTGAAAGCGTGTGAAAAAAGTCACGGATTATAGGCCGGAAATTACGGTATACGAATTGAGCAAACTCTTCCTGTGCAGCCTCCGAGCTGCAGAGGGCGCTGTCGCTGCTCGGAACGGCTCAGGACGGCGGCCAGCTGCAACAGACGCTGTGAGTTTACGCGACGCTCGTGTGCGGAGCGGTCTAAGCGGAGTTTGATGGATGAAAACCCGCGTCTGCGTCTTTGGTGGCCAGGCAGCAGAACCAGCAACAAGGAAACCAGCTGGCCAAGGAGACCGACCGGCTCATCAAGTCGTTCAGCGCGCTTCCTGCGGGCGCCGACCAGGTACCGCCTCTCCTCTTTTCCTTAGACGCAAACTTTGGCTGGAAACGAATTTGAATTTTCAGCGGCAAAGGAAGATCCAAAAAGAGCGTTTGCTCAACGACTTCTCGGCAGCCTTGAACAGCTTCCAGAAGACGCAGCGGGAGGCGGCCGACAAAGAACGCGAGTTCGTCGCCCGAGTGCGGGCCAGCTCCAGGGTGTCGGTGAGTCGCTCGACTCGGCGGGGTCAAATTGAAGCGATGGTCATCCGACGCCCGATTTGTTCCAAATGACAAAGAGAAAATCATGTAATATTTAATTTCTATCACCAGTTTAATTAAAAAAAGGAAACTAATATATTGTACGAAATAAGGCAAAGAAAAATGTAGACACACAGAAGTGCTCATGTTTGTCCAAATTGTGATATTGTTCACTTTTTTTTTTTTTTTTTTTTCCGTAGGCTGGCCAGCCCGACGCTCGTAATGGAAACGGCAACCCTTTCCTAACAAGGTAGCACTTTTTGTTCATTTCCTCCACATCCTGCGGGTGTTACATTGTTTTCCTCTCTGTTCATATTTCTTTGTGAACTTTCCAAATGTTCAAGTTGCAAGAACATGGACGCTTACTTCGCTGGCAAGCAAGTTGCTGATCGCAGCCTCAATGGGGATAAAACAAATATCAGTCAACAATAATATCAAATTTCATTATTGCTGCAGGGGGATTTTGCAGTTCCATCCCCCCCCCCCCCCATTAACATCCAAACATAAAATATTGTTATTGGCCAAAAAGTACCGCAATTTTCGGCCAATAAGCCGCAACTTGTTTCACACATTCAACCCTTCGGTTTATGCGGTGATGCCGCTAATTTGTGCATTTTTTTTTTCTAATGGCCGCAAGGGGGCACTCGAGCGGAAAAGGTAAGTGAGACCGGTGGAATATCTGTGCCGAGGATGTGACTTTTACCTGCTCTGTTAGCGCTGTGCTAGGGTCAGTGTTAGCGCGGCAGCGCTAGCCGGTTAAAATCACTGAGACATGGCAGTAACACAGAAGCAACACACTAGCACAGCGCTAACAGGGCCGGATCGGTAAAAGTCACTTCCTCGGCACATATATTCCACCGGTCTCACTCTTTATCTTTTCTGCTCGAGTGCCCCCTTGCGGGAGTTACAAAAAATGCACAAATTAGCCGCATCACCGCATAAACCGCAGGGTTGAAAGTGTGTGGGGGGAAAAAGTCGCGGCTTATAAGATTGAAATTATGGTAATATTATGTGGGGAGGCGGCGGGGGGGGGGGGGGACATTAAATCGACCATATTTGGAGAAAAGGTTTCTGCCCAACATCACAGAAATGTCCCAAATTTGTCGGCGCAGTGACGTCCAGGTGCAGGATCAGGCCGAAGCGGTCAGCGAGGACGACCTCCGCTTGATCAGGGAGAGAGAGTCGGCCATCAGGCAGCTGGAGGTATCGAACGCCGCGCCCCGATCGAGCCGTCGCTGTCGGCATCATTTGGCTTCGAACCGGATCTCCTCGCTCTTTGCAGTCGGACATCACCGACATCAACGACATCTTCAAGGACCTCGGGGTGATGGTGCACGAACAGGGCGACGTCATCGGTGAGCTTTTCCGCTTCAAGCATGATCAGTGTTTGTTTTTCTTTTGTTTTTTTTTTTTTTCAAAAATGTCTTGCATTATGTCTTGACTCTTATCCAGCAAACGGGGGCAAGCAAAGGGGTTGCCGTAGCAACAATACATAGTACCGTAATTCCTTGAAAATAATGCGGAAAGTTTTCCGAATTTTTTTTTTTTCAAAGAGTTAATAAAGCGCGTTATATTTGGGTATGGATGAAAAATAAAAAAATACAATCACATTGTATAGTTGTTTACAGGTACATAGAGTGTTTTTTTTTTTTAAAAAAAGGTATACATATATACATTTTGATGTGATATTTTACATTTATATTTATTACAGTAATGTGCCCCACGAACCTGAACTCTGACCTCCTCGTTGCATTTTACGATTGTTAGCGTAGCATGCTCGTTGCCACTCCACCAAAGATCGGAAACGACCGCCCGTGAGTTTGTTTTAACTTAAACAAACACAAAAAAATGGCGACTACAACGGCGAGTCGTGCAGATGCTTTCAAAAGAAACGTGTCATCACTCGTGCCGATGGCGCCGCCGACCCGGAAGTAGGGCCGCAGTCCAAAACAACGATAGCTCGCCTCGATAGCTTCAGGTGGCTCTCAAAACAACGTGAGCTCAAACTATGTCATACGAGCGTCACGGGCACATTAAAAAAAAAAAAAAAAACGGGAGAATGCTCTTTTTTTTTTAATGTACAAATTGTACAAGTACAAACCTAACAAAATATAAATACAGATAATTCCCAATATTTTGAGCATATGGGCAGCAGCAAATTGGTGGTGCGCATTGTACATAGGTAGAAGGGGTTTCCAGTTTTTGATGTTTTTTTTTTTTTTTTTTTTTTAGGTGGCCTTTGGTGGTGCGCATTGTACATAGGTAGAAAGGGGTTCCTGTTTTTGATGGGTTTTTTTTAGGTCAACTTTGGGGGTGCGCATTATACTGGAGAAATTACGGTACTTCAAACTACAATGTTGCGCCTCTGCTGAACTGAGATCTGTTGTGTTTTTGAGAGTTTTCGATACGTGAAATTGACCCCTCCGCCGCCCTCCGC
Source organism: Syngnathoides biaculeatus (assembly GCF_019802595.1). Lineage (NCBI taxonomy): Eukaryota > Metazoa > Chordata > Actinopteri > Syngnathiformes > Syngnathidae > Syngnathoides > Syngnathoides biaculeatus. The sequence goes on along the minus strand of NC_084662.1, from coordinate 7,907,116 downwards.
AGACAGCATCGAGGCAAACCTGGAGAACGCAGACGCGAATGTCCAGAGTGCCACCCAGCAGCTGGCCCGTGCTGCCGACTATCAGGTAAAAGAGAGATAAGGGACGACACACGACAGGAGGAACGACGATGTTCCCAAAAAAAAACATTGCACAAATTCAACCCGTGGAGGAGTCCAAACATGGCCGATGACCCCTTCAACTCTCGCTAGGGAAAAAAAAAAAAAAAACATACATAGGGGGGGGGATAAGGTTCACGCGCTGCATTATCAAACCGAACGTTTTTTTTGTCTTTCAAGCGGAGCTCTCGGAAGAAGATCTGCGTCCTGATCGTGGTGTTGGTCGCGGTGGCCGTCGTCGTGGGACTCATCATCTGGGGCGTCTCCCGGCAGTGAAGTCCCCCCGCCGCCGCACCCCCCTCAGCCCTGTCGCCGCGTCCGCTCCCGCCGCCCCGAAATGTTAAAAGCTCAACGGCCGCTCCGTCGGGTACACACACGGCACACGACGTCGACTCGGAGTTAGTACGATAAGAGGTAGAGCAAACGTTTCTACTGACCGAGTGCCGTCAAACTCCAACCGAAGCCAAACGAACGTAAACACGACGATGGTCTTCCGCACCCGGCCTGTAGGTGGCACAAACGAGCAACCCCTCACACAGCAAGCAAGCAGAAAGTGTCCTTTTGTATCTCAGTAAATCAAACTAAACAATATTTAAATGTAATTTTAGAATTTTCATTGTAGCTGACAGCTAACAAAAACTCTAAATGACATCCATCTATCCATTTTCCAAGCTGCTTATCCCCACAAGGGCTGTGGGAGGGCTGGGTTCTATGCCAGCTCTTACAATTAACTAAATCATATTTAACATAGAAATTCAATAGTAATTGGGCTTCTGCCAAATATTTTCCTGTTGAATAAATGATTTTCGTTGTTGAATTTAAATCCTGAAATAGTTGACTAAAGCCATGGCCTCACAGTTCTGAGGACCCAGGTTCGATTCCGGCCTCGCCTGTGTGGACTTTGCGTTTTCTCCAGGTGGGGACTCCGGTTTCCTCCCACATTCCAGAAAAATATGCAACATTAATTGGAGAGTCTAAATTTCCCACTAGGTGTGATTGTTGAGTGCGGCTGTTTGTCTCCACGTGCCCTGCGATTGGCTGGCGACCAGTTCAGGGTGTACCCCGCCTCCTGCCCGTTGACAGCCGGGATAGGCTCCGGCACTCCCCGCGACCTTCGTGAGGGTAAGCGGCAAAGAAAGCGGATGGACGGATGAAATAATTGACTTGTGTAGTGTGACGCATACGAGCGTGTACATATTTGCACACTTCCATACACACACACATTAATCATTGTTGAACTGTGTGTATAAAATATGATTTGCTTTCAAATGTGGGGTTGTGCAACAAACAAAAATGTAGTATGCAAATTACAATCTCAATGATGCACGTTTTGGTGAAAGAATACCTCACTGCCGGTGTCAATCAAAACGGCGTTCTCGTCATCGCTGACTTTTTTTCACCGAAGCTCTTGTATTCGACCTTGTCGAAATGGTGCCCGCCGATGTTGTCGTCAGCGACGTTGTGTAATCGTCCCGGTTGTTGCAGTTATTCCACAATTTAGCCAAACCTCGGCTGCGTTGTATGTGTGAACTTATTTTGAAGACTTCGTTAATATGACTGGAGTACGTTTGAAAGAGATTCGTAACACTCAGCAATACTTCTTTGTTACTTTTTCTTGTTGATATGAAGGAAGCTAAAAGCAGTTTAGCGGTGAAGTAAACAAAGCAAGCAAAGAGCAGATTAAAATGTGTGCGCTATTTTTCTAAATGACTGTTTTTGCCTCCTGTCTGCTTATTTTTAATAAATGAACCCTATCAGGAGTCATCTGTAGAGAGTTAAAATGTCACGAAAAGCACTGGTACAGGGCAGGAAGACGTTTATTTGCGAGGACGTCCATCCGTCCACGGGAGTGCTGGAGCCAGGAAGAGGGGTACACTCTGTACTGGTTTCTAGCCAATCGCACGGCGCGTCGAGGCCGACAGCAGTCACAATCACACCTAGGGGCAATTTAGAGCCTCCATTGAATGCGTATTTTTGGGGGGTGTGGGAGGAAATCCGAGTTCCCGGAGGAAAAAGCCGCACAGACTCCACACAGGCAGGCCTGGGAATTGAACCCATGTCCTCAGAACTGTGAGACCAGCACCCTAACGAGTTTCCCCACCGTGCCCCCATAAATGTCTATTTATTATATATATGTTATATACACACGCACGGCTAGATAAAGACACATTGAGCATTGTTGCACAATGTCCGCTTGTCTGCGTCAGTGAATGCTGTAGTCGGCAAAAAACGTTACCTTAGCGTTGACTGATATCAGGTGAAAGGATGTACTGTTCTGTGGTTGAGTCATTTCATAACCGACACTTATCCACACATTTTTTGAAAAATGTAACAGATTGAAAGCCATGCACTGACGTAAAAGTAGAAGTGGGCTGATAACATAGCCTTGTTGAACACTGTTCCGGTTTGTGTACTTACCAGTCGTGGGTTTTTAATGAAATAATAATACACAATTTAATATTTCGGATCTTTTTTGTTCTTTATAATAGGGGAAATAGCAGTGGAGTGGGCTAAGAATAGAGCCTTGTGGAACGCCATTTTGACTTGTGTGTTTTTACCTGTGCATTAGCCGATAATTTAGATGCTTGAATTGGGTTTTTTTTTTTTTTTTTTTGGGTTTAAAAAGGAGGAATACGTTCAAGCTCGGTATTGTATGTCGTATTGAAGCGATTATTTACGACTATTTAAAAGCGTTGAAAAGCAACACTGCGTCACCCCGCCGCTGGCAGAGGGCCCCAGCGATGAAGGATGAGATCAGGGGGGACTCGTAAACGCCGGGCGAGTCATAGCGGACTTGGCCGGCGGCGGGCTGGAAGTAACAGATTGCTGACGCGCAGAAGGAAAATGTTGCCTCGGAATTATGGAAGAGCCTTCGGACGGGCGGGTGCGAACACGTCATCCGGACCGCCGGGAGGTGCGACAGTCGGTTCTTTTGGAATGTCGCAGGTGGCTGCGAAAAGGGCCCAGCTTGTTTTTCCGACGACGCGTTTTTGCCTGGAGACTTCATGAGGTGTGGCGTTTGAGCGTCGTTAATTGTTCACATTAAATTGAAAGCGCCGTAAAGAATATTTGCGACTTGCAAAGGACTTCGCTTTTATTCCTAACGGCTTCTCGCGTCGACGCTTTAGAAAGCAAACGGCCTTTAAACCGGGTCCGGAGTCAGCCGGCAGGAAGGACCTTTTGGGTCGGGATGCAGCTGATTTGAAAGAAGCTATTTTGCACTATGGACAGAGCATAATTGCTAACGCTAAACCTGAGCCTTGACCAAGCGTACAGTTTAATGCTTTGCATGAAAGCAACACGTGGCAAAAACTGCTCATGCTAAATTTTATTTGCCGATGATTTGGATCAATGACTGAAATGTCGCTTTTAGGATTTTCTTGATGGAGAGAGCCTCACGTCGGGGTCGCGACCCGGAACGTGCGATGCTCGCTTTCAATCCAACTGACTGCATTTTAAAAAAACGTGAAAATAAACTGGTGGAGCAAATGATGAGCTCTTTCATGGTACATGAGGATGATGATGATGATGATGACGACGACTCCACCACCACCAGTGGAGTCCTGTTTTGTTGCCATGCCGACGAGTAGCTCACAGGCATGAAAGCGAAATATGTTTATTTCCATTATTAATGCAAGCAAAAGTTTGCTTTGCTGAGCTCATTTCGGTAGTTGAAGTGACCTTTGGGACAGTTTTGTTTTGTAAATACATATTCTGTGTCAATGTTGTGCTAACGTGATGTATTTGAACAAGTCTGGGTTCAGAAGAGGTTCGAAAACCTGGAGGTTTTGCTTCTCGGTGCCAGCAGGGGGCGCCAGTTGCTTTTATGATGGGCTCTACGCTGAAATGTTTGACCACCCTACTGGAAACGCCACGCCCACATTTCAGGTAATTTTTCACCATTTGATGGATAATAATTGTCGTTCACGTAATCTCCACGGCATTGCCACAATATTTATGATGCTAATACTTTACTCTTAGTTGTGGTGTTTTCATACTATATCATGCATTTTTACATCCCCTCAAAAAGAAAAAAAAATCATTCTCAGAGTAATCAACAGTTCTAACTAAAAAAAAAAGCACTTTATTATCGTGAAAAAATATAATTTTTGCTCTTTATATTAATTTATTTACTTGGAAAAAATGTACTAAATTGTATGGAAAAATATGGCTTTATTCCTGTCATATGGCACATTTTTACTTGAGAAAATACGACTTTATTCTCATAGTATATATATATATATATATATATATATATATATTTTTTTTTAATTAGAAACACTTATTCTTGGTGAAAGTACAACACTATTCTATGAATGCTACACTTTTTTTTACTCCCCAAAATACAGAAATTCTCATCATATTGCATGTACTTTCCTGAAATTATTGTTGAAAAAGTGGACTCTATTCCTATGTTACATTTTTTTAAACAGAGAATGACTTTATTCTTTTAGTAAAAAGGTTTTTCTGAGTATTGTTACTTTGCCTATCTACATGTGTTGCTACTTTTTCCTCATCAAATAGAAATTGTTATAAGGTTTATAACTACTGCAATACCGATATCATTCGCCCTTCTATGGCATTTGCCATTATGCGCGCGCAACAAGCACAGATAAAAAAAAAAAAAACAACATACCGGTAAAAGTTACTTCCTCGGCACATATATTCCACCGGTCTCACTTACATTTTCCGCTCGAGTGCGCCCTTGTGGCCGTTAGAAAAAATGCACAAACTAGCCGCATCACCGCATGAGCTGCAGGGTTGAAAACGTGTGGAAAAAAAATCGCCGCTTGTAGGCCGGAAATTATGGTATTAATAAAACCCCACTGTTAACGCTAGCATGCGTTATGTGTCCCCCCCCCCCCTTTCCAAAAAAAAAAAAAAAAAATCACCGTTGTATCACGGCATGCGTCGTCGTACCTGCATCCTCAGAATTCCTCGTCACGGCGGCCCAGGAATGCCGACGGCGACTTGAAAAATATTTTCGCTGTCATGTACTCTCCCGTTCCCAAAAGAAATATTTACTCATAAATAAAGATGAGGCACAGCAGCTGGCAGCGCTGCACTTCACGGGCTTCTTTTCGTCTTATTTTGGCAAATATTGATGTTTTTCTCGACAGGAAGTAGCCGGGTTGGGTGACGGGAACTTCCAGCCACTTCAAAGTGACCCTTTTGGGCCAAAACGCACTTGTGTGTACTTGTTTATGACACAGTGGAACATCTAAAGATGAACAGAGAGGATCAAAAGGTAGACTGTGTGTGTGTGTGTTTTACATTAATACACAAAATTCATCCATTTATTTACGCATCATGCGACTTCTTTCAAATAAATTATGCAGGTATTTATGTCAAGTTAGCGGTGACACTCCAGCATAAACACACACATAAAAGTTCAACTGTACAAGTAGTCTTTGGCTTCATTTTGTGTTATTCCTGTAATATTATGCCATTTTATGTTTAAAAAAATAATAATAATATATGAATCTTGAAAAATGAGTTCATTCTCAATATTTTTTTTTTTACCTGAAAACTGTGACAAAGTTGACTATGCTTTTTTTTATAGAATACATTATTTTCTTATTATTCGAGCTGTAGCAAAAGCATTAATTTTGCATTAATAAACAACAACAGCAATACAAAATATGCATCGCAGGTGGCTGTTTTATTTTTGTAGAGTACAAAGACAGAAATGCCCACCAACCAAAATACCAGATTGATTCACCCGTGGTCCAAAATTCTCCATTGTAGGGCAAATGTTAAGGGTTAGCATCTAACCTTTGACCCCAACTGCTAACTAGCTAACTTGTAATTGCTGTTTTTACCGCTACATGGCCAAATAAAGGCTAACGTAGCGAATACTTCTAGCTCTAATCCTCCAGGTTAGCCTCAATCCCTGCAACCTAAACTTCAATCCCATAATTTAAAACCTTGGCCGTCACCTCCTGAACCTCGTCTCATGAGGCCCCCCAAAAAAGGGACCGTGTGGCTTTCTCAGGCTTTGAGGAAGGTTTGGAGAGGCTCCTGCAAGTTGGAAACCGCGGCACTCGGCTTTTGGATCTCCAGTCTGACTCCCCCCCACCCCCGGTAATCTCCTCCAATCCCTCGGTTTCCTACTCAATTTTTTGCCGCGGTCTCTGAGTTTGTCCTCGATTTTGGTGAACATCTTTCAGCCCGCAGGCATTGTTCGGGACCGCGAGGCCGGCGGTCTTTATGTGGCGACAAAAAGTAATAAAGTCCGCAAATAAGCCTTGAGGAAGCTTAAATGTCATCAGGGTCCAAACGGGCCTCGTATGTTTGCGAAGAGCGGCGTAACCATGGAGGAGAATTGCGGGGAGACCAACGTGACCTTGCGCGACGCCGCTAACGTCGTAATCTCCGCGAGCAACCTCGCCGTTGGGCGGAAAAGAACGATGGCGGTCGCTGGGGGGGGGAGGATGTGGTCAGACCACACGCGCAGGTACACACAAAAACATACACTACATTACAGCTCTTGTTACATACCAGCGGTGCATCATGGGAGGGGACGGATTACATTCTTTGCACTCGCGTTTCTGTCATTCTACGCAAGAATCTGCTCGCGCTCGTCATTGCGGTTTGGGCGGAATTTCTTTTACGCTAACGCAACGATAGCTTGAGCTGCTTCCGTGTCCTTGGAAAGACGTGATTACGAAGCATAGCACCGATGCTATCTGTTAGCATTTTCTTCCGTTCCATCGTGGGCCTGACATGAGCCGGAGCTGTGCACAAATTGGTACTGACCCGAATGGATTTACAGAAAAAAAACCACCGTTGTATCAGATCAGATCTTTATTCTGATAGGAATTGCGACTGCTGACAGGCCGCAGTTACTTTACCCATCCATCCATAAACTAGTTCACGTGTTTTAAGACTGGTTTGATGCCCGACGCCATTTTGAATGAACGCCCTTTCTTGTCATCATACTAAAGTGAACTGCGCGGAATGCAGTCCGTTTTTGCGGTCAATCGCGGATCGAAGACGCAAATAGTTGTCGGCCCCGCGGAAAAGATGATGATTTCCACGTAGGTTGGCTTCCCGATTTCAAATAATCGATTCCTCTTTATTTTGTGTTAGCACAAGGAGTAATAGTTCAGTTCCGATTTGTAAATCATTAGCGACACGCACAAAAAAAATCAGGATTTAGAAGGTGAGTCAGAGTTTGATTATTCATATTCCCACTACAGTTAACTGTCTATAATATTAGTGTTTCGTTAGTTGTAAAATGTAGCCATTTATTGTCATTCCCAGCGTCGGGGGGTGAATTATATCCATTCATTGAAGGCGGTTTGACGTCAGAGGCGGACAAAGCTAACAGGAAGAGCGGGCAGAAAAGTGCCTCGGCCTGGCCGGGTCAGAGGCTAAGACGGGAGGGCCAGAGGTTGGCGAAGACCCGCCGGGCAAACAGGACGCTGGAAGGCGAGGTGAGTCGGCGGCGTTTACTCGCAGCGGCGTGAGATCTTCGTCACATGTGGCCCGAGCTCAGATGACATTTTTCCCTTCCTCGGGCTGGAGTGCGATGTTGAGACGGCGAGGATATTTATGACGCGGTTTTACGAGGAAGACCCCCGATGACCCTGTAAGATCTGGCAACACGTTTTTTGTACTTGAGTAAATAATGGAAAGATGCACCCGGAACAAAAAGGTAGCAAGAATTGTCAGTACGCAGCAACAAGTGAATAACTCCTACCTTTTGATTAAGAAAACCAAACATTAAATCGGTAAAAATGAAATACCGTAATTACCTGCCTACAAGGGGTGACCTTTTTCACACGCTTTCAACCCGGCGGTTTATGCGGCAATGCGGCGCTCGCGTTAGCGCACCTGGTTATAAGCCAGAAAGAGTTCAACCCTAGCGCCGTGCTAACGCTAGCACAGCGCTAACACTAGCGCCGCATCACCGCATAAACTCTGTGCACCGAGGGTTATAACCAGGTGCGCTCTGTATGCCGGGAGTTACGGTACAAAGATTCAAAACAAAAATAAATAATACAGTGAATGTATTTACAAAGTAATTAGAAAAATAATGGATACATTCTTAAAAATCCAATAATTACCCCCCCCCCCAAAAAAAAAAAAAATAAATAAATCTATTATTGAATAGGATTTATCTTGGGGGCAGGTTCAATCAACCAATTTGTTCTAACATGACTTGTAATAAGGATTAAAGAGTGTTTTGTGTATTCCAGGAAGAAAAAAAAAAATCAAATCAAATAAATGGAATCATTTGAAGTAGGGCCGCCCACCCCGTGTGACCTGTCCAGTGTAACCTTCAAAGTTACAAATCTTGCCCAAGGCCCTAATATAGCCTCTTCTTTTTACGGCGCCCTTAATATATCCTGCCTCCCCCCCTATTTGCCAGGCACGCATGCCTTTCGTTTAGCAACCCGAATGTTCACCGACTTTCATGCATTCCTGAGGGCCTTTCGCTCCAAAAAAGCATTTGAAGGTTCAAAGCGGCCTTTCACTTTCTGTTATCTCAATTTTCGATGTTTTGCTCTTTCAGTGCTGCACTAGGCGAGATTTTTAAGTTTTTTTTTTTGTTTTTTTTTTTTGCTCACGTTGGCCTTGGCAGAGCTACGCAGTCGCCTCGCGTGAACGTGAATGGGCTCTGTTAAGTGTTATTCTTTGTCTGATTCTACCTTCTGTTTGACTGGGTCAAGAAATCAAACTCACAGGCTTCGTGCCTGCCGGACAGAAAAGCCGCAAACACCCGCCGACATCTGGTTTTTGTCTGCGCCGGAGGAAAAAAAAAAAAAATGGTAGAAACACGACTCAGCTCCTGCTTGACTGACTTTTTCGGAACAAAGTGTTTTTTTTTTTTTTTTTTAGCTGCCGTGTTTGCATTGTGGAAACGTGAGCTAAGGAAGCAAATAGTAACTTTCTGTCGGTAACCTGAAAAAATTGTGATGTTGAAGTTGGGCTGTGTCGGGACGTCAAAAAATGGCTACACCAAACGGTGCTTTTTTATTGGCTGTTGCATCTGTGACGTCGCAACACCTTTCGCACGCGATTCGAATTTTCTATCGGAGGAAAACTAGCAACCGACAGTTGTCCACTCGAGAGAACTACCGTAATTCCCGGCCAGAGCGCACCTGGTTATAAGCCTCTCCCACTACATTTGTAAAGGAAATACCATTTGGTAAATACATACGCCGGAGGTGTGTGAAAGCCGCGAGTGCCCACATTGAAACACGAGATATTTACAAAGAAAGAAGGTACACAGAGAGTTTAACGCTAGCGCCGGTTTAAAAAAAAAAACATACCGGTAAAAATCACCGAGACATGGCAGTAACACGCTAGCGCAACGCTGACAGGGCCGGACCGGTTAAATTCCCTTCCTCAGCACACATATTCCACCGGTCTCACGCTTACCTTTTCCGCTCGAGTGCCCCCTTTGCGGGCGTTAGAAAAAAAAATGCACAAATTAGCCGCATCGCCGCATAAACCGCAGGGTTGAAAGCGTGGGAAAAAAGTCGCGGCTTATAGGCCGGGTGATTACGGTACTCGCCGACCAAACTCTTCAGTTTTAACCCACGTCCCTGAAGTTTGCCGCCACTTCTCTATTAGACAGGGCTGTGGCCCGACTAAAAGAAGCCCCTTTGCTTACGTCAATGTAATTCGTGGAAGACGATGATGTCACCAAGTGGTGCCAAAGCAATATTTTTACATTAGACGATAAGAATTCGAGAGATTTGTGAATGCAGTGAACCCCAGCACACTCGTGGTATAGCAAATGTATTATCTATATACATATATATATTTAGATATTCCCAGTGGGTTTCAGTTGTTCTCAGGTTTTTTGCGATTGGCGGCGCGGCCCCCGGTCCCCATCGGCGAATAGCGGGGGCCCGCAAATTGTGACAGCGTCGGAAATGTGGCATTATGCAACGGATGACATCATGGACGGTGAAAGGGTCGGCGTTATGCGCTTGGACAGCCTGACAGTTTCGGGCTGCGCCGACACACAGTTGACATCACAGTCATCACGGAAGAGGAAATGTTTGGTATCCGCAATATGGAAATTGGGACTCATGGCCGTCCGTCTACAAGCGCGGGGATGTTTGCGTCTGGAGCAAATGTCGCACGGGCTGACTGATGTTTCCGTCCGCCGATGACATGCTGGAACGGCGTTGGCACGGGGAGCGGCGTGACATTTCGCACTCTGACTGGCGCTCGTATTACATAATTAAAAACGGCCTCAATCGTTCGACTGTGGCCGGCTTTTCCACGTCGATGAGAGGCCATGTTGTTCGCCGTCGCGCTCGCTCAGACCGGTCTGAACTGCCCTGGAACCTCGCGAGGGCCACGGGGCCGCTCGGGGCATCAAACGATATTTTTAATCAAGCGGTCCGAAAGCTATTGCACAAACATTCTAAAGTCGCTTCGGTCAACAGCGCGGCAGAGCCCCTGTTCTGTTCGCCGGGAGGACGGCCCGCGAAGCCGAACAGGCCCGTCTTTGTGCCGGCCGGCCGGCGGCCTCACGCCACCGCGCGCCGCTCAGGAATCCTGTTTGTTTTCTTTCGAATTTCTCAGCCCGGCCTTCGCTCCGAGCGCGTTTTTAAAGCGCGCATCTGTGTTTGCGTCCAGCGCGCGGCAACAGGCCGCTCATTGAGGCCTCGCCCGTTCGGACCGAGCGTTTCAAGTGGCGCGCACATAGCGGCCCTTCGACTTTTAGCTCGCCCCTCGCGGCCTCTTTATACGCACGCTGACACACATGGCCAAAAAAAAAAAAAAATCCAACCGAGATTAAAGAGCTCAAATCAAAGCAAAATATGCTTGTTCTTTGTGTGCGGGGATACGGCGAGTCCTCGGTCTACGACTGAGCTCCGTTCCTACAGTAGCGACTTAACTCGAAGTTCGACTTAAGTCGGATTCCACCATTAAAGTCAGAATTTACATCAAAATACTTTGTATAAAAAGCAAATACATTGAAATAAACGAGATGATGCACTTAGCATGACTGATGAGAGGCGGATGGAGAAGAAGAAGAAGGGAAGGCTGTGCTTGGCTATCGCGGAGGAACCTGGTCCTCAATCCTCTCCATCTCGACAAGTATCAAAGAACTTGCATGCGATGTAGGACCAGAACCCTTCAGATGCGCTAAAATACAGTCTTTGTCTTTAATAATTAATGCACCACGGTCGACCGATCTCCAATCTTTGTATGATCTTCAGCTTCGTTTCCAGGGTAACGAATTTTCTTATGGCTTCAGAAGCTTCTCTAAAAGACACGTCTTTCTTCTTTGGGGCGATAATGTCGAAAAAGGAGGGCGAAAAATGCAAAGATATTCCCGGCGCACAAACCCCGGCGTTGTAAAGTCAAGACCGTCTTGACCTGAGGACTTCCTGTATTCCTTTTACTGGCAGTTTTGCTTGCGTCAACCATTTTTTTATTTTTTTTATCCCCTTAACTCAACTTATTGGCATTTTATTCGTGGTTTTGAGTAAGTTCATCTTAAAATAAGAAATATCGAGTTGGGGTGTAGCTGATGACAAGTAGTGAAAATGAATAGAATTGTAACCCATTGCAAATTACAGTTGTGTAATGTATAGCATCAAAGAACTTCAACAATTTTAATTATCCATCCATCCATCCATTATCTACCGCTTTGCCGGGTCGGGTCACAGGGGAAATAGCTTCGGCAGGGATACCCAGACTTCCCTTTCCCCAGCCACTTCTTCCAGCTCTTCCGGAGGGATCCCGAGGCGTTCCCAGGCCAGCCGAGAGACCAAGTCTCTCCAGCGTGTCCTGGGTCGTCCCCGGGGTCTCTTTCCAGTAGCATGTGCCCGGAACACCTCACCTGGGAGGCGTCCGGGAGCCATCCGGATCAGATCCCCCCCAGCCACCTCATCTGGTTCCTCTCAATGCGGAGGAGCAACGGCTCGACACTGAGCCCCTCGCAGATGACCGAGATTCTCACCCGTTCTCTAAGGGATAGCCCGGACACCCTGCGGCGGAAGTTTTCGTCCGCTTGTATCCGGGATCTTGTTCTTCCGGTCGCCACCCACAGCTCATGCCCATAGGAGAATGTCGGAACGTAGCACAACTGGTAAACGGAGAGCTTTCGGAGATATTCATTAAAACGAGCAAGTTCGCAACTCCCCCCCACCCACATGAAGGAATGACTGTGGTTCTGTTTTGCCGAATGCCCCCCCCCCGTGCTTCACTTCGAGTAAATCGGCTTATCGGCCCGTTTCGCAACGCTCGCTAACGCCGTCGTCACTGACTGGACAAGCGCCTCGCATTTTTTTTGATCCAGCAGAATCGACGTCAATCTCAAGTCAAACTTTCTTCTCAACGCACAGCAGATGATGACACAACCTTTCCCCAAAATTGTCCAATCCTTCTTGTGCGTGTTTTTGCGATGAGTGATCCTTCTGACAGCGCAGCGTCGCTGGCCAACGGGCGGCGCGTAGGCCGCATTTTTTTGCGGCGATGCAACAATGACGGCTTTGTTGGTGTTGTGTACAAGCGGGAATGCGCCACAAATCCCGCTTGAGTGCGTAGCTTTGTGTTATAGTCACAGTTGGCTTCACATTGGGTACAGAAAACAAAATGCAAACCAGAAAAAGCGCTTAATTGTTATGTAAACAGAAACCGCAACCTGCCTGAAGTAAATTTGTCGATTTAAATGAATGATACGTAACAAAACAAGTGTCCATTCGGAAAATACTGTCAATTAAAAAATCCAGGTACTGTATCAGAACATTTAAGAGCCGTGAACTTACAATACAGTACAGCCTCGGTTTTCGACCGGAATCCGTTCCAGAAGGCGGTTCGAGAAGTGATTTGTTCGAAAACCAAATTGATATTTCCATTACAATGAATGGAAAAAGAAATAATGCGTTCCAAGCCTAAAAAAAATTGGCTTTTTAAAGCCATTTTTTTAGCTTTTCCCGATAATAAACTTCATAGTAGGAATACATGTATAGTTTAAATACTTTATATAATCAAAAAATGTAAGAAATAGATTTATTTTTTGCTTGAAATCTATGCTTAAGTAGTAGTGCTGTCTTTAAAGCACTTTTCTGAAGTGACTCATCATCACTGCTACATTTGGCTTTATTGGGGTGATTAAAGTTCTACGAAATTATGGATTTTGTTCCATTTGGCACAGATAGATTTGATATCAGCACTTGGGACATCCTTCTTGCCTTCAGCCTCATCAGACGACATCTCCTCCTCCAACATCTTCTACAGAGACACGTTTGCGTACAGAGGCTGTGTTGTACAGAATAACAAAGCGGGTCGTGGGTGGGTCAGCTGGTCGGGCTGCGCGCGTTATATTTCCGGGTTTCTTCAGCGGCGTGGGAATTCATAACAAAGCGAGTCGTGGGTCAGCAGATATGGCCACGCGCGTTATGTTATTTCCAGGTTTTCTCAGGGGTGTTCGAGTACCCATTTTCATTCGAAAACTGATTTGTTCAAGAACAGGGACGTTCGAGAACCGAGCCTGTACTGTACTGGAAACCCGCTAAAATTAGCATTTGAATCGCTACTCTGTATTCAATACGAAAGACGTGTTGTGTCACATCTAAAGTAACCAAAATCCCACAAAAACGTTATTAAGGTCACCGAAAGATTGTTTAGCTTTACAGGTTCCACTTTATACCTTTAATAGTCAACAGAGAATGAACGTGAATTGAGGTGAAATAAATTTGGTGCGTCAAAATTGGAATCTTCCGGCATTTGAAACGGAAAGAATTGTATCAGCGGCGCCATCTGGAAAAATCGACTTCAATTGCAAACTAGCTGATATTAGGTTTGGTGTTGTGTTGCGCTGATATTGTCGTTAAACGTGAATAGTTGACTCGAAGCACGTACTGCCGGAAGCTAACGGCTAGCCTGGATGTCCGCTGGCCATAGGCCGAGCTGCGCTGTGTTTGTTTATGGACCAGCCTGTTATTAACAAAACACCGCTGAACTGAAATTGCCTGACGAGATCAGAAGACTTCCGGAATGAATCAAAAGTGTCGTGACCATCCCTCGTTCCTAGCGAGAACAAAAACAACTCCCGGCTCGTCAATGTTCAGAAACGCTGCTAAATGACAGCGTGTCCATCTCGTCCCTGACACTGAAATATTTCTCGCCCTGGCGTGACATGTTTCTAACCCTTTACTGCTCCATTTCCAGTAAGCTGAGGAAATGCCTTCTCTGGGCCAGGCCCAGTAAAATGCCACATAGAAAGGCGTCCCCTCTTCCAATTGGGCCGCCGTGAAAAGCAGCTCCTCGCGTCCCGAACGTCCCGCACCTGCATAAACACGGCCGCCCTGCCAGGCGCATTAAAGCAAACATACCTGGGAACGCTTACCGTGAGAAGACCAGAATACGGTCCACCGCAAGAGGCCGGCGTACAAGAGCTGCCTTTTTTCATTTCGATCGTAAACGCCGATCAAAGTCGGTCTGAAAAGTGGATTTCGGGTGTAAAGCTGCCAAAACTGTCGGAGTAACACAATACAGGATCAGTGCGAGGTTCGGCGCTCGGGGCAAGAGGGATCGATCGTGCCCCACCAGATCCAGCAGATGGGCTGTCATCATTCTTTCTGACTCGAATGCCCTCTACGACCAAAATGATGATAATTAATTTAACAATTTGAATACTTACTCATTTATGACTCATTCAATGGCTGCCGTTTTTATTCCGGAGCTCCTCCTATCGTATCGTCAGATACGCAACTTGTGCCTGGATCAGAAATGTTGGATGAAGCTGGAGCAACTGGCGAAACATGCAAATTCCACAGCAGAGATTCAAACCCCAGGACTTGGAAGCCGACCTGCTAACCACGAGCTAACCGTATCTATGTCCAGGGTACTGAATTTCCAGCAGTCTGTTTTTTTTTTTTTTTTTTTAAGACATCAGCAGCGAAAAATCATTTGGGAAACTTGTGCCATAATTGGCTGGTGTGGATTATTTCGGTGTAAAAGTGTGAGAAGAGCGCCTGTGGAGACCGACTGCGCTTTGGCAGAACACCTCGCGGGTCGGACGCGCACCCCAGTAGCGGCAGACAAGGCCTCGCATTCACACCCCGTCGCGTTACACCCCTGCGTTGCGTAACCCTCGCACCGCACTTTTCAATCATTGTGTCCCGCGAACGAGATGCTTTCGGACGCTTTTTTTTCTGGAGACTTTAGCTAAAGCAGCTGCAGTTTTTCCGTTTCGATGTATGAGGTGCGGCTGATGAATGCGCCTTGGCGCGGTCGGGGGTTTAAACCGCAGCGGCTAAAAATGGAGTTCCAGCTACATAGCAACAACGGAGAAAGTTATACAATATCCGGAGATATTAATGTCCCCACTGTTGACCAAAAAAATCTTTGTTGAGTCAGCAAATAACTTTGTGACTTCCTCAGTGCCTCGTCCTCGGCCGCTGGTGGGTTCCTAAGCTAACGGGAGCTAGCAACGAAGCTAACAAGCGAACATCTTCTAAACGTCGCACGTAATGATGTAATAAAATGAAATGTAAATGTAAAACTTTCATTTGCGTGAGTTTGTATTGTGAAGAAACAGTACTCTTACTTGAGTAAAATATTTGGTTACTCTACCAACCTCCAGAAGTAGTCGACATTTTTGCCTAGCGTAGCATTAGCATTGATAGACTTGTCCCGGTCGCAATCGAGGCAGTTAGCTACTTGGATGAAGTATCTGGATTAGGATTGTTTGGCCTTGGTGGAGGTCTGCGCCGCGTAATCTTCGGCAAACGGACACAACGGGTCACAACGCCGCTCGTTTAACACCTCCGTGCGACATATTAGCTCATGTCGTGAGCGCCCTCCAGGTCGGAGAGGCGTGTGAAACGTTTGACAAGCGAGCTGAGCGACGCCGCCGTCCTGCGTCATCACTTCCTCCTCACTTCACTGAGGAATCCGCCGTCAACCCCCCCTCTGTCTGGTTCCGTCTTGTTGCGAAGACCGCCGCATCACATTTTCCGCTGGCGGGCTGCATCCGACGTCTCGGAGATAGAAAAGAACACGCTGTTATCTTGAGACGTATTGGCTTTATATCGATTTTGATATTTATGTGTAGGAAGTAGTCTACGATTAATGGTTAGTCAGCATCGAAACATCGCCGTTAATGAAGACGTGGTCGCGCCGTGCGTCTTGTTGATGTGACCGAACAATAACGGTGAATCCGGTGGGTCGATCGTGCGGAAACGCGAGCGCCGATGTTTTCGCAGAGCCTTGCGAAAGGCGTCAAGTACCAAAAACGACCCGCAGCGACCTCCCCGGCCAGCTGACGCACGGGCGGACTGACGGAAGGAAGGACGCGTTGGCTTGGACGCTTCGGGTTGAGCGTTTAGTGTTTGGCCTTGTAGCTCACACTTACACGAGGGAAAGGCCCAGACAGGGAGGGGTCCCTTTTAGGCCCTGTGCAAAAAAAAAACAAAACAAAAAAAAAAATCCCTACGTACTGTATCTGGAAGCAATTACAACGGAGCATGAGAACAACGCCGGCTAGCCGGTTGCGGTTTTATTTCGTTTTACACATGGAGATGAATGGGTTAGCATATTTTTTTTTTATTCCTTTAGATCACTATTAAAACATTGTGTTAATATAAATAATTCAAAAACCATGGTGCCTCGAGGTATATTTTTAATTTGTTCCGTAACTAAAAGCACTTCATTTCATTTCAACATTGCAAATCATCTTTCCCCATTGAAATGAATGGATAGTCCGTTGATCTGTTCCCCCCCATAATGTTTTTGCAATGTGCGTGTGTTTTTTTTATAAGGAAAATATGGTAGCACTCTGTTATTGTACTTAACTTGTAGGGTGATCATATTTGGGTTTTTCAAATACAGGAGATGTTAGAGTGGCTTATGTGAATGTAGTTTTTCTACGTGGTCTACTGTGGCATTTCTGCTAATGAAACAGCAGCTAAAGTACGGAGGGACAAAACACGTCAATTGCGATGGTAAACTCCTGGTCGGATGCTTCAGGAAACCCCTGAGAAGTAGACAAGACACTTCTTGTTAATATTGTGAGTCACTAAGAATCCGTAAGATACGGTTAATGCGATGCAAATGCGACCACGATGGCGGCGGAAGAATACATGTTGACTGAGGTAATAGGGCCCCGACGTGTCCTCTGGGATTGTGGTCACTTGGTGCTTGTTGCTGACGTCGTGAGCGAGTCCGGCGGTTGCACTTACGACATCCAGAAACCCACGAACAATGCAGAAGAAGAACGCGTCGACTGACTTTGCACACCGCTTTAGTTTTACTCTCATGAGTCAACCAGGCCTGTGAATCAGGCGGGTAGACTTATCGATCGGAGACATGCAAGCACGACGGCAGCGGAAGAATGACTGCACGTCGACTGCCGAACGTTGTTTTTCGGCAGGGGGCGTCCTCGGGGGAAGAGGACGTGAGGTCACTTTGTGTTTCTTGTTGCCGTAGCAATAGGCCAACCGACTTAATAACGGGTTCCAGAGCAACGTTGCACCTCGGATGTGGAAATCTAAACACTTGAACCTCAAACGTGCCCTTGTCCATCCTGAGTTGCGGCTGCAACTTCCCCCTGCGCGCACCGCGGGTGGAGTCGCGCACAAAGCGGCTCGTCAGTCATTAGCTCGTCCGCTTTCGGGTCAAAGTTAACGACGGTTTGGCCGGGGCGCAGGTCCGCGCTCGAGCGCCCGACGCAGGGGGGGGGCGGGGTGGGGTGGGACGCCACATGAAAGCCGCGATGACGGAAAAACAACGCCTTTGATGTTGGAGGAATGTTAAGGTGAAAGCGTTGGCAAATCACCGATTGAAAACACCTGCGAAAAAAAACAGCGCGTTTCGGCGTCAACATTGACTTTGGCAGCCGCCGAGACAAAAGTAGCGGCGAGTGATTAAAGGCCGTGTTTTCATCCAAGGGTCTTACAGGAAGCTAATTAGCCCGCTATGCAGTCGTGTGCCAGGCTAATAGCGGCAAGGGGAGGAGGGAGGGAGGGAGGCGTGGGGGGGGGGGGGGGTGTGCGACTCGACGTTCCTGCTGAGAAGCGGCCACCTCAAAAGTAGGAATATGTATTCGGTTCAAACGGCCGTGCGCTAGGACGCGGTCCAAATCGCCGCAAGCCGAATAAATTTGCCGCAGCTGCCAAGCGACTCGATCGCTTTGAAAGGCCGGGATAAGTCGGAACTGCAAATATGCCGTACGCGTTTTGAGGCACCGGGCCCTGGCGCTGGTGCGAAATGTGTCAAAGGTACCTCCGCCAAGGCCAGACAATCCTGATTTGGATCAGAAGCAAACAGTTGCGTACCTTCCGTGTATGTTGACGCGTTCTTCAATCTCTGACGGATTCACGTTGAACCAAAGGCGGCATCTTCTTCGTGTTTGGTTTCCAAATATGCAAAATGTCTTTGAAGTGCTGAACATGTGCAAAAACCAAGAAAAATCCAGTTCTGAATCGTTTGAATAGTCTTTTTCGCCATCTGCGTTGCGACTGACCACCGCCGTTTATGACTATTTGGTAGTCACAGCAGTCGTGAGCTACCGAGTAATAATAGCTTGGCCTATTTCTAGCAGCGCTTCATAGCGCAGTTAGCCTTCGCGCTCTGCTGACAACCCGAAAAATGTATCTTCGCTCAGTGTTTTGTGTTGTTTGGGTGACGCGCTCTGTTGTAGTAACCCACGCGGGGCTCAGGCGGCGGCTTGGACGGCTCCACTGGCAAGTGGCCCGCTACTAGCGACTAGGCCAGTAGCTTAGCCGCGAGTGGGCTCGCGGAACGGCTATTTTTGCTGGGTCTTTTCTGAAAAAGACTGAAGTATTAAATCTGCACAAATTTCAAGCATAAAATGTAGACAAAGTACTGGAGGTACTGTAGTGTCTGCGTACATGTACGTCTCTTGAAATAAGCCGAGTGACATCTGCTGGGTCTTTGTGCGCTTAAAAAAGACAAACTTCTATTTCTATTATTTCCTATGAGGAAAATAGCGACGGCAAAGGGAATGTGTTGGCCCTTGGGAGATTCCGGCACATCTGCGGACGGCGACGTGGGCGGGATGGTCCCCCGTGCTATATTTAGAAACCTTCTGGAGGGGGTCGCAGACACCGCGTGACCTCGCTTTGCGTGTTTAAGGCCGAAAAACAGCGGGGCGCTCGAATGGTTTCTTGCGCGTGTGAGGTCCCAGAGAGGAAGTAGTCGTCCGCGCTCAGCGTGGCCTCTAAGTTTAGAAACCTTGAAAAAGGTCAGCGGAACGGGCGGCGAGTCCATCCGGGACCCACACGACGGAGACCACCTGACGCGGGTGCGTGCGTGTCCGCGGCAGCTGAGGCGTTTGTTGAAAAAGTCGTCCCGCCGTCTGCAGCGCCAACGCTAAAACAGAAGAAGTTTCCAGCGCGCCGTAGCGGCTAATCCCGCTCGTGTTGTGTCCGCGCGTGTTGCCGTGACTCCTGCAGCTGTCGCCAGGGTCCACCTGCGTGCGACCTTCAGGGGTGTCATAGTTGTGGTTGCCCCCGAGGCTCATAAGGGTCAAAATTGTACAGCTGAGGTGCATCACTGACTGTTGCTTTTCTTTCCACTTTTCCCACGTGCAGCGACATCAATGACTGGGGGATAAAAACACGATTTCTTTAAAAAAAAAAAAAAAAAATTATTATTAGTTTTTTTTTTTTTTTTTTTTTTTTACAATGTCATTTTTTTCCACTGTGGTATGCAAGCTGTAATATCATGATAAAAAAAAAAATACAACTCATTAACGTAACTGAACTTTGACATCATTCTGTCACATTTTTACCTGGCAATAATATGACTTTAATCTCATAAAAATGTCATTTTCATAAAGATTGACACTTTTTTTTCTATAAAATCATTTTTTCTATTGTGGTATACAAGCTGTAATATCAGGATTTAAAAAAAATACAACTCATTAAACTATAACTGAACTATGACATCATTCTGTCACATTTTTACCTGGCAATACTATGACTTTAATCTCATAAAGATTGATACTTTTTCTTTATATTATGAGTTATAAATATTCTTTTTTTTTTTCACTTTTTTTTCTCCCTAAAAAATTCAAATTTCGTAATGCAAAATTTTGGCTTTTTTTTTTTCTTTTTTCATTCCTGTCATTTAAGGATACACAATATAGTTATTGTTTAATTCATTTTCATAAAGATTGACACTTTTTCTTTAAATTATGAATTATAATTTTTTTTTTTTCAGAATTATTTTCTCACAAAAAAATTCCAATTTACTAATGCAAAATTTTGGCTTTTTTTTCCTTTTTATTTCCTGTCATTTAAGGTTACACAAGATAGTTATTGTTCAGGATTATTTGACTTGTTGAAAACTTTCTCTCAATTTTACAAAATAAATACAGTCGCTTCCAATTGATATGATTCCGACAATAGCATGAGAATATAAAATAGACACCAAAAAAAAAAAAAAAAAAAAAAGCTCACTAGTGATGGAAGATTGGGATGTTCTCAGAATGTTGTAGAAAAAACCATTTCAATCAAAGACGACATAATAAAGCAGCAATTTTTCCAGCATATTAAATTAGCAATTGCGTTGCTCTCTCCATGTCGCCAATTTTAGCGTACCGCACGTGGGTCAGGATTGTTCCCCCGCAACGAGCGAGGCTTCAATGTAGGAAAATCCGCGAATAGCGAACCGCCGTCAGGGGAGGGCTCAACGTTATTATCATTGCTATGAAAAAATATTTGGAAAAAATCGTGGCAAGCTTCCCGGGCCCCATCAAATGACGCTTCGGGCCAGATCTGGACCCCGTCAAAGGCGCTTTGTTCCAGGCGGAGGTGGAAGGGATATCACCTCCCTTGTTAGCTGGCAACAACAACAACAACAACAAAAAAACGTCCTTAGCTCGATGATTAACGAGGACGCGTCGCACCCAAAAAATGCGAGCGAGCGAGCCTCCAAGGAGACGCCGAGGTATAGAATGTATCGCGGTGCCATTAAAGTGCCGTAATTCAAGCCGCAGTCTGAAGAAGTAAAAGAAGAAAGAAAAAAAAAACAAGAGCGAGAGCGGCTGGGGTCTCATGCGTGTTTCCAGTCTGGACCTTTTTCCAGCCGCTCTGCCTTTAAATAGACGCTGTTTCCATCTTGACAATCCATCTGCCCACCAACACCCCCGAGCCTCCCTCGACATTATTATAACCCGAAGCCATCGCGCAATGTCTCTCCCCCCCCCCCCCCCCCAACCACCTCTCAATTCTCATCCTCTGTTATTATTTTCCGTCAATGTTTGACACTCGCTTGACAACTATCAACGTATTTCATAATTCGGTGGAACGGCGGTTAGCGCCTTCGCCTTACAGTTGAGATGTCGTGAGTTCGACTCTCCTGGAACAGATTAGTTGACCTTATGTAATTCCCTAATAGGAAAACTGCTGGCAGACTCGTCTTCAAAGCTGTTTACTCTTAAACTTGTTTGACTTTAAATTCATCCGCGCTCCAGACGGCTGTTAAACGTTCACACTTTGACTCAGAACTTTGAGACATTTTTCATTGTCACGCAACGGCGACATGTTCATTTGCTTGTTTGTGCCAAACTTTTGTGCCGTGCTTCAACTCAGTGGACCTGTCAATCACTCGTAGAATCATAGCCAATCAGATAGCCGCGTTGTCTTGACACGCCCCTCTCGCCGCATGGTCCCACAAGCAATGCTGGTTGCCAGTAGCGTGCGCTTGGAAAATTTCATGTTACGAAGAAAATGGTCCTCAGGTGCGCTTGGGGAACGTGAAAATTCTGCTGAAAGATACTTTCGAGATTCATTTTCCAAAGCCCAAAACACAGCTGACGAAGTGTCTACGATGGATTAAGTAGATCCAAGTAGAAAGTACTCACCCTGCTTTACGCGCGCCGTACGATTCCACTATTTTATCCTGTTGGATTTCAATATGAAATTTGCGAGCCGTCAAACATTTTTCCACCGATCGCCAAGGTTTCGCTGTAACCCTGACAATGCGTCTTGCGCCGTCCAAAATCTTTATTCCGTGTGCATATCCCTGCGTGAAATAGTTTAGACCTCTCTCTAGAACTCTCTCGGACAAGGCCGACGCGTTTGCCAAAAAATTATCAGGAATACGCGATAGAGAATCCACTTCAAACCGGTTCTGCTCAGTCGCCATTTTGGAAGCTTGTGGGACGTGGCAACTGGAGCTGAGAGGGCGGAGCTTAAGATCACCATTCGTTGAGGATACGGCGAAAATAACTTTGCTAGCTAAACGACGTTAACTTAAAAAAAATAAGGAAGACGGAGGCGGGCTAATGTGCGAACGACCACTGAGATTGGCTAATGTGTGAAAGGGGGCGGGGTCTTGGAGGATCATTGCGTAAATCTACAGTTTTCATACAACCCTTTTATATGATTAATAATGCGGAAGAAGACTACTCTACTACTACGCTACTACTACTCTAATCAAGCGAGTGTACCAAAGAAGACAAATCCTGCAATGAGTCTGCCTTGAAAAAAAAATTCTGGATCTTTTCAGAATGATTGGCTGCGCGTCTTCATTTGGAACTGCAACCATTGCCGTCGATATCCAAAACCTTTGAGGTCGACGAAAATTTGCTAATAATACCGGCGCTGCTGACATGAACCTTAGCCAGTATTTTTAGTATTTAAGATGTAGAACAACGTTGTTTCTGGTGTTTACACCGTGTCAAAGTTTTCTGCCCTCGTGGGGCCCCGCGATAACTGCTGAATCAGAATCTTTATTTTGGGCCTGCAGGCATGACGAAATCCACCTAGCAACAACAAGTGGCACAGTAACCGAGGGTACTGTACTGAAACTATGTCGCCCACGCGAGTGTTTGCCTTCATTTATATTAAAAAAAAAACAAAAAAAAACAGCAGTCAACACATTCCGCCGTCTTGTCGACGGGGCCCAAGAGCCGAAAGCGGCGCAATAATAGGCCGGCAGGTAAAGCGATTTGGAGGAGGTGCCGTTGACGCAGCGGCGGGCCGTCTTTTGACGAAGGCCCGCGGAAACATTCTTCCGAGGGCCCGTCAGCCGCCGCTCGTCTGATAGACAGCCGATAAAAGCGGCTTCGGCGCGGGTGGACCGTGGAACCTGTACAGTTCCTTCCAGGACACATGACTTGTTTTGATGTACAAGAGACGAAGACAAAAAGCAAACAACTAACACGTCGACATCACGATGGCGAAGGATTTCAACGACTTCTTGTGGCTTACAACAATCCACTCATCTGTTTCCTGAGCCGCTTATCCTCACAAGGGTAGCGGGAGTGCAGGAGCCTATCCCAGCTATCATCGGGCAGGAGGCGGGCCACACCCTCAGCTGGTTGCCAGCCAATCGCAGGGCACATAGAGGCAAACAATCAGTTGCACGCACAGTCGCGCCTTGGGCCAATTTGGAGCGTCCAATTGATGTCGCATGTTTTGGGGATGTGGGAGGAAACCGGAGTGCCCGGAGAAAAGCCACGCAGGCATTGGGGGGAACTCATTCCTTTTAGTTTTGGACTTCTTTTTCTTGAATACGATTCGTGTCTGATTGTTTCATATTTTTTAATGGCTTCCAAAACACCTGTGCCAGCCTCCCACACAATGCGCAAGTTACTTTATGAAAACATAACCAAGCCGCAAACGAACGATTAAAATATTTTGAATACGAGTAAGATGAGGCGGCACGGTGGAGTCAGCTGGTAAAGCGTTGGCCTCACAGTTCTGAGGTTCCGGGTTCAATCCCGGACCCGCCTGTGTGGAGTTTGCATGTTCTCCCCGTGCCTGCGTGGGTTTTCTCCGGGTGGGCACTCCGATTTCCTCCCACATCCCAAAAACATGCAACGTTAATTGGACACTCAAAATTGCACCAAGGTGTGACCGTGAGTGCGACTGTTGTTTGTCTCCATGTGCCCCGCGATTGGCTGGCAACCAGTTCAGGGTGCGTCCCGCCTCCTGCCTGTTGACAGCTGGGATTGGCTCCAGCTATCCCCGCGACCCTTGTGAGGATAAGCGGCCAAGAAATTGGATGGATGGATGGATGGACAAGGAAGCTGAATGTTCCCTTTGTTTAAATGACCCGACTTAATCTGCCGTCCAATTAGAGAAACCCTTCGAGTGCTTGAAGTTACTTGATCAGTTGAACGTGACGACACAAACTGGATGAAATCCGATTGGATAAAGAAAATCCAACTTCCGTACACTGCGGAACAAAGAAAATATCGTGTTGCGGATGCAATTTCATGGAATACATATCATAATTTGCCCGCTAAATGTAGGTCGGCGCATTTAGAAATGGCCGGAGAGCAAAAACGAAACGCGCTGATACGAAAAGTGCACCGTTAGCAAGGGGGGGGGGTCCGCGAGTCGGGCGTGCGAGCACACAGCGGCCCCTCTGTCGTGGCCGTGACGTCAGCGCGGGGCGAGGCGTGACGGAGTCGCCCGCTCTGCCAACAAGAGCTGCACTTTTCGAGATCCCGCCGACTTCGCGGGGCGGGGGGAGGTCGTGACCCGAGGCTCTCGGCTGAGAATTTGAATTATTAGGACTTTGGCGGCTGCAAAACGACCGCTAAAGTCCTCCAAATAAGAGGCAAAGCGGGTTTATTATTCACCGTGAAACTTTACAGCAGAACCTGGTTTTTCGCGATGAATCTGTTCCAGGAAGTCTCGACCAAAACCCGAGCGCCAAATCCAAAGCGACGTTTTCCCCGCGGAAATCCAATGAATCCCTGGAGTTAATAAGCGTAGCGGGCGGTTTCGCGTTCTCGGCTTGTCACGATCCGAGGCCGCCGCTCGAAGTCGGGGGGACATTTTTGCACATCGTGCCTTCTGCACGGAACAGCTGACATGTTTTGGACGGGCATCCGCTATGCGGTCAAGCTGCTTCCGTTCGATATCCGCGGGGTCGAGCTCAGGCGACCCCTGCGGCGGCGATGACTGACGGGCGCGATTCCGCGTCGCTTCTCTGCGCGGGCCGTCCGGCACGCAAGCAGAGAACATATCCATATTAGGAAAGGAGCAGACGGCCTTATATGGCAAGGCTTCCTGCGAATAGTAACAAGCCCGTCAGTCTGCTGGCTCTCCTCGCGCATTCCTGCAACTGCAGGTTTCTTCTTTTTTTTTTTTCTTCTTCTTCTTCTCATTTCCGATGTGCTAGCTGGCTGGCTGGCTGGCTGGCTGGCGAGGGAAGTAGTGCTGCCTTTCATAAGAGTCTCGCCTGGTGTGTGAAAAAGAAAATACACAAACCTCTGTCTCGCCTTTTTCCTCAAGTACGGCTTAAACCTGGCCCGGGTACACACGCCGCACCTGGTCTTTGGTCTTTTCAAGTCCCGCTAAAAACTCATTAGGCAGGTGAGCGGAGAACAAGGACAGCCGTTCCCGTAGCGTACACGCGGCCGGGCCTGCTTTTTCGCTCGAGTCGCTCGCTGGCCGCCGTTTGTCCTGACGAGGCAAGCTGGAAAACAGGCCCTCCGAGGTTCACCTTGTACCGAACGTGCTCCGGCTGACGTACTGGCGCGGCGCTTTTCAAGCCGACCGCAGGACTGAATAACAACGCGTCCGCGTGCGGGGCGCTTAGCGGCGATTTACGATTTGGGTTTGAAGGATTTTAAAGAGCGACTTCATCCGTTTTACTAGTGACGACGAATGCGTTCGAATGTGACATCAGAGCTTGATGAGTTTCGCAGGTTTTAAAGTAGGTCACGACTAGCTACTACTATTGGTGGAAAGTTTAGACTACTGTATAGCCAACATTGGAGTTCTCGGCGAAGGCTCTCAATTTACCAATTAATTTACAATTTTCCTACCCTCACTTATGGGCATGAGCTGTGGGTCGTGACCGAAAGTACGAGATCCCGGATACGAGCGCCCGAAATGAGTTTCCTCCGCAGGGTGTCCGGGCTCTCCCTTAGAGATCGGGTGAGAAACTCGGTCATCAGGGAGGGGCTCAGTGTTGACAGGAGCCAGATGAGGTGGCTGGGGCATCTGATTCTGATGCCTCGCGGACGCACGTCCCACCCGGAAAGAGACCCCGAGGACGACCCGGGACACGCTGGAGAGACTGCGTCTCTCAGCTGGTTTGGGAACGCCTCGGGATCCCTCCGGAAAACTGGCTGGGGAAAGGGAAGTCTGGGTATCCCCGCCGAAGCTACCTGACCCAGAAAAGCGGTAGATAACGGATGGATGGATGGATGGATGGATGGAGTTCTTGGCTTGCAGTGTCGCTAAATAACTTTTTTTTACCCCAAGTGATTTCATTTTTATGGATTTTTATAGTGTACTAATTTCATATGTGTCCAAGGACTCTTCATTTGTTGGTAAACATAAAAACACGCTCGCGGGTAAGCTGCCGTCAGCCACAGCTCACACCCCGACACTCACGCACAGACTTGCCGATGTCAGACAACACCCCACCAAGCCCCGCCTCTTAAAGGGACATAGACATTCACAGACCCGACAATCCGGAGAGTATTTCGTACGCATTTCATGCACGTATTTGTGTTTTGTTCAAAAACACAAACCGGACAACCCGAATCCGACTATAAGTGTCGAATATGAGTGGAAATTTGAGGTGAGGGAAACAAGACTGGAGTCAGTTAGAATAATACGCTGTGGACCCTCTCCGGTTGAACGCGATCCAATTGGAAAATAATGGAAATAATAGTCGGGAACAGCGACAGCTCGTGTCGTGTTTTTCTTCACCGACTCGGAGACGAGAACACAGCGCAGCTCAGTCTCTGGCGAGCTGCTTTGTTTTTTTTTGTTTTTTTTTTTTTGGGGGGGGGGGGGGATGGTGAAAGTTGTTAACTGTTTTGGATCAAAACCCAGCAACTTCCTTTTAAGTGTGACACACATCTCGCCTTTCCCGGAAAATATTTTCTTCCGCGTTCTGATTGGCTCAAATCCCGGAGCCGAGGATGACTCCGCCACCTGTCGCTTTGACGCTCATAATTGTCTTCAACTGTGTTTTTGTTTCATGTAGAAATGAGCTCTATTATTTTGTTTCTGGTCAGCACCGTGGCCTACCGGTCGAAGGGTAGGTGTCACAATTCGAAAGTTGCGGGTTCGAATCTCGGTTCCTGGGGTTTGCATGTGTTTGGGCCCGTGCGCTTGACTGGGTTCTCTCCGGCTTCCTCCCACATATCAAAAAAGACCCACGTTGGGGTTTGAAAGCCTGGAGCGCAACACCCTCAGTTTTTGCCAGACTTAGACTTCAAAGATCCAAAGTAGCCGAACGAAACCTTCAAAGCGCCCGTGAGATAATGCGGTGATTCAAATGGGGTGGGGGAAATGCCCCCAGACCAGAACCGCGCCGTCCCCAGAGTCCGAGTCCCACCTTTGCGGCGGCTCTCCGAGCCCCGGACCTTCGACTTTCCTTTTGGTTCATTCATCCCGTTTTGTTTCTTGCTCCTCGAGTGCCGCCTCCCCCCTTTTGAAAATGAATATTTATCGGCTTTGTGTTTGTGAAGTCAGCCTTCAGGAATTCCCAGTGTGGGGTCCTGAGCAGACTTGGACCTTGGCGTTCCAGATGAGCGAGAGAGAGAGAGAGAGAGAGAGAGAGAGAGAGAGCGAGCTTGCTGTTGTTTGGCCAGCCCGCCGGCCTCCTCGTCCTCCTCCTCCTCCTCCTCCTCCTCCTTCAGACGGCAGGAATGTGGGATGTCTGGAGTGGGGGTCAGGAAGCCAGGAAAGAATGCCAAGTATGTCCATGTTTGTCCCCGGGCCTCCCACCCTCCTCCGAGGTGACGTTTCCGCCGAGGGCCGAGGGCTATAAAGGCGGCGGCGGCGGCGAGCTCTCGGCACAACTCACAGCGAGACCGACCCGAGCTAAAGTCTAGCTTTCACTCCAAGAGCGAGAAGACGGCGGACTCCCCGAGAGACTCCCCCCCAACCCCGACGACAGATCGACTCGATCCAGGAAAAGGAAGACTTTACTCTCCTGACGGAAGAATCTTTTTATGCCCCTCAAGATGCCCGCCGCAAAGAAAGTGATTTTGCTGCCCCTGGTGTGCGTCTTCTTCTGGAACGCGGTAAGACCCTTTCCGCTCGCTCGGCGTCGTGCACGTTTGACGGGGCGCTCGCTAAGTCCTCTCCGGTCACGTTCAGGCCGCCGGTCAGGAGTGCGGAGGCCGGTGCTCGTGCCCCACGGCGCCGCCCGAGTGCGCCCCGGGCGTCAGCCTGGTGCCGGACGGCTGCGGCTGCTGCCGGGTGTGCGCCAAGCAGATGGGCGAGCTGTGCGCCGAGAGGGACGCCTGCGACACCCACAAGGGCCTCTACTGCGACTTTGGCTCGCCCGGCAACCGCCGCATCGGCGTGTGCACAGGTGAGAACGCCGACGACCTTTCGGGCGAATCGTATCGACGTGGATTGCGAGGAGGCAAATGTTGTACTGAAGCGAAACATATTGTTGACAAATTTACTTTGAAACTATTGTTGGACTTTCCTACAAAAATAAAATTGCACTTTGCTAACAAGATGAGAAAGTATTAATGCTGCATGCGTTCATGTTGAGCTTTACCGAAACCCCCCCCCACACACACACACAAATTATTGCTGTTGTACTTTCTCAAAAACTATTGATTATTATTCACATTCCAATCATAACGCTTGTGTCATGGCGCGGGTCACAAATAAGTTCCCCACGCACAGTTCACCAAACTCGGGAAATCTTAAATCTATTTGCAAGGTTTGCAGTTTGCTGAAAAGGGATTGTTTTGTTTTGTTTTGTTTTGGTTGCAGCGCGAGAGAGCGCCACCTGCGTGTTCGGAGGAATGGTGTACAAGAGCGGCGAGAGCTTCCAGAGCAGCTGCAAGTACCAGTGCACGTGCCTGGACGGGGCGGTGGGCTGCGTGCCCCTGTGCTCCATGGACGTGCGACTGCCCAGCCCCGACTGCCCCGCCCCCCGCCGCGTCAAGGTGCCCGGCAAGTGCTGCGAGGAGTGGGTGTGCGACGCCCCGCGGCACACCGACACCTTCATGGGCTCCGTCCTGCCCGGTGAGCCACCTCGCCCGCTGATCTAACGCCCGCGCTGAGCCCGACGGGTTTGCTGATCTCCGTGTTTGTGCGAGCAGCTTACCGCCAAGAGGAGACCTTTGGCCCAGATCCGTCCATGATGCGGGAGAACTGCCTGGTCCAGACCACCGAGTGGAGCGCCTGCTCCAAGACCTGCGGCCTGGGCGTCTCCACCCGGGTCACCAACGACAACCGCGAGTGCCGCCTGGAGAAGCAGACCCGGCTGTGCATGGTGCGCCCCTGCGAGTCCCACCTGGAGCAGAGCATCCGGGTCAGTACCTCGCGAGCAAATCGAATGCAACCTCCAATAAAAATCCAGCTCAGGAGAACGGGATCCGATATTGTATGTTGTATCGTTGTCGTTTTTTCCAGAAAGGGAAAAAGTGCATCCGCACGCCGCGCCTCTCCAAGCCCATGAAGTTCGAGATCTCGGGCTGCACCACCACCAAGTCGTACCGCCCCAAGTTCTGCGGCGTGTGCCTGGACGGCCGCTGCTGCACCCCCCACCGGACCACCACGCTGCCCATGGAGTTCAAGTGCCCCGACGGGCAGGTGATGAAGAAGCACATGATGTTCATCAAGTCGTGCGCCTGCCACCACAACTGCCCCGGCGAGAACGACATCTTCGAGTCCGTCTACTACAAGAAGATGATGGGCGACATGGCGTGAGGCCCGCCCGCCGGCGCCGCCTTTCCTGACTTGAAAACAGAACTCATCTCGCAGCTCCGTATGTACACAGGCCTCGTTTTTTGTGCTTGCTTTGTCAAAGTAGTCACGCACTTTTTTTGTTTTGTTTTGTTTTGTTTTGTGTCGCGTGTATTTGTGCGTGCAGCCCTGTGCACTTTTTCAGACAGAGGGAGAGATTCCTGCACTAATAATATTGTGGAAAACACGCCCGTCCAGTTTTTTTAACTGTATTTTTAAATCTAAAATCTTGACCTCCCCTCTAAATGAGGTGTGAAATGAGTCCCCCCCCCCCGCCCCCCACCTCAACCAGACCTGCGAACGCAGCGGGCCGCTGTTCTGCCCCTGTTGCGTGTTCAAGCGCGCAGGCCCGAACGCGGGCCTCGTCCCAAAAAGGTCGACGTTTCCGTCCGGACGCGAGTGGGCGTGACCACGGCACTGAGAAGAATGAAAGATTACCGGAAGAATAAGAAGGAGAACAAAAAAAAAAAAAAAAGACTGGAAGAATTGTCAGTTCATTCCGAGATGAAGCATGTAAATGATGTATATGTTTGTACAGT
The DNA here is from genome assembly GCF_019802595.1 of Syngnathoides biaculeatus. Lineage (NCBI taxonomy): Eukaryota > Metazoa > Chordata > Actinopteri > Syngnathiformes > Syngnathidae > Syngnathoides > Syngnathoides biaculeatus. The sequence continues at coordinate 7,876,815 of NC_084662.1, read as the reverse complement.
GTAAGTTAATTTAAAAGCCTAAAATGTTCTGTGCTTTTTCCAAAAAATGTATCAATAGTGTTTTTGTTTTGTTTGGACAACAGTATTTTTTACTATTTTATTGAGCAGTGTGACAGATTGTTACATGTTTTGCCTTGTAGCTGGAAATAAAATAAAAAAATGCTATATTTTTTGATACAAACCCGCGTCCCCGCACTTCTTTTCCCGGCGAGTTAAATTTACATTCCAGACGTCCGACGGCTCAAAGAAACCTCACGACTCATATTTAGTGATGTCACAAGCGACAGGTTGTCCTTCGTTTATCATGGAGGGGGGGGGGAGCCCTCCCCGATAGACGAAAATCCCCCAAATAGAGATAAAACATCTTCTTATTGAGAAACAGTTCGGTCCAATAGGTCGGACTCGTTTCCGCCGAGGCTGCCCTTTGTCACCGATTTTGTTCATAACTTTTACGGACAGAATTTCTAGGCGCAGCCGAGGCGTCGGCGTCGCATCTCTGCTCTTTGCAGAGTTTTGCGACCTCGGATTCAGAACACGAATGAAATTGCTCATTTGTGTTGAGACGCCAAACTGCAAAAATAACGGTGTGGAACTCAGAAGTAAGCGTCGTCCTCGTCGAGACACAAGTTGCCGGAAAGATCTCATTGCGTTGTCCGAGTGTACCGAACGCATTGTACAATATATTATACGGATATCATTTTTGTTTTTCAAGACCGCAAAACAACATAAAATTCAGTCAAATAAAATATACAAACTCAAAATATGAAACGTTAATATACAACATACATCTTATATATATATAATATATATAAAACACAGCTCGCTCATTGGCTGGTGAAGGTCTCCCTAATGAATTGACCGCAAGAGTGATGGCGAATGACCTTTGACCTACAAAAAAACTGAGTAACAGCACACGGTAAAAAAAAAATAATAATAAATAAATACTGATAGGACTGCTAACGATTCAGTTTTTACACCAAACTGATAGTACGAGAGCGACCCCTGCTGTATTTTATTTTTCCCTGCATATTCGAATGGTAAAATTAACTGCGGCGTACATCAATGGGTTATGACAAAATGCATATGCGCGCGCACACACGCTGTACGACTTTGTGATTGTTTCTGATAACACTCATGGGTATTACGTAACTTGTCATCAAGTGAAATTAACACACCCCTTCTGTGTCATTGTTTTCCGTTACTCGGAACTCGAAACCCGACCTAAGCCCAACCACACCCAAACCCGATGTTCGGCAACTTAACCTGGACTCGAAATCCTAAATTGTAAGCACAACGTGGGTTTGACATATTGACGTGAAACCCAAATGCAGAATCCAAACCCGGGTTGAAAATCTGACTTGGAACCTTGACCCCCATTTGCAAACCGAACCCGCATCTTTGACACCTAACCCTAGTTTGAAAAAATTCATTTCCAACCCTGACGTAAAACCACAACATTTTCTTTGTATTTGTTTTGTTGCTGTTCCGAGGGCTAACGATTCGGCGGGTAAACAAGAAAGCCAAGACGTCGACGCCTTTGGAATGAATAACTGACCATAAACCTTTGCCCTATTCCACGGCTTCCACGCCTCCGGTACGCAACCATGACGTCAGCATCTCAACTCATCGACTCTACGTATATTCGATAGTGATTTCTACATATACCGATGAGGACGTAGATAACGAGTGAACGATTCCAAAGGAAGTCAGCAGCTGTGTCTGGGATCATCACAAGAAAATATTGGGATCGTTTCACACTTTCCAAAAAGAATGCCATTATGAAGGTGAAATTTTGAGGAACCGCAGCTTTGGCCTACTCACCAACAATGGCCAGAACGGCAGCCGAGTAAGAAACTCAAGAACGGCGTCCCGCAAGGTTCAATGCCAGCACCCGTGCTGTTTAATATCCACATCTACGACCTAACCAACAACAACGTGAAGCGAGTACGGACACTGCCCTGGGCGACGGCCTACGGATTGTCGCCCACGAGCCAGCCCAACTCGACAATTGCCTGTCCCGGCCGGAATTGCGCCTGCCGAGGTCAGACCAGAAGGACCCTTGCCGGCCCTTGCCCCAAAGGCACAGATGAACCAATCCCTCCCCCTGCGCAAGACCGGCACGGAAAGACCTCAGCGGAAACTCCTTAAGTCCCAGGACGACAAAACTTGCTACAACAGAACTGAAAGACACAGATGTATCAAATACAGATCTTGCAGGGGCTACTGGGCGATTGTTGGTACGGTATGATATTAAATGTCCGAAATGTAGGATTCTTTGATTGTCTGACTCTCGAGCCTTGAGGCTAATGTTAAGGGAAGTCAAGGACGTTTTAGCTAAAATGAGCCACGCCGTCAAGCAGTTCAGGAGGCATCCTGCCCGATGACATCTGGTATTGGCTCCAGAACTCCTGCGACCCGGCTCAGAAAATGGATGGTTGGAAGCCACCCTGTCAACTATTCCGGTACATCAAGTGAATCTTTTATTTCTGCTCCTCTTCGCGCACAATATGATATCAGCTGATCGAAATCTCTCAGCGCAATCGAGAAAAAAAGGAAAGAAAACGATTCCAGTCTACTAGAACTTCTGCTAGTACTCCTGCGGATCGACAACAAATCAACAAATGCTAACCACGTGAAAACTACAAGAGGATAGGCAGGGATTCCCAACACACCAAAGTTGCGTGTTTATCTGTTTGTCATTTTATGACACAAAACAACAATGAATTCCTGGTATCGGTAGTGATAAACCAGTGCTCATCACAAACTTTGCAATGCATCATATTGCCAAATATTGATATGAGGCCTTAAGATAAGTATGACGATGTGTGTACTTTGCTCCAGCCTGTAAAAGAGTAGTTATCAGAAAGGCTCGTCCGCTGCGCAGAAGCCGAGTTCCGCGTCTAGCGCTCTTGTTGAGGCCGGGGGGAGTTCGTGTTGTGTTTGTGTAGTTTTGTGTTTTTGGAAATCGTCGCAGACGCAGCCATGATCAGCCGCAACTTCAAGAACGTGCTGGTGGTGTCGCTGGGCTTCCTGTCGCTCTTCACGGCGTACGGCGGACTGCAAAGCCTGCAGGTAAACGCCGGCTGAGAAGTACTTTCAATACTGGCCGGACCATTTTTGGAAACTTCAAATTGACGGCACAATGTGTGACTGTGACCGAAATGAACAAAAGGAATACCGAAAACTGCCACTGACTTGATTTTAGTCTCTTGTAAATTATTTTGAGAATTATCAGTATTTCTATATTCAGTCATAGGACTGATTGTTATTGTTTTTCCTGTTAGCTCTGTGATTGTAGTCGTGGCTAATCCTTCCGCGTGAGAACGTTGCATTTTGGGAACGCCGTCCATCCCGGATGTTGAACGCGTAACTTTGAAGGCGCCAAATCCAACGTGCACGTTTCCTATCTGTCAACTGTCCAGAGCAGCCTGAACGCGGAGGAGGGGATGGGCGTGGCCTCCTTGAGCGTCATCTACGCCTCCATCATCATCTCGTCCATGTTCCTGCCCCCCCTCATGATCAAGAACCTGGGTTGCAAGTGGACCATCGTGGCCGGCATGGCCTGCTACGTGTCCTACTCCTTCGGGAACCTCTATCCGGGATGGTAACGTACCGTAGCTCAGAAGCAGAACTTTCTCATCGGACCGAACCTTCTTTGCGTACTGGCACCATTTCTCAAGACTGCACACTGGGGTAGACCCTTCCCTGGGGGCTAGAACCTCGACTTTGCACCGGTACCTCTTCTCAGGACAGGGAGTCTCAGGACCAAACGACAAACTTTCATTTGAGACCAACCAGAGCTTCTCCTGGGACTAGAACCTGTTGTCAAGACTCTTCATTTGGGTCTCCGCTTGAGACAGAAGAGTTATCAGTGGGATAAAACGTTATTTGGGGCTCATCTTGGCTTGGGACGATTCCACTCCCTTCGGACGAGAATTATTTCCCAGACCTAGGACTTTCTCTTCTTTTAGACCTTCTCTCGGCAGGTGAACCTCACGCTCTGACTCGAACTTTCTCTCGGGACAGGAAAGTGATCTTGATCTAAAACCTTTTCTTTGGGCTACTACATCTTCTTGGGACTGGTACCCTCAGTTGGGACTAGACGTAGGACCTATTCTCTTGACTCTTTTCTCCAGTTTCTTAGGACTGTTCCAGAAACCGCCTGCGCTGCATCCAATTAGCCTCAGTTGCTTTGGTTTGGTTTCTCAGGTACACGCTGATCCCCACTTCAGTGGTCCTGGGTTTGGGGGGCTCCCCTCTGTGGTCGGCCAAGTGCACGTACCTCACCATCTCCGGCAACGCGCAGGCGGCCAAGGAGGGCAAGAAGGGTCCGGACGTCATCAACCAGTACTTCGGCGTCTTCTTCTTCATCTTCCAGTCGTCGGCCGTGTGGGGGAACCTAATGTCCTCGCTCATCTTCGGCCAGGACACCAACATAAGTAATTGCCGCCTTTAACGCTTGGATGCGCATACCACAAGCGTGCTGACGTGGGCTAACTTGACGCCGTGGAACTTGTCCAGTCTGAAAAAGATGCAAAGTCAATTAACATCTCGCGATGGCAAATGTTTGTTTGTTGCCAGTTGACGTGACGGACGAGCAGCTCCAGTTTTGCGGGGCCGCCGACTGCGGCCTGAACATCTCGTCCAACGCCACCGCCGGCAGGCCGGCGCAGAAACTGGTGTGGACCCTGGTCGGATGCTACATCGGTAAAGTGCGCTTTCAATGATCTTAGCGGCCGGCTGAGTGAACATTCTGTGTCGCTCGTGACTTCCCGAAGGATTCTGTCCCGAAGACGAGTTAACATGATTAACAGTTCTGCTCCAAAACTCGGAAAGTTGTAAGACGAGCGACCGGCGTCACGGTGTTGGTGTTTCCGGGGCAGGCGTAGGTGTGCTGGCCATGTTGATCGTGGCCGTGTTTCTGGACGACATCGACCGGGAGCGCACCAGCCGTTTCCGCGGCAACCGTGAGCCCTTCTGCCACACCTTCCTGGCCACCTTCCGCCTGCTGAAGGACTGGCGGCTGCTCACCCTCATCCCGCTCACCATGTACAGCGGCTTTGAGCAGAGCTTCCTGTCCGGGGAGTACACCAAAGTGAGTCTCGACACCGCACTGCACCGCACCGCACCGCACTGGACCGTCCAGGAACTAGGTTGAATTGACAGGAGGCGCTTCATTGGCAATTCTAAGCATTGCCGGTGGGTCGTCGGTGACCGTGGGATTTCACCCCTGCTGCTTTTGTTCCAGAACTACGTGACGTGCGCCCTGGGTATTCACTACGTTGGCTTCGTGATGATGTGTTTCGGGGCGTCCAATTCGCTTTGCTCCTTCCTCTTCGGACGACTCGCTCGCTACACCGGCAGGGCGGCGCTCTTCTTCCTAGGTAAAAAAAAAAAAAAAAAAAAGTTCCGCCGTCTTATACGTGTTGTTGTTGAGAATCTCGAAAGAGTTTTCTGTGTGTTTTGATTTCTGCATTTTAGCGGCAGTGGCTAACTTGTCGTGCATTGTCGCGCTGTTGTACTGGAGGCCCCACCCTCAGGAGTTGGGCGTCTTCTTCGTGTTTCCCGCCTTGTGGGGAATGGCCGACGCCATCTGGCAGACGCAGACCAACGGTCAGGAGACACAAGAAAGATTTTTGGGGGGGAGCTTTTTAGTGCATTCGGTGTCCTCGCTGTGGTTGAAATTCCAAAATACAAGTGACTTTGTATTTCTTTTTTTGCGGCAGCTCTCTACGGCATCCTGTTCCCCGACGAAAAGGAGGCGGCCTTCGCCAACTACCGCATGTGGGAGTCGTTGGGCTTCGTGATCGCCTTCGCCTACAGCACCTTCCTCTGTCTGGAGTACAAACTTTACATCCTGCTGGCTGTGCTGCTGCTGACCGCCGTCACCTACCCGATAGTCGAGTACCACGAGTACAAGAATCCCACGGCAGCCAAGGACGACGAACACTCCAAGGGAGTCGTCGCCGTGGACGACAGCAGCGTTTACTGCCAGACCAAACTCTGAACGAACGACGACGACGTGGATGTAGGCTGCGACCGTAATCATCTCCTGACACTCCAGAACCGAAGGACCGAGCTCACGCGGGCCAAGGTGGCAAAACACCTCACGCTGGCCCAAAAAGTCAACATTGGTCACAAAAGGAGGCTTTTTCCCCCCCTCCAAAAATCAGAACTTTATCCTCCTAACTTATGACGAGATCAACTCCACTTATATTACAAAAACATAATTTAACTGGAATATTAAGGCAATAAAGTCATAATTATTACAAAACTTTATTTGTTGTAAAATATTTTCATAATATTCTGGGGTCGTACTGAGAGGGAAAAAAAATAAGTATGAGAATACTGTAAAACATATTTGAAAGTATTATTAAATTAAATAATTGAATATGTTTTGTTGCCTTGCTGAAATTATAAACATGGATCCTCGTTATGTTTCAAATAATGTAAATAGTTTAGCACGCCTGCACTAAATTCTTTATGCTGTACATCAGGATTTGACCACAAGAGGGCAGTAAAGACCTTTTAAATTTTGAGAAAGCCTTTGCTGCCCTCTAACGGCAAAATTCTCCTGTAACAGTTCGAGTGGCAGTGCTAATTATTCAGAAATTTCACATCTACGCTTCAGGATGTAGATATTAAAGACAGCAGACACAGATAAAATACTTTATATTTTGTTATTTATTACCACAGTGACAGTTTAGACGGTCTGTACCAACAAACTTCTGCTATGATTCCTGCGAGTGTGACGAGTATCATTCCTTCAAAAGATCAAGTCTGGCGAGATTGATCACGCTCCAGTTCACCTGCGACCCCATTCCCACATAAATTCCAAATATAAGAACATGTGCGTGTGATTGAGTAAATAAGACGCGTTAAATTCGTGCATTTGATAATTCATTGCTTAATATAATTCAGTCAATTTACTTGCGTCGGGGAACCGGGAAAGATCAGACACATCCAACATGGCCGACGCGCTGACGCCTCGCAACAAAACAGAGCGGAATGTGACGTGTTACTCAAATCTCGCGAGACTCATCGGTGCTCCTTTTCTACCTGCGGCCCCCTCCCCCTCGGTCTTCATTGGCCGTGTTCAAAGTCCAATGTTCGGACGACGGAGGAGGAAGGAGGGGGGGGGGGGGGGCCACAACCGCCGCTAATTCCAGCCGCTCCCGTGAAGCTCCAGTTCCGCTAAAGAGGCTTAAGCAGCCCGGTGGCAGGAGGCACTCAGCGACGCGCACTCAAGTAGGACTCATTTCTCTTTCCTTCTTCTTTCTTCTTCTTTTTTTTTTTTTCCGAGGAACGTTCGAGCGAAGCTAGCTCGGCTCGTCGCGCTTGTTGAGCTCCGCGTGTCGGTTCGGTTCGGCGAGATGTCACACCGCTCGAGCAGCTCCAATATTAACCGTTCTCAGCGTGTCACCGACGGAATGTGTCCCTGATTTCGTTGTTTGCTGTCTTTTTTTTTTTTTTTTTGACTTTGGGCGTATTTTTAAATCAAATTTTAGTTTTTATTTGATTTTTTTTTTTTTTTTTTTAGTTGCTCCGCGATGTGTTTTAACAGCATCCCGCAGTTGAGGCTCGGTTGAGGTGCCTCGTTCCAAGTAAGCCTCCGAGACAAACACCGAGCCATGGCCAAGAAGCAGTCCGAGGCGGCGAGCGGCGACCTGGGCCAGGTGACCGACGACGAGCTCCTCCGCGGGGGCAAAGAGGAGCTCCTGCGCCTGCTGCGCCGCGTCGACGGCGAGAAGATGAACCTGATGATCGAGCACGGCAACCTGATGAAGGACATCAACCGGCGGCTCCAGGTGCACCTCCACGAGATCCGCAGCCTGAAGGAGGTCAACCAGAAGCTCCAGGACGACAACCAGGAGCTCCGCGAGCTCTGCTGCTTCCTGGACGACGACCGGCAGAAGGGCAAGAAGCTGTCCCGGGAGTGGCAGCGCTTCGGCCGCTACACGGCCAGCGCCATGTGGAAGGAGGTGGGCGCCTACATGCTCAAGCTCAAGGAGCTGGAGGCCAACCAGGAGACGGTTCTGCGGGAGAACGCCGAGCTCAAGGAGATCATCCTCATGCTGGACGAGGAGAGGAACGGGGCGGGCTCCAGGAGCTCCATAGACAGCCAGTCCAGCCTCAGCAACCTCAACGGGGGCACCGGGACCGTCCGGGACATCGGGGACGGCAGCAGCACCTCCAGCGCGGGCAGCGCCGGGAGTCCCGACCACCACCACCATCACCACCACCACCACCACCACCAGCACAACCAGGTCAACAAGCCCGCCCCGGAGGCCCCCAAGCCGGGCCAGAGCACGCGGAGGTCCATGGACGACCTGTCGGTGCCGCACCATCACAGGAGCATCCCCAATGGACTCAATGGTGAGTGGACACAAATTGTTCACTAACACACAATTGTCTACATAGTAGTGTAGTGAAGTACTGTAAATAGTGTTTTTCCAACCGGGTTCCACATTTTGCAATAAATTATACCATTCCGTTTTCCGAACCGCTAATCCTCACGTGGGTCGCGGGCATGCTGGCGCCTAACCCAGCAATTTTCCGGCTGGTCGCCAAGCGATTGGAAAATGACATTTGTCAAACAATTTAGAGTCTGAAGTGAACCTCCCATGCGTGTTTTTGGGATGTGGGCCCATGAAAACTGGATCTGAACCCGGGTCCCTAATATTGTGAGGCGAACGCTCGAACCATTCAGACGGACATTTCTGCGTACACATGAATTGATTATGTTTCAGTAATCTGTTAATGTTCAGGTTTGCGAGGCTTAGAGTGATTCTTAAACTATTTTTAAAAAACTGATAATAATCTAAAAGGGACAATATGAAAAAAAATTAATCGTGATGGTGAGCAGTGAACAGGCCAGATTTTGCGGAGCAATTCAATCACACCTGCCACCCAAATAAGGACCACAGGTCTCTAACGAGCTGCTGCTCAGCCTACTTCTCCTTCCTAGTTTAGCTGACACCGCCCCCCTCTGCTCTTAAAGGGGTACACTCATAATTACCAACAGAACACACACCCGCAACTTTATATCTGCAGGCGGGACTGACCACACCTGTACGTTTTTCAAATGTGAGCGACTGCAGTATGTTTTTCAACCCATGAAAAAGGATGTCTTTACAAATGGGCGATATAGCGTGGGTGGAAAAGATACCCTGTCGAGTTTTGAGTGGATGTTTAAAGAAAAAAAAAAAAAAAACGCAAACAGGCTAATACATACTAGCTAGCGTGCGTGCAATGACGGCGACGGCATATGTCGATCAAAATTGCTTTTAAGGATTATGGTGGTGGTTGGCGAGGGGGCTACTTGGGTTAATCCCACCACCAAGTCTTGATTGGGGAGATTAAATCGGACGCGCTCGCACAGCATCTGCAAGTGCCCCCGACCCCCCCCCCCCCCACTCCCACTCACCCGCCACACAACCCATTTGGCCCGCTGCTCTTTTGGCTTATCTTCAACCTCATGTCACATTAGTCCATTGCAAAAATTTGCAATGCTCAACGGTTCCTTCCTAAAAAGTACAAAATCAAATAATTATCCGTCCATCCATGTTCTCAGCCGCTTATCCTCACAAGGGTCGCGGGGCAAGTAATTAAAGGAACAAAATAAATAAATAACAGAAAATGATAACATTACTATTTAGGGTCTACTTGCGACTTTTACATCATATCTTTTTTTCTCTACCGAAATATCATATTGGATCAATATATCGGTGAATTGAGGTTAGGTTTACAATCTCGCACCTGACTTTGGTGCGTGCAGTGTGGAATCGGTTGCCACGTCGTGATGATGGTGTTGATATGTGTCCTGTGACTGCCTGGCGACCCGTTCAGGGCGTAGTCCCCCTTTCGCCCGAAGCGAGGAGCGATAGACTCCAGCATTCCGACGACCCTTGTGGGGATCAGCGGCTTGGAAAATGGATGCATGTTAGTTAACAATTCATAAAAAAAAAAAAAAATCTATAATAAATAAAGGTACAGAAAAGTATACCGTAATTTCCAGCCTATAAGCCGCAACCTTTTTCCACACGGTTTCAACCCTGCAGTTTACGCTGTGTTTGGGCTAGTTTGTGCACTTTTTCTAACGGCCGCAAGGCGGCACTCAAGCAGAAAAGGTAAGAGTGAGACCGGTGGAATATATGTGCCGAGGAAGTGACTTTTACCGCTCGGGCCCTGTTAGCGCTGCCCTCGCGTGTTACTGCCGTGGCTCAGTTTATTTTTACTTGTGTTTTGTTTTTTTCAACTGGCCCTGTTAGCATGATGCTAGCATTAGTGTGGCGCTAGGGTTAGCGTTAAACTCTCTGTGTACCATCTTTCTTTGTAGATATCTCGCGTTTCAATGTGGGCACTTGCAGCTTTTACACAGCTGCGGCATTTGTATGTACCAAATGGTATTTCCTTTACAAACTTATAACCAGGTGCGCTCTGTGGGCCGGGAATTACGGGAATTAATCAGAATCCATTAGACCTGCAACATACAAGGAATAACAGCTAACTAAACTAACGGACTAAAAGTTAGCGTGTGGAATTCGGTGACCTCGTATAGCAGGTATGCATGGGGAGATGTTTTCAAATAGAAATTTTGGGGGAAAATGCATCTGCGTGCGTGCCGGTTTACTCGGTTTCAATTCCTGGCATCAAAGAACCCCCAAAACAAGCAGCTTCCCCATTTCTTTGAACACGGCTCGAGATGAAAGCGGCAGCACGGATGGTCGCAGTGACGCTAAACCGAAACGAGCTGGAACGCTCCTTCATCCCCTCTTGGCTTCTGTTTATTTGTTTTTTTGGCCCCCCCCCCCACCCCCCTCCCTCCCGCTCCTTCCATCCTCACATTTTTAAAAGCAGCAGATTCCCGTCGGATCACTCGGCTGGCGGGCGGCATCGATTCCTGGATTTGTGGGTGACGGTGACAGCAAATACAGGAGGGGAAAAAAAAAAAAAAAAGCATGGAAGCGCGCACAAGGGAAACCTTAAATCCTCGTACACGCACATTTTTGACTGATGTTTAGCTGTATTTATGTAACATCGGTATTATGGCCCTCTTTCTAAGCTGCTGTATGGTTGACGGTGGCGTCCATTGCAGGAAGTGTGGATTGCTTCATTTCATACAGCGATTGAGCGCTGAACGATGATTGGCTGCATTTGGGCCCCCACGTTATCGTGTCGTTGAACTTTTGAGCACTAAACTTGAAGCAGTTTTATCTTTACAATCTGGGACTTGGTTGGAGAACATTTAACTGAACTTGCAACGGGATGTTGCGGCACTACACTAACAAGAATCATTCCAAAATCTGCCGTTAGCGGGGGCACGAACGACGGAGCGTGAACAAGCGGTGGGGGGAACTCTGTATGCACTTGAATAACTTTTGTTGGTTTAAGAGTGTGAGAACCGGCGTCCGGCCTTATTGTAGCCCAGTGGGTGTTTTGGGGGGAGTCACGGAAGGGTCGGGTGCGGGTGTGGGTGGGGCGGGGGCTTATGGTTGTTGGCAGGGATACTTTTAGGGGGGGCCGGGTCGCCTCAAAAGTGGTCGGGTTCTGGGAGGTGTTGGTGGTGGCGGGGCGGCGGCGGCGGCTGCGGTCCATGTAATTGAATTTCTGTTCTGACCCCTCCCCGAGCCATTCTTTAGGCGTCCATCTTGTGTTTTGATTGCATTGTGTGTGCGCGCTGTGCAGGCATCTGTTGTGGTGAAAAGAAGACCAAATGAGAGCAGATTTGTGTGGTTTATAACTTCAAACTGCAGTCACCGAGGCCCCCATTTAGGGATTTATTTACCCAAAGTGTCTTTGGGAGACAATACTGTACTGGGCTAGGTTTGGATCTGCGGTTTTAATTTAAAATTCAGAACGTTGACAGGTTCTCGATTTGGTTCTTGACAAGATCCCGGACATAGTTTCGACTTTGTCCTCGAAGCGGTTTTTGCTGCCTTCCTCAACTCCTTCGCTGTCAGCCGTCTTGGAAGCCACGTCGCCAACCGTTTAAAAGCATTTTTGCTGATCTTTCAAACGCGCGGAACATTCACCAAAACTGCTGGCTTCTGATCAAAAAGCTGAGGAGGAAAAAAGGTTTTTGTGAAAAGTTTTTTTGAGTCAAAGTGACTATTTTTTTTTTCTTTTCTGACACCAACTGTAAAACCAGTAAGAAAGGGCTTTTGATGGCAGAATAATAACTCATACAGATTACAGATTTACAAATATGAAACGCGCGGTAAGTGATGCTGACTCCCTACATGGCTTGATTTGAACGTTGGTCATTCGTACCGTGATTTGCGTCCTTTTTTCACGATAACAAAAACGCCTTCTACTACATGGCATGATGCTAACACTGCGCTGTACATGTGTGTATTGTTTTCACGTGTTAGCTGCTAAACCTGTCTGACATGATACATTTATCTCCGTCATAATTGATGCAACAAGCCGAAATTCACCCCCTAATCCCGATCTTTGATTACGTTTTTTCGTGTCTTTAAAACACCGGCGCGACGGCACCGTCTAAAGGCATCTGTTGGTCACTACAGCGCTTTACACGGCTGAATTTCACAAACAAGCTGGGCCACAATCTCCTCTTCACGTACCCATAGAAAAACGTACTTGACGATTATTTTCGCCGTGTATTTGAGTTGATGGATATAAATATTGGTGCCAGTTAGTTTATTTTTGCTTTCTTCTTCTTAGCTTGTATATTTTTGACTTGGCGCCATCAAAACAGGTGACACAGCAGTTGCGCTTTGTGTTCCCTCTTTGTGGAGTCCCCCACCTGATTCTCGCACACACATTTGGTGAGTCTCAAATGAGCTTCGAGGGAGTTGCAATCAACCGACTGGGCGTTCTTACGTCGCAGCCAGTCGGGATATCTGACGTGCCACCCGAGCAACCCACCCTTGAGAGAATTCTCCGCGTCCCTGATTTCCACTTTCCGTTTCTCCTTCAACCCTCAGGGCCGGACGTGACCTAAAAGCTCTCATCGAAAACCTTTAGAAGCAGCTCTCCCGGTCGGCCACCAACGGGGCCGCTTTCACAACGCTGATTCCAATTAGTCCTTTGTGTTTCTGGGTCGTCGTGGTTGGGGAGAGTTCTGATGCGTTTGGCTGGAGTTTGGTCAAATCCGCCGGGAGTTCATGTCAAACTTGACGGCACAGCGCCCGAGACAAAAGCTGACGGCGCAAACCCCAGACAACAGGTTTTGATCATCGTTTTCAATTCTGGTCAGTGATAGCGTTCTGCGAACAAGAAGTACCTCGGCGCCGATTCTTTGTAAACATTATAAAAAGGTCAACAGGAAGCTGAAGGACCGAGCGCACAATGGTTTTGGTTTCCTGGAGGTCGCCTTTTCAAGTCTTTGTGCGTCTAAATGTTGTCTAGCCGGAATAGGGTGTTTGTGTTGCTGGCATCCTGCACTTGTAAGCCGCCGTTGACCAAGCGAAACCGGACGGTCCGATCGAGTTCCACTCGAGGACTCTCTGGCTCGCGTCGTGCCGTCGGCCCACCGTGAGGCCTGGCTAGCTGATAATGCGGATAACAACAACAAGAGTACGCACACGCACAAAGAGCCCTGCGGGGGAAACTCTCAGCTGTGTACTGTCAATGAAAAGCTGGCCCGTCAGGATGTCCCACATTCCTGTACCAACAAAAGAGGAAGCCGCGTTGTCCTGGCGTTGCGACAGACTTCACTGAAACAGGAAAGTATAGCAAAAAACAAAAACAACAAAAAAAAAAACATGGGAGAAATCTGAATTGCAGTGAAGCGTTTCCCTGTCTGCTTGTCATTTGCGATTTCGGCTTGGTGTGTATTTTGTAAGCAGGCCAAAACCCCGTCTAATAGACAAGTATCGTATTGTGGTATTTTGTTGCCAGAAAATGCCGTGAAAGTGAAGGGTGGAGCTTCATTTAGTCAAGTCATAACCCCGTTTAGTTGAAAAGAAGTGCTTTGCCGCCATTTCGGGGCATCGACAAGTATTTTTGTGGCGGCTTCTCTGTCATAATTTATCACTTCAACGTAACTGGTTCTAAAAATGGATCTAAAAATAAACTGGGGATAATGGTTGCACAAGTGTGCACACCCTCTCAGAACTGCTGATGTCGCTTTGTTCAGAATGAACCATTCACATTCTCAGTGGAGTTAGTACACACCTTCCTCCATTTAAAGTGGCACTAATAAACCTCAGTGGAATTTGAGCTGTTCTGGGAGGCGTTTCTTGACATAATTTTTTAATTCTAGCAGAAGCCTTTCAAAGCTTTTGTGCTAACTATGGGCACTATTTTGCTCTGTTCATAATTCCCTCAGCTTTGATAACCCACCCAAAGCACGACGCTGCCACCACCATGCTTCACTGTCGTTCTTTGAAATTATAGCCAAGAAGCAAGAAAACACTCAAAATCTCCTAATTGGATTTAGTGGGGAAAAAGTGCAGTGATCTTATAAAACCAAGATTGTAACGTTCCAATAATTCCAAAAGGTAGTTACATACCCAAAGAACGGCAAACAGAAACATAGTTTGGAGCATGATGATGGCAGCGTCATGCTTTTAGACGGAACTGGGCCCTTATTCAAGGTGTTGGGAATTATGATCAGTTCCCAATGGCAGATTGTGTTGGCACAAAACCTCCAGGCTTCTGCTTGAGAGGAAAAGAAAGTTTTGAAATTTTTTGTCTTGCTCTTGTCTGGGTTTCTCCAAAACTGGCTTTTGAACAGGACTTTATATATCTGCTGAACATCCTTGACACCATTTTTTTTTTTCAAGACAGGGTATCTTATCTTAGGGTATTTCAGAAAAGCACCAAAAGGGCAAAACACAAAAATTTATGAATCGTGAACCGCGAATCTGCAAGGATTACAGTCTCTCTGATCTTTCCCTCCCACTCTGCATTCATCTGTCTGGATTCCCGTCAACCTGCCGTCTGATCCGCCTCATTCCCCAAAACCGCCCGTCAGCCGGCAGAATGCGGTGAGCGATTTGGCACCGCTGCTTGATGTTATTCCAGGCCTTATATCGGGAAAATGTGTTCTTCGAGTCCCGCACGCTTTGTCTGGCGGGATATGTCAAAAAAGTTCTCGCTCTACATAAAATCAATTCCTGTGTCCCTTGTTGCGGGTGGCTGGAGGGAATGAGCCCTGCTCGGTCGCCAAGGCAACGGGAATGATCATTGGGGCCAGGGGACGAGGGGCCCGGTTGGCCTTGGAATCACTGAAGCGGGAGGAAGGGTCGAACGGGGGAGGGTCAACCCGCACGGAATGATGCCAGGCTCAGTTAGGTCAGCTCCTTGTTTTGAAGAAACCTCTAAAAACAAACATTGGGGCCGGGGTTTTGTCATCCCCACTCGTCGCTTGATGCAGAACTCTCCCCCTCATTAGTCGTTGACTGTAATTAAGTCCTTGTCACATCTTTTATGTTCAGAATGAATCAACCTTTGGTCTAAGCTTAGAAGTCCCAGGAAGCGTTCCTGTTCCAAGCCCCTTTCACATTGACCATCATTTCGCTGTGTTTTTCTGGGTCACTGTCCAATCCGAAATCCATCTGCGGTATGAGTGGGTTTCTGACAGGATGGTAACTGTATGAAAAATTATCCAGGTATTGCGATTACAGCTCTAAAATGTTATTATTTTGGTAAATAACAGCAACCTTTTACTTCCACTGAACACGTGTTTTGTCCCTGGGTGTTTGGGGAAAACGTAGAATCCAAGCAATTGTCTGCTTTATTGTTTTGATAAAAAAAATGGACTGCATTGAACTCTGCCTAGTGATCGGTCTCAAGAATTAGGTTGAACTTCGTATGGCAGGGAGGGCATAAGTTTAACCCGAATTTTTGCAGAAGTAATGAAGAGGTTTCGCTACATGTCTATTTTTGTTTGTTTATTTTGGTTTTTTTTTAAATCAAATAATCTGTTAGCCATCTGTTTTTAAGGGTCAGTTTCAAGGGATTTTAAAGTGTGATTATACTTTACGGTAAATTTTTGGTCAATGCGTCCCCCTCCTAAAAGTAATCTAAAATAGACTTTAGTTATCTGTAATCCTAACATAATGGACAAGCAGTAATGGGGAAAAAAAAATTTCAAAGTCGATGCCACATTGTCCTTGGTCCTCGACTACTTTATCGTTGCCCTCCAATCCCTATTGATTTATGCACCACATCCCTAAAAATCTGATTAAGATGCAAACCTGCCACGTGGGATAAGGTTAGGAAGGCTAAGCAGCTGCCGCGAAATCAACAACAAAGAACATCAACACACCTGGGGTACGCTATCAGCACTTCAGTTCTGTCGACGCAACACATCCTGTGACCTTCGACGGTCCCAAGCTGCCAAAAGTCAGCAACCCGGCGACACGGCGATCCCTCATCGGCGAGCAGGGAGTCGTTAGACATTCGTCTGGATTTTCTGCCTGTCAGCTTTCGGACTGTGAGCTTTGGAGTCAGCAGATGTCTGTAGCTTGCTTACCTGGAGTTCAGCAGTCTCTAACTTTTTATTATTGGGTGCAGTCCGGTACCAAATGACCCACAGACCTGTACCGGTTGTTTGGAACTGCTGAACTAGATTGAAAAGTGTGTGCTGAACTTTTGTGCTTGGTTGGTTAATCATATTTCTTTCCAATGAAAGATGGCACTCAAGGTAACGGGTGGCAAGTCCTCATGATGGATGCGATGCATTTTTCGGCTCAATCTGAAGCATCTGGATTGAATTGTTCCAGGGAAAGGTTTCTGGAACGGTTTCAGGTAACCTCGCCGCGCTCCTCCCGAGGCTAATTTCCTCCTTTGGGCCAACTGCCAAAGACTGGACTGAGTTAGTCGGGGAAACATGTTTCTGTTTTGCTTTGGGTGTACCAGCTAAGAGCGAGCGAGAGAGAGGGAGACGCTTCTTGAAATAATCGCTCGGGGCGACCATCCTCAAAGTTTGGATTCTGGAACCCAACCACAGTAAAAAACAAACCAAAAAAAAACCCCAATCTTCTGGCATCTTTGGCTTCCTGTCGTCAATAAATTTGCCTTTTAACTGAATCCTATCCAGGTAACTTGAGCTACTGAGCTGTTAGAGATGTGACAAAGGTCAAATGATAGAGCAGCGGTTTGATAGCGGAATCGACTTCCATCTATCGATCCCACTTTGACGTTTAGCGTGTCATGTCGACTATTTAGGAATCCCGTGATTTGTGCTCGAAGAGGACAGGCAGACTGCTTGTAGCAGTAAATGAGTACACTGAATGAAATTAGTCCAAATAGTACTGGGGGAAAAAAGTACATTTTATTCTGAACAACTTTTCCACTCACAGTGTGAAAGTGGAAGGACGCTGCGCGCGCACAGCGGTCCATGATTTTTTTTTTTTTTGCAGCCTTCGCAAAGCCCACCATGCAGAGCCCACTAACTGTGGTGGGCCCAGAATGAGAACTAGTTTCTGTTTGGCCAGGTTGTGCAAACATTACACGGCTGAACCAGTGGCAAACACAGTGAAGGAAAGGATTGCAATCAAAAACACTGGACAAGTTTTCAGTTTTTCAGTTTTCAGGCCAAATTCAAATGCCCCTGTAGTTTTTTTTTTTTTTTTTTTTTTTAGATCTCAGTTGGTTCATGAAGGTTTTTTTTTTTTTTGTAGTTGTGGAGCATTTCTGCTAACTTCTCCTACTCCATTTCGGAAATAAGGTGCTTTTAGTGTTGCCAACTTGTTGAATATGTGTGAAGGTATTTTCCCATGCAGTGAGGGCTTTAGTGCGGGGGGTTACCAGTGACCTCCCCATCTCCTACCCCCACCGTGCCCTACATTTAAGGCAAGCAATGGACCATCTGCCGCCGGGTCTATTGTGCAGCTTGTTCCCACTCGTCCTCTTGTTTAGAGGCCTCTGTGGCGTGCCTAAATTGGGCTATTCTCAGCATTTGAGGTGACCCAAACTAAGAGGACTTTTGTATCGGGTCACCCTAAAAAAAGCGCTAAAGAGAAATTCAACCAAGAGTCACGTCTTTCTTTAAGAAGACAGTCAGTCCCAAATATAAGTGTCCAAGAGATTTGACAGATGAGAATTTGTTGAATCACTAGGGAAGGTCATGAGGAGTTTAGCTTTAAATATTTCTGTTGAAATCATCTTTCCCACATGCTCGCAGGGCAGCTCAGGACAGGACAATCGCTTGGCTACAATCCGTTAGCTGATGAAATTTCATCGCAAAACGTTAAGACCCCGCCACTTAACCGAGCCCCAGATTACGCAGGGCGGGGAGAGGAGTCGATCAGTTATTTATTTGGACTCCCAACATCACTTTGACAATCATAAAGCGCTTAGGTCGAACGCAGATAAAGATGAGTTTGGCTAAATCGATGGCTGGCAAAGGAGTGTTGCGCAAATGCCCTTTTATCTTCCCATCTGTTAGCATGTGTTTCCGCATTCACGCTAGCGGTCCGACCGTGCGATTATCTGCAACTCTGGAGATGTTCCTGGGTCTTCCTCCGATCCTCTTTAAAGTGTTGGCTGGGGGTTGGGCAGATGTTCAGATCATGTCTGATTACTCTCGGACTGCTTTAAGCCAGAGTCGTTCTGTTTTCCCGAAAGTGAACTGAACGTTGGGGATGAGGTTTGGTTCGCGTCTGGACTCCGGACTGTTGAAGTACTTAGATTTGGGACCCCCTGAAGAAATAATTGCCACCATTTGCAGGGATCCTCAGGTTACAAGAGAGTTCAGTTCGTGGTATACCCACTTATAACAAATTCATACACAAGTCGGAATGTAATATTAAGTCATAATTACAATCCATATTTGTATGAATAACACTGTCAGCAGTGTTAATGTTACGTAGACGATGGGAGTTTGAATCGATTGATGGGGTTGTAAGGAGAAAAGTTTGAGAAGAAAATACTGAGGAAAAATGTCCACTACCACCGCATTAGCTTGACGCACTAGCTCTCGTTTGTTTGCTACTAATGATCGAAAGGTAGCGTATCTGTCTGTGTTATGTTTTAAAGTATTTCTTGTACGTAATGCTGAACACAATACTCATTTTTAGACTTAAAGTAAATATTTGTAAGAAAATGACATTTAGGCTCCGTGTAGAACAGTACACTTTGCCAGTGGAACATCAGTTTATTTTGCACACAATTTCATATATGAACAAAATTTGTGAAGAAAAATTGCACTAATTGCATGCACGATTAGAAGGCTTATGTGTACTTTTTCTCGTGTGTTTGTTTTGTTTGTTTAGTCTTCGGTCCGGCTGCAAAGAAAGTGAAAATGGTGATAAATTGTGTAATTGGGAAGCCTAAAAGTATTCCTTTTGTACAAAATCAAATAATAAGTGCTGAGTGATGTTTTTGATATCTCTTTGCAGTTTGACAAAATCGGCCATCAGTACTATTGTACTCATAACAATAATAATAAGAAGAAATAACTGTTTTCGCTTCTTCCGATATTGTACTGCATTTATTTTCACTTGCATATTAAAACAACTTAAAGATTACTTTGTTCCGACGGGGATTAATTGCCTTTCCGTTCAATTCAATGGGAAATATTACTGAAACATTCGCGGAACAAGTCACTGAATATATTAAATTCCAAAAACAAGGTTGCACTAGGGTGACATGGACTTGCCATTTTGTGGCGTGTGACCGCTTACGTCTGACTTTGTCTATAACCTCAAAATATTATTCGTGGATACCGTTGTGCGTATACCGAGTCCCCCCCCTGTCATGTCACCTCTGCAGAATCCTGCAAAAGTTTTCCAAAAGAGAAACCAGTTGTGTGAGGTTAAATCACTTTGATAGGAACACAACCCGTCGTGAACCGAGGAGTCTCTGAATATAGTTATCAAATATAACGCGATACACTGTGTCCATGAATGATTTAACGGCGAATATCTCATAGCGCTGAGATTTGACTCGTGCGTGAACTCCGCTCGGCGCGATCCGAATCTCGGCCGGTTTCTTTGATGATCCCTCTCAACGCCTTGGCGATATTTGATCTGGATCTTAAATTAATTAACACAGTGAAAAGCCAAGCCAAGCCAAGCCAAGAGGGGGTTGTCGTGGTACAGCGCGTCCACAATCTTCCTATATGATGGGAACAAAAGCGTTGAACGCGGTACGTGTGTATTTTTTATTTATTTATTTTTTGGGTTTGAGGGCTTCGACGTTAAAAGGATTTCAAGAGCGCGATTTGTATCTCTGCCCAGAGTGCTCTCACTTAAACCCCTTAAGGAGAGAGAACGACGTTAAAGGGCACATTGATAAAAGCGCCCTCATCGGGGGTGCCAGTCTCCTCGGAGGGTTGATAGCAAGATCCAAGGGCGCTACAAAGCAAGGAGCCCTCCCTGTCCCCCTCTATTTTTTTGCTTGTTGCTAGGATACGGTGCATGTCTATTCAGTATTATGGGCTGTGCTTCATTGGTCCCTGTTTTCCCAGGCAATATTGTGAAGTCTATTTGGCAGCATATTAAACTGAGGCTGTCCAAACACCGGCCTGCGGGCGTTTTGTCGTATCTAAAACAATATTTAATTGTTTAATGGATTGGTTTTATGATTTTTAATGAATTCAAAGTGTAGTATGTCATCTTTCGACTTTTCTGTCCTCATTAGGGGAAAGGTTTGGAACCTCGCATGTGCTAACGCTTAGCAGCTCGCCCAGGGCCGTACAGATGACAAACAGCGGAGCGTTTAGACGTGGACGTAATCGCGAGCCGGCTGGAAAGTTCTGCAGTTGCATCACAAAAAGCCCGCCAAGTTCACTCACAGTCGGGGCACCCCCCCCCCCCCCCCCATTACCCCCTTTTCCTCAGCCCCTTGGTTATATTCAACACAGATGTGGCAAATAATGGAAAAGCTGACTGAGGCGGGTTTTCGCCGAGCCCGCATCAGCGTTCTATCGTGTAGTGAAAAGGAAAAGCATTCAGAATGATGTAGAAGCATCGGAGCCGTAGAATTGTGTTGTGTTATTGGGGCCAGGGGGCGGGGGACTGCAACTGCAATTGTGTAAATTCACCATTATTTTTTGCAGTTTGTGGATGCATTGCAGCGGGACGGTCGGTCAGATGGTAAAGCTTTGGCCTCACAGTTCTGAGGACCCGGGTTCGATCCCGGCCCCACCTGTGTGGAGTTTGCATGTTCTCCCCGTGCCTGCGTGGGTTTTCTCCGGGAACTGCGGTTTCCTCCCACATCCCAAAAACATGCAACATTAATTGAACACGCTACCCCGCCTCCTGCCCGTTGACAGCTGGGATAGGCTCCGGCACTCCTCGTGACTTTCGTGAGGATAAGCGGCACAGAGAATTGATTGATAGATGGATGGATTGCTCGGTCGTTCCGGAATTTCATGTCAGGCACCTTGTGAGGCATCTAACGCATTCTTTTAAAAAAAAAAAAATTCTCCTCCTCAGAAAGACGGCTTGATTTTTTTTTTTTTTTTTTCCCGCAGGATTTTTTGTTTCATAGTAAATAGTGTCGTATTATTTTATGCTACAAAAGACAAATAATATGTTTAGATATCTTTTTTTTTTTTTAAACCGGAGACTCCAGTGCTCGTGAAAACGCGTCAGTTCTGCTACGTCATTTTCATGACCGCAAATGACGACAGTAGTCACTAAATTAAATGTAAGTTCAGACAATACAGCAAGTCCTTTGCGGAGCTGATGGGCTTAATCAGCTCGGTGTCATCTCCTCGAGTACTTGCTTGGGTGGGGGAAAAAACCCCCCCAAAACATATTTCCATACTATAGTTTTAACATCTTTGGATGTTCTTTGCCCTGAATTCCAAGCTTTTGTAAATACACAATGAGAGTTTGGAAATACCAAGCGCACCTGCAGAACGCTCAAAAATGCAAAGTACAGACTTTTCATACACCCCCGCCGCTTTCGGGAGAAGTAAATATTTCACCAGCTATGTCCGTTTTATCTCCGGCCTTTACCGCTCTTTGACATCACCGCTTGTGCGCACGCGTGTGCATTTTTTAGAAGCGAGTCGGGCTCACACACGCGTCGCACTCGCGATCGTCATGTCAGCCCAAAATAGAAAAGCGGCGAATGACTTCACAGGGACCGTCGGCGTCTCGTTGTGCGGTGATTGCATGCAGTCATTGGGCCGTGGGACAAACACGTTGTACTCTACCTCACATTCCAGCCCGACTCTCACTCATTTCTTTTTCCTTTTTCTTTTCTTTTTTTTTTTTTTTGAAAACAGACGCCACGCCTGATCCAAGGCGCGGCTTTCCAATCGGTGGTCTGACTTATTCACAGCGTGTTGCTGAGTTATGAACCGCCTGTCCTGGCCAAGCCATTATCACAAGGCCGTGCTCATTTTAAGCGTTCTGTGCAGTACCTTTTAAATTATCCCGTAAGCGAGCTGACAGGCAATCTTGAGGAAAGCGAGCACGACACATTGTTCATTATATGGCGCTGTAAAAAAATTTTTTTTTTTTTTTCAAAGCGAGTCTCGCGTCTCCTCCGTGAGCAGACTAACTCGTGTACCAAACGTGACATGACTCATTTATAAGATAACAAAAGGGCGAGAATAAATGTCAAATTGTCCTGGGCTGGAAAAGCAGTTAGTGGACACAAATGTGAAGCTGCTTATAAACATCTTTTCTGAAAATATTTTTATCTTCCCATTTGAAAATATTGCAGTAATATTCGTCGTTTTTGGCAGAGAAAAAAAGATTACATATGCCATTGGTTATCATTTTGTCTGCCTACGTGTGTTGTTCTATTTCTGTTTGCTTCCTGAAGCATTAGAATGCAGCCAAATAGATGCAATTTGTTAGCCCGTCTATGGTGTTTTCTATTGCACTATGCCTCAGCATTAAAGTCGTGGACTAATTTGTAATAGCTCATCTCTCATTTGGTCACTCGTAATTCCAGACACCCCTGTATGCCCAATCGTCCCCCAAGATTTGCACTGAAATTGATTGAGCAAGAACAACAAGCATTAGCGATAGCTTGCTAGGGTAGGTAAAGTTTTTGTTGATGGCTTACGAGCCGTATAACATTAAAAGTATGTGAAGATACCTCAAGCAACTTTTACACAGTCTTCACCTGTTGTGACCCCCCGCCCCCCATTTTCTTTTTATAATACAGTCGGCGTGATCCACCCGCGTTGTCATCCCCATGGTAAACGTGTATTCAGGCACTTTTGAGTTGACGAGATAAAGCCCAATGATTATAAAAACAGGATGCAGTGGTATCAAACTCCGGGCTGAACCAGTGAGAAGCTAGGCGCGCTAGCATATGTTCCCCATGCTAATCTGCAGCTTTTATGGTAAGATGATTAGAGGATTGATAACCCTGCATTTAAAAAAAAAAAAAAAAAAAAAAAAAATTGTCTGGAGCTAGTACAGGTCCATTTAGCCTTCTGTAAACTGCCATGTTGTGCTAAAATGTCCGTAATTCAATTAAGGGCGTCATAAGAACAATTTAGAAGAGTCACACTTGGTCCGATCCTTCGAGTCCGCTTGGGACCACCTGCTGTCCTGCGGGTCCTTGCGAGCCTCACCGCTAATGCTAGCTGACGCAGCGTCTCGCCAAGGACATCTGGCAGACAATGGAGGCCAAAGAGATGTGTCTGAACCCCACCATGCTGACCACAGTCCATTTGAGTTGGTCAAGGAAACGTGTATGCGACTCGAAAAGTTAGCAGTAACGGCTCTCTCGGGTGAAATTTCAGGATGAACCTAAAACGCAGAGTAAGCCTTTACAGATGTATGTGATTGCCTACATTTATAGTTAGCGCAAATACATAAAAACATTTGATGATTCCAAACACATTTTACAAGTAGGGCTACAGCCATTGAATAGCTTCACAATTATTATCGTGATTATCCCATGGATGTTTTGAGTAATCAAGTAAAAATGTATTTTGTATCATTAAACGGCAACACTAATAAGCATAGTATTTTTTTTCATCACACCTTTAAAAGGATTTATTTATTAAGATGTATTAAAAGATTGTGTTTAAGGGAAGACTTCATATAAATATTTCAAATCAGAAATTGGATTCTCTGCGGCAAACACATCTATTTTATTTTAAAGCTGAAACATTAAGGCCTAATAGCATTTGAACTTTTTTTTTTTGTTTTGACTGTTTTGCCTCAATAAATGTTTGCGAAAAAGTGCTGTTGAGTAGCGTAACAAAACATTCAGCCAGCCAAATTGTAATGCGGAAACTGTGCTTAGCTAACTGGCCGACGCGTTCGGCTGTCGTAGTGACTGATGTGTGAGGTTGCATGTAAAACAAACGTGTACGTACACTGTGGTGTAGGATCCAGCTGCAGCACATGGCCCCCATGTATAATTTCCACGTCAAGGATATATTTTATAGTTCGGGTTTCAAGTTTGACATTTCACTCGTGCCGGCCGGCGCGAGCGCTTTGCAAGCTCGTCAAATTGACGAGGCCCACCTCTCCGGCTAGGAGGATGCACGCGAGCCAAAGCGCCGCCGTAACCGCCCTGCCGCGGCAAGTCGTAAAAAGACCCCAGCCCCCGCCCCCGCCCCAATCCTGAAAGCGAGACTTGACGACCGCATGATGGGGTATCGCGCAGGTCTGCTGTAATGAAATTAACGCTTGATGAGTTTCCATTAGGGTTTATGAGGTGTGTGCGTGTGATGGTGTCCCGCTGTACTCTTCATTGCATTGATTTCAGGGTGGGCTAACCATCTGGCTATAAACCTTTAGACCGCCTCGCTAATGGAATTTGTCCCCCTTTTGCTGATGTGAGTGTCTAGAAAATGGGCGCGTGTACGTGTGTGTACATATGCCAGCTACACTAATAAACCCAATGGCTACACACGTGCGTCGGGACAAGGCCTAATAAAAGCTTAGAAAGAGAAAGGTACAGTAGATACATACATATAAGGATACTGTACGTTAGCCAGCCCGTGAGGGGAAATGAAACTGCCACAGCAGCAGTATTCATGCTTTAAGCAAGAGTTTGCAGTTTTCAAACCTGCAAACTGGATTTCAACGTAGCCACGCGTCACTAATCCCCCACTTCCCAACTCTGACATGCACGATTCGCAAAGATGATCATTCATAATTGCGTACAGTCATGAACGTGATGAAAAATAGTCACAGAGAATGCTTCATCCAAATAAATGTTTGCCGTGGCGTGACTTATTTGTGATAGATTTACTACAACACTAAATGTTGTTGCTTTAATGTTTTAATTAAATAAATCAATTGAAAAATTAATTGCAAATCAAACAGGGTGGCACGGGGTTTGAATCCCGGCCTCGCCTGTGTGGAGTTTGCATGTTCTCCCCGTGCCAGCTTGGGTTTTCTCCGGGAACTCCGGTTTCCTCCAGCATTCCAAAAACACGGACTGATTAGAGACTCTAATTTGCCCCGCCGGTGCGATCGGCTGGCGACCAGTTCAAGGTGTACCTTGACTCCTAACTGATAACGGGTGGGATAGGGTCCAGCACTTCTGCAAACCCTCGTGAGGATATGCGGCTCAGAAAATGGATGGATGAAAAATTATTAAGAGATGATGAACTTAATCATCCAGTAGAAATGTTGCTTTTGGTAAATTTGCATCACTCCTTATTCTTCAGCTGCCCAAAGTCTTGTTCTGTTTGTTTTTGGTTGGCTCATACCTTTTGTTAGCCAATGAGGGATGGCCATTCATTTATTTTTATTTTCCAGAATTGGATATTTCCCCAAGTCCAAGATAACAGGTCAGCGTTCGGCTACGGGTGGTGCCAGCAACTGACCGTGTGTGTGTGTGTGTGCCCGTGACTGCGTATGTGCTGATACGCATAACTGTTTTTGTGTAGAAATTGTGTCAATCTTGAACTAAAATGCTTTGACTTTTTATATGTATATTTAAAAAGGTTCAACCAAACCATATCATTGCATTGAATGACTCTGCTAGCTTAATGCCAACGTATAATGTGGAAGTCCTTAGACAAGCTAACAAAAATTTGCGTCAACGTTATGGTGATAGTAAACGTTCAAACAACTGCTACTTGAGCACACAAGATACTTGGAATATATATTAACGGACCACATAACAATACCGTCTATGGGAGCAAGAAATATGTGTCCACCCCATTTGATAAATACGCAAATCAGTGAAATATTTTCCTCAAGTAGGCGCTTTAAAGGGCTGATGTCGCGTCGATTCCAAGGGAGAACCGTTCGACAAGATCAGACAACGTCGGGAAAGCTCGGCAGCTCCCATCATAGTATGCGAAGAACAAAAAAGAAAAAGAAAAAAAAAACCCACGTTGGGGATGCGGCTCTCATGCGTCTCGGCCCAGCAAGCAGCGCCAAGACGGCTTGAAAGCGGCAGCAGCGCCGTTTGAGGCCGCGAGTTGGCCTGTCAGGTCACGTATGTCTCCCCCTCGGAAAGTCGTCGGCGGCGGCCTTTACGTAACGTGACTTTTCCTCTCGCTGATGTTTCATGCACATGTGATATTTTCAGAGTGGATACAGTGAACCCCTGTTTATCGAGGGGGTATGTTCCGGAAAATTCCAGAAAATCTGCCATCAAGAGACTACTAGAAGACAATATTTTTTTTGTATACTTTTACTCCTCTCACACACTGACAAACACATTTCTACTTCTTAAAACGTATTCCTGAATATCCCTTCCCCTTGTGACTCGCGAGCTGTCAAGAAAGGGACTCTTGCTCGCACAATTCTCTCGCCGCTCGCAGGGCAAGTTTACTGTAAAACTGACACCGAAAACAAAAGACAACTAAACCGCTAACTGTTCAC
Source organism: Syngnathoides biaculeatus (assembly GCF_019802595.1). Taxonomy (NCBI): domain Eukaryota; kingdom Metazoa; phylum Chordata; class Actinopteri; order Syngnathiformes; family Syngnathidae; genus Syngnathoides; species Syngnathoides biaculeatus. The sequence goes on along the minus strand of NC_084662.1, from coordinate 7,850,125 downwards.
CTAAACCCGAACCTTCTGTCTAGTCCGTGAGCTTACAATGCAAAACACCGTCATGGAAATTTGCGTATATGTTACAGCGAGTCTAAACCTTCAAATACTATTTTAACACGTGGAGCAAGAACACATCCAAACAATCTATTCTTATTATGTATTGAGAAAAAAAAAAACGTTCTAGGGCAGAGAACAAGATTTCAGTGGCTAATTTATTCACCTGAATCATCCTTGTGTGAGGCCCTTAGCATATATTATGCTAAGCTGCTAGTGTTAGCATGCGTCGACAAGCGTCTTTCCACTGTGGGGTCAGCGGGAGGCTACGGAACTGGGCCAGCATCGGTCCAATTTGAGCCGGGGATGACGAGCAGCCATTGCGCAACTCCTCTCGCTCTCTGGACACCAATTAGGGCGCTAATCGGCCGCCGATGTGCCCTTTCTTACGTCTAATCCGCGGCCTGGGTTGCGCGTAGCACAAGGGAGTTGTTGTCCCGTCGGGTCTCATCAATGGAGACTTTTTGTCATCTTTCGTTGTTTTTCTTTTTTTTTTTTGTCTTCTTTCGGTTTCAATTTGCACTTCAGAGAATCAGCCTGAGCCTGTGTTCATAGTTTCTAGCGTAAATGTATCACAAGCTCTGCGATCCCAAAAGAGTTTAATACCAGGCAGGAAAAAGGTCCATCATTTTGATGGCATTTATGGAATCGTAGGTGTATAATTAGAAACATCCGCCTACAAACTTCCTTGTCACCAATGTGCCGCTTCCCTATTAGATAGGAGGACTTTGTCGCCATCTTGTGGCATCTAACGGTGTTTCAGAAAGAGTACAAAAACCACCAATTGGGTTCCGCAAAATGAAACGCAGGTGAACCCCGAATATGTGTGGCATTATTGCTGTATTATTTTTGGCAGAATGTGACTTGGAAGAGAACGTCGGGGCTCCAACTTGGCCGATGGGACGCCGGGAGCGGAATCTTGACAAGGCTTCGAGTGGTCGTACTTAGGCGGGAATGTTTTGTCCACCTTAACGGGCCGCTCTTTGACTCTGCTTACATTAGGGCGACCTCCGTCGGCTCAGCTGCGCTCGCTTTAAAAACGAGACCGGCCCGCTATGCAGATTTATGCAAATGAGGGGGGAGGGTTGGTCTTCGGCACGGCTCTCGGCGCTGACGCCGTGGCAACGCGTGGTGGATTGAGAATGCTGGAAGATGAAGCTTTTGTTTACCGCGAGGTCTACTTGCGCGTTATTTGTAGGCCGAAACACGCAAGTTCATTGAAAATAAATGGCACATTTGCGCTGATTGATGCAGTCATTCCCCAGCGTTTGGCGAATTCCTTCCCCATTTTTGTTTTTTGTGTGTCCTTTTACACTAAGATTCTAAAATGCTTTGGTGTATTAAAACAAAGTTTGGGCGATTGGCTTCAGCGACTTTGCTTTGGCCGCACGCAGACCACTTGAAGAACATTCTGTATTCCCGTTGTCCTGAGAGGAGAAGATCAAATGTTGTGGCATTCCTCAGACAAACAAATAAACAATCGCCTCGAGCAATCCATTGTTAATCTGCTCTGTTTTGTGTCGTGGCGCTCTCGAAGTAGCCACCGCAAACACGTACAGACGAGCAGTAATTAAGATTGTGGCGCAAATATAACCCCCAGGGCTTTCATGCGACGGGATTACATCCAAATTGCGTTCGTATTGCCGTTCTTCCAGCCTAATAAAAAGATTAAGGCCACATCGCACTGGGGGTCCACAACAGACCCACACGGCTGCACAGATACCGAGTTGAGAGTATACTTATTTGAATTTATCACGCGTTGGAACAGATTAATGGCATTTCAGTTTGTTTTAATGAGGAATAGTGACTCGAAGGATGATTGAATTGACAGCAAATGTTTTACAAAACAAAGTCATTTTGTTTAGTGAAAATCTGTTAGCATAATGCTAACACACGGTCCTAAATGCCACCTGACAGATATTAGCGTAAATGTTTTGAAATTACAAACCTTCACACAACACATACAACGTTACGCGTTGGCAATAGTTTTTTCAAATTCAGCGTGACCAATATCGACACAAATTCCGTAATTTGATGGCGATCACCGTGACGCTATCCGCCTGAATCGATTCCGTTTTCGCTGCGCCGGAATGTCACAAATGCAAATCCTGACGTTTTATTCCCAAGCGCGCGTGAGATAAAAGACAGAGGCGCGCTGATGGCAAGCCGAGGCGACAGGGGAGTGACCCGTCACCGTCACCGTCACCGTGGGCCTTAGCAACACTGACGCACGTCTGCGACGGCTATAAATAAAAGTCCCAGCGCGCATTTGCCACCCGGAGCCGCTTGACAGGCGGCCCGCTCCCGGATGCGAGACGCAAATTCGACTTAATAGACGCCAATGAGCGTCGCCGCGTTAGCGCGCCTCGCGCGACCTCCGCGCAAATTGAGTGAAAGGCGACGGGGACCTTAATTACACCCTCGACCGTCCGTGTCAGGACGTTTTCAAGCTCCGGAGAGTTGCGCTGATGATTAGCGAAATAAACAACACACATTCAAAGCGCAACTAAACCAATGATTTGGTTTTAATTCCCAGGCTAAGCAGAGGATTCTGTACGTTTTTACTCATCATTCATATTTGTCTCATAATCGTCACGAACAAGACACATTTTTAAATGTTTTGGAGTTTAACCATTAAATTGAAACCCTTGTAATAAACAAATTTTTTCTTTAAATGATTAAATAGAATTTAGAACCATATAATTTGATGATAATAATGGAAGTTTAAAAAAAGTATTGCGTAAGAGAACCTTTACTGAAAATATTTTTTCCATTTGTAATGATTCTTTTTTGTGTGTTGTATCGCCTGTATTTTTTGCTTTATTCAATTTAGATAATACAAGACAAGTCAGTTTTTTTTATAATGAAGTAATTATAGTGTACAGTAGTATAATAATTTGATGTAAAATATTTTTATGGTATAACATTTAAATAAATTATTAAATTACTTAAATAATATTAAGGAAGCATGATTCTTGCCTTTATTTTTAATTAAATAATTTTAATTAAGTGACACTACAGTTTTAATTTTAATACTTTAATAATCTTGAAATAATGTTTGGAGAAATTTACAAATTATTTTGTAGTTTAACATTTATTTATGTTTAAGACATTAATAATTACGATACTTTGCCTTTCACAACAAATCACGAGTTCAAATTCTGTCACATAAGAGTAAAATGAATTTCACCACTCGATAAACAATAAAACAGTCTGACTTTGCCACTGGAGTGAGTTCAAACTTTGGATGCACCGTCTTTAGTAATACATATTTTTTTTTTTAAGAATTCCTTTTGGGTTCATCCTTTTTTTTTTTTTTTTTTTTTTTTTTTCCCCCCCCCCCCCCCCTTCAACATCTTGAGGTCGTTGACCGCATTGAGCGCGCAAAATGATGGCCGGAGAGCCTCCAAATCGGCCTTGGAGGAGATGAAAGTGGCCTCCTAAAAGTCCCGGGAGGTCCCTTCTCAGCGGGCTACCTGACTCGAAAACAGAAGGAGATCTCTCCGCCCCCACCTGAACCCTTTCGCCCAGTGGCCGCGCGATTTTGATTTGTTATGAAAGAGGCCGACTCGCCGCTGGCCTCTCCGATCCGGTCCCGCCCGTCGTCCCGTGGGTGGAGGCCGCATGTGCGTAAGGGTGTGTCGCAGACAGAAGAGAAAATGCAGATGGCCAAAGAAAATACAGTCCACATTGTGGATTTGGAGAGGAAAGTTCCAGTGTCTTACATTGATGATGGATAGGTGGACGGATGCTGCAACTCTCATTTCAAATCATTTGCCGCATTTTTTCCCCATAATTATTGATGTGGTTAACCTTGTTTTCGCTGGAGCAAAAGACCTTACCCAACATTTTGTTCTTGAATGATGAAACCACGCCGGAACGTTTTGGCCCAAATTCCGGAACGACGGCAAACTTACAGTTTTCAATAACGATCGTTCTCTGGGGGTGAGCGGTCCCGAATAGCAGGACTTGGTGTGAGCACGATGGAAAGCCAAATTCATGTCTGGAAAAGTCATCTCCAACATCTGAACTTCATTTGAGATTGATCAGAGGCACTTTAAATGTTGCCATTTAATATGAGTTTGATTGTGTGCTGATTCTGAACACAGCCACATCCCTTTTTCCCCACGATTTTGCAACAACGTTGTTGCTTTTTTTTTTTTTTTTTTTTTTTTCATTCACCATTTGTCATGTTAATGGTGGATACAGATTTGAAATGATTTATCTTGGCCTTTTTTTTCCCCTCTCCCCTCTTATCCCCAAAATCTGGCATTCCAAGGGGGGCGTGTAGACGTTTTGGATCTCGCGTCCGCCCGGCAAGGTTTGCAGCGCGGTCGTACGGGAACAGGCTGGGGGAGAAAGGCCGCTGGAAGTGGGTCACAGGGGCGCGCTGACGGGATTGGAAGTGACGCGCGCTGGCGACGGAGGCGAGATGGCGCCCCTGTCCACGTCACTGCTTGCGGTTACGCCGGCCGGCTCCATTGATGGAGTCCACGCAAGAGGTGTGGATGGCGCGGTGGTCGTGCTCGTGCAGATTTGGTCACCGAGCCCGTCCCGCGGGCTGCAGAGTTTATTTTAGGCTGGACCGTCTTCCTCGGGGCGATGGTGGGATTTATAAAAAAAAAAAAAAAAGCGTTGCCGTGGCAGGGAGCGCTATTTAAAGCACAAGACGTTGTGTTCATTTAAATCGTAAATAAGATGGCGGTTTTGTGTAATTTCGTCATTTACAGTCAATTAGGAAAGTGGAAGAATCTGGTCATTAGAATTTCATCAAGAAATTCTTTCAAAATGGTGGTAATCTCAAAATATTCATAGGAATGTCATTTTTTAAATTTATTTTAAATAGGAGTGTAATTAAAATAAAAATATTTGAATTGGGGCATTTTTAGGGAAAATATTTACCATTTTAATATTTATTAGGTAATAATTTAACACAAAATAAATCATAGTCTTAAATGGGTGAATTGAATTGATTTTTTTCAGACTGTAGATGGATTAATAATCTTTGACATTTTTATTTATTCTAATGTTTGTCTTTTGAGTGTGAGCGTGTGTTTCAATACTTTAAAGTCCAGGTGCTATTTGACTTTATTCGCATACCAAATAATAAAATTATAAAGTACTCAATATTTAATTAACATCAGTTATAAATTCAAATTGTTTTCCTACTTTCTCTCTTCTTGAGAGTTGTAGTTGTAAACTACTAGTATTTAGTATTAATTATGACATAATTGTTGTAGGGTAAAGATAGATTTGAGGCAACTCGTCGAGAGACAAAAAGAAAAAATGTTTTGGACTACTGTGCGTGCGAGGAGGACCCTCCCGTGATGGATTAGCGCTTAGACCACTTGGACATGACTCTTAAGTTTTAAATGCGGCCCCCCGCCGAGGATTCTGGTTGCTAAAGCTCAAGTCCTGCATTGGATACTCCCCCACAAATCATGAATATAAAAGTCTTTAATCTCATCATTTTAAAGCGTTTAAGATACTCGGTACACTGTAAAAAGAAAAGTCTGTTGCGTTAGCATGTCTGATAGCGGCACGCTCAGTTTTCCCCTTAAACTGTGTTCGATTCCACTCGCAAACCGAACTTCCTGTTTACCTTCTCGTGGCCAATAAGCCACGAGCGCAAACAAACAAGGGTGCGCATTCATTGGTCCGTCTTTGTTGCGCCAGGAAGGTTGAAGGACCTTCACTCTAATCGGCTTGGGCGGTGGCTGAAGGTCAGGCCAGCATCAGATGAGTCCAGATTAGCGGGTCACAAGGCACAACATGGAGATTAGTCGCGTCGGCGTCTTTTTACACGTTACAACGCTGCGTGACGTGAAGTCGCCGTATATCGTCGGGCTAAACCATCTGGACCCGCATCCAATTTACAGAGAGACCATATGAAAAGCTTTTTTTTTTTTTTAATGTATATTTTGACACCCCCCCACCCCCCCTTGTATGCTTTAACACATTTACACATTAAAACCATGAAAAAGGGATTTTTTTTTTTTCAAGTATTATTTCGGGCCTTGTCAAGAAATGCAAGACTAAAAATATCAAACATCACTTTCAGGAAATGAAATGACTTGTTGGCACTGTTTTACAAAAAAGAAAGAAAGTGTGCTTGCATCAAGCTGTTTGTCACTCCCAATTAAAGTTTTCTGAAATACGGAAGCAAACAAAAGAGGTAAACATTGTATTTGATACATAACATTGCTTTAAAGTCCGCCAGCTTCTTGCAACTACGTAATGAGAAACGGCACGGATGGGCTAACAAACAGCATCTATAACACAGCGGATATTTGAACACAGTATAGCAACAGATGTAGACAGACAATTTACATTTATTCTTCATCTCCTGCAAAAGATGACTGTCCCTTACAGTAGTTGCAATACAAGTATTTTTGTTTCTGCACTAATTTATTATGCTGCTCCCCAGTGGCCAAATCGGGCACATCAGACAGAGCTGCAATGCTCAAACTTTCATTATTCGTTACGTCTTTACGTTGTCAGAAAATTCTATATTATAGAGTGATATTTTCTTGATTAAATAAAAAAAAATAATTTTTTGGTTAGTTTTTTTTGGGGCGGGGGGCTGGAACAGATGAATGGTATTTCCGTTCATTTGGCAAAGATGATTTGAGAAGTCTGCTAGCTTAATGTTAACTTACAATGGGTAACTCCATTGACAGGCTAACAGAAATTAGCGTAGATGTTAAGGTCAGGATCAAACTTCTAAAAGCTGCAACAACACGATTCTAAATTCAGACTTGCTTGTACCAAAAATAAAAACATCCGGCTAATCATTCAGGATACAGCGGGGGCGCAAAAACTGAACCGGGAGGCAGTCTGTCTGAGAATGAATTATGTTATGCCAAAGAAAACTTTTTCTGACGACTTTAGAAATATATCAAATGAAATGCGCCAAGGACAACAGCGTTGTGAGGTGTCTTTTGTCTTAGCAAACAAAAGCATCCGGATCCCCTCCCGACGCGCCGTCCGACTCGCGCTTTGATCGCGCTGTAAATTAAACGCGCCTATTTGGAGAACAGGCTCTGCGCCACCTACAGGGACCGGCATGGCGCCTCTCCCGCGGCCGCTGCCCGCCGTTTGAACCCGCCGCGACGAGCGGGACTCTCGGCCGCGACGTGACGGATGCGTGACGCCCGTTTGCCGGGTTTCCCGCGAACGCGCGGCCAGAAAGAATGCGAGAGGCCTTCAGGTCAGACGCGGATAATCGCTGAAGGAATGTTTACGCTTTTCAAGCTGACATCCTTGAACAGCTGTTTTTTTTTTTTTTTTTTTACCCTCCTTTTTTACTTTTTCAGAGGGGAGATGAAAACAACAAAGGCAGGCTCATATCAGAATTCTACATTTACTTTGTGAGCTTTTTTGTTTTGTTTTTGCAGGCGTTTCCTTTTAAATTACCTTTTTATCGAAAAAAAACAAACTAGTGTGCTGTTGTGTACTTAATGACTGTTGCTATTAAAAAGTACTTTCTAATCCACCTCATTTAATTTCTGAATAAACCATTTTAATAAGTCATTTTTTGCGGGTAATTAAAAAATTCCACAATCAGTTTTTTTAAACGCCACTTTCATTATTCGTATTTGTAATTCACATTTCATATTCATTTGATATCCAAATTAATTTATACCAAAGATAATGAAATAGTAAGTGTATGTGAGTTATCTAAATTAAAAAGAATAAAATTCTCTTTAAGCTTTTTTTTTTAAATTTTTAAATACTTACTCGATGTGGCGGCACGGTGACAGGTGTAGACCATTAGTCTCAACAGTTCTGTGGACCGGGGTTCAAATCCCAGCTCCCCGCCTGTGTGGAGTTTGCATGTTCTTGCCGTGCCTGCGTGGCTTTTCTCCGGGAACTCACCCACTTCCATCCACATTCCAAAAACATGCAGCATTAACTGGAGACTTTAAATTGCCCATAGGTGTTATTATGAGTGCGACTGTTGCCATGTGCCCCGCAATTGGCAAGCCACCAGTTGCCCCGCAAGCCACCAGTTGCTCCGCCTCCTGGCCGTGGACAGATGGGATAGGCTCCAGCAATCCCGCAACCCTCGTAAGGATAAGCGGCTAAGAAAATTTAAAAAAAAAAAAAAAAAATAAAAAATTCCACTTTTTTTTTTTTTTTTTAATTACAAAAATCACTTTTGGTGGGTTTTACATTGTTTTTATCCATTCATTTTTCACTTCTTACAAAAATAACAACAACAAAAAAATAAGTTGGCCATTCCCGAGTAACAAAAGAAAAGGTTTGCATGAAAATTTCCACTCTAAAGTTGAAATTTGAAACAAGTGTGAATTTAAAAAAAAAAAAAAAAAAAAGTTACCTGTTTTTGTTGTATAGTGGCCAAAGTTTGAAAAGGATGTGAAGTTCCCCAAGTGCAAACCTTTGCGAACTCTTGTGGGTCCTCTGGCGCCGGCTGCCTCCCGCTTCTTTTGCGTCTTGACGTCTTTTGAAATGCTAATGGCGTCTCCTCCCCGCTTCTCCTCCGCCGCCTCAGATTCCTCCTCCAACTACATCCGGCAGCTGGAGACCAAAGTGCGAATCCTGGAGGACGACAACAACAAGCTCCTGTCGCAGGTGAGCCACCTCGCTGACGCCGACGGACGGCCTCAATTCAGCTCCAAATAGCGCAAACTTTGATCCAAAGCAAAATGCGTACCTTTCAAAACCACCAGCTCTTGAAAATTAATTTTAAAAAAGCTCTAATTTTACAGAAAAGTGGACAATGAAAATGTGACATAATTTTTACCTTTTGAATTTTGGATGGCGGCGTATACACCGAGGAAGTGAGAGATGGAGCCATCTTCCGAATGTTTGAATTCTGTACATTTTCTCACATCCTTTATCAAATGGCTGCCATTCGGAACTTCCTGTCATGTCGTGCGCTTCAACAGATGGCTTGGGGTAACCCACAAGGCTCTTTTATGAACAAGTCAAGTCAATAACAAGCCTCCCGGTCTGCTCGGCATCAAATTGGGGACAACATCAAACTGTCGAAGGCCTTCAAACTAAAATCATGTAACTTTCACACACTTTATTTGGTTGCACAGTTTTTGTTTTTTTTTTTTTAACAAGTATGACTTTTAAGAAAGCCAGCTTGTTGCCCACGAAAGGTGCGCTTTTATTGTGAAGGTCTGACTATTGACAGGAACTGTTACCCCAATACTTGGGCTGAATGTGGATCGATTCTGGGAGATGAATAGACGATTTACATTTTTTTTTTTAAATTTAACAGATTCATGAAAACCAAGGTATACATAAAATGAGGTTAGTTTGTTTTTTGTTGTACAGTATATTTTGCAGTTCAGTCATATTTTTTTTTTTTTTTTTTTGCTCAGATGTGATTTACTGTTGAGAGGCTGACATCAGAATTTGAGCAATTCTAAGTCAAAAAATGTCTCTAAATGATGTTAGATGTTAAAATAGTTGTCATTGGATTAGTTTTAGATTAATCAGTTAATCGTGGCACCAGTAAATATGAATATTATTCAGTGTCATAAGCAGGATCCTCGAATCGATTTTCTTAAGCTCGGGAAGGCGCTCGAGAGTTTTGAGTATTTTTGATAGCAACTGCGATGCTGGCGAGATGGTCAACCGGCGGTCGAGGAAAAGATCCGCCGGCGGCCGGCGTTTGAACTCTCTTCTGCAGTTTTCTGCTTCTTTTTTTTCCAAATTTTGAACGGAGCCAACGACGCATTTCTGCCTGCGCGCGTCTCGGTGTTGATGCATGTTTAATTCACGGCGGGGGCTTCAATGGCGAGCGTCGGTGAGCCCCCGTGGCAAAAGAGCGAGGAGACGCTAAATGACAGAATCCGCCCGTCTTCACCTCGCGATGACTTCGCCCACGTTTGGAAGATGCCGGCGTGGAGGTGGGAGGGGGTTGGGGTTGGGGGTGGGGTGGCAGGGGGGTTCGGGGGATGCGAAAAGGGGGTTCACGGCGAGGTCACGTCAGTCTGCGTGGAGGCGGAAGGGTTGCTCCTTCCAACTCGCTCTCGCAAACGTTTGACAAACGAACTCAATACGTCGCCTCCGTTCTTCTTTTTTTTATCGTTTAATGAGGACTTTCGCCGAGAAGTGCTTGCCTTTCACTTGAAAGACATAAATGCTTAAATTGTAGAAATCTCTTTCCCTCCGCTGTCACGGCAGTGCTATATTTTTGTTAATCTTTTTCCATTTTAAATGTCATATTTAAAAAAAAATATACATTGTATTTAATTGTATTTTTCAACACGTTTTTTGCTACAGTATAGAAACAAATTGTTTTTTGTGTAATTTAAAAAAAAATATTTAACCCAATTGTCATTGCTTTATCCGACTTAATTTTTGTTTTTTAATTTAATTGAATTTTATTATTATTATTTTTTTGTCGTCGCTGTAACTGTGGTCAAGAATATTGCTCTTTTCCCTCCGCAGGCTCATAGTCGCTATAGTTTATCCCAGATACACACCAAAAAGGTAACCCCGATCGTCACTCGTCTCTTTTTTTTTTTTTCCTGGTGGCGGAAGTTTCCACTCATCTTTTTGGGCTTTCTCCTACGGAGGCTGCGCAATAACTTCAACGTCAAATTGCCGTATAACTTTCCGTCTCTTCTTTGCATTCTTGGTGTTAAGCTAGGCTAATGGCTTTGGCCTCGTGGTCTTCTGTTTATCGTGCCTCTTGACTCAAAGATGTTGGCTAATCTGGCAAATTAGCTTTCCAGCGTCATATCTTATCTAAACTCTGCTGACAACTTTGGGCTCTGCCCTTCAAATCAAATCTCTCGCTAAACGACCGAGCGAGGTCAAAAGTCAAAGCGGTTTGCGGGTATGGTGATGTTTCTCCCGCGTGTCCGCGCCTTTTCCCGGCTGTCCATAAATCTTTTCCCTCGCAAAGTGAGCAACGGTTCCATTTGCTCTGCGGCGCGTCAAAGAAGTCGCTCTTGCCTCGGCCTGCCGGGACGTCCGCCGGCGGCCGCATAAATATTTGAGACGACAAGTCCGACACAGGTACAAACGCGCATCCATAATGCACGAGCGCTTTCTTTTGAAAGGCTCCTCTTCGGAATGATTGTTCGTGAGGGGGGGGAAGCGTCTCGAGCTTACACGGGCCTCTCGTTGCGGGAAGTCGTCGCCTGCTTGTTAAACTTCCTGCTTTAAAGCTCGACGGGAACAAAAGTCTCTTATCTCAGGAATGTTGACCTTCTCGAGGACGCCGTTAACAGCGTGGGGATATTAACCAGCAGGTGTGCACAGCTCAGAAGTTGCCCAATCTTACTTCTGAAAGAGAACCACTCACTCGTACGTCATGAGAAAAGGTTCGCTTGAGGAGATTTACAGTATTTGGGAAAATGCATCCATTAGAAGTCCTTTCCAAAGACTAAGCAAAGAACCATCTAGGCAACTAATGCGAAAAAATTATCTGCAAATATTAATTTGTAGGCGGCACGGTGTAAAGCGTTGGCCTCATCGTTCTGAGGTTCAATCCCGGCCCTGCCTGTGTGTGGAGTTCGCATGTTCTTCCCGTGCACTCTGATTTATTTCCCCACATACCAAACACATGCATCGTTAATTGGACACTCTAAATTGCCCATAGGTGTGATTGGTTGTTTGTCTCCATGTGCCCTGCGATTGGCTGGCAACCAGTTCAGAGTGGACCCCGCCTCCTGCCCGTTGACAGCTGGGATAGGCTCCAGCACTTCCTGCGACCCGCGTGAGGATAAGTGGCAAAAGAAAATGGATGGAATGTGTTCGGAGCCTTATTTCATATCAGAGAGAATGTCATCCTCCTTCTGCAAGCAATTAGCAGCAAATATTGGGCCCACCATTGTAAAAATATGAATTGCTAGCCTGGGCAAGCGCGTTAAGCATTTCTTGATGTGTAAGGAAAAGGGGAAAAAAATGGAAAAAGTAACAAATTTTTGAAAACAACTGAAAACATTAATAAAAAAATTTACAATGTTGGTCTTAAAGGAAAAAAACTTTTCTTGTGATAAATTTTTGTCAAAGCAATATATTATGCCTCTTCTGTAATAGATTTTAATTTTTATTTGGACTATTTGTAAGACATCTAGGAATATATTTCAATATATTACAGTCTCGCGCTCCTAAAAAGTACCATCGCATTTGAAGCTGAAAATGCTAATTTAATCATTGGAGTCCATTTTTTTTTTTTTTTGGTGATGCAAATAGATGGAAGTTAGCCATCGGGCTGCGTCTCTCTTATTATTCCGATGAGATCATCGATCGTTTTGTTTCAGTCCAGCGGACTTGACATTTTCCGAGCGACCGAGCCCCGGAAACAAAGGCGGCGAGATTTTTCAAAGATTGAAACGCGACGACGACGACGACGAGTAAAAGATCAGCCGGCACCACGGGAAACGCTAAGCGTGCGCCCGTAAGATTGTGGGGGCGCACGACAAACGCTGCGCTCGTAGATGCGTCGCTATTTATAGCATCAGCGCTGCCAGGCCTCTCCTCACGCGTTGAGACCACAACCGTAACGTTCGTGAGGGAATGCTCTTAAATGTCATTAAAATTGCCTCCCGTGGCTTCAAAGTGGTGAGCTTTGAATCCAATTACAAAATTATTTAAAAGTACTCTAAATTGCTCATAGGTGTGAATAAGCGTGCGAACGGTTGTTTCTGTGTTCCCTGCGATCGGCTGGCAACCAGTTGAGGGTGTGCCCCGCCTCCCGCCTGAAAACAGCTCGTGAGGATAGGCGGCTCAGGAAATAGAGGGATATTGTTGCCTGTTCTTTGTAGTCACCTTTAGTGGAGAGGACTGAAATTTCAATTAGTGGCCTTTGTTAAAGATCTTGTATACGTTTATGTAATAAAAAAAAAAAAATCACACATTTTTTAAAATATTCTGATTGCGCGGTAAGGAAAGGATTGAAGTAAAAAAAAAAAAAAAAAAGTACTTTTATGCGATTTTAAAAATACCTACATACCTTTATCCATCCATTTTCCAAGCTGCAGCAAACATGTCCGTTTCCATCTCCCAAGCCGCTTATCCTCACCAAGGTCGCAGGAGTGCCGGAGCCCATCCCAGATAAGTTCGGGCAAAGGGTACACACCGGTCGGTCGTCGGGCACATAAAAAAAAATATTGCTGCCCCCACCAAAATCAGGCATGTGTACCACTTCAGCATCAGTGATTTATTTGACCATATTTTCATTTTGTAAATATTGTATTAAAGTGTTGACCTCATAGTGAAGTAAACGTGTCATTTTTATTTCATCCAAAATATGAAAAATTGATATCAATCTAATTGGCCTTCTGCAAGCTTTTCAAGAAAACGTTCACTCGGGTGGCTTTTCCGGGTTTGCGGGCGTTTGGTTCTGCTTGTGGGCTGCGGGCGTCCGCGCTGGGATCTGCGTTCACGCGCTCTACATTCACGTTTGTGTTCTTGTGCCCAGTGCAACCCAGGTGACTTGCGAGCCCTGCGGAAAGGGATGACCCTCTACCACTCCGAGTCGCAGCTGTCCTCGCTGCCCCAGCGCCAGGACGCCACGCACAACATGGTCGCTGCACGCACGCACGCACGTGCATAAAAAAAAAAGAAAAAAAGAAAAAACATTAATACACGCAAATAGTGGCCTTTGCTCCATGCTTAATTCTACATTTAAAAAGACTCTTAAATCCACCCACCCATCTTCAATATTAATTATAACCAAAGAAAAAGTCATTTTATTGAGAGAAAAAGACTTTATTTTAGGGTGGGAATTTTGAGTTTTGGTATTTCAAGGAAAGACGTCATGGAGAATTAATTTTTCATTTTATAAATGAGTTAATATATTAGAAAATGTCATATGGTGGGGGAAAAAAAAACTCCAGTGTCTGAAAAATTTATTCTCTCATAGGACAAAATATTTATTTATCACTCCCATTTGAATTTTAAAAATCTAACAAAAATAAAATGTACTTTGAAAGCCAAAGCTGCGTCAAGCAAGGGAGATTTAAACACAAAAGGTGGAGCAACACATGTTGGCAGAAGGCAGTTTGCACAGGCATCTATTCTTTATCCTCTGTGAAGAGCGACTAATATTATTGCCGAAGAGTTGTGACAGCCCCTTCGTCTCCATGTACAGGTGTATATGTTGCCCCCCTTTGGTCATCGTGTGCATACCAGAAGGACCAGCGTGATGTCCGTTGAATTGAAACAAAAAAATGAGGAAAAACTTTCATTCTTTAAGTTCTATCCATTTTTTTTTATGACGTTAAATACCGCCAAGTGTTTTTTTTTATTTCTTCAAAAAGCACATGCATGCTATTATACCCAAAAGGAGTTATTGCATGCTTGCACGTCAAAGTAAAAAATAAAATAGAAAAATTGTTTGCCGTTTGAAAATGAATCCCCGCATGAAAGTAATCGTCTCCCACAATCCAGCCTCACCTTTAACCTCTCGGAGAGGCTGTGTAATTGTTTTCAGGCTGCTCAAGAAAGACCCCAAAAAAAAAAAAAAAATCAAAGTAGCGTTTTAATCAGCGCCTGGCGCGGCACCTCTTTTGCGCCGGAGCGCATCGACGCCGCGCGTCCGCGCATTTGATTTCACGGCGTCAGCCTCAGCGTATCGACCGGCAGGAAGGGAACAAAATGAATGACGCCGCCGACCTCAGCAAAGTGGATTTATGTCGTCACGGCACCTTTGGGACTACATTAAAATACACGTTTGCGTCTCTTTTGCCTTCCTCGGAGCAAAGTACAGAAGACGCCACAAATTGTAAACTACGGTGGCCCCTTAAGATTTGACTTTTTGGATATTAAAAGCTCTTAAAACCAGTTGGAATGAATGGAAATGCCAAAAAGCCTAAATAAAGCGAATACTCGGTTCTCGAACAAATCGTTTTCAAACCCGGAAATCACGTAACGCTCGCGGCCCGACCAGCTGACCCACGACGCGCGTCGTTATTGTGTATCACGCAGCCTCTGGACGCAGACGTGGGGAAATATCGATTCGGTTTTCAAACAAATCGCTTCTCGGAGCGCCTTCTGGAACGGATTGTAGTCCAGAACCGAGGTTCTACTCTGTTCATTTTTTTATAATATTTTTTTCCATTCACTAAAATAGCCCTCATGAATATTTTCCTTTAGAAAAACATATTGGACTACCATACATTAAATCATGTAAGGAATCGTGAAAAATTCATTGTGACTCCTTCTGGTGTGTGCGGTTCGGCCACCAGGTGGCACTATAATACACAACCACAAAGAAGACTTTCACAACTACTGTAAATGGCTCAGTACTATGAATCGGTTTTTGCAGAGAGTATTGTTATGTTGTCGGTCTACATGTGTGACTGCACCATTTGCGCGTCATTCTCTTTCTTTTGTGCTAATTTAGTCGCAATCTTAACAGCGCGAAGATTTTTTTTTGTTTCTCCAAGATTCCTATCTTGGGATCCAACTCGTCGGACAATTTGCGTCAAGGGAGAGGATTCGGCTTTGTTTCCAGACTTGATTTTGTTTGCAAGCGCTTTCCTGTAATTCGTTTGCTTCAAAAGCCTCGTTAGCGGCGGGGATTTTGCGCCTCCGTCCGCTTCGCGGAAGGTCACAACATCAAAAGATGATTTTACACTTTTACGTAAAGCCCAAACGCTGTCGACGCTTTGAAGTCCGGGACGGGAGCAAAAAAATGCAAACGAGCTTCTCCCGACCCCATAAACATTCCCGCATGGAACAAAAAGATTTCTTGGGCCGGCTTGTGAGATTTCCCCTGCCTGCGACAAGCGACGTTGCGTTCACTGACCCGGAATAGAGCGCCGATGACGAAGAAGACGCGTGGACGGCGCCGTCACGACAAGTGGGCGCAATTTTTAGCGGCGTTATTTCCGGCGTCCCTGCTGTTAGTGGAAAACAGAGATGACGACAAGTATCGGGAAGTTGCATTATGCGGATTGATTTGTAGGAGGTGAGGAATCGTGCGCGACTTCGTATCGATTATTAGTACCGTAATTTCCGGCCTATAAGCCGCGACTTTTTTTCCCCACATGCTTTCAACCCTGCAGTTTATGCGGTGGTGCGGCTAATTTGTGTATTTTTTCTGAAGGCCACTCGAGCAGAAAAGGTAAGCGTTAGACCGGCGGAATATATGTGCCGAGGAAGTGACTTTTACCGGTCCCGCCCAGTTAGCGCTGCACTAGCGTGTTACTGCCGTGTCTCAGTGATTTTTACCGGTCTTTTTTTTTTTTTTAACTGGCCCTGTTAGCATTAGTGCGATGCTAGTATTAGCATTAGCATGGTGCTCATGTTATTGCTAGTGCGGTGTTAGCATTAGCATGTCACTTGCGTTAGCATTAACACACGGAGCTAGCGTTAAACTTTCTGTATACCGCCTTTCTTTGTGTTTCAATGTGGGTACTTGCGGCTTTTACACAGCCGCGGTGTCTGTATGTACCAAATGGTATTTCCTTTCCAAACGTACTGCTTGAGGCTTATAACCAGGTGCGCTCTGTAGGCCGAGAATTACGGTAGTCGAGAAAAAACGATACCCGATATCTAGGAAGTCGACTTAAGTGTCAAACAATTGTTTCAATGCCTGCTCAAGAGCCGTGAGTTGTGTGCTAATGCTAATGCTAATGTTGTGGTGGGTTCACCTTCAGGGTTCGGGCCGCCTCCCCAACAGCAAGTCGTCTCCGGCCACGGGATACCTGTCGTGCGCCCAGAAGCCCGAGGCCGTGGTGCACGCCATGAAGGTGGGCGGGGCTTCGGCCTCTCGACGTTCGCGGCGCCGCGAAGGCCGGCGACTCACGCGGCTCCCCCCCCCCCCCCCCCCCACAGGTCCTGGAGGTCCACGAGAACCTGGACAAGCAAGTTCCCGAAGACTACGAGGACGACCTCAGCGAGAAGGAGAAGGCGATCGTCAGGGAGATGTGCAACGTGCGTGGTCGCACACATCACACACACACACACGTGCGTCCTTGTTAGCGCCGTCGCTATTCTGGGCCGCAATTAAAATTCTCCCCCAGACAAACAAGAGACACTTTTTTTTTTTGTTCCCGCGGTCACTTTTTAGCCACTAAAATCAGGTCACGCCGCTAATGAGCCGGCGATGGCGTTCGTTTTGTCTTTCTGGCTCTCTTTTTCACTCCGTCACCGTCGAAAAAAAGCCTCGTCGTCTTCATCCCTCCATCGTCAAGCCAGATGAAGAAGTGCTGGTGACGGGAGGGCGGGACACGCGCCCACAATGGGGGCGTTGTGTGCGCCACGAAAGACTTTTGGGCGCGAACCGATGGTAGTCGCCAATACCAAAGGGGTAAAAAAAAAAAAAAAAGTTAGCAGTTGTTGGGGCGACTTTGTAGCAAAACGTTTAAATAATAATAATAGGAAGAACCCCCATCCATCCATCCATCCATCCATCCGTGATCTACCGCTTTTCCGGGTCAGGTCGCAGGGGAAGTAGCTTCAGGAAGGATACCCGGACTTCCCTTTCCCCAGCCACTTCTTCCAGCTCTTCCCGAGGCGTTCCCGAGCTAGCCGAGAGACGTAAGTCTCTCCGGCGTGTCCCGGGTCGTCCTCGGGGTCTCTTTCCGGTGGGACGTGCCCGAAACACCTCACCAGGGAGGCGTCCGGATCAGATGCCCCAGCCACCTCATCTGGCTCCTCTCAATGCGGAGGAGCAGCGGCTCTGACCGGGGTGGAGGGCTTTGTGTGCCCCGATGAGCCCAGGAGCGAAGTTGTCGGGGGCTTCATGCCCCTGGTCGGGTCACCCTCGGCAAAAAGGTCTGAGGTGAGGGACCAGACAAAGTACGACTCCAAAACCCCTAAGACGGGTACAAAAACTGGATCTTGGTTTCCCTTGCTGGGACGCGGGTCACCGGGGGCCCCCCTCTGGAGCCAGACCTGGAGGTGGCGCTGGAAGTCAAGCGCCCGGTGGCCGGGCACACCCCGAAAGGGTAACGTGTGTCCCCCTTCTGATGGGCTCACCACCTGTAGGAGGTGGCCAAAGGCGAGCCGATCCCTGGCTACAGAAACTAGCTCAAGGGACATGGAACCACGTTAATAATAATAAGAAGAATAATATTACATTCCCCTTACATGCCGCTTTTCATTCTTCACTTCTTGTGGTGGAAAGCGACTTGCGCGGCCACAGCTGCCCTGCAGGGGGCATCGTGACCGGAGCGCGGCTGCCGTTCCGCGCCCACGGCCCGTCCGACCGGCGCCGCCATCCGTTCTTCGCCAACGTGGGTGAAGTGTCTTGCCCAAGGGTGCCAGGCCTGGGGGGGAAAAAAAAGAAAAAAAAAAGCTTAGTGACTTTTTAACAACAATCTTGAAGAAAAAAAACCACAACTTTCGTATTAAGTTTTTGTTCAACTTACTCCAAAATGCAAGTTTTCCTCTTCCTTTGATGTAAATGTTGTGAGTAATCGTAATTATTTTGTCGTCGTCGTCTTGATCAGGTGGTGTGGCGGAAGCTGGGCGACGCGGCCGGCTCCAAGCTGTCCATCCGCCAGCACCTGTCGGGCAACCAGTTCAAGGGGCCGCTGTAGCGCCACTTGCCGCCAGCGGGGGGCGGCGGCACAAAATCGCCGACGTTGCGGACGCTTGACTTTCCGGCTGTCGTCACGGAGACGGAAGACGCCAACACAACACGGTTCCGAGCACAGGTTTTTTTTTTTTTTTTTTTTTCTTCCTGGAAATCTGCCTGTACTTTTTGTTTTTTTTTTTGGTATGGACCTCTCTGGCGCCCTCTAGCTTCCGCGAAGGGCAGCGTTTTCCAGTCGCCGGGTCAAAGTGTCGCTGTACAATTTTTGGTTAGTGTTACTTAATGCATTATGAAGGGTTGATGCATAACCACAAGTTGTAAGCGTAGCCTAACGTCAAACATTGAGTTCATTTTCATTTTTTTTTCCAGACGTTGCACAGCGATGCCCTGCCACGTTTCTCGCTAGCCAGTAGAAGATGTAGAACTTGTGGTCGTGACTTTGACTTTGGCACCTTTTGGGCTCGTAAACGTCTCCACACCTCCGTCAGCTTTATGTATATTCTGTACATACCGTACATAAATATATATATATATAAAAACGATAGGAAAACTTCATTGATACAGTTTTACTTTGTGTTTTTTTATTTTTATCAACGAGGATCAGGGCCATGCTCAAATGAAAAAAAAAAAGTAATAATTTGGATTTTTTTTTAAATTATTATTAAAGTAGTACTACAATAAAGTATACTTTGGGGGAAAAGGTAGTACAGTCAAGAATAAAGTTGGAAATTTACAAGGAAGAATTTAAGAATATAGCATTTCAGTTTTGATATCCGTTTTTGTAATGTTCAATTTTTAACTTAAAAAAAAGCTCTACTTAATAAATTATTACATTTTTCTCCTCCCCCAAACTAACGAAACAACGGAGCCAATGGTTTTTTTTTTTTCTTTTTTAAGGAAAAGTTGACTTTTTCCCCAAGATTATATTCCTTGTTACTTTATTATCTTGGAAAAAATAGTTTAAAAAGAAAAAAAGTACTCGCCCCTGGGCTATTTTCCCCTTACTATTAGTCGCTCACTTTCGGTAAAATGAAAATAAAACTTCAGTTAAAAAAAATTAATTGGTAAAAGTAAGTTTTTACTTATTTAATCAATATTTTATCTTTAAATTTTTTTTTTCGACATCACTTTTTTCCTAATTAAAATTTTTCCTTACAACTTCTAAAAAATAAAATAATAACAAATAAAGCCCAAAGAAATGTGACACCCGCCTTCCAAACTTTATTTTTCTTTTGAGCATGGCGCTCGTCGTCGCCGTCAACCCGATCAACGTTTGCGTTTGTTGTGACTAATATTTGTTATCGTGTGGCCCCTCGTCCTTCTCTCATGAGGAATATCAATGTGATTTTTCTTTTTCTTTTCACTTTTCCTAACGACGTTTTTTTCGAAGCCGTTGGGACGGCGCGCGCATGCTCGACAATCACGTACGTTCTCAGGTTGGCTTCTCGCGGTCGCCGCTCGGACGCACTCGCAGAAATTTGAGCGAGCGGACCGAGCCCGACGACGCTGTGCATGTTCTACCTAAGTCTTTGTGGTTCTGACAGCATCCGTCTCGACCCGTTAGCTGAACCCCAAAACCTTAACCGACAAGAACAAAAAAAAAAAAAAAAAATGATGTCAGAAGCAAGCTAAGTATGCACTGATCAAGATGGAAGTGGCACTCCCGTCTTTCTATTTTCACTTCCAAAATAAAACGGGTCCGCTTTGCTCCTCATTCAGTACCGAGCAGAATTCGGACCACCCTCAAAAACAAAAAACTTTTTGTTTACCAAAATTCATGTATTTTTTTTCTTTAATTAAAAATGGTCCTTGTTTAAAAAAAAAAAAAAAACATGGGGAGAGGCTCAAGAATTATAATTCAAATTTTTGAAGAAATATCATTGGCTATCAACCATTTCAAGGTGCATCCTGCCTCTTGCCCAAAGGTCAACTAGGATTTGCACCAGCAACAGCCGTTCACAGAATGGACGGATCTCAGTTGTCTTGTCATCTTTTTGATGCTATTTTTTGAAAGCTTTTTTTTTTTTTTTTTTTTTAAATAGAGCACTCCGCCCCCACAAGTTTTTTTTTTCCCCTCCACAGTGCACTTTTGATTTTTCTTTATAGATAAGTTTTTTTTAAGAAGTCTTTAGACAACTTTAGACCATTTTTTTTTTATCCTGTAGAATTGTTACACAAGAAATAATGGACTTTTTTGACCATTTTTTTTCTTCTAGAAACGGGCAGAAGTAGTTTAACTTTGATTTTGTGTTATGGTGATTTTATTTTATTTTTTTA
This sequence comes from Syngnathoides biaculeatus, assembly GCF_019802595.1. Taxonomy (NCBI): domain Eukaryota; kingdom Metazoa; phylum Chordata; class Actinopteri; order Syngnathiformes; family Syngnathidae; genus Syngnathoides; species Syngnathoides biaculeatus. Next base: position 7,829,322 of record NC_084662.1, on the reverse strand, counting down.
ATGAAAAAAAAATGTGCACTCTTGAATGGAAACGGAGTTGAGCATTTTCAATTTTTTTTAATTGTAGTTTTAGGGGAAAATACATTTTATACATATTTTTTCTCCAGACCCCCCCACCCTCGCCCCTCCGGTGTGGCCCCAGTGTTGACTTACAGTCAATACAAGATCAATTTATTCCCAGTGAAAAGTGTCCTTTTTTTTTTTTTGCTAGGAAACGATCGGAAGCCATGATTCTCTTGTAGAAAAATGTATATAAACGTCCTGACTTGTACGTCGCGGCGCGCTTTTGTTTCGGAACTTTTGTTAACGGGGGCCGGCGGAGATCGCTCGCGCGCCCTGCGACGTCCGAGCGGCTCGCAACTGGCGCGAGAAGCAAAAGCAGAGAAAATAAAACCGGAGATGATGACAGAGACGGTTGTGCTTGTTTCATTTTTGCACAGACACTGACCCCTTCTGGCAATTTTGAATATGGTATGAAACCAATCTCGCCTTACAGCAATTGTGGCCCCGCAGCTCAGTGGTTAGAGCATTGGTTTGGGAAACAAAGGGTCGTGAGTTCGGATCCCACTGCTGCGTCAGGAAGGGCATCTGGTGTAAAAATTGTGAGATGGCACACTGTGGTGACCCCTAGTGGACAAACCGAAAGGAAACTTACTGTACCAATCAATTTAGTTGCATTCTGCATGCTCCTTTTACTTTTTCCCAATATGACTCATTATGCAAACCACTTATCCTCACAACGGTCGCGGGAAAACTGGAGCCTATCCCAGCTCGCTAGAGGTGAAAGGCGGACTACAGCGGGGCATATATCGACACAGTGACTGAGCGGGAATCGATCCCACGCTGCCCGCGCCAAAGGCAGGCGCGTGTACCGCTAAGCCATCAGTGACTCCCAAGCCGGTTGCGCCGGTCCACATGTATTTTCTCGCAGAACTCGGGTCACAGTTGATTAATTTAATCGATTAGCTGATTCATCATTGCACCTTGTCGTATGATCCCGAATTTGGTCAAATAGAGAAGACGGGGGGGGGGATATTATTTTCAGAAATCCAAAAAAAACACAAAGAAGCCTTTAACCCTTGTATTATGTTGGGGGGGGGGGCATTTTTCCCTTCCTACGATTACAATGTGAATCTATCAAATCATCACGTAGCTCAGTGGTTAAGAGCCTTTGGTTTGCTAAACCTGGGGTTGTGAGTTCATATCCCAGCGTCAGGAAGGGCACGTCGCGGTTAAAAAAATTGTGCCAAACAAATACGAGCGTTCATCTGAGATGTCGCGCTGTGGTGACCCCTAACGGGACGAGCCGGAAGAAACGTACTAATATAACGACATCATCGCAAACTATCATCTGGTCTTTGTTAGTTAGTTTCTAAATGAGGCAAAATCATAAATCATAACAATAAGTTAGTCACGACTAGACAGCAAAGACTGCCCTGAAATCATCAGTAAGGACTTCAACAATACTCACATCCTGTTTGCCGGCGCCCCCAAAACCAGAACCAGCTCCAGAACTTGTAACACCTGGTAAAGTAGTGGTGAAAATAATTGCAGTCCAGTGTGACCGAAATCCACATTTGCAGTACGTTGGGTTTTTTTTTTAGCGCTACGTCAAACAAGTTAGCAGGAGGTCCGGTCGAGTCGCAGAAAAGCGACGAGACGCCAAACATTCGCGACTGGGCAATTTGTCGAAAGGGGTGCGTTCAATCGCTTTCGTGAAAAAAAAAAAAAAAAAAAAATCACCAAGTGGGCCGAAAAACGGGTCGTTCAACACGTTGCCCAGAAGAACGGCGCACTTGGATTGGAGAAGGGGAAAACTTATAAAGAGGTTCAACAAAAAAAATTGAGGTTATACAAGTAGATCAGTGCCACCAGGATTTGAACTTGAGATGTAAAGTCATCACATTTTCAATGCTTGGCTTTCAGTGTCACTTTTGAATGTTAACAATTCAACCGGCTACGATTCACTGTCTAAAAATCACAACCAGAACCCAACAGCCAGCCAAACGCAGTTACGCTTTATTAGTCAAATGAAGTCACGTGACTAAGAAAGCGTAACTGCGATTGGCTGGCTCTTCAGCTCTGACCTTAAGTAACCCTGCATTTCAGACAGCGAATTGGAGCAACTATTAAAAATTTAACGACTTTCCATTTCAAATTCAAATCCTGCTGGCACATATTTACTTCCATACTGTTCAGCTAAAACGCCTTCAAATGGAGAGAAAAACATGCGCAGAAAACGGAAGATGGCCATCAAAATGGATGGCAAAAGATACATAAATTGTGGAACGTCGTTAAAGAATCTTGGAGCGGAATAACGGATGAAATTGCCCACCGTTAGTCTGCCAATTATTATTATTATTTTTTTTTTTAATGAACACACGCCTTTCAACAAATGAGCCTTAAAAGTGTACACGTAGACTTTATCACGAATGCCGAGTCTTGTTGCTTTTTTTGCACCCACTGGTAACTTATTTGACACGTAGCAATAAAAAAAATATATATATATATATATATATACTGAAAATGTGGATTAATCTGGTTCGTCACACTGGACTGCGATTATCTTCAACACTAAATTCCGTTTAAGTAAAAAAAAAAAAAATAATAATAAGATTCATCAGATTAAATAACAGTAAAACGATCCTATCCTGCAACTGAAGCTACCAAGGGAAAACTCTTATCACCCCGTGTCAGAATTTGATAGTTTGCCCCCCCCCCCCCCCCGAGGAAAACTGCACAGCAACTAAAACCCATCAACGAGCAGTCTCGACTCAATCCCATCCGACTTTTTCAAAACGATCGCGCGAGCCGATTTGCAGCAAATAATCAACTGCTGACTTCAATCTGCAGACTTTCCTGAACCCTAAAAAGAGCGTCAGACACTTCCGTGCTCGCAAGCGAAAGACCCGTCTCGATTCTCCGTCTCATAGCCGAGATTGTTGAGAAAGTGATTTTTAACCAACTCGCCCATTTCTTAAATTTTTTGACAAATTTCAATCTGGTTTCGGAACTCATCACAGTACAGAATCTGATCATCTGTTTTTGTTGGAACCGATTGCGGATTTTGATACCGTAGATCGCGGTCGACTTCGAAACAGGTTGGAAACGTGGCTTCGATATAATGGAACGCTTCCACCTATGGGGTTCCTCAAGGGTCAATTCTTGCACCCCTCCTGTTCAGCCTGTATACGCCACCCTTGGGTCAAATTTTCCCGAACTTTACTTTCGACTATCATAGCTGTGCAGATGACGCACGTTTACATTTAGCAGTCCCTCCAGATGCCAACTGAGGTGTTGTAACGGTATCTAAAGCAGATAAATAACAGGATGAGCCAAAACCTTCTTCAAGCAAACGGAGACGACTGCAGTTAGTAAATACCTGGACTGACAAAGACCAAGTCCACAACCTTGGTGTTCCGATAAGATTACAACTCAAATCAGTTACCAAAAGTGAAGAACAGGTCTGGAGTGAGTCAAGCAGAACACGAAAAACTCATCCATGCTTTCACGTCAACACGGTGACGTCAGCCCCACATGTGAACTTTTTCACGTTTGAGTAGTTCCACTTTTCCATGATATTTCTTGAACTACACACGCTGCTTTAATTCGACTATTTTAAAATGTTTTATTTCATTGTAGTTGAATGCTTTAAATTATGCAAAGCACAACGAATTGATTTGCTTTGCTTTAGTTTAGTTTAGTTTGGCCAACGCAAAAATAGAAACGGGTCAAATTGGATCAGAACATAATACGAGGGTTAAGGCACACGAGGGCGTAAACGCCGAAACCCTGACGAGATGACCGAAGAAAATAGAAGCCGGAAAAATGGAAATTTTGCAACCGGCAGACCAAAGAAGAAGAAGAAGAAGAAGAAGCGCGTACGACTAAAAAAAAAAAGAGAAAGAAAACAAATCGGGCGCACCGTGACTTTCGCAAGTCTTTTTTGGCTGCAGTTCATCTCATCCAGCCGCCGCGGGCCATGGGCATGCCGGGGGGCGGGGGCAGGGGCACCTGCGGCTGGCCCTGCGGCACGGGCGGAGGCGGGTACCCGGCCGGGGGGAGGCCGATGCCCGGCGGGGGCATGTGCGGCGGCGGAGGGTAGTTGGCGTAGCCCGGCGGAGGGTAGCCGGGCGGCATCGCGGGGGGCGGGTAGCCGGCGGGCGGAGGGTGCGTCGGCGGCGGGGCCGTGGGCGGCGGGTAGACGTGGTAGGGTGGCATAGGGGGCGCGTACGCGGGCGGCATTGGGGGCGCGTAGGCGGGTGCCTCGGTCTTCATCATGGACTGCAGGCTCTGGTAGCCCTCACCTGACATGTAGGAGCCGGTGGTGGACATGAGGTAGTTGGAGGGCGGCGGCGGGGGGGGCCGGTGGGGGAGCGGCGGGGGCTGGTTGGGCGGCGGCGCGTGAGGGGGCGGGGGGGCCGCCTCGCTCGGGGGCTCCGCTTCGGCGGGCGGGGCGGGTGCGGCGGGTTTGCGCTCTGGAAGGGAAGACAAAACATGCCGCTAGCTTACGTACGACGATGTTTTTCCCGCCGTGCATACCTGGCGGCGGCTGCGAGGTGGGCAACGGCGGCATGGGGCCCTCCAGCCGAGGAATCTTCGAGCCAACTTGTTCTGCGCATGAAAGAATACTGAGCTTGTTCCGATATCAGATAGCGTGAGAGCGTGTATTTTTCCCCAGGTGCGTCCAAGTGTACCTGGGGGCTTGACTTCTTCCTTGGGGGAGGTCTGCAAGGAGGAAGATTCACACGTTAACGGGCGGCGGTGCGAAGCGGAGGAGAAAGACGCAAATGCGGCGCTCACGTGTGCCCGTTTGAGTTGGCGCACCGGGCTGCCACCCTGAGGGGACGTCTTCTTGGCCGGCGGCGGGGCGGGACGGCGGCCGGCGGCGGCGGGGCGGGAGTCAGGCTGGGGGCGGCGGGCGCGGACGCCGCCCGCTCCTTCTCCTGCAACTGCTGGGGGATGGGCTTGTTGCCGTGGGAATAAAGGTCCAGGATCTGGTGGCAGATGTCTACCAGGGGGCACGGCGGGTCACTTTTTCAGCTTACCCGTCCCCCGCCCAGGCGACCGGCGTACCTTCCAAAAGCTCAACAGGGACGTCCTGCACAAACTGCTCCCACCAGCGGCGCGACGACTGCTTGGCCGTCCACTCCTGGATGTCGAACTTGCACAGGCGGCCGGCCAAGTACATGACGGCCACCGCGATGATTTCGGGCTCCCACTGCAGCGACAGCATCGTGCACAGGCTGTCGGGCGGCGAGCGTTAATTTTCAGATTATAAACGCACGCTCGAGGTTACATTTTTTGTGCGAAATTGAAAATATTCTCGTATGACTTCATTCCGTCCGCCAAGTACCGTAATTTCTGGCCCATAAGCCGCGACGTTTTCCCACACGCTTACGCGGTGATGTGGCTAATTCGTGCATTTTTTTCCCCTCACGGCTGCAAGGGAGCACTCGAGCGGACAAGGTAAGAGTGACACTGGTGGAATGTATGTGCTGAGGGAGTGACTTTTACCGGTATGGTTTTTTTTTTTTTTTTTTAAACTGGCCCTGTTAGCGTTGCGCTAGACTGTTGCTACTGTGTTACTGCCGTGTCTCAGTGAATTTTACCATTTTTTTTTTTAACTGACGCTAGCACAAGTGCCACGCTAGCAGACGCTGCATTGTTACTGCCGCTTCTCAGTGATTTAACTGTGGTTTTTTTTGTTTTTTTTTTTTTAAACCAGCCCTGTTCGTGCTACCATATTGTTGCTATTTTAAGCTAAGCTAAGGTATTAAAACTTTGAACTCTCTTTCAGTGTACAGTGTTTCTTTGTAAGTATCTCATATTTCAACGTGGGCACTTGCGGCCTTACGTATATGTACCAAATGGTATTTCCTTTACAAATCCACTGGGTGAGGCTTATAATCAGGTGTGCTCTGTAGGCCGGAAATTTCGGCAGTATCCTTAATTTGAACGGGACCATCCGATGTCACGAGACCGCAGGCTTACCTGTCGTTGACGAAGGTCCAGGCCATCTGGAGAACCTTGCACACTTTGTTCTTTTCGCCTTTTGTGACACAAGACGCCAAACGTCAGTTGCGGACACGAAATTAACCGCGGTGACAATAAGAAGAGGAGCAAATTTTATCGACCTTTGAGCTGTTTCACGTATCGCAGCAGGAACATGTACGGATGCTCCACCTGCAGATCGAACTTGATCGTCTGCAGCAGGATTCGCTCCAGCACCATCACCTCCTCCTGGAATGTGCGCGCGCACACAATTAACCTTTTTCTCCAAACTTTTTTGACACTCTTATGAAATTATTTCCCAACCGGACCTTGGGGTCGTCTCCGAACTGCGCGAACTGCACGTCGTTGAGCAGACTGCGCGCCGTCTTGATGATGTCTTTACACTTTTTGGGAGTTTCCTCCACTTTGCCCGCCAGAAAGAGACAACAAGCGCCCGTCACCTGCAAAACAAACGTGCGCAAAATATTTTGTCTGGGGGTGGGGGGGGGAGACAAAAACAGAGCAACTTTCTTTGGAAATTTGCCTAGAAAACATTTTCATTAAAAAAAAGAAAAAAAAAAAAATATATATATATATATATATTTTGTCCAACAATACTTCTTGTTTTTAAAAAAGTTACTTAGTCACAAATAAATGTAAAGTGAGGTAGGTGAGGTTGCTTTTTAAATTTATGAACTTTTTCTTGAAAAAAAAAAAAAAATCTTTCAATATGAAAATACATCGACATGAAAATATAAAAATGATTCCTCTTGGGGGGAGAAAAACAAAATATGGGAAAATGTTGAAATTAAAAAATGTTGGGGAGGGAAATAAATAAAGATTCCCCACAAAAATACAGAACCATAGAGTGGACTTACATATCTGGGGAACTGTTTGAAAGAGTGAAACATGTAGAAGCGATGGAAGTAGATGATGCCCGTCGCCAGCGTGTCATAATGTCTGCCAGTCGTCAAGGAAACCACGCCGACGCCACGAGCTCGTTTTCAAACATTTGCCACTCAAGAGGATACAGGCCGAGTCGGGTGCCCACGTCGAATATGAAGCGGGCCCCCTCTCTGCGGTAGCGGGCTTCCGTGCCGGGGTCCAGGCCTTCGGACTGAGAGGGCGTGTGCGCCAAATCTTTCTTGTCCCAGTACCAGCACGGCTTGATGTGGTCCAACATGGCCTGCTGGCCGCCCGCTGCGTTTTCTTTGGACTCCTTCATCGACTGAGGGGAGGCCACCGTGGAGGAGGAGGAAGAGGAAGAGGAGGAGGAAGAGGACGGGCCCGCGCTGCCTGCCTGCTGGCTCGACAAAGAACGTGAAGAAGTGATGCAGCATGATATGATGTTCAATAAGTGACAGGAGCAACTTTATAAAAGAAAACCATGTTAATATTCAAGTCACTCTCCTTCTTAACATTTTTTTTTTCAACAAATATCTCACAGTGTATCATTTTCTTGAAATAATTGCATTCTCCCGCCTCTAAAAAAAAAAAACTTTCCAATGATTTTCTTGGGAAGAAATGTCGGGGAAAAATGCTTAAAATATAAAAATGAAACAGCCATTTCAATGGTTTCATTTAAATATTTCTCTCAAAAGCTTCTTATATACTTAAAAAAGTATACATGCAGTTTTACCTTGTTTGAAAAAAAAGTTGGGGGGGGACATTTTTCTAAGATTTGTAAAAAATATATTTTTTAAAAATTACAATTTCGATCACATTTTAAAATAAATTAAAAAACATTTTAATTGAAAAAATGCAACGGGATTTATTGATCTGTCCCTTTCAGGTTTTATACAAATTATTGTTAGTCCAGCATCATCATCGCATTTTTTTTTTAATTTGGTCGACAGTAAAACGAGCAATTTTTTTTATAAAAATAAAAATCATTATTAATGGGCGGATAGTTTAGCTTGGTCTCCTCACACAAACAAATGTTATTAATTTCCCGGCATTAACCACTATGAGTGATAAATATGCGAAATAAGTGGAAAACAAAAGTGCGTTGCACTTAGCCAACAAGTTAGCATGCTAAGCCCAAATTCAAAACGTTAACCCAAACGAAAAGGCATTACATACAAATATTTAATCAAACGTTCAGTATTTCAAAAAGCGGAACGTCCTACCCACCTTCAACATATATCCGCAGGCAGAAAAAAATCCGTCCAAGAACAATCAGTGATTTACTCAAAGTATGATAGCTCGCCGGCTAACTGGCAGCGTCCATTGTGGCTGACAAGAGCGCAGCCATTTTGGATTACGACGAATGTTACGTGTTGTGACGTAATTTAGACGTCACGCTACCCGGAAAACGTCACATCCGAATCTAAACGTTCTTCCATTTTCTGAGCCGCTTATCCTCACGAGGGTCGCGGGAGCGCTTTAGCCTATCCCAGCTATCTTCGGGCAAGAGGCGAGGTAGACCCTAAACTAATAGAATAAAATAAGCCCTCACATTCTGTCACTCAAAAAAAAAAAAACCAATACATCTCTTTTACTTTGCGCTTGCAAATTAATGTTTTTCGCCATTCTTATGCGAGAAGATATGACATTTTCTGTACATAAGTTTCTCCTGAAATGTCTGGTGCGAATATTTCAACAACGCTCCGTGTGATTGTTGGCTGGACTCCTTTGCACTTGCAAGCACGAACGCTGGAGGGAGCCAAATAGCTACTTGTCAATGCGCACGAACAGTGGGCAAGGTATGCTTCATTTAATCAATTATGACATCTGACATGGCTGATGAAAAGGTATTTGAAATCAAGAAGAGAAAGAGATGGAGTGTCTAATTTAATCAAACCTGACTCTTGACATTAAATATTATTACAGTGGAAAAATACAGTGAGAAAGGTTGTCTTGTTAGTGCTACATTTTTAAAAAGTACGGATATTTAAGTTGTAGCGCCGGAGAAAAGGAGTCGGAGGCGGAGTGTCGGACACAGAAACAGAACTTGCTTTATTGTTCGACATCACCAAACTACTCGCATAACGGCGGGAACTCTGTTAACCTTTCCTCCGGAAGCGCAACAACAAAAACAGTCCGTGCGGAACCCCGCACCCCAACTCGAGGTCCCGCGGGTGAATTATGTAAACACCACAAAGTAAGTATTTTTCCCCCAAAGTATATTTCAGAGCGATGCATAAAGTGCTTTACATGGTTAAAATACAGAAATAGAAATTCACAACTTCTTACAAAAGTAACAGAGTATAGTCATCCCTTTTTTCAACATTCATTTATTTTCACGACTATACACTATTTAAAAAAAAAAAAAAAAGTTTTCTTTTATGATTCCTATCGCGACAACAAAAAGGCGAGTTTGCCACTGGAGCATTCCTCGCACACGGTTGGAAATTTTGAGAGTGACGTGCAGAATATTTTCATTAAAAATGCAGGGTGGGAAGAAGGGACGAACATGGAACATACAGAATGCTTTTGGGAGCGTGTCGGCCGAAAGGCGACAACCACGAGGAAAATGTAGCGACACGCTCATATCGCTGTTGATATTTCCTCAACAATTAAAGCTGAGGTGACGTCCTGGAAGTGACACGACCCCGCCACGGACAAAAAGTTAAACCCGGGCTTGCTTCATCTCCACGCGGCGGGCGCACCTCCGAGACCCCCCACCAAGCCGTGAATCATTTAGGCCCCCCGATTAAAAACGGGGACTCTGCGCGCATGATAAATTCATCCGCGCTCGGACAAATCCTCTTAAGCGGTGGCAGGAATTGTCAGGACGCGTCCCGTGGAAAAGAAGTAAGAGCGTCGCCCGCTTGTATCGCCCGTAGCGTGGGAGCGTCCCGACGTGTCACTCACGGCAGCGCGCGCGCGCGTGCATGGACGCCGCAGTAAATCAGCTTATGAATAATATATCGATCTACTCTCTTGATTAATATTAAACATTGCATAATGAAGCGTCGCCGCCGTGAGTGCAACATTCATATTTGCATGAAGTGGACCTCTCATTGTTTATGTCACGCTGAGCTTTGACGCATCCAAATGGGCGCAGCCTTTGACCCCAAGGGTGCCACCCCCCCCCCCCTTCCCTTTTCCCCCTAACCCACTTTTGACTCATAAAAACTGCATTGTGTGTGTCCTCGTGTGTTGGCCTATTTATAAGTCAAATTTTTAAAACATTTTATGATCGACCTGAAAAACGTTTTAAAAATAGTTTTCAACATTCCTTTTTTTTTAACTTTAAAAATATTTTGTATTTGTTGTAATGTTACAGATTTTTATTTACGTTGATTTTACTGAATCCTTCTATTTCAAATAATTTCCTGCGATTTAAAATGTCATTTCTATGGACATTTGTATTTTTTTTTTTTTTAACTAGATAATTCGGCTAAATTGGGGAGGTGTAAAACTGCGCCCCCTGTTGGTCTGGAATGCATTCGACAGCCTTCAAACGATTATTTTTACAGATTTTACTTGAAGTTTTCTGCATTTTTCATTTTTTAAATGATATTATTCATTCATTTTGTATTTTGCTTTGTGCTACCCAATGTTTATATATATTTTCTCAACTTTTTCATTTATTTTCCACTGACCCGCGTTACAATGACTTTTGTTTTCAGCATTCCTGTTTTTAAAAAATGTGAAAAGTTTCTGAATTTTTGCAAAATATTTTATGATTTATTTTATTGATGTATGATTTTTTTTTTTAATGTCGTTGTAATTGTTTACGTGTGCCAGTATTCTGGAGGACTCAGCCAATGGGAATGTAACATCGAAGCTATTTACTCGACTTGTAAAAAAACACGAAAAAACAAAAAAACAAGATGCCAAACTGTTGAACTTTAAAAAATTCTGCCAAAGGTTTTACAATGGGACATTTTCACCCAGGACCGGAACCATTTTTATGTCCACCGTTTCCTCTGGGGGGGGGGGAGTTGAGCAACTTTCAAACATGGAGCGCTTTTGTTCAAAGTTAAGAGTTTCCCGTGTGTCGTGTAAACTTTAGCGTAGCCTGGTTTCTTCTAAACACCCCGCGGTGCGTTCAGGTACCGGAGCGTTGGGGGGCGGCACTCAGCGTGTCCCCCTCAGAGGCAACACTTTGGACTTAAAACATTTCCCGTGTCCACAAGCGGTCTTTGTGGTGCAGCCTAAACTGCCTGCGCGTACAAGCTATAATGGAGACGTTGATGTATTATTGAGGGCACCCACGGGTGAGGTTCAAGGGAGCCGGGGAGAGTCTCTGCGTTGTCGGATTCCTGTTTTGTTTTCCCTGAAGCATCCGTTGGAGATGTGGATTGCAACGGAATAATAAAAAAATAAATAGAAAGCACCCCCCCCCCACGAAAAAAAAAAAGTCACCAGCCAACTGTGTACTTTTATACATTTGCGGACACTTAAATCAAAGCCTGATAACCGATCAGTCGCCTGATTCATTTAAAAAAATGTACTTCAATGCTGATACTCGCCCAAAACCTTGTACGGTAAAGCCTCGGTTCTCAAACGTCCCCGTCCCTGTTTTCGAACAAATCGGTTTTCAAACAAAAACTATTTAAACTATACTTGTATTTCTACTATGGAGTTTATTATCGGGAAAACCTAAAAAATGCTTTAAAAAGCCAATTTTTTGGGGCTTGGAACGCATTATTTCTTTTTCCATTCATTGTAATGGGAAACATGGATTCAGTTTTTGAATCACTTCTCAAACCGCTTTCTGGAATGGATTGTGTTTGAGCACCGAGGCATCACTGTATTCTTGTTTGTTTGACTCTTTTTATCCTTTTTCATGTTATAATGTGTTAAAAAAAAATCATAAAATTGGTCGATTAAATTGGCTAGCATGCTAACGAATAGCATCAGTCAGTGTCGCCGCGTTTTCAGACTTTTAAGCAGCAGACGCGGGAACACAAATGGTGGCACGATGTATGTAGACAGATCATATACAAGAAGAATACTCGCAGGCATATATTCTTGATCCTCTGTGACGAACAAGATGAATATTACCGCAGTTTATTGAGGAATGGTGACCGGCCAGTTCGACTGAGCAAAAAAATCTCAAGGACACGTTCATGTTTAAAGAACCCCGAAAAAATACCCCAAAATATCTGCTGTTTGACTTCCTGTGCCTTTTTGTGTGTGACCTCTTGAGAGACTTTTTGGCGGTTCGATTCATAACACGCCCCGAATAACGTTGACAGTCGAGGGGCCGAATTTTTTTTCCTCCCCGAAATTTTGCGGGGCGCTGCCCCCGAACGCCGTCCCGCTTCCGCCCTCCGCCGCCGCGTCTGCCGAGGTTGCGCCGACTTGAGCCAGAGCCGAGATGACATTTCATTTATATAAATAATTAGTGACGCTGAAAGTCCCCCAGGCCTGCCCCGCAGCAATCAAACTTCTAATGCTCTTAAAATTGCTCGCCATCTTTTATTAATGGCCCGGCGTTAAATGTATCGCTGCTGCTGCGGCGAGAGAGCGAAAGCTTCTTCTTCAGCTGCTCCGGCAGGAAACGGTGCCAACATTCGAACGCCGCCGTTTTTTTTTTTTACATCGGACAACGTCTTTCTGCCGCCTCACGTCAGGTCGCCGGCGTGAGCGACGACGGCTCATTTTGCGCTTTTGAAGCGTCGTCCGTCATCGGAAATTAACAAGTGCGGTGCTGCTTAAATCCTCGTACGCCACTCAAATGAATAAAAAATAGCAATCCATATTTACTGCACTTTGTAAAACATATGAAGTAAGCGTACTATCCCAGATCGAGACTTTCCCGAGACCACCAATCCGTGAGACTGAGACTTTTTGGGACTGTCCGTTTTACGCCTTCTGGTGTGCGCGACTTGACCACCGGGGGCAGTACAACACAGTCATCAAGAAACAAATGAAGACTTTCATAAATACTGCGGGCAGCTCTGCGTTGGCCTCACAGTTCTGAAGTCCCGGGTTCGATCCCGGCCCTCCCTGTGTGTAGTTTGCATTTCCTCCCCGTGCATGCGTGGATTTTCTCCGGGTGGGCACTCGGGTTACCTCCCACATCCCCAAAACATGCAACATTAATTCACATTAACTCTAAATTGCCCCAAGGTGTGATTGTGAGTGCGGCTGTTTGTCTCAATGCGCCCTGCGATTGGCTGGCGACCAGTTCAGGGTGTAGAATTCAGATGGGATAGGCTCCAGCACTCCCACGACCCTCGTAAGGATAAGCGGCGAAGAAAATGGATGGATGGATAAATACTTGCAAGTTTATCGTTTTTAACAGAGGACAAAGAATACGTGTGCCCGTCGAGTATTTTTTGGACGCAAATTCTGATCACATGACGTACAAATGCAAATAGAGCTTGATTGATTAAGTGATAGGTCATCTTGCAGGATTATAAAAAACAATACGATACACAACAGATTCAAAGATGTCACTGATCTTGTAGTGGTACACTCACGCGACTATGGTGCAGGAAGTGTCGGTTCGGTTCCCTCCCACTCAGCGATGGCGTCCACGTGTGCCCTGCGACCGACCGGCGACCGGATCAGGGTGCGGTCTGCTTTTCGCAGGTCATCAAAAAAATCACCTTCCATCTAGAAGTAGATGTTACTCATTAAAAAATAATAATAATAATAATAAAAACACTTGCCAGTTACCAACGTGGGTATTGGCAGTCAAAACAAAAACGAAAGAAAAAAAAAACGTTTTCAAGTGTGTACTTTTTCACTTTTGCTTTACAAGTTGAATCTGTACTTTTGCAAGTCGCCCCCCCCCCCCCCCCCCCGCAGAAGTATCTGTACTCCTACTATTGCGTACTTTGGCCACCTCTGCAGCTGGCAAGCGTTATACTCGAGTAGGGCAAGAGAGGGCGCTGTTGCCTGACAAGATGCGCGTATTAGGAGCGCGGTGCACCCTGAAGCTTTTTTTTTTTTTTTTTTTTAATTTATTATTAACTTTTTACTCCTTTATTTATCTGCGTAAAGATTTCACTGGATCTAAGTTGGGAAAAGTTCATGAATGAACTATCGCACTCCACGGACCTAAAACAATTAATCCCCCCCCCCCAAAAAAAAAAAAACAGGATGACTATATTATATATTTTAATATATAACCACTGTACGTCAATTTATTTTTGATTTAAGTTGTTGCTCTTGGGTCAGTTGGCGTGAGAGCGCCACCTGCAGTCAAGGTGAACAACAATTTGGAAGAAGTCGGCGTCTCCTTGATTGCACGTTTTCCGGAAAAGACTTCCTTCCAATTTTAGTGACATTAAAAACGCAAATATATTGATGGATAAAAATCACATAAGGTCAAAAATGTAACTTGTGTTCCAACTCTTGACTTTCCTCTGCACTCCCGATTGGCTCAAGTGGCCAGCGCTTCCTGTCAATCCATCTTGCATTCCCCTTTTGTTTTGCTTTTCATAATTACCATTATTTTTCTTGTATTTACTCCAGGCCGCCTTTTCCGCGAGGGACTTCTTTTTTCAGGCCTGTGATTGGTCCAAACATTCCGTTTATAATAATTTATAATTTCCACTGGCGGCATGATGGACGACGTCACAGTTCTGAGTCTTTTTTGTTTGTTTGTTTATATTCGATTAACTGGCGACTCTAAATTGCCCTGCGATTGGCTGGCGACCAGTTCAGGGTGTACCTTCCCTCTCGGCTCGGTAGCTGGGATAGGCTTGTGAGGATCAGCTGCTCATAAAATTGCTGGATGGATGCTTCAACTTGTATTCCAAATCATTTTCTGTAATTTAAAATGCCATTTCTATGGACATTTGTATTTTTTTTTATTGACTAGATAATTCAGCTAAAAAATGGGGAGGTGTAAAACCGCGCCCCCTGTTGGTCTGGCATGCATTCGACACCTTTCAAACAATTATTATTATTATTTTTAACGCAGTGAGAGTTTTGTTGCTAATAACAAAAGATCAAGTACAACAGGGTGGGCATGTAGAGTCCCAGCTCTTGCAACCCTCCCCCCGCCCTTGACCCTCCTCCCCCCCCCCCCCCCAATTGATACGGCCCTGGTAGGCACTTCTCCAAGCGCTCTGAAAACACACACACAAATGGGGTCGTCCTCTTAAACAAGACCCAACAGGGAAAGCAGGAGGAAACATTTGGACTCTCTTGTTGGACAAGGAGGAAGAGGAGGAGGTGTCTTGTCTGCCCATGCATTCTCTCTCGCTCTCTCTCGCTCTCTCTCTCTCTCTCTCTCCGTTTCTGTCTCTCCATCAGCGAGTCTCACGCCACAGGAGCCAAGAGTTGCTGTTGCGCGCCCCGATGCCAAAACGCACACGAGGAGCTGGTGCCAAAGGGTCATTTTTGTTTTTGTTGTTTTTTTTTTAAGTGCACCACCGCCATCGGCAGCGAAAACGAGAGGAAGGTGATTGCAGGGGGGATCCTAAAGAAACATTGACAAGAAAGCAGCATCCCAGCGCAGGATTTTGCAGCTTTTTGTTTTTGTTTTTTTTTTTTTTTAATGCATTGTGGCTTCTTCCTCCTCCCCCTCCTGCTGCTGCTGCGTGCGTCCAGGTGTTTCTTTCCTCTCACCCCGAAGACGGACAGCGCGCATCCTCATCTTAAACTTGTGCACCAACTACCGACGAAGACGAGCTCATAAAATAAAATAACATTTAAAAAAAAAAAAGGAGGAGTAAGGGTCCGATCCACCCGCAGCGGACCGACACGACGGTCCGAGCCGACTCCAAGTGCCGTTCACCGGGCGATGCCAGAGTAAATGCCGGGGCGATGTCCCGCCGCAAGCAGGTGAACCCGCAGCACTTGTCGTTGAGCCACCGGGAGACCGCACCAGGTGAGCCGCACGCGCCGAACCCGTCGCAACACCTTTGGCGAGCAAAACGCGCGCACGCGGGCCCACCTTCCGACGTGCATTACCCCCCCCACCCCCACCCCCACCCCACCAATTTGACCTCGGCACGTGAAGCGAAACCCCACCGAACAAACTTCCTATTTCAGAGAAATCCACTTCACTTAAAAGACGTGAACATTTGCGTTTCATTTTTTTTTTTTTGGGGGGGGGGGTGTCATTTCGCAGCGACGCAAACAGGCTTTCATCTTTAAACGTCGCGAGACAAAACGTGCGCGCGCGCTTATTTCACGCAAGCGTGAAGAAATGAAATTTAACGCTCACCTTTTAATGGTGTACTTTGCACGTGCAGCTCACGCCATTTGGAAGCTTCCGTCACGTTTCTGTCCTATTTGCTTGCAATTGCAATCATCACACACACACACACACACACACACACACACACACACACAACACACACACACACACACACACACACCACACACACACACACACACACACCACACACACACCACACACACACACACACCGATTGGTGCATTAAAGTTTGTTGAAACAGAAGAAATCACGCATGACGAGATAAGAACTTTTTTGCTCAGTTGATTTCTTAAAAGAATTTATCTCGTCGCAGCCATTTGTGATTGCACACACTTATCTGCTGGGTGAGTGTCAGAGATGAAAAGTGTCCTGTAATCCAAATCCTAATATCAATTTGAACCTTCATCTTCGCCGTGCCTCCGCCGCTCGATCCAATTTGATAGACGAGGCCTAATCGCACTAATTCAACGCACACCAGCCCGTGATGTAATCTGTGGCCAACGTTTTATGTTTTATGCGCGTGTGGCAAATTATTGATCCTCATCACTTAGTCAGACAATTGAAAAGTTCTTTCATGCCATTCCTATTGTTGCAGATTTTTTTTTTATTATCATTATCGCTGTTATTATTATAATCAGTGAGGCGCATTGGACGTTTTGCATGATTTTAATTAGTTCACTTGACTGATGTGGAGACAATTAATTTTAGAGTGCGGAGGAGCAAAGATAAGGGGGGGGGGGAGAGAAACAAAACCCTCCAAAAATTACAGTTATACCTCAGGGTGTGTGTATCAAGTGTGTGACATTTACCTGCACGCATTATGCCCTTCAAAAAAAAAAAAAAGTTTGCATATTTTCATTTGTCCGCTGCAGGGTACTCAGGTGGGGGGAACAAATTTGGTGTCGCAGTTAAATATTTCCCACCCCCGCTTGCAGCCATGGGTCACTTTGTTTGACGTCTTTTTTTTTTTTTTTTTTTAAATGGCTTTGCATAACACACACACACATAGCAGCAGCTTTTGAACTTGATCCACACGAAGGTGTCACGACGCGTCTTCGTGACTGGGAGTGCAGCATGGTTAGCGAAATAGAAGGGCCTCAATCTGGTCCTACCTGTTCTCACACACACGCAAAGCCGGTGCGGAAGCAACAATGTATGTCTTGTTTACTCGGGCTTGCCCCTGATGCCTAGAAAGATGAGTCAAATCATTTTTACAGCTCAGTGTGTGTGTGTGTGTGACAAGCGGAAGCCTGAATGTCAGCTCGGTATAATGCAACCACTACGCCAAGGCCGAATGTGACATTTTGCCCCGTACGACCGTTTAAGTAGACCTCTTACTTCAGAACAGGCAAATACGATAAACAACACGTTAGAAGTGTGTGTGTGTGTGTGTGTGTGTGGTGCGGCCGTGTGTCGAGGCGCAAACTTCCAGCAAGCCCGAACCGTCCGAATTTGGACATGTGGTTCATTTTGTGTGTATTATCAAAAGTAAGTTCATGTGAAAAGATTTAAAAAAAAAAAAAAAAAAAACATATTCCGCAATTATGCATACTTGGGCCGCAGCAAACCCGCCTGGCAGTTTCGGTGTAGTTGGTTTTGGTTTCCTACTGGTTGATAACACGAATTGTGGCTAAAAGCATGTTGGAAGTGTCTGAACGCTGCCCCCAGTAAGCCCTGCCCACCTCTGCCAGGGCAAAACAATCAATTTGCTTGGCTGGATAGACGGCGCCAACCTTTCATTTTACGTCTTACAAGGACGTAAATGTCATTTTTAGAGCGCTTTTCACCGACAGGGCGCTTTATGGATCTCGAGTTGGACAGATTGTGTGCAGGAAAAAAAAAAAGGAAATCGCAAGATTTTCCAGGTTACGGAAGAATTGATACAAGAAAAAGAGAAATGATCTATTGTGGTTTGTCTACGGGCAATCGGGCGAATTCTCACCGCCCCCCCAAAAAGTTGCACGCTAGCGTCGTTAAAGACTCGGAAGCCTGCCTAGTGGTGAATGTGAGCGGGGATGTTGGCCTCTCGGCTGTGCAGTTGATATAAAAAGTCTACACACCCTTGCCGATTTTCTTTATCGTTGTGTTAATTTAAAAAAAAAACAAAAACTTTTTCCGCCATTAAGCTATACAACTCAATTGGGGAAAAATGGAAATCTTTTCAAGAGGGTAACTAAAAATAAACGACTGGGATAACGTGGAGGCAGAAGTGCGCACACCCTCTTATAACTGGGGATGTGGGTGTGTTCAGAATGAACCAATCACATTCGGTTATTTTAAATGGGAGTCAGAACACACCAGTCACTAATTACCACCCTTTTGAAGAACCCCAAATAAAGTTTAGATATTCTCGTAGTTTTTTCCTGAAAAGCTTTTTTTTTTTTTTTTTTTTTTTTTTGCTTTCCATCAGAGGTTTTGGAATTGTTCATAATTCTGTTCTGCTTTACTGAGGCCGCAGTGTTTCATTTGAAGTTAAAAAAAAAAAAATGCCCAATGCCTAAAGCACCTTGTTGTTTTTGGTGATGAGCAAACAAGCATGGCACATTTTGTCATTTGACTTTTTGCAAAATCTCAAAATGATTGTTTCAATTGACAATTACAGGTCACAGGTCAGAATTCAAGCGGTGAATGAATTAACCTGGCCTTATTTTTTTTTTTCTAGCAAATAAATATGGCATTTGAACAGAGGTGTGTAAACTTTATATATCCGATGCGTGTTGACCGGCAACCAGTTCAGGATGGACCGGCCCTCTTGCCCCAAGGTCCACTTGGATAGGTTAACCCTGACTGCTAATCCTGACCTTGACCCTAATCAGACACAGAAAATGGATGCATTCATGTATCAGATGATTTTTTTTCTTTTTTTTTTTAAACCAGCTATTCACTAAAAGCTGAAAAAAAAAAAGATTTCCAGAAATGAACTTGAATCTGCACTCGAATTTTTCTGGAACGATTCTCACCGAATACGCTGGACCAATTTGGCGTTCCGTGTTTTGCGCGACGACGTGGGCGACGGCGTCCATGTGACGCTCTCGGGTTTGCATAGCGAGCAGGCCGCACCGATCAAGCCCGACTTGTTCTTGAACTTGGTTTGGAGACGGACGCGCAGCAGCCTCGCCGCGGGCCAATTCCAATTTGTGTTTATGCTCAGACAACAAAGAGGACAAGACACACACTTGCACACAGGCACAAACGCACGCTCACAAAACGGTCAAACTGCCTGACTTTGGACTTGAGCTCGTTTCTTTAAGGTGGATTGTTCCGGGTATTCGGAGTCGGATCGCACCTGTGGGTGGAGCAGGCAGAGGACATTTGATTAAGTCAACACATAGCAAGCGGTTATCATTTTTAATTTTTTTTTTTTTTTTTTAAAAGGGAATAACGTAAAAAGGCGAGCGCGTGTTGACGTGTCGATGTCAGGCCGGTGTCGGCTTACGCGAGAAGTCGCCGCAGGTGGCCGGTCGGCCGCCATTCATCCGGACTTTGTAGTCTGGAGGAGGGCAAGCGCCGCAGGCCTCGGCGAGGGAGGCAGGAGGTGCACGGAACCAGAATGGCGGCATATTTCCGGACAGGTTGTTGTCGTCTGAGACGCCGGCCTTGTCTGTTGGAAACATTGAAATATTGAAGCAAATTGAACAAACAAAACTACAAGTTTTCCTCACATTGGTACATTGACTGATACAACCGAGCTTTTATATTTTTTTTGTACTGGGGGTTAATAAATCCATAGATTTTTCCAGTGCAGTTACAATGGGCGTCAATTATCGGCGAATCTGCAGCCGGGTCTTCAATTCCCCACAAAAAGCACAGGTCAATTGTACACACCGGTTTTTAAAATGAGGACGTCAAAGTCAAAACGAGTCAAGAGATGCACAGAAGCGAGATAAAGCAAGTACAACGTACGTGTACGGTGGCATCTTGACTGCCCGGTGGCTCAATTTGTGTGGTTTTCAAGTTATCCGCCATTGCCAGGTTGATTTTTTGTTTTTCTTTTTTGCGATCCCACATTTGTCACGGGCGAGCCTCAGAAATGACGCTGCTAAAGTGGAAAAAGAAAAATAATAAATCGACATACGCTGATGGGACAGGAGAGCCATGCCGATTGGTTTTCAGTTTATTGGATGGCACAAAGTTCATCCAAAAATCCGAAAGAAGCACAAAAAAGGCCGCAACTCTCGCCCAGACGCACTAAGCCACACCCCTTAAATGCACACGCACAACAACGCAGTCATACGTCGTTCTGACATACAGCAATGGCTTTTTTTTTTTTTTAAAGTTTATTTCAAATCAGTAAAAGTGATTTGACGGGCAAGTGCAATGAGTTTGATAATGGAACGAATTACATTTCTAAGTCAAGGTACGATTGTTTCAATGTGGACGAGGGCAAAGTACGACACATACAAGGACGTCAGGTCACATTCTGATGACATTCCGAGACTCCGTTCGCGATCCAAAACTTTGCCGGAGCAAAGCGATTTTTCATCTGAGATGTATGAAATTGGAATTAATCCGTTCCAGCCACAGAAGCAAGTTAAGATCATGTTGTTTTATTCATTAAAAACAAATCCAGTACAATATGTCAGTGATTCCCAAATTTAAAAAAAAAAGGGGGGGGGGTCAAGTTTTTAAAATCACGATATCAGATATCAAATGTGTGCCTTGGGCGGCTTAAAGGAAGTTTACAGTTAAAAAAAACATTTTGTCATGTTGGATGGTGCCAGATATGGCAAATTTGTTCCGAGATCACGCTGCCAACTCATAAGAAGTCTTAAGAACCATGGCAAAATGTGATTTCTTTTTTTTAAATTATGAATTCCCATGTAAGTTTCACAAATTTTTGAACAAAATCTGACAGCACCCCACCTAAAAAAAAAAAAAAAAAAAAAAAGTGTCGTGTTACTGGTTCAAACATTTCATTTTGTTCCGCCTGGCACAACGCGTTGCTGGCTGAGATTGATAAGCAATCACGCACCTTTTGTAGTATCGTGATATACCAAAGGAAGTTTTGTAAATTGACTCTGGATGTCACAAGATGGCGGCAGGATGAAGTTGCGAGATGAAGCTCCTCAAGTGACTTCAACATGCTAGGGCCTTAGCAACAAGATGCCACAAGATGGCAGCAAATCAATACTTTTACATTAGACACTGCTTTGTCCTGAGCGGAAAAATAGAGGCTAGCCCCTCGCCCCCAAATTCGTTACAGGGAATGCTGGAGCGATTAAGTGGGATGGGCTATTTTCCTGCGCCAATGGTGAAATCCTGGAAAACACACTTTGACAGGGAGAAACAACGAAAATCGCACGCCGCGCGTCGCTTGCAAATCACCGTGACGTCGTCCCAGCTTGATGCCGTGTGACACTCGGCGAGCTCCTTCTCGTTTACTCACACCAAAAAGGATTTTCTTTTCGACCTCTCATAGAACGCGATGTCTTTGCTCGGTCAAAAGGAGCCGAACCTCGGGGCGGCCGCCTTGACAGCCTCTTTTTGTTCTGAACGGACCGACGCAAACTAAAGCGCACAAATGCGAAGGCCCTTCTCATGCTCAGCTATTAATTCCTATTTGTAAACAGCAATTCAGTTTGGCTTCCTAAAAACATCAGGAGCAGTTTTCAGTTTCTTCAGAGCCATCACGATCGCTCATTTAGAGCAAAAAAAAAAAAAAAAAAAAAAAAAAAAGATACAGACAAAGCATGCATAACGCACGCAGTTAGCGGTACTTATGTTGCGTGAGGAAAAGGCACAAGTAAGCCTAAAAAAAACAAAAAAACAAAAACAAGCGAGGATTAAAGTTGATTTACACATTCCAAGTGATCAAGTTTAAATAGCTGGGTTTGGACTCCAAATGGTTCATGAACCAGGATCTGGATTCTGATGTATGTCATCAATTCAGAAATTACAGGCAACATTATTATTATTATTATTAGTTTTTTGCTTCCTTTCAAGGTCCTAAATGCACGTCGCGCTCGGCAGGCCGAAGACGTGTCTCCCTCGACGGTGACGTAGGAAACAAAACACTCGACTTTTCAAGTTTTCCCAAAAAGGAAAAAAAAAAAAAAAAAAAAATTCACAAATTGGGGCTGGGGGGACCCCAACATCTTTTGGTGTCCAATGAAAAGTATGTATCTCCAAATGTTGCTCCTTTGTTTTCTTTTGAAATCAACAACAACTTGGACAAAAAGAAGAAACAAAATCAAACTGGTGAAACAAAAAGGCAAATTTTGGGATGATTTGTATGATTTATAAAACAATGTCAGACAAAAAAAACCAACACAAATTTCATTTACAAAAAAAAATTGGAGGTATGTTTTCAATTTGTTATCAAATGAAAAACTGGCACATATTTGAGTTTTGTGAAAAGAAACACAAAAAGCAAAAAAAAACATTTTGGAGATACATTTTTGTTGGAAATGATCAGAAAGAAGAAAAATACAAACAAAACAAAACAAAAAAGTTTGACAATACATATTTTTCATTAGGAATCAAGTTTTGGATAAAGTGAGGAAAAAAGAAAAAAGAAATTTGCAAATGATACAAATATGGATAAAAATGACAAACAGAAGGAAAATCAAACAACAAAATCCAAAATATATAAAATGTGAAAATTAAATAAAAATGTAAGACATTTTTTCATCTTGACATGAAATTTTAGATTGAAAAATAACCGGCCCCTATAAAAAAAAAATCCGTAAAAATTTGTCATTTTTACGATGGAAACAAGCTAATTTCATGAAAAAAAAATTGTCAAAATTAGGTAATTATCTTTTTATTGGCCATGAATTTTGAGTTAAAAGAAAAACATACAAAAACATGAATGTTATAAATTGCAAAATTTGATGTGCAATTCATCATTTTGTGGCTATCGAACCCATCACATGCTGCAAATGTTTTTTTTTTTTGGCCCCCGTTACGTCGAATTCGAATTTTAGCCGCTCGTGTCGCGGATGCGCCTTTCCCTGATCTGATCTGCACGACACGTTTTCCCTTTTTATTTGCACCATATGGCTACACACCAACGCACGCAAACGCACACACACGCGCATACACAATCACAGAGCGTAAGCAAGCAGACGACGAGCTCGCAGGCGTTGATTGGCTCCCGATTGGCCGTCGGCCATTTCACTTTGTTCTTTCATTTTGCCTGAATATTTCAGCGTCGTCAGCCGAGCACATCTGATGAATTTTGTACGCTCGCTATCTTATCAGGTGCAAAGTTTGTCGAACGCCGACGCCTATCGTTCCGCGTCACGCGCGGTCGCCTTCCGAGCGAGGGGCTCGGCCGGCCGTCTTGGCCCGTCCGTGGCGTTCCCCGCGGAAGCGGCCGAGGCTAAACCGAGGCCGCTTGTCGTTTGAATTTTTGATTGCAGCCATCTGCGATGTCGTCGTCGTCGTTTGTTCCTGACGGGAGCGAGAGAATCACCCACATGGGCTAGCACCCACCCCACCCCCCCCAGCCACCCCCACCACACCTCTCCCCATTCCGCACCCACACCGCCCCTGGGGGCGTAGTTGTGTTTTTCTTTTTTCTTTTTTTTTTTTTTTTTTTTAGCTGGTAAAATGCAAACAAAGACAAGGAGGGGATGGGGGGGGGGCATGAACGTTTTACGAAAACGGCCCTATTCTCTAAATTCCACTGACAGACAAAAAGCAAAAGAAGCTGACAAATGTGACAAAGTGAAAAGGATTCAAGTTTTGAATAAAAAGAAAAAAAAACTCTAAATGTAAGATCACAAAAAGAGTAGCACACGAGAAAATTCAAGTTTCGGAGGTAATAAAGAAAACATCGACGCGTGGACACAAACACACAAGGTACACAGACAATAAAAAAAAAAAAATCACAAAGATAAAAGTGCAGACACAATCATAACTTCAAAAAAAAGCAAAAAAGGTGCCAAATTTTGACAAAATATTTTCCCCCCACTGTGCATACATTTTTAATCAAGAATATCAAACTACACAAAACAAAAATTGAAGACGAGCTAAACTGACGCTTTGTGTTTTTCATTGCATATCATTTTTTTTTTTTTAATCAACTCTGGGGTGCAACTTTTCCCCTCGCTTTTGTTTTTTTTTTTAGCTTGGAAAATGCAAAGAGAAACAAGCAGAGGTTATGCACGTGTTGTGCAAAAAATTCCCTTTGCTTTAAATTCCGCAGACAGCCCTCGCCACGAATTTTTGCCCCCCTCCCAGCCAGGCGGCGTTTATATCAGCACGGCCGCCATCATTAGGCTTTTTATGGGATTTATTAAAGGCCACGGATGTAAGCTGGCAAAACACCCCCTCCGGCGCGCTTTGAAGAACCTCCGCCAGTGCACAAATTACGCTAATGTAACAAAGCCACAGCCTAAACGAGGTTAAGAATCGAAAATATGAGTCCTATTAAACATATATCAGAAAAAGGCAATTATTAGCTAATGGTGGAGATTTGCCTTTGCAGGCTGCAGAAAGCACAGATGTAACTTCCATGTGTGATAAGTGATTATTATCATCTTACTGCTGTCTATTGCATTTTTTTTTCTTTTCTAAAGCGAACGATGACGGCATTCCTGTTAAAATAAAATTAAAAAAAAATGCAACAAATAACCACAGCCGGATTATTTTGAACTCCCTGTTACGCAACAAAATCTGTTTTGCCAATAGAAAATACAAATGCAGAAACTGGTTGAAACAAAAAACAAAAGTTGTTCCTGTTTAATTAAAACCACATACCTACAAGTTGTGAATTTTTTTTTTTTTTGTCTTTGTCTCAATGTCCTCAATATCATTTGGAGATATTCGGAAAACTGCAGGAAAATGACTGATAAGCACAAATCTAAAAATATTGCACTTCACTTCTTTCCTACGAGTTTTGGATGAAAAGACAAACGCAAACGTATTCCCATAATGCTGCAAGGCCAACAGGACATGGTGGAGAGGTGGGGGCTGGGAGGGGGGGGGCATGAATCACAGGCAAAGGCACGAATGGAAATAGTGGCGAGCCAAACTCGAAGCTGGAGGGGCAGTCGTGACAGAGGTGGCAGATGGGGGGCGCTCTCGGGCTGCCTGACTCCCTCCTGTGTGTGTGTGTGTGTGTGTGTGTTAGTGAGAGCGGGCCAAGCAGCTTGAGTTTCACGACTCGACCGCGTGTTTGACAGGCTCTCTCTCGCCGCGACGCACTTTAGCAAGTTTCCATTTTTAAACCCTTTTTTGTGTGTGTGTGTGTGTGTGCGTGTGCCATTAGCGAACATTCCTAACGCAGGTGGGAGGGGTTGCAAGTCCGAATGAGACGCCCAAATCACGCTAATCGCTAATTTGCCGCACTGGGCCACGTGTGCGTACCTAAGTGTATCTTTCGGGTCTCTGTATTTTACTTGAGTACGGTGGCGCCTTGAGATACGAAACTCACGATGAAAAAAGCAATAACAACAGATATTAGAACAAGATACCGCTGCAACACATGCAGACAGAGAATATGACAAGGCACACAGATATATAGAGAGATATATTCTTTATCCTCTGCAAGAAACGATTATTACTGCGGCATTTACTTACAGTCGTTGTCTTCTTCGTTTGTGTCTGCATGACTTTACAATACTGCCCCCGGTGGCCAGGTAGCAGACACCTGAGGAGCCACATGATGCGCAAAGTCAATTTTGTTTTTAGCCGAATTTTAGCCAAAATTTACTGGATCTTCATAAAGCTCAGCCTAGAACAAAAAAAGCAAAAGTTATTGAATTCATGAGAGGAATCACAAAGCTTCACGTGGAAATATGACGAACATTTTACAGTCAATAAAAGATAAAACAGACAACGCAAAATTTTTTTTAGTCATCAGTGGGCAAATGTTTTGTGTTTAAGGGACAGATTTGATTTTTAAACTGAAAAATTTTTAATGATAAAGTCACATGTCATCTTAAAACTGTTATTTGTAATTTACTTCGTTATAATCATTCAACCATAACTTTGGTGTTTTATTATTTGTCTTCAAAATGATTATTTTCTCAACTATTCCTCTGTTCATTTGAAATGAACCAATTATGTCGTAAAAACATTTTAAATAAGTGAAATTGTTTTTTTAAAATATTTTTATTTCACCATTTAAAATAAAGGTCAAATGTATACGTAAAATGTTTTATTTTTGTTTATTTATTTACAATTCATCTCCCCCATTACCTAATGAGATAAATTTAAGGAAATGGAAGAAAGACTAAACAAACGTTGACCAATTTTCGGATGAAAAGGCTCCATCAATGTTGAAAAACAAATTTGGAAAATCATGCAAATTAAAAATTCCAGGACTCGGGTCATATGTGGGTCACGGGTCGTACTTTTTCTACCAAATCAAGTCTCCGGACGGTCCCCCCCTCCCCCCACCCCACCCCGACGCCATCTCGCCATCTCCGCCGCAAATAGGAACGCGCCATGTTGTTAGCTCGGAGATTTGCCTCTAATATATGTCGCGCGTGCACGCGCGCCTTTCCCGATGAATTCCGGCCACAAGCTGTGTGATCCGCAGGTAAATATGCGTTTGTGTTCCTTCGCCGCCACCAAAGATGATGAGATGGAAATGATCTGGCGCCACGCCAGCCTTCCATGTCGGGAGTAGGCGAATGCGGGGGGGGGGGGGGGGGTGAGAGTGCTTCTATTTATATATTTATTTATTTCAAGGGAGGGGGGGGGCAGCAAAGCAAAAACATTTGGGGAAAAAAAATTGGGGGATGGAAAAGCAGTGCGCGACGGGAAGTTTGGAGGAGAAACGGCGCGCTGACAGTTTGAGACGGGAGATAAGGGACTTTCGGATCTCTGCGCTGATAACACGCACACACACACACACACATATGCACACATGCACAGTCGTTATCATTGCCTTAGCAATTATTAGGGGTGTCATGTTTGGAGAGAAAGGAGAGAGGGTGTGAGAGAGAGAGAGAGAGAGAGAGAGAGAGAGAGAGAGAGAGAGAGAAAGGTGGGGGCTGGGAGGCCCGCCGTGCAGCTCTCCTAGGTATCGGCACCTCTCCCTGGGTACAACACCCCCCCCCCCCAAAAAAAAAAAAAAAAAAACCCATCCCACCCGGAGCCTCCTCCGAGCTTCCGGCTCGGGGAAAAGGACACTTTTTCGAGGTCGTCCATTAGGGATTTGCGTTAAGCTGGGGGGACTAAGTCGACGCCATGGGGGGTGTGTGCGCGTGAGCGTTATTAATGACCGTGTCAGATGTGTGAAGAATGAGATTTACTCTGCTAACAGGACCTGTATAGATTTTACGTCTGCAGAGAATACACAGTTTGACTCACCTGCAAACGCTCGCATGCAGGATCTCGTGTGTGTGTGTGTGTGTGTGTGAGACAACGCTGCACAAAAAAAAAAAAAAAAAAAAAAAAAAAAAAAATAAGCGAAGGCCGCCAGCGGAAACCCAGCATGCACCGTGAGATGAAGAGCTTCCTGGCCACACAACACACCGCCGTACATGCTCGGCAAGTGCCACCCACGCCGATGCGCGGGCAGATAAGCCCGGCGAGCAGGTGTTCTACCAAGTCGGCGCTCGCGAGGGGCGACGGCGATGTCGTGCGGTGGCGACAGGGTGCTCTTATCGGGTAATCTCGTCACCCCAATTTTTGCCGCCCGTGTGTGTGTGCGTGCGTGCGTGCGTGTGTTTGTGAGTGAGACAAAAATACAATAACTGCTACCGTACCGCCACTTTTGACTTTTGATATTAAATAAATTGTCTGTTGTGACACGCAGTAGATATAATTCCTCAAGTTTCAAGACTCCAAAAAGTCAAATCGCATCAAGATGAAATCATAAAAATCAAGCCAAACTGTTTTTGACATTTGTCTGCCAAGATTTGCCTTCTTCCCAAGCAGATTTTGTTTAATTACATTTTATAATTTGAAAATCTTAATACGGTATTATGACAATCACTCGTTTTGGGACATTGTGAGGCCTGTATGTTTATTTGTCATATGAAATTGTACAGTCACGTTTTTTTGGGGATTAAAAATAAGTAATATATATTTTGCTCAGTTTTTAAAGTCAATTTTTGCCAGAGGTATGAGATAAATACTTAAGAAGTATTTATATGTATTCTTCTTTTACTTTTCTTCCCTATAGCCAGAAACAGACGTGATCTCCAAACTTTGCCAAAATTGGCTTGTTACTTTTTTCATCCTCCATAAATTACAATGCGGGGGGGGGGGGGGGGGAGGGAATATGCAATTAAGATCTTGAATCAGATTTCAGGGTTTTATAAAATGGGGACGTAAAAACAGGAACAGCAGCGACATGGAGTATTAACAACGACGACGAGGGATCCAGAGACGCTAAATATTTCCCATAAATGAGTGATTTTTGTCGACGACAAGAATGTTTTGTGGCGACATTTATTTTTTCTTGGTGTGCGCGCTTGAGTTAAAAAAGGGAAAATATTTTTTCCTGTGCAGACAAGCTAGTACAATTGGGCCAAGCTATCAAAAAAAAGACATTGATAAAAAGAAATTGATGTGTGAGAAAACATTTCAGTCTCGACTTTTACACTTAAAGTACAGGAGAAGAATCAATACCGCTACTTTCGCAAGTTGTTTTTTTTTTTTTAACAAGTCTATGCGCAGCGAACACCAGCATACATTCGCGGTTCAGCATTTGCAATTTTCGCTTTTTGAGCTGAGGATGATAAAAATGTTTTCTCGGTTTCGCTTTGTGGCAGGAAAGTGAGGTGAGGCGTTCCATTTGGTGCTTTGCCGCCATCTTGTGGCATCTCTAGGCAACTATGACTAATTCCTTGCAGATTCTCGCTCTTTGCCGCAGGGCTCCGCCCCAATCAATATCGGTTGTTGCTTTCTATCTGAAAACAGAACGCGAGGGCTTTTGCTACCTTTGGCATTCGCCGTGTTCACGTGCTCGTCTCCCAGCTTGAAAAATAACCTCGGCGTCGTCTTCCTTCCCCCGCAGCCGACGCCAATGACGCGGCAGCGAGATCCCCGTCGCCGGCCCCCGCCGCCGCTCTCCGGGGCCCCGAGGAGCACGACCTGCTGACGTGCGGCCAGTGCCAGACCAACTTCCCGCTGGGGGACATCCTGGTCTTCATCGAGCACAAGCGCCGCTTGTGCCGCGGCCCCTCGCAGGGGGCGCCGGCCTCGTTCTCTGTCAAGCCCGGGGAGGCGGGCGGCACCGCCAGCATCCCCATCTCCCCCCGGGGCCACGCCCTGGAGGTGGGGAGGGGCCCCCCCATGCTGCCCGTGGAGGTGGGCGTGCAGGTGACGCCCGGCAGGGACGAGGACGCCCACAGGAGGTTGACTCCGGCCAAAGGGATCTGCCCCAAACAGGAGAAAGGAGGTAAGATGACGAACATCTTTTTTTGTTGTTGTTGTTGTTGTTAGTGGGGGCAATTTTCATTTTCAAGACGTTTTGACTGCTGCACATCAGAAAACACATGCATGAGCGCCTGTCACCATAACACTTTTCCATCTTAGTGCGGAACCGTCCTTAATCACGCTCACACGTTTTAAAATTTTTGATCGCTGCACGTCAGAGTTGAGCACCTTTTCACCCCATGCGCGTTTTCTTTCCGTGATTCCGCGTCATAACCGCTGCTTGCGAAGACATTTTTGCCGCTTTTCGGTGGAGTGTGTTGCGTGTGTGATACATGCGAAAACGCGCAACTGTCTCTCTACGCTCGTATGACACAGGCCTTGAGGTGATCATTAATAATTTGAGGGGCATTTTAGCTTGTCGAAATCAGCAAAGCGCTAGGAGAGCTCCCCGTTACTTGCACAGATGCGTGCACGCACACCCATTTGCATTTTGGGTGCCGCAAACGTTGACATCACACCGCTGTAACGAGGACATTTTTTTTGTGTGTGTGTGTTTGCGGGGACCATCTGGACTGGTGCACATCCAAAAACTATTGTGATGAACTTCTTTTTCTTTTTAAAATGTGTGCGCATGTCACCTGTCTGTGAAAGATAACTGCGTTTAAAAGAATCCTTGTTATTTTGACTGTGGCCTTCAGGAAGGATTAATGTAGCCGCAGATGATTTCATTAGCCAAACTCGAGTGTGTGCGGGTGTGTGTAGGGTTAGACGCACACACACACACACACGCACGCACTGGCCTGCGGGAGGTCTTGAGCTGAAACCAATCGTAAAGGGTGAGGAAGGAGGAGATGAGTAGGACATTCCCTCCCTCCCACGCTTCCCATATGCACTTTAAAATAATCATTATTTAATACGAACTGTTTACGAGGTAAAAATTCTTCTCTGCGCGTGCCGAGGAGAAGGGGATTAATAATCTGCTCTCGGCACGGGCGAGTTTCCGGGGGTACACAGTCGAGTCGGTGACGGCCGTCAGGGTGGGGATTACTGCGACGGGAGGTTCAATAATTTACAATTTCCACGTCGGAAACAATTAGCACGGACGGGATGTCGCACGCGTTTCAGAAAGAGGACGTTAAAAATGTGCTCTCATTAAACTTGTCACGCGGGGCCGTCATTTGGAATGTTTACCACAAATGGCAGCACACGAGAGATTTCATTCTGTTATGGTGGCAAATGTGTGTTATCGTGAATCCCTTTTCTTTCATTTCTTCAATCGATATACTCTTTTTCATTCGAATAAATGAATAATTTTTGGGGGATATAGCTTCCTTTCAAATTGAATCGTGATTTAATTGACTCAAATGACAAAATACATTGTTTCAATTTTTTTTTCATTTTAATTCCTCCTGTATGAAACTTCAAAATCAAAAAGCAAGTCAAACTGATACCTAAAATATGATCTAAAAATTCACAACGCATCATACACGTTTAGAGGTCACGAAAGATCATGAAAAAATAAACAGTGTCCGCTATTGTCAGCATTTTTAGCTTTTTTTTTTGCAATTTTTCATTTTGCAAAAAAAAAAAAACGTCACTGTACGTGAGATTCATTTTTCTTCAGGTTCGCATGGCGGCTTCCTGCGAAAGATGGCTAACACATTTTTAGACATCGCTTCCGCGTGCATCTGTGTGTGTTTGTGTGACAAACTCTTTTTGTATTTTTATTATTTATTGTGGCATGTGACAGCTCCACAATGGACGTCACTCGTCACGTCGAACAAAAAAAAAAAAAAAAAACTCGCTGAAATCGTTTAATGGGGAATCTTTTTAGCCCTGCCATTAATTCATAAATTTAAAAAACACAGGCTCGTAATATTTAGAAACAGAAATCAGTGTGAGGCAAACTGAAATGACAACAACACACGCTGTTCAATGAACACCTCTGCACCACCGTCAGTCAAAAATGATAATTACTGTCAATATTTTTGTAAAAATGATCATTAATATCGATATTTTTGTATTGGACGTTTTTGATTGTGTACCTATTGAAGTGGCTGGTCAGTCTGTATTTTTACTTCTGTTCACGTTCAACATATTTGTCTCTCAACAACTTTTGTTACACTCGAAGCGTAGCGTTAAACGTGAAGTGACGCCTAACATGCCTTTTGTTTGTGATTATGTTTTTAAAAAGAAAAAAAAAAAACAGCAACCAGGAACATGTTTGTGGAGGAGTGTAAAATTATTCATTAAATTGGCGGAAACTTTTAAGATTCAACTGAAAGTGAAGTATAGGAGCAATTCCTATACAAATAGAAATGATATATTTTTAAATTTTCTGGGGACTTGGGCAAGGGTGCGACAACTCTTATGGGTGTGTGAAATCTCCAACGAGTACTTCTGCATCTGCATGAAACTTTTCTTCGAGCGTTTGTGCTGCGATAGGCGGCGTGTTGACTCTGTGGGGGGTGGACTGAAAAATCCGGGGAGGACCCCCGTTATATCCCCAAGAAACTCCAAATTCTGTCTTAAATGTTTCGAGAGCATCTGAAGTGGAGTTTAAACGGTTTGGCAAAGAACGCTTGAAAAATTCTGGCACTGCATTCAACTTTTTTGGAGGGTGGTTACTGGGTTTACGGGCAAGGTGCGCCAACTCTGTGGGGATGTGACGGGGGGGGGGGGAGTCTTAAAAGGAAGTAAAATTCTCAATCTGCACTAGTTCACCGTGAACTGCTTGTCACTGCCCTGGATCCCTGAGAAAATCTGCATTTAGGGGACTTTGTGGAGGAAGCGGGGGGTGCGCCGACTCCATCGCGATGCAGAAGAGCGCCTGAGGCCCAACGCATTTCGGAAGACGCCTTCAAGGCCCCCCACCGTCAGGTCCCGAAGAAATTCTCGACCTGGATTAAAACTTTGTTTTTCGAGGGTGTTCCTGATTAAGACGGAGGTGCACCAACTCTGCCGGGATGTTGAAGGCGGTCCGCGGCGGGAAGTTGTAAAGAACTTGCGATCAAAAAGTTTGGCAAAGGGTGGCTTCGATCCCTTAAACTTCTCGATTGGCCTAAAAATGATTTTTTTTCTTTCTTTCCTGCTTGGTGTGAGGCGGCGGGCCAACAATGGCGCCAATTGAGAACTGATTGTTATTGACAAACATTTAACAAACTATACAGTTTGGCTGCGAGTAATGATTCTTATAATAATTCATTAATCTGTCAATTTTTTTTGATTAGTTGATGATTTGGATAAATTTATTCAAAAACTGATCAACTCATCAAATTGACGGTTCAGTGTATGCACAAACATAAATTGATCATAAATTCATACATATATCATATTAAATTGTAAATAAATAATAATAATAAATTGTATATAAAATATAATATAATAATAAAATTAATACAATCATAAATATGTTTTTTTCTGTAAGAGCCGAAAAAAAAAAAGATAATTGGTTTGCTTGCAAAACGAACTACAGAAATCAGACAAGATTTACTGTTGAGAGGCTGGCATAAAAGGATATACACAATTTTATTTTAACCAAGGTCCCAAACGATGAATCAATATTCAAATGTTAACGATGAATTTCATCGATGAGTTTTCGATCAATCGTCGCGCCTCTACTGTATGTTGTATTATATTTCTGTAGTGACCCAATACTTTACGGTGCATCTGGACAATGCTGAATAAAACGTTACAAACTTTACAAACGATAACGAGATGAACGAGCTCGCCCTTATTTGTTGTTTGTACGAAAACTGAAAAGATGGATGGAAAGTAGGGGAAAAACTCTGGGAACAGAGGTTAAAAAAAACCGTGGGTGGTGGTATGGGTGGTGAGCAGTGAGTAAAGAAGCCAATTAACTACCAACCGGGGAACTCCACTTCACAGTTGCGGCTGTTAAAAGATTGAAGTCGAATGTTCGCGTCTCACGCCACAAACTCGGCCGGTCTGTTGAGCTTTGCAGCGTGCGCGGCAAACGCGCGCTGACCCTTGGCCTTCGCAGTTTGTTTTTTTTTTACCTGATTTTACTACATCCTGTCTGGTCTTTTTGTCTGGTGCGGGATGGCGCTGCTATGATAATATTACACACGCGCGTGTGTTTGTAAAGAATGAAGCATGTCAGGATGTTACCAGAGCTAAGACGAGGCTGGCCCGGCTTTGAACCTCCTCCCAGGACGGCCGCCGGCGCTCCCCCACGGAACACTTTTGAGGCGCGCCATGACAACGTGACAAGCTCGCGCGCGTGCGCGCACACACACACCACACACACACCACACACACACACACACACACACACACACACACACAAGAGCACACACACACAAGCACACACACACACACGTAGTGTAAAAAAGATCAGAAGGTGAATATTTCATAAAGACGCGGCGGTGACAGCGACATCCGCAAACATCTCTCCTTCCGCCTTTTCGTCCACTTGCCGTCGGCGGGCTGTCAACTTTTTTTTGATTTTGAAAGGAGGCGGGACGGCAGTGGGGAGGGATGGTGAGGCGACCCAATTATGTTAGTCCCATCTGCGCTACTGTTGTATCAATAACAATTAGTCTTGGAAATGACTAATAAACCCATCACTGTGCATACGATGCATTTGATTAATTATTTTCAATTAAAGTTTCACAAATTTACTCTTGAATTATTGTTCTCACTCCAGCTGTCACAAAACTTTCATATAACATCACCTTCAGGAAAGTGAAAAAAAGACTCTCGCTTGGACCGTTGCCCAAATAAGAGGCCGCGTGTGCTTGCCACTCCCTCCAAACCCTAAACTGTCATCCAAACTATATCATGGCTAACATACGTTGATTCGCTTACTGCTAATGTTTAATGCAAAATGCCATAGGTGAGCGAACGAGAATTAGCACAGCGATTACAGCAATTCTGAAACTTCAAATAAATGCTAACACACGCACACGCAGCAATCCATACAAACAAGAAAAGAAAAACAATACTCAGTTCTTATTTGAGCACAAAGTAGTCTCAACATCATGAATGGGAAAACTGAAAAGTTGTAACATGGATAAAAAAAAAGCTGCAAAGACACGAAAAAAAGGTCAATGAGAAAAAAAAATTGTAAAATGACCCCCTTACTTATTATATATGCGTATACGTAGACGTAAGTATGAATCGTATGTTTTTATCTACAATTGCATGTGCACACGTTTGTGCAATGTCAATGCTCCTTCAAAAATGTATTTAAAAAAAATTGATTTTAGACACTGGCGCAGCGCCTCCACTGGGTCTTGAAAGCAAACCGCCACAGACCTCATGTTGGCTGCCTGCTGTTCCACCAGCAGCCTGTTGGTGGCCTCGGGGTTTATGGAACTGGGGTCAGATTTCCCAGAGGAGAGAGAGGAGAAGAAGAGCCAACCGAGCGCGCGCTCGCTTCCCATCGGCATCAAGGAGGTCCACGGCTTGATTCGCCCTCGTGGTGTAGCCTAATATGTGCTAAGTTGTTGGCAGATGAGAAAGCGGAACGTGGTTGAGGTCTCGACTGAGCGTTGCTGAGGTTTTTCGGGCTGCTAAAATTGGAATCCCGGAATCCGCGCCCAAGCATGGTCTTTGAATGTAAACAATCCCGAGTTTGTCTGCTGGTGAGGAACCTCATATTCCTTCTGACCAGTGGAAGGTTCCAATCTCTTGTCCCAGTCAGTCCTTTGGCCCACTTTACTTCTCATCCTTCTACATTACTGTACTACGAGATGTGAAAGCAAAGTATCAATATTTGAGCAACATATTTGCTCCAAAGTCTTAAATGACTGTACTATCCGACATGATGGGCAAGTATCAACTTTTAATCCAGTGTTACATGATTGTCGTATAAGATGTGATTGGATCAACAGTCCTAAATTACTGTACCATGAGACCCTATATATGAGAATGAACATTTTATTAAATCTGCTAAATGACTATAAAGTGTCACTACACTGTATGATGAAAATACTTGGTCCTAAGTGCCGACATACTGTACAACGAGATGTGCTATCACAGTATCAATATTTGATCAACAGTGCAACCTGAGTGCGCTAAGACCTACGATAAAGTACTTTATCAATATTTGATTGAAATATTCTCCACCAGGAGTTATAATATCACAATCTATATTTGATCAAAAGTTCAAAATTACAGTACAATGAGATCTGATATCACATCATAGATAAGGGTCCCTAATTGATATTTTTTGCGTGTTCAAGTGAGCCAAAGTAAAAATGACTTTCGGCCGAAGAGGTCAAATGTTGGATGCGATTGACCTTCGCCCCTTCGCCCCCTTTCCTTCTTTCTTTTTTTTTTTTTTTTTGTGTGTGTGCCCCACCACCCAGTGCTCTTTTAATCACCTGGCTTGCTCTCATTTGCATATTAAATAGGCTTTAATCATGAAAAGCAATCAGGCTTTTTGCATATTCATACCTTCCCCTGCGCGCCCGCTTCCTCGTCTCGCTCCACCGCCGAGCGGCCCCGCAATCAGAAGGCGGGCGGCGTCCCTTCCAAATAACTTCACATGCTACTTATGTATTATCTCGATGAGCGAGAGAACGAGGGGAAGCGGGGGGGGGGGGGGTTAGATAAAAAAAAAAGAAAAGAAAAGATGGCGAGACTGATCCCTGATTTCAGCGGCGAATATTTGTACAGAGGCTCAAGGAAAAAAACCATTTGCATAATGACTTTGTAGTTTTGCATTAATCACATTTGCATATGAAAATGCGTTAATTACTCCTGATGATTTTTTCCCCCGCTCCCTCCGCCCCTTCCCCCTGAAAAAAAAAAAAAAAAAAATGAAAAAAAATTCATTTTGATGTCCAAGCTCATGGGTTGTGATTAGGGGTGAACACGGTGCCACTTGTGTGTTTGCGTGCGCGTGTTTACCGAATCGAGTGTTTTGAAAGCAAGCCAGCGCATCCATCTTACGTCTGCTGCGAGGCATGTGTGTGTCTATTTTGGTTTTCTCTCTCCGAGTGTGTGTGTCTCAGTCAGTGGGGAGCGTGGCGAGTACGCTGCTCCCATTTTAAGCATTTTTTTTTTTTTTTCCCCCACAAGTAACACCAACTTGTTTATGATTCCGACCTCCCTCTAATGCCTTTTTTGTAGCTACAAATGTGGAGGACTTCGTGTGTGTGCGCGCGTGTGTGTGTGTCCTGTGCTGTCAAGCGGCAGATTAAATAGGAAAAACATGTTCAATCGGAATGCATGCATTACATATGGGGCGCGTGCGTGTTTTCGGGGATGTTTTGACCTCCTTGAGGACGACGTGGCGCACGCGTAAACAGGAAGCAAAACACCAATAAGGCCGCACGCGCGCCGGCTCGGACGACAACATGGGAATCGTGTCAAAGTTGGCCTGGATATCGTTTTTGAGGTTTAATTTAAAAGGGCCGGCGATCGGGAGCGACGAGGACGTATTAGGGCCACGCATAAATAACTGTACAAGAATATGGTTGCGTGTCTGCACATGTGCATACATACGCACACGTATACACATAACTGAAAAAAATATAGTAAAAAACAAACATTAAACTCAGTGATTAGAAAATTTCATAATATTACGTAAATAAAGTACAGCGTACCCACACTATTCCATAAAATATTGATCGATACTCCCTTGGAGTTGCCATGAAAATAAAAAATAATTGCAAAAAAAAAAATATGCAGGGGTTTTCGTGAATGACCTAATGTTGTGAAAAACAAAATCCAAATGTTGGGTGACGTTTACAAGTTGTCGTAACATGAGACGAAAATTTTATTTTATGTACAAAAAAAAAAAAAAAAAAAAAGAAGCCATAATATTTAGTGTGTCAATTTAGGAGCGTGGTAATCAGTAAACACTGGCTGCACACAAAGTTTAGAATTTAATTAAATTTGGGGAGAATTTTCTCAGAAAAAAAGTTTCATTTTCCAAAAGTAAAGTTGTAATTTTATGAGATTCTTTTTTTTTTTTTAAATAATGTAATTTTAGGAGAACTTTACTGGGCGAAGTTGAAGTATTACTAATTCAAGTTTGCAATCATCATCTCATCGCCTGCGTTGGAGCGTGTGAAGCCCCAAAATGGCAGCGAGACCCCAGCAAGGTCATGTTGGTCCACGCGGCTCTGCAATGTGAAAACCCGCCCCCCCACCCCTTCCATTATCGGACCAGGGACCCACTAGTTACAAGCGAAAATCCGCCATCTTAGACACACCACATAAAAACACGTTCAAATAGTTCTACCCCAATTTGAGCTCATGTGTGCATTAAACGTATTAACACACTTTTTAAGCACCTGTTTTGTCTCATTGTCCCGAAAAGGGAGATTATTGTATCGCATCATTTTGAAGAAACTGGGGAAAAAAAGGACTCCCTCGCTTGCACAGTTCTGCAAATGATTTCAAGCTGTTCATCATTCACTGCCTGTTAACGTTTACTGTAAACCTGACAAACCGAACAAACGAGAACTGACCATTTTAAAACATCAAAAGTAAGTCCACTAGTAAAATTGAAATGAGCGTTGATGTTACAGTAATCATAAGCCCTAAAAAAAGTGCTTCTTTAGCAAACACAAAACGAAAAAAAGACTCAAATATTGGATATTTAAACAAAAACGTTCTATGCAAGCATGTCATTTCACTAGCTTGATGCTAACATATAATGCGAAACACCATAGACGGGTTCATGGAAATTAGCATCTAGTCTACGTCAGGGTTGAGCAGCAACCCATACAAACGGACCATGCACATCTCCTCCCGACGTGTTGTGGCAAAGCGCGGTACTGCACAGTATACCCATTAAAAAAAAGCAAAAATCAGCGATACAACAGTGGCGCAAACAATGAACCGCGATATAAACGCTACATTAACGCATTGTGGAAAAATGCGCGCTGGAATACGCTGACAAGACCAACACGCACAAGTTGAGGAGTCCCACATGAAGGCATCAAACGCAGCACAAGCAGCTTTATGGCACTCATATGGCAGCAGATTTGATATTTTCCTACAACAGCGGGGAAATAAAAGTGGCCACTAATTTGGAGTGTGAGCGCCACCGCTAACTTGCAGCATGTGCTGCGCGCTCCAGATGTGTGCGTGCGCGCTCTGCCCCCCCCCCCCCCTCCCACAAAAAAAAGAGCCATTAGGAGAGGCTCACCCTGCATTCCGGCCTGTCCCAATCCACCACCTCCACCACCCTCACCCCCAAGGCCCTGCACTTATTTCTCTCCCCGTACAGTTACTGCACTCAACACAAACATGGCGGTGCCGCAGCCGCGCCACCATGTGCCAACGTGTTTAGATTTTAATGAAGCTTACGAGATCTCTGTTCGGCATTATGGCAATAAAGTCACCCCCCCCCCCCCCGCCCATATATATATTTTTTGTTGTTTTGACCACACTTAAGTGAAGCAAAGCAGCTGAATTTTACATGCAGCAATACAAGCACACAATAACAAAAAAGCTAAAGTTGAAATTAACGTAAAAGTTAAAGTGAAATAGGAGAGTATTTCAAGCAAATTAAGTCATTTGACCCTGGACTGAAGAACGGTTACAGGAAAAAAAAAAAATTATGAAAAAGGTATTCAAATTTTTCTGAGAATTTTACAAGCAAAATCTTGCAATTGTATGATAATGAAGTGGTGATATTATGGACAGGTTTTTTTTTTCCCAAGTGCTGAAAAATGTAAAGCAATTTTGCCTTTTAGTCACAATTTTAATATAAGTACAACTGAAACGTGTAATCTGTAATTTTCCATTAAAAGTTTACCGGACTGAAGTCGTAACATTGCAAAAAACTATTTTAGAAATAAAAATATTTTCATTATAAAAAAAAATCTAATTAAGAACTTTTCAAGAAGAAAAAAGGTAAAATTTTTATGAGAAAAAACAAAATCACAAATTCAGAAGACTTTTTCAAGATAAAGCTGAACTATTACAAGTTTCAATTTATAAGAATAGTCATTTAGAAAGTCACAATTTTACCAACTGAAATGCCAAGGCTGCAATTTTATACAGTAACTATTTTTTTACAAACAAAATTTTGAAATTCCAAGAAATCCAAATTTTTGAAGATGACTACTTGACAATTTATTTTTAATCAAGCAAAAAAAAAGTGACAATTTGTAATTTTACAAGTCAAGAGAAAAACAAAGTAGTATGCTGAGATTAAAATCACTATTTATGAAAATTTTCATCAACAAGTAAGAAATTGATTTTGAAAGAGTTATGTTTTTAATTATGGCATTCTATAGAAATGCAAGATTTATGAGAAAAGAAGCTGTAATATTTTGTCAAAAGAGGATTTTAAGAACATAAAAAGATCCTTTTTATAAAATGAAATTTATTTTATTTATTTTATATTTAGGGGAAAAAAAAAAAAGACAAATTTTACAAATAATCCAGTAGGTGCGCTCGGCTTTGCCTTCATCCCTAAAATGTGACAATATTCAAAATATTCCATAAGATGTCGTGAAGTGAGAGCATTTTACCATTGGTAGGGTATTCGATTGAATATGAATATCTTCTTTTAGCACCCGCAAGCGTCAGCTTGTTTCATATATGCCGTGATTACGATCCGACGAGTCCGAAGAGGTGGCGCTGTTGCAGAGTCGCACTCATCCCCCCTTTTTTTTCCCCGCCATTAGCATCCGCAAAGAGAAGCAAGCGACTTGGCTTGTTAGCGCCTCGGACCGCCTCCTCCTCTTATCGCATTAGCGGGCCGCTCGGTGGCTGCGTTTATTTGGCGTTTTTGCCGCCGCCAAGATGCTGAGAGCTTTTCATGCTGCACTTATGCGCCCCCCCCCCCTTCCTCCATTCGCCCCCCCACAACTTCCCTCACTGCATCCACTTACTTGTCTTGTGCAATTACGGTGATGCAAAAACGCACGATGGTGGTACATGTGCAAACATCAGAGTGGGGAAAATCCTCGTTCTGATATTCGGCTCCCAGTTTATCCGAAACGCAGCGTGCGGTAATGAAAAAGCAAGGTGGTAAAAGGCAAAGTCGGGTAAAAGCAATGCGACGCACCGCAGAGAAGGCGACGTGAACTCTGCGGCATATTTAACAATGCAGCTGGAATATTGCTTTTTTTTTTTTTTGTCGTCGCTAACGGCTATCAGTTGAAACCTGTTCGAATGTAGTGGTTAAAACATGGCCATTCCCTATCATGCACTCGGGTTTGTGCACACGCAGATGCCTCCAATGTGTAGTAGAAGAAGAAGAATGTACCTTTTGCGCGCAAAGAAGAAGAAGAATCAACCTCAACTGTGCACAGAAGAAGACAAAAGCTACCTTGAGCATGCGTCGAAGAAGACGAAGATACTTTTCGGTGCGCTCGTGGCAAGCATGACGCACTGATGCAAAATAAACATTTTTAATTCATCTCGAGATGAAAATGACATTGACAGCGACTGAGATTGAAATGATGGTTGACGGAGACTTTCTGAGACTCTTCGATTCTGACACTGAAGACGACGACTTTAGTGGTTTGAGTGAACAGGAGGAGGGGGAATTGAAAAAAAAAAAAGACTTTTCTGTTATATTTCAGACGTTACGTTTACTGTTTGGAATCAAGGAATGGAAATAAACATTTGAAAATTATTTCACAACGTATTGGTACATCCGGTGTATATCCACGACGTATGGTCCGGCGTGTCTAGTGTACAGAAGAAGAAATAAAAAGCCGCACAGAACGGGCACGGCTTATTAATCTGTGCCCGTTCAAAGTGGTGAAAAAAAATACATATATACTGTATATACTGTATATCTCTTTCCACGCTGCGTGTGTATCTGCTCAACGTCCCAACTGTCAATCAAATAGCATTGCGACAACCTGCTGGAAAAAGGGACGCTACTTCATCTAGTATGTAAAAATACGGTGGCTGGAATGTACCAAACTGGCCGGTCGTGGGTCTCTTCCACGTCGCAACAACGAGGCACTCTAAAGCAGCCATGCCAACCCACACAGTGGCTGTCAGGCCAAACAAAGGCACTCAAGTTCTTCCCTAGCGGGGGAAGTGCAACTCATGCTAGACGACAACGTGCATATCACACGGTGCTGTTTTTTGCCCCCCCCCAAAAAAAAAAAGGAAAATCTAAATAACCCAAAAAGTTGTTTAACGGTGCTTCTCCACAATTGAGTACCACATAGTGCTACGTTTTTGTACGTTTAAAGGAATCACATTTGAACGTATATTTAAGAAACCGTCTCATAATTCACTTTCCAGGGTCTTTAAAATCAACGATGACCTACAGCTACGCCGTTAAATGTCGACAGTCCAAATGTTCCTAAAATTAGACCTAATGGACCCAGTACAGTATGGATGTATGCCAACACAAATCTCTCTCACAAACACACATGCGCATGCACATACACACAGATACGATACTGCTTCCCTGGATTTTTGTATTTTAACATCAAAGCACAGTCATTTGTATGGATATTAATTGTTGCTTGCATTTTGACCTGAAGGTCATGACACGAGAAAAAAAACGTTTCTAATATATGAAGGGAGAATTACAAGATATTCAACATTTTATGAATATTCAACTTTTTTTTATTATTTATAAAATTTTAAACATTTTTTATGCTGAATAATGTTGCACTATTTGGAGGGGGGGGGGGAATTCTAATTTAATGAAAAAGCAATAAAGAAGAAAAGGAGTGCATACTAAAGTGACTTATTTGAGAATAAAAACCAGCAGCTCCTCTTTTTTGTTGTGGCTGGAAGCGCTGCTAAAATTTACGAGGGCGGGCAGAAATGATTAGACATATCTGGGAAATATTAAAGCCCTAAAAGTATTTGCATGTTTTCTATATTTTCCTTTCGGGTAGGGGGGGGGGTGTAAAAGGACTTTGGGTGGAGGTTATTTAAATAAATAAGAGGATTATGAGGACAATTTGACTGCTGGCTTTTCTTTATTCATTAGAAATGTAAATCTGTTTTTTATTAGCCGGCTCTATGACTTAACTGTGGAACAACACAACATGTGTCGTGTCATGCCACGTCCTGCCTGCCTAACCTAACTTGTCAGACTTTTTCACATGGAAGAACAGAAAGAAAGAAAAAAAAACACATAGCCACTTTTTTTTTCTTTTTTTTTTTTCTTCCTTGCTGTCTTTTCCAAACTGAAATAAAGTCGAGATGCTATCAGTCCGATCTGTGCCAGTGGAGCT
The DNA here is from genome assembly GCF_019802595.1 of Syngnathoides biaculeatus. Classification (NCBI taxonomy): domain Eukaryota; kingdom Metazoa; phylum Chordata; class Actinopteri; order Syngnathiformes; family Syngnathidae; genus Syngnathoides; species Syngnathoides biaculeatus. The sequence goes on along the minus strand of NC_084662.1, from coordinate 7,786,815 downwards.
TGTCTGGGCCTGCGGTCTGGCGGGGGCAACGCTGGCCCCAACGCCCCCCCCCCTTCTCTTTCCTATATGTATGCGCATATGCCTCTGTGTGTGCGTGTGCATGTGTGTGTGTGTGTGTGTGTGTCCTAAAGGCAATGGCTACATGAAAGCAGCTTTCTTTTAACCATCAGCTATGCAGGAGCCGTGCCAACAGCAGGAAATGTATCAGCGTGATAACAGCCGCAGAGACAGACAGATAATGAGAACCAATTGAGAGAGAGAGAGAGAGGCCACAGAAAAGTCTCCGGGGAGGCCCCGAGGCCAAACGAAGACCCGTCAAACACACACACACACGCACACTTGAGGAAAACTATGCGCTGGGTGTGTCCACGCCGAGGGACGAGCATGTCTCTATTTGCGGCGCGGAAAGACAGTTGGACACACCTGAGAAGGTTGGAGGGACCCGCGGCGTGAGAAGCCCGACAACGCGCGGTAACAGCCGTTAGCGCTTGCAATTAATCGGTTCCAACTTGCCTCCCCCCCCCCACCCCCGCCCCCACCCAAAAGCAATGAAAATTGTTACATTGTAAAGACAGAAAAACAGCATTCCATAATATTGCATTTTTTTTTAAAAAGCATCCACTGATGCCACCATGAAAATCAACTGAAAATAGTAAAACATTCTTTTGCCACTGCATCAATTGAGTGACCGTTGTACTGCTCTCATATTGTGCCACTAGGGGCAGTATAACAGACAGATATACTGTTCAACGACTCGCTGCTCATCCATACAGCACTCTTTTTTTTTTTTACTCATCTACCAATGGGAACCTATTGTCATTTACCCAAAAAGCTAACTACCCAAACTTTTCAAAATAATATCTTCTAGAGCTATAATTCCAATACTAAGAAACTGATATTATTATGAATAGCACAGCATAACATGAATATCAATGTACAAATTGTTTTCTGTTACGTTGTTGTATGGATACACCAGCATTAGTGTTATCTTGACACATTGTTCTGTTCCAATACAGTATCAATACAAAATAGCATGAGGTATTGACATAAGAATGATTCATATAGTCATCTTTTATGATGCAGTATTGCCACACTAGCATCAAATATCAATATGGTGAAATATCATTATGTTATGTTACAGTATCAGTACACCAGGATTAAAAACTCTGGTGCAAAACTGTCCAGACACAAGCATCAAAAATCGGTATTTTTTTTATGTAACGTTATTTGTTTCAATACTGTAGAATATCGATTATCGCTAACTGCTAAGATAAACTATAAATATCAAAATCATGTATTAAAGCGTTGTCTGTTGCCTTGTAGCATTGATATACAAACCTGAAATTGTAATATTGTGATACTGTATATCATTATGGTCTTCTTCCACTTAGTCAATGATTGCTATATGGTTATCGTATTATAAATTACTCATCCCTAAAACGCCTGCAGGGGGAGCTCTGCTGCTAAAATGAAATGTTGAATGTTTTGATTTGAATCGCAGACGACAACATTCCTTTCGGCACAAAATAAAACTTAAGCGAAGCAATCTTGATTGGGGATATTGTTTGTAAAAATCATTAATTGATTAGCAGAGACATTTGACAACGCTCCGCTAATCAATTAACCAAACATTTAGGCGGCGGCAATTTGACGTTACGCTCGAGCGCAGCGCGCCACAATCACCAACGCATTGTTTTTAGCGTTAGCACACTTGTGTTAATTAGCTCACGAGCAAATTGGCATTTCGACTGATAGACTTCAACACAAAAACTTGTGCAGAGTGTTTAGGGATGCGTTTGCTGCATTCAGGGACCTACGTACTGTATCAATGAGGACCGCATTCAGGGACACGTGCTGCATTCACGGACCCACGTTCATCGACCAATGCACTTCATTCCGGGCACGCATTCATGCCGCATTGGCGGACATGCACACATTGAGGGAGACGCACAGCACTGCCTTGGGTGGACGTGACATGGTGCATTCAAGGACACGCGATACCGCTTCCTCCGAGCCGGTGTTGAACTGCCCGTGTCCGAGTCGGCCGGGCAACATTACGAGTTTGTGAGGACACTCAAACGGGCCTGCAGGATGTTAAACATCAAAAGGGGATATTGTTTGTTATCCGAAAGAAGGGCAGTTGCGCTGCGTGTTTCTCCCGTTTTCCCCGAGGAGGAAGACGTGGGCCCGTTTGTTATAAAGCGCATTGATCCCACCGAGCATCTAACAACCCGTCTAAAGCGGCACTGGCACGTCCGAGTCAATAAAGGCGACGGAGCGGCGGCGAACGGGACGCTGACGGCGCGGACAAAGTGGGCGTCCCTCGGGGACTCGGCGTGAGCTCATTTGGATGGAAAGCGCTCAAAGTCCTCAAAGCCGCTTTTTATCCCATTGAAAGGCCCGCCGGTGACCTTTTCACGGGGAAACATTCTGCTTGTTGCGCCTCCCTATTATTATTAAAAATACGTGTTTTTCTGCCGTAGCCGCCGATGACGCCATTGTTTCCTTGAAACCGCCGCCTGCTGCGGAGCGCTACAACACCGCGTTTAAGTGGCGGTAATTCCGCTATTAACAATAGAATGGCAGGTGGTAGTGATAAAAGCATTTTCCCCTGGCTTCCTCAACAGACGGCAATTTTCTTTTCTTCTTCCTTTTGGGCCGCCGCTGCCCGACTGTCCTCTCCGTTTTGTCAGCGTTGGCGCGGCAGACCCCGCCGATGGCGACGGCTCACTTCCTGCTTCTCCGCCAATCACGACCCATTGCATCAGCCGGACTTATTACCGATGGCACCTTTAAGGAGCTGTGGGATTTAGGAATTTGGATTTGAAGCGGCCATTTTGGGCTCGTTTGAGTCATTTTCCGGGAGTGCTTCAAAAGCGCGCGCGACGTTTTTTAAATTGCGTACCCTGGACAAATGGGCGATGCCGAATTAGGACTTTGAGGATGGCAGCGAAGTTGGATGATTTGATATGAAATTAAACTGTGGGTCACTTGTTGGGATTGGGACAGCCTGCCTTTGTCGCTTTACAGCACAACAACTCCTATGTGGTGTGTGTTTGATCTAAAAGAAAAAAAATGTTTTTGCTCCTAGATCAGACCTCGCAATTCCTCCTTTTTTTTTTTTTTTTTTATTGTACAAACGGGTGGAAGGTGGGATCGAAGAGGCCTTGACTCGTTGTGTTCTCATTAGTGCGTAATTGAATGAGTAACCGTTTTCACTTGACACTCGGCGGAAGCGGAGCCGCTTTGCCGCGTCCCGCCGTCACCGCCTCGACGGGCTGCGCGAGCCCGCTGGGCAAAAAAAAAAAAAAAAGAAAAAGAAAAAAAAAATGGAAGCGAATGAGCGGTTTAATTTCCTTTTCCACGCGACCATATTTCACTATCTCCATGTGGCCCTCTCATTTCCGGTGCCTCGCAAGTATCCCCGGCCCACCCCCTAATATTTTATATTTTGCATTTTTATGCGCCTGTCAACTTTAAGATTGATTTACGTCAGGACTGAATTACAATACCATTTTTAAATGTCACGCCTTTACAACTTTTAATGGTGGAAATATAATTTTTCTTATACTCAATATCATGAGAAAGAAAAGTAGGTCTGACGCTTAGGCCTAAAGATCTATGAACCGGTTCTACAACAGCCCATTTAGGCAGGAAACTAATTTAGGTGTTTGTACTGTCGCTAATGTAGGCTCACTTACCACCTACGCAGGAAACTGGCATTGCGTGAGCATTTCCTAATAAACTTTTATATTTGAAAATCAAGTAGTTTGCTCCCTAAACGGATTTGGCTGGTCCCAATTTCGGTCGCGAACCCGCATTTGTGCTCAGGGCCATCGATGTCAACAAGTGGCACACAAGGACAATGACACGTTAACCGGACCCGCCCTAGCAGCCCGGGGGACCTCACTCCGTTGGCTTTCCATCTGTCCGTGTTTTAGCCCCGCATACTTGTGCAATATTGACTTGCATCTGGTTTCATTATCTGTCGGAGGACTTTTCAGATTTTTCATTTTCTACGACAGCCCGTTTAGGCAGCGAACTAATCAGGCCCTTGGCTGTTTGTAACAAAACCACGTCGATGTCATGGCGCATTAGCATTCCTGAAGAGAATTTGGAGCATGTCAAAAAGTAACAGTCGGGAAAATGGACCCGCTAAAGACAAGTTTAGTAGTCTGAGGAACGTCACTCCGTTGCTTTTCCACCTGCCTGTACCTGCTTTGACAATATTGACTTACTTTGCTTGCGTTTCTGCTCGAGAGCCCATTTAGGCAGTCAACAAGTCGGGCCCAGTGTTACTTGGCCCTAATTCCTCGACTGAAGCTCATTTATCGTCACCGCAATTGATGTCATGCCACATCATCATTCAACAAGTGACGGACAGGAAAATTGACGCGCTAAACGGACCCGTCCAACAGCCTGCGGAACATCACTCTCTTGGCTTTCAGCGAGTCTGCATTTTGCCGATACGCGCTCGTGCCTTGAGAACTTTTATCCTCTTCCTGATTTCGACGTTCGACGACGGCAACCCGACTCGGCAGAAAGCGGCCTGAATTAAATGTGCCGTGTTGCGGGTGCGAAACGCAACGCGACCGCATTCGCATTTGCACAGGGTGGCTTTAAATCCTCTTTTTGCACTGTCAGACGTTTTAGTCGCTGATATTGGCTACACACGCGCGTACACAGATGTGTATGGTTAGCGGGCTGAAGCTGGTTCCATTTAATGTGGAGCCAGCCCCGCTGTGGGAGCGCCTCACCCCCTGCCTGCTACTGCCACCCTCCGTAGTCTCGCCCCGTCTTGTAACACCTCCCAGTTGCCCCCCCCCCCCCCCCCCCGGTATATTGGGTACGGGGTGACAGTCGGCCAGCCAGCCGCCGAGGCGGCGGCGCCTTATCGCCCAGACTCGCTGCCCCCGGTCGGTCCGGCCGGCCCCCGCGGCCCCTTGATTAGCCACCTTCGTGACAAACAAGCCATCAGAGCGGAGTGGAAGCCCGAGGAGGGGGAGGAGGAGCGGCAGGGGTGAAGAGGTGGGCACAGGGAGGTTGGGACCCCCAGGGACTCCCAGATCACAGCCATGCTAATGAGGAGCTGCTTTGCCAGCAGGAGAGGTGTCAGCTAACCCCTGACAGGTGCACATTGCGTCCTCCCTTGTGTGTACAAGTGTGTGTGCGCGTGTGGAGGCTGGAGATGGGGAGGGGCCGGCGGGGACAGGTTTGCGTCCCAGCGGCCTCGCCTGCAGGCGGCTTTGTTCCGAGTGTAAATGTGTTGTGCCGCATCGCCCTTGATGGAATGTCGGAACCGCGCAGCCAAACTGCAACCCCCCGGGAATGTCTCACACACACACACACACACACATAAACAACATCTCATTTAGTCAGGGCCTCTTTGTATAGTTACAAATGTTGTCGCAATCTTTACTAATAAACGAGATCATTTTCTTACCTGAAAATGGCGCTCACTTCCCGTTTATTCCTGATTTGTATTTCCCCCCCCCCCCCCCCCCCGTTCAGGCAGCAAACTCGCCAAACAATTTACACCGTCGCTACGTAGACCACTGCGTAATTTGCGGCCTGAAAAAAATTGCTCACGTCCTGGCTTGAGTTACTTTGAGAAATCAGTTTAGGTGGCAAACTTGTCTCGCAGTTTAGTTTTAATAATAAGTTTGTCGGCTATTGCAATATTTGGTAAAAGGTCAACTGTAGCTCTCTTACCATTTACGTTCGGTTTACATTTAGGCAGTAAACTAGTCTGCAGTATTACCTAAATACTACCATTTTTTTTATATATATATAACTTGCTTCATAACCTGCTTTGACAGCCTGTTTAGGTAGCTAACTTTTTTTTTTTTTTTTAATAGTCGGAACTGAAGCTACTTTGCTTTGAATTTTACTCTTTTTACATCCTATTTTGATTTGCTATGACTGCCTATTTAGGGGGCAAACCTGTCCTGTAGTTGTTTACATAGACTATTTCAATTTTTACCATTTACAAATATTTAAACATTTACTAAAGCTTCTATTATTATTTTTATTCTATTTACTTCTTACATCATTGTATTCCGCTCTCTGTTTAGTAGCTATGTGGGCCCTTTGCATTATTTACCCCCCAGACCACTGAGCGGTCTTCCAAAGTTCCACGTTAAATTCCTGCTGCGTAAATGTGCGATCAAGATGGTCTACGACGATCGACGCCTCCATTTGGTAGCTTTTCAGTGCGGATTAGCGCGAGATTGCAACACAGGCGTGGATGGCGGGAGCGACGGCATATGTGAATTCCTAAATTAAAGACAAATCCACATGTCTGCGCCATATGCGCGCTGTCTAGCCCACCTCGCAACCATCACTGCCTCCTCCTCGACGGGCTCCTCGCACCAATTCCTTCATGGCGGCCATATGCGAGCAGTCAATAGTCCGCTGGCTGGCATTTTGTTTGTACTTTAAGGCAAAAATAATGACTATAAAAAGCAATCTGGAAGGAATAAAACGTGATGTAAAGCTCAGAACTTTAATTGGCGCAGAGATTTGAGTTTGAAAAGAAGAGAATGTTATTAGCAGCTCACCTTAACTATGCTGGCGTACATGTGCCAGTTTTTTTTAAAAACTTCCTGCAGGGCTGGCGGCTATTGGCTTTTTTTTTTCTCTCGAACGCAAGAATCCCGACATATCCCAGCTGAGCCCATCTCGCCAATGCCATTGATGCACTCACTTGCATGGACGGCAACACCAAAAGTTTGGAAAAATCACCTCACCTTAAAGGCCTCAAGCTCAAAGGTGTCCGAGGCCCGTTTGTGATCTGTTACCTGTAATTTTTTTTAATTGGCGCAACGCATATTAACGCAGGTGGCATCAAAAAGTGTTGAGGAAAAGTCCAAATGTTGAAGGATATTACCGTATTTCTTTGAAATATTCAAAATAAAAATGTGAAAAAAAAACAAGTTAATGCCTCCTTTTTAATGTAAAAAAAAAAAGTTGTGAAATTTGTCCCATTTGTTTTACAAACACTTTTTGAATTCATTTTAATTGCCGCAAAGTGAAGTGATTGTCGCTTTATTTGATAATTGGGCGAGAATGAAGACGCCTTGAAGCCATAATATATATATATATATATATATATATATATATATATATATATATATATATATACCGTATATATTACAATTTGCTTACACAAAAGTCTCCCCATGTTACCACAGAATACAATAAAGGCTACAAAGTAGACCACAATAATATGCAACAAAAATAAACTTACCTTACTGTAGTTCAAGTGAAACCAAGTTGGCTGCAACTGGGAACATGGCTGGCATTCAACTTCCTGTTTGCACAGGAAGCGACGCAACTAGACAGAGGAATAAAAAAAATTGTATTTTTAAAAGACATTAAGACAGGCAAGGGCCGCTCCAACTACCGGTGACAAATTCCTTGCGTGTTGTTTACATACGTGGCAAATGAAGCTGATTCTGATGGAGGGGGAAAAATATTGGTTTTCATTTTGTATCACATCTTAGTTTCTGTCTGCACATATCTGTGTGTTTGTGTGCATGTTTGCGTGTCAGTGACTCTGGCTGACTGTTTTCCAAGTACTGTAAGTGACAAAGTGTGCGAGTTTACTTCCAGCCGTTTATTAGTTCAACCAAACTACATTACAAAACTTAGCTTGGTTAATACTAGCATATCATGTCAAATGCCGTGGACTGAAATTAGCGTTGATGCAACAGTAATTCTAGATCTAAAATAACACATCCAGACAGAGCAGACAACGATACTGACGGGCAAACAATCTCAATTTGAACATAATTCGTTCCTGTGAAGTGTTCAAAGACAGTTGTTCAACTTCCAAAACGTATTTTCCTATAGGAAATAATGTCAATGGTTTAATCGGTTCCCAACCTCCAAACACTAAATTGCTCTTTTAATTCCTATTCATGTAAAAACATGTACACTGCATTAAAAAAATAAAATGAAAAAAAAAAAAAACCGCATAAACTTAAATCAACTAAAATGTGCACGAGCGAAGGTACCTGCTCACGCTATGAGCACACATCGGCGTGCAATAAGTGACAACATGACTTCAAGTGAGTTGTGCCCTCTTCATCATTGGGTCTGCTTCAGCCGGCTACCCGCTCAATGTGGATTTCGCTTTGGACCGATGTCCGGAAACTGGGAATTGGGCCGAAAAATGAAGCATTTATTACACAGATTTTTTTTGTGATTTGGACAACTACCGAAATGTTCGAATTCCATGGTTCCACTGGAGTTGGGGTCCTTATTTGCCTCTTCTTCTTCCATTTAATCCCGCTGCATCTCTTCCACTAGACCTCAGTGGTGCCCAGCATGTTGCGTAGGCACACAAGTGAAAACAAGCATTTGAGCGTATACTGTGAAAAGCAACGATTGCTTATAAATCTGCAACGTAGCAGGGGCGCGAAACGTGAACGGTCTGTAAACTGGAAATGAAATATGTACTAAGAGAGGTGTTTTTGTGACGCTTCCCTTTCTATTCTTACTCCCCCACCCCCCCCCCCCCCCGCCCTCTTTCTGGCTTGTTCGGGAAGTTGATGAAATGCGTCTTTGGTGGTCATTAGGGAGCAGCCATCAGCTGTCACTCTATTAGCCGACACGCCTCCCTTAACGGCATATGGCGGCGGCGGCGGCGGGCGAAGTTATGACAAGATGCAAATGCGTTGCAGTTGCGGCAGCCTGGGCAGCGGAAGGAGGGAGAGCTGCGGTGGTTGGATGGATAAATTGTTTGTTATTAAAAAAAAAAACACAACAACAACAACAACAAATCAAGCTGTCCCTCGCAACGATTCCATGTACAGTATTGATCCTTGTTTGGCGATGAGATTATACAGCTGCCAAGTCCTCAGGGACTTGTAAATACGCTTGTGTGTATTTAAGTGTGCCCAACCACGCGTCTACTCCTCAAAGACACCCTCCCCGGCCGCTGCCCCCCCATCCAGCCCCACCATCTCCTCCCTCCAACTTGCGCTCTCATCTCCCCGTCCAAGCTGCTAAGTTGTCCAGCTCGGTGCTGCCAAGCGGTCGTATGAAGCCAAGCCAAACTAAACACAGGCGGGCAGCCCGCCACTCGCGCGCACATTAGTCACAGGAGTCGGGTCGCGTCCCACCCAGCCAAAACGGCGCAACAGATCTCCGCTAATAGCGGAGAAAAAGGGACAGGATCAGAAAACAAGCTCCCTCAATCAGTTTTTGCTGACCACGCGCCCCTCAACCCACCACCCCTACCCGGGAGAGGGGGCTTCTCCAATAAGAGCGCTAACTTAACTTACCGGAGCACTAGCACTGATCTGGGATCTGCCGTCAGACAAGATCCATGGTTGTCAAACTGGCACTTAGTTGATTTGGCTGTGGGGGGGTTGTGAGAACCTTTAAGATCGCTTACTCGAACGTTATTATTATTTTTTGCTTTTAGCCTGCAATAAATTAACGTATGTGTGGTTATAAGAGAGGGCGGCACGGTGCCTCACATGGAAAGCGTTGGTCTCACAGTTCTGAGGGCCTGTTTTCAATCCCAGCCCCCCCCCCAGTGTGGAGTTTGCAATTTTATCTCCGTGCCTGCGTGGGTTTTCTCCGGGTGGCCACTCCGGTTTCCTCCCACATCCCAAAAACATGCAACATTAATTGGAAACTATAAATTGCCCCAAGGTGTGATTGCGACTGCGACTGTTTGTCTCGATGTGGGTGCACCCCGCCTGCTGCCCGTTGACAGCTGGGATAGGCTCCAGCATTCCCCGTGACCCTTGTGAGGATAAGTGGCTAAGAAAATGGATGTATGGAATGTTGCCTTATATTAATTGTGATTATTTTTCCATTCGTTCAATTGGGAATCTGATAAAAGCCTTGACAGGTGGTACCAAAGGCAATCCTAAAATGTTTGGAATTTTGCATGACCACCAAAAAACAAACAAACTTGTGACCCTTGTGAGGATAAGCGGCTAAGAAAATGGATGGATAGCTATAAGACAGAATACACAGAACAAATAAAAGCAACAAGTGTCGAGGCAAGATACAGAAATCAGAATCAGATGCAGAATTTTACAAAGGTGTCAACTTAAATGACAGAAAATAAATCGTGTTTTGCTAGAACCGGGTCAGAATGATATAAACAAGAGGAGGAAACGATAACTAAATACTTCGGTAGCGCTGGTGTGAAAAGCAAAGAGAGAATGTCGGATTTTTACTCCGGCGTGTCAATTTTGCAGGAGCTCCTTGTGAAAGAGGCTAAAACCGCTTTTTAAATGCGAGGATTATAATAATGTGGTCCTTGGAATAAAGCCAAGGTGAAGGGGTTCCTGGTCGCCCCCACCTCACAAATTTGAGAACATCCCCTCACTTCCCTCGGAGGCGCAAATGAGGGCTGCAGTAGCCGGCGATGCTTCATAAGGAGACGCAGATGCCTTTCGAGGGAACCAGAGGGTCTGCATTGAATTAGATAAATCCCAACAAAGGCCCCGCGCAATGACTGATCGATTCATTTGGCCTTATTAAGTCATTCCGACGAGCAATTTGTCAATGAGGGTCGCCGCCGTGCGGGCTGTGTCTTTTGCTGCAGCCGCGCTTGCTGCACAAAAATGCGTCACGCAACGATCTCGCTGCTTTCTTTTGTGCGTCTCGCTTTTTGCCCGACATCACCCCTCCATCTTTTTATATTAACGTTCCGTATTTACGGCTGCCGCCATTTTGCACGCCTGCCCCCATCCCTCCGCGACCGCCTCCGCATGGAAATGACAGAACAGAAGAGATGGATCTGTATATTAAAACGGAGGCCGACATCGAAATTTGCATAATATGTCGTGGCCAGAGGGCGCTACCTGCCATCTGCATTTGCCCCGATGCGCGCAAGCGTGCACACACAGACGCAAACATGCGGGAAGAGCATCACGCGGGCGCACATTATCCGGACAAAAGTCTCTCAATTACTTTATCCATAAGAGGTAGGAGGAGAATCCCCCTACCTTTATTCTTCCGACTGCACAAAGCCCGGTCTACTAGGGCACCTTTGGAAGAGTTTGTCTGGAAGAACAAAAAAACAAAAACAAACAAAAAAAAAAACCCAGAGCCAGACTCTTCCAAGTCTTCCCAGAAGAGTGGAATTTTTCTTTAATTTGGGTTGGTTAGTGTACTGATACTTTAATCCGTATTTTCTGGATAGAATTTATATTGAATGTTGGGGATATAAATGAACTCAAAATGTCTGCGGTGTCACACCCCCCCTGCAGATAAAGACGAGCCATCCAGCTACATCTGCACCAGCTGCAAGCAGACCTTCACCAGCGCCTGGTTCCTCCTCCAGCACGCCCAGCATACTCATGGAATCCGTATCTACCTGGACAACCACCTGGCCAACTGCTCGCTCACCCCTCGCATGGCCCTGCCGCCCCCGCCGGGTGCCGACGCCCTCCCCCGCTCGCCGCTGCCCACCTTCTTGGGCGACGCCAACAACCCCTTCCACCTCCTGCGCATGGCCGCGCCCTTGCTCAGGGAACACCCGCCGCCGCCGGGCTTCATGGAGACCCGGCTGCCGGCCACGCCGCCCTTTGTGAGCCCGCCGCCCCCTCCCAGGCCCCCGCTGGAGCGGCTGGGTCCGGAGGAGATGGGGCTGCTCTCCCAGCACCCCAGTGCCTTCGAGAGGGTGATGCGCCTGACCCCCATGGAGCCCCCGTCCATGGACTTTTCCCGGCGTCTGAGGGAGCTGGCAGGTAACACCAACAACAACGGAGGGCCCACGCCACCCTTGTCGCCCAACCGGGTGCCACCCATGCACCGCCTGCTTAGTCCCACGCTCTTCCAGCCGGGCTCCAAGCCACCGGCCTTTCTCACCTATGCCCCGCAGCCGCCCACCCCCCAGGGTGCGCATGGTTCCTCCAGTCCTCCTGACACCCAGGGTCAGAACCAGTCAGCGGGGAAATCCAAATCCTGCGAGTTCTGTGGCAAGATCTTCAAGTTTCAGAGCAACCTGATCGTGCACCGCCGCAGCCACACCGGAGAGAGGCCGTACAAGTGCCACCTGTGCGACCACGCCTGCTCCCAAGCCAGCAAGCTCAAGAGGCACATGAAGACACACATGCACAACAAGTCCGGCTCCATGGGCGGCTCCCCCGAGGCGGAAAACCGAGGAGAGGGCGCAGAAGGTGAAGACAAGCTCAGGGAGGCCGAGGGAAGAGCCATGGGGATGGACAACGAGGAGGAGGAGGAAGAGGAGGAGGAGGAAGAGGAGGAAGAAGAGGAGGAGGAAGAGCTCAGGAACGGAGGTCGGCCAGATTCCAACCTAAGCGAGGACTCCCGAGAGTTCAACCACAACCGGGAGAATGGGCCCAGGCAGAGTCCCAAGGAGAAGCACTTGGGAGGGGAGCGGGTGGGCGAGAGCGGCGGGGTAGGCATCATGCACCCTTACAACCATCTTGACAATCATCTCAGACTGAACCCCAACAAAAGGAGCCTCGAGAGGCAGCCCAACGGGGACGGCACCAACGGGGGGCCCGACCCGGACCGAGAGCGGCAGACCGACAGGGAGCAGGTCATCAGGGAGCCGGACGAGCCCGACCCCAGGCCCGCGATGAACGGCAGGATCGGCGCGTCAGAGGCGGAATCCTTCCCGGGGCTCTTCCAACGCCGGCCCACGCCCATCACCAGCCTGAGCCCGTCCAACAACAACAAGAGGATCAAGATCGAGCGGGAACAGCTGGAACTCCCGCCCACACTCCCGCTGATCTCGCCGGAGAACGTCTACTCGCAGCTCCTCGCCGGGTACGCCGCCTCGCGCCACTTCATCCGGGAACCCTTCCTGGGCTTCACGGACTCGCGTCAGTCGCCCTTCGCCACCTCTTCGGAGCACTCCTCCTCCGAGACGGGCAGCCTGCGCTTCTCCACGCCGCCGGGGGAGCTGATGGAGGGCGGCAGCGCCTCGGGGCGGAGCGGCAGCAGTACGCCGCACCTCATGCGCGGGCCGGGGCCCGGCCGGCCGCCCAGCTCCAAGGACCGCCGCAACGATACGTGCGAGTACTGCGGCAAGGTGTTCAAGAACTGCAGCAACCTGACGGTGCACCGGCGCAGCCACACGGGCGAGAGGCCCTACAAGTGCGACCTGTGTAGCTACGCCTGCGCCCAGAGCTCCAAGCTCACGCGCCACATGAAGACGCACGGCCAGTTCGGCAAGGAGGTGTACCGCTGCGACATCTGCCACATGCCCTTCAGCGTCTACAGCACGCTGGAGAAACACATGAAGAAGTGGCACGGCGAACACTTGATGGCCAGCGAGGTCAAACTGGAGCAAGCCGAGCGAAGCTAAGCATCTCACACACACGCCCACGAACGTACCCGCAACTCATCTTCCCTATTATCTGCAAAAGTTAAATGGAGGAGAATGGACTCTGGTTGCTTGTTTTTAGACACTTCACCTTTAATCCAAAAAAATAAAAAAAAATAAAAAAGTCTTCGATTGCAAATACGAGATCTGGAAGCAGGTCATTGCCCCTCCCACCTCCACCTCCTCCTCCTCCTCCTCTGTTACACAGCAGGTCAAATTGGCCCGCTTTAAATAGTCAGTTGTTGTCATTTTACGGTACAAAATATTTGTTCGGCTGAAAAAGTTGAAGATTACATATTTGCAATGAAATGGCAAGGTAGTCATTTTAGTTTCAGCCACTTTTTGGGAGATTTACACATGTCAAATTGACCCAGCGTGGAGTCCCCACACCTAAAATTTCGGACTCCAGAAGCTTTTTTGGATTCAAAAGGTGAAATGTCTCGATCCAGTCGCCTCGATTCAACTTTTGTGGACCCGGATGACTGAGAATCTACACGGACATCTTTCCTATGACTACTCGGAACAAGGGGCATGGCTGGATAATCTCTCTTTACATAAAAACAAAACAAAACAAAAACAAAAACAAGACTGATTGGTGTGTTTGTTTGTTTGTTTTTTTAAATTTCCCTCGTCGCCTGAGAATATTAAAACTTTAAACCTTGTCTGGAGCCGTTTGAGGATTTTAGGAATTCCATGGAGCCTTTCTACTGTGCAATAATTTCTGTATTTATTGGATTACTTTTGTTCTTTTCTAGGTAATATTTGGCATGTGCAGATACATCTTTGTGGGGTTTTTGTTCAAATGTGCTCAAATTTGATTCTTTTTGATTTAAAAAAAAAAAAAAGAAGAAGAAGAAGAATTGGAAAGAAGTCACCCTTAAAAAATGATGATAATTCAGTTCTCTCCTCCAAGGAAGCTTATTATTATCACGTGAGTGAGTCAATGATGTTTTCTCTTTGCAAAGCGCGGCGGCGGCCTACAATCCAGCCCCCCTTCCTCTCCATTACTGCCCAATGTCTGCCTGACAATAATTGAATTTATTTTTTAAAAATGAATTTTTAGAGGGGAAATCTGCGCTTGAAAATATACAAATACAGTTGCTGTATTGCTGTCGGCCAGGACGTTAAAACAAATGGGGGGAAAAAAAAAAAAAAAGAAAAAAAAAAAAAAGGTTGCACTTAATGCATTTGCCCATGTAGGATTGAACCACCATATTTAATATGTCCAATTGTTAAGTTAAGACTACTTGTAATTCGTGTGAGAAGGGAACACTCCCATTTGTGTAAATATATTACTTTTTTTTTTGGTAGGTTTTTAAAAAAAAAACAACGACAAAAAAAACTATATATATACGCGCCCTGACTGTTTTCTGAAAGAGGCGGCCTAAAAACAATCAAGAAGACCAGCTGCTTGCGTTGTCATCTCATGCGCCTGTGTGTGTGTGTGTGTGTGTATATAAAAATGTTTTATTGCCTCAGGCCCCTCCCACCTACTCCTCATCAACCCTTCTGTTACATTGTAGGGCAAATAAATTGATCCATTTTCAAGAATCGAATGCAGCTCGTTTGGAATGAACCATCTTCTGCTCGGTTGAAAAATTGAATTTCACGTATTTGCAAAGAAATGCGTTGTAAAGGGGCGAAGATTTTTGTTTGTTCTGGACACTATTTGGATAGATCGTATCCCGAGTCTAACTGAACCGTTTTTGGGGCATAAAACATTCTCTGCTTGCTTTGGCAAGTGTCATCAACACACACACAATGATTATATGCAGATTGCAATTACATATATTGTCATGGTTTTGCGAAGAAAATTGCTCAACTCACACATGAAATTCAATTTTTCGTCATGGAGTTGGTCCATTTTTTTTTTTTTTTTTTTTTACTCGTTTTGGATAAATAAACATCTGGTTGGCCTCACAAGTTCTGAGGGCCTGGGTTCAATCCCAGACCCGCCTGTGTGGAGTTTTCTCCAGGTGGGCGCTCCGCTTTCCTCCCACATCCCAAAAACACGCAACATTAATTGGACACTCTAAATTGCCCCGAGGTGCGATTGCGAGTGCGTCCGTTTGGCCCGATGTGCCCTGCGATTGGCCGGCGACCGGTTCAGGGTGTACCCCGCCTCCTGCCCGTTGACAGCTGGGATAGGCTCCAGCACTCCCCGCGGACCCTCCTGAGGATAAGCGGCAAAGAAAATGGATGGATGGTTGGATAAATAAACATGGTCCAGTTCAAAATGACCTACTTTAAATACTTTTCTGGTTTCAAACTTTTTTCTGCTCGACTTAATAAACATACATACCGACAATAATTAGTTTCACGCATTTCTATTTTGTATTTATTTTTGTGCCTCTGACACTTTTGGGGATATTTACACAACAACAACACCAAGTCAAATTGACTCAATTTAAACAGCTCGAAAATTGTTTTCACCCGACAATAATTTGATGACATTTGCACAAGCCCCGGGTCAAACTGAATCAATATTTTTTTTTTCTGTTGCTCACAATCTAATGTAATGGGAGGGTTAAAAAAAAAAAAAAAGAAGCCATTCAGCATAAAAATGAACAGGGAGGCATCAAAATAGCCACAAAATAATAAAAGATCGAATATGAGTTATGATAATGTTGAGCACATCTGGCCGCGTGACCTTGAAGGAGGCAACCCCCGCAACCCCCCCAAACTCCCCGACTTGTCAAAATGAAAGGCGGGCGGATGAAGATGTGTGAGCGCGATTGGCGGCGGGACCTTGACCAGGCACACAAGAGTCATTCAAATCAAATTGGAAGCATATGAAATGTGTTTCTTTTTTTGGGGGGGAGGGGGGGGGGACTGGCAGCATCTTCCTTTTGGGAGGGAGGAAAGACAGGGAAGACCACATGAAAGCAGCAGACGCCATATTTCAAAAAAAAAAAAAATAAATCAAATAAATAAATGTCCTCGTCGTCATGTGCATTCCAACCAGAGGGGGCCGTGGGGGGGGGGGGGGGGGTTATCCCCTGAATTCTGATCAGGTTCTGACATGAATCACACGACATGTTTACAAAAATACGCCATCCGTGAAATGTACTTACAAATAAGTAATATTTCCTCCCTTTTGAACACCATCGGCAGTTTTGCGTTCTGGTGGAGGGATTTTAAAGTTACACAATCATGTCAGAGTGAGGTGGCAACTTGTTTTGTTTTAAGGGAAGAAGAAGAGAAAAAAAAAATAATCTGAAAAAAGACGACTTGCAGGGACACTTTTACACTTGAGACATTTTTGGTTTTTATGTGCGTGTGTGTGTCCTCATGGTTGCTTGAAGGTCTTGTGATGACAAAAAAAAAAAAAAAAAAAAACGAAAAAAAAAACAAAACAAGAGACCCCGATTTCACTTTTCACAACTTTCACTTTGGCTCTTTGTACAAAAATACTTTTTTTCTTGTTGCTTTTTATTTCCGGCGGGAACGAGGGAGAGGGAGGGCGGGGAAGGGAGGGGTTAGCGGGAGTGCATTGTTGTGAAGACAAAAAACAAAAAAAAAAACAAACAAAAAAAAAAAAAGTCATCTCAGAACACCTGCTGTTTTGAGCATATATGTATTTTTGTAATGTGTTGAAAAATCAATACAAGAAAGCCAACACTTCAATAAATGTTGCAATTGCTCTATGATTGAACACGCTCCGCATTGGCTGTCATTTCTTCTTTTTGTTGTTGTTGTTATTATGCCGCCGAGATCGAATCGGTTCCCACGGCAACGCCCGAAGGGGAAGGAGTGGATGCGTTCCGTTACAACGGATCCCACCTTTTTTTTTTTTTTTTTTTGTTTTTTTGAACACCAAAGCCATCAGACACACACAATAATAAACTAATCATTTTCATTTCCTAATGAATTTCAAATTCAGGACTCAATTCTAAAGTCTGTGACACGCGTTGGCTCGTTTATTAATTACTTTTATATATTTTTTCCATTACGTTCAGATTTTCGACAACATTTCAAAAGGAAATTGTGCATTAACGGATTTTTAAAAAGATATTTTCTTTTGGCATCTAAAGTGATAACACCGCATATCGCATTTTTTCAACCTCTATAAAATATATACAGTGTTGCATTTATGAAATCGATAAACTGCGCCAGGGAACACAAAATGTTATTTCTGCATGTAACAATAACATTTTGAACTTTCAAAAAATAATTACTTTCCATTTGAGTCTTCTGTCGACTGTCCATTTGAATTCAAAAGAACTAGTTTCCTTAGTCGCGTCAATATTTTTCCCCCATTCCATTTTCCAAGCCGCTTATTCTCACGAGGGTCGTGGGAGTGTCAGGGCAACACCCCGAACTGGTCGGCCACATATCGACACCATCGCTGATCGGGAATCGAAACCAAGCTGCTCGCACCAAAGGTCGGCGTGTGGACCACTACACCATCATGTAAAATAGATTTTCAAAATAAAAACCAATTGGCAATTTTACTTTGCTGATGTCATTTCTGTTCCTGTACGTCTGCGTACAGCGTCAGTAAACGTAGACGTCGCCTTCGATTTCACACGCGATTGCAAACGGTCATCCGTGAGCGATATTAGTTTTTTAATATCGTTGATGTATCGTGTAACATGAAACGTTGTTTTCTTCGGAAACCTTTCCTTGAATTTAGCCGTGGCTTGCATACGCATATTTTGAAAATGTTTAATATAGGGATTACCCATCAATCCATCCGCTTTCTGAGCCGCTTATCCTCACGAGGGTCGCAGGAGGACTGGAGCCTATCCCAGCTGTCATCGGGGAGGAGGCGGGGTTACACCCTCAACTGGTTGCCAGCCGATCGCTGCGGACATGGAGACAAACAACCATCGCACTCAAAATCACGCCTAAGAACAGTTCAGTCTTTATTAATAATAATAATTAATGTTTGAGGGATGTGGGAGGAAACCAGAGCATCGGGAGAAAACATGCAAAACTCCACACAGGCGGGGACGGGATTTGAACACTGGTCCGCAGAACTGTGAGCCCAACGCTCCCACCAATTACTCCACCGTGCACCATAAAGGTCAAATTTAAAATTCATTTTGAAAAACAAATTGGTAATTCAATACTCGTTCATTTCCAAAGTCACAGAGCGCGACAGCAGCAGAAGGATAAAAGAGCCACATGCAACTCTGGAGCCGCGGGTTGACGAACCCTGATGGGCATGATATCGGGGTGAATGATGTGTGTGTGTGGTTTTTTTTTTTTTTTTCAGTGTTGTAGTTTTTTTGGAAGTTGAAAATTGCAAAAATGATTGCGCAAAAGTAGTGCGTACTTTGGGAAGCAAGAGGTTAAGAGTGCGGGTGGTGGTATGCACGGTGAGCAGCGGGGTCTTCCCAATCACTGTTTTATTGGGAAACAGGCAGACTAGTAAATTTAGCGACATTATAGAATACCTAATAGTAAATTCTGGCGGAGGAGGAGGGGAATGCTAAGCACATTTTTGGGGGTGCTCTCAGATGATATACTTTTTTTTTTTTTTAAAGAAAACAACGCTTTTGACACCTTGGTGGTTATTTTTGCCAAACATTGTCCATTTGGCAAAGACCCAGCTCATCCAAAGTGAGTTGGGGACTCGCGTGTGTGTGCGTGTAACCAACCCTTCCTCCTTTCTGCCTCTGACAGCGGCGCATAAAGAGCATAACTGAGAATATGAATCACAACTTTTTTTTGGCTGGTGGGCCAAGCGCGCTCGATGGCCTCGCGCCTCGCCGCCCGCCGAGGAGCGTGAGTAAGGGAAGCCCGCAGGTATTTCTTGATATCGGGCCAACATCAGTCAAGCCCAAGCTCCGGGCGACAAGAGAGTTTAGAAAGATGAGCAGCCCCCCCCCCCCCCACCCCAGAAAAAAAAAAAATGAAAATTTGTCGAGACACATAGTAGCGTGAAGTGTGGCGGCAGCATACATAATTCAACAAGCTGAAATAATTGCCGGGGTGAGATACGTTCTAAAAATAAGTCCAAATGCAGATACAAATTGCCGGCGCGGAGGATTTTTCGGTTGTTTGGAGGCCGACTTTGAGACGTTCGCGAGTGTGCGCGGAGGGAGGGCTGACATCTGGGTGCCATGTTGAGCCTTTCTGGGTCTTCTGGTCAGCATAGAGGATGTCATGTTCCCACACCAGTCTCATCCTCGCCGTGGCAACACTACTGACACAACAATTGGACTCGCATGACTCGCCGCATGTGTTTGCGGGGGGAGGTCACCATAAAACTCTTAAAAGCTCGCTTTGACAACAAACAATCCCTTCGACGTTCCGGGCACCATCTTGACATGCCCGAGAACAAAGTTGCGTTCGCCCTCCGCGTTTCGAGCGAGCCCCAAATCACGTCGCCGACCTCAAACGTGCAATCACGCAATTTCATTTGGCGGAATTATTCCCGTCCTATTTTTTTAAGCGGCCCCGCCGCTGTATAATCAGAGACCACACAAACGTTCCGGCTGCAACGCGGGGAACCCTTGGAGCGTTTCTGCAACATCCTGTTGAGGTCCATGCACTAGGACCCACTTTCTCCTCGCGAGTAAGAAAATCCAGCGCAGGAGAGGAACGACCAGGGTGCACTAGCGGGACGAGTAAGTTTGTTTTACTTACTAAAGGCGGAACTAGTAGTGGAAAAATGTCTCCGTAGGAACTCATTCCAATGGTACACAGAAAGAATCGTCTCTCGATTGACGATGAAGAGTGTACTAGTGCGAGAACTTCAGCCCGGATGGATACGGAGTAAATGCTATCACGGCTTTTCATCCAGGTCGGACCTCGTCGAAAGTCAGAGACATCGCGGTGTGCCATAAAACCCGGTCCTCGCGGGAACGGGGCTATCAGCGAGGTATCAGCGGGGCCTGCGGTCCGCAGCGAACCGCGCAAACGCCGCACAGATCTGACTTTACTGGCGGATCACGGAAAGCTTGGCGCCGCCGGGCCTCGGGCACGAACCAATCCGACGTCCACGACCGGTTTCTTAGCGCAGTGGCGGTGCCCGCCCAACAGGCATTCTGGAAGAGGAAATCCAGCCCAGATGGCATGCGGGGCGGGGGGGGGGGGGGTCATTTAAGTGGGTGGTGGTCACTTGACAGCTGTGGTTTGGGATGGTTCTGAGGTAGCAGGACCACACCAACAAAGAGCCCAATTCACTTGAGGACAACGCAGGTCACAAGCAAGGCAGTGGTGCCCTTATGTAAGGCACTCAACACAATTTCCATGATCTGAAGCAAAAAGGGCTGTGAATCTTTTTCAAATCGAATATCCTGTTGCTATTCAAGTGAGAACCCAAATCCCCCCCCCCCCCCGCAATTTTTTTTTTTTTTCTAATGACTAACATGCATTGTAGTCTTATTTACTTCAGTCTTTTAACAGCATATGTCGGTACGGTATGTAATGTATCAACTCTGTCCGAAATTTCAGACGACAAAAATCAGCCTTTACTCTAAACTGTCAGCATTTGCGATTACCGTTTTAGGTAGGACACACGCATACACACAGAAAGAAAAAAAAAAACCCAGTAACTGCCACGCAGTTCACTCACACATCATGTTACATTTAGATTGTACATCTAATTGTGTTGTTTTTTTGTTTTTTGTTTTTAAATAAAGACTTACAGATGCTCCTCTGACGTTGTTTACTAGTTCAGCAACGTGTCCGTCTGCAAAAAATGTCCGTGCGGTAATTATGGTGCATAAATGATTCCGGGCGGTGCAAATTCTTTCCGGGGGGCTGCAAATGTGCTTTTATTAATATTTTTTTACAATCTCTGGACAGACATTTTGTATAAACCAATTTCTGTTGTCAACTTAGCTGAATGATCAGATTTTTTTTTTTTTTTTTGATCACAGACCTATTTACAACACAAATGTAAATATTTTTCCATGATATTGCCCCAAAGTCTCTTTATTTCATAGCTTTAGTCTTGGTTACATTCCTTCCGGTACATGTAAACTACATTTTTGTGTTCAGTCAGATTTCAGACTTTACAGTATGTGCAGCCAAGGCTTTCATACTTAGTAATACTTGCCCATGCAGCCTAAAAAACATATTAGCATCGGATCTCAGATTTCAAGTTCCATATTCCTGGGAGCATTTTTTTCCCTTAATGAAGATAACGTTATACAAAAGTACATTTTAGTTATTACTCGCAAAAGTAAAAGAAAAAAAAGCATGCTTTTCTTTAAAAATAATGACATTCCTAAATAACCCCCAAATGGTAATGGACACACAGTTTAATATCCATATAAATATAGTAAAAGTGTTGTGCAGCGAGTCAACGGGAATCATTTCCAGAAATTGCGGCTAAACGGGCCTCTACGGACTGCCGCTCTCTACAGTTCTGGACGACCAGGACAGAATGACACTGACTCTCTTACAGATTAGGCATAAATAATATAAGTACTTAATGCCTTTATTTAATAACGAGCAATTAATTGGTTCGGGTGTTGTAGGGCCGGGGGGACGGGACTGATTGGGTGGGGATTGAGGGTTTAGAGGGTGGAGGGAGCTTGGCGGTGGGGAGTGATTATCTATGAGTCCATAATGATTTCTAATATTATGTCTTTGACTTCGAATTGTCCTTATGTCACTATAAATAGTGAAAAAAATGAGGAAAAAAAACTGCAACAAATATCGTTACAGAGTGGAGCGCAGCCCTATGCCAAGAATAAAAAAAAAAAAAAAAAAAAAAAAAAGGTGGACAGTCCAAAAGACTTAACGTATTCATTTAAAAAAACACTTTGATGCTTAATGTCAGACAAGTGCCATCAGTCATCATGAAAATTTATGCGGACATCTACACTTATTCCCACTTCAACCCTCTGAACATATCTAACCGATTGCTGTAATATTGAACGTTTTGTGGACGTTCAGCGTTTTCCAATGTCCACTTTTGAGAAGAAGCTTAATGTCGCTTAATGTCAGAAAACTGAGATCAAACAGCACGAAAATTCATTTGGACATCTCTACTTCTGCCCCCTTCCTTCCTCCCATCCGTCCAAGATACTTAAACTCCTCACTAAGGTGAGGCAATGGTCGGATTGGCATCCGAAAAAAAATCTACTGGGTTGCACGGTAACGCCTAGTAATGTCCCCATGGAAACCAAAACCAACGCCCTCGCTATTTCCACAACTTCTTAAAGCATTAAAGCCTATTTTCACCAGGACCTCCCACGTGGGCTCGGTCTCAGGTAGACGGTGCCCGAGGGGGGTCAGTATCGCCCCCGACGGCCAGGCGCGGCGTAGCAGAGCCATATTAAAAGTTCCTTCGTTTGATTTTGGCCTCACTGTCATTGCTTCGTAAAAAAAAAAAAAAAAAAAGTGTGTGTGAAGCCGAGTGTGACGCGCTTTCATCCAGACATAATTATAGAGCGCGTCGCGTAGCCATCTTTCGCTGGGCAGCTTTTTCCTCACGCTTTTTTAAAGCCCACTCCTCCCAACACATTCTTTTATTGTGTGTTAATCACAAGGCGACGCCAGGACGTTTGCGGCGGGTTTCCACACCGGTCCGTACACGAACCCTGAGCGCTGGGGCGGACGAATGGAATGTGATGGCGTTTGTTTTTCGACTCACCGGCTCTCCATCCACCCAACAAGAACACGCGCTAAGCCACCAACACGACATTGACCGTTTCCGCTTGCTTAAAAGGGGATTAAAATGAAGACGTTACTGTTCAAATCCAGCGTGTGAAGTCGCGCAGATAAATGAGTTGATTTTGACAGGCGATGACCATCAAAAGGGAAAGCGTCGTCAGAACGATGACGGCCAATCCCTCGTGGGAATTTAATTCTGTGTCATTAACTTAAGAGGCGGACATAAAACAATCCACATCTTTGCCTTTTATGAAGGAAATCATTTTCCTTTTATCGGACTTTTATTATTCTTTTTCTTTGTTCAGTCACACTCTGGGAATATGTGTGTGCGTGTTTGTTTTGTTTCCCGCATGGGCGACTCTCGCCAAATTCCACCTTTCACATCGAGTGACAGCAGATGCCAAGGCGCCAGGCACTTTCTACACATAAGTCAGAGAAGTATCAGTGTAACAGTATGTTATTTATCATGCTGTTGGCGTTACTATTTTCAAGCTAAACTGCCCCACCCTACAAAAAAAATCTCCAACAGAGTATAAAACGAGCTATCCAGCTAATTTACTAATTAGCTAACTAACAACTAGCAAGCAAACAAGTGACTATCGAGCTAACTAGCGAATGAGTTGAGTAAACAAGCTAGCTAACCAAGGAGGTAACTCCTTCAAATAGTTGAGTTAACTAGGTAGGAAAACCGATGTGTTTGTGAAGTAATTACAAAACCAACCAAAAATCTAGCTAACTGCTAGGGTAATTGGTTATTTTGTAACACGCTAGACCAACTAGCTAGCTAACCACTTCTAGCTTGATAACAAAAAGTTCCAATCACATTTGATTTGAACTTATAATGCAAACACACCTGCGATTGGCTGGCAACCACTTCTAGGTGCACGCCGTAGCGATTGCTTGGAGGGTTCGATGATCGTTGGCCAGGCCGGGGTTGGCCTGGAACAGTTCTGGCACGCTGAGCCCATCATCGCGGGAACCGCGGACAGGGTCCTCAAGACACGCAGCGGGACCGGCTACGCTGACCGTAATGGACCTGTGGAAACGCCCAAAGGAAGCGGCTGCCTTCCTGGAACTAGAAGTCGACTGAACAATGCGATTGCCCGGCTACAAACGACAGGTGTACATCAGTCCCCTGCCCGAAGATAGCTGGGATAGGCTCCAGCACTCCTATGACAAAAAAAAATCATGAAACTAAAAAGCCTTTCTGAAAAGAATATCTCCTCACTCTTTATCCAAGGCCATACAACCACAAAGTATATCACTGATAAAGACCTTTGCTTTCTAAAAGCAATAGAAAACATGGCTCAAGGCTCATTGATTCTGCGTTGTAAGCTAGGCTATTATTGGATTTGCCATTGTCTGTATGTGCAATGGAGAGACAGCAAATTCATGGAATACAGTCAGTATAGACATTTTTAATTTGAAAAATAAGACTCATGATGCCACTTTAGCACAAGGGGCGCTTTGATCCTACGTGAAAAGACAAATTCCAACCAACTAGCGAGTAAACATCTGCTACAGCAACTCTAGCTTCCTGGTTTGCATATATCACATATCGCATTAAATATTAGCACAATCAAAATCTTTTTCCACTCAAGGCTTGGTGTTTTAAAGAAGGTCCTAAAGACAGGATTTGGGTTTCACGTTAGCATTTACAGCAGAGGTTATGTTTTCAAGCCAGGGTTAACTTCTGATGGTTAGGGTTTGTCTTTCTTTGCTATCTACCCTCACCATTCATAGGTGAGGATCCACCGAGGAAAAACCAAAGATTTAAAAACAAAACAAAAAAAAAAAACGTTTCAGACTGACAAAGTATTTCATTTGCAGTTTACAATATATAAAAAAACAAGAGAAACATCTAAACACCAGAATGGTCAAGCCATATGAGTTAGTTTGTAGCATAAATTACAAAAAGCAACCGAGAGGTTAGATATTAGCATAGGTCTGAGGGTGATGAAAAACTGCTACTGTAACTAAGACTTTCCTGGAGACGAAATACCCAACCAATTAAAAACTTTACACAACTCACAATGACCTAGGATACAGCAAGGTTTCAGAGTACAACAATGTAGCTTATCACAAGCCCCTTTGTCGTTTCGGAAACTCACACCTCGGTTGTGTGGGAGACAAAGCCACAAAGGGAGGATGCTGATGCTGCTGTTCTGGCACAGGAACAGACTGCGGCAGGAAGCATGACGCCGCCACCGAGGAGTCATAATGCTGATTAACAGCTGCCTCTAATTAAAGATCAATGGCCGGGCTTTCAAAGGTGATTTGTTCCATAAATTAGGATGCCCACTGTCCATTAACGGCATCCGTGTCACAGTAACAGATTGGGCCGCTCGCCGGAACCCCCCCCCCCCCCCCAACCCAATAGATCACCTATAGCCCCCCTGAGAAGCAGTTTACAGACTGGCTTTTATTTTGGTGGCCTGCGAAGATGCCATACAGCTCTCAGTTATCACCAGTGACCAAAATGTGCCACAGTGGTGAGATCAAGGCATCCCAAGAAGTTCTTTCAGCTTTCAAGATTTCTACCACATTAGGAGACCCCAGTTTCTCATTCCAGGAGGTTTAAACCCAAGTAAAAAAAAAAAAAAAAAAAAAAAAAAAGACATTACAGAGCAGCCTAGGTTAGGGTTTTGAGACAGAGTCTGGGGTTCAGTTTTTACAAAAATTGGTTCCAGTCCAGGGTTAAGATGTCAGGACACGTTAGGGGCTACAATTGTGTCTCAAGTACATTCCAAGCAAGGTTTCAGATCTGGCTTAAGCCATACTTTACAGTCTTTGTTAGGGTTGCAAGTCAAAAGATCATCTTTACCCTCAGATTGTGTGCCACACTTCTTAGCAACCAAGACTAACCAGCCATTCTCTAGAGGTATGAGACAAGCATATTGAACACCAAAAGTAGAAAAAGAACCAAGACTTTTTTTTTTAATTTCCCCATTTATTGAAATTCAAAGACCATTTGAAGGCATTTAGTGGTGTCCAACCTGCAACAGAAAGTCAACTTGAGAATAAGAATCAAATTGTTGATGTACTAGTAAGACTTACATGTTTCTGGTAGTGATGAGCAGGGAGTTTTTCTTGACCAGGCTTATGAGGAACGTAGTAGCCATCTTGTTTTGAGGAACCTTCATGACTGTCTTCATCTACAGGGAGTTGCCAATGCCCATCAGAATATTCCCAGGACCAGTCTGGCTCGTAGTCGTCCTCATACTTTTCATAGTGAAAGTCCTGGTTGTAGTTCCTACCACGCTCAAAGCTGCCGCTAATGTGAGTCGCTGTGCCTGGAGGATACTGGCCGGTCAAGAAATAGTAGTCGAAAGGATAAGGCACAAAAGGCCTGCTAATGGGTGGTGGGAAAACAGGTGGCGGCAAAATGCCCGCACTTTCAGGTGTCGAGTCAAAAGGAACCGGACCAGGCCTCGGCCGAGGAGGTTGTGGAAGGCCTTGGGTTTCACGCTCCGATTCATAGTCACCATGCTCAAAGCTTTTCTCAAAGCGAAACAGCTCACCAGGCTGAAACGCCGGCTGAGGGGGTGGGAAATAAGGCCCAAAACTGGATGCACCGGGACCACCTGCTGGAAGGGAACCAGAGACTTCTGGATTATTGGCTGTGCTGCTGTCTGGGACAGGTTCTTCAGAGTCCTCTGGATCAGGAACATTTTCAGCACTACTTGAAACTGCTTGTTGATGACCTGAAAGCAGAAGTGCAACAATGCATTTGGAAATCCACTCAAAAGCTGAATTAAAACTTAGACTTGTCACAAACCATGACCCCATCCATCACCAGTCCAAGATTGACCAACATCCTCTTCTCCAGCAACTGGACGTTGAGGTGCAAATTCCCACTTGTGCGCATGTTCCAGCGGAGCGTGGGGTCTGTGGTGACTGTTAAGGAACGATCTGGGACCAGCATCTGAGCAGAAAAAAAAAAGGTTCTCGTTTAACTTGTCAGCACGTGAACAGACCACTTTTTTTTTTGGGGGGGGGGGGGGGGGGTTCTTTTAAGAAGTCTTGTCCCAGCATGAACACTTACAGCTAGCCAAGATTCTTGATATCCACCTGCTGAGCTACTTCTTACCAAATACACCCATTCTTAAAAAAGAAAAGAGAGCTAAAAATGGTGCAGGAGATGAACTAGAACACCAGTTTCAAGTTCTGAGGTCAGTCATTGGAAAAAACTGACATTACAGGCCTTCTTAAGGGACAGTGATAAGGTGCAGCAAAACCCTGAATCACTTTTTGGAAAATATTGCCCCCCCCCCCAGCTAATCAGTGTCATCAATTTTACTGAAATACAACTAAAGTAAAATGAGACCCATTGACAACAAGCATAACCAACACTTTCAAGACTGCCATTGCAGGAAAATTACAAGTTTTCATACAATTACAGCCGCTACTAGCAAGACGCACGTTTCCGCCCGATTCTGCACCACCGAGATAAACCCAAAGCATGACTGTCGGTTCAGAACAATGGCGTACCTCTCCTAAACGGGTGGCAGAGAGCAGCAGCAGCCATCAGAAGAAGGAGCAAAGCCCTATTTACAAACAAACACAAATAAATGAAACTAAACTAACCAAACCAAACTCGGACATCAACATACATCGAAGCCCAAGCACTCACCCAGAAGGCATCCAGCCAACCATGATGAGACCAAAGGAGCAAGTCGTAACTCTCCGGACCCGCCGGACGTTTCTAAATAGTGCCGGTGACGCCGAGTTCTGACCAATCGGGAGGCGCCGCCTCGATGGGCCACAGCTGCCCAACGTTCAGTCCTGACGAGGTTGCGGCCTCGCGCTCGTCACTCGTCAGCAGGAACGAGAGTGTGGACATTTTTTTTTTTTTTTTTTTGTGCTCATGCAAAACCCAAACATTTTATGTATGTATGTATTTTGGTACCACCTGTCGAGGCTTTTTTCTTTTATTAGTTTCCCAATTGAACAAACGGAAAAATAATCACAATTTACATAAGGCAACCTTCCATCCATCCATCCATCCATCCAGTTTCTGACCGGCTTATCCTCACGAGGGTCGCGGGAGTGCTGGAGCCAATCCCAGCCGTCAACAGGCAGGAGGCGGGGTACACCCTGAACTGGTTGCCAGAGGAAACCGGAGTGCCCGGAGAAAACCCACGCAGGCCCGGGGAGAACATGCAAACTCCACACAGGCGGGGCCGGGGGATCGAACCCGGGCCCTCAGAACTGTGAGGCCGACGCTTTACCAGCTGTCCCACCGTGCCGCCCCTTTCCTGTCATCATCACAAGAAAAATAAAGAAACGTTAGTTTTAAAAGCAAAAAGTTTTATTGCATTTATCAGTCGGTCAGAATATGTCAAATATTTCCATTTCATTTTTAAACGGGAAGTTATAAAGAAGCCCACATACTCCTTTCGCCACCAAATCCAAGTTAAGCAGGAAAAATGAAATTTTCAAGCAAGCACACCGGTGTTTTTTTTTTTTTTTTTTAATTTCTTGTACTGATTTTGCAAAAGTCAGTTCAAAAATGACAATTATGCGACTTCAGGAAATTTGAATCAAACAAGTCCACTCAGTGATCAGCGAGAAAGGACGAGCCTCTCGCGGCGCTCTTTTTATTCCCTTATTTGCCGGAATAATGGCGCGCGTCGGATGTCTTTTAATCGCGCAGGTGTACCTAATGCTGTGGCTGATGAAAAGATGAAAGTTGGAGCTTCCTGTCGAAGTGGGGAGCGGAACGCGAGGACTCGGCGCCGCCGCCGTCGTCGTCTTCTTCTTCTTGTGGCTGAAAGCGAGTGAAGAGCCATAAAAGACATGCAAATGTGCGCGCGGTGTCGGCGGCACATGCCTTCATTAAGATCTCATTGCTCCCCACGCAGCTTGAGACGCTGCCAAATGTGCCACGGCTCGACATTGTAACAATTTCCGGCACTCCACGTGTGTATTTCCTGCCTTTCTAATCAGAATTCTATTTTGCGTCTCAAAAGGGGCTCCATTCAGGCGCCCATTAGCAGCCCTCGTCAGCCCTAATGGGGCTGCTCGGGGCCACGGGCCACCAGCTGCATCCACTCGTCGCTCCGTGACTGACTTCATATCTGTCTGCGGTCCTCCATGAAAGACTATCAATACGCGCTTTGCTTTTTATGTACAGTATGTTGACGTTACGGATGCGCGTGCGACACGTCCGACAGTGCGATCGCGGCCACGTCGTATGCGTGAAGATGCCATCCATCCATCCATCCATCCATCCATTTTCTGAGCCGCTTATCCTCACGAGGGTCGCAGGAGTGCTGGAGCCAATCATCAGGCAGGAGGCCGGGTACACGCTGAACTGGTTGCTAGCCAGTCGCAGGGCGCATCGAGACGAGCAACAGTCGCGCTCACAATCAATTGGCCAACTGAGCGCCAATGAGACAGAGACCATCTATCCATTTTCTGAGCCGCTTATCCTCATGAGGGTCGCGGGAGTGCTGGAGCCAATCCCAGATGTCAACGGGCAGGGGGCGGGGTCCACCCTGAGCTGGTTGCCGGCCAAGCGGAGGGGACATAGAGACGAACAAAGTCGCGCTCACAATCAATTGGCCAACTGAGCACCAATAATAGCTGAGGCAGAGACTATCCATCCATCCATTTTCTGAGCCGCTTATCCTCACGAGGGTCGCAGGAGTGCCGGAGCCAATCATCAGGCAGGAGCCGATACGACATACACCCCAACGATCAGATAGCATTCTCTCCGATTTACGTACGATTCCTCCGATTTTGGTGGAACCTCCAACTACGATCCAACTCCATTTGGCTCTACGATCCGATTTTTTTCACGATCGTGTACTTTATGTATCGAACACATCTCCAAGATACACGGGGGAAGGCCGCACGAGATTTCGGTCCGCTTAAGTTTTTTGTCGTCGTACCGTTTGAGTGGGGGGGGGGGGGGGTCGCAAACTGGAGCGGATCTCGATCCAAATCCACCGGATCACCCCCCCCCTCGAAGCAGCCGCCGCATTCTCCAAACAAATCAAACGCGGGGAGAACTCAATTATGACGGATCAATAATTCAGCATTCCCAATTATTCTTTAATTGTAAGACGGCGTATCAGCCCATCTGAGTGCGCGGGTGTTGTTACCCTGCAGAGCTTTCGGCTGATTGTTTGGATGAGATTAGATATGTGTGTGTCTGTGTGTGTATCAAGCAAGAGATCAAGCAATGTCACGCAACACACACACACACACACACACACACACACACGGCGGGCACGCGCACAGCCTTAATGACACAAACACATCACATAAAGCCAAATGCTGCCACTAAAATTTGCATGGTGCTCAGTAATGCATTAGTGAACATCACTTGGCAATCTGTTCATACGGCCTTAATTGGATTTTAATACTGCCTCTGATCTTGTTTTCTAATTAACGGCGGTGGCTGGCGACCAAGCAGAACCGTGCACCCGGCGACACCTTTGATCCCCGCCATATGGAGAGCTCCTCCCGCGTGTGGGGGGGGGGGGGGGAGGGAAAAAATGTAAAAAAATAAATCCCTCACCTAGACGTGGGCGAACAACACCAACACCCCACCCCACACCTTCGCCCGACAAATCAAAATGGATGCGCGACGCAGAGGTGGCAAAGAGCGGCGGCATGTGTCGTCCTCGCGTCCCGCCGGGATTTGTGTTATTGATTAATTTCTCTTACAATCGCTTGTGATCGCAAGATACATAAAACATGAGGGGCGGGGGTGGGGTGTGCGAATTTTTGCACTCCTGCTCCCTCACCGTGCAGAAATGTCACTCGCTCGCTGTAATCTGTTTATGACGCCGCTTTTACACTTTTGACCAAGGGCTGCCAAAAGCGTGTCCTTTCCCACTTTTGGCTGACATCTTTCGGGGAGTCGACTTGAGCGCGTTGGAGCGGTGCCGTCTCTTAAAGAGACAGCGCGCCCTTTTAGCGCATATTTGCGAATTTGACGGCGAGTTACGTGTGCGCCGAAAGTGGAACAGAAATTCTGGGGTTTCATTTTGAAATTGGTTAGCTTCAAATTCTGTGAATAACAAGAATTTAAGAAGGGAAAATTCAGGGCTCCACCCAAAAATTTGAGTTGCGACCTCTATTTTCATAATTTGACCAAAATGTTTGGGGTCATTTTTTTTTTAAATTCAAACAATTAACGGTGGTTAATTCAATTAAAAGAGATAAAGGTTGTAAAAATTCAAAATTCAACCAAATATGTGGAGACCAGATCCATCCATCCATCCATTTTATTTGCCGCTTATCCTCAGGAGGGTCGCGGTGAGTGCCGGATCCTATCCCAGCTGTCAATGGGCAGGAGGCGGGGTACAAAATTTGAGTTGCAACCTCTATTTTCATAATTCAACCAACATTTTCGGGGTCATTTTTTTTTCAATTCAAACAATTAACAGTGGTTAATTCAATTTAAAGACATAAAGGCTGTAAAAATTCAAACCTCAACCAAATATGTGGAGACAAGATCCATCCATCCATCCATCCATTTTCTTTGCCGCTTATCCTCACGAAGGTCACCGGAGTGCCGGATCCTATCCCATCCGTCAACAGGCAGGAGGCGGGGTACACCTTGAACTGGTTCCTCAATCGCAGGAGACAAGATCCATCCATCCATTTTCTGAGCTACTTAGCCTCACGAGGGTCATGGGAGCGCTGGAACCCATCCCAGGCATCTTCGCGCAGGGTATACCCTGAACTGGTCTGCAGCCAATCACGGGGCACATGGAGACGGATGACAGTCGCACTCACAATCACATCTACGGATAATTTGGAGTCTTCAATTAATGTAGGTTTTGGGACGCGGGAAGAAGCCGGACTTCCCAGAGAAAACCTACGCTGGCACGAGGAGAACATGCAAACTCCACACAGGCAGGGCCGAAATTGAACCCGCGTCACCCGGGAAAAAAAAATGCCTCTTGTGGTCGCACAAAAGTTTCCTAATTAACCGGTTAATTTTTTTTGGTTTTTCATCTGTACGCCACAAAAATGTGAAGCGAAATGGTGGTCAAAAAAATGTTGAATTCATTTTCGCCGGGCATAAAATTCAAATGACATTTCAGCGGTTCAAAAAATTTGGAATTCAAACCAACATTTTCTTTGGGGGGAGGGGTGTGGGGTGTCGTAAAATTCAGAACAATTATTTTCAAGATAAAGTATGCATTTTGAGTCTAAAGCACACTTTTTTAACCTTTTATTACTGACAGCGGTTAATTAAGTTTTTCACTTGTTTGTCAGGTAATCATGTAAATGTTGTTTTTGTTAAGTTCTTAAAAATTCAGAATTCAACCAAAATTTGAAGAGGAAAAAAATGCCTTTTGTGGTCGCACGAAAGTTTCCTAGTTAAGTGGTTAATATTTTTTTTCGTGTACACAACAAAAATGTAAAGCCAAATTAAAAAAAATTCAGAATTCATTTTTGACAGGCATAAAATTTGAAATTCAAATGACATTTCAGGGGTTCAAAAAATTTGGAATTCAACCAACATTTTTTTTGGGGGGGGGAGGGGGCAGGGTGTCGTAAAATTCTGAACAATTATTTTCAGATAGAGTATGCATTTTGAGGCTAAAGCACACTTTTATAACTTTAACTTTTTTTTTGTTTTCGTTAAGTTCTTAAAAATTCAGAATTCAACCAAAATTTGAAGAGGAAAAAATTTGGTCGCCCGAAAGTTTCCTGACGAAGTGATAAGTTTTTTTTTTCACGTGTACACAGCAAAAATGTAAAGCCAAATGGTGGTCAAAAAAATTCAGAATTCATTTTCGCCAGGCATAAAATTCTAAATTCAAATGACATTTCAGTGTTTCAAAAAATTTGGAACGCGGCCAAAATGTGATGGAAAAATGTGGAGGGTTTTTTTTGTCCTTTTTTTTTGGCAGCGTTTTGAAAGCAGTGCCCCCCCCCCCCCAACCAAAAAACAAAAAACAAAACACGTTTGCAGTCACTTTAAGAGATGAGCGTTTGTTCTTCGGGTCGTTTTTTTTTTTTTTTTTTGTCGCCAAGGCACGGCGCTCGGAGGAGTGGCGGAATGCAGCGCCGGCCCTGGAAATTCCTGACCTAGATGCTCTGCGCCGAGCGCCGGCCAGGTACGTCGGTCTGCGCCGACTTCCACGCGGAAAGTGTGAAACGATAATTAGCGGGACGTCGTCCTCCGCAACAATGCGGGATCATTAGATGACTGAGCGAAACGCTTTTGAATGAACGCGAGCGTCAATCTTACACAACGCGACTCAATTAAAAGCAATTCATCGTTTAGAGGAAATTGAAATCGGCAACACTTGCGCTAATTGCCAACTTTTATGACTTCAATGTTTTTTCGTTATTTTTTTCAAGGAACTTGATGTGCAAAGTTGGCTCTGCGACATTCGGGGAATGTTTTGGCTAACAACTTTTAACATGATTTTTCTCTCGTACTTGCTAGCGACCATTTCATGACTCAAATTTACGACTTATACGACTTCCGATGCATACTTTGTCCTCATAAAGGTGGGTGAAATTCATTGTTACATATAACTGGATCATCATCTTTATGTATGGATACTTTAAAATAACTAACAACCGCAAAAGTTAAATATCAGAATCAGAATGAGCTTTAATGGCCATCTGTCATCTAGTTTCTAATAATTTATCCAACCCTTACCAGGCATAACTCGTAACTCTGCATATTTAATCAAATAAATTTGTATTTTTGTAATTATATTCAAGTTTGTTTGACTTAAGTACTGTATGTTGGGTTTATAGTTGCGCCTTAACGAGAGTCATTGCGGGACTTTTCCCACACTGTGACAACGAGGCGCTCTAAAGGGACAATGCCAGCGCAAAATTCTTGTTCACTTGTTGGCTGTCACAGCCGACTTTAGGAAAAAAATTTTTTTACGCCGCTTGTCCGACTCCTGTCACGGCACAACAACGGAGCGCTCTAGCGCGCAAGTCGACACTCTGGCCTCTCAAGTTTATTTTTTTTTCCACCCGTCCTCGGTATTCAACGTCTCTGAATTCACTTTAAAGTTTCTTTAAGTTCTAAGTTTATGTTCGAGGTGTATACTGACAGAAAACTACATTTTATCATATTGATTAAAATCACTCAAGGGGAAAATCTACAAAGTACAACAAATATACAGCACTGTATGTATGTATTGTATTGTATTGTGCGTGTGTACACAGGTAGCGCCTGACTTGCGGGGGGTTTGCAGACTAGCGTGGCGGGAGGCCCGTTGTCGCTAATCCGCTAGCGCCGCGTAGCCCAATCCAGGTAAAGCGATCCTAAAGCCGAAGCTGTCGCCGCGCTCTTCTCCCGTCTAACGTCTGCGAGGCGGATCAGACGGGCGGAATATCCACTCAAAAGGACCCCGTCTGGACCCGGAGCCACATTTTGACAAGTTAATCTCCTCTTTGACGCCACGCGGCAACGGGATCCTGACTTGACCGCGCTCTTTGCGAAATTCCTTCCGCGGGAGCGTTGCGGGCGACCCGCGTCTTTGTCCTCTTTCTGTCTGTGTGTACACGTCAATAAAGACACTTTGTACTTTGCACTCTTTTGTGCCGTTTGTACACCGCAGACTGGCCACTTCATTAGGGGCACCGGCGCAACTAATACCCCCACTTAGCGAAATGGGCGTCCATAGCTGTCGTTCTGGAAAACGTACGATAAAGCGAGGAAACGTTTCAATTGTTAAAATTGGAGCTTCAAAAAAATGCTTTCGATCCTCCAGTAACGACATCGTTTCGAGAATTCAATTGTAGCTTGTATGATCTTGTGTACATCAATTTATTACAGCTGTGTTTCATGTTATACCACCAAAAATAAAGCCAAATGGAACATTTAATATGTCGGGCAAAAAGTAAGATATTTCTTTAAAAATAGGTTGACAACAAATGCTTTTTCCCCCCTTTTTCGTTTTTTTCTTTGTTGTAAATATTTACCAGCTTTTTTGTACCGTAATTCCCGGCCTGCAGAGCGCAGCTGGTTAGCGTTAAAGTCTTTCCGTGTACCGAGGCTGATAACCAGACGCGCTAACGCTAGCATGGCGCTGACGCTAGCGCAGCACTAACACTAGCGCCGCATCACCGCATAAACCGCAGGGTTGAAAGCGTGTGAAAAAAGTCGCGGCTTGTAAGGCCGGAAATTACGGTGAATTGCTTTTTACCATGTAAAGCACACATGTATGAAATTCACAGTATACATAGAATAGCTTTGCTCTGCTTCGTTTTAAGAAAAGACACTGAAATTGGTCTTCTGAGAAAAATCATTAGATTGACAACTGTGTTCTTTTGAAAGAATAAGAATTCATAAACACGACCAAGTTTTATATGACAGCGGTGAACTTGTTTTTCCACTTAGGTCAGCTGTAACTTTCCGTTCCTAGAAGAGGTTCCACGGCTGCCCCGCGCTTCGCCACGCCGGGCGTTAGCGGGTCAGCGCGGCGGCGGGCGGCCGTGCGTGCGCGGAAAGAGTTAAAGTTGCAGCCTCGTCAGCCTCGCGGCGACGTTGCCGTTCGGCTGATGAGTTGTGACCCGAGGGACGCGTTTTGCATTGCTGATACGACTTGTCTTTTGTCTTGTGAGAGCGCGCCAGAATGACCGAGGGCTAAGTACACTGGGCGTGTTCGTCACCGCCGCCGCGTTTTGGACCTTGCAATGCGTTTGATGCGCGCGTCGATGGGAGTTTTTTTTTTTGTTTTTGTTGTAAGGACTCTTCTACTTGCTCGGCTTTAACCCCACAATTAAAGTGTGCCTCCCGGGCCAAGCCACGCATATTTACTGTACTGTAACGCGCAATGAACCAAACGCGTACGCTACATTTACCTAGCTAGCGTGGGCGTTTTAATCTCTCTCCCTGGATCAATTTAAGGGTTGAACTTGTTTCAGCTCAGTATCCATTTTGATCGCACGCTTGTCAAAGCGTCATCTCCGATTACGGCGGCCCGACGTCTAATCTACTTGCAGCAAGGTGACACCTTCCTGTTCCCAAAAACATTGCCTCGATATACGCCGAGCAAAGAGGAGAAAGATGAGTATCGTCGTCGATAACCTTGTAAGTCCACCATTTTAAATTGCATCCGCCATGTTCTCCTGGATGCACAGTTAAAAGTACGTTAGTACACAACGAATGGCTTCACGCTTAACTCGTTTTCCGAGCAGTTTCGCGGTTAACCGGCGCAGAATTTGGACTGATCTTCCAAGATCCATAGGCTGTTATGTTCTGTGCCAAAATAAGCACCAAAAGAAAGATTCCATACTCGTACTCATACTCCATATACGTTGACTCACAACATGGCTCAAGGGTGGCTTTTTTTTTTTTTTACATGACATTTGGCAATCCATAAACTGCGGCATCTTTTCTCAAGATCACGACACGCAATTTCTACTTCAGCGCGTACTTGATTTGTCAGAGCGCTTAGTGCCTCAGCTTGCCTGACTTCCAACGCGTCGCCATGTCTCTCCCTGTCATCGACCCCCAATCTTTGTCTTCTACCGAAACGTTGTGCTGTTCTCAGATCCGCAACGACGCGACACCGCCATCTACAGGAATCTGTCAGTCATTTCATGTCAGCGGTTTCCAAGCCAATTCGCTGATTCCGGATTTGACAAATACATCAGTGGCAGGAAACGGTTGAATTCCAGTCAGCGGATACAAATGTACCCAACAGCGAATGAGTTAATAAAGTCGTGTTTGTAAATAATACCTCCACCTTGTGCCAAGATTCTCCCGAAGCCATGTACTTCTGCTTCCTCCGTTCATTTTGTTTCAAGTGTTATTTTATTGCTATAAGACCTCAAACCGCAACACCCGTGCGCTCCCTCTCAGGCAATTTTAGGTTGATTATGTTGCATTTGTAACAAGCAGCTCCCCAGCTGTAGATCCCACATTTGCTTTGTTTTGAAGAACCGACGACTTGGTCAAGAATAGAACCCGTCACGATTGCTTTGGTTTGAAAAGACACGCCTACGTGGTTGTACTAAACTACGGTGAGTTCTGACAACTACGGATGCCAAGTATCGCCACTGCTCTCCTGAAACGTCCTCTAGAAGAAGTCCAGCTTCTTCCGACATTCTCTTTGTTTTAAAGAGTCAACGCACAAGAATGCAGCTGATTGCCGTGACTCCCCTGAGGCCTGATAAATTCATCTTCGAAAAAGTTAGCGCACAAAATTCCTGTTCCTGCACACTTGCGCAGATCTTTTTTCACTCCTGTAGAAAGAAACTCATAACGCTTTGTGTTAAACTCCAGATTTAATTGGTCAGCGCACTCACCTAGCGTGTCATTAACTGTCGGACGAACTCGTCGAGCAGCTTTTGTGCAGCTGGCGAGCGAACGTGCGCGCCGGTAGCGGCGGACCGACAAACTCCGACTTGCCGTGAGTCTCCGATCTGTACAAACGCTCGTCAACACAGAGAGAAGCTTTGAATTCGGGATTTGGGGGCGTCAAACGATTGTTATGTTTTGATGCAATCAAGACAAAGTCAGTCGAGCGTTGATGACTCTGATCCGTCGCACATTAAAAAAGACGTTTAAGGGCTCAAGAAACTGATTGAATGCTCAACCATCTCCAATTACTTATGGGGGGGGGGGGAGGAGGACTTTTAACAATGGAGTGTTGCGTTTGTCAAGCCCGACGCAGCGGGAATTCACAGCTTCTCAATCGCAAAATACTTTTACATTTGTCGGAGGACACGTAGTCATCTAGTCTCCTGGCCTTTGAAATTGGGCTCCCAAGGTTGTAACGCTTCAGTTTTCAACCACAAAATGAAGTTTGTTGGTATTATTATCACTCGGAGTAAACAAC
This sequence comes from Syngnathoides biaculeatus, assembly GCF_019802595.1. Lineage (NCBI taxonomy): Eukaryota > Metazoa > Chordata > Actinopteri > Syngnathiformes > Syngnathidae > Syngnathoides > Syngnathoides biaculeatus. Next base: position 7,749,120 of record NC_084662.1, on the reverse strand, counting down.
TGCTGTGGTAAAGAGGGAGCTAAGTCGAAAGGGGAAGCTCTCAATTTACCAGTCGATCTACGTTCCTACCCTCACCTTTGGGCACGAGCTGTGGGTCGTGACCGAAAGAACAAGATCCCGGATGCAAGCGGCCGAAATGATTCCGGACCCTCCCTTAGAGATAGGGTGAGAAGCTCGGTCATCAGGGAGGGGCTCAATTTTCGAGCCGCTGCTCCTCCGCACTGAGAGGAGCCAGATAAGGTAGCTGGGGCAACTGATCCGGATGCCTCCTGGACTTCCTCCTTGGTGAGGTGTTCCGGGGATGTCCCACCGGATGGAGACCCCGGGGACGACCCGGGACACGCTGGCCTGGGAGCGCATCGGGATCCCTCCAGAGGAGCTGGAGGAGGTGGCCGGGGAGAGGGAAGTCCGGGCATCCCTGCTGAATCTACTTCTCCTGCGACCCGACCCAGAGAATCGGCACAGAATGGACGGATGGATGGATGGATGGATGGATGGATCATTTGCGGTCCTTTTTTTGTACCTCTGACCAGTAACTCTTGACATTCAAGACTGTGAAAATGTTACTTCAAACACGACAATACAGTTAACAAAAGTGATACTTTGACCCTGCAACAGATGATTTCTATTTCGACTTTTTTTTTTTTTTTTTTTCCAGAGGAAGGAAGGAAAATGCTTCACAAATCAAATCGAGCCAAGCCAGTCAAGCATAAGCAATATTTGTGTCATCAACCTTCAATCTGAAGCTTTCTCCGTTCATTTGCATTTTCCTTAGTGGCCCGACATTTAAAGTGTCTGCTTGAAAGACGAGAATCTTTAAGGTGGAAGGACAATTTTGATCATTTAGGGAGGACAAAGAAAACAAAACAGAATGATTTGCCTATAAAAGCGATACAAGGCCTCCAGGCCATCTTCATTAGAGAGCCCACTTTCGTCTCCGTGCCTGCTCGTCATTAACAGACCGCAATAGGTCCAAAGCCTTTTGACGACATTGTCCCGTAATTGCCCCGTGAAGGACAAACAAGAAGGCGTGCATGTGGTGGAAAAAAAAATAAAAATAAAGAATAATAGCGCAAGAAAAAAATACATAAGAATGCGTCATTATCCAAGCAGCAGCGACTGTGAGGCCTCAGCTCTTCAAGGCCGTCTGACGTCAGAGTCGCTCTCGGCACGTTACGGCGTCAAGAGGGGCTCCCACGGGGCCGGGGCGCTCGCTATCAGCTGGTGGCTACGATAGCGCCATTTAAGACGCCGCCGCGATGGTGATGTCGCCCGGCGGACAATTTTGATATCCGAGTACAGTGCGGTCAGAGCCGGGCTAGCCTCACGAGGGTCGCGGGAGTGCTGGAGCCAATCCCAGCTGTCGTCGGGCATCCTGAACTGGTTGATCGCCAATCGCAGGGCGGCCGGAGACAAACAACAGTCGCAAGCTCAATCGCACCTTGGGGCAATTTAGAGTCTCCAGTGAATGCATGTTTTTGTGGTGTGGGAAGAAACCGGAGTACCCGGAGAAAAGCTACACAGGCACGGGGAGAACATGCAACATCCTCACAAGCGGGACTGGGATTTGAACCCCGGTACTCAGAAGTGAGCCAGAGTCCTGCGGACTTTTCCTGACATTCATACGACGACGTCACCTTTTGCTGTCTGCACCAAAAACAAAACCAAAGAAAAAAATGGAACGTACTTGAACTCTTCCGAATGAAGCTCAATCTAAATAATTCACGATGCAGATTTACCTCAACGTGTCAGTACATTTGTCACGGTACAAGTTATACTGATGTACAAGACTGTCGACCAGATATACGACAAGTCAGTAAGTCACGTCGAGCAGAGATCCTTCAAGTTGTCGGCGTAAGCCAATCAAGAGCAGTCTTAAACAAGTTGTCTTTGGCGAAACTTTGTCTGGCTGGCGTACAGGCAGCCCCCCCACCCCCCCCCCTTTTTTTTTTTTTCCGGGTGATCGTGGGTGGCAACAAACTTCCTGCGACATCCAAGAAGTCTGTTCGCGCTGTGATAGGACTCTGTAAGGTCACTCAGCCATAAAGGAGCAAGCACAGGTTGTTCTTGGCACAGACGAAGATGAAGACGAAAAGCGAGCGCTCCTCCAGCAGCCGCCGCCGCCGCCGCCGCCGCCGCAGCCTCTACCTGATGACTTCTCCATCCGTTTTAATTGGTAATTATTTTGCGGGGTTTAACGCCTTTATTCAGACTGTCAGTGTGGAGTCAGGAGAGGAGGATTAGGTGCCCCGGGGGGACGAGACACTGGCACGGCCAGGACAGCTCATTTTTACACAGGCAGGGGAGGAGGACAGCTCATCTTTGATCTGGTTGGGGCTTCGCAGGCCAGAGGGGTGACAGCTGCACTTTCTTTAGCCCCGCATTTGAATTTGAATTCTATCTTAGGATGCAGCGCGCCGCGGACTTGGCAGGGCAGTGGGGTAATCTGCTCGGCACAAGCGCCCGGGCCTTTTCTTCCTGTGTGCCCTCGCCGAGATTGGAGTAATTAAACTTAAATGGGATGCATTAAAAACTCGCTGGTGCCGAGGAGGAGGCGGCGGCGGCGGCGGAGGAGGCCGTGCCAGCCGTCGACGGGTTGGGGGCTCTCCATTTTCTACGCTCTTCTAATCCCGACGAGTACACGTGTGCTTTGATGCCACGTTAGCCGAAGCGCGGCGAATGGCGACAACGCAGGGCGCTGACCCTCGGGGTCCCATCCTGTCGAGGTGACGGCTGTTTACACGCTTTCGCAAAATGTATCCGCCCGGGCTTTGGTTTTGCCGATTCCAGTTTGAGAAGCATAAACCGGTGCTTGGAAAAAAAAAAAAAAAAAAAAGTGTGGCGCACTTGCTAGCGACCGTTTCATGATGTTTGCAAACAGGAAGCACCAGGTTAGTTCCGGGTGGAAGACAACTGACTGGCTATCGATGACCTAAGGTGAAAATTCAAATATTATCCATCCATCCATCCATCCATCCGTCCGTCCGTCCGTCCACCCATTTCTGATCCGCTTATCTTTACAATGGTCACATGAGCGTTGGAGCGTATCCCAGCGGTCGTCGGGCAGGAGGCGGGGTACACCCTGAACTGGGTGAGAACACGCAAACTCCACACAGGCGGGGCCGGGATTTGAACCCCTCCCAAGGCCCACCGCAGACCGCCGATGCCGCCCAATCCGCCTGGAATGGACCATCGCGGAAAAAAAAAAGAAAGTCGGGGACTTTTACCTGCACATTGAGTGAGTGATTGCGCGTCTCCCGGCACGCTCCAACCTTGCGTCGGATCTCGAGGCTCCGGAAACTTCACAGCATATCGCACTGCATTACTTTGATGGAACCACAAAAACATGGCGTGATTGTCAAGGACGACCCAGATCGCACGTTTGAGTATTTGGTTCACAAGTACAGTAGCACGCTCAAGATCGCATCGGCAAAAAGTCGCATACTTCAAAAACACCAAGAACCAGACGAGGTCGCCTCTAGTAATATTCATTTGCTTTTCCTGGAATCCAATTCCTTGAGTAAATGAAAGAACTGTTTGCGTCTGACGTAAACGGTTGAACACAAATTGAAATGCAAATATTTAACACTTGGGGGTAAACCCAAAGACATTTAAAGGCGGCACACCCCCGTCGGCGGGCGCGCTCGCGGAACGGTTACGTGTCCGCGGCTCGCGCGCTCGCCGACGTGATCAGTTACACAACGGACTGGTCGGGACGGGAAGTGCGACTTTGGCTGCCAACGAGCGCGAGTGACAGGCCCCTCCCGCTTTGACAGCCGCCTTGATGCGGTCACTCGCCCGGTTGCGGTTCGAAGTGACGGCTGCGGGGAACCGGACCGTCGAGGTGGATCGCGAGACGGCTCCGTGTGTGCGTTAGTGTGCAAAGGAATGTGGGTTGGAAATAATAATAAAGAATAGAATTCATATACCCGTGTTGGGCAAAAGGGACACGTTGTGCTCATTTTTCAATTCCATTATTCATCATTGATTGATTAACTAATCAATTTAGATATGTACGTGTCTTAAATATATCCTTTTTTGTAAAATAATTGGGTATATAATTTCTTTTATTTATAGTACAATCTATGGATTGCTTAACTGTAATTAAATAGTGTAATCCGTTATGAAAATGTTACTATTTATTTGAAAATGAATAATTTAACACTAATACATTGAAGAAATTATTGTGGAATTTACATTATATTTATCCATCCCTTCCATTTTCTTTGCCGCTTATCCTCACGAGGGTCGAGGGGAGTGTTGGAGCCTATCCCAGCTGTCAACGGGCAGGAGGCGGGGGATTTTATATGATATTAAATATATATAGTATATAGGCGGGACAGTGACTCAGTTGGAAAGGGTTGGCCTCACAGTTCTGAGGACCTGAGTTCAATCCCGGCCCAGCCTGTGTGGAGTTTGCATGTTCTCCCCGTGCGTGTGTGGCTTTTCTCCGCGTGTGCACTCCGGTTTCCTCCCACATTCCAAAAAAAAATGCAACATTAATTGGACACTCTAAATTGCCCCTAGGTGTGACCGTTTGTCCCGATGTGCCCTGCGATTGGCTGGGAACCAGTTCAAGGTGCACCTGTTGACAGCTGGGATCGACCCTGGTGAGGATAAGCGGCTCAGAAAGCGGACGGCTGGACTTAATTCACAAACGAACCGGCCTCTTAGACCGTTTTAAAAATCAAACGTGGCCCTCGAGCGCAAACGTTTGTATGCAGGCTCAGTGGGCCACCGCGGGCCGCAGGTTGCGCACCCCCCCCCCCCCCCCCCGGTATACACTTCACCCCATTACATAAAGCGACCAAACAAACAGAACAATAAATCAGACAGTCAGCTCCCAATCGGCCATAAAAGGAAAAGTGAAGGCCCGAGCCAGGAAACTTTTTTTTTTTTTTAAACAGTTAACGCCTACGGCGCAAAGCATGCACAAGTTTGTCCTGCTAGCGTTACATCTTGTATCAAATATTCCCCTTTGGGGCCCCACCAGGTGTACCAACAGCCGGCGTTCGCCGTCGCATGCGAGAAACGGCGCAGAATTATCGGAGCAGCAAAATGGCAGACGTCAGCTGAGCCGCACCCCCAAAATGAGCGCGGACCAATCGCAGCGCAAACCAAAAACGGCACTTTCTCATCAGATAGCGGACGAAAACAACAACAACAAAAAAAGAAGAGTGCCAAAAACAAAAGCGAGAAAAAAATCTTTATTTTCAGATTTACAATTCAATAAAAAGACGCCGCGAGCGACGCTGACTCACCGAATCCGATTTATTATTTTTTTTCCCCACTCCGTTCGTCATTCAATCCCAAAGTGTGTCATTTTTTTTCCTCACCGTTGCGACGCGCGCTTACCGCGTATCGCACGAATACAGCACAGTTAGCTTAGCATCTTTTTTTTCTTTTTTTTTTTAAATTCCGGAAAGTTGGAGGCCGTCGGTCGCCGTTTGAGAACGTGCCGGGGCCGCCGGCGCGCTGGTTTACTCATTAAGATCTCATTAAGTGTGAGTGACACCTCGACTAGCCGGATTTATATTTAGCTTAGCGACGTAATTATACCTTATGCTTTTCAGAGAGTAGGAAAATGGATTCTCAATCATCAGATGTTGCCGTTTTAATCAGCGCGACGATGACCTTTCGCAAAACCGTCCTAATGCCCCGTAAAACAAATAAGCGGCATACCCGTTTTGTTCGGACTACTTTTAGTGGTGCCGTTTTATGACAAAGTGAAAAAAATGGATTGAACGGGCGATCGAGAAAATGCCAGTTGTCGCGCTTGTGCCCCGACCCGAGATCCGAATCCAGGGCTTCGCAATCGATTTCACTGGACTTTTTTTTTTTTTTAATGTTTTTTTTTTTTTTTTTTTTAATGAATCCTATGTCTACTACTTATTGTTTTCAGTCCGAATGTGAAAGATTACAGACTGCAGGGTTTTTTTTTTTTTTTTTTTTTTTTTGCACTGTGCAAAATCAGTGTGGTTCTTTTAATGTACAAATGTGTGTGTGTGTGTGTGTGTGTGTGTGTTCAACCCTCATTATTTCCACCACCGATATGAAGATAATTGACGACTTTTGTGTCATTCATCATCTTCAAACGCACGTTCTTCACTTGGATTCCGCAGACATGCCACGCAAAAAGTCTCCAGGCAAGTTTTTTTTTTTTTTGGATGATGGAGAGCAGCCTTTTTTTTTTTTTTTTTTTTTTGGTCCCCGCCCAATCAGACGCATCCCTTGTTACGTCTCACCTGCCGGGTCGTAAAATCAAGTGCGTGATTACAATCACTGGACTATTGTGCCGGGGGAAACTCGGCGAGGAGACGGCGGAGTGCTCGTTGAGCTAATGGTGAAAAGGAGCCGTGAATAACTAATTAAAAAAAAAAAAAAAACATCTTGCGTTATGATTCTGCGTGTTTGACGAGCGTGATTTGACTATTGGACGGTGGGCAAAACCCTCCCCGGCTGCATTTATGCCACGAGCTACGAGTGACACGATTCCGATGTTTTGCTATCAAGTGGCTCGAGTTTGATTTGTGTCACACCAGCGTAAAGGTGAAGCAAAATTTTTAAAAAAATCTGATATTTTTAACCCTTCCGCCTTCTCTGTGACTTGGGCGGAATCACAGCCAACATGGAGGCCGGCGACAAGCCAGACGAAAGATGTCGTGATAGCTAGCTAGCGTGGCTAGGCGCTGTTTTAGGCCGCCCGACCAGCCCCCCAAAAATATCTGAAAACAGTGAAAAGTTCGTCAATCTTCGCACGTTCTTAACATTTATCTTGAAACGTGTATCATGTACAAATACCGAACACCAGAATTTAGCGCCACCCTGAACAGGATAAGCGGTGTTGAGAACGGATGAAAAATATCGGAATTCACTTCGCAGAGGCGGCTAACCCGAGTTCTTTCCTCGATCAAATATTGGGAACTAATCAATTGACTTCATGGTAATTACTCTAAATATCCATTACAACTTTACTCTTGTGCATTTATTCCCTCTCAAAAGGTCTCTGAAATAATATTTCCCCTTATGAGTGAAGGTTATCCTAATTTAAGCAACCACTTTTTTAACTGTCTGGCAGATAATCAAATAATAGACCTGGTTATGTAACAAAAAATGTGAACATTTAATCACACATGTATACAAAACAAACACTCATTCAAATAAAGTCAACATAAGAGGTACGCAATGCACACGTGAGCTAAGCTAGCCTAACTTACGGGCCCATACAAATATGAACGTAGCCGGCAAAATAAAATAAAATAAATTCAAACCCCGAGGTCCCTGCAGTGTTCCAAGCGGCAGGACTGACGAACGTCGAGGGTTGGGTCCAATGGTCCGGCCTCACCCAAGTCCTCACGGTCCGATCCGTTGCGAAGCTTTTTCCTGTTGCGCCAATGCAGGCTTCGCTAGCGTCTGCTCGTCGCTAGCGTCCTCGTCTTCTTCCTCGTGATCCAACACGGGCCTCGCTGGCTTCGGGTTAGCTTGTCGCTAGCGTCCTGGCAAAGTCCCGTGCATCCGCTTAGCCTCTGCATTAGCGGCTAACTCCACCACGTTACGGCGTGATTTGAGTAGTCCACTCAAACGACACACGATCACAACTAAACTGTCAACAGTCCTTGTCGAACACGTTGATCAGTGTTGCTAAATGTCCGCCTTTAACTTTTCTTTTCTTCAAACGACCACTCGCACTTCCACTTCCTCCCGCTTTCTTTCTCTCTCGGTCTCTCAACTCCTCCTCCACGCGTCACTTCCTGTCCTTCTTCAACACTGGTTACAACAATAAAATGACAAACAAAATATTGCTTTTCACAAATTAATGAAACACATTTGAAGACAAATCCCTCCAAAAGAAAATTAATTCAGCACACACTTTCACAAATATTCCACCACTTTGTACGAAGAAAATCTTGAATTGCATCCTTATTTATTTTAACTGTAACAATTTTTGAACCGGGTTAGACAAAGTTCTCACCCCCTTCCACTTTTGGACCGAGATTTCACATCCACCTTTCCTGGTTTTCAAATATTTGGACTTTCTACACCTGCTTGAAAACGAGAGCCAAAATCCCAAAACATGTACGAGGAGTACCTGTAACACAACGTGACGATATTTGGCGTTAAACGACGACCGCGTGGCGTAAATCCACTCGGATCAACCCGGGCCACAGCTGAGATCGTGATCGGGCCTCCGAGGTCTAAGAATGCGCTCTAATAGATACCTGTCAACCGTAATTAACAATGTTTTTCCTGGATGGCGCTCTCTTCTCCCAAGCGAGCGCGGCGGCGTTGCTGCGGTTTGCCACCCAGCCATCTTTTCATTACGACGCTGAAAAAAATAATAGATAAAAGAAACCCCCCCCAAAAAAAAACCCAAACACACAAGAAAGGACCGGAAGGCCCCCCATAAAAATCCGCTTGCTGCTCGGCTCAGGCAATTACAGGTTGGCGATTCGCGCCGTCTTCGGCCCGACGGACTCACGCGAAGGAGAGAAGGAAGGACCCGAGGAAGAAAGAAAGGAAGTACGGGAGCTTGAAAAGAAGGAGAGGCGCCGTATGAAAGGAAGCGCAAAGAGAAGCAGAAATGGATGGAAAGAAGGAAGCAACTTGAAACCCAAAGACGGACATCGGCGTCCGTCCAGGAACATTCCCAGACAGAACCCTCGTCGGAACACCAAAGCCGTCCGGAGACTTTTCTTTTTTTTTGGTTTTTTTTTTTTTTGTTGTTTGTTCTGAGAGAGCGAGAGCGAGCGACGTCGTGCCCGCTCAGAGCGCGGCATCAATAATTGAGATTACGAGCGGCGTCGGTGTCCCCGCTGAGTGCGGCCCTTCAAACCTTTTAATACGCTTTAAAGGCACATTAGCGCCGCGCCGGCTCGCTTCGGAGCGCGGAGGACGCGCGATCGAGTCGCGCGCCAAAACGAAGAGCGCGCTATGATAGAACCGCAATTGCTAATTTATTTGACAATATCAGCTTTTGAGCAAGTCTCGCCATTGCTGACATGATTGGCATCGCTTCAAAAAAAAAAAAAAAATGTAACAGTAACACGAGAAGTGCCAGCCGTCAGCAAATAATTTTGGCGCCATCTTCGTTTTTCATCACGCCGCAAACGGGGCCGAGCAACGCGTTGGCGCTCGGTGGCGGCGGTGAGTACGCCGGCATCGAGTGAAACGCACGACTAAACGTACCCGTGACGGACTTACAGGCGAAAATAAAGAACGCAAACGCCGATTGAACGGGACGGAAGGGAAAAGTGGAGGTCAAAGGTCATGTAAACACAAGTGATTCCATTGGAGTAGAACGGCACACTCTACCCAGGACTCGTCAGCTCTGAACTTGACATGGAGGCATATTATCTCATATAGCATATCTCATTTCACAAGGAAGAAAATGTACCACTGTGGATTATACAAAGTGTTCAGGAGTGCATGGTCGAGATTAATCGCAGCGTTGGGAAGAATAACAGGAGGAGGGGGAAGTTCACGCAGCTTTAATATGTTCAAATATGTGGTCGCTACTTCGCAAATTGCCGCTATTGCGGGGGTGGCGAACCGAGCGATTTCTGGATTCCGAAGACTTACTGCATGCTCGCGTCAACATTTTGTTTTCAACACGGACGCGGAACGTGCTCCTTAAGAGCACGGCGGTTGTTCACTCCCCTCCCCCGTCGACTGCACGCCCGAGTTCGCCTTTCAACGCGCCGGCTCATGAAAGGGATTCCGCAGCGCCGCTTTTGTTCTTTCTTCATTTTTTTTTTCTTTTTTTAAATACAAATTTCTATCTGCGTCTGCTCGCCTCTCCCGAGAACCGCCCGCCCGCCCGCACGCCGCTCCACTTACCAGGAAATACTTTCTAGATATGCAAATCGGCCGTCACGGGAGGGGAAGCGCGCGGCGAGATACGCGCGGCCCAGTTGTCTTGTTGCGGCGTTGACAACAAAAAAAAAAAGAAGAAGAAGAAGAAGAAGTGGGATCGCTTAAGTAATTCATCGCGGAACATGTCGAGCGCGAGGTGAGCGAGTGCGTCTTTGTGCGGCGCGCCGACGTGATCGTCGAGGCGACGCGGCCGCGGCCACGCTAACTGTGCCGACGCTGATTTTTCTTCGTTGAATTTCCAAACTGACACAATTTTCATGAAATTTGACAATTTCACATCCTTACAACATTTATCAGCTGATTCAAACTATTCCAACTTAAAACTCTTCAGCTAATTATTCCACATTTTCCATGGCAACTTTCCAATCATTCACATTTGCCAAACGATTCAAAATTTCCCGTGTCCCACATTTCAAAATTTCAGTATTGGAACGAATTCTTCATTTCCGTTTAGCGTTCCGTAGTTGTTTTCAATGCCACCTTCTTTTCAAATCTCCGAAAAGGGAAAGCGCCACGCCAGCCGCGAGGCATTTTCCTCAAGTTAGCGCTGGCGTTAGCCGCAGCGCTAGCCCGTCTTTCAGCTCCTCAGCCGCTAATTAACACCGTGTATCTCCCGCGTTTGATGTGCGCCCGCCAAAACGACGATAACGTGGCGGCCGTTATCTTTCGGGGGTCTCTGCCGCTCGCTTGGCACCTTCAACACGCCGAAATATATTTTTTTTTGTGCGATATTTTTTTTTTCACGCCAATGCGACTAAATAGATGAAAGATGTTAATTAGCGAGTGTTAAGAGGGACTGCTGGCTACATTTTTTTTTTTTTTTTTTTTTTGGGGCGTAAGCCATTTGCTGCTTTGAGCTAAGCTATGCTAATCAGCTGCAAGCCTGCCGGCTTCGCAATGGATCTTCTTATCTTTCCATTCCATAAAAAAAAAAAAAAAAAAAAAAACACATTTACCTTTTCTCACTCGCAGAGACTGCGGAACAGTAAGTTTCATCAGAGTGTGATGCGCGGCAACAAGGTGTGTACGTGCGTACTCCTCTGGACTCAAGTACGACTTAACACCTACCGAGTGGCAATGTGCGGGGACCCAAAATGCGGTAAAACCAGATCAAAAGCTCTACAACGTGAATTCATTTGCGTGCGTGATTGAGTTTGTTTTTGTTCTTCTGCACTTGTGGGGACCCGGGGCCTAGAAGCGAGAGTGCAGGGAAAATAAAATGTGCGTGAGGATCTGTTCATATTACTCCGCAACAGCGGTGGGAGCACCGTTGTAATAAAACAAAAATCAATATGCGGACATGGAACACGGTGGAGACCTTAAATGAATTGAGGCAAAACTCCACCAAACATGTCCCAAAGTGTGGGTCCGAGTGCGAATGGACTCTACATTTGATTGTCTGTGTTGTATTTCTTGACAGGAGTGCCCGAAGACACAAGTGCTTTGTCATTTTTTCTGCCATGTTGTAAGTGGTTTGGCGGTCTGCTTTGCGCCACCTTCCATTTGGAAAACCCACTTTTGCCCAAGCTACAGCGTAACATCCCGGCTGAGGCCTCGAGATACGTCTTCGGTATTTCCGCCTTCGTCCCGCCAATGGAAAAACAACCCCACAACATTGCCAGTACTCTCTCAGAGTAGCACGGTACTCGTCCCACTGTGGTTCACGACGAACCTGCTTAAGCCAGCATCTCAACAAGGTCTTTTGCTTTTGTTCTGTTCGTCACGTTCATCTCTGCGACACAAAACCCGTCTCCCTTTCTGAGCAGTATGACGGCCGGACAATACCACGGCGTTTCTACTTGCCGGTGACTGATTGAACAGACGAACGTGATAATGTCGGGCATCTGGAAATTACACCCAAAGATGTCCTCGATTCTCTCCCTGACAGCTTGGCTGATTGATGATATTTCCACGACGTTACACAAAGACCCAAAGTGTTTCAGGTGTGACAAGTTCAAATAGACGGCATCTCTCATTAGCTTGAATGTTCTCCATAAACCTATCAGAATCTTCCAAAGACGTGACATCATCCTCTGGGTTTCCCCACATAGTTTAAAGGCATAGCAAACTGACAGCATGTCATTTACTGACTTTGAAGAAGAAAATCCCACTCTTCTGGCATCACGCAAGTAGAAATAATTTTGGTCATCCGAACTGGCCTAAAATGGGAAATATTTGCTCTGATTTTGTACCACAGAAGGGGGAAAAAGTGTATTTTTTCGATATAGTGTAAGTTCTGCTTTCAACTGGATGTCGTCATCACGGGGACCATCAAACAAATCACACCCATAGAAAATCCACACATGGATGGCGTCAGCGTGATTTGATCGACGCCAATAACGTGCGACCTCCCCCACGAGCGACCGCCGCACGGATGACGCCACGCAGACGATTCCGACGGGACACCAGGTAGCAAGCGCTCGTACGTCTTGCGCGCGTCGACACATCGGAGACCGCCCGGGTCGGGGGGTGGTCTCCGCCTCGTCTTTGAAGACGGAAAAGACAAAGTTTAGCGCGAGGCAGACGCAAGCGCTGCGGGGCCAGTCTGCAGTCTGACGTGTCATTCACACGATGCGTTATTATACTACATGCGCATAGATTTTTCTTTCATTACTGTTTCTACTGTGGCGGCACGGCGGAACAGCTGTAAAACGTTGGCCTCACAGATCTGAGGACCCGGGTTCAATCCCGGCCCCGCCTGTGTGGAGTTTGGACGTTCTCCGCGCTTTAACAGATTGAGTGTGCCGTTGGCAACAGATGGAAACGTAGTGGAGACCACAAAATCCAGTTCAAAAGTGATGCAACTGGAAGTGTTAGTGGAAGAGGCAAACAAACAATTCACCTAAAAAGTCAGATGGAAAGCGTTGGCCTCACAGTTCTGAGGACCCAGGTTCCATCCCAGACTCGCCTGTGTGGAGTTTGCATGTTCTCCCTGTGCCTGCGTGGGTTTTTTCTGGGTGGGCACTCCGGTTTCCCTCCACATTGCAAAAACATGCAACATTTGCACATTGCACGCTCTAAATTGCCCCAAGGTGTGATTGTGAGTGCTGCTGTTTGTCTCGATGTGCTCTGCGATTGGCTAGCGACCAGTTCAGGGTGTACCCCGCCTTCTGACCTTTGACAGCTTGGATAGGCTCTAGCACTCCGCGTCACCCTTGTGAGAATAATCAGCGAAGAAAATGAACGGATGGATGGATGTTTTTGTAAAGTCAGTTTTCAATTTTGATTGAAGATGATCTGGGGTCAGAGTTCAAATCAGATCACAGTCAAAAGCGGCGCCACGAAAGAACCAAACTTCCATTTATTGGGTCTTATTTGGTGGTAATAACCCTTCAAACGAAAGCTACTTTACACGCAAAGAGCAGCAGCACACACAAAGAGTATTTCTGATAATAATACTCACGGACATTCTGGGTGCTCTGTAGGAACGCCGACTACAAAAATAACAAATGCGGCACGGTATTAAAATGAATTGTCGTTAAAGCGAGGGAACAGGAACGGGTCTTGCACTCTTACGTTACGCTGAACCGTCCCATTTCGAGCAGATTGTCAGCGATCCAGGCCGGACCGGCACTTAGTGGGAATGAAGATGCGCTCAACGCGGCACGCGCCCGCCACCGTGTCGCATTCGACAAGGCGCCTTTGGCACCCTCGCCAACCGCCGACTTTGGACTCGCTGCCACGTTTCGCGCCGAGCCGGCCGAGCCTGGCCGGGCCTGGCCGGGCCTCGTGCCTCCCGCCTGCGGCTGCCAACTTAAGCACGGAGCAACTTCTTTTATGGGACGCCACAGAGAAGGCGCCTTCAAGCGTTTTGGACGGCGGTCCGAGGCGGTTTGCGGGGCAGAACTTCAGCTCCACTTCGGACGCGAGCGAGAACATTTGGAGGCTGCAAACCAAAGGAGGAAGTAGAATAAACAAGTGGAACAACGGGCCAATTTTCATAGAATTTTAAAGCCATGCATCCCCTTCCACGTTCCCAAAGGCGAGATAAGGCGCACAAAAAAAAAAATTGAAATACAGAAGTCGGACCCAGAGATGTCACGCTTTTAAATCCACTGACATACGCCGGTCCACTAAATTAGCAAAATCTAGGTCTAGCCCACCCCTTTGCAGGGTAGCATTCGCACTCGTCATGAAAACAGACCATAAAACGTTCACGTTGGAAAAATGTACGGGTGTGGTCAGTCAAGCCCGCAGATATAAAGTTGCGGGTGTGCGTTCTGTTTCTAATTATGAGTGTACCCCTTTAAGAGCGGAGAGGGGCGGTGTCAGGTAAACTAGGAAGTAGAAGTAGGCTGAGCAGAGACGTGTGCTTCCGTGTTCAAAAAAAAAAACCCAAAAACTGCGCTTGATCGGTTTTCACGTGCGCCGAAAGTGCGCGACAAGTGCGCAATTGCGGAGCTTAGAGGGAACATTGGTCAAGACGACCCAAAATAAGCGACGTCTTTGAATATCTATGTATTTCTACTCGTAACAAATTTTACGCGCGTGACTTTTAGTGCTCGATTCGCACGCCCGTCAAATCGCAGTGACTGCTAAACGCATCTTAACGGTAAACTAATTGCACATTAATTAACGTCATATTATAGTTTCCAGAGCTGGTAAATTTGGGGTTTTCCTTTGCTGTACGCCGTCATCATCATAATTATACATGTATATTTAAACAATCATGAAATAAAACAATGTAATACTGTATATAAGTTTAACATTTTGAACTGAACTAGCTACCTAGCTAGCTACCTAGCTAGCTAACTAACTACCTAGCTAGCTACCTAACTTCTGAGCTAGCTAACTACCTAGCTAGCTACCTACCGAATTAACTACGCCTTATGTCACTATTGTAAGGTATTGAGATGTACGTAGCTCAGTTTGTTGTCCGTGTATTTGTTTTTATTTTGTTTTGTTTTACTTTTCCGCCAAGTGTCGGTGAGAAGCCCCCACCGCTCGCTCCCCCAACACTCTTTGCGCCTACCCTCTCGGGTTGTTTATATTTTGTTAGCGTACAAGTCGACGCTGACAAAAGAATCAATTTGTCCGCGCTTCTCCGTGGCGGCGGTTGGGCACTTTAGCAGCCGATTGGCCCGCCGCTCATTACCCGACTAATAAATCAGCGGCGGCGCGAGCCACTCAATGAATTTCCCAGCAAGGCGGCCCGAGAGGGGAAAGGGAGCGAAACCGGGGGCCCTTTAACAAACTCGCGTTTCTCTCGGTGGGAAATAAGCATATGTTAAAGAAAACGAGGCCGTAAAAAGGATTATGCGTGCGCAATTTTTTTTCCTTTCCCGCCTCTCTTTCCCAACGGCGGCGTCATTCAAGATGTGGCCTTTCCACACTTGTAAAGAACACATAAAACACAGATTGCGCGCCCATAAAACGCTTCGCCGAGGTGAGATTTACATGGCGGCTCCAAAACGGACAGCGACCTACGCCCGCGAAAATGGCGCTGATTTACGCGGCGCCAATCACCGTGTGACCGCGGCGACTTGCCGAACGTGCGCACGTGACGACGTTTTGCATTTCGAGCGCGCGCTAGTCACCCGCTGCAGAGTCAAATTATACAGTATTTATATTGCTGATCGTTCATCTTTTTTTTTTTTTTTTTACTCTTCTGGTAAAATAAGCATTTTCAATTCTACATTTGGAAAAAAAACTACATGAAAATTAAAAGACATAATACAATGACATAAAATACCGGCACAGTATCAGAGGTTAGTTGTGCTGAGCGTTGAGATTTACGTGTGTCTTTGAACGCACCGCTTCCCTTGCGCTTGGGGCGCTTTTGCGCTCTCACAGTCACCGAATTTCATCACTTTATCTATAAACGTGAGGCAAATAGACGAATATCGGAATCTGTATCATTGGTGGTGCCCGAAGGTTCTGCGCCTTCTAAAGGTGCCTGGCAAATTAACGGCACAGGAAGATGCTAGCTAGCTTAGCTAGCGGCTAACTAGCCGAACGGATGCAATTCTGGCAAATTAACGGCACAGGAAGATGCTAGCTAGCTTAGGTAGCGGCTAACTAGCCGAACGGATGCAATTTCCCGCCAGGCTGAAGTCACGGAGACGTTTTGCAGCCGTCTCCAGCCACAAAAGTACAAAACGAATCTCCGGTCCGGTACAGGTAAAGGATGGTAAAAAAAAAAAAAAAAAGAACGAACGCAACGGAGACGGCTGCAATTCTTTTCCGGGCTGAAATCTGCATCGCCTTCAACTTCAAAGTTTTCTTGTTTTTCCTTTGGTGCAGCCTAGTAACGCCTCCACCGTACCCGTCAACCCGTCGTGGATGTGATGTTTGAAGATGAGTTATGAATTATGGCAATTAGAGCAGCGACACAGGCTATCATTAGCGTTCATTTTTTACCACCGTGCTCCTCCGCGCAAGGGACCCGCGGAGGAAGTCGTTCCCTCGTTTGGAACCTTGACGGGAAGTCGATGCCTCCGGACAAAACGAGCCGAGACGTGTTCCCGCCATCCGGACTGCCGCGCCGAAGGTGACCTTTGAACCCGAGCTCTGTGACTGAGCGACTATTACGAGACGCTAATTGGCCGTGGAACGCCGCGTAAAAAAAAAACACGGAGCGGCTAATTGCCGTCGTCGGGGCGCACTTACGCGCCTTCCGACTTGGATGCCGACTGTTATACGTCGGCTCGCTTTAAGAAGTGTTGACATGCCGCAAGAAATAAAGTCAAATGGAAGTCAAGGAGTTGTAATTCATTGCAGAACGTTCAATATTTAACCCGTTACCTTTTTTCTTTTTTTTTTTTAGCTTTTAATGCTTACAGCACTTTCTCTCAAATGTAATTAATACTTTATAAGGGGGTTAAGTTATATGATTTTCAAATGTCCTTTAAAAAACATATCAATTTTTTTTTGTTTTTTTTTTTTTTGACCAAATCTGATTCAAGTCTTTTTTCAAGGAGCCTCCTCGTCTTGGCAGGCGAGCGCGTCCAAATGTCATCGGAAGCCAAGGCATCCATTACAATCTGGGCCCAGTCAAACTCTCCGTCACACTTTAGCGGGCATGTCGGGAGATTAAAGGCGTGCCAATCGGGCGAGCGGCTTAAAGGACGTCGCCAGTCGGCGGCGGTCCGGCGGGAGACGACACTCGACATCATCCCCCCGCGCTAACGCACTGTTTTTTGCGCACTTACAACATTCTGCTTCTATATTTCACAGATTTTTAATTGCTCGCCTTTCTGGGATTTAACATCACGTGATTGAGTTTCGCGTTCCGAGGCCTTCGGTGCAGTAGCAGCTTGTGCCGCGACATGCCGGGCAGCGCTGAAGTCCACCTGGATTGAGGACGATGCACGTTTCAAGACCTCGTAATTATCCAGTTTGCGACAACGAGGCGCTCTGAAGTGGCTACACACTGGCAGTCATGTTAGATACAAAAATCAAAATCCATATATTTCTAATTGCCTTCCTTGCTCTTTCTTTGACAATGAAAACAATATTTGAACAAAAGATGCATAAGCTAGCTAGCTAAAAAAAATAACGCTCAAATTCTTCCATAGTAGGAGAAGGCTGACATTTGGCGGACTCCACCTCACAAGGCACTGGTTTCGCCACGATCGGTCGATCGCGAGAGACTCGCTGCTTGAAAAGTAGATCTTGGGGTAAAAAAAAAGTCTGGGCACCCCCTGCAGTAGATCGTTCCCAGGGGTTCGGGACCTGGAAAGACCTGCTTATAATTGACGCGCTTTATATTTGCATATTTTTTCAAAGCCAAAAAAACCCCCCAAAATCTTGAATAAGCGGCGATAAACCGGCAGCAAGTGATTTCGAGATTGGTCCCTTCCTTCGAAAGAAAACATTTGAAAGAATTTAGAAAAAAGTTGGAGCAAAAAAAATAAAAAAAATAAAAATAAAATAAAGGCCACGACTGATCAGTGTCAGGATTGGCAACCGTTTTTGGCAAATTATCTCAGTTGTATTTAGAAAGGTGTGAATTGCCTTAACAGCAGAATCTCGGGGGTCGGTCGTCAATGCCTTTCAGACATTTTGCACACCAGTTGCCGCCCAGCCCCGCGAAAAAAGCGCTTCTCAGGTGAAAAGACCAAAATGGAGGTCAGGTTTCGGGGTGGGGGCAGCCATCAGACGTTTTGTTTGACCTGCGGGGCCCTCAGTCAACAGCACCTGGCCGCGAGGTGAAAGGTCAGACGGGAAACACGCCGTCGTACTTTGAACGCTTTCTCGCCTCGGACGCTCGCTCCTTGGCCGTCTTCTTCTGTTCTGCGGCGGTCAGGCGATCCGCGGCGCGTAACCCCGCCTGCCGTCCCGCGCGTCGGCGTCCCCCGGCCCCCGCCGGCGCCTTCGCGACGCGGCCAAGTACGAGCGTGGCGCGCGGCAACAAACACACCGAGCCTCTGGAACAAAAAGACGGCTTCACCGTCGGGGCTCGGACGGCGGCGGCGGCCCTGCCCCCTCCGGTGGCAACATTCGGGAGGGGGTGCGACGGATTCGTTCTTTGTGTCGACGGCGGGCCCCTCTGTCACAAAACCCGCGTCAAGATATTGACCTCAGGTTCCTGACGCCTACGACTCCCCCGATTGGCCCGTCTAGCGTCGAACGCGAGTGCAACCTCGCCCGCCGTGTACCTTTCTCCCCTTTCGTACGGCTGTTCACACTTTTTTTTTTTTTTTTGCATCGATGCGCCTATATAAAAAAAAAAAAAACTGCATACCTCCATTTGCATGCACCTTTAAACACTACTGTATGTACCTTTACGAAGTACTCCACATGCACACCTGTTTATAAAACATCGTCCCCTTGAATACACCTGCATACTTCCTTTTTTTTTTTTTTTAACAGTTGTATACCTTTACCCACATTTAGTCCACCTTTATACCCCGATATGTCTTTTATGGAACTTGGAAACCTCTTTTTGGTCCACCTTTTTAACAACTGCATATTTGAGTTTTAAGATAACCTTTCACGCGCCGTGTATCTTGAAACACCTTTTATTTAAAAACCTTGCGCGCACTTTTATACCCAGTATGTACCTTTGTCCCACGCAGCATTTTCCACTCGTAGCACACCTTTTAACTCGCACGCAGCTTTACGCAGCGGTGCAACACAAGCTGTGTTCACCTTTATCTACCTTTTTACACAGCATGTACCGTTATACACTTTTAACACATTTGTACACCTTTACGTACCTTCATACATCCTTGTTACTGTTATTTACCAGTGATACCTGAATGCAATTTCCAAAACTATTCTTCTATCCATGCGTTTTCCGAGCCGCTTATCCTCACGAGGGTCACGGGAGTGCCGGAGCCTATCCCGGCTGTCAACGGGCAGGAGGCGGGGTACAACCCTGAACTGGTTGCCAGCCAATCGCAGGGCACATACAGACGAACAGCCGCACTCACAATCACACCTATGGGCAATTTTAGAGTGTCCAATTAATGTTGCACGTTTTTGGGATGTTGGAGGAAACCGGTGCGACGATCTGAGCGCTCCCCCGTGCTGAAAAGTCTCCTAGTGATTAATGCGCATGCGTTACTAACAGGGGAACGCTGGGTACGTAGCAGACGCTAACAAGGAAATCCTGCGTTGTCAACAGGCCGGACGTTGACAAAATATACACCCGCAAGATCATGAACCCGAGTACTGCATGCTTTTATTTTTTTTCAAATTTGATAAAAAATTTTAACACCCCCACATTAGCCGGCAGGTACACTTTTGTCCACCTGAATTCCACTTTAAACACAACACACCAGCGCACCAATTCACACCCCCGCATGCACTTTTCAACACCTTTTTTTTTTTTTTTAACGGAATGTATGCACCTTTCCGCTACACATTTCTACCCTTTTCCCGCACTGCCATACACACCTGCGTGCACCTCGTCCGCGCACATTTCTCCAGCCTTTGGCGTGTTAGTACACCTTTGGCACGCATGCACTTAAAAGCAGCTTTGTGCGAGACTTTGGAATGAAGCCCGAGAGCAGACGTGTCAGTTGCGTCTGAGAATAGAGGCGGACACCCGCACGCGCACCCGCACGACGGTTGAACTTGACCGGGCAGGCCAGGTCAGCGAGGTGAGCCGGCGGCGGCGTTTTTAACGGCGGCGCCCGCCCCCCGCCGGTCGTTGAGTACGCGAGTTTCAGGCGAGCGCCAAGTTCCTCGAGGTTGTCGTCGTTAACGGGGGAAAAAAATAACAAAAATGACATTTTTAAAAAGGCGCCGTCGACAACTAATCAAACGGGAAGTGTAATTACAGGGAAAAAATATATATATATTCTTTGTTGTCATTTTTGTCAATTTACTTCATACATTAGCTTTTTGGGTTGATTGTATTTGTCTCTTTCGATTTTTTTTTTAAATGCTTGTTTTATATTACAAACGTTATTGTGGCAAATTTTAATTAATTCAACGCCAGCCATTGTCCAAAGCAGAGTTCCCCACTTCGCCAGCCGTTTTCAAACATTTTGACTGATCCTTTGTTCGGTGACAAAAAAAAAAAAAAAATTGCTTCTCTTCTTTCACCAGAAAAATCCGTTTTTTTTTTTTTTTTTTAGCTTCTTCTCTTCTTTTTTTAGCAATCAGCATGTTTTATGCAAAATTGACCCAAAGAGTACAGAACAACAAGGCAAAAAAAATTGCTTTTGATGGCCAAGTCATATTTATGTATATTTAAAGAAATATGCAACTACGAAACGATATTTTGCATGAGCAGGAAAATACAAGACTCGGTAAGTTTACGTCAAGTTTCAGTCAAGCAGGTCCCAAGTCCGAAAACCGGCGACTCGACTCTGACTCGAGTCAAGTCACGTGACTCCACTGTCCCCCCCACCCCTCCCACCATCCGCGCGTCATAAAATAACATTGTGATATAATGAGCAAATGATACGTTCTCGTGTTCAACATACGGGAGCCGCAGTCCATCAACGACATCGAACCACGCGGTGGAAAATTTGCATAGCGTGAATACAAAGTGGGTCATTTGCAGGCCTCGTAAAAAAAAAAAAAAAAAAAAAAAGAGAGAGCAAAGGCGTGTTCGCAAAAGCACCCGCCGGTCCGTGTTGAACGCAACGCAAACGAGACGCCCGCACCATTTGACTCCGACGGGGGTCTGCGAAGGAATCATTATCCCGATGACCCCCCCGAGCTATTAATTCCATCTCTGCAGACAAATTCATTTACATGAAAGGACACTCACTCACTCACGCACACATTTGCGGGCCCGCAGGTGAGCGTCAATCTAAGCCGACGTTTCAAGCGATATTAGCATTCCGCGCCGCCCCGGCTTGCCATTAATAAAACTCCCCCCCCCCATGACTGAAGGGATCAACACGTTTTAATTATGCCGCCGATTTTAACGCGGACGGTTACACAAACATGACACATAAACGGTGGCAAGGTGGGACGCGGTGGGCCAGGGAGCCGCAGGGGGGGGGTCTTGGGGGGGGGTGGGGGGGCATGTCCGGGCACGGCCGGCTCGGGCTGATCCGCCGCACGAGTCGACATCAAAGGAGGCGGGGGTGGTGGGGTTGGGGAGAGAGACCGTAGGGCGCTGGAAATATTAAAGCTTGTTAACTTTGAACACATCTGTTTGTCCATGAAAGCAACGTGGTTGACTTTTAAGATGGACTCGTTGACATGCTTCAAGGGCGAACAAAGTACAGTAAAGTCTCGTTCAGCGCAAGGGCCCACCGGGGGGGGAGCCACCATTCAGAGAGACTATGGGAAAAAAAATGAAATTAAAAAAAAAATAATAATAATAAACTCTCTTAACCTTCCGACTTGCAGAGACGAAAGAAAGGCACTAAGTAGTCACGATTGCGTTATCGGAAGAAGTATGGAAACAACACAAGAAATCCATCTCCGGTACTTGGAGCGCGCCCAGTCCGACGTACGGCCGCAGACAAAACTCACAGTTGTGCGAAGGGGTCGGGAACCTGTGGCTCGCGAGCCATATCCGGCTCTTTTGATGTTGCATATGGCTCGCAGAGCCCTCATCACGGCATGCTGTGCAACGTCATTTCTGTCACGAAGGCAACGCAAATGAGCAGAGACAGTTTGTCCCAGCGGGGTTGCCGTAGATCACCGTGGCAGTCGACGTGCGCAGGCGCAGAAGGGTCCAACGCAGAGCGGGTAACAACAACTAATTGTGCAAACGATCGCTCAAAGAAAGAAATTCTACAGTTTTTGGCAAGACTGGACAGATGGAGGAGTGCGCCAAAGCATTTGTGCCTGATGTTGCCAATGAACTTTTTGAGAACAAGATAATCAAACTAATCAAAGACATGCTATCGTTAGCAAGAACTTGGTTAGCAACATCTTAAAGTTATTTCAAAGAATTTAGAGACTTATTGTGCTCTAAAAGTGTTGGTTCTACATCTTCTTCTTTTCCTTTCGGCTTGTCCCGTTAGGGGGTCGCCACAGCGTGTCATCTTTTTCCATCTACGCCGATCTGGTGCATCTTCTTCCCTAACCTTGTCTTTGCTCTTCCTCTCGCTCTCTCTTCCTTGACAGCGCCATCTTCAGCACCTTTCTACCAATATAGTCGCTCTCTCGCCTCTGGACACGTTCAAACCATCGACGTCTGCTCTCTCGAACCTCGTCTCCAAAAGACCCAACTTTGGCTCTCCCTCTAATGAGCTCATTTCCAATCCTATCCAACCTGTTCACTCCGAGCGAGAACCTCAACATCTTCAGTTCTGCCACCTCTCTTATCCGGTCTCTAATCCGTCCATCATGGCCGGCCTCACCACTGCCCTTCATCCTAGCGACCCAAAAGTGTTGGTTCTACATAAATGCTCAAATACACTCAAATATTTAGTTTGAAAAATATTGCATGGCTCTTTTGAAATGAAATTTTGTCATTTATGGCTCTCTCAGCCTAAAAGATTACAGACCCCTGATGTCAATTCTTCGAGTATTTAGAATCCCCGTTCGCAGGATAATCCTGCGCAAAAGGTGTCGAGACCTCAAGGAGTTTATCGCAGTTCAAAGTGACGAGTTGTGCGATTTTTTTGGGATTGTGTCGATTGTGCAAATGTCGCAGATGCTACTCGTGTACGAGAGAGCCTCGTATCGGCCACAAAAGGTGTCGAGACCTCAAGGAGTGAATCGCAGTTCAAAGTGACGAGTTGTGCGATGTTCTTCGATCGTGTCGATTGTGCAAATGTCGCAGATTCTACTCGTGTACGAGAGAGCCTCGTATCGGCCACAAAAGGTGTCGAGACCTCAAGGAGTTTATCGCAGTTCAAAGTGACGAGTTGTGCGATTTTTTTGGGATTGTGTCGATTGTGCAAATGTCGCAGATGCTACTCGTGTACGAGAGAGCCTCGTATCGGCCGCAAAAGGTGTCGAGACCTCAAGGAGTGAATCGCAGTTCAAAGTGACGAGTTGTGCGATGTTCTTCGATCGTGTCGATTGTGCAAATGTCGCAGATTCTACTCGTGTACGAGAGAGCCTCGTATCGGCCACAAAAGGTGTCGAGACCTCAAGGAGTTTATCGCAGTTCAAAGTGACGAGTTGTGCGATTTTTTGGGATTGTGTCGATTGTGCAAATGTCGCAGATGCTACTCGTGTACGAGAGAGCCTCGTATCGGCCACAAAAGGTGTCGAGACCTCAAGGAGTGAATCGCAGTTCAAAGTGACGAGTTGTGCGATGTTCTTCGATCGTGTCGATTGTGCAAATGTCGCATATGCTACTCGTGCACGAGAGAGCCTCGTATCGGTCGCCGACAGATCTGCGGATGGTGCGGAGTGGTCAGACTACCGCAGCGAGTGCACGAACAATCGATAATATACTGCACAATACTAATTGGCCCGGCGGAATGCGACAAACTTGAGGTAGAAAACAGGCAGCGTGCCGTTCCAAGAAATGAATCACGATTCCGTTTTGCTGCGGACAATATGTGCATTATCTGTGTATCATTGTCATTGGTTTGTGTTGTCACTGCTTATTTGCTGATTTGACCGGAATTGGACTCCTGCCTAAATGGCCGTGACCTCGCCGCACAAATAATGTAAACATTCTCCCGATGCCGTCGCTCTCTCTCTCTCCCTCTCTCTCTCTCTCTCTCTCTCTCTCTCTCTCTCTCTCTTTTTCTCTCTCTCGATCTGTCTGCAATCTTGTCTAATTAGACAAATGACGTACACGTTATTTCGCTTGCAAATCATCCATCACGCTCGCAGCAGCTGTTAAGAGTTGGGAGGTCCTGGTTTCAGGGAGAAAAAAAAAAAAAGAATAAAAAAGAGGCGGCTGCTCCGTGGCGTCCCGCAGGGCACCGTCCCGCTTCTTCAGTCGTAGACGCACGGCGGCGGGATTTTTGCCTAGGAACACACAGATAGGAGGAGCAAGACCGAACCTGTTATCGACGCTCGTGGCTCTGGACGCCTGCCAAAAGAAACGTGCCGGAGCAAAAGGCTAATCCACTGGAAATGCTGAACGGCCAACGCTAAATATCGATGGCTTCAGCCCCTCCCCTGGGCAGCTGGGGCCCGAGGAGGACACGAGACCCGGGGAGGACCAGAACCGCTCAAACCACAAGCGCAGCCGTGGAAGTTCATCACCAAAAGGTGTTAGTGTGATGTGACGACGTTCACTTTTTCGCACCAAGTGTAAATGTGTGAGTATTTGGAGTACGTGCCCTCAAAGCCTCAGCACTCCCCCTAGTGGCCGTCCTGGGATCTCCCTCCATTTTCTTTCGTGCTGATCCTCATTCGGGTCAGAGCCTAAAAGTGACTTCCGATCGCAGGGCACGTATGGAACGACGAGCAGTCGCGACCGACCTCCGCACGTGATTGACAGCCCGGGGGAGGATCCCGAGCGCAACATCTGAAGTTCCAACTTGCCGACCGGGTCGGTCCCGGCTGCCTTTTGGGGCGTTGATGAAAATACAACCCTTCACACTCACATTGACACCTTTGGGCTATTTACAGTTTTACACGCAGATTTTCAGGACGCCGAAGAGCGCCAAAGTAGTCACGACTGTGAGGCAGATGCGCTAAACAGTTCTTCAAAGTTCTGATCTCGTCCTGTGAATCGGTTTGACTATTTATTGATCTCCTTTTCCAGTTTTTGTTCTTGTCTTCTTTTTGGGGGCAGGGGAGGAAACACCCCATTTTTTTGGGGTGGAAAATGCTTATTTTAGGTCGTTCCCACCAATTCAAGAATATTTGGTGGTTGAAATAGTTTTTTTTTCCCCTATGCTCAATACAACGAGGGGCATCAGTTCCCCACACATTTTCACGAGTGGAGGTCTGCATCCTTAGTAAATAGTTGTGGTCCACTACACATTTGCTTGTAAGAATTTGATACGGTTGAACAAAAAACTGTAGAGAAAACTGCCCAGCAAGCTGAAACCATCGACGATCTGTCTCAATTCAATAACAGCTGATTTTTTTTTTGGTGTTAAATCAGTTCGAGCTGATTTGAAACAGATCAATCGCTCACTTCAGTCTGGCGAGTTTCTTAAAGCTCTTAAAGTCGTCAAGCCTCTTGTAAAAAAAAAAAAAAAACAGAGCACCGGACACTTCCACGTTCGCAAACTATAGGCCCATCTCGACTCCCCCTTTCATAGTCGAGATTGTCGAGAAGGTTATTTTGAATCAACTCTGCAATTTCTTGAATTTAAAATCTAAATCAGGTTTCCGAACTGATCACAATACAGAATCCGCTCTTATCAAAGTGGGCAGGACTAAATGGAACGGGATTTAAATAGTTCTGGTCCTACCTAGAGGAAAGGAGCTACTTTGTAACCATTGGAAGTGCTCAATCTCAACAAATGGCAATGACATATGGGGTCCCTCAAGGGTCAACCCTTGGACCCTTTCAGTTCAGGCTGTATATGCTACCCTTTTTACCTATATTTTCCAGAACTTTAGTTTTGACTTTCATGGCTACGCAGATGACGGACGGTTATAAGTTAGCAGTGTCTCCAGTTCGATTGAGGTGTTGTGGCAGGGTCTAAAGCAGGTAAATAACTGCATGAGGCAAAATTTCCTTTGGCTAAACCACAACAAAACGTAGAATTGTTTATGGCAATAAACAATTGTAAGTAAAGTATTGCCGTTCGTAAATACTGTACCTGGACTCACTATCGTTAAAAAACAAAGACCAAGTCCGAAACTTGGTGTTCTGATTGATTACGACCTGACCTTCAACAGCCATATCAAATCAATTACTAAAACTGCCTTTGACTTTCTGAAGAAGACATCGAGCGTGAAGGCTTGCTTGTGTCAAGCAGACCAGAAGAAGCCCCAAGTGTGAGTGGTTCAAATCCAGATGAAAAACTCGCCTTTAGAGTACTTCCACTTTTCAGTGATATTTTTTGGCACTTTTTCCAAACGTTTTTATTGATTTCTTTGAACGATTTCCATCACGTAAAGCGCATTGTGTACGAAATGCGCTATACAAAGGCATTTGCGGGCCACGAAATGACGTGTTGGGCAAAATCGGGCACCCGGGCCTCGTGTTTGACACCCGCGTGCCACGAATTTACCCCGCTGCGCTGCCCCCGACCCGCGATCTCTCATCCTCCAAAACAAATCCAATTACATCCGTCACGTGAAGACCGCTCCTTGCCAATTATCACATTGCTAATTAGCACCACTTATCAGGTGTTATTCAATTACGTCCGGACAAATCATCTTTATTACGGTTTTGAAATATGTATTTTCGTTATTTACGGAACGGCTACGCCGGGGCCCCGGCGACGTCCTCCGGCCGCCGCCGCGCAATTAGCACGGCGGAAAGGAAGACGGAGCAAAGAGTCGAGGAATCTAATCATTCAATTAGGAGCGCAGTGTTTGGGGCTAAGTGAAAGTACATCAATGGCGCGGCTGTCGTGGCAGCCATTCATTTCCTGCGGGTTAGTAATTTGATAAGACATCAAATTGGGGGGGGGCAAGAGATGGGGGAGCTGTTATGCGAGAGGACGCCGAGCCAATTTGTCGGCCAGAGGAGATTAAAGGGATGAGCGATGAAATGGATTTATTGTCTGCGAGTCAGACGACCGAGAGAACGGGCCTCGGACGGCGGCCTTGGGATTCGAACCCGGCTCCTGGCCACTGTGGGCCAGGTATGCTAACCACCACTCTACCGCGGTAATCCTGCCCAGGGATCTCGTTCTGTCTCAATCCGTTTTCTTGATCCGAAAGATTTCATGAACGCAACTGTACAAACAGTTAAAAGTAACCAAGTACAACAATCTATCCATCCATCCATTTTCTTTGCCGCCTATCCTCACAAGGGTCGCGGGGCATCCTGGACCCTATCCCAGCTATCAACAGGCAGGAGGCGGGGTGCACCCTGAACTTGTTGCCAGCCAATCGCAGGGCAGATCGAGACAAACGGCGGCGCTCACAATCTCACCTAGGGGCAATTTCCAGTGTCCAATTAATGTTGCAGGCTTCTGGGATGGGGGAGGAAACCCACGCAGGCGGGGCCAGGATCGAACCCTGGACCTCAGAATTGTCAGGCCAACACTTTCCAGCTGATCCACCGGGCCGACACAATAAAACTAGCAAAACATAAAAACATCAATAAAAATTACAGAGGCAGCAGTCCCCAATAGATTTGAATTTACTGAAAATATTCCCGAGGTATGTGATAAAAAGAAGGGGCCCCAAGAAAGAGCCCTGCGGGACACCAGAATCAACAGTGGAATGACCACCTGTCAGGATCAGGGCACATTCGCACAAATACCGGTCTGATTGCCAGCCAAGGTCAGGGTTTAGATAACGGAAAGTATTTAGCCCCGGCGCATTAAAATGACTCACGGCCAGGCCACGGACGTCGTCCGTGACCGTCGCCACCATCTGGTGGCGCACGTAAAAACCGCAAACGAGCGGACCACCGGCGAGGCCCGGACCACCTCGACTGCAGACGCACTTCACTCGGAATACTTTAATTGCTCGGGGACTCCAAAGTCTAATCAGGTTTCTAAATGGAGACGGTTTATTTGTTTTCGTGTGACTCGCGGCGAGAGCAAAGGAAGGGAAAAAAAAAAAAAAAATATGCGGCGCTCTAATTGCAGGCATCGTCATTAAGAACGGCGGGTATTAAAAGTTTCTTCCTCTTCTTTTTTTATGATTTTCTCCAGAGCGGGATTATTACGGAGCCCTTTGCATCGGGTCCACAGTCAGACAGGAAGTCATTTGAGCTTAATGGAGGAAATAATAAAACAAATGTTTGACTTCATGGACTGTTTATTATTATTATTATTTTTTTTTTTTTTTTTTTTTTTTACTACATTTCAGTGACTGTTACCCCGCCGCCGTTGGACCCACGTCAGCGCCGGGGCTGGGATTTCGTCATGTACTCAGCCAAAGGCTACTTTGCTTCAACATCCTTAAAGAATATTAAAAAATAATAATAATAATACAACATTAAGTATGAATTGTCACCATCTAAATCTTGTTGATGCTACGCTGACTTGTAACACGGCGACTGTGTCCCTGCTGTTGCCATGGTGACATCAGATTGCGTATTTTACAGTTTTAAGACGGTGGCAGACCAGACAGGATACGACAAAAATTATTTTTAATTATCCCGCTAAAAATGATCCCAAAACAGTTTAACATCCTTTCAAGATCATCTCGGAATATTAGCCCTAGAAATACATTTCTTCCAGAAATTTTGATTTTCGAACTTTTTTTTTGGAAAGTGTGTCCGTATACGCAAACGCAAAGATGATTCATAACTTGGAAGGTTGCCATTTAGTTATTACCACACACACACACACACACACGCAGAAAGTCCGCCAACCTCTTTTTGGTTTGGTCATGTGACCTTCCGCGTTCGCCTCATAAATGCCTGCAAATATTGTTGTACGCTCAGTTTATGTGTTGCTGCTCGGTGGATATTAAAGTAGCAGTTATTTTAATAATTAGAAAGATTGGCATCAATACACATTTTGATTAGCAGGTCTGTGGTGTACTGCATATTTAGCATTAGCGGACTTTTGCTAGATAAAATGACGTGGTCCCCTCCTTGAGCCGTCACCTTATCGTGGCTAAGTTGTCTGGGGCTTCAGAGTCCCCCACGGTACAAAGGTCCAAGGTGAGGAACCTTAGAAAGTACGACTCCATAAAACCCCTCCATGGATCAAGGCTTCCCTTGCCCGGATGTGGGGCACCGGGCCCCGCCTCTGGAGCCAGGCCTTGGAGGCGGGTTTCAAAAGCGAGCCTGCACCCATGGGGCTCGGCCGGGCACAGCCCGAAAGGGTAAGGAAGTTTCCTCCGCAGGGTGTCCGGGCTCTCCCTTAGAGAACGGGTGAGAAGCTCGGTCATCTGAGATGGTTTCAGAGTCAAGCCCTCGTTCCTCCGCATTGAGAGGAGCCAGATGAGGTGGCTGGACCATCTGATCCGGATGACTATCAGACGCCTCCCTGGTGAGGTGTTCAAGACACGTCCCCACAGAAAAAGACCCCCCGGGGATGACCCAGGACACGGTGGAGAGACTTACATCTCTCGGATGGCCTTTGGAACGCCTCGGGATCCTCCCCGGAAGAGTTGGATGAAGTAGCTGGGTAGATGGGAGTCTGGGGGTCCCTGCTAAAGCTACTGCCCCCCGTGACACCACTTTGGATAAACTGGAACATCTAATCTGGATATCTCCCGGAAGACTCCCTGTTGAGGTGTTCCGGACACGACCCTGGGGATGACCCAGGACACGGTGGAGAGACTTACATCTCTCGGATGGCCTTTGGAACGCCTCGGGATCCTCCCCGGAAGAGTTGGATGAAGTGGCTGGGTAGATGGGAGTCTGGGGGTCCCTGCTAAAGCTACTGCCCCCCGTGACACCACTTTGGATAAACTGGAACATCTAATCTGGATATCTCCCGGAAGACTCCCTGTTGAGGTGTTCCAGACACGACCCTGGGGATGAACCAGGACACGGTGGAGAGACTTACATCTCTCGGATGGCCTTTGGAACGCCTCGGGATCTCCCCCGGAAGAGTTGGATGAAGTGGCTGGGGAAAGGGTAGTCTGGGCGTCCCTACCAAAGCTTCTGACCCTGCGACCTGATCTCAGATGGACAATCATATGGATTGTTTGAACATTTTGGTCTTGAACTACACATTGTTTGTTTTTAAGTGTCAGTTCTACACTAAACATAAGCCGGGAGTGGCAAACAGCTTGAAGTAAGCATTCTTTGCATCGTTTTTGTGACCCGTGGGAGCAAGAGTCTTCCGTTACATGATCCATGTCTTGACAGCGAAAGAGTGCGAACAAGCGCTGATCCCGGATTGGGACGGGAATGGATCCCTGGTGGTCAATTTGTAAACGGTGAACCGTGAGTCGGCGGGTGGCCGTTGAATGCGTTCCTTCTCCCGCCTCCCGTCTTTTGGTCCTCGGCAGAGAGGTCTGCGTTCTCCAGCTCGAGTTGAAAGTTTTCCCTCCCGGCGCGACTTTTCTTCTCGGTGTGACTTCGCAGGTCCAACAACAGGTACAGCTGTCACAGTATCAGCGCAAAGGCTCACAGAGACGCCGCCGTCGCACGCCGTCTTTGCGTATATATAGAAAGTGTTAATTGAGCCGCGATTGCCATTGTGCGCCTCATCGGGGGGATACTCAAGGACCCCCCGATGCCTTTCCCGTGTCAACGCGAAAGTGTACCTGCGACACCTCGAGCTGCCAAATCCTTCGCTTCCTTCTCGCGGGATAATTACGCCAACACAAAACTCAATTAAAAGTAAGCAGCTCAAAGACAAAAGAAAAGAATACAATTAAAATACTGATCAAAATAGTTTTGTTTTTTTCCTTGACGGATCTGTCGCGTGGCTTTGAACGGATGTGTGCAGGTGCCGGATTCTAATAACGAAGTGGGGGGGACGGGGGGGGGGGGGGTCCAAAGTGCGCGATTGAGACTTTGGTACAGCCTGGTGGAATAATTACCAGAAAATGATTTCAATTGAAAATTTGACGATGATGTCACGCAAACATTTGGCTTGATTGAACGACTTCAGGCTTCCGTAGTTTGAACGTGTCGCATGTCAGTCGAGAAGACGACGCGCGAGGTCGACCGCTTGGAACGGGGACCCGACCCAAGAGTCAATTTAGATTTGAACAAATTATTCGGACGCAAGAAGTCGGGGGCAAAGTGCGAGCTGGACAATTGGTGGAAGGTCTTACTCATAGATTTCATTTTCAGAAGTGGGCCAACGTTTTATGGGCCTTCTGTTCATTCACGCAGAAAAATTCACCGTTCCATCTTTCTGTATACTCCCATTTCCTCCCACATCCCCAAAACATGAAGACTACAAATTGTGCGATTGATTGTTTGTCTCTTTGTGCCCTGTGATTGGCTGCCAACCGGTTTCAAGTTTACCCCGCCTCCTGCCCGAAGACAGCTGGAATAGGCTCTGGCACTCCCGCGACCCTTGTGAGGATAAGCGGCTCGGATACTGGATGGACGGACGTGTTCTGTAACGTATTACGCAACGAGGTGACAATATCGCACTGGAAGGTTCGTTGTCTCCATTTGCATCGTTGAACTTTGCTGGCCTAGCGAAAGGTCGGCCCCTGCGAGTGAAAATCCTCTCTCAACGGCCTTTCCTGGAGATCCATCCATCCATTTTCTTACCCGCTTATCCTCACGAGGGTCGCCAGGAGTGCTGGAGCCTATCCGTCTTCTACCGTGACTTGATCCAAAAGATTTCACGAACGTAACTGTACAAAGAGCTAAAAGTGACCAAGTACAACAATCTATCCATCCATCCATTTTCTTTGCCGCTTATCCTCACAAGGGTCGCGGGGCATCCTGGACCCTATCCCAGCTGTCGGAGTACACCCGGAACGCGCAATCTTACCTAGGGACAATTCAGAGTGTCCAATCAGTGTTGCATGTTTTTTGGGATGTGGGAGGAAACCGGAGTGCCCACCCGGAGAAAACTCACGCAGGCACGGGGAGAACACACAAAACCCCACACAGGCGGGTCCGCGATGGAACCCTGGACCTCAGAACTGCGTTGGAGATATAAAAGCTGAAATAAATAAATGAACTCAGCCAAATTTCCGTAACACGTCGGCTCCCGATTCGAGGACGGTTTGGCGGCGACGCTACCAACGGTGGGGGGCGGTCCTAATACGATCACGCGATCAATTAACGAGCGGCGCCCGAATGTGATCTTCCACACGCGAACATCTCGAACCGGCTTTCAGTCGGACGGGCTTCCTTTTCCGCTCGGGCTGGTCCTCTTCTAAACGGGGACCAATCGGAACCGGCCAGCCGAGATCTAATAGCGTCTTCCTTTCACTTCCTCCGTGCACACGCCTCGCGTTTCTTTCTTTCTTTTTTTTTTTTTTGGTTGTTTTTTATCTCTGTTCCTTTTCGCCACCTCTGTCATTCCCCGTCTAAACTTGCTTCCCTTGATGAGCCTTAGCGGGGAATCGCGGGCTCGGAAGAAAGGCAGGGGCCCTGACAGAGATTGATGTCTGAGCGCTCCCCCTGATTCGCTGATTAAACCCATCAATCAATATGCAGAGGAGGTGTCCGATGCAAATGGATCCAATCAGGCGTAACCCGCCGCTATTGTCTGGCGCGCCGACGTGGAGAGGTGGAAGACGGACGGACGGACGGACGGACGGACGGACGGGCGGGGGGGGGGGGGCGCCCCTGCCGCCGTCCCCCTGGAGGACAAAACGGAAAAAAGGACGACGGCCGACGGGCCCCGACCGGAAGTGCCCGACGAACACTCGCGCGAAGCGGGCGTGAAACGACCTCACCGGGCCCGCAATTTCTCGGCAAACGCCAGCTGCTAATTCCCCCCCCCCCCCCGCACCCCCCCGCAATACCTTCGCCTTCACCTCTAGGCGCATACATCATCACCCCGCTCTCCTTGCGCCGTCCCCATCAGCTCATTTGTTTTTCAGGTCTCCATCTTCATCCAATCTCGCGGTAATGGTGCAGCAGGGACCGGCGGATGGGCCGAGGACGCCCCCCCCGCCCCCCCACCCCGACGTGTCCCTCATTTGAATACAAGTAGCATTCGGGGCCATTACCGCCGCGGGAGTGAAAGCGAACACGGTCGTACCGGCGGGTCACATCGGAGGGGGTCCGCGGTCTTGAGGGAGAACGGATCAGGTCTGGTTTCGGACAGGCGCGAACAACCGCGTAGTTTGGTCAAAAAAATGAAACCAACCCAACAAAAACCAGATCAACCGAACCAAACCCAAACGGATCCTCCCTGCAGTCGTCGTTTCCTGGGGCGCGTTTGATTAGAGCTGCTTATGGAATGATCGTTGCCGCTCGGCTACGATTGCGGAGTCCCCCCCCCCCCCCGTCAGGCGAGGCGAAGGACGCCCATTTGTTTCCATAAATGACACCTGTGTCTCTCTCCTCTCCTTCCGCCGTCGACTTCTTCCTCCTCTTTCTTGTCGTCGGAGGGGGAGACGGGTGTGAGGGAATGATACGGTGACACGCCCCCCCCCCCCCCCAAAATAAAATGGCTGCCCGGGCGCCGAGGGGACCACAGGCTGCTTCTCCCATCTCCCATAATCACCGGGGCGATGCTCGGATGCCTCCCCCATTTGCATAATGCCATCCTGACACTTTCACTTCCGCCATCCATCACCGGCGGCGTGAGTCCCGCGGCCTGCTCCGTCGCTCCGTCTCCCCCTGATTGCGTCCTGTGTTTATCTGCCCAAGCACAAAAGATTGATTCCCCGCTGTCTCTCGGCCTTATGTTCAGCAGATAGGGATTTTCGCCGAATGATGAAGCACCCAGTCAGCTAATGATAAACAGAAAACACATATTCAAAAGGACGGTCTAGCGTCCCCCCCCCCCCCCACCACCACCACCACCACCACCCTTCCGCCGCCTCCTCCGCGAGGCTGCGGCGCGGCGCTCCCGCACTGCCATGTGCGTGGAAGAGAGGATGTCAGGTTAAGGAAGTGAACACACTCTGCAGGGAGTTCAATTTGAAACGCAATTGTTTTCCTGTCAGTCCTTTTACATTTTTCGCTGTTGATTTGCTCCGGGGGGGGGGGTGAGGAGGGGGGGGGGGGGAGAGAAAAACCGAGGACCGCGAGGGGAAGGAAGGCGGGGGGGGGGGGGGGGAGATAGCAATTAAAATAAAACTGTCGTCTTGATGGCTGCTCTTGTTCTGGCGGGCGCGTGCCTGACAGCGGCGCGCTTTTACGAGAGCCGGCGGATAAAAGCGTCCACGAGTGCGGACCGCTCGCGCTTCAAGAGGGCGCGATTGCGTCGAGGGGGCTCGTACGACCGGGGGGGGGCAAGTTGAGCGCTCGGACTGCGATTCGCAGGCGCTAACTCGGGTCCCCCCCCCCCCCAAATCGTTTGCGATAAATGACGATTTACGCGCAGACATTTTGGACCCGACGCGCGGAATAAACCAATTACGTGACGTTGAATCCACGGAAAGGAAATCTAAACGCGCGATTCACGTTTTAGAATAAAGGTGTCTTTTCCGGAACCAAAAGAAATATTATATTATACATACATACACACACACAAATATCATGTTATTAAAAAGCAAAAAGCTTCCCTCGTTAAATTCGCTAACCGTAATATCACACAACACTTAGCCAATCAAATCGAAAAATATGAAAACGCAAAAATTCAATTAACATTATTTAGTATTTTGGTGATTATGAGGGGGAAAAATGTAAGCGGCCCTCGACCGACGAAGTTTCTACAAAATAGTGACTTCTTTTCCAGGAGCACGACTACGACAACGAAATGAGGGCGGCACGGTGGCCTCACAGTTCCGAGGACCCAGGTTCGATCCCGGCCTCGCCTGTGTGGAACTCGCACGTTCTCCCCGGGCCTGCGTGGGTTTTCTCCGGGCGGGCGCTCCGGTTTCCCTCCCACACCCCAAAAACGTGCAAATTGCCCCAAGGTGTGATTGGTTGTGTGTCTCAATGTGCCCTGCGATTGGCTGGCGACCAGTTTCAGGCCGTACCCCGCCTCCAGCACTCTACGCGACCCTCGTGAGGATAAGCGGATCAGAAAATGGATGGATGGTTAAAATGACTTTCTTTGACGTCATTTTGGAAACAACGCAAGTCCGCTTTTGTGAGACTACGACTATTAATCGTCGGAAAAATATGAATTTGCCCCTGAAACGTGACTTTTCAATCGCGCTGGTCTTTAAGGGTTCGTTAATTCACGAGCCGGCCCTCCCGAAAACAACCTCAACGTTCGTTAGCTCACCTGAGCGAGCCGAGCGTTGTGACACCACGCGGGGAAGGGGAAAAAATAAAAAAAAAAAACCACGCCATCGCCGGCGCCATCACGTGCCAAGCGTTAGAGCCCCGCCGCACTAAGTCTGCAAAGTTTCACTGGCGATAACAAAATACTATTAGCTGCTGTCACGTACAGGAGAAGAGAGATTATTTTATTTATTGAAATGAGATTGAAATGATAAATCTCCCCTCCCCGCGATACAAGGCTGGGACTCATAAAGCCAGCACAGGGGGGATAGGGATTAGAGAAAGACGGGAGGTGAGCGAGCGACAGAAGGGGAAGGGAAGAGAGGAAGGGGGGGGGGAGAGGGAGGAGTAAGAGTGGAAGAAATTCATAATGCATAATAAAACAAAAGGTGTCGTGGGAAACATCACTGATATTAAAATCAGAGGCAGACAGATCTATATGAAAAATGCAGATTTGAAAATGTAAATAAGGCTGGCCCTGGGGGGGGGGGGGGGTCTGTGATTCACAGATAGCATGACAACACGGAGAGAAAGGCATTTATATGGCGCCTTTGATGTTTGCCGCATCCAAATTTATGCCGCGCTCCGACGACGCCACCGAAGGCCGCTCGACGCGCCGGCAACGGCATCTCCCCGAATTCCTCGTTCCCCGGCGGACGTCGCGGGGAAGCATTTTGAGACACCACCCCGGTGTCAAAAAACAACAACCGCGACAACAACGCGTCCGCTCCTCGGAGGTTGACCCTCGTCCCTTTCGTCAATCAAGCGGCGCCGACCGGTCGCCGGAAAGGTTTAGTGGGTCACCTGCAATTTGGGGAGCGGCCGCAACCGGACAAAACATCCGGGGCACAGGTGCCAAACTCAAGGCCCGGGGGACCAGATCCGGCCCGCAATGGCAAATCTAGTGTGTCAAAATCTCAAATTGTCGCGATATTACATGCGTTTTTATCATCAAACATGATCAATACTTCATTTCTGATTCCAGTACTAGTTCATAAATTCATGCCCATGTGTCCACGTCCATGCAGCTTATCCTCACAGGAGGTCAGCTAACATTGGGCGAAAGGCAGACTACGCCCTGAACTGGTTGCCAGTCAGTCGCAGGGTATCTATCGGCAACGTCAGCGAGCGGGAATCGATCCCGCGCTGCCCGCCCCAAAGTCAGGCGCGTGCACCGCTACACCGCCGGCGACTGAAGTAAATACGACGAGGCAATTAAATATTTTCATGGTTTCACGGTCATAACGGCCCTCGAAAACTACAATGTGGCCCTCGACGAAAATTAATTTGACACCCCTGAAGTCGGACTCTTTCGATTTTTATATTTGTGGACCTGTTTATGAATTTGCATTTGCCGGAAATTGTTGCGAATTGGCGACTTCAAAACACAACTGGTGACTTCCTGTTCAGGTCCTTGGCGCATTTTTGGTTGTTGTGGAGCTAGAGTAGAGCGTTGGCCTCACAGTTCTGAGGACCGGAGTTCAATGGAGTGCGGGGTTTGCGTGTTCTCCCCGTGCCTGCGTGGGTTTCCTCCGGGCACTCCGGTTTCCTCCCGCGTCCCAAAAACACACATTCATTAATTGGACACTCCAAATTGCCCGTAGGTGTGATTGTGACTGTGGTCTGCCTCTGTGTCCTGCGATTGGCTGGTAAGCAATTCAGGGTGTTCCCCGCCTCCTGCCCGATAACAGCTGGGACAGGCTCCAGCGCACCCCTGTGACCCTCGTGGGGATAAGCGGTTCGTGCAATGGCTGGATGGATGATGAATGCCTTCGTCCGATTCCATTTTCCATTTGGTGAAAAGAAAAACATTTGCTGTCTTCCATCTGTCTCGTATTGCAGGTTCTCTCGTTTGGGGAAATTCTATCCCCGTACAAGCCTTGGAATTCACCCGGCTGGCCGGTTCCGATCCAAATGGCTGACTTCCCGTTCAGTCTCAGGCACGAGTCCGTGAGACTTTCCCACGCGTCTCGTCACGACCCACACGCCCGTTTTCTAATTTTCCAGAGCGAGTTTTGCGGAGGGTAAAGTACCGACACTGTCACCAGGTTACACCCGCCTACAAAAACGTGGGAGTTTTCGGAAATGCCCCGGAAAGACAATCCTCCCGTCGGAAGCGCAACAATCGCAAACCGCGCTTCCCGACGTGCGATCCGATCGGGAATTGTGTCACTTGGCGTGCGCAGCCAAGGCGAGGTACGAATTTAGCTCCTGGACCAGAAGGCTCGTGGGAGAGCGAGAAAAATCCAGCTGGACGAGCCGTTTAGCCTTCCCGATGCTTGGCTGCCATTACGAGGCTCTCCGGGAGCCGTCGTCATTCGCATCCGTTTTTTTTTCCCCGAACAGATAACAGCCCGAAGAGGAGTTACTCCGAGTCCCCGATGAGCCGGCTCGATGGCTCTTCAGCCGAGCCGCCACCGAATAACGCTGAAATGTCTACTTATGC
This sequence comes from Syngnathoides biaculeatus, assembly GCF_019802595.1. Classification (NCBI taxonomy): domain Eukaryota; kingdom Metazoa; phylum Chordata; class Actinopteri; order Syngnathiformes; family Syngnathidae; genus Syngnathoides; species Syngnathoides biaculeatus. The sequence goes on along the minus strand of NC_084662.1, from coordinate 7,711,657 downwards.
ATATACATATGCAGATGCAGATGCCGTCATTTGCATGTCGCTTACGGATATGGAGAGCGATCAACTTCGGGAAACATTTTCACACGATTATGGCAGTCGTACGGTCGAATAGCCAACAATTTTAATTTCTATTTTGTTCGACAAAATAATAACACATTTAGCCGCTTGCAATTACAGCAAGGAGTAGCTTTGACGTAGGGTTGATTTGAATTGAATTTTGCCGGATTCTGTACAAAAACAGACTGTGGTACCTCGGTTTTCGAATGAAAATTTCTCCATTTTTTGCTTTGGTTTTCGAGCCAAAATCGGTATTCCAACGCCCCGACGGGCTGACCTGCGCCGATTTGTTATGGTGCTTTCGAACGCACCCCTGAAGAACAACGACGCAACCAGTCGACCCACACGCTCCTCTGCACACGAACGAGTCCCGGTAGTGACTTTATTTTCTTCCAACCGAGCAATATTAACCCCCGATCGTGGCTCCAAAGAAGTCGAGTGGAACTGCCGGTGCGTAAAACTGTCGACTTCAAGAAGGATTTGATAGCCGAGCACGAATCCGGTGTGCGTGTTTCTGAGCTATCGAAGAAGTACGGAAGGACCATTTGGAAACGCCAGGATGACCTCGAAGCGAAGTGATGTTGCGAAAGGAGCAAACCGTGTTGACCAGGAAGAGGCCACAGATCTTGGAGGAAGTCGAAAAGTTGCTTCTTTCTTTCTGCGCTAAATGGAACGACATCCATAAATTGGCAGAACTCGATGACCCGAAGAAAGCGGAATGTTGCAGAGCGCGGCATCATTTCAATGACGTTGTGATGAGCCACTTCAGGAAGGTGCTCAAAAGACGGCAGAAACGGTCTACATTGGATTCTTTGTTAAAAAGGGCAGAGTCACCCCCACCAAAGACATTCGAAACAGTTGCTTTTTTATTTTGTTCCATTAATCCTACTTCTAGTTGCAAGTTAATTTTTTTGTTTGTTTGTTTGTTAATTTCCCCCTCATTATTGCTTGTTTAAAGTTATTCTGCTCTTTCGTTAGAAAAAGTTTTACAAGGCTGGGGGCCGAGTTGTTGCAGACACAGCAATGCACTCCCAAGCCTAGCATACTCTCCTAATAAAGCATACATTTTGAGCAAAAACAGATAGATTTCTTAAATGATTTAACTATATATATATATATATATATATATATATATATATATAAAAAAATGATACATGTATTTGTACTATGCGATTTATTATCAGGAAAAGCTAAAAAAAATAAATTTTGGAGGCTTGGAACGCATCATTTCATTTTCAATTCATTGTAATGGGAAAACACGCTTCGGTTTTCGAACGTTTCATTTTTCAACCGGCCTTCTGGAACGGATTGCGGTCGAGAACCGAGGCACCACTGTATTATGAATTTGTTACAAATAAACGTGATGAAAATGACGGACGAACTACGCAGTCGACATTCCGGCCACGGTGACGTGTTACTGTCGGTGCTGACCCAACCCTGCGCCGGTACATTCAAGAGATTTTGTACGAGAAGAGAGAATGTCAAGAAATTAACGGAAAACTGACACATTTCCTTCAATATTCAGATATGCGGAACAGCTAAATGTATCTAAAAATGGAATCGAAGCACGACAAATATGACACCGAGTGGATAGAAACCAATCCAGCCTAAATTTTTTCCCATCGCTTTTCTCGAGCCGAAGTCCAGACTGAACGGAAACCCCCCCCCCCCAAAAAAAAAAAAAAAACACAAAAAAAACAAAGCGCTGCTTTTGAACGCGCGTAAAAGTACAAACAGGAAGCTCTTAAGTGATTAATAGCGCAGCGCGTGCCAAGTCATGGACATCTTAGCACTTCCATGTGCGTTTCTGCTGAGGTCAGTCGTCTTGAGCCCTTCAACCCCCACCATCCTAACCGCCCCCCCCCCCCCCCACCCTCCCGTCAGCCGCCCCACAGCTGCTTTTAGTCAGGACCCTCCAGCCTTCCATCGCGCCATCCCGCCGCTTTCTGTTCTCGTGCCAGGGGTGTAATCAAGCCTTCAGCTTGTGGTCAGAACACCCCTCCCCCCACCCTCAACCACCCGCCCGCCCGCCCCGAGTTCCACGCCGCAGTCCCCCAGGCCCAAAAAGCCACCAACAGACTAAACTGTGAAAGCTTAAAGGCGCACGAACAGAAGGCAACGAGCCGGGTGTGGGCGACGTCATCGAGGATGACGTTTTTAGCTCGCTGTTGTTTGTTTGTATGTTTTCAAAGACAATATGCGGAAAAGTTGTTTGCCGGGGGGGGGGGGGGGTGACGCGCTCGACCTCCAAAGATGGCGGCGCGGGACGAGCACAAACGGCGAGCGCTGATCAAAAACACGTGCACCTCAAATTCCGCGCATAGCGTGACGCTGTTACAGCCTTTGTCGTCGACGCCAACCTTCATGGGGAGGTTCCACGCGGACATTTTTCTGTCCCGCTCTTGAGCCCAAATGGCAAGCAATTTTTTTTTTTGGGGGGGGGGGCACCGCGGCTCCACCTGCTGGTTCCACCGGGGGTGGGTCACGGCACGTGCCGGCTTCCCAACCTGGGAGTTGAAGCGGAGGCGGGACGGCACCTGAACAAACCCTAACCCTAAAGCGATCTTGCGTTGAAAGCAACTGTCACCGCCAGGCACGTCATCTGCTGGATCTGGTGGGTCAGTTTTCCAGGTTGAGAGGTAGAAAAGGAGTTGCGGCGGAATGAGGCCTGGAACGCGAAAAACTGCTCCGTTGAAAGCAAGTGTCACCGCCACAAAAAAGCGGGTTTTAGTCCCGGCACAACTCGATCCGCTGACTCGGGTGGGCCAACTTTCGGATTCTGGAGAACGGAGACCGCGCTGAATCCCTGCTGTCATTTTTTTCCACAGTAGCCGCCACCCTCGTGTCCAAACTCTGACCGACCCCCTGTCGCCCCCCCCCCCCCCCCACGGATGACGGCCTCCCAGACACGCCGCCGTTCTCAGTCGGTCTTGCCCGCCGGCGCCGCCTGTCGATGACCGGCGTCATTGCGCCTTCGGCGCTGAAACGCTCCCATCTGATGCAAGTTCAACTCCCACTCAAGAAGATTAGCAGAGTGGAAGTCAATGCCAAATACCCCCCCCCCCACCCCCCCCCCCAAAAAAAAAAAAAAACACTAAAGTTGGGTCCTCACTTGAGAAGATTTTCAGCATCTAAATATTTGTTTGGCTTCTCAAAGCGAATTTAAATAAAATAGGTTCACTTTATTTTCTAAAGACATTTGTAAAGGAAAATCCATGGCAGGAAATCCGCCCAAATCCTTCGAAAATCCAATAATATTTGCATAGAGCTTAAAACATGCAAAGTCTCGGCGTATGAATTAAGCCGGGGGAAGGAAAAGCCCTGCTGGTGATGCATTCAAATGGATCGCAAGACGGCTCGAATGGTACAGGTAAAAAAAAAAAAAAAAAAAATGTAAAAAAATGAAAAGCCCCGCAGAGACGGCACAAAAAGGCGGCAAATGCCCCTTCGAGTCGCCAAAATAATCCCTATGGCAACTCGGTGACCCTCCCCGCCGTCGTTCGCAATCTCCGACCGCAAAAAAGGGGACGAGGCCGCGAAAAAAAAACAAAAAATGGAGACGCCCGTCCGGCGACGAGTCAGGTTATCGATTATTATTATTATTATTATTTGTCCTTGTGCGAAGGCCGCCGACGACAGTGACGACGTTGTGGGGCCCGACGGGGGGGGGGACAAAAAAAAAGAAAAAAAAAAAAAACAAACACGGAATTTATAGCACATTAAGAATTCAACAGGCAATCTATTGAAGCAATTAATGGCGTATGAAAATAAGCCGCGTTGGCGCTGAAAGCGCTCGACGAGAATGTAGGCCACTGCTGTTGTGTGCTTTTGTTTTTTTTGTTGTCCCCCCCCCCCGCCCTTGAGGATCACAGCTGCAGAGTTCGTCGCAAATCTTCCTTCCGAAATGTCACCGGTGAACGCCGCGAAGAGCAAAAGACGCCTAAAAGTCGCCGTTGACGTTGCCGCGTTGATCTTTCCCACTGCGGTTCTTAAGCCCCGCCCCCCTTAGCTACAGTTGCCACGTCCCAAACAGAACCGGTTTCAAGTGGATTCTCTATCGGGTATTCCAGATAATATTGCGGTCTGTTTTTTTTTTGGTTTTGTTTTGGATAAATGCGTCAGACTTGTCCAAGAGAGTTCTGCAGAGTGGTCTCAACTATTTCACGCGAGGATATGTACACGGAATTAAGCGTCTCGTGATTTTCACGCATTATATCCTTCAGCACATCAAAATATTGAAGTGTTTTAATCTGAAGCCATAATTCGGTATCAGGAGAAAATAACTCATGGCTCAACGTTAGCACGGAGTTATTTCCCTTTCCTTCCTGAGCCAACGTGGCTGCCTCAAGTACACATGGAGCAGTTTTCCAAGAGAAGAAAGGGAGAAAGGTCGGTACGCAACCAAGTTTGTCTTCAAAATGCCAATCCATCAGTATTATTAATGCGTAAGTGTCGTTCTAGGATAAGAATTCATATCGCCAGTATGTACCACTTCACAGAACCGATAACGTACCGGTCCCCGCGAGAGGGTGCATCTTTTTTTGCCCTTTGAGTCTTATTTCGTTGATTGCGGCCTTTGAGGAGACTTTTATCTCAATAAGGCTAAAAATTGCCACCCTGCCCATGAACGGGTTAACTTTTCCAAGCGCACACTACTAGCAACCAGCATTGCTTGTGGGACAACATGGAGAAAGGGGCGTGTCAAACCAGGGGTTAAGACAATCCGGCTATCTGATTGGCCATTATTTAAGGGTTGGGGGGGTTTAAAATGTTAATTTTAAAGTGCGCAATGCGCTGACAAACTGAAATTGAAAAGTTTGGGGAAACTGAACAGATTTTACGTGCCAACGTTAGTGGAAAAGGCGAAAAGACAACAAAAGGTAAAAATCTTGAAAAGCTGGCAACAAGCCCTGACGGTTAACAAACACAAAGTCAAGGAAATCAATTCCAATCTAACGGCGTCCTTCTGTTCCCTGCATTCCGACAGCTACGTTTTCATTTATTTATACACATTTGCGCTTTTTACCTCGCCTTCCGAACGGCGATGGCCTCCGTTCGCGATTGACACCGATCGAACGTTCGCGTCGTATGTTAAACGTTCATTAAAATAAAATGAAAAAAAAAAAATCCGTTTGATGGCCGCCCGACTCGCCGGCGAAATGAATCAGATTTGGATTCGAGTGATCAAAGTCTAATTAATCAGGTGGGGAGGCAAATGATGCTTGACGCCGCTCCAGCTGCGAGACGCCTCCTCCGTTTTGGTCCCGCGTGGTGGCTGGGCGGATATCTGGGTGGGGTGGGGTGGGGTGGGGGGCCCTCCGCCGGGGCTACATTAAGAGGCTTTGTGCCAATGTCACCTAAATTACAGTCACTTAACACAACAGATGTAGTGAATGTCGCGCTTTATGTCGAGGGGGTGCGCGTGTAATATTCACATGCATGGAATAAATTTCACCCCCGCAGCATCGAACACGTTTTTTTTTTTTTTTTTTCTTTGCATCCTCCAATTTGCATGTGCTCCGCTGCCTCTCCGCTAACCCGTCGCCGCCGCCGCTCCAAACAAGTCGCCGCTATTATTCTCCGGCCCTTTTATGGCCCCCGGTGAGACTGTCTCGAAAAAAAAAAAAAAAAAAAAAATGGTAAATGAAGCCTATTTATTTGTGGCGCGCTACTTTGAGGAGATTTTCTCCGCTTTAGAGACTCAGCAGTGGTGATACGCCAAGGCGAGCTTAGTTGGGAAGATTATATATATATATTTTTTTTTTGATGGCGGTATTGAAACGAGGGGCGGGCGGGGGGTGTTGGGGGGGGGGCGCATCCTGTCTTCTTGCAGGTATGGATGGAAAAAAAAAATGACATCCATCAAGTTTATCAATAGTGAGATTTAATTCGACGAGCTCTCGCATACGCCGCCTCCTTCCTTCATAAGTCGTTGAATGCTTAGGGAATTTTTTTTTAAATAAGTGGTAAGATTATCAGGTTCATGTTACAAGAATGACCTTTTGAGATCGGTTAAAAAATTGTTACAATTATATTTTTTTAACAATAAAGTATTGAGGAAAAAAACGGTGCAAAATGTTCAGGAAAAAATGTTTTAAATTATATTTTAAAAAATTATTTTTAACTTTGTCTCACAGGTAATTTCAAATTTGAGAAAATTGGATAATTATACAAAAATAAGTTGTAATTTTAAAAGAATATGAGCAAAATTAAACATGTGATGTAATGACAAAAAATGTTTGTGTTGTTGAATTTAGCAAAATGTCTTATACGATTGCAACTTCACTTTCTTTGTTCTAGAATTTCTTTGACTTGTTTGCCACACTTTTTATGCCAAGTACCACATGGCAAGAATATATATATATATATATATTTTTTTTTTTAATTTAAACAAACAATTACTTATTAAATGCAAACGTACTTGAAAGCCAAATAAAATCGAATATAAAAACATTGAACTGAAATTGTTGAACGTAAACGTAATTTTTTTGGGGCGCTCTGAAAGCACTTACGGCACTTTTCTCCCTGCACAAATTAAAAAAGGGGCACACAGGCAAAGTGTGTGTGTGTTGGGGGGGGGTGTACATGCCCCACAGCCCCCCCCCCCCCCGTTTCCAAATGAAATTTGCAAAAATTAGTCCCGTTTACTCCGACTCAGGTGCAGCATTTTGTTCCCATTCAGGATCTTAACAAGATTTTAATTAACAATATAAGACATTACCTAAACCAGGCTTATGAATCAGTTGGGATTTAAAAAAAAAAAGAAAAGGAGCATTTTTTATTTTCTTTTTTTTCAATCGAAGATGAGGAGGAAGCCGGCGGGGCTATTGTGGAACGGAGCGTTCTGTCCTTTTGGCAGGTACGGATTTAAAGAAAAATGACATTCATCAAGTTCATCAGTAGCGAGATTTAAGCCAAGGAGCTCTCGCGCATCCCGCCTCCCGCCTCCCGCCCTCCCCCGTCGGTCTTTGAATGGCGTAGTTCTTCCCGCATAGGCGCTCATTATGCCTCCTTTGCCGAGCATTTTGTTAAACCAACAGCGCTTGTGCCGTCGCTTTGGAAACAATCCCCCAAACATCCAGGAAGGATCTCGTCTCCCGCCGCCGCCGCCGCCGCATAAATACTCAGCGATGACACCCTTCAACAGTCTGTAATTGTACTTTAGCGGGGAGGAGGAAAGAAAGCGCGGGGCCAAATCATAAGCCATTATGCTCCGGGACGGCGTGGCGGCGTATCCGCATAAAGCACCGGCGACAACCTCCAGCAAATTACTCGGCAGGCCCCTGCGAGGAGGGGGAAATATCACTAATTGCCCTCCATTCTGTCAGGTCAATTGACTCTAATTGGAAAAATAATAAAAAGCACACGACCCCAGGAGCTGCGAGCGAGGAGACCGGCACGGCCCCCCCCCCCTTTTTGGGGGGGCTGAAGTGGAAGGGGGGCGGAGGGGGCGGGGGCACGCAAATTCCTCTCCCACCTGTTCCCGAACAATTACGGCACGTTTTTTGCCTCTCTCGCTGTAATTACAGCAAAAGAGGGCGCGGGGTCGCTCGGCGGGCGAGGCGGATAAAACGATACGCCGCGAGTCGTTTACAGGTGTAATACGGCTTTGGGGGGGGCACGGCGCATCGGTGGTCGGCTGGGTCCTGGGAGAGCTCAGCAGGAAGCGCCTGGACACGGGAATTCTTTCTTTAACGCCTTCAGAGTTCCACGTATTCCGCCGGCCGTTTCAACTGATCTTTTGAGAGCTGCAGAAAATGGTGTCACCACAAATGCCGAATGTTCCAAAAGAAAGCATCGATTCTCTTCTCTCTCCAGTAAATATTTCGAGCTCTTTCCGCTTCATTAATAATCAGGAGCAGAACATGGGTGGGTTCTCTTAATCTTTATCTTCCACTCAAAAGCTGTGCTGACCTCAGAGCCAAATCCAACCAATGCTGCCGTCTACGGGGATCTTTGGCTGCTCATTCGAGATGGATCTATGTCGCTGCACGATGGCTCTCCACCTCTGGAGACGCCCCAAAGTCTCGAACCCCCAAGTACGAACGGTCCGAGATGTCGAGCCATCGATCGAGCAGCGCATTATCGGCCGTTCGTCGATGCAGAGTACTACAGGCGCGGTCTCTCGGCGGTCCATCGCCGGCTCCAAACACGACATCGTGCCGGGCGGCTCGCCGCCTCCGGTTCGCCAAATTGCAACTCCGTTCGGGTCGGTGTCACAAGCTCAACAACCATCAGCATCGACTCCACAACAACATCGTCGATAAATGGCCGTTGTGTGACGTCGCCCCCCCACGATACGAGTCATCTTTTCAACTGTGCTAAAAAAAAAAATGACCCTGCTGATGGTGGAACATCTGTGGAGCACCCCGGCCAATGTGGCTCACTTTCTGGACCTTGATACGGAATCACGACCGTCGTACTTGGCTACAACAATAAAATATGGTGGCGTTACCGCCGCCTGTGTCCCTAAAACATCTGGAAAATGGGACTATTTGGACAACATGGCACTGGTGGTGTCATGTTAGAATCCAATTGCAGTTTTTCACCAACATCGTAGCGGTGGATCAAAGACTGTTGGGAGTTTCTCCATAAAGTAGTTGAGAAGAAGCAAGAAAACGGCTCCAGTTTCCAGGAGTGACACCACTTCTAATTCAATTTGAGCTAAGAAGACACCTGAAATATGTTTACGATAATAAGCGTGTCCGAGGATGCATTCCCGTCCAGTAGAGCCTCGGTTCTCGACCGCAATCCGTTCTAGAAGGCGGTTTGAAAACCGAATCAACTGCCGCGCGGGTGATGTTGGTTCCGTTTTTTTCAGGAGTTCGTTCAAATTGACAATAACAAAGCGCGTCATTGGTGGGTCAGCTGGTCTGGGCGCGCCCGTTCTGTTATTTCCGAGTTTTGTTGGGGACCTTCGACTACCGATTTTTGTTCAAAAACATAAGCAAAAAAAAAAAATTCAAAATTTTCATTCAAAAACTGATTTTTTCGAGAACCGAGGCTGTACCGCATTTCGAAAACTCTTCAAGTCGTGAACCCCCTTCAAAAATGGCAGCCTGCAACCGCGAGGATCCCAGTTCAATCCCAGCCACCGACCATCAGAAGGACGTGACAACGGGAACATTCCCCAACTCCTGCCAGTGGTGCCCTTGAGCAAGTGGCATCCCCGTCTTTACAGCTGCGATTGGCTCACAGCAGGCCAAATATCTAATAATGATTGACAAAAATGAATAAGATTCCCAAATAGCTGATGTCCTACTTGACACGCGCAAGCGATTTTGGTTCTTACCAAGAACTCCAAGATATGGCCGCTTAAATCCAACTCTTAGATTCATTTGTCTGATCAAATGTACGCATTAAAAATGAAGAATGACGCAAGACGCAAAGGCGCTCGGACATATTTCTCTATGAGGTCAATCGTTTTCTGGGCGTGGAACGCGTCTCGTTACTTTTGACGCGACGACGGGATGCTGCAGGTGTACCTAATGTTTTGTTCCGGCGTGTCTTCCCACAACGCCGCCGACAAATCAGGGCGCCGTGCAAAAAGTGTAAAAAGCTTCCGGAAAGACAAAGACATCCTCCCGGGAGAGCCACCGGCACGTCCCCCCCATCCCATCCCATCCTACCACCCACCCGCTGGCGACATCTTGCTCGGAGAGACAAACTCGGGATTAAACAGGAAAAACGCGGCGCGAGCGTCACGAGCGCGTCACGGCATCAACCGTCTGATGAAAGGCCGCGTCGTTAGTGACCGCCTTTGATGGGTTTTGAAATGGAAATAGCTGAAAGAAGGGAAAGGCAGGAGAGAACCGCGGCGAGGGGGGGGCGGGGGGGGGGGGGGACAAGGCTTCCCTGTGGGGAGATTAACGCCACACGAGTCAGGCATGTCAAGTGGGGCTGCGCGTGGAAAAAAAAAAAAACACAAAACAGGTATGGGGAAAAAAGAAGTGCGGTGAAAAGAAAAAGAAAGGCCTTTCTCCTTCCTCTCTTTCCTTCACATCCCGACGTCTCAGATCATCATCGCCGCCCTTATTCTGTCAGCCCGCCCGCTTGATGCCGGCTGTCAGAGGTGCGCATCTCCTCGCCTTGTTTTCCCCGCGTCTTCCTTCCTCTGCATATGCGCAAGTGGGCGCCAGGCGGCGGGAGGGGCGGCGGTACGGCGGTCGCGCACGACGCCCCCCACCCAATTCCGAAAAGGTGCGACGGGTGAGGAGCGCCGTCCGGAAAGGGGGGGGGGGGGGGGGGGAGTGAGCGCGATGCCTGTGACGGGGGCGCTCGGGTGGACGCGACACCCGCCCTCGACGCGCTCCTACAACTCAACGACGACAAGGAACGGCGCCACTCGCTTGGTTCGACCTGACAGTTTTTGGTTTCGTACTCGCGGCTACCAAGTGGTGCGAATCCGACCATCTTCTGCCCTCATTAGGGCGGCAGATGAGAGGGAGTCGATCCCGGCTGACTTTGGGGTAAAACTTTGCGCTGGTTGCCAGCCAATCGCGGCCACGCAGAGGCGAACGGCGGCCCGGTTGTCAGTTAGCGGGTTCGACGTAAAAAGTCACCAGGTTCAAAAGCGCCAAAACCTTCCGTCAGCGCGATGAGCGGGTTTTGTTCTTTTGTTTTCGCTGCGGTGGGTGCAGGCAAAATGAGTCGACCCCCTCCCCTCTCACTGTCGGTGCGACAGACTTTCCCCCGCGTTGAAACGATACGGAATAAAATGCTAACATGCTAGCCACTGCTACGGAGGTCGTGCACGCGACGTCACGATTTGCACGGGGTCAAAAAGAGCCGCTCGACAGTGTGGGGCAGAACATTCACAACGCCCGAGACTTGTCGAGACAGATATTCTAAGAGATCATTCTATGGAATAGCAGCTAAAAAGACCAGAAAAGATCGATGGATTTCGGCAAGTAAACGTGATGGACGGTGCCCAAGCAAAATACACACGACTGTGTAGGGATCACGTCAGCTAAGGTAGAAATTCTTCTTCTCAATATCTCAAATTCTCAATGTCAAATTCCCAAGAAGTATTTATCATGAGACAGGGAGTCGTCTCCAACGTGCACGGAAGCGTGTTGCAGCCACACGTTAACCTTTGGTAAACCTCTCCCCGACATATTGAGTCATAATGAGTCCAATGTGTATTTAAAAAAAAACCAAAAACTGGTCGGTCACACATGTAGGTTAATGTGTGGCCGCCACACGCTTCTGTGTACGGGGGAGCCGACTCCGTCTTATTTTTATAACGCGTTGTTCTCAAATGAGCCAACTTGGCATTATAAGTACTTCTTGGGAGCCGACTCGCTTGTCCCCCCCAATCGTAGTTAAGGAATGCGAGTTTGTGTAAAACCAGGGGTCATTTATTTAAATATTGGTACGAGCTGAAAAGATCGATGGATTCCGGCCAAGGTTTAACGTGTAGCCCAACGCGTTCCGTGTCCCGTTGAGAACAGATCCAGCAACGGAGTATTTGCGTGCGTCCAGACTTTTCTAGGCTTTCAAACTGAATCTCGACGACGTCCTCGCCAGATCCACGTGTAGATCCAGTTTCCCGAGACGAGCCCAAGCGGGGCAATAGTCCAATTCCTTATCAGCGAAAACATCGACTTCGGCATTAAATACGGGTCGTCTATGCCAAGTGTCTCTCGTTTTTCCACGTACTTTTGTTGATCACCACCTTCTAAAGGTTTAACCCTCTCTGGATCAAATAAAATTTTGATGACACTATCAGAAAACGATACTCTGGACTTAAAATTTTCAATTATATTAAACCTGATGCAACCCCTGCCTGGAAAGGCTTTAACGGTATCGGACAAAACTCCGGCCGTGGTGTTCTAAGACGCGTTTTCGTGTCGTCGAAATCGACTTAGCATTGAACAATTCTTTGCTTGACCGGCACTTCCGGCCAGTGACGCCATTTAACGAGCACGAGTTCAACTTTTACAATTTCGTACTCCCCATCCCGCGGTGACGCGTCACCTTCCCCGCTCCCCACCCCCCCCCCCCTTCAAGAAATGCGTTCTCCCGCAGCGCCCGAACGCATCGCGGGCCGTTGCGTCACTCGCGCGGGCGATGAAAAAGAATGGCTAAATAACGGCCCAGCAGGCGAACGCTCGCGGAGATGATACAACCTCATAACGTGCAAACTAATGGCCAGCTGTCTTATAGTCAGGCCTGCTCGTTACTATACACACACACACACCACCGCCTTCGTCCCGTCGCCATCACCGGCGCGGGACATCACAAAAACGGGGGGGGGGGGGGGGGGACGAGGGGTGGCGTCGGGATATTTCTCGCCCCCGAACCCTCGCGGTTAACGAAGCGAGAGCCGCCTAATTAGAGCTCAAAAATTCATGAGGGTCCTCATTAATATTGAATGTCTGTTGTGGGCCGCAAACTTCAAAATAAGACCCCGGCGTATGCAGATGGGAGGGGGGGGGGGGTGCGAAGGGAAAGACGCAAGGTGCGGAGAGATAAAGGTGGCGGCGAGGTGGGAGAAAAGGGCGTCGGGGCGGCGGAGCGCGACGGGCGAGGCGGGCTGGCGGGCGGGGGTGCGCAAAAAAAAAAAAAAAAAAAAGGAAGGAGGGAAGGCGAGGGACGGCGAGGGCTGAGGGGGAGGAGACGAGAGGCACCCGGGGGACCTTGGAGAGATGTACCTGGAGAAGACTTGTAATGTTGGAGGACTCTCCGGGGAGAATATGCACGGGCTTTAATGAGGAGGGTGGAGGGTGGAGCGCGGCGGCGGAGGAGAATAACAGCAAAAGAAAAAAGGAAAAAAACATTGTGCTCTTAATCCCTCGCTGAGGGGGGAAGAGAAGCTTTCAAGCAGGTACGCCGAGGTATCACTTTTCAAGTCTCCTTCTGCTCCACATAAAAAGATCCACCAACAAGCAGCGTTTGCCTTTGAGATCATTCCGCGTACGCCGCGTCGGATTTTAGCGGCGAGGGGGAGGACGCCTGCTCCACATTAACGAAATGGCAAGCCCTCGTTTTGCCTCGCACTTTGCAAAAGTCACTTAAGTTTTGCTTTCGGGTCGCCGCGGCCTCCGAGTAGAACCTTTATTCTTAACTGCGCTGAAAACTCAAACTCGGCGCTGCTTAGCTCCGCCCACCAGTCTCGTTTCACCTCGGGGACGAGCCCGGGTCACCGGGACGGCCAAAGCGGGCCTAAAATGTGCCGCTCGAAATTGAGGATCATCTTGTGAAGGCCTTCGCCGGACCTTTCGGGTGGCTCAACTCGTGAGCAAAGTTGACGTCGAAGGAGTTCCGGAAATGACCCGAAAGGTCGAGCTGCTTCGAGGCAAAATGGCCGACTTCCTGTGCCGTTTGGGATATCGACTCTCGTGACGAGTGAAATGGGCTTTTTGGGGGAGGAATCTACAAAACCCAACTTTTCAGTCTTGGTCTTTTGTTTTCGTCGCCAGATGGTGTGTCCATTTTGAAAAGTCAATTTTTTTTTCACAATTTATCATCATCAATCCTTCCAATCTGGTAAAAAAAAAATCACAGAAATTCTCCGGGAGGAATTTATTTCCTCAGGTTGAAGGAATCCCACAATTGCTGCTTCAAACCGAAACGGCAGATTTTTTGTTTTTTTCCATTACAGAACAAGAAGAACAGAAAAGGGATGAAATGACGATTCGATTATTTGTGCGTTATGGCAGGAATGGACAAAGAAACGTTTACCGTAATTTCCGGCCCTAATTTGTGCATTATTTCGAACGGCCGCAAGGGGGCGCACGAGCAGAAAAGGCAAAGTGAGACCGGTGGAATATATGCGCCGAGGAAGTGACTTTTACCGGTCCGGCCCTGTTAGCGCTGCGCTAGCGTGTTACTGCCGTGTCTCAGTGATTTTTACCAGTATGTTTTTTTTTTTTTTTTTTTTAATTGGCCCTGTTAGCGCAGTGCTAGCTTTAGCGTGGTGGCACTAGTGTTAAACTCTGTGTACCGTTTTTCTTTGTCAACATCTCGTGTTTGAATGTTGGTTCCAATGTGGGCACTTGCGGCTTTTGCACGGCTGCGGCCTACGTATGTACCAAATGGTATTTCCTTTACAAATGTACTGGGCGAGGCTTATAACCAGGTGCGCTCTGCAGGCCGGGAATTGCGGCACGTTGTTTGTTTGTTTATGATCACAAAGACAATTCTGCGCTGTATTTCGACACCAATGCGACATCATGGCAGTATTTTTTCCAAGGGGGTTTTGCGATTGGGCCTGCTATTTCCACAACATGCAATGATCAAATAACAAAAAACGGTACAAATACAACAAAACCTTTTTTCAAGCAGCCTTTGTTGTTTACCAATTGTTGTACAAAATCCTATTAAATTCCCCCGAGTGCCGAGTGTGAGCGTGTGTTTACCTGGCTGGAACGGGAGTGTCCCTGTAAGGGGCGCCGGCACTGGGGGGCCCTCCTGGGCATCCCCCCGCAGAATAAACAGATGGGCACTGGATGGTCCCGAGCGGGCCTCATCAGACCCGAGCGGCCCGTCTGGAGACGATAAACAAACAAGAGGCCTGAGTGCAGGTCCACAAAATTTTTCTTTTAGCTTTTATTGTGACAACAACAACAACAAAAATACAGCTTTTTTTTTTTTCAATTTTTTTTTTACTCAACCCCATGTACATTCAAACATAATATAAATATTTTTATGCCAAATCCCACAGACTATGCTCACATATGAATGGTTGATTTTCATTTGGGACAGAATTATATTGCATAGATTCAGAGAAAACACTTTTTTTTTAACATGCTGGCCGAAAATCTTCAGGCTGAAGTGATAATCTTTACAAAAACAAACCCCCCCCCAAAAAAAAAAAAAAAAAAACAACACCCTCACCCCCTTGCTTGTCTTAATTACAACATAGATTTTTTTAAAAAAAAAAAAAAAAGGTTTTGTCAAGAACCAACGGTGCGGGGGCGGACCAAAATGCAGGACTTCGAGGCAGAGGAATAATGTTTAATGTGGTTTATTCTGTAAACTGGGTCATACAGTCCGACAAGGCAGAGGCACAGAAATGCTAGGCTAGGCGGGATCCAAAAGACATGCAGCAAGGTCCGCTGACTACGGGGCAAACTATCGAACTCAACGTGACAGGATCAAACAAAAGGGCACGGAATCGCTGTGACTAGGGTTGCTCTAACTTACGCGTAGAAGCGGAGAGTCCCGCAGGCAACGAACTGGCAAAAGCCAGTGACAAAAACTCGGATGTGAAACAGCTGTGAGCGGTTGACAGGTTGTCACCGCCCAGATGAGTGGCCTGGCCACGCCCCTCTTTTGGCAGGGCCAAGCCTTGCTCATGAGCGCTTTCCACAATGTAAACGTCGTCAAACGCATTTTATCCTCATTATGACTATGAACTCATCTAAATGCAAGATCGCTTCTTATTACTGCAACATACACAAAGAAATGATGAAGAACAAGTTTTGAAATCAGAAGCCAGGAAATCAAATATTGTTTATTTTATAGTTTAAAAGAAAAAGCAAAATCTCCACAAGACTAAAAATGAACGCCATTTGTATTTTGGGTGGTTTTAGCAGGAAAAAATGTCAACACACACGATTTGCTTTCGCGGGCCACATAAAATGATGCGGCGGGCCGCACCTGCCCCCCCCCCCGGGCCATGAGTTTGAAGCCCGAGGTCTACAATTTAAGACTTGGAGGTCCCATCCGGTACGGGGTCGATCCCGGTTCTGAGGACCTGCCTGGCGTCTGTGCCCCGCCTACCCTTCGTCGTCGTCGTCTTGCATCCGCTCGCGTTTGTGCGGTCAAATTTAATCAAGATGGCATCTGTTGGCGTTTAGCGTGAGTAATTGTCCCGCACAGCCGCCGTAGACGCATACGAGAGCGATGGGGGGCGGGGGGGGGAGAAGGAGGGAAGGAGGGAAGGAGGGAAGGAAGCATCTTCTCATCCTGGCTAATTCTTGCATTTGCCATCCACTGCGTCATTTTCGCACCATATGTTGTCAGTGTGAAAAAAAAATTAAAAAAATGCAAAAATCCTCCACGTCGTGCATCAATGAGGTCGTTTACTTTGAAGCAAAGTACTGCAGGCGAAATAAATACATTTTTAAAAAGGCAGAGGTTTTTACAATTTTGATATTTTTCCTCGACGCCTGACTTTGGTGCGGGCACCGTGGGATCGATTCCCGCTCAGTGATGGGCATTGATACTTACCCTGTGACTGACTGGCGACCAGTTCAGGGTGCGGTCCGCCTTTCGCCTAAAGCGAGCTGGGATAGGCTCCAGCTTCCCCGTGACCCTTGTGAGGATAAGCGGCAAAGAAAATGGATGGATGGCTATTTTTCTGTGGCGCCAACGAAAAATGTTCCCAGCATTTTCCCGAGTCATCAGGTCACTTGTTGCAGGATGGGAAACATCCATCCATATTCTTAGCCGCTTATCCTCATGAGGGTTGCGGGAGTGCTGGAGCCTATCCCAGCTGCGGGGCACACCCTGAACTGGTCGCCAGGCAATCGCAGGGCACATGGAGACAGACAGCCGAACTCACAACCACACCTAGGGGCAATTTTTAGAATGTCCAATTCATGTTGCGTGTTTTTTTTGGGATGTGGGAGAAAACCGGAGCGCCCACCCGAAGAGAACCCACGCAGGCGGCGCTGGGATTGAACCGGGGTCCCGCGAGGCCAACGCTTTCCAGCTGCTCCACCGTGCCACCGAAGGAAAACATTTCATTTAGTCTCACGCCCGTAATAACGCCGCACTGACGAGGTGAAGAGAATTTTCCGCCCGCCGACGATTTCAGATTTGATCTAATCCCGCCCTGCATCTCCCACACACTTGCGAGAACACATGCAGCCGACGTGTGTGTGGTCAAATAGCCTTTGTGTAAGCGTGACAGCAAGGACTGCATGCGTGCGCGAGGCTATTGTGTACTTCAAAAGGGATTCTCGGGAGGCTTTCAATTACGCGACTGCTTAACTTGGCAGAAGAGTCAGAGAGCAAAAGACGAAAGCGCGGCTCGGGCCGAAGCCCTCGATAAATCTCCGACGGGCTCAGCGAAGACGCGCCCGGCGACCCGCGAGAACTCCCACAAGGACGGGGGAGGACGAGCGGCCTGGACCTCCCGGACGCATCGAGGACCGGAAGGCGACGGACGCGTCCTGTTTCCATTATGCGTGTCCGTGGTCGGACAGATGTTGACGCTTAGACTCTCGCGTGATTTTTTTCGCGTGCGTGTTTTGTCTTCGCAGCTTTCGACATCAAAGTGAGAAATTGCGTCGCTCGCCCTCGCCGAGGTTGCCAAAGTCAAGACAGATTCCTGCCCCCGGCCGGACCGCCAGCGTCAGCTCCGTTAATACCGTCACAGTGGGAGTTCGCAACGCGAGCTAACCGGCTCTTTAGATGCGTCGGGGGCGTGAATGGGTGGCGGGGGGCGGGGCACGGGCTCGGGGTCTTATCCGCCATCGCCTGGAAGCGGCACGCAGGCTCGGTGGCGGCACGCATCGATAAACTCATAAACAAACGGTAATTACCAGCCCATTAGAGTCACAAGCTCACAAACACGCGGCCTCGTAATCCCGCGCGCTGGAGGGACGATGGCGGCGGCGGCGGCTCGTCGTTTTCCACGCCAGCCGCCGCGCTAAAACGCCCCAGCCAAGCACTTAATGATTTGTGACTAAGGGTGTGTGCGTGGGGAGGGGGGCAAACAAAGCATTTTGTCATAAGGAGCTTACGTCCTCACAGGAGACGCCAACAAGCGGCCCTTGTTTGAATTTGCTCCATTTGTAAGGTGGGGGGGGGGCGGCAACGGCAGGGCTAAATTGATGTTTCATTTGAGGTGGATAAACACAACATTCCTCTACTGGGAGCCATCAGCAGCTTAATCGCTTCACGATAACTCACAGGCGCTAACTTTCAACATCTTGCTCGCTTCCCCCGTCCAAGCCGAAGCCTCGTGCGGACTGCGCGACGATATAATAACACGGGAGAAGGTTTTGTGGTCGGATGAGACCAAAAATTGAACTTTTTGGTCATAATTCAACTAACCGTGTTTGGAGGAAGACGAACGACGAGTTCGATCCCAAGAACACCGTCCCTACTGTGAAGCGTGGGGGGGGGGTGGCATCGTGCTTTGGGGGTGCTTTTCTGCACATGGGACTGGACGACCGCGGCCATGAGATTCAGAGCATTGAAGATGGGTCGTGGCTGGGTCACACAGCCAGGAAAACCAAGTAGTGGCTCCGTAAGAAGCATATCAAGGTTCTGGCGTGGACTAGCCAGTCTCCAGACCTAAATACCCAATAGAAAATCTTTGTAGGGACCCGAAACTGCATGTTCCTCAGCGACAGCCCAGAATTGTGTCTGATCTCGACTGGGCCAAAATCCTTCCCGCAGTGTGTGCAAACCTGGTGAACAACGACAGGAAACGTTTGACCTCTGTGATTGCAAACAAAGGCCACTGTGCCAAATTTTCTCAGGTGTTCAAATACTTATTTGCAGCTGTATCGCACAAATTGATTGATTGATTTTTGGACTTTTGCTTCTTAGAGGATCACACCTACGATAAGAATTTCCGGGTGTTCAAATACTTGTTTTCACCACTGTACGTCGGCCCAGTTTGTCCAAAAATCTGCGTCTTCCGCGGCAAACTCATCCGCTTGACCAACAAATGGATCAAGAGGCGATATAAATATCATATTTCACGCGGAAAAACTCAGGGCGCACTCCGACGTCCGGCAGGTCCCGAGCAGGGGATCGCCGCCGTTGATCCGTCGTCCACGGCCCGCGGCACGCCCCGATCCCCTCGCCGCCTCTTCGGGAAGCGGGAAACGGCTTTCCTCTGACATTTTGGACATTAATATTGCAGGAAATCCATAAATCCCCACCTCCGCAGCGGTCAGTTCCCCGAACCTGCGCGCGATGAAGCCGGTCGCTCACCTTCAGCGGAAGACGCCTGGAGCCCGTCTCCATGGTGACATTTCAAAACCGAGCGCCTCATTGGTGGATTCTGCAGGCACGCCAACATAAATAAATAAATAAAAAAAAATGTAATAAAATGTTATTTGACTAGAACAACATCAGCACATAACACACAGAGGACACACACACGCACACACACACAAAATGCAAATAAACGTCTTTGTTTTGACAAAATGTGCCGATTGTGCACTTTGCGACGGTGGCGCTTTGGTGGTTCTATTCTGGTGTTCTTCAAAGGGACGTGCGCATTAAAAATGTATTGTTTGTCATCTTACAAAAAAAAAGCGCTAAATGTATTCATTTAAAAAATAAAATAAAATAAAACTTATTCCCGCTGCCTTTGATCTGCGTCGGTGGTGTCACGGAGCCCACAAAAAAATGTCACGTCGCTTTTACACGTTGACGTGACGAAAGAAGTTTTGTTTAGTCGAGCAATATTTGATCAAAAATGTCCTTGGTTGAGTTTTGGACATTTTCAATTTTCTCTTCAATGTCATTTTTTTTTTTTTTAATTCCATTTTTCCTATACTTTTGACATTGGTAATTACAACATCACACTTTGTGACCCCTGCCCCCTTATCAAATATCATTAAATATTGCTCAGAAATATTTACTATAAGATTTCAGACATACAAATCCATTATTTCCAGAATCTTCCTTGAGTCAGAATCTAAATTGCGCTTTTTCCAGTGTAGTACCACGAAGTGCCACCACATGCCAGGCAGCACTGAGCTCTACTGGAAGATGTGCAGCGTAATCAAGAACAGGAAGAAGATGGGGAGGATCAAATCCCCCCCCACAGAGCAGAGACAATATCTATCTTTCCATCCATTTTCTTAGCTGCTTATCCTCAATAGGGTCAAAAGGAGTGCTGGAGCCTATCCCAGCTGTCAACGGGCAGGAGGCGGGGCACACCCTGCATAGTCGCCAGCCAATCGCAGGGCACATTTAGAGATGAGAGTCACAATCACACCTATACCTATGGGCAGTTTACAGACTCCAATGAATTTTTGGGATGTGGGAGGAAACCGGGGTGCCCACCCGGAGAAAACCCACGCAAGCACGGGGGGAACATGCAAATTCCACACAGGCGGGTCCGGGATCTGAACCCGGGTCCTCAGCACTGCGAGGCCAACGCTTTTCCATCTGACTTTTTAGGTGAATGGTTTGTTTGCCTCTTCCACTAACACTTCCAGTTGCATCAACTGTGAACTGGATTTGGTGGTCTCCGCTACCTTTCCATCCGTTGCCAATGAACACGCAGTTTTACCCGCTGCTAAATGTGATATTATTATTGTTCTTATTAAAAAAAAAACAAAAGTAGATCATGCCGACCTAGAGCGGACTCAATCTAGTCCCCGCGTTGTCTGTGGTGTTGCGCGGCGTTCGTATGTTGTTGCTGCTCTGTGTATTAAAGTAGTTTGAAGGCGAGTCAAACGGACTTCGCCAACAATTTTGGTTTTTGTCTCGTGCGCGCGTGACTGCCTGCCGTTCCCCCCCCGACAAGTCTGGATGGCGCGTTCCAATACGGACGCCCGAAAGATGACATCAGGCCATTCATCCGATTAATGTTAAAGGGCTTCACGCGCTCTTGAGGATTTGCATAGTCTCGGGTTCGGTTTTCATCTCCAAAGTTGCACCTCGTGGCTTCCGTCAAGCGGAGAAGAGCCGGCGCCAAGGTGCCGCCGCCGGCGGACAGATGTTGGCATTTGCGGCGCGAACCTTAAGGGACCCGCCGGGCCTCCTCCGGGTCCAACAGCCCGGCAAATTATATTGACAAACATGCATGAGATTCAGGCAACCTTTTCAGACCGCGCAAACTTTTCAGTGCATTCCACAGGACGTAAATTGCTCAACCCGGAATGGCTTTGTCATTTGAGGGAAATTGATATGGGGGGGGGGGGGGACACTTTACGAGACCCGCTCATTGCCTGCACTGGAAAAATCGGCAGTCGTGAGTTAAAGTAAGGTTTACAATTACCAGAACAGGTCACTGATGGTGTCATGGTGCACACGGCTGACTTGGCAGTGTGGGTTCGATTCCCGCTCAGCGATGGCGGCGATATATGTGACCAGTTCAGCAGGAATGGGCTCCATCACTCCTCCGACTCTTGTGAGGATAAGCAGCTTGGACTACCAAAACGGGTATGCTAATTTCTGTTCGTCGATTTGCTGCATTTGTTAGCATTAAACTAGCTGACTTTCGGCCGAGGATATTATACGGCTCGTTTGCACATTTTGGTGGTAAAAAAAAGAAAAAGAAATGCATAATTCTCTCTTGTTTTTGTAAGTTTTACAGTCAACCTGAAATGAAGTCCGCAAAAAGAGATCGAAGCAAGCAAAACGTGGCTTTTACGCAGCTGCTGACTTCCTCAAAACGAAGGTAGCAATCTTATTTTTGCAACTCAGGAATCAGAATCAGCTTTTTCGGCCAAGTGTTGCGAGACACGCAAGGAATTTGTCTCCGGTAGTTGGAGCCACTCTAGTATAACAACAAACAGCACCTATGACAAAATATACATTCCGGACATAAAAAAAACACGTGTGGCGAGTCAACGAGCAATGAAAGTGTACATTTAGTGCGGTGATACTGATATAATTGGCAATTGTGCAAATGCAGCAATGGAATCGCCTCTTCCACTAACACTTCCAGTTGCATCACTTTTGAACTGGATTTTGTGGTCTCCGCTACCTTTACATCCGTTCCCAACTGTTATGTGTGTCAACGCGCATTTTAGCCGACGACGCTAAATGTGATCTTAGTTATTAAAAAAAAAAAAAATAATAAAGTAGATCATGCAAAAGACGCCAACCAACAGCGGACGCAATCTCGTCGCTGTTATTTGGGATCTGAGCCAATCGGGGCCGACTGTACGTGTATTGTCTGACCTCCTTGCGGATGAAATGAACCCCGCAATTTATTTTGTCTTCAAAGATTCCTTTCAGACGCCCTCGATATTTTTCCCCCGCAACGGCGGTGTCGCATTTCACGGTCCCGAGTGAGGACGTCGCGTCTAATCTGTGGATAAGCGCGGCGGTGCGCCTCGCGTGGCGTCCCCCTCCTTCCCCCGCACTGACGCCTCCCCGGGGGATGTCCTGGCTCGGCCGTCAGCTCAGGATTAATTAGAAGCGCCGGTTCTCCCCGCGGACACATTAGAGAGCTCAGTGGCGGTCAAACGGCAGCTGCATTAGCCACGCGGGCTAATACTCTCAACTATCAGCAGGTACTGTAATTAATAGCCTCCTCGCCGCTCCTTACGTAACGTCTCCGAGCGGAGATAGCGCGCTCCCGCGAGCTTTAGCCGATTGCGATGTGGCCGTCGAGGAAAATAATCTTCCCGGCCGGACTGACAGTTAAATTACCGACTTGCATTGAAGGAGATTTAGCGCAACTAAAAGTAAAAATAATAATAAGTACTGATGGCGGCGCAGGATTATTAAGTGTTTTGGATGGTCATTGACTGAAAGAGGTTTTGAAAAGTGCATCGCATCCCGCACTTGAAGAGGTGACCTTCCCAACTGTGACCCCCCCCAAGTCCATCTACGATGTCGGAAAGCGCCGGATCTTGGTTGTTTCGGTTGTCCGCTGATCCACAACGTTTGGAATAACGGATAAACAACAGAGAAGCAAAGTTAAGTTTTTTTTTTACGGCAAATCCTGTAAGTGATCATCAACGGTTTTCCAGGATTTTGCATTTTGGTTAGACTTCCTGGTCCTGGTCAAAAGCAAAATACCAATACTTATGAACCACTTTCACAGCTGTAACAAAACGCTGTACATAAGATCGAGTATATAGCAATTGCTATAGTGTATAAATATCATCATAGCAATTAAAAATGCAATTTGGACCGTTTCGATGATGACTTTCAACACTTGGGGTCAACAATCCAGAGCAATAGAAAGTGTGGTAAGGAAGGGAAGAAACGGGTCCTAGCGGGGTGGAACAGTTCTATGTGACAGAAGAGTCTCCGCTAGGACGAAGGGCAAAGTTTAAAAAAACCGGTGAGGCCGGCCATGATGTACGAATTTCAGACGGTGGCGCGGAAGCAGAACTGGAGGTGGCAGAAATGAAGAGGTTGAAGTTCTCGCAGGTTGCGCAGGATTAGAAACGAGCTCAAAGTTGGACGTTTTGGGGGCAAGGTTCGAGAGAGCAGACTTGGATGGTTTGGACCTGTCCAGAGGCGAGAGAGTGAGGAAATTGGTAGGAGGACGGCGAGGACGGAGCTACCAGGGAAGAGAGCGAGAGGAAGACCAACGATTAGGTGGGTGGATGTTGTGAGGACTGTGGGTGTTCGAGAGGACGATGCACGAGAAAAGATGACACGTTGTGGCGACCCCTAATCGGGACAAGCCGAAAGGAATAGAAGAAGACGAAGAAGAAGAAGGACTGCTTTGACGGTGGACGCATCTCGTTTCCGACCGTCGTGCTACTCCTCCCAGGATTGGCCCACAGAGGTCCCGCTCCACTTGAAGACAAAGCGGGTCACAGGGAGAACCCCGTCGCATGGCAGCCCCCCGTTGCGCTCTACACCTCCGCTTTCATCACGCTGTCATTTTGAATCGCGGACTGGCACGGACGAGCGACACGTTCGCCCCCCCCCCCCACGCTCGTCCTGGCAAGCGTCGGCAAGCGGGCCTGCCAGAGCGAGAGCGTCTGGCCAAGGGGGGCTGCGCAAACACTCAATAAACCGAGAGCGGGATCGAAAGGGGGGTGGGGGGATTGCCGGGCCTGGTTGTTGGCTTGGGAAACACGGGTGCCAGACTCGAGACCTGTGGGCCAAATCGGGGCCCCTGGCGCCGTTTACGCGGCCCCCGCTAAAGCTAGCCACCATTTTTCTTTGACTTCTCTTTGAAGCAACCCACCCGTCGGAAACCTTGCATGGACTTTGCCCAGGTCCCCACAAAATATGTCACAAAGAATAACGTCGGAAGACGCAGTTATAAAAAAAAAAAAAGGAAAAATGCCGTTTTAGCGGGAAATGGGATCAGCCGTCATTTGCATATCTGAAACCCGAGCGGAATCATTTGAGCCAAAAATAGTCGGCGCCAAACGGCCCGGGCGGCGTCTTCGGACAGCTTAACGACGGCGAGGAAAATGAGAGACAATCGAGGAGGCGGAGAGAAATAAAGGAAAAGGTTGCGTGGGAAACAAGAGGGAGAGGGCGGCGGGGTTTGCGGGACGCACTTCAAGCAGCCAGCGTGGATCGCAGCCATGACTCATTTTGTTGCCTCGCATGTCAATGACTCATTTATGGACTGGCAAGGCAGCCGACTCTCTTTTCGCGCCATCGACACGCTCAGTCGCTTGTACCCAGCACACAGCAATTTGTCCGATAAAGAGGTGCGAGAGGGACCGCCGCGCTTCCAAATATTTGTCTGACTGAAAATTCATGAGGCGCCGGGTGGTGTCGTTCCACTCCAGTCCTGTAGGCGGCATTTGGCGGATGCGCAATGACAATCTCCGCCTTCATCCCGGCCCGCGCCAAAATGGAATCGTTCGTCATGTCATCCCTCAGGAAGGTTTTGGGGAAATCCGTGACACGGTATGGGTGTAATCTATAACGACGAACGAACAAGCTAGCTAAACCAACTCATTCGACTACCGATTACGCAAATCACGTACGCGACCAAAACTCACTAAAAGTGGACTTACTGGACAAAACTATCTCAATAAACTAACTCATTGTCTCATTACCTAACTTACTCACTCGGGAAACTCACGTTACTGTAATACTCTTACTAACCACAGTTATTAAACTTACTCGCTAAATTGACGACCCAACTCACTCACTAACAAAACAAACTCAATCAATCACACAGCTCTCTTACTAAACTAGTTTTTTTTATTTAAATTGAGCCACTTAATCACTCAAAACTTAGTCACTTATACCATGTACAATATCACTCACTAAACAAACTACCCAACTCATCCACAATACATAAACTAC
This sequence comes from Syngnathoides biaculeatus, assembly GCF_019802595.1. NCBI lineage: Eukaryota > Metazoa > Chordata > Actinopteri > Syngnathiformes > Syngnathidae > Syngnathoides > Syngnathoides biaculeatus. Next base: position 7,686,706 of record NC_084662.1, on the reverse strand, counting down.
TGCATTAAGCTAACTCTTTGGCGAGCCACTTTCCAAACTCACAAAGTGACCTATAACAAATTCCACTAACTCACTATCGATCATAAACTAATACAGTCACCAAATAAACTTATTACTTATGCGATAAACTACCTCACAAAATACACCCTTTGGCTAACTTCTGTACACTCATTCAAGCGTTAAGCTAACGAATTCAAACACACATTCGCTCAAGGCGAACTACCGTAATTCCCGGCCTACCTGGTTATAAGCCTCACCGAGTACATTTGTAAAGGAAATGCCATTTGGTACATACATACGCCGCAGCTGTGTAAAAGCCGCAAATTGAATCCCACATTCAAACTCGAGATATTGAAAAAGAAAGGCGGTACACGGAAAGAGTTTAACGCTAGCGCTAACGCTAACAGGGCCGTTTAAAATAAAATTTACCGGTAAATATCACCGAGACACGCCAGTAACACAGCAGCAAAACGCTAGCACAGCGCTAACGCTAGCGCACCGCTAACAGAGCCGGTAAAAGTCACTTCCTCGGCACATCTATTCCACCTCTTCCGCTCGAGTGCCCCCTTGCGGCCGTTAGAAGATAAAAAAATGCACAAATTAGCCGCATTACCGCATGGAGGACGGAAATTACCGTAAGTAACTCAATAAACAGATGAACTCCGTCCCGGACCAAACTCCTTCAACTCATTGCGATGAAAAAGAGAAGCTCCACAATGCGTTAGCATGTCACCTGACATCCCATAATGCATCACAACAAACACAAGGCTCCAAAGTTGGATAGGAACCCACAAAACTTGAAATGAACGTGACAAAAATTCACGTGGAGGTGAGTAAGTGATTGCGCGCAATTAGTTACGAGATAAACTCGATCAAGATTAGATGAGATTTGTTTGCTTGATCAGCCGAACGCGAACGCCGAAGAAGAAAAGTTTAAGCGCTCCTTTCTGGAGGCTAATTGGCTAATTGGCAAACGCAAATAAACGAATAAAAGGGCAGCGCGGGTGAACGGCATCCACGGGAAAATAATTATCTCAGCTTGTACCGTTTGATATTCCTTAACAGCCTCAAGCTGGCCACCTTGAAAACGACCGACAAAAGCGAGTTTGTTCGCCGCTTCATCCGCACCATTTGCATCGTTTCATTTTTTTCTCAGACTTTCTGCGGTTCACCATCAGCAGAGTTGCTATGTTGCGGCTATCTAAGCATGATCTTTGTACGGTTTTTACGGTATAGACTACTGCACTGGCAAATCTGAATTTTGAATTGCGTACCGTCACTGCAATATCGCATTTCATCACGCTAATCGATACCAGCATTAGTAGGACTGGTAATCACCTTGTAAACTGGATTCAAATACATAAAACAAGTTTGAATGATTGAAAATTTGTAAGGACTGAACATTGTGTAGCACTCACTACAGTATTATCCATCATTTCAGTTTTCCTAAAATTTGGGGTGGGGCTAAAACGGTTCCTAGCATCCTCAACCGCTATATACGAACTTGAGGGACTTCGATTGCGGCGGCGGTTATCGGACGCCATTTCTACGTGCGGTCGGTAGGCTAACGATTCCAACACCAGAAAAATGGATCTTAGGCAAAGAAAGACGATCGGATTGTACAGTCAGCGCGTGGACCGAGGCTTCCGGACGGCATGGCTGCTTTCGAGCGCCTCGTTGTTGCAGCACGGTCCGGCACGGTAAGATATTTTCGCACTTTAAACTTAAACGATAGACGGAGTAGCATCCATTTTTTCAGGTGGTAGAAGTCATTTAGTTGACTGTTAAGCGGTCTGGATTTTTCAGAATTTAGAAAAAATGAACCTTCATATTGTTGGCAATTTTCAATCAATTTTGGCAGGGATTCAGCAACCCTTCTCTGGCCACGTGTCGAATTGCCAAGACATATTTTCATTTTAACGGGGCTTTAAGATAAACAGTACCGCCAAAGTCCCGCGTCACGTCCTATATGCGTGCTCTTTAGTCCTGTTTTGAGTTTTGGAGGTGGACTTTTGGTGGTGCTGGAAGTTCGGTAAACGCGGTTGACTACTGACTGAAACCGACTCTGGCCATAAATATCCATCCGCCGCTTAATTGTAAGTTTGGACGTGATCCAGGTCCCCCACCGTCCCCAGCCGCGTCCACCCAATCCCGTCGAATACCTCCACCAATCAGCTCCCGTCTTCCCACCGACTTTTCCTCCTCCGAGGCAAACAACGAGCGTTAATTCCTCCAGAAAAACGTGCGATGTGGAGGGTGAAAGGAGGCGGGACGCGGGGGGTGGCGAGGGGCGTATGGCAGCCATTATCTTGTTTATTAAAAGCAAGTTTCCCCTCTTTTGGCCGCCGCCTCCTCCTCCCGCTCCCCACGCAGCCGACCGCACATATTTCCGAAGTCCGGACACATGTGCTGCTGCTGCCGCTGCTGCCGCTGCAGCAGGGGTCACCCAAGTTGAAGGCGGGGGGGGCTGCCGTGTCAGACGCGACACCAAAGCCAGGAGAATCACCTACGAGTGGACCTTTACAGACTACGTAACGTTGTGCAAGGGGCAGTTGTTTGAAGGCGAACAATTAGCGTGACATCGATGCTAATTTCTGTTGGCCCGTCTATGGAGTTGCACTTTATGCTAGCATTAAGCTAGGGGACTTTCCTTCCATGTAGGGATACGGTTGGTTGGAACATTTTCATGGTTGAACAAATGTTGAATTCTCTTTTGTTTCATGTGTCAGTTCTCCAGTAAACGTCTGAATAACCAACAGCTTGAAGCAACTTTGCTCTACGTGCTAAATGCTCTAGCCGAAGATTAACAACAGGCGGTAAGTCATACTTTTTTGTTTTAAGCGTTTTTAAAGCGTGTTCTCCCTTTTTTGTTTTAGAAAATCAACAAACTAGCAACAAGAAATTAAAACGGTAAATTTTCCAACACTTAAATCCGTTTCCCTCCAAAATTTCCAAAACAGTTTTTCTGTTCTGTGACCTTTACCCAACTGAAGAACACATTCAGAGTGAAGGATTGCATGTGTCAAGCGGACCAGAATAACCTCATCCATACTTTTATCTCTAGTAGACTTGACTCTTGTCGTGGTCTTCTCACTGGACTCCCCAAAAAAGAGCATTAAAGAGCTGCAGCGTGGGTTCTGACCAGAACTATGAGGTCAGAGCATTTAACTCCAACTCTTAAGTCCTGACACAGTTTTCCAGTCAGTTTTAGAATAGATTTTAAAGTTCTGCCACTGGTCTGTAAATCAGTAAGTAAGTGGTTTCGGTCCCGAATACATGAAAAGAAACACTTACGGAATACGAGTCCAGTAGAGGTCTGATATCGACTGGCTCAGGTCAAACGGTGGAGTCCAGAGTCCAAAGCAAACATGGTGAAGCAACATTTAGCTATTATGCTGCAAAAAAAAAAAAAAGAAAACGGTAACGGTAACGCTAATGCTAACAGAGCTGACGTCAGTCCCAATTGAGTTTTCAAATCCAGATTAAAAACTCATTTTTTCCTCATGTGTTTTAGAGTACTTCCACTTTTCTATGATATTTCTCGTACTATACACTGTTTCATTTCATTGTATTTGAATGCTTTTAATTTTGTAAAGCACATTGAGTTGCCTTGCGTATGAAATTTGCTATAATTGCAAAGAATTAAATCATTTTAGTACGAATTTTTTTGCTTCAATTGAATGGATATGAGGCTGCTCCTTCTGGTGTGCGCGCCATGGCCACCTGGGGGCGGTATAATACATAATACAGCTGCTCTGAGAGATCCCGTAATAGTCACTCTTGGCAGAGGATTAAGAATATCTATGAGTGTTATAAAATTATCTATCTCCTTGTGTGGCTTACCGTTAGTTATCGGCGATTTGTTGCTTAAAGGATTATTATAGCGATACCAGTCCTAGTCGTTGGCCCGTCTATGGCGTTTTACTTTGCTTGTTCGCATTTGTTAGCTAGTGGAAGGCAAATCTATGTGCTCGTTTTAAATAGACAATGTTGGATTCTCTGTTTTATGTTTAAAAGACATTTCCGTGTTAAATGCCAACACCGAGCGTTAGCTGTTAAGTTATCGTGTCGTTTAACTTGACCTGATGTACTCGCGGCGATGGAGCGGCTGACCCGTGTCCGCATGCTTCACATCCAGCGCTAAAAGACGACGCATAAATAACGCAACCGCAGGTTCAAATCCATTTGAACTGGAGGTCAAACCCAACGGGACAATTATGTTCGAGTGTTTCAGGCTTTCTTGTGTCGTGCAGATTTGCAGTCGGAGGCTCCTCGTGATGGATTTATTCAAGAGGCGAATCCATATGTTGTCCAAATGTTTTCCCGCGTAATGACTAGCACCCCTCGCGCGGGCTGCGGTGTTGGCTTTATCTGCTTCCCACGGATAACGTAGCATGCTCACGCGCGACCCGGACGCCACCGGGTGACGTTCACGATAGTGTAACGGCCGCTCGGGTGCCCCGTAAAACTTTGGATCTCTCTCCTCATCGTGGCAGAAAGACGACGTGGAACCGACGTATTGGCAGCGCAAATCCTGCCGGAACCCGAACGAATTTGTCTTTGATGTTTTCACTGAAACAAATTGTGCGCGTGTAACCCCGTTACTGCAGATTGTGCGAGCACACGCGACGCGTTTTTTACGCCTGCCGACACAGCGCCATCTGTCGGCTTGCTGGGTCATTGCGGCAACGTACGAATGGAACGCATTTTAAATTCTTCTGGCGTAGCAGACATTATGAAAATGACCACGTACGACATCCCCCCCCCCCCCCGCCCACAAAAACACGATCTGCTCAAACGGACTAAAGCGCCAATAAGAGTCTTGAGGTTTCGCAGGGATCGGTTTTGAAGCTTTTGCGTAACCCGGCCAACCAACCAACAAACAAACCAACTGCAAACCAAAATGTCTTAACTGGCGTTTTAAGATTTTGGTTGAAGAAAAATTAAAGCAATGACCGCATGCAACATTTATTTTCCCCAACAGAGCAGCATCTGCTGGATTTTGTGGGTCACTACCCAACTTCACCTCCAAAATTTAGCAAGCGTATGCGTAACCCTGTCTACTAAGCAACTAACCAACCGTAAAGCAAACTTTTGTTTCCATCTTGAGGCTGAAGAAAGATCTCAAAGATGACCACCAACAACATTTTTTACCAGCACCAAGCACCACCTGCTGGATGTAGTGCGTCACTGCCCCAACGGTGCCACATTTCAGGCGGTCAAAAATGCTATGAAAATCCAAATACTTTTGCAGAACTGGGTTTTGTAACGAGCCTTTGCATAATCCTGCTAACCTAAAATAACTAACTAACTGGGAACAAAATATGACTGCTAAACTTTGGTTCATGCAAGTGGTTGGATTAGTTTTGTAAGAGAACCCCATAAATAAAACAAACAAATAAATAATTTCATAGTCCATCCATCCATGCATCCATCCATTATTTACCAATTTTCTGGGCCGGGTCGCAGGGGAAGTCGCTTCAGCGGGGATACCCGGACTTCCCTTTCCCCAGCCGCTTCTTCCAGCTCTTCCGGAGGGATCCTGAGGCGTTCCCAAGCCAGCCGAGAGACATCCCGTGTGTCCTGGGTCGTCCTCGGGGTCTCTTTCCGGTAGGACATGCCTCACCAGGGAGGTGGTTGGGAGGCATCCGGATCAGATGCCCCAGCCACCTCATCTGGTTCCTCTCAATGCGGAGGAGCAGAGCCTCGACACTGAGCCCCACCCGGATGACCGAGCTTCTCAGCCGTTCTCTAAGGGAGACCGCCGACACCCTGCCGAGGAAACTCATTTCGGCTGCTCGTATCCGGGATCTTGCTCTTCTGGTCACGACCCACAGCTCATGCCCACAGGCGAGGGTAGCAACGTAGATCGACTGGTAAATTGAGAGCTTCGACTCGGCTCTCTCTTTACCCAAAACGGACCGATACAAAGTCCGCATCACTGCAGACGCTGCACCGATCCGTCTCCATTCTTCCCTCGCTGGCGAACAAGACCCCAATTTCATAGTTTAGCGGGTCATTTTCCCGTGTTGCTTTTCTCTGTCACATTGCTCACACCCAGTTTACAGCCACTAAAACGTCCCATAAATCAAAGGCGATCTCTCGATCTCTCCAAGAAACTCAGATCTGACGTATCATTAACAGCAGAAATTCCCCCGAAAAACAAAACGCTCTTTGGCTAGTTCGCTAAAACAAATTGTGCACACGAACGAGTGAATCCTGTCACTAGAAATAAGTTGGAGGGGGGCAATTAGCCGACCTCCTGTATATTCTATGTCGATGATATGTCTACAACGCGGGCGATTCTTGCCCGTCTTTCTAAACAATTTCCAGACTTTTTTCTAATGTGGTCGCAGGGACGGGGGAGGCGGGGGGAGGAATCAAGAGGGGGGAAAAAGTGCCAATCACTTATTGAGTGCAGCGATGGCGGCGGCTCCTTCATACCATATGTCACGAACGCTCATAAACATCCCAAATGAACATCCTGGTATGTGCGGTGGAGGCTTTTCACGAGAGACTCGCTGCTGTTAGCGTACATGCGACACTCATCTTCAGACGCGGTTTTACCCGTGACCCGCGTGCGCCCTTCGGGGTCCCGCACACTAAAATTGATGTCTCATGAAATGACATCCACTGCACATAAAAGGGAGCTTTAGCATGCGTGCGTCGTAGCTCGTTTCCAACGCAAAGTGTTTGGGGGGGTGGGGGAGGTGTGGTCCAAAACGGATGCGCGGCAAATTATTACAAACACGGCATAACGGCGGCCGCATGTCGCGTTTCCCGAGAACGGAGACAAAAAAGCTATTTAACGGGCGAATACGTAAACTATCAGCTTCCAGTCGTCCGCTTGAAACACGACGATCATCCGAGTTTTAAAAACAAAACACCATGGATGGGATTTCCTCTTTAATGTGGCGCGAGTTGCTTTTGAACTTTGCTTATTAAGCTTTTCCAGAATGTAACATTTTGATATCCAGTGTAGAAACACAAAAAAACCAAAAATTCAATTGTAATGGTTGTCGTTAGCGCTTTCTCTTCAATGAGAAGTTCGCATGTCGGGGAGAGAAGGCTGCACAGATCTCCAATTCGACTTCACAATTTAGCTCGGAGTTCTTGTACTCGTTTTGAAGGACGATCCCTGCAGCAAAATTCGCGCTCTCCAAAATCCTGATCTTGATAAAACGTGATTTCTTGTTGTGGTGAACTATTGGATTAAACTGCGACCACACGACCAGAACCAAAGCTACGACATGCAGATCACACACTCCGGCGGGAAATCTGACCTCGAAAGGTTGATCTAGAAAAATAAAACCCCACCAGCAGACCCCTGATCCCTAAATCAATGTGATTAGCGCTAAGCACCAAACAAACGTGTCAAACCGATGACAGTATGACAGTTGACAAGGGGGGGGGGGGGGGGGGATATGGGTTAGCGCTTCGGGAACGTTCCGTTCTCCTGTGGTGTGGTCCAAACCGGACAAGCTCGTCCGGAGGAGAAAAAGTCAAATCGAGCCGCAGTGATGTCATTCTTTCAAGTCAGCAAAGCTCGTGACCACAGCTGGGAAAACCGACAGATTCCCTCGCACCAAAGATGGTTTGGATTGATCTCAGAGGCACGTGCTGCCCCCTAAAGTTGGGAGGCAGTATTAGTGCTCATTTGTCCATCGAGCAAACGGGGAAAGGAACACCAACCTGGACGGGGGGGGGGGCGTTAGCGGTAGCCTCAGGCTAACCGGGACAGAACTGGAAAACCAAAATGGTTGCCAGTGCACGGAAACAACTTCACGCAGGCTTGTTCCATTTAGCAGTTAGCATCTGGCCACGCCTCGTGCGTGCTCACCGTCGCTGCCTCGTTACGTCGCGCCCGTCACGGACATTTGTTCCCACACCGCGCAAGAAAAAATAGATTTCATTGAGACTCTGAAAGATGTTTTGATTTTGAAAATAAAGAGCATCCGCTTGTGCCCCGATTCTGTTTACGGCAAAAGTCAGACACATGTAGGAGGTTTGTATCAAGGATCCTAATTAGCATTGTTGGCCTTGGCGTAGTTCTCGACTTAGCGCTCTACTTGCTTTTGGACTGTTTACTTCTCCTCGCCGTCGTTATTAACTCGAGTCGAGCCTCTAAGCAAGCGAAAACAAACAATTAAAGTCATGAGTCACCGCCGAGTATGGAACCAATCTCAGACGCTTCACACGTGCAAACGTGGCCGGCCGGTTGTTTGTCGGCAGTTTAGCAAAAGAGAAAAAGATTGCCCGCCCTTTCTTGCCGAAGGTGCAGCTGACCGACCGCGCAAAACAAAGCAACACACGTTGAAAAAGCAACAAACAATTAAGAGCAGCGAGTGAAACCCAATCACGGGGGGAATGGCAGCCATCAACGGCCGCTCGACCGAGCTCGCTCCCGCGGCGCCCGGGTCCGAGGCAGCCTAGCGAGAAGGTGAACCGGACCATATTTGCCGCCATTCCGCCGCCGGCATCTGTTCCATGGCTTACATTAGCAGTTAGGCGGCTCGCCAGTATTAGTCACGGGCCCCGGAGTTGTGTAATTCAGACTTAGCAAAGCGTGCCATCCGGCAGCGCGGCCCTCCAGCCGGGCGCCGATAGGCTAATGCGGGCTGTAATGACGGCCAATTAGAAGGGATCAGCGAGCAGGACGTGCAAACACTCCGGACCGGGCGGCTTTGAGCAAATTAGCCCCCCCTTCTCGCTAGTTTTATGCTTCATTGTGAAGATAAACTGATTTGAAGTCGACGCTTTACAGAGGCATGGCCTAGCATCGGGGGGCAAGAGGGTGCCGGACGCTGTCGGACCACCCACTCCGGTGGCGCCTTTTCGGGATCCGATTCGCTAAACTTCAAGCCAGAATCCAACAAGCGTACAAACTGGCGGCACAGGTCTTATCCTCCATATTCTTTATGTAAACGCACAGTAAATAGAATTGAAAAGAATGAAAGTGGGGTTTTTTTTGCCGCACTTTCGATGCACATTGTGCTGCTCATTCTGGTGTGTGCGCCTTGGCCACCTGGTGCCGGAGACTCAACTGCTCTCTTGAGTACGGCAGTAATATAAGTCATTCGTCGCAGGGCATAAAGAAAACTGAATATTGCTTTATTGTCTGTCTACATGTGTTGCTGCAGTGTTTACGTTTAGATATGCATCACTTCAATGGTAACAACACCGCCACGTCGATGCTAATTGTGTACCTGAGGAGTTTCTTGTTGTATGCACCGTATCGTTATTATTTGCGAGTTATGGTGGGGGGGGCGGGGGGGTGCGGGTGGCCTCCCGGCTGCTTCTGGTCCTCCTGGCTGGTGTCATCTAACGCTGCAGCCTTGACCCAAAAACTGCGCCAGGGGTTCGGTTTGAAGCGCGGCACGCTGGAGAAGATCGGCGCCTCGCATCCAGTGAAATAATAAAGCTGACCCGGAGAGCTGCTCGCCTTTGAGCCGCAGCCAAGCCATCTGAATCCACTCTGCCCTTCAAACCGGGGGCTTGTTTTTCAAAGGGCTCTCGTGTGCGTGCGGGGGAGGTGGTGGTGGGGGGGGGGGGTCGACCGTGCCTCGTTCCCGGCCAGCCAAAAGGGGCGGCGGCCTTGGCGCGGGACGCGCTGGGAAAGCGGCGCATCGGCGTGTCCAAAAACTTTTTTTTTTTTTTTTTTGGGGGGGGGGGGGGAATATTCGACGTCGTTACCGTTTCGAGATTGTCCGAACAGAGTTCAGATTGACATTTGGGAACAATCGCGACCTTTTCAAACCTCAACTTGCAGTAACAAGTTATGGAATACAATTTATTTTGTTATTTTGTCATAGCATATGGAAAAACAATCTTTATCATTTTATAACGTCATAATGGTCCACATGAACGTAGTTTTATAGGTGAGGCAAGATGACTTCAGCCAAAATATTTGTATTTGTGAATAGAAACGCTTTCATAAATCAGTTTTAGCAATGCGAAACAGGCGCCGTGTTCATCGCAATTTTCTTCCGGTAATACGCAAGGCAACGTAAAAATGATTTTTTTTTTTTTTAACGGGAATTAGTCACGAGTTTTTTTTTTTTTTTTTTTTTTTTGAAAGACCGTCGTCTTTAGATGGGTCGGGAAGTCACTAGTTTGCAGTCCTGAGAGTTCTTTTGTAAACTAGCTTCTTTCTGTCCCCGGCCGAGTTGTTAGTGCGAGCAGTGCACAACATCGGGGACGAGCTCGCAACGAAAAAAAAAAAAATCATCCTGAGCAAAAAAAAAAAAAAAAAATCAAGGACTCGGCCCTTCGTACGAGTAAAACTACGAGAATCGAACTTCCCGTGTATTGCGGTGACCCCATTTAGCGAGTTGTTCATCCGACCTTCCTCTTTGCCCTCCCCGTCGACTTTGGAGCCCGACCCGATCCAGTCGGTAACCCCCGCAAAACGACTGGGCGTTATTATCGGGCGCCGTCGCGTGACGGGCACGCGCCACAAAGCTTTGCGACGCAAGACCGGCGGCGGAATTTTCCACGCGTTCACCGCGCGACGCGTCAGGTAACGAGCACGCTTTCAAGGTGGAGAGAGCGCAAGACGTCTGCCCGTCCGCCGAGGGCGCGCGAGTCACCTTCCCGTAACTCGCGTAGTTTCAACTAACCGACTCGGACGCCGTCAAATTAGCGTCCGCTACATACGGCGATTTCTCGGATTTCTAATGTCAAAATACGACGAGGTACAACAATCTTTAACAAACGAACTTGAGCTTCAGCCGTGCGGCAATTCGGCGTTTCTTCATCTCTGGGAACACATCTTTGAAGAGATTAAATGTCCTTTCTCATCCATCCACCCATTTTCCTTGTCACTTATCCTCACGAGGGTCGCGGGGAGCGCCGGAGCCTATCCCAGTTGTCATCGGGCAGGAGGCGGGGCACACCCTGAACTGGTCGCCAGACAATCGCGGGGCACACAGACAACGGTCGCACTCACAATCACACCTAGGGGCAATTTAGCGTCCAATTAATGTTGCACGTTTTTGGGACGTGGGAGGAAACCGGAGTGCCCACCCGAAGAAAAGCCACACAAGCACGGGGAGAACATGCAAACTCCACACAGGCGGGATCGAACCCGGGTCCTCAGAAATGTGATGCCAAAGCTTTACCAGCCGGCTGTCCTTTCTCAGTCTTGTCTTTTTTAAAATATAATTTAAAGAGTCACAAAAGCAACAACAACAAAAATACCAACAGAGTTTTGATGACTAAAAAAAACAAAGAAAAAAAATGTAAAAAGTGGAGTTTTTTTTCGGGAGTGGAAAGAGATCGACTTGTCGTTTCAGGCGCGGAACAATTTTCTGTGCATCTTGAAGAAATCACAGAAAATCCTCCGAAGGCCTTTTGCCAATCTCAAGTAACATCTGCGATTATTTTTCTTTATTTTGTTTTTTTGCCAGTCTTTTTTTTTTTTTTTTTTTTTCCAGGAGTCCGTCGTCACCTCACGCCGCTGACACACAGTAGCTAATCGGCGGCGGGGGGGAAAAAAAAAAAAAAGAGGAGCGAAGAGCGGCGACACGTGTCAGCCAGTGGTCACCTCGCGAGACGAGGACGCCAAGAAGAACAAAAAGACGAAGGAGGAGGAGAAAGACGCCAGCTCGCAATCTGCTCCCTCAGCACACTTCTTCTTCTTCTTCAGATGTGGTCTGGCTGATAGCTCGCAAAAGACACACACGTACACACTTTGGACACACACGTACGCTTCTGTTGCGCGTGTGTGTGCGTGATGATCTCAAGTAAACTGATATGAGGTGGCGGCGAGGGGGGGGGGGGGGGGGGGGGCGGCTTCGCTGAGTGGAACCAGGCCCGCTTCACCCCGACCCCATCTTCTTCTTGTCGCGCGCGCACACAGAAATGAGCTCCACTCGGACCCGTCAGCAGAAGCCTGCTGCCCTCTTTTGTCGCTTTTCCGGCTGCACTCGGCACCGTTTGGACCCGCCGGCGTGCGTTCGAGACCAGCTGCGCGGTTCTTGCGTTTGTCTTTAAGCGGTCGGGCTCTGAAGGTGCGCTCGGACTCCTCAACATTTTCCTCAGCATGGGTTCGAGCTTCTGCCTCACAGTTGTGAGGAACGAGGTTCAAATCCCGGCCAGGTACCTTGGTGGGTTTTCTCCGGATACTCCGGTTTCCTCCCACGTCCCCAAAATTTGCAGGGTAGCTTGATTGATCACTTCTAAATTGTCCAAAAGTGTATGTGGGACTGCTTCTTTGCTTCAACCCTGCGATCAGATGGCGACCAGTTCGGGGTGGGCCCCGCCTCTCGCTCAGAATGGTCTGGGATGGGCACCCGGCACGCCCGCGACCTGTCAGGACCACCAGCGGCTTGGAAAACGGATGATGGGAAATGAAGGAAAAGTTCAACCAATAAGGCCAGTTGTGCATGTAGAGCGTCGGCCCCACAGTTCTGAGGACCAGGGTTCGAATCCCGGTTCTCCCCGTGCCCGCGTGGGTTTCCTCCGGGTGGGCACTCCGATTTCCTCCTCCATCCCATAAACATGCAAAATTGATCAGAGACTCTAAATTGCCCCAAGGTGTGATTGTGAGTGCGGCTGTTTGTCTCGTTGTGCCCTGCGATTGGCTGGCGACCAGTTCAGCGTGTGCCCTGCCTCCTGCCCAATACGCATTTCAGAAAATGGATGGATGAATGGATACATAATGACCCGTAGCCAAAATTCCGCCAAAAAAAAAAAAAAAAAGTTCTTTTTTGATTGGCACAGTCGTGATTACAATTACGTTTCCACAAGTTTATCTGATATATTTGAACAAAAAGTTAAGAGTGGCGCACCCCACAGATGTATGTCTAATATTTGGGGGACTTCCCGGCCTACAGAGCGCACCTGATTATAAGCCTCACCCAGTTCATTTGTCAAGGAAATACCATTTGGTACATACGTGGGCCGCACCTGTGTAAAAGCCCAAAGTGCCCACATTCAAACACGAGATATTTACAAATAAAGACGGTACACAGAAAGAGTTTAATGCTAACGTTAGCACAGCGCTAACAGGGCCGGTTAACAAAAACATACCGGTAAAAATCACTGAGACACGGCAGTAACACGCTAGCGCAGCGCTAACAGGGCCGGACCGGTAAAACTCACTTCCTCGGCACATATATGCCACCGGTCTCACGCTTACCTTTTCCGCTCGAGTGCCCCCTTGCAAAAAATGCAGAAATGAGCAGCATCGCCGCATAAACTGCCGGGTTGAAAGCGTGTGAAAAAAATTGTGGCTTCTAGGCGGGAAATTACGGGATCTATTTTGCACATTTTTGCCATGAAAAAAAATCAAATTAATTAATTTAAAAAAAAAAAAAAATGTCTGCAGCGACCGGCACGTAAGGTGGAAATCACCTGGACAGGCGCAAGCAACAAGATACAAATACAAACAAAAGTAGCAGCTCCGGGTAACTAAATCAATATACGTAAGGAAAAATAAAAAGTAAGCGGCATTCCATCTTCACAAGCATTCAAACTTTGACAAGTGCTGCACACGATCGAAAAGTCAATTAAATGTCGACATATGAAAAAGACTGCATATTAGCTTCCAAGCAAACTTAGTCCACGAAAGAAACGTTTGCAAAATGAAGTTCGCGCATGATAATTGAATTCAAATTAAAAGGAATGCTTTGATGTTTTAATGGCTTCTTCTTAGCCTAAGAAGTGTTTTTTTTTTTTTTTTTCTTCCAATTTTATTTAATCTTCCTTGGTGAAGGTAACTAATGTTGACCAATCAAAAGTGAGCATTTATGCACAATTGTTATCGACTCTTGTACCAAATAAAGCACATATGAAATGTATTTATTTGATTATTACTCCATTCATGGTGCGATTGTACCTTAAATAAACGGAAGACGCTTAAACGGCCGGCAGATCCGCCCCCGCCACACACACACACACACAATTTTTTTTTTCTTTTTACGAGCAGCCGAAAGGAAATAAAAAGCGATATTAATAGGACGTCTTGTTTTAACGAGAGAGCAAATCGGGTTGCCGGGGTAATTGCTAAGTGCCCCGATCATTAAGGCCTTAATGCGAGGCCACTTCCTCGGGAGGCGGCGCCCGTTTAAGAGACGAGTCGTCTAATTGGTGAGTTGTCGAGGAGCGCCGCCGCCTCCCGGGAGATCGTTTCTCAAATCATATAGAGCATAATTCCCTTTCAATTAAAAGCTACACTATTCCAGGTTTGATTTAATTGAGTGCGTTTATTCAAATGGTGGGGGGGAGAAAAAAGATGAGGAGGGAGGAGGATCCCATTAAGGAAGGCCGGCCGGCGTAATATTACAAGGCCGCTCGGTGTCTGTCAAAAACGCAAAAACGGGAGCAATATCGAGAATAGATTGCTGGAAAAACAGAACACTCCAAACGGCAGACGGCGGCGGGGGCCCCGGCGCAGATTGAATACGCATAATTCAGAATCAGGAAGAATTCCGCCGCCACCGCATTTGAATATTATTGGAATTAATTTGTCAGCTGATGCTCGACATTGACTCCCGAGACGGCGACGCTCTTCGGAGCGAGGCGGGCGCCGGATAAAGCAAACGTCTTTGAGTGCGGAAGCGTGCCGGAGGCCCGGGTCCCGGCGGAGGTCGGGGAGGGGGGGTCGCGCGGCCGAACAACCGGCGTCGCCCCACTTAAGTGCTGCAGGCAGTTATTTATGAGTTCACGTTACATATGTATTTTTGCAACGGAAATATACCGGAGGAGCCAATCAGATGGTTTGGTGAAGCAGCATGCGGCTCATGGCCCAATCATATTTTATATTCTATTCCCAGTAAAAGTTCAAAACAACTGTAAAGTCAATTCAGGGATTTCAAGTGAACTATCTGGTACTCAGTTGTGCCAATACAGCGGGAACCCGTTTTCACTATTGCAGAATTCCGGGTTTTTGCCGGCGTGTGGCTAAAACGAGAGTTTTGGAGTCCAACCAAAATTTCACCCCCACCGCAAAATTTTAATTCGAAGGGTCTTTGATCATCGGGCGCAAATTATGATGTGCAGTTGGCCGGCTAGCTAAGCCTACACCCCGAAAACGCAGCTTTCCTTTGGATACTCCACCGGCGTGGTCCCTTTAGAGTGCCTCGCTGTTGGCTGCGAGTACACGCACATCCCGGTGAGAGAGACGAAAGCTCGAGGAGGGGGAAAGAATCTCATCACGTAGCACATAAAGGCTATTAACCCCTCATGCTAACAGACAATTCAGTCTTGGATTCACCTAATGTCTGTTTTTAGGATGGAGGAGGAAGTTGGAACACCCGGCGAAATCCCGCACAAGCACGGGAGAGAACATGAAAAGTCTTCACAGGAAGGTCCTCGCGCAGGGTCAAACCGCGACCCTCAAAACTGTGAGACAAAGGTGCTAACCGCCGTGCGGCCATTTTCACCAAATGAGCTCCGAACGGAAACGCACCCTCGAGCCTCGCTAATTTTGCAGGCAACATTTAACGTGGGACGGTTTTAGCGTTCAAGTTTCTCAAAGCTTTCCAGCCTCGTTGATCCCATTTTCCTGGAATTCCGACTGACGAATCCTGAAAAGAAACGGCGGCTACCCGGGGGCCGGGGTGTACGTTTCGAGAGGCTACTTGGCAAGCGGCGCCGATGCCGTTTTCAAACCCAGGTGCCTATTTTGGTACACGCAGCCGGCACGAGTAAGTCGTGAACCTTATCGGAGCGTCTTCATCTGTCATTGTCAGCCCCAACCCCCCCCTCCGCGGCAGCTGTCACAGCCCGACTGTGGCCTCGAGCTACAAGATAAGCGCACTTCCTGCAGGAGGTTCGGGCCTCCGCCATTTGCGCCCGTACGACCGCAACTCCTCTGCCTGGCCCCAAAACCCGAGTCTCAGCACCGGCGAGGACGGAGGTTGCGGTCGCCAGGTGCAGACCTGAGAAACTCCGCCGCAGGCGCCTCTCACCGTGGCGAGCAAACCAGGTCAGGGGAGGGCGGAGCTCGGGGGCCGGCGGTCTGCAGTCGTTGCGACGTCTGCAGAGGCTCGTCCGAGCCACGTACACAGTTACGCTCTTACGGTATTTCTTACATTTTTCGGGTACGTCAAACTCTTTGGACTCCCAACTTTTTCATCATAAGTCTACCTTGGTGGGGATCTCGATTGATTGTTTGATGTCTTGGAAATTAATACCGCGACGCGGAGGACTCCACCTGCTAACTACCTCAAACAAGAACGTGACAAAGGGGAACTATTTTGTGTGCAGAAGTGGTTTCCGTCCTGAAGTCTATTTCTGAGTCTGCACTGTACTTTTCGAGTTTGACTTCAGGATCAGTACTTCAACTTTGACCAAAGTATCTGTAACTTCTACTTTAGTTCAGAGTTTGAGTACTTTTGCCACTTCTGCGCGTCTGCGGTTGTGAGGCGCTCAACAACAACACAAAAAAAATGTTTTCCTGTCTTTGTCGCTGTCACACATCCTGGCTGGGCTCCTCGCTGCCGTTTGGTGCTCCTGGGAGGCTGGTGGCATCGGGGGTGGTCTGTGAAAGCTTGCTGGTTGGGCCCTGGACTGAAACTGAAATCGAGCTTTCAAAGAGGAAGCTTGACAGCCATGTGTTTCAGGCGCATTTATGTCTCGTCTAGCGCAGCGACACCCTCCCACGGACAAACAAGCGCACGCCGTCAGCTTCCGTTTTGGTTGGGGGTGGGGTTTCTAAATGTGAGGATCCTCGCGCAAAAAAAGAATTCCGTGTTAGCAGCTTGGTGTGAATTTATGATTTTATATAACTCCACGGGTGTTACAGCTGAGGTTCTGCTCGGAACTGAACTGAAATTTATCGACTCCGAGTCCGGACTCGCATTCTGATTCGACGACTACTTCACCAAAGGTTTATGCGGTCCGGATCTAATCCACATCTTTGCTCTTGGATCCAAGTCTTAAGCCAAGTTCGGAGTTTAGGTTGCACTTTGGTCCAGTCAAAAGTTCTTCGATTAAAGTCCAACGTTCCCAGCCTGTGTCATCTAATACCCACATCATATTTCTGCTTGGACCCAAGTCTGGTTCCACGTCCCGAGTTAAATTCACAGCCTTTGAGCTCAGGCTCCAAGTTCCAAGGCCTGTTGCGCTTCTTTGCACTTTGGCGCAGTCCAAAATTAGAGGCAGTTCTTCAAACCTTGTTGCAAGTGCAGTCCCAAATTCTCAGAATTGCCATTTTCTAAAGTATTTGAGATTGGATCCATGTCCTGAGTTCAGATTCAAGAGTAATCTCGAGACTTCCTGTTTGGGTGCAGCGTTCCAAGGCTGGTCGCAGATTCTTGCACTTTGCTCCAGTCCTAAACTAAAGGGGTTATGCAAACACGGATGCAAGTCCAGTCCAGTCCAGTCCCGGGTTACCTAATACCCCCATCATATTTCCGCTTGGACCCAAGTCTGGTTCCACGTCCCGAGTTAAATTCACAGCTTTTGAGCTCAGGCTCGAATTTTCGAGGCCTGTCGCGCTTCTTTGCACTTTGGCGCAGTCCACAATTAGGGGCTTGACCCAAGTGCAGTCCCAAATTCTCAGAACTGCCATTTGAGATTGGATGCAGGTTCTGAGTTCAGATTCAAGACTAATCTCGAGACTGCGTTCCAAGGCCGGTCGCAGATTCTTGCACTTTGCTCCAGTCCTAAACGAAAGTGGTTGTGCCGAGTTAAATTCACAGCTTTTGAGCTCAGGCTCGAATTTTCGAGGCCTGTCGCGCTTCTTTGCACTTTGGCGCAGTCCACAATTAGGGGCTTGACCCAAGTGCAGTCCCAAATTCTCAGAACTGCCATTTGAGATTGGATGCAGGTTCTGAGTTCAGATTCAAGACTAATCTCGAGACTGCGTTCCAAGGCCGGTCGCAGATTCTTGCACTTTGCTCCAGTCCTAAACGAAAGTGGTTGTGCAGACGTGGATGCAAGTCCAGTCCAGTCCCGGGTTCTGAATTTTGGTCCATAACCAGTACCAATTCTTTGAGCTCGGTTCCGGTTGTGGTTTCACGACGGCTGCACTGGCGTTGACGTGATGTAACGTGTGTGTGTGTGTGTGTGTGTGTTGAGAAATATTCCAAGTTTACTGTCAGCCTTGTGTGAACTTATACATTAATGTATGTGCGGATGTATGATTCTCCAACTTATTCCTGAAAAAAAAAAAACCCCAAAAATAAAAATGCGCTTGTCAAGTTTACGCACGCTTGGCACGTGCATGGCGGCTGGCGCTTACCCCCGCAGCCGCCCGCCGGATATCGTCTACAGGCCATCTCGCAGGCCGTCCCATCAGAAGCGCAACTATTTCTCCCTCCCTCTAAATCTGACACGCTCTCATAATAAGCAGTCTTGCATATCAGCTCCTTGGAAAGAGATGCAACTGCTCAACTGAGGGGAGGACGGCGGCGGCGGCGGCGGCGGGGGTTAGGATAGAAAACGCCGTCGACTTCTGTCACTTCATGAAAAATAGCTTCCCCCCCCCCCCCCCCCCCAACCGCCACCCCCTTTGGACGGAACTTCACAGGCCACAATCAAGCGGTGCCAAGGCGGCGCAATCGCGGCAAATCAAGTCGGCATCTATTAATAATATTTCGGGGGCTGTGGCGGTTGAGTGCCGCGCCGTGTCCTCCCGCTGTCACAGCCCCCGTGATGGAGCGCTGCCTTTATCTCGGGCCTGGCACGCTTCTGTCACCGTGATAAACAATTCACACACAAATATGAAGAAGGATCCTCCCGGTAGGGCCCCCCCCCCCCCCCCTCATTTTCTTGATGGGGAATCTAATCTTCCGGCTTGGTCTTCTTCTCGCCTTCCCTCCCTTCTTCCCGTCACCCGCAGGCCGACCCCTCGCACCAGCCGCCGCCCTCCCCCTCCCTGCCACCCTCGCCGCTCTCCGGTCCCTCCTTTCTCCTTCTTTTCAATCTGTCTTTCAAAGATATGTAAATGACCCGAGTTGGGACCCCGAGCGCGTAGGTGGTGTAGCGTGAATGTCAAAGCTCGGGCCTGTGAACCCAAACGCGTGCGCGCGTTGTACGTACGCACACCTATGCCGTTGAGATCCCTGCATGCTAATTCCGCCTGTGCGCTTGCTTACGCGCGTTTGTACGGAGAGACAGCGGGGGGAAAAAAAAAAACGGAAAAAACTGCAGCGGGATTTCTTGGAAGTCAAACTTGCCTGTACACACGAGATGAATTCAAATCCATTGTCCCTGGTTGAAACGAATTGAAAGCCATCCGGTCCATCTCCTTCCAGGTCAGGTCGCAGGGATCCCTTTCCCCAGCCACTTCATCCAGTTCTACCGGATGAAGGGATCCCGAGGCGTTCCCGGGTCAGCCGAGAGACGCGGTCTCTCCAGCGTGTCCCGGGTCGTCCCCCGGGAAACCCTCACCCAGGAGGCCTCTCCTGGCTCCTCTCAATGCGGAGGAGCGGCGGCTCGACTCCGAGCCCCTCCCGGAAGACCGAGCCATTCCGGCCCCTAAAAAAACAAAACAAAAAAAAAAAAACCACAAGTGTTGGTGTGTGCATTTAAGGGGCGTGGCTTAGCGTGTGACCTGTCTGACTGCCGGTAGCTGTTTACCAGGTGAAGAAATCTTCTCCACCCGACTAACGAGTGCTCTCATCTGGCATTTGTCTGAATTTGGACCTTTTACCTCTGCGCTCTGGTGCTGGACCAGAAGCCCACCAGACTACTCAAATGTTCAAGTTAGGGAACCAGTTCCAAACTTTGCGTTCGTAGCTAGTCTGAGGTCTTTGAGCAGTGATCCCAGTCCAATCCAAAATCGTCACACTTCACTTGACTTCCCTTTAGGTCTTTGGTCTCGCATCACTTTTGAAATCTTTATGAATCCTACCGAAAATTTTGGCCTTGGCTCGAATGCCACTCACAAGTTTTTGAACTTGCTGTGCCAACTTAGTCCAGTTTCAAGGCTTTGAATTCAGGTTCGCCATCAGTTTGGGGTTTACGCCTCTCGGTGAGCTTTTGTCGTGTCCTTATTTTGACTTTTCACATCAAATATTGCCTTTGAATACTTTTGGGTTTGGTCAGAGATCATTTGCAAGTCTTTGTGGTTGGGTTCAACTGCAGTCCCTCAAGTCTCGGCAGAAGGGTCAGCGTTTTAAGGCTTTGAACCTGGGTCTAATTAACAGAAGATTGTGATCGTCCTCGCAATATTCTGATTATTGTAGCGACAAAAAAAGATCACGAGAAAAACAAGAGATCATCAGGCTCAAACTTTCCAAACGATCGTCGAACTTTGATGCCATGAGACGTCCACATGAGGTGACCTTCACGCAGCCCGTTCGTCTAGAATCCTGCTTCCGTTCCGACCCACTGGGGCAATTTGGGCAAATTTCCAGAGAAGGCTTCAAATTGAGAGCCCCCCAAAATGGCTGCTTCAAACCCAAGTGGGAAACTTCTTGTTCAATTTAAGGAATGTTGAAATTGTACGATTTTTTTTCCCTTAAACAAATGACAATCTTTCAATAAATAACGCTTGCAATTTAATGTGCCCCCCCCCCCCCCCCCCGCTGATTATTAGTTGCATATTTCGACTCTTTTCCCCCACAAACAAGTTTGATACGACTTGTTTCCAGTTGAATTTGTTCCTCGGTTCCGGTGCCATCATTAGTATTTTATCGCGGCGGTGCCGTTAATGCGGCAAGATCGCTGGAGCGAACATTTCTCACGGCGCAAACAAAGCGCTTGAAGGAGGAAGACGACGCAAGGAGCTAACAAGTTGGAGCAAAGCGGCGGATGTGCCGCTAGCTTTCAATAATTGGCTAGCAAGTGTCACGTTGAAGTTTGCCGTCATCTCGCGCTCGTTCTTCTGATTTTGGCTCCAAACGGATCCTGTCACCATCCTTCCAGGAAAAAAAAACCCACCACCACCACCACAACAACAACAACACCCCGAAAATAAAGTTTATTAGCTCCGACGGGTGCCGTTCCCGTGTCATTGCGTCGCACACTTGAAAAGTGCCGCGTTACGTACTTGTTGCGTCGAAAGTTTAACATTAAAAGGCGGCGGTAACAGCACTTAAGCCCGGTGGCGAATGTCACTTATTGGGAGCGGCTCTGTATTTTCATGCTTTCATGCACAGCGTGTGGCCGGGCGTCAAAATGCCAGCGTTTTATCGCAAAGTTGATGAGCGAAGAGGGCAAACGGTTGGAGGAGCAATTAACGGAGCGCAAGAACCACAAAGGCGCCGCCAATGTGTTATTTTCAACAAAACGGATCCAACGCGCAGCACCCGCCGCTAAGTGCGTTATTTGAATTTTTTTTTTTTCCCCCCGGCATCTTTGCACTTCGTCGTCTCGAAGGCGTCCGCGACGTAAAAGCGCAGGCGCCCAAAAAAAAAAAAAAAAACGAAAGGCCAAATCGTCGGGAAAAGGACGACTCGGCGGAAAGAAAAAACCGCTCGCCCATTTCGCTTGAGCCGCGTCAAATGACATTTTACTCAAACTAGCTTCACTTTTTACCGCCACAGTAACTACAAATTCAATAACTTACGTTTTATTGAACAACAACAAAAAAAAAAAATTCCCTTGAAGGGCTTTACAAGTTATTTCTTGAAATACTTTTTAAAAAATGTTGTAATTCTAAAAATGTCTTGTTTCCAAAAGAAAATTGGGATTTTTTTCTCCCAAAATTTTTATTTACTTTACACCCCCAAAATAGGACTTTTTCCCCAATGAATAAATGTTCTTTCTCTCAAGAAATTATGATTAATTTGGAGAAGGCTATTTTTCTGAATTACAACTATTTTTCTCGAAAATTTCTGCTTCATTTCGCTCCCCAAAATTATGAAAAAAAAAAAAAAAAAACTACATTTCCAGAAAAAAAAATGATTCTCGAAATCATTATTTTCAACGGATGAGATTTTTCCATTTTATATTTTTTCTGGACTATAGTGCATCTTTTTTGTTACAAAATATATATATTTTAGTTATTTCTCTTGAAAAATCACAACTAAGCGCTAGAAAAATTATTTCTCAATCACGAAATTTTTCTGGAAAAAAATACAATTTTATTCCCCCAGAAAATGCAACTCATCTAAAAACTTGAAAATAAATTTCTCACAGTATGAGTACGATTTTTGCTTTATTGTATTTTACTATTTTCTCACAAAATTTACACTATTATCACAACATAAAGATTTGCTTTGAAAATATTGCTATGCTTGGAAAACATCCTCATTTCTCCTCTAAAATTAAGATTTCTTGAGAAAAAAAAAATTTAACAAGGAAAAATGTTCATTTTGCCTTCTTATAGGGCATTTCCCCTCCAATGTACTTTTTCTCAAAAAGATATTCTCAGTTTTAGAGGATTGTTTTTCCCCCCCCCCCCCCCCAGAATTTTGGGGCACTTCTCCCACATCAAACATCTCTTTCTTTCGCCCTTAAAAATCCAATTAAATTTGACATTTTTTTGACAAATTATGTTTTTTTTCTTAAAAATTTCTTCCCCATAACATTGACTTTTTTTTTGAATGAGTTTTTTAATTGACCCCCTACAAAACCTACTTCATTCTCATGCATTCCCTTCGCTACACACACACACACACACACCTCAGAAAGCCCATATTATCACTATTATCCAAGCCGCTCATCCTCACAAAGGGTCACGGGACAGCTGGAGCCTATCCTAGCTAGCTACGGGCGAAAGGCGGACCACGCCGTGAACTGGTCGCCAGTCAATCGCAGTGCAGATATCGACAGCATCACCAAAGGCGGGCGTGCGTACCGCTACACCATCAGTGACTACAAAGCCCACATTTCTCTAGTATATTGTGACTTTTTCGGGAATTTTTCATCTGATTAGGACCGCTAGCGTAGCGACTGATTTTCTTGTTGTCCGTGCCGCCGCCATAAACAGGCTTTTACGCCCCTCGCGACGTCAACGAGCCCTCCGGTGCCACTTAAGCTCGGCGGCGGAGCGTTGGAGCCCGGCGAAGGTTCGGGGAGGAAGCCAAAAAGCCCGCGCGCGCACACGCAGGTTTAACGGCGGTACACAGCGGCAATAATCGTAAAAGGCCGGGGTCTCCTCCTGAACGGTAACTGACATTCGTCTCCGGAAAGTAACTGCAGCCCGACGCCGGGCAATTTCCTCCGCGACGTGCCAAATGGCGGGGACGAAATGTGGGAGCTGCCGTTCTCCATGCATATTAAAGACACTTGTCATCAAGACGTCACCCAGGAGCTACGAGAACAAGAGGCGCACTTCCTCCCGAGACGCGCTCGCTAGCCATCAAAACCGTGAAATTAGAGCCCAGAAAAGGGAAAAATGCTACACTTTAGTGCATTTTGCATATAAAAAAAAAGGGTGGTGGGGGGGTGAAAGAGAAAGAGAACGGCAGGGAAAAAAAAAAAGACGGGATGCATGTAAATTGCCTGTGCCGCAAAGACAAATTGGTAATTCAGGATTGGAATGAAAATGACTCTAAAGTGCAGAGAAGAAGAAAAAAAGAAGAAGAGAAGCGGGAAATAATGGCGCGGTGTGAAAGGAATAAGGGTTGTTAAAATGTCACATTTGAGATTCCGTGCCTTTCCCGAATCGAGATGTATTGTGGGGAGGAAAATGCGATAATGTACAAGCGTCGGCGCGGCGTCTTCGTCAGCGCGCTCCGAGCGACGCCCACGAAACCCGTCCACGCGGCGACTCCAGCACACAAAAAAAAAAAAACAACAACAACAAAAAAAAAAAAACTCCTCAACAACCCCCCCCCCCCTTAAAAAAGACGGGACGGCGTTCCCGCACAATGACACTCAAAGCTCCGATTCCCGGCGAATGCGGACTCTTTGATAGCAAACGCTCGCCGCCGCCTTCCTCAAATGACCGAAATCCGCGGGAAAATATGCTAATTCCGCATTGAACACGCCCGACGATGTTGGAGCCACTCGGCAGCCTTTCAGCCGCTGCCAGCTCGCAAAGCCACAGACTTTTTCCATTTTTTTTTTTTTTTTTGCGCGCGCGCACGCGCTCAAGCTTGTTTGCAAAAATTAGCATATATACCGTCGCAAACAACTTTTTTTTTTTTTTTTTTCCTTCCACCCTCCTCAACCCCCCCCCTGGCTCGCGACGAGGCCCATTTGGTTTGCGGCGGGACTCCTCGAGGGCCCGGACCGACCGCTGCCCCCCGACCATGACAAATGGCCTTAATGAAATTGGACAAGTCACCGTACATGCATAAAAGGCTGTTAAATATTGATAGTGAAGATCAACGTCGCGGTGCATATTCCGCTCTTTAATATTTTAAGTGTCAGACGGGCCTATTGTCTATCTATCTATTGGGGGGGGGGTCGACAGAGGCCGTCAGAATGCGGCGACGCCTCGTCACGCTTTTTGGGAAAATGATTATTCTCGTCCAGGAGCTTTTAAGGAGCGCACCTGTGAAGCCGACGCGCGCCATCTGGAACTCAACCTAAAACGTCCAAAAAATTTAAAGAACAAAAATCCAAAAAAAATCGAAAAACACGCTCCAAAAATCAGACGAGGCCAAAGCGTCAGGAAAATGTTTTCGCTGCTTTGAAAAAGCTTGTTTGGGTTTTTTTGCGTACGGTCCCAACTCCGCCTACGACTTTCTGTTGTCTTGCGTTGCGAGTGCAAATTTGAGTTACAAGCGCGAACGTCACAAGCAAGATAGCCAAAAATTCATAAAGCCGAACTCCTCCGAAGTTGACCGTCAAACTGAACCCAAAACAAATATGTTTGAATAAAATACACGCCGCGGACCAGATTAGCTTTGTTTTACGAAAGAGCGCTAGCTTAATGCGAAATGACGACGCGAAATCTCGTCGGAATGAAACAGGAACCGATATTGTGGTAGCTATAAACATCTCATGAGGACAGAAAACACAACATTCATAGGCATATATTCTTTATCCTCTGGGAAATAGGACTACGTTTCTTGAAAGATTCATAGCCTTCTCTGTTTTATCGTCAAATCGAGACGTCTGTATGTATGTATGTTTTATACTGGCCCCTGGTGGTCAATGCATGTAAACCAAAACCACGCTACACTACAGCAAAAAAATCAAATCAAATCGTAATTTCCGGTCTATAAGCCGCGACTTTTTTCCACACGCTTTCAACTCTGCGGTTTATGCGGTGATGCGGCTAATTTGTGTTGTAATTTTTTTTTTCTAACGGCCGCAAGGGGGCACTCGAGCGGAAAAGGTAAGAGTGACACCGGTGGAATATATGTGCCGAGGAAGTGACTTTTACTGGCATGTTTTTTTTTTCTTTAACTGGCCCTGTTAGCGCTGCGTTAGCGTGTTGCAGCAGCGTCTCAGTGATTTTTACCGGCATGCTTTGCATGTACCAAATGGTATTTCCTTTACTTTGCGCTCTGTAGGCCAGAAACGCTAATAGTACTCCATGCAATCTTACATGGTATTATTTGGGTAACTCGTCTAATATTTGCACACTTAGAACTCTCTTTGCAGATTTAAAGCAAAGTAAGAAATCCAAGAGTTTGTACAGTTGCGTCGTCGGTCCCCGTTAGTGTCATTAAAACGGGAAAAAGTTCCAGCATTTGCACGGAGCAGCTTCTGTGTTTTCGCATTTTAACTCTTGTGGCTAGCAAGAGTTTGGATATAATGTCGACGAAACGATGACGACGTAGAAGGAGAAGATATCGCTTTTGTTTATTCGCCGTCTGCCAGAAACGTGACCTTTTAAATTGCCTCATATTCCCGATTCAAACAAACAGAGTTCACAAATCGTTTCAGCAAGATCATCTTCTAACGAACTAACGAACTATCTTTGATCTTTGTTTATTTTCAGGCGGAGGTCTCACTATGTTTGAATTTCGGGCAACCACTTGTCGAGCACTCGGGAAAGGAACGCAAGGCGAATATATTTTGATACTTCTTTGAGCGTTGGCTTCATGGCGGCGCCCCGCCACGGGGGGCATTACGCCACGCTGCGCAAAGATCACAGAAATAATCATTATTCAAATTAGGACGGTGGGGGCTGGGGATGGGAGGGGGGGGGGGGAGTAGTCCGAGTAATCGGCTAATATACTAAAAAGAAAATCAATTTCACTCCCACTTGGACACAATTGAATGTCTGTAGAGTGCAATTATTAAACATACAGATCAGATCCATAATTGGTGTGATTTGCAGGAGGGGGCTAATATAAGGAGCGCTACATGCTAGCATGCTAGGCCCGTCGGGGTGCGGGGGTGGTTGGGGTTCCTTCTTGAATCTGGCCCACCCAGGACTGTGAAATTTGTCCGATTTATTGAGTCCTTCTTTCCACTGTGAATTGTATTCATTCGTTTTTTTTTGTAAATTAAATTCTCATTACAAATTGTATTTAATACAAAAATTGGACAAAAATAAATGTTTCTTACATTCCAATAATGTTTGTAAAGAATTAGTAAATAAAAAATTAATAAAACCAATTTGGGGGTAAAAAAGCATCTAAATTCCTTTTAATAATTTTGGGAATAAAAATGTAAATTTTTAATTCTTTATAAAATTGCTTGATAATTTTTTTGTATTTTAAAAATGTATAAATAAAACCGAACACGATTTGCGATTCTTTAATGAAGTGACTTTTTAATTTCATAAAATAATGTTGGTTGCGCCACCAACTTTGGGAAAAAGCATTTAAATTCTTTTTAATAATTTTTTAAATAAAAATGTACATTTTTAATTCATTATAAAATGGCTTGATAATATTTTTGTATATTAAAAATGTATAAATAAAATTGAACATGATTTGCAATTGTCTTTGACACGAAACATTCTTTGAAGAAGTGACTTTTTCTTTTCATAAAATAATGTCAGTTACATAAGTGAATTATATAAATGGAAAATGTTTTTATTCGAACCAAAAAATGTAAATGTTTTTTTTTTTTTTTGGTAACTCATTTCGGAATGTGTTGCCCCATCTGTTTTTTTTTTTTTAAAGAAAATCTCAGCAAAGTTTGCCCACCCACCCTCTTGCTCAGCAATAGGCAGGAGGGGAGCTCTGCGAGTGAGTTACTGCCAGACTGATGAGTGGAGGGGGGTCCAAGCCCACCCCAGCTGGGGGCCCGTCCTTCCCCTGCAGGCGCCCCCCCCCCCCCCCGCCCACGGGCCCCCGGAGACCGGCTTCGGTACGGCTCCCTGACACACCGGAGGGATGACCCTGGGAATCTCATTATGCATACAACCAAAGTGCCCCCCCCCCTCCTTCCCTCCCCCGAGCCTCACCAGAACCCGCGTAGCCCGGTCCGCCAACCCCCCCCCCCTGCCCCCACCCCGCTTGTGTGCATTTGCATAGAGAAGACAGAGCGAATAAGGCAATAAATCAGCAGCCTATATTCAAATGCTTTGCTGGGAGATTGAAACCCCCCCGCCCCCCCCCCCCCCGCCCCATACCATCCACGGCAACCCCTATCCGCCCACCCCCGCCCGGAGTGAATTCCCGCTCGTGCTCTCATTCTCATCAGCGGACACGGCGCCGGACAGCGCCGCAGAAATAGAAATATACGCATTTCCCGCCTCACCGCGTGGCCCAGGGACGACCGCGCTTCAATATGACGCCGTACGTACATGTGCTTATACGGCACGCGCCCGAGGCAAACTAAGCAGGGGGCCGGCGTCCGCCCCCCCCTCCTGAAGGTCACGCCTCACTCTGTGGGGGTGGGGGTAGCAATTTGAATATTGCACTTAACGTCAGGCTTCGGACAGCGCCAATTGACTTGGCACTCGTCAATCACGAAATGGTGGCCGACACGGCGATCAAAGTGATGTGCACCCCTGGGGGACCGATGGGGGGGGGGGGGGTATTGATCGGTTCCACAGTCACTCGCATTTCCCATCGCGAATCCGCACCGTCGAGCAGGAAAAATCACACGTGTAAAATTTGTTACGAGTAGAAAAAACAGATGTTGAACGATGTCGCTTATTTAGTGTGCTAGCGCGTTTATTTCATAAACGTTGTGAATTAAACAAGCCCGCTCCTAAACAATCAGTCTTCACCCGGAAACAGGAAATGCAAGTAAGCTGTACTGATGGCAAACGCGCACGTTCAGAGCTGCTTCACGTACTGCGAGCGCATTTACGTCGAAAGTCATCAACATCGTGAGCCACGTCAAAGGGAATTCAGTTACGACAGGGGTGCTCAATGCGTCGATTGCGAGAAAGTTTTGGTTGATCGTGTGACGGCGTGCCCCCCCCCCCAAAAAAAAAGACGTTAGACTATCATCCACCTCGTCGCTTGATTCAGGTGTGGCCAAACTTCCCTCACAGCTGCGCAACTGCGCATTTGCGCACTTGTCACACACTCTCACCGCAGAGGAAAACAGATCCAGCGCAGTGAACTGCAGCCTGACGTGTTTTTTTTTTTAAACACGGCAGCACACTGCGGGCATGACTGGTGGACCACACCCGTGACGTTATATCCGCGGGCATGACCGAACACCCCCGTAACGTCATATCCGCGGGCATGACTGGTGGACCACACCCGTGACGTTATATCCGCGGGCATGACCGAACACCCCCGTAACGTCATATCCGCGGGCATGACTGGTGGACCACACCCGTGACGTTATATCCGCGGGCATGACCGAACACCCCCGTAACGTCATATCCGCGGGCATGACTGGTGGACCACACCCGTGACGTTATATCCGCGGGCATGACCGAACACCCCCGTAACGTTATATCCGCGGGCATGACTGGTGGACCACACCCGTGACGTTATATGCGCGGGCATGACCGAACACCCCCGTAACGTTATATCCGCGGGCATGACTGGTGGACCACACCCGTGACGTTATATCCGCGGGCATGACCGAACACCCCCGTAACGTTATATCCGCGGGCATGACTGGTGGACCACACTCGTGACGTTATATCCGCGGGCATGACCAAACACCCCCGTAACGTTATATCCGCGGGCATGACTGGTGGACCACACCCGTAACTTTATATCTGCGGGCATGACGGACCACACCGGTACATTTTTCAAGTGTGAAGCCTCGTTTACTGCGGCGGATACGAGGCGTCGGTGCTAATCTGCCTTTTCGACGCACCGGCGCAAAACGACTTTTTTCGGATGGTTTTACCCGCCCCATCCTTTTAGCTCATTAAAATACATTTCGACTTATTAAAACACTAAAGTATTCCTCAGCCCCCGCTCCGACAGTTAAGAAACGGACGGCGGTTATTTCGCAAGTCTCGTCAGTTATTTTGGGGCATAAAAAGCGCAAAATCCTCCGCAGGGTTTGCGCCCTCCAATATTTGCGTCAGTTACGGACGATGACCTTAAACAAGTTTCATTATCTTTTTTTCCACGTTGCTGCTGCAAAAAAAAACCAACAAACATTTTTGGGGAGAGGAATGGAATCAAGGCGAGTTTATTAAAAAAGGGATTTGAATATTCAAATTAACGGCTGGGTGATCTTTTGTTTCAGCTTCTTTTCCCATCGCCAGTTATTAGCTCACGCGGGCGCAATGTATTGTCCCCCCCCCACCCCCGTTTTTGGACAAATTTCACGTCTGATTTGCGCCGCCGAACCAGCGAGGGCGCTTATTAAAGCGTTATTTACATTGACTCATCTCCGCAAAGTTCCAGCTTGACATTTTCTCGACAAACTTGAAGCGCAAGCGTGTGTGTGGTTTTTTTTCCCCCCTCCTTCTTCTTCCGCTATTGACTTTTATTATAGATCAGCAACGACGCACGGCGCAAAACGAGGCTCGCCGCTCGCTGTTTACCGAGATGTAATTGGCTATCTCGGAGCAGTGAGGTGTTTTTTTTTTTTTTTTTAAATTGCACGTGTACGTCGTACTTCCTCTCCAAATAGAAGTCGGTGCCTGGCGATAATTATCCCCGTAATGCGCACCGCCGCCATCGTTGCGCGGGGATCAAAAATAATGACGTGTTGAGACACGAGGGGAAAGCGGTAAAGCCCAGATGGGAATTTTTTATTTTTATTTTTTTGGAACAATTTGGCGTCGTGATTCAAAAAAAACCAAACAAATAAATAAATAAAAAGGACAAGTTGCCCTCTGTGCGAGGCGCGTTAAACAAACCAAGTAATAGTGGCAGACTCCCCATTAATTAAGCTTGAAGGATGCCCCCCCCCCCCCCCCTTCAATCGTGCGTTTTGTTGATGGGATTGCATACTTCACAGCCTCTGCCCCTTTGATGGCAGTTTTGGGACCAACAAATTGATTGATGGATCGCCATTTGCATTTTCTTAAAAATGCACACCCCCCCCCAACCTCATTTTTAACGGATATAATAAGATGGAAGTTACGGCGCGCTCGCATGAATTCTGCGGCCCGATCGCCGCGGCTTTATTGTTGCCCAAATGCATTTTAACATCCGTGATGTTATTATTCCGTCTGGCTGTGTCCTATTCGAGCGTGCGCACGAGCCAGACACTTTTAACTTCTTTATTTATTTACTCTCACACGGTTTGAACCTCGCCAAGCGTGTGACGTGCAACCCCCCCCCCCGAAAGCAAAAAAAAAAAAAAATTGGGGGGTTCGGCAGTTTTTAAAACGGCACTATTGTGTTATATTTGCACACGTGCTCATGTGCTGCAAAACAATGCGTATTGGATGTGTAAATGGGAACATGAAATTAAAAAAAATATATGTTTTTTTTCCAAGCTTCTACATGTAATCGAATCCCTGATCAAAATATTTGTGGATTAAATTAATAAGATAGAACGAAGGAGGAGGTGGCGGGGGGGGGGGGCAAAAGGAAGCGACAGAGTGAGAAGCGAGGAAACGCAAGATGACTAATTAGCAAACAAGACACAGGTGAGAGAACACAGTGGGTGGGTGTGGGGGGGGGGTCTTTAACAGGGGGAGGGGGGGTCTTGACGAGAACTGATGGCACACAGGTGATGCTAACAATCAGAAACGCAAGAATCCAATCAAACCATCAAATTCAACTCATTGGGGAATCGGTTAAAAGTGACAATTGGGAAACGGGGTTTTTTTTTTTTCCACCACAGTGCCACCTGCTGGATGCGGTGGGGCGCTGCCCCCGATTGGCCCCCACGTGCGACTGAGCTGCAACAACGACTCGAAGAGGAAAAAGAAAAGGACACTTTTAATGACCCCCCCCCCCCCCCCGCGCCCCTAAGCTCAGGAAACATTCTTCTGTGTATTTCCTGGAATTTTTGACACCATTCAACTTTTGTGGATGTGTCACATTAAAAAACCAAAAAATTCCCTGAATGCATGTCAGATTTTTAAAAACATTAAGAACAGACAAAAATGATAAAATAAATGTATAAATATAGAGAAACAATAACGTATTCTGAAATAAATTGTGAACCAAAATAAGCAGCAAAATGACAATCCGTTTTTTGAAACAAAATTCCACGTATTGTACAGCGTCAAACATTCAGTGGTGCGTTGACGTCAGACGTGTACACCAAAATGTTTCAGGGAAACGAGCTAGCGCAGAATGAAATATTCTTTTGCTGCCTGAACAATCAACTTCCTGGTGGCGCGCTCGCTCACTTCCTGTCAGACATTTTAGCTCCCCCAAAATAAAGCGTTTGATCATCGTCTTCCTGGCGTCTTGACACTTTGCGTTGTTGTGATAAGGCCTCATTGTTACCACATGTCCCAAACACACACACAGGCGGGTTAAATCAAGGCTTAAAAAAAAAAAAAATTGTTTGAAGATAATCAAAATTCACCCGTGACGGGGAAAAAGCAAATGTGTGGTCTCAATTGGGGGCTCAAGGCCTCTACGGTCATAAACAAAGTGATTTATTCAAACTTTTCCATATCACAATTCTGCTATCTAATTACTTCAGAGGGGTGTGTGTGTGTGTGTGTGTGTGGGGGGGGGGGGAGCATCATATTCCACTCGTCCGTGAGTTATGGAAAATCTTCTTTATGAGTGAAGTTGATGGAGGATGTGGCGAGGAGACGGTCATAAATCCTCAATAATGCAAACGTTTGAGGAATATCTCCAAAATAAAAATGCAAATGTGATTAAGGACACGTCGGGGCCGTGCTGATACGGCAGCTCCGAGGAGGCGTCCAATAAACGCGCCGCGTTCGCCGCTCGCTCGTAAAGGCGCATATGTCGCGCACGTGTGGCCGGCGGGGGGAACGGCGGCCCGACGTTTTAATCCCGCGGCCCTAACGAGGGGGCATAAAGTTTTAGGAGGTGGGCCGGAGTGGCGTCTCGCCGATGCAAATGCGCGGCGGGCGGCACAATGCGAGCGCTTGTTAGCGTGCGAGAGGACGCCGGCGACACCTCGTCACTCGCCTTTTATCTCCCGTCGCTCGCACATGAAAAATCGTCGCCGATCTGCCACATCCGTCCGGATTAGCATAACAAAGGATGGGCGAGGGCGAAGACGAGGAAGAGAAAGCGTGAGGGGGAGGCGGAGGTGGGAGGGGAGGAGGAGGAGGAGGAGGAGGAGGAGGGAGGCCATATTGACCGTCTTTCTTGACAAGTTCCGTGACGATTATCATCTTCTCGTTCTTCGCCGCGAAGAAGCTGGCGAGGCGAGAACCGGCGCCGGACTGGTGCGAGAACATCGTCTCGTCTCGTCAAAACAAACTTTCAACTTCACTTTTCATTTGGTGACCCCCCCCCCAAAAAAAAACACGTTTATTTCTCC
Source organism: Syngnathoides biaculeatus (assembly GCF_019802595.1). Classification (NCBI taxonomy): domain Eukaryota; kingdom Metazoa; phylum Chordata; class Actinopteri; order Syngnathiformes; family Syngnathidae; genus Syngnathoides; species Syngnathoides biaculeatus. The sequence continues at coordinate 7,654,153 of NC_084662.1, read as the reverse complement.
ATTCTATCGTACAACTCTGTGCCATTTACGTTTTGTCGTTTTTGTGTAGTTTGCTCCCCAAATCTTACATTTCACTTTTTCCATATTAGAGCTTCTCCGCCAGCTGGCCGCCATTTTTTTTTTTGGGGTGGAAAACCGTCGCAATGAAATGTTGGTTTTGCTTTACTATATGTACATCTTTCATCGTATAGTATCGCAATTTCTTTTCTAGTTTTCGTACATCCGCTCAGTTTTCATACGAAAAAAAAATACACTCTCAGCCAACGTTTGCGCTAAACATTCAGTTAAGTTGTGTGAAAACGCCTCAACTGACGGCGAGACATATTCTGCAATACAAGCTTTTTTTTTTTTTTTTTTTTAAAAAAACGACTCACGGCAATAACCCTCCCGGTCTACTCGGCAACACTCGAGCGACATTGGTGTAACAGATCCTGTCGTTGCGCCACAATCTCTTGGATTTTGCATCCACTAAACAAGTACAAAATATTCTAAATCAGCGACAATAGGGATAAAAAAAAAAAAATTATATGATGAAATTTACAATACTGCTGTGCTTTTATTTTGAAGGCAGGACTTTATATACCGACTTGTCCGAGCGCTGGCAAGCAAAGTGCGGAATACGCCTCGCTGCCTTTTGGGGTCGCGGGACCTTTTGAACCCGTTTCACACAAGAAGACAGAAAACCCCGAGCGCCAAATGAAAACGTAACCTCTCAACTTGGGTTTTATGTAAAAGTCATTTTCCATCTTACAGCTCCTCTCTCGGGTCAAACCCCAACGCGCTACCATCGGTTCTGCGCTTTTTGCCGAATCCGGCCGACCGACCGCAGTTTCTTTCGCGCTCTCCGTCCGCTCCGCTCGACTTCCTCGCGGCTGCCACCTGTGGGGGCGCAGCGGGAATGCGTCCATGGTAACTTTTCAATCCCCATCACTCAGACGGGTTTAGGACGGGCGGGCCGATCCGCCGAATTAGCATAACAAAGGCAGCGGAGCGAGGGGGAGGGAGGCCACATTGACTCTCCTTTTTTTGACAAATTCCCCGCCGATTACTGTCTATTCTTTTTTCTTTTTTGTGTGTGTGCGCGTGTGTTCGCCGCGCTTTCGTCGCGCGTGAGAACAGGTGTCGGGCGGCCACCTTGAGGACATCCTCGACGTCATCTCGGGCAAAATTATTCCCTTCGAATAAAAAGGAAAGGGGGGGGGGAGATGGGAACTCATTGCTTTTCTGTTTCTATCGCTATAACCCCCCCATACGAAGCTCATTGGGTGGAAAGAGAGAGAAATGCGAAGATCTGAGAGGAAGGTGGTGTCGGCGTGGACGGGGGCAAGGGGGGGGGGGGTTCGGAGGACATTATGCATATGAAAATGTCCTGAAAGGGGGGCCGTGATTTATGTATGCATTAGATGCAGATTCCATTACGGGCCAGTGGCTCAAGTGAGATCTTCCCGGGAACGCCGAGGCCGACCTGATCAAACTCCGCCTTCATTACCGGCCATACGGGGTGGCCGGTGGCGGGGGCTGGGGGGGGGGGTGTATATTTACAACCAACACACACATACATCCGTGTACATACACACACACACACCCATGGGTGTTGGCGGGGTAAATTGCAATCCGCCCTCCAAGTCATGAGCGTTCCAGTCATGTGGGGGGGTGGGAAAAAAAAATCACAGATGAATTTTGTTACATTCTTACATGAATAAGTCTCACATACAAAATGCGACTTGCTTAATATCAATAAATAACTGAGTGGATTCGGGGGAGGGGGGGGGGCGTTTGCTTCCTGTTTGATGAAATGAGAAAAATGAGAAAGTCAGGACCTGACCACCATTCAAACATTTGTTCCTACGCTGTCAAATTATGCCAAAAGGAAACCGGTCAGTGGCGCAAACAAAATGTCAATCACTCGTACGATAGTAGCCAATCAGATGGCCGCATTGTCTTGACACGCCCCTCTCGCCGTATTGTCCCACGGGCAACGCTGCTTGCTAGTAGCGTGCGCTTGGGGAACGTGCAATTCTGATGAAAGATATCCTGCGACGTTCAAGATTCACCCTGCTTTACATGCGCAGTACCATTCCACTATTTTATCCTATTGGATTTCAAATATGAAGGTTGTGACGCGTCAAAATTTCTTGCATCGATCGCCAACGTTTCGCTGTAACTCGGACATTGCGTCCCGCTCCGTCCAAAATCTTAATCCCGTGTACATATCTTTGCGTGAAATAGTTGAGACCTCTCTGTAGAACTCTCTTGGACAAGTCTGACGCATTTGGCAAAAAAAAAAAAAAAACATAACCCAATATTATCCGGAATACAATCAATCGCCATTTTGGAAGCTTGTTGGACGTGGCTAAGGCGGCGGAGCTTAATGTCGCCATCGGAAAGGTTCACAGGGGGCTGTCGATCGAGAGCACGGTAGGCAAAGCCCTTTTTTTAAAACTAATTTTTAATATCGTAATTAAGATGAAACATGTCTGTGCATCCCGTCGCCTGGTTCAGGTGTGATCAATACGTCGATTGACCAATCCCGGCCTTTTCTAACGTGCCCCTGCACACGCGCACATAACGGCGCGCTCTAGCGAGCTAGCGGCTTGGCAAGAACTTGAAGCCATGACCGGGGATTTGACCAAAGCCGCTTCGGAAGGACATCGCAGACTGCGAGCGCTTGACGAGTCGACAAACGTGACTTTTAGTCAAGTCTGATCTCGTTGCTCGACAAATTAATATTAGCGTTTAAGCAGCTGGGAGGTTGGCTGCTTGAAAAGTAGATCTTGGGGTAAAAAAAGTGATGTCGATGAAGAGTGTGAAATTGCACACAAAAATGACTTAAATAAAATATAGGAGAATATGGTCCCAACTCCAAAAATTGCTCACTTTATGGAATTAATATTTTGTACGGTTGATGTTCCATTGAGCCAAGCAAGCGCCACCTCTCCACAATTGCTGCTGTAGTTCAATTCCATACGGGAAAAAAACTGCGATACGAACCCGTTCTGTTCATGACGCTAAGAAGTCCAAATGGCAACCAAGTAAATCCCGCGCGTTGGCCGGACGCGAGCAAAGAGCGCCGGCGAGGCGACGGATGCGAGAGCGCGGCGGCAGCCGAGGATTGTTTGACTTGATAATCACGTAGCGGCCCGCGATAAGGAAAAAGTGTTTTGCTCAAAGAAAACACAGGCGCGGCGGCGGCACCTTGGCGCACGACCCCGCCGCCGCCGCCGCAGCCCCCCCCCCGTGATTGGGGTCAGCCGGGAGATTCCTCTCTGGCCAGCTAATGTGATTGCATCGCAGCAATCCCCCTAAACGCCATCACGTCTGATCTGCATAGTAATTGGCTGCGCTCTCCTTGGAGGTGACCTTGGGGAAGGGGGCGCCGTCGCTCCCCTCCTGTACCGCCAATCGTACATATGTGTTTATATACGGGTGCACGTATATATGCCCGCGAGCCGGGGGGCGTGCGGAGGCGGGCTCGGACCGACAAGGTGAGGCGTCGGGTGTCCTACGTGGACGGTCGGCTTCGGAATTGACGTGACGAGATGGAAAGAAAATGTTGCCGGCGAGAAACACGCGAGTCGGATAGTGCAGGCAACAAAGGCAGCGCGAACGTCACTGGGCTAAACATTCGCCCTTGGTTCATCGCCGTGGATCAGCGCTACGATACGCCAAATCCGCAAAGTAGTGGCCGCATATTTTGGGCATATGCACATTTTAAAGCCGTAAGATGCTCATTAAACTACTAACCGCTACCTCCTTCTTTTTCTTTCGGCTTGTCCCGTTAGTCCTCTGCCCGCTCTCATTCACGCACACATATTGCGTTTTACTTTGGCTAATCTTCATTCCTTTCCTCCATCTTTCTAATTGTTCCTCCGCCCGTTCCCCCGCTTCCACAATATCCTCTGCGAACATCACGATCCGAGGGGGATTCCGGTCTAACCTCGTCTCTCAGCCTATCCGTTGCTCCCGCAAACGGGAAGGGGCTCGGCGCGGATCCCTGATGCACTCCCACCTCCACCTTGAATTCTTCTGACACACCGACGGCACATCCCGCCCTCATACATGTCCTGTACTATTCTAACATATTTCTCCGCCACCCCAGACTTGCGCATCCAGGACCACAGTTCCTAACCTACTAACCGCTACCATACTCTCTTTTTTTAAACCCCTTTTACGCTCAAATATGCAGTCGTGCGCAGTACTGCTAGCTACCAACAAGTCAGTTCTTCACGGCCAGCGCTCGACCAAAACGTCTTCATCAAGCACACGCCTCACTGGCGCCCCCTACCAGCAGAAACGCGCAAAGAGTCCGCGACCCCCAACCCTCGACGAACCCCTTTACGGCCGAGCTCTCGTTATTTTTTTTTTTTGTTTTGTTTTTTTGTCCTCCCCCCCCGAACAGATGTATGGTTGCCGTGGCGACGCGGCCGTCAGTCATTCCTCACGAAACAAAAGCGGCGAGGCGAAAAGCCAAAGAACGGGAACGCCGTGCAAAAAAAAAATAAAAAAAAAAATAATTAACGTTTGCGTCTGTCTCACCACTTCCGCTCGCCGGGCAGCCAACTTTGACGCTGCGTTAGGGGGAAAAAAATGAAAAACAACAACAGGAAGAATTCATTGGCGTACTCAGGCGAGAGACAATGTGCATCCAAATACAAAATTTTATTTCATGAAATATGATTTACAATTTTGTTTGACTTACATGAAGGTAGTCAAAGCTTGGGCATTGCTAACAACGAATTTTTCCAACAAAACCGGAAAAACGTGCGGAGACCGCTACATCGGGTAACCCCCCCCCCCCCCTCTCGAGAAACGCTTTGGGCTTGAGAATTGACCAAAGGGCGACAAAGTACAGTCTGGGGTTGGACGTGATTGGTCGGGGAAGGTACGAAACCGGGCCCGACTGAGCGTGTTTGTGTTGGGCCTCCAAGTAAAAATATTGCACTTTGTTCAAATCTTTTTATGAAGTCTGAAACAATCCCAAACAAATTTGTCACTCGCGGCAGACATTTCGCCCGACTTGTGATTGTTCGAGTTATTGGACTCATCCTTCCGTCGACTGATCCGATCGATCGATCGGGCTCGGCCACCGCGGAAGAAAGCAAAGCCGCCGCCGTCGCAATTAAGGCTCCCAGGTTGTGTGCAGTAAAAGAGACGGAAAAGTACAGTTAAGTTTGGGGTTAAGTCGTTGTTCAAACACGCCCTCCAGCTCGGCTCTTTTTCCTCTTCTCTCGTCTTTTTCCCCCCGCTTCCCTTGCATCAGCGCTATTTGCCGAAGATCTTAACGAAAGACAAAGAAGCCGATGTATATTTTATGAACGTGCGCCGCCGGTTTATCTGGCTTTCTTTCTTTTTTTTTTTTTGTTTTATTATTATTTTTGGGCGCGTACGCCTTGTGTACACACGGCGGCGGGGCGGCCCTCAAAGAGCGCATCGCTTTTCTTCTACCCCCCCCCCCCCCCCACCACCACCACCACCCTCCCGATGTCAGCGACAAGGTAAGTTGTGGCGTTTTCTTCATGTGCATTTCAAACAGGCCAAAACTTCACAACCCGGCACGGCGGCTTAATTTGCAATGGAGATTTTCGCTTCTTCTTTATTATTATTTTTATTATCGCCGCGGCGGAGCAAACGTGTCAAGCGGAGTGACGAGTTTGTTTTGCCGTAATGATTTGCGCAAACTCGAGGCCTGTTGTGTTTTCGCTCCCCGCGACAGTTTGACCTAGTTGGAGCGCGCCGGCGTCCCCCTTCGCTGGCGTCGCCTCGCTCATGCATTGTTAAAGAGGCGGGACCGCACGCGCGACGACACAAGACACAATTAGGCTGACAGCGGATCGACACCGAAACCGGAACCTCCGAGGTCCAGAGTGCTCTGCTCCCGGACCTCCGATTTGTTAACAACTTTTCCGGCAGGAAATCTGGAGCTGGGTCGGAATTTTTTTTCCCCCCTTTCTCAGAGTGACGGCGGAAGTGTCAAATTAAGGAAGTTGAGCACTGCTAACGGGAAAGAGTCAAAACACTTTCACTTTGATTATTCCCCCCCCGCCACCCAAAAAAAAATAAAAAATAAAAAAATGGAAGTAACAACTCAGAAAAGTCGACCACGAAAATTGGTCGAAGCAAACTTTTCAGCCTCGGGGGAATAACATACAAAAATATTAAATATAAAGCGCATTCGCGTCCCCCGGAACCTTGTTTGTCCGCTGTCCGTGTTTACCGAACGGACATTTGTTGCAGACGGACAAAAGTGTTGGGCCAGTCAAAAACTTTGCCAAAAACGACAGAGGAGCAACTGCAAGTCATTTTAAGACAAAACTAGATAACATGATGTATGCGCGGATTATACGGTACTTTGCGGGGGGGGGGGGTTCGTGTTCACCTAAAATGGTCATCGCTAGCATGCTAATGCTAATCGCAATTGCTAAATATTTGGCATCGGCTAATTTGGTCATCTCAAATTCTGGATATAAAATACCATAAACGCAGTAAAGTGCCAACATATTCACTTGAAGATGTCCAGACCTAATAAAAGAATGCATTTTAGTATTAATATGTACATTTTTTTTTTTTGGTGGGGGGGGGGGGGCAAAACTTGAAGACTTAATTGCCCTTTGAGGAAATGGACGGATGTTACATTTAATGCCACTTGGGAAAAAACAGCACCGCCCCAGCTGCCCCCCACTACAGTTTTTTTCTTTTTTTAATCAAAAGTTTTCCGTACTTACGGTAACTTTTGTTTTTTTTTTTTAACACTCCCGTGACAACGTGAAAATGTTGCAAATTGACTGGAAACTTTTTTTTTGGGGGGGGGGGGGGTTTTCCACTCAGGAATGAATTATTTCGATAGTCGTTGCTTTCAATGAGGGGACATTTTGACGTTGGATTTACAAGACTTTTTAATCAGTTTTTTTTCCCATTGTTTACTTTTTTACACTTGTGTGATTATTCAAAATGTTGAAATGATATTTAAAATACTGCCAAGAGTTTGACCCAGGAAAGATGGAATTACAAAAGTTATTTTTAGAAACGGATCCACACTTATTTTTACCTGTGTGACGATAATCGTACGTTAAAATTTTCCTTAAACATCGTGTTCATGATGACCTTGTTCCAGAATATTCCTCCATTTTCTGAGCCGCTTACCCTCACAAGGGTCGCGGGTGGGCTGCAGCCTCTCCCAGCTATTTCCATTTTATTATTTCAAGTAAAATGTCATAAACGTTGGCTAATTTCTAGCTGATGACTTTGCACTTCTAAACTTTAGGACTTGACGTAACTAAAAACTTGCCTTGAAAACCACTTCAGTGCCATTGACGGCAGCTGAATTCAAATATACGTTTAAAACGGAGGGGCTGGCAGTCAATAAAAAGCCGGAACAGATTATCCATATTTCATTATTTTGAATGAGAGGGGGGGGGGGGGGGACCGAGCACCGGCCCTCCACTTTCACACTCTGAACTTTTTTTTTTTTTTTTTTACCCTGTCTGGGGCGGTGGCTTCTAAAGTTCCCAAAGCGTCAACGCGGTGACAAAAGTCAACAAACGAGCCGGGGGGGGGGGGGGGGTGCTCCGGCCCCCCGCTTCCTCTTTCCCGGCAACCCTGGCTTGCCTCTCACCGTGACACCCCAGCAGGAAGACGAGGCTCCTCCGGAGAGCACGGCGCGCCTCGTTGTCTCCAGGTGACAGATATGTCAGCGCAGCTAAAACCCTGTGGCACAATTAGACTTCTGTCGGTCTGAGGGGAGAAAGAAGGCTGGCTGGGTGGGTGGGTGAGCGGGTGGGTAGTTTGGGAACAGAGTGACTGAGAAGTGTGCGATTGTGTGCGTGAGACGCTTTACTGCTGGCTTATTCAAAGAGACAGCCCAAGGGATGCCTCTCGCTCTTCTAACAAAGCACTTCTTCTTCTTCTTCTTCTTTTTTTTTTTTTTTTCCTTGAGTATCGCTGGGTGCGCTCCAGTCAAATCCTCCGGGCCTCAGTCGCTCACCGCACCACCACCACCCAATCATCACCCAGCGTCAGGACCCCCCCACAACCATCCCCACTCGCACACACCTCAGCCATTCGAGAAACTTTTTCAAATGAATAATCCAGAGGTTCGCCGACCGTCCGTTTGCAGCGTGACGTTCCGTGTCACCCGAGCGCCGAAGCAGAGTGGCGGGCGGGGGCGGGCGCCGCATTTTTTGCATATTTGATTTATTATTTACGTTTTCCCTCCACGTTAAGTTAAGAATAGAGCCATGAGAAAGTGGGGCCGTCAAGGTCACGGCGCGTCCCGAATCGACAAAAAAAATTCGGGGGAATTTGCAACGATACGGCCACTCGAGTTCAGCTGAAATTTCCAAGCCAGACCTACAAAACCGCCGTCACGCTTCCAGGAAGCACATCTGGAGACGAGAGGCTTTGAAACGTTGGAGTACAACGAACCGAAAAGTCCCGACAGTTGAAACAAGGATTCAAAAGTTTTGCCCGAGTGACATCATCCCCCCCAAAAAATTGGACGCTACTGACATTATTGCGTCACAAAATTAGAAATATTGCACGAGTTCATGATGACGCGTTTCCACGACGCTGCAACGAGGCGCAATTAAGCTAGCTAGCTGCAGGTCACAAGTGCGCTGGACGACCGCGGATGCCGACGAAGGCGCTCGGTTTCTTACCGTACAAAACGGAGGAGGGGCAACTCGAGGCCGACTTAGACGGATCAAGCCGCACCCCTGGACCCGCCTAAAAAAGACATCATGAAAACAAATAGTTAAAAACCGCTCAAATGCTGCATCTTCGCAGTCTTTGAGCATACTTTCAGCCGTTATCGTCAAAGGTGCAAAAATGTCGATCTTTCACTTATCTACTGCTTTTCCGGGTCGGGTCGCGGGGGAAGTCGCTTCAGCAGGGATCCCCAGACTTCCCGTTCCCCAGCCACTTCTTCCAAGCTGTTCTGGAGGGATCCCGAGGCGTTACCCAAGCTAGCCGAGAGAAATAGCCTCACCAGCTTGTCCTGGGGGTCTCGTTCCGGTGGGACACGCCCGGAACACTTCACCAGGGAGGCGTCCGGATCAGATACCCCAGCCACCTCATCTGGGTCCTCTCAATGCGGAGAGGCAGCGTCCCGACGCCGAGCCCCTCACGAAAAAATGTCATTCGACGCAAATCTGTGACTGACTTCACTTTCCGGGTTCTGGAGTTTTGGGGTGACTTACGTGGCCTACTTTTCAGACTTTTTCGGGTGGAAATTTTCCAATCGCGTGAAGACGGTCGGAGGAGCGATTCCCCACGCAATCGACGTTTTGCTCATTTGCAAATTTTGCGGAGGAATTTCCCGACTTCGGCAGCATTTCCAACTTGCTGCAAGAGTTTTCAGGAGACACTTTTGAGGCATTGATACTTTGGGAACTTTAGGGGGGGGGGGGCAGAAGTTTGGATTGGGGCACAGGAAGGACAAGACTCTTTTGGCATTTATTCTTTTTTTTTTTCAAGCGCCATAAAACGCACAAGCGAGCGCAGGTATCGGCGACGCCGCGTACATCCAAGACAATACGTCTGCCTGCTGTCCTTCCCCGAGAGGCTCGCCCGACTTCAATTTAAAAAAGCAGGACGGGGAAAAAAAAAAAAAAAAAAAAAGTGTCATTTTTACATAAATGATGAGAGGCGTCGTCCCTCCTTTCGCTCGCCCTCGTACTTCACAGCCAAATCAACGATTCTGTTGGCAGTGAAGTCGATTGAATTTGACAAATCCAAGAAAGACTTTCTGGAGGAGAGTTTCTCTCTTTTTTTTTTTTGAATTCATTTTATTTATTTTTTATATATTTTGGCGTGACCTAATTGTACGCTCCCCATGGCTGCTCCTTGTGCGGTCTCTCTCTCCCTCTCTTTTTCCAAACGGCTTCATTTCCACATTCAAATTATTCATCATCGCCCGGATTTATTCCTTCCTTTCTTCACTTTTCATACCTTTGGTGTTCTCTGCGGGGATTTGAGCAGTGGAAGAAGGAGGGAGGAGAAGGAGGGTGATGCATCAAAAAAAAAAGTGCCGCTTTGTTTTTTTTTTTTTTTTCTTCCTCTCGGTTTTCTTGGCGAGCTATTGTTGAAACACCTTAAGTCTCTGGTGTGTGGCAGGAAGCGAAGTGATAGACAGGGCTGCCCTATTTACAGCCAGATTAAAAGGAATCCGACAGCAAGACGCGGCTAAATGATGATTGTCTATGACATTTAACAATTGATTAAAGAAAGATAAGTTTTAATGGGTGCCGCGAGCTGGCGGCGTGGGCGGCGGTGCCGGCTTTTTTTTTTTTAATTTTTTTTTTCTGGAGGTGGGCTGCCGCTTCTTGTCGTCTTCGTGTCGTTTCAAACATGCCACGGCCGTACCGGGAGGAAAGGAAGTCATTTAGAAGCACTCCGCCACCACCCCCCCCCCCCAAAAAAAATGAAAAAACTCGCTATTTGATTCGACTGTTCAAGAAAACATTTTTTTTTTCGTTTTGTTTTGTCTTGTTTTTGTTTTTAAACATAGCCAATTAGTTGGGGTGGGGGTTGAGTGGCGTGTTTGGAAACTTTCGCGTTGGCTGAGTTAAAAGGTGCAGAAACATGAATTTGTATGAATTAAAATCAGCGAATCAGTTGTTGCTTTGCAAACTCGGAGCGCGTTTTGCGTCTTTTTGTGTCTGCGCCGCGCGGGAATCGAACGTTGGCGGACGAGGACGACGACCGCGTCACTTTCAAAGGAATCGGTCGTGCGAAAGTTGAACTTTTTGACAGGTTTGAAAGACAATCACAAAACTTCCATTTTGTATTTTGCTTCATTTATTTGTATTTTTAATTTCAATTGAAGACATAACTCGAATCTCTTTTTATACACACGTTTGTATCGTTTTGCTACGTAATTTTCATAACTTTTATCAAAGCAAATACAAATACCGTACATATTACAAATTATATTTATTTGGCTGTATTTTTTCCCCCATATCGCTAGCATAAACGATGTAATGAACGAAAAGCAAATCGAAAGTACTGGACTGACGTGATCAATATTCCATGTAGTCCGCATATTATAATCTCACACTCTGTAAACTAAATTTAGGCAATCAAAAAAATACAGCAATGTTGATTAAATTTACAGGAACGCAATCATAAGACGCTCAAAGAAAAATCAACGTTGCGTTGCCTGAAAGAGTCGCAAAAAACATTTGAAATTATTTTTCTTTTCAAATCGGGATTTACGCAAAATCGACGAAACTGCCGCGTGCATAAATCCAATTTTTGGGAGCCAATCTCACGTTTACGCCGCTGTCGTCAATTCTCTGCTCAAAGCGTACGGCGACGACGCCATGTGACGACGTTCCTCTCATTTCCGTTGATCGGAAGCTTTTTAGTTGTTGACAAAGTAAATTTTAAAAGTTTACATTTTTTTTTTTTTTTTACATTTAAGGACTTGACTCAAACTTTTTCAATCAAGAAAAACGCAACATGAACAATTAGATGACTACAAAGGGGTTACATTTTTTTGTTTGTTTCCAACCGAGAAAAATGGTACGAGGAGAAAGACGTGACAGATAAAACGCTGAAAATTTTTCTTATTTTTCAACATTTTGAAGCGGCTTAAGCGTCTGACTCGGTCGCTATTAAAAGGACGTGCGAATTTTAAAGCGCTTTTTCACCCCAAACCTGAGCACTTTATTGCACTCTCACCAAAAAAGGCAACAAGTTCCATTTTAAGGGTTTTAGCCAAAGACTTTTGCACCTCTTAAACGAAGAAAAATGGAACCTGAAGAAAGAATAATCAATGAATTTGAAAAAGCAGGAAATGATGTCATTTGATGTGATTTTCGCTAATTTTGAGCGACCGAACAGCCGGCCAATCGCAGTGAGGCTTTCTTAGTCATGTGACGTCACATGCGAAGAAAGCAAAAACCGGATTGGCCGGCCGTTCGCTTCTGACCTGAAGTGCAGACGGTGAATTTTGTCGCCGGTTGAAATGTTAACAGTGAAAAGTTCCACTGAAATACAAGTATTGAAAATGTGATCACTTTACATTTCAAATTCAAATCCTGTTGGCACATATTTACTTCCATAAGTGACCAAGTGTCACGTTCATGGACGGACATGAAATTTGCTAATTCTACTGTTTTGTTGTGTTTATTTTTGCTTTAAAGTCGTTTAAGTTGCCGATTTGAAAGACTTTCACGTTAGAATCGGAATCAGAATCAACTTTATTGGCCAAGTGTGTGAAAACACACAAGGAATTTTTCTCCGGCAGTCGGTGCTGCCCCGGCACGACATTCAGAACAAGCGCAACAAAGCAACGACAACAAAGAACAAGAGAACACTTTCTGTTTATAGGATCTATGCCTTATAAGCGTCGTGCAAGATGTCAAATCTTCTAAGAGAGAAGTATGTCGACGTCTCACGTTGTGTAAAGCTTGTAGTCAGAGTCCCTTTACCCGTTCGCGGTTCCCGTTATAGTGCAATAACAACTGTGCAGAGGCAGCAGTTTAAAGTGACGAATCCTGCGATAGTTTACAAAATATATTACTAATACTAATATTGATTGGACCGGCAGAATGGGAGTGACGATCCCAACACACGGCAGAAAATAGTAAATTTGCTGATCAAGAATTTAATGACTTCATTGCCAGAGGGAACAAAAACTGTTCGAATACCTGCTACTTTTTATTTGCGTTGATGTGTGCATGCTTGTATACATGTATCATATAACAATAATCTATTGCTGTTCGTTCTTGCTAGTTTGTCCTTTTTCTCCGTCCTCGGCGTGAACGTCGTACCAGGGCGACCCCGACCGGCGGGTACAAATGACTTCCCGCGTGCGTCGTTCCATATTCGGCCGTTAAATCTGATTCCGATTGTTTCCGGCTATTTGGCAACAAAACAATCTGCCGACGTTCCGTCGAATCCACGCGCGCGCGGACGACGACGACGACGACGACAATGCCAACTTTTGCAAGTTTCTCCTCCCCCTTCCAAACCTCCCGCCGCAAAATGCTAAAACGGAAACAAACAAAAGTTTTCTGGGGGGGGGGGGGGGTAGCGGGAGAGTTTAATGAGTTGCGTCGTATTGTGCCGTAAATAGCGTCTCTCGCCGGGGCTGCGCGTTGGCCTGCGGACGCTCGCTGGCGCGTCTGTGAAGTGTGGCGGTGCCCTGCGGGGACGGGCGGCATCCCCGCCGGCAGCCCCCTCGCAACAGCTGCCGTGCTGCGGGGGGGCCGGCGCGCCCCTCGCTGATCAAATCTTGTCCGTCACATTTCCCCTAATTAACGGGCATCTGCTTCCCCCCGCGTTTCCCGACACGCCGGCGACGCGCTCCGCCCGTGTACTCGCAATCATCCGAGCGCTGCGACCTTTCACCCCTGCGCAGACGCCCCTCCCCCCACTGGTATTTTTTTTTTTTTTTTTTTGAATTTGCACAAAAGTGTGCTGGAATGTTAGCGTTTTGACACTTTACCAGACATAAAAGGGCAAAAAAAAACCCCGTCAGTTTTAAAACAAAAATTTAAGTGATTTTAATAAGCGAGTGAAGACGAGCAAGAGCTAAATATCTGAATATGTATGTAGATATGTTTGTCTTTGAATGATCTATTTTGGCACCAATACAGATACTTGCTCAAAATGGTCACATAAAACTCAACAGTATCAAAGTACTTCTAGCGTCTTGAAGTACACTTGGGTAGAAACGCGACAGTAATACATATTTTTGCAAGTGTCGCATAATAGCGAAGATATTCAACGTTAGTGTTATGTTTAAAAAAAAAAGTGGATTTATTAGCTTAAGGAGAACTTGTGACTGCTTAAAAGTCAAACGGAAGTCCAAAAGTGAACTTTTGAATGTTGCGACAGAACACGTTTTTATTGATTGTTCAGCTGCGCCTTGCCGTTGGCTGAAAAATGTAAAAATTTACTAAATTATAATTATTAATTTAATTTTAAAACAATAAATCTGAATGAAATTCAAAAAAAATTCTTTTTTTTTTTTTAAATACACAGAAAAAGTGATATATTGGGAAAAGCTCTGTAGTGCAATCTGTAATACGAGTATTTATTTGACGGCGGTCGATGGAGATTCTCGTTCAACGTATGACAACAAAACATTATTTGTGGCTTCATGTCGAAAATATGTTTGACGTTTAAAAAGTCAAAATATATGCAGTCTTAAAGTGGAACTTTATTGGTCGTTTTTCTAGTAGCACTGACAGTAGAGAGAAAATGGGGGGTGGGGTAAAAGTGTTTTATCACACCAAATGTGTGTGGGAATGTTTACATGTTCACACGTCAGCCATAAAAGCAAAAAAAAAAAAAAGAAAAAAAAGAAAAAAAACGTTTTTTTTCTTTTTTAAAAGCGTTCAGACAATTTTTCAGCAATCAGCGGAGATATGCCGAAAAATTGAATCACTTGGTCACAAACATGTTAAACTGGAAAGTGGAAATATTATGCAATCTTATTCTAGTTAAACCTAAAGTGGACTCAAATGTTTTTCAAAATCATAAAGCGCAGATATGGATTGAGATAGAAAAAAAGCCACGTTTGAAATCAGCTACAAAGGCACAAAAAAAACAAAAGCAAACAAACAAAGCAAAAGCGACTGCCAAACCTCAAAATAGCCCAAAAGTGGACTTTTCAGGCGACGGCGACAATAACGTAGAAAGTCAAACTATTAAAATTGAACATTTGATTAAACGACACAGCTTAAGAGGTCAGCTTGAACGTTTAATTCTTCCGTATTTAAGTTGGAGGTTCAAAAAAGGAAGAAACTCAGTCCCGTTTCTCGGCGCGACGGAAATAACGTTTTTATCCGACAGAAGCTGACGTTCGCTAGCATTTTGCTAAAAAGACAAATGTAGGCTGGGCGCTTTTGATGAAATATACTTTACACAATTTCCGATTCTTCTCTCTCTCTCACACAGACGCGCAGATAATATTTTTTTTCCAATTTAATTTGACATTGCTTTTTTTTTTTTTTTTAGAGGAACAACATACGTTTGAGTCCTCATGGCATATGTTAGAAGGACATTTCTGGAGAGGAAAAAAAAAAAAACGAGCTTTTCTTCTCTGTGACAAAAAAAAAAAAAAACTGACATTAGTCCAGTTTAATAAAAAAAAAAATGCCGCAATAATGAAGCAGATTGACACGGTGAAAGGGCGCCAAAAGGCGGGATAAACACCAGTCACTCTCTTTGTTGAGTGAGGGTGCTCACGAGCGAGGAAGAGTGCGCGCATTCCGTCGTGGAGGCGGCAGACGCACCTTTCGTTGCTTCGCAGGCAGCAGCTGGCGACGTGAGGTGTGCGCTCGCTCTCATTTAAAATGCATCTCATTACCAGGAAGCCTTTGCCTGTCACATTGCGAGACGACAACCGCACCGGCTGGAATTAATCAAGATTCTCTCAAGGAAAGAAAAAAAAAAAAAAAAAAAATTAAAAAAAAAATCATCAAATACATCCAAAATATGCAGGATACAATGAGAGAGACCTTTCACTTTTATTTCAAACGTATATTTGTGATTTCGGTCGCGCCGTCGTTCGACCTTGCGGCGAGCGTCGCGTGCCGCGCGCGCTTAGCGGCGCGGCACGCGACGTCTACGGCGGCTTTTGTTTGTTTGTGTCCATTGTTTGTAAAAATAAAAAAGAAAAAGGAAAAAAAAAAAATTCCCATTTGCGAGCAAAATATACTTAAGAGAAAAGAAGTGTTTATTCATTTGTGGCGATGGCGCGGCGCCGCTGCCAAGGAGAGGGGACGTGATGGAAGCTCACATTCATTAAAACTTAATTAATATGCATCATTATGTAAATGAGGGTGCAGTTAATGAGTTTTTAAAAGAAGCATTCCTTAATTAGTTCACTTTTAATGGCATCATCATTTATCTTTTTCTTCTTTGAAGCAGAATGATGCACGGGACGCGGGCACTTTCTAAAATGCTAATCTACGTTTTATCATCTTGTTTTTTCGCCCCCCCCCACCCCCACCCCCTCCCCCCCGCGACCCCCCCGCGACTCCTCACGTGACGCTTCAAATTTTGTCACTAATGAGCGACGTTTACGCATTTTAACGTTGCTTTTTTTTTTTTTAGTTTTTTTTTCATCATCATCACAAAAATTAAAAAAAACACCCTTTTTATTCTTCCTTTTTCAGGCGGAAGGATTACAAACAACACGGACCGTTTATCCAATCACCTCAGGAAAAAAAAAAAAAAAAAAAAGATTAAAAATGTATCGCCCGGTCCGAGTTAAATCCAAACCCCGAGGGGACTCAACTGCATGCAGACTTGTTTCGCCCCCCCCCACCCCCCCTCCAATTCCACATCCTGTTTGGAGTATGTGTGCGCGGGGGGGGGGGGGGGGGAATCCTCCGTGCAGAACAAGAACTGACAAGGTGTCAGGCGACTTGACGGAGACTTCCGACAGCGCCGCACTTCGGGGCGTAATTGCTCGTCGCCACTTCCCGAAAAAAGAAAAAGAAAAAAAAAAAAAAGTCGACAAACTTCCCCGTTTAGCGAGCGAGTCGGGCGGCGACGTCGCGAGGAGTCGCTCGGCTGTCGGCTTTCAGACGCAAACGAAACAAAAGTGGGAAAAAAAAAAATCGGTCGAGTTGGGCCGAAACGTCCGAGTCCAATCAACGCGTCTTCGTTCTTTATGTTGCACGTGCAAAATGTTAGATAATAATTGACAAAAATAACGTTGGCCACTTTGAATGGAATAGATAGCGTGATGTCGAAAACAAAATGATGCCCTCGTCTTAGAGTCCACTTTTTAACATTTTTTTATTTTTATCGGCTAGCGTGGAACGCACGCACTTTTCTGATTTCCGATTTCTTGCGGGGACACGTGACCAAAGTATGACGTCACGAAATACATTTTTATTGGGCTGTTTAGCTTCAATATTATGTTAGAGTTTTGGAGTATGTTGAAAAGAAAAAATGTAGTAAAAGTGCATGTGTATTTTTAATCACTTTTCTGATTTTTTGGCAGATTTTCACAAGTTTGATGTAATTTTTTTTATTATCGGTTTAGTTTCGGCTAAGCAAAAAAGTATTAACACAAATCTTCAAGCGAATTGATAAGATTTTCATACCCGATAGGAGCAAAACAATTTTTTTTAAATGATTTCTGAGGGCCAACGGATATAATCGTAAAGAGTACAACATGGTAAAATATTTTGATTGGTGGTTTGGCCTTGACAGTAGAAAAATAATAAAAAACAAAGTTCATGGAAACGTTAAAACTTAAAAAGTGTTTTTGTGGGGTTTTTTTTTTGGCAGGGGTTAAAACTAATGCACACACTTTTCAAAATTCTGTCAATAAATGGAGATATTCAAAAATAAATGAAAAATATGACCTAATAAATCAAAATGTTACAAGAGGGGTTTAATTTCTACTTGACATTTGTGTTGTATTAGAACCAAAAAAAAAATGGTAAGGAGGAAGAGCTACTTGGTAAGAGTACAAATGAATAAAATATTTGTCATGACTTCCGTTTTGTTTGCATCATGTTGAAAACAAAACAGAAAAAAAACTTCAGTCTTACAGTCGACATATGCTTATTATTATTATTTCTGATTAATGGAAATACTTAAGCGTGGCTTTAAAAATATGTTTAATGTTAAAAACTGTGAATACACTTGTTTTTTTTTGTACATATTAATTTCTCATTTCTGACAGCCAGTGAAAGTACTTGTTACACGTATGACGCAATAAAACATTTAAACCTTCACAGTATATTAGTGCTTATTTTTTTAAATATATTTTTAATAGAACACAAGTCTTATTGGACATGTTTGGGATTTTTTTTTTTTTGGGGTTAATTATCAGATATTGACAAACATGATTTCAGGCAGCCAACAAAGATACTGTACGTGCAAAAGTATGAACAACCAAAACTTTTTTTTTTTTAAATTTATTTTATCTTTTTTATTTTTTTTTTTAAACTGGTTGTTTGGCTTTGACAGCACGCTTGATGCTCGAGTTATGTTCAAAAGTCAAACTATTGTTAAAAATGGACTTACATGCTTTTCATGGGCTGGCGACAATGCGCATTGATATAAAATTCTGAAGCTTCAGCTTTTCTTCTCCCACACACACACACACACACACACACACACGCAGAGATGAACATCCGGATTGTTCCGCCTCAGAAGGAATCAGTTGCATCATTCCTCCCAGGGCATTAGCACTGGGCGCTACAAGCCTTTTGCATTAACAATAAATTCATCATGCATGAGGATGGATGGTAGCATTTCCCCCCCCCCCCCCCATCCTCATAAAGTAGAAAGATGAGAGGGAACAGCGAGGTCGCCGCCGCACCGACAAAGTTCACGTTGCCCGTCGTCGGACAAAAAAAATAAGACAACTTTGGACATTTGGAGCTTCATTTCTGCTTGCTTTTTTTTTTTTTCATTTATTTTACATGACAAACGGTTTGAAAAAGACGGGATGAATAAATATGTCGAATGTAACGGATTTTATTTAGATGTTTAGAGGTGTGTGTGTGTGTGTGTGTGTGTGGCCGCAATACGCTTCCGTGTACGGAGGAGCCGACCCCCCCCCCCCCCCCAATCATAGTTAATGAATCCGGTTTGTGTACAACCAGGGTTCATTTATTTAAATATTGATATTTGTATTGAATACCGGCAAAGGTTAACGTGTAGCCGAACACGGCTCCGCGTTCACGAGCCGTCAACCCGTCACTGTGTCGGATTTATTCCAACGAAGTATTTGTACGCGTCCAGACTTTTTACTTTTTTCCAAATTTTCCGTGTAAATCTCGACGACTTACTCACCGGATCCACGTGTAGATCCAGTTGTCCAAGACAAGCGCGAGCAAATTAACGGTCCCGTTTTAATCGACTTCGGCATCAAATACGGGTCCTCTATGCCGAGTTGATCTCATTTTTCCACGTACCGTCGTTTATTTTCACCTTCTCAATGTCTAACGGTATCGGACAAGACTCTGGGCGTCGTGCGATAAGACGTATTTTCGTGTCATCTCCGACCGATTTAGCATTGCGGAACGCTTTGCTGGACCGGCGATATGGCGACGTAAACAAAAGTCACGTACGTGGTTTTATCACGTAGGTGCACCAGCTCTATACTGCAATCTCGAACTTTTTACACTATAAACAAAAAAAAACTTCAAGTAACACTATGATGACAAAGTGCTAATCAAAACAAGGCAGAGGGTTTATTATTTTAAAAAAAAAGTACTATTATATAACTCTGTAATTATACACAGTTTGAAAATTACCTCAATAAATACTTTGTAAAAACTTCAACTCAAATGTATTGTACTTAAAAGGTAACCCCAACGGTACCGTACTTTTCTGGATATTTATATCAATGTAAGTTGCCACAACGTTTAGCACAGCGGGAAAATGTAATTCTTTCAGGTACCACTAGAGGGAGGGCACGTACCACTAGCGCTACACGTAGTGCGCTGAGAATCTCGGCAATACATAATCCATCCATCCATCCATTTTCTTAGCCGCTTATCCTCACGAGGGACGTGCTGGAGCCTATCCCAGCTGTCAACGGGCACACCCTGAACTGGTTGCCAGCCAATCGCAGGGCACAGGGAGACAAACAACCATTCGCAGTCACAATCACACCTTGGAGCCACCAATTAATGTTGCATGTTTCTGGGACGTGGGAAGAAACCGGAGTGCCCGCCCGGAGAAAAGCCACGCAAGCACGGCGAGAACGTGCAAACTCCACACAGGGCGGGGGCAGGATCGAACCCGGGACCTCAGAACTGTGAGGCCAACGCTTTCCATCTGCCCCACCGTGCTGCCCCGCAATACATAACGTAAATCTCAAAATAATTGTAAACAAAATAGATACATTTGTGGATTTTTTTTCCAACATTAAAAAAAGTGTTTTAAACTTTAAAACGTACGTAAAAAGAGGGATGACTAATTCACCCGAGGCCAGAAAAACAGCGGCAAACGAGAACAGTACAAGACTATCGCCGGAAACAGGCCGGCCGGCGGCCCACTGGCCGCACTTTGCGCACCGGTAGCAGGCAAGTTGGTTGAACTCATTTAAATAGCAGCCTCGGTAAATATGCCTTTTTTTTTATTTTGATGATTATTGCGATTATTGCGGGCGCGCGGCGCTCTCGTCGTTGTTGTTGTTGTTGTTGTTATTGCGGAGGGAAAAAGCCGCCTTTGTTTGGCTATTATTATCCCCAGCGCTGCGGCTGCTTCTTATAGATGAAATGCAGCAGATTCTCTCATTATTTAGATGTGCATTCCTGTGGAATCAATTCTCATAGACACATATAAATTATTGTTTAACGAGAAGCTGTATCCCATAAATTATTCAAAGCACCTGGGATTACAATATGAGATCAAATGATAGGAAAGAAAGAGCACTCTGCTGGAGGCGGCCCGCACACCAGCCAGCCCCGTCGCCGGTTTGATGTTGCGCACAATCTGCTTATGCAGGAATAATTGGGGGGGGGGGGGGGGTTAACGCGCACCATGTGTTTCGAGATGGGGGTGGGGGGTGGGGGGGGTAATCGGGACGTGGTCAGCGATGTCGCCCCCTCGACGGAACACGAAATAATCACTGTCTTATTTATTCCGAGTTCGCCGAGCCGCCGTCGCGTTTACAACCCGCGCACAAAGAGCAGCGGCGGTGCGTGGAAGGAAGTAAGTGGAAGAAAACAGTCGTAATCCCCCCCCCCCCCGTCCCTCTCCCAGGGCTGGGCCAATCCGAAAAGCTCTCGAATATGCAAGGGCCCCCCCCCCCCCCAAAAAAAAAAGAAATTTACGGCTTGTTACGGCGCCCTGAAGTGCCGTAAAAAAAAGGGACACTCGTGCAGATAAGCAGGAAGCCATTGTGTGGCGTGTGACTGATGGAGGGGAGTCAGGGTACGAAGGTGGGGGGATGGGGGGGCGGTGAGGATGGGGGGGGGGGGGGTTGGGCCTTCGATGGAGTCCTCGGCCATAAAGTAAATAATGTGCGTGTCACCCGAGCAGCGAGCAGATAGAAGGAGAAAAGATGACAATGATCTGCTCTCACGGCACACCCGGGGAGGGGGCGGGGGTGGGGGTGGGGGGGGGGGGGTCGGCAAGACAGGTTGGATCAGTGGAAAACTGCGGAGCCATCCAGGATCCGTTCCAGTTCCTCGCGCCGCCGGAACGCCAGAAACGTCATTCCGCCGCCGAGTTCCGGGATCTGAGTTCTTGGTACCTGAACTCAGGAACGTACTTTGTCCGATGACTCGGTATAACCAACTCGACATATTGCAGTCCACCTATTGCAGATTTTTAATGCATATTCATACAATGCATAATTTGTCATTTGGCAGAATTTTGAGCGTGCGCTGTAACTCATCTGAACGTCTTCACACGAGAAGGGGCGCCGCCCCCGCCGATGACGCCACAGCACTACTTTGCAGTACATCCTAAGACGACGGAAGAGATTTTGGCCAATCTTAAGAGTCTGGGGAGGAATATGTATCAATAAAAATTTTTAAAAAGTGTGGTCTTCATAGATTTCACCTATTGCGGGTGTGGTCTGGAACCTAACCACTGCCACAAATGAAGAATTGCTGTTTTTCCAGATCAAAACTATTTCCCCCATTGAAACAAATTGAAATTCTATTTAATCCACTCCGGCCTCCCTTCAAAATAAAATGTTAGCATCCATTCACTGCCACGGACGTTTAAACTCCTCAAATGGAATCTGACCGTTCACTGCCATCGACGTCAAGTACATTTTAGCTCTGGCTTGGTGTGGAAGAGGCGCTTGGCTACTTCGTCTGTCTTTGAAAAGCACTGCGATGTCTACCAGATTCCTGTAGATGGCAGCACGGCCACATTGAGGCGTTGAGATCAGCACAGCTTTTGAGTAGAAGACTGACTAGCCGTGAAGATCAGATTTTCACATCGATTATGATGGAGAGGAATGTCAACACATTGGAAGCTGCACAAGTTTAGACACCTCACGCACAGAGTATGCGTCTCAGTAGGCAGTAGAAAGTGCGTCGCAATCATGAAAAAGACGTCGCAGACGAGGAACATCAAGTTGCGTTCGACTTGGGCTGAGCCGGTGTGGCGCTGTTTCATTATTGTCGATGTGTAAATAAAGTATCTTGCGATCAGAAGGTCTCGTTTATGTTGTTTTATAGCGAAACCAAGCCATCTACTACCGACAGTCAAAATAGTGAATTGAATATTAAGCACATTAGCGCATAAAAAAAGGAACCTTTCCCCCTGAAATCGGAACTTTCCAGGGACAAGCGTTTGTTTGGACCACGGGAACCGTTTTACTTCCAGAGTCCAAAACTGGTACATTCGGGATTTTGTACACAGCAATGAAACCTTCCTCAACATCCAGACTTTGTCCTGCTTTGAAACATTTGACAAACGTGCTAACTGCTCAAGCGCCGCGATCCCAGCCGGCGTCATTCATCCAAAGGAGTGCGAAAGTGTCTCGTAATTCAGGTTTTTTTTTTTTTTTTTTAAATATATTTTTTGCATGACAATTAAACGTGGATCTACAGAAGAGAAGAGACGCGACACCACCCGAGCGTACGCCCCCGGCAAACGTCTGCGCTGCACCGCCGTGCGCTCGTTTCACTTTGCGAGGGAAACTTCCGGAACGCGGGTAAAAAAAAAAAAAAATTTGCAAGGGAGAGAGAGAACGAGAGACGTGTCCACAAAAAAAAAGTAATAAAAAAAGTTATGAAAGCTGTAAATTATTCTGCTTTACAAAGCACAGGTGCTGCGATACCCACAACATGACGACGACGACTTCTTTGCTTCACCCTTCTCTCTCTCTCTCTCTCTCTTGCGCACAGTCAAAAAAAAAAAAGTAAGTTATTAAAAAAAAAAAAAAAAAAAAACGGCAGCAGCAGCGACGCCGAACGAACACACGGAGGAAGATGAAGCGAGGACGGGCCATGGGGAGGGAGACAAACCGACACAAAGATAGAGGAGGAAGCGGCGAGTGGGAGGGAAACAGGAAGCGGGAGATCACAGCGACGGAGAAGAAGAGGAGCCAAAGATCACAAGAAGAAGGAGAGCGACGCGCCATTTGCACACGAGAGGGAAAAGAGCGCCAAAAGGAGGAGGCGGGAGGCCCGGGACCGTTGGGGACTGTCCCCATTCCGGCGCCCCCACGCTGAGGCAGACGCTCGGCCGTGGCCCCCGCGACGAGTGACGGCGCCATCTAAAGGACGGATCCCCTCTGAACGTCTTCACGCGAGAAGGGTCCCACCGCCCCCGCCGACGACAAGGGGGGGGGGGGGGGACGCTTGTACCCGACCCCCGCCGGGGGCCCGGCCCCGGTCCCCGCGTCTTGTGATCCGCTGTGACGCGGCGGGACGACACGGACGGGATACTCAGCCGTCAGATCATCTGCATATTATATGTAGACGCTTACATTTGGGGGGTACAGGGAGGTGGGGGGGGGGGGGGGTTAGCGTGGGACCGAGACGGAAAAGTATCACGCGCACACACGCAAAACAAATTTATCAGGGCAAACATGTTGAAAGCGGAAAAAAAAAAAAAAAAATATTGCAGAGCCGCGTTATGAATCCACACCAATGCAAGCGGGATCGGTTCAGCGCGTCAAAGTCATAAACCGGCCCAATTTATTGACAATCGAATCCCGTCCACTACGAATTAACGAGGGTTCCTAATGATTTGACACAGCTCCTTGGGAGTGCCGTGTCACAATATTAGGGACGATGGCGCCCTCTCAAAAAAAAAAAAAAAAAAAAAATCAATTGGCGCTCATTTTTAATTGACGCGTCATATTACATGGAAAATAATTATGCATTTATAAATGCATCGTAAAAAAATATATATCCTGGTTATTATCGCAGTTGTCCGAATGCACTCCATTCATCCATTACTTACGTAATGCATATTTAAAAAAAATAGATTAATTAGCTTGTTTGTATACATTTTGCATTTGGTATTTTGAACACTTTATTGGCCACACGACTCAAACGGCAACACACACAGTCATAAAATTAGGCACCCTATCAACTACAACAATCAGCAAAAACGTCAAATTTAAAAAAAAAAAAAAAAGTGGATTGAAATTATTTCTAATAGTTTGACACGCACCATATTATTAGGCGTACACAAACCGACAGGAAAATTAGGTGCACTCACGTTCAATAAAATATAATATCGTCACGGAAAAACAAAAAAATAGATCAAAACAGTCGACGCGGCTCTCAATGAGTTGTACTTCGCTCGTTGTTACACATGAATAAACGTTGTGAAATTAATACCTCCCCCCCAAAAAAACGATTGTTATCTTTGCAAAAGCAGAATTTTCCCGTCCGGGTGGTGCAGGTGTACCTAATGTTGTGTCCGGCGAATTCGAGTTAATCCGCGTATGCTTTTGCTGGATGGATTATGAAAAAAAAAAAGTCTATTTATCGCCTTCTACCTGAAGACTTTAACTTCCTATAATCTTGACTTCAATTCCAACGCCCCCCCCACCCCTCCCCCCGGCTCTCTTTTTTTCGGGTGGCTCGACTTCCTTTGAGGAAGCCTCGCTCCCTCTTTGCGCCTCTTTATTATTTGTGTTTATGCATATGAATGCCGTACGCTGAATGCCGATGATTAGATGGCTTAAGTTCCCCTTCAGAGTTCATATCCTCCATAAAACTGTCCAATTATGCTGGAATGCGTTCAGCGGGCTTGCGCCCCCAAAGCGCGCGCAACAGTGCCCCCTAGCACCCGAGCTGCACAACTCCGTCGTCGACATTTTTTTTTTTTTTTTTTGGGGGGGGGGGGGATGATGGTGGAGGTGGGGGTAAAAATGCTGAATGATATGTCACACAAAAGGGGGGGGGAGGTAGGATATTTTCTGTGACAATTCCCTGTTTCCTAATCACTCTTCACGCGCGTACACACACACACACACACACGGCGGTGAAATTTCCAGGCGAGCACAAAATATGCATACCTTGTCGGCGGCGCGGCACAATACCTCACCGGGAGCCGGTGAGTAATTTTTCGCTGTGTGAGTTCGGCGGCGGAGCAGGGGGAGTTATTCGGCGCGCTGATAAGTGCCAAAATAACAGCAGATAATTAGGCCCTTTAGAGTCTCTTAACAAAGGCACCTGCGTCCCCCCCACCCCACCCACGCACCCCCGCCGAGGCGTCGCCGTGCAAACCCCCCCCCCCCGACTGATTGTCATTTTTAATCCGCCGCTCCCGCTGAGGCTTTGTCGGCGGCGGCCTTGTTTGTAAGGTGGCGGCGTTACCTGTATGTGTGCGGGGGGGTTCAAATGGGGGCGAGCGATGCGTGTGCAAAGGTATGTCGAGATGTACATCAAACGCGACACATGGAGTCGATAATTTTGCGGTATAAAGCAATAAATAGACTGGAGTCTCGGCTAACAAATTCAATTTGGTTCGCAAACCGAGGTAACGTCTCCCATTGAAATGAATGCAAATGCAGTTAATCTGTTCCCATCGCAGAATGACGTTATATTTACCTTATTTGGATCGCTTTGCAGTTAGACATAAATCCAGGCATTCCCGGGGTTAAGACGGTCTCGATTTAAGACGTTTAGACTTTACAACGCCCGTGCCCCGTCCGCCATTTCATCTGGCCAATGCTTGTCTTTCTTTGTGCGCCGGAAGTATCTTTGCATTTTTCACCCTCCTTTTTAGACATTATCGCCCCAAAGAAAAACGCTGCGTCGTTTAGCAATGCCTCTGCAGCCAAAAGGAAATCCATTATCATGAAAACGAAGGTCAAGATTGGAGCAAGGAGCGACACCAACGCCAGCAAGGCTTCAGTCGGTCGACCGTGGTGACAATTATTAAAGACAAAGCCCGGATTTTAGTGCACGTGAAGGGTTCTGGTCCTATGTCGGATACAATAATCAGAAAACAAGGTTCTTTGATACCGGTCCAGATGGAGAGGATTGAGGACCAGGTTCCTTAGCGATAGCTAAGCTAGGCACGGCCTCCCCCTGCTTCTCATCCATCCACCTGGCAGCAGTAATGCTAAGTATGTCAAATCTTGTCGATTATTTGTTGCTATTTTGATGTCAATTCTGACTTTAATGGTGGAATCCGACTGAAGTGGAAATTCGAGTTAAGTCGCTACGGTAGGAACGGATCTCAGTCGTAGACCGAGGACTCCCTGAAACGGGTGACGAAATAACGGTGAGCGGCGAATCACGGTGCAGTGTTTGAACCTCTTCAGCTACGTTTACGCTCACTGTGCTTACAGCCAGGTGTGAATGGCGGCCCTTTTAGGTGCAAGACAGAGCACAAAGTTCTCAGCCTTCCCCGCCGGCAACGCCAAGAATGATTGTAAATATTGATGAACGATTGAAAACAGCGCGCGTCACTCGTCCTTCTTCTTTTTCAGAATTGTTAGTAAACCGGCTTGCTTGCGTATTATATACATCATATACAGTCACAGGCCCCATTTTCTTGCTTTGACTTGTGAGCGCAAACTCGAACTGGAACAGGACTTTTGTGTTTGGACCAATGTTAGTTCTGGCGTAAAAAGAAGAACCTGCTCTGGGGGGTTTATTACTTCGGAGAGGTACAAACTTTGTGGGACTTTTTTTTTTTTTTTTTTTTTGTGCGTGTGAGTTTAGAGACGTCGCAATTAAAAAGGAAGCAACAATACGACAAACAAAACATTCTGGAACAGATTTTTCTTTTTTTTTTAAATGTTCAAATTACAATAAGCTAATGAGTGAATTTGCGAACGCCGAACGGCAAATATGCGGCGGTCTAACTGTAATTCCAATCTGGGCTGACGCAGTGTGGGTCAAAGATATTTGGCTCCTTTGGGAGGAGGGGGAGGGGTGCCGCTTACTTTATTCTTGTGGGGTTTTTTTCTTCTTTTAAACAAATGACGTCTGCGAGCCATAAACTAGCGAGTGCGGGGGGGAGGGGGGTGGGGGGGGTTTACACTTACACTTTTTGCACCTGAGCTCTTTCTTCTGTATGCAGGGAACCCGAAATCGCATGATTGCCGTGGCATTCGGTCGCCGTTTATCCACGAGTCGAGAACAATTAAGAGCAAGTCATTAATAATAATTAATTGGCCCTTTGGTTTGACACGTGACTTAGCGTCCCAATACATTTGTAGCTCATGTATGTTTTTTTTTTTTTTTTTGGCTTCTTTTATGTGTTTGCAAATAACGCAAGTCCACTTTTCTTTCGTTCTTTTTTTTTCCCCCCTTTCTTTTGTTATCTTGGCGTAAATGAAGTAATTTCTTCTGAGCGTCTTCGCTCATTCGACAACAAGCTTGCTCCCCCCCCCCCCCCGCCTCTCTTGGCTAACGTGCCCCCCCCCCCATCCCCCAACACCCCATCTCTCTCTCTCACACTCCAATAAAGAAACAAACGGCGTGCCAAACAAATGCAATTCCTCTCCAGTGCAGCCATCCACATCCTGGACTGTGCCAGAGCTGGGAAATCATTGGGATTGTTTACCCCCCCCCCCCCCGCCCCCCCTCAACGCACCTCCCCGCCCGCCTCCTTCTGCTCGTCCGCACGCGCACAAAGAAAAGATGCTCGCTTGGTGATCGTCGGAGCCAATTTGCGGGGCCCGCGTGGCACCCTTCCCTTCAGACGCGGGCATTGTGCCTGGCGCTCGCTTGGCAAAGAGGCGAGGAATTATTTTTATCCCCCAAACACGCGGGGGCTACGCGCCGATGATTTCCAAAAGGCTCGGCCCTATTGTGCGGGCCCGTTCGGGCCAGGTGCCAAAGCTATTATATTGATCGCTCTTTTCTCTCGCGTTTTCAATGCAGATTTAGCGCACCGAGCATATTAGGGGAATACAATCGCGACGGGGTAGCCGGCGCGGTGGACGAGCGAGCGGCACGTCTGCGTTGCAATTCCGACGTTCGGGCTCTCTGCTTCCGCCTTCCGGTGTCGGGTTCGCGCGTTGCGCGCCCGCATTCCAAAAAAGGTGCGGCACAGGGTGTCAAACTCATTTTTGCCGCGGGCCACATTGGAGTTACGCTTTCCCCCGGAGGGCCGTTATGACGGTAAAAACCATAAAAATCTTTAATGGCCTCATCATACCTACACATCAAATTTATGAACTAGTTTTGGAATCAGAAGTCAAGGGTAGTGGGTTATTGCAACTATTGTTGCTGTTGGGCAAGACGGAAATGCTTGCAATATCTCAGTGTTTTCATTTATAATGTGACAATTTGAAATTCTTGTCCAAATTTGAACAAGAATTGTGGAAGTTGACACAAATTTGCCTTCGCGGGCCACATGAAATCATGTGGCGGGCCAGATCTAGCCCCGAGGCCTTGAGTTTGACATCGGTGACCTAACCGGTTCATTGAAGGTTTAAAATCACGAGTTCTCAACTTTGGGGGCTCCAGGGACCCCTTAAAGGACGCTCATATCATGTCAAACAAATATGGAAAATAAAATGTTGCCAATTATGATATAGGTTTTTTTTTTTTTTTTTCCCCTAGGAAAAATGTTTTAATGTCAAGAGTCTTTTTCATTTTTGGGGGGGGGGGGGGGGGGAGACCTTTGCGGTAAAATCTCATAATCTTGCAAGAATAAAGTAAGAGGGGGCAAGTGAGCTGTAGCTTTAAATTACACTGCCCCCCCCCCAAAAAAAACAAGGAAAGAACGAGAAAAATGTACGAGAATAATGTGGTATTTTTTTATATTCACTGTTTAAAAAAAAATGACCCTTGCCTTTAATATCAAAATATTATTAGTAGCGTGGAAAAATACGACCGCTCTCATAAAGCTGCGACTTTGCATCCTGAAAAAGTGTTTGTCACACAACAATAAATGTTTTTTTTTCCTCTACAAAATATAAACTTGTTATTGTGACAGTCCAACTTTTTTCTTCCCAAAACGGCAACATTTTATTCCTCTGGAATTTCGGGGGAAACGTGGCAGTTGTGTGTTGATCGGGATTAAGATTGTGACAGGGTGGTTGGAAAAATATTCTCGGGATCAGACAAGATCAAGAAGCGCCGGTAAAGACGGACGGACGGACGGACGGACGGACGGACGGACGGAGGGACGCGTTTGCGCCAGCCAAGTATCGCAACATTTCAGCCATTATTTTTCTTTTTTTTCTTGAGGCATTTTTGCTCTGGCATGGCGCCCGCTGGCACGCGCCCCGACTTTGGTTGGAAAACTAGGAGACCTCCGCTGTTTGCCGAGGCGCGTAGGGGAATATTCCGATGTTGGAACTGGCAGTGGCAAAAGGAGGAAGGAGGGCGGCTAATGAGGCCGTCTGCGAGAAAGTGATTTTCTCCTTTCCTGAGAGGGGAATCGCAGAGAACGGCCGGATGGGAGGTCTCCGAAGAAGCGGCGACGGCGGGGCCTTCGTGTCGGGAGGCCGTCGACCGGGCGCGCCGACGTCATTAGCGCGGAGGGGCGAGCGCTAGCGTTTGCCGTCGGAGAATTCTGAGGGACGGTCGTCCCAGCGAATGCTATTCTGCGTTCAAGACGGTTTGATTGTGGCAGTTGGGAGGGACAAGCGAGCATTGGCGCTGACGCTAATCGGAGAAGAGTCGTCGCGTAAAAACGCTGAGAGTCAAAGAGATTGTCAAAGCAAGTCGATGGTCGTGTGAAAATACTGGGAGACGAAACGCTGGCGCTAACGCTAATGTGCGGCAAACGTTTACTGGACGAATGCTGAGAGTCGAGCGTTCAAAACGTGATTGTCAAAGGATCAGATTGTGTGAATGCTGAAAGACGAGATTCATTGTCGTAGCAAGAATGCCGAGGGACGATCGTCCGCACTAATACTATCGTGCGCTGCAAAAAAAATCTTTGTGACAATGCTGAGGGACAAGAATTATCATTCTGAGAATGCAGAACGGCAGTCATTCAAGTGTCGATGCTGAGAGTCAATCGATCATACAAATAGTAAAGTGCATTAATGAAATGCTGAGTGTCAGCCATTCAAAGTATACGCTGAGAGGCAAGCGTTGGGAAAATGGTCATGTGCGTCAAAAATAGGCAAAAGGCCGAGTCAAACATTCAAAATGACGCAACCGTCAAAGAAAACGTGTCGTACTGTGTGAGAGCAAAGACAGTGACACAACACCTCAACTGAAGTGTTGTCATCTGGAGACACTGCGACATATCCTACCGTGCGTCATCTGCACAGCTATGACGGTCAAAACAAAAGTTCTGGAAAATTTGACGCAAGGGTCGGATATACAGCCTGAAACAGGAGGGGTCCAAGAAATGACCCTTGAGGAACCCCAGTAGGTCATTGCGCCATTTCTGGAGATTGAGCACTTTCAGTGGCTACAAAGTCGCTCCTTTCCTCCAGGTAGTAACTCAACCATTTGAGGACCGTTCCATTTAGTGCTAGCCAACCCGTTTCCAACCCGTTCTGTTATGATCCGGCGTATCAAAAGCCGCACTGAGATCCAATCCGCATCACAAACATTTATTACGCGAGGCAACCGTTTACTCTCATGCTAATGCCAAAGAATTCTCCTTCCTGATCGTGTGAATGCTGAGAGACGAGCAGCCAAACCGGCGCCGGCGCCACCCTCGCTGTCGGGAGGCCCGTCCGGGCTGGACGTGCCAACGTCATTAGCGCCGAGAAGCGACCGTCACATGTGCTGGCGCCAAAAACAAAAATGGGCGAAAACAAAAGGGCGAGCCCAGGTTACGCCAGCCGTTTGGCGTCCCTTTCGGGGGCCCGGCGTGTCCTCGGCCCGCTTGGCAGGCGCCGAGCGCCGCGCCGACGAGCCAAAACAGAGAGTCTCAATCAATGCAATGATCACACGTCAAAAAAAAAAACCTCCACCTGGCAGGACATGAAATGTTAACGAGGGTTCAACACGCTCAACGTGCGATCGTCTTTTCAGCGTTAATGTTTGCGATTAGCCTTCACCTTGGAGCTCAATCACAGTTTGTACTCCCACCGGCGGACCGGACAAGCTGCTGTACGATTGCGCGGATGCTAACGGATCAAACAAGCTCACGTCGTCTAACCGGTCTCGCTATCATATCGTATTCATGGGGGGGGGAATGTGTGCCTTTTAGGGGCGTGGCCTAGTCAGTGACATCAGGAGTTGGAGTTGGGATGGCCCGAGAGACGAGAATTGATTTTGTATTTCTGTTTGTCCCATTCACGCGAGCCCATGAAACGTACCACCGGACAGTATTTCTAAAATGCTAAATTAGCCCGACTGACTGACGGCCAAGCCTCCATTTTAATTGGTCCCGAGTCCAAAAGGTGATATCGGGCACCGGCAGCCTCGGGGTGAGCGTTCAGCGCCGTCGGAATAAAGATTGATGACACGGAGATAAGAAGGGTCGTCGTGCTATCGCAGCAACTTTTCCAAATGATTAAAAAAGAAAACACGGACAGAAGCAATTAGCGAGCTCTCGGGATCCTTGACGAAAGACAAACGCTTCTTGTTTGGCCTTCAGTTTGTGCCGCGCTGTTCTCAGGCGGTCGTCTGGCGCTAATCGAGGTCGGACCCTCCGCGCTCGGACACACTTGGTTTTTGCAATGATACCTCGTAACTGCGAGCAATTAAACAAAATCAAAAAAAATCCTTTTACGGTAGCGCCAAGTGAACATTTGAATACGTCGGCTGGGCCATCGATTGCCTTGAAATTTGAGCACACATACAAAAAAAAAAAAAAGAAAAAAAAATAGATTCAAATTATGTCGGGGAAGTGGCGTCGTATGATTTAACGACATTTATTTTCCCTTCTATAAGAATATTCATTGCTGGCGCACCAAAGACATTGGCTGCGCTAACATTGACACAAATTTATTGTAAAAAACATGCTGAAAAGATGTATTAGTCCAATGAAGGCGGGGCAAATTACGCAACGCCACAGGTAGGTGGCGCACAAGGAAGAAAATTTTTTTCTGCTCATCAGTCAGCGTCAAACAATAAAAGTTGCGGCGAAAGATGCTAAAGCTAGCATCGCGTAACTGCGTCGCAGTTTAACCGCGAACCGGCAGCTCTCGCGTTTCTAAATGTTCTTCCAATTTTGCCATTCCTCAACATCAGACACCTGATGGTGATTGCACTTGTTTCCACCGAAGTGTTCTTGGTTCGATACCCCTTTTTTCCCTTCTTGCTGTGCCAACTGCAGTACGCTGCATTTGCGTCAGGTGGCGCTCAGCGCGCACAGCTCATCCTGCTCACGACTAATCCATGCAATGGATCCAAAGCGTATTGCGGTGGATGTGAAGTCTTCAATTCAGTTCCGCGTGCTACTCATTTATTATTTTACCATACTTTGGTGGACCGGTCGCGCAGTTAAGTTTGTGAAACGCAGAGGGCGCCAAACAAAAGATGATTGGGTGTTGGCATGGAAGGTAAAGTTAAAAATTTCCAGATTGTTGGAGTAATCCAGGTCGATTTATTTTAAAAGATGTATTTTAAAGCCAATCACCATCCAGAACATTTCGACTGACGTGAAAACGTTGCAGAAAATGCATATTTTTGCTCGTGTGTGTTTAGGGACAAGCTGGAGGCTTCCAAGGCGAGATGGTTGATGGGGGATTTTTTTTTTTTTTTTGGTTTGTTTGTTTGTTTGTTTTTTCACAGTACGGAGAAGAAGACGAGCCAGTTGGCGATCGCTAAAGTCCGACCAAGCTTCCTCGCGATGATCCCCAAAAGGCTCCTCCGGGCTGGCGGCCCATCAGAACCCGGCCTCTCGCTCGTCGTTCCGGAGGAGCGACGGCGGGACGGCGCGAGCGCCATCGTCAAGAGGAGCGAGGTGCGACTAATCAGGAGCGGGGCCCGCCTCGCCGTATCGCGCCGATTCAAAAGGCCGCAGAGACCCGGCGGTAATGGAAACGCCTGACGGGGGCCATCGGAGGGAGTCAACAAGTATTGCGCTCGCTATTGCTTTGCTTTGCTTTGCATCCAATGGCGCGCGCGTGGCAATATATCAGCGGCGTCACTGAAAGCCGGCGTGGGGTTCATTACATAATGTAAACAAGTGATTGATCCCCCTCTGCTGTCAATAATCTGCTTTACAAGTCAAGCGTGCGGGATAGGGGGGAGGAAAGTGGGGGGGGGGGTCGCCGCGTGTCACCCGTCAAACCTCCCCTTCCGTCTTTCCTCCCCCTCCCTTGTTATCTCTTATTTCTCTGCGCGGTCATTCGGCGCCTCCGCACGCGCGCATAAAATGGAAGGCGGCCAGGCTCCAATTCAGATCTCATTTGCGGCGCCGCCGGCCCCCCCGCCCGCGCCGCACTCGCCGAGGGGACCCGGGGGAGCCCTATCGCGGCTCTATATGCAAATGCGGCCCGCACCTGGGCAACGGCGTGGGCACGCCGTGACGCCGATCTTATTTATGCAAATCTGGCAGAGCGCCGGGAAGAAACCAAAAAAAAAAAACGCGGACGGCGGCGGATTTCCAGGGCGGGCGGCAAACGTGCGCAACATGAAAGGTGTGGACCCCTGGGGGGGGGGGGGGGGGGGAACACACGCAAAATGAGGGGCACTCGCCGGACACGAAAAAAAGTTCTTTACCAATGAAATGACAGCATATGAAAGTTGAATTTAACGCACGTACGCTTCCTTCACGTCCCCTCACAAAATCAGAATTGCATTCACGTAGCAACAGAACACAATCTTGCAATATTAACCATATAATAGTCAAACTTTTTCCTCAAATAAATAAATTAATGTAAATAAATAATAAAGAAATAATTTTTGGCATTAGAATTTTCCTCAGTCAACTACAACTTCACCCACATAAAATATGATTTAAATATTCCTTAAAATATATTCACCAAATCTGAAATATATTTTTTTCCCTCCCAAAAAATACAACTAAGTGCTTTTGGTTCTTTTTTTAATCGTAAAATGATTTTTGGGGGAAAAAAATTACAACTCCAAAAAATCTCTTAAAGAGCTTAAATATTAAAGAAAAAATATTCTGGTTTTTTGATTAATAACTTTGCTAATAATACTAGTGAAAAAAAAATTCATACTGTAATTTATTTTTGTGTGTAATTTGACTTAACTTCATAATATTAGAAATTACACCCCAGAAAAAGTGAAAAAAAAATCTCAGAAGATTGACTTCTTATCAGTGTGGCCTTGATACGCTTTCAAAAATCTAATATCAGAAACAGATATGAGAAAGATGAATTATGAGTGTATAGCAATGCAAATTCCGGGCAGAATAATCGAGATAATTGCTGACAGTGCCTTTGGGATGCCAGAATCTGGTTGTTGGGTTTCACTCGATTGTGTACACAGTGGCTTTCAAAGTTGTCATGAAGGAGCGCGGCTACAAGCTTGATTATTAGCAAACAACAAAAATAATAATTTTTTAAAAAACACACAATGACAACGAGAACACACAGCTAGTCGTGTGTTTACCTGAACGTCGTCAACAACGAGAACGAGCGTGTCAAGATGGCGGAAGCAGCGACGACAAAACCGATCTTTGTGTGTCGGAGGTGGCGGCGCCCCGCCTGGGCCGACGCGCGGGGGGGGGGGACACGATCTCGCCGGGCGAGGCGCCGCATTAATGTGCAAATGTATGCGAGAAATGCCAAAATGACTACTGAAGCAAAAAGCGCCACTCAAATTGGAGGGATTGCGAATAATTACGTTCTTGTTTTCTGGAACTTTCCTCCACTGAACGATGGAACGATGACTTTGGCGGTTTAATTGAGCCCAATTCAGATGCGACGCGGACCAGCGAAGAAGAAGCGGACCGTGGACGCGGTTCTGCGGGAACGGGGGACGTCTAAATTCTGGCCTCGGGGCCCGTCCTCACTACGCCGTCTGGCATTTAGCGGCCCGTGCGACACGATTTAATGTCCCGTGAAAGTGAAATCATACGCAAAAAAAGAAAAAAAAAAAAGTTACAAATATTCAGAGATTGGGAACTATGTAGTACTGAACTAAGCCAGTCTGGTCAGCATACAGTACACATAATTAAACCCGCATATATAGACAATAAATACATTTTTCAGAATTGTGAAGCTTCAATTTAAAGACACGGTGATTTTTTGTTTTGTTTTGTTTTTTTATGCATTCGAATTTAATTCCGTGCCGTGCCGTGTCGTATATTTAGCGACACTTCATCACGCGCAGTCTTCAGAATTTCATCAACGGCCAACTGCGATCCCCCATCAGCGCTGACTGATGGACGTAACTTTGGGATGATTAGAACGCGGAGACGAGGATCAAATGTCTCACATGGCAGCATCTCCGCGCTGAAATATGAAAGGTTCGGAGGGGGGGGGGGGGGGGTTAATAAAATCCTTCTCTTTGTCGCTAAGACATTCGAGGACCGTCCAATGAATCTTCAGCTGGACTTTAACCGCACGTCCCAGTCTACAAATCGGATTTTGTCTCTCCAGCATTTTTTGACGTAGATATCATCAACGACTTGGTTTCCGAAAAACGTGTTTACGCTGGTCGCCCTTTTTCCGACGCAGGCCACACATTTTGGCGAAACCTCTTTGATCTAAACCAGGGTAGCTAACAATCGACTCGTTTGAGCAGACGTCGGATCGCCGTATTTCGATCACGTTAAGCTGCCGTATGGCATCTGTGTCGAACTGCTGTTGGCAGATATCAGACGCGTTCGAGATCCCGATTCTGATCTGAAGAGACACGATTCCGTGTGTTTTTCTTTCCACTATGGTTTAACCCCCCCCCCCCCCCTCCCGGCGCAAGTTATTAATTGTTCTCCATAATTGTTAAAACCACCTAGACATTTTTATCGCGTTTGTCTTAACCTCGAGTCGCGGGTGACCTTCAGCCTATCCCAGTTGACTTTGAGCTTGAGGCAGGGTGCAGTTTTTATCTTCTTCTTCTTCTTTTAATGAGCGTTCGGCGAAGCTAACGTTTTGCTAATGTTTTTGAAACGGCGTACCCGCAGAAATCCAACACAAGCACGGAGCAGAAGACGCAAACTCCACACCGGAGAGCTAGAATTGAACCCGGAACCTTGAAACTATTAGGCAGGGGTGTTAACCATCAGTCTATGTGCTGCATGGTTTGGAAATCCTTTCTTTAAAATCAAGTGCAAAAAGCTGTTGCACAGTAATTAGAACTGAATGTCAGCACAAGATTCTTTTTAAATCTGTATTTGAATCGGTTTTCCCACTGATTTGAACACAAAACCTGAGAACTGTAAGGCACACACGCTAACCAAAGCAGACTATCGTCACTTGAACCCCGCAGCCGGTGGAAATCCAGCCTCAAAAAGTCCACAGTTCAGTACAACTTGAGGGTGGAAAACGTCCGCAGCTCGGAAACAAAATCGAGTTTTCCGGGGTCTGGGAACCAACCATAAACATCGACAGTACAATCGGTCTTTTGATTGGCTGATCATGGCCTCGGGCTTGGGAATTTATAGCCGTTGGAAAACCGGATAAAACCGCGAAAAGAGTGAGCCTCAAATAAGGCGGGGCCACCGTGTTTTCCCCCATCAATTCCCGATCGCGCTCGCTCGCCTTCACTTCCCCCCCGAGCGAGCTCGTCAACGGCAGGCAACTCCGCCCGGGGGCCGACCGGCACCTTTGATGCTCTGATCACCGGGTTCCCGCCTCGCCCCTTCCGGTTCAAAAACCCCCGGCCGACAAAAAGGGGCTCGCGCCGCGATTGACTGCGGCGACAAACCGTGACGTGGCGCGCAGGTAAGTTGCCTTGAAAGGACGCAAAGGAGTCCACCGTGAAAGGCACATGAAAGCAGCCTTTGAGATGAGGCCCAAGAAAGGGAAATGTCAGGGAAGGTATTAAAGAAAGGAAAGTGGGGGGTGGGGGGAAGTCTTGCTGTTGTTGTTATTGTGTTTGATGTAACGCTTGACAAGGTAGAGAGTTTAGACGCTCTCGTGTCATACAATATGCACACCAGGAGAGGTTTCATTTAAATGCGCGCTCACTCGGCGTACGCGGCGGAGTGCCGGTCCGCCGGGGATTCATCACGGCCTTCGCCGATAAAGACTCTCAGCAGACACCGATCGCTCGTTCGAGGTGAGATTGCCTTCCGAATGGACACTTGTTATGTCGGAACGCGCGACCCTGCCGGGTATTACCGCCGCACTTAGGGACGAGCCGGTCCGCCTGTCCGAGGATTGCGTCGCTACTTTCGCTGCAAAGCGTTCAAGTGGCCAATTTGCCAGATCGCTAAGTATCTGCTTAAATATTACACCATCACACAGGCGCGCACACGCACAAAAAAAAGAAGACAACCATGACTGAGTAGGAATAAAACCTTGTAGCTTAGAGATGTCTGATTGGGAGCTGATCCCGCTGGAAGCAAAACAGCAAAAACCGAAGGAAAGAACTGTGAGACCGTAAAACGCGTGGTGGAGATTAGAAAGTATCAACGGATCGGACCCCCTTCGGTCTTCAGTACTACTCCATATTGGTACCTTGGCTGAAGTTTTCAACAAAAAAGGAGAATCAGTCAGATGCACTTGCGACCGTTTACGTACAACGAGTCAAATCCACAATGAAAATGCTGACAAGGACTGTGGAGAAGACGCGAACTGAACCATTCGCGCGACCTGATTGCATTCAAAGTCAATCCCATCGGCGTGAAGAGAAGTAAATCCGTGCCAGGCGATCACAAAGAAACGTGAGGACTCCCAGAACGACAACCACGACAACCAGTTGGATGGTCCAGCGAGTTGCAAGTTCGGGTCTCACGGTACGAGATACTTTTGGAGATCCTCCGTTTGGGACCATTTTGGTTTTCTGATCTATCACTGCCTACGACATCGGAGTTACCTCTGATGATTAACTACTTAGTCCTCACAGGACAAACAAAGTCCTTATGGGCCACGAGAACTTTTTAGACGAGCTCAAGTGAGACGGTGATGGGAGTTCCCATCCGAACAGAATCAAAACATGTAGACCACAAGTTTAGGTTGGTAGTGGTCTGAGAAAATGTTACCTCGCAAGATGTACTGAAGCTTTTTTTTTTTTTTTTACACGACAGATTGTGACCTTGCAGTCCACAGGTGTCAAACTAAAGGCCCGGGTGCCGGCTGCGGCCCCGCCACATGATTTT
Organism: Syngnathoides biaculeatus; assembly: GCF_019802595.1. Classification (NCBI taxonomy): domain Eukaryota; kingdom Metazoa; phylum Chordata; class Actinopteri; order Syngnathiformes; family Syngnathidae; genus Syngnathoides; species Syngnathoides biaculeatus. Next base: position 7,616,182 of record NC_084662.1, on the reverse strand, counting down.
ATGTGGCCCGCCAAGGCAAATCACGAAGATCGTCTTCCGTGATTTTTGTTGAAATTTGAACAAAAATTTCAAACTGTCTTATCACAAATGACGACGACGATATATTGCAAGCAGTTTTGTGTTACCAAACATCAACAATAGTTGAAAAAAACAATTACCCTTGATTTCTGATTCCAAAACTAGTTGAGAAATGTAATGTAAGACCCCCAACAAGTGAACCCATAATTTTTTCTTAACCGACCATGTGCGTCTACATACCGTCGACGCGTCGACTTGGAGCCGCGAGATTGGTCGCGTCCATATGAGCGTTAATGTCGAGCTGTTTGAACAGGTGTACCTAATAAATCGGTACGCAGCAATGCCAGCGACAGCATAAATTAACGACATCAATTAGCTTTTGAGGAGCAATTAGCGCAGATGTGCAAACAAGGAACAACATGGCGGTGGCGTCATTTTTCGTTTGTTGATCAAGCGAATGTTTACATGGGGTGTGCGTTTCCCATTCATAAGAGAAAAAGGCAAGAATTTTCTCTGACCTCAATGGGAACTCGAACAAAATATAGTTTGCGATTTGAGCTTTGTTTCCTAAAAATAACTGAATGACTCCCTCGTTTTTAAGAGAATTTCACCCTGTCAAAAGCAGCTTTCATTTTTAAGTGGGAGTTTTGTTTCATTTTTACAACAGGACAAAACTTTTTTTACCCCCCCCCCCCCCCCCCCACGTAAACATGCTGCAGGTGAGGTTCCGCTTCAGCTGAATCAGCAAAACAGTCGGCTAGCAATTAGTGCGGCGACTCTCCACGGCGTCCTTGGACAAAACCGCATCCTGCCTACGTGCGTTTGCGCGATAAATCCCAAACTCGCTAAAATAAGTCCAAAGGAACGCCAGCCTCCATCTGTTTCCGCTCCCATTTCCCAACAGGTTACCCCTCTCTTTGCTTTTATCTCGCAGATGAGAAAAGTTTTTGGGGGAGTGCGGCGGCGGTGGCGAAAGGGGCGGCAATTAGCGCCGAGCTAATGAACTGCCGCTCATTATCAGCGAATCAACGGGCCCTGCGCTAATTACAGCTAGCAAGATGGCCCGGTCTCTCCCGCCGCCACGGGATGCCTCTCGAAACGCAACACGACGGCTTGATGCGCGCCGGCAGCGACAGTCCCATTTTTTTTTTTTTTTGCGAAACTGACAAATATATACAAACCATGCTAAACGGGAAATGGCGCTCCCTGACAAGCGACGTGTACGACGTCGGTAACCTTAACCCACAAGCAAATACGGTTGACCGCAGGGGGGGTAAATTTCTATGAAAAATTGAGGCTCCCCTAAAAATGAATTATATTCTCTGTACTCTTTCAGCGGGTCATCGCTCAACCACGACGCCGCATCCTACTTTTAGCTTCCAGCCATTATCACTAGCCCAACCCTTAAAATCCAAGATTAAGCCCAATTTAGAATGCGCGATTCTCACCCCTGACCCTAAATACTCGCCAAATCCCAACCTTCGACCCTAGACCCAAAGATTACAAGCATAACTTTGGGGTTTTACAATTAGCACAAGCATTTCTAATCGTTATCAAACCTTCGCTTCGGTCAGAGTGGCGGCTTCCATCAAGGAAGTTCCTCTAAACCGGAAACGAGGGAGGCATCCCCGATGCGGCAAACGAGCGTGTTTTCCCGGCGAACGCATCAAACGCCCGCCGCGAGCCCGCCGAGGCAGAAAGTTCCAAGTGCATTAATGAGGAGACTAAAGGCGATTTAAGCGAACCACCGAGGAGAGCAAAGAGCAAAAAAAATAAAAAAAAGACGCGACCTGGGCATATAAAGTAGCGCCCCTCCGCCTCCCCCTCGCCTTTCCTCCCATAATTTAAGCAGAGATCAGTGGCTAACACTCTTAATCCCAAGGGGGTGCTTTCTGAGCTGTAATTTAAAAATAGCGTTTTAATAACACACCACTGCTACAGTACATTAATCTCAGAATTAATTATCCAGCCCACCCCCAGCCTATTTGCTTGAAAGAGACTCTTTGCCCGCATTTCTTGTGTTTTAGCTCTATTTATTCCACGAGCGAGCGGATAAAGAGATGCTCGCCGAGCGTCTGCCGCGCGCCGCGCTAATTACGCCGCCGTACATTTAGCGTGCCGGCGTATTAAAAATTTAAACCGGACGAGGAAGCGGCGCGGGCGGGCCGGCGAGGTGTGAATTTCTTAAACGCCGCCCGATCTAGTGCCGGGCGGCGCGCAACGTAAACAAGAATCAATTCAATTAAAGGGGGTAAATGTGAGCGTAATCCAAAGATATTGTCGCAAACGGCTTCGTTTACATTTTCACACTGCTTTCCTTTTTTTTTTTTTTTTTAATCAAACGTCACTTGCAGCCATAGGAAATCAATTCCACGGAGAAATTAAAGAGGGCGACGTGACGGCGCGAGGGGCCTAAAGGCAGCGCAAATATTCAAAAACAATATTAAAGTGCAATAAATAAAATATGAAGCTTCTTTGGCAATATAACACCGGGGGCGTCGGGGGAAGTGGGCACTAAATGCGACTTAATGAAAGATGCTGGCGTTTAGAGGAGCAGTAATCACCGTGCCAAAGGTGGCGCCGCTCAGCCCTCCGGCGCCAGCTGCAGCCTGACAAGTACCAGCGAGTATTAGGGATGCCCCCCCCCCAAAAAAAAAAAAGTCAGCTCTCTTTTGAGGGGGGAAAAAAAAAAGACAATCCGGCTAAAATAAAACTGCAGTTATTTTGAAAAATTCATGACTGTTGCACGCTATTTTTTTTTTTTAATCACGCAAAAATACCACCATCCTCTTGAGATTTTTTTTCCCCTCCATCAAAGACATGATTGTAAGATTCTGAAATTTTTATCCACAAAAATACGACTGCAATCCCCTGAGATTCCGAGGTATTTTCTTGGAAAAATACACAAGATTCCATTTTTTAAAAAATATTTTCATGTTGTTCCCCCCCCTCTCAAAAAACTGTTTAAAAATTTATTCATTCTCATGAGATCATTTATTTAATTTTTTAAAATAGTATTTTTAGTATATTTTTCTAAAAAAAAAAAAAAAAAAAACCGCCCCCCCCATAAAAAAAAATACTTCTGGTATGATTCCAACTTTTCATCTCCATAAAGAGCCGGACTTTATTCTCATAGCATAATTCCCCGCAGTGTGGATCTAATGTTCTTTCATAGACCAGAGATCAAGTCTAACGCTGACATTTATGATTTGTATATGAGGAGGCATGTTAATAAAAAAAAAAAAAAAAAAAAAAAAATGAACATCACTCTTGTCCGCCGGCGCCTCCGCCGATGATTGACTGACTGGCTGACCTCTATTGTCTCGCCGACACCGATCTGCCCGCGCACGCATCACTTTGCACGTCCTCGGCTGAATGGCGTCGGGGCGCGCGAGGCGGGTGCCCCCGGGTCTGTGCACGGCAGATAACCTTTAAGGAGGTTCGGTTCACGCCTCCTGGCCCCCGGCACCTCGCCCCGCTATCGCGGCGGGCCATCGCCACGCGCTAAAATGCGCAGAGCGGAGGCGCGTGATTGATGTCGACTGCGGCGCGTCCGCTTTCGTGAGGTGTAATGCGGGAGATAGCGCGCGGGGTGTAAGATTGCGTTGGGGAGGGAATAGGAAAAGTCCGCGCCGATAGCGACCGGGCCTTTTGCATCCGTAAAATCGCAGCCTGCCTACGCGGGTGACGCAAAATCGCCTGAAGCATCCACCCCGAAGGCCTCGCGCATTCGCACGGAGCAGCTCGGAAGTGAACCGGAAGGTTTTGCCACGGACCCGCGAAACCCAAGTAAGTCCAGTTCATGTTCTCTCTTTCGGGATGCATTTTGGACTTCAAAAAAAGGACTTTCTTCCTGTAAAATTCCAACTTTGCTCTCAAAAATCACAGCTTGATTACACGTTCTGTTTCAAAACAATGCAAGGTTTGTGCTTTTTCTGTCATGATGGCACACCAAAGCCTTAGTATAAAGCAGAAATCGGTGTCAACGAAGTACGTAGATGTGATCGTCGAGTTTCGAGACCTTCAAGCCCTCGGGAATTGCAGTCTTCAAGGACCTGAAGAGGGAGCCAAACATCAACTGCATCCTTTAAAAAAAGCCCAGCACAGGATGTACTTCTTGCGGCTTCTGCCACGAGAGTCGCTGAGACGGTTCTACATCGATCATCAAATCAGTACCGTGTACCTCCATCACAGTCTGGTTGGGGGCTGCCGACAAACTGCTGAACGGATCGTCGGCACCACTCTACCCACCTTTGAGGACTTGCACCCTAACGAACTGGGACGAGAGCGGACAGGATCGCATTGGCCAGCAGCTCTTCCAACTCCTTCCGTCGAGTCTGCGCTCCCGATCAGTGCAAACCAAAACTAGCGGGCATTCCAATAGCTCCGTCCCTTTTGCAATTCGGTGACCGCCGTATTTTCCTCACTTTTAGGCGCAACAGTTGAGGGCCGGGGTTACGTTATGTATCCACGAGATGGACCCGAACTCAAGGCTCAATCTTCTCCTTTCGGCTTGTCCCGATTAGGGGTCGCCGCAGCGTGTCATCTTTTCTCGTGCATCTTCCTCCCCAACAGGTCTTCCCTCACCGCATCCGTCAACCTCTTCTTTGGTCTTCCTCGGCACCCTTCTCCCAATATACTCACTCTCTCTCTCTTGCCCCTGGACATGTCCAAACCATCTAAGTCTGCTCTCTCTAATTGAAATGAAAAAAAAAAAATCCTGCAATTCTGCATCCTGAACAGCGCAAATCATTTTGGTCCTAGTCCCAGGTCGTCGAGACCGGCTTTATTAATATACGGAAAGAACTGAATTCTCGTCCTGACCATTTTTTGCTGGTCCTTGGCTCATGCACGGAACCAAATAAACACGCTCAAAGTAGAGTAGAGGAAGTACAGTACGTGTTGGACGGACACAACCGTGTAGATTAGGGTGAGGTATTAGGTATTAGAGTTTCTGCAAAAACGTAAAGCGAACGCAAACGCATCAGAACGAAAAGGAAGTTGTGCGTGCGCGATGGATATTTCTGGCGGCCACGTCATTCAGCGGGACGGCGTCGAAGAGTAGCGTAACGCCGACGTTCCCACTGAGCTAACGTGTCAAAATCGTGGACAGACGCATTTTATGACCAGCTACAAACAGTTTTAAACGTTCTAATTAGGCTTGATTGGCGAGCCGGACAAAAAAAAAAAAAAAAAATTGTTGTTTTTTGGGGGGAGGCGACAAGTGATTTTTTTTTTTTTTTTTTTTTCCCTTTGCATCAGCGACACAACGTGGTCCAATTGGTTTGTTGACAGCGAGGCAGGTGGTCGTCAGTTCAAGTCATCTCGTCAATCATCTTTCTGTCGTGCGTGCGGGACTCTCTATTTTTTCAAACAGCAAAAATAAGTTGCTAATTTTGCCAGTGCTCTTTCTAGACACTGCAGGTTTAATTGCTAATTGTTAACTGGGAATGAATGCATTTGCATATTAATTAGTTAGCCCATTTGCATTTTTAATTTGCCGCCTTCAAAGGGGGTGAGATAAAAGGTCGCACAATTCTGAATAATTTAAATAATTTATGCTCCATTGGTGAAAAGGAGGCGAACAGAGAAGTGTTCCGCGGATATTAACCCCTGAGAGCTTTTACCGAATAAAGCACTCCAAAAATTGTTTTAACAAATCTAATTAAACGGAAAAAGGTCTGAACACACAACCAGCAGCTCGAGTGTGTCCTCAGGACCAAAACAACGCCGGGGAGCGGGCGGGCGGGCGGCGAGGACGCCGCTTCCTGTCCTCCGCGCGGATACGAAGGCCCGCGCGAGTCCTTTCATCAGTCGGATTGATCAAATATCCCTACAGGAATGCTGACGGAGTCGCCGCTCGCTAATCGGAATTCTCTCTGAAGTGAAGCCGCTCTCCGCTGAGCGTCGGCCTCCGTGAGCAATCAAAGAGAGGCGCGCATCCTTGAAAGTTAACCGGGACGACGAGCGGGCCTAATGAACGCGGCCCGAGCGGCGAAGTCCGTTGAAAAAAGGCCAAGTCCAAGAGTTTCACACGCATCGGTTGCTAGTCCACAACCCCCCCACCCCCCACCCCCACCCCCACCCCCCTCCGTCCTGCTGATCGGAATTACGGGCCCCGCGCTGCGAGAAGAAGCCCGTTAGCGTCCCAACAGCTTCAATGACGGGTTTGATCGTGTCGTAGAGCGACGCTTTCTTGCTTTCAATCTTGCGACAACTTTTAGAGTTTTTCGTGCATCAGTCAGCGTCCTGCTGACCTGAATCGGAGAACACGAGACAAAAACTGAGGCCGTTTGAATCAGACCATTTCCAGCTTCTGTGGTGGGATTCATTCCACTTCTTCAGAGTCAACACCAAGTGAGAGTCCACTGATAAAAGTCTGACAGTCCTCAGCCAGTCCCTGATTCACTTCCTCTTTTGTTCCTTCTTGATTGAGGGCAGCACTACAGCCAAGTGAAGACTGTGGACCATAAGGTCAGAATATCCTGAAGTAAGGACCAGCTAATGTTAGCATAGTACCCACATGGTTCAGACCACCTATATAGAACAACAACTTACTACCTGTCCCCCGCCCCCCCAGGTGCCACGCACTATTGTCACCTTCATTCCTCTTGATCAAGTTCCTGAGGACTTGGTGAGTCTGGCTCGCGGTCATCTCGGAATCAGCAAAGATCCAGCTTCCATTACGAGCACTTGCTCTTTCGAAACAATCCCACCCCAAACTGAAAAAAAAAAAAAAGTCCATCTTGAGGCTTAATCAAGTTCCTGAAGGCTTTCTGTGTCTGGGTCCTTATGCTCTTCGAATCAGAACATCCAGATAACAGACCTCGACGGATCCAGAGTTCGTAAAGTCTCCTCAGTCCATTGGAAGAAAATTTGTTTGTGCGCCAGACCTTGAAATTTGACCGTCCCTCCTTTGCACGTCTGTCTCATCTCGGTGTCCTGGTGATCTTCCGATCGGGAGATCCAGATCCATTCATCGGCGACAGTCTTTTCCTCACACACACCAAAGTCCGTTGGAAAAATGCCAACTTGGACATTTTTACCATGAGCCATTCGCTAAAATACCGTCCCGTCCCCCCCTCCACTTGATGCAGGTCCCGAGCGCTTTGTGCGTCTGTCTGCTCTCCGGTGTCCTGGTGATCTTAATTACAGGCCCTGGGCCTGCAGAGCAGAGAGGCCCATTAGAATCAGAAGACATCCAGCTTCCATTATGGGCTTGGCGTTGGGTCTTTGTGCCCATGCTCTTAAATTACACGTTGCCAATCCCGGTAGGCACGACGGGCAAGACGGGGATGGCGAAGGGATACGTTGAAGTAGGGGAGGGCGGCGACGGTGGAGGGCTGCGCTTGCCAACCGCACCCCCCCCCCCCCTCCTGTGCCCTCCTTTATCACACGATAACTTATGCAAAATGGCAGATGAAACCCATCCCCATTCACGTCGCGCTGATTGTCAAAGAGTACGCTCGCATTCCTTTGAGAGCGTGATTGACCGGCTGAAAGGCGACAAATTAGGGGGCCCGCGCAGCCTTTTCTTCGTGGCGGTCGCCGGGTTTATTTGCGGCAGATTCACCCGGACCCAAAAATGAAGTGAACTCAGGCGGCGCTGAATGGGAGAGCTCTGATTGAATAATTGATTTCTTTTGTGCGGCCTGTGTTTAAGGGGGATAACTCGACATCCTTTGGAGTGTAATGATTGTAATTACCGCCGTGACTGGTCATGTCAAATATGACACAAGAAAGGACTGTTATTAACCTTTATTCTCAGCCAGGAGACGAAAAAAAACAAAAAAAAAAAAAGTGATCCTCTTGTCTCTTTGCCTCCTGCGTCGGGTTTCTTCCAGGCAAGCGTAGGTTGGAACGCTCGGACGAGCTCCCGGCGCGAACCCGCCAAAGGCTGACGATTAATTGAGTGTGCAGTCGGCGAAGTGGCAGCGACGGGAAGCGAGCTCATCCGTTCTCTGGAGTCTTTAGGGATGGTGTTCTGGTTGGTCAGGGTAAGTCAACAGATCGGGGAAAATTCGACTCCAGTCTATGAAGATGATTTGCACTCCGGTGAACCTCAGCTTTATCAAAGTCCATCGTTTACGCCCACACTATACCACTGTTCTTCCCCATAATCTCCGTAACCATCTAAAGCGGTTACAATACTGGACTGTCTGAAAGGACTTGCAAATGAGCGACGACTTCTGGGGATGTACGCATTTTTCAGACCCAAAACCCATGCGGCACCCCAAGGCCCGGGAGGCGGGATAACCCCGTGGCGGCAACATCTCATTCGAATGTGTGCCCCGATCGACTTTCAACGGTACTTTCTGCGCCTACCGCGGTGACCAGGGGTAACAGGATTTGGTTTTAGAGAGGCAGCTTGAGAAACATGTTCAAATCCCCCTTCTTGAGTGCTATGTTTAGCATTTGCATGTGACTTTGAAGAACCCATTAGAGTCAGTCTGATGGCCTCCCAGGCCACCCAGAGTGAGGTTCTTGGTTACACTGTTCAGGAGGTTGGTCAAGACTCCAAAAGCACTAGGGTCTCTACAGGCCCGTTCAGGTGGACGTCCATAGCGACAGACCCAATGGCAAAGCAGCAGCCGGGCAACAGTGCCCGGTGGCGGCTGCAGTTCAAGCGCCGCCGGCACAAGAGGCAAAGGTAGCGGCCGCAGGCCAGGCACTGTCGGAAGACAGGCAGGTGAAACCCGCCGGTCCAGCGCCACCAGTAGAGAAACGGGAGCAGTCACGGGGGGCCTGGCGCAGCTGCCGGAGAGCAGGCGGGTGTTTCCTTTCATTTGGATCACTTAAAGTGCAAGAGTGCGAGCAGATTTCACCTATAGAGGGTGTGTCTGGAAGGTACGGGGATTTCCAGGACTTGAAAAAAAAACAAAGACAAAAAAAATGCTATTAATGTGGACGGAGATATATTTAGACATATTGCCTGTGACAAGCACACGCCGCGGTCATGTGTCAGCCACCCAGCGGGACTCGTGACTTCTCTTAGGTTGTAAACAAGACGAACGATTAGCCTGTCGCGCACTCGGCCACGTGGAAGTGAAGACGTGCGACGTCTGGAGTTGCCTAATGACTTCCTAATTCCTCATCAAGGCATGAATGTCCTCCACAGCAGGTGGACTGGGCGCGGTGGCAGGGTGCCATCCGGGAACAGGTGCCGCGCACCCGCCGTCCTCAGGCCTCAATTACCTCCTTCCGGAAAGAAACCCGCTCACCTACTCGCAGATAACACTAATCATGCTGATTCTGACAGCTGGCAGCAAAATTAACCGACGAGCCACTTTCTTTTTCTTTTTTTTTTTTTGTCTGGTTCCTTTTTTTAGAATCATCTTTCCCAAAGAAATGGATGGAAATGCCATGGCGGCTCTCCCTTTCAGTGTTTTCTTTTGGGTGTTATGGTACTCCCCCCCCCCCCATTTATTTAATCGGACATCATCGGACACCAGTCGCAAGCGTCTTTCGTCACACCCGTAACATTCCGGTTGACAAAGCCAGAGCACCGGGCCCTTAGTGGAAGCGCCGGTCCGGTGTCATGCTAAGGCTAAGGCGACAACCACAAAGCCCTTTCCAATGCCAGATCCTTGGTGCATAAAAGAGAAGACTTGGAACTGAAACTTTCCGGTGATCACTAAGTTCATGACTGTTGTGTACTGATTGTCACCAAAACCCGTCTTCATACCAGATGCTAGCATGCAGCTAGCAGGCCGCACATCGCTATGCCGTGACAGGACTAAGGTCTCCGGTGCTCCGCGTGTACGTGCATAACCACAGGTGCAACAACAGGGCTACTGTGAAAAGGTCTCGAGTACACGTCCGTAAGACATGGAGCTTTTTTTTCTAGCGAGGGAAATAACAGTAGCGTTCATCACGGCTGACGTAAACACGGCGATCCTGCTCCTGCATGACAGCAAAAACAAATACCAGCGGGCTCCCCCTGATGGTGTCCACACAGTAGCAGGAGACTCGAACAGGGCCATTCGTTAAATGTTCCATCAAAGGGGAGAAGACTCTGGAACAAGGCGCCACCGCATATCCCAAATTGGAGCCACTTTTGGTCAACCGAAACAGATAAAAACTGTGTTTTTAAATTCTTTGAAAAGTTGAGTTTAATTTCATCATTGATGGATTTCTGGGGAAAGGAGCTCCTCCATGTAAGGTTCGTAGTTTCCGGAAAGACTTGCAACAGTCTGAAGAACAAAAGAATGATACAATTTTGATTTTGAGAAGCGGCGATGGCCTTTGTTGACCATGGAAATTGATGGAAAAAACTCCAGTTCGATTTATTGAGCCTTAAGAAATCAATAGACAATCGCGTCATATACTACGTTCAAATTTTTTTTATTTAACTACCCTATTTCTAACCAACGTATTTTTTTCAAGTTTAGTACTATTTTATATTCATTAGTTTTATCATTTTTCCATTCTCAGAGGACTTTAGCCTGTGGTACTTTTACAATGACAGTATTTTCATTTTTCATGTACACTATTATATTATTATTTAAAGGTTTTTAAACATCTTTAATGTTTAAATATATATTTGTTGCTTGTACGTAGTACATAATATTTTAGTATTCTGTGTATTTTGTTGAAACCTTTCACTTAAGTGTTTTAACAAACTTATAAAACATTTTATAGGTGTTTATTTTTATATTTAAATTAGATACAGACACATTCTATTTGTTTCACATTTTATTTTAAAGTTTGAAAAATATTTGCACGTTTATTAAAGTTGTATTTGGGTTTTCCATTTTAAATACATCTTCAGATGAACGAAATTTTATTAAATTTATTGAATTACATTTTTTAAATGATATATATTGTTTTTATTTCAGAAACACTCAATGGACTTGAATCTGTGGTTCTTTTACGTTTCTTTTTGCTACGCTTCTTTTATTAACATACCTTGGAGTTAAAATAAAATGTTTTTATCAATCCAAGCTTTTAAGAAAATCCTTTTAAAAAGGTAAGAAAAAAAGTATACAAATTTTGAAAGGAAAAAAAACACGATGTAAAAGCTAAATATACCTATATCTATATAACTCTTCCACCCATGCATTTTCTTGCAACTTGGCCACTGGGTGGCAGTATAATCTGGACATTTTCACAGACAATCAACTGAATATGAAAACAACGATGAGTAGACCGAGGTACACTGTAGTAACTTTTGTCATTTTTCACAGAGGCGACAGAAAATCTGACCGTGGTATATTATCCGTCAACATGTGTTGCTGCACTATTTATGTTCAAATATCCATCGCTAAAGGGTGCTCAGAAACTCTCACGATTAAACTTTCTCTCATAATTTTCCATTTGGGGCCGTGTTTAATTGTGTATCGCTCAAATATGCAGTGGACCCTAAAAAAAAAAAAAAAAGACTTTGGACCCGCCTTCCACAAGAAGAAGAAACAAACTCTCTTGTGCCAGACGGAGAGTAAAAATAGCGATTAAGATGGATAAAGATCTATCTCTGTCTCAGCTGAGATATGTAATGATATTCATAAGAGAGACCACCGATTGGGGGGTGGGGGTTGGTTTAAAAAAAAAAAAAAAAAAGTGTTGGGGGGGAGAAAAGTGTTCCTAAGCAACAACAACATACACGCGCACAACAACAAGCTGCATCTTGGGAAATTTTGACCGGATTGGGACGAAGCAAATGGGAAAAGCTTTTTCAAAGTAGGCCATGTTGTGCGTGTGTGTGTGTGTGTGTGTGTGTGTGTGTGTGGTCTCTCTGCGGGCGCAAACACGAGCCAGCTAGCGTTGATCAATTAAACATGAGAGCCTTAATAATCAGCCAAAGGTTTTCGCGTTAAAGAAGCAACCCTCACTCCGACACATCACTTGACTTCCCAACCGCCCGTTTCGCTGACTTTTCTGCTCTGGCGCGCTTGCCGAGCGCTAGCGTCGAGAAGTCCGCCTGCCCCGAAGATAGGTGGGACGGGCTCCAGCGCTCCCGCAGCCCTTGTGAGGATGAGCGGCTCTGATAATGAATGGATGGACACACTTATAAATATATATGTATATAGGGAAAGAGTTGGAGAGCGAGAGAGAGATGGGGGTGACAATTTTTCTGCCTCAGACTGTCAAACAAAAGTTGGACGTCAATCCCAAAAAGTGTTTCAAAGACATTTTTTAAATTCGGTTTTGGGAGATCCATTTTTTTCCTTGTTCTTTATTTTTGGAGCCAACACGAACAACATGGCTGCCAACAGAGGACTGACACTATTTTGCCACCTCAAGTGGCGTCTTCATCCATCTATCCAGCCATTAATCTATTAATTATCCGAGCCGCTCATCCTCACAAGGGTCACGGGAAAACTGGAGCCGGGAGGGAGGCGGACTACACTCTGAACTGGTCGCCAGTCAGTAGCAGGGCAGATATCAACACCAGCACAGAGCGGGAATCGATCCCACGCTGCGCTCACCAAAGGCAGGCGTGGCTACTTTTTTTTATTTAAAAAAAAAAAAAGACCTATTGAGAGTAATTATTAGTAAGAAGCAGGGGACCTACTCCACAGGAACATAAAAAGAATATTTAAAAAGTTTTTAGTTCTTAATTAATGTGTGTCTCGCCAATGTAAGTGCTGTAAGGCCAAAGGACGAATAGCAAGGCTTTGCTGACATCGTGTGGCCACGCATGGCATTACAAGAGACTATTCCCCACGTCACTGTTTTTTTCAGTCTTTGGCTTTTCGGTCACTCGAAATGAAGAATATGTAAAAAGATAATGGAAAAAGATTTTTATAAAATAGCATCTTAATATAACAAAAAAACATCTGTACATTAGGTGAGAATGTAGAACATTTTAAAAAATATATCCTAACATTATAGAAATTTCATTTAAAAAAAATGCTGTCTTTTTACAGAAAAAAAAAAATCACCCATTTTAGTTGATATATACTCATTTAGGGCCTCTATCAGATCTTTATACATATATATAAATGTATACAAACTAAAATCTACGCAGTAATTATTACAATAATTTAAAAAATGTAAAATAAAAACCAAACTAAACCAACTTAATAGTTCATTTTACATGAAAATGTAAAAGTGAAAAATGTTAAGAATTTTTAAAACGTGTACATTCATATATTTGAAATTTTAAAAAATTATATATATATATATATATACACACATAAAAAATGAACAGTGAGACTAAACTCACCGACCTTTTCTTCTGAGAAAGTTGCTCAGTAGGCCCTGCGGAGTAGAAATACAGCTGAAAACATCAACAACAAAAGACAATCATAAAATTAAGTCAAAATTCTAGCTTTGATTCCTTGATAAAGGAATCAAGTAATATAAATGATTAAAAAGATAATTAGGTCTCTTCAAGTCAGGAAATGAAGTGTATAACATTTCAATAATAAAATACGCCGACCAGCAGCTGCATTTTAAATGGTGCTTTTATTGCAATGTGTTGCATTCCCACATTCATATTCAGATGTTATAGATTTGTTAGTCAAAAAAAAAGAAAAAAAATAAGATTTAAAAAAAAAAAAAGAGAGAGAGAGAGTGAGAGAGAGAGAGCGTCATTTCCTCTGGGGGCAGGTGGGCTTCCGCACCTCAAAAGAGGAGCAAAAAAAAAAAAAAAAAACACACACACCAACAACTAAAACATTCAAAATATATATATTTTTTAAAAAAAGAGCAAGGGGTCAAAAATGATCCACGAGGTGTTGCATGTACTCAAGAAGTGTGTGAGTATTTTTTTTTTTTGTTTGTGTAAACGTAAGCAGCCACAGACAAAAAAGAAGTTCCAGTAGAGTTATGTTTTTTTTTTTTGTGTGTGTGTGTGTGTGTAGAAATGACTCCAATGAGAAGGGTGGGGGCATTGAGGCGACCCACACTGATTGTCTAAAACAACCACCCCCCCCCCCCCAGATTAAAAATTAAAAAAGGTCTTTTTTTTAGTAGATTGAAGAGTGGTGGTGGGCGGGGATTGTAAAAAAAAAAAAAAAAAAAAAAAAAAAAAAAAAAAAAAACATATGTAACCCCCCCCCCAAAACAAAAAAAAATGTTCATCCCACATGAACACTGTCTGTCACTCGGTCATATTGTAGCTGCTCCCGTGCCTTTTCTTTACAACGAAACCTTACATAAGGGTCATGTACAAAGAAAAGAAAGAGTAAAATGTATCATATATCTCTATATATTTATTTATATTAATTTGTACAAGGGGAGAAAGCGGAACCTCGGCGCTCGAAAGCGGAGAAAAACGCCACGAGAGTCCAGAGACCTGACTGGGGTGGGGGTGTCTGTATAAAAATCATAAATTGATGAAAATAAGGTGGGGGGGGGGCAGCGGAGAAGCTGAACACAGGATGGGAGCCCGAGCGCCGCCTAGAACCGCATCGTGATCCGGAATGTTCTGAAAGGTTGAGGTCTTTAAGTCTTTGACAGGGGGGGGGGGGGGGGGGGGAATAAACCCAAAGCTGATAAATGAAAAAATGTTGCTTTTTTAAATTCATGATTTCAAGAATTTTTTTCTTTTTTTTTTTTTTATTTTGTGAACAAAAATGTCAAACTGCGGAGATGCGTTTTTAAAATGGTGCCTACAAGTTTGGCAAAGAAGGGGGGGAAAACAGATCACGGTGTTTTATTTGCGACCGCTTTTCGGCAAAAAGAGGAGAGAACTGAAGAAATGCGTCTGTCGTTTTACAAAATACATCATTCGCTCAATCTTGGGTGTCCGTTTGAACTAGTCTGAAGCTTTTCGGCCAAAATTAGCATAGCTTAGCTTGCTAACGGCTAACGTGTGTGTGTGTGTGTGGAAATGCACATTTCTTGACAATATTCGCACTGAAGTTGAGTAAAGACGGGAAAAAAAAAGGTTGGCAACACTAATCCTACATTTTTAGATCAGATTTAACAACACACAAGGATAAAAAAAAAACAAGGTGGAAGCTAGCATAAACGGAAATGAAGTTGGGATTTTTTCTTTTTTTTTTTTTTGCTTTCACTTTGGTGTTTTGATTTAGCTTCATTTCGCTGTCCATTGATACTCATGCATATCCACTTTTTTGTACAAAAGCCAAAAGAAGAGCTTGATGATCGTTCCAGTTTTCTTTAAATATGCTAACAGTTTTCTTTTTTATTTTAAAAAAAGTTTCACAGCAAGAAGAAAAAAAAATGCATGAGGTCTGGTTTTGTAAGACTAAAGGCAAGCAAAAACACTCAATTTTTAAAAATTATGTTAATGGGATGTGGCTTACTCCAGTGCTACCCCCACCCTCCTTTTTTTTTTTTTTTCTTTTGGCTAAAGGGTGCATAGTTAATGTTTAACTTTGGGCCACTTATAAAAAAAAAAATAAAGAAAGAAAACAGGGGCGGAAGGCGCTAACATCCAGTGATGGTTTGCATACAAGATCTTTGAGGCTTTGGTCATTTATGATCATTAAACGGGGTATGGTGGGGGGAAAAATGTCAGGTGGTCGTTTCTCCGCCCTGCCGAGGCTCCGCTCTCCGGCGTCGGCTATAACAACGATAAGCAAAAAAAAAAAAAAAAAAAAAAAAATACAATATGGCCTTTTTTTTCTCTTAAATTAACCCGTACAACGACGATAACAAATACAAAGCCAGTCCACACTCCTCGTCGCTCAGTAAAAATCACATTCAGCAGTCGCTATAGAAACCATTCTCTGGCATCAGACACGTGGAGCAGGGAAGGGGAGGATCCATAATAATAATAATAATAATAATAATATACAGTATTCATCACACGCACTGATAGTCATATACATACGCATCATCATTGAACGAATTTGAAAAGAGTAGAAAATCCCATAAAAAAAAGATGGGAGGCGAGTAGTTATTTACCACAAACCTGTCTTGATGATGATTTTCCTTACTATTATTATTATTCACATTTCTCTTTGTTATTTACATCATGTTAACAAAAAGCCTGTACCTGCCAACTCGGAGGAGGAGGAGCACGAAGAAAAGGGGAGGCCTTTCCGCTCAGCCGCCGATTGCATAACTTCTGGAATTTCAACATGCATCTTTTTTTTTTTTTCTTTTTTGCCTTTTCTTGTCCTTTTGCCTTTTCTTGTCGTTTGTAGTGTGGAGTGAAGAGAGGAAAAGGATTCCTCATCCCTGCAGAAAAAACAGCAGCCGGTGGACTGGACGCCAGACAAATATGAGAAACAGCTAAAACATTCTCCCACTTTGCGCGAGCTCACTCCCGCCCCCTCAAAATAAAAACAAAACAAAAAAAAAAATAAGAAATAAAAATCCAAATGGCGGTTCCGAGCGTGAATCCGTCCAAAACATTTATGACTTAGTTTTATCACGATACGGGAATTCAATTTTTTTCAATGCTAAACCCCCAAAAATAAATACAAATTTAAACACAATAATCAGTACTTGTTTTAAAAACATTTGAAGATGGAAAAAAATGGGTTGAGTTCATTCCTATTTTAAAATTGTCATCATTTGCAATTATAAAATGTACCAAAGCCTTAATACAACCTATGAATGCATTCACAGCATCACTTTTTCACATTTGCAATGTTACAGCCCGATTCCAAATTTTTTTCGCCCCAAAAGTAACACCCTATTATAACTTTTTTTTGTTCTTTACAATGAATTTTTTATTTCAAAAACAAAAAATAAATTGGCAAATGAACTCGTCCATATCCCTACACTTTTGTACCTTATTATAAAAGCTCCTGTGGCCAAGTGTTTGAGAACTAGCACTGGCGCCAAAAGTCTTAAAGAAATGCGCTATTTTTGTCCGTTCTTCTTATGATGATCGAATAAACTAACACAAAAGTGCGCTTCAGACACACCCACACGACAGCAAAAATTTTACATTCATTTTGGAGTAAGGCTGTTCCATTAAATGTAGAAAAAGTGAAGCGCTATGAATATTTTAAGGATGCAATATCGCTAAAAGCGTTATTTTTACTCATGTATTACGTGCAACAAATTAGCGCGAAAATGGCTTATAAATAAATTTGAGTTCTTTGCCCACCCCTGCACTCTATGGACAAAAAGTTTTGGGAAACAGTCCTTAATAGCGCAATGAAGGTCAGCTACCGTGATGAAAATCGACCATTCTTCCAGAAAAGTTTCGGGGAAACTTCTTTTTTCGGGCTGTAAAAGTGTGCTCGGAAGAGCGCGGTGTGAAAGAAGGCCGGGGCAAGCCGGATCGGGCCCTTTCAAGACAGAGTTCTTCCCACACGCAAATGTATCGAAACCTCGCACGAGTTTCTAAATCAGGCACGGCACTGCCCAATTCTTTTGTCCATGAACTCGCTCAAATTTGGAAAAAAAATACCAGCAAAGTGGAGAGATGGTCGTCAATGGAGGAAAAAAAAAAAAAAAAGTTCTGTAAAAGTCCTTAAAAGTTGTGTGAAAGAGCACGTTGCGGTATTCCTGGATTGATACTGCATCACTAAAATACACACGAAAACCAACAACAACAAAAAAAAAAAGATTAAAAAAAAAATATATCATAACCAAAGAAGAAACCAGCGAGCTGAGTTCACAGTGTGAAACGAGGTCTGAAAACCAGGCAGCGTGCGTGTCTGGTAAAGGAGAGGATGAGGTCATCGGAAGAAAATCAAAATAAAAAGAAAAAGTACTCTGAGGTAGGGCGTGGAATGACAGAGCTTCTCCTGATGGCGGCGTCCGTTTTAAGTGGGTACATTTGGATGATTTTCACATTTTATGCTTGGGGGAAACGACGACTTCCTCCTCCGCTGCATTATTTAACAGTACAGTATGACCTTGAAAACTGTTGCAAATGGAGCCCCGTTCACTCAATACATCTTGGGTACGAGGTAAAAATGGAGCTCAAACGTTGGTTCCGATTTCAGGAAAAAGTCAAAGAACCGCTGCTTCGAACACAGTATGACTCCAAACACCTGCTGCTATTATTGCCCCTTTCACACGTGGCTGGCGTCAGCGCCGCTTTGGAAAAACCGAGGCCAAGTAAAGTCGAGAGGGGGTCGGATGTCGGACAAATGTCGGTGCCCGTTTCTGGGAAAATGCAAGCGTCAACACAGCTAATGTAAAATTTGTTGAATTTCTGGGAAACATCGAAAACCTGGTGCCCGTTTTGCATCTAGAGCCACAGGGGGGTTGCCAGCTTGGTTAAATACTACGTGGCAGTAGTAAACTCAAAATAACAGCGGCCCATTGTGACTAATCAAGATTCATCCATGTTCACAGTACTTTTTTTTTTTTTTTTTGCCATGTTGAATAAGTTACCAGTAGGTCCATTAGATTCTCAGAAAACCAACAAGACCAAGCATTCATGATATGCACACTACACTCTTTAAGCTGTCCAATTGGGCAATTTCTTGAAATAAAAAATAGGAAAGCAGCATTCAACCAGTTTTACGAATTAGGTCGGCCAGCACCTGTTGAACATCCATTTCTCCTTGAAAGCCTGAGGAAAATGGGTCGTTCGGGACATTGTCCAGAAGAACAGTGTACTTTGATTAAAAGTTTGATTGGAGAAGGGAAAACTGATCAAGAGGTGCAAAAAATAACAGGCTGTTCAGCTAAAATGATCCCCAATGCCTCAAAATGGAGAGAAAAACATGGCAGAAAACAGAAGACCACCATCAAAATGGATGGCAAAAGGCTCAGCCAAAGATCACTGCCGGGATGATCAAGGACAGTTTGGAGTTACCTAAAAGTATGTGTCAGTGAGAAGACGTCTGTGCTAAGCTAATCTATTTACAAGACTCCCCCGCAAAGTTAAAAAAAAAAAAAAAAAAAACATGCACAGAAGAGGCAACGATTTGCCTAAAGAGAAATGTTGAGGCATTTTCTGGACTGATGAGAGTAAAACTGTTCTTTTTGGGTCCAAGGGCCGCAGACAGTTTGTGAGATGACCCCCAAACTCTGAATTTGAGCAACAGTACACAGTGAAGACAGTGAAGCATCACGATATGAGGACATTTCTCCTATGATGTTGGGCTTATTTATCGCCTACTAGGGATCAAGGATGGGTTTGCATGTTTCTAAATACTTGAAGAAGTCATGATGCCTTATACTGAAGAGGTCAGGCCCTAGAAATGGGTGTTTCAACAAGACAATGACCCCAAACACACGAGTAAACATGCAAAGTCTTGGTTCCAAACCAACAAAGTTAATGTCACGGAGCGGACAGACCAATCCCCAGACCCTAATCCAATCAAGAACCTGCGGGGCGGTTTCTGGAGCAAAACCGAGAAATGTAAATGAATTGTGGAATGTGGCCCAGGAATCTTGGGATTGGAATCACAGCTGAAAGGTGCCACAAAAGTTGGTTGACCTCATGCCACGTAGGTGTGAAGCAGTAATAAAAAAAAAAAAAAAAAAAAAAAAAGGTGGTCGTACAACCACACACATTTTAGTTTTGTGATTCAAAGGATTGCCAAATCCTGGAAATAAAAAAGTTTGGATAAAATAGTTATGAGTTTGTAAAGTCAACGGCAGACTGCAAATTCAGCAGCAACAAAGCATGTGAAAATCATGAATGCCGGGTCTTGTTGCTTTTCTGAGAATGTACTGCGCCTCCAGTTAACTTGTTTGACGTAGCAATAAAAAAAAAAATATATATATACTGAAAACATGGATCAATCTGGTTAATCCCATTGGACTGCTATTGTGAACACGACGGTACATTTAGAGTGCTTAAAATAGCTGTCAATATGGCGTCTGATTCAAGAAAAGGACAAAGAAGTGGTGCTTGTCGCGCCTTGTCTGCACCATGTGGAAGGAAACGTCCTCGTTCCATGGTGCCAATGCAACTTTGGAAAACAGATTTTAGTAACATACCAGTTGAATTTTAGTGCCAGATTCAGAGAGTCTTAATTTTGCGTCGAGTGACTGACGGTGGCCATCTTAGATCAACTCCAAGCACCATGCTACATCCAGAGTTTGTAAAACGGCACTCGATTGTCTGTGCCAGATGCAGGAAAACGTTTGTTTTGCCTTGCCTGCGCCGTGTGAAAAGGGCAACGTTCCACATGTTTTTGTTGCAAGTCCACCGCTAATGTCCATCTTCCTTCTGTACTGTACAACACAAGACGCCTGTATGGCAAAAAACACTGATAGGCCAAGTTAGCGTCGGATAGAAAAAGAGAAGAGAGAGAGAGAGAGAGAGAGAGAGAGAGAGAAGAAGGCCGAGCTGGCCTCGTATTCACAGCTGCTGAGGTGAGGGCTAATAAACACGCGACTGTTAAATAATCCCAACAGTTTCTCGTATTTTTTTTATACTTAATACAAAAATAATAATTAAAAAAAGTTCCCCCCCCAAAAAAAACTGTGAGCAGCATCCTGTCCGTCTGTCTCCCACTCATACATCTGTCACCGCGTCCTTTGTTAGCGCTGATTGAGATGACAGCGATGATGACGAGAGCGCAACAACGATGAAAAAAAAAAAAAACAACCGAATAATTGTGTGTGGAAGGAGAAGAAATAAAAGAAGCTCAAACTTCCACCAGGCACTGTGTAGCTGACAGAGAGAGAGCGTCGCAGAACCAGCTGATACAGAGCTTCCGTTGCCACATTCCCAGAAAAAAAATGCAAATCAAAAAGCCAAAACGGGGGCTGCCGCCCCTTTGAGGTACTCCTGTGTCCTGATTGGACAGCAACCAGGAAGCAGGTGTTTGGTAACGGTTGGTCAGGTGAGGGTGAGGGTGGTTGGGTGGGATGAGCAGCAAAGACAACACTGCCTTGAATAGGCTGAAGCAGGCAGACAGGTTGTCAGACAAGTCAGACAGGCAGCTCGCCGGCATCCTCCCACGCCGGCCCCTCCTCGGGGGCAGGGCGGCGCCATCCTCGGCCAGACGCCCTCCGCGTGTCCTGAAGTGAGGTGAGCCTGCCATGGGGTCCAAGAAGAGGCGTACGAGTGAAGAGGAAGCGGTGGTCTGTCGGGTGACGTTCACGGGTGGGGCGGGAAGGGGGGGCGCCGTCACTCGGTCAGCAGCTGCTGGAGGAGGCTCTTCTGCTGGGCCTGGCTGGTCTGGGCGCCCGGCGCAGGGCCGGGACCCTTCTGGCCGGCGGCCGCCACGGAGCCCTGACTCAGGTACGCGTCGCTGCCCACCAGGTTGACGGTACATTGGACGTCGGCGAACACTTGCACCTGCTGCACCTGCTGGACCTGCTGCACCTGCGTGTGGGAAAGCACGTCGACATACTTAAGTACACGACACGCGAGGCGGTAGTGCGCAGGAACACCCCAGATCGGGTAGAAACGTTTAAAAAAAAAAAAAAAAAAAAAAAGGTTTGCTCTGACCTGCTGCTCGTTACACAGCGGCCCCACGCCACTGCTGCTGTTCAAGCCGCCGCCGGGTTGCCCCAAGGAGGGCAAGGAGCCCACGCCGCCCGAGCCCCCGGCCATGGACACCGTGATGCTCATGTTGTTGTACACCCCCTGTTGGCCGTACGTCTGTCTCCCGCTGTGCTGCGATGATGGACTGAAGAGGCTGGCAAGCACATGAAAATGAATAAATCAGGATTTGATAGCAGTTTCCTTCTGCTTGTATGTTTTTGCAGGTGTCCGAAGGGCACAGTAGTTATAGTGCATAATTCCTGTCCGGATGAATGACTCACCTGTTGCTGGCCGGCTGCCAGCTCTTCATGTCCGGGGACTGGTAGCCGGGAGGTGGGCCTTGCTGGAGCAGAGGACTACTCTGGGACGTGGAGCTCTGTGGGGACAACAACGGACTGGAGGGGCTGATCTCGGGGGGGAAAGGCTGGTCCGGCTGCACTGCGGCTGCGTATGAGAAGTGAACGTGAGGAAAAGTTCTTCTACTGACCGCCGTGTTTTCAAGACACGAATATGAGGTGATATATGCTGCTTTTCACTTGCTGCTGTGGTGAGTTATTTGCCGGCGTGTTTATATTTATTTGTCGTACAGGGTTCGTACTCACCGGTGCCGCCAAACTGCGACATCAGACCTTGCTGGACTTGCAAGGAGGAGCCGCCACTGAAGGGCGGACCCTGCACGCCGCCCAGCAACGTGGTTTGGCTATTCAGTTTGCCATCCAGGGGGCTCCCCGGAAGAGGCGCCCCCGCCGGCACGGGGCCGCTGAAGTGACCGGGTGAGGTAGGAGGGTTTGCCGACGCCGGGCTGTAGCCAGCGGGAAAGTTGAACTGCGCTTGCTGCTGAGCTGCGGACGCGCTGTTGTTGGCACCTTTCGGGACCCTGGCGACAGCGGCGGTGGTGGCGGAAACGGCGCCTCCCGTGGGGGTGGCGGTGGCCATGTTCTGTCTCATCAGCATGACCTTCTGCTGGAAAAGCTGACGCTGACGGTGCTGGATGCTGTACAGCTCCCTCTGACGCTGAGCCAGCATCTGAGCGTTTAGCGGAGGCTGAGGACAGAGAGCAAACAATGTCTTTGAGGCAGTGATTCTCAACTCGGCCACAATGTGCCGTGAGTGGTCTTTGAGCGTGCTGTGGGAAAGTCTAAAATTTTATGTAATTGCTCCAAACATTATATTTTTTTCACAAGAAATAATTGATCGTTTTTCATTTATTTCTGCCACAAAACCATAGTGAAAGATAAATGCTATTTTATTTGATGGCAGGATGTACATACAGTGATTAACGTATCCACTTTTTGTGACATTTTTGGTTTGTTGGTGTGCTGTGAGTTTCAATCATAAAATATTTCTTTTGGCCCCATAAAGGTTGGAAATCACTGGTTTAAGGGCGCTTCCATCAAATTCAAGACCTCGCCTTCCCTCACCATGAAGTGCAGAAATGGTTCAAGTTCCATAAAATGAGTATGAAGCACGTCACGAAAATGAAATATAAAAATGCTCTCCATTGAAATTAATTGAAATGGCGATGTGCTCCAGCCTCCAACAAACCACAACAATAAATTTTGTCACGTTATTGATGAAATAGCACTGTGCTGTAAAATATGAATATTAAAACGTGAAAGAGAACAAAAACATACTGGTTTGCATGAATGAATCGTATTTTTCATTTTGTTTTTCATTTTGAAACCGCATCACAACGATCACTTCCACCCGAGCAGAGAGCGTATCTGAACCTTTCGCGATAAACCAGATTTTGCCTCACGACAAAAAAAGCAAAACAAAAAGAAAATAAATCGACCAGGCGACGACATAGAACTAGAAGAAACTTTGAGCGCTCATAAATTAAGATACCAGTGTAAAGAGAAAAAAAACCACTGCTGTAATTTAGTGAGATGCACAAAATGAAACAACGATGACTATTATCAATATTATGATATAGATAAATGCAGCTTTTAAGTCACACTTCAGGCACTCTTAGAAGGCAAATTGCTGAACAAGTGACTCACCTGTGAAGGAATTTGAAGTTGTGGCGCCCCCAAACGAATGGCCATGTTCACATGCTGGCCTCCTCCTCCTCCTCCTGCCGCGGAGAACGTATTCATTGCCAGTCGGTTCTGCAGCTTAAAGGAACAGAGACATAAACAACGATAATGGGAAGTATGCTTTCATGACGATGACTGCAGGACCTCAGGAAAGCAAGACGAGAGGACGTGAAAAAAGGAAGGCAAAGAGACAAAAAGCCAAGTGCCTAGCACTGACAAAAATGTATTCATGTGGCTTTTCTCTGACTCCTGCCTTCATTTCTTTCAATAGTGGAAGAGGCTTGGCACAAATGTGACGGTCGGACCAAATCCAGTTATCGACCCAGGATATTTGCACGTGTTGGTCACAACTTCACAAACGAGAATATACTTTTTTTTTTTTTTTAAACAACTGCCATACCTCTGCCATTACATTAGTTATCTAATGTAAATATAGGTGTCTTCGAAAAAATATGTAAATATGGTATATTGGAGGTGTATATAAATTTAATTTGTGAATTAAAAAAAATTCTAAATGAACGCTTTGAGGGCCACGTTGCAAGTGGGTCCCATTTTAGGCACAAAATGGGAAGAATTGAGTCTTTGCTGTCACCTGCTGAGGACCCTGAAGTCGCTGCTGCAGTTGTAGCCGCAGCTGGTTGGGCGGCAGCCTGAGCTGGGCGCCCACGCCTTGGGGCGGGCGGGACATCGCCGGCCGGAGGCCCGCCATAGTGGCGGGTGCCCCGCCGAGGAAGGTCCCCCGGGCAGCCCCGAAGCCCAGGGCCTGCTGCTGACCGACGGCGGACAGCTCCGGGGGAAACTGGGCGGGCGGCGTGAACTGCGAAGGGTAGGAAGGCAGCTTGGGATCCAAGGAGAGGGGGGCGGCAGTGACTTGCTGAGTTGGGAAGTTGTGGGGCATCGGGTCGTAGCAGCCACCCTGCGAGGGTGGGGGCGACAAGGAAAGCCCACGTGGAAGGAATCATGACAAGACTTTAGAATAGGTTCATTTCTGTACAGTACATCCAGGAAATATTCAGAGTACTTAATTAAATCGGCAAAATTGCATTTGAATGCATTGGGAATTACTCTACCTGCTATGTGGCTATAAATAATAATATTCTGCACACCCTAACTCTAGATGGTGGCCTTTATTTTACATCATGTCTGAGGCTCTGTTTGTATGTAGAATTTGGAGAAAAAGAATGAATTTAATCACCTTTGGGAAAAGGCTGTAAGTAAACCGCTATGAGTCACTCAGCAGATGGAATGTCAATCATAATACATTACTCACCTGCACCAGCTTATCAATACCCAAGGCTTTGTCCAGCTCCGCCAGTTCACTTTCGTCCGTGCCACTGAGGAAGGAGACCAGCTGCTCTAGCAGCGCCTTCTCGTCGTTCCGTGCTTCGGACGTGGTCGGCGCTACCAGGACGTCGTCCAGCGTGCAGGGCACACACTGCCTGCTCAAAAAAGGGCAACGGCTTTGTTTGACAAAGTATACATTTACGTCAGACGAGGATACATGCAGGTGACAGAACACGACTGATGACCGCTGACCTGAATTGAAATGAATGCCCTTCCAAAATAACCAAAATGACTCCAGCTGAAGCTATGAGTGAGGAGGATAATTCATGTGGATGTCATAAAGAGTCAAAACTGCCTGTGACAAAGTAGGCACTTCTAAAAGGGATACACTGGGAACCAAAATACATCACGTTTGTGGAAAGCATTTTCTCAGGTATGGCATAAAAAGTTTGTTTGGGTTGTCATTGAGCAATTCAGCCAAACAAAACACCTCGCATGTTAGCTACCTTGCGCTGGACAGCAGACTATCCATTTCACTGTCAAAAGAACATTAACCTGAGTAAAAAAAAAAAAAAAGTTAAACAACTATCCTTTCCATCAACGATCATTTCAACTCTGTCAGAATTTCCGTCACGTTTATTTTTGAATCAAACCAAGTGGGCAGTGCAGCGTTCCGTCTCCCTTCTCCCTTCAAAACACTTTTCTTAATCACTCTGTTTTGGTAAAATGACATTGACAGGGTTTGCTTACTCGTGGGGCCTTCAGGGCTGTTAACCGCGAGTACGTGTGGCGTCGTCGTGAAACGGTCTCCAAATTGCTACGGCTTCATTATTAAGTGTGTTCGTGTGAGTGTTTGTGTAATGCTCACTCTTGGGGCGAAGCGAGGGGCTGCTGTAATGGAGTTCCCAGGACATCAAAGGTCAACGAGTCAGACAGTGACAGAGGCTGGAACTGTGAGTCGGCCAAATCCAACTTGGTCGGCCCTGAACGGGTTAAGCAACACAGTTTAAATCAATTCACAGGGTGGGCCAAAAGTAGGTATATAATTTGTATCCTTTTGTATTGATTTTTTCTAATGCAAATATAGGACGGGAGGAAGGTCAGGAAAGTCGGCTAAAAAGATTTGCTTCAGCAAAGGAAGGATGTTGGCTGTATGAATAAGGGAATTAGAAACGGCTCCAGTGTTGACACGAAACCTTGAAGCGTTTTCTCAAAAGCAAACGTCAGGAAAATCCTCTAAACGACATCTGAACTTTATTTAGCGTTACATTAGCTCAGTTGTTTAATTTTATCTCCCCTCTTGAATTATTTTTTTTTATTTCAATTGACTTGTAAAAGTCATTGGTCATAATGGTGTGAACATTTTTTTTCAATGACTTATCTTGAGCTCATTTTTTTTTTTTTAATGCTACAAAATCCTTGGATTTGAACAAGGGGGTATGTTGCCTTTTTCATCCACTGCAATGTGGTAACCTGAACACGTTGTACAGTATCATGGGAGGGGCTGCAGCTGTCAACACTTGGGTGCAAATGAACGGCAGGATATTAATGTCGCGCCTCGTGGATGTGACAGAATACACGTCCGCCTTGCAGTGATCCCGTGCGCTGGCACCTCACAGTGTGCTTTGTGGAACGTCAGACTCGCTGTGTCCAATGTACGCCTCAAAAATCTCCAGACTTTTAAAGCTGGGAGAACATTTCACTCATTTCCCCCCAAAAATGAAAGCGTGACAGCATTTTGTTTTGTTTTGTTTTTTTTTGCATACCAGCGGTTGAACTGAACGGGTTGATGATTTCTGCCTCCGAGAAGGGGCTGCCGCTGTCTTTGTGGGCCTGAGCGAGGTCTACCTGTCCCTTTCCTTGGGCCTGGCACGGAGTCGGGGGACTGCAGAAATCGAACACCGAATGACTGCAGCCTGAAGCGGGGCCGCCATCATTGTTGCCTGGAAAAACACACACGACCTGCGTTCACAATGGTTCATTCATTCTTTACCAACTACGTGTGTACTTGTATGTAGTGCACTACATAGTTGGTAAAAAAATCTCTGAATGGTGATTAGTCATTAAATCTGTTCTGAATCATTCACTCATTCCTTCTACACGCAAGACCAATCCACCTCATTAATTTGATGATTACATTAGTGTGATAGTTGCATTGAGTATAAATCGACTAGTCACGCCTGGTGATTGTGGCGCAGGGATGACGTGCTCGAGAGGGGACTTTTATGCGAGTGGTCACTTGTAAACACATTCAGCAAACCTCTCTCATTAAGCGCCTTCAGAGTAGTGAATCTTGGGCCCTCGGCCTGCTGATTTATCATGACAAAAATGAGTTTACTGCCAAGGTATTGGATCTGGACTCATTATGAGCAGACACTCTCAATTAAGTGACTCGGGTGCACAACAATATGATCAGGACATCCCTAAGAAATAGTTTCAGAGTGACACTTGTGTGCGCCACTAATACCTTGTCAACATCAGGTGGCGGACCTTTCGTACAACGGATTGTGTGAAAAACATTTTGTTCTGAGGGATTTTCCAAATTTGATTTGGAAAAAAAAAAAAAAACACTTTTAATCTATGCTATGATATGTACTGCAGATCTTCATCTATTGCGGCTAAGACTGGAACCCCTGCGATAAACGGGTACACTGTAATGACGTTTAATACCCACACAATGAAAGCGTACCTCTGTTCGGAGTACCGGGCGGCTCCCTCTTCACACTGATGCCGCCAGGCTGCGGCTGGGTGGGCGACTGCAGCCGGAGCTGCGTGGATGGCGAGTGGAGCTGAGGCGACGGTGACTGCAAGCGGGGTTGGGACAGGGGGGACTGGAGCGGAGGCCCCGGGGACTGGAGCGGCGCCGGCGTCTGGGGAGCCGGAGAGTGAAGGTGGGGGCCTCCTCCGGGCGCTCCTGCGTCGTCATCGCCCTGCTTTGCCGCGCTTGGGCCTCTGAGGGCGCAAGGTGGCTGGGCGGGAGGCTCCATGTCGGCGCCGCCGCCAGAAATCTGAGGGGCATAAGATCAAGAAACAAAGCAAAGCAACAGGTGAGACCAGGGAAGTAAAGCAGGAAGTTGAACCTTTATCTGACAAAACGTTACCGTGGAGTCACGGCTATCTCGTCGGCTCTCTCGCCGGCTGTCTCGCCTTCTCTCGCCGACGGGGCTCAACTTGGGGCTAACGCAAGCCGGAGTGCCAGCCTTGACGGCGGGGCTCGTACCCACCGCCGCTCCGCAAGCCTCCCCGCTGCCTCGCTTCTCCACCTTCACCCGAACTGTCTGCAGGCTGAGAGCTGAGGGAGGAGGCAGGTCTCCCAGGTCCTGCAAACACAAATCAGCTTTCAATAAGTATTGTCGGTCGTCAGCCGCAGATTAGTGCTCAGCTCCAAGATAATTGATTTAACTGGAGCTAGGGAGCAAGACACCACATGAATAGCAAAAATGTGATAACAATGGATACACCCCTAAAATATTCATAACTCCCTCTTCTGAGCTACTTTCGCTAGATCGCATTTCATTGGGAGCGCACCCAGTTACAGTTTGGATATTTTTAAGCTACCAGTAGTCGTCCTTGTTCCTGACAAGTACAAGAGAATACAGTAAATGCCCGTGAGCAATGCTGGGGTAGGGCGCTGTATATCGCGGGGACGATAGAACAATATCTATTGCGCCATTTCTCTTCTATTATTCCTATCGTCATTTCAACCTCTCTGCCAGTTCTGATTACTTTACCAAGCTTTGTCTTACTCACAGCAAACCTGATTGCCAACATTGTAAGATAACTATTTTTAATCCAGGAAATGTACGAATAATTCAATAACAGCATCAGTGTTCTCACTGAGAAACACTCAGCTAGCATTGGCATCAGATATTGATACTCTTTAGTCTTACTTTGACATTTACTGTCCATTTGGGCGGAATTGAATATCAAGCATAAATATGACACTCAACAAACCAATGGTGATTGATATATGATGATCTCCCGTTCCTTTAAAATACAATGAGAATGTGTTCTAAGGAGTACTTCAAAAAAGGCGTTTAATATGTTCAAATGTGTTTTTGGCATGTGGAAGGGGAAAAAGTATAAAAACAAAGTGTTGTCATATGAGTTATTGATATCGGGATTTTCACCAATAGCAGGTAGGTTATTTACTACATGGGTACAACTAATGGGTCAAAAATTGCAAAAAAAAAAAAAAAAAAAAAAAAAAGGAAAACATTCAAATGTAATGTATCCTGCTTAAGGGTGGCTCGGATGGAAAATATTCACCTTCTCGTCTGTGTCGAGCAGAAAGCGCAGCAGCTGGTGGTCCTGCGGCTCTCTGGAAGTCGAGCGCTGCAGCGGCGTGCTCACCAGAGGACTGGACGGCGGCTCTTTCTTGATCTCCACGTCGCTTCTGTTGACCCTGTCCTCAGAGGCGGCGGCGTTGGCGGACGACGTAGTCGTGGAATCGCTGGTGTCCTGGAGCAGTCGGTGTAAGATCTTGTGCCGTTCCGTCAGCGTGCTGTGGGAGGCGGGACACTGAGGACCGGGAGAGGTTTTGGGATGAGGCAGCGAGGTGCAATGGACTTCGCTAACTTCAGTTCCTGTCCCATTGCTGTCCTGCGGCTGATTAAGTCTGAGATGAGCCAGCGGAGGAGCTTTGACAGAGTCCTCGAGCCCTCCCTCCGCTCCAGGCCGGGAAGAGGAGAAGCCAACGGGGGTCCCGCCTTGTCTGGCGAAGCATCCTTTTGACCCGGCCTGAGCGCTGTTGCTAGCGTCGCCGCCAGAGTGTTGTCTGTTCAGTACGCCGGCCGGCGAGTGGAGGCCCGGCGCCCTCGGGCTCCCCGCCGAGCCGGGACTGGCCCGCAAAACGACGGACGACATAAACGAGGTAGGGGTGGCCGTGGTGGGGCTGCTGAGAGGTGACGGGCTGTTGCCTTGCAGGGGCCGCGTCCGGCTGGGCGACGCGTAGGCGGCTGCCGTATTCAGTCGTTGGGGGGAGACGTTGCTGTTGCCGGGGTGGAGCCCCGTTGAGGCAGAGGGGGCTGAGGACGCTGAGGCGGCGGCGGGGCCTGAGGTTTGTTTCGAGTTGCTGCCAGAAGTGAGGACCGGCGAGCGTGAGGGCGCCTGGGCAAGGTTGCCCAGGGTTGGCTGAAGGCTGGGGTTAGTGTTTTCCTGAGAGCTACCAGTGTTGTGTTCCCTGGCGAAGAGAAATATCAAAATGCTAAACTTGACGATGCTTAAAATCAGCATGTGATATTGCTGTGATGTTCTGCTAGCAATACCTCGCCATAAAATTCATACATTGAAAGAGAAGCATACAAAAAAAAAACAAAAGTCCAACACTTACAGGTAGAAGGACAAAGCCAAACATGAATAGAATGTTTTTATTTCATGTCCTGCGCCAAGTACTAAAACATAATAAATGTGCATTATGCCAAGCATCTATACATCAGATCAGGACACGCTTGAGCGCCAGTACCTGTCAATAGTGTGAATGCCCATGATGAAGGGCTGAACGTCTGGGTTCGGCGGGCAGCAGAACTTGCAGCGGGTCTGAGCGCTGAGCGGCGTGCCGTCGCTCAAGGTAAAGCGGTACAGCGGGCTGATGGCGGTGCCGTGGCTCATCACTGGGCAGCCACCGACACAGACATAGCGAGTCAGCCGCAGGTTAACAAAATTTGAACAACAGGAATTGATCCAATTTAAGATTGGCTTTTAAAAGGATTTTAGAAATACGTATGAAAAACATGCATAATCCTGAGTACAATTCATCTCATTTCATGCAAAGGGTTAAATGTACTACTACTAAATGTAGATTCAAAAAGACCACAATCTTGTACAAAAGGCAGGTTTTTTTTTTTTATATGAAAAGTGGTACGAAGATAAAGCATCTTGCAAAATTTCTCGGCAATTTTGAGGCAACTTTCTGGGAATTAACCAGAGGTCGGTCAGAACAAAAAAAAAAAAAAAAAAAAAAAAAAAAACTTCAATGGAGCAAGTAGGTGGACTGACCCTCATGCAGCAGCTTTTTGGCGTGGGACGGCTCTTTGCCCTGCGGCTGGAAAAGGGCGGAGATGCACTTCCTGACCAAGTCCTCCCAGCCGGGTCGGCCAGTCGCCCGCAATGCGCTCGTCTCGATGGAGATGATCTTCCCTGAGAGGACCGATACACAAGCACGGTCGAATCGAGTATTTTCACCAATTCCACCCACCTCTGCTTTTTCGTCAATATTCACAAACAATCACCCAGCTCTAATTTTCAACTTTCCCATATGGGCTAAAAAGGGTTCAAATTCAGATGTCACCTGTGGGGTCCTGCCTGGTGATAAAAGACTCTGTGGTGACGGGCTGGGCTCGAGGCATCCGGCAAGCAACGCAGATCAGGCAACTCTGCAGGTCTAAAACACAAAGTGGATGAGATGTTACACTGAAAGATGAATCATAACGATATTACAAGCGCGTGGCGCTGGCGCACCATCGCCTTCCTCCTGCACGAGGGCACGGGTCTGCGACACGGTGAAGCACTGCATGATCTCGTACTGCTGCCGGGCCTCCTGGTTCTCGGAGTCGATTTCATCAGGCGGCCTTTTCAGCATGCGGCAGTTGAAGGCGTGGCTGGTCCTGCGGCCTGACTCCTGAGGCCATGGCACGCCGTTCACTGGACACGTGCGCACGGAATAAATGAAACCGTCAATGTTTTTCCTCCTGGACAATAAGGTCACGCCATGTACTCACCCGGACCGTCATGTAAATATAATATAGACGGTAAATATAACAAATAAGTACAAAACTATTAAATAATTACATCAGAGGTATATCTAGTTCATTAGGGTTTTAGGCATTCATTAAATAGGCAGATTTGAGGTGCAGACAAATATAAGAGGCTGAATTAAATGTTGAATTTAAAACATTAAATATGATCTAAATTAGATGTTTTAAATTAAATACATTCGTAACAGGATGGTACACTGAGGTAAACAACAGAAATGACGTAAGTATGGTACATCGGGTGTGTAGAACATTCCAAATTGATATAAATACATAAACACTGACCTAAACTTTTGGGCAGCAGATTGCGAACAAACTCGTTGTGGTCGCCGACGTGCAGGATGCTGTAGACGCTGGACATCATGAGCTCGTCCTGAGGGTACCCCAGGTAGCTCGTCACATTCTGAGAGACAAACACGATGCGTCCCTCGCGGTTCACCACGAAGAAAAAGCCATCCAGAGCCTGGATGCGAGCGGCAAGTTGCTTTTTTTAATTTTTCCAAGTTGTGATGCAGACAACCGCAGCTCAAAAGGTTTTATGGTCTCTATCGCTGCTGGGTCTGGAATGCATACCCTGCAATAAACGGTGGAGAAGGGATACGCTCACCTCTAGCAGCATGGGTCCCAGGGCTTCTTTCTCCAGCAGGCCCTGGCTGCTGGAGGAGATGTCGCTCTTCTGCACCGCATCGTCTGGAGACCGAAGAGCTGCTTTCTCTGCGGAAGTGTAACAAACCCGTCAGGAGGCAGCAGGCACTGCAGAATATGAGGTTCTCATACGGGACCCGGCCGCCGGTCTCGTACCCAGCTCGCGCCGTTTCATCTGCTGGATTTGGTCCACGGTACTCTTGAGGATGTGGCACTTGTCGGGCTTGATGCTGAGGCTGGCGATGTCGCCCATGTTGGAGGACAGCAGCTCCGCCAGCTCGCCAATGTAGCGAGACTCCAGCTCGCGCCGTCGCTTCTCCAGACTGCCGAAAAAATATGGATTTACTTTTGGTCGCTTCTAAGGTCGCTTTAACAACACCTGTAAAAGTCTGGATTTTTTTTTTCCAGCTTCCCCCCCCCATCGCCACTGTACTGTACAAAGTACAACCAATAGAAAATGGGGGACGCTTGACTGATTTTTCACCCTTTTTTGGAAGTATCATATACAAAGGGAATAGTAAAGAGACGGCACACCACAAAAAACAAAAACAAAAAAAATAGCTCTATATCCCTACACAGGGTTTTTTTCTGGCTCACATTGAAGCAGGGTTGGTATCATTCTGAACACTCACACATGCATATCACCTCGTCACTCTAGTGAAATTGTTTCATCTCCAAAATCACTACTTCCTTGACTTACCAAACATTCTTCAGGTTAGTTCTATACCTGCTTTAATACACGCTGCCCAACCCCCACCCCTCCAAAAAAAAAAACAACAAAAAAAAAAACATGTAATTGCCAATTTATTACAGTGTCATTGATTTGGGGGAGAAAAAAAAATCTGCACTCATCCCGACCAGACTAAAATGTTAACATTAGACATTCAATCTTGAGGGGACATAAAGCCACACAGCTCCAGGAGAGTGAGGTAAGAGGGAAAGTTTTACAACAATTCTCGGGGAGTTTTGTGTTTTAAGAGATTTAACAGATTTGGTCTCAACTATTTTCAACACTTTAAAATTGCTATAATGCATAAAAATAAGACGACATGGGGACATGCTTTGATGGAAAAAAAAAAAAAAATTGACCATTCTTGAACATAGAGGTTTTCTGCCTGACAATAATGTGTAGTTTTTGTGATTAAAAAAAATATGAGACCAAGACAAAAAAAATAATAATAATAATCAAAATACTCCCACTCCCCTTAAGGTAACCTATAACTTGTACGAGTGATATGAAAAAAAAATAGAATTTAAATATATTTTCAAGAGGGAAAGTAAACACCCTTATAACGGGGGACATAGCTGTGTAGGGAATAAACCATTGTATTCAAACTCATTTTATCTGGGAGTCACCTTTTAAAAAGTGCCTCTAATTAAGCCCAAATAACGTTCAGATGATCTATAGAAGGCGTTTCCTGGCATTTTTTGGCTTTTTACCAGAAACATAAAAGTTGAAGTTTGTCCCAACACTGACTGCTACAGATAGGTAAGTAAGTTTGTCTTCTTGTTTGTGTGTTCCCGTACGTATAAAAGCACTTATTGAGCCCTTTAACTCTCTGAGTAACAGCAAGTACATTATGTGGTACACGTGGAAAAACAAAATGTGTGTGTTTGCTGCGTGCGTGCATGTCTACGAGTACGATCGTAAAAAGTAGGTCAGTCCATTGGCCGGCCAAAACACAGGCCCGGTGGCCCAGAGAGGGAGGGAGGAAGCGGGTGCGTTCGCAGAAGGAGGGGGAGAAGGGGTGAGGAGGAGGACGCAGTGTGAACGCGCAGGTCACTGGTTGCTTTCGGAAATACGAGCCGGGATGTTACATCAGCTTACATCAGCTATTGGGCCTTAAAAGGCTCACAAGAGCGGCTCGGCTCACTCTGGGAGCTGCGCGTCCGCGTGTGAGCGTCCTCGCTTCCACCTCGACCCCTTCGGCTAAACTTTAGCTAACCCGTGATCTGACGACCCATCTGCACACACCTTCCCCGGGCCTCCGTAACCAACACGTGTTGTTCAACATGGAAGATGTTAAATGTGGTACATTTATACGTTTTGGTACGCAGCAGTAAATAAGATGTAAGTAAGCCACTTCGAGGTACAGTACACATACATCAAAATGATATATGCTACATAAGCGTAACATTAAATACGATCTTAATCTTAAGTGTATAGACATATTTGTAAATATTAGCCCATAATTCAAATACAAATTGAAATTTTTAATTTGTGGTGTATAGAGCAGTACTTACCTTACATTAAATACATACATTAGAGGTGGATATATAGTAAATAAACAAACATGTTACTAGAGCTACGTTTTTTTCCATTCAGAATTCTAGCCCTTAGCCCACTGACCCATCAAGTAATGCATAAACATTGGTTTTGCAGTATTAACCAACACTACCAAGACAAAATATGTACGTGACAGTTTGCTTGTTTCATGTTTTTACCTTTGCGCTGACGTGTCGCACGGCGAGCCCTTCCTCTTGCGCGACTCGGCCGTGTCAGGGTCCAGGGGACTTTCCCCGACGGCGCTCATTTTCAGCTTCGACTAACCTGCAAAGAAAGCCCACAAGGAAAAATGATCAGACACAAGAATGACAAACTAAAGTTTGCTTTTAGAAAGAAGTTAAATATCAAAATGGGCAGCTCACTAGGAGCAATGAACAACAACGACAACCTGTGACGAAGCAGTAAATTTAGCGACGTCCGTAAACACATAATCGACCGTTATTTTGGGGACGAGACAAGAAACAAAACATAACAGAATAATACAGTGCAGGGAATCCCCGTTTATCATGAGTGATATGTTCCAGACCAATCCCACCAAAATGTTATTTGGTCTAACAAACACTCACTACCTTAAGGCTAACATATACTTCAAAACTGGAATGGAAATTAGCATCAATATCAGAATAATTATAAAACTTCGACCAACTGCTACTTAACAGACACATGGAGCAGCAACGCACGCAAACTGAAGACAGCAAAACTCACAGGTATTCATTCCCCTTGCTGAGGGGGGAATGATTATTACTTGGGGACTTATTTTGCTTTTTTCTTCCTTTTAATGGCGCTGCGTCTCTTCCAGTCTATCTCAGTACTTCCCAGCATGTTGCAGCACAACGTGATACTGCACGGAAGGTACAAAACTGTAATTTCAGACTTACCTGTACTGACCTATATTGTGAAACCCCCCCAGGTAAAAAAAACAATTGCTTAAAAAAATCCACAATATAGCCAGGGTGTGAACAATGAACCAGGATATAGTCGGGGGTTACTGGTTTTGTTTACACGTCCTATCACGTAATGAGGAATTATCCTCTAATTTGTGAACAGCGCCAACAGTCTTGGCAAAACATAATTGTAAACACACAATGATGAACACAACCAATAAATGAAAACAGTTGAAACAATGATGATGAACACAGAATGTACATCAGCGAAGCATATACATTGAAATGTGTTGACCTCGATTCCAGCTCAATGTTAAGGTAGGCGGGGGTCTTTTCGACTGTGCAGTGTTAATGCACAGCGGGTGTTATCTTTTTTTAGTCACTGCGTGTCAGAGGGGTGATATGAGGTCAAATGCAAACAAGGCTCGTCAGGACGGATTAGCGTCGCCCGACGCTGCGACAATGGCTGCTTTGCCCCCCCCCCCCCCCTCCCCTCACGTCATGCTCACCACCGTCCCCCGTCGCGAGTGCGCTGGTGGATTTCAACCCTTTGCCATGTGTGTGTGTGTGTGTGTGTGTCCACACTCTTAAAACGAGTACTTTTCCAAAAGGGTCAAAACTCAGATTTTGTCACGACCACACTATTCAAATTACTATCATTGGTCCCATATAGCAGAGATGATATGCCTGCAAATTATCGGTGTACATTCCAATCGTATGTATTGCTGTGTTTAAAAATAGCAGTTATATCAAGGCTTTAATAACTGAAAATTCTGTTAATTCCCTACAGCAATTAAGTGTTATATGCCAGCAGCGGACTGCCAGACATTTGGTGGATTAAATTAAAGGGTTTGGTTAATCGTTATTGTGTTTAATACTCTGGTTGTATGTTTTGTTTTTATGTGTTACTCCTCCATGTTAAAATAGCAATTGTTGGGTTTATTATAATTGTAACATTGAAGCTAATTTCTTTTAGCCACGCTATACCTGGTTTAGACAAAAATGTTATTGAACGATTGGTGTTGAAATGTACGTTTACATGGATTTTGTTTTATATGTCAGTTTTACAATAAACTTCA
This sequence comes from Syngnathoides biaculeatus, assembly GCF_019802595.1. Lineage (NCBI taxonomy): Eukaryota > Metazoa > Chordata > Actinopteri > Syngnathiformes > Syngnathidae > Syngnathoides > Syngnathoides biaculeatus. Next base: position 7,579,917 of record NC_084662.1, on the reverse strand, counting down.
ACCGAGAGTGAAAGACAACTTTAAGCAAACTTTAAGCTCTGCTTTTATTCGGAAAACTGAGCGAGCGAGAAAGAACAGGCACGGCGGATTAGTGTAAAAAGTGTTTTAATGACTTTGTGCTTCAAGTTTGTAAAAAAATAAATAAATAAAACTAACAAAATGATTTTCATATGGTTGTTCAAATGTATAGCCCAGATTTTACATCCCTCCCAGGTGGCTCTGGATACATGCAATAAACAGGTGTTCAGCGTATTCCCATACTCGCATTGACAAAAAAAAAAAAAAACATTTCACTATTCACTGTGACTTCAAACCGCCTTTACATTTTCATTCCAGTACGTCCGACGGCATGTTCAGACAGTTGCCATGTTGAGATGCCGGGTGACACTTATCCCATCGGGTCTTTTGATGGGAAACCGGCAGAGTGGTCAACAGCACGACACACACAAACGCACACAGTGGGCGAGCGGGTAAACAACGTCGTCTTCCGTTTTACTATTAATTTGCTTGAACAATTTGCATAATTGTACCAGCATTACTTCAACCTTTTATTGCTAAGTGATTCTCCATACCGTTTTTTTGTCTCCAAAGTATTTTTTTGTCAAAATTTCAATCTATTTTTACAAGCGTGGCTCCATTCCTTGTGTTTTTGGCAAACTTGGTAAATAAAGAGGTTTCTGATTCTGAGCAGCATGATGAAGGAATGAAGAAGAAAAAAAAAAAAAACAACAACGCAAGTAGCACGGGTTCTGCACCTGACGACCTTCCCACAAAGCTACCGACGAGGGGGTCCAGAGGATTGCGATCGGTAATTGAGCCGGCAAACAGGAAGGAGTCCAAGCTCAGAGGCCTCCAACTGGGTTTGTAACAAGCGCCTGACAATTCCGGTCAGATCCGTTTCCTTTTTACCCTTCCCCCCCTCAAGTCTCACCACCGCTTTGTTAGTGATACCGATCCCTCCATCCGCAAACACACACAAAAATGTATGGTCAGCGGGACAAGCAAGGAAGAGACCACCTGGTAACCGGAGCGGGTAGTTGACATTGGCAGGAGGAAGGAAGGAACGCGCACACACGCTTAAACACTTAAACATTCCCCTTATTAATCTTCTCAATGTACAATTCAAACTTTCAATAGGTTCCACTTCATGATTTAAGCTCCTTTGGGGCCCTGCGTGACGTCGGGAGCTGGGCTGGGAATGCGAGGCGGAGGCTGGGATGCCTGCCTGGTTTCTATAGAGCTGACTGACGTGCTTATTTACTAACTAGATGGTAAAATGCAAACGCACTCATGTAGGCCTTGTGCGATAGGGCCTTAAAAAACAAAACACAATTCCTATGAAGTTAGGACGTGCTGTAAAATGTAAATAAAAACAGAAATAAATGATTTCCAAAACCTTTTCAACCGGTTATTATTTTTTGCCAACATTTTAAATGTGATGGCTGCAAGATATCACAAAAACTGGGAAAGTTGAGGAATAGTGGGGAAAAAAAACAGTTTGGAACATTCCACAGGTAAACGGGTCTACTGAAAACAGGAGAGTGTCATAATTGTATATTACACAGAGCAGCTCCAAAAGACTCAAATGTTCACAAGCAAAGTTGGGGCGACTTTCACCACTTTGTCAACAACTACGTGAGCAAATAGTCCAAGGGGTTAAGAATAATGTTTCTCAACGTACAATTCCAAGGAATTTAAGGATTTCATTGTTTAAAGTCCATAATATCATCAAAAGATTCTGACAATCTGGAGAAATCTCTGCACGCAAACGGCAAGGCCGAAAATCGACATTGAATGCCCGTGACCTTCGATGCATCAGGCGGCAGAACATTAAAAAGGGGCATTACCGTATGAGGGATATTACTATGTAGGGTCAAGAACAGTTCAGAAAACCATCGCCAGTTAATACAGATCGTCATTACGTCTAAAAATATAAGTTAAAACTCTACCATGCAGAGTGAAAGCCAAATATCAACAAATGCCAGAAAAGGTGCTGGCTTCTCTGGGCCCGAGCTTATTTAAGATCCACTGAAGCAAAGTAGAAAAGTGTACTGTGATCTGACATTCTAAACTTCACTCTCTACATTTGAAATTATCACGGACTTTGTGTCCTCTGGGGCCAAGGAGGAAAGCGATCCGGATTGTTGCCAGCCCAAAGAACAACAGCTGGTATCTGTGATGGTATGGTGGTTCTGTTAGCGCACATGGCACAGGTAACTAAAACTGTAAAGGCATCATTGATCCTGAATGGAACATACGGGTTAATGGGTTAACAGTTTAATACATGCTGCCATCCAAGCGATCTCTTTTCAGGAATGTCCTTGCTTATTTCAGCAAGAATGCCAATGTATTTTTTTTTCTTTTTTAACGGGGCCGGAACAATGGCATTTTCTTTCATTTCCAATGGGGAGAGATGTTTTGACATATGGGGTGTTTTAAATTACGTGCGTGGCATTGAAACAAATTCAACTCGAATCTCAAGGCTTCACTGTGGTTAGGTAAAAAAAAAAAAAAAAAGGACGTGAAATTGTTTAAAATGATCTGATTGATAAATGTTTATAAGGCTTTGTTAGCAAGAACAGGTCAGTTGGGGAAAGGCTAAAAACGCCAAACCTTTTAATCAGTTACAAAATAAAAAAAAAATAAAAAAACAAAACCTGACAAGTTGTCCTAGTGCTGAAAAGACAGTACAGCTTTATTTTTTATGGTGAGGTATTGTGGCACTCTTCTAGGAACTGTAGCCTGAGTGTTAAAAGCATGCATTGCAAATCAGAGAGCAATGCTGGGGGTGGGGAGGGAATTGGCCCAACCCGTGAGAAGCTGCTCGTTCACTGTTGCTAAGGCCCACCCTCTCGGATGTAGGACATATGGAATGTATACACGGCCTCCGCCAAACGGAGCTGCACCGCACACCTCGGCTCCCTGCTCCCAGCTTCCACGACCAGTTAACTGACACGAATACTTCCGACTGGCGAGCGTATCACGCACGAGGTTGTGGTTAGGGTCAGTGCACTCATGTTTTAATCAATGAGGAAACAAATTTTGTCGCAACTGATAAACGACCACACGCACACGCACAAACACACTCACACACACACAACTGAGCGCTGCACAACTCACTGCATCGCCAAGCTCACTGATTTTATTTTTTCATTTTCGTGTCCAAATGCATAATTCACACAAGACAAATTATTCACAGGGGACATGTCAAGGTTTCCCTTCCTGGAAGCTTTCTTTCGATTCTTGGGAAAGAGACAACAAAGCCTCCATAAATGTCTATATGATTGTGAAATTCTAGGAATCTTCCAAGATGTAAACTTTTCACGGAAACTAACGGGACCGTATGGACGGCTTCTGGGTGCGGACCAGGATCGCAGTCCGCCAATGTACGACCTCCGCTTTGTAATTTCCCTGCTGAGGATGAAGTACAGGGACATCTCCCTCATTGCTACCTTGTCATTAGCTGGCTTCAGCTGTCGTTCCACGGCAAAAAAATGAAATGAGGTTTGCTAGCATTAGCTCTACAATAAAGGGCAAGCGTAAAACTAATGTTTATGACTGCCTGAGCTCTACATCGAGGGAAATCGGGAAAACTGAATAACATATATTGTGAATGTTCATATCAACCTTGTGATACAATAATGCTACATTGTTAAGATCTATTCACTGCCAAGCATTTTCAAATCAGTCCCTAAATTTGCCAGTTGTTTTACAACATTTTGACTGACCTTTCAACAGAATATTGTTTTCTGTAAGATCTCAAGCACCGAACTGACCAAAAGATAGAGGAGACTCGCTTTTACCAGTTCTTTAGTAATCAGCAGTAGAACACAATAAAAGAAACCACAACAGACTGTGATGCTAATATGTTTTGCCTTTGTGAAATACTCAAGTAAAAATTAACAAAAAAAAAAAACAAGACTGACAATTTGGATGCTTTTGATGGTAAAAAATAGTATTTTTTTCCAGTTATGCTGACTCACCAGAAGCCTCAAGAAGAACAACTGGCTTTTTTATATGTCGTTCATCATTCACGCCATGAACTGTCATCTTTTTTATACAATTGCAAAACACACACTGTCTATTAACTACCACAACACTATCTGTTTATAACAATGGTTTACTGTACATTCTGAATGTCAGATGCTTAAACATTTCTAACTTCAATTTGCCATTAATCCATAATTATTCAAATCAATCATTACACTTGAAAACCCCATCAGTAAGGATTTCTTCAAAATTGCCGCTAATGGCTTAAGCGAGCTACAAGGGAGGGTTGAGCGCACACTACGAACAACCTTGGATTTGTACAGCCAGCCCTTTGTTGTGTAGAAGGAACACGTGACTACCATCCATGCGAAACGTCATGTTTACACATCGAGAACAATGCGGAGCCTTGAGGGGGGAAAATGCATCGAATTTGCTGCATAAAAGCGTTAACGCTCAGATAAAAGTGAAGGAGCATATGACCAAACAACTCAATTATTATACGAGTAGTATGACACGCATTTCAAATGTTACACGACTTCCTCTTCCGCTGCCTCTACCTCACTTGTGAACACGCTAATCTTGCAGACTGATAACTCGACGTGAATATTCATCACCGGCGTGTGTCATTAGTGGAACTTTGCACAGTATCCTCAACTGAACCCTTCAGATGCGGCGGAGGGAGGTCCAAGAGATGAGACGGACGCAGGGACGTCTAATCCTCAAAGGCTCGGAAATCTAATTGGCAGCCGATTATGCACATTACTTCACCTTCAGCCAACTATACATTTTGTTTATTCAGACGCGGAACCCGTCACGACTGATGGCACGCATTAACTGTCCGTCATTGTTCACAAATTGCGTTACTTTTTATAGCCATTTTTCCCCATTGCGGAACACCATATCCACTCTGGTTAACCGCATGTGAATCTGTGTGCCATCGCTGCATAATATAATACCACTTTTTGGATTATTTCATTTGCCGTCACTCTGTAATATACAATGCTGCGTTATTGCAACATTTCTGAAGTATTTAATGACTTTGTTTGCCGTGACTTCATTGAACCACATTCCGTGACATTTATAATCATTTCATTTTCCATCACTTTATAATGCAACACAGCACCACTACAACTTTCCTGACATTTTGTGCTGTTTTAATATCACTTCATAATGCAAATGGATGAAACTTCCCCTTCACCAAACACTGCATTCCTGCAACTTTTCTTTTACTTTGCCACCTACAGCACACTGCACTTTTCTGAATAATCTGAATTTTTCACACGACGTCCCTTCACGACGCAAACACTGCACTACCGCAACTTTACTGAATTTGATTTTTTTCATTTGCACGCACTTTAGGTATTTTATTGCAACTTTCCCGACTTCTTTACGATCACTTGGTCGGAAGCTTAAGGTACCTACGTGGTCTAGGTCTCCAGGGGCTGAGTCATGCAGCGGCCGGACATTTCCAGGGCAAGAAGGCGACTGGTCAGTGGTGGCGCGGGGTGAGGGGGTGGTCTTCGAGTAGACGGGAGGCGAGAGGGTCACAGTCGCGGTGCGGTCCCTCCGTCACTTAGCAACATCGCGGTGCAGCGGGGAATATGGCACCTGAGGTAGAAGTGGAAAAAGATCACCATTGTATAGTTTACAAAATCAGCAATTATCAAAGTATGAACCCAAATTTGTTTCATTAATATGCACGGATCTCATTTAATGTGCCTCCCATGTCTCAGATGCACAAAACTTGAGAAAGCATCAAGTACGAGCCATCTGCATCTCCTGGCGCATGTTTGTTTTTGTTCTTTGTTTTTTTTCTCTTTGTTCTCCGGCGTATTTCTGGAAATCTAGTTTATGATTTTTTTTTTTTTTTTTTTTTTTCCCAAGATAAAACTCAAGAGTGCAACTAACTTAGTTGCATATGTGCGTGGCCAAATTTCTAAATGGGGTGGCGGGGACAGAGCCTCCATACAGGGGCCCGCTGATTTACATTAGGGGAAAAAAAAAAAATAACATTTCCGTGACTTGAGAACCGACAAGAGGGTCTCGAAGCCAATCCAAGACAATTCAAAACCTCAAAGTGACACAATCAATTATACACACAACCATCCCGCCTAATTCATTCTGCTGGGAACAAAAAAAAAAAAAAAAAAACACACAGTGGGAGATCTTGTTTCCTGTCAGCTAGCAATTATGGGACCCTTTGTTAAACAATGCAAATGCACACATGGTCACGTTATGTACAGTATCGCATTATTATTGTAAAGAGATGTCGCTATTGCACGCTGACAAAGCAGCATTTAAAGAAACGCTGCAGACTTCAAAAAGTCGCACTCATTTGAATCAAAACAGGTTGTTTTGAACTACCTCATGTTGCCACTTGGCACTTTTTCTTAACCAACTGGAAACTTCATTGGCAGTATGTTCCCTGTTAAGCCACAAATGACTGTGCCAGATTTTAATATTTGGAAATGTGCAATTTTCGGGAACATAGGCTGAGTCGGTTTTATATATATATATATATATATATATATATATATATAATTTTTTTTTTTTACCTAAGATATTCACCTACTGTTCTGCATTAAAATATTCATTATTCTGATCATTTGAATTAAGTGAATTGTTCTTAAAAAGCATGTACTGTGATTATTATTTGCTATTATTATAACAGTGCCATAAAAAAATGAAAAAATGTTTGTGATAGCTTTTGCAAAAATATATACTAACAAAATGTGCTATCATTACAGACCTAAATACATATAGAGTACTGAGAGAGAACAAGAGCAGCAGATATAAAAATATTACACAAACAGTATAATAACACAGTAATATCTGTAATAAAAACCTGCCATACAGTATAGCGGGACTGCAAAGCAAGAGCTGTGATATGGCGGAGGAATATTGCATCTGTATGCCTTGATAAGCTGCAGGGACTCCTTGTTTACGTGAAACGTCCGCAACGGCACTCACAAGTCTAAAATGAGCTATGATAGATATGGATTAAATAATAGCATAATGAAATACAAAAACAATAACTTCATGTACAAATTTTCCAATTTCTAAGAATCGAAAAAATTAATTACAATTGCATTGATACCATTTCAAAATGAGCATGAATTACGATTTCTTATTCCAATAATCTATTTTACGCAATCCATGCATGACCTGGCCCATTTGCCTTATTTTTCTCTTTATTAATTTATTTCAGGAAAGAGCTACTTGATGTAATGTTGTAAAATGAAAAATATTGATAAACAAATGTACGTGTAACATTTTACTAAATTTGTCAATTAAAACCCAACTGTAAATAACAATGAAGGTTCAATACATTTTTCATGAACTATTATACATACTTCACGTGGACAATTTAACTTTTTCGCACAAGAACTTTCTGCCCGTTTCAAATTCAAATGGCATAAAAGGCCTATCGCTGCAGACTCGAGTTTGTGGCAATCATGTTCACTTGCGACGGCATTTCCTCAACTGGGATCAGCGCATTTACGGTTCTTTACCAACCTAATTGCAGCACACCAGGCCTGGAAATAGAGCAGCGTGCGTGCTTTCCCGCACTTAATGGAACACGTGTGACACGTTCTTTAATACTTCATTGAAATCTAAAATAATTCATTTAAAAACAAAAATCAACAATTATATACAGTATATATATATACACACACACACACATAATGAATACATATTTGTCCTTAAATCTTCCACAGTAATAACATTAAAACATTGCCGTCCATGTAACTATACTTTCTATTGACGTCACTGACTTTTTGTTTTTGGCGAAGGATCCTCGCTCCTTTGTTTTAACGGGTTTACTGTTTTTCAATGAAGACCGTACTAAAGATGTTTTTCCAGTTCCTAGTTCAGTTCAGAACCGGTATTCATACAGTTGCCTTCGTTGCCACCTTATAATTCCTCCGCTGTGAGACTCCGTCAGAGGGAGAAGGCCACTGAGCTCACATTGTCACAAGTTGGATCAGCAGGTTGCGACGTTGCGATACAGAAGGGCGCACAAGCGGATGTCACAGGACGGTTTCACGGATGAAATAATAATTGTGGTTTTTGTTTCAGCTCCTTGGTAGAGAACAGCAACTTGCGCAAACCTGTACCAAATGCTCGCATGCATTCACATGTTTAGGGGTCAAATTAGGTTCATCTGGTGAATTTACAGTGTTCCATCACTATATTGCTGATGTTTTTCCATCAATCATTTCCATATAAAGATCGATTTGCATGCCTTTCAGCTTTGTACATCATGCCACATGCAATACGCGCAAACAAACATGCTGTTAAAGCCCTTTGTCTGATGGTTTATGATTACAACTAATTTCACTTTTTGCATTGTTTGAGTTAAGCTACCGTATGATATGGTTTTGTTCCGCATTTTGGTGTTCAAAATGTACAATGTTTAATTCCAGCGTAAACCTCAACAAATAGTTTGAAGCGAGCGCTTTTTGCCTTTTATCACTGTGGCAAAAATGCATTATAGATTCATCCTGAAATGAAATCAGAAACCAAAATATCCCTTCAGCTTTAGAAGTAGAGCATCAAGAAAGAGCTTAGAGAGCCAGCGAGTGAGTGAGTGCATTGTGCAAGACGGGCTCCTCAGTTCTGTATTTTGATCGTGGCTTCGGAGTGCATTTCAACTATCGGAGCGCTCCTCGAACACCTCATCTCGTGGACCGTCCTTGAGCATATACATGGAGGCCTTGGAGGCAAACAACGTGCAGCGGCATTGTCTCACTAGCCCGATCAATTTCTTCCTGCAGGCTCGCTGCCTTCACCTTTCTTTCGGTCCTCCTTGCTGGCACGCCGCCACTCTCGGCCTGACAATGACGGCCGTCACTGACGGAAGCGGGAAAATAAAGTCGCAGGGCTGCGGCACTCCGTTCTTCTTCTTTACGGCTTGCTGCTTTTGTATGCGTGCGTGTGTGTTGAGGGGGGTTGCTGCCTCACACCAAATCCAAAACAGAGAGGGCACAACACAACAATAATGACAACACCACAACACCCGCAGCCAGGGATACAAGAGAGGACGAGTCACTGGTGTGAACAACGCGAGCTGGGCCCTCCGACGTTATGAAAGCGCTCGATTGTGTTACTGCAGCTCACCGGCCTTGAAAGCGCAGCACAAATATAGACATCAAGCCTACTTCCAAGGAGGCAAAAAATAACAAACAGATGACATTTATAAAGGCGCAATGACCTTTTGTGGCTCATCTGCAAAACAAACAAATCCAAAAGGATTCACGCACCAGCGGAATCTAGTGCAGGAATGGCGGGGTGGGGGTGGGGGTGGGCACGCGTGTTTCTGCAGCATATAAATAATATGCAGGTTCACGCCGGGACGCCATTGTTTATCACGTGGTTGGTACAGCTTAGGCTCGACGCATATCACGACCATATTTAAATAAGTGCACGACTGTTCATTCATACCGCATGCAATTCTGGATGCCTAGAAAACATCCTTTTATACTGCTGATATATATTATCTTTTTTTCCTCCCAAATAATTCCTATCTGCACTGTAAAAACCGTACGCTTTAGCTATTAATGTCATAGCCTCGACACTACTGCTGACATAGTTACACATCTCATTCATTCCTTTACTGTATATGCTCTGTAATTCCTACTTCTGCTTGCTGAAGGTGTGAAGACAAAGTTGAGCATGACCTTAACTTGCTGTACAAGTTGTATTCAAATCTTTCTATACAAGAACTACTATAAAAATGAGACAGAATAGTAAAAATAGCTTTTTTTTTTTTTCAACATTTGTATATGATTCTATTATGTATAATTTTGGTCTCTTGACAGCCAAGAAACCCAATGCCGATTTATTCAGACTTCATTTCATACCTTATACACTGTACATGGAATGTAATTACCACTCATCGCGTCAGGTTAGATGCAATCGGCAATCTGCATTTCTTTGCCTTCTACTACAACGGCAGATTAACAAAATAATCTCATTTTCCTACACGACTCTCACAATTATTTGTAGGAAGTAGAAGTGGCAAAAGCTCACAAATCGCGGGGATTTAGTGTACCTGCCTGACCAGATCAAATCCGGCATCACAGCGTCACTATTTGTCTCGAGATGTTAGCAACTTCTGTGCTTAAACAAATTCTGGGTTTGAATTTAAAAAAAAAAAAAAGATCAGCATTGCAAACTCTGGACCAGAACCAGTCTTTTGAGTCACGCTGCAGCAATCAAGCGTTTAAAGCTCAGCATACCAACTGTTAATCCTCACGTCAATTTTCCCGTTTTATACTTGCAAACGCTCACCGGCATACGCTTACATATTGGAGTCCGGCAGATGACAATGCGGTCAGACTAAACATGACACGGCATTCTCCAGGCCGGAAGCCAGCAGGCATTAAAAACTGCTGATTCAAGCGGGGCCGAGTTCTGGCGGCAAGTGTCAGATGCTGATTGAGTGCACTGATAAAATACATATTTTTACCTAACCCTAACTCGCGTAACTTCTCGAGTATAATGTGTCCTCGAGTATAATGCGTACCCCCAAAGTTGACTTAAAAAAATAAAAATAAATAAAAATTAAAAAAAAAACAGGAAAACCCTTCTACCAATGTACAATGCGCACCACCAGTTTGCTGCTACCCATATGCTCAAAATATTGGGAATTATCCGTATTTATATTTTGTTAGGTTTGTACAATTTCTACATTTAAAAAAAAGCAAGCATTTCAATTGTGTGCGCTCTCCCGTTTTTCGTTTTTAATGTGCCCATGACGCTCGTATTACGTAGTTTGAGCTCACGTTGTTTTGATACCGATGGAAAAATGCAAGCTCCCCGAGGAGGTCGTAGAGTTCAGGTTGGTGGCGCACATTACCCTAATAAATATAAATGTGTAACATAAGACATCGAATATCATATCGAAATGTATACGTATACCTTTATTTTATTTTTTTTAACCACTCTATGTACCTGTATACAACTATACAATGTGATTGTATTTTTTTCTTTAATGCGCTCTCTTAAGTTTTTGAAAATATTTTTTGAAAAATTTACTCATTATTTTCGAGAAATTACGGTACTCTTTAAGTGGTAAGTTATCGCTTTCACAGTGTACTTCAGGTACCAGTTTTCAAGCATATCTCAGGATTTAAGGTGCTTGTCTGAAACAGTTCATCGACTGTGGCTGCTGTTTGGGCATTAATACGAATCGTAGCGATGCGAAAAGTGGCCAGCGACACCTGGCCACAGACTACTTCCTGTTGATAAGTGACCTTGGTTGCAGGTGTCCACCGTGTACTCACAACGCGACAAGAGCCTGCTTCATTTGAAAATGGCCGCCCTCGTCGGGCTACGACAAAAAAAAAAAAAAAAAAAACTCGCTAAGGCGGCGGTGAATCTTCCAAACAACCGCTGTACCCTTCGCAGGGTCCACTTTACACAACTTCTCAAGCCGCACCCCCTTTCTGTTTGGAGAGATTAGAAGGAATTCCACAAGCAATATTGCTTACCCGCTCAACTTTGAAAGCCGCCGCAATTTTTGCTTTGAGCTGCCGCACGTACACACGCACAAAAAAAAAAAAAAGTCCAGTGTCAGATGAAGTCGCCGCCTCGAGCTCGAGCTCGTCAGCCTTTCTGGCCCGGATAGTTTAACTCGCTTATCTGACGACATCTTAACCTCGAGAGGCCCCACCAGAATGCTTTCACACACGCAATCAATCAACGCGCACGCGCGACAAAAACAAGTCGCCCGTGGCGCGGGGGGGGACAACCTTTGGATAGGACGCCTTTGACAATCACTTTGAAGGACTCGTTTCAAGGTTCCAAGGTATCGGTCCCTGAGTGCACGCCAGGTGCTAAGGTCCAAGTGGAACCGTTTACTGCCGCCGACATATATTCGTGACATTTTTCAACAATGCAAGAGGGGCTCGCCCAGCTTGTCTGATCAATTCAGGTTTGCAAACATCTGCAATTACTAAAAGATTCCTGTAAATGGAAACATTGCAGTCCTTTGGACTCGAGATCAGAATCACTTTTGAGTAGAAGATAACGATTAAGCGGTGAATCTTGGCCTGCCCCGTTTGATTTTGATTGAGAGAAATACCGAAAGGGACAAGTTAAGCCACATGCATGTAAATTTATGGTATAAACACAATGTGTGTGTCACGACTGCAATATGACGCAACTCAGAGTGAATTAGGAACACAACTTTTAAAAAAATAAAATAAAATAGCCAGACGTTCAACTTGAGCCATGCTTTAAGATATCACTCAAAGCACTATTCAAAATTGTCTCTTTAAATGTGTATTTTGCAATCCATCCATCCATTTTCTTTGCCGCTCATCCTCACGAGGGTCGCAGAGAGAGTGCTGGAGCCTATCCCAGCTGTCGACATACACCCCGAACTGGTCGCCAGCCAATCGCAGGGCACATGGAGACAAACGGCCGCACTTTCAATCACGCCTAGGGGCAATTTAGAGTGTCCAATCAATGTTGCATGTTTTTGGAATGTGGGGGGGGGGGGGGACGGGAGGGCACACCCGGAGAAAACCCACGCAGACACGGGGAGGCCATGCAAACTCCACACAGATGGGGCCGGGACTGAACCCAGGACGTCAGAATTGTGGTGCCAATGCGTAACCAGCTGATCTAGTGTGCCGCCAGTATTTTGCAATATAAAAACATTTCATATTTTATCTTTTTTTAATTTGATCTTATTTTGAAATCTCTTTGAAGGGAACAATGAGTGTAATTAGTTTTGTTTTTCCCTTGACGTAGCGCTTTTGGAGTATGTCAAGTTTCAAGGTACCTGTCTTGAAGTGTACTTGAGGCTCTAAGATACTTTGAAGTACACTTCACTTTGTCAGGGTTTCATCTTTGCTAGTACTTTAAGGTACGAGTCTTGAAGTGTCCCTCGGGTTCTTTGTAAGCCTGCCAGTCTTGCAGTGCACCTTTACAGACAAGTGTCCTCAGCAATCTGTCAGTGAATCCTTAAGACGCTCCCGAAGCCAATTAAGGAGTCGTCGTCCCCCCGGCTCAATTAGATGATGCTAACAGCATTCGCACATGGATGCGTCCCGGCGTCTTTCTATCTCGGCACAGATTAGCCTCCCACCACAACAAAAATACACAAAAAGGATGTCAAGAGGACGAAACATTCATTTAAAAAAAAAAAAAAAAAATTCCGGTGGCAGCGACACCTTGAGGCCGGTCGGATAATCTTACATAAGAGTCTTTGATTAATTTACAGGTGGATCAAGAAGAGAGAATTGCTAGATTTTTTTTTTTTTTTTTTTTTGGGGGGGGGAGCAATGGTACGTGTGTGAGAGCAATCTTGAACAAGGCCGGACGAGGCATCGGCGGCGGGAGGCCGCAGCGGCCGCGTCCCACCGGGATGCAGGCGGGCTTACCTTGTTTTATGGCAGAAGCGGGCGTCGTCGTCGTCGTCGCCCCCTCCCCGGCGGGCTCTCACCACCGCCGCTCCACGGTCGCTGCTTTTCCTTCTCCTTCCCCCGTTTACATCCCACGAGAAGTGGCCGCGCCTCCCCACTGTTTTCGGGGCGTCCGACAACAGTTCAGTTAGCCGAGTTAGCTCCAAGTAGCTAACTTAACTTGATCAGCTTGGCCCAGTTTTTCTTTAATATGATGATGATTATTATTATTATTATTTTGTGGGTGTCGTTCGCTAACTTTGCGTGGTTAACTTTACACCCGCACCGCGGCGGCTGACACGTAACGTCCGCCTCACCAGGAGAGGAAAAAAAAAAAAAAAAAACACGCGTACGGCGTCAAGTTGGGCTTTTTTTGTCTCTGTTATTCGCAGGCTGGCTAACAAGTTAACCTCGGCGTCTGTTGACAAACAACCCTGCGTGGAGGAGGAGGAGGCGGCGGCGGCGGCGGCGGCGAGGGGGGGTGGAAGTCACCCACGACTCTAAGCCAACGAGCGTCAACGTCAGTTAGCTTAGCCACGGCTAAACAGCCTGGCTAAGCACCCACACCGCGCTGGACGCCCGCCCCCCCCCCTCTCCTAAAAAAAAAAAAATTCGGCGTCCACCCGCCTGGAGTCTTCCCCCCTCCCCCCCTCCGCGGTGGTGGCGGCGGCGGCGCTGCCGGTGGTGGGGCGGCTCGGCGTGTCAGTCCCGTGCGCGGCCGAGCCCGCGCGGCGCTCTCGGTGGCCCAGTTCGCCGAGGAAGCTCGTCGCTGTGCTCCGCGCTCTCCGCCATTTCCGAGCTCGTTCTCGCTTCTCCTTCTCCCAACACAAACAAACAGCGGCGCCGGGGGCGCGCGCCGGGGCGTGCGTGACATGCGTGCGCGCTCACGGGGAAAAGCGCCCGAAAAAAACGTTACGTTCATGGGTTCATGCATTGAAAAATAATCATGAAAAAAACACTACTAACACAATAATGCTGACTTTGTAAAGCGTCATTGGCAGAGAGGTATTTATTCATCTATTTATGTCATTTATTTATTTGTACAGCGTATTTCATACACAAGGTAACTCTTTAGATGATTAAAAGCGTTCAAAACGAAAAGCACAATTAAAACAGGTTTTAGTCTAAGAAATATCGCTGAAAAGTGGAAGTACTATTAAAACGCAATGAGGAAAACTGAAGAGTTTTAAACCTGGATTTAGAAATATTCGCAATTGGGGCTGACGTCACTTCCGTTGACAATTTATTCAACTTATTCCATTTTTTTTCTTTCTGTATAACAGCTGAATGCTGCTTCACCGTGTTTGCTCAATCATTAGACCCGAGTCAGTCGATATCAGAGCCCTACCGGGTTTGTGCTCAGTACCTAAACCGTTTAGTGATTTATAGACCAGTAGCAGAACTTTCTCGTCGATTCTAAAGCTAACTGGAAGCCCGTGCAAAGAGTTTTGAATTGCTGTTATATATTCTGAACGAGCTGCAGCTGTTTAATGCTCTTTTTGGGAACCCCTGTCAGAAGACCCTTACAGTAGTCAAGCCTGGTCCGCTTGACACGTGCAAGCCTTCAGTCTAGATATGTTCTGCAAATGGCAAAAGGCGCTTTTAGTCATTGATTTCATATGAGTGTCAAAGTCCAGGTTGTAATCTATCAGAACGCCAAGGTTTCGGATTTGGTCTTGCTTTTTTTTTTTTTTCCCCTTCTGTATTGCCATAAACAATTCTCAGTTTTGTTGTGGTTTAGTTGAAGGAGATTTGGCCTGATCCAGTTATTTATCTGCTTTTCAAAGTGGCAAAACACTTCAACTGGAGACGCTGCTACGTATACGCGTGTGTCATCTGCATAGCCATGATAGTCAAAACTAAGCAGGAGGGGTATCAAGAACTGACCCCTGAGGGACCCCATATGTCATTGCCATTTGTTGAGATGGAGGACTTCCAATGGTTACAAAGTAGCTCCTTTGTTCCGGGCGGGTCCTGAAACATTTAAGGACCTTTAGTCCTACCCATGCACTGAAATCCAAGAATGGCAAAATTAGCATTCAATCTGATATCATTTTGCACTCTGATGAGAGCAGATTCTGTACTCTGGTTAGTTCGGAAACCTGATCGAAATTTGTCACAAGCAACGTGGACAAACATTGAAAAGCTATTTTAATACAATGCAATCACAATGGCAGCCATGTTTTCCGGTAAGAGATCACTTGAAGAGCTTGAAGTCGCCGAGCAGCGGCTGCAGCAGTTCTTTGGGATGCGGCTTCACGGCCAGGCAGGTGGCCACGTTCTCGGGCTGCTCAATCCAAAGCTTGTGGCCCACGCCGGCCTGGGTCAGGCGCTCAGACAAACCAAAGAGGGCGGCCTCGTCCGGCGCCTGGGCGAGACAAAAGGAAGCGGGACGCGGTTTTATTATCTGTTGTGGAAACAGCTCGGTGGGCATAATTAAATTAATTGCAACTCCTCCCAATGTGCACAACAGGGCCACCAAGAAACAGTAAAATACAGTCATGAAGACAAAGAATGTCGGAACTACTTCAAGAGACTGTAAACTGCAGTAATATTTGGTCTTTCTCACAGAAAATATAGTATATATACGCCAGTGAGTATTGTTAATTTGCTGTTGCTTTCTGTCTGTGTTATTACACGGTTTGTGTATACATATCTGTTGTTTAAAGGGTTCTAACAGCGAGTAACGACATTTTTTGTTAACCCGTCTATGGCATTTTGCGTTGCGCATTAGCTTTAAGCTAGCTCTTTTT
Source organism: Syngnathoides biaculeatus (assembly GCF_019802595.1). Lineage (NCBI taxonomy): Eukaryota > Metazoa > Chordata > Actinopteri > Syngnathiformes > Syngnathidae > Syngnathoides > Syngnathoides biaculeatus. The sequence goes on along the minus strand of NC_084662.1, from coordinate 7,563,758 downwards.
TTTTTGAAGAACGATGCATCATGCAGAACTTCTGCTCGTCACACGGTGAGTTGAGTTCACTGGCGTTATTTTGCACTTGCATTGCAAAGCTTGTACTTCCAATGAAGGTTTGAATCTAAAAAAAAACCTCGTAAAGTAAGGTCACTCGCATCTCAAGGCACCGCTGTACTTCACATCTTGGGCAAAAGCAAAAATACGAAATCGATCCAAGGTGAAGATCCCTTTGTGCAGCAGCCATTTAAAGGTTGCTTACATTTTACGAATGATTTTTTTTTTTTTTTAAAAAACAACAACAACAACAATTCCGCCGAGTGTTACGACTTTTGGGAGTCAATGGACTGTGGTTCGGCAGGAACAGCAGGAACCTTCACTGACTAAAGCAACAAAAACGTCGTCAGTTGTGAGCGAACGCCACATTTTACGATGAACAAAAAAATGAGAAAACATGACATGATCGTGTTTTAAATCTGCTTCTCGTGCGCGCTCACCGCGAGCACCACTTTGTGCATGGCGTCGAGCTCGGCCAAGTAGCTCTGCGTGTCCAAGTCGGCGTAGTGGAGGTGGACGGCGGCCGTGGCGGCGTGGCACGCCTGCGCGATGACGGCTCCCAGCGGCCACGACAGCTTGTGGACCAGGTCCGAGCGGACCACCACGTACTGAACCAGGCGGCCGGGGCGACCGGCGGCTCCCGTGGCAGCCATTTGTTTTCGCCACGGCGCGTGTTTATGTTCCGGGTTAAGGACTCGCCGCTTGACCGAAGTGATGGCGCTTCTGCCATCTGTCGACGCGGAATGGGAATTGCAAGTGCCTCCAAGTCACATTGGTGGAATAAATAAATGCTTGGAGGGTTCAGGTTTGATCCATCCATTTTCTTAGCCGCTTATCCTCACATGGGTCGCGGGCAGTGCCGGAGCCAAAGCCAAACCCAGCTGACAACGGGCACACCCTCAATTGGTCGCCGCCCAATCGCAGGGCACGTGGAGACAGAAACCGGTCCAGCTCACAATCACACCTTGGGGCAATTTAGTCTCCAATCAATGGATGTTTTTGGGATGTGGGAGGAAACCGGAGTGCCCGCAGAAAAGCCACGCAGGCACAGGGAGAACATGCAAACTCCATACAGTCTGGGCCGGGGTTCGAACCCCAGTCCTCAGAACTGTGAGGCCAATGCTCTCACCAGTGGCGCTCATCAAATTTAACGTGTTTTGTATTTTTTTTTAAATTGAATATGTTTTATGCATATTTATAGTGCTGTATAAGTAATGGAAAAATCATTGCTATTGGATTTTATTCAAATCAAACACAAACGCATCCTTTTAAATGTTTCATTTTTACTGAAATTATTTTGTGAAATTTCCACGGGAAACGTTTATTAAATATAAACTCAGTTCTTCAAAGAAAAGTATTACAATTAATTTTAACAGATACTTCTACTACTTTTATTAAACTCTACTTTCAACCACTCAAGTCATTAGAATCTCAAAAAATATATGTTTGTGCACAATTTGAATTCATAATGTTTATCACGCAAACATACATATGACTCATATCTATGTGAAGAAAATGTTCCAAGCGGGTTTGCCAAATATCAGACGAGAAACACGAATGTCACAATAATCCTTTATTAAGCATACACATTATAATATAAATATAAAATGCTATTTTTGCTCTTAAAATCGGTGAGACATCATTTGTATCTGTGTAGAGACAGACAAGCATACAAACAAGAGTTTTATAGTCTACCAAAAAAATAATAATAATAATAATTTTCTTCATCTCGACGAGGATGTTGGCGACCCAAAGACGGACGGAGAAGCAGCTTTTCCTTTTCATGACTAGTATTTTTTTTGGGGGGGGGGGGGGGGGTGCACAGGAAGAGCAACAAGGACCTCTAAACGCCACGCATGTCTACTTCTCACTTGGAGTCCAAATAAAAAATAAAATGAAATCAACTTTAACTCCACTGGCAACGATGAGAACGAGTGGCGGAAAGCAAGTCAAACATCCAACGTAGAAGATGGCGACGACGGACGCGGGCCACGTCTGCTCCACAACGCCGCGGCACGAAAGGCGTTGAGAGCAATTTTTCCGCTCGCCTTGATGCCCGCGTACTCGTCCGCCCTTTGACCTCACCGGTCGGTCAGGACAATTCCAGCTCGGGTACGAGTTACTAGTAAGATTTCATTGCAGGTGGGTGGCACTAGTAGTGGCAAAATGTTACTAGTAAGACAGACATTCTGCTAGCGCGCTGAGCTGTCAGTGAGGACAAAGAGCGCACTAGTACTCACGCTGAAGATGAACTACGTCGTCATTTATTTCATAAACTGAACCAAGCCTGAAAGACATTTTTTTTAAACAATATAGAAAAAAAAATCCAGACTTTTTTTAGTTTTATTTTTTCAACATTTGGCTGACATGCTGCTGAATTGTGGTGTGGTGTTTTGTTTTGTTTCTGCAAGTGTGTGTTTGCGTGTTTGTGCGCCCGCACGTCGTCAATCAAAAGGAAAAGTACTGAGCGAACCACTCCTGCCGCTGCTGAGCGTCCGGGAGGTCGATGGCGGCGTCCTTGGGCTCAGGAGGGCTGCACGACAGGAAACAGCACAAAAACAAAAGTCACATGCGCGACGCGCCGATTCCGCGGTACATCGTATACGGGGATGACACGAGGGGTTGTGGGAGAAGGTATAATAAATAGCAAAATGACGTGGAAGGCGGCCCGCATTTTCTGGTTCAATTATGAACTCCACAACTTTTAGATTACATTTTTTTTCATTGAAGAACATTTGTGAAAAACAAGAGAGGCTTGTTTGTCGAATTATCGATCAGATTTTTTGTTTTGTATTTCATTTATCTATTAATTACCAAAGACTCTCATCATCAGCATCAGGCTGTGCTGCAAATGCTGTTGTAATGCCGCGGCTGTCCACCAGAGGGAGACAATCGCCACTTTAACATCTCCAGTGCAGGCCCTGCAAGACCGGAATGACTCATCCCTCTTTAATCATCATTCCACATCTTTTTTTTTTTTTTTTTTTTGCATATTTTTTGACACTTTTCACCGAGTTGAAAATATTCCCTTTCGTGCACCAAAGTCATAATTCAAGACAGAAGTGCCTATCCGAGACATTTATGAAAATTAATGAGGCGATTTGAATGATTTAGAAAAAGACGTGCGGAGAGCGAGCAATGGGCGTAACCTTTTAACACAGAGTGGATGCACTCTACTGTATGTGACCTCATACTGTCAGTGCTGTGTGTGGAGGCCCCGAGCCACCGTTCATGAATGTTATTTCATAATTTATTGTGATTGTTTTTTTTGTTTTGTTTTTTTTACCCACTCCCAACTCGCTTTTAAGTTTTCTGAGCAATTAGCAAGCCCGTGTGAAAACTCAACGCCGGACGCGTGCACGGCAAATGCGCACGCACGTGTTGACTTTTGGCGGCTTTCGCCGGCGTGCTAGCGTGAAAGTTTCATCAAAACGGCGACGAGAAAAAACGGAAAAACATTCAACGGATGAATATGAAGATGAGCACGGGTGACAAAAAAAAAAAATGGACGATAACAGCAACGACGCACACACATAAAACAAAAACATCAACATGTGCACGCAAACGTGCTCCTTTTGCATCCCAAGGCCATTCTTCATGTCTCCTGCCGAGTCACGGCAAAGAGCAAACCCCGCCCGTCAGCGGCAACCATCCAATCACGTCGTGGCAGTGATAAATGGGAAATTTCATTTGGTTAGAGGCGGTTTGTGATTGGTTGAACGTCCGCTAAAAATGATATTTTTTCAACTGCCATTATATTGTTACCGTATTATTTATCTACATATTTATCCATCCATTTTCTTTGCCGCTTATCCTCACAAGGGTAAGAGCTGGAGCCTATCCCAGCTGTCAACGGGAAGGAGGCCGGGGTACGCCCTGAACTGGTCGCCAGCCAATCGCAGGGCACATTCGAGACAAACAACCAATCACAATCACACCTTGGGGCAATTTTGAGCGTCCAATTAATGTTGCATGTTTTTGGAATGTGGGAGGAAACAGGAGAAAACCCAGACAGGCACGGGGAGAACATGCAAACTCCACGCAGGCGGGGCCGGGATCCAACCCGGGTCCTCAGAACTGTGAGGCCGACCCTATACCAGCTGATCCACTGTGCCGCCTACATATTTGCTAAATGGAATTATCATGATTCATTTGATTTTGTACTCAGCAACCCTCCCCGGCCAACCACCGTTCCCCCCGCCTGACCGCTGGCCAATCGGATCTTTTGCCGGATCGAGCTCTGTGATTGGATGACTTTTGACCCCCCCCCCCCCCCCGTCCGCCGCCCACCGGGCCTGAGATGCTCTCTCGCTCTCACCTCGTGAACTTCTTGGGTTCTGTGGGAGGGGTCGGCGGCGGGGGAAGAGGTTTGTTGGCGTTCAGCTCGAGGTGGTGGAGGAGGAGAGGGGGGCGGGCAAGGGGTTCGAGGCGGCCGGGATGGGTCGGGGGCGGCGGCGGAGGCGGCGGCGGCCGGGGCGGCGGCTGCTGCTGCGGGCCGCCCCCGAGGCCCGCCGGGCCAGAGCCGGCTGCCTCCGGAACCCTGAAACCGGCGGAGCTGCCGAATCTGCTCGCCGCCGCTTTCTCATTCTTTCGCTTTTGCTACACAGAAAGAAAGGAAGGGGGGGAGGTGGGGTGGGGTGGGGGGGGGGGGCACGGGAAGTGGAGAGAAGGGAGTTCAAAGCAAAAATAAGGTTGAAAATAATCCCCCCCCCCCCCCCAAAAAAAAAAAAAAATGAATTTGGTCAAGGAAAAAAAAAGAAAAATGGGAAAATGAGGAAAAGTCCCAAAGGCGCGCTGACGCGATCATCTCGACCGCGGAGCCCACCCACGCTCGGTGGGCTTCGGACATCCAAATGGCTTGGAAAGCAAAGTGAGACGGTCGGAGTGTGTGTGTGTGTGTGTGTGTGTGTGTGGGGGGGGGGGGGGGTTGGGGTTACAACGACGCAAAACAACAACAACAACAACAACAACACAAAACACACACAAAGATACCACTTCGATGGACAACGTGCGATGGGAAAATGACAACAATGACGTCATCGAGCTCGCTCGCCGCCATTGACAACTTTTCAGCTGAGCGATGCTTTGGGGAGGGGGCTAAAATTATTATTTTTTTTTTTAAGTCGAGGAAGTAAAATTAAAAAGAATGTGTTAAGTGCAAAAGACTTAAAAACATTAAAAGTAAAAATGGGTTAAAAAAAAAGTTTAAAAATGTATTTAAAAAGTTAAAATGTTCAAAGTGATAAAGTAAAAAATAAAAATTATGCTTAAATAAAGCATATAAACAAAACGTTTTTTTTTTAATTGAAAAATCATGATGATCTAATCGTAGGACAAAAATGAAATGTTATTAAAAGTCAGTTAAAAAAGGATAAAAAAGTAAAGTACTCAAGGTAGAAGTTATTATATAAGCTAGAAAAATGTATCAAATAAAAGTTTAAAAGTTATTAAAATGAAATCATAAAAGCTTTTAAAAGTAAAGCAAAGTTTAAAAAGAATTAAGTCACTTAAAAAGTTAAAAAAAAACATTAAAAATTGATTAGTAAAAAGGATAAAATGACACAAGTAGTAAAGTAAAAAATAAAGATGAATTCCAAAAAAAGGTTAAAAAGTATTAAAACCAGAATTAAAAAAGTGAAAACTATAAAAACCAACACGGAAAGTTAAAAAAAAAAAGTATTGAAAGCATGAAAATGAAAGCGCAACTGTTTTCAGCGGCTGAAATGAGAAGCTGGAAAACGTTGTTAGCAGCCGGAGATGCGGCGGCGGCGGCGGCGGCGCTACCTTGATGAGCGGGTTGATGACCCCCACGTTGGGGCTGGCGTTGAACACTTTGTTGAAGTTGCTCTCGCGGTTCACCAGCTCCAACTGGTAGAACTTCTTGTCATCCTGGAGTGGAGGCAAGCGATTACACGTCAGCTTTACAGGCGCCGCCGCCGTCTACACGCCAAAAGGTAATTGCACCCCCTGGTGGCACCACGGACAAACAGCGCTTGTATTTCACATTGAAAAATAATTATGCCGATGAATATTGAAGGCTTCAAACATCATTTGGTTGATTTCAGGTTTCTGATTAGCTTAAAATGGAAATTGCAGATGACGTCATAGCGCCACCTGCTGCTTTGGCATGCACATGACGCTATTTTTTTTTTTTTTTTTTTGGGTACTTACCACCAACTTCTTGACGAGCGATTCCCTCTCGGACACCATGTCCTTGAGCTCGGCGATCATCTGGAGGTCCTCAGGGCGACTCTCGCGGTTCCTGAACTTCTCCTCGGTGCCTTCCAGCCTGTCGCCCCCCCCCCCAAAAAAAATAAAATAAACTGAGTAACTCCATTTCTTTATGACGTTTTGATCAGGAAAAACACATCATAAAAAAATAACTTTCATCGTCTCCATTTTCTGAGCAGCCGCGGCAGAAATCGATCGAGTGAAGATGAATTGGTGTGAAATATCGCCGCCGCGATCGCTTGTCCTAAAAAGCTAAACACTTAACGGCGCTCGAAAACTCGCAATTCAGAAGTCTGACATTTAAATGTCACTTTTTACAGGAAAAGGCGGCAAAATAATAAGCGGTGGCCTTTTTAAAAGCAGATAAATAAAAAAAAAAAAAAAAAAAAAGAAGCATTTCTCATTCATCAACTTTGCACTTCGACGTTCCCGGGAAGCGAAATTGCACGTACAGAATTTGCAGGGCAGAGATCTTGTCCTTGAGGACCTCCTGCGCCTTGTTGAAGTCGGCCAGCATGTTGTGCGTCTCTTTGCTGTGCACGGCGCTCAGCTCGGACAGTTCGCGCTCGTGACGCTTCTGCAGCTCCTGCTCGTGAGCCCTGCGCGCAAAAACAACGCACAAACCCACCGTCAGAGCTTTTTGATCGCTTCACGACAAAAACACACAAAACCGCAAGCAACCTTCACAAGTGTCTTAGGGTGGTGGAAAATAATTCATGGCGTGATGTATCATAATGTTACCGTAATAATCTGTTCTTGTCCCCCCCAACAAAAAAAATGTTTTGTTTTTTTTTTTTTTACAATAAAAGTACAATAATAACCGGACATAAACATCCAGATATACAGTACGTGGGGAAGACAACGAAACTCAGGAAGTCACAGTAATATCAGCAGTTCTTCACAGAGGATAAAGAATATACACATCTTTTATGATATTGCGTCAACGCACAAATGTCATTTATAGATATTGTGATACATCAGTGTCTTCTACGATAATCATATTGACGTTGCGGGCGGCACGGTGGCTCAGCTGGAAAAGCGTCGGCCTCACAGTTCTGAGGTCCCAGGTTCGATCCCGGATCCACCTGTGTGGACTTTGCACGTTCTCCCCGTGCCTGCGTGGGTTTTCTCCGGGTAGTCCGGTTTCCTCCCGCACCCCCAAAACATGCAGCATTAATCGGACTCTCTAAATTGCCCCGAGGTGTGATTGTAAGTGCGGCTGTTTGTCTCCATGCGCCCTGCGATCGGCTGGCGACCAGTCCAGGGTGTGCCCCGCCCCCTCCCCGTTGACAGCTGTCATAGCCTCCAGCACTCTCCGCGACCCTCGTGAGGATAAGCAGCCAAGAAAATGGATGGATGGACGTATCATGATCTGTTCCGGATCGGATCGATTCACCGGCATCAATTATTAGCCGAAAACGGTATCGTCATTTATCACAATACCGTATTGTTTTAATACATCAAATATCGATTTGAAAAGTAAAATTGTCTTTCACGATACTTTACCAATACACCCGCGCGGAATATTGTAATCTTATCGCACACACAATACAGTATCGCTCGCAGACGATGCGATGTATCATGTCGTAATCAATTACGGAACAACGGCAAATATCCGCATTGTGGTGTGCGGTCATCAATTATGAACACCGGCATCGGTGAACGGTTTTCATATTGCTCGTCTTCCTCACTCGCCGCATCCGTTCGCTTATTTCATTATTTGCTATTTTTAGCTCTCTGACCGGCCGTTACATAACGTGCGCGTGGCGGGCGCGCACACGCATTTTAATGAGTAGCGAGATCAACGGAGGGTTCCCAGAACGTTCCAGAAGCCCGGCGCAATCGGGAACGTCCAGATTACGGCAATATTTCTCGTCTTTTTAGTGACCCGCGTGGGGGGGGCAGTTTGGTGGCAAAATTGCCCGTTTTTTGGCATATTTTTTGAACAAAATAGCAAAACGTGGTCAAATGTAGCTTTTTTGGAAGCAAATATAGTATTAAAAATAGTCGCCCCGAGGGATTTATTTTGTTGTTGTTGTCAATTTGGAAATCAGACGATAATATATTTGTCATCCATGACAGCTGCTGTGGCACCGGTGTCAAACTCAAAGCTCGAGGGGTCAGATCTGGACCGCCACGTGATTTAATGCGGCCCGCGAAGGCCCGTTTTTGGCATATTTTTGAACAAAATAGCAAAACGTGGTCAAATGTAGCTTTTTTGGAAGCAAATATAGTATTAAAAATAGTCGCCCCGAGGGATTTATTTTGTTGTTATTGTCAATTTGGAAATCAGACGATAATATATTTGTCATCCATGACAGCTGCTGTGGCACCGGTGTCAAACTCAAAGCTCGAGGGGTCAGATCTGGACCGCCACGTGATTTAATGCGGCCCGCGAAGACCCGTTTTTGGCATATTTTTGAACAAAATAGCAAAACGTGGTCAAATGTAGCTTTTTTTGGAAGCAAATCTACTTTTAAAAAATAGCTGCCCCGAAGGATTTATTTTGTTGTTGTTGTCAATTTGGAAATCAGACGATAATATATTTGTCATCCATGACAGCTGCTGTGGCACCGGTGTCAAACTCAAAGCTCGAGGGGTCAGATCTGGACCGCCACGTGATTTAATGCGGCCCGCGAAGGCAAACCATCTGTCAACCTTCAGCGATTCTTCTGAAAATCCATCCATCCATTTTCTTAGCCGCTCATCCTCACGACGGTGAGGGGGACCCGGGACCTCAGAACTGTGAGGCCACCGCTGCCTCTCGTGAAAATCTGTCCCAAAATTTCAAGTCGTCATCCCTCCTAAATGACAAGATTGAGCTCTTCCAGCGACCGACCTGATCTGCTGGTTGGCCTCGCTGCGTATCTTGAGCAGCTCCTTGCCTTTGAGCTCCAGCTCCTTGGTGAGGCTGCTGATGTTCTCGTTGAGCGTGTGGATTTGGTGGTCCAGCTGCGCCACGTGCTTCTTCCTGCGCGTCACTTCCTCCTGCAGCTCGGCCACGCGACCCAGCAGCTCGCGCTCCTGACGGCCACAAACGCCAGACCCGATGTGACAATAAAAAGTCAAAACAAAACGTTTGCGACAAAATCAACTGGGACATTGTATGTGTTCTTATGGATTTTTTTTTTAAATTTAGGATATGAATTGCACTTTTTAAAAAAATGTGAAATGATAAAATTACTGGGGATACGGAATTTTAGAACGGCAATTCATTTGAGGAAAATAACTTCAAATGTGTAATGTCAAATATTTCATTTGAATAGGAATTCATTCTCATCTTTTAATAATTTATGATTAATCATATTATTAATTATTTCTTAGCAATTTTATTTTAATTAATAATTATTAATAAGTATGGCCATTGTATTAATATTTTTGTATTACTTATGATTATAACAATATACATACAATTGTTTATTTGACACCATTTCAATCATGCTATTTCTAATAAATAAAAGTGAATACTGAAAGTAAAATCTCCTGTACATGTACAAATGTTCATTGTACTAATGCTGTTATCTTATTATATACGGGACAAGCCCAAAGAAAAAGAAGATACGATAAATATTTTCATTTAATTTTTTTTGTAATATTATCATTTTATTCAATAGACTAAAATACCAATTTAAGTGTGTTTGTAAAATGGTTTGTTTTGCTGTTTTTATTTCCTTATTTACAATAAATGAATCAGGCAAACCTTTTATTCGATATGTATTTCACCTAATTTTCGGCCTACAGAGCGCACCTGATTATAAGCCTCACCCAGTACGTTTGTAAAGGAAATACCTTTTGATACTGTACATAAGCTGCACCTGTGTATAAGCCGCAAGTGCCCACATCGAAACACGAAATATTTACAAAGAAAGACGGTACACAAAAAGAGTTTTCAAAGTTGTAATACCTTAGCTTAGCTTAACATAGCAACAACACGGTAGCATGAACTGGGCTGGTGAAAAAAAAAAAAAAAAAAACATACCGGTAAAAAAAAGCAACAGGGTAGCACAGCGCTAACATAGCCGGTTAAAAAAAACAAAACATACCTAAATCACTGACACGTGGCAGTAACGCAGCAGCAACGCGCTAATGTGGTGCTAACGCTAGCGCGGCGCTAACAGGGCCAGTTAAAAAAAATACTGGTAAAAATCGCTAAGACATGGCAGTAACACAGCAGCAACAGGCTAGCACAGCGCTAACTGGGTCGGTAAAAAATAAAAAAGCATACCGGTAAAAGTCAATTCCTCGGCACATATATTCCACCAGTGTCACTCTTACTTTTTCTACCGCTAGAAAAAATGCACAAATTATCCGCATCAGCGCACAAGCCGCAGGATGGAGAGCGTGTGAAAAAAGTCCTTATGTACTTTATGAAATCATTCAAATAACATTTGAAGCGTATTGGTCAAATCGTCTTGTTATGGAAAATCAGTGCAAAATGTGTGAAATCGAGAAAGAAAATGTAACAATCACGCTCGCAAAACATTGGCGTGTATTTTCGCTCTCTCTCAATGCGACGTTTGTATTATTTAGCGGCGCCCGCTCGCGCCGTAATCAAGCGAGTTGCGACGCGCTAATGAGATGTTGACTTTGGGAGCAGATGCGCCGCTCGCCGCATCGGAACAACCCGGGCTTTTCTCTCCTTTTCCGACCCACAAAACTTTAATGAGCTCGTTTCCTCTGCGAAAAACGCGCACGATCCCGTCTTCCTTTGTCCAACTTTTTTGTTTGTTTTTTTTTTTAACATCTTTTAAAATAAGAAATAGGCTTGAATAATTCATCCGATGAGGACATTAGCCGAGCGAAACGGAGTCGACCCTCCCGCCGCGCCGAAAATAGAATTTCAACCGACTGTCCGACTCATTTGGAACATAATCGAACGACATCCAGCGCGAGGAACGCATCATACATTTTGTGCGTGTCCTCCATAAAAAAAAAAAAAGCGCCCACGCCGTGGGGACGAAAATTTAAAAGACGTGCGCTCATTAAAAGGCGCGCGTGCGGGCGAGCGGAGAGCCCGGAGGCCAATTGGACGCGTTTATGCAAACGACATTTGTCCAATTAGCCGCATTTAAAAACAAAAACACACAGAAAAATGCCACACCGCGACATTAAAAAAAAAAATAAGAATAAACATTGGTATTAAAGACGGCATCAATCGTACCTGGAGGCGGCTTTTCTCCACCGTCCTTTCCAGTTCCTTCTTGCCGGCCGTCACTTCCTGCTGGTGGTTTTGTCGCAGGTGCTCGATGGCCGACGCGTGGATGTGGTTCAGCTCCGATCGCAGGGACGCTGTGACGGAGACACGACAAAGACGCTGACCAAGGAAACAAAGAGCGGCGGTTTGTCTGTTGGAATCCACCCGTTGACTGCCACCGACGTATATATCCGTCCAGAAGACGACCTCACCCAGCTTGTCTGGCAAATTCGGATTTGTAAATCACTGTAATGGCGAACAGGTCACCGTAGATGGCGGCGTTGAGTCGCTTCGGATTTGAGAGCGGCACAGCTTTTGAGCAGAAGATGAAGATTGGGAAGTGAATGTCGGTTTGTCACGTCGATTGTGAAGGTGCGATATGGCAACACGTGGGAAGTTGGACTGGTTTTTGCAGCTAAGTATTTAAACATTTGCCATCAACAAAGTGTGCGTTGTAATTTCTTATTTTACCACCAAAAGCCCTTTATCAGTCTTGTACTTGGGATTTCATAGTTTGAAACTGGATCGGAGTCAATGCTCCACTCGACGTTCACACTCACAAAAACCTTTTTGTCCTCCGTTTTTGGAGAAACCGACCCACGGTGATTACAAAAAAGCTAAAAAAGACGAACAACTTTGATTGTGATTTTGTTTTCCTTTTGGTAGCTACGTTGCCACGGAATCCAAATCCCTCAAAATGTTCGGAACCAGCCGGCAATATGCGGAACTCCGCTCGGAGAAGCGTCGTGCCGGCGGAGGGAGACGGATGGCGGCGGCGCTCCGGTGTCGGGAGCGCAAGCGTGAAGGTTAGCGGAGGAACATCCATCATAGCCGTCGACGCCGTTCGGCACGCTCGGCCCCATCTGGAATGTTCCGTTTGGGTCGATGGAGCTCGGGATTGAACGGGCTCATTTGTAACGGTGGTTTGTTTATTTATTTATTTGCTTGTTTTTGAAATAAATTATGATACATATATATATATATAGTGCCGTCATTTCCGTCCGACAACCCGCGCCTTTTTCACGCACTTTCAACCCTGCGGTTTATCCGGTGATGCGGCTAACTTGTGCATTTTTTTTCAACAGCCGCAAGCGGGCACTCGAGCTGAAAAGGTAAGAATAAGACCGGTGGAATGTATGTGCCGAGGAAGTGACTTTTACCGGTCCTGTTAGTGCTGCACGAGCGTTAGCGCTGTGCTAGCGTGCTGCTGCTGTGTTACTGGCATGTCTCAGTGATATTTACCGTTATGTTTTATTTTAACCGGCCCTGTTAGTGTTAGCGTGGTGCTAGCGTCGGCGCTAGCATTGAACTCTTTCAATCGCGGCGCCGTCTGTGTGGAGTTAGCGTGTTCTGCCCGTGCCTGTGCCTGGAGACTCGAAATCGCGCCGTCGGTGTGATTGTGAGTGCGACCGTTGTTTGTCTCCATGCGCCCTGCGATTGGTTGGCAACCCGTTCAGGGTGTGCCCCGCCTCCTGCCCGACGACAGCTGGGGATTGGCTCCAGCGCTCCCGCGACCCTCGTGAAGATAAGCGGCTCAGATAATGGATATGTCTAAAAATGTAAAAGCTTGGTCGGCTAGATGACTGAACACCAAGCGTTTTGCAAGGCGAACGTGAACCCGCGTGGTCCTGCTCATGACATTTACGTACTCGACGTCTACATGATTTGTGAGTGAAGGCCTGGAGAAGCGCCGCACGTCGCGTACCCAGCATGGCCTTGCCCTCGTCCTCCAGTTCGAAGCGCAGCGTCTGCAGCTCCTGCTCCGACTGCTGCTTGAGGGTCTCCACGCTGTGCCGGTGGGCCTCGCGCAGCGACTGCAGCTCGGCGTGGTGGTGCTGGCGTAGACGTTCTTCCAGTTCCTGAACGAGGTTGAGGAAGAGGACGGTGAATTAAACATAAAGAAGAAGCACGGACGAGGAATGGGACTGAAAGAGAAGACAGAGTGAAAGAAAGACCGAGCCATCTCTCTTCTTTCGCTTCTCCAGGGTCAGGTTGGCAGTGCAACCTCTGCAGAATAGCCAAGACTTCCATCTTGGAAGCCACTTGGTCCACCTCTCCCAGGGGATCCCGGGACATCCCCAGGCCAATCGAGAGGTGTAGTGTGTCGAGTGAGTCTCAGGTCTTCCCGGGGGTCTCGTCCCGGTGGGCCGTCCCCAGAACGCCTCTTAAACAGATGCCCCAGCTACCTCATCTGTCTCTGCCCATCCCGGATGACCAAGCTTCTCACCCTATCTCTGATTGACAGTCCCTGACCAGATTTCACCCGTTCGTACCCCCAACTCCAGACCATCGGTGAGGCGAGGAATGTAGACCGTTCCAGCTCAACGCCTTCTTCACCACGACGCACCGCTACAGAGTCCCCGTTACTGCACTGACCCGCCTGCCGAGCTCCAATTCCATTCTTCCCTTACTCAAGAACAAGAACTCTGAGCTGAACTTAAACTCCTCCGCTTGGGGCGACCGAGATAGGACACGCCGTCCTTTTGTGACAGAAGACCACGGCTTCAGATCTGGAGTTGCCAACAGAACCAACATCTGCAAAAACCTCAGACGCAATAGAGAGGCTGGCAAACCAGACCCCCGTCAACCTGGGACTAGAAAACCAGGCCTTCAAAATTATGAATTGAATCAGTGACAAAGGGAAGCCTTGGCCAAGACAGCATCTTACTGTTCCCAATGTGTACCAAACTCTGACACTGGTCTGAGAAGGACCCAACAAGGCACAAGTGGAACCCTCCAGAACTCTGCTGAAGGTGTACAGCTGGTCCAACTGTCCACGGCCAGGACAAAAGCCACAACTCATCCTGAATCCGAGGTTCGACTTCCCGACGGATCCTCGTCTCCAGCTCCCTCGAATGGACTTTACCGGGGAGACTTATGGGTTTGATCCCCCTGTAGTTGGAACACAACTAGGGGGGACCTCCAGAAGTGGTTCTCCGTAGCCTACATTTCGGAAAGTGGTTGAACTATTAGCTGACGGTCGGCCACTAATGAGAACCAGTTGCAGAAGCACTCCATGTTGATTATTTGTTTTTATCAGCTGTTTTAAATAGTAATTTTCAAAAAACCCAAAGAACTCAAAGCGACGATTCGTCATCCAAGTGAACGATTGAACGGCTCCAAAGTTTGCAGGTGGAACATCCTGACTCAGCACGCAGGTCTTGGCCGTATTCACTCCTGCACACGATGGCTGCGCGCCAAAGACTTTTATGCGGGCGCTCTTTGAAATTCAGGACGCAGGCGCAAAGGTGAAGAACCTTCGGCGTGTTCCTTTCATCAGGCCAAATGATCCCCGTCTGACATGAGTGAGATGGAAGCCAACAACAACATGGTGGCTGCCCCACGTAACTGTTGCTCAATTTATTCCATTTTTGAATAAATCACTCCCCGGGTGCAGCTCAGAAAACTGCGGATGCTGCACAAACGCGCACAGACGCGGCGTGATGGCTAACTAAGCTCCCCCCCCCCCCCTCAAGCGCTCGCAATTATGAAACATACGAACGGCTATTTTTATGACGCAGTGAACTCCCGCCACATTCGGTAATTTCGACACTTCATGCGGATTCAGGTGGCGCTTCTTTGAAAGGTTTATAATTACCACATCATCAGCGCCACTTTTCGTTAGCCCGTCCGTGGGCTTTCGCTTTTCAGTTTAGCATTAAGCTAACAGACTGTTGTTAAATTAAATGATCAAGCATCAAGCAAAAGCATGGAATAAAAAGATTAATAAAAATATAATAAATAATTAATAATAATTAATGTGAATAAGGATAAATAATAAAGAAATAATCAAATGATTAATAAATATATAGAGATTTACGTAATTAAAATGGCTGTAAATAATTTTCTTGCATTGGTGCACAGTGGTGCAGTTGGTAAAGCGTTAGCCTCATAGTTCTGAGGACCCGAGTTCGATTCCGGCCCCACCTGTGTGGAGTTTTCATGTTCTCGCCATACTTGCGTGGGTTTTCTCCGGGCACTCCGGTTTCATCCCGCATCCCCAAAACATGCAACATTAATTGGACACTTTAAATTGCCCATAGGTGTGATTGTGAGTGCGGCTTTTGTCTGTCTCTTTGCGCCCCGTGATTGGTTGGCAACCAGTTCAGGGTGCGCCCCGCCTCCTGCCCGTTGAAAGCTGGGATCGGCTCCAGCAATCCCCGCGACACTTGTGAGGATAAGCGACTAAGAAAATGTACAGATGGATACGTTTCTTGCCACATTTTCTCTTTTTGCTTAATGGACATTGTGCTGCTCCTTCTGGTTTGTACAATGCGGCCACCTGGGGGCGGCACAAACACACAAACTGATACGCGCAGTGAGACGGCCACAACTCTGATCGGTAAACTGTGCGGGACACCATTGTAAAGGAAGAAGAAGAAGAAGAAGAAGAAGAAAAAGAAGAAGAAGAAGAAGAAGAAGAAAAGTTGCTGACTAATCTGCCAAACTGCCGCTTGTTGCGAAGCGAGTCGAGTTCACAATTATGAGTCAAACTAGCGCTCAAGCGTACGTCGTCGGCTGTTAGGTCGTCCTCGCTTCTTTTCTTGCCTGGCAACAAGAGTCTCTCTCTTTCTCTCTTTCTTTATCTCTCTCTCTCTCTCTCTCTCTCTGCCTGCACTGATTTTGTAATGCAATTCCGCTTAATGATTATAAACCAAGCCGGGCAATTTTGCGTCCGCGCTGGTGGAAATGAGAGCGAGCGTGTGGGAGGAAAGAAGAAAGACGGCGTTTTATTTAGCGCTCCCGTTCTCGGGCCGCGCAATGACGTTGGCACATAAATACAGACATAAATATGGAATGCGTGTCTTTGCTTGGCACATTTCCACACCGGGAGATGGCAAATAAAAGGAAGCACGACTTGTCCCGACCTTAAGCTTTGACTTAATTACGGCTGTTGACGCAAAATGAAAATTGGGATGGAATATTTTTTGATTGAGGGACGTGGGAGGGGAACAATTGAATCGTGACGCAAAAATGTACGTTTGTGAAGTTTTTTTTTTTTCGTGGAAAATGGCAAAAAAAAAAAAAAATGGACAAAGTGATGTTACATAATAAGCACATGAAATGAAAACCTGCCACCCCTTCGAGGCTTTCTGGTGATCCCCAAATCAAGTTCATCCGTTCTCGTCGCGGCCCGTTTCGTATTGGTACTGGTTGCGAGCGACCCGAAGGGGGAGGCTTGGCGGGCGGCGGTCACCTTGATGTCGCGCTGTCGAGCGTGCTCGACGTCCTGCAGGGCGCAGGACTGCGCCTCGTGCAGCCGCTGGTGCCGGCGCTGGTGCTCCGTCTGCAGCTCGTCCAGCTGCGTGCGCAGGTGCTCGCGCTCCTGGCTGAACTGCTGCTGAAGCTGCTGCAGCGACGACTGCGACTGCGACAGCTGCATCTCCAGGCTCTGCTTCAGCAGGCAGATCTGCAGCAAAAAAAATACACTCAATGCGCAACCTTTGAAGCACAATAATTGTCGTTGTAATACATGCCGGTAACAATGGAAAGAAAAATATTTAGATTGATATTTTTCAGATCTAAAACGTCATGAGGCAGCACGGTGGCTTCGCTGTAAAGGGTTGGCCCTCACAAATCAGAGGACCTGGGTTCAATCCCGGCCTAGACTGCGTGGAGTTCGCGTGTTCTCCGAGTGCCTGCGTGGGTTTCCTCCCACGTGCCAAAACCATGCAACAATAATCGCACACGCTAAATTTCCCGTAGGTGTGATTGTGAGAGTGGCTGTCTCACTCAGTAGTCTGTCTCAGTGTGCCGTGCGATTGGCTGGCAACTGTCACGCACCAACGGTGCGCGGCCGGACCCAAATGCGGGACTCCGAGACGAGGACATGATGTTCAGTGGGCTTTATTTTAAACAAAAGTTGTGCACGACTACACAGTCCAAGAAGGCAGGACCCAAAACAAAAGAAACAATGCCCGATAACTATGAGTCAACTAAAGAGCGTAACCAAAAGCGTGACCGGGCTATAATGGCGCAGTAGCGGAGTAACCCCAGATGCGGGAAAGTATACTCAACGAACTGGCGAAAACACGGGACGGGATAGGGTCCACCACCTCTGTGAGGATAAGCGGCTAAGAAGATGGATGGATGGATGGATGGATGGATGTGTAAAAGCTGCCATTTCACAAAGTACAGCCTGTTGGTTGTACCGTCCACATGTCCATCATCAGTCCTCTTTTGGTTTCTGCTCTCTTCACGGGCGCACATTGCTAATTCATCAGCAACTAAGAATAAAACATGAAAGCCGGCTCGCGTCACATCGCGCACGCGCTCAGTCGCTCGTGCCCCAAATTTGGAGAATTTGCCGTGACTGGGACGTGAGTCACGCACAAGCGTCGAACGGGGGGCTCGCGTTAGCATTAGCGTTGGCGACGCACACGTGCCGCCTGTACAGCTGTTGAAAAGCTGCAACGGAGGCACTGTACAAAACATCTTTGAAATGACATACTTTTATCTCTCTAAAATGTTTTCAGGAAATTGAAAAAAAAACCCACTTTCAGGTATTTCTTAGGGCTCGGTTTAGCTTAATGCTAACCAACAAAATATGAAACGCCACAGACGGACGAACAAATTGCATTTATGGGACTGTGTTCTAACCCTTTTAGCGATGCATACTTGCACACAAAGAGTGGAGCAGCACATGTGGATGGACAAGACAGTAGTCACAGGTACTTATTATTTAGCCCTTGTGAAAAATGAATCATATTAATGCAGTGCAATGAGTCGATCGGGAGTAGCCGCACAATGTCCAATAAAATTTGCAAAAAAAAAAAAAAAAAACGGTTGAATTCTTTATATTTGATTTAATTATACAAGTATTGTGTTTCTATAAAGTCAACTATTTTTGTGCTATTCTCCTTGTCCACATTATTTTTTTGGTGAGGCGGGAATAACTTCACGACGCGTTTTATCAGTCACAAGGACGCTCAAAGGGAATCCGGGACTTGATAGTGAAATGAATTTGCAACCTTTTATATTTCAGGCAGTCTCGATGAACGGGCCGGAACCGAGGGCCGCCTGAGAGCTTCGTCTGACGGCGAGGCCAAACGCGACCGTGCACGTCCGTCGCGACATCGATAACGGCGGGTGGACAAAAGCGCCGCGGCGACGGAGTGCGCCACACGGAACAAGGAAACTCATCGCTCCTGCGTATTGATTATTTTTTATGCTTCTGTTGCGCCGGTGTGATTAAATGAAATCTGCAGATGCAGGCAACTTTTTCAAGCTAAACTGCAGCTCACGCCGATCTATCAAAAATAATATCGACAAGGGACCGCCGATCTTCTCTCGTGTTGCGGAGAAATTGAAAACGTCCCGTCGTAAAAACGCCAGCAGAAAAGAACGCCAGGCTTTAGCGGGGCCAGTTTCCTGTCACCTGGTCTGCAACAGTTGCGCCAATTGAGCACTGACCGGAACTTCAGCTACACGACAAAAAAAAAAAAAAAAAAAAGAAATTTGCAAAGCCGGTCCAGAATGCTGACGAGAACCCGCAGAAGCGCTCTTGTGGTAGTTAGCTAACGTTGCGTTTGAAATGCAGCGAATGGCAAAAGAGAAACGAGCGCTTCCCAGGGCCGCACCTGTTCCAGCAGGTCGTCCACTCTCCTCTGCCAGCTCTCTCGGGCGTTGGCCATCTCCTGCTCCTTGCTGCGGGCCAGCTGGTTCAACGCCGCCGCTTTGTCCGCCTCGTGCTCCTCCCGCAGCTCTTCGCGGAGCTTCTTGCATTCCTGCCTGCAGCCACGCAAACGCCACGCGGGGGTTATTAGAGAGGGCAAAAAAAAAAAAAAAAAAAAAAAACGACGAGCGTGCGGTGTCCCGTCCGCGTCGTCTTGCATCGGAAAGCGGCGAGTGCAGCGGAACGCCGAGCGAGAGGCGAACCACGTCGGCGCGTTCGACTCTCTCAGCTCATTTTGTCCCTTTTCACGGTTGTCGTGTTGTCCTTTTATGTTTCCATACTTCTGCAGACATCAAAGGTGTCTGGAGCATGTGCGCGCGTGTGTCTGCCTTTAGCCTGAAAGTTGCCACCTCTGAAAATCGCCAGTGCACAAGCGTAGAGAATCCTGAAATGAGCCGGACGGGAAAACCGCTGGCCAAGTGCCGACGAGAACTCAAAAGTTATCCGGCACAATTTTCCCGGCAACGGCTGCTCGCGTGGACAAGACGCAGCAGAATTTCTCCCGGTTGCTGTCTTGTCATATTGAGGACGACAAAAAGACTGCCGGCGCTCGAGAACCGTTTCTCCTCGTGCGTCTTTTGCACTTGATGTCCGGTTTTACTCGGCACTCGAGCAGCAGCAACTTTTCTCGAGTGTCTCGTCATTCTTGCGGTTTTTCCCAACAAGGCCAAGACAGGACAAACAAGTACCTCACCTGAGGGTCTCGGTCCACTTGAGTTCCAGCTCCAAAGCCATCTTATCCATTTTATGCTTCTCTTCTTCTTTGGTGCTGATGACTTTGGCTTCATGTTGACGCGTTTGGACCTCCAACTCTCCCTGACGCGCACACACACATCCAAACATTCTA
Organism: Syngnathoides biaculeatus; assembly: GCF_019802595.1. Taxonomy (NCBI): domain Eukaryota; kingdom Metazoa; phylum Chordata; class Actinopteri; order Syngnathiformes; family Syngnathidae; genus Syngnathoides; species Syngnathoides biaculeatus. The sequence goes on along the minus strand of NC_084662.1, from coordinate 7,543,763 downwards.
TTCTTGGTTCCGGCCCGACTTGCGGCCGCCGGGCGCCGGTGGCACCTGCAGGGCGGTGAGCAGGTTGCTGGTTTCCCTCAGCCGGCCCCGGGTGGCGTCCAACTCCTCCAGCAGCTTGTCCTGCGCCTGCTTCATGGTGGCCATCTGCCGCTCGGCCGCGCCCATGTCTTCCTCGCCCTGCTGCGCCTGCCGCTGCAGTCGGCACACCTGAGCGGCGAAACCGTCAGGGCAAAGGACGAAGGCCTGACCGGGTCTGGAAACCCGAATTCGAAAGCTTCCTCTCACCTCTTGGTCGGCGGCGTCGAGCTTGGCGCTCATTTCCTCCCTCAGCTGGTCCAGTTCCTGGAGCAGGACGCTTCTCTGCTCCTCCAGCGTGTGGCGCTCTCGCTCAAACTGCTGCTCCAGATCCTGCCACACACAAACACGTTCCCGTTGAAATGAAATATTTTTGGAAAAAAAGCCAACACGAGCGGCAGGCAGCACGTGTCACTTTTGGATCCGGTCTGCCGCCGTCTTTTCCAGAAAAACCTGCGATGTGCCTCCAGGACCGTTTGGAGCTTTCCGGGGACTCGTTAGAGACCAAAAGCGCAGCCGGACGGCGATTCAGTGCAATGTTTTCAACTCGCCTTCCGCGGCGAGCTCGTCGGACTCCCGCTGGGCTTCCAAATTCTGCGCCACTTAAAAATCAACATTTCAATCATCTTGCCTTCCATTTTTAATTTTTATTTTGGGGCAGGAATTCAACTCTCACCGGTCCAATATTCTCATTTGTTACTCTAACCCTGTCTCGAAAACACAAACCTTGTTCTAAGGTCTAACCCAGACCTCCGACCCGGACCCTTTGTCTAAAACCCCAAAGATTTTTCGACGCGCAAAGCCAGGCCAGCACTGTTATGATCATATAACGCCATAATACTTCCTATGTATGGAACCGAGTGTACACGATGATGATGATGATCTAACAAGTATCCAGGACACAAGCAGCTTAAAAGCGGTGGCACGAAACGCTCCCACGTTGGACTTGAATGCATGTACGCGGCACGCTGATGCTAAGTAACTTCAAATATTCATCCTGCAAAGTACGCACACACGCACCCGCGCTTTCATCATAATGCTCGGCAGCCACTTTATTAGGCACACAGTCGTGCTCCTCCGGGTCTCCAATGAAGCCTCCAACAGTTCTTTTTACTTTGCTAGCTTGATTTACGCGCTCAATTTGTTCGTCGAGCAAGATCCTGGCCCCATTTAGTCACTTTTCCCCACTCAAATAAATACAAATGCCATCAAAAAAGTTTTCACGCAGACATATTCTTTATCCTCTGAGAAGAACAACCGCTATTACCGATGGTGTTATACTGCCCTCTGGTGACCGCGGGGCGCACACCAGAAAGAGCAGCACAACGTCCATTGAATTGAAGCCAAACAAAAAAAAAAAGCATTTGAATTTTTTCCATTCTATTGAATGAATCATGACATGATAATGTCCGACCAGTGTTGGGGACTAAATAATTTCACGTTGTGAAATAATGTAGCGGCACGGTGGATCAGCTGGAAAGCATCGGCCTCACAGTTCTGAGGTCCCGGGTTCGATCCCGGATCCGCCTGTGTGGAGTTTGCATGTTCTCCCCGTGCATGCGTGGGTTTTTTCCGGGTACTCCGGTTTCCTCCCACATCCCCAAAAAACATGCGGCATTAATTGGACACTCTGAAATTGCCCCTAGGTGTGATTGGGACTGTTCGTGTCGATGTGCCCCGCGATTGGCTGGCGCCCGTTGACAGCTGGGATAAGCTCCAGCACTAACCGCGACCCTTGTGAGGATAAGCAGCTAAGAAGTGTGTGTGGGGGGGGGGTGGGGGGGGTAATGTAATTGCACGTAGTTTGTTCCCAAGAACGGGGGCGGTCCCCGTGACAACGGCGCACACGGCCCGACTCACAGCCAACAGCTTGTTTTTGTCCTTCTCGGCCCCGCCGAGCGCGTTGTCCAGCGCGGCGCGGTGCTTCTTGGCCAGCTCGTCCAGGAGGCGGGCCTGGTTCTCCTTGGTCTGGCTGCTCTCCTCGTCGTAGCGAGCGCGCAGGGCGCCCATGTCCTTCTCGTGCGACGCCTTCTCCTCGCCCAGCGTCTGCCAAGGAACGCAAACACACGCGCGAGTCCATATGCCGCGTCGCCGCTCTGCAAATGAGCAGGCCACGACTCGTATTTGGTTTTTTTGTTTTGTTTTTTTTTCCCCCCACGGCTGCGCGCTTCTCACGCGGCATGTGCCTCAACACCCATTCGTTGTGGCAATAATTATATGTTTTTCACACACGGGGAGACGTTAGCTGTATACAATGCAGTAGTAGTTAAGAGTGGCCAATGTCTTTTGAAGCAAATCCAACAAAATTCTCACCAAAACGGAAACCTGAGTTTTGTGCCTGCGTCGTTATTACCAGTCGTGGAAATCTATCCAAAAAAAAAAAAAAACACAATAAAACTTTGGCAGGCTGAACCCGCAGACGGCTCCCATTGATTTTCGGCCTTCTGCCGGCGCCTCTCCGAGGACAAGGCGGCGGCAAAATGTCAGCGCCGAAGGGACGACGAAGGCGACGTGAAGCCTCCGCACTTGACATTTCGCGCCGGCGGCTCCTCGGGCGACCTTTTCGAAAGATTCCCCCCCCCCTCAAGACTGGCAAATACGCTTATTGACACCGTCACTGACGTTTGATTGTTAAAATGCGACTTTAACCCTTGCCTGCAGGTCAACTTATTGATCGTAGGTATGAATTTCATTGGACGTGCTGGGACAATTATTTGTTTTACTGCTTCCTGACGTGACGTCGACTACTTGGGGGAACGCAACTGCCAACGGAGACGTCCGGCGGCGCCTGCCCGGACTTATTTTGTGTTCCGAGTCCAAATGTTTGCTCCGATCAAGCTTCACTCAACAACTGACGTCAACTATCGCAATCCGGTCCCGCCTGACTGCCGATCGTCAGCTGTCCGACTTTTTATCTCATCACGATGACTAATTGTCGTCATGACGACTTTGAATCGTCTTTCAACATTTCTTTTCAACCCAATAAATTCTCGAATTGGAGAGGAAAGACGACCAGAACGTGTGTTGTGAGTCAGCTCCATTGGAAAAAAGGGAAAAACAAAAAGAATAAAGAGAAAAAAACTGAAAATAAATTGAGCAAAGCTTGTCTGCGTGCAGCGTGAGCACCTTCTGCAAGGACTGCAGCTGCTGCTTGTGCCTGTCGTCCAGCGCTCGGCTCTGGCCGCGGAGCGCCTCGCGTTCCTCCTCCAGCCTCAGCACCTTGTCCTTCAGGCGGCTGCGCTCGTTGTCCAGGTCTCGCACGGCCGCCTCCTGAGTCATCTGGGTGGCCTGCAGGCTGCTGATCTGACCTGAGAACGGTTCACGTGATGATGTCACGCTGGCGCTTAAAACACGGCTACGCCGGAAAGCCCTTGTGTCCAATTTCGGTGGAGTTTCCATATATATATATTTTTTTTTTTTTTCAGTTATGCGTTTGCCAGCGGTCGGTCGTCACGTGGGTCCGGTATTTTGGGATGCGCACTGGCTTACTGGCTTTGAGGAGGATCTCGGTGGCCTGCTGCTGAACTCGATCCCGGGCCGCCTCCAGCTCGCACTCGGCCTCCTTTTGGCGGATTTCCACGATCTCGGAGTTCTGCGTCACCTCGTCCAGCTGCTTGCTCAGCTCCTGAGGAACCCAAGACACAGAAATTGCAATCAGAACAGCTTGACCCCGTTTGCAAGTTTGAGTGACCACTGTATCCAGTCGTTCTTTCTCGCGGGTACTGGGACTACTGGCCTTGACGGCGCTCTCGGAGGAGGCGAGCGAGGCCTGCAGCTTGTGCGAGCGTTCGCGGTGCTCGCGGGCCTCGTCGGTGACGCGGGCCAGCTCGGTCCGGAGCTTGCCCAGAGTCTTCTGCAGCGCCGCCTCCTGCGTCTGGAACTCGCGGCGCAGCTCGGCCTCGGTGCGCTTCCACGCCAGCAGGTTGTCGGCCGTCAGCTGCTGCGTTCGCTTCATGGCCTCCAGTTCGCGCTCGTAGAAGGCCTGAGCCTGAAGGACACCCAAGACAAAGGACAGAGGCTCGAATCTGGGTCTGAACCAGGTCAGTCAGGTCAACTTGCTGTCCAGTTGTTCTTTGAATTCAGGCGCCGCAAAGCTCTGCGATTGTGAGCGGCGCCTCGGTGGAGGTGTCGGATGTACCTTGCTGAGTTTGGCCTCGTACTCCTCCACCAGTCTCTTCTTGTCCTGCTTGAGTTCTTCCACTCGCTCGGTCAGAGAATCCACCTGACGGAACCAAAAGCGGACTCAGCGCCCAAGTTGCCCCCAATTGGCTTTTTGTCACGTACCTCGGCTTTGTGCAGCTGGCCCAGCTTCTCCTGGTCTTTGCTGTAGTTGGCGTTGTGGCTCTGGTGGCTGCGGAGGAGCTCCTGGACCTCCTGCCGGTGTTGGGCCTTCAGCTCCTCCAGCGCCGCCTTCTTCTCCTGCTCGAACTGCGCCTGCGCCTGCCCGAAGGTGCGCAGCTTCTCCTCGAACGAGCGCCGCATCTCCTCCACCTCCCGCGACATGGACACCACCCGCTGCGTGTGCTAAGAAGGGCGGGAGACGGGCCTGCGTTCGGTTCAGGTCAAACGGCAAAGGCCGAGTTCGGACCACTTTCGGGTTGAGCGAGGCACTGATCAGACAACTGGTCGGTTTGCAAAAAAGAAATCGGTCAAGCCAATCGAACGCATGGCGACCTTGGAAAACAAACGTGATCATTATTCTCTCATCGTCGACTGAAGATGATTCCCGGACTGCGGGTTGGCGATGAAACGAGACGAGGAGGCCGACAGGAATGGCCGCTGCTGACGAGGATGGAAATGATGATGACGATACCTGCGCCTCGGTGCACAGCTGCAGGTCCTCCACCCGCTGCCGGTAGTTGTCAAACTCGGCCAGCGCTTGCCTCTTCATCCTCTCGTGCAGCTCCATGGACTCCTCCAGGGACTGGATGCGCCTCTTCAGGTCCATCTCGTCGCTGATCTTGCTCTTGTACTGCGAGGGGAAGAAGAAGAAGAAGAAGAAAAAAAAAAAAAACGGAGAAAAAACCCACAACGTTGTCATCCGACAGCATATGGCACCCTTCGGGGTGAATATTTCCACTGTGACGAAACAGCTGGTGGCCTGTTGGCGACGTTACGCGTTTTAGCAGCAACCAGCAGGTTGTTTGCTGCCTAAACGGCAAGTCGAAAAAGGAAGGAAGCTAAAAAAAAAGCACATCCAAAGGGAAGGAAAGAACAAGCCAACCCATCCGCGGACCGATCCGTTGCCTTTGTATCAATACAGTTTGACTTCACGCGATTGATTCTAGCTTTTTTTTTTTTCCCCCTGGCTACAGACGGGCAGTCATGAGGATGAAAAAGAGGACGTAAAGCGATTCACGCTCGTTTGCACAAATAAGACGGCCTCGTTGTGGCGCTGCGATGCGTTTTGAAGCGGCCCGAGCGCAACGCGACAGATTCCGGCTGTTTGCAGGCGGAGGGATGGAAACCGGAAAGAACGTCTTTGGATCAAGGAAACTGCCGCGTGTGTCTTTCGTGAAGTGATGGAGGTGGAATGCAGCACTGAGCAGCCGGGGAAAAAAAATGTCCGGTCATTCGTGAAGTCACGCGCAGCGACAGGAAGTACATTTTGAAGTTAGTCTGTAGAACAGCGTCCCGTTGCTCGACTGATGCAGTTGATTTTGCAATTACCGTAATTTCCGCGACTTTTTTCACAGGCTTTCAACCCTGCGGTTGATGCGGTGGTGCGGCGCTAGCGTTAGCGCCGTGCTAACGTTAAAACTATTTCTGCGTACCGAGGCTTATAACCAGGTGCGCTCCGTAGGCCAGGAATTTCGGTAACCACGGAAGAGAACGATAAATTTAGGGTTCCGCCCCCCCCCCCCAAGAGAAATCACATTTGCTTTGTTCAAAAGTACATCAAAGAAGTTGTCGGCAGCCTGCCTGCCTGCCAGTGCCGATCTTCGGACGATATTTTGCCGTTTTTGGCTGAGCGCGCGGACGCGGAAGGCCTGGAACCCACCTGTAAAATCTTCTCTCGGGTCTCGGAGAGGATTTGCTGCACCTCCTCCTCGTGGGCCTCCTTCAGGGTGGAGATGGCCGCTTCGTGCTCGTCGTTCTTGGTGTTGAGCGCGTAGATCACCTGCGCGAGCAACGGAAATTCATTCACGACGGTCAAACGAGGAAGTGCTGTTGGAGCAGATTCAATAAAAAAAAAAAATGAAGAAAAAAAATACACAAAATGTATCATAACCAGACGGACTTTTTTTTTTTTTTTTTTTAAATCAAGAAAAATATTTCTTGTGGTGCTTTTGAGGGATGGTGGTGCAGCTGTTGAGCGTTGGCCTCACAGTTCTGAGGTCCCGCGTGGGTTTTCTCCGGGCGGGCACTCCGGTTTCCTCCCGCATCCCAAAAACATGCAACATTAATTGGACACTCTCAATTGCCCCTAGGTGAGATTGTGAGTGCGATTGGTTGTTTGTCTCTGCGTGCCTTGCGATTGGCCGGCGACCAGTCCAGGGTGTACCTGCCCGAAGATAGCCGGGATTGGCTCCGGCACTCCTGTGACCCTTGTGAGGATAAGCGACGAAAAAAAATGGATGGCTGTGACTATAAACACTTTATCCGCCAAGATTTGTCTGAATTTCTTTTGGAAGTTTACACCGGGGGGGGGGCGGGGCTTCTCCTTCCCTGCACCACGCGAGCGTTCCCGAGACGACTTTGCGGCCCTCGAGCGCGATGATCACTTTTTAATCCGCTCGCAGCGCCGACAAAGCGGGGAGGCGGACGCGGGTGGGATGTCTGCGCCTGGGAACCGAGGAGGAGGAGGAGGAGAAGCGTGGGAGGACGAAGAAAAAGAAGAAGACTCGGCTGAGCTTGACAGCGTAGCAAGACGCGTGCTTGATTTTGGCTTTTCGTGCCGGCTGCTAACTTGCGCACACAACAAGCGACGTCGGGACGCTTGCACTTGACCTGGAAAGATGGACAGTCACTTGTGATCACATTTTAACTGCTGCACATCACAAAAATGCCCGTTCAACGACGCGCAACTTTGGAACAAACTCCAGAGAAAACCAATAAATGCACAAACACGCAAACAAACAAACGACGCACTGAACCAACCAACCCAGAGACAAACTAGCAATCAAAAGAAGAAAAAAAAAATAATAATAATAATCCAACCGACGAACCCTCGCCCTAAAGAGCAAATCAACGGACCCAATAACAGCCGATCCTAAGAACAAAAGAACAAATCCACCAATGAAACCACTTTCAAACAAATCACCCAACCAACAAGGAAACTCGACGAAAGGTCAAAACGAACAGCAAAATAAACCACGGCACAAACGGGAAAACTTTTGAACCTAACAAGGAACCGACAAATCGCAGTCATTAAAGAAGGCGCCAAAGAACTAAAGATGCGCAAAGAAAGGAATTACTCGTCCAACGGGAAAGTACCAATTAAAACCATAACGGCGCTCGTTTTGGTGGTCGAAGCGCACACAAATTGTCGACCGATGAAATTAATTTTCTCATCAGTGTACGTATAATGCAGCCCAAATTGTTGGCTTTTAACTCTAGAGGATGACCCCGTCCCCCCCCCCCAAAAAAAAAACAAAACAAAAAAAAAAAAACAACCAAAAACTTGCTACATACCTTGAACAATTTGCATGATTCTAACTTTTTGGGCTTCTTCCTCAGCTCAGTTCAAGAACTCATTAAAGGGAAATTCCGGTGGTTTGGTATAACAATGTATCCGATAGCTCATGTAATATGTACTGTATCTCAAAAATGTCATGTTTATCCTCTCTCGTTTAATGGTGGTTTGAGAAGATTTTTATCAACAATTACGAATTTTCCGCCATTTTGGGGAGTCACGTGACCTCCGTGCGCGGATGTGACGAGTTACGTGCGGCACCAAAGGCTCGATTACGATGGGAAACAATTACGGCCAGAGCTGATTTCTCGGATTTATCCTCATCTGATGAAGAAATAGCAGTATCGGTTGATAATGTAGAATTTCCGGATGTTCCTCCGGATGGAAATGACCCGGAATCTGACGGGCGAGTTGCGGCTGGCTCGTCGGACAACCGAAAATTCAACGTTGTTTCCAGCCAGAGGTTGAAATCTGTATGGAAGTATTCTTCCGTCTTCCCGATCAAATCTACATGAAATGAGAGAGGATTAATATCACATTTTCAAGATATATTACATTTGACGTGAGCTCTTGGATACATTGTTAATCCAAACCACCGGAATTTCCCTTTTGATAAAACTTGAAGATACTTCAAAAATCTTGCTCGATTTTTTTTTTTTTTTTTTTTTTTTTCCTGATCCTCCAAAGTCGAGAAACGTCCACCTGGAACATTTGGACCGGGTTCTGTCAGCAGAGGCTCGGAATATTTTTAGAGCTGAGTGGGAAAACGGCAATTACCTGCAGCACAGACGGGTAAAAGGGGGGTCGGGGGGGGGGTGTGCTAAATACTTTCTTTCACACTGACACCCATATCTGAGCGACCGGTTTCCAAGGCAACCGGACACATCACCTTCGTAAAGGAGGGAAGCGGACGCCGGACGAAGCCGAGGCGAGGCTAGCGCGGCGCGATGCGCGTCTGGCTGGCGAGCGATCGGGTCGAATCGTCACGGCGATAGCTAACGACGACGAGCGGATTGCAGAACCCGGGAACGGACCGCGGAGCGAGCGGAGCGAGCCGACTGACAAATGAAACAAAGAATAAATTTAAAAAAAAAACACAAGGATGCAACTGTAGGACAAATCGATGAACAAACTACCAAACCAACTGCAATGCAAAAAAACAAAGCAGCCGACAAACTACGGAAATCAAACAACAAAGCACAATTTCATTGATTTAACCTTTATTGAAACAATCGACCAAAGCATGTTCGGCAACCGGATCAAAGAACGAAAAATCGACCAATGAAACAATACCAAATCGATGAACAGGTAAACAAGACCAAAGAACAAGTGAGTGACGCCACCAAAAAAGTGACCAAAAAAAAAAAAATATGAACAGATGAATGCATCAAACAAAATAAACAAAGAGGAAATTGACCGTAAACAAAAACAATGCAGAAAGTTGCTTATGATGCTACAGCAGGAAGCTCACCACATAAAATATGAAAAAAATCATCCAAATAAAAAATGTAATTTGATCACGCCAACCACCAAAGGATGAACCAACAAACGACCCAATCAACAAATTACGAAAAAACTGGGAAATCTTTGGCCAATTAGCGAACAGGTGCGAGAAATACGGTGGCCCTGAAGGCTCAAAAAGGCCCCAAATGACAAAGACGAAGGCAAAAGAAAACGTGCGAGAAGCCCTTTTTGAGATCCTCCTCAAATATGCGCGAAACCGTTTGCTGCGGTCCTTATCCTCATCATTGGAAATTTGCTGAATTCACCTTGATGTGCCCAAGACACGAAGTCGATCGAACGTTCCGAACTCAAATGAACTTTTGGGGACCGACACGTACGTCAGCCGCACATGAAATACGTTTGGGGGCGAGTCGCCCGCAACCGCGTCGAGCATACGGCGCCACGGCCACGACGGATGCGCGTTACTCGGCCGTTTGTATTTTCCTTTTTCCGAACCGAGCGGCTGCGCCGCGCTACTGCCGCTTTGCAAAAATCAGGTCAGATGAGTCACCGGCGGCGTGCCGCTCAAAGCGACAAATCTCTAATCCGACGTCACCGCTGTTATTTGTGCGCGGGCGGCGGACGCGTCACCGTGACGACGGACGGCAAAGAAATTCCGACTTCGTGAATGGCGTTCTGGGAAAAGAACGTGAAAACTCCGCACAGTGGGAGGCCCGAGGATCGAACCCAGAACTTTGACTGTGACGCAGATGTGGCAACCACTATGACTACCTAACGCATTGCTAACATTTGACTTTTCAAACTACGGTGGTAAAGGCGGCATTTTTTTTTTTTTTTTTTTTAAAAAAGGAGAAAATCTCATTGCGACAAGAAGGACATCGCTCAGTTTTTCCCAACTTCCTGTCACGTGACTGAAGTGCAGAAGAAACGTCTTGTCGACGTCTCGCCACGCCGTACGCGCTCGTGAGCGGACGCCGTGAACGGGGCGACGATGGCCGCCGCGGCCAGGGGGAAGCGCGCGCAGCTTGTCAAACGCGCAAACGCAAACAAGCGCTGACTCGCATTCTCGACGCCAGCCTGAGAGAAACCCGCCGAACTCCGACGGGGAGGTTCGGGTGGGGTCGGCGCACCCGAGGACGAGAAACTTCCCCGAACTTTACTCGTGCTCCGTAATTAGAGCGCGTTCTCCAGAGCCAGCCGTGTCAAGTTAGCATATTAGCGCTACGTTGACGCTTCTCGTTTGTTCTCTTTTGCGAGCGTTTGTCTCTCTGCAAGTAGAACACTTCCCCCCCCCCCCCCCCCCACTGTCTCTGTTTTTCTTCTTTCCAGGGGGTTTGTTGTCATGGAAACTGCGGCGCTCTTTTGTTGTCGCGCATTCAACTTTGATGGACTCGTTAGCACGCGGCCGCGCCAATAAAGCGGATAAAGTCTCAAATGAGGCTAAAGGAAAGTCTGGTGAAACTGAGGAGCTGAAACGCTGCCCGAAAACGCCTCAGCCAAACGACGCCCATGACAATATACGGACGTGCGATGCTAAATGCTAAATCAACTGCTTATGCTAATCACGCAACACAGAACCGCCATGTAAAGCTTTCTAGACGTTAAATAACACATTCAACGGACAAACTAAAGGCTACACAAAAATGCTATGCTATGTGCGAAATCAAATATTATTAATGGAAACTAAACGCAATGAAAATGGAATGCGTTATGCAAGTCTAGAATTTCTGATGGAACTGATGCGCTAAATGCTCTGTGAAAATACAGCAAAAAGACACAGACAGGAAATGATGAATGCTAACCCCAACATTCGAGATTGAACTATAAACCAAAAGGCTACATCAAAATGCTAAGCTATGTGCGGAATCAAACTCATTGTAACTGACGAGAAAAATGCCATGAAAATGCAAAGCTACGTGCTAACGTCAACTGCTAAGCTATGCTATTTAAAGCTCTCTGTGCACACTAAATCCAACATTTTTGATTGCGCTACATGTTCTGTTAAATTATGTAATAAAGTGACGCAGACGGGAAAAGACGAATGCTAACCCCAACATTTGTGATTAAACTATAAACCAAAAGGCTACATGAAAGTGTTAAGCTATGTGCTAAATGAAACTCTCGTTTAACCAACAAGCAAAATGCTATGAAAATGCACAGCTACGTGCTAACTTCAAGTGCTAATGCGGCACATTGGGTTTGAATAACATAACATGTACAGTTCTAAACATTATTATTTTTGGCCCACCCGGGTAAACACAACACAACACATTTTTTAAAAATAATTCTTTACCGCTCAAATTCAACCCTTCTGTAACTGGACACGTACAACATATTTTCTTTGAAGTGTGTTCGTTCTTATAATAGCAGCAGTTCGCCAGCGGGGGGCGATGTGTTGCAGGTAACTGTTAACGGATGCTACTTTTGTGCTGTGAGCTAAATGTGTATTCTGTGCTGTTTACAAAAACAAAATAAATACAACTTTAATATGCGGCACAAAGAACCGTGTGACTCCATTCTTTAAAGTGTAACACTAAGCTATGCTAATTAAAGCTCTCTCTGCGCACTAAATCCAACATTTTTGATTAAAATGACGTGAAAATGTGAAACTACGTGCTTGAGGTAACATACTAGTTAAATGCTAAGCTATATGCAAAATCCAGCATTATGTAAAGCTCTCGATAGATGCAGAATCCAACATGTTACTGCTATGTGAAAATGCTAGGCTACGTGCTAAATGCTATTGTACACAAATAGACTGCCGGCACAAAAGCTATTGATGCATTTTAAATGCCGCCATTTTGTCGTGACATCCATCGAGCGGTGGGCGCAACGCCGACGTCTCTTCTTCCATAATCTCTGCGTCCGGTGACATAAACAGTCCGGTACATCATACTTTGACGGCGTCTCCGTGGCGACGGCGGTAAGGCGCAAGAGGGGTTTTTGCGCCGCGATTGGCCGATTGCTAGTCGGCCAATCAGAACAAAGAAACGCAGCCGACAAATCATACTTCGCCGACGTGCCCGCCGCGCGCCCACAGTGGCGGTATCTTAATGAAATCTGTCAAAGAATTGCATCCTCCTTCCTGCGCAGGTTAATCAAACGCACGCTCACAAATCTCCCCGCGGCTTTCCGTCCTGCCGGAAACGCCGTTTAGCCGGATTAGAAAGCGCAAACGGCGGGAATTGCGGCGAGGCCCGGAACGCGTCACGTGCGGTGGAACCGATCCGAGGAAAGGAGCCGGCCGGGAAATTTGAGGTTTGAAAAAAGCTAATCGGTATTTTTCACGACTTCGCAATCAACCAACAGATTCAATGTATTCAATTTTAATACAAATAAAAATGCCAAATATTTTTTCAAAAACTAATTTAAACAAGTATTTCATCAAATGAATGTGCATTTATTCAATGTATATACAATTTGAAGTGTGGTGGCGTGTAAAAATTCAACAAAATATAGCAATTATGTATCTAAACCGTAAACCCGAGAAAAATTCTAATTACCTTTAGCGCGTTGATTTTATCTTGATTAACCAACTACATGATTGAGTGAAAAAATTCCAACATGTATGTGCATTCAAATATTTTACGATTTGATATTTTATTTACAATACAAAAATAAATAATTCCAGAGACTCGTTAGCATAAAAACTCGGCAACTCAGCAGATAGCCACCACTTCGACGTGTTGTTCACCTTCCGCATCACCGATCCACCGCTTATTGTCACCGTCAATTGTTTTTTGGGGTTTTTTTTTGCATTCGCTTGACAAATTGGGCTTATTTTCATCTAGTATCCATAAACCATAAAACTTTTATGATGTCTTAGAACGTACCACCCCCCCCCAAAAAAAAATTGCAGTATTTATTGGCTGAAAAATCACAAGATCCCACAAATATTTCTACTTCTCTCGCTTCCAAATCCCCACAAATGGCTTCCACCTCGTTTGCTAAGCGTTACTTTTTACTTTCATATTCAAAGCCACATTTTAAAAGCAAGTCATAAAAAAATGAAAGGACGCCACCTGGCAGCCTCGGCCGTACCTAATCAAACGTCTGTGTGTGTGCACGCAAGATGCTAATGACACACTCCGACCTGCCACGAGTTCCAACCTGCTTAGGAATGTGTCGTTTTTATTTTTATTATATATATATATATATATATATATATATATTTTTTTTTTTTTTTCAAAGCCCAGACCTCCCCCAAGGCAAGTCCGGAAGTTCCGGAATGCCCTTGAAAGGCCGCCGAGCGCCGTAAAACGCTGTGCTGCTTGCTTATTGTGGAGCATTGCGTAAGCTAAAAGCAGCCGCCGACGACTTGGCTGCGTGCAGAAATAGTTCATCGCAATCTGCATAGAAAGCTTTGCAAATTCCAGCAAACGGAAGCGAAACGATAAAGCGCATGAAATATCGGGCAAATCCGAGCACCTGTACGAGCCGATATTCTTTGAACGCCGACCAACTGTTCGTTTTTGAGTTGACGCCAGTTATGATTGGATTGCGGGGGTGAAGATATTGAATAAGTGGACGCATGCAGCAAGAAGCGTTTAGGGGGATGAATACAAAGAAGACGAAAAAGAAAAAGTACAGAATTGAAGTGAAAAGCGGCGGCACGGTGGCCTCACAGTTCTGAGGACTCGGGTTTGATCCCGGACTCGCCTGCGTGGAGTTTGCGTGTTCTCCCCGGGCACTCCGGTTTCCTCCCACCTCCCAAAAAGACGCGAAAATTGCCCCTAGGTGTGATTGTGAGCGCGGCTGTTTGTCTCGATGTGCCCTGCGATTGGCTGGCGACCGGTTCAGGGTGCGACCCACCCGCCTCCTGGCTGGTGACAGCTGGGATAGGCTCCAGCACTCCCCGCAACCCTCGTGAGGATAGGCGGCTAAGAAAATGGATGGATGAGACGAAAAGTGACTGCACGAGTACGCGCGGGTCCACCGTATCCGTTGTCTACGTCACTTTTTTTTTTTTTCTTCTTCCAGAATGTATTCACAGCCTGTGTGACATTAATAAATCAGGCCACATTTTTAGGACTAATTTCAGTGGGGAAAATCAGACATGCAAGTCACGTGACTTGCAGCAAACACTTGGAAGCAGTCGGACTTGAAAAGATTGAAGCCTTGAGTCGTTGCCACGTTTACTTCAGAGCTAAACGGAAAGAGAATTAGGATGGAAGTAAATCAGTGCCACCAGGATTTCAATTTGAAATGGAATCACATTTTCAATAATTGTATTTCAGTGTAACTTTTCAATGTCAACACTGCAACTGGCTACAATTCGCTGTCTGAAGTTCACCGTCTGTGCCAGCAGGCAGGGTTACTCCAGGTCAGAACCGAACAGCCAGCCAATCGCAGTGACGGCTTTCTTAGTCACGTGACGTCACCTGCTCCACACGCGTGTCACATACAGCGAATTGGAGCAACTGTTGAAAATGTGATCACTTTCCATTTCAAATTCAAATCCTTGTGACACTAATTTACTTCCATAAATGACATGTCGTGAATTTAAAAAAACAAATAAACATACGGGTGCGTGAATCTCCGCTCGCATAAAGACGGAGGCCGATGTCGTAACATGGTACTGAAAGGATATTTGGACGCGAACGGCGCAGCTACACGCGCGCAGGTAATAAAACAATATCGGCATCCATTCCGTATCCTCTGCGAAATTCGGTAAACATTACTGCAAGATAAGAATGAATGATGACCAAAGAGTTTTTAATTTCTTTCTGCTCTATTTAACTTGAACTTGACCAAATGTGGTGGAAACGCAAACAGTTGGCGGGACCGCTTCGAGATCCCTTGCGAGCACGTAAAAGCGAATTGACTAGTTTGGCTACTTTTTACTTTTTATGGCTGTCAAACGTCAAAACCGGTCCAGTTTGCCAAAATCTATCGAGGCTCCAAAGTTTCAACACGAAGAAAATGTGAGCAGACTGTTGCGGCTGACGACCCCGCACGCGCCTCGCTGACGGATGCCGCATCCCGACAACACGCTCTCACCTTCAGGCATCCTCACACCTCTCCGGAGCAACACCACGGCAAACTTTCATTCAGAATCGCCAAAATGAAGACTTGGCAGCCCCCGAGACGCTGCTGCGCGCTCTCGTCGCGTCCGTTGACGACGGCGATGGCAACGCGCGAGGCTGCTCTCGGATTCGGCGTGCATTAAAAACCATGTATCGAATGCAACATAGTGAGAAATCTCACGAGCAACTTGCAGAAACGTGACGTTCTCTCGCATTTGAAACCGACAGTTCGGCTACCGGCGGACTGGAAACACCGCGTTTTCACCTCTGAGATTCTGCGCTATTAACAACGCCGAATGAACCGAAGAACTACACAAAGTCGAGGGAAATTCCAATGCTTGCGGTATCTTGAAGAAATCTGCACCGCCGAGGGTGCAAACGTACTACATGCGAATTCGCTAAGGGGGTCTGGGACCGAGAGTTAAAGGCAGCGGTCGCGTCTCGGGATGCAAAAAGACCCCCCCCCCCCCCACGCGCCCCCAAACATCTGCGCCCCTTACCTTGGTCAGCTGGGCGATCTTCTTGCTCATCTTCAGGTGCAGGTCTTGGGTGTACTCCATGGCCAGGCCGGACTGGAAGGAGGACGTGGACGTCGCCGACGCCGCCGCCGCCGCCGCCGACGACGACGACGAGGATGAGGAGGAGGAGGAAGAAGACGAAGTGTATTTCCCTTGACCGGCGGGGCAGTAATACTGCTGCCAACCCGACCCAGTCGCCATCTTCCCGATGATGCTTCAGATGCTTGATGGAGATGGGAGCTTGAATCATTCAACAAAAATCATTCGCACAGCAACCCAACAATGTATATTCAGATGGATGACGCGGCAGGCTGTTAATCACATCTCCCATTTTGCTTCGGTTCCGAACGACAGAACATGTACTCAAAAATAAATAAATAAAAAATTTAAAAAAAAAAAAAAAAAAAAGGAGGGGGGGGGGGCGGGGGAAAAAAGTGACGCGGAGAATTTCAAGCTCCGGAGATGCGAGCGGCGCGCATCGCGAACGCAGCCGCCGTCGGCGCTCCGAAGTGCGGGTACGGCCAGATTCAGCCGCCGCTGACGTGCAGCGGAAGTCGGAGCTGCCGTCTGACTGCCGGCCCCCGCCCGCTCGGTCACCTTGGGAGCCCGAACGAGGAGCCGCCGCACCGGATTGGTCACCCCTCCTCGGTGCTCCGCGGTTACATGGAGGTGCGTGCGCGTGCACGAGGCCGGACTCGGTCGGCGAGCGTGCGCGACGGACTCGGCGGTAGCAGCAGCTGCCCCCCCACCCCGCCCCAGCTTCAGCTTCAGCTTCTTCTACTGCTGCTGCTGCTGCTGCTGCTGCTGCTGCGCTCCTGTTGCCATGGATCGCCTCAACAGTGCGTGCTGCCTTCACGGACCGTGGGAACGGCGGCGACGCGTTCAGGCACAGCAACAGAAAGTAGGTCAACCTGCAAGAGAACAGAATCTCCTGCCCCAGACCAAACTAGGGAAGGAAGGCCTAATAAGTCCAATTTTGGGAAATACATTTGTGATTATTTTACATATTTCCATTTATTTCTCTTCTTTTACATCAAATATTAAATGTATTCCTCATTAGAGTACAACTAGTTTTCAAATTATCCATCCATTGTCTTAGCTGCTTATCCTCGCAAGGGTCTATCCCGGCTGTCAACGGGGAGGAGGCGGGGGACACCCTGAACTGGTCGCCAGCCGATCGCAGGGCGCGTGGAGACAAACAGCCGCACTCGCAATCACACCTACGGGCAATTTCGAGTGTCCAATTCATGTTGCGTGTTTTTTGGGGATGTGGGAGGAAACCGGAGTGCCCACCCGGAGAAAAGCCACGCAGGCACGGGGGAGAACGTGCAAACTCCACACGGCCGGGTCCGGGATTGAACCGGTACCTCAAAACTGTCCAGCTGAACCACCGTGCCGCCAAGACTAATAATAATGAAAAAAAAAAAAAACATATAAACAACCTGCCATCTGTTTCCAATCGCTTTGCCAACATGAAGATCAGAAACTGCAAAATTCAGCGAGCACACAAAGGCAAAAGTTTGCATTTCAAACCTTTTCCCTCATTTGAAATTGGAAATGTCATCGTTGAGGTTGAACTTGAAACCCGAACCATGTCTTGAAACTTGAACCGGCTTTGAAATCCTAAACTCGACCTCTTGAAACCCGACTTTTAAAAGCCTAATTTGAAACCTTAACCGAACACTTGACTTGAAACCCCAAATTTAGTTTTAAATGTTCGTACTCGTTGTCTTGAAATCCGAGACCAGGATGGAAAAACCTGACCCCCGTCTCGGAACCCTACTTTTAAAACCCAAATCAGGTCTAAAGCCGCATAAATAAGCAGAAGTTTGAAGCCATAAATCACATTTCAAACATGAACACTCGATTCGAACCCTCATTTGGAAATAATAATCCTTTTTAGTTGCTTTGACACATTCATTTGAAACATTTCAATCTTTCCAAATACCAGCACATCATCAAAAAATATATATAAATCTACGTTTCCTCTTTCTGCGACTATGCCGCACCCTGGTGGTAAAAATGTTGTACTACACATTCACAAGCCCCCCCCCCAAAAAAAAAAAAAAAAAAAAATTTGGATGTTTTCCTAAAAGAATCAAAACAAGAATCCACAAGCGGCACCTAATAAAATCTCATTTTTATTGTTGACTATAGAAGTATAACAAATATAGTTTATGAAAAAAGTCTGCAGCTCAGTAATCTCAATTGGAATCTGCAAATTTCCAGAGAAACGTCCAGCGGCTTCTCGGCCACTACCCGATATTAACAATAATATTAGGAATAATAATAATAATCACTATCATCATGTTTTTCCCCCCAAAACACAATCATCAAACATTTATCCGCAAATGAAAATAAACTGGAATGATTCTCGGAAAACGTTCACGTGAACGGAAGATTGCCCTCACGTGTTCGAAATATTAAAAATCATACAAGTCGCCGATCAAACACGGTGAGCAACAAAATCGACACCTCGGATATTTTAAACGTCACACGTACGCTTCCCGAAATCATGAAAAATGTGCACGTTCATCCCCATCATTTTGAAAAGCGCGGCAAAAAGATGCGGAACATTTCATTCAGTAGTTCAACTCGAAAAAAAAGTTTGGAAAATATGTTTCGGTAGACGCGCGCCTGCAACAAAACGTCAATTTAATAATTTCACTTTTCCTAATTTTGCAGCTTGACAATTCACCGCCGCAACAAATGAGAATCCTTCCATCCATTTTCCCAGCCGCTTATCCTCACGAGGGTCGCGGGGAGTGCTGGAGCCGATCCCAGCTGTCAACGGGCAGGGAGCGGGGGACACCCTGAACCGGTCGCCGGCCAATCGCAGGGCACATCGAGACAAACAGCCGCACGTACAGTCGCACCTTGGGGCAATTTAGAGTGTTCAATTAATGTTGCGTGTTTTTTGGGATGTGGGAGGAAAGCCACGCAGGAAGAGGGAGAACACGCAAACTCCAAAACAGGCGGGTCCGGGATCGAACCCGGGACCTCAGAACCGTGAGGCCGACGCTTCCCAGCCGCCGGAATTGAACTACTGAATCCAGTGAAAATCAGCCCACGTTGACATTTTGTTCCCTTCGCTTTTTCTTTCCCCCTCCGGATTGTCACAAAACGAGGATGTCAAATCAACAACGCAGTGAAAAATGTCTTTGGAACAGCGGACGGTTGGGTCAACTTTCAACTTGTTGCAAAAATTTCTCCCCCTTGTGTTAGTTGAAGTTCATTTTTCTCCATGAATTACATTTTTGCTACGTTGGGCTTGCAGAGACGGGATGAAGTTCTTTAGCGGAAGACCACCAGAGAAAGGGGGAAAAAAAGATTTAGAAAATAAACAAAAGGGAAACAAATAAAATATAAAGACCCGACAACCAAGACGAAGATGCCGTCGTCCTCTCCACATCCAGAAAAATGAACGGAAAAAGTCAACGTGAAATTCAAATGGAAGCAACAAAACAAAAGGGGGGGACAAAAAAAAAAAAAAAAAATACAAAAACTCAACAAAAATGCATGACATAAAGAAACAATATGACACTCAAAGTGACAGTGTAAAGAAAAAGAAAAAAAAACAATTATGCAGACAAAAATAAAATAAGACAAAAAATGTAAATGAACAAAAAGGTCAAAATAAGAAAAAAAGATGAAATAAGAATCAAAATCAAAGTAAAAAATAAAACTCTGACAAAAAAATAAAAACAAAATGAAGACCTAAAAACAAAAACTGACAAAAAATTTAAAAGAGCAAAAAAACCAAAAAACAAACAAAAGGTCACAAAGAATAAAAGGTGTGAAAGTTATTTCACTTCACATTGGTCGGTACATTCACGCGTTGTCCTGACAACAAAGATGATGTCGACGTCCATCTTTTTTGTTTGACTTCCTCTTTGACGTTCTCCTCGGTTGTTGTTACCAAAAGTTACAAACGTACACAGTAACAGTCATAATAAATTAACACAATTGAACATGACAATCACAAACAGAAATTGAAAAAATTAAGAATCCTTGATTCACGATCTGATTGGTTTGTTTTTTTTTTTTTTTTTGGGGGGTGGAGGGGGGGCTTTAAATGAAGTGCGTCATTTAATAACATCAAGTGTAAAAAAAAAAATGTGTAAAACTGAAACAAAATGTTGCCAGTGTTATGTATTTTGGTTTCAAAAGCAAATGGAAAAAAAAAAAACAGCCCCAAATTTTTCTGCAATTAGCTGTTATGTTGCTCTCTGGCCACCGGGTGTCACTGTTGTACAGAGTACGTGCCAACATCGGCAGGCTCATGTGGCGACCCAATCTGCAACCAACCAATCCAGAAACAAGAACTTTTTATTTATTATTATTATTTTTAAATCAGCATCCGCCAAGTGTGGCAGACTGACACCATCAAAATCTCCACAGAAACCCTTGCGTCGTCGGCCATGTTGGTTGAAAGGTGCCAGATTTCTGAAAGCCGCGTCACGCTCCAACTATTGTTAAACGGACGCAGCGCGGCGGAAGTTTGTGCACGCGGTGTTGGCGTACAGATCGAGGCCGTGTGCGCGTTGCGGTCGCCACAAACAAAAAACGTCACGTCACACTGTCAGCAGTTGGCCGTAATGAGCTTTCCTGACGCTGGGGGTCAGTGTCGAACAGAAAGAAAATAAAAACAAAACGCCAGCAGCTATTGCGACTCGGGTTCATAACCACGTTAACCAATAGGGGGCGCACACAGCACAGTGTGCCGCGTTCTACCACTTTGCCGATTTCCAAGTGGTTGTTTTGAGGGTTTTCACGGTAATTCTGAATTTAGCGCTATTTTCATTTAGAGCATTTGTTTACATTAAACGAAAGATGTCCACAATACCATACTCCAGTGTTTTGGTTTTTTTTTTTTTTTTTTTTTGCTCCCAAAGTAACATGCCATTATTTATTTCTAATATTATTGTATGCGCTAGGTAGCAGCTGTTCAAAAGTTTGGAATTCGGATTTCTTTTCCAATTAGAGCGACGCCTTGAGATACGAGTAGATCGTTTTGACGTACGGCTTTCATGCAAGACGTTGCTTTTAGCAAGGAGCGCAAATCTGTGATCTCTTTTGGTCGCTATCCCAAATTTATCAATAATGTGGTTCAGAACGATGGTTGAAATCCCCTCCAGTCCTTATTGATATATTTTCTAATGTTTCATGCATATGCTTCTTCACCAGCATCAAAGTATATATATTTTGCAAGTGAGGCGCAGGTACAACGTTGTCCACTTGGGGTCGCCATTTACAGCATGGTAACGATGGCACGCCATTTCCTGGGGTTAGCGTTAGCCGCTGCGGTGTCCAGCGACTGCGTACAAATGTGCTTTTTGTTTAATAAATCAATTGAAAGTGCACCAGTGGCTGTTTCCATCCTGCCCCTTTTTAATACCACCTGGTTCGGATTACTGGTTGCTCTTAACTAGCGATGGCAAGGCTAAATTCAACTAGCTAACCGTGTTTATCACGGATGCGCAGCGAGTTGCGTTACTGTACTGTACTATAAAACAAAACGATCTGCGATGCGCTAAACTCACAATAAATAAAAGGCGATATAGCGAGGCATAACTGCGCGATACGTCTTATTTTGTGTGCCAGTTTCACAGTCTCCACACAGGGCGTAATTTCCTATTTTGTGGGCGGTTCTTGAATGCGTCACCCTCCACGGGCGGGGAGGCTCGCTGCACCTTTTCCCCTCTTAAAGCTACAGCGCTCATATTTCACGCCCGTTTTCGTTTGCGAGCGCAGCCTCGAAGCGAAGGCACAAGATGCGAAGCGGCTTTTGGGCCAGGCGTCACGGCAACACGGCCGCCGACCCGACAGGCCTCCGTCAAACTGACCGCGGCGTCGCCTCCAGCGGAACTCGGTACGGCTCGAGCGGTCCGACAGCCTCTTTCGTGCGGCAGATGAAGAATTATTAAGAAAAAAAAAAAACATCTAAAACAAAGGTTTGGGCGACTAGCTGCTTGATTCCAGATGAAAAATGAAATAGTGGGACTCGAAAATATATATTAAAAAAAAAAAAAGAGAGATTCAAAGACTAGTTATCTACATGCGAGGTCTCACTCCACAAGAAAACGTCCCACCCGGCTGAAAAGAACGTTCGGAACAGCCGCTGCGGGAAACTCGCTCCGACGATTTTGCCATCGCAAACACGTCAATGCTCGAAGATCACTTTAAGGCCTCTCCGTCATTAAAATGCTAATTTTAATAACCCATTGACATTCTCAAAGAAATTGAAGAGCTCCAATATTTAGATCTCAAAATACTCTCATTAATACAATATGTAAACAGCCAAAATGGATAAATCAATCAAATAAGAAATGATGAATAATTCTCAGAACGATTCAGTGAAAAGTGAACATTATTTTTTTGTTGTGAAGGCAAAATTTTTGGCTGCAAATCTCACGCTAGGCTAGCTCTAGCGTCACAATGCTACATTGTTGGTTTGAGACTTTAGCATCAAGTCATACCTCAAATTAAAAGTCTTGATGAGGGCTGTCTGGATATGTAATTCATCAATAAAGGATGTAATAACTTAACCCCCCGCCCCGTTTTTTTTTTTTTTTTTTTTTGAAGTGCTTTCCAATGCTACTGATGAAGTAAAAGCTTTCAGACGTTAAAAAAAAAAAAAAAGCTTAAACAAGTTGAAGATGGCGTCTTCTTGTAAACACAATCACAGGAAGTGACGTCAGGGAGCAGCAAGTGCAAACTTCCCCTCTCCGCCCCTTGAAGGCCAAATCAGGCTTTTCCTGTCAAACACGACGCGGCAGGGAGACGTCGTCCATCTTGCCATCCTCTCGCTAGCGCCTAAGACGGCAATCTGAGATCTCCTGGCGTTTGAAAGCTCCACGCAAAAAAAAAAAAGTCGTCGTGGAAGCCAGGAATAAACGCAGGACCACGCGTGAGTGGTTGAATAAAATAAATACCCGAGAGAAGGCGCGGCAGACCAAAGTCGGCTTCGACCCCGCCCGCGGCTTCCGGCCGGGAGGAATCCAAACCTGGGAGCGGTTGTAGAAGCTCCCCGAAGTTCTACTCCACCTCGTTGGTGCGCTCCGGAGGCTCCTTCCTGATGACGGGCAGGGGGTGAGCCTCCGTGTTGAACACCCAGTGCTCCAAATGGATGTGCTCGTCGTCCGAGAACAGGAGGTACAGATACCTGCCAAGCGACGTCGGCGTTAGTACACGCTTGGATGTGGAACGTGTGCGCAAGTACCTACACCATCATGTAACATATATAACTATGTAACGTCATCGTAATAGCATAATTGCCCAAATTAAAAACCCCAATGTGCTTGTTAAAAATGTCTTTTTGTCATGTCATCCGAATCATCGAAATCCGCAACGGTTGAATCGAGGCAACTTCTCGTTTGTTGTTGAATTTGTTACCTGAAAGTGTTAAAAAATGAGAATGAAAGGCTAACGGTATGGAAGTTCGTCATGTATGCATGAAAAATATGTCACGCTTAACCAAGGGAAGAAAAAAAAAAAAAAAAAAAAAAAAACTCCACCTGCATCGTTTAAGTTGGCATACACAAACAGGTGTCAAACTCGAGGCCCGGGGGGCCAGATCCGACCCGCCACATGATTTAATGTGGCCCGTGAAGGTAAATCATCTGTGTCAATTTTCATGATTCTTCTGCAAATCTGTGCGGAATTGTCATATATAAATGATAACGAGATATTAGACGCATTTTCGCGCTACCAAACACCAACAATAATTAAAAACCATTACTCTTGATTTCTGATTCCAAAACTAGCTTGTCATTTTTGTGAGTAAAAAATGATGAGGCAATTAAGGATTTCTGGGGTTTCACAGTCATAACGGCCCTCAGAAGATTGGCGCTACAATGTGGCCCGTGCCAAAAATGATTTGGGACACCCCGGCGTATAGTATACGCTATCCCAAAATAAGGTTCAATCGGTAATACAACCCATTTAAAAAAATAAATAAAATAAAGAGTACATTATTTTTGATTAAAACGTTCGGACACGCACTTGGGCGGAATCGCGGCAACCCATGAATTGCTTCGCAAAAGCAGACAAGTGTGGTTACGTCATCTTCCCGGACAACTTTGTCCAAGATCTTAGAGCCAAAGAGCAAAAAATGAATCTGATGTCCTAAAAACGTCGAGATTTTTAATTCTTGAGGCGATATAATTCCCCACAGCTCCCGCAGAGTGAAGGAAGAGCTGCAGTTTTACAACACTTCAAGAGCGTGAATTGATTTGTTCTCGGGCTACTTTCAACACATGAAATTAGTAAATAACAGCAGGCGAGCTTTGAACTAACCAATAGAATTGATTTGTGAAAAATGGCAATTTGAGCATATTTGGACATAGGAAATTTCCACTCGACAGCAACGTTATGGTGACCCAGAAACAGGAAATATTACAAAACCTCAAATCATTTCATCTTCACCGAATAGCAAAGATTCATTGGTAGCGTTTGCAATTTGACAAGATGGCGGCCGACGTGGCTACTTTATTCGGATCTCTCAATTTTGCATCGCAATTTTGAGGAAATGTCACATTCGGATTTGTGATCATTTATTCAGCATCAACCTTTTGAAGGATTCTCCGTCTTTAGCTGTGGTGTTTATATTTCATTTCCACGATAAGTGATGCGAATGTCGCCCCATGTTTGTTTTCTCACGCGTCTTACTTGAGCGTCTCGGCCAAGAAGAAGCTCTGCTGCACGTCGTCGTGGTTCGGCGTGGACGCGTAGACGTCTCTGACGCCGCTGTAGCCTCCCTCCACCTTACAGTGTTCCTCCAAGGCCTGCGGGGCGGGGTGGGGGTGGGGGGGGGGTGGGGTCAAATGTCACAACACGGGCTTGCAAAATTAATCCTTTTTCAAAATTCAAGCAGCTTATGTATTCAGCGCTGTGAAAAGAGCCATTAAAACGTTCGCATCAAAGTGCTGAGGTTGAGGGTAAACATCCGGGCTTTGGCCTAGATTTTTTTTTTTTTTTTTTTTTTGGGGGGGGGGGGGGTGTTTAACTTTTGATTTCTGACAGCCCACAAGCCGAATCCTAACACACAATTCAAAACACCACAGATAGGCTCACAAAACAAGAAGCAACGTTGTGGTCATTATAAAGATGATTATTAATAAAGGTGATTGGTAGTTACACATGCATAACATAAAAAAATTACTGAAGATATGCTTTATCTTCAAAAAAAAAATAGCAACAACTATTTAGTTGCATCGGTCTTCTTTGTTTCATTATGAAATCTGTGTGAAGTCTGTCTCTGCTTATTACACCGTCCCCTATTAGCCAAATTGTTCACATTAGCGATTAGCGGCACAATGCAAATGAAATCATGATGATGCACAACGCTTTACATTCTATTGAATTATATTATGACTACTATATATATATATATATATTTTTTTTATAAAGTATAACGCGGCAGAGTGATATTTTGTAAATAAAAAAAACTACAAAAGTTTTTTGTTGTTGGGCGCTAGCAAGGTACCATTTTTAAACCTTTTTAGTGTGTGCATCAATTACTCACATATTGTATCTTTATCATTGTAAGTATTCAGAAAATTTTTGTTGTCGTTTTCTAAAAAGCGCCACCCATGACCTCCCTGGCGATTGGTAACCCACCTGGACGGCCTCCCAGCCCCACTCCCTGTACTTGGGGTCGTGGGTGAACCTCCACATGTACATGTAGGTCTCGATGACTTCGGGCCGCAGGATGAAGTACTTCTCGTTCTGGCGCGTGGCGATGGCCTCCACGCCACCGTCGAAACGGAATGCCTCCGGGCCCAGCTTTAAAACTAAAAAAAAAAACAAACAAACAAAGCGCAGAACCCTCAGGATGGAAAGGTCACGACTGGACGCGACGCGCTCGGCGTCCAAGTACCGGTCCTGGAGTAGGACTCGTGACAGGTCCTGGCGATCTCGGCCGCTTGCTCCATCTGGAGGCCCGTCTTGTCGCCGGGCGCCCCGTCGGCGCCGAGCGCCACCATGCCGCCGGCGAAGCAGGTCAGGTGACCCATCTTGTGCTCCAGTAGGCCCCCCTTCCACTCGGCGATGTACGTCAAGCCGCCGCTCGACTTCCTCATCAGGCTGCTCTCGATGGCCTGCGCAGGAGAACCGTGAAGACGTGAAATGAGAACCCGGAAAAGTTCAATTTTCTCAGTATTGGAATTTAACTACAACGGGCCCCTCGCTGAACTGCGCTTCGCTTATTGTGGATTCAACACATTGTGGACCCCCCCACCCCAAATCGCGCATTTTTTCCTCCATATTGTAGTGATTTTGAGTATAGGTAAACTGTAATTTTTGGTGCTAAAATAAACAATCTAGCTCAGTGTACATGTACTGTATATTTAAGGAGACATTTAAGATGAAAAGAAAGGGGATATAAAAATATGGTGAAGGAAAACAGCAGTGAGGGGAAACTCAAGAAGAGTAAGGGAGGTTCATACAGCTTTAAATTATTTACAAATAATAAATAAAGGGCAGCACGAAACAACGGGTTAGAGCAAAGCTATCAAACTCAAGAACCGGGGGTCAGATCTGGCCTGCCACATGATTTTATGTGGCCCGTGAAGTCAAATCTAGAGTGTCAATTTGCATGATTCTTGTAAAAATCTGTAACAACATTTCAAATCGTCATTTATCACAAATGATAAAGTTGAGATATTACAAGCATTTTTGTGTTACCACACATGAGTAGTTAAAAAAAATACTATTACCCTTGATTTCTGATTCCAAAAGTAGTTCATAAATTGATGATGTAAATATGATGAGATGATTACATTTTTTTTTCCCCCCCATAGTCATAACAGCCCTCTGGGGGAAACCAGAACTCCAATGTGTCGAGCGTTGGTTTCACAGTTGTGAGTACCGGGGTTGAAATTGCAGCCCCACTTGTGAGGAGTTTGCATGTTCTCCCGTGCCTGTGTGGGTTTCCTCCGGGTGCTGTTGTTCCCTTACTCATTCCAAAAATGTCCGACATTAATTGGACACTCTTAAATTGCCCCAAGGTGTGATTGGGAGTGTCTCCATGTGCCCTGCGATTGGTTCAGGGTGTACCCCGCCTCCTGCCCATTGACAGCTGGGAGTGGCTCCAGCACTCCCGCAACGCTTGTGAGGATAAGCAGCTAAGAAAATGGACGGATGGATATACTAGGATGTATGAGCAACGCAAAAAGTTTCGTTCCGTAGTTCCCCATAAAATTTTCAGCCACTTTTTAGCAACATGAAGTTGAGTCGACGTAACAATCGAACCATAAAAAAAAAAAAAAAAAAAAAAAAATCAAAAGAAATCAGCCATTTTTGTTTAAAAAAAAAAAAAAAATAAAGAAAAAGAAAAAGAGTCAATGGTGCATAGAATAAAGCCGGCGTGTGTGCGTGCGCTTGATTTTGTGATTTTGGGCGAGCCCTTAAAAACGAGTCAAGTCGCCAAAGACGCTCATCCACTTTGTCGCATCTCCTCTCAACAAATAAACCACTTTTAATCCCGAAGATCAAGAAGGATTACTGGGAAAGCATCTCCTCAAGATTAATGTTGCGTTCAAGATGCTGCACTGACAACGCCACCGTGCGCGTGCGCTGGAGCAGATTAATCTGATTGGTATTGTCATGCAAATGCGTGCGTGCGTCGTCTTCGGCTGCGCTCGGCGACGCAAGCGCGCGGCCATCTGCTCCGACTCCCACAATGCATCAGCGGAGGAACCGCGGCGACGTCGCCGTCGCACCTTTTCGAGCAAAAATAAATGACGACGAGCCACGAGGTGCCGTTTGAAGATGTAAATTTTGCACGCCGTCCCCGCAAGTTGCACAACGTGTGTGTGAGGAGCCTAACTGTGTGTATTTATAAATATGACAGTGCGTGCGTGTACCTGCAGCGCGTCGTAGTACATCTTCTTGGCCTCGTCGTCCGTCTTGTCAGACATGATCCAGGCTTTGAGCAGGTACTCGTAAAAGCTGTCACCCAGGCCCCCCACCGACACGTGATCTGCAACACAAGCGTCCCGATGAGCCTCCTCCTCATCCTCACATTCATCACCATCATCCTCTTCAGCGCGCTCAGATAACATCGACGTGTCGGCTCCGTCAAACACAGCCCGTGTTGTGTGTGTGTGTGTGTGTGTGTAGAGGGAAAGGAAATGTCAGAAAGTGACATGATCATAATGATGAGGGGAAAATGGAAATAAATGCCATTTTCGGCTTTTGTCATCTGTATTTCATAACGTCTCAAATGAGAAAAAAGAGCCACGTAAAAAAATATAAATAGAAAAGTCAAGTGGGGCGGCACGGTGGATCAGATGGAAAGCTTTGGCCTCACGGTTCTGAGGTCCCGGGTTCAATCCCGGTGTGACGGTCTGAGCGCTCCCCCGTGCTGCAAAGTCTCCTTGTGATGAATGCGCATGCGTTACTAGCAGGGGAAGACGCTAACTGGGAAATCACCCGCTCTCATACTTCCCCTTTTTATACATAGAGGGAGTGAACATACGTCATAACGTAGTCTTAAAACAAAAGTTGATAAAAAAAAGATATATCCATAAATGTACGTTCGCCGTGTTCGTCTTTCTGAGACGACCGCAACGAACATGAACCCTCGCCGACAAGTTGTCGAATGGCGCATGGTGAAGCGTGGATGGGGATGTTTCAGACTGGTTGGACGTTTACAAAATATACGCACCGTGTGCATTATTCACAAGGAGAATTTTCAGCACCGGAAGCGCTTAGACCGTCGCACCGGGACCCGCCTGTGTGGAGTTTCCATCTTCTCCCCCGCCTCTGTGGCTTTTCTCTGGGCATGCCGGTTTCCTCCCACATCCCCAAAAAACACGCAACATTAATTGGAGACTCTCAATTGCCCGTAGGTGTGCCCTGCGATTGTCCCTTGACAGCTGGGATAGGCTCCAGCACTCTGTGAGGATAAGCGGCTAAGAAAATGGATGAATGGATGGATGGAAAAAGTCAAAACGTTTTATGGTAAATTGGCTCAATGTGCAGGCTGTGTACGGTCGCTGTCCAGCAAATAACATCCAAGTCCAAACTTTTCTTTTCCAGTATCAAAAACAACTTTGGGGCGGGGGGGGGACAATGAAAAAAATTCAGTGATACATCTAAATAGAAAGAAAAATATCTGGAATTTTTGGTACGCAATATGAGTTTTAAATATTTAGCTTTGAAATGAAAATTTTACTCCAGGCAAAAAAAAAAAAGTTGACATTTTTGTACCGAGTTTTTAATTTCATTTTCTCCCGTAACAACTTCATTTTTCTTCCAAAACGAAAAAACATCATTACAAAAATGGAACCTATTTTACATCACTCTTGTAGTTGTATTTTCAGCCATAGTGCGTCGTTAAAGGTGCGGAGAGAGTGACAGATGCTTGAAATAGAGCATGATAAGAAACATTTGACAAACCAAAGACGAAAGATGCTCTTCAAAAGGCGACGCTTGAAGCTGCTGCGCCGCCGACGATTGGCTCATAAAGATCCAGCGGAGGGATTTTTTATTTTTTATTTTTTGGGTGGGGAGGAGGGGAGACACCCCGAAGTCATAAATTATGCAGGAAAAAGCATTTTCATGGTAATTATGCAAGGACTTTCTGCAGCCAAAAAAGCATTAAAGCGGTTTTGTTTTTGTTGTTGTTGAGGTTGAAAGTTGCCGTCTGGAGCCGAAAAAAAAAAAAAAAAAAGACGATTCTATTTGTATAAAACACTTGGCTAAATGCTAAGTAGCACAACAAACGCACTTGTGATGAATATTTTAATGTAAGATAAAGAGTTTCGGGTCCACATTTAAGCATCAAACAAAGTAAAACCAACAGAAAAAGGAAGTAAATATTAATAAAAGATGAAACAAATACACTTATTTGAAGCCGCGGCGTTGCGCATAAAAGGAGGGCTAACATCTTGACGAGTAATTAGGCGTGAAAAATTGCCTTCTCTGTTCAACTCTGACAAGTTGAAAGAGAGATCGGAGCATTTTCGAAAGGCGCCGTTTGGATGCGAAACGGACAAATTCAGCTTTATTTTGTTTTTCAATCAGGCATGAGCAAACCTTTGCTCTCAAGGGCAACAAATAAAACGGGAGCGGCAAAACAAGAAACACAGAAACGTAACAGAGGCCCTACTCGCACCCAAAAATAAATACTACTTGGCTTGATGAAGAGTACTTACGTTGACCCCACTGGCCGCTGTTTGGGTTCAGGTAGTTGGGGTACAGTCCCTGAGGTTTATCCAAGCGATTCAGAACTTTGCGGATATTCATCACCTGGGAAAAAAAAAAAAAAAGACACACCAGAGACTTCAATTTCGATAGGCTGCATCACGTATGAAATAAGATCCATCCAGCCAGCCATTTTCTTTGCAGCTTATCCTCACGAGGGTGGCGGGGAGTGCCGGAGCCTATCCCGGCTGTCGACGGGGTACACCAGTTCCGAGACAAACAACCAATCACACCTTGGGGCAATTTAGAGTGTCCAGTTATTAATGTTGCATGTTTTTGGGATGTGGGAGGAAACCGGAGCGCCCACCCGGAGAAAAGCCACAAAGGCACGGGGGGAGAGCATGCAAACGCCACACAGGCGGAGCCGAGATCGAATCCGGGTCCTCGGAAATGCGAGGCCGACGCTCTACCGGCTTATCCACCGTGCCGCCGTGAAATAAGATTTCCGAAAAAAAATATAACAGTGAAGTTTATTGTGTGTGGAATGTTAATAAAGATGCGCCATTGTCAAGTTTGAAGATGATGATGATGATGCTGCTAAAGATGACTCCGCAGAAATGGAAGAAGTGTGAATATTTTTAAATCCAGGTTGAAAACTCTTCTTTTTTTTCTCATGCTTTTTAGAATATATATCCACTTTTTGATCATATATCTTGCACTGTATGTGGTTTTGTCCTTTTTTAAAAATATTTTGTTTGTCATTTTTATTGTTTTTATGCCGTTTTAAATGCTTTATCTCTTTGTTTTCAAATGCCTTTTGCCGTGAGTTACCCCGTGTATGAAATGCGCTATCCAAATAAATTTACTTTGCTTTGCTTTGCTCTGATGATGCTCTCCTTACCTTCTGCGAAAATTCGGGGTTCCCGGACAGTTTGCTGAGGTGCATAAACTCCAGATGCAGCGTTCCGTACTCGGCCAGGATGCTGCTGCCGCCCGACGCCCACGGCCAGTTGCGACCGATTCCGCTGCACGGCGGCGCCGCAAAAATGGAAGACGAACAAAGACAATTTTAATGCAGATAAAAACATAAAAATCAATAAACCTAACAATTTCCATCCTTTAGATACAGACAGGAGACCGATCCATTGATTCCGCACCCTGAAGTCGACGAATGAGGGCAACGGCGCCAAGTGAACCTCAATTTGTCAATAGCGAAATAGCGTCGATATCGTCATACATACACGTTTTGACAAAAGATTATTATAATACATTATATGTAAAGAACAAAAATGCATCTGTTATTCCAAAGTTGATGCCGCAGGGTCAAAATTTATTTGGCGGCCTCGGACGTCTCCGTATCTATCGCCGGCTTTCTCTCAGAAGAGCGGCATAAAAAAACGGGTTAAGCGGCAGCGTGGAAGGAGCCGTCGCCACCCAGACGGAGCCGTGCCGGGAACAATGCGAGAGGCATTGAAGAACAAGTGGAAGCTAATTAAGAGGCAGCTGTCAAAACATTTGAAGGCTACCAACGTGCTTAAGGAAAGACTTTTTTCAAAGACCAGATAAAATATTTCTACCTCGGCTGCAGCAAAGTTGAGCTTGTTATCTTCCTCATACAGTTATCAGGTTTCCTTTGACGCTTCTTTTATTTTTTTTTTTTTTGTTGAAACACGGAGAACAACTTGGTAGCTATCGAGTTTTCACGCGGAAAAATGGAAAAAAAAAAAAAAAAAGCAAAATTCTCAATTGAGGACATGCGCTCGCTTGAAAAAGGGTTTGAAAGTGCAACTTTTGGGCTTAAAAGTTCACTGGCCGAGCGAGAACGTTCACATTAGTCAGCACGCGTCGGCTTTTTGCGTGAAATGTGGCGAGCTGGGGGGGGGGGGGGGGCAGACCAGTGTATATATTTATTAATAGAGTTCACTTCCACTTCAGTCAATGTCCTCGGCGCGGGATCCATTTCCTCTTTTTCTCCGGGCATTTAACTCAAATTATGGCGCCACGTTGGGAAACTTTGCAGAAGGTTGCATAAATGGACAAAAATAAATAAG
Source organism: Syngnathoides biaculeatus (assembly GCF_019802595.1). Taxonomy (NCBI): domain Eukaryota; kingdom Metazoa; phylum Chordata; class Actinopteri; order Syngnathiformes; family Syngnathidae; genus Syngnathoides; species Syngnathoides biaculeatus. Next base: position 7,511,842 of record NC_084662.1, on the reverse strand, counting down.
TCACCGCCAGAAAGGTCAGCTACAATATGTACGATGAACTATTCACGGGTCACTCATTCAATTTCTTTTCTGTGGATCATAAGCTGAAAAAAAGTCATCAAAATTGGCACCTATCCGCATATTTTTTAGGTGGTTTCTGTATGACCCCAGGTTGACACCAGCTGGAGTCTTTCAGTTCTCTGGTTCGGTGCTTCAAATCTTATCAAAGACAGCTTGAAAGAACTTTTGAAATTTCTTTTGTGTTTCAAAAAATCATCCTCATTTTGCCTGTGTCCGTTTTACTGGTAACCTACAGTAGCCGGAACCTGGAACCAGAATTAACAGAACTTATTTTTTTCTCTATTCAGACAAATAAGATGGCCGCTTCTTCACATTTTGATGTTTAAAAATGTTCATTAAGTAAATTTTACCTGGTAGTGACAAACAGGGTGAAGCAAGCACACTTGGCCTCTAAGTTGGAGAAGTGCGCAAGTGGGTCATCTTTTTGGTTATTTGAGGGCTGCCCGCTTTCTTGACAACCAAAGACAGAACAGGGGCAAATATTTTTCATTTGTGATGCATTTAGATCTGATCACGTTCATGGGGGCGGGGTCAAACTATTTACAAAAAAAAAACATGGCCTCTTCATATTGGAGATTTTCACCTATCGTAGGAACATTTCTTGTGCTATTGTGTACAGTCAGACGGAAAACTTGTCTAGGACTTCTGCGTCAAAGCGTCCCCCCACCCCCAGAACATGGGATGACTTGTTGACGCGTCTTTCGCGTGGATCTCCTGCAATTATGAGCCCCCACATGCTTAAAATGCCCAATTACACGCCGCCTCGCGAAGCCGTTGGGCACCCGGCGTGCGTGCCCCGCTAAACTGAAAAACAAAAAAAACACGAGCGTGCAGCGTCCCATCTGCATAAATTAACACCCGTCTGGAAGGCGCTGCCGCTCTCCTGTTGAGAGATGAAGCGTTTGTTGGCCCAGATAGCCCCCGCTCGCATCGACATCCACTTTTATCCTCTGTATAGCGCTTTCTTCAAATCTATGGGCAAGCCTCCTCCTCCTCCTCCTCGGAGTGAGGAAGAGGGAACGCGGCGATGGATTCAGAGTTAGCCACTTAATTAGAGACTTTAAATCACGGAAGCCGTCCAAACGTTGGGGGCCTGCGGCTGCGCGCAACCGCCCGGACGCTACGCCAGCGTCGTCAAAGTGTGGCTTGAAAATGCTTTTCGTGGTTTGTCTGGCGGTTAAACGAACAAGTGCAACTGAGGTGATTCAAGAACAAGATAGCAGGGATATCAGACGCAATCCATAAATACCTTTCAAGGGGACAACGTAACCCCCACCGACAGGATCATTTCTCGGGAATAGCAATAACGTCGCAAATATTTGCCAAACCATTAAATTCCTGCAGCTACTTTGCAGAGTAAAACTCTAAACGCATACGCAAGCCTTTGTATTTTCTTCTTTAACTTGTTAGAAATGTTAATGCAATCAAGTCTATTGCACGTACAACGAAAAATCGAGGGAGTGAAGAGGGTCAAGCCGGGGTTCTGACACGAGCCCACTCGGCCGCGCTAATGGAGCCACTCAGCGTCTAAGGCCTAATTAATCAAACGCCGAGCCCCCGAGAGCTTAGCATTGATTGCTTCAGCCTTTGAGCCGCAGGAGGAGCACATCTGTCAAATAAAGTCACTTTATTTTATTTTTCTTACAGGAGCAAATGAGAGGAAGACAAAGAGCGACAGAAAACTGTTCAACTTCATTACGTTCGTCCACACCGGCGGCTCAAAATCAAAATTCAAGATGGAACTGTAGAAGTTGTTGCTGTCTTTTTGCGACATTATCGACTGTCGCCAAGTCTGACAAATTTTTAACAGGCTCTCCGCCGTCGGCGCCCCCTTGAGATTTTGTGTTTTTGGCCAGAAATTGCAACTTTGAAGTTTACATCCCGTATATTCAAGGAGGTGATTGTGATCGCAATCATTTGGGGCAAAGAAAAACGATAAAACGATACAACTATTGCGTCCTGGCGGACTGGTCTGTAGTCGTGTTAGTTTACCTGACCGAGTCCGCACATCTCGGTGAAAAACTTACTGGCAGCAAAGTATTATTTAATGGATGAAAGTTGTTTACCTGAGAGCAGACAAATTGCTGCATTTTGACAGATTCAATGGGGAACGCCGCACAAATTTATCCCAAACATTTTTGCAAGACAACCATGTGTCATTTTTTTTCTGACGACCGCAAGGGGGGCACTCGAGCGGAAAAGGTAAGAGTGAGATCGGTGGAATACATGTGCCGAGGAAGTGACTTTTACCGGTATATTTTTTTTTGTTTTGTTTTTTTAAGAGTTAAGAGTTGCGCTAGGGTTAGCGCTGTGCTAGCATGCTGCTGCTGTGTAGCTGCCACGGCTGTTGTTTTTTTTCCGACCCCTTTTCATGCTACCGTGTTATTGCTATGTAAAGGTAAGCTAAGGTATTAAAAATTTGAAAACTCTTTCTGTGTAGCGTCTTTCTTTGTAAATATCTCGGGTTTCAAAGTGGGCACTTGCGGCTTTTACACAGGCGCGGCTTACGTATGTACCAAATGGTATTTCCTTTACAAATATACTGGGTGAGTCTTATAATCCGGTGCGCTCTGAAGGCCGGAAATTACGGTATGCTAACGGCTACATAATGTATCCAGAGAACTTTGAGTAAGGGTCTTTTCTTTTCATCAAAGCAACATTATATTTGCATTCTTTGTAGCTTTCTACCAAAATGGCTACTAGGTAAGCCAAGTTAAACGATCCAAACCAAAATGTTTTTGCTTGCATCAAAAGTTACAACTCATTGACAAATTAGTAAGCGTAGTAGTCCAACCGCTGGTTGATAAACGAATTGATCAACCAGCGGTTGGACTTTTGCCAATGTAACGGTATTAAGTGTTGGCAATCAGCATCTGGCCGTCTGCGCCACGGAAACTTGCAGAGCGCTTATCGGGCTGCAAACTAATGGAGGCCACTCTGGCTCCGGCTGATAACGAGCGCTCAATAGTTTCCATGAGACGTCAACGCTGCAGGAGGCCACCCGCCAAACTCCGGCTTGAAACAGGCACACGCACACGTTTCGGTATGCTCGCGTGTTCTTGTGGCGGCCACGCTCGTCCGTGGCACATCAACAGCGTGGATCGCTCGGATTAAGCAGCATTTTTCTCTCAGTCGGCGCCAACCAATGCTCAAGCTTATGGAATGGATCGCTTTCAAGAATTTATAGAAGGCTTATCGGGAAGGAGCCGCTAAAGACGCCTCCCGCGGGTCGGCCATTCGCCGAGACTTCCCCCCCCCCCCCCATTCGGCCCGTCAGACGTGACGAGTTCACCGACTTTCGTGTATCAGAGGAACAAATTTTTCCCAACTTTCCAGGGGATGCGACTCGATGCAAAACGGCTTCTTCAAACCAAAGCCGACAACTTCCTGTTGGTTTTATGGCACGGACGGATCCTTCAGAGTTTGTGCGCCAAATTTAGTGGTGATTGCTGAAACGGGTTGTGTTGAACGCACTCTGAAAATGCACACGTTTTTCTCTAGGATAAAAATGGCCAGCAAAGTTGGGGAGTTTTCAGGCATGTGGGGGCTAATGGGAGCCAATTCCTTCTTTACATATTGCCCCCGTCTTTGCGTTAAAAGTGACAGGCAGATACCGACACGGGCTCTCCGCCATTGTTAAAATCTTCACGGCTCTTCGCCCTTTGGGGGGCGTTTCTCACACAACGCTAGTTGGGCCGTGCGAACACACCGAGGAACTTCATTTGTCACGGCACGTTTTTTTTGTCCCCCCCCCCCCCCCACGACGACTTGGATTTTATAATGAGCGCCTGACAAACCGCACAGCGCTCTTGTCGCCGTGTGAGCGAAAAGGCAAAAAGAGAAAGCACGGAGGACGACTCTTCTCTTTATGATCGGGTGTTGTTGCGAGGGGAAAACAGAAAAATTTGGCGAGTGGAGTTTGTCATTTCAGGGATCAAGAGACAGATTACAATTTTGACAATCGGGAATAAGGATGTTGTATAGAATTGCGATAAATAAACTTTCTTCCCGGAAAATGGTAGTATGACGTCCAACGCCCCACGCCGGGCTTTTCCGTACGATGTTCGAGAAGCACAGGCGGATCAATGTCGGGCTCTGCTGTGGTACCGCTGATAAAGTACCAGAACGGGCTGGCACGGTGGTCTCACCTCTTGAGGTTGAGCAGAGCCCAGGGGATGCCGGTGGGCGTTTTAAACGCCGGCAGCAGTTTCTCGCCCAGCTCCACCGCCTTTCTGCGGAAAATCTGCAGATGGGAGAGAGAGAGAGAGAGAGAGAGACAGACGACATTTGTTATTCTAGGAAGGCAAAGTCTAGCTTGAACCAATAAATGAGACGTATTTGAAGTCAGTTGTGAAAACACGCGGAGAAATATAGTGCAGTAATCCCTTGTTTTTCCGCGGTTAATTGGTACCAGACCCACCCACAAAAGTGAAAAACAGCAAAGTAGGGATACATTGCATTTTTTTTCAAATTTATTTTTTGACTTCATTGGTCTATGTTGCCGCTTAGTGCGTAGCGATTTTTCCGGAAATCCGCGATGCAATGAATCCGTGATAGGTGTACTGTACTCAATTGTGGAGTGATACCAGTGAACTGTTTTTCACCACTTCCGTTGTTCTGATTTTTGGGGCCCAGTGATGCACCTCAACCCCAGCATGAGTCGCCGCGTCCTTGCCGAATAACAAATTGACCGGCTTACTTTGACGTGCAGTTAGCCAGCTCGCTATGGCTAACTGCATGTCCGCTTTAGAGCGCAGTGCAAAAAAAAAAGCTCAGCGATGACCCGGTGTGATATATTCCAGTACTGGATCTGTTTTGTGGTTCAAACATGCAGTTTGCGTGGGCACACAAAAAACGCCCACTGCATTCAAGAGCAAAGAGAAACGCCCGATTTTCCACAATTTTCAAGCCTCACTTTATCTACTTGCAGTTTTTTAATCATTCAAATTCAGCAGGATCGCTGGCGATTAATCCGTCTTTTCAGTGATGCACGGAAACCCCGTTTAGCACAGCTACAGTTAAAAACTGGAATGTATTAGCTCCATTACTATCGGCAGCGAAAACTGCGGCGGTCAACAAGCCACCAGTTTAACCCTTTAAGTCCGGCAAGGAGCTGTCAGCATCCGTCTGTCATCGTATACAAAATCCACAGCGTGAGGCGGGAGCTGACTCGCGGGCACGTCTTCCCCCAGAGATGGCAGCACTCCGCGGGGCGTGCGGGGAACCAGCAAAAAGACGAGTGACGGATAAGTCAAAGACGAGCCAGCCTGCAAAGCTCAAGAGGCCGCTTGTCAACAGCAGAGTGGGAGCGCCCGCGGAGGGGCGACATCAATTATTCCTTGCACATTTTGCAAGGGCAAACAAGTGTCTAATGTCAGGGCTCGGATCGCAAAATTCTGAGAAACTTTCTGGAGGAATTTACGTTAGCCAAACATTGACAATTGACAAAATTGAACATTGGCTCTCAGGCTCAAGTACGTTATTTGATAGGTAAGGATGGAAGATGGCCTCACCTTACTTGTCTGCCAAATTCAAGTGCGTAAACCACTATTAATGACTAACAGATGAATGCAGCATTGTGTCACTTTGTCAAATCCGCACAGGTTTTGAGTAGAAAATGATTTAAGGGAAAAAAAAAATTTGTGGGCCTTTTACCGTAACTTCTGGCCTACAGAGCAACTGCTTATAAGCCTCACCCAGTACATTTGGAAAGGAAATACCATTTGGTACATACGTAAGCCGCGCCTCTGTAAAACCCGCAAGTGCCCAGATTGAAACATGAAATAGTTACAATGAAAGACGGTACACAGAAAGTCTGTAAAGTTTTAATACCTTAGATTAGCTTAACATAGTAGCAACACGGTAGCACAGCACTAAGAGGGGCGGTTTTAAAAAAAAAAAAAAAAAAACATACCTAAATCGCTGAGACACAGCAACAACACAGCAGCAACATGCTAACGCTAGCAGCGCCACGCTAACAGGGCATGTTTAAAAAGAAAAAAAAAAACATACTAGTAAAAATCACTCAAACAACGGCAGTAACACGCTAGCGCAACGCTAAGAGGGCCGGACCGGTAAAAGTTACTTCCTCGGCATATATATTCCACCCGTCTCACTCTTACCTTTTCCGCTCGAGTGCCCCCTTGCGGCCGCTAGAAAAAAATGCACAAATTAGCTGCATAAGCCTTAGGTTTGAAACCGTGTGAAAAAAGTCGCAGTTTATAGGCCGGAAATTACGCTAATAAGATTGGTCAAAATGCTCTAAAACGGGGGCAATATGGGCGACTCTGCTTGGAAAATGGCTAACAGTGAATAAGGTTCAAAAGTGTGTTAGGTAAATATTAAAGCAGGCGCACACTATAGCACAGATTTTAAGATATTGAGGTTAGTTCTGAAACGTATCCCGCGCGTTGAGCTGTATGCTATCAAAGGGCCAAAAAGTCAAAATGGAAAAGTGCAGGCCATTTTCCGGAATTTCACGTTTTCACTCAAACGACTGATCGGCATCAACTTCTACTGGCTTTTCCGGATACTCGGCGGCGCCGTGGATGCCAAACTGCCCCAGTGCGAGTGTGTAACAAGGCGTCAGAGCCCAGTGATGAATGCTTTTAATAACGTGTTGAGCACACAGCAGGGTGGAGTAAAAACACCCGCAGGGGCGCGCAGGAGAATAATTTATACACGCCCCGCGTCCAAAGCTATGGCGCCGCGTGCCGAAGCAGCTTTAATAAGCACATGAATTATACAGGCAGACGAGCCACAGAAGGATGAGAGGCTGCGATCATTAGGAAAAAAAAAAAAAAAAAACCTCATGTTGATCGTCACGTTTCACACCTGGAGCCACCGTGTGGAAAACTTCCATCGGGGGAGTGAGCAACACGGTGGTGCTGGGGGCCGGTTTTTACGCCGGAGTTCGTCGAGGCTTTCGCAAGTTCGCCAATGAGCGGCTCATCCACACAAAGAGCGTCCAGACTCAAAAATGGGAAGAGCAGGCATGATTGGCCAACCCAGAAATGGAAGGCTCGAACTGAAATAGAAATCTGGAAGGGCCATAAATAATATTTCTAAAATGAGTCAAAGGTCCATTTATTGACGTTGCTCCTGCCAAGTGAAACTGTAAAAACATAATTTCATTAGAGACAACAACAAAAATACTATCAAAAATAAAATGTCCTTTCAATTCCACAAACATCATCCGCTGGGGCGTCAGTGGACTTGCCCGCCCCAATTTGGAAAATGCATTCACAAGTTTTTATTCCATTCCACGGCGGGCCAGAACTTCAGTACAACGGTTTTCTGCGGAATCGACAATAGCTGTCATTTTCCATTATTTTTCCTTTGCCTTCATAGATTGTGTCCGTCACTCCTGCCGCGGATTCTTTAATAATTTCTCCATCTGGGGAAAAAAAAAAAAAAAAAAAAAAAAGGTGTCTGGTGCTTACCCCAAGTCCAAAACACTCAAAGTGAGCGAGTGCGCACTCATGTCGCTTTTTTGTCGTCATGTGACAATATTCTTTTGTGCTGCTGTTTATTTTTCGTATTCTTCCCTCTTTTCGTTTTGAGGAAAATTTCACGGGAACGGCAAACGCACCAAGCGGTGCGAGCGTTGGCCCGGGCGATGTCGCGTCTGCACAGCGCTCGCCTCCCGCGTTGCTCAAGCGAGCACTTGAACGCCGCAGAACCTCGCGGGCGCTCTCGTTCGTTACTTCCCACCTCGTTAACGACCTTCAAAAGTTGCTCTCGGAAGACTCGGCAGAGGGCAAAAGACCGCGCCGCTGCTTCGAAAAGGATAAAAAAAAAAAAAAAAAAAAAAAAAGTAGGACGTGCTCCTTTTTCGCTCTCTCTTTTTTTTCCATCCATTATCTGTCAGGCTTTAAAAACGTCCTGCACGTCTCCTGCTGCACATTCTCTGACCTGAATCACGGCTGTCGCTTTTAGTCTTGCCACGTTATTGTTTGGATGCACTTTTGAGATGACCTTCTAATCAGGAAGCGTGGAAATTGAACGTCGTAAAAGAAAGCTCGCGTCTATAACTGCGTCCTTCTCGACAAGTCGTTCCGACCGCTGCGAGAAGTGATCTGACTTCAGAGAAATATATGGTATTACTTACGACCGACGTTTTTGTTTTGTTCGTCTATGCTAGTGACATATAGTGGCAGGCACAACAATGAGATGTTCTTCCACTTTCAGCGTAGTTATCCTATTTTTGTGCTATGAGAGTTTCAAATTATGTGCCTTTGCTCAATAAAGCTTGGAACTTTTTTTATTCCTTTCATTTCACAGCCCTCGCGGCCCTCCCTGTGCGGAGTTAACATGTTCTCCCCGCGCCTGCGTGGGTTTTCTCCGGGTAGTTCGGTTTTCTCCCACCTCCCAAAAACATGCAGCATTAATTGCGATTGTGAGTGCGGCTGTTTGTCTCCATGTGCCCTGCGATTGGCTAGCGACCAGTCCAGGGTGGACCCCGCCTCCTACCCGTTGACAGCTGGGATAGGGTCCAACTCTCCCTGTGAGCCTTGTGAGGATAGGCAGCTAAGAAAATAGATAGACGGATGGATAATAAGGTGGCATCTTACTTGATATGCTCAGCAGGTAAAAGAATTGAAAGTACTTTGATTTATAACACAAAGTAATTTCAAATATGTCAAACAAACGAACAACACTACACAACTACTATTCATTATGTGAAATGTTAGCGAGATCACCAACTACATTTTCATATTGTTCTTCTTTTTAAAATTTTGTCACGAAGGCTAGGAATTTATTAAGCCAGCGTTGTGACTGCTTCTAATTTAGGAAACACGTCAAACGTGACCCCGTGTTGGAGTTTGTGCAGCCGAGGATGCGCCGCGTGCGCTCGGATGTGACGACGCGAGCGGGCGCACGTCAACACGCTACACACGTGCGGCTCTACGCACAAGACAGCTTTGAGCCAGAAAGAAGCCTGCTGTTACTTTGTACGCTCGCTCTCTCAACGGCTTTATTAGCTTCCTTTCAGGCCGGCGGGAGCCAGTCAAGCCCAAGAGAGCGTCGGAATTAAAAGCTACAAAAGGCCTAGTGTGGAACCACGTCAAGACGGCACTCATCTGCGCCGAGAGCGGGGAGCCGAGCGCGACTTCGCTCGTTCGGGAGACGATCGGCGGAGCCGCGTTTATCGCTCGGGTATGTTCCATTTGAGCAGGAAAAATATGAAAACAGGGAAAAAAAAAAAAAAAACCCAAAACACAATTACACCTCTCGCTGGCTTGAAACACACAGAGGATCCCTTCTCATCTCACCCACCGCCAAGAAACGAGTGGTAATCATATAACATCACTGAGGGTCCCTCGCACAATTCTCCAGTTGAGGCAAAATGTGCTTGCCTCCAGCTCTTTGTCACTTCAATTTAATCAGAAATCACGCATTTCCATTTGTACACAAACACCTTGTACTTCCAAACACCCAAATTTTCAAAGAAACAAGATCATTTTGTCTAATCCAAGCCTGCAAGCCTAATAGTAACCTATAGTGCCAAATGCCATAGATGGGCTAATGGAAATTAGCGTCAATGTTACTCTCAACCTACAAACTACTGCTACTTACAGCAAAACGTATTAGCAGAGCAGACAAGAAGCCACACAGACATCTTCCAATCTCTTTGCACTGATTTCTGGAGCTTAGAAAAATAAACACCGTCGCAGCGTTAATCCTTGTCTCACACATGCTTTCAGCTTTTGAGGTACATTTTGGATGAACCCGAATTTGTCCTGAAAATAAACTCAGAAAACTGGCAAGATGGCAGAAATGCATTCTGGGACAAACTGCGCAGATACCACAAGTGTCTCAAAACCCTCACGCAGGCTTGGCAAAACGCAGCATTAAAACTTTTGCAGATATCATTCCCTCTTCGTTGTTAAGGAACGCCATCGACTACTGAGTCAGCTTTTTACATTCAAATTATTATTATGGAATTTTTTTTTTTTTTTTTTTTAAAGTGCCACCTCAGTGGAAGCGCGACACACGGCTCGGCGGAAAGAACCGAACACGTTTTGAGTATTCCAGCGAGGTGCCGGCGAGGGGCGGGACGGACAATTTAACGGGCGATTAGACAGGCCGCAATTAACGGTGCGCATTAAAAGTCGCGGAGTCAAACAATCGTCAATCACAGCCAATCGTACACGACAACCTTTCAAGCAAGGCACCAAAATGTCACCTCTTGAGATTTTCCCAGTTTGCTTGGATAAAAAGCACATGATATTATTCAAAACAACTTTTGCTCCCCCAGGATTTGTTTTACTTCTCTTGATACCTTACAAGCTTACATTTTTTTTCAAGCACTTTTCTTCCCCTTAGCAGTAACGTGCATCGACTTCAACATCAAGAATACAAATGCATATTTTTTACCGACTGATTTGTTTCGCCGCTTTGAACCGAACAACGTTATCGCATTCCGCACTGAAATATTGAATTATTTCTGAAACTCAAGTTGGTTTGTATGGGTGAATAACTGATGCCACAACACGACAGCCGAGCACTACTTTTTAATGGAAATGAAGCTCCTCAACTAACTTCAAAACCATTCCTTGGGAAAAAGATGCTGCATGATGGCAGCAAAGCAATACATTTATTGCATTAGTTTGAGCACAAAAACAATTTTGCAAATGTTGGAATTTGCAAATATTTATCTGATTAATTTTGAGGTTTTGGAATGCAACAAAAACCTTCTTAAAAAAAAAAAAAAAAAAGTAGGAGTCGCACAACTTTTGAGTCACAGTTTTAACCCAAATCAGCCAAATTTAAAGTCCGGTCGTTGAATTAATAATGCATCAGATAGGTCACGTCATATGTACTGTACCTTGAACATTTGAGGTTCATCCGATATCATTTAATGGTGTTTTGAGAAGATTTAAATTTTAGGCCATTTTCAAAAGCAGAGAGGTTAAAAAAAACCCCGAAAAAATTTGCATTTGCCATCACGGCGGCAGCGGCGGGCTGTGAGTGACATGCACATTAAAAGATGTCATATCTCAGCGTCTCTCATGCCAACTGGGCCCCGAAAATCTTCAAAAGCTTTTTGACTTGCCGGAAAATATCGCAGCACTTGCTGATGACTGGGATGGCTTGACAGATGCCGCATCAAGGGGGCAAAAAAAAAAAAAAAAAAAAAACAACCCAAAAACACTAAATTGATATCTTTGTGCACTTTTAAACAAGTTCTCACTACACTATCTACGTATGTTGATATAGCGAGTACATTTATTGGTGGCTTTGGCTCCTTACAATGCTGCTGAACTATTACTGCACACGGTATATTGTAGTATACACAGTATTCATTCATGTATCATATAATTTGAAATTCTTGCGCAGTAAAATGCCGCCGATTAATCTTGCTGCGTAATTCCCGGCCTACAGACCGCACCTGGTTACAAGCCTCAATGAGTGCATTTGTAAAGGAAATACCATTTGGTACATACGTAAGCCACACCTGTGTAAAAGCCGCAAGTGCCTACATTAAAACACGAGATATTTACAAAGAAAACTGGTACACAGAAAGAGTTTTCAAATTTCTAATACCTTAGCTTACCTTTACATAGCAATAACACGGTAACACGAACAGGGGTAGGGGGGGAAAAAAAAACAAAACAAAACAAAAAAAAAAAAAAACAGCCGTGGCAGCTACACAGCAGCAAAATGCTAGCACAGGCACTAACGATAGCGCCGCTTAAAATAAAACTTACCGGTACAGATCACTGAGACACACCAGTAACACAGCAGCAACACGTTAGCAAAGCGCTAACACTAGCGCATCGCCAACAGTGGCGGTAAAAGTCACTTCCTCGGCACATATATTCTTACCTTTTCTGCTCGAGTGCCCCCTTGCGACTGTTAGAAAAAATGCACAAATTAGCCGCATCACTGCATAAACCGCAGGGTTGAAAGCGTGTGAAAAAAGTTGCGGCTTGTAGGCCGGAAATGACTTTCGAGACATTTGCTTTGTGTCATTGCCTCGTGTTGTAAATAAGTGTACTTTGATGTTTATCATCCCTGTGCGCCGCTACTGTCGTCTTCGCCGCAGTAAAAAAGCGGAACGGCGGGCCCATTAAAGGCTTATTATTCAATTCTATTTCACGCTATTGTCGCTTTCTTTTTATGCTCCTTCCCCTGTCATCACTTTGCATTTCGCACCTGTCCCACCAAGCACTTAGTGAGCAATGTCTGCCAATGCGCTTTGTACATAAACATCCATTCTTGTTCACCTGAGTGAGAAAAGAGAAAAAAAAAAAAAAAAAAAAAGTCAACAAAAGTCACCACCTGGTGTTTGCCGCAACAAGCTGACGCAACAAAGTTTTCTGCCTACCGCGGAGATAAAAGAGCCAAAAGAGGGCGCTGGACATTAATATTGAGCAAACAGCCACAGGGCAGAGACCTTCGTAACCCGCCGGAACGTAAAAAAAAATGGACAAAACGTCTCGGAAGACGGCGAGACGTCTGAAATATAATGCATATTATTCTTAAAAAGAACACAGTACGTGGGAATGTGTCTGGCAGCTGAGGACAATATGAGCAGTGTAACTATTTCACTTTCAGACATTAATTTGGTTTAATTTTTGTGCTTTTATGTGGGGGTTGGAACAGTTTACTTATAACAACGATAACTAACATTTGGCTCACCAAGATGATTAGAAATTTAATTTCATTTCTAATTTTATGACAGTGAGAAATGTTAAAATGTTGCCCGTTAATTTAATAAAGCTTGATCCATTTTGAGTGTTAAAGGGTTAAAAAAAAACGTAAACAGGCCAAATTTGGATCACCTCTAGAGCAAACCTTGGTTTAATTTTGTAATGAAGGTTCACGCAATAATCTATAAAAAAAAATTAATGGGCGGAAAAGCCCCAGTCACCCCTAAATTTATTTATTTATTTTTTTGGGGTAAATGTAATGGCTTCTTCTTGGGACAATTCAGAGTGAAATAGTGAAATAGTTTTTGGCAAACTCGGAAATAACAAGGAACCCAGTTGGCGGATGTAATAAAGCGGCCCGTAAAATGATCATTTGCCGCGTGTAAAATTCACAAGTCGCTTGTAAACATGCAAATGATCTTCGGGTTACCGCAACATTCCCCCCGCAAGTCGGATCCAATTGAGATCCAAACATTCCGGTGGCTGTACCGGGAGCGGTTTCGAATATTTTGACCCGGAATAATAAGGATCAATCAAAAATGAGCATAATTATGGTCAGGACGGCACAATTTCCAGATCCGATTTTTGTAAAGTTGGGGAAGTTGAACTCATGTCAGGCTTGCACAGCAAATGAAGCCAGGTTGAACTCTGATTCCAAGATTCCAAATTACGTACAACAATTTTCTGGCAACTCTTTCGTATCGCTCGGCCTTCTCTCTGATTTGTTTTGACACCAGTTTGAAAAAATAAGGGAAAAGCAATGACAAGAATGCAGACTGTTGTGTTGTTCATTCATTCATTCATCTTCTTCTGGTTTTCCGAGGTCGGGCGATTCGAAATAAGTTTAGGCAAAGGAAATTGCGCGTTCCGTTGTCTTTTCGCCCTCTTCTCATCAAAACGATTATTCTAAAAACAAGCGAGACGGCATGGAAAATAGCAGCGCTATCCGACATCTTGGTTCGGAACAAACGCCACTTAAGTGGGAGGAGAAGGCCCAATTTGGCGAGGCCGATGACAATGAACATCTGTGACACCTGGAAAGGAAATAAGCAAGGTCAGTTTATCCCTGCCTCCGCCGTGTCTCGCTACGGAGCCAAGAATACACGCGAGCAGGGCAAATCGTCGCAGCTAACGACCGACGAGGCCGTCGGGTCAGCTCCTTGCCTGTCGTAGCAAATCCAGAGACAACGGCGACCGAATTCCCGGCTCGTCAGACGTTTAGCTGAGCGGTCCGGAATCATTTCCGCCAGTACGAGAAAGTCACGCCGATTGAGCACTGATTCAAAGGCGCCCTTGAAATTTAGCCAAAATACGAGGATGAGGAAGCTTCCGCCTCGCCACGCCAAGCTTAGGTCTCTCAGGGGTACTCAGAGATGCCGCCTGATGGCTAAATCCTGCAGCCCTCGGGCCAGGCCCGGGGAGAGCGCCGCTCTTTTCACACGAGCGAGCACAGAACCGGGCTGATTGTCGCCCTAATGCCGCGTTTACACAATTCTCGCCGGCGTCAAGAGCTTCAAAGCCGGTTGACTATGCACACACGCTTGACATTTCACGCTCCACGCCAGGAAAAAAAAAAAAGACGAGTTTTTAAGCGGAGCGTTTACCGGAACAGCTTGGAAATGAGTGCAAAAAGCCCGCGGGCCACCACGCGACCACACAAAGCGCCAGCAACAAGCTGCTGATACTGCTGAAGTTCGGGGAAAAAAAAAAAAAAAACGCACACGTAGCCACCGGGGCTTTTGGAGTTTGCTTAAGTAAGGCTATCCGCAAATTACATTTAATGGTCTTTAAGTTTGTGGCACGCGACCGAGATTGAAGAGGGAAGCTTGTTTTTGCGACGTGCGGTAAACGAGGAAAACCCGACTCGTCACTGGCGGCTCTTTCATGTCAGAATGTCCGACGAAAATAAGGAAAATAAACATTGCTAACTTCTCATTAGCTAACTGTCATCTCTCTACAGGTGGTCCAAGGACAGACACTTTGGATCGATTTTGCAAACAGTCGCAAATTATACATAAAAAAAACACGTTCGTATATTAGCTGTACGGCTCAACGGACGCTCAGGAAATCAACCTGAGGTAACAACAGCCAACTCTCAATTCTCATTCGCTGACTTGTCACATGACTCGCCAGGCCAGGCCAGGCCTCGCCTTTTAAAGCCACGCCGGAAGTCACAAATACGTCACGCGCACCTGTTGTGAAACCCGACTTTGAAATCCCAACACAGGCTTGAAAAAGTGGTGACACCGTTACCTCTTGGTTGCGTTTTTGTCCACGATCTTAGAACCATTAAAAGATATGTTCTAAAGCACCGGTGTCAAACTCAAGGTGCGGGGGCCAGATCTGGCCCGCCACATGATTTTATATGGCCCGCGATGCCAAATCTAGAGTGTCAATTTCAAGGAATCTTGTAAAAATCTGGATCAAAATTTTGAATTGTCAGATATTAGAAAGGATAAAAATTGAGATATTACAAGCATTTTTGTGTTACCAAATGTGAATAGTTGAAAAACACATTACCCTTGATTTAGTTTATAAATTGATGATGTAAATATGATGAGATTATTAAATATTATTATTCCACAGTCATAACGACCCTCTGAGGGAAACCGCAACAACAATGTGGTCCGTGACAAAAATGAGTTTGACACCCTTGTTAAAAAAAAAAAAAAAAAAAAAACATCAAAAGACGTTAAATGCTTGCTCTTTCGCTCAGTTCGAACATCCTAATCTTATGTCGTTAAAATATTGCCCACGTTCCAACTCTCACAAGTTAGCAATACCAATAAAAGCTTGCGCGCCTATTGACACGCTAGCTACGGGGTAAACACGATAACACCCATCTGATATATTTGAGCGATTACGGTCAATAGCAACCGGCTTTTATGCGGTAATATATTCCTGTGATTAAAAAGCAGCATTTCATATCAACAAGGGCCCGGATTTACAAGTCCAAACACCGCACAATCTCCCGTTCCGAGTGATTATTCAGCCTGAAGCAGATAGATTTAATCTACCTTCACAATAACAAAGAATTATGATGACGAGAGCTGATTTGCAATCACGCAAACGATTTTTACCTGGACGGGGCTCGCTTCCGCGGAGCAAATTGAAATAAAGTCGCTCTTATTTATGGCGCGGGGGCCACCTTATTCTTCAAGTGATTAATTTTAATTGTTATGTTCGCCGCACAATGCCTGTCGCGTAACAAAGCTGCCAAATGTTGGCCCCCTGCGATAAATACGACAACGGCA
The DNA here is from genome assembly GCF_019802595.1 of Syngnathoides biaculeatus. Taxonomy (NCBI): domain Eukaryota; kingdom Metazoa; phylum Chordata; class Actinopteri; order Syngnathiformes; family Syngnathidae; genus Syngnathoides; species Syngnathoides biaculeatus. The sequence continues at coordinate 7,495,869 of NC_084662.1, read as the reverse complement.
AGGTTCTGACGACAAAACGGCTGAGCTGAGCTCTTTTATTTATCGATAACATTTATTCTTTTGTCCTGGGAGAAATTGAAAACTGTACAAATATACCGTAATTCCCGGCCTACAGAGCGCACCGGGTTGTAGGCGTCGGTACACAGAAAGAGTTTAACGCTAGCGCTGCGCTAACGTTAGCGCCGCATCACCGCAGGTTTGAAAGCATGTTAAAAATGTCGCGGCTTGTACGCTGGAAATTATGGTCGTCATCATCCATCTACATTGCAACTTCATAAATGTTTGATCTACAGTGTGTTCTGCTTGGCTTGTCAAGACAAGTCGCAGAGAAAACGAGCTTCGTGTTGACTAGTCCATCCAGCCATTTTCTTTTGCCGCTTATCCTCACGAGGGTCGTGAGGAGTGCTGGAGCCTATCCCAGGTGTCGTCGGGCAGGAGGCGGGGTACACCCTGAACTGGTCGCCAGCCAATCGCAGGGCACATCGAGACAAACAGCCAATCACACTTGGGGGGGCAATTTAGAGTGTCCGATTAATGTTGCATGTTTTTGGGACGTGGGAGGAAGTGCGGGAGTGCCCGGAGAAAACCCACGCAGGTACGGGGAGAACGTGCAAACTCCACACAGGCGGGGCCGGGATCGAACCCGTGTCCTCAGAACTGTGAGGCCAACGCTTCACCACCGTGCCGCCATGTTGACTAGTGACGCACCCAAATGAAAATTCTTTGCCAAATCTAAAATAGAAAATGAGTAAACTAAGAACAAAAAAAAAAAAAAATAAATTAAACTAAAATTAGGCCTTTAGTTAATCAATAAAAGATGATGCAAAAACAACTGAAGAGTTCATTTATGCATTGTAATACAATTGCTGTCATTTTACGATTGAACACACGTTACTTTTTTAAACACACAGACACAAAAGTACTGCAAATCGGTACCGTTGAGTACCAGGAACTGTATTTGTAGAATACCAGTTCAAACCAATTGGAAGCCTTTTGCTGTTCCACGGTTGTCAGCGCTTTCCATCAACAAAGATATGCCGAAGCTCATTTAAAAAAAAAAAATTATATATATATACATACACACAATGAAAAGCGATTTCATTGGTCGTATTTGCTCCACGCTTCTTGTTATAAAGTGCGCTCAAGACGTGTTCATTGGGCGGCGATGCTGCCGTCCTACGTGAGCTGTGGGTTAAACCAAGCCTTTGTTTGGTGCGATGACTTTATTGAAGAAATTGCAAAATATAAAGAACCCCCCCCCCCCCCCGAAATCTTTCCTCTCCCTTGATGTTCAGTTCTCAGGCAAATGCAACTGAGAATGCGCTAAATGCGCTGGAAATATGCATGTTGTTTACATGCGGTGGATTATTAGCAGCCCCGGCCTGCCCTTGGCTCACTGGGGTAATCTCATTACATCTGACAGTCGATATCAACTCCCCGTGTGGCCTCCAACCGCTCGGACGACAAGATTAGCAGCAACTCAGTGCTGACGGCCGCTGCGTTTGCATTAGCGTGTCTGCTGCAGGATGACGCAAAGATGCATTTGCCGTTTTAATCCCACTTCTTGATGACGAACTCGAACTCGAGGCGTGTGGCCCGCAGCCACTTGGACAACAAGATCAGGAGAAAGTTGACGCCCGTGGCCGAGATGCGAAGACGCTTTTGAATCTTTCTCCGCTGTTACCAGGACAGATTCTACATGAACTTTCTACGTGGCCTCCAACCGCACAGACAACAAGATTAATTGTATCAAACTCGGGTGTAGGTAACAATTACTTTAACGATTAAATCATTTGTCAATTATTTCTCGATTAATTGATAAATTGGATCAAAAAGACTCAAATTGACAAACATAAAACAAAGAGAATTTATTACATCTGGTATATTTTAAACAACCACATAGCAGACCTTGCCTGTCTGCTAGCTTCATGCTAACACATACCGTAATTTCCGGCCTATAAGCCGCGACTTTTTTCACATGCTTTCAACCCTGCGGCTTAAGCGGTGATGCGGCTAATTTGTGCATTTTTTCTCACGGCTGCAAGGGGGCACTTGAGCGGAAAAGGTAAGAATGAGACCGGTGGAATACATGTGGCGAGGAAGAGACTTTTACCGGTAAGGTTTTTTTTTTTTTTTTTTTTTTTTTGGACCGACCCTGTTAGCAATGCACTAGCACTGTGCTAGTGTGTTGCTGTGTCTCAATGATTTTTACTGGTATGTTGTTTTTTTTTTTTTATAAACTGCCCATGTTAGCGCTGCAATAGCTAGCATTAGCACTGCGCCAGTGCATTGCTAACCCTGTCTCAGTGATTTAGGTTAGTGCTGTGCTACTGTGTTGTTGCTATGTTAAGCTAAGCTGAGGTATCAAAACTGAAAACTCTGTACAGTCTTTTTTTTTCCAAATATCTCGTGTGTCAATGTGGGCACTTGCGGCTTTTACACAGGTGCGGCTCATGTATGTACCAAATGGTATTTCCTTTACAAATGTACCGGGTGCGGCTTATAACCAGCTGCGCTCTGTAGGCCAGAAATTACGGTAATGGAAAGGATCCCATACGGGCTAACGAATTGCATCTATGTGGCGACGTTATAATGCTTTGAACAGTGGATACTTCAACAAATGGACCACTAAAACATGTAAACAGACAATATAAGCAATCGCAACCATATATGACGAATATTAGATATACTGAGTCACTTACAGTAGTTCATGCCCATCACAAAACGTTGCAGTGAATTATCAAACTGTGTGATTTCTTTAAGTCTATTTAATTACTTTGTGATTATTCTACGTTTATAAAGTACAATATTTTAGTGCGCTATTAGTGATTAGTGAGTATTTGGCATCCTAAAAATAGAAGAAATTTTGTGGTTTATTTGTGGAAGAGGACAGAATGAATTAATGCCACTCTCATTCATTTCAATGAGGAAAAATGATTTGGCATACAGAAGTTTGAAATATACTCACACGGATGAAATTCTATCTCAAGCCGCTTCAGTAATTCATTCATTCATTCATTCATCAGTGGTCGTTGGTGAGACCCCCGGGACATCTTCTACCGCCACCCACTCCCGCCAAAAGACCTTTGACTAAGTCGCTCACTCGTGGAGATGGCCACCCACCACTTGAGACCCCCGAACCCGACACTTGTCATTTTCCAACATTTTCCAAGAGTGGAAAGAAAGGCAAAGGGCAGCGAACAGCTGCGACATTTTCCTCCCCAGTTCCACGTCTTGTGTTTTGATGGGAGGTCGCTTAAACCGCATGGCTTTCCGCTTCTTAATCTTCCTCCAAACCACCTTTGTGGAGAGGACAGATTGGGCCATCCGAGAGGAGATTAAGAGCGAACTCCACCAAATTAATTGTCCACGCCGGTGCGAGGAATCCTCACTTGGCTGCGTCCGTATCTCATGCGCGTCGGAAGGCTTGGCCACGGCGGCCGTTTTCCCCTCGGAGCCGATTTTCACCGGCGAGTCGATGGGATTTCCCGAGGACAGGAGATAGAAGCTGTCTATCGGCCCCTCGCGGCGCTTTCCCCCATGAGAGGGTCTCTGTTTGGGGTGGGGCGGGGGGCACGTCGGCTGGCGCTGGTCATCTTGTGGGGTGGACCCACACTCCCGGCGACGCTTTGTGTAAGCTAGACGGTCTCTCTTTCACTTCAAATGTGCATGCGTCCATCCGTTTTCTGAGCCGCTTATCCTCACACGGGTAACAGGAGTGGCGCAGCCTATTCCGGCTATCTTTTGGGCAGGAGGCGGGGGCACACCCTGAACTGGTTCCCGGCCAATCGCAGGGCACATAGAGACAGACAACAGCGCCACTCTTACACCTAAACTGTGCATTTGATTTAATATTTTTTGTTGTAGATTAAAATCTCACATTTATCAATATTTTAAACTTTTTTTTTTTAAAGTGTCAATAAGTCGGCTCGTGCTTATTGCTACCTAAGTCTGCAGGAAGATTTAAATGCCTGTGAGAAAAAAAAAAATCCCTACATAATCGAGAAAACTTAGACGTGTACAATTTAAAAAAAAAAAAAAAAATCATTGATATTGGGAGGGATGACTGAAGCTCGAACTTGAAACCTTTTAAGAGGTTTCCAGTGGATATTTTCTCGATGCGATTGGCGTTAAATGAGCCAGCGCCCTCCTCATCCTTAACTTGAGACCAGCGCACTCAATATGTTTTCGGCCACCGTTCGGGCTGTAAAATCAAAGCCAAAATCGATATGTTTTCTTCTTTTTCCTGCCCCCTCCAACAAAGACAGCAACACTCCAAAGAACACCCCCCAAAAACCAGCTGACATCTCTTTTTGTGTAGTTTTCCAAAGTCATGTTGAATCACAGCAGTCGGCAGGAGAATAAAGTCACATTTTATGAGGTGTTTTGTTTTTTTGTTTTTTTTTTGTCACTTGGACTTCCCTGACCGATTTCTCCCTCCTTTGCTGTAAAACAGTTTTAACTGAGCAACTATCAAGACGTCTCCACTCCCTCCTTCGCTTTCCATCATGTGAGCCGCCTGCCAAGACCGGGCTGTCTATCGTCAAGGTTTTTATGTGATTGCTTCTTATTTGTGGCTTCCGCGCGCCGCCGCTGCTGTTATGCAGCACGCAGTTTGGCTGCCCGCGTCGGGCTCGTCTTTCTTCTCCAGGCGTTGATGCATTTTGGCTTTGTCTTACGGTGTGATGAATATGCGTGGGGGAAAAAAAAAAGCAGGTAACTTTATATTGTCCTCGTATTGTTACATTAGTGGCCCTCACGCAAGCGTTTGTGAGCTTGCGGGGGATCTAAAATCAGGGTAAGAAGAAGCCATAAGCTTGCGTCACCTCGTTATCCTTCGACCACGGGTGGACATTAATAATGCGTCGTGCATAAAACCTGACCGGGAGCGAGCCCAAGGACACGGTTTTAGTTTTTATTTTGGGTTTTGGGAAAATAAACATCTTTTGCTTCTCAGACAAGTGGCCCAGATTGCGTTTATAAGAGGCCAAAAGCTAAGAACTGCTGCACCTGTATCAAGGCCTTGAGGCTAGCAAAGGTCTGAGCTAACAATTCATTTTCCTGTACATTTACAAATATTTTTTATCCTTGGGGTCAGTCTGATCCCAGCAATTTCAACCTCCAGAAAGTGATTATAATGTATAGATTACGAGTATACAGACATACAGTATGTAAATCTCCATAAAATCTCACTGATTGACCGAAAACTGGAAACAGCTGTAATTTTACTCTTTTAAAAGTGTTTTTGGAAGGAAGCTTCTGGTTGCTCAGACCAAAAACAAGACAGAACCTTAGCAGAACATGACAGCTAGTCTAGAAAATCCGATCCTGCGAATGGTTACGCAAACCAAACAGAAGAGATCTGTTGAACTGGATCGGAAACATCCTTGGTTGTAGCCAATATTGATAAACAGAAACAAGACACAAAATTGTAGGACAGATATTCCAGCCACCGGAGGCTTGAAGTCAGGATATTTTTGGAGCTAGTTAGATATGTAAAGGCAGACAAAACATTCTAGATCAAATAGGATTCGCTTTTTCAGGTCATAGCAGTGGCATTTGAGTGACAGTTGACAAAAATGTGGTTTTAAGAACCAGTCTTCGAGAAGGGCGAGAAGAGCTAGATTTTTCACAATTTTCAAGCTTCATTTTTCCATACATCCGCAGTTCACCGTTCGCCGCCACGCATATTTGCGGATTTTGCTCTCAAAGTTTTTTTTTTTTTAAATGTACCGTATTTTCACAATCATAGAGGTCTTAAATTCTCTTCTGAATAGATGAGGCGCCGCGTTGGACATGGCAACTTTCAATTTGCAAATGTTGCTTTGTTTGCTTTTTTTCCCAACAAAGTACACTTAAACACACCGGTTACACTGTTAGCTTGGATGCTAGCACGTGTTTTAGCGAGTATGTAAGCTACCATATGAAGGCACGCATGCTTTGCACGAAGAGTGCCGCAAATTGTACTGGGAGGAGGTAAATAGCATTTAAAGTGCATGTTTTGTGTCAATTATTTCTCAAGTCATTCTTTTATTTGTTAGGTACGCTATATGGTACCTTACATACACGCTAAAACGTACTGGCATGCATGCTAACAGTGTAACCAGTGTGTTCAAGTGTACTTCATTGGACAAGTCACAGAACAATTTGGTCCAATTTTGGTGAAATTTTAAAACTTTTACGCGCATCCTATGGTTGGAAATATATGGTACATATCATACACAGATGAATTAATACCACGTTCATTATTCGGGGATTTTTGTTATTCGAGGAGCGTAACCTCCGCAAACGAGGAGGGAACACTGGATATACTTGTTTTATTCAAACCATTTAAATTAAAAGGGTTGTTCACAACATTTTTGTGTTGTGTGTCAAACCGACAAAACATTTATTTTAACTTTACAGGGATGCTAAGCTTCAGTAAAAGGCTACGCTAATACGTTAAAAGCGTTATCCGTCATAAAGTTCCCAATCACGGAACGACGGTGACCTTTCAATTTTCGATCTATTCTGGCACTTTTTTTTTTTCCCGCCCTCATCTCCTGTGAGTATGTCATCATCGTTAGCCGCATGCTAACCGCCATTTGAGGCCACTCGGCTGAGTGACCTTCATCGGAGGAGAAGGCCACCAATCAGCCGCCTTCGCCGAGGAGCCGGACTAGCGAGGAGGGGCGTGCGATGACTTTTGAGTGGCGCCAATTGATTGGCTCATTAAACCCCCCTCCCCGCCCCCAAAAAGAAAAAGAAAACGCGTTTATGAGTGAGTGCTGAGGAGGCATAATGAGTGTCACAGTTTGGTCCCGCCGCGAGGCCATTAGGCATTCAAATCATCCGCTACCTGCGCCGATTCCCGTCAAGAGCGTTTTGTCCTCGTTTCCGTACGCCAATCAAGCCGCCCGGCTTTGAAATCGGGAGGATGATTAGAAATATTATTCATTCGATGACGACATGCAGATGTGGGTCACAAGCTGTTGTTGGAAGTTTAGATTGAAACTTTTTTTTTTTCTTTTAATTGAAATACGATTTTCTTCTACCGCAGCAAGGATGTTATGTCGTATACGCCCACATGTCGTCTGAGATTCTACTAAACTCCATGCAAACAACAATTTATTTTTACGAATGTCCTCAAAGAGCTTTTTCGAGCCGCACTGGCAATAACATCGCAGCCGTTGTTTTTTTATTCATCTTTCAGCACGTGCGTGAAGTGACTAGACGGGGAGCAAAAAAAAATGATTTCGAACACACGTTTGCTCGGATTTCCAGGACAAGATTGTTCCCATGGGAAATAAACGGGACTAAAAATGAATTTGTCCAAAGGCCTTAAAAAGTTTATTAGTTGCGCTAAATGGGATTTCAACATACTGTAATGGAAAATCTGTCAAATGTTATTTTATGTATAGTTGAATCATAACACTTAGTGATTAGTTAGATTACGGGAAAGCATTTTCCTGCATGTCTGATCAGAACATTACGCATTATGTGTATTGATCCATCCATCCATCCATCCATTTTCTATTGCTTTTCTGGGTCGGGTTACGGGGGAAGTAGCTTTAGCAGGGATACCCAGAGTTCCCTTTCCCCAGCCACTTCTTCCAGCTCTTCCGGAGGGATCCCGAGGCGTTCCCAAGCCAGCCGAGAGACAAGGTCTCTCCAGCGCGGTCTGGGTCGTCCTCGGGGTCTCTTTCCGGTGGGATGTGCCCGGAAATCCTCACCAGGAAGGAATCAGATGCCCCAGCCACCTCATCTGGCTCCTCGCAACGCAGAGGAGCAGCGGCTCGACACTGAGCTTTTCCCGGATGACCGAGCTTCTCACCCGTTCTCTAAGGGCGGAGGAAACTCATTTCGGCCGCTTGTATGCGTACGTACGTGTATTGATCTGAAAGATTTCCATATGTGGATGCACAGAAAGCACCGTCTGAATCTACCACGGGGCCAGCGAGTCGAAGGATATGCTGCAAGTCAGCAAAGATAATAAAAATGCAACCATTTTCGGACATTTTCAAAATCTTGCCTGGCATTACCCAGCAATCACTGCTTGAAATGTTTGCCCCCCTCCCTCCCCGGCCTGGCAGTTACACAGACTAAAGCGAATGAAACCACGCGCACCAAACAAGCTAGTTAACGTTACGTAAATCCTTCCCGCCCGTCCTGTAATGTATATTTCATAAAGCAGGGGTGGGGTGGGGGGGTGTAGAGCTCTCTAAAGCAGAGACGTGCAACCCGAGCGGCCGGAAAAAAAAAAAAAAAAGGGGGGGGGGGGAAGCCAAGTAGAAACGAAGCAACAACAACGGCTGCGTTTCCTATTTCCGGCTCACAGATTTGACACGCCGCACCCGCAGTCTTACTTAGCCTGAATTATTCTTTTTTTTGTTCTTCTTGCAGCTAATGAAGGAAAAGACGAAGCGAGGCCTCACTTGCTTGCTGAAGACACAAAGTGAAGCTTCAAGGCAGAACAACATCGACAATCAAGGCTGCAGTCAAATCTCTCAAGAGTTAGCCTCTTTTTTTTTTTTTTTTTTTTTAAACGAGCAGCCGCATTGTAGCCCAAGGTTTTAAAAAGCTCTGCAGCGGGGGGAATTTGCAGGCCGCAGAGCTATTGATTCTTTAGCGCAAACTTATAATTAATTAGGGAGAGAAGCATATCATTAAGGAGAGAAGAAGGAATGAAAAGATCAGAGGGAAAAACCCTGCTGATCGTCATTTTTGGGGCAGATTCTCTCACATACGTTCAAATCTCTTGGGGCCGTTCTTTTCTCCGCAAACGGGCGATGATGTGCACGGATGGGTGGATGGATAGAAAATCCAAATAAACACCATTTCCCTTTCTAATCGATATTTCGGGTTCATTAGTTTTTCCATCCAAACATTTTTTCTGTTCTGAGTCAAAGTCACCCATTCTAGAAGAATATTTTTTAAAAATGAAAAGAAAAAAAAAAAAAAAACTATAAAAAATTTATCTCAATACTTGGTGCATTAACTCAAACGGTAACTTATTTTAATCCTCCAGTTATGTTGGGGTTTTCAATAGACGCTTTTCATTTAATTAAAAGAAAAGGTGGAAAAAAAGGATACAATTAAATAAAAATGCATTATTTTATTAACTCCAAGATAAACAACCTAAAACAATATTCAGTGTATTTCTTTTGTATATATCTAAACCATTTTTGGTCATGAATCAATATAATCTGCCGTTAAAACTTTTAGATTGTTTTGATTTAGTTTAGATTTTATCTGTACATGAAAAAAGTGACCATATTTGTTGGATTGGATATTATTATTTTGAAAAAAGAATTTTATGGCTCATTTTAACCTGCAACCTGACAAAGGTTCCAATTAAGTTGCAAATATTTAAGGTGTCGTTTTCCCAGTTTGGCTTCTTACCTCTTTTCCGGACAAATAGTACGCCGACAGAAGGCCTCCCACGAAGCGGATGTTGACCTCGAAGACGGACACTTCGGCGTTCTGCGGTGGGAGACGAGGTCGACAAGAGACAAGACAAACTCAGCTAATTTCACTTAGCAACATGGAATTTTATCGTTTTGACTGACAGCTGAGCCTTTCGCTTAATTCAACTTTATTTGCTGTCTCACCCAGATTAGACAATACGCTCCCGTCCGGTGCCAACAACAATTTCAATGTCGATTGCGAAGTCGGATTGTGCAGCTAATTAATCCCTCGCTAAACAAAACAAAACAAAACCGTGCAAAATGATTTCCTCCGTTACGGCTAAGCCAAAAAGTACAAAACAAAAATGAAAACTGACATTTTTCAGCTTAGGAGGCCTGATGGCGCGCTGCACGTCGACAATTATGGCGTGAAAAGTTCTCGAGTCTTCATGTATAGCAGTAAAATCAACATGTACGTCATCATCGTCAGGCAGAAAAGTTGAATTTCCAAATATGGTCAACTTCATATTTTTTTTCCACAAATTGATACTAAATATTTTGGTGCATTGTCGCCTATTCATTTGTGTCGGTATTATTACTGTTGGACACATTGGGAAATTAATTCAACATGAGTCACAAAGTGCGGAATTCTTTTTCATTTTATTTATTTACTATTTTTATTTTAATTCAAATGTGGTATTATTATGATTTCAAAAGTAAATACAGAGTGTTATTTTCCATACTAACTGAATATTTATTTTTCAGACAAATGAATTGTTTCAAAGCATGGTGCTACGGCCCTAATAAATAAACATGAATCCAAAAGTCATTGTGGTACAACAACAATAATTGAAAATTGTATTCATCTGTCCGGGCAAATGTCATTCGTATTATTTTTCTATTAGTGTACATTATGACACACAGAGAGGCAGCAAGTAACTTGCAAGTACTTTGGACTGCGGCGTGGTTGTGTTTAGCATTCAGGTGAGGCCGGCCCGGAACAAAAAGACATTCTTTGTCTTCATTTGCGCTGAATTTCAAATGCTGAATTATCGGCGGCTTTCGCCTGCTCGCTCAGACGGCCGTTCTCGGTTTTCGGTTCTCGGCCCCTTTCCTTCCTGAAGGAGAGCGTGGGCGACATCGCCCAAGCCGTTTGACATTCATTAGAGATGCAAATGATGGTTCGGCCTTTCAAGGCGTCTTCGCTCAGCTCGGATCGATGATTCGCGACTTAATTGAGTGACTTATGGGCATAACCTCTTGCTAACTCCACTTACTTGAGCAGCATAATAAACACACGCAAACACTCCGTCACAACCGCTGATATGCACACTCACAGTTGGACACACGATGACACGCACACACAAACAAACAAACAAAATACAGCAATCACTGACCACGTTGAAATCGAGGTTCTTCTCCACCCACTCGGTGGCGGCGTCAAAGTCCTCAAACATCTCCATGATGTAGAGCGTGTCCAGAGCATCCACGATGGTGGCGCCTTTGATGCTTCCTAAGGGGAAAAATGAACAAAATTACTTTGAATATTTCCTTGCGTAAAGAAACAACACAGATGGGAGTAATCTGTACCAACAGATTTGAACATTTGCTAAAAATCTGTCAAAATTTCATCGGAATTGTCTGAAACGTGTCCAAAAATGTCCCCCCCAAAAATGTGTCAGGATTGTTGAACTTGGTTAGCAGCTGTCGCACTCTCTCACATGACAACAGTGGAAAAACAAAACAAAACACCTTTTTAACATTGTTAAAAATTGCCAATAATTTTTCATTTTAGTTTTTAAAACTGTCTTTTGTTTACCATTTACTTTTTAATACACTTTAAGCTAGTAAAACAAAACAAAAAATTATTTCACTCATATTAAGAAGAAATAGTGGTAAGAAATCACATTTAGGGTTTAGAAGGTCGGCATACTTGTGGTAAAGTTTGTGAATTTCATTTTCAATTCCGCAAAACACGACCCAAACGATCTGGAATTTGTCAAAACCTTGCTCAAATTTGTAAATGTCTGCATTTTTTTTTTTGTCAAACCTTTGTCAACATGTGTTACAAGATGCACAATATGTCCAAAAATGTCACAATGTATTACTTTTGTTGAAATTATAAAAAATAAACAACAACAACAAAAATCGAATGTGAAATTTCTCAAAAATATCCAAAAGTGTTACTCAAATGTTAAACTTTTTTTTAATGTTAAAAATGTGCCAATTATTTGTCAATTTTGCTCCAAAATCAGACGCTTTCCAGACTGAGCAAACGCGGGCGAGCAAGTTCAAATGGAACTAGTGACAAATTCTATCCAGTTTTGCACAGGTGACTTTTTCAACTTCGGTCTTCTCCGGGGCCTTTTTTTTTTTTTTTTTGTGGGAAATGATTGCTTTGAGCGGGAAATGAAAAAAAAAAAAAAAAAATACGGGTTGATTAGTACGCCCCTCTCGGGATGCAGGACGATCCCGTTTGATGATCCCATCACCAGCTCGAGTCCTGACAGCGCCGTGCCGGTGACTCGTCCTTCTTTCCTCCTTTGTGGAAGTCTCCAGAGGTGAAGAGGCTTTTTTTTTGTTGTTGTTGCCCATGTCTATTGTCTTGTTACGCTGCTTCCTTCTCCCTCAATGCTCCTCTTGTTTGGCGCTGAGTGTCCACGAGAGTGATACAGATGGCTCAGACAGTGACCTGAATACTAATATTATCCTTTTTGCCTTTTTTTTTTCTTGTACCCCCCCCCACCCCCCTTTCTCTCTCCTGGCAAAAGATTGAACGATACTAAACAAAACTGTAGCAGCGCTTCTTTTGATTTTGGAAGGTCACTGCTTTCCTTCTCGTTCTTGCTTCCTTGCTGATTTATTCCATTTTTTATTTGGGAGTACGACGCTCGCTCCAATTCCCCACCTGGCAGTCTTTGTATTCTGTTTGTTTGTCAATGCGCCACGGGATCACGGTACTTTTGTTGTGGGTTGCGGGTGAAAAAGAAACACACAAAAGAAAACAAAAAAAAACAATTGATAATCTTCTTTTTTTCCCCACATTTGACTTGAAGGGTACAAGAACCTTGGGAGGACATTTCTACACGAGCACCAATTAATGCTTGAAATGAAAGCGTGCAAAACTCACTGCCGTTCACAGAGTTCCGTAAATCGCGGTTTATGCTTGGTGTATTTATTTGCTTCTTGAGAAAGATCGTATTGTGTTGCACTTTGGAATTAATTTGAATTGATTTGTCTCCTTATCGTATCGTTTGGTAATAACCTTTGGTATCGCGTCGCATCGTAACTGGAGTAAATTGTACCGTATGGCATCGTCATGAAATTGGGAGTGAAATGAATGCGATTACACGGGTTCGGGCTTTATCGCTGTCTGTTTGTGTTACCGCTCCCTGTGGGTTAATGTAGTAGCGCTTGTTCCAAGTTTTACAATTACTGTATCAGCTACGCTGATTTCCGTTCACCCGTCTATGGCGAATTTAGAATCGAGCGGGCTTTAATTGGATTAAATTCAACTGTTTGGACAAATATTACGGCTAGCGATGAGCTAACGCTAGCGAGGCCTAAATTGGACCGCAAGGAGGAAGACTACAATGAGGACCGTGAGGACTTGGAGGACGCTTTCTTCACTCCTGCCGTGTGAAACACTGCAGGGACATTGTAGTTCGAATCTCTTTTATCGCTCTTTTTCTTCTATCTTCTTTTGTGTTCGGACCCTTACTTTGACTTAGCCAAGGTAGTACGTCTTTTGTGGACCTTGTGTGCTTACTTTCTTTACTTTTGTGTCTAGGGGGGGGGGGGGGGGGGCACGAGCAAGTGCAATCTGTAGGCCGGTCCCAAGACCTGATAAACGCAGAAGGTTGCGTCAGGAAGGGCATCCGGCGTAAAACTATGCCGAACACATGTGAGCGTTCATCAAAATTTGATCAAACATTATGGTATTCAAATGTATAATGTTTCGTTCTCTTTTGTTTTGCACGTCATTTTTTTCCCAGTCAACTTCAAAGTGTGAATAACAAACAACCTTGCAAGAATCTTTTTTGGGTTTCCTCAAAGTGAAATTTTACAAAGGCCTCTCATTCCTCGACAGCGACAGAGTAAAAGCACACACAAAGGAACATTTTCAAAAGTATGTTTTACAACTCTTAAATGTGTGTTTCTTTGTTTTGTTTTGTTTTTTCAAATCCGCACTCTGAATCATAGGCGGAAAAGGAAAAACAAAAAAAGAACAAAGCTTGAAAATCTCGCTAAACTCGCAGCCAAAAGTTGGAAGCTCTTCGTAATTGGGGTGAATTGTATTGTAGTCTAATTGGGAGTGAGTTGTATCATAATTCAGGATAATAATGGGAGGAAATTGTATCGCATCGTATGATAACCGTGTCGTTTTTGTCTCTTACTGTTATAGTATTGAATCATATCATAGTGCAATTGGAACTGAATTGAATCATAATTAAAATGAATAGCCGACTCTCGCGCTGCATCACAAGAGAAAATCAACCATCCATTTTCTTTCACCGCTTATCCTCACAAGCGTCGCGGGAGCGCCGGAGCCTGAAATGGTGGCCAGCCAATCGCATTACACATAAAAACCATCGTCGTCATATCACAAATGCATTTTGGGTTTTTTTTTTTTTGGAATGATATCATAATGAAATAGGAGTGAATCAAATCGTATCGGAACTGAACTGAACTCTCTTGTCTCCTCCATCCATCCATTTTCTGAGCTGCTTATCCTCACAAGGGTCGTGGGATCTCTTGAATCATATTTCTCCATTATTACCTTACATTGCATCATGATAGGGGCTTGCTGTATTATATTTTGAATTATTGCATCAGACATTGGAGTGGAGTGAATCGGCGCGCGCTGTAATTGAAGGGAATCGTATCGTATCACCCCGAATGGCATCTTAATAGGAGCGCCCTATTTGAAGTCAATTGTCTCGCAGCAATATTTGAGCTTATCGCATCATTTCGCGTTGGTGTTATCAAACCACGCTGCATATTAATCGGAGTGATTTCGATCTTATTGTGAGAGAAGGAAATCGGTTCTTACCACGTCGGAAGTGGAGTGGACCGCGTTGTATTGTGCTGCTGCGTAATTGGAGAGCCAAGGATTGGCGCTGAGTAATTAAGAGAGCATTGGATCATATCTCGAAATTACCGAATTATCCAAGTCACATTGTATATGTGAAACGTACTTTTGATGTAAGAATGTCCGTTCATCAGATAAACCGAGTTGATATTTTCCATTCGTGTTCCAGCTCCCCTTCCTGTTATCCTTTTCTAGCTTGCCAAACACAACTTGTGCGAAGACATCAACTCTCTGCAGCTCTGTCGGACGAGACGAGGAGGGGGGGGGGGGGGGGGGGGAATCATCTGGCACCGCGTGTTGACTCAGCACTCCGTGTCATTGCTGTTAAGAAGAAGGTATGTACCGTGTTGCGTTCAATTCCATCTCCGACTCCGGAGGCGTATCCTTAATCCTAAAATTTCACCCGCGTCCCCGACGCGCCCTCGGCCAGTGTTTATTATTTTGAGGGGTCGTCGATGAGGTTGTTGGGTGAAATTGATGGCTCAGCCGTGGGGCTAATGGCTTTATCGGCGGCGGGAAGCGTAAAAGCGGGCGGCGTGTTAACCTCGCACCCTCGGAGTGCGAGCGTCGACAGTTTTTTGCGGAGGTGACGCTCAAGGGCAAACGGGGGGGGGGGGGGGGGGTTTAGTTTGGAAACAGGACATGTCCGTGTCAAATGATCAACTACAGAGCTTTTCTAAATGTACTTCACAAATGTCTGATATTAATGAATGCATGGATGGATAGATGGATGGATGGATAGTTCATCTTTAATATTTGTGAGCAAAGTTGAAAAGTGTATTTTGATTTGCGTCATTGCAAATTTGTAGGTCCTTTTTTTTTTTTACCCCCCAAGTATTTTCACGTTTGTGTACTTTGGGTCACGTCAGGAAAAGTCCTCAATTTTAAGGGTGAAAGAATACATTCAAGATATTTTTATTTTTGTCAAATGTCAAAAGGGGGTCAAATTTGGCGTGACCCATCAGTAATTTTTTTTGTAAGTATTACATAATACATCAATACCAATTTACAATCCCATAATAAGAAATGCTTGGAGGAATTGAAATGCTCTTAAGACAAACTGGCTGGACACAAGATTTACCGTATTTTCCGCATTATGAGGCGCACCTTCAATGAATGGCCAATCCGAAAACTTTTTTTTTTTTCATATATAAGGCGCACCGGATTATAAGGCGCACAGAATAGACGCAACAGTAGAGGCTGGGGTTACATTATGCAGCCATTAGATGGAGCTGCACTAAAGGCTCAATAGTGATCAATATATAAGGTCAGCTTTTGAGACAATGAAAGGCTTTTAAGTGCTCCTTATAGTGCGGAAAATATAACTTGTCAGCGAAAGAAAAAGCTTTTTTTAATGCCTTGACTTGGAATATGTAATTGTTGTTGGATTGGGGAGTTTTTGCAGTGAAGGTGATTTCCAAAGGTGCAGGAAAGAAATTAAGGCTATGTGCATTTTTGATAAGGTAGTTAGTTACTATTCTAACAAACAAACAGTGCCCTGTTTCGTCATTCCAATTCCAAAGGCAAAAGGCTTTTAAGGTGTGTTGCATATTTTACAGGGTTAGGTCCGACCCATAACACAACTATTTGGTTGTCATCCAACCCTCAAACGACAAAAACAAGTATGGACACAACCCAAATAATACTTGCGCTTCAACAGTCCTGATAAAAAAAAAAAAAAAAAAACTGAATTTTTACTCCGTTTTAATGAGCATCATCATCAAGTTGGAACAAAGTGAGTTTCAATGGTTTTCACCATGCTCTTTGTTGTCATTTTCATGTTTCAGTTTCATGGGCTCGAGCAAAAAAAGTGAGCACAAACCCAACGGAAAGGCTCATTTTTTTTTTTTTTTTTTTAATCACAGGTCGAAAATGTATTATTTTGAGACGTCTGAGAAACTAACATTTTTCTCCATTGAATGTTTTCGATAGTAAATGGAACAAGAAAATAAACACTTGAATTTTTTTAAATGAAATTCAAATGTAGCACGAGTAGCTTTTTTCTCTTCTCTGCTGTGTGAAGTAATGATAGAGCTGATGTCACACATTTATTTCACTTAATTGTAGACACGCTAACTCTCTTGGACAAAGTAATTGGAAGCATTGCGAGTACTCTTCGTAAGCACGTTTTGGCCCGTCTGCCTTTCACGCAGTTCCGATCAGGGGAGTTGTCATCTCACGTTGCCAGTTCCCATCACTGATGGAATGTTTTTTGCCATCTTGAAACTGCGATTTTTTTTTTTTTTTTTTTTAAACTTGTGCTACTCCTTCTTGACACTGGTAACCGGCCCACACTAATTCAGGCGTTGTGTTAGCTCCGTAACGGACGAATGGTATCGAGCCTGTGTGAAAGACGTAAAATCTGAATGGGGGGGAACAAAATCCATGAACCCGTCGCTATAAAAATTATTCAGCTTTCGAGGTAATGTCAGAGCTGTAAAAGAAGCCACAAACTCTGCAGCGAACACACACACACATCCCTTGTGTTTTAATCACGAACAATTATCCAAAAGAGCAACAACGTGTCGCATCGCCGTCGACATCCTTTTGCCTTTCGATTAATTAGGCTAATGTGGGCACAACATCAAGGTACATGATGACATAAGCGCGGCAAAGCGTGTGTTGACATAATTTCGTTCGAGCCGCTACCTGGAAACCTGAGGGACGGCCGCCGCCGAATTGCGCCATCCGTCTCAATTACTTACATTGAATACCGGCTTCAGACACACAATGCGCCCTGAGACTCAAAGTCAAATAACGTAACCCGGCAAATGACTTGTCTCGATATAAAAGTGGGGCGGTTGGGGGGGTGGGCTTGGTTTCTCCACCGCTGGACCACATGCGTGTGAAGGATTTCAGCCGGGTAGCAACAGAGGGAGGATTCTGCCACCTTAATTGTTGACGTCCAAAGATTATATTTGACATGTTTGTTTGACGTCAATTTGACGACCACCTCGCCCACCGCTAACGTAAAAACCAAATGCTGGATAAGTGGAATAGAGTAGCACATTTTTCCATTTGGATGTCTCGTTATATCCACACAGAGAATAAATGGCTGGGTATTCTTGTGTACTTTGTACGTGTTGCTGCTCCGAGCGTGATAAATCAGCAGGTAAATGAAGATGAAACGACCACATGATCTTACGCTAGCTCAGTGCAACCAAATACTGGGAAATGCCATACACACACCCCAACAAACGGCATCTATGCGGCGGTAGGATAAAGTTGGAAAACCAATATTAGAAAGGGCGCGGGGGGCAACACATGTAGACAGACAATATAAAAATACTCATCGGCATATAGTCTATCTTCCAAAGAATGACCAATCTTACTCAATAATGAGAAGTCTACATATTTTATAGCCATTTAACCAAATAATCAAAAACATTTTAACATGAAAGCAGATAGTGGCAATGTAAAGATCAGGGACGGTTTATTTAAAAATATATATTTTATATTGTGAATGGTTAGAATATTGGTGCTTTAAATAATTTAGTCATTTAATTTTTAGGAAATATTCGTAATTTGTGGAATCGCAATGCCTTGATTTTATTGAGGTTACTACACAGTCATAGCCATGAATGCAATTGTACCGATTTCTGAAAGTAGTTGAACTAATCCAGTATAACAATACAAAGTACCAAAAAAAAAAAAGGGGGGTCATTAAAACTTGGCACATGGTGGCCACTAATCACAAAATCTTAATGTTGTAGCTTTAATCTATGATTTTATCTATTACAATATTATACAGTGATATTTTCCTAATTGAAAAAAAAAAAAAATACAAAAAAAATGTTGCAATGTTGTTATTTTTCAGAAAAGAAACAATATCCTGCCCCAAGTCACCAACCAGCACGGCTTATGCCCATCTTCAGAGTCGTATTAAGAGTTGTAATAAAGGCGGGACAACGCCTGCACGTAAGTGAGTTTCATACTTCTTCCTGGATGACACGTCAGTGTGCAGAAAGTGTACACAGTTGCGGCCATAATCCACTTTTGCGTGATCTTTACGTCAAAAAGGGGCTCCTGAATGGCATCTTAAGTCTTTGCAATTATTTTTTCCCCACTGTGGATAAATTTGCGTTACGTGCTTTCATCAACATGACGACAATGCCCCACGTTTGCCTTATTCCACGCTTTTGACCCCCGAGCCGTGAGACTCGGGGGTCAAAAGACTGGGATGAGGAATTTGTCCGAAAAGTTGGCACGCGACCGCTGCTTGTTTTGCG
Source organism: Syngnathoides biaculeatus (assembly GCF_019802595.1). Lineage (NCBI taxonomy): Eukaryota > Metazoa > Chordata > Actinopteri > Syngnathiformes > Syngnathidae > Syngnathoides > Syngnathoides biaculeatus. The sequence goes on along the minus strand of NC_084662.1, from coordinate 7,477,162 downwards.
ACACGTACGACTTCCGCCGCAAACGCGCTCGGTGGAAAATAATAGCCGCTGCACCGTGTTCACTGTGGCGAAAGAAAGAAAGAAGGGGAGGAAAACAATGCCGCTGGCCGTATGATGCGTGGAAGGAAGGCTTCCCATCATTCTCCTGCACGTCCTTTGGGCGTCAACAAACCACGGGACAATGCGGGAAATATTATGGCAGGGCTCAAGATTTGAAAAAAAAAAATAGCTGGGAGATGTTTGATAGACGAGTGATGCAGCTGCGCTTTGTTTACCAACAACGACAAACCAATTTCATTCATTCTGCAAGACTTCTTCACTTTTACCACTTTTTAGCTCGTTTGTGGCAATATTTAGCTATCGACCTCAATCCATTTTCTGTGCTGCTTATCCTCACAAGGGTCTATCCCAGCTGTGATCGGGCAGGAAACAGAACTGGTTGCCAGCCAATCGCAGGGCACATAGGAAAACAAACAACCGGTCACACTCTCAATCACACCTTGGGGCAATTTAAGAGTCTCCGATGAATGCTTTTTGTGCAGCAGCGAGAAGGGAACAAGAGAGTAAACTATACAGGAAGTTATATCAACGTCAAAGCAGTTTTTTTCAAACAGTTTTTTTTACATTCCTCGGTATATTGATTACCGAAAATTTCTGGTGTATAATGCGTACCCATGTATAATACTCACCCACTAAGTTGACCTAAAAATTCTGGAAAACCCTTCTACCAATGTAAAATGCATTTTTACAATGCATGATTTTGCTTCTACCCATATGATCCAAACAAAGTATTATCTGTATTCCATTAGATTTGTTATAAGTAAAGCACTTCATTTGAACAGGTAACAGTTTGTATTCAGTTGCTCTGATTTTGAACTTCATAGACGTACTTTTATGTAATAAGTTGGAAAACACCCAGTTGTGCTCATTTGCTTGACTACCCAGGCAGAATTTGTAAGGTGGGTGCATTTCCGTAAATAAAACATGAAAGGCCAGGGTACAGGACTCCCGCGACCCTTGTGAGGATAAAAGGCTCAGATAATGTAAGGATGGATGACCATAAAGAATTTGATGGTGGTTGTTGAGTCACCAGTCGTATAAAAAAAAAAAAACAACAAATTTTGCTAGGGTATGTTAACATAGGAGCGCAACTGCAAATTTATGCCGTCATACATACCTCGTCATATATGAATGTAAGTGTAAGATGCACTTTTTCATAACCTCTTGGTGGCGGTGACACATTAGAATGCAAGTGTACACCTTTCTCATAACTTCTAAGTAGAGGTTGGTATATTGGAATCAAATTTATAGCTTTTCATAACCTCTAGATGGCAGCATAGGTTTATAAAATGGACAATTTCCCCCTCCAATTTTTCCCTGTACCTATGTATAATGCGCAATATTTCTTTTGATGATTTGGGGGGATATGTGCATTATAAACAAGAAATTAGGGTATTTCCCTTTTAGATTGTAGAAATCCTACTGCAGACCGTCGACACAGGGAGTAATCCATAAGTGAGCATCCCCAGGGACAGTTGTGCCTCATTTGTGGCACGTTCAAAGCGTATTTATAGAAGCTTGCTGACAAGCCACAAAATGCCGCACGCAGCAGCCGTCGGAGGAGTTTAAACGTGGGATGAAAGGAGCAATCAGACCTCCAACGAAGACGCTGCTTGCATCAAACGCTTTCAACAAACTCCACACCTGCTATCAATATTGTTCTTTAAAGTGTCAAACAATATCTGACAGAGAGACGGTAGAGGACAATTTTGTGTGCCCCCTTGGTAGGCTCATAAACACACATGAAAATACATTACGATTGGGAAATTGGGAATGAAGACGGACAGAAAGACCGACCGAAAGCCTGAAACAACCGACAGCCATTCTTCAACGAACCGACAGACCGACACAAACACGCAGCACTTATTACATACAGGCGTTGACAGAAAGCCAACACCGACCCAACCCAAAATTATGAATATATGGTAAGTCTGACATTTAGCGCTCCAAATGACGGCCAATTGGACCTAATCTAAAGGCCAAGGCAGCTGACGTCAAATCCACCCACCAAACAGATTGCTGGAGTGGCCTTGCTTGGAGACGGGCCGGAGCTCATTGGAACCCCAAGCGTAGCGTCGGTAGCTGTCCCACGCGTGTTTCATCATCTGTCAGGAAAAAGAAGACGACAGACTGGGCGTGAGTTCAAAATCTTACAGTTAACAAATATAAATCACGCTAAATCACCTCAAAAAAACAAAGGATATTTTGACATATGAGTTATGAACAGAAAAATGGATGGAATAAACAATAAAAACATTTGAATAAAACATTTTGGTAGGACAAATTAATCACTATATCGTTGCAGTTTATGCAAAGACAACTTTTTTCCTTTGGCCCTCCAGTTAGGCAGAGGAAGACCAAGTGTGCGATGTTACACTGCCAATTAGAGGCTTGGCATGCACACTACAGCTTTGCCACTCATGTTAACCTGTTGAAGAACCAAGGTCATTCAATATTTTAACATTTTTAGCTGATTTTTTAAATGTAAGATAAACCTGTACTACAGAATGGAACCTCAGTTTTCAAATGATGATTTGGACTTTTCTCAGGCCTACATTCCCCCCTGCTTTTTATAGATTCACTCAGTTCACATAAAACTACAGGTTTTCCCTATAAATTATCTTTTTTTTTTTTTTTAATACGACATTCTCCTCTAAACGTCCAATTCACATTCACGAGCTGGGGAGGGGGGGGTGGGGGGGGGGACGCCAAATCACCCAGCGCCCGTTTTCCCTCCCATCATTCCCCGGCTAGGAATCATCTATTTTTTTATTTGGCCGAACTCGGAGGTTCTGGCTCGCTAATCCTGCTTCGACAGCATCCGCGCGCTAAAACCTTTCAGCCTCCTCCCTCGCCTCCGACTTTGGTCGCAAACAACTTGTTACAGCGGCCGTTGATGAACTGGCCCGAGCGAGACGCCCGTCCGACCGCTGGGGCCCTCCTATCGGCCCGACACCTGCTCAGTCGCCGAATCGGTCGGTGAATGAGTCAGTCAGTCAGGGGGCCAAGCGGCTTAGAAAATCTCATTTTCGGCTCGGCTAGCTCTTCACCTGTCACACGGTGGCTGCGCAAACAAAGATAAGAGGGCGCTCAGAAGAGCTTCGCCAACAATGCTATCGCTAGATGACACGCTTACGACCCGCACTTCAAATTTCATAAAGCTACAAAGTGACCACAAGAAAACCACAATGTTTGGAAACAGAAGCCGGAAGTCAGAATTTGATCACAATTTCAAGGTATAAAAAAAAAAATAACCTACAAGTGAAAATTTCAATTTGATATCATAAAGTAATGCCACCAAGCCTCTGTGCAGGTAGCTTTAGAGGATTAGGTTTGTGCCTTTTCCCTCACTCGGTATTTAGGTTTTTTTTTTTTTTTTTTTTTTTTTTTTTACTATGAAAAACTGTGTGTAAAAATACACAAATAAAACTTTTAAAGGAGCCTTCGCCAAGAAAGTGTGTAACTATTCCTGAATAGATAAAAGTCTGGGATCATCGCATCACCTGTTGCTCTGGCATGAATTTGGCAACCAGTTTCCCTGTGAAGAATAAATTTTAAATTTAGAATTAAATTAATACTGAAAGTTGGAGATTATTGCTACTGCTTTTTTTTTTACCATCATAAGAGGGTAAATAATGTGCTTTCAAAAAAAAAAATAAAAAAAAGATATGCATCTCCATAGTCTGAACAAATAACTGTAATTTGACTCAAAATTTCTCCCCGCAATTCAAATGACATGACGTGATGTAAAATTGCTTGCTGCAAACGTAAAATCGATGTGCTTCTTGGGGCATTTTCGCTTTTATGCGCTTTACCTTGACGCGCTCATTAGTTGAAATCACACGAATCAAAAGGGATTTGGGGGGGGGGGGGGCTCGTCAGTCAAGCCGATGACAACGGAAAAGAGGAGATCGGGCGCGCGCATCCGAATGTCGTTGCGTCACGCCGGCTGAATGGGTCTCTGATTTCACGCTTCAGCAAGCTCTGCGTTTATAACGCGCCGCAAGAGGCGTCATTAACGGTTAACACCCAGCTCGTTGTTAGCTAACTCTACGCATTGACACGATTACAGTGAACCTCCACTATTGTGGTTTTTTTTTTGTGCGTGCCACAAATTCACCGTGGATTTTTACCCAAATGTGTTCCCTAACAATTTTTACAATACACAGGCAAGTCCGAATTCAGAGATGTCTGCTTTCGGCGTAAGACCACGAAAACAAAAGCTTGGATATTCGCCTGTAGTATCACGGGTAGTTCTGTAACACCCGCAAACGGGGATGCGGGTGAGACGTTAACAGCAAGCCTTCGCATCCACGTATGTTTTGGGCACACATAAACTGTCTTTATTTAAAAAATATATACGCATTTTTGAGACCAAACGTCTCCTCCGCAAGTCGCCCGGCCAGGCAGCGATCGCTTCCTCCCAGCTTGAGCCTTTTAATTAGCGCCAGCGAGGATGCTAATTACAGCTCCTCAACGCGAGAGGAGGGTCGAGAGCGGCGAGCTTCCCCCGGGATCGCATCCGTCACTGCGGGCCTCGAGTCGGCTTTGGATGTCTGAGGGGTGACAGCGACATCTCCAAGTACAGCCACCGGACACCTCAATAGGTACACCTACAAAGACATTCTTCCACAACGACAGCGAAGCGGAGGAGAAAGACAAGGACAAATTCCTATATTTCATTATCCTTATTGTAATACTATGATATGTTATAACAGAAATTTACTAAAGAATACCTTTAGAATTCTAAAGGTATTGATTATAATCAAAGAATTGACTCAAATGATTATTTACAAGTTTGGAAATCTGACACAAAACAGAGGACGACCAGGATCTCGTAAGAGATTTTGTTGCATAGTTTTTTTTTTTTTTTTTACTGTATAAGCCACGTTTCATAAATTCAGGTCGTCTGAATAGAAAAACCTGTTGTTGGGAATTCTGGAACACCGCTAATCAAATGTTTGAAAATGAGCTTGCGAGGCTGTAATTGAAAGCGCAAATGCTCGCGCGGCTAAACACTCCTGCGCGTTATCGGATTCAGAGCCAGCATCCCGACACGTCGGCGCTAATTGGATTAACGGCTCAGGATTCTCCAGGTTGGCCACGGCTATTAGGACCCGCTGCTATTCCAGAAAAGCTAATTGGCTGTGCGCTAAAAGGTGCCACCGAGTTGCTCAGCACCGACACCGCTAGGACTAAGTACATTCACGCCCGGGTCTGGTCTGGCCACTCAACCTACTGATCGGCTGCCGTGGTCATCGTTGCTGATTCTACTTTTGCTTTACTTGAAATGATTTTTTTTTTTTTTGATACACATTACACTTTTTGTTTCTTAGGAGAAAATATATTTTTTTCTTTTACAAAAAGTACCAAAATATCCAATGCGCAGCTTCCTGGAAAACGACGAATATTTTGAGACAGTTTACAGCAGGAACTGCAAAGAACGGAAATCAATTGGGTCAAATGATACTTATTGGTGTACCCTAAGAAGAAGTCAAACGTTTCAGAAATTTAAAAAAGAGCAACACCTAAAAATGTGTTGCAAACTGAACTGAAGATTGACTGGTTGTTGGTAATCGCAAACAGTCTTGTAAACAGACAGCTTGGGCGTCTGTTTCAAAAAAAGATAAGACTGTTTTGTTCCAGCGTCGTTTACCATCACTTGTCAGAGCAGGAACCCTTCCATCGACGTGCAAGCAAACAAGGTCTATGCGGTCCAAAGTCCATAGTCCATAGTCCAGTGAATTTGAGTGCGCTCCCCCAGGAAAAAGTTGGTCTAACGTGTTTTACCACTCCGGGTTCACCTCCAACAAACGCACAAAGGCCACCGCAGCAGATCATTAACTGGCTGTGCAAAGTTTGAAGGACTATTGACCCCGTTTTGTTACGCTGTTCCCAACAATCTCTACTCCAGGTCCTGAACCCTCGCACTTGATTTCGAGGGGAACACTTGGTCAATGTGACTTGCTCGGGATCTCGGGCGTCGGGCAGCACGTCGTTGCAAAGCCAATAAATATGTCGCACGGTCGCCCCAAAGTACTGATACTTGACCGTCTGCCACGGCCCGCATGAAACACACGTTTACCTATTTTTAAACAAATACAATTAAAATAGCATCCGAACAAAAAAATGTATAAAAAGAAGCAAAACTTCAGATTCTCCTCATCATGCATTCATTATAATGCAAATGCAAACTAAAGAATAGCTCACCAACCAACAGCAACCACATAATTCAAGCTGAATTATTTTCTATTCACTTCAAAATATTGATTCCATGTGCCAATTTAACTATTAATGAAAGTTTTCAAACAGAAACCAGCCACAACGTTGGCTGTTAACGATGTGATTCATATGATAAAACTCATATCACATTGAGAGTACACGCAAAACGTCTTCATGGTAGTCCGAGTCCCTCGCAAGCCGACGTGCGGTCAGGACATTGGCAGCGCATGAAAAGATTCACTTTGATCCAGCTGCTTAAAAAGAAAAATCATCTAAAAAATCTTTTCCCCGTTGCAGCAGCAGAGTACACGAGATGCTGTGAAGTCGGGGGAAAAAAATAACAGCAATAAAAGCAGCTCAATGATTTTTGGTTTAAAAAAAAAAAAAAAAAAAAAAAAAAAAAAAAAAAAAAAAAATCAAGCAATATGAAATTTATGAGTGAAACAACCATTTGCACATCGTGCAATCTTCCAAACTGTATTTGGCGTGCACTTGAAAAATGTACCGGGATATCACGTTCAACTTTTAAAACCTTTGGATTGATGGCAGATTTTGCTCCAAGAACTTGACGTCCACCAGCTGTCGTCAAAGCGGCTCATTTTTCCAGTGCCATATTTCCTGTCAGGTGACAAGCGCTAATGGCCGCCAATTCATAGGGAAACACCGTGTTCGCCATTTGAGGAACCTTTCCTTTTTATCATTATTCCGAGCAATTGCCTTTGAATGATACCGCACCTGTGCGCATTATCCAGCGCGGCTTCGCGCATGCAAATCAGACCCCGTGCTCGTCTCTCCGTAAAATTGCACGTACAAAAAATCCAAATATAAGGGGCCAGTCACCCGGGTGGTGGCACGCGCTGGCTGCGAGGGCTTGCTCGGCGCGCCGGCAACGCCATTTGCCCGAGTGACAATTGCAGTCCGACACGAGGCCAAGTGAAGCCCAGCGTGCGCAGGTGGAAATTAAAAGGGAGGCAAAAAATATGATAAAAGCTTTATTAGCAGCGTGAACAATGTGAAAGATCACCGGCTTTGCACATGATTTTCTACATTAGAAACACGTGTACTAATATCACCATTTCTAATACAGCTGGTATTATGACTACTGCCACTACCACGAAAAATTTTGGAGTATTAAAACTACCATTAAGATTACAACTACTATGACTACTACTATCTCCACAATAGTGACTACAACCAAAACCAGTATAAAAATGTCTTCTACTTTACTTGAAGTAGTTCCTGATAATGTGATTTTTTTTTTTTTTTTTGAGGTAGGAATTGTTTCCAAATCCCAGCAAATAGGGTTACCCCCCTCAGTTCTTGCAGGTCCTCGAGGGGCAACCATGCAACTGAGGGCGCCACGTTCGTGACCCTGGGTCCAAACCCATCAAATCCATGCTCTGTCTGTCAAGACACCAAAGCGGAACCCAAAGAAATGTACCGCGAGACAAAACCTTCTAAACCTGATTCTGGATACTTTTAGAAAATGACTTGTTGACAGGCCTTCATTTAACAAATGTCTTCAACTCGAGTTTACTTCCAATTTTAGCATAAAAGAACAAATTGACTTCACAGTAGTGCCAAATTGGGACCAAGTAAACCGACAGAGAACCACCAGGATGGAACCAAAAGAGACCCAACAAAGGATCCTAAAGAGCTCTCAAATCAAATCAAATGATTATTTTTATCATTTATTTATTTTTAACAACCATCCAACTCCACACTCACCTTGATCAGGCCTTTTAAAGTCAAAACACTTAAAATCACAGATACTACAGTCAAATGGAGAAGAGGGCGACCCCATGTCGACAAAATAATACCTGTCGCTGACATGTACATGTTATTTTCTTACATAATGCAAAATCAACGTTTATTCTTTTAGTCGAACAATCGACACAATAATCAACTGTAAAAAATATTTGATAGATGGAGAACTATTCCCTAGGTTCAAAGGGAACCAAGGGATACAATACGGGCCTCTAATGAGACCCAATGGAGACTCAAGACGGGGAGTTCGGATGACCAACTTCGGCACTATTCAGCCGACGGAGTCATGATTCAGAGATTCCCACAGTCGGACTTTGCAAACACTGTAACGAGCTAATCCCACGGCAGCGGCGGCCACAAAATCATTCAAATCCCAATCGTCTGACTGAAGTTTAATGATGCTGATAACGGCGCCGACACAAGGCCGAGGCGGTACTACACGCTGATCGATATTAACTGATGGCTGTCTGGGGAGAAGGAGATGAAATAAACAAGTGGGGAAAAGACAGAAACCCCTAGTTCAGTGGGAAAAAACATGAAAAAAACAAAACCGTTTCTGGCTGGTAAAGGAGACTCCGGTGGGGACACGATGATTGCCTTCAAAGACGTCGCAGTAAAAGCTCGACACAGATGTCTGGGTGCCATCCAGACGGGGAGGCAGTATGGCCATTTTCTGTTGGGTTTACTTATTTATTTAATCGTGGTTGGGCTCATTCAGAATAGATCTATCTCCTTACTAAGGACGACTGACATTCATGTCAAGGACTTTATGTTCTAGGTCCTATTGTGATGGGGAACGAAGTTAGTCCAGGTGCAGGCAAAGCCTGGCATCGATTCTTTATGTAATTCAAGCCATCCAGTGTTTAGATTATCAGAGAGTCGTGTAATATTTGATGCCTTCACTATGCGGTTCTTTCTGCTTCCCCATAGCAGAGTTCCCCATATTGCCAGAGGACTTGACTGGAATGACAAGACCCTCATAAAGGAAGTATGAGGTGCCAAAACTTGGTTGACTTGTTGGCATTTCTCTCCCTCATAATCAGGGTGACGAGCAGAGGTTCACTTCCCGATCTTTATTTTCTCCCCAAAAGTGTACTCCAATCTCTAATCCATAGCCATTCAACAACTACCATTTCCATGGATCCGTTAATCATCCCAACGGTTTACCGACTGAATTGCACAGTCAAGCTGGACGAGACCATCTTCCACACCTAACCCGCTGAAAAAGCTATTTGAAGAATCTACGTACAGTATCATGCGAGTCTTCTGGGATTATCTCTCCTGATACCAGAACTTTTTTTTAGCTGTAAGATTTTTGTTCTTCCCCGTGATAACCTTGCATCAATTGCTACTGCTTTTAGCTCTCTTTTTTACATATAAGAAGTAAATGTAAGTGCTTCCGCTTTCCTCAGACGATGTATGAAAAAAAAAAAAAAAAAACTTGTCAATGTGGTTGATTATGTTGTAACTATTATACCGCATGACTTTGCATTGCACGTGTATTGATTTGTGGTCTCAGTAGTTACAGTACGTACATGATTGCTGCACCCGTTTTCAAACAGTTTTTAACCTTTTATTCACGACGTACCATGATGTAATATAATGTATCCTTCACAACGTATGTTTTATTTTACTTTGTTGTAATCAGCCGTCCGCTGCCACGTCCGCACAAATATGAAAATCCTTGGCGCAGATCACGTGAAAATCCCTTTACATATCTACACAAGGTTGGGTAACGGGACGTTTAACGTTCCGTCCAACCGGGCAAAATCACGAGTGTTGACGCTTTGTCACGGGGAACAAATTCCCGACAACCGCATCCGTCAGCACGCAGACCAGCAAAGCTTCGGAAGGGAGTCTCTGGAGAAGGACCGTCCAAAGCCTTCAAACGGTTTGCCCCCATCGACAGCGGCTCGGATGTCAGCTCCGACTGACCCGCCGTTACCTCCGCGGCTGTTTGCTGATCCGATCACTTAAACGCAAGATCAATACGCTTACATGATCGTTCAAGGCTATCAGCTTTGTCCTATGTCACAAAGGCGCACAACCGAACTCATTTTGAGTTTTTTGATTTTTTTTTCCCCAAGACCTTCAATTTCACGCACCTCCGCCTCGCTTTATTCACTGTCTATTATTTTATGGGGGCAGACAGCTAAAAGTGTGATAATATAGTCATTACGACACATCTCCGGGTGGACGGAATTAGATTTGCTCCACTCCAGACTAATTAAGACGCACATTCAAAAAGTAATATTTTATCAACTTCCCACCAAACGTACCCGCCGCAGTCGTCGATATTTCCCCGTTTGCAGAACCATCGCAGGCGTATAGTTTGGGAGTTTCTACTCAAATACAATCTAAAGGGCATATTATGGTAATTCCCATATTTGTAAAATCAGTTTAGGCATCTCTAGATCATTGTATGATTAATCATATGCACCTTGAGCTGTAACTGAGGACCTTGTCTACACTATGTAAATGCGTATGTATAGGTAATACTCATTATATAGTGAATATATTGTGTTATGTATATGTTACAATGCTGCTGACTATTCTTGCTACTTTTGTCCACATTCACATCTGCATATTGTTTAGAAATCATTCAGTTGTAATGAATTCACTTTTAATAGTTAATACCACCATTTTTGGGGGGCTACATGCAACGCTGGGGATTTTTGCTCTTGCCTTTCACATTCACTCTGACTACCATTAATTTCTGTATTCCACATATTTTGCAATTCCAGGTTTTTCTTGTATAAAAATGCTAACAAAGTTGAATCATTTCCAAACTTATTCTACCATGAATTTGACCTCTTATTGTTTGCGTTGGCAGCAACTTTAGATGACAAAATGATGTCAATTGGGGCGGCACCGTGGCGCAGCTGGAGAGCGTCGGCCTCACATTTCGGAGGACCGGGGTTGAAGTTCAAATCCCGGCCTTGCCTGTGTGGAGTTTGCGTGTTCTCCCAGTGCCTACATGGGTTTCCTCCGGTTTCTTAGCACATCCCAAAAACACGCACCATTAATTGGACACTCTAAATTGCCCGTAGGTGTGTTTGTGAGTGCGACTGTTGTCTGTCTCAATGTGCCCTGCGATTGGCTGGCAACCAGTTCAGGGAGTACCCCGCCTCCTGCCCGATGACAGCTGGGACAGGATCCGGCACTCCCGCAACCTCGCGAGGATAAGCGGCTAAGAAAATGGATGGATAGATGGAATGAACTTTCTATATGCACGTTACAAATATTGCTGCTCTCGGAGCTTCCAGTATCATTGCCCAATGTTGCGCTATGTTTCCAACACATAAACGTGCATATGAATGCACCCGCGTGATGTTTGTGGCGATGAGTAACCAACAGTAAAAAACTGAAATATTTCCAGCACCAATTACACACTCATGAATCCTGAACTTCCTGTGTTTGTGTGTGTGTTTGACCGACTGAATAATTTAGCTGGTGTACTTTTTCACTTCTACGGTAAGTGGGCACGCCATAACAACACGCCATGGCAAGAAGGAAATTAAGACGGGGAAAAAAAAGCCCACGGAGCTCAGAGGAGGAGGTAGAAGGAGAACGAGGGAGCTGACACACCGGGTCAAGTCTGGCTTTGGCACGGAGACTGGCGGCACAGGGGCCAAGAAAAGTCGCCCCTTGAATGCCGCGAGCTCTTTTCATGTGGGTTTTGTGTGTCAGTGCCCTTTAACTAGCCCGCTAATGTCGGAATCTGAAGCTAAGCAACACAGAAACGCCAATCAAGAGCTCCATTATCATCTAAGCCAGCCTGGCTTGATTTTGGACAGGCATTCAAGGTTTCAGGAAAAGTCTTCGTTTTACACCTTAGCTGGGTGGTGGCCGGAGGCGGAGACCTTGGCGATCTGATCCCTGGGTACAGAAGGTGGCTCTAGGAAAGTGCAATCTCACCTCTTTGGAGGCCAAGATGGTGTGTGAGATTGACAAGTTCTCACTTGATATCGTCAGGGTCGCCTCCACACACGGCTTGAACTCTGGTACCAGTCCTCTTGAGAGAGGTCGGATTCTCTTCCTAAGAGGGGCCGAGCAAGTGTGGGTATACTTACTTAACGAAAGAGCTACGTTGAACGGCAAAGCGCTCAATTTACCAGTCAATCTATATTCCTACCCCCACCTACGGTCACGACCCACAGCTCATGACCAGAAGAACAAGATCCCGGATGGAAGTGGCCGAAATGAGTTTCCTCCGCAGGGTGTCCGGGGGCTCAGCCTTAGAGATAAGAGTGAGAAGCTCAGTCGTCCAGGAGCTGTTCAGAGTAGAACTGCTGCTTCTCCGCATCATCACGGTTGAGTCGGATGAGGTACCCGGACCATTTAATTCGGGTCCCTCCCATACGCCGACCTGATGAAGTGTTCCAGGCACCAACCGGAAAAAGACCCCGGGGAAGACTACGTCTCTCGGGTGGCCTGGGAACGCCAAGGGAAGAACTAGATGAAGTAGCTCGGCAAAGGGAAATCTGCCCGTCCCTGCTAGAGCTCCTGCCCCCGTGACCCGAGCTCAGATAATCGGTAGAAGATGGATGGAAGCACACTCCATTCAATCATTTATCTTCACTTTAGACCACCAAAAAAAATACAAAGAAAAGGGAGTTCTCTCTCTGGTCTTGTTGAAAAGACACAGAAAAGCAAGCCAGCCTGAGGCTCCGAGCTTATTAAACTTTCTTATTCTCTTATTATCTTTCTGACCTCACTTCATTCACTTTTCATTCGATGTAATGTTTTTTATTCATTGTATACCACTAAAAACATTGTGCAAGTTGGAGCTAATTTAATCATGATCCAGATTTTTATTTCTACCAAAGAGAAAATTGGATCCTTTTGAAGGAATTTGAAGATGGAGAAGCAGTCTAGTGACAGCAGTTCCGTAGAAGTTTTGTTGTGCTAACTGGCATCCCCGGGGACCTCGCTCACGCCGTTCACTTTTTACTCCACGTATTTTATTTAATTTGCCATTATACTGAGGAAAACCAGTTTTTCCTGCTGTCTTGTTTAACAGGACAGAACGGCAACACAGCCTGAGGCTCTGAGCAAATACTGAAGTGGAGTCTCGTTTATTAGTTCAACAAATATGAAGACGCAAAAGCATCTTAGAATGTAATAATCCAAAATAGAAAGTCCAAACGACTGGGCTTGTGAAGCTATTTGTGCTATTTTCTTCGGCTAGTTAACTGATTAGTTACCACGTAACGCAGCAGCAGCAGCAAACCATCCGGGGTCGACTGACGGCAAACAATCAAACCCCTGCTGGTCAACGGCTTGACTCGTCCAACGCTGCGGTACAAAAGTATTCGCAACGGCTTGCTACTTACCACCGCTGTGGGTTCAAGAACGTAAGTACTAGTGCGGCACTGACTAATAGACGTTGCACCCACTATCACTAACGGCACTTGAGCACTGAAGAGTACCTAAAACTAGTGGAAACCTTTTGATTCAATTGAAAGCTCGCACATAATAAAAATTTATTGTGCAATTTTCATTGGGTGTAATGCCGCAATACACATAAACTGTGCAAAACCTGAATGAATACATGATTATTTATGCTTAGTTGTAAATATTTTATACTTTACAGACGTGTCCGCAACAGAGAAGGACCTGCTTTCAATCCCGTTGTGCATGTGTCGAGTGACGATGAAAGGCAGAGAGCTCGAAATGCTGGCAAACACAAACCAAAAATAAAGAAAAATCAAATTGACAAAGTGATGGCTCAAAAGTCAAAAAACTCATTTAATTGGGCACTTAGCATCGAAGAGAAATTTCTTGGACTGACAAGCTGGGAAAAAAAAAAAAAAGAAAAAAAAAAAAATCGCCAAACATTATTCATCCCAAATTATGGTAAAATGCTGAATGTTTATCATTCATTTTGGACCACTGAAAAAAAACAATAACAAAAAAAAAAAGAATTTTCTCCCTGCTGTCTTGTTAAATCATATCAGAAAGGGAGCTCAGACTGAGGCCCCAAGATCATTTTGAGGATGTCCATTTTCCAAGTTGCTTATCCCCGCAAGGGTCAAGAGCGTGCTGGAGGCTATCCCAGCTAACGGCAGACACCCTGAACTGGTCGCCAGTCAGTCGCAGGGGACACGTCAATTCCATCAGTCAGTGGGAATCTATCCCAGGCTGCCTGCACCAAAGACAGGCACGTGTATCTCTACACCAAGGCTGTCAAACTCAATTTACTTTTGGGCCACTGGAGGCAGCATCCGGCTGAGGCTTAGCCACATGAATGTGCGGCCAATTAAATTAGAAATTAAAAAAAATAATAAAATACAATCTTCTCAAAAGTCAACACTGTTAAAGTTCTACTCACACAAATCTGAAGTGCTGCACAAACATTAAACTTTCATATTAAGGTGGGGGCCACAAAATATCATTCTGCGGGGCCGCAAATGGGCCAGAGGCCACAAGTTAGAGACCCCTGCACTACAAATCAGTGACCCATTTTAAGGATGATTTTTGTTTATTAAATGAGCAGAAGCACAACGGAGAAGCAAGCGGCTTTGCCAAAATCCGACTCTTAGCAGTCCAAAATGATCGGAAGTTTCTTTCTCAAGCACGCATCGGCTACATTTTCAACTCGCTGACCTCACGCAAAGTGCGACTGTGCTGCAGCTTTTTCAACGCTCTCCATCACGGTGCATTCACGCCAGAGGCTAACTCACGCCGTCTGCTGATCGCGCTATTACCTCCGACTCTAATAAATCACCGCTAATTACTAAACACAAGACGGGAGCTTTTTCCTTTTTGTGACTCAGCCCCCCACCGCCCCCCGCCAGCCCGGTGCGAACCTGATAAAATATGCAAGGATAACTTGCAATCTCACAAGAAGAGAACAAAAACAGAGCATTCACACACACACTGGCAGATTGAAAAATAAATTGGCTGGGTGATTGACAGCCGCCGACTCTCACTATTAGACCAAATTGGATTTGGAGAAAAAGTAAAAACAAAAACAAAACAACAAAAAAAAAAAAAAAATCAGCCGGTCATGACCCCCGGTGTGCTCGCGACAACGAGGAGATTGAATAACGCTGAGCATTTCCCTGCATTGCCATTAGTAGGCATAAAATCTTGGGCTTTCCCCATCAGAGAGCAACGCTGAAAGGGTTCAAATCTGAATCAGCTCGAGTGCTCAAAGTTTGTTTGTGCCAAAATGCAAAAAGGCCGGCGGCCGCCGCAACTGCCTCGACGACTCGGTGCCTCGCTGGGAAAACACACGTTCGGGTTGTTGGACTTTGGATTTCGGAAGGTGCCCCACGCGGGCTGAGACTAACATGATATACGAGGTTATTGGGATCAAATCTTTAGACAGGAATCGTGTTCTCCTCAATTAGTGCAATGAAATGGCCAAGTTCCAAGAAAACGGGGCCCTTTCAAATCAAAATGGACAGCAAAGGTCCTCATTTGATCACGGGGAAAACGTACGCCAGAATTGGGGACACTCGGACGCACTGCGCCGGATGTCAACATTATTTTTAATTGCGTAAATACATGAACTGCCTCACATCAGCATTGCAAACGAGCTGTCACTATCAAATACTTATACAATCTATGACTCGCCCCGTCAATTAATCAAATAAAATAGCACTCTGCGCGATATGTTTTTATCGCATACTCGCCCTAAAACATTTTCTTTTTTCAGTTGAATGCTGACGTCGGACAAGTCTTAACGACGTAATAAATCATTGCATTTAAGAGCTTGCTCTGGTTCCATGTGCAGCACGTGTAAATATATTCCCTCCTCTCTGGTACCCATAATTCAATCGATATCCTCTTGAATGCTAATGAGCTAGCCGCGTTCGTTAGCCGCCAGGGAGACAAGACGAATGGCACCTCCTCGCCCGGCTAATCCGAACGGCCGCGACGTTAACGGTGACCCCGGCTCACGGATTTACACGCTCGCATTCACGCCGAGGCCCTCGCGCGCAACCTCTGGGGCTTAAAGGGTTGTGCTGGTCGCCATACATCACTGTCACAAGAAAGAGGGACGCTTAGCATCTCGCAGCGCCCGCGATGGACTGCTAACAACGAAAAAAGCAATAAATGTCAAGATTCATTTTGTGACTCCGGTTCTCTCCAGGGACGTAAGTTCAAACTGTGGCTAGAAGTAAATCACCGCGCAGAGGCTTCTTGTGATCGAAAGCCACAAAGAAAGAAATCTCGGTGTAATTATTGACTCTGACCTGAATTTTAAAAGCCGCTCAAAAGCTGTGACTAAGACTAAAAAGACGTGTAAATCATGCTTATTATCCCGAGCCAGGGACAACCTCGACAATCTCCACCTAATAACGATATTAATTATCTCCATATATTCACATTTGTGAACTTTGTAACACTTTTTTTTGTTTGTTTTTTTTTTACAAAAAAGAAAAGAACAAACTTGCACAGCCAGAACTGCTTCCCATTCAAAACCTTTTGTCTGTTCGCTACACCGCACTGTTGATCAGCATATTGTGATAGCAAAAAAAAAAAAAGCTGATCTGGTGACAAAATTTTCAACAGGAAATTCCTTAACTAACCGGTCGAGGCCGGGCCCCGAGCGGTCGGGTCCAAAACCCGTGAGGAGCTCCGACGGGGCTGACGCTTCGGTTTTATCAGAGCTATTGTCGCTTCTTGGTGTGACGTCTATAAACAGCTGACTTTTCAGTCATTTCAAAGACACGACAAACACAATAGATTTGTCACAAGGAAGTGTTGAAAAGAAGTTTGAATTCTGGAAATCAAAAGGAGTAAAGAGGAACCGGTAACTCCTACAAGCGTGTACGTCACGAGCACCACGGAAACACTTTGTGCAGAGGACTATTGACGTCACATTACTGACATTGTAATTAGCCAGTATTAAGGCATAAAAGTCTATTCGTTTCCGATCTCAACGAGAATCCTCTCGTGTTGTTAATCTGACAATATAGTTTATTTATTCTTGAGTGGATGAGGCACGGCCGGCGCATTTCATATCGGGGCTCGGCTTTCGCACGGGAACTCAAAGACATGCTGACGTGACGCCCTAATGTGCCATTTCAATTTAATAGCGCACTTTGAGCACTTAAACCCTGAAATCGGAATCAGCCGTCACGCTGATGTGTCAAAACGCTTCGAATTGTGGCCGAGGCACGACAGCAAGAGAGTTCCCAACTGGTGTTTCGGACGCATTTCTGAAGGGTTTCAAAAAAAGCAAAAACGGCAAATGAGCGGCATGACTTCTTTTTTTTTTTTTGTATTCCATCATCGGTGAGGCTGGTGACTTTTCCACTTTTCAAAAAGTCACTTCTTTTGGGAATTGTGGAGCTTGATCGAGGAAGGATATGCAAAATATTTACAAAGAGTGGGTGCAGTCGGAGGTCATTCTTCCAGTAAGATATTGCATTTGGAAAAACCCCATCCTGGACTCTTCAACATAGTCAATGTAACCGTAATCTATTAATACAAGGGTGCACGTCTTAAAATGAACATTTGCAACAATTTACAAGTCTGTGCGTCTACAATTGGTAAGATAAATAAATAACTAGCATGGCGAAGATCAGAAAAATCACAGAGTAGAGAAGCACTTCTTCCAATAAATGCTCACTTTTGAGTCCATTTAGAATAATTTTCTTTCTATGTTTACCAGCATAACTATTAAGTGCCCTCAATTTCAGTGGAATAAAAGTTATTTACCTAAAACATTTACAAATAGGTGGCACGGTAGGGCAACTGGTTCGAGCGTTGGCCTCCCAGTTCTGAGGTTCAAACAAAAACTGGCTACAATAGCACATATTTTGGTACTTTGGTATTTGTGCCACTGGACATTTTTTTCAATTAATTGTTATTGTGTTTTAAATTACGTACGTACATCAGGTAGCAAAGTTTTGTCCATT
This sequence comes from Syngnathoides biaculeatus, assembly GCF_019802595.1. Classification (NCBI taxonomy): domain Eukaryota; kingdom Metazoa; phylum Chordata; class Actinopteri; order Syngnathiformes; family Syngnathidae; genus Syngnathoides; species Syngnathoides biaculeatus. The sequence goes on along the minus strand of NC_084662.1, from coordinate 7,459,235 downwards.
TCACACAACACTACTGTAATGCTAATCGATCCCCTGAATTCTCAAACGTAAAACTCAACCTGACACGATGTTAACTTTTACTTAACTGTATTTTTATCCATAAAAACTTTGTTCTTTCCATAAAATGCCATACAGTATTTGGGACACAAGCAGAATATTTTGACAACAAAAATGCTATGTTTTGCCTCGAGGTCGTAGCTCGGAGTCTTAGCATCGGGCAAAGATTCCTCAAACGACCGGGAAATACCGCTTATTTGTACAAAAGTCACGTGCGGCAGAATTGTATGTAACATGCAACACGCATTCAACCCAACTGAGGGGGCGCCAATGTTTTTAAAGCCACTGAAGCGCCCTATACAGCTGCGAGCTACGGCTATTGTAGCCATTAGACGATTAAACGGAGCCTTTACAGCCATCGGCAGTAACTTTAGCTGACATAAACACTCCCTCACACGCAGAGTTGTGTAGAAGGAAGGAGGTCCAAGAGCCGGAGGTAATTAGTTCGCTGGTCGATACAGAAATAGGACTTTGAGTCGGCCAGGTGAGGTTGATAAAGAAATTCCATTTCAGACTGCAAAGGGTTGTTAGCAAAGTGGCCAAATGCTTTCTGGTGCGTGCAGATGAATCCCCGGCCTTAATCATGTCTACCTCTCCTTGCCTGTAACCAAAACCCAATGCAGAATCCATAATCTCTAACCCTTAACCTCTCTGATCCCTAAGCCCAACCCACACCTGACTGGTCTCTAATCTCTACAACCTACCCTTACCCCTAAACCTAAATATTCACACTAAACCAAACCCTTTCACTATGCCAGAGATTCTCAAGTGCTGGGTCCATGACCCACGTTTGGATGGGTTACAGACAACTAACAAAACACATCATATACTTCTATTGTCACTGATGTTGTAGTGGTTCACACACCTGCCTTTGGTTCAGACAGCGTGGATCAATTTCCACTCAGTGATGGTGTCGACATTTGTTCTGTGACTGACTACCGCCCAGTTCATGGTGTAGTCCACCTTTTGCCTAAAGTTGGCTGGGATAGGCTCCGACCCTCCCGCAACCCTTGTGTGGATAAGTGGCTTAGGAAATGGAATGGAATATTCCTATTCAGATTTTTGCAATATAAACACAAGAGGCGTACTAAAGTCCTACACAAGACATAGTAACAAAGTGACAAGAAACATTTGCTTGTTCTCTAGGCACGAGTATGTTCTGGTAACAACTACAGCGTAGCTCATTCTTTGCCCGGCGGTTGTCATGGCACATAATACGCCATTGGTGGAACCGAGAAGTCATTTCAAACATTTTAACATTATGCATTTTCTTTCAAAGGCTAGTTTTATACAAAATGGATGGCCCTCAACTTCTGCAACTTTGGAGAACTCTTTTACCACTGAAATCTAAACCGAGATACAGTCCTTCGGTTGCACTGCAATCTCATATTGTAAAAAATTTGTGGTGAAGAGCCAAGCTTGCAGTGCAGTCTTAGGACGGAGCATGCGCTGAATTGTAAATGGACGTGAGGACATGTTTATTTTCCATTCCAGCCACCCTGAAACCTAATCTACTCCTGGCAGTTAGAAACTGATAAAAAGCCTTGTTCCCAGTGTCAAACAACACCATCTCTTTGGCCACATCCGCCTTTATTAGTCCGGTTTATCAGCTGAAAGTTTTCCAGGCCGTCATTCTGGCCTCCGGAGGTTTTGCTGAAGGAGGAGGGCAAGCATGCGGGTTGAGGGGACGGGGCGAGGAGAGCGACGCTGACCTGGCGGCTTCTCCCCGAGTCTTCGATTTGGAGGCGGCAAATACATTTGGCTGATTGCATGCATGACTCTGGGCCTCGCTCACGAAAGATGTTTGGCGTTCCCACGGAGTTCAACAGACGTCCCCCGCCAACACCGCAGAAAAGACTGACTTTTGAGAAGTATGCAAAACCGGTGAGCGGTAGGTATACTCGTCTTGTTCCTGAAAGCAGAGTCCTCCGCGGGGAACGGTTGTAGTGACGCTTGTTTGGTGGCAAACAGCGTCACCCGTCTCAAAGCTGACAGACGACCGCAGTAACCACAAACCTTTGGCCTTGTTTAGCGGCACAACATATTAGCAGAATCAAAGTGCAAAATGCCCTTGCGAGTACAAAACATCAAGTCACTGATCTTTAAGCTCTGGATCGTACTAGGTCTCACCATAGCGAGGCCAAGAATCACAGGGAAACTATTTTGCAACCACGGGATGTGTTGTCATACCAATGACAATAATACCAAAAGAAGAAATGACCTTGACAAGACGAAAAAAAAGCCAAGTACAATGGATTTACAGAACACTGCGGCTTACCAACGCGATGATAATGGGCCATTGTCCCTCCGCATTGTGTACAACTTAGCAAGCTGCCATTTTAAATCTGGCAGGAGCAAACAAACTCAAGTTAAAACAAAAAAATTCTTAAAAAGCTGCTCGCATGACCGGCATGTTCACTGGCTTGACAGGTCAGTTGGTCGCGTGTCGAAATTGTACATCTTGTGCTTGTTGTCCTCTCCGGTTCCTGAGCCACAGGTTTCTGGCTTTTTCCCAATCAATAGAGCTGACCCGAGATTATCGACGCCGCCGTTGGTCCGCCGACGCTTTTGTCGTGCGACGCCTCGCCAAACAGCGCCGAATCCCGCTCCAAACGAGCGAGCGACCTTTCGCTGCTGTGATCTATTCCAGCGGCGGGAGCTCTCATGAACCAGGCGGCTCCAGAACGTCAGGAGCAACATCAATACTAATCCACTCATCAGCCGTGGCTCCCCGGATGAAAATACTCAAGACTCCCAACAATAACCGAATTTCCCCAAGCAGATAAGGTACATTGATCGCTTTTCAGGAAGTGGGGAATTCAAGACATTGACGCACTTCTCATGATTGTTCCACTCAATATGTCATGCAGTTAAATGCTAACATAAATCGAGAACGAAATGTAGCGAGAACGTCAAACGTGATCTTATAGACAGAAATGTAATAACTCCAGACATTGCGAGCAGTTCACTGAGCTTGCTTCTTATGTTATATTTCCACAGTTTCGCAATGTTAGCAGTCACTGTGATTTGACGGGCCCCATCGCGCTCGCAAATCTGCACAGTCGAGCACAAAAAAAATCACGTGTAAAATTTGTTATTAACAGAAATACATAGATATTGAAAGACGTCGCTGATTTTGTGTAATCTTGACCAATGTCCCCTCTTGAGCTGCGCCACTGCGCAATTGTGCACTTGCCGCACACTTTCAGAGCACATGAAAAACCGATCCAGCGCACTGAACCACAGCCTGGCGTCTTTTTTTTTTTTTTTTTTAAAAACACGGACGCACGTAGTCTCTGTTCAGCCTACTTCTACTTCCTAGTTTACTTGACACCACCCCCCACAGCTCTTAAAGGGATAAACTCAATTACAAACAGAACACACACCTGCAACTTCATATCTGCGGGCATGACCTGTGGACCACACCCTTACATTTTTCAAACGTTGAGTGACTGACGTTAGCATTGATAAACTGTCAAAAAAGTATTATGAATACAGCTGACCTGATTCCGTGGTATTAATACTCCATATCAGTCACGGGATAAGGCAAAATATGGATAATAGAGATGGTGAACTTTGAACCATTTGCAACTGGAAACTTTGGGTGTGGATGTGTGCAATTTAGTACGTATTAAAAGGTAATTTATGGGAAAGCTTTTACAAATCATTACTATACATTCTTAGGGGTCATAAGAATGGGTGTCCCAATATATTTGATATCGGGTAAACCTCCAATATCGGGACAAAAAAAAACAAAAAAAAAAAAAAAAACACTATTTGGCGCTATTTCACAATACTTTTGTCCCTATAGTATCCACTATACAGCAGCCAGAGAGCAGCGCGCGAGCTGTCAGCTTGTGAAAAATGGGCTGCCTGACCCAAAGCTATGTTGTTGTTGTTTTTACTTCATTAATATTTGATCAGTATGAAAAAATATCCCGCAAGCCAAACCATTTGTGTTGCTCTTTACAAGAACAGCAGCCGCCTCAGTCGCCGAAACGCAGCTGCTGCTGCTGTTTTAAAAGTCAAGCCGTCGCCAGATGCACGATCGCAATACAACGCTGACGTAAAAAAAAAAAAAAAAAAAAAAGTGGTCTCATTTGCACATCAAAAGGTTGAAAGAGGTACACCGACGGAAAATCCAATGCGGCTTTCTAAAACGGGGCTGAAATAAGATGAAGATAAGTTGATATCACAAAAACGTGTCAACACCCAGGCAACAAAGTCACACATATCTTCACACATCGGTCATCGGTCGAGAAAAAGTGTACAGAGCGGCGGCGCAATTGCAGCCAAAACTAGATTTGCTTGGAAAGGGCCCGTTTTCTTCAAGCGCTGCGCTTTTTAGAATGCCAAAGTCGTGCATGTCGTCGTCGTCGTCGTCTCGACACATCGTGGGAAACCGCAACTCGACGACTGTCAACACTGTGAATTCAATTTTTGATTTTTTACACAAGTCGGTGTCCTGGTGGCGCAGTAGAACATGGATGATGTCAACAATAAAAGTCAAACAAAAACAAAAAATACAATAGAAAGGTTTGACGTGAAAAGACTTTCCAACCCGGCGCATGGATTCTCCTTTCTGCACGCCAGTCACATGTCAGGAGCGCAAATTTATTTCCGTCTTCTTCCGTGGTTAACCCCACGAGCCTTGTTCCATTTAACCAACCTTTCATTTCCAGCGCGTCGCTTTTGGAAACTGAGACAATTACATTCACCATAACTGACGTGGTAGAAAACATGAAAAAGAAAACTAAATTGTCAAGTGTTCAGTCTAGAATTGTTGAAGCGATGCAACATTTTGGATGGGTTTCGATTGGTCAGAAGTGGACACAAATGGTCCGTACGACTTGATGTAAACTGCGCCTTATTTTGATATATTTAAAGCGTTCAAGTTGAAAATGACAAAACGAGACAAAAATCCCCACCCTGGAAAAGTTTCAGTTGACAAGCCAAAATGTGAACGATGGTGAAAGTCCCTGTAAAGTGAAAACAAATCTCTTCCGAAGATGGCACACAACAGAAGAGTTCCATTAACAATCCCGCCAAATTTGAAATTGAAAATCTACTGTAACCAAGCTCAACTGTTAGCTTTCAATAAAAGTTTAAATGTCACTCCTACGATCTGGAAAAATGGATGCCACTTCGTCTCACGTGCTCAACACATTTACGTCGTGAAAATATAGCCATGAAAATCTACGCTAGCGGAGGAAAGCCTTCAGTAGCTGGAATGTCTGGCATTGGGTCATTGCGCGGCTTTCCGCCACGCGACAGTGAGGCGCGCGAACGCAACCACGCCAGCCAGAAGCCCCGGTCCACACCCAGGACGTTGAGCCAGGTTTTTGTTTTCCCCGACTCGTTTTTCTACCATCTTTTCAGTGATGTGACAAATGTGCCAGTTAATGGCTGATGAAAGGCTAAAGGCCTCTTTACACTCGCGTCATTGCAGCATGTGACTAAAACGGAGCAATCACGAGAAGCGGCTTTCCCCAAATGGTGAAAACATTTCATGTTATATCTCCACAACCGACTCGTGTGCCACATAGTCTCTTATATTAAGTCTCTTTGTTCGGCAATTAGCTGCAAATTCACTTTACTGCATCATTGAATTTTTCTAAATTGCAATTTTATGACATTAAGGCAAAGAAGTGTTTCATAAGTCTGCATTTGAATAAATGCTGATGACACGGTGGCCATTTTCTGTCAGATTGCATTTGAAAAATGAAAGATTTGTGTCATTTTTTACATTTCTTGCAGGGAACAGCAAGGTTTTTTTTTTCTTGAACCCCTTCCAAAACAGCTGTTTACAGTTCATCTGACTGCCTTTAATATTTGAAAGTGAAAAGTGTGAACTTTTACAGCATTCTATTAGTCAGCCATGAAAGAACTTGAAGTGGTGCCTTTCATGGGTGACTCACTTAAAAGCACGACGATGATATTTAGCACCGGTCTCATAATGCTCAATAAACATCTTTACATGTGTTCGTTATCATTTTATTTGGGAGGAAAATATATATATATTGATAAGCCAAATCTGACAGCCCGCATTGAAGGCGTTAATGGGACCGTTTTGTGCACTTTTTGTTGTTGTTGTTTTGCATGTCCTTCCGATGGAACTTTTTTTTGTTGTTGTTATTGAAACGTCATTTTTTCTTTTGCCCTGCCGTCCTTTTAAATTTTGGGCCCAAAGCGCAAGTTTCGCAACTCTCGAACCGCTTCGTTCTGCACAACAGGCGGTCCGCTAATAAAAAGGTCCGGTTCTGGTCCTAACGCCGTTCCGGAGGATATTATCAGGTCAGCGCGGTGTCAAAACGCGTAAAGATTCGCACCGGGGGGGGGAGAGAGAAGGCACGGCCGGTCATAAACCGGAATAGAAAATCTGTCGACATTTTGTCCGCGAAGTTCCCGCGGCGTTCGACGCCTTACCTCCTTGATTTTAGCCCGCCGCTCCCTCGCGACCGGGTCCAGGGGTTCGCGTCCGGTGGCCCCCGGGGGTCTGCGGTACTCGACGGAAGGCAACTCGTCGGCAGCCTTGCCGCCTTTGCCCAAACTCTCCTTGGCAACTTTCTCCTTGTCCTTCAAAATGTCCTGCTTGATCTCGTTGGGGCGCTTGTGTAAAGTATCCCTGGCCTCCAGCAAGGCTTTCTCGTGGTCCTTCTTGATCTTGGCCTGGACCTTCTCGTCGTTCCCGGCCGAGCCGGACTCGCCGCTGCCCGGACCGGTGCGGGTGTTGGTCTCCACGGCGGAGGAGTGGAAGAAAACTCCGCTGAGCAGCTTGGACGAGTCCGGCAGGAAGAAAATGGCCCCGAAGCACAGCGTGATGAAAGCGCTGAACACCAAAAGCAGGACGAATTTCTCCGTCAACCTGAAGGAGGTCGCGTTGGCGGACTTCCGACTCGGGGTGGCTGCGAAAGGCAAAAGAGTTGAAACAGGCATGTCGCTCCGCTTCCTTCTGTCAAAAAAAAAAAAAAAACAAAGCACAAACAACGGCAATTCCTCCCCTCCCCACGGTTGAAACCAGCCCTCGGTTGCGGCTTTTTAGAATCCGCTCAGACGTCCGCCTTCGGAGCGCAGGAGCGAGACGACGCCGGAGAAAGCGCCGACTTCCAGTCGTCCATGACGGGCAGGGGAAAAAGGGAAGAGCGACCCTCGCGGCTGGAGCCGAGCGGCTCTCGCGCAGGAAGGGGCGGGGCCGCCTTGACTGACAGCCGCCGCCGGCGAATCACCTCGCGACCTGTGACGGGCGGGAAGACGGGGAGGGGCGCGGTTTCAACGAGGTTGCAAGTTCAATGCCGAAGCCACGTCGCGCCTTTTCAGCGATTCTCATTGCTCATTTGTCACAGTAGGATAGGAAGTTGAAAGAAAAAACATATTACACATGTACGTGGAACGGGCATGGGTGTCAAAACTCGAGGTTTGCGGGCCGGATGGGCGCCGGTCTGACGCTCCCCCGTGCTGAAAAATCTCCTTGTGAATTCTGGGTTACGTAGGGATTTGCGAGTTTGGACCCTACGCGTGTTGTTCACGAGTCAAGGAAGAAATGACCAATTATTAGACGAGTAAATGGATTTATTACAAAGGAATGTGCAGTACAGACGAGACGTGTGTCTTCTGGCCGGATAGCCAAAGAAGAAGACGAAAGCTGCCCGGTAACACAAGTTTTTTTTTTTATACGTATGGGTCTAGTACGCAGTCTGGTCCTGGGCCGGGATGGTAACTTTCCGCTCCTTAATCTGGTGTCGTTCGTCTCCGCGGCAACGCCTGGGGGAGGAGGATGGCGCCGGCCGGTTTTCTGCGGACAAAGATCCAGGACAACCACCGGCCCCACAACGCATCCTTGTCTGATTAGCAAATGGACAACACTTTTATCTGTTGATTAAATGTATAAAGGCATATTTTAAGAAAATAATGAAAGTGCAATAAAAGTAAAATAGTCTTCAACGCGTATTGGGAAATCCTCCAGTCTCACATTTTCCCCTTCTACATAGAGCAGTGGATTGAACCCGGAACCTCAGAACTGTGAGGCCAACGCTTTACCGCCCTGGAATATATATATATGTAATAATATAACCCCAAACGATGAATGAACATAAATTAAGTTCACCCGTGCAGGCCGCGGTGCGTTTTGGGCTAAAATTTTGATAGTCAAGAGCACGTTTAGACGTTTTCTGGGGTCACAGGGGTCTCGGGTCACGCGAGCGCCGGCCCTCGCCGCGACATTCTTTTCCGGCTTAGCCGCGGCACGTACGTCACGTGGAGCCGGCTCAGCCTTCGCCCCTGCGGTTGGGCGACTCGTGGCGTCGCTGTGGTCCGTCGCCAACCAATGGGCTTCTGATGCAGCGGGGACAAAATAACAAGGCCCACTTCAACCGGAGTCCGCATGCTTTGCGGCTGACCTAATTGCTCCGTCGCCAATATTTCAAGAGAAAAGATGACTACCTACTGCGACATTAAAGTGCCACTGTCATGAAAGGCACGAAAAAACGGCAGCCGACACGGACCCGTGCGTTTTTTTCACCACAAAACGTGATTTTGACGTGTACAGCTTTTTGTAACTCTCTCGAGGGATTTGTTTTCTCGAAGAAGCAGGAAGTGACGTAGATGCCAGAACCGCCCTCAAGTGGACTCGTTTGTTTCTATTAGTTTTACCTGCGGGATGGCTAGCTCGTTGTTCCTTCGTGTTAGCCAAAACGCCGGCTCGTCATCGCTTGCTTGTCATCCTGTCGGGGAGTCTTTTATTCGTTAGAAGTGATCCGCATATCATCTAAATATGTCTCGAAACGATAGGATAATATTGCCCCCGGACGCTTGACTCGATTGTGAGACGTTCTGGTCTTCGAAAAAGAGCTTCCGTGTCTGAAGGGGCGTGTCCCGCAGTCGGGGGCCACGGCGTGTTTTCAACGGCGGATGTCCGGGGTGACGTCACGACAGTGACAGTAAACGCAGCCAATATGGCGACCGCTCGGATGTCGAATGAGACTTGGCCTTCGTGACCTTTAAACATATCACATGACCTGATTGACTGACGACCAAAGCGCCAAAACAACGTTTTTCCCGAAATCGCGGTTTTGCCGTCAAATAAAAAAAAGTGAATGAGAAGCGCAGCCGAGGTGCGCGAGCACATCACCAAACGCGCTTCACTTCACCTGAACTTCACCGGATCTTTTCGACGCGTGCGGATGAAAAACAACAACAACAAAAAAAAGTCATTTCGTCTCGAGATGACAAGACGCCCGCCGCCGCCATATTGGGATTCTCATTCGCGGGGCGACAACTTGTCAAAATGATGGCGCGTCGCTCTCGTGATTGTTTCCTCCTCGGCCACGCGGAGATGAAATTAAATGTCGCTCGGCGTCGTAATAGCGAGGCGGCAATCTTCCACGGCAAGACTTCGGCTCCGTTTTCGAGGTAAGAGCTCGTCCTTGAGGAGGAAGTGCTCGCGGTCGCGGTCCGAGCTTCAGTGCTGCCCTGTGCAGGACCAACCCCACTAAACACACACACACTAAAATGGACTTTATCATTTGTTTAAAATTAAATTATACGGACTTCAAAACAAGTATCTAGACACGAGCAGTCCGGAAAGGTCGCTCTTGCTACATGAGACAAATACACTTCGAGTATGGCAAAAAAAAGTTGTTTTGCTGTGTAATGAATATTTATATATAATATTTTTATTGTAATTATTAGTATTTATGATTATTCCTATATCATATTATTAATTATAAATTATATCAATATATAAGAATTATTATTATTCCATAATTAATCATATATATACATTATTATATTAACATGAATAATATTAATATAATAAAAACGTTTCCAACGAGGCTGTCAATATATTATATATAATTAATTCTATAATAATAATTCTATATAATTGATAGTTGATATTAATATAAGAATATACTATTATATATTATTATAATTATTATTATATAAATATATATATATTTGTATATATATATATATATATATATATATATATATAGAGAGAGAGAGAGAGAGAGAGAGAGAGAGAGAAAGAAATAAAAAAGCTGATGCTTAGCAATGTTTTGCTTGTCGGAACATATTCCACATGCCAGACGCCGCAAAAATGGCAAAATCAGGACTGAATGTGGTTCGGGTTTTTTAAGACTTTGTCAAGACTGAGTAAAGTGAGCGTCGCGGAAGCACGACGAGCATCAAAACTTTCTTTTCCCAGCTCTGACGAGGAGGCGTTTTTAAAAGTGGCCTGGCGCAGCTGCCGTAAGGCAAAGACTCGAGAAGTAGTACGTCGTACGACCCCCCCGCACTAAGTGTACCACGTTTCTCATTTGTTGCCATTAAAGTGTTATGACAGCTTCGTCGCCACCGGCAACCAATCTGCGAGATGACGACAGCGGTGCGGGGGGGGGGGGGGGGGGTCGGGTCGGTTGTGTTCACTAGCAGCGGATCTGCGAGACAAATGATGCACAACTCGGGTGCACGTCAAGAGAATGAACACGAACTCCGTCAAGTTGAGCCGCTGCCGATGCCCACATTGCACCCTCCAACCAATAGTGGGCGCCACATTTCCAATGCATGTGGACTTTGCCTTTTCTTGTGGCGATGTCATTTTATAGTGACACGAATTGGTGTAAAATATCCATCCGTCCATTTTCTTAGCCGCTTATCCTCACAAGGGTCGCTGGAGCCTATGCCAGCTGTCGACGGGCGGGACGCGGTTGTTGCCGGCCAATCGCAGGGCACATGGAGACAAACAGCCGCACTCGCAATCACACCTTGGGGCAATTTGGAGTCTCCAATTATTGTTGCATGTTTTTGGGATGTGGGAGGAAACCGGAGTTCCCGGAGAAAAGCCACGCAGGTACGGGGAGAACATGCAAACTCTACACTGGCAGGTCCGGGATTGAACCCGGAACCTCGGAACTGTGAGGCCAACACTATACCAGCCGATCCGCCGTGCCGCCCTTGGTGAAAATATTTTTTTATTGAATTTGTTTCATGAGCTAAGCACTTATTCTCCTAAATTTCCACGTTCTGTTTTCCGTACTAAAATGAATTGAAATTGCATTAATCTATTTCGGGTGGCCCCTTTTTTTTTTTTTTTTACCCGCAACTGCGTTTAATCGGCGACACGATGACGACGATGATTGGAAAATCCGCTTCACAGTTCTCAGATTGCGACCGAGATGTGCGTCCCAGCAAGTAGACGGAGCCACTGGTCATCAGATAATCTCGCGATTGTCCCCGTAAAACTATTCACGACATCCTTGACTTCAATTCATTTACATCGGCAAAGCAGTTTTGTGTTTCGTATAACCCGGCCGGGAAACCCAAAACAGGTTTTTGTCTTTTTTTTTAGGTCCATGTCAGCTGGAGCCACTCACTGCTTGACTGCCACCAGGAAGTACCCCGGCCCCTTGTTTGCAAACATTATGAAATGATCCACGGCGGCGCTGTGAACGATGAACAGTTCACTGTAATAATGAGAAGATTAGCAGCTGTGCCCACCGCGGAATTGCACCATCATGCAAATTTGAGTTGCAAAATAGGCCAGGCCGTCCATCACTCAGCTACTTGACGCTTCCATCTCGCACGCCACGCTCCAAACGGAACCTCGCCCCGATTCCGTTTAACCGGCGCTCGGTCTCGTCTCGCCGTCGCCCCCCCCCACCCCTGAGAAAAAAAAGAAGAAGAAAAAAAAAAACGTGGACTCGTTTTGCTTTTGCGAGAAGTCAAAGCAAATAAGCGAGGGGTCGAAAAGGGGCCGGCGGAAAAGGGATGACGAGCGGGGCGACGTGAGCTCGCCCGGCCGAGGTCGCTAATTGGATCTCGATTCCGCCGCCGAGCATGTCAGCAGCCGTTTGGAAATTCTTTAATAAGAGCCCCCCTCCCCCCCCAAAAAAATAAATAAAAAATAAAAAGAAGACGAGTCTGTCAAAAGGAGAAGCGAGAAGAGCCTTCCTGATTAAAATTGCTAATGCTATGCTAGTGGTACTAGCTTGCATAATTATGTGTGTATATATATATACATATATATATATATATATATATATATAGCTTTGGAGTGGCGCCCCAAGTCAAATGAGGGCACATGGGTGTTTTCTAAATCATGAAAAATAGATAAATAAAACGTGTGCAAATTTTTTTTAAAAATGCTAATTGTTAGCCACGCAACAAAATCTGTAGCTCCTTTGTGGACAGTTGAGTGGGGAAATGGAGAGAAATGGCAAAGTCGTGGTAGAGGCCAAGTGTAAGACGATGGACAGTAGAGAGCAACATTTTCTTTTAGGCTGGGAATAAAATATAAAGTCATAAAGAAAAAAAATAAACTTGCATTGCAGGTTATTGAAGCTCCGACTGCTCAAATGACGCTTGCCGCTGAGGGCGAAGGGCGGGCGGCGGTGAGGTTCACGGCAAAGGCGCTCGCCATTTTCTTTACCATTTTGCTCCTCGGGATATTTGCTGATATTTTATTACTATTTAATCCCATTTTGAGGTGGTCCATTTCACGTTTTACATCCACAACGTAGCATCGCTTTTCTGCCCTCAATTAAGTTGTGATTTTTTTTTCTTACAACATGAGACAATTAACATTAAAGCACATACAGTAGTACCGTCATAAAATAATATACATATAGATATATATATGAAACATCCATATGTACTCTTGTATATTGACCTCAGCCACACACTCATTTGGACTGATTTTACTTGACTATTCTCATAAGGGGAAAATGCTTTGCATCTTTTGCTGACTTTGATGTTTTGATTCATGACGAAGCTTTTCAAAACTTTTTTCAATTTGAAATCCCACCCAAAAACTGAAATGACAACATTAATCCAGAATTGCCAAATGCTGTGCAGTTTTCTTAACCATGTTCCGGAAATAGTCATGGAAAAAAAAAAAATATGAGACCACCCTTTTATTTTCTATTCATTTTAATGCCTGATACAACTGGAGCTATTATTAGCCGAAGAATACAATAAACCTGACAATTTTTTTTTTTAATTCCACAATACTTTGTCCTATCTGACATCCTTAGCTCGATTCTCATTTGCATTTTATATAAATTAAAAAATAAAATATAAATGAAAATAATAAATAAATAACAATAAATACAAGAGCTATTATTAGCCGAAGAATACAATAAACCTGACAATTTTTTTTTTTAATTCCACAATACTTTGTCCTATCTGACATGCTTAGCTCGATTCTCATTTGCATTTTATATAAATTAAAAAATAAAATATAAATGAAAATAATAAATAAATAACAATAAATACAAATGATCAATAAAATAAAATAGTAGTAGTAGTTTATAAATAAATAGTTTATAAATAGTAGTAGGAAATAGTGTTTGGAAAACCATGAAAAATAGTTAAATATCTGCTCGAAAATTAACTCTTGTGAGCTATTTTTCCTGCTGTCATTCTTTGTCCACACGAAAAAAATGTACCTTTACTTGTACCAAGCATTAAAAATGAACAAAAGGCAAAAAGCTCATATGAGCATTATTATGATGATAAGTAGGTAGGCCAGAATACGAGCCTGAGACTCTTTGTGAGGATAAGCGGCTTGGAGCCTGAGCTTCGGGCTTTGATTTGTCTTTACGACAGATTGCGAGCACACGTTTGATCCGAAAAGCTGGAAAGCGGTTCTGGTTCTTACCTTTGAACCTGTCGGTGGAGCTCCAACCCGACCGACGCACTCGCAACTCAAACGTGTCCTTTAACGCGTACGCTCGCAAAATCCTGATCGACACGTAACAGTTGGACCGGACCTGCACGACTTGTTTGTGCAGGTGATGAGCGTCAGTTCAGCGAGTTATGACACGTACGTCGATGTACACGTCGTTTTTTTTTTTTTTTTCCCCTCCTGTGTGATGCAATATGGAACGACGTGTTGGATTAGGATCTGTTTGTTTCAGTGACAGTAAAAACAACAAAATAAAAGTGTGCGACGTGTATGACAGACAAATGAGCAGCGATGTATGTCGAGAGGCTTTCGCACAAAAACTAAAATAAAATACAAAAATAAAGCATAAATAAAAACAAAAGAGCACGTTGGGCACTCACCTCCTTCCTTATGCGCCGCCGCCTTAAAGTCCCTGTAAAGTGAAAATATCGGATACATTTGAAACTCCACACGCTGAGAAAAGGAAAACGACGGTGCCGCTTTTGTCAATTTTTAAAAAAATAATTATAAATGGACAACGAAGTCGCCGTAAAACCTTGTGAGTTTGTGTGAAGCTCGTACGACTGCGTGTACGTGCGCGGGCACGGAACCTTGAGCCACGCTTCCGACGTCAGCAAGCGCTAACGTTTTGGCTAACACTGGGATTGTTTGTTCCAAAATTCAAACATGGCTCACAAGAAATCGAAACTTTCAGCTTAGACTTCCAGGATACACGAAATGTATACATTTTCTCCAATCAAAGCTAGAATATTAAATGTGACGGATATTTGGAGTTATGCAGTGTTTTATTTTTTTACCAAATTGGAATCATTTAAAAAAAAAAAAAAACCTCAAACTCGAGGAAAAATGTCACATCGTTGCTTGCGGCTTTAATTGCGATTGTAGTTTGCAAAAGAACGATATCGTATATATTTAGCCGTGGTATTCATATTTCAATTTCCTCGCTAAATGCGCGCCTCCGAGAGAAAGTGCGGCGCTTTTCGCGAGGCGCCTTGAAAGCAGTCAATCGTCGGCACAATTAGTTTATCTTTCAACAAGCTGCCAGCAAGGGAGGAATAAGTTTGACATATAGGAAATGAAAAATGGAAGGAAAAAAAAAATGGCAGCTCGCTTGCTCTCTCCCCTCGTGGCAGGTAATAATCTTTATTCATGTGCACGCCTCCTCCTCCTGCACCCGCTTCACGGTCTTCACCTTCCATGATTGCAAAGAACATCAAGTGTTTGCGTGACGGCCGTCGCTGAACCGTCGGCGCGCGGGAGCGCAAAACACTTTCCGCGGCGGCCGCCTTTAACGTCGCGCTTTGTCGGCGGGGCGGGTGGGGGATAACGCGGTCCGCTTTGGAGATCAGTTCTCCGAGCGGGTTGGTTTCGCAAGATGGATGACAGCTGCAGCGGCGGTTGCGTTGTCGCAGTTAACGTCGCCGCGTTTTATACGGCGACTCCCCCGCCGCTGTACTGCAGCTTTCCAAGCGACAGTTTTTCCTCAGCGTACGGAACTGAGCGAAGACATAACTGGGAGCATTGTTGTATGCTACATTTCTATGTTTTGTCGCAGTTTTTTCCCCGTTCAATTCCGGTCCCGCTCGCAGGTGAGCTGGAACCTGTCCCAGACGAATTTTCCTTCCCCGTTACATGTTAGCATTAAGCTAACGGACTTTCAATTGGATGGAATGGATTCAACATCCATCCATCTGGTATCCAAGCTGCTTATCCTCACAAGGCTCACGGGAGAGCAAGAGCCTACCCCTGGTAGCTTCGGGGGAAACGCGGACTACACCGGGAGCGATCGGCGCCCGCGTTCCACGTCATCACGGCTGATCCAAATCGGACCCCCACGTCCGGTCTGGCCTTTGCGGATCGTTGGCTCCTGCCTCGTTCCCGCACTCTCCCGATTCTGTTCCCGCTCTCCCGCGTAGCGACCCCCCTGCCTGCCTACCGGGCTGCCCTCTCACGCCTGAAGACTTTGTTAGTGCTGCTTTCGTGGACTGCCGGACAGAATAAAAACCTTTCCCGAACCGCCTCCAGGTCTCCCGAGTTGTGCATTTGGGTCCAACCCCGCGTTCTGGTCGGAGGGCAGATCGCACCGTCACCGTGAGCGGGAATCGATCCCACGCTGCCCTCACCAAAGTCAGGCGTGTGTACCACTACACCATCAGTGACTCCTGGATTGGACATTTTGGTGTTTAAATCTTTCGTTTTGCCAGTTTTAGTCGTGAAATTCACTTAAAACCAATCGACGAGTTTCGGTTTTCAGCCGGTCTCGTCCGAGGCATCGTTCACGTTAAGCCGGTTAAGCACCTCGTCGCGTAGAATTTTTAGCCGTTAATATTCAATCAATCACGCCTTAGTGAACTGCTCCGAAGTGTCGATCTTTTTTGTTTGTTGGCGCGCGTCACCGGCGATTGTTATGAATGGGAACCGTGTTGTGTGTGCGTTTCAGCTAATGGCTTTGTAATTAGAAGCCATGGCAGGCTGAGATGATGGATTGCCGCGAGCGCGGCACCGTGGTGCAGGTGCAAAGCCGAAGACGCGCCCGTGTGCACACGTGTGTATTCTGGTAATGTAGGAGACGATCTACCATCATTTACATGTGTAGATGTAAACAATCTGAGGAGAATAGGAAGGGGTTTTGTTTTTCATAAAAACTTCGGCGTAAGCGGATGTTCGGATGGATGGACGAATGAGAGTCTGGTTGTGTACTGGGACAGACGGACAGACAAGCGTATGGATGCGCGTTTGGATGTGTACGGAGGGATTGCTGGGTACTCGGACGCGTTGCCGGATGGAGGTTGGAAGCGTACTTTGATGGTCGGGCGGATTTCTGGGTCGCTGAATGGAAATTTGGGTGGCAGCGGGTGTGCATGTACAGCACAGTACGCAGCGATTGGTGGTTGAGGATTTGGATGGATCGTCAGATAGACGTGCAGATGAGCATTTGGTTGGTTGGACAGACGTTCGGTCACATGGGCATCTGGAGGGATTGTTGCATAGTTTCATGATGTTTGAAGGAGGGATGTGCAAGTTGAAAATGGAGCCGCTGCTGGATTTTTGGGTCTATTATTGACGAGTTGGATAGGTAGCTCGATGCATGATGTTTCAAATGACGTGCAATAAATCAGTAATAAATTAGTTACAAACATGAACACGGGCGTCACAACACGTTGTACGTAAAAGTGCAGTTTGAACGGCTCGGTGCACTGATCATGAGTCCGGATTCCCACGAGGACTTGTTCATTTCGGGGTCTCCATGTGGTCTTTTAAATCTTTGTTCTCATCAAGTCCAACATGTCAAGTCGTCTTTTCCTAATGGGGCGCCTGGAGAGGTGGGCGTGGCCCGGGCGGGCTGATTAGTTATCAAAGGGTGGCGGACGTCACCGCTGCGCCTCAACACGTTAGCTACAAAAGGCAATTACTTTCAATTAACCACTGCACTCATCGTCATCGTCATCATCATTATTATTATTATTAACGGTTTTGACGACGAATTAAAACTCCTGTTGAGAATATGCAGCGTGCAAAATTTCCATTTATCTAGACGTTTTTGTGACTCCAAAGTAATCAAGGAAAAAAAAAAAAAATGCCAACGCCAAAGACGTGCGCGCGTGCCACTGCGTAAAATAATTGCCAACTTGCCTCGGGATGAAGTGCAGCAGAGCCGATTCCAGCGGTCCCGGCGGAGCTCATTTGCTCCTCGCCGTCGTCGCTGTTGGAACTTCAGACAACTTTCCTGTGGAAATTCTTCACGAAAAAGGACGTACGGCACCACGACACAATTGGCGTATACAAATAGTTGAGCGTGAGGGATTGGAGGTTCCCGGCGGGGGAACTTTGACCTGTCGTCGGGGGAAGGAGGCGGGGCACACCCTGGACGGGTCGCCGGCCAATCGCGGGCACTCCAAATCACACCATGCGGCGATTTAGAGCCTCTGATGAACGTGAGCACATTTCGGGGATGTGGGAGGAAAGTGGCGGAGAGAACCCACGCAGGCACGGGGAGAACATGCAAATTCTACGCAGGCGGGGCCGGGATCGAACCCGGGTCCTCAGAACTGTGAGGCCGTCGAAGAGAAGAATTTGGATTACAAATTACACGCCTCCTGTAACAACAACCTCCAAAGTCTCACGATCGTCCTGAATGTACCGAGCCAAACGTACCGTCACGCAACACCGTCTGATTGCAGCGTGTCGTGAATACTAACGAAGACGAAAGGAAAGGAAGGTGTCGGGGGGGGGGGGGGGGGGTTGAAAGATGGGTGCAAAGTAAGCCGGAGGCAATGTGAGAGTATCGAAAAGCAGAGTTGCCGAGAGAAACCGATGAAGAGCTCAGAAGGGGGGCAGGATAATGGCGGGAACAGGAAGTTGACGACCAAGGCCAAGATGTACTTTTAAATTGTGGCTTGTCAATATTTCATTGACTCTCGCCCACAGTCCAGAAATACGGTAGATTGTTGTCACATGGAGGACACAGCCGGTACTTGCCGGAAATTCCTTCCGACTACAGTTAAAGCACGACCAATGACCCCGATGTGGCCCCAAATTTCTTTTGCATTTTGCATTTAAAGCTCCTTCGGTAACCTTGCAGACAGACAGCAGATTGTTTTCACATGGAGGAAAAAGCCAGTACTTGCCGGAAATTCCTTCCGACGTACAATGCACTCATGTGACCCCAAATTTCTTTTGCATTTAAAGCTCCTTCGGTAACCTTGCAGACAGACAGCAGATTGTTTTCACATGGAGGAAAAAGCCAGTACTTGCCGGAAATTCCTTCCGACGTACAATGCACTCATGTGACCCCAAATTTCTTTTGCATTTAAAGCTCCTTCGGTAACCTTGCAGACAGACAGCAGATTGTTTTCACATGGAGGAAAAAGCCAGTACTTGCTGGAAATTCCTTCCGACTACAGTTAAAGCACGACAATGACCCCGATGTGGCCCCAAATTTCTTTTGCATTTTGCATTTAAAGCTCCTTCGGTAACCTTGCAGACAGACAGCAGATTGTTTTCACATGAGGAAAAAGCCAGTACTTGCCGGAAATTCCTTCCGACGTACAATGCACTCATGTGACCCCAAATTTCTTTTGCATTCAAAGCTCCTTCGGTAACCTTGCAGACAGACAGCAGATTGTTTTCACATGGAGGAAAAAGCCAGTACTTGCCGGAAATTCCTTCCGACGTACAATGCACTCATGTGACCCCAAATTCTTTTGCATTTAAAGCTCCTTCGGTAACCTTGCAGACAGACAGCAGATTGTTTTCACATGGAGGAAAAAGCCAGTACTTGCCGGAAATTCCTTCCGACGTACAATGCACTCATGTGACCCCAAATTTCTTTTGCATTTAAAGCTCCTTCGGTAACCTTGCAGACAGACAGCAGATTGTTTTCACATGGAGGAAAAAGCCAGTTCTTGCCAGAAATTCCTTCTGTATTTTCAGAGCTTCATCCTTCAGTTACCCCTCCCACCGACACAATCGGTACAGATTTACACGTTACGGCGAGCTTCCGGAGAACATCCCTCGCTCGGTAAACTTCCACACAGCCGGCGCTCGCCAGAAATCTCCTCAACTCCTTCGCTCTTGCTCTCTTCTTAGCCTCAAAGGCGACTTCCCCGTCGTCCTCTCCACTTATTTGCGCCAGCTCGACTTTAAATGTCATCTTTTGTGCGTGCCTCCCCGCTTAAAAGCTCCTGCGTTAAAAAAAAAAGCGCTGGAAGGTGGGAGGATGGGGGGGGGGGGGGGGGGAGACGTTACGCATCTGCGGCGCCCGACTGAAAAGTGCTCAAGCGGCGCATTTAGTTGCCATTCAGCCGATATGAAGCTCATTGACGGAGCGCAGACGCCTTCCTGCCTTTTGGATTTTTTTATTTTTTTTTTTTCACAGCTGCCGGCACTCCAGGTAGCGCCCTTCATTTTTCAGCCGAACAAAAAAAAAAAAATATATATATATATATATATATATATATATATAAATAAGCAAAATGATTTGTAATCATTTGAAACAGAATTGTGCTTTGGATCATTCATCATTCAGCACTTGTTAGAAATACTTCGCCGGGTCCTTTGCTGTACTTTTCGTGTGCATTTGTACGTTTAGGAACTCAGACATCTGCTAGACTGTTGTCAAGTGCAGGACACGTCGAGTACTTTCTAGAATTTTCTGCCGTTTCCGTAACTGAATTTTTTTTTTTTTTTTAATCCAGATTTGCCTTCAGTATTTCAATTTCAATCCAGATTTCAATAATTAAGGCCAGTGAAGACCCAATTTTTCCACATGTTCCACACCAACCCGCTCAAGTTTTTGATAAGCCAGAGCATCTTCAACACTTGAAATATAGTTTGACCTCTTTCATATGTTTCGAACACATCTAAGACCAACATTTTAAAGTTTAAGCATAGTTCTCGTAGTATATTTTAAGGATTAAGAGTTCCTCTCTTGCTTGCAGTTCGCCAAATAAGAGGCAACGCGTGCTTGCTTCACTTCAAGTTTAACAAAATAAAACAAAAGAGGATTTGTCATTGGGGGCGGCACGTTGGCCTCACAGCTCTGCGGTCCCGGGTTCAATCCTGGACCCACCTGTGTGGAGTTTGCATGTTCTCCCCGTGCCTGTGTGGCTTTTCTCCGGGCACTCTGGTTTCCTCCCACATTCCCAAAACACGCAACATTAATTGGATCAATCTAAATTGCCCCTAGGTATGATTTTGAGTGAGACTGTTTGTCTTCATGCGCCCTCCGATGGGCCGGCGACCCGTTCAGGGCGTACCCCGCCTCCTGGCCATTGACAGCTGGGATAGGCTCCGGCACTACCGCGACCCTCGTGAGGATAAGCTGCTAAGAAAATGAATGGATTGAGGATTTGTCATTGTATATCAAAGCACCAAACTGTTCGGCCAAACGAAGTATTTTCATGTCACGAAGGTCCGCTAGCTTAACGTGAACGCGTATGGCGTGAAACACCATAGACGGGCGAAGGGGAAGAAGCTGAGATGTTGCAGTAATTACAAACCTTGACAGAGCTGCGATTTTATCACACGGCGGAGCATAAATACAAAAGAAAATCCTTGAGCGGGTGATGGATTTCTTCCATCGCTTTCTTTATTTATGCGAGGCTACGGGGTGTTTTTTTTTTTTTTTTTTTTATCACGGCTGTACCGCATTAACATATGTTCGAGGTGATGAATTGATAACGCCGGGATCTTTTGCATGAAAAAAAAAAATGGAGTCGGCAAAGGGTGGAGGAACGCGCCGTGACGCAGGACGATTAGCCGGTGGAAATGTGAAATTGGGAAAATCTTCCACCTGCCAAAAATTCTTTCCATTTTTTTTTTGTGTGTATTTCAGGCGAAAGATTACTTGAAAGATGAGAAAATTGTTGGATCACGACACGGGCCGAACGGTACTTGCCAGAAATGTGAAATTCTGCTCTCAACGACATTGATCAGCCGCAATCGGATGTCGTCTTGCTTGAAGTGTATTTGAAATGAAAGAGGAAGGGGTTACATATTTTGGTGAGATGCGACCCTTAACCCCAACAAGAGCGAACAGCGGGGGGGGGGGGGGGGGGTTTCCTCAGAGGTGAGGGATGACAAAATTGCGCCGATGCAGATTGCGTCCCCCTCCCCCAGTCACCGTATTCATCATTTCCCCGGGCAGGAGAGCTGATACGTTTCTAATCCTCGCCGGCTGTTTTGCATCCGCTATCGGCGCTTTTGATTGAAGGACGAAAATGCGTCTCGCCGCCGTCTGCCCTCGCCCGGCGCACGTTTTGCAGCCGGTCGAATCAAAGCAGGAAAAAAAAAAAAAAAAACGACGACATTTCGGAAACGTCTTCAATCAAGAGCTTCCTTTCAACTCCTTTAGTGATATCCATCCATTTTCTTAGCCGCTTATCCTCACGAAGGTCGGGGGGGAGTGCCGGAGCCTATCCCAGCTGTCAACGGTCAGGAAGTGGGACACACCCTGAGTGGTCGCCAGCCAATCGCGGGGCACATCGAGACAAACAGTGGCACTCACAATCACACCTTGGGGCAATTTAGAGTGTCCGATTATTAATGTTGCATGTTTTTGGGATGCGGGAGGAAAGCGGAGCGCCCACAGCCACGGGGAGAACACGCAAACTCCACACACGCAGGGCCGGGATTGAACGCGGGACCTCAGAACTGTGAGGCCAACGCTTTCCAGCAGACCCACCGTGCTGCCCCAGTTTAATGACACGATTTATTTTTTAACAAAAATATCGTACACGTTTTTTGGAATCAGCAATATTCAGTTAGTAAATAATGAACCTCGCGTACATCGGCACTTGTCCGATAAAGGTCCAGTCATGGAGCTTTATAGCGAAAATTCCACTTCCAAGAAATTCACCAATCGTTCCTCTTACCACGTCGTGATGTTGCATCGTTTTCCTAAATTGCAAAAAATTATTTCATGTGTATTTAAATTTGCTAACGACCCTAGAAACCAAATATGCACGTTTTCACCGAGAACAAACATTATTTAGCTTTTTTTTTTCTTAACTTTGCGTCTGTGTTTGAATAAATTTCCCATGCTTTTTAAAAACAAACACCAAAAATGATTTCATCTTGACCAAGTGCACGTTTTCGTAAAAATCAAAGACGATTTCGTCACCAATTCAACGTCCGTGTTTTTCTAAACATCAAAGGCAATTTCACAAACGTACGTAAATCTTTTCATGCAGGATTAATACAATTTCACATCTCCGAAGTAACTTTTACCCCCGCATTTTTTTTTGCAGTTATTTTTAATTTTCAACTCCAAGGGAATAACGATCAATATTTTATGGAATAGTGTGGGTACGCCATACTTTATTTACGTAATGTTACGAAATTTTCTCATCACACAAACAACAAAGACTACTTAGCTATCAACAAACCTAGCGTCGTCGTTTTTGTACACATCAAAGAAGGTAACGTACGTGTTTTTGCCAACCAAATCACAACAACTTGTTCATGGAGGAATGATTGATATGAATGGTGTCAATTAGCAATTCCCTAAAACTTCCCGATTTTGACGGCGCCGGCGTTGGCATTTTCCCGATTTGATTTCCCTCCGCTGCCTGCTGGCAACGCGCCTTCATTTTGTCGTCTCCAAACTCGGCCGTTGAGATATTATTCACGGCGATCGCTCGATCACGTCCGGGCCCCAAACAAAATCATTTTTCTCAATTAAAAACGCTCTGTAATTGCCGTGTCGCGCATTGCGACTGAAGTCCGGACTCGTAACGTCCTCCTAATGTCGCCCCCGCGTGACGCTTTTAACGTGACAAACACGGGCACAGCGACATCATCATCATCATAATAGTAAAAAGAAATGTATTCCTCCGCCTGGCAGAGACGCTAAATAGTAATTAATCATCGGGGAACAGGTAGAGAATTCCGCAGCGGGATTAAAAATGAAAAACTTGGGGGGGGGGGGGGGCACGTGAACAAAGGCCAAGGAACGGCCTCGGGCTCAAAACGTCGGATTTGTCGTCGCTCCGAAGAAATAAACGTCGGCGCGACCCGGGGCTCGTAAATTAACGCCGGGGCCAAGAAGCCAATAAAAGATGCACATCAATGCAAACGTATGACAAGGAAAAACCGAGATCTCACATCTTTTTGATGACATTCTAGAGTCAAAGTTTGACAAAGTTGTGTCCTTGTGTCATGATAAAGTGGAAAAAAGGGTTTTCCACCAAGTAGGAAAATGAACAAAGGTTTTTGAAAAGGAAAAAAGTCGAGTTTTAGTTGCTGAGCGCTTCGAATAAGAGGCCCCGTGTGCTCGCTTCAAGCCGTTTCTTCAGCCCTTTCAGTTGACATTTACTTTAAAACGCCCTGAAACTCGAACTCGAGTCGCAACAGATTCAAGCGCGCACCAAGTGTAATTGGAGCCATTTTGTATTTGATTTGAAATGCGCACCTTTATTTTGAAAATGTAAACAAATAGAGGTCCGCTTTGGTATTGCCGACTGACGAACACCCTCTCCTTACTTTTGTCATGAAATTGCAACGGAATTGCTTGCCAAGTTTTATGAAGAGTCACATTTTGGACCGCATTACCTGCGGGGGGGACGATTCGGGTTGACCGAGACGCGGGCTAACGTGGTCGGCGCTATTTTTGTGTTTCGGCGCAACGCGACGCCACCTTTCTCCGGACTCTCCTCCGGTAGCCCCGGCGAGCTCGTTCTCGTGCCCGACGTCACACGCGTGGCGACGAGCCGGGTCGTTTACGGTCCAAAACTTCCGCCTCAGCACTTTTGCCGTGAACCGCCGTGCGCGGAATCTTAAAACAAAAACAAACCAAAAAAAACCACAGACACTTCCTTATTTTATTTTTTTCGACAGTCGACGTGCACTCACGGGAGATGCGCTTGGCTCTCGGCCCAGAGTTGCGTCTTCTTAAGTCAGGGAGTGAATCCATAAAATGCACCCGTGTGTGTGTGTGTGTGTGTGAGAGAGAATGAAAGAGTGAGTGAATTAGTGAGCGAGTGAGGGTTTAAAAAGGTCCCAGTGGATTTCTTGTCATTCTCATAAACATGCAATAAAGTGTTGCACTTGACGCTAATGAAGTCGTGAACGACGCGGAAGGTGCTCGCTTTTAGCGCCCTTCAAGCCGCCGTCGTCTGCCTAAAAACACGTTTTGGAAAACGTCAAAGACGAGCTGCCGCAAACGTCTGAACGTGCGTTAAGTTATGGCGCTTTAACTGCTGAAATGTTTTCATAAACGCAAAAAAAAAAAAAAAAAATAGACAATTCGGTCTTTGACGACAATGTTTTCCGAAACACGGACGGTTAAAAGGTCGTCATCTCGCCGTAGGCATTTTCCAAAACATCAAAGACGGTTTAGCGTCAACAATTCCAAGCGACAAAGATCATTTCGAGATGAGATGATTTTGCATCTTTTTAAGAAAAAAACTTTTTCACAGACAAAAGACGTTTTTGGAGTGATCAGCACACCCAACGAACTCGGAGCAATTATTCATCAATGAGCCTAAAGCGTGTCCTTAAAATCAAGACAAAAACATCATCTTTAATAAATGCCAATGATGGTTAAAAAAAAAAAATTGTTCTGGAAAGATCTTAAGAGAATTTAGTCATCAATTCATATAACAGATTCCTTCCTTCCTTCCTTCCTTTCTCCCTTCTCTTCTTTCCTTCCTTCCTGCCTTCCTGCCTTCCCCTTCTTCTTTCCTTCCTTTATATCCTTCCTTCCTCCCTTCCTTCCTTCCTTCATTCCTTCCTCCTCTACTTTTCTTCCTTCCTTCCTCCCTTCCTTCCTTCCTTTCTTCCTTTCTCCCTTCTCTTCTTTCCTTCCTTCCTGCCTTCCTTCCTTCCCCTTCTTCTTTCCTTCCTTTATATCCTTCCTTCCTCCCTTCCTTCCTTCCTCCATTCCTTCCTTCCTCCTCTACTTTTCTTCCTTGCAATCCTTCCTTCCTCCCTTCCTCCTCCTCTTCTCTCCTTCCTTTCCATCCTTCCTGCGTTCCTTGCTTCCTTCTTTCGTCCCCTCTTTCCTTCCTCCCCTCTTTCCCTTCCATCCTTCCTTCCTCCCCTCTTTCCTTCCTGCCTTCCTTCCTTTAAATCCTCCTTCCTTCCTCCCCTCTTTCCCTCCTTCCTCCCTTCCTTTCTTCCTTCCTTCCTTCCTTCCTTCCTCTCTTCTCTTCTTTCCTTCCTTTCCATCCTTCCTCGCCTCTTTCCTTCCTTCCTTCCTTCCTCCTCTTCTTTCCTTCCTTTCCATCCTTCCTTCCTCCTCTTCTTTCCTTCCTTCCTTTCCATCCTTCCTGCGTTCCTTCCTTCCTCCCTTCTCTTTTTTCCTTCCTTTCCATCCTTCCTCCCCTCTTTCCTTCCTTCCTCCTCTTCCTTCCTTCCATCCTTCCTGCATTCCTTGCTTCCTTCTCTTCTTTCCGTCCTTCCTTCCTCTTTCCTTCCTTCCTTCCTCCTCAACTTTCCTTCCTTTCCATCCTTCCTCCTCCTCTTTCCTTCCTTCCTTTCCATCCTTCCTTCCTTCTATCTATCCATCCATCCACCTTTTGATGGTGTAGCGGTACACGCGCCTGCCTTTGGCGCGTGCAGCGTGGGATCGATTCCCGCTCAGTGATGGTGTCAAAAATCTGACCGGCGACCAGTTCAGGGTGTAATCCGCCTTCCACCCCAAGCTAGCTGGGATAGGCGCCATCTTTCCCGCGACCCCTGTCAGGATAAGCGGCTCGGATAATGACGTGACTCGGTCAGAGGAACGATTGGTGAATTTCTCGGCGCTATTAAGCTCGCAGAGCCGACCTCGATCGGACGAGAGGGTTGCGTGCCGCAATCGTGCTGACGTAAATTGGAAAATTGCTTTCACTTGAAAGGAGGCAAAGAAAAGAAAAAAAACATGGCCGACCTTTGACACCCCTTCACCGTTGCCAATTTCCCATATCTATCCACACATACTTGTTGGTAAATATTTTTCAAGAAACTTTTCTTGCACAAAGACGATTTATCTCCCTCAATCGATGGCATACGGTGTGTACGTTTTTCACAAACCTTTAACAATCTCTCGTCGAGGAGCGCGACGTCGGTCCACGCGGACGTCGTCTGACGTGAAGAGCGCCCTTGAGCAGGACCCACAATGCATCTGGCTGCCGCTCCTTTGTTTGTTTGATGCCTTTGGAGGCTCGCAAACACAAAGAAGCATTGGAAAGAGAAAAAAAATGACAGCTGAGAGGGAGGAAGTCAAATTAGTGATTATGTCTTTTTTTTTTTTTTTTCATCGATTTTTGTACATCAACTCAAGAGACCTCCACCAAGGCTTTAAAGCACAAAAGCGCAATTTGCGGAATACCAAAAAAAAAAAAAAAAAAAAACTACATAAACACAGCAAATGATGAACTGATATGGCCGACATTCATTTCCAGAAAAAAACTTACTTTGCGCTACTGCATGATTTACTTCTGTCCTTGGGCGTCATTGTGCCGTTGCAGCTCTCAGCCTCCGCTTCCGCTTCCAGTTCCAATTTGCAGTCTTTGGCTCGTCTGCAGAATGTCTTGATAAACTTGGCAGTTCATTTTCCCCGTTGATGATAATCCAAGTTGGGCTTGTCCAGGCCCTGAGGAGGAAAAGCAGCCCCAGCGCCAGTGCATTGTCTGATCTTTCAAATATTTCACTTTTGGTTTTATGCCTCTATAACAGTGCTGAAATTTTCATGACTTTGATTTGTTGACTTGATTTTTATACATTCAGATCATCAAAAATAGACACTGTTATGGCCCTTTTAAAAACATTTTTAGATATTTTTAAAATTTTTAATTAAGCCACTGAATACATAAAATGGTAATCACCCATCATTAAAAAAAAGTGGATTCGTTTTATTTTATTTTTTTATTGTAAGATGTTACAGGAAGTTGCAGACAAACATCATGGCAATAAAAGACTTTGCATCGCCGCATCGATCGGCAACTCCTCCATTTTATGGCTCTGCACTATCGGGCGCTTTATGAATCTGTCAATGAGCAAAACTATCAGGACATAAATAGCCGGACGTGCTCGAATCTGTTTTCCCGATACTGACGGCATCAGCACTTTGCCCGGCGACGGACATCTTTGTTTATCATCCCTTCAACACCCAACACAAATATTCATATGTTCTGCTCGTTCTTTCCATTTCTCAAATTGTAATTCAAGAAGTCCAAAAATCGGGTTCTTTTGTCACTCGATTCATGGCTTTGATCAAAAATATGAAACTTGAAAAACCGCACAACAGGACTGAGTAAGACTTCAATCATTTGTCGGTTGTGACGCAGTAGCTGCATAATCGGCATTAGCTTGCTAGCAACCACAAATCGTGCGAACCGCTCTACGGACGCTCGGTAACTAATCTGGACAAATTAAATATTAAAATCATACTCAGTCATTTAACCCATTTTTCAGTTACGTCCTTTTTAAAGTAAATTTCGCACTTTCGAATTGAAAATCGAAAGAAATCTTCTTTGGAGCTAGCAAGCTCATCAATGCGTGCATGCCATGCTATGAGCGGCTAGCGTTAGCAGTGCTTGTCACGTTTGAATCATCGCCCGTCGACGTGACCGACGCCCTTCGGAGTGATGCCACGCCCACACCCTTTCAACATGTATCTGTTAGGAAAATATGCAAACACACAAGTATGTCCTCGCGCAATGCTAACCGCCCATAAACCTAAAACCCTCCATTTATGCCGTGACGCTGAGTTCAGAGACTATTTTCCACATAAAAAAAAATATTAAAAAGATACACTTTGGGTTGGAACCCAAACCTTTTCCTCCGAGGAACATTACGAAAAATCAAAGGCTGCAACGACACCCTTCATCTTGAATATTTAAAACCAATCCGTGCGGGTAACAAAGTCTTTGTCGTCAACGATTGAAGCATCCCGTTGGAAAAGCGGGTTCGGCAGCGTCGCCACGACAACCGGCCCGTCTGAGTCGTCGCGACTGTGGTTTTCCTAACAACGTCGACACGACGCCGAGAAGGCAGACGACAAACAAAATCCGAAAACAAACAACGGGGGCCCTCGCCCGGCGGCAACGGCGAGCGTCTGCTTAGCAAATGTCAGCCCGAGCAGACGTCGACGGTTAGCGACCTGTCGCCCGGCATGAACGCAACGCGCCTCATGTTTTATTCACCGGGACGGCAACGGCGGCGCCGGTTGTGCGAGCGGGCCACATAATCACCGAGGGGGAGACACAGAAGACTCAAAACAAACAACGCTCGACTGCCGCGCGAGCCAGACTGTCACGTCCCATCGGAACGAGAGTAGGACCCAAATGCAGGACTCGGAAGACGCGAGGCAGTTCAAGGAGACACGTTTATCATATGCAGAGGTAGGGGATCGAGCAGGCAGTCCGGTGCAGCGGCGGTAGTCGGGACGTCGGGCGAAGAGAGCAGATGAGCGGACAGGCAGGAGTCGGTACGCGGGGGAACGATCAACGCAGGCAGAAGTATCGAAGGAGTCGGGCTTACAAGGTTGGTCGGAGAACATGCGAAGGTCGGTACACACAGGTTCGATCGGGGATACCGGGGCACGCGAACGGGACGTGAAGATCAGACGAACTGGCCCCGGCCAGTTGTCATCGCGGTCCTATAAATCCACAGCATCATCGGGCCGCACGAGGCGCAGGTGTGCACCTCCCAAGCACCCGCCCAGCCGTGCGAAGCTCGAAAGCGCCAAAGTTCGACGCCGCCTTCGCCCGCGTGCGGCTTTTTGGCGAGCGTGCTTGCCCGCTTCCTCAAGTTCCCTAAAAAAAAATGACGGTGGCCCGGCGGACAAGAAGACACGCCGGGAGTCAGCGCCGAGAGGAGGCCGGCCCGAGCCGAGATTTTAGAAGCCCCCCAATTGGCAATTTATGTCCAGCCATCCATTTTCGTAGCCGCTTATCCTCACGAGGGGTCGTGCTGGAGCCGATCCCAGCTGTCAACAGGGCAGGAGGCGGGGCACACCCTGGACCGGTTGCCGGCCAATCGCAGGGCACGTGGAGACAGACAGCCGCACTCACAATCACACCTCGGGGCAATTTGGAGTGTCCAATTATTGTCGCATAACTTTGGAATGTGGGAGGAAACCGGATAGCCCGGAGAAAAGCCACGCAGGCGCGGGGAGAACATGCAAACTTGACACAGGTGCGTCTGGGATCGAACCCGGGACCTCAGAACTGCGAGGCCGGCGCTTTCCAGCTGCTTACAAAACATTTTTTTTTTTTACTATTGTTTTCAGATTTTAAAACATCACTGAATGCAACGTTAAAATCTTTCGTGTAAACTGGGGCCAGACGTTGAATTGTCCGACAAAGGTTTTCATTTCTTTTTCCGAACAGAGCGAGATGGTCATGTTTGGGGGGGCCCCGACATAAATAAATCCACAGCGGGATACACGCGATTGCAAAACTTGTCGGGTCGGGGGAAAAAAAAAAAAAAAGCTGTGGAGAAGCAAAATCAACACCGCCGTCGCCATCATAATAAAACATTGTGACATCTTCTTCTGGGTCCTGCTGTGCTGGCGGAAAAACAACCCCCTCCCCCCACGCCCCCCTCCCAAAAAAAAAAAAAAAAAAACCCAACACAATAACAATGACATTGGCGTCCAGCCAAGAAAAAAAATAAATCCTATTCATTCGATTTTGCTTGATAGGTTTTATCCCATTACACAATAAAAAAAAATTGGGAAATGACCTGGTTGGAGCACTTCTGAGGACCGGGGTTCGAATCCCTCCCTTGCCTGTGTGGAGTATGCACGTTCTCCCCGTCCCTGCGTGGCTTTCCTCCTAACGTCCCCAAAAACGTGCACAGTTAATTGCCCCAAGGTGTGATGTGGCCGGCGACCGGTTCAGGCTGTACCCCGCCCCCTGCCCGTTGACAGCCCGGGACACTTCCCGGGACCCTCGTGAGGATAAGCGGCTCGGATGGATAGAACCGGAAAGAAAATGAAGCGTTTTGTAGTTCAGAGCATGTTTTGCTTTGGCCGAGACGGAAATACTTGCTGACAGTTGAGCTCGTGTTTTTAATGTGAGATTAGCCTCTTAATAGACTCGAGAAAAAAAGTGTTTTCATATTTCGTGGCCTCTCTCCTTGCCTGGACTCGCCTTAAAGCGTCGTCCGAAAAGGAAGTTTGACCCTATTTCCATTCTCGTGGCCCAAAACAAGTGAGCGAATGTCACCGCATGGCAATTCAATTTCCCCACCTGCTGCTCTTCCGCCCTGAAAAAAAGCAAATCCGTCAGCGTGGTAGAGAGAGAACTTCCTCTAATAGTCGGCGCGGAAGCTTTGCAGAGGTCAATTATGGCCGCCCATCAATTTCACGCGCACTCTAATGAAGTGCCGCCGCGGGTCGTAAAACAGCCGCCGGCCCCGCGCGTTGCGTCCGTCGTCTTTATGGCCGCCGGCGTCTTCTCATTCTCTGGATTTTTTTTTTTTTAACGAGAGAGGCGGAGCAATGTTAGCTTAATGGGACACAACTCTATTCTTAGTTTTTTAAAAGGTGTGTCGAGGGTGCGATAGGAGGACGCGGTGAAGGGCGGGCGGGCAGACCTCGGCTCGGGTCGGCTTCAAGTTTGGCTTCGGTCTGAGGGGGCTGCCGCGTGACGTGATGTTCTCGCGAATAAGTTGCGGTAAGAAAGATCCGGAGAAGGAAAGGAAAAGGAAGGAAAGCCGAGTGCGTCGGGGACGACCCACCCCGCGGACTCGGCAAACGGCACTGCTAATGGATGACCCAGTCAGACCGCAAAACAAAAGTCACTCGCGACAACTAACACGACGTCTTTTATGAGAAACGGGCTAATTTTGTCAAATCAAGCTGTCACCGGAAAAAGTGTTTGGACTGTGGGGATTTTGTGCGTAGAACTGGATGTTTTTTTTTTTTTTTTTGGGGGGGGGGGGGGATTTGGGACCAGCCGGAAGGTCTGTGACAGCAGGTTAACTTTCGGGTTAGAGGTTCAAGTTGGGTATTATTCAAAGCCTCCGTGACGGGAATGCGAGTGTGGAGCACGCGTGGCATCCCTCCAACAAGAAGACGAGGTAACAAAGAAAAAAAAAAAGTGTGTGTGGGGGGGGGGGGGGCGGTAGAGAGAACAAAGAATGGTGCAGTGTTGCATCATTCATCTTCACCTCCTCCCTCGGCGAGCTCCCACTGTTAGCGACGTGCTCCCCTCCTGCTTCGTTTTATTTGGCGGTGCGCTCCCGTCAGCCTAAATTTAACACTCGCTGGCAAAAGAAAACGAAAACACAAGTTTACCGCCGCGCTCCTCTTTCGTATTCACTCCATCCCAACTCACGCGCCTTGACTTATTTCGCGGATCTTCTGATCGCTGCTTGCTTGCCAGCTAGCGCACTCGCGCGGCATTAAAGACGTGAGAATCTTTGCGAATGTGCTCGTGAGATGGTACGTCTTCGTTGCTAGCTTATTCGGTTCCCCAAAAATGCTGAGGACTTTCACAAATGGAAATAAAACTTATCATGGGGGGGGGGCAAGTGAAAGTGAAGTGCCAGGAAATATCCCCGTCCCGTCCCGTCCCACAATAGAGTTTTGATACGGCCTCTCACGTATTGTCAGGTTTGGCTGACCTCGGATTACAACATCTGACTGAATTTTCGTGGCAAACGTCGCTGATGGTGCAGCGGTACACACGCCTGACTTTGATGCAGGCAGCGTGGGATCGATTCCCGCTCAGTGACGTGTCGATATCTGCCTTGCGACTGACTGGCGACCAGTTCAGGGCGTAGTCCGCCTTTTGCCTGAAGCTAGCCGGGACGGGCTCCGTCTCTCCTGTGACCCTTGTGAGGATAAGCAGCTTGGTTGATGGATGTTTTGGACCCCTTAAAAACCTGGCCAGGCACCCACGGCAAGCCTTCTCCTCGGGCTTCTTTTCTCAGGCTTTGAAACGGTACGCGACGCCGTTGTGGCATTTCTGCTGGTTTAGGGTCTTGCGTTTTTTTCCGGAGTCATCCAGTCCCCCTTCAAATATCTCCGGTTGCTCCAAAATGCAGCTGCAGTTGGCCTTTTAACTGGAACACGCAAGAGGGAGCGGATAACTCCCGCCACTGGCTGGTCCATTTGAAGATTCCGCTATTTGTCTTCAGATCTCGAAACGCTCTCACTGAGCCGTTTCCATCCCGTTGAGCTCAAAATCCGTTTGTATTCTTTGGCTTTTAACACAACCGTTGCGATTTCTGTTACGTTCGCTTCGTATTTACGTACAGCGGCTTGCATAGAAAAACCGAGTAAAGCGGAGTTGAGTTCAGGTTAATTGGATTAAACGCAATGTCACGTGATGCGATCACCGGCGCAACGTTGCCCCCGTCGTGATTATTTCCATCGAGGCATCCAGTCGCACGCCGAGGAAGCGTGTCTGAGAGGCAACATCTCCCGCGGAAGCGCGCTACAGCCTCCGGTGGGCCGGCGCAACGCAAACATCCAGCTGCAAGACAAGAGCTCATTACGAAAATAAACCGCCGCAGTCTCTCGTCTCCCGGCACCGGGACGCGGGACTTTCTTCCGCCCGTCGCGTCGCCGCCTTGTTTACGCGCCGCCGGAGATATAAAAAAAAAAAAAAGTCGGACGGGCCGCCGGCGGCTCCGCGGGGGGCCGCGCTCCCGGCGCAAACCTCATTTAGCGACGCTCCAAACAACGCAACGTCGGGCTTTGATGGGGCGGCGGATGAAGAGCCGCGAACGGAAAAGTTTCTCGTTCGCGGCGGTCGCGAAAACAACAAAGCTTCGGTTACCTACGAGAGACGTCAGGGTCGGGTTGGCTCGGTTTGAAAGTCCGGACTTAGCCCACTTCATCCAACCGCAATTGCGCTGCAATTATTGATCCCCATCAATACTGAATACAAAAGCACGACGTAGCCGCATTCAGCTGTGCCGTGTACGACGCAATATTTACCACCACGTAACTCGTTTTTTAAATTTTAAACGTATGAATGTGTGCAGCTCACTGTTTCGATTTCACGTTTCAGGGTTGACGCGGACGAGACCTCTGCACCGGAGGGACGTCGCGGAGCGGCTTCTCCGGGTCCAGAAGGACGACGTCTAAATTGTGGTTTGAAAGGGGCGGAAATGTCGTCAAACTACGTAGATAAGCCGTTTGGAAACATAAGGAGGAGTTTTGTGTGAGCTATTACTTATTGTCTGCGTGTAACCGCGTCATGCCAGGACAAACGCACCCACAGAGGCTTGAAACGGGGAGACTCCGCACCTGAGAACTGTTGAAGCCTTGATCCAACCTTTGCGGTTTAAGGATTCAGGATTCAGGATTCAGGATTCAGGATTCAGGTGTGGGCCCGGGGTTACCCCCAAAGGTTTAACACCGTTCTATGGGGGCGGCCATTTCGTCTGTTTGTGGCATTTCGCAGAAACGCAATTTCTGAAGTTCTGAACTGGAAAATAAAGCAATTGTTGAACATTAACGAGAGACGACAGCCCCAGTTTACAATGTTCATATCTGAAAATTATTAAGAAAGAGATCCGTGTTGGTAAATGTCGACCAATCCCTACAGAGTTAAAAAAAAAAAAAAAGAGAGATCAGGTCCAAAATTTCCCTCAGTACGTTTCAAGTCTTTTCCCAGCGTTCATACGCTTCGCTGATGTTGTTGATTGGTTCCACATCACACGGCATCCGTGAGGAAAAGCCTGCCGATCATCAATACTTGATGCGGGTTCCCGCTGGGCCTTGGAGACCAAACACACGCACACACAGTCGCCGGGCGCTAACTAATTGAATGCAATCGAGAAACGATTTCTGACGTCATCGTGAGCTTTTCTGGATCGCGCGTGCCGACTAGGTTGTGGAGTTTGCATGCTCTCGTGTGCCTGTGTGGCTTTTCTCCGGGTGGCCACTCCGCTTTCCGCTCAAAAATTGCCCCGTCGGTGCGATTGGCCGGCGACCAGTTCAGGGCGTAGCCCGCCTCCTGCCCGTTGACAGCGTGGAGAGGCTTGCAGCGCCCCCGGGACCCTCGTGAGGATGAGCGGCTCAGATGATGTATGGATCCGCACGCGATCAGGAGCTGATTTGGTTGTGTTTCCATGGCATGCGCAAATGTGCAGCTTTTGATGGATATTAATTTCAGTAGATGTAAATAAGATTTCACAGTTAATCTGAAGATGATATCGACTTGTTACACAAACATGATTGAGACCTTATCAGGACGTCGTTCCGACAATAACAATATGGTTTTTTTTTTCTTTTAATGAGATCTATATGTTTTCTATGTTATTGCAATATTTTTCTGGCTATTAATTAGCTGTGCATGAGCTACTTTCAGTTGTTTTGAAACATTATGTGTAAATTATCGGCTCGTTATCTGAGGTTTTTGTGGATGTTACGCGGGCGCGCAAGGAGGACGACGCGCGGATGATGAATGCAGAACATTACGCGAGCGAGCGAGCGAGAGCCCGAGGACGTCGTTATATTGTCGTCATAAAGTCGTGTGATATTCAATTACAACACGCCTCCGGTGAAAATCGATAAGAGTCACGGAGGCTGGAAGGGAGCACAAATTGGTGGCAGAAGTCCAACGCGCCCCCGCAGGACACGACCGCGTCCGCCTTTGAGTGCTCGGTCGCCGCGGAGACGCCGTCCGCCGGCTCCGGCGCCGAGATCATTAAACGCAAATTATGACCCGATTGGACCCCGGCGACATCATCAAATGGAGCCTGAGCGTCTGGGCTGCGCCCCGCCGGTCGCCCTGGCGACATCCGTCCGTTCGTTATCCGGGCCGCTTATCCTCACAAGGGTCGCGGGAGTGCTGGAGCCTATCCCGGCTATATTTGGGCAAGACACTTCACACTCTGAACTGGTCGGCCACGCAGACACAAACAACTATTCACACCTACGGGCAATTTCGAGTGTCCAACGAATGCATGTTTTTTGGGATGTGGGAGGAAACCAGAATGCCCGCCCGGAGAAAAGCCACGCAGGCACGGGGGAGAACGCGCAAACTCCTCACAGGTGAGGTCGGGATTCGATCCCCGGTCCTCAGAACTGCGAGGCAGACGCTCTAACCGGTCACATAACCCCGCCGCCGACACGGAGGCAATAACGCGATTACAATCAA
Source organism: Syngnathoides biaculeatus (assembly GCF_019802595.1). Taxonomy (NCBI): domain Eukaryota; kingdom Metazoa; phylum Chordata; class Actinopteri; order Syngnathiformes; family Syngnathidae; genus Syngnathoides; species Syngnathoides biaculeatus. Next base: position 7,423,943 of record NC_084662.1, on the reverse strand, counting down.
AGTCAATATTGGACATTTTCTCCGGAGGGGAACGACACAGCAGAAAAAAATGCATTGACGTTCAGAATTATCATTTGTACGCTTGTGGGCAACATTCGACGTTTAGAATCATCCCTTTTTATGTTTACATTCATCAGTTCCAAAGTTATGGTTGATAATTTTACGCTTGTGGTCAACATTTCTGTTTATAGTCGTCACTTGACTGTTTTAGTCATTATGTTCCTGGTCACCAGTTGTGTTTTTATCGTCATGACTTATACGTTAAGCGTTTAAAAACCTTTTCATGGTCAACAGAGACATGTGGATGGTAATTAAAAAAAACAAACGAAACAAAAAAATTTGACCACCCAAACGACCTGCAAAGCATTTAATCAGACGAGCGGATCCATCCATCAGCGGCTGACTTGGCCGGGATCGAGCTGCCCTCGCCGCCGCTAATTGGGATGTGCGCTCGGCTATTAGCGCGTTGGCCCTCCCGTCTGATAAAGGTCAAACCCTCGCTTTCCGGAACCGAGGCCCGTGCGTTTGCGTGCGAGCGTGTCCCCGCATCTCATTAAGGCTTACCTTTGGGCTTTGACGCCAGACGTTAAATGTCTCGCCGTCTCGACGCTTACTTGGAATTGACCTTCCAAACAAAGACACATGCTAACAAACGCTAAACGCATTCCGCACGAGAAAGCAGCCGCACGCTAACACGTACCAAGGCTATAACGCGCAAAGGCTAACGAGCACGCACGTGCCACAGTGTGCTTGTTAAAAGGCGATCAAGCGGTTTGTGGATCCTGGCGTACACCCACCACCACAAAGCATCTGCCACGCCCCCCCCCCCTACAACCACCACTGCACAGCCTGCTAACGTGTTTGGGGCCAAGTGGACTTTGTTCGTCGGCCAGGCGCTCACTCGCTTCAAAACAAAACGAGCGTTTGATTTGGGCTTCTTTCAGAATATTGACCCATTTCTTTTTCTTCTTGACAAGGACATCCGCACACTTGTCCCCCCCCCCCGTCTAAGTCTTGTTTTCAACACAAGGCAAATTAGCTGCTTTTTCCCCCCGATGCATGTTTGCCTTTCTTCTATTCCAAAACAGTACCACATAAGTTCTTGAATGGGCCTAACCCACTTCAATTTTCAAGGTACTCAAAGCCCTTCAACCTCACGAGCGAGTCGGGATTCACTACGTTGCTCAAGGGCCGACAAACGTTGGGCTTGATCTAGCTAGCCAAGACGGTTAGCGGACGGTAAGGTGGTCGGTTAGCAACGGTCGTATGCAGAACCTCTTCAAGTTTTTCTGGTGTTAAGAGAGGTGTGTACGTAGGTAGTGGGCTTCCATCGGTCACAGTTAGCAAGTTTAGCTTGTGACACCAGCGCAAACGGAGTTGCGATAGCGACGATCCCACGGGCCGCGGGAGTCGTCTTTCGGATTCGGCCGCTGCAGGCGGGTTTCTAGCCGGCGATCCCGTCAACATCGTCGATCAATGCCCGTTGTGTGGCGTCGCACCCCCACGATACGCATCATCTCTTCAACTGCACTCGAGAAACCGAAGGCGGTGACGGTGGAACACCTGCGGAGCGCCCCGTGATACGGAATAACGACCGTCGTACTTGGCGACAACAGCAGTTTAGCTGGTTGCGAGCGTTTGATAGCTAAAAGTTAGGGCTACGAGTCACCGCTTGTTAGTTTTAAAAGACCGCGTGGCGTTTCCCACCTTCCTCCGACACACAACCTCTTAAAAGCTTCTTTCGCATTCGCGTTCGGCCCGGCTGATGTCACACGAGCCGCTCGGGATGATTGACAGACGCGGGGGGGAGCCGCCACCCTTTATCGCCGGCGCTAGCGCGAGTCATTAACATCCGCAAATGAGCCGGCTGATAGGCTGCAAATGGCTTGAAAGCCACTTCCCGACATCCTCGGCAAATTGCTCGCATTTGACGGAGGCGGAGGACGCCGGGGCGTTAATCTGCGCCTTTGTCGTGCCGCGTCCCGCTAATGCTGGTCCTTAGCGCTATTGTCAGCGAGCGCCGCGCTCCGTGACGGATGGCAAAGACGTGAGTGACACCGTAGACAGGCTTTTTCCTTTGACCATCCAGAGCACAGAAATATAATAATAATAATAATAATAATAATATAATGATGGGGCACCTTGACATAACAATGCCCAAACTACAGATTTTTTTTTTTTTTTTTTTGTAGTTACAGTACAGCCTCGGTTCTCGACCACAATCAGTTCCAGAAGGCGGTTCGAGAACCGATTTGTTTGAAAATCAAATCGATATTTCACGGCTCTGCGTACAGAAGCTACGTTATACACAATAACAACGCGCATCGTGGATCAGCTGGTCGGGCCGCGTGCGTTACGTTATTTCCGGGTTTTGTCGCAGGCGTTCAAGTACCGATTTTCGTTCGAAAACAGAAGCAAAAAAAAAAAAAAAAATCTCAAAATTTTCATCCGAAAACGGAGACGTTCGAGAACCGAGTATTCACCGTACAAACTATCAGTCCATCTTATTTGATTTTTATTGCTTTGCAAGTGAAAATATGAATTTCAAGCGAGATTCAGATACAGTACGCCGTTGCTCGAGTGAAGTTGGAAAAATGGAAGGGATAAATGGTCAAACAAAATGAAAACAATCAAAAGGAGCGGACAGTAACACCGACTGGAGCTGGAGTCCGAAAACGGCCGTGTCGTTCGGACGGAATTTCGGAATTCTGAAATGACCTTTAATTGCGAGCTCGACTTACACGTTGAACTCACGGTCAAGGTACAATTCGATGAAAAAGACATTCTTTGATTCTCACCTGTCTACTGTATTCTTTTCTCATCATCACATTTCTCGGCTGAATTATAATTTCGATGTCCAATCAGATTTCAGCATTTATGTGCGGGCGTTTAAATAATGTAAATGGCCAAAATCGGTGATGTCAACTATTGTTTTATACGTTTAAATCGCATTTGGAGTCGGAGGGTATAATTCAAGATGTGGACAAAAACGTCTGCTTGATGGCTACTGTGGAGGTGCTCTTGAGCAAGGCAGCCGCCAGACTCACCGGCGCTTTTCGATCTTGAACGAGTTCCGGATGCGGGCCTGCCTTTGACGTGGCTCTCCGTGTGTTGTGCTGCAAAAAAAACACGCAGCAGAGTTTCAACTGAAGTCCCCTTGAGACGTTATAATAATGAGTCAAAAAATGAAATGAACGGGATTCAAATCCAACAAGATTTGGGGTTAAGATCTCTGGCATTTTTTTTTTTTAAATAGTGACAACAAAATGTTGACCGTTCCAAGCGTCGACCTTGCGCGACGACATCCTCGTCCGCGCAGCAACGCCAACAAGAGCGGCAAAGAACGAGGACGACGTGGTCTCGGCGGTCACGTATGAAGCCGAGCCTCATAAATGTCGCAGCGTTTATGACCCTCGGGTGCGCATATTGACTTGCCAAAACAAGTCGTGCCCTTCACCTGCCAATAAACTGCACACTCGCGCGCGCGCGCGAGCTAGCCGCGTCTAATTTAGCAGCTGCTTGCTAATGGAAGCTCATCTTTCAATATAAATGTTAATAATCTGTGATTAGTCTCAGGCTCGGCAGCACATGAGGGCTTTTATCGCACGCCGAAGGCAGCATCGCCAGCATCATTTGATTCTTCTTCCAGCGCGAGAACGCGTCAAAATTTTCATCTTTTTTTCCTCTTCTCGGCCGCTTTTGTTGATCGACAGACTGGAAGGCGTAAATTGTGAATCGTGCGGCCAGCGAGAGATTCCGGAAGGAACGACGGACATCGGTCGCAACCAAAATGGCAGACTTGACTCGGGGTCTACTCCCGACTGAGAAGTCGGCCAAATTTGCCGTTGCCAGGTGATGTTGACTGCCGGGGCTGAAAACTCTGCACGATTTTGCACTGTCCACGTCTCAAAATCTCGAGAAAAAAATATTCAGCCTGCTAAAGGACACCTGGAAAATGGCCAGAATGACTTGCAAACTGCAGCCCCAAACCAAAATGTTCCATTCCTGACTTCATTTCATGACAGATATCAAAACAAATTTCGTGTTTGCCACGTGAAAGGCTTTGGCGGCTGAATTTTCTAAATCAACTCACGCTTGAGCTGCAAAATGTTGGAATGGATCCCAGCGGGTTGCCAGTGGGCTTTTCCACACAGAGACAACGAGGCGCTCTAAAGCGCCAGCCAGAAGTCGAAGTCTGTATGCTAGCTGTCAAGTCTGAGAGGGTGGGGGTGGGGGGGTGGGGGGGTTGTGGGGGGGTTTCTACCGTTCTCCATGCTTTTCGCCTCCTTGCGCTTCTTCGACTTCTCACTGTGAACCCACACTCATGGCCTACAACGAGGCGCTCTTAAGCGTCCACACTGCATGTTGTCAGGTTTTTGTTTCACACCAGTAAAATATGATTTTTTTTTTTTTTTTTGGGGGGGGGAGTATGCAAATTCCCTGAAAATGACAATTTGTTGCCTGCAAGAATTGACGAAGAACAAAATTAATTTACGTTGAAAGCTAAATCCACAAAGTCGTGTTTTCGGCGTAATTCAACGCTTGATGGCGCCACTCAAGACTTTTGTGTTGGTGTGCCCGCTCCCCACTTGACAGCCCCCCCCCCCCCCCATGCATAAATTGACGCCTCTGCTGGTTATTATTTACCACGTCTCGAGAGGCAAGCGGGGCCGTGACGCTTCCGCGCGCGACGTTTCGATTTGACGCGCATGTAAAGCAGCTCGACTAAAACTGCATTTGCAGGCCGCGGCGTACGCGGGCTCGCCGGGTCAAGAGTCGATCCGAATCCATGAATGCGAAATGTTATGCATCAGACCAGTGCGAGGGGGACTGATTTCTTTCCGTCCGCATTTCGTAAAATTAGGTCAAGGAGTTGATTTAGCGACAAAAAAACAAAGCCTTTGCATCGATTGCTTGTCTGGGGTACCACGTTCCTCAAATCTCTCGAGGAAAGAGGAATGTTGGAGAGTAGGGACGCTCCAGCTAGCTAGCTAGCTAGCTAGCTCAGGATGAAGAAACTACTATTCAGCGATGGTCCTGCGTTTAGAAACAAGCGAGCTTGAAGGCTTGACAATTTTTTTCATTTGGCAGTCTTTTAATTAAACGTCGGCCGTTATTTGATGCACACGCGCGCTGGGCAGATTTCCCGGTCACTGTTCACTGACTGAGACCGTTTGCTAAATCCTAATTGAATTCATTAGTTTCTTTGCTCGGGTCCGAGGAGACCGCGTCGCTATTAATCACCTTGCACGCTCGAGCGTGTAGCCCGCCACCTGAAAAATTGTACTTTTAATATCAGAAACTGATTTATTTCAATATTTGTCGGGAATGTACCGCGTAAATCACTGACTGCAAAACAGTATTTCTCACGGGATGCGACCAAAATAACCGGCGAAGATTTTTTTTCGAAGCTTTCGGGACCGTCGAGGGGCTCTCCGGGCGCACTCCTCCGCACCGTGACGGAAAACCAAACAGATGTTTTTCTTAGCTGAACGTTTAAAAATTCAACACGTACTCCTTTATTCTGCACGCGGCGTGCCGGGGTGTAATTAGCACTCGAACAAAGTCACTTAGCATCCGAGGACGACGGTGTTCAAACATTTTTTCGGGGGCAACCCAGGCGAGAACGCTTCAGTGTGTGGACAAAACGTGGATGAGGTTGACAACACACGACACGTGATGCAAAATGGTCAAGCTTGCGGCGCGCCACCCGCGCGACGGCGCCCGCCGCCAGCCACCACCGCCGCCATGGTGAAACAAACCACTACCGAGTTTTGCGGGTTGTGTTTTTTTGCATTGACGGTGTCCAAGCAAATAACAAAGCCACAAACCAACTATTGGCACTGGAATTTTATTTGATTTCTTTTTCAAATCCATCTACTGCGGACCAACCACCAAACACCGGAGAAGGTGAGCGGCGTGCAGCTAACGACTAACCATTGGTTAGCTAACTAATAACTTGACGTGGCGTCATGGGGGGGTGGTTTGACAGTACCATGACGTTTACATTTTTGTGTCTATATCCAGATACCAAATCATATCATTTGTATCGCTGATATCAATACAGATACTTTTGAGAATTGGTGACAAATGCTAATTAGCGATTTTATACATGGCTTGATTCTGCGATTATAAACGGATGTATAAACATATCTTCAAGATAGATCTTTTGTCACAGGTAAAAGAATGTTTATTAATGGTTGGGATCTTTTTTGTTTGTTTGTTTCTCTCCGTATCAAGCATAAAAGCCTCTCTTTGATTTCTATTGCAAAAACGGACGCAAAGACCAGTATCGCAGTGTCAGTTTTTTTGTTATTGATCTGCCTCAAACTGATTTTCATAATCGTGGTCAAACAGAAGTCAAACGAAGGCATGAGTTGCTGTTATCGAAACAGAAATTTCCAAAATATTTTCCGATATGAATTCAAAGCATTGTTGCTGGGGATAGCAAGCCAGTTCCTTTAAAGAAAGTGATGGCAAATTACAAATACATTTTTAATTGTCAGCGTCGATATCCGTATCAGCGATACCACCCTCGAGTTTACTTGGTATCATAAAGGTTATGAAACTTGTGATTTTCTTTTGGGCGTCCTTCTGAAGGGTAATACATGTTTTGTTTTGTTTCAAGCTGAATTTGTCACACTTCAACCTCGCTTTGATGCATTCGTGCTTTCTTCCCACATTTTCTCCCATTTTTTTTTTCTTTCTGCTGACTGCCGGACAAGCTTTTGTCGTCCGTCGCGGCTCTGCTGTCTCTAATCTTTTTTTTTTTTTTTTTTTTTTTTTTTTGTTCTTGTATTTTGTCTTATCGCAGCTAATTAGCAGCAGCCGCAGAATCGGCCGCGGAGAACAGAAAGACTGCCGTCTTTGAGGGCAACTCTGTTTCGTTTTCGGCGGCCTGGAAATCTGACATGAGTGCGAGTCTCTTGAAACTGTTTGAAACCAACGGTGAACACGTCACGAGAGTCGACAAAAAACTAAACAAAACGAGAACGCCGGAGAACCATTATTTACAGCGGAGATGGGAGACTGAGGGCAACTGCAGCGAAAAGGATAATTGTTGATTATATACCATAACAACTTCATATCATCTGTAAGGATCATTTCCAAAACGAAGCTGTTTTCAACAATCTGGGAGAAAAAAAAAAAAAAAAAAAGAGCGATTCAGAAATGTTGCCATCAGTCAACAGAATTATTTTCCAGCTCGTTGGGCGGCTGAGCGGTAGTCGGCGCTCGGGATTCTGATACATCGGGAATCCGATGATCATTGAACATTTTTATTCGGTTTTTTTTTTTTTTTTTTTTGGGGGCGGAAGCGGGAGATGAGTGAGAAATCCTGATGACTTGAACGCTCCATCCGGCTTCCCAGTCGGCCTGCGGCTCCATAATAGATGAATTTGCCGCCCCGATCCTGATTTGTCATGCCCTTTTTGTTCCTGTGGTGTTGTCAATTTTGCAGCACTTTTTGACACTTTTCGTTCCAGCGGGTGTCCGAGTCAAATCGATGGTTGGTGGTGTCAAGCCCGAACAAGGATGCCAAGCCAGGAAGAGCTATTGAAACATCCGTCGATAAACGGCGGCTTGAACAGAACTCACGATTATTATTCTTCGGTGGAATTGTTTGCCTTTTTGATTGGTCCAAACGTATCTGAAAATTCCCAAAACTTTCCATAGTGAACAGCAGAGCCTTACTTTTTTGTGATTAAACTGTTCCAGAAAATTCAACAAAAAAATAATGAATCTGTTCCAGAGATAAGTACTGTAATTCCCGGCCCACAGACCGCACCTGGTTACAAGCCTTACCGAGTACATTTGTAAAGGAAATACCATTTGGTACATACATACGCCGCAGCTGTGTAAAAGCCGCAAGTTCCCACCTTGAAACGTGATATTTACAAAGAAAGACGTTACACAGAAAGAGTTCATCGCTAGCGCCATGCTAACGCTAACAGGTCCAGTTAAAATAAAACATTGCGGTAAATATCACTTAGACATGCCAGTAACACAGCACCAACACGCTAGCACAGCGCTAACAGGGCCGGTAAAAGTCACTACCTCGTCACATATATTCCACCGATCTCATTCTTACCTTTACCGCTCGAGTGCCCCCTGGCTGCCGTTAGAAGAAAAAAAAAAATGCACAAATTAGCCGCTTAGCCGCATAGACCGCAAAGTTGAAAGCGTGTGAAAAAAGTCACGGCTTGTGGGCCGGAAATTACGTAGACACTTGAGAGAGAGCTTCACATTCAAAAATAGTTTGGAAGAAATATAAATGATTGATGATGAAGTAGATAACTGATATTCAAAATCACTTTGACTTTAAATAGCGACTTGATGGCGTATAGAGCAAGAGCGATAGGGGGAGCCATTTTCCAAGTTCTTTCTTGGATTCAATCGCGTTCTTTTGTTCCACATGGCTGGCACTCGGAACTTTCTTTCATATTGCGTAAAAAGGCTTCAACGGACGGCGTAACGGCAGGCCCGGCAATAATAACAAGCCTCCCGGTCCGCTCAGCAACACTCAGACAAGTTGGGGCTGGAAAACGATTTTAACCCGCGGGGAAATGATTCCAAATGAGCTCCGGTCGGAAGGAGGTACACACCAGAAACGGGAAGCGCTAAACTGCCGAACTTTTTTGCCGATGCCGTGGCGTCAAAATCGAACCATCGCTTTGAGGATTTACAGTCAAAGGAAGCCGCTTTCAGCTGTAATGCGCGTTGTGATTGAACAAGCGTCTCTAACGAGGCCTACTTGAGCAGCACATGCCAAAATCAATCGTTTTGTCATCAATCTTTTCCAAAAGGCAAGGAAAACACCATTTTTTTAAGCGCTTATACAAGCCAGAGACAATCAGCACAAAAGACAAAAATTATGACACAAGCGTCAAAAGCACAGTTGATCGCGTGAATAAAGTGGGCACAACGTTAGCGACGCACGCATCTTGTGGCATTTTGATGCCACGGAACAATGTTGAAGGGAGTTGAGGAGCTTCCCTTAGACCAAAGTCATGGCTTTTTTGCCATCTTGGTGCCACAGAACTATGTTGTGGCGACGTGAGGAGATTCATTCCGACCGTTGTCGTGCCTTGCTGCCATCTGGTGGCATCCATAGGCAAAATTGTAAACCATTTTAGAGGGTTTGTATAGCAGGACTCGGTCCCGAACATGACGTTACACCACATCGATAATCGGAAAACGCCCTTCGACCGGCTGACGACCGATCCAGGGTGGCCGGGACGGGCGCCAGCTCACCTGAGACCCATCCATCCATCCATTTTCTTTGCCGCTTATCCTCACGAGAGTCGCGGGCAGTGCTGGAGCCTATCCCAGCTGTCAACGGGCAGGAGCCGGGGTACACCCTGAACTGGTCGCCGGCCATTCACAGGGCACACGGGGACTGACGACAGCATGTTGCATGTTTTCGGGATGTGGGAGGAAACCGGAGTGCCCACCTGGAGAAAACCCACGCAGGCGTGGGGAGAACATGCACACAGGCGGTTCCGGGATTGAACCTGGGACCTCAGAACTGCGAGGCCAACGCTTTACCGGCTGAGCCACTGTGCCGCCCCGTATATCGACTTGACCGTTTATATTTTTAATGTGAGTGTGTGTGTAACGCACAACATATACACACAAACGAAGTAAAGCGTAATTAGCCGATTGATGGAGAAACTTCAGGCTGGTGCCGTTGTCGCCAATCAATCGATCGATCAATCACTGTCCATCATCTAATTGCACCACAAAGAATTGCCATGATGTAAAATTGACTTTCGTCAAGTGAAGCCCCCCCCCCACCCCCCAAGCATTTAGCGCAGTAAATACGTTCCTACACTCGTGCGTGAAAAGCCGCCATAAAGAGAAGCTAAATACAGAAGAACGCGTTAAACACCGCGAGTATTATTTAGCGGCTGTCGTCAGTTCTCCAAACGAGAGGCAAAATTGTTCAACTTTCCTGCAAAAAGAGAATTGAACCTTGCACGTCCGGACTGCAAAATGTTCAAACAATAAGTTGCTAGCTTCACGCTAACCTCAAACGCAAGGCACCACAGACGAGCCGATGGCAGACGACCAGGAAGGAGAATTCAATTGGAAGAGCCCCCCCCCCCCTCACCCCCCCCGGCAAATGGAGCCTTAACCTGCCAGCCTGCCGTCAATCATCCGTCCGAAAGAAACCTGATCGTGCGTCAGACTCGACTTCCCCAATTGCGCAAGGACCACTTGGGACCACATCCTTCATGTTTGTTCTCCTTTCTTCATCTTTCGCTGTCATCCTCCTCAAAGCCGTAGATGACGCCCCACCCCCTCCCCTCCCCTCCCGTACCCCCGTCCCCCTCCCGCCATCGCCGTGGGCGACGCATCCGGCCTGGGGGGGACTCCGACTTTTCCCCCGCACTGAAGATCAAGACGCGTCTTTCTTCTGAGGAGTTCCACGTTCGCTCCTCGGAAAAGGGGGACGACGCGTTTCGCGGGGGCGCCGACCAGGGGGTGGGGGGGCGTTGATAAATATGCGACGCGATAACCCGGCCGTGGCTGTCCACTGAGATGAAGACACGATTTTTTTCATTTTTTTGGTTGTTTTTAAAGATTTCAGCTCCGTCTTTTGATGGCGAGCGGCCATGAAAAATGCGTTGTGATCAAAAGTTCTTGTTTCGTAACATTCCGACGACTTGAAATATTTCAGATATTACAGCTTCGTTCTACCTATTTATTGATCTGATATTATAAGTTTTTTTCAAACACACACCCTAAACATGACATTCAGATTTATTGCGATGTTACTTTTGTAATTTCCTCCTTACGAATTGTTTTTCTTTTCACTCTCCAATGAGCTAAAACGTGAAATGTGTTTTTTTTCCCTATATTACAGTAGCCTCACATTTTTATGATTACTTTTTATTTTTCTGCAACTTTATCTGTTATTCTCATAACTCTAAATTACTTTTCTTTTCCTAATTTTACTCCCCCCACCCAGCCTGGCGCTAATATTCCTTTGAAAGTATTTTTTTTTTCATATCCATACCGCCATCACTACTTTATTACTGAATTGATAATTAGATGGATTTTTTTTTAACGCTGTTCATACTTAATTTCTTTCTGTTTTCCACCCAAAAAGACCAACTGGCATGACTAAATTTGCTAAAGGTTGCAAACATTTTCTGCAGATGTTTTAAGAGCTGTTATTGCCCTCAATTTTTTTTTCTCGATCATTTTGAATAATAAAGGCTGCTTTTTCGTCTTCTTTATCTTGTAAAACAATATCTTAAATAATCAAGCACAAAGCTTCTTTTTTTTTTGTTTTGCTCCCACAAATCAAAAGTACTGAAAGTCACTGTGACTTTTTCATTTTGTCCATGAATAATTCAAAGAGCCGGGCCACTAATAATACAAAAAAAAAAAAAAATAAAAGATGTAAAAGATAAAAAAAAAAAGTCAAATAAATCCGGTCCAAGCAGCGGAAGATTCGGAAAGTGCTTTTTCAATATTTGATGCTCACCCCAGCGGACCTCCATTTGACAGGAAAAACATATGCATTGAAGATAAAATATACATCAGGTGCGCGGGAAATATTAGCGTCTCCGGCACGAGCTTGTGGGGCGCCGTTGTCGACCAAGTCTGATAAGATTATTAATATTTCACCCATCATGTTTGATGGGTGTTCAAGTGCTGCTGTTTTGGTCAGCGACGGCGTTCGCAGGGGTTCGGGAGTGTCCCGAGTGTCAGCGAGCGACATTTATACGAGGAAATGAACAGTTCAAATATTGGAACGCAAATGGGACGGGGGGGTGCACATGATCGTCAGCGATATCGCCATTCACGCTTGGCCTTTGCCGAATATCGCAGATTCGATGATTTATTAGTACAGTTGTCACAAAAGTCTCGACGGACGCAGTCCAAATGTGTGTATTGGACCGGAGGAGCAGCATCATCACCATTGAATTGGAGTAAAAAATGCGCCTAAAACATTTCCTTTTTTTACGTCCCATTTAATTGTGCCATTCCATATTTTTATACAGTATAATATTGGAGAGTGCTATTTGTCCCCCTCACTTAAATATGTACATTCCATTCATCCATTGTTTTTCACTTCTAATTTAAATTCCACGTGCGTACATGTGCAACGAGGCTTATTGACCTCCTTTCCGTTTATGCGGCTCGGGGGACTCCGCCCAGCAACAAGGCGGGGCCGGACGGAAAAAGTCGCCAATCGGTAATTTGCGTTGGATTTCGGCAAAAGTCCAAAATTTGCCCCGCAAAACGTCTTTGAAGGAAAACGATGGCTCTTTTTCCGGATAATTTTAAAGGAACTTTTCCAAATTCAGGAGGCAAATCTCATATTCACCGGCAAATGAACGTATGGTTTCCATGGCAACCTTGCAGTTTTGCACTTTTTGGACGGGCAACTCTCGCGTTTGGAAGCGAGTGGCCAAGACTCGCTTCAAGTCGTTTCCGGAGTTGCCGCTCAGATAACGGCGCTCGCTTTGGCACCGAGCGACACGCCAGATATGGCCGCCGCCCACCTCCATATCTTATCGGACTCGTGCCGCGATATCTTCCCGCCTCGAGAGTGTCTGCCGGCGGAGATTTAAAAATATATTTTTTCAAAATACGGATCGCGGCGATCGCGTTCAGGAAGTCACACTGACGGACCGCGAGGGTCCGCTGACATCCCGGCGGAGGAAAACACAATATTATCATTTTCACACTCACGCAGTCGGACGCGCTCGCAAGTTTCAATTTCAAAACTCACGCTAGAAATCCTCCAAATATAATTTCTTCCTTTGCCGTGATATAACCCAAAAAAAAAAAAATCGAAAATACATTTGCTCGAGTCTGAGCTGTCCACACTGAGTTTGTATGTTTCTGGAAGTAGAAAGTACATTTCGCTTCGTGATGACATAAAGAACCGTGTTTGGCCTTGGTGGGGATCTTAGATTAAAAAAAAAAAAAAAAAAAACAGCTGTGTGCGTGTATTTTACTTCTTTACCGTTTCATTTCCGGCCTTCAGCGGACCGAGACGAGAGCTGCAGGACGTCGGGAAGCGACCGGCCGCCTCCACCCGTGGACATTTTTGGGGGTTTTTCCTGGAATGGAAAAACAAAAAAAAGGGAAAATATCAAGACTTTGGTGGCTTGGCTGCCGGGATGAAAAGAATTTCTGCAAACGGGAACAGCGGCAGTATAAACTCACCTTGGGCGATAAACCATGAGCTGCTTGGTCCGGAAATTATTTGTGCTTAACGTCCGTCTGGTTTGTGTTGGTCACAAGCGAGCAACTGTTGAGTTAGTCGCAAAAGATTTAGAGTGCAAAAACAACAACGTGACAATGACAACGAGCCAGATACTTGTGTAAAAGTATACAGTCCTTCAGATATTTTGAGTTTATTTTTACCTTGACTATCCAATTGTTGACCATGAATTCCGTTTTTGACAGCGACTGGAACGGGGAGTACAAAAATAACCTTGGCTCGTCAGCCGCATGCTGCTTCATCAGTTTCCATGAACACAGTACCGTAATTTCCAGCCTACAACCCGCCATTTTTTCACACGCTTTCAACCCTGCGGTTTATGCGGCGCCAGCGTTAGCGCGTCGCCAGCGTTAGCGCGGCGCCAGCGCTAGCGCACCTGGTTATAAGCCTCGGTCCACAGAAAGAGCTTCAACGCTTTCTGTGGACCGAGGCTTATAACCAGGTGCGCTCTGTCGGACGGGAATTACGGCAGTTGCCCATTGTCGAGTTTGTTGGAACAGGAACGACGACGGCAACCTCGGGGCGGCGCGTCACGCGCGAAAGAGTGGCGATGTTCTCTCGTCAGAATGAAGAATGTTTGCCGACAGCGAGCAGAATTGAGGACTTTTAACCGTCTTACGAGGGATTTGGAGTCAGGCCTCGCCAATCCGGGGACAAATGCAAGAACGGAGAATTTTCGCTTTACGAGCTTCCTGGAACGCCGTCTGATGTTATTCCCCCACCCCCCCAAAAAAAAAAATCGATCCGAGGAAGCAGGTGGAGAACTTCTGTCGTCGCGAACAAATGCCGTCCCGGCGTCGCTGCAAATTTCTCGCCGTCTTTATTAACGGCGTCCTCTGACCTTTTCCCGCGCGGTTTTCATCAGCCGACTCCGACGTCATCTCATTTTCCACGCGCAGCAGAACAATAAGCTGCACGCTGGGAAATATTGACCGTGGCAAATGGAAATGCTAATGGAGGAGTCCCCGAAGCCCAGAGGTGTTCCGGAATAGCGATGAGGCTGAAAAAGAGGATGAAGAACATTAGGATTTCCAAAACTGATAAGCCAAGAACCAACAAAAGTCACAGAAAAAAAGGAGCCGGCAACACCTGACATATAATATCAAATTGTTGACTGTGAACATACATCAATTCTTGACCATAAAATGACATAAAGATGACCACAAAAACAACAAATTAACTGTAAACATTAACCCAAATTGTTTTAGCGTCAACAGACCACTGATGAAACATATATCTTTTATTATCAACCGTCAAAATAAAATTGATGACCATAATCCTACAGTTTTTTGATACATCAATTCAAATGGGTTAGTTAGATTATTCATTGTCATCAATCTGTATGTTAATACGGAAGTGTATTGCTACCACACAAAAAAATAGATAAGGGTCGCTATCACGTTATAACATGATATGCTTTTACATTGTAACATGATAGCAATACAGACAAACATAAGATTGTCAGCCAAGAAGCATATAATAGCTGACATTGAACATACACCTCCCCCAGTACATCATTTTAAACCAAGGCACACAAATAACAACCGTAGGCATAAAAATGACCATAATTATCCAACCGGTGACAGTAAACATTGGAAATAACCAAACCACTGATGCCAATTTTTGACCATAAATTGGAACAGAAACGTGCAAAAACAACCTTGCTTGCTTTTTGACATGATTATCTTCCCCACAAAGATTGAAGCAGCCCGTTCTGCTCGGTAAACATCCGTTCACAAGCGTGCCCGTGATATAAAAAATAATAAAAAAAAAAAAAAAAAGGCTTGGAGAAGCGCTTCTGCGACTTCGCGCGAACGCCTCGCGGCCTCCTCGTCACGCTAATTAGCGGCAATTTCTCGGCCGCGGTTGCCACGAAAAGGGTCTTCGTTAACAACGGTACAGTACAACGTATTAAAAAAAAAAATGCCTACCATTATGCGCAATTATCGCTAAACTGTAAAGTTTACCGAGGTCGAGACGACCCACCCGGCGCCGCTAACGAGGTTTTGGACACTAATTGAAAATAAACAGCCCGTTACGTCACCATTAAAAATATCGCTGCGTGTGAGCGCATATCAGAATAAATAAGTGGCAGTACAAAAAAAAAAAAAAGAACAAAAATCTAAAGAATGCGATCAAATACGAATAAAAAAAACACATTTGTTGTGATCACAAACATTAAATTGATGAGCGTCGACATTTACACTGAATGACCCATAAACATGCAATCGTTGATTTTTAACATCCAATTATTGCTCATTAATGACCATAAACATACAATAGTTGACCATATACAACTTAAGACAATAAAAATACAAGCGTCACAGTGTGCCAATGGCGAAAATGTACCGCTAATGCTCATAAGCAACAGGCTTTGCCCATTTGATTTGCGGGCATGGAAAAATGCAAAAATGTTCTCTGTGGACTTTGCTACGCTAAAAATGTCCTCACTTCACAAGCTAATGCTAAAAAATGCCATCTGTGGACTTAAGATGCTAATGCTTAAAAAAAAAAAAAAAAAGATTTCTACATTTTAGAACCATATTTATCATTTATTTAGAGCAGTGGAAGGTAGAAGTATAACAAGACTGGATTGTCAGCACACGGAATAGTCTTACTAGTGAGGCCAAAGAGCGTAGTATACATGGGTATGTAGCTAGATAGCAAGTTACGGAATAAAGGCTCAAACATCTTGCCTACTATCGACACCCCCCCCTCAACAAGGATCAATCGAGCCGAGCTTGTGACTCGGTTTTGAAGTGCACCCGGCCACACCGTCGGCCAAGTCGGTGACACGCGCAAGACTGTCTGGCCGCATAAAAGAACTCCTCGTCTCACAAAGGTCAGCCGTGCCCCCCGGAGCGCGTCAGCTGGTGCGCCGTCAGGCCTGTCGCCAAGTGTCGGGACGGCATTTGAAAGAAGAAGAAGAAGAAGAAAAAAAAAGGGTGTGGGGGGGTAGGGGGGCGGATGACGCCTCGCTCGCCATCCTCAGCCCGCTGGAAATGTCACCGGGCGACACACCGGATTTGCCTTCGCGGGCCACATAATATCATGTGGAGGGCTGGGTCTGGGCCCCGGGGCCTTGAGTTTGACACCCGTGCCTTAAACACACAAGCGTTGGCCAAAAACGTCCGACGGTTGAACATGTACACGCACGCGCTCGACCATAAACGTGCGACTTCTTGCCACAACCATTCAGTTGTTGACAACACAGAACTCGCAGTTTTTCGCCGTAACCGGAATATAAAATTGTTGACCGTAAAAATTTGCAGAATTAGAAAAAGAGCTGGGTCTAAAAGGCTTTACACGTTTAGGAAATGCCAGCTAATTTGAAGACTTTCTTTGTCCCTTATTTTAAAGTCAGCCTGTCATATGAGTCTGGGGTCTTATTCCTATTATGAGCGCAGTCATTAACTGCAATGATTAAGCGCGATTATTTGACACGACGTTAAATTGACTTGTTTGTGACGTAATTTTAAAGCGAGTTTTTTTTTTTTTCTCCCCCGCCGAGTATTGTCCTGACTCCTTTTATGCGAGACTTTTTGTCACTGTGGCAGTTTTTGTCATTTCTGTGCAAAAAAAAAAAAAAAAGATTGTTTTGTTTTTCTTGGAGAGGCTCCCAGCTTGCATACATTAGCGTTAATATAAAGCGCGGCGTCTTGTTCACAGCAGCTGCGAAGAAAAGAAAAAAAAAAGCATAAAAAGTATGTTTTATTCTTTTTTTTTTTTTTTTTTTTTTTTTTTGCTCACTTGTCAAGCCATTAGCGGCCACCTTCCAGTCAGGCTGACGACGCGCTTGCAAAATGATTGATTTTGCACGCACGTCTGACATTTGCATGCTGAGTTTCAGGTTGTTGGTTCTATTTTTAATTTTTTTAACCCCGGCCCTCCCTGTGTGGAGTTTGCATGTTCTCCCCGTGCCCGCGTGGCTTTTCTCCGGGCACTCCGGTTTCCCCAAAAAACATGCAACATTAATTGAACACTTTAAATTGCCCCTTGGTGTGATTGTGAGTGCAGCTGTTTGTGCCCCGCGATTGGCTAGCGACCAGCTCACGGTGTACCCCGCTTCCTGCCTGTCGACAGCTGGGATGGGCTCCTGCGCTCCCCACGACCCTTGTAAGGATAAGCGACTCAGAAAATGGATGGATAAATAGAGTACAGTACAGCAAGTGTTGCCTTGAGATAGGAGCGACTCAACTTGCAGCCTTTTAGCTCGATGCTAACAAACGACGCCGCTGACACGCTAAGAAATAGCAGGAGCAGACGCAATGATTTTCTCGTGATTTTTTGTTTTTTTCCATTCTATTTCATTTTCCTGTTACAAAGTTTTATAATGTGTACATAATTAGAGAGTTCTATTTCCCTTGTTCGAAATTGTATTTTTTTTTGGGGGGGGGGTTTGTTTTTTATCTCAAGGCCCAACTGTATTTCGGAAGTGTGAAGCACGTACGCATTTGAACTGCAATTTCGCAAGCGTATCTTTCAGTATTGTCATCATCAAATGTGACGTCATCTCACTTTGTCGATATTTCTACAGCGTTTACACACCATCACGACGTTATTGCCAGCACTTCTTCCCGTCTGGCTACGATTAGTCGCTAGCACGGCCGATCCAACGAGGTGCCGCGTTCTCGCTTTTGGTCCTCTCGAGGAAAAAAAAAAAAAAAAGTGTAACATTTGTGAAATTTGCACATAATAACAACATCATCGCACCAAAAATGATAATAAGCACACCGCTCGTTGGGAAGTCCTCATGTTCGGTTCTGCCGCTCAATTGGGATTCCGGCCCGGCTGTTTTGGCCGCGGCAGACATCATCTGGTCGAAGGGGCCGTCGTGGTTACCGATGAGGCTTTACCGGCGTGACGCAAGCGTCCTCATGCATCTTTCATGACGGGCCTCCTCCACGTCCTACGTGGGCTGGCATGAATGCGCCACCGCCGCAAAGAAGTCGCTCGGTGACGATGCGCTTCCATCAAAAGGTTCAAGGACGCTTGGTAGTCTTTTGCGGGTCGGTTGTCATTGGGGTGACACCCCCAAAGGTCGGGCGGAAAACCCCGCGGCCCCAAATTCTTTTTCCCCAAACAAGATACTGTCGGTTTTGTCGCCGTGTCTTCCGCTATTTTGACGCATCGACCAATTAAAAATATTGAAGAGGGCTCGTGAACGCTCAACCGTCTGAGCAGAAATCCGCCTCTTCCCTCCTCACTCGTGATACATGTTTTGTAAATCGAGCGAGATGCTGGGTTTTTTTTTTTTTTTTTCCCCCACCGAAAGTTGAAGATGCGAGGATTCTGCCCGACAGCGTCGATGTGGTTTAAGGAAATCCGACACCGACAGCCGCCGCCGCCGTCGGCGCGGCTCAAGAGCTCAAGCGGGCTGAACGTGATTGGAGGTCGCTGAATGTCTTCAGGTAGTTGAGTGACTTGGTTCAGGTACCGAAGGGCAGGCCCAGGAGTAATCCCGACGGGCTTCCTTCCCTCGAGCAAGGCGCCGAACCACCAACTCACGGGGCGCTATTGTACCTCCAAAGATTGGCCCGGCGGCTCTCTCGTACGCTGCCGACTTGGTGAGCCTTCTCCTCTGCGCGTTTACTGGTCTGGGTTGCGGATGTTTTCCACGTCTCCCAGCACGAGGTCCCGGTAGCGTCTTTCCAGGAGCTCCATGAAGTCCATGTAGTCGCAGAACCTGAAGCCCCGGATGGGTTCCTCCTACGACGACAAAATAAACTTGACTATCTCGTCCCGGTTGGAATATAATGTGGCAAAAAGGGGTGTGTAGACTTTATATGGCCACTGTAACATACATTTTTCCCAATGCAGTCAAAGTGAAAGCATAATAAGAAGTTTGAGCTGTTGTACTTTAGAAAAAAAACTCATTATTAAACATAATTAAAACATTTTTTGGCACAACGAATCTCTTTAATGGCCATTGTGCTACTCCTCCCGGTGTGGGAAGCAGTATAAGATAGACGGACATATGCTGTTCATCAACTGCTCTCTCAGCTCATCTGTACGGCACTAATATTCATTCTATGCAGAAGGTAAAGAACGCAAGGCTAGCAGTACTGCTCTATTGTCAGTCTACATGAGTTGCTGCACTGGTTCTATTCACAGATGCAACTTAATCTATCACACTGAAAGGCTAAACGAACCGTTTTTTTTTTTTCAAGTACAAGAGGTGAGAATGACGCCTCCTTTTGTGTTTAGTTTGAGTCAATCCCACGGCACCATTGCACCTCCCTCAGCATGGCACGTAACCCCCCCCCCCGAGAGCTGCGCATAATGTGTACGTCCCGCAGCGCCGCGCGCGCTTCCCACGGCGACGTGCGAGTCGTCCCCGCCGCATCGCATGCATTTGCCACATCGGAGCTCCCACGGTAGCGCACGTACAGCTCGCGAGCGTCCCACAGTTGTGTGCACGCTTGCCAAAGCGGATCACGTACACCCCACAGACGTGCGTGTACGTCCCGCAGCCGCTAGCGACCAGCGGAGCGCTCCCGACAGACTTAGAACAACTCCGAGACGTCGTCTCCCTTTTAAATTTTTAATTTGGATGAAATATAGATATTCCTCCTCGTGAGACGGGCTCGCGCGGGCGGGTGGGGGTGTGGAAAAAAGCCGCCCTTCACATTGTTCCCACAGACATAAACGCCGAGGCTGGCAGGGACAAAATCGAAATATCTAAAACTTAATGGTTCGATTCAGGATAAGGACTGCGTGAAACTGTAACACACACACACGCAGTTATTCTCTCTCTGGCAGCCATATCTGATGCTGGCGCTCATTAGGCGAGGGTCCTGCGATAAAGCCTCGCTAACTGCTCTTTTATTCACAGGAAGTGGGCGGCGGATGACGGGAACATTAACATAAGACGGAGACGGCGCCAAAAAACCCAAAGCGCTTAATGAGATGCGTTCACCAGGACGGGAGCCACAAGTCAAAATCAGAAGCGAGTCTCAAGTCTTAGCCGTCAAGTTTCAAGCAAGTCCCGCGTCACTGTGGCAAAAATCCGGCGAGTCGAGCGAACTCCGGTCACAGCGTTGAGCCTCAAATCGTCTTTCCCTAATGAAATGAATGGAAACGCCAATATTCCGTTACAGTCTTGTAAAACTTTAATGACAAAATGCAAAGAATGAAGTTTTGGGATTCAATTCAATGGACATCATGCTGCTCCTTCTGGTGTGCGCACCTTGGCCACCTGGGGGCAGCATAACGGAAACATGGAGATGATTGCTTCAGTAAGCTGCAGTTCTTTTGACTAGTATTATATTAGCGTGTTACTCAACAGTTCCAATATCTGTTGTTTAGTGTTAGGACAGAGACAAACGGTGCAATCCGTGAGCACACGTGTGGCATTAAGGTTCTCGAACCTCTCAAAAAATAAAACAACTAACCCTGGCCCCGTTTTTTTTTTTTTTTTTTTCCTGGCAGCTCACCTTGAGGAAAACCTGCATCTGGTGGGCTTGCGTTTGCTGCAGCAGTTGCGGCTGCAGATGCTTGAGGACGGCCAGGCACGCGTACACCTGGTAGTCGGCTCCCATCAGCGCGCAGAGGCACACGTAGTGGCAGATCTCGGGCCAGTCCAGAAAGTTCCAGAAGCACTGAGTCAGCCAGTGGACGCACATCTGCGGGTGAGATTTCAAGATCACGCCACCGTTTTCCCCTCCCGTGAAGTGCCGTTACGTCGTGGTCCATCGTTCAAGAGAAAATGTGGATAGTTTCACGAAGGGCTGTACTCGCTTTTGTTGCCTGCTAATTAGCCGTGGTGAATTTGCATCAGACGCACATTAACTACTTGACATTGAGCAAAGTGTACACAAGTAAAAACATCTCTCGCGCACACGAGCACGTCTGGAGTGTAATTTAGGGTTGCGCTGACTCGAGAGTTGATTTGAAAGGAAGGAAGGAAGTCTGGCGGCCGGTGGCGGTGTTGAATATTGAGGAGGGATTATGGGACGTGGAGACGAATGGCCGCGTGCTGCTGTTTATTTGCATTGGCAAAGCAGCGCGTCCACTCAATCGAGACAAGGCGGAGGAAGGCGGGAGGCGAGCCAAAGCCGCATTTCCAGCTTGAAAAACTTTTAGCGCAGGGTATTTGTCGGTCCCGGAGCTAAAATTTCCCTTTCACGTACCGGATGCTCACTTGTATGGGAAATCTATATCGGGCTCGAAACCCCGGTTTTAAGCTTCACGGGGGTTTGGCGCTCACCTAACGCCAACCTTGTACGTGTCTTAACTGTTACAAATCTCTTTTGCAAGCGCGCACGCACGAAGGCGGGCGGGCGGGCGGGCAGGGCAGGCCTCAGGTGCGTGGGAGTGTTTGAAAAGCGCCGGAGACTTGAAAGAGCCCCGGGCGCTCGGAGAGCAGGCGGACGAGCTGAATGTTAAGTCGCCCGCTTTGGAGTCGGAGGCGCAAGCTGTCGAGCGAGGAGACCGTGGAGGACGAGGACACGTAAAGCGGCTCACCTGCGACGGAGTGAAACCGGACATCCGGAAGGCGGCGTGCACCAGTTGGAGTTCGGCCTTCAGCAGCATCTCCACGTGGTGGGCCGAGCTCCAGTACAGCGGCGACATTCCCGACTCGTCCACCCGCGCCGGAAGGTCCGCCTGCGGGCGCCGTGTCGAAAGTTCCATTCACGAAGTAGTACATTTCTCTAGAATCTTTGTTATTGATAAACTCCAAAGGGATACAGATAAAAACACGACAACAAAAAAATAATAGGTAGAAAATAATCTGCATACACTTGAGCATTAAAATGATTGAGTTTTAATAACTATTTTTTTCAATTTACTGAACTACTTTCACTACGTTTCGTCAAAAAAAAAAAAAAAAAATCTCCACCTTGAGGTGACAAAGTGCTCCATGCCGACCGTAAAATGACTGAAAGTCTTGTAAAATTTCTGAAATTTGAGCGTTCCAGAGTGTTCATAGATTTGTCGCCAAGCTTTTTTCCGCAGTTTTAATGAGTTATTAATGCATACAAACAGCAGGAGATGTGAGCCTATTAGTTGTACAGTTTATAATTTGTCTAACATCAATGCAAATTCAGCCCACTATGCTATTTTGCGCTATTTGTTCAGATTAGGCTAGCAGACTGACACACTGAGACCAAACGATTTTGTTTGCTTGAACATTGACGCAAACAATGTGAAGTTGTCTTTTGTTTGAGGGTTCAATTTCACAGTAAGCCTCAACCGGGAGTGACAAACAGCTTGAAGCGAGCACGCTGTGCCTCTTATTTGGACAAGTGCAAGCGAAAATTGTCAAACGATATTATCCTATTTCTTGACAGCAAGCGACCAAGAACAGGAGCTAAGATTTTCAAAAGTATGCATCGGTAATTTTAAAGAACTTAAAATTGTGTCGCAAAGCTACGCAAATGCGGTACTTACGGAGGCATATATGCTGGCCGGCCACACGAGGGCAGAAGTGAGCAGCGAGGAGAGATTGCGCAACACCCTCAAAGACCGCCGCCAGTCTCCCGACATCATGAGGAAGACCGTCGACGCCAACCAATCGTAGCCGGGATATTCGTCCTGACTGATGATGACTGACGTCTTGACTCAAGGATTATTTTTTATTCATTATTATTGCAACCGATGATTGTCAGATAAATGCAGGTGGTGTATGAAATAATAATGAAATGCTCTCGTTTCAACGGGCACAATTTCGTCTGCTTACCTGTGAGATAAGGAAATGTGGTTCTTATGAAAGCCAAACCCTTGTTTTGAAACCCTGAGCTCAATTTAAAGTACTCATCTAAGTTTGAAGCGCTCCTTTTGAACCCGAACCAAAACCCAATTGGACTCAGTAACCCAAATTAGAAAGCAAAACCCGAAGCCTGCTTTGAAAAACCGGCACGAAACCGCGATTTGAACCCCACTGTCGGATTGAGACGTCCACCGGGAGGCTTGACTTGAGTCGGAGCCCGCGTGAAAGTCAATCGTGGAATCTCGGGGCTGTTTTTCCATTCTGATCTCTTTTTTTTTTTTTTGACAGCGAAATATTACAATAAAGAGGACAAAAGCGGCGATTTGTTTGGCTAGGACGCCGGCGGCTGAGCGGCAAACAACAAACAGCTAAACAGCACTTTGACTGCGACTTAGTGCCTCATCAATCTGCAATGCGCTGTCAGGCTGCCACAGAATTGGAAATGATGCGCGGCCCCCGCTGAAAGAAACATTTCCCATCTCGAACGCAAATTTGACGATGGCCTCCTTCCTTTGGCTTCTCACCACAAACTAAGGATGTGCGACACTGCTTTTTTTTTTTGTTTGTTTGTTTGTTTGTTTTTTTGGGCGATATAAGTGAGAATACTCCCTCCAGCACTCGATACTCCACCACGATATCCGAGCCATAAAATTTCAATTAACACAATGACAGATAATGACCGACAACTGTAATCAGAAGCCGCCCATTCCTACAACAAAGCCTACGTTCAAACTAACCCAGCCTTGATGGAAACCAAAACCCGATCTTGAACGCCATCCTTGACATGAAAACCTGCTTTGAAACACTAAAAAAAAAAAAAAAGCCTACAGACCTGAATTTGAAACCCAAACACTTGTGCTAATTTAAAACTGAATAACATACTAGTTAGTTTATGGTATTTATAGCAATGATAAAGCAATTGAAGTCTTTTTTGACAACGTTGATGTATTTTGTCGAAAGCATAAAAATGTTTTGTTGAAGGATACGGAGTGGCGAGGACATTGGAATCCGCCGCCGGGACAGGAAATTCTTGACGTGCTTCATGAGGAGCGTCAGGTGGCTAGCCGGATCGTCTTGGCGGAGGAGTTTGCGGGAGATGCCGTATCTGGACGGGGGGGAATACATAATACAGCAATTTCCGGGCTATAAGCCGCAACTTTTTCACACGATTTCAACCCTGCGGCTTGTGCAGTGATGCAGCTAAGTTGTGCATTTTTTTTTCCTAACGGGGCACTCGAGCGGAAAAGGTTGGTGGAATATATGTGCCGAGGAAGTGGCTTTTACCAGTCCTACCCTGTTAGCGCTCCGCTAGCGTTAGCGCAGTGCTAGCGTGTTGCTTCTGTGTTACTGCCGTGTCTCAGTGATTTAGGTATGTTTGCATGTTTTTTTTAACCGGCCCGCCCTAACAGTGATGTGCTACCGTGTTGCTATTGTGTAGTTGCTGCGGCTGGTTTTTTTTTTTTTTTTTGTTTGTTTGTTTGTTTTTTTACCAGTATGATTTTTTTTTTTTTTTTTTTTCTTAACAGCCCTGTGCGTGCTATTGTGTTGTTGCTGTGTCAAGATAAGCTAAGCTAAACTAAGGTATTAAAACTTTGAAAACTGTGTACCGTCTTTGTAAATATCTCGTGTGGGCACTTGCGGCTTTTCCGCAGGTGCGGCTTATGTATGTACCAAATGGTATTTCCTTTCCAAATGTACTGTGTGAGGCTTATAATCAAGTGCGCTCTGTAGGCCGGAAATTACGGTGTATAACTTCACTCCAAAACACAATACAGCGTATATAATAACATTTTCACCTATCCTGGGTGGGTTTGTAATCTCATATCCCACTCCGTAAATTGAGTTTCACTGTAATATTTCCCTCGTTACTAAAACATCGTTAACAGAAAACGACACTGACATTTAAGTTGCCCCCCCCCCCCCGCGCCATCATGGAAAAACAGCAGGACTGAAAAACACACACCAAAAAAAAAATAAAAAAAGTGGTCTAAAAGTCAACCATGCTGTTGCTCGTGCATGTGTTCTGTATGTCTGTAGTGCGCGATGGCGCCTCCTGCAGAGATCTCAACATAACATTTTGGAATTTGTGCATTTTTGCTCGAGTGCTCAATTCCAAGCATATGGACAAGATATTTATTGAAACCACTTTAACCTGTGGACCTTTGCTCTAATACAGCACACACAATTCATAATACATTTTTAAAAAGTCTTATCAAAAAAGGTGTTTTTGGGTAAAACAAAAATTAAATGCACGCAAACCTCAGACAGACGTCCATGCCGAGAATTTCCACAGGCGTCAACGCCACGCAGTCCACGTCCGTCTCCGGTTCTATCCGACAATTAAAAGGGAAAAACACACGAGCAACGATCAGCGCTTGCCGCTTTGGAGGCCGAACGGCGTAAATAACGTTTCGTCGTCCGTCCTTTTGGTGGGCGGCCAATAAACGGAGACGTTAGCGACGCTGACTGGCGGTGGCCGTAAAAAGACATCAAGTGCACGGCGAGCTCCTTTCGGCGTTACAGATGTAATTGTGCGCGAGCAACATGATAAAGGCGCGGGGGTTGACATTTCATGCTGAAAAATGTTGCTGCCTGCGGGGGAAATATCACTTTCTTTTTTTTTTTTTTATTGTGATTGTTGTTATTACGCTTGTGCTTCAGAGCAGAGGGAATATTTCCAACATCATCGTTCACTCGGTATCCGGAACAAACCAACACAGCACATCGAGATACACTCAACAATACTAAGTACTGCTAACTGTACTACTACCACTACAATTACTACTACTACTGCCCCTACTATTGCAACTATTCCTGCTAATATTCCCATTACCCAAGCGAGTAGAACTACTACCAGCACTACTACTACTACTAAGAATACGCAGTGCTGCTAGTATTCCTACTAGTACTCCTATTACAGCTACTACCACCACAATTTTTCATGCAAACACAAACAGTGCGTTAGTTGACGTGTAAATAGTGCAATTTCACGTCAGATGCTCACTAGTGCAATTTTCCAATGTCTCTAGTAGCCGGAGTAGTAGTGCGGACCGAGGTATGGCAACCGAGCACTGAAACGCCCTTGATTTCCCGATCTGAGGAGGCGCTCTCGTCTGCGGGCCCTTTTCAAAGAGAATCTTCCGCCTCGTGACAGAGGTTAATGCTTGCCAAACGAGTCTGCTCTCAGCACACAATGAGAGCGCTCGAGTAGGGCTGAGGCGCCCGCCGGGCTTGCGGCCAAGACGCGCGCGCACACACATACACACAGCCCATTCGCTCGCTGATCTCCTAAGCTGTTATTTGCAGGGATTGATTAGAAGAATTTAGGCCTGTAAATGTACGTGTCCAAAAGCGTATAAAAGCGATGCCTGGAGGTACAAGTGACTCGACTTACAAGTTTTTCGGGACATCATTCCGACCGCAAACCTGAGATTTTAACATGTCGCATAGAAGGAGGCCGTGCTCAGTTAAAGTTTAACTGTAAAAAAAAAAAAAAAAAAAAAAAAAAAAACATCTTTTCAAAACAGTCACAATGTTACAGCTAACAGCGGCAAAAAAATGCCGGCGGCACGAGCTAATGACTCGCATCTACGTGGCAGCGTTCGAACCATTCAGGCAAAGGATATTTGAGCACAAATGGTGCAGCAGCATATGTAGACAGTTCCTATCGGGTGTCATATATTGGTTATCCTCTGCAAAGAACGACCAGTGTTACTGCTGGGAAGTTGTGACGTCTCCTTCGCCTTCATGCATGTCAGTACGTCTGTAATTCCACTGGAGCCTTGTTAGATCGCAGTTCATCGTTCCCACCCCAGCTATATTTATTTTTGAAGCAACACTTTATTATGGCTTTTTTACCGTCTACATTTAGTGTTGCTCAACATGCCCGGCGGCACTGAGGTCAATTTGAAGAGATGCGGCGGAATTAACAGCAAAAAGAAGAAGAGGACCATTGAAATGTTCAATTTTCAAAACTTTTAAACTCTCTTCAACTGGACAAGGAAGGACAAAAAAAACGTGCTTCCGAATTAATATCCCAAAAGAGAAACATTTCATATTAATTCAGCTCCACTTTTGCCTAGTTTCTAACGTGAAACGACCACTCGAGTGGGAGGATTAAAACCATTTATCACAAAAATGTTTTGTCTCTACACAATATATGAAAATATCTCACTGTTAATGTTCGTGAGAAGGAAAGTTCACAGAAAAAGGAGGAGGAGTTGTTTGGTAATGCGATGGGCGGTGGACGACTTCATCAATTAGCGAAGGTGTCGATATTCCGATAGGTCGCGCAATGGCGGACGCTCGTTTATCATTTCCTGTGACGCCGGTCAAATGGACGCCATTGTTTTAAATATTAAATGCAATCTGAAATAATAATAATGCTCATTATTTGATCATCATTGTCATCGTCACAAGTGTAGTGGGTTGTTTAACCGCCAATCATCCATCCATCCATCCATCCATTTTCTGAGCCGCTTGTCCTCAAGAGTTTTGCGGAGCACAAATGGTGCAGCAACATATGTAGACAGACCCTATAGGGTGTCATATATTATGGAGCCAATCCCTGCTGTCATTGGGCAGGAGGCGGGGGCGCAACCCCGAACTGGTCGACAGCCAATCGGAGGGCACATGTGACAACAGTCAGTCAAATTTGTTTTTACCTTTTGCTGGATTTGCTTTTACGTTTTAACATTTTGTTTCTGTTTTTGAAGAGTATGTTTTTAATTTTAATGAATTTGTGAAGCTTTTAATGGATTAGCTCGATAATATATTCATATTAGTATATTTAAAAAATGTTTGAGTTTAATTTTTACTCATCTATTTTTTTCCTCATGGCTTGTTTTTTGATATTTGGTTTAGCTTTTGAGGAATTTGGTTCTAGTTTTGGGAAATACGGTTTTGATTGAATTTGTTTTTACGTCAATAATAATATTTTTGCCTTTGATAAGATTTATTTTTTCTTTTGAAAATTTCGAGTTTTGTATTACAATTGTCCCGATTCCAGGTATACATTGAGTGCACTTTTACATGTACATTCATTTTGACTTCTATCAAAATTAATCTTGTCCGTTTGTATTTAAAATGTCGGCGTTGTGCAATGTTGCAAATGTTTTTGGCGGCGTTTCGCGCACACAAACGACTTTCCGCTGGCGTGGTTTTCTTTCACCTTCCGGTCCGGCTCAACGCTCCGCCTCTCATCTACGCAATCCCCTTTGCTCTCGCGGGCGAAAGCGCGCAGGTGTCCGCAGAGGAAAAAGAGCGCCTCGCCTCGCCGCCCTTTAGCCACCTTTCTTTCTCACGTATGACTGGTCACGGAGACGAAGAGGAAGGAGCGGCCGCGCTCGCTGACCTTTGTTGTCGTCGGGCGGGGTGAAGAAGCGCGCCGTGGAGCATTTGGACAGATGGAACACAACCTTCTCCAGAAGGTCAGCCAACGCTGCGCAGCAAAACAAACGCACACACGCGCCGATGAGACAAGAACATAAAAGGATACCAAACAGCTGGGATGTAATCCACATTATCGCCCCTCTTGAAAATAAACACTGCAGCATCTTTTATCTTTTAAAATATGCTCCGTTTGGTTACTCGCTCGGAAGGTTTACAAGTGCTGTTGTCATGGTGAAATCTTCCACCAAGGTGCATGAAATAAGGCCAAAAAATATATATAAGAAAAAACCTTCGCCTACTTTTCGGTTTTGTTGTCAATTCCACCGTTCAGTCTATTCAATTGCTTTTCTAATAAATTTGTTAAAGAGACTTTATTCACGTCTTATATTATATTGACCCGTCAAACACACAAAATAGTTTTCAGAAGGACAATTCCGACCTCTACTAAAAATCACTGCTTGTTATTTCATGTTATTTATTTTATTTCATCACTGTAGTGAGATGTAAACCTGAATTGCGTCCCTCAAACGTGTTACTACTTCCTGCGTAAAAAGAAGTGCTAATGACGACGTGGTGGCGGGGAAAATTCCTAATTGATTCGTCATTAGAGGTAAGCTCTAAAATCCCCCCCTCCCCCCCCCTCGATGAAGTGTTGTGTGCCAGGCAGCACTTAACAACGGCCCAAATAAAAGCTGGGGGAGGATTATAAATCGCCATGGCGCCGCATCCCGCTTTTAACGGTCGCCGTAAAAACGAAGGATGAGTCGCCGTGAGGGCGGCGAAGCGCCCGCAGTCGTCGCGTCGGTTTTTTTTCGTCCCTCCGGAGTCACGGCCGCGATTGTCAGGAGCGAGCGTGACATTTCAAAATGACTTCTTAAAAGCGGCTCGCGTTTGTGCGCGCGTGGAATCATTTTTCTATTGATTTTTCAACAGCGCCACGCCGGCCCCTCGTGAGAAACGACTGATTTGGAATCGTGGCATCTAACCTCAGATGCTACACGAGTCCACGTGCGGAACCGATATTTCGAGGAATCTCGTTCAAGCGTCAAGGGGAACAAAATATGACTGACTTTGAATAAAATCCCTGTATTGATGCTCAAAGTCGGGCTGCTCCGTCATCATCATCTGCGGTCGTCTTCAAACAATGGACTCGTTGTTCCGTGTCACAGGCAGAACCCCCTAATTGATTTCGAATGGACTCGGACGCCGCGATGATTTATAGTCAGCCGTGCAAAAAGAGACATACTTGCATGATCTGTGATGGCAAATCTCAATCCATCATCTTCAAACGATCGAGACTCAACGTTCAAGGTCGGAGCAAAAGAAAATCGTGGATTTCGTCTTCGAGCGACTGGGTCAACAGTTGCATTTGTTTCTAGGTACAAGATACACGTTTGAAGATGCAGTCATTGCTAAAAAGGTGCAACGACTGAGAACTATGTAGCAATTAATTGTGGAATTCATTTCATCTTGATTTTTTTTTTTTTTTTCCCGTGGGGGGGGGGGGGGCTTCTAAAACCCGGGGCCTAGTAGTGCACTTGGAACCTGATACAAGTCGCCCCTCTCGCGCTACATAAAAACTCGAGCGTGTTGGTTTTCATCATCAGGCACAATTATAATTTGCAGCGCACTTGTGAAAATACATCTTTTTTTTTTTTTTTTAGATTGTCAGCTGGTGTGGCTCCTTTAGAGCGCCTCGTTATCAGCCGCGAGGGATACGCGCAAGAGCACCTTAAGCGGACACGTTCCCTGGATTTGGGATTTGCGAGAGTGGCTTGATTATTCGTGAATTTGAAGGTTCATTTTATACACTTATCGATCATAAAGGTTTAAATTTGCCGATGTTTTTAACAGTATTCCCCCCCCCCCCCCAAGTGCTTTGGATTACCCCAAAGTGGTCATCGTCCTACCTGTGGTGCT
Source organism: Syngnathoides biaculeatus (assembly GCF_019802595.1). Classification (NCBI taxonomy): domain Eukaryota; kingdom Metazoa; phylum Chordata; class Actinopteri; order Syngnathiformes; family Syngnathidae; genus Syngnathoides; species Syngnathoides biaculeatus. The sequence continues at coordinate 7,393,674 of NC_084662.1, read as the reverse complement.
CAAGCTGTGGTGCCCGGCAGTCACAGCTTGGCGGTAAAGGCGGCGGCACGTTTCCATCCAGCTCTCTCCCGTCTTTGCAGATCGAGGCGACGTCAGGAAGTCCGTCAGCTCAGGTTCTGTGCAACGAGGGCAGGTGACACCCCCGGTTCGTGTCCCGGCACAAATAACATGGAGAGAATCTCACCCAGCGGGTTCTGTTGGGGTCTGGCTGGGTCCAAAGTGTAGCAGGTGGGGGGAGGGAAGGATGAAAACATGGGCCACGGATAAGGATCTTCTCCCTGCGTGGGAGACGGGGAAACCGGATCAGTACCTAACAACGATTGAGGTTATAAAAGAGCCGGTTAGTTGGTGATTTGTCATTTGTTTGTTTCACTTTCTGCAACAAAATCTGACGTCGGTCTGCGTCTTATTTCCGTGGTCTTGTTCTTCCACCGGTCTCACGTCTCCTCGGTCTTGATTTTCACTCAGCCTCACGTTTCCCCCGCCTTGGCTTTTAATTTTGAATTCTACGCAAAGTGATTTACGGGTAAGCTCACCAATAAGCGAGTGATTGTTTAGCATTCAGCGTGATGGAGGTTGATCAAAGCGGAGTCGCTCCACACTTTGCATCTCGTTCTTTCCCTTTTTCTCTCTTTTTTTTTATATTCAGTCAGACGTTTATTGCGTTTGTCGTAATCTGGGTTTTTTTTCCACCCCCCTCAAAACTTCACACCCAAAAGGCATAAACGGGAGAGCCGTGAAATTTTGAAGCAAATGTTCTTGAGAGCAGAGCTCTGCACGCCCTCCTTCCTGTTGGAAATGTGTCACATCCTCTCTGTGACCTCCTCTTAAAACCGAAACCCTGTTTTGTGTTCGCTGAAACGACACCTGAATAATTGATAACCAATTCCCAATCCTGCGACGCTGCCGGCTTCAAAGGCGCTGAAGCGACGTCTGTAATAAAAAGGGCATCGATACCCGATACGATTGAGTCGGTTTGTGTTTGGGGCGTTGACGCTGACCTCCTGCAAGGCTCGCGGGGGGAGTCTTCTCTCGGAGGGGCCTCCGACGACGCCAACGCGGACCAGCGCGTGGTTCCTCTCCACCGACACGTTGTCTATGATGAAGTTCCTGAGAAGACACGACGATCACAACGCTCGATGTTAGGAGATCGATAAACCTTTTCATCATGTTTGTAAACAGAATCCATTTCTCAGTCTTGGGCTGGACCTGTTTTTACATTTTCTCAGTCTTTTGTTTTCATCGGTCTCAGATTTCTTTCATCTTGCTCATGACTCTGTTTCACATTTGCTCTTTCTTGGTCTTGACTTTGTTTCATATTTCTTCGGTGAGGGTCTGGACTCCTACTTACATTTCGTAGTCTCACATGTTCTTCGTCTCGGTTTTCTCAACTACCGAACAGTCTGTCCTGATTCGAATTCACATTTCCTCAGTCTTGGTCTTGATTTGGTCTTAACATTCCCAGGGTCTAGTTCTTGAATCGGACTCAACTTCCAAAAGCTTTTTGTTCTGACTCGGGGGAGTGTTTCCGTCTTCTGGGTCTTGACCCGGTCCTGCATTTCGTCCATCTTGGTCTAATCTCACATTTTTGTACTACTCGGCGGTAATAGGACTTGAGGAGTACTTTAAAATTCTCAGGAGCTTTATGAGCCATTCTCAGTTTTTAACAGCAGAAAAGGTTGCCTGTGAAAAGTCCAATTACAAATTTTCTACATAGACTGCAAACCATAAACGAGAGCCGCCACAGTAGATTATCGCGGCGTGAGGAAAGCTCGGCGTTAACGTCTCATCGGTTCTGTGAATTTTCCAATATGACTGCCTTTAAATGCTGAACGCTAACTGCCTTAGTTCCGGTCTCTGAAGCAATTTGGACGTGAAAATTGGCAGTAAGTAGGAGACGCCGCGTTCCTTGCAAAGGTCTGCTCACGCTGGCCATGAGCGACGATTCAGAGCGGCTCAAAGAACTCCGCGAATTGAAATGAAACGTGCCTCGCAAGATGCGTTTGTGGCGGCCAGAATCGGGTTCGGACATGGGAAAAAAAGATGACGACATCGGTCAGCCATGATGGCGGTGATGACAGAGGGAGAAAAAAAAAAAAAAAAGGCAGACGAACGAAGGAGCCGTCATGTCGTCCGACGCACAGACATGAGCTGGCGTTTCCAGGCCATTTACAGCTAAGGCAGCCGTCATTAGCGTGACAGATGGGCTTGGAACATTTCCACTCCGCTTTATTCAGCTTTAGCCGTGACAAGGCGGGGGAACGATTTCTCCCGCTGGGCGCTGCTTACGTTTAAAAAAGGGGGGGAGTGAGGGGGCAGGGGGTCTCCAGCAGCACCAACAAACCCAAGAGATTTTGAATGCTATGTAGGTTGAAAGATCACAGACAATGTATGACCTTTGGTTGAATATAAGGACGGGACAGCAGACACGTCACAATCCTCGACAGATCGACCTTCGCGATAAGCGCAACCAACGAAGCAGGAAATCTATTGGATCTGAATGACTTCCAACCAGAGTTGCTGTAAGTATCCCGTGTTCAAAGACCACATGGGTACCTTGAAATGGGTTATCGGCGCTTTATGTGTTGCAAATCGAAACAGAATTGATTATATCCGCGCAGCAAACCTGACCAAGTAAAAGTTTGAATTTTGCACTCTACAGGTCGGAGCTCTCAACTGTTCAATTGGCTTTGAGGATTTAAAGATTCTATTCGGTGAAAGCAAACAAAAAAAATAATAATATTTTTCTTGGAGGTATCCACCAAAGAACACCCTCCGTGGTTGCATGTCGACTAACAGCTGCCGTGACTCAGTCAGTACCTTGTGCAACATGTTGAGCTTTTGTACCGCATTAGGACAGGCCCCTCGAGGTGAATGGAAAAAAAAAACAACCCTCGAGCGCACATCAAAACGTCAGACTCGGCAGCCTCCAAATGTTCCACAAAGCCTCCGGCAGGTGAGCGGCGAGCCCGCTGAGCTCTTGGCATTTGGGCTCGGAGCGCTGCGGCGCTTTGCCGCGACCCTCCGCCGCGGACGCACAAAGCCCACTCGGCTCGACTGAAGCGGCCACGCAAGTTCCAGGAGCCTGTCGAGTATTCAAAAACTATTCTAAAACGGGTCAATTAAACCTGCCACGTAACAGAAAAGATAAACACATACCCGTCATTCAGAGCACAACTGGAAAATACGAGTTGACGTGATCGTAATTAAAACTATGACGTACAAGTCAGCTACAAAACAGTAATGATTCTTTACTGCATAGATGGTTGAGGCAAAAAGGCAAAGTGGGTGCCCACCCTTCGCCGGGGTCCTCGTCGGCCATGTTGTCCCTCTGGCTTTGCAGCAGCATGGAGCAGATGCTGTATTGGCTCTCCAGCAGCAGGAAGCAGTCCAGACTGGAGCACAGCACGCTGAGCAACCTGCAACCACACGCTGTGATAGAATTGCAGTCCATTTCCAGGCGATAGATCAATGCTCACGTGCATATATTCTTTATCATCTGCATAAAAAAAAAACCATCTCATATTACTGCAGGTTGTATTCTATTTTATTGTGTTATTACGAATGGTTTTATTTGGTTAATACTACAGAGTCTTGCAAATATTTGGGTTTTTCTGAGGACGCTGGAACCAATTAACGAGATTTGCATTCATTATAATGACAATATATGATTTGGGATACAAACACCGACAAGGAACAAATTCAACTTGTATCTCAAGGCACCACTGTACTATGATGTCATGATAAAACCTCTCGTAAGGACATAAGATGAAGTGGCGGCACAGAGAAATAGAACGGTAAAGTAGTAAAGTACCACGGACTCAATCAAAGTGTGCTCAAGTGTCAGACCAGGATAGAATTCCCAGCGACATTCCCTGTCACGAGTGTCTCTGAGAACCGGATTAGTGAAGGCAATTTTCTCCGCCAGCTTCACTCGCAAGTTTTAAGAAAGGGGAAAAAGTGGGGGAATCCCCGCGAGAAGCCTTCACGGTTCATTTTCAAATGCTGGTAATGACGCCCGGCTTACGCATTCTGCCGAGACTCTGCACAGGCTGCAGAATGGCCGGGCTTTGGGCTTTGTGCTTTACAAAACCCGACACCAAAAAAAAAAAATACATTGGATCCCATCAAAATTCTAAGGGAGCAAAAAGTCCCTCACCTGGCCCGCGAGGACTGTGTGGTGCGGCGTGTTACGTACAACCTCGGGTACAAAACCCGACGAAAGCTTGCAAAAGATCCGTACAGATCGTACCGTCGATACGAAGATCTCTACAATCGGTGGCCCTCCACCAGATAGAATACATCTCTGAGTGAAGAAACAGCTGATTGGAGATTAATAATTACTGTAACGTCTGCGAAAATAAGTTAAAACAGCTATGATTTTTCATTTTGCTTGTGCCCCGCGATTGGCTGGCAATCAGTTCAGGGTGTGCCCCGCCTCCTGCCCGATGACAGCTGGGATGAGCTCCGGCACTCCCGCGACCCTCGTGAGGATGAGCGGCTAAGAAAATGGATGGATGGATAAAATAAGCTGAATTCACTTTGCAAAGGCTGCGATGCAATCAGTTGTTGAGCTGTAGTGTGAAATTCAGCATTTCCGTATTTTTTTTTTTTTTTGGGTTTGCTGAAACATTGTTTTGGACCCTGGCCCCTCCCACAATACAGAGGACCTGGTGCGCTTTTGATTGCCTCATCAGTTATCCGCAACAATTTGGATAGTCCACTGGTACGGCCACGATTGAGCGCCTCGTTGTCAGGTTTTCGTTTGCACACGTTATACACTGAAAGGCCGGAAAAGCGAGGGGGCGGGGTTTAAACGTCCGACTTGACAGTCGGCGCATGGACCTGCTTGCGCGGCGGCTTCAGAGCGCCTCGTTGTTGCGGCGTGGAAAAGCCACATGAGCACCCAGTGGGCTATATTCCAGCCCCTGGAGATTGCAACGGCCCACAAAAGTGAAAATCATCTTTGCGAGGGCACATTTAGAACCACACACACGCTGAGATTGGATATGAGTATCTTGTGCAGATAATGACGCGTCTTGTGAGTGTACAGGAAGTTGTTGGTAATTGGCAAAGTCTTGTGACTGACAAGCACTCTCAGTGGCTCTGGCAGCGGCCAAGTGAGAGGCTGCCATCTTGTCAGGCCCGCCGACCTCGCTCCCCCGTTTGAGAGCAACGCTCCGAGAAGCCAAGCTGTTAGCGCTTTGTCTGCTAAGCTTCTCCCCACCGCCCCTCCCCGGCTCGCACGTCTGCTGGATATCTTGCCGTGGTTTTTTTGGAGGCTGTCTTTTATTACTTCACTAACAATTTTGACACAGTGACAAGGAGTAGGGGATGTGCTTCGACGGTGCTTGAAAGTAATCGTAAAATAAAATCATTGTGTGAACCAGTCCAAGAGAGATGACGTCATGAAAGTCGTTGCCGTGGGTGATGTGTTTTTGACATTGCAAACTCAAAATGTTTCCACAGCCTCAAAGTGTTCTGTCTGCTGTCCTGCGCTCCTCTGGAGCATACAGCACTAAGGACAAATGTTCTTTTAGTCTTGCTTTAAAAAAAAAAAAAAAAAAACACGGCTCATATTCCCGTGCAGCAGAAATGCGCGGCGATAATGAAAAAAAGAAAACGAACAAAATTTACGTTCTGCACTAGCGCACGCGCCGAGACTCGCCGTACGTTAATCCATCACCGGCGGGGAGGGCGTAGCGATCGATGCGGGTCCGGGGCGAATGCCGGTTGCCATGGCAGCAACCGGAGAAGACATTTGGGCTCTTCATCTTCGTCGAGAGGGTTACTTTTATGGGATGTTGCAACACAACAGCAGCATATTAAAAAGATAGCGGCCGAGCCGGAGACGGGCAAAGCAACGCCTCGAAAGTCCAACAAAATAAAGCCTCGCCGTGCGCGGAGCGCGGCGTGGCGGGGAGTCGGCCAATCTGGTGAGACTTCGGGGGACGGTAAAAACTTCACCATTCAACGCGCATCACCGCTAAGTAGGCGCATCGGACGCATAACGGCAGATTTATTCTCCCGTCCGTCGGAGGCCGAACTTAGCAATTAACCCGCAGCTTGATGGCTCGTATAATGATGAACATTTAAATTACAAACTTTTTACCAAAAGGGACAAACGCATACTTCCAGATTATCTGTGGAATTTGAAACTGGGTGGCGACCCATTCAGGGTGTAGTTCGCCTTTAGCCTGAAGTTAGCTTGGGTAGGCGCTAGTACTCCCACGACCCTTGTGAGGATAAGCGGGTTGGAAAATGCACACAAAGAAAAGTGAGAAAGAAAACTTGAAAAATGGGTTCCATTAGAATAATGTAAATCCGACAAGGGGGAAAAAAGGAACCAAAACGCTTTTTCAAGAAGCAAATATTCCTTTTTTAAGGCCACATCGCCCAGCCTTGAATTTCAGTTAGGTATACAGCAGCTATAATAGGAAGGTTAAAACTGTCCTATATGGTTTAATAAAGGCTTTATGATGGTAACAGATCCACATGGGGACTGACAAATATGGTCAGATCTGACCATATTTGGAGCTGAATAGTCAAACAACAAAGAGCAGCGTCACTATTGTGTAATACTGCCACAGGAGGTGTGTGTTGTGCGTCTTCAATTCAACGCTCCCTGAACGCAGCGCACCATCTAATAAGTAATTAACGTCGAGCTCGTTTGTGCGTATCGCCGCCGTCGACGCGGCGCGGCTCTCACCTCAGGCCGAACGTGTGCGACTGCTCGTAGTGGAAGAGGGCGCCGATCTTGGCGGCGGAATTCACGGCAATCAGCCTGTCAATCAAGTCCTGCGGAGCGCAGCGGGAGGGCGGGAACGTCACACACTTGCCGCTTTTAAAGTGGGAATGGTGCATGACAATGTGTGTGTGAAAGCCAGGGAGGGGTGTTGTGAATAGGTGCAAACATGCCCTCAAACGGATGAATGGGGAACTGCAGGCACGTGTGCTGAGTGAATGCAAGGCCTGGTGCACACGTATTAACTTTTTAAATCTTAAAAGATGTTTTATCATCTGCGACAGATCCCGCACATGAGGATTTTTTTAAAAATGGGCACTTTTGGTGTGTTTGTGGTGTGCTCGGATAATATCGACACGACACATCAGACCTGTGGACGATCTCGGAGAATAATTATCTTGATATTGTCTGGTGTTGGGTGTGCTTGGTCGGGAAGGGGCAGAATAGCGGGAAGACTACCGTTTTTTTTGTTTGTGTGTGTGTGTGTGTATGCGAGCCCACTCACGGGCACTGAGGTTGGCACTTCCCTCAGTGTGTATTCACTTTTGTTGGCCAAAGGTTGTCCAGCCAGCAGCTGCCACGCGGACTGCGAGGACGAGAGCAAGTTGACCAGGGACAGGAAGGACTGCAAAGACACAAAGTGACCCAGTAATACACACACACACACACACACACACGCGCACAAAGCGCACCAAAATTGGATCAAATGTACAACAAGAATCAGGAAATGCGACCACAGCGCGGTTCCGTTTTAACCTGATGCATGTCGTCCTTCTCACCAATAGTTGCTAAGATTTTTTTAAATGAGCAACATTCGCTGTACAAGCACTTCAGAAACACGAATATCTTCAGTTATACTTTGTTTGTCTTCAGGTAACAGTTGTTTGAAAGTTTATAATCATGGTAATATTTATGCTGATGACATTAGCCTGTCCCTGGCATTTTTTTAAAATTATCCGTTAGTATTAAGCTAACAGACCGCAGATATTTGTTAGACAAAATGATGTGGTTTAATTGCCTCTTTTGCTGTGGAACTATACAATGTTTTACTCTTTCGTTTTGTAGTCAAACGTCAACTGGAAGTGACAAACAGCTTGAAGCAAGCACGCGTTGCCTCTAATTCCATTCCATTCCGTCACTATTCATCTCTGGCATCGGTAGATGAATAAAGATGTATGATTTGAAGCAAATAAATAATCATTCTAGGACCACTTAGGTGACATTGGATGCAACGAAGATGTTGGGAGTCACTGAGTAAGTTGTTTCCTACCTTCAGGCAGCTCCTGTCAATGGGATCCACGGGTGTGGGATTGGGTCGAACCGCCCTGACATCCTCGCTGCCGCATTCCAGCAATGACCAAAGCTCCAGAACCAGGGCCCGCACAAAGCCTGTGGCCCACAAGTTTGAACAGGCCAGCACCAGAATCAAAATGGTTGATTGTTGATTGGTTGATGGTCAAAATGGCATATTTTTTTCCACCATATTTACAGGGTGTGCTAGTTTTCTATTACTGCCTCCTACAGGACTGGAGTGGAACAACAACAACTTTTTTTTAACAAGCTTTTTTTTTTTTTTTTTTAATCAAACGAGATGAAACAAAGCCCCCCCACAAGCTCGACGCCTCGCGGCTGCAGTGCGTCATCGTACCCGAACGCTGCAGAGCTGTCGCGCCTGCCGCCGTGGCCGCCAACTGCGTCACCATGACGCCGTAGCCGAACTTCTCACAACGGCTCACCTAAAACGACCAGAAAGTGAGAATTAGCCAAATGACACACATTTGATAGAAAATGTGCCAGTGGAGCGTTTGAAAATTCCAATTACACACCGGATTTCGAGTGCGAGTCCTTCGTTAGTTAAAAATAATCGCACTCCTTAATTAAAGAGCGAGCCGACAAGGCGCGGAATTATAAGCGTCAGCAAACAATGGCGCGAAATTAAGTGCGGGCGGTGGTAGGGGGTGAGCTACGTGCAAAAGGTGTGTTCGCAACTAGCATTCGCCCACTGCACACTGTTTGAATACTGAAGAGAACACCAGTGCAAAAACAAACAAACAAAAAAAAAAAAGAGTAAATATTAAATACAACTTTGAAACCAGAAAACAAAGTGCTATTATTAACTACGGCAAGGAGGATACATTTTCTTCGTCAGTTTTTGTGTTTTTATGTCAAGTGACGTCCATTTACTGGTTTCATTATGTATTTCCTCTGGCTGGGAGCTGCGACAATATTTTTGGACACAATTTTTTTTTTTTTTTTAAATACTTGGGTTTTTTGTTTCTTATGATGTAATATTAAAAAGTGCTCGTTTACCTGCATTTTTTTGCTAAAACGAGAGAACATGTGTGAGACGCACTCCTGCATGGCTCCCGTCTGCTGAAGCATCAAAACGCCTTTGGGCGTGGCTGCAAAGTTCAGCAGGCTGTCCAGCAATGTTTCCTCCCACATTCGCCTGCAATGTAGGAGGGGGGGGGGGGGGGGGGGGAAGAAAAGAAAAGAAAAAAATCAGCAGAGTCCGGGTCCAGTTAATAAATGCAATAAAACAGCACACCTGCCAAAAACCGGCAGGGTTCACTTGTTCTACTGTCAGGGGCTATATAAAATGATTTCATAGCCACCCAGCAGGCATCAGTCATCAAGAAAATTGTCTTCAGATGTCAACGTAAGAGCGCCGGTCACAATATTAGGTCTAGCAAATCCAATTAGGGAGCGACATTTTTTTTTCAAACTGCCAATAAAAAGGTAATAAAGCCCACTTTAAGTCCAACGCCGGTAGTGAAGTTTAAAATGGATTAAATATTAGATCATTGAAATTCAAAAGCTAAAAAAAGAAATCATGACACGTGTATCTACATACTGTTATTGTTATGTTTTGTTCAACCAATTTGTGAGTCATGAGTTATAATTTTTCTGCCGTTCATATCTGATGTGGAATATTTTCCCGGACTCAATCAATGTTGACGAAGGGCTGCCGCGCAGTGCAAAGGCCGCATATGGATGTGCTTAATTACATCTCTTGCGATTCCTGCGCAGAGGTCGCAGGGTTGTTTCCAGCCATCGGGGTCGGAATCCTTTCAGACAAGGAACCGGTCTGGGAATACATCCAAAAAAACAACAACAATAATATGCCGTCACATCAATCGATCACACCATTTATCGAGATATGATATTCGTGCTGACTATTTAGCACGTCTGCATGATTAATGCGACCACTCCAGTAAGTCAGCGGCCTGATGAATTTCCAGCGTACGGGAGACGGAATCGGACCTTTCTCCAGGCGGCAGCGACGGCTTTGTGCAGGCCGTACGCTCGCAGCACCCGCAGGCCCTCGCAGGTGTTGTACATCTGCCTGCAAACAAAGACGAAGGCCCCGCACAGAGCACGAGGAGGGCAGTCCCCTTCCCCTTCGCCCGGAACCGTGACTCACCATCCAGCAGCTTCGTGGTGAAGCTGAGCAGCACGTGAGCCGGCGTGCGCCTGCGAGCGGAAAAGGAAAATCGTCTCCGAGTCAATTTTCCTGTTTTATTAATGACCTGCTGCTGCGTCACACAATGTCATGGAAAATTCATCAGCTGGATGAAAGCCATATGAGGCGACTTTGAAATACTAACCATGAAAAATGTACTGTGCGGCTGTACTGACGACTCACCTCTGGCCGTGGCCTACGAGGAGGCTCTTCTCGTACAGAAAGAGAGCTAACCCTCCGTCGGTGTTGACCAGTCGAGCCAGGACGTCCGCGATCAGAGGGAGTGTGGCTGCGGGACACTCGACTTTGCTCTGCAGAACATTTCAACATCATAGACAAAAAGAGATCACGCACGCCTGAGTGTGTCGTCTGCCAGTCACCTGGCCTCCGGCGAGCGCCTGCGTGACGGGCGCCATCAGAGTCTGAACGACGGGCGTCTGGCGGAGACACTGGTCGGCGCACGCCGTCCTCTCGCACATGGCGCCCAGCGTCGCCATCACCAGGCCGCTGGGGCACAGCGCGTCTGACAAAGAGAAGCCGCTTCCCAATTTACTCGAGAAATCTGGTAGTCTGAGGTTTGGTTACGTGCAGCGGACTCGGGTTTGTCTTCCGCACCCTGACTGGCGTGGCAAATGTTTTGACAACTGTCACCCTGGCTTGTCTCGCGACCGAGGTGGCCGGAAACGCAGTGCGAAAACGTAGCCTGAGAATTAGACGAGCGAGAAGGCCTGACAAGGCGACGCTGGCTGAGGACAAGGCCACCTGATAAAAGATGCCACTGACGAATGTTGGGAAAGATCTCGACGTTCCCTCACCTCGCTGATTACTCGCTATCGTATGACTTTGTCATTTTTATTTTAAGGTGTGTGTGCATGCGTGCGCGCCCACCTGCGTGTCGGCTATCGTTGCCAAACGGCTGCGGGTGTTGCCACATGACCTTTATGAGAATCACCACGAAGTCCGTCAGGCCGACTGGATCTGTAAGGAGGATGTTGACGTGGTCCAAAACTATTTACTGGTCTGGTTTAAAGAACTTGTACTTTGTCTTGACTCACTTGTTTGCACGACCACGAGTCCATTTAGTACGCCCGTTTTTACAGCTTTGCCCAGTGAGGCAGATTGGGACCAGGATCCATTTTTCAAACCGGCTTGCGCGGCAATATCGACACGACGGGATCAAATAAGCGACATGATGAAAGCTACAAGTTGGAAAAAGGGGAGGCGAAGGGCCTCCATCATCACCGCCCACCGCAGTAGTTACTATTTCATGTTTCACGTGCAAGGAGTGTAATTCTGCATTGTTTATTACGCAATAATTATCATCCTTAATTGGGAATAGTATCAGTTAGGTCAGAGGTGTAAATCCCGTGTCATAAAAGTGACCTCCCCTTCTCTGGAATCAATAAAAAAGAAAAAGTCATCAATCTCAGGCCAACGCCCCGATACGTCGATGCAATCTTAACAGCCTCAATAAAGCGGTGAGTGCAGACGGGACGCGTCGCGCTCATCATCTGTTTATTACTGATTATACAAATCAGACACTTGCACTGTTACGTAAATCTCGGCGGAAAACATTCCATTGTCGGATTGCACAGGCTGCAAATAGTTCTGATGGTATTGCGGCCACGTGGCCGTGCGCCCCGTGAAGCTGTTGAGGAATTTACGAGCAAAATGTAACACATCACTCGATATATTTGTCGCTCTTTACTGTCGTTTAAAAGTGAGACTTTGCGCTTGATAATCATTCACATGTGTTGACTTACCTTTTCTACTGCATGAAATCAATGGCTATTTTCCAATAGCTTTACAGATCCAAAATGAACGCGCTTCGACAAAAATATGTATTTTCTCAGTTAGGGTAATTCTGTCTATTCGAAGGAAGACCCTGAATAAACTAAATGTAACACTTTACACGTTTCTGCTTTTTCACCGCGGTAACTATTTGGTCTTTTTGTGGAACCTTCATGATAAAAATGTGTCAGTTGCGGAAAAAACGGTATTTGTCCCAATCAATTTCATAATTCCTAATCTGTCCCCAAATAATGTAAAAGTATCACAAAATAGCACCGCTTTCATTTAAACTTTTCTACTACACCAATTGATCCAACCATTTTATTATTTTTATAGCTTTACAGATCAAAATAAGGCATTTGCTCCTTTTTTTAATTTGTCTCCCGAAATTTAATTGTGCCTATCCAACATCTTTTGATTGACAGAAAAACTCTAATTAGAAGGAGAGGAGGATTACGGTTGGTGTGGAATAGATGGAAGCGGGGACGATTTGTAATAAAATATATATATATATATATATATATGTATTCTGAGAACTGCAATGTGAGGGTTTGACCTTTGCGCGCAGCCACTTGGATGGGAAAGAGCTTCCTGCCGTTGGCGTAGAGGACGACTTTGCCCAGGACGCACAGCGAATGCACGACCAGCGCGTACTGCAGCTCCTTAGCGCTATAAACGCTGCTCACGTCCGTGCCTGAAACCCAAAGAGGCCGAGTTGCAAGGCAGCAGGGCGCGGGGTGACGTGGACGCACAAGATAATGACAATACTGCATTTGACTCTTTCCTTTAACAGATCAATAACTTTTTCCGCTCACCTGAGCTGTGCTGCTCCTCCGAGTGGACGCGAGCGCAACGCTGGATGCGCTCCTGGTAGACGACGCACTGCTGCAGCGCGGCCTCCACCTGAGTAGAAATTGTTCCCACAAACGACAACAACACCGTAATGGATAACTTGTCAGAATTGCTTACTTTGTTACTTTTTTTTTAGGGGTGGGGGGGTGCAGAATTCGTTTTTTACAGTGCACTGACTACATTGTAGGATTATGTTGACAGTTAATTTAGGGGCCGTTAAGGGAGGGATTCAGCAATAATCCTCTTTTAGACGCTGACAGCGAGGGGGAGGATTAATGAATCCCTTCTTCAATGGCAAACTGTCTCAGCGGAACCAGAAAAGTATAACGCGATCCGTTCCGTGACACCCGCTGACTTCCGAGTTGTTCAAATTGCACAGGAACACAACTGGGAATTATGCAAAATGACGTGATTTGTTCCAAAGTCAATCTATCGCCAGTGGGACCCTTGTTCGAAGTCACATTTTAGCATTCGGAATTGCCACGCTGCGCGTTAAACTGCGAAAAACAGAATGGAGGGGAAACAGGAAGCCATTTTCAGCGCAATAGCTGGTGCATTTTTAAAGGTACTGCTGTGGGTTCAGTTTGTGTTTTGTCGCGTACATTGCACTGTATAAGAAGTAATTTGACTTTTGAGTCATATTTTTCACCATGGATAATAGCCCTCTGACGCTAGCGTTAGCGTTAGTGCGGTGCTAGCGTCTGTGTACCAAGGCTTATAACCAGGTGCGCTAACGCTAGCGCCGCACTAACGCTAGCGCCGCATCACCGCATAAACCTCGGGGTTGAAAGCGTGTGAAAGAAGTCGCGGCTCGGAGGCCGGAAATTACCGTAAGTGTCAGGGGAGAAACTTTTCCTACACAATTCCTCAATTTTTTTTAAACTGTGACGCTCACTCACCAGACTCTTGTACTGGCTCTCGAGGAGCCGGAGGACCGCCGTCCTGCTGTAGGAGCCGTGCTGAGAAACGACACAAGCAATATAAAAATGGGAATAAACGCACAGATGCGCACACACACACACCATCCATTTTGTGAACCACGCGGCTCGGACGTCCAGCAGGGCCAGCAGGTGAGTGGGCTCCAAGAATTTCTCCGGTGAGTCGCGATGGAGAGAAAGGAGGGAGAAGGTGCTCTCTATGATTTCTTCCATGTACCTGAGGAAAAAAGCAAAAAAAAAAAAAAAAAAAAACGTGAAGAATTTCCAAATCTGAGAAAGAAAACGCGCGGGCTTGACTCACTTCTCTGGGTGGCGGATCCAGAAGGCGGTCACCTCTTTTTGAAAGTCGTTCATCAGACGCATCTGGGGGCACATGAGGATGATGATTCAGCAATGGCTGAAGCTACATTAGCAAAGGAAATGTTCTGTTTTGCCACGTAAAAGAAATTTGATGAGGAAACATTGACCGGCACGCGCTTACCTGTTTGAGGAGCGAACTGATCTCAGGCCTGTTGACGTCTAAGCCGCCGGCGCCGCTGGGAAAGCGCAACTTGAGGGACAGAAAAGTGGACTCCACACTTTTAGCTGAGCAGGAGATGAACATTTTCAGAATGTTTTCAAAAAGTCGAGTGGGACAAGAGGGACTGTCTACCGATAACAAGAAACACAACAAAACGATGTGACTTCACACATTCAAACTCCGGCAGCAGAGAAGAAGGCTAAAATTCACCATGTTTGCTCAAAGGCTCTGCCTTGGTCAAACGAAAGGTAAAGATTGTTTATTTCCCAGTGTTGTCAAAACTAGGTGCGACACCATGGTGAAATGTCAGACAGAGGAAAGAAAAATGGCAACACATAACGTGCGAACGGAAGCGACTGGCGTACCGAGGCTGGTGTGGATCTCCCGGGTGATGCTCAGGGGCAGCGAGGAGAAGCTCTTCGCGAAGAACTGAAGAACGTGGTCCTGAAGGAACGAGATGCCGTGCAATCTGATTACAAATTTGCTGGTGCGTGAAAGAAATAAGCCTGGGCAATGTGGCATTATTATTTTTTTTTTTTTTAATGCAAAAAAGCATTTTTTTTTAAATTTTAATTCCTCTCCTCATATTCCACATGCTACAATCTCAAAACTCTTTAAAATAATTTCAAACACATTTTACGTTACCCTTAAAAATAAACTCGCTGTAATTACCACTGACAACCCAGGCTAAAGTGACCTCAACAAAAAGTACACATTAAAAAAGGAAATAGTTCATCATTTTTTCAAAATTCAGCTGATTTTTGTCAATGCGTTCCTCTTTTGGCATCCATGAAGATGAGAGTGAATCACTGACGTATTATATCACAATTACTGATAAGCGATTGGCAGGCGGCGGCGGTGGCGTACACTGAGCTCGGGGTCGGTCAGAGCGGAGCACAGGTTCTGGCGTAGGCGGGTCCAAGCCTCGCAACTCACCACGTCAGACGGCGGCGCGCGACCGAGCACCTGCACGGCGTCCCTGCGCACCTTCGCGACACAAACAGAGATCAAATCTGTACCAAACACCAGCAAAGGAGACATTTTAAGGGCATTTTGATTTGAGATAATTTTATTGATTAAATCCGAACTGGCCGTATGGACTCAATATTTGAAATCAATACTTAAAAATCAAAGGAGGAGATGGAGTGGAGGGTGGGCAAACGCACTTGAGAGTCACCTTTATTTTTATTTTATTTTTTTTTTGTTTGTTTTAAAAGGACAGATGGGCCAGAGAGACTTAGAGGGAATGTTAATATTCTCGAAAATGAGAAAGTGAGGATTTTTGTATTGCGTCATGTGTGCCGTGTGCATCTTGTTCACCTCTTTGGGGTGACTTGAGTCCAGTTTCTCAGCCAAAGTCTGCAGTTGCTCCTGTCGGATGAAGGCGTAACTCTGGAGAAGTGGAGAGAGTGGTTGTGTTTTTTGGGAGGCGCATTTCGGGCCACAAGAACAAAAACTCGCAAGAATAATGGTCAAAACGTGATGTCATCAAGATTTTGTTCTGCCTGAATTCTGGGCTCGGTCACGTGATGAAGGCCCTTCGTCACGTTAATTTCGGTCAACAGCAGAGGGTGATATTGCCGGACGTGGGATCGGTGAAAATTGATGAATTTATGTTTATTTCTTATTCCACGAACTCATGATTAATCCGAATGCGGTGATCAGACTAGTGGTGGTAAATAGAGAGTATTCTTGGTCAAAAAAAAAGACAAAAACATACTTTGCAATCTGCTTAACGTGATAAAACTGTAAAGCACCGCCATTGTTCCGTCTCCCTTTCGAGCAATTTATTTCCAGCGTTTGCCAGCCGAACGTACGTGTAACATGAAATGTCCTAAAATGCAGGCTGAGACAAACGTTTACTTTATTTCGGGGGAAAAGAACCTGATTGAAAGAGGAGTCGCTGTCAGAGCAGTCGTCGGCGTCGCGGCCGAGCCGCGTCTCCTCGTCTTTCTTGGACTGGTCTTCCTCAAACGTGCCGACTAAGCACTCCGCCGCCGCGCTCACGGCGCTTTTCAAAGTCTGCGTCGTGTTTTGGTACCTGAAGAAACAAAACCGATGAAACAACGCCGGCGGTTTCACTAGACGGGTCCGCAACGTCCGGGTTCGGCTCACTGTGCCGACGCTCGGCTGCGGCCGGTCGCCGCGTGGACGAGGGCGTCGTGACCCGAGCCGACGGCGTGTTGGCCGTCTTCCCGCGACACCTTCCCGATCTCCTGGTCCACCACGGCACCCAGGGCGGTCTCCAATCGCTGGCGCAGGTACTTGATGAACTCATAGCTTTGGTAGCAAGACAGACGAGCTGGAAGTCGGCTCACGTCGGAAACCTGATCAACGGGTGGCTAAGTACGGCTTACCGAACGTCTAAATAATCGAAAGTATTGCTATGTATGTTGCGTTAAAGGAGCCTTCTATCCATTTTCTGAGATGCTTATCCTCACGAGGGTGGTAGGACTGCTGGAGCCTATGCCAGCTTCAGCTGTCATTGGACAGGAGGAGGGGTACACACTTAACTGGTCGCCGGCCAATCGCGGGGCACATGGGGACAGACAGAGAGTCTTCGAGTCTGCAAATTAATGTTTCATGTTTTTGGGATGTGGGAGGAAACCGGAGTGCCCGGACAAAAACCACGCAGGCACGGGGGGAACATGCAAACTCCACACAGGCAGGGCCGGGATTCAAACCTCGGTCTGCAAAACTGTGAGGCCTATACTCCAACCAGTTGGTCCGCCGTGCCGCCCCGTTGGCTGATTTATTTTAAATAAATACAAAAATGAAAATAACCAATTGCTAATATTTACCTAGTGATGTAACAATAACAACTGAAAATTGTGATTTATTATTATTATTATTATAGTGTTAAAATACACTATCATATTTTTGTGAGCACATTTTCACTATTTTTATTCATCCAATTAAAACTAATTCATTCTGGTTAAATTAAGTGGAAATAAAATTTCAAATCTTACCAATTTTACATGCAGATCCTAACAAATTATTCAATAATTGCTTTCTTAATCATAAATGTTTTATCTAATTAAGTGGAAATAACGTGGAAAATTCAGAACGATCTTATTATTTAAATGAACTAAAATTTGACCTTCAAATTTCAACTGATGTTCATACCAAGGAGGATGAATTATGATATCGGTGTGAAAAAGAAATTTGACATAGTTTAGATGCACATGGCAACCCTTTTCGGTTTTTGAGTTGGCCGCTTTTAGGAACGACCTGGCCTATGGTTGCCTCTGCTGCGGCGATCTCACTTGTGGAAGTCGTTGTCGGTCTCCTCCAAGCGAAGAAGGATCTCCTGGGCGCTTTGGGGCGAAGGAGCGCCGCAGAACCGCTGGTCGACAGCCCTCAGGAAGTTCTTGAGCAGGGCGGCCAAGTGCTCCTCGTCTTCGGCAGACATCCCTGATGCAAGGACCGAAAAAACAACATCCTCCGTGACATGTTTCCAGGGTGGACGTTATTAGCATGTGTGAAGGTGAACTTTCTGTACTGAGGGAAATGCACCCAAGGATGTTCCGCCATATTTTTAGTACGCTAGTACAAGTGTCAGGCAAGGGGAGACCATACAAACTCGCCACAGGCGGGGCCGGGATTTGAACCCTGATTCTCCGAACTGTGAGGCTAATGCTCTAACCAGTCGCTCCACTGTGCCGCACTTACTATATATATATATATATATATATATATATATTTATTTTTTCATTATTGCGCGGCATTTTTTATGCTAACCCATAGACTAGTGCACAAACTAGTCGGGCTAAACTAGCTTAGTAGCCTGTGAAGACATTTTCCATGCTAACTTAGCTCAACCAAAAACCAACGTTCACTTCCGCCATGCGACTGATGCAAATAAAAGACGATTGCGCCTCCGAAATCTCGTCGTGTTTATAAACATACCTCGAGCCCATTAAACGGTTTCTTTTCAAGCTGTTGACATTAGCCGGTTGTCATTCTCGTCACTATGGAAACGTCCGCGACGCCGCGGGGCATTGTGGGATAGCATAAATGTAACGCTGCGTTTAAGTGAAAACGATTATTGAGATATCGACATTATACGACGCGTATGATTCATCAATCTTATTTGGATATAAACATATATATATATATATATATATATATATATATATATATATATATATATATATATATATAGAGAGAGAGAGAGAGAGAGAGAGAGAGTAATATGTTCAACTTCAACACAACGTATAACTTATCTTATCTCAGTAATGATGTGAAACGCTGCTCTAGCCCAGAATGACGAAGGCCACCGCGTTTTTCTAAGTGTTCCCTGAATGCATCATTTCTGCCCGGCAATATCACGTGTCTGATTGTTTTCGTCTTCTTCCGGGTTTCATTCAAGCAAATCCCTGCAGGATTAATCAGTCGGCTGACAAATTTTAAAGACGTTACGTACGAAAGTTTAATTCGCAAGGTCGAGCTCTTATAAGGTATTCTATCGGGCAGACACGACGTTGCGTGTATAAACTATTTATATATTGACGATATAGTTTCAATTGGGAAGAATGGCGGCAGTGGACAGCTTCCACATGCTGTACGGGGAAATTTCCCGGTCGTGCGGCGTTTACTTGGAAACGCTGGCCGTGGTGGGTGCTCTGTACACGGCCAGCAGGGCTGTCGTCCTGCTCCGGGACTGCTGCGTGCTGGTCAGGGTGCACTTTCTGCCCAGGATGAACCCCAGCATGAACCTGAGGCAAAGATATGGAGACTGGGCTGTCGTTTATGGTAAGGTGGCAAAAGAACTGAACTTTCAGGTGCATCAATGAAGGGTGCATTAAGGTATTCACTGACAACACATGCATGCATGCATGCAATAAAATAATGAGGGTGCCAATAATTCAACATCAGTTTCACTTGGTGATCACCGACCGATCCAAACGTCTCTCTCGTCAGGTGGATCGGAGCCCGTGGCGCAGGCGTACACCGAGGAGCTGGCCCGGAGAGGCCTCAGCATCGTCTTCGTCACGCAGGACCGGCCCACCGTCGGCGAGTTAGCCGCAAAGCTGTACCAGAAGTACAGCGTGGAGACCGTCGTGGTCCACGCCGCCCAGGGCTGGGACGAGGCGGCCGGCGAGCCCGTCAAGGAAGCCCTGACGGGCAAAGACGTGGGTCTGCTGGTCAACTGCGTGGACGAGGCCTGCGCGGAGCGCCGCCAGCTCGTGGAGATGTCCGAGCGCAGGCTGATGGAAGTGACGGCCAATAACGTCGCCGGCGTCGCGCTGCTGACCCGCTTGGTGCTGCCCGGCATGCTGAAGAGGGGCCGAGGGGCCGTGGTCAACATCTCGTCCGGCGCCTGCTGCCGCCCGCCGCCCGGGAGGGTGACGCTCACCGCCGTAACCGTGAGGCCAAAACCTTCCCCCGCACTCTGTGCCTGATTTGCCCACAAAAGGGTTATAAATGTGCAGGAAAAATATAATTCCATATTTGCTTTCAGGGGTACTTGGATCATTTCTCCAGAGCCCTCCACCTCGAGTACGGCGCCAGAGGGATCTTTGCTCAAAGTCTGCTTCCCTTCCAGGTCGTCGTAAGCGCCGTGAATGCAAAAATATAAACGACGATGCAACAGAAGTCCTAAAGTGCACCACACGAGGAAGTTGTGGAGTATTTTAGCTCTTTTTAAAAAAAATGTCACCAAAAGCACATTTCTTCCTTGTGTACTCCTTTATTGAATTAATTGGTTAATGTTTTTTAAAAAAAATAGTATTATACTATTGAGATAACCAATTTTGTATTTTATTAAATGGTTAAATTATCTTTTAGTTCAACATTTTTACAGAAATTGACATTTTTACATTTCACCCAAAAACTTCATTTACTGTATCGCATGAAATTACTGGTTACTATAAATACAATCAAAATAAAATAATAAAATGTTGTATTTCAAATATTTTGTGAAATAATCAGTTGATTAGAACATAGACTATAAAATAAAATTAAAAAGGGAATTTGTACTGATTTTATTATTAAAACAAGTAATTTCAATTTTATTTTTGAATTAATATATTTAAAATGTAATTTTGCATGCACATAAAATAAAAATAAAATAGTAAAATGTTGTATTTAAAATATTTTATGAAATAATCAGTTGATTAGAACACAGGCTATAAAATACAATTAAAAAGGGAATTCATATTGATTTATTAAAACAAGTAATTTCAATTGTATTTATTAATTAATAAATTTAAAATGTAATTTTGCATGCAAATATTTACCTTTTTTTTTTTATAAAGCATTTTCTATTTTGTTAAATATTTGCCTAAAAATGTCTGCCTAAAAACGTGCACGCTGTCATTCACCCGAGGTTGTTTTGCGGCGCAGATTGGCTCCGATAAACGTCGTCCGGCGTCCATTTTGGGAGGCTGGTTGGCGCCCGCGCCGCACGTGTACGCCCGCCACGCCATCAGCACCTTGGGCGTGTCCAACCGGACCACCGGCTATTGGCCGCACACTCTGCAGGTGGCCACCCGAAGCCCACGCAATTTCCCGTTCATGTCTGGGTTGTTACATGTTGCTTGAAGGTGCCTCTCGTCTTTTTGTCCTTTTTCGTTTTCCTCAGTTTGGACTGATGAGGTGCATCCCCGAGTGGATTTGGGTTTTGGGCTGGCGAGTGTTCGTCGGTTAAAAGCGGCTGGCCTTCGTCCCGAGTGTTCCTTGGAGAATGTTGTTTGTCGTCCGGACAACAACTGAAGTTGTGTTCTTGTTGGTGTACAGTGAGTCATACGGGGGGGGCGGGCAAAGTATAAACGTGAGTAAGCGAAGTGGCCAAACATTCCCCAACTTTTCGAGTGCTGCGTCGCCACGAAAATTGTGCACACGGAGAAGCAGTTTCATCGCCAAAAAAAAAAAAAAACGAGGGTGTTACCCCTATAAACGCCACACATTCCTTCTACTGCTAGCTAGCTTGATGTTTGTCGACAAAATGCAATTTTGATTGTGTGCAATTCTGCAAAGTTTTTACCCTGAAACAAATGTTTTTATTTTCGTTGTTACAATAAGTGTACATTTTGTCGTCGATGTTTGATCACACACACGAAAAGCGTCAATAAACCTTGGAAATATTGTTTTGGATTGTAAATATACTAATTTATGACTAAAATGAACAATTTTCCATGCAAATTTGGACTCCTTATTTGCTAAGAATCCAGCGTGTCCATTTTCAAAACGAAACGTGGCCCCTGAGCGCAAAGGTTCAGTTTGTTGCAGTGTGACGCGTCGTACTTTTTAAAAGGTGTTGTTTGGCTCCTGGTTGGGTTTCCTGGGAATCATTTACACTCGTTCGTACGTGGTGGCCGTGCCATGGTTTGGATTTCTCCACCTTTCACCTCCACTGGGCTGTCTGTTGTCACTTTGGTTGTTTGGAGGGGAAATAAAACACTGAAAAAGAAGCAGACTCTTTGTGATTTTTCATCCAGATTTTCAATAAACCCAAGATGTAATTAAGCTACCTTCCCCTTGGAAGAATAATTGTGGTAAAAAGTATTCCTTGGTGCCAGTTCGTCTGCACTATTGACAAATGAGATGATGGTATCGCATAACTTTGTCTTTGGGGAGGTGATCGATTTCAGCAAGCAAAACCGTGAACAGGCTCATAGAATAGGATTTGAACACCAGTGGTGGTGTTCCACATGTAGACCAACAATATAACAATACTCACTGGCACATGTTCTATAACCTCGACCAAAAAAAAAAAAAAAAAAAAGATTGCTGAGTCACTTGCAGTAGTTGAGTAAAACTTCTTTGTTTGGCTGCACAACTGTATTGCGCTGACCCCTGGCGGCCATGTCGCTTTGCATTCTATTTGATTATTAACATGTGTCTTTATAAAACATCCATCCATCCATTTTCTTAGCCGCTTATCCTCACAAGCGTTGCAGGGAGTGCTGGAGCCTATCCCAGTTTCAACGGGCAGGAGGCAGGGTACACCCTGAACTGCAGGACACATAGAGACAAACACAATCACACCTATGGGCAATTTAGAGTGTGCAATCAATGTTGCATATTTTTGGGATGTGGCAGGAAACCGGAGTGCCCGGAGAAAGCCCACGCAGGTACGGGGAGAACATGCAAACTCCACACAGGCGGGACCGGGATCGAACCCGGGTCTTCAGAATTGTGAGGCTGACACAGGTGACGCACCGTGCCGCCTTTTTAAAACATATAAATATCTAAATAATACTAGAGAACCATTATAGTCTGCTATTTTCCTTATTAAAAAACATGTATTTTTTGGCAGAGGTTGGAACGGATTAATAGCGTTTCCATTCATTTCAGTGGCGCAAGATGATTTGAGCTGCAAGTGTTAAGTCTTTTAAGCGTGTTTGTGCGATAAATTAAGTTGGCATCCCAGCACTGTACGTGACATTGATCTAACGGAACTCTACGAGCTCAACGTTCACGTATACTGTAATGCGAAATGACATAGACGGGCTAACGGAAGATAGCAGCGACGTTAAAGGTAGAAAATTCTGCAACTTCATCACACACAGGCACTGATTTGACGTGCGACCCATCGCAGCCTCCTTCCAGAAGCTTCTGGGCCTTATTTTGTTGCCGTGCGTAGGACGGAACCTTCCTGATAAGAACGAAACGACGAGACGACGCTCGCTTTCCCCTTACCGAGCCGCCGACTTTCCTCCTCCTCGTCCTCAGCGTCGCCGTCGCGCTCTTCTTCACCGGTACGTACATCTGCGCCGACGCATCATCGGGTACACGATATCGCGGCGTCCGATACCGAGCTGGATTGGAACATTTTTTTCATAAAAAAAAAAGATGTCATATCTCACTTTTTAATTGACGTTGCTGCGGCGTGTACAACTGTGTCATAATAATGACAAGTGTTCTTAAAATTCTGCCCCACGTGAGCCGGCATCAGTTAGTAATAATCATAACGTCAATTTATATCGTGACTCAGGGATGCCGCGGGGGGAACGAGGGCATTGATAGAAAATGTGTTGTTTTGAACATAAATAAAACATTTGTGATTTTGATTTTAATACAAATATCTGTTACAATGAAATGACTGAAATTACGGTAAAGTGTCCAAAGTTAGTTCTGAAGTGAAAAGTTTTTTTTTCTACTAGTGTGTGTCTGCGTGCACGTACGGTTATGTGTGTCACTTGCTATCATCATCCAAGGTTAGCTTGCTCGCTAGCAGATAAAACCTGATGTGTGTGTTTCGAGGGTAGATTTAAACGTAATCACCAGCTGTGACTCCAATCGGACGAGTTTTCCTTTGTGTGACCTTCCCGGTCCGCCGCCGCCGCCGCCGCCAGCGCAGCACCAAAACGCAACGTGGGCCTCCGTAACTTTTGTTATCATTGACAAAATAACTCATAAGTAGCCTCGCGGGAGGAAAAGCTTGAAAAGCTTTCTCACGATGGGAAGGTTTACATTCGGGGTCCGAGCGATAGAGTGCCCCAGCAGATCCGGCCGAAGCCGTTCTTTTGGATTTCCACGAGTGCGTTCGGCCCAAAAGAACAAGGTGTCCTCTGCTTTCCCAGTTTAGGAAGCGGGCCAAAATGGGCGAATGGGATCTTCTGGGCCGCCTGCTGGACAAAGTGCAGTCGCACTCCACCGTCATCGGGAAAGTCTGGCTCACGGTTCTCTTCGTCTTCCGCATCCTGATCCTGAGTACGGGCGCCGACAGGGTCAGTTCACGTCCTCGGCTGGTTCAGTTCGTTTTTCCTAAACTCTTGAGCGGAAATCTTTGTCTGATTTTTTTTTCTTTTTAACAGCCTTTAGCAAGAATGTTTAGCTCAACAAATAAGTCCATCTAGGTTTTTTTCCCCCTCCATTTTACTTTGGGGCCATTAGCATTAGCATGATACTTATCGCTGAGAATTCACCGGTAGAAAAACATTTATGACAACCATTAGGATTAGCATAAACACTAACCAATTAGAGCAAAAACCTTTTAAAAGATTAGCGTTAGCGTTGGCCTCCTGACACAAAAAGTAAACATTTTTAATAGCAATTAGCATTAGCGCAACTGCTCATCTGTGAGTATTCATATCAGTCATGTGACTTAGCGCTTGAACTACATTCAAAATGTTTTTGGGACATCTATTAGTACGAATACTTATGTCATTGCTCACTAATAAGTAGAAAAAGCTTTTTGACAGCTGGTAGCGTTAGCATAAACGGTCATCTCAGAGCATTCCGACGATTCACGCTGTGACCGGGCAAAACTTGACTCCCTTCATTTTTGACACACTAACGGGAGACTTGCTTAAAACCTGAAAATGAAAACTTGAGACTTCCTACTTTTTAAATACTCAGTACCACATCTAGGTGAAACCTCGTAGATATGATTCCAAATGGCTGCCACGGGCACGCAGGTGTGGGGCGACGAGCAGTCGGACTTCGTGTGCAACACGCGGCAGCCGGGCTGCGAGAACGTGTGCTACGACCACGCCTTCCCCATCTCGCACGTGCGCTTTTGGGCCCTGCAGATCATCGCCGTGGCGACGCCCAAACTCCTCTACCTGGGATACGTCCTCCACGTCCTCCACGTCGAGAAGAAGGTACGGTCGACGGCCCGAGACGTGACGTAGATGGCAAACAACAGCGGGGAATTGCCGCTTTGCTGAGAATCGGCGAGATCGAGACGGCCGTTAGCGTTAGCACAAATGCTGATTTTCGTACGAGCGTTTCTGCTGCACGCCATCGGGCAAAGTCTCAGTACGCCGTGTTTTTGCGCCGCGCAGTTGAAGGAGCGCATGCAGAAGCGGGCCGAGCTGGACGACCAGACTTTGCTGTTCCTGCAGCGGAGCTTCAAGATCCCCAAGTACATCAAGAGCAACGGAAAGGTTGTCTTTGTCCAGTTAGCATAGCAAAGACCAATCGTATCACGTCCCCTCCGTTTATCTCTTCTCTCGTCCACTTTTCAAAGATAAACATCCGCGGACGCCTCCTGCGCGCCTACGTGCTCCACCTGGTGGCCAACATCTTCCTGGAGTCGGCGTTCGTGGTCGGCCAGTACTTCCTGTACGGCTTGAAGCTGGACGCCCGCTACGTGTGCTCGCGCTCGCCGTGCCCCCACCAGGTGGACTGCTTCCTGTCTCGGCCCACCGAGAAGTCGCTGATCATCTGGTTCATGCTGGGGGCCGCCTCGCTCTCGCTGGCCTTGTGCGTGGCCGAGCTGCTCTACCTGTGCGTCAGGGCGGCCAAGGACTGCGCGGCCAGGCGGCGGGACTACACCGTCACGCCCGTCACGCCGGCGACGCCCGCCGCCCGCGCCAAAGCGTACGTGGCGAGGGACGACGCCGGGATGCAGAACGGCTTCAACGTGGAGCTGGAGCAGCGGGGGCGCAAGTTCGACCTCGGCGGGGCCAACGAGATGGCGGGATTGGGGTCGGCGGGTAGAACGGGCGAGGTGCAGATCTAGGCTGGGTGCGGTGGATGACCTGGGGGGAATTTGGACCGGATCGGTTTTTTGTTGTTGGGAAGGGAGGACGTCCCCCGTGGGTGTGACACCAGGTGGGGCGCGCCATGCATTTTGTTTTGTAGTAATCGTGATAAAAACAAAGTTCAACCAGCGCAACGGAAAGTGTGGGTGGTGACGCGATGCTGTCAATAAAGTTTCTTATCCAGTTCGGTTCAACGGAATGTGTTTAAATTTTGTGTCGCAATCCATCAACATTTGCAAATTTCATTTGATTTGATTTATGTAGGGAACCCTTTCCGGTCAAATTGTCGGCAGGGCGCTACTAATTACTTCAGAGTATTTCCATGTTGACTGGCTAAAATATGCTATAAGCTAAAATATTGCTAAATTGGAGGAATAACGGCACTCAACCCACCTTTTTTGTTACAAAACATCAAAGGAAAATATTTTTAGAGCAACATATTATTAGAGCACGCTTGTCCAAAACAAAAACGCAAATTAGCACCAATGTTCGTGGTAGGGGGGGGGCAGTTTTTAGCGTTAGCGTGCACGCTAATCCTCACGATACGTTTTTTTTCTACAGTTAAATGTGATAACCGTCACAGCATTGTTAGTGGGGAGATTTTTATTTTTAATTTTTACAACCATTAACTTTCTCACGAATGCTCGTCCTTCACCCTCCAATTAGTTGATTTTTTTACATTATTTTTAATATAGCTACCAGCATCACTCGCATTATAAGTATAAACGCATTTTGTCTGTATTAATGAAAATATTTGCTTCTTAGCATTGCACAATATGTTGTAAATTAGTTAGGTATTTTATTTTTGGGAGGGGGGGGGCACAAAAATGGCGTGGCTGTGTTGTACCTGTCAATCATTAGCGGTGGCCCCGCCCCTTCTCTGTCAAGGCTGGTCCAAAGGGACAAACCAAGGCGGGATAATCCGTCCAATCATCATCGAGCAAACCCTGGCAACAAAAGTACAAAATAAAATAAGTACAAAGGGTTAAAAATAAAATAAAATCATAATAATCTGGTAAAAAAAAAAAAAAAAAAAGGGACTCTTTTGACTGTTTTAGTATAAAAAAAAAAAAAAAAAGTACAGATCCTGAAATGTACTGCAGATTATAGACAGGATGGAATTTGATGATTGGACAGGGACCGATACTCGAGTACTGGCTGGGACCCGCCTCAGCACCCTGCACGCGCTCCAAGGTCCAGCTCAGTCAGCACTCGGCCGCAGACGCGCACGGACGGTCCCAGCCCGAGACGCTCGCCAGGTAAGACGGCATCGGGACCCGCTGGATCCGCAGTTGAAGGTTAACTGGTTTTGGATCGGTTTTCATTTTTTTGCTTCCGCGAACTGACCCACAAAGAGCGACTGCAAACGGGGGAGTTGGGGGTGGGATTTATTTTATGAAATAAGTCATTTTACTAAGATGTTATTTTTCTTTAAATCATATTGTTTTGGTCTCGCTGTCATAACTTCAACACATCATTCATGTGTTTTCTGTTGATTTGGATTTTCTATCCTGAAACATTTTTTTCGGGCCGTGGCTTTGGGGGCACCTCCCGAAACCCAAAACCCCGTTATGAGATGATCATAATATATTTTTATCTTCGAGCTCCGTCCGCACTCCTCGACCAATAAGCGGCCTCGTCCGATTCCAGATCCCCGATCGAAAAGGCATCCTGCAAGATGGGAGACTGGGGATTCTTGTCGTCCTTACTGGACAAGGTCCAGTCGCACTCCACCGTCGTCGGCAAGATCTGGATGACGGTCCTCTTCCTGTTCCGGATCATGGTCCTGGGCGCCGGGGCCGAGAGCGTGTGGGGCGACGAGCAGTCCGACTTTGTGTGCAACACGCAGCAGCCCGGTTGCGAGAACGTCTGCTACGACCGGACCTTCCCCATCTCGCACATCCGTTTCTGGGTCCTTCAGATCATCTTCGTGTCCACGCCCACGCTGGTCTACCTGGGCCACGCCATGCACGTCATCCACCGCGAGAACAAGCTCCGCGAGAAGCTGGCCAGCCCCGGCGGGCCGCGCCGCCTCAAGTCGCCCAAGTACACCGACGACAAGGGCAACGTGACCATCAAGGGGAACCTCCTGGGCAGCTACCTCACCCAGCTGGTTTTCAAGATCCTCATCGAGGCGGCCTTCATCACCGGTCAGTACTACCTGTACGGTTTCGTCATGGTGCCCATGTTCCCGTGCTCCAGGAAGCCGTGCCCGTTCACCGTCGAGTGCTACATGTCGCGCCCCACCGAGAAGACCGTCTTCATCATCTTCATGCTGGCCGTGGCGTGCCTGTCCCTGGTCCTCAACGTGGTCGAGGTCTTCTACCTGCTGTGCGCCCGATGCAAGGCCAAGCCCGGGTCCCGGAGGGGGAACTCGGCCGACTACCCGGTGGCGCTGTCGCACCCCGCCTGGCCGTCGCAAGACGACGCCCTGAAGCAGAACAAGAAGAACTTTGACTTGGAGATGGAGACCGGCCAGAGTCTGGGAGGGAGTCTGGACGGCGCCAAGGAGGAGAAGGGCCTGCTGGACGAACACTTGCGCTCTTAGCGCGTTAGCAAGTCGGCGCGGAACTCGGCTTTTTCCTCCTCGGGATTCATTTTGTAATTCTTTCTTTTCAAATGGAAACAAACAAACCAAAAACTACGACAACAAAAAAAAAATCAAGTCAATCAGAGATTGTGGTATTTACTCGATGGTTTTTGAATCTGTTGAAGTTGCAAAACGGCGATGACGATCGGCGGCGAGCGGCTCGCCCCGCCCCCCGCCCGACTCGTCACGTTGGAAACTGAACACACTTTGCCCAGTAAATAATTTTTTCCCGTAAATTTGAAGAAAGCAAATTCCTGTGTAAATTAGTCCTACGAAACCAGTCCGGACCGGACCGGACCGCTAGCGCTCTTAGCTCCGTTAGCACGTCAGAACTTTGTTTGAGTCCATTTTTCATTTCTTTATCCAAACGATAATGTAAAAATCAAGACAAAATTATGTTGTTGCTGTATTTCTGTTCTTTCTTGACTTTTCTCGACTCTCACGTTTTTGGTTTTTTTTTTTTCGATTCCGTTTAAGTTATTTTTCATGTGCAGGAATATCAGAAATGCTAATAATGATATTGCATATTCTTTGGTGCGGGCAGCGCGGGATCGATTCCCGCCCAGCGGCACTCCCTGAAACCCTTGTGAGGATAAGCGGCTTGGAAAATGGACATGCTCGATTCCTCCTCTGATTTTTTTCAAGTCATACTTGTGCTGTATGTTTTTGGAAAAGTTATTAAAGTTTTTATACAAAAACTGTTTACTGAGTTATCATTTAGTAGTTGTTAAAAAAAAAAAGATAAATTGTTTCCAGATGAAATGAGTATTACTAAAACAATTATTATAATAGAAATGGAAGAATATCTGTAATTTCCTATACCGTAATTATATTTCATATTAAAGTTAGAGATGAAGTAACCTTGCTTGCTTTTGTTGTATTCATAAAACTGAATTAAGTTGTATCAACTTATGTGTAATATATATATTTCATTTCAATTTGTTGAGATGTATTAGTAAATTATAAAATCACATTTATTTAAAAATGTAGTCATAGCACTATTATTATTTTATATAAATTATTATATATATTATTATTTTACAACTCTGTCAAGATCTGTCAAAAAACGTCATACTTCAATAATTACAGATCCATATCTCCTCCCACATTTCCACACTCGAACTCGATAGACAGATTATTTTTTTTTTTCCTCATTTATCGACAAACGATTGCTGACAGTGTCGCAAGACCGCCCATAAACTTTTCCCTCAATCAGCAGTTCGATTACATGGTGTACATTTGTATCATTAAAAAAAATAAATGAAAATATGCCTTCATGGAAAGTTGTGTAACGTGTGATGATAAGATGCAAACAACCAACTCAGGGTTTGGACTTTAACGCACACCCCCAAACAAAAAAAAAAAAAAAATGATTAACCAACACAATCTCGTCAGTTTTTTCAGCCCAAAAGTTTTTTTTTTTTTACCATCTGCAGCATGACAACGTGACCGCACGCACACAAACACACGCGCACGCACGTACACAAATTGTGCAACGTGCGTACAAGTTCAAGGCAAAAAAAAAAAAAAAAAGTTCACCTTTGCTTTGCTGTTTCCATTTTTTTCCATTTGAGCATTGCAGGAGAGCAGCGGCAGTCGCTTGGCCAACCAACATCAGGTGAGCCGTCGTCTTCCATCTTCCTTTTTCCATAATTATATGACAAAATATTTCTGACAAAAAAAAACAGAGAGAACCGAGAAAACAATTCAACTCATTTGATTTACGACTAATTGAACAATCATATCATTTACTGTATAAGATCGTATGGAACACTTGATCTGTTTGAGAAATTTAGATCTACATTTCTTCTAAAATAATAATAATGCAATAATAAAAACACCATGACAATAACAGGCTATATATATGTACGTACATACAGTACAATAATATCATTTACTGTATAAGATTGTATGGAACGCTTGATATGTTGGAGTAATTTAGATCTACAAAGCTAGATCTTACGTTTCTAAAATCAGAATAAAAACACGACGACAATAACAAGCTATATATTATGTACGTGCATACACATGCAGTGTATATACATGTAAATATATTCATAGATATAAAACACATTTTGTGTACAGAAGTGTTGGATTGAAGCTTCGTCTTCACTTTGAGGGTGCGCTTGTTTTGCAAGTCCGGCGGAACACGATTGAGGATGGGCGAGTGGGGCTTCCTGGCGTCGCTGCTGGACAAAGTGCAGTCGCACTCCACCGTCATCGGGAAAGTCTGGCTCAGCGTGCTCTTCGTCTTCAGGATCATGGTCCTGGGAGCCGGCGCCGAGAAGGTCGCGCGTTCGACGCCGCTTCTTCTTCTTCTTCTTCTTGTGCTGAGCGCCACCTCTGGCGATTCTTTGAAACGAGATCCTGGCTCGTGCACGCGTCGTGCAGTTCTTTGAATGTACAAAGAATTCCAAATTTCATTGCAGTCATTTAGTTTCATGCACAGGTGGCAAACTCAAGGCCCGGGGGGCCAGATCCAGCCCGCTGCGTGATTCTACGTGGCCCGCGAAGGCAAATCATGTGACTCAACGTCCATGATTCTTTTGAAATTCTGCACTAAGGTTTCAAATTGTAAATGATAACATTGAGATATTGCAAGCATTTCTGTGTCTCCAAACATGAATAACATTTGTCATGTCATTATCCAAGCCGCTTATCCTCACAAGGGTCGCGGGCGAAAGCTGGCTTCCGGCGATAGGCGGACTACACCCTGAACTGTGAATCATAGTTGCGAAACCCATTTCCCTTGATGTCTGATTCCAAAACTAGTTGATTGATTTCATGTGGATGAGGCCACGAAATGATTTTATGGTTTCACAGTCATAACGCCCCCCCCCCTCCCCCGTACGCTTAACTGTACAGTGTTTATTTGGTTTAGTTTTGCTTCAAGACTTACACACTATTAGGTAGTTCATTCATACTTTGGAGTGTGGGCCAAGACTAAATTTCCGATACATCGCAAAGGACTAGCACATGGGGTCTCAAAGATGCAGCCCGCGGGCCACAGCTGGGCTGCGAGATGATATTTAGCGGCCCCCACCTTAATATGAAAGTGTAACGGTAGGGCAGCCCGCGAGTTTTATATAGATGGCACTTTTACGGTGTTGCGTGCGGAGCAGACCAATCGCGGTGGGCTAGAGGGCGATCGGGATTGTGACGTCGACCGGGCTTGGTGCAAGCAGAGAAAAAAATTTCAACGAGAAAGTTACGGCACCGTCGTTTTACACGCAAGTTGTAAACATCAGCGTCCTTCATCTTATTTTGTGTTCCAAAGAAGATGTTTGAGAAGATAATTAATAATTCCAATTTTAATTCCACCCAAGTTCATGGGCGCTGAGGCTAAATTGAGTTTGAGAAACTCGACTAGCACGCCGCAATCCGAACCGGAACGTGAATCAGGATCCGCTTTATTTGCCGAGTACGTCACAAACACACAAGTCAGTAATTGGAGCCATTTGGACAATCAACAGTTTGGAGACATAAAAAGACGCCAGGAGGAGGCACTTAGCGCGTGTGCGGTAGCGCCCTCCGCAGGATGGGCCCGGCGCTCGCAACAATGTCCTGAACGCTGTTTTGGGCGGCAGGTGTGGGGCGACGAGCAGTCCAAGATGATCTGCAACACCAAGCAGCCGGGCTGCAAGAACGTCTGCTACGACCGGGCCTTTCCCATCTCGCACATCCGCTTCTGGGTCCTGCAGATCATCTTCGTGTCCACGCCCACGCTGGTCTACTTGGGCCACGTCATGCACGTCATCCACAAGGAGAACAAACTCCGCGAGCGCCAGCGGGCCGGCGGCTCCTCGGCGCTCAAGCTCCCCAAGTACTCGGACGACAAGGGCCAGGTGACCATCAAGGGCGACCTGCTGGGGAACTACATGACCTCCATCTTCTTCCGGATCATTCTGGAGGTGGCCTTCATCGTGGGTCAGTACTACCTGTACGGCTTCGTCATGGAGCCCCAGATCGTGTGCTCGCGGGCCCCCTGCCCCTTCACGGTGGAGTGCTTCATGTCGCGGCCCACCGAGAAGACCGTCTTCATCCTCTTCATGCTGGTCATGTCCTGCGTGTCGGTGCTGCTCAACGTGGCCGAGATCTTCTACCTGGCGTGCTCCAGAGCCGCCCGGAGGAAGGCCAACAAATTGGCCGCCGGGGCCCTGGGGGGACCCGTGAACGGCGGCGCCTTCGCCAGGGCCTGAGACACTTTGTGTTTGACGCTCGTCGTTGCGCCACAAATAACTGAAGATAAAAAAAAAAAAAAAAAACTTATTTAACTTGCGTGGGTTTTTCTCCGGGTACTCCCAATCCGTCCCAAAACTCATTCAGGACCCTAAATTGTCCGCAGGTGTGGATGTTTGTATTTAAAAATTCCTCCTGTTACGTGAGAAGTCTGGCGAGAACCAGGAAATGATGCCCCAAAAAAAAGTCTGAATAAGAACATTTCCACAAAACGATCCCCAACGTTGGAGGATAAATCGAGAATCGTAAGAGCACAGAATTATTTTAATTATTATTTCAAGCTTTTGAGCAAAAACGGGGAAACGCCGATTTCGAAAATGGTCAGATCACAACTTATTTATAATTTACTCTGGCGATCCCCCTTTTTCTTTGGTTCTCGTGTTTTTGTTTCGGCCGAAGATTTCACGGCCGGCGCTGGTTTAATCCGGGTCGTAAGCGTCCCCGTTAAGAGTTTTCCCGAGTTTGTGCGTCGCCATTCGGCGTGTCAAATTTGGATTGTGCATGCGTTTTGTTTGCGTTTTGTGCTTCTTGTTTGTGATTGTCACTTGATAAATAAATATTCACCAAAACGTCCGTGTGGCCGCATCAAAAATACACAACAATATGTGCAAAAATGATTTAGAAAAAAACAAAAACAGTAACAATAATTGCTTAAGGAATAGAAATTTTGCTTAACCTTTGCTGGACACTTTCATATTTTCTGTGAATATTTTTCGTTTTGTTTCTTTGACATTTTTTGTTTCACTTTTTTTCAACACCCTCCAATTTCCAGTTTTTTTTTTCAGAATGATGAAATGATGACATATTTTTACGTCCGTTTTTGCTTGTATTGTTCATAGCAGAGTCCCCAGCAGATGATTTCTGCTTCTTAAATAAATTTTTTTAACACTTACCAATAAAATATATATAATACATAAATCTTATTTCTTTCTGGGCTTTCAGAAATAACAATATTGAAATGTAATACATAAATCGGCGTCAAGCTCGACTTTTGCTTGGGCTAAATATCAAATTCAGCATGAAATATTTACAACGACACGAAACGTGTGGCTCATGAGTTAGTGAGGTTGCAGCGCCACCTTGTGTGAGTGACGAGTATTTGCGGAAAGAAAATTAAATAAAACGTTTCAAAATATATTCCAATCAAAATATGCGTTGATGATACAGTATTTATGCCATCTGGTTGGAAATAATAATAATAATAATTATTAACTATAAATTATGCAGAAATGTATCTTCGTGGCGTTTATTTATTTTCAGAAACTTGGACTTCACGCAAGCACATTAACGTTAGCTCAGTCAAATTGAAATGGGATCAAAATGATAACGTGACAATTGATTGGTTACGGCGCACGGTGGATTAGCTGTTCTGAGGTCCCGGGTTCAAATCCCGGCCCCGCCTGTGTGGAGTTTGCTTGTTCTCCCCGTGCCTGCCTGGGTTTCCTCCCACATCCCCAAAACATACAAAATTAATTGGACACTGCAAATTGCCCCTAGGTGTGATTGGCTGTCTGTCTCTATGCGCCCTGAGATTGGCTGGCGACCAGTTCAGGGCGTACCCCGCCTCCTCCCCGTTGACAGCTGGGATAGGCTCCAGCACTCCCCGCGACCCTGGTAAGGATAAGCGTCTAAGAAAATGGATGGATGGTTGATGGTGACTTCGTTTGAAATCAGGCACGGGGACGACACTGACATCAAGCGACCACTCGCAGTAACTGCAACGAGTAAAATGTGTTCCCATCTTTGTCTTCATTGCTATCACAAATACAGAATTACACAACATGCAGTACATCCACAAAGTACTTTATAAACCTTCAAAAGTTACGCAATCAGGGTTTTTACTTTTAGTCAAGCAATTCCATAATTTTAATATAATATAAAATTTATTTAATTATTATATTTTGAAAATTAGCGGATCAAAAACAAATAAATGTACTGCACGAATGTTCATCCCTTTACTCCTAAATCCGGACTTTCGTTCAAAATGAAAAGGCACAAATTGAAAAGATTCAGTTACTGGATTTAAAAAAAAAATGTGTGTGAAATCAAACAATATTTAACGTTTTGACATTTTGGACAATTTTGAGTTAAATACAATTCATCCGTGTTCAGAATAGACGGCGACTAATTTCGAGAATGTGTAACTAGTCCAAGCACCTAACTAAATATAAATAATTCAAATAAAAAGATGCAGTACATTTAAATGAATTTATTGAAAATGATTGAATTACATACAAAAGAAAAAAGGATCATATGCTATAAATTATGTGTATTCATCTGAATATTTTGTTAAGAGTGCAATAATATCATTTTAGTGATTATTTTCAAGAATATTTGTCCGCCTACAAAGTGATTTTTTTTTTTTTAGCATTCTGAACTTTTGATTGGACGACAAATGATTTGAAAGAGAGTGAGAAACTGATCGATTCGGCGTCACCGGGTAGAAAGGAAACCGCTCCGGCGGCCATTTTTGCGCCGGCGCCTTCGCCTTCACGGGCCGCAGTGCTTCCTGTGCGTGACGGCGCACACCACGCCGCTTTTGGGCCGCAACGTACCCAAGTCGAGGATTTCGGCGCTCTGGCCCGCCGCCAGCACCAAGTCGAACCTCTGCAGCAACTTGGCCATCACCAATTTGGCTTCCATCTGTCCGGAAAAATAGAAAAAAAAAAAAAGACCGCAGCGGTCAGCGCATCGCTTTTTTTACGCGACGATATTTGTTTTTTTTTTTTTTTGGGTCGTTCCGTCACCTGAGCAAAGTTTTTTCCCACGCAGGCCCGCGGGCCCAGAGAAAATGGGTAGTAGCAGTAGTAAGGTCTGTAAAAAAAAAAAAAAAAAAAAAAAAAAAACAAATGTTGAAAAAAAAAAAAGAAAAAAAAAATGCAACAAAAGAAACAAAACAAAATCAGATTTCAAAAAGCTAGCAACAGTAGGAAATACTTACATGTTTATATTTGAAAGAACTAAATAATAATAGGAAATAATATAAATATATATTTTTTATTATTTTTGCTGGGGGTTGAAGTGCTTGTATATGTTCAATAAAGTTCTAAAAAAAAACCAAAACAATTAAGATGGAACATTCCATCCGGGGCTTAAAAAAAAGAACAAACATTTAAAAAAAGAAAAAAAATGCAACAAAAGGAAACAAAACAAAATCATATTTCAAAAAGCTACCGACAGTAGGAAACGTTTAGAAATTTACAACATATGACGTTCCTTTTTTTATGAGAATAAAAGTGCGGGGTTAAAAAAAAAAAGAAAAAATTAAAAAAAGAAAAAAAAAAATGCAACAAAAAAAAACAAAACAAAGTCAGATTTCAAAAAGCATGCAACAGTTGGACACCTTTACAAATTTACAACATTTGTTGTTGTTTTTTAATGAGAAAAAAATAAATAATAATAGGAAATAATATGAATATATTTTTTATTATTTTACCGGGGATTGAAGTGTTTGTATATGTTCAATAAAGTTCTAAAAAAACCAATAATTAAGATGAAACATTCCATGCGGGGTTAAAAAACAAAGACGTTAGAAAACATGTTAAAATGTCATAATTTTCTAGAAAAATGTGTTCAGAGTTGGATTATGTTAAAAACGTTGCAATGTAGGGAAAAAAAGTGTTCCTATTACAAGAAGCCACGTTGCAAGTAAAAAAAAAAAATGAATGATTTTATCCATCCATCCATTTTCTTTGCCGCTTATCCTCACAAGGGCATGCTGGAGCCTATGCCAGCTGTCAACGGGGAGGAGGCGGGGTACACCCTGAAATGGTTGCCAGCCAATCGCAGGGCACTTTATGATAATAGTTGGGGGGGGGAAAAAAAAAAAAAAAAAAAAAAAAAGTCTTACTTGGGAGCATCCGGGTGAAAGCGATCCGGGTTAAATTCCTTCGGATTCTCGAAGAAGCGTTCCAATTTGCTGGACACGTACGAGCTAAACTGAATTCGGCGCACACAAACACACAAAAACTCTTTCACTATTTCTTCTTTGCCATTTTTGGGGCGGGGCCCGAACGTCGAAACCTTACGATGCTGATGGCTCCGCCCGGAACGCGGACGCCGTCCACGACGATGTCGTCGACGAGATCGCGGGACGTCCCCGGGGCCGTCGGGTAAACCCTCAAAGTTTCTTTGAGGACCTTCGAGCGCACGACGACGCGTCATCATTTCGCGGTCCGGTAATACAAATGCGGCGCACCCCCGAAATATTAGCAAATGAATATTGCAAAAGGAAGTCAAAAGAAAGAAAGAGTTCAAGGCGGCGTACCTGTGAGAGGTAAACGAGTTTCCCGAGGTCTTCGTAGCTAATTTCTCGTTTCATCCCGATGACGTCGTCCACCTCCTTTTGAGCTCTGCAAAACAAACAAACAAAGACGAGATACATTTTCTTCTTGTTGTTGTTTTTATTGTCGCTGCTGCTGCTGGATTGTTTCTGACTTCTTTTGTATGTCGGGATGTCTGGCGAGCTCCAGGATGCAAAACGCCAGCTGGTTCGCCGTCGTTTCCTGTCCTGAAAAAGACCAAAACAGTTTCTCGTGGCGCGTCCTATGAACTGTTGGGGAGATTTTGATGAAACAAAAAAAAAACTCTCCCGTCCAAAAACGGTCCCGGTGATGGTTGCGTTCAAAATTCAAAGTACCGTCATTTCCGGCCTATAAGACGCGTTCAACCCTGCGGTTTACGCGGCCATGTGGCTAATTTGTGCATTTTCTTCGAACGGACGCACGAGCGGAAAAGGTAAGCGTGAGACGACCGGCGGAATATATGTGCCGAGGAAGTGACTTTTACCGGTCCGGACCAGTTGCCGCTGCGCTCGCGTGTTACTGCTGTGTCTCGGTGATTTTTACTGATATGTTTTTTTTTTTTTTTTTTTTTAAACCGGCCCTGTTAGCACAGCGTTAGCATTAGCGTGAGCCTTAGAGTTTAACACGAGCACCGCCGCGCTAGCATTAGCATGGCGGTGCTCGTGTTAAACTCTCGGCTTTTACACAGCTGCGGAGTTCGTATGTACCAAATGGTATTTCCTTGACAAATGTACTGGGTGAGGCTTAGAACCAAGTGCGCTCTGTAATTACGCTAATCAAAATGTCATCAAACGTAAGACGTCATGTTGCTTTGAGGAAGCACAACTGTTACATTTTCAGCAGAGTAACTGGTAATTGTAACAAAGTACATTTCTAAAGTCATCTTGCCAACGCTGCCTAAAACAAAATCATAAAATTGTTTGAAAACAAAATATGCTTGTTAGCAAGTCAGCCAAGCTCTTTTTCATTTTTTTTTTTTTTTTTTTTTAAAGCCTCCCGTTTCACTAGATTTGGCTAATCGGGACGGAACGTCACCACGGCGACGGTGACGGCCTAGCGTGACTTGAGTCGGATTAAAATCGGATTCGAGTCTCACCGGCGATGAAGAAGGTCACAAAATTGTCCAGCATGAACTCTTCGTCTTCCTGGGTCATGCTTTCCTCTGAAATACAAAAACCAGGAGCACCATCTTCACATCTTGCGTGAAACACCAAGCCACGGGAACCATCAATCGCCGAATGCCAAATATTGAAACTCCCCCCGACTCAGTTGAGGAAAATTGTGCACATTTTTTGTTTGTCTCATTAAGAAAGAAAAAAAAATTCCAATTAGAGTTCAATCTGACGTCAGTGCAAAGATTTGAATTGTTGAAAGTTGGAAAAAAAAAAAAAAAGCTTCCTACAATATTTCAAACAAACAAATCTATGGAAGCGTATTGCTGCCACATCCCCCCTCCCCCCCCCCCAAAAAAAGAAGAGGTCGCTATCACGTTATAACGTGATGTTTCACATTATAATGTGGATGTTTCATGTTGTAACATGTTTCACGTTATAATGCGACTCATTTCATGTTATAAAGTGAAAAGTTTCAAGCGTATTGCTGCCACACCCCAAAAAAAAAAAGTCGCTATCACTTTATAACCGAACTTTTTCTTTTTTTTTTTTTTTTGGGTGTGGCAGCAATACGCTTCCGTATGAAACGACTCACATATCATGTTACAACATGAAAGTTTCACATTATAACATGAAATGAATTACATTGTAATGTGAACCTTTTCATGCAATAACATGAAATGGTTCACGTTATAACGTGTAATTAAGCACATAATAACGTGAAACATATCATGTCATAACATGAAACATCCACAGTATAACATGTAACATATCACGTTATAACGTGATAGCGAGCTTTTTTTTTTTTTTTTTGTGTAGCATCAATACGCTTCCGTACAAATCACATGTGACATTTTGTTCAAGTGAATCGAAAAATGGTGGATGCTGCGAAGGTACCAAGTACCGTCTTGAAGTCCAAGTGGTGTATTGACCTTTTCCGGCCGACTTGATGATCTGCGTGAGGATGTCTTTGGGCACGTCGCCGCCGTCGCCCTGCAGGGCCGACTTCCTGTTGCGGATCCACTCGGCGCCGGTGGAGCGCAGCAGTTTGCAGGCGGCCCGCACCTCCTCCACAAAGGCCCGGTTCCTGGGATCGTACTGGGACCGCCGGGATTATTTGTCATTCAAGCGCTTCTCAACGTGGCGCCGCCGACACAATTAGCGTTTGTGGTGTTTAATTTAAAAAAAAAAAAAAAAAAACAGCTCAGCGCTTGTAAGCTAACATGCGAAAGAAGAAATGGCAAGGAAATCATCAGAGCATAAATTCAATATCATATTTCAAAATGAAACATTTTCAAGAATCTCAAATTAATGCTCGGTTCTGTTTAACTTTTTCCTTCTTCTTTTCAGACAGGAAGTACAAAAAAAAAGGCAAATCAATCAATGTATTTATTGGTATGATTCATTTTTTTGTATGCATTGATGTTTCGATATTTGAAATGAATTTACAGATCTTTATTTTTGTATTTATGTATCTGGGGTTCAGAGAATATTTATCTTTACTTGAACCGATTCATTACTTCAAGTCATGTATTTCCAAGCCGCTTATCCTCACAAGGGTCGCGGGAAAGCTGGAGCATTTCCCAGCTAGCTTTGGGCGAAAGGCGGACTACACCCTCAACTGGTCATTATTTCAAATTCAAGTAAATATTGACAAATGCATTTCTGAATTAATATGGTTTTGAACGTACTGTGTTTCTATAATTTTTATTCAGTCAATGTATTGAGGATTTATTTCGTGTTTTGTTTTTATGTATGCACGTATTGGAACTTTATTTTCCAATTTTGATTCAATAAACCAATTGATGAGTATCATTTTTTTTTTTAATGACACAAAATGTATCGCTATTGATTTTATACATTGTATCGGTATCCACATTTTTTGATGATACCTTCCGAAATCTCTTTGAGCATTGATGGCTCTTTACTTGTGAATAATTTTGAGTTTTCGTTCTAAATCTTCCTCTTCATATTTGCTCATGCATTGTTGGTTTTCGTTTGAGTGTGTACCTGAAAGAAGGCGTTGCGTATGTTGTGCACCATCCCCTTGAGGCACGTCTCGATGGCGGCGGGGAACGGCGACGACGCGTTCTCCAGCAGCTCAATGTCCATGCCGAACGCCACCTGGACGGGGAAAATCGACGCTTCACCGCAAAACCGTTCCAGAAAAATGTTTTTGCTTGTTTTGCACGTCAGCTGAGACGACCTTGATGATGACCCCCAGGGTGACCCGGTTGACCAGCTCCAGCATGCGGGCCTCCGACTTTCTGTCGGCGACGTCCGCCAGTTTGGCCATCAGCTTCTCGGCTTGCTCGTTGAACGTTCCCGTCAGGGTCCTCAGGTACCTGCGCGGGCGCCGGCGCCAAAGCACTACGTCAAGCTCCTCAACGCACTTCAACCCGAGAACTTTCGTTGTTTTGACTTGAGCACAA
Organism: Syngnathoides biaculeatus; assembly: GCF_019802595.1. Taxonomy (NCBI): domain Eukaryota; kingdom Metazoa; phylum Chordata; class Actinopteri; order Syngnathiformes; family Syngnathidae; genus Syngnathoides; species Syngnathoides biaculeatus. The sequence continues at coordinate 7,353,250 of NC_084662.1, read as the reverse complement.
AAAATAAATAAACGTGCTGCTCCCTGAAATCCCGTTTTTTTTTTTAATTATTCCCCCGAATCAATATGCGAAGGCACGCAGATTCCGACACCTTGCGCAATACATCTTATGCATTATATTTTTATGGATTTATATTTACCTTGCACTAAAGCTCTCTTATCTGGTTGTACAACGTGTACTGACAATAAATGGCATTCTAGTCTTTATTTCGATGCGCGGTGTGGATCAGGCCGGAAAGCGTCGGCCTCGCGGCTCTGAGGTCCCGGGTTCGACGCCGTCCTCCCCGTGCCTGCGTGGCTTTTCTCCCACATCCCAAAATCATGTAACATTAACTGGACACTCTAAATTTCCCCAAGGTGTGATTGTGAGTGCGACTGTTTGTCTCAATAAGCCCTGGCGACCAGTTCAAGGTGTTCCCCGCCTCCTGCCCGTTGACAGCCGGGACAGGCTCCGGCACTCCTGCGACTCTCGTGAGGATAAGCGGCTAAGAAAATGGACGGATATTCTAGTATTTTCCTGTCAGTATTCATTTTAAAACGTTATTTTCCGACGTGGTCCTCGGTTTAAAAAGTTCGAAAACTATCCGTCCGTACGCCCCCGGCGAAACTGACCCTCGAGGCGCGTCGTCTGAATTGCAAAAACGATTGACACACTTGAACGCGGGTCACTTTCGGTGACTGTTTTTACAGGGTTGACGACCAAACGGGCAGCGTTTTCGCCAGCCTTATTCCCATGATAAAAATGCTTTTAAAGTAAAGCAGAGGTTATTCATTGACGGTCGGATCACGCCAAAGAACTCACAGGCTGCTAAAGGCGGGGTCAATGATCCGCCGTTGTTTATACCACTGATCGTGCTCCCTCGCCGTCACCAGGCCGTTGCCCAAGAACCTGCAACGAGGCGCAGACAGTACCACAAATAGCGACTGCACGTTTTTTTTTTTTTTTTTTATCGTCTTTTATCTATCTGGGTTAGGTTTATTGTTGGCGTGATGTACCTTTGACCAAACATGCTGAAGAGGCGCTTGTGGAGGAACAGGTCTTTGGTGTACTTGGTGGACATCAGGATTTCCTGATTGCCTCAAAGAGATGGAGATTAGCTGAGCAAACAGTTTGCCCCGACGACGCTTCGGGCAATTGTGTAATCGCGTCAAAACATGTTGACAAAACACTTCTGCTCCGGAAAAGACGTCGCCACGCGCTTTCATTTAATATGTTACTCAAAGGGGCTTGTCGGGAATGAACATTGGTGGCCTTTTCAAGTGTAAAAAGCATATTTTGGAGTTATTTGTGAGGTTGTCTTTAAAATATAGTTCCGGATCTGGAAAGCACTCACTTTGGGCTTCAAGTTGATACACGCCTCAACTCGTGTTGTTGCAAATACATTTAAAAAAAAAAAAAAAAAGTTTACATTTGTATTGAAAACAGATGAGGGAAGCACTTATTTCAACTTCATAACAGGACAAGTCGCGAGCCAAATGTGGGACACAAATAGACAAAGCAGTCTTCACGTTCACATTGATGGATTTTTGCTTCAAATGTCACTTATATGCGTGTTTTGGAACAGAAGAGACCAAGAACCTCAGAAATTAGGACACACACACACACACACACACACACACACACACAGCTGGTCCACTACCTTCCCCCCAAATTGATTTTTTTTTTTTTTTTTCGGTAACAATTTGAATTTACCTTGACGCTCTCCGGGGAGGTAATGAAGACAAGGACGTGATGCAACAGGTTAATCTTGTACACAGATCCATATCGCTCGGCCCTTCCCAACAGAATAACATGAACGGTAAAAGGAAATGTGTAATAATAACAATAATAATAATTTCATGATATTTATACTTTTACCATTTCAGAAACAGGTCGTGCGTCAGGTCGTCGTTTTTCATCGTTCTCCAAATAATGAAGGAATGTCCAAAGAAAAAACTTGAGGGGGAAAAATACACATATTTATGAGTTGTGGATCCCTGGAGCAACGGACTGCACACAAACAAACTTGCTGTTATTTTGTTCCTTACCTTTCCCTCGGCGGTCCAGGTATGTGGTCGTACTTCAGGTGCACATATTTGAGGTACGCGCTGTAGCCGAGGAAGGCGACGAACAACAAAATCACGAGCAAGCCGAGCAAGTGAGCGGCCAGGGTGAAAACAAAAGACATTTTTCAATGACTAAAATACGTGCGGATAAAAGTTCGGCGATGTTTGGGAAATGTTTCCGATAAAGGGGAGGGGCCGTGATAACTCCAGGTGTGTGACGTCATACGGATGCGACACTTGATCAGGCGGCTTGTTTGCCCCGATGCCTTTTTTTTTTTTTTTTTTTAAACTTTGATTTAGCACCAGCGCTGGAATTTCAGTTTAGTAAAATGAGAATCGAAATAATAAGGCGATCAATGATGCAATCATTTGTAAGTTCTGCTCGGTAAACTCGTGACCACGAGCACGTATTTTTAGTTCATGCTTTGGTTAATGCACATTTTCCAGATTACTTTTTTTTTTACTATTGCATTTGAATTAAAATAAGTAAAATCAAGTTTTGAATAACTCAACGGAACCCTTTCTTGCCTTCATTTTTATTTGTAAAATTATTACGTAATATACGAGTCCGACACTGACACCCAGTGGCCACAGTTAGCTACGGCAACTGCAACGTCACATATTTCAGCCTTCATTCCAGGAAGAAAACGCAAGAAAATTGTGTAACTTCTTAATAATAGATGACATTTAATAGTGTGATGGGTGAAATGTCATTAAGCATATGAGTCACTGTTTCAACTAAAATTCATAGAACAGACTTTAAACAGACGTGAAAATATGACTGATACGTGTCATATCTCAACATTGTTCATTACATGACAATTTAAACAAGAATCATGGAAGTTGACGATGTGACGGGCCATATCTGGTCTTCAGGCGTTGAGTTTCACACACTATTTATTAAACTGTGCACATACTTTTGAGTTCATTTATTTTTGGGCAAATTGGGTCTGCATTGTCAAATAAAATAGCCCTGATTGTAAACTGAAATGACAACAACAACAAAAATGCGCTGACTCAGATCTGAACATCATTCAAATTCATGTGATCATTTTTGCCCCCCCCCCCAAAAAAAAAAGTTGCTCAGCTTCTCCCAAAAAGCTTTAACGACAGAAAAGCAGATATGACGATATGAAGTCTCTTCTGGGCTCTAAGCTGGGAGGGACAAAGACGTCAGCGTGGCGAGAAAACCACAACATGAAGGAGGTTGTGGTGGATATTTTGCATACAACGTAACACCTTTCACATCAAAAAAAATATGGATAGGATTAAAAATGAGCTGAAAGTTTGGATGTTTTGGAGACAACGTTGGAGAGAGCAGACTCGGATGGATGGAGCCGCCAGGGCAAAAAGAGCGAGAGGAAGAGCAAAGAGAAGGGAGGGAGGACATGAAGGCAGTCGGTGTTAAGAGAGGAAGATGCAGGAGATGGATGCACGGGGAAAAAAAGACGACCAGCCCAAGTGAAATGAAGAAAATCCGTTGAGTAATAAGCAAGTTACGACTTCATTTCATTGTCCGATACCTTTGATGGGAATGTCCACGATATGGCCGCCACGGAGACACGTCAGCATATCCAATCCTCCCATCCGGGGTGCGGCGGCCATGTCAAGTTTGTCGCTGCGCCGTTCGTTCCCCGTTCCCCACCCCCAACGTTCGTCGGGTGCCGTGACCGACGTCCTCCTCACATGAAGTCGTCGGAATCGTAGCCTTCCTGCCGGGAGACGGGATTTTACATATTAGCGTCGTTTACGTGTGCCAGCTAGCATGAGCGCTCGCTCACCTCGTTGGTCTGCATGTTTTCGTTCTTCATTAGCGAACTGTAGCACCTGGAAAACGACAACACGCGATAAGAAGCAAAAATCACTCAATATTTATACGACAGGATGGAAAAAATGAGCAATGATAGTGGACTTTGTGAGACACGGTGCACCTTGTACATTATTCTGGACTCTGACGCCTCTACTTTGCTTTGAAATATTCTTCATAGATGTTCAATATTTTTCGAGTCTTGATTATTAGCAACAGGGCAATATCTAATATAGAAGAACATTATATGACTTGATTTGTTGAACAACCGATTGCGAACATTTTGTTTTATGTGTATTTATTGAGGAAAATATGAAGATGTATTTCATGCATCAATAGTTTGCATTGTTCATTTACGCATTGTGCTTGCATTCTTTTGAAAATGTTTTTCTATGTTGCTGGATTGGTTAAAAAAAAAATGATGGAAAAAATGCATTTGGTATTTCATAACTTCAAGTACTGTAATTTGCGACTTACAAACGGCGACTTTTTTCACACGCTTTCAACCCTGCGGCTAATTTGTGCCTTTTTTCTAACGGCCACAAGAGGGCATTTGAGCGAAGGTAAGAGTGAGACTGGTGGAATATATGTGCTGAGGAAGTGACTTTTACTGCATCTGTTTTTTTTTTTTTTTTTAATTTTAAACCAGCCCTGCTAGTGCTGTGCTAGCGTTAGCGCTGTGCTAGCGTGTTGCTGCCGCGTCTCAGTGATTTTTACCCGTACGTTTTTTGTTTGTTTTTTTAAACTGGCCCTGTTAGCATCGCGCTAGCGTGTTGCTGCTGTGTTACTGCTGCGTCTCAGTGATTTAGGTATGTTTTTTTTTTTTTTTGTTTTTTTTAGCGTTGTGCTACTGTTGTGTTGCTACTGTGTTCCTGCTGCGGCCCTGTTCGTGCTACCGTGTTGTTGCTACGTTAAGCTAAGCTAAGGTATTAAACCTTTGAAAACTCTTTCTGTGTACCGTCTTTCTTTGTAAATATCTCGTGTTTCAATATGGGCAGTTGCGGCTTTTACACATGTACGGCGTACATATGTACCAAATGGTATTATTTCGTGTACAAATGTACTGAGTACCGGTTGCGCTCTGTGGGCCGGAAATGACGGTCTTTGTTTGAGAAAGTCTGAATAATGCCAGTTGAGTGTCACGCAAGACTCACTTGAGCTCTTCCATCTCCTTCTTCTTCTTCTGCTCCTCCTTCTCGCGCCTCTTTTGCTCCTGCAGCTGAGCTTTCTTCTCGTTGCGCTCCTCTCGGTCCCTCGACTCCTTCTCGGCCGCCAGGTCCGGGTAGCGCTCCTCTTTGGTCTTCTCCAGCCGGTTCACGATCTCGTTGACTTTCTTCTCCACGGCCACCGTCCTCACCTGCAGCGACAGAACGCACACAGACGCCGTGAAGTCGCGGGTCGCCAAATGCGCGGAGGCGGCGAGGACTCTGGATCCTCCGACCTCTTTCTGTCGATGGAAGCCGATCTGTCCCACCTCCATGTCCCCGGTCTTCTTCAGGTTGCCCCACGGCGTGTAAACCACGCTGATGTTGTTCATTTTACAGCCTGACGACACACAAATGCACAATCACTTGACGCTTCATCGGGAACACAATCCAACACGGTGGCGTCTTGAGATACGACTTATAATATGATCAACTGCAACAAATGAAAACACCACTCACCTGTTCCAACTTCCTTCTCAAAAAAAGCTTTGAGATGGAAAAATTACATTTTGTAAAATTCTATTTAATCAAAACATACAGTAGTGAGATCATTGGAAACCCCTCCGTAAATAAAGAGTTTTGTCACACTTTTGTGTCAATTCAATTGTTATCATGGCGAACCTGGTGGTGTGCACCTCTTGGCCGCCTGGGGGCAGTACAGTATTGACACGGGCCTGTTTTACATTACTTTATTGATTTCACCTCTATTTAATAAGGCCACTGTTTGAGGGAATAATATGAACACCGGTATGTAATAGTTGTATTTCTACGCTGTTCACACCTTGGATACTGTTGTTTTTCACAAGTTGCGCGCAGTCTATCAACACCTCCAGAGGAATATTGTCGATAGTCACACCCTAGAACAGACAAACAGCATTTGAGGAAATATGTAACAATGCAGTAAAGCCTCGGTTCTCGAACGAAAAATTTGAGATTTTTTTGCTTCTGTTTTCGAACGAAAATCGGTATTCAAACGCCCCCGGCAAAACATGGAAATAAAATATTGGGCGCGGCCACACCAGCTGACCCACGACGGGCAAAACGGAAATTACATAACGCGCCCGGCGCAACTAGCGCACTTTTGTTATTCTGCATAACGCAGCCTTTGCACACAGACAGTCCCGGTCGTGACTGTTGTTTTTCTTCTTTTGGAGGAATACCGTATTGGTTCCAAAGAAGCCAAGTTGCTTGTTTAAAAGTTATTCTGCACTTTTGTTAATAAAAAAAAAAAAAAAAAAAAAAGTTTACAAGGCTGGGGGCCGAGTCGCCACAGATACGGTAATGCACTCCTAGCCTTGCGTACTCTACTCCCAAGGCATACATTTTAAGCAAAAAATAAATATATTTCTCAAATTATTTTATGATAAAGTTTTTAAACTATGTATATCTATTTTGCAGTTTATTATCAGGAAAACCTTTAAAAAATGCTTTAAAAAGCAAATTTTTTGAGGCTCGAAACGCATTATTTCTCTTTCCACTCATTGCAATGGGAAATATCGATTCGGCTTTCGAACAAATCACTTCTCGGACCGCCGTCTGGAACGGATTTTGGTCGAGAACCGAGGCATCATTCTATAACAAAAAAAGCTACGTAATAAAATAAATAACCGTTGACCGAATAATTTAAATCGGTGTTCACCTTTGGTAAGCGGAGATAAACGTGAGCCGAGGACAGTTTGTCCACGTGAAACCTGTCAAAAAGACAAAAAAAAAAGCAAACAATTGATAGAAATTCAGATTATGATTTCAATAAGTACAAGTATATTTAGCTCGCTTATCAAGAGGCACCTGTTTAAGTTGTCTCACGACCGAATTAAAAAAAAAAAAAAAAAAAAAAAAATCAACGCTGAGGTTTGAAAAATATTTGGATTATTTGGTTTGCGGTGGAACTCACCAGATGTCTTCGGGCCAACCGTACTTGATGAGATCTTCGTCTGGGTGTGAGGTTAATCGATGAAGTGAAAATGATAACAATAAAATGAACGAGTATTGTGCGGGTGCGCTTACTTTCATATTTGTCCTTTCCCATGTAAATGGTGTAAGTGGGCTCCACCACTGAGACCGCAACACAGACCACAAAACTGTCAGCACAAACACGGGAAGCTAACCGGGCTTGTAAGACCTGATAGCAACTCACCGGCACTTGTAAAGTAAAACACCATCTCGAAGAGATTCCAAATTCACAAACAGACGAGTAAAGAAAAAAAAACAGCCAACAGAAACGTTGGCTCAAAATTAGAACTATTTCCTGAGCGACATTCCTGTTGTCACTTCGCGCGTGGAGTGGAAAGTTGACCTCGGCAGTCGATAGCAGACGAGGAAGACCCCCCCCCCCACCCCGGAAGCACTTATCCGCGCTCCCCCAATCATTAAGGAAAAGGATTTTGTGTTTTCGCACACATTTTAAAACTTTAAAATTGTAATATTTTAATGTTTTTTCCGATTATAAATACTATCTGCGTTCTTGTTTTTTTTTCTTCTTCAAATAAATCACCTGATCAGTTTTATAAGTTCTCCCATTGGTCGAAAAACCCCGCAGAGACCCGAGAGGATGCACTAGTCTAGGTTTATCACAATAAATGTTCATCATAATATTACTCTTTTACTGCGAGGTTTATTGTTTTATTTTGGTCTATTTCTCACAATATAAAATGTTTTAATGGATAAATTATGAATACCATGATAACTTTTGGCATAATTAATAGTTTATTTTTCCATCTCAACGCCCGGTGTGTTTTATTGTGGTATTACCCGCGAAATACCGGTTCCGTTTCGGGCTGGTGCGCGCCTTCAAAACATATTGAGGAAGCGGCTCCAATTTTCGACATTATTTCAACATATTTACTACACTAAAAGTTGTGATTTGTCATCCACAACTTGAAAGGCGTTTTTGGTAAGCTATCCTCATTTTAGCTTCGTCATTTGAGATTGCAGTGCTTGTGCAAGCTATCTTACTCGGAAGCCATATGGGTTGATTTGTTCGAATTATTAACTTTAATAAAGCAAATGTGAGGAATAAACTGCTGCGGTTCAATTCTTTTCATTTTTTTTTGTGCTTTAAACGCTCTGCATGCAAAGCGCGTTTTGCATTTTATTTCATGGTATTATTATCCCGCCATGTCTAAGCGTCGCCCGGCTTTGATATCGCACACGCGGTAGCGTTTATATACATTCACGGTATGTATTCAGAACTCGCCCCTCACTCTCTCTTCGGGATTAACATGACGTCCAAACAATTAAAACACGTGATGGCAAAATTAAACTTTGCAGTTTGCAAATGCGTCAAATCTTGATGTGCCCCATGGCGCCATCTAGTGGTCAAGAAGCCCTAAAGGTCAACAGTATTGAAGATTCTATTGCTATTTCTTCAAGAAAATATGAATGTGCTTGTGTTGCCATGTAAACCAAATACAACAAGTGGTATAAATATCATTTGTTGTTGATTTTTATTTAGAAATAATGCCTTTCCCGCAGTGTTTGGCTTGAAACGGATTCTAAAGAAGCGTAATTGTTCGTACGCAGGCAAAGGATCGAAAGATGCTCGCGTGCAGTCGGAAGAGGAGGCCGTCGTCTGTGGACAGGTGAGGCTTTCAACTGCATTTTGCGGACAAACGCACGCAGTTCGTGTAGGATCTGCTGTACTTTTTTTTTTTTTTTTTTTTTTTTTCTTTCCCCCCCTACCGGCAGTCGTCCGGCCAAGAAAAGCGAGAGGGAGGCGTCCCCCGTCGAGAGGCGACCTACCGGGAGGAAGCCGGACGGTTGTTTGCTCAAAGAAAACCGTCCTTCACCGAGGAAATCTCCTCGGAAAGCAACGGGTAGCGATGCGGTCGGAAGGGGGAAGGGGGGAGGTGTAATCTGCCGATGTAACCGCTGTTCTGTCCCCGATTTCTTTTCTATTTCGCTAGGTTTACCGCTCAAGCCGGCGGTGGCGACGAGCTCCTTCTACGGGCCGAAAAAGAGCGTCTACCTCACGCCCCTGGAGAGGAAGGCAGCCAAGGAATCGCTCCCTCCCCCGCCGCCTCTCCCCCCGGGCAAGGCCAAATCAGCCGAGAGGAAAAACGAGAAGGTGGCGAAAAGAAAGCAGGCCAAGGGCGCGGCGGCGGGCTCGAAGATCAGGAGGAACGCCGGCGCCGCCAAGACCGTCAATCTGCCCAAGTTGAACTCCAGCAGGTGGAACGCGAACGACTGCGGATTTGTTATTTGATCAATTCAATTCAAAGATCTCACGTTTAATAAATCTCATTTATTGCCAGCCCTCCTAGTTAACATGAATGTTTGACTTCCATATCCGTCAATGGCAGTGAACGTCATCGGTTTGGAGTTTTTAGTTGTTTTTTTTTTTTTTTTGTCTTCACATTTTGATCTTCCTCCCTCAGAAACGCCCAGGACAAGGCGTCCGAACCCAAAATGGCCATCACCATCACCCTGAACAGTACGAAGAAGCCCAAAGCCAAGATTTTTGTGGGCGCCGCCTTCTTCAGCGCGCCCAAGAAGCCCTCCTCCGCGCACAGGAAGGCGGCCACCGCCAAGGTCAAGCGGCCGGCCGGCGTGAAGACAGACGAGTCCCGGAGTCACAGGGCGGACGCCCCGCCCAAGAGAACTCAAACGGTGAAAAATCCCAACGGCGGCGGACCGAAGGGGAAGTTTCATTTCGAAACTGGACGTTTTTGTTTCTGTGCGGTTCTCAGAGGGCCGTGCGGCCCGCGGCGAAGAAAGACCCGCCCGGGGGGAAGTTGGACTGTACGAGCGACCTGCCGGAGAAGACGCCGAGGTGCTTCTCAAACCTCAAGACACACCAGACCCAGACACCCTAAAAATATAAAAAATCCTGGGCGGCTTTAATTCTTACTCTTCCCTTATTCCCGTATTTTGCGATTCGCCAAATGATGGCAGGCAAAACAACAACAGCGGCGTGTTTTTCATATTTTTTTTTTCTTTAGATCTCCTCAGGCCGTGGTCAAGGATTACCGGATCACGAAGGAGCTGAAAATCCATCTGACGAGGACCCAGATCCCGACATCCGGAGCATCGTCCTTCGGTTCTCAGGTTGCTTAGCGTAGCATTTAATACGTCTGAATTCCATTTTGTGACGCTTTTTTTTTTTTTTTTTCCCCGTGGAACCGAATTGTCTGGACCAGGATGACAGCTCCAAGATGGTCATTGACGTCTGCGACGCGAGTTCCAGGAGTGCGACCGCCTCCGAGTCCGCACCGCCTAAAAGTAAGCGACGAAGATGCATCACAATTTGGTGTGGGATGCCTTAAAGCTGCGATTATTGCGCCCAATGAGGACTGAAAGTTTTTATATCAACATCCACATTTTCTTCCTTTTTATTTCCAAAGATGCTCCTTTTTGGGGGGAATAATTTCATGTTCTCGTACCTTCTGCTGTGCTGCATCCCGTCTTAAACAACCCCAAAATGTTTTTCCCCCTTCCAGCATCGACTGCTGTGTACCCCATTTTTGGATCCACCTCCAAAGGGTGAGCCGTCAATCTCTTCTTTGTTTGTATATTTCATCATCCAGAAATTTGGGTAGAAAAGTGGATACGTAATGAGCGCACGCCATCGCACTCTCGAATCTGCACAGTCGAGCACGAAAAATGACCCGCGTAAAAATTTTTATGAGTAGAAATACATAGTTATCGAAAAACGTCGCTTATTTTGTGCAGTCTTGACCAATGTTCCCTCTAAGCTGCGCCACTGCGCAATTGCGCACTCGCCGCACATGAAAACCGATCCAGCGGAGTGAACCACAGCCTGACGTCTTTTTTTTTTTTTTTTTTTTTTTTAACACGGAACCGCACGGTCTCCGCTCAGCCCACGTCTACGTCCTAGTTTACCTGACACCGCCCCGCTCCGCTCTTAAAGGGGTAGACTCACAATTCCAAACAGAACACACACCCGCAACTTATACCTGCGGGCATGACTGACCACACCTGTACATTTTTCAAATGTGAGTGACTGATGTTAGCCTCATTGAAGATCTTGAAATGTGAATGTGAAAGCTTGTGCAGCAAAGTTATGGCTAAAAACATTAGCAACCTTAAGGTACCAATCTTTTTACCCAAGAGTCGATTGTTTATTTGCAAAAAAAATATTTTCTCATTATTTTTGGCATTTAATTTGATTTCATGTCACACTCAGGGTGGGGGAACTTTCTTTTTATACGGTAGCGGCTAAAAACATTGCTACCTCATACGTGTCTATGTTTTTAGCCATGACCGTTTACTGTAATTTCCGGCCTACAGAGCGCACCTGATTATAAGCCCGACCCTGTACATTTGTAAAGTAAATACCATACACAAGCTGCAGCCGTGTAAAAGCCGCAAGTCCCCACATTCAAACCCACGTTGAAACACGAGATATTTACAAAAAAAAAACACGATACACAGAGTTTTCAAAGTTTTAATATGTTAGCTTAACATAGCAAGAACACAGTAGCATGAACCGGGCTTATCGAAAAAAACAAAAACAAAACATACCGGTTAAAAAAAAAAAAAAAAACAGCCGCAGGAGCTACACAGTAGCAATACGCTAGCGCGGCACTAACGGCCAGTTAAAAAAAAAAAAAAACGTACATAAATCACTAAGATGCAGCAGTAACACAGCAGCAACATGCTAACGCTAGTGCGGCGCTAACAGGGCCGGTTAAAAAAAAAAACATACCGGTAAAAGTCACTCCCTCGGCACACCGTTGTCACTCTCACCTTTTTCCGCACGAGCGCCCCCTTGCGGCTGTTAGGAAAAATGCACAAATTAGCCGCATCACCGCATAAGCCGCAGGGCTGAAAGCGTGTGGGGGGAAAAAAGTCGCGGCGTATATGTCGGAAATGACGGTATGTGCCGTGTTATTGGCTGGCAAACAGTCCAGGTGGTAAATGACTGCATAAAACAACAAATGACCTCCTTTGCGCCAATGAAGGTCCAAGAGCGCCCCCGCCGGCCCGACTCTGCCGTTGTCGTCCACCAAAGAGCGACCCGTCCGCAAGAGGAAGGAGAAGCACGACCGCGACCAGCTCATCATCGTAAGTCGGCTTCTTTCTCCTGGACCGCGACGTGGCGGCGGTGGCCCGACTTCCTGTTCTGCGCCTTCCCCGGCAGGACGCGGGCCAGAAGCAGTTCGGCGCCGCCAGCTGCGCTTCCTGCGGGATGGTGTACAGCGCGGACAACCCCGAGGACAACTTCCAGCACGAGCAGTTCCACCGCTGCCTCCTGAACTCCATCAAGTTTGTGGTAATGTGGACAGAGGAGAACGTTGCAAAAAAGACTTCCTGTTGGGTTATTTTTGCTTTTGTTTATTTGTTTGTTTGGATTTTTTTGTTTCCCCAGGGTTGGAAGAAGGAGAGGGTGATGGCAGAGTTCTGGGACGGAAAGATCATCATGGTCCTGCCGGATGATCCCAAGTACGCCGTCAAAAAGGTACGTTCCAATCGGTACAGTCACCTCTCATCAGTTATCAATAAGTTACTGTGGAATTTGATTGATCCGTCGCCAGAAAATTGCAATTGCCGTAATTTCGTGTCGGCACAGCAGCGCCGAGTGCGTCGGTGTTGCGTATCGACGCAGCGGACGGTCAGAATGTTTGAAAAATGCCGCAAACGTTTTTCAGGCGGATGAGGTGCGCCGCATCGCCGACAGCGAGTTGGGCTTCCAGCAGGTGGCGCTCAGCAGACCCTCGCAGGCCAAGACCTACTTGTTCGTCAACAGAGGTCGGATGGTGGTGGGCTGCCTGGTCGCAGAATCCATACAGCAGGTCGACGACATTCCCGATTTTATGGCAATACCGTAATTCCCGGCCTATAAGCCGTGACTTTTTTCACACCTTGCGGTTTACGCGGTGATGCGGCTAATTTGTGCAATTTCGCCAACGGCCGCAAGTGGGTGACTTTTACCGGTCCGGCCTTGTTAGCGCTGCGCTAGCGTGTTACTGCCGTGTCTCTGTGTTTTTTTTTTTTTTTTTTTTTGTTACCAGTATGTTTTTTTTTTTTTTTTAATGAGCTTTAGCACGACGCTAGTGTTAGCCTGACGCTAGCGTTTTCGCGATGCTAGCGCAATGCTAGCGTTAGCATTAAACTCTATGTACCGTCTTTCTTTGTAAATATCTCGTGTTTCAATGGTGGGCACTTGCGGCTTTGACACGGCTGCGGCCTACGTATGTACCAAATGGTATTTCCTTTCCAAGGGTACTGGTTGAGGCTTATAACCAGTTGCGCTCCGTAGACCGGGAATTACGGTACTTAGATAAGTTCCTTTTCTGCTCCCATCTGCAGTTCGAAGGAAAATTAATTTTTAAAAGACGATTCTATCGAAGATCAATAGAAGGACACCTCGATAACATTAAAAACTTTTTAAGTCTTTTTAAATTCCTCAATTTTGATCCAGTGTAAGAGTTTAAGACCTTTTATAGGCCAGCAAGACCTGTTAAGGCTTCTCTAAGGCCACTCGCGCGGAAGAGCCAACTTTACGCTCGTGTTCGGTAGGCCTTCAGAGTTCTGGAGCAACCGGATCAGCCCAAGGACTTGACCAAGGATGACTTCATGGACCGGCACCGGGCGTGGTGCTGCTCCACCGTGCCGGAGAAGGCGCTGTGCGGCCTGAGTCGCGTCTGGGTCTTCAGCCTGGCCCGCCGTCAGGGCATCGCACGCCGCATGCTGGACACAGTCAGGTAGGCGGCCATTTTGGCGCCCCTGGCGACCGACGTTATCGTGTAATTACATGCGACAAACTCGTGGAATCGATCAGGGTCACGGTTGCTTTTCCTGTCATTCAAGGAGCACGTTTATGTACGGGAGTCACCTGACGAAGGAGGAAATCGCCTTCTCGGACCCGACACCGGACGGGAAACAGTTTGCGACGGCGTACTGCGGCACGCCCGCGTTCCTCGTCTACAACTTCGTCGCCTGAAGCGACCCGCAAGCGAATGTTTCACGGTGTTGTTTTTTTTTTTTTTGCTGTCGGTAAAAGTCAGTCAGTTTTCCAGCTCGCGGCTGAATCTTGCATACAGTATTTGTTTTTTTTTTTTTTTACATTTAGTAAAAAAAAAAAAAAAGTCAGTTTTTCAGCTCAGGGCTGAGTGTTGTATATTTGCGAAAGTTTTATGCAGATGTTTATACAGAAATTTTTAAAACATTGATCTCTTCACTGAGTTTCGAAGGAGGAAATGTATTTTTGGGAGGATTCTGTTTTCCCTTCTCACTGGAATTTTGTGGGAACGTTGTCGACAAAAATTCACGACATTATTATAATAAACCAATAAGCGTTGAAATTACAGTTAAATGTGACATTTATGACTTCAATTGGTGTAATTTAAAGAGTTGTGTATTGATGACCTTCCCCATGGCTTGAAAATAATAAACTTTGGACAATGACATCCATTTATCCATATCTGAGCCGCTTATCCTCAAAAGGGCAGCGGGCAAAATGACACACAAAGCATCTATATTCTTTGTTGCTTATCCTCACGAGGTTCGGAGGAGCCTATCCCAGCTGAGGTGTGGTACACCCTGAACTGGTCGCCAGCCAATCGCGGGGCACATAGAGACAAACCGTTGAACTCACAATGACACCTACGGGCAATTTAGAATCTGCAATTAATGTTGCATGTCTTGGGGATGTGGAAGGAAACCAGAGTGCCCGGAGAAAAGCCACACAGGCACGGGGAGAACGTGCAAACTCCACACGGGCTTGGCCGGGATCGAACCCGGGCCCTCAGAACTGTGAGGCCACCGTGCCACCCACACGCAAAGCAAATTAATGTTCAACATTTCATACACTAACAATGTGCTTTATTTGGGTGAAAGCATTTTCAAAACAAAATGAACGTTGCACAGTGCAGGAATGATCATTTAAAAGATGTTTCAAAAAGCAAAAAATGCATAAAAAGAGACAAATTGGATGTAGGAATATATATTTTAATTGTAGCTAACGTTCTTTGTCAACATGGCAGAAAAATAAGTATTGCTGTTCAATTGATAGATTCCAGCAGCATAAATAGATCCTTTGATAAAGAAATATACGGAGAAGTATTACAAAGTACATTAATGGATGTACTTGCTAATTGTTAAAAAAAAAAAAAAAAAAGGATTAACCGAATTGTTCTCCGACAGCATCGATCCAAACTGAGCATTTTTGTGTTTGTAATACAGCGACAATTACACAAGATACGCATAGAAATGTATCAGAACGGCGCTCAAACGTCGTCAAGCGCGGCGTCGCCCTCCAGCGCCTGCACGATCTGCCGGGCCGAGGGTCTCCTCTTGGGGTCCTCCTCGGTGCATACGTAGAAGAGCTCCAGCATCCTCCCGTAGGACTCGCCCAGCGCCTCGGCGTCCAGCGGCGGCCGCGTGCCCAGCCGGGCGTAGTAGGCGTCCTCGTCGAAGCTCGCCTCCATCGACTCGTCTGACAGAAGAAGAATCGGGAGTGGTGAAGCAGCAGCGGCTCAAGGAACCCGACTATTTTTGCACGCCCGCTTCCGAGACACTCAACAATATTACGCCTGTGATCGTGAGGCGGTTCTCGTTTCGATACGGATCCGGAACACCTGCACTATTCATGGGTGTAACAAGAGGGCAAAGAGCAACGTTAAACGAGTGTTTAAAAAAAAAAAAAAAAAACATACCAAAATAATTGAGATTGATATTTCATAATACTACAGTCAATATATTTTCACTTCGATTCAATGCGTAGGGGAGCGTTAGCATCACATCATCATGATCACGGTTCGCTAATTTAACATCTTGTCAAGGAAGATTTTGATATCGAACGTTAGCCATCTTTAAAAAAATGGGGATTTCATGATTGGTCGTATTTAATATTAATCAATTTGACATTAAGATTTAGAAATCGCTCCGATGTTGTTTTCAGGTTTAAGAATGAAGTTACTAACCAACCACGACGATGAGAATTTGTTCACAGGTTTGAATGTGATTGGACGATTCTGAGGATAGCCACGGGTTATTTTTCCTCACGGAATTGAAATATAATTTCCCAAAAATTACAAGTATTATAGACTGGACTGCCGCACTGCCGCAGTTGGGACTAACACGGCCGCGCTCCGGATACTAAACACCGAGACTCCCCAGGTACAACCGATGGCGACGAGCCACACGCTGCTTCGCCTCAACGTCCCACATTTTGTCGCAAACCATCTCACCTTCATCCTGCTCCTCCTCCTCCTCCTCATCCTCATGATGTCGCGGCAGATCCACGTGAGGCATGGCCAGGGTCATCATCTCCCACAGGGTCAGCCCGTAGGCGAAGACGTCGGCCTTGTCTGTGATGTCGCCCGCCTCCAGGGCCTCTTTGGGGTTCCAGGGCTCCGTGCCGATGTACTCGGAGTCGGGCTCCGACGCTGTCCGACAAGAGACCCTTTGTTGGACACGCGAAAGCACACATTGGACGCCCGCGGCGCGGCGCTACCCGTCATGTTCTCGTCCAGCCGGAGGGACACGCCCACGTCGCAGATCTTGACGGCGTCAAAGTTGCCCCTGACGACCACGTTGCCGGACTTCATGTCGCCGTGCAGCAGTTTTTTCTCGTTGTGAAGATACTGAACACAGAACAATGCGGTCGCGTTCAATTGCTAGCAGAAATTATTTTTATAACATACATGCATTTGTAATCATCATACATTTCACCTTCACTTTTTTTTCATCTGAAAAAGGCATTTTATAATTAATTTTTAAGACGTGCCGCCACTTTGTAATGCGCATTACTGCCACCTACAGGACTGGAGTGTAAGGAGTCAGAAGCGTTCCGTTTTTTTTTGTTTTACAACAACGGACAATTTGGAATGACACAATTTGTAATCATAAATAAATATGAGTCCACGTGTTTTTTTGTTTTTGTTTTTACCTGGAGCCCGCGCGCGACATGCAGCGCCACTTTTTCAACGTCGGCGGCGGGAAAAGCCCGCAGGCCGTCTTCTCGGCGCTTCTCGATGAGGTCGTTGAGCGAGCGCTCCCCTCCGAACTCCATGGCCAGGCACTCGGATCCGTCCTTGGCCGTGGCCAACGCCCGGAACCCTGCAAGGTTCCCCGCGAACACGCACATCCGGGTCAGTCATCGGCACGTATTTTGTACACGTACAAATTTTGAAAAACGCTAGCTGTGTTGAGGCTATTTAATTCGTGTTGCTTCAGTGTAAACTAATGTTTGAAATTTTGCTCCAATATTTGTCCAAATGTGCCTTGAGATTTTTTTTTTAAAGATTTTATAAAACTGTTTAGAATTTCAATCCGCCCAAAAAACTCATTGCATGGCACCAAAATGGGTATGCTTACACTCAGCAAATATGGTAAACTGTACATTTACTGTACTATTTCCCAAATATCGTTCCATGTGTGACGGGTGAAATTTTTCTTTTTTTTTTTTCAAACTGACCAACAATATTGGGATGGTTGATCCCCTTGAGGACCTCGGCCTCGTCCTTCAGGCGCTTCTGGTAGACTTCGGCCTGTTTGCTGGCGCATTTGCTGTTGATCTTCTTGACGGCCCACGGCGACGCGTTGACCTTCCCCTGTCTGGAATCAAAGCGACGGCTTCGTTAGCAAATCAGCTCGAAGACGGGACGGCACGGAAGGGCCCTCCTCGCCTGTCCATCAGGTAGACGCAGACTCCCGTCCCGCAGCCGAGCTTCTTCATGAACGGCGACGCCGGGATGTTGACGGGGGTTCCGCCTCCGCTTCCGACGCTCCTGAGTCTCGACGTCACGGGCGAGGTGAATTCGGTCATGCTGTCTAATACAAAGCACACAGATAATTTACTCTACCCTCCCCCCAAAAAATAAATCTGACTTCTCAAAAAAAGATTTTGTGTCGGTATGGAGAGTGAATGTTGCCGTAAATGGTCACCAATTAATGGTTCAGATCCCACTAAAACGTTGCAAGAACATTTTTTCTACTACATCGACCTGTTCACCTGACATTATAATTACTATAACACACAAATCTTCTTCTTCTTTTTTTCCCAGCATTGAAATTGAGGTCAAATGTGACGTCACGCAAAATTAGACTTAGCTTGGTTGCGTCACTCGGCGTCGTTTCAAGACTGGTTATGGATTGATTTCCTTCCCCGTGCACTGAAGATAATAAATCGGAAAGATGCAAAAACCGAGCAAGAAGTCGTGAGCCTCGACGCTAACCATTAGCAATGAAGCTAACACTGCCTGAAAAACAGCCACAATGGCGACGAGTCCAAACTCGAGTTCGTACTGCGAACCTCAACGACAACTGCAGTTTGAGCATATCCTATTTAATTAATTTCTCATTTTACATTAAAAAAAAAAACGTAACTTTACCTGTTTACACAGCGGTGCAGAGAAGAAAATAATCGCGCCGAACGTTCAAAAATGCCAATGACGATTTGACAACGGTCGACGGAAGCCTTGAAAAGTCAAATTATACGGACGTTGCTTGGCCAAATTACTTATTTTCTAGTATTTTAATGGGATATACTGCAGTTAATACGCGTAACAGGATGTTTATACGATTAATTTATTTACTATCTTCAGTGAATTTTCTTTAGCAATCGTTTACAACTGCGAATTGTAATCTCTTCTGCTCACCGTAGTTGTAATACAACTTTCCTCCGTTAGAGGTCAGTGACGTCGCAAATACACTACAGTTGTGATTTCTACTTGAGAGGCACATTAAACACCATTTTTACATTCTCCGTCACATTTCAACATACTTGTATTATTTCATAAACTCTGGAAAGGCTCAAGAACGCAAGCCGTGCCGGCAGTTTTACTGTATGTTGTTATTCTTCAGTCTCATGGAGATTGGTGAGTTTTATGACTTATATAGTTGTAATAGTTGGACGTGTCACTGCGTCTTAAATTTTTGGGAGGACTGTCATTGACTCATCAAATCATCGCAACCATATCGACACAATAAGCACACCGCAGTATTTGAATGATTACATTTGTCTGCAATTGACCTCCATGTTTTCCTCCTTCACAATGGACGTGTTGTCCCCACTTCGGGCCCGGGCAGAACTCTTCTTTTGAGTTTGGGGAGGAGGAATGCGATGGACGGCAAATAATGCTCTCGTCTTCATTTCATTTCTGCTCCAGGGGAGGTGGGCCCCACGTTTTGCGGTTAATGCAGGCGCATGCCTCGGTGTGCTCTGCAACACGAAAATCTGTTTTGGTTAATTCAAGAAGGAAAAACCCCAAACTATACAAGTCCCTGCGCACAAGTCTTTGCAGCTCCGGCGAGGTTTGACCTGACAACATCACGGACGTAATCAAGCCGACTCAAAGCATTCATCTTGAGGGAAAGCAGAACAAAAATCATCACGAGAAAAGAAAACATCAGCCGGCCTACAGTGATTTATTATGACGCCTGCTTCCAATCCTCAGACATCAAAATGGCCTCTCATTCCGCATAGATGCGAATCGATTCGCGCGTGCCCGACCGGAGTGAGCGGCCTCTCGCAACGTCTACGTAAGCAAATGGAATGAAGCCCGCTGCACCTGCACGGCAAATGAAGACACATTTCTTGTGGCAGCTTCGCGTTCCCTTTGTGATTAGAAAATGAAATATTACTGCCCTGCACGGTGCCGTAAATCAATAAACGGACAAAAAGAATTTACGACACCGTGCGAGTGATTTGACTGAGCGACATAACGTCGGGTCTCTCAAACGTGAGTTTGGAACGTGCCCCGAGGGCCCTTAAACGGCCATCAAACTGTCACGAATTTTAGACACTGTGGGAAAAATGAAAAGTAAGACAAGAGAAAATGAAATAGGATATCGGAATGTACATTTGAATGTACAGCATATTCACGTTAAGACTGAAAAGACACTCATAATGAACCGTAAACACACGCCCATTTACTGTAGAATTATCAAGATCATGGGACAACAAACAATGCAGCAATATATGTAGACAGACAATCTAACTTCCAATATTCTTTATCCCCCGAACAGATTACGAGTTGAGTAAAACTCCATAATAAAACAAAGTTCATTTGTCTGAATAATTCTATGATACCGACGCCCAATGGCTTGCTCAAGCACACTAGAAGGCGCCACGATCAATTAATCAAGCTGTACAAACTGTTATGTTTCTTTATTATTATAAAGTACAGTGTGATAAAGTGCTATTTTCCATATTGCAAAACACATTATAAAAATTTTTTTAATGCCGTGTACAAAACCGCTTTTTTTTGTACTTTTCAGGGAAATTCTTTTTTTTTTTTTTATTATTATATTTAAGTATCATTGGATTATATTAAATTTTAAAAAATAAGTTGGTGCCGGTTAACCAAGTTGTAAGCGTCACACGTGGGAACGCTCATAAGTGGAATTTGCACCTCGGGGCTGTCAATCAAAAAACATTGCCAGCAAAAAAGCAAGCTCACCTGTTAAAATACATAAATTGTCTCGGCAGTGCATATGCAGTTTTTTAGTAGTAGTAGTACAAATCAAACGACACACTGCGAAATATTTTGGGGGTTGCCGTGTCGTCGTAGCCCTTCCAGTAAATGTTGAACGCCGCCGCCGCATAATGTAGAACACATGTATGACATGCAAGAAAGAACGTTAAAAATAAGCGAATGGCTGAGAGCGCTTCTCATCTTCAAAAAGTACGGCGTGAAAACGATTTTGACGTGATCACGAGAAAACATGAGTCGAGCCGCGAGAAATTTGCAATTCTCGGCTTCCTGTCTGGATTAGCGGTTATGAAAAAATGTGGTGGTGTCTCGTCTTTCTTTATTTAATACACGAGCGTGATTCGATTTCAAATCAGTTTTTGGAGTTATGTACTTCCGGTTTTGAAGTGGACGTCACTAACGTGCTCTACGAATGAGGAATGGTTATGGGCGACAAATTCCGCCTAGCAACAAAGGGTCGGTGATGTAACAGCAACAATCCGATGGAATTTGCCGTCACTTCAACGGGATGCCGCTGGCAATTTGTTACACTGAGAGGAAAAACTAGCACGCTGGCACGTTAGCATGCTAAACCGCCGCGACGGAGCGGTCTCGCCGCGTTGAGCCGGCGTCGCAGAGGAGAGCGCGAGATAATTTGAGCCGTTTGCGTCTCTTTGGCCAGGCAGACGCGACGAGTTGTGATGACAAAGCAGGACGGGGAGAATAAACAAAACGGAAGCCGCGCGTTCGCTTTGGCGTCACTTCCACTGCGTCGGAATGTGACGCAATAAAAAGAAAAGACAAAAACTTTAATGGGAAACACACCGCTGGGACGTACAGTGCCGACTACGAGCACCTCTTTCCAAAAAAAAACGGATAAACGCTATTGTTTTGGGATTCGGGGATTTGTTGACTACCATTTCACGGCGTAGATTTAAGGATTTCCGTGGGTGTCACGATATCAATCAAAGCATAGATTGCGACGTATGAATTTGTGAAGTACATGTTTCAACTGGTAGCCGTGGAAGAGCTTGTCTGTGAAATTCAGGTTTGGAAGCTACTGCAATGACGAACTGATCTCTGTAGAGGGCGGCGTTGCATTGCATCGGCTTTCCGATCAGAGCAGCTTTTGAGTAGAAGACAAAGATGAACGAGATGAAAGATTCATTTCAAACTGAGAGTGACAAATGGCGACATGATGAACTGTAAATGCGTGTAAAAACGGTTCAACTTGAGTCGCGCGGTGAGTCGGCGCCTTTCTCAGTGGAAGATCTGTAAATACGTGTTTTTGCGATCAAAAGCCCTTTCGACGTCTTGTTTTTGTTCTTTAATAGTTTGATAAAAGCACAAAATGTTCTTGTAAAAGTCACTGTTTTGCTTTTTACTCAGAAATAAAGGCACGCTACGTACTGCTGATGATTAAAGAAGGGAAAACACCCTTTTCCGAGTGAAAGACGAGAATCGAGTGTTTCTTTTGGCAGGTTTGGTGCTCATATTGTCACAGAAGAAAATATTCTGTCTTGAAGGATCAGTGGAAATGCGGTAAAACGACTGGCAGCGAACGAGTCCATGATTTTGCTGCATTTGTGTCTTTGCGTTTGGAGTATCCGCCGACTTTGTGAGTAGGTTGTAAGCTCTCCTAAAGGCCGTTGAGTTGAGACGGAATACAAAGTACAAGAAATGCAGTCCCGGTACCGCGGAGCCCGGGTCCTCATAGTACGGCGCAAAAACGGTGACGATCGGAAATCTTTACAAGGCCGCCACGTGGGCGCCGTGGAGGCGAAGCGGTGCCATCGGCTGTCCCAAAATGGAGGTTTGACAGATCTCGCCTTTGAAAGCCTCGACGTCCGTCCATCAACGCGAAAACGGTCCCACTTCCTGCGCCAGTAGCGACAAGGACCACGAGGTGTCCGGGACAAAAGGAGCGGAACCCGTGCGTTTGTGAGGCGGTCCAAGTCCCGTTAGACGAGGCACGTGACGCCGGCGTCCTCCACGTGGCCGCAGTTGGTTTTGCCCCAACCGGAGAACTTGCACTCGTGGATGGCGTCCTCGGAACCCGTGCACGCCACGTCGTCCATCCAGATCAGGCCGCTGCCTGAGTGGGAACACGCGGACAAACGTGTCGGTACACTTTTGTAATTTCCCAAACTTGGAGTGCACCCAAAAAAACAAACCAGGAACAAGAATCGGGTTCATCTTGTTGATTTTCTGCTGTAACAAGCACGCTTTGGATCATATAGTATTCAAATAATACTTTACAATACAGCTTCCCAAACCTTTAAATACAGTCCTTCCTTGAGATATTAGATATTCTTGCGTCACCACACTCAAAACCCAAAACATTTGTAAGTCAAATCGTCTTCCCCCATTGGTAAAAAGGGAAACGCTATTAATCTGATCCGCCCTTCTCATTAATATATAAGATCACTATTTAACTTTAGTCAAACACATAACATAAAGATGTAAAGAATTCAAACATTTGTGCAGCACTATTAATTCATGTTGGCTGCTTCTGGTGTGTGCAACTTGGCCTCTAGGCGGCAGTATAATTCACTCGTAGTCACAACGAGTGTAAGTGACAGCAATTCTCTTGGTTTGATGTTTAATTTGACAGTAAATGTAAATCGTGAGTTTGAAGCTGAGTTGTGCTGCGGAAGGCGATATGTAGCATAGCTATAGCTAACACTCTCGAGTGTTTTACATCTTTTTACGTACCTTGTCCGAAGCGTCCCGTCTTGTGGACCTCGGCGGCCGCTCGGTACCCCAGCATCCTGCACACCACGTCGCCGTCCTTCTTGTCCCACACGTCGTCGCACACCGTCCCCCAGCGCCGCTCGTGGAAGACCTCCACGCGGCCCTCGTGGGGGCCCGAGCCGTTCACCAGTCGCACCAGGGGGTCCTCCACTTGAAGGACAAAAGGCGGCTTTTTATAGGACCGCGGAATTCCCCATGTGCGGGACATTTGTGTGCGACCGACAACTGTTTCATGAAATGAGGCCCAAGTTCAGACGTACAATTCCATTTTTTTTTTTTTTTTTTTCAAATGCACTTTGATGTAAAAGTAAATTCAGTTCATAGTCTGGTATTAATCTGGAGGATGTGACGATGAAAAACTTCTGTAAATGTACACTCAAGTATAATATAATCAGTGGTGAAGGAGGATATTAAAAACAAACGGAATGGGAAATGTATATATTAACATGAGCTATCTATGCTAGCAGCTTAGCTTGTCAAAAATGAGCTCTTCCTGTCAAAAAAAAAACACGATTAAAATACTGTCAAAGGTCTTACAAAGACTTTGTGACACAAACATTCTAGTCCTAAAAAAAGGCTAAAACAAAACATCAGGGAATATGAGAACATATTTTCTTGAGAGACTGCTAACTAACTAAGCTAGGTTAGCCATGAGCTAACTTGCTATCGTTTTCTTCCAGTCTTCCATCTTCTACACAGTTTAAGTATAACGTAAAATAACAACACAAAAACATTCTCAAAAAAAAAAAAAAAAAAAAAAGCTACATTGACGCTTGCGGCTAAAGGCTAACAATCAACGTCAAGTGAGACTTGATTTACAATCTATGATGTCACTTTGTGGCGCGATTCAGAACCGCACTTAAGACATGAGGCGTTATTAGGCTTGAAAAGTCACTTTTGCTCCGCTTTATTGTGTCGTTTATGTACGACGTGGATGTCGTGTCCGCGGGCCAACGGGACGCCAACGAATGCTACACGCCGGAAAGCCGTGACATAAACGTCCATCTGCACTTCGCAAAAATATTTCAATGAAGGAGAAACATGTGTGCTATTTGCTAACGCACTTTGACGGTATTTTCCTTCATCCCGCAGTAGTACTGGAGAATGTTTCTGGCTTGCCTTTGATGCGACTTTAGTCTTAAACGCGAAGCAGATCTACAGCACGTAGATC
This sequence comes from Syngnathoides biaculeatus, assembly GCF_019802595.1. Classification (NCBI taxonomy): domain Eukaryota; kingdom Metazoa; phylum Chordata; class Actinopteri; order Syngnathiformes; family Syngnathidae; genus Syngnathoides; species Syngnathoides biaculeatus. Next base: position 7,328,888 of record NC_084662.1, on the reverse strand, counting down.
TGTGTAACCGAGCAGGTGTGCACGCGTGTGTTTTTCCCAAGACCATAAAATCATCAGCTTGTAAATTCTCGACTGTGAACTGTCGCTTTTGAGCGACACAAAGACGCTTAAACACCAAACGAGTGACGATTTGAATCATCGGTTGCCGTGAATCAAATTTTGCTTGTACGATCTTTTTGGACGTAGAGTCAATAAAGCAAGCGTGTTCTTGCTCCGACGCGCTATATTTCGGTGAAAAGTTGGAAGAACAGTCGAATACGACAGTTCGCCAGAGCCGAAAAACTGCATTTACGAGATGTCTTGATTAATCTCACCAGTCAATGACGTTGTCTCGTGGGTCGAAATTTTGAAAAAAGGAAAAGTGTTGACATTCCTCACCTGTTTTTACTCCTCTGTCACCCTTATCTCCTTTCATCCCTCGCTCCCCACGTTCGCCTGGAGACACAACACAGCAGGACGTGAGACGTCATCATGAGTTCACTTTTTATGGTGGTTTTGTTGTTGTTTTTCTTGTTCTGACCAAATTCTGGACTCTTGTGGCAGTTTTTCCTTGGAATTTTAGGTGAATTTCCAAGTTGTTTGACTGCTAAAACATTTCCAGTTCCCCGGGTTGCACTGTTTGGATATTTGGATCATATGTGGGGCAGTTTTCTTTTTCTTTCTTTCTTTTTTTTTTGTTATCCGTGGAAACCCTTTATTTGGTATAAATTAAACAGAGGCCACCGGGCTGGCTCTGGAGAATCAAAGTGTTGAACGTTCGTAAAAGAAATTTGCTCTTATTTGCGGCTGTCAGCAGTGGACCTTGTGATCCAAAAACCGACCTTCAAGTGTGGTCTTTTCGCCCAAAAGGTCTGGGTTTTGTTTTGTTTGTGTTTTTTTTTTTTTTTCCCCCAAAATATAGTAGGCTTTAATTTGATTTCATTTTGACTACAAAACCCACCCCTCGACACAACCTTCCTGGACGTCCGGTGGGTGTCGCTTCCAGTCGCCACGTCCTTAACCACTGAATCGCATTGTAGGATGTTGTTTTATACATATTTATTTGGCTTCTACAGCAAGTCGTCAGCGTGGCACATCGTTACTGACGACTACGCCTACCAACCGCGTCAACGTGACCGTTGCTGCCGTTGTCAACGACGACAAACTCTGCTAGCGTTGCTAACAACAAACTGTCGCGATCGGATTTCGCACCCACCTTTTGGTCCGGCAGGTCCAATTTCTCCCTTTTCACCTCGATTGCCGTTGTCACCACTGGATCCTTTGATTCCACGAAGACCCTGGATGCCCTTTTCTCCAGAAAATCCTAAGAGTGACACGAACACAAGAGTGCGTCTGGAAGTTGTTCACCAATAGCGTACACTCCAGTCAAGTCATCAAAGGAGTTGCTTCAGAACATCGCAGCAATGCACCCCACCCAACCTAATGGAACTTGAGGGGTGCCGCAAACGATTGGGTGAACCCGAGATGGACGCGTCTTCAAGAAAAGCAAAATCGAGGCTGGCGTTGCTTCCAAAAGTGCGTTCGCAAAATGTTGAGCAAATTCTGTGAATATTTCACATGCAAAGCGAAACGCGGTGAATACTTTCCGGCTGCACTGTGAACTTGAGCTGCGAGGTTGCACACTTCGGGAAAAGATTTCCTACGAGATTTGGACCTGGCCCAAGAGCACGGCCAAGAACTGACATTCACCACCAAAGATCATAACTTTTATAACAATACGTGGTCCCAATTCCACAATCTTCTTGATCTGAACGCCCTATAAAGTGAATGCCAACATTTCTTTTTCAAGCCATTACACGTTTGAAAGTCTATGAAAAATGTGTGCAAGGGCTTAAAATGAAGGAGTCACTTCGTTGACTTTAGCAGTTAGCCAGAGCGGTTGCGACGTGCGGTTAGCTAGCTAAAAATGCCTAAATGCACCTTCCCTTCGAAGAGTCCAACGGACGCTTTAGAGTGCCTCATTGTAACGTCAAGATTTCACAGCCCACACGTGGACTGGGCGCTTGACGCTGGTGTGACTCCTTTAGAGCGCCTTATCGTCTGCCGCAAGTGCTCGCACGCTGTGGTGAGCATTCAGCAGACACGGCCAGAGAGAACCGCTCGGTGTTTTACAGTTTTGAAGGCTTGTGTTATATACTTGATTTCTATTCATCATTCGAATTTGTCAGGGTCGTTAACACGACTCCTCTATGCGGTGCGTCGAATGAAGAAGAGCGAATCGAAAGACTTGGCTTGCCTGACGGTCTTCTCCCAAGTAGGTCTTCTTCGCGGTCCCCGTCGCTGTACGCCGGACACGGGACAAGGAACTCCCCCCCACATTTGTCCTACATGTTCTCGCAAATTGGAGCGGTCCATTCCCAGCCTTCCCCCGGCGCCACCGTGACATCACCGATGGACGACATTGCCGGATAAACGCGCCAAAGCTTCTTTGACGTGCCAAAAACTGGGGGAAAACAGCGATATCGTTTCCTCGCCCCGCCCCTCTCCAGCTAATAAAATATATTTCCCCACCATAATAAGTGTGTGTGTGTGTGTGTTTACAGTAAGCACACTGGACCTTCTCCGAGCTAGCGCGCTAATGAGGAACACATGTACGCTCCGGCGTTGTTGCTGCTCTGCTGCAGCAAAACTCGCAGACACCGAGCGGTATTAATAGACTGACTGGTCACTGTTTGTTTTGGCCGAGTCCGAACGCACAATACCGATTATGAACCATCGCTCAAAATCGATTGCGTGCTCGCGGGGAGACTGGACGCAAGCGGCGCCTCGAGATCATTTACGCATTGAAATACATGGAAATGCCCTTCATTTGTTCCAGCCTCACCCAAAAGGAACGATAATATATATATTTTTTATTAATAACTAGCACTCTGTAGTATGGAACTTCATAAAAGCATACGGTAATAAGAAAATTACATTGAATGTGAAGAAATGAGGTGGCATTCTAAACATTTGCCAGCAAGTTTGACTCTGCAATGTAAGCCAAAAGCCTTTTTAAGCTCCCGCGATCCTTGTGAGGATAAGCGGCACAGAAAATGAATGGCTGAAGGGATGGAATTTTAAGCTAATTAGCTATGTGCACACTAAACGTGCTTCTTTGGGATACATAAAATATGAGGAGCAGTTCTCAGTAATGGCGGCACGGTGGGCTCAGCTGGTAAAGTGTTGGCCTCGCAGTTCTGAGGACCCGGGTTCGATCCCGGCCACACCTGTGTGGAGTTTGCATGTTCTCCCCGTTCCTGCGTGGCTTTTCTCCGGGTGGGCACTCCGGAATCCTCCCACAAATACATGCAACATTAATTGCCCCTAGGTGTGATTCTGAGTGCGGGTGTTTGTCTCCATGTACCCTGCGTTTGGCTGGCGACCAGTTCAGGGTGTGCCCCGCCTCCCGCGCGTTTAAAGCTGGGATAAGCTCCGGCACTATCCCGCGACTCTCGTTAGGATAAGCGGCAAAGAAAATGGATGGATAGATGTGAAGAAATGAAACCAATTGTCCACATTTTTTTGCTTCAAATCAATGGACATTGTGCTGCCGGTTCCCAGCCTTGGCCACATGGGGGCAGTATCGTACATCCTTTCGACCTATCCCAGCTGAGACATGTGGACAAATTGTACATTATTATTGTTATTATTATGAGTCAATCTTTGCAGAGGATAAAAAATAGTGTAAAAATGCTATACAGCACAGGTGTCAAACTCGAGGCCCGGGGGCCAGATCTGGCCTGCCACATGATTTTATGCGTCCCGTGGAGGCAAATCACGTTTATCAACTTTCCATGATTTTTTTTTTTATTCAAATCTGTAACAAGATTTCAAATTGTCATATCACAAATGATATTGCAAGCATTTTTGTGTCGCCAAACAACAATAGTTGAAGAACCCATCGCTCTTGATTTCTGATTCCGAAACTAGTCCATAAATGTCGTGTGTAAATATGATGAGGCGGTTAAAGATTTTTATGGTTTCACGGTCATAACGGCCGTCTGAGGGAAACCGTAAGTACAGTGTGGCCCGCCACAAAAATGAGTTTGACGCCCCTGCTATACAGTTTTACTACTGCTCCCTTGTTTGTGCTCAAATAGCCAGACCGTACCATCTGCGACTCAGATGTTATTTGTTACCCCGTTTATGGAACGGTGGTTCTAAACCAATCAGCTAGCTTGTGTTAAAAACAGGCGTACATTAGCAGGCAGATATTTTTCGACCATTTTGCGCAAGCGAGCAAACGCAAAATAGCGATTTTGCTCTGATGCCAAATAATAACTCGTCTTGGGATCGACTGAAACGCTCGTGAGGATGAGCCGACGGATTTGTCCCGACTCGGCCATCTTGAGTGAGCCATTACTCCTGATCAATAAGCATCCTGGCATATTGTTCAAGATCAATACGGACCTTGCTCTGCTTTTTTTTTTTTTTTTTTTTTAACGGCGGGATTGATTGAGAAAGATTGACTGAACCTTCGAATGTGTCGAGCGCTGAAAAGGAGCCGACGGGTTTGATCCCCCACTCAGGCATTTTGTCTCTATTATTGGTGAAAACCAGTGTGGACCTTGCTCCAATGTTCAAAATCAATAAGGATCTTGCTTCCATGTCGATCAATAATCTGTTTACGGAAGATTGTTTGGAATTTGTAAGCGGTACGGTGCGAAAAAGGAAGCCCACAGATTCGGCCCGATTATCTCGAGTTAGCCGCCGGTCCGGATCAGTCGGGATCTTGCTGTATTGTTCAAAATCGATCGGGAAGCTGCTCGCAAAGACAGATTTTTGCTTGAATGACGACGGCCTGGCGGCTCAGGCCACAAAATGAGCTCGCACGCGTTTTCTTCACGGTGCGATGACCTCCGACGAGACAAAGACGGACGACCGGCCATCGGCGCACTGGCCCGAAAGCACGAAGTCGTGTTCTTTCCGCCGCGCGCTGGCGTCACCGTTACCGTAAGGCGGCGGGACCGCGCCAGCCGAGCAGCTGTGTTGTGTTTAAGAGAGCGGGGGGGGGGGGGGGGGGGTGGGGACTTTGATGCCACTCCAGACACACACTTGGAGGTCAAAGTGGGCTTTTGTAAAAAATGACGGCCCTGGAGCCGGTTCCACAGCTGCGACCCTGCGCCGGATCCTGAGGCTCCGCGTACTTCACGCTGTACTGCATTATTTTTCCCGGACCACAAAAACGTGGTGTGGAGAATCGCAAAGACCGAGAACAGGTGACGATAAAGATAGATACGTAGGGGTTGGAGCATTGGCCTGACAGTTCCGAGGACCGGGGTTCAAATCCCGGCCCCGCCCGTGCGGGGTTTGCACGTTCTCCCCACCCCTGCGTGGGTTTTCCCCGGGTTTCTCCGGTAAACTACTAATCGGACTCTCCATGGCAACACTGCTGTAACTTCCACTCAATGAAAAACTGTTTCTGTGCTTGCGTCAGTCCTGTTCGATGTTCCGCCCCCCCCCCGAGAGCCGCACATCCCACCGTGATCGGTTGGTTTGGCGTCTCCGCCCACAGCACTGTAAAACTTTCATATAAAGGACGGGGTGGGGGGCACGAAATATTGTCCCGGAAATAGCCCGCAGCCCGCCAGTTTGAGACCGCCGCTATAAAGGGTGATTGTTGACAAGACAAGTAAAAAAAAAATTTTGTGTCTTATTTCAATTTTTTTACACATCTGCAGATGGACTGCCACAGAGAACATTTTGTTGAAGGTCCAAATAAGTTTATCGGTTTAGCCGTCCAACTCGACGACGTGGGGCTTACAAAAACGTAAACCCGATTATGTTTTTTTTCAGCAGGGATTTTCTCTCGCGTCAAGAACAGGAAGCGGTCTGAAATGCAATCCTAACAAACCGCCATAAGACGTTCCCGGACTGTTTAGAATCTCCGCCGTTACATTTATTTATTTTTTTTTTTTTGGACATTAGTCCGGCGTACCAACCTCTTAAACCCGTTAATCCGGGGGCCCCGGTGCGCCCCAGGGGTCCGGTGTCACCCTTCTCTCCTTTTGGCCCCGGAGGTCCTGCGAAAAAGACAAATTCATGACTCACTGAACGCGCTGACTGCAGACTTCGTCAAGTCCACCATTGCGCCGTACTCCCCCAAAAAACGGCAACCAGGCACACTGACAGTCACACCCAAGACTCATTCCACATAAGATTTAAAAATTGGCACGCGAGGAGCATTATGCTCACGAGTCACAAAGAAAACATCTCACAGCTCCACCCAGGAGTGATTTATGAGGGACATTCCTCTTACGTGTTCCCAGTGTATGAATAATAATGTCCATAATTGGTGAAAACCTTCTACGAAGCTGATGTTTTTCAGGGCCAGGGAGTGCTCCCAATCCTTGAGGCGCAGGTCCTCGGTGAGGGTGTTCAAGATCTCCATCTCGTTCCTCAGCTGCGCCTCCGTGTGGACGTGGGTCACCCACAGACTGGACGTGTCCTCCGTGATGTTGCTGATCTGAATCTACGGAAAAGAATTTTCACTTTGGACCACGTCAGTGACCCAGAACTGAATAATTTCCCCCCGATGAAATGAATGCAAATGTTTCATTTGTACCAACCTCCCCCATAAAACATTATTTTTCAAAATACTTGATACGTGATACGGTTTTTTTGTACTTTATGAAAAACGTCTAGTACTGATCCAATCAAACAGACTGTAAAGAACTAAGCAGTTTGTGATCATTTCTTTTCAGGAAATGATCGCAATAACGATGCAAAAATCCACTAGCCCGTCTATGGCGTTTTCCATTGAGCTAACGGACTTGTGTGAGATTGATGATAAAGAGACATGAAACATTTCTGGTGATAAAAGTACACTTTGCTTCAACGTTGCGTGGATTTGATTCAAGAAGTGAGTCGAGAAATAAAATGGAGGACCAGGAAAGACAAAGGTGAAGTTCCCGGTCTTGGGAACGTTAACCGCCACTCGTATTTGGTGCGATCTTACCTGCAGATCTTGTATTTTCAAGTGATGAATATTGATGTCGTTGCTGACGGTGTGATTGACAGCTCCCACCATCCAGTGAACCTCGTCCAACTTGTCTCTCAGTCCGCTCACCTGACCTGAGGTCTCCCTTTAAACAACAACGGAAAAAATAAACACGATGGTCAACGCGCCGCTGTGATGTTACGGCCGGGACACTTTCAACTCCGCCGACCTGAGGAGCAGGTTGTGATCGTGGAGCCAAGTGGAGGTGCGCACCACCTCGGCAGTCAGGCCGGTCAGGTTCCTGCCGGCGGAGGTGCTGAACGAAGACAGACGGTCGTCCAGCTGCACCAGGTAGCCTTCGGACTGCAGGGAGTGAGCTTGCGTGCTTCTCAACTCCACTTCCAGGCTCTGGGAACATCCAAAAGTGAACAAGGAGGTTCTTGATAGGGTTCAGGTCCTACGGTACATTTCCCTTGGGCCTTCCAAGACAGAGACCCGAGAGAACCTGTCCGATTGCTGGGAATTTCGATCGCAGCATGCACTATGCTCAACTCAAGCCGTGCTCTGAGTGATTGTCGCTCTTCTAAACGATCTTACTGCCAACGGAAACGGAGGATTAAAAACACACCAAACAAAAGAAGCACCTTGACGAGACCCTCGAGCTTTTGCAGCCTGTCACTGTGGTTCTGGAAGAGATTCTCCAGCTTCCAGATGTTCTCCAGGAGATCGGCCCGATCGGGCCCCTCGCCCAACGTCCGCTGAAGCAGCCGAGAGCGCTCCGACATCTGGGTGACGTTCTCCATCAGCACCTGCTGCCGCTGCGACCAGGACTGGGAGCGAGACACTGCGCGGGGGGGGGGAGAAGAAATCACCGCACGGTTGTTGTTGAGCGTTTCTAGGCGACTGTGAAAAAGTCCCCAAATTTAACGGACTCGGTCAACATCAATCACTCAGCTTGGATCACGGCTGCTGTGCTTAATGGAGAGCAGATGTCGCAGTCTATCGAAAGCTCTCGGACTATACGGTCCCGGTTCCACCGAGAGTTTCCGGAGAGTTGTTGGTGCTTGCAGTTTCCGGAACGAAAACGCTACAATCGGATGTTATCACAGCAGGTTCCTGGTCCTTCTTATATGTACAGTACCGGATCTTCTTTTGGCCCTGATAAATTATGCCGAGCCCAAAAACAGACAATAGTTCTCGTTGTCCAAACACAGAACGGTCCCCCAAGAGTTGCCAGGGTAATAAACAGTTCTAGGAACTACATTAGCAGGATTACTTTGTAGATCTTGGAAGGACTCGTACTACTATCGAGTGTTGTCTATTGTTACTGATGTCCACAGTTTCTGATTCTCAAAACAATCCACTCAGATGTGTCGTGTAGACCTTGTCCCCATTGATCCTGGACCTCGAGAAATGACAACAGTACTCTCGACGTCTTTGTTCCAGTCCAAGTATATTAGCAGAACTAAATTTTGACAGTAGTTCCCGTGGATGCACTACACAGAACTCCCTTTTGTGCGGATGCGCCGTACATTATCATTTCTCCAGGCCTGGAAATTTTAAGTCTTGATGTTGAATTCGGCCCAGAGTTTTCCTCCACTTCTAACACATTACGGGGAGAAAAATCATCAGGTCCAAGCCTGGTGGAGACGATTCAAAGCGTGCAGTTAACGAGACGGTCAAAAGTAGGAAAAAGCTTCCCGTGTGTTGTTTCAGCTGCAAAGGGGCCCCCACGTTTAACACATCCATTAACCTTTCGTGTCTTGCGCTTGGCTGCGGACTCTTCGGTCGTTCCATTGACGCCGTGTAGCGCGGCAACTGCTCCTCACCAGATGTTTTGCAGCGTGATGTCATCGCGACATCGTCCGTGTAAAGCCAATTTATGCGAGGGAGGGGCTTGGGGTTCCCCCAGGGTCTTAATGTTCCCGAAATGAGGGTAAAAAATATAGGGGACCTCCGCCAGAGAACAAAAGAACTGCAGCTCGTTCTGCATGTTGGCTTTACCCTCAATGATCCCAGACCAGGGAGGCTAATTGCGAAATGATGGTCTGCCTGCGCTGCAACACCGCACGTCCAGCTCCAGTCCACACTCGGACAGTCCAGTCCAGTCCGGTCCGGCAATTCCCCCCCTACGTGCACTCGCAGCCTTTAACGAGGCGCTCGAATCCGAATCCGGGTCCTCAGAACTGTGAGGCAAACGTGCCGCCGAGGAACAAATCTTCAGAACTAAATCTTGTCGGTGGTCTCGAGAGAAGAGCGTTTGTGCGGCGGTGCCGGCAAAAGAAATTTTGTCAAGTCGCTCCGCGAGCCAAAGGGACAGCTGCCGCTTCGGCTCGTCACTTTTTTGGCGTTGTGCTTCTCGTCGTTGACAGCCGTGCAAAAGCAAACGGATCCGTCACAGCCTTGTCAACATCTCAGCTTCCACGATGCATTTGGGATGAAATAATTTCCAAAAAAAAAACTTTCCCAGCAAGTTTGATGACTCAGAGCACATTTTGCCTCGCTAAAAATCATCCCAGAAACGGCAACTGTTCTGTGTTTATCTGGAAATGTAAAGAACACTCGGGGATTTTTGGATCCTGGAGGCCTTGCTGCATCCGTGTCCGTCGACGTCTGGCGGATTAGCGTCTACGGTAACAAAACTCTGGCTTTGACTCCCTCGCAGCTTGACGTTTATTTCCGACACCGAAGTGCTCATCTCGACACATATTTTAAGATCATTTTGCCCTCACTCCCGGGAAGACAAAAAAACATACGAGGTAGAAAGTCATTTCAAGAAAATACTGTCAGAGTTCTTCAAAATGACATGTCCGTGTGGTAAACTGTTTCATAACAAAACAATGATGATGATATTTCATGCTAGTGTATAGTATTGTACTGTAATGCAACAAATCAACTTACAGTACATCCTTATATCAATATGTGACGCTGATGTATCGATACTGCATTGCAAAACATGATACGTAAAACTATCGAAAACACATTGGTGTGTCGCGTGAGTAATATAAACAGAAAACAAAGAGAATAAGGTGCGGTGTGTTTAAAACAAACACAAAGAGGTCCGTTCAGCAGTGTGCTAGTAAACATCCAAAATGCCATAGATGGGCTAATGAACAGAAACTGTCATGAGCAAGGCTTGGCCACTGCCGAGAGGGGCGTGGCCAGGCCACTGCTCCGGGTGGTGACACCTGTCATTGATCACAGCAGGCATTTAGGTGGGAGTTTTTGTAATTGGAATTTGCCAGTTCGTTGCCTTGCGTTAGTGAGTTGCATTCGCTGCCTGTGGGACTCTCCGCTTCAACGCGTAAGTTCGAGTAACCCTAGTCGCAGCGATTCTGTGCCCTTTTGTCAGAGCCTGTCCCGTTGATTTAGCTAGTTTGCTTCAGAGTCATCGAACCCTTGCTGTATGTCTTTTGGATCCCGCCTAGCCTAGCCTAGCGCCTCTGTGCCTCCGCCCTCTCGGACCGGTACACCGTGTATAACCCAGTTTCCGGAATAAACCCCATTGAACATTATGCCTCTGCCTCAAAGTCCTGCATTTGGGTCCGTGACAAGAAACAATTTTGCGGTGTTATAACCCTTTAAGCAACAGATATGTGAAAGCAAACGGTGAAGCAAAACATGTAGACATGTAAAACTACTCATATTAACAATCCATTCATTTTTTTTAAAGGACCAACTGTGGCCTCTGCTGTTTGGAAAAAAAAAATAATAATTTCCATCCACTTGGACTCTTTTTACACGCTGAGATGTTCCACTTTGTCACTCGACCGTAATCTCACGGGCGTGTAACACGGTGTGTCGCGTTTTCGTTTTCCCCGCGGTTGTTCCGAATCATCGCGAACGCGAGAAAATGCACGTGCGGCATTCGCGTATTCCCTCGAAACTATTTACGGCGTCAAACCGCAAGCAAACGCACAGAGCAAAGGGGGAAAATGCGCCGCGGTGAACGGCGCAGCTTGTTCCGATTAAAAACGAAAAGCGCTACGAGGCGACCGGCGTGTAAATTGCAGCATGTGTGGGAGTTCCGCGGGCCGCGTTACTACAAGAGTGCAATTGTTTTGCCATCATGAAAGAACACTTGAACGCCAGCCAACGATTTCATTGAATTTCACTTGATCCAGATGCGTGTCGTGGTTCTGCGCGACCGGGCCGGGATCAGACCTGGAGTCTACTCCCCCCCCCCCCCCCCAAATAAATAAAATAAAACCCTGCTAAAAAATATTCTATAGGACATTTCGATAGAATTTCTAAAGAACTATAAAACTTTAGTACCCAAGTCCAATGACATTTCTATAGAAACATTTCTGTTCTGTAGAAATTTTAAATTAAATTGAAATTTTTACTCTAGGACCCAAGTCCAATTAAATTTCTATAGAAACATTTTTGTTTTGTAGGAATTTTAAAATAAATTTACATTTTTACTCTAGGACCCAAGTCCATTAAAATTTCTAGGACCCAAGTCTGGATCTGGAGTCAACTTTGTCCCCCCCCCCCTCCCCTCCCAGATACATAAAATAAAACCTTGCTAAAAATATTCTATAGAACATTTCTAAAGAATTTCTAAAGAACTATAGAACTTTAGGACCCAAGTCCAATCAAGTTTCTATAGAAACATTTTTGTTCTGTCCAAATTTTATAGAATTCTATAGAATCTATATGTGTATAATATAATCTATATAATAATGATAATAATACAATGTATATTATAATATAATAATGTCAAATAATATAATCTATCTTTCAATAGAATTTCTATGGAAATGTTAAGCAGGGAATGTCCATCTATTCACCCATCGATCCATTTTCTTAGCCGCTTATCCTCACACGGGTCGCGGGGTTGATACTCCGGCGAACATATTTTGTGCGCTTAGACATAACGGCACAAAAATGGAATGACATCAAAAAGAACCCCCCCCAAAAAATGTATTCGAAAAGGCGCAGATCGTGAGACATCCAAGTAGTCTTGATGGTCTGAAAGAACCTCGGCGCCGTGTTCCGTGGACCGTTTGGATGTTCTCCAGGCACTTTTGTTTGCCTCCTTTTATGTCCTCGGAGTCAATCGAAAGCACTTAAAAACTCCCGTTTGCCGTTTTGGGTTCCGCTTCGACTTTGTTTGGGAACAAACGTTGTCCGTTCCATATCGTGGAAATCGTACTTGTGGTAGTCGTGGTGCGATTGCGAGTGTTGTTTGTCTCCATGTTCCCTGTGATTGGCTCCTGCCCGATGATAGCTGGGATTGGCTGAAGGGCTCCCGCGATCCTTGTGAGGATAAGCGGGACAGAGGGATGGTTGGATGATTAAAATGCTCAGAATCCTGGCAACCGCCTTCAGAGTGTTGCTTTCACATGTGTTAAATATGATGCGGTGTCTATTTTGTGTTTAGTTTAGATTCCCCCCCCCCCCAAAAAAAAACAAAAAACAAAAAAACCTGTCTCGGAGTGTCGGTGTCATATTTGCCCTCTTGCACTTTTCCCACATCTGGTCCAGATCTCTGCCCGGCTTTTATCTTCTGTCGTCTCGTTTTCTGACAAAGCTTCAAAGCGGTTCGAGCCCCTGTAAAGCTGCGTCGCACGCGTGCGTGCCGGCACGACGCCATAACTAAAGTAGATTCCGGTAATCTGGCCTAATCTGAGCAATTTTCCGCACATGCAAATGGAAAAACACCACTGTCAGATGTCTTCAAAGGGTTATACCGAGCGATTACCGTGTGGTGCGGGGTACACGAGTCCAGAATATCGGACAAAATTGCAGTATTTTATATTCAGCAAATGTCTAACGGTCTGAGGTCTCAAAGAGATCATCCTTAGCGAAAATATGCACACTGTCATGAGCAAGACTTGTCCACTACTTCTAGTCCTAGTTTATATTTCATAGTCACAGCCAAGTCCGAGTTCATGTTTCCTAGTTTGTCTCCTAGTCATCAGACCTCGCTGCACGTCTTTTGGATCCTGCCTAGCCTAGCGTTTCTGCACCTCTCCCTTCTCGGACTGTTTACACCGTGTATGACCTCAGCTTTGATTAAAACTACGCCTAACACCATGCCCTCGTCTCAGAGTCCTGCATTAGGCTCCAGCCCCGCACCGCATTTCTCTGCAACTGCGGGGGGTACCGATGTATCGGGTCTCATTTGAGCAGTTCTCCAACTTTCAAATCAAAACCAGGAAAGGCCAAATTGTCCCAAGTCTCCGATGATCAAGATTATCCTTTGCACATGGACACGATAACTGTAAAATCTCCTAAAAAGCAGTTATTCAGTTTTCGGCTCGCGCCGTCGGTCTACGTGACCAAATACGGTCGTACAATATGCCAGGCCAATAAACGTCTCTGCGCTCATCCCACAAGCAGTAAAGTATGCTCGGCTCTTTCATTTACTGGCTTGCGGACATTTATTTTTATTTTGATTTTTTTCTCGAGATGGAGTTGCGACACGTGACATTTGCTTGCACTTTGGGAGTCCCGCCGTACGTTCCGACTGCCTTCGGATGGCCGCAGCGACAGAATTTAGCGTCGCGAACGGGCGGGAATCCAACCTTTGAAGCGAGGACAAATATATTTGTTGGAGTCGGGTCTCCCGATCGGAGCTGACTGCAGTCTGGCTCGTCTGCCTCATTTCGCTCCGAGCTCGACGCTGCGCTTATCTTTTAAAAATGAGATGTCACCAAGGGGCCAATTTAAGGGGGGGAGGGGGTCTGTGTTGCTGTTGCAACAACCCAAAGAAAGTCAAGTGAGAATTCATTCCAAAGGCAAACAAGAGTTGCGGAGGGGGGGGGGGGGGACTGGCAAACAGAAACGGGTATTTTTTTTTTTTTTTACATGAGCGTGGATGCAGGGGCGCCCCTAGGAGCGCTACCGGGGCCACTTGGCACACAAAAGGCTGCTTTGATTGCTTGTTCTTTGGGCAGCTCATCTAAAAGTCCTAAATAAGAAAATACCTTCAGGACTATGTGCACACACTCACCGCACTCGCACACTCACACACACACGCATGTGCACACGCACACAAGCACATTTTGTCCTCAATGTCTCCACCGTCTTGTCTTCCTTCGTCTCCTAACAACGTTGACATTTGCAAGGAGGCCCTTTGCTCAAGGTGAAAAAGCCACAAAGTCACTCACTCACACACACACAATCAGACACACACAATCACACAAACGCACAACAGACAAGATTTGGCTACGAGGCCAAGGAAGAGGCACCGGGCCGGGGTTTTTCCAAGGGGTTTTCGCCGTAATCAACTTACAGAATCATAATGTACACAAATGGAGGCTGATACCAAGTAACATGTAGACCACGTGAGCGGACAAAAGCACTCCAGGAAGTGAGGGCGGCGAGTACGTTTGATAGAAAAACAGCGGGTCTCAGACATCACCCTGAGGAACGCCACTGATCTCACTGAAGGTTGGATGGAAGGATTTTGAAGCGTCGTCGTGTAAAAATAATCATGCACGCATGACAAACACTAGACACGGACATAAGTATCAGGACAAAGCAGGATGTGAGGAGGGCAAAGAAGGTTGATGGAAAAACAGTGGCTCTCAGACGTCACCCTGAGGAACGCCACCGACTGAAGGATGGGTGGATTTTGCAGCGTCGTCGTGTAAAAATAATCATGCACACCTGACAAACACTAAGGATCAGGACACAGCAGGAAGTGGGGAGGGCGAGGAAGGTTGCGAGAAAAACAATGGCTCTCAGGCGTCACCCTGAGGAACGCCACGGACTGAAGGATGGGTGGATTTTGCAGCGTCGTCGTGTAAAAATAATCATGCGCACCTGACAAACACTAAGGATCAGGACACAGCAGGAAGTGGGGAGGGCGAGGAAGGTTGCGAGAAAAACAATGGCTCTCAGGCGTCACCCTGAGGAACGCCACGGACTGAAGGATGGGTGGATTTTGCAGCGCCGTCGTGTGAAATAATCACGCGCACCTGGCAAACGCTAGACACGGACATAAAAATCAAAACACAGCAGGAAATGAGGAGGGCGAGGAAGGTTGCGAGAAAAACAATGGCTCTCAGACGTCACCCTGAGGAACGCCACCGACTGAAGGATGGGTGGATTTTGCAGCGTCGTCGTGTAAAAATAATCACGCACACCTGACAAACACTAAGGATCAGGACACAGCAGGAAGTGGGGAGGACAAGAAGGGTTGCGAGTACAAAACCGTAACTCAAGCATTTCCCTAAGAAAGGCCACTCGAAAATGAGTGTCGTGTAGAACTCTGCAAACACGATGTACCCTTACTGGGACGTTTACGGGAGGTGCGAGTGTCATCACCGGTAAACAATGTTCTGTTGAATATACATCAGTGCTGGGGGGGGGGGGGGTTCGGCGGGGGTCGCATTCCAAAAGGAAGCCGCACTTCTGAAGCTCCGCCTCCTCGTTCTCAATTGTTAGCATTTTGCTTCACACTAGACGTGACTTGTTTATCTTACGCGCGCGTTCGCCACGTCAAAGCGCGGCGCACGGTTACAGTAACACGGAAATTATGTGTTTCACATCACATACACACAATCTACCCCCGAAGTTTAGTGTGTGTGTATCTTCATTGTGAGGCAGGCCTGATGTCATGTGTGCAGAAACAAGAGATGCAGATGAAATTATTTCCATGTGCGAACTTATTGATCACAGACATGCCCAGAAAAAAAGATAAATAAAAAGAAACGTAAGCCTCCTCCGGGAGCGCGAGGCTAAAACTCAATGTCTACGTTTACGATATACGGCGATGCCTCGGT
Organism: Syngnathoides biaculeatus; assembly: GCF_019802595.1. Lineage (NCBI taxonomy): Eukaryota > Metazoa > Chordata > Actinopteri > Syngnathiformes > Syngnathidae > Syngnathoides > Syngnathoides biaculeatus. The sequence continues at coordinate 7,313,228 of NC_084662.1, read as the reverse complement.
TCTCGGCCACAATCCGTTCCAGACGGCGGTTGGAGAAGCGATTTGCTCGAAAACCGAATCGATGTTTCCCATTACAATGAATGGAAAAAGAAATAATGCGTTCCAAGCGTAAAAAAATTGAGCTTTTTAAAGCATTTTTTTTTTAGCTTTTCCTGATAATAAACTGCATAGTAGAAATACATTATTGTTTAAATACTTATATAATAAAATAATGTAAGAAATATTTTTTATTTTTTTGCTTAAAATCTACGCTTGAGTAGTAGAGTAGGCTCGGCTGGGAGCGCATTGCCGTATCCGTAGCGACTCGGCCCTCAGCCTTCCAAACTTTATTTATGAATAAAAGTGCAGAATAAATTTCAAAAATTTAAACAAGCAATTTGCCTTCTTTGCCATGATTGGGAGTAATTACAGTCGTCCTCGATAAGAAGAAAAACAAGTCACTGCGGGGAAACGTCTGTGTGCAGAGGCTGCGTTATTCACGATAACAAAAGTCCGCTGGTTGCACCGCGCGCATTATGTCGTTTCAGTTTTTTGTTTTTTTTTCCAGGGGGCGTTCGAAAAGACAATAACAAAACGCATCGTGGGTGGGTCAGCTGCTTGCGCCACGCATTATGGATTTTGTCGGGGGCGTTCGAGTACCGATTTTCATTCGAAAACAGAAGGAAAAAAAAAAATCTCAAAATATCCGAAAAGGGGGACGTTCGAGAACGGCCTAAACACACATCGATGTACATTTAGCATCTCGTGACATTGAAATTGTCGGCACACCTGCCAGGCAGAGTCCGAAGATCGTGAGCAGCACCAGCACGTAGAGCGACACGATGGCGTACTTGATGGCCGCCAGAGAGTTGAGCTGAGCGCAACACTGATCCTGTTTCCTGCGCCGCTTTCCAGAACCTGATCGGGGGGTTGAGAAAAAGCAAAAAACAACAACAGTTCATCCAAAGCGTTTAGCGCCAGCAGCTAACGGCCAGCACAATGAGACGTTTTGGCTTCCATGACGCGACGCATTAAAAGTTTGCGTTGGACGTCGGCCCGTCCGTGTCTACGCTCAAGAATGCTTTGCGGATTTCAGACGTCAGATTCATTTCTTCTGGGAACAAATTCGACAAAGGCCGGGGGACCGTTGCGTTCGATAAAAACAACATGTTCTTGTACATATTTATTTAGAGGCCAAAAGTTGAATTCGTTTGTCAACTAATGAGGTGAATAAACTGTGACGCTTTGCATCAAATTTGACTCACTCGTTTTTTGCAAAGTTGTAATAAATGTAAGCTAGCAAAGATTATGACCTGATGTGCCACTTTCGACTTTGCGTTCCGGCCCAGAGATCGAACGCTGGACCTCAGAACTGTGAGGCCAACGCTGTACCAACTACGCCACCGTGCCGCCTTGATTTATTGTAACTAATAAAATAAGATGAGAAATGTATTTTTACACACACACACACACACACACATATACATATTTATATGTGGAGGAGTGGCGCAAAACTAGCTAAAGCGTCGGCCTCGCAGTTCTGAGGATCACCGTTGGAATCCCGGCCACATTTTTGTGGCGGTTCCATGTTGTCCCCGTGCCTGCGTGGCTTTTCTCCGGGTGGGCACTCCGGTTTCCTCCCACCCCCCCCCCCCAAAAAAAACACGCAACATTAATTGGACACTCTAAAATTGCCTGTAGGTGTGATGGTGAATGCGACTGTTGTCTTTCTCGGTGTGCCCTGCGATCGGCTGGCGACCAGTTCCGGGTGTTACCCCGCCTCCTGCCCGTTGACAGCCGGGACAGGCTCCAGCACTGCCCGCGACCCTCGTGAGGATAAGCAGATCAGAAAATGGATGAATATATATATATAATGTAGCTCTTCTGTCCAACGATAAAAATGAAACGTGCCCCTTAAGGGCAAAATCGTGACGCTAAAAATCCTCCGGGCGGGCGTGACCTCTCAGCAGGATGAATTCATTTGGACCGCACGCACGCACGCAAACACTCGCACTTTTCTTCGGCGATGAAGAGCACAGACGCACGCGTCGCAAGACAAACACAGCTGCCGCAGATGCGTGAGCGTGCGTTTGCGTGTCACACGGCTGAAGTATACGGCGCCGTCGAGCTCAGCAAGTCAGCGGAAGACACGAGAACTTGCAAACACAAACAGGAAGTTCACTCGTGAGGCTTTACTTCCTCTTAACGTAAACGTTAGTGGGTCAATGGAGGCTAAAGCTGGAAAAAAGATTAGCTTAGCTTAGCTTAGTTTAGCGTACGGGTGTCTCGGTCACAGGTGCGAACTGTTTGCTTACTGCAACGCTAAGCTAGGAGGGGCAAAGTTGTAAAAGCTTTCAACGTGCATGAACGGCAAGAAAACCAAAAGACTTTCCATGCGGGAAGGTTGTGCTGCATACAGAGCAACCTTTTATGTACCGGAAAAATAAATCAATCCATTTCATGAACTGCTTATGCTCACGACGGTAGCATTTAGCACTGTGTGTACAATATTTTGTGAGCACCTTGCTAATCCAACCATTCATTTTGTATGCTAAGCTAACAGCATCATGCCATGCTTTAAAACCCTTTTTTTTTTTTTTTTTGTAATATAATCACATCATCCCGAAAGTTCCATTCATCCATTTTCTTTGCCGCTTATCCTCACGAGGGTCACGGGTAGTGCTGGAGCCTATCCCAGCTGTCAACGGGCAGGAGGCGGGTATCACCCTGAACCGGTCGCCAGCCAATCGCAGGGCACGTCGAGACAAACAGCCAATCGCACTCACAATCACACTTTGGGGCAATTTAGTGTCCAATTAATGTTGCGTGTTTTTTGGGGGGGGATGTGGGAGGAAGTGCGGGAGTGCCCACCCGGAGGAAACCAGGCACGGGATTGAACCCGGTTCCCCAGAACTGTGAGGCCAACGTTTTACTCGCAAATCCACCGTGCAGCCATTACTGAGAGCTCCTCCTCATATTTTGTGCAGCCTAAAGAAGCAATTTTAGTGTGTAAATAGCTTCAAATTGCATCCATTCAGCCATGCATTTTCTGAGCCGCCTATCCTCACAAGGGTGGCTTGAGCTTAAAATTCCCCTGGCTTGCATGGCAAAGTCAAACTTGCTGCGTTTGGCTGGCAAATGTTTAGAAGGTTCTGTAGAAGACACACACACACACACACACAAAAAAAAGCAATTTTACGGCGTTAATGAGCGAGTTGACTCCGTCTGAGGCCGTTCTGCCAAGCTTGCGTAACCCGACTACCGTGAGACTCGCGCAAATAAAGAAATCTGACGTGCTAACGACAGACGGAGCGGACGAATCCTTCCGCTTTCTTTACGCTCGGGCAAGTTTGAGCGGCCGCCGACTTAGTCTCGATTGACCCAAAAACAGGGGGAAAAAAAATGTTGACGCTGAGAGGAAGCGAAGCAACTTCTGCCTTCAGCTGCACTTTGTCGGGGGTTACTTTTGTTTTTCGGAACGACATTTGGACGTTTTTGGTGATTTGCTTACCTTCGTCACACAGGTTGAGCTTGGACAGGTTGCGCCCATCGTAGGCGTCCTCGTACACGGACGCGCTCTCCCGGTCCTCGTACGTACTCGAGTACACGGCCTTGTTCTCCATCTCCTGGCTGGAATGCAAACACGCGGCGGGACACCGTGAAAAAAAAAAAAGTCGCACGGGGTGCAATTCGGATCGAGACGTGCCAAGCGCAACAAGACGAAGGAAATCCGAGCGGAGCGATTTGTGTGCTTAACCTGCTGCTTACGATTCTGGTTCGCGGCGAAACACCTCTTGCGGACTTTCGGAATGCGCGGTATTAAATATGACGTGGAAGATGACTTCACGGGGGAAGAAGACTCAAGTGTGGGAGCGCGTCAAGAGGCCGCGAACGCCTGACACGACGTTTTGGATGTAAAGAAAACAGGTCACCATAGCAACACACCCAAAAGAAATTTGGTCGACGTGTGCGTCGCGAGGCGACGCAGTGGAGCAGCTAGTGAAGCGTTAGCCTCACGGTTCTGCGGACCCTGGTTCGATCCCAGACCCGCTCGTGTGGAGTTTACATGTTCTCCCCGTGCCCGCGTGGCTTTTCTCCGGGTGGGCGCTCCGTTTTCCTCCCGCATCCCAAAAACACGCAACATTAATTGGCCCGAGGTGTGATCGTGAGTGTGATTGGCTGTTTGTCTCCAAGTGCCCTGCGATTGGCTGGCAACCACTTCAGGGTGTACCCCGCCTCCTCCCCGTTGACATCCGGGATAGGCTGCGGCACTCCTTGCAACCCTTGTGAGGATAAGCGGCTGAGAAAATGGATGGACGGAAGGGTCTATCATAAGGCACGAAAGAAAGCCTGACGTTTTGCTTTAAAGCAGACATTTTAGAGTCAAGAAGGGAAGAAGAAACAAAAAAAAAAGCCGATTGTCCAGGTGCGAGTATTCCTTTGGGAAGACAACCGTTCATCATCTGAACAAATTCTGGGAGAAGCGAGTTGGCAGCGGCGGCGCCGGCGACCGCGAGTGAGAAAAAAAATTCTCAGGAGGCCGCAGCGCAATCGTCGCGGGGGGGGGGGGGGGGGGAGACGCGCGAGGTTCGACAAAGCCGTCGAAAGCGCTCGGCCCTGACTTTCTCATTAAGGCGAGCGGGATGACATTTGCACTGGAACTATTAAGGGCTGCTCGGAGATCTAAACCCCCCCCCCCCCGGATACGTGTGCAAAGGATGGTGGGAAAGCAAAGAGTCATCGCGATCTGGAAACGCTCCGTCGTCGCCCCTTTGACAGATGAATCGCTTTCGTCACCATCAAACGCTTTAAAGTTTCTTTTTTAAAAACATGAATGGAAACTGGACACTCCTCCACAAATGTTTTCGCGCACATGATTGGATTTTAACGATATCCACGACATATTTTTGTCACCCTTTCGCGACACATCAAAACTTTTCAGAAAATCCTTCTTTAAAAATTTAGTGATTTGTTTTTTTTTAAGTCACAATATTCATTTTTTTCAAACGGCATTTAGAGTCCCTGTAAAGGGAAAATGATTTCTTATTATCTTCTTTCTCATTAACACGACGAAATTAAAATGATTTTTTTTTTTAAATCACCAAGTGATAAAATGATGCTGCAAAATGGTGAAAAGTGAAGTGAAATTAAGGCCTCCTGTGTCTCGACAATATCCCACCAGGTCGGGAGGGGGGATTTTCATGTCGTGACAACGAGGCGCTCTAAAGCAGCCATAGGAGCGCGAAGCCCCTTCGACGTGCTATGACTGTCGTATCGTACCATTACAAAAATGATTTCTCTTGCTCTTCCACCTCCTCCTCCTCCTCGCCGACAAGCATGCACTCACGGCGGACAACAAGGCGCTCTAAGGGGCCGCAACAGCAGACTTTTCCGATGAGAAGATGCATTTACACCGTAACACATAAATGCAGCAGCAATGAGGAGACTGCACATCTTTCATCGTGTCGAAGGTCAAAAAGTGGAACGCGCTCGTGCCGAAGCAGGTGAATTACAAAAGTAAATAACGCAATTTTTTTCCCCCGTTTATCGTGGGTGTTACGTTCCACACCCACCTGAAAGTTAGATGAACATCCACCTTACATAAAAAGAATGCTGTATTGACAACATTTTAAATGCATAATTTAAGATTTCTCCTCCCACCTACTTTGAACACATTTGAACATATTTGGATGCAACTTTTAAACACACTGAAAGAGTATTTGAACATACACACACAAATAATTAATATTAATAATAAATGAAAAGGCTGCGATAAAGTGGGGATCTGATTTCAAAAGACATACTTCCCTTATTTACATTTAAAAAAAAAAAAAAAACATGCTGCAAGGAATAACACTCCTTGGTCACATTATCAGGTACACCTGTGCAACGCGGATGCGGAAAATACATTTTTAACCACACACTTGACTTGTGATGTAAAAAAACGGTTCTCATACTTTGACGTGCAGCCTCATTTGAAAATCTTTTTTTAATTTGCTCACCTCATCAGCTGTCAACTGGGGGACGGAGAAGAAGTAGAAAGGAAAAAAAAAATATGTATATCAGAGTTCCGAGCGGCTCGTCCTTCCCCCACCGGCACCGCAAAGCAAAAGTTGCAACCCGTCGCAGCTCCGGCGAGCGCACCGGACGCACCGCGCACGGCTCTCTTCTTCTCCTCCCAATGCAAAAAAAAACAAACAAACAAACAAAAAAACAACAACAACAACAACAGGCGGTCGAACTATAGCGCGGATTGTGCGCAACCACAAAAACATCCCCGCGGTCCACGTGATCCACCCAAAAAAAAAAAAAAAGTCAAGCAAGGTCCAGCTGGAGTTCTTCACCGGAGCCGACAGATTCCGCGGTCGCTTGTGCCCAAGCGCCATCTAGCGTTCACGTGTGGAACGTACATTTGCACGTTTACACACGATCGCATCATGTACTGGCATCATGTCCATCCATCCATCCATCCATCCATCCATCCATCCATTTTCTTGGCCGCTTATCCTCAAAAGGGTCGCGGGGAGCCCTGGAGCCGATCCCGGCTGTCAACGTGCAGGAGGTCGCCAGCCAATCGCAGGGCACATCGAGACAGACAGCCACACTCACAATCACACCTTGGGGCAATTTAGTGTGTCCAATTAATGTTGCATGTTTTTGGGATGTGGGAGGAAACCGGAGCGCCCACCCGGAGAGAAGCCACGCGGGCACGGGGAGAACATGCAAACTCCACACAGGTGAGGCCGGGATCGAACCCGGGACCTCAGAACAGTGAGGCCAACGCTTTACCAGCTGTGCCGCCCCTAACATCATGCTTTTGGAAAAATAATTTCAATGCATGTCATCTTCGATATTTTGGTGTGTATTCATTTACTTGTATTTCTTTTATTTACAGTTGTGTGTATTTATAAAATAGGTATGAAGCAAAAATTTTGAAATTAATATACTTTTACAAGTTGTTTTCTTTTAAATATAAGTTTTACAAGTTGAACAAAAACACATACACACAAAAAAAATTGCGTTTTTTCACGTCTATGACAAAAAACTTTGAATCCTGAATTCCCAGGACACGTGAACGCACCTGATGGGTGAGGCCAGGTGGTCGCCCTTTTCCGAGTAAAAAAACAAAAAACAAACAAAAAAAAAGTCCACCTTGATGGCGGCGTCGTCGTCGTTTGAAAGGAGCCACTAAACCTACAAAAAGGCACCCGGAAAAAAAAGGTAAAAACAAAAGAAAAGGCGATTCTTCATGCGTTCAAAACCAAACGAAGAATTTCGCAATCATGTTTACAACTCGAGTTGTGTGCCAAACTTTCTTGGCGTCACCCAGACTCCTTAAAAGATTCGTTTTTTGTTTGTTTTTTTGTTAACATCGTATCGTTTTAAAATGCTCAAATGTCCACAAATTTGACAACCAAACACAATGTAGTAGAAAGTCCATCTATTCGGCGTCTAGTTCGATCACCATAAATCAACAATGTTGTCACTATGTTGATTTGTGTCATTGTTTGTACCTGATATTCGAAAAAAAAAAGCAAAATGGCGATGCCCCCCTCCCTCCACATTAATTAATAACCTCAGTTATGCGTTTAACTGACATTTGCGCCGGTTGTTGAGCCGATTAAAATGTGTAAAAATGTTGAGGAAGGACTTTTGCAGAAGATCGTACTTGCCACAAGATGGCGGCATTGCTTCTGTAAGAACAGTACGTCACTGTATCACGTATTTATCTAATAGCGTGACAAAATATGAAAAACATTTGTTACATTACACCATAATCACAAAAGATGCTGGTTATTACATTAATCTGTTTTTATTTAGATTACAATAGACTGGGGAAAAAATGCTTCAAATATTACACTAGTCCAGTTCTACTGATTCTAAAGGGCCCGGGTAGATAGAAGCTGGAGTCTAATATGTTAATCAGACACACGGGAACTATATCTAATTTGGGGGGGGGGGGGGCACAAGACTTGTTTCAAACAAAAGTAGAAGTCATGGTTTATTCATCAGCACCTTGACTTTTTCCAAAGCCTTCAATGTTTTCGCAGTGTATGCCAACGAGTCCGGCGAGACCGGCGCTGTCCCGGCCAATCACACGTCTCCGCTAATTAACACGGGAAATGACTTTCCTACATTTCGCCGAAAAGGTCATATCAACAATTTAGTCGCCCCCCCAGGAGGATGAGTTGTAGCAAACGTGACGACCCCCCCCCCCCTCCCGGAATGTCAGCAGATTTCACTCCCGGATTGTCTTAATGGTGGCCAATTTTGCTAGCGCACCTGAGGCTAATTTAGCGCTCCCTTTCGGGGGGGGGGGGCCTGAAATGAAAAAGATTCATGACGGTGCAAAAAAATGTGCATATTTGTTGTTCACTGAAAACGGGTCATCAGAAATAACCTGGGCTGATCCCGTGAAGTCAATTTTATTCTTGATTTTGACATTTTGAGGCAGAAATACGAGATGAAAACTCAAATTTGTGGACGAGTCCAGCGCAGGCAAAGAATTCCACACTCGTGTAACGTATTCCAAAATCGATCCAATGCCTCGGTGGAGAGTGCTGACAAGGAGCCTGTGCTGTACTCCCATCTTTATTCCTTCCCGACCTCTCACCTGAGCGTCCTCAAATAGCCGGAGTCGGATCGGCTTCGAAATCAATATCGGTCTCGCTGTGACGCGCGGTGATGATAATACCCTATGAAATGTCATCAATGTTTAAAATGATGAGTGCAGCTTGTGCAGAATTGATCTCTCGTCAGCGCTTCCTGTGCTTAAGTGTCGTTGGTAAAAACGCCTCCCGATAAATGTTAGCATTGTTGTGACTATATGAGAGACTTAAAGGGCTACTGTCATGAAAAGCACGTTTTTAATTTCAAATAAAAAAAAAAGGCAGCCGGAATGTACCAATCTGTTTTTTCACCACACGTGATCTTGACGTAGTTGACTTTGTATCCTCTCGAAACAGGAAGTGACGTTATTTGCAGACCTCCACTTAGGTGGGTTCGTGTGTTTTTAGAAGTTTTACCTGCGGTAAGGTATCTCTTGGTTCCTTCGTGCTAGCCAAAACGCCGGCTCGTTGTATTGCCGGATATTGTTCGAACACGCGGGAGGGTGGATTCACTCGTCACACTTTTCCAAAAGACCCGGTTCGTCATGACAAATGGATTGCGCAGGTGCAAAGGACGGGAGCTCAGTGGGTTCCAAATGTATAAAGCTATTGGAAAAAAAAAAAAAGATAATAGTTTGGGGGGGGTGACGTAATCCTTCTTTCACAGCAAGCGGCGGGCCGCTTTACAGCGTTCTCGTCGCTCGTGGCTGAGTACATTACATACTGTCAGGGAGTCTGTTCTAGTTAGAAGTGATCCGTATATCATCTAAATATGGCTCGAAACGATGGGGAAATATTGCCCCGGTCACTTCGCTCGACTGCGAGACGTTTTCTTCTTCGAAAAGAGCTTCCGTGTCGGAAGGGGCGTCGGAAAAGTCCGACAATCTCTCGTTTGTCTCCCACGGCGACTGTCCCAGTGTGACATCTGCTTGTGATGTCGCAGGCAATATGGCCGCCACTGGGACGTCGAGCGAGACTTCGGCAACTTTGCGCATGGATCACGCGCTCTCCGCCCATATTTGGTTTTTTTTTTCGCGTAGACATTGAAGTGAATACTGCTATATGAATTTTTCATGACAATATCTCTTTTAGAATGTTTGTAGGCATGTCAGTGGCCCTTTAAGTGATTAAAAACACATTCCGAAAATGTTGTCGTGACTCTAGAAAAAAAACTTACTTGAAGTCATGTTTTGATAATAGCGATAGTTGTGATTTTGAAATCTTCATTTCATCTCCAACAGGAGGAAGAAGCGGGCTACGAGGGTCCTTTTTTTTTTTGAGGTGGTTTTCAACTTTAACGAAGGGGTTTTCCTTCCGTCTCGTAGGTCGTCCGTTTGGCCCACGCGCTTGTCTCGGGCATGGAAGCGTCCGAGCGGGCGTCGTCGTGGTCGGTGCAGGATGTGCTGGAGTGGATCCAAAAGTGCCATCCCGGCCTGGTGGACGTTCTCCAGAAGGCCGTCGTGAAACACGCCATCGCAGGTGCGTCCGGACGGTAAAACCTCTCGAGTCCCAGGGGGAGCCGCCGGGGCGGGACCAAGACTTGACCCCCCATAGCAGGGGTGTCAAACTGGTTTTTTTTTTTTGCGCGGCCACATTCTACTTCCGGTTCCCCTCGGAGGGCCGTCATGCCTGTGAAACTATAAAAATCTTCAACCCCCTCATCGAATTTCCACAAAAAAAATTTCTGAACCCGTTTTGGAATCAGAAATCAGGGAGCGATGGGGTTTTCAAATGTTATTGTTTGGAAACACAAAAATGCTCGTCATATCTCAACGTTATCATTTATCCATCCATTCATTTTCTTCGACGCTTATCCCCGCGAGAGGTCGCGGCGAGTGCCGGATCCTATCCCGGCTGTCAACGGGCAGGAGGCGGAACTGGTCCAGGCGATCGCAGGGCAGATCGAGATGAACAGGGTGTTCAATTAATGTTGCATGTTTTTTGGGTTATTATTTATGATATGACAATTTGAAATTTCGGTACGGATTTGAACAAAAAGCATGAAAGTTGATACATATGATCTGCCTTTGTGGGCCACATCAAATCATGTGGCGGGCCGGATCTGGCCCCCGGGCCTTGACTTTGACACCTGCGGCCTAATAACATTTATAATAATAATACTAATAATATTTTCCCGATCTACGAACCCAAAATCAAACTCTCAAAAGACCAGTGGGAACTCCGCTTGGAAAATGACGAGCAGCAAATGAGTTGGGTTCTGACCCGGTCCTCCTCTCCATCATCTTGAGAGGTTTACCACCCGGCTTCTCTGGACAATTTTTGTGCGTTATGAAAAAAAAATGTGCTGATTGGGGCGAATAGATTTCGTTTTTTTTTTTTCAGGTTTGTCTTTTCTAGCAAATTCTAACGAGCATAATAATCGGCGCGGTGCAGGTCGCGCGCTGCTGAGGCTGCGAGAACGTCACCTGCACCTTCTCGGAGTCGACGCGGAGGAGCAACGGCAGGAGATGCTGCAGGATCTCCTCCTCCTCAGAGTGCAGGAGGAGGTGGGAGAACTCGACGACATTTGCTCAGGTGAGCTCAGCTCTGGCACACTTTTTTTACGCTACAGGATTTCATAAACCGCACAATCCCTGATTCACACGTTTGCCGTCACGTCGGACACCCCCACTCCGCTGCTACCTCGCGGCTGACAACGAGGCGCTCTAATGCGGCCAAAGAGAAGATGGCGTCTCGGTTTGTAGCTAGCTAGCTGACCGCATGTCGCAATCGGTGCTCGAGTTCTTGTACGGTGGCGGAAGGGTGACTAATTGGGGCCCGTTTTAGCCACGCCCCCCCTAAACCTTCCGAAATCTAGAACTGTGAAAAACTATGGAATACATCCATAATTCAATACGGGATAACAAGTTCCTCTTTTTTTTTTTTTTCTTTTGCAGAATGTTTCCCGGCCTGACAGATGAGCTGAGATGATTTTTTTTTTTTTTTTTTTTTTTAAATTCTGCGGCCCCCACCGTTCCATCCATTTTTCCATCCTGTCACCCGTCGGCTGACGAGGTGGGAGTGACGGACATCTTAGCGGGAGAGAAAGAATCCGCGATGAGGGATAGAAAGTCATCTCCTGCGTGAACCGTAAGCGCCGCTCGATGGATGTCATCAAAATCCTTCTGGTTATCATTTCTTTGTTGTTGCTGTTACGACAACCGTGGTCAGAAACATTTACACTGTCACTTTTATAAACTGAGGATGTGTGTATGGATTAGTTTTTTTTTTTTTTAATAACGGCAATTGACAACGTGGCGTCGCTCCCGTTTTGACGCCTTATGTCGCTTTGTCAAAGGAAGTAGCAAATGTGCAAATGGACAAATTCAAGGAGGGCAGAAGAGACTAATGAAGAGTTTCCATCGATCAATGTTTGGACTGGGCCAATCATCCGTCTGTTAGTGCTAATTAGACGAGGAGTTTACGGACTTTCCAGTCCGTTCATTGATCACGTGACACGAGGCCGAGCCCCACCCTTTTCGGAAAATGTCCAAATTGCGCAATCTCACCGACGTCTGATTTGAGAAGTTTGTCCGCGCAGAGTTCCGGAAAGTCCCTCGTTCGAGTAAAATAACCGTCCGCACGCAAGAAGAAGAAGTAGCGGGCGAGGCAATTATGCTCAATTTGATCTCCATTTGGACTTTCTGGGCCAGAAGCGATGAAGCTCATTTGTATCAAAGATTCATTTCTTACTCGGACGTGGCGAGCGCTCGTAGATTTATCGTGCTGCCGCCGCTCCGATCAATAACGGACATCTCCCCCCCCCCCCAATAGTGCCGTGAATTACAAGGAAACCAGCCCGTGACAGGAACGCATTTTAGTTTTCTTTGCAGCGCTCGAGCTTATGTATACAGTGTGCTCATAGCTATGAAAAGGCAACGTCAGAAATGAAATGCAGATATTTACGGCAAGTACGGGCTGGGTTGCAAAAGTGAAACAAGCTCCTGTAGTTTTTTTTTTGAAATGAAAATCATTAAGTCGGGATGCAGTGAGGACTCGAGCTCTAATAAATGAAAAGTAGCTGCAGGGTTTTCCCGGGAAGTAGTGGCTGTGTCCTACACAAGGCGACAATCTCCCGTATTCTTCATATGAAAAATGTTCTGGCAGGTTTGTTTTTTTTGAGAGATGCCCTACACATCAGCAATTTCCGCCAGCAAAATATTCAGGGCAGGCAGAGAAGAAGCCCACAGCAACATCAAATGAGCTTTAGAGATTTCTGACAAGTACTGGCATTGTCCAATATGTGGCAGCAATCTTCCACTGCTGTATATGAACAACGATTTTTTTTTTTAAATGTGAAAACTGTCTAAGGACCCTGCAAAACAGCCTGCAGCAACATCAACAATAAGCCATTTTGGGGCAAATCCTGGCGGTTTCTTATACGTGACAACAGTCCTGCGTAGTTTCCTTGTCAAAACTGCTCAGGTGTGCCATGAAGAGGCCCGCGGCAACGTCGGAGGAGCTGCAGGAATTTCCGGCAAGTACTGGATGTGTCCTCCACGTCGGTAATCTTTCATATCAAGCGTGCAAATTGCGCACGCCTCAACCTCAGCGTGACAGAGACACTTCTTGAGCTCAAAAATGAAGGAAGGGAAGGCGCGAGCGCTGGTGTCGCGTCGATATTGCGCGACGCGTCAACCCGAGGACCGTCGTGCATCACTCGCGGCACGCTAATTCCTCCCACCTCGGAAATGCGCGAGGCGTCGTTCACGTGGATAAATATGGCATGAATATTTCAGCACGCTTAGTCGGCGGAGCGCGGCTGAGACTGTAAATCAAAACGCGGGCGCGCGCTATTAAAACATTAACGCTGACGGGACGAGAGGCGGCGTCGTACAGGAGCGACTTTTGGATAATTGAAATGCCCGAAAAAAGCCCAGACGGTTCTGCTCCTCCGAGCCATCCTCGTCCACGCTATAATTGTTTTTTTTTTGGGGTTTTTTTTTTAGCCATCGACTAGCTTGTTTCGCCAAGCTGGAGTACGAACATTATTGATTCGAAAGGCTGTCTGAACCAATTGGTTTTAGAAGATGTAATGGAACATACTTTGTCAAACTTCAGAAACTGTCTAAAAACAAAATAAATCAATAATTGGAAGGATCTGGCTGAGATTTCTGATAAGAAGCGGGTGTGTCCTGGGCATGACGTGGGATTTTTAATATTAAAACGCTCGCGGAGTCCGTGAAGAAGCCAAGGGCAACGTTGAAAAGCAGTTGCAGAGATCTCATTGGGAAGGAAATCATCTGAAAGTGAGCCTCATTGTTTTTGTCAATGCACATTTTATGAGCGCGCCTTCGATTTTTCTAGCTAATGAAGTGGCAAACCATCAACTGTCGATGCCGTGCGCAAGGCCGCCACGAGAGGGCGATGTTTCACCGGATTCGTTTTAAATTAAAGCGCGAGTAAACCTGTGGCTGGGGAATAAGTCCAAAGTCGCTTCTTCCGGGGCAGGACAGTCCAATCAGAGCCTGATGAATGACTCCACAAATAAACATCATGCCTTGAAGAAAAGTGCCGAGCAAAATATTGAGAGTGAGAACTTGTTTTGGTCGGCGCAGAAGTCAAAGACGACGTTACGACAGACTCCCTGCAATCCACGCATTTCTCAGTGATGCTTTCAAAAAAAAAAAAAAAACAAAGTTCCACACAAGACGGTGGATCCACGCACGAGCATCACGTGCTTTGCGTGACGACTTGCGCGCGTCCACTTTCCTCAAGCCAAACCCACGCTTCGTGCCAATCACGCTGAGACCGTGAAGGGGATCCGGCAGCGGGGTTCTCTGGATGCTGATGATGGGTCGGATATAGCATCGGAGGACCACTCAACCCCCCCCCCCCCCGCCCCCGACCCCTTGAAAAAGCTTCGATTTTGAGATCTGGGATGGACGCCCTTGGACGGATGTGAGCGCGGGCGTCGACGGTGCCGGCGATCTTGTTTTGTGGCCGTCCGCCGATGAGAGAGAGAAAAGGGAAAAAGTTTGGGAGCCGGATGGAGGAGCGGCGTCGCGGCGGTGGTTCCGTCGCTCCGCGGACCGCACGACGACGCCGCGTGCGAGCGTGCGTGAGGGGTGCGCGTTAATTGCAACTCCGTTAGCTGCCCGCGCGCGCGCGCGCGCGGATACGGACGGGGGAATGCGGGGTCGACAGCAGCAGCAGCAGCAGCAGCAGCATCCAGCCTTGCCCCGACCACAGGTGGTCCCTCCGTAAACAGGTAAGCAAGAGAAACGTACCTTCGGGTGACGTCACCGCTGCAATATGTAACTTTTGCATTACTCAGAATATATTTTTAGAGCGAAAACTATGATTAGCCACAGGACAGTGTACATTCAAACATTGCAAAAAAAAAAAAAAAAAAGTACTTTATTATGAGCCATTGATCCAGTATCGTCAACAAATGATAGAAATGCAAAATGAGTGTTATGAGAGATAAAACAACGATGCTTAATTTAACTTTATTACACTGACTTGGTTCTAATATTATGCGTGAATGTATTGAAAAGTAGTAATAAGCAAAAGTAAAAAAGTGTTTCTGAGTTGCGTTTGAGGTCCAATGTAATAACTGCATTGAATCAAAAAGTGTTGATTATTGTCTTTTAGTTCACACTGACAGCTTTATTTTATTTTATTTAATTTTTTTTACATTAGGATTTGGCACGTGAAGCCAAATGTCAAAATACATAAAACGGCAGTCCATGTAGAAACAATTCCCAATAGTGTCATATAAAAGTATAACTATTTAAAAAAATAAAGTGGTATGAAGTTTGAACCACGACAGCAGTGTTTGGTTTTGTGCCTCGAGTTCTCACGGAGCGCTTTCAAATATTTCGAGCCAAAATATTAGAAACCTGTGCAAAATAGTGCAAAAAGATATTTTGTTTTTTTGGGGGGGGGGGGGGTGTACCATTATTACACAGTGACTGTACATTTAGGTAAAGCAGGTGAGCAAATTCCATACATAAAATTTACATGACATGGTAAATATATGCTCATAAACCACCACAAGCGATCCAGAGATTAGAACAATTTCAAAGTTGTGATACGAGCAGAACAAAATATTCCATTTGGACGCATAAACGACGATTTAGATATGTGGTGTTCGTTGGTGACCTGTTGTGATTTTTTTTTTTTACGGTATTGATTTTTCCCCCCCCCCCCCCATCTTTAGTGACTCCAAATCCCAGAATGCCATGGTGCGGCGAGGGCGGCATCCCAGTGGGTCCACCTGACCTGATCTTACCTCCCCTCCTCCGCTCCCTATCCTCATAAGATCCAATCCGACCCCACCCTCCTCCGCCGCCTCTTCTCCCCCCTCCCCCACAGCACACATGCAGGCCAAGAAGCGGTACCTGCTCGTGTCTGTGGGGGTTGCGCTTCTCTTCCTGGTCTACATGTGGGCTCTGCAAATCGCCAACTTTGAGCAGCAACAGCACCAGCGCTGGTACCGCCGCCGCCAGTTGCCCCAGTACCCCGACTACTACCGGGACCGACCGTACAGCCGGAGACAGGAAGCGGACCCGGCCGGGCCCGGGCCGGCGCCTCACGGGGGCCCGTCCAAGCGACCCGGGGGCTGGACCGAGTTGACCCGGCTGCTGGAGCCTTACCTGGAGGGTGGGGAGCAGGAGGTACAGTTGAACGGAGATTGAAGGTTACAAGAGGGAAACCGGAAGAGTCACAGAAAGGCACAGACATGGACACTCTTGGAAATATCGATGAAAAACCAGAATCGGCTTTGTTGGCCGAATATCTAACCACACACAAGGAATTTTGTCTCCGGCAATTTGAGTCGCCCCGGTACAAAATTCACGTTGAGTACTGAAAAGAGCAACAAAAAAACTAACGAGCGAAGAACAATAAACATTCAATTGTGTCGGACAAATGTTGTGAATTTTGACGCTCAGCAGCAATTTGTGCAAAAATATCAGAACACTTGAAGAACGTGTGCATTCAATTCGACAGAAGGGTCCACTCAAGTTCAGCTGAAAAAGGATATTTGGTCCATTCTGTAAAGTCGCACAGAACCTCAAGTATCCTCGGGACCGACTCCAGGGATGCCTTGAGATCCGCTTACTTTCTGCTTTCTGACTTGCGAGCGCACACTCGAGAGAAATGCTGTACGGTGGCAGCGAGCTCCTGGCAAATAGTGCACTAAAGTGTTCAAACTGTTTATTGTCTCTCCCAGCTGCAGTTTACAAACTAAAAGGAGAAGATTCACGCCTTGTGTTTGCAAAACAACCCGTCCGGTCTGCTAGCTTAATGCGAGCGCTAAGTAGCGTCAGTGCTACAGACAGTCACGTATTCTTAATCCTTGATAAAGATGTGCCGTACCGACGAGCTTAGACGGGTTCATACGTGTCGGTGAACGCGTAGTGAAATGCGTCCCTGAAGGTGTCTTCTCGCGTGCTTTTCAGGAGGACGGTCCTCAGGTCCACCACCAGCACAGCTCGCCCAGAGAACGGCGCTCGGTCCGCGACAACCTCTACAAGAACAAACGCTGCCGGATGGAAACCTGCTTCGACTTCGCCCGCTGTCAGTCGGACTTCGGCGTCTACGTCTACCCGTCGCAGAGGGGCGACGAGGTCTCCGCCACCTACCGCAAGATTTTGTCCTCCATCCAGGAGTCTCGCTTCCACACGGCGAACCCCCTGCAGGCCTGCCTGTTCGTCCTGGCGGTGGACACCTTGGACAGGGACCGTCTGTCGACCCAGTTTGTCCAGAACGCCAGGACGCGCATCCAGAGTTTGCCCACGTGGAACGACGGCAGGAACCACTTGATTTTTAACCTCTACTCAGGGACCTGGCCGGACTACACGGAAGATCTGGGCTTCGAAGTGGGCCAGGCCATACTGGCCAAGGCCAGCGCCGACGTGGCCAACTTCCGACCCAACTTTGACATTTCCATCCCCTTGTTCTCCAAAGAACACCCGCTCAAAGCGGGGGGCCGGGACGCGCCACCCTCCCCCTCCCCCTCCCCCTCCAGGCGCTACCTGCTGGTCTTCAAAGGGAAGCGCTACCTGACGGGGATCGGCTCCGAGACCCGGAACGCTTTGTACCACATCCACAACGGGGACGACGTCGTCCTGCTGACCACCTGCAAGCACGGCAGGGACTGGGAGAAGCACAAAGACTCCCGCTGCGATCACGACAACCAAGAATACGCAAAGTAAGGACGACTTTTTTCTATCTTTTTTTTTTTTTTTTTTTTTAACGCAGCCCCCCGATGGTCCGAATGGCAACGATCCTCACAAGTACACCACCTCGCTCTCAATGTTATCCGTAAACCGAATGAAAACGTACGCGGCCGACGGTGTCGCCAAACGGGAGCCGCAAAGCCGCCGCAAACGACACAAAAGCGCATTCGCACGTCCGTGTTCCTAATGGCGGAAGAGTAAACGGCTTTATTCTCGGCCGTGGCTCGTCAAATGAGTTTGGCGGAAAAATAAAAGAGCGACGCGAACGGCGAGGGGCTGGCTAATCAATAGCAGGCGCGAATGAACACCAGCGCTGAAGAGGCTCCTTCACTACCAGTAATTAGCACATTCCCTCTCGCGGCCTGATAGCTTTTTATCGTGAAAGTGGATCCCAATTTCACACTCGCTGGCTTTTAGTAACAAAACCCCCCTTTTCGGTGTTGTTGCCGTATGATGATTATTATTATTATCATCATCATCATTGTTGGCGTGGCACTTTGAAATCAAAGAAACAGTCAACGGACGGGAATGATGTCCGCCGTCGCTCGTCGGATTGAGGCGAGACGGGGAGAATTGAAAGCAACGTCTGACGCGGTGGACGGAGCTGGTTTTACGGGTACCGCAACATTTTTAAACGGGAGTCTGCAATTTCTTCAAAGCAGCCATCGTCGTCCATCCCTGTCAGCAAGCTTGCGCGTGTACATTGTCTGCCAGTAGCTAATTATATTTTAAAAAGTGTGAAAGCGTGACCGACGACATCTGCTCAATGAAATATGAATTTCGAAGGAAGAGCTCAACTTTTTCAGGGGTGAAATGGGGACGCCTTGAAGTCATTTTGACTCTTTACAAAGTGACATTTAAAGGGCCACTGACAGCTGTATATACATTTTCAAATAGATATTGTTATGAAAACTACACGTACTATTCACTTCAATGTCTGTACGGTGGGGAAAAAAAAGCGCAGAGTTGCAAAAGTCTCACTCGACGTCCCAGTGGCGGCCATATTGCCTGCAACGTCATCGGCAGACATCACGCTGGGACGTTGGCCGTAGAAAACGCGGAGTCGAACCTGCTGCGGGAGACGGAACAAGAGAGATTTTCGGATTTTTCCGACGCCCCTCCTGACACGGAAGCCCTTTTCGAAGAAGAGAAAATCTCACCATCAAAGTGAAGTAAGCGGAGCAATATTACCCAATTGTTTTGAGCAATATTTAGATGATATGCGGACCATTTCTAATTAACAACAGACTCCGCGACAGGATGTTAGCCTACTCGGGAAGTAATTACTTCAGGGGTGCCCAGACACCGGTGGGAGGTGGTGGTGGTGGTGGTGGTGGTGGTGGTGGGGGGGGGTTCCTTTCTCCTCCTCCTGTCATGAGCAAGGCATCGCCACTGCCAAGAGGGGCGTGGCCAGGCCGCTTCTCTGGCAGGTGTCACCGGTCGCTGCTGTTTCACATTTCAGACTGTAATGAGACTGGCTTTTAAATGGGAGTTTTTGTCACTGGCATTTGCCAGTTCGTTGCTTTGTGTTTGTGAGTTGCATTCACTGCCTGTGGGACTCTCCGCTTCTACGCGTAAGTTAGAGCAACCCTGGTCATAGTTTGATCCTGTCCTGTCGGGACATTGCTGCATAACTTTTGGATCCCGCCTAGCATTTGCCTTTGTCGGACTGCTACACCGTTTCTGGAATAGACCAGATTGAACATCATGCCTCTGCCTCGAAGTCCCGCATTTGTCCCCCAGTACCGGAGGATCGTGCCGACACCTAAAAAAATGACCCAATTATTAAGTGGGAGAGGACGACTTGAAGATTGATTCCGGCACGCGCAGCTGCTGTCACGTCCGTAAATAAAAGCAAATGTCAGCGATGGTCACGCGGGCGGCGGGTCGCTCGCCCCTCACGCCGTCCCCCCCGCATCCTTTCTCCTCCTCATCCTCCGCTTCGTTCCCTCGTCTGCCGTCACGCTCGCTCGTCCTCGCCCGCCAAGCCGAGGGAAAGCGTGGAAAAAGCTTTGGCTGCCGTCTAAGTGCATCTTTTGATGCGAGCGCCGATGAAGAGCACCACCAGGGATAATAACAGAGCGGCACTTTCCCGGCGGCGGGAGAAGACGACACTTTTTCAAACAACTTTGACGCCGCCGACGTAATGAAACATTACAAGACGTGGGAGGAAGCGTCGGGGTGGCGGGGGAAGAAGAAGCACAAGGGACGGTTAGGGAAAGTCACAACTGGATTCTTGCTGTGACGGCGCGCACCAGGGTGTTGTTTTCGAGCCCCCATTATGTTCGCTTCAGCATTAGGCGCGAGTCTGTTTTCATCGAACTCGTAATTTTGTTTGCCACTTTGGTTTTTGTTCGTTTGGATGTCTGAATACAGCAAATCACGCCATTACTGGTTAGCGAGGTAGCGATAAACAAAATGCGCTCATGTAAAGCACTGGCGTCAAACTCAAGGCCCGGGGGCCCAGATCCGGCCCGCCGTACGATTTCATGCGGCCCGCCCAGCCGAATCTTGCACATCAACTTCCATGATTTTTGTTCAAATCTGTACCAAAATCTCCAATTGTCATATTATGTTAGCAAAATGTCAACAATAGTCGAAAAACCCATTAGCCTTGATTCCAAAACTGGTTCCTGAATTGAATGCGTAAATATGATGGGTCAATTCAAGCTTTTGATGGTGTCGACACACTTTTCTAAATAGATTTTACACCCTGCATGTCTTATAAGGAATACTTCCTATCATCAGAAATGTTTCTCGTTCGTTGTTCTTGGTTCTGAATGTTGTACCAGGGCAGCGCCGACTGCCGGAGAAAAATTCCTCGTGTGTTTTTACACACTTGGCCGTTAAAGATGACTCTGATTCTGACAGAAACCATAACTACAATGTGGGCCATGCTAAAAATGAATTTGACACCCCTGATGTAGAGTGACGAGAAAAACGGGTGTTTTGGGCAATTCTTTAGAAAGACTGTTGTCAGTTCCGCAAATGTATCTCAACTATAAAAACCTGATGCTTAAAAAAAAACCCAAATATTCACATCGGCGTCTACGACTTCAGGGGTTTCGGCTTGCCGAACGCCCGAGGAATGAATAAATTGCCGTGCCGCGATTTGGACGCTTAAGATCCATCACAACAAGCACAATTTCCTTTGGATTTTTTTGGAAGCACTTGCGGTGTGGAGATTTTTTGCCACCGTTCACATTTGGGGGCGACTCAAAGCGTCTTCCTGTCCACCCCGAAGCCGGTGGGATTACTCGTCAATACTTAGAAGGCTTCTCGCCGAGGCTGCCGGGCGGGTTAAAAACAGCCGCATCGATCCGGCGTCACGGCGGCCAATCGGCAGATGAATAGAGGTTAATGCTCCCCTCCTGGCACGTGAAAAACCAAACGTAGATCGCTATTCATTCCCCACGATCCTCTGCTTGTCTCGACGTGGAATAGTGGGAGGGGGCGGAAACCCCCCCCCCCCCCCCCCGATAGGTCATTGCGGAGACAAACCAAGTTTCATTCACGTTCACAGAGCGATGCTTGCTCGCCGCGGGAATAAATCGTCGCAATCGCCCCGTTCACACTTGCGTTGGTTTCGGGGTCGGCAATAAAACGGCGTCATTTCAAGAAAAGTGACTCTCGACCAAGTCGTTGGTTTGTAAGTCACAAGTCAGTCTGAAGTCCGTCCATCCATTTTCAAGTCTCGTATCCTCACAAGGGTCACGGGTATGCTGGAGAACTATCCCAGCTAACTTTGGGCGAAAGCTGGACTTACACCCCGGACTGGTCGGCAGTCAGTCAGGCAAGTCCTGAGTCAAGTCGCAACTTTTGAATTCTGCGTCTGGGGGGAAAAACTTGCACATTTGAGAGATTTTCTCAAGTGTAAAGGGCCTTCGCGCTCAATTCCCCGCGACCCGTCACAGCCCAAATCCTACTCAATCACGACTTTGTTCCGTCTTCCCGTCACATTCCTGCCATCTCTTTTGTCATCCGCCGTCTTCTACTTGCTTCCCTCCCTCTCGCACTTTTGGTGGCAGCCAGTTGAGCTGAAGTGAAGGTCTGTCGCCATTTATTGTCACCCGGGGAGACCGAATTACGGGGGCGTGGTGGTGCTGAGATGGATCGCAGCAGGTGGGAAAAGAGTCTTGTTTGTCCAGAAAACTCCGACCAAGCAAAACAAGACTACATTTGGATGAACAGGTGCACAAATTCAAATATTAGTCTTTTTTTTAAAATTTTTATTTACTGAGAATTCAAGCAAAAAGCTCTGCCATGGTTAAAAAAGAGAGCATAAAATGACAATTCACATGGGCTCGGGACGGAACCCTGATGCGAAAATCACTAAAAAGTAATTGATGCATTCCTAAAATTGTTCAAGATTGCCTAGATTAATAATGACAGCAAATTATCGAAGTATGATTACCAAAAAGTAATTATTTCATACTCCTTTTACGACTTCACTCTCACCCTTTGATCAAATTTAACAAAACTTCACAAAATGTGCTCTGTAAAATGGCGAACTTCCCGTCACTTTTGGAGTTTGACTTCCACAGAGAAAAATGTTTGATATTGAACTCCTCCTTCGTTAGTGCTTGGAAATATTGGCTCAATATTCTATATATAAAAATTTCAAGACATTTTGCAACCTTTGACATTTTCCCTCCATTTTTCTCGAGTTTTTACACCCAGCAGAAGCGAAATATTGTCGGTTAAAAGGACTTTGTAGTATAAATTCAAACGTCACGAATGTTTACGGATCAACGTTATGTTCTCAGATGGAAGCAAAGCGTCATCTTCCTCCCATTTAGAAGGAAGTGAAACGCCGGGCGACGTTGGCCTCGTGTGCTCGTGTCGAAGTGCACCGGCGGGGATTTCCGGCTCATTGGCTCTCATTATGAAAATGCGATATTGCGCCCGAAAGCCTCCGGCTGTTCTGGGCCGGATTAGAGAGGTGGCGCCGAGCGCAGCTGGCAGACGCCGACTCGCGCCGTACCCCCGCCGTCCCTTATTTTTGCTCGGTTTATCTCATACAAGACAATGCGCGTCTTTCGTCCCAAACTCTTGGGAAGCGATACGTCCGGAAATCGTCAATCGTCTAAAAAATTTTGAAAATGCTTTCAATCAGTTCATCTACATCCTGAAAAAAAATCCTTTAAAAGTGACACATGAACACAAGCGGTGAGGCAATCCAAACAGCGTGTATAATAATATCCGTCCAGCCATTTTCTTAGCCGCTTATCCTCACAAGGGTCGAGGGGAGTGCTGCAGCCTATCCCAGCTGAGTTCAACATGAACCCTTTTTTTTTTTTTTTTTTCTGTAGAAGTCAAACTCCCGAAGTGACAGGAAGTTCGCCATTTTAGTGTGAAGCGGCCATTTTGGGGAGCCCCTTTTGTGAAGTTTTGTTAAATTGGATCAAAGCGTGAGGGCAAAGTTGTAAAATGAGCTCAGTGCACGTGAAAACCGATCCAGCCCAGTGAACCACAGCCTGACGGAAGCACAAGGTCTCCTTCTACTTCCTAGTTTACCTGACACCGCCCCCTTCCGATCTTAAAGGGGTACACTCAGAATTACAAACAAACAAACTTTTCTATCTGCGGGCATGACTGACGTATATTCCTTATCCTCTGTGAAAACTGAGACTAACAATCGTGCATTGTCCTGAGAAATAAATAGGGTTATCCATATGTCTGTGAACTCTTGCCCTCGTGTCAGAAATAGCGGGCAAAAATTGTAACATGTTATTTATTTTTACAGCCCCCGATGGTTTGATTTATTTATATTTATAAAAACATGCAGAAATGCCATAAATAAAGTACAGTATTGTAGAAGTTGTATTAAAGAACTGCATTTTTTTGTAGGCTGGAATGTGTCAACGGTGCTTCCATTTTCGATGTAGGATTTTACTTTTTTCTAAATATTAAAACACACACACAGCAGCCTGAGGGTTCGTGACTCGAAAACTGGAACTTTCAACTCTTTCTCAGTCCTCTCCCTTGTTGTAATAATGCCGTTATCTTGTTGTTATGTTGTGACGTGCAGTACATTACACATCGCATTTATTTGCACTTTCAATAATTCATAGTTCAACGCAAGGCGCTTTCTCCAAAGGTCAATTTATATTGTTTTTAATCCACCTAAATGAGGCCAAAAAAAAAAAAAAAAAAAACAGCACCGGCGGACTCGCATTCCCCACAAATGGAGCCAAACTAATCACAATTTGTGTTGGTTAATTCACTTTTTGAAGCGAGCCGACTCCTCCCCGGGTTGCCTTCCAAGGCCTGGTTTCGGTTCTGGACGCTTTGTTTTATGTCTCGGGACACAGATGGTCCATTTTTTTTTTTTGGGAGTTTGCGGTTTAATTTGACCCCATATTTGGAGAGAGATGGACACACATTTGTTTATTTCACAGGCCAGACTGCAGGACTCTAAATAGGAAGGATAATGTCCCATCGTACCTAATATATCGCATCATCGTAATGTATAACATATTTGTGGCTTTTAGATTGCTGTGATATACTGTGGCGTAATAGACGTCTTAATCTAAAATATAAAGTGTAATATGCACATGTGATGTAATATACACAACTGGAAGATATATCATCATAACATAGCTCATCAGAATACACATTATAATATATGGTGTCACCTTGCATAATTCACGACGTTGTAATTAACGGTAGAAATAAAAAAAAATGAGTCATTTTGGGAGCAAAAAGAAGAAACGGATCAAGAAGAACTTGATCAGGGCCCGGTTGTCGGTGAGGCCGCTTAAAGCGACGCATTCCTGGCCACGATTGGGCGAGGAGGACAGAATATATATATATATTTTCCCCAATAAGTAGTTTCGATCATGGAATAACAAAGTTCTAATCAATTCTCATCCCTGGTTGTAATATACTGTACATTTGTGGAGTATACATTGTATTTAAATACATATATGTTAATATCTCTTGACATAATATAGATTGGCATATTGTATCCCGACATAACTGGATGTTGAAACAATATAAATCAATGTAATACACATTTTCTTAACATACAATGTAAATATTTACTGCTGTACTATAGTTTGACATAATTTACATTGTATTATACAAGATACTGTACATCAATGTAATCTCTATTGTAGTATATATTGTCATAATATACACATCATAGTACACGATACTAATACATTTACAGTATATCGTTATCCATGCGTTAGCTGCACATCATAATCATAAACTATACATTGTCATGTAGTAATCATATTGTTGCAATATACAGTACATTGTTGTTGCACACTAGACATGATCATAGCAATATGAATCATCATAATACACGCCATCGTTATATTCATTGTCATAATAAACATGGAGATGATTAACACAATAGTAATTACACGTTCATACACGGATGTTGCGTATTGGATCGGGACCATTTGTGCACGTGAATTGGCACCGACCGCGCTTGCTGTGTTAGCAGTGCGCTCATATTAATGGCGCCATATGTGCATTCTGCTGACTGAGGCCGACACGCACGCACGGAATATGTATACACCGAGTCAAGACTTAACGTAAACATAAAGTTGACCGTAAAGTCAAACAACAGACCGTTGAACGCTAGCAAGGCTCGGCCAGATGGTGCCGCGGCCCCGGTGGTAAAGCTGCGGAGCTGCAGCCATGCGGGGGAGGGGAGAAAAAAAGAAAAATGTGTCTGCTTGTTTTGTCCTTTTCAAATCCAAATACAAAGCGCTGCTCACAATCCCATTCAGATTTGTGCCATGAATAATTCACATTAATAAATGGAGCCAACAATGAGTTTGTAAAGATTGTGCCGCGTGCCTCGTCTTCCCCCTCGGCGGCTTTGGGTCCTCTGCGGCTCGCCAATCGCGCTGAGCGCCTAAAACGCACAAAATGTTGCACTTATGTTTTTACACCTTGATGAAAACATAATTTGCAATTAAAAAATGTGTTGATCATATTTGTTAAAATTGGCAGGGTGACTTCAAAGTTGTACCATAGTGAGATGATCTGTGGAAAAAATCTTCTACGCCTAATATGATCAACTAAAGAAAACACAGCGTCCGAGGAAAAACAACCAATTGAAGGCATGCGCTGGGGGGGGGGGGGTGCGAATTTATTGTAAAACACATAGGTCTGCTAAGACGTCAAACGTTTGGCACATTAGGAAAAACTGCTGGTCTGAGGTGGTTTTGGTGAATTTGGTCAGGGCACAGGTTGACGCGTGTGCGAGCCCTGCGGATATGGTTTTTTTTTTTTTTTTTTTTTGGATCAGGCATATTTAATTCTGAAATATGCGAAATTGGTAACAAACCCTCTGAATCACTGTAGAAATCATTCCACTGACAACACGGGGGGGGGGGGGGGGTGCACTCTAAGAGCTCACGTCATGGTGCGGACTCCTTGCTTGCCAAATTTGCTGGTCTACGTCTGTCCGTTTGGCTCAGCTTGCGGTTCCGTCTGAGTATACTTTGCACTCTTCTACCTCCCGAATTTGAGATAACGCGTTTCTTTGCCTGCCATCTCACCGCCAATCAGTGTGCCCCTCTCTCACCGAATTTAATGGAAATGAGAGAAGCCGCTTCGATTGGACAAGATGGAAATTGTCTGTTAACATGACCACACCCATGTAGACGTCTCACTTTTAAATGCACGTCTTTACATCCAAACGGTTGAAGTGAGCTTCCTCCGCAGGGTGTCCGGGCTCTCCCTGAGAGAACGGGTGAGAAGCCCGGTCATCCGGTAGGGGCTCAGTGTCGACCCATTGAACCAGATGAGGTGGCTGGGGCATCTTATCCGGACGCCTCCCTAGTGAGGTGTTCCGGGCATTTCCCACCGGAAAGAGACCCCGAGGACGACCCAGGACACGCTGGAGAGACTATGTCTCTCGGATGGCCTGGGAACGCCTCGGGATCCATCCGGAAGAGCTGAAAGAAGTGGCTGGGGAAAGGGAAATCTTGGTATCCCTGCTGAAGCCACTTCCCCCGCGACCCGACCCGGAGAAGCGGTATAAAATGGATGGATGGATGTTTCTAACCCGCAGCGTTATGCCAGGTCCAGGACTGGATTACCTGTCACAAAAACAGAGGCCACAGTTTTATAGCGACGCTCCACGATGAATCGGTCCCACTACCGACGGAGCAGCCGTGGCTGACGTCAGGTTGTCCGCAGTGCTAATGCCATCTGGTTATTGCTAGCGCCGCCGTTTCGTCGAAGTCGCGTGAGCCTTCGTTGTGGTTGTCATTTATCACAACCTACACACTCGAGTGTCCCGGAGCAAGGGAGAGAAACCAAGTCTGGTGTGCGTACAAATGCGCCAAAGACTTTGTTGCCGGCGGCAAGCACACTCATACACGGACGGGAAGTGTAGAAGCAAGAAAAAGAGGTAAATAAATCAAAGCACGGTTGTGAAGAGCAGAGGCGCAAGTTTTGAAATGTCTTTTGTTCTCCCCCGCTTGCGTGTTTGGTTTAGTCGCGTCGTGTTAAAAAGCGCTCTCCAGCTGCGATGTAGAGGTAGAAAATGGCCGTCATTTGAATCCGCGACTCAAGGACGGGCGACGCATTAGCGCCGCGAGGTATCGCTCTTGACGGAAAAGCGTAGAACCATCAAGGTACTGCGGAGCCGACAACCTTGCGTCAGTGTCGACCGGGGTGGGGCGGGGGGGAACAAAAACAAACGGAGTCGGCCGGACGTGACAAATAATCCACGCGGATGAGCCGTCACCCTTTGAAGTCCGGCTCATCTTAACGTATATCCCTTTAAGGTCAGAGTTGTTTTTTTTTTTTTGGTTTTTGTTTTTTCACGCGTCGGAGATGACGCTGCGTCCGTTTACCGGCTCGCATCAAATTGTCTCATCACGTTGGGCCCCCAGTAAACAACCGCACGGCAACGCCGTCCTTCTCAACGAGACTCCCTTGGCGGTCGTTACTCGTCGGGAACCCTTTAAAGGGGACATATTACGCAAGATTGGCTTTTTAAGTGCTTGTAAACAAATAGTTATGCCTCTGGAGTGCCTGCCCACCCATCAAGTGTGAAATTAAACAACTAAGTCAATTTTGTTTTTTTCGGGGGGGGGGGTGTCTCGATGCGCCACATACACCCAAGAGACCAGTCGTTCTTTCTTGACCGTTATTGAAGCAAGGCGCATATTTTACATTAAAGACAAATCTTTTGGCACACCACCAAACAAAAAACGTCATCAAGTCGAAGAGGCTGCTGCCCCCTACCTGTTCCGTAGTGCCCTGCGCAACACCCGCAGGAGGCGGATTGAAGTCGAACGGCGTTTAATTAATTTGAGTTTAGGGTTACGAGAAGCCGCTGTCTAGTTGTCTTTATCAGACATTTATGATATACACACACACCGTCCATTCATTTTCTACCGCCTCCGGGTCGAGTCGCGGGGGAAGTAGCTTCAGCAGGGATACCCAGACTTCCCTTTCCCCAGCCACTTTTTCCAGCTCTTGCGGAGCGTTCCCGAAATGTTCCCAGGCCAGACGAGAGACATAATCTCTCCAGTGTGTCCTGGGTTTTCCTCGGGGTGTGTTTCTGGTGGGACGTGCCCGGAACACCTCACCAGGGAGGGATCAGATGCCCCAGCCACCTCAACTGGCTCCTCTCAACGCGGAGGAGCAGTGGCTTGACACTGAGCCCCTCCCGGATGACCGTGGTGGAGGGGTTTGTGTGTCCTGACGATTCCAGGAGCTAAGTTGTCTGGGGTTTCATGCACCTGGTAGGGTCACCCCTGGCAAGAAGGTCCTAAGTGAGGGACCAGACAAACTACGACTCCAAAACCCCTATGATGAGTACAACAATTGGAACTTGGTTTCCCTTCCCCGGACGCGGGTCACCGGTCCCCCAACTCCTGGAGCCAGCCCTGGAGGTGGGGCTCGAAGGCGAGCGCCTGGTAGCCGGACTGGCACGGCCCGAAAGGGTAACATGGGCTCACCACGTGTGAGAGGGGCCATAGGGGTCGGGTGCGATGTGAACTGGGCGGTGTCCAAAGGACCTTGACCTTGGCGATCCGATCCCGGTTCCAGAAGCTAGCTCTAGGGACATGGAAACGGTATACACAATACACAAATTGAAGAGTGGCTAAAATTTTGCCTCCAGGGTTCCTTTGCACCGCATCAGATTTACCAGCAACGTGAGCATCGGGGTGGTGATTATGAATCACGACTTGTGTGTGACAAACTAAAAGCAGAGCTTTTGTTTCTTTTCCTTGTGATGATGATCACAATCGGGCCAAGTGTGTAAAAACCCACATGGAATTTTTTCCTCCGGCAGTCGCTGCTGCCCTGGTTCGACACTCATCCAGAACAAAGAACAAGGACGAGGACGAGGACAACATAGCAACAAGAACAAGAGACATTTCTGTTTCTAGGAACTAGTCGTGATAAGACTTGCAAGATGTAAAATCTACATCGATAAGTGTGTTAACGTCCCACATTGTGTTAAGCTTGTACGGAGTTCTTCCACCCGTTTGCGGTTCTTGCTTGAGACCAGTGCAATTGTGCAAAGGGAGCAGCTGAAAATGAAGACTTGTGCGGTCTTTTGCTAATACCGATTGGACCAGCAGGACGTGAGTGAGTGTCCTGATATGGCGCAAGGTGGAAAAATTGTCGGTCCGCTGATCAAGAATTTAATGACTGTTAGGTCCAAAGCACGGACTTCTCGCTCAATGTGGACTCAGAAGCTCACGGCACCGGGATAAAATGATTGAGACAGAGGAATGTGTAAGCTTATCTTACAACGACTTCATTGCCAGAGGGGGAAAAACTGTTGGAATGCCCGCTACTTTTGACTTCCATCGATCCTGTAGCGCTTTCCCGACGGGAGGAGCCGGAAGAACCGGCGGCCAGGATGTGGAGGGTCCGAATGGATCCTGCCCGCTCTGGACCCAGTTCGCGTTGCGCGCGAGTCCTCGATAGTGGCTAGCGCGGCGTCGCCGATCCGTTCAGCGGTTTTGATTGTCCGTCGCAGTCCCAGTTTGCCCCAAACCAGACTGTGATGGAGGTACACGCTACTGACTTGGTTCACCGCCGTCTAGAACTGTCTCAGCAGTCTCACCAAATATGTCATTTCGATTGATTGATTGATTACCACCTTTGCCAAAACATTTGACAAAGACAAAATTGTTGTCACGCACTAAGCACGCCGTGTTTTCCAGAAAATTCTGCAGCATTGGCACACAAGTGTTGAACTCCAGATTGACTTTTGAAAGCTTTATTCTTGCTTGAGCGAGTTTGTCTCGCATCAAAATTGATCGACTTTTCCCCTTGCTCCAAAAATGTCGGTTCAAGCGTAAATCGTTACGACTCTCGGATTACTTTTCCACTGCGGTCCTGCCAAGTCCGTCCTTGGACTCGGCGTCCGTTTTTACCTGTGGCCATCACATCCTGTCCGCCTTCCTGACTGCATCTTCTCCCTCGCGTCCACGCCCTCACGGAATTGACATTTTAAAAGCAACTTCGGGCCGTTTTGCATATCTTCATTTTCACCAGCGGTTTTCTATTTCCAGCATGATTTGATCGTAGCGCCTTAATGGACTCGGCCCTCGCGCGCATCGGTATCGGTAAGTCTATATGTCGCTGATTTCGATGCGCCTCCGGTAGCTAATACGCCGGCTAATGGCCGAGATAATGACCGGCGCAAATGGGGGCTGCCAAGCGGTGACCGTTGGCGACTTGAACTACTTTTTGCCATTGATCATTCAACGCGATCGCGACGGACGGCTCGTGTCCGAACACGCCCTTTTAGCCCTGATCCGTTTACGGACGAAGGAGGACAACGTTACGTGGGGAGACGGGAGTGACCTAACGTTTGATTTCTCACCCTTGCGTCTTCTGT
This sequence comes from Syngnathoides biaculeatus, assembly GCF_019802595.1. Taxonomy (NCBI): domain Eukaryota; kingdom Metazoa; phylum Chordata; class Actinopteri; order Syngnathiformes; family Syngnathidae; genus Syngnathoides; species Syngnathoides biaculeatus. The sequence continues at coordinate 7,282,611 of NC_084662.1, read as the reverse complement.
CGATTGTCGGATGATTTATTATGACAGAGATTTTGATTTTTTATTTTTATTGTAACCAGGGAGTTTTCAAAGATACAAAGATATGTCGTTCAGTTAGTTTTTGTTTTTGTGCACACAAAAAAATCAAGATACAAGAACTGCCTTTGCAATCAACTCAATTGAAGTCACGTGACAACAAGCAGGTTTTTGGTCTGGTCAACAGTTTTTCAAAAAAAGAGCATTCAAGGTGTTTAATGCCAGTCCCGGTTGAAATTTGCTGTCAATGTAAACATCAAACCAAGAGAATCACAACCGCTAGCTTAATGCTAACGCACAATGGAAAACCCGATAGATGAGCTAACAAATAGCATCGCTAGCCATGATGGCAGCATACATTTCAACACAAACGGTGCGTCAACGGGTCTACGGATAGTCTAGCAGAACTCGCAGGATTATTTACGTCATCGTCTACAAAATGACAAATTTGAATTTTTATTTGAATACATGTAAGTGAAGGAAGACACTTTTCAGCAGTTCTACGAGTGCTAAATTTACAAATATATTACTCCTCGAGAATATAGACAATTTTATGAGTGGCATAATTGTGAGGTGGTAATATTACAAAAAAATGGACATTCAACGAAAATGACTGTTGTATTACAATCGTGAAGTTGCTCGTCATTTGAATATTTACAAATTTTCACAAAACAAACCTGTCGTGGTTCATTTTAAACTAATCCCTGAAAATTGCATTTTTTTTTCATGTTTTATTTATTTTTTTTTTTTTTTACTGTATTGCTTCATTCTTCCCACGTCCCAAAAACATGCAACATTAATTGGACACTCTAAATTGCCCCGAGGTGCGATTGCGAGTGCGTCCGTTTGGCCCGATGTGCCCTGCGATTGGCTGGCGACCGGTTCAGGGTGTACCCCTGGGATAGCCTCCGGCACTCCCCGCGACCCTCATGAGGATAAGCGGCTAGGAAATTGGACGGGGCACGGTTGCTATTTGGCCGCTTGCTTTTGACAGATGAACACAAAGAGGGACGATATACTCGGCCCAACGAGCGACAAGCGTCCGATCCCGGCCGTTAAACGGTCCCGTTTGAAGAAGGGCCGGCCGGCCGGCCGGCGTCGAGGCGGAGCGGCTAACGGCCCTCGGACGACCGCTCCGACGCTCCAGCGGGGACGTTGCTTGCCCTGATTTGTTATCGTCCTCATGAAAGCATTCAGCGGCCATTTCCCGCTTAAAAAGTCTTTCACTCCACAACGCGACAAACGGATCCGTCGCGTCTGCAAAAACTCGGAAGACGGATGGCTGACAAAAGCCGCATTACGGCGAATATCTCTTCATTGCCCCTTTTTTTTTTTTTTTTTTTTAATCTCCTCCTGCTACTTCACGGGAGGAAAAAGAAAAATGGAGGCTCTTGTACCTCGTCATTTTCAAGACGTCGCCGTAATGAGCGGGAACAAAGGAACGTGACACGGAGCGAGCGTGAGACGGCCACGTCGTGAATATTACACTGATAGGACCGGAGGCGACGCAGCTGGGATCGACATACGGCGAGGCGCAGCTGCCGCGGCTGGAAAATAGACCGGATGTGCCTTCACGTTGCGTCGGGAGATGCGCTATCGCTACGGCAACCTCACGTACCGTTTTGCTTTGTCGCGCCGGTGGGTCGCGAGCGCATTAAGCATCAGCCTGACAGTCGTTACTTTGCATTAGACGATGCTTGATGATTATTTATTAGTAAATGCTTAATAAAGCGATGACTTCATATTGAAGTTGATGCTTGTTAGTTTTCTCGTGTAACGGGTGTCAAACTCGTTTTTCTCGCGGGCCGCATTTCCCTCAGAGGGCCGTTGTGACTGCGGAACAAAAATATTCAATCGTATTTACATCAATTTATGAAGTAGTTTTGGAGTCAGAAATCAAGATAACACAAAAATATCTCAACTTTATCATATGCGATATAACGTAATTCCCGGCCTACAGAGCGCACCTGGTTAGCTATCTAGCTAGCATTAAACTCTTTCTGTGTACCGAGGCTTATAACCAAGTGTGCTAATGCTAACGCTAGCGCCGCATCACTGCATAAACCGCAGGGTTCAAAGCGTGTGGGGAAAAAAAGTCGCGGCTTTTAGGCCGGAAATTACGGTATGATGAATTTGAAATTTTGGTACAGATTTTTACAAGAATCACAGAAAGTGACAGTCTAGATGTGGCTTCGCGGGCCACATAAATTCATTTGCCGTGCCGGATCTGGCCCCCGCAACTGGCCTTGAGTTGGACACCAATTCCGGAACACCTCGGGGAAAAAAAAAATTGTTAGGTTTTGAGCAGGTTGACTCACAGGAAAATGTTTATTTTGATCGGCAAACTGTCAGTAAAACTACGAATTCAGAATGGAGTTGACAGTCGCTGCGTCGTACTTTCGTAGTCGGTGCACAGTTTGGATAAAAGTGTAAATTTATTGCCTCCTCCAAATAACTCAACACACAGCCAGTAATCCTAGCATTAGCGTGTTAGTGCTGCGTTACTGCCGTGTCTCAGTGACTTTTACCGGTATGTTTTTTTTTTTTTGTTTGTTTTTTTTAACCAGCCCTGTTAGCGTCGCATAACCGCCGCGCAAGCGAGTTTCCGGTGTTACTAACGCATCTCAGTGATTTAGATATGTTTTTTTTTTTTTAAACCGGTTCTCTTCGTGCTGTGCTACCGTGTTGCTAACGTGTTTTTTTTTTTTTTCCAACCATCCCCGTTCGTGCTACCGTGTTCTTGCTATGTTAAGCTAGCTTCACGAAGGTGCGGCTTACGTATGTACCAAATGGTATTTCCTTTACAAATGTACTGGGTTAGATTTATAATCCGGTGCGTGCTGTAGGCCGGAAATTGCACTTAAACTTATCACGATTCCCTATCAGCGAATTTGTCAATATTGAAGGGCAAATGCAGGAGTTGACTTTGTTTCAGATCATTTCTTGCACCCGGACGTCTTTGAATCAAGCTCAAGGATTTCCCCAAAAAATGATTTAGAAATTGCGTGCCATCCCTCCATTAAGCTCTCACGTCATCGGCTTTGACGTTCGCGCCGTCCCAGCGCATCGGGCGGGCCCGGCTGAGCGACCGCAACTGACAGCGGGCCCGGCGAGTCCCGGGACGCCCCGCAAAAAGCACTCGCGCGCTCTTTTATTTACGCTCGCCGTATTATTAAAGCAGCCTTCACGTCGAATTACCGTAAAGCTCCGTCTGCTCCTCTGCTTCCTTCCATCTTGCAAGTGGATGTCATTTTTTTTTTTTTTTTTTTAGCTGCTGATTGAGCTCCTTTCTCTTCTCCTGCCTGGCAGCTGTTAAAACGCAGCTGGAAAACATTTTTTTCCCCAACCCCGGTACAATATAATAACTTTGCATCGGACAGAATTTATGAAAAAAATCAAATCTTTCTCATTGTGAAACCGCAACCCACTCAAACTGTCAATCAAATACTTGACCCAGAAAACTGGATGAAATTACGTCAGGTATCATTTTAACACGGGTGGATCATCTGAAAAATTGATAGGCTCACAGTTCTGAGGTCCCGGGTTCAATTCCGGACCCGCCTGTGTGGAGTTTGCATGCTCTCACGTGCCCGCGTGGGTTTCCTCCGGGTGGGCACTCCGGTTTCTTCCCACATCCCAAAAACATGCAACATTAATCGGACACTCTAAATTGCCCCAAGGTGTGATTGTGAGTGCGATTGGCTGTTTGTCTCGACGTGCCCTGCGATTGGCTCCAGCACGGCCCGTGGCCCTTGTGAGGATAAGCGGCTAAGAAAATGCATGCATGGATCGTTCTAATACTCAAACATTCTTACATCTTTGAGCCACTGTCACATAACGACAACAACAAGGCGCTCTAAAGGAGCCACAGTCCGCTGAGGTGGATGCATTTTCGGGACGTAGGCAAGTTTGCTGGCTAGCTAACGCGAGGTCGCAATCGCGCTGGACAGCCACGGATGCGAACAAAGATGCTCAAGTTATTTGGTAGTGAGGGAGGCGCCACTCCTGCCAGTTTCCAAAACGCGTCACGGGTCGCAGTTTCAGCCACGCCCCCCCAAAAAAATCAAAACTGAAAATGGTCAAAAACCGTTTAAAGCTACATCTCCACAATTAGCAAAGTTCTGTCATTGCACATGTTCGGCATTTGTCGTCTAATTGGGATAATGTATTTCAAAAATATTTGCTTTGTCTTTAAATATACAAGCCCGGTTTAGGTCCGGTTTTAAAGTTGATTTTCAAGACAATTGTTTCAAATTAATCTTAAAAATGTGCTAGGATATAAAATGAGAGGTTGAATATGTAGTTAGATGTTTCAAACTAGGGTTTAAAACCAAGACTTGGGTTAGTATTAACGTCCCAAGCTAGCTGTTATCACGAACCAACGATGCGGGGGGGGGACCCAAATGCAGGACTCCAAGACGAGGACATGATGTTAGGCGTGGTTTGAGTTTGAAAGCGGGTTGATACCATAAAGCAGTCCAAAACGAGGCAGAGGCACAACAACGCTAGGCTAGGCAGGAGCCAGAAAGACATTCAGCGAGGTCCGATGACTATGGGGCGTACTAACAAGCTCAACGCGACGGGATTGAACAAAGGGCACAGAATCGCTGTCACGAGGATACCTCAACACTACACTTCCTCTCAGTGGTGGAGAATCCAACTGGCAGTGAACGCAAAACACTAACGCAAGGCAACGAACTGGCAACGCCAGTGACAAAACTCCAAACTTAAATTCATAGAGTACCGAATGTGCAACAGCTGCGACGAGTTCCAGAGGTGGCACCGCGCCCCTCTTGGCAGCGGTCCAGTCTTGCGCATGACAGCTTTTGTGGGACAATGCTAAAAAAAAGCCGAATTTGCAACGCTAACTCCAGGCGTTGCCATCACCCGGTCTCGAAACCGGAGGCGTGGTTCACGTCGCGATTTAGGCGTCACGCTGCAGCCCCCGGGGCGTCTCTGACGCCGTTTTGAATCCGGCTGCGCCGCTTTCACTCATTCCGACAGGCTCGGCAGTAAAGACCCCGACGTGATAAAAACGCTCGGGGGGGGGGGCCTAACAAGTTTATCTGGATGTTTGGATGTTTTGCCTTTCCGATGCGCTGGCCATCAAAAATGTCTCCGTTTGTGTCAGCCGTGCACAGATTTGGATGACAGATGTGACAAAGGGGGTGGCGGGGGGGTCGGGGGGCAGGCCTCGGGTCACAACGTCAACAGTAAAGGTCGACGACGGATGTTTTGAAGGGCTCCTTTTTGGATGTTTTTGCTCCTTTTATCTACTGAATATGCCAGTTATTAACTGTTGTGCGTATAATTTTCTTGGCTAGCTGTCCCCAACACCCAACATGGGTCCGTGACCCACTTTTGGGTCCCGTCACAGGAGTTGAGAATTCCCGGACTATACGATGCGAAAGTACTGGATCCATTGTTTGGTGTTGAGTTTTCAAGGTGGTGAGCGAGCCTTAAAATTCGAACCTTGGCTTGAAACCATCATGTGAAACCCGAAATACAACTCGTCCAAGTCTTAGCCTCGGTTTTCCACCACAAACCTTGCTTTGAACCCCCAACTACAGATTGAAAACCCTAACTTTATGCCGTAATCTACGTTAAAACCCAAATTTGAAGCCCCGACACAGCCTTCGAACCCTCCTGTCAATCCCTTACACAGCCTTGAAACTCTCATTTTTAAACCCTCAGCTAGTTTCAAACCGCGACCCAGACTCGGTACCTTAACTTTGAATCATAAAACTCCGAAGTACGGCTTGAAATCCTTATTTTGAACTCTTACACCTGGTTTGAAACCCAACCCAGGCTTGAAGCAGAAATTAAAAAAAAAACCCTGACTAGCTGCTTGAACCCCGAATTTGAACCCCATCGTCTTGTTTGAAAAGGGTTAGGGTCAGCCAACCCCGTCGCCGTCGGCCGCTGGTTTGGCGCCGTCCTTCCGAAGCTGTCAGACCGGCGGCTCGTCCTCGCGGCTGCTCTGTCGTTTGTACTTTTTCAGGAGCGGGAACGACCGAAAAATTAGTTTTTGGATTATCGTGTAGATTAAAAAAAGGATTCTTGAAGTGTCGTGCAAAGCCGGCTTTCAGGTTCGGGATGAGTTTGGAAGCAAGGGTTTTACCATAAGGTTAGCGTTTCAGTCCTTGGTTTCAAATCAGGATTAGACGTAGATTTTAAATTAGGATCTCAAGATAGCGTTCGATTTTTCAGAACGGGGCGTCACGAGAGGTTTCAGGGTTTTTCCCAAGAGATTGTTGGGGTTCAAAATGAAGGATCCAAGACATTGTCGGGATTTCAAGAGGGGGAATCGGTTTTGAGGACCTGGGGTTCAATCCCAGCCCTCCCCGGTGTGGAGTTTGCATGTTCTCCCCGTGCCTGTGTGGTTTTTCTCCGGGTGAGCACTCGGCTTTCCTCCCAGATCCCCAAAACATGCAACATTCATTGGACACTCGAAATTATCCCTGGGTGTGATTGGCTGTTTGTCTTGCCATCGGCGTCATTGATCTTTTTGAAACTTCGAGCTACTTCTTGGGTACTGCAACGGGGCTACCAAGTTTCATACACACTTGTGAGATAAATTTGCTCAGATTATCTTCAATTATATTCATCTATTGCAGGTCATTTTAGCGATTTCTCACGATAAATCATTGTTGGACAAGGGGAGTGTCAAGAACCAGCGGCGGGGGGGGGCGGGAGGAACCCAAATGCAGGACTCCGAGACGAAGGCACGGTGTTGAGCGTGGTTTTACTCCAAAGCAAGGTCATCCACGGTGTCGCAGTCTGACAACGCAGAGGTACAAAAACCGCTAGGCTAGGAAGGATCCGTTGGATCAATGGATGGATGGAATCAGTAGAAGGTAATGGTTTTAAAATCAGCTAAAAGTTACAAACCAGGGTGAGGGTTTCAAATAAAATATTATTTTAGTGGTTCTGGAGTGTTTGTTGAGCAAAACCCGATCCAGGATCTGCAGCTGGAAGACCACAACACACACACACACACACACACACACACACATGCGCGCGCGCGCATGGCAGCCGCATCACAACGTTGCCTTCAGTCCAATATAATCAATATGCAAAACAAAAGTCACACTTGTGTGCGACAGCCGCGCTGTCACATTCAATTGGAGGGCTTGATCCAACGTTGGCAACGTTTTTTTGCTTATTGGAGGACGACGCGAGTGCGAGAGCGTGTGCGATACGTCCCCGGCTGCTCGCTCGTCCTCCCGTCAGCCAAGCGAGGGATTAGGGCAGCGTATAAACGAGTGCAAAAAAATTAAAAAATAATGAAAATTGGAGAAACTCGGTGGATTCAAATTAGGGTTCAAGTTTTGAGTCAGAGTGAGGCTTTATATTTCACGACAAAGTGAGGGTTTCGAACGAGGGGTTTCAAGACTGGGATGGGGTTCCGAACTAGGTTTGAGGTTTCAGATTAGGGTTTATTTATTTATTTTTTTTATTTTCCGTTCAGGGTCATCGTCTGCGTATGGATTTCAAGCAAGGGTGAGCGTATCAATATATGGCTTCAAAAATGGACCTGCGTTTCAATTTCGATTGCATGATGAAAACACGTTTTCATGAAGTCACAGGATTATTTTCATGGGCTTTTTTTTTTTTTTTTTTTTTATGTTTTCATCTCTCCGTGGCTTTTTTTTTTTTTTTTTATTATTATTTCCACCGAGAGGGACTTTGATCATTTTTAAGAGGCGTCCAAAGCCGACAGCCTCGCCGGAGAAAACGTCCGCTTCCGTGACATTGAGACGACTTGACATTCGCGGGCACGCCCGTCGGGATTTGGGCCGAAACGTTACCCACCCCCCCCCTCCGGCCCCCTACGCCCCCCAACAACGGCTAATCGGAAATAAATAAATACACAAAACAACGTTTTAAAGACAAGACGAGTTCCTGGTAGTGTGAAAACGTGTTGGCGGAAGTCGAAATTATTTTTCATTTTTTTGGAGGGGATGGGCTCATTTGTAGAAAGTGATAATCCATCAACTACTTTATATTTTAATCCTCAATTTTATTTTATTTGTAATGAATGAAATAGCCAATTGACTAGATGAATGAATTGAAAGGTGAATAACGCTGTCACGGCATTTCCTGGTTGTAATAAACTAATAATTACAGTTTGAGAGGCGACTCTTGATAATGATGTGAATGGTTGTGTGTGTGAGATGGAGATTAGGAGGGATGGGGATGGGGGGGGGGGGGCGGCGGAGGGGGGGGTGTCCAGATGACGGGATTATTCTCACATTCTCGCATGCTGTCCAAACAATTGTTCCCCTTCTGCTGCAGAACGTCGGACTGCTTTGCCGGCCAGCGAACGGCACCGGGATCCGATTGTGTGTGTGCGCGCGCGCGCGTGTTTTGTATCGATGCACGGAGCTGGCCGAAATATTTTCAGAACGAGCTAACTGTGTCATAAATCAAAGAATTTTAAAAAAAACTTGAGCCACAAGCGTTGAAATATAACACATTCAGTGATGGAAATTTATCAAAAATAAAGAAATAATTTGCGCGATGGTAGAAAGGGGATTCATGTAAAAAAAAGTTCAAAGAATAAAGCTAAATATTAGGGATGAGCGATTCAACCGGAGGTGTCAAACTCAAGGTCCGGGGGCCAGATCCGGCCCGCCACGTGATTTCAAGTGGCCCGCGAAGACAAATCCGGAGTGGCAATTTCCACGATTCTTGTAAAAAATCTGTACAAAATTTCAAAAGTTGAGATACTACAAGCGTTTTTGTCGTTGAAAAACACCTGACCCTTGATTTCTGATTCCAAATACATATATTATATATATATATATATATATATAATATAAATAAATAATAAATAACATAAAAATAAAAATGATATAGGTCGGTAATATATTAGTTGCACGTCGCTCCTTCAATTTGCGGGATGTTGGCTTTTCTCTGCAGCGGTTTAAAATACATTTTTATGATTTCTCGTTCCGGTGACGTGACGGGGAAGGCCGATCTATCGATTAAGCGGCAGGAAGGACGTCGACGTCTTCCTGCCGGTTAAATATTTTTGTTCCACCGTCATAACGGCCATCTGAGGGAAACCAAAGCAACAACGTGGCCCGCGAGAAAAATGAGTTTGGATTAAACGATGCGATCAATTTATGTTCAGTGCTCAAGATGATGATTTTTTTTTTTTTTTTTTTTTTTTTCTGTAGTTCAAAAACTTTTGTGACAGACTTGAGCCGGGTTACAAAAGCACAATCAGCGTGGGCGGTTTATGGATTCGGTCAATAAATTTTGCACGTTTTCCAGCGACTACGACTCAGCTGCCATTTATCAAATTTTTTTTTTTTTTAAAAAATGACGTATCGCCCCTCAGATGTTTATGGGGTGTAAAGGCGTACCGTTTTGGGGTTGATTCACAACGGGGGGACGGTTTCGCCCCGGCGGAGGTCCGCGCCGTATTGACGACGTCCTAATTAATTTGTACCTCCCGTGCTTTATGTGAGTCATAATCATAATAACGAGCACACGGAGCCGCCTGGTGCGGTCTTGTTCGGCGCTTGAGTCCAGGTAGTAATAGCGCGAAGGCTGCGCGTAATTGATGGCGACTGAGTAAAGTTCATTAGTGGCGTGGGCGGGCGGGCGCTTTGACGGGGGGGGGGGGGGCGAAGGAATACATTTCATTTCATAGCTCATTAACCTAATGGTAGCTCCACTCTGCTGCCAGCGGACTCCTCGGCTGATGATTTAATTTCGAAGGCGTTAGAGTCCACGTTGGCGGCGGTTTGCTTAATGGCACCCGAGTCCGAGAGGGGAGGCGGCCGCACGCTGACCGTTATTTCGCTGTCACTTTTTCGGGGGGAATGCGTGCAATGCTCGCCGAAAGAGTGTCGGAAAGTTGTGCAATTTCACCCCCCCCCCCCCCCATTTCTGTGATTAAAGGCAGCGGGCAGCCTTTATGTGTCAATTCTGTCGTGTTTTTAACCCTCTTTATAAAATGGCCGCCGCTCGGAACTCGCAAGCTGAATTCCGTGCAGCGAGGTTTTTTTTTTTATTCGCAGCAGAAGGCGATAACAAGCCTCCCGGACTGCTCGGCACGACTTCCGGTCAAAAGTCAGGCTTTGGAGTTAACAGCACGCCAGTGGAATAACAGTGTAACTACACTTTTAGTCACTCAGTCGTTTGAAGAGATTATTCGTCTAAATATCAATTGCGGCTTCTGCCCGTTACGCTCCTGCGACTGCGCTTGCTTCGTCGTCGTAAACGCGGCCAAAGTACAACGACATTCGAGAGGTTTTATCCATCTGCCAGCGAGACGCATTAACCTTAAACTGATATTTAAATGTCACCGTGTGTGTGCGTTTCAAGCATAACATCCCAGCGCCACACATCACATTACCCGGCCGGCTGCGTGATTCGTGGGGGTCAGCGTTTCCGGCAATTAGGCCCAATTACTCAACGGCGCCACCTCCGCCTTGCCGCCCATCTGCCCCGCACGCGCTGATTATTGTCGCCGAGCGCGACGCCGGCCGGCTTGATTTTTGCAGACGCTTTGACGATCCACGTGGCACTTGATGAGATGTTAACCGCGTTCGGTTTTGATTGATTGCACGTCGTGTTTACTTTCGTACTTGTGCTCTGTGTAACCCCGCGCCCAAACGTCCATCAATTTTCTTTGCCGCTTATCCTCATGAGGGTCGCAGGGAGCGCCGCAGCCTGTCCCGGCTGTTAACGGTCCGACTCTTCCCTCACTCTGTGCGAGCCGTGCGGAATTATGTCCCCTCAAGACTTGAAAGGTTGGAGGGAACATCAATTGTTATTATTATTATTGTTTCCTCGCCGTCATGAGCAAGGCATGGCCACTGCCGAGAGGGGCGCGGCCAGACCACTGCTCTGGGCGGTCCCACCTCGGACACCTGCCACAGCTTTTTCGCATTCGGACTGAAGTTTTTGTCACTGGCTTTTGCCAGTTCGTTGAGTAGGCGTCACCCGATCCCGGGTTACTCCGCTCCTGTCCGTAAGTTTGCGTAGAGCAACCCTTTGTCGCAGCGAGCCTGAGCCACCACAGTCTAGTCATGTCTTAGTTCGTGGTTCCTGGCATAACCAGAACGCCAGGGTGGACCCAAATGCACGACTCGGTAGACAGGGAGGCACTTAAAGGAAGATCTTCATTCGCTCCAAGGTCGTGAGCCGGAGAGTCGGTCGGAGTGAGCAGCAGCATCAAGAGCGTCAAGCTTACGGGGTTGGTCGGAGGACAGGCGGAGGTCGGTACACGGGGGTTCAGGATCAGGAACGAGGAAGTGAGGGAACGATGCATGGATGGCAACGATCTGGCAAAGCCAGACCGTCCGCTGGATCCTATATATACTTGGGTTATTTATCCCTGATGAGGCGCAGATACGCAGGGGATCTGCACCACCAGGGCCTGGGGCCAGCAGGACCATGACAGTTCCAAGTTTTGCCTCGTAGTCATCGGATCTTGTTTCATGTTTTTTGGGATCCTCCCTAGCGGTTTTCGTACCTCTGCCTTGTTGGACCGCTACACCCGTGTATGACCTTGCTTTGGAATAAAACCACGCTTAACACACTATGCCTTCATCTCGGAGTCCTGCATTTAGGTGCCGCTGGTTCTTGACACTCCCCTTGTCCAACAATTATTTATGGTGATAAATTGCTAAAATGATCAGCGTCATCACGCACAATCGATAAATATAGTTGAAGATAATATGAGTAAATTCATCTCACAAGTGTGTATGAAACTGGTAGCCCAGTTGCAGTACCTGTCATGGTCCAGCCCTGGCCGTGCGGGTTCCCGATTGGGAGGCCCGCACCTGCGCCTCATGCTGGCTGATTGGCCTTGGTGTATATAGGACCATGGGGACGACTGGTCCGGCGCCAGATCGTTGCGGTTCATGTCCCGTATCCCTGATCGTCAACCCGTGTGTACCGACCTGCGCCTGTTCTCCGACCGACCCCGTAGTCCTGACTGCCTGCCCGATCCCCGACCGCGGAACAATAAACGTTTTTCCCGAATTACCTCTGCGTCTCCCGACTCCTGCATTTGGGTCCTACCTCCGTTTCGATGGGTCGTGACAGTACCCAAGAGGTAGCCGGGAGTTTGAAAAAGATCAGCGGCGCCGACGGCAGATCTAGGAGATAATTGTCATTGTGAACGTTTTTACGTTAGCAACAATATGCCGCTTGGGAAGCCCACCTGAGCTGCGCTCGCTGACTCGCAGATGGCGTGTGTGTGTATTTTCCCCAAAAGTGTGTGCTCAGCAAGATGGCCGTCTGCTGGCCGCCACCCAAAACTTTGACAAATGCGATGCGACCCGCAGGTGGCACATATTAGCGGAGCCTCCGCGGGGACGTCTGGCGCTCGTGCACGTTTGCGTTTGCCTGTAAAAGATTTGTGCCGGATTAGGCGAGCTCACTTTTTTTTTTGCCAGGGCGGGAGCGATTCCCAACCACTGTGCGGAATTATCCAATTTCACTCCATTCGTCCGAAAGCCATTAGCATCGCCTTCACAATTTCCGCGACCACGTTCAGCCCAGATTTTCCCCAACGAGATGCAAAACCGGTTCCGTTTGAGAACCGGCTCCCCAGTAAGCCGATCCTTTGGAATGGTTTGCTCGCTCTGTCGGGTGATCCTGTTTATCGATTCCCGTCGGAGACGGTAACACGACAACATTCCCTTTTTTTTTAAAATTTTATTACGTCATCTTTGCGTCTCGCTCGCCAGACGCCACTAATCAAGCCCCGCTTAATCCAACTGTGATAAAAGATAAAAATCAGTCAAAGATTCATTTTGTATAGCTGTAGAAGTGTTAGCCTGCTCCAGAGATTTTTTTAGTGCGTTCATTTTTTTTTATTATCATGAGGCCACACCCCTTAAAGGCACACATACAACATTATAGTTGCCGTGGCAACTGCTGTAAACTTCCTTGAGAGTGAAAGATAAAAATCAGTAAAAGATTCATTTTGTATAGCTGTAGAAGTGTTAGCCTGCTCCAGAGATTTTTTTAGTGCGTTCATTTTTTTTTTTAATTATCATGAGGCCACACCCCTTAAAGGCACACATACAACATTATAGTTGCCGTGACAACTGCTGTAAACGTCCTTGAGAGTGAAACATAAAAAACAGTAAAAGATTAATTTTGTATAGCTGTAGAAGTGTTAGCCTGCTACAGAGATTTTTTTTGTGCGTTCATTTTTTTTTATTATCATGAGGCCACACCCCTTAAAGGCACACATACAGCATTATCGTTGCCGTGGCAACTGCTGTAAACTTCCTTGAGTCAACATATAGAAATTGCACTTGAAAATTTCTTTGCATTGATATCAACAGTACACCCGTTTCTCTTTTATAAAAAAAAAAAAATGAAATTACACAAAAACGGAAGTGTGTTTTTTTTTTCCCGGGGTCGGAACAGATTTACATTTTCGAGTCACAGGTGTTCCCCAGTCGATCGATTGATGGCTTTGTTGACGGAACGCTCGATAAGGATGACGCGCAAATTGACGCGCTGAAGGTTACGCATGGCCGCGGGTTAACTCGACTTTAATGTCTTGTTTTCTTGCCGCGCCTCCGTTTCGTGTCATCGGGGGGGGGGGGGGGTCGCCCCCCCCCCCCAAACACACACATCCACTCGCGTCTGATTGGACAAATCGGTCGCGCTGATACGCCGTTGTTCCCCGTCCTCGCTGACGCCATCCCGTTTATTTCCATTTTGTCATTCACAGCGTGCCCTCCGTCATTACATTTTGATTGATGGCGCCGCAAACCAACTGCCCCCCCCCCAACCCCCGCACCCTCCGCCACTTTCCTCCCAGCATGCCTTGCCCTCCCAGACGACCGCACCCCATGTGACTCCGCATCGCGAAAGGACAATTAGTCGTTATGAGTTATGTGAGACACACCACAGTTAGCATGTTTTTTTATTTTGTTTTTTTTTTTAATAATCAAAACTAACGCCACAAAGGCGCAAGCCAACTGCTTTAAGTTTTCCGACATCGTTCAGCTTTACATTTGAAACATTTTTTTAGCTCGAGGTACGAGTATTGTGCGGTCGCACAAAAGAGGCTGCAAGCTGTTCATCGCTAGCTCCCAGCTGAAGCTAAAGATAATACAAAGATGTTGCTTTTCAACAACCGCACAAGTGTGCTCGCTTAACGCTAACGCGTCGTGCGAAACGCCATAAATGGGCTAACTATATGGAAGTAAATGAAAATTTTGGTGTATTTTTGTATACATATTTTGACTACATTTCAAAATTCACATTTCAAAGTGATCGCATTTTCAATTTCGTGGGCAGCGTCCCATTTTTGGGACCTCATATTTTTCACGCATTATATCCTCCATTTTTTTTTCCCTTGAAAAATTTATCCTTTAACGAGCAAGGTCCTATTTTTGGGGCGATCTACAAAAAAAAAAAAAAACCCAAGTACCCTCTCGTGGGCGGCGTCCCATTTTTGGGACGAGATTATAAATGAGTAAAGTTATCATATAACTTAACCATAAACAGAAGAAAGTGTTATTTCCTTGATTGTGGCCTCTTCAGAGATTTTTATCTCAATAACGCAAAAAATTGCCACCCTGCTTCTTACAACTTTTCAATGTTAACAAATTCGGCATATACTGTAAGAAAATCAACCTTTCAAAATCCAAGCGCAATATTTTCACTCTCCTGAGATTCAACGGGCCAAATTTCGCCGTCTGAAATTCGGCGTAAAACTGCCGGGGTTACTTCAGGTCACAGACATTAGCAAACGATGTCAGAACCCAACACCCAGCCAATCCAGTTACGCTTTCCTCAGTCACGTGACGTCACGTACTATCCATACAACAATTCTGTTGTGAGCAAGTTGAGGGTTGTGTGCACTTGTCCAGTGTCCTCGTATTCGTCTTCTTCTTTGTGGTCGAATGTAGCCCTCGCTAGCCGTTAGCTCGTTGCTAGCGTTAGCGCGTGTCCACTTGTCCAGTGTCCTGTAAATCCTCACGGTCCTCGTATTAGTCTTCTTCTTTGTGGTCCAATGTAGGCCTCGCTAGTGTTAGCTCATCGCTAGCGTAAACTCGTGTCCAATGTCCTCTAAATCCCCAATGTCCTCGTCTTAGTCTTCTTCTTTGTGGTCCAATGTAGGCTTCTCTAGCGTTAGCTCGTCGCTAGCATTAGCTCGCCACTATCGTTAGCTTGTCGCTAGCCTTAGCTCGTCGTTGGTTGTTTCATTTCGCTCTGGTAAGCGATTGTGGCTGTGGCGTGAAAATGGGTATTTGAACGGCATATCTTTTTTGTCCTCTGCAAAGAACTTTTTAAAACGTCTTTACATTCTATTCAATTCTGTAATTACTGTATATTTATTTATAAAGTACAATACTGTTGATGGGTATTTTTCTTGTTAACATTACAAGACTATTTTTTGACGCTGCAACGGATTAATGCCATTTCCATTCGTTTGGAGCCGGCGTTGGTTGCCAACCGTATCCTACACGTGAGCGTCTGGCCGTGAGCCCCGCCCAAGAAGCGAATGATCTAATTTGATCTCACAACGGAAAACAAAAATATCAAAGAGGTACCTCGAAAAGCTCAAAAGTTACAGAACTCGTAAAAGTACCACAATACACAGCGTTTGTCTGGCTATTAAATCAGGCACGGGAAACCTTTCCGATGAAATATCGAAGAAAGCTCCTTCAAATATTTCAGCTGCTCTTAATAAACTCTTGAGGGCATTTTTTTTTTTTTTTTAAAAAAATAATACATTTTTGGGGTAGGAAGGTGACTCATCAATTTCCTTCTGAAATCTTCATTTCTCATCTTCTGAGGCCGGCGGAGCGATGTAATGTGATCATCATCTCAATCAGTGGGGAGCGAAAATAAATGAAATGGGCTTTATGAATTGAATATGAGCGGGAGGACCGGCGCTGGGTCAATTATCCGCCGACGCGCTCCGATTAACAGAAATAATCACCGCAAAGAGAGCACGGAAACGGCGGAAGTCCAAAAAATGCACCTGAGACCAAAATCTCGAAGTCCGGGACGTCGGCGTCCATCTTGGGGGGCCTTTTGCCGTTGCATAAAATCTCGGATTAACGCTCAAAATCTATTTGATTTAAAAATATTCCTGTTGTTGTTAGATATATTTATCTTTTTTCCCCTTGTTATAAAAAAACATTTAAATATTTTTGTTAATTTTTGGGGGAGTCTGGAATAGAGTAATAGCACTTAAATTTATTTCAATAAAAAAAGATTTGCAATTTGAAGGTTTTAAGTTACTACATTGGAAGCTTTCTTTTCTTTCTTTCTTTCTTTCTTTCTTTCTTTCTTTCTTTCTTCTTTCTTTCTTTCTTTCTTTCTTTCTTTCTTTCTCCTATTCTTTTCTGCCTACACTCCTTTTTTTTTTTTTTTGCTCAGACAGTGCTAGCCGAGCGCCCGCGTGATGGATCGCCTCTCTATTTTCCGCTCCCGCGTCCCCTCCGGGCGCCGCAACCCTCGGAATCTAATTGAAAACGCCCATTGCCTCCCTCAATTTTCTTTTTCCGGAACTCTCCCCCCCCCCCCCCCCCTTCTTGCCTTCATTTCCCTGCGACGACGCTCACTTGTCGTCGGAGGGAGGGAGACTCGAGTCACGTGACCTGACAAAAACCAGAAGTTTGCATACACCATATATATATATATTCCCCGCTGCCTGACATCAAATCTGTCTAAACCTTTTCTGTTTAAGTGCGATTTGGATTACCCGTTATTTTGGTATTTGCTAAATACCACAAATACGACAAAACACTTTTTTTTTTCCTGCAATTTTTCATTAATTTCGTCATAGTCGGATTTGGAACTTGCTTGAAACATAAAAGATCAAACCCGAGACTTACTTGTGTCCCACGACGACGACAACCAAAAAAAAAAAAAAAACAACAAAAAAAAACCCAACAACTTCACGCCACTTTTTTAACGCATAAATTAGGAAGGCACAGCAAAAATAAGATCTGCAATCGACTTTGTCCACGAGGGACAAGAAAAACACAACAAAAAAAAAAACGTCCCGGAGAGATGAGGCTCGTCATCTGTCTTCATTCATTTCGGCGCCGCTCGTGTTAGCGCCCAATTATTTTAGTTTGTCTCCATCGGGACCGACGGGATTTTTGAAGGGGTGGAAGGAAGCTGAGGCATGGATGCCAAACAGCAGCCGAAACTGCGTAACAGAGTGGAACCCTTTTTAGCATGCTAATAGTAATAACTAGTAACAGGAATAACCTAACGAAGAATTGAAAAATTGTGCGTCCTGATGAATTCATTGCAGCTCCTCTTGGTATGCGATAAAATCTTGTGAATAAGTTGTTTTTCACGATGAACGTGAAGTGATCCAATAAGGCAGTCACTCCCGTTTGAAAAATTGTACGGGTGTGGTCAGTCATGCCCGCAGATATAAAGTTACGGCTGTGGTCACCCAGTCATTCCCGCAGATATAAAGTTGCGCATGTGTGTCCTGTCTGTAATTATGAGTGTACCCCTTTAAGAGCGGAGGGGGGCGGTGTCAGGTAAGCTCGGAAGTAGAAGTAGGCTGAGCAGCGGAGAACGTGTGCTTCCGTGTTTCCCAAAAATAAATAAATCAAGTCAGGCTGTGGATCACTGCCCTGGATCGGTTTTCATGTGCGCTGAGAATGTGCGACGAGTGCGCAATTGCGCAGTGGCGCAGTTTAGAGGGAACATTGGGCAAGACTACACAAAATAAGCCACGTCTTTCAATATCTATGTATTTCTACAAATTTTGCGTGCATGATTTTTTTCTTTTGTGCTCGACCGTGCAGATTTGCATACGCGCCTGTCAA
Organism: Syngnathoides biaculeatus; assembly: GCF_019802595.1. NCBI lineage: Eukaryota > Metazoa > Chordata > Actinopteri > Syngnathiformes > Syngnathidae > Syngnathoides > Syngnathoides biaculeatus. The sequence continues at coordinate 7,264,798 of NC_084662.1, read as the reverse complement.
ATCACAGTAAGTGCAGTAAACAGTTGTATTTTTTTATTTTTTTTTTTTTTGCGGACGATACTGTGATTGTGATTAATGCTATATTGTCTGTTTACATGTGATGATTCACCGTTTGTGTTCAAATATCCATTCCTTGAACCGTTGGTTATTGAACTGCCACATAGATGCTATTGGGTGGCCCATCTATTGTATTTACCTTTATGTATTAGCATTATGCTAGCAGACTGGTGTGATTGTTTGGACTCTGTGTAATTTTTCTTTGTTAATGTTTAGTTTGACAGTAAACCCAAACTGTGTGGCGTTAAACAGTTTGAAGGCACCAACTGACCTGCTTTCGACTTGTAGTTTACCTACCCTAACTACCCCCCCCCCCCCCCCCCAAGTTTTCATGTAGCTTTTCATCGAAAACAATCTTATCTGTTCCCGGGTGGAAAGCAGAGCCACGCCGCCATCTTGCCTTATCACGGGACAGAGGTCACGCGAAGCGGCGCGCAGGTTCACATCGGTCTTCTCCGCCGTTGGACAGGAGACGAGATCGCGACCCCGCCGCTCGGGGAGAGACTCGGTTTCCCTGCGATCAGCAGACCCGATCGCTTTACACGGGCAGCGAGCGTAGATAGCGCGGGTAGGCGACCTGCCGCAGTCTGCCGCCCGTCATCGTTTCACATTGATTTCCTTTCCGCCGCCGACAGACTCGCCGCGAGCGAGGAAAATGAATAATTCACGGGACGCCGCCGGCTGCATTGGTAAATAAATACTTAACTAATATTGGCCCGCCGCAAACCGCAGGTCTGCGTTTACCGTGACGCGAGCCCGGAGGGCAGACGCTGCGCCGAAAATGGAAAATGAAGCGTGTATAAACACCCGGACCTGTGGTTAGAATGCAAGTTCGAGGGACTGGATCCCATTCAGGGCTTACCCCCCCCCCCCCTTTTGCACGTCAATCAATAAAAGCATCTATCCATCCATCCATTTTCCATATTGCTTATCATCATCGTGCAATGGAGCCGAGCCCAGCTGACTTCTTGCGGTTAAACTTTGAGAATTAATCTTTCCGACTCACACCTAAGGACAATTTCAAGTCCTCGGTTAATTTGATGTGCTTGTTTTTGGAACGTCGGATGAAAAGTGAGCTGCATATTAACCCGCGACCTCTGAACCGTGAGGCTGATATGCGCACCTGGCCTCCCTACTTTAAACCAAACATTCAATTATTTCAAATAATAAATTATTGCACCTTTTCAAAGGAATTAGAGATGCTCAGTTTTTTCAAAAGTACAAGATTTTTTTTTTTTTTTATTCTAAAATGTTAATTGAAAATTGAGACGTCTTAACATGAATTAAACAGAATAAAAGTTTAGATTTTAACTGTACACTGCATGTAAATACATATATATAAGTGTTTTCCAGTAATCCTCCTCCATCATGATTGTGAGGTCCTGTAGACTAAAAATGCGCGATACATAAATATCCTACTCAAATAGAGGCCGGGCATGATTTTACAGGGGGGGAGAGAGAGAGAGAGAGAGAGAGAGCGAGCGCAGGAGTTTACTGCATATTATATACAATAATGATATAATAATATAGAAAAAAATCAAACAGGGCTTTGTTGTTTTTTTTTACTGTGAATCCCGGCTGCTCCGATTAATTTTTTATTTTATTTTATTTTTTTTAAACTCTAACGCTAATAAGCTGTCCCTTGGTCAATTTTTTGGGTTTATGTTGTCAGCCAAAATTTGAGTTCCAAATTTGCTTCATCTCTGCCGCTGCTAAAGCGGAGAACAACAAAAAAACGATGGCGGTGTAACGCACTAGCGAGTGCGCAAGGGAGTCATATTCCCAATTTCTGAATATTATTGAATGGGAAAAACAAATAGAAAATGAGAACCCTTGCAAGGAGCGAATCATGCTCCTGATGTCACGTACGAGGCCACGCCCCTCAAAGGCACAGGTCTGTATGTGCAATCATTTCACTCGATAAATCCAGTTCACGTTACGTTTATAAACTGCAGTTATGCTAATTGTTTTTATGAAAAACAAAGTCAGACTGGCGTGGATTAGCGGCCTTTCAATTCATCATAATGGGGAAAAATGTAAAATTGTGTATTTCGGCCACGGAGCGAATTCAACTTTTCAGTCATTGTACTTGAAGCGCGACGCGACTGTCACTTGACTTGCATCGGCGACGGCCGCAAATAAGTCACTCCGACTAATAACAGAGGCCGAGCGAGCGAGCGAGCGGCGTTTAAAAAGCGCCACAAAGAAACGCGGTGATGCACTTCAGCGCGACCGGCGAGAGTTCTGCCGCCTTTCAGCGGCTCGACGGGATAATTGCGGGTTGTGAAGGCAGACGCGGGGGGGAGAATGGGGGAGAAAAAAAAACAAACCAGCAAGTTGAATGACGCCGCGCTCATTAGCGTCGACATATTGTTCTCGGGAACGACAAGGCTGCCGTGACGCGTTAGCGTTTGATTTAACGAGCGCGCCATTAACGCGCTTTTGACTGGCAGCGGATGTATACATGCGCGGCGGTTGGGGGGGGAATGTGGCGCGCCCCGTCGTTTTTTGTGTCTGGCTTTTCTTTGGACGCTTTTACGACAGCGCCGGGAAAGAACACGGCAGCTCGTTGCAGTTAAGACCTGACACACGCCAGAACGTCTGATGGATGTTTGTGTGTTTGTCTCCAAGCATTTCAAGACAAATTTTGCGCAATTTTCCAACTCTATTCCCTGCCCTGAACTTTAGCAAATGGTTGCGATCTTTAACGGCACCTTCCCCTTACCTCCAACTCCCTCCTTGCTCCTTACCCGAAGTCCTGAAACCGGTACCAATGTAGGCCCGTGGCTTTGGCCTAACCACACCGTGGGATTTTTCTGGAAATGACATTCTTCCGAACCACATCTCTAATCCCAAACCCCAAACTCTGGCATCCTTAATCGAGGAATTTTCCCAAAATTAAACGAATTTAATAACTAACCCCAATCCCACACTCCAAATCTTTTACGATGGCCCGAGCCCTAACCCTAAACGCTCGCCTTGGGCCAGGTCCTAACCTCAAGTACTAACTTCCCAACCCCTAATTTTTAATCCTCTGCCTTACTTGTTCTATGATCACAATCATCAGATTTCTTCTGGTGGTACTGATATCATATAAAGAGACTGCCCACTAAGGCAAAGTTGGAGGCCATTTGCATGGTTTGAATATCAAATTTGGGTGTAATAAATAAGCAGCTTGTGTTGCCAAAGGAGTGAGACTAGTGTTACAAAGCAAAGGCTACAAATAATAGAAGAAATGGAGACGTGACTGTAGAATTACGAATCACGTACGGTGACTCCGATACCATCGCACCGTGACCAAAAATGTAGATGAGACACATTTAAGTTGCTCTAAGTTTATGGATTTTGTGTTAAGTACAGGGTGTACATGGTTTTACATAAATAGGAATTTAAAAAAAAAAAAAGAAAAAAAGGAATTTACTCTTTGGAACTCGGAAACGGATTGAACTCATTTACATTATTTCCAATGGAAAAAAACGTTTCGGAGGTTGAACAAGAACGAATTACGGTCAAAGTCCGAGGTTGAACAGCCGCGGTTTTACGAGATATCGCTGTGATGAAACTTCATCAGCCCGAGGAGGATTAGCGTCATAATTATATCAGACTTATGTAAACCCAGCAAGTGTTTGGACGGGTCAGCCGACTCTGATGTGGTGGTGCTGTTTTATTGACAGGGCCTGTGAAGGTGCTTCATATGGGGGGGGGGGGGGGGGTCCACGCCGCTGGCTTTCGTGTCGATAAAGAATCTCCTCTTACACGCGCGCCCGTCTTTAACCTTGATGGTGTTGTCTTGTGTGTTTGTGTTGGCTCGTCTATTATTTACCACTCAGTCTGGGCGTGTAGCGTGTGCGCACGTATCCAACGAGCGCTTCTCGGTAAACGGATGCCGCCACCGGTGACACGAGCGACCCTCACGTTAACGCGGGGCCGCGCCGACCGGCCAAACGTATCCCCGACAACCCCACCAGGATCCGACTGCGCTCTCATTTCCAATCGATTTGTTTCCAGCCCGGCGCACAAAAGCAAATGTTGCTTCCTCCTGGCTCGCTGCGCGTTTGTTTTATTGGCTTTGGAGTGGCGGTGACAGCGGGCGGGCGGGCGGGCGTTGGTGTCACTGGAAGAAGACGCCATTTCCCTTTTTTTTTTTTTTTTTTTTTTTTTTGGTTTGTTTTTTAATTTCCTCGGCGTGTCCCCGACTTCCCGGTGGTAGCATCGGAGGTGAAACGGCGCGAGCGCGAAAGGGAATGCTTGGAGGGTCGGGGATGGACAGAAGTGTGTGTTCCTCACAAAAGTACTCAAAAAAAAAGTACTCACACTCTGCTCTTTAGAAGAGATATGCGTACAGTGAAGAAAATAAGTATTTGAACACCTCGCTGTATCGCAAGTTCTCCCACCAAATTTTCATCGTAGGTGCATCTCCGCTAAAAAGGAAAAATCCAGAAATCACAATGTACCCATTTATTTGTGTGATAAAGCTGTCAATAAGTATTTGAACACCCGAGACACCCAATGTTAATATTTGGTACAGTAACCTTTGTTTGGTCAAAGGTTTCCTGTCGTTGTTCACCAGGTTTGCACACACTGCAGGAGGGGATTTTGGCTCACTCCTCCACACAGATCTTCTCGAGATCAAACAGGTTTCTGAGTTTCTGCTCCCTCCAAATATAAGATTTTCTATTGGGTTTAGGTCTGGAGACAGGCTCGGTGGACACGCACCTACGATCAAAAATTCAGACCCCTCCATGATTTCTAAGTGGGAGAACTTGCAATATCGCAGGGTGTTCAAATACTTATTTTCTTCACTGTACGTAGTTGTGGTAGGGGGGGAAAAAATGATTTCGCAACAACCAATCGTTTTATTATTTGAAATAACTAGCGTGATGTCCGCCGTACTGGCGGTTGGAGCGGGTCGGAAATGTGGGAAGGATGAAAGGCTTCAGGTCCGACCTGGAAGTTATCTCGGAGCCACTGGAAGTCTTCAGTCTCAAAATAATAAGACAAATTTTCTGTCTTTCATGTTTGCTTTATTCAGCCGGGCGGTGATGAGCGTTAAGACCGTCACAGGGAAATCGGAGATTTTCAAATGACGACAAGCGATGAAGCAGAACTTTATTTTCCGGCGGGCTGGAAATATTTTCATTTTGCCGCGTGTGCCACGTACGTGTCCCCCCCCCCACCCCCACCCCCCAACCGCCGTGTTGAGCTCAGTCCTCCACGATAATGGGCACGTACTGCTGGGGCGGCGGGTAGCCCCGGTTCTGTTGCTGGTTCTCCCTGGTCGGAGGAAGGAGACGAACATTGTCATTATCGGCGTGCGAATGCCGAAAGTGAACTTCCGGACGGTGGAACGATCTAAAGGTTGAAAATTTAGCGCTCCTTTCGTTCGGGACTTTCGAAACGGAAAATGCGGAATTCTGGGTAATTCCGTCTTCTTTTTCTGCGCTTACTGTCGGGCGCAGAAGGCAAAAAGACTTCATTCGTCAAAATTTTAACATGGATTATGATTTCAACTCTTGCTACTCCCATTTTCTGGTAATTCCTCCCCACTTCACTTCAACTGACACTGACAGCAGCGCTACTCCCAACGTGCGTCTCTCTTCCTGTCGTCTACGCATTTGTCACTAGCAAAAAGGTTGAAACAACGCTTTAATTTCCACCCGCTTTCTGATTTTTCTCCATCAGACTCACGACTGCATCACCAAGTTTATTTTTTTAGCCGTTTTAATGACTCAAGTCTGCTCATCCTCACGAGAAAGATAGAGTGGTACATTTTAGACGAAGGGAGATGATAGATTAAGCATTTGAGACTAAAATAATTGATTCTAATCAAAGTAAACTGCATGAATCTTATATTTGGGGACCCTGGAATTTTTTTTTTTTTTAAGGTAGAAACTCCCAATTTCCTTATGATTCCATATTTTCCATGAGAAAAATTTTCTCCCAACACATTTCCTGCCATTGGACGGCTTCAGGAGTGAAATATTCATGTTAAGTGGGAAGGCGGCCAGTGATCATTGGCGACGCTTTCAAAATTCGCATTCTTTTCGCCGATCCAATTCATTCCACAGCATTTGAATTCTTTTACAGTCACACGCAAAATTACAGAAATGTGTTTTTTTTTTTTTTTTCATTTGTCGTTTATTATATCATTCGCTTACCATTCAAGCCTCTTTTGCTCATGGACTAGGTTTCGGTGAGCTGAAAAATAAATCGGAGAACATGATCATAAATCAGGGGCGGGCAAAGTATGGCGTCTGGGCCACATTTTAGAATCACAATCGGCTTTATTGGCCAAGAAGTTAGCTGAAAACGTGGAAAAATATATGGAAAAAAAATAAATACAAATGTGCCAAATTCTAATAAGAATTGAAAAAGGATGAAGTCGTTTACCTTTCCATGCCGCCCTTCCACCTCGGAACGCCGCCTTGGCGCTTCCCCACAAACCTTTGAAGTGTTTAAGGAAACAGTCGCCGGGCTCGGCCATGAGGACCACCAGGGACAAGACCAGGAAGAGGGTGACGAACTTCATGGCGGCAAAAACCCAAACCTCGTACCCCTGGGGCCCCCACCCCCCGGAAAAAAATCAGCCAATTGTTCGTCACAGCAGCATTTAATCAAGAGCATTAAATGCATGCAAGGAAAATACACTGCATATAAAAAGTCGACACACCCGTGTTCAGAGCCACGTTTTTCTGATGGAATAATCGGAAACGGTGTTAAATTATTTCAAAACTTTTTCTGTGACCTAAAGTATAACTTGTACAACTCAATCAAAAGAAAAAAAAAAATTAAAGTTTTTTTTTTTTTTTTTTTTTTTGAACAGGATGGAGTAAAACGAAGCAAGCGAAAGTAGTACCACATCCTCTTATTTTGAAACTTTCTATTCGTCTTTCTTCTAAACGAATTCAAGTGCTCAACAACTGTTCAGAAAAATGTGTAATACGCTGCACTGTGTGAAAAGCAGCAAAAATAGTGCGCAGCGTTGTGAACTATAACATCAATTCGCAAATATTAATTAGTGGCATGATGTGAAAGTTGTCGTTACCTTGCAACTGAGCGACGAAATCGGTTGCGATAAAGTCGGCGATGTGATCTACGACTTCTTCTGCCCCTCGCTTTCATTTAATTGGGCGGTGCTTTTTTTTTTTTTTGCTTCTGTCATGTTTGGTTGGTCAAATGCGGAAGGTCCAGCTCGGATCTCGCACCATCAGGTCGCGAGTTCCGCTTGCGGTCGCGTCGCCGCGTTTATCGCGCACCGACCGACCGCGTTGCCGCTCGGGAACCGGGCCGAGGCCGGATGAGGTCAATTTTGCCAACAGTCGGATTAAAAATTCAAAAACATCATGTTCTTGAAAGAAGAAAATAAAAGCAAAGACATCCAAAGGAGTACTTATGAAACATAAAAAAAAAAAAAAATCATCGTTATAAAACATTGAAGCCCACCGATATAAAAAAAACAAGAGCGTTTAAAAAAAAACAAAAAAATTTGCAATACTAAATGATCCTCCTCCGCATATTGCCAACCTATACACAAAGTAGATGTTGGATTAAAATCAGTTTTTTATTGATCATTTTGGTAAATTAAGTCCTATTAAAAGAGAGAAACGATAATGAAGCCACCGCAAGGGCTCGTTCATCTGCCACGTTTTCAATATTTTTCATTTCACGTCAGTCACCTTTATACTAACCCTCTGCAAAGTGGATATTGATTTAAAATTCAAAGAAAAATGAATATTTTCTTTTTCACAGAAAGGAACCTCTTTCAACAAATAAATATAGTAATAATAATCAACAAAATTCCCAAGAAAAATATGAACGGAGGTCTAGAGAAGGACTTGATGGTCGACTTTTACTTTACGTTTAAATGAAAAAGACATCCTCCTCTTTGGGCCGAAACCTCCTCAAAGTCCAAATTTGGTCATTTTAATATTTCTCCACAAATCCAAACTATTGGTCAGTCCCCGTGTGCATTTGTGTAATATTTTTACAATTTATTCGCCAGTCTAAAAAGTTGAAAATGGCTTCATCTCTTTGTCCATGCATTGTTAGCGCTTCAACAATTTAAATCATAGATTCATATTGATATTTGTGATCAAACAATTGATGTTAATCATGGCTGCTTGCATTGTCGGTTCATCAGTCAATTCGTGGGAACATAACCTCTGTAATATTTTCTACATTATGGTTGATATGATTTGTTGATGCTCTACTTGTACATCCAGGAATGTGTTTTTTTATTTTTAGTTTTTAATTCTATTCTGGAGATTTTGTTCTAAATACGACTGAAGTTGAAATGAAGACAAGAGACACAGCGAAGTGTGAAATATTGCAGATTTATTCCAAATTGCATAAGCCCAAAAATGGCATTGTTGTTGCTCTTCAGGAATTTGACAGCAAGACCAACAAGCAAACCAAAAAAGACAAAAAACGAAACGGAAACAAAAACCAAAAAATGGCGGCAGCGAAGCGATGCAAGCGGGCGGCCTCAGTCGAAGGCGGGCTGGTCGGGCGCAAATTCCACCGAGCGCTTGTTTAAGTCTTCTTGCTCTTCGAAGCCGCGATTCCCGTGGATCAACCTGGACCGGACCACACCGGATAATCGCAATCAGTCTTTGAAATCGGCGGCAAGAAAAAAAAAAAACCAACCGTCAAGGCTCACCCGTGGATCAGCTTCCCAGCTAACAAACGGGGCGAGAACAGCAGGCATGTCTGACACCTTCTACCTAAGGATGATGAAAATGAGTCGTTCGTGAATAAAAAAGAGGAGTACCGTGAAACAGGCCGTGAACGATCATTCCGAAAATACACTCTCCGGGCTGCGCCATCAGCACCACCAGGAGCAAGACCAGGAACGCCGCCGTCCACTTCATCCTACGGCGACACACACAAAGAAAGAAAGAAAGAAATCGAATCTACCCGCTGTGATCGCGAGACAGTTTTGTGGCGTGGTGGAAATATGACTTTGCTCACCTTCTCGGCAAATAACAGAAGTTGTGTTCGACTTCTCTGTTCTGACGGCCCTTATAAGACGTGAAAAGCCGGCGGTGGTGGGAGGGGGCAAAGTTCCCCCCGGATCGATTTTCGAGGCCGTTGAAAATAGGCGGTACCGGTTGCAAGGTGGCAGCAAACTCAACTGACTTTGTCAGATAGTGAAGAGTTTTCCCCCCCAAAAAAGCGCCTCCAAACCATCCACCATTCCGAGGTCCTGGGTTCAATCCCGGAGTTTGCACGTTCTCCCCGTGCCTGGATGGGTTTTTCTCCACGTGGGCACTCCGGTTTCTTCCCACATCCCAAAAACGTGCAACAAGAATTGGACACTCTAAAATTGCCCCAAGGTGTGATTGTGAGTGCGAATTGTTGTTTGTCTCCATTTGCCGTCCGATTGGCCGGCGACCAGTTCAGGGTGCGCCCCGCGACAGCTGGGATAGACTCCAGCAAACCCCTCGACCCTCGTGAGGATAATCAGCCAAGAAAATGGATGGATGGATGTGAAACTACCACATATATATATATTAAAATACTCATAGGAATATATTCTTTATCCTCTGTGAAACTTGACGAATATTACTGCAGTGTACCGAGGAGCCCTAATCGTCTCCATATATATCTGTATTATACTGCCCCCAGGTGGCCAAGGCGCATTCCACAGAAGGAGCAGCACAATGTCCATTGAAGAGAAAATTAATTTTTTCCATTTTTTCCAAGCGTCATGACAGCGTGTTTATGTAAACGACTTTATCCAGTGCAAATTTTATGGCTGTAATGGTTAATATTTAGTTTTTCATATAATAATTTGGTCATTTCAATTCAAGTCTCGAGTTATGAGCGTGCTCACGGAAAAATATAAACTTTACTCTCAAAGTACTTGGTAAAAAAGCCCAAATGAAGTTTCACCTGAGCAATTCAGCGGATTCTCAAGTAAATTCATTCATAACAAAAGATTACTCTAGGATTGTATTTTTCATAAGTTACAAATGATTCAAATGGAAGGGGGAAAAAGTCATGTGCGCGTGTTTTTTGTTTTGTTTGTTTTCCGTCGCGGTCTGGCTGCCATCGTGTATCTCTCGCGATCAGCATCTCGTCACCTTCCGCTCAGCTCGTCACGAAGGGGAACAGAACGGTGAGAAAGTTCCGACCCCCCCCCAAAAAAAAAAAAAAAAAACCAGAACTTTGCTCTTTTTGGTCTCGAAGTGGGAGATTCGCAAATTAGCAACCGGCATTGTTTCTTTCAAATTCTTCCCCCGAGGTTCCGATCGCTTTCTCTCGATGACGTTCGTCTGGAAAAGATGTATCTGACGCGCTTACTTGCTTTTTATTTAAACGGAATACATTTTCTTCTCTGTTTGCGACGGCGGTGGCATTAAGAGGTCACGATGGTACGTTTTGAAGTGCCAAGGCAGGCACCCCGTGTAGAACTTGTTTCCGGACTTGAAAGTTTGAAACGGCTCAGTTGAAATCCGTCCGGGCTTTGATGACTTCTTTTCTCTCTGAGCCCTTTTTTTTTTTTTTCTTCTTTCCCCGAACTCGTTTGATTTGTGGCGAACGGAGACATCCCGCGTCTTTGCGCGATCTCGACCCCCATCCCTACAAAGAGTACCGGCGAGTCGGCGGACTTCTCGCCGTCGCGCTCGGGAGGCTGGCACTGAATCCGGCTGATCTTCACAAGACGGGCTTGCAAATTGGATAAAAAGCCGTCGCGAATCAGAATTACGTCCGTTGCATCCGATAAGTGGATTGCAATACTTTTGATTGCGATTCTTCGCGTGAAAGAAAACTCTTGGACTTCCGAGGTCATTCTCTGGTCGATTATTCCCGCTCGCTGCAATTATCCCGCGACCACGCACAAACAGCACAACTTTCGCACTCTTGCAAGGACCCGCCGAGTTCTTGCTAAGACTCGGCCGAGACTCGGTTGGCTTTGGCCTAATGCTCACTTGAAAGCCCGGGACGGACCCCCCTTAAGACCTCGCCGCGAGTAAACGCCGGCTCTCGCCCTCGGCGGGATTAATGCCGCTGTTCTGACACGGCTGACGGCAAACGAAATCAGTATGCGACATTTGCGCCGCGAACGCTGGACGACACTTCGGAATTCATGTTAGTGTTGTTGGACGTTGGGGTGGGGGGTGGGGGGGGGGGGGGGTGCGCCATAGATCAGTGGTTCGAGCATTAGTCGGGTAAACGAGAGGTTGTGAGTTGGTTTCTCACAGGGGCCTCCACTCCCCAAAGAGGGGTTGCGTCAGGAAGGGCATCCGCCGTGAAAACTGTGCCAAACAAAAAGATGACGCGCTGTGGCGACCCCTAACGGGACAAGCCGAAAGAAAGTACCGCTTGTTGGACGTTGACAATTTTGAGAGTGTGAGATGTGGTTTTCGATTTTATCTGTCCGTTGGGGTATATTTGTGTAGATGAGCGTTTCCCAACTTTAATCCAACCAAAGCGCATATCAGACGGTCACCAACCATTTTCCTTCGTATGAACAAAACTCCTTACCCTTGACAAATATATAAAAACTTTAAATAAAAATACTTTATAGCATACGATGCTATTTTTATCATTTCAATGGAAGGAAGTCATTCAAAATTTCAAGCAAGAATAATGAGAAAAATAAGAAGAAGAACGTGCCTCCCGGGCACCTTAAGTGGTCCTCGTGGGTAACCATGCGCCCGTGGGCACCGCGTTGGTCACCCCTGGCGGATGTTTTAGATTAGAAAAATCTCACCAATCAACAAAATGTCACACCACTACACATAAAATGAAAAAAAAAATCTTGATTAAACTTGGATAATCACTCAAAGTGTACGCAAGTTTGGTTTTCTGACGGAAAACGGCAAAAACAACACCACGTCGCTTAGCTCAATGCTAACCAACAATGCAAAACACCATTGACAGGCTAACAAATGGGATGAGTGTCGGTTGCAAAACACCTTTTTTGCGTCCCTGTTCCGAATTAGACTGCCCCCAGGTGGTCAAAGTGTTCAAAGCAGAAGGAGTAACCCAATTTCCATTGAACAGAAGGATAAAACGTGACTAAAATGTTCTCAACATAGACTATTAAATTCTTCTTAATGATGGAACGACTATTTGTACATAATTTTCAATCCTATGGAGTGCTATTTTTCATATTAAAACAATGCAATCGTTTTGGGGGGAGGCTGGAACGGATTAATGGCGTTTTCATTCATATCAGTGGGGAAAGATGGTCACGGAATGAATTAATTTCATACTTCAAAGCACCGTCACACTAATTCTTTTGAATGACGAACGACAAAACAAAAGATGTCAACACGGTCGCTCGGCTCAGGATTTGAGAGGTGTACTAATCTTGAAGTCATTGTTTTGGGGCGATATTAAAAATAGAGGACTCTGTCGCTTTTGGCTCGCGCTCGCGCTCGGCTAATTGGGTCACTCTTTGTCCTGGCAGGACGTAACCGGGCCAACTTTTGTCTTGTCGCGGGGGTGAGGCGGCTTTCGTTTTTTTCTGTCGGCTTTGAAAGAAACGCGGCAATCATAAAAGGGGAACAAAAATCACACACGCGCCTTCGAGTGTAAGTCAGACAATCATTTCTTGGAAATAGGAGGGCTGAAATGAGGCCGGAGGTGTGAGGAATGGATTCAGTATGGCGGGGGGAGTGGGGGGGGGGGGGGGGGGCTTTTAATACACTGCCTCCAAACACACAAACAAACGCACACGCTGGCGTTTCACCTCATCACGGCCGCAGAGCTCTGAAAGATGAAGAATTGTCGAGCGCAAGCGTTGCGACTCTCTAATCAACGATGTTTTCTTGCGCTTTGGCCGCTCGGCCCGCAGTTGAGCCACAAGTAAAACGTCGACCGCTGTCCCGGACGGAAGCGACGACGCCGTCGGCTTTTTAAATGTCAAAAGGATACAAAGACGGGTCCGGGGGACTCCGCGACCCGCCGCGTTCAGATTCCGGCCACGCTCGGTCGGCCGAACAAGGCCGGCGTGCCCGCGTATCAAAGCGAGAAGCGTATCGCGTTGAAAATCAAACGGCAACAAAAGACGCAGCCACGGTCTCGACGAGTCACATGCTCGGATCGGAGGCAGCCTCGGGCGTCTGAACAGCACTGCCGAAAGCATGCTAATCTTCCAGCCATTAAGCACTGAGCGTTATCCCTGGTTCGGTTTTTGTTTTTGTTTTCTTCAAGATGAACTTTGAATGAAGTCGTTCACGTTACAAAAACAATTGAAATGGACGCAGCTTCACACAGACAGGAAGCAGCGCGTTTTTAGGGCCGTAAATACGGTTTTGTTCCGACGCAAGTGTGGCAAACGCAAGGATTTTGTCCTTGGACTGACCGGTTTCCCCACCGATATTTCGCAGTTCTTCTTTCCGCCACCGTTTTCTGATTTTCTGTGACACTGTCACGTATTCAGACTTCAAAGCAGTGGCGGCCGGTCACTAGAGGGCGCTCGGTCGCTGCCCCCACCACGCCGCGTCACAACTATTTCTGTCATATATGAACGCAAGAATCTGACTGGTTTCAATAGTCTTAAGAGTCCCTCGTTCAGACTCCATCACCCAAACAAGATCTGTTTTTTTTATCACTTTGTAGAATTTGCAGTTTGAACGACAAATTGCGGGAAAACAGGCCATGTTCAGAAACTGATTTTTTTTTTTTTTGACCGGAGAAAACAAACTATAGAAAGCACAGAACAAATTGTTCTTCACATCCAGAGCGGGGGGAAGAAATCATCTCACAGACGTGAGTGCGGCAAGAGGTGACAAGCCTATTGATTTCCGCGCGGGGACTGCGATTCTTTCGTCTCGACGGGTGGTTGTCTCCGCCGAAGCTGCGGGAAGCTTGTGAAGAGGCCGCCCACCACTGGCCTGAAGAATGCCGGAATATTCCGCCGGTTCCCAAGCGAACGGCGGGCGTATCAAAGCCTGTGACACACACTCATGCGCACACAAAGTACGTTCAAATGCAGAGCGCTTATAGTTGCTAGTGCCTCGGGCGAGTTGATGTAATATTCACTTGCCGGTGTCCTTAAACACTTGAGAGCAGCACACTGCAGACGAAGCTAATTGTAGCACAGTGCAACTATCACCCCCCCCCCCAAAAAAAATCGTCACAAAGATCACATTGTAGCGCGAACGTGACCGCCAGAAGCAAAAGGATCGTTTTGCGATTAGCGTCGTCGTCTTACGTGATAGCGAGAACTCGCTTGATTTGATTTTTTTTTTTTTTTTTTCCCCCAACCCCAACACTGTCCTAGAAAAGTGGAAATAAAAACGTCGTGTGGATTTGACACAGCACGGAGAAGGGTGGTGTTAACGACCCTGTCAAATATGAATTGTATAAAATTAAACTTCAAAATCACAAAAGATGAAGAGAAACTGTCTCTTGAGGCCACTCTACCCTGAGAACGCCCGATCTCGTCAGGTCTCGGAACCGAAGCGGGTTTGGCCCTGGTTAGTACTCGGATGGGCGACCGCCCGGGAATACCGGACGCCGGGGTTGCGTCAGGAAGGGCACGCGGCGTAAAACTGTGCCAAACAAATATGCGTTCATCTGAGATGACACGCTGTGGACGACCCCTAACGGGACAAGCCGAAAGGAAAAGAAGAATAAGAAGACTTGTTCCAGATGCGAGAATATATCCACTGAAAGCCTCCGCTTGCTGGAATATCACCCTGCAGGTCATCGCGAGGCGTTTCTTGCTTGACAACGGGGCGCTCTAATGCGGTCAGAACAGTGCAAAGTCCCTGTTAATACGCTGGCAATGCAGTTTTTCGCTCCGTGACGGTACTCGCAGCCGAAAACGAGGCGCTCGAAAGCGGACGACTCGAAGGGAAGATGCACTTTCGGGGTTCCGCCAGAGCCAACTAGCTAACTGCAGGTCGTCACCGCCGATGCGGACTGAAGCGCTCAAGTTGTCACTGAGGTCGGGGCGGCTCCAAAGTCTGTCACAAGGTACCGTTTCAGCCGCGGCTCCAAAAAAAAAAAAATTCTGGAAAATTGAAATGATCGTTCTTTTTTCACAGAAAAGCCCAATTTTTCTTGTTTTTTTTTTTTTTTTTAAAGTTCCCAATTGTTTTTCTACATAATCAAGCGGCGCATTCAAGGTCTGGACAGGCAGCCATTCAGACTCCGGCCACGCTCGGGTAGCCGATAACGGCCTCGTCGTTGGGCCCGTTGGGGGGAAAAATGTTTTTGTTTTTCCCTCAACGCGCTTTGGCGCTAACGAGAGGGGAGTGACAAAGAGGTCCGAGTTGAGTTCCGTTCACCTCGGCAGCTTCAATTAGGCACGAGGGCGGCCAAATCAATAGCGGGACTGATGACGTCTCTCGGCGTTCATTCCTCAACCGTGGAAACGACTCGTCCGGCGGCGACACGCACGCACTCGGGCCGGGCCGGGCCGGGCCGGTATTCATCACTCCGCAGCCGAACCAGAGCGGCGCCGTCGATTTGACGCCTGCGGCTTTCGCCGTCTCTGTTTCCTCTACATTAATAATTAATTACGCTCGTCACAAAAATGGGCACCTCGCTACATTTTTCATTTTTCTGACATGTCCCCCCCCCCCCCCCGATACTCTCATGTTGTTTCCCCCTCGGTCGGCCTCTGAGCGACGGCGTGGAAATCTCACCGTGATTTGGAAATGTCAACATGACGCCTGGCCGAGTCTGCTAAGAGGAGGCGGGGAAAAAAAAAAAACAAAAAACCAAAACTGTTGCTTTTTAGTTCATCACTTTGAGGGGATTTTCTCCGTGTACGTGTCAAGAAGTCGCTGACCCTGAAAGTTCACAGCTGATTGGTTAGCAGCGGAAAGCTTTTAGATGTTTTGTGTGGGAGTCCGCCGGGAAAACACATTTTATTTATTTCGTAGTTTCTTCAGGGGAAGGACATGGATACAAAAGTCATCGTCCGTTAAAAGATTCTTTTGCCGGCAGCGCCTCGTTTCGACCGTTTGCTACTCACAACTGGGAAATGTGTGTTGGACGGCTGTTTATTGCTAAACGGCTACATGCTATCGTAAATCGGAATAATTCCCTCGCGCCTAAAACTGTGTTCGGAGGCTCGATGGCGAGGCACGCTCGGGCGTCTGAACATGGCCACCGCAGGCCTACAGAGCTTCATGTAATAAACCCAACGCAGTCACTCATGTTTGAAAAATGGACGGGTGTGGTCAGTCATGCCCGCAGATATAATGTTAAGGGTTTGGTCTACCAGCCGTGCCCGCAGATATAAAGTTGCAGCTGTGTGTTCTGTCTGTAATTATGAGTGTTCCCCTTTAAGAGTGGAGGGGGGGCGGTGTCAGGTAAACTAGGAAGTAGAAGTAGGCTGAGCAGCGGAGACCGTGTGCTTCCGTGTTTTAAAAAAAAAAAAAAAAAAAAAAGAAGATCTCAGGCTGTGGTTCACTGCGCTGGATCGGTTTTCATGTGCGCTGAGATTGCGCCACTCGTGCGCAATTGCGCAGTGGCGCAGCTTAGTGGGAACATTGGTCAAGAGTACATAAAATAAGCCACATTTTTCTATATGTATGCATTTTTAACTCTTCCACGCGTGCTAAATTGTGCAGATTTGCGAGTGCGACGCCCGTCAAATCACGGTGGCTGGAATGTAAAAGTGTTCGTTTAAAAGGATGAGTGACATTTGGAGAGCCTCGACACTCGCACAGATTCTGGACACGTTCAAGACGCTAAATATGGACAATTGGTGTTGCAAAAAAAAAGGACAAACTCCGACTGCAGCGCACGATCAAAACCGCCGGACGGATCGTCGGTACCACGCTACCCACGATCGAGGACTTGCACGGAACGCGAAGTGGGTCCAGGGCGGGCAGGATCCTTTCGGACCTTCCGCATCCACACATCCTGGCATCCTTCCGGCTCCTTCCGTCGGGAAAGCGTTTTTTTCCCTCTGCTAATGAAATTATTAAATTCTTGATCAGCCAACTTAGTATTTTTCTGCCTTGTGGCGTGTTAGGACACCCTCTCACATCCTGCTGCTCCAATCAGTATGAGTAATATAACATCATTTGCCAACTATAAACCGCGACTTTTGTCACACGCTTTCAACCCTGCGGCGTATGCATTGATCCGGCTAATTTATGGATATTATTTTTCAAGCAGAAAAGGTGAGGCAGGTGGAATATAAGTGTCGAGGAAGGCGCAAGTTTAATTTTATTCGCGCTTTGTGCGTGAGTAAAATTAGCATGAACCGACCCTCATCGTGGAAAACGCAAGAAGAAACGCACGTGACGCAGCTTTCAAGTTAAAAGCAATCGAGCCGGCCGAAAACGAAGGAAACGGAGCTGCTGCACGTCACCTTGGCATCAATGAATCCATGGTGAGAAGAGGGAAGAACTGGAAAAATGTAAAAAGACCAAAAAAAAAAGCTTTCAGAAGTAATAAAAACAGGTGGCCTGAACTGTGTCGCTGCTTTGGTACTGCCGTGTTTCACTGACTTTTACCGGTATGGTGTTTTTTTTTTTTTTTTTTTTAACCCAGCCTTGTTAGTACTGTGTTACTACCGCGTCACAGGCACTGTTTGGAAAGAAAAGATAAGGTTATATTATTAAAACTTTGAAAACTCTCTCCGTGCGCCGTCTTTCTTCGTAAATATCTCGTCTTTCAATGGGGGCACATGCGGATTGTGGACAGGTGCGGCTTGCGTGTGTTTTCTTCCAAAATATACTGGGTGAGTCTTATGATCAGGTGCGGCTTTACAGTCCAGAAATTACAGCAATGGACTTTTTATTTGAGTTTCTTTTTTGTTTTGTTTTTGGGGGTGAGCATTTTCACACTGACTGCACAAATCAGCTGCGTCATCTTCCCTCTTCCTCTTTTTTTTTTTTTTTTATTTTTATTTTTTAAGCCAAGCAACTAACTGCACCGTCATTGTAATGTTCCGTGGTGGAGCGCAGAAACCAATTTCCTCATTAATGTCCGCAAAAAGAACATCAATTGCAGCACATTTGTGCAGCGCGTTGTCCTTTGACGGCTCCGTCTGCGCGGCTCGACGCCGTCGCGCTCGGAAGAGGCCGCTAGCCTCGGCGTGTGCGTCGGGACCGAGCTCGAACTTGTGTGCCTCGCCGCCTCCCGTTTGCAGTAATTACCCGCGATGCCATTTATAGTTTACACAGCACGCCGCCGTTAGAGAGCTCATTATTGGATGTCTGAATGCGCTCGCGCGCTTTAATTAAACATTTAGATGAAAGGAAGCGCTCACTTTCGAGGGTAGGAATCCAAACAAATACGCCGGCCAACAAAATGGATTCAATTTTGTACGTATTACTCGATCCGCCACTAATCAATTTACTGTATTTGTTTTCAAGCACACATTGTACACTCAAGGACGTTTGCAAGAAACAATGACACGATAATTCATCTTCACGTGACAGCAAAGCAAAGTGGTCCAAATAACTCCCGTCAAAAGAAAATTAGAATTATTTTGTCGTCATCATTAGTGTTTTCCTTCTTGGATTGATTTTTTTTTCGTTTGTTTTTTTTCTTCTTCTTTGACTGCAACAACATATTTTCCCTGAAATGTTACGTCAAATTCCAATTTGCTTTACTGGTACTTTTAACTCATTTATTTGTATTTATAAATGTTTTAGAAGACGTTAAAAGTACACATTTGGGGATGACCGCAAAACAACGTGGTAAGAGATTCGGCCCACGGTTTTGTTTCTTATCGGAAACTGAAAGTTGAAATGATCAGAAAGAATGAGGAAGACGCCGCGAGGTCACGAGCTGACCCCGTGGGGGCTTTTGTCGGTGGCGCGTCTCTTCAAAGCGACCTTGAAACCTCACGTTGGAAGCTTGACGTCTTATTTTGAAGCTTTTCTTCTCGGGCGTGACGCACGAACGCGAGCTTGCAGGTGTCTGCCGCTGAGGTTGCGGGGCCAGTTGATCCCCAGACAGATTAGGTGGCAATCTGAAATCTCCCCAGGCCAGACCTGGGATCACGTTGCCCCCCACGGCCCCCCAACCCACCCGCGTTTGGTGGCTGTAAACGCACAGAAAGTGACTTTGACAACGTGGTAAGAGATTCGGCCCACGGTTTTGTTTCTTATCGGAAACTGAAAGTTGAAATGATCAGAAAGAATGAGGAAGACGCCGCGAGGTCACGAGCTGACCCCGTGGGGGCTTTTGTCGGTGGCGCGTCTCTTCAAAGCGACCTTGAAACCTCACGTTGGAAGCTTGACGTCTTATTTTGAAGCTTTTCTTCTCGGGCGTGACGCACGAACGCGAGCTTGCAGGTGTCTGCCGCTGAGGTTGCGGGGCCAGTTGATCCCCAGACAGATTAGGTGGCAATCTGAAATCTCCCCAGGCCAGACCTGGGATCACGTTGCCCCCCACGGCCCCCCAACCCACCCGCGTTTGGTGGCTGTAAACGCACAGAAAGTGACTTTGAGAAGCAGGCTAGTCTGAGCGCTTGAGCTCATTTTTCCTCCTCCAATTAAAGGTCGGGACGAACGATGAATCAATTTTTCAGGGGGCTCGATTCAGAATGATTTTCCGTGGCAATTGTTTTTCTTTTTAAATTAAAAAAGCGCTTCTCTGCTGATGTGCATTGGTTACGCGAACAACGAGGAGAATCTTGACAAAAGCAAGAAGAGCGAGTGTTGCCGACGTCGCCATTCGGCGGCGAAACTTTGCGACTTTTCCCACCTCTCGTGCTAAATGTTGCCAAGGTCACGGTGCTGTTTTTATGTTGTTGTTTTTTTTTTTTAAAATGTTCAAAAGCTCTGATTTATGTCAACTTTTGATCCGAGGTATGTGCAGCCAAGCGCTAAATATTTTGCCGAGGTCACCTTCCACTTTTCACATGAACCATCTGAGCCCTGTCATACAGTTTATTCTGTAGTGATCATTTCTTGTCATGTTTACATTTATGTTTTGACTCAAGGGACATTTTCCCAAATGTAGGCACTTGTTTATCGAATGTCAAATAAAAAAAAAGAAAAACTAGTTTTAGGTGAATCCGCAAGGGGGGGAAAAAAACCCCCCACATAATTTTAACATTATTCTTAGGTTTTCTTTTTTTGTTTCTTTGTGAAGGTTTGACTACCAGGAGTTGCTGCACAACTCCACCTTCTGCCTGGTGCCACGGGGCCGACGCCTCGGCTCCTTCCGCTTCCTGGAGGCGTTGCAGGTGCCATCTTACAGTAATCCTCCCGTCCATGGCGAAAAACCGTAGGATTTTTCATCAAATCCACAATCGGAGATAAAAGCTGACATTGGCAGTGTGGAGGCCGCGTTTAAAAAGTCGCAGGAATTTGCGGCGAGTAGTTGGTGTCCCACACGTGGCAACAATCTCCAGTACAGACGACAAAATAAAAATTCATTCTTGGTGCTCCTGTTGGGCACTCAAAAAGAATTAGCATGTGCCGGACAAACAACGCAACCAGGAGTTAGCTACCAAGCGTGTTTAACACGTGCCAACAATCTCCCGTCCAGTTAGCAACGCAATGGTCACGCTGCTGTTAGCTCTTTGGCTACTAGATGAATCTTTAAAAATAAAAGAGATATGTACAAACTTTGCAACCAGGAGGACCGTCGCTAGCATTATTAGCCTCTGACTGCGTCCTCCACGTGCCAACAATCTCCAGCAAAAAATTGCAGGGCGAAATGCAGAATTAAAAGGAAACGGTTGACTTTTTCAAAGTGCAAAAAAAAAATAATATATAGTCTTAAATATCAAGTTGATATGCAGTAATCTTCTCAGCCAGACTTGCGATTAGGGTGGAGCTTAGTTAAAGCTAACAATCAGATGCAAATGTGGGGGGGGGGGAGTGTTTGACCACTGGGGGGAGCTCATCTTGGGAGTAACAGAAACTTGCTCACAAAATGGCCTCCGAAGCCATTGTTCCAAGACGCCCGGCGGTTGCTCCTCCTCAAACGTCTTCTCTGTCCTCGTCTCCCGTGATATTTGTATTAAAAAAAAAATCAAATGTCTTATTTGCCGTCTCCCGGCAGGCGGCGTGCATTCCCGTCATCCTGAGCAACGGCTGGGAGCTTCCCTTCTCCGAGGTCATCGACTGGAGGAAGGCGGCGGTGATCGGCGACGAGAGGCTGTTGTTGCAGGTGGGACATCGAATCGAGAGGCTTCACGATCGTTTTCACGCAGTTTGACGGCAAAAACGTTGGCAAAGACACGACGCCCATTTATACATCAGAGAGTGCCATTTATTTACTTGATCTTGCTTTCACGTGGAGAAACAACACTTGAAAATTTGAAGATGGCGATTGTAAGAGTGACGGGAGAAATCTACCGCACCCATCTGCGGAAAACACCTTTGCTTGGATATCGTTTCGAACCGATAAAGTTCCTGCAAGAAGTTCAATGCCGTAATCCAGCAGCGGTTCAGCGCCTCTGCAAGGTCGACGGTTTTCCCGTCTCGGGTTTTCAAACGACACCCTCGGGTGCTGCAAACTGTCTGAATGGAATTCCGAGTGCGGCGCGGTGAAATGTCAGGACCCCTGGGTCCGGAACCCTCGGGCGCAACCAAAATGCTCCAAATCTGAGCTGCATTAACAAGAACCTTTGTTGACTGCTTCAACAAACGGCGTCCCGCGAAATGCCAAGACGGCGAACGTTTTTTTTTTTTTCATTTATCTGTCCGACCACAGCCGGGACGCTCGCTCGCTTGCGGTCCGACTCGCGGCCAGGAAGTGTCGTTACGGATTAAGACGGATTATTCCAGAATTGTATTACCCTTGGTCACCTTTAATTAGCACCGTCTGGTGAAGTATGTGGTTAGCGACAGTTCCAGTAATTTCCAAACTGAGATCGGAAACACCTTTAAACCATTTTACCGGGGATCATTCAAAACCACGACGGTTTGTGCTTTTGGTGGGGATTTACCCGATGTTTAGTCCAGAAAAGAAGGCCTTGCTGTCCCTAACCGCTCGCGTGTACGTCTGAATCCGTCGCGCTGCGGGAATCTCCAATCAACCTGTCTGAACCAGGCCACGGCTACGTCGTAACCTGACGTGAAGCCGGCTAGCTGCCGATCGGCAACGCCGAGAGATGTCGACGCAGTTTCTGCAGGTCGTACGAGTTTCTTCCCAATCCGGCGGCCGAAAGTGGACTCGACTGATTGGGAAGCCGACGCCGCAACGTAGAGATGGAGGATGTCGGCTTTGGAACATTTTCTTTCCCGCCCTCTGCTCACCTTTCGAGAGAGAGGCTGGGCGAATCTTCAGGTGAGAGAGAAGTTTCCGGAAGCCCAGACACGAAGAATACTGGATATTGTCGAGCGAGCCCTCACGCCGCCCTTCAGATGAGATTTACAAGGCATGATGCACTCGTGGCCACACAGTCTCCAGGTTTTGGGCTCAAACCTCGTCTCCGACCTTCCTGTGTGGAGTTTGCGTGTTCATCTCATTGATGAATTGCCCGTAGGCGCGAACTTGAGTGTGAAGGCTCGTTTCTCTGGCGACCGGTCCGGGGTGCACCAAAGGTTATCTGGGCTTGTTGTCCAGGACCAGACCCAGAACCTGATTTGTTCTCTAGTGATATCTGTCGTACGTGGGCAGCTTTGCTCTTGAAGACAAGTTGAGCGCGCACACACGCATACACACATTGATTACTCTTTGGTAGCCCGCTGCGAGATTTGAATGTCATTATGTTCAATTATGTCACTACCCGACTGTTCAGTATGCGAAGCGCGCACGCAATCGGCACTATTGGAGTCAATAGGAAGGAAGCCCAAACATTGTTTCGTCTTGTTAGCGTGACAGTTAAACATCGGCGTTTCTCCGCGGGAGGCGGCGGCGCACCGGGAGAAGATTCGCCGGGGTGGCCGACCGTCGACGGGTGTGCAAATCACGACAAAGTATTTGCGCTCGATTTACTTCTCACCGTCCGTCCCGCAGGTCCCGTCCGTGACTCGCTCGGTAGGCCGTGACAGGATCCTGGTTCTCCGCCAGCAGAGTCAGTTTCTGTGGGACTCGTACTTCTCGTCCGTAGCCAAGATCGTCCTCACCACTCTGGAGGTACTTCAACGTTCTGTTCTTCGCTCGGTCGGGAAACTTGCACTCGACCCACCGCGCACTTGTTTTCTTGTTGTTGTTGTTGTTGTTTCTCCTTTTTTTGTGTGTGTGACCGCCGGCTCTGCTTCACCTCTCAGATAAACTTTCCCAACAAATCTCCGCCGCTTATGTAACATCATAAAATGTATTTGTCCAAACTTTCTTATTAAGAATAGAAAGTTTCTCGGCGGTCTCTTGAGCACTCGAGTTCGGCATTTTCACTAACGTTCATTAGAATTCGTAGCAATTCGGTACCGAAGCACATCCCGATTTCTGCTGTCATCGTCGTGTGCTTTTATCAAAAAGATGATTTTTTTTTTTTCAAACATGCTGGATCTCATCATGTAATGTTTATTATAAAAATATGAACGATACTTCATTCATTTATTATCGTTTAGTACCTTAATGTGTTTTATAAGGCTTTAAGAGATGTTTTTTCCTTTTTAAACAACATGTAGAGTTGCTGTTGCCTTAGGTAAAAATTACGAAAAAAGTCATAAATTAGACAATGACGTTAATAATGAAGAAAAAAAGGGCTTACATCTTCCCTGAAATCTAAGTAGACGACGTTTGAGTCCACAAGGAGGTGCCCTCTTCATTCCGATCGCCAACCTTTTTATGGGACATTTCCCTTTTTTTGTGCGTGTATTTTGTTGATTTTCCTCCTTTTACCCCTTGTACGGTGTCCTTAAGTGGTCAGAAACGTGTTTATGAATCAGGAAAAACGGGCTAATTTACACACGGGTCGTGACCCATGTTAGGACTTTCCAATTTTTTTTTTTATTTTTATTTTTGGGGAGTTTGCTTGATGTCTGTTTTCATGGCTGAGCTTTTCGTCTTTCAATCAACTACCAGGTTGCGGATTTGTCGTAACATCAAAATATGTCATGTTAGCTGTACGACGTCGTAAGAAGAGCTCACGTTCGAAAATCCCAAAAAATGTGAAATTGGTTCCTATAATTATGCAAATGATTGTTTTGCAAAAGTTCTCAATAAGTGCAAAAAAGTGTTTTTGTAGCTGCTGTCCAACCTTGCGAAATAAACAACATCTTAGTAGGTGTGAGGCTGCCTCGCGATTGCCGGGGGGGGCCCTCGATTTGTCCATCCAGGGAGAGAGAGAGAGAGAGAGAGAGAGAGCGAGAAACAAAGCCAGAAAGAGGGGGAGAAAAATACAAAACCGAGAGAAGCCGGAGTCAAGGTTTTTGGTGTGCGTGGGCTTTCTCCAGACAAGGAAGCTGGAGGCCACTTCGCGAAACAACCTCCACGGGAGAAAGCGACGGCCGAGCCGACCGCACTTGTTGTTGTTGTTGTAGTAATTTTTCACTTTCTGGTTGTGTTCGTTTATTCCTCGGGGAGGTAACAGACCATAGTAAACGGATACGATGCTCGGGAACGACGCGTTAATGCGCACAGTTGCTTTGGTGACAACGAGGCCTTTAACATGCTAGCTAGCTCGTCGTCGTTGTTGTTGTTGTAGCGAGGCAATCGCATTGATCAGTCGACGTCTAGTTCGATGGAGTCTACGTAGCCCGTCTCGGTAGGCTTGTTGGTGGAACGCCGCGTCGGTGGGGATGTCTTCGTTGATGTCTTGACGGTATTTGCGGTTGATGTGGTTCGTTTGACAACTGATAGCACGGCTGCACAGGTACTTGGCAGCGTCGTCGATACTTCCGGGCGAGTAGTTTGTTGTGTCTGCCGCACAGTTCTGATATTTTGTTTGCTGTCAAACTAAACAAAGAATTAAACGTGTCTTGAGAACAAACATTAGCTAGCCGCAGGCTAATGAATAGCATCTACTGTATGTGGCGGTGTTATAACGCGGTAAAGACGGATGTTTAACCACAAAGAGCGCGGCAACGCATGTAGACAGACTATAACAATCAGCACGTATTCCTTATCCTCTGTGAAAAAGGACATATTGCAATCTACTGAGTCGCTGTGAAAGTCTTCATCGGTCTGCATGACTGTTAAATTGATCACACCACGAATCAATTATGACGCACAACCCATTTAATTCTTAACATTCCATCGAATCATTTTGTTGCTATATTTGGTTTAAATAAATATTGGCTGCGTTACTCAAATGGAACTTGGAGTGGATTGCGTGTCACGGGTTTATGATAATGATACAAAGTCATGGACTGCAATAACTCATCGGCGATAAAAGCTATCCATATTGTTTTTTTTGGTGCTGTTACCCCCCCCCCCCGCCCTATCAATACACGCTTGATATTCACATCAACTCGATAATGATAAATTCAGTGCATTGTGGAAATTGAATTTGATATTTCTTGCCGTGTTGCTGTCATCATTTCCTCGTCAGCGAGTGAATAATGAATAGAAACACGTTTTTTTATGCTTTCAAAAAAAAAAACCATCAACAGACAAGTTTACAAAAGCATTTAAATATATAAATGATTATTATTTTTGTTGAATTTATGTAAGCAGCGTGACGATGGAGCTTGCAAAAGATTTATTTTGTATTTTTTTTAAATGTTATCTTGTGGTCTTAGCCTCGCGATGTCAGGTTCCCGGAATCCCCCAAAGAGTCAGCTGACATCGCACCGCCAACGCGGCTGACCTTCGCAAACATGGCCGACGGACACGGCGGGATAAGCGGCTAATGGATTCCTCATGTTGGGAGCGCGCCCCCCCCCCCCCTCCGCCCCCCCGCGGGTGTAGGGCTTCAATTATCTCCCGTCTGTCTTGAGCTCCGTGGCACACACTTCCCGCTTCTCTTTGGAAATACATATTTTCGCGCAGGCTGTCGACTGTGTTTGTTTTTGTTTATTGCATCTGGAGCCGATATGTAAATTATTGCAATGGACCCCCCCCCCCCCCAGCCCACCACAGAAGGAAAGGTTATGCGCTTTTAAACAACTTATTTCATAATCCAACTTTCAAAATTCCATTTTATTAGATGTTTTCTAGTGCAATGAGATCGAGAAAAGTATTATGTAACTAATGTATTGACTTGTAATAACACTGTAATAACAGGACTAGATGTGCAGTTTGGTCTAAGTATCTTAACACTGGCATTCTCCAGCACCACATTGTTGTGTTTTCTACAATGACATTGATTTTTCTCGCGTTCCCACCGCCCTGCCACGCAGATAATCCGGGACCGCGTGGACTCCGTCGTGTCCCGAAACCGTCTGATGTGGAACTCCCTGCCCGGTGGTCTCTATGCACTCCCTCAGTACTCCACTGACCCCGCACGCTTCCCCTTTTACTACGCCATGTTGGGTGAGTAGCACAACTGGGGGAAATTGGCATCTTTTTTTTTTTTTTGGGACCCATAAAATATTGCACGTACATCTACACTAAGATACAAGCGCACGGCATCTTTGGTGAATTTTCGGGGGGATGACGACGGACCCAAAAATGGAGCTCCGACCGTCTGCAGAGGAGGTAACAAAATGGCACAGATACGCAAGACCGCGGCTAATTCCGCGACTCCCCCAAGCCGGCCCGCGTCGCAAAGCAAAGCAAAGGGCAGAGCAGGCGCTTCCATAAATATATCGGCGCCCACCTGAGATCCGCTCGGTGTCGGGGAGACGGATCGAGCGGCACTAAAGAGCACTCCAGCTCCACTTATCCGTGAGGATGCGAGCAGGCCGGCCAACACCTGGCACGCCATGTGCCCACGAGCCCCTTCGCCCGTCCCTCTTCCGCCGCCTCCTGTCTTTATTTGACACGCCGCGGAGGCGCCTCGTTCGCGAACCCGACGGATTTGAGCGACGAAATTCGCCGCCTTCGGTAAATCAAAAGTCAAGATGGTTCCCTCCGCTTTCAAATCCTGCCGGCGTGTTGGCTGAACGCGCTGACCAAAAAGTGTCGGTCGAGCTCCGCAAATCTTTCGCGTATTTGAGCCGAGAAAACGCATCTGCTTAATTCCAGCGGCATTTCAACGAGGCGCTCTAAAACGGCAATACCAAGCCAGAGACTCCTGGTTCGCACTCTCAAGTCGGTCTCGATGAATTTTTCCCGCTTTGCTCTTTTGTATTTCTGTGAGTGGCAAGCGTGCGCTCGCAGTCAACAATGAGGCACTCTAAAACAGTTTCACGTTTTTTGTCCTTCTCCTCCTTTGCGTTGGTTTTCATCACTCAGTCACCTAACGTGTCTAATGTACCGTAATTCCCGGCCTACAAGCCGCGACTTTTTTTCACCGCTATCCCGCTAGTAAGCGTTAGCGCCGCCGCTTTAGCATTAGCACCGCTGTGTTAGCGCGGCCACGCTAGCGTTAAACTGTCTGTGTACAGAGGTTTATCGCCAAATTGACTCTCGAGGCCGGGAATTACGGTCGTTTAAAACAAATCAACAGGGCCTTCAGTTAAAAAGACGATCAAGTAGAAGAGACTGGTTTGGGACCATTAAAAAAAAAAAAATTCTAATTGTTACTGTATTCCACTTCTATGTCGCAGCTAATTTTTGATGCCGTCGCACGTGAGCCACAGCGGCTGACGCAGTTTTCAGCCATTCCTCAAACGTCGGGATAATAATAAAATGCATTCCATAATGAACAGGAGCTGGTGTCGCCCACAGCTCACATTGGCACACTCGCGCCAAACAGGCCCCGCCTCTGAAAGGCAAGTCTTAGCAGCACATGGCTGCTGCGATAATGCCGTCGGTATTCTCTGTACATTTACATGTTGACGGACTTGCACGTGTACGTACAGTATGCGAGTTAACTTCCACCTCTAGATTTTATTCATGTATGCAAAACAAAAATAAAAAAGTTTTCTTTCCCCCGGATAAAAATCAATTCCTTGAGTCCATTTAGCCATCGCACGCGATTCTGTGTTCGTTTCAAGTTTTGCTGTGACGCTTTTTGGGTTATGGGAGCAAACTTGTATCTGGACCCGACCCGACCCGACCCGACCCGTTCACTGGACAATTTAAAAAGTGCGCATATGTGCGTAGCAACTGTGTGCGCGCATGTGTGTGTGTTGTCAGAAAGACAGATGGCGGCCTCAAAACACACACAAACACACACTTTGAGTCCATTTGCTCAATTCTGGGTCATGTGACCTTGAACCCAGAGGTCGGCGTTATTCCAAACCGCATTTTTTTTTACATTTACTGTACATTATCTGGAGTCCTCCGATGACATAGCATTTATTTAGCTGTTTTTCCCTAAGAATATATTTCTCATTTACAGTTATTTGGAATGTATTATTGATAAATATGTAGCAATTTCAGTTTAAAAAAAAAAACATTTTACACATGCATTTTACACTTGAATGTCGGCTCATTTCTGTATCGTTAAAAAGCAAAAAAATGACGTCATTTTACAGCTACACTGATCATTTTTATTTGATTTTTTGCATTTGTTGTCAATAATCCATAGGCAACCCAGTTAACATACAGAAGCGTCTCGAAATATGTGATGAATTTGTTCCGTGACCATGC
The DNA here is from genome assembly GCF_019802595.1 of Syngnathoides biaculeatus. NCBI lineage: Eukaryota > Metazoa > Chordata > Actinopteri > Syngnathiformes > Syngnathidae > Syngnathoides > Syngnathoides biaculeatus. The sequence continues at coordinate 7,236,322 of NC_084662.1, read as the reverse complement.
TCAGAGCTCCAAAAAAATCATCTTTGTTTTGTATTATCGTGTGGCAGCAAACCTAAAACGGAGCCAGTCGGTTAATGTACAGTATTTATTATAAATAATCTGAAAAATAATCATTGAGAATGCTGCTTTTGTATGAAATAGTTAGTTAATAATAAATGATACAATAGAAAATGTCTTTGATAATCTCGGTCGCACTTTTGCCGAGCGGGTTCTGGTCTTTTCCCGTGGCGTCCAGGTAAGAGCCCCCCGCCGACGTTCACCGGCGTGATCCACATGCTGAGTCCGCTGCAGCCGCAGCCGTCGCCCGCGCTCAAGCTCATCATCGCCGTGGCCAAGTCCAAGTTCTGCGCGCAGGTCGGTGGCTGCCGGCGCCTCGTCGGTGTCGATTTTGAAACGTGAATGCTTCATTCCAGCCGATGTTTTGGTGATTTGTTGATTTTTTTTTTTTTTTTTTTTTTTTTTTTTGGGATCCTGCAGATTGTGGTTCTGTGGAACAGCGACAAGCCTTTACCCCCCAGGAGCAAGTGGCCCTCCACCAGTGTGCCTCTCACCGTCATCCAAGGACACGGCAAGGTGATGCCGCCGCGTCCCAATCGGAATCGAGCTCGGCGGCTCAAATCTTTTCGGGGTTGAGAAATTAGCACGTTTAGCCCTCAAAAATATCAACGTTATGAAAAACACATCTATTTTCAAGGGAAAAGGAGTGGTTCTGATTCATATTTTCATTGAGTAAAAACGTATTTTTAAGGGGAGGATAAGGCATAATATTAAAAGTCCCGTTCCATCTATTTTTGATCGTTTTTGGTGTCTTTTTGTCGGGTTTTCAACATCATTTGGGTTGGAAATGCCCAAGATGTCCTTTTTTCAAGCTATTCTAATTGCTCTCTCCCTCCTCCCTTCTCATCATCCGACATGGACCCGAGTTTTGCTCGGCTCGGATCGCTCATCTTCTCTCATTTAACGACACAAACCTGCCTGGTTCTGATTGGACCATATCTCTGAGGCGTTCCCGGCTGCCCGAGCGCACTCTGTTGACAAGCCTCCGCTTTTACATTTACTTTTATAATGTTTGGCGGTACGGTGGCTGGGCTGAAAAACTGTTGGCCTTACAGTTCTGAAGTCCCTGGTTTGAATCCTGGACACATCTGTGTGGAGTTTGCATTTTCTCCCCGTGCCTGCGTGGCTTTTCTCCGGATGGGCACTCCAGTTTTCCCCCACATCCGAAGAACATGCGCAATTGGACACTCTAAATTGCCCCTGGGTGTGATTATGTGATTGGTTGTTTGTCTGTATGTGCCCTGCGATTGGCTGGCAACCAGTTCAGGGTGTAGTCTGCCTTTTGCCAAAAGCTAGCCGGGATAGGCTCCAGCACTCCCGCGACCCTTGTGAGGATAAGCAGCTAAGAAAATGGATGACGTCAACCGTTGAATGCGTTGACAGTCTTTGAATGAATTTCATTGGGGAAAATGAATACAAGTTTGACAAAATGAAGTACGATGTACGGAATATTTTCGACATTCCCGCTTCTTATCTTGTTGCCGCGACGGAGCTGCGGCACGTCACGTATTTCCGGCAGATTCCGTATCGAGCGTCTCGTCTGTTTTGGGTCTATCCTGAGTAAGCACAACATGACCCTCGCCTGCTCGCCCGCCGCGGGTACGAGCGCTAAATCATAGCAGCGTCGGGCGGAACATGCCGAGCAAGCGCTTCGGCCCGGCACATCAATATTATCGGGCGTGGCGGCGCGGAGCCGCGCCGGCGGACATATTTCAGCGTCATCAATCACGGCCTCGACGCCGCACGTCTCCGTCCGCGAGCTTGACTTTTACGTACGGCTCCCTCGGAAACATCCATCCTGCTTCCTCGACCGTATTGGCGGAAAAATGTGCTGGGGGGGGGGTGCGAAAGGTGAAAAAGTCAAGTCCTGTAAAAAAGGTGATTTGGGCAGAGATTCATGTAAAATGTTAAAAAAAAAAAAAAAAAAAAGTTCCCTCTCAGAAATGGAATTCAATTCATCAAGCCCCACCCGCACACATTTTATTATTATTATTTTAATATATATTTTACCATGAATATTTTACATTTAATATATATATATATATTTTTTTAAATATATAATATCTATTTTTTAAATATTGTACTTTATAAAAACATAGAATGGTTTTAAAATTACATTGTTTTTGGGCGGCACGGTGGCACAGTTGCCAAGCGTTGGCCCCGCGGTTCCGAGGACCAAGTTTCAATTCCCGCCCCCCGCCCTGTGTGGACTTTGCAGGTTCTCCTGGCGCTTGTGTGGCTTTTCTCCGGGTGGGTCCCCCCAGCCCCAAAACACGCATTAAATGGACACTCTCAAGTTCACAACGTGCGATTTCATAGCACAACTGCACATCCATCTGTTTTCTTAGCCGCTTATCCTCACGAGAGTGCTGGAGCCTAACCCAGGAGGCGGGGCACACCCTTTCGACTGTTTGCCAGCCAATCGCGGGGCACATCGACACAAGCAGACGCACTCACAATCACACCTGGGGGCAATTTAAAGTGTACATATTATTTATAAATAGGCAGCGACCAGCGATGAAAAATGATGTTATTCATTCATAAATTCTCTTCATATTTCATCAAACTATTAGCATGGCGTAAGTTTTAGTATTCAAATTTTTGCATCGTTGTCCAACATGAGTTCTCAAAATTGACACGAGACTGCCTGTAGATGTGCGTGTATGGATAAATTTCGATATATGGCCATATTTATCACGAGGCTGCAGATAGCTTTTCCGTGATCTCGAATTTAACGGCCACCGCGCGGCCTCGGCGTTCAGCAAAAGACTCCCCCGGGAGTCGCGGCGAGACCGCCAGGCGAGCGAGCAGGGTTGTGGATAAGAATCGAGACCATTGAACTGGCCCAGATCTCGTCGGGATCTAATCTTGGGCCAAAGGCATCGACGCCGGCGGGCAGCCCAGATGAGTCGATTGAGTCCAAAGGCGAGCGGCACACGGCGAACATGAAATATGTGACAAAATGCGATGAGGTCAGTCGGTTGCATGATAAGAGAACTGAATCGGGACGCGAGACCATTTGGGGCAAGTTCTGACCTTGTGCAGTCGACTCATTTATCCGACTTTCCTGTTTCCTGTGAGTCATCAAATTTCCGTGACCACCAAATGACCAAAATCTCAAACCCACGTCCATCTCAAATCATATTTTCCCCATTAAAATGAATGGAAACCCAATAAAATAAATACAATAAAAAATGTCAATAGATATTTTAACAAAGAAAGTCAGGCTCAATGATATAGTACTATATGGGAAAAATGTAACAATTTAGAAGAATTTTTGCTCCATGATTAATGAATTCATCGTTGGTTTTGACTGGTGTGTGCGACTTGGCCACCAGGTGGCAGTACAGTGCACTCATGCAGACAAAAAAAAAAAAAGAAGAGTTTCACCCCAGTGCCTTAAGTAACTCAGTCGTTCGGCGACTTCTTGAGAATTTGGGCCGACAGTTCTTTTTTTTTTTTTTTTTTTAATCTTGTCAATATCCGGTCCAAAATCAAAATAAAAAAAATGAACAAAAACAAAACAAAACAAAACAATAGTTGTGTATGTATGTGCTGCTGTAATAATTCTGTCATAAATATGAAATTTAATGTATCATTATTGAGATATTTTCTTCTGTTCCTTGTAAATCTTGACCTCGACCTCTAATTCTGGCGTGTATATTTTTTACCGATGAAGTCTGTGACGCTGCAGGTCTTTAGCAAACATTTAAATAATTCACACTTTAATTATTATTCAATAAGATCATTAGCAGCCCTCTTTGGGCTGATGGATCCTGGCCCTCCGCGCTATATATATTTTCATTTTTTTTTAAACAAAAATGTCAGGAATCCCTGACAGAACAACTCTCATAACGTTTTTGTTTTTTTTTGTCCTGTTCCGTTGCAGTCGATGAGTAGTCGTTTTTACCCGCACGACGTCATCGGCACCGACGCCATCCTCAGTCTGGACGAAGACGCGGTTCTCTCCACCAATGAGGTGAGTCACAACCGCTTGGCGCACATTCCGTCTCTATCCGTTTCCTTAGCCGCTTATCCTCACGAGGAGTGCTGGAGCCTATCGCAGCTGTCGACGGGCAGGAGGCACACCCTGAACTGGTCGCCAGCCAATCACAGCGCACATCGAGACAAACAACCAATCACAATCTCACCTGGGGCCAAATTTAGAGAGTCCAAATGTTAATATTGCATGTTTTTGGGACCACCCGGAGAAAAGCCACCCAGGCACGGGAGAAACGTGCAAACTCCACAAAGGCAGGGCCCGGATCGAACCCGGGTCCTCAGAACTGCGAGGCCAACGCTTTATCAACTGCAACACCGTGCCCCCCCCCTTTCCATATCTTGTAAAAATAATAATAATAATAATAACTACCATACATGTGCAAGGGAAGTTACTAATACAAGAAAAGAAGGTAGTGTGCACGTGGATGACATTTCTTTACAAAGTTACATCGCCACCTACTGCCCTGGCATGCCAATTTTCTTTTTATGATTTTTAACAATCATGTACTTTCTTAATTACGTGTATGAAGTCATTATATACATAGCACCTATGTTGTCATTATTTCTTAACTAATATCAGTTTTTGAATTGGGTTGGAATTTAAACATCTTTTTCCAATATTATTTTATTAAACAATTATTGTACATGCAAAGTTGGAGGTCAAGATCCCCCCACAACAAAAAAAAAAATCAAATTTGATTAATTGAGCTGCAACCCGCTGGAAAAATGTCAATGTCTGAAGTATTTAGCATTTTTAATGCGTGTGGGGGGGGGGGGACCCTTTGCAGCATCTTCTTAATATCTAAAAATCTTCGGATCTCGGAGAGTCATTAGCAGTCCCTCTCAGACTCAGAGTCGAGTAAACCACGGCATCCATAATGGAACGTAAGCCCGGCCCGGCCCGGCCCGGCCCGGCTCGGCCCGAGAGATGCGACGTGTGTTTAAAGCGGCAGGTAGTTTTTATCGATCGGAGCAAGTCGATGCTCACCTTTTCCACGCCGACGGCGTGACAATTACACTTTGCGGCGCGGCGAAAACAATCCCGACTCGCCGGCTCAACTTTTATACGCCGCCGGCTTGTTTTATGGTGGAGGAGGAGGAGGAGGAGGACGAAGGACGTGGAGAGAATCTCGGTTGCGCTCGATAAGCCGTCGCCCTAATTGGCCTTTTAAGGCGGCGCGCGAGGGGATTTGGGCGAAAAGGAGATGAAATGCGTGGAGCGGAATGGAATCACGCGCGACCGGCCCACTTCATCATCCGCCTCATTTGAATAACAACGCTTTGATATTTTCAAACGCAACTTTTTTTTTTTTTTTTCCCCAAATGACTTTGGCTCGCCGCATTACGTGTATGACGGGGAGAGGGATCACGTGACATTCCCAAATAGGGGTCTTGTATGGAAATAAAGCTTTTTTGTGGCGGGGACGGGGGCAGTCGGCAATTCAATTGCATGACGTAGCCGCCGCAGTTTCTTTTAGCCACAAAGTCAAGGTCACGATTTGCAAATCATTTTTTTCCATTGAGACGAATGGAAATAGCATTAATCCGTTCCGGCCTCCCAAAATAAGCCAACGCAAATGTTTGGAATTTTGCCAAGTATAAGATTATTGCTTTGACACCATCTTACGGAAACTACGTTGAAGTGTGGAGTGGAGTTTCATTGGCTTGTCTAATAGGAGAGAAAAAATATGAACAGTTATCCTGTGAGATCTGTAGACAGTTTTTGATAGGTCTCAATTTTTGTGCGGGAACACCACGCAGGGACCAGGCTGGACTACAAATATTGCAATTTCACACCAAAAAAATTGATGCCCTTTGTTAATGCAGTGGGGAAAAACGTTGGGAGAAAGCATTTTTTTTTCAATGTAAATATTCAAAAACAAAGACTGATAAACTGTCTTTTTGGGGGTAAAAAAAAAAAAAAGACCAAAAAATTTTTTAAAAAGAAAAAAAATCAACGAAAAAATAATCTGCAAACGGGTGAATCCTCGGTTGCTGAAACGCAAATATGTGGGGGTCCACTGTATTTAGAACCATGGGAAACAAATGTTCACGTGACCCCCAAATTTCCAACTGCAGTTGGGTGAAATAAAGCCGTACAGAAGATGCACGGATGGGTTTATATTCACAGTACTACAATAGTGATGATATGATCTCGTCTACTAGTATAAATGGTAACAGGCTCGTACCTTCTGCCATCTAGTGGAGGAGCACTGAAGTGTTCTGCCCGCCTGTCACTATAAGTCGCTGCCATTAAGAGACGAACAAAGACAAATTATTAGCCGCAAACAAATGAGAATGAAGTGAAATTGGATCATTGATTTTTGGGGCGGTCGGGAATCAGCGAGTCAGCTTCAGCGCTTCGGCCGCTGCGTCGTCACGCCCGCCGCAAATCGCGACCGACAGACGAGGGGCGGCGAGCGCCGCCTCCGCCGGGAAGTCACGCGTGCCGGGCGACGTTATTAGAAAGGCTTTCATCTGCGATGGCGACACGATTCAAACTGGAGCAACTTATCAATTATTTGCCGACTCGATCGTCGGCGCGCCAGCCGCAACCTTTTTCTATTGTCCGCTCGTCAAGCGGATGGCAGGAGATGAGTCACTTGTAGCCTTTTTTTTTTTTTTTTTTAATATTAATTTTAATTTTTTTAACCTTTCACGCTGTCGATCCAAAGCAGGCTGCAGTCAATCCTTGTTTTTTCCTCTCTGGGTACACAAAATCTACAATTTCGAGAGCTCATATTTCATATTTTTACAGTTAAATTTATTAAAAGTCCCTTTTTAAAATATTTCCTAGCACCTGTTCTGGCTTTCCTTTGCGCAGCTCTCCTCCAGCTATGAGCTTTTAGCATTTTTTGGGGTCACTTCTTGTTGACGTTTAGTGTATTTAGTGACATATAATGTAAACTGCCATAGACGGGCTAACGGAAATAAAGCCCACAGAATGCTCAGTTCTGTGACGATGTGAACAACAAACGTACAAAATAAAAAGGAGTCAGAAAAAAATTATTGCTAGCGTTTTCTGTTCTTTAGTCATCCGAAGCAGAAAATGGTTTACAGTTACCAAAACCAGGAGGGGGGGGGGGCGCTTTACCGAGGGCGGGAGTTGCGGCGAGGAACACAAAACAAAAATGTCCTCTTTATTGGCTAAGTAGGGCGCGTTACTCCAGAAGGGACGCCCGTCGCATTTAGAAGCAACGTCTTCATTCGGGGCACACCCGGGAGTGGTCGCCAGGCAGTGGCGGGGGCGCTCCACGTTAAGGAAGTCTTCCCGAATCTACGTGCATGCCAACGAGCCCGACGTGGACCTCGTGTCGGTGTCCCTGTTGGATTCTGATGAGGAAGCGCACGAAAGCACAATTAGTCGCCTCGACCTAGCGGGGAGGCTGACAAATGGGACTCTGTTGGACCTCGTTAAACAGTGCAGCAGTTCTTAATGTGCCGAAAGTGTCCAATGTAGTCCCCCCCCGCTCCCAAAAGTACCATCAAAGTCCACATTTGTGTTTTCAGCGGCGCTAATTGGCATACGAGCGAGACTCGGTGACGCCTTCATGTGTGCGGAAAGGTCACGTTTGCCCTCCAGGTGGATTTCGCCTTCATCGTGTGGCAAAGTTTCCCGGAGCGGATCGTGGGTTACCCCGCCCGGAGCCACTACTGGGACAGCTCGCGGTCCTGCTGGGGCTACACCTCCAAGTGGACCAACGACTACTCCATGGTGCTGACCGGGGCCGCGTTCTACCACAGGTACGATTCCGGATTCGCGAGACGTGGTCCGCCACCGCGATTGGGACCTTTTGTGACGGCTCAAACTACAAAACGACAAAAATCAAGACTGACAAACGGGCTTTTCATAGTAATTGATTTTCACTCATGCAAGTATGGTTATTCACTCCATGAACTGCATCATCTTTTCATGACACACATTTTCTAAAACCTACCAGGACGCGTCATTTTTTTCCTGCCATAAATCTTCGCACTCTGACGGAGTGCGCCAACGCATTTTTGTTGTTGGCCAGGATTCGCCACCCAACCTTTATTTTCGACTCAAAACGTGTGCTGATCTCGTTTCAGCGCTTGACAAAGCGGATTTTCACGGACCGGCTGGGCGAGACCCGCTTGCATCCCCTACCCCGTTGAAAAAATGTTCTTGATACATATATAGACTTACAGTAATTCTTCTGCCTGTCACTTTACATTGGGAATATATGAAGAAGTATGTATTACTTGTATTGCATTTTGATTAATTACAGGAAATTCGATCATAACTGGCTCAGAAAATGGACGGATGGACGGACGGGTGGATGGATGGATGGATGGATGGATGGATGGATGGATGGATGGATGGATGGATGGATGGATGGACGGACGGATGGATGGACAGACGGACGGATGGATGGATGGACAGACAGATGGATGGATAGAAAGACAAATGGATGGATGGATGGATAGAAGGACAAATGGATGGACAGAACGATGGATGGATGGATGGATGGATGGATGGATGGATGGATGGATGGATGGATGGATGGATGGATGGACAGACAGATGGATGGATAGAAAGACAAATGGATGGATGGATGGTTGATGGAAAGACAAATGGATGGACAGAACGATGGATGGATGGATGGATGGATGGATGGAAGGACAAATGGATGGACAGAACGATGGATGGATGGATGGATGATATGCTACGGGACAACAGGTCATTATGAAGCAAAAAGTCATGATAATGTGGTGTATTTTTCAAGTTTTAAACTCAGTTTAACCGTCAAAATGGATCCACGGGTCTCCCCTTAAAAACTTGGTTTAAAATGACAGGAAAGATTTTTCTCCCACGCTCGCGACTCGGTTTGAGTGTCCTTTGCTACGCTAACGATCTGCGTGGGCGCCCCCTTCAGGTACTACCACTACCTGTTCAGCAGCTACGTGCCCGGCAACCTGCTGAGCGCGGTGGACCGCATGGCCAACTGCGAGGACATCCTGATGAACTTCCTGGTTTCGGCCGTCACCGGCCGGGCCCCCGTCAAGGTCACGCAGAAGAAGCAGTACAAGGAGACCATGATGAGCCAGGTGAGACCAAGTCCGGGCACCATTTTTGGATCTTCCGGGGCCCGTTCCTCATACCTGTCGCAGTTTGAATGATTTTATTACGATTACAAGCTCAGCCGACGATAAAAGGAGCAGCGTGAAAATTATCCAAAGTACTTCCTGTCTTGGTGTTTGATGAGCGCACTCGTCCGGAAAACCATCGCCGTCGTTCATCTTTTCGCACGCCCGTCGTGTTGCAACATTACAAAACATACTTTTCTTTTAATCACCGAGCAGTCCCTCAACACGCGCGCAAAAATGACCGACGTTATTCTCTCGGCGCCTCTAAAATATCTTTTGACGTCACCGTCGCGGGAATTATGACAACATTTTACAACGCGCCCCGAGGGGAGTACGAATAATGACAATGTCGTTATGATGTCATCGGGTTTATCGCCCGTTTCAATCACCGTTTCCTCCTCCAACGCAAGCAATATGGTTTTCATAATTGCGAAACACCCTTTGTGCACGCATTCGTGGTCGCAGTGGAGTCGACCGCAAGTACCGAATAATTCTTGCCTTCGGATCCAAATCGTCAAGCCAGAAATAAATACACGGAACCACAGCCGGGCACCAACATTTCAGAGTAGAACCAGCCAGAAATGCAACAAACCAGAACCGACGTCAAAACCAAACAGTCAAGCAGACCTCGCACGCTGTCCTGTAACGAGAACCGGAAACCAGATCGAAAGCAGAACCAGAGTGAAAACGATCCTCGATCTAAAACTCGAGCCAGAACTAACACGACAAGTAGAACCAGACTTGAACGAGAAGCAGAACCAGATTTTTGAGCTTAGCCAGAAACCAAACCAGAACTCCAGTCGCAGGCAGAAACGGACCTTGGGCGAGATCTTGTTTACCCCCCTGGTAACGGTCTCGTCTTCCACCCCCCCACCCAAAGGGCTCCAAGGCGTCCCGCTGGGCCGACCCGGACCACTTCGCCGAGCGTCAGACGTGCGTCAACGCCTTCGCCCGCTGGCTGGGCTTCATGCCCCTGCTGCACTCGCAGATGAGACTGGACCCGCTCCTGTTCCGAGACCAGGTGTCCATGCTGCGCAAGAAGTACCGCGACATCGAGAGGCTGTGAACGCACCGCGGCCGCCGGCGACCCGGCTCGACCTGCCCCACCCCCGCCAACCCTTCCGGACCTTTAGACACGTAACGGATGCAAAAGGTACGCTCACGCTCACAAAGGAACGCGCGGCGGCGACGTGGGCTCCGTGAACAGAACCTTTCCTGGCGGTATCTTATCGACGAAATCGTGGACAATATCGCTATTGTACATGTACAGATGAAAATAAAATCAACATGTGATGGAAAAAAGAAGGGCTCCAAATATCACTTTTTGCTTCATATCTCCAAATAAATAAGATTAAAAGAAAATCACCGGCCACTTCATTAGGTACAACTCGGTCACCGAAATATTGAGAACACGCTCCATAAAAATATGGATGAACGGAAGCATCTCTGGGACAGTTGTGAACCGAACCCGAGAAGCAGTATTATGATTATTATTATAAATTTGGGGTGGCATCTCGCGTGTCCCCCATCCAATACCACTATCATTAAAGACGTGCAGATGAATATTAAAATATTCCCACTTTAATCGCTTCTCTTCCAACTTGAGGGGGATCCACATAAAATGGCCGCCACCTTGATCCATAAAAGAAATCTATATGATAATCAGACGTGGCCTCGCCCCCTCTCGTCAAAACGTGATTTTTTTTTTCCTTCGTCGACTTGCTGGGCCTCGTCAAGGTCGCGCCGGGAGAAAAGCGAGTTTATTCGTATACACAAAAGAAAATACAGGAAGTCGAGGAAAAGTTATTTCGACAAAATATTACAATAAAAGTTTACGACACAGGAAACAGTAAAAGTGTTTTTTTTTTTTTTTTTTTTAAAGGCATATTTCGAAACGCGAGGAGACGCTTGCGAGTATCGCGTACATTTCTATATACTTGTCGCCGTTGACCTCGTTTCCCGGACGGACGGCTCGGCCTTCGTCTTCGTTTACGCGAGGTCCAACGGAAGACGGTTCGGGCCTTGCCCGTCCCGCGTCCTGGCGAAACGTCCTCCGCGCGGTCCACACGTCCGCTTGTCCAACTGCGTTTCTCGTGAAATGTGTCGCCTCGCATTTGTCATCGCGCGGATGGAGGGGGTCCAATTCTGGTCCTAAATAGGACACATCATTGGATGTCAGGATTTGGAAGTGGGGAGTACAAAAGAGGATTTTACGGAGTGGGCGGTTTGGATTTTGTTTTGTAGAGGTTGCAGTTCTGGTTGTCTTCCTCAGCTGGTCCGAGCGTTGCCGAGTAGACCGGGAGGCTTCTTAAGCTTGCATAGAGAAACTCGCCTTTTTTACACATTTTTTTTTTTAAATGTTCTGAGTGTCAAATTTGTGATTAAGAAGGCGAAAAATAATCAAATTTAAGAAAGAACTCGGAGCAAAGTAAAAAAAAAAAAGTGTCTTTCCCTGTCCCATCCTCTTGTTTTCCTTAAAGCTAAATGTGATGTTTATTTATACACTTCATTAGTCTTTTTTGTTTTTTTCTCTCTTATTCTCTCTGAAATGTGTTTTTGTTCATGTTTTTGAGGGTATGGAACCATTTCATTGGATTTACATTATTTCCAATGGGAAGTATTGCTTTGGTTTTTGTACCACCGTAATTTCCGGCCTTTTCACACTCTTTCAATCCTGCGGTTTATGCGGCGATGCGGCTAATTTGTGCATTTTTTTTTTTCTAACGGCCGCCAGCGGGCGCTCGAGCAAAAAATGTAAGAGTGAGACCGGTGGGATATATGTGCCGAGGAAGTGACTTTTACCGGCCCTGTTAGAAGTGCGCTAGCGTTAGGACTGTGCTAGCCTGTTGCCGCTGTCTCAGTGATATTTACCAGTAAGTTTTATTTTTACCGAGCTTTGTTAGCGTTAGCTTTAGCGCTGCGCTAGCGTTAGCCTCTTTCTGTGTACCGTCTTTGCAAATATCTCGTGTTTGAATGTGGGCACTTGGGGCTTTTACACAGCTGCGGTGTATGTTTGTACCAAACGGTATTTCCTTTACAAAATATACTCGGTGAGGCTTATAACCAGGTGCGCTCTGTCGGCCGGGAACTGCGGTATTTGTTTTCTTCAGACTTTCTGAACAGATTAGTCACGGAAGCCACCGAAATACCTTTTGAAATGTGTACTTGGGCCGGTATTCCGCCTCCCTTCAAAGTAGTATACCTCAGATTCTTGGATACCAGAAGTCGCTTCAATTCCCGACCCGGACCCATTAGTCCATTTGGGTTCCATTTGAGTCCGCTTGGCCGAGGATTTGAATCCTGCCACTGTTCCAGTTCTCTCACCAGATCTCAATTCACCCCATTTTCCTTGGGGTGTTGGACTGGCAACCAATCGCCGCGTGTTGCCCGCTGCCAAAGACGGAGATGATTCATTCACGACGGGAGCCTAAATGGAGGCGTGACCGACGAGCGTCGTGCCGACGGCTTAGCAGGCGCCGAGAGATGAAAGAGCGAGCGGGCGACGGCCGTCGCGCGGACTCAATCTCAAACGCGCTGACGAAACACATTTATTGATCGGCATTAATAAAGCACAACCATGTGTCCATCTCGGGCCGTTAAAGCAACACCCTTATCGACCCATCGGCATTAAAGCAACATGTTGGAGTTAGTTACATGCGTAATATCACGGGCGTCAAACCCGAGGGCCGGGGGCCAGATCCGGCCCGCCACGTGATTTCCTGTGGCCCGCGAAGCCAAATCGAGAGTGTCCCGTGAGGCGTCGCCACAGCGTGCCATCTTTAGATGAACGCGTATTTGTTTTGGCACAGTTTTACGTGATTCTCGTAAAAATCTGTAAATTGTCATACGTCATAAATGATAAAGTTGAGATATTACCGTAATTTCCGGCCTATAAGCCGCGAGTTTTTTCCACACGCTTTCAACCCTGCGGTTTATGCGGCGATGCGGCTAATTTGTGCATTTTTTTTTTTTTTTCTAACGGCACTGGAGCGGGAAAGGTAAGAGTGAGACCGGGGGAATATATGTGCCGAGGAAGTGACTTTTACCGGTCCGGCCCTGTTAGCACAGCGCTAGCACGTTACTGCCGTGTCTCAGTGATTTTTACCAGTATGTTTTATTTTAATCGGCCCTGTTAGTGCGGCGCTAGCATTAGCATTAGCATTAGCGTGGCGGCACTAGCATTAGCATTGAACTCTATGTGTGCCGTCTTTCTTTGTAAATCTCGTGTTTCAATGTAGGCACTTGCGGCTTTTACACGGCTGTGGTGTATGTACTATGTGTGTGTTTCTTTCGGCTTGTCCCTTACTATGTACCAAATGGTATTTCCTTTACAAATGTTCTGGGTGAGGCTAATAACCAGGTGCGCTCTGTAGGTCGGGAATTGCAGTACAAGCATTTTTGTGCGACCAAACGTGAATATTTGATAAGCACGTGACCTTCGATTTCTGATTCCAAAACGAGTTCATAAATTGATGACGTAAATATGATGAGATGATTAAATATTTTTGTTCCGCAGTCGTGACGGCCCTCTGAGGGGGAACCCGAACTACAATGTGGCCCGCGGGAAAAATGAGTTTGACACCCCTGGTGGATCCGGTAGTTAAATGATGACATCATAATGATAAAACGATAATATAGTGCGGTAGCGCGTCGCTCCTTCAATTTGTGGGATGTTGGCTTTTCTCTGCGGCGGTTTAAAATACATTTTTATGATTTCTCGTTGCGGTGACATCACGGGGAAGGCCGATCTATTGATTGGGCGGCAGGAAGGACGTCGACGCGTCGCCGTGACCCACGCCGGGCGTTTTATTTGAATTTAGCGACACTTGCGGCGTTTGCAAAATCTCCTCACTGGGGGGATTTTCATTAGTTTTATTACTCATAAGATGAAGTACATAAAACGAGAAAACAAGCAGCTCGCAGTCATCGTGTTTTATGCGTTTATTTCATATTTGTTTTTTGTTTTTTTTTACTGCCGGTGGAGGTCGTCGTTTGCGGCGACGTGGCCCGTTTCACGCCGTACGAACAGCGCAGGGAGCATAAAAATGGATCGAAAAAATTGCCAAACGTGACATCCAAACAGAAGTGACAAGGAAGCGATTGGCAGCGTCGCACTGAGATACGGCTTTAAGCTGTTCTCGTCTCAAATCATCTTTTCCTATTGAAATGAATGGAATTGATATTAAACCGTTCCACTCCCCACCCCCCACTCCACACACACAAAGTAGTTTTTAAACGAGGATCTAGCGCGGTATATAAAATGTAAAGAACTGACCACTGTGCTGCTCCTTCTGGTGTGTGCACCTTGGCCACATGGGGGCAACATAATACACACAAAGTATTTCTCTGCTGATTCCGTAAATTGCCGCAATATTAGTTATCAACGGGTAAAGATAATATGACTGCGAGTATTATTGCGTTTTCTGTCTATGCGTGTTTCGCCACCATTTATGTTCAACTTGCGCCACTTAACGAAAAACACAACAAAAATGTTCACAAATTAAGTTAATTTTTCATGCTTTTTTTTTTTAATTTCTGATGACTTTTTCCTGGAACTTTTTCCACTCAGAGGGGATGATGAGGAAAAAAATTGAGCTATGAAAAATAAAAGAGGGAAGGGGCGTGCGTGGATGACGTCTTTTGTCTATGCGTGTTTCGCCACCATTTGTGCTCGACTTGCGCCACTTCACGGAAAACAACACAAAAATGTTCACAAATTAAGTTACATTTTCATGCAACAATTTCTGATGACTTTTTCCACTCGGAGGGGATGACGAGGAAAAAAATTAGCAAATGATAATAGCATAGAATAACAAATTGGAAGTACTGTGACATTTTCTCATGTTTCTAATTACTAACATGAATATGTTTTTTTTTTATGTATTTCCTGCCTGAAAAACTTGCCAGCGACCTTTTAAAGTAGCCTTTTCCTTACTCGATTTGGCCAAGGAAATTTTTTTTTACCACACCCGCAAACAAAAAGTGTCACACCTATTCAAATATTAATAATTCTGTTGAAGCTTATGTGTTTTTTGCAACATCAAAGGGAAATTCAAACAAGCCCAAGGGGATTTTTTTTTTTTAAACGGAAAATAGCGCTATCCCAGTCACGCTGTAAAACGTATTGTCATAACAAAGAGTTAAAGAGATTGTAGAATGTGGGACGTTTTGATGCATGTGACTTTGCCACCGGGTGGCAGTATAGTACAGTCATCGGGATACAAACGAAGAAAACTTTCACAACTCTATAAGCGACTCTAATCGTAATCATTGTTCACCGTGGATAAAGAACGCATGCCCTTGTGTGTTATTTAACACTGCATTCTGCCTATGTTGCTGCACCGGTTGTGTTCGAATACCCGTTGCTCAAACGTACTGTTACAATAGGAACAAAATGCATTTTCTTAAACATATAAACACATTTTTTTTTTCCCTCCTGAATCATTCTTTTGCACAATTAAAACAGCGAAAAAGCCCAAAAACGGATGCGTGGCTGAGGCCGCGGGGCGAGGGTTCGAGCGTCCTCCGCGACAGCCTGGCCCGTCAACGCCTCCTCAGAACAAATCCGCTCTTATCGGGATCTTGTACTTTGGTGGCGGCTCGCGAATGCAATTTCCCAGCTGCCCCGGCGGCGGCCCGCCCGCCTTAAACCCTCCGTGGGGAATCTAACGCTCTCATCTGACGTCTTCAAGAGGAGGCGGAGGCGAGTCGGCGTTCTTTTTCCACACTCGGCGCGACTTCGCTTCCCTTCCGCGACGTTACAAATGAGTATGATGTTTTCCTGCGCGCGTCGGAAATTGACAACGGAAATTGTTTATGGGGGTCAGTTGGGTGTCGGGAAATGGGATGTTGAGCAAGTCTAAAATAAGAAAAACAAATCAACACCACGGCGGGTGCGTGCGTGCGTCGGTGGGCTGGTGTAAATGAAACGATCAGCATAAATTGTAATTGCTTTGTGTCAATGCGGAGAAATGGAGACAGAGAAGAAAAAGTCAACAAGCTCACATTCACCGTTTGGTGAACATCAAAAAAAGTATTTTGGTTCTGCGCTCAACATAACAGATGGAATCAACACAAAACGCTGAATGTACATGAGTCAAAAATGAAAAATATGTTTCGGTAAACGTTTGCTACAATTTGAATCTAAACACCAAAGTAAGCTAACCGTCACGGATACTAACGATGCCTGTAAAAATGTTTTTTTTTTTTTTCAACAATGAAAACATATTTTGTGACAAAGAGATTAAGTCACTGATGGTTCAGTGCTACACTTGCCTGACTTTGCTGCAGCCGGCGTGCCTGACTGGCGACCAGTTCGGAGTCGGCCGGGTTGGGCTCCAGCGCCCCCGAGACCGAATCCGAATCCGGGTTAGGCGCTGTTGAAGGTGGATGGAAAATGATTTGGGACAGAACACCAACTTCTTCCTGAGTTAAAATGTTTTTTTTTTTTTTTTTTTTTAGGAAAATTATGTTACTTTTTTTTTAAAGGGAAAAAAAATCAATTTCCAGGAAAAAAAAAATTCTTTAGATTTAAAAAAAAAAAGGAGAAATATTATCTTGGAAAAAAATTAAAAAAATTCCCCTCCAAGGAATGAAATATTGGCAATTGGTTCCACTTCAAAATTACATTTTTTAGAAGAAAAAAATATATCATTCCAGACCCAAAAACCTCTAGAAAGATTTTTTTTTCTCCAGGTTTTAAAAAAAAAATAATAATGGCACTCCTAATTTTCATTTTCATGGAACTTATTTTTCTGAATTCCTTTTCCATTCCTTCAAAGAGTTATACATATTTTTTGGATCGCGCCCTTTTATCCCAGTGAGCTGAATTTATAGTTCATTTCACATCTAAGTTGGTGCCAGTTCAAACGCGAGCCATCGATTGTATATTATGATGTTTCCATTTTTTTGGGCTTTTAGGTTTTGTAAATTTTCCCCGAGATTAAATCTAAATTTACTACCCGGGCTGAGTTGAGATTTCCTCTTCCACACACGCGCACACCTGCCAATATATCACAGCCTGCAGGTGTGAAGATTGATGGCATTAAATTGCTTCCATCCAGTATTTTTTTTTTTTTTTTTTTTTTATATTTTATATCAGGATTTACAGGCCTTGCTTTCCGC
This sequence comes from Syngnathoides biaculeatus, assembly GCF_019802595.1. NCBI lineage: Eukaryota > Metazoa > Chordata > Actinopteri > Syngnathiformes > Syngnathidae > Syngnathoides > Syngnathoides biaculeatus. The sequence goes on along the minus strand of NC_084662.1, from coordinate 7,219,030 downwards.
GGCGCACTCCAGCACCACTCGCGATCATAAATCATTCCTTTTCACCTTCTTGACTCACGCACACGCACGCACGCACACGTGGACGCGGGGATATGGTTATAACAAGATGGATGATCCGCCGGCCGCTCGCTGCCGGGACCAAAAAGTTAATAAATAAATAAGTGCGGGGCGCGTGCGCGGTAAAAGGCGTGTCCTCCATTTTGACTCCGTAATGGAAAATGTCAATCTGCTCGCGCAGAGGGCCCGGCCCGCGTCGACTTTCCCGCCCTTGCGCCCGTCGCTCTCGCTACGCGGGAAAACGTCACCTTATTTGCACGGTGACGCGTCGCTTGATTAATTCCGGGGTGGATGCGGAGAGGGACGGCGCGACGGTCGGGGAAAGCTGCGGGACATCGGCGTGGATCAGTTGTTCGCCGTTTGTTTTACTGACTTTGAGTCCACACGTGAGGACTTGAGCGCTTTTGTTCACATCAGCAATTATCCAGAAAAATTGTGACATCAGCTTAGCTAGCTCGATACGCCCAGATCGCTAACGTAAATTTTCCCTGCGGGGAGTCGACTGGCGTGGCCGCTTTAGGTGTGACCGTGCGCAAAAAGACGAAAGAATTTCGCTGGGGGAGGGGTAGAAAAATAATCCACAAAGTGAGTGACAACCAGTTTTGTGCTGGGAAGGTCACTTTAGAGTGCCTCGTTGTTGCGGTGTTGAAAACGCCCTGCGATGATGTCTCCCAGGAGGCTTTTTACTGAACGTATTTTCGCGGCTCCAAAGCGTAGCAACGTGAAGGCATAGTGGAAATACAAAATGGGGTAGCATTCATTTTTCCAGGTTCTATAAATGGTATTTGATTGGCAGTTGAGACGGGTGTGGTTTCAGCATATTCAGCAGACACACCCACATTGTTGTGTTCACCCTTATTTCTCTGACGTGACTTTTTATTATCACTTTACAGGGACTTTAAAAATATACACAAAAACCACTTGGTTGGTTATTTTAAAAATTGTAGAGAAAAAAAAACCCTGCAAATTTCAACTTTTTCGACCAACATCTATGAAAACAATTCTGGAAGAAAATGAAACATCTAAAAAAAATTTTTTTTTTACTTTTTAACGTTTTTCAGGAGAAAAAGTCATCCCGAAAACTCGTTAAAGATATGAAAAACATTCCAGAAAAATATGCCAAACAGAACTTGCATAGTGACGTAAATTGCATGAGTTTTTTTTTTTTAATTATTATTTCTACCCTCTTAAGAGCCGAACATTGCGTGAAAGTGAGAAATAGACAGAGGCTTTAAGTGAGGGTAGCCTGACCCCTAGTGGCCACTTCCATTTGCTCCCATATTATAAACCGGAGCAAATTTTGTGTACGGTGTACCTAATGAAGTGAACCTTAAGTGTTGATGCAGGAAAACTAACAATGAAATCATGTCGAACTTTTACTACCGATAAAGATCGGCTCGCAGTGCTCCAATTTGTGTAAATACTTTATTATATTTTCTGAATATGACACGCACACACACTTTAGTGCAAGGTAGAAAAACTGAATAAAAAAAGATTGCAAAGAGACAAGCACAACTTTTGTAATATGGGTCAAACATCTCGTTTTTGTTGAGGTAAATTCATTTCACATTGGCAAACATTTGATTAAAAAAAAAAAAAAAAAAAAAACTTAAACCTTGACAAACAAGTGACGCGCATCGCTTTTTTTAAATATGTACAATTGTGTAAACGTGACTCAACTTTCTGCAAAGTGCGACTCCTCCAAATGAGAAAAAAAAAAAAAACCCCAAAAGGTCCAAAACGTCCTTTGGCGAAGATGCAAAGAATTTTTCTTCACAGCAGTTGGCAGATTTAGAGGCGAGCCGGGGCAAGTCGAGTCGGGAGCGTCCCTCCTCCTGCACCAAAGGTGAGCGCTTTTTGATTCATTTTCAAGTACGGTGAATACTCGGTTCTCGAACACTTCTGTTTTCCAATGGAAATCGGTACTCGAACGCCCCCTGACAAAACCCGGAAATAACATAATGTACGCGGCCCCGGCAGCTGATCCGCGACGCAGCCTCCGTACGCAGACGTGTCCCGGTAGCTCCTTTTACTGACGGTTTTTTTCTTCCTATTGAGGACTATTGACCCCAAATCATGGCTCCAAAGAAGTGACACTAGATAAATTCTTTGGGAAAATAAAAGAACTTGCAGGGGGGTGAGTCACTCCCACCCAAAAGATTTGATACAGTAGTTGAACTTAGTTTTCCCGTGAACTTTCATAATGCTCTGTTCCATGAGAATTTCTGCATTTTTGTCACGTTTCAAAGATTTCGTTAACTCCAGTTACGAGTTAGTTTTTGCCTTTGTTACCTTTTGTAAAAAAAAATATATATATATTTTTTTTTTGCTTTCCCCCCGCCCTCATTGTTGTTGTTTAAAGTTATTCTGCATTTTTGTAAAGAGAAAAAAGTTTACAAGGCTCGGGGCTGAGTCGCTACAGCTACGGCAATGCACTCCCAGCCTAGCCTACTCTACTACTAAAGCATACATTTTAAGCAAAAAAAATATATATTTATTAATTATTTTATTACATAAAGTATTTAAACTACACGTGTTTCTACGATGCGGTTTATTATTAGGAAAAGCTAAAAAAAAAAAAAAAGCTTTTAAAAGCCCATTTTTTTAAGGCTTGGAACGCATTATTTCATTTTCCATTAATTGTAATGGGGAATATCGATTTGGTTTTCGAACAAATCACTTCTCGAAACGCCTTCTGGAACATATTTTGGTTGAGAACCGAGGTTGTACTGTAGTTAACATTTTAAGAAGTGGGAGGGGGGGGGGGGGGTGATTCACAGGTTCACTGGTTCTTACCCAAAGTGTCTTCCAGAGAGTTGAGCATCACTTTGTTGACGCTCAGGCCGTCCTTTTGCGTTCTGAGAAAAAGGTCAAGTGTGACTTAGTTGCGACTTTGGATCGTGAATGGAAATGCACGACTTGGACACGCTGGGTACAAAGTACAAATGTTTTTCCTCATTATTCTCCCGTATTTGTTACTTTTACTGTGTTACTCTGTTTTTGTTTCAGCTCGCGCCGAGTGGTGATGAAAGCGAGCGCACCTCCGCACGGCGCCGAGCCGGAGCAGCGCAGCCAGGGCGTTCTTGTGCAGGTCCGACGACAGAATCTCCAAGTGGCGCGGCCTCCCTGCGCCGCAACACGTCAACGCAACGTCGCCGTCTGTACGCCGGATTTTGAAGGAGCGACGGGCAAACTCACCTGCCAGCAAATGCTTGATGGTAAACTGGCGGACGGCGGGGACGAACGACTTTTGCGTCAGCCTCTCGGCGGCCTCGTCGGTAAGGAAACGACAAACCACCTGCGCACAAATCATTCAACCGGTCACGGAACACCAAAGAGAAAACATCTTTGTTTTATATCATTATTATTGAAAGTAAATTTACTTGGATTATTTTATTTTTAATATTTTAAGGTAATTTTGCTAAAATTGTCCTTTTAATGTATCTTTATCGACATTTGATTTAGTTTTAATTTGAATTGTTTTTTGTATCCAATGTAAGCAATGCAAGTGAAACGTCTTTGTTTTCTTTAATCTTAAATAATGTCATTTGTTTTTAATTCGTGACTTCACTAAAACATTGTGAATTTTGATTTTAATTTTCCCAAATTTATCACAAAATATTCAGTTTAACGTTATTTAATTTGAGTTTTTAATTTTACTCTTTTGAGTGAATTCAATGGAACAGCAAATGGAATTTTAATGTCATTTTTAACACATTATTTCATTCACAATTCTTTTAGCTCCTTTTCATTTTCTATATTATTATATATTTTTCAATTTAATAGAACACAATACCACAAGAGTAACAGCATTTATTTATCCATCCATCCATCCATCCATTTCCGATCCGCTTATCCTCAGGAGGGTCGCGAGAGCTCCGGCAGCTCCTTGCACTCACCCGGTAGCCTTGGACGAAGGGCTCCAGAAGGCCCGTCAGGAAGTCCAGGGTCCTCTGCCCCCGCTCCGTGGCCGCCAACTCGTGCTGGGCGACCTGCAGCGCCCCCGTCCTCTCCAGCAGGTAACAGGCCTCCTCGAAATCCTGCGCCCGCAAAAATCACAAATAAAAACGAGGCGATAACACTTCAAGAATTAAAAACGCCGCCGTCCTCTCCGGTAGCGCTCACCTGCACGGCGGCCCCGGGGGCCAGGATGAACTCGTTGGAGAAGACGTCCCTCAGGAAGCTGAAGCGCTGGAAGACTTCCTCTGGGGGGCAGAAAAATTCATTTGAGGATGAAAATGGCAGCACGGTGGCTCAGCTGGTCAAGCGTCACAACCTCACAGTTCTGAGGTTCCCGGTTCAATCCCGGACCCGCCTGTGTGGAGTTTGCATTGTGTTTCCTCCCACATCCCCAAAACATGCAACATGAATTGGACACTCTAAGTTGCCCCGAGTTGCCTCCATGTGCGCTGCGATTGGCTGGCGACCAGTTCAGGGTGTACCCCGCCTCCTGCCCGTTGACAGCTGGGATAGGCTCGTCGTGAGGATAAGCGTCAAAGAAAATGGATGGACGGAAGTTTTATATCGACAGCAGCCGCGTGACTCACGCTTCCGCCCGGCCGAGGCGACGCGGACGGCCGAGGCGAGCAGCGCCGGCCGCAGGAAGACGTGCAACGCCTGGTTCCTGTAGGAGGCGCAAGAGAGCACCAGCACCGCCCGCTTCAGGAGCTGCTCCTCCGGAGAGCCCGTCCCATCTTCTGGCCCTGGCGCGTTGGGACACACAAAACAAAAAATATGAAACCACTGCACATCCAAATTTAAACTGAAAAGCCACGCCGGGGACAAAAGTATTGGGACACCTTCAGAAAGTGCCGGAAATGTGGACCTCTTTGGTGTCCCGATACCCGAGTGTCCCCGTTTGTAGCGGACGAACCTTGTCCCAGGTGGACGCTGCCCTCGGACACCCTCACCAGGCCTCCGTGCAGGGCGAGGCTGGAGGACACCACCTCCGACGGACGCCGGTGGTCTGAAGGTGCAAATTCGGACAAAGAAAGTCAAACGACGCGCCGGGTGGCATCCAATCAAAACGTCCAAAGAACAAAGCCGGCAAACGGGAAAATGAACACGCAACCTCGCTAATCAATCACAGTTGAGGACTGCTCGGCTTCATATCACTTCCGAAACAAAGTCTGTTCTTTTTCTTTGCTGGCACCGAGCAAAAAAAAAAAAAAACGGCCCCAAATCATCCCAAAATGAGAGCGGCTATTTTTGACATAATCCAGCATGTATGGTATTTTGTCTTAAACAAGCCAAACCATCTAACGGATCATCCCGGAACCTTGCGTTTGGTTTTCTTCCCCGTCAGCATGTTTGGAATTCATCTCTTGTTTTGTCTTCATTCACCGATTCAAACATTAGGGTCAATAAAAAGTTACAGAAGAAGAAAAAGGCTTGTGCGCGCATGAATGGTCTCATTGTCGCCACGGCAACACTGTGCACATTGTCGCCGCGACAACACCGTACCGGGCCAGTGGAGGAAGGCGCCGCACTGCCGGGAGAGGTCGCGCAGCCACACGGCCCGTTCAGTCAGCTCGTCCAGCGCCGTCGCCGCCGCCGCCGCGTCCTGCTTCTGCAGCAGCAGAGTCGCCAGCAGGACCCACGGCTTCAGCACCGAGTTCTCCTCCTGCGCCCTCACCAGCCTGTAGGCGGCGCCGTTCACGAAGCGCACCATCTCCTCGGTGGGCCTCGCCGGGATGTGCCTAAAACAAAATTCAAAAATTGTAAACAAAAGGTCAAAAGTCAAACAAAACTTAGCCGTTCAGACCATTTGTTGGAGCCGTCGATGCACGCGCACTTTCTTTTACAAATTCACCAAATCGCCAATTTCTGGGGGGGTAAGGTGGGACTTCACCTCCATTATTCACTGAAGCACCTCTTTGCCCAATAGAAAATAATTATTTTGGTGCCAAAAAAGTATGTTGTGATGAGGACAGAGCTTCAGTTTGATCGCGTTGAAAAGTAGCGTTTTGCCACCATCTTGTGGCATCTCTACGCAATTATCAACCTTTTGGGGCAGGGGGGGAATTTTAGTTACTGGCGGCTTTTCACTCTCTTAAACAGGACGCAAGTCTCCAACGATGACAGTTGGACCCTTGGCGTATCGTAATGTTCGTTACCTGGGCGTCAGGTTAAATTGGCAGCGGTCCACGTGGCCGTGCGCTAAACTCCTGACCGACACGGGCTGACCAAAGTAAACGTGGATGCTGCCGTAGTCCTCGCGCAGGATCTTCCGAGCCTTAAAGAGACCCTGGAATCAACGAGAATCGCGGACGGAAATGTTCGTCAGATCTTTAGAGGCACTGTAACGGAGCGAAAACTGTACACGTTTCAGTTTGAAAGGTCAAAGAGTCAAAACCTGAAATGAAAACACCCCAAAGTTGGAGTCTATCTTTTTTCTTAGGCAACAACCAAATTCTTCAACACATTTGGCCAGATTACTGTAATGCGCTTCACTTTGGAGTCAGCCAGCCAGCCCTCCCTCAAACGTGTCCAGGTGGTCTCTTGACTGCAACACGTAAAAGGGAGCACAAAAATCTTGATTCTGGCCTCCCTTCGCTGTGCACTCGAGAGTTAAGATTCTGCTTTGTGTTTTTCAAATCTCAAAACGACAAAAATCTGTCCACTTCCTGTCGTCCGCCAATGGTTAATCGGGGGTTTTCTGAACTAACCGCCATGTTAAAGAAAAACACGTAGATAAAAGTTTGGAGCCGCTCACCGACGTGGACTCTTTGGGTTTGGGCACTCCGAGGAGCTCCCGAGCGTAGAGCGCCTCCTCCAGGATCCTCTCGTAGCTGATGCTGACCGGCACCAAGCACACGTCGAAGACCTCGCCCTTGAGGAACGGCTCCATCACGATGTTCAACAGACCTTGGCGGCAACGCGGCCAAAAAATTAGAAAAGGTTTGATCGGTATTTCTCCTCCTTCAGCTGATTTCGTCCTCCTACCCAACTTTGGCGTCAAAGATTTTGCCGTTCGACTTCGCGTGCCCTCGAGAAAAAACTCGACGGGTGCGTACCCATTCTGGAAAAAAAAACGCAATGTCGCTCGTGAAAAGAGACGTGAAGGGAAAAAAAATGACAATCCCGATCTGTGTTGTCACCTTGACGATGGTCTTGACGTACTCTGAGAAGACGGCCCAGTACAGTTTGTCGCCGCCGAAGGAGCGTCGGATGAAGAACGCGCCCGACATTCGCAACATTTCGCCCACAAACTTCATCCCCATGAAGTCTGCGGGAGGAGGGGAAAGACGCAGTGGTGAGCGCCGGGCGGTTTCCGAGCCCGCGACGACGACGACGCACCCATGCCGGCAGCGATGACGGGCAGGGCGAGGTCGTACGTGTACAGGATGTAGGACATGAGCAGGAAGTCCATGTAGCTGCGGTGACTCGGGAGGAGAACCACCGGGTGCTCCTGGATGACCTGCTGGAGCTAACGACGAGACGGCTCGCTTATTACGCTGGAACCTTGACAAGTTTCACCCATTTCCAGGTAGCAATAATTATTATATGTGATGGACTAAAAGTAGCCTTGCACTAGTTTCATGTTTTAGATCAAATAAAGCCGTAGACGGCAAAAATGAATTGTTTTGTTCTTGTGAATCAAATTACGATCTGCTGTTGGGAGGTCGAGGTGAGTAATCAAAATCGCTTTAGCCCTGTAAAATGCCCACTTTTATTATGAATTATGATGTGATGCTCTCACTCTCTGGATGCCTTCTTCATTCACGCAGACACTCCGGAACAAGGCCTTGAACACCTTGCTGAGGGCGAAGGCGAAGAAGCGAACCGTGCCGAGCTGCAGGCGGTGTGCCATCTCGTCCAAGATGGCCGACGCCTCCGCTTGGACGTCGTCTGCCGCTTTGCCGCTCTCCAGCGCCACCTTGGAGGAAACAACACTTCTTTTTAATCAAGGCGGGTATTCGTTGATTTCAAGTCACAATATTTCCAAACGCTCACCTGACAGACGACGTAGCGGACGGGATCCGCGTCCAGCACGGCGCTCTTGAGCACGTCCGGCGTGCACGGCGTCAAGCCTTTGTAGAGGACGGGCGTGTAGCACTTGACGGCGTAGCGGAGGTCGCTGGAGTTCCGGCGTTCCTCCAGGATGTCTTCGAAGTCATCTCGCTTTTTCAGCAGCAGATCTCGACGCTGCGGAAAAAGACGCGAGAAGTGCACAACCGTTGAGTTGTGGGCGTTCCTGCGAGCTGCGGTACGATCTCCAATCGAGGCCTCGTCCATTCTGGATGATGCAACGTTTCAATCGACACAAACGTACGATGTTGTACGAAACCTAGATCAAAAACAAAACAGTTGCGTAAAAATGGACACTTTAAAAGTACTATTTTGGTTTGTTCTATAAAAAATAGTAGTCTATATATAGAAGGTGGTTATATACAAACAATATATTTCAAATATGGAACAAATTAAAGTGAAGGTGAACAGAAATGTAATATATATGTAATATATATTTGAAACAGAAACATTGGACCTGGAGACCTGTGGAAAGATTATAATCTAGTAATTAAAATATTTATGACGAATAAATAATTGTTAACAGATACATTTGTGTGTATGCGACTTGTTGTGGCATGCGTGCACTTTTGTCGTTGTGTGCCATCAAAATTTCTTATTATAAGAGTACGGCTGGTGTTGAAGAGAGTCATCCTGCTAAATGGAGAAGCATGATGTCAAATGTCAAATGCCACACACATGTTAGCTGAGCTTGCACGCTAATAGGAAAGCGTTCACATACCGTGTAAACCGCTTTGGAGGTCATCCTTCCTCAGGCGAGGAAGCCACGCTGCATCCAGCGAGGCTTTTATCGATTTTTTTTTTTTTTTTTTTACGGGCTGCTCAGTTGATGAAACTCAAGCGTGAGCTCAACCTCCAGAGGAGAAAGTTCACATGGGCGTTAGCCACTCACCACTTCCGGCAAGTAGCCATGCTCCTACGGAAAGCGCCGAGGACCAAGCCGCACTTTTCGTTTTCGCGCTACGCGTGTGACGTTACGTTTGGAACCTTGAATGACTCGTCGATAAGTTGTGTCAAAGTTTTCTGAATATTCATGTGAATTCACGGATAAAGTAATCATAAAAATGAAGCCCGACTTGAACGGAAAAGCGGACAAGGATTATGAGTTTCTGGAACAGGTTTTGGATACGTTGTACGACTTTGGTAAGTCGAGTGTAGCTTGCTAGCTAGCTTGTTGGCTAATTCGTCCTTTTCAATTGTTTTTATTAGTACTATTCATTCCGCAAAACTAATAGTTCTCCGCCACTGTTGATGAATGTTTATGTCCAGGCTGTGATTTTTTTTATTAGTCTGTAGAAGCAGCTAGTTTGATCATTTCCAACGCCTAGCTGAATAAAATTTGTCGTAATTTCAAAATGACGTTTTAATATTATGTTTGGGATTTAGAATTCCCGGGCGTCGACAAGTAATTAATTATCAAATAAATTGACAGCTATTTAAATATTGGAGTAATCGGTTGAGACCTTGTTTAACTTCGAATTTTCCAAATCATCTGAATCTCATTCTATCTACTGGAAATATTCTCAAATAGTTCTGTCTTCAGTGAAAGACAGAAACATTATATTCATGTTACCTGCCAAACCAGTAACTGTTAGAATCAATTCAAGTTTGTGCAGTCAATTTGAATTATCTGTAGAATCTGTCTTTGTATGAAAGATTGTTTTAAATCCTATTCATCAAGAATAAAATAGTCAACAGATAGCATCTTAATTGACTGTAATATCACGTGAAATAAACCAGCTAGAGTGTAATGAGTTCCAGTGAAATTATCTGCACAGGAAGTGGAGCCACGAAAAAGAAGAAAGCGAAAAAACGGAAAAGATGCGAGCCCGAAGATGTTCCTGAAGTTGTGTGCGGCGTCAATGAAGAGCGAGGAGGAGAACAAGATCCCACAGAGATGACGGTCCAGAATCAAAGTACAAAAGGAGCAACTAATAACGTAGCCCCAACGACAGGATCAGCTGCGGAGCCGTTGAAACGGGTGGAGGTGGTGAGCTTCCAGGACCCCGCCAAGAGGCAACGGAAGACCAAACAGATGCCCGCAGTAGCTGAAACCCCCGTACGTTTCTTGGCTTCCTTCTTTCGTGCCCTCGTTGGCCAGATTAATAGGTATGCTTCACAATGGCTGCCCTGCTCGCGCGGTTCATGTTGTTCTTCTGGTCTTCATCTCCAGCCGCTGGACACCTCGGACAAGAAGCAGAGTGCACCGCAACGGGGTCTCAGTTTGGAGAAGGTCGATGAGTTTATGTTATTCAAAATATTTTTTGGGTGATTTGCTGTGTTTCTATTATAATCTTGTAGTTCTATGACTTGATCCAACCCATTATGTCAACATGTTGCTTGCGTTAGGCTCGACTGGAGGTGCATCGCTTTGGCATCACGGGGTACAAAAAGGAGCGTCAGCGAGTCTTCGAGGAGGAGCGAGCCATCATGTTGGGCGCCCGAGTAAGAAGACCTTCCGCCGTTAGATTACGCGCGATCGCCTCTCATCCCACTTTTCCCCCTCGCTGTTGATTCCCCCACGTAGCCTCCCAAGAGGAATTATTTGAACTACAAGGTGCTGCAGCAGCAAATCAAAGAGAAGAAGGCCAAGAAGGAGCCGCATCCGGTAAGATGCTCGAGTGGTCCACGAGTGCAAAAAAAAAAACAAACAAACAAAAAATGTAATTCTTGCTTTGCTTTGCTTGTCTCGGTTTTGCAGGACCTGAAAAAAAAGAAGAAGAATACAAGGTTTGTGGATGTTTGCTTTTGTGACTCTGTTTCTAGTAATGCTTTACTATCTTTTATTTCAAATCACCTCACCAACGTTATTTGGTAAATCACCGTCTTGATTTGGAACTAATGTAAAAATGTAATTTACCTTAATTTCCGGCCTATAAACCGCGACTTTTTTCTTTCACACGCTTTCAACCCTGCGGTCTATGCAGTGATGCAGCTAATTTGTGCATTATTTGTAACGGCCGCAAGGGGGCACTTGAGGCGAAAAGGTAAGAGTGAGACCGGTGGAATATATGTGCCGAGGAAGTGACTTTTTGTTCGCGCTGCGCTAGCGTGTTACTGCCGTGTCTCAATGATTTTTACCGGTTTGTTTGTTTTTTTTTTTTTTTCCAACCAGCCCTGTTAGCGCGGTGCTAGCGTTAGTGCGGTACTAGCGTCAGCGCGGCGCTAGCGTTAGACTCTCTATGTACCGTCTTTCTCTGTAAATAGCTCGTGTTTCAATGTGGGCGCTTGCGGCTTTTACACAGATGCGGTGTATGTATGTACCCAAATGGTATTTCCTTTTTTGCTTTTTCTGCTTTTGTCACTTCAAAATTGTAAGTTGGACCCTCTGTAACAGTTGAGCGCTTTCATTTTTAATTTGTTTTATATTGCAGCATGGGACCACGCAAAAAAATCCTAGTTGTGAATGAAGCTTTCATTGTCGTTGGCATTAAAAATGATTTGATTTGGAGAAAAAAAAAAACTGCTGTAGTTTACACGCCAAAGCTGTCACTTTGTGCGCCCAAACAAGATAGAAGTGAAATCAAGAGCATTTTTCTTTGTCTTTTGAAAAGTTTAACATGGAGACAAGACTTTCAGAACTGTTTAGAAGAGAAACAGCTAGTTTTATGCAAAACAAATAAACAAAAAAAAAAGGTTTGAAAATCGGCACATCACATCATGACACCGCCAACTACTGGCCTGGCATGCACATTACAGCATTTGTTCACCGCGTAATGCTGGACGACATTTGAGCGAGGGACGTCCCATTGGTTGACGCGTGTGTCCGGTCTCAAGCAGGGACAAGGACAAGATGAGGACGGCGGGCTCGTCCTCGGAGCCCACGGGCCAGGTGGGCCGCTTCAAGAACGGCATGTTGGTCCTCAGCCACAGGGAGATCCGGAACATCAAGGGCACGACGCTACGCAAATGAGGTTGGTGCGCTCATGCCGACGGGCTGGTGTGTCATCAAAGGAGACATTAACGTTAGATTCGCTAAGTTTTGTTATAAAACTAATTAAGTGAGTTAAAACGATAAACTAGAAGTCATCAGAACTACAACGGACCCCCATTATTTTACATATATGGATATAGAAACGGTGAAAAAGTAAAGCCCGTGTTGAAATCATCGTACGTGACATCAACAAATTTCGCGAGACATCTGCTGATAGAAATATGGAATATGCAAAAGCTTCTTCCTGCCCCCGCTGCCGTCACGCGTCTCCAGTGGGTTGGACTCATTAACCGTTCGGACAGACGTGGACGAGTGTGACATTTGGGAACAAGAGTTAATAAAGGTTTTATGATGGATCTGGAACAAGTCCGTTCACCTACTCCCCCAGAACCGTGTCCACGGGCCAATGACCTGCTTTATTTGGATGGACAATATGGATGCCGTATTGCGGAACGCGAGGAAACTAACGGACGTGTCTTCACCGAAAATGGAGGATACAAACGTTGCAAACAAACAAAAGTGGACAGAAACAAGACTGAGTCCAGAAAAATGCACCACAGCGAACTCTTCCTTCATCTTGGTTTCATCAAAGGTCATTTATTTGTCTTTTTATAAACAACCAATAAGATATCATTTGCACGGGTATTTGTCTTTTTCCTGTCCTCATGTACAAACCATTTAGTCATACAAAACATTCCCAGCTTGGCAAGAGAATGGGCGGAGGGGGCAGGGTGTGTAAACGAGGGGCGTGAACTTTGAAGAATAAACGGCAACAAGGAAGTAAATGCTAATTGAGCTCTTATCGTATTTTTCCACTTTGAAATAGAAACAGCAGCAACTTTGACACGGAAGAAACTGAAGAGGAGGGCGACGTAACACCCCCCCCCCCAAAAAAAAAAAAAATATTCACAGATTTGAAACAATAAATCCTTTTCAATATCAGGACATGCACGCACCCAGCACCGTACTTTGAAATATATATATATACTGTATATGTAAAGTTTAAGACATTCATGGGTGGGCGAGTGTGAGGTAAAATGTCGCACAATTACTCGACAACACACACACACACACACACACGAAGCGGTCGCCACGGCGAGCGACTTTTTGAAGTCGGCAAATCACAGCTTTGGGCTTTTGTCGGTCAAATTTCGATCCCCGGGGAGGCCTTTCACAAAGCCGCTCGCAGAAATTTCCGGAAGTTGACAAGGTGGCGTTCCCTCCCCACTCTCGCGAGGAGGAACGCCGTCGGTCGATGGTGTCAGACCTGAGAAGAAGTTCTGGCTCGGATGTGGCCGAGCAAATGTGCCGTGACGGACACGAAATTTAAAAAAAAAAAAAAAAAAAAAAAGGTCGCCGGCTTCCAAAAAAAAGAGATGAAAAAGTCTCGAGAAGGTTGCAGTCCAACCCATAAATGATTAAATAATCGATGAAGAGGTGTGTCTCCAGACATTTATCCATATAATATGTACAATATGTTGGAACAAAAGTATTCTCTCGCATGGCTTTACTCACACATGAACTTTAGTGGCGTCATATTTTTAATCCGCTGGGTTTCATATGACGTCGCTCCGCCTTTTGCAGTTCTGACATCTTAAAATATTTTATGAATGTTTTCCACGAGTTTTAACAGTCTCACTAATTTGGGAAAAAATATTTGTGTGCGCAGACATGATATGTAACCCAGAATCTTTTATTTACATCAACTCAGATGTGAGTCAAAGCAGCTGAGTTAATACTTTTGTCGATATTTGAAGATGTCGGGCGTGTTGTGAGTGGAGCTAAGATGATATATGAAAACTGTAATACTTCATTCCAAAAAAATAATCGCATACCTTTTGCCTCTCATAGCATTGACTAGGGTAAATCAAAGGATAAATATGTATATACTTGGGAAAAAAAAGCAACCAATTATATGTATCTATACGGTAATGGCTTTTGACCAGTCAGCACATTTCAACAAGTGGCTGAGGTCGGAGTGGCTGTACCTCCTCCTCCAGACACCAGAGGGCGCGCTTTTGTAGCATTTGGCAGGAAAAGAATAAACAATCAGAAAATACAGCACAAATTGCAGGAGGCTATTTACAACAATTGCAGGTGGAGGTGCAGGGCAAAAAAAAAAAAAATACTTTGTAAACTTTCCTGATGCTCACATTTGTCTCATTAGGGTTCTTAGCATATTTATTATAATTATTATTTACACTGTGCCCAAACACAGGAACGCCGGTCAAGTCATTTGGGTGAAATTCTGCAGACTCTCATGCGAGCTATTAGCGATCACGTCAAGTGAAAACTTGTTTCCAATTATTCAAAGTGTTGTTCGCCATTGTCACAGTGATGTTTTGCAGCGGCGTGTTTGATGTGAAGCCGCTTTTTGTTGATTTGAAGGCAACACTGCAGGGAGGGTGAGATAAAATTAGAATGAGGTGACCGAAAAAATGAAACCTCCGTCCCAAGCTCGTGTATGAAATATTCTCTTTTTTTGTGTTGAGATCTTAAAAAGGGCTCAGCGCGAACGCATCACCGATGCCGTTTGAGGGAGGGAGAAAGACGCTCGGCCTCGTTTCATCTCGCTCGCAAACGGCGCCGTTGTTCTGCACATATTTTCTCTTGGATGGTTGGCGAGTCGTCAGCGGGAGCACGTAAAGCCCATTTTATGCTCTAATTCGTCGTCTTCTGATGGGAAAACTGCAAATGCTCTTTTGGAGTGCCCGTTTGTCGGCGCTGAGGCTAACAATGAGCTCCAACCCAGAACCCGCTAATAGTTTGGCTCATTTCTGCATCTGGTGTAAACAAACAAGTAACACAGTGGCCCAAAGGGTGGGGGGGGGGGGGGGAAGCGGAGCTTCTTTTGACATCAATGGGAAGAGTTTATCCGTCACACTAACGTTCAACTACATCAACAAACTTGTTTTCAGCGTGAAATGAAGCCAAACTAAAATTTGGATTTTGCAAAATGTCTACTTTCGTCGCCTCTGACTAAATCGAGACTGAAAGTTGTATTTTTCTCTCGCGTGGTGGACAAATGAAAACGGGCCCCACGAAGACATTTTTTCCTCGCCGAATCTCGAGTGACATCGCAGCTGCTGCTGCAGTTGAATTTGTAAATATTTCATGGCGCTAACAACCTGAGTCAGCGCTTGAACTGAAGTCCTTCGCGGCTGTCACCTGAAAATGTCTTCCTCGTTTAATTTTTTTTGCCTCCTTAAGGCACCGTGTTGTTGGATCTTGATGCCGAATGACAAATCGAAGCCCTGCAGAGTGCGCGTACACAATTGCGCTTGTGTGTGTCGGCCTTCGGACTGGTACCGGTGCCAGGGACCGTTAAGTGTCGAGCTGACGGACTTGAAGTTAAATCTACAATAATCTGTTAGAAAATGACGGAGCAGAGACGCCGAGGAACCTTCAGAAGACCAGGTTGTTGCCACGGTCGGTCCGTTTGTCGGAGGCGCCGTCTACTGTTTGAGGAGCCTCGGGACCTCCAGGCCTGTCAGGAGGGTCACCTGGAGCCAGACGGAAAAGGAAATGACGTTATCCATCACACGCAAGACGTTAAGCGAGTTCCGTCGTGTACGAGGTTCTGATTTGGCGGCAATCGGGTGGAATCTGCAAGTTGAAGTACGACTGGAAAAGTCCAGAAAATGTCCTTGGGTCTAGAAATGATACTAATCACGTCTTGTAGACCAGCAGCTTCAAATTTGACAGCCTTAACAAAACACGTGTGGAAGACGATAATGGCTTCAAACCAAAACAGTAGACTTGGTGACCTTTTTTGTAGGTTTGCACAACCGACATACCGACAGGTACCAAAGTTCAGGTGGCGTAGTCCAACTGGATTGGGAGCTGAGTTTTATTGTTGTGTTTTATCGGCAGTAATGAAAAATTGCCGCTTTGTTTCATGCCCTTGCGATGACGGAAACTCAACATTTTGGGTCGCAGTCGGCCATAATCTTTGGCGCATTTGCTTCCGGACGGCCGAGCCCTGGAAATGGCAAAAACTGATCCTGAAACCAAAATGGCAGAATGCCATTATTATGGGTTCTTGTGGTGCTTGTGGGTCAACCCGCGACAGACATGCCGACAAAATTTCATGTCGCCATGCAAAATTGGCCTCAGATGCTGAATTTTCAAACAACTTTTTGTGTTTCACGGCAAGTTGTCAAAGCTCCCTGCCATACGGAACCCGCACGCTGAGACAAGCCACAAAATTCTGGCAATCCAACCGTTTAGTGTGTACAACTTTGAAAGTCAAGATGGCAAAATCTCTTGGACAAATTCATTTATAAAGGATCCCTTAAAATGTTCCCCTCGTCGCTCATTCAAACTGAATTTGGGATCTGAATTCTCCAAAACGATTTCAAAAGGGGGCTCACCTGCACGTTTCTGTTGAGGCTAACGGCCGGCATGAAGACGCCGTCCAGGTTCTCGAAGGCGGTGGGACCGTGTTGTTCCTTGTTGATGAAGAAGGTCAGAGTGCGTTTGGTAAGATCCAGGAGGACCCCCACCGTCGAGCCTTTTGAGATACCCCCCTCTGCCCTGCACGCACACAAAAATCGCGAAAGGCTGGCCTAGCGTCTTTCGCCGGTGTCGTGGTTTTCCCACGGATGGGCATTCGGGCCGAACCTGTTTGTGTGCGAGTTGTTGTGCATGAACCAGGAGCGGTTGTTGTCCACGTACATGGCCCAGGCCCTGTCGTCCTTGCCCAGCATCATGTCCTTCACCGTGTTGATGCGGGCGATGCCGAACGCGGGGTCCGGGTGGTTGTCGTAGCGATCGACGCACACCTCCCAGTAGTGGATCCCCTGAGATCCAACAGGAATTGTACACCCTGAGTCCCTAGTCCCTAGTCCCTGAGCCGAAACCTTTGATTACGGATTTGATTAGCGATGCGGTATTAGTAAGACTCGTTTTGGTTGGTTCATAACTTTAACCACTTTTTTAACATGTTTGCAGTTTTATGGAAATTGTTTGTAGTAGTTTCTACTGCTAGTTGACAGCAGCAATTAAATCCTAAACTCCTCGGGGGAGGTTAAAAGGTCACCTTGGAGAAGGCGGCGGTCCCGAGCACCACGCGGTCGTCGTAGCTGTTACACGACACCGTCTGATTCTCGTTGGTCAGGACGATGTCCCGGTGAGCCGAAGTGGGGTCAAAGGCGAAACAGGCCACTGCGGAGAAAGATGGAAGTGGTGATCGCAGCCGTCGCAACGTCTCGGAGAGAGCAGAGGAGTGAAATCCCAGTCTGGCGCTTGTCGGAGTCAACGAGCTGTCTGGCGGAACATTCTGGACCGCCGGCGCTGACGTCAGAGACGCTTTTGCTGTGCGAGCGCTCGAGATTGGACTTGCAGTTATTTTACGGCCTGATAAGCGTTCATCCCTCTTCGGCTTCTTTGGCCGTCGTCTTCTGTCAATCAGGATGCGTTTTGGCTTAGCGGGCGAGAAAAAACGCATTTTGCCCGAGCTCATTGTGTCCCTGTTGAGCGTGTAGTCGGATTTAGTTCCAAAATGGATGGCCTGTAATTACTTAGATTACAAAAGGGACTGAGTTTTGTTTCTTTGAAGAACAAATAAACCGGCTTAACATAAGCAATTGGGAATGATGGTCAAATCCGGTGTGAACTTAATGTTAGCAACTAATGTTTTGTACATTTCTTGAGGTCATGTCTCTCTAATTTGATTGATTGCGCTTTTTGTGAGGACGGGTGCGGTGAGAAGGGGGGGTGGGCTCACGCTTCGTACCGTCGGAGGTCTTGAGCACCACGGTCTTGCTGTAGGCGCCCACGCCCACGGCGTTGTAGGCCTTCACTCTGGTGTTGTACGAGCTGTTGAAGTGGAGGCCGTCCACCGTGCACAGCGTCTCCTTCCCCACGTACACCTCCTGCACCCAAATGCAAAACGTTAAATTCCGCCAAGAGAGTTCAGTTGGGTTTTACACGGGAAGCGGCGGCATTTGACAACAATCGGCAATTTGTATTATGCAATCTTAATTTTAAGGCAAGACAGCGGTTCGTGATTTTACTGATGTCCCCATCCGACGGCGACGTTGACTCCTGGAGTTTTGGCCGACACCAAAATCGATCCTAAATCCAATTTCAGCGATAATCAAACGTACCGTCTTCATTCATTTAAATTAACTTTGACGTAACAAATACAATCGAAATTCCGATTTCTGATCAAGTGATCTGGCGGGCACCGCCCCAGTGTCAAATGGGCCGGATCCCTTCGGAGCGGCCGCACGGCTGACCCTGTACTGCCCCCCGTTGCCGTCGTCCAGCTCCAGGATGTATCCCTCGATGGGCGCCGCTTGGGGCGCCGGCACCCTCCAAGCCAGGGTGGCGCTGTTGTTGCCGCTGCAGCACTTCTCCAGCTGCAGCAGGGGAGCCGGTGGCACCGAGGGTCCCGACTCCACTGGGGAGAGGTCACGGGGGATAATAATCGGTCAGAAAGTCGCCATATTTACTGTCCGGCGTGGAGAAAATCGACAGATCTAAGACACGCTGGGTTGGTTGTGTGTAAACCAAGTGGATCGAGTGGGTTACGAAATCGACTTTGGGTCGTTCGTGGGGCAAACATCGGGAATTAGCGGAGGATTAAAGCAGAGTTTGATCAAGAGAAAGTGCTGATTTTAAACATCAGCAGCCCGCTACGTTTGCAGAAACTGAACATTCACGAAAGGTGTGAGTAGCTCGCGATACAGGGAGTCCTCGCATTCAGACGGTTTCGACTTTAGAACGCCCGTCCCCCGTCCGCCATTTTTTTTTTTCTGGCTAATGCTTGTCGGTGTTTGTACGCCGGGAGCATCTTCGGATTTTTCGCCCTCTTTTTTTTCGACATTAGCGCCCCAAAGAAGAAAGCTTTGTCATTTAGCAATGGTTCTGCAGCCAAAAGAAAATCCATGACCGTGGAAACCAAGCTCAAGATCGTAAAAAGAAGAGACACCAACACCACCAAGGCTTCAGTCGGTCGACCGTAGTGACAATTATTAAAGACAAAGCCCGTATTTTAGCACGTGTGAAGGGTTCCGTTCCTATCCCGGATTCAATGATCACAAAACAAGCTTCTTTGATACTTGTCGAGATGGAGAGGATTGAGGACCAGGTTCCTTGGCAATAGCGAAGGACAGCCTCCCCTTCTTCTTCCCCATCCACTTCTCAGCCGTAATGCTAAGTACCTCAACTTGTTTATTTCAATGCATTTGTTTTCTATACAAAGTATTTTGATGTAAATTCTGAGTTTAACGGTGGAATCCGATTTAAGTCGAAATTCGAGTTAAGTCGCTACTGTAGGAACGGATCTCAGTCGTAGACCGAGGACTCCCTGTACCAAATTATCATCCTCTGCGATAATCGACGTAGTGGAATAAAATCAGCTAGCGTGCCGAAAAGACTGGAAAAGTTGTACAAATACATTCAAACAAACAGTTTCATTTGTGGGGATATTTTTAAAAAAACAAGGTGAGGGAAGGCAGCAGTCAAGACAAACAGGACGTACATCGAGTTCAGTTGATTTTATTTTTTTAATGCATATTTTAAGACAAAATGTCCATTTATAGCCACCGTAGTTCTGTTTCCCGGCCTACAAACTAAACCACAGCTTTGGATTTGTACTTTTGGGGGTGACACAGTTTCCTTTCCAATTTCTACTTCAAAGAGAACACACAACTACCCGAGGCTATAAATCTCGGTACTGCCGGTTCTTTTCGGTGCTTTCCAGGGAAGGAAGTGCCGACCTGAAGCGCTTTTTAGCGTGGTGATAATTACAAAAAAAAGAAGAAGAAAAAAACATGCGTGGGCGGGTTTCAGGGACGGAAAGAACGGGGCACGTTTCCAACCGGGATGTAGCGGGAATGCTTCCGGAGTGAGAGGTGATTGGGTGGGTGGGGGGTTTGGGTCGGGACCACAAGTCTGTGAAAAGAAGTCATAATACCTCGTGGAGTTTGTGTGTCGGTGTCGGCTTCGGCGCTGCCTGCCGCCTGCTGCGTTTGTTTCAATATGGGAGCTTCCTGCACGTCTGGGAATATCATTTGCATTTGGGTGATGACGCACACACTAAGATCATCAACACGCGCGTATTGCCGCAACGTGCCCAAATTTCATCTAAAAAATGGCCAGATTCAAAATGATGACAGTGAAAATGTCACGACATAAAGCAATGCCAAAAACTCCAATGTTTTATTTCACCGTCTATTGAGACGCAATCATCCGAAAATTATTCATTGCTAGTGTGGATAAAACAATGCACCCCACCTAGTCAGACTCTTGTGTTTTTGTGCGGCGTTATGGAGCATAATTTGTTACGTTTCGCCCGCAGATCTGGCAGGTTCGCGCTAAAAATTGCAATCGGTCGCTTCGAGTACTATTTTGTATCATGAAAGATTTTAAACGGCGCTTGCTCGACAACGACGTCCTGGTCCGGTGAAGGGAATTTGCAATTTCAAAATCTCTTTTTGTCATGTTTGTTAAAATTCTCACGATGACTTGAGAAATCTGATCTGTGAAAAGGTCGAGCGACCATGTCTGGGCCCATCTCGTTCGGGGCCCTGATTTTATAGAGCTCGACCAAAAACAACCAATCGGAGACAGCGGAGGTATAATTCACGAAATCAGTTTTTTATTTTTTGGTGCGGTTGCGATGAGTGTGCCAGCGAGTATCCGAAATCCACCTTTGGAGAAGTCGTTTCGGTAGGCGCTCGCGGAGGCTTCGGCGTCGCTTACCTTTGCCCTGGCAGAAATCGAGCTGGAGGATGGTCTGGAGCAGGGCGTCCGTGTTGAGGGTCAGCTGAAAGTCGGGGCCCACCTTGGCCTCCAGGTTGCCTTTGACCCACTGATCCTGGGACGACGCCACGCGCTTGATCAGGGCGTCCGAGATCTGCCCAGAGCAACTTCGATTAGAAATGCCTCGTTGTTGCCTAGTTGCCTAAAAAAAAAAAAACAGCCTCTCCTGGTGGTTTTGGGGTTTTTTTTGGTACGCGGGCCACCCGTGGCGGCTGCGACCTCACCTGGAGGAAGCCGCTGGGGTCGTTCTCCTTGAGCACCTCCAGGCAGTACTCCATCATGCCGGTGGTCTGCCGCAGCTTGACGGTGCAGTGGGTGATCTGGTCCCGCGCCACCTGCCGCACAGCCCACGCAAGTTCCCGCGCGTGAATATGAAATATTGAGGACTCGAGCGAGGTGGAAAACAGAGCACGAAATGACATTTTCCGCACGTCAAGGAGGAAATTATGTTTGGTGTCGTCGCTTGTTAGCGCCGTTTGAGGCTAATCACTTGTGAACGTTTTGGACTAAGCGGTGTTTGAGCTTCAGCAAAAACTGCACGGTTGAGCGGAATATCCCAAAGTTCCAGAAGTATTGCACACTTTTCAACCAATTTTGAGCAGAACTTAGCTGGCTACTTGTTAGTTTTAATATGGAACACGACTGTACGTATATTATATAAACAAGTGGCCTATTTGGCGTCTTTAAATCAACAACGACGCTTTTCTCCATTTTCTTTCATCTTTAAAAAAAGAAACAAAAAACCGGCTTCTTTCTTTCCGAGTCTAACGACTCTCATCCAGGAATGAGAAGCGGTTTTAATTAACTGGAGTCACGCGCGTTAATTTGACGGCTAATGGGATCACGCTTGATTATTCACCTGTCAGCAAGAATATTATGAGCGGCGTGAAGGAGCCTCCGAGCAATATGCGGCGTTTTGAAATTGCACTCAAACTAGATCACGCCGTAAACCACTCGTGAGAATTCTTTGAAAGACGAGCGCGTCGCTTTTAAGGGATCAGAATAGGCAGTTTTTTTTGGGGGCGAACGGGGCAAACATCTGTCTGTTTTGCGATCTACAAAAGCAGATTAAAGTAACAGTAAGTGACTTTAGTGGGGGGGGGGGGGGGGGGCAAAGATAATCCAGTCAAAATGGATTGCACGGCCCGGAAGAGTTGACGTCGTGTAACGCTGCCGGTGTGCGATGTTCGGCGGTGGCACGCTTCCACGTCACCTGCTAGCGGCACGGCAGGCCTTCGCTAACCGAAGAAAACGCCAAATGGTCAAATTTGGCGTAATTATTCTCCCGGATCGCCGTGTTGAACAACTCTTTGTCTGTCGCAAGATGGAAACGCGCTTACCTTGAGTTTGTATTCCTTCTCCTTGGTGACTTTTGTCAGGAGTTTGGCTTTCTGTCGCGTCAGAGCCTCGATGAGCGAGTCGCACTGAGCCACCAGGCAGGCCTCGAACTCGACGCCGTTCTCCTGTCGCGCGCAAGGAACACGAAAACCACCTCAGCTGCGGTGCCACTTTGTCAAAATCGCTTTTTTGTCTTTACCTAACGTCTGTGTGGCACTTATCACAAAAAAAATATGCTTAGAGTTGTGAATCAATCAACATAAATGTGATTAAAAATGGTAAATATTGTATTCAACATTGTTTTTTGTGAGTGGTGCTTAGTAAAAACTCTGAGAGGTTTCTGAAAACATTCTTCATGTGAGGATAATCGCTGAACGTGAGCAAAGACCGATACTAAATTGCGGGCATGTACTGTTTATGTGTTGCGGTTTTTCATCATTTGACTTTTCCTGATTTTGTGGGCGTGGCTAAAAAGGGCCCGGTGACCCGCTTGGCCCCCGTCATGAGTCTACTACTGTGTGGTTATCCAGCGCGATACGCAGTTTGCTAGCTAGCAATGCCTAAACATCGAAAATTCACCTTACCTTTGGGTAGCCGGCACGGCCGATTGTGAGCGCCTCGTCGTCGGCCGCGAGTGTACGCAAAAAAAGGAATATCGAGGATAGAAGATTTGTTTGGCCATTTTAGAGCGCCTCATTGTCAGGGGTGAGTAAAGCCCCGGTGAAGAGCCCCCCCCGGTGTTCTGCCCGTCTCTGGTTGACATGCTTGCACCCACAACGCCAGATGACGATCCAAAGATGAGCATTTTTTGGGTTGTAGGCATAGCTTGCTAGCTGAACTTCGAAGCTAACCGCTGATGCAACCCAAGCTACTTTTAGCCACACCGCCAAAATAACCGGGAAAACTGAAATGTCTTCAACAACTTACAGACAAATCTTTGAATTCACTTTACAGGGTCTTTAAATACAATCTCTAAAAATGTAGCGACAAAATGTGACATATTTTGTCAAATGAATCTCCTACTGTTGAATTCACAGCAGAGTACCGTCATTGCATAATACATATTTAATCCTTCTTTGTCTATTCATAATGCATTGCAGGTGTTTGTTGCCGTGCAAAAAAACAGAGTAAAAAGCTTACTTTGGCAGCAAAGGGCATGCCCCCCCCCACCCCCCCACGCCCCCAAAAAAAGGAATAATTAACCTTGAGATGCGGCGTTTTAATCCCTCACGTGACTTTGTTTAATTCAACAGGCAGCGATTGAAATTTGGCCCGTGACAAACGATGCCTCGCAGGCGACTTAACGCTCGCCACGCGACGACGACGACGAGGTGACCGCGTCGAGTATCGTGCAGTCACAAAAAGATGCTTGCGTGAATCGTTTTGTGATCTTTGTCGTCTTGTTACCTGGATCTGCTGCAGCATGTTCTTGAGTTGCACCAGGAACTCTTTAGCTTCTTTGGCTTTGTCCGAGATGCCGTTGAGGGCCTGCGAGAGTTGACACTGCGGAAAAAGAAAGCGGGGGGAAAAAAATGTGACTAAATCATTTCACCGGTCTGTAAAAATTAATTAATAAAACTGCGTGAATATGACAAAATAGATTTACTCCTCTGTGGTCCGATGCACTGAAGCACTTCCCTTAATTAAGACCAACTGAAAGACTTGACCGCGAGTCCTTTTAATGGATGCTAAGCAACGTTTTACGCACTTTTTGCCGCGATTGAGTTGTTGAATTTATGGAATAGAAATGACATTATCGCTTACCCTTTGAAGCAGATGCATGAACGGACAGACGTACTGTATGCATGCATGTATGCGTGTACTTGTAGTTGTGTGTTTTGGGGGTTGGGTGCTGTTGCATCTCATTGAGAAAGGAATCACACACACACACACACACACACACACACACACACACTGGTGATAAATCAAGTCCAGTCCGGCGCCTCCCACTCGGTCCACCTGCTCCTTCTTCCGCCACACACCACGAAAAAGCGACTTAATACGAGGCTTTCCGTACGATTTTCGGAATTACCGCAAACAGTGAAGGCCTCGCGAGAGGTGGCGAACCCTTCATAAAAAAAAAAAATATGTTGTTTTATTCATCGTCAGTCCCTCACGCACGCGCCTTCACGTACGTAGCTACATAATTAAATCGCGCCTATTCGTACATTTTCGCAATTCTCGACGACTTTTATGGCTTCTCTGGAGATGTGTTCGGGTTCTCACGTGTTTCAATTGTTTATTCCATCATCACGTGCACACTTAATACTCTTAATCCCCCGCCGCACGTGCACAAACGCTGACAGTAAAGACGGTGAATTGGGGGGGTTCACCGTCCTTACCGTGCGCCCCCCGGGGATGACGTGATGAGTCACAAATCGAGCGTACCCTCCAGCAGCGCTCGTTGCCGTGGAGACCATCTGGCCCACCGAGCTGCCGGGCCCACGCCGGGGTTCTCGCCAAGATGATGCTAACGAGGGGATGACTGAGTACTTGGGGGGGGGGGGGGGGGGCGCTTTCCTGGAACCTCATCACCTCTGCATCGTGGGGTTTGTTTGATTTATTCAACAGCGCTGCTGCCAACCAGCGCGCCGACTGTTCTCCTCCTCTCGACCTTTCAGTCCCGTCCGTCTCTCGCATCGACGCGTTGTCATTTCACCACGCCGACCACGGGCGCTCGTCCCGTCTCGTACAACTGAACGCGCTTGACGCTACGCGGAACTTGTAGCACAGCCAAGCAGATCTAAGATAAGTAGTGCAGAGATGTCGAGGGTGCTCCTAGAGCCGAAATGGGCAACGTCCTTCCCAAATCCTTGACCTTAATGTGAAAACGACACCCGAGGGGTGGGTCAGTCCCATCATTTACGAGCCCTGGCCAGACATCTTTTATTTCTCCTCATTTGCATATTTATGCTTCTGTTCTGACTTCTCTCTCTGGTGTCAGTGGCCACATCTCGTTTAAAGCCCCCCCCCCCCCAGTAACAAAGACTCGGAATCCAGTTGTTTTTGTAACGCCATCTATTGAATGGCCGCTGTGCTGCTCTTTCTAGGCTACCTGGGGGCAATATAGGACAGACAGGTGGATATACGGTTCATTGAGAAAGCTCAACTCCTCTCAGCTCATCAGTACAGGACTAATAATTCATCATTCTATGCAGAAGTTCAAGAACGCATAACTGGAGTCCTTTTTGTTTTGTCTGTCTACATGTCTTGCTGCACTGTTTGTGTTCAATCTGCCGCTCAAAGGGTCGTAGCGCCGCAACACGGACCCTATTTAGCGTCGGCACGAAGCGAGCGGACTCGACAGCTTGGCGACGCGGTCGTATTTAAAAGCAAAAGTTGTACTTTTTAGTTTTATGTTTCGTTTGGCAGTAAACGCCGAGCGGTAACGGCGATAAACATCTTCGACGTCCTTTCGGCGGCAGCTGTGCGTTGCGGCATTAACGCGTCTCATCAGGCGGAAGGTCAAAAACAATCTGCTGTCCGCCCCCTTCCTCCTCCTCCTCCTCCTCCTCCTCCTCTCATCTCCCCTCCACTCGCGATGCTTCACTGCCTCCATTTTGTGTCTTTTCCCAGCACACCTCCACACCCACACGCCAGCCATTCGCGATTACGACGCAATTTCCTCAGTAGAACTCGAAAGATTTAAGGGAGCGTGAATTTACGGTGGCTCGTAACCATGGTAACCATGGCCCACGATCGCTTGTTCCGCCGCTGGCGTATATCCTTCTACGAGGTCTGGCGTAGAGTTCCCCAAAATACATCACACACACGCTCGGCTATATTTGGTGGGCTGCAGTGACACACAACACACGTTTTTGTGTTGCGTGTAGGTCATGTGCAAGAGGAGAGCAAGTGCAACAAAGTGCGCATTAACCTACATTCCGCGCTCAAGTCCAGCAGAACGGCCTTGAGGTGCTGCACTGTCAGTGCGTGCGCGTCTCTTCCGGAGTAACAGTTCAACAAAAGCAGTATTTTGATTTATTTTTATTTTTATTTTGTGTACCGCATTTAGTAATTGCGCATTTCCTGAATTTGCTCAACTGCGATCATATATTAGATCTACTTTAATGGTGCCTCGACTTACGAGGGACCCAACTGAAGAGTTTTTCGAGATACGAGCCGTTGCGGGATGATTTTTTTTTTTTTTTTTTCTTGTCTCAGCGATTTTTAAGTTGCAACGTACTTTACATGAAGTCAGGCCGACCTGCGTCGGTCTTGCTATCTGGAACGTTAGCGGCCGCACTTCTTTCTGCGTGTGTTACCAAGGCAACAGCATCGGGTTAACTTTGAGCTAAATTTCTGAATTGATCTCCGCACATTCATACTCAGAATTCAGAAATGTGTGCGTTGGATGGAAACATCCACATTGAAATATCTTTGCTCGTCGTTCGCTGTCGACAGTTAAGAAACGGACAAAAACAAAATATGTCATTTGTCATCATTTGCAGTTTTACATAGTATTAAGGTGGCACGGTGATTCAGCTGGTCAAGCGTTGGCCTCACAGTTCTGCAGACCCAGGTTTGATCCCGGCACCACCTGTGTGGAGTTTGCATATCCTCCCCCGTGCCTGCGTGGGTTTTCTCCGGGTGGGCACTCCGGTTTCCTCCCACATCCCCAAAACATGCAACATGAATAGGACACTCTAAGTTGCCCCTAGTTGTCTCTATGTGGCCTGCGATTAGCTGGCGACCAGTTGACAGCTGGGATAAGCTCCAGCACTCCTCGTGGGGATAAGCGGCAAAGAAAATGAATGGATGGACGGATGGATTCAGTATTAATTAACAGTGGGAGGGACAGTACATCAAATAATAGTCACCCAGTGTACTAATTGTTCTACTATGAGGCATGTAATTATGCTCAAACACATCAGACATTGACTAATAATAATAATGACAAAGAAAGGAAACAATTTGAAGAGACCATTGAAATTACGCTTGAAATGTATTTACTTGGCTTTAGCGCATGACTAAAGAACAATCGGATGTTTTCTACGTTTACTTGAAAGAATAAGGAATTATTAATATTTCACTTAAAAGTATGACTAAGGCAAAATTGGATGTTTTTCGCATTTGTATTTGGATGAGTTGGAAATGTCTGATGATTTTGAAAACACAAATGTTGGATGTTTTTAAAACGTATTTGACTTAAAAGCACGACTTGAGAATAATTGCATGTCGCCACGGGATGGAACCGAGCAGCAAAGCGAGGCCACCGCTGGCACGGCGTCGACGTGAACGGGCGCCGTATTAAGCCAGCGCGTCTTATTCAGACGCCGCTCATTACTTATCGACGCCCCCTCACCTCCCTGTTCCCCTGATGGGATTTTCACGGTCCATTTACGGGGGCCTCTGGCTTGGGGGGGAGTGACTGAAAGAGGGAGGGAGGGAGGGAGGGAGAAGGAGGGGACCAAAAAAAAAGATGTGATTGGGGAAGGGAAAATGGGGAAAAAGGATGAAGGGAAAAGTTTGCATCGCGTGTTTAAATTTGTGGCTTTGTGTACATGCAGATCATAAAGCTGAACCTTACTAAATCGACCTGCCGTCTTCTCAATTTCACACAGTTAGTGACTGAGTTAAATTTGAAATCTTCAAAAATTAATCACCGTGTATCTTTTTAAAAGGCTTCCAAATTGTGACAAATCAAGCCGTTGTCTCTGCTCTCAAGTGCTGTGGGCGTGTCCAATGAATGCGCTGAAACCACGCCCCACAAACATGTCTATCGTCTTGCTTGTATTTACCCATAATTTTATGTTTTTGCCAAAAATATAGCCGCATAAAGCTTAGCACAGCGAGCTGTGCACACGCAGGCGTTCAAGTCAAACTTTATTTTTTTTTTAAAATCCTTCCTTCCTTTTGCTTTTCTCCGCCGCCGACATTCGCGGCCAACAACGGGGCGCTCGAATGCTGCCATTGCAGTGCGAAGGGTCCACGTGCAAGCTGTCATGTCTGACTTTTTTTGGGGGGCTCCTCTCTAAAACAAATGTTTGTGTGGCATGATTTGAGCAGACTTTTTTGTTTATTCCTGTGATTTAGATGGTCAGGCTACATTTTTACGACCAATTTATGCAGAAGTGTAAGAAACTTCTTGACGTAGTATCCGACATACGGCGCCTCCCACGGTCTCGGTTTACGGCGGCTGACTCGCAGTTAAGAACGGTGTTTGTATTAATTCACCCACCGGGATCCCGACACTCGACGGGCCTACCTTGTGCTGCTTCCACATGAGGGCGATGGCTTGACGTCGTGTTTGGCGTGGCGTCCCTCCTCGGCGCACTTGGCGCACACGGGCGCCCTGCAGTTGCAGCAGTACAAGACGAAGTTCTCCGCTTCGTGCTCCGCGCACGTCGCAGGCTTGCGCGCTGTGGCCGGCGGCTGGCCCGGCCGCTGCTGGGGCGGCGGGACCAGGCGGTGCTTGGCGAGCGGACCGCGGGACGGGTGGCACCTCTGCTGGCAGGCGTTGCAGTAAAAGACGTCGCATTGCTCGCACATGACGGCCGCGTCCACCGGGTTGCGGTCACACAGCTGACACTTGGCCGCGCCGGAGGAGGGGGCGGAGGCGGAGGCGCAGGCGGCGCCGCGGTTCTGCCGGTACCGCGCCACGATGGCCTCCAGGAGCCGGTTGCGAGGCAAGCCGCGCAGCCCTCGCTCGTCCAGGGAGACGCTGCGGTGGCACAGCGGGCAGGTGAGCGAGCACAGCCGCTGCGGGGCCGGGAACACCCGCACCCCGTTGGGCGACTTGAGCTGGCACGGCGTGAACGAGCCGTAGCCGCTGTCCGTCTCGCTGTACAGGCTCATCTTGTCCACGTCCAGGTAGTCGTAGTCCGAGCCGGCCGCCGACGCGCGGCTCTGCTGCACGGCCCCGGCGGGCTCCCCGTCCGGCGTGTGCACGCTGATGCTGCGCGCGCACGCCAGGCACACGTTGTGGGAGCAAGGCATCAGGACCGGTTCCTTGAACAGGGACCCGCACACCGGACATTTCAGCTCTTCCTCCATCGCGCCCGGTCCAAACGCTTCCAGCACCGACCGTCTGCGGGAGAGCTCCCCTGGCGGGCGGGTCGTGCGCATGCGCCAAGCGAGCGGGGGGGGGGGAGGGTCTTGACGGTCAGACGTTGATGGATGGGTGGAGGATTTAAACGCGCAAGACGAGAAACCGCGACCTGGAGCGAGACGGGTGACAAAAATGGAGACTCAAATCGGATTCGTGTTTGTCTTTTTACTGGAACTAGACAGCCTTGTCTGTACACGCAAATGCAGTCGACAGCAGTTTCCCGCAGAAGACCTTTTTTACCCGGAGGTGGGAGAAGTGGAGACAAAAAAAAAAATCGCACATTGATGGGCGGAAGGGGGGGGGGAACGGCATTAAAACAGGCCAAAATCCAGATTTCAGGCCATGGAAGCAATTGTCCCATCTTTTACAAGCAGTGCAGGGACTAAAGCTGTGACACTCCTTTCTGCCCCCCCCCTCCCCCCCTCCCCTTTATTTTATACCCTAAAGCAGAAACTTGACACCTAATTGTCAGAATGCGGGATGTTGCGTCGCCGCATCGAAGCGCTCATTTGCAGCAACACTCCACTTTTCTCTGCGTGAACTCTGCTCTTGTGGTTCTGAAATTGGCTTTCTGTGTTAATCGGCCAGAGATGAAGGTTATGCAGTAGTAGTACACTTTACACAACGTACCTGAATGAGTTCCTTCACTTGTACCAACACCCGAACCGCCGTCGGATTCACTCCGAAAACCACAAGGCATGTAAAAATAAATCTCCTTCCCATATACAAGAGTTATGTACGAGTACAGCTCTCAGTGTTTATTGCATTTACATCCTTTTATAATATCAGTCATCCCTTTTCATATCCATGTTGAATTCTGCTTCAGTGTTTGTCCGTGTCCTCATAACCAACACGTTTACTGGACACTCAGCTCATTTTTCAGGTGCAAGATCAAAACGTTAAGAATAAGAAGCATTCTTTCTGGCTTCTAATTTACACTCGAGATGAGCAGAGCACAATCGCCGCGTCTTCAATACAAAACGTCTGCCCAGAGAAAAAGATATTCATGCTAAGTTTCGATGACCAAATATTTGTAGTCAACACAGCAAGCATACTGTTCTGGAATAATGCGGGAGTGTAAATTTAAAAAAAAAAAGACAAGCATTTATCCGCTTTGTAAAGGCAGAATTGTTGTATTGGCTCGCTTTAGATTGTGCTGGTGTCCGTACGACATGCGTAATAGCACGCTGGATCAAAGGAGGGGACAAAACTTGGTTCAAATGTCTTTGGTTGAAGATGAAACGTTGTCGCGACGCTTCGTGCTCAAGCGTCACTTTCCGTTTGGCTGGCGAAATCCTTTGAATTCCCTAATTTGGATATTTTCTGTGGGAATTGAAGGGGATACATTCCCAAAATGGACCGTTGCTTAAAACTGGCTCAACCAAGCCGACTTCCAGGAGTCGCCGTCGTACCTTGAGTTACGAGTGCCCCAACTTGCGAGGTTTTCGAGTCATGAATCGCGCCAGCGGGAGTGAAAATCTCGGCGGGCCTGCGCCACACCCCCAAAAAAAGGTTTCTAATTTCTTGTAGATGCCGCAAAATGTCAGCAAAGGACTACTTTTGTCAAATTAGGGGTCAAAGTGAAGGCCCGTCGGGCGAATTCGCGAGTGCGGCTGAGTCGCCGACAGTAGGCGTGAAACTCTTCTTAGATCGTCTGTATTATACTGCCCCTGGTGGCCAAGAGCAGCGGCGACTCAATCGGGATACATTACATTGAACGATTATCAAGCCTTAAATTCCCACGGACATCTCCGCAAAACATTCCAGAACCCTAACGGAAGTGGTCACACGAGGGACGTGGTGCTGTCGGGGTTGATCCTGACGGGCCGAGTGCTCTTGCGGAGGTCCCGCAGCTGCTTGGCGGGCTTCCCCACGGCCCCCTCGAAGCGGCGCTCCACCTCGGGCAGCACGCAGTCGTGCAGGAAGGCGGCGTTGAGCAGCACGAAGGCCTTCTTGTCGGCGTCCTGCTCGCAGCGCAGGCTGTAGTCCACGTGCTGCACGGCCACCAGCACGATCTCACGCAGGCTCTCCAGCAGCACCGTGTGCAGCTCGGGGAAGTACAGCTTCAGGGCCTCCTCCAGGAAGCTCAGCAGCTGCTTGGTGAAGGCCACCAGCGTGTAGCTCAGGTTCACCCAGCAGTCGGCGCCCGTGTAGGCGTCGAACGTCGACATGCCGCTGGCGCGCATCTCCTCCTGCAAAGGATTGAGGACGGCGATCGAAAATATGCCTGCCTGACGTGCGCCCAAAAAGGGGCGATGACGTCGATCGTAAGACGCGATGACAAAGCAACAGTCGCTTTCCTAGGACGTCATTCCCGTGCCAGACTCTCGAGGTTTGATCGTGAATTCACGAACGACTAATCGGCTAATTCGCCCCAACAGTTTTGATGTAACAGTTTGGTTCAAAATGTCAAACGTCACATTAATAATTCATCACAGTCTTAATTGTTTGAGATCATAAAAACCTGACAATTAACCTGCCGATTAATGAACGCCACTCAAAAAAACCGGACATTATTGCAAATTATAATTCATGTTTTTGTCTTTCATGTGGATCAAGTTTTCAAACGTCTTTAATTAACCACAAAAATAAACGGGGGAGATTATTTACTGTGGAGGGGCTTCAATTCGGACGGTTTTAAGTAAAGCAAGGTCTTGAAACGAATCGTCGTCGTGATTTGATTATTGAATCGTTATACACGCGTATTTACACCCACTGTTGTAGAAAGGAAGGCCGTGAAAACCGGGAAGGTTGTCGGGATTTTTTTTTTTTTTGCTACCCGCTTGAGCAACGCGGGCTCACCTTGAGCTTGGCGAGCGCCTCGGGCGTCATGAGGTTCATCCTCCTCCACATCTCCTCGGAGTTGCGATGCTTGCTGGCCTCCACGATGACGTCCTTGTAGCTGAGCAGGGCCGCCTTGACGTCCTTCACCAGCAGCGACTCCAGCGTGAAGGTCAGGTCCAGGCCGATGTCGGTCAGTTGCAGACAGTGCTCCTTGGCCACCTTCACGCACTCGGCCGCCGTCGACAGGCTCTCCTTGCTGTCGAACACCTTCACCACCGCGCCACAACACAACCGTCCTTTGTTTCCCCGAAAGGAAATGGAAGATGAGCGGCCCGCGGGCCGCGTCTTGCGCACCCCCCGCCTACCTGTTTGCTGAAGGTGTCCGCGAACATGGTCACGGCCGAGCGGGACCACACCACGAAGGCCGAGTAGCAGCCCGTGTTGCCCGCGAAGTCCGTCTGGAACTCCTTGGCCGTCTCCAGCAGGCCGGTGAAGAAGATGTTGCAGAGCTTGTGGATGTAGAGCAGCGTGGCGCCCTCGATGCGCAGCTGCCGGATGGCCGTGTGCACGGCCGCCGCGCGGTTCTTCAGGAACAGCTCGCACGCCTTGGTGGACTGGCCTGGAAACACCAGACCACACCGAGAAGACCGGCCGCCTGCTAAATTGACAGTACTGATGGTCGTTTCCTAACGGGGTTCGCGTCAGACTTCCGTTAAAAGTCGACTGCACCGTGCAAGCGCTTCTTCTGGGGTTTCGCGTTCCGACATTTGACTTTAGCTTAGCAGCTGGCCTAGCTTCTCTGTGTCCGATTACGAATGGAAGTGGAATGCCGTGACATTTATTGTCGTTACTCCTCGTCATCCTCGAGCGAAGGCGAGACACAACGGTTGCAATCAGGTAACACGCACCGAGCCTGATGAGCTGCGACACGGCCCGCCTGGTGGCCTGAGGCCCGCCGCGCAGCGAGCGATCCGGGGACAGCTCGAAGACCAGGACGTCCGTCAGCCGCCTCACTCGCTCGTCCACCTTGGCCCGCAGCTCCTTCACCTTGGGCGTGAGCGCCTCCTCTTTCAGGTACTCGTTGAGCTTATCCAGCAGGTCCACGGCGCCCTCAAAGTCCCTCTGGGCGATGCACACGTCCAGGTCCTCTGGCAGCTCCTGGATCCACTCCAGACCGAGGTCCACGCTCTCCTCCACCTCGGGTAGAAAAAAAAAAAGTTTCCGGCTTGAGAAATTTTCGCCGATTTCGCGAGCCTACCTCCGCCGGCTCGTCGTCGTCCCGGTCAAAGGGGTTGGTGGACGCTTCGGCCCGGACGGGCGACGTCGGCGTCTCCTCTTCCTTCTTGCCCCGCTCCTTGCTGGCCTTGTTCTTCTTGGTCTCGTCCAGGATCTCCAGCCACTCCTTCTTGATCTTGCTGTTTTCCGCCTGGAAGATGCGGCTGTCCGGGAACATGAGAATCTTGAACATGTCCTTCATGGGCGGGTTGTCCTTCACGTTGACCACGGCGAAGCTCTCCAGCTCGTACAAGGCGTTGTACTTGTACTTGACGGCGCCGCGCCGGTTGGCCAGCCAGGTGGCGATCAGCAGGCAGTCGTTCATGAGGAAGGCGTGCACCTTCTGGACGGGGGACATGTTGTCCACGTCGAACTCCACCAGGTCGCCGTTGTACACCAGGTGCCTCCCGGGGGTGTCCATGATGGTCTTGCCGCCCTCCACCTTCTCCAGAAGCGAGGTGAGGCTCCTCTGCTTCAGCTCCTCGCTCTCCTTGGGGAAGGCGGCTTGCATCTCCTTAGAGGTCTCGTCCTTGTCGGCGGACAGCAGGGCCTGCGTTCGGGTCCCGCGCGAAATCAGTACAAGAAAACTGCAGTACGGCACCATCAAAAATAAACAAATCCATGCATTTTCACTACCGGGAGATTTAAGGCTGACTATTCTACCCTTCCTGAATCTGCCGCACAGCCTCAAGTTTTGTTTTACCGAGTGATAACATATTTTGATGTAATATTAATAACTGGATTTTATTGACTCAGTTACATCGCGCTACATTCCGCTCGTGTACTCGGGTTTTGCCCCGTCCTTGTTTGTGAACAACTGAGCCTTTTGGGGATGCTCCAATTCAAAATGAGAGATTTGAAACTTGAAAAAAAAAAATCAGTTTGAACATGAAATCAATTTTGTTTTTAATGTATTCAATTGAGCATAAGTTGAAGAGGATTTGCAAATCGTTGTATTCGGTTTTTGGTTCACACAATGTCTCAACTTCATTGAAATTGGGCTTTGTAGTTAGTTGTATTGCACATTCCTAGTTAATATTTTATTTGATGTTCATACTATGAATGAAAAAGTTATTCACAGGTTACTACACATTTTTTTCACCTAATTAGTTATCTGGAGAAATACTTTTTAATGGAGCCACATCATCCCAACACGGTCACTGATGGTCTCGTGGTACGCACGCCTGCCTTTGGTGCGGGCAGCGTGGGATCGATTCCCGCTCAGTGACGGTGTCAATATCTGCCCTGTGACTGACTGGCGACCAGTTCAGGGTGTAGTCTGCTCCAGCTTTCCTGCAACCCTTGTGAGCTTAAGCAACTTGGATAATGACGTGACACATCATCGTACAGTACCAGTACTCGTCTTGTCTCAACCCTAGCCCGGCCCAGTTGTGCTGTCGAAATACTTTTAGCACCTTTTTGTATGGATTCTGAATGTTGTTGTGATGACGACACTCGCCTGCGTGATGCTCTCCATGATGCTCTTCTGCTCGGTCAGGATGTGGCTCAGCTGGTACATCTCGCTCTCCAAGTACGAAATCTCCTTGGCGGTCTCGATGAACTGCCGGTAGTTTTTGTAGACGTTCTTCTTGAGGTTCTGGGCCGTCTCGTCGGCCAGGTTTTGGATCTTCTGCCGGTGCTCCTGAAGGTCTCGGTCGCCGTCCGATTGCTGGGACAGTTGCTTCACGTAATTCTGAGGGTGGAAATTGGGCGACTCCAGCTGCCTGCGGAGTCGGTTTCCCGGGTCGGACATGTTAAATCTTTGATAATTGACTATCTTTGGCAAAAAAAGGCTGATAAATAGACGCCGAGATAAAGACAAGAGGATCTAGAAGACGCTCAAATCGTTCATGGCAGGCAGCGAGCCAAACAAACAGGAAGCAGGGTGACACCCAACAAAGTCACGTGTCCAAAAAGAGGCTGGCCCCTCCCCCCCAAAAAAAGCAAAAACGATGCTTGACTGTTTCTTTTTAAAATACATCGTAAAAATTCTTCCATTAAATTAAGGAGAAAGACTGTTTTTTTTTTTTTGCATGATAGCACTTTTGAAGAACTGAAAATAAATTGTATTTCTCCCATGAACTTCCGGATACGGAAGTTGTTTTTTTAATCAAGTTCTTGAGACGCAAAAGCAGAAAAGAATGTGCCACTGTCAAAGTAAATTATAAATAGTTTAGAAGTATTCATATAAAATTAAAAAAAACTATATAACAGTATGTTTTCTAAATATCATATTTAAATCAAAAGTTATCATGGTACGTATTGAACTTTGATTAAAGCCGCTAATGTTGCGCAATTACGTTTTATTTTGAAATTACTACCGGATTCATTTGCCTTGTGCTATGTTATCTTTACAATATTTTAGCAGCGTTTGTTGTCTGTTACCCGGCGAGGCTAGTCGGGGTTTTAGTTTTCTTTTTTCTTTTTTTTTTTCGATTGTTATTATTTTGGCAATAAATCCCGACGGAGTTTAAGTTTGACAGCCCCAGTTGAAGTGTGGGAGCGTCACTTTTGGGAAGTCTGTAAAAATAAAACTGGTATTTTCCATGATTCCGACGTGACATGGATCGCGACTATTGCCTCGCGCTGCAGCTTCAGGAGCAGTTCGACAATGAAGCGAACGACGTGGATCTGGACGGCGACGCCGGTGGCGGAGGGCCGACGGTCCCCTGGAAGCCCGAGAAACCGCTGTCCATCGTGGACGCGTCGTGGGAGACCCTGGACCCCACGCCCGACCTGCGCGCGATGTTCCTGGAGTTCAACGACAGGTTCTTCTGGGGCAAACTCAGCGGGGTGGAGGTCAAGTGGAGCCACAGGATGACCCTGTGAGTAGCGGGACATCGCAGCCTATCACAGCAAGCACACGCTAGCTCCTGATCTGATCGTGGCTGCCCGTTGAAGCTTTCGCGCACTCACGGCCAACAACGAGGCGCTCTAATGCAACCATGCCAGCCCCAATCCCCGGTTGTCATGCTGGCTGTCGTATGGGGAAAAAAAAATAACTCCTCACTTTTCGTCTTTTTCTGCATGAAATTCACGACAACAAGGCACTCCAAAGCGAACTACAACTCAGCGATGAATGTCCTTTTATAGTTTTTGGGGGAGTGTAGCGACGGGCGTTGTTGTTTTGGCTGACGCTAAATGCGGTCTGGCGTCGCAGGTGCGCGGGCCTGTGTTCCTACGAGGGTCGCGGCGGACTCTGCTCGATCCGGCTCAGCGAACCTCTGCTCAAGCTCAGACCCCGGAAAGACTTTGTGGAGGTGAGCGCACCGTTACGCCACGTATCCTGCGCTGGTCTCGGAGCAGGTCAACGTAAAAAAAAAAAAACTAAATGCGCAACTTCCTGTTTGTTGTTTTTTAGCTCGAAATGAATCAAGAATTTGTTCTCTACTGGTGTCATCCGAAATGTGTATCGTAGCGGTACTGTAAATTGTGTTGTGGTCAGACCCTGCTGCACGAGATGATCCACGCGCTGCTGTTCGTGACGCAGAACAACCGAGACCGCGACGGCCACGGGCCCGAGTTCGTCAAGCACATGAACCGCATCAACAAGGAGAGCGGCACCAGCATCACCGTGAGGGCCCTCGGCTCGCTCCCGCTCCCTCGCACGATTGTTTTTATCTGAACTACCGGTAGTTTTTCCCCACTCCTCCCAATTCCCGACAGGTGTACCACAACTTCAACGACGAGGTGGACGTGTACCGCCAGCACTGGTGGCGCTGCGACGGGCCCTGCCGGACGCGCGGGCCTTACTTCGGCTTCGTCAAGAGGTCCATGAATCGGGCGCCCTCGGCGCTGGACCCCTGGTGGGAGGACCACCGGCGGACGTGCGGGGGCAACTACACCAAAGTGAAGGAGCCCGAGGGCTACGGCAAGAAGGGGGGCAAAAAAGGCGCAAACGTGTCCCCCATTGGAAAACCTGCGAGTAAAGACTCTTTTGTTTTGTCATATTGGGGGTGTACAAATTATTGCAACTCGAATTTGTTGCCTTTCAATGTCTTTTCTTGGTTTTACAGTCATGTCTCTGCGCGCGTGCTCATATTTTGGTGCAATCCATTTCAATCAAGTTCGACTTATTAATATCAACGTTGTGCTCAGTTTCAGGAACGCGGCAGGACGTGAAAGCGTTCAGCGGCCGAGGCTTCGTCCTGGGCGGGAAGCCCCCCTCCGCGTCCGACTCCCCCGGCCCCTCCTCCAAGTCTTCCGGCAGACCCGACACGCCTTTTCCTCCGGCTCGAGCCGGTCCCGCGGTCGTGCCCGCGGCGCCGCAGAAACGCAAGATCACCAAGACGTCCGTCGCTAACACCAAAGCGTTTGTCAACGTCAATGGATCGCCGGTCAAGATCTCCGAGTTTCACGGCCGTCGCGGGGACGATGACGCCGTCGGCGGTCCCGGTAGGATTCAAAGCCCCGGTGGCACCAAACACGTTGGCAGTCGTGGCAGTGACAGCGTCGGTGGCGGGCGTGGCGCCGGCAAGGGTGAAGATCCGCATAGACTGAAGCAGACGTCCATTGGTGCTTTCTTCAACAACACGTCAGCGATGTCATCCATCGCAGAGTCGCCAACCAGAACTTTAACTTCAGTCACTCCACCCGCACCTATGAATCACCCCAACGACGATACGTCGAGCTCATCGGCGTCGCCGGTCGAGCGTCCGGGCGGTGCGTCCGCTGCCACGCCAACGCGGAAAAAGAAGAGACCTCCGGGCGAGTCGGCCGACGTCTTCGAGCTTTTCAGCAAGAAGCTGAAGACGGATCCGGAAGAAGCCGAGGAATCGGCGGCGAGTCGTAGCTACGCCGCGTCGTCGCCTTCCGCGGTGCTGATGGTCCGGTGTCCCGCGTGCCAGGCCCGGGTGCCGGAGTCCAACATCAACGAGCACCTGGACTCCTGCCTCTGCTGAACCGGCAGAACCGCCCGAGGTGGGGATTATTCCAAATTTATGAATTGCCGTGTTTGTCGTTTCCGCACTGCGTCACACTGACGGCTGTTCCTTTTATTTTGACACTTGTAAAACTTAGGAAAAGAATTCAGAATTCAAGTCGAGGTCTTTATCCTCACAAGTGGATTTTTAATAAGCATACATGGCACCGTTATCTACAGTCCAGACCAAAATTACTTAATAGTGGTGCGGTGTCCATTATTAGTGGTATAAAAAAAAATGCTCATTTTAATATTGCAGAATATTATCCATAAATAAGCCATGCATGATTGTGTGTGTGTCGGGGGGGGGGGTTATTAAAATACTGACAATATAATTATCTGTATACAGAAGTATCAAGAACAGAAACAGCTCAGACACTCTGTGTGTGTGTGTGTGGGGGGGGGGGTCTACTTCTCAGCATAGATTTGTACTTTTCAAATATGGCTTTTATATATTTGTACAGGTTCGCATGTATATTTTTCTACCTTCCAGTTTTTAGGTGTACATACAGTTTGAAATGTTAATAAAGTTTTGTTCTGTGCACTCAATCCAAAGTTTTCGGTCTCGTTTGTGCACCCTTGACTCCAAATAGCTGCTTTACTACATTTTTTTTTCCATATTTTGTTTTAAATGTGACGTTGTCTTTGGTGGGTGTTTTTGGGGGGGGGCCACAGTAGTGAGCATGGGAGGGGGTGGGGATGATGTCGAAGGTCAGCGGTGCAAGGCCAGCTGCTCGTCCAGATGGCCAAAAGAAAGTCATGCTCCTAAAACGCAGCACTTTAGTTCAAGGAAATTAAAAATATGTCATTTAATGCACAGTGTTATTTTTTAATATCTTTTGAAAAATGATGTTAAGTTGTGATCCCTTTATTTACTGGCAAACAGGCTCTTTATTACGACTTATTAACGTGATGTTTTTAAATCACTTTAAAAGTTATGTGCTGGTAGGCAGGCGCTACGCAAGCTAACGAGCAGCAGTGCAGAATGTTTGCGAATATATTTGAGCTAACAAAGAAATTGTCAGGGAATTGTCGCAGTTATGAAAATATTTTTTAAAAATGACAATAGCAAACCAGAAGCTGGCTCAAAAGCAACGAGCTAGCCGCTAACGTGCTATTCTAGTGAGGTTGCAATGAGAAAACGCTGTGCTAGTGATTACAGCTAGCTAGTCTTAGACCATAAGTTGCCAATTGTTTATGGATTTATTCATACTTTTTAATTGAATACTTACATTTTAACTCAATTCAATACAAAAGTTGATGGGTGGCTGTTGGCTAATCAATGGCTACTAAGTAGGCCCCAAATCACTAGCTAACTTGCAACTGTTAGCAAAGTGTTAGCTCTTGCACAAACTCATTTTTATGAGTTTTTAATATTTGGCTTGTTGGCTAAAACATAAGCCAGTGCTGTTTTTAATTCTTATTAGCCACTGATGCTAACTTGTTCTTTTGGTGGTGATGGATTAGCAAAAACTCCGCCGGGGGGCGCGAGGGGGCCTGGATCCCCAGCAGGGGGCTCCCATCGCACACGCTTAATCCTCTGGTGTCAGCGTACTGTGATAATCATAATAATTATAATAATGATAATGTGCTCTCAAAACGGTTGGTCCTGGAACAGCCTCTTTACGCCGTGCGGCTAATTACTAGACAAAGGAGGATTAGGTTTTGCTTTCAAGATAAATCGAGAAAGTGGCCTGTGGGTACACCACCATTTTGATACCGTCAACGACGGGGGTCCCAAAAACCCGTCATGTATTTTGATTTTTGCGGAAAACTGACAAAAATTGGAACAAACCCAAGAAAATTGAATTGTAGATTTTTCTTGATTTCTCCTGATACCAAATAAGCTATGAAACTTTTCAGGGGTGCGTTGACTTGCATGAACTTTGACATTTGAATGTCTTCTTTGCAGATGCAGCAACTCCACACTTGTTCTTTTGTGTCTCTGCGTGTGTTGCTTTTGTGCATTGAATTGAATGTTGTTGTAATTGTGGTGCCAGGGTCGGAAGCGAAGCCCACCATCTGTCCATTGTTCGCTCGTCTCACGCGCTCACATTTTTATTGCTTGAAACCAACATCATAGAGAGATAAGCATATGTAAAAAAACAAAAAAAAAAACAGACAGATCACATGACTGGTAACAAACCAAAATGCACCGCTTTTCTGTCTCTGTGTTAACATGTTTATCTGTCCGTGACATCATCAAATACATCAGTCTCTATCTAATCTGCTCAAAACTATGACAATAAAGATGGGGGGGGGGGGGAGAGACAATCTTTGACCATTTTTTTTATTCGTGGCTGCAGGGGACACGCCCAGTAACCAGCGTGAAAAAGGGAAAGGAAGTTGATTTGACTTCAGAGCGTCAAATTCAACGGAACCAACGAGAGAATGACTTAAAAATAAAATAGGAGAGTACTTAAAATGTATCGTAAAGTTACCCAAAAGGATCCATGTAATATTATAGATCAATTATGTGAATTACTAATGTGAATGAATCCACCTGAGGTCCACAAAGACGTTTTTGGGTCGGCGTTGTAGCGCTTTGAAGTTTTGTGACATTTGAAGGTTCGACCGGAAGTGCATTTCCTGCATCCGTTTGACTTGACGTGGCGTCGCCAGCGGGAGGCAATCGCAGGGAGGCGAGCTCGGCGTCGTCGGTGTGGCTGCGTCGCCCCCAGCCAGCGCTGGTTGTTTCGTGCGCCTTTTCTATCCTCACAAGTGTCCAGTTCACCACCGACCGCCCTCGGTTCGGTCGCCATGAACGGGAAGTCGGCCAGCGGCTCGGCGGGAGGAATGGCGTGCATCGACGGGCTGCCGCCGCTGCCCAAGAGCCTGAGCGGCTTGCTCAACTCGAGCGGCGGCTCGTGGAGGGACATGGAGCGGATGTACGTCAAGAAGACCATGATCCAGGACGACCTGAGCCGGGGCCGCAACAACGCCGACGGCCTGCTGGCCAACAAGCCGGCCAACCTCGACGCCGCGCTGGCTCTGCTGCGGAAGGAGATGGTAACGTTGTTCTCCAGCCGCACTCCCTTCAAAGTCTTCCAATCTTTTCACGTTACCTCGCCTTGTGACTGTCAACGCGTCCGCGAATCGCCGCGAGTTTTAGCTCGTTTAGTTTGTGCGCATTTCGTGGCAACTTCGGCAGATTCCTACGTTATGGCCAGTGGACGCTCTTAATTTTAATAACAAGTCAATTGAAAGTTTCCAATGCGTTTCCAGCTGCTTGCACTCGCTGTGATTTAAATGCCGCTCGCAACACAAGTAATACACGCAAATAATGTCGCGTTTGGGTTATTTACATGGATCCCACTCAATTGATCATATTTTCCCATTTTACAATCTTCTGGCAAATTCCATTTAGGCGCTGTTCACAAAGCAAATGTCAATGTCATTATCAATAGTGCTGTGAGCTCCGTTCACGAATTGTTGACTAACTTCTGAAGTATGCCTGACTTCAAACAAATCATCATTACTGCTATTATTAATGCCGGGCGTCACGTCAATGCTTTTGTCATTTGTATTCTATTAATTACATTTTTTTTTTTTTTTTTGCTCAAGTCTTGACAGCACTTGACGCAAATGAAGCCGCTGAGCTTGTTGAGTTAGAATTCCTGCTCTCACGAGCGCGCCGACTGTTGTAAAATTACCGTGTCAAACTTGACCCGGCAGGCTTTTATCGCGCACAAAAGAATGTTTGACATGTCAACAGAACCCGGCAGGCAGGGTTTTACCCTATCGGAACCGGACCAGATCTCATCACCAAGTCCTTGGTGGTTGTCACTGACTTGATGGGGGGGAAAACATTTCTCTTTTCGCCGGGAGGCAGGACACGGATTTAACCAAATCCCATTTGGAAGCCCTCAGGTCGCGGCTTAGCCGTTCGGGTTTGGGCTCGCAGTCCGAAGCCGTTGGGACGATCCCGACTGGCACGCCGGCGATTCGTTGACGCAGACGTGGGCTTCGCCTCAAACAATGCACTTTGTCAGTTGTCTGTCAGGAAATAACATTTACACTCTGCGGTTAGCATGCGCCAGGATATATTTTGTCCGAAAAATGCTGATTTTTGATGGTCGCAGTCAGACAGGTGTGAAGTGAGTATTTTTTTTCCCGCTTTACATCCTGTCGCTACGGCAACTGCTGAACGCGTTCACTGCCGGAAGTGCAGATTTGGCACATTTTGAGCGATCTTTCAAGACCGAAATGACAGCGTGTCCCTCGACGATAAACGTAGCGAACCCAGCGAAAGAAACGAGTCCTCTTTCACCAGGAAAAAAACAGAAGTCAGCAGTAGAACATGCGTCGCCTTCATCAAGAACGCCAGTTTCCGACCCAAAAAAAGCGGAGAAAATAAACTTCTAGTGTAAAGAAACATGTTTCAGCAGTGACTTTGATGCTAGTAGTTTGTTTGTTTTTTTTTTTTGTGAAAAAAAAAAACAACGCTATTTAGCACGGATGTCAAACTCAAGGCCTGGGGGCCAGATCTGGCCCGCCACATGATTTTATGTGGCCCACGAAGCCAAATGTAGAGTGTGAATTTCCATGTTTTTTGTAAAAATCTGGACCAAAATTGTCTATATCACAAATGACAAAGTTGAGGTATTACAAAGATTTTTGTGTAGTTGGAAAACACATTACCCTTGATTTCTGATTCCAAAACTAGTTGACTAATTTAATGTGTAAATATGATGGGTCAATTCAGGATTTTCCTGGTTTCAGTCAAAATGGACACCACTCCCCAAGAGGGGTTGCGTCAGGAAGGGGATCCGGCGCAAAAAAAAAACTGTGCCAAATAAATATGAGCGTTCATCTGAGATGACACGCTGTGGCGACCCCTATAGGGACAAGCCGAAAGAAACTTAGTCGTTAGTCATAAAGGCCCTCTGACAGAAATCGTTAACTCCAATGTGGCCCGCGATAAAAATGAGTTTGACACAACGTGGCAGACTTAATTCAGAGCCACGAAGTTGTTCCGTTTATCAAATGGAATCCAACATCTTACTGCAATCGACAAATGGATTGGTCCCTTACACATTTGTCAAATAAAATGGTCCCTACCAGCCAGTCTTCTGAATTTAGGTTGGTAGACCCCTTTGATGACTAGCAGCACCCAGGATCTTGTGGCCTTTCCTTCACTTTGGATTTGAGATCAGCACCGCTTTCGAGTAAAGGACAAAGATTAGGCGGCGAAGCTGTCGTTTTTGCGCGAGAGGAAGACCAAAACGTTGGGGACAGTACCCAAGATGATATCATAACTTGACGGACTCTTTTGGTGAAAGAGTTTTTGCAAAACAAGCAACAAACGATGATTTTTTTCCACTTCTGCCCCCCCCCCCGGACGCCGCCCGCCAGGTGGGTTTGCGTCAGCAGGACATGTCCCTGCTGTGCCAGCTGTGGTCGCTGCACGAGTCCATCCAAGAGTACAAGGGCAGCTGCCAGGACTTGAGCGCCGCCTCCGGACTGGGCATGATGGAGAACGGCTACTTCGACGAGGACGACGAGTACTACGCGGAGCCGGGCGCCACGCCCACCGGCGACCACCCGGACGGCGACGAGATGGCGGCGGCGGCGGCGGGCAAGAACGCCGCGGGGGTCGGCAAAGACGACAGCTGGGAATCCTTTGGCGTCACCATCTGACGCCGTCGTGCGGTATTTCCTTCCCGTTCGCACCAGGAATGTGACGCTCTCGCCTCACTTGGCGCCCCCTACGGGCAAAATTAAATGCTGCAGTGGAGCCCCACCTGGAGCTCCGTCGCACTGTTGGCGGCGGCGTCCACTCAGACTTATTTACATATTAAAAAAAAAAAATAATAATAATAATAATAATACCAATTAAAAAAATAGTAATATACTGTATGTATGTTAGATGTTTTTACATTATAAGTTTACCCCGGTCACTCAAAGCTATCCGGTGAGAACAATTTACGTATAAATGTACGGACAAAAGTTTTATTATTTATAATATAATATAAAAATACATGATATGTTATTGGAAGTGTCGGCCAAGAAAGAATTTTGTTCACCCAAACAATTCGTTGGGCTTTCTTGGGATGGATGATATCACGACGGGGGCTTTTTTTTTTTTTTTTTTTTTGACAGTTGGGCTTTAAATGTTATGAAGTTTTTTTTTTTTTTTTGTGGGGTTTTTTTTTTCCCCACCAGTTGAGCTA
This sequence comes from Syngnathoides biaculeatus, assembly GCF_019802595.1. NCBI lineage: Eukaryota > Metazoa > Chordata > Actinopteri > Syngnathiformes > Syngnathidae > Syngnathoides > Syngnathoides biaculeatus. Next base: position 7,174,694 of record NC_084662.1, on the reverse strand, counting down.
AAAAGTGAACTCGTGAGCGCCACCTGAATGTTATTAGAGGAATTACGATTGATAGTATATCAAAGCATCGTGCCGCAAACTCGAGGAATGGAATTTGCGTCGCCGTAAAAATGTGAGGCGGCGCAGTCGGGCTGAAAATGTCATTGAACAGCGGATTTCGTAAATATCAGAATTATGGCTTGGTGATTATGACAACTCGGCAAACTGATGATTTTATCGAAGCGTCCGCATACAGCAAAATTGATTTGTTTAGCAGAAAAATCTCGATGATGTCAGGATGAAATGCTCGGAGCACGTCGATTTCTTTAACGTGGGCGAAAAAGCATCAAAAATGTCAACTCTGGAGCGCCCCCTAGCGGCTTTTGGAGGTCACTCCTGGACCCTGCCACTCGAAACATCGCTCATGAAATCCGTTTGCAAAAGTGCTCACAAAGATTGGACTTTTGAAGTACAGGGTCTTTTTCTGTATTGCTAATTAAAGCAAGGTCACGCTAGCGGCCGCAGTCACCTCAAAGTGTTTATGCTATTGACACTTAAATCTGCTTGTGTTTTTCCTCCCGTCTTCGCGTCGTTGTCACGTTTGTGACATTTATACACGTCTGTAAACATCACACCACCAAAGACGGTCCAGCGCGAGGCAATTCCATAGCCATGTTTCTTGAAAAAAAAAAAAAAAAAAAAAACCTCTCACGAATGTCTCCACACTGTAGCGCAGGGTTAGCTGTGCCTTTGGATTACGCTAATTAGCGCTAGTAGCGCCAAAATCTTGAGTGACACTTACAGATGCAAAAAAAAAAAAAGGGTTAAATATTGTAATGTACATTCACAAGGCGCTTCATTAGGTACACCTGTTCAAGTACAAGTGTGTAATTTGTGGTCTGTCCGATATTTTTATTTTTTCACACTTTAGTTTCATTCATAACATAATTTACGGCCTACAAACCGTGACTTTTTTCACACGCTTTCAACCCTGCATTTTATGCAGTGATGCGGCGCGAGCGTTAGCGCGTCACTACCGTTAACGCACCTGGTTATAAGCCTCGTTAAGCTAGCGTTAGACTCTTTCTGTGTACCGAGGCTTATAACCGGGTGCGCTCTGTAGGCCGGGAATTACGGCATATAGAAATGTCAGTCGCGACCGCTTCGTCTCTCCACGTGGGCCGAAAATTCTCTCTCCATCTTCATATTTGACAAAGTGACCCAACCGGAAAGGGTTAGAATTTGACTCTCGGTGTACCTAATGAAATGACTGGAAAACAACAGCGAACGATCGTGTATCAAATTGCAGCTTTATGGGTATCATATCAAAAACACTAATGCTGAATGTTTTGTCTTTATATACGTGAATGAACGTCAACAAATCATAGCAGTGAAATCATAAACTAACGTCATTTGGATGTCGTCACTACCAGTGCCTTCATAAATCGAGTGGTGGCTAATAACTGGACGCAGGCTCATCGCGCTAACGGCTTAAGATTGGCAACGTAGCATTTTTTAAAAAATATTTCAATGCTTCCTGCAAAGTGTTAAAAAAATATCAACCGCTGTATCATGCAATGAACATAAATGAAAAATACTTGGCCTTAAAAAAACACAACGTAGACTTTCTGGCTCGCTTTTATCATCAGGCTTATCCAGTCGTTTTTTTTTTCACGCTAGTCAGTATTAGCCGTCATGCTACATTGTATTTACGCTGCACTTTGTCAAATGTTTGTGTTGACTGACTATTACTGAATTTTATTTCTGATGACGCTCCCAAATGCTTCCACTTTTTTCAAAAAGTTGGAAATGATGAAACTGCGCCGAATTATGAGAGTTGAACCCAATTTCAGCTCCTATTTTGCTCCGTACGACAAATCCGCTAAAAATGACACCGGAACGCTCCGAACTTGACACCAGCATCTTAATGCTAACGTGTTAGCGCCTGCAGATAGCAATACATCCAAATTTGCGTCGTACGAAAATGTCGTGCATGACTGAAATTTCCTGGACTTTTGAGTTCCTCTCCAGACCTGTGGGGGGCACCGATTAGCCCACAGCGAGTGAAGTGTGCGCCGACAAAAAGTTTCCAGCTTTACTGGCATAAGCCTGCAATGAAATATTTCTGGTCGTAACGCCGGCTCAGCGCGTACGCCGCGCATCAGGATTGTGAACGGTTTTTTCTGGAAAACGTTTTTTTATTTTGTTCTTTATTCCGATCATAATCATGACTTGGCGATGAGTACAACAAAGATTTTCACTGGGTGTTGTTGTTCATGTCTAGTTGCTCTGTAAACAACCACACCGCTGCTGCTTTTCTGGATGATGTCCGTTTAATAAAAGGATTCCATGTTTACACCCAATAGTTTTCCCCCCCTTTTTTTTTATCCGTCAGTGACAACTTCTAAGACCTTGCGGGCAAATTCAGCTTTTATTTTGAAGGCGTTTGGAATGGAAACCGTCCATACGTCTCCTGCATGTGCGTCTTTCGGCCTACTTTGTGGCGCTCCCTGAACGCAGCGCGGCGTGCCGTGAATTTCAATGCGTCGATCTGCGTTTTTGTCGCTTTGAAGCCGCAGCCTCGAACCGCCTCGCCCGCCGCAGGCCGTTTTGCGTTCCGAAGTATTGATGAGGGCGACGACGCGTGCAGAAAATGGGTCAATACATGTGTGCAATTTTTTTTATTAGTATTTTTTAAATCTTCAGTCATATTTTGGGATAATTGCATTTTAGTTACTTATTTAAATTAGTTAAGTGGGGATTTCTATTTTAAAATACAGAATAAAATATTTATGGCCATAAATAGTGAATGATGCAATGGGGGGGGGGGGGATGAGCACTGCCAAGATACATTCATATAGAAGTTTTTTTTGTAAAAATTCTAAAACCAGTTGGGAAATTAATCATTATCTCAAAATAATGCCATAAATACTGGATGACATCTAGTACATGTCCAGTACTCATAAATACTGTAGTTTGTTGTATTTATATTTGTAAAATGTTAATTTTCAGGAATACGGAAATGTTTGAATAGTTAATGGAATACAAAATAAGTCAGAAAATAATAGTAAAAAAATTCCAATGGGAAAATGTGTTCGATGTAGAATAATAAATAGTAATTCAATATTTTTTAGTTCAATAGCTGATAGTATGTTTAAAAAAAAATCTACAAAAATGGAAAATGGTTTTATATAATTATACTTTCTATACAAATAGAAAAAGATACAATTTCTGTAACAGAAGATCACAATTTTTTTTTTGTTTTTATTAACACTGGAGCTATGAAAATATTTTTCCCTAACCGTAATCTGTGCAACCACAATAATAAACTTATTTTTAGTTGAAGGCACAATTCTTGCATCTGAATGTTACTTCTGTGTTGTGTGTATGCAAATGAGCTCATTTGCATATTCCCTGCATGTTTTAAGAGGCGCTTGCATATAATCAGTCAAATGCAGCAGCCGGTGTGTGTGATTGATTTCGAATTAAAAAAGATAAAAATAAAAGGGGATCACGTTCGTGTGTCGTCGCAGCTCGCAAGGCCGTCTGCGGATTAGAGAGGATTAACATAATCTGCGGCACAGCCCAAATTCTCCGCTCTCGTTGTGGTCAGCGAACGTCACACGTACGCTTTTCCAGACAAATTAGAGCTTTATGTTCACGTTGTGCAGCAAGGTGCTATATTTTCATATTTGGAAAATACTGTAACAGGAATTAGTCTGCATTTTAAATTTTCATGACAAATACTTTCATAAAATTATTAAAGTATAAACACATTAATGTCTTGAATGTGGTTATCATAAAAAGACTATACTATGTTTTTTTAAATAAAACATTGAATCTCAAATATATAATCTTATAAATAATTTTCTTAACCTGTGACATCTACAGATACAATTAAGAAATTTCCCTCACGACACACACCATTTAAATATTTCAACGGGGCTATTTTTGTGAATATTAAATTTCCTTCATGTTGTCAACTCTGGCGCTGACTATCCAGCCCCCGTGAAATCTGCCTAGCAACAAACGACAGATGCTATTTTTTAAAATTAATTCATCACAGAGGCTTTATTGTGTGCGATCGCTGTATCGTTTCCGCAATGACATAATTTTCATACGTTTCTAGTCAGCCGCCAGTAAAAAAAAAACCCGAAATGACTTGGCTGTTTCCGTAATCTGATTAGTCGGATTAAAGCGCCGCCGCGTGTCGCAGTCGTGGGTTTTCCTACTGAGAGTTCCAATATTTCATTTTTTGTCTTATTAGATGACTTCTTTTTGGCCGATCTTATTCGTCTCACCCGCGCAAATATCAAATATGACGATACAATCTTGTAGATTGTTTTAAGGTTTGCATTGCGTCCCTAACGGCTCCCCAGGGATCGAACCCGATGACCTTTGCTCACAACCCGCTTTCTTGCACACGGGCATTCTCCATCCAAATAGTTTATTTCTTTAAAAGTCTATTCCTATTACTTTTTGATTGTTTACAGTGTATTTTTTTGAGTTCTGGTTATATGAATTTTTTTACGACAAAAAATATTTCCCAACAAATGACACAACGAACCTTTTGTTTGTAAACGTCACTCAAAAGTTGTATTTGAAAGCAGCTCTTGGTTCATTCTTTAAAAACAAAAAAAAACATCATAAATAGGGTTTTGTACAAGGATATATATATATATATATATATATATGTTTTTTTTTTTTTTTAATACAAAAACTGAAGGCGCGTCAGTCAAACACGGCCCCTTTCCAGAAAGCAGCCGCTAAGGTTTGACCCGTCCGAGCCGCAAGCGTCTCCGACAGCAGGCCCGCGCACACGGCCCAAAACGCCAAGCGCCTTCTGCAGTTGAGGATCACTGTACGGCGCAAGAAAACAAAAATGTCACAACGCCGTACAGCGACATGCTCGTCTCTCGCTCAGATATCGGCGCGATGCGTTCGCTGACCTCTGACGGCCTGCGTGTTGGAGGTCAGCACGAAGAGTTTGATGAAGCCGAGGCAGAGCGGCAGGAAGTCGTGCTCCCAGATGACGGCGGGCACCAGCAGGACTTTGCCGTAGCACGACAGCAGCAGAGCTCGCAGGAGGGGGCGGAGGTCGGCGCCGTCGCCGCGGAGACGGCGCGACGACGCCCGCAGGACCAGCAGCACGCCGCCGCAGAACGCCGACAGCTCTGCGCGGGATAAAAAGGTAACAACGCTTCACGTTTACGGCTTCATGGGACACTTTCACACACAGGTGTCAAACTCAAGGTCGGGGGGTGGGGGCAAAATTTGATTTTAAAAAAAAAAAAAAGAGAGAGAGAGACTAATGGTCACATTTTTGTCGCCTCGATTGAGTCCGGTTGTCTTACCGAGCGCGGCCAAGGCCACCATCCCGTAGAATTCCAACTCCTTGGCGTACCTGATGATGTCGGCGGGGTCGCCGCTGGGCTCGGAGCTGCGCCGTAGAGACCACCTCAGGTAGGCCTCGCACAGCAGGCAGAACACGCACAGCTTCCAGTGGATCTGGAGCAAAGGGACGGGTCGCGTTCAGGGACTGACGGAGTCGCACTCGTCTTCCGTGTTCGCTTACGGCCAAACTGGTGTTGAACAAGATGTGCCTGAAGGCCTGCGTCTTGCACAAGATGGCGTCGATCAGGATGATGACCGGATCGTATTCGATGTACTTGTCCACCGGCTTCTGGCAGGACCCCTAAAGTGACGTGTTGCGGTGAGGTGAGGTTGGCGGTTTCTGCCACGTGCGAGATGTGCGGCCGCAGAGAGCGGCAAATATCCCAACATCATTTTTAAAAATTGCCACAAGAACATATTTTCTCACGTACGCTGAGGTGGACTGAAGGAGCACAAGTCAGTCCACTTCAAGTCGCAATTTATATGATGAATTAGCGCCCCCTTGTGGAAACGCACCGAGATTCGTCCTAAAACTAGCGAAGACCCTTTAACAAAAACCGTCTCGAGTTCAAGCATGTCCTGGGGCTACTTATCTGATTTATGAATATGTATTTCAAGTTAGCATGCAACGTAAAGATGGAAACGACATCAACGTTGTTGTATAGTAATTCTAGGCGGTCCTCGCTATACGGCAGTGTACGTACATCGGAACGCACCGTCGTCTAAACTCATAATTACAGTAAATATATGAATGAAAACACTTATAGGCCATAATTATATTTATTTTACATTTGGGGAAGAAAAAAAAAAGACGGCAATGGAGGTTGCGTTCTACGACCTCGTAACTTCGTCTTAAATCATAGTTTATTTTGGTGGACTCGTGCCATCGCCACAACACGACCAAACGGGACAAACAACAAAATGATGAAGTGCAAAAATGTAACGCACGCATAACGTGATCTTCAGGATCCCGTTGCTGTAGTCTCGGTGGAGCTCCGTTGCCTTTTCGTTGCACTCGACGCACCTGAAATCGTTTTCCGCCATTCTTCGCAACACGTTTAGTAAACCCGGAAGAAAACATGCATATTGACGGGGTCCTTTCACAATAAAAGCATTAGCCAAGCGACCCGGAATCAGAACCAGAACCAGAATTAGAATTACTGACCAAGTGTGTAACAAGACGCAATGAATTTGTCTCCGGCAGTCGGCGCCGCTCTGGAACGACATAACATTCATTCATTCATTCATTCATTCATTCATTCATTCATTCATTCATTCGTGCATCTTCTCTTCCGTTTACGTTCACATTATTTTGCAGATGTGTATTTCGGACTTGATTGTGAGTATTTTGTAAGGATCCATATCCGTGGATAAACCTTAAATCTGCTGAGGGGACAATCGCGTTTATCATTTTTCTCAAACAAAAAAAGTTCACAATTTTTCGTAAATTCTTTTGACAGAATCGTAAACAGTTCCAGCAAACTTCAAGTTATCCGCACCCATTGTATTTTTTCATAATTCCTCAAAAAACAACAACCTTATTTTAGTGGATATTGTATTTTAATCTGTACCTTTTTAATTGTCAATTTATTCAGGATTCCGAAAGTGGGACGAGTCATTTTTCAATCCGATAACATTTAAAGCAGTGATTTCCAACCTTTATAGAGCCAAGGCACATTTTTTTTGACAATTGCAAGATCCTCCGGCACACCAACAAAAGTAAATGCCGCCAAAAATGGATCGATTAATTACTGTATGTACTTCCTGCCATCTAATAGAAGAGGATTTTTTTTTGTTCTGTCTGTCATTGTGCCTCACTGGCATAAATAGATGAATAAAGATACATCATTTCTTGGAAGAAATGTTTTTTTTTTTTTTAGCAATTACATAAAATTGGATAACTTCCCACGGCACACCTAAAGAGCGCTCACAGCACGCTGTTTGGGAATCCACTGATTTAAAGGATGGTTTAATATCATTTTTTAAAATACAAGTTTAAAAATAACTCTATGCTCGTAATATTATGCGTTTTCTGGGAAAAACGTCTTTATTCTCTAAAGAAAAAAAAAACATGTCAGAATAATCACATTTGCGTTCTTTGTACTTTGATTGTGTGCAGCAGGTCCTTGCAATAGCTAAAAATGGACGACAGATGGCGCCACAGTACCCGTGGAGCAACAACTAGAGAGCGAAATTATTGGGGAAAAAAATGTCGTCTGCCTCTGTGTGCCCTGCGATTGGCTGGCAACCAGTTCAGGGTCTCCCCCGCCTCCTTCCCGATGGCACTTTGGACAGGTTCCGGCACCCACGCGACACTTTTGAGGATAAGCGGCTCAGAAAATGGATAGATGGTTGATTTAAAAAGTCCACTTGCACGTTTTTTTGCGGGAGAGAGACTCACTTTTTGTAATAATAAAATTAAAATGCACAATGCCCTGACAGTAAAGACGATTGTGTGTTCAACATGCAACTTTTTTTGGGGAGGGGGGTGGGGGTGGTTGCTTCTGGTAGGGGGAGGGGGGTCAATTCATGCAGTTCAAGACAAAGGGCTGCCAAACAAAGCCGTCACGTCTGAGTGCGCGCGACACACACACGAGAATGGAGGAAGCAAAGGACATTTTCACAACTACAAATGAAGTTTTGTTTTGTTTGTTCGTTTATTTGACTAAAAGCATATTTTCCAGGGGGAAAAAAAAAGTTTTTTTTTTTTTTGTTCCGGGAGTTGAAACTGTCACATTCCTTTTTTTTCCCTCCATTTGAATGTGCTAATGTGCCCCCCCCCCCCCCGCACCCTCCTACCCAAGAGCCTTGCCATGACATCATGTATCACCCCACTGGGTTCATTTGGACTCTTTTTCTTGTCCTGGGGGTTCACTTGGACCATTTTGGGGGGGCCAATAGCAGCTTGGCAAAAAGAAGTCTCCCGAGCCAATGAGGAGCTGGGTGCCGCCCACCTGCCTGCATACTAATAACCCCCCCCCCCCCCTCTCCCTCCAAAAACTATTTTTCCAGTTTTTAAAAAAATCACATTATTCTAGAATAAATTACCAACATGATTTTTTTGGGAGCATGTTTGAGTAGTAATGTTTTGGGGTTTTTTTTTAATATTGAATGTCTCATTTTTATTTGAGAGTAAACTTGGATTTTCTGCCCCCCACCTACCCCAAAAAAATCCTAATCTTACCAGTCTAAAAAAACGTTTATATTGTTTTTTTTTTGTTTTGTTTTGTTTTGTTTTTTGTATACTGTAATGCACTTTCACGACAAAAAGTCCCATACCAGTTTTAACACTTGACACCGTTGTGATTACTTATATATTTTTTCATATTTAACTCTTTTTTTTCCTCTCTCTTTCTTGATCTTGAGCAGCACCCTGACCCAGTTTCTTGGGCCAATGACGGCCAGCCCAAAAAGTCTCCCGAGCCAATGAGGAGGCAGGTGCCTCCCCCGCCCTGGCATACTATTAGGGCCCCCCAATAAGAGCCCCTAAAGGAGGGGGGCCGCGCTTCTTGTGAGACCTTCATCCTGCTCGGCGCACACGAAAACTTCAAGATGGTCGACGCCTTCTGCGCCACTTGGAAGCTGGTGGACAGCGAGAACTTCGACGACTACATGAAAGCTCTCGGTGAGTGCTACTAGTGAACTCGTAGAATTTGATCAAGTCACTCGCAGCACAACTCGGCAAGTTGTGCACACTTTTACGAGTAACTAGTTGCACGCGTATGCCAAAGTTGTTCACAAATAAATGCTCGACCGTGGCTGGAAAAATTGGTACTAGTCAAACTCGCTGGGTCTACGAGTTGTCTTACTAGCGAAGGAGAAGAGGGTACAGCACGTAAGGCAAAGTCCTAAAGACCCTGTTTATCTAAATCTTCTTTTCCCTTCGGCTTGTCCCGTTAGAGGTCGCCACAGGGTGCCATCTTAGATGAATGCATATTTGTTTGGAACCATTTTTACGCCGGATGCCCTGACCGACGCAACCCCTAAATACGCGCCGACAACTATGTTGGACTCAATTGTGGCGATACAGCGTGAAATTGTTTTTCAACTTTTCACTTTTCCCGATTACATTGAGCTACGTTTTTTTCATCTTCTCCTTTTTAAAAGCCAGCACGCGGGCGAGTACTTTGCGCCGACGTGGCCGATTTAGAGCGCCTCGTTGTTGCAGCACGAGTAGGTGTGATTATTTCCAGGAGCCGGAATGGCTCAGCTTGAAATGGATCTGTTTTCATGGCTCGAACATGTAGTTCCAGTATAAGAAAGAAGTAAGATGCTTGAGAAAGTACTACATGTCCAGTTTGTTGTCATGTTCCCGAAGCCAATCAATTTCTATTTATAAAGCGTTTTTTTTTTTTTTTTTTTTTTAAATAGAGATCCATAGTTCTCTACGGCCTTAAAATACCCCCCCCCCTCATCCATACAGCGTGTGCCCGTGTTAAAAATAGAAAAGTTCTGATGTGTGGCCGAGATTCCAAGTACAGAACTAAACACCATCTCGGGGGGCTGTCAGAGCGCCAGTTAAGTTTAGCCGGCTAACGCCTCCGCTGTGGTCACGCAGGCGTGGCCTTCGCCACCCGGCAGGTGGGCAACGTGACCAAGCCCACCGTCATCATCAGCCAGGAGGGCGACAAGGTCACCATCCGCACGCAGAGCACCTTCAAGAACACCGAGATCTGCTTCAAGCTGGGCGAGGAGTTCGACGAGACCACCGCCGACGACAGGAACTGCAAAGTAAGGCGAGGCGTGCGTTGAAAAAGAAAAAATGGAAAAAAACTCAACGTAAAAGTAACAAAATATAGACCACGGAATGTGCCGAAATACAAACGTACACATTTATTTTAAATATCAATGATGTAAAATACCTGGACAATGAACTCGGCAGAAGTGCTGATTCAACTCCTTTACTCAAGTAAACATTCAGAGTACAGACTTTCGAATGTACTTGAGTAAAAAAGCAAAACGTGCCTATATTGTTATATTGTCGTTCTACTTGTTGCTGCAACATTTGTGTTCAAATGTCTATCGCTAATTGCACAAAAATGCAATTCGTTAGCCCGTCTGTGGCATTTCCCATTATGTGTTAGCACCAAACCTGCAAAATGGAAGTAATGTGATCGTTTGGAATGCACAACACATAATTCTCTTTGTCTGATGTTTAGTTTGACCGTAAACATCCACTGGCTTTCATTGAAAAATAAGTAATAGATGCAATTTACATCGTATATATGAATAATAAGGATATTGGATAAAAACAACATTTTTAGGCAAAGTTAAAAATGTTCCGAGCGGCAGTTCGTTTCTTGAAAAAGCCGTGAACCTGACCCAGCGACGTCTGGTCCTCAGTCCACAGTGAGCCTGGACGGAGACAAGCTGGTCCACGTGCAGAAGTGGGACGGCAAGGAGACCAAGTTCGTCAGGGAGATCAAAGACGGCAAGCTGGTCATGGTGAGATCGGAACCCCCAACCCCCAAACAAGCATTTTGGTAACCCTCACGGGCGACGTCCAACATCTACAGAGCAGTATTCATTCGTTGAGGAGGAAAAAAATGTCAAATTGTCTTTCCTTTTTGTTCTTTGAAAAAAAAAAATAATAATAGAACTAAAGAACCAACTGGTCCACAATGAAATGAAACAAATACATTTTGTAGTATCTTATTTAATCAAAAATTAAGTTGCATTTTTAGAGAAACAGTCCTGATCTTGCAAGAAAACCCTTTTTTTTAAAAAAAAAAAACATATTATTTCAGATAAAAACTAGTTTTATTTTTGCTTATTGAATTTAGTTTTTTTATTTTATTAAAAAGTCATGTTTTTCATTTGCAAAAAAATTATTTAAAAAAAATTTTATTCATATTTTCCTTCAAAAATAAAGTTGCATTTTTGTTCTGGTTAAGTCGCATTTTGAGAAGATTCTAACTTCTTCTTAAAATGTTCTATTGATAAACGGGCCATTTTTATTTGAAAACAAAGTTCTCGCAACTTTTAGTTCTGGGTACTTGTAATTGACGGAACTAAAAAGTTCTTCGAGGTGTGAGAAGTACTGCCCGGGCCTCTCAAGCAGTATCTCAAATGTTTTTGTTTATTTTGTTTTTTTAACGACGCACGAAAATGCTAAAAAAAATGCTGCAATAGTTGACCTTTGTGCTCTCCTCGGGCAGAACTTGACCTTCGAGGACATCCACGCCGTGCGCACCTACGAGAAGGCGTAGAGGCCTGTGTCTGCACTTCTTCTTCTTCTTCTTCTTCTTCTTCATCAGGCTGCACATTTTTTTTCTTTTTTTTTATATGAAAACGTGACATATTGGACCAATTGTCTTTGCAGATGTGTGAAATAAAACGCAGAAGAACAAGAAAACTTATCGCTGCTTTTTTTCATGACTGATTTATAAACTGGGGATTTTTTATTTTTAGGTTTTAATCAATGTTCACCCTTTGCTTTACGATTGTCTTTACCCGGTTTCATTTCTCGTCACTTTCAAAACAATCTGAAAATGATTCCCCTCATGTCTGTTCCTTCGACAAAAGTCTTTTTTTTAAACGACTAAATCGTCAACACGGCCTGTAGTAACGCGAACCCCAAACTTTTCTGAGCATAAGCGGCGCACAGAAGCTAAAAAACAAGCTAGCCTGAGGAGCTTGAATAATTTTATTTACATTGGTCATCACTTGCTAGCCTGCAGAAGTTTTTTTTTAATTTTCCATGCGGTTCTTTAAGAAGAAAATGTTAAAAGAAGGAGTTCAAAAGTATTAAAATAGTAAATACAAAAAAAAGTAGATTGAGTTCAGTGTTTACTACTGCAGGTCACGTGACCACCCGCTTGTCCGTGATTGGACCACAGCCCGCGCCCCTTCTAAAAAAAAAAAAAAAAAAAAAAGTTCCAGTCATGTGACCAATTGACCATTACCACTTCCGGCATTTTATTGGTCAACACGCACAAGCGCCAAAATATGTCCGCGACGGTCGTTTTTTAATCTCGGTGATTTAGCAGCGTCCTCCCGACGACATGAAAGTGCTCCTGGCCTGTTTTGTGCTCGGGCTGTGCGCCGCCGGACGGCTGAAGGCGGCCCCCCCGGGAAGGGGAACCGACCGCGGGGACGCAGGTGAGTCTTGAGCGCCCCCCCCCCCCTCGTCGGGGGTCGTCGAACTTCCACGCAGCAGACAATGAGCGGCACAAACCAACAAATCTAAGATGGTCACTTCAAGTCGACCACGACGAATTGATCCACAGGCGTTCGGCAGTCAAAATAAGTTTGAAGAAATGTTGTACTGCCAACGGCTCGTTTGGAAATCGTCAGCAAGTTTTGAATTTAGCAATTTTTAGGGCGGATTTCGTCTTGTAACCGTGATGCTGGTGGGCAGCCCGTCAATATTAAATACACATTTAAAAAAAAAAAACTATATGTAAATATAAGTCAGGTGTCTAATTGTAACTTTGTCAGAGCATGCACCCCGTCCCCATACACACAATTTTAAACACTGTCAAAGTATGTTAAAAACGTGTGTGTGTGTGTGGTATGGTTTTAAAATGCTAATATCAAAATACCCCAGGCATAAAAACAACATAATTGGTCGATATTTTTCCATCATATTTCTTTGCAAATTTCAGTTTATGAGTGCATTTGTCTGTGGATCTCCCAACTTTTGTTGGTTTGACAATTCTGGAACCTGATTTTGTCGCGGAGTATATCGAAAGGAATTTAAAATAAAAAAATATATATATATATATTTATACTTAATATTTATTTAAAAAATGAATGGCTTGCTAACCTTGTCTCAAAAATCAACAAAATATTACACTTGTAAATGCAGATTGGTTTTGTTTGCACTTATTCCAACACCAGGAAGGTTCTGGCATATCACAGACCTTCATTTGGATCCGACCTACCACCTGGCGCCGGACCCCACCAAGGTGTGCTTCTCCTCCAAAGGCGAGCCCGCCAGCGGTGCCGGTCCGTTCGGGGACTTTCTGTGCGACTCGCCCTACAGCCTCATCCAGTCGGCCTTCGCGCACATGACTCGCCTGATGCGACCGAACGACTTCATCGTTTGGACCGGGTACCGTCGCGCTTTCTTCCTCTTCTGGCGGGCCTCAAACACGAAGCTGCTGAGCCACGGGAGTAATGACGGCACACTTTCGGCTCAGACCAGAACGGGTTTTTTTTCTTTTTTCATTACATCACTTTTCACAGGGTGTCGTTTGCACTCCAGAACTTGACGATTAATCCGAGAAACACGCAAACTAGTTCTGCTCTCGGCAAAGCGAAAACGCACTTCCTCCCCGCTCGGGTGAATGAGGAACGGGCTCCGTTTCAAACACAAAAGCCACCAAAGTTGACCAGTTGGTGTTTAACCTTTTGTTCATTTTCATCTTTATTATATAAGCGAATGATATACACGTAGTTAACTTTTGTCCGAAAGCACGAGCCTTAAAAGTAAAAAATACATTTTAGCAAGTTCGGCTTGAGAAAAGACGTGATCCATCGTTATTGTCAGGTTTAAATCCAAACGCTGGACTAAATATGCAAATAAAGGGACAGAAGAGGTCTTCAATTTGGCCCCTACGGGGACAAACAACAAGTTTGGCTGACCAGCTGCAGCTCCAACACCAGTTCTGAGTCGTCAGCCTTACCGGGGTGTCCCTCTTTTTATTAAGGTTACAAATTCAAATGGAGGAACAGATGGCAATACCGATACCAAGATGAATACTAAAGTAATCATTTATAATAATGATGTTGAGGAGTATCTGCTTTGAAGTCACTCGTCGAGGCGTCGCTGGGTCACGCTCCAGGTCACACCCTGGGTCACGCAGCCGCTCGCAAAGAGAATGATTGATTGAAACAAATGCCTGATAAAATGATAAGTTAGCTATCCCATTGGTCACGTAATGTTTTGCACATTGCAGATTATACTTGATTTAATTTGAGTTTGTCATGATGACACCCCCCCCCCCCCCCCCGCAGAGACAGCCCTCCCCACGTTCCGCCGACTGAGCTGTCGACGTCGAAGGTGATCCAGGTGATAAGAAACATGACGCACAGCATCCGACAACATTTCCCAAACGTCACCGTCTTTCCCGCCGTGGGGAATCATGACTACTGGCCGCAGGTACCCCCCCCCCCCCCCCCCCCCCCCCCCAAAAAAAAGCAGATTCTCAATCAAAAGTTGAGTGTTTTTTTTTTTTTTTTTTTTCGTAATACCAGGTGGGCTCGATTGCAAGATGCATTTGTTGAATTGGATTTCTGAGGACCGCAGTGGTTAGGTATGGTTACCATAATTAAAATATGTGCACACGTGTGTCATCAGGATCAGATGCCGTCATCCACCAACGACATCTACAAGGCCGCCGCCCAACTGTGGAAACCTTGGCTGCAGGACGACGCCCTGAAAACTCTCTCACGAGGTCAGCCGGCCCACTTTGTCTCCCTCCGTCTTGCGGCATTTGTGTATTGCGGGACCACTCGTGTGGATTTTGTACTAGTGTAGCGGGTCTAACTCTGTGTTGTGTATTTTTTTTTTTTTGGGGGGTGATGGATGGATGAATGAGAACGCGCAAACGTCGGCTGGTCTCAACTTGGTTTGATCCCCTCTGTATTATAAAGGAGACACAATCACGGACGTTCACAGATTTATCTTCGCAAATACTCTCAAAACGCTCGCTAGGAAGACTCGAACATGAGGAAGTAGCCCCTCCCGCCGTACGACAAATGTGGCTTCAAAACAAAAAATATTCAGCCTACTTCCCGTGTTTCTCAGCTCTTCCATGAACAAGCTTAACGGCATTTTCAACCCTACAATGAACATTTATGAACACACGATTCCCTGTAACATTATTGACGTTAAAAAGAATAAATGACAGAGAGAGTGCCGTCTTTCAAAATAAAGTGCGCTTTCACGTCCTGTTCCTAATATAGCGCAACAACATCACATCATTACACTCGCATCTCGTTGCGGTCCGAAAAGCGTCCGGTTAGTCAAAGTCGGTATCTGAAGTTTAGCAAGTTGGAGTTTTAGTTGGTCAGAGTGGTTTTGGCGTGTCTATAAAACAGGAAGTCAGATCTTCTGATGATGTCACGTTTTTCTGAGCGTAAGGGGAACCCACACAGTGACACACGGCAATATCGCACGTGCCGGTGTCCGCAGGGGGGTTCTACACGCAGTTGGTTCACGCGGGCCTACGAGTGGTCAGCGTTAACAGCATCCTGTACTACGGTCCCGACCTGGCCACCGCCAACGTGAGCGACCCCGCGGGGCAATTCCAGTGGCTGGAGGACACCCTGAAGAAGGCAGACGTCAACATGGAGAAGGTCCACCGTCGCCCTTAATTAATCGTTATCGGTCTGCGTGATTGACACTTGCGAGCCGGTCCGAAGTCTCGAAATTGGGACTCTGGTCTGACTCCTGTCAATTCCTCGGAATGCAATCAGACATGCTGATCCGTCTCAGCAGGTCTTGGTCATCTCCCACATCCCGCTGGGATTCCTGCCCTTTGTTTTGAACGTGACCGCCGTCAGGAAAGAGCACAACGAGAGGCTGGTCGCCATCTTTAGGCGCTACAGTCACGTGATCGCTGGACACTTCTATGGACACACACACAGAGACAGCTTCATGGTGCTCCGAGACCACAACGGTGAGAACACGTTAATGCACCATTCGGTACATTATCGAACGGGATCCAAATAATGATGATGATGATGATGATGATCATGCTCATTTTGGAATTATTCAATCAGAGTATGAGCACTTTTTTTGTAATAAAGTGGGGAGAAAATCAAAGAATAGTAGGGGACCCGAGGTTGAGCCTTGTGGGATCCCATGCCACATTTTTGCCACTAGAAGTGTATTTAAATTTAGGTTGGTATTGGAATAAATGGTTATAAAATATAAATGAAATGTATGCCTGATGAATTGTTTCCTTGGCAAATCATTTTATTATTAAAATGGATAATTTAACTAATTAAAAATAATGCCTACATCAGTTAATGATTCATTTTTTTTCGTAGGTAAACCTGTGAATTCTCTGTTTGTGTCTCCGGCGGTAACGCCGATTAAAGATGTTACGGAACCATACTCTAACAACCCGGCGGTGCGTTTGTATTTGTACGACGCGCAAGACTTTGGCATTTTGGTAAGACCCAAGACCATTACAGCGTAACAGATTATATTTTACGTTTGTTGTCATTTGTCTGCTTATCGAGCTTTCGTAAACCAGTCTCATTGTGAATTATTATTATTTTTTTGTGTGTCCCGTGCGAAGGACATCCGGCAGTACTTCCTCAACCTGACCGAGGCCAACCTCAAGCGACGAGCCGACTGGATGCTGGAGTACGTCATGACGGACGCGTTCGGCCTGCCCGACCTGCGACCGGCCGGCCTGCTCCGGCTGGCTCTGCGCATGTGGGCGGAGCCCGCCGGCGGCGGCGGCAGCCTTTTCGACACCTACTTTGCCCACTACACGGTCGGCTACGACGACAGGCCGCCTTGCCGGGACGACTGCAAGATCTTTCAGCTGTGCTCCGTGCTCCACTTGGACCAGAAGTCCTATTCGGCTTGCGCGGCGGCGCCACGACCTCGTTAGTAACCATCTTTGATGTTTGATTTATTTTCATTTTAGCGCCGCCGTCGTAGCCGCGTCGCGTCATCAGGATGTCCGGTGAACAAAACTAAAATACCTTCATGCACTTTGCAAACATTTTCAAATATGTTCAGTGTGGTGAGATGAGCGAATATTAGCTCTTTGAAATTTTGGTTAGACGCGTCCCAAAAAAGTCACAGAGAGTCTCGTTTTGGTTTGAAGGCGCCATTTTTGGGCCCACGTTGGCCCTTTTTCAAAAGCCCCATTCAAGACTGACTGCGTAGTTTGAAGCCAGAATCACGTGGAAAACAAGCGCACCTTGATTATTTATATGATTTCTGGATGATAGAATGCGCAATGGCTGCAAATGCAAAGTTGGATGATTGCTGACTTTAATAATCTGACTAAACTCGCGGGAAATCTTTTTAGCTATGCTCTGGCTACGACATCGTTGCTGATTTTGAATTCCATCCATCCATCCATCCGTTTTCTTTTTGCCACGTATCCTCACGAGGGTCGCGGGGAGTGCCGGGGCCTACCCCAGCTGTCATCGAGCAGGAGGCGGGGCACACCCTGAACCGGTCGCCGGCCAATCGCAGGGCACATTGAGACAAACAACCAATCACACTCACAATCACACCTAGGGGCAATTTAGAGATTCCAATTATTGTTGCAGGTTTTTGGGATGTGGAAGGAAGTGCAAACCCACACAGACACGGCAAGAACATGCAAACTCCACACAGGCGGGGCCGGGATCGAACCCGGGTCCTCAGAACCGTGAGTCCAACGCTTTACTAGCTGATCCACCGTTCCGCCTTGATTTGAAATTATAAATATACATTTTTAAAATTTCATTTTAGCAAAATGAATGCAACTGGGTGCCATGGTGGCGCACCTCGGAGTTCTGAGGACCGGGTTCGAATCCTGGCCCCGCCTGCGTGGCGTTTCTCCGGTCACTCCAGTTTCCCCCTACATCCCAAAACGTTAATTGAAGACTCCAAATTGCCCCTAGGTGTGATTTTGAGCTCCGCTGTTGTCCGTCTCCACGTGCCCTGCGATTGGCTGGCAACTACTTCGGGGTTTACCCCGCCTCCTGCACAATGACAGCTGGGATTGGCTCCAGCACTCCCGCGACCCTCGTGGGGATAAGCGGCTAAGAAAACGGATAGATGGATGAACTCTTATTGTCACCAGTGCTGTTATGCTAATGCTAACGAAGCTGTCGATTCAGTATGTCGGCGTGCTACGCTCGTTTGGCCGTCTTTTTCTGTTTGGGATTTTGTTTGAAGTTATGTATGAAATTATATTCATCCAACGTTTTGTTTCGTCTGCAATGCAAATTTTTTCAACTCACCAAAGCGACTCAGTTCTATCTGATCGTCGGCGTTTACGTGGAAGTGAAAATACTGTTGCGTTTGTCTGTTAAACTTTGTGGGGGTGGGGAAAAAAAAAAAAAGACCAGCCACTGACCTCATTTGACTTGCCCCCCCCTCCCCCCCCTGCCCCCCTTGCCCCTTTCGCCCCCCCTGCCAACTTCTCCCCGCTTTGAATCCTCTCAGCCCAATTCCAGCGCTATTGTGCACCCCTCTGGTCCCCAACCCCCCCCCCCCCCCCAACGTCAACCGTTCCTCGGGTTAAAACGTCCGCTCGCTTCATGTCTAACGTCCAAAAAAATGTCCGGAAATGTTTAGAAGAAGAAAGGGAAAAAAAAAAAAGTTAAAATGAATGATGAATGGTGAGAAACTCACCTCTGCACCCCCTAGCGTACTCCCCCCCCCCCCCCCCCCCCATCCTTCAATCCCTTCGCTGGCCTGGTCGGGGTGTAACCGTGGTAACGGCATGCTGGCGGGTGAGCGTGGCCCGTTGCCAGGGCGTCCGTCGCCACGGTAACATCAGGGAAGCTCTGTTGTGTGCAAACAAAGCTTCTGTGTGACCACTTTTCTTTTTTTTTTTTTTTTTTTTTTGGAAGAAGTTTCTCATGAGTACATTTGAAACCGTAAAAAAAGATCGTAAACATCATTCATACAATGATTCTGACAATAAAGAAGCGTTACTGCTCACTCTGTGCTTTATACTTGAGACTTTTATTGTGAAATCAAAAATGGGGAATAAAAAAAAGTCCTTAGCAATAAACTCAATTTAAGTGATTAATTGACTAACCCCTAATATAAACTAAACCACAGAGATTCTATTTTGGATCACAGGAAAAGTAGGGGGCTCGAGGTTGACCCCAGTGAAATGTCAACTGGTGGCCTGGCACGCACATTACAGTGTCGTTACTGCAGGGATCCTTTCATCGACGTATCTGTGTAAAAACTTTCAGAGAGGGAAAAAAAAAACAAATTTTTACTCGGCCTCGTTTTGCATAAACTTTGCTTGATCTGCTTGACCCGGGCTGACCTCGTCCTCCTGGCGTGAGGCTAATCCCGAGATTAGCGATTACTGAACTTTTTCAGCGTTTTATTGTAGTTAGCAACACGCTAATGCAACGGCGACTGACCGTTAAGTGGCGTGCAAGTACTACTGTACTTTTGCTTCTATTCTCGAGCATTGTATTAAATTGTGAAAAAATATATTCATTGCGTGACGTGAGTATTTATGTTGTATAATTGAATTTGCCCACTAAAACGTGCGTTTCATCTTTAAATAAAAAGTGAGTAAAGCCGCCCAACGGAAGACTCGTTCTGCCCCCCGTCGGACCGCAACGTCATCGCCGTTGTGCATTCATGTGGCGTTGATTCCGCATTTGTCTTTGCGCACTTTGCGTGTCTTTTCGCCCCCTCGCCCCCCCCCCCGCCGGCATAATTTCTATTGTCAGCACACACGATGACGCTTGCCAACCTGGAAGATTTTCCAGCCACGGGAGGAGAGAGCTCATAAAGCTCTTTTCATTTGGGTCTCCCGTGAGATATTGCCCTCCTGCCAAGTCTCACACACTCCATAATGGAGACTGACTGGGGCACGGGGGGGGGGGGGGGGGGAACGACGATTGGGGGTAGGGGCGAGGGTAGGTTCGCCCTCTTTTTTTTTTTTTTTTTTTTTTTTGTCTCATGCTTCATTTGTCATTTGTCAGCCCATTTCAATGAACTTCTTTATCAATGTGTGCGTGTTTATGATCGCAGTTGGACCGACCGAGGCTGAAAATCTGAATGGGCCAACCGTCGCCCCCCCCCCCCCCATCCACGTCCCGCGTTACTCCGAGTCGCACATCCGTGCCAGATTGTCTCCTTTAATGTAAATTATTCACCGTAAACTTATTAGGTACACCTTCTGAAACCCTCCCGTGGCTGGAATACGACATCTCGCCGGGTTATCTTTTCCAGGCGGTGACAACGAGGCACTCTAAAGCGGCCTCCGGGGCTAAGCAGTCAGGAGTCACCTGAGCAATGCGAGGAAACTGTCCTGCTTTAGAAAATGCACACAATTTCAGATTGGAAAGCATCACAAAAATATCAGAAGAGAGATTATGTGTCTATTAAAGGGCAAAGTTTAGCAATGTTGCTAACCAGCGAGCAATGCAAAGAATGCTCAAAAGATGGCAAAAAATAATAATAATAATACAATGAAACTGTCGTTTGAAAGATGTATACTTTTATTTAAAGATATTCACCTTGTGAAGGTTTTTAATTTGACGGCGAGGTGAGCACAAAAGCGTCAAGATGGCGCAAGAAGAGGAAAAAACGAAGATCGTAATTGAACTTGAGTGCTGTGTGGGCTCGTTTTGAAGTGGGGCGGCACCCCCCCCCCCCCCCGCCGCCCCCGTCATGTTAATCTCTCCTCTTCTTCAGTCGGTCCATACTTCTCCTCCACCTCCATCGTCCCATCGTGGCCCGCCCACTCCACGTCTGGTCCTAATGTGGGGTCGGTGGGTTGACCCCACATGAAAGATGGAGTTGGGGGAGGGGGGGGGGGATGTTTTCGGGAGCTACCCCTACCTACATACCTCCCGGTCAAAGTGCCCTGTTACTATGGAAACATGCTGGTTTTGTTTAGATCTGGTTGCATTAACTCAACTCAGAGGAGCGCCAGGAATTTCAGTAGCGTTGCTTTGCTGCCACCTGCTGGTCATCCTTCACTACTACCTGCTAGCTCGATTTCAAGTACAGACTTGGCTTTTGTACACGGCGCAGTACTGGAAAACATAACAAAGTACCTTTGGGACAACTTTAAAGGAGAAATCCATTCATCCATCCATTTTTATGCGCTTATCCTCATAAGGGTCGCCGGTTAAAGGGGACATTTGGTGAAATTTCACTTTTTAAATAGTTCATCATCAGCTCATCGACTATTGTAAAGGCGCTGATAAAAAAAAATGTCTCGACTTCCGACAGCAGGATTTGAAAAAGAAAGAGGAAATAACTGATAAAAATTGAAAAACGAATGATAATATGGCAGATATCTATTGATCTTGTAAAAAATATATTTGAAACTATTTTAATGACATTTTGCAAAAAAAAAAAAAAAAAAAGAATGTTATGGAATAAGGAGACGAGCAAATCATTCATTGGATTAGACTGTATTTAAGTAATTTAATACATATGAATTAGTAACACTAAACTCAAGGAATGACCAATAGGATGAGGTGTCCCACAAGGCTTTGTATTCTGCCCAATAGGATTTCTTATCACTAATTAAAGCAGAAAACAGATGTTTATCCGACGGCAGGTGTAAACATTTGTAATACCGAGATGGAAAACGTAGGCATGACTACAGTGAGGATGACTTGTCAGCGAATTGTACTGTACATGTCTACTCTTCTTCTTTTCCTTTCGGCTTGTCCCGATTAGGGGTCGCCACAGCATGTCATCTTTTATGCATTGACTCTGATTATTTAAATACTTTCTAATCCAATGAATGATTAGCCAGTCTTCGTACTCTCAACTTTCAAAAAGTATATGGTGAAAAACATTATCACGAAGACACATTTAAAATGTTGCACAGTGCGTCCATATCGAAATCACTACTTCTAACATATTTCATATTTCAGCTGTGACAGAAAATGGCCAACTCACTATACCACCATGCTCCTATCGTATACTGCAGTTGTGGATGGGGAGCGATTGCTAAAAGTGACCATAGAGGGGCGCTATTCATCCTCCACCTTGTCATTCAGCGTGTCCGCCTCCTGGTGGCGCCATAAACAAGTTTACAGCCAAGCAGATGTCAGGAGCCCCAAAACCGCTTTAAACCCCCCCCCCCCCCCCCCCCCCGCCACACACACACACACAATTAATTTTATTGGTTGCGCTGGTAGCCAATCACAGCTGACAGGTGCCCCGCCGCCAACGCCCCACCCCAAAATCGAATCAAATATTGGATGTGCAATTTTGAAATGAGAAAACGTTCCAATGCCGTCAGCGTGTGTAGAATGTATAATTTTCTTAGCGGATTACAGTAAATGGACAATGTACAAGTGTACATTCTAAAAAAGAAAAAAAAAATATTCATTTGGACAAAGAAAAGAGTGAAGAAAGACAGTAAAATTAGAAAGAAAAAAAAAAAAAAAATCCCCAAACTGTTATTTTGCCTCAGGCTACAAGTATCCCGCCATCCTCCTCCTCATCTTCATCCTCGTGATTATATGCTCGCTTTTGTCCTGCACGTGCTGCCTCTCCTCCCCTGCCTCCCCCTTCTTTCGCCATCACCCCCACCCCCACCCCCTTCCCCTCCCTCCCCACCCGCACCCCCACCGGCTCAGCTTGTTGTCAGTCACTCGGGCGGCGGAACAGACGGCGGCGGCGGCGGCGGCAGCAGCAGCAGCGGCGGCAGCGGCAGACGCTAATCCTGGTGGCGCGCCCCGCCCGACAGCCTCCCCCGCCGGACGACAGAAGCCGACGCGAGCCGGGAAACGGAGCGGACCGGGCCCACCTGTGCAAATGGACGTACAACTTGGATGATTTAAAGCGGAGGCGGCGGCGGCGGCGGCGGAGGAGGAGGAGGGAGGGAGGAAGGAAGGAGAGCATCATGAGGAAGACGAGGGTGTCGGTGATGTAGCTGGTAGCAGGTGCTGCAGCCTGGTGCCGCATTGCTTGCTCGGCCTCCTCCGTGGGGGAGAAGGTGATGGCGTCATCCCCCCTTTCTCACACACACACACACACTCGTAGGTACGTACGGTTCTGACATGGCGCCAAGCAGCAGCAGCATCTCGACTATGTCGGACGTTCGGCGGTAAGCGGGCAGGCGCGCGGCTCCCCGTCGGTCCAAAAAAACGGATTCCAATCGCTCTGACCGTCGGTGTGAAAATAAAAACGAGCCAACGCTCCCGGATGGAAATTTAGAGCGGCGGCGAACAGCTGCATCTGTGCGCTCGGGCTTTAATCGCACGTTCGCCTATTTGTGGATTCGGGGCAAAGCTGCGCGCCGTTATTTGCTCCCAAAAAAATTGACTGATTTCGTGCTCGGCCCAAAGCTGTTACTTTGTGGCCATCCTGTGGCACCTTGCTGTGTTGGAATGAGTTGAGGAGTTTTGTGTAGACCGAAAAAATGCTTTTGTGCCACTTCGGGGGACCTCGGTGCCTAATCGAGGGGCTCGTTTTACGCTCTAAAACCAAACCCGCCTTGCAGGCCCTGCGGAAAAAGAAGACGAAGACGAAGAGCGTCGGTGAGGTGACGGAATATCACCACCGGGCCCCCGCCGAGATGACTCACCTGCAGGCCGGCTTGTCGGCGGCCACCCTGGAGAAGGCCAAAGCGGAACTGAAGGAAAACCCGGAGACGCTCCACCAGGACATCCAGGAGGTGCGCGACATGATCATCACCCGGCCGGACATCGGCTTCCTGCGCACCGACGACGCCTTCATCCTCAGGTTCCTGCGGGCCCGGAAGTTTAACCACTTTGAGGCCTTCAGATTGCTGGCCCAGTACTTTGAGTACAGACAGCAGAACCTGGACATGTTCAAGAACCTGAAGGCCACCGACCCCGGAATCAAGCAGGCGCTCAAGGACGGGTTCCCCGGCGTGCTGGCCAACCTGGACCGGCACGGGAGGAAAATCTTGCTCCTCTTTGCCGCCAACTGGGACCAGAGCAGGTGAGACTGACGACAAGACGAGCGTAAATACTTTTCCGGCACGTACGACCCCCTGGTGCCTTTTGGTGCCCTCGCGTTGGCTTGCAGTTTAAAGTCGGGGTACCAAACGGGACCTTTTTGCCAATCCTTCATTGGACTGTCCCACTTTTTCAGTTTTTCGGGCACTCTGTCAGCGTGCAGTTCGCCATCCCCTTTTTAGCGCCCACTGTGTGGCACTTTTCTCGGGTTTTTGCCAGGGTACCAAACCACTTTTGCCATCCTACTGTCGTCGTACCACGCGCACTTGGGCGCTGTTGGCACCTCACTTTTCAAGGTTTCGGATACGTTTTAGCACCCTGATGTGTAAATGCCGCGTTTTTGCCGCCCGGTCGGATTTTATCCGGTACCACCACCGTTGTGGTAGCATGTAACGCCACCTTATAGTTGGGATACTATGATATAGATTGCTTTTTTTGCACGGGCGGCACGGTGGAGCAGCTGGAACGCGTTGGCCTCACAGTTCTGAGGTCCCGGGTTCGATCCCGGCCCCGCCGGTGTGCAGTTTGCATGTTCTCCCCGTGCCTGCGTGGCTTTTCTCCGGGTGGGCACTCCGGTTTCCTCCCACATCCCGAAAACACGCAACATTAATTGGACGCTCTAAATTGCCCCAAGGTGCGATTGTGAGTACGACTCTCCATGTGCCCCGCGATTGGCTGGCGACCGGTTCAGGGTCTACCCCGCCTCCTGCCTGTTGACAGCTGGGATATGCTCCAGCACTCCCTGCGACTCTTGTGAGGATAAGCAGCTAAGAAAATGGATGGATGGGTATTTAGCACCACACCTTTGGGTAGCACGTAGCAGCCTCCCGTTTTGGGTCAAACTTTGTGACACCACAGGGCCAGGAGACCAAACGTTGCATCTAACTATCATAAAATGGTAGTGAGGTACATGTGCCATTCCGTCAGGTACATGTTTGTGGACATCCTGAGGTCCATCCTGCTGTCCCTGGAGTCCATGATCGAGGACGCCGAGCTGCAGGTGAACGGCTTCATCCTGGTCATCGACTGGAGCAACTTCACCTTCAAGCAAGCCTCCAAGCTCACGCCCAGCATGCTCAGGCTCGCCATCGAGGGCCTGCAGGTAAAACGCGCGTTAGCATCACCTTCTTCCCCGTAGTCGCACGTAGGCCTCGAGCGTTGGGATCACGCGTGCAGCCAGATTGTACTCTCCTGTTAATAATCTCATGGGGAAAAAAAATCAAAAATTTTGAAAAGCCAGACGACCACGTGGAAGGCGAGCGCAGATTCCGACTCCCGACCTCCTTTTTTTTTTTTTTTTTAAATTCCTATTATTGTACCATCATCTTTGCTTTGTGCGCTCACTCAGCCCACGCACTTGTCTCATTTTTTTCTCGTGATAATATGATTATTATGAATAATTTAGCCTTCAGGGAGGTGCGGCAGGTGAACAGCGAGCGGAATTCAACCCGATCCAGTCATAATCCCGCAGGATTACAACGTTGTTAGAGGATTAAAATATGTTAAAAGGGAGTGAAGCCTCTCCGGATTGTTTGATTTACATGACATTATTATTTTCTTTTTTGAACGTTAAAGTTAACAGCGTTTTGTTTCAGTTCGAAAGAAGAAAAAATGCTAACATGTTTAGCATGAACTCCCTCATTCGTCTTTGCATGAATTATCCTTTGGCGGTGATGTCATTTTGTCTGCCTTTTTGGATTTTTTTGTTGTTGTTGCAGAATCCCGGCCAGGTGGAAACATTATTGAGGCTATTTTTTTTTTTTGTGTGTGTGTGTGTCTTTTTTTTTATTAGCTCTCACTGATGCGTGCATGCTAGCTGCCACACATTGAGCTAATGCTAGTTTAAACAAATTAGCAGAGTAATGAGGAAAATAGCAGCCTATGATGTTATACTTTTGAAAAACATGCAGGTATGACAACGAAATAGAATGGGGAAAAAATAATTCCCCCCCCCCCTTAGATCTTCTCCCCCACTCATCTTCATCAACCAGAGAAAACGCTGACATCTGACTTAACGCCTTCATCCATTCACTCATTCATCAGCATTTCAAAAATGCAGCCACTCGCGTGACGCAACGGCGCTTTGTTGTAACCCTGACGTCGTCCGTAACGCGCATCCCACCCTCCCGGCGTTTCCACGGCAACCGGCCCGACTGCCTGCCCGTCTGCTCTGCCCCCCCCCCCCTCCCTCCAGATGGGCCCGTCTTTGTTGGGTGTGTGTGTGTGTGTGTGTGTGATGTTTTATGCATCGCTCCACTGCTCTTTCATTTATGAGCTTTGTATAACCAGCTGCTGCGTTGCCAAGTGGCGGAGAGACATTTGGCAGCGACAAAATTGTAACTGATGATTGGAAATTGCTCCCCAAAAAAAATGAGAATGACAAAAAAAAAAACAAACAAACACATAGCCACGCATCAGGGAGCGACAGTCGCACATTATTTCATCACAAAAATGAAACACGGCTGGGGAAACGCGAAGACGCGGGAACAGGACGCCGGGACGGACTGACGACAAACTGGCAAAAAACTGGACAGGTGCACAAAATGAGTTCACATGACACAGGTGAGAGGATGCAGATCAGACGCGGGTGGGCGGGGCAATCGAAAAGCTTGACAATGATTGGACGACGAGATGAGACACGGGTGATGACGACAACCAAGACAAAGTTATTAAAAATCAACAAGATATGCGGCGGTGGTAGCAGAGTTTTTGATAATAGTGGCGCAAAATGATAAGACGCAGGCGGGAAGACCATTATGATAAGATGTCATTATCCAAGCCGCTTATCCTCACAAGGGTTGCAGGAAAGCTGGAGCCTATCCTAGCTAGCTTCGGGCGAAACGCCGACTACTTCCTGAACCGGTCGCATGTCAGTCACAGGACAGGTATCGACACCATCACCGAGCGGGACTCGATCCCACCGTGTCCGCACCAAAGGCCGACGTGTGGACCGCTACCCCATTGACAATGGCCGGAAGACCACCTTGACCCATTTTTAAGATGCGATGAGACACTGATGCACAGACAGGACACGAGACCCGTCGCAGTCGAGAACGCGGATGGTGGGAACAACGAGGGTGTGGGAGACGCGGGTGGTGGGAACGCTACATGAGTTTGACGATGGCGGCAAACATTGAGACATTTTGGACATTTCTACGACAGTACGCGACACAGGCGGGTTTATAAGATGGGCGCACGGGCGGGACACGAGACCGGACAGGCGTCAAGTCAAGTAGGGCAGCTTAGAATGACAGAACTGCACGGAAAACCAGAGTGGACGATAAAACACGGGTGACTGTGCCGGTGCTCCTCGGACAGTGATGCAAACAAAAACAAAATCCGGATGAATTGAAAACCAGGGATGAACAGATTAGGAACAAATAGTGGCGCAGGACAAACCTGATGAAACGTTGGAAGACCGGAAAGCCAGATCAGACACAAATACACACAGCTGGGTTTAAAAGATCAAGGGTGTGTGTTAAAAGTCGGATCGCCTCATCCTGTCACTTGTCATCTATCCAAAGACGAAGCCGAATGTCCCACGGCAAGGAAAAAAAAGATACAAATAAAAACGAGGGCCGTGTTTGTTTTTAAGGAGGTAAAGTGTAGCCTGGAGGGGGGGAGCTTGAGCTTGCTTTTTACTAAACGGCCAGCCTGGACTTTAGAAGTCAACCGTTGGAAGTCGCTGGCATCCGAGACAGAGGCGGATCGATCGCGGGCCATTGCCCCTTAAATGAAAGGAATTGCGCAAAACTGAAGACTTGAGTCCCGCATCTTCTGTTCTGCGTAAAAAGCAACGACTATCAAATTCTGCAGTTTCTGTTCCGGCTCTAGTGAAAAAAAGACTTCATGGTCTGTTCTGAGTTCTCAACCTGGTGGTCTTGTCGCGCTTGTGGACAGAATTTACCGGCTGCTGTCACCTTCGATTCCTCTCAAGGTTTGCGCTGACCTGCGGCAAACGTCCCAAAATAGATTTTTTTTTTTTTTTCTTTCTTTTAATACTCTATATTCGTAAAAGTCCACCCGAGGGCCTCGGACTTGAAACGTGAAATTGAAAATGGTTGTTGACAGCGTGCGACTGGCTGCTTGCAAGGAAGCTTTATCTTTCAGAACCCGAAGTACGGTTTTACATTGACTCTCGACGTTGAACACTTTTTCACGAGTGCGTCTTTCCGTACGCGTCGTTCCACCTTTTTGCGTTCTTCTCTGCTAGACTCGGAAGAACTGACTAACATTTCCAAGTGAATTTCTTATATTTATTCCATCAAACGGCATCAATGAGAAGCACAATCTGCATTGAATTGAACCAGAAAGTGTGACAAAAGACGTGATCGGCGATTAAACATCTTCGAGATCCACGAGAGGCTTCCGGAATATTCTCTTCTGTCAACATAACGGGCAGTCGTCTACATCCTGACTTCCGAACATCAGGTCTGAAAACAGAGCGCAGATAATTTCCTCCGAGATGCTCGATTACATCTCATAATCTAATCCAGTAGCACGGGAAGTTCATACTGGTCTTTTTTTTGTTTGTTTGTTTTTTAATGGTGACAGGAAGTAGCCATGTTCAACCTTTTACGGCGCCATGTCCGGTGTTAGCATTTGAGACTTTGGCCCCTTTTACGCTGGCCGCCGCGGAATGGGAGGTACGACGGCGACGTGCAAATTTCGGTAGTACCGAAGATGGCGGGTCACTGATCGGGTAGTGGTACACACGCCTGCCTTTGGCGCGGGCAGCGTGGGATCGATTCCCGCTCGGTCATGGTGTCGATATCCGCCCTGTAACTTTCGCCTGAAGCTAGCTGGGATAGGCTCCGGCTTTCCCGCAACCCCTGTGAGGATAAGCAGCTTGGATGAAGACATGACAAGATGGTGGATTAGGGAAAGACAGGTACTTCCCCTGCAATGTTTCCTGGAAAGCAACCGTCACCGTCCGACAGCTATTTTGTTTGCTGATGTCGTCAAAGTATCAGCAACACAAAAGCAAGTCAACCCGCAAAAGTCATCCGTGACGACAAATGCTGCAGATTCCTCTCCACGACTTTTTGTAGTTCAAAATGAAAATTAAAAAAAGGACATCGTGTCCTATTTCTGCACCGTAAAGACGAATAACAATGAGGCGGATGAGACGTCGAGACGGAGCCAGATGAAGGCGGTAGGAGAGGGAAGCTAATTGAGAGCGCCAAACGAGAACGAGAGCCGGAGGACTTGGGAGGCTCTCGTTTTTCTGAGGAAGAGAAGACGGATGGAGATCCCGAGAGGGATATTCGGAGATACAAACCGGGCGTCAGACGCAGAAAGGGAAGACCGTCTGCACGCAGTCGATGCGAGGCCATCCGGTCAACCGTGACCCGAGCGACCTGGGAAAATCGGGAGAAGACGGATGGATGGACAATACTGGCTAGTCTTTGTTTGAAGGGGGCGGGGCCACCACGGGGGGCGCAGACTCTGCCTTAATCAACCCTTTGTACATTTGCGTGTCTCCCGTCACTGCGACAGGACAGTTTTCCCGCCCGCTTCGGAGGAATCCACTTTGTCAACCAGCCCTGGTACATCCACGCCCTCTACACCGTCATCAGGCCCTTCCTTAAGGACAAGACCAGGAAGCGGGTGAGGAAAGCCCGCAGTCTTGCGCCATTTAAGCTAGGACCAACTCCGAATCAAAGAAATTCTAAACTGAAATTTGGCGACTTCCTAACATGTATCTCGGCTGCCGTCGTAGATCTTCATGCACGGCAACAACCTGACCAGCCTCCACCAGCTGCTGCATCCGGAGATCCTGCCGTCAGAGCTGGGCGGGATGATGCCGCCGTACGACATGGGCACCTGGGCCAGGGCCCTGCTGGAGCACGCCTACGACGAGGACGCCGAACCGGACGCGGGACCCGACGGAGGACCGGAGGCCTACGCCGTCTCTGTGCAGGACCTGCACAGAGATCTGGACAAAGACCTCTCGCCAAAGAACATGAAGAGGTGAGGCCCATCAAAACAATAAACATCGAGGCAACATTCCAGAATTTTCTACCGTGCGTTCCCAATGAAAAAGAGAGACTTCTGAAATTGACGCGCGACAGAGAAAAGTGTTGTTTACAAGCCTGCCATGAAAAAAAAAAGAAAAATTCGGCAAGTATACAAAACGAGGCTTCAACTCGTTGGAAAAAAAAACAAGCCGCTGTCTTACACCTACGCCGAACGCGCTGAAACTACGCCCGACTCAACTGGCGGCTGTCAATCAAATACCTCAACTATGAGGGGAAAAATTGAAAAATGGATGCGACTTCATCTAGCATCTTTTTTATGCCGACGTTTGATGGGAAAACTTACAATATCTCCTTCAATCTTATTTCTTTGGGGTAGAAGTCATTACAATCCACGCGTTGGATTTGTTTTACGTTAATACAAGACAAGAAATCCTAAAAACCATAACGTGGTGTATATGCAATGTATTTAGCGCCCTATTGCTAACACGTTAGCATGTTGCCAACCTTCAAGGTCCCAGTCGGTGGTGGAGCCCGGCGTCCTCAAGCGACCTGACAAGGCCAAATGCGACGAGGACAACATGCAGCCGCTGCTCTCGCTGGACTGAAAACAAACAAACAAACAAAAAATCCCTCGGAACCTTCCGGAAACCACCTTTTGCGAGCGTCTCTGTGCGGAATGCCTCAGAGAGATTTCTTCCACTACCGACTTCCTGCCGGACTTCCGCGTTTCCCTCGTCAAGTGCCAAGTCCGCAAAAGTCCGACTTGGACTTCCGAGTGATTGTCTTGGAACGATTTCCGCACGGGAGCGACGGGACAAACGGAGATTTGGACGCGAGCTTTTCTGACAGCTTTCAACCGAGGAGGAGCAAGATGGCCGTCGAGACGGACCGGCAGGCAAACTTCCCTTTATGGAAAAAAAAAAAAAAAAAAAAAAACAACCAATATTTTCATTTGCTTCTGCACAATATCCGGCATAACATCAACCTCCATTTTGATTTTTGATGAGACCAACCTCAAGCGGACGTCCCGTGACCCGTCATCCGTGTTCGTATCCCGCCATAATGACTCCTAAACATATGCATATTAACTACTAATCCATTATCAACAAAAGTATTACTAATAGTAACAATTATCCATTAGACTAAAAGTCCTTTTTCTTAAGCATTAGCACTGCTGTGATGCTAATTGAAACTAAAATATAGAAGATACTTCCTGTACCTTAGAAGCATTTTATCTGTGATTTCTTTCTTGTTTTAATCCAGTCCACAATGCTCGCGTCCCTACCGTGGCACGCGCTAGCTATTCAAAAGCTTAGCTAGCTATGCGAAAAAGTCCAAATGGCATATAAATGCGAAATTTTGAATAAACAAAGACAAAATGTTGCACGTACATACTCGTGATATTGTGTCGTTTTAATGCAGATTAAAGCACTACGCAGACATCCCACAAAAAAGGATGCAAACGTAGCCCAGCGAAAAAGTCTAAATAGCATCTACATGTACATTTCTGAAAAAACATAGCTAGAATCTAGTATACACTGCTCGTAGTTCATGATTATCCATCGACCCATTTATTTGTGATGACTTTATCAAAATCCTGCTGAAATTAGAGGGAAATTGCAAAACGACCCAATCTAAACTAAACCAATCCTCAAATGCTATTCTACGTTCCAATGCTAGCGATAGCTAAACGGGAAAAGTTCCAAGTCTAAAATTTAAAATAAATGCAACTAGAATGTACTACGTACTCCTCATACATCATATAGCACTTGTGTATTTGTATTTTTGCCGGAAAAAATAGTATGCCGATATGTTCCATAAGGTTCGGTGGTGCACGGTAGCTAAAGTGACAAACTGGACGTGGCAAATTTTAAATTCTTCTCGCCAACTTTTCAGCTTTGCGAATGTTTTTGTCAACGGAGTGATGCCATCAGCTAATTAAATGAAAAGTTCATCTCCCTCTAAAAAAATTTTGAAAACCACTGCACTCCATTAAGCTAACGTTTTATTTAATGTACATAAAACATCGGGTAGATATCTTTTATTAGGAGCTTGTTTCAGTTGTAAAATATTTTACACGCTGAAATCGATACATTTAGCAAATTCTAGCATCAGCTACTAACATAGCGTTCTCTAGCTAGCCTACATGTTCGCGCCTTTAGCATAACGTTCAACACTAAAATTTCCACATTTCTTAATGAATTTCAACTCTTCAAATATCAAAGTCCGCGACAATTTTTACGTTGAAAAAAAATTACCATCTCTCCGCCAAATTCCACATTTTATATGTAAACAATTCCCATTTTCCAAATTGAACGCATCCTTCCATATTTTGCTGCATATTCTACCGGTTCAAACCCTCCCAACTCAAAAGTCTTCGCTTCATTTAGAATATATTGAGAAGCGTTTTTAACGTTCTCATAATGTCCACATTTTCCGTCGCGTTTGCAAATCAATGTTCTTATTTCAGTCAATTCCACGTTTCAGCTCATCTTTCGCCCATAAACAAATAAAAATGAAACGTATGTACGTAAAGAAAGACAGGAAACCCACATTTATTCCAAATGAAAAGACTTTATCACCTCACAGTGGCTATTATTTATTTACTTGCAGTATTTGACACAAGTGTTTGTTTATTTTCAGAAATGTAACGACAATTATTTGAATAGTTCAGCATTCCGAATGTTCTGTGTGACATTGTCCATTCACAGTCGTATTCAAAATGTTTATGTATGGATATATACACTGTATATATATTTTTTTCCACATCGTCTGCTGCAACAAACCAGCGTCATCGGCAGCTATTTTGTTCTCCATCCGACTTCAATTTAAGTGAGTCACTTTTTTCGCTGTAGAGCAAAAAAAAAAAAAAAACAACAACAACAATTTGGGGGGGAGCGTTTAGGCAAAATTAGTTCATTTCAATGATTTTATTATACTTTTTTATGTCTTCCACAGAATTTCACCACAGTTGTGATTGTATATAGACACAAGCAAATCATATTTCACATACTTGTATTTCAACAGTCCTAATAATGCTCACTTTTGTTCGAAACGTTTGACAAAATTGAAATATCAGAAATGTATAGCGTAATTTCCGGCCTACAAGTGGCGACTTTTTTCATACGTTTTCAATCTTGTGGATTATGCAGTGATGCCCTGCTAGCGCTAGCGTTAGCGTTAGCGCCCCTGGTTATAAGCCTCGGTACGCAGAAAGAGTTTAGCGCTAGTGCGAGACTTATAAGCAGGTGCACTCCGTAGTCCGGGAATTACGGTAATTGTGTCATTTTACAAGCACAACAACAATGACGATAAGCATATTGTAAAATGATTGTCTCTCTGACAGTGTCAATCAAAAGTCAGCGTTAATATTTCTGTATTGGGTGTGTACCTAATGAAATGGCCGGCAGGGACCAACTGTCATAATGATATTCATGTCATTAAGAGCTATTGCAGTTATTATTATTCACGGTGTGTCATATATTTTTTTGGGGGGTGGGGGTTTGATGTAAAAGCTGCATGCAGCCATTAAGTGTTATTATTATGATTAATATTCTGCACTGACATAATGTTTGTTTATCTCAGCCAAAGTCAACAAACAGGTTATGTATTATTTATTTTTTTTTTTCCCCAGATAATCTTGAAAGTTATGACTTTTCAGGATTCCGAACGATGCTTTGTTTTATTCATCTGCTTCTCCTCACTGGCGTTGCGAATGAGTTGGAGCCGATCCCAGCTGAGTTTGAGTACACGTTCAAACGAGTTGCCAGCCAATCGCAGGGCAAATATGTAGTTTAAAAAAACAAAACAAAAAAAAAAAAAAGACGCTGTTCGCAACGAGACAATTTCCCGTCAGAGCAAAGCAAAGCGACGTCCGGTGAGCTAGCGTTAGCGCCGTGTTCCGAGTGTGTTGAAAAAATTTGTCGAGGTGTAAAAATAAAGGTGGACGCACTTTGTCACACACTGCCTCAATTTCAACGTTTTATTTATTTATTCATTCATTTTTAAAGATGATGGTCGCTGTATTTCTTTCATAACAAAATCAAACACCGTGTTGCTAACCAAAACAGCAGCACTTGATTGATTGATTGTCACATCATGTTGTATGTTCATGTTTCTTGTTCCGTGAGGGAGCTGCGCAGCTTTAGACTCCATTTTTATATGATTAGTATTATTTATTATTATGGCTATTGTAATATTTGACCAAAAAATGTACAGAGAGAATGTCTCCTCCAATTGAGTCATGTGGAAAGTGCGGCACCGAATAAAATCTTTTCTTCATTGTTTACTAATCGTACTTGTCAAATGGAGGTACCCGTTGATATGCTATTTCATAAAATAAATATTAACAGTACTGTATTATTTTTATATTACAATGTTATAATTGTTGAAAGGAGTCAAACTACAAACATGCATACTAGTTTCATAATACAAAAACAGTAGTTTATATATGAATGATGTGATAAAGGAACAAATATTCCACTCGTGTCAACATTTATGGTTTTATTAGAATTCATAAATCTTGTTGGATCGGATTTTCCCTGTGAGTAAGTGATGAAAAACAAGTGTTCTCATTTATTTGGTTTTTCTTTCCATAATAAAGTTGACCGACATTGTTAGGTGTAATGAATTATGATCATTATGATTCATATTTAAGGAACGTGAACTTGTGCAACAACTTGCTTCCTCTCACAACTTGTACAAACGCTTCAAATTAAATAAAAACAAAAGGAAAATTATTCACATCTGATTCACACATGCCACTGCTTCCATCGTCATCATTATTATAAATAATAAATGTTATTTGTCAAAATCTGAAACCGCGTTGACAACGCATCCCTCAAATTCACGCAAGTTTTTGTGACCGAAAAACAAGAAGCGGCGCACTAGACACCTGCTAGTTAGCTCATTAGCTTGTGGCTAGCTGAGCGATTAGCTCGTGTTTAGTTAGCTTCTTGCTAATTCGACAGCAGTGAGGATCGCGTCCCAAACTGGTTTCGGCGGTAACACAAATGCAACAATTAGCATGTAGCATTTTTCGGGAGAAGCTATTGCTCGTCTCCATAATGAAATATAACAGATGTGCCGCTTTTAGGATGCGCGCCTACGGTGACGCTAAACAAGTAGTCGGCGCATTCCATGGGTGTGGACGGCGATAAAGCCAAAAGATCAAAGATGCCAGCAAACTGCGCCGTACAACTGGGAAAAACCTTTCACAGGTAAATATATTTTGTTGACTTTTAAAAGTTCTGCATTGATAGCAAACGCTAGAATGTGAAAATCTAACGAGAATTGAACAAGTCCATCCATCCAACATGACCGTTACGTAGGCATGTAGGGTAACGATGTACTATTTGTAGCTGTGAGTATAATCAGATTCCAGATTCTCTTCTCTGCTAAAGGAGAATCTGGTAATCAAACATGCTAGCATACCATCTGCTAACACGCGAATGGATAAACTGTCAAGTGTTTTGTCTTCAAGTCCGCGCACGTTTTAAGACTCAGAAAGTTGAGGCTCGGTCAGTTCTGAACCACGTGACTTGAACCCTGCGCAACCATAGCAAAGTATGCTAGGCGCTAACACAATGAGGTCACTGAAGACTTTTATTTTTAAAACCTGATCTGATTTCATGGTGGAGTCTGGTGTAAAGACTCACTTTTTTTCTTTCTTTCTCATCAAGTAAGACATCGATAAACAACGTGCGGCGACACTAAATGTTAGCTTGGTAGCCAACAGGCCGCTCGCGTCGCTTGAACGTACAGCTGAAGATGTTAAGTCACCGGCCGGCCACCGATCGGTGTCCGGTGTTGGTCGCGCAAACGCACGCTTCCATTCCCTGAACTTAGGCTGTTAATAATACAAATGCTAGAAATTAGCTGGAGCTTCACTCGACTGTTAATTTATGTCAGATCATAAACACGTTTAGTCAAGTATTTAGGTGCGAATTAGCATTAGCGTTGTTAGGAGGTGTTCAGAGGCAGGGGGCGCAAGTGTGGAAGAGGCGGGGCTCCTGGGGTTTGACCTGTCAACGTAAACAAAAAGTAAAAAAAAAAAATTTTTAAATGATGAAAAAAAATGTGGGGCAACTGCTGGAGTGCCCCATCACATCCAGCAGATGGTGCTGCAGTTGGATGAAAGGTTGCTTTCCTTTCAAAACGTGTTTTAGATTTCATACCGATGTTGCTCAGAAAACTTTTTTTTTTTTTATTATTATCATTTATTATTTTTTTAATGGGGCATTGGTGCTTCCAGGCAGCTTTAGAATGGATTTGAAAATTCTGCTACTGGTCTGTAAATCTCTAAATGGTTTCGGTTCTGAAAACATGAAAGAAACCCAGTAGGGCTCTGAGATCGAGTGACTCGGGTCTAAACGTGGAGTGCAGAGTCCAAAGCAAACATGGTGAAGCAGCATTTTAGCTATGATGATGCTGCAAAAAAAAAAAAATGGAATAAGTGACGTCAGCCCCACGTTTGAATGTTTTTTTCTTCCTCGTGCGTTTTAGAGTACTCCCACTTTTCAATAACATTTCTTGCACTAAAATCTGCTTTAATTGTACTTTTTCAAATGTTTTTATGTATTTAATCATGTAAAGCGCACTGTGTGTGAAATATGCTCTACAAATTTTGCTTTGCTTTATCATTTCCACGTAGGAGCAGGTGATCCAGTCAGTCAACACAGAAAATAATTCCAAATTCCCCTCTGCTAGGAAGATAAAATGCTATTTCTTTCTTTTTTTTTTTTTTAAATAGAACTTACAGTAGATAAAACATGTTTTAAAAGGAGTTATGTTGTTGTTTTTTTTAAATATAATTATTTACCTGAATTTCCCGTTTTCCATTTGTTCCCACTCGATACAACTCGGCGATGATTTTTCCATCCAGTGAACGTGATCGGACGAAGTGACCCCACGTCACTGCATTTCCAAGCTAGCTACAATTTCAGTGTGTCATAAAAATCCAAATTTCCCAATTGTGTAATTTACTGCCAGCCCTCCTAGTCCTTTATTTGCTGTGTGTGGGGGTGAAGAGAGGAAGTCCTCAGGCCCACGTTGTCGAGGGAACGCGACGGTTGTAAACCTTTATGAGATTTTTGCATTGTGTGATTTCTAGCTAGCATCAAGTGACGCATTCACGGAAAGACTTCATTATTTCACTTTTACTGCGTTTGCTTTTTTGTTGATCTGAATGAGAAACCCGAGGAGCTCAGCCTTGTAGTTGAACAATAAAAAAAAAAAAAAAAAAAAATGGAAAAGAGATCGCGTGGTGGGGGGAGGCCGCGCTACTGCGTCGACTGCCTGGCCGCCCTCTGCTGGTCGAGGAGGGACTTGAGGGCGGGTGGCGCCGGGCTGAACGGTCGCAGGGGGTACTGCGCATTTTTGCCCGGCACATAAACGCACTGGAAGTATCTTTGACCTGCGGACGCACACGGGAAGTCAACTTTTAGTTTAGAAAGTAAAAGCAGGAAGTCAAGGGTCTTTTTTGTCACTTTCAGAATAAACAAAAATCAACAAGGTTGGGTTTTGATGTTTGAATTGACGGAACCTTCTTCTTTTTTGGACTGGCACTGCCCTCAAGTGGCGAGGAGGCTAAAGTGCAATTACCGTTGAATGTACAGCGTTCCCCCGCCGGAGGGAAAATGTAATAATGTAGCATTTGATGCCGTTCGTAAAAAGTTTATGATTGCCGAACAACGGAACCAGGTGCTGAAAAAGCAACATTCATCAAAATGAAACTCCTCGACTCACTTCGACATAGTTACCTAGCACCAAAATTAGGAAAAAGCACGACCGTTTTTGAAATGAAGCTGCTCAATTCACTTGAACAATGCCGATTATTGTCGAGTTTTTCGGCAAAAAGGAAGGTTAGGTTCCAATTAAAACGGTTTGAACGTGTACTGACCTGATTTCTGCTTTGCTGTACTTTCATCCTCTGTCTTTTCTACAAGAGGTACACACAGTAAAACAGATTGAGATGTAGCGTTTGATGCTAACAGGAAGTCAGATGCGAAAGAAGACGAGGGCGGGTGCTGATGTCGTTTCAGCATGCGGCGAAGATTTCAAAGTCAACATGTAAACTAGTACAATTAGTGCAAATATGGCAGAACTACTAAAGCCGGGGGTGGGCACACTTTGGGGGTCTTTTTTTTTGTTGTTGTTGTTTTTTTATAAACAGCTCAGCCATAAAAAAAAATGTGTCTCGTATGTGTGAATTTTAAGAATGTAATAATTCCCATTTTATTTTTCCGTGTGATCTTCTCCAATCTTCGGTCTCTTTAATCCAGGAATTTATGCCACGAGTCCTGGAAAACAATTTATTTTCCTTACCAAAATGGGTCAATTCAAATAAACTCAATGTAATTTTATTATTTATTAATTGGACACTCTAAATTGCCCCGAGGTGTGATTGTGAGTGCTGCTGTCTGTCTCGATGTGCCCTGCGATTGGCTGGTGACCAGTTCAGGCCCGTTGACAGCTGGGATAGGCTCCAGCACTCTCCGTGACCCTCCTGAGGATAAGCGGCGAAAAAAAATGGATGGATAATTTCAATTTAATGAATTTATTTATTCGTTTAACTCATGCAAAAGTATATAGCTTTTTCCCCGCCTCATTTTCCATCCACATTTTCCCTTTTGGGCCGGCACGGTGACGGTGCGTCAGCTGGAAAGCGTTGGCCTCAAAGTTTTGAGGTCCCGGGTTCGATCCCGGCCCTGCCTGCGTGTGTGGAGTTTGCGTGTCATGCATGCACGAGTGCGATTGGTTGTTTGTCTTAATGTGCCCTGCGATTGGCTGGCGA
Organism: Syngnathoides biaculeatus; assembly: GCF_019802595.1. Lineage (NCBI taxonomy): Eukaryota > Metazoa > Chordata > Actinopteri > Syngnathiformes > Syngnathidae > Syngnathoides > Syngnathoides biaculeatus. Next base: position 7,135,928 of record NC_084662.1, on the reverse strand, counting down.
CCAGTTCAGGGTGTACCCCGCCACCTGCCCATCGACAGCTGGGATAGGCTCCGGCACTCCCCGCGACCCTCGTGAGGATAAGCGGCAAATAACACGGATGGATGGATTTTGCCTTTTTGTTTCACTTTTGGTTTGACAATCTGAGCCAACATTTTTTGCGGCCCTTGAGCGCAAACATTTGCCCACCGCCGGCTTTGAGCTTTTACTGTATTGCAAGGGGACGAATACTGACAATGTTGTGGAGTTACCCGTCGCTATTTATGGTTATGTCGCTGATGATAACTCAAATTGTTACAGCTCATCTGCAAGTTGTGCTGATGAGGAGGAAAAGACAATTGGACAGCAAAGAAATACCTCAAGCTCTACGGGAAGCTCTTTTTTCCTCCCTCTGATGACAACAAGCATTCAAACACGTCAGTTTATGCTTTCAAAAACAGGAACGTCACATCAATTTTGACCACTTGGGGGCGTTAGAGAGAAGAGAAAAAAAAAGCCGTGGCGCATCTTGTTAGCAGCGATTGCCGGTTATTTACAAATGATTAATACATATACTGTAGTAGAAGGAGGGAAGTACTTTAACAACCTCCAGACAGCTGGAATCAAAGATATCGTTTATGTCATATCATATTGCACTTCATTTGCACAACTTATTTGAGTTGTTTCGGCTTTCATTTGACGTCATAGTACTTCTGATTTCATTTTCTTCATCATGTAAGTGTAGTGTCCTCAAAATCACAATCACTGCAGTCACTTCATCAAATCTTATTGATCACACACAAGTGGAGATTGTGAAAGGAATTGGACGCTTCCGATACTTACTGGCTTGTGAACGTTCTTTGTCTTTTTTGTCTGAAACAAAAATGTAGGGAGGGGGGGGGGCGAAAAAAAACGGCGTGAGATGTCAAGGAATTTAAAATTCATTTCATTTAAAATTGTTGCCAACCTTTGGTGTCCCTCGAGGACCTTTCCTTTTCCTCAGCCTGATCGGCTTTGGCTGTGGTGACAGAGTAGAAAAACAGAATGCATGTTTTAAACATTTTTAAAATAATTTCAAATTGTAAATAAATAGTTAAAGTATAGAAGGTTACTCGAGGAATTCTAAAGTATTTGAAATGGAATGTACAGTTTTTGTTAGAAAACATGGGTGGGCAAACAATTGTGTCCATTACACTTTTTTAAACTACATTAAAATGTATATGAAATATAAAAAGAGTAATTCAGTTATTGCCCCTTTTTATTTTATTACTTGTAATTGCTTGCACTGCTGGTGCTGTGACTAATATTACCTGAAAAAATACTTGTACACAGCATATAAGATGTTAAATTTCACTAATATTTTTCTGTACTATCATTTAATATGAAATAAATACAAACGAATGCAGCATTTGTAACGCAACAATTTTAAGACAAAAGAACTAATTTAATACAACAAGACTCTTGATAACATAAACGCCACACTTTGCCCATTTCTGACATCAAATTATTTAGCATTCATAAATATGAAACTTACTTTTCTTGCTCGTCAGTAAAGTTGTTCTCATCTTGGCTGAGGACACACACACAAAAAAAGACAATAAAATTTAAGAAAAAGCTCACGTTAAGCATCACTCCACATGCATGCAGCCATTTTGAATCGGGCGGCGGCGGCCTCACGCGTTTGCGACGTTGAAGATTTGTAAAGTTTCTCCGTCACGTTCGTCCTCATCGGCGTGTCCGTCGGCTGCCATTCTGCTGCCGCGGGACCGCTTTTACCTCTTTTGGCCGCGGAAGAAGAGGAGGAGGAGGAGGAGGAGGAGGAGGCGGTCTTGCTTTTGCTCTGGGCGCCATCTGAAAGTGACCCAAAAACAAACAAACAAAAAAGCGTTGCCGTGACAACCTCAAATCGCACGACCTGACTGCCGATAAACGGACCTGTCTCCGGGGCGCAGACGGCGCTTCTCTTGCGTCTCGCCGCTGTGGCTTCTGATGCGAAGAAAGAAGGACGACTGGGTCAAAAGGTGACATCTCATCGCCACGGCAACCGGCATCTTAGGAACAATTACCTCTCTTCGGAGGCGCTGCTGCGCTTTTGCTTCGCGCTTTTACAGCTGAATGCAAAGAAAAGTGTAAGGTCACTGACGAGATTAATGAACTTTTTTTTTATTTTTACAAGAAAGTATTTTTTCAAGACTACAAGCTTTATTTTTATGACGAGCGTAAATCCGCAGCTTATATAAGGGAGCAGGTTAGAAGTTGGTGAGGGTAGGAACGTAGATCAACTGGTAAATTGAGCGCTTTGACTTTCGACTTGGCTCCCCCTTCACCAAAACGGGCCGAAACAAAGTCCGCATCACTGCGGACGCCGCACCCATCCGTCTTGTCCATCTCCCGCTCTGTTCTTCCCTCACAAGACCAAGAACAAGACCCCAAGAGACTTGAATTCCTCCACTTGGGGCAGGATCTCGTCCCCGACCCGGAGAGGCCACGCCACCCTTTTCCGACATACATCAGCGCATTTAAAAGTGGGAGGTTTGCACTGGTGTGGGAGTGTTCACAGCTGTCTCTGACCCTGTCCAATCGAAGAGGCTCCTCTCATTCCCTTTAAATGCGGTGGAATAGCGTCGCTGGAAGACGTTTATGTGACCGGAATGGGAGCAATCTGTGGATTGTCACAGCTCTTGGCCGGTACGCTAGCATATAATGTTAGCGGGTACCCGTATTCCACTTCCACTTATTTAAATGTGTAAGCATCACTCTGATCGGCCATGTGTAACATGTCACTTTTGGAAAGTCCTTGTTGTCCAAGACTGGTTAGAAAAAGATTCATATTTAGTTCTCCACCTGTGTGTGTAGCTCCAGCTTTGGTTTTGTCTTTCTTGAGTCCACCACCTGAAAAAGCCAACAAGCACACGGTTCCGAGGTGGACCTACTGAAGTGGCCGCAAACGTTGTCCTACCTTCGTGATCGTCGGCTGTCTTCTTTTTCTTCGTAGCTTCTGGATTGAACACGATCAGTGCATTTGAACGTTAAAATCGTGTTTCCAAAAGCCGAGCGTGGCAAGCGGCGTACCTTTTTTCGCCGTCGTCACGTCTTCTTTGACACGCTCCGATTCGGCTTTCACGTCTGGTTCTGCCGCTTCTCCTTTCGAGAGGAAACAGTTGAGGTGTGTGAAGAGAAATTTGACAAACTGATGAAGCAGGAAGTCTGTGGTGGGTGTATTCGTAAGTACAAACTCGACGTGACAACAAAAAAACTAAATCTTGCTACCAGTTTTGCTGTCTGGTACTGTCGACTTGTTTCACTCTGCTGTGCTTCTTCCTCACCTTTCTGGACTTCGGGTTGAGCAGCAGGTGCCGGTTCTGTGGTTCCTGACTGGACAGGTTCAACCGGCGGGACCGGTTCCGCTTGTTGTTGGGGTTCAACTGTCTGGACTGGTTCAGTTGGTTGCGCCGTCAGAACTGTTTCAACTGGTTGTACAGGCTGGACCGGTTCTACCGGTCGGACCGGTTCTGGCGGCAACTGCACGACAGGTGGCACGGGGTGAGCAAAGTGCTGGTAGTGAGGGTAGAGCGGGGGCATCATCGGGTGCGCTTGGTAAAGCGGCGCCGGGTGGATGGGATGGGTGGTCAGAACCGGAGCAGCAGAACCTGGAAAGAAAGCAAAATAATCAGAAAGCGCTTCAGTCGGGTCACAACTCGAGCCAGACGGGATGTGGATGTCCGGCAGGCCTACCTGAAGCGGTCGGAGGCGGGTACGGCGTGTCCGTCACGATCTGGTGCACTGTGGGGTGGGAGGGGGGAGGGGTGGGTAATATTTGGAGGTGAAGGGGGCACGCGGATCCACTTTCCTGTTCTTTCTTGTCGAGAAGTCCACTTTTTGAACACTCACCGTACCAGCCGGGAGGGGACGGACAGTAGACTGGTGCCGGTCTGCAAGGACCGACTGGGAAGCAAAGCGACAACACGATGTTGAGTCATAGATTAGCGTCGTTTAGCGTAGCATCAGTCACCACGGCGAGAAAAGGCGACGTAAACTTATCGTCGAATAAAGGGCAGCGGTACCGTCTTGTACTGGTTCTGGGACTTGCGTTGGTTTTGGACTTTGCTTCTCGGCAGGTTGCTCTAATGGACAAAAAAACAGCGAAAGCTTAAGTAGGATCTTTTTGACCCTTAGTGTCGTTTTCCACTTTGAAATTGTTTCAATAAGCGCTATTACAAAAAAAATGTATACCTGTTTTTGGCTTCTTGCTCTTTTCTTCTTTCCTGGCTATTCAAGGGCAAAAAAAAAAAGAAGAAGAACCGATGGGATCAGAGCAGAACCAGGCATCATCTCCACGTACCTTTGAGGACAGTCGGAATCCTCCCGGTTCGTCTCATTTTGGGCTCCAGACTGGCAAATCTGGGAAGTGCTGGCAAGTAAGCGCAGGCGTTATTTGCGCGTCATCAGCGTCGAAAAAAACAATCTAGCAAGTCAAAGCTACGGTACTGCAAGTCGGAACATAAAAAGTCTGTTCTGAAAATCTGCATCACTTCATTTGAAAAAAAAAACAAAACAAAACAAAAAAAAACTACGTCAAAGAATCTGGAATTTGTTCCGCTGTTTTTAAAAATAAGTTTTAGCAAGTATTTTTCAGGGGGAAAAAAATGTGAATTATACCCAGTGACTCATGCCAATGCAAGTAAATGCGTTAATGTAAGAACGTAGTTATGATTATTTTGAATTCACAGTGCTTTGGGGCTAATTGAATACAAATCAGTAAAAGGCACACAGATGAAATGAAACAATATAAAATGAAATCGAAAGTAATGAAAAATAGTCAAATGAAAGAAAAGCGTCACCTGTTCTTTTGGGTTTTTCCGTGTTCTTCACGGCTTTCCATTCTTCGCATGGAAAGAAAGAAAAACGACTTTGTTGCAAAGTCACATGACGTAACGTCGACGGGAGATTCTCGATCGGTGAAAAAAAGTGAACCGTTGCATTCCGCCCGTCCGGCCGTTTGCTTAGCCGCTTATCCTCACAAGGGTCGCGGGGAGTGCTGGAGCCTATCCCAGCTGTCCAACGGGCAGGAGGCGGGGCACACCCTGAACCGGTCGCCAGTTGCACTCACAATCACGATTGGATGTTTTTTGGGATGTGGGAGGAAACCGGAGGGCCCACCCGGAGAAAAGCCACGCTGGCGCGGGGGGGGAACATGCAAACTCCACACAGGCGGGGCCGGGATCGAACCCGGGACCTCAGAATTGTGAGGCCAACTCTTTCCAGCTGTTAGTTTCTTACTAAGGCACTCTGGACTTCACTTTAAATATGAAAGCGTGGATTATGTTTCAAAACAAAACTCTTGCGCCGGCCGGGAAGCGCCGCCGCCGCCGCCGCCATCGCGTCGCGTTCGCAACTCTCCGCTAGCGATCTTGTGACTCGTGGCGCACCCACCTTTCTTCTTGGCGCTTCGCACGGCCGACACTCGCGTCTTCGGCGGACTGGTGCAGGGACACGCTGGAACCCCACGAAAAGGGGAAGAAGAAACAAAATGGAGGTGATATAAATATGTATGTGTACCGTTGCCCCGTTGCCTCGCCCGCTGACCTGCGTGCGCTTCGGCGTGGAGCTTTGTTGCCCGCCGCTCTTCCTCTTTGTGGGACTTCTCCTCTTTCTCTCCTTCTTCTTCTCCATCCCCAGCGAGCGGCGGGCTCAGCTCGCCCGCATCTTCGTGTTGAGCTGTGACCCATCGAGAGATGCGTACAGTACGCAGGAATATTGACGACGTACGAATGCCGCCGCGATACCTGATGCCAGGTCTTCTTCATCCTCGTCCTCGTCTTCAACCGGCGACGACTCCGGCGCGATGCCGTCTTCGAGGTCAAGGGTCGGGAGGCCTGCCTCACCCGAGGTCAAGGCGAGTGAGTCTTCCTCCTCGTCGTCTTCACCATCCAAGGGCGGTCGTGCAATGTCGTCTTCATCCTCCTCCTCTTCCTCCTCCTCGTCATCGGGTTCGTGGTCTTTGCCGCTCTCCGCTTGGCCGAAATCAAGGCGCTCCAGATCTTCGTCCCGGTGGTCTTCCTCATCCACCTCATCATCCTCAATGGAATCATCAGGTTTGCTGACGTCTGATTGGACGAGAACTTCTTCCTTGGTTTCTCCATCATCATCGTCGTCGTCGTCGTCAGCCAATGATGAAGTCGCATCTTCATCTTTCACGGCCAAAATTCGGAGAGGTTCCCCCTGGTCATCCTCATCATCATCAGGGACGGAAGCAAGATGAAGGTCATCTTCATCTTCCTCCCTGGACCGAGGCAAGAGATCCTCGTCTTCCTCATCCCTCGTCATATCTTCAGTTCCGTCCTCCTCCTCCTCGTCATCTTCACCAGCTGTACGTTGTTCTCCTTCTTCGTCCTCTTTGCCGTCACCGTCGTCAATCTCATCGTCGGACTCGGGTTGGGAGGTCTCGTCGTCCTCGTCCTCAGCAGCCGCTTCCTGGGCATCAGGCGTGGCCTCCTCATCCTCTCCCTCCTCATTCGCCTCCGCAATGGCGTCAGCTCCCTCCCCCTCTTCCTCCTCTTCTTCATCACCCACTCCCTCCTCCACCTCCTCCATGTCACCTCCATCCTCGTCTATCTCCTCAGGAGCCGCAAGAACTGCTTCATCCACAGCATCCTCCTCTTCCTCCTTCTCTTCAGCTGCTTTTTCTCCCTCCTCCTCCTCATCAACTCCTTCATCCACCACATCGTCCCCCTCCTCTTCCTCCTCCTTCTCTTCCTCCTCCTCCTCTTCTTCCTTGGCCTTCTCCTCCTGCTGGCCCTCCTCATACCCCTCGTCCTCCTCTTCCTCGCCTTCATCCGGGTGGACCACTTCGACCGCCAGTTGTGCCTTCTTCACTTGCATCCTGATGACTTTAACGAACAATTCATCGGCGTGTTAACGGCGGAATATGCAGTTAAAAAAAAAAAAAAAAAAACACTCCCAAAATCTAGTCAAAAGATTTTTCAAGTTGTTGTTGCTTCAACTTCCACAGAAATACCGCGATGCCTCGGTTCTCGACCACAATCCGTTCCAGAAAACGGTTCGAAAAGTGGATTGTTCGAAAACCGAATCGATGTTTCTCATTACAATGAATGGAAAAAGAAATATTGCGTTCCAAGCAGAAGAAATTAGGCTTTTTAAAGCATTTTTTTAAGCTTTTCTGATAATAAACTGCATAGTAGAAATACACGCACATATTCAAAAAAACGATCCGTTCGAAAACGGGGACGTTCAAAAACCGAGGCTTTATTGTAAAAGAAATACCTGTACATACTTTTAGTGCTTCATTTTGGGAGAATATCACTTTTTACACTTGCTAATTGAAAAAAGTAATCGCCAGAGAGACGGCTAAAGTCGCTAGATGTGGAGACCAAATTCTCAGTTTATTCACAACACTGACTGTGCTTTGGTAAATTAGTTCCCTCCCATCATGTTGGTCATGTAAGCAGTTCACATCAGTGGTTTGAACCATTAGAAATTGCCATTAGAAAAATTGTGGCGACAACATGATTATCAACTTGTATAATAATAGTGTACGCACATACCTTTACTTCGGGATGGTAGAAACTCCCCTAAATCCCCCCAAAAAGAAGACGAAAAAATTAGCCTGGAGATTCACTTTGAAAACACAGCTTAATGTTAGCATATTAGCATGCTAGCAGTTAGCGACAAGCCAGAGAAGAAAGCCGTAGTATATTTTAGTGTCATCGAACACAATTGTTGTTACTCGAGGGGGAAGAGGAGGTGTGGGGGGGGGGGTCCTCCCCCCTCATTTAATGACACCATCACAGAAGAATTAGCAACTCGACTTCAGCGTCAAGTACCTTTTTTTCTCCTCTTAAGATTCACCTCCACTTGTTCTTCCTCCTTCTCCTCCTCCTCCGACCGCGTTGTCGCTTTGAGACGGTTCATAAGTACATATATCATTATCCATAACTATCATGAACAGTTAAAGGTCGTCTACAATAGACATTTTTCGACTGACGTCACACACCTTCCGGTTTAGAACGCGATCGCCGTTTTGGTGGGGTGAATTCGAGTAAGCAAACCGTAACTAAGCAGGAATCATTTCAGAAAGGCGTATGAACGGGGGCGCACTGCTGCGTTATCGTTTGCTCAAATGAAAGTGGGCGTCGTAAAGCGTCTTTCTTTCGGCTGCCAGCTGTGAACAAGAACCAGTGCGAGAAAACGGAGCAGTTAGCAACCGAACGGCGACAACTGTGGCCGTCTCGTATCAGCAGAGCCGATCTAGCAGCCAAGTCATTCCCTTTCCCTGTAATTTTTTTGCCAAGAGAATTTTGTTCGTTCCTCCAGACCTTTCTAATCCTTGAGTTGGTCTATGTCCTAAGCGCTTCTTGAGAAGAGAAGTCAGTGGACGATGTCTGGATAGGTTACCGACGGCCACAGTTCAAAATTCTTGCTCCATTTGTGTTTCTCCAAGGCATATGGGTCGATATTGTCGATCAAAGCACACTTCTTGTCGTAACGGTTTCGAGAAACAACATCTAATGAGCCCCGATAACTTTCCAAAGTCTTTTCAGCCATCATGCGTCACTTTTAACAGTCGTACGAACATTTGTGTAACTCCGGTCCGTATGCAAAAGCCGTAGAGTGAACCCATCCAACATGGCCGCGTGCCCCGGATGTCGTCACTTGGTCGAAAACAGTCTATTGGGGCTGGGCCATAAGGACAGAAAATCAAATGCCTGCATCAGCGGGGAAAAAAACATCGTGAGGAAGAAACTTAAATTGTCCAATCTCCAACTGTGCGTTTCCGGAGTTTCTAAGGTGACCCAGTGCACAAGACTGAGGCCAAAGCGTTGCCGGCTTCAGACGGGGAACCGCAGTCATGTCATTGTGAGCAAATGCAGTACTCTAAAGCAAGCAAAGCGTGTTTCTGTGGGTTGCTCTCGCTCACCTTTTTTCCTCACAGCATAGAGATTTCCTGAAGAAGAAGAAAAATAAAACATCAGACTGAATCAGACTTCTCACCAGGGTACAGTACTTGTCGTGAAAAAGTGATTTTTAAATATCCATTCCTCCCATCCAGCCACCGGACCGATCCCCCCCCCCCCCCCCCCATTTCAGGTCTTACCGTCATCCTCATCGGGGGCAACCAGGCTGGCGGCAAACCTGAGCACGTCGCGGATGGCGTTGGCCGAGCTCTCCACCACGTCGTTGACGGCCTTGGCCGGGTCCGAGCCGATCCTGCCGAGGCCTCCTGCGGGGGAAGACGCTCATCACCGACACTTTTTGGTAGCGTTCCGTTTTAATCAAAGGGCAAAGTTATATGGAGAGCGTACGTAATTCCCGTTGGCGCACATCCATAAAAACACAACAGGCCACTTTTAACGTGCTCATTCATTCCGTTTGAATACATAATGATACTGACTAACATATCCACTGACCACTTTTTTAAGTAAATGTATTGGCGTAATGAGGTCGTAATTATAAAGAAATCGGCTGACTTTTTACACAACTTCTTTAACTAGACGAGAGAGTCCAAATATCCCAAGCAAGGATCCTGGTCGTTTCTCTGGCCGTGTGCACTTAAGAAAGTGGCCAGCAGGTCTAAATTCCCACCTCACTTCCATGTACTACCAGCAAAATGCCAAAACCGAATCAGATAAAGATGCCTGTGACGAGAGTTGGGTTCAGAGGGGCTTAGTTTGTTGGTTTTTGGGGGGAGGGGCCTACTCAAGCTCACCTGAAGTTCAAATATGATTTAAAAAAAAAAAAAATACAAAATCCACTGGATTTTTATCATATTTGAACAATCAAGAATCACTACTGCACAAATGACGGGAAGGGGGGGGGGGTCACACTCAAGGAGGTTAGTGGGGAGGGGGTGGAGGTCTGCGAGAAGATGGGGGTTAATCACGGGGAGGTTCTTCTTGCCTCGGCGGTCTGAGTCCTTAAAAACCTTCCTGACGCCGCGACCTGCGGGGATGACACACAGCGGCAGAAAGTAGAAAAAGGAGAAACAGAAAGAAGAAGAAGAAGAAGGACAGAAGCGCTCGTCTCCTAGCTTTGCCGTTACGCTCGTAAAAGTATTCGCAACTCCGCTGGGACGTCCTGTGCGGTTCCATTCTTCCTTCTCATATGTAAACAGTGGAAAAAATCACTAGTGTCAATTTCTTAACAGGGAATCAAATTGCTTGTCGCTTCATTTTTTTTTTTTAAATAATTGCCACATGGGCCCTGAAAGGCTCTAAGTAGAGTCCTTATTCATCAACCTTGACTGTGCATGTTAAAAAGCGCCACTTTGTGTGCAGCCATGTTGTTAGTGCAAGCACAGCGTGTCAGCAAGGACGCTTAAGAGAAATAGTTCAATAGTTCAAAGGCATGAATTTGAATTCATTGCTAAAACGGACAAATTGGTCGTGCGTGTCTGGCATACAAAACCGACATTGAGATGAGAAGACGTACAGGAAGTGACATCACATTAAAAGCAGGAAGAGCTCAGTGTCTAAAATGGGTCCTCACTTGATATCAAAGTTAACGACATTGTGTATAGGGCCAAAACGATACTACTACTACTCTGACGCCATCTGGTGGTATCTTGGTGTCATGAAACCGTCAAAGTCATTTGAGGAGTTTCATTTCCACAAAAATAAGATGTTGACGCCATTGCGTGGAATCTTGATGTCAAAGAACTGACTTGAAATAAGTTGAGGAGTTTCATTAAATACGTGTTTTTGCTCGAGTCAACATGGTTCAGTCACGATTTACTGCACTTAATAAACTACTAAAATGATGATTTTGATAAGATTAGCTGAACAGCAGCCTGCTTGCTTGGCTAATGCTAAACGCCACTAACTAAGCCGCTAGCTGCTACATTGTTTACAAAACTTTCCATTTAAAGAATTTGAGAGACCAAATAACATCAGCAACCAATTCAATAGTGTACAAAAGGAACTACTACAGCAATTAAGTTACCGTGTACTAAAGTTAATTTTAATTGGCAACCACCAAGTTGACACGTGCTAGGCTAATGCTAAGCGTCCTTTACGAGATATTTTGACACAGAAACAGTCTTTGTGCAGCACTTACACCAGAATAATGTGAAAATAATCCCTCTACATTGGCACATAAATCACAAATTGAGATGTGAATATTCACAGAATGTACAAAAATAGAAGTACGCACCTGAGATGGTTTTGTAGTCGGCCAGGTCGAACACGATAACGAAAACGCACGACCACGTGACCACGAGGGCCAGCACGAGGATCCACGCCAGCGGCGAGCTGAACGTCGAATAAACGTCGTCGGCGAACGTCCGCTTGGACGCGCCGGCGGGCGGCGAGCCGGCATCGCCGTTCTTGCCGTCGATGACCATTGTGGTGGTGCTGGCGGATGATCGCACTGAGCAGAAACATCCAACAGAAGGTATACGCACGTTTTAGTCGCCATTCCTCAATCGTTTACTCTGGTCTGGACAGACTCTTCACACCGTTCCCACATTTATTCACGAAAAGTCGTAATTACGGTGCACCTTTTAACATTTAACAGCAAAACTGTGTAGCAGATACCAGTTTTGCATAAAGAACATTTCAGATATCTGCAACAATATTTCATCCGGGACCAATGATGCTACTTTTGCCAATCACGTTTATGGGGTTTATTATTACAGATATCTGCGATTCAGTTGCAGATATCCTCTGCGAAATACGGAAATCTGCAATCTTTTTGTCAAAGATACTACTGAGTTTTTGGCTAGTTAGCATGTAGCACGTAGGAGGTATTTGTGTTGACTGTGGAATTTTTGAATGACCTTTGTAGGTATAAATATGAATGTTCTATATACTTTTAATGCCCATTTACTTGATATTTATACCTGTATTGTAGTGTATTTACATCTTGTTTCATGTTTATACAATGCCTCTAAACGGCTAATGTGTGTAGCATTTTTACATCTTGCGATATTGAAGTCACGTTTCATCTCTCCGAGTTTGTAACGTATCATATTTATGTAAAGTTGTGTGACCGACAAGAGCAGCGAGACGGAGGGACGCGACCGAGCCGACACCGAAGCTGTTAGCCGATCTCTCCCGCCACCTGTCGACTCTGCTCAGCTCGCGCTGGCATCGCCGTCGCTGACTCACAAGGCTTAGCGGTACTCGACAAGACACGTACACACAGGCACACAAACAACGCATTACGCGGACACACACCGGTAAGCGGTCCCATTTTTCATTTATTTATTTTTTACTGCGCGGTACGTCGGTGTGAAGGACGCTACATGAAACCGTCGTGTAGTTTTGAGCCTCCTCCTTTCGCGCTTTTGGGAATCCCATCACAGCGGTCACTTAGCAAAAACTTTAGCAACCAACCTTCATTAGTCAGGGCAAATGTTAGTACAAGAGATAACAGTAGTAATAGTGGTACTATATCCAAGCCGCTTATCCTCACAAGGGTCACGTGAGTGCTGGAGGCTATCCCAGCAAACTATGGGTAAAAAGCGGACTAGGCCCTGAACTGGTCACAGGGTACAGTGGTAGTATATTGTTATTATTACTTTCTCTTTATACAACAATTATGAAAAAAAAAAAAAAAAACTGTAGTTGCATCTGCACCACACACTTTCTATTCTGTATTCGACATGTCTGGTCATCATAAATGTTTACTCCTTTCTACGAACGTTTACTAATAAGTACAGATGTTGACTAGCATGTTGTCAGCACGCTTTAGTAAAACTGTTCACAAGGCGTCTCAATATTATCAGTGATGAAATTATTTATGACCACAATGTCTGTTATTCAAACCAAGGAACAGATTATTTCCGTGATGTCGTATACCAAAAGAAAAAAGTGTTTCCAGACCTTTTTTGAAACTTTATCTCCTCCGAGCTTTTAACCTGACCCGTGTGTCCCCAGTGTGATGATTCGTCCGTGGTAGCGTCGTCCTTTTAAGGCCAGCAGCTATTTTCATTCTTCCCCAAATCCCCGACTTGGCTGATCTCCTCACAAGTTAACAAACTCGGCACATGTCCTTATTAATAAGGCTTAATGTGCATGCCAGACCACTAGTTGGCGATGTTAGCCTGCCTATTTTCCAGCTTTGTAAGCGGTAACAGAGGCGGACCGGGGTACAAAGTTGCAAACACTCCTTCCCGTCCTTTTGCGTGGAAAGCAGTCGCTAATTGACCCCTCCGTGGATATTGCGCAATCCGCGTCACTGACCAATCAGAGGCCAGAGATCTGCATAAACCAAAGCCCGTTTTTGCTCCCGCCATTTTCTCAGACAACATTGCATGGTCCAGTATCGGTTTAGTTAGCGTTTTATCGCGTATTTGGGTTATTTTTAAGAGGTGTAGTCACGGACTTTGTAATCGTGACGACAGGTATCCTGAAATGCTAGTTGGTGGAGTTCCATTCGTACCCTTTCCAAAACCGAAGACCCAGTACGAAAAATGCCTTCGATGGGTCAAACTTTGTGGAAGACCGCATCATCAACTAAATCCATCTAATATCAACCGGAACACATATGTTTGCACGAAGGTATGCCCTAAATTTGATTTTTAATACACGTCTCGTATAAATGAATGAGACGTTCTCCGCTAGCATAACACCGCTACGTGTGATCAATTGACACACTTATTCTTTGTTGAGCGATATTTAGCGATGATCGGACTGCGCAAACGTGTCGCTTTCTTGCTGGCTCGCGGACGAAGCTTAACCAGACTGTGTTTGCACGAAGATATGCCCTAAATTTGATTTTTAATACAAGTCTCGTATAAATGAATGAGACGTTCTCCGCTAGCATAACATTGCTACGTGTGAATGATTGAATGAAATCAGAAGCATGGCGTCTCTCAGTTAAGAATGTATTGTATTTAGAATCTATAATATATCGTTGATTTGAATGAAATCAGAAGCATGGAGTCTGTCTCAGTTCAGAATTTATTGTATTGTATTTGCCATTTTTACTGTTTGTCTTACGTCAGCGCACGTGGCGTGACGTCACTTCAGGAGGCGCGGTTAAGTGCCCTGTACGGAGGGGGCAATTCACGAGGGTGTGTCGGTTGTGTAAAAACGCGTCACATCTTTTGTTATTAACGAATAGCATTATTAGCTCTGGTGCAACCATTTTGTTTTGACTGTATGCTAGAAACAGACACCCGACATGTCTGGTTCCATGATGGAAAAAAAAAATCATGTTCGAAAGTACATCGTCAAAGAGTTAGTTGTTAGTGTTCAGCGTTAATATGCACTGACGTACATGCTAAATATGAAACCACAAAGATACTGGCAAATCCAGTCAATGAAAAGTGTTCAGTGTTAATATGCTAACTATTAGCTAATGATGTTAAGGTAACAAATGGATCAACAATAGCGTTAAGACAACATGAAAGACGTCAACCAAGGCACCTTCAAAGAAGTTATCAAAGACACAGACCAAAATATTAATGGGACCACTATCAGACCGCATCAAATTCCATTCGAAAGTCTTCAGTACTAATTTGCACTGAGCAATCATGAGAAAATTCAAAGACAAAAAGAGCATCAAAGATGTCAAAAACAAAACGTGGCATCAATGCTAATCATTGAAAGGCATCGAGTTTTCATGTGCACGATCCATAAAATACCCTGTAAATATGACATCAAAGAGATAATACCAAATCCATAATTACCACATTACCATTAAAAGTACTACTACTATGAAAGTACTATGAAAGGCATCTATGGCAACACAATCAGTCATCAGAGACGCATCAATCGAGACACAAATGAAAAACCTTGAAGGGCCATCAAGTGCATCAACAAATTCAAGACGGAATCAATGACACCCTCACGGGCGATCAATGACCGGTATCCGATCCCGGCGGCCTTACAAATAGATGATACACGATAGCTGCGTATATTTAGCTACGTCCACGCTAACGACCCTCCGCGCCGCACAAGCCCGACCCGTCACGCAAACACCTTCCGCAAACTTTTTACCTTCTGCTTCCGTCATTGCTCAACATTCAAAGCGTTGCCAGCGGGATCCAGTTGCCAGGAAACCAAGGTGGATTCCTTCCCTGGGGTGCCACCGGTATTCCCAAAGTGCCCCCGCAACCCCCCAAAAACAAAAGAAAAGTCAACGGCAAACACGCAAGGAAGGCGGTCCGACCGGTTGAGGGTCCAAAGCGGGGACAGACGGAGAAAACCAAGTTGAGGGTGCTCGGACCGGGAGGCCGACCGCCCGCCCCACCTCCGGGCCGACGGATTTAGATCGGCGGAGGTTGACGGAGAAAGCGGACTGAGGCGGACGTCGCCGCGTCCCCCTTTTCAGCCGCTCTTACAAGTTGGCGCGGCGTGACTCCGTTTCTCGGCCACGATTCATTCACACGCAAATTTTGATCCGGTTCGCTTGGTGACACTTTCCAGTCGGCGCCGGCGAACATTCATGTCACGTTTGCGCGGCGGTCGGGTTATTCTTAGAGCGGCAGCTATTCGCTTTCGCCTTTTTAGGCCAGGGGCGTGACCTTAACCCCCCCACCCGTCCTCCCATAACAACACCCCCCCCCCTTGGCCCCCCACATTAACTTATCCCCCTTCTCCTCCTCCTCGTCCACAGCTTAGCTGTCGTCATGTGGACGGAAGCAGGCGAGAGAAGAAAGACGATTATAGATGATTTATTGATGCATGTACAGTTAACGCTGCAGACTGCTATTGCTTCTGTTCGCATTGCAAGTATGTATTCATTCATTTCTACAGTGGTTGTCATTCCACCAACACTACACACGTTTTGGTTTGGTTTTATGTCTTATATGAACGACCCTCTTCACCATACCGTTCATAATCATTGATTAAGCTAGCATGAAATTCAGATGTTCTAGTGGATTTTTTACCCTTTTTTTTTTTTCTGGCAAAAGCCAGGAGGTTTTGCGCAAACGCTGACTAGGATTTGGAACTGTTCATAATTCCCTCCAACTTGGCCAAGATGTAAATTTCATGACCAGCACGCATCACAGTAGGGACGGTGTTCTTTTGGAAATGACCATTGTTGCATTTGCACCAAACAGTTCAAACTTGGGTTCGTTGGCACACAACATTGTTTTCCCACATGCATCTGTGATTCGTTGTAAATCAGTTTATTATTTTTAATATGACAAAAAATTATATGAGATGATAGGGGGAAAACTGACCGTAAACTATCATTAAATTGCAAAAAGACAGATTTGACTTGCATGTTTCCCCCGTGCCTGTGTGGGTTTTCTCCGGGCACTCCGGTTTCCTCCCACATCCCCAAAAAAATGCAACACGAATTGGACACTAAATTGGCCCTTGGTCGGATTGTGAGTGCGGTTGTTTGTCTCGATGTGCCCTGCGATTGCCTGGCAAAACCAGTTCATAGTGTACCCCGCCTCCTGCCCGTTGACAGCTGGGATAGGCTACAGCACTCCCGCGACCCTCGTGAGGATAAGCGGGTAAGAAAATGGATGGGTGGACTTCAAGACAGTAACTCCTGCGATATACACTTCAGCCAGCAGGGAGCGGGGATGTTCCTGAATCGCGTTTGTCAAGCACCATTGACCGACAAGGAAGAATAATACAATAGGTGTACAGTACACGCTACAGCAGGGAAGATGTTTTTCATATTTTCACGTTGACAAGTCATACTTGTTCTTCTGTGCTTTAATTAAAAATGTCTCGCTGCAGGAAATGAGACGTTCTGCCGGTGGGACGCAGGACAAGTATGATTTTCGTTCCGAGCGGTAGTAGTAGTAGTAGTGTCCGCGTTGAACTCGGTGGCGTAATGGACGTAAGTTACAGTAGTAGCCCGTTAAGTCGCCACAGCATCAGCTACTAATATAGTAACCCGAAAGCTAGCCTACCATTTATATCGTTGTCTCGTGTATTTCACTTTGCTAAGCACATTGCTATTAAAAATAGTCGACGGCACGGGAGCTAACGCAAACTATTACCCGTTAAAAGAGATGCCGTCTACGTGCCACTCTGTTTTAACATGTATCATACTTAAATAGAAGTGATGTAAACTGTGTGTGCTAAGTTTTGAGGTTAAAGTGAATTATACGAAGGTTGGTGTGTGTTCAAGGCTAGTAAACAAACAAAACAGCTGTTTGTTGTTTGCTAGCAAAATGTGTAGAGAGAAAACCTCCGCATTGTTAATGTTAGAGCAGTTAAATTTAGAAAGTGTTTCTTTATATCTTCGTTGCTAGCCCGTTTCGATATTGTTTTTTTTTACGTCTGGTAGTGCGGGTAAAGTGCTTATTAAGCGCTGCAGACCAGCACACAAAAAAGCCCTCGTTTTGTTAGTTAGCAAAATGTGAAAAGGCTCCCCACAGAGTTAATGCTGTCATATTTCCAAAGCGTGTGCTTAACTCTTAATTAATGCCGTTAAATTGAATTGTTTATTATGGCCAAATGTTGACTGAGCCCGGAGGCGTCCATCTTTATTTTCCGAACAGCCAATCGTATAACTCGTTGATCTGACGTCACTTCAACGCGGAAGTGGTGTAAAATAGACGATTTTGTATTATTTTAAGTCATTGCTCACTTGTGATGGATAGCTTCTTCAAAATGCCTCCCCAAAAGAGTTTGGTTCGGAATAAGCCGAAAAGAACAAACATAATGAGGACCATCGAACTGAAAAAGGAACTTATTGCCAAGTTTGAAAGCGGCACGAGGGTGTCCGACCTGGCAGCTCAGTACAACATGGCCAAGTCCACCATATCCACCATTTTGAAAAAGAAAGAAGCCATCAAAGCTGCCGATGTGGCAAAAGGAGTAAAAACGCTGACAAGCAGGAGACCTTATCGAATGGAAGACGTGGAGAAACTTCTACTTAAGTGGGTCACCGAGAGGCAGGCGAGGGGCGAAAAAGTGTCGGAGCCGATCATTTGCGAGCGCGCCAGGCAGCTGTACAGCGACCTGACTCGCGACAGCCCGGGGGACAGCGCAGACGACTTCAAGGCCAGCAGGGGCTGGTTTGAAAACTTTAAAAAGAGAAGCGGGATCCGTTACGTGGTCCGGAAGAGGGAGACCCTGCGTGCCGATAAAGAAGGTGCCAAGAAGTTTGTGGAGGAGTTCCAGTCGTTTGTGGGGAGCGAAGGCTTTCTTCCCCAGCAAGTGTTCAACTGCGATGAGACGGGACTCTTTTGGAAGAAGATGCCCAAGAGGACGTACATTACACGGGAAGAGAAAAGCCTACCGGGACACAAGCCCATGAAAGACAGGCTGACTCTGCTGCTGTGCGCCAATGCGAGCGGGGATTGCAAAGTCAAGCCTCTGCTGGTGTACCACTCGGAAACCCCGAGAGCCTTCAAAAAGAACAATGTGCAGAAAAACAAGCTCAGCGTCATGTGGAGGTCCAATGCCAAAGCGCTGGTCACCAGGCAGTTCTTTGCCGAGTGGTTCCAGGAGGTGTTTGCTCCTAGCGTGGCGGAATACCTGACGGAGAAGAATCTTCCGCTCAAGGCGCTTCTGGTCCTGGACGCCGCCGTCGCTCAGCCGTCGGGCTTGGGAGAAGATTGGAGCGGCGACCACGACTTCATCGCGGTGAAGTTTTTGCCGCCCAACACCACACCTCTGCTCCAGCCCATGGGCCAGCAGCTCATCTCCAACTTCAAGAAGCTTTACACAAAGGCCCTCTTCCAACGGTGCTTCGAGGTGACCATGGAGACCAACCTGACCTTGAGAGAGTTCTGGAAGGACCACTTCAACATCCTCCACTGCTTGACCGTCCTGGAGAAAGCCTGGGAGCAGGTCACCAAGAGGACGGTGCAGTTGTCCTGGAGGAAGCTGTGGCCAGCCTCTGTGGTGCCCAGGTTCTTTGAAGGATTTGAACCCGACCCCGCTCTGGAGACAGACGTGGTTGACGAGATTGTGTCCCTGGGCAAGTTCATGGGCCTGGAGGTAGACAGCGACGACGTCGAGGAGTTGGTGGAGGAACACACCCTGATGCTCTCCGCCGACCACCTGCAAGACGTCCAGCAACCGGGCCTTCCCGAGGACGCGTCCTCCGAGGAGGAGGAAGACGCCGGCTGGAACGACAACATTCCCACCGCGGAAATCAAGGAGATGCTGGGCTACTGGGCCAAGACCCAGAGTCTGGTGGCCAAGTGGCACCCGAGCGTTGCCGTGGTGAAGAGGAACATCAACTTGTTCGACGGCAACGTGGTGGAGCACTTCCGAGGCATCCTGAAAAGTCGCAAGAGGCAAGCGGCCTTGGACGGCATCTTCACCAAGGAAGAAGCCAGTTGCGCAAGCAGCGGCAGTGAGACGCCTGCCTCCAAGAGGGGAAGGAAGGACCGTGCGACGGACGCTGACTCGGATCAAGCGGACTCTCCTTCCGTGGAGTGACGCCCCTCCTCTCCAATTCCTTCCACTTTATCGTAATCATCATCATGTGTGTCACTTACATGAACGTCACTCATAATAATATCTCTATAACGGAATTTAAAAGCTTTATTTTTAAAGTGGGATCTATCGGAAAGGCCGAGAGCCTCACGGAAGGGGATTGCGTAGCCGTCCGAGGCGTCCACTGCACCCTGGATTTAAGATTCTATCAGAGACCGGGTTATCCAGGCGCCCCGGCGCTCTGGCCAGCGAGAAAGACCGGGAGTCGGTGACCCCTCCCAGACTGCCGTAGAAGGACATCCCAGCCTCGGGATCGAAGTGGTGACTCCTGCGCAGACGGAGCTGGATGCTCCGTCCGTTGACTTTTGCGGGCAGGGATCCGTCTGTAGGACCAGAACAGACTCTTGCAAGTCCAGCAGAGATGACGATTTGGAGCAGTGACCGATGACTTATCTGGAGACCTGGTAATTTTCGTTAATTACTTGATTCGTATTGTGCAGATAAGCAGTTCTAAATATGTTTTATACTGGGTTAAACCTACAAAAATACTTAGCTCTGCAAGTATCGGCGTCATGACAACACAAAAGCTATATTTAATATTAATAGCAGTTACTGGAACATTTTGCCATTTGAAAATGAACATTGCACTTGTAGGAAATGCAAGTACTGAAATGATTTAAATTAAACTGAGTTGCAAATGTGTTCTTTAATAAATAAACACCAATTCATTTTACATGCAAATGTTGTTCAATTTGAAATGAAACGGTGTTGAGATTATTGTAAATTAAAAACTGTGCTCCTCTCGTTTAAAGTTTGCGCCACTAACGTTCTACAGAGTTTCATTATTGACAGTGATTAGGAAATGAAATATAAAAATTCCGTTAAACGTGTTGCTTGTTTTAATTGTAAATACATGAAAACAGTTCCAAAAGAGTGGAATTTCACTTATGTACCGTATTGAAATGTAATTACATTTAAAATATGTTGCAGATAAAAATCAATTAAAATTCATATTCTTCTTCAAGATAACAAACAAATGTGTTGCGCTTAAAACTTGAATACATCTGAACTGTACTTAAAAGTACTGAATTCAAGTAAAAACTATTAATGTGCAGTTTCTGCATTTAATCCAGTGATTCGCTTGTTAACCACTAGAGGGAGCCCGCCTGCCACCCTTTGAGAATCGCTGCTGT
The DNA here is from genome assembly GCF_019802595.1 of Syngnathoides biaculeatus. Lineage (NCBI taxonomy): Eukaryota > Metazoa > Chordata > Actinopteri > Syngnathiformes > Syngnathidae > Syngnathoides > Syngnathoides biaculeatus. The sequence continues at coordinate 7,115,431 of NC_084662.1, read as the reverse complement.
CATCGAATTGAAGAGAAAATATTGATTGATTTTCTTTGTCTCTTTCAAGGTTTGAAGAAGTTCCAGAGTGGAGTGGACCCATGGAGAACTTTCCGTGACCTCCGCACACTCGTGTACGTTCACGTGGTCTTTAACATCAAGCACCGTCATCAGAACCAGAATCGGCTTTTTTGGCCAAGTGTAATAATAATAATAATAATAATAAAAGTTTAGGCAGCAGAGATTAAGCGAACGATTCAGAACATAGCAGCATTGTTGGGAGTAATTTTTTAAATGGTTCTCATGATATTCTTGCTGAAATCAGGAAAACGTTTTATGTAAAGTAACAATTTTTTTTCATTTATTTTGGCTGTTTTGCAGGGCAGCTGATCTGGGACCAGCACCGCCTTCGCTACCGCTTTCCAGCTTCTTTTACAGCAATGGACGATAACAATCTTAATTATTAATCATATTAGTCTTAGTCCTGCTTCTAGGAAAGGACATTACTGCGTATCAGGAGCACCGTTCGCTGAAGCTTTTCTACACTTGTGTGATAGTTCAGAATTAAAACATTGACTTGTAGCAATAATAAAAGTTTTTATTTGAAGGCAGGTGGATCATGGGCAAAATCATTTCCATTTCGGCGCGTTGGTTGTGATTTAGGATGCTGCAATCTTGTCCAAATTTGTCACTGGTTGCTGAGCCACCGGAAAGGAAGTAACGTGGTTCCGTTTCCTGCTGATTTGAATGGAAAGCAGGCCACACCTTTTTGCAATTAGTATTTGTCACCCGTTAAAGATGGCTTGTAAAGGTGATATAATGTACAACTAAAAATGCCGACAGTACGATTTTCCAACCACTTTGAAGCCATTCGAATGAGGAGAAATCGCTGTTTAAGTCCAACCAAATGCAGCGTCACCATCGCTCGTGTTCAATGCCCTTGTGTCAAAGCGACACAGAACCCGGATTTAAATTATTTAAATATGTACACGTCGGCAGCGTATTGTCTTTACGTAGCAAGTAAAATGTGCAAATGTCCTTTTGCATTTTAATTCGCCGTACCCGTTCGTTGCATTTGCGCTGCCCCGTGCCGCTTTGGCCGGTGGCATGTGAAGTTGGCACCAATATTGGCGGAGTGATTTCTCAATGACGACGACAACAACGAGATTTGATTAGCCTTATACAGTACATTGAAAGCCACACGGGGGAATGTACCGAGACGTGGAAATTTCACTGTGATCTTCACGCTGTGGTTTCAGCATTGTTAACAATACAAAAGTTAACCTTGATAAAAAAAATAGAGCCCATGTACACATTCTTCACTTGTATTACGTCTCCTCCTCCAACGTATCGCAAGGGGAACGCTTCATAACTGCGTCATGTTCAAACCAATGTGAAAAGAGATCAGGCTACTTTTACTCCCTGTTCGGTAGTTTAGCAACCGGTGCCGAATACTGGATGGACAAGCTTGGATCCGAGCCCCCTGTTGGAAAGGCCTTCACTTCTCTTCAGTTCTCATTGGGTCGATTTTACAATTGAGTGAACAATCATGTTCGCCTGAATTGTTATAAATCTTATAAAACCAAAGGATAGTTTTAACTGAATTTAATGTCATATACTGTATTGTATTGCTGAATTGTCAATTTGCGTTTCCCTCACGTTGAAACTACGGTAAGGACAATTCCGATCGTCCTTGAAGGCGGCGGCAGATGCTGCGAGACTGGGGCGTTCCATTGCCGTGGACGTGAACGCACCACGGAGCGAACCATTCGCGCCTTCTCCGAGCTCGGCGTCGACCTGGTCGGAACCGGGACCGCCTGGTCGTTTTTCGTCCGCCTTTTAGCGGACGCCCTGGCCTGGCGGTAGGCGACGGGTCGCTGGAGGCCGGCCGAGCGGCCCCCGCCGCCGGTGGGCAGCTTCGACGTTTTCCCCTCGACAGCAACAACAACAATGGCAGATTGTGTATGAAATGAAGTAAGCGACATTTTATCTGCTATTTTCACTCACTGTTCCGATTCATCTTTGCGTTCTTCTTGTAGATTTAAAGATCTCGAGTGTTATGAACCACGACATGGACGCAAACGCACCACGCGCCTTGCTCAGGGGAGAAAAACAAAACATCCGTCCAAGATTTTGACTAGTAACTGATGGCTGCATGCTTGAATTGAATGTCCTGGCTAATTAAACATTTTCAACCGTGGGACCTGATGGACTGGACGACGGAATTGCGACAGGAATGAATTGGTAAGGACAATTGTGTACTTCCGATTTTAGGAATTGACTAATCCAGTTTGCAAATTAAGGTTGAAAGTAATTTGGCGCACCGTGTTATGAGCGACTTTGCCAGATTTAAATAATGCCCCCCCCAAAAAAATAGTCACGTGAAGAGGCTTAAAATTAAATTGAATTGAAAAAAATTGAGAAAAATCCATCCTTCTCTGCTCCGTAAAAAATGTAGGCGTGTCCGAGAATGCCCTGAAACCACGCCCCATTCACGCGTGACTCAAATACCACATCTAGAACGTGTAAGCCCTGATCCACCCGCACGCCTCTTGTCAGGTTCTATCCCCCCCTCCTCCCTTATATGCCTTTTTTTGCATGATGTGCGCACACTCATGGCAGACAACGAGGCGCTCTGAAGCTCCAGACGTTGGGTCTTGAAACGGTTTTCACGGTCTAAGGACTCAACCGTGGGTGTGGTAACAACATGAGATGTTGAAACGGTTCACTGAGGGACAGCAAATGTGGAAAACAACACGAACCAAGTCGACACTTTCTCAAATTCTTGTCAAAACTTGACATCGATGGTGCAACGTAATAAAGCCAGGAACATATTAGAAGCGAGAGTTAGAAAATGTTTTTTTTAAGCAGTGCTGATAAGCGCGAAGAAGTCTAAGAAGCTGTGAAGATGAAGAGAAGTTACAGTGGAAGAAGGTAAGAACTTACTCTGAATTTCTGCAGAAAATATACATTTTAAAACGGAATAAAACCAAATGCATCATATGTAATACTTTGACATCATTCCAGTGATATTTTGATCAGGTACCAGGACTTTCCAAGCGTCTCCGTTGAATATCCAAGCAGCAGCTGCTCTGGTCCTCCCCCGAGACTGTTCTTGAAGGACATGTGGCCCCAGAACCGAGGTGCCCGTTCCCGGTCTCCAAACGCAGAACCAGCACAGGAGCGGCTCAGGACAGACGGAGCGAGGGACTCCAGTCAGCGGCGTTTGTGGACACTCGCCGCAGGCGGGGACGAGGACAGACGCCGGCGTCGGACCTTCGGTGGTCCCTCTTCAGAACCAGAGCAGACTTGGAACTTTGGCGGAAATGTCTTCTGCGGACCTGGTGATTGCGACGAATTATTCATATTTTTGCTTTGTAGAAGGAAAATGTTGACTGGCTGTGATAACGCTGCAGGGCGAGCAAACGTCGGGGGGGTCCGAAACAAGGCAGAACTTTCCGTGCTTCAGCCTGGTGAGGAAGAGGACGAGAAGCCGCCGGTGCTGTTCAGTAAGAGGGAGCCTCGCATCTATGCCCCGGGTGGGTCTGGGTCGTCAAATAAAATCTCTCGATATTTTTTTTTTTCTTCAATCAAATCTGATTTCCCTTTATTATTATTTTTTTAAGGCAAATGAAAATCGCATTGTTATTTTTTGTCCTTATCTGGGCTGCTTTTGTTTTGCTGATGGCAAAGAAGCTTTGAAAAACAAAATCCCAAGAAATAAATAGCGCTAACTTCCTCAGATATAACAAATGAATATTTTTGCTAAATTCGCTTTAAAAAAAAAATTAAATTTAAAAAAAATCAATGTAAAACTATTCTAAATTAATCGCTCAAATTGGTTAATCCTATCACAACTTCTTTATATTCTAGATGAGCTTTCTTTCACCTTTCTTTTCAGGACAATATTGTTTTATTTTATATTCCCCCCCACAGGAAGCCAGGAGGAGCGCTGGCAGCTCCAGATCGCCGCCAGAGGCCGAGCGAAGTGCCCCAAATGTAAAAGTGTGAGCAGGAAGACGGTGGAAGGTCTCAAGAAGCACGTGGACAAGTGCAGAACGGTCAGAATCGGCGTTATCATTTTCCCGATTAAAACGGAGCATCGCTCAATCAATAGTCCATAAAAACATGCACACATATTCATTTACGGACTGTAATACCAAAATGTACTGTATATCATTCTTTTAAAGAATTCGTACGTGATCTAGCACCAAAAGTGCACAAGGAATTGAACCTCCTGCCATCTACATCGATGTTCTTGGCTGATGTCTTGCAGCAAGCGTTCACGTGCCAGCACTGCGGGAAGCAGCTCAAGTCTTCCACGGGGATGAAGTATCACGTCATGGCCGACCACGGCGACCGGGTAAGCGTCGAGGTTGTTGTCGTCGTCGTCCGGCGCCGGGAGTCCTTTTCTAAATGTTGCTTCGTCAGCCGTCGGCGGAAGACGCCCAGCAGCTGGACCAGCGCGCTGTCAAAGACAAACTGAGGAAAATCCTGAAGCAGTTGGGCAAGGTCAAGTGCTGCAAAGAGGTAACGCGTGCTGCGTTCGAGGCTGCTGGGAAATAGGATAATCTTAAAATTATATCCGATTTATGATTGAGATCTGTTGTTTTCCTCTTTTGCTTCTACAAAAAAAAAAGATGACATTATTCAAAACAATTTTGCTTATTTTTTTTCCTTCTGGGAGTTGCCTCATTTCTCCAAATACCAAAGCTTTGAAACTTTTACCGGTATGTTTTTTTTTTTTTTTTTAAACTGGACCTGTTAGCCCTGTGCTAGTGTTAGCGCTGTGCTAGCGTGTTGCTGCCTTGTTACTTCCACGTCTCAGTGATTCTTACCGGTATGCTTTTTTTTTAACTGGCCCTTTTATCGCTGCGCTAGGGTTAGCGCCGCGCTAGCGTGTTTCTGCTGTGTTAATGCCACGTCTCAGTGATTTAGGTATGTTTTTTTTTTTGTTTTGTTTTTTTTTTTTGTTTTTTTACCGCCTCTGTTAGTGCTGTCCTACTGTGTAGCTGACGCAGCAGTTTTTTTGGTTTTGTTTTTTTAACTAGTCCTGTTCGTGCTACCGTGTTGTTGCAATGTTAAGCTAAGCTAAGGTATTAAAAGTTTAAAAACTCTTTCTGTGTACCGTTTTTCTTTGTAAATATCTTGTGTTTCAATGTGGGCACTTGCGGCTTTTACACAGGTGCGGCTTATGTATGTATGTACCAAATGGTATTTCCTTTACAAATGTACTGGGTGAGATTTATAATCCGGTGCGCTCTGTAGGCCGGAAATTACGGTACATCTTTTTTTTTTTTTTTTTATAACTTTAATACTGATTAAGTTGTTGCATGTTTTTCAGGGCTGTACGGCGGCGTTCAGCAGCATCATGGGATACATGTACCACATGAAGAAGTGCGGCAAGGACCAGGCGGAGCTGGACAAGATGCTCCTCGCTTGTCCACACTGCGGCAAAGCCTACAAGTCCAAAACCGGCTTGGACTACCACCTCAAGTCCGAGCACGCCCCCGCGGGTCCGGCGTACCGCGACGAGGTGGCGGACGTCCCGAGCCGGGCCGAGGCCGAGAGGTCGTCCGGCGGCAGAGTTCGGCGGGCCTCGGCGCTGCTGGCCAACTTCCACATGGCGGAGATGGCCAAAAAGGAGCCGTCCAAAGACTGGCCCAAAAGGAACTTTCAGTCCGACCTGGTGCCCGACGACAAAAAGGCAAGCGTCCAATCTTGACAATCAAGTGTAGCTATAGAAAGAAATAAAAAAGCTCAAAATCATGCTAAATCGAACCTTCCTTTCGACTGCGCTGCTCAATCCACGAAAACCACGCCCCAAACAGGTGTTTGGGGGGTCTGTTTGGTGCAGGGCCCGGTCCCTCTCGTTAGCAAATACTGGCTGTTGACTGTAATTTGTTGAAAATGAGTCGTCTCGCCCTCAGTTGAAGTACTCGCGACCCGGGCTGCCCGCCTTCAGCCAGGACCTGCTGCGGAAGTGGAAGAACGAAGTGAAGCTGCACAGGAAGGTCCACTGTCCCAACCAGGTCACGCACGCTTTGGTTCTGAAATTGTTTGACATTTTCTGTCTTTATTGCTGAAGTTCTAAAGGTTCTTGTAACGTGGCATGCCAACTTGGTAACTCTGGCACTATGTTTACCGACTTTTCGACCACTTTATGGTGCCCATTGTAAAACATACTTGACGAATACATACGTCGATGGCATTCAACGGTTGGATTCCAGTTGACGAAGCAGTGAATGAGTTCTAAGTGGTCCTGGACCCTGGCCCAGCCTAGCTTCCAAGTCATGGGCTGGTAAACTCTATGTTGAGGCAGGATTATGCAAATTTGATGGAATGTGACATTACAATTGGTCAAAACTGAGAAGGGCATATTTTGTGAAGTAGATCCCGAAATGTTTGTATTGTCATTTGTGTTTCAGGGTTGTGGGTGCACATACACCAGCGTGTCTGGACTCAAGGCTCACCTGGGACTGTGTACCAGGGTGCGTCACCGCCGCCCTAGATCTGAATGTTGCCTTTTCGTTCTGAGAACAAAAGAAAAACTGCGATTCCCCCGCAGGGCGATTTCGAAGCGGGAAAGTACCGATGTCTGATCTGCGGCAAAGAGTTTCACTCGGAGAGCGGCGTGAAATATCACATCAACGCCACGCATTCGCAGGTGACAACGCGCGCACTCTGGGCGCTTTTTACATGGCGGGCGCTGACGCCACGTGACCTCTTCACGTACAATATGTCGAGAACGACCATTAAATCCGAGACTTTTAAATCGACGTACTGACTGATTTGACGGGCGCGTACGCACCCGCGCGCTCATCGCACTCGCAAATCTGCACAGTCGAGCACGAAATATCACGTGCGTAAAGTTTGTTACGAGTAGAAATGCATAGATATTGAAATACGTCGCTTAATTTGTGTAGTCTCGACCGATCATCCCTCACTCTCAGCGGACATGAAAACCGATCCAGCGCCGTGAACCGCAGCCTGGCGTCTTTTTTTTTTTCAACACGGAAGCACACGGTCTCTGCTCGGCCTGCTTCTACTTCCTAGTTTACCTGACAGCGCCCCCCCCCCCCCCCTGCTCTTAAAGGGGTACACTCATAATTACAAACAGAACACCCACCTGCAACTCTATATGTGCGGGCATGACTGACCACACCCGTACATGTTTTCAAATATGACTGACTGTTTTCATATTCATTCGGACGTTCTGTTTCACACGGCTGACATGTTAGCTGGGTGACGTCATCTCTCAGCGTTGCTGCACAACTTCTAAGCAAAGTGACATCCACGTCGTTTATGATTTTGCGCCTCAGGAATGGTTTGTGACCAACAAAAAGGCTTCCGTGAGGTTCCTGAAAAAGCAGCCGAGAGAGACGGACCACTACCACCATCATCATCATCATCGTGACTCCCAGATGCAGCGAGCGCCCCCGCTTCTGTGCACCCCCGTGGCGCGTCCCCCCGGGCCCACGTGGCCGGACGCGACGTCCGAGCAAGCCCCCATTGAGATGGACGACGCCGACAAAATGGCAGAGGGGAACCGAAGGGAGCGCCAGGCGAGACGCGACGGCGGCCTCGAGCAACGCGGCCAGCGCGGACCTGCGGCTCGGTGGGATCGCAGACGGCCGGACGGCTGGGAGTTCCACGCGCGCGCCTCCAAAAGACAAAAACTGCTCTGAAAAGTCCAAAAGAAAAGAGCGCAGGTGAGATTAGCATGAAGGTGAGAGATTGCGATATGCTCAGCAACAAGTGGCGTTGATGTGGGTGATTTCTACCGTCTATTGTGTTCCCTTACCATCAATATTTCCAGTAGAATTTGAAGATGTTATTGCAGCACGTGTGCCTCTTAGACGTGACTTCAGCGCTACCCATAAAACGCTCATCTGACTTGCAACATCAGCTGCAAATTCACGTCACCATCTCTCGACGTGTAAATGTTAATTAACGCTTTACTAAACAAGAGACAGGACAAGCACTTTGACAATAAAGAGAATTTATTCAAATCTTGCATGCAAATGGAAGGCTTAAATACAACCTTTTCTCCATTTTGTGAGACACACTTTGTAGCCGAATAAGCTTTTTGTTTCCCGTGCAAGTGCTCGTGTGATACTTTTTCATCATGGCAGCCAACTTCAAACATGTCATTAAACACTTCAACTTGTAGTCTGTGCTTCTGTTTAATAATTATTATTATCTGATTTGTACTGCACCACTTGAGCAGCACAGTGTCCATCAAGTTACAGCATAAAATCGTGATGCAAATGCTGTTTAATTAGCCATCCATTCTATGTGCCGCTTATCCTCACTAGGCTGCGGGGCATACTGGAGAGCACCTCAGCCGCCTTTGGGCGAGAGAGGCCGGAATTTGGTGTCAGTCGATTGCAGGGCAGAATCACACCGACAGACAGTTTTGAGTCATACTTGAGTCATACATACATACATACATATTTTGAGTCAACTACCGTGCGTATTTTTCGAAATTGGGAGGAAACTGAAGTGCAGTCCCTGGAGAAAACATGCAAACTGCACACTGAAATGACGGAACCCGGACTGAAAAGAAACATAAAAGATTTATTCAGTATCCAATCCAATCTTACTTTATGAGTTAAATATTCTAAAAGAAAGGACAGCGTACTAAAGCAGTACAGCAGTTTACTTTTAAGGTTCAATATTGCACAAGTCGTTCCACGCGTGCACCGAACTGTCTTACTCGTGAGGAAAATGTGTGCCAATATTCGGACTTTAAAATGGATATCAATCATATTGAATAAATGTTCAAGCCGAGGCCCAAAAAGTTCGGAAAGGCCTGACAAAAGTGGAGTTCAGCGAGTTAGCCTTTCAGGTTGGCGCATGCGTGTGGCAGCGTCACTCGATAAATGAATGCAGTTCTAGTGTGAGCCGTAAGGGGTCGCTGTAAGCAGCCCTCTCTCGCTGTACACTCAACATGGCGGGCGGAAGGAGGCGCAGCGTGATTTTCTAGTCAAAACAAGTGTTGACAATCGTTCTTTTGTATGGATGCTTAGACCGTCGTTGTTGTGCGGCACCAGGGGCGGTGCTCGTTAAATATATTTGACGTTTTATCAGCGCGGCTCAGCTTTCCGGGTGGGGGACTCGATCCCGCATGGTCAGGTCCGAGCGTCGTTGACTCGGTACGCGGACTACCAGCTTTCGCCACCAAAAGGGACGCGTGAGATCCACGACTGGTGAGTTTTTAAAGTATTACCACGAACCCGTCCTATTTGTGATCAGGTACTACTTTTCTTTTTGAGAACAGCAGTTTAAAGGGTGCTCGACGGCGGCCCGGGAGGACACAACCGCCTAGTTTGCAAATTAGCATTAGCCGTGTCGTGCTAACCCAACAGCGCTCGCGCGACTGATGGATGTCGTGCTGAGAGGAAGACCGGTTCCCACTGCTTAGAAAACAGTGCCGAATGAAGGAACGGGTCCACCTGAGCACCACACGAGCTACGCTCACTTTTTGAAACTTTCAAACCGTGTAGGAAAGGGGAGGAAAACGTCAAATTGTCAAATAGCTCAATGGTGGTTGGTGTGCGGGTCTTAACGCATGACAGCGATATGATTTTGACCTTAGTGATATGTTGGACTTTATACCGTACTGACTCCATTCTTACCTAACTCTTTTATATGACAGTGCAAAAACGATATATGTTTCAGTTATATTAAAGTTTGCTAGAAACTGTAGTGCAGAAATATATGAAGTTCTCACCAGCCACAACATGAGGGAGAGGACACTTGTATTCTATTGGTATAAAATTTGTGACTTGTACTGTATTGGAGTCACTCAGACATTCAGCAAAAGTGTGCTTGTGATTAGCACGTATCATTTCAATCATGCATGTGCAGGGATGGGTTTTAAGCAGATGATCCAAATTTCTTTCAGATTCCAAAAACAAGCCAATTTTGATTCAACGAAGGCTCCAAATTGTCCAAAATGTGAGCTGTTTGACTGTATTTGCACCGGCGACCAGTCCAGGGTGCTCGGCTTCTGCACCCAGCCAGCTGGGATATCCTGTATATAAAATAATCTAATATAATACAATATATAATGGAGGGAAAGTGCTGGAGATTGTGAAGGGATGAAAAAACTAAAGTGACTGCTCGTGACTGTAATGATGCAATGTTTCAGCATATCAGTAAATCATAAATGATTTTATGTGATCCTGCTTTGCTTTCAGTGCAGCCGCACAGCCGACGTGAAAAGACACACATGAGGGAACGCCTGAGAAGATAATGGTGAAGGAAACGGCAGCGGAAGACGTCGATGACCCTGAGCGAGGTTTAACCATTCAGCCACAATTTGACATTTTTGCTCTCGACTGGGGCTTTTCAGACAAAGTTAGATAACTTGAGATTGACTGGTTTGTTTCACACTCGATTTGCGGGAAGCCACTCCAGAGACACAAATATTTACATTATAAGCATCAAAAAGTACATTTTACGTAATACACATAAAGTGCGTCAGAATGATGCCATTGCTCACCCCGCAGGCCGAGAGGCGGCGCCCAAGCCCTCCTTCGATTTAACGCCCAGCTCAAAAGGTCGGCAACGCAAAATAAACTCAAGATATTTCGACTATGACACCGGCGACGCGAACGAGGACCCGGGGGATGACGACGTGCCGGCGAGGAAAGTCGTGGCGCCGACTTCCGGGAAGACGACTGGGAAGCGAGGACGTCCGAGAAAGGTGCCGCTGGCCAGCACGGACACCTCGCACCAAACACCTGACGCGCTTAACGGGGACACCTCGTCCCAAACGAACGCCGGTGTCACGGACTGTGACACCAGCGACGCAAACGAGCAACCGAAGGACGCGGCGGCGAGGGAGCCCGCGACAAAGGCGGCGGCTGCGGCCACTCCCGTGAAGACTCCCGGCAAGCGAGGACGTCCGAGAAAGGTCCCGCTGGCGAGCGGGGATGACTTTAAAACACCTCAAGCCCTCAACGGGGACATCTCACCCCAAACGAACGCTTCCCCCTCTCCCTGCACGGAGAACGGGACCCCCAAGCCGAAGAGGAAGTACGTGAAAAAACAGTTCTTTCATATGGAGCCTGTCACACCGCGTGAGAAAAGTCCAGAAGAATCTCAGGAGTTGCAACAGGGAGGCCGCCCAAGGAGGAGCGCCGCTAAAATGTCAGTGACGCCTTCTCTTTATCCTTTTTCACGCTGCAATAAAACTGGGTTATTGATCGATTAAAATCAATTTTTACCCGGGATTATTTTTTTACAGTTTTAAAACTGCTCGCAAGGTCTGCAAGTAGCCTCACGTCACTAATTCCCTCCCCCTCGAGCCTGTGACCAAAACCGTGCCCCTCGCGTTTTAGGGCGATGAAGTTCCTCCACGCGATGGCGCAAGAGGAAGTCAGCCGTCCCTCTGAAGGTCCGGAAGCCGCCGGTGGCGTCATCGCCAAACCGGCGGCGGAAACCACGGCGGAAAGCAGTTCCCAAGCGAAAAAAGGTACAGTCAGAAAATACCGTTGTGTCATCTTGTCTACACGTTTACAAGTCAATTCAACGAGATTCCCGCCAGGCCGCAGAGGCCGAAAGAGAAAAAGCTCCGATGGCGACGCCGCAGAGGACGAGGACTTCGTTCCCAATGTGGGAACATCCGAGACGGAGGAGGAGGAGGAGGGGGAAGAAGAGGAGGAGGAGGAGGAGGAGGGGGAAGATGATCAGGAGGTGGCCGACTCAGATTCGCACGACGAAAGCAGTGTAAGTAGCTTTTGGTCTACCTTTGAAGTCACTGACAAAATGCATGCGATGCCACAATCGGTGACATTGGTCGAGGGTGAAAGTGCAAGTTTTTTTCTTTTATTTTTGAAGTCATATTAGACAGCTGGCGTTTGGACCAGGGCTTCGGGCTTGTGTGGCCATTTTAGAGCGCCTCGTTGTTGCAGCATGGACGGGAGGCGTCAAATTTAAAATACACATTTAATTTTCAGTTTCCATAGACTTTACTGGCTGTTATGATTTTTTTTAGTGGTCTTTCAATCAATTCTTCTTCCCAACGTTGAATCCTGACATGAATCTTTTTTTTTTTTTTTTTTTGTGATTTGATGCCAGAAAGTTTCGAGTAGCTGATAATTGAATTAGTTTCCTCATTTGTGTTAATAGTAAAGTTATGTTTTCCAGGTCCCTCGAAATGCCAGACTCACCAACCTCCCACTTGTAGAGATCGTCAACAATCACAAGACATTGTAAGTAACTCATAGATGTCCACATTTTTCTTACCTTTAAGTGCGTCTATAAAGTTTTTTTTTTTTTTTTTTGGTAGCCGTGACGAGCAACTCTGCGGCTGGGTGTTCCCGGAGTGGCTGCCCTCCGCCGGCGTCTGGCATCGAGTGCCCCCGAGGTGCTTCCCTTCTCCCGTCCGACGGCAGCCATCTTGTTGCCCTCAGAGTTCATGAAAGCGTCGTGTGTTCCACGCAGTGAGCTTGAGACCTATCTACCTCAGGAATGTCTCTCGGCTGCTTTCAAAGTGTCCAGGGACGGTTGTGGCGAGGAGCGGCCTCTCCAGAGACTCAACAGGTCCGATTCTTCTTTTTGTCTAAATCAACACTGACACTGACTGGCGACCACTCCATGAATGGACTCAAACTCATCTGTGACTCTTATCAGATGATCAGGCCGAGAAAACTCTACCGCCAAATAACCGTTACTACACGTTTTCTGGCTGTTTTGCGCAGGTTCGAGTCCCTACCTGCCCATCCGGAGCGCTGGGACATGCAGCTGTACACCGGCGGGCCGGTGTGGGCGATGGAGTGGTGCCCGACCCCTGACAACGCGGTGGCCTCGCAGTACCTGGCCTTGGCCTGCCGAAGGGACATGCAGGAGGAGCACTACTTCCACAAAACCTACTCTGGACCAGGACTGGTTCAACTCTGGGACGTGGGCACATTGGACTACGACACCACGTCTGCATTTTTAAACATTTTCATAAAATTACTCATGACTTTTTTTTTTTTTTTTTTTTTATGAGGCCCCAAACTTGATATGGGAACAAATTAAATTGTGGCCACGAAATATTAATTTCTATCTATCCATTAGCCAACCCCACTTTATCCTCACAAGGGTCACAAGAGTTCTGAAGCCTATCTCCGCTAACTTCGCGCCAAAGGTGGATTACACCCTGAACTGGTCACCAGTCAGTCGCAGGGCCGATGTCGACACCATCACTGAGCGGGAATCGATCCCACGCTGCCCGCACCAAAGGCAGGCGTGTGAACCACTACACCATCAGTGACTTCAAATACTAATTTGTGGGTTTTAAAGTATGTGTTTTATAATGTGTCCAGTAAATATTTGTGTGAAATAGTCATTCCCATAAAAAAAAAAAAAAAAAAAATCCATTTTGAAATCACACGATATGTACTTCGTGGCCACAATTTTTCCTCTCACGGTCATCATAATTTGCCCATTTTTGCAAACGCTACGTGTATATTGTCGCCATTTCCATTTTTCGTAGGGCAAAAACAAATTATTTCCTGTTCATGTGCAGCCCGAGCTCGAAGCCTGCCCTGGCGTACGGCCTGGCCCTGGACCGAGGTTTCATCTGCCACCTCAAGTGGTGTCCGTCGGGAGGATGGGAGTCGCCCGCCACCCAGAAAGAGGTACAACCACATAATATATGAATATACGGCAGCATGATTGGATGAGATACAGCAATGCAATATGAATTGATGGTAGACCAGTATACACACATATAAAAATGCTACACATTATGTCGTCAAGGCTCCTTTGCTGCCCAGACTCGGCCTCCTGGCCGTCGCCACCTCCGCGGGTGCGGTCACCATCTACAGTCTGCCCCATCCTGATGCCCTGCGTGCCAGCCAAGACCACCAAGACTCCGGTAAGACCAGTACGAGTCACGTTTGACTAGCAACACACGTACACACGTAATTCCCCCCCCAAAGAAAATAATAGAAATAAATTAAGCAGTTATTGAATGAGATAACACATTTTTGTTAACCACGTTAGGAAAAACAACTTCTAAATTAATGTCTGAAACATTTCAGGGCTTTTGATTGTGTAAATCGTTGTTGGAATGGATTATATGACTCGTCAAAATACTGCAGTGCATCGCTTGTCCTGCGAGTGGCAGTGTTGCTTACACTTGAATTGTACGCGATCCAACAGCCCCTCAAAGTGTTTTTTTTTTTTTTTTTTTTTTTTTACCCCTTCCTTATACGAAGATCATATATATTCATATTCCTGATAAAGGTAAAAGTACACGGTCAATCACACACAAGCATCGCCATCAAGTCAGACGGGTTGGAACGGACCGCAGCACATATTCAATTAGCTGACTCGCTCAGGGAGGCCGGAACGCTGATGCTTTTTTAACAACTTATGTATTTAACGGTGGGCGCGCTCGCTTACAGTGTCACGTTTGTGCGTGCGTGTGTGTGTGTGTGTGTGTGTGTGTGTGTGTGTGTGTGTGTGTGTGTGTGGTAAAGACAATATGGATGATAGTGCCCCTGGTGGCATCCAATCTCATCACCGTCCTGACTTTCTATCATATAGACTCTCAGAGCGCGTATGGAATAGATAAATGATTGCACGCCTCTTGAATCACACACACACACGCACACATTCTGTGCGTGTTTTTGTGTGTCCTAGATAATCGGATGAAAGACCAGCGCTCACAAGGTGTTAGGAATACCTCATGTCATCTACATGCTTTATGCGACACACAATTCTCTCCTCCAATTCACTTTTCTTACGTTCTTTTCTTTCCTTTCTTTCATTCTTTTCTGCGCACATGCAGTATATTTGAGGTGAAGGTGTAATTTTTGTTCACGTGGCGTCGCCATATTTGCGTTGTACACGGGCGTATCAGTAATTTTGAATGTTTTTGCCCGTAAAAGGCGGGGCCTGGCTTGGTGATTGACGTCGGAGTCAGCAAATGAGAGTGAAGAGTTGGGTGTCGGGCGCTCACGATAACGGCTGGCTGCTAACTGCTTATGCACATGATACACTTTTATCACATACGCAAACTAACGCAAATACTCACACGTTTCTTACATCCACTGCTTGTACACGTTTCTTACATACATTTCTCACAAAAGCACCTTTTCTTTGCCTCCGGCTGTTACCGGTACCAACAATGACGTTGCATCAACGTCAGGCTTGTCGTCGCGCGTTCCCCTCGGAACGAAACAAAGCGGCCGCAAGGTCTCCCAGCAGCACGCTTGACTTGTTCACGTTATCGAAAGCAAAGAAGCACTGCTCCACTTTGCTGTAAAATCAAAGTCTGACATTTCTCAACTTGTTTCCTTTCCCTCCCTACCTCCTTCCTGCCTTCTCGCCCACTGCGCCGTGGCCTTTAGTTTCCATTTTATTCCGTAGAAGCGGGTCATTGAGCGACTTCATCAGCTCGCCGCATCCAAGCATAGATTACGCGCATTTGCTAGACTCCATAAACACGCACGCACACACACCTGCGCGGAATATCACACGCTGCTAGATGAATGTGCGAGCGTGCATGTCTGTGTGTTGCTTTGGCATGAGTGGAAGAAGTCTGAGGTGATGCGGGAGAGGCTGAACTAGAGGGACACTGCACTGTACACTTCCCGATAATTACAAATACTCCAGTCATAGGAATGAATGAGGTGTAAAAAAAGAGGAGGAGGAAGGGGGCGGGGAAGTAGAAGACAAAAGGTGCAAGGCGGCTTCGGAGTAATTGATTGACTGTCAGACCGGGATCTGTAATTGAAATGACAAAAAAGATGCATTATACGGATGATTGTTAGTGCCACAAAGCTTTGAAATTCACACCGCTCCTCTTCCGATCCCGTCAGTCATTGTGAACCAACCCCGCAGCTTCAATTTGTGAAGAAGAAATTGAACCCAAAAAAAAAACTACAGTATTGTATTTTTCTGCAATGCCAGTCAGAACCTGTAAAAACTGTGTACAGTCATGTGCAGCCCAAATATTGCATTTACATAGGGAAAATACTACGCACTGTTGAAGCAAATGTGTTTACTTTGTCAAAGGCAAATTTGTATTTTTTTGTGTGTGTATGGCCTAGTAATTAAATTTTGCTCAACAATTAATGCTTGCATACGTTTCCATATCCTCAGGTAGCATATTTGTATATTGTATATTTCTCTTTTTAGCCTAGTCTATGATACAAAAATCTGCTATGGATGTTTTGAATTTGTCGACGGGAATCGGAGCATTCACTGCCATTGACGGGTTTACACGCTAAGTAGGTTTTTCACAAGGGGGTGGGGGCGTGGATGTATGCCTTTTTACGCTGAACTTTTTGTCCCCAGCCATTTCATTTGAGTAAATGGCTAAATGTGATTTTCACATTTTTTTTTTTAGCTGGTACCGACCAGCCAACCGTCATTTACAAGGTTAGTGCGTGCGCACTTGTTTTGACGAGGGGCCCCCCCGTCCCCAACTTTGGAGTTACCAACCGTGTGGTCTCTGCAGCCCAATCCGGTGGTCACCCTGAAGCCGGGCTCCTTAAAGGCTCTTCGCCTGGAGCGCAGCGGTCAGGTCCTGTCCATGGACTGGCTTCCCATCAAACCACACGACGTCATCGCCGTCGGCTTCTATGACGGTAGCGTGTCCATCTTCTTCTTGATTTATCATCTTAAGAGTGGAAACGACATCTGCTGTTTGACACTGATAGTTGTTGGGACATAAATGAATGAAGAAAAAAAATATTCCCATAGAAACTTTGCCTTTAAAACAAACAAAAAAATGTTTTGTCAGCAAATCCAGTGTTTTAATGACAAATTGTTGTACAAAACACGAGTACAACATTTAAATCAAACTCTACCGTGCCTCTTTCAAGCAAAATAAAATTTTACAAGCTCGTGTTTCAGTGGTAAAACATTTTTTCCCATTTTAATAAACCACCTTTTGTATTATAGTGTTTTAATGACAAACTATTACATTGCTCTGTGATATATGAGCTGGTTTAGGAAACAATTAGGAGCAAGTCGAATGTTTTGTGGCCTAATACACGCTCTTCCTAAACCAGTGGAATGTTTTCGTGACAAAAGCTTTTTCAAAGCGTAATTTCACTTTTCCGTTATTACGTTTATATGGGAAATACCATTTTTAAGCAAAAAATTTGGGCTGTTTAAAGCAAGTACGGCAGCGTTTTTCCAAACAAATGATAATGTTGCTATTTTGTGGCTCAATATTTACTTTTTTTTAGCCAAAGTTTCATGCCTACATCTTTTTATTGAGCACATGGATGTTTTGAGGCAAAATGTAATGTTTTTTTTTTTCCATGCGTCAGACCCTTTTTGTGAATAAGTAAATTGTTTTTTTTTTATTTTTTATCACATATTTTGTGGGACCAAATGTAAAAATGATTGTGGCAAAGAACAGCAGGATTTTCCCCCCAGACTGCTGCAGCATTTGTCTGAAATCGGTCTTTTGTCTCTCTCTCTTTCTCAATCAAATAAAAAAAGGGATGGTCGGTCTGTGGGACCTGAACACCAAATCGGCGTTGTTGCGCCTCCAAGAGTCACATGACTATCCCAGCTTGCTGCCGTACAAATGCTTCCTTGCTCACGGGCAGGGCGTGCGAGCGCTCGCGTTCTGTGCCAGCAGCAGGTAAGACGACGCCTAAAACGTTGGCGATGTCACCCGTTTGGGGAAAATCGTGCGCAGAACCCGTGTTGTCTTGGGTCAGACATCTTGTGGCAACGGCGGGGGAGGACCGCTTCGTGAAGACGTGGGATCTGCGCAGGCTCTACGGGCCAATCACAGTGCAGAAACGCTCCCTGATCAATGAGATCTGCTGGCCCACCAATGCACCAGGACTCCTTTTTTCCCAGGACAGCGCTTTTGCAGCGTAACACACATTTTTTTCTTTCTTTTCTCTTCCCTTCCCTCTATCTTTCAATCCTTAAGAGGTCCTTTCAATATATACATTCCCCAAAATGTGAGATTTTGTAGCTAGTAATAAATGTTTGATTTCGTGTAGCTTTGACATTTTAGGCTCATTTTTATATCACAAGTAATAAACACAATTAAGGTCCCAGTGACCAAAAAAAGTCATTCCAAATGTTTTTTGACTGCATTTATGTTAACATTTTCATCGAGCCAACTTCTGAGCGACGATGTTTATTCATGTTTGCCTGTCCTTTTTCCCTCCAGATGCGGTACAAATGGAGTCCATTACTTTGACCACCAAATGAAATCATACTTTGCCGTGCCCAGGACGACCACCATATGGGTCCGTCCGTCCGTGTCCCTGTATTCATAACAATTATTTTTATGTCCCGTTAGACTCGCGCAGCGCGTCATCGCTCAGTCTCGCGACTTTTTTTCTTTTCTCTCTCGTCACAGTCCATCTCTTACTCCGACTGGCTGAACGCTTTGGCGACGTCGGACGTGATCGGCGAGGTCATCCTCTCCGCGCTGCCTTCCTTGTCTGCTAACACTCAGCACATCAAAAAGACCATCAAGAAGAGATTTGTAAGTTTGCTCCGTTGCGTTTTCAGCCAAACCCCCGATTATTGCACGTGATATGTTCCAGACGGCCAGCAGGTGAAAAGGCACAATTATAGAGAGACCAAACTTGATTTTTATTTTTGTGTGGTTTTACCGCTTCTACGTGCTTTAAACACATTAATGAAAACATCACTTATTGTCACTCGCAAATAAGAGGGAATAATTTCTTTATTTGGCACTCCCTGCCGAAGTTTACTGTAAAACTGACACGTAGAACAAAATCAAGTCAAAGACTGTCTTGTGGAGGCCTGCATCTTTGCTGTTTGTCGTCAAACGCATGACTTGAGGAGAACACTTTTGCTCTAAAATGTTTGCTTTTTAAGGCACATGCAATATTTGAAGATGCAACCGTGCAAAAGGCTTTTGAAATGTTTGAGAGTCATAGTTTGTGATGTATTTATTTTTTGAAACCATTGATCTAGGCAATTAGAATCGCTTTTTGGGGGCATCAATATATCACAGTCGGGGGTGGTCCCGATCCCCCGCGAGGGAAGTATTTATTCCTAAATAAGGTGAACATTTTCATTTTAACGCAAACCTGTCACCCTCATTTCTCGCTTTGAAACTCCATGAATGCGGGGATCACCGTAAATCTATGCAATCCATATTTTAAGATGCACTATAAACGGGAGGTGCCGTTGATACGCCTTTTTGTCTCCTCAGCCCGTCTACTTCACGTCTATGGAGCGTCACGCCGCCGCAGAGGTCAAAGAGCAGGAACAGGAAGTGTGTCAGGAGGAGCTGAAGGAGAAGAATGACGGAGAAGACGGAGGAGGCGGCGGCAGCGGCGAGAAGGCTGACGTCCACCCGCCAGCCTTTGACACGTACAAAGAGACAGAGAGGAAGTACTACCTTCACCACAGCGACAACAACATGGTACCTACGAGGCCGACGTTTCGCCATGTTACACACGTTACACGCCTGTGTAAAACATGTGAGTAACCCTCCCAAAATTGGGGAAGGTCTCATTTGAGAGTTCCAAATTCCACCAAATTTGGGGGTGAACATTTTTAAGAGGCACGTTCAGGAAATCCACTGACATTTTGGGAGAAAGGTCTGATGTGGAATGAATGTCGAATTAGCAAAGAGAACAAAAACAACAGTTTAGCTAATGGGAAGAGTTGGGCTGTTTATCCATTTCCTTAGTTGCTTATCCCGACAAGGGTCACGGGGAGAGCACGTCAAGACAGACAACAGTTGCACTCCAAATCAGACCTTGGGGCATTTTAGAGTCTCCAATGAATGCATGTTTTTGGAGGAGGAAACCGTAGTGCCCGGAGAAAACGCACAAAGGCATGGGGAGGACATGCAAACTCCACACAGGCGGGGCCGGGACCGAACTCGGGTCCTCAGAACCGTGAGGCCAACGCTCTGCCAGCTGATCCACCGTACCACCAGTTGGGCTGTTTATTTAGGTGTTAAAAGTTTGGAAAAAAATTGAAATTCATCGTCTTTGTTTTCTTGCAGGAGTTGTTCATTAAAAGGGGGCGCATGTGGAAGAAAATGAGAGACACGGAGTTTCGCACTCGGCTCAACATGGACGAGATGGCTTTGGCCTCAGTGCACAAGGTAAACGCACACATGAGAAAGAGCGAGAGAGCGTTTGGGTGTGCGGGCGCCCGTGTGTAATGACGTGTAAAATAAGGAAAACGTCGCCCCGGGCGGAAGGCGGCGCCCGTGGAGGCTTTTGATGTGTTTAGTTGGAACAAAAGATGAGGAGAACAAAGAGATGGCAGTCCGGGGGAGGTGATGATGGACAAAGTGCTGGAGGCCTCAGACAGAAAAGGCAAGAGCGGGATTTATTTTCAACAGGGAAGACGAGCCGAGTCGGGGCGGCTTTCGAACATCTCAAAGATTTTGTTTTGTTAGTCATCCACTTTAGCTGCCAGCCATTGTCAAGACGCATAAACAAATCATGTTGCCGTCAGTGTCTGGGCACGATCATGAAACGAGCGTTTGCACAAGTCGCAAGTTTTTATGGTAAGCCCCACACCGTGATGTCCCCCCCCCCCCCCCCTCCCCCTCCGCCTTTGCCTCCGTCCTCGTCCCGCTTCGCTCTCCTCAGGTGCGCCTGAGTCCGAACCTGAGCTCTCACACGTGGATGGCGTCGGGGGGTCAGGCCGGCCTGGTGCGCCTCAACTGCGTCAAGGGCCTGAACAAAACAGACGTGCAGGACGTCGTCAGCCGGGCCCGCGTCGCCGCCACCGAGGTCCCCGCGAACCCCGCTGTCCAGGTTCCCCCCCAGGACGCTCCCCAGGAAACCCCCTGCGACGCTCCTCTCTGACCGCTTCGAGGAGTTTTCATCCGAAAACCGCAAGTTGAACATTTTAAATTTTTTTGGTTGACGTCTGCAGCCAGAAGATGACTCGAGCGCGGCTTTACTTTGCCGCCGTTGTTGCATATTTTTTAACTTCATCCTGACGAGCGTCACGCTCACACTTTTAAAATCTTGTTTACAGTCAGGAGCGAGTCTTTACAGTACAAGTTGTACGTGACCGTAAGCATTGAAATCAAAGAGTAAGTATCAGGTTCTTAGACCATGTACAGCAGGGCTGTCAAACTCATTTTTGTCACGGGCCACATCGCAGTCACGGTTTCCCTCAGAGGAACCCGAAAAATCTTTAATCGGCACATGAAATTTCTGAACTACTTTGGGAATCCCAAATCAAGGGTCATGGGTTTTTGAAGTAACGCAAAAACGCTTGCGTTATCTCAACGTTATCATTTACGATGACGTTTGAAATTTTGGTAGATTTTAACAAAACTCACAGAAGTCGACACACATGCTTTGCTTTCGCGGGCCACATAAAATCACGTGGTGGGCCGGGTCTGGCCCCCAGGCCTTGAGTTTGACACCTGGGATGTACAGAATGTATATAGTCAAATGCTTTTTCTTCTTACAGAGAACGTATTGTAAATATTGTTTTTTTTTTTTTTGTAATTGAATGTTTTGATAATAAAACACAACATTGTGGCTTATGTAGTTTGGTGTCATTTTCAAAGCTTTGTGCTCTTCCATTTTTTTTTTTTTAACTCAAATGCTAAATTAGCTTTGATTGAGGTTCGACCTTGAAGGAGTTATGGATTTTTTTTTTTAGTTCTCAGGTGTCTTACTAACATGTCTCTGCCAAGCGTTTATCAAAATATGCCAATGATCAACCGTTATAGACATTTATGCAAAGGTCTATTCTCACCAATTTGATTCGAAGCGAGTCGTTCTGTGCAGGATCATACACAGTAAAACAATATAATACTTTTAAATATTACTCCAGCTCGCAGGTGTTCCACGCAAGTGATTCTCAAACTTTTTACACCGAGTACCGCCTCCAAAAGTACTTTGCCCTCGAAGTACCGGCGTAATCAAAATGACCAACATGAAAATACAGTAAAGTAGTCGGCCTTCGTTTTCATCAAAAAAATTTTTTTTATTCAAAAAGGGTGTTGAGGGCCTCATTAATTATTATTATTTAAAGTCCATCCCGCATGGTGTTGAAAAGTCAAACCTCTTAACCTGTCACTATATTTAAAGAAAACTCCATCAGTCCATCATGTGCAGTTTTTATTTTGTGCGGTTACAAAAAATTGACATCACGTAAACATCACACACACAAAAGTGCTTGTATTTACACATGTACACGACATATTTACACAGACGACACAACACAAGAGCATCCACAAAAATCGGAACCACTTCATGGTCATCGTTACATTCATTGTGTGTGTTTGTCACGTTTCAGGAGTTTCCCGTGTGTGATTGGCACTTGAGCACGATAAACACTCACAGCTGACAAGCATGCAAGCATACAATTGATCAATTTCAACAAAAACAAAAGCTCAGTGGCTTTACGGGAAATGATATTACAAAATTAAAGTTCCCTCTCGGCTGTGGCTTCGCTTCCTGTTCCAAACACAAAAATATTTCATATTTACCGGCTGTCAGACTTCTTGGAATCACGAATTGTGCCGTTGGCTTCGTTAAAAAGGGGAAATGAGCGAGCTTTATCGATTTGATTGCTTTTTTTTTTTTTTTTTTTTAATGAAATAACGATTTTTAGTTGTCTTTTTGCGCCATCGATCACAGAAAACATACAACATGCGTTGCACACAACACAACAACCAGCGACACAAACCGGGCGACTCAATTGCACTTGCGGACAAATATGTATTTTCCAAAGACAAAAAAACGGACATTTGATGAGGTACACCAGCTGATGCCATCTAACATGAATAATGAACCCATTTTGATCGTTATCAATCGTGTACTGTCTCACATGTGGAGCCGTTCCTAATGTTTTGTCATTTCGCCGGTGGATGCATATAAAAGTAAATATGTGCCACAGAAAACAGGATTTGAATTTGAAATGTAAAGTGATCACATTTTCAATCATTGTATTTAAGTGTAACTTTTCAACTGGCTGCAATTCGCCGTCTCAGATTCACCAAACAGCCGGCCAATCGCAGTTATGCTTTTTTTCGTATGTGACGTCACGTGACCAAGAAAGCCTAACTGCGATTGGCTGGCTGTTCGCTTCTGACCTGAAGTAACCCTGCCTGGTGGCGCAGACGTTGAATTTCAGACGGCGAATTGTAGCCGGTTGAATTGTTAACATGTAAAAGTTACACTGAAGTACATTTATTGAAAATGTGATCACTTTACATTTCAAATTCAAATCCTGGTGGCACATATTTACTTCCGCTCACTTGATCTCAGAATGAAGTGTTACTTGCATTGGCGGTTTTCTTATTATCATGAAGCAGCCCTTTAAAAAAAAAAAAAAAACTAAAAATGCACGTCAACCGTTATTTGAAAATCATTTTAAGTCGACAATTGTTCGATAAATGGCAGTTAGGCGTCTTTCCTTCAGACGCCATCGGCAGTGAGTTCAAGCAGTGACGAGCAGTAAATACTGACGCGGTACTATCCAGGTGTCTCGTTGTATTACAAGATGTTGACAGTATTTGAATTTGTTTTTTGTATTAGAAGATGTAGATAATTGGACCCACGTTATTCATCATGCACCACAAACGCCGTCGGGAATGTTTAAAGGCCCACCCATCTCCATTTGATTGGCCAATTTTGCAGACACTCTGGAGCAGCCTTAAATTATTTTTCACTTGTCGTTGTCCAAAAGCCATCCGGATTTTTCAATCTTGAGGCGACGTCACCCGCACGGCTCCCGCAAAGTGAGCGAACAGGTCGCAACGCTTCTCAGACAGTTGCGTGTACACGAACAACACTGAATTGGTTCATAACGGGTCAAAATAACAGATGACATGGGGATAGATCGGAACAGTATCGATTTGTGATCAAATGTGAAATTGGGCATATTCGGATAAACTCCCTGCCCGACAGCAGTGATGCAACGTAATGATATATTATTCCGTTAGAAATGAAGGAAACTCACGTTTCATGTTTTTTTTTTTTTTTTTTTTTGCAAAAATAGGTGATTTTGGTTTCAGTGGAGATGTTGATGGACCATCCAGGGTCCAAACGCTTATCGTCTTGCAAGTTGTGGAGAATTTTTGGGGGTGGGCGTCACTCAGTCCCAGGGATCCTGGCAAAGTCCGCAGTTGAGCATGTCGTCGTGGTAGCGTTCCACCTGGATGGTGACGCTGTGGAAGCCAAACTTGGCGCGAAGAAGCTCGGTGGCCTCCTGCAGGACCGACTGCGTGTCAGCGCCCTCGTCTGGACCGTCACGGCACAACAGACACAATCAGTAGGTCCCGACGTTTAAAACGACAAACTACAGGACACCGGTGTCTTGAGATCTGACTTTGTCCCATGTCCATACTTGTAATGCAAAACGTTCTTGTCTCAAATCATTTTTCCCTATTCAATCTAATGGGGATACCACTAATCGGTTCTAGTAGTTGTAGTATTGTTTACGTATTTTTTCTGTCTCCTTTTGTTGTTCAAATATCCGTCGCTTAAAAGGTTATAGCGTTTGTGATGCTAATCATTAGCCCATCTATGGCGTTCAGCGTAAGAACAAGCAAGAATTGGTGCTCTTTACCGACGGTCAGATGCACGGAGGCCAGCGTCCGTCCCAGCGTGAGCGCCCACAGGTGCAGCGAGTGGGCCGAGCGGACCGCCTTCACCGACAGCAGAACCTCCTTCACTGACTTGAACTCGATGCCTTTGGGGGAACCTGCAAAGAGGGATTCCGTCACAGGTGGATACTAGCGAAGGCGACAAAGGCCGATGATGACTTTGTAACAATGATGTTTCGTTAGCACTTGGAGTGTGTTTTTTTTTTTTTTTTTGTTGCAAAATGTTCACCTTCCATGAGTATCGTGAAGACGTCTCTGAGGATGGTGACGGTGGTGCACAGGACAAAGATGGAGAACAGGAAAGTGCAGAGCGGATCGGCCACTTTGTACTCAGGCTGCCAGTGATGGGAAGAAAAAACCCACATTCACATGTTACGTCACGTGACGTAATATGTTAATGTGGGTATGTTAATTAAAAGTCCTTTAAATTGGAAATTTGTAATTTGCTAAAATGTCAGCTGAACACGGTCTGACCCGGAAGTAGATGACGACGGCGGCCACCATGACGCCGACGCTCTGCAGCAGGTCTCCCACCACGTGGATGAACGCCGCCCGCACGCTGGTGCTGCCGTGGGCGCCCCCCAGGAGGGCGTGGCCGGGAGGGGCCTGCGGGCTCCGGGCGTGCTCCTCGATTTGCTGGTAGCCGCGACCGTGGGCGTGGAAAGTGGTGGAGTGGTGAAGGATGTACGCCATGCTGGAAAGAGTTTATCGAGGGAGGGGGGGACCCAGAGTGGGAGGGGGTGGAAAAGCAACAGTTGGCATTTTGTAGTCCAATTTAAGATCGATCATTTTCCAAAAGGGCCAAGAAAAACTGGAACACTGCTACTTTAGAGTGCCTCGTTGTCCACCACAAGCGTGCGGAGGTCATGGTTAGAAATGGAGGAGAGGTCATGGTAATTTCTTTTATTTTATTGTGAAGTCTAATGTGATAGCTAGTGTGTGGGCAGGGGCGTTGGCTGGCATGTCCGTTTTAGAGCGCCTCGTTGTTGTGGTTTAGAAAGTGATGATCAATGCCCCATGACAACCCCGTGGGATACACTGCATCTCAGCCACCAGAAACTTTTAAGCAGATGTATTTTTCCGGCTAAAACGCTGAATATGGAACTTTAAGTGCCCGGGGAAAATGTAGCTATGTAATCATGAAAGTAGCTTTACAACAGAAAAGCTCTTGGATATTGGCGCAGCGTACGTGAGCTACAAAAATATTGGCGGCTGAAGCGAGCGTCAGGTGTCCCGGAAGTGAAAATCAAATCTTCGCTAACTTACAGGATGTTGACGAGCACGGCGAAGGCGGAGGTGAGCAGCATCACGTGACCCTCGATCTCATAGTCGTCGCGGACAATCCTCTCGATGGCCAGGTACACCAGGACGCCCGTCACCATCCAGATGGACACGACGGACAAAAAGGCCCCCAGGATCTCTGGGAGCCAGACGGGCGTCAAACGGACCTTTGACCCCAGTGCAAGCGGACTCTAACATCCAATGTTACTCTGTCGTTTTGTGCTCTTTGTGCAAAGGCGATGGCGCAGGTGGACCGAAGAAAGTGTCCAGAAGACCCGAGGGACGGCGGCGGCGGCGGCGGTCTCACCTGAGCGGTGCCAGCCGAAGGTC
Organism: Syngnathoides biaculeatus; assembly: GCF_019802595.1. Lineage (NCBI taxonomy): Eukaryota > Metazoa > Chordata > Actinopteri > Syngnathiformes > Syngnathidae > Syngnathoides > Syngnathoides biaculeatus. Next base: position 7,089,279 of record NC_084662.1, on the reverse strand, counting down.
ATCTTCTTGGTGGGGGGTCTGGAGGAGATCCACAAGGAGAAGATGCTCACCAGCATGCCAGCCAGGTCGGTCAGCAGGTGGGCCGCATCCGTCATGATGGCCAAGCTGTGGGCCAGGTAACCTCCTGAGGGAAGTCACGCGCACATCCGAGTACTCGTAGTAGTAGTAGTAGTAGTACCAAGTAAACTAGTCGGTACTGTACAATATTTACCAATGATTTCCCCAATCATGAAGACCAAGCATATGGCGGACGCGATGTAGAGTTTCTTCTTAGCTAGCACGGCGTCTTCGCCGCCGCGGTCCTCGCCGCCCGCCGCCGCCGCACGGCGGTGGCAGTGGGCACCGGCGGGCCGCTTGAGGTCCGCGCCGCCCGTCTTGAACGGGAAGTGCTCGCTCGGGTCCGGCAAGGAAGTGCAGAAGGATTGATTGACCGACTTCACCGGTCGGTTCATCGACGGGCTGCATTGCCACCAGTAAATAAGAAATAACTATTATTTACTAGTTATGATTATTGCAAGTAAATACATTTCTTGGAGTTGTCTGGTTTTGCAATTAAACTCCTTGAAAAAACTATCAATAAGAAGGTATTTTTAATTAGCTTTTTGTTTCACTTGATAGAATTCAGCATACATTAGTATTAACCTGGAACCCTAATTCAAAAAAAAAAAACCCAACTAAATATTGAAATCAATTTCCCAAAATTTGAGATGTGTGTTTGAACTGTTCGCACGCCGCTGATGCTAACATGCTAACCTATTACCAGTCGTGCTAACAAAGTGTTTAATGCTGCATTCTCGTTTTTCCTTGTGTTTGCCAGGCCGCCGCATCCACAAATTATTGCATGTGCGGATACTACACGCACGCACACAGATGATGCCATGTGTTGTGGGGACGGGAAGGGGGAGGGGGCGCTTGGGACAAGGGGGTGATGATAAGTGATGAGGTGGAAGAAACCTCATTTAGCCTCACTTGAGATAACCACGTGCACACACACACACACACACACACACGGGGCTCGATGTCCACTGTGAGGAAAACGAGATTTTCTTCAACGACACGTTTGGGATGTGAACAGGATCACTCCTGTGCACGAATTGTTTTTAACTAGCTTAGCGGGGGTGGGAACAATTTTTACTTACAGGGCTGGGAAAAAAAGGATGCACAAGTCCCAAATGTTGCCGTAGAAGTAAACATAGGAGATAAGAATTACAGCTCATGTATTTAAAACCAGCCCGCCGCGGAGCATTTCAGACTGCTAGCCTAATGCTAATGCTAAAGAGCATCCATGTTTCGGCGCTTGCGCTCTTTCAGCAGCAGATTGAACACAAACAGTGGGGCAATACATGTAGAAAGACAATGCAATCGTACGTTAATCTTTAGTCCTTGTGTTTTAGTCTCTCTTTTATTCTATTCCTGTCATAAGACGTGGAAGTGTTTTGTTTTTTTTTTTTAGTTTTTTTTGCAGGGTCATATCATGACTGAATGCTTTGAGTTGCAACCGTGGCCATGGCACAAATTGCACTTGTATCTCAAGGCACCCCAGGTAGTGTTAAATGAATTTATCTGAAGAAGCGATGATGATGATGATGATTATCTTTGTTAAAGGCATCATTTTTGCTTAAGATGTGATCAGATGCAGATCAGGGTGCAATATTTCCCTGCATATTATCGATTGTGAAACATATGCCTGGGAGGCTTCAATACTTTGGGTGCCAGGTTCTGTTTTTCTCTCTCTGTCTTTCTGCTATTATTCATTGTGACGATCATCATACTACAAAAGCTCTATCATCATTGCCGTCTGCCTTTTTTTTTTATATCACGCAATAAAAAAAAATATCACCTGCTAACACACTAATATGACTACTTCATAAAAGGTCAAACTTTTTGTTTGTTTTTTTTTTGCTGCAGTGCATGTACATTTGCAAGATCAATAGACTTCCGTCTGTATTTCCTTTCTACAAACGACTCATATAATAATTATTCACATGTAAAATCTGCGGACGCGATTTAAACACACCCCTCCTAAACGCGCGCGCACACAAAATGCGCGTGAGCGAAAAGTGCAGCAGTCAGCACGCGCACGCGCCGTGCACGTTGCAAATGGTGCATGAAATGTGGAGGCACGAGCTCCTCGCCGGCGTGCACGCCCTTACGCGTCTCCTCCTTTCGTTTTCCTTTATTCGAAATTTTAAAAAGACTGAAAATAAAGCGCTGTAGAATATTTTACGCGTTTATTTAATTGATAAGGCGCATTGAAATACATTTAATCTGTTCGTTATGATTAATAAACGTGATTTTTTTGGGGGGTGTGTGGGCGTAGTAAAAATAATCAAAGGGTGCAGAATAAAAAGGCCCCGCGCATGCCACAGCGATGGTGTGCTATTGAAGGCCAATTTTTGCCTTGAGGATTTTTTTTTTCTCGCTTGATAACTGTTTTGCGAATGTTTCGATGCATGGAATAATCCATTTTATTTTATTTTTTTCGTGTGCTGCATTGTCTGACGTTACGTATATTCATTTATACAGATATGTTTACGCAGGCTACACGGAGAGAAAATCCACATTTTACATTTAACTTTAAGTCACTTTGTACACGATGATAAATAATGGTTTCATTTTATTTAGCTGTTTTAATTAAAAGTGAGCATCATCTTCATAAAGACATTTTTTAATCTCCACGCTCATATGATTTTTGGCAAACATTTTACAGTCCTGCAGTCTTCATATTTTCCCGGACATCACGTTTCTATTAATGTTTTATTCGTTCTATTTTTGCATGCAAATTTTTTTTTTCGGACGAGCTTAGTCAAAGGCGCACCACGGCTACCATTCGTCACGCAAACCCGTCCACGAGCGAGCCACGCGTGCAAACGAATGTACACGTGCACTGGCGTGCACGCGCACGCAGGTTCTCTCCCACCTGCGCACGCGCTCGCAGTAGGTCTTCTGGTTCTTGTCGTGGATCAGCTGAGACTTTTCCGAACTTGACACCTTTACATCCATGGAGGAGGTGGTCCGCTCGTGCTGCTGCAGGGTCCCGTCAGTCAATGCAGTCGGCCGGATTCGGTTTCGGTACCTCTCAGCGCAGGCAGGTGCAAGTGGACGCGTGCAAGTGGGGAAGGCTTCATCGCTGAGTTTGGGCAGGGGGGAGGGGGCGAGCGAGGAGAGTGAGGGATTTTTAGATATACGTATGCTGTAGTACGGTATATGAAAGGAGTCACGTGTGCACGTGCACATTTTGGAAAAAGGGGCCACGTTGGGAAGAAAGCAACTCTTTATTTGTCCCCAAAAGATTCTCATGATTATTGAGTGACAGAAATATTCCCATGAACATTTTGACCCGGATTATCCACCTTGATTAATCTTAATTTATGTTTCTGTCATTCGAATCTGTCTCATGATTGATTCTTTTGTTGTTGTTGTTGGCCACACGTAAATATCAAACAATGTAATTGAAATACTCCAGTAATAAATCTTTCTCTGGCAATTACAGTTGAAAAATAACTTGGTGCATTTTATTAGTCAAAGTACACCTTTTGGCAATAGAGGATTTGGCTTCCACGATATTTTAAATAGTACAATATTTGTATATATTTTACATTAGAATGTATGTTATATATTGAATATTTCAAACGTTATCCTTTGAGGGTACATGACTGGAATAATAAGTATTTTGAGATCATAATTTTGGGTTTAAACTATTAATGCAAATCGTGAGTATTTTTACTTTTGCGTTTATTTTGTTTTGATGTATTTGAGTTTTATTCTTGTATTAACTGGAAATTTTAAACCATTGTACTGTATTCTATGGCTGTGTGAAGCATTTTTCGAGTCCTCTCTGAAAAGTACTGTGTTAATCAAATTTAATGAGTTTTATGGATAATTTATTCATTTTTTTTCAACACTAAATTGATGCAATTGAACGTGGCATACAGTTACGTGGCGAGGCTGACTGAGTGGGGCATTCATGGCTACTAGAGGGAGTTGTATATTTGAACTTTAATGCGTATCTATCTTTTAAAACTAGGATTCTGCTGTCGAGTAAAAGTAAACGACATGTTTATTGTGTACATAAACCACTTTAGCAATGAACACACATCTTCCGGATGTGAAGTAACAGTGCACTAGTATAAAATTGTAGCAATCTTTATATGATTTTCAAAATGCCCACGACAGTTGAAGATACTTCCGCCGTTACGTTTCTACACGTCATGACGTCACAGCATTTGGTTCAACCGCGCCGTTGTGAGCAAAAACGTGAACATGAGCTCCGCGTGGTGCCGGACGCAGTCGGACCAGCAACCTCAGCCTTCACCCTCCGACGGCGGGGAATGCCGCGAAAGAACCGTGTCGCTCTCCGACAGGTACAGGCCGCTTGTGGGAAACGTTTCGACGCGGAACTCATCAAGCGAAAGGGGAGCTTAGCAGCAGGGTAACGCAGCTAGCTTGGCGCTCCAACAGCAGATAACGACGACGCCAAGCCAACGAGAGAAAAAAACAAAATGAAAATACAAAAACTCTTTTGGGAGTAAACGTCGAACGCATTTATGTGGAAAATTGGGTATTTATAACGGACATAGGAGAAAAGCTGTTACAGTGATATATACGTGATTTTTTTTTTTCAGTACAGTGAAATGGCCAAAATCAAATTTACATGTTGAAATTATTAATAGTGAAGAGCGTCCTTTACCAAACTTTTATCAAGGTACCGGGTACTAATTTATTTATTTTTTTTAAAGTCATCTAATAAGTCCTCCTCGCCAATAGTTGGCGCTACATCAGTTTGACACGGGCAAATAATTATGTGCTCAGAAGGAAGAAAGGTCCTTGTTCAAAATGACATCATTGTGTTGATTGACACTTTCATACCTCAAAAGTATTAATGGTATCTGTAAACAGTACCGGCAAAATCCCGGGCGGATACTTGTGCTAGTATCCTGGGGAAAAAAAAGTTGTATTTTACATTCCTATTTAATATCATTTGATCATTTTCCATCCAAACTGATAGTTTTCATCATATCGACACGTTTTCCCTTTCTTGCGTGTGTGTGTCAAAGGTATTCACTTGTAGAGTCCACCTGATGACATCAGCGACTGCGACGACCATGATTTTTTTTTTTTTTTTGTTTTGTATATTCTGCCGTGTGATGACAGCCTTACTCATGCGAGTTGCGGCCCCACCTGTCAGCTGCCTCCCGGGCATCGTTGCGTATTCCTGGGGAGGGTCGGCACCATCCTACCACCGCCCTCCCCCTCAACCGCACCGACAGCAAAACTCCTGCAGAGGATTTTAATAAAATAAAATCAGGACAGAGATCCCAGAGTGAGCGGACGTCATGTCCCGGCTCCGCAGGAACAGCGGCGGCAAGTCCCACAAAGTTATGAAATAATCATCATCCAACTATATTTGACTTCATTCATCAGTGGAGTTAGGTCAAAAATAAGTGATATTTGTTTGAGTCCATTTTTTTAAATTGAATAGCTTTGTGGAACTTGCAGTTGTTTCATTAGAAAAAAAAAAAATGCCCAGAATGGAGCAGCGTGGGGTCGCGCTGAGCACATCGGGCATATCTGATGGCAGCAAGCACTGAAAAGCACTCGTTAGCGAGTGAGCGTTGAAGAATAGAATACTAAATATCGATTAGAATGGCACATAATGACTTCCTTCTTTCACATTTCTTCATCAAATATTCCAACTTTAAACTGTTTCACTTGTTCAGAACATTTTGGAAATTGTCCCCATTCTCATAATTCCCAGAACATTACAAAATTCCCAACATAAGACGTTTTACATAACTACCTACTCCTTCCACATTTTTTGACCCATTCAAACTATTCTAACTTCGAGTCTCTCATTCTATTTCTGGATTTTTTTCACGAGATTTTTTTTTGCAGTCTTCAACATTCACCACACAATTTCGACACGAATGATGTTCTTAAAAGTGAAATATTTATATCGAATCTCATTTTGTGTGTTTCTTTTAAAAATCAGCGGGAGTGGAGAAGATTCCCTACAGGGCCTCCCGTGCCGCATGCCTCGCTGCTGCCCCCTCACACCCTCGTCCTCCCAAAAGCGCACCACCAACCAGTCGCAGACGAAGCCCCCGCTGCTGAGGACCAGCAAGAGGACCATCTACACAGCTGGCAGGCCCCCTTGGTACAACGTCACCGGGACCACGTACGAGGAGGCCTTTGTAATTGGTAGGAGAATTTTGAGTGACGCTTGTTGGTAAAAGTGTTAGAAACAGCTTCACTACTACACAGTCACGGTTATCAGACTGTTAGCTACTTTAAAGGCAATGTTCTAGTTAACATTTCTATGTCATAATGTATAAAAGAAGTGGCACACCGGAATAGGAATATGTCATAAACACAAAACACTTAAGTTGTGCCGCAACAGTACATGCACAATGAATGGGTTAGTTGACAGCGCAGTGTTAAGTGGCGTTTGAAAGGAGCCTTACATCAAATACATAAATTAACATACAGTAATGTCCTCCTGTGCTGTCCCCATGTGTTTAAGCACAGTACACACACATACACGTTCACGGTTCATTTTCCAGCTGCTGGGATTATTTTGCTGCGTTGTTCAGCTAATAAAACCACCCACAGTGCTTTAATGTCCTTTCATATTTTACTCCCAAAAAACCTTATTTAATGCAGATTTTTTTCATTACAGTTTTTGATGATTAAAAAAAATGGAGCTCATGAGCGAGGTACTGTATGAACTGCTTGTACTGGTTGTACAGTATATAGTAATATTGCATTTAGTGTTTTTTGTATATCTTTGTGTGTGATTTCTTCTAAGCGTGAGTACCGTAATTCCCAGCCTAGAGAGCGCACTTGGTTATAAGCAAGTTATTTATATGTATATGTTATTTGCAAAGAAAGACGGTACACGGAGAGTTTAACGCTAGTGCTGCCGTGCTAACGCTCGCACCGTCGCGATAACGCTAACGCCGCTGTGTGCGCTAACTCTAGCGCCGCCGCTGTAACAGGGCCGGTTAAAAAAATATATGTACTGGTAAAAATCACTGAGACGCGGCAGTAACACGCTAGTGCAGCACTAATAGGGCCGGACCGGTGAAAGTCGCTTCCTCGGCACATAAATTCGGTCTCACGCTTACCTTTTCCACTCGAGTGCCCCCTTGCGGCCGTTAGGAAAAAACTGCACAAATTAGCCACATCACCGCATAAACCGCGTGGTTGAAACCGTGTGAAAAAAGTTGCGGCTTATAGCCCGGAAAGGACGGTGCATTCACATACACAAAAACGGACGTGCGTACATACATAATGCGGCGGTCAGTAGCAACTTGATGAATGTATTCACAACTATTATGATTCGAACAAAATGAGATCAAGCTATTCCAGAACTTTCTCCACCAATAATGTCACCGATAACCTGTACGCCTCAAATAAAAAGCAGTATTAGGCTTTTTAATGATATTGTGCAGTGCAGACATCTTAAAGGAAAAACAAAAAAGCCATGGTAGACTCCCACATATGTAGATGAGGATGAAGCCAATCACTTTACATTCAAGGCGATGAATCTTCTGGAAGGAGCTAATCGGGTTCCATGGGACTTTAGCTGTCGCCGGGACGGGCCCGAATCTAATCGAATGCCGTTCAAGTCCACGAGAGTCTTTGCGTTCTTCCCTCAGGTCTGTGTGGAGGAAGTGCTTCTGGGAAAACGACAGTCGCCAATAAGATCATTGATGCGCTGGACATTCCTTGGGTGGTTCTGCTCTCCATGGACTCATTCTACAAGGTACTCAACGGGTACAATATGCAAAAAGTCCACACACCCCTGTTCAACTGGCCGTTATGTATCTGTGATGTAAAAAAAAAAAAAAAAAAAAATGAGACCATGAAAATCTTTTTGAATGAGGGGGAGTTAAAATAAGCGATGTGGTGGTGTGACAGTTGTCTGCGTGTACTACAAGGTACTAAGCAAAGAAGAACAGGAGCTGGCGGCCCGAAGCGAGTACAACTTCGACCACCCCGACGCCTTCGACTTTGAGCTATTGGTCAACGTCCTGCGAAAGCTGAAGGAAGGAAAAAGCGTCAAAGTCCCCGTGTATGACTTCACTTCTCACTGCAGACGCAAAGAATGGGTACGTCGTCATTTTCGCGAGAGGACACAATTCGCAGAAACTTAGCCTCAAGTCAAAAGTCATTCAAGGAACAAATTATTGCCTTCATTGGCCTTTTTTTTTTTCCATCAGTGATTTTTTTTTTTTTTCAAAATGTTAAAATTTTTATTCATTTTTCATCAAGATTTATTGCATTTATGGTGATTTTTTTCATCAGATTTTTTTTTTTTTTTCCCCACCAAAATGATACGTTGCCATTTTAATCAACATTGCATTTTTAGGGGACTTTATGTTGAAATTGTCAATGTTTTGTCAAATGTTGTTTTTATTTATTTAAAATTCCTATTTTGGGGTGTTTGATGTGCTAATTATCCGGACGTTAGCGCAAAGGAATCAATCCTGCCGTGACAACTGTTCTCTATTTCTTGACGATGTAATTTCATGGCTGAAAGGCACAAAGCCTCATGGGAAATGGCCTGTCCATGCTCACAAATCCTTTTACGGGCGCTTTGCACCGGCTGCTGGTAGTCAAAAGCCTGAAACAGCCCCCATGTCTCCCCTCGAGGGTGCTGCATGTCCCCCCCCCCACCCCAACCCCTCCTCCTCCTTTGGTCCGTCAGGAAGTTCAGTGTCGTTCATGCGGCCGCTCTTGAGCGTGTTGGCGACGCGCTAAGTCGCGTATGAGGAGGGGCCCCGTGCGCGGACGCAGCAAATGAAGCGATCGATAAACACTCAGCGGCTTCTTTGCAATCGACAGAAAGCGCCGGCCGCTTTGTCTCGGCCGGGCCGCGCATCGTCGGTCAGCTTTATCGACTTCCACGCGACACTGATCGAGAGGCTGACTGTTGACGGTGGCACGTCCTCGCCTCCATTTTGTCTTTGGATCTGCACACATATTATGTACGTTTTGCTCTCAGCAGAATTTTGATCAAACAACTGCTGGACTTGTGCCATGACAAAGCTCGTAACTACATAGCTGTGTATTGCATAGAAACATCCATCCATCCATTTTCTCTGCCGCTTATCCTCACGAGGGTCGCAGGGAATGCTGGAGCCTATCCCGGCTGTCAACGGGCTCCACCTTGAACTGGTCACCAGCCAATCGCAGGGCACATGGAGACAAACAGTCGCACTCACAATCACACCTAGGGACAATTTAGAGTGTCCAATTAATGTTGCGTGTTTTTGGGATGTGGGAGGAAACCGGAGTGCCCACCCGGAGGGAAAAAAAAAAAAAGTAGAAAATGTGTTTTTCAAAAGTATAATTCATCAAAGAACCATCGTATTGTGCCTTTAATGGGTGTGGCCACGTGACCGATGCCACTGGAGTCTGTCGTATTGGCTCCTTGCGTGTGTTGTTATCATTTTGTATTCGCATTTGACTATTTATCTCTCTTATTCTAATAGACAAACCCCCAAAAACATTTTAGCAAGATGGAACTAAATTTCTTTGTACTGTTTTGGAAAGAAGGCAAATGTTTCTTTATATTTCCATACAAAATAATCAGATTTTTCAATTATTTTAATAGAAAATAAACAGTTTCTTCTTTAATAAAAAATAGTACATTCTTTATTATATTTTTATATTATTATTATTTTATTATATTATTTTTACCAAGAATATACAGATTTATGTCTTTGGAAACAGAAAAAGAAAACCTTATTTTTAAATTATCCCCCCCCCCCAGAAAACTGTGTACGGGGCCAATGTCGTCATCTTTGAGGGCATCCTGGCCTTCGCCAACGAGGAACTGCTGAAGGTTTGTTTTGTTTTCACTTTCAGTGAAGTCTCCCTCCCTTCCCTTTGTTTTACTGTTTACAGCGTGCGTGTGAGCTGGACCGGCGCGATAAGGCCGGCGGTCTCCCTCGGGATCGTCCTCCGTCAAAGTTAATAACGAGCCGCGTCCGGGCGGTGACGGATGGCGTTTGGCGGGCGGGCCCTCCTTACTAGTCGCGACGACGGCAATGGGATGATATGCAAAGGAGTCACGCTGGTCCGGCGCTCCATTAGGTGCACTTGCGCTGTCCAATGAGAGCAGGACAACCATTGAATATTTTGTTTGGTTTTGTCCACGTCAATGCGACGTGGCAGCAATTTTAGCTCTCACCAGAAAAAATTCAATAGTTTGTTGTTATATGATTCGTTGGGATGATTTTAATTTGGTGGCCCGTTTTTTTTTTTTTTTTTTCATTCCCCCCCCCCTCAAGTTTTCTTGACTCATAATTTATTCCTCGCTAGCACTAAAGCTATCCTTTACCCACCATGCTGCTACCACTGCACATGTGCTGTTATCTACGTACAGTAGGCGGACATTAATGGACATGATGAATCCTTTTTGTTTTTTATCTCTAACCCTTAACCTTAGAACTCTTGAGAAACTCGTGCCAACCTGATGTTCAACCGAGCTGTCGGTCCAATTATTAAACTATATTACTTAGTATGTAACACAACATGTAGCATCTCAATATGTTTTTGTTTTGATTGGATGAAGTTTTGTTTGAATTTCTCTCGCAATGCCGCTCTTTGTATTTTTGGGCCAGCTGCTGGACATGAAAGTGTTTGTGGACACCGACTCGGACATTCGGCTCACGCGCCGGCTGAAGCGGGACGTGTCGCAGCGGGGGCGGGACATCGCCGGCGTCATCAAGCAGTACAACAAGTTCGTCAAGCCGGCCTTCGAGCAGTACATCGAGCCCACCGTGCAGCTGGCCGACATCGTGGTGCCCCGAGGTCGGCTCCGCTCGACTTGAGGTTACCTCGCGACCCTCGGACCAGCCAGATCTTGACGGCTTTTTGTGCCACAGCGGGCGACAATTTTGTGGCGCTGGATTTGATCGTTCAGCACGTTCACAGTCAGCTGGAGAAGGTAACGCCACACTCGAGGACACTTTTTTTTTTTTTTTGGTGTTCAACAAGGTTCGTTGATACTTTCTGGTTGGTGAATATTCACAAAAGGCAAAGCTTAATTATCAGAACTCATCCTAAAATCACGTTGTCACCAATCAGATGCAACCGCTACGAAAGAGACGGAATATAAGGTACAATGAATTCATGACAATAGGAAGACGAGAAGGGTTGTTCCAACAAAACAACAAAAACACCAGTCAATTCCTTTTAAGAGAATATTAATATATTTCCTCATTTGGAAGCAGTTCTGGGTGTATCCTGCCTCCTGTCTGATGACAGCTGGGATTGGCTCCAGCACTCCCGCGACCCATGTGAGGATAAGCGGCTCAGAAATTGTGAACTTCCTGGAATGCTTTGTGTGACTTTTTATAAAATGTTGTTTGTTCCTTGAACTTGTTGCTTGTTTTGTTTGGTACAACATGAGTAAGAAGAAAGAGATCCTCCATTGTTGTCACTTTGTAGTCTGCGCGCGTGTTTTGATGTGATATTATTTGCGTCCACTTAGCATTATTTAGCGTTTTACGCTTCCGAGCCTTCAGCAGGTTGTACCGGATCACATGGTGGACACATGGCAGCTGTTGTTGTTGTTGTTGTTGTTTTTCTTTTTTTTTTGAAAGGAGCCGTCATTGTTGTTGTAGCTTTTCCAGAAGTGTCTTTCTTCAGGCATCTGATTGGCTCAGTGGCTTTCCATGTCATTTGTCATTGAGGTTAATCGGGTTCAAATGGGCCTGGAGAATTTGCAAAAGTCATTTCAGTAATAAAATTCATTCTCTTGTAATTTTCAAAATCTTTTAATTTTAATTAATCCAGCCATCCATTATCTGAGCTGCTTATCCTCATAAGGGTCTTCAGGCAGGAGGGCGTGTACACCCTGAACTGGTCGCCGGCCAATCGCAGTAATTACGATTAAGTACACAACTATTTAAGATTCAATTCATAAAAACAGACTTTGCCTTTTTTTTTTTCGTACAATAAATGACCTTATATTACTGGACTAATTATTTAATGAGCTGCATGAAAATGAATACTCACAGGAGGAAAAAAAAAAAAATTGCTGCAACAAATATTACGGGACGCTTGATTATGCAAATGCTCGGTGGCCTGATTTAAGAATCTGCATGTATTAGATGACCGGTCTGCTCCCTCGCACACACTTGTGTTCACTTGCTAACTGAATTCAGGCAACTTCACCGCTTTTGTTGTGCGTGTCTATGTCCTTCCTGTACTTGCACGCCCCCCCCACCCCCACCCCTCACCCCACACGGCGGAATGCGGTGTGACCATCCCAGCGGGAGATCACTGTGAGGTACTACTCTTTTTACTACTAACAGTAGTATAATTATTAAACATGTCAAACGAAAAGCGTACTTCAACACGTTTAAAACCCTTTCAAACTAAATTGTCTATGCGACTGAAAGCGCATTTCAGAAGTGCTTTCGACATGAACATGCACACCAAAAAAATCAAATCAAATTAAAAGTCTGATATTTCATGGTGGACTTTCAATGCAAAAATGTCATTTCAAAATTATTTGTAGGATTCCTTTTAAAGGTGCTAAGCGCCACGTGCTGGTAATCGTGTGTATTCACATGTAACATAATAAAGTGAAATGATTTGTCATTTTTTTAAAGAGATAGAATGGTGAGGTTATTTGTCGATGAGGCAAAAAAGCTGTGAATGGAAATTGTCAGTTATTTTTTAGCTACTTAAGAAAATATTACTTATTCATTTTTATGATAAGTAAGCAATTATTTCATGAAAGTAAATTAAAAAATACACCATTTACAATAACTCAACCAATTATTTCATTCCCCACAGTTAAATAAATGAAGGAATAGAAAACGAATACATTTTAATAACTAATTTCAGGGGTGGGAGGGGGGTGAGCAGCTCAATGAATGTAACAAATATTACCAGATTCTTGATGGTGATAAAATGTTTGATGAGCCTGATTGTTATTGGGGCTGGCACTGGCAGTATTTATGTTGCCTAAAATAAATAAAGTGACGATTGAATTTACGTTGCATTGATGTTCTTCTGAGTGCCTCATGACAGTATGCAAAGGATTTTCACGCATCAGTCCGACGGGTTCCCATTCGCAGGTCTGCTCTGGCGTCGGCTCACCAAGGTCAGCCTCTGCCCGACACCCTGAGCGTCCTGAAGAGCACGCCGCAGGTGCGCGGCATGCACACCATCATCAGGTAAGGCCAAGACCGGCCTAAACATCGGCTCGTGTTATTATTATTATTTTTTTTTTTTGTTACCACCCCCCCACTGTCATCCGCTCATTAGGAACAGGGAGACCAACCGCGACGAGTTTGTCTTCTACTCCAAAAGATTAATGAGGCTCCTGTTCGAACACGCCCTCTCCTTCCTGCCCCTCAAGGTCCGCCTCTGTTGGCTTCGGTGTCGTCGTTTAACGGTTCGCCAGCAGGGATAACCAACTAGTACTGCTTCTTCTGCTCGGTTACAGCCCGTAACCGTGGAGACGCCTCAGGGCGGCATCTATCACGGCAGGAGGCTGAGCGGTAAACGAGTAAGAGTCTCTTTTTCTTCTAAAAATTTATAGGGAGATACTTTTGTGATGAAATCAAATTATCACAACACAAATATTCACACGTAAGGTGTAGTAACTCCAGATCAGTCACTCCGGACAAGTTGCTCTTTTTTCACAGGCCTTTATTAGCACGTCCACAAGCTTATATGCCAAATATGCCGTGAGAACTATATACAAAAGGAAACGAATACACATTAAAATTCATATTATACAAATAGTTGACAAAACACAAACAATAAATACGGGTCATTGACCATCTGACCAAATTGAGTTGTTATTGTTGCTTCTCTTGCTCTTTCTAACTAACTCCCTTCGAATCTTTGCCGCTGCTATGTTTTGTAAAGGAGGTGCCCCAAAATAAGAGTCCTGACACCAACAGCATTGGTGAACAAGGTTCCCCTATATAAACGTGAACTGAGAAAAATAAATTTTCTCTCTATAACATCAATTCTTCTTTAATTCAAATAAATAAATAAACCATGAAATTAACTCGAGTATTATAACTGACACTTATGGCAGCTACATAAGGCTTGTATGAATTTTATAGTACAAATTATTCCTAAACCAGCAGCAGTGTACTTAGAGGAAAAACATGCACACTATAATACGTGTTCTCATTTACTGAATGAGTTATCGCTAGAGTATATAACAAATCTAAACCTTGGTATGTCTTATTTTTTTTGTTTACCTTATTATACATGTGAGATTTGGTGTACAGCGTAATGTCATCAGATTTTATTGTTGTGGTGTTTAGATCACAGGCGTGTCCATCCTGAGGGCAGGCGAGACCATGGAGCCGGCGCTCAGGGCCGTGTGCAAAGACATCCGACTGGGGAAAATCCTCATCCAGACCAACCTCGAGACGGGTGAACCCGAGGTACGCCCGCCTCTCCGCCGCCGTTGGGTTCTACTGCTCACTAAGATATTTGGTACAAATACACGTCTCGTGTTCTGCGAGTGTAGCTGCACTATCTGCGGCTGCCCAAAGACATCAGCGAGGATTTTGTCATCCTGATGGACAGCACCGTGTCCACCGGGGCCGCCGCGCTCATGGCCGTCCGAGTGCTGCTGGTGGGTACGCCGGTTGTCATTCACACTCCGGGACTGCAGGGGGAAGCGCACGCGCCCCTCAAAAGAAGCGACGGACGCGTTTGAAGTTGACACCGTGTCCGTCGAAAGGACCACGACGCGGCCGAGGAGAAGATCTTCTTGCTGTCGCTGCTCATGGCCGAGATGGGCGTCCACTCGGTGGCCTACGCCTTCCCCAAAGTGCGCATCATCGCCACCGCCGTGGACAAGGAGGTCAACGGACGCTTCCACATCATCCCGGGCATCGGTGACAAACACACACACACAAAGTCATCTCGGAATTGTGTTTTTTCTTTTTTTTTTTTTTTAAATAAAAACGCAAAAGACCCGTCCGGCACGATTGTGTTTAGAATGACTTTGTTGTTCATAGCATAAAAATGAATCCGTGATATGCCGCCTTTCAAGGTGTCGCATTTTGTCCCCCCCCGAAGGGAATTTTGGCGATCGTTACTTCGGCACCGACGCTCCCTCGGACTGGTTCGAAAGTGACGACGAGGCGGACTTGTGACGAGACATCGCTGAGCGTCCCAGGTCCACAGAACGAACAAACGCGTGCCAACAAATACTTGATTTATTTTTTTATTTCTAAACTTTCATCTGATAAAGAGTTTGACTTTAAAAAAAGGGAACATTTTGATCTTTATTTCGTTTCCCCTTCATCTGCAGCTCCATCAAGAGCGACTCCCCTTTTTAATCCACTGAGGATTTTCATATTTTCCATCTTAGGACCACGTGTATTGTACGGTAACTAATGAAGAAAATTACGTCTTTAATGTTACCATAGCTACCCCGGATTACGTTTGTTAGCGGAGCAGCCTTTGCCTGTTGAACAATGTGCGTTTGTGTTGCGTGATCATATTTACGTCACTACTTTCAGCAATTATGGACGCCCTTTTGAAGTACTTTAAGGACTTTACTCTGCGGACTTTCCCTAAGAATGATAACAATTCTTTGTACTTGAATTACAAAACTTTGGTTTACTTTTTGTGTATTTTATGGTGCCTTTCATTATATTTGTGTAATTTGCAACCTTGCTTCTAAATTTCTTCGATCATCCAAACGAATCCTTTAGTTGCAAAATGACTGTCGGTGGTGTTTATTTTGCTATTGTTCATTTTAAATTTTCCTGCCAGTATGATTGAACCAAGTTAGTGAAACTTCTTATGGAGTATTCAATTCTCTTGATTTGAATCTAAATCTCAGCTGTGTGAATGTTTTAATTTATATTCTTATTGACGGACTTTGACTTTACAGGCAAATCTTATAATTTGACATTATGGGACATGGTTTGTTTTTATTTTTTGTGAGGAGTCGAGATTTGAGTGGCTGCATTTCATCCGTTTTGCTCTACTGTCCAATGTGACCCTCGTCCCGTTGGTTAAATAAACTCTTTCTTGTTAATGTTTTTTTTTTTTTTTACTTGTGTTTTAAAGTTAATCACATGCCCACAGTTAAACTCAAAATGAAATTTGGTTTAAAAAAAGCCTGTTTGTCGTCTGAAGTGTAAGGTTTTGTCCACCAGGGGGCGACATTCTCTGTTTGGCGATTTACAGGGAGGAAGTGACGAAAGCGTAATCGCGTGTGGCCTTCACGATTGTCGGAGATCATCCCGTGGCGACTGTCGTGGGTTTGAAAGTCCCGTTTAGCAGGTAAGCGCACAAAAGTCCGTTATCGTTCACGGTTTACAGTTTTGCTCGTTTTGGGAAATAAATACATAATTGTACTTGAACATTTCGGAAAGATTTCGTGGCTAGTCAGTTGCTGTCGTTTTCAGAATCAGCTACCAATGACTTTATTGTATGTATTTTTTTTTTTATAAAACATGTTACATTATGTTAATATAAACGTAATCTTTCACGGAAGGGGGGGGGTACGATTTTGCCTTGAGCCGATGAAAGTAAGTGAACGCATCATTCTGAAGTTGAACATTTCAAATGAATTTGTAATCATAAAATGTAAGCAGCAGAATCCCGAATTTTGTGCTCGCGTTAGCATTGCGGGCCACCACGGAAACGTGAAAGTTTGCCGTGGTCGAATTGCAACTTGTTCCGCTCACGTTTCCACCGAGGCGACGTTTCAATTTAACCTGGAGCGGCACGTGACGCCGACACGTCTGTCAGGAAATTAAACATTTCAAGTTGATGCATTCTTTTTCGCCAAGACACTCGTTTGTCGCAGAAAAACTCCATCGTCCCACTTTGGTTTAGTAACCGCTCTTTCATTCGGCGTCGTTTATGTATGCAAACGATGACGCAATTACAGTAAACGACTCTGCTCCACTTGATTTTTTTGGCGCTGTATTTGTCTAAATTTCTCGTAAATTGTTCGCATTGTGATGACGGGTGTATTGGAATTCCGGCCCAACAAGTTAAATTAATAAACGACGTCACGTCGCTTATTTGCATTCTTTGACTGAGTGGAATCACGTTTTTCCTCACTTGAGCGATCAACTTGTCAGTGAAGTTTAGGTTTTCAGTACTATCACACTTCTACATCCACTCAATGACAGCTGAAATATGTTTTGATTATATGAAGATTTGATTCATAGTTTTGACTTTTTTTTTTTTGTAGACGGTTCTTGCACAAAATTCTCCATTTGTTGTCAATGTTTGTGTTGTGCGGTGGTGGCGACAGTGAGGATGGCGGGCCTGTGGCGGTCCTACCAGGCCCTGATGGCAAGACGCCCGTGGACGGTGCAAATCGTGACCGCCGGTGAGAATCCGCCCCCGCAAACTTGACATTTCGTCTCCACTTGGGTTTGCGCGTCATTGAGGACACTCAAGTGAACTTTGGAGAGTCAACAGACGCCGAGAACTTTGAACATCGCACGCGCGTCACGTTTGCACACGGCGGTCTTCGGTGGCCGTTCCGCAGATCAACAATCTCGCTCCGACGACAAAAATGTCATTGCGCGTTTCTTCACTTGATCGCCCAATCGATCGGAAATCGGACACTGCGCCAATACCCACTCACACGCTCCAACATCTTTATTTCAATTTCTGGTTTAAAATGTGATCCCGGTCTTCAAACTCTACTTAAAAACCTTACCCAGCCCCGAAACCCCAACTTTAAACCACAGCTTTGTCTCGATTCTAATTTAAAACCAAAACCTTTACGAGAAATCCAATCTTGAAAGTAGTAGGCAGTCTCTTTTTTTTTTTTTTTTTTTTTTTTTACGATAGATTATACTGTATGTAATTTTGTAATCTTTCAGCCTACAGGTATAAGTAATGTTCGTTACAGAGTCTTAATGACTCGGACAGAAATGTTTTAGTAATTAGTAGTCGAGGAGTGGATGCAGCTCACCTGTTGACCACTCGATGGCGCCATTGTATCTTACATCTGTGAGCCAGCTAAAGTTAACCCTTTGAGTTTGTTTTTAAAAACCCTAAAACACACACACACACACACTCCCTGATTTTGTGACGTTATGATGTCAAAACCAATTCAAATACATTTCCAAAAATGAAGTCAATAGATGTCAAGTCCAGAATATTTCCGGGTCAGGCGGGAGGGGGAAGCGGCAGTGAAACAGGCCAAAATCCTGATGATGAGGCACGCCAAGCAAGTATGCGCAAACTGTCGTGAGCTATTTCAAAGTCGGCGTGCGCGTTTGTGCAGGTTCCCTGGTGGGCGTGGGCGACGTCATCTCGCAGCAGCTGATCGAACGACGAGGACTCGCCCAGCACGACGTCCGGCGCACCGCCAAGATGATGAGCGTTGGATTTTTCTTTGTGGTGACCCCCATAATCCCTTGACATTGTTTTTAACTAGCCGACGATATCGTTGACGGTTTGAAAGTCGGCGCTGGGAGTAGCGCGGGCGCTGACATCTTGGCAAACACTTCCCGCGGGCAGGGTCCGGTCCTCGGCAGCTGGTACAAAATTCTGGACCGGCTGGTGACGGGAGGCAGCAAGCGGGCGGCCGTGAAGAAGATGATGATCGATCAGGTCGGACGCTCCCGCGACCCCGGACTGCGTTCGAGGAACGGGAAGACGTATTGAAACAATTTTCCCGAATGAAATCCATCTTTTGTGTTTGTGTCCCAGTTGTGCTTCGCGCCGTGCTTCTTGGGGGCCTTCCTGGCGTTGTCGGGCGTTCTGAACGGGCTGAGCGTGCGCCAGAACGTCGCCAAGCTGCGCCGGGTGAGATTTCGCATCAAAGTGTTCGGATTGAGCGCACGCCGCCGGCAGCATAACTTCCTCATAATAATAATAATAATTGTCTTTAAAAATGCAATATGGCTCTTTCTAATCTTTTATCAAGAGGACATTTTGCCCGTTCTT
The DNA here is from genome assembly GCF_019802595.1 of Syngnathoides biaculeatus. Lineage (NCBI taxonomy): Eukaryota > Metazoa > Chordata > Actinopteri > Syngnathiformes > Syngnathidae > Syngnathoides > Syngnathoides biaculeatus. The sequence goes on along the minus strand of NC_084662.1, from coordinate 7,070,346 downwards.
CACCGAGAGAACATTTTGCGCTCACGCTCGTGCTTATCTGTCCAAACGTGACCATTTGTAATCACTGCAAAGAAGCAAAAGTAACCGCAAGCTTTCTGCCCGAAAGCGCCAGCGCCGTTCAAACGGCGCTAGGGGGGGGGGGCCACATGGCCGAGCCGAGACGCAAAACAAACGACAAAGCGGATGCTGATCAAACACACGCTCGCTCGCGCTGTTGGAACCAGACACACACTTTTTTTTTTTTTGGCCTCGGCATGAAATATTTACGCTCATAATGTCGGCGCCCGTGTGGCGGGAGGAATGTCCTCTGCTGAAATTCTACAAAGAAAACTCAAGCCAGTTCCACTCCAGTCCTCTAGGTGGCGGTAATTCACATTACAAAGTCAATCACAAACACCACACGCAATCTTTTTTTTTACCTTTTTTTGCAACTATTTTCTTTTTTTTTTTTTTTTTTTTCCAGTTTCGACCACAATCCGTTCCGAGAAGTGATGGATGACAATTTGAAATTTTGGTACAGATTTTTACAAGAATCATGGCAATTGACTCTAAATTTGGCTTTGTGGTCCACATAAAATCACGTGGCGGGCCAGATCTGGCCCCCGGGCCTTGAGTTTGACACCTGTGATTGAACTCATCGTTTATTGTTAATTTAATGTCGACTTTATTCTACTTCGGACGGCCTTGTACTGTCCCCCCCCCACCCCACCCCCCACTTCGGACGACTGTAGTATCTGTGACTAAAGATGGCTTCAAAAGGCGGGGCCTGACCCTGTGAGTGACGTGGCCGTCAGCCAATGAGAGCGGAGAGTCAGCTGCTGTGTAGCTGGCTAACTCATCAAAAACAAACAAACGAAAAAATAATCATAACATCTGGTCCAGTAGTTTCAAGTAATAGTGACATTCTAAGGTATTCCCCCCCCCCCCCATGACAGCGTCACCTGCTGGTGGTAACCGTCCCCATTTGTCTGCAATCTAAGCGGGGCGGCACAATAATATAATAATTAACATTTTGACAGTAGACACAGAAAAATGGCAACTTTATTACTGCCGTCGTTCCAGTTTGAACCCTCCGGTGCGGTCCAAACATTAATATTGTACAAAATGTGTTTTCTCGCGTCACGCGCCCTTGAACGCAGCGCTGGAACCGCAACATTGTAATATTGTCCGCATTCCGCAAATCACGTAGACGTCCGCGACGACGCATGAAAATGAGCCGAGCGCAGAAATGTCGGACGATGATTAGAAACACGTTTGCGTGCTCAACTTTTTACACGCCGTGACCTTCAAGTACGCGGCGTTCATGTTGGTTTTTTGTGATGTTTTTCGCAGGACTACACGGACGCGCTAATCTCCAACTACTACGTGAGTGTTCAGTGATGATGATTTTTTTTTAATATTTACATTTTTTTAATGTGTTTTTTGTGACTTTTTTTGGTGTTTGTGTGTATTTTACGTGTCAGCTGTGGCCACCGGTGCAGATGGTCAACTTCTACTTCATTCCACTGCACCACAGGTCGGTGTCACGCTCCACATTCTCCAAATAGCCGCACTGCGCCCTCGTCGTCCTCTCGGATCACGTTTTACCCGCACAAATGGAGTCAGATTCTAATATCGGTGGAGCCCGATGGCGAGCGTTAGCGCTTTACATTTCCGTATTAGCGTCCGCAGTCTCCACTGTGCCCTCGTTCTCCCGTCGGATAAAATTTACTTTTTGGAAATTGACGCAAATGCTAATGTCAGCGGATCCTGTTGCTGTGGTCGCTGCAGTATTTGATACTCCACAGTGTCCACTTTGCCCTTAATCTCGTTGTAGATAAAATTACCGTAATTCCCGGCCTACAAAACGCACCTGGTTCTAAGCCTCACCCAGTACTTTTGTAAAGGAAATAACATTTGGTACATACATCCGTACGCCGCATGTGGCCACATTGAAACGCGAGATATTTACAAAGAAAGACGGTACACAGAGAGTTTGACGCTAGTTCCACTGCGCTAACGCTAACCTAGTGCTGCAGCGCTAACGCTACCGCCACCACGCTGGTGCCGCTGACGCGCTAACAGGTCCGGTTAAAAAAGAAAAAAAAAAAACATACCGGTGAAAATCACTGAGACACGGCAGTAACACGCCAGCGAAGCGCTAACAGGGCCGGACCGGTAAAAGTCACTTCCTCGGCACATATATTCCACCGGTCTCACTCTTCCCTTTTCCGCTGGAGTGCCGTCAGGAAAAAAAAAAAAAAAAAAAAAAAGCACAAATTAGCCGCACCACCGCATAAACCGCACGGTCGAAAGTGTCGCGGTTCATGAGCCGGAAATTACGGAGGGGGGCCTTTTGCAGCCCAGTGACGGCATTTGCGACTCTCTCAGGTTGGCCGTGGTGCAGGTGGTGGCCGTGGCCTGGAACTCGTACTTGACCTGGAAGGCCAACATCCTGTGATCCGCCACCGCCATCTCGTTTCCTTTGTGTTCGTCCGTCGTCGTCGGAATCCCGCCGCGGCCCCCTCGACAGTCGACGTGACCGAACTGACTCACCGGATGACGCATTTAACGCAATTCATTTTGGACATCACGCTCGCATATATCCACTTCCTGGTCCGCGTGTCACAAGGCGCCGGTACGACTTTTACTTCTTACTGTGAGAACTTTTTAAAGTTTCATATGAAGTACAAAAAAAAAAAAAAATCTTGAGAAATTGTTGCCATTGTGAATATGTAGGAAGCGCTAATTGTGAATAAATGTCTTAAGTTTTGCAGCAATACATGGAAAGAAAAAAAATCCCCATGAAATCTTTTCAATACAAAAAGTAAGTTGTGCGTGTGCTGTTGCATGTGTGCGTGTGAGTGTGAAAGTTAGCGTCGGTGCCAACGACGTCACGGAGTGTGTGTGCGTGTGCGTATAAAAAAAAACTGCGTGTGCTCGCCGCCCCGTCCGCACACGAAGCTCAGCGAGTGCTCGGCGGAACCCCGAAACTGCGCCGGCACCGGGAACACAAGTAAGGTTTTTGGGTTTTTTTTCCTCCTTTTGCACGAGACGTTTTATGAACAAATTGCCACTTATTGCCTTTAAAGTCATGCGGTTGATACAAGTTTGTAGCACGTTAATAAAACGAGGTGAAAATTAGTTGATTACTTGAGATTTGATGCATTCTGGAGTCAAAAGGCAAAACATTTTGCTTCAATAGTAAAAGTAGTTATTTGCTTGTAAACTACTGTCACTTTTGTTTCTGCTAAAAAAAAATTGTAATTTGTTTAAAATGAGATTTTTCTTTTTTTTTCCCCCCCTTAGTGATTTATCAAAAAAAAAAAAAAGACAAATTACAAATGCGGGAACAAAAATCATGTTTTTATTAAGTTTTATGGTTTTTCTTTTTTTCCCCCATACTTAAAAAGAAAAGTTGGATGTATACAATAGCTTTGTATTTAGTACCTGCATTTTTTTTTCTTATTCTCAATTTTCTTTGAATGTAATTCATATATTTAACATAGAAGCGAATGAGACTTTGGAAAAAAAATGTAATTTTGTCGACGGAACCACATTTTGCTCATCTTGGTGACTTTTTAGTGCAATTGATTTATTTTTTCCGCGCGTGTGTGTGTGTGTGTGTGCGTGCGCAGACATGAAGTGTTGGTCGTCGCTGCTCCTGTCGTCGCTCGTCCTGTCGACGGTTCTTCCTCCCTTCCCGGCTGCCGCGGACCCCTGCGCACCCCCCAGCCTGCCCGGACGGCGGCCACAGACGCGGACCTCGCCGCCGCCCGTCTCCTCAGCTTCCGCGTCCCGGAACTCTTCCTCGGTGCCACCCCGGAAGATGATGACGACGACGACGACGACGGTGGCGATGATGTCGAAGGCTACGACGACGCGCCGAAGTTCGAGATGCGCAGAGAGCCCGCGCCGCTCTCCATCGACCTGACCTTTCACCTCCTGAGAAACATGATCCACAACGCGCGCACGGAGGAGCACCGGATGCGCGCGGAGCTCAACCGGAAGATGCTCGACGACGTCGGAAAGTGAAGAAAGGAAAAAAAAATGGTGAAACCGCCGGGAGTCGATGACGTCGTTCGGGCTTTTATTCACGCAACCGCTACATTAAATTAGTGTAAATAGAATCGTTTCAGTGATGATGATGATGATGACATATTCCAGGAGAGGCGGGACCTTGACTTTTAGGACGCTGGCGCTCACGTGGCGGATGACGTCAGTCTCGACTTTGTCTCACCTGCAAGTTTCTTCATCAGTTTTTAGTTGCTTGTCATCACATCAGCACAAGAAGATTAAAAAAAATAAATTTCCGTCAATGTTGTCCTTTGTCGTGTGTTCTTGTGTGATAAAACCAAAGACATTGACGCAGAGTGGTACGCACGCCTGACTTCGGTGCGGGCAGCGCGGGTTCAAATCCCGCTCGGTGATGGTGTCGATATCTGTCCTGTGACCGGAAGCTAGCTGGGAGAGGCTCCGGCTCTCGTGAGGATAAGCGGCTGGGACAACGGATGGATATGTGATACTGACGCATTTCAACTACGCTTGTGTAATAAAGTCAAACAAGAATGAGGAATTGTACAATTTAATTCTCTATTTTTATATAGTTTGGCTGCTTGACCAAAAAGACTCGTCAAGAGGAAGTAAACAATATTCGCCACTTCCCAAAAAGATTTTCTAGTTTGACGATATTAAATAAGTTTGGATTATAACAACTATGGCAGAACTGGCTCGAGTGTCGCCCTCACGGTTCTGCCCCGTCGGCGCGATTGTGAGCGTGGCCGTTTGTCTCCACGTGCCCTACGATTGACTGGGTGGGCCCTGCCTCCTGCCTGATCACAGCTCGGATTGATTCCAGTGCTCGTGCGACCCCTGTGAGGATAAGCGGCAAGTACAATTTGAAAACAACAACAACTTCCAAGGCTAACTCTACTTTGAAACTAAACCGAAGTTTGTGCGGGTGTTGCAAAAAACACATTTAAGTGCAAAATTAAGAGTATCAAGCCTGATTTTAAGGAAGAATATCAATTCTTTTAATTAACAGTTATTGGAAATACAAAAAAAATATACACACAGTGCATGCGAGGCTACACAAAAGAGGACAACGAGTTCAAGGACGGCAGAATCCTCACGGACCCTCGCAGTCCCCGGTTGGGACCACCTGGACCACAACGTCCAAATGGAGCGAAGGGACCTCGTGGAGGAGGGGGGGGGGGGGGAGACCTGGGGGAGTCAATGTAAGGTTGACCCCGGGTTGACCTCTTGGCGAGGACAAAAAAAAAAAAAAAACACAGCAACCAAATGTTGCGTCGGATTCTATTGTCAAATCATATTTTCGTGATTATTTTTTTGGGGACGAGTGAAGAAGTTGTTGTTTCGACTGAGTCAGCATCAACGCGTCCATCTGTGCGTTGCATTTGTGTGCGCACGTGTCGGCGACGGAGACACGTGAACGCGTCGCGACCGTTTAAAGCGGTACACACCTCACCGCCGCTCGGCTCGCCGTCAGTCCGCTTCGAGGTCGTCTTCGCCTGAAGGAATACACACACGTATGCATAATCAATATACTGTAAATGTCCATCCATCCATCCATCCATTTTCTTAGCCACTTATCCTCACGAGGGTCGCGGGGAGTGCCAGAGCCTATCCCAGCTGTCAACGGGCAGGAGGCGGGATGTGCCCTGAACTGGTCGCCAGCCAATCAACAGTTGCACTCACAATCACACCTACGGGCAATTGAGAGTGTCCAATTCATGTTGCATGTTTTTGGGATGTGGGAGCCCACCCGGCCAAAAGCCACACAGGCACGGGGAGAACACGCAAACCCCACACAGGTGAGTGCCGGGATTGAACCCGGGACCTCAGAACTGCGAGGCCAACGCTTTCCACCATATACTGTAAATGTATGTACTGTATAACGATGGATACACTGAGGTTAATTCATAAAGTCGTCTTTCCCAATCTTTGCTCTTAATCCATTCCAACCTCAAAAAATATTTGTAATTTTTTTACTTCAATTTAAATCAACATTGTCCCGAGTCTTATGGTGTCCCTGCATTGGCCACAAGATGGCAGTACAATGCAAATACACTTTTACAGTACATAAATCGGACGGTCGCAACTACTCAGTAAGATGAAGTTTAAAAAAAAAAAAAAAAAAAAAAATGATCGCAGCAGCTTGACAATCTACCCCTGTGAGGGAAGTGAAGTGAAGTGAGGAGTTCACGACCGCCGTACAGCGCTCGCATCCCAACATTTTACCCGCAGGTGGAGGCAAAAACTCATCCAAACGACGATTCATAACCGGAAAAACACGTTAAGGTCAACATTTGGGTAGGCCGAGCGCGTACAAACCGTGTCGGAAGCGGATGTCGTTCAACACGTCGGCGACGTCGTCCACGTCGATGACAAAATGGCTCATGTCGTCGAAGGACGTCTGCGGTTGCAGCACGTTGGTGTGGCGGGCGTACGCCGACATCCTGTCAACACACACACACAGAGTTGTAAACTATACACAGCACATCGGCGTCTAATGGATGACAGTAAGAACAACAGGAAGGCGACGTCACAGTAGCGCACGCAAAGAAACACACACACACCATACGTCACGACGACGTGGTGCAACACTTACTTGTCGAGTATGACGGTGACATTCTGTGCGAAAGATAGAAACAAAAGTTTATTAGGACAAAAGTTTTGGGACACCGCAAGGACAACAAGTTTTGGCGAGGACACCATTTTGGGGACGCCACCAAGACCAATCGGGACATGGCAGGAGTCTTACTGCTTTGGATGTGACTCAGAAAGATGACGGACGGACGGACGGACGGATATTTGCAAGACTGGCCTGGATGAAGACTGCGGCGTGCGTGTGGTCGGCGGCGTGGACGGCCGTCTCCACCAGCTGCCTCCCGTCCTCCAGCCTCTGGCCGTGCTCGCCGATGACTCGCCGCAAACGCTGCAGCTCCTCGTCCTGCTCCCTGGTGATCGCCGCCACCAGCTCCTGCTTGCGCTCGTCCAAGACGGCCGTCAGGGTCTCGAACTGGCCGGCGAGTTCTTCCCGGCGGCGGCGACCGTTCTCCTGAGGTCGGACGGCATTATGGTACTATATGGTGGCGCCTTGAGATAAGAGCGATATCTGACTGAAAAGTATTTGATGATACCAGCAGATATTTGAAGGCAAACATTTGGGCGACACGTTGACAAACAATATCACAATTCTCACGGGCCCATTTTCTTTATCCTCTGAAAAAAACAACTAATGTCACTGAATTACAATGAATTCTGTTGAATTTCCTTCCATTCCATGAACTCGTTATTTTATCTTTTTATGAACAACAGTATCATAGCGCGCTATTTTTCCAGTGATACATTTTGCATTTGGAACAGATTGAGGGCATTTCCATTCATTTCAACAGAAAACTTGATTTAGGATGCGCGTGAACGAGCGCGCTGACCAAACAAATTCAACGCAAATCCAGCCAAAGTAATTCGAAGGGCGGCTGCTGTGGGCCACAGCTCACGCCGCCACAGAGGCCCCGCCTTTTAAAGGCGTACCACCAGGACCCAAGCTGCCAATCCGCACATTGGTGTGTGCGTTACCTGGACGGCGTCGCAGGCTCCCTCCATGAGCATGATGGCAGCCTGGATGTTGTCGTTGCAGGCGACCAATCCGGCGATGCTGTCGCTCAATTCCGTCTGCAAACACGTTCACACGTTTTGTTTCACTCGGCCCCCCCTGGAGGACATTCAAGGTATCTCCAGCTGTTATTTTCATGACGCTTGTCACCGAGTCGTGCGTCTTCGGCTCCGTTTCAGCGAATCAGACGGCGGCCAAATGTTTTTTTTTTTTCTTTGTCTTTGCGTGACTCAAATGCTTCAAAATGACTTCATCGCCGCTGACTTTCTCACTCTCCCTTTTACGCCTTCGTGTTTGGGCACATTGCTCATCTTTTTTTGTTGTTTGATTTGGGTTACTCATGCTGCGTGCGGACTGGGGAGTGGCATCCTGCAGGGCTGCATCCTCAGACCACTGCACTTCTCCCTGGTGCCTTTTTTCCCCATTGAGGTCCTTCCCTTTTCATGAGCGGGTCTTCCCGTAAAAGTTCTTTTGTTTTCTACGATCGATCGCAACAGAAGTTGGACGAAGAGCTGAGCGAGGCCCTGTCGCTTTCTGTCTCCTTTTGCTCTTTCGTGTCTCCCGTTCTGTCCCAGTTTGTGTCTCGTAATGTCCAATTTTGTCTTATTGCGTGGGAAACGTTTGAGTGCCACCTTGGGACTGATGCCACAAACAAAACGTGAAAGAACTAAAATCACATCATTTTTTTTAGTTTTTCTTCCCCCGGGGGCGACTCCCGATCCCGCCCACCCAACTATTGTTGTCACCTTGAGCCTGATGTAGACGCTGGCGAGCGGCGCCACGTCGCACTCTTTGTGGCGCCCGAACACTTTGCACATGGAGCACGTCGGCGTTTGACAGGACAAGCAGTAGATGTTGATCTTCTCGTCGTGGTGCTCGTCGCACGTCAGCGACTCCGGCTTGACGCTGGCCGGCCTGTCGGCGTCGGGAGAAGTCACGGTTGACCTCGGGCCGCTTTTGAAAACCGGCCCACTTCTAGCCGCCTTCATTTTAATATATCGGACGCACACAGACAGAGGGAACAGTTGGAATTATTCTCAGGACACCACTTGGTAGCTTCAGCGCATTGAACAAAAAGATTAAACCCACAAATATGTCAAAATATGTAATAACAGATACCGGAGGATATTGTTCAAGTAAATTCCGATAAAGACGCCACCTCTCAGATGTTGAAGTGGCCCGGCGGCTTTTGTGCGCATTTAGGATGATGGAAAGGACATTTGAATAAATTTGATGTGTCATGCCCGCCCAATGAGAACAATCGTGTCTATTATGGGATGGCGGCGCCCATCTGCAAACACAGTCAGCGCGAACGTGACACAAACACGCCAAACGCACACATTATCATCACAATGTGACGACTACCGCACTTACACACACACACACACACACACACGCACACACACACACACACACACGCACACACACACACACACACACACACACACACAACTGAAACCTATTTTACATTTTCACAATGTTTATGTTCATATTTTCTGAGCGCTTCGCTACAGTTTATTCATTCCCCAAAAATGAATAATCAATGAGAAAAAAATTATCTATCTGCCATATTCCTGTCCAGTCACATTTAGTTTTTAATGTTAACTCAGGTAAAAATATCAGTCCAAAATTTGATTTGTTTGTGGTTGGCTAATCATCAAAATGATTCTATAATGGATTAAAAACCGCCTTTAAAAAAAAAATAAAATAAAAAAATCTGCAAACAGTGTTGACGAATGACACTGAAAAGAAAACGGGGCGAAATGCTGCCCTCTTGTTGTTATATTTTGTATTACAACTAAGTAAGGCGCTGGGGTGATTGTGTGTATTACTGTATTTGCATATCATACAGATTTTATTCAACAGGATCTCAGTCATAACTACGTGTTATTGTTATCACTACGTCTGTAAGTAGTTTTAGTTGAGATGGTTTACAACCATTGCGGTTGTTGTTGTTGTTGTTTTTGATTGACTTCTTTTTAGACTCAAGCATAACAATTGAGAATGTGAGTTATTTTCTTTGATTTGATTGATTTACTTTACACTTGGCTATGAACCTATGAAAGTATGTGTATTATTTATGCGTGAGTTCTTTTGACACATTGCCAGTTGAAAAGAACGCCGAAGAAGGCGCCGCCGGAGGAGCTGACCTGCAGTCCTGGTTTCTGCGGTACACGTCGATGATGTTCTCCACCAGGAGGTTCCTCTGCAGACCGTAGACTCCGTGGCGGTCCAGGACCACCTCGTGGCGACACGACGGGCACCGGAAGCGACTCCCCAAGCCGGACGAGCTGCGCGACTGCCACGACGGGTTGGACGACTGCGACAAAGACAGAAAGCACGTTCGTCGGTACCAGCGGACCGTGAAACTCAAAGTGGGCTGAGGGAGGAAAAGCGGAACAGAGGGAGGATGGATGGATGGATGGATGGATGGATGTACTAAAACCTTGTGCTGGGCGAAATGGTGTTAAAATAAAATCTCTGATTTCTTTCAAAAGTCTGGATTCCACTTTTAATTGATGCCCCCCCCCCCCCCGCAACAGAAGAAAATGACAATAATTTTGCTGTTTTTTTCCCCTTTAAAATAGTTTTCCAAGTATTAACGTGAATGAACTTGTATGGAAAAATGTGAAATATTGCCGGCAAAAAATATCATGTATAGAATACCGATGTTGCCGCAACCCTTGTGAAGATAAGTGCCTAAGAAAGTGGATGGATAGACTAAAACTTCATGCTGGGAGAAATGGCATTAAAATAAAATCTCTGATTTCTTTCAAAAGTCTGGATTCCATTTTTAATTAAAAACTGCCCCCCCCTTTGCCACAGAAGAAAATTACAATAATTTTGCTGTTATTTTTCTCTTTGAAATAATTTTCCTCGTATTAACATGAATTAACATACAGAAAAATGTGAAATATTGCTGACAAAAAAATCAGGATATCATGTATTCAATATATATGTTCCCGCAACCCTTTTGATTATAAACAGACAGGAAAATGGATGGATGGACAATGCCGATGTATCATAAATACCTGATGTTGATGTTTGTTTTTTTTTTTTTTGCAGAAAGTGGCAGACAAATCTAGTTTAGGCATCTAAACAAACATGTTTGGCGGTGCCTTGAGATAAGAGTGACCTGACTTGCGCTTTTTTTTTTTTAAGATATGAAACCAAAAAAGTAACAAAATAGCACTATTAAATGCAATGAATGTGAGAGTGTTGTAACGCTTTGAAAATATTAGATTTTAAGGCCACGTTGGCCAGCCCTACAATAACGTCAAAGAAGCAGTTTGTCTTTTTGTTGCTTGGTGAGTTCAGTACTCGTGAAATATTACTCCCTAATCAATTATGAGTTAGCGGAAGTTTCTGGAAGCGTCGACTCGCCTGGAAGACGTCGTTGGCGCACTTCCTGCAGAGGTTGTGCTGGCAGGGCAGGATGACGACGGGCTTGGTGAACATCTCAAGGCAGACGGGACACAGCAGCTGCTTGTGGAGGTCCTCCATGCTCCGCCCTGCGACGCCCGCCGGCTCAAGGCCCAAGTTCATCAAACGCTGACCCGGTCCCAAAAACGCAACAACAACAACAAAGAGTTTCAAGAAGAGTTGACAGGAGAAGTTCAAAAAGCTCGCCCGGGCCTGGTTTCCGCTGCCTGGCCGTGCTGCGTAAAGACCCCCGGACCTCCAAAGTCTCTGACTGACTTACTGACTCCGTTCTATTCTTAGCTGCTGTGTTTGTTGTGGATTGTGTTACTACCAAAAACACATTCCGGTGCGGGTCCAAATCCAGGCGTGGAACACACGTCAGGGTGGCTTGATGGAGAAGAGAGCTGTTGTGTCTGTCGAGGGGGAGATTTCGGGAACCGCTCGCAGCCATTTTGAAGGCATTTATCGTACATTTTAATCAACTTTACTGCGTAAACGCATTTTCTTGGCCCTCCTCTTCTTGAGCATCATATTTGAATTGGAAGGCTAAGCTCGCAGGTTAGACTACTTACTACCTTGTAGCCGAGGCTTCAATGAGCAATCATTGTTTTTTTGTCAGACAAAACTTTGATTTAGTGAAATATTTACCTTGTACGCTATACCGTAGATGGTGTAGCTATAATTGGCCAATTTTGGACTAACAACATTCTCTATTAATATTTCGGCCCAGTCTACTAGCTAGCTAGTAGCCTAGCATGCCGCACGTCCTTACCAGCAGCATCTTGTCAATAAACCCTTTTTTGTTCAATATTTACATTAAATAATTGTATTAGTTCCTGTTACTATTGAAATTTTGACTAAAGGTAAAATTCCTTCCTAACAGTTGTTTCGTTGCTAATCACTTCCTTTTGACACCTGCGGTCTTTTTTTCGGGGGGGGGGGGCTAAAATCGATTTGATGTTACATACTTGATGTTACATACTAAATTCCTGACATATTCATTCTCTATTTGCTACATATTAGCTGGTAACCCAGTAGAGTTTTACATTAACCAATAAGTTTTGTTTTTGTTTTTTTACTAAAATACGTTTGTTAAAATAAAGATACAAATCAGTTATCAAATCGCAATTTAAAGATGAATGGAACCATAATACTTTTAAAACCTGCCAGTCAACGCAAGTTATCACAATTGTAAAAATAATTTGCATTGGTGGAAAGGATCCAGTCGCTTTCTGCTAGCATAGCTGACCCCTAGTTACCTCCTAGCAACATAAATTAATAAGACACCATGAAGTACATTCAACTAAACAATGAGTAGACAATTTCGAAACTTGTTGGCCAGTGTAGCCACAACCCAATGATGTCAAAGAGGTAAGAAGAGCTGCAGCGTTACCTGCGTTAGACTGCCACACTGTGAGCGTTCATTGACGAGTGGTGAAAAAAATTCTGCATCCAATACGTTGATGACGCAAACGGAAGATATACTTCATCGTTGGACTACAATGTTTGGACGAAAGAAAACAAAACTCATTTCAAACCGGTGCCATTTACACAAACAAAATTAAAATACATGTTTAGAAAATTAATAGCTTGGGCGAGTTTGTTGTTTGGTATGACAAATGGAGATTATCAAGGAAGGAATTAAGAAAATTAGTTTTTTATTTGGTCAGAATTGCAGCGCACAAACACATATGATCAATTTCATAATCAGGTCATCTTATTGTTTCAATGAAATGTATACCGGTCCTTTTTTAAAAAAAATTATTACTAAAGAAAGATTGTCAAAGTGGTTTATTTTGAAGCAACACTGACAATCGATCTGGGCTAACCCTAATCATGCTAACTAGTTAGCATACAGCCGCTTGGCAAATTTAAACTTTTTTTTCACATAAATTAAGAAAAAAATATTTACACTCAAAATACACATGGATAAAAATGTAATCAGCAACTAAATCAGTGGTTTCATGACTTATTTACAACATCCACAGAAATAAAAGTGTCATCTTTAAAATGTTTTTGGTGATGCCGTAAAATGACTTTAAAATTTGGCCGTGTGAGGTAAACAAGCACATTTTGTTTTCAGTTTTTGAAATTAGGAGTATTGAGACATTTTAAGCAGCGAACTTTATAACGACTAAAAGTTGAAAACGTTTCACCGACGACCTCAAAGGTTGGAATCGGTTTTTTTTTCCTTCCGTTTTCCATCACGATCAAACGGCTCAATTGAAAAATGCTGGTTTGATTAATATTCATGATCATTTTGCATAGTGATGTCAAACCCTTTCCATGAAAATGGAACAACCGTATGTATATGATTCGATCCATTCAGATTACGGCCATTCTAATTATAAATTTGCCTCAAATTATTGTCCAGGAGGTCACTTCTGAAATGGTTTAAAAAAAAAAAAAAAAAAAAGAACTTTTCCTCAAATGTCTGCCGCACTTCTTGTTAAAGGCACAACACACTTGAGAAATTTACCAAAATGTGGCGTCAACATCAGGATGTGACGAAAGACAATTTCTTTATGGAACAGATAAGATTCATCCGATTAAAAACTTCGGTATGTAAACATGGAAGATATGGAATCGCCTTTCCAAGGTACATAAAGTAATTGAACAGATAGTTTTTGAATTAATAAGTGCCATCAGAATTGCTTTTATTATTCTGGTGAGTTTATCTCCTTTCTATCAGAACAGTAGCCATAAATAAGTCTGAAGCCCGCAAGGCCAAACCCGAACAGAAAGTTGGCCATTTTTTTGGAGCAGCCGTTTCGGGCGAATTCCGCGACTTCCCAAAATGAGCCCCGACCAGAAGTTGCTACCAAAGACCGACGATGGATCATTCAACAATTACAAAGCTTTCTTCTTCTTCTTTTTTTCTTTCTAACAAGTGCGTGCCAAAAATGGATCATTTTGAGTGTCTCCATGAAAAAAATGGCCTGCAGCTTTCAATGATGAATTATGTGTGAAATGATGGCCGTGTTGCTGTGATGATAACATTGGCAAACCGCTCGCACGGAGCAGATCGCATGGCTGCTACATGGAGCTCCAGGGAGGGGAATGACATTCCGTTCATTTTTTTCCCGTCCATCACGGTCCAGTTTAGTGGTTCAGTTGATTTGCTGGTTGTTTCTTTTGTCCGCAGTGAGTGGCACAGGATGACAAACAAAAAAATTGCCCGTCTCTATGGAACAGGAGTGCATGCATCCAGACGGGGGGGCAGGTGGGGCAAGCCAACATCATCGGACTTCCCATCGGTCCCTGCCTATCAAAATAGGTCCGCTTCCGGTCCGCTCCGAACGGCGTCGCGTCTTTTCCGGCTCATTCCTGGGATGAAGCACCGTGTGGAGATGAGATGGTGGAAGGAGGACGCAGACGTCCACAGAAGAAGAGCACGAGGACGTTTTCCTCTGTGGAGGTCCGGCGTGTCAGGATCGAGACGGTGGCCTGCTACTGTCTGAAAAAGACGTTCCCGTGTATCAATTAGAGGGAAAAAAAAAACGGAACCCAAGGCACCCCTGTAGTAATAATAATAGCCTACCTTTACGCTCTGGCTGATGAAAGACATCCAGCGTCATCAGCCTGCGGGTGGAAAGCACATTGATAATTACGCTAGCTAACTAGACGTAAACGTGCAAACATGCTTCATTGTCGTTTTAATTCAATATTGAAGCATGCGTGTAGTGTGACGTTCAGTTAGTAAAAGAACAAACGTGAACAATAACAAGCTCGGTTGAGGAAGCAAGCGATCAGGCGGCGGATCAGACAAAAGAAAAACGAAAAAACGGCGGCGGCTCTTACGAGTCATTTCGACTCGGGCAAGCTCTCGCGGGGCTTCTCCTCCTCTCGCTGCTCTGTCGGCGGCGGTAGGGACGACGGCGACACCTGGGACACGGACTCCGGCGGGGGCGGGGGCGGCATGGGGAGCGGGATGGGCGCGCCTTTGCCGTCTGGGGTCTGGGCGCCCCCGCTAGACGAGGGCTGACCTATGATTACCGTGTTGCCTGTTTTTGAGAGTCAACATCAGCGACGACATGCGAACACTAAAACTTAAACAACGTGCCGTGCCAATACGACATCCACACATTTTTGGAGATATAGAACATTTTCAAATTTGGGTGTATCTACTTTTAGAGAAGCAGGATAAACAATATAGGAGTAAAGTTATTTGTTCATGTGCATTGTCTAATTTTGCAACCCACAATTCTTGATCGAGTGACTGATTCAAACATGGACGTGCAAATAAGATCCTCCACAAAGCAACTGATAAGACCGAGGTGGGCCACAACATTCCAGCGCATCCGAGCTGGCCCACTTCACATCCGACCGTCGCAGCTTCCGTGGCTTTCTTTGTACCTGCGCAGTTCTCGACTCACCGCTGTCCTGCTCCGCCTTGATCTGCTCCTCCAGGTCCTCGGGGTTCACGTACTGGTAGCTTTCGTCGTCGTCGGGCGGCTTGCACTTGCCGCAGCAGAGGCAGCAGCAGCAGCAGCAACAGCAGCAGCTGAACAGCGTGCAGCACAGCACCAAAGCCTGCAGCCGACGCATCACATCGTCACCACCGAAGCTCATCTCATGATTTTTTTCCCCCTGGGTCCGCCACCAGCAGTACCCCCATCTCTACTGTCTAAGACTACTTGGGCATATTCGTTCGCATCAGTTGCCACATGTAGTTAGCTAGCGAGCTAAAGCGACGCCCCAAAGATGCATCTTCCCTCCAAATATTTGGACTCTTTGAGCGCCTCGTTGTTGCTGGGTGGAAAACCCCAGTGACGTATTATCAGAGTCTACGCTAACCAGTACCCACCTGGAACCACCACTTGGACATGAGGAAGTAGTACTTGACGCTCTCTTCTCCAAATTGCTCGGACACGTAGAGTCCCATGGAACCGTACTGGTCGTAGATCTTCCTCTTGGTGTCATCGTTGAGGATGGAGTTGGCGTTGTTGATCTCCTTGAACTTCTCCGCCGCCTCCGGGTTGTCCGGATTCTTGTCCGGGTGGTACTTTAGCGCCAACTTCCTGCCGGGCCAAGGAAGTGTTTCAAGTCAGGGTTCCTGCTCAGGGATAAGGTCTCAATACCTGGATTAGTTTCAAACTAGGGTTGGTGTTGAAAGTCAGGGTTTTAAACCAGGGTTCGGTTTAAAACGAGGGGCAGCATGTGCAATTGTGCTTTGGAAAGAACAATCTGAGGCAGGTTTTTTCAGGGTTGGGATTTCAAAATGGGGTGTGAAATTAGCGTTTTTCAAGACCTTGTTTGAAACCCTAATCCTTTCCGATTGCGCTACGAAGCATTGTAGCATAAGCCCGAATTTCTTGTGCGAAAGAGAAGCCCGACGCCAGCGCTCACCTGTAGGCTTTCTTGATGTCCTCAGCCGAGGCGCCTTTCTCCAGTCCTAACACCTTGTAGACGCTTTCCCCCGCCGTGGACATCTTCCGCTGGGGCCGCGGGGCGTGGGCGTTGGCGTTGGGGTCAACCATGGCTCACCTCCGCTCTACGCAGACAACGACACGCAAACTCACAAGTCAGCGCCGCAACTTATGCAAATTGATGCAGTCATAGTATTTTGAGTTTTTTTTTTCCCCACATAATTTTGTGCATGACAACAAAAGAGCCCGGTGAAAGGCAATCGCCCAAAACATGGTGGCCACTTACTGTTCATATCAAAACAAAGTATTTCTACTTCCATTATTGACTAGGACAACATGATTTGCGTTTAGCGTCACAGATTCCGACCTTGCATTGCATGTTGTTATGCTGCATAACTAATGAAGTAGCCACTGTGTGTACCACGGTAACTACACACACACACAAGCACACGCACGCACGTGCACACATGGGTCATTAAGTAAAGAAGATTACATTTTGCTGACCTCTCACATTACGAGCAAGTGGATCAGTCTGGTCACAAGGACGCAAACACACACACACACACACACAGTCTCATATGTACAGAAATACTCCCCTCATACATTTACATAAATATTGCACACATTTATAGTGTTTTTGCACAGAGCATATCAGCAACATTCCGTTTATTTAACTCTTACGTCAACGACTTTGTGAACTCTGTGCATTCCTAAAAGCAAAAAAAAAAAAAAAAAAAATGCCATTAATCCAGACGTGTCGAGCTCGAAGGTTTGGACCACTTGGGGTCAACCGACGGGACTCCAAAAGCGGGTAAAAAGTAATTACGACGAGAGGTCAAGAAATCCAATTGGACATGTCAGAAACACGGTGGCTCTCGCAGTGATGTACAACAACGTTTACTTACGAGTACGACGATGCTACAAATATATAGCCGATATGAATATGCACCAACGAATTGGGCCGTGAGAAGAGAGCAGTCTTTTTGTCTCTGGTTGTCTTAGTCTTTTCAAAATTTGTGCGTCTAAGTATAGCTCCTCATCAAAAGCATCTGGGGGTTGGGCGGGGTGTATGAAAAGGAAACATTTTTAGACAGAAGTTTCAAAACCTTGAATAAGTCCCGTTGCAAAGACCTTTGCCTAACACGCTCGCTCCACGTGGAAAGTCATTGCGACAACGGCAAGGACAACGGCGTCCCGGTGCGACCTTGGCCATATTTGGAAGTGCTGAATCGCAGCCTCCCAGGAAGTTGGGAGGCTTTCCCCGCTAGCTGACGAGTACTGCGCTCCTCGGCAATATGTATATCCCGATGTTGCAAAAGAGGAGATGAGCAGCAGCAAAAATAATAAAAGGGAACAAAAGCATGCTACGATAAGTTCACATCTTCTCAGAGTTTAAAGCTTCTTTGTGTGCTCCACTTCCACAAAGATTGCTTCAAAGTGTATTTATGGCTGAGCTGAGCGCAGTTCGAAAGTAATCTTCACCGATATTTTGCTATATCTGTCCCAAAACTCCAGATATGTGCATCCTGACGTCACCGCGACACCACACTCTCCAACAGGCGTCAGGTTGGAACACAAAGGAAAAAAAAGGTAAAGAAATGAAAATTTATGTTATTCACGATCAAGTTCAAGTCCATGTAAGTACTCTCACCTGCCACGATTGCAGGTACAGTCTAATAACTTCAAATACAATGCATTGTTTTAATTGCAACTGGGAGTGGCAATCAACATCTTGGAACCTCTTTTTTGAACAAGTGTTGACGAGCTTCCTAACTGCAGCTTGTTGTGAACTGAACTGACTTGACTATAAATGCTGACGATTGGGAGGTGCCTGCCAGATTGAAATCAGGGCACACTGCTATGTTAACTAGCTCGCCGCCGATTAGATCGCGCGTTATTATCGTTATGTCGATTCTATTAAAAGAACATAACGGCGATCATTCCACACGACGTCTGGGGGCACACCCCAGTCTCGCCGCTGCGTCGTTGTTAATTGTCGCGGGGAGGGGGGCAGAAGTGACGCCGCGTGATTGTCGCCCTTGCCCTTGCCTGGCTAGAACTAATCCCGCAGCTAATGTTAATCTCCCCGCACGTTGACAATTAACTATTTTCTATTACTCCACTTGACAACCAATCGATATCGGCGAGAACTTCGCTGCCGGGTATATATACTGTATGAAATAAAATAAATGCCAATATTCGCGTCGTGGCACGTAAACTACAAACTCGCTTGTCACAGGAATTCGAGTCGTACGACCAGTAACGTTCATTCATCTTGTCTGTGGAGTAAATCCGTCACGAATGTCATTCAGATGTGATTTGAAGACCAACGTGAGCGTCGTCTGGAATTCGGCACATTTGTTCTTCAAATGACTACGTGGACGGTACACCGAAACACAACCATGGGGTGTTTGAGAAACCTGAAATAAAACGTAATTAACCGGCACTTTGTGCAATGGATAGATAATCGAGGTTGAAGTGTCATTTCTTTTTCTTTTTAAATGGATAGGCCTAAACTCGGGCGATTAGCATCATGCTAACGACGGTGTTACCTGATGCTAACTGAACGCGGTGTGTCACGCCGGGTGCTAACTGGATCATCTGGTTTAGCGTCCGGACCCCGAGTCATGGGCTCGTTGCCGCGCAGGGAACTTCAGCCGCGGTCTGGACAGTCGAACCGTTCATGTAGCTGCTGCGGCGGCGCCGCTAGCCGAGCCGAACCGCGCCGGTGTAATCGCAGCTCGCTCTCAAGCTCTTTCCAGGGAATGACGTCACACCGCCGGCGTGACGCGATCATTGTCACAACGGGAAAGTTCGTCACCTGTCGCGATGTCCGCGCGCGTTTCTGCTCACATTGCAGGAAATTAATCAATTTAAAAAAAAAATGAAAGCGTAAATAAAACAACAAGGTAAGAGATTAAAATCAATTAAAAAGCGAAAATAATATTTTTTTTACTGCACCCCGACGCGGAACTCCAGCTCAACCGACATCGTAATTGCAATTACAAACTACAGGAAATGGTTCTCAATTATTAAAACCAAAATAAAGATCCTGCAAAGCACTGTATAAGGCTTGTTTCACACGTGCGCGGTGTTGTGATGTTCCGTGTGCCTTTTAGAAGGCGTGGCCTCTTGATGACTGTTTTGTCCCGTTGACCAATTACCACGCGGTTAGTTCATGACCATCTGTCAGCAAACGCAGCGCGCATCTTCTTTCTGCTCGCCGTGTTTTCGTTTCGTATTTGTGTGAGTTTGTCGTAGCCTAGTTGAGGTTGGAACCTTTCTTCGCGGTTTGAATACACTTGTTAAAACACATTGTAAACATAATTAAACAAGTCTGGTATAATTGTTATTTGGCCGACTGCCCCCAAATGCAACATTGCCATAACGACCCAAAAGGGGGGGGGGAATGGTCTGTCTGCCAGATCTTTTGAAGTGTCAAAAACATCAATTTCAAAGGGATCACAAGTTTTTTTTTTTATTCATTTTTGCACAATACAAAATTAGCCTCCATCACTGAAGTGATGATATCTGCAATAGTAACTAACCATTGCCCCTGAACTGTAACACAATGATACATAACTGAGAGTAAAACCCATAAATCACCCTAGTTGACACTTGAAGATCATTATGGAGTAATGGTGTGTATTTAAAGTAAATGAGGTATATCACAGAAGGGGAAGAGAGCAAGCTTTTTTCCCCAAGCGAAATGCAGCATTCTTTCCCTCGGAGGGTCCCTTTAAAAGACGAACACTGGTCCCAAAATAGCTTTGATGGCAGGAATGACTGAAGCAGAAGACAGCAATACTGTATAACTTCATTCACCTTTTTGGTCAAATAAGCAGACTGGGTCGACGACTTTATTACCGCCACCGACAGGAGGCGGCCATTTATCGTCCCAATACGGTGGCCAGCAGGGCCATTCGGATGTACATGCCGTTCTCGGCCTGGCGGAAGTAGGCGGCCCTCGGGTCCGTGTCCACTTCGACGCTGGAAAAACAACAAAAGGACGACGTTTAGATGTGGGACACCCGGTAGGATACCGGATTCTACAAACGTTTGCGCTCCGACCTGATTTCGTTGACCCGGGGCATGGGATGCATGACCACCATCTTCTTCTTGGCTGCGGTCATGATGTGAGGGCTGAGGATGAACTGGCCGAAACACTGCACGAGGGACCGAAAAACGGACAAAGGTATTCATTTAGACCAGGGGTCTCAAACGTAATGTACTTGGGGTCCGCTGCCCGTATCGTGAATCGGAAATCAAGGGTGATGGGTTTTTCCAACTATTGTTGTTTGGTAACACAAAAGTACTTGTAATATCTCAACGTAATCATTTATGATATGACAACTTGAGATTTTGGTTGATTTTTTTTGGTTTGGAAAAAAAAAAAAAAAAATCATGGAAGTTGATACACATGATTTCCCCCTGAGGGCCGCATAAAATCATGCGGAGGGCCGGATCTGGCCCCCGGGCCTTGAATTTGATACCTGTGCTTTCTACAAATCAACAACAACGGTATAATTTGTATTACAATTGGGTTCCTTGAGAGAAATGTACGCATGTATTTCTTGACCATATTGATTGCGTCCATCTAATTTCAATCAACAACGAACAAATGAAAACTGGATTGAAATGAGCCGAAGTGAAGTGACGAGTGTCTTCTTACAGCTTTGTACTCCTCCTCGGATTCAAACCTCTCCTTCTGGATCCTGGTCATGTAGAGGACGTCGGTCTCGGGCAAAGCTTCCTCGATGCTCTCGAACTCCTCCTGCGTACATGGTGGGCGTCCCGGTCAATGGCTGATTCCCGTAATGTTCCGGCAAAAAATGAATACGCGCCGGTCTGAATATGCAAGTGAAGCCTCACCTGTTCACCTTTTCAGGTCATTGAATGGATGTCAATGACCTGGATGAACGAGAACATTCACACATGCACCGTTTACCAAAGCAAAGTCATCATTTTCAGGTTTTCGAATCGCAAATTTGGGCTATTTGTGTCAGGACTTGGTCCCTAACGCCCACGAACAGGGTGAACTCCGCAAAAAACAAACCCACCTGTTTGATGCCCTTGAGGGCCACGTAGTCGATGATCTCGGCCGGCATGTGGAGGTTTCTGGGGGCCACGTAGCGCAGCGTGATGCGGTACTGAGTCAGCAGTTTGGCCAGCGAGTGGACGGTGCGGCCGTGTTTCAGGTCGCCCACCATGGTGATCTGGTTCCAAAGTAAGATACGAAAAGGTTGAAGAGTGGCTTCCTGTTCCAGGGTGGCGGCGGCGGCGGCGTTGAGGGCTCACCGTCATGCCGTTGACAGTGCCGAGCTCCTCCCGGATGGTGAAGACGTCCAGGAGGGCCTGAGTGGGGTGCTCACCCACGCCGTCGCCCGCGTTGATCACTGGCTTGCGGCAGTGGCGCGATGCGCTCTGTGTGGCGTCGCAGCAACGAGAAGGTTTAGAAATTCGTTCAAAACCGTGTAAAAGGGGCCACAGGAAATATTTCAGAAGATAGTCATTTTGCTAGTTTAAATCTTTGCCCCAATTTTGGGTTATTACAAAAGTTGTATTTTTCCAAGGGGGAAAAAAAAAGATGATCTTTACAAGAACAGAGATCTCATTTGTCTTCATTTGAGGATAAAATTTGTAACATTCCGTGAATAAAGTTGTATCTTTCCCCAAATACTCCCTCCATTTTCTTAGCCGCTTATCCTCACAAGGGTCGCAGGGAGTGCTGGAGCCTATCCCAGATGTCAACGGGCAGGAGGCGGGGTACACCCTGAACTGGTTTCCAGCCAATCGCAGGGCACATTGAGACAAACAGCCAATCACACCTACAGGCAATTTACAGTGTCCAATTAATGTCGCACGTTTTTGGAACTGTGAGGCCAACGCTTTACCAGTGCCGCCTCCCCAAATACTCATAATGTTATATTAAAAGGGAAGTCACATTTGAGGCAGATAAAAATAAAGATTTCTTGTAATCTTATGCAATTGAGTTTGTTGTGCTCTCGGGGAAGACGCGCCCACCTCGACGGCGCCGGGCGTGGGGTGCCTGACCACCAGCACGTCGGCGTAGCAGCTCATGGTCTGCACCGAGTCGGCCAGGGACTCGCCCTTCTGCGCCGACGAGGTGGCCTCCGAGAAGTGGACCACGGAGCCGCCCAGGCGCTGCATGGCCGCCGCGAAGGAGCTGCTGGTGCGGGTGCTCACCTCGTAGAACATGGACGCCATCACTTTGCCCTGCGGGAGGAGTCACGACACACCGTCACGTGACGGATACATAAAAGGAAACGTCATGTCAAACTACGGGGGGGGGGGGGGGGCAGACTTTAAAATGCCCCAAATGATGAGTTTTACGAGTTCGGCAGAAATTGTTTGGCTGTAGTTTTAGATGCCGTTCAAAGCTGTCTTGGGTTGGCACTTTTTTCTTTTTTAAAAATTTGTGACTCAGTACCCTCAAAAAGTGAAAAACCAGAGGATTTGCTCATTTGTGTGGGTACCAGAACATTTAAAATATGGAAACAGCATTTGTATTTTGCATATTTGAGAGAAAAAGAGGTAAAGCTAGAATTATAAAACCTCATATACAGCATTACAAATGTATAATATCAATGATAAAACTCTTACTGTGTAGTTGCCATTCATCTCTCAGTGTAACTTTCTTTGAACCTTTCAATTGGGAAGTTTATGCGCGTGTGGCTACCAGAATGTATAAAATATGTCAACAGCACACGTGTCTAGTCAAATATTTATTTCTAAAACCTTGTGCAGCACAGTAACATTTTTATTTCTACTTAATTAACATTCCATCATATCAACGTTGCTCTTCTGCTGGAGGCGCTGACGGTCTAACTGAGTTTTTCTTTGGGAAAACATGTTGCTGGCGCGCCGGGGTCTTTTTTTTCTTCTTCTCCAAAATCGTCCTGTACAAGGCCATAACCCCGTCGACGCGATTTCCGAACTCGACAGCTCGGACCATGTTGTCGTCAATGTCTTGTACAAACTGTTGCATTGCCCTCGCCATGGTGCACAATTGTTGCAGGTTCTCCAGGGTTAGGCTACACTGTTCACTTTCTTCTTTGTCTTCCTCCTCACTTGCACACTTTGTCGGGTCATCCGTGAGTGGGTCCGAGTGGCCGTCGATGAGGGCGCTGACGACGTCCTCCTCCGTCATGTCGACAAATCCTTCATCCCTGATGAAGACGGTCGTGCGGTCTTCGGTGGCTGGCCTGATGGCTTCCTCCCCGAACAGGAACGTCCGTGAAGGCACCCTTTTGCAAAAAAGCCCCGTTTCGTCCACGTTCAAAGCCTGCTCGGGGAGGTTGTCTCCCTCACCGATGAGGTTCGGAAAGTCTTCCTCCGCGTGAGGACGAGCAGCGTCGTTGTCGACGAGGGAAGCCTCGCCATTCACACGAACGCTTTTGAGGCCGTAACGCTTTTGGAATTTATCAAACCAACCTTTGCTTGCGAAAAAGTCTCGCCCACGAGAGGGCGAGTCGCTCCTCGCAGCGCTGGTGCTGGCTTGAGGTTCGTCAACACTTTCTTCAGCTTCATTATCGTCGTCTCCGAGCAGGATTTGATCGTAAAGGGCTTTCGCCTTCGTCCTGATCATGTTGGTGTCCAAACTCACGGCCTTTTTCCGGCAATCTTCTATCCATAAAACTAACTCGGCTTCCATTCGAACAATGCTCTTATTTCGCGAAGTCAACACACGTTTCGCTTCCTTGTTACAAGTTATTGAAGCGGTTCTACGGATGTTCGCCTCTTCCTTCTTTATGTAGCGCACCGTGGATTCATTCACGCCGTAATGGCGCGCCACAAAAGCGCAACTTTTGCCGCCTCTGAGCACATCCAAAAGTTTGCATTTTTCGCTGATCGTCATCATGTGCCTCTTCTTTTTGGGGGGTTCGGATGAGGCTTTCTCATCAGCGCAGCGTTTCGGCGGCATTGTAAAAACGGGAAGTTGCGCGCCGTCGGTCAACGGCGGAAACGAAAATGGCGGAAAGGAAGGACCAGGAAGAGGCGGGGCAAAGCTACAACGGAAGTTGATGGGCGAGGCTTCAATAATGTGGAGCCAATCGGCTCGATATGAAAATCCAAACGCGCTCTCATTGGTCGATCCGCGGCAAACTTGGTGTTTTGGTTTCAATGTACCCAAATTGACGAAGTAAAAACGCAACGAAGTTAAGAAAGAATTAATTTATACTTTACAATGCGTGAAAGTGATTCATGACTAGTTCATAAAGATGTGTAATGTGTTCCAGATAACGGTGCCTTAACAATGGCTTAAAAAGAAATGATGTCATAATGTTATTACTTCACCATTATAAATGACTACAGCGACATCTTTTCTCATCTATCTTTTGACTCCCGGCTGTTTATGAAAATGTTTTAAGGCGTTCAACTAATTCCTAACCACGTTCTCAAGCCTCCAGTAAACCATTTAATGGGTTATCCTCATAGTGAAGTGATAAAATGTAATATTACGTGGGAGTTTATCAAATTGGATAAGACAAATTTAATTATAGATGACCTACCTTGAGTATGTCCAGGCTGCGTTCCTTCTGAACCATCAAACGTAACGTGTGTGCAACGTTGAACAAGTGAGACATCTGAGATGGACACCAAACATAATATATATAATTATTATTTTTTTTTTTTTATAAAGTTGAATCTCTTTGAAAAGTGCAATACGTATCAGTTTTGCACCAGGTCTCACCTGCTCTTTGCTGAATTGTCTGACGGAGAGGACGTGCTGGCCCACCAGTGGGTGCAGCAGAGGGGACACCTGGGCGTGGGGCAGCTGGCCGGCGGGGGTCTGCCCCGGCACGGCCTGGGGCGACATCAGCCTGGACAGCGGAGGCGGGTGGCTGTAACCCTCGAGCACACCCGAGGGCGGCAGCATGACCATCTCTGCGGAGGGAAACAACAACAACAACACATACCTCATACTGAATACAATCCAGTAGCCTTCCTGCGCTGATTGTTTATCGATTTAAGAAAAATTTCAGCGCTTCAGACAGTCACATCTCTTAAGTGCACTCCTTCTCGTGGTCGTACCTGGCGGGAGTCCCGGGTCGGAGGAGCGGTGGACGCGAGCGGGCTGCAGGTAGCGACCCTCTCCGGCCGAACGCCGAGGGCTGGGCGCTCGGGTTCGAACCAGGCCGTCGCGGGGAGGAGTCGGGCGAGGACGCTCGGGCGTCTGGTGGAGAGAAACGCGACACCTTACCTGAGCGTACGCCGCATTTTACCGGACACGCAATAGGAATCGGATTTCTACTCCTTACCATCGGGCTTTCGGGGGACAGGACGGAAGCCAGCGGCCAGCTCTTCACGTCTTCGCCGTAACCCGGCTGCACCAAGACCTGACGTCCAAAAACAAAACACCTTTTGAACACTCTTACATTCATTAACATCAAATTTATATTAAGAAATAAATGAACAGTGATGTTACAAGAATAGCTTTTCACTATATTAATGTTTTTGTGTCCAAGATCAAGTCCTAATGTTATGATATTTAAGTCAAAGCTTTGGAGAGGGAGGCATGTCGATTAAGAGAATTTCTAAAATACAACTTTACTCGCATTATTTTGAAAAAGATGAAGTTATTCTTAAAAACAAACAAAAAAAAAAGTGTATGAAAATGTCTCCCAATCTTATCCAAACTAAGTTATACCACAACTTAAGTTCGGGAGTAATTAAGTATATTTTGGACGCCATGTTTCAGGGAAAGCATCGAGAGGTCTTTACCTGCCCGTCGATGTAGGCCACCTCTCCTCGCAAGACCACACGGCGGACTTTGCCCTTCACTTTCATGCCTTGGAACGGCGTCCACTTGGACTTGGTGAACTGCATAGCCTCCGGAATCACCCACTCCTGCTCCAAGTCCACCTGACAGACACACATGGGAGAAGGAGAACAAATACTAAAAAAAAACAAACGCTTTATCCATGCTTTATTCATTCAAAATCTCCATTTGAATAGGTAATTCGGTCCAATTCAAAATTAATTCAAACGAATTAAAAAAATGAAAAAAAAAATCAGTCCAATAGAAACAGCCATCGATGCATCCATTTTCTTAACCGCCTATCCTCACAAGGGAGTGCTTGAGCCTATAATTAATTTCATTCTCAATTGTATTCACATCACATTGTCGGTAACCTTGAGTAAACTACAAACATGGCATCATGACCGGGTACCTCCACGTAGGTGTTGTCCTGCGCGGGCAGGCCGAAGATGCGGCGCGGGTTGTCGTGGAGACGGCGGATGATGTCGTCCAAGGTCAGGCGACCGTCGCTGACGGCGGTGAGCAGCAGCGGCAGCATGGTCTCCAGGCCCGGGTAGCCCGGGGGGGGTTGCTCGCTGTTCTTCTCCTCCACAGAGTGAGGAGCTGAAGCCCCCCAAAAAAGGGAAATGTTTACTTGAATTAATGAAGAAAATCAGAGAATGGGCCAACCCGAGCCGAAGGTTCCGCAATTCCTGACCGTGGTCGGTGGCGAAGCAGTCGATAATGTCCAAGTTCTCCCACAGCGCCTCCATGTCCTCCCGGGAGCCCAGCATGGGTCGCACCTGCGCTCGCCCGTGGCCGATTTCCACCAAGTCGTCTTCGCACAGGAACAGGTGATGGGGCGCCACCTCACACGTCACGTGGATGCCCTTCTGCTTGGCGGCCCGGATGACCACAATCTGCCAGCGGGAGGTCAATTTCAGCGATGAATTCCACATCATCACCCGAGAATAATTTTGTCGGGTTTTTTTTTTAGTGTCTCCTGTAGCTTGAAGTGTATCCTCGCATACTTTGTTACTAGTCGCATCTCACCTCCTCCTTCTTGGCCACGTGGCAGATGTGCACCGGCCGCTGGTAGAGTTGCGCCACCATCAAGACGGCGGCCACCGTCTGCTTCTCTGCGTGTGCAACGATGGGAAGATGCTTGGGCCACTTCTCAAAGTGCTTCAAACACAAAGAAAGTTGCAAATCGTCACCTCTTGCACAGCACAATACATAGTACACAACAATTTGTAGATAACACTACACTACATCACTCATAATCATAGCCTGCATATACCTGTTGAATACACAAGTAATCAAGTATTTGTTTCTTGATTCACCAGTTTCTGTCCTTGACTGAATTTCTAAGTCATGGTACTTTTATTTACAAAGCATACTACCATGTAATTACTGCCTACGCAATAGGCTAAGCTAAGCTAACCCTTACATTAGCTAGTCTGTGTTTTAGAGAGGGGGTCAAGCGGGGGCGGCGCACGCTCGGGGGGGTGGGGGGGGGGGGGGGTTGTACCTCCATCCACAGCGAGACGTTGTCCATCTTGAGGGTGGAGTAGGTGTCGTTCAGGTACATCTTCAGGCCGACAGCCTGGCTGGCAACGGACGGCAGCACCGCCGCGTTGTCCGAGGCGGCGCCCAGGTACAGGGCGTAGTCGCAACGGCAGCCGGCTTTAGCGAGCTGTCACCCCCAACCCCCCACAAATGCAAGTTATGTTGCGTCCCCAGTTAATAATGAATCAAGTCATACAATCTTGCTTATTTACAACATATTTTTACATGCAGAGGCAATTATTTCTAGTGAAGACATCTTACTGGATAATACGAAAACAAGACTGGCAGATTTAATTCACTCATTTCAATGACGGAATTGACGAATTGCTGAGAATTTGGAAAAGTCAAAGCACCCTTGAAACAAGGTACAGCAAGATGTTTGACTACAAGTAAGATAAAAGTCACTACGTAAAAAAAAAAATGTACGCATTTCGGCATTGAAGTTGAAAACAAAGTCAACATCAAGTCGGGTCTTTCATAGGTTCTATCCAACAAGCCCCAAGTTCTGAAAGTGAGGACACAAGCCTGAGTTGAGTCAAGTCATGTTTCCAGCACCTTCGCCACAGACGGTACCAGCAGCATCACAAACAGCCCATCAAGTTGCAGGACACCCGTCGTACCTTCTGCACGAGGGCCAGCGAGGTGGCGTCGATGACGGCGGGGGAGGTGTTGGGCATGGCGCACACCATGGTCACGCCGCCGGCCAGGGCAGCCGCCGTGCCGGAAGAGAAGTCCTCCTTGTGGGGGGCGCCAGGTTCCCGCAAGTGGACGTGGACGTCAATGAGACCTGCGAGCCCGAGGGAAGTTTGCAATCATCACGTGCAAAAAAAAAAACAGAAGCCGCAATGTAAGCGTATTGAACGTGTTGCATATTGTGAATATAATCTACTACCCTGTACACAAAATATCTCCAATATGTCCATAAATTGCTTTCGTCAGAGCCACTCACCCGGCAGGCGGACCAGCGTCTGTGATGTCATGCTGTCGATGTGAGTCTTCACTGGCGGACTTCGGCCAATCTGATGGAGAGCCTGCAAGCAATATTTCCACATTTTAACATCTTCCAGTGGATGATCTCTACGTATTTATCAGATTTTATATTAAAGTAAACTGCGCTAAGAGCTCGTTCATGGAGCCAACACAAATTTGAAGTCAACGTATTTATCTACCTCCAGTGAAGGACGTACCTGAACAAAGAGTTTGGTGCACTTGATGTCGATGATGAGCGGCACCGAGTAGTCGATGGCCATGCGGCGTGTGCGGTAACCCTTGGTGACGAAGGAGGACAGGCGGCGCCCCCCGCTGTTCCTCATGGAGAGGTTCACCACCAGGTCAAAGTGGTTCTCCTCCAGGTAGTTCATGATGCTGCGCTGCTTCTCCTTGGTGGGACAGTCGCTGTCGTCCTCCTCGAACGGCCAGTCAACGGCCGTCACCTGGCGAAACGTGGACGACATCCCGTTAATGCGGTGCCAAGTATCACCACCGGATTTAGTTACGAGTGCCGGGTCAACTTGCCTTGACGCCATGTTCCGTATAAAAATCAGCCGTTCCCAGACTGGCATACAGGTCGTAACCCAGCGACTCCAGAGCCTGAACGGTGGGGAGCAGCTCGCTCTTATTCTACAAACACATACAAACAAAAAATTGAAAACATCTGAAAGAGTTGTACCAAGATGCATTCACCGCTGAGGGGGTGAGGACCAGGACGAAATAAGGATTTTTTTTTTTTTTTTTTTTTTGTGAACAGTCTTTCCATCCCGTTCCAACACACTTCCTACTCGGAGGTTAAAAAAAAATAAAATAAATTTTTACTAAAGGAGCAAAGCACCTTATAGCTGCCAATGGAGAGCAGAATGTTCTTCTTGGGAATCTTGAAGCCGGTGGAGAGCATGGCTTTCAGGTAGGCCTCGTAGCGGTTTTCCCCAAAACAGGCCACCTCTCCGGTACTGGTCATCTCCACGCCCAGCACCACGTCGGCACCCGCCAGGCGCGAGAAGGAAAACTGAGGAACCTGAGAGGAGCACGCAAAACGGCCGACGTGAACAGAGGAAAAACAAGAAGAGAAGCGCGGGAAAGCGGTTACCTTGACGCCCACAATCCCCTTTCCGCTCATCAGGCCCACGGGCTCCACCTCCTCGCCCATGATGACCTGTGTCGCCAGAGCGACGAGGTCCACGCCCAGCGTCTTGGATACGAAGGGGAAGGAGCGCGAGACGCGAACGTTGCACTCGATCACCTTCAGCTGGTCGTCCTGGCAACGCATGGACCATCAAGCTTCGTGGTGATGACAAATGCATTCCCCTTTTTCAACCCACACGTGCAGCTATTAAATATTTGGTAATTGTATTGACGCGCCCCCCCCCCCCCCCCAAAAAAAGGCCAATAACATTTAAAAGGAATAGCGGGGGAAAAAAAAAAAAAAAACAATCCCAAGACGGCTAAAGATGAAATCCGGTCACCTTTGCAATGAGCTGCAGATTGAAGGGCCCCGTGACCTGCAGTTCTTGCCCGATGGCGTGCACGATCATCTTGATCCTCTCCATGGTTTTCTGGTTGAGGTCCTGAGGGGGCGTCACCAGCGTGGCGTCGCCCGAGTGCACGCCGGCGTTCTCCACGTGCTCGGACACGGCGATGGCCATCACCACGCCGTCGCACGCCACCACGTCCACGTCTATTTCCTATCCAAGGCGATTATTTGAGGGGTGGGCTACCACCGATTCAGCGTATTTCTACTTCTTTGTATGGTTCAAAATATTGCTCTACGTGAAACCTGCCCACGGTGGAAAACCCGTGACCTCTTCTGACCTTGGCCTCCTGTATGAACTTGGAGATGACGACGGGATGCTCCTTGGACACAGCCACGGCGTTGCTCAGGAATTTTTCCAGGTCGCCGTCACTGTACGCCACGTTCATGGCGGCGCCGCTCAGCACGTAGGACGGTCGGACCAAGCACGGGTAGCCCACCGTCTCGCAAAAATTTATAGCGGACTGCACGGGACATAGGAGTTGCCACAGTTGTGTAAAATTTTTCATATGTACAGTTTGCTTTCATGCATATAAAATCTTTATTTTGCACCGGTAAAGCGAAAATTCCAACGTTACCTCGGTATCAGAGAGTTCTTTCCACTGCGGCTGGCTGATGCCGATGGTGTCCAGCATTCTGGAGAACTTGAACCTGTTCTCCGCCGAGTCGATGAACTCGGGCGAGGTCCCCAGGATGCGGCACTGCTGGCGGTGCAGCGACATGGCGATGTTGTTGGGCAGCTGGCCGCCCATGGAAAGGATCACGCCCTCGGGGTTTTCCATCTCGTAGATGTCCATCACCACCTGAGGGAGGGCACGACACAAAAAGATGGCCGGCGCTCAAATGGGACATTATTTAAAGGGTGTGGGGTGCGGGGTTGACTTTTTAGATTCCCCATTGGGCCAGCAGAATGAGGGTGAGCCAGTGACGTAAAAAAAAAAGCTCTCTCATTTTTGACAGTTGAGGCATTTGGACAAAAGGAAACAACGTCTTTGAAATTGTTACATGTCTTTTGAAAAACAAATCAAACATACCTCAAAGGAGATTTCGTCAAAGTAGAGGCGGTCGCACATGTCGTAGTCCGTGCTGACCGTCTCGGGGTTGTAGTTCACCATTATGGTCTTGTAGCCCATCTGCGGGGAGGGAGCAGATCCATGATAAACGGCCAGGATGGACCAGCAGAGCGGCGGAGGCCGAGGGGACGCACCTTCCGGAGCTGCGTGATGCAACCCACCGCGCACCAGTCGAACTCCACGCTGCTGCCGATGCGGTAGACGCCCGAGCCGATCACCATGACGTGCAGGTCGCTGAAGCTCAGGTCGTGCTGGGCGGCGTTGTAGGTGAGGTACAAGTAGTTGGTGAAGGCCGGCCACTCCGCCGCCACCGTGTCGATCTGCTTGACCACGGGAAGGATGCCCCAATCGTGGCGCAGCTTCCTCACCGCCAGCTCGGTGCTGAGGATTGGAGGTGTGAGCCAGAAAATCTCTGATTGCATTCATAAAAATAACATTTCTAAATCTTACTGACGTCTTACTAGTGAGACAAAAAAATACCGACATTATTCAAAATGAGATTTGCTTTTTTTTTTTTTTTTTCCTACCCTCACTTTTTTATTTCTCTTGAAACCAAACAAGGTTCAGAATTTTTGTCCAGAATTATCTTGAACCAATGTTCACAGGGATTATAAAAATCAATTTCTCTTCCCGCTTAGAAAAACACATTTGTCAACATAGTGGTCATTGATGATTCTTAACAACATTTAAAATGTGATTTCATGTCATAAAATGAGCGCAGTTGTACAATTGGAGGAGGCAAGGCGTCCTCGGCAAATAGTTTCGACCGCGACCACTTGCGTGATTCAGGCTCTGCCCACCTCTGTACGGCCAGCGCGATCTGCTTGTCGGAGAAGCCCAACCGCTTGGCCTTGCGCATCACCTCGGGCGGCATGAGGCTCTCGTCCTGCGCGGCAGATTCCAGAGAATTAAACGACGGCCCGGACCGCGGCTGACCGTTTTGTTTTGTTTGGGTCCCACCTGGTTGTACATCTCCAGCAGTCGCTCGTGGTCGGCAATATTCTTCATCTTGTGCAGGAACCAGCGGTCGATTTTGGTCAGCTCGTAAAGTTGGTCCACAGTGTAGCCGGCACGCAGGGCGGCGGCCAGAACGAAGATCCGCTTGTCAGTGGGCGTCTGGAGCTCCTGGGTGTAACGAATACACGTAACGGTACGCGTGAATTAACTTGTCACGAAACTTTCTATTTTGGACTTTCTACTGCTTAATTGATCAAAACGGGCTCATTTCATTTTCCAACACCATCAGGTTGTTAAGAAGCCCCTCACTTGTTCAGACACCGGCTTGATGGTGTGGTCGAACCCGACGCAGTTCTCATCCACCATCCTCAGAGCCTTCTGGAAGGCCTCCTCGAAGCTGCGGCCGATCGCCATCACCTCACCTGAATAGATCAATAAATCTGTTAAAACGGTATTTGTAGGTCAGCATTTCCATATTCGGTGGAATCAAACCTCAGCTACCCGTGCAGGTTCGTCTCAATAAATCCGAATAGTGTAAAAGCTATTCCCACATTACCGACGCTTTTCATGGAGCTTCCGATTTTGGTGGAGACCCTCAGGAACTTGCTCAGATCCCAGCGAGGCACTTTCACCACGCAGTAGTCCAGACTGGGCTCAAAGTTGGCCGTGGTCGAGTTGGTAACGGAATTCCTGCAACAACAACAACAACAACAAAAAACTGAGTGAAAAGGGATTTTTGCGTCACGCACGAGCGTCTTTTTTGCCCTCGTACTTGAGTTGAGGCAGCGGGATCCCCAGGCCGAGTTTTGCCGCCACGTATGCCAGAGGGTAACCTGTTGCCTTGCTGGCCAGGGCGGAGCTGCGCGACAGGCGGGCGTTCACCTCGATGATGTAGTACTGAAAGCCGTTCAAAACGACACAGGTGTGAAGACAAGGACCTTGGAAGTTATCAATACCGCAATTGGAGATATGATAAGGCTTTTGCAAAGGCTGCATCCCGTGCTGTGTTCGTGATGAGCATTTTACCTGGTCCGATTCGGGGTTGAGCGCATACTGGATGTTGCACTCTCCCACGATGCCGAGGTGGCGGATGACCTTGATGGCGGTGTTCCTCAGCATGTTGTACTCGTGGTCGTTGAGCGTCTGACTGGGCGCCACGACGACAGACTCCCCGGTGTGGATGCCCAGCGGGTCGACGTTCTCCATGTTGCACACCTGAGCACCATGAATGAAAGTCACGGCTCCTTCTGTCATAAAAACCTCGACAACCGACGTCCAGCTTCGACTCACAGTGACGCAGTTGTCGTAGGCGTCCCGGACCACCTCGTACTCGATCTCCTTCCAGCCCTTCAGCGACTTATCCACCAGCACCTGGGAGGTGTGCGCGAAGGCCGACGTGACCAGAGAGGTCAGCTCCTCGCGGTTGTTGGCGAAGCCCGAGCCCAGGCCGCCCAGGGCGAAGGCCGAGCGCACCAGCACGGGGTAGCCCAGGCGCTCCGCGGCCACCGCTGCCTGAGAGGAAGCCGAGAAGTCAGTAGAGCCAACCTTGGCCACTCCCCTTTCGCCAACTCACCTACTTGTCATCGTTTCTACTGAACACAGCTAAAACCAAATGCGTAAAGGTCCACCTAATTGCAGATTTCCAGGAATATGATCTGATTAACCCCAAATGAAGTTGAAGTGTTCTTGTAGGCTTTTCCCCACATTTTTGTTTTCACAGAATTTTCACCGCACCGGCGAAATTGAATTGTTTCAGGAAAGGCGTAGAAAAAAAAACAAACAAAAAAAAGTCCAAATGTTTGCTCACCTGCTCCACGGACAGAGCCGCCTCGCTGGGCGCCACATGCTCGTTGATCTCCTCCATCTTCTCCACAAAGATTTTCCTGTCCTCGGTCATCTCGATGGAGGCCACTGGCGTGCCCAGGACCTTCACGTTGTACTTCTCCAGCACGCCCAGCTTGGTCAGTTCCACGCCGCAGTTCAGCGCCGTCTGCCCGCCGAACGTCAGCAGGACGCCGTCCGGACGCTCGTTTT
This sequence comes from Syngnathoides biaculeatus, assembly GCF_019802595.1. NCBI lineage: Eukaryota > Metazoa > Chordata > Actinopteri > Syngnathiformes > Syngnathidae > Syngnathoides > Syngnathoides biaculeatus. The sequence continues at coordinate 7,036,016 of NC_084662.1, read as the reverse complement.
TGATAACCTTGGCGTGAACAAGTCCGTCAGTACGGTGTCAGTGAACAAGCTTTTAACAAGGGGGCGTGCTAGATCAACCACGCCAAAAAAAAAAAAAAAAAAAAAAATCCTTTCTAGAAGCTAGCTAGCTAGCTACATGCATGTCGCAATTGTGCTGTTCAACCGCCGATGAGAACAAAAGCACACAAACACACAACTACAATTGAGTTGCACATAGTTTTCAATATTTCCAGCAATTACCTTCAAACATGTAAAAAGCACCGAGTCACAAATCTCTTCTGTGCCAAAACTTGCACAATAAAACTTTTGCATTTGCTTTCATATTGGACCCTGGCTATTTGCAGACGATTAGGGACCGGGACCGGGACCGGCCTTGAATAGCAAAAATCCACAAATAATTCATGCCAACTATAATTGCATTGATTTGCCCCTGCAAAAAAATCTTGAATAATCAGGAATATACAGCAAATAAGCATTTTCCTCCAAAAAAAAGTCAGCTGTGAACAAAAAATAAATATATAAATCAAATTTTTGTCCAAAATTGCGTTCACTATAAAGACATCACGTGCGCAGAGACGTACCTGAGTGACGTACTCCGGCGTGAGAGGCAGGAAGTAAACCTTGTCCGCCAGACCTTTGGAGGTCTGCACTGTGGCGATGTTTGGGTTGATCAGCACCGTCTGGATGTTCTCTTCCTTCAGAGCCTTAATAGCCTAAAAAGAAGGCTTGTCGGTGTAAACCCTCACGACCAAAATGTTCGGAATCTTCAACGGAAAAGTACCCAACACCGGCGCCAGTTGAGTTTCAAGAGGATATTAATACCAACCTGGGAGCCCGAGTAGTCAAACTCGCCAGCCTGGCCGATGGAAAGCCCCCCGGAGCCCAGGATGAGGACCTTCCTCGGTCGGGAGACCTCTTCGGGCCTGGGGGGACCCAAGTAAACCAGATGGTCCATCAGACGCTGCTTCACTGGGGGGAGAATCACACATCACAAACATGCTCGTGAGGGCTTTGTGGTACGGACTTAAAATATATTCCGACACCACCCCCCCCCACCCCCACCGCACAAAAATCTCCTTCACTTTTTAAGTTCATTTCCTTTGCCCCTTTAATTATAGAACAGCAAATGGCAATTCGTTTTTTTTTTTTTTTTTTGGGGGGGGTCTTTCTCTTCTGGAATTTTCTTTTGTGCACTTAACAATAAACAAGCTCTGAAAGTTTTTTTTTAAACTTCCACAGAAATAACGGAAAAAAAAATAGACACCATCTTTGTTTAATTGTATTGCATAACTTTGTACCTTCTGTGTTTGCGAGAAATCAATAAAGTTCAACCATTAAAACAGTCACCCCATAACATTTAAAAAGTTGAACAACTTAAAATCACTTTTTGCTACATGCAACGACCAAATCGCCAAATGGGCAACACTGACTGCTTTTATAAATTAGCGTAAGCTTTAAATTTTGACAGCCTTCAAAAAAAAAAAAAAAAAAATCATCCAGACAAACAACAAGACAGATTACCAGATTTGCCAGCCCGGCCCTCCTTGTGGTCTCTGACAGTTTCGAGGAACACGTCAAACAGGCTGACCAAATCCGTCGGGCCGGCCATGTGCTCGGGATGGAACTGGACACTAGGATGGAAACAAAAGTCTTATTGGAGAAGGAGCGAGGAAAGCGGGAAAGCGCCTTTTGTGACCGGCGGGCCGCACCTGAAGAGCGGCTGCGTGTTGTGCACGATGCCCTCGTTGGTGTGGTCGTTGGCGTTGGTGAAAAGGACGTCCCAGTCGGGCGGCAGCGTGTCGGGGTCCACCGCGAATCCGTGGTTCTGACTGGTGATGAAGCAGCGGTCGGTGCCCTTGTGGAGGCAGGGCTGGTTGTGCCCGCGGTTGCCGTACCTGCCGCATTAGCACGGGACAGAAAGTCAAAATGGCGGCCTGAGCTGGTAACATTTTGCTCCGAGGGCACAGTGGCGGTCGGCGTTCCGCGAACATTTGTTGGCCGCGGTGACCTTGGGCCGGCCCCGATAAAACAGCCGCCGCTTTCAGCGGCGCTCCGTCTCCCTTTGTTTGTCCTGCCCTAATCAAAACACGGACGCTCGGCAGCTGAGAACGACGGGAAGACACGTTTCACATCAGCGCCCAACGCAGCAGGTCACTGAGGACGCTTGTGGATCGCACAACTGGGTTGGCTTGATTTGGAACAAAAATGTGACAAAAATGCACGCACCCGTGACCGACCGCGAGACGCTCTAAAATGGCCGTCCAGGCGAGGAGCCCCTGCCGCACGATGGCTGCAAAGACCGACTTTTATGCTGTCAAGGAAATTAGGGGACGTTTTACAAACAAGCTTTTTAAGTTTAGCCTGTGTCGATAGAGAAAGTTATGGAAAACATTTACATGCTCGCTTCTGATGCATTTTTCTTTCATTGAATTGTCTAAGCCATTTATTTTTTGTAGCATGACTTTGAATTCATATGAAAGTATCATAGTTTGTTGAGAGCTTACAGTGTCAATGGAGGAAATTCTAAACCTTGTAAAAAGAGGGGGTGTTAATTACTAAATCCCGCAAAGCGTTCACTATTTGAAATTGTGCTGAGATTTTCGATTCTGAACTCAAAAGTTGAAAGAAGTTGACTGACTTCATCTTGAAGGTTTTTGCGCCGATGACCAAAGAGAGCAGCTGGTGTCCCAGGCAGATGCCGAAAACCGGTTTGGGCTCGTCCACGAGGACCACCTTCCGCACGTTGTCGATGGTGGCCCGGCAGAGCAGCGGATCGCCTGGACCGTTGCTGATGAACAACCCGTCAAATTCTGGGGTGGGGGGTGACGAGAAATGCACAATCACGCCACAGTGGGTGACTTCACGAGCGGCGAAGGGAGCACGTGATCTTGACCTGTGCTGTCCAGCGGGTGGTCCCACGGAACCACGGTGATGCGGGCCCCTCGCTCGGCCAGGCAGCGGATTTGGTTGAATTTGATGCCGCAGTCCACCGCCGTGATCCGCAGATTCCCGCTGGGGTTGAATATCTGCGGCTCCTGGACGCAAAAAGGATCAAAATATTAAAAATTAAGAGCAAAATCTCAAGGTGTATCATCTCGTTTTCAAGAGGACCCCATCATATGTGACAAAAATCACATACATAGAAATAAGAACAAAAGAAGGCAAAATCAGATCGACTATTTGAACAAAGTTACCCTCATGGACACCTCCTGGACCAGGTTCCTGTTGTCGGGCTTGTCAAAGGGAACGCTGTCCTCGGGAGTCCCCTCCAGAACCAGCTTGCCCAACATGGTCCCCTTCTCACGGATCTTTTTGGTCAGGCAGCGGGTGTCGATGCCTACGTCAGGACGCAAACGGCTCAAATTGTGTCCTCCCAGGGGCAAATCTCTTTACGGTCAAGTAAACCTCCCCCTCGTCACAAATCTACCAGATTCACATTCTTTTTCAGACACTTCTTCTTCTTCTTCTTCTTTCGGCTCGTCCCGTTAGGGGTCGCCGCAAGATGCAGCCAAAGGCGTGGCCGATAAATAGGAGGGGAGTAATCGGGGTGGCGGCGTGCAGGGCTCGGTCCCACCGCACTCACGTCAGCGACTTTCCTACCTTGTAGTCCAGGAACTCCTTGCTCCTGAAGCCAGCGGTCCAAGGACTTGACCGAGCTCCAGTGGCTCGGACTCTCTGACACCTCCCCGATGACAAGGGCGGCGGCGTGGATCTTCGACGACTCGAACCACTGCGAGAAGACAAATCAACGCCGTGACTGTCGCGCCCAACAAAGACGCGGCGTCAACTCGCAGCACCTTGCTCAGTCCGAAGGAACCCCCTTCCTCCGCCGGCACGCCGTAGTTGCCCACCAGCGGGTAGGTGAGTGTAAGCAGCTGGCAGTGGTACGACGGGTCGGTCAGGGCCTCGGGGTAGCCCACCATGCCTGTCTGGAAAACTGCACGAGGGGAGAAATAACGGCCAAATAATAAAGCGACCGAGTACTAAGAGCAACGAAAGAAACTTACTTACACGAGTACTTCTCTGAATTGCTACACACTCTCGTCCTGTCTCCTGCCCTCTTGCCATCAATCATCAATCAATCATCATCAATCATTTCCAAGACATTTTTACGACAGTTTCCTGCCTCATTGTCAAGCTCGATAGAAAAGTGTACAAAAGTTGGTTAATTCATAATCAGTAACAATGTGGCATCCTTATCACATATTTATACATGATTATTATCTGCATAGATATTTTGACCAACAGTGGGTATATCAGAATCAACTCTCGGTGCAATAAATCAAAATTATTCTCACATTGTCAAACAAAAAGAGACTAATAATTGGACCTTTGTAAAAATCTATTTCACCATGTCACGAGATCGTGTCGCAATGTTGCTCATGGTCAATTTCTGAAAGTATGACTCAAATTCCGGCGGCTTCTTGGACCCGTGCGATTCAAATTAAATGAAAAAAAAAAAAAAAGAAAGAAAGAAATGAAAATCATTTTGACATTTTGAGTAGTAGTCGAAAAACAAGACGTGGTCCATCTTGAGGAAGCCAAACTGACAGGTTCGTCTAGAGAACTTGTCGGTAATTAAAAATTGGGTCAACAACTCCGTCTCGGAAATTATTTATACTATTTCAAGAACAAACGAGGCTGGGTGGTCACGTACCAACTTCGCCAGAAACGGAGACTTTTGCCCCGAAAAGGCTGCCGGTAAAGCGGGTCCCGTCCTCCAGGATCAGGCTCGCCGTGGTGGCGCTGGTGATGGTGGGAATCTTCTCAGACATCTCGGCTTACACGTCGAGTTGCTGGATGTCGCGATTTGGGCCACACACACACAAAAAAAAAAAACCGAACCGGCGGCTCTCCACGCGAACTTCGCGAGGTGCTGAAAGTGGGAGGAAAAACACGAGCGCCGCGAACCACGTTCGGTGGACGTCCGATGGGATCCGAGAAAGGGCGAAAGACGAACGCGCACTTTTGTTTTGAGTTTTCCCGGTTTCCGAGTGGAAGCTGAGGGTGCCAGGTCGTCCCACGTGTGCTGCCGACCCGGAGATGAGCTTGCTCCCAGGATCGACCCGTTCCAACAAAAGGCCAACTGTTTCCGCTTAGGGATTTCAACGTAAAATCAACAACTCCTCGTGTTTTACTCTCCGAACATCTGCTCGAAGCGAAAAACATCTAGCTCACTATACTCGTCCATGATAAATTAGACGACTGTATTGCAAGATTTCACAGAATGAAGAACGACAAACGTGGTATTTTCGACCCCGAGGGTGAACGTACACTTCCGGTACAAGTAGAGTTTGGCGATAGCTCACATACGCCATCATTTGCCTACGTCATTGGTAGGAGGGGCTACTGCTCAGCGTCAACATTCGATGTCAACAACTTCCTAGCAGCTAGGATATATATCTATATATATATATATATTTTTTTTTTTTTTCAATCACGGTTATTTTACAAATAACTTTAACTTCAAATATGTTTATCCACGCATCAGGATTACGATAAATTCACACAAGATTAATCACTGCCAGCCTACCAAGCCCAGTAAAGTCAGTTTCATGTTTTTTTTTTCTTCCCGATACAGTACATCAAATATTTGATGTGGTGTGAATAACAGAGCAGAGTAGAGACAATGACTTGATTTTGTCACATTTTTGAAAGCTCGTTTTGATATAATTGGCAATTTATTTGTTTGCTTTTGACACTCTCCTGTTCAGTCCTCATTTCATTTCTTTCTTTCTTGGTTTTTTTTTTGCTGTTGTTGTTTTTGTTTGTTTTTTCTTAAGCTCCACTCCACTGTGTCACATGTGGCTGCGCTTCACCAAACCTCCCCCTATGCTCTGATCCCGCTCGGCGGCTAACTTCTGCTTCTCCAACTCCTTTTTGGCCTCCCTGATTTTTCGCGCAAGGCTGTGCAGCTCGTGGGTCTTGTCGTTCAGGATCAGGATGAGCTGCGTCCTCCTCTTGGTGGCCATTTCTGCGTGACACTGCAGAAGCTCCCTGCTGTTCCTCAGCTGCCTGTCCAGGACCTGGTCTAGCATTAAGGAGCTCCACTTGTTTGGGGACTTGGTCGGGGGATTCTTGCATGCGATCCTCACGACTTCCTCCATCAGGCCGCCCATCGCTTGCCGGTCGTCCTGGAGGTGGACCGGCGGCTCCAAGGGCTCTGGAAGGGAATCCTGTACAACTTTTCCGGATTTAAAATTTGTCATCACTTCAAGCTGCCATGAGACTTTTTGCAGCTCTGCCTTGGCTTGGAACACCTCATCAGTCTTCTCGTTGATCAATTTAATCAAAGCCGTCCTCTCCTTGACCGCAGTCTCCAGGTCTCTCTGAAGAAGCTCCTTCACATTTTGCAGCTGCCACGCGATAGTCTGGTTGAGTCTGGTCTTGCGGCTCCAGTGTTCCTGGAGATGTCCCGCTTCTTCCTTCAAGGCCGGAACCAGGTTTTCCCCTGCTTCGCTCAGGACTCCACCCAAGTCGATGCCAAAGAGCCGCAAGCATACCAAAGCTTGGAGCTTGTGTATTTTTTCCATCACTGTCGCCAGTTTGGTTTCCAGATCTGCGTGCTCCTGATTGGCTTTCTGCTGGATGTCCAGGATGTTTTCACAGTAGCTCTTGCGCATCTCGTCCATGTCTTCCTCGAGTTGCTTGAACTTCTGATCCCGCGAGTCGTAGTCGCACTTAAGCTGTTTCAGCTCCAGACGTTTGACGCGCTCATTGGGGTTCGTCTTCATGATGGGGTTCCTCAAGAGTTTCCGGAGTTTGAGGATTTGCGCCTGGACTTTCTTTTGTTCCTGTTTCAGCATCTTGACGTCCAGCGATCCGTCCACGCGCTGGTTTTTGGTCTCCTCCGTGGCAACAAAGACTTGGATTTGCTTCCTCAGCTTGTCCTTATGGTGCAAGTCCTTCTTCTTGCACTCATTGAGGAAGGCGTCAAACTCGCTGAAGCGTTTGTCGTGGTCTTGCTGCAGACTGTGAATGAGGCTGCTCCAGTAGGTCTCCCTCTCGCTCAGTTTGGTCTTCTCCTTGTTGGTCAGGTCGTGTTGGAGCAGCTCCAGCTTCTTCTTGTACTTTTGCTCCGTCTGCAGCAGCTGCTCCCTCATCTCCTGCCCTCTCCTCGCCATGTCTTCGTTGTGCTTAGCTTTCAGCGTACTGACCGTGTCCTCGATATCGAGCTGTTCGTCCAGTATCATCTCTGCACGTTCCTTCTCGTATGGCTTCACCTCCATGTCGTCAGCCTTGCGCACGTGCTTTTCAAAGTCCTTCTGGTGCTTCTTGAGGTCTTCCTTGTAGAGCTTGATTTCTCCCAAGTACTCTTTGATGTCCTGTCTGTGGTTGAGCTCGTCCGTCTCAATTTCGTTGTACAGGTTGACAAACTCGGCGTTGGTTTCCTCCAGCTGCTTGCCCGTCACCTCCCAGAAGGTGCGCAGCATGTCCACCTCCAGCTGGAACTTGTTCCTCGCCTTCATTTCTGTTTCCACATCGATTTGGAGCTGTTCAACTTGCCTGATGAGGGCCTTCACCTCTTCGGACAATTCGGGCGGAGGCTCGGGTTCTGGCGGTGCTTTGGGCGCCTTTGCCTCCTTTTTGCCTTTGCCTTTCTTGGGTGGCATCCTTACGGGTGCAAAATGCTGCCTCTGAGAATGGTTTAATCGCAGTGGCAACTAGGTGGACACAACCGAAATCCCCACAAAGAAAAAGAAGGATGGAACATTTGACGGTCACCAAGGCATCCTGTGAACATTCGCGACACAAGCGTGACATATCAAAGCTTTGCTTGTCCGATTAAATCATAAGTGTTTTTTTTTTTAATTCCTTATGACAACTAAGACACGTGTCATGGCGACCGTTAGCATTAGCTTAGCTTATGTTTGGCACAAGTGGTCAGCAAGTCTACCTCAGTGAGATGTCATCTCTGCTCCGGCATTCTTTTATGAAATCAACGTTTTATTTTTTTGCTTGTGTTGGTTTTCTCCAGGTCGTCGGGCCTACTCCCACATTCTCCAAAATAAATATATTTTTTTAAGGTTGAATGAAGACATTAACATTGTCTATCAAGCACATTTTCATCATTGGCTGCATCATTATTCCCCCTCAGAGGATTGGTATCAATGGGACAACTATATCAATATATAATCATATTAAATAATCGGCTGCCAGTTGAGGATCTGAGTTAAGATCTAATCATCATACGGTTGGTGATCGCTCACGGGGATGTAGCTCAGTGGTAGAGCGCATGCTTTGCATGTATGAGGCCCCGGGTTCGATCCCCGGCATCTCCACCTTTTTCTTCGATCACGAATAAATATACACGACTGCTGGAATACATTTCGCGCTCTTGTAAAGACCTCGTAAATTATTCCTTGGATTTTTAATAAAATTTAATAATTTAAATCCACACATTTGATCTGATGACCACTCAAGTAGTTAATTTCACCTAAATCAACTATAAAACAACCGTTTTATTCAGAATACTGTACTGTGTATGTTAACGTGTATTTTAAATTGGAACGTAGATCCACTCGATCCAAACACCAATCCGAATCAGGTTTCCGTTCCAAAAAGCGCCCGAACGGTTACTAAGGAGATCAGTTTGTTTACTGTACCGTCTCCCTTTGAAACGTCATCCAACAGCGACCTGTGGCGCCTTTAAAGTACCCGGATGTTTATTCGTGTCCCTTCTTAGCAGGAAAACAACTGTTAAACTTGTCAACTAGCTACTGTCCGGACAATATACATACCTCCTAAAATTCTCATACATAAATATCTTTTGCGGGGACCTTCTGCCAACGCGATGACATCATAATTCTGCTCACTTTTCAAAAGAGTGGCGATGACGTCATAACGATGGCGACTGTTCCCTTAGCAGAATAGTGTGTACTTCACAGGACGCGGAGCCCAAGTCGGCTTCCCACTTGGCGATGCCTCGGCTTCGTGTTTACTCTTCGAGTTGTCGTCTTTGCAGGATGCGAGCGTGAAGCTCCTCGCCCGAAGCATCTAATTAGAGAAGGGAAAAAAAAAACTTTGTCGACTGGTTTGGACTCTTGCGAGCTTCCCCCAGACGTGCAAAAATGCAGCTGAAGCATCTGAAGACGCTTTTGACGCCTCAGGTAAGAAGGCTGAACTGTGAGGTGACTGTTAATTTGCTATTCTGCTTGAACGTGTGCATCAGGATCTAATCCGTATTAATAATTGAGTTTGCTTGTTAGCATCTTTGAACGTCTCATATGTGGTGCGTTTGCGGTCTTTATGAAATTCAACCTGCGTTTGACGCCCTCTCAAATAACCAACAGGTAGTGCGTTTCATTGGCTTAACACTCCCGGAACCTACTTTTAGTATTTAGAATGGTAACTGCACAATTGTGCGGTTCAGGGTTTGAAATTATGCTCAGGCCAACCCGCGTGAAGTTTGCATGTTCTCCCCGTTATCATTTTTGACGATATGAACTGTGTTGCCTTTTTTTTTTTGTGTGTCAGTAAAATTGGAATTTTAGTGATTAACTCGCTATGAGCCGCTGAACAAGTACATAACTTTCAACATTTATAACTCTTAAATGGCTTCTTGTCCGATACATAACAAAATGTGTTTGTTTTTTTTTTCTTCCCCACGTCCCTCCAGGAGGCTTCAGCCAAAGTGACTTGCATGGCTTGGGCCCCAAATAACAGCAAATTAGCCGTTTGCACCGTGGACCGAGTGGTGCTGCTGTACGACGAGCAGGGCGAGAGGAGGGACAAGTTCTCCACGAAGCCCATCGACTCCAAGGTACGCGCTGTCCCCTGTTGTCTTAACGCGGGTTATACACGCACCGGATGCGGTTTAACAGCTGTGTGCTTGTGTCTTGTCAGTATGGGAAGCAGAGCTACGTGGTCAACGCCATGGCCTTCTCGCCCGACTCCACCAGGATCGCCATCGGCCAGTCGGACAACATCATTTACGTGTACAGGATCGGAGAGGACTGGTAGCACGCGGCGTCATGTCAATGTCTCTCATTTTTTTCTTTACATGTACATTACAAACCGTTATCTCCCTTGCAGGGGGGACAAAAAAACCATTTGCAACAAATTTATTCAGACGGTGAGGACAAATCGTGGGAACGCGAGCGGGTATTCGCAAGAGCCGCGCGTAGAGGAACTGTCAATGATCGGCGATGTGTTTTTCAGAGTTCCGTCACGTGTCTGCTTTGGCCAGCGGAGCATGCGATCGTTTATGGTTTAATGGATGGAAAGGTGAGCGCTACACTGCCACTAATCGACCCATAATTTGTTATCTTCTTTTTGTTGAAGTCAGAATCAGCTTTATCGGCCGAGTGCGTAACAACACACAAGTACTTCGCTATACAGCAGAGAACTGTATTGTATCGTTTTATTGATAATATTCTAGTGATCGGTCTGTCCCAGTTGCTGACATGACATGGTAATAATCATATTTCGTCATATTTGTGATTCTTCACAGGTTCGCCTGGCCAACGTTCAGACGAACAAGTCATCGTCCATCTACGTCACGGAGTCCTGTGTTGTATCGTTGGCATCCAAGTAAATCCTTTATTTCTTAATAATACCCCCAAGTAAGTATGAATAATTGTGTTGATTATTTTATATATGTATATATTTTTTTTTACTGCATGTACGATACTCAGCGTTTCTGGGAAAGGGATTCTGTGCGGCCACGCCAACGGTAACATTGTTCGCTACTTCTTTGACGACGAAGGCTCGGGTGAATCTCAGGTAAACTCAAACTTGTTTTCGAATGGGAGAAGTACCGTAATTTCCAAATTTTTTTCCACACGCTTTCAACCCTCCCGTTTATGTGGTGATGCGGCGCTAGCGGTAGTGCGGCGCCAGCCTTAGCGCACCTGGACATAAGCCTCGGTACACAAAAGGGGTTTAACGCTAGCGCAAAAATATTAAGTTAATATTTGAAAGAAAATGTAAATTCAAAAGTACAAAATTGTGGACAAAATATGCACCTATTATTAAAAAAAAAATACAAAACGATTCCTTATTAAAAAAGTATTGTAAGACATATTGTAATGTTTCCTCGACAGTGACACAATTATGCATTACTCACTTTGTTCACTCCTGAATTTTATTTTCATATATATTTTTTTTGTACACAGGGGAAGCTTCTGACACACGTGTGCCCCCCTTACGCTCTGGCGTGGGGCGCCAACAGCGTTGTGGTGGGGGGCTGCGACAAGAAGGTGGTAGCCTACAGCCGCGAGGGTCACATCCTGCAGACTTTCGATTACAGCCGCGACCGCAGCGAGAGGGAGTTCACGGTGGCCGCCAGCAGCCCCAGCGGGCAGTCGGTGGTACTGGGCAGCTATGACAGGTAGTTGTTGTTGGGGCGGGGGGGGGGTCATTCGTTTTGAATGTGGAGTATAACAGAAATCCGTTTCTGAAGACATGAACGTTTGCAGTCAGTGCGTGCTGCCAAACATAGGTTCTGACCAAACATAGGAGCGTCGCTTTCCTCTAATCTCATTTGTCTCAGTGATCTCATTAACTGAGTGGGGCTTTCCCGTGTTTGACTATCGAACGCCAGCCAAGGATTACGATGGTACAGTGGTGCTTTGAGAGAAGAGTTCCCTGACCACGTTCATAGCTCGAAACCTTTTTCAAATCACCTTTCCCCTTCAAAACGAATGGAAATGCAGCTAATCTCTTCTTGCGTATACCTGTAGGTATTGTCATATTACAGCATATTACGCGTCTTGCTCCACCGTTTGTGTTCAATTGCAACACAGATGCAGTGGCGTTCCCCAGTATGCGTTAGCATTAATCTAGCGGACTTGGGAAAGGGAAAGTTTTGTGGTTCTTTTAGACGTATAATTCTTTTTTGAGTTTAACTGTAAACAACTAAAAGTGGCAGTGAACAAACTGCGTGAATCGTCTTTTCTTTGAGGAATTGTTCACCATCTGCCAAGGCGCCGCTCGTTGTGAAGAGAGTTGAGTTGAGTTCACTGTCACCTTAAGGCGCTTGTAGCTCAAGTTTTTACTCCCATGTCAAAGCATAAAACAGGCAAATGAAAATTGATATAGCGACACTGTCAGCAGTTTTAGGAAATCAGTTTTCCAGAACGCTGTCCGAGCTTGACGATTTTGTGTCCTTTCCAGGCTGCGGGTGTTCAACTGGGCGCCTCGCAGGGGCGTGTGGGACGAGGCCAAGTCCAAAGAGATCGCCAACCTCTACACCATCACCAGCTTGGCCTGGAAGAGGGATGGATCTCGGCTTTGCGCTGTAAATACTCTGGGATCTCAATTCATGGGGAAATAACAGAACAATAGACAACAACAACTCATTTCGTCGTCGTTGTTGTTGTTGTTGTTGTTTTTTTCCACAGGGGACGCTGTGTGGGGGCGTGGAACTCTTTGACTGCTGCCTGAGGAGGAGCATTTATAAAAACAAGTTTGAAATCACATATGTGGGCCTGAGCCAGGTACCACGGATCACAAACAGCTCACTTCTCACACACCTGATTAGCAAGATTACACACAAAAAAATATTAAACCTGATGGTCATAGCAGGTTGATTGAAAGTAATGGATGTTTTTTTTTTTTTTTTAAATCAAGTATTTTGTATGTAGAAATAACTACTCAGAGGATTGTTTTTCGTAAAGTATATTTATTTTATTTCTCTGTTTTTCTGCCTGAATAAAAACTGTTGATAAAGGATCTAAAAGACAGTGGAATGTCTTTTCGCCATTTGAGCTCACCGGGCCCGTCCATTCGTCCTCAGGTCATCGTGAGGAATCTGTCGACAGGCGTCCGGTTGGTCCTCAAGTCGTACTACGGCTACGAGATCGAGGAGGTGAAGATCATGGGCAAGGACCGCTACCTGGTGGCCCACACGTCCGACACCCTCCTGCTGGGCGACATGCTGGCCAACAAGCTCAGCGAGGTCAACACGCTTGACTCGTACACGCAAGACGGCAGGATTTCTTTTTTTTTTTTTTTTTTTTTTGTGCGCGCGCCTTGTAGAACGACTCCGCCTTCATTTTTAGGTGCCGTGGCCCGGTGGTGGGGGGAATGAGAAGTTGTTTTTTGAAAACGAGTCGGTAAGTGCACACTTGAAAGGGTTATGAGCAAATGAACGAGTACCACATTTCACTGAGTTTTGCAGGTGTGCATGATTTTCAACGCCGGGGAGTTGAGCTTGGTCGAGTACAGCGACAACCAGGTGCTGTGCTCCGTTAGAACGGAATTTATGAACCCTCACCTCATCAGGTACCCCACCGCAATGCAAACGAGCAAAACCATCTCCGTCATGTTGTTGTTTTCCTTTCGGCTTGTCCCTTTCGGGGTCGCCACAGCGTATCATCTCAGATGAACGCATATATACGTTTGGCACAATTTTGACGCCGGATGCCCTTCCTGACGCAAGCCTTCTCAGGGAGTGGAGGCCCCAGTGGGATACGAACCCACAACCCCTGGTTTACCAAACCAGTGCTCTAACCACTGAGCTTTGGGGCCTCAAAAACCATCTCCGTCATAACCGCACAAATTCTAATTGTGGCGCTAAATAAATCATTCTGGGGATGCATGTTTTTTTTTTTTTTTTTTTTTTTATGAATTGAAAACACTGAGTACGTGTTGAAGTTTAACTTCCCTACCTGTTTTTCCACTTGAATACACTAGATGGGGGTGTAAAACTGGTTAGAAATAATTACGGCAGATATTTCAAGTAGTCAAGGATTTTTTTTTTTCGTCAGTGCTTTGTATATCACAGACAAAAAAAAAAAAAATCAAAATGCCATTTTTCTATCAGATGCACGTTACATTCCATATTGTAAGTGCTTTACTTGTGTGCGTCCAGTGTGCGTATCAATGAGAGGAAGCACAAAGGAGTTCAAGACAACAAAAAGCTTGCGTACCTGGTTGACCAAAAGACCATCGCTGTCGGTAAGTGTGCATGTTTGTGTGCATGCGCCTTGAAAAAGAAGATAATACGTGTTGATACACGTTTTTCCAAACTGCTCTCACTGATGTTGAGTATTGATGCAAAGTCCCCGTCGCTCCTCAGTGGACCTCACGCTCGGCTCCACGTTGGGAACCGTCAGCCACGACTCCAAGGTGGACTGGCTGGAGCTGAACGAGACCGGCTGCAAGCTGCTCTTCCGCGACAAGAAGCTGCGGGTGAGACTGGTGAAATTCAAGCACGGGACGTGTCGCGAAGACGAGCGCGGCAAAAATCTCCTTCGACGCAACAACAACAACAACAAAAATGGAGACCTCTGTGTCATGATTGTCGCCAACCAATGATTGGATAACTACCACTGAAGATCGCCAAAAATAGAAAAAACATTTATGTTTCTCTTAGACCGCACATGAATTGTTACCCAAATAGAATGGAAATCATGTCGGACGAAAACACAAAAAGGAAGTTGCACGCTGACAAAACAATCTCGAGCCGATGCCAACGACATTTCCGTTGCAGCTTCATCTGTACGACATCGAGAGCGGCGCAAAAAGCACGCTGCTCAGCTTCTGCTCGTACGTCCAGTGGGTGCCCGGCAGCGACGTGGTGGTGGCCCAGAACCGCGGGAACTTGTGCGTCTGGTACAGCATCGACAGCCCAGAGAGCATCACCATGTTCCCCGTCAAGGTGAGACGTTCCATTAGAGCTTTTCGTGGGGGGGGGGGGACCTTCTTCTTCTTCTTCTTCTAAGTTTGTTTTCTTTTCGATGGGATGTGAGGCTCTGACTTCTGGCGCCCACTTGCAGGGCGACATCAAAGATCTGGAAAGGGCGGACGGCAAGACGGACGTGCTGGTGACCGAAGGCGTCAACACGGTGACGTACACGTTGGACGAGAGCCTCATCGAGTTCGGCACGGCGGTCAACGACGGCGATTACGGAGCGTACGTACTCCCAACGTCTTCACAATGCAGTGTTTCCCCACCTTAATGCGTTTTTTTTTTTTTTTCTTTGTACAGTATAATTCCATATTGTAATCCCCTTGCACAGATGCATTTTTCGGCCATTTATGAAACGCCATTAAAACAATGAGCAAACGCAGATTGCACCGCATAAACGGAACATGTTTATCAAACAAACGCCACTGAGCGCTAGCTTCCTTTTTTTTTCTCTCTCTCTCTCTCTGTCCCTCGCTTGTGTTTGTCCACAGCGTCACGGCGTTCCTCGAGACTCTGGAGATGTCGCCTGAGACTGAGGCCATGTGGAAGACGCTCCGGAATCTGGCGCTCGAAGCCCGTCAGGTGCACATTGCAGAAAGGTTTGCAAAGTCCACACGCCCACGCACACGTATACGCACACACACTTTGTATTGAGCATTTATTGCAAGGGTTTGAACTATGGGTAACATTTTGGTATATCTCCTGACACCAGGTGAACCGATCAGCACGTAATTGGTCGAACAGAAAACAAAAAAGTCAAAGGACTCATCCCTGAAGCTGAACAGGAAGTTGAACATTTTTTTTGTTTGCAGCGCCCATTTTGGGAAAATTCCCGCAGTCGCTTTTGAGTGGGAAATATTTGCCCCTTCGACCAGTTGAACCAATTGACACTGTTTTGATTGGACGTGACTCTTGACAAAACCAAGGTTCAATTTTCGAAGGACCGTGACCTGAACTTGAGGAGGAAATTGGGTGTTTTAGTTTGAAAGTAGGCAGCTGGTAAAGCGTTGGCCTCACAGTTCTCAGGACCAGGTTCGATCCCGGCCCAACCTGTGTGGAGTTTGCGTGTTCTCCCCGTGCCTGTGTGGCTTTTCTGGGCACTCCGCTTTCCGCCCACATCCCAAAAACATGCGACATCAATTGGACACGCTCAATTGCCCGTAGGTGTGATTGTGAGTGCAACTGTTTATTGGGTCGACGCGCCCTGCGATTGGCTGGCGACCAGTTCAGGGTGTACCCCGCCTGCTGCCTCCAGCCCTCTCCGCGACCCTCGTGAGGATCAGCGGCAAAACAAAAATGGACGGATAGTTTGAAAGTCCCTGCTTGGGAAATTTCAGAGGAGGTTTTTCGCCAAGCTCCTACTGGGGAACCGGACAGATTAGCCACGCCTAATTGGCCAATTTCTTTGCCTGTGACTAATGTGGGCCAAGCATGGTGTCAAATTTTGATGATCCGAGTTTAGTGTTGCAAAACTGGGGGTTGGGGGGGTGGGGGGTCCCCTCAGCTCCAAGCGCGTTAAGCTAAACAATACGTCATCAGCTCATTAGGAGCAAATTGTAGACAGCACATCTTTGGAAAATGCAACTTTTGAGTCTATTTGATTGTGTCTTGTTGTTGTGTAGATGTTTTGCTGCTTTAGGCGACGTCTCCACTCTTCGTTACCTCCACCAAACAAATCAAATAGCGGAGAAAGTTTCAAAGGAAATGGTGGGTGGGATGTGTTTGTGTTTGCACGACGTGCAAAGTACATTCCCGGCTGGCACAAAGATCTGCCTTCCTTAGTCGTATTGTTTGTCCAGGGTGGCGACGGGATGAGCTTTTATCAAGTTCAGGTCCGCATGGCCATGCTGGACAAGAACATCGAGTTGGCCGAGATGCACTACGTGGAGCAGGTTTGTCACTTGGCTGCGTGGAGGGACTTTAGAAGGATCGTTCAGTCCAGCGCGTGACGCCGAGTGTCCCGTGTTGTCGCAGAACGCCATCGATGAAGCCATCGAGATGTACCAGGAGCTCCACATGTGGGACAAATGCATCGCGGTGGCCGAGGCTAAGGTGGGATCAGCCCGCGGTCCCGACGGACCGGATCCCAACTGCCGCCGACCGAGCGACTTGAGCGTTTTGGTGACTGAAATCAGGGCCATCCGGAGCTGGAGACGCTGCGTGGGAATTACTACCAGTGGCTGACCGACACCGGCCAGCACGAGAAGGCCGGCGAGGTGAAGGAGGGCGAGGGAGACTACCAGGGCGCCATCAACTTGTACCTGAAGGCGGGGCTCCCGGCTAAAGCCGCCCGCCTGGCCGTCAGCCGGCCCGACATCACCAACAACGGCGACACGGTCGGCCGCATCACCGCCAGCCTCGTCAAGGCCGAGTACTACGAGCAGGTGGGCGCTCCTCGATCGCTCTGGCCCGTCCAGCGGGGCTTGCGTTGTTACCGTGACGACCGTAAGTGGCTGTGACGAGGCATGTTGCGTCCCCACTTTATTCATTTCTATTTTTTCTTGTTGCTCTTTACAATAAATATTGTAATGTTACAGGATTGAGGTCCAGTCACATTGAAAAGAAAATGTGTTTTTTTTTTTTTTTTTATAGTCTGTAGTTTTACCAGTTGTTAGTTTAGTAGAAGTAGTAGTCGTAGTATTATAGTGTGTGTGTGTGTGTATATATATATATATATATTTTTTTTTTTCATTATATTAAATATAATTATAGTAGTAGTTCAGTAGTATATAGTGGCATTTTTTTTATTTTCATGACTTCCTTCTTTTGTCATATTACTTTTAAGTTTGCTATATTATGAGTTCCTTTTGAAAAATGTGGCCACATTCTTCTTGATAAAATGATCTTGTTTTTGTAACACCTTTTTTAGTATGGACGGCATTGAGCGGCGCACATGCTGTGAATTTAATTGCCGTTTGTGTTATGAGGGCCTCCTCGGTAAAACGTGAGTCTGGATACGTCCGTTTCGCAGGCTGGCGACTTGTACGAGAAGACGCGCAACCACCAGAGAGCTCTGGAGTGCTATTGCAAAGGAGCCGCTTTCAGCAAAGGTATTGCAAATCCTCACGCTCACATGAGAGAGCGCAGAGAGCGATTGCAATGTTCCAAAATGTTCCTCCGTGGCGCAGCCGTGGAGCTGGCTCGCCACTCCTTCCCCGCCGAGGTGGTGAAGCTCGAGGAGGCCTGGGGGGACTACCTGGTCCAACAGAAACAGATGGACGCCGCCATCACACACTTCATCGAGGCTGGGTAAAGTAGTCTGAAGTCAAGCCTGAGCAAAAGCATGAGAGAACTTTTTTTTTTTTTTTTTTTTTTGGGGAGGGGGGGGGTCCAGATGGAAAGCTGAGAGGGATGACTCACTCATGAAAACCCACGTGGACTTTCATACTTGCACTTTGTAGTGTCGGTAGAACTTTTTGCGCCGTGAGAGGAGCAAAATGGGCAGCGCAGTGAGTTAGTGGGGAGCACGTCTTCCTCAAATGTCAGCTGCGTTGAAGATGTTGACGTTGGTCTTTGAAACGTGCCCCGCCCTTCGCTGTTTGCCTCCTTGTGCTCCGGATCACCCGCGACGGCCGCTGCCGACTACAACCGCCATAAACAAATTCCGTAGCCGTCAATCAAAACTCATCACTGCAATTCACACGTTCCACGTTTGTTTGTTTTGTTTTGTTTTGTTTTTTTCCCCCTCATCCGAACGCAGCTGCTCCATCAAAGCGGTGGAGGCGGCCATCGCAGCTCGCCAGTGGAAGAAGGCCGTCCACATCCTGGAGCTCAGCGAGGACCCGGCTGGTGCCGTCTACTGCCTCAAGATCGCCCAGCACTACGCCTCCTTGCAGGAGATGGAGGTGAGCGCGCTGGAAGCACAACTGCAGAAATTGACATCAAATCATAGTCATTCGCCGCCATTAATTTTAATTTGCAACTAAGAGCGAAAGTTGCCAACAACGTGACATTGCAATAATTCAAACGTCGACAGCCTTCCGGCTCAAAACTGCGCGAAATGTGTGTTTGCAAGTTTGTCACAGCGGTGTGAATAATTGCTGACGGAGAGATGAGACGTAAAATGCAAAGAGAGGAATAAAAGCGACGCAGGACGGCCGTTGTGATGAGCTCAGCTCCGCCGAGCCGCCTCTGCGACGCCGAAAATAGTCGTCTATTTGCATCCGTTTGCTCCACGGGCACATTCTGACAAAGTCGTTAAGATAACAAGCTCGCTGCCGCCCGCAGGAAAGTGGGATTCTCTTCAAACTCCAAAACAATAAAGACCGCCCGGGCGCTTGCACACCTGCGGGAAACCATGACGTGACACTTTTTAATTGACACAAGTGCAAAATGTACGTTGATTTCTGTTATCTTTCCATCATCCCGTAATTTGTTTTGTTGAGACCAAAAGTGACGCTCATTTGAAACTGAATTTTCCACACAGAAGTGAAATATGCGCAACATTTCGTCTTCTGTGTGAGAATACGGGACAAAATGGATCATATCTATCAAACCTGACTCGACATTTGACTTAATCAGCAACAAATTCAGCGATACACTCATTCTGAAGTAACATTTTATGTTCGATTTAAATTTGAACACATTTAAGCGGTCAGCATAATTGAACGGGTTTGTGTGTGTTCCGTAGGTGGCCGAGCAGCTGTTCATCAAAGCGGGCCACATTAAGGACGCCATTGACATGTACACGGCTGCGGGATGCTGGGAGAAAGCTCACAAGGTTTGCTTCCCCTTCTGTTTGGTGACCAAACCGTGACCGTCACTGACGTCGTCGTTGTTTTTGTGCGACGCAGTTGGCGCTCAGGTGCATGAGCAAGGAGGAAGTCACTGAGCTTTACGTGCGGCGCGCTCAGGAAATGGAGCGGGACGGCAAATTGAAGGAAGCTGAAAGGTAAACGCTGCTGACCCGTTCAGCCTGTCCCCTGATATTGTCGGAATCTGTTGAAAATTCAGCCCCTGAGGCCCAGTTTTGCTCGGCGACGTGAAATTCGGCAGTATCATGACAAGACCCACGAAAAGTTTCAAGAAAGAATTCAAGAAGTCAGCCATTTTGGTTTAAATCGGGCATATTGGGGTCATCTTCTTCCCAAGGGACTTCCTAGATAACAGGTGTCCAACTTGTGGCCCAGGGGCCAAATTCAGTCCCCCACATCATTTTTACGTGGCCCACGAAACGAAATCATGTGCATCCGTTTCTTGTTTCCTGCTAAAATACCAAAATTGCAAATGGTTTTCAATTTTAAAAAGATTGAGTTTTTTCAAGCATTTTGTTTGTTACGATTTTTTTTGAATGAATCATGCTGAAAGTTTTTACTCGCTTCTGAATTCAAAAGTTATCAATTTGTGTCAATGTGATAATAAGAGGCGATCGTACATTCCCGGCCATGACAGCCCTCCCAACAGAAACCGTAACTGCGATGTAGCCCGTGGCAAACTTGAGTTTGACACCCCCGTTAAATCGAGATGAACTTCAACTGAACAGATCTTGTCCCATTGCCACAAATTTTTGGGGACGAATGCAGTTCCACTTGAGAACGTCAAAATTTGCTCCTTCAAATGCAAACTCGTTGAGATTTGATCCCGTTGCGAGCAAATTTGAACCGTGCAACGAATTAGTATGTTTTCTAGCTGTAATATTTTCATCAGACACAACGCAGGAATACTTTCCCTCAGGTTGTTTTCCACCGTCAACCAGTCGGACTTGGCCATCACCATGTACAAGAAGAAGCAGAATTTCGACGACGTGGTCCGCCTGGTGGCCAAGCATCACCCGGACCTGCTGACGGAGACCCACCTCCACCTGGCCAAGGTGAGCTCCACACTCGCGTGCCGGTCAGGGAAGGCCAATCGATGAATCGGATCTTCTCAGCGGTTTTTCCCAATATGCGTTGTGCACATGTGTACATCGCAGAAGCGGTGATTTATACGTGAAAAATGCAAAAATATTTTGCCGTCGGCTTGTTTCAGCTGTAACATTCTACATGAGAAAAGAAAGACTCGTATGCCCATGTCAAATATGTCTTTTGTGTTAACGGTCAAGCTGCATAATTTTTGCGTGACTTGACGCTAATATTCACTGTACCTTTTCTTTTCACTGCTATGCGACTCTTATTTAAATGTTGCTCATTATGGGGGTACCTGGAGCGCTAAGTTCTACTGGGGGTGTCACCAATTGTTTTCAGCAACGGGGATGATAAAAAAAAAATAAAAAAAATAAAATAAAAATGACTGAAAATCAGATCATTTCGCCTGGTGTTCGTTCGTGCACCGTAACGTGACTTAGTGGTGATTTTTTTTTTTTTTTTTTTTTCTGGGCTGCAGGAGCTGGAAGCCGAGGCCAAGTTCGCCGAGGCCGAACATCACCTGATGGAGGCCGAAGACTGGAAGGCCGCCGTCAACATGTACCGACTTCGTGACATGTGGGAGGACGCCTACAGGGTACACGCAGACCACACACGCACGTTATCTCCCTCGTTCCATTCTGCGACATTACGTGGTTCTATGCGCGCGCACACAAATATGATGCGTGTGTGTTTTCTGCGTCAGATCGCAAAGAGCCACGGCGGCCCCAACGCTCAAAAGCAGGTGGGCTACCTGTGGGCGAGAAGTCTGGGCGGAGAGGCGGCGGTCAGGCTGCTCACCAAGTTTGGCCTGCTGGATTACGCCATCGAGTCGGCGTCAAACAGCTTGTGAGCGACGCGTCCGGCGTCGGCGAGCGAAGCGCCCGCTCCCCGAAATAACCGCTCGTTTTTTTTTTTTTGTTCCTTAGTTTATTCGATTTCGCCTTCGAACTGGCTCGTCTTTCCAGCAAGGACAAGATACCCGAGATCCACTTGAAACACGCCATGTACCTGGAAGATGAGGTACCAGATGGAGCTACAGTACCGCAGGGAGTTTCCGAGCTGCTACTAATGATGTCCCCTTTTTGCGTCCAGGGCAAGTTTGCAGAGGCGGAGCTGGAGTTCATTAAAGCGGGAAAGCCCAAAGAAGCCGTGCACATGTGAGCACGCCCGTGTCGGCTTTACATTCGGGCTTTGAAAATGGTTCCGATCCTACACAAACGCTATCCTGAAACCGAATCAGGTTCTAACTGGTCATTAAAAGCTAGCAGCATTTCCCATGGCCTTTGTTCTGATATTGTCACAGAACTTAATACTCTTTGGGTCACAAAAGGTCAGCCCAAATGCAGGCCACGTGCTTAGTTAGCTAAGGCAGTGAATGAGTTAAATGCGCCTTCCATCTTTATCATTTAAACTGCCAACAAACACGCAATCTGGATCAGATCCAGCTGTAAGCTGATTTAGTTTTGGATTGATTTCTATACATGTCACAGCAGACACTCCAAAACTAGACATTTTGACAAATTGTGCAATATGGATCCAGCCGCAACTTGCTTTGACATGACAGTTTCCTGCTCGCCTACACAAATTGGATTGGATTCGATCTAGCTAATCCGTTTCATTTCCTCCGCCTTCTTTTCAGACCAGCAGTACATGGTTGCAGGGAAGCATATTTATGCTGTGTGTAGATCCTATTTTTATCTTTTGTTTGAAATGAACTTCAATCACTCAAAAACCCATTGAATCTCTCTTATGTGAGTTATCGATATTTTGTAATGAATCCGAAGTAATCCATAACGCCGCCGTCGCGTTTGTCCTGACGACGGTTGTGGTTCGCAGTCCCGAGCCCGTGCTGGTACCGCCGCCTCTTGCGGCACGCTTACATAAGATTTGGGATTATTGTATAAAATTCTTCATACTGCAGCTAAATTTGGAGAACACATTGGGCACATTCAGGCTGTAAAAAAAAAAAAAATCATTCCTGGAACACGTTTGTGCTTTTGCACCCTTTCCAGGTACGCGCACAACAAGGACTGGGCCGGCGCGCAGCGCGTGGCCGAGAGCCACGATCCGGACAGCGTCCCGGAAGTTCTGCTGGGCCATGCCAAGTTCTGCTTTGAACAGAAAGACTACCAGAAGGCTGAAGCCCTCCTGCTCCGAGCAGAGAGATCCGACCTGGCTGTCAAACACTACAAGGTCAAATTGACTCTCTTGCAATGCTTCCCGATTTGTATTCAGCGCAGTTACATATTTGACGTGAGCGAGATTGCCTGCGCGGGGCCAAACGAACGTTACAAAAAGTTTATGCGCTGAAATAACGATCACGGATTACTGACAGATTGACTTACTCGTTGTGAAAGCCGAGCCCGTTTTGATTCAAAACAGAACTATTAGCCTCTAGTATAAAACGGCAAGAGTTGAACTCGTAACTGTATTCGTAACGCACAAATGTTGATGTTTTACTTTTATGATAGCAGACTTTATCCCCGTGCCTGCGTGGCTTTTCTCCGGGCACTCTGGTTTCCTCCCACATCCCAAAAACATGCCACATTAATGGGACCCTCTCGATTGCCCCTCGGTGTGATTGGTCCTTTGTTTCTATGTGGCCTCCGATTGGCTGGCAACCAGTTCAGGTTGTAACCCGCCTCCTGGCAGGTGATCGCTGGGATTGGCTGAGGCACTCCCGCGACCCTCCTGAGGATAAGCGGCTAAGAAAATGGATGGATGGATTTTATCCAACTAAAAAATGTAGTTGGACATGTTACTTATCCCTCCTTAAGTTTCATGGATATTGTAACATATTGTCAATGATTGTCTTCCAGTAGATTGTTTGGCATGCAATTGCCCGATTGTGATATTGGTTGAGTTGCCAATATTTTGTAAAAATATGATGTCGTGAGTTTCTCTGAGTTTACTGTGGCTCCATTTGCTGCATTTGGTTGGTCACTGCCCAGATTAGAGCTGAGGGCGACGACCGAATCGTGAGTTTTATTCTGTCAGATGTGAGATGTTGTCGATGACGTTTGTCAGGATGCGGACATGTGGAGCGACGCCATGCGCATCTGCAAGGAGTACCTGCCCAACAAGCTTTCGTTTCTTCAGGAGGAGTACGAGAGGGAGGCCACCAAGAAGGGAATGAGGTGAGGGCCCCAATATTGCCCAGATGATTCCAGTCACGTGAGGCTTTTTCCACAGAACAGAACAAAAAGCGCTGCAGGAAGACGCCGGCGACCGCGCTACACGCGCTTCGCTCTCGACATCGACGGAGTCATGCCTCCTCCTCCTCCTCCGGTTGCCATGGAGCAAAAACTCTCCTCTGATTAGCTCGCCGTTGATCCGCTCATCGGCCTCGGCGTCTTAATGATGCCGGGAGACGTTGCTTTTCAAAAGAATTTGTCCCGGGGGACGACTTGAAGGCCCTCCACCGGAACCGCGCGCGCGCGCAAAGCTGCGGATTCTCAGCTCGCCCCGACCAGGAATGACTTGGCGGCTTGACGACCGGTGGGAGAAAACATCAAATGTTACCCGTGGAAACCGTGGAGGATGGAGGCCGTTTTAAGCGAGACAACGCTGAATTATTCAACTCCGGCTTGCTTTTGTGCTCACCCGTTTTGTTTTGTTGTTCCTGCTATGCGATGCGCTCATCCTTCTTAAATGGAATAAAGGATGTGGAAAAAAAAACCCAAACATTTTCAACATGAAGGGAAAAAAATTGGGCTGCCGCATGGTGGCCGAGTGGTCAGGACATCTACCTCACAGTTATGAGGTTGCGGGTTTGAATCTGGACTGTTCCTACGTGGCGTTTGCATGTTCTCGCCACGCTTGTGTGGGTTTTTCTTAAAAAGATGTTTTTTCTTTAACACGTCCTTTAAATATTTACATTTTATCGTCGCTCTCAGTTAGTATGCGCTTGCTTTTATTAATTGACACCGCACAATTGCCGATGTGTCTGTGTGCGTCCAGGGGCGTTCAGGGTCTGCTGGAACAGGCCCGGGAGTGGGAACAGTCGGGCGAGTATTCCCGGGCGGTGGAGTGTTACCTCAAGATGAAAGACGACCCCAACGCCGCCCTCATGGAGAAGTGCTGGATCAAGGTGAACCTCCTCATTTCCTGCTCCACTTTTTACACTCTTGCGGTTCCACGTGGACTTGGCCCAACTCCACATAAAAGTACGAAACCTTGTACTGCA
Organism: Syngnathoides biaculeatus; assembly: GCF_019802595.1. Classification (NCBI taxonomy): domain Eukaryota; kingdom Metazoa; phylum Chordata; class Actinopteri; order Syngnathiformes; family Syngnathidae; genus Syngnathoides; species Syngnathoides biaculeatus. Next base: position 7,011,352 of record NC_084662.1, on the reverse strand, counting down.
CACAGTATCAGGATGTACCACGTCTGCTTCCGCACAGATGGATCACCGTCACGTGTCTTTTTGTGTCGAGCTAAGCGCTTAATTGATTTTCATGTAGCGAATATTAAAAATTGCCGCATGTTTCCAATGAGTATTCCAGATGTGTTCACATTTTTGTAAGTGATATTTACTGGCAGCACGGTGGTTCAGCGGCAAAGCGTTGGGCTCACAGTTCTGAGGTCCCGAGTTCAATCTTGGACCCGCCTGTGTGGAGTTTGCATGTTCTCCCCGTCCCTGTGTGGCTTTTCTCCGGGTGGGCGCATCCCAAAAACACGCACCATTAATTGGACACTCTAAATTGCCCCTAGGTGTGATTGTGAGTGTGATTGGCTCTTTGTCTCCATGTGCCCTGCGATTGGCTGGTGTACCCCGCCTCCTGCCCGTTGACAGCTGGGATAGGCTCCAGCACTCCCCGCGACCCTCGTGAGGATAAGCGGCTAAGAAGATGGATGGATATTTTCTTAGTTCGGGGGAACAACATCCACACACAGTTGGATTGAAAAGAACACTTGCATGAAAATAGTTGTTCAACACATTTGAGCCATTCAGAATTCTGAAAAAGAATGTGATGGCCTTCATTTGTAGACGTGCACAATGTTTAAAATAATTCTTTTGTACATTATATTTAACATCATTCTTACGTGTGCGTTATGTTTCAAATCTTTTTGCTTTTAATGCACATACACTGAACATTGTGGAAAGCTTCCTTCCTCCTTTCTTTGCCTGTGGACAAATGGCCAAAACAAAACCAAAAAAACATTTTTTTTTTTTTTTTTAAAGGTATCAATGTACACACGGAGACGGTCCTCTGGCATAGTATGTTTGATGTCCAACGCTGCTTGGTTGATGTCATCCATCATGGAAAATGGATCTATTTTGGCCGCGAGCCCTGAAAAGTTTTATTGACCGTGCGAACTCGTTTGGACCGTGACTGAGTGGCCCGATGTCGTCGTGTCCAGCAAAGCAAAGGCGGCGGCGTCCCGCTCGCCGTCGATTTCAACGTTGCCTTGTGGGTTGCAGGCTGCCGAGCTGTCAATCAAATTTCTGGGGGAGGAGCGAGCGGTGAAGGTGGTTCAGGTTGTGGGACCTCGCCTGGCCCAGCTCAGGAAGTACAACACTGTGGGTCTACACACACACACACACACACACACACGCACGCACGCACGCACACAGTTTGATCGATCATTTTTTTTTAAAATGTGTCCACGTGTCCTATTGAAGGCCGCCGAGCAGTACTTGCACGTGGGCCTGATCAAGGACGCCATCGATGTCCTCATGGAGGGGGAGGAGTGGAACAAAGCCAAGAGGGTGGCCAAGGATCTGGAACCCCGGTATGAGTACACGCACTCCGTTACACCTGCACCCAACGCACTTCACGCACACCTGCCCCACAGGTACGAGAGCTACGTGGACCAGAAGTACAAGGAACACCTGAAGAACCAGGGAAAAGTGGACTCTGTAAGTGCGATCTAGTACATACACAACTTTGCTACACGCTTTGTTTGCATGTGTTGCTGCTCCTTGTGTGTTCAAGTTGAATATTAAATGTGTTTAAAGCGGTTTGAGAGCTAAAAAACAAACAAAACAAAACACAACACACTTTACAAACTAAAACTGGTCTTTATGATGACGATGATGATGATGATAGTGGTTTTGTATTCAGCTAGTGGGCGTGGACGTCATGGCGGCTCTGGACATATACGCCGAGAGAGGCCAGTGGGACAAATGTCTGGAGACGGCGTCCAAGCAGGTCAACAAGCGATGCAAAGATGTCGAGTCGCACGCGTGAGGTCACGTGGATTTCGGTTTTGGTTGTTCTTTCAGAACTTTAAGATCCTCCACAAGTACGTGGCCTTGTACGCCACGCACCTCATCAAGGAGGGCTGCGCTCCGAAGGCGCTGCAGCTCTACGTGCAGCACGGAGCGCCGCCCAACCCGCAGGTAAGAAGAACAACGAGCGGCATTGAAAGTGTTTCCTTCAAATACAAATTGAATTTGTTTGATGAACTTGCTTTGCATTTGAGATCAGCACAACTTTTGCGTTGAAGATAAAGATTAGGGCTCAAATCCCGCCGGGGAACCGGCAAACGTCTTTCTCCCGCTTTTCTCCTCAGAACTTTAACATCTACAAGCGGCTGTTCGTCGACATGCTCCACCTCCCCGAGGCGTCGGAGCCGTACCGCACTTGGGCCGACCTCCGCAACATTCTGCTGCAGCTGGTAGCGGCCTAACCAGCCAGAAGTTGCAATATCATCATCGCTCTAAGGGGGATGACAAACTGTCCGTCTTTTCTCTTTTCCTTGGGACGTCAGTGTGAAAACCTTTCCAAGTCAGCGGGCGAGAACTTTTCGTCTCACGACGACTTTGAGCAGATGTTGCTGATCTCACACTACTACGCCACCAGAGCCGCCACCAGTGGGCTGGAAGAGCTGGTACGTGCAACAATTTCCGGAACCAAATGGACAAATTTTAGCGCGGATGCTGGAGAAAGTTGAACATTCTGAATCCCCCAAAACGGCTCGGGGTTCCGTCAAACGGCCCGTGGCTCTGTAAACCTTTGAGCTCACTCGTCGTCGTCGTCGTTGTTGTTTGAAAGACGAGCATCTCGGCCAAGCTGTCCGTGTCTCTGCTGCGCCACACCGACCTGGTCCCTGCGGACCGAGCTTTCTACGAGGCCGGCCTGGCCTGCAGGGTTTGTAACTTCGTCCGTTGCGGCTCATCGGGTGTCTTTTCCTTCGTTTGCACGCCCTTGTCCTTCTCCCGACAGGCAGCCGGCTGGGAGAACATGGCCTTCATCTTCCTCAACCACTTCCTGGACTTGTGCGATGTGAGGCTTCTTGTAGTGTTGTGTACAAGAGTAGCACATAATCATAAATGGCCCTTTTTTAATATAGAATGCGACACTGAGTGGGCGTTTTCTGTCAAACTAAACATAAAACAAAGAGAATAACACCTTGTGGGCTTAAAATCAAACACCTTAGCCTTAGGAATGCCCCTCCTCGATGCTTAATGCTAACAACGGCAAAATGGAAAGCGCCGTACATACAGCCACAGTCCCAATTATTTTTCATCATTTCATCAGTCAAGTCTTCAATCAAAATGAAAGCACTGCTGGATACTAAATGTAAAACGTCTATCGACTGCCCTGTGCCAGGCCATCGCCGACGGGACGCTGGACTCTCTGGATCACTCGGACTTCTCCGACACGGACATCCCCTTCGAAGTTCCCCTTCCCTCCAAACCTTGTGTCCCCGTAAGAACCACTGCATGTCCCTTAACACACAAACACCCACACAATACACGCGATCCTTGGGCCCGATTTGTTGCAGGACCCCCAGCGGGAGGAGATCCGCAACTGGGTCCTGACGGTGGCCGTCTACGGTCGCCTGGAGCAGGTCCTGCCGCGAGACGAGAGGAACTCGTACGAGGCGTCGCTGGTGGATGCCAACAGCGGTCTCCGCTCGCAACCTTGTGTTCTCACCGGTAAAAAAAGACAAAACATTTCATCTTTGGTAGTTGGATGTGTAAACATTTCGAAACGTTTCCCCACGTCCAGGCTATCCTGTTCTGAGGAACAAGATCGAGTTCTCGTCTGTGGGAAAGGCCGCCAATAAAGAAGACTGGAATAAATTCCTCATGACCACCAAGGTGAGCATCGGCGTGATTTTCCTCTTCAGGACAAGGCCGCATTTTTCCAGGAGAGGATCAATATGTTTTAGTTGTGGTCTCTCATTTGAATATCGATGGCGCGATTGGACTCTCTTGTGCTCGTTCAGACCAGCCACAGTCCAGAGTGTCAGGACGTCCTGAAGTTCGTCAGCCAATGGTGCGGCGGCCTCCCCGCGTCCGGGTTCTCCTTCCACTGACGACACGCCAGAAGGTTCTCGAACGATCCCTTTTTTTTTTTTTTTTTTTTTTTTTTTTTTTTTCCTAATTGTTGATTTTTCTCTCGTCAGTTCAGCCCCTTTTTTTTTTTTCTAAGATGCTCACAATGCATTTTTTTTGTCCATTTAACGCAATACATTTTTCATTTTATTTATTTTCATTTTTTTTTTAGCTTGACAAGATATTTTTACGCTGGACTCGCAACAACCTCATTTCAATCCTGGTAATCGGAAAATAGGACTTAAGCTCTCAAACAACCATTATTTATCATCATTATTACCACTAACTTGTGATTTTTTTTTTTATTTATAATTTTTTTTGGGGGGGGGTGTAATGTTTCCCATCTAAGTGCCCTCAAGCGTTTTATTTTGTCTTTTTACTCCTGGCGACTCCACTCGCATTCAGATGAACCAAACTGAGATGTTAGGGACGATAACCGCGCGTGGACAAAATTGTTGATAATAAACGTGCTGAAAATGAGCTCGTGCAAAACAGGCAACGTTTTATTTCTGCTCGCTGAAATCGTTTGACTGGAATTTGCCCAAATGTATGACCATTTTTCTTTTATCCACATATATGTGTGTGCGCGTTTGTGTTTATTCCCCAACTACGACGATCGCTGAACGTCGTCAAATCCTTACGGGTAACATATACCATTTTTTTCTTATGTCCTTCATCATATGCTTCTCTATGAAATCTATTCATCAAAACTTCATGGCATCGCTTCCATCCTCGAGAGATCAGCTAAAAGATAAACACGTCTATTTTATGACCTCTGTGTATGTTTGAACGTGTATTTTGTGCACATGCTGTATTTATATTCTAGACGAGCAAAGTTATGCGAATACAGTCCATTTTTGGAAAGTATTTCCATCGCTTGACTTTTTCTCCATTTTATGTTGCAGCCTTATTACAAGATGGAATGTTTGTTTCCCCGTGAAGTTGCTCACACATCGTCCCGTCACATGATGAAAAAAATGAATTTTAAAAAAGAAAAAACAAAGAAGTCACGTGTGTTACGGGGCTTTTGCCTGTCAAATTTCCTCCAAGAATTTCGTCCATTTTTCAAATAACAACGTAACGTAACACAAAAGCGGAGCACACTTTCTCAATGCACTCTGAACAACCCATAGAGATGAATTATACTTTTTTTTTCCCCCGTTTTGCCTCTTTCTTTCTTTCTTTCTTTCTCGCCCCACCTCATCACCATGGAGACAGATTTTTCCATCTCTCAGGAGAAGGCCTCATGTACTCGGCATCACCAACTTTTTATTTCTAGTGAGAAAGTCAACATGCTTTTCACGACGCACAGACAGACCAAAGAGTCGCTGGCAATGTCTTTTATTTGCTCCAACAAAAAATACAATAAATCATCATTTTAAGCATTCTGTCCACATACGATTGGCTTTTTTTTTGTGTGTATTCAAATTAGAAACAAGGGCGTCCACGCACACAAAACAGATAGAAACTTTATTTCATCGTGGTATACGAGTACCGTTTAAAAAAATAATTTTGTGTAACTGTAGCGCATCACACGGAGGTTTCCTTATTTAGTTGCATCAAATATTAGAAACCTCTACCAACCATCCAGACACAAGAATTAGTTGTACAGTTGAAAACTTCTTCCAAAAAAAAAATCCTGCAATACATAATTCAATTTATTACCACTTTATTTTAACAAAATTGCCTTACACGTGATATTTTTTTCTCATTTTCCATTCAAAAAATTCAAAATAAAAGGTGTTGCTTTGTAACTTTTATAAATGTGACTAAACAGTGGTGGGGGAAGGCATTTTTAAAGCAAATATGTATTCATCACGTTACCTGCGCGCGTGAGCGTGCTAACCAGCTAGCTGCCAATTGTTAACGTAGTATCCGTCCGGACCTTCGGAGGCACTTGTGAGCTGGTTCATTGTTTAGTCCGCATTTCAGCGTCAAAGGAGAACACAAAGAAGAATGTGAAGCAAGCAAACGTTTTACAAAACCAAATGGTGACATAATCTTGTGTGTGGGGACAAAAATAACCATCCCAGCCTTTATTTAGTATGCAAGATTATATCCTGTAATATTTGTTGCTTTCTTAATCGAATTTAGCAAAATTTTTACCTAAAATTGTTAATTGAAAGCTATTTTTTCAAATCATAAATTTAGAAAAAAATACCAAAAAAAAGTACAAAAAAATAATAATCATTTACTTTTTATAGGCACAGTACATATTTTAGCTTATATAAAACCTAATGTGGGCATTGAACACAAAAGTTTGCACACCCCGAGATATTTTTTTTTGCAAGCTTCAAATTGACAAGAAAAACAATGTTGGTCGCCTGGCCTCCTTTTTGGTGTAAAAAAGACGATGAATGCCTGAAACATAAGATGATAAAAGCTCCTTTTTGGACTGCAGTCGATCCCAGTTAGTTGATTTTTAAATATTTGCTCACCGCGTCGAGGTCATCCACTCTTTTATATCACATATATGCTTCATCTACTCCACGATGTCACATACGCAGTTTTTTTTTTTTCCAACCGTGTTTCTGAATTGTTGTCTTTCGACCTCTCTCTTGGCATTCACCGCGTGCCTTAATTGTATGGACATTTAAATCAAGGTCCGCTGTGAACACGACGAGAGACGAGCCGCTTTTCACGTGACTGCCGTCTGCATCGGCTGGCCTACTTTTCCTGCAGCCCACCCCCCCCACCCCCCTTTCCCCCCTTCCCACCACAGACGTGGTACACTCTGGTCAATTCCACCGCATCCTTCCTGTGTCATCCTTCCGTGCATCACCTCCATCACCTTCACTTGTGACCTTGTGGGTGCCACATCAACTGAGCGAGTGCGCAAAGCGCATATAAGTCAAACGTTGACGAATTCCGCCGCTGAGATCATCTTGATGCAATCTGTTTCCATTTTAGCCTCAAAATCCTTTCTTTTCGTGAGGATGGCGACCGAGCGGCAAGAGACCTGAGGCTGTAAATTAACATGTTTTCGACACACGTGACGGCGGATCTCGCATTCAACGCGTCGCGGGGCGCAAATGCTGCAGGTTTTTGTGCACAGGCGGCAGGTAAAAGCAGCAGAATGGCCCTTAGGCAGCACTTCGGCCCATTAAAAGCTCCAGCCTCCATTATCCAGCAGCCATAATGCACCTTCTTATAGAGCACTGCATTAATGGCTCAGCTGCATGGGGTGGTAATGGAGGAGGAAGGGGGAGGGGGGCAGGGACTGGAAAAAGATGATGCTGATGCTGGGACTTGACATCATTACCCATGTCAGACGACTACCCTCCTCCCCCTGAAAAAAGTACAAACAAAAAAGGACTTCCTGTAGCATTTTTTTGCGTGCAAATGCAAATGACCCAGTTCGCGTACAGCAGGCTCAAATCCGGGCGTGGGGTGGGGTAACGCTCGCCTGCCTTTTGTGGGGGCCGCGCGTAAACCTGACACCCACGGAATAGAAAGCATTTCGAATGTGCGGCAGAATCGCAAGTGGCATTCTGTGCAGTATGTTCAACGTGATTGAAGAGGATGCATGTATTTTGGACGAGGGCGTGTGCACAGCCTCGTACATGTTGCGCATGCACAGCACAGGCGCAAATTGCGTCTTTTTTTTTTTTTTTTTTTTTTTTAGGAAAGGTGCAGCGCCTAAAATAGGGTTTCGGAAAGGCAAAATTAAATGTTTGATTCAAATGAAATCAAAGCATCAACTATTGTTGAAACAATGCCTTACGAGCTAAATGCCCGAGATAAATGTTTTCTTTTTCTTTTTCCCACAAGAATGCCTTTGAATGCGTCTGGATGGAAGAGGCCGACGCGGGCGAGACTGCGTCCGCCGATCGAGCGCTTTTGAGCGGCTTACCGAGTGCGCAATACCCCGTCCACGGAGCCCGACGCCGGAGGGATGAGGAAGGATGCTGCGGATGCTGAGGGGCAGGGATGCGGACGCCGGACCTACATCCTTTTGTTCTTGTCGCCGCGGACCCAACTGAATCCAGGGAGGCTGGCGAGGCATTCCAACGAGAATAGTGGATCCGAACGTCGTTTTAGGAGCGCGTGAGGCTGCAGCAGGATGAGGATGAAGGATGAGGATGAGGAGCTGGGCGCAGTCAGATGGAGAGAGGTTGGGGAGGGGTGGTCCTCTGTTACATCCTCAGCCTCCAGCTCTACACCCCCTCCTACCCTTCCTAGTCTATCATGTGCTGTTTTAGTTTTATTCTCCCCCCCCCCCCAAATCAAAAACGATCAAGTGGAAAATGAGCTAAATAGTCACGGAAGGCCAGGTTCATTCCCACAAAAGGGCATAGCGAATGTTGATGTCGCTTTCAGGGTATCGTATGTGAGGAGTCAAGGGATGGAAAAAAGAAGGATGCTGTGTAATATTTTATTTATTATTCAGGATTTACAGTAAAATGGAGGCCTTGCATGGGTGTCTTGAGCGTTGAGGATTTGGCTGCAATTTGGTTTCACTCCTATGGAAATATTCCTTTTAAGCGTTCTAATGTGAATTTAAAAAAGGACAAGCGGTGGTCCATATGGCTCGTCTTGCATCCTCTGTACCCCCCCCCCCCAAAAAAAAAAAAAAAAGCCTGCAGAATGACTGACTGGCGGAGGCTGGACTGCGCCACTGCAGCCACACACTCCATGAATATCATTATCATTAAGGAGGCACCTTTACTTTGTGTCAAAGTAACACCACAGCAGTCGCTATTTCCATTTAGAGTGGACAAGGACATCCCAGAATCCGTCCACTGGCCACTGCATTAGGCCCAACTTTTAAGACAATGCCCCCCATTTTCCGCGACTGATATAGATGTCATTTGACCAGATATGGTGGTGCTTGTAGTTTGTATGACTGGTCAAAAGTGTGCAACCACAAGCACACTTTCTCATTTACGCAGCCTAACTCTATTGGGAATTTGATCACTTCCATGTCGCTTCGACAAGAGGGTCGCATAAAACTAATGAGTTGACTCCCCAATGATGTTATGTTGCAGTTTGAATAATTCGGCTGGCAAATGGGGGCGTTTGATTGTTTCGATAGCAAGTAACGTGTACAACCAGATTAGTGCTGTATGTATGATGTCATTTGGATTGCGACAAAATCAGCACAGGGGTCAATAATTCTCTCCAGAAAAAAATGCATTTATATTATTGCAATCGGTTCATGACCAGTGTCCGCATCTTTCCGTGTGTGTCGCTGCTGAACGCGAAAGTAACGTTGTTACAAAACGTTTGCAGGTGGATGTTACGTAGCTAAACGAAACAAGCTAGCCGGGTTGTGTTCAATGGTCTCCTCCTCCGCCTCCAGACTAAGTTTTATTTGGCGACACTTTGTCAACAGTCGGATGGGCGACATGGCCTCCAAGGCACAGATGCCAACCCCGGAAAAAGCGCTGCCGGGTCGGAGCGAAGCCATCGAAGTAGCCGGTAAATCTCCACCGATTTAGCTTTAGCAAGTTAGCTTCGGAATGACGACACGACTTTGGCTCACTTCCCGAAATAACTACAACGGCTTTTTTTTTTGTTTTTTTTTGTTTGGTTATTGATATAAGTAGCGGATACATTTCACGCCCTAACAACAGTCACTTCGAATAGTGGGACAAAAAAAGATGTTTGAAAAAAAAAAAAAAAACATGATTCGACATACGTGCGCACGTCCAAATGATATCTACTTCCGCGCAAACAAGTCCACATAAAATAAACAAACAAAAGTTGTAAAAGGCTACAAGCAACCAAAATTAATTTGGCACATCTGTTTTAAGTATTGGTTTGCTGCTTAATTCCGAAAGTTAAAATGGACATAGTATTTTCCACCAAGTAAAAGCAAGTGTTGAATTTCCTCATTCACAGCCGGGCCCATTTCTTGCCAGGATGAAATTGACTCGTTTTAGGGGCTCATCCGTTTAACGCACGTCGGCCGTCAGTCACCCCCACATGCCCCACATATTGCTGGCTCAATGAGGGCCCATCTTTGGTTAAGCAGAAAACAAGTGGGCCACAAGCGGAGTGGTCCTTAGTGGTCCTTCCTCGTCTGCTCTTTGCCCGGCCGGGTCCATCGATGCAGAATCGTCCTCAGCGACAGCCGGGCAGGCCCCTCTCTGAGAAGCAGGGGAAGCGGCAGTAAAACAGGCCGAAATCCAATGCGGGTGTCACTTCTTGTACGGCACTTGTAAATTGAGATTCTTGTGCATTATCACTTTTGGATGCATCATTTCATCACCAAGATACCGAATTACACGTCATTCGTAGCAGTGTGGAACATGCTATGGCCACAGGTAGCTAATATCTGTTAAGACCGAAGCTCAGCTTACCTTTTGGCTTTGACATGACACGGTAGGGATGAGGAATTACGGACGGAAACCTAATCGACTGTCATTGAGAGGCATTCCACCGTACAGGCCAAGTGTTGTCGTAATGTTGCGTGACAAGCACGTCGCCCCCTTTCGTCCATCTGCTTCTACTGGATGTCCTTTTAGGTTTCGTATTTGAGATGGGAGAGCGTGTCGAGTGTGTAGGAAACAAGAAGACCGCTGTCAGCTCGAACCTGGCAGCCGCTCCCCCTTGGCACCGCAGCGGTACGAGTGGGGCCGCCGAGTGCTGGCGCGCCATGAATAGACGTGGGCTGGCGTCGGAACCGAAAAGGATCCGTTTATGCTTTTTGCCTTTCGCGCAGGAATTTGCTGCGATCGGGTGCAATTTCGCGCAGCATCCTGAAAGAAATGTCTTTGGGATATCGACGAGGTTTTCCGTCGAATCGATTTTGAAGCAACTCACCACATTTGCGTTGACGACGTCCACCATCGTGTAAAAAATGCGTGTCGTCTGACCTCCCGCGTTCTTCCTCAGCTAAACACGACGTGAACGGCAACCGGACCGTGCCGCCGTTCCCGGAAGACACGCAGACGGTCGTTTTCGGTGAGTACCACTCATCTGAAGATCGATGTACGTACGTGAATCCTTTTCCAACCGGAAGTACTCCATCTTTCAGCAAACATTGAGCTCAGAACAAAAAGTTCAATTTCGTGCGTGTCGTGGTGTCCCGCAGGGATGGGCTGCTTCTGGGGGGCGGAGAGGAAGTTTTGGCGCCAGAAAGGCGTTTATTCCACTCAGGTGGGCTACGCCGGAGGGTACACGCCCAACCCCACCTACCACGAAGTGTGCACGGGTAAGATTGGGGATTGCGTTTTGGTTTTGGAATATTACCGTAATTCCCGGCCAACGGAGCGCACCTGGTTACGAGCCTCACCGAGTACATTTGGAAAGGAAATACATACGCAAGTGCCCACATTGAAACACGAGATATTTACAAAGAAAGACGGTACACAGAAAGAGTGGTGCTAGTGCTAACGCTAGCGCCGCACTAAAGCTAGTGCTAACGCTAACAGAGCCAGTTAAAATAAAACATACCGGTAAATATCATTGAGACGCCAGTAGCACATAAGCAACACACTAGCACTGTGCTAACGCTAGCGCAGCTAAAAAGGCCGGATCGGTAAAAGTCACTTCCTCGGCACATATATTCCAGCGGTCGGATTCTTACTTTTTCCGCTCGAGTGCCCCTTTGTGGCCGTTAGTAAAAATTCACAAATTAGCCGCATCAGCGCTTAAACCGCAGGGATGAAAGCGTGTGAAAAACGTCGCGGCTTGTAGGATAGAAATTACGGTATGTAAGTTTGATATCTCGTGATCAGGCATGACAGGCCACGCCGAGGCGGTCCGAGTGGTCTTCCATCCAAACCAGATTTCCTTGGCCGATCTCCTCAAGGTCTTCTGGGAAAGCCACAACCCGACACAAGGTACGTTTGATAGTGGACTTGTTAGCGTTCTTTTTATGATTTATCCTATTTTGAGCTCACGTACTGATGCGTACGTGTGCAGGAATGCGTCAGGGCAACGACGTGGGTACGCCGTACCGCTCGGCGATCTACGCCTGCGACCAGCAGCAGCTCGAGGAGGCCATCGCGTCCCGAGATCAATACCAAAAGGTACGCGTGAACTGTCGCCATGCTGGGACTCCCAATTTCTTTCTTTGGGGTGCAAAAAAAAAAAAAAAAGAAACGTACACAAACGCACTGCTGTTGCCGCGGTAACATTGGTCACATCGCTGCAGTTTTTTCTTTTTTTGTCAGCGGGCCGCCACTCTGGGATCGTTTGGTCATGTCTCGATGTCAAACTGGTCGGAAATATGCGATGAGCGTCTCCATTTTCTTTTTTTTTTGTTTTTTTTGTTTTTTCTTTCTCCTACCAGATTGTCCAGACCCCCACCCCCACCTCAAGATCCCCTCCCGCTCCCATCTGTGTGTGTGTGTGAGCAGTTGGCCCAAAGCAAACGCACACGCGTACTCTTGCCAAACCATCTGGGTCCTAAATCTGTCCCCCCGCTAAAGTCACTTGAGTTGCAAAACTAACTCGCTCGGTTCCTGAAAGCTTTTATTTAGTTCCTTTTTTATTTTTAATTTTTTTTCCAAGCATTCCTGACAACGTTACGTGACAAATTTTTGTCCGTTTTCGCTCACGTTAGCCCGTCTGGTGCCCCGTTGTGCACAAAGTCTTGCTCACGAAAGCAGTCACGAATGTAAAGGTCGGAAAAGAAAAGGCTAATAAACAAATCGTCCGTCCATCCATTTTCTTAGCCGCTTATCCTCACAAGGGTCACGGGGAGTGCCGCGGCTCTATCCCGGCTGTCGACGGGCAGGAGGCGGCGTATGCACTGAACTGGTCGCCAGCCAATCGCAGGCCACAAGGAGACAAACAGCCGCACTCGCAATCAAACCGACGGGGCAGTTTAGACTGTTATTAATTATTGTCACATGTTTTTGGGATGTGGGAAGAAACCGGAGTGCCCACCCGGAGAAAACCCACGGAGGCACGGGAAGGACATGCGAACCCCACACAGGCGGGGCCAGGACCGAACCTGGGTCCTCAGTACTGTGAGGCCGGCCGATGCTTTACCAGTTTGAGGCACCGTGCCGCCCCAAAAGGAGTTTTTTTTTTTTTTTTTTTTTTTTTCCCACTTTTCTGCTTCTACCATGCGCCATTCATTCTTCATACTCGATAAAATCAATCACAACTGGACTGTTCCGGTCATGTTTCGTCCCCCCCCCCCTCCATCAACAAGGCCTTTTGGACTCCCAGGTCTCAGCTGGTTTGGAAAAATTCCAACTTTTTATGGGCCAAGTCCCAAACCACGTGCGGTATCAGTCTTGCGGAACGCAAACAACAAGGCGAGTCGACCGACCATCAGTCCTTGGCGGACGTCAACTGGACAGTTTGCATCCCATAATATCGACTGACGGTTACTGTATGCGCTCGCGCAGGTTCTGACCGAGGAGGGTTTCGGAAGCATCACAACAGAGATTGCGGCGGGCAAAACCTTCTACTACGCGGAGGACTACCACCAGCAGTACCTGAGCAAGAACCCGGGCGGCTACTGCGGGTTGGGCGGGACTGGAGTCTCCTGTCCAATAGGAATCAAGGAGAAGGCCTCGCCGGCCAATCCCAGCTAAGGATCGTCGCGCTCGCTTCAAAACGATGAAATTGGGTTTTGATTTTGGATTTCGCGGGGGACCAGGACAATCTGTTTGGATTGGGGCTAGTGTAGAGCTCATATTCACAAATCAATGCTTTTGAGAATGTTGTACAGTTATACACATCCGGAAAATGTAATCAAATATGCATCATCCAGTCACCAAAACGTTACTTTGAGAGGATAATACATACAAAGCTGTTCTAAAATAACCTCATTAAATATACATTAGATGCAAATCCCAATTTGTATAGCACATCTTTCAAATAGTTACGCTATACAAAAAGAGAACTGCGATGGTGGAAAACCCCCCCCCCCAAAAAAAAAAAAAAAAAAAAGTCAAACCCAGTCTAAGACTGTTCGCCAACTCTGATCTCTGAGGGGACACTACAGCTCTGCTTACCTTTCTGCTTTGACATGACCTGAAAATGGTTATTTCTTTCTGGGACTGAGCTTGGGTGCCAAGTTAGTGGTGGAGAAATTTGCTGTGGGACTGCTTATTATGTTTACTCACCCACCAGAACAACTTTATTGCAAAAGATGAAAGATTTATTTGGTGATGTAATTTCACACTTGATGGCTAGGCTGGCACGCAACTATTCGTATACGAGACCTTAAAAAAGTGCGATTTTTCTCAGCATGCCGTATGTCCACAAAAACTTTCCTCAAAAGTTGCAAGTGCAAAATAACACCTCGTCGTGCCGGCAGAGGGCAGCAGAGTAGCGGCTTCGTCCCTCTCCAGCGCATCTCTTTCCTTGTTGGCACGAGTTATTTTCCCTTCTCTCCATAAATAACTTTGCATTATTAACACGTGACCTTTTGACAGCGGCCGTAATTGGAACGTCTGTCATCGCCGTAATGATAATCACCAGTTGTGAATGATCGGGAGGCTGCTGAAAGACGGCGGCGATATTACCGCGCTTTCCCCGTGAGAACAAACGCAGAATACATAAATCACCGCCACAAGATGGAATGTAAAAAAAAAAAAAATTAATCCTCGAGATTTGCGGAAGATAAAAGCCAGCAAATGGAACGAGTTGGACTGGTTTTTTTTTTTTTTTAAATTGGATGTCACACAAAAACGCTTCCGAGTGGGAAACGCTTAGATTTGTTACACAGGAGAAATATTTTCTTTCACAAATGAAATGATTTTTATTTGCTCAAGTTCAAGCTTGTTTGAAACTCGCGACCGCGTCGCTTTGGACTAGAAGCCGTCAAATTACTCGTATTGTAAAACTATGTGAGGTGACATGCAAACACATTTTCGGTCTTCGCGCTTATCGTTTGTCCGAATACGTAAATGGACATCCCACAATGACAACATGAAAATGTTTTTGCAATTTTTACAGATTTGTCATAATGTATATAAAAGAATGAAAGTACATATGATATATTTAGCTGGCTTACTAAAGTATAGTCACAAATGGCCATTTATATAGTGGCCTGAATTTTCATTTTTTTCTCCGTGGAATGTGACTTTTGGGCCAAAAATAAATAGAAAAATAGATTCAGTTAATGTTCATACTTGTATTTTCTCAATCATTGGCAAGGAGAGGCTCCTCCCGGCAGAGGCGGCGGCGGCGGCGGTGGCGGTGGTGGTCTCGGCCTTGCGCAGCCTCTTATGCAGGAAGGCCGGGCAGAAGGCGTCCACGTAGGCGTCCTTGAAGCCCCTGTGGCAGAAGCAGTAGACCATCGGGTCCAGCAGGCAGTCCGTGTAGGACAGCACCATGAGAGCGTCGTAGACCTGAACCGCCACCTCCTCGGCCTCGTCCCATTCTTGGAGCCGCACGTAGAGCAGCGCCGCTCTGGCGAGGGCGCACGGCAGGAAGCAGATGGCGAAGATGACCGCCACCGACACCACCACGCACGTGGCCCGCCGCAGCTTGGCCTTGTCCCCCACCGTCTTCCTCTTGAGGCGGCGGACGATGCGCAGCGTGCAGTACAGCAGGATGACGAAGGGGACGAGGATTTCCGAGAAGAACACCACCTTTGGCCGACGAGCGGCGCCGCAAAAAAAAGTGACTGACGCGGAAAGGGGAATGGACGAATCCGTCTGGACTCGGGGAAAAGCCACGCGTTTGTTCGTTCATATGGAAGCGGAGGACACGCTGGAGGGAAAAGACGCGTTACGAAGGTTTCTAACCCTCCATAAAAGCAGTTTTACGGGGTTAATTTGTTGCATTGGTGACTCACCAGGAGGAAGTGAGATTTAATATTTGATGATGCGCTTTTGGACAAAAGGAAGTGTGGTCGTGATATCTTTATTGTTGTATTGATGATTTATTTGATGGGAGGCATTTACCTGTGGAAGTGGATGATATATCGGTGGCACGGTGGAGCAACTGATTAGAGCTCTGGCTTCACGTTTCTGAGGACCGGGGTTCAAATCCCAGCCCCCTCCTGTGTGGACTTTGCGCCTGCGTGGCTTTTCTCCGGGTGAGCACTCCGGTTTCCTCCCACATCCCAAAAACATGCAACATTCTAAATTGCCCCAAGGTGTGATTGTGAGTGTCTCCATGTGCCCAGCGATTGGCTGGCGACCAGTTGAGGGTGTACCCCGCCTACTGCCTGATGACACCCGGGATTGGCTACAGCGCTCCCCGCGACCCTCATGAGGACAAGCGGTTCAGAAAATGGACGGATGATAGATATATTTATTTGCTAGGGCGGCACGGTGGCTCAGCGTGAAAGCGTCAACCTCACAGTTCTGAGGTCCCGGGTTCGATCCCGGCCCCGCCTGTGTGGAGTTTGCACGTTCTCCCCGTGCCTGCGTGGCTTTTCTCCGGGTGGGCACTGTGCTTTCCTCCCACACCCCAAAAAACATGCAACATTATTGGACACTCTCAATTGCCCCGAGGTGTGATTGTGAGTGCAACCGTTTGTCTCGACGTGCCCAGCGATTGGCTGGCAACCAGTTCAGGGTGTACCCGGCCTCCTGCCCGTTGACTGCTAGGATGGGCTCAAGCGCTCCCCGCGACCCTTCTGAGGATAAGCGGCTAAGAAAATGGTGGATAGATTTATTTGATAAAAGGTCTTTCTTTGAGGTAGCGGATGATGCAACAGGGGAAAAATGAGTTTAATTCATATCAGGTGTTGTGATAATGTTACTGTTGACGTCACCTAAAAAAAAGAAAAGTGTTTATTTGAGGTGAGCTATTTATTTCTGGTGCTGACGTCGGACTGAGGAAAAAGGAGATGAATATCTTATGTAATTCATTTGTCGTCGCGGTTGGAAAAGGCTGCCGTTTTTTTTGGTTTGTTTTTTTTTTTTGAGGTGAGGTTTTTATCGCCACCTAGCGGACGCGCTGCATTTATGCGCTGTATTTTTGAGAGAACCCGAAAGACGGCGGATCGAGTAGCAATTTTTTTCCAAATACCTCTCTGAAGACGTCGGCGACGTCGTGGTAGAAGGTCTCGACGGCCCTGCCGAGGCTGTTGCAGCACTCGAAGGTTTCCAGCATGGTCGGGACGGCGAGGAGCAGCAGGAACATCCAGATGACCGCCGAGATCTGCGGTGACTTCTTCAGGGTGTCGACAAAGCCGCAAAAGTTGAACGAGGGGGGCAACCGGAGTGAATCCCCGCCGACGAGCGGCATCACCTTGACGATGTTCCTCTGGCCGAGGTGCACCACGTTGAAGTAGCGGTCCAGGGACAGAACGACCAGGAAGGCGATGCTGGCCCCGCGGTTGAGGAAGAGCATGAAGAGCATGGCCTTGCACATCCGGTAGTTGGGACTGCGCCTCTGACCCAGTTGGTAGCTGTGGGCCTTGGCGGGGAGGCAGGTCACCAGCAGGAAGTCGGCCACCACGATGTTGAACAGGAACACGCTCTTGTTCTTCCAGAACTTGAACCTTTTTTCACGTCCCCAGAATGACAATTTGAAGCAGTTGTACTAATCCCGCTGCACTTCTCTTTCTATGGCTGGATCCAATGACGTGCCAACGACACGTCGACCACAAACGTGACCGTAAACCGCCAAAATAACAACTGAAGAACTTCTCGAAAAGTTTGGTCAACATTAGAATGTCAAACTTTTTTTTTTTTCTCCCAATTCTACAGTCACGCATCTAATTGAGAAGCCTCTGCCAGAAACGCTAAACAAAGCAGTTATTACGTTACTTCCTAAAAAGGGCAAAGACTTGGAGGAAGTGGCCTCTGACAGACCTCTTATAGATGAATAAATAGTGGACTCGGTACCGCGGCGACTGAACTTGTACATCCGTTTGTACGTTGTTCTCGTCATAATCTGCGGCAATTCTTCAGTCTCATCGATTTCTCCGTAGAAATTGAATCATTGAGATGGCGAAAAAGGCTTTAAACCAGGTTGAATGGCCGAATTTCCACTTGGGGCATCATTTGATTTCCTTGATAAAACTATTCTATCAGGCTCCTAGCGCCAGAATCCTTCTAAACCAAACATTCTCCACCTTCTCAGTTTAGGTTTTGCACAGAAACTTGGTTGTGGTTGTCCTTTTTTTTTTTTCTCATAATTGTGCAAGTGTAAGTAAGAGTGTCTGCAGAGCAGAACTTGTTGCATCAACTCTCACGTTCACGAGTAAATAATACAGCAGGAAGCGGTACCTGAAAATGAAGATGTAGAGAACGGACAGGTTGAGGGGCAGACCGAGCACAAACTGGCCCACGACCACCCCGGAGAGGACGTTGTACGTGGTGGGCTCACTGACGTTGCAGTGGTCCAACTTTCTGTCCACCCCCGACGACGAGTTGGTTCCCATCCTGCTTCTCCGCCTTCAGTTCTGGCGCCGTTACCGACCTGGGTTAGGGTCCCGTCAAATGTCCTCCGAGCGGCCTCAAGTTCGAGTCACATTCCAAGCGAGCGTTCAGTTATCAGACGCCGGGTTGGAAGGTGGCGACTGCTGCCAGGCAGACTGATGAGTTCCTCTTCCTCGCCTCCCCGCGCAAACGGACCGAGTGAGAGAAGGAGCTTCACGCTCGGAGGTGTGGTTTCAATTCGGGCCTCCTCTTGACTCTGCACCCTCTTGGTTTCGCTCCTTTTTTTTTTTTTTTTTTTTTTTATTGCCGGGCCTCCGAAATTCCCGTCGGTATCAATGAAATCGAGCCGTGAAATTCCTCAGGTGTCCGCGACGGAGACGGACGCTCTCTCGTTCGTGTCTGCACGCGTCCCGCTTCGACGCGGCCGTGACCCGCTGCGGCTCGTCTTTGTTTTAGCGTTTATTGGTGGTCTTCGCTGACGCTTGAAATTTAGTTGCAGTCGATTATTATTATTACTGTTTATTTTTTGGGAATACATGACACGTTTGTGGAAAAAAACAAGGCATTTATTTGAGGTGAGGTGTTTCTTTTCTGTAGTGGAAAACGCAGACAAGTCCATTTTTGTTGCTTCTTTTTGTTTGCGCTCGGCTTTTGCCCAAGTGAAACATTACTCTCCCCGATGATAATCTGGCCAATGAATGACGACTCAGACGGCAATCATTTATTCGCCGGTTTGTCGCTCGG
This sequence comes from Syngnathoides biaculeatus, assembly GCF_019802595.1. Lineage (NCBI taxonomy): Eukaryota > Metazoa > Chordata > Actinopteri > Syngnathiformes > Syngnathidae > Syngnathoides > Syngnathoides biaculeatus. The sequence goes on along the minus strand of NC_084662.1, from coordinate 6,992,429 downwards.
CTGAGTTGTGACGGCGACGGCGAGGACAGTTCGAAGATGGCGCTGATTAAAGGGTGTACGGGGGGTAGTCGTGGCCTTGTCGCTTTCTGCCGCGTTTGTGCACCGCACAAACCTTATTTGACAATCTCATCTCTCCCTCTTCCTGCCTGAGAGCCTCACGTTTAAATACATCAGACATTAGATTAACGCCAATGTCAGATAGCTGCTAGATTAACCGCTAGATTGCCTCGCTACTAGGGAAACCTTCAGCCGGATCGGGTAGCTCGCGACTAACTTAACTAGTTTCTCAAGAAACTAACTGCCGGATTGGCTTGTTCCAAGATCAGGCGGCTAACTATTTGTGTAAGTAATTCAACCCTCGGGGGGAGGGGGGGGGGCCTATCTGTTAGATCGGGCAGCTCCCGACTTGTTTGAACATTGCGACTTGGAACCAGAACTGATAAATCTTCAGCCTTGTTCGAACATTGTAACTTGTAACCAGAACTGGTAAATGTTAACAGCGTTAGTGTCGTTATAACCCAAATTAAACAGGTGAGTCTCCGCTAGGATGAAAGGCAAAGTTTATAAAAGAGAGGTGAGGCAGGCCGGCCACGGTGGACGGATTGGAGACGGTGGGACTGAAGAGACGACGCGGAAGCAGAACTGGAGGTGGCAGAAATCAAGATGCTGAGGTTCTCGTTCGGAGTGAGCAGGTCGGATCGGATTAGTAATGAGCTCATTAGAGGGACAGACAAAGTTGGACGTTTTGGAGACAAGGTGAGAGAGAGCAGACTGAGACGGTTTGGACATGTCCAGAGGCGAGAGAATCTGAGCATGGATCTGCCAGAGAGAGAGGAAGACCAAAGAAAAGGTCGATGGAGGTTGTGAGGGAGGACACGAGGACTGTGGATGTTCGAGAGGAAGAAGCGGGAGATAAGCTAAGATGGAAAAAGATGACACGCCGAAAGGAAAAGAAGAAGATGACAACGTTTAAGAAATAGATGACTTCGTTTGGGGCAGGGGTAAAAAAAAATAAAAAAATAAATAAATAAATCCCTGGTCATCTTTCCAAACATATCCGGTATTTATTTTCGTGCTGCCGAGCATCCCAAACATCATTCCCAGTTTTATCTCCTCCATCGGACCACAACCAGCATGCGTGGTTAATGTCGTGTCCTAACACGTCCCGTCGGAAGGGAGAAGGCCACCACAGAGACACGCGGGACAGTCCTCGGGTACGATTGGAGGGACGCAGAGTTGGCGGGGGAACCTGAAAGTCCGAGTAAGCGTACGAGTAAAGACGTTAGCCGAGAAGAAGGGAGGTACTGGGATAACGGCAATGTCCCAAAAAACACCACAATGAGGACGTCTTGAACGCCAGGTTGGACACTCCACCAGAAGGAGATTGACTGATGCTCATTGGCCAGACGGACGGACGGACGGAGGGAGGATGTGCAGCAGGTTAGGGTGCTTAAGGATGCGCAGTCGATGCAATTGGGTACGCTAGTGCTGGATTGACGCAAAGGTTACTTTGAGCTGACGGATGAGCAAAATGGCAGAGAAGGTAAAGAAGAAGATGAGAAGAAAGCCGTGGCAAAGCGGGACAGACGCAAATGCACTCGGTCATGATGACCGAGACGATTATTCTAGTTTTTTTCTGGAGTAGATGACAAAAAAAAGAAGGCATTTATTGGAGGTTAGGCTTTTTTTTTTTTTTTTTTGTATTTGGATCAAAAAAAGGTGTTTATGCGGTTGAATTATTGCAGTATTTTGTAATAGACGACACACTTGTAAAAGAGTAGCTGTTTATTTTAGCTTTGGAATTTATTGTAGTGGATGATGCATGTGGGGGGGGGGGGTAAACGTTTGGAAATCAAGTGCAAACTGTGTTCGTATTTCTTCAAGTTCTGATTTCTCGTAATGACTTCTCTGTTTACCCGAAATGCTTTTCCACGTTTTTCCATGTAACTGTTGTGATGTGTCACGCAGACGCACACGCACAGGTGCAGCGTCATGACGACGCTTGGCAAACGGTGACAAAGCGTCGGCGAACGGAAGGAGGTGAGCCGATCTATTTTTAGACGTCTGGATCACGTCGGGTGCGTCACGTGACCTTCCAGGCGATGACATCATCCAGGTGACGGCTGCTCCAAGTCCGACGGATTTCTCTGAAACCCGCCGTGGTAGGAAATGCATTTTTTGAACATTCAATGTTGTTTAATTAGCTTTGGCATAAAATATACATTTGTATAAATACTTTGTTTACCCTACTCGATTCTTTGTATACAGTTTCTGAATATAAATGTTTTTTAATGAGCTCTGGTGAAGTGTGAATAATATTTATGGCATTGTCCTGCTAAGTTTTTTTTTTTTTTTTTTTTTTTTTTAAATTATCCAACGGAAAATGTTGCGAGACGTTAACGTTTTACGATCTTCGGACATTTCCTCACATCCTTCTGGTGTTTTATCCCTTGAAAAGAACATCAAGGATGACAACGTGACATGAATCATAACGTTCCCATTTGGTTGTTGCGCAAGGCGCCGCGCGACATCATCTTGGATTTTTGGCCATTTCGTCACATTTGTCAAACGCGGGTTTCCATTCTCTCCATCCCACACCGGCCACTTCATTAGGTACACCTTTCGATAACTTACACATGTGATTCTGCGAACTTCGAGGTGCGGTGTTGAATCTGCAAAAAAATTGTAAGTAAAAAAATATATCAAGAAGGTGTTGGAGGCGAGACGTTTGTACTGCGTAGTGAATGACACTTGGGGAAAAAAGGAGGTGCTTATTTGGGGTGAGGTATTGATTTTTTTTCGGGGGGGGGGGGGGAGTGATGCGCTACAAAAACTGCTGAGAGGAAGGTGTTTGTTTGAGGTTTGATGGAGTGGATGAGACTTAAAATAGGAAAGCGCTTATTTGAGGTGAGGCATCTACAAGTTGTAGTGAATGATTATTTGAGCTGAGGCTATTATTTTTGTATTGAGGTACTTGCTCGGGATAAGCTGCGCCGCACTCGGAGAAATGAGATCTTTGCTTTCTTAGGTGAACTCGCAACATTTCTTTTGGATAACGTCATTGCCATTTGCGTTTTCTGTGAGCCAAGTGGAAAACTGTTGATGTTGTAAATGTGATTATTGAATTGTGAAGATTTTTATTTCAAGGCGATAGCGCACACACCCGTGATTTATATTTGCTGTTGTTTAATAGATTGATGACAAAGGCCACTAAAGCAGTGATGTCCAACCATCATTGAGCCAAGGCACATTTTTGACACCAAATGTCACAAAAATTAACGCGCAGTAATTAGCGAAAAGCATTTATTTGTTCTGTCGCACCTCACTGACATAAATAAAGGAACAAAGACGCACACGTTTTTTTTGAGCAGTTCAGTAAAATTTGATGCTTTCCCTCGGCAAAGCTCCAGATGGCCCGTGGCCCGCTGGTCGGGGAATCTCTGAACCAGAAAAAACAAAACAAAACTTGGCACTATTACACGCGTAGAAGACCTTGCGATAAAAATTGCTCTCATTTTCTATATCACACTTGTGAGTTTGCTGGAAAAGAACATATTTTTGTTCGCTCGCTCAGTACTTGGTGTTGAAAAGCGAGGGAAACGTCACGCCTTCCCCTTCGAATGCAAAATGTCAGCCACCCCCCCCCCCCACCACCACCACCACGTCCAGCTTGATCGCTTCGATTGAAATATCCCGAAAGGCGGTAAACGTTGTACTTTTTGCACGTGTCGTCAGTGTATGCCGTGAAAATCATAGAAAATGTCAATATTTACATTGCAGGTGGATGTTTAGAATGTCCGAACCAATGTGATCCTGCTCACAAAAGTAAAAAGCACATTTTTATGCCCCTCCCAAACCCTCCCCTGCATTGTTGCCATTTGTGGTTTTACCATTTCTGAAGTGGCGGAAACAATAATCGGGTCGCTCCCAGCGATAATAGCTCGTCGGAGTCCCCGTTTCCAAACCCCGGCCGGGGTTCAGATGACGTTGCCGCGTTTGGGGTTGGACGCGTTGGCCGTGGAGCTGTCCAGCGACAGCGGGCCGTCCTTCAGCAAGAACGGGAAGTAATTGGACAGGTAGAGCGCCTTGAACTTGGTGCTGCAGAAGCAGTAGATGAGCGGGTCCAGCAGGCAGTCCAAGTAGGACAGAACCATGAGGCCGTCGAAGACCACGGCCGCCTTGTCCTGCGAGGCCTCCCGCCACTCCTCCACACGGGCCAACAGCAGCACCGCCCGGGCGATGGCGCAGGGCAGGAAGCAGATGGAGAAGACCACCATGACCGAGGTGACCACGAAGACGGCCCGCCTCAGCTTGGTCCGGTCGCCCACCGTCTTCTTGCGCAGGCGGTTGACGATGCGCGCGGTGCAGTAGACCAGGATGACGAAGGGGATGACGATTTGCGTGAAGAAGACCGCTTCGCGTAGGCTGTCCACCACGTCCTGACGCGGGCGAAACCGCAGATTAGCAAATAATCGCTGGCTGGCACAGCAAATTAATCCGCGGCGAGTTTGCGGTTCAATTCCTCTCGATTTCTGCCCCTTGTCTTTTGTCTTTATTCAAAAGAAGACATTTGCAAACAAACATCAATGAGTCCCCCTCCCCCCCCCCCCCCTTTTGTTTTTCTTTATCTTCAGCTTCCTTGTAAATCTCATCTCGAACAATGATGACGTCATCTCTCTCTCTCTCTCTCTCTCTCTCTCTCTCTCTCTCTCTCTGGGCTTTAAGACAGCACGCTAACTTCCTGTAAAGCCCCCGCACGTGTCGAAAAGGTCAGCCGCGGTCGGCGATCGTCCATTTTCGCAGAAGCCGACTCGCCAACGTAACGATCCGGCAAAACGAAAGACTCCCGTGAGCGAGTGACCGGCTCGTATTTTGTTAGCCGTCCTGGCGCACGTCGGACGTGCTTTTGTGGCGTCGCTGACGCTCTCCAGGCGGGCCTGACGAACGTCAGCTGACCTTTCAAACGTTCGTTTGTGGAAACATTTTCGACTTCTCAAGTCCTTGCCAAACGGGTTTTTTTGGTCTGATTAAATATGTTTTAGTAAACCTCAAAGACATTTCACAAGGAAGCTAACAGAAATGTTTTTGTAAACATCTACTTGGAGTCTTTATTCGTAGTGTACTTTTTTTTTTTTTTTAAAGTACATAGAAGACAGTTTAGTTATTGTAGAGCGCAATGCAGGTTTTAAACAGAAATTTGTCTTCAATTAAGCAAACGTATGTTATGTTGAGATTATTATTGACTCTCAGACAATGTAGCTCTTAATAACATTCATGGACCGGACTGTCGATCAAAAAGCAATATACAGTCGGGGAGGTATGAATTTAGCATTTGTAAATTGATATCCGCGCCGATGAAGCCTTCCATTAACTCCGTGTACAGCGCACATTGAAATTATTGATGAGTCTTCCACAAATTCGACTGTCGGTATTGTAAACGCCAAAGACAATTTAGTCTTCGGTGCAGTTTGTGTTTTTGTAAATATTGAAGACAGTTTCGACTTGTGTGCATTTTTTTTTTTTTTTTTTTGTAAACACAGAAGGCAAATGTTTAAATTCACCTTAATGCACATTTATGTACACATCATAAGGGTCTGTAATACATCCAGCATATCTGTTTTTTTATGAATCATAAATATTTTTTTTTTCTCGCTCTCTCTCACTCTGCAAACACTGAAAGCAATTTCGGGCGATCGGCACATGCGTGTTTTAGGAATGCGGCAGGAAGCCGGAGCAGCGGCCGAGATCCCACGTGAACTTTGTCCCCATGAGGCCGCGCCGCTAACCGCTGAGCTAACTTTTTTATTAATAGACCGCCGCACCACATCAAGCGTGGGGCCTGTGAGCTGCTTTTATCAACGAGTTTGCGTTGGAGTGTACAAGGCGACATTTCCAACGCTAAATCGCGGCGTTATCTTTCCAGCGCTGCCTTGTGGCCGTGAACTCGCCTCAAGCGTTGGGCAAACGAACAATTTTTCAAGAACTAGGCTAACCCTTTGCTAGCAGTTGACGTTTGCTGTCAAACTAAACCGCACTTTGTGCATTGAAAGCGACCGCAAAGCTTTGCCCTCGGAAAGTCAGCTTAGCTTAGCAAAACCGCGAGTGACTTGCTGACGGTTAGCATCGATACTTTCAAATAGCGATACAGCTAATGTAATAATACTCAGTGGCACATAGGATTTACATAGGGTAGGAGCAGAAGAAGTACTGATGTGCAAAGAAAATGGATGGATGGGTGGATGGATGATTTGTGGCATATTTTTGTGAATAGTTCCCCCCGCTCCCCAATACCTTTATCAAAGTACAAGGCACAATTTCAAATTGAGAGTGCAGAAAACCATTGAATATGATTCATTTAGTGGTTTTGGCCACACCGCCCGTCAACGTTGACGGTTGTCGGAGCAAAAGCCGATGCAAATGTCCCTTTTTGATTTGGCAAAAAGAAAATGGGTTTGCTTTCACGGAGGACTTCTCAAATCAGAAAACAGTTTTGCTAATGTCAGAATGAACTTCTGAGGCCTTTGAGCAGGGGTGTCAAACTCATTTTTTGCTGCGGGCCACATTGTAGTTTTGTTTTCCCTCAGATTGTGAAACAATCCAAATTTTGGATCACATCACTATCTTTCCACTGATTTGGAATCGGAAATCAAGGTAAATGGTTCATGTTTGGAAACGCAAAAATGCTTGCAACGTCTCCAAGTTGTCGTTTATGACTTGGCAATTTGAAATTTTAACACAAATGCTGGAAGTGTACGCAGACGATTTGCCTTCGCGGGCCACATAAAACCATATGGCGGGCCAGATGCGGCCCCCGCGCCCTGGGTTTGACGCCCCCACGCCTTTGCCCATTTCCAAGGCAAACGGGTTCCCTAAAAGATGCGTCGGTACCTTGACGAGGGTGTCCTCCTGGTTGCCGTCGCTCTTGTGGCTATTGCAGCAGTCGAAGTTCTTGAGCATGGTGGGGATGGTGAGGGGCAGAAGCAGCAGCCAGATGAAGATGGAGATGTGCGGGGACTTCTTGAGCGCTTTCAGCAGATTCTTGCGGCCCGGGTGCACCACGTTGAAGTAGCGGTCGATGGACGTGACGGTGAGGAAGGCGATGCTGGCCCCCCGGTTGAGGAAGAGCATGAAGAGCATGGCCTTGCACACGGCGTCGTTGCTGTTGCGCCGCTCGCCTTGGATGTAGTTGTAGGCCTTGATGGGCAGGCTGAAGAGGAGCAAGATGTCGGCCAGCACCAGGTTGAACAGGAAGACGTGGTTGCTGTTGGACTTCCAGAACTTCATCTTGAAGATGAAGAGGTGGAGCACCGACGCGTTGAGCGGCAGGGCCAGGATGACCGTGATGATCATGACGGCGGCGTAGAACTTGTAGAGCGCCTTGTGCGTGGCCTCGCAGTCCTCGATCAGCTGGTAGACGGAGCCGTTGGCCATCTGGGCGGCCGCGGGGGGGGGGGGGGGGTCTCGATTAAAGCCCTGCTGAGGTGGGGGTGTCCGTGACCTGTGGCCCCAGAGGCGTCAAATCACTCTCCTGTCTAATCCCAGTTCATATGAATTGAAATTAGGTTCAAATCAAATCCGATTCGTGTGTAGTTGAAGTGACGAGCAAGGGTGTTAAAGCGTCTGCTGGTTTTGGCGTGCAACGTTCTGTAGTACCTACCTGAGCGAAGGAGCGGGGAAAGGCGGAGTCCAGAAGAATTTTTGCCTGGCCTTATTTTAGTCCTTCCAGGTCGCAGGTCCTCAAGAGCGAGCAGTGGGCCGCCGACGATCGGGTCCGTCCGGGCGAGTAATCCTGAGCGTCAAAGCGCTGAATGCTGTCCGACTGGTTCCTTGAGTGGAACCCAGGCAGAACCTCCAGGTTGTTTCTTACCGAGAGGTTTCCCGGTCCGTTCGGGGTCCTGACCGGTCGAGGCGAAGGGGGAAGTCCAGCTTGTTGTGTTTGTGTTCACGCCAGCGAGCTGCAGCTCTTGAAGTGATTCACAGCGGGAGGGAGCGAGAGAGGGAAGGAGGGAAGAAGGAGGGAGGGTGGCACAACTGGTTTCTGCTCTCATCTCGAGGCTCCTCCTTTATATCCCCGGGTGGTGAGTCAACGAGGGCCCGGCCGGCCCGGCGCGCAGCCTGCCGCCCGGGGGGGGGGGGGGCTGTTCCGAGAGCTGCCTCTTTGGATCCCACAAGTTCGCGTGGCTCTGACATCTTTTCTGGAGTGACAGTTTTCCAGTGCGTAATCCCGCCGCCTCTGGGTCGGCCAATGACAGCTCAGTTCTCGCACGCGTCTTTGTAAGCATCCAAGACAAAATCTTAATGTCTTTCGGCTTGTCCCGTGAGGGGTCGCCACGGCGTGACATCTCACATGAACGCTCATATTTGTTTGGCGCAGTTTAACGAACCTAAAGTTCAACTTCTGAATTTGCCTTTCGTGAATTTTCCGTCGTTTCATAGTCACCGGCTTGATTGAGCCTTCACAGAGCCCCCCGCCCCCCGCCCCCCTCCCGAACCCTGCCCACACCCCCTCAGGTAGGCCCAGTGCCGCCTCTGAACGTCGACTACTTTCTGCTACGGATGCGTGGGAATGGATGGTGGAGCTGCCAATGTGGAGGAGAAGCTGCGAGGAATGCGGCGTTCCTCAGGGAAGAGGAGGAGGTGGAGAGGTTCCAGCATGCCTCCCCGACTCGACAAGTCCGGGCGGCTCGACTCTCTCCTGACAAAGATGCAGCACGCTTGGATGGTCCAGGCCCACTTGGTTCTCGAGTCCCCGAAACGCAAAGATCCTCGCACGCTTTCACGTCGCTCACGTTTTGTTTTGTTTTGCGTTTTTTTTTTCCGAATGTGGTTTATTTTTTTTTACTCTCTCCGTTGACTTTGGAGGCGACTTTTGAACCCGCTCCCCTCAGACGACACTTTATTTGTCAACGCCGTCTCACGGCGGAGGATCGAGGAGTGCCAGGATCGTTGTAAAACTCAACCTTCTGCTCAAGTGATCAACGGCGGTGAGGCACTTTGAAGATAATGCTGACTTTGCGCGATCATAATTGCGTTTTGTGCGCATTGTGATATCCGACTGGTCGCCGGTTGCCCAAGTCGAGCAGTGTTGGTTTCGCACATCCTGCTGCAGTTCTTGCACAAATACGAAGGAGGGGGTGGTGAAATCAGACCCAGGCCCAGCGGCCGGCTTATTTTCAGACATTTTACACGCACACACAAAATCCTGTGACGCTTACGTCGCCCCCCCCCCCCCCAAAAAAAAAAAAAAACATCACCACACTGAAGTGTTCCAAACGGTGTGGGGAAAAAAATCAGCAGAATGACAAAAATCCGAATTGAAGGCCTTTTGGTCACATGTGCAAGTTCTAGTCTTAGGATTCTTTTTCAAATGTTGACATTTTGTTCCGAGCTGTCCATCTTTGAACACATTTGTCAGATATTCTGTCCGAAAACATTTTGGCCATCATTAGTTTGACGACTTTTAAGACCTGAGAAGAAGCCATGTGCTTAATTGCAGCGCTTTAACGCTTTTAATGCATCATCATCATCATCATCATCTGCGTGATGTGCTCACATCAGAATGAAAACGGATCTTCATTTGAATGAAATTATGACTTTTTCCCCGATATTTTCAAACTAGGGCAAAACATTCCCACTCACCCTCAAAAAATATATATATATTTTGTGACTCTGTAAGACAGGGGTGTCAAAAATTTTTCCATCATTTACATCAATTTATGAACTATTTTGGGAGTTTTTTCAGCTATTTCCCACGTTTCAAAAATCCTTGTAATATTGCAATGTTATCATTTATGGAACATGACAATTTGAAATTTTGATCCGGGTTTTCACAAGAACCATGGACGTTGACAGACTGGATTTGCCTTTGCGGGCCACATAAGGTCATGTGGCGGGCCGGATATGGCCCCCCGGGCCTTGGGTTTGACACCTGTGCGGTCCGACAACAAAACCGATATATTTTATCTGAGAAAAATCCAACTATATTTTGATCTTTTCCATCCGTCCGTTTGTTTTCTTGTGCTTATCCCCCGGGGAGGGGGGCAGCCGCCTCAACAGGGAAGCGCAAGACTTCTGCCGACGACTCGGGTGAGTCAGGGTTGATAAGTTCACCGTTCAAGTCGAGCGTGATTCAGCTCCGGCGGTGACGAAGACTGAGGAAAGATTCGAATCCCCGCGCCGACGAATCCCTTTCGTCATCCAAGCGAATCTGTTTTGGGGTCGGCACGGTCACGGTTCGGTTGGAAATCTTCCGTCCCGTCTTCGGGTGACGTGCCGACGTCAGACATGTACGCGGCACCTGTCTGGTATTTAAATCTGAAAATCGCCCCCCCACCACCATAACTTTATGTTTGTTTTTTTTCCTCTTCAGCCTCAGAGAATTGGGTGGCAATATGAGGAACTGTGTGCGTCGGGGTTATTATGCTAATAGTCCACGCTAATACGTCACAGCGCAGAAAGAAATTTGCAGAAACGGAGCATCGCAGGCACACAAGTGTCTTGTGTACTTTTTCGTGATCTTTCAAATACTTTCAGCTTACACTTGCTGCTATAGCCGTAACATGTATAATATAATGTGTCCTCTGAGCACGACACCGCGCCAAAGAAGAAGCAAAAATGGAGTTGAAAGAGAAGTTGAGCTCCAATCCTTCTTCTTCTTCTTCTTCTTCTTTTTGGTTTGTCCCGTTCAGGGTCACCACAGCGTGTCATCTTTTTCCATCTCAGCCTATCTCATGCACCTTCCTCGCTGATCCCCACAGTCATGTCCTCCCTCAAAACAGCCATCAAGCTTTTCTTTGGTCTTCCTCTCGCTCTCCCTTCCTTGGTCGCTCCATCCTCAGCACCCTTCCACCAACATACTCACTCTCGAGAGGCGATCTCGACATGTCCGAACCGTCGAAGTCTGCTTTCTGTAACCTCGTCTCCAAAACGTCCAACAACTTCATCCTATCCATCCAACCCGCTCACTTCTAGCGTTCGACATGTTCAGTTCTGCTTCCTGTTGTTTCTTCAGCGCCACCTCTAATGTAATCCGTCCATCATGGCCGACCTCGCCACTGTTTTGTAAACTTTTGCCCTTCATCCTCTTCTGTCGCATAACACACCAGACACCTTCCGCCAAGTGTTCCGCCCCGCTTGGGCCCGTTTCTTCACTTCCTTACCACGCTCTCCATTGCTCTGGATTGTTGAGCCCGAGTATTTGAAGTCGTCCACCCTCGCCATCGCTTCTCCCTGGAGCTTCACTCTTCCCCCTCCACCCTTCTTATTCATTCACGCACACGTATTTTGGTTTACTTTGGCTAATCTTCATTCCTTTCTTCCATCTTTCTAATTGACCCCTCCGTGGATATTGCGCAATCCGCGTCGCTGACCAATCAGAGGCCAGAGATCTGCATAGACCAAAGCCCGTTTTTGCTCCCGCCATTTTCTCAGACAACATTGCATGGTCCAGTATCGGTTTAGTTAGCGTTTTATCGCGTATTTGGGTTATTTTTAAGAGGTGTAGTCACGGACTTTGTAATCGTGACGACAGGTATCCTGAAAGGCTAGTTGGTGGAGTTCCATTCGTACCCTTTCCAAAACCGAAGACCCAGTACGAAAAATGCCTTCGATGGGTCAAACTTTGTGGAAGACCGCATCATCAACTAAATCCATCTAATATCAACCGGAACACACATGTTTGCACCAAGGTATGCCCTATATTTGATCTTTAATACACGTCTCGTATAAATGAATGAGACGTTCTCCGCTAGCATAACACCGCTACGTGTGATCGATTGACACACTTATTCTTTGTTGAGCGATATTTAGCGATGATCGGACTGCGCAAACGTGTCGCTTTCTTGCTGGCTCGCGACCGAAGCTTAACCAGACTGTTTGCACGAAGATATGCCCTAAATTTGATTTTTAATACAAGTCTCGTATAAATGAATGAGACGTTCTCCGCTAGCATAACATTGCTACGTGTGAATGATTGAATGAAATCGGAAGCATGGCGTCTCTCTCAGTTCAGAATGTATTGTATTGTATTTGCCATTTTTACTGTTTGTCTTACGTCAGCGCACGTGACGTGACGTCACTTCAGGAGGCCTGGTTAAGTGCCCTGTACGGAGGGGCCAATTGTTCCTCCGCCTGTTCCCTGCTTTCACTGCATATCACGACATCATCTGCGAACATCATGGCGCAAGGGGATTACAGTCTAACCTCATCCGTCAGCCTATCCATTACTACCGGAAACAGGAAGGGGCTCAGCACGGAACCCTGATGCAGTCCCACCTCCGCCTTAAATTCTTCTGTCACACCAACGGCACACCTCACCGCTGTTCTGCTGCCCTCATACATGTCGTGTACTATTCTAACCATGTAGCCCTTCCTGAGCTTCTCTGTACTTTTCAATTAGCGTCCTCACTTTTAATTAAAAAAAAAAAAAAAAAAAAACAATAATGAGTTGACGCAGTGACACTTCACACCTGTAGGGGGAGCGCCAGAGCACACGGTCCTCGTGTCATGAAGTAGTTTTTGGGTCTGCCCTCTGATGTGCGCATATTTGGTTACAAATGTATCCTAACTCAAAACACCTTTCATCAGTTCTTTAATATTACCTTGCCTTTCATAACTGTTGTACACACGTAAAATTAAGTTATAATATGACAAAAGTGAATCTTATCATCCTCTGAAGACAAATGAATGTAAGGGGGAAGGCGGGAACAACATCTGTTAGCATTTAGCGTGTGGCTTTCATGAGCCCGATGTCTTCAGCAACACTGAGCGCATTTTTTTTTAAACCACCGTACAAATGATTAACTGTCACGGCAGGGGAAAATTTTAGCTGCAATAAATGACCTGACTCATAAACACATAAGACAACGGCAACGGGAAGGTAAACATCATCCTTTCCTGTTAGCGTTTAGCCTGAATACCTTATTTAGGCATTTATAAACAACTGGCACACAAGTATATACACTTTTTTTTTTTTTTTTTTTTTTAAGGTTATAATACAAGTAGATTCAGAGTACTCGTGTGGAGGTATTGCGAAGAGGACAGGAAGGTCAACACGGCTTGGTTAGCGTGTCCCGTTGTTAGCGTCACTTTAGCCTCCATGACCACATGCAGCCATTTTATCATTTTCTTTTCTAGTGATTTTATATGCTCTATTTTTTTTATCTTCTTCTTCTCCTTTTCAATCATTGTGCTGTTTTGCAATCTTCTCAGAGCGGCGCTCATCTTGATGAGCGAGTGACGCCGGGTGATAACAAAACCCGCAGAGCTCATGGAAGTCATGCAATGAAGCGCATTTCATAGAAGGCGAACGCACGCACGCAGCCTTGCAATCATGCATCAACCTTTTTTTCGCCATTATCTGATTTCTGATGCTTTTTTTTTTCCTGTTCACGTATGGGAAAAGCAAATATTACTGTCAAATTTGATTTCGAGTAGGTAAGTGACATTTTTATTGCAGTACACAATCACGCAGTTGTCAAAATGCTTTCTTACTTCTTGAGGCCAATCGTGCGTTCGTCTCATCACGGGAATGGTCGCCGTCTTGACGACGATTATGTAGAAACTTTTTAGAACCTCCCCCCCCCCAAAAAAAAAGAATAAAACGGATGGCGCTCTAAAATTGGTGAGAGTGAAGATGTACTGTACCCTACCAGTTACTCTTCTGAAGTACCAGTACTCCAACCTGTGGAGGTTCAAGCCCGCTTTTGGCAGAACAGCTTGACTGGGTCCGAGGGTATTTCCGGGGGGCCTGGCCTTTGCATCCACAACCCACCATCAGATGTATTTTATTCTTTTTTTTTTTTTTTTTTTAAATCAGTTTATCACGAACTCACTGTGTGTGCATGAACTAAAAATGACGCTCGTGAGGATAAGCGGCTCGGAAAATGAACGGATTAAATACATGTTACGTAAGGTAAATATTACGGAGTCCCATTTTCAATATTCAAAACACGTTACAGCATTTTGGGGGTTTATGTGGGACGGCTGGACTAATGAACTGCATTTAAATGTGGCTTTTATTTTTTTTCTTATTCCTAAATCAGTTTGATGAACTTTCCCTGAGGAAATATTGACACAAAGAAAAAAGAAAAAAATTGACAGCTTTGCATCTTTAATAATAGAGTCGACAAAACAAGCAACCGCACACTAAATCCAACGTATTGAGTTTTGAGCACCCAACTTGTGACTCGTCCAAAACTTTTGCCTCGAACTAAAATTGCTTTTGGTCGTCGTTCACTTCAGTTTGAGTCCGCCGCTCTTCTTCCTGGCGGGACCTCTGTGGACTTGGCGAGCCCGAGCGCCGAATCCCAGCGTCTGCAGGGACTCCGCGACGAAGCGACGCGTGGGGGACACGCACAGCATCAGCAGCAGCTTGGCGTCGCCCCCTGGTGGACGGACGGAACGTTGCTCCTACTAACAAGCGGTGAGCACAGACGCTCGGCCACATTGCCAACATCCATCCATCCATCCATCCATCCATTTTCTTTGTCGCTTATCCTCACAAATGTCGCGGGGAGTGCTGGAGCCTATACCAGCTGTCATCGGGCAGGAGGCGGGGTACGCGCTGAACTGGTCGCCGGCCAATCGCAGGGCACACGGAGACAAACAACAGTCACACTCATAATCGCACCTCGGGGCAATTTAGAGTGTCCAATTAATGTTGCATGTTTTTGGGATGTGGGAGGAAACCGGAGTGCTCACCCGGAGAAAAGCCACGCAGGCACGGGGAGAACGTGCAAACTCCACACAGGCACGACCGGGATTGAACCCGGGACCACAGAATTGTGAGGCCAACGCTTTCCATCGAGTCCTCCGTGCCACCCGTTTCGAACATAACTTCTAAAATGTTCATTTTGCACGCACTTCAATCTGTGGCTTTTCTCTGGGTTGAACTTTTGATTTATTTGAAGTCCAATCAGATTTCAGCTTCTTTATCGTTGCCGTGTGAATTATATCTGCCCAGCGCTATTACAGTCATTATCAAAATATACTAACCAAGATGAATGGATGCATTGGATTAAGTTAGGTACACTCCCCGCCCCCACCCTCCACCTAGAAAAAAAAAAAAAGAGTGCCCGCCCGGCGCTCACCGATGGCGCCTCGCAAAAGCTGCGTCAGCTTGCTGTTCCTGTACGGGACGTGCGGCCTCCGCTCGGCCAGCGCGCTCAGGACGTCCGACAGGGCCGAAAGACTCCGGTTGATGCACGACACCTCCCACAGCGCTGCGCCGGACACGCCCGTCATGTCTGACACACACAAGTGACTTCATAAATGTTGGGGACAAAAATGGGAATTTGCGCCAACGCGTCAAGAACACCTGCCTAGTTGCAAAATTCGCTGCACGCCAGAACGGACGATTATTAACTGAAATGCAAATTTTGGTGCCGAGCTCGGAGGAGCAAATATCCCCCCCGCACCTCCCCCAAGAATCGACATGATCTGTCCAGCAATGTTTCTTACACAAATGTAAGCCTTTTTTCCCTAAAATTAGTTGAGAAAAATGTAATGAAATAATTTGTTAAGTGGTTTACAACAAATTTTCAAGTAAAAAGCAAAGTCATACATCAAATACATATGCAGTAAATAGCAATAATCTATTTGATGCTCCTTTAAATTGCCATGTGAAAAAAAAAATAAAATAAAATTCATAATATAATGAAAAAAAAATCTGCCAATGGGCGACTTGCTTTTATCGGGGGAATTACGTCTGACTTCTAACGTCGACGTTGATTTGGGGTTTCATCTCCATGCAATCGTGAACATTTGGGCTGGCTCGTGACCTTTGACCCCTGCAAGTGTCGACCTCGCGGCGTTGACGCCTCGCTCACCGACGCACTCGCTGCCCGCCAGGTCCACCAGCTGCAAGGTGGTCCTGAACGGCGACGGCGACGTCGAGCTCCCCGATCTGGAGGACGGGGACGGGGAGGAGGCGGGACTGGCCAAGTCGTCTTCCGGCGAGTTCGCTCCGGCGGGGTTGGCGCGGCGGCACTTGGGACTCCACAACTGCTTTCGGACGGCGCGCCGCGGGCTCTGCAGGCGGCGGACTTCAGGGAAGAGCGACGGACGAATGAGTTTTTGAAAACGCCGGCGGGCGGAGGGGCAGCGGGCGACTCTCACCCGGGGCGTGCGCGTCGGGGCCCTTGGAGCAGACGGCGAACGTGACGACGAGGTGGGAGCGCGACGAGTCGGCGTGCACCAGAGTGGGCCGGTGAGCTCTGAGCCGCAGCACTCGGCTCATGATCTGCGTCACCTCGCAGACGTCGCGCACGGGCCTAAGAACCACACCAAAAGTCCACCCGAGTAGTTTGGACCTGGAAAACTCGGCGCAGACATTTGTTTCCATTCCACGAAATGTCTCAAAAAGACCGAGAAGAAGTCGACGTAGTACTCAGAGCGGTCAAGTGTTTTTCACCACTAGAGTTTTCCGGATGTTGTCGGCGAGCACGGCGCCGCGTCAGGCGCTTTGGAGTTTGCCGAGGACATGAAGCAAATTCGTGACCCGCGACCCGTGCCGTTAGCTAGCTCCACCTTTCGAGTGCCTTGTTGTCGGTCATAAATGCGCACACGTCAAAGTTGGACTAGTAAGGAGGGGGCAAATGTTTGATTTTACAAGTTTATAAGTCTAACTTGAGAGCCTGCCTGTGGACAGGGCGTGATCGCTTTAGAGTGCCTCATTGTCACAGTCCTAGCCACCATCTTTGCCGGTCATAGTCGAGGTATTTGACCACCCCGCAAGTCACTGAGTCCACCTTTCGCCTGAGGCTAGTTGGGCTGGGCTCCAGGTCTTCTGCGACCCATGTGAGGATAAGCGGCTCGGATAACGGATTGTGAGAATGGAGAATACTGTCGTGATGAATATATATATATTTTTTTTATCGGCGATTACCACCCGAAGATTTTGCTCTTACTCGTGCGTGAGGGAGGAAACCTGACAGGAAGCGGCGGACGCGGGCGGGTTTTCCCGGCGCCGCCCGGCATCTCCAGCCAGCAGGTCCACGGTGTCGTTGTTGTACACCTCCAGCACGGCCATCTCCACCGCGTGGCTCGCCGGAGGCTTCTCGGAGATCAGCCTGGGCCGGGAAGTCGCCGGCGGTTTTCGGCTGACGAGGGCCAACGGCAGCCGTGACGGATTTCTTACCGGAAGATTTCCGCCGCCGCCTTGACGACGACGCCTTGCCGCGGCCCCGAGTGTTCGGCTGACTCGGGGGATCCCATCATGGTGTGAGTCTTCCCGCTGCCCGTCTGGCCGTACGCCACGATGCAAACGTTGTAGCTGCGGCAAACGAGCTTTTCTGTGCAACTCGGTGACGCCATCCGGCTCGCTTTTGTTCGACACCTACCCATCGAGCAAAGACGTGAGGAGGGGCTTGACATCCTCAAACACGGCTTCTTGGGAGTCCTCCGGCCCATGAACCCTGGACGAAATATGAATCGTTTATCATAGTGACGACGAAAGAAAAAGAAAAAAAAAAACATTCACAAAACTCCCTTCTTTGCGGACCTCTCAAATTCAAACATCTTGTTTTGCGCCGGCGCTCCTGCCTTGGTGCAGTTGACCATCACGGTGTCCTTCAACAAAAACAAAACAAGTCAAGACGTGGTAGCGGGTACGCAAGTATTTCAAAAACTTACATCACTGACGGCATGGATCACCCGCTCGGACGGCGCAGGCCTGAAAATGGAAGTTACCGCGGTCAACGCGCGTATCAGAAGTGTATTTTTGCGGGTTTTGTAAAAGACGCACCCCGAGCCGGAGGTGGCGGACTGGACCCGGTCGAAGGGTAGAAGAGGCCGCACCCTGCAGTGGACCCGGATGTTGCCTCGCAACTCCTGCGACACGAGAAACACATTTTAAAATAACAACAAGGAATCTTTTTTTTTTTTTTTTTTTTAGTGGTCGTAGCTGAACAATTAATTTGTGTTAAAAGCACGTCGGAGCGGTGAAACGTTTTCAAAAAGGAAAAAGGCTACATTGTGGATTTTCACCTCACGTGCGGACGGCAAAAAAGTCACGACGGACTCACCACCAGCGTGTTGTGAAGTTCTTTGCGTCGCTGCCTCTCCGCCCCGCACCGGCGCCGCTCCTCGTGCAAGCAGCGCTCGAGGGAGGTCAGGCGGGCCCGGAGGTCGGAGTTCGCTCTCGCGCGAGCCTCGGGGCCCGCCTCGTCTTCGCTCTTGTTCTCGGAACCTGCGACGGACAACCAGTCATTTGAGAGGTTTGAAGACTTTGCGTGCACGTGGGACTGTTCATGGCTAAAAGACGGAACAGAAACTTCAACAGCGAGAAGGAAAGAAGGCCAGCTCGCCCAAACTCACTTGGGGCTTGCACACCGTGAACGTTTCGGAGACCCAAAGCAAACCCGAAAGAAAGGCAGGAGAAGAGCTCGGGCGGCCACGGGCGGGACAAGCCGAAAGGAAGGGAAGGAGCGAGCCGGTCGGGGGCAATCTACTGAAATTTGGGGGACGTGTCGGAAACGGGGAGAGAGAGAGGGGAGGGAGGGAGGGGGGAGGGAGGGAGGGAGAGAGAGAGGGATGAATGGATGGAGAGAGAGACAGAGAGCGAGGGAGGGACGGATAGATAGAGAGGGAGGGAGAGAGAAGGGGGTGGAGGGAGGGATGGAGAGAGAGAGGGAGACAGAGAGAGAGAGAGAGAGAGAGCAAGGGAGGGAGAGAGGGGGGA
The DNA here is from genome assembly GCF_019802595.1 of Syngnathoides biaculeatus. NCBI lineage: Eukaryota > Metazoa > Chordata > Actinopteri > Syngnathiformes > Syngnathidae > Syngnathoides > Syngnathoides biaculeatus. The sequence continues at coordinate 6,973,750 of NC_084662.1, read as the reverse complement.
TGGAAGAGGGATGGAAAGAGAGAGGGAGTTAGAAGCAGAGAAAGAGAGCGAGGGAGGGATAGATAGAAAAAGAGAGAGAGGGAGGAGAGAGAGAGAGAGAGAGAGAGGGAAGGTGGGGGAGGGATAGAGAGAGAGAAACTGACAGACAGACAGACAGATAGACAGACAGACAGACAGATAGACAGATAGATAGATAGATAGATAGATAGATAGATAGATAGATAGACAGATAGATAGACAGACAGACAGACAGACAGATAGATAGATAGATGGATGGACAGCCAAAATTTGGGGGCAGGAAGTAACCCTAACCCTGAAGACGTAAAGTTTCGGGCTGGCGCACTGGTCGCCCTCGCCTTACTTTGGCCGTCTCCTTTCTTCAGAGACGAGCGTCGTCGCCGTTCCACGTTCTCCCGCAGCTCTTTGCTCTTTTCCTCCAGCTCGGTGGCGTAACTCACGTAGATGGCAAAAAGCTCGCTGAGACCCTTTTTTAGAGCCTAGAAAGAAGCGGAACGGGAAGGAGATCTCTTCGGTTCCGGATGCGCAGCACAGGCGCGGGCCTCACCTGGACGTCGGAAATCAGTTCCGCGATGGCCGAGCAGCTGATCTTCTTTTGGTCCCGCTGACGGTCGGCGGCCTTCTCGGCCTTCTCGTCTTGCTCCTGTCGCACCTTTGCCAAACTCTACAATCGGAACATTTAACGCTCGCTCAACTGAGGCTTTTCATTTTTCCAAAATTTGACTGCGGTACGCTTGCACGATTGAAACTTTGTGTACTTGTAAGACTACGAGAGACCTCGACGTAGCCTGGCGCTAAATTACATATTCAGAAACACATTTATTGTACTTGTATAATAAACGCAATATAATCACTCTTTAATCCACGGACCGCAGTGAGAGATACATTTCGTGGGTCTTTGTTCCGTGGAATAGATGATAAAAATATTCTGTATAATAGATGAAGAGATATGCGTATATATACGCATAAATTGTGTGAAATGATACATAAATCTGCAATGAAAGTCCTTTGGAGGAATCAAACTCTTCTCACCTCAGCCAGCCTGACATGAAGAATGGCATTCTCGGTCTCCAATTCCAATATTCGCTCTTCTTTTCCCTTAGAAACACAATTCGCGTTATTACAATTATGATCAAATGGAAAAAAAAAAAAAAAAAAACGAGACACTAAACAAAACGAAGTTGACTTACTCTCAGTTTGTGCTCCAGCACGTGCACCTGATGTGCAAATATTTGGTTACGGGTGAAAAAAAGAGGCATGTTTTGACTGAGTCGTGAAAGGGAAAAGAAGAAGTTTGCAGAGCGAAGGATTGGGAAAGGATTTGTCCCTTTTTTCTACGCCTTATCGTGACTCTTCGCAGACGCTTAAATCTTGGTCTTGTTTTCTAATCCGATTAGAAACTCCCCGGAACTATTTGCATCCGCTCACCTGTTTTGTAAAGCCTGCCTATAAATACCGTGATTCGACTTTTTCAACAAAACTCGCTTCAACAAAGATAATTAAAGACATTTGTACGCTGGAACTAGCAAGAAAATAAGGCACAATTTGGCATCATTTGCGAAATATCGAGGCAGGCCGAGACAAGCCATCCCCGCCAGGTGTCGCTAATGTACCGTAATGCTAGTTAGGACAAACCGCTAATACACCAAAGAAGAAGACAGAAATTTTCCACACAAGATGGCAGCAAAGTGCAAAGCTTTAACATAATGAACACAAATAAATAACATCTCTGACCTGTTTATGAACCTATGATTCTTATTTTTAAGGCCTAAAGTACCAAAATTACCATGCACCAAAGAAAGCTGTATTATTGTCGCACCGGTGTTTACAGCAACGCTGTAACTGACATATTTATGGAGTAAAAATAATTTCAAATTATGACGTTACATGATACATTGCTTTCCAAATTGTTTCCCAAATATATGAGCGTGTTTGTGAGTGTGTGCGAGAAAGCGAGAACGTTCCGAAGTTCTGTCCATATTTTTGTTTGGAATTAACCGGCGGGTCTGACCCATGCAATATGGCGGACGAGTTTACGCACGCAACAGGCAGCGACGAAATCGCAGTTCACTGTTTTGTTTTTGTTTTTTTTTTTTTTTTGGTAACAAAACCAATGAAGAAGAAATCTTTTTCCGCATTCGTCATCCTTATTCCACGCGTGTTTCTATGTTTAAAAATGGCGAGAGGGAAGGACAAAAGACGGGAAAATGTAAGCGTGGCCAGCGAGGTAAACATAACACTCAGAGCCGATATTTACTGGCTTTTCAACGTGATAATCGAACCGCTTTTGCTTTCACTCCGCTCCGAATAAACGCCGATTGACCGCCTGGAGGAGCGGCGGACTCGTTGCCACGACAACCTGGAAAAAGCACTCTTCAAGAGCAGGAAAGGGTCGTTGTCCGAAGAGGAAAGGTGACAAAAAATAGTCGTGGAAAATCTCGTCTATAATAAGGACAATCATATCAGATATTGTAATATAATGGCGACATTTTCCTGCCACTGTTTCTTCTGCGAGGTCCCTGATGTAACTGCGGCCCCCTTTCAAATTATTATTATATAATTTACAATGACGTTTCACCCAAAACTTGGTTGCTGTTCTGTTTTTTTTTTTTAAGTATAGTTTTGGACCATTTTCATGGGGCTGATAATTCTGCCCTTTGACCCGTCCCACCTGAGCACCCGTGACGTCACGGGGGTGCCACGGCCTCGCGTCTCCGTTCATTATTTTTGTGATCAAAGAATAAAAACCAGTAGTACAACAATTCAGTTGGAGGCAGAAATAACTGGTTGTTGTTGGTCATGACGTGTCTCTCCGCAGCGAGCCAATCTTGTCAGAACTCGTGTCTTCGCTAATAACTTTAAAATAATGATATTGCATTTTCTTCTTTAGTTTTTTTTCCCCAAATATTTTTGGCATTTTCCTCTTTTCACAGGCAACAACTGGAAAAGGAAATGTCAACCATGAACGAGAGGGTGCAAAATTTGGGTATGTACCACCCGAGTGTTGATTTTTGATGTTGCAGGGTTAGCTTTTGTTGCGTTTTCTTGCTTGTTTTGTTTAATTTGTGCTATTTTGTTGCACTGACTCGCGTTGCGGCAACCAGACGAGGAACTGCGGCGGCTGCGAGCGCAGAACAGGACCAACGCCTTGCTGTCTGCGGCCGTGATGGCCGCCTGCGCCGTCTTCTACTACATTTTGGTCTACGACGGCCACGGACGACTTTTGTGAGGTTTCCAAATCTCAGGGACGTCCTGCGTCAAGATTCCCTCCCGCCACCCCGCCTGCTCCTTATGGAAGCTGCCTTTGAGCATTTTCTCCGGTACCAAGTTGCCCCCCACAAGTAAGACCATTTAGTGTACTTTTTCCCCCCAACTGCTGTGCGACAATTCACAAATAACAACCGCTTACATACTCTGCGCATAAAGATGATTCTGATGTAACAGAACCCCAAAGAGGCGCGTTTCGCTACGCGGAAATCTTTTCCGAAGACTTGTAACGTGAAAATGCGGCACGCAGTCGGTCGCCCACTTGTGACTCGGCTGAAAGTCCTTCTGCAACTGCCTTGAATTTTCTTACCGGTGAGGACAAAACGTGTACTAGTTCGAGAAGCTAATCCTGGAGAAATAAACTATATCGACTAAATAAATGCTCAAAGGTCTGTAGATGCCGCATGTTCGTTATGTCAGTCACTCACATTTGAAAAAATGTATGGGTGTGGTCAGTCATGCCCGCAGATCTAAAGTTACTGGTGTGTGTTCTGTTTGTAATTATGAGTGTACCCCTTTAAGAGCGGAGGGGGGCGGTGTCAGGTAAACTAGGAAGTAGAAGTAGGGTGAACAGCAGCTCCCGTGTGCTTCCGTGTTAAAAAAAAAAAATGACGTCAGGCTGTTATTCGCTGCGCTGGATCGGTTTTCATGTGCGCTGACAAGTGCGCAATTGCGTGGTGGCGCAAGACTACACAAAATAAGCGACGTCTTTCAGTATTTGTGTATTTCTACTCGTAACACACGTGTGATTTTTCGTGCTTGACTGTGCAGATTTGCATCCGCGCCCGTCAAATGACAGTGACTGTAACGTGCGTAAGCGGCGCTGCCAAAGATTTGCCCCAACGCGCAATCACGGCCGTGCGTGCATCTTAAACGGCAAAAAAAGCGACGCCAAGGATGCGCAAATTCATTCTGCGGACGCCGAGGATTCCTCGCGCAAGCGCGGCTGACGTTTCCAAAACGCAGACGATGCCGGCTCCACTCATGAGCGGTCTGCTTTTGTCATCTCAAATTTGAGATGCTTCTTTTTTTTTTCTCCCCCCCCCCCCCCGCCCCCCCTTTGCCAGTTTATTTTGAGTTAGCGCAAAATGGCTGTATTTTGTTTCCCATTAAAGGTATTTTTCTGAAAAGCGGGCTTCATTATGTGACTCACCGCTTCCAGAAAAAAAACATTTGGGAGATTAAAACGCTTGCTGACGAACATGAACCCCCCACCCAAAACAAAAAAAAAATATATATATATATATATATATATATAAAAATAAAAACAGCGCTACAGCAGAGCCATTCTTCATATTTTTGTCTTGTCAGACACGCTAGCTTGCAACAAAACAAGATTGGAATTGTTTTTAGCTCGTTGAACGCAGGCTCATCCATTTTCTTATCCTCGCTTGATTATACAAAAAATTGCAGAGTTTAAGAAAAATATGGAGCGGCTCAGTAGAGACGAGTACAACGTACGTTCACTCTGGAATTGTACAGGAAGTGAGCATGAAATTTTTGTGGGAAAAGTTTGCTTATGTTAGAAGGAAAATCTACAATCTTTCCAGTTCACGAATAGCAAAGGTTATTAGCTTAACGACTGGAATAACTAATTCATGATCACGTAGTTATCGATACAAAAATTGCAGTCAATGTGAGGGGAAAAAAGTATTATAATGTAGTTTGGAGAGGAATTTTAGCCTCCTGAAAATGTCAGTAGGATGTTATTGTTATTGTAACGGGAATTTTACAACCAATAAATTATGCCGTTTTGTATGAAATACTCCAAAGGGCGAGTGTGTTATGAAGCCGCTGAAGCGATGGAGGACGTCGAGCACATCCGCCATCTTTTATCGGTCGTCGCGGTGTCGTCGGTGGCCGATGTGGCCGCTGTCAACAAAACGACAGTATTACGCAACGGCGCCTCGGAGGGATGGAAAAGACGATTATGGTTACTTCATCCTTGTAGGCGTCGGCAGTTGCGAGGGACACACAAACGCACTTCTGGCTCGTCAGCGTATTAATTTTTTTTTTTTTTTGTATCTTGAAGAGAGAAAAAAAAGCCTAACGCAAAGTATTGAATATGTGGAAGCGCTAGCTAGCATTGCTGCTAAGTAGCCTAGCAATGAATACATTCATACGTTCATGCTTCTTAGCTGCGTTGCGGTACGACGCTGAAGAGCATTGCCAGCGTGCTAGCATGCGCTGTGCTAACATCAGAAAACTGACAGGCCCGCAATAACTTTGATTTCAAACCTCTCACCCTCTCTCTCTCTCATCCATCCATCCATCCATCCATCCTCTCTCCTCTCTCTCTTGATCTATCTATCTATCTATCTATCTATCTATCTATCTATCTATCTATCTATCTATCTATCTATCTATCTATCTATCTATCTATCTATCTATCTATCTATCTATCTATCTCTAGATCTCTCTAGATATCTTTTTCTCTCTATCTTTCTCTCTCTCTCCATCCATTGATCCATCTCTCTATATGTCCCTCTCTCTCTCTTTATCTATATGTCCCTCCCTCCAACTATCTATCTATCTATCTATCTAGATCTGTGTCTCTCTCCATCCATCCATCCATTCATCCTTCTCTCTCACTCTCTTTATATATATATATATCTAATCTCATCTAATTTGATGTAATCTAATCTCCAGGGGTGTGTAGACTTTTTTTTTTTTACATCGGCTGTGGTTGCAAACATCACGTCAGTCACGGCGGCCAGATGGCGACCGCACCCGATCACGCCCGCTCGGGCACCTCCGGCGCGGTGTTTCGTCTCCACGGCAACCGCCCACGTCGCGCCGTCGACGATAACGTTCGTCCCCCTCGATTGTCGCGAACGACGCCAGATCGTCCGACGCGTCTGCTTCGCTCGTTGGCCGACGAGCTCCACGCTCTGCGTGCTGCTGACCATGTAAACTCATTTCAGCGCGCGAAAATGATACGACGCTTACTTTTGCTATCCCAAATGTGCCCGAACAATCCTCTGTTGATTCTTGTTCAGTGTTGATAAATAACAAACGATACGTTTCTGTATTCTTTCATTCGCTGCGTTCGCCTTTGTTTCGACGTCCATAGCGAAATGCACGCGGAGCGAAAATGAACACGCGGAAGTCGCATGGATGGGGAACTTTCAGACTGGCGCGGATGTGGAAAAAGTAAAAAAATAAAAACAATTCTACACACGTGTCATAACTTGAAGAAGATCTTTCAATACTGGGAGCACTTAAACCATCACAACCGATGCAGCCCTTCAGAGGGACTGGAGACCGCCGTGGGCTACGAACTCACGACCTTCAGTTTACCAGCCCAACGCGCTAACCACTGAGCTAAGGGGCCTCTGTGGAAGCTCACACGCACACGCATGCTAAAACACGTGCTAGCGTGCGTGCTAACCGCAGCCAGCGTCGTCACGCAACACTCGCTTATCCTCACAAGGGTCGCAGGGAGTGCTGGAGCCTATCCAAGTTGTCAACGGGCAGGAGGCGGGGTACACCCTGAACTGGTCGCCATCCGATCGCAGGGCACATGGAGACAAACGGCCGCACTCACACATTTGGGGCGATTTAGTGTCCAATTAATCTTGCATGTTTTTGGGATGTACATTCCCAAAAAAAAAAAAAACGGAGCGCAAAATCCGCAAATATGCGGGGCCGCGAACGGGCAAGGCACTATTTGGGTTCGAATCCAAGCACAAACGACGAGGTAGACGATTTCACCGGAAGGTTTTCTCAAGGACACGAGCGCACAAACATGCCACAGGAAAAAAAAAAAAAATCTTGAAAATGGGCCCACGTGCGCAAATTGAAGCGAGCACTCAAAGGCAGACGGACACCAACGCAAGGACGAGTCGCGCCTCGCTTTTTTCCATTTGGAGCGCTTTTATTCTCTCTCTTTTTTTTTTGTCATCGCCATTGGTAGAAAAACACACAGCAAAAGACGTCAAACTTACAAAATAGAAAAATGCCACACCGGTCGGTCACAATACAATAGAAGGGTTGTTGTTGTTGTTGTTATAATACTGCTTTGGCATTTCAAAACAAAAACAACAAACTGAATAAAGTGCACTTTTTTCTGTCCTTTTTTTTCATGAAAGTACATTCACAGGTTAAGTCCTTGATTTTTCTGTCTTTTGTTGTTCAAAGCGTTTCTCAAAGTCTTTGCTGAGCTAAAGTGCCGAAAGCCGACGGCGGCCGCTTCACGCCGAGCGGATCCCCCACCCCAAAAAAATAAATGTAAAAAAATAAATATGTACATAAAAAGGACCATCAGCTCTTGGGATAAATACATTCAAGAAATAAAAACAAGTTTGGCTTCAAAAAAAGACAAGAATAAAGTTGCAATATGAGAATAAAAAGTAAATTGAAGACTTTTTTGTTGGGGGGAAAAAAGAAAAAACTACACGTCAACTTTTTTTTTTTTTTTACTCGAGTAATTCATTCTCAGAGTTATGACCTGACACCTGATTCTGACTCCAAAGCAACATGAGATTCATTTTTCAAATATTTTTGAATAAATATTGTAATATAACAATCCAAAATCTGATTTTTTTGGGGGGTAATTTAAAAAAAAAATCTCCTAATTGTGCAACATTACGTCTTTTTTACGTAACATAATGCCTAATTGCCATAAAATTACAACTGATATTGGAATATTACGACCTTCTGTGAGAACTCCAAACTTTAGTGGCCTTTTTTTTTTTTCCTTGAAATTGTCGCAACGTTAATATTGTAAATTAGGATTTTTGTGACAGTACTCTTTGAATTTGGATTATTATTTTTTTTTCATATAAATTTTGCAACGCAATTTTTTTAAAAAAAGCCAACAAATCGATTAGAATCTTGGAATTTTGTCACATTTTGACTTGAATCTCCTAACTGGGACTGCAACGGTTTTAGCATTGTAACGACTTTTTGTCCCGTCAGAATATTTGCCTTTTTGTGACATCGCGACGCAAATGAAAGTCAAACTCAACTGAAATGTTACAAGGACTTTTTTGTGTGTGTGTGTGTGTGTGTGTGTGTGTGTTTTTTTTTTAAATATAACATTACGACTTCATTCTCATAAATGCGGCTGTGTGGAAACGCGAGGCCTTCCCAAAATGTCCAAATCTCGGTACGAGAGCGGAGGGCTCTGCGTTTTTTTGTTTTTACCCCGCCCCCGCCCTCGCCCTCACACGTCGCTGGGCGACCTGGAGCGGTAGGCGGCGTCGCCCCGAAAGCATCCGCACAGGAGCACGTAGATGGAGCGCTGGATCTCGGCGTTCCTGTAGGCGTAGATGATGGGGTTGATCATGGAGTTGTAGGTGGCGGGCAGCAGCGTGGCGTACGTGTACACCGGCGGGTACTCGCGCTCGCCCACCAGGCAGTAGATGGCGAAGGGCAGCCAGCTGGCGCCGAAGGTCCCCAGCACGATGGCCAGCGTGGACACGCCCTTCTTGGTGGCCACGTAGTGCGAGGCGGCGAAGAAGTGCTGCTGCAGGGCGATCTGGTGGGCGTGGCGGCACACGATCTTGCAGATCTTGAAGTAGAGCGTCAGCATCAGCGCGAAGATGACCAGGAAGGCGGCGGCCAGCAGCGTCAGGTTGGCGCGCGTCAGCGGCCGCACGATGCTGCACGACGCCGGCCGCTCCAGGCAGTTCCAGCCCAGCACGGGCAGCAGGCCCAGCAGCAGCGACACGCCCCACGTGGCCAGCAGCATGGCGTGCACCCAGCGCAGCGTCTTCTCCGAAAAGTACGTCAGCGCGTTGTACAGGGAGAAGTAGCGGTCCACCGTGATGGCCAGCAGGCTGACCACCGACGCCGTGAAGGACGCCACCAGGAAGCCCGCCGTCAGCAGGCTGGCCGTCTGCGAGGACAGCGCGTAGCGAAAGACGAAGTCCAGGACCAGCCCGGCGCCGGCCAGCAGGTCGGCCGTGGCCAGGCTGCCCACCAGCACGAACGTGGGAGTCCTCAGCGCCGGCGTGTAGAAGATGATGGCCACCACGATGGCGTTCTCGCAGGCGATGGCCGTGCCCGACACGCACAGCATCACGTCCCACGGGTTGACGGCGGCGGGGGCGGGGGCGGGCCACGCCGTCCCGTTGCGCTCCGCCTCGGCCCACGCCGACACGTTGGCCGACTCGTTCATGGCTGAGCTTCTCTTTGCTTTCCTGCGGACGGTGGAAAAAAAAAAAAAAAAGATATTTCGCGGGGGGTGGGGGGCTTCCTTGCGTGCCTTCCACCCGCCCGCTTCTCCTGGCTTTCTGTAGTCCCCCCCCCCCCCTGAATTTTTTTTTTTTTTTAACAATAAATTAGCATTTTCAGCATTCATTCCCAACCCCCGCACCCCATAAAAAAGGGTCTCCACTTTACTATAACTTTTCTCTTTCTTTCCTTGCTTTCTGCCCTTCTTTTCTCATCCCTCCTTTCTGCTTTTTATTGGACTTTTCCCCTCCGCTTCCCTCCTTCCGCCTCAGATCTGATTTTCCATCTTTCCTAGCCAATGAGCCGAGCCTTGACTAGTTTGGAAGGCTGCATTTATGTCACATTTTATTTGGATTTGACAACAGTCTGACTGTAATCTCCTCACGTTATTTTCTTGGAGCACAATAAATGATCTTAACTTGAATTTTTCCCAGAGATTATCATCGCTTAGAATGACTTAATTTGATCTCCCAACAGTCCCCCACATTTTTGCATGAAATACATTTATGCAGACAGCTTTCTCTCACCATTCACCCAACGCATTTTTGACATAGGATAACGTGCCTCATTGTATATATTTGACACATCCGGAGATGTTTCTCTTGCAGCACTGAAATGTTTCAATTCACTCATTCGGCACGCAGACGTTTCGAAGACGCCGTGAACGGCATTTTTCATGCAATAACTGCACATTTATAACCTCGCCTGTTGCCGTGCAAACAAAAAGCAACTTTTGGTGCCCTCGTCTTGGAGAAATATGCCTCTTTTTGACAGCAAGATTCAGAAAATACAGTTTTTTTTTTATATTGCAAACTGATCCCACATTTCAAGCATTAAAAAAAAAAACTGCTAAAACAATGACATTCATTTTCCATTATTGCGCACAACATCGGGAGCTGTCCGCGGTGCTGAATGCCTTCCCACTTCATCCCACTCAAACTTGACGCGCGACGTACATATTTCCCATCACATCCCACCAAATAACAGGCTGCCAATCGCTCGGCAGGAATCACTCGCCGTCCGAACTGGACGAAAAGCGCGGCGCGGCGTACCTTGGTCGCCGAGCGCCGACGGCTCCGGAGGACGTTGGCCGCGCCGGCCACGCGGATGACGCACGCCCGAGGCAGACGCGGTGTGAAGACGCATTGGCGGAGGGCAGCAAGGCGAGCGACGAGCGGCCGGCGGACGCACCGAAGGGATGGCTTTGAACGGCCGTGACGTCACGGCAGGAGGAGGAGGAGGAGGAGGAGGCGGGGCCTGTTTCCACGCTCCCACAGCATTTGATGATTTGTCGCTCAGGACACTCGAGTAGTAATCATCATCATCATCATCTCCCCGCAATGAAAGGAACGGCAGCGTCGTTCTTCCTTTCCAGCCTCTCCTGAAAACAAAATAACTCGCGGGGGGGGGGGACACACTCGAGAATATTTACCTCGGTTCTGGTTCCGTTTCACTGCCGCAATCGGTGAAATCCCCAAAAAACGCAAGCGCACTTTAAACCTGTCAGAATGATGCAGTTAATGCACAAAAGTTCTGTACATTGTGTAGATTTTATTAATAGTAATCTTGCGTTCATTCATTTGTTTTTCATTTGATGTCTTAGGTGAGAAAGCGTCTCATTTGACCACAAAATAAATACATCATACGCTCAAAATCCTGCAAATTATGTGTGATATAATTTGAAAAAAAAATTGCAGCACACTTTATCCACAATAAATCAACCTGCATATGACAAAATACATAACAGTTGGAAATTAATCCATTCCGGAAGTCGTTGCGTGACTTGAATTTTTCCCATTTTCGATGTGAAGACGAGTTTCACAACTACTATCACCTTCAGAAATATAAGTGTCCACTTTTCCACAGCAGATAATTATGACCACACTCTATGGTATAAATTGTCGTAAAAGAATGTGAATAAGACAACTTCCGTGGGTGCCATCTTACCTTCAAGTTCCTGGGAACCTCTCAGGATCTCTCAGGACGTGAAGTCGTGTGTCAACGAGCGCATCGTGAAAACGGCCCGAGTGCCGCTGCTGAGGCGGTCGGCCAATCGCTTCCCTGCTCATCCGTCGCAGTCTGGGACAAAATCCCACTGCGACGAACAAACAGGTCTGCCGAAAAGATTAGCGCAGGCCCGCCCGACTCGCGCTCGACTTTGCAAGCCACTTGTAGCATGTGGTTTGGGGGTGTGTCTCGCTGAAATACGCAAGGAAGACTGCTTGGATGGCGGCACATTATTGATCCTGCATGTGGCTTTCACTTTGCGTGGTAGAGTTTTAACTTGCATTTGTATTTGTAGCGGCCAAGTGTGTCAACTGACGGGGGGTTTCTGACGTGTAAGCACAATGAGGCCGAGGGGTGAAAGGTCACAGGCAGGCTTTCTTTTCGGCCCTGTCGCTTACGTGCTGTGATCTCTCCAGGTTCTCCAAATCTTTTGATGGTATTAAAGACCGCAGATGATGAAATCTCCAAATGCCTTGCAACTGTACGCTGACAAATGTTGTTCTTAAAGTGTTGCATTATTGGCTCGTGCAGTCGTTGGCAAAGCAGCGAAGTGCGCCAAATAACCTTCCTCATGAACAAACGAGCCTTTGACAATCACGCATTTCCAACTAACCTGTTCACCTTTGAAATGTTCCACGCTGTTGTTTTCTAAACACTCCTCAACTCTTTTGCTGTCTCTCTGCCAGATTTTTTGGGAACATCACGCAGGCATCAAATTCAAAATGAGAGAATATTTGCAAAAAAAAAGCTTGAACGTCAAAGTGGCTCGTCTCTGTAGCGCATTCATTTGAGGATCGGCTGAAAAGGAATGAAAGAAGCTCCAGAGAAGGAGCTCGAACACAACACATCATACAGTCAGCCAAGAGCTTCCCGGTTTCTAAGCAACAGCTGTTTGGCCACCTGTTCTAAACTCGACTCGGGAGGAAGAGGACGGACGGACGGACGGGGGTGGGGGTGGGGGTCATGCGCAGTTTTCATCCTCACAACCGAGTAGTGGCTCACATGAAGAGCCGAGTGACTCACTGGAGACACACAAACGGAAAATAGATCGTTAGATCGCAAGGCTGGCAAAAAAAAAATATGCAGAGAAAAGCGTTCAGTCGTTGGGAGGCAGATGCGCGATCGATAAACCCGCTGGGAGGACTTCAAGGACCACAACAGCATCCACCGACACTCGCGACAACAACAACAACGCTGTCGTACAAAGATCCTGCGGCGTTCACCTTGTTCCGTGCGTGAGAAGAGGATGGCGGAGGGAGGACAAAACGCGTCCGCTCACGAGACTCGGGGAATCCCAAAATTCCTGGCCAAGAAAAACAAAAAATGAATATATAGATTCATTCTTGAATACGTGGGAATAATGTTTTCAGGGTTGGTTCCCGATCATGAAAATAAAAAAGAAATGAAAAAAAAAAAAAGGATGGGTGCATTGTCTGTCTACGTTTTGCTCCTCCACTGTTACCCGAAAAACCTGAAGCCGCTTCACTCAAATCTCAAGGGGCCCATTCTACGTGCTTATTTAAGGCTTTTATCATTTTATAATGCTGAAACGGCCATCCGAAATGTAGACTAAACTGGGGGGGGGGGGGGGGGACCTCGTGTAATTGCATGTCATCAACGTCTTATAACACAATTCAAGTGGCGGCAAAAACACGTGCGGCATGAAACGGGTGACTGGTGGTGCGCGTTAAAAGCGCAAGTGACGTGAAGCGGCTGATGGAAGGAGGTTCAAAAAGGGATGAGTGCCCCCCCCCCCGACACGTGCGCCATAGGAGACGTAACAACAACAACGACGACGACGACGGCGCTAAAGTGCCACAATTTGCGCCTTTCGCGTTGACCTTTTGGCATGTTGGGCTTATTGTGTGCTTGCCGTGGTGGTGGGGGGGTGTGGCGGGGGGGGGGGGGCACTAGTGTACAGTTTCTTTTCAGAGCTCTTATCTAGCTAAATGATAATTATAAATAGTTCCCCCACCTGGCCATGAACCCCCCGCCCCTCCCCCCCCCCCAAAATAGCTACAAAGAACGAGACGGATAATAAAATAGAGTGAACAAAAAATATTTTAAAAATAGCATTCTAAGCACTTTAAAAATAAAAAAAAGTACAAATATTGTAAAATATTAACCTCCTATAGAGAATTAAAAAAAAATCCCACTCAAATAAAATCCCAATTGCTTATAAAGGAAAAAAAATTAATCCACTTCTTAAAAACACTCCAACATAGAAATAACGCTTTACTGTTGATATTTTATGTCGTTCTAAAGCCCATCAGGCAAATCCTGACATGTCCTTTTAAAAAAAAGAAAATCTCTACATATTCAAACCAAAATTATTATGTAAAAGCCCTTGAAATATACTTAAAGTGAAAAAAAATGTAGGCAAGAATACAAATCCAACACGTTGCGGGCACAGGTGAAAGTTCAGAAAAGACCTACGTCAGCCCCCGACCCCCCCCCGACCGGGAGCAGCCGGCCCATTAGCCGGCACTCTGAATACCTGCCACGCACGTCCGACTCCCAGGTCACCCGAGCGCGTTGGAGCGGTTTACGTGACGAGCCGCATCCGCATCCGCCCCTCGCTGGCGGCTCCGCAACTGCCATAAAAGTTATTATTAGCCGCCACATCGTAAGATCCCTCGCAACAAATTTGCATTCAAAATGAAAATTGACGCTCTTTATGGGCCTCAACCACCCAAATCCTCGTTATTGTGCTGGCGCCGCGTCACACTGACAGCTGTCCGCAACATTTTGCTCGTTTAGTCGCGGTCAAAATATTCGACAAACCTCTCAGCCTTCTCCAGATGACAAACACACCCATTCATATTTTGTCACCGATTGGCCGGGTGGGTGGAGCCAATAATATTCATATCTTTTACGAGGCACGAAGCTACGTATGACGGGCCGCTCATCACCCAAAATAAAGGAGGACGCAGACAAAATGACAAAAAAACCCACAAATGGAACAAGCAAACCCGCAAAAACAGGCAATCACACAACATACCTACAGAGAAGAAATACATAAAAGACACATTTAGATTCAAAACGCAGTCACACACGTCAACTGGGAGCTTCGACGCTTTGGAATTGTTGCCAAGCGAGTTACGCTCACTGCTCGTATCGCAAAGGTCCCGTTCGCTCGCAAGTCAAAGCCAAAAGTGGCATCCGAAAAGGCCTCGTTCGTATCTCGAGGCCCCCGACCCCCACCCCCACCCAACAAGGTACAAATTGGGGATCTGGGTCGCCACTCTCGTCTTTTACTTACTTTTGCGTCGCTTTGCTCGGGAGGTCGACGACGAGGCCGCCGTCGTCGGTCACGTGCTCGGCGCCGGTTGCTCACGAGGCTCGCAGCGAGCGAGACGTGCTCGGTCGGCGTGCGCCTTCCCCTCCTCGGACGTTCCCCCCCCCCCCCCCCCCGACACCTGAAAGGAGAAGCGGCAAAGCGGGAGAGTCGGAAGTGAGCTGGGGACGTTTTGAAACGCGCGCGCAATCGATTGATTTAGAAGGACGACAAAATAATCTCACAGATTGGGATAAAATTATTGATAGCAGTCGCTCGTTTTGTCGCGGGGGTTTGGTTACAGACCACCCCCGCAATAGGTTAAATCTACAAAGTGCCAACCGCATATTTATATGTATTTTAAAGCCGTTTGAAGGCTGATTTTGTGTGTGTTCATTTTGATTAATGATGGACAAGCGGTACACTTCTGAGGACCGGGGTTCAAATCCCGGCCCCGCCTGTGTGGAGTTTGTATGTTCTCCCCGTGCCTGCGTGGCTTTTCTTCGGGTGGGCACCCCGGTTTCCTCCCACATCCCAAAAACATCGGACCAGCGGTACGGGCCGTGCAACCTGCTGGTGCGTTGGCCTCACACCGGACTGGTGGCTCAAATCCCGGACACGCCTGTGTGGAGTTTGCATGTTCTCCCTGTGCCTGCGTGGCTTTTCTTCGGGTGGGCACCCCGGTTTCCTCCCACATCCCAAAAACATCGGACCAGCGGTACGGGCGGTGCAACCTGCTGGTGCGTTGGCCTCACACCGGACTGGTGGTTCAAATCCCGGCCGCGCCTGTGTGGAGTTTGCATGTTCTCCCCGTGCCTGCGTGGCTTTTCTTCGGGTGGGCACCCCGGTTTCCTCCCACATCCCAAAAACATCGGACCAGCGGTACGGGCGGTGCAACCTGCTGGTGCGTTGGCCTCACACCGGACTGGTGGCTCAAATCCCGGACACGCCTGTGTGGAGTTTGCATGTTCTCCCCGTGCCTGCCAAAAACATGCAACAATAATTGGACACTCTAAATTTCCCCGTCGGTGTGATTGTGAGTGCGACTGTTGTCTGTCTCCATGTGTCCTGCGATTGGTCGGCGACCAGTTCAGGGTGTACCCCCGCCTCCTGCCTGATGGCAGCTGGGATCGGCTCCGGCACTCCTGCTGCCCTTGTGAGGATAAGCGGCTGAGAAAATGGGTGGATGGAAAATGTTGGCACTTAAATCAAATGTTATTTGTATTTTTTTTTCTTCCTTTTATTAAACATAAAAGCACCTTAAAGGCCATGGTCTTAAAAAAAACAAAACAAAACAAAACAGTGAGTCTTAAAAAGAAAAAAAAAAAAAAATCCTAAAAACGACACGATGCATATGAATAATCGTCCACTTGAAAGTCTTTTGAGTAAAAAATAAATACGTCCTGGGCGAGCTTCACATGTATCTGTTCTTGACGTACTCCCTGTACATCAACAAGTCCTCGCGGCACAAGGGCCGGACTTGGCCGCCGGCCGCCATCACGTGGCTCTCGAAGACGTCGCGGCTGCGGCGCTCCACCTGCGGCGGCGACGTGACGTAAACGCTATCCTCGGGGAAGCGCGACACCGGCTCCCTTCGGGGACACACGGAGAAGACGTCGCGGTATCAATGGCACGTCAAGGATGCACAAACATCATTTGTCATACAGCGTGTCATGTTTTCGACAGAGCGCCGGTTATGTTCGTTGCTCCCACAGATCACAGCGAATATATGCCCACGAGTATTACTCCATACCGTAATTTCCGGCCTATAAGCCGCAAATTTTTTCACACGCTTTCAACCCTGCGGTTTATGCGGTGATGCGGCTAATTTGTGCATTTTTTCTAACGGACACCAGGGGGCGCTTGAGCAGAAAAGGTAAGAGCAAGACCGGTGGATTATGTGTGCCGAGGACGTGACTTTTACCAGTTTGGCCCTGTTAGCACCGCGCTAGCGTGTTATTGCTGTGTGTCAGTGAATTTTACTGGTATGTATGTATTTTTTTAACCGGCCCGTTAAACTCTCTCTGTCCCGTCCTTCTTTGTAAATATCTCGCGTTTCAACGTGGGCACTTGCTGCTTTTAGACAGCTGCGGCGTATGTATGTACCAAATGGTATTTCCTTTACAAATGTACTGAGTGAGGGTTATAACCAGGTGCACTCTGTAGGCCGGGAATTACGGTCGTGTTTTGTACGTATTGCTGCTCCAGTTGCGTACCGCAGCAGTTACTTGACAGTTTCTAATTACCCTAACAGCTAGGCTAATTTCCCTTAGCCCATGTATGGTGTTTTGCATTCTATCTTAGCATTAAGCTAGTGGACTTGCTAGAGAAACATTTGCTTTGGTTGACCATTTTTGAGTTTAAATACATAACATTTAATTTGATTTTGTTTGACATGAAACTTCAACTGGGAGTGCGAAAAAAAAAGAGCATGAAGCAAGCACGCTTTGCCTCTTATTTGTGAGATGCACTGCTGCCACAATCAAATGTCACCATCAGATTTATTTTAGAATTAATCGTGTAATCAGATAAAGCTTTATTTTGCATTGAAGTTTATCGCAAAATCCTTTTGTCTCGATTACTACGTATTATACTTTTTTTTTTTTTTTTAATTTGATGTTGTTCAATGACTAAACGAAGCGACGCAAGCAACACGGTGGGACACGAGTGTGAGTGTCGTCGTTCTGCTCCTTCCTGGCTACTTATTAATCCAAAGGGCAACTAGTTCGTTACACGTCTCAACGGCTGCAAATAACGATTATTTTCGTCATCCATTCAACTTTTTTTTCTTCGTCATAAATTGATGAGTATTCAGTTACAAATTTTAAAAAATGGGAGAGTATTTACTTGGAGCATTTTAAGTTAAGCAAGGCCTCTAAGGCAAACTGCCAACCTTCCGAGTTAACTTGAATTAACATTGAAAGCCATCAATGACAGCGAATCTTTCAATTGATGATCAATTATCATCACTTAGTTGTCGATTCATCAATAAATTGTTGCACCGGCACTGCTAAGGTCCAGGACACACCCAGAAAATGGGCCTGACCCTTCCTGAACGAGCATGTCAAACAATGCCGGGCAATCTTAAGCCTGAAAATTAAAAAAATTAAAATCTGATCAAATTGTTCTTGGGCCTGACGTGCATTCGGAGCAGATTCAGAGCTATATATTCAGTGACTTTTAAATAGAACTTGATTCAATATCATTTCCATTTTAATTGTCATTGAAATCTTTTTCATTTTACCTGTCGCATTTTTCCAACAATATTCAAAACAACGATTCCAACAGTATTCAGAAAAGAAGATTGCGCAATCCTGGCTGAAATCCCCCAAAGAAGCAAAGCGGAACATCGGCCATCCGACCGTCGAGGCGGAAGCGCTGACGGACGCCTCCACCTGTGACAACATGTTTGGGGTGCGATAACACTCTTAAAATAGTACTGTTGTGTAACACGCACACACCTGTCAGAGAGCGTGGTCGCGACCCCGCCCCCGACCCCCACCCCCACCCAACAAGGTACAAATTGGGGAGCGACGGGTTGAAATGAGAAAAAAAGAAAGAGGGGAACATGTGGGAGCCACACAAAGATGGGCCGGATCATCCAACGACCAGCTACAATACGTTCATTTGGACAATAGCTTTATTATTATTATTATTTTTTTTTTAATCTATTTTTCCCAAATTAATTTAAACACTTCAGGTGCAATATAGCAATCACTTAACCAATTCAATTGTACACATGTAGAGAAAACTGGATTTTTCTTTTACTAAATTACTATTTGAACATTTGATGTACTTTACATCCTTTATTTAGGTAGCATTTATTGATTTCATTATTGACAATCAACTGACCAACAGATTATTTGATGAGATTTTTTTTTTTTTGATAAATACTTTTTAACTAACCACTTTTGAGCTGAAAGTTAAATTTGTACAACAAATATGGGGACAGATTGTTTGTAGATCAGGAAGGGAGGAAGAAAGGGAGAGAGAGGGGGAGGGAGGGAGGAAGGAAGGAAGGAGGGGAGGAAGGAAAGAAAGCAGGAAGGAAAGCAGGGGGAGGGAGGTAGGTAGGAAGGAAGGGTGGAAGGAAAGAAGGAAGGAAGGAAGGAAAAGAGGGAGGAAAAGCAAAGGCAGGCGAGAAGGGTCTTCCACCTCTCTGCGGTGCTTTTAGGAGGTTGGCCCTTGCAGCTTTGTTTTATTTCCCTGCGGCTTCGCGCACGAGCACATCAAACACGTAACGCGTGCGCGGGAAGCAAGAGGAGCATTTTGTCAATGTGACTGCGACGTCGAGCGGCAAAGGAGACAATGGGGTGCAAAGTGCTCGCACATTTGCAGGCCACGTGTTTTTTTTTGTTTTTTGGGGTTTTTTTTTGGCATCGACAGAAACACGAGCGGTTTTGAGTCACTGGGTGAACCGCGAGGCGGAACAGCGGGGACCAGAGTGGCCATAAAACGTCTCGCGGTCGGCGGGAGACGTCCCCGGACAGCACTTAGAGCGCTTAGCCATGAGCGACCTTGTTTGGCGTGAATGCTGGATGGGTTTTTTTTTTAAATACAATATATTTAGGTTGAAAGCTCGGCACCGTCGGGAGGTGCACGTGCACGAGGACTGAGGATTAACGTCCGGCCGCGTTTGCCTTTCGGCCTTTGACTCACAAGCAGATGATGTTTGCCAGGTGGAGGTGCTCCCTCCTCGTCGCTCGCCGCTGCTGGCTCTCGCCCAAGCGCGCAAACCTGCAAAACACACGCCAGTCGATTAAAAACTAAATTTAAAAGAAGCCCCTTTTGACAAAACACGCGTCACCTCTTGGAGATGACCCAAACACGACGTCCTCCCTCGCGCGCGCGCGCAAGATGCGAGCTCCCCCCTCGGCTGAGGCTCGGGATTTTTAATATTAATGTATTGATTAGCGGCGCTAACGCGTTTGGAAGCGGTCCAAGCTCGGCGCTCCATAATGAATGCGCTTTAATTCTTATTAGGCGCCGACGGGAAACGCAGTCGGGCCCTGCGACGTTGCAACGCACCTGCGCCGGGGGGAAATCATCTGTGGACACGATTTGGAGAGTTCGAAACCTCCCAAGATTGAAACTTACAAAAACAGTCAAATGAAAACGATTTGTCTAAAGACCGCGTTTAACTTTAAATTGTCCTAATCCACAAACGTTCAGCCTCACAACAGTGAATAATCATTCCGACTGATTATCTTTGAGGCGGCAGCTGGTAAAGCGTTGGCGTGGCAGTTCTGAGGTCCCGGGTTCAATCCCAGACCCGCCTGTGTGGAGTTTGTACGTTCTCCCCGTACCCGCGTGGCTTTTCTCCGGGTGGGCACTCCGGTTTCCTCCCACATTCCAAAAAACATGCAACGTTAATTGGACACTCTAAATTGCCCCTAGGTGTGATTGTGAGTGCGACTGTAGTCAGTCAATTGACCTGCAACCAGTTCAGGGTGCCCGTTGACAGCTGGGATAGGCTCCAGCACTCCCCCGCGACCCTCGTGAGGATAGGCGGTGAAGAAAATGGATGGATGATTATCTTTGCCTTCCGTCCAAATAAGACATTTTCAAAAATCTCTCACAGAAGCAGCACATTGTGCGATAAACTGTCAATGTGACCCACGGACACACCGCCACACACCAGAACCCTTTTCATTTTTTTTTTTTGTTTGTTTTTTTTTTTTTTTGCAGATGTTTTATTTGTGGTGAGAACACGCACACAAAGTGGACAAAAGCGCAGCGAGGTCAGCGGTGCGACGCACGCGGAAGGCGGCAGTCGACGACGACCTCTGACCCGCGTGACCCCGACGGGGCTGCTCGCTCTTACGTCTGTCGATAATCATCCTCATCATCGTCGTCGTCGTCGTTTTGAAAAAGGAACAGAAGGAAGCATTTTCCAGGACTCGCAGACAAAAAAGCCGCCCGGCATTCAACTCGCTGGAAAAAAGGAGGAAGGAAACACGGCGGAAGCGCCAGCGAGCCGAGGGCCAAAATGTGTGCGTTCTTTTCTCACGTACAAACCGCCAGCGGCAATAATTGAGACGTTTCTCCGTCGAGTGCACTTTGCAACCGAGCCTGGTGGTTGGTGTCTTGTGGTTATTAGCGAGAACTCACTGTACCTTTAGTACTTGCTAAGTAACGGCGCAGCCTCTCCGGGGCAAAGACAATCTGCTTGGATTTGAAATTCATAACCGACAAAAAGGCGTTCCGCGGGTGAGAATCACGTAGCCGTCAGAAAACAAGCAGTGCGTTCAAGGGAAAAACGGACTTTCTAATATGCGGTAAACGCCGGCCCGCCCATCAAGTGTGACGCGAAACACCCAACTTTATTTGCGTTGCGTAACAGCGGGGCTCATTTGCATAATGGCCGACCCCCACCCCCCACCCCCCCACGCACTTTCTGTCCCCATGCCTTGGAAGAGCAACACACACATGCAAACATATTTGTACAGCTGCAGGCATAAGAAAACAATTAAAAAAGAAGATTCTAGAGGAAGTAGCCCCCACTTGCAGTGGCATTTTGACTGGCCGCCAATATGTAAAACGACAAATTGAAGGGGCAACTCGAAAGAAAAACCGATTTGACGCCTGGCCTACCTGAAGAAAAGAAGAAGTTGACGGAAATGTTTAAGCGCTGCGTCCTGCTCACCGGTCGTAGATGAGCAGGTCTTGCTCGGCGGGGAACTCGGCCAGGTCCAGTCCGTAGGGCTCCTTGAAGGACGGCTGCTGGATCTCCTGAGAGGAGGTCACAGACATCGCCGTGTAGAATTACTTTCGGTACTCAAGTACAGCATTTGTGTTTTGGATGGGTGCCTGTAAGGCAGTCTTTGTAATTTTATTGTCACAGCACAACACAATCATCTCTGCTTCTTGAAAGATCTTCCAAAATACTCAAACGGCCGACAATATTGGCAACGGCCGCGTTAAATGCTTCATTTTCTTTTTCACGTCACTCGAGCTGCATCCAAAGCTCGCATGTATCACAAATTTGGGCTTTTAATGCACAGGGTGGAAAAAAATGACAACACGACAGCAGCTAACTTTGGAAAAACTCCCAATTTGACGTACGTAAACGTTAAGGTAGGTACCTTAACCTGGACAATATTTCCTTGTGACCTTCTGACCTTTACACACGTTAATAACCCATTCGTGATTTTCACACAGTGTATCAAAATATTGAAGTGTTTTAATCTGAAGCCATAATTTGGTATCAGGAGATGATAACTCAACGGTCAAAGTTAGCAGTTACATTTTTGGGACGAGATTAGTAAAGTTATCACATAACTTGAGCATAAACGAAAAAGAAGTGTTATTTCTTTGATTGTGGCCTGTTGGGAGACTTTTATCTCAATAAGGCAAAAAATTGCCACCCTGCCCATGAATGGGTTAACGCTAAGATGTCAATTTATTTCATCCTTGTATGACAGTTCTGAATGTTAAAATGTCCTTCCAAATGATTTTCTGATGGCGACAGCACTTCCTGCGGGGACATTTTCCAAAAATCCGCCCCAACGGCGGGATCGTTTCCCACCCGCGCAGGAAAACACGGCAAACTTTTACTAAAAGTTACGACCGAGACTCTTTCAACGTCTCGAGACCGAGAAGTCCGCTTATGTAACAGCGCTCCGAAAGCCATCGCCCGACCCGGCGCCGGCGCTATTATTCTTCCAGACTGTTTTGCTGCCGCGCCACCGAAAAATGCTTAACATAATGCCTTCGATTTTTACTGTATTTGTATTGATCGGCGCCGCGAGGGGAGGGGGGTGTTCTCGGACCGAGTCCAGACAACTGCAGCTGTGAACACACACACACCCCAAATCCTCAAAACACACGGGAGCGCACACACCTGCGCGGCCGCAAATCCGTCCATGCGAGTATGGGCTCACGTATGGCCGGCGCCGAGGCGGAATATGAAACGTGTAATTACCAGGCAAACGCAGTAATGATCTGACGTTTAAATATTTCAACAGCATTATGTACTTCACACCATTGTGAAAGTGGGAGGAGTGGGACACACACACAAGAGACACGTGTGCGTCGAGGTGGGAAGGGCGGGTGCGGTGGTGGTGGTGTGGTGTGGTGTGGGGGGGGGGGAATTGTCCGTGGCCAAAACGTGAGTCGAAAACCAAGTGGGGAGGGGGGGGGTCAGAAATGAGAAAAGTGAGAAAATTTATGCCAGTATAAAAAGTCTTTGAATCCAGAAGCGAAGCTCAAAATGGTTCAAATTATTCGAAGGTAGATTTAAAAAATAATACAAATAAAGCGCCTCTGTGGAGTCTTAAGTCTGTAAAAAATCTTTTCAATTTCTAAAGAATAATTTCAGAATCATTTTGTTCTTTTTTCGGGGTCTACTCGTGATGCCTACCACATTTGCTGCTATTAGGTGTAAATTGGCTTTTGGGGGCTGAATTTCCATTTGAAAAAAAAAACCCAATAATAATCGGGGGTCATTTTTAATATGGAAAAGCCTAAGAAACGGAAAACTGCAGGATGGCACTCGTGCCGGGCGACGCTTGACGCCTTCGTCGCACAGGACGAGAGCGAAGTCACAGACGGACCACTCGCGTCTGGAGGGCACCGCTGATCTTTGGCTGCCGCTTCGGGACGTGAACGGCGCACTGCGGGGAAGGACAATTCGCTTTCTCCTCAATTTCTCGGTGGGTTTCACTTCACCTGCTGCCAACAATCCGGGTCAGGGGCGGACGTAAAAGTGTCAGTCGGAGTCCGCTGGGGCGGGAACCACACACAGTTCCAGTGATAAAGGCGTCTTCTGACAAGTCAAAGGAGCTCACGCTACAAACGATGCACTTTGTCATAAACGCTCAACTTTATCTTCGTGTCAGGGTACAGTGACCCCCCACCCCCCCCCCCCAAATTCCGCATCAGTACAGACAACGAGGCGCTCGAATGCGGCCACGCTACCCCAAAGCCCTTGTTCACATGCTGTCTAATAAGAATTTCATATTTCCCACCCCTCTTCACTCTTTCTCCATGTGACGTGCGAGCACACATGGCCAATGGGAAGATGCACGGATGGCGAGCTATCAGACCGCACGTCACAATTGCGCAGGATGACGGCGCTTGAGTTTTTATACAGTGGGGGACAGGCGAGTTGTCATTCAGCCCCATTTTAGCCACTGCCCCCCCCCCCCCAAAAAAAAAACCCCAGAAAAAACAAAATGTTGAAAAAACAGTTTAGAGCTCGCGCTCCAAAATTGTAATTCTTCAAATTCATCCTCAAATGTGTATAACCTCTTTTGAAATAAACCTCTAAATACACTTTTTGTCATGTCATGCCATTATCCAAGCCGCTTATCCCCACAAGGATTGCGGGAAAGCTGAAGCCTATCCCTGCTAGCTTCGGAAGAAGGGCGGACTACAACCTGAACTGGTCGCCAGTCAGTCGCAGGGCAGACATCGACATCGTCACTGAGCGGGAATCGTACCGCTACACCATCAGTGACTCTCCTTAAATATACTTTATATAGTCTGGAAACATAATTTTAAAGTCATTGTTCATCTCAGGGTAAGCGTGAAACCCAGGATCGCAACCTTTTTGTGAGAATTATGTTTTTATGCGCTTTCAATACTTATTTTGTGGGTGCGCGAGGACCACATCTTACCTCTTGTGCGGAATCCACCCACAGTTTGACCGGGGTCGAGCGCTGCGAGACGGAGGCGTCGTCGTCGCGGTCCTCCTCGGAGTCGTCCTCCGACGAGCTGGAAATGGCCTCCTCGCTGGGCGGAGGGGGCGCGCTGGCCGCCGTCTTCCGCTGGACTAGCGTCTCCTCCTTGCTGCTCTTGTTGCTAAAGAAGAGAGCACGTTTCATCACGTTTAAGGGGGAGAGCCACGCGTCGACTTATGATACCAAAAAGAAAACAAAAATGTGGTTCATATGTGAAACGTCAACAGAGTGCCGCACAAGCAATTAGTCAAACTAATCAGTCGGTGGCGAGACTGAAAACTAATCTGCTGGCGTTTTCAAAGTTGATTAACTCTCGGAGTCATTTTTCACGCAGGTTGTCTGGCAGTTTTTGAAAAGAGATTAGGAGGGAGACGTATCCATCACGTACCCCAAACGCTGAACTGACAGATTCTTTTCGCCTCGGATGTCATACAAAGTATAGACGCGGGCCGCCGTAGGCGAGCACATTGGACCCCACCGGGCACCCGTAGAAGTACCATCAAAGTTCAACCGGGGGGACTGGAGTCTTTACACTTACCAAATGCCGCCTTCTGTGGCCTCTTGGTGTTAAGAAACTACGTTGAAGTGAGTTTGAAGATGCTCAAGAGGAACTTTTCAGGATAAGAAAAAAAACTGCACAAACGGCAGGAAAGAGGCAGAGACTCACCCGAGGACCGATTTCGCCGTCTCCTCCGGTTTGCGGACCGTGAACGGGCTGGGATCCACTCCCACCGTTTTGGGCATGAACTCCCTTCAGTAAGAGAGGTGTGGGTTCAGCCTCGACCGCAAGAGCACCGGAAGGCGGCGCCGCGCCTCACCTGGCCGAGTTGGTCATGGCTTTGCAGAAGGTGTCGTCGAAGGAGGTGAGCTCGTAGGGTCTGAAGAACTCCGTGTAGATGTCGATGCTCTCGTCAAAGCGGTTCACGCGTTTCACCGACAACTTCTTCATGGTTTCGTCACACGGGACTGGAAGCCAGCCGGAGAGCAATTACATTGACTTAATATCCTTGATGAACAGCTCAAAGGTCGACCGACCAGTTCCTGAATGGCTGGGGCGCACTCGGAGAAGAACTTACTCGGAACATTTTCCGCACAACTAACGTCTGACCTTTCTGCGCACTTGTAGCCCATCTTTGGCATACGAATAGGATGAAGTACATGTCACTAGTAGGCGTTATAGCTCCACTGGTAAGGTCCAGGAGGTCACTAGTGCGTGCCACCTGCCTTCTGGTCAGACCTAGTAGCACTATTAGTGGAGCATAGTCATTTACGAGTAAATCTTAAGTGTGAACTAACACGGCAAAAGTGGCACTAGAAGTGGAAAAAAACATTACTAGTTGGACACCGCTTTACTAGTACTAGTCCCGTCAAGTACGCTCAATCACCTTATTAGTGAGCAGCCTACTACTACTACTACTACTACTACTACGTGGACCTGTAGATGTATTTTGAGGAGATTGAATAAATGCTGAACTGGCTTTTCATACATTCAAATTCACATATGATAAAGGAAAAAAAAAAATGAAATGCAATTTTGTAGATTTTGGAATTCAATTGGTAGCTTTACTTGTTTAATTTGTTCCGTGACCAACCTTTTAACATACTCCTGTGTATATGAAATATACATTCC
Organism: Syngnathoides biaculeatus; assembly: GCF_019802595.1. NCBI lineage: Eukaryota > Metazoa > Chordata > Actinopteri > Syngnathiformes > Syngnathidae > Syngnathoides > Syngnathoides biaculeatus. Next base: position 6,947,688 of record NC_084662.1, on the reverse strand, counting down.
ATATTGAAATCAATTGAAAAACCCCTATTCAATTCTACCCCCCACCAAAAAAAAATAGAGGAAATATTTCCCTATTGTACAAAAACATAAGAAAACACTAAAAACAATGTAAATAAAATGCTTCTATCAGGTGTTATCATAAAATACAACATGCTGTTATCACTAAATTCTAAAATGATTGACACTTTATTCTTGCCAAATGACACGTTTTTACTTAAAATATTATTTTCATGAAATAACTTCAACCTCATAGCATTGTTGTAAAGTTATCCATTTTTTTCCTCAGAATAATATATTAATGAATAAATGTGAATGAATAAAACAATTAATTCATAGTATTAATATTATTTTTCTTGTAAAATGATGACTTTTCAGAATATTATGATTCTTGTACAATTTTTCACCTAAAACTACTGCTCCTCTAATTTTTAGACATTTCTGACAGCGACATTTCCGCGACATGACTTTTGACTCCGGAAGAGTCAACGGTTGCCCTCCTTCCATTTTCTTATTGCTATAAAATGATCCGGCGTTACCTTCGTCGAAGGCGATCGGGAGGTAGGACAAGACTCCCTCTGACCACCACAGCGTGTAGCTGAGAAAGAAAGAAAGTCACAACACACAAATGCTGAAAAGTAAAAAGCGCGACACTTACGGTAACCCAGATAACAAAATTGGCCCCCGGCAGGAACACGTACCCGCACAACTCCCGACGCATCCTTCATTTTAGTCTGTGTGAGCAATTTTCTGTGAATGCGCACTTTGTGTGCGTGTGCGTGTTTGTGCGACTAAAACGCAGTCAGTTGTGACCGCGTAATTTCTGGGAATAAAGGCTGAGGTGCCGCGGCCGCTTCAGGACAGATGCGCCGGCCCGTAGCGGGAAACTGGGTCTGCTTTCACGTAAGACCACCGCGTCGCGTGCAAACAAAACAGTTTGTTGTGTACGAGCACACGCGCATGGGAAAAATGGAAGTCATCGTGGAAATGGGACTTTGTCCTACTTATCATATTGGCAAAGAAGAGGAAAATAAAAGCTTGTAATAATAGCCAGGATGCGCTGTACAGGAAATGGAGAGATGGATGGAAAAATAATGGTGAACTGAATTTGTCTTTTTTTTTCCATCAATGTAATGCTTTATTTATTTATTAAGTTACTTGAACTTAAGCGTAACCACTTTTTTTTTTTTTTGATTTGCAAAATTCTTGTAATGTAAAAATGTATTCCGGTAAATTTGGCTGTACCTGCGTCTGTCCACCGGGAGCGCCATCGTGCTCTTCTGATGCAGGTAGAAGTCGGTCGGCAAGTCCCACAGGTGCGGCCTGGACTCGGCCGGCTGGTACACTTGCAGGAACAAGTTGATGGCGTCCTGTCTGTCGGCGTCTGCAAGACACAATGTGCGGATTTTAGCCAGAATTCTAAACTTTTTGCTCGTTTAGAGTCAGGCAGAACGGCACAGACTGAAAAAAAAAATCATTACATTTGCAAACGCGGTAAAGTTATGCCACTTCCAAAGTGAACAAGATTTTGAATGTGGTTGTAAAATAAGAACGAAAAAAAAAAAACGGAACAGGGCCAGACATAAGTCAGTATTTTAGGAAAATATATCAAAATATTACTGGAGTAAAACCTCCAAGATAAAGCTGCAATATGAGGGGAAAAAAATGAACATCACAAAAAGTACATTTTACAAGAATAGTAGCTGAAATAATTGATGAAAATCTTGCAAAACAAATAATTTCACCATTTATATTCAGAGTTAACAGTGTTAGTATGACTTAATATGTGAAAAAAAAAACATTTACGGCGGAAAACCTAATTTTACAAAAATATAAAAGAAGTATGAAGTTGTTATACCACGAAAAGTCGCAATATTGAGGGAAAGACGTTCACAGTTTTAAAAGAAAACGAAAGTTTTGATTCTTTCAAGGATAAGTCAAAAGTTACCAAAACAAAATTTTCACAGCATTGACTTCAAAAATAAAAGCATTCCAGCAAGATGACACATTTTGTTGTGATGCTGAAAATCTATTGTACTTTATTCTTATCAAGTTGCCCTCTTTTCTCCTGCAAAAAAAGAAAAACGTATATAAAGGATTTTTCACATAACATATGATCCAAAAATGTTATGCAAACCCTGGCAATTGACTTGAAAGTAGGCCAGAATCCGTTTTCCACGTCTGAAAGGAATCAACGTGGGCGAAGTTCAGCCTGATAAGGCATCAAAATGCAATCACGAGTAAATGTCGAAAATGACTGCGTGGCGCTAAAATAGGGCACGACGCCAGCCTGGCTCCCTTGACATTTACGCTCTGAAAAGAAGTTCCGTAGCCTCCCCTGCTCCCGACGGCCATTTGCTCAAAACAGAGCCGCCGCCGCCGACGACGAGAGCGACGAGTGAGCGAGGAACGGGCCAGACCTCGCCGTGTCAAGTGGGCCTGCCGCCGCCGCCGTCTTGCCTTCTGACACCGACTGAATCACTTGTGCGCAATTATGCAGACACAATGCAGCTGACAAATTGAGGTCGGGATCGAAATGGAAGGCGCGGCCGAGACCCGGCAGACAAGGAGCCTTCCAATCAGCTTGAGGAGGATTCCACTTTGCGCCGCCGTGTCATGCCAATATCACGTGTGTGGACGCTGGATGAGTTACTCAAGCGTGAGCAAGAAATGCCGCCACTCGATTGGAATGCAAAGGGGCGCAAAGGAGAAAGTCGAGCGGGGCTCAGCCACCTTTTTGAGGCCGAGGGCGACTTCGTGAGCACCGATCGTATGAAGGGCTACGTGACCCGTTTGCGGCAAATTTCAGACTCAGTTCATTTCACGTACATAAAACTTAAATTGTCATAAATGACATTACAGGTATTTTAAAATTTTAATTCACGTAAGCAAGTCAGATTCAGAATTTGAAGCACAAATAATAGTAACTTATATGGTCCTCGCGGGCCACCATTCGCCCGCGAGCACCGCGTTGGTGACCCCTGTTGTAGCCAAAGTTTTTTTTTTTTTTCTTTAAGGAATCCAAACAGCCTCCCTATCGGAATATCAGTTGTTTTTTTAAGTTTTAGTTCATTTTATTTCTCTCATTCAATAATTAAATTATTACAACGCCATAACGCCCTTATATGGTCCTCACGGGCTACCATTTGCCCGCGAGCACCACGTTGGTGACCCCTGTTGTAGCCAAAGTTTTTTTTTTTTTTTTAAGGAATCCAAACAGCCTCCCTATCGGAATATCAGTTGTTTTTTTTAAGTTTTAGTTCATTTTATTTCTCTCATTCAACAATTAAATTATTACAACGCCATAACGCCCTTATATGGTCCTCACGGGCTACCATTTGCCCGCGGGCACCGCGTTGGTGACCCCTGTTGTGGAGAAGGGATGTTTTTTTTTTTTTTTAAAGTTCTTCATTTTATTTATCTCATTGAATAATTAAATTAATACAATACCATAACTATGTTCTGCATTATGAGTAATCACAAAACCATAACAGTAATTATTACAATTATAATATAATTAATTAGATTAATGATTATTAATGCTATATTAATTATAATTAATTAATATAATATATACATTTCTATATATTCTATATAGAATACAATTAATATGTAATTCATTATCTTGATGATTATTGGACATTTGCAGGCCCGTCTGTGGCTTTTCAAAAGAAAACGTGACCGCAACGAGACGCCAACCGGAAAGGACCTCCCCTCACCTGAGAACGCGTTGCTGTAGTAGCGCGACAGCGTCTGCATGATGTCTTTGGAGTGCTGAGTCCACGGCGCGATCTTCCGGTAGGTCTTGACCCGGTGCACCAGCTGCGAGCCGCCGTACTGCAGCGAAAGCGTGTCGCCGTGGTCCTCGTACAGCTCCTCAAACAACCTGAAACACGCAAAAAGGAGCAATTTTCACGAGCGCTTCCTTCCTGGAAACTATTGTGGGGAGGGGCTAGAACAAAATTCTGCTGGTCGGTAGGAACGCATAATATTACGTGTGCAGAAAGGAGAAAAATAAAAGCACACCAACATCAAAAACCTCATCCTAATTGTGAAAAAAGATTGGATGGACTCTTTTGCGGACTGCTTTGCTTCCTCGGGGCCTGGACCGCATTGCTGTCAAAGGACAAATTATTGTTGAATTTTAATAAAACATTTTGCAGGACAACTCAAGACCATCTCAATAGAGGTTAGGTGATTCAAAGGAAATCACACCATGCACAGACATGATTGAATAACTTCAAAAGATGGAAAAAAAAAAAAAACTTCACCTTCCACCTTCTGGAGTAGCCCGCTGAGTCCTGTCCTTAAAGAAACAATTCAAGCAGAAATACAGGAAAGCCCAAAGGATTCACATCCTTTTAGTTGCTCCTGAACATAACATGGTCACGTGAACGGTTGCCACGGCGCTCTAAAGCGGCCACGCCAGCTATCGACTCGCTGGCTGTCACATCAGACTTTTTCCCCCTGACTTTGACATGGTTTCAATATTTGTCACAAGGGTATAACGCATTCATATATATTTATATGTACTATACTACATATACTCACTATCATTCACTTGACAAGGTATTTGAACCTACAGTACGCTTTTGGCTTCATTCTGCGCAGCAACAAAAGGACTCGTTTAAAACATACCACTAATGACCACAGTAAATATGTAAAAAAATTTTAAACCATTACATACAGTATTTCCCAGAAGCGGTTTATCGAGGGTCCACATCAGAGGACGTCTGCTGAAAACAACAGAAACAAACTTGCGCTGCTTTAGGGGAAATTTGAAAAGTGTTATGGATTATGTGATTAAAGCTGCTGCGCATACTTTGCAGCTACTAATCGGGGATTCTTATGAATGGAAAAAGGCTGAATTAGCAACGTTTGTCCGGGCATATTGTATTGACATTCCGACGCAGGCCATTTGTTTGTTACTTTCAAAGGCAGCGATGGACACAAGGAGCCTAACCTCACACAGTCGGTGTCAAACTGGAGCTTCGGCTTGTCGATCATTCCAAGTGCGTAGAGTTGGTAGGCCAGGGCGCACTTGCCCACCATGAATTGGGCGGTGTTGGTCCGGTCCAGACAGTCCACGCAGTTGGTCCGGAGCACGCCGGTCTGGAAACGTGTCATGTGGAACACGTGTTGGTGACTTTCGGGGTTTTTAAACACCAGAGAGATTTGGCCGTCACGTGACTCAAATCACGCCACACAGGGTTTAACCTTTCAACATTTTTATTGAGTAGATACTGAATGCAAACGCACCAGGAACTGAAACGGGAAGAATGTCACTTTTGGGAATTTCATATGCACAAAGCAGCAAAAGACACACATTGAGTGGAAACGTTCTCCTTTGTGGTAAGCAGAACTGCAACGTGACTTTCGACTAACCTGCACGCGTCCACTGGCTGAGATGCTTCCGCCCAAGTCTCCCCATCTATGGGAAAATAATCAAGTTAGAACTGAATATACGTGATTTGGGACCGACTCAAAACTAACTGGGGTACTACTAGTACTGATCCGGATGGTGGTATTCAGTGTAAAAAGTGATTTACATAATCGAAACTCCTGCAGTATTTATTGCATACCCGTTAACTTGGATGATTCAAATGTATTCATTTATATTTCTTTCCTTCATGAATTCAATTGTAGTATTTATTGTAAATTAAATAAGATTTGCAAATCAAACTATTTGAAGAGAAACTATTTTATATGGACAATTTAACTTTTTGAAATACTTCATTTCCAAAAAAAAAAAACGGTGGCCTCACAGTTCTGAGGACCCGGGTTCGATCCCGGCCCCGCCTGTGTGGAGTTTGCATGTTCGCCCCCGCGCCAGCGTGGCTTTTCTCCGGGTGGGCACTCCGGTTTCCTCCCACATCCCAAAAAACACGCAAGATTAAATGGACACTCAAAATTGCCCGTAGGTGTGTTTGTGAGTGTGGCTGTTTGTCTCGATGTGCCCTGCGATTGGCTGGCAACCAGTTCTGGGTGTACCCTGCCTCATGAGGATAAGCGGTTTAGAAAATGGATGGATGGATACAAAAAAAAAAAAAAAATTCACAGCTGTCAGTTTTGAAAACCAAAACGTGGCCGTTGAGCACCAACGTTTCACCGCCACTGCTTTAAATGCAGAAGCATTTTTTTTTTTTTTTTTTCAGCAGTAAATTAAGTCTCGCGGCGTTGAGTTGAGTGAAGGACGCGGCTAATGAATGCGCCTATAGCGCGCGCACGGTCTTTGCGTTATGTAACACAACAAAAGTGATTAACGCGCGCGGGTCATGGCGAAGACCGGCGCCCGCTGCACGAGGGGCCAATCTGCTCGGCTCGTTACGGGGAACATTGGCGGCGACGCGACCGCCGCTGGACCTCATTTCCATGAAGAATAGAAAAATGCCGAGAAAACAAAGTGCTAATCAATGTATTATTTGCAATATGGAAGGATGTACATTGATGGCTAGAGAGGGGGAAGTTTTCCACGGTGAAAACAAACAACACGCTCCATTTCACTTGAACAATGCTTAGTGGGGTCACCGGGCTCAGAAGTTACAGCTGGAAGATTGACGTCAACAGGGAGTCAGGTTTTCTGTTTTCTTTTTCCTTACTCGAAATAATAAAATAAAGAGAGTGTCACCTTTCGTCCGGGTGGAGTGTGTGACAGTAGAAGTCCGATCGGTTCACAAAAAAGCCGGTACGCTTCACCACATTCTCCGCGATCATACTCAGACGGTCCAGAACGTTGCACAGTTTACTGGAGGACACAAGGCAAACATGTGCGGAAAATTAAACCTACTCTGCATGCTTCCAATCAAGCAAATATGTATTATCACAGCACAGTTGATGGAACAGCGTCATAAAATTTCATGCAGACCAGCAATTACATTTGTGAAATGATTGTCAACATAAATGATGGCACCAAAATTGACATTGCATCGTTTTAGCCCATTGACAAGGACGAAATAGCAATAAATAAAAGCAAAAACTCATTTGAAAAGTAAAAAAAAACAAACAAACAAACTGCAAATCCATAAAGAATGAATCCAAAATCCATCCATAAGAATAATGTAAGACTGCTGTGGTACTGCTTGGGTTTGCTTCCGACCTCTTGGTGTAGCGGGCCATGTCCCACGCGATGTACTCGATTCCGTGCTGCGACGGCAGGAACTGGTTGAGGTTAATGACGGCGGGATGGAGCTCCTCACTTAGAATCTTCTCGTGCTTCCTTTTTTCTCGTTTCTGCCACACAACAAAAGACGCGCACGTCACATGTACTCCATGCACCACTAAAAAGGAGTATCGCGGCCTCACCGGACGCATCGACGCGCCTTTGCAATCGCGTTCCCGTGGCGTCAAAAGGTCCCTTGAGCAAACGGCGAGACGGGGATCAGACGCACGTTCGCCGTCGCGCATTCGGCCGTCATGTCGTCTCCGTGCGGAGAAGCAATCGCGACGGTCCGCAAAGGGTTAGACGTGGGGCGCACGAATAAGACGAGTACTTGATGTGAAATTATATAGTAAAAGTAGGCCTTCATTTTAAAAGCAACATTGACCATATTCCATGCATTACCATGTTCTACCTTTTTCTGTTATTTGTTTATACTTTTTCATAAATGAAACTCCCATTTTACAAAACTCCATTAAATTAATACATCATGTTGGCGAGGAGCTAAGTTTAGTCTGGGTTGTTGGTAGAAGTTAAAAAGTTTTTGCTGCCTGCACAAATACAAGTAGACTACCTGCGCATGTTCCCATCAAATCATCTGGAAGCCATTTTTATTTTATTGTTTTACACAATGTGAAAATGTTTTGAGAACATGCTTTGTGGCATATTTACAGTTCAAACCAGGGGTGTCAAACAAATTTTTCTCGCGGGCGACATTGTTGTTCCGGTTTGCCTCAGACGGCCGTTATGACTATGGAACAAAAATATTTAACCATCAATTTATGAACTAGTTTTGGAATCAGAAATCAAGGGTCATTTGTTTTTCAAATATTCACGTTTGCTTCTACTATCTCAAATGTATCATTTGTGATATACGACTCTTTGGAATTTTGGTACAGATTTTTACAAGAATCATGGAAATTGACACTTTAGATTTGGCTTTGCGGGCCACATAAAATCATGCGGCGGGCCAGATCTCCCCCCCCCCGGGCCTAGAGTTTGACACCTGTGGTTGAAACTCTCAAGGTAGGAAATTAGAAGAGCTTTTTGTCCGCACGCCCTGCAAAAAGTGGGGAAAGAAAAGCAGTTTCAATTTGGTACGTAGTTGCTTATGTTCATAGAGGCCAATAATACAGTACAGTACACGTCTTGTACATGTGCCGCAGTGCGCACTGAAGCGTCGTTAGGACATTACCGGCACATCTTATTCCCACACACAGCGTATGCCAATCATGTGTAATTTATGACACGCTCGATTAGGGCCGTCGGTTCCACGCACTGCTCTCGTCACACACCTCGTGGGTCGCTCGTCCCGGCCGTCGAGACCACATGACCGAAGGCTCGGCTGCATTATTGAACGGATCACATGTACCCCTCGCGCGTCTCCCAAGGTTAAGAGCTATTGCATTATGCAGGTGGCCACGTCTACACGTATGCACGCAAGACAAAGAACGGCGGCGGGGGGAAGAAGAAGAAACAACACATCATCTAGAGGCACACCGAGAGGCAATTAAATGTGCACACGCGCTTGACAAAGCACATCCGGTGAGTCCGGATCGGCGCAGAAACGTTACACAGCAAATAATGAAGTCCTGCAGAGCAAAAGCTCGGGACGCGCACATTTATTGACACAAACGATTTTATTGATTCATTTGAATTAAATGTAGGGAGGAGTTATTTGATGGACGGCTGGCACGAATAACATGGCGGCTGGATGACGAAAGCACAGCCAGTGGCGCCAATGCAGCTTTCCGGTCGCTTTATTTACGGACATTTACGACGCAAAAACAATAAAGAACCAAGCAGTGAATTTAACCCCACAGAATATTTTGTTCAGTCTTTGTAGCATTTTTTTTTTTTCCATTATTTGTTTAAACACCAGTTACTTGACCAAAATGTGGAGATAGGAAGCTTCTCGTGAAAATAAATACTGCAAGGCCAGGCAGAGCAGTAACTTTGATGCTCATATTTTTGGATTTTGCACAGCTCAAATTTCAAAAGAATGACGACAGGACTGGAGATGAACGTTAGCGGCTTGTCTTCCACTACAGGAACTGCGTTACCAGTACTTCTTTTATACTAGGCCCGTAACATAGCATACGTACTGGTCCTGAATCATTACCGTCCTGTCAGCAGGAGCGGAAATATTTTTTCATTGTTATGCATACTCAAGAACGAAGTACGTCGCCCAAAAACATGGCGCTCATTGTTAAATTGCAAAAGCAGTCACTAACAAGACACGACGGAACTCTTTCACCCAACGTAGGCGCATGCTGGCACATGCAGTTTGACAGTTCATATTGCTGCTCATTAACGGAAATTGAAGGATTCTGTAGATGACAAAAGTCATCCACAAAAGTTGGACTGAGCTAAATCTGTCCTGCAGAAAAACTGAGAAAAAGCGCTCGCGAACCAGCCGTTTTCCCACCAAGTACCCAAAGCAGCAGCCACACTTGGTAACAACAAAAAAAGCCACGTGTGACCATCCCCAGAGGAAAAACTCTGAACAGAGATCCAAATCTGAAGACTCCGTGACCAAGATTTTCAATTCAAGGCAGCCTTTTACATTCAAGGTGAAAGCCGAGACCGTTTGCTTCCATTTCCCTTTTGTGGATGACAAGGACCTGGGTTACTGAGAAGCTACACAGACATTTTGACAAAAGATTTTTCCCTTTTCTTTTTTTTTTTTTTCTTTTCTATGGAAGTTGATGCAAGTTATTGTTCGGGGGAAATATATTTTCAGACCCTGTTTCTGTTTCAGGAGAACTAAAGCAAATGCATTTCCTTTTTCTACAAGCAAGGAGATTTTTCTTCCCCCCCCCTCATTTTTTAAAGGCCATAACGCCAAGCCCAATTACAAAGAAAACCAGCCCAGCTTCTGTGTAACACATCGCATTGCACTTGTTATTTTGCACCGGCGTCCTTTGGAAGTCACTCAAAGGAAGAGACTAAATGAACACATCCGCAAGTGCTCATTAAAGCAGCCGGCAGACAAAACGGGATTCACATGCAGGGCAATGTGAACGCTTCGCCTTCCTCCGAAGCCGCAACAGGGCGGCGTAGGATGAGCCTTTGTGAGATGGACTGTCGTGATTTCACGGCTAATTGCCCATTATTTCATCTGTCCGTCTGTCTATGGGTGTAAAGCGCAAAAACATTGTGTACGGGTAGAGGGTCCACTACCGTTAATCCCCAGTTGGGGTGGGGTGGGGGTGGGGGGGGGGAAATCACATGGCCGCAGCTTGTGTGGATCACGGAGGTCTGTGATTGGTTCGCCCCGCGCTCACGGTCGTCCCCCCCCGCCACAGACAACGTGAGCGTGAAACCCGCGCGGCAGAGATGCGCACGCTCCCCATTGTGCCAGGCAATGCGGCGCAACACAAATGAGCGATTGCCGCGTGAGGCCGACGTGACAAAGAAAGACCGCGGCGCGTGTTTTCAGACTCCATTTGAGAGTGGATTGCAAAGCAAGGTGGAGACACACAAAGGTGCGTTGGAGACTGGCGACTTGCTTACAAATTGACTGCTGATTACGTTTTCAGAGTTCCTCGCGCTTTCTATCGTTCTGTGTACCGGTCGATCCAATCAGTGGTCTCAAACAAATCCCATTCACGAAGGCAAGGAGATCGTGGCAAGGATAGTTTAAAGACTAGCAGACCACTTCCTGATTTAATTCAGCAGTCTGAGCATTTATTTGTTGCATTAATTGAGCATTTTGTCCCAGAAAACAGATAAATCAATTTCCACAATCCGATCACTGATGTGCTGGAGCCAATTCCAACAGACTTCCAGCGAGAGGCGGGGGGTGCGCCATCAACCGGTTTCGTGGGCGCACATACACACAAAAAACCATTCCCACTTACGTTCATGCCTCAAAACGGGGGTCTTCAGTTACGCTAATGCAACGACATCGCCAGGTACGAGAGGGTGTGTACACTTATGCAAAAACATTGTTGCACAGGTCAAAAGTTTTGAAATGGTTTCTCTTGTTTTTGTGCTTGAACGGGGGTGTGGAGACTTTTGATTTCAAAGAACTATTTATTTAAGCCTTTGGTGCATAACTCTGACCCAGTGTGGTAAAACCAGCGCACCCAATTTGTGTACTTTAAGATCACTGAGAATGTACAAACGCTTCAAATAAATCCAAACAAACCCAAAATGTATACGCCTTGCTTGATTCCATGGAAGTCAAGGCCACATCCTGCCAGAGTCCTGCAGGCTCAAGGGGCTCCTCTCAAAGGTTCGGTGAAGGATAGTCAAAAATAGCCCACCTTGACCAAGTTGAGGATGATAATGGGCGAGCCAAAGCGCTGCAGCATCTGGTCGAAGTGAAGGCCGGCGACGTGCGCGTACGGGTCCGCTTGGTCCACTGCGAGAGACGATCGAGACAAGCGCAGCAGCTTGAGACAATTCAAGGCAAACTTTCAAACCAGCTAGGCTAAAGTTTCAAAGTTAGACAAATTCAGCCACTTGACGTGACTGACACAAAATGTCGAGGACGGACAAAAACGTTTAAGGACCCGCGCCTGGAACTGAACAGGAAGTCAGCCATCTTACTTTACGCAGTCAATTTGGTTGAATTCAAGGGTTGACAGGAAGTTTAAAGAATGTATCCATCCATCATATCATATTTTCTTTTTCTAAAGGGCTCGGCCTTTATCGGATTGTGGCTGGCATTTGACATTGCATCTGTCAATCAAAACAAGACCTTTCCGGTCACAAAAGTCTTTGCGATGACGAGACGTGAAAAAAAAAGTAACAAAACGTGCAAAAATTCCAGCTTTGGCTGAGCACTGATTGAGAGCTTATGTTTACGTTGTTAAGCGTGTCATAATTGGAGTGTGCCTCCGCTTCTCACTTGTGTTCCAGATCTCTCTTAAAGAGAATCCCAACGATAGCATTTTTCACGAGACCCGAGCGGAAGGTGCATGTCAAACTATGTAAGCCTCCCTCACAGTCGCGACGTAGTCACGAACGCAACTTATTGTCGGGGCCGTGAGCGGTGTTGCATTCAGGACCCGAATTGACCAAGTACTTAAGTGGTAAATGTTTCATCGGCATTTGCCAGTTGGTTGCGTACGCTTTACTGCATCCTGGGAGACTCAAGTCACAAGTGGAGTGTAGAGCGATCCTGTGCCACCATAGTCAAGTCACGGCTTTGTTCACGTTTCCAAGTTTTGCTTCGTATTCATCGGACCTCGTTGCACGTTTTTGGACCTTGCCTCAAGCCTCACGTTTTTGTGCCTCGGACTTCGGACCTTCTTTCAAGATTATTGACTTGGAGTTTTTGCCACGCGTTTTTTGTACTTCCGCCTTTTTGGACTGCCAAGCTGTGTTCGACCTCTTCCTGAAATAAAACCCAATCTTAAGATCACGCCCTTGCCTCGGAGTCCTGCATTTGGGTCCGCCCCCGTGCCGCTGGCACGCGACAACTTCTAAGGGACATCCTTACGCAAGAAAAGAATCTCGTCGTATTAGATGGGCCTGTCTGCTCAAACATCATTGACCCAGATTCCGCAAATAGCAGCCATTTGACCTAAATAATCGTCCCCGTTAGTCGAAGGCGATTGGATCAATTCACCCGCCCTTTATTGTGTGTGCTCAAGAAAACGCCAAGCCGTGGCGACGCAAACGTTCGCGTGCCTGTGGACCGACGTAATGGCCGGCTGGAGATGCAAGACTGGTATCAAGTGGACACTTAAAGATCCAACTTGTAACTTTATTCACTTGGAAACATGGTGAGGGGTCGACGGACGACACAGGCGTATAACCAGTTGCTCGTGTCCAAATTGCAGGCGAGTTCTAGTGGTGTTCGAATTTGGTGGTTCCACTGTGTAGATGACATGAGCTGTACTGCATAATAAAAGAATTGAATTAACTCTGACATTTGGAGCCCGGGAAAGGACAAAAAGCACACGGGCGCATGCAATGTAACAAGATGTCAGCCGGCAAAGTCATCTCAGGATGACGAGGTAAGTCGTTTTCTTCCCCCCCAGCGGCCGGTTTGCACAAAAGTCAACCAAGGATGTGTGCAGCCCCTGCTTTTTGCGTCAAGATGGGGATGCCCTGCCCGACGTCGGGCCTTGGCCTCAACAATTCTCCGGTTCTGTTTTAATGGCTTTGCTGTTCCAGGAGGGAAGATGGTCGGTGAATTTAACAGTGTTAGAAGAATATCATGAGAGGAACTGCAAAGGAGTACGCACTGCGCACTTCAAAACACTTCACTGGTGTTTTCAAACTGCATGAAAAGACACAGAGAAAAAATTATGACGAGCTTAACATCCACTTGTCTCACTCTGGTTCAAATTATCCAGTTTCGGAGGGCGATATGATCGCAGAGTATTGCACAACAATCGCCCCGCCCAGCAATTATTTTTCCTCGCAAAAAGTGACAAGCAACCAATCTGGCGACTTTTGTCGCGTCACCGCAGACTTTCGGAGACGTGGGGACTCCATCCGGAGGTGATGTTCACTCCTCTGCAAGTGAACAGGGCTTGTGCAAAGCTGTCGCGGGCTAATTTAACCATACACACGCACTTTTGTTTTCAACATATTAACAACATTTTTCACAATGATGCAGTGCAATTACACACCACTGGAAACAACAACCACACTAATAAATAGTTTGCTACATTTGTCCAGTTTGCGTTGGCAATATTCAATAACGCAAGTGGGCTTACGTCGTATCGGGGGCTTGGGCATCATGGTGGAAATGTCCTGTGACCAGTAGAGCGGGACCGAGCCTCGCGTTTGCACGTACGAGGAGTAACTTCCCACCGCGAACGACATCACGGACGCGTCCTGGACGATCTGCTCCGTCTCCACTTCGTTGGCCACGTCCCCCTGCATGAGCGCGACACACAAATGGGTCTCCGCGTGTCAACAAATCTTCATCGGTAGACTACAACATCCATTTATCGTATCGACAAATAATTCACACTTACAAGCAAAGCAATGGTCCATGTAAAATTTTCATTGAAGTTAAAAGGCATGTTTTTGAAACGTGAAAAGGAAGACGGATAATCTGTACGGGAAAGCTAACAATCGAATCCTGAACCAAAGAAACTGCAAGGCAGACGTGCAAAACACTTGTCAAATGTGCAGCCCAGACTGCAAAAATAAAAAACAAAAACTTTCCATATTAAAAAGAAAGAACGCGCACTCAGACGCATCACATGACACTGACAGGATCATTCATACAGCGGCAACATCACTAACAAGCCCCGATGGAAACGTCTTGGAAGACGCACTAACCTCAGAACTCATTTCTCCATTCCTGCTTCCAAGGTCAACAACAACGTGCGAGCGTTATTTTCAAAGTGAAAAATGCGGTAAAAAAATTAAATAAATACTGTTGAAATGACTAAAATTTCTATCACTTTGAATAAGAATAAAAGAGAAGCAACACGGACAAAAGTGCTCGGTCCTCCCACGGGCGGCGACACTCAGCCATACTCGAGGAAGGGCCCGCGGGTCAAAGGAAACAAACCCCTCCCACCCCCCGCGGTTGACAACATGACTCATTCCAAACAAGCCGGGCCGGACCGGGGCCCGTTTGTGCCCGGTCGCCCTCGCAACCGGTTCGTACCTCGCAGTTGGCTCCTCTTTTCAGGAAGCGGGTTCCGGCAAATTTGCTGGAGCGCCTGGCGATGAGGGTGATGTGTACCGGGCGGCCGTAGATTAGCAGCTCTGAGTCAGAGCGAGGTGAAGGAGGCATATCACACTCTCAGCCACTTGTGGACTTTTGACATAGAACAGAGACAAATAGGCTGCGGTGGAATATCGAATATGAGATGGGCAGGGAAATCAGACGGGTGAACAGACCAATTACTAAATCACGGGTCGGCAACCTTTAACGCATAAAGAGCCGTGTCGACCATTTCGACGGGTCAAAATATGCCGCATTTACGAAATCAATGAACTGCTGCTTTTATTTCTGCCTAGTCACATGCAGCCAAGACAAATGCCGTCTGTCATTGTGGCGACATTGATTGAAATACAAAGAGCGTCAAAAGGATACTGGACTGGCCACAAAAGCCGTGGATGACATACATCAGCCAGTCCGGGTGCACGACGTCCTTGACGCGCACCAGCAAGTTCGCGTTCCACACGTACTTGTAGTACGGCTCTGCGCGCACGCCGTAAACCACTGCGGAAAAAAGCAGGAATACAGACGGATGCAAACAAACCACAAGAAGCAGTTGCGGGGAGAGGAGGGGCGGGACGCCGACCCCGACCCACCTTGCGTGGGCAAGCCCTCGTCTTCGAATATGTCGAAGCTGTCCTGTTTGCTGCGCGCGTTCGCCTCGTCCTCGGCGGCCGACGACCAAAAGTCGTAAGGCCTCTGGAGCAGCGTCAGGTTGTGCTGCAGAGAATGACTCAGGTCGTAGCTGTAGCTGCGGAGTGATCACCACAAGGAAGAAAACCAAAGAAGAAGAGACCTTGGAGAGTCAACAAGACGTGAAGCTATCAAGGCAAATGCAACGATGCTGTTTGTTTGTTTCCGCAGTGCAATCAAAATATTTGTGGCTCAATGTGAAGTGTCGCAAAAAAAAAAAAAAAAAAAAAAAATAGCGAGAAGCAAATGCCAAAAAATATAACCCGTTTTGAAGTTTAAAAAACATTGAGTGGCGCATCAAGAGCTCGTTCTTTCTAAATTTGTCCCACAACATAACAGGAGAGTAAAATGTGCTGAACAACAACAAAAAGATGTCAACTTTAGATGCAGCCCTCCTCGCTCTGCTGGCATTCCCTCGACTAACAATGAGGCACTCTAAAGGCCTTTCCCCGCGTGACATGCGCACACCCGCAGACGAACACGAGGCGCTCTAAAGCGGCCCCGGCGACCTGGAGGGACGACGCATTGTTGGCGTGTAAGGATAGCTAGCTAGCTAGCTAGCTACACATTCCACAACAAGCCACTGAATTCACTTTAAATATATTGATGGAAAAAAAGAATAATGAATTACCTGAAGTAAAAGTTACTGGATAGGTCCATGTTTTGAAAGATTCGTACATATCTGGGGTAGGATTGAAAGATCCATTAAGTAAAGGATTACAAACGTGAAGTGCATTGATTTTTTTTCGGAGCGACCCAAACGGTCGTACCTGGCCTCGTCGGGGTGCGCCACGCGGACCGAGTCGTTGGGGATGTAGATCATGCTCGTGTCTTCGATTTTGTAAACCGAGTGGCCCCCGATGTCGGCCATTTTTCTGCGTTTGGTGATCAGCACCACGTAGTAGCCCTCGAGGAAGCGTACGAAGCCTGCCAGAGAACACGAGAGCAAAATTGTTCCGCGGAAATGACACTTTTTGGCAAAACGGGCGGCGCCGCTAAAAGATGGCTATAAATAACAAGAGCCGGTACCGGCAGGATACGCTATGTGACCCACTGACTTTTTGTCAAAGAGCAGCTTGAGACATAAAAAGCCAAAAGGGCACAGACAGTGGGGGGGGGTTAAAGCAAATGTCAGAGTGTGTCTGTGTATAATGGGTCACAGGGGAGACAAGTGGATGAAAAATATACGGCATGACAAGGAGCCAAAGTCATTTGCCATCTGCAACCACTCTGCCAAAATCGTCCAATTTCACTTTTCATTTCACAAAATGTGCGACAAATCAGGGATTTCTGTGGCCGAACTATTTGTTGCATTTCCACGAGGGACAGTGAAGATGCTGCCACCTGCTTCCATTTACATTTCCTTGCTTATGTTTTCCAGGTTGAAACGATACTAAATAAATTGGATTTCATATGGTATTAAAAAGGGAGGAATAAATAGTTAGATAAAACCAAGACAGACTTGAGTTTATCGCCCGTTGAAGCCGATTTTGACTCTGATGTCACACTTGAGTGTAAAACAACAAAAAACCGTTTCTCGGGGTGGAGCCATTTTATTTTGAAAGGCCATAGTCACATGATTCTGCTCTGTTTTGAGATTTTACTGCAGATTTGTGGGTAAGAAGTGAGGAACAGAAGCAGAGCAAGAATTGACGGAGGGAGACATTTACAGTGTTCAAAAGTGGTACGAGCCCCCCCCCCCAATTGGCTACCGGTATATCATGTGGATACACTGGAACATTTTTTTTGTTTGTTTTTAAACTGAATGTGGGCAGATGTTTGGGTAAATACAAATTGGTTCTTCTTCTAAATGGCGAACATTGTTGAAATCCAAATGACTGCTACGAAGCCCTCCAAAGATGTCACCTAGCAACACCCATGCACGATTCCTTCGCAACAGAGATAAATGAACCCTCTCGCGGTTGCTTAGATATAACCACGGCCTTTTATCTGAGCAAATATCTTCTGCTGGATGTATATGCACGCGTTAAACAAATGTAGGTCACGAGAAGAACGCGATAATGCAACGCGGAGATGGCATTTATAGAAAGCCGTTCCGCTATCTGCGGTTTGCCGCCAGTGACATTTCTCGGAAGGCCGCGTTGGTCGATGAGACGCCGCACAAGCGCCAACGTCGCGCCGCCAACGAGAACGTGCTGGCGTCTGCGTTGACGCCGTCGTTGCGCAAGAGCGTGACCGGAGAGCAGAGGGACGGCACGTACCCACGATGCCGACGGCCGACACCGCCCGAGACAGCCCCGACGGGCCCTTCTGGGCCATCTTTGTGCGGTTTCCCAAGTCCAGCCGACCCAGCAACTCGCGCACCTCTTGCTGGTTGTACACATGCTACGAGATAAAAAAAAAAAAAAAAAAAAAACAAATGTAAAAGAAAATGAAAACATTTTCATAGGATTTAGGAGATTATCTTTCGTAAATGTACTTCCACTGACACTGTCCATGACATGTACTGTCTCATTAAATATTTTATTTTTGAATCCCTCCTTTTTCTGTACCGCTTATCATTATAATGCATGAAAAAAAAACATTTTTTCCACTCAATGAGGAAAAAATGAGGTTTCAGTACACCTTTTATATGACATACAAGCTCTTGCGTTAGCCATATTAATCTACCTCCACTATAATAATAATAATAAAATAGCCCCCTCGAGCACAGTTTGTCAATTACACTGTACGCGTGCAAAATTAGTGCCGAGAATGGTATTGTGGGGTGATGAGTAGTTCCTGGAAAATACTTCTTCATAACAATCATCATCATCATCATCCTCATTACCTAACATTATTAGAAACAAATCGATTCCCAGCTCGTAAAAGGCCGCAGTGAGCTCACAAGTCATCAGCCAGGCTGTCGCGCGCGTACTTGACTGGGGAGAGACTCGCACAATGTAGCCCCCCTGGGAAATCGGGGGCTATATTGTATTACATAAGAAGCGTATTCCATTAGCGCTGCCCTAATGCGAGCTCACCTTATCGTCGATGATGACCAGGTCCTTGGGTTCTGTACGGTCAATCTTCAGCACTCTGTGTTTGGTCTGAGCCTGGTTGCTCCCCACCAAAAAATACCTCTGCAAAGGGGGGAACAATCAAAAAAAGACCGTCACGTCTATTAACGTCGATTTTGCAGTTTTTGTAGGCACATCATTCCCTTGGCAAGGTTTGCCAATCACTTTGGCGCAGAGTTGCAAAATCGCGGCCTGGCGGGAGCTTTTTCTATCCCCGACTACAGTTTTGAGAAACTTTATGACTTTCGAGCACTGCTGCATGTAGCAGTACATTGACCGATATGTTTTGTTTTATTTTTCAGGGCTGATAGCGATACCAATCAGTCAGGGAGGCCCATAACTGATATTTGGTGCTGCTTTTAAGTTGCAGTAAAAGGCAAAACATTGGCATAGAAATTTTGAACAGCTTTATCAGAGGCATGACATTTTAAAGTTGTTGTTGTTGTTGTTTTTTTTTTAATCCAGACTAAAATTATAACAAAAAGGAGCTCACAGACAAAGCAGCATTTCTTGAGATTAAATGAATACTCAAGTAAATGAACATCTCCCAAAAGTTTCAACATAATTGAAATCTTAATCTTGCATTTATCTTTGTTTTAAGTATAAACTACTACCAAAACTCCAGAGATTAGCCAGGGTCGGCAACACCTCTGATCAAGTTAACTGCAAATTTAAATACTACAAATGGTTGCCAAAAATAGAGCCTGTTGGAAGTTGCTGTCATTTCATTTATTTGCATCACTGCTGTTGATTTGCGTCACCGCACGATTGGACACTTTCAAATACTGGAGGATTCTCTGCATTATCTGCACAAAAGTGGTTGTATTAGTATTACCACACTATTGCTTAATGTACTTCCAGTTGATTCCAGCAGAGTGCTGTCATAAGCTTGTGGAAGTTAACCCAAAACTTTTGACCCAAGTCATGCAGTTCAAAGAGAATGCTACTCCATACGAAGGACGTGTATGTAAACTTTTGACCTTGAAGAAAATAACAAATAAGAAATCCTCTCTCGTTATTGTGGAAATTAACAAAATGAAATAATTTTGGTGATCCAGACTGAGCTGAAACAGCAGAGGTTGAGTCTGATTTGACTTCAGACAGTCAGACAAAAAAAAAAATGGATGTTCTTGCACAAACTTTTGGCCTTAAGTGTATCTTTCAGGTTACACTAACTTTATTGTCAGATGTGATATAAATGTAATATACCACAAATAGCATCCTCTCGGACCTGTGGCGCTACAATAGACTAAAAAGGTTTAAATAAATTAACAAAATATGAATAAACTGGCTTGTCTAAAATATGTACATTGTGCCTTATACCATTGACAATTTGTCTAAGTTAACACGAACAGCAATTCCTATATCGAGTACGACCACATACATAGATACGTGGTTTATATCCTAAATCCTGCACAAGCTTGTGCTGCCATCTAAAGTCCACATCAGGGTAGACCTCCAGTCGCCCTTCAGGCATCCCCGGAATTGTGAATTTACTTGCAGCAAAGACGTAGTCAAAGTGTACACAACGCAATTTACTCCGCGTTTAAGACACAGAATCGGGTGTTTGAGCAGCTATTTCCACATTGGACAGAAGCGAATCACTCTTCACATAAGCGAGTTTTGCTATTGAGTGTGGAATTGCGAACGAGTTAAGAGTGATAATTGTGAGAGATCTGAGGGTCTTACGGCTCTCGTCTCGTACAGAACCATCCTCTGGAGCCCACTGATGACAGCTGCAGACTGGGGCATGTTTGAGCCACAAAAACTCAGCGCAGACAACAGAATGACTGCAAAGGGAACGCAGGCAAATCACATTGGACTCAATGACTTCCTGTCCTGGCGCTCGCAATTTGAACGACTTTGTGTGACAAATAAATTCATGACTCACCGTCGAACACGTCAGCAGCGACAGCCGCTCGTCTATAAACAGACGCCGCCGATTGACATTTCCTCCCCTCCCGGGTTGGCTATTTGATATTAACTGCTTAAATGGCAACAATAAAAATGCGTTTTGAAAAAGTCAGAGTGTTTGGCTAGCACATGGGAGAGCGCTGTCACGTGAATTTGTTTTAGTCAGGTGACGCTCATGAATACCGCATACGTCACTACGGCGCGCGGAGAAGCCCAAAAGCAACGATATCATTTTTTAAGCAATGTATAGTGGATATAATACGATTTGTCGTCGATTTTACGTTAATGCTACTTTTATATACCTTATTGTACACACATCCATAGTGGCCCGCCACAATCACGTATGATAGCATTCACCGGATAGGTGTGTTGATAGTTGCTATGGGAACAAACGCCACTGCCAAGTTAGGTTCGTGCTAAAGTTACAGAGGAGCTGCGGTTAAAGTTCCAATTCAAACAGGTGGAACTTGTTTCTATCTCAAAATTATCAAGAAAAGGTAAGCCTGCATGTGGCCAATTAAGAAAAAAAATAATCTATGAATTTTCCCCCAAAAAGATTTTGTCGAAACATGACAAGATTTACCATATTATTTGATATAAATACCGCGTTTATAGTGTGCAATGCTCTTAAGGACGCTGTGCTATCTTTTTCATATCAATGTACAGTAGGTGCAAAAGGTGTGATGCACGGTCTGCTCGGTGTACCGTTTTTAGCCAGCCCTCGCCACCGAGTGCGTAATTCGCGTGGCCACTTTGCAGCATCAAACCCGGCCGAGAGCCGCGCGCTGACGTCACCAAAGTGCACAAATGTTCTGCTGTAAGAGACGCCTTAAATTGCTCCATTTTGTCGAAACCGAACCTTTTTTTGTGCTGTGTTATAGGCGATAAACTGGGTGCATGGATCTAGTGGACAACCTCATCGAAGATGACGCTGAGAGGCAGCGTCTACTTTCCAAACCCACCTGCTTCCTCGTGGTCGGAAGGCCGGTAAATATTGTATTGTATAGACCAGAACACTTACACAGTTTAAATGCAAGACAAGGGAGCATTCCACCCCCCCCCCCCCCCCTTGCTATAAAATTGAAAAAGAAATTGACGGAAGTTGTCATCAGAAGGCGAGACAACTTAAAATGTCACACAGGTTAATGGCAGTGTAATAGAGCCACACATCGTAAACACACCTTGAGCTTTGATTTTGCAAGATCTATGTATATAGCATTGGTCTACATAACCCCGAGCAACACGACTGTGAGGCAGACCTTCCAACCACTCGGGCGCCGTCCTTCCCCAAGTGGTTCTCCTCACATCGGGTCCTGGTCGGTCCATGCAGAATCCTCACAGCAATAGCTTCACTTGGTTCATAGCAGGTAGGTGAGAAGAAAGGGGAAGTGGCAGTAAAACAGGCCAAAATCTGGACATAAAGTTGATGAGCCAGAGCAAGAGGATATTTTCGTACTGGCTGTAAATGAGCCAGTGTACACATAAATCTTGTCTATTTACAGAGGTAGCCACGATAATCTCCGAGGTGCAAGTTGTCCAGTTTTGGGGTAATAATAATCAAACATTCCTCATTAAGATAACTTCATTTTCTACCGACTGCAGGGTGGTGTGTCTCTGTTTTGTTTTAGGAAACGAAAAACAAACAACAAAAATGCAAAATTGAGGTGCTGTTATTGTGGTCAAGACAATTTCACGCATTTCATTCCAAAAATAATCACCGAGCGGGCATGTTTAACAAAAACGCTTCCTTTATTACCCATAAAACGTCCCAGCAACAAAAGATATGTGACGTCCGTTGTTGCAGGGTGTTGGCAAATCCACCCTGGCCAAAAACATTGCAGATACCTGGGGGTGTGTTTTAATTGATGGTAAGCAAAATTTCTCTCAGCCTGTCTTTTCCAGATGCCATTTTTTTATTCATTCATCTGCTTCCCAATCGCAGACACGGAGGTGCTCGACTACCACATCAGATCTAAAACAGAGGATGGCATCAAGGCAAGACGATTTTGAATCGTTCCGCCAACACTTCCTCTTTTGTATTCTTGGTTTTTAAACGTGGATGGCAGATCCGTGCGTCTTGGGTTTTCTCGCATCTGTACTAAAGCGGATCATTTTGCAGCTCCTGGAGATCCTAAACGCAGGCGAAAGCGTGCCCGAAGACATGGTCCTCCGGCTCATACTGGACATGCTGAACTCGTCCAAAGTTGAGCACTACGGTAGGGATCTGTTAGCTTGGATGCGCAGCAAATCATCACCGCGCTGCAATGTTTGAATCGCACGTGTCGCAGGCTACGTGCTGAGCTGCCTCCCGTTCATGTCGGAAGAGGGCGTCGGCGTCGACGAGCAAATGGAACTGATCAGGAAGCTCAAACTGAAGCCGGACTTCATCATCAACATCAAGGTTGTGACGCATCACTGAGCCTCCTTTGCGGTGTTTGTTAACAATTTACAGAAAAAAAAATTTTTGTGCGCTGTCTTGCCAGTGTGCCGACAAGGACCTGGTCCAGAGGCTGTCGAGTCAGAAGCAGCACCCGATGACAGGTCTTCTGTACAATCAGGATCAGTGGAAGTGGGACAGCGACTTCCATGTAACGGGATTTATAGATGATGAAGTGGTGGAGGAGGAGGATAAGGAAGACTCGCAGGTATCTAGTAAACTTTACAAATACAGAAAAAGTAAAGTGTCTGCCGGTTGGGATCCAGTTTGCGATGCACGTTATCGCCACCAACGGGCTTGGAGTGGTGGCGGTAATGTGCATGCGTCCCAATTTCAACAAATCATTTGCCTTGGTGGAAGTCCGCCCTGTGAAGTCTGGAACGGGGCTGGCGGACTGATTTCTGAGGCTGTAAAATCCCCTTCCGAAGCTCCCTGCTCAGTCTGAAATACGCCTCAAAGCACTCTTGCTGGAACTAGAAAGCTCGCAAATGCATTTAGACACTGAGTTGAAGTTAGTGTGGCATTTTCCCATTCCCTTTTTTTCTTGCGGGGGGCGGGCTTCGACCCATTTTTTAAATCACCATCACATGAAAAAGTCAAAAACAGGCATCGTCTCGCTTAGGACGAGGATGAAGAGGAAGAGGAAAAAATTACCCCGAGGTGCACTATCGACCAGCTGGTGTGGATCCCTGAACGTCAGTCCAGAAATACTTCTCTTCGAATCAACACGTACAAGGATAACATCCTCAGACCTCTGGAGGTACAAAATTCTCACTCTTCACAGAACTTCCACTGTCTTGTAACGCCCACATATTGTCGTTCAGGATTACATGATGGACCACAACCCGATCTACCTTTTCGAGGTGGACGGAACCAACACGCCGGATGAGTTGCTCTTCGTAAGTGGCTTGGCACAAACGGCGGCTTGGCAGGGGTTACTGACGCCGGTTTGTCTGCAGTTTGTCTTGTCCCGCCTGGGATCAATGGCCATACAGCGCGTGTCGGTTCCTGTGGTCCTGCATCAGAACGAAGAGTTGCCCGAAGACATCGAAACGGTCAGTCCTGCGGCGCCTTTCGCAGTGAGGAACCAGTGGAGTCGAACCGCTCAGCTCCCCAAGACAAATCTGATTCGTTCATATTTAGGAACCAAAAATTCCTGTAGGAAATTGAGATTGCATCCAAATAAAACGCAAAACCCTTCTGGTTGTAGGAGGATCTGTTGAGGTTCATGTCCTCCTCCAGGATATTAGTCCCGGGCTTCCGATGGAGGAGGAGCCGCTGGGGTCGAAGTTGTCCGGTCGCCTTGAAGGAAGGACGCTTTGTCCCGGGAAAGCCAGAATTCTCTGTCGGGTGAGGCTTCTTCTTAGGCTCTCGTCAGCTTGCCATTCGTCCGTTCCGGCCTGCTAACAAACAAGAACTAGTTTTCCAATGCGTTTTTTGATCAGGACATTTATGACAGATATGACTGACGTTCCTCTCAATTGACTGTCCGTCTATTGTCTTTGGTACTCAACTCGGGCGGGACCACAAATTCCAATCAAGCTGATTCTGATTCCGACTGACGGCTCTCATCTCAAATGACACTTACTCGTCGTGTTTCCCTTTCAATATGGCAAATCTCTCCTCTGCCTCTGAAACCTTCTGCAGTTTCCGGGACAAGATGTACATCCTCTCGTCCCAAGAAGCCTACGATAAGTTTGTGGCCAACCCCAGGCCCTACCTACTCCCCCCGATGCCCAGCCCCCCTTGCCGGGTCTGCATTATCGGTACGGCGGCTTCGGGGAGGGCCGAGCTGGCGCGGCTGATGGGCGCGCGGCACAGCGTGTCCGTGCTGGAGCTGGAGAAACTGGCGGAGCCTCTGGTGGCGGAGCTGGAGAAGGAGTGGCTGGGAAAACTCAGAGAAGAGTGCACGCAAGCCGCCATGGAGAAAGTCAGGACCAAGCAGCAGACCGAGCAACCGAGTTCTGGCAAGTTGCTGTTACTTTTTGCTCTCACAATAAGGGAACCATTGCAGACCACATTATTTCTATTCCTTCTGATATTTTGCCTCGCCAGATGGAACCCCTGCCGTGGAAGGTAAGCAGGCATTTTCGTGGTTTTGTTTTGAATCGCTTGCAATATTGAAGCGTAAACGTACTCAACGCCACGCTGGAACACGGTCCTCAGTGACAGAGGACCATCCCGAAGTGGTGGCCATGGTGCAAACCACGGTGGAAGAGGCTAGAAAGCATGACGCAGCCAAGGAGGTCTACGCTCAGGCTCTGATGAAGGTCGTAAGAGAAGTACGTCTATTATCTACGGTCATTTTGTCTATGCTTGTGTGTGAATGTAAACGCACAGACGGGCATCCTTCCGCGTTTCGCCTTCCAAGCTTTTGCTTCGTAGCGCGAGCCGAAACTTGAATTATGACCTTGTGAGATTCAGATACTGTCCGTCGCTGCTCGAGATGCAAGCTGACTCTCGGGCAAGTTTTTGATTTGACTTGAGAGCAAAAACGTGAGATTCACTCAGCATCCAGGCAAGGAACGCAAATCCCTTCAGCAGTTTGACAGAGGGCGAACACGTCTTCAAAAAAGAAGCTTCAGGCTCTTTAACGCCACTCCCTATCAAAGTCTAACTTCTGTCAAACTAAACGTTAAATCATGCAAGTCTGCTAGCTTCATGCTAACACATAAGAAGAAACACCATAGACAAGCTAGAGAATAGCGTCAACAGTGGCAGCTTTATAACCCTTCAAGAAATGGAAATTCAAACACAAACGGGGCATCAACACACGTGGACAGAAAATATGGCAATACTCACAAGGATATGCTCTTTACCCTCCAAAATAATGAATGATATTCATATCATTGAGGTTTATTAAAGTCACCTGCAGGATTTGTGAAATTCGTTTGTATGTGTGAATGTGTTGTACTCCTCAAAACCAAGTCGTGCACATCTGAAGGAGTCAAATTATGTTATCGCTATGCATTTTATCAAGTTAAATCAACTTTTCGGGGGGGTTGGGCCATGGACTGAGCATTTTGAGTCACGAACGTGGTTGTGGAAGGATTTAAACTCATATCTCAAGGCAGCGCTGTGTCTTTATCTCAGCCATGCTTTCCTTCTTTTCTTTTTTCTCCCCTTTCGGGCACAGAACGAATCGACCAACGCGGGTTCCGACGTGGGCAACGGCTGGGTGCTCGACAACTTTCCCAGGAACGCCTCCCAGCTGGAGGCGTTGCAACGAGCCGGGATCCTTCCGGATTTCCTCTTCTGTCTCATGCACACGGAGGTCAATCAGAGTAAGCAGAGTCCCCTCCTCGGCTATTTGCGCAGAGGCAGGCCAGTCGGGAGGCTTTTATTAATGTTGCCCCGTTCCTGCCGCAGATCAGTCTGGTACTCCAGCCTCTGAAAAACCTGAAGGTAACACTGTTGCCTTCCTGAATCCCGAGTGGTGAAACGCAGCCTGATCTCGACCCCGTTGTCCAGCTTCCGCAGATGAACCCCAGCACAAGGCGGAGAAGGATCAGTTCAAGAGAGAATGGGAAGGCCTGCAGCAGTCCCTCAGCTTGAGCCACTCGGTGCTGCAGACCGCCGACCGGAGCCCAGAAGAACTTCTCGACGAGATCGTCCTGCTCATGGAAAGTCAGTGCGAAGCCTGTGGACGACCTTCCATCTTCTCTCGTCCTCATTCTCGTTGGGGGAAAAAAAAGGAAGAAGAAAAATTGTCTGTTCTTAACTGTTCCCGCAGAGTCCTTCAAGTATTTGCCCAGAGAGTTCTCTGCCGTTGACTTGGATGAGGAGGCGGAAGATATAGAAGCCATCGCAAATCTGGAAAATGCCGACGACGAAAACGAATCTGACAAGGACACGGACGACGAGGAGGGGGAAGAGGAGGAGGAGGAGGAGAACGAAGACGTCAGTAAATAGGCCGTTGTGATTTGATGTTTCTGCTTACTGCTGCTTTGTTGTCTCTGTTGTTGTTGTTTTCCTTTCGGCTTGTCCCTTTCGGGGTCGCCACAGCGTATCATCTCAGATGAACGCATATATACGTTTGGCACAATTTTTACGCCGGATGCCCTTCCTGACGCAACCCTTCTCAGGCCAAAAGTCATTTCGACGTCGTACCCAGATTGACCTGCGACGGGCAGCATCGTGCCACAGCACATACAGACTTCCTGGCAAATATGAAGAAGAAGAAAATGTTGCGGCCTCACCACGTTGCCATATTCCGATTCATGCTTGGCAGTCATACTGTGTCACAGATTTTGACATCATACATATGTCATTTTATTTTGCAAATTTTTGTTGCACAATTTTCTGCAGAATCTTGATGCAATAAGTGGAATGAAGGGGACAAAACAGACAAAGTGTGGGATCATTTCACATTCAAAAACAAAAAAATGAGCAAACAATAAGTCGGTATTGCCTTGTACAACTCTACCTCCGTGGTAATAATATAAACATTGCTAGATCATGTAATACAGGCTACTACCTCTAGTTCAAAAAAAAAATAGATTTAAACACAACAATGGTGGATTTTTAATCACTTTCTTGAACAAACGATAACAAAATCAACAAGTAACAAGCATATTCCTACACTCGCTTCACGGCCACACCAAAGACCCGATGGAGCAGACGGGCTAACGGTTAGCCATTAAAAAGCTAGCCGCTATCCTGAGCTAACGTTCCACTCTCATTTGCTGACCTCAACGGGCCAGCCTCGCCTTTTAAAGCCACACACATTCAAAGTTAACAACAGTCTCCAGTTGCTTTGGACCCCACTTGCTCTGTTTTGTCGCCATTATTCAACATCCTGCCTTGCACGGATCATTTTATTGCTTTTAAAATGTGTTGTCCGTTTCTCCGTCCAAAAGTCGGAATCTCCTGGAGACGCAAACGCCAAGAGGTCTTTCGGCGATACCTTCAATTTCTGCCCGGTGGTGCTCAACAAGCAGAATGCGCTGGTCCCCTGCACGGATGAGATTTCAGCAAAGTATCGAGAAAAGGTCTACTATTTTTCCAACGTAGACGCCAGGGAATCCTTCCTGCTCACTCCGGAGCAGTTTGTCGGACAAAATGAGCTTCTGAAGGTACAAACCGGATGATGACGAGGTAAAAAAAAAAATACAAAATAAAATTGCTGAATGTATTGTAATCTTCCACGTGTTTGTTCAGCCTCCTGCCCTGCGGATATTTCTGCTGGGATGCCGCGGCTCGGGCAAGACCACTCAAGGCGAGTGGCTCGCCAAGCAACTCGGCCTCTTCCACATTCAGTTCAAGGAGCAGCTTCAAATGCTGCTCGTGCCAAAGATCAAGCACCGCGTTATCCCCGCCGACGAGTCCACAGAGGAGCATCTTAAGGCCCTGAAGTCCACCATCGAGGACGCCCGAGGGGAAGAAGCCGTGGAGCCGCCTGAGGTTAGCTTAGCAGCTAATTACGCTAATGGTGTCTTCCTTTTCCCTTTACGGTGGATCTTTTTTGTTTGTTTGTTTTTCCATTAGGAGGATGCGGGACTGACTGATGAGGAAATTGGTATTAAAGCCTACTTGACTGATGACCTTCCACTCAGTTCACATGTCCTGGATCAGGTCATCAATCCATACTGGAAAACGGAGCCTTACATGTAACACGCACACACGTAAAAACAAAATTCTCAATTGTCCGGTCGATTTCACAGCCGGGAGTTTGTTTCAGGTCTACGGGTTTCATCCTGGAGGGCTTCCCCCACAACACCGAGGAAGTGCAGCACATGATGCAGCATCAGCTCTATCCCGACGCCGTGGTCACCCTGATGGCGGGCGTGGAGGACGTCCAGGCGCGCCTGTTGCCCAAATTCTGGCAGAGGTGGCGAGAGCTCTGCGACCGGCGCGAGGCTTTGCTCGACGTCCTCCGCGAGATACACCGCAAGGCTCGGGTGAGGCAGCCAAAACACGGAGGCGGAATACTTCCTGGTCACGGAGACTTAACTGACAACCCGGGTTGTGCACAATCCCGCCCTGGAGCGACTCTTCATCTGTCTGTCTGTTACCGAAAGAAAGACTTAAGTGTCAGAAGGGGCAGCACCCCACTGGGTCCACCAGCTGGCGCTGTTGTTCTGTTTTCTACGTTTTATACAAACAAAAGACAGGCGGCACACCGCATGACTGGTTTGCGCATCTGCTGCGCAGTTCTGAGGACCGGGGTTCAAATCCTGGCCGCGCCTGTGTGGACTTTGCACGTTCTCGCGGTGCTTGCGTGGCTTTTCTTCGGGTGGGCACTCCGGTTTCCTCGTACATCCCAAAAACATGCAACATTTATTGGACTCTCTAAAATTGCTCCTCGGTGTGATTGTGAGTGCGACTGTTGTCTGTCTCCATGTGCCCTGCGATTGGCTGGCGACCAGTTGAAGGTGTACCCGGCCTCCTGCCTGATGACAGCTGGGATAGGCTCCAGCACTCCCCCCACTTGTGAGGATAAGCAACTCAGAAATGTATGGGTTGAGGAATGCATAGAAATTAAAAAAAAAAAAAAAAAAAAAAAACAGTATGAATAAAAACAAAGTAATGTTCATGGTCACGTTGTCTTTGAAATAGCGTAAAACACATCATAGTGAAAAATGTTTATTATTTGTCAATTTGAAGCCAAATGTCAAAGTCGCCATTCAGGCACATATTTCGATACAACGAAAATATTGCTTGCTCGAGATGAGCTATAACGACGGCCTGTATGGAAATTCTGACAATTTGTCGTCGATACAGGAAGAGAATATTGTGAAGAGGAGGGCAGAACTCATGGAGGAGAAAGAAGCCTCTTCAACAGCCGCAAAAGTAAGCCACCTCCTCCACCGCTCTTCGCCGATTCTTTTGTATTCCTTCTAAACTCTCTCTCCAAAAAAAAAAAAAACAAAAAACAGTTTAGTTGCCGGGAGGACGATGAGGAAGAAGAAGACGCGACAAACATCGAGGACGAAATAGAGGCCATATTGGAGGAGGAGTTTCCCGTGGAACGGTACGACGAGTTCAAAGAAGAGGACGAAGTGGAGGAAGCAACCACCGAGAGGCTGAACACGGAGATCGAAGAACGTTACGTGGCCGACTCCAACAACATGGCGACCGTCCTGGTAAAAGAGACGCACAGCACCGCCACACGCTTTGCCGTGGTGTTAAATTAGCATTCGCTGCCATTATTCGAACATTACATCATGTAGGCTGACACAATTGGAGCGTCTTTATTTCACATTGTGGCAAATAATTGAAATAGAACACAAAGAAAATCAATTGTAAAAATCCCTATGAATGTACGACGCATTAGAGCGCCTCGTTGTTGGCTGTGAGTGTGTGCGTGCCACGTAGAGAAGGTGTAGGAGTGAGGAAAAACAAAAAGTGAGAGCGTGTGGACAGCGTGGTCCGCACTGGCGTGGTTGTGATGTGGAAAGGTTTGTGTTGTTTTATTTTCAACGCGCAGGAGGTTCTGAGCGAGCTCAAAATCCCCCGCATCTCCATCAACGCCTCCCGCAAGACGGGCGTCGTTCGGCGCCAGCTCCTCCTGAAAGTGGAGCCGCTGCAGGCCAACCGCGAGTCGCTCTTCCAGAAGTGCCAGCCCATCTCGTACAACCTGGCGCAGCTGCTGCTGCTCTACTCGTACAAGTTCCACAGCGCCTTTGGCTGCTTGGACCCGGTCAAGGTAAGCTTGCAGTTGCCGTGACGATCGTTTTTGTTTGTGAAGACGCCCAGAAAGTCATCTTGTTTCCTTTCGGGACGTTTTCCGTGAAAAGGGGGCGGGCCTGGGAAGTTGGAAAAACTATTGATCTTCTTTTCTTGTCTGCGGTTCCACCCAGCGCTACAATGAAGGAGACCTCATCCAACCGGTGCTGTGGCCTCTGGACGGCGCCTTCCCAGTGCTCTTCAACCAGTATATTTACTTTTTTGGCTCCAAGAATAACCAACGAGCGTTCATGCTCAACCCCTTGAAGTACCTCAGGCAGTCGAAGCCCTCCCCGAAGCTTCCCGTCAAAATGGCCGTGGTGGGACCCCCCAAATCGGGGAAAACCAGCAGTGAGTCCCTTCCCGTCCCATTTGTTCCTCCTTCAACGTTTGCACGGCGAGCTTCTGAGACATTCCGCGCCGTCCCCGCAGTGGCAGCGATGTTCGCGCAGAGGTACGGCTTGGACCTGTTGTCCATCGGCGGCGTCATGCGGCGCATTCTCGACGAGCAGGAGCACAGCGACCTGTCGGTGCAGATGAAGCAGCATCTCCACCAGGGCCTGGTGGTCCCGGATGAACTGGCCATCCAGTGCCTGGAGAAGGTGCTCATGAGCTTGGTCTGCAGTACACAAGGGTGTGTTGCAAGAACACTAACACCACAATGCACCACAATGGTCTTGAGCTCCGAGGTTCCGGTTTTAAGAGTCTGAAAGTCCCTTAGATAAGGAACGCTCTTTATGTGTACGGGGGACGCTAACGTCTTCCCGAATGATGACGCCCGGAATTGTACCGTGGAACACAATGTAGCCAATCACAGAAGCGCCCTCGCTCAGAAAATGATGTGCGTGTGATGCTGAGATTGAGATTCTCTGAGCACACCGTACAAGCAAAAGTGTTGATTTCCAGTTGTTTTTTTTTTTTTTTATCGTGATGCGCGGACTCGATCGCAGGTAAGATGAGAAATCCTGAGGCCAATCGGACGCACGTCTGCTGAGTTCTGCCTTACGCGCTTCCAGGTACGTGCTGGACGGCTTTCCCATGACCATGAAGCAAGCCGAGCTGATGCAGTCCAACAGCATCATCCCCATGATCGTGGTCGAGATGGAGCTGCAGACGGTGGAGGTGCTCAAGCGAGGCCTCGCGAGCAAGATGGACGAGAACAAGTCAGGGAACGTGGGACTGGCGCGGGCGGCAAACTGCCGCTTTCTGACGCCGGCGACGCTTTTTTTCGCGGCAGGCCCCACCCGATGCACGACAGCGCCGAGATCCTCCACGTCCGCGACACCTGCTACAGGCAGGAAGCGCATCTGATGAGCGAGCACTTCCGACAGCAGTATGACAACTGGATCCAGATGGACGGACTCAAGAGCAAGTGGTACATATGGGAGCGCCTGATCAAGGAGGTCAGCGTCAGCATGGAGTACATCCACACCTACCTGAGGAGGACCAGGAGCGGTAAGTCCTCAAACGGCCAAGGCGGGACCAGCCAATGAGTTTTAACCGGACCTTCTAATAATGCAGGCCAGGCCGGCTGCATCAACAGGCTGTGCGTCACACCCAAAGAGTTTCAGCGTCAGCTGGGAGAGTTTGGCCACTACTGCCCCGTGTGCCTGGCCCTGCAGGACCACCTGGTGGACTGCTCCGAAACCGCATCCCTGATGTACGCCGCGGAATACAACAGGCGCTACTTCAAGATGTGTGGGACGGAGCATTTGGAGGTCAGCCCGAGAACAAACTTGCACGCTTGCAAATACGAAGCCCAAAGAGCGAAGGTTTCATTTTGCGGCAGAGCTTCCTCGCCAACCCGGATCAATTCGTCGCCCCGGGCTGCCCGCGCCCGCTCCCCGAAGCGGACTGGCTGCCCAGAAAGTTAACCGAGGCGGAGGTGAAGGGCAGATTCCCGCAGATGAAAGGCTTCTGCCCTGTCACGTATCTGGATGGCAAACTCAGGTACGCCCTCTTTAAGGAGGCAAAACTCAAATTTGAGTTTGCAGGCCACACGCAGCACAATTGGAGTTCCGCTGTGTTCGTGGCTTTTCGCTGGGCACTCCGGTTTCCGCCCACATCCCAAAAACCTGCAACAAATGGACTGAATCAATGCTCTGTATCACTTATAAATGACAACCTCAGTCCCGCTTCCGTACGGTTTTCCCTCCTCAGGTACGAAGCGCTGGTCCACGGCAGCACGGAATACGCGGTGGAATACCGAGGGCGGCTGTACACCTGCGAGACGAAGCAGAAGCAGTACAAGTTTTTGAGGTGAGGCAGAATCTCCGCGCGCCCTTTTGCGCCGCTCGGCATCAGTCCGTTGACCGGCTCCGATTCGTGCTTCCTCAAGCGCTCCGGAACTGTACTGGGACCTCAAGCTGCCCAGTAAGGTTCCGCCGCTGTGCGAGCCGATCCCGCTCACGTCGCTCCCCACGCTGGGCTACCTGGAACAGGTCAGAAGCGCTCGGAAATGTCAAGCGCCCGAGGCGGGAAGTGCGTTTGTGAGACCTTCGGCCTGCTCCGCAGGGGGCGGCGGTGGCCGTCATCAAGGCCATGACGGCCGTTGGGTGCCTCAAACCCAAGTTTCCCTTCTTCAGTATGGAACGGTCCGCTCTTCACTACGTGGCCTTCTACATGAAAGGTACTCGACTTGACAAAGCGCAAATGGATTTTCCGTGCGCTGCTGCCTGGAGTTGAACTCGTGTCGCAAATCATCTTCCCCCATTGATATGATCCATTATGGACTCCACCCCCCCCCCAAAAAAAAAAAAAAAAGAATATTTTTCTATGCACTACGATTTCTATACAACATTGTAATTAGTAGGAAAAACATTGTAAAAATATCATTGCATAAAAGGTAAATCATTCAACAGTTTCTGCATCCTGGGCATTATAATAGCCATACACACCATTGAAGAGTCACCGCTGCTCTCAATAATCAATAAGCTGCAGTCGTATTATTTGTTGTTTTTATAGCAGAGGATAAAGCATACATGCATGTGAGTATTGTGATTTTTTTTTCCCAAGATTATAAAATAACCTTAATTATTCTCACAATGGGGAAATTTGCTATATATGTTGCTCCACTGTTTGCGTTCTGTTGCTTAAATGGTTATAACACTGTAACAAGCATGCTAATAATTACCATGGCGATGGCCTTTTCCATTATGTGTTAGCATTAAGCTAGCGAGGACATTCCTAAACCAAGGTTTGACGTACGCAACCTGTGATTCTCTTTGTTTTATGTTTAATGGGACGGCAGATTTCGCCTTCATCGGTGCGTGAAGCAGCATGTGGTTGAGTTTAGTGATTTACTTCCAAATTGTGATTTGTCTTAATCTGCCTCTCGCTTTCATTCACTGAATGAAGTCGTCAATTCCTGCCGGCAAATGATGCAACTCAAAGTAGTTGCTTTTAAGACGGAATTCCTCCCCCCCCCCCCCCTCTCTCTGCGCAGCGTTCAACCACAACAGCACAGAGCACATCCGCCAGATGTACAAAAAGAAGTTGGCCTCCTTTGAGGAAGACTGCGCCCTCATTCCCTACCTGAGCTCCTCCATGCAAGTGGAATACAAGCTCCCCAGCGAGTGCCCCGTCGACTTTGACTTCAAACTGAAGAAGTTTCTGGCCTTGAGAGACTCGCCCCGAGAGAAGTCCGGACTCCAGATTTAACCAGTTGTATAGATATAAGCCCGGTTGTGCCTCATTTTGAGCGTCCGTTGCAATCAACCACAAAGGCTCGGAACATTCAATTTGAGTCTTGTATTTTGGTTCTTAACTGCTTGTCTGTATTATTATATTTTAACAAAGGCACCAAAAAATAGCCTTCACCAAGAAACTTCTGATCTTGTCTCATTTAACTTTTTTGTTGTGGAGAAAGCAAAAATCTTTTATTCGACAAAAAAAACATTGAAGCGGACACTTGTGAGCAGTGGCAAAAACTGCCGTGCGCGATTTACAACGCAAGAAAATGCAAAGGAAGCTAGCGGATCACCCCGTGTTTGGACCGTCTTGGAACGGTGGGGAAATATTTGTGTCATTTCAATCCAATAATTCAATAAACAGGAACAAAATGAAGCTGTAACGAGCACATTTGTACACAAACTGCACGACCGCACTCAGTTTGCCAACCGGCTAACGGGTTAGCCACTTGGCGCGCTCTCATTGGCTGATTCCCATGTCACTCCACAGGGCCTGGGCCTGTGTTTTTAGAGCCACACACATTCAAAGTCCCAGATACTACGGTCCCAAACGTGAGGATACCAATCACAAGTAGAAAAAAAAAAAAAACAGCTGCACCTCAAATTCATATGCTGTATTGATATTATGCATAAAATATATATTTGTTAAATTATAAATAGATGGTCGCTGCCCAACAGATTTTCAGGACTACTGCATTGTCATTACGCCAATTAATGGGGCCCAGTGAACATAAAATGTCCAACACCAACTGAAAACTGAACAGAAATCAGAAAGACAGCCCCCCCCCCCCAAAAAAAAAAAACAATATGGTAAGGTCATTATGCTTATTTCAGTTTGTTACGCATCAAATATTGGAAGACCAAATGAAGAGGAGGACTCTCAGTTCCCCAGCAGTCCAATGGAATGCACTCAAGCACATGACAGCTGCGGGGTGCCCCCCACCCACCACCCCTCCAATCACTGCTGAGGAGCTTGTTTACATCCCCCCCGCCAGCCGAGCCCGACGCTACATCCTTCATAACCGCCATGAAGCCCAAAGGAGCTCCTCGGCGGAGGCCGCGGCACCGGGACGCGGCGGCGGCCTCGTACCGGCGACGCGTGGACCGCGCGGAGGACGAGCAGAGGCCGCACAAACAGCCCCAGGGGGCCCGTTTGACTCTTCGGGCCGAGCGCTACCGGCCCCTCGTCGAGCAGGAAGCGGAGGAGGAGAAGCAGACCAAGAAGGAGAAGTACAAAAAAGTCCACAAGGTCGGTGCGCGTTCATATTCATGTCGCATATCTCGCTTGAATAATCACACATTGAAATCAGCTATGAAGTCATCCACGTTTTACATTGACAGTGCTGCCTTCAGATGGACCTCAAGAGTTTTTTCGAGATACCAGACTTACAGATGCAGACTACTTACTGGCAGATAATGAGCAACTCTGTAAAAAAAAAAGAGGGCTCAAGATTTTTGTGGAAGTTTATTGTCCAATTAAACAGAAAACAAGAAAACAAATTCTACAAGTTTGATAGCTTACTGCTAACACATAATGGGTAATGTTATAGATGAGCTAACACCTACGTGGCGGTGTTATAATGTCTCAAGCAACGGATATTTAAATACAGAATGTGCATAAACACAGGTAGAAATAGGAAAAAAAATCACTTTTATCCTTTGCAAAAACCCAATAACATTATAGCGAATTTCTGTTTCGCTTACAGTAGTTGTGAAACTCTTCTTGGTTTGTCTCCACGACTGCGTTATACTGCCACTGGGTGGCCAAGTCGTGCAACCAGAACGGGCTGCAATGATTTCATCATGATGCAAAAAAAAAAAACATTTTTTTTTTACATCCGATTTAATTATGTTATCGTTCTGTCTTTATAACCGTACACTAAATGTCAAGCATATATGTTAAATTCAAAATATAAAATAAAATACATTGCATAAATACAATATTTCAGCAAAATAGATAATAACTGTGAACCGTTAGAAATAAAAGGAAATGCCACCAATAACGTCCAGACACACAAACAAAAAAAAAAAAACATAAAATGTCAAGAAAAAATTGTGGAAGATGCTTGGAAGAAGAAGAAGAAGAACACTTTTACGTTATTGTACTGGCCTCCACTGTAGGGCTAAAGTAACAAAGCACACAGTCCAGCTCAAACAACCCAAGCATGCGCTACATGGATGCAAGAAGTTTGGAGTTATTTTTGCAGGTCATGTGACTTCCGAGCAGTCAGCCGTTTCCTGTTAGCGGAAGGTCGGGAGACAATGGCGTTCAGGTCTCGCCATGATGGGAAGAGAGTCGGTAAAACGAGGCCCGTTGGCCCCTTGGGCCGTTGGGGACAAAAGCCTTTTTCTATGTCTTTGTCTTGCAGAATGTGGGCAAAGCCCTAAAATCCACCTGGAAGTGCCTGATGCTCGGGCTGTACAATTTCGCTCTGGGCTACGCTGCGCCCATCGCTGCGGTTGCCGCTTTTGTGCCGGAGTTTGGCCCTGCGAGGAACAGAACCTCAACAAACCAGAAGAAATGACGTGAAACCATCATGGACATGTTTTCAAATCTTGAGTCGCAAAAAAAGTCCAACGGGACTTCACTCTTCTTTGCAGTGACGCGTATTAATTTGTGATCACTAATCCATAGTCGAAGCATCTTTTGTTTCTGCAAATTATGATTTTTTCATAAAATGATGATTTTTTTTTTTGGTATTACATTTCATGTAATTACATTGTGTTACAACACTACTGGAAAATTATGACTTTAATATCATGTTGTAATGGTTTTATTTGTATAGAATTAATTTTTTCTGCATATGCAAGTTTCATGCATTATTATTAATATTACACTGACTTCATTTTCATCAAATAAACTCTTTTTGGTTGGTACATGTGTATTATTGTTTGGTTTTTGTTGATTGTAACAAGTACAAGAGCTACAACTTAGATCCCAAAGAATGACACCTTACTCCTTCTCAAATGACTGCGTTTTATTATAATGTTATGACTTAACTAAACGTGTAATACTTTGATTTATTTTCAGAACGCACATGTCAAAATTACCATTTAAATCTCGTACCATTATTGCATAAATAATATGTTTTTTCTTCTTTTGTAATACAACTACTTTAATCCCGTGGTATTATTAAATTTATTGATTTAAGATGAAATTTTCAAGTTGCTAAAAAAAAACTACTTTTAGGTGAGGAAGAAGTACATTTTTACAAATTATGTAAGGAGGCGAGTTGCCTTTTGTTATATCAAACATGGTGAAATGAATACAAATCAAACTACACTATACAAACGGGCAAATGTGTGCATTTTCAATAAATAATTCAATGTCTATTTTACTTCTCTTTATTTACAGGTAATTCCTTTTCGTACGTCCTTTGACGTCATTTAAGTGCGACGGCAAAGGTTAGTGGTGACGTCATTCGTCTTTGTTGACATGCTAAAATCTAGGCTACATATTTAGCAATCTTTTCTGTCTTATTTGTTTTCATGGCGAGCCCAAAACCCGTCAACGTCAGCTCCGTGCCCGTAGATGAATTCAGCAATATACGAATTACATCCATTTGGACGCTCCTCGTCTCTGTAGGTTCAACTTTATTGACATGCTCGCGCAGCCTTTGCATGATCACGTCTAAACAATCAAATTTATTGTCGTTATTTGACTTTATTTGTGTTATTGTTTTAGGTGAAGTGGTCGGAGCCGTGGCTGATTGCCGGTGTTGTCTTTCACATAGTTTGTCTTTTCCTGACTGTGCTGACGTGCAAGTATTACAGAGCGCAGATTTGCCACTTCCTCCTCATACGTAAGTGCACAAAACAGTATTGCCCGTACAAAAGTATTCTTGTGGTTCAAACGCATCGCACATGGAATTGTAAAAGTTTAAAAACAAAGGTTAATTTTAATATGACACATTTATATTTCAATACAATTCAACTTTATGGGCAGTGATTATCTGGCATACCACCAGAGGGAGCCCCCGTACCGCTAGTGGAAATACTACCACTTTGGAGAACCAATCCATCCATCCATTTTCCAAGCCGCTCATGCTCACAAGGGTCGCGTGACTGTCACAATCTATCCCAGCTATCATCTGGCAAAAAGCAGACTGCACCTTGAACTGGTCGTCTGAGTTCAAATTGAAACGTTTAAAACATTTTTAAATTATTTTGATGATGAATTTTGATATAGAGTATATGAATAAAAAAAAAAAATGTATGGGCCACTGAGATGTGGAGCATGCGTGTCGAATGAAAATGTTTAATGAAACACAGCGGTCTTTGTTTTTACTGAAATTGTGGTTTTGATGTCCAGTAAATGCAAAACAGACTTCTACTAAATTTTAATCAGGCTTTGTTTTCACAAAATTTCACCAATTTTATTTGCAAATTTACACACTTTTAATAAGCTAATGTGACGCGTTGCTTTGACGTCGACACACAAGTCTTTTATCCCTGTTTGTGTCTCCCACAGTTGCCTTGGTGTACAGCGCAGAGTATTTAAACGAACTAGCGGCGATGAACTGGAGGTGAGCTGACGATATCAATATGAATAATTGCTATGATGATGTGCGTTGTTTGACAAGCACCCGTTTGCAGGTCTTTCTCCGAGTTCCATTACTTTGACTCCAAGGGCATGTTCATATCGCTGGTCTTCTCCATCCCGTTGCTCTTCAACGCCGTCATCATCGTGGTGAGTGCTTATTGATTATCTCGTCATATTTAATTCCCTTTTGTGTGATACGAGACAGACAAATATCCAGAGAGGGCCTCAGCTCCTCAGTAAACTCTTTGCGCAATATAAATGTCTAAATGGAGCCAAAGGTACAGATTTGGACTTGGCTGACTAATCGCGCTAATGCTAATGCTAATTGATAATGCCATCATATTTGTCTCTGTATGAAAAATTTCTCAAGTGCCTCTGGTCACAGAGCTGCTTCACTGGAGATTTATTTACCGGAATTCCCGGCGTGACGGTCTGAGCGCTCCCCCGTGCTGAAATGTCTCCTTGTGGTTAATGCGCATGCGTTACTAACGGGGGAACTCTGTGTACGTAGCAGACGTACTGGGAAATCCCCCAGTCTCGTAGTTCCCCTTCTTCTACATCGAGGGAGCTAACATACTTTGTTGATAAAAATATATACACATATTTGTACGTTCGCTGTGTGCGTCATTCTGAGACGTCCGTAGCGGACACGAGCACTCGGCGACAAGTTGTCGAATGGCGCACGTTGAAGCATGGACGGGGATGTTTCAGACTGCCCGGACGTTCACAAAACATGTGCGCATTGCGCGTTAATCACAGGGAGACTTTTCAGAACCGGCAGCGCGACTTTTTTCCACACGCTTTCAAGCCTGCGGTTTATGCGGTGATGCGGCGCTAGCGTTAGCGCACCTGGTTATCAGCCTCGGTAGACAGAAGGAGGTTAACGCGAGCGCCGCGTTAGCGTTAAACTCTTTCTTTGTACCGAGGCTTATATAATCAAGTGCGCTCTGTAGGCCGGGAATTATGCTATTTATGTTTTCATTTAAGCTAGCTAGCTGATAGCTAGTAGCCAAACGCTGTCCTGAAGCTTTTAGAGCGCTGCCGCGAGTTGTGTGCGTGTCAAATTGAAACCATACAAGAGGAGAGAGGAAAAAAAAAAAGTTTGATACCGTCTCTCTCCAATCGCCGCTTTTCACCTATCGCGAGTGCGCGTGAAAGTTGTCGGCCCGTTGATCAGCGAGCGCCGACTGTGCGCAGGCGGTGTGGCTGCGGAGGACCTTCTCCACCATGGCCGAGCTGAAGACGCTGCAGCTCAAGCGGAAGGCCCGCCTGCCCAAGAAAAGCGACTGATCCGTTTGGGCTCAAACGTCACAAAGGGACCGGAGTTCTGTTCTTAAGCAGAGGTGGACAAGCTGGGGCCTGCGGGCCACGGACGCGACCCCCCCCCCCCCCACCCCCCTCCGGATCATAAAAAATCCAAAAACAAGTCCGCTCGCAGAGGATTTGTTAGGAAAGACGGAACGGCGCCAACCCCCGTGTGTGGAAGCCATGTCGGAAAGAGACCAAAATGGTTTGTATTTAAATGTGTCATTAAAACCTTTTTATCGAACGATAAAGTTTTGTAAGTTTGTCAAGGGTGGACTAGCTTCACGGCGGTCTTCGACTTGCCATTACATTTTGTGTTGTGTCCTTTTTCCTCTCCAATGAACAGGAAAAATGGATCCCATACCTAAGCTAGGAACACAACGACACGTTTGAGCCGCAAAAATGTCCGCTTCAAAAAACCCAGGCCGGAATATATCCCGCCGCGTCGTCACTGCGACAACGAGGCGCTCTAAAGCCATCTCGTCTCGGGCGGAAAAGATGGAGAAATTGGGTCAAAGCGACGGAATAGATGAAGTTCAAATATGCGTGTGTTGATGGATATTTTGAGGAAATGTGAGATTCTCATCAACAGTTAATCTTGATGGGTGGCGCGGCGGAGCAGCTGATTACAGTTGTGAGGACCGGGGTTCGAGTCCCGGCCCCGCCTGTGTGGAGTTTGCATGTTCTCCCCGTGCCTGTGTGCCTTTCCTCCCGCATCCCGAAAACTGATTGGAGACTCGAAATTGCCCCCGTCGGTGTGATTGTGATTGCGGATGTTTGTCTCGATGTGCCCCGCGATGGCCGGCGACCAGTTGAGGGTATGCCCCGCCTCCTGCCCGATGACAGCCGGGATAGGCTCTGGCACTCCCGCGGCCCTTGTGAGGATAAGCGGCTCAGAAAATGGATGGATGCAATCTGCTTTTTACATGTGAAAAAGAAAACCTTACGTTTTGAATTTTTGTCTTCCATATTTTTTTTTTTTTTTTTTTGTCAGGCGCTAGTTTTTCCCGGTTCTGTTCCTCCGTGTAACTGATTGGCCTCATAAACTCTTTTGTTGTTTCTGCTGTGTTGGATTTCATAGTTTTATGACTCGGGGGTTGAGATGGATATTCATCAGAGTTCCCAACACAATGTGGGAGGAAAGGTGGATTCGCTACGGAGCCAAGATTCGGACCCAGACCCTCTGGAAGAGTTCTGCTCTTTTTCTAGGTGGATTGCAAGGGTGGGCCGGGATCTGAATCAAACCCACCCTCTCTTGACAAATCCTCCTAACTCTGGAGACGTAAAAAAAATATGTACGATCATCCATGTATCTGGTGGAGATGGGGTGCTTTCCCACCCCTCCCCTAATGTGTACCGTGGAATGCAACCCATAACGGCCGCCTTTCTGTTTGATTTGGGACATTTTTGTCAGTCCAGTTATGATGATCACGTCCGCCCAGTTTCGTGTTGAGCGGTGAAACGGTCGTCTTTGCAAGGCTTGTTTGCATGAAATTCACAACCAAATGGCTGCCTAATGATATAATTAATTAGAATTAAAAGAATGAAAGTTTTTGTAAGAGTGTATCGAGCAAACGGCTTTTGTGCTGCTCATTGTGGTGTGTTCACCGATGATCATATAAGTACAAACCTGATATACTGTTGGTTGAAAGGTCTTAACTCCTCTGTCGGCTCATTAGTACAGCACTAATATTTGTCATTGTGCGTCGGGGATAAAGAACACGACTGTGAGTACCATTACAGTCTTTCTACACGTGTTGCTGCACCAGTTGTGTACAGTTCATCGCTTAATGGATTCAAACACCGCGACACAGAAGTTCACGTCGCACAAATTCATTTCTTCGTCCGTCGAACACGGTCACGACAACTTATTTACGCAAGACGCGGGAGGGTCAGGTAAACACAAACACGTCGAGGTAATTAACGGGTTTTCCCCTGAGCTGCGGCCCTCTTGCCGAATTCTCACCCCGTTGACGAACATTTTCCTCCATCTGACGTGGCCTAAACGGTTTTGCTTTCTCCGAGTCATTCGCCGCAAATTAAGGCCCGTCCTGCGGGCGTAAACGGAAGCGGCTGGCTCAATTAAAGAAAAGGCGCCGCAAATGAAAACATTCAATTTCCGCCGCTGTTGTTGTAACGTGTCTTAATGAGGCCTCATTATGCACGCGGCCACTAATTGCCGCCGGGAAGGTCTCGCCGCACTGAATCGGTCGGCCTCTATTTGTCGCCAGCTCGTTTTACAGTATCACCAAAAACAAATTTGCTTGCAGGATGACTACTGCGGTTTTGTCAGGTTAGATTCACTCAAATGCAACTTAAAAGTTTTTGGTTTGGTCATTTTTTTTACTCACTAGCAGATGGGCGATCAAGTAATTTGGAAAGATAAACTATTTGTGGGGGCTTCAAAAGGGACATTGGAACATAAACACACAATATTGTTGAACATAACACAACATTGTGGAACATAAACATTAATGCAGACAAATGATCTTCAATATTGTGGAACATCAACACGGACACACATCATTGTGGAATATAAACACTGATGCACACAACATTGTGAAACAAACATACGCACGCAATATTGCCAAGCATGAATTAACATGAATGGTGCACACAGTGTTGTAGAACATGAACGCCGACGCATAAAAC
This sequence comes from Syngnathoides biaculeatus, assembly GCF_019802595.1. Taxonomy (NCBI): domain Eukaryota; kingdom Metazoa; phylum Chordata; class Actinopteri; order Syngnathiformes; family Syngnathidae; genus Syngnathoides; species Syngnathoides biaculeatus. The sequence continues at coordinate 6,904,969 of NC_084662.1, read as the reverse complement.
ATTTTGGAACGTAAACGCGGACTCGCGCGACATTATGAAACATAAACACGGCCTTACACAACAGTGTGGGACGCTCGCCTGAATGTAATTCATCTGAAATTGTTTCTGGTGCTGCCGTTTTGGTTCGCGACTCGTCCTCCGCCTCAACAGAATGCAGATTGAGTTATAGACGTGGGAACCTCGCCGCTGACATCAACTGACAAATTCATGTGGATTTATGAATACGATGTCTTGACCCCTGCCAAACGAGGTACAAGCCTCTCCATGCGCGAGTGCACGACGGGCCGCGTTTACGAGAGGATTTCGTACGTCCCCGACACCCTCAATTGACATATGCGTTGGACTGATCCAAAAGCTTAGCAAACCGGCCAAAATGTAATAGTAGAATCAATAACTCTCTTGGATGGCGTCAACGGAACTTGGGCCTGCATTTTATCAGATTGTCCATCTGTCATTTTGACAAATCGCCCGAGTGGCCTCATTGCAAACTGGGGCGGGCCCCTTTCATCCTGCCTGTGGGGAATACAAAAAAAATTGTCATAAAAAAAGTATTATCTACCTTTTTGCGTCGTCATCTCGCCAGAACCGTCACAAAATCATCCCGCCGGTGGCAGTTTCCCACTTGTGAGGTACGCTGAACATAAAAGATCTTTGAGAGGGGTTAAGTAAAAATGAACAATTGAGATCATGTGCTTGCACAAGTGCGCACACCCTCTTATAACTAGGGGACGTGACTGTGCACACACAGGGAGGAAAAAAAGTCCTTTGATAAGACTTCATTCAAACATCGGTTGCACATATTTGATCATTATCAGAGGAAAAGGGGAAAATTATGTCAGTTTACCACATTTTAATCATCTGCAACGGTTGTACATGATCGAATTTTAAGTGCTCTGCGTGTGTGTGTGTGTGCAAAATACACTAATCCACGGCCTGAGGGTTTTACGGCAAAATGTTTTTTTTTTGTAATGGAGTTAAGAGGAGAGTTTGTGGTTCAGTTCCTATTTCTGAGTTACTGTAACACAAAAAGTATCACTGACAAGTTTTATTTTTTGAAATATACAATCAATCAATCAAAAAAAAAAAAGAGAGCGCAAAACAAATGGCCCCGTCAAGCACAAATGTTGCTAATTTCATCCGAACCGCCTCAGCTGCCTGACACCATTTTGTTCTTGTGTCTTCTTTGTGTTCTTTGGCCCAGTTTTTCTTCTTCACAGAGACAGGTTTTCCAATATCGTCGAAGCAAAGCTCCCGAAGCCCAAGCTGTTGGTCAGCGACAGATTGCATGGATGAGCCACGACTGCATGACAAATGATTGTTGACACCTCGACGGTGGTTGATGGGTTGTTCTTCCTGTGGTGCGGTGGTTTCCCCCCAAAAAATGTATCCTGCAAAATCTGCCTTATCATAATGGAAACACCCCCCCCCCCAAAAAAAAAAAAAAAAAAAAAATCTCATTTATGTAGGAAAAGTCGTAATTTCTTTGGGGGTGAAACACATTTTAAAATGGTAATTCATCATGGACACTGTGGAATGCAAGAGAAAATGTTAAAAAAATGTATTTTATTTTATTCTTTACACAAGTTCGACCAATACATGACTCATCTAATTACGTGAGGGGAAAAAAATAATCTCCTGATTTAGCATTTTTATGACGCATCGCCTTCCAATCGTTCGTCACAGCGTCCTAATTGATCCTGATAGTGAATCGTCTCCGTTACTTATGCGGATGTGAATAAGCAGCTCGAAAATACTCAAGGGAGAGTAAAGTTAGCAGCAAAAAAAAAAAAAAGAAAAAAAAAGGGAAACAGACAGGATAGCTGCTTTGTCTCCACAGCTCCAAAAGCGGTTTCACGCTGCGTATTCCTTCCGAGCGGACCTCCGCACTTTGTTCCGCTGGCGTCGCAACTGAACGGTCTCGTTGTTCGAGGCCCTTTCGTCTTGGAGGCCAACTTCCAACCGGAGCTGCCACGCTGGTTGACCCAGAGGAGTCGTGTTCTCGAAACGACATCCAATTTGGTCGCATCATTTGCCTCTTGAGACTTTCTGTCTTTGTTTTTCCTCATTTCAAGTGCCAACTTGTACACCAGATTGCAGCGCGGGCACCGCGGTCACAGATCAGCCAGGTCTCCAGTACTACAAGTGGCTTTAGAGGTTTTCCTTGTTCTAATATGCCACCGGCAAAACAAAGACAACATTGCTTTGTGGTTATTTCAGTTCATTCAAGGCATTAACCCTATTGAGACGATCCAAAACACAAGCGGATCTGTTGTCCCGGATAGCCGCTGGCGGGGTTTGCCCCTGACTGGCAACCGTAGGGCTCCTCTAGACAAACAGTCATTCTGCACTGCACAATTTGGAGCACGCCGCCCACGCCTGTGCCATTGGGATCGGTACCTTGACTTGCAAGATCATTTCGTTCAGTGGCTCAGCTTGTAAACCAATTTAGTAACACTTCAAATAAATGCTCGACTTTGAAATAAACTGAAATGCCGTTCCAGTGAACACTAGATGCATGTGCATCTATCAGGTAGATATGAATATACCCGAAAACACACACAAGTATGAGGACAACATGAAAACTCCACACATGTAACGAGATTTGAACCCATAACATCCGAACTGTGAGGCACTCCACACATGCACCATTCTATCTATCTATCTATCTATCTATCTATCTATCTATCTATCTATCTATCTATCTATCTATCTATCTATCTATCTATCTATCTATCTATCTATCTATCTATCTATCTATCTATCTATCTATCTATCTATCTTTTTTTTATAGTATTATTTTATTATATTATTACTGTCGTCCGAGTTGCGATTTTTAGTCATGCATCGGGTCGGACAGCTTTCGATTACGTCACCAAGGACCCATCGCGTTATAGGAAACATGGCGGCCTCAAGCAGCAAATCTGTCCTGTTTGTCTGTCTGGGTAAGCTGAGCACCTTTAAAAAAATAAATTAAACCAGCACAAAAATTCTAAAATGCACCCATTTACCAGTATTTTTTGGAAAATCATTTAGGCACCTTTTGATTCCAAGTGTTTATACGTTTACGTCAATGTTGTCAACGGAATAAATTTGGCGACTTTAAATATGCTTTAAATATGCTCAGAACTTCTCTTTCATCGTCCACTTAGCGTTAGTGAAGGTGAAAATATTTGGAATTCTGTTCCCCCCCACTTAGCCGCCTAGTTAACCTCCGACTATAAGATAAATCAGGGGTTAAAGGTTGCGGAGAAATCTTATCAACCAAGTTGCATAATCATGACTTGGAAAGTTCAGCGTCCATGGCGCCCTCTACCGCAAGATTTTAACATTTCAGACCTCCGCCGTAAACAAACACAATGAAGCTCAGCTTCTCGCTAACGGAGAGCTTAACCCATTTAATTGATCACTTGAATGGGGAATGTAAGTGCAGCGTGAAAAAAGAAACAAAGTAAACGCTGTTCTTTAAATGGTGCTAAGGCATAGTGATTTAAACTTAAAGCAGTAACTGTCGCACTCGTCTGCCGTTTCTTTCGTTTCCCCAAATAGAAGAAAAAGACTTACTTGACATTGTGCTTTCCAAAAAAGAAAATATTTAAGCTGTTATATCCCCAAACAAATTTGACATGTAGGCTGGTCCACTGGACATTTCAGCAGGATAATGAGCCAAAACATATAGCCAAAGAAACTCTATTGTTTGCTAGAATAGCCCAACCAATCACATTTCCTGAATTAAATCGAAAATCTATGGAAAGAACTGAAAGGTCTATAAAAGAATCTGTCTGCTTATGTGGGCGAATGGGCCAAAATCACAGCGCAATGCACGTGGTGAGTTTCTCCATACAGGAGCCATCTTGAAGCTGTCATTGCAAACCATGGCTTTTATACAAAGTCTTCAGTAAATTCCACTTGGCCTGTGTGTTCAATACTTTTTCCCCTCTGCCATTTAATATCATTACAGGGTGTATTTCTTCTACTTTCTTTGCATGTATAGGTTACTTGGGTTGACCCCAACATAATAAGAGTAAAACTCTTTGCCGTAATGTTGAAATGTTTTCTTCCACAGGGAACATTTGCAGGTCCCCCATTGCGGAGGCCGTCTTCAGGAAGATGGCAACCGACGCAGGCGTCGTCGACAAGGTACCACCCGCCGACCGTACAGTTTTTGTCTTTGATTAGCCACGTACTGTCGGTTTTGGTGAGCAGCTAGCCTATGCCAGCTGTAAAAGCCGCAAGTGCCCACATTGAAACGCGAGATATTTACAAAGAAAGACGGTACACAGAAAGAGTTTTCAAAGTTATAATACCTTAGCTTAGCTTAAGATAGCAACAGCACGGTACTAACAGGTTAGAAAAAACATACCTAAATCACTGAGACGCGGCAGTAACACGACAGCAACATGCTAGTGCGGCGCTAACAGGGCTGGTTTAAAAAAAACATACTGGTAAAAATCACAGACATGGCCGTAACACAGCAGCAAGACGCTAGCGCAGCGCTAAAAGGGCCAGTTTAAAAAAAAAAAAAACATACCGGTAAAAGTCACTTCCTCGGTACATATATTCCGCCGGTCTCACTCTTACCTTTTCCGCTGGAGTGCCCCCTAGCGGCCGCTAGGGAAAATATTCACTAATTAGCCGCATCACCGCACAAGCCGCAGGGTTGAAGGCTTATAAGGCTAAGCTAAATTACGGTAAATATTCGATTAAAAAAACGCTCCCTGGCCATAAATATAAAACAATGGAAAAACTCGTGCGGAGGTATTCTTTCACTGCCGGGCAAGCGAGATCGTGGCAGTGGTAATCCGAGGACCTTTTGGAATACGCAGGACGCGCAAAAAGTTGGGGCCGTTCCCGGGCCACCTTTCGTTTTTTTTTTTTTTTTTTCTTGAAAATCTCAAGTCGATTTCTCCAAATTGAAAAGCTTCCGTGCTCTCTCTCCTCCTCTGGCCAGTGGAGGATAGACAGCGCCGCAACGTCCACCTACGAGATCGGAAACCCGCCCGACCATCGCGGCCTCGCCTGCATGAAGAGGCACGACGTGCCCGTGAGACACGTAGCCCGGCAGGTACGATCACCACCCGCCTTTCTTCCGTGTTGTTGCAGTGGCTCATCGACAGCGGCGCCACGTCCGACTGGAATATAGGCCGCCTGCCGGACGCCCGCGGGCTGGCCTGCCTGAAGGGCCGTGGCATTGAGACCGCTCATAGGGCCCGACAGGTACCGAGCACAGCTCACAAGGCTTCCACTCGCGACATCGGAACCCATCTTCGCGTATATTTGCCTTTCTGTATTTCTGCATAGCAGTCGGCCTTATCGAGGTCTTCAAAGCAGATTTCCCGTGATTCGCAGACGCTTTCGAGCAGGGGTGGGCAAAACCCCTTTGGCTCAGGGAGCACGTTGGCATTTCAAATTTGACAGGCGGGCCAAGTCACAAGCAGACGCTTGCATATGAAAAATAACAACAACAAAGCCATTGTAGTGTTAATACTTAGATTTACTGTGTTGTTGTTTTGTGGCATTTTCTCAGAACAGCAGCTCCAAAAAAAACAACATAAAACGAGATGGTAGTTACACTATCATTTTGGCGTATGGATGTGATCTGCAAAGAAGTCCGGAAAAATAATTACTTGCTCCCCAACTTCTTTTTTTTTTTTTTTTAAAGGTTGTATTTGTTTTCCTCCCATTCTGCAGTGTTCCCCGAGCAACGCCACCATCAAAAGATTAAAAACACACATTCCGTTATTCTTCAGACAAAGCAAGCCTTGGGAGCAAAGAAACAAGAAATAAAGTAGGAAAATCAAGCAATATGCACAAGGACCTAGATTTACAGTGCTGCCAAAAGCGCATTTCATACACAAAACCAAAAAACCACAAACAAAGAGTAAAAACATTTTTTGAACGAGTTTAGAAAAGGAAAAGACGACTTACTAAAGTTAATAAAATGTGCAGTGCGGGAAATTATTTTAAATGTACAGGATTTCAAATTCTGTGGTGCCTCCATTGACCAATTTAATTTATATCTTGAGGAAGTTCGCATCTCAGATCATCTTTCCCCATTCAAATGAATGAATATGCCATTGATCCGTTCCAGTCTCCCAAAAATATCTTTTTTTTTTTTTTTTTTTTTTTTTTTAAATGAGAAAAATAATACTCTACCGTGTTGTAGTTTATAATTATATAAATACTTACACCACTATTCTTGTAATTTGTCTATAAATGATTTACTTTCTACAAGTAATATATGTTTGTTCCGTCGATCTATGGAAGGATATATTTGGTGAGTGAATTACACAGAATTGGACTAAATTTCAACAAGTTACAGTCAGTGACTTAAGAGCTCACTGGAACAGAAATCGGTGCAACAGCAGCAACTTTTGTATATTAATTTTGGTGGCATTAAAAGCATATGAAATTATTTATATATGGTAGTTCAGTTTTTCCACGTATTGCTTTTCATGCGCAATGTGTAAATATTTGTACGGCTCCGCAAGGAATAGCTGAAGGTCACTTTGGTGCTTGCAGACTTAACTTTTGTTTTGAAAGTTCACTTTATTCATATCAAAGAGATGCCCGCGGCACAATTGAGGTTGAGAAACGTCGATGTCCGTTTTTCCAGGTGGACAACTCGAGTGCAGTTGTTCAACTTTGGGTCACGCACATGCTGCATTTACGCGACAGGTGCCAATGGCCATTTCAAAATGAAATTATTATAATTTTTTTGGTAAACAAGTATAAATGGCCTTTCCTATTTGCGCTTCGATGATTCACTGGCGACCAGTTCAGCGTGTAGTCCGCCTTGAGCCCGAAGTTAGCTGGGATAGGTTCCAGAACTCCCGTGACCCTTGTGAGGATAAGCGGGTTGGAAAATGGACACGGACATGTCTTTCGTAGGTTCTCGGTTGTGTCACCCGAGAGCATCAAGTCTGAATTGTGTCACTTGAACCCCCCGCAGTGTCAGTGGAGCCTTTGGCAATGTTCACCGTCCGGATGCAAACCGTCGGCCCGCACGACGCCGCCCTTCTTTCTCCGTACGAGGCCTTCCGGGGACTCACGCGGCCATGGCGGTTCCACCCCCAGTAGCTGCAACATGCCTGACCGTCGCCACGATCGTTTGATTAAAATGTTTCTTTTATTACTCTGAAAAAAAAAAAAAAAGCAGGTCAGCACATTGTGCTCCACGTATTTGATAAAAAAAAAAAAATGAAGGGCTCTGGCGTCAGCCCTGCCTCGCTGTACAAGCTGCTGCAGGCGCTGAATCACATGGCAGGGAGAGGACGCGTCTGTAAATTTAGCATCCTCATCACTCACCATGTTTCCCTTCCCGAAAGAAGGCTAAAAAAATGTTCACCCGTTTTGGGTATTTTCCTGCGTCCGTGTGGCCCGGATCCCGCCCGAGCCCACCTCGCCCCCGTCCTCTTGAGTTGCCCATTTGTCCCGCTACAAAGCCGAGCAGTTAGAGCAAGTCTAATCTCCTCAAAGCAGAACCGCCGAGGCTGAGTCCCCATCCGCACGATCGGCTTTGACACGAGCTCGCCGATCCCACCCTCCACTAACCGGCATCACCTCGTTTCCACCCGCTCGTTTTTCCACAAACCGGTCAAAGGGGGAGACCGCGTCGGGCGAAGAAACCACCGAAAGATCCGCTTGCGCCGTTTTTGTGTCTCCCATTTATGGCAAGTCCAGGTCAAATGTTCTTTTAGGAAATTGCTGTTTACATGTTTCAATTTGTTATCAGTGAGTCAGCGTCGGAGGAATGAGCACGACTTTGGTGCCAGAACATCCATCGTCCAACAAATATGATCTGTCATCATTTGTTTTTGATGGATAACAGAAGCGCCATTCCAACCCAAATCTCATTCTGTAATGGAAGGAAATAGGTGCAAAAGGATGTTTATTACTTTAAAAGTCGGAGGTCTCGGTGAAAGACACAGAGGCCCGCCCCGCTCCCAAGCTACTAATCTTCAACCGCATTATTTATGACACTGATAAATGACGCCGGGGGATGTTGCAGCATTTGTTCACTTGCAATGATTGTTTTTACAGTGCTGCTCATGAGCTCATAATGGGCTGCAAATTATACCTCTTCCAGTCCTCTGATATATTTACTGTAGTTTCTTTTCTAAGAAGTCTTAATTCGCCAACATCCCCACATGGTAAAAAAAAAAAACTGGACTAACGTGTCTTCCATCAACATTTAACACCGTCCAGGAGTACGTTTATCGCAGAGGATAAAGTGTACGCGGCTGCCGGTTTTGTTATATATATTCTTTGTACATCTCACGCAAGGCATCACCGTTTTATTTATTTTTGAGCATTACTGCAACCAAAAAGATAGACGCTACAGAGTTGAAGCCACAAATCGACACACACGGCGCAAAAACACAAGTTTAATTTTCTGTTTCACTATGTGAAGTCAAATCAGATGAATCCTCTTCTGTTTCAGCTCCGGCAGGATCACCAAAATGATTTCATTTAGTTAAAGGTCAGAATAAGGAGGGAAGAGATGTTTTCTTTCAGGTCCAAACTTTCCATGCATTTCCGGTGAAACGTTTTGGGGAACCATCCACGAGTTTGTGACTTTACAGTACTCTGCTTGAATCTTGACAGAACTGCTGGAAGGTTGCCTCGCTCGCACGTGCCTTTTCAGATCTGTCCACAAAGCGTCGATGGGATTCAGATCGGGGTTGTCAATTGTGGGCAAACGGCTCCATTTTAGTTTCATCAGACCACGGGGCATGTCTCCAAAAGTTAAGATCTTTGTCTTCTGAGTGGCCTTTCAGCCCGTGTCTGTCTGGGGGCCATTTCACTCTGGATAACGACATTTTCTTACTGGCTTCATCCTGCGTCTTCACAAGGTCTTTCGCTTTTGTTCTGGGATTGCTTCGCACATTTTGGACCAAAACACATTCATCTCTAGAGCACAGAACCGGTCTCCTTCCTGAACGGTGCGATGGCTGGACATTCCCAAGATGTTTACACTTGCGTATAATTGTTGGAGGAGACGAGCGTTCTCCCTTCAAACATCCGGAAATTGTACCCAAGGATGAGCCCGACTTGTGGTAGATTTCTTTTGATGTTTATATGATTTCAGACAAGGAAGCAGAGTGTTTGAGTTGCAGCCTTAAATACGTCCCCAGGTGTGCCGTCAGTGAACTCACGTGTGGTCAGTTAACCTATCAGGAGCTTCCAAAGCACTGACCTCATCATCTGGGCTTCCCCACGTTCTTTAGTTCTTTTTTATCTCGGTAAACTTTTGACCTCGAAGAAAATAATGCAAAATTCCCTCAGAAAGTCTTTCTCTCATTATTGAATTGTATAATTTTGGTGATCCTTACTGACCTGAAACAGGAGAGTTTGAATCTGATTTGATTTCAAGCAGTGAGACAAAGAATGAGGTGTGTTGTTTGCAGAGTGTATGCAAACGTCTGGCTTCGACTCTTAACTCTGTGCCAGATATTCCATGTAGACAAATCCACTTTCGGTCATGTGGTAGAGTCAGTTGAAGCCCCGCCCTCCCTTTTCTTTCTGCTAAGTTGAAGGGAATATCAGTGTTGCGCGGGTCTGAACATAAAAGGTAGCGCAATGGTAACATTGCTCAGTGCGGTAGCCGGGTTCAAACTGAGGTTGTGAACCTGTAACTTGTCCGGATTGAATTTGACGGGAAATGCATGAGGTCCTGTACGCTTGCATTGTTCCTCTGCACTTTTACTCATTTGTCTCTAAAAATTGTCGCGACTTAATCATCCGACTTCCTCAAAAGTACTCGAGGCGCCGTCGCGCTTGTCTGAGGCTTCCGTCAAGCGGTTCCCAAAAAAAAAAAAAAAAAATCTTACCGACCTATTCCCAGAATTGCCACGTCGTCCGGATCCTCAGGGTTGTCCTCGAGAAGGGGAATCCTGCGGTTTGTCCTGTTTTGGACAAGAAAGCAAGTTGGCCATATGTCATTCGCCAAGCAGTTCAATCCGCATTCCTGAGACAGGCACAAAAACGCGACCTTTCAAAGGGAATCGAGACTGCTGTGTTGTGGCGCTTCAAGTGTCAATGACAATCGTAAAATGATAGAAAATGGAATACGGATGGGGAGGGATGGATGATTGTCACCCGGGCCGTTGAGGTCACAGGAAAGAGGAGCGTCCGCGGGCCGGCTGCAGGTCGCAGTCCGCCCAGCGTCTCCGAGGTCTTCAGCTTCTTGGCCGCACAAACATGCAATTTTTATCATGCATCAAGCGCGTGAAGTTATGTGCGAGCTGGACGAGATTCAAGAATCTTTACTGAAGCCCTGTCAGATGAATTCAATATTCTGGCATGAAATGATGCGTATGCTTTTAGATAACAGGTGTCAAACTCAAAGACCGTGGGCCCGATCCCGCCCGCCACCTCATTTTTTTTTTGCGGCCCGGTAAAGCAAATCACATGCATCTAATTCATGTTTCTTGCTAATATCTGTATCCAATTTCCAAGCCCATTTCACATTTGATAACATTGAGGTATATCATGGTGTCTTTGATGACCAAAGCATTTTTTAAATTGGACTTTTATTCAGTTTGTCGTGCACAGCGTTCTGCAATTTGCAGGGGATGGAAATCTTGAACAAAAGCAACCCGCCACTAATTGATACGGGTTAATAATTGTCTATAAAACCCACAAGATGGCTGCCAAGCTTTACAGAAAAAAGTATTTGAATGGTTGATTCACTCGAGTAAATTTGGGATTCAGATCAAAAGATGAAGATGAGACAAAAGGATTCCATCTTTTACGTCGCGATATTTGCATCAAGCCGTGTTGAACAACTCTGGACAGAGAACCTTTTGTTTGAAGCCAAATAAAAAAATAAATAAAATGGGCGAGCAGATGGGGGCCACTTTCGAAAGATGAGCAGATGTACAAAAGCTGCGACTAAATTTTGGCAACAAAATCAAACGTATGGAAATGAAGGTTGCACGTTATATAAAATCATAGGACGAGGCGAAGTTATAGCGGCCTTCTGAGCGAAACCACAACTACTAATGTGGCGGCCCGCGGCAAAATTGAGGTTTTCACCCGTGGTCTGTGGAGAGAGATTTTGGCACACTGCACTGCGAAAATGTCACAAAAGCCGACAACACAGATGAATGAAAATACTTTTCTCATTGTTAACTGTGATATTTATTGTACTCCTCTTAAAATAAACATGCTGAAATGTTTATTTTATCTTTTTGATACTGATTTCTTCATGACTTTGGTGGCCGGTCAGTGCTCTAGCACCCTCTATTGGCCGGCTGCCACTGCGACTTCAGTAAGAACGAGGTTATGACGAACTTTTTGTCTTGTCGAAATGGGAAAAGTGGAAGACTGACTTTTTTATTGTTTTTGTCTCTCGTTTCCAGGTGACGAACGATGACTTTCTGAACTTTGAATTCATTCTCTGCATGGATGAGAGCAATTTGAGGTATGTCGGTCTCCATTGAATTTGTGTGAAAACGGCCGCCGGTGACGCGTTCACTGTTGTTGATGGCTCTCGAAAAGAATGAAAAAATAGAAGGGATCAAATCAGGGCGCGGTGAAAAGTTCCTCGCAAGGTGTGCGCTAACGGCCCACGTATTCCCAGCAACAATGAGCTGTAACGTTTAGGCGAATGCCTCCTTTTAATGAGCAATATACCTCCTTAATCTCTTTCCACAGGTCAGGGTGAGTTTCCCCCCCCCCCCCCTACTTTGAACGTTTAGGGGTCATTTTTGAGATCACATGCCCACGGCAGATCAGATCTGTAAGGAGCTTAGCGAGTTCCTTGGATGCCATGACTGTGCTCCTTGGGCAGTTTTTTTTTTTTTTTTCTTTCTCACTTATTTTTCTCAGCAAATGTTAATCTGACCAGACTGAGAAAAGTCGAACTTGTGGCAAGCGAAAAGGCCCGATCGGGCCATTTGGTGTTGTCTGGTAACGGACAAATCGCCTCAGTTTCTTTTGGAGCACATGTCAGCATATTTTACATTTCCCGTCCTTGTCCTTTCAGCGACTTGAAACGTAAAGCCGTCGCGGTGAAGAATCACCGAGCCAAAATCGAACTGCTTGGTACATATGACCCGCAGAAGCAGCTGATCATCAAAGATCCCTATTATGTGAGTAGTCCGGTGAAATGAGTTGTTGTTTTCTAAACAGAAAAGAGTGGACGTAAAACAGGTGCTGCGAAACTCTCCCGAGGATTTTGCCTTTCCAAAAGCAGCTTTAGCTTGGCTTCACTCCTCTGGAATGTCCGAAGGGGATGTGACGCTCTTTCATCGAGCCGTTATTTACTCGTTGCCTTTACATAAGAGAGGAATCGGACGCAATCAACGGAACGGCAATGGAGTACGTGAGGAAGAATCTCTATTGCCAAACAGGCCCCCCCCAAAAAAAAATGGTCCGCTACATACGTTGGGCTGTGGCGAGTTTTACACAAAAATCAGATATCAGAGCCACAGCTCAAGATCCGCCGTTTACCCACGTTGGTCTTTTGCTCGGATCACCTGGCGGACAGCGACGATTACTTTCAACGGGGCGGGGGAAGTGAATGTTGGGTGTTAGAGACGGCTCCCTTTTCCCCTTTTCCCCTTTCCCCTTCCCCCTTTGCGTTGCCGAATTATCTGACAAGTGGTTGTTGTCCCACCTCTCTCGTAGCTTCTACGGTACAGCCGAAGTGTCCAAAAGCGGCAGCCCACTTCGTCTTCCGTTATGACCTGCGACACGGGAAAAGAAAAAAAAAAAAAAAAAAGCAAAACGCTGCTGGCTTATACGGGCCTCCATTTCATGCAAAGTAATAGGCTTACTTAATCTTGTCAGGCTTTTATCGGCTGGAAAATATTGTACATTGCAAACTTTTTACACATTTGATTTGGTCTTTAACGAGATTTGGCATGTTCAGATTTTTGTCCGTGGTCAAATATTTGGACTGTGGATGAAAGCGAGCCGGAGCAGCTCGTGTAGCTCAAATCGTCTCAGACACCAGGTTGGAATCTCGGCTCTGGACTTCCTGTGCGGAGTTTGCGTGGATTTTCTTGGGGCACTCCAAAATGGTGCACGTTGGCTTCATCGAAGTTGGGTTCGGGGTGTAATCCGCCTTGTGGTCAAATCAACTCCCCAGGAACACTAATGAGGAAAAGCGCTTTAGAAAATTGGTCAATGGATCGACATCATTGTAGGAGCAACGTGAATCCCGAATATCCGACGGTATTTATGAAAACTGACGCAGAAAGGTCAGCACTCGAAATCCGGGCCTGTTCTGTGGTCTCGGGGCAAAGAGCAAGTAAAACACGACGAGACACGGGACGTGAAAGTGACATTGGCTAGAATAACGTGGTGAATTTTCAGCGCGAATCAATTTCTTCCAACAAATAGGCCACCAGGTGCTATTCTCGTAACCTGACGGCCAGTCGTCGGCGCATAACCGATCCATTGCGGCCAGTTTCCGTGGTGTGTGCTCGAGGTTAATTTGAGCCGTGGAGCAACAACTTTGGATATTTCAAAAAGAAAAAGGCCTCCGGAAAAAAAGCCAAATCACTGGAAGATTACATCCATCTCAATAATCAAATAACTCCTGTTTTCCAAGTTCACGTCTTTTAATCAGTCAGAAGATTCTTGTTTTCGTCCAGTGCTGGCAATAACAAATCTGTTATTTGTATATAACTATTTTAATTAATCACAGAAAGAAATGGTTCCGTCTCAGTGTTTTTGTGCAACTATTGACTTTGGCTTTTACTCTCCGAGGCACGGATCTCGGGCTGATTGAGATCTCTCATCATACTAAATGCACTGTGAAAGAACTGAAAAGGCAAGAAAAAAGAAAAAAAAAAAGCCAAAGACTTTATTCCAGTACATTTTGAAGACAAACATTTTCATGCAGACGCTGTTGCCAAATTTGCTGTTGGCATCTGGAATTGCATTCCCTCAGGGCATGTTCACATCAATTCATCTGTATTTTTAAACTGCTTTCAGGCGCTGCATGTAAGCAACGTCGTCAAATTAGCACTTGGTCTTTTAACAGCATAATTTTTGCTGATTTGTATATTCTCAAACCTAAAGAAACACACCAGGTATTCGTCCTTCTCCCGGTGGACACTCATTCCTTTTTTTTCCCCCCCTTCTGCAGGGAAGCGACGAAGACTTTGAAAAGGTGTACGAGCAGTGTCGACGATGCTGCAAAGCGTTTCTCGAGTCGAACTCGTAGCGTTGGCTGTCGGTAAGGCCTTCTTCGCCCGGGTCACGCAAGCGCGTCACTGTTGAGGAAAAAAATGAATGCCGCAACGCTTCCAAGTTTGTGTTTGCACCCATTTTGTTCAACGCCTGTGTTGAAATAAAACTTTACAACTCACTCAGGTCATCTTGATACCTTTGTAACTGCGGCGCAAGATGGGGGTGTGAGCGAGAATTTGTGAATTTGTGCAAATCATACCCGGGAGTGGCGGCAGCTGGTAAAGCGTTGGCCTCACACTTCTGAGGACCGGGGATCAAATCCCAGCCCCGCCTGTGTGGAGTTTGCGCGTTCTCCCCGTGCCTGCGTGAGTTTCCTCCAGGCACTCCGGTTTCCTCCCACATCCCAAAAACATGCATCGATTGGAGACTCTAAATTGCCCCTAAAAGTGTGATTGGTTGTTTGTCTCAGTGTGCCCTGCGATTGGCTGGCGACCAGTTCAGGGTGTACCCCACCCGCCGTTCGCCTGAGGATAACTGGGATAGGCTCCAGTATGCTCATGACCAATGTTCCCTCGAAGCTGCGCAACTGCGGATTTGCGCACTTGTCGCACACTCACAGATCCAGCGCAGTGAACTACAGCCTGGCGTCTTTTTTCTTTTTTAAAAATGATTGCGCGCTGCCCCTCACAAGGAGCTGCTGCTCGGCCACACCGGGCCACACACTCTACTTCCTCGTTTACCTGACACCGCCCCCTCCATTTTTAAGGGGTACACTCATAATTACAAACGCCGAGGTATGTGAATAATTGAAGAAAAAGTGGTGAAACTGGACGAGATTTTCTCTCTCTTTTTTTTTTTTTTTTTTAAGTAAAAAAGGTCTGGTCTGAAGCCAAAGTGGAAAGTACAGGATGAGATGGTGTATAATGTTAAAATTCCACCTTGGCACAGCCTGATCGAGGATGAAAGCACAGACGATACATTGCCCAAAAAGCTAATTCTGTATTTTAAATATAGGAAGCAAGATAACATTAAGCCTAAAACTGTTTGGGAGCGTCATTCAACTTTCAACATGCATTGCGAAAGATATTCTGCAAGCAATATTTCAGTTTTACACCAAGAAAAACAGATGGGGGATATCATTGTGGGTTAAAAAAAACAAAGTTGGAAGCGACATTTCAAATTTATAGTTAATAGTTGGCTTGGTACGTATTTGTATTGTTGACATTTTCAGTGTAAGTTTGGAAAGACACAAAACTGTTCTTGAAAATGTTCTGATGGGAATGTTATCGGAACGTTTTAACGAGCCGTGTCACTTCATTGGATGACGGCGCGTACGTCCGACGTTGCTCACACTGGTCAAAGGGGGCGCTCACGGCCTTGGTGTGTTTGCTTAGACGTGTCAAAAATTAAAGGGACGATTGCTCACGACCCACGTGAGGATAAGCGGAACAGATTATGGATGAATGAATGTGACAAATGAATATGAAATGATATTAGCATTATACTCCAGAGGTGAGTTCAATCAAATAAAAAAAAAGGGGGGACGACAAAAAAGTTGCACGGCTCTGAAAAGACATTGAACGATCCCATCGCGTTTGACGAACGGCCTCTGAGGACGCTTTAAATGCTGTCCAGGGAACTTGTTGACACTCTTTAATCGATCGATCGACCGACTGCTGCTGCGGTTAACAAGAGTTCAGACGTCCTAAGCCGTTAAGATTTTAACATCAAGCGGCAGTAATTACACTTATTACCTGTTTTTGTTTTTTTTTTTTGTTTTTCCTTCCCCAATTCGAGCAAGGAGTTGAGGAAATGCGGTTTCAAAGTCCAAAGTCTTTACTCATGGAAGGACCCTCTGGGAATTTCTGTTTATTATTATTTTCATTTTACCGAAAAATGACTGCTTCATTGATCATGTGGAGGATTTGCCGTGAAAATTGGGGTGTGAGCGCACGGCTATTTTTTTGGGAAATTTTCCCCTCGTATGTATTTGACCGCTGTAATAACCATGTGGAAATGGGCTGAAACTTTGAAAGAGGGCTAAAGCATATCTATAACATCAATTTGGGGTCACGAGTTAAAAAAAAACAAACAAAAAAAACCAAATACATCACTGAATGACGGGAACCAAATCATTCGGAAAAAAATGAAAAACATCCTTCAAGAAAAGCCTCCTTTGTTGTTTTTTTTTTTATTGAGGACATCTTATTTTGTTCCGAAAGAAGTGTTTCAGCGCATTAAGTCGGTTTTTCTTTGAAGTAGTGAGCAAACGTTTTGATTGTACTTTTCAAAACTATGTCAGTAGGCTCTCGCTCGTCAAAGCTGCTTCATGCGGCAGTCCAGATGGTCTCCTAAGCAATCTGTCCATCACCCTTTTGGACACATGGCGCCGGGGGGGGGGGGACAGCCCTACACATTTGTGGTATCGCAAATACTGTATACGCTGACTCTGGCTCTGGCTCTTGGTGATTGATCCCAGATGCATATGAGCCTGATGAAGTCTTGAGACTTCTGGGCACAGTTAACGCGTTGCTTCCTGTTAAGCATCTGTAAAGTCTGGATTGTTGTAATTGATTGTTGCAACCAAACCTTTTTTTTTTTTTGCTGATCTCCCAGGTTAGCGCTGAGCCAATGATTGTATTAGCTCTCGCTCATTAGCCTCATATTTCTTGCAGAAGTTTCTTCTTTTCGCAGAATATGCAGCTGCAACGTTGTCAATTGACCAGTCCTGAAAAGTCTCTTCCAAATAATGGTGGATGGGCCCATCCATGACGCATTCACGGGGTTGTGGCCAAAGTTTAAAGGAACTAACTGCTCATTGGTGGGTTGCCAGTTGTTCCATATCAGGGCGGGGTCGCACGTGTTTTTACCATTTGCGATAGTGAAGCTCGAGTTCATGAATGCTCCAGAGAAATGGGAAATACCTGCAAGAGCAGTCAAGTGTTTGGACTTGGTTTCTCTTTCAAGAGCAGGAGAAATGGAGGACGACCGCTTGCCCGGTAGTGTCCGCTGTCCGAACTGGGAAAGCGCTGAAACGTCCGTCCAAACATCGAGTCAACGTGTACAGTAAGGCCAAAAGTGCTTATATAGTATAGTATAGTATAGTATAGTATAGTATAGATATGGATGGCTATGGAATATTTCCATCTAGCAACAATATTTTATGAGAGAATCACAAGGAAGATAATATTTCGTTCTGAATAATATTAAGGACATGAATTTAACTGTGTTGACTTGCAAGTCGTCATCCACAAATGAGTTGCTCTACACTGATCATGCACTTTGCAATCTTCTGGGCAGTCTCTCGGACTGTTTGGTTCCTTCAGTGTGGTTCTAGGCTTTCCCCTGAATCCCGAGAGGGTCAATACGTGCATTCAAGTACAAAGACGTGCCCTCCGCCGCTAAATCTCATTCCTTTAAATTATAATCCCGACTGCTCTTCTCCCGAGTCACCAAATTCTTGCCTCCACCGAAATCTCCCTTCGAACTTTCCAGCTCGAGAATCGGAAGGCCCGAATGGATTTTGCAACCAAGTACAGACATGAGGTTAGCCAGGAAAGTTTTGGAACAGTTTTTATGGAACGATGAAACCACGATGAACCTCGACCAAAGTGATGGGAAAAGAAAGGATCTGCCGATGATGATGACGTCACGGCTTGGGCTACTTCTGGAACGGGCTCACTTGTCTTTTTGGATGATCAAACTTTACACTGATGCGATTGGCTTGATCGGTATCGGACGATAATTAGTGTTTTATGCTGACCAGCTTTTTCATAATTTGCACTTCCAACCAATCACGTCTCGGATCGGCTCCGCAAAAGACATTTTGTCTACTTCGTATGCAATATATTTGAATCCAAATGCTAGTTTATTTTTAGCCTTGTCGGGTTTTGACATTATTTATGATCACTGGGCGTTGTCAAATGTAAACGCGACCGGGTGCACTCGTTAGCGCGCCGTTATGTTGAATCACTCCCTAAAGTTTTGCCGCGGGTGAAGTAATTGTCATTTAATTACGGTAAGCTACCGCCCACTTCCGTCACAGTCACTGTGATTCGACGGGCGCATATGCGTCCGCACGCCGTCGTACTCGCAAATCTGCACGAAAAATCGCGTGCGTAAAATTTGTTACGAGTTGAAATTGATATATAATTAGATATTGAAAGACGTCGCTTGTTTTGTGTAGTCTTTACCTGTGTTCCATCTAAGCTGCGCCGCTGCGCAATTGCGCACTTGTCCCGGACTCTCAGTGCACATGAAAACTGATCCAGTGCAGTGAACCACAGCCTGACGTCGTTTTTTGTGGTTGTTTATTTTTTAACACGGAAGCACAAACAACGAGCTGCTCCTCAGCCTACTTCTGCTTCCTAGTTAACCTGACACCGCCCCCTCCGCTCTTAAAGGGGTACACTCATAATTACAAACAGAACACGCACCCGCAACTTTACAACTGCGGGCATGACAGAACACACCCATAAATTTTTCAAATGTGACTGACTGCCGTCGTATTGTAAATTTGGTTTTTGACCTGACTCCAATATTTTTGAAGCTACAGTACACAAATGTACGCAGTCAGTGAACAAGTCATTTAAAATAGACACGTTGCTCATTCTTGTGATTGGTTCGGTCAGGTTGTTGCCCCAAAATCCTGATTGTGTCCAAATTTTAGGTGATGTAAGTCACGACGGTAGCAGCGGGATGAGTTCAGAAGTCTCCGAAAGCACTCGAAGATCGGTGGCCACTTCCGCCGAGAGCATCCCAGCGAGGTAGTGTTAACAGACTGTTCAGTGTTCAGACTGTTGACAATTACTTTTTCTAATTGCAACAGGAAATGTAGTAATTTGGTACATTCACGGATCAAAAACTGATTGTGAGTTTTGCCCCTCAGCACCCTGTTGTCGAAAAACAAGCTTTGGAATAAACTACTGGAAAATGGAACCGTTTGGCATTCCAAGGGTTCAAGAACGTAAAAGTTGGATTTCTGTGACTATTGAATGTAAAAAAAAAAAAAAAAAAAAAAGTCCTGGTCCTATCAAAAGCCGTAAATACTGTATTTTGCCGACCTCCAACTCATTGAAGCCAGTCTGATCACTGTCATTTAAGGTCACAGGAAGGGAGCGTGAAATATCCTTTTTATTTTTCTATGAGGGGGAACAAAGAGTTTCAGCGTCGGACGCATGTCCGGAAACGGACTGCGTTTGATTCAGGAGGTTCCGCTTTGAATGACCGATGGCTGGATGTCATGTCACTGACTTCGTTTTTCAGGGTATGAATACTGCACTCTGCCTCAAAATCTCTTTTTGTCCAAGTGGAAGTGAAGTTGTAATGTGCAGTTACTGTAAAGGGATTATCCTCAAGCAGCGTGGCAATTTCTCCCTTCCCCTGTTTTCAAGCAAAACAAAAAAATCCCACTCTGTACATCTTGTTACTATTCCTGACTGCAGCTGCATGGCTTCAGGATCTGCCACCACACACAACAAAGTGTATTTCCTGGAGGGCGCTCGCAGCATTGGAAATCCATTAGTACAATTCGGACATTATCATTGATTGGCCATTAACGTGACAGCTGTCTCTAATGTAACATATCCTCAACCGACGCCGTTCCAAGGAAAAAGAAAGCAAAACGCTCGACGCATGCGCACGCGCGGACTCGTGAAGAGCTCCGACCAAACGCTCATAAGCGGTCGATCAACGGGCGCGGGTCGACTGCGGGTGGAAAAAACCAATTGAAAAACGGCTCCAAAAAAAGCACTTCCATCACCGAGGCTGGCAGCGCTTTCCTTAGCAGTCACGTAGGAGGAAAAACAAAACAAAGAAAAAAGACCCCTCGCTTTTTGTACCAATTATATAATTTATTTAAATATATCTTGCTTTTATATATCATATATACCGCTTATGTGCCTGACTTTTTTTTTTTTAATGTCATCGGTTTTGTTTGACACTATTTACACACACAAACGTGGAAATGCTTGCGGCCGCCACTCAAAGCTTTTCAAATATATAAATATAAACCGGGGGAATGTTCTTGCGGCTTCCCACCGTTGTTCGTGTCTGGTGAGCATCTCGTGTAGGCGCTCGGGCCAAGCGAGTCAATGTCCTTTAGTCCTTTGGGGAGGGGGCAAGCTCAAAGTCCGTCCTCACGTCTCTCGTCTCCATCTTTGAAAGAGTAAAGCAAAATATTTGAAAGGGTTCTGCGTGCCGGTGGCTTCTTTCTGTCTTTGAGCGGCGTCCATATTGCCAGTGGACTTCAGGAGAAGGACACTTTTTCTTTTTCTTTCTTTTTTTTTTTTTTTTTTTATGTCCGAGTTCACCAAACAGGGCCGGTCTCAGTGTTTTTGTTCAGATGGCGCTCCCAATGTCCGAAGCACGTTTCCCATCGGAGTTCTGGATAGCGGGTGTTTAGCTTGGACCCTACAAAAATGAAAAGAAAACAAATGTAGTACTTTTTTTTTTTTTTCTTCTTTTTTTGGCAGGGTGAATTTAGAAAATTCTCCCCTTTTCCCCTTTGTGCTACTTTGAATGTTCGGTGTTCCTGCAACACCTGTGCACTTACGAGGGAGAATTGCTCTGACGCCAACAGAGTTGGCGCACTCCGATTTGAATTGCTAATGCAGAGTAGGAAACTTCCATATTGGATCTTGAAGTTCAACTGGTATTTTTGATATCGTCCTCTTACAGGCTTGCACAAATGTACTTTGATTCGTGAAGAAAACATTTCATTTCAATTCTCAATCGGAAGTCAAATCAGACCAAAGCTCTCCTGTTTCACGTCAATCAGAATAAGACAAATTATTTCATTTTGTTAAATGTCACAATTGTGAGAGAGAGAATTTCTTTGAGAATTTTAGGTGAAGTGAGGTAGATGAGACATTTGCTTCCACTTTTATTTGTCGCAGTTTGACATTTCTGTCCTGAAAACCAGCCAATCACATTCTGCCAGCCGCAGTGATACGTCCGAGTGTTCGACCGTCACTCGTGCGAGACGTGTTTATCGCTCTCTTCTGACGTTTTGTCCACGACCCGGCTTTGAACCGCATCGATCCAACGTTTGTAACACTTTTGCTGTCAGCGTTGAAGGGTAGAAGTTAAATACCTTGCTCATCTTAGCTCCCCGTGCACATGGGGCTGCCGGCAAGACGCGTGAGAAGCCGCGCGCATCTTTTGATATCTGCCAAAAAGGGAAAAATACGCCTTTGATGAGGTCGTGGGCGCTTTTCAAGGGGCAGCATGCGCACGATCAACGAGGCAAAGACGGGTCGTGTTCGGCTTGCTTACATGCAGGTATCGTGCAGTCTCTGGTGTGGTAGTACACGTGGTACACGTGTTTCCAGCACCGGGGGCTGAAGTAGAGCTGACCTGGAAAGGCAAACGTGCGACATACTTCAAAAAAGGATCCATACTTCTGTATTTCACGTCATTTGCAACATCCCGCGTTTGACACGTTTCCTTTTAACTACTGAGGAAAGAACTTCTTACCCGTGATATGTTTCAGGTATTTCTCTTTCCTTCGGTGATCTTGCGGCGATCCGGCTGGCGAGGAAGACAAAACAGGA
The DNA here is from genome assembly GCF_019802595.1 of Syngnathoides biaculeatus. Lineage (NCBI taxonomy): Eukaryota > Metazoa > Chordata > Actinopteri > Syngnathiformes > Syngnathidae > Syngnathoides > Syngnathoides biaculeatus. The sequence continues at coordinate 6,883,271 of NC_084662.1, read as the reverse complement.
GGGCATTAGTTTACCCAAACTCGGTGATAATATCTCATTGCGGCTTGTGCGCTGTCATGCCCGACCCCGACGAGCGCCGCTCAGGGCAATGAGTTGTCACCAGCTTCATCGTCAGAACTAAAAAGTGAAACGGCTCCTTTTTTTTTTTTTTTTTTTTTTTTCCCCGGGAGCAAACCTCGATTTCGTTTTCAATTGAAATGGCTCAGTCGGCTTGTGGCGTGCACGACTCTCCAATGGCCTGAAACTCGCTCTTGCCTGCGGACCTCCGTTTTCGCACTTTACGTGCTTGTGTGTGCGTGTATCAAATGTTTTCTTGTCTTTTTTTGAGAGGGTCTCACTGTGAAATTCTGGTTTGGAAGCCAAACTGACCAACAGACATGTTCAGACGGCGCCATCGCGTTGCTGTGGATTTGCGATCAGCACAGCTTTTGAGAAGAAGATGACGATAAGGCGGTCAATCGCGGCTTTTCACGGTCGTTGCGGGGGAGAGAAATGCCAACCGTAGCTATTAGATGCATTATTGGTTGCCTATCTGTAAAATGTTGCCATCAAAAGCCGTTAATATTTTTGTTTTATAGTTTGAAGTGTCACAAAAGCAAAAAAAAAAAAAAAAAAAAATGCTGCTTGGCGTGCTTCTTTTTCTCCAATTCCGTGGGGTCAAAAATAGTTTTTGGTGAAATCAAGCCGTCTTCTGCTGCTCCATAGTATCGAACAGGAAATGTTAGAAACCAAAGATTGTGCGGAAGAAGCGCATTAATTTTTTCTTTTTATGGGTTTGCCGCTTATATTGTTATTATAGGACACCGTACTCTATATGGGGAACGGTTTGAAACCCTTGAGGGCCACAATTGTTACTGTGTCATACTTTCCAAGGTACTCCCTTTACATTTCTGGACTACTTTGGTGGCAATTATTAGCGCTACGCGTGTAAGGTTGATTTTCCACATGTACTTCCGACTTTTCCGCTCAACTTCAAGGCGTCGACGGAGGTGGAACCCAGACGCCGCTGCGACGTGTGGGGGTGCAGAAACGTTTAAATCGTGACGAGAGCATGGCAGGCAGGTAGTGCAGAGTAATGAATTCATCAATGGATTGATTGACTATCATGCCCAATGTTGGTAGTTGCGGTGTTGTAATTTCCAGGGTTGCTTGACCCTCACCGAGCGGAGACGGCGACGCGACTTAGCGCAGGCAACTGTAAGCCACTGAAGTTCAAGCTTCCGTTCTTAACGGTCTGGCCACTTAAGTCTTTCCTGTCTGTTTGTGTGAACGATAGCGTCTGTCAACGACACTTCAATTTCAATTCCAACCTTAAGTGGGATTGCTGGGGGTGTTGCTACGCTCGAAGAAACCTCACACTTGAATTTCATGCACCTTTTTTGGACCTCGAAATATTACAATAGGTTAGTGTTTCAAAGTATTTAATTAGAGGGAGGCATTTTATTTAAGTAACTGAGAAGCGGCTGTTGGTGTTTTACCCAGAAGCAAACAAATTTTTTTTTTTTTAATTATAGGGCGGCATTTATTTTCTCAAAGTTATGTTCAATTGAGGCACAAGTGAAGCCGCTATGAATTCTAAAGAGTTGCCTTAGTGTGACCTTTTTGGCCCTGGAGAAGATTGCAAGTTGCCCAGGCGTGACACTTTTATGCCGCTTTCCTTCCACACTTCATTTAAGGAGCGAGCCTTTTGGCGTCTGAAATGCGATCCTGTACGACCCGACAACTTTACAGGCCCGCTTCTAAACTCACCGAAAGTCCGATCCCTTCTGTCCGTTTTTGATCTCTTTGAATCCTTCCACTTCCCGTGGGACGTCGTGGTCATCACGGTGACGGCGCTCCTGCGACGGCTCCAGGAGGCTCCGACCGAGGTCGTCCCGGCGGCGGTCGCGGTCTCGGTCTCGGGGCGACCGCGGTTCCGCTCCCCCTCCGCGCGCCTCCAACCTGGGCCGACTCTCGCCGTCGTCGTCGGCGCGGCGCCGGCGATTGCCCACGTGAGAAGCAGCAGCAGTCCCACGGTGGCGTGCGCCCGCGCCATCCTCATGGCTCACGGATGAGGGATGGCACCAAAAAAAAAAAATCGTTGCTCTTCTCTTGATAGCTGTGGGATAAAAGAGGATGAAAGTCATTTAATTTGCCGTGACCGACTCTGGAAACACTTTCGGGAGCCGGATGAGGGCATGTGATTAAAAAAAAAAAAAAAAAAAAGAAAGAAAAAACCTCCAGCAGATGTGTATTTAGTGAAACCCCCTCCCACCGCCGCAGACGACCCCACGCTTATTGGAAATGAACACCACATTAAGCCAGTTAAAAGATTTTTTGCATAGTTCACAAGACAATGCGGAGAAATACCCCAGTGCCATTCCGGATAAGTGCGATGGCGCTTCACGATATGTAAAACCAGTTCCTTGCGCCGCACAACTCCACAAAGTTACTTTTGCTGTCCCCTCCAACAAATCAAGCTTCTATTACGGCCTTCTGGTCTGGTACCAGAGAGTACCCGCACTTTTGGATACTCTTTGGTTGAGGGGGGTCAGGCAAGTCCCGGACTTTGAAACAGGACTTCCGACTGGACTGGCGAGTTGATGGCAGAGACTTGCAAAGGAAACCGCTTGCTGCCACTTTTTGGGTTTTTAGCGCTCACCCAAATGCAGCCCCTTTTAATTATGCACAACCTTTATTTAATAATCCAAAAAATGCTTTTAAAGAATGAATTTCCGTGAATGTGCTTTTTTTTTTTTTTTTTTTTGCATCTTCCCAGCTACTTCTGATGTCTTGCAAAACACACCAAAATGACCCATTAGTGTGCTCGGAAATCCTTCGTCTTTATGAGAATTAAAACAAGCTCCCAGCACGCGCACAAACGCAGTAATTCACTTTTACTGGGGGACGGGAGGGCGGCGGGGGTCACTGAAGATGATGTCGAAATGCCAAAACCGACCTTTTAAAGTGCGCCGTTTGATTCCTCCCGGGTACGTCCGCCTCGCTCGTTCCGAAGAGTAAAAGCAAATCAGTTCGATTCGGGCGTGGAAAGGTGGCGGGCGGCCGCCGGTCCGCGGTTGTGCTGCTCCATGTCCGCGTCGGGGGTGGGGGGTGGGGGGGGGGGGGGTTAGCTGCCGACACACGTCCGAGCGGCCACTCGGCGCCGACGGAGCGCCTCTCAGCCTCCTGGTCTCGTGCGCCTGCCTCCCTTCTTCCCTGCCGCGTGGGTGATTCAATCTGCGATGCCGCTGAGGAGGACCGCTGTCCTTCCTCTTTCTCGCACTTCTTTCAATTTATGTTCTGACCCCCCCCCCTCTCTCTTCCTCCTCCTCCTCCTCAGCTTCCTCCTCCTCCTGCTCCTCCTCAGAACTTCCACTGAAACTCCTAATCAGCTGTTTTCGTCGGGATGCAGAAATTGCGCCGTGCGTAAAATGCGCGGAGCCCAAACCCTCCTGGGTGTTTTCTCGTTCTTCTTTTGCAATGACTTCCGAGTCGGTGGTCTGTCTTTTTCCATGCCGCCGTTGTTCCCCCCCCCCCCCCCAAAAAAAAAAAAAAAAAAAAACCCACCCCTCCCGTTTTCCACTTCAAACTCTGCTGATTTTGAGCATCACATGACTGGGGGTGCTTCCGCCCGAGCCCGCCCTGGAAAAAGTTTGCACAAAACTAAACTGCAGTGGACTGAACACTTGTAAAGGTTAAGTAGCAAAAATAATCCTTCCAATTTTAGGGGTTCTGAGACTCAAATTAGGGGTGCTTGAGTACTGATCATCTGCTAACGAACAATCCATTTCCCATGATTGAAATTCAACTCATTTTCGCCTCCTCGAAAAATATCTTTAGCATGTTCATCATGTGCAACCGTGCATGTTAGAATTAAAGTGTACTCTCTTTGTTTTGTACTTCTCAAAATGAACGAGAAATGCCCAGCCAAACTCGGCGACGGTGACGTTGGAGAGGCGGCTTTACCTGTTTTGGGGCGTGTTGGTGCTGAAAGGAAAGCGTCGCCTCAAAGTTCTGCTCGTCCGATCCGCTGATTTGACGAGCTTGATGAAGGTTCTCGGGCAACTGGCCGCCCGCATTCCACCACGTTAACCCCGGTCGGGCGTGCGGTCCCGCACGAGAGGCGAGTCCCGAAATCCATCGAGATCACATCGCAAACGCAATCCCGGCAAATTCAACGTCTGCGAGTCACAGGTGAGCTCCACGTCATAGTTGTCCTGTTATAATCCTTTGCGCAATGAACACTTGAACACAAATGGTGCATCAACACCTGTAGATAGGCAAAATAGAAATACACACAGGCATATATTCCTTGTCCTCAATGAAAAACAACTCACATTGCTGCAATTTGCTATGTGACTTCTGTTAGTTGTGGAAGTCTTCATTTGTGTCCTCATGACTGCATTATGGTGCCCCCCTGTGGCCAAGTTCCACACATCACGAGTAGCACCAATAGATTTGCCCATTTATGATACCCCAAATGTCTTTGTATTATGTTTATTTTGTACATAATATACAGTATATTGCTTACGTGTGTGCAAATTCCTCCCGAGTTGAAACAGTTGTTGATGATTTGGAATTTTAGGGCATAATATTAAAGACGAGGTGCAGTAGGCACACAAATTTCCTTAATGGGGAAAATATCAGAAACAATAATGACTTTATTGGGCCAACCGTTGGACTTTTCTAGAAATGGTCATGACATGCAACTGGTGCGAAGCTTTCACAAACTCGTAAATAACTTGAGAAAGAACACCGTCTGTTTTGCTGTCTGCCACATGCCGGCGGCGCTTGAGCTCACAGATCCCTCTGGAGCATTGCAACCACGTGTTGAAGCGCCCTCCGGTGGCCGTAACGCTCAAGACACCCAGTTCACTTCCAAAAATGACTCATTTCTTTTGGGGATTTGGAGCATTTTTCTCCTCTTGTCCATTTCCAGAAAACGTTCACATTCATGAATTTTTATTTGGTGCGCATAACGGGGAAAACATTTCTCGCATTAATAGAGTGGAAAAATAGATGTTAGAGGAAATTATTACCTTTTGAATGCTAATTTTGAGTTCGGCCCAGGCGGTGCTGGGATTTGGTGAGAGGAAAACAAGAAGTCAGGAAAAGCCTACCAGAACATCTGAGCTTGATTGGGGGGGGGGGGGGTCATCAAGTTCATTTGAAATGAGGGTGTGCGCACTTGTGTGGGCACATGATCGCAGTTGCTTATTTTTCCTTGCCTTGTCAAAACGGTTCTGTGCATTTTATCGGCCTCATTAATTGTGGAAGGAAATTTGACGCGAGTCCTTTTTCTTTGTTTATTTGTTTGTTTTTTAATGGCGGACCGACCGCTTTGAGTCTCTGCCTGGCAGTTTTGAGGTCCGGGGTTCCACCGACGGTCTAGCGGTACACACCTCTGACTTTGCAACGTGCAGCGTGGGGTCGATTCCCGGTCACCGATTGTGTCGGTACGTGCCCTGCGACCAGTTCAGGGTGGAGTCAGCATTTTGCCCCAAGTTAGCTGGGACACGCTCCAGCACTCCTGTGACCCTTGTGAGGATAAGTGGCTTGGAAAATGAATGGATGGCTATTTTTTGGGGCATCTTGTGATTATTTTGACGCCCTGCCAGTGGTGTCAGCAGGATGTGTCATTACACAATCACAAGCACAAGAGAGGTCAAGCGTTCTTTTCCTCATCCTTCTCATCCTCGTCCTCATCCTCATCATCAGCTTTACAACAGCCCGCAGTTTTGAGCCGTGATGCTTTTTCCCATGCTAATACAAGACGAGGGTAGTGTGTGTGTGTGTATCTGTGTGTGTGTATCACATGCAATTAGATCCTCGGGGTCAATTCGGTGAACTTCGATCAAGATGCGATAAGTCGAGCGAGACAAATTGTTGGCGCCGAGCGGGCGTGCCGAGCGTGGACGCGGCTTTTGCAGCGTGTCGCCCGCTTGGGGTTTGAGGGCGTCACGTTGCCCGCCGCCGTGCGCTATACGTTATTTTTTTTTCTTTTGCAGGACTCGGCTCACGAGTCAGGGAGGTAGCCAGAGGGGGGGCCCCATCTCACCCCCCCCCCCCCAAAAAAAAAAAAAAACCCACAAATTTCTTCCTAATCGATTGGTTGGATGAGGATGTGGTTTCCTTTTTTTTTTTTTTTTTTTTTTTTTTTTTTTTTTTTGTCCTGACATACCGTGTCATCCGATTTGGGAATTTCACTTCATCGCCACAGGATGTGTTATTCAAGGGGTTGGTCAAAAAAAAAAAAAAAAAAAGGATTCGCTTGTTTTTGCATCTTCGGAATCTTTTTTTTTTTTTTTTTTACATATGTATATATAACATTTCCCCTGGGGGTGTACTAAGAATTATTCGCTCTCCCTTGTGTAGTTTGGTGTTGCAACATTCTCTGGAGACGCGTTAGTTCCACCAGCTCCAAATGCTGCAAAGGTGTCTTGCCGAAAGTGCCCCCCCCCACCAATCGACCTGTTAGAAAAGTCGAGAGGTTACCGGGCAGACTCACTCGGTCACTAAAGAGTCTCAAAGGGCTTGACGACGATCGAGAACACCCCCTGATCTAAACCCCCCCAGTCAGAGGAAAACCTTGAGACGAGATCGCAGATGGGGGGGGGGGGGATTTCCCCCGGACCCCCAGCCTCCCGTGGATGCCCGGGGGAAACGGGCACCATCTGTCACTTAGTCTGGTGCTGTGCAATGTTGGATGTTATGGTTTAAGAGACCATTTGAAAGACAGGAAGCACCCCAGGAAAGTGGTTCTGCCTCGGGACCTGGCCCGGTCGCACAGAGACGCCTCCGAGGAAGCGGTCCAAGTCAGGTTTTGTCCCGGTCGCTGGATGCCCAGCGAGGCCCTCTGATTTCACCACCGTCACCTCGTCACCACTTTCTGAGCGGAAGGGAAGCGGAGGGGCAGGCGAGAGTAGAAGCGGCAGTAAAACAGGCCTACATTTACTTCAACAAAGTGTAACAAGAACATTCCAGAATACTGTACTCTGTCTCAGCCTTTCCGTGAGGGTCAGGATTTACCTCCAGTCCTAATTGCGGCCGTGGACGGTCTGGAGCCCATCGCACTAACTTTGGGAAAACACGCTGAGCTGGTGGCGACTAATCGCAGCGTCACCTAAAAACAAACAATTTGTCACACATTCTTTATAGCTCACGGTTGTTGTGCGTATAACAACAATTTCAAAATTTCTGCCTGTGTGATTCAGCAATGATTTTGAGGTTCTTCTACTCCGGATCTTGAGGTCCCCTGGCCTCTCAGTCCTTCCTAAAGTCGAGACGCAGCGAGGCATCGTTCCAGTTTCTCGGCCCTCGTCTGTGGAACAGCCTGGCGCAGCGCATCAGGCAGGCCTACGGAAAATGTTCTTGTTTGAGATCCGCAGCGGGATTGTTTTGACTGCGAGCCACAGTTGCTAACCATGAAAACCATATTTTATCCCTGTCAGTTGCAGCATTGATCTCGTACCCCGGAAGAAGCAGAGTTACAACTGGCTAACCTCGGCCTTGAACAAACGCGTTATTTCGCCCCCCCCCCTAGTCTGAATGGAGGCCGAAGCGCTGGCAGCGTCCCGCGCGAGCTGCTGGTTAGCATCAAGACGCCACTGAACGAAGTTGAGTGACGGCTCATCTGGTTAGCGTTAGACTTGCTTTTAAAAATGAGTGACTGAGGGGGGGGGGGGGGTTGCCCAATTGCGGCGAGCTGGCTTAAATACATTTGGAATGGACGTCAAGTTCGTGGAAGGTGGCGGTGGGAGAAGTGCGGGGCGGCGCCATGTTCCCAGCAGCTTTTTCTCGTCATCTCGTCGTGTTTCTCTGGCTTGCACCGCATCCGTTGGACTGTCCGATCCCATTTCAGCCTCTGTGGGTTGCCGTGTCGATCCAATCTTCCCAGGACCTTCAGAATCGTTAGCGCTGGTCCTCCTCAACTCCATCTAGCGATGGTACCGTTTTATCACCCAATCAGATTTCACGGTGACCATCGCCGGGCCGCAGACCCTCAAAGGCGGCAGCGTTTTTTTTTTACGCCCTTTGATTGGTAGGGATAAGCAAAATATTTTCACCAACTAGAGAAGCAGCCAGCCATCCATTGTCTCAGCCGCTTATCCTCAGAAGGGTCACGGGGCCCATTCCGGCTATCATTCCGGGGTCTACCTTCAACTGGTCGCCAGTGACACCGAGGGCCAATTTAGAGTCCACAATGAATGCATGTTTTTAGGATGTGGGAGAAAACCGGAGTGCCCGGAGAAAAGCCACACAGGATTTAAACTGCCCACCGTACCTCCGCAATCTTTGGTGAACACGATGGCTTTATTGGATTTTAAAATGTTTTCGTGACATTAGAAGTGACATACAAATTGTGAAATGATGTAAAGAGCGCAAGTGGCAACTGGGACTAAGCGGAAGACTAAGTCCCGACTCCAGGGCCAGGTCGGGAAGAACCGATGACAGTTCCATTGCGCGCATGTGAATTATTTGCAGCCGTTGCAGTGTTTATTCATCTCGCGCAAAGGGCCGGCCCGTCATGAATAATGGGCCCGAGGAAGCCGCCGGCTCATGCGTCTCCGCCGCAAAAAGTGGTGGAAAACGCCGCGGCCATGTCATTTCCATTCGCCACAAAGCCTCAGTCTGAATTTCCAGGCCACATCAATCAAGCCCCGAATTGAATTGAGACTCGCAAATTGTTTCACGGACGGGATTCCTTGTCGTCGCCTCGTCCTCGGCCACGCGCGCGCGTCGGCGCTGCAAAACTATTGAGGCTCTCGCTCGTGCGTGCGTGTGAAACTGATGACTCGGCATTCATCTCCAGCGAGCTGTGCCGTCGGCCTGGCCGACATTCCGACATTCCCGTCGTACGGATGCGAAAGGATGTTAGCGGTGCCTGCGGTCGAGCGTTTGAAGCCGTCCCGTGTTGTGGCGAAGGCGTCACAAGTGCCAAAATCCACTCGGGTGATGAAGGCCAAATGGACAAAGCAGCAACTGAACGTGGACTGCGAGCAAAATTTGACTGTAGCCGTACTCCCCCACCTTAAAAAAACGCCCACACCCCTCGCCAGCTTGAACGTGCACCAGACGCGGTTCAATTCCCCGGGTCACAAACTTTCAAAAATGTCTTGGGACAGCGAGAAATCCTCCCATACTTGACCGCCGATGCTTGTGGGCCAAATTGTTCTGCATGTGAGCGTCGTCGTCGTCGTCGTCCCCCCCCCGTCCCCCCCCCCCAGTAGTGTTGCGCGCAGTTTATCTGTGTCAAGAACAAATGTGTGTTTAGTTACAAAATAATGATCAAAGGTTTTCATCTTATTCTTATTAAATAACAAAAAGAATGTTGGATTTTTTTAAGGAGAGGGGGGGTCTGGAATGGATTACAGTGGGGGGGGGGTCAATTAATTTCACTCGGCAAAGACGTGTTGAGATGCGAGTGTCTCGAATGGATTCCATTTTTATCTTGTTGTTTTTATCGTGTTGGCTTGTCATTGTGAAATATTAAATTCGACCTCGTGATCAGTAAGATTTTCAAAAGCGATCCAGAAAGGAGGCTGAGGCGAATCCTTTTCGTAGCATCGCGTATTCCACGCACGCGGCCATCCGAAATGAGATTAGACCAGTTTGGCTAATTCCTGCCCGTGAGTCATCCTGACGTGGCGATGAACGTGTGAATCATCCGCATATGACGACGACGAATCAGCGTGAATCCGACATCCACCCGGGCCGGGCCGGGCCGGGCCGGGCCGACCCCCCCCCCGCCCTCATAAACGTCCACCAAGGAATGCGTTTGTGCATTGCGAGACCTCCCAAGACTTTGCTGTCCATTTTCTTCTCCTTTTCCCGCCCTTGAAAGTTTTCAACATTTTTCTCCGCCGCTCATATTTCCGTGACGGCAGCCAATCAGTAGTGGACATTTCCCTCCCGGGCTCGCTTGCGCTTGTCGTTTGGAAAAAGTGCAAAGATCCGATCAAAGCAGCACAATGCAAAGTATTGCGATCTTTGGCTTGAACGAGGAGGCGCGTTTGCTTGATTTGTGCGTCCTCTGCTTGCCATCAATCTTTGGCCTTTTTTTTTTTTTTTTTTTTTTTGGGAACCACAATTTCAAACGGTTGCAAAGCGTTTGAACAACATCTCTCATCTGCATTCGTCGAATTACGCTCAGGATGAAGAATTATAGCAGGTCTTTTTCTTGTCTTGCCGAAACGAGCCCGTTTGTTATTGCAAATCAGCTCATGTAACCGTGACAACCGGGGGCGGAGGCCCGGCGTTACGACTTCCAAAAATCTCCGATTGTTGCAATAGATGAACAAATGAGCTGACTCGGCAATTTAACAACATCCACGCGCGGGGCCGGCCAGCGTGACGCTGATCCGGGTTTAAACTATCTCGAGGCGACGTCGTTCCGCGCGGCTCCCGCGTGCTGAGGGACGAGGCCCGGCGTTGATACGTTTGCTTCTCAAGCTACTTTTAACACTTTCATGTGGATTGCCGTGTGTAAAAAGTAACGTAGAACAGATGGATTTGTGGAAAAATGTGAAATTGGCCAGAGAGACGGTCGTACGAGGCGTCCGCGCAACGACGCCCAACAGCAATCGGGATCAAATGCATCGGACTTGATATTGACGGCCACAATTTGCTCTCGGTCGACGTCTGCGATTGCACGCATTAGTGAACTTGGCCGAGTTCCCGTCATCCGGCCATCCGCGGTTCCGTTGAAGCGGCCTTTTCCACAGCAGCCTGAGCGCATCCCGCTATCGTAAAGACGCTAAGAAGCTCTTCGGAACCTGCGATTTCATCCCCCCCCGAGGAGACGCTGATACCGGCGCGCGCCGCAAGACTGCGTGAGCGTCGGTTTAAGAAATAAAATTAACAAGAGAGAGAGAGAGAGAGAGAGTGCAATTACTCGGCAAAGTCTCCCGGGAAAATGCGAGTCTGGCCATTCAGTACATTAAACTGCCGCCCGCTCCGTCCGACTTTCAAGGAATGACGATAATGGAACAACGTGTAGAACTCCGCGGAATAATCTTGACGCCGCAGGGTTAGCCGCCACGATGAATCCGCATAAAACAAGTTCAAAGTCTTCTCTTCCGTGTCAGATGCAAAGAAGCAACAACATTTTTTCATGTTCTTTTAAAAATAAAAATACCACGTTGCCATATGACAAATAAAAAGTACAGAAGTCTCCTTTCAACAAATTTCCAAGTGTAATACCGTTGTAATAACTAAAGGGGGCATTCCTTTTGATTAAAATTGGTCTACATTTTCAAAAGGCCTTTTTGTGTGATGTCAGGTTCTTTGAAATGCATTTTCAACAAATAACCATGTTTAAAATCCTTCTCCATTATTAATAATACCTTCGTCAGGTTCCTGTAAATACAACATTTTCTATTTTCATTTTCATTTTCTGACAGACTTCTTCCGCAATTTTTTTCATTTTCTCTCATTGACCAAATTGCAGGTTGAAATATTTTCGTCGTGTTCTTTTTCACCTCCGTGCACGTACAAATACCCGCTAAAGCGGCGGCGGCGGCGACGAGGCCAAACTCGGCGTTGCTGCCCGCGCCGCTTCCCGTCCGTTGGGAATCGACGTTCCCGAGAAAAGCGCCGTCGTCGGCCACGAAAAGCCACTCTGATGTCGGCCGGCGCCGCTCGGGTTTCACCAGGAGCGCCGCGGCGCTGACGACGTTAGCCGCCACGTCGTCGGCGTGCTGCGACGTCTCGTACTTGAGGCTCAAATCCACGCATGGGCAGATTCTTATTGGCAAATTCGTGAAACTAATATTTTTGTTGCACAAAATCCAATGAAATTGTCACAAGAACCTCACGTTCTGGAATGTTCTACAATCCTCAAATGCTTGTCGGAATATTTCACAATGTGTACTTCACTGAAATACGCATCCATCCATTTCTTCGCCGCTTATCCTCACCAGGGTCGCGGTTCACTATCTTTTCAGATCCATGCAACTTTTTTGTCGTCCCCTTTTTATATTGTATTGAACTCACCTCTGCAGTATAATGCTAATATCTTTTCATATTAGTTTGTCAAAGTCATTCATCTATAATCTTTTGCGCTTATCCTCACAAGGTTCATGACCATGCTGGAGCCTATCCCAGTTATCCTCGGGCGAAAGGTGGGCGGGGTACACCCTGAACTGGTCGCCGGCCAATCGCAGGGCACATGGAGACAAACAGCCGCACTCACAGTCACACCGACGGGGCAATTTGGAGTCTCAAAAATTAATGTTGCATGTTTTTGGGATGTGGACCGACGCGCGCTGGAAAGGACAACACAAGTGAGACCCGCGTGGCACCTTCTTTATTTTCTTAAAGATCGGATTCTATTTTTAGCGCAGGTTACGCGACTGCCGACACTCGTGAATCAGATCCAAAAGCGTGTGATGCGCAAGGGGACTGTCGGACCGGGATCCGAGTCCCCGTCGTGCCGGCAGGCTGATCTGGCGGGCGCAAGGACCGCGTTATTCGCCATCCTCGGACGCTTCCAGGAAAAAAAATCCTCATCAGTTCATCTTGAGAAGTGTCAGAATGTCCCCCTGAAGGCATTTTTGGGTTGTCTTCCGGCACCAGGAAAACGTCCGCAATTCCGCGCCGGCGTCGACGTCATCGCGCCTCCTGTTCTCGAAACCGCCGCGACCCGATTTCTCGAGATGCGGATTCCCGGAATGTTGTGTCCATTTTTTTTTTTATTTTTTTTATGATGACGTCTGCCTGTTTTCTTGACATAAGCTTCCAATATATTTTCCCCAATTTTCTTGGTTGGCGTAATTTTCTTGCTTTGGGGGTTTTAGCCATGAATGATGTCAGAACTGATTTTTTTTTTTTAATTATTTCTCACTTTTGTCCGATCTGCCTCCTCTTGCAGTCGCTATTGCTAAAGCTAACGCTAAGATGATGACGCCGACATCAAACTCGTTTTTTTCCATACCATTTTTTTAATATACTGTGCATATTTTTAAAAATGTTCCTAACGTCTGATGGCTGTGAGCTCATCGCAAAGACCTTGATGGAGCTCCGCCCCCTTCACCATTCTCACTGATTTTGTGGACGCGATCTCAATTTTTTGGCATTTCTGATGCCCACTTTTTTCTCAGTTTTTATTGCATTTTTTTTTCTCGCAGTTTTGTCCATTTTTAGCAACTCTGACATGCGCAGATCTCCCTCCTTCGTTTTAGCCGCCGATGTTTGCGTTGTCTCGAGATTTTTGACAGTTATGACCGATTTCTGCTCCAAGCCGAGGCTTCGTTATTTTGACCTTTTCCGCGGGCTGCCAGTGGCTTTATTTTATTTATTTTTCCCATGAACTTTCTTCATCCTTTGCGCTGAGAAGCAATAAAGCATAAAAATAAGAATAAAACAACAAATAAGAAACGGGGGGAAAAAATTGTGCAAACAAGAATTGGTAAGAAAACACGCAAGGAATGACGGGAGAGAGAATTGTGTGCGCGCCGGGCGGGCTGATGGGAATTTGACAAATGGCTGGAAAAGTTCACAGCGTCTGCTTTTTGGAGGAAGTCAGTGAAAAAGTCGCCCCGTTTACTTTCCCGACCGGGACGCTCGGATAACCGAGACGCGTTTACGATTTATTCGAGTTGAAAAGTGCGTGTGCGCCTTTTTGGTTTTCGCGAGCGCGGCCGCACGTCCTCGGCGAACGGGCCGAGCGTGTCGAGCAACGAGATCCGCTTGCGGAACGTAAACGTGGAAAATCGTTCAGCGAGCAGCCCGAACAGCGTCAATTGGCTCAGGTAGGAATATCCATCCGGAACATCTTCTGAGCCGCTTATCCTCACGAGGGTCGCGAGAATGCTGGAGCCAATCCCAGCTGTCATCGGGCACCCTGAACTGGTCGCCAATCGCAAGGCACATAGAGACAAACAGTCGCACCTGCAATCACACCTAGGGGCAATTTAGAGTGTCCAATGAATGTTGCATATTTTTGGGATGTGGGGAGGAAAACCAGAGTACCCGGAGAAAAGCCACGCAGGCACTTGGGGAACATGCAAACTCCACACAGGCGGGGCTGGGATTTGAACTCCGGTCCTCAAAACTGTGAGGCCAACGCTCTAACCAGTCCCAGCGCAGGGCCGCCATTTCTATATTTATGACATATATATATATATATATATATATATATATCCAGCCATCTGTTTTCTTAGCCGCTTATCCTCACCAGGGTCACAAGGAGTGCTGGAGCCAATCCCAGCTGTCATCGGGCACCCTGAACTGGTCGCCGGCCAATCGCAGGGCACTTAGAGACAGACAACCAATCACACCTTGGGGCAATTTAGTGTGTTTAATTAATGTCGCATGTTTTTAGGGTGTGGGAGGAAAGCGGGGTGCCCACCCGGAGAAAAGCCACGCAGGCACGGGGAGAACATGCTAACTTCACACAGGTGAGTGGCGGGATTGAACCCGGGACCTCAGAACTGCGAGGCCGACGCTCTACAGCTGCGCCACCGTCCCACCTATATATATATATATATATACATTTTTTTTTTTTTTTTCTTCAGCGTGACCCCAACACACTTTAGAGGTTCTTTTGTGATTGAGGGCCACGCGGCGTCGTACTCGCAGGCGAGCCTGCTTTATTTCCTCCCACTCGTCGTCTGGGTGTCCCGAAGGCAGACGCATCCTTCACCCGCGTTTCCGCGAGATGAGTCGCACCCACCTTTTGTCTTTTGCTGGGTTTTGTTTTCTTTTCCGCAGAGAAGACGGACGGGCCGTCACGCGGATCCTTGGCGGCGAGCGGCTGTTCTTTTTCAAAACAGTTCTCAGGCGAGAAGATCAAATGTCAATTTATGAGGTGAGAGCTCAACGGCCGAACGGTCGACATCTCGCGAAAGCGGATCTCGCTTATTTTGCTGAGCGGGTATTCACAAAAGAATCCTCAGTAAACGTCCAGATGGTCCCGAAAAATGCGTTTTCGTGTAAGTCTGCGGTGGACGAATTTATCAATTTTGGCCTTCTTCACCTGGACCTTAAAACTCTGGACTGGCTTGCTACAACTCAGCTGAAGGTAAAATATATATACATGAATAATAATAATAATAATATTACAGTGCAGTGCAGAAATCTCCCACGTGAGCAGTTTTACTTTATTTTACTTTTATTTTGGTTGTCGTGTTCAGCAGCTGACTTTTTGTGACGTGACAGTCAAGAATGTCAACATGTTACTTCAATCACTTTATCAATTATGGCAAAAAAAAAAAGCCTTACGATGAAAAATACCCCTAAAAGTCTTCCGCTGTTAAATTCTGTGCCCCGCACCGAATTCAGAGTTCTAGAGCACGTTGTTTTATGTCATGAGCCCGGCGTTACCGTATGTGTATATTTGTTTGTTTTTTTTTTTTTTTTTTATTGTCTGTGGTGATTTAAACAAACAAACAAAAAAAAAACTCCTCCTATGATGGGAGTGTGATAGTTACACACGCACACGCACACAATCGCCACTCGTTGTACTTTTGGAACACATTTTCATATTTCAACACGTGTCGACGTAAAGCTCGGCGAAGGAAAAACAAAAATCGCAGCTTAGTGTCCAAAAATTGCTGCCGTCAGGCTGTCATCAGCTGATCTACCGGGAGACTCAAAATAATGAGAATAATAATCAGGTCGCGAGTCAAATTCTCACAGGAAGTCAGTATTTACATCGCAGGGAGAAACTTCAACGCTGCACCCAGGACCGCGTGGGAGGTCCGACATGGGCAAAAAACAATCCGCCGGGTCTTCCCTTGCTTGACTTGCAAATTGAGCTTTTACTTTTTTTTTTTTTTTTTTTTTTAACCTCATCTATGTGACCCTGCTGTCCATTTGAAAAATCAAATGTCCCACTTGAGCACAAATCTTTAAACACTGTTGGTGAATATGTCGCTAGAAGACTGCTGAGGATGGAGCTGCCGTCATGGAAAAAGATGACGCGCTGTGGCGACCCCTAATGGGACAAGCCGAAAGGAAAAGAAGGTCCAGTGCAGTAAAACAGTACTCACAGGCGTATATTCTTTATCCTCTGTGAACATCGACGAATATTGGTGCGGCTGCGAGGAGCTCGGACCGAGGACTTGAGACTTATCTCCGTGTACACTGCATCCAGATGGGTAACCCACAGCGCCCCCGAGTGGCCAAGATGCGCACATCAGAAGGAGCGGCACGATAGCTCCTGAAATTGATGCAAAATGTGACAAAAACTGTTGACTTCTTTTTAATTCTATCAAAATGTTCTTTGTTTTTAGACACTATAATAATATATATATCAAAAAGCAGAAGACTTTTATTTGGCTTTTTTAGGGCAGGGGCAGGAACGGAAGAAAGATGATTTGAGATACGAGCGTTATGAATTTGGAACGTGGTTCTGGAACACGTTAAACTCGTATGGCAAGACGGCGCTGCATTGTAATCTAGTGGCCGGATTTCAGTGGCCGGGTTCAGTTACGATCAGGGATGAAATTTTGCGGTTGGGGGAAAATAGGGTCAGGGTTTTGTCAAGGTTTGGTTCCGGTCCACTCCTCCTCCTCGTCAAAAGTGGCAAGTTCCCACTTTCTTGGATTTCAGCGTCAACTCCGGAAGGTGCGTCCGTATTCAGCTTCTGAGGTTTTATTGTTGTACAACAACGCAGACAACCGCTCCTCCTCTTGGAAATGTTTCCGCCGCGGAGAGGAATTATTCATCAAAGTGACACATCGGAGCACACCCGCATTTAGCAGCACATTTTGAAAATGCGACGCTTGATCGCCGGGAAGGAAAAAGTACTAATAAACATGACCCGACCCCCGAGTTGGCCTATTTGGATTTTAGAGGAAGCTGGCCAAAGGAGAGCTGACGCCTCAATAATTTAAAAGAAAACCAAAAAAAATAAAAAAGATCTTGGAAACAGATGTGGAGTGATAACTGAGTCCAAAAGAGAAAAAAAATGAAAAAGAAAAAGAAGCAATTTGAGGGAGGACAACAAGGAAGTTGCAGTTGTGTAAGTAAAGTGCATGAAATTGATTTTTTTACGATGGTGGCCCCCGGCTTAAGCCGCGAGCCTTGAAGGCTTGAGCCAGACTGCACACATTGCATGGGGGTGCTGCCCCCTGCCTTCGGGGAGGCACAATTTAGGCTTTACGGCCCGAGCACATGTTTCCATTCGACAATCAAAGCGGCTTTTTCACGGGCCTTAAGTGTCAATTGGGTTTTGCGTCCCCCCCCCCCAGGGAAGACAGAAGAAATGCGTTCCGCCACTGCCAGTGATTTAGACACTTTAGAAATGCAGTTTATTTTGGGCCGCTGGTGCTTAAAAACAATTGAGCTTTTTTTCATTTCTTCTAAAAAGAGCTTGTTGGAGGCGATTAATAACAAGTACAAACAAGCCCTGTTTATTGCAAGGGGATGACTTTCAGAGCCGCCCGCCAAAATCTGCGGTACAGCAAGATTTATATATGCGGTCTCCCGACCCCTCCCAAATATTGAAACGTATTAAACCCGCTTTATTTCATAAAACGTGTTTTTCAAGGTATTCCTGTACGCACCCTTTTGCTGACAATTGTAAAACATCCAAAACAACAGATCGTAAAACTGAGAAGACGGCGTTCGGAATGCTCAGCCGATCAATCAGATCGATTGATCGAGTCAATACGAGCAAGCCGGGCCGGAATCTGACCCCCAAATCAAGTTTTGCTCAAACATGTGATGTAGGCGGGGTGAAGAGCCCGAGCCACCTTCAAAGGACTTCATCTGAAGTGATAAAAGTGAGCAGAGAGGCATGGAGTTTTGATTGGTCGCACAGATTAGCGTTGGGCGCATTGTCAGTTGTCTCGAGGTCAACACGATCCATCAGCAATGCTACGTTTGTCTTGCGCGGAAGTCCGAAATGACTGCAAAATGTTTCAAAACGGACGCAAGGACAACATTTTCTCTCCCCGCCCCCTCAAGAGAAGTGTCAGCTTTCACTGCTCCTCTCAGGTGTACTTTGAACAGTCCCGTATTTGGCCGAAGGCGACCTTGCGCAGGAAGGGTGGGGCACTGAGACGCGTGTGTCCCGGCAGGGCAGGAAAAAACATGCTCAGGCAAAGCATGTGAGCAAACGGAATCCTGGAAACCTCAGGAGAGATCGCCGGAGCTGGCGCGCGAGGACCAAGCCGCTCTGAGGGATCGCCATGGAGACCCCCAGCGATACCTCCAAAATCCTGGAGAAGGGTCCGGAGTACCTTCGAAAGCAAATGGAACTGGAGAGCGAGGTGAAGGGGCCCATGAGCGCCGTGGAGAGGCTGGCCGCCAGCAAACCAAAATACGTGAAAAGCCAGCAAGCGGGCGACTCCGCTCAGCGGTCCCCGAGCGGCCCGGCTTCCAACTCCAGCGCCTCCAACGTCTCCTCCGACCGGACCTCGACACGGGTCCGGGTGTCCCGCCGCAGCGCCTCCCCGGTGCAGGTACGTCGCGCCAGCTCCAAAAAGCGACCCGACTCCGTCCTGCTTTACAGGCAGAAATGCGAACTGCTCAGAGCGCCCGGGAGCGACCGCAAGCATCATATAACGCGTAAACTGCTCCGAAGCTCGGCCAAAAAAACAACGGCCTTACCGGAGGCGGCAGACAAGGAATGCGAGCCCCGCAGCGGTGAGGAAGACCTCGTCACGCCTGAGGAATCTGCCAAGGAATATTGCCCGAGTGCGAGGACGCCAACGCTCGAGAGAGGGCCGAATGGAGCCGCGAAACTCCTCGAAAGTGGTCCAAAAGAGCTGTCGGCAAACCTGCTGAAAGTTCCCACCGGGAGGGGCAAAGGGGTGGCTCGATCCCGCTCGGACGTCAGTTCCAGGTACTCCAAGAACTTTGCCGACTTCGACGCCTTCTTCAGGTACTGCGGCCTGGACGGGGAGGTCATCGAGTCTCTGGGGAAGGAAAACTTCTCGGCGCGCTCGGACGAGACGGCCATCAAGCTGCGCAGCGTCAGCGTGACCGCGTCGGACGGCGGCTTCTCCCGCGACAGCGACGACAGCGACGGCCTGCAGGAGGACGTCCTGCGCAAAAAGATCCGCCA
Source organism: Syngnathoides biaculeatus (assembly GCF_019802595.1). Classification (NCBI taxonomy): domain Eukaryota; kingdom Metazoa; phylum Chordata; class Actinopteri; order Syngnathiformes; family Syngnathidae; genus Syngnathoides; species Syngnathoides biaculeatus. The sequence continues at coordinate 6,864,277 of NC_084662.1, read as the reverse complement.
GGGTACGTCGGTCATCGAGCGCAACGCCAGGATCATCAAATGGTTGTACAGCTGCAAGAATGCCAAGGAGAGCGGGAAGAAGTTGAGGGACCTGGACTGAAAAGCCCTTGGGGCTCATTCAGGGCTACACCTTGGACTGTCGCCAGGGCCCGGATTGAAAGCAGTACTTTCTTCATCGATTCATCCATTCGACATGGAATTTACTTGATTTGTATTACTTTTTGAGTCCGACTAGCCAATGACAAACAAAAATGAACGTACACTTTACTCGGAAGTTGTTTTCAAATTCCCGATGATCCCGTCGCCTCGTGTTGCCCAGCATGAACCGGGACGTAGCCCGTCACTAGCCAACTGAACAAAAACTTCACCCTTTCTGGAGACCCCCTCAGTCGGCCATTTTAGGGGTCTCGTACAGGAGTTGCTCACAAAACCCACCCTGGGAAGTGAGGGAGAAAAAGAAAAAAAATGGATACTGATACTACGTTCACCGTTCGCTCCACAGTTGGGCGGGCGCGTCTATTTTGATAGGACGCGCGAAAAGGTCTGCGGGACCCATGCCTGGAACCGAACAGGAAGGCAGCCATTTTGGATTGAAGTCGCCATTGTCTGCGAATACCTGGGCTCGTTGAAACTTTGAGCAACTCTCAACAGGAAATTCCAACCATGAGAGAATAGACAAATGGGCACCACGACATTCTCAAGATTTCACGGCAAGAAGTCGACATACGGTTCTGCGGCCCGTCTGCGTACTACCGAGTGTCGTTCCAGTTCTGTATGTTTGTACAGGCGCGTGTAACCATGTGGCGACGTTCTCGCCGGCCTCCATTGAAGAAATCTGATTGCCAAGGGACATCTCTGCTCAAACCTGCGGCGATCGAGCCCGCTGGCCGGCAGCACAACGAGGCTGCTAATTTGTCCCCATCCGGTGTAACATGATCATATTAGCCCGAATGTTTGGATGCGTTATCTATTGCCCCCCCCCCCCACCCCGTCCTGTCTCCCATCCAAACTTGTCCTCACACAAAAGTTGTCATCGGGCTTGTGGGGAAACCGAACTCGCCTCCCACTTTCTCTCCACTACACGCATGCAGATTGATAACATTTATGTATTTCTGTGCACACTGGATGCATTTTACAAGTCTGACTAACATCCCTGACAAGTCATGTCCTGCCTGTGAGCAAGAGTTCAAAAGTACCAGCCCCGAGGTATTTTTTTGTTTTTTTTTACTGCCACTTCCTTGTTACGTCACGTTTTTTTTTTTTTTGTATAAGAGGGAAATAAAAGGCTAGTATTATAGTTCATTTATGTCATTAAATTGTAGCTTGAAAATCATTTAGTAGTGCTTCATGATGACTCATTCTTTGGCTCCAAAAACAATTTCAAATATTTTGTCACTCACATTTTTCCACGAATTTATTTTGGGCTTCTCATAACAGTTCCTTTTCCAGGGTCTGTCAGCAAGAGCAAAGCGACGGTTTCCGATGACGACGACGAAATATCTTTTAATGTTGCCATTATTATGCATCCATCTCAAATATGGATGCTTGGCGTCGCATCCCCTTCTGTGCACAAACCAAAACAGGAGGACATGTGCGGGGTCCTCAGTCACGTGTCGGAGAAAACCCACAACAAAACAGAGAGGATCAGGGGGGGCGTGGCTAATAAGATCGACAGCTCTTTGTAGCCAATCCCCAGCGGCTTCCGGCATGGCAACAAGGTTAAATGCCCGCGCTGCGTCCAATCGGAGAGGAGGAAGGCGGAGCTTCGCCTTCACTTCCGTCAATATTTGCAGCAGTGCACCGAGAAGACCAAGCAGACACGACAAATAGACAAACAAAGGAATTGTCATCCCTTGTCGAGGTTCGTCGGAGCCTTTATTTTGCTTCAAATTATGTATTTTATATTGCTTGTAGTCCTCCACTAACGATTATTCGTCCGTACAGTCCGTCGCTAACTATCGTACACGCTCGTTGTCAGCTAATGTCAGCTTTTAATGTTAATCCATTAAATGAAGTTAAATGTGTCGTTGCATAAAATTCACGCCATTGGGCTTGTCGTGGGAATAGAATTGGTTGTTGTCAATGGAAATGCCCCCGTGTGTCGAGTTTGGGCCTTGATGACGTCATTGCAGTCGTATTGTCATGTGAGGGCATTACGTGGTTCTTGTCATTTCATTGTTTGCAGGTTCTTTCTAACACTTGTCATCGCGTTCCGACCTCCAGTGCCCTCTGTTCCACCCCCGGCCCGTGCTAGGATGCCTTTCTTGGGCAAGGACTGGAGGTCGCCAGGATGGAGCTGGACCAAGACGGAGCACGGCTGGAAAAGGATCATCTTCTACGGCCACGACATGGACCGCATCCACCGAGAGATCGAGTGAGAACCAGTCCTGTTTACATATCGCCAGCGTAGTTGCCGTCTAAAATGTATCCGCGGTCCACTCGTGGGGTTCATTCGTGTCGGTTCCTACGTCGGTCTGTCTCGGGTCCAAAACACCTCAAGTTTCAAGCGAGGGCCTTGTTGTTACTGTGGCAAAAATCGAGTCAAGTCTTCATAAATTTCAAGCGAGTCTTTACTTGTTTCGTGAGTCTGCGCTGCTATATTTTCAACTTTTCGCGCCATAACTGTGCAGTGCTTGTGTGCATTAGCGATCGTAACATCTTCACAATCATTTTTTTTCCAAGCCGTTTCCCATGTTGGCGTGCCGTCCCTGTTTAATCACGACCAAGATAGTGAGAACGCAGCATATTGCTTTTTGGTGATCACGAGCCATTATTGACTTCTGCCTCAAGCTTGGGCTGCTTATCGGCCCGTTGCGCCGCCTCATTGTTTCCCCGCATTGCGTAAGCTCTAAAGCGCGATTGTCGTTGCTTCCTCTCACTAAGGTCGCAGTGTTCTCAGTTTCTTTTGACCGTTTACGCGCCGCCACATTTAGCACGTGAGCAGGCGACGTCCCGGCACCGAAGGGCCCGAGTCACAACAAGACGTGACATCGTGGCTCCCGGTTGGGGCCCGGCCGAGCAAACCTCATTTAAACGCAGCTGCAGACTCGCAAATCAGCTGACACGGTCGTGCAGTTTTTCTTTTCCGAGTCGGTTTGTGATCAGCGCCGTCCACTTCTGAGCGTCACGCAAGATAAGATACGAGATTGCAATCAACGGGGACCTATCACTTTGTTTGTTTTGTTTTTGCCCATATTCCGTAATAACAAGTTAGTCAAAGTGTTGATGTTTTCTTAACTGTGCAGTGTATCACAGTTCATCTTTTGTACCCCCGCCATATCGCTGTTGGCGACGAAGTGCCGCCGTTCTGAGTGAAAAGACGACAATAAAGCCTTGGTTTATGTCAGTCCTCATACAGGATGAAGCTTCAACACGTTTGGGAAAACTATCAGACGGCAAACACCTGCTTAACGTGTACGTTAAATTACTTCCATTGAGTCCTGATTGTTTGAACACAACGTGGTAGTTTCTATAGAACGTGAATTTGTGGTTATCGTTTGCGCTCAACTGCAAGCCTCGAAGGTATACATTTTATATTGAAGGAAAATCATGAAATATTTCACCGAATGTCTGTAAAATTAGCCTCATTTTTTTAAAAATTGAACTCCATTTTGTGACACAAGTCTACTTCACTGCAACGTGCGCGTTATCGGACTCCACACTAGCCGCAGCGTTTCAGAGCAGCAGACGTTCCAGAACCGTCCGCCACAATCGTTTCCCCTTCTTGATCTTTCCTCATGAGTCGTCGCTGTCTCTCGTCTGAGGCACTTCGCCACTTCTTTCGCCTTCCCCGTGTGTCCGAGGGGCTCGCCCAGTCGTGCCCTCGTAACTCAGACGTTAGCGTAAATCCAAATAGACAAAGAGGATTAGCGTTAAGCGCGCTCACCTCTGGGAGTCGTCGAGCGGAACGCGCACAAACACGCCGGCCGCTCCGGCGGATCTTTGTCTGGATCAGAAGATGAACGCCCGCGTTGGACTCGAGGGGAGTTGTCGGCTTTGATGGAGAGATATTATCTGTGTAGTACACGAATGGAATGGAGAGTGCCAAAGCAGAACTGGGAAGAGCAAACAAGTTGGGTTGCGTGTGGCCGCATTAACGTGTTTGCGTTTTGCAGGCTGAAAGGTCCGATTCGTCAAAAAAAGGGGGCAAAAAAAAAGTCATGTTTCAAGTAGCTTTATTGTCAGACTGATCCCCAACTTTTTTTTGCTTTAAAAAAACTTTTTTACATTCATATTTTTTAAAGAAAAACACTTTGATATTTTCCTCATTTTTTTTCTGGATTAAAAAACATAGTTTTTTTTTTTTTTTTTTTTTTTAAGAGAGACTTACTGTTCCTGTAAATTGTATTTTTTTTCTTTTGGGGAAAAAAAAAAGTTAGGCCCTCCGGCATCCTGGTTATGCAATACGGGGAAATCATCAGCTCTTACAGTGGATTGTGTTTTAAAAAAAAAAAAAAAATGGAGGGGGGTGGTTGGAGAGCTTCTTTGGACAAATGAGTCAGTATCTGCCATATTCGCAGTCCTTTAGGTACGCGTTGGACTCTTTCACTCCAAAACGTGCCCCATAAAATATGTCAACACTGACTTACAAATCAGTCAAAACGAGCCGTTAAAACCGCTTCGTCATGCAGAACTCAAGTAGAAGGATTCAAACACGCCGAGGGGGTCATAACGATGGAAAATGACCTTAGTAGGCTCCACCTCAGTACAGAACGGTTATTGTGGTCACCATAAAAATAAGCACACAGGAAAGAAAGAAGCCCGGCTAGTTAGGCGGTTGGCACCACCCCCGTTCACTAGCATCTCGTTACCCCAGCTGGCCATGTTGTCCCTGCTGAAAGTTGACAAATGGATACGTCGTAAAATGTGTTCAGATTTCCATCTTTCAAAAGTCAATCTATCGCTTTTGCAGTTTTTTGGAGCGAGCTTGAAAAAATGTCAGCGAGCTGTTGTGTAAATTGAGGCATCCGCCCAAGACTCATTTTCAGGGTGTAGCCATCGTTAGCTTGCTAACGTGGCGCCGGCGTGCAGGGTGTGGCCATCGTTAGCTTGCTAAGTTCACGCCGGCGTGGTGAGTGGGCCCGGCACCGTAAGCTAAGCGCAGCTCGCTCCCAACCGAGCAGCCGAATGAAACGCCGCCACTTTGTACTTTGACGCTGGCGCGAGAAAGGATACGCCGCGGCTCTTTGTGTCAGCCCCGCCCTGAAATGGTGAAAAAGACGTTTAAGCTGCAGCTCAACAATTCAGCGCTACGTTGTAAGCCTTAGCATATGTTTTCAGCACTTGCCTTCAAACACATTTAATGTATTTAGAAACAAAACACGGACATCTGCTTAGAGCCTCTTTAAGCCTTGGCGGAGGTCTGTTGATTTCTAAATATCCGGAAAATTCCTAACCAAAGGATTGAAATGTATGGCTTTTATTATTATTTATCGTGCGTTCACGCCCCGGTCTTGGCAGCCGGGCTCCAAATTCTGCGCTGTCGAAGAAGAAAGGATATGAACGGAGTGAGTACAGGTCACGCCATTGACCCGAGAGATGATCCTTCACTAACAGAACATTCCACAGAGGTCACCGGGACCTCGGAGGAGTCTCGGTCTGGAGGTGATAAAACCTCACGTGTCTCGAGTCTCAAGCCCAGTCTGAGCCGCTCATTTGGGGGTCGCCGCGTGCGCACCACCGCCTGGAATGCCGTCGTGTCCGCTTTGCGTCGGGAGACGAAAGCGCGGCAAACACCCGGCGGAGTCCCGGCCGACTCCAAACGGACAAAGCGCAGCGGAAATTGAATTTCCCCAAAGGAGCGATAGGGAAAAATGTACAATCGATCAATTTTTTTAAAAGAGAACATTTTGCCAATTATTTAGATTGTCAGGTCGCAAAAATTGTAATTTTAGGAGAATAACATTTTGGGGGCAGAATTTTTTTTTTTCAGGAATTAAGTAATATAGTGTGCGTCTGTGCAGATACATATTTTACATGATTTTGTTTTGAAAAAAGTAGAAACATTTTTAAGTAAACAAAAGATCATTTTTTCATGGAAAATGAAAATCTTACTTGGGGGAATAAAAGACAACTTTTGGGGAGGATTGTAAGTTGAACTCTTGAAAATGAAGTATGATTTTTGCTCATTCTTTCAAGGGGAAAAAAAAAGTACTTTCCTGGTTTGAGAATGATGTATTCATTCATTCATTCCTACTTTGCCCTCGACTTGAGGGGAAGAAGAAAGGGGGGAAAAAAATGAAAAAATAAAAATATTAGGCAAAAGCTTTACAGAGGCATCTTTTCTTTTCTTTGGGATGTACAACAGGGAGGACTTTTTAATTTTTTTTTTTTTTAATTCTTTCTAGTCCCTTTCAAACAAATAAACTTTCCTCTTCAATGTTTTTAAAACTTTTAATGCATTTAATGTTGCCTTATGTTACATATATGTTAAATATAATAATAATAATGCGGTCATTTTTGAAGAAAAAAAAAAGTCAAATTTTCCAGGAAAAGAAGAGAAGATTTTCGGGAGAAAAAAAATATATTTTTTCTTGGGGAAAAAGGAAGTTATTTTTGCCACAAAAGCTGCTTGTCTCAAGAATGAATTATGATATTTGTTCTTTCATGAGCATTACTCTAATGTATTTCTGACAAAAAATATTTTGTCATTCTTTTAAAAAGCAATGTGTAATTTCAGGGGAAAAAACATTTTTAAAGGATAATTTTAACTATTTCATGAAAAAAGCTTTTGTAATTTAGGAAAAATGTGGATTATTAGGGGAAAAATATTTTGGGCAATTATTTTAAAGAATTTTTTTTTTAAATTTAAAGTACATTTTCATTTCACTTGGTTTTGAGAGAAATCTGATTGTTTCAAGAATTAAAAAAAATATTTTTAGCTAGTAATTTATTTTGGTGGAGGTAATATTTTGGACAGTAAAAGCACAAAAAAAACTGCATATTTTTTTTAAAAAGGTTTTAATTTTAGGAGAATAAGTCATATTTTATTATGAAATCATACTTGTTTTTATTCATCTTTGTCACATTGTAATTGTAGAAATTCCCCCGCCCCCCTCCCTCCCCCTCCTAAGGAACTGATATCCTGTGGGTTATTGCATCATAAATATCCTTCACAATGTGGAAAATTCAGATTCTTAGAATTGGGTGGCACTGGTACCTGGCAGAGGAAAAAAAAAAAACACAACGTCCTTGGAAACCCAACTCCTCCGATGAATTTAGTCATTCATTGATTTTTTTTTTTCCCTAACCGGGGCCCTCCCCGGGCAAGAAGCGGCGCACATCCTGAACTGGCCGCCAGCCAATCGCAGGCCGCGTCCAATCTAACAACCGTTCCCATTCTCAGTCGCACCGACGGGCAATTTCGAGTCCTCGGTCGACCGGGGTTGCGGGAGGAGACCGGAGGACCCCCGGAGAAAAACCACGCGGGCGCGGGGAGGACATGCGGACGCCACGCAGGTGAGGCCGGATTTGAACCCCCGGTCCTCAGAAACCTGCGAGGCGGACGTGCTCGCCGCTCGGCCTCCACCGTGTCATTTTAACAGACGTCTTCCAGTCAAAGGGTTTTTCCTCATCCCAACAGATTCACGTGCGACGACAAAGAAAATCTGTTCGTGCGGGACATTTGTGAACTCGCCAGCGTGAAAAGGAGAAAGGACTTCTACAACCACAACACCAAATCCCAGTGTGAGTTTATGTATTTATTTTTTTTTTACAACCGTCACATTCCGTCTTGTCAAGTGACCGCTACGAACCTCGCCGCATATTTCCCTTTTTTGTGCTCGTGTAGTTGTTTTCCGGGACAAATGGATCTACGTGCAGAAAGAGAGCACAAAAGAGGTGAGCGCCGAGGTCACGTGACTCGCACTGTTGTTGCTTTTCACTTCCCCCCGCAAAGTGAAAATGTGACACTCCGCACATCATTTTTGTCAACATCGTTGCCAAATTCAAAACGTATGTCAAATAAGGCTTTAAGAAAAAAAAAAAAAAAATCAAGCTGTTCTGGAAGATTGTGGGCGTGTCTGCAGACTGAGCTGAAACCACGCCCCCACTCAAATGCCGAATCAAATACGACTCAGCGGCTGGAATACATCCCACCGGGTCGCCATGACAACAAGGCGCTCTAAAGCAGCCGCAACAGCACCAAGCCCCCGTCTACATCCTCACGTTTGACTTAGAAAGTCTTTCCCACCTCCTCTTTGTAACCTACATGCACTCATGGCCAACAACGAGGCGCTCTAAAGTGGCCACGCCCACACTTAGCGTCTTTCCAAACACTGGCAATAAACTCAAATTTGGGGGTTAAAAAATAACCAAATTTCAGGGCTCTTCCGCCTTGTGTACACAGCGTCATGGATATTGCACGCTTGGCGAAGCGCTGAATCGCTTGGACTTCTCCAGCGCCATCCACGACTTGAGGAGGTTCAACTACGTGGCAAAAGTGAGCGAGCGTCCTCGTCGCGGGCACCGTCGGGCTTTCTTGACTCTGAGTTTTCTGCATGGTGCCTTTAGCTGTTCCAGCTGATAGCCAGATCCCAGCTGGCGTCCTTGAGCGGAGCCGCCCAGAAAAACTATTTCAACATTCTAGAGAAGATCGTACGAAAGGGTACGAACGCGACAGTCGTCGTCGTGCGTGTCAAGGCAGACGTTCCGCAATGTTTATGTTTCACGGGGTTTTTTTTGTGTGTCCACGTTTGTATCCCACAATGTTGTTTGTGTGCGTCTCCATTCATGTTTTGTGCCAGCCTGCAATGTCCCACGTGTCCGTTTGCGTCCGCGTCGGCGACCCACCACCTTCTTGGTCCACGTTTACGTCCCACACTTTACGTTGCGCAATGTTGTGTGTCAAGATCGCACGTGGTGATTGTGCCGACCCATTTTTGCTCGCCGCCAGTGGTGGAGGACCACTACAATCCGCGGCTGGTCAAGGAGCTCCTGCAGGATCTGAGCGCGACGCTGCACAGTCTGACCCTGCACGTGGGCCGATGCGTGCTGGTGGGCAACGTCAACGTCTGGCTGCGCCGACTGGAGAACATCCTCAAGTGGCAGCGGCAGCTCAACGACCTGCAGATCCCCAAGGTTCGTCTCGGACCGGCCTCGAGGGCGGGTTGCGCGGCGTGCGGGTTAGAGACCGAGCCCGGCAGCCGATAGCCAAGGTCATTGATGCCTTTAGATCTCACGAGATGCCCCCCTCACCCCCCCCCCAAAAAAAAAGCACTCTATGAAGCTCCTCAGCTATTAGCAAAACGCGCGTATACGTGCCGACTGCTGGCGGACTTTGACGAAGGCAACCTTTTGTTTGAGGGGGAAAAAGGGTTGTTTTTGTAGAGGAAAAAAAAAAAACAGTTTTTTCAAGAATTGTTTCTTTCAAAAGCTGACTTTTTAGGGGTGGGAATTATTTTTTTTCCCCCCCCGGGGGGGGGGGTCAAAAGCTGTATTTTTCAGGAGTTATTTAATTATTAAGGGGGGATTAAAAAGTAGTGAAATTAGTAGAATGTTAGTAACCAACCGGCGGCACAGTCTCAGCTGGTAAAGCGTTAACCTCAGCCCTGAGGTCCTGGGTTTGATCCCGGACCCGCCTGTGTGGAGTTTGTATGTTCTCCCCGTGCCTGAGTGGGTTTTTTCCGGGTGGGCACTCCGGTTTCCTCCCACTTCCCAAAAACATGCAGCATCAATTGGACCCTCTTAAGTCGTGTGATTTGTGAATGTGGCTGTTTGTCTCTATGTGCCCTGCGATTGGCTGGCGACCAGTTCAGGTTTTAGCCCGCCCCCTGCCCGTCGACAGCCGGGATAGGCTCCGGCACTCCCCGTGACCCTCGTGAGGGTAAGCGGCAAAGAAAATGGATGGGCGGACGGACGGATATTAACTAACCTCCAAAGCACAACATGGCACTCCTCAACTCACTTGACGCCAAGATGGTGGCGCCTTTGGTTGCCCCCAACCTCTTAGCTACCGTGAAGCGTCCCCCCCCCCCCCCAGAACAAAGCGGTTCTCCTCCCCCCCCCCCATCCCCGTGTTTGGATGTCCTCATGAAGGAATGCCGGTCTCCGCAGCAAATGTGCTCGGGCACGTCCTTCAGCGACCTGCCGCTCTACATGCACAACAAGATCCTGTACAACCTCTCCGATGCCTGTGACATCATCAACCTGGGACAGGCCACGCCCACGCTGCACATCCTCAGCGAGAACCGGACGCTGTGGAAGCGGCTGTGCCATTTCCACTTCTCGGACAAGCAGGTGAGAGGAGTCGCGACCCCCCCCCCCCCCCCCCCCGACGAGCGCTCAAGGTAGGGGTGGTGGCACTGCTTGAGTTTACCGTAATTTCCATATTTATGGCCAGGGACTGTTTTTTTTTTTAAATCAAATATTTACCATAATTTCCGGTCTATAAGCCACAACTTTTTTCACACGCTTTCAACCCTGCGGTTTATGCAATGATGCGGCTAATTTGTGCTCCCCCCCCCCCCCCCCTTACGGCCGCAAGGGGGCACTCGAGCGGAAAAGGTTAGAATGAAACCGCTGGAATATATGTGCCAAGGAAGTGAATTTTACCGCCCCTGTTAGCTCTGTGCTAGCGTATTGCTTCTGTGTTACTGGCGTGTCTCAGCGATATTGACCGGTAAGCTCCCTGTTAGTGCTAGCTTTAGCGCGGCATTATTGCTAGTGTTAGTACCCTGCTAGCACTGCGCTAGTGTTAAACTCTTTCTGTATACCATCTTTCTATGTAAATATTTAATGTTTGAATGTGGCCACTTGCGGGTTTTACATATTTTCAGCGTTATGTACAGTATGTACCAAATGGTATTTCCTTTCCAAATGTACTTGGCGAGGCTTATAGCCAGGTGCGCTCTGTAGGGCGGAAATTACGGTACTCATGATTGAGGTTTCCCCGACTTATTTTTTTTTTTTACGTTGGGCAAACCTCAAAGCGCGCCACCACTGCAAAAATGAGCCGCTGGAAATCAGCCCCAACGTCAACTGAATTTGAATTGACTTGAACGCGTGTCCATTTTGGGTTCTTCTAGCACGTCTCTCGGAATGTGGTCCTGCCCAAAAGCGACAGCCTGGACTGGAAGTTGATGTACTTCGCCCTGCAGAAGCGTTTCCCCATGAAGGAGCAGTACGGCGACACCTTGCACTTCTGCAAGCACTGTAGCGTCCTCTTCTGGAAGGTAACCGCGGCTCACCGCTCCCGTACATAATTCACTCGCTCCATGATCTCAATTGGTAATTGAAAATGGAAAAAAATGTCACCGCTGTGGACATTTTTTTATTCGTCACTGGAACCCAGCAGTTCACTGCCACCGACGTGTATATCCGTCAAGAACGGTGCTAACTGGGTACGCCTGGGGAAGGGGTCTGCTCAGGTTTGTCTTTGAAATCAAATTTTCTAAACCACTGTAGTGACTGTCGGATCCCTGTAGATGGCGACGTTGCATTGCTTTGGCTTTGAGATCAGCCCAGTTTTTGAGAAGGTCAAATTAGGGGGAAATCTCAGCTTTTCATGACCATTATGAGGGAAAATAAACACTAACGTGATGGAAGTTGGACAAGTTTGGGCAACTTGCACTCCAACAGAGTAACTCGACGTATGAAATATGTATCACAATAGGTAGTAGAAAGTACTCGTGGCAATCATGACAAAAAATGATTCGAATGCCAGAAAAATCTTTTTACTCATTTTCTCCACTTTTGAGTCAGAAACGATGTTTTAGGTGAAATGTCGTACTGCTTTTTATTAAAGAATAGAAAAAGCGAGAAACTTTTTTTGGGGGGGTGAAAGAAGAGAATCTGCTCTTTCTGTTGGTCGTTTCAGAGCTTAGATTGCCACAGAAAACAATATTTTGTCGCTTTAAAAAAACATCAGTCAAATTGTTGGCGATCTGCGCAACTCCGCTGCGGCTGGTGGTTGAATTCCCCGTGACACCACTCAAAACGCCACATTTTTCACAGCGGGATTTAAGACTGGATCAAAATTGAGGAATTGAGTTTTATCACAACTTGTGAGGATAAGAGGCTTGGGAAATGGACTGGTTAGTTTAATTGCCTGTGTTTAGGTGAAACGTACCCAAGTTATTTCATGGTATTTGTAGAGCGACGTTAGCGGACGGAATTTACAGTAGACGCAGTTTAACGTTTTCCTTCTGCTTAGCCGAGTAGCGCCAAACTGCACTGAGGTGCTATGCCCTCCCCCCACCCACACACACACACACACACACACACATCTGCTTAGTTTTCTTGCTTGAAGTGAAGTGAGGAGCTTCCAGCTGCAGACGTGAATGAGTTGAGAACAATCCGAAGCGGCGAAAGCAATTTGACGTCTGCCTGCAGGGCCGCCACGTCGTCATTTTGTGACCCACTTAAGCAAATAATGCGTCGACTTGACGCTTTTTGCTGAATGGATTTCATTCATTCATTCATTTATCTTACGCTGCGCTTATCACCATTGGGGTCGGGGTAAGCGCGATCTGAGGCGATGTCCACCCAGAACTGGTCCCAGTCGGTATCGATTTTGTTGGCCCGAAATCGCTCGTTTTGTCGCTTTTTACAGCGACTGCAATCTTTTTATTTTCAATGATAGAATTATTTGGTTATGACTCGTCACAGTTTTCCATGACGACTGATTTCACGTTTAACGCGCTGTTAAAAATAAATATAAAGTAGCAAAATTGATTTTTGCGGGAGTAGTTTTTAATATCCGGACCTCTCCAAAATCTTTGCAGACCCGACCCCCCCCCCCCCAAAAAAAATGTACAACTTTGCATAATTCTATTTGATAGTAGACTTTACGTTGCTACTGTATACATTTGCGCTCCCATCTATCCATTTTCTGGGCCTCTTATGCTCACAAGGGTCACGGGCGTGTTTTTCAATTGCCAATTGAACGCCGGAGCGCTACCGTTTCCAACATATTGTTGGCGTGTCCCCCTTCTTTTCCCCCGTGCCCTTTAACCTTTCCATCCCCCTCCTTCAGGATCGCCCCCTGGCCTTGTTGTTCAAGGTACCCATCGTTCCCCCTCGCTTTGTCTTCCTGAGCCTCATCACCGCTTTGCTTTGACATTTCTCATTTTCGCTGGCACACCCGGCAGACTTCGCAACATCCGCTAAAGGCGCCATCGTGTTTTTTGGCAATTGTAAAAAAAAAAAAAAAAAAATCACATTGTCACGTGACGTCTGGCAATTAGGTGCTCAAATCAAAAAACGCCTTCAGAGATGGTTGAGGGTGAAAGTGAGAGCGATCGTCCATCTAATCTTGTGATTCTCGAAGATGGATGATACGCGCGCGCCCTCTGCTGGTAAACAAAAATCTTCCCAAATACATATTGGCCTTGTTAAATTTTAATCCAGTTAAATTATTTTGTAATAGGCCCTTTCTGTTTTAAAAAAAAAAAAAAAAGTCATATCACGCGGTGAAAGTTTTATTGAATAGGGGGAAAATTTAATGTATATATATATATATATTTTTATACCCGTTAATGATTCCCACGCCGCTGCCGTTTCATGGTTATTTGCAGCCATTTTATGCATGTTTGCGCTTTCTGTCCGGAATAATATTCTGCTCGTGTTTTTTTCGGCAGGACTGCGGCCACCCGTGCACCGCCAACGACCCGGACGGCTGCCTCGTGCCAATCTCCCCGCAGCACTTCATCGACCTTTTCAGGTTCTAGATGTTTCCTTTCCTCCCGTAGGCTCGCACATGCGATGGGACATCCTAACGTTGTTTACCTTCGATAGAAAAGGGCTCGAAAGGTGGCGCATTCCGACAACGTGCATCTCCGTCGCGCACAGCCGTCACCGCGGTGACAGGGAAAAATCGATACCAAATAGTATCGTGCTGATTTTTGCACAAATAAGGTCAAATACTGTATATAAATATACAAAGTGTAAAGTGAGTTTTAGCATGTGGCTAAATGGTGAAAAGTATATTGTATTTTTAAGGAAGTTTACGGCGGCTGTTTTTCAAATTGATCGGTTAATCGCTGATCACGCCCACTCCTGAGTTCGGTGCTCGTAATCGTAATTTTCTCATTTCGCATTAACCGGACGTGTACGTCTGTTTATGTTTTTGAGTGTTTGTCAGTCCTCATTAAGAGTTTTTCCAAATGTAAAGTTTTATTTATATGCTCTGGGGAACTTTTGTATCCGTCTCCCAAACTTTTTTTTTTACAATATTCATTCCTGTTCCGCGAGTTGCCATGACAATTACGTACGTCTGTGGGGCAGGAAGTAGCAGAACTAAATAATTAAACCTTTACTAAAAAAAAAAAAAGATTGCGGTTGTCTATTTTTTTTTTTTAATGAAGTAGTGGAGATGATTTCTGTTTAAAAAAAAAAAAAAAAAAAAAAAAAATTATTCACACCAATGTTAAAAAGAGCTGAAATCTACTGCGTAAATGCAATTTTGCATTTGTGCGCACACCCTTGGCCGAGCCACTTAAAACTTTACAACTCAGAAGATGACAATAACACGAGTAATAATTGAGCTTTTTCCATTCTTACAACAGAAAATTTGACAAAATATATACAGATTTTTTTTAATAAATCATACAGATTTTGAAGTTCATTTTTGACAAAATAATCTGTTGGACTACTTTTATTCCATTTCTGTAAATTGTTTACATTGAGCCCAGTCATAACTGCTATGTTCATGAAATATGTATTATGGTAAGTAAAAAAATAAACCAAGATATTTGGAGGTCATTAGTAAGAATTTGGGGGTGGTTAGGTTTATAACATCAGGATCTCTTCAAACTTACTTTCACATAAAATGAATGACAACTTTGAACAGATTGTCCGTTTTCTATTAACAATATTAAGGCGGTCAATGATGAGTCATGTTCATTGTAACTTTTCAATAAACCAAAATATACTTTGTCATAACTTTGTGTTTGCGCGAAAGCACAGCATAACCTTAAAAAAAGGCTTTTATTCTACTCCTTGTGACATGAAAAAATAATAAAATGGCACTTAATAAATCAATTGGAATGAAACATTATGCGGCGGCTTCAAGGCACTTGACAATCATAAATATTCAGCATGAGATTGTGGCATGTATACACACACTACATGTTTTTCCACATACACACGGCGCTGTTCCAGATGCCAAAACAAAAGACATCGGCGCAGCGTTAATGCCTTTTGCTCCACTTCGGTGACAGCGCTGTGCGATTAAACGTTTACTGCAAACAAACGCTGCCGAATTTCCGCAGTAACTGAACTTTTGGCTGGGCCGCGATTTAAGGAATTGCAGTCCAGTATTTGGTATTTAAAGTGATTGCGTGGCGGACTTCTGAGTCTCCGTGTGCCCCGCGATTGGCCGGCAACCATTTGAGGGTGTGCCCCGCCTCCTGCCGCCACCCTTGTGAGGATAAGCGGCTCAGGAAAAGGATGAATGGCATTACAGTGGTGCTTTGACATACGAATAACTGAACGTGAATTTTCTGACAAGCGGGTAACTTTGCTCACCAACAACGAGGCGCTCTCAAGCTGCCGCGTCCGCGGCCTATCGGAAGGGAAGCCGCATTTTTGAGGTGGAGGCAAAACAAGCCAACTGCACGTTACCACTGAGCCGGATAACCGCTGTTGCCAACTGAGTTTCTGAATTTATTAAAAATATTTTAAAAAAGTGTCGGTTGCCCAAAAGCGTCACCAACAGAAATGGGAAAAACTGTTTGGATCGCCTCAGTTCAGCTTTGAGTTCTCACTGGTTGCACATTTTCAGCAATTATCTTCAAACGTGTACAGCGGACAGCACATTTTGCAGGGGTAGACGCCCGACCGCAAACAGCTAAAATCCGTGAATAAGTGAATTCATAATTATCACTGCCACGGAAAAAAAATAAACTTAAAAAAAAAAAATTTAGTTTGGAAAAAATTCTTGCAGGTGCTGTTGCTACAAAACACCAGCGGGAAACCAGATGGAATCTTTTTTTTTTTTTTTTTTCTTTCTTCCTGGCAGCGTGGAAGGGATTCCAGCATTCTTGGCAGTAGTACACCTCATTGGACAAAGGGGGCGCTGAAGCGGAGGCACGCGCACTACTTGAGCCCTTCCCAGGCGCCGTCCGACACGATCCCTCGGCTCATCCTGCCCAGTCCGGCCAGCTTGACTTTAGCGCGGGACGTCCACGTGACGACGGCGGCGGGGTCGTCGGGGCGCGGCAGGTTGGCGTAGCGGGACGAGTCCTCGGCGTCCGGCGGGAGAGCCGAGGGGTCGGCGAGAGGCGGCGAGGGCGAGCGTCCGTTCGGCCGGCCGTCTTCCTCCGGGGCGCCGGCGCCGTCTTTCCGGGGTCGAGGCGTCGCCCGGCCGTCGGCCTTGTCCGTTTTTCTGGCGGGCGAGATCTGCCTCATGGTCGTGGTGACGCTTTCCCAGAAGCAAAGGGCTTTGTCGGCCTTCTCGCATTTGGCTTTTTTGTCGTTCCTGCAAAGCAACATCACGACCACGTGTTTATATGTCGGCCGTCACCTGACCCCGACCCAACTTTGATCCCCGAAACCGAGGTTTGAAATCCTACTTTGAGACCGTAAACCTGTCTTGAAACGTTGACTTAAAACCCTAAACCTGGTCTTCAAATCCAGGCTCGAAACCCTCCTAAACGCAGGCTTGAGAGGGTTGAGTTTGAAACCCCGACTCGAACCCAAAACTCTTGTTCGAAACCCCAACCCAGGCTTACCCTCGGCGCTGCGCTGGGGTCTCTCCAGTCAACAAGAAGTGTTTGTCGTCTTTTGAGGAGAACATCTTCTTGTCCTTCCTCTCCTTCTTGGACATCATCTTCTTCACCTTGACCTCCTGACACGAGAAGATTATGACAACGTCGTACATGTCGTTCGTTGCAGTAAATGCTCGCTCTGCGTTCAAAGTGCACCTCTTTTGAACGTTTAGAATTACCGCGTTAATTTCCATCTGCCCGTCTATGGCGTTTCACATTATAAGTTAGCATTTAGCTAGCAAATGTGCTTAAACAAATTTTACAATTTGTTTGACGATTTTAATGTGTAAATTTCTGTGATCACCGTAAGCAAAAAAGAAGAAAAATCCAGTTTTGACGCTCTGATGCAAATGTTGTTACAGCTCTTAAAATGAAAGAGTTTGCTGTCGTAGTGCATTTTTCACGCCACGGCTGATGATAGCGATCCCATTTCGCAATTTGCACCCCCTCAAGTTTCTGGCCTTGACGGACACTCGCCCCCCCGGGCTCTTCTCAAAACATTCCCACTCCTCATAACACGGCTTTGACAAACTCCCTTTTGCCGAGACCGCTTCTTTTGGTTCCGTGTGAAGAAGAAGCCGCCGCCAAAAAGGACGCAAACAGTCACGTCTGCGACGTTTACGGAATGTTGCAGGAATGTACTGATTAGATATCAGGAAGGTTCAACAGAACACTTTGTCCTCCAGGTACACGCTCGTACACAATACAGGCACCAAAATACTCTGACTTTCCTCTTTAGTTCCTCGTACAATCACGAAAAGCAATGAGCCTTTGCAGACAACAAGGAACACGTAGCTAGCCTGTTAGCTCGGCTGGCTAACTACGTTGGGCTTTGACACAGATGCCATATTTATTTATCTAAAGCAAGTAGCCTTTATATTCATAGGCGATTTGGTGACAGTTTACATTATAAATATATGTTGTAAATCACAAGACTTGTGCTTTTATTTACACTTTACATTAGCATGCCGGCTGCCTGGCTGGCTCTGAACTCGGATTTGCCCTTCCGGCAGTGTGTGAAAACTTCTTGGTTGAAGCCCCCCCCCCCCCCCCCCCCAAAAAAAAAAAATGAGCCCCAACACAGCACAATTCACATTACAAAGTGCTTTAAAATGTCCCCAAATTAGTTAGTCATTTCTTTCTCAACACTTCTGAGTTTGACGCTTTGCGCAAGACGCAGCCGCAGACTTGAAACGACGTAGCCGTGCAAGTGAATGTCTGCTTTCTTGTGCTAATCAGAGGTGTGTGTGTGTGTGTGTGGGGGGGGGGGGTGACAAAAAAAACCACAGTTTCATCCTGTTTTGGGCCTTGTTTTTGCATCCATGCTTATTGTTCTGCAGCCCCTTCACGAAAGTCGCTTTTCCTTCCCTTCTCCAGCCCAAAGTACGAACACGACGGCCCCCAACAAAGTCACCCCCGCCCGAGACACGCAAAACCTCGCCGACGAGATCGGGGGATAAGCTACGTGTACACACACACACACACATATCTACGATTGTTTACATCAACATACGGCATCCAAAGATAGGATCTCACTCTTGATTGGGCGCATTTGCATTTTGACAGTTTAACGTTCAGGTTAGTGTTTGGAACCAGATTTAAGGTTTCGAGCCAAGATTACGTTTCAGGGTTAGGTTTCAAGACCGGTGTGAGGGTCTGAGCGCTGCCGGTGCCGAAAAGTCTTCTTGTGATTCATGCGCAATATTTTGCAAACTTCCGGCCAGTCCGAAGCATCCTCATCCGTGCTTCAACATGTGCCATTCGACAACTCGTCGCCGCGTGTTCATGTTCGCTGTGGATGTCTCAGAAAGATGAACACAGCGGACCTACAAATATGTGTATATCTTGTTATTAACTTTTGTTTTGAGGTTAGGATATAACGTATGTTAGCTCCCTCTATGTAGAAGAAGGGGAACTTTGAGACCGGGGGATCTCCCGTACCCAGAGTTCCCCTGTTAGTAACGCATGCGCATTCATCACAAGGGGACTTTTCAGCACGGGGGATCGTTCAGACCGGGATGCAGTTTTTTAAATCGAATTTCAAGTGCTTCAAGTTGGGCAGTTTGAAATTTGGGTTTCAACACGGGGCCAGGTTCCAAGTTTCAAAAGATGTCAAGCAGGGGTTCGGGTTTCAAAGCAGAGCAATAAATCCCGGTCAGGGTTCCGAGTCGGCGTTTCAAATTGGTCGGGTTTCGAGCCTTTGTGGCGCGAGCAAACGAGGAAGCGGCCAGGTTAGCCGGGATGACGGGAAGTTCTGCCGATGCTAACTGAACGCCGACTGACGTGTTTACTGATAAACGGCGGCGCCTCCGCACGACTGCTTCGCATCAGCTCGGCCTCGACTGTCAACGACGCCAGCGCGCGTGTGTGTGTTTGTGCTAAAATGACTACACTAGTGTCTGTTTGTACAGTACGTACATTTAATTTTGGGGCTCGGTTTCTGTCACTAATATTATCCATTTATTTTCTTTTGCCGCTTATCCTCACGAGGGTCGCGGGGAGTGCTGGAGCCTATCCCAGCTGTCAACGGGCAGGAGGCGGGGTACACCCTGAACTGGTCGCCAGCCAATGTCACTAATATTAATTCATACACTTTGAAAATGATTGGCGCTGTGGCGGTTTTCTTTACATGATTCTATTGTCTGCGCGAGTGAGCCGGCCGCAAAGTTGTTTACCTTGGATACGACTGTGATGGTGTCCTCCTCGTCTTTTTCTCCTTCTACGTCTTTGTCCTGAAGCACACAGACACGAGTGCCAGTTAAGACAAATAGCAACCCCCCCCCCCCCCGCCCCAATCCACTCCCTACGGATGGCGCGTTCGTTAGGGGCCACTCGGCGTAGCGGGTCCATTCGACCCCCGAACGACGTGTACTGTTGCTTTAAGGCCGCATGCGACCGGCGTGGCCTCCACAAACAAGGAAGCGCTATTTCGGGTCCATTGTGCCTCAGTCTGCACTTGGAGTCAATTGTGGCCAGTGATTTTCACAATGATCCATATTTGAGTTCACAATGTGGCTTCCCTCATTCCCCGCGTGGCACTTTCAAACATTTACAAGGGTTAACTTTTTTTCATCCCCCCGTCTCCTCCCCTTAGACTTGTGTGACAAGGAAGAATGTTCCATATTTGTACCTTCAGCGGTGCTTTAAGATGAAAAGTGACAAGACTTAGCCACGCTTGGTCAATTTATTACAATAATTAATACCCAGGTCTGCTGCTGACATTGCGTACAATTATTTTGACGGTTGTGCATTTCTGCGCCGTCGGCGGCTCGGCTCAAGTGCTCCATCCTGTTTTTTTGTAAGGATTTAGCACAATCGCTCGAAAGTAGATTCCACAGGAGAGCAACTAAAAGTGCTCGTTTCTCCCGACTGCGCTCGAACTCCTCAAAAGCAGCAGCGGCAGCAGGTCGAACTCGCGACGACGTCGGGACGGCCTCCCGAAGGAAAGCCGAGCTGCGACGGGGGAAGGCCTGCCTGCCTGCGGGGAACGCTCACAAAGACGAATTCGGATTACGACGCCGCCTCGTGACCTTCTGAAGGCTTCGTATATATTTACGCGAGCGTTATTTAAAAAAAAAAAAAAAAAAGACACCTTTGAGACGTTCAATCAAAATCTGAAAAGGAAACGCACGACGATGGTGACGAGTCAGGCAAACTGCGACAACAGCCTCGTTGTTTGCAAAAATAATTGGTGGAGGTCCTCAAAGGTGCGCTTAAGGTGGACAATTGGGAATAGCCGTTCACAGCCTTTCCACACATTTTTCAAGTCGTTGTGATCAAATGTGTGCCCCCCCCCCCCCCCCCCCCCCCTCTTGTGACTCCCACTCTGTGAACAGCTCAGACGTCTGCTTCAGGACTCGGAACCGAGGCCAGCGGGATTTATTTAGCTATGTTAGCTATGCGCGCACCGAGGCGAGATCAGAGTGCAACTGCAAATTCCCGGGAGGGGGCGACATAGGGGGCTGGGGGGGGGGGGGGTCGTGTGGGTTCTGCCCCGAGAGACGCAATAAATGTTCAGGGGTCGTAAAAACAACCAAGATGCAGAACTGCTGCGTCAGTGCCCGAAAAAGAAGAGACAACATGAAAGCTGCTCACACGAGTCAAGAAAACGTTGCAAGTCGGGCTGGGCAAACAAATTAATATTATTATTTTCCATGCATAAAATACTCATACATACTGCAATATGAGATTCAAAGCAAAACCCTGGTGCCCTCGCGTCCCCTCATAGCCCCTCTTCCCCCGCAGACCAACCGCTGGCCGGCTAACGAGCGCTGACGCGGCGCCTTCGACGGACCTCGCACGCCGCCGTCACCTGATTCCGCTTTGTTCCCGTTTCCCTTCGACACTGATTGACTCAAGTCCCTCATGATTAAAACAAAAACAAGAACAACTCTGAGTCACTTTCCAGTGACTTCGAGACGCAGTTACTCAACTGCGCGCAATACGAAAAACAGAACATTTCTAGCTAAATCTCCTAAAGTCTTACAGAGGTAAAATAATAAACTTACTGTTGTCAGATTTTGAGCAATTAATGCAACAAGATTTGCTTTCGTATGTGTGTGCAGCTTTTTATAGCATACGGGCAAGTTTGCACGTAAGTAAGTAAATACAGAATGACGGGATGGGCGTGCTTAGCCTCCTAAGGGCCTGGACGGCGTCGCTGGAAACAAGTTGAGCAAGAAGCTGAGGCCCACAAGTTCAAGGACGGCGATCCAAAGGAGCAAATCAACAGCAAAATGGCTTCAGGGGTAGAAAATGCACATCCTGGAGCCGCCCAGTGTAAAGTCCAGACCTCAACCCCAACGAGATGATGTGACGTGACCTTAAGAGAGCTTTTCCCAGCAGAACGGTCCAACATTATAATCTGCAACTACAGGAAACGTTGACTTCAAGTTATTGCTTCCGAGGGGTCAAGAGGTCAGCCAGGAAGTTTTCTTACCTGTCCTGTCGATGTTTAGTTGTGATACTTTTTCAAAAATATGACAAGAGAATTGTGTGAAATTAGTTGAAGCACTTTCTTTTTGTTCATTCTTGAGATTTTGATGATTCATCAGAGATCAGTTTTTTTTTTCCCCTCTCAACTGCAACAATTGGCCAATAACCAAACGTGAAATATGAATTCTATAAATCTGTTACTTGGGCGCAGCCTTCTAAACTGTGCTTAATAAGATAAGATAAGATAAGATAATAAAACAAGAACTTCTGGAGTTCTTATTTTCTTTGTCACTCTCTGCTGCGTTGCAGGAAACAAACACTTTTCCGCAGAAATTCAACAATATTTGTCGTCTGAAGTCAAATGTTACGTCACCCGAACCTGCAGCGGGGGGGGGGGGCGAGTGACGTCATTAGATCCCGATCAACGCAGGATGCGAGAGCCTGCCGTGAGCGTCAGAAACATGACGGACATCCCGACGTGTTTTGGGGTTTTGGTGTTACCTTGTGGTGCCAGGAGACGTCGTCTTCCTCCGACGCGTAATCCACCAACACTTGACTTTTGCTTCTCCGGAACATGGCGCCACTTCTTGGGGAGCCGAACCGTCAAAGAAGTCGTCCGAAAAAGAGCTTAAAAGAGCAAAAGTAGTACCCGTAGTACTCTGTACTTGCTTTCCGGAGAGATGCGCGAGCAGCTATTGTTCATTCATAAAGTCGGCCGCTGCTGCCTTGGGCGTGTGCGCGCGCGCGTGCGCTGGCCTGACGAGTATTTCCGCGAGCACGTGGGCCGGCTGGCTCCTCCCCCCGCCGAGAGACCCGCGTACAATCGGGAGGTGTCTTGTGACGTCACGCAACACCGACCGCCGCCATGTTGGAGGTCTGCGGTCAGCTGGTCTAAAAAAAAAAAAAAAAAAAAGAGACTGGATGGCTCATTGGCCACCAAAACTGAAGTCGCCATCCGCCATCTTGATACTCCCAGAACTACCATGCCGACATGTGCGTTAATCGCCAGTTTCGTGGCTGTGAGAAAACATTCCACAGGTAAGTTAGAAAGATTTACTTCAACAGGTAAAATTTGTTTGCAAAGGTTTTTTTTTTTTTTTTTTTTTCAATTTTCAGATGAGCTTAATTCACTTGAACAAAGTTTAGCTTACGGTTGTCGTTGTTCACTATTCACTCTTTGGTTCACCTTTATAGGCCGACGGTTTTTCAATATTTTCCCAAACGTCATCAGTGGATAAGCAAGAAGACATTTTCTGTGAAATTTTAGATGAATTTCATAATACAGAACTCTGCACATTGAATTTGATTTTCTAATGCGAGGAAACAAGTTTAAATTTTCTGTCTGAAATAGGACGTCGCAGAGACAACAAATGAACGATGCGTTTATTTGCCCATTGCGAGTCCTTCTTTCCAAAAGTATATCGAACTGAATGTTTTTATGACAAAAGATGCTTGTTTTTTTTGCTATGTTATGATGATAGTGCTTCACATCGTATTATTTTGGGAAAAGCTAACATGTCACGCAAATTGGACCTAAGGTAATATGTAAGGTTTCTTTCTTTTTTTTTTTTTTGGATCAGTGGGCTGGCTGGCTCCTCCCCCCGGCGAGAGACCCGCGCCCAATCGGGAGTCGCCTTGTGACGTCGCGCAACACCGGCCGCCGCCATGTTGGAGGTCTGTGGTCAAGTGGTCTGCACTCATGTGACAAAATCTGCCACCAGGACGTAAGTCGGGCCATTCAAACGGCAAACGTTTTATTTAATAACTCCTCAAGTACTACCATCATGACCAGTGGTCAAATTTATTAGCACAGTAGGAACAAGTGTTCATCAAAATAAAATTAATATTATACAGAACAACACAAAACTGTTCAATGCACATTGCAGCCAAATGTTTAAAAACAATCCATTCACAAGGATGGCAAAGTTAAATACAACTAAACTTTACTGATTCTTGCTCGTGCTGCTCGTGGCACTCGTAGAACACTTTGACAATCACTGACGTACATTCCACTTTTCAATGTAAATATTAATGTGATGCGAGTGTCCGGTTTCTCTTTTGCTGTCGAAATGCACACACACACACACACACACACACACACACAACACACACACACAAAAAGGTTTAACGTCAATATCTGAAAACTGCGATTAATTGTCATCAAATTTCAATTCATCCACTTCCACCTCTGAAAGTATTAATACTGCCGGGTTTATTTGTGAGATTTTATGGACGTTGCGTGTTTCCTCTCCGTAGACGCTAAGTAGACCGGAGAGGAAGACGTTTAATGTCGAAATAATCCATCATATTTCGCCGGCTGTTGCGGCGGCATAGGTAGAAATGTCCGGATACATTTTTGTCGCCGATCGATGGCAATTTTCTGCTTCATCTTTTTCTCCCGGAGAAGACGACGCTTGATCCAAAATATCGTCACAACGACAACAAGTCAACCGTGAACCTTGAACCTGATCAATGCGTTAATGGTCCGGTCCGATCCAGTTCCAGTAAGTCCGCTCAGCTGACTCGGAGCGCCTTCGGTTGCCGTTGCCGTGGGCGCACGCGCTTACAATAAGTCGGTCAGGAATGCGCATGAAATCCATTAAGGAGGTCGGAGCAGTCGGAATGGAAGACAGAAGTAAGTTTGAGTCCCCCATCAGCCGCCAAAGAGTCGGCCCTTTTCCCAAGCAGCTTAAAGCCATAACTGGGTCAGAACTCAGCGGCCGCCAGATTGGGCAAAGTACCTGACTGACACGATGCCGTCCTTCAGACTTGCTCTCATTTCAAACATTTTTTAGTTTTTTTGCAATCCACTGTCCCGTCGGTGTGATTGTGAGTGCGGCTGTTTGCCTCCATGTGCCCTGCGATTGGCTGGCGACCAGTTCAGGGTGTGCCCCGCCTCCTCCCCGTTAGCAGCTGCGATAGGCTCCAGCACTCCCCGTGTCCCTCGTGAGGATGAGCGGGAAAGAAAATGAAAGATGGACATATTCTTTAGGTGGGACGGTGGAGCAGCTGTTGCGCATCGGCCTCAGAATTTTGAGGACCGGGATTCAAATTCTGGCCCCGTCAGTTGACGTGGTATGTTTGTAAAATAATGGAAACAAATTATGAGAATAGATTTGAATACTATGAGGGAAATTCAATATTTTTGTGAGATATTTTGTGGTCAAGTAAAAATTATTTTATAGTTTTTTTTTTAGAAACTAAATTGTTTATATACATATATTTCATATATTAAACTTTCATTTTTTTCAAGACTGAATTTGGAAGGTTTTGAGAAAAAAAAATGTCGTCCATCTTTGAGATGAAAATCACACGGGAAAAAAATTTGATATTTTTGCATCAAGTCGGAATAAAGCTGCGTTTATACTTCTCAATCTAAAAGAGGTATCCAATTAGTTTCTTGAAAAAATATCCCATTTTAATGTCCGTTCATAATTTTTTTTTCTTTTCCCATCCATATTTTGCCCTCATATTCACCCCCCCACTGCCCGCCCCCCTCCAGTCTGCAAAATTGCGTGACGATGTCTTCATCGCGATTGACGGAACCACAAAATACCGCAGGGACGTTTTCGGAAGCGCAGCCGAAAACAAACGCACCAGTCGAAATATTGCACAGATACAAAATGCTGCTCGTCCAATCCTTTAATGTTCACATTTGCAAACAACAAAGTCCTTTCAAGGCTGGAAATTGTACAAAAAAAAAAAAAAACCAAAAAAAAAAACCCAAACATAAATCAGTCCAGAACCCAAAAATTAGCAACACAATGAAAGTTTGAAGTAAAACAGATGTCATCCATATTTAATGCAACCTCCAAAAAATTGAGCATTATTGAGTCAAGCAATTTGAGTTTTTTTTTTTTCATAAAGCGTTTTTAAATCACCACAAAGTTCTTTCTGTATTATTATTATTATTTTTTTTTAACGTGAGTGGCAGTGGCAGCTTTCCGTTGGGGCAAGTGAGGTTGGGGCCCAGCCAATCCACCAGATGGCGCTGTTGTAAACAAAACATGTTTACTCGCTTTTAATTTTTGGACTGGTTGTCCAAAATATTTTCCTGATTTCAAGCAAATTACTAATGTTTCGAACAGTCAAAATCCAAAAGTTTTGGGAAATTTGCTGTAAACTGTATATCCCTTTAGCATTCTTTCTTTTTTTTTTGTTTTTGTACAAAATCCATCTGAAGCCTCACCAGAACAGACTCGTCCGTCATCAACTAAGCAACAAAAATATGACTACCTTTTGTTACTATTTTGCTGTTTTTTTTCTTCTTTTTTTTTCCTGCGTCCCAGTAGCGCTCGTCTCCATTTCAGGGTCAGCGACCCCGAACATGCGGCCGCTACGCAAGCGGCTCTGAAAAAGGACGCTCGCTAAGAGGATCTCCCCGACCTGGTTCCCCGCTAATCTGGTCTCAGCGCACGCTTAACGGCCCGTCACGGATACGTTCGCCTGCTGCCGCGTCCTGCAAAAGACAAAAACACAAAGACAAACTTTGCAATCACCTTGTTTGACGCGGGGTTAGGGTTAAACGGTCGCCCGCCGTGGCCTTCTACGAATCTGCCGCGGCACGTCACAACAAAAATATCGACGTTTTCGACTATTAGCGAGAGATTTCAGATGTGGAGATTTTAGGCCCTAAAGGGTCAAGTGGTGGTGATGTGCCCACCGATCCAAAAGGTCACTTTCTTTAGTATGTGGGTCACCTGAGCCCTCTGCCCCAGGTTGCCAAGGGAACAACATAGGGGGTGTGATCATTCTCCCTGTTATCTGGCCAATTTTGCATTGGGGGCAAGAGGTCCAGTGCCCCACCAGAACCAGCAGATGGCAGCCTTCTGCCACAATTCGCCAAGGAAACACAAAAAGATTTTGTTTTTTGCTGCACGAATTTTTCCGAGAGCCTAAATCAGCATTTGCATTTGATAAAAGTCCAGTCGATGATTGGAAAATACACCTCAATTTTTTTGTGTCCTCTCTGGTGTTGGTGGGGCAGTATAGCATTCTGCCCCAAGTTTCCGATGAACAAGCACAGTGAAGGTGAGAGATGGGCGATCATTTTTAAAAGTGCACCTTAGGGCTTCCTACAAATTCTACCTAGCGACAAGTGAGTGACAATCCTAATGATTTATTTATCATTATTATGAATGTAATAATTAAGCAATTGAATTATTTTATTGCCATTATTCATTTATTTTCGGACGCCTAGCCTACAAACTCAGTACCGTTCTAGTAGTCTAAAATTGTGAGTTCGAAACCCGGTCCCGGCGTTCCAGCGCGCGTACCCGACGTCGTCCGGCGGCCATCTTGTTTATCTGAAGAGACGAGCGGCGGGCTTGCAGTGCAGCGTCAGCTGGCGCGAGCTGTACCCGGACACGCCCACTCCCATGAATCCCAGCAGGACGGCCAGGCGGGACACGACGGGACCCTCCCGGCTCTGCAGGACCGTCTGGGCCGCCTGGGTCTGAAAGAAACGCCGGTCGGTTAGGTGAACCGCTACGCAGTCGGGACCGGGCTGGACCACGGATAATTGACGGCCATTAGAATTGCAGTGAAAAATAGTTTCATTTAATTACGTGTTACTCACTCATAATACACGACGAGTTGGACGTGAAAGTCAGCGATGTGAACCGCTGCACTATACCAAGGAGACCCCATTTGTCATTTATTCCCGTTTGTCCACCTTCGAGCCTCTTGGGCCCACATTTCAACGTGCAGGCCACCAAATATTCCGAAGCACTACATTTGAAATTCAGCTACGTGAAGCGCTACGCTACCAAAGAGCCTCGATTTGTCATTTATTTGTTGGTTTTCTTAAACGCAACAGAACTTCCATTTGCCGTTGAGGATTTTCGGCTGCAAATTTATACGGAGATGTTACAAATTCAGTGAAGTTTATGTGAACCATTACGTCAAATCTTCTCTCCTGACCAATTTTTCATTTGCACTGAAGATCTTTGGGTGGAAAATGAAACGTTCTTGCCGGCTGGCGTTGTGAATCGTGGAGAAAGAGAGAAACGTGCTTGACCTCAGATCTGAAAGTCAGCCGTGTGAACCGGAACTGTAAATCTATCACATTCCCAAATTGTCATTCATCTCTTGTTTCTTGCGTCAAACGCTTTTGGATGCGTATCTATTACACATTATTATTATCTAATATTGTGAAGAGCTGGCCCCGCATCAACTACGTGAACCACAAGACTACCACAGACTTCGGCGATTGTCCATTTTGACTGATCTTGATTTTTAGATTTGCGGTCGAGGTGATTTAAATCGCTGGCGTTCGTCCCGCGGCCGAAGGATACGCACCTGGAGGTATCGGATGTACCCAGGGGTCAGTCGAGGGATGCGGAAGAAAAACATGCTCATTGCCGTCTCCTTCGGCTTCAGACGGGCGGGGACGCTGCTTGGCGGCGCCGAGGGCCCGTGGTGCCAGTCCCTGGGCCCGTCTCCAGTTTGGGCTCGCACGCGTGCCCTGAAGACGCGCTGGCCTCGCCCGGACGGCGGGCAGCCCGTTTATATACACTATCGGGCGCTGCCGCCGTTGCGTAAGCCGTCGCCCCGCGTGGCACCGACGACGCGTTCGTGTGCGCGCAACGGTGTCAGCGGGGGATTAGGGCCCGCCTCTGGAGATGTGCGGGATTTAATGCACCTGCCAGAGATGCTCCCAAAACAGACACCAAATTACACAATCGAGGCGGTGGTGACGTCCCCGCGAGGCTCCCACATGCACTTGTGAGGATAACCGTACAAATGGATCGGATTGTGACGCGGGAAGGCCTTTGTCTGCACACTACGTGAGCAATACAAATTGAATTATACGTTTGTTTTTTGTTTTTTTTTGGTTTATTGAAATGAACCACCAGCGTCAGATGGCTTAATCCCAACACATAATAAATGCCACGGATGGGCTCACGATTGTCATCATTGCTGCGGTGTTAAAAGCCTTTCGAGGAACGGACGTTTGGCCACAAACGGTAGAGCAGCGCACTGAAAGAAAGATGATGTAGCAATACTCACAGGCATATATTCTTTATCCTCTGCGAAGAACAACTGCAGCTTAATAATTAGCTAAGACCAATTCTGTACATCTGCATGTCTGTATTGTACTTTACCAGATGACCAAGGCAAGTCGCAGATATTTAAAGGAGCAGCACAATTCCCAATGAATTAAACTGAGCTGGAAATATGATCCTCAACCGCGAATGAAGACAACAAACAACACATTCAATAAAGGTTTTTGTCTTCAAAGGTTGTCTTAATATGTTTTGATTTGATATGACTTTGATATTAACTTCTTTTTACTGGCAAAGAACCTTAACATCATTTTACTGAAATGTTGATCTACAATTGGGAATTTTCTAACTCAATACTTGTGTTCCAAAATGAGTTTTATTTTTTATTTCTTATTATTTTTTTCCATAGTCAGTCCATTTGCAAGAACGCAAATGTCTTTTGCCACACAGCTCAGGATCGCCAGATTTGGATGCCAAAGAAGGATTAGTGCAATCCAGAACACAGGCAAGACTACATTTATGCTAATCGCTTAATGGCAAACACAACGTGGAGTTAAAAATTCACGCAGGCGTGTTCAGGTGATTTGTTATTCTTGGGCTGAAAAAATAAATACATAAATGCATTAATTAATAAATACACTTGTTTTCTCTCCAGGCTTTAGTAAGCAAAACTTTTGATTCTATAATGCGTGTGTTCCAATGAAAAAAATTCAAACACTTCTAAAAATTGACATTTATTGATATGAACATTAAACAGGACTACCGAGAAGTTTGTGTTTTTTTTTTTTTTTTTTTTTTTTTTTTAACTTTTAAGCAGGCAGTTTTGTCGCTTCTCTAACGTCATCAAGCGCGTCCTGCGCCTGTCCACAGTAAAAGGACCCCGTCAAGAAAAGTAAAATAAATAAATAAAGGTGCCTTGGATTTCACATTCAGATGAACCGTTGACATATTTTGCAGTAACTATCACTAAAAAGCATCATTTGTTCCTTATTCTTTCGCTGGAATGTTGAAGCCCGGATGGAGTTAACGTACTCTGACTGAGGAAGCGACGCGTTTACGCCTGTATCGGTAAAATGTTAGCTGCTGTCTCGCATGCTATGTAGCTAACAGCTCAAGTTACGCACTTTCGTTTGTCTGTAAACGGCGACGAGCGCCGAAGCCGACTACATCTTTCTACAATCTAAGACCGGAAAGCCTACGTGTAATTATATAAACAGAATGCATGACCTTTCGCAGTGTTGTTTATAATGCTTGCGTTGTTAACTTTGCAAGCAATGGCTCCAGTCCAAGCCCAAAAGAGTAATTTCTGACATGATGATGCTGGCTAGCCCTGTCAGTCATTACAGTTATGTCTTAAAAGTCTAAAGTGATGCATTAATGCAATTGGTGTTGTTTTGAGCACACTCACATCGTTTAAAAGCTCGAAATGTTAACTGTATAATATATTTATCTCATATATGCTGACGTATTTGTTTGTATGTACAGTTTCGACAGGGTACGGCTTTGTGTACACCACATACATTGCAGCTAAATTTGAAAAGCTGGCTTTGCCTTCTGTGTGTTGTGCAGCAGTCATGATGAAAAGACGAGCGGACGCCTCTCCCGTGCTTGCTGCAAAGAGGCACCGTGCTGACAGCAGCTCCGATGAAGAGTCCAGACAAGGTAGACTCCACAAGCCTATCGCTCACGTCGTCTTAGCTATTTGCGTCATGTACTGTATAAAGTTAGAGCTTCTAAAAACTTGACTTGTTCCCCTTTCCAGACTCCAGCCAGAATGAGTCTCTCAGCGACCAGGAAGAGCACCGAGCCGGCTTCTCCATGCCGTCCGTACCGGTCTGCGCCGGGGACGCGGACTCGCCCCCGCACAACTCCAAGTTCTCCATGTACAACAGCGTGTCACAGAAGCTCATGGTAACCTTGTTGAGGGCTGTCTTTGTAGCACAAGATTGACAGGAAGTCAATTGTGAAGTTTTTTTAGGGAGTATCCGGGAAAACCTGTCGGAAAAAACGTGTTCAATGTGCTCGGACTGAAGCTCGTGTGAGGCTGTACGATGTGCAGGTTTTCCAACCGACGTTTTCCTTCGTAGGCCAAGATGGGCTTCCGCGAGGGCGAAGGTCTGGGCAAGTTCGGCCAGGGACGCAAGGAGATCGTGGAGGCGTCGACTCAGCGGGGGAGGCGGGGCCTGGGCCTCACGCTGCAGGGCTTCCAGGGGGAGCTCAACGTCGATTGGCGAGATGAACCCGAGGTGACGCGCTGACAAAATAGCCCTCAAAAGTCAAACCCAAGTTTGGCACTGTCGCATCTTTTTAGTTTTATTGCACTTTAGTTAAGCCCTTTTACACACTCTTATTAGAATTAACAATTTGTAATTATTCCTGCAAACATTCCTGCTACTATATGTCACGGTTTTTATCATAGTTGGAGCCTAGAACGAACTAAAAATTGACCTGATTGTTTCCATCTACGTGATTGTTTCCCATACAGTAGTGCCTCAGTTCTCGACCACAATCCTTTCCAGAAGGCCGGTCGAGAAGTGAAATGTTCGAAATAGGAAGCGCATTTTAACCATTACAATTAATGGAGAATGAAATAATGCGTTCCAAACCCCCCCCCAAAAAAAAAAAAATTCAAGCTTTTTTTCCCTTTTTTTTTTTTTTTGCTGGTCAAAAACCGATTTGTCCGAAAACAGAGACGTTCGAATAGTAGGTAATAGTATATTTTCATGATTTTACCTCTCCCAATTGTCTCCTTATCTTCCGTGTTTATCCTTGCGCGTCCAGCCCAGCGCCACAGAGAAAGTGGACTGGTTCCCAGAATGCACCACAGAAATTCCCGACGCAGATGAGCTGAGGGACTGGATGGCAGTGGGGCCAGTAAGTACTTACCTGGAACATTTTTCACACTTTTGTTGTTATTCATCATTTTTTGGGGAGTTAAGTCAATTATTGTTTCAACAGAGAAAAATGAAGATCGAAGACGAAACTGAGTTTTGCACTGAAGACCTCCTGCACACACTTCTCAGGTGCAAGGTGAGCTTTCTGTTTGGAGTTGAAGATTTTTGATTTTTTTTCAAATTGTTCCAGTGAAATTGATGGAGAGAAAGATAGAGTACAGCGAGCGTATCAGACAAGATTGCAACTGCAGGTCCGTGCGTCCCGGAACATTCCGTAATCAATTGCGTCCGGCGTACAGACGGTGTTTGACGACCTGGAGGGCGAGGAGATGAGACGAGCGCGCACTCGTTCCAACCCCTACGAGACCATCCGAGGCGGCATCTTCCTCAACAGGTGCGTGTGGACGCTCGCGGGTGGCGTCTGTGCGGCGCGCGGGCGACGTCATCACTTGCCGTGTCCACCGTATCTTAGAGCGGCGATGAAAATGGCCAACATCGACCACTGCTTCGACCACATGTTCACCGACCCGAAATCTTCCGACGGGGTGAGCGCTCCCGAGCGAACGCGGCCACGTCCGTCGCCTCCACCGGAAACCCCCCCAACCCCCCCCCCACCGTCTCGTCGTCGTAGAAGCCTCTGACGCACGACAACGCCAGCGAACTTCTGTACTTCGGCGACGTGTGCGCCGGGCCCGGCGGCTTTTCCGAGTACGTCCTGTGGAAGCGACGCTGGCACGCCAAAGGCTTCGGAATGACGCTGAGGGGGCCGTGCGACTTCAAACTAGAGGATTTCTACGCCGCGCCCAGCGAGCTGTTCGAGCCCTACTACGGTACCGAGCGCCTACGTGACGGGCCGCGTTGAGCTTTCACTGACGTCATGTCGGGCACGAGACAAATTCACGAGCGATTGATACACTCTTCTTCAAAGAATACAACGTTATTAAAATGTATTTGTCCAATATTTAATACAGAAAGTCCATCAGATGAAGTGCATTTAGTATGAAGTACATAATCCACGAGATACAAATCCTTGTATCCTTGTGGCCCCTCCACACTATTGGGAGGGACCGATACCAGGGCAGACCTCAAATTTATTATTCTTTTTTTTGAACGTCCACCCGTCCCAGGCGAAGGAGGCGTGGACGGCGACGGCGACATCACCCGGCCGGAGAACGTGACGGCCTTCCGGAACTTTGTGTTGGACAGCACCGAGGGAAGGGGGCTGCACTTCCTCATGGCGGACGGGGTGAGTGAGCTTCCCCGCTCCGGTTCTGATTCCAGAAACCTTTTAGGTTCATCGGTGACTCTAAATTGTCCGTAGGTGTCAATGTGAGTGTGAATAATGGCTGTTATGGTTTCATTCTTGCCATTTTAAATTGGCCGTCGAAAAGGTGAGTGATGATTTTGCGTGTGTGACGTCAGGGCTTCTCCGTGGAAGGCCAAGAGAACCTTCAGGAGATTCTGACCAAGCAGTTGCTGCTCTGCCAGTTCCTCACCGCGCTGTCCACGCTCAGGACAGGTCAGTTCCAAACTTTTTAGCCGCATTCGTTGATTGGTCACCACTAGTTTTATTCGTTGGAGTTTTGTTGATCAATTATAAGTGCCGTCGTTTCCGGCTTACAGAGCGCACCTGATTATAAGCCTCAACCAGTACATTTGTAAAGGAAATACCATTTGCTACATAAATAAGCTGCACCTGTGTAAAAGCCGTAAGTGCCCACATTGAAACGCGAGATATTTTTAAAAAGAAAGACGATACACAGGAAGACTTTTCAAAGTTTTAATAGCTTAGCTTAACATAGCAACAACACACACAAGAATGAACAGGGCTGGTTAAAAAAAAAAAAAAAAAGCACCGGTTTAAAAAAACAGTTGAGGCACCTACTACCAGGGCCGATTATTTAAAAAAAAACAAAACAAAAAAACATACCGGTAAAAGTCACTTCCTCGGCACATATATTCCACTGGTAGAACTCACTCTTACCTTTTCTGCTCCAGTGCTCCTTGCGGCTGTGAGAAAAAAAAATGCACAAATTAGCCGCATCACCGCATAAGGCGCAGGGTTGAAAATGTGTGAAGAAAAATATTGCAGCTTGTAGGCCGAAAATTACGGCAATGAACTGCGATGGTGTCAAAAGTGGGCAAGGAGAGTCACACTCGCTGGGGAAAAAACTTCAAACACTTTGTATTTTGTGTGTGGGGTGCGATTTTCGGTTTTTCATGAGTAAAAATAAAGTTGGGAACAAGGTAGTGGCAATGAAATTTATTTTTAAAAAAATGGATAAAGCGTACACACCACATTTTATGTAGGCTTGAGTGCTGATGAGTTCTTTTGGTGCCCTTCCACTCGAGACCGTCTGATTGTGACGCTTTTTCCTCTCTTCCAGGCGGCCATTTTGTGTGTAAAACCTTTGACCTCTTCACGCCTTTCAGCGTGGGTCTGGTCTACCTGCTGTACCTCTGCTTCGATCGGGTCTCGCTCTTCAAACCCGTGACCAGCCGCCCCGCCAACTCCGAGAGGTAAACCACGTTTGCCGCCGCCGCCGCCGCGCTTTTTACTCTCCTTTTAAATCCGTGTTTGCAAGAATGAAAGAGAAATTGACAAATGACGACACTCGAGGTGAAAATGAATGGGAGGATGAAGTTAGGTAGAAGCAATTAAAAAAAAAAAAAAAAAGTTGATTTATTACGGGGGGAAAGAATAAAGTCTATAAAGTGGAATTATAAAGAGAGCTTAGTTTCAGAAATTTTCCAGAAAAAAGTCAATCTTTGTTTTTCCCACAAATGTCGGTGGAACACCAAATTGGAGCACGGTGGACGATGTTGTCACGCCGGCATTTTGCTCAAGGGTCCCACGTCTCGGCAGGTACGTGGTGTGCCGAGGTTTGAAGCCGGGCTCGGACGCCGTCAGGGAGTACATGTTCCGGGTCAACCTGAAGCTCAAGCAGCTGCGGGGCACGGACTCGGACGTGACGGACGTGGTCCCTCTCAGCATCGTCAAGGAGGACGCCGACTTCTACCACTTCACGGTCAACTCCAACGAGAGGTGCCGACAAGTTAAAGTGGCAGCACTTGCTTGACTTTCAAGTCCAATCGCTGGATTATTATTATGATTCTAGTTGATTGTGAAGCTAGTTCATAATTTAAAAAGATGCAGGTAAAATTAATTTGAATCATAAGTCATCCTTTTTTAAATAGTGTTGGTCACAAGTGTAAATATTGAAACAAAATGTTTGAAATGGATGTTTTTCAATATATTTCCATTTTGTTAATTACATTGAAACAATTTACCAATTTTTGAATGTAACAGTTTTCAGAAAACATGGCAAAAGTAACACTGGCAATTTTTGGATTACTTTCTGAAATCAAGTTGCACCATCACCGCTCGTTGGGCCGGATGAAAGCCCGGAGGGGGCCGCACCTGTCCCACGGGCCACACGTTGACACCTGCGTTTGTTTTGCGCCCACAGCCTGTGCGCCGTCCAGATCAAAGCCCTGGCCAAGATCCACGCCTTCGTTTTAGACCCGTGAGTATCTTTTGTCGCCCGGACGACATCCCACCGGGGTGCGTCGGGCTTCTGTGCGCAACCGAGTGTATCTCCCCCCCACCCCCCACCCACCCCTCAGGACGCTCGCTGAGTCGAGGCAAGCCGACGTGCGCAAGAATTGTCTCAAGCTGTGGGGGGTGAGTGGGCCGCCACATTTCAGTCCCCGCCGCGTCGCCCCCGCCGCCGCCTTCACGCCCTCTGCGTCTGCTCCCAGGTGCC
This sequence comes from Syngnathoides biaculeatus, assembly GCF_019802595.1. NCBI lineage: Eukaryota > Metazoa > Chordata > Actinopteri > Syngnathiformes > Syngnathidae > Syngnathoides > Syngnathoides biaculeatus. Next base: position 6,828,968 of record NC_084662.1, on the reverse strand, counting down.
CGACAAGGCCAGGGTCACGCCGGCGTCCTCGGACCCGAGGTCCAAATTCTACGAACTGGTCAAGGTCCGCAGACGTGTGAGAGAAAAATCGAATGCCCGAATTCAGACGCGTTGAAACGGCCTCGTTTTCCGCTGCAGAATCCCGACATGGAAATGTTCAAAAGCAGCATCACGCCGCTCAACTCCCGCACGCTCGAAAAGCTGCGGCACGTCCTGGACCACCGTTGCATCGTGGGAGGCGGCGAGCAGATCTTCCTTCTGACTCTGGGCGTGAGTGCGCGCGCCCATCCGCGCAAAACAAATTTGAACAAAAATCAGAGTCTTGTGAGCAACATGGATTTTCATGAAAATAATCTTGTGACATTACGCTAAATTGAACTCATTGTATGAATTAAGCTATGCAAAAGAAACAGACGCCTTCCGTTTCTCCCCGAGCAGAAGTCTCAGATTTACACGTGGGACGGAAAGATGCCGTTACGGTGGCGGAAGCTGGAGAACTTCAAGCTGGAGCTGCCCAGAGATTCTTTGCTGAGTGTGGAGATCGTGCAGGAGCTCAAAGGCGAGGTGAGCGCCCGCCGAGCGCTCCGCCGACAGTCCGCCGCCGTCGTGCTCAAGTGTGACGCGCCGTCCGCAGGGCAAAGCGCAGCGGCGGATCAACGCCGTGCACGTGATGGACGCGCTCATTCTGAACGGCACCGACGTCAGAGATCTGCACTTCAACAAGCGGTATGAAAGGCGTGGTCGCGTTCGGGTCGCGCCGCTCTCGCCTCAAACGAATACACAAACGTAAGAAAACATTGTCAAACCTTTTTGTTGTGCTGCTTGTCATGCAGGATCGAGATGGCAGAGAAGTTTGTGAAGGCGGTGGCCAAGCCCAGCAGACCCGACATGAACCCCATCAGGTGCCGTTCCTTGTAGGCTGGCAGTGAAATCGAAATCGGTCCATCGTGGGGTTTACGTTTCGGGGGTTGTACGGAGACGATAAAATATACATCTTTTCCCCGAGCACTTGACTCCTCCCCCACAATTTAAACATCTTTATGGAAGATTGCTTGGGGAAAAAAAGAAAAAAAAAAAAGACAAGCATTTTTTATGCCGTCTACACGCGTTGTGGTTTTTACGTTTATTCTTGATTGTCTGGCCCAAACAGAGTGAAGGAAGTTTACAGGCTGGAGGAGATGGAGAAGATCTTTGTCAGGTACGACGGCTGCTTGCAATTTGAAGATCTTTGATGGCTTGGCATCTTTGTTTTTTTTGTTTTGTTTTGTTTTATGTTGTTATGACTCAGACTGGAAATGAAGGTGACTAAAAGTTCTGGCGGAGTCCCACGTCTGTCTTACACCGGCCGAGACGACCGCCACTTCCTCCCCAGCGGACTCTACATCATCAAGACCACCAACGGTGGGTCTCGCCGCTTTGCGCGTCGCGTACGGGTCGGCTGAGTCGTCCTCTCCGTCCGCCATCTTTGCAGAGCCGTGGATGATGGCGTACAGCAAAACCGCCAAGAGGAAGTACTTCTTTCACAAGCTCAACAGGGAGTCCGTCTTTGACACGCCGCCCGACGCCGCGTCCCCTTTCCAGTATGTTCCGTCTTCATGTTTTTAGCTTTAGCTTTGTTTTACACCACTTCAATTAATTGTAATTACAGTACTTTACCATCTTTAAGTAAAGACCGCTTATAAAAATAGTACATATCATATTTATTCATTCCCAAGTGCCACCCACAACAAAATTGAGGTCCCGACTAAAAATGGATGAAATCCCTGAATCCTAAATGCAACTTTAATCCTTTAGCTAATATTATGACTTAAAAATTGAGCCTTTTTATTGTAATATTATAATGTCATTACCTTAAAAATCTCAACTTTACTTTTGTGGAAATATTAACTTTATTCTCCTAAAAATCACTTTTTCGTAGTAATACAATAGTCGTCTCTTACAAGTACATTTTCTATGAATATTACTTTTTCTTTTTTGCTGATAATGTTATGACTTTATTCTCATTTTTTCCTTCCTTATAAGACGTTTTTTCGCCCTTAACAGTCTCTACTTTTTCCTCATCGTGTTTTGTCTTAGAAAGACAGGCGTTATCATGACTTTGTTTTACTTTGGTATGTTCGAAGCCCCCACAGCGTCCACGGAATGAATCACAAAGTACCTGTGGACATAAATGTATGTATTAATTTTTTGTTTTCTCGCCAGCGTGTGCCACGCCGTCCGCCTGTTCTGGGCCTGGGAGGACGGCGTCATGGTGCACGACTCTCAGACGCGCGTGGACCCCAACAAGCTGTCCAAAGACGACGTGCTGGCGTTCATCCACCACAACCTCTAGTTGTGACCCGCCTGTGAAAAACGCTCGAGTCGAGGTGTTTTTTTTTTTTTTTTTTTTTTTTAGCAAATGTATCACATTATTGTGGCAGCCATCTCATTTTTTAAGGGCAATAGTAACACGGTGAAATGAGATCCAAACAGACTCAAAAATTCCCTGTTCAGAGTCTCCACGTTGAAAACGACACGACGCAAAGTGTGACGTATTGTACATGAGTCTAATTTCAATCAATCAAAAAAAAAAAAGTTTGATATTATGCACCTTTATCTAGTAAATATTTTGGGCTTTTTATAACGCTTCTGATAATAGAGTAGGAATAAATGCGCTCCCTGTCCCCAAGTATCCAACTGCATGTTTCTCATGAAACACAATTTTATCAGCTGTTTGTGTTGATTAATGTCTTTGCGCATAACCGACCATCTGGGGGACTGACCATGCTGCCATTGTCTATTTTTATGATTTTTGTCATATTTTCATCGTGTCAGCGCTGACAAGAAAACGGGCGTCTTCTCTGTCAATACAGCAATCTGGGCAAAGGTCAACCACTTGGCGTGTGAAACTGCTCTGCAAGGAAATCGTAGGATAATTTTGTTCATTGTGTCATGATGTCCTACGTGGTATCATTTTTGTTTTTTTTATCTTTTTCGCGTGTGAATGTGGCTGGGGGGGCGTGGCTAGTGTGTACCCAGATTTTTCTGTTAGTCCTTCACATCGCCTGAAGAGCTTTTTTTTTTTTAATATAGTGTAAATAAGAGTGACAAGAAATAAAACCAAAAAATACTGTTTTGAGAAAGACGTGTAACCAGAGGAAAAAACGAGCGTTTCGCTTTTCTAAGTATTTATTTTCGTTTTTTTTTTTTGTTTTCATTTGCGGGTCGCCCAGCCAATTAGATCTCTTTAAATACATGACGTAATATGCAGTATTTTTTATAATTGTATGGTCTATTTGGACTTGTTTTAAAGTCCATCCACGGCCTGAAAAATGAAAAAAAAAATATGGTAAAGCACTCAGTCAAGTTCTTAATAGAACAACCCGTGAATAAAGAATTGGAGAATCCGTGTTTATATACGATTGAGGCGCGCATGGAGGTGCGAACGCTCAGCCAATCAGATCTCACTTTGTGTGCACGTGATAACGCGACGTTCCAGGTGTGTTCAACTAACTAATCGCATCCGATGAAACACGACGGGTGACGCTCCTCATCTCCCAAAAATTCAAAAAGATATTCAAGAAAGTGAGAAACGCTAAATTGGTCCATTAAATTTGTCCTTTCGACGGGTTGAAGGGGCGGGTCACTCAAACCAATGGGAGTTCGCCGAAGTCACGAGACAGGAAGAGCCGTTCCAAAAGACCAGAGGTGACCAAAACACGCCTTCCGTCATAATTTGTTTGGACGACGTCAAACAAGTTGGTTATTGTTAGCCTTAGCAGTGGCAAGTATTTCAGCTACCGACGCGTTTTAACTGTCGGTGCATAGAAGTGCATTTAGTTGTTGTTTTTCATGCTTAATTTACTAAAGTGACGTTTTGAACTGCTGCCATGTTCAAAACGGTGAGACAGGCGCTTTTCTCCAGCGGACTACAAAACCCACAATTCACAGTACCCGAGAAACAGGTAGGCTTTTTTTAAAAAAAATATTGTTTTTAACGACACATTTGGGTGAAGTCACACTTGGGAAATGTTGACGAGCCACAAGATAAGTGCCGATGCTGTAATGTACCGCTATAATCGCGATATTTTATGTTATGATGCAGAACCAACCATGGGGTCAAAAGAGTGGCCAAACCACACGTTTGATAGCTTATGGTTAAAATAGAAATAACAATACTGTAGCGCCGAAGAAAAGGAGTCTGAGTGTCGAACACAGAAGTAAACCTCGTTTTAATGGCAGACAAACGTATTACGGTGGCGACTCTGTACTTCCTCTAACACCGGAAGTGTAACAAACAAAACAGTCCGTGCGGAATCCCACAACCCAGCTTCTTTTTCCCGCAGGTGAATTATGTAAACACCACAATACAGTGGTTGTATGATTACATGACTACACAGATTTCGGTAGGGTCAAAGACCAAAACCAACAAAGTGTGAATTTTATTTACAAATGAAGAACTTCACTCAATGGCACTTGACTGCACATGAAGGTAACTTTTGCCCTTGCAGAGAAGTTCAGGAATGCTGCGCATCGCTTTGGCAACGCTCACCACATTGTAACATTTTCACAACAACGTGTGTATCTTCTTTTGGGGTGGGGGGTGGAACCGGCCTTGAAAAGGTATACTTGCAAAGATACGATGTAACAAACACTATGAGGGGCTCCGAGGCTTTCGTTGTTCTTCCAACGAGTTGACACAAAACATACGAGTGGGCGGAACGCACGCGCGCACACACTGTGCTTCCTGACCTTTGTTGACCCCCGGTTCCATATCTGCCAACTTTTCAGAGCGCCAACCTGTATAAACTACCAAAAAAAAAAAAATCCTTATAGAGAGCAAAAAAATCCTTCTAACATACCGAAGCAAATTATATGTCAAAATAACGGAGGGAAAAAACCCACAAAGTTTTTCAATGATTTTATTATGGATCTCCATAATGATAATATCTGAAGTTAATTTCTAATTAGTGGCATTACCGTGTTTCTTCACCAACTCTAAACGCTGATCCTTCGGCTCGACATTTTCACAATCTGTACGATCTGTGATATGCGGCCGCATACGTAAGATTCACCACAAAATCCGTATGAACGACGACTAAACCGTACGAATTGACAATTGTGCGGCCATGTTGGAGGAGGTTGACGTTGCCGTTTGACGTTTCGCCATCGATTGGTCCATCAGATGAATCGGTGATGATTTTTTTATAATCGATTCATCTTTTGGAGACTTTTTTTATTCCAACTTCAAATTTTCCAAATCCACATATTCTTTGGGATGATTAGTAGAACAATCGATTGTAAAACTATTTGATATCCCCACCCCCAACAGAAAGTGTTTTTGTCTTGTATTGCGTGAAAATTGTCGTCGATTTTTTTTCCGTCTGCGTATTTGGCTGGACGTATTCGCTGAAGGTGTTTTTGTGCGCGCAGCCCGAGGACTACGAGATACGCACGTACGTGGCGGCCAAGTGGGTCAGCACCAGCCTCAGCGGGACCAGTCTGGACCAAAGCGTGCGAATGGGCTTCCGCAGGCTCTTCAGCTACATTCAAGGCAACAATGACAAAAGTACGTGTCAAACGAACACTCACATATTTACATATTTCAAATGTACTCTTTCATGACAGTCGTCTCCATGTACCCCCTGCGATTGGCCGGCAACCAGTTCAGGGTGTAATCCCGCCTTCTGCCCGTTGACAGCTGGGATAGGCTCGTCGTGAGGATAAGCGGCAAAGAAAATGGATGGACAGAAGTACTCTCGGTACTTTTCAGTACGATTTGAAAAGTGAATTCTCAAAAGTAGTGAGATCAAACATCCTTAAATTGAATGCAAATTTTAATTTAACATTTGTTCATAATTCAAATTTAAGCACCAAAAGCCTAGTAATATATATATATTTTTTAAGTAAACACACCACAAAGAGTAAACGAATCTGCAAGCGAGCGTCCACGGATGTCGCCATCAGCGTACTTTTTGACAGCACTTCCGGGGAAAGTCTTTTTTTTTTTTTTTTTTTTCCTTCTCTTGCCGAGCGCGTATATCGTACTTGCTCCTCCTCCTCCTCCTCCTCCCTGAAGTGCGTTTTTTTTTTTTTTGTTTTTTTTGTTTTGTTTTGCACGACTGGCCGCAGACGTCAAAGTGGAGATGACGGCCCCGGTGACGTGCCGCGTGGACCCCGGCGCCGGCCCCGCCTGCGAGTCCCGCTTCACCGTGTCCTTCTTCATCCCCGAGGAGCACCGCGCCGCGCCGCCGCCGCCCAGCGACCCCGACGTTTTTGTGGAGAACAGGGAGGAGTTCACCGCCTACGTCAGGTGAGGACGACCCTCCGTCACGGGAAAAAATTGTTGACAATCCTGGCAAATTTGAACCATTTGCAAAAAAATATAAATAAATAAATAGATTTCCAGGAGTAAGATGAGGCGCCAATCAAATACTATCAATCTACATCTTGGAAAAATCCTCTCTATCTACACATAAGTTTGAACTGCGAGAATATGACCTTTTCAATCAGTGGTGAGACCAAATTGCTTTTAATATCACAACGTTATCATTTATGACCCTGGTCGCGGAGGTAGGGGGGTGAGAAAACCCACAGATATGGGACCGGGGTCCTACTCCATCGTTCCCAGCGGCGGTATTCGGTCGGCTGAGGAACGGGATAACTTAGCTAATCGCTGAGGGTTTGGCTAGTTGTTGAACAGCGCTAGTAGCCTCTGTACTTGCACTTCGCGTCATCGTGTGGTGCGTTTTCACGTCAGGAGCTACGGCGGCTTCTCCAACGAGACGCTAGCGCGCGCCGAGCTGCTGCAGCTGCTGAGGAGCCTGCAGCGAGACGGCGTCGACTTCGTGGAGCGGCCGTACTACGTGGCGGGATACGACAGCCCCTTCAGGTTGGTGAACCGCACCAACGAGGTCTGGATCCTCAAGGGGGACGGCTGACCGCCGGAGTAATGTGGCGGCCGCTTTCAGTAGCGCGTTTGCCAAAAGTTTACCTCGATGCCGCACGCGGGAAAGGAGGGTGGTGGTGCAGTTCGGTTGCTTGGCCACTGGAGGGCGGCATCAGCCTTTGTCTGTGGAAAAATGTTTACACATTTGTTTGCTTTATACTCACTAGTGAGACAATTCAGCAGCAAGCTGGATGTCAAATGGCTTTCCTATCTTTTGTTGGCCTTTTTGGGAAATGAGCAGTTAGTGAATCAAATTTTAGTTTCTTTCGGCTTGTCCCATCTCAGATGGGCGCTCATATTTGTTAGGCACAAATTTTCATGCGGAGGCCCCAGTGAGATCCGAACTCACAACCCCTGGTTTTCCAAACCAGTGCTCTAACCACTGAGCTACGGGGCCTCCACTTAGCGAGTCAAACGTTCGGATATTAAAACTTTTTATGGTCTACTGACGAGGCTGAAATGAATGTCTGCTGTTCGGAATGTTTATTAATGGACAACTAACATTTATATAAAAAAAAAAAATCTTTTCAAATGATTGTCAGCATTTCTCAGTGAATATTACATTAATCAAAATTCGTGCATATATGAAATTTGTTGCTTAATAAAATTGTTGGGTTGTAATAGTACTTTGGATTTCTTTCTAGTGTTCGGAAGATGGCTTTGGAAATGTATTTGGCCCCAATTACAAGTTATACTGTTGAAAATGGAACAGACATTAGTTTGCTGCCACCTTGTGGCACATATAGACAGTTACACCAGCCGCGTATTTTTGGGCTTTGGTCGTGTCGGTAATTCGTAATGTATTGAGAATACCTTCAATGTTTTAAGTTATTACAGTATGTATACTGTTTGTTACTTGACAAAGTGTTACGTTGGCATCTTTACGCATCGTTGCCAGGTAGAAATCTGCTGAGTCGCTGCGAGTGTCCTGTTGACTGACTCAGCAGAAACACAAAAACTTTAGCCAGGGGTTATTACGGAGTCTTGGGCACACTTCAGTTACATTTTTATATATATTGTATTAACTTAATTATTAGTAAGACTTTAGTCTTTGCTTTTTTTAAACTTGTACGTCACTTGCGGTCAGAAATTGGGAAAAATTGACTTTTTTTTTTTTAGGCGCCAATGGCATAGGAGGTGTCAATTTGAGCTGAGTCAGCGCTCCTGGAAAGCATTCGTCCTTTTGTGGAGGGGATCGATCGAAGCCCCGCCCACTCACGATCACGCAATCGACGCGGCCAAATGAGTTGTTGACACGCGTGGGAACCCAATAAATCGCATCTGAGCCGGCAAAACTCGGAAGGCTATTTTAAAACGCTAACACAAAAACAAAACAGTCCAGTTCTGACTTAAAACATTAATTTTCTATTTATTTACATACATAATATAAAAAGTGTGTCAGGATAAACTTTGAAGGGTCAACAACAGCTCACATTCGAGTAAAGTTTTTTTTTTTTTTTTGGTAACCACCCCGACCAAAAAGAACGGTTGTGAAACTATTTTTTTACAAACAAACGGACACAAAGGGTGAAGGATGAATACGACACGCAGTGCAACTGAAGAAAATATTTATGAGCCAACCGGAACGGAAACGAGCGAATGTTGGGCGCGTTCGGAAAGTCACGACGGGCCTCCGGTGCCGAATCTGCGGGTCGTTTTGAGCGAGTCCACTTATTACGTCACACCTTCTGTGTATTTGAACGTGTGAAAAAACATTTGCGGGCATGAAATGAGTCGAAAATCCCGTATGTATTGTATGTACGCGTGCCTTGAAGAGGCGGGGGTGGGCGGGGCATGTGAAATCAAAGACTCGTAATAATGTTTACTAAACGGCCGCAAAGCGCGTCAGCGACCGCGGCCCTCCGAGAGCATCGCGGGAAGCACAAAAGTTGAATTTGTTCTCAATTCACTCGCACGCCGAATCAGTTTTCTCATCAAAATGTAGTAAAATGCCATCAATAACGTCCTTTTTTTTTTAAATGAACAAAAAGTATTTTGTAAAACTTGGATGCAAAGAAAAGTGCATTTCCTCTGTTTGCGTTGAGAGCCGAACGCGCGTCGGTGGCTCTGCCCCAAAATCTCGAAAGTTGAGTTTGCAGGCAAAGCTCCAAAAATGAGATTTTACGGGGGGAGACTGAATATCGCTAATTAGTAAGTACATTTCTTTCGGTTTGTCCCGTTAGGTGCAAAAGTGACTTTCCGAACATTTGTGACGGCTTAAAGTCAAATACAGAATCAAAGGTAAAATTGTAACATCCCCCCCCCCCTCCCCCCAACCCTGAAAAATGAAACTCCCCCCCCCTCAAGCCCCCGTCTGGGCGCGGTCCTCAAATCCCGCCGTCGTCCGCTAAAGTGCCGTTGGCGTCGGCGTACTCGCCGTCGCGCTCGCAGATGACGGTCATGGGGCTGCTGAGGATGCGACACCTCGCGTTGTATTTACTGCTGGCGGCCGAAGGGGGCGTACGCGAGCGGCCGTACCTGAAGGCGGAGGACGTCGGCGGCGACAGGGCGAGCGCCTCGTAGCGACGCCACTCGTCCGCCGCCCGCTTACCTCGGGGGCTGCGCGGCGGGGACGGAGGGTCCGGCGAGGCGCACTCGGAGCGCGTCCGTTGCGAGCGGGGGTCCGTGGAGCGCAGCATCTCGGCGGCGGACATCCGGAAGCTGCTCTCCGAGCGGCTTCCCTTCTTTAGGAGCAGCGCCTTGAAGGTGTCGCTGCTGGTGGACGACTTGCGCAGCTGCCGCTGGATGGGGCCCGACGGGCGGGACGACCCGCAGGGGGGCGTCGCGGGGGGAGACGGCGAGTGACTCCCCGACCGGGACTTGTCCTCATCCGACTCTTTGCGACCCAAGACCTTCCGCTTGGACCTGCGGACGGCGAAGACGAGCCATAAGGTTAGCCTGTTAGCGCTTACAAAATGTCCTTTCAAGCTTTTCTGTTTCCAACGCGATAAACAAATTAAGAGTTTGTCATCCTTCACCGTGTATTGCGGTTCCCTTTTAGGGGTTGAGCGCTTTGTAAGATTTGTCTGCCGCACAACAAACCCCAGCTATTGGGAACCAGTCCGGACCCCAAACGGCTTGATTTGATAGACCAGAATATCCAGTTTGGCATCACTTTACACTCAGAAAACGTCTGCAATGTGCCCAACTAATCCTGTGCATCCACACAAGTGCACATCCAAGGTAAAGTTATTGTGGTTATCTCGTCGCATGTGGCCTACCGTTGCGAGTTGGAGCGACTTGTAATCCATAACAGGTGGTTTGGATAGAGGGGGATTTGAAAAAAGCAGCTAGCTGCCGTTAGCGCTACACGAATCGTCCAGCGACCTCGTGATGACAAACACAAAAAGGGTTTTGCTATTTGGAACCAGAGCTCGGAAGATGCTGCTTCACGTAACGGACTACAAATCGTGTCAGTTGTCTACTTCCTCGTCACAAACGTACACTTGTTTGCCGTTCCTCTGAAGGCAGCGAAGGGGAAGTAGCTAAATTAGCCCGAGACAGGTGGAACGGTGGCCTCACAGTACTGAGAACCAGGGTTCAAATCCCGGCCCTTTGCACGTTCACCCCAACAACATGCAACAACAATAATTGGACACTCTGAGTGTGATCTGTGTGCCTTGCAATTGGCTGGCAACCAGTTCAGGGTGTACCCCGCCTCCCGTACTCCCTTGTGAGGATAAGCGGCTCAGAAAATGGATGGCTGAGTAGCTCAAGACATTATCGGATCACGCGCACAATATCCAGATTGCCGTCGCGTCGCCTTAGCGAGCCGAGCGTGGCCGACCTACTTGTCGTCGGACGCTCCCCCCCCCCCCCCAAATAAGATTACACGGCAATCACGTCGGCCGTCGTGCAACGCGGGATTAAGCGCTCGCGGCCAATCGGCCTTATTAATGTCAGCGGGTCTCGGAGGCAGCGGACGACTAATTATATGTGGCGAGTTAAAAAAAAAAAAAAAATAATAATAATTAAATGGTTGGTTAAATAGTTCCATTTCACATCTAAATTAAGTTAAAATGTCAAAAAAAACGAAAGATATTTAACATGTACAGCTAAATTAATATATTCCATGAGTTGATTTATTGTAATGTAAATATGTACATATTACATACAACATTTTCTTTTTTTCAAGATGGCTTTTTTTTTTTAAATTAATTTACCGCATATAACGAGTAAAACTTTCTAAAATCAAAACAACATTTTCATAATTTGATGAAATGATTCATTGATTTATTGCAAACATTAAAATTTCCAATATATATTTTTGACCATTTTAAGGACAATGTGGAATTAATTGATTGTAGATAAAAAAAAACCTAAATGATCCATTTGAAATTTTGAAAATATTGTAAAAAATGGTTACGAATGACCATATTTTTGAAGACCGCTAATCATATTTGTTCCAACCTCTTCAGTATGACTGACCTCGTCCGAGTCTTTTCAAAATGCCGGTTTTGCCGTCCCCCCCCCCCCAAACAACAAATTCCGTTTGCGCCGCAAAAGGGAGGAGGAACCGAGGCCGCAGCGGGACCAAATCCGTAATCCTCAGATTAGATCTCCGCAGAGCGAGCCAGCCAACGCGTCCAAAGCGCAATATGGGCCCGTGGCCTACATCGGACCTGGCGCCGGCAGTACCTCCTCTCCTCGCCACGCGGGACCACGCAGGGGACATAAACGGAGCGTTGCTATTTTTCCCGTGTCCTCTTTTAAGGTGTGACAACACCAAGCAAAATGGGATGGCGCCACATTCACTGACTATTATTATATCATCTGCCATCGCCTTTACTGTAATCTGTCATTTTATTCTCCCAACGCTTTCCTTCAAATGACCGCTGAAACGTTTCATTGCAAAATCGCGTGATTACATAAAAGTCCGGTTTTGAAAGTGGTCAGAACTCGAAACGCGTTGGCTGCTCCCGTCGGCCTTAACTTTCCAATGTTTGCATTTTATTAAAAGTGAAGACAATTTGAGATCTGGGGCCACATGAAATCATATGGCTGGCCCCAGCACTAATAACGTGTCATGTGACCACAGCGGGGCCATGTGATAGGATTTCAAATTCTCCGTGAATATGCTCATAACTCAAGTCACTCTATAGTAACAACGCCACATAAATGCTACTCGGGAGCCGATCTATGGCGTTTGCCATGATGTGTTAGCATTGAATATGCTTCCATTTTTTTATGTTTCATTTGACAGTACTTTTACTGAATTTTTGTTTTGGGATTTTACAATGAAGTCGAGCTAACCGCCACCATTCAGAGCTCCGATTTCAAATATTTACTCTCACGTCAAAAAGATGTCAGCGGCGTCGCTTGCATCTCGAGTCGACGACAACGATGTGGGACGCGCGCGCATGATGAACGCGTGCGTGCGCGCGCGCATCCTCGACACAAATTCCCTGCGATGAAAGGCCGAGCTGTTTACAGACGAGTCGACTTGCGGGCGGACACGCGAGTATGAAAAATAAAGTGGCGCCGCATGACAAATTGATGTGCCCCCCGCCCCCCTCTCGTTGCGCCCCTCCCCCTTTGAAGAGAATACACAATGTATGTCAAAGAGAGAGAGAGAGAGAGAGAATACAATACACACAAGCTGCTTTCTGTCACTCGCTCTCTTTCTCTCTTTCTCTCTCTCTCTCTCGTGGCCCGCAACCCAGATGAAGCCCGCCGAGCGTCAGCCGGAATGAAACTGGCGTCGTCTCCGGGTCCGGGAATTGAACGTTTACAGTACGTACGTGTGCCGGACGGCGAGGAGGTGGCGACTCGGGCCAAACGGCGACCGTGCCCGAGGACGACGGGCTGACACGACGACCGAATCGATGCTGCTCGGGATGCGCACCGGAGGAGTTTCACGGTAGTTTAGACGCAAGAAACGGAACACAAAGACGATCCCACTTTGAAACTCATCTGCATAAATGCTTTATACTGCCCCCGGTGGCGCGGTTGCACACGACAGAAGCGGTTCCGTTTTCCAACATCCAAGCCGCTTATCCCCACAAGGGTCGCGGGGGGTGCTCGAGCCTATCCCAGCTAAGACTTAAGAAGAATGCAAAAGGTTGTAATTATGTTATTACTGCAGTATAATACGATGTTCCTTATGAAAAAACACATTGATCGTTGCATTTACATTGATTAGGATTTGAGATACTCGCGTCTTGAGTTACAAGTGTGCCCTTGGAACAATTTAACTCTTGTCCAAACGCAGCGCGGTCTAAAATTTAAAAACTGCAACTGCCGAAATGCAAATCTTAAACTTGTGAAAACTGCACAACTGCACTTTTTTCCCCCCTACATTTTCATAGAAAGACTTATTTTGATGTACGAGTTGTTCTTTTAACAATCTTACCACACAAATTCATACTAGTTCTATAAGCAGATTTTTTTTTCCCCCCACTTCGAAAAGGCATTTTGTGCCTAAAATAAGCAAAAAAAAAAAAAAAAAGACTGCAAGTGACAAGCATTCATTATGCATCTTGTTGAAGAATTTATGGCAAAACGACCTCGGCCATCATAAACGAAAACGCGGCCGTCGGGCTCGTACCTGTGGATGGCGGCAAAAAGGTCCTCGGTGGTCCGTGCGGCGGCGGGAGTCGGGGTGACCATGCCGAGCGTCCGCCGGGTCCCGTTGGGCGACTGGTCCGGGTTTGGGTCGAACACGTCACCTGCCGAGCGCACGCGCACATGCCGAGTTACGCGACGACGTCGTCGTCGTCGTCGTCTTCCCAACGCGCCCGAGCTGCCGGTTGCCTGCCAGCCAGCGCTGGCTTTACACGCCCCTCATCCTCGTCATCCCCTCCCTCCCTCCCTCCCTGTGATGCCACAGAGCCCCCCCATCGCTGCTACCATACAAAGCTTCCCCTCCGGGCTGCTAAACCACAGCGGGGACAGAGAAGGCAGGACCCGCCCCCAAACTAAAACCTCTCACATCTTCAACTGTGTGTGCGTGCCTTTGAATTTTTTTTTTTTTTTTAATTTTATTTTCTAAACCCCAGAATTTCCACTTTTATGGTTCTCCGCTCAAAATTTAAGAACAAACCAAAAAAAAATGCAGCGGGGAGGGGCGAATGCGGGTGCTGAACCGCAAGTGTGCCGAGGTCCAGGTGCGACTCATACCCCAAGCGGTTTACAGGCGGCCTCTAGTGGGGAAAAACCCACTTAAATTCAACTCCGATACGGTAAATGCGGAAATGGGAGCGCCGGGTTGAAAAGTTCAGCGGATTCAAAAACGTGAGGAATGAGGCCGACACGGACAACCGATTTGGGGCCGAGGGCCGGGGATGAGTCTCTCCGAGCTGATTGAAGGCGCCCACTACAGCGCCGGAGGGGAACAGCAATGTGGGGGGTGGGGGAGAGAAGAGCGCTGCCGATAAGCGGCGCCGTCCCCCGCTCGACTTCTTCAAGCTCACAAGCTGCCGGCTTGAAGCGTTTTGACGGGCCGAAGAAATTTCACGGCCGTCCCGCGTTCAGGCTTCCAGCAAACGAGCTTAAACTAACGAGTCCGTCCGTCGCTATCGGCGCTTCGGTTGCAGTTTGAGAGAAATTGTAAAGACAAACCTGCGTCGTTGTCGTCGTCCTCCTTGGAGCTGACGGAGTCCGGCGTGCTCGTGCCGTCCTCGTCCTCGCGGGCGTCTCGGTTGCGGAAGGGTTCCCGGTCTGAGCCCGGCGGGGGCGTGTGAGACTCATCCCGAATTTCTGCGGACGTCTCACAACTTTCTTCCTCTTCGCTCTCGTCTCCGTCGCGTTTTTGTGATCCGGGCGCCGCGTCCGTGTCTTCGGACGGAGACGGGAACGCCTGGACCGGCTGAAGGTTCAGGGGCAATTTGGGTTTCTTGGCGACGACGGGTCGCATCTGTTTGATGGGGGGGTTGCTGTCGCCCGGCAACACTTCCGGCCTCTCTTCTATTTCCTTCGGAAGAACGCAGCTCTTCCGTCCTTCGGGTTTTCCGACGATAACGCGACAATCGGGGGCATCACGGGCGATGCTGCGGTCCAACGACAACTCCTCCAGCAGCTTGGACACTGGCCACGGAGCAGAATCCTCTTGGTGCCCCGAGTCGGGTTCCCCCTGGGGATGAGAATTCTCCGAGTCCGTCCGTCGGACCGAGCGCAGCTGAACGCTCTGCAGGGCGAACGGCGTGATCGAGAGCGCCGGTGACTTTGTGGGACTGTCCGGTACCGCGGGCGCCATCCTGAAGGGGGACGGCGAGGAAGAGAAGGAGATGGAAGAAGGCGGCGGAGACACCGTGAGGGACACGGGAGGAGGCGGCGGCGGCGGCGGCGGACTGAAGCTGCCGTTGGGGGACGTGCCGGAGTGGAACAGCGTTTCCGGCGAGGGCGGCATCGGGAACTCCGGGGAGCTGGAACACCCCGGGGGCGGGCTCCACATTTGCGGCGGCTGAGCGGGAGCGAAAGGCGGCGTTGCGTCGAGGGGGGTGCTCGGAGCTGAGGACGAGGACTGGGGGGGAGGCCCGGAGCTCTTGAGCGAGTCCGACGTGTTGGAGGAGAGGGAGGTGGAGGAGGAGGAGGACACGGACATGGACGAATGCAAAGAGGATTTCCTCTCCGGGACTTTGGGCCTGGGGCGGCCGCCCGAGGGGGACGCCGACCTGATCCCGGAGGGGACCGGAGTCCCGGCGGTGGGGGTGTTGGACTGGCTCGAGTAGCCGCTGGAGGGCGAAGTGAGTCTGTGGACTCGTTCCGGGGAGGACGTCGCGGCTTTTACAGCCGCGTTCTCCTCCTGAACCTCGTTCCGGCGCTCTCCCGACTGAGGTCCGGTCGACGGCCCTTCGGCGGTTTGAGCCGCGGGGGTCTGCGCGCTCTGCTCGCCGTGGTTCCGAGGGTACTCCGCGTAGAAGCCCCACGAGTCGGCGTAGTCGGATCGCAGGCTGCTGGTGTCGCTGTTGGCGGGGGTCACGTGGCACAGCGAGTACGCGTTGGACACGCCGTTGGCGCCGGCGGCCAGCGACGTCGCCGAGCTCCCGACGCTGACGCTGCTCCGACTGCGCGGCCGCAGCACCCAAGGGTCGTCGTAGTCGCTGCTGGGACTGTGGGAGGGCGACGACGGCGAGGCGCCCTGACCTCTGCCGGGCTTCAGCCCGAGCTGGAGACTCTGCTGCAGGGAGGCGATCAGACACTCGTTCAGCGTACCGTTGTCCGAGTCGCCCGCGCCGACGCCTCCGAGGGGCTTCTTGGGTCCGGGCTTCCTCTGAAGGGAGTCTGTGCGGGTTGGGGGCGGCGGGGGCTTTTTGGACTTGAGCAGGGAAATGCTCCGGGACAGAGACCGATCGCCGTACTCGTCCCGACCGGCCGTCTCCCGGCACTCGTACATGCTGTGTCTTGTCGTCCGTCCGCCCGCCGCTCCGTGGCTGCGCGACCGCAGGCCCGAGTCCAGGTGCATGGAGGTGTAATAGCCGTCGTTGTCCTGGGAGTAGAGCGAGCTCGAATCGGTGGTGGTCCTGGATGAAGCCTCCAGGCTGGTGTACAGCTGGTTGATGGGCGTAGAGTGGCTGGAGGTCAGAGTCCGGTGCGGGCCCGGCAGGTTTTCCGGCGTGTCGTAGATCCAGTGCTCCTCCGTCTGACACGAGGGGGGCGTGGGCGCCCAGGTGCTGTCATCTGAGCATCTCGACTCGCCGGCGGGCACGGCCGCCGCTCGACTGCCCTCCGGAGGGACGCGGGCGGGCGTGGAAGCGGTTTCTGCCGGACAGGCTTTGAGAGGCCGAACCGTCGGGTAGGCGGAGGAGGGCGAGCGGGATCGCTGCCCGGAGGCGCTGAGAGCGATGATTTCCGAAGAACCCGACAGTGTGGCGTTGGGGATGAGCGACGTGGAATAGGTGGCGTGCGGCGACACCACTCGGGCCGGACCGTTCCCCCAATCGCTGGACTGCGTCCGCCGCACCTCCTGGGACCTGGGCCGGGGCAGGGTGTGCGTCCTCGGAGCGGTCCTCACGTGGACCGCCGTGTCGTCGGCCCGGAGCTTTCCGATCTGCCTCCGCGGGGCGCGGCGGTCTTCCGACTCCATCTCCGACTTGATGGGCGTGCTGCTGCAGATGGGGTCCGCGCTGAGCGAAACTCTGACGCCTTGGCGTGGCAGACTATTGAAGCGGGTCGGGTCCCCGTTACGCTGACGGGGCAGCGTCAGGACGGCGGAGCCGTCGCCCCCGTGGACGGGGATGCTTCCGGTGGGGGAGGAGGCGGAAATTCCAGCCATCTGGGCCGCGATTCCCTGGCCTCTCTGAGCGCGGATTCTCCTCACGGACGGCGGGACGACCTTCACTTCCTCCGTCTGGCAGCCGGAATCTCGGGTGCGGGAGCGCCGGAGCGTGGAATTGAGGCTCCCCGCCCGGCCCAGCGTGGAGTACTGCCCCGGGACGAACATGGAATGGGGTCGCGGATCTCTGCCGAGTCCTTGCGAAGCTGCCGGAAGAACAAGACAACAATCGGTATTGGGGAAATTCCTGAATACCGTCAACCCCCGTTTACTGCGGCGGACGGAATTTTGGGAAATCTACAATCTAGAGATCACACACAAAGACAAAAATTGAACCAGTAGAAAATATTTAACAATCTGCGGTGAGGCCCCCGCCCGGAATTGGAGAATCGCGACAAAGCCAGAAAAGACTTCGTTCCACCACCGGTGCCAAGTCGCTAATTAATTAGAATCACTGCAAAGTCTGATGCGTTAACGACTTCTGGTTTTGCTCGTTCCGCAGGGAAAGGAAATGAGAAGGGACAGATTTGGATTCTTAATAAGTTTAGCTTTCATTGAATAGTCAACAAACCGTCCGTCAGCGCGCCACGCAGGCCGGAAGTCAAAATAGGGAGGACGCTCGTGTCGGGTCAAACTGGGAGCGGAAAACGAAGTCTCGCTGCGAGGACGGCAGTCACGCGACCGGGGGAAAATCCAGCCGCGTTTGGGCCGGTGTGCGTCGAGCGGGTCAAGTCACGTGACCGGGAAGAACACCAACATACGGACGGAAGGGTTCGAATCTGGCGAGGAGGATTGTTTTGCCACTTCATCTGCACTTTGCCATATGAAATTCTGTTAGTCGGAGAACATCAGGCAGCCAGTGACTGAGAATCATTCATTAATTTATAGCCGGAGGAGTTGGCGAGAACAGACGAAGTCCCGCAGCACTCGAGAACATTGTTTTCCCCAAGAAAAAAAAAAAACAATAAAATGTGACAGCGGTCCACCAACCATCTTTATGGTGCGCCTCTATGCGTTTATTGATTTATGCACGTGTTGAGATCAAATGTTCACCGCAAGGCACGTAGAAACAAAGAACCGTTCGCCCTCACATTCACACCTGCGGACAATTAATTTTGGGTCCTCAATGAACCTGGCATGGATGCTTCCGGGATTTGGGAGAAAAGCCACTCAAGCGAGCACAGTGAGAACGTGCAAACTCCACACAGGCGGAATCGGGATTTGAACCCCGGCAGGAGTTCTAACCAGTTGCTCACCGTGAATGTTAAAAGTATATTTTTTTTTTTAACCCCTAACCATAACCCATCTAAGTAACTGACAAGTCCCAAACAACCGTCGCACGGAACGTTCCGGTTGAATGAAATCAACCAACGCTTCGTCCACTAGAAAGAGGAAAAAGTCGAGCATATTAAATCAGATTAGACGGAAGGAAGGGATTAACTGTGGGGAAAAAAACGACGCCAGTCTGTAATCATCAGTGAGAATGCAAGACATGAATTCCTCCAAACATTTCGGCATGTATGCAGGCGGACTGCAACCAGCAGAGGGCAGCATTCCCACAGTGAAACCTACCTAGCTCCAGGCTGTCGTCGGAGGGCCGCCCCGTTATCGTCTTTCTGCGTTTGGGCTTCTTGGGCCGGCGGGTAACCGTGTCGGCGTTAACCAGGGAGCGCCGGACGCTCGCCTGGCGGTCAAACACGGAGCCTGGTAGTTGGCGGGCGTGCAGGAGGGGAGGCGAGGTGCGCACATGCGAGACAAGATGGGGATGGGGATGGGGGCACACGGCACACGGTTAGAAGGGGTGGCTTGGCATGCGGGGATAAAGTCTGCTTATCTTCAGGCAAACGTGCGTGGAACAAAAATAAAAGTAAAGCATTTTTCTCTGGGAACGATGAACGTGAGGAGGCCACCAGACCGCCGAGAGGAGATGTTGCCTTTTTTTTTTTTTTGATTTTAAACAGTACAAATGACATTTTTGCTGCAGCAAATTGCGCTTTATGTTAAGTGAGATATGAAAACATGCACGGGGAAGATGAAAACACAACAACTTACTTAAGAAATGGTTGTTTGTTGTCAAAGGGAAGAAAAAACTATTCATTTGTTAGTATTTGGATTAGTGGATCTTTGATTTAGTATTTTTAATATTAGTGGATTATTAGCCGTTACAACTTTTTAATAGCACCGTGTAAGCATTGTCATCTTTAAAATTATTTGGATGCTAGATTGCACTCTTGGTAGTTTTCATTTTGGAAAGGATTTAGCAATTTTTCTACGTTTCTATTGTTATGATTCTGTGAGAATGAATTTGCTTTTTTTTGTCAATCATACCCGTGACGTTGATGGGGACGATGTCGGTGGGCACGGACTGCGCCATCAGCCTCATCCTCTCCTCCGGGGTGGGCAGCGCGGGGGCTCGGGTGGCGTCGGCCTCGTCGCCGGGCGCCCGCGTCCGGGATCGATCGTCGTCCTCCTCCTCCGCCGACGCCAGGGACTGGCGGACCGAGACGGGAACACGCCAACAACACGTCAGCGTCATTAACTCCTTCGCCGCCGAGGACATTTACGTGAAAAGCGCGTCCAGCGTTTTATCCCGGCGAGCCGGAAGGTGCTGCTGCTGTTTAGCTAAGCAAAGAAATTTCGGCCATCATTGATCAATGCAAAGCAAATTATTTTCCATTCCAGTTTTTTCAAATCTCGTTGCTGTCCAAATACGGTCAATTTCACATTTATTCAACAAATCGACACTTTTACCCCATCACAAATTGTCGTCAGTTCTTTTTGGGCAATTTGAGTTGGAAAAATTTGGAAACAAATCCTCGAACTCTCTCGAAGGCTTCGCATTCTGAAAAGCGTTGTGAAGCTCCGCCTCTTCCCTCGCGTTATGACGACGCCTCCAAGATTGAAAGTCTGGGTGCTTTTTTTATTAACAGCGAAATGAGTAGGTTGGATACGTCTCTCGGAAAATTGATTGTGGTCATTCTTTGGGGAAAGTTTATAGCAAATTATTCACTTTTTTTGTGAATAATGCACTTTTGAGGAGGCGTTGCGCTTGACACGCGAGCGTTGGGACTAGCGGTTAGCACGTCCGGGGTGGGAAACGTGTTCGACCCGTCCGAGTGGAGGTTTTCTCCAGATTCTCGGGATACGACCCACATTCCGAAACGTGCACGCTCCGCTCCGAGTGACATAATTTCTCTTAAATGGTAATTGGGTAGAAATCCCAGTTGCAACCACAAGGGGGGAGGCAAGCACTGTTCCAGGGAGTCTTCATTGAACGAGATGGCCGAGAGCCTTTTTCCCAAACAGATTTCATCCGCGTTTGTACTTTGTACACGGACAATCACCTTTTTCTCATCATCGTCATCGTCGTCGTCGTCGTCGCACAAGCTGCTGCCGGACGGCGCCGTGTCGGAGAAGACGGGCCCCTGCGAGTAGTACTGCGAGCTGCGGAAGCCGTCTTTTCTCAACTTGTCACATTCTGCGTGGGAGACAAGTCACCGGGAACGTTTTACGGGGCAACACGTCGCACGTTTCCTCAGTCATTCCGGTCAAATGCAGCTGCAAAGACGGATCCTTCATGTACGTTAGATGAATGGCTGCTGCTCAGCAAAAAAAAAAAAAAAAAAAATGTTTGTCTTTCAAAATACAAGACAAATGAGTTTTAATTGGTACTGAAATGGTGGGTGAAAGAAATGAGGAAAAACATCCATGGTGTTCAAAAAAAATATATTTTTTATCCAAGAAATTAATGTAGGGCCTACATTTGTCATTTTTATTTTACACAGAAAAAAAAATTATATATATATAAAAAAAATAAAAAATCACAGAACAATCCCAAATACACATTCTTTTCCTCATAAAAAAAATATATTTTTTAACTTTCATATTTAGTAATAATAGGCTAAGCAGTACAGTAAATGTGGAGTGATATGACAAAAAATATGTACAGTATATGAGCTTTGCACATTACATTTGCCCTTTTGACCACGTAGGATGACGCCAATGTACTTTCATATTTGTATTATTTCACACACAGCAGCGTCGAATGCGTGTTTTAGCAATTTGCGTGCAGCCCCCCCCCCCCCCCCCCCCCTGTGATGAGATGGCGTGTGCGTGTGACACGACGTGGGAGCAGATCGCAGATGTGTGTTCAACCAGAAGCCTGTCAGACATCCCCGCTTACTCTGCCCCCCCCCCCAGAGGGTTTTTATCTCACTTTTCCGAGTGACGTCCGACTGCGCCAGTCCTCAATGAACAAAATCCAAAGTGTACGTGCGTGACTAATGTGAGCGCTTCACGTGGGCGTGAGCGCTTCACGCGTCAGACGCTCCCAGCGAGGCGGAAGAAGAACTTTGCCACGATGACGACGACGTCGGATGGCGCAAATGAGCAACGAGTGACTTGTTGGCTTTTTGCTAGTTTAGGGCTTGCGATTGACGAGCCGGGCCAAAGGTTCAAATCCCCTCGTGCTGATTTTGGGGGCAAGGGTGTGGCCCCTCCCCCAATGCTGCCCCGCTGTGGCATACTTGTGCTTTATGAGTGCCTCAAAGCACATCAATCAATAACTCATCAACTCGTCGCGGGGCGACGTGCCCGGGAAGTTGCGCAACGCCCGCGACTGCGTCAATATCATCCATCGACGCGGCTCCTCCGCTTCCGATAATTCGGAACGAGTCGACGGACATTTGGAGCGGAGGAAATCCAGTCTGGGTTCTTAAACGCCTCACGCGGGCTTCCATTCTGATGATGTTTCCGCGGCAAATTCAACGTTAAACCCCGCCCCGCAGCTGTCGGTACCTGACATACATGACGAGCGAGGGGCGAGAGGGCCCGCGTCGGCGGGTCCGAGGCCACGTCTGGGTGCCAATGTGACCCCTTACCTCGCAGGGCGCTCTTCAGGTTGACTTTGGCCTGCCGGTGCAGATCCTCCACGCAGGGGGGCCTGCTGCCCGGCAGGAAGACGTTCTCCTGCTGGTGCCACGGCGCCTTGTAGTGGACCGTCCACTTGTTCTCCTCGTCCAGGTTGGACACGGCTGTCGGGACAAAACGCAGCAAGCGCCGTCAGAAATCCGCCATGCAACACCTTAATCCCGAAAAAAAAAAAGAAAAAAAAAAGCTGCGTTTGTGTGAGCGGGAAGCGGAGAACGACGCTTTTTATCTGAGACGTCACACCCACAAGCCGGACCAAAGTAGGGTTCCCCAAACTGGATGCGCCAGTTTGGGGAGCTACTTTACGTGAATAAATAAATCAATAAAAATGGTCCCAGAACGGCACCCTGGGCAAACGATTCTCGAGCTGGCTCAGCCGACCGCCGGTTGGCTTGCAAGATCCAAACAACAAAAACAACAACACTTTGCTCTCGGGTTCCATTCAAGGAGTCAACGACGGAAAACCAGACCTAACCATACGCAGAGCATTCGGGGGGGGGGGGGGGGGCGCACCATTAACTCCATCGGGGGAACCGAATTTGAACCTGGAACACAACCTTTGTGTGTGTGTGTCAGGGGAAAAATACGACGGCAACTCGGGCGTCAAAATGTGAAACATCAGCTGCTCGGGAGTGGGCCGACGTGGTTTTCTCGCGTTAAAAGCCGTTGTTTGGCCACCACAAGGGGGCAGTATAATTTAGCCATAGAAACACACACGAAAAGAGTTTCACAACAGATTTTGTGAGCCGCCATCATTGCGCCATGCAGCGAATGAAGAATGTGTGCTTGTATTCTTATTTTGTCGATGTACATGTGTTGCTGCACCGTTTATGAGCCACTTCTCTGCCTCGTTCGTTCGTCTTGAATTGAATGAGGTCCAAGCTACCCGTTGTTGTTCTACAGGTAACCCTCCCCCGCCCCCCCTCCCCAGAAGGCCACACAAAAGCCCGTATTGTGTCTCGCCATCGGCCTTTCAGCCGCACAATGCGCTCGCTCGCCCCGCCGGGCCAACATCTTTCGCAAGATGTGTGCTACTCTTGCTCATCATCCGCATCACGTTTTAAAAAGGCTGACGGGCTGAAACTTTGATTGATTGACCTGAAGAAGACAAAATGTCAAGTACGATTGGATGAGTTATGGCCACGATGCCTCACAACTCCTGCAGGTGGCATCAACGTGGAGCTAGCATCCTTCCGTCCATCCATTATTGTAATATCACAACTGACCTTTCTTGTAATTACAACTTTATTCTCATTGTAACTTTTTCTCTTTCACCTTGCACAAGTAAAAAAGTAAAAAGATGTGCCAGATCACTGAAATTCAGTGTTTGCAGCCTATATCCGTCCAACAATTATTGGTGAGGACGAACGTCGTCTTTTTTTTAACACTCAATTTTTCTCCGCCTGTGCGTTCTACTCCTCGGGGAGGCCATCTTTTATTTTGCTCGTTTGTTTTACATACCAAAAGTAAAGCATTAACTGCCCCCCCACCCCGACGCTGAGCAAAGTGCAGACGTCAGCTAATAATCGACCGCAACGCCGGGAGGCTTTAAATAGCCCTCGGATTAAAAACCCGGCACGGGCCGCTCGGGTCTCGGCCGTGCGTCCGCGCGTCCCTCGCAAGCGTTGACTTTCCGCTTAATGATGATTATTTTTGCACCTGCCCGCTTCACTTCTGTATGAATCGCCAATATGAGGACATTTTCCACGCAATTGGGATTAAAAGTGAAAGTTGTTGCGCTGCCAAAACGTTCGCAAAGACGCGAGTGACCAAATTCAGGCGCGCTTTGAATGCCAAAGTTGCTTCAAAGTTTGCACATGATGGGGGGGGGGGGGGGAGTACTACAAGAAAAACATCTGAATACGACCAGCGCAAAGTTGGACTTTGGGAAGAAGTCAATCAATAAATAATCCAACGTCGTGCTAATTATGTTGGATTTTTAGATTTATTATGCTATGATTAAAAAAAAAAAAAAAAAAAAAAAAGACCCAATCCAGAAATGACTGGCATTTGTTTAAATGCTTACCTAATTACTGTCTTATTATTATTAATTTTTCATTACAGTTTCATGGCAACTATGAGGAGCGTCAATTGCACGAGTGCGCTCATTTTTACTATTTGCAGATGGGCTTGGTCTCAAGTCCCCCGCTCCCATCGAGCAAGGGTCAAAGGTCAACTCTTGCATTACATGGGGAAAAATACTGTAACATTACAATAATAAAATTCCGGTGCTAGGAGAAGAAATGAATGCTATATCCAAAAAGAAAGAAAAGAAAGTGAAAAATGACAAAACACCAAAGTATAAAGCTGCAATATGATGAGAATAAAGTTGTAATATAAAGAGAATGAATAAATGTTGTAAGGTAAGCAACACAGACCGTAAATAGCGAAATTCAATGAGAAAAATAAATAATACGACGAGGATCCAATTGTATTTTCCATCCAAAAAAGCAGTTAAAAAAGTTATGAAATTACGTTCTTTGCCTTACCTTTCCTTTTGAAATACTTAATGAGCGACTTGAGCGAGGTCCCAATGAAGACCATAATTCCACGATGGGGATAAATCCGAGATAATCCGAAGAGACCGAGCTCAGCTCAGCGCTCGCGTCGTCGCTCGGCGCCGGCCAGCGAACGTCTAACTGGGCGGGGACCGTCTCGACCCCCACCCCGTCGCCATCGTCACTCCAACCCCGAGGCGGTCCGGTCCCCCACCCCCACCCCCACCCCCCCCCTCTGCTCTACAAATGTGTTTTGGTTGCCAAGGAGCCCGAGCAGGGTTTCTCTGTCCTCCCACTCGCTTCATCCGCTAACAGGTCGTAATTCAGACGGCTAAATCACGCAAAATGGCCATGCGGTTATTTAAAAGACAACCCAGAAAGGATTGAGATCTTTTTAAAGGGCCCCAACACCGGGAGGGAGGCTTATTATTATTATTATTATTCTCCACGGTTCGAAAAATAAAGGTAAAATCTTAACCAAACTGTTGGGACGAAAATCCTTCAAGAAGGCCTCCAAATGAAAATGGCCGCTTCAAATCAAAGTGGGCGTGGCATCTTCTGAGCTTTTCTGCGCGTCTACTTGTCATCGACAGAACATGAATTAAACTAGATTTCACGTTGCTCAGAGGGAGGAACTGACTTTGGATTTCTTTGGGTTCAAAACTTTTCACCAAATAAGCGTCAGGCCGTCACTTCCAAGCAAAACGCTCAATTTTCCGTCTTTTCTTGCGTTTTTTGCGGGCCTCCACACGAGTCACACGCTTAGCAAACCTCACGTGGCTAAATCGAACTTCTTCCGGGGTGTGGGGGGTGGGGGGGCCTGAATCTTCGGAGGAAAAAGCCAAATTGATGGCGCAGCGACTGCTCTAAAGCAAAACGGCCGTGTCATTTCTAGCACGGGCTCTTGAGGATTTTTGGTGGGGGTCTACTCATAATATAACATGTACATGTCATCATTTCAACAAAAAGGTGAAAGCCGCAAAAACCTCGACTTCTTTGGCGCGAGAATCCGACCCAAAAGACTCGTGGGGTTAGCAGTTTAAGTGTCGGGAGTCACGTGACCTTACGTGGCATGCAAGCCCCCGTTTCTTTTCAGCCCAAATGGTAAGAGACCGTTGTCTGGTTGGGGAGTGGGGGTGGGGGACAGCTGGGGGCGCCAGAACAACTTGAATGGGATGGCAAACGATCCTCGAAGTTGCGCCCCCACCTTGGAACGTGTCAACCATTCAATGCAGAAAACACTTTTTGTCAGACTCTTCGCGAGCGTGACAAAACTCTTGACCAGAAATCCACGTTGGGCTTTTATTGACTCAACTGCAGAAAATTTGCAACGTCGAGAGGTCGTCAAACACGAAGTCACTGAAACGTGGGGCGGGCGAGTACTGCCACAAGATCCCGACCTCCATTCAAGGTATCAAGTACTCGTCAAGGCTGCGGATCTCAGCCGCTGATACTCAAATCAAAGAAAATCTGAACTCACGTCAATGGTACTCGCCGGTATTTGCCGCTAAACTACGGCCGCTTGAAAATCAAAGGAAAACTTTTTCATTTTTTTGGATTCACTGACATTTTATCTGTCGGTTTAGGGACTTCACATCGATGTGTACTCAAGAGGGGAATACTTGGACCGTACTTGGACTTTCCCGCACGGCTTCTGGCGGGGAACGCCCTAAACTGCTCGCCGGCCAATCGCAGGCGAGAGGCGAGATCGGTCGGCCGAGCGTCACCGCAGCGGATTTGATTTTTGTCATCGGATTGAAGCGGAGCGAGCTGGGCCGAGCCCCTGAAACCCTTCAACTGGACCCGATCCGCTAATGTTGCTCCTCGTTTCTCGTTTCTCTTCTTCCTCAGACGTTAAGTGCATCGGTTGCATTGATTTGCTGGCGTCCAATTCCCCGCTGACGTCTGCGTGGGTTTTATTTGTCCGCTTCATGAGCCTTCGAGTGCTGCCGGGTGGAGATAAACACGGCAGGTACTCGTAGACACTTTGCACGTCCGAATGTTCCGCACTCATTAAAAGCAATCGCGTGGCCTGTCGAAAGAGACGTTTTAGTCCTTTGAAGTGCTTTGAAATGGCTCATTTTGCTATGGGGGGTGGGGGCTTTTGACAACGAGAACCCGATCCCTTTGGTCTCATCTGTTGGTGTCAATCTATCGGTGAAAGCGCCGCTGTGGCTGGGCCGGCTGAATGCTGATTGGGTGAATCGAATCGACTTGGAAGACCAATGACAGGCGAGGGACATTCGAACGGATCTTCGACTTCAAACGGTCGCCATTCGTGACGTCAGCAAATCTCGCGAGACTTCTGTTCAGTGAGCATCGAAGGGTTTTCGGAGGTTCGTCGCGACAACTTTGACAGTAACGACGTCGTTACATAAAAAAAAAAACGTTTTGCCAATTGCGCTCCCACTTCTGTTGTGCACACCGTAGCCACCTGGGGGCAGTAGAAGACGGGCAGAAATTGATCCCGTTCACGGAGACGTCTCAATTCCTCCCCGAGCTAATCATAGCATACCCGCCCAATGCAGATTAAAAAAAAAAAAAAAAAAAAATGGTGTACTGCTAGCTACTGTATATTGTGTGTCTACATGTGTCGCAACGCCTTTGTGTTCACTCCATGGCTGAGCATTGGCATCGGCTAAAGGTGCAATTCTCTTTGTATGATGTTAAGTTTGACAGGAAACTTCACCTGCAAGAGCCATTCAACTTTTTGACGAATCGTTGACTGATTCGATCTGCCAAACGGCTTCTTGTTGGAAAGGGGGCGTGGCCAGGACACTGCCCTGACAGCTTGTTGTAAAGGGGACGGTAGTTGAGCTCACTGCCATCGGGTCTCTGCTTTTTACTTGCAAGACGAGGCAGACAACAACTTGCATCTCCAAAAATGGGGGTCCCTTGCATCCAGTGTATCACAAACAAAAAGCACGACGGGGGCGAAAGTTGACCCACGGCCAAGCGTGACACAGAAGGCCAACGAGTGACGGAGGCCGAGGCTGAGTAAACAATCGGGAATGACGCTGCTGATGATTCTAACGTGGGGGCAAAGTTCCCGGCCGCAAAAGACGCGCAAATTCTCGCCCCCTTCCGCCCGCCGTCACCCTCCTCCTCCTCTGCACGACCTTTTTCTGACACCCAAAAAGTCTCCAACTGTGCCTGCGGTCAGACCGTCTGTCGGCGTGGCGCTTCCCCACCACCGCGGCGGCGTTCTGTCAACGCTGCACGCAGGCGCGGAGGGACGACTTTCACGGCCGGCGACGTCAAATCGCCACAAGTAACCCCCCCACCCCACCCCCGTCTGACGTCCTCCATTCCCGCATTCCTTCACACTTGCAAAAGATGCAACAACGGCCGTCGAGTCACGACCGCAACGCTTTGAATTTGGGGCTCGCGTCCAAAAGATAAAGAGGAGCAGACCTTTGAATAATCGCGCCAGGCCCGTGGACGGAGATGTCGTCTGATTTTGCGCGCTTGACTCTTTTTGCGGCGGTGCCCTGAGACGCAACTTCATTGGCCCCTTGAGCACGCTTGGAACATAAATCACTCAAATCCTCTTTTCCTTTTCAAACGAATGGAACCGCCATTAATCCGATCCAGCCTTCATCCACGCCCCCACCCAAAAAAATAAAAAATAACGCCGCAAAATTGTAATGTGCATTTTACTAGGGGAAAAAAACACTCCAATTTCGACAATCCATACAGAAACTACACATTCAAATATAATTAATAATTATAATAAATTGAGGGTAAGCGATACAAAAAAATGAATGAACATCACACTGCAACAATTGAATGGCAATTTTGCTCCTTTCTGGTGCGTCCGCCTTGGCCACAGAATCAGACAACGGATACACACGTACTGTGCAAGGAAATGCTCCCTGCTCCTCAGTACAGCACTAATATTTTTCATTCTTCACAGAGGATAAAGAATATAGAAGTCGTGAGGGCTGTTACAGTTTGTCTTCATGTGTTGCTACATTTGTTTCAATATCAAATTAATGGCTTAAATCACTGCAAGTGATGCTAATTGTTTAGCAGGGTTTGCCATCACGTGTTAGCATTAATCTCTGAATCATCTGAGAAACTGACGTTCAAATTTGCGGCCTTTCCAAGCCTCGTACTTCATCACCGCAACGTTGCAATAAGTCGCCTGCAATGCGTGCGAATCTGACTGCGAAAAATATCAAAGTGGCGGGACGAAGGACGACGCCGCAGAATTTAGCGAGCAAACTCAAAGGATGAAAAGAAATGGACGGGCTGCCAAATTGTCACTTTGATGTGGACTGAAGCAGTTTCTGCCGAGCAGCCGAGCGAGGAGGGACAGAAATAAAGAGATAAAGAAGGATTGAAGAGAGAGAGAGAGAGAAGTGCAGAAAAGAAAGGAAGCGGGACAGGTGGGAGATAGACGGGAGCGCAGATGCACACAACAAGGTGAGGCGCCAGCGCGACACAAAGACTCTGAAAGGCGGCGCAGAGGAGCCGGCGGTCACGCCTAATTGTCTTTGCCCCGACGCCCGACCCAGCTGCACTCCAGGGAGACGCTTTGAAATTCGAGCTTCCTGACAGTCGGCGCTCCTCTTATGCCAACGTGACTTGCTGCTTGCACGTTTAACCAACGACAAACCCGGAATACAACAACAACAACAACTAACGAGTCCATCGATGTTTAGCGTGAGGCCGGTTGGAAAATACATTTTTTTTAAAAAATATGTATGCCGTGCATGCAATACAGCTGCGTTGCTCTTATTTTGAAAAGCGTGACGTTCGTAGTTACGTCCCTGTGGACGCGCGTGCGAGAGGTGAGCCGTGGTAAAAATCAGCAACGCACGTGATGCTAGCTAGGTTACCCTCAAGATGTCAGCTCACGGCAAGAAAAGAAAAATTGATCAATTCTGACAAGAGATGGATTGCCACGTGCTTCATTTGTGGTACAAAGTCAGCCGGAACGGAAATGGGACGCGCCGGCAGCCGCGACAACAGACGCAGGATAAGGTGATAGAAATTGACACCGACATCAGGAAGTGCTGCGTGAATGGCTGTTAAAAATGAACCGTGTGGTTGCTGCTGGAACTTATAATGTAATATTACATTTGATCAGCGATGAAGTTCAAGAATCACCGACGACCACCTCAGACTTTCAGCCGCATTTCAACGGGCGGGCTGGATTATTCTCACTGAAGAGATCAAATGAAGTCAAAAACAGATGCAAGTTCCCATCATATTGAGGTTAACTGGTTCAAAATAAATCCACTGATTATTGATTACCTCTAGTGGAGTATTTTCTTATTTGACATAGTACAATTTTACCTACCTTATTTATATAAATATTTACAAAATACTTTTATTACGATGACCCACACCAGTTATTCAAAATATAGAATTTAATGCATTTCACAACGGAACAAAGTTGAGAACGAAGTTTTCAATGGTGCGGCCACGCCAAATTTAGGGGAACTCACTCGTTTTCAAGATAAAAAGCAGCGAATATTGGAAGATTTCTTCGTGATCGCAGGCAAAAGCAAGCGAGAAGCACCCGAGAGTGAAACTTTCGCCCACCGGGGCAATTTTGACTCGACGGTTTCCATTTTCAGACTGTTATGCGCCCAGCGGATTGGTAGCCAGCGGCCCGCTCGCGCCCCTGGCAACGCACTTTAGACATCTTAAACAGAAACAACCGGGACAACGCTCTCGCACGCCGCCCTGTCGTGCCGACCCAATTGGGAGAACCGACAAAAGGGTTGCGCTTGAAAAGATAAATTAGCGGCGAGTGAAAGCGAACGGGGAGCATCTACCACGCAGACGCGTGAGGTCATTAGCATGCAGCCAGGCTGTCTCGAGCGGGATTGACTCAAAGGCCTTCTCACATCTCAACATCGATACCCACCTAGTGCGTTATTGACCAGCGCAATGTGGGCCACCGCTCACTCCGCTTTTCTTTTGTGCGTGCGGACGACGTCGTTATTGTTCGCGGGTTCCCGGGCCAACGTGGCGCCCGCAGCCCGTTTCTGCGGGAACAGCCGCGTTAAAGCTCGCACAACACTGGCACACAAGCGTCACGTGCTTTTGTTTGTCATGCCCGCGCGCATATGAAATAACATGTGACACATTGAAGTGAACGGGGCAAATATTTTCAAAAACAACAGCAATTAAAGACGCAGCAAACGGCAAATCCTCAAAATAGTAATTCTCAAAGTGCGGTACAAGTATCAATAATGGTGGACGGGAGCCCTCGAGTGATACGCCAAACAAGCACCGGCTGAGTGCAGTTCCTTCATGTGCGATACAGCCGTCCATTTTCTGAGTCGCTTCTCCTCACGCGGCTCGCATCATGCTGGGCCCTCCGAAAAGACAAATCGTTTGTGGTGAGAATATTCATAAACAATTCCGAGAGCAACTCTGAGCTGCAATCGAAGGGGCCTTGCTGCAGACGCCCAGCGGCACGCTGCGCTAATTTAGGTTAAGTGCCTTAAGGGGCTCAAGGCTACAGAGCAACAAGCCACCTGGGGGCTAGCCTCTATCTCTATCATGTTGGGGGAGGGGGCAGGGGGGGGGGGGGGGTAAATCAATAGGAAGTGGGTTACAGCCTGATGCAACAACAACAACAACAACGTGCGCCGTACGTGTGTTGATCTCCACTTCCGCTAATTGTCACCGTCGCATTTGACCTACTTTCCGCCTTGCGCCTCATTTCTCAGTGGGTCACGACCACAAATGGGGAGGGGGGGGGTGCGACACTGAACCCCCCCCCCCCCCAATCCGTAACGAACATGACTAATTGAGCGATAACCACTAATTGAGAGGAAACGCGCTAGACTGCCAAGCGAGGCGCGCTGGTCCGGGCGCTAGTCGGACACGAGTTCCGGCGGAGGCCATCGGTCGGCGGAATCGGTCCACAGCGCATCGGTTGCGTGCGTCTTTCCTCATTCGATTTACCTCGCCGGTATTGTATTGTGTATTTTAATGAGGAAAAACATATTGGACTTGATCAAAACATACAACAACAACATCATTCAACAGAATGTAACGAATTAAACTGTCACTTTTTTTCTTCAATTCAATGGACACCGTGCTGCTCCTGGTGTGAGTGACTTGGCCACCTGGAGGCAGTATTATAGAGACACACGCACATACACGGAGACCGAGGAGATGTCACAAATCCTTACCGGTGTTATAAGTTGTTTTCTGCAGAGGACAGAAAAATCTATGCCAGTGGGTACTGTTATAATAACAAGTGTCTACACGTGTTGCTCGACCATTTGTGTTCAAAAACGTGGCTCGAGAAAACATGTTGCATTCATCGGTTCAGCGATTGACATTTGACAGAAGCTGCAGGAGAGCATGAATTTCCTCGGTGAATTGCAAAGACGTGTCAGCGAGCTAGTTGGCTTCATGTTTACCAGACCAATGTCCAAAATCTGTTTTCACAATCATCATAAGTAAGGCAGACGCGATCTCGTGATCCGTCCCCCCACTTTGGTAGCCGCGGGGGTTAAAAAGAGAGCGTGATCCATAAAACACAGACGAGGATCGAAGCTGGTGTGCAATTTCAAATCCAAACACGAGGACGTCCCCATTGTGCCGATTCTACCCTGGGGAAAACGAGGAAAGCCCCAAATCCACTCAAGCCCCCGACTTGCTGAGCTTCATTCGTCCATAAATCAGCCCCTTCCCTGCGCCTGTCCAGCTCCACACGCCACCTCTCGTTATCTGGGCACCAATGTAATAACGAAGATATTAATGAGCCCCGGGGGAAACCGGCGGAGCAAATTTAAGATTCCCCAAATGAAATTCCCAGCGACACCTCCTGCACCTTTTTGTCCCGGCTAAAGACGCGTCTGCCCTGCCGTTCAATGCTAACGACATTTTCTCATTAGCGTAATCCTTTCAGCATGTCAACTGTCACTCAAAGATGCATTTGTGTCAATATTACAAAAGAAAAACAAAAAAACTTTGTGGCAGCTTGGGCCAGGAGAGCTTTTGCTCGCCTGTGTTGTTCCGCCGCCTTGTGGTGAAAATGAGTACTGTCCGACATTAAATCAACCACACGGCTTTAGTTTCTGCACATTTCTTGAAGACTCCGCCCCCCCCCCCCACCCAGTTATATTTTCGAGTAGCAAAGACGACGTTTCCATAGAGAAGATAACTCATCAATGGGAGAAATGTTGGAGCCTCTTTAAATCACTTTCCAGCCGCTCGCTCTTTGTTCTTTTATAATCGCTCTCCACGGGGGGGGGGGGGGGGGGGACTTTTTTTTGGAAGGCTTTGCTGGGGCCTCCTAAGGCTTAATGAAGCCTCCATTTGATTGGGGTCCTTAAGGAGTACTCAGTGTGCGGGGTGGAGGGGGGGGGGGTGCACCAAGAGCTTTGGTAAGCGTTCCATGAATGATGAATGACAATCCAGTTCCACTACTTTAATTTTTTTTTTTTTTTTTTGGGGGGCAAAATTGACTCACAGATGTGACGTTGCCAATTCAAATCTGGCCTCGCCTGTGCAGAGTTTGCATGTTCTCCCTGTGCCTGTGTGGCTTTTCTCCAGGAACTCCACTTTCGTCCCGCATCCCCAAAACGGGCATGCTAAGTTAAGTGAAGTGTCTAAATTGTCCCAAGGTGTGAAGGTGAGTGCCGACGGATGTTTGTCTATGTGCGCCACGCCATTGCTTGGCAACCAAAATTAACAAATGCACAAAAGCACTAATTGGGGATACGGAACTGGCTCAGAATCAAGACCCATGATAATGATTTATGACAAAGGATAAAAGTGAACTGTTTTTGTTTGACAGACAGAAAATAGCAGCAAATTGGATCCAGTAGATCAAGAGGTTAGTCGTCACTCCAAGTTGAAGTTTAATGCAAAACTGATACAAAACTAAAGGGAACAAAACACCGCACAGCTAAACAAACGCACACCATTTTGTTAAAAAAAAAAAAAAAAAAAGACTGCTAGCTTAATGCTAACAGATAATGTGAAGTGCCATAGAAGGGCTAAAGGGAATGACCGCACACGCGGCAGCGGCGCATACAAAAATCGAGCCCGTCGTTGGACTTCTAAAACATCAGAGGGTCCTCACAGAATCCACCAAACTGGATTCTATTTGTCAAAGGCATCTTGGTGTGACGGAGCACTCGCGCCACTTTAGTCGCTAACCATCCATTAAGCTTCTAACAAGATCAGCGAGACGGACCCCCCACCCCCCCCCCCCCCGTCACCGCCTGTCTGTTCGAGGCCCGTCTTGCAATTAAGCGGCAAATTCTCCTGAGCGCTTTCACGTCCTGACCCAAAATGCACTTGACAGCGGAGAGCGCTCGGACTTCCACGGGACGCGGGATCAAGAAGGGAAAACTGAACCCTCCGGACCACAACGCAACATTTTACCGTTGAACGCTTCTTACTTGACCCTTGACCCCTCATTCCACAAACTGAGTGTGGAATCTCCCCGTCGCCATTGTTCCTCCGACCGACTGGGCTCCGTCCTTATTTTTAGCGAGCCACCGTGGGGGGCCGGGGTGGGGTGGGGGGGGGGGGGCAATGTGCAGAACAGGGAATGTGTGTGTGTGTGTGTGTGTGTGTTTGAAGAATTTGCATCTTATTTCAAATCCCTGACTGGACGTTTCTGAGCAAGCGGTTAAGAAACTTTGTTTTAGTAACACACGACAATGAACGTTTTTGTGTATTGTCCGTCTAATTCTAAATGAAGGATTCGGAAAGTGCCTGTATCGGTCGAGAAAATCCAGGAAGGGGGATAAAAAGTTCCGAGGGCAAAATAAATATCTGATTTTGAGGAACACTTCCTTCATAATGGCCTACAATTCATTTCATTTCATTTCATTTGTCCCCCATCTAGTTACTCTGCGAGGTCCCTCCGGTGCCCCCCCCCCCCCCACCCCCGCGGGAGCTGTCGGCATTGATTGGTCGGTCGATAGTTCAACCTGCCTTCCCTCTAAAGGATTGAAGTGAAGGACGGCGGGGGCGGGTGCTGGTGCAACACCTGCTGCACTCTTTCAATTCTCTGTCACAGTTCACAGCCACCGCAGCAGAACCGCAAGAGTTGCTCCGCGAGTACGACGAGCGTATCCGGCCGGATGGTATTTGTCAACGAAAAGCCGCCCGCGCGCGGCGGTGCGTGAGCACAAAGTGAGCGTGACGCCCGATTACACCTCAGGAGCTGGGACAATGCTGTACTCACGACGGCGCCATCTTCAGCTGTCATGACACGTTAGCCAGAGCCGGCGGGAGGACGGAGCGAGCCCGCCCGCGAGCGTTCGGTCACGCTAAATGCGCTGGAAGAAAGAAATCCGCCTTCTGGGCCTGACCAAGTACTAGAAGTTGAAGCAGTAAAAAGTGACTGCGTGACAGAAGCTTCACCGAGGTGAAAACGGGGCATCGCCGTGACCCCGATGTGTCAGCCCACAACATCCCTGCAGACGAGAACCATCAGCTCCAGCTGTAAGCTTTTGTCTCCGGTTCCCAAAGGATACTTTGGCCCAGAGCGTCTCCAGATATGTGGTTTGACTCAAGGTTATTCATGGTTCTGCCCACAGCACGTATCATCACAGTCAGAACATAACCTGAGATTCAATATTACGTTGAACTCACAGTCTGCATTCTCGCTGGTCTTCAGAGGACTTTGCGCTTACAGAGCCCCCCAACAATGGCACACCAAAGACCGTCGGTGTCAGAGGTGGCAAAGCCAATCTGCACCGACGCCGCTCAACACAGCGAGCGAGGCAGACTGCGTGGATCACCTAACGGGAAGAGACAAAAGACCGACTCGGGGAAGAGCTCGAGACGTTTACGTGCTGTGACACACGCCGTAATCATCACCTGCAAGATCACCACCCCCGGCGCCTGAAGTACATCATGCCAGAACTAACACTGCAATTCTTACGGTAGTAAACACAAATGTCAGGAAACTGGGTAATCCGGCCACAGAAAAACTCTGTAATCGCTCGTATCTTTCAGGTCTAACCCTAAATATCGTCGAGCGTCTGGATGATAAAGACCTGGTAGCCAATCTGAATGGTTCCTGTTCCAAACAAAAATGTCAGCCGAATAGAGACTGCCAGCTGGGTAACCACGCCTCAAAAGATCGGCTAAGTACTCTACAATTCTGGTGAAACGTCAACTGGAACTCATGTCAAAAGTCTAGAAGATAAAGATGTGGCAGGTATTCCAACAAGAAACACAAATGTCAGGCTAATAGAGACTGCTACCTGGGTAATCCTAAAGATCCTGAAAGAACTTTATAACCTCTGTAAACGTGAACTGGAACTAGCGTCAAAAGTCCGGACGCACAGTATGCAAACTCAACAACCTCGCCCTTTGGGACTGTACCTGTATCATGGTGGTGGAAGGTTTCCGTTTTCCCTGACGGGCTTCGAGCGAGGGGTCCAAGCAGAGGTTTGGGTGTCCAGAGAGAGTCCCGTTTCTGATGGACCTTGGACACGGACAGCAAACGTTTGCAGAGGTAGCCTTCGCTCCTGGGCCGGGCAGCGGGGAAGGGCTCCGACTGGAGGAGGTTCCCCATGTCGTTGGCGGGCCGGAGTGAGAACGGAGCTTGCCGCTTGCCGGGGGGGTCCTCATAGCAGGCCCTCTGCCAGCAGCTGACCGCCGGCACCGAGGAGAGGCAGTGCACATATGTGATCATCCCGAGTTAAGACCTTAACCCCAATCAGTCACCCACCTCCCTTGGCTATGCAGACCCCCAACTCCCCCCCCCCCCCCTCTCTCTCTCTCTCTCTCTCTCTGGAGCCTCCACTTGAGGTGGTATCTGCGAGTGTGGTGGTTGGTAGTTTCTGCAACCTAATGCCCACCCCCCCCTCCTCCTCCTCCAGTTTTTGTCCTTCCGCTCCTTCTCTCAGGGGATCCTATTGATTCGCTTGACAAAGGAGGGTTGGATTAAAGCCCGAACCCCACAACAAATGTACACCGCAACTATTTTAGCAGTCGGCTACCAGAAAGTCCTGGCCGGCTCCTGACTCTCAAAAATGACCACAAAAATCCAGATGTAAAACCTCCAAAATTGAGGTCGAGAACCAAACAATCACTCCGTGCCTTTAACCAAACTCACTCCATTGATTTCAAATGATGTTCATAAAGCGTCCCGTCAGCGCCTCCGACAGAGCTCAGTGCTCTTCTTCGCTTGCTCGCTTTGTCACAGTGCTGAAGCCTCAATCCCCGCGCCATCCCTCCCCAGTTCTTCTGGTTCTCGACGCTGCTCATTTAATCTGTAAACCGGGATTACCCAGCGGAACGCACTCAACGCAGATGGACGCCATACTGGCGCTAATTAGCTTCTGCCTCGAAACAGGGTCGCCATTTGTCCGTCAGATGGTACACAAACAATGCAAATTGGCGTCACGGGGCCGCGAACATCCAAACCCGGCACGTGCGTCGCTCTTGTTACTAAATATGATGACGTCTCACACACAGCGATTGCCGTCAGTGGGCCATCCGACCGGGCACGGAGACTCAGCAATTGTTATTGTCGTGAGGTGAGCCGCAGATGGGCGGCGTGGATTAATACCTGACACTTTAACACGGAGGATTAAAACACAAGAGATCGGCATCAGAACGTGACGGGTGGTGCCATCTACCGTGACAGCTGAGGATGAGGAGTAACACTGGGATTATAAAGCACCCCACGAGTAGCGACAGCGAGCGGCGTGCGGATAAGACGACCGGGACGTAGCGTCGTCCCCCGTTTCCCGATTGTTAGACGGTGAGCGATTATCCCGCGGTCTGGGACGTACGAGTGATTTCTTTCTCCCTAATCGTTTCATAAATGACCCTTGTAAATAGTAAATCCTGATGAGTGTCGCGTCGACGTCAAATTGGCCCGAGCCACGGAACTGTGATCGCGACGTGAAACGGAGCGCGAGCCAATTGTTGCCGTGAAGTTCATTTGTATCGCCCTTAATCACAAAGCAGGAATGGAGAAGCAACTAACCCTCCACCAACATGAATAGAATTCGACACCACAAGAAGAACACTTAGCCAAGCTTCTTTTTCCTGCCATTTTTTTTTTTTTCCCACCGTTACATATCAGCAGTCTTGATAACCCGTGGCATAATTCTGATTGTTGATTATGACAACCATCTGGTTCTGGAGCAGAGACTCACAATTGTCGGTGGAGACACGTTTGGCTTTGTGGCGTGCAGTATCGCTCATCACAAATATTTTACACCATAAAAGTTATCTGCTAGTCTAAATGAAGCTAATTGTAAGGCTTTTTAAGACTTTGAATCCAGTAAAGGTGAACCCCGCTTGAGATATCCTCCGTTTATTGGAACGTCTGTCCGCGGTTGGCTGCCACCCAGCCAAAGGCTCCGCGGCAGATCGCCACAAGCTGAAGCGGCCATTGACGACGGTTATCATTTCCACAGCGTCTGGTCGGCCGATACGCGCGAGCCGATTACTCGGCCAAAACCGCCGCAAGCACGCGCGTCAATACGAAGCGTGACGGGCAAAGCGCAGCCTATCAATGCGCTCGCCTCGAGGGTGACCCGGTGCAACGAGGACGGGCAGAAATGTCAAATGCATATTTGTGGCGAGAGTGTGTTCCACGTGTGTCGAGCGGAAGGCTTTGGGCAATGAGCGACGATGGTTACCATGGCGCCGCATGAATCCCAATGGAGCACCTGCATGCTGTGCTTTAGTCGTCCACTCACCCGCAGGGAGACGGACGGCCGTCGTTTTCCCCAAAAACTTCACTCCTGATCGCTGAAAATGGATGATTCTTTTTACCCAATATGGAGTGAATGTGGCATTCCGGATGAAAAAGTCGTGGCGGTGAGGGGGCTTGCGTTTGCCGGCGTCGAAAGCGACTTGACTGCCGAAAGATAATTAGCAACGCCGTCACCGATTAATGGAAGACGACTCCACCGTCGCCGCCTTAGCGTTCAGTTTTCAGTGAAAGCTAAAAGTAAATGCACACTTTGACAATTTGATAAAGTTTAGATTTTAACCTAACCTTCCTGACCTCCTTCTGTTATTCATGCACCCGCCCATCCTATAAAAAAAAAAAAACTACTTTAGAATCCTCTTGCTTTGTTTTTCCACTTAATTTATATGCCATGATTCACGCAGTACATGTAAAAAAAAAAAAGAACAAATGAAAAAAAGTGCACGCCTGCTTTTGGCCAGACCTGCATCATACCTTTGTTATTGTAGTTTGGGCCAGTGTGCGTGTGCTTGACGCCATCTGTCTGTTACGTGTGTCCACTGAAGAATGCGTACGAAATGCAACAGCAGAGTGGCGGATAAATATAGCTGGAGAAATATAGCTAGCTATGCAGGTCATCGCCCCTCGAGCTCAAACTAACGTGGGCGATTGATGCCTTCCGAAAAAAAAAAGTGTGCGTGTGGAAAATATACGTGCGCACGCAGACACGCTTACATTCCAGAAATTCAAGTCACATGCGCTCTCACACTCCAAAATATCACGTTTCAGGCAGCAAGTGTGCAAAATTAGTGTCCGCAAAGTGGAACTGGAGTGAAAAGATGATTCGGCACATCTTTTCTGGATGATCTCATGCATTGTAGCATGCGAGGCACGTAAAGCCTACGGGAAAACGTGCTGCGTTTTGATTGATTGACAATGGAACGGAAATTGCGGATTTTTGACTGTGCTGGGATGCCTAAAACGCTTGAAACCCCCCAAATTAAATGCACCAGTTTTCTAGGCCATGCATCAACTTTTATACATCTCCACGGCGACAGCGCACCCAGCGTTAAAAAAAATGTTATTAGGAGGCATCTTTCGGAAACGTTTTAAGCCAAAGTTTCCTTAATGCGCGCATCGCCCTTTCACCACCTCAAAAGTGTTGTCGTCCCTCTGGCTTAAAAAGTTGAGGGCGGCAATTGGCCAATGTTTGAAGCCTTTCCCCTTTTCAACATCCAGGAGGAGTTGGCACACCAGGGTCTTAAAAACTTGACTTCTTGAACCTTGCACCTTTCCCTAACCCACTGGAGTTGGCGCAGCCTCTCTTCCTTGCATGACAGGTAAATAAGTCCAAAGAAAGTTCATCTGGCGCCAATCAAAGCATCCGTCCCCCCCCAGTTCAGGAATCCCTTCATGAGAGCGTAGTTGCACCCCCTATTGGCGAAAACGGTGAACGACATCACTTTGGCTTTCGCTTTTGGGCCCGATGACGCCTCCACTAGTAGATTACATCTGACCGCAAGTAACTGTGATGAAACGCAAATGTTGATAAGACGACAGTCAGCAGAGTTCCATTCCAGACTAAGACACGAGACGACCTTTATGACGCCGACGACGACGACACGTTTATTGCCTTGGCTCAGACTTCAGATCGCGTGTCTGATCGCGTTCCAATTTGTGGGCTTTCCCGAGAAGAAGTTCAAGCGCACAAAGCAGCTTAGGGCAAAAATACAAGACGGCCGCAGGGATATCTGGTCAGCCCGGCGGCCCGAGACGACGGGCAAGGGTCGCGGTCGGACTGGATCGGGGGGGGGGGGGGGCTGCCTTCAATCATAACGCGGGCCACCAATCTGCATCTCTGGCACCCGCAACGGGGAGAATTTGGGTCAGTTTGTCTTGGCTGCCAGACGCTTCCAACTGAGATTAGTCAGGGATGGGCCTTTATGCTCACCAACGATCAGTTTATGATCATTTTTTTTTTTGGTGTGTTTTATGAACTCATTGACTGGCAGCCGTTTTCAAAGAAGAGTTCCCCAGAACGCGAGAAGCCCCCTTCAGAGCATTTGGACGGATCTTTCAAGGCCCACAGAACATTTGCTTCTGTGAAATAAGAATCTCTGACCAAAAGAATAGAATAGAATCTTCTTTCTCCAGGAAAAAAAAACAACAACAAAAAGTTTCCAACTATTCTGTTCTTTAGTAATCATCAGAAGAACTGTGACTTATTGTTTTCCTTTTGTGACACCCTCAAGCATAAAAACCAGGAAAACGAGATTGAGGAAAGAGTTTTGATGGCCACATAATGTATTTAAGAAATGTTTTTTTTTTTTTTTTTTTTTCCCCCTCCATGACGCGACACATACTCTGTTCACACCATAAGTATACATTCACCGTTCGAGTGTGCGTTGCCTAAACCCATCCGGTTTCCAACACGTCGGCATTCCTCCGCCTGGTGACGAGCCGAGATTCGGCCCCCCCACCCCCCCCCCCAATCTTGATCTCCGACCCAAACGCTGATCTCAAATCCAAAATGATGCAACGTTGCCGTTTGCAGGGATCCGTTCATCACTCCAGCGTCCATAAAGCGACATTTGACGGGCAAGCTGGGCGAGACCCTTGAAAAACTGCTTTTGCCACTTTGATTTACTAAATTTGGTCTCATCATTGACTGGAGATGAATTTCTTTTCTGGTTACAAAGCCTTCCAGTTCTTCTATAAAATCAGTTTTGTGTCAGAGAGCGCGGGCGACGCGTCTACTTGGTGTGGAAATTACGAATGTCAATAAAAGTGTCGAACGGCGAACGGCGAGCGGCTGCGTTCTTTCTTTTTCTCTCTCAACCCCAAAAACAGTCCAAGTATTTCATCACTTCTGGAAGCAGCAGACAAGAGAATTACTTCCATCAGAAAGACGCATGACTTTGTGTGTCAAACTCGAGGCTCAGGGGCCAAATCTGGCCCGCCACATTGTTTTTTCGTGGCTCACTACAACAAATCAAGCGCGTCTAGTTCCTCCGACGCAAAGTAGGACAAATATTACAAATCCGTCCGAGGCGATGATGTCACACGCATTCTTCAGAGGTGATGAGGAGGTCGTAGAAGCCAACAGTGAGTGAGAGAGGCTGAGTGTGAGGACCACAGAAAAGTCAGACTGGTTTTGCTTTTAGTGCACTTTTAAGCGTCCGCTCTCACAAGCTGACACATGCGAGACGACGTCGCAGTTGCAAAGCACGCACACCGCGCTGCACTTTGATGACAAGTTGCCGTTATTCACACCACAGGTCAAAAAGGAAAGAAAAGAAAAGAACAGGCACAAAGTCAGAAATGATTCCAAAGTTGGAGCACGCAAGGGAGGAGATTGAGGGGAGGAAAGTGCTCTGCCATACGTTAGTTTCCAACAAAGGAGGGATGGAGTTCAACTTTTCTTTGTCTGCCTGCCGATCGCACGCCGCACGCTCAAAAAACAATCAATAAATCAAATCAAACGTCAGCGTCCGTTGTGGACACTCACCTCTCAAGCAGAACATTCCTCGTCATTTATTCCGCAAGAAACAAACGCGCCTTCCTCCGCCTCGTCCCGTGTGGCCGCTCGCTCCTCGCGCACACGGCGGAGACAGCGACACTTACGGCGATGGAACCGCCCCGCCCCGCTCCCCCCTCGCCGGCGCCCTCCCACTCCTCCCCCTCATCCAGTCACACACGAGCGGCAACACGCCGACTTCCACACTGCAGGAAACTGCTTTGCAAAAAAAGAAAAAAAAGAAAGAAAAAGAGAAAGAAAAAAGCCCCTCCGCCCCCGCCTCCCATTCGCTGCCGTCAGAGCCGAGCCCCCCTTCTTCAAAGCCTCGGAGTTACTGTCGCCATTTAACCGCATCAGTCTGGGCTGATGCAAATTTGCTGGCGGTTATTCGCTGCATTGAAATGCAGTGCCAAATATGAATCAAAATCATATTTATTGCAGAGTACGTCATTTGTCTCTGGTAGTACGAGAAAATACGGAGAATACTTTTGAGACAAAGACATTGCGAGTTAAGAAGTCGGCTGAAAATGAACACTAAGCTAAGCTAATGTTTTTCTTTGCATTTACATACAAATGAACGGCTGGTGTTAAAAAGTATGCCATGATAATCATCCATCCATTTTCTTTGCCGCTTGTCCTCACAAAGGTCCCGGGAAGTGCTGGAGCCTATCCCAGCTGTCAACGGGGTACGCCCTGAACTGGACGCCGGCCAATCGCAGGGCACATGGAGACGAACAGCCGCACTCACGATCACACCTTGGGGCAATTTGGAGTGTCCAATTAATGTTGCGCCTTTTTGGGATGTGGGAGGAAACCGGAGTGCCCACCCGGAAGGAAAGCCACGCAGGCACGGGGAGAACATGCAAACTCCACACAGGGAGAACTAGGGTTGAACCCGTGTCCTCAGAACTGTGAGGCCAACACTTTACCACCGTGCCGCCGCCATCATAATCAACAATGGGAAAAGAAAAATTGCAATATTTCTTTTCTTTCTACACTCTTCTGTGTGCGTACTTATGGAGTGAATGCAATGGAAAAAAATGGTTGTTTACTTACACATGGCAAAACAATACATTTTGGAGCGATAGTTGCAATACCGGGACACGGTTGTCATAGCAGCAAAATCTGACATCGGTGCACGCTTACTTCCATGTCGTGGTACAAACGTATGAGCATTTTTCAATGTTTACCTAAGTCAATATTTTTTGGGAACATTTTCAAAATGTTTGCTTACGGCGAAAATGCCGGTAAGCGACCAAAAGGACACGTCGCATCGGAGGGAATCTGGACAATCGGCGCTTGGAACGCTCCCGGGCCATTTCGGCACTTGAACCCCCCCCCCCCCCCCCCCACAACGCAACCGTTGGTCAACGCAGGAGCAGCGACAAGCTCGTCTCGCCGGGCCTGGAACACGAAATCCGTCCAGCGCAAATGGCTAACTAGCATTAGCAGAGCTCCAGCCGTTGATTTCCAATGAAGGTTGACTAATGGCTTTCACGCGGGCGGACTCGGACGCGTTTTGGGTCATCCATCAGGTTTTGGGATACTCGGCCAAGTCATTTGCAGGAAGCGACAACGGAAGACAACGTGGCGCTGGAGCTCGCGCAGCTTCCGAGCGGGTCTGTTTTTGTTCTGAAAGCGCTAC
Organism: Syngnathoides biaculeatus; assembly: GCF_019802595.1. Taxonomy (NCBI): domain Eukaryota; kingdom Metazoa; phylum Chordata; class Actinopteri; order Syngnathiformes; family Syngnathidae; genus Syngnathoides; species Syngnathoides biaculeatus. Next base: position 6,785,581 of record NC_084662.1, on the reverse strand, counting down.
GGGCAGTTTTCGTCAAAGACGTTTGGCGCTTCTTCTACCGTACGCGTTTGAGCGGCGAGTGGGCTAATCCCACCCCCGATTATTGCTTGCAGGCCGGGACACGTTTGCCGGGACCAGATGTCGGCCAAAAAAAAAAAGACAACGCACCAATACGGAACCTTGCTGCGACATAAAGTAGAGCCTACAACTGCTTTTCACCAGGCCCTCCACTTTTATAGGAATTTAACTTTCTCTCTGGTATTTAAAAAAAAAAAAAAAAAAAACAGAAGCTCGGAAGGAAGACTTCTTGAGGTTTGCACGACGACGGCTCCGGGAAGCCATTTGGAATTCGCTTTGCCAACATGGCGGTGCAAACAGCAATTATGGAATCGAAACATGATATCATTTGGATTCCCATCACGTCCATCACTCATTTTTGTCAGAAAAGAAATCAACGCAAAAACACGCGGAATATGTTCCACCTCTAAAATTTGGATTTCTAACCATTTATAATACGAGTGCCTGAACCGATTTCAGTTTTTCAAAAGTTGCGAGCCGTCGCTCGGTTGATATTTTTGCAGTGCGACTCGGGTAAAAATCGAAAAGGAGCAATTCAGGTACGGTAAAGCCTCGGTTCTCGAACGTCCCCATTTTCGAACAAAAATCGGTTCTTGAACGCCCCCGAAAAAACCTGGAAAGAATATATTACGCGCGGCCACACCAGCTGACCTGTGAATTCCCACCCCCCCCCCCCCCCTCGGGAAAAAAAAGCCGGAAATGACATAACGCGAGCAGCGCAACCAGCGTACTTTTGTTATTGTGTATAACGCAGCCTCTGTACACAGACGTGTCCCGGTACCGACTTGTTTTTCTTCTTATGGAGGACGACCGTATTAACCCCCAATCATGGCCCCAAAGAAGGCAAGTTGCTTATTTAAAAGTTATTCTGCACTTTTATTAACAAAAAAAAAGTTTACAAGGCCGGGGCCGAGTCGCTACAGATACGGCAATGCACTCCCAGCCTAGGGAATTACTAAAGCACACATTTTAACCAAAAAAATACATACATTTCCTCAATTATATTATTATATAAAATATTTAAACTATACATGTATTTCTACTATGCAGTTTATTATAAGGAAAAAGTAAAAAATGCTTTAAAAAGCCTCATTTTTTTAAGCTTGGAACGCATTATTTCATTTTCCATTCACTGTAATGGGACACATCGATTCGGTTTCGAACAAATCACTTCTCAAACCGTTTTCTGGAACGGATTGTGGTCGAGAGCAGAGGCCTCACTGTACTTCAATGCCCCAGACACACTTTCAGCCCTTTACTGTACATAAACAGACAAATACAAAACGAGAACAATCGGAAAAAACTCCAGCTCCTGACTACGCTCCATAGGCCACGCCCCTTTCCGGGACCCAATTGCAATTTCTGAAACCGGTTTATTTCTTTACATTCCCTTTTATTATTGTTTTAAAGAATGAAGTGCTCAAAATCAGAAACCCAGCTAAGGGGTGCAGAAATGTTCCAATACTTCAACACCAGCCTGACGGATACTTCCAGTACACTTGAAAGGCTGCGGATAGTTTTGTCTCTCGCGCTAAATCCTGTTTGCGGTGTCTTTGTATGAAACATTTGGTGTTTGATAACATCAGAACGCAGACGAGATATACTTTGCTGTTGCCCGAGGTGCAGCGCTACGGTTAACCCAAATGACGGATTATCATTTTCAAGTACAAAACAGGAAAGCTGCTCCCATTCGTCGGCAGATAAAAGCCAGTTATTGGCCGCCATCTTATCTCAGCGAGTGCATCATCAGCAGCAACTAACGTGTTGTTATTTTACACACGCAGAACAAAACCGCTCAAAACGGGCCAGCAGCCAATCAACAAGAGGCAGGCAAAATGAAATTATGTCCTCTCGCGTTTCATCAAGTCTCGAGTAATTCGGGGGGATAAGCCGCCGTAAAACCGACGTCGTGGTTTTACGTGGGGGGGCCCGTGTCGCAAACGGTCCTGGAATTTACCCGCCACACCGCCGAGAGCTTTCTTGTTGTTGTTGTTGTTGTTGTTGAGTGGCCGTAATGCGATTTCACTCGTATGCGGGCTAAAACCCGAGACGTGCGGCAGGCTTCGGTACGGCTGATCCCGGATCAGCCGAAAGAGACATGAAAACGCTCGCTCGCCATGCGGCTCAAACAGAAAGGAAGTGATTTGCCTGGACCGGGCGGACGCGTCGAGACACCTTTGACGGCGCGTTCACTTTTGACAGTACTTCTTCGCCAGCCTTTAGGCCCCATCAGCAGTTTTCCACGCAAACACGCGCATCCCACCTCTCAGGGCAAATTTTCAACTTATGCGGATTGAAGCCCAACGCGCCAGGAAGTACGGACCTACCTTGGCTGGCAACTACGTTTTGTTTTTGCCCTCACGTGTTGGCGAGGAGAGCCACAGTCGACACAAAAAAAAAAAAAAAAAAAAAATTAGCTCGTCATGTCACTTAGTAGGCCCCGCCCCTTAAAGGCAATCTGGCAACATGAAGTGCGCTTCTTTGTGGCTGATCACGGCCTTAATTCATAAACATCTCATTAAAAGCATTTCAAAAGCAAGATAATTGCGCTCGTGGCTGCTGCCAAGGTGGGGTTAATATTTAGGTCAATATGCTGCTGCCCTAAATACTTGGAGTGGCGCACAAAACACATCTGTACACGCGTAATACACGCACGCACCAGCCAAGTCGGACGAAAAAGTATTACATCTCTCAAATCAAATGTCCAAAGTTGCGTTTCGACACGCACACGCGGCTCGCCGGAAATGAGGATGGTTGTCACGGTGACCGGCGGGACAGCAGAAATATTTAAGAAGACGCTGGGAAGTAATCATGCAAAACATAAATTTGCAGCCGTCATCAAGTCCTGACGGCCGTTCAATCTTCACAAGGACGATTGATTCGTCATCCGGACTTTAAATATCTGCTTGTAACGATTTTTGTTGACGTTCAAGTTCTTGTTCAAATTGTCAACACTGGCCCACTAGATTCTGACCTGATTTCAGTGTATAAAATCATATCTTGCAGTGTACAGCGCATTGATATTTCATATAGTGACAGTGTACAAAGCGGTTGTCAGAATACAGTTTCCACACCGAGAGGCGCATTGGCGCTAATTACATCGTATCAGCGCCGCCAAAGAACGTTTCGCAGCCCACCCGACGTGTCAAATGTGTGAAGAATGGGACGAGCTGCTCGCCGAGAATGAAATCCAGACGAGAACAGAAAGGAAGGTCTCATAGAAAAAAAAAAAAAAAAAAACAAAAACAGTTTCACATTCATTAATCTTATTGCTTTTCCTGAGTGGGGGTTCAATTTTTAGAGTTCTCAAATTGGGCATTCTTGCACTTGCAAAGTCGTTTGACACAAACAGTCAAGATTCAAACGCCTAACCACACAACTGCCAGGCAGATGCGCTAACCACTAGGTCACCGCTTTCCCCGCTCAAAAAAAAAAAACACTTTTTTTTTTTTTTTTTTTTTTTGGTGCCAGTTCTGCTCGTCCCGGCTGACTCTCCTCGAGGCCGATTGGCCGGGAAGCGTCCCCCCCCCCCCCGGTAGGCGGGGCAAAAGATGTGGAGCCAGTGACAAAAAGGCACAGTCACATGGCGCTCCCATCATCGCCGTGGAGACGGAGCCTCAACACCGAGCCGGCGGCGCTTGGCGACACTGTGTGAAAATTGCTGGCTAGCGAGCCACAGGCGCTCATTTTGGGGCTAAATTTACACGCAGGGCTGGCCGGAGCCTCTCGTCACGGCTCCAGATGCTCCAAAACATCCCGATGAAACGTTTCCTCTGTGTGGCGTTCAGTATACGCGTCGCACGGCTACAAGGACTTCAAGACGACTTCATTGTCTCTGACACTCTCTGGCCCGCCGGGAACAAAAATATACACGAGGTGAAAAGTAAACCCACAACCTCGCCCTTTCTCAAGCTAGCTTGCGTTACCAATGCGGATTTCAGAAAACCCAAACGGAAACCAAACCTGACCGGCTATGAAACTACATTGGCACTTGGTTTCAAAAGTCTTGGGAATGATCCAATTACTTAATCAATAAATTCTCTCTTTTTTTGGTGAAGAGTGTAGCTCAAGTCCCTGTAGCTGCTCCTTAAGCAAACTAGCTGAATTCAGTGTCAACTCTTGCTGCAGTCAAGTTCTGGACTCCACTTTGGATCCATTGCCATTCATCAACCGAGTTATTTCCCAGTGATTAACAGTTGACCCTAATGTTGCTCCAAAACCTACCCAAGACCTCGCTAAATCCCGCAAGACAACACGATCAACAAAGTCTTTCTTAATTTGAGATGTTTCAAAGTTCATCAAAGGATGAAGACTGCTCAGCGTTCTGATCCAACAGGTGAGAATAAAACAACGACCTTCCAAACCGGCACTGGTTTGATCCGTTTCGGGAACCGTCACTCTTTGAGCTCTCTGGCATTGAACAAAAATGTCAGCACCTCAAAGCATTCGGGTCATGGGCGGGCCCGAGCCGTTTTGGAAAAGGGGCGCTGAGGTCCGCCGACCGTCTGGAGGCACGCGTTAAACATGGACAACACACATGATGGACGCTTGGTAAAGACTCCTCCTTTCTACTGACGGCTCTTCGAAACAACCGTAGGGAATCCCTCCGCAGACTGCCGACAGCCTGAGTCAGAACATTGCTCAGAGTTTTCCAGCGAGTCTCTTTCAGTCGTCCACACAGAGCCAGACGTATCGGTCGGCATTTTTCGCACAGACGTGAAGCCTGAATCAAGTCAGAATCTTCAAAAAAATGAGTCATGCCGAGCTCACCTTCACCTGCATAGTGAACACAAAAGACTGGGACCAAAACTGACTTTGCCTTCTTTCCATCGTACTGACCGAGAGCCCACAAGGATGACGTGACAGTACCGAGAACAGGACGCCAAAAGCTAGCATAATCGCTTCTGTCCAACTCCTTGATTATTATCAGCAACAGACAGTTATCGACACTGGGTTTATGGTATCAAACACATTCGGTATTTTGGTCCAGATATGCTGACAAGACTGAACTGGATGTGGACAAGGTGGAATGTGACCCAACTCCATTCTGCCTGTGCGACGTTCAAAAATAATTTGTCAAAGGAGCGCGCAGGCACGCAACGCCGGCAAACTCGCAATCCGCCGCACAAGGCGCCACAATTTCAGCGAGCTCGGTGGAGTCCGACAATTTGAATTGATTTCAATATGGACGCCGATTTGTCTGTCAAAGCAGTTGAGGCTGATCCGAGCAAACGACAAGTTTAACGAGTGCGTGGCGTCCGTTTCCCTTCTCGGGTAGATAAACGCGAGGCAGCAGTTACAAGCTAACAACCGACACCACGTCAAAATGGATCAAGAAGTGGAAGTTTATTTCAGGAGACGTAATCGCAAGGGAGGTATGACTTGTATTTAGACATCTGGAAGGAACTAAAAACCCACACAGTCTGTAAGAGTATCACACCATGACATCACCTACAGAGCTTCCGCCAGTACAAAGCATCATTGTTTACCTATCGCCTTTGACCCCTTAAACCATTGACGCTACCATTCCACATGCTCACAATGGCAACAAGGAAGTGGAGAACAAGAGGCCGTAAAGAGACCTCTTCCTGCTCAAGACCAACAACAACCCCGGCGGGCTGTGTTGTTAAAACCAAGGCAGTTGTTGCGTGGCTGCACGGAACTTCGGATGGAAGTCTCTGGAAGGAGACGAATGAAAACCAACCTATCGTGTGTTGAGGCTGGAAGACCCAGCGGTCCGCGGCGTCGCTCTGGCGGGGGTCCGAGCGGCGGCCGTGGACCACGTGCAGCTCGTTTTGGCTGTGGAAGAAGCGCCTGCTCTGGCGAGAGAGGGCGGACACGCTGAGCCAGCTGAGAGCCCGAGACAACCGGGCTGGTTTCTCAGATGCTCGCCGATCCTCTCTCATCCTCCCGAGCTCACCGGGGATCCGGAAAGTTCTTCTTCTTCTTCTTCTCCTTCTTAGGGTCGGAATTGGAAATTAAAATCCTCGGCCGGAGGTTACCAGGTGGACGCCCAAAGCGGGATTGCAAACATTTCAGGGAACGTCGCCCGGATCTGTGGAAGTACTTCAGAACTCAAGTAAGTATTTTGATTCCGCGATGAGGATGGAAATAGTTCCAAGCCGGAGCCAGGTCTTCATTCTTTTGGGCCTTCCACATCACAACAGAATGAATCCTCTTGCCGCTTTGCTCCCTTTGTGCTTCAAGCGATTGGACAGGATTCAGAAATCCAACGATCTGATCTTGGGCTCGGCAGACTTGCGTGCGCAGAAGGACGTCATGGCTCCTGGCGGAGACGATGGCATTCCTTGAAGGTTCCGACGCAAAACAAGCGTCCCGCTGTTCTCTGGCAGCGTGTGTGGCCTCAAGTGCGGTGGACTTTGTTGTGAGCGCGCACCAGCTGACGCGTACAATCTCAGCACCGGGAGGCAAAGATGTTGCTGCGTCCGCCGTGTGTTTCGCAGCCCGAACGCGGACGCACGCGACACTCCCGCCACGTGACAACGCTTTCTCAGTCGACGTGTTTTACTTCCTCTGCTGGGATAAAGATCAGCTGTCAAGAAAAAAAGAACCGGTCGATGGATGACGAGGCGCTGAAAAAAAAAAAAAAAGAAAAAAAAGGATTCCCCGAACTCGGGACTTGGTTGAATGTCTTCGCCGGAAGGAATCCAGTGTTGTGATCTTGGGGTTAGGATTTCAGCCAAGCCTGAAACCTGAGTCAGTCCGCCCCCTCGCGCCGCCCCTCCACCCATGCGCCGCCGACATGGCGTTTTCAAGCCTCCTGCATCTAAATTATGGAGACGACGTCTAAAATGTCTCTGGCATATTATATTACATTGATTTAAAAACTGGAGATTTTGAGAGCATGTTGTCGGTCTGCGAGCTGATCAGGTGTTCTCTCAGAATTTTGTATGCAACTGTTTTAAGTCGGATCTATTTTCTGGACACTTTCGGAAGGACGGCGCTGACATTCTGGCCGAGGCGATTGAAAAGGACTCGTCAGAGGCTGAACATGGAGCAGGAAAAACCACAAACCAGACCAAAGAACTTAATTGTAATTAGTGAGGACAACGGAAACCGATGTAAGTCATTGCCACGGCGAGCTTGTGAGATAAATAAAATGAATGGGGGAAAAAAAAAAAAAAAAAAAAAACAAATCCAGGACACAAGCGACCTCGGGGACAAAAACAACTTTTTATGGGCTCCGCTCGGGATGTGATTTTCCAGCCCCAAGTACAAGAGAAGCTTGTATTTCTTCGACTCGCTGATCTTCGGTAGTAGAGTGCCAGCAGGTCAATCTGAGGCTTTGGGCAAGAATGCAGTGAAAACGGAGACTCGACTTACTTCCAGGCCGACCTTCATTTAGGCCTACACGCTCATTTTTTTTTTTTGCTCCTTTACAGAGGAAATTTATTATCCTGCCGGCGATCGACCGGGCTAGGAGAAACGCAGTCGGTACGCAACTTTGCGCACAATAACAACGCGTACGACGACTCCAAATTATGTTCATGGCAAGTCGAAACATTCTGGATCTTATCTGGCTGAATGCGCACGTTGAAACTGTTGAGGAACTGGATTGCGGACATTTAGGACGACGACAACAACAACAACAACAACGCAACCTGGCACAGGCTGCTTTTGTCCATCGGTTTCTGCAATTCAGGAAGAAATGCCGTCGAAGGGCAAAGGTCATGCAAAAGTGAAGCGTCAGCCCGCTGACACCCGAGCACCTCGCTTCCGTAAAGTCCCTTCTTCCCTTTTCTCGTATGGATAAGCGGCATCTGTAACTCTCTGTCAAGTTCTGACACCTTTTCTTAGCTTCTGATCATTTTGCTTGCTCCAAAATGCTCCGCATACTGCAAATGTCAGTCTGTGACGAAAACCAAAACCGGGAGCTTATCAAAATCAGATGAGATGAGGGCAGGAATAAAATGTTCATTTGTTTATCGCCGCGTCGTGACAAACTTGCACAAAAGACACGCTTGGCGGCCCGCTTGCCACGAAACCCGATGGCGTGACACCGAAAACGCGAGTATACGTGGACAAAGCGTCAACAGAACACGTGCGGGCTCACGTCGGCTGCTCGGTTTTCGCTCAAGGCCGGATTAGAAAACAAAGAACTTTCAACAGTCCAACATTTAGAGGTCAACTATAAGGAATATTTGAACGGAAGTGAGAAAAAGACGCATCAGCCCGGGCCAGAGCAACAAAAATTAGACAACTGCAACAATTCAAAAGGGACGACTTTTGACCGACATGGGGGAGTTATTGTTGTTATATCAAATTTTAGGCGATGACGACAATATGTGTGTGACTAAACTTGACCTCTTCAAAGTATTCTATTATAGCATTTTATTGATTTGTTTAAAAAAAACAAAAAAAACCTTGGAGTATAATTTTTTGGGGATCCATTATGTATTACTTTGTATCTATTTATGTATTTATTTACACACAATTTTATTATATGTCCACAGAACTTATAAATAATATTAATAAATACAATTAAATCTACTTTATCCATTGCATGCACCTATGTATTAATTTGTAATATGCATCATGTTTGACTTTGAATGAATAAAAATCACAATTATTCTTAGAATGCTTCTAATTCCTTTGCCTCCATTTATTTATTGTAGGTTATCTTTTTAAATCTCAGACTCTGACTGATTTGAATTATTGTATTGCATTTATATCATCAAACTTGCCCATTCACATAATTGCATCATGAGGTGAACCGAGAGGTTTAAAACCCTTTCCGGGCAGGGGTTGCAAATTTGCAACAAAATATTATCATCATCGAAAACTTTAAGTCCAGCGTATCATTTTCTGAAAAATTTTATTTGGTCCAGAGAGGTTTAAATATAATCCCATATAAAATCATGTTTATCATCCATCTACATAAGCCGAGATATTGATATTTATTTACTCAGTAATTCTTTTGAAACTCATTTTTCTCATTACTACTATGATTATTATGGTGTTTAATCATGTAGTGTGTGTGATCTCCCTTTAAAAAATGTCACTCTCAACACTTTCTCGTGCGAGTGTTTTTTCACTCCACAAGGGGGCGCCATTCACCTGGATTGTAAAGCAGAAGAAAAAGGCGACAGAGGAAAACAAATGTGGACGAGTTGGGGCAGCTAATGAGCCAGAAAATGACCGCGTTTTACTACGACAGCGTCATCCCGCTGGGATGTCGATTGTGTTGATATCTGCCGAACAAAAGCTGACGAGGAACACGAACACGCGCACACAAATCCGGTCAAGCTGGGGGAGGACTTCACGTTTGTCAAGTTTTCAAAAGACAGATCCCCTTCCAATTATTCGGAGCAGATTGGGTCGCTATTATTCTACTTGCTTAATTATTCTTTAATTGCGTCACTTCAATTATCCCCAGAGAAAACGGTGCGTTTGTGCGCGCGCACTTGTATCCGGCGTCGACCTTTTCCCTCTTGACCCGCAAAGCGGCAGCTGCGAGTGCAGCCACCGCGGTCAGGATGTGCTGCGTGTTTTGCTTTTCTTTTCTTTTGTTTTGTTTTTTTTTTCTTCCTGCATTTGCAGCGCAGACAAAAGAGCGGCGAGCGCCATTCGGGCCGCTTCCCAAACGCGTCACGAGACGAAAGCGGACACACATGCGGAAGGCGCGAGTGAGCAAAAAAAAAAAAAAAACTAAGAGGAAAAACAAAAAGAGTGGGAGAAAGGAACAGCGCCATGTGGCGTTCGAGAACGTAATCTGAGCAGGGAATTCACACACTCTGCACGCACACACCCTGCGTCCGGCGGCTGAAAGTGAGAACGGGCGCGGTCGTCTGCGCATTCCTGATCGCCCAGCAGACCTCAGGCCAGATGTGGACTGCCGCGCGCCATCTTTTGTCTTCGTGTCCTCGCTTATTGGAAATGAACGGTGATCGGAGTAAACCTATTCAAAGATATCGCATATCGCCGCTGATCGTAAAGACGACAAATTGGAGCATTCCAGCCAGAGGTGAATGAATGTAAAGAAATTAAAACGGTGTTTGCCATGTTTTTTTGCTTCAGTTCAATGAACATTGTGCTGCTCCTTCTGTTGGGTGCACCTGGGCCACTTGGGGGCAAACCAAGTTTGACGCGTTTGTGTCCTTCATAATCTTCAAATAATTATGACAATACAAGCACGATGATTTGACGCAACGTTTTCCAGTTTAATGATCTGATAATCTATTTACTGACCCTGTGTCATGAATAATAAATAAAGAAAATAACGTTCATGTTTTTGGTACAGTAATGCACAATAATACCACAAGAAATGGAGAAACGCGGCTTAATTTGTTATTTCAGGAGCAGTCGTTAGTGTGTATTTTCTTTCCTGAGCAATAACAGTGCTATCATAGCAAAATGAATTTCGGCCATAAAGGAGAATAAGTAAATGTTTTACTTTATAAAAGACAATAAACACGCGCGTGATGGCGTCTTTATTTGTCTTCCGAAAGTCGAGCTGGGCTTAGCAGAATCGAAACCGCAAGACTCACATTGAGCTCATTCGCCGACAGACGAGCCGATGACGACCCCCCGCCCCCCCCTTCGCCCTTGTGGCAGGCGGCGCCGTCCCCGTCCTACGCCGCGCCGGACTCCAGTCGGCGCCTTTACCACCTGCCGAGTTGCGAGCGCCACGTCTTTACGTGCATAAAAAAACAATTAACTGGCACGCGCGTGAGAGCTAAATGGAGACATAGCTAATAACGGTAGCAGCGAGGAGGGCGTGCACACGACAAGCCCTGTGGGGGCGGCTTGGGGGGGCGGGGGGGCGGGGGGGGGAATCCGCCCGCCTCTGACAGCTAGCGAAGAAAATACAAAGCAAGAGCGTTAGTGCCCGACTTCGTCAGCTGTTTTCCGTCTCACGCACACAAGCGCAAAACTTTGCTTTTTTTTCAATTCTCGTAGCCAAATGCTAACACGTAATTTCAAGGTGCCACAGACGGGCTAATTTGTATTTAACTTAAATACACCAAATGTGCTTTCGAGGACTAAAACCTCATCTTTCAATATTTTTTTGGACAGCATTTGACTTTTGGCCATTGTGGGAAAGAGAAATATTTTCTGAGGATGTATTTGGTGAGAAAGGTTTGAGAAGTTTCGGATAACAGTTTCTCCGAGGTTCTGAGACTTGGAAACGGGGGGTCGGATCAAACACTGGTGCGGTCCACATCTGTAAACACTGAACGGGGGCAGCCCCGGTTTATTGCGTGGCACCAAGTGTCAGCTTGAGTTGGCGCACGCGGCCGTTCTCCTTTTGGCTGCGTTCCCTTGAGCAAGACTTAATAAGTGAGCAACTTTGTCAGCGAGGGGATTTCCGATGTGGACTCGCTGAGCGGCCGCCGGGAGCTCAGGGCGGGCCCGTCACCGGCCCGGCGAGGAGCGATCGCCTACGCGTGGCTAACGTCAACGAGCGGGAAGCTCCTATCGGCCAACGGAAATAGAACAAAATGCCAAAGTCTTCCCTGGAGGAAATAAAAATCCTCCCGCAAATTTCAGAGCTGCGTCGATGGCATCTGGCCCCCTTTCCCATCTTGTCCTCCTCCAGCTCCACATTTGTCCCGTCTCTCTTGCTCGTCTTTGTGGTCCTCAAACGCAACACGAGTCTTTCTCATCTGAGCCTGACCGTCCACCCCCCCCCCCCCCCCCCTCCAAACGCAGCCTTTCCTCGGGCCCGTGCGTTGAGGGGGTGGGCCAAAAACACCAAACCCACCTGGGACTCGAAGCCAGCGCAAATAGCGGCCACCCAGCATTTGCAAATCCACAATGTGGGGACTTTCCCTTGCTCCGTGTGTGAAGCTGCCTCGCCCACCATCAGGCACTTTTTCGCAGTCTCACTTTAGCACAATGTTTTTTTTTTTGAATGATTCATCTGATTTTATATCACAGCGCTTTTGCTGTATCACAGACAACTGACATGTAGCAATACGTGCAAGCCGGGAGGGAAGAATCCGTGACAACGCTTGAGATTACTGCACACAACTAGATAAAGCGCAACGCGTCGACTGCAAGATTCACTGATGGTGTAGTGGTACACAACCCTCACTTTGAAGCAGAGAGCGTGGGATCAATTCCTGCTCAGTGATTGTGCCGTTATGTGCCTTGCGAGGGACTCGTCACCAATTCAGTCGGGATAGGCTCTGGCTTTGTGAGGATAAGCGGCTTGGAGAACAAATAAAAGAAGGTCTACTGCAAAGCAGAACTGGTTTTCTCACACCTGTGATGAAGTTGCCCTCATCCTCAGTCACAGACACACCATTGCAGTGATCAATGTGCATATTCTGCATTGGTATTATGCAAGAAATCAAATCACATTTTGGTCTGATGCAGGAAGACAAAAAAGGTGGACCTGTCACGATGGCCGAGCGGTCCAAGGTGCTACATTCAGGTCGTAGTCTTCTCTGCGGGTGTGGGTTTGAATCCCACTTCTGACAAAATCCTTTTGGGCCAACCAAATATATGCTATCGGGATTTGGTTTTGGGGGTCCTGAATGAAAAACCCGTTAGAGGCTCTCATATTATGGAAATACATCTCTCATTTTCTGATCAAGTTTTAAAGGTCGAGAGAAACGAGGGCGACGCCATGTATCACCCTCAAACCCCCCAAATTCCCGACTGGGACGTTCCAGATTTTGTTCGTTTCACCTAACAAAATGTCTTCACGATCTGTTGTTATGAAATGAATACTACGCAGGTGTTTAGTTCCAAGTCCAAAAATGAAAACAAGCGCATGTTGTCATTTTCATCCCTCAGGGGATCCAACTGGTTCAGCAGGACTTAAGTTTCAGGTTTTTGTGTTTCAAAAGACAAGCAAATAAGTTTTTGAAGTCATACCCCGTAGACCTCATACACAGACTCCGAGGTGAGTGCTTGCACCTTTTGCAGGGCCTTCTAGGTATCCGCAATAAATGTCAAGTGTCAAGGATCAAAACACCTTTGAGCCGAACACCCCAGCGACGACACAAAATGATGAGGACAAAATTTTATACACTGCATCATTAGTGTAGCATAAGATCACACCCAAGACGCCACAAATCCTCGTGACGACGCATCCGTCGGACGCTGTCGACAGTGGACATTTTTCTATCCCGCAACGATTTCTATCAGGATATTTTACAACTCTGCTGCTCATAATATCCCATAATGTCCCAGTTGTTGACTTCTGGTGGGTCCAGTTTTTTGCACAAGCGGCGGGCATCCTTCTGGCAGGATTTCTCAAAGAGCGCGTCCAAACCGACACGTGACGGGTAAGCCTCTCAACATTAAATTCTTTAGGGATTAAGCACCACAGTGGTGGTGATCATCTCACATTTAAGAAAAAAAAAAAAAAAAAAAAAAAAACACCCTGTGGTCACAAAAGCCAGAGAAAAACTTTCAGAATTAAGACGTGCGTGCGTCTGGCAGAACCGACTTTGAGAGCGCAGGCGGCGAAAAACTACACAGCGTGTGAGCGTGGCTCTTTTCAATGAGTGCGAGCACTGCTGATTGTCGGGCGTACATTCCATAATTACTCTCAAAAGGTGAAAATCTGCAATATAAAGAGACTGATTTTTTTTTTTTGATAGCATTCTCCTCCCACCAAAAAATTGCAAGCATAAAACGTACAGAAATACGCATTGCAGCATCTGTGTACGTGCATGTGCCTTTAAGAGGCGGGGCCCGTTCAGATGCCGTTTGACGTCGGCGTTCGAGTGTCCGGTTGTGAGCTGTGGCCGACGTCAGCTCATTTGTGTTAGTCTTCGTCTTGCAGTTCTTACTCGAAGTAAGTTACTGCAAAAAAGTTGAAATGTCATTAAAAAGTGAGGAGATGACGCGAATCAGTCACAGTGTACGAACCCTTCAGTGAAATCATGAAGTGGCGCGATAGTGAGTCACTTTCTTTCTTGACGTTCTGGCCCGAAGGGTAAAAATGGCAGTTTTACGTCACCCTCTCGTGGGTTCTCGTCAACCAGTGACTAATTGGCAGCGCGAGAAGAGACGAGGATGATGCCAGCGCTACAGCGCAACCTCTGACGTCGGACGCTCTTTTTGGAAGTTAGACAACTCGGTCGAGGATGCCAAACGTTTTTTTTTTTTTTTACATTTCAATGTTGAAACATTCCCTGGAATGGAATCCATTTCCTCAATTCACGCTCATCACTTTAATCGACTTCTGCATTTCTATGGCACTTGTGCGCAATTGCGGTTGGAGTACAACTTCAATCAAATGTGCATATAAATATCATCAATCGTTCATGATGAATGAAAGTCAGCTTCAGAATTGGGCCGCGCACAAACGCAGAGGCAAAAGCGCCCGGGGGTCGGCCCACTCGGTTTGGGTTGAACGTCACGCGGCGATACGGTTTGGCCGGGGGTGCGTGAGAGCGGGTCGGACGACCCGGTGAGAAAACACCGAGCGGGCCGGTCTCAGTGGGACACTCGCGATGGGCGTGGTGGGGGGGTTGCGGCCTCTGCATGCTACGACGCTGACAAAACACGGAGGTTCCTGATCCCGCACAGACACGGTTTCACATTCTCTTCCCACGCCAAGCAGATGAGGCTCGCTAAAATGCTAACACTCGCGTTATCGAGATCGTTTCAAGTGTGCATTGCAAGAAAAAAAATTAAGATAAAGCACTTACCTGTTGGGATGCACAGGAAAGGTGACACCAGATGGTTCGCAAGTGGATGGAGAACCCCCGCCATGCGGAGAGAAGACAAAAGCAAGAATTCAACACATGAAATACTCGTGCGGATGACTATTTTTTCCATTTAAACCCGAGCAATCGGGTCCAATGTGGCCACGGAGTTCATGCGATACACGTACAAGGTCGCCACTTTTACTGGGTACGCACTTTATTTGACACGCATGTAATACTGGCACATTTTCAAGGTGTTGGCTGCGGGAGATGCCGTATGTAAGAAAATGCTGGCGGCGCTGGAATAATTCAAATATTTTGGTTATAAAAGTGTTCAAACTAAACTTTTGCCGTGACAGAAAATCTTCGTGTAGACTTCATGTGGTGCGATGGCAAAGAGGTCACAGGAAAGAATGCGTGAAAGAAAAGGTCCAAAGTTTGGGATCATTTCACACTCACTGCAAAGCAAAACTGGTTTACACAACTGGACCTGAAGGAAAACTGACACAAGGTCAACTAAATATCGGGAGTTAGTTAATTTGTCGACCACCCAAGTGGGCAAAAAAAACAATTCCTGCACTTCACATGCATGTTTTGTCGTGGGAGCATTGTGTAATTGTGCAGAACCAGTTTTTGGATTATTTCAATAATCTCTGCGGGAATCGGTAGATGATTCAATTTTTTTTAAATATTCAAGAGTAGCGGCTGAGAGAGTAATTTGAGATACAACTTCGTATTTGAGCGCAATCCTGACTTTGGTGTCTCTTCACTCCAGCCGACGTCGCCCACCTGCAAAAACGAATTTTTCTGGGACGCCACATCAAACCGCAACGTGAACACGCACCAGATCACAAGTGCGGCGTTATCGTTGCACGCTTTCAAAGCCCAGGCGCACACGCATGCAAATGGGGGGGCCACGCGGGTTTGTGCGTGGAGACCGACGCTGACCCCACGGTTGCTACGGTGATACAAGCGTTATCCGTCGGCGGCTGCTGCTGTCGCCCGGGTGACGGGGCGCGGCGCACGCGGGCTCACGCCGCCCTTTCCACGGATCGAGTTGCGGCGCGCTTTGAAGGCGGCGTCCAATCGCCAACTCGGGAACAGTTTGCCTCAATTGAATGTGGGTCAAAGGGCAACGGGCAACCTTTGCTCGCAGAGATGGAAGGGAAAAAAAAAAACGAGACAATCATCTTTGAAAAAAGTTCATACGTTGAGACTCTCAAGTCTGGAATATTACATGGCTAACTCACGGACTAAGGAGCGCCGTCTGTTCCATCCTGAAACGTGCTCGCGACATTTTGGTCTTTTAGTGACAGAGTGAAAAATTGTTTGATATCATCATCAATTCAGACTTTCATACTATAGAATAGAATTACCAGTTACATCTAGAGAAATGTTTCAATCACAGTTTGTGACTTTTTTGTTTGCAAATATTACTCTTGGTGTGCAAGTTATCACATGCTCTGCCTTACCCGCTAACATCTGGATTTTGGCCTGTTTTATCGCCGCTTCCCCTCCCACCCCACCCGTTCTGAGACGATGCTCGGCGCCGATGAGCAAAAGTGAGGCTGTCACGGTCAGGATTCAGCATGGACTGACCGGGAAGGGTCCCGAGGAAGCGCAGACGTATGAAGTCGGACTTCCTGACGTCAGTCAATTGCTTCTCAACGAGATTAAACAATTCCAAACAGTTGATGAGAATCTTACGCCTACCTATCCCTCGCTGCTAGAAGTTCTGTGGGCAAAGTTCTGACAACGTCAGGGGAAAAGTTAATCTGGGAATTTCTGCCTTGGGGGAAGTGGTATCACCAGAACAGTGTTGGGACAACGCATGTTTGTATAAGCTTGCACCGATAGCGACTTTCACGGTCTGTTGAGTATTTGATGCCTCACGCTGTGAAGACGAACAGTTTGGTCCGGTGATAAAGGCACAACGTTCATCGGAACCCCCTTTTCCCAGGCCTATTTATCAACCGCCGTTCACCTCTGCAGATCCAGCAGGAAAAAACAGTGACGCAGCTGGAAAAAGGGAACGGACCTGCGGGAATGTTTAGCAGGAGGTGCCAGGACGGCGACACGGAGGGGGGAACGCGGGACGATGACAGCAACGGGAAGCGGCGCAGGACGGAGTATGCGATAAACGGCGTCGCCCACAGGAAGCAGGGACACGCACCTACGACACACGTGCCCCGAGATGAGGGCAAAGAGTTCTGCGCCAAGGCCGGGTGAACGGGTGAGCATGGGAACAGTCGTCGTGGAGGTTTGGGAAAGTTCAAGTCGCGCAAAAAGGAATAAAGTGGTTTTTCTTTGTCAAATGCACAACAATCCCTCGCACGGGGTACGGATTTCCTCTCTGTTCATCCTTCGTGCGTTTCCTTTCCTCCCTCCTCTTTCAGTTTCCATCGCAGCCTGCCTTTCCTCCACGTCTCCTGAAAAACGGCAGGGCAATCCAAATGTAAACAAATGATTTCCAGCCGCTTCCATCGAAAAGCCAGGTTTGCTTTTTCAAGAACGGCTTAACTGGCCCATACCAACTCCAAAGCAGCCACTCTTGAACGTGATAACGCAGCACCTCCACTCGACATTTCCAGACCCCACAGTATTACAATTTGAAAATACGCCCCCCCGCCCAGTTGATATCTCGACCGTGTTGGAGCACCTTAAAAACCTCCACAATCAAACGAACTGGTGTCTGTGAAGCAGCCTTTTGTAAACGTTGAAAGCCCTTCAAGGTGGTGCCCCCCCACTCTGCATGTAACCTCAAGACGCTCTAAAATCGCTTACTGCGTAATGTCTCCAACTGTGGCCTTTTCCATTTTGCTTTCAACGTCGTCCGCACTGTTTAGGTGGAAAAACTCTGTAGACCACCTCGGGGGGACTACGCGACACCGACTTGAACAAACAAAAACGTGCACTTCATGTCTGTTCAAAGTCAGTGAAAGGAAGCTTTTGTTCGACGTCCGCCACTTGTTCTGCAAACGTAAAAAAGCAATCACGCAGAAAATCCTGAATTTTTGCTTTGAAGGGAATCGCGAGGAGGGGACGGACGGCATCCCAGCAGTGCCGTCAGCACTCATCTTCCCCGAAAGCGGGTCGTGTTTCTCCTAAGCCGCGTCACTTCCTTCCCCGGTGGTGATTGTTCCCTCGTGGCTTCCTCGTTTTCCCTTTTCAGCAAGGCTCCCACCGATTTATTCTCTGGGCCATCTGCCTTTTGTGAAGCACGGCGCTCGGCGAGAGTCTCGGAATGACTTTTAGGACGCTGATGCGAGTGTTTTAAAGATGACAAAGGCGCCGAAGACGCCGAGAGAAATGATTAAAAGCACTCGCATGACGGAAGCCTTCGCATCAACGCCGAAGATCTTACATTCAGCTTTCTTCACCGGCAATGTGAGCTGATTCCAATTACGCGGAATTATGTGAAATATAATTGCAACGTGGAAACGTGACCCGATTCCAACCTCGGTAGTCGGGGAGGGGGGGGGGGGGGGGGTCTGGTGGACATGTGCTCATACAATGGGCTTCTTGTGCTCAAACGGCGATCAGGGGAGAAGAATTAAATGAGCGGAGAGGGAGGGAGCGCATTGAGGATTAAGACGAAAGCATACGCGGGCTTTACTTGGGAGGATGGAGGGGACCGAAAAAAAAAAAAAAAAAAAAGTTCGATAATCCTACATTGTTGTCTTAAGATCCTTGAAGGCCCTTTCTTGAATATAGAATGCATGTTTGAAGAGAAATGATGAAAACATAATACGAAGGTTGAGATGTACGTACAGTACAGTAGGACTCGATTGTGGCAATAACATTTAACAGTTTATCACCTTTTCCTGATTTTGGGGCCATGGTTAAAACGGGGGCCCACTTGGGTCTGGCATGAGTCACCCCCCCCCCCCCCCCTATTTAAGAGCACCAATGGCGTGGCCACTTCTGAGTGCCTTTCCAGGATCTAAGAGCGGAGCGGGACGGTTAACTTTTCATGAACTGGAAGCATCACTTTATGTACCTACTTGGGGATTCAGTTACATTTTGGCAGCGTTGTTAAAAACGTCTCTGTGCTGTGTCAAATTTAGAAGAGCTTCATTTTCACTTTACAGGGACCTTAAAGGATCATTTACAATTCCAAAGCCACAAGCATTCAGTGTTGCCACCACTTGAATGTGTCGACCAAATATTGGGCAGCAACCTTTGAGCTCTCCACCTCCGCAAAATGACTTTGCCCCAAATTCAAGCTGAGAAAAAAAAACACAAAATGATTGAGGTCAAAAAGCAGACCGCAAGACCGAAGTGCTTCTCTGCATCTCAGAAAGATACGCACTTGAAAAGTCTTCTTGTGTAGCTTCTCGGTTGCTGGAAAGGCCATCCCCGCCCCAAGCCACATAAAGGACCGCGTGGGTTGGGTTGCCATATGGTGAGGAACCGAAAGGGTCCGCGTACCAAGGTCGCTGCTTGCGGGGCTCCCTCCTCCTCACAAAGTTCAGAAGCCGGCTGGTTTTCCAGCTCCCTAAATTAAAGACGGTGCCCTTAGATGTGAGACGTCTGACTGTGTGGCCTAATGGATGAGGCTAGAAGACGGGGGGGAGATCAACTAAGTTCACGGTCAAGGCCACCAACCAAGTCATCACGTCCACTTGAAAGTCAAGATTTGTAGGGCAGTGGTTCACGAGGCTAACTTGTGCGCAACTGGCATCAATTAGCAATTCAAACGTTATTTACAGCCACACCAGGACCGGCTCTCCAGTGGGTATTTCACTTTTGCCAGCTGGGACTGGAAAAAGCGGGGACAACGTGGCTAGCTTGATGGACACGGGCAGAACGTGGGTAGACTGGCACACAGTCCAGTAGTGGCGTGGAAAGATGATGTAAGGAGACCATGAAACTGTGGCGCGTTCCAAAACGCTGTTTATGGAGCAGTTGCCACTTAACCGTTCTCCAAACTTGGATCGCCAAGAAAAAAACGAGAGCATACCCAGTGCGACGCCACAACATGATGGACGTTACAACCAGCAGTACCAAGTTAATATTCTGTTTATGTCTGTTCTCAGATGGTATGGCAGCAAAAAAAAAAAAAAAAGAATGCAAACCAGTCTTTAAAACGTTGTCGTTGTACACTCGTCTGCAGTCTTGACTGTAACTGCATTTCCCCCCAAAAATTCAGGTGGGTTTCCCAACTGTTCAACCAGTTTTTGGCAAACAAAAAGCTTTTCAATTCCTTGAAATATTGACTTTGGCGATTTACAGTAATATCGTTTGCTCAACTGAGACAGCTCACTACCTCTTTAAAAGGGAAGCAACCTCCTTTCATTCTTATTTTACGCTCTCGCTTGGTCAGCTCGTCGTCATTCTGAGGAGTTGCTGAGACGTGACGGCTGCACAATGCTGGGAAAGCTCCTGTCGGAATGCGTCCGTGTCTGAGTGTCTTTGTGTAGACGGGAGATTCGAGGCGTGTGACGGCGCTGAACTGCCGGTTTCACGCTCTGTGTTGGGACTGACCGCGACTACAAAGACTTCCGTACACCGTGAAAGGGCGGCTTCGTCGCTGTTTTGCAACCAGCTACACTGCCCACAAGTGGTTTTCTAAGGCAAAGAATTAGTCACTTTGGGCTACGATGCAACTTTATGAAGTGGAGAAGAGAAGTAACTCCTTAATTTCTGAGAAATAAGTACTTTTGCTCTACATTTTGGTCTTATCTAGAAAACTTCATTAGTTACTCATATACACGTCTACTTCTGTGAGGCCTTTTTGGGCTTCCCTCACACGTGTCCTGTCCTGTCCCATCTTTAAACCACCGCCAAAGGTGTAAAAATCTCCCCAATTCCATGGACGTAGTATTTATTTGGAACAGCAACGCAGAAAAAAAAATGATGTAATACTGCCATCTTTTACTGGCAGTGTAGTCCAAAGAGGGAAATGTCTGTTGGGATGAGGGAGCGCCGAGTGTCCAATTACACAAAGAAGCTGTTCCACCTTTTGTCTGTGCCATTCATACAGAAGAGGAATACAAAAAAAAAGGCAATAAAAAGTGTCATGTGGAGGGGGCGATATACTCCAAACAGCGACAAGAACTGCGAGATGTGGGGGGGCTGCCAAAAGCCACACCACACTTTTGTCCCGCCTTTTTCCATACAGATGGGCAGAAGACTGCCAGCTCCGACTTGTTCCCCCGTCGTTTACAGGCAGCGTGAAAGGAACTATTATTTTTTTTAAAAAACGAATAATAATTGGACCGTTGGAACCACTGCTTGTCAGAGCACTGACACAAGTTTACTAGTTAAAAGCGAAAAAGGACGCAGTACCGTACGCATGAAAGATTGAGAAAAACGGAAAGATTGATGAGTGTGGTGGGAGCACAGCCTCTGGGGACCCGACATTTCCATCCAGACTGCGTACGGGGTCTCTTTAGTCTGAGCACAACAAAGACCCCCAGTCTTGTTTCCAGACCTCCGGGGGCCTCAACGAGCCACGGGGAGCTCCGCGTCCCCCGAGAGCCGAGAGCCTCCGCCGGGCCCCCATTATTGATCCCTTTGGCCCGTTTTCGTGCCTTGATTGAGCGTTTCTCCGGAGATTGGAGGGAAGAGAGCTGATTGGCTGAAGCAAGCAAAAGACGAGGGTTGTATTGTGGGCCTGGGGGCGCGCCGTTGGAAAAAAGAAGAAAAAAAAAAAAAAAGAGTGAGGGAACAAGGGGGGGGGGGGAGTAGCGGGAGCTTTTCACTCTCATATCGCAACGACGCCCTTCTACTCAGTTTCAAAAACACAGCGGAACCTCCAATTTTGAATATTTGTGACCAAATGTTTCTCGGGAATGCAGCCTCACGCAAAACTTCAACTCATGCCACAACATAAAACGTAAAACAACATAACTGTACGACTCTGCTAAGCAATAATTCCCTTTTCCTTTCCAAAACTGATGTTGTTTGACTGACCAAAGAGGTTGCATTGTATAATACCAAGATTGGGCACGTAATTTACTCCAAATACCGTTTGATGAATAGCCGCACGTACACAATTTCTATGGGAAGACACAGAAGACCACCGGAAAGGCTTTTGTGGCTCCGGGGAAGATACTGGATCCCTCACAGGCCACATCCAAAGCAGGGAGTAAAACTGCACCCCACGCGCATAATTGCAGCCACCTGATACGCTCGTATGCATCGCTGCGTCGGGATGCGTTTAGTTGGCACGAAACTGGACTCGCTCCGAGAGGGGAGACTCGAAAAACACGCTTAATCGGATTTTATGCTCTTTTATGTGGGGAACTCAAATCGCGGCATTTTGCCCATTCTAATGCAAACCAAAAGAATCGACCAAAGTGGAAAGCGAAAAATGGAACAGCTAAAAACTGTAAATTTACACTGCGATTGTTTGAACCCATCCTTTAATATGTCCTCCCTAATCCCTGCCTTTCTGGGTGTGGAACATATCACACCCAACGGAAGTTCAACATGGGCATTTTCCCACTCTCACTTGAGTCAACTTCATACACATCATGCACAAAATGTTGCCCAACCTGTTCTCAGCGCTACGCGTAAGTAATCACTTGCTTCTTTGTCACTGCAAGACATATCGTATGTGCAGTCCAGTACGGTGCGTTGTTTTGATCGTCGGGCATGCGCGATACGAGCAAAGACGTGCGGCCTCGAAACACGGCGGAAGGGGATTATGCAACGATATTCCGCCTAATCCTCATCAGTGACTCGAAAAATCCTTCGCTCTGGCCATGTACTCACGGGAGAACCACCCACACACACACACACACACACACACAAAACAGCTGGACGATGAAAACAATACTCTCTGGATTAGTGTCAGGGGAACGCATCTGCAAATGTGACACACAACCGCAGATCATTCAATCTCAAAATCACTTTCAACGTCAAGTAAATTCGCTCTGTCCCGTTTTCACCCCGGTAGAAAATACAGTATAACATTCCGAGGTGAACTCGGCGGCTCTGTTGCCAACTGTCGGCATCGTAAAACAAAAATCCTTCACACCTGCGTGATGAATGTAAAGCAAATTAAAGAGACTACTTTGCGGGTTGAGGAGGGAACCGGAAGAAGATAAATAAGTGCCCATTGTTGAGGTTTAAAGTTTCACTGATCATTTACATGCTACGCCACTACATTAGTAAAACAACGTTGCATAACATCATTATCAAAATACACTATTCTTTCTCGACGGTAGCTGTTAGTTTTATGCATCATCAAGTACTTGAGAGTGCTTAAGAAAATCTATTAACGCTCATCTGTCTAAGAAGTGCTTCATTTTGTCGCCCCAAGATTAATAACTGGTGAAAATAGTCCAACTAGACACATTTGAGTAAGCTCGTAATGTTACAAATGGACTTCTGTCAAGCTTTGGTGCAGACGGAACGGCGGCATTCATTTTTCGCCAATGAATTGTGTTTATTGGATCATTCATTGCCTGAACATCTTCGTCTTAAAAAAGTTTGGGGGAATGATGTAACCACCGTCGTTTGCCTCTTTGACGTAGGAAAGATTTTTGCTGACGATGTGACCTACCATTTTAATCAATGACCGTGTAATAAATGTGATAATTTTATTTATTTTTTGGGCTGTCGGTGAATACTTTAAACATGTTCTTGTGGCGGTGGTGCCGAAGTTAGTTTTAAGCGCTATATGATCGCAATACTGTATAGGGAATATTACCAACCTAGTTCACTTTCTGGACATGCGCTTTGGGCCTGGACAAAAGTTGGACGAGAGTCACATCGGTTGCGGTCACGTCTCGGTGACGTCTTCCGGAGACTAGCCGGGTCGCGCTGAAATCCAACATTTGGGTTGATTGGACACGTTAGGTAGGACTCCAAATTGGGACACGTCACAACTAAATCATATTTCTACTCCTTGAGTCCAAACATGCTCAGGGTGTGTCGTTTTGTGATTTCTAATGGTGCACGTCGCCGTCGTTAAAAAATAAAAATGAAAAAAAAAAAAAAGCTCTCCCATGACCTCGTGTGAATCACCTTCGGCGCAGTAACAAATTTTTAAAAACTTTGTCAACTTGACTCGGATCGTTTTCGCTTGTATGAAGTCCCGAAGGCCTGTTCTGCCCAGACCACAAACACGTGCGGTAAAACGTGTTCTACCGTGAGCGCGCCTAACCCAAAAGGGCCACACCTACTGTAGGTGCGCCAACAAAACCTTTGAAAAAAAAAAAAAAATAATAATAATAATAAAATACAAATAAAAAGAAGACTAAGCGGCCATAGAGAAAAGAGAGTAGAACGTTTTGCACATCAACAAACCCTCCAGGACAGCGTAAACACACACAAACAATACTACTGTGTTACTATTAGTGACGGGATGAAACAATGTCAACAACAGTTTTGTGGTACAGGCGGTCGTTTACGTTTCTCTACTTGTCAGTGACGGGTGAAGGATTCCCAGTCCTCCGCTGGGGAAATACTTCACTGTACATAAGATACTCGACGGTGATGCCTCCGTGGATGTCACATTTCACCGTGACAGACGCAACGTGCGGGTTGCTTGCAAAGTGGGATCGAAGGTCAGCCAGTTTGCTTCTGGGGTTGGAGGGAAATACTCTCATTAGCAATGCTCGCTTGAACTTAGCCTCAGACATCATTGGCACGTTCGCGACAACAAGCCAAAGCCGCGTATACTGTAATACACTCAATCTATTGAGAATCTGATCGACTAAAATCAAAAGCAGCGTAGACAATAGTCTTTGAAACATTTTTTAAAACAAGATCCAGTTAAAAATTAGTCAAAATAAATACAAGGAGACGCGTGTATCTGGATGAACACCTGATTTCCACTTAAAAACAAAAATATTCCAAAATTCTTCATCGTCTGAATGATTGAGATGTACGGACAGGTACGAAAGAGCACATTGTGTACCTGCGTGCTTAGCCCGCATTCAAAATGTTATTCAAACCGATAATCGCATATTTGGGATGAATCAATCAAATTTGCGGTCATCTCCTACGAATAGCAGGGGTCCAAACGTCGATCGATTTGTGAAGCAAAAGATTTCAGTTTGGATCTTGTGTGACTGGAGTGCATCCGTTTGACAAGAAGTGATGCAGAACAACAACAACACTATAATTAATTTCAAGAGTTCATTTGGGGCAAATATGTTATTCGAAAGCGAAGTGAGGGAATGAAAAACTGGCGGTCGAGCAGGTGCCCGGTCTTGCGGCGAGCGCTGACATCAAAGTGCTGGGGGGGGGGGGGGGGGAGAAGGGAAAAGTCTGCGACGCATTTGAAACAACGGGAAGAACGGATGGTCGAGAGAAGGAGGCCCAAAAAAAAGAAGACAAAGGAAATAAAAGACAACCATCATGTGGCATCGGTTGAAGCGGCTGCCAAGACACAAGTTTCGAAGATGTTCTCAGACCTCTTTTGTTCATCCGTCTGTTTCCAGAAGATTCCACATGAGATCTGTGGCCGGCCAAACTATTTGGCTCTCCAGAGGAAAACACTTTGGGGGGTATTTGGGGCATTCTTCTCGCTCGCCTGAACAATGGCTGCGGGGATTGACGAGAGTCCAGAGAGACGTAAAACTGCGTCTCTTCAATCTTCCTCCTAAGAAGAGGTCGCGACCTCGGGGATTACGTTTCCAAATCTTCCCGCTGCCTAGAACAAACACTTGATTACTTCAACCGCCATCTTTTGAAGTGCCTTTAAAAGACCGCATTTTCCCCTGTTTTTTTTTTTTGCTTCTATCGCAGCTAAGGCCTCCGAAACTGCGTTCTTCGTCAAGTTGTTGTGCCCAACTGTCGTGTAGCAAACGTACGCGCCAGATACGCGTCGATACAAGTGACAGCATACACACGAATACAGCAAATAACGTCAATACAGTCCAGTAGTTCTTGGCATATCGCCAGAGTTACATCCCGGACCCTAATGCGATATATGAAATTTGTTAGGTCGCGCCCATCTATTCGTTTTACGGAAATAAAAACAATTCAAATTAGTATGCACGAGGTGTAGGGATCATTTGCGGTCACCGTCCTCACGTTCTACACGTCAGTGTTTTGGACTTTGAATGTGTGTGGCTTTAAAAGGCGGGGCCTGGCTTGCTGAGTGACGTGGCAGTCAGCGAATGAGGGTGAAGACTTTGCCGTTGTTGGTTCAGGATAACAGCAGGTTGTGAACTCGCTAACCGGTACCCCGCGTGCGTGTTGAGCCTAAATTGTGGCCTCTGAACGCACTTGGAACCACAAAAATAATAATAATAATAACAACAACAACTTACAGGAGGTGTGAAAATCGAGGGGGGGCCAGGATCTTTGTGAAAGCTGTGATTGACTTGAGAGGAATGGGATTGTTTTATCGCCAGATTTTGGCATCCTCCTCCTCTCTGATTGTGGGATGCCGTGTTCCTGTGCCAAAACGAAGCTCTGCGGCAATTTGATTCCTCGGACGGCGGATACAGTAAATGTTGTTTTATCTGTGAGGCTGCCCCCCCCCCCTGCACTTCACACGGCAATCTTGTCTTAGCTATGCATGACCGACAACGCTTGCACGCACGAGGCATCTGTCAATCTCTCCCTCCCGTGGACCTTTCCCTCCCTAAAAGCGCTTTGTGGCCCAGGCAGGCCAGCCAGCCAGCGCCTGAATCCTTGGCACGGGGACGCGTGAGAGAAGCCAGCTACAAGTTCAAACGCACGCACGCAACTCGGACAGTGTTCAATGGCAGGATTCCTCCTCTAGTTGAAATGCTGCGGGCCTTTTCTTACTCTTTGGGTTCCTGCCCATTTCTAATCACTGTCCGGCCTGAACCGACTCCGTTGTTCTCCGCGGGACGAGGTCGACCCCCGTTCCGAAAGACGGGAACGACTCACGTGAGAACGAAGCGAGGGGTCGGAGCACTCAAGGACAAGGGAGCAAAGGGGCCGGACTGGATTCTGGAAGACGCGCCGAGCTGCAAGTGCATTGCGCTGCGTGCTTATAATTATCGCACGTTATCTTATCATGTGTGTGTGAGAATTTTCCCTTGAGATTTAAAGGGGAATTTCAAGCAGTTATTAACAGCCGAGTGTTATGTATGCAAACACACGGCAGGAAGGTTTTCCAGAGCCACAATCAGCAACTTTTGTTGAAAAGCATAACATTAATAATCACAGCTGGTCTGAGCGTCAACAGATAAGTCAAGTCCGAATGAGCAGAAACACACACACTAAACATGACAGCGCACTTCAGATGAAAGAGTCTGCAAATATCTGAGAAAGGGCCAAAGAAAGGAGATGCAGGTTGGTAGTTTTTTCCCTAAATCTTCAAGAATTTTTTGGGGGGGGGGGGGTTTAACAAACAAACGGTCCGATAGTTTCGATCTTGGCAGCGTCTGTTCTAACGGCTCCAGCGAGAGTTGAAGCTTTCCGACAGGACGGGCGGAAAAGTTGCCAATTAACCTTTATTACAACTGCGACCTACATTCCTCGTAAAAATAGAACGAGGGGAATAAATGATAGGCGGCACTTGTCGGTCAACTATAATTAATCTCGGACAAGCTGTTTGCAGACACGCTCACGATAAAATTGACCGGAAAGCCAACTGCGACTAAACAGCACACAGCTTAACGTACTCGGGGAATTATTTTTTTTCCTTTAAGTACTAACATATTTTATTCTCATTTGTGAGGACTGGATTCCATCTTTATACTGCATATCTTGATACGTATGGTATAAACTCATGACAGCATTTGAGAAAAAAAAACAAACAAAAAAAAAAAACAGCCTTTGCCAAATGTTAGCATTTGTGATTAGTTCGTTAGTACCGTTTTAGTTAGGGGGGGGGGGAGGCGAGCCATACAGTAACTACAACCCAGCTCACACATACATCCTGTTCCATGTGTACAGTACACATCTAACATTGTTTTACAGATGCTCCTGTGTTGTTTTTGGCAAAGTTTATCAGGGGCCCAACACTGCGTCCATCTGTGATAAATGTCCGTGTGAAACACAGCTTGCAGCGGCGCAAACATGGTTCCTGCAGGAACTCTTAATTTTATTTATTTTTTTTTGCCAGGAGGGTCCGGTGGAGCTTCAAGAAGAATATTCTGCAATCAATCTATTTTTTCGGAGTGAATTTAGCCAGCTTACTCCAATTTTTTCCCCAGCCCTTCTGTCAATGTAAGCTGAAAAAAACATTTTTAGATGGGACACATACAATTACGTCTTAGTCACTAACCCGACTAAAAGCGGAGATCAACTCGAGTGTACACTCTGATGAAGATTACATGAAGTTGGTGGCGCGCGGTGCTGTACGTTCAGTTTGCTGTCAAACTGCTACGGACTTGACTCACTGGTTGTCTGTGGAATCGACTCCCACAGATGATGTCAGCGTGGATGCACTTAGGGACTGTTCTTGTTTTTGTTTGCACTCTGTCTGCGTCTGCGCGTGAGGACGTTTAAGCGGCCAGTCGGACGGAGCACACGTGACCCGTGTGGACCCCGCAGCTGAAACTTGAGCTAGATAAACCACTCCTTGACCGTCAGGTGTTCCCCTCCGACCTGTACTTCCGCAGTAAAGCATCCATACTGGGTGGACGGCAAATTACATTTTACTGTTTCAAAAATTTCAGCCTCGCAAAATGCCATTACGCATAACAAACTCAAAGAACAATAAACACCCAAAAATCCTGCTTCCCAGGGGCGAATTACAATTAAAAAAATAAGTAAATAAAGAGGGTCGGCAAAGGGTCAGCATGTGATAACGCGAGATTAGCCGGCACTTCACGGCTGCCCCACTCAACGCATCTTCGTGGCGCAACGGGCCCTCAGCTTCCCATCACGTGTCGCATTCGCTCGGCTCTGTTTGCGCAGCTTGGCGTGTGTGCATGTTTGTGTGTCTGCGTGAGTCACAACAGTCAAGACAAGTTCAAAGGGAACGACAGACAATGAGTCAGAACTTGCGTGGAATTAAACAAGGGTTTGTCTTCTGGATCCTACTCGGCGGCATATTTCGCCGTATTTAAGGGCTTTGCCACCGCGAGCAAAGCCAGTTTACAAGCGTCTGGGTCGAGCTGCACCTGGAAAAGTTTCTCTCTCGCGTTCTCCGTTCTTTAATAATCGACAGCAAAACGGGGGCCGGTTTAAGCAAACGCATCCGTTTCTGACCAAAAGTTGAGAAAACGAGCCAAATTGCGCTCAAATGGGACACCTCAAACGATGAAAACAGCAAAAACAAGACTGAGCAAAGACAACATAATGAAACGTGACACTGACTCCAGTTGAACAACTGTTTTGTTACACGGCGCCCACCATTCAAAATCGATGAACTGCGGCAACTTCTCCACAACTGTGACACATACTGTTTATACAATAAATATATATACACATACACTCCACTCCCCCAAAGGGATTGCGGCGTAAAAGGTGTGCCAAACAAATATGAGCGTTCATCTGAGATGACACGCTGTGGCCACCCCTAATGGGACAAGCCGAAAGAAAGTAAAGTAAAGTATTCACACGCACACATTATACATACTCTGCTCACGCGTGAAATTTGCCCCATAAAGTTTTGGCAAATTCACTCCCTCATAATCGCAACCCAAGCCAAAATTCACTCCTCCACTTTACCTTTGACTCAAAAGCTGTGCTGATCTCAAAGCCCAAAGCGATGCAACGCCGCCACCTACGAGGATCTGCTAGTCGTGAGAGCGGAAATTCACATATAAGCCACGCGAGGCCCTCCTCGCCGAGCACGTCCGCAGCGCATCCGAGCGGGCGACGGGCTGCCACATTCCGCATGACACAATCCAAAAGTCGGGAGTTAATGTATAACCGGCGCCGGCAGCGATAGCCAAACAACAAAAGTAACGACGGCAGTTAAAGGATTGTGAGATCACAACCTTGGCGCCTTGCGGGTTCATAATGAAGACACAGCAGCTTCCTGTCCTCCCTTTGAAGGCCACACAGATGGTCAGTCGGTTGCGTGGAAATAAAAATCACCTGTGACGGGAAGCCGACGCCTCCGTTACCACGAGTCGCGCAAACTCGACCGTCGTCAACTTCTTCAACGGAGTAACGTTAAGGCAGAAAATGTTTTTGTGATGGAACAACGGAAGAGTAGCAATTTTGGTACATGGGGGAAACAGGATGAGCACATAACAGGAAGTACAAGTTAGTGTGTCAGAAAATGGGCGCCATTATGTATAAAAAGCAGGAATGTGATGCCGGTCTAATATTTGAGTTACTACAAATGACTTATTACTTGTAAAAACCCCTTTGTTAACGCTATATCGGGTTGATATTTTATTCACTACTTCTCTTATTACCTTTTCATCATGTTTTATATTGATTAATGTAAAGCACATTGTTTTGACTTTCAAATGCTCCATAAACCAAGTTAAGTTGAATTGAGCTGCATAACAGATAAGAACATTGATAGAATTTTAAAAAAACAGGTCTGTACAGTTAGTAAAAGTTTGAAAATGCTGTCAGACTCTCTCCACATTGCACTGTGGGGGAAAAAAAAAAATATATATATATAGCACTTCCTTCTACATTCCCACAATAATAAAAGATACTGTTACAAGAACGACTGTGACCGTGTCAGTGATCTTGGAACTATCTGAACGTTAAAGTATTTTCATTTTACTATGCACAATACATTTTGATTGAATCGTGATTCAAGTGCTCATTCCCCCCCCCCCCTTTTCATTCTTTTTGTTTCATTTTTAGCATAGGGTCCGCGTTGACTTAATGTTACAGTTGCTTTTGAGGAATGCAATCCGTCTCCCTTCAGATGAACACTTGGGCTATTACTACTACGTCATATGTAGAAACGATGGCGCAGAGGGTACTTGGAGTCAAACGTTTTAACGACCACAGTTGTTGCAGTAAGTTCGATTGTTTTTGTGACTGCAGTGCAACTTACGGACGGGGACTTTCTTGGGGTCCAGGACGCCGACCCGGGCGTGCAGCTCGCGCAGGCTTCCCTGGAGCCGCCCTGACCTCCGGGCCACCGCGACCGCCTCCGCCTCGATGCCCAGGAAGACGTCGGCGGCCAAGCGGGAGAGGTCGGCCAGTTGGCGGATGACGTTGCCGAGCGTGTGGCAGCCCACCTCGGCCAGCGACGCGAACGGCGCCGGCGCTCTCCTCGCCTTCCCTCCGGCGGGCAACCTGCTCGCCCGCCGCGGCTCCACGCACCTCTGGTGGAAAGGCATCGGTCAGACTCTCTCTGGATGACTTTTGACAAAAAGATTTCCCAAAGAAACTAGAAAGGCGCGCCCGCTATTTTAACGGAATCCGGCCATCGCGCCATCTTCGTCGGCTATTCACATTCACGCCGGCCGTGCCGAGTGCGGGCTGCTTGGCTCAAGGGAGGAAAAACACACAAGGAAAAGTCAGAGGAGGGTTGCAAGAAAAACCCGGAGAATTACAAAACCACCACCTGTTGCACACTGGAACCGGAGGCAGACAAAAAGCTCGACTTTACCTGAATGGAGGATCTTGACAAAACCAGGACCGGGATCCTTACACAAAGGTCTTCGAGTGCACGATCACACTTAAAAATCGAATTTTTTTGAATTGGTGGTCTATGAAATTGCCTCGATTCTTTCCAATTTCGCTGCGCGTCGCTTGCGAGCACTTCTTACAGTAAAGATTCAACAAAATACATCCGTTCTATAGTTGTTGGGGTTTTTTTTTTAAGCAGTCACGTACCCTAAAATGAATAAACTTTTCCCCCATCCAGTGTATTTCATGTTCAGAATAAACCTAACTCGGGAAAACAAGAGATTAGTACGCGGTGGGATGCTGTATGCTAAATTTACACGACAGGGTAGAAAACGTCACACGCCATTACAACCTGCATATTTCACTCAATTTAACACTGCGAAACGTAGTCGCTTTTTAAAGTAAAAACGACCCATAAGCGGCTAAAACCCATGAAACAATTTCATTTTAATAACAGTTAGTTCGTGACCCCCCCCCCCAACTAAGAGCTAGCTTGGAGATTGAGTAAAAGCTTTTTAAAAACATATTTAATAGATAGTCAAACTAAAAATATGGCGACGCTGTTTAGTATATTCACAAGAGCTACACGTTTGTTTTTTTTTTTTTAAAAAACAGATATATCCTAACCCTTGATAATTAAATACAAACCTTGCTGTCAAGTTAGCACCAAGCTAGCCTCGCAACCAAACGCGAACGTTTGCTTAAATATTATACACACACAAATATAAATGTGTTCTTTCCTTGCTTGAAGATTGGTAGTGTATATAGTTTCTTGGAGTTGTAATTTCAATATTTAACTGCTAGTGTGAATAAAACTGTCGACATGCTAGTTAACAATCAAGCATCGATTCTTTACACCTGCTCGCAGTAGCTTCACACCTGAAATTATGTTTTTGTTGCCCTTTTGTCATCCGCGTGTACCTTATTTTGAAAGTATTGTAATAAGTCGTCCGCACTGTGTTGATGCATCTCTCCTCGCAGCTTGCAGGTGTTTTTAAACACTTGACATTCCAACCATTGCACAACTCAACCTTCTCCGTTAAAGAGTTCAAGCTCCAATTTGAAAGCGCTCTTCTGTCACTGCAGTTTTTAAACACTCCATTGTGTTCACAAAGGAATCTAAAGGGCTAGAAATTAGACTTCATAGTGCCAATACTGTATAGACACAGAGAAGACAGGTACTGTATTACACCTCTGCATAAAGATTTTCTTTTAAAACAAATCCAAGTAATCTTTCAACCCGCTTTAAGATTACTAAAGAGATTCTAAAACCGGACCGGAGCACCATTTAGTGAAGAAAATGTTCCAGTTCAAGAGATGAACATAACTTTAATCAAGATTAAATATGCCCGAAAAGATTCTTCCAACTCATAAGAGACCCAAACAATACAAAAACAAAAAGTTGCCGTCTCAATAGTCTTGCTGAGTAATGTACCTTTATTGCCCCACCGTTTTAGATGTTTATTCACTTAGGGCAAAATCTTTAACACTCATCTTATGTCGTACTTTTCAAGCGTGCATTGAATTTTCCAAACCCTTCAACCTTGTCTAAAAACCCTCCCTTACATAAACTTATTTACATTACAAAGGCTTGAGCAAGTCAAATGGTGAAAAATGACAAAAATGTGGGAAATGGGGGAACATAATATGTGACATGTTAAAAAAAAAAAAAATGTAAGCAGTTACTAAAATGGTGAATGTAGTGCATTAACTTGTAGTTGCAATATTAATTTAAATCCTGTGTTATGAGATTCTGGAGACCGTTTGGGGTGAACCCTATAGTGTGCTACGTGACATGCCCTCCTTCATTAATTGCAACAAGCGCACAACGAAAATAAAACATTTTTTTTTTTTAAAAAAACACTTAAATCCCACAGAGCCCAACATTTATGGGAATATGTGGTTGTTGTGTCATTCGAAAGCAGCTTAACTGGATGAGGCGAACGTTTGGTCAACTAAGACATAAAATGGATGGTTTTTGGCAAGAAAGAAAAGAGGATTGCTGTGAGTAAACACCTGGACACGCTATCTTTGAAAACCAAACGCAAAGTCTGAAACCTTGGCGCTCTGGGATATCATATCAAATCAATTCCTAAAACTGCCTTGATCATCTGAAGGAACAGATCCAGAGCGAAGGCTTGGATGTGTCAAGCAGATCAGGAGAAGCTCATCCATCCACTTTTGATATCAAGTCGACTCGACTGTTGTAACGGTCTTCTGACTGGACTCCCCAAAAAGAGCACTAAACAGCTGCAGCTCGTTCAGAATGCTCCAGCTCAGTTCCTGACCAGAACAAAGTGGTCAGAGCATAGAACTCCAACTCTGAAATCGCTACACTGGCTTCATCCAGTCAGCTTCAGAATAAGAGTTTTCAATTCTGCTGCTGGTCTATCAAACCCAAAACGGTTTAGGTCCTGAATATATGAAAGAAATGCTTGTGGAATACAAGCCCAGTAGGGCTCCGAGATCAACATATTCAGGTCCAATAGTGGAGCACGGAGTCCAAAGCAAACGTGGTGAAGCAGCATTCGGAGATTTATGCTGCACATAAAGGGAATAAATGGCCAACAGAGGTGTGTGAATGTTTTGAAATCCATGTTAAAAACTTGGGTTTTTTTTTTTTCCTCATGCTTTTTAGAGTATTTCCACTTTTCAATTGTATTCCTTGCACTGTATGCTGTTTTAATTGTACTTTTTATTTTTTCCATTTATACGTTTGTAATCATGTAAAGCACATTGAGTTACCGTGTGTATTAAATACGCAATACAAATAAATTTGCTTTGCTTTCCATGTGGGGGGGGGTGACAATTCCATACATTGGTCCCTTCACACACACACACACACACAAACCGCGACACCCCACCCCCCCCTAACAAAAAAAACGCAACAGGGTTCCAGGTGTTCATTTGTCGCCCTCTGGTGGTGCCTTCCGTATTGATCTTCTCCCTTCCCTGACACACAAACATATATATATATATACACACACACATCTATATATTGACACCACACGCACGCACGCACACACACACACTGGTGGACTTCCCTGCTCCCCCAGCCTCCGCGCTTGTCCTCGGGCCTATCTGGTGTAGTAGACTCTGTAGTAAACGCTCTTGGAGCGCCACAGTGAGTAGGAGTTGTCGAACTTGAGCAGGTAGACGCCGCGGCCGGGGTACTGGTGGCTCCCGGCGTAAACTTCCTCGTGACAGTCCCGCCGGTACACCGGCACTATCTCGTCCACCTGAGGCTTGCTCGCCTCCTTCTTGGCCTTCTCCTCCTCACTGGCGGCCTCGCCTGCGGTCACGCAAAACATGTCGTATTTAGGGCGGCTCAGTCTAACGCAGAAAAAAAAAAACAAAAACAAAAAATCCTTTTTGTGGTGAATACTAAGCCGATTCTCAAGTATAAGATGGCATGTTTTTAAATATGACTGTAACATTCTCCAACAACTTAACTCCATATTTGCTTATTTGTGACAGAGGTGGAAAACCTTACACGCTGAACCAAAGTACAGAAACCTGCTCCTTTAAAAAAAAAAAAAAAGGGACTGGCAAAAGTAGAATAACTGGTTGAACTCCTTTCCTTGAAAACCACAGAAAGTGTATCTAGATATTTTCCGGTATGTTGCCTTTGGCTTTGAAGCAGTACTGCCCCTTTCGAGTCCATCATTGTCATAGTGTGGGGGGGGGGAAAAAAAAAACTTATTGTCTGTTATTTGTAGCATATTGACCAATTGAAATTGCTGAAAATAGATGACAAATCTTTGTACTCTCTTGAACGCTCGACTGTCTCAGAAGTGGTGCAAAACTCCAACTCTGCTGAAAGCGTGGCCTCGAGATTCAAAGTCCTGACGTCTTTAGACAATAATAGATTACATACATTTTGGCAGGCCTGTTATGTTAAAAAAAAAATATTAAAAATAAAAAGATCTCAGCATTGCTTCCGTGTAGAAAGCGACTCACAAAGGGCGGAAAGGCCACATTCAGTTCCTCTCACTAAACTGCTTTGTCAGCTCTTTGGTTTGTTTACCACAAGACTCGCGTCTCTATATTTAAAAACAAACTTTTTACATTTTAAACTGCATTAATCCGGTTCGAGCGACACTCCCTCACCTTCATCGTCCTCGTCCTCGTCACTCGACTCCGACACGTGGACGCTGACCGAGGCCGACGCCGCGTCCGTCCACTCGAAGAAGACCCCGAAGCCGATGTCGTAATAGTCCGTGGCGAACTCCCAGAAGAGGTAGGAGCCCTCCTCGTGGGTGGGCACGCGCACCGTCACCACTTCGCCGCGCCCCACCGTGATCACGCTGTCGGCGTCCTGCCGGATCTTCTCTTTGAAGTCTTTGATTTGGGGCCGCGTCCACATTGAGGGAGCGGCGATGACGGGCGGTGAGTCTGCTGCTGTATTGGGGGGGTACACAAAAGGTTTATTTGGGCGTGCTTATTTTGCGACAACCAAACAACTAGCAATGGAAGTTAGTGTGACAGGAAATACTAATACTAAATAATATAATAATAAATGTGACAAAATGGGGAGGGGAAAAAAAAAAATTGCTTAAATCTACATGGGGGAAAAAAAAAAAAAAAAAATTCTGATATAAATTTCTCAAGGGAGAGAAAATAGATAAATACAAAATGAAATTAATTACATGTAGACTAAAAAAATATATATATTTTTTTTACTGTATCCATACAAAAATATATAACAATGAAAAATACATGAAAAGGGGTTAAAAAATGACAAAAGAAAAAAATATGACCAAAATAATTGGGGAAACTATTGAGAAAAAAAACCATTTAAGAATACAAAATGAACTATTTTTTTTTTTTTTTTAGAAAAACAAATCCAGGGCTCCTCGCTTTCCAACCCAATTTTAAAGGTTGAAAACTGCAGTGTCAGAATACATTCTCACGCATCACGAGCACTCGGCAAACGACAAAGTTGACGTCGCACAGCCGACTCACCAAATAACGGCCCGTTTTCCGACACCTCGTCGGCCGGCTCGGGCTCCAGTTCCCGCTCCGTGTTTTCCAGGTAGGAGTCGCCCCCGTTGACGGTGGGCGCGTCCTCGCCAGAAGGCGCCGCGGCCGCCGCGCAAGCGGGGCCGGCGGCCGAGGCGCAGAAACTGCCGGCGTCGTGGTGGCCGTGCGCCGCGGATTCGGCGTGCTGGTGCTGCTTCTGCAACGCCGCCTGGGATTCCAGAAGATAAGCGACATGTTGCTCGAAAAAGCATGCGCCATAAAGATACGACCGATTTTAACCAATGAACTTTCTTCATAGAGCCCCCATCCATATTTGTGATTCCAGGCCTGAACCTCAGAACTCGGGAGGCAGGCGTGCCAACCACTAGCCCACTGAGCTGCTCCATAATAAAATATTCTTAGACATTTCAAAAAAATTTATCTTGTTTATACGACAAGGATTTCACTGAGCTTTTAACTTTTTATCTAATGGAATAAAAAAAAAGTAGGGCTTTGCCAGAATGTTGTGACATCTTGTAGAGCCAATTATCAACATTCAAACACTGAATTTCTTTAAATATTGACATTTTGAAATGTTTACTTGTAAAACTTCCCCAGGAAATCACAATGTAATCTCCAAGTACTATTAATACATACCCACAGATAAGTCATGTGTTGACTGGGGTGGGTGGTTAACCCGGTGCCTCCGAGCACCACGTTTGGTGAAGGCTCATTTAGACAAAAGTAGAGCTTTGCTGCCATCTGTAGTCCAGCACATTCCAAGAGCCTGCACAGTGGGCGCGTCGTCGAAAGACGCCCGCAGGTGTGAACGCGTTTGTGGTACCCGACCTCTCGTTTGAAATCAGATGGCTCCCTCGCGACACTTAAGAGGGCAACCGAGCACAACGGAACGCGGGCAAGCGGCCGACCTGCTGCTGAGCCAGCTGGACTTGGTAGAGCTGCTGCATGTACTGCTGGTAGTGCTGCTCCTGGAGCTGTCGGATGAGACCCATCTGCTGCTCGGGGCTGTTGGGGTACTGCTGGGCGGCGTACTGCTGGAACTGAACCGCCGTCTGGGCGTTGAGGGCGGCCATGATCTGCTGCCTGGGAAGCGGAAGCCACGGAACGATTGAGGAAAGCGGCAGGGAAGTGCGGACATTTGTTGCCACGCCGCCAACGGCTTCGGCGTACTTCTGCTGCTCGACCCTTAGCCTCTCTTCCTCGGCCTGTCTTCTTTCCTCTTCCTCCCGCCGCCGCCTCTCCTCCTCCTCCAGCCGCCGCCTCTCCTCCTCCTGCCTCCGTCGCTCCCGCTCCTCCTCCTCCTGCCGCTGACGCTCCTCCTCCTCCTTCCTGGAAGGAAAACCAACATCGGCGCCGGCCGCCAAAACCCAGTTTAATACACGAGCTCCCGAATGCACTTTGGAACGCTGAATTGTCTGAATTCAAATCAAAAAGTTTTTCCCTTTCCAGCACGTCGTCCGCATACCTCCAGATGGCACAAGCGTACCTTTTCCTGTCTTGCTCCTCTCGCTCTATCTTGTGCGAGGTGGCGTATGGCGCGAAGAGTTTACAGCACTTGTTGAGCAGCCGCACAAACGCCACCATGGCTTCCTCCTTCTCCATGTTGCCCAGCGACGCCCACTCCTTTCTGCAAATGCACAGCAAAAAATACCATTTGAAAAAGGCCACCTCACAAACCGCAGTTGGTCTTCCTCTTTTGGGGGTATTGCTTTCATCAAAAATAAGGTATTTGTATTTTTTAAACAAATAGGTCATACTTAACGTTGTATGGCATGCTAATTTTTAATATCTACTACAAAGATTAGAATAGTTACAACGACAAAAAAAAAAACATGATACTTTACAGATAGTATGGCCATAATGTGCACTTTTACATCCTACACAGGGTATATAAAAAAAAAAAAAAATTAACTTAACTCATTCATGGGCAGCGTCCCATTTTTGGGACATCATGATTTTCACACATTATATCCTCCATTTTACCCTTGAAAAATATATCCCTTAATAAGCAAGATCCTATTTTTGGGACGATCCACTAAGAAAAGCCAAGTACCCTCTCGCGGGCAGCGGCCCATTTTTGGGACGTGATTATAAATGAGGAAAGGTATCATATAACTTAACCATGAACGGAAAAGAAGTGTCATTTCCACGATTGTGGCCTGTTGGGAGTTTTTTTTTATCTCAATAAACCAAAAAAAAATTGCCATCCTGCCCATGAATGGGTTAAGGGGGCAACGAACTGTAAAAATATTTTTACTACAAATGTATCCAAGATTGACTACACAAGGACATTAATATAAATAAACATTGAGGCTAAAGGAAAGCATGTAACTCAAAATTTTGCGGTAGTTTTGTTGAAGAAGCAACAACAACAACAAAAAGTTAAGTTTCAAAATGCATTGATGAGGGTCATGGAACAAAGATGAAATTTTACAAAAATAAAAATAAAAAAAGTCCCTCCAACCCAAGGAAACATCTTCCCCCTCATAGCTGGCTGGTAATCTCTTTAGTTGAGAACATTTGATATTTTTTCTTATTGATTATTCACTTTCACATTGTACTCTATGATAACTGTGGCCAAAAAAAAAAAAAAAAAAAAAAAAAACACCAGTGTTAAAGGGCAAAGTAGAGATTTATCCCCCCCCCCCCCTCCACACACACACACACAAAAAAAGAGATAAGCAAGTGTTGTGCCCGGCAGGGTTCAAAAGTCGCTTGCGCATCGGGCCGTTACCTGCGGTCGTTGCCCAGCACATCAAAGAAGCCCACTTCGGGGGAAGCGTCGGGATTGTAAGGCCCCAGCAGAACCTGCTTGTGCAGCGCCACCAGCCGGAGCTTCTCCTCGTAGGTCGGGTGGAAGGCTTTGCCGTCCTTATCTGCGCCGCAACGACAATGAGCCGCTTATGCAGGATGACCACGAGCACAAAAACTGGCGGCACGAGTCAATACGACGTGCCCAAGACCTTGGCAAAGTCAACACGGACACACCGCTATTGACATTTTTAACGTTCTTCTTCAAGTGGCACTACCTTTTTAAGATAACATTTCTGCAGCATTTGATATGAGGCAGGCATTGAGAAGATTTAAACAAGATCCACTCTCAATCAGTCCATCTCGGGTGCATGGCCCCTCACGCTTATTATCTTTTGCTTTTGAGCTACAACCGAGGACAGAAAATCATGACCTTTATGGTGTGATGACACTTTCACACCAAATAAACTCAAACTTATTCCTTGTTGGGAGCATCATCTACTTCCACTTCAGAAAACAAACGTTTTACCCAACGTTACTTCGTATTTGAAGTTACTACAAACTGGAAAAATCATAAACGGCATGCCTCAAATGACTATTGTTGTTGTCAAGCTGGGAAAAGGAAGTGAGTTCAGAAAAGGAAGCGTTCATTACTCAAAGTTAGATGAGACGACACTTAACGGGATAAGCCGCATTGAAAGAGGACGTTTGGATGTTAAGTGAAAGACTAGCTAACGATTTGCTG
Source organism: Syngnathoides biaculeatus (assembly GCF_019802595.1). Taxonomy (NCBI): domain Eukaryota; kingdom Metazoa; phylum Chordata; class Actinopteri; order Syngnathiformes; family Syngnathidae; genus Syngnathoides; species Syngnathoides biaculeatus. The sequence continues at coordinate 6,745,975 of NC_084662.1, read as the reverse complement.
GGGTGCCGCCTCCAGGCTCGGGTCAGCCTACTACACGTAAGACCGTTACATTTTGTTGGGCGTCTTACCGCATGACCCCAAGCAAACGAAATCAGCCACAGGATGGAAGAGGCAGACGTACAGAAATACGCCGTGACGAAGCCGGAAGTTGTGCGCTTGTGCTTGGCTTTAGTGGCTAATAGCTAGCAACATGCTAACGTCACTTTGGGTGCCTACGAGCGCTGACAGTTAGCCTAGCCGCAAGCAGCACATTTGAAAGTCCCAAATGGCGACTTTGAAGCACGTTTCGGCTGTCGGGGTGAACAATTTGACATACCTTTGAAGAATTTAAGGGCCATTCCGTACAGCTCTTGGAGAGGAAAGCCCCATTTCCTCTCCACGGAGGATTTGTCAGCCTCCCCGCCGTCGTCGTCGTCGTCGCCGTCGCCGCCGTCGCCCTCAGCGGTAGCCGGTTTGTGGCCATCGGACTCCGCGCCGGCGTCGGATTGCGGCGGCGGCTCCGGCTGGCCCTGCTCGCCCTCCGAGTCCGGGCTGAGCGTCAGGCCGTCGATGGAGACCTCGAGACGGCTGGAAGTTGCGCTTTCGAGGTCGCCGCTCTGAACCTCAGTCGCCATCGTGCAGACTGTCAGCTGAAGCGGCCACGTACCTACTTCCGTTCGGCATGCCGGAAGTTCCGGGATGTACAGATTTGAGATATTAAGCTTTTTTTTTTTTTTTTTTTTTTGAAGACTGCAAATCTAGTTTGGACTCATTCAACGCCAGTTTTTTCATAGTGGAAAAACTGAGTTGACAATAATTACAATTTTAAAAATTAGTTTCACCGTTAAGCCGTCAAATATTTGTCTGGTAAAGAACAGAAATCATTTCTGTGCACCTGTTTTGTGTGATTTAATTATGTTATACCGTTTATGAAAAGTTTGTTATGGTGTGCCACTGCAGTGTAAGGCATATTCAACTGCACCATTAAGTGCACTCTGTTCCTGTATTTTTTTCAAATGTATTTCATGCTACCAAAAGCTGTACTATCGTAGCACCCAAGTCTGGCTCCCATATTGTTTATTGTACTGGGTATTATTGTATTTGTACATTTTTTTCCTGTATTAATTTGTATTTTAGCTGTATTATTTTTACCCATGGTTCTACTGTGTACGCGGCAATAAGACCTTTTATTCAATACAAATGTTGTTTTAAAAAATACCACCAATACCAAATAGCTGATTATGAATATTGCACGGTTGTTCAATGGGGGTGAGGAGGAGGACGACGAGTGTAAATGAATTCATCTCACTGATGTCTGCATCCACTGTTTCGGCCTCCGCGTTGCTTTGTCTGGTGTCCTCAATTGGCAATTGTGCGCTGTGTAACAAATACAATTCAGTTTCTTAAAGTTCCCCAAGAAGATATTCAGTCAGTTATAGACAAAAGAAAAATATGCAGGAGCTTTGCGGAAAGTGATTTGTAGAATGACTGATGGGCTTTTGTGAGATTTTAGATAGTGCTGTCAAACATTACATGTACTGGTCGTCTGTTTGACACCTTTTTTTTTTTTTTTTTTCCCCCAAATGACCATTATACATTTAACAGACAGACGGGTAAATGATCCCCCAATTTGCCTGCGGTCTTTGTATATTTGCTCATTAGACTGTCGACGGGGCTACAGGATTAAGACTTCCAGTGTTTTAGTTGAAAATGTGCATGGTTTATATATTATTTATTCCTATTCAGCCGCCAATTGTGTTCCAGACCAACCCTGCATTCGGTGAACACCGCCGAGTAGCAACCACGTAGCTTTTTCATTCTTATAAAAATATAAAGCTGTATGAACATCACCATACTCTTAGTATTACCCACACTTCTAGTCATCTCTACCATACTTTTAGAAACTTCCCATCAGGGTTTAAACACCTTTTACACTCTTACAGTAATGCACCATGTATATTTTATTTCTTGTAGTGTTTTAATGATTTTATTTGGGCAAGGAATCATCTATTGTACCACACACACACACACACACACAAAAATGCGTGATCGTCAAAATCCTACATTATGACAAATTATAAGTGTGACGGATATAAAAGGAAATTCTCAACGCTCTGAATCTGCAGTATTCTGCAAGGGAACGCTGTACTTCATTTTTACTACAGCAGTGCTGACTATTTTTGCTGCTGGTTACATTGGCTTTAGTGTACGCGTGGTAGTATGTAATATTCATTTTTGCTGCTCTTGTACTGCTCCAAATCATTAATGATGGTTGAAAAGCCGTCCACAGATGAAGGAAATGTTGATTCTAATCCTTGCCTGGCAAAATAGTAAATGTCATATTTGAAAGCCAAAGTGTACACTTGATTGTTGTATTTCAAGGCTTTGATTGGGGGGCGGGGGGCTCGAGTAGACAGGAAGAAGTTGGTGTCGCCTCACCTCTCGACATGATGCTCGCTAGAATTAAATGAAGCCATGCAGGTGTCAAGCACCTTGGAACACTTTTGAACTCGGCTTTGTGTATTGTGACACACTTTGCTTTGTTATCAGTGAAAGGGAATCGCTTCCTACCTGCTGCCAGGTTCAAAGCTCGTACAAGACAGCCACAGAAAATCCCCAGCATTTAGTTGATCTTAACTACATTAATATTAGGAGCACTTTAAAAAAAAAAAAAAAAAAGTGTGCATTTGCCACCATGCTCAAAGCTTTAGACTAGGGCGGTTATTGTGCTTTTTGAGGATATAACGACACGACCCCAATGTTTTTGACTTCCAGGGCATTCTTGTCTGGTAAAGGATCATAAAAACACACTCAAGTAAAAACAGCTTTGGATGTGACGTGCAGAAAATCAGATCACTGTTATGTAAAAGAAATATCTCACAAACATTTGTATCTTGATAATACAGAATGTATTGTCAAGATACAAATGTTTGTTTTTAGATGATGGTATCGATAAAAAAAATGATGATTTTATTGGTGGATAAATATGACTGATGCTATCAAATTGCAATTTTATGGCTGTTTATTGACTATTAATGTAATTGTTTTGTTTTGTTTTTAATGGTGCACATACATTCTGATAAAATTCCAATTTTATTGAGGGGTAAAATCGACTATTATGAGGAGGGTATTTTCTGAAACCGAGACTCATACATTTGCAATATCGTCAATACTGAATTTTTTGCCATATAACAAGTATTATAAAATCCCGGTTTAACTGGTAATACTTCGAATATTGTTTTTTTAAATCCAACAACTAGTCTCCTTTATTCCCTTTTCCACCAACCCCGAGAAAAACCCACATTTGGAGGTTGTGTCGGCAAAGAGGAAAACGGCAGTTTCCGACGACCTCTGAAGGTGGCAGCTCGGCCCATGATAAATGTTTTCTCTGGCGATGTGTATTGAACGCGCTCATTCCATTAAAAAAAAAAAAAAAAAAAAAGCTGTCTTCTTTTTTTGAGAGGGGTGGGGGTGGGTGGTTTAAAAAAAAAAAAAAGGAGGAGAAGGAGAAGGAGACCCTCGGCCCTCCGGAGCTTCACACCTCAGGAGGCCCGCAGACGTCTGAAGCGGCCGCTGGACGTCGATGGTCGCCTCGTTCACACTTTTGGCGTCACACCTTTTGATCCGGGAGGAATTTAACTGCGAGCGGGCCTCTTCCGAGCTCACTTTTTTTTTGGCTCGAGGAAGCCATGTCGGCCATCCACGGGGACCTCCACCACTTGCGCAACCTCCAGATGAGCAACACGGTCAACCCGGGTAAGGCGTCGCTCACGCTTGACTCGCTCAATTTTGAGAGATTTTTCTCGTCGTTTTCTGGACTTTGTGAAAGTCAATCCTGTTCTTATTTTCCTGGTGATACTTTTGACTTTTTCCGACGTGGAAATTTGAACTGTGGACGTTATTCTTGTGAAAATATTTTCAGACATCTCGATTTTACTTTTGTAAAATTACAATTGTATTAATGAATAATCAAATCTTTTCAAAAGACTGGATTGTGGACGGTGTAATACTGCACCTTGACGTTTTCCTCCAAAAAGTTTTATCATTTTCATGAAATGACATGTTGTGAGTGTATAATGCTTGTGTGCACCTTATGACTGTGTAGTAACATTTCTATTTTTCTTGGTGTATAACGCTGACTACAGTAGCGGTGCCTTGCAACTCACGATGTATGCGTTTTTGACTATACTATTTTTGCTTTGCCAAAAGTTTAAGACGCATAAACTGCACAGAGGCATAAACAACATAACTAAACAACACGCAGCAAGTCCTCAAAAAGGAGGTTCCAGTCTGTTTATTGCTCCCCAGTTGACGTTTTCTGTCAGACTAAACATCAAAATCAGAATTACACAATTTCAAATGACCACATTAGGTCAGTGGTGACTGCCAAGTCTGTTGATCTTAATGCTAACGATGCAAAATGAGGTCGAGGCTAACGCGGAAGCAACACAAACGGTGGGGCAACATATGTAGACAGTGAACGTAATACTCACCGGCATATAGTCATCCAAATCAAAAATTAATACAGCATATTACTGAGGACTGAGCATCTCAATGTCCCGTATGTGTGCATTGTTCTGCCCACGTGTGGCTCGGGCGCGCACACACACACCATACCTCGAGGAGCCGTTGTATACTTACACGACGACCGTGATATTTCTGATGACTATTCCCTTGAAATTAAGATTTAACACAACACCCACGTTGGACTTAAATCCCTCTCACAGATTTTCGCGGCACAGACGCGCCAAACTATTTGGCCGCGAGCCCCCCGGTGCCGCGAGTGGACAAATGCGTGGCCATACTAACCCACCGGCGCAAGAGGACCAACTTCACCCAGCAGCAAATTGAGGTACTGGAGAAGGTGTACTCGGGGACCAAGTATCCTGATATCTACCTGAGGGAGCGGCTGGAGGCGCTCACCGGCCTTCCCGAGTCCAGAATCCAGGTACGCTAACGTTCAAATATGGTAAGAGCGAAAAAATAAACGACCTCCACGTGTTTCTTTGCGTACGTGTAGTAAACGGCAGACCTCGCGGGGTCTCCCAGGTTACGAGCTCTTTTTGTCTCTTGACTTTCAGGTGTGGTTTCAGAACAGGAGAGCAAAATCCCGTCGCCAAGTGGGCTCCTCGGCGTCCGCCAAGGCCTGCAACCCGCCGCCGTCCTTTAGCCGGCTGCCAAACCGGATCAGCCAAAACAAAAGTAATGCTTGGCGTAACTAGCATCATACTCGTAAGGGATGCGGATGATTACAAAGCAACTGTGCGTGTGATATTTCAGTTTATGATAACAGCCACACCACGGAGACTTTCGGACTAGAGGACACCCACCCACGTTTGCAGCGGTCCTGCCTCTACGAGAAAGACGCGAGCCGAGCGAAGCCCGAGCAGCCGAGTCACCGCGAGCCGTGCGCCGACGTCCCGTTCTACCCTTGCAAGGACAGTGCCGAGATCACGAGCGACGATCCCCACGTTCTGGTGGAGTACGACAACTTCCCGCCCAACAAGACCATCGGGCCCGAGATGAAGGTGGTGATCCCCCCCATCCCCGCGCACAACAACTACAGCAGGCCGTCCCCCAAAGAGGCCGGCGGGCCGCTGCTGTACCCGCTCGCGAGGACAGCGGGGGGGCCTTTCGACGGCTTCTCCCCGATCCGCGGCGCCGCCGCCGCGCCAGACTTTTCCGACTCTGACTCGGACTGGGAGAGCGAGGCCGTGGTTGGATTTGGCGGTTTTATGTAAGAGACGCTGATGAGCTTCCCAGACTTCGGTCGATATGCCGTAACCTCATCACGCACTGTCCAAAAACGCCCCCAAATATTAATTTATGAGCAAAACGTCACAAAATTGTGGCAGCTTGATGTTTAATGACCCAGTACAATTACATTTCGAAACCTCGCTATATATTTTATTTGCATAAAATGATGTATTTATTGTCAAATAAAATTCCTTTTCTGTGTCATCGACTTGCTGAAAAAAAAAAAAAAAAAAAAAAAAAACTTTGCAATCTTGGCAACATCTTTAATATAAAAAGACAAACGAATATATAGAGGATGCTTTCATATTTAGAACAATTGCACCAAACGCAGAAATGTCAATATCAGGTGTTTTTTTCCCCCCCAGGAGCAAAAGACGTTTTAAACGCTCCCCGTTGAAGAAGAATTCTTTTAAAAAAATAACAAAGTCTCTTGAGTGCACAGAAAAAAATACAAAAAGCCAACAGTAGAAATCATTTCAGATAATTTACAATTATCTACAAGTTTACAAAACTTTTTTTAATAAACGAGCGCTTGGAAGAAACCCTAACTGACTGAAATAAATAAATAGATAAAACTAAGAATTGCATTTTGGCACGAGAAGCCTACAAACAAGGGAGATTTTTGTGGCAAAAGGCTTTCAAACGCGTGCACCAACGATAAAACTGAAGAGTGAGACGACAAAGAAGGTTCCGGGCCTCCTTCCGCCGAGCTAATAGCGGTCGGCGTACGCGTGCGCTAGCGTGGCGGAGTGCACCTGCCTGCGGAGGGCGGCCGCTCACATCGTGTTGTTGGCCGCAAACGCGTGCAAGTTGCCCAGCTGGCTCAGGCCGCTCTGGATGTGCGCCACGTGGATCTCAACGTTGTTCTGGAAGCAACTGGAACCGCGGAAGGGCAGAACGAGGTCAGCGACCACAACAACAAATGATTGAAAATCCGGGTCCCGCGGAAGTGCAGCAATTTTCAAAGTTGATCACTTCCGTGGTCATCGATGGCGGTAGAACAAGGACATGACCAAATTTGGCTCGGACTTTGACTCATTCACTGCAGTAATGGCTAACAGATCCCCCTAGATGGCGCCACTGCATCACTTTGGATTTGAGATGAGCACAATTTCTGAGTAGAAGATAAAGCTTAGGATGTAAATGTTTGCTCGTCACCTCATGAATGAGAGAAAGAAATGCGCGTGAGCAAAAGCATGTATTATAATGTTTATGAACACATTTATGTATTGCAGTGGTTCCCAAACATTTTTGGAGATGAAATTATTATTCTTTAACATCATTCCTTGCGAACAAAAACATTTGAACAACAGTTTGACGTACAATGACATAAAGTTTGGTAGAAACCGTTTGTGTGCATAATCAAAATACATTTAGCGACGTCTCTATATCTTTGTGCATTTACATTTTAGTAACGATGCTGATCATTTTGATCTGATAATCCCAATATGAAATGTTGATACCAGAGCAAAATAATGTGTCTGGTGCTAAAGTTCACACACTTGTCCTGGCTTTCCGCGATCGCCCTTTCACCCAAAGAACGTCGCCGCACGTCCCCGAGTCGCCTACGAGGGAAAAAGGGAAGGATCAAAAGTACCTGAGGTTGGAGGGATCGATGGACGCTTTGATGTCATTGAGGGACTCCGTTAGAGATTTGAATTCAAATGAATTCGGGTCTCCCGCGTCTGCCAAACACTGCAAAAAAAAAAAAAAAAAAAAAAAAAAAAAAAAACACCATTCGCATTGAGGCGATTTGGTAAGAAAACCAATTCTGCCCAGCATCAATTGGGCTCCACAAACGAACGACTCGGAGTTGAGACCCTCACCTTGATCTGCAGCAGCAGAGCCGTCAGACGGGAGACGAGATGCGTGAGGCTGCCGTGGGTCGCGTTCTGCTGGCCGTCTTTAGACGCGTCGCTCAGCTGCACCATCTGCTGCGCTTTGTCCTCGCAGTGCTGCCGCAGGTCCGCCGGGTGGTCGCTGGGAAGCGTGCCCTGGTCGCTAGAGAGCTGTGGACCCCCCGTGAAGGACGGCCATGAAGAACCGAAGGATTACAGTGAGCAACCGACGGACGGATGTTTGAACACAAACAAAAGCGACGTCGGGCGTACTGCCCCCCGGTGGCCAAGGTCTGCACAGCAGAAGGTGCACAACGTGCAATTGGAATGGAAGAAATTGCCTTCCCATTCATTTCAAAGGGGAAAGATGATTTAAGATACAATTGTTAAGTGATAAATTGTCAGTCTAATTTTAAAAAATGGTAATACTTCCACTGAACCAATTGGCAGCTTTTGCTGGGTCACGATCTGCCATTTTCAAATCAACGGCTAAAGGATAATCAGAGCTGCAATGGATTTTCTCGGATGCACAGGTTAGCCTCTGAAAAGCAGCACGTACTTAAAAGTTCAGAGACGTTGTCGGTGTAGCGAACGCTAACATTGCACTTAAATACAGGAGGACAATACGAAAAAAGTTAAATAAAAATGGAGTACATTTTTAAGAATGACGCACGCAATAGAAAGCGAAGCAGCAAATATTGACTTTACCTCGCAACAGAACTGCTGCACTTCGTGTAGGACTTTTTTGAGATCTTTATTGAGCTTTTCCAGCTCAAGCACGGTGGTCGCGTAGCTCTTCTGGAAGTCCAGTTTTATGGGCAAGGCGTACGATTTCTGCAATGAAAACAAAGCTGGTCTTAGCTCCCCAGTAAAAAGATATGAATCGAGTATTGCTCGAAGAAAGCGTTCGGACCATTTTCTCCGCTTGGGTGTTCATTTCTTTCAAGTGCTTGATGTGCTCTTTCTTGACCATCAGGATCTTGGACAACCTCGTCTGGTAACAGAGCGGCGAAATCTGTCAGCTTGAGCAGAAAGTCATTCTGGCGCATGTCTACAAAGGTGATTCCGAGCAAGTATCCCGTAATCTTGGCTTTGTCAGAGTACTTTTTTCATCATTGGTTAGCGACAACATAATTATTTTATTTTAAAAAAATTCAGAGACTTATAGTAAGTGTTGTGGTTCCCGACCCCTGTTGCAGAGGAAGGCTGAGGTGGGAGTGGGAGGAGTCGGCAACAACAAAAATAGAGAAAGGCTGACTTGACACCCAGCTGCTGTGACCGCTTAAGAGCGCCTCGTTGCTGCACCGTGGTTTGGGGGAGAAAAAACAAAAAACAAAAAATGTGTGAGTACCCCGTGGGATATATTCCAGCCCGTCGAGGCTTTAAGCTAGGGGCCTCAAACTGGCAGCCCGAGGGCCGTTTGCGGCCCACGAGACGATATTTTGTGGCCTCCGCCTTAAAATGAAAATTGAATGTTAGTGCAGCCTTCAGGTTTTGCATGAATGGCACTCGTACGGTGCTACGCGCGAAGCTGACGACCCGTATGGCTCTTGGGGGCGTGACGTCGACCGGGCATATGCAAGCAATTCAAATTGAAATTGAAATTCCCGGCACCTGAATGGCCCTCAGCCGCATGCTGCCTCCGGTGGCCCCAAGCAAAATTGAGTCTGAGAGGCCTGCTTTAAGCCGATTCATTTTCAAACCTCGAACATGTCATCACGTTTCGATGTAAGAAAGATGCCAGACTAGATTTACAAGACATTTTTCTTACATGAGTGTCTGTGTGTACCCCACTTAAGAACCTATTTACCACTTGGACCAGGAACTTGACAGGAAAGCCTCCCAGGGTGTCTCCGTCTGCACCTGGCAGTTTGTTCCTCCATGGTGACTGGTTGATCAGAGGGTCATGATCCTGGGGGGGGATACAATTATTATTATTATTATTATTTTGCAATAGAATTATGATGCTATTTTGTCACTATGATGCGCAGTACCATAAGGACGGGAGCAGCGGTGGATGGGTAAGGACTTCGAGATGGAGTCATGAGGTTTTGCATGTAGCGCGTGGTCCGGTGCTTCTGAGCGAAGGCTGAAATGGGCATCGTCTCATTGGGCTCGTTGCTCTGGAGGGCGGAGAGTAGATGCTTGAAAACGTGGGTGAATAGTCATTTCTTCTACAAATACAAATATGTGCAATGAGAGATGCTGTCTCACTGCATTGATCTAACGGAATGCAAAAGCTTTAGCGACCTTTTTTTTAATGCAATTTGGAATTTTTTTACGTGTGCTGTACAGCACATTAATTTCAGTTTTTCAAGTATCGTTCAGTCATATCAAAGAAAGGTCAATGTTTTTCGTCACAAAATTTGGTAATTTTTAGGGTCTGTCGGGAAATCGGAACCACAAGCTTTTTTTTTTTTTTTTTTTTTCTTTTAACGCCTTACTGCCTTTGCAATGTGACGGATTAGCTGCGCTTTCGGAAGGAAAAGTTAAGCGATTTGAATTCTGAAACTGGGCTGCGTACACTTTAGCACAGTAAGGGAATTGAGCGCACTGCAATGTGTGCAGAAGACGCTCCAAACGATGGAATGAGCGCGTGCGACATACCATAACCTCATAGTCAGGCACATTGTGTGTTCCCAGGCCGCTGCGGTCAAAGGTGACGCGGTAAGTGGCGGCGCCAGTGTCCACCGCGTCGATCTGCCCGGTGAACAAGCCGTCGTGGGGGCCTCGCAGCCGAGCTGTTCGCACACACACACACACACACACACACACACACGTATCGGAAGAAACCACACTGCTTGGCCCAAGTGACGAGATTTTTTTTTTTTTTTGTACAAGAGGCAAACGTCTCCGTTACCGGTGACTTTGGTGCCTATGATGAGAGGCAGTGGGATTTCGTCAGGAAGGTCTTTGCAGTTGGACAAGTCTGAAAGTTTTCTGTGCTGCAGCAGGCGCATCTTCTGTCTCTTCTGCTCGAGCGCCGTTCGCTCTTCAGCAAAGAATGCGGATGAGCACCTGGACAAAAAGAACAGGCCTTCTCAATTCTTCGACTGCAAACATTTGAGAGGTTCAGAAGAGTGAGCGGCAAAGGGTCGTCACGGTGATGTACCGTCTGGGTTTCCCCATCAGTCTCCGGATAGTCCCCCACTCCACTCGGGTCAACTTCCTGCTTTTCAAGTTGGGGAAAGACTCCTTCAGACACAGACAGAAATCATTGTCGCCCTCAAAAAGAGGCCTGCAAAAAATGCACACAGGAAAAAAAAAAAAAAAAAAAAAAAAAAAAGAGAGAAAAAAAACGTACAATAAATTCACAATTTATTTATAAATTTGATTATGAATTAGAATCAGAACAAAACTACATTTGATCAAAGCAAATGGAAAAAAAAATTAACAATTCTTAGTGTATATTTTAAAGAGGCCCCATAGCTCAGTGGTTAGAGCACTGGTTTGGTAAACCGGGGGTTGTGGGTTCGTATCCGTCAGGAAGGGCATCCGGTGTTTTTTTTAAAAAAAAAAAAAATAAATAAATTGTGCCAAACATATATGTGCGTTCATACGCTTGTGGCGACCCCGAAAGGGATAAGCTGAAAGAAACTTCTTCTAGTGTATATTTTATATTTTGAGGTTACAGTTCTGACTGTGACTGCTGTTTGCCGACGACCAGTTCAGTGCGTACCCCGCCTCCTGCCCGATGACAGCCGGGATAGGCTCCAGCACTCCCCGCAACCCTCGTGAGCATAAGCGGCCAAGAAAATGGATGGATTTCAACGTGAACTGTTATCCAGATGTAAGTTGTTAAAATACATCAACAATACACAAGAAAAGGTCAAAGAAAAAAAGTTTGTGATTTGCTCCTTGTGCAAGATGCATCCATTATGGTGATACTGATGAGGACAAGCGGTATACAGAAAGGATGAGCGGGTGTTGCCAATACAAATTTCTATTTTGCGTTTACCTGTCAATATTGGAATAGAACCATTCGTAGATGCACCATTTGTGAGCTTTGGGCAGCTTGAGCAGGTTTCTTAATCGCAAGCCGATCCTCTGCGACGGCTTCTTATCGGGCGCCACCACATTGGAAAATTTCTGCACACAAACACAAGCAGCAATTTATCGAAGGTTAACATCTTTGTGATTTTGTTGTTCTTGTTCTTTCCACCTGTGGTGTGGTGTTGACCCTTTGGCTCCTTCGTGGTGATCTGGAAGGAGGACGCTGCGGTGGATGATCGTCCTCGTAGCGATTCCTCTTTGAGCCTCGGATGAGCTGTAAAAACGTGGATGGTTATGATGATATTTTCCCATTTGTATAATGACCCTCGTATAGTCGTAACCCAAAGGGTCTTGCCGTATCCATGGTGAGGGTGGACTGGCGTCCCCTGGTGTTGTGAGGTCTCGGGAAGATGTTCTTTGCATTCAGAGTGTTGGACAAACTTCCTTCTGCGAGGCGATTCGGAATAGAATCAGAATCGGAACCGGGTCGAGTTTTTCCAGGCTCAACTTGAGGCGGACCATTTGGACCACTTGCACAAACGCGTCGTATACATCTGGACTTCAAACCCACCGAGGTATACAATGTTCACTGGTGTGATCAAGTTGTGAAAAAGTGTGCAACACGTTTTTCAGCCAACAGTTGGAGTTATGGAGTTCATTTCTCTAGGAATGATTTCTTTCAATGCAAAAACATGTGTTTATGCAATAACAGAATTAATAGATGGTATAATCAGTAGAATACTGAATTGTAAAAATACTTGACAGCTGTAGGAGAAGGTGCAACAAATTAACAACTATTTTTGAGATCCAAGTAAATGTAAAGAGCCATTGTTTAACTTTAATTTGTCCAATTGCTCGTATTTCAGCCTCCCAGTAAATATTCACATCCAAATAAAACATTTGCAAAAACATCTGCACTTACTAAGGAAAGGAACGATTGGCATTCTTGCCTCTGTTCCGACACGTTGCAGATTAAACCAGTAACTCAATCACAATCAGTTCTATTATGTCTTTTAATAACATGTACTTGAACCTGAACTTGTAGTTTTTCCACGTGTTTTTATGCAATAGAATGCTTTTACTTTGAAGCAGCCTCAGAAGTGTCCATCAAACTAGTAGCACTTGGCATGAATGAGTACCCAAGAAGTAGCTGTCAGTTTCATGAAGGTTAGTGAGTATATCATCACTCCCTCGTGTGTCATATTGCTTTATTAATGTTTACTTTCTTTGTCTTAATGATGAAACAATAGCAAATTAGCAAAAAATAATGGGTTCATAAACAGTTGTGGAAGAAAATGATGCAATCAGTTTTAATATACAATAAACACTGTTTTTTTGGTCAATTATTGGATAGAACAAATATTTGACAGCAGCAGCACTACCGGAGAGGTTCCGCTCTCATGGTCACGACATTTTGTCATCTTGATCACGTTCACAAAGAAGCGGTCCACACTTTCGCGTGACTCAGATATAGATTTGGACCTTTTGACTGTATACATTCCAGGGAGAACATATGATGGAATACTATAATATTATAATCATAATAATAAAGTTGTTTTAGGCTAGGCGTGAACGATTCCTATATCGGAATAGAAAAACAAACCACGTACCTTTTAGACTGACAAGTGCCTCTGCTGAGGAGCCTAACCAAGAGAATAGCAGAATTACACAAACTGTTTTATTACATTATATATATATATATATATATATATTATATATATATATATAAAACAAAACAACGCCTACTAAGAGACGGCCCGGGTCGCCTCTTGTGAGGGAGGCCTAGGCCGAGGATCGCGCTGTCAAGCACGGGTAACGTTCCGGCGACAGCTGGGTGGACAACCGAGCCATTCAACTGTGTTGCAGTGTCACGGATAAGAAAAACTAATCTCGTGTGTGTGTGTGTGAACAGGAAACGCAGACGGAAGCTACAAGCTGACAAACGAACGTCCGGAAGCCAATTGTATCGAAATGAATGACACAAAGACGATTAATTAGGGAACTTAATACACTACGTGTAGCACGGCAAGCTAAATTGCTAAACGTGAGTGTTTCATTGCAGTAAGGACGGCACGGGAGTCCTTTTGTTATGAGCGAGTGCTAGTTAGCGGCTAGGCTAACGTCATTTGTTTACCCAATGGAAGGAAGAGAAACTTGGGACAAACTCCCGTTTGAGCTGTCGTTAGCCTCCCGCGCTAGCCAGCGTTAGCCTGGCCGAAAAGACCGGCAGTGTTACAAATGCTTTAGAGTCCGCCTAAACTAAATACAGGAAGTTGCGACGGGGCTGTGAGTTGTTGGGCGCTAACAGCGGGAGTTGCGGCCGTGATAACAAAGCGAAATTGGGAGGAAAGTCGCCTTGTTTGACTCACTCTCGTCCAACAGCTGCTCCATCTCCGCCATCTTGAAGTAGCCGCGCCGCTTTTTCAAAGAGCTTGTCTGTCAAAATGCATTCTGGGTCGGCTCCTCCGCTCCCGACAAAAAGGCCATCAACCGTGCTCACGTGTTCTTCAAACAATATTTACTAGCATAATATTGCCTCAACATGAAAATAAATGCTCTTTTTTTTTTTTTTTTTACAATTTTACACGATCTACATTGCATTCATCAAGTGTTTCACACCTATTTTCTCCTTTTGCAGAAAGTCAACACATAGGTAAATAATTTGCTTCGTTATTCCAAGTCACAGATACTACAGTGTAGAATGTAAGCGTGGACAAAAAGAACAAACTCAAATGCACGTTTTGGATTGGGAAGCCGATAAGGAAAAATACCCAGGAAATGTTTTGAAGTGTGTGAGAGCATCATAACGCTTACGAGCACACAAAAATTTATGGTCGCGACTTGGCAGATTTTTCTCTGTCGCTAGAGGTTCTGAAACATCACCCATAATAAATTGTTTTGTTTAGCAGTGTGCCAAGACAGTTTCTAATGTAAAATTCACTTTTTTTTCCTTTTCCACGATGTATTACATCATCACATTTGTCCAATTATTTGCAGAAAGTCAACACATGGGTAAATATTTGCTTCGTTATTCCAGACACACGTAGGGGATTCTAAGTCACAGATACTACAGCGTAGAAGGTAAGCGTGGACAAAAATAACCAACTCGAATGCACGTTTTGGATTGGGAAGCCGATAAGTAAAAATACCCTGGAAATGTTTTAAAGTGTATGGGAAATATTAAGAAGTGTGTAAATTTATGGTCGCTACTTGGCAGATTTTTCTCTGTCGCCAGGGGTTCTGAAACATCACCCATAATAAATGAGACTTCCGTTGACACGTTTTTGCTTTGTTTAGCGGTGTGCCACGACAGTTTCTAATGTAAAATTTGGCTTAATAAAGGTTGGAACTCTGGGCTAGACGGTAACATTCACCGAGTTTGGATCACGCTTATAAAGTGTCAAAACTCACTAGCGCAGGAAATTCCGTACGGAAAATCCATTTACAATCCACGACCATGCCAATCGCTGGACTCGCCGAGAAATACACAATCCACCATCCATCTATCATGTGTTGTAGGCCATATTTCAAGTACATATGGAACAGATGAGATTGTTGCTTAGGAACTATTTATTTTTTTACTCCTACAGAAGAGGCAAAAACAATGCAAATATAAACGTCAACCGTTGTTACCATGTATACATGGTCACAATACAAGTGAGTAAAAGTAAAATTACAAGTGAGTGAACGCCACAAATCCCTCTGTGAACCAGAAGGGAACCATTTATCCTTTAAAAATTACTGTATGATAAGCAAATGCGTGTTTCGCAATTTGCGGGCTTATTATTGCAGTAACTCGGTGCAATTTTTTCTTTTTTGCTTGGGGGGGGGGCTGGAACTGTAGTTTGTTCTCCACTCCGTCCCTAAACCTAGCATACTAGTCATCTGTCCAACAAAGAAAAAGGATAAAAATACCCACATTTAACTAGAAACAGGGATTTCCAAGTCCAATGGCGCTTTGCTAGTCAACTTTTCCCGTATGTCGAAGCGCCACTCTACCGAATGGGGTACCCACCGAAGCCGTTTGCTCAAAGAGTAGCATGAGTGGCAAAAGAAAAGAACGGACGCGAGCCCCGGGCCTCGACGGCTCTCCCGCTGTCGACGCTCACCACAAGGACGAATTGTAGATAAACTTGATCTTCAGGAGATACTTGAGGTTGATTTGGGCAACGTCGTACACGATGTATCTGTGGCGACGCTTCAGGAAAAAAACGCGCCGCGGAATAAAACGGTAATAATGAGCCGGCCTGTATGGAAGGATACTCGTTGTACAGTAGACTCGTGTCGTCGATGTTGGTGTTGGCGCCTTTGCCCAGGGGCACTTCCACGCCGTCTAAAGTGGTGGTGGCGCTCGATTCGGGGGCGGTTCTACCCAAACCTGAAAAACACACATTGGGATTTTCGTCAAAACCTGACAATTTCCATTTTTCAAATCTTGGCTTTCTTCGAATTTACAACTTTATACTCACATAATTAACATTTGATACTGTATTTTTGGAAAAGTATGAATTTTCCCCAAATTGAAGAATCTTAAACCATTTAAGTGGATTTTCCTTTTTTTTTTATAACATTGTGACTTCATTCTCAAAATCTATTCTCAGTATATTATGACTTTGTTCAAGTTAAAGTTTTATTCTAATCTTTTTCCTCTCACATAATGCGGATTATTCTTCTAGTTCTTTCCAAAATTATAAGAGGAATAGCGTTTTACATTTGTATTCACACTAAATTCTTTTTTTTCATGTTACAAATGTGACATAGTTTAAAAAAAAATCAATTACAACATTTTCTTTTTTTTTGTTCTGTAAAAATAACTAATAAAATCACAACTTCATTATTGTGAAATTTATACCTCATAATAGAACAGAATGTTCCTTTTTTCTACTTATTAAAAATGTATTGACAATCATAACTGAATTTCACCTATTTTCCCCTCATTAAAACATTTTTTTTTCCCAAAATCTTAACACTCTGACTTCTCACAACAAATTCTTTATAAAGAAAAACAAAAATAGTTTATCAGGAGATGGCGGGTGGGTGGGGGAGAAGATGCTAATGCTAATTCCATGCGAGCGTGGCACCTTTCACGCTGTGCTTGCCCTTCGGCAGTTTTGTGATGTGGGAGGCTTTTTTCAGCTCATGCCTGGAACGGAGAGAAGAAAAAAAAGTCAAGGGGATTCTCTTTCAAGGGGGGAAAAAAAATAAAAATAAAAATCCACATCGCGACTCACATGTTGCCGAGGGCGACTTCAGCTAGCAGCAGCAGGCCGACGGGGTCCGAATGCGACGTGTGACAGTAGTTGGCGCTCTTGGACACCATGTCGGCAAAGTACACGCCCTTGCCGAACATGTAGCCCGTCTACCGGCGCAATAAAGCACAACCGCATTCAAACGTTTGCTTCCTAAAGAATGAGGTGTGACCCAAAACAAAAAAAAAAAAAAAACGGACCACTGGAGCCTCCGGTGGGGCGATGCGAAGACCCTGAGACAGGATGCCGGCGTAGTTGGTGGCGCGCGAGCCGTGCCACAGCAGCTGGTGGTTGTGCAGCTCCTCGAAGGGCTGGAAGCGCTGGCGCTCTCCCTCGCGGTTGATTTTGAAAATCTACAAATCAGAGATCGTTCACTCAAGGTACACGAAAAAAAAAGACGCAATGTTACAAAAACATTCAAGAGAAAACGTGGCACAGGTAAGCACATGAAAAAACTATCACCCTCGCGTAGAATCAAGGACGACGTTTTTCTTGTAAAATGATTACATTTCTTTCTAGTAAATCACATTTGTTCCGAGCAAATGATTACATTTGTCTGGTAAGATTATGGATTATATATATATCATTATAATATACATATGTATTATATATCACCAATTCTTGTAAAATTCAAGAAAAAAATGCTTGTTAAACTTTTCTTCTTGTATAGTTATGACATTTGTCCTGTAAGATTACAACTTCTGAAAGTACGGCTTTATTCCAATTTGTAAAACTACGACTTCTCTTAAAATGATTTTTCTTGTAATACTCAAGTATTTTGTTGAAAATGTATGAAACTGGCCCTGTGTAAAATTGTCACTACCTCCTCGTAAAGTGACTACTTCTTCTTCTTGCAAATGATGAGGTTGGGCATCATAGGTCAGAGGTTAGAGGAGGTTCGGATATTCAAAGCGAGCTAACATTCAAATATCAGCTTTCAGTTTTGGGATCAACGAGGGAACTTTTTCCTTCCGCTCCACAAGGTGGCAGCATTTGCTCGCTAGGGCGAGGACGACTTACCTCTTGTACTTCCAGTGTGTACGTGTTGTGCGTGGCAGCGTGTGTGTTCTTGACATATTGCATGATGATTTCGGCCTCCTGCGTGTCCTTGTCCACAACCTTAGAAACGTAGCAGAAACCATTTGAAAGCGTTTCAAAAGAAAACAAGCCAAAAACAAAAAAAAAAAAACAATGTGAAGGCTCCCGACGTGGATGTCAGTCTTGAGTTTTTCATAGTTGATGTCGATGGGATCGCTCTGGTCGTCCTGGGCTCCTCCTCTCAGCAGACTGTAAGCCACCTCAATGTCCAGCAGGTTGTCCAGCATCTGAACTTTAGCCTGGACAAGTGACGTGTCCAATTTTTATTGTAATTTTTGGTTTGGCGTGAGCGGTCAGATGCGCGTACCTGAATGCACTCCAGGTTGCTGAGCAGCGGCGGCTTCTTCATGCCGAAGTCGTGCGGGATCAGCGTGTAGAAGCGATTGGACAGGTCCAAAATGTTGGCATCGGGCACACGGTCGGAAACGGCCTAAAACGGGAAGTCCTACTCAGTGGTTCGCCTTGAGATACGAAAATTATCCGTTCTGTGACTACACGTGTATTGCAAACCATCACCCACCACTGAAATGAATGGAAGTTCCGTTAATCTGTTCTAAACTCCCCGAAACAGCTAAATATTTTGTTTTAAGAATAAAAACAGAAACCTATAATATTGAACGCTAGAAAAAAAAATAGTTACAACCTTTATTACTTGACATTAATTTGCCTTATTTTCATAAAACTGCAAAGATTCTGTTAAAAGACTTCTCAAAAAATTACTTTCCAAATCTTTTTTTTTTCCT
Source organism: Syngnathoides biaculeatus (assembly GCF_019802595.1). NCBI lineage: Eukaryota > Metazoa > Chordata > Actinopteri > Syngnathiformes > Syngnathidae > Syngnathoides > Syngnathoides biaculeatus. The sequence continues at coordinate 6,727,318 of NC_084662.1, read as the reverse complement.
GACATTTTATTCTAATTTTCCAAGAGTTTGTTTGTAATATTATAACTTCACTTGAATGAAATTTAGTTTGGCTGTCAATATGACTTTATTCTTGCAACGTCACAATTTGTTTCTCTTTCTCAGAACCTAATTTCCATAAAAATGATAAAAAAAGTTTTTCTTGTAACCTTTTTTGTTTTTCCCTGAAATTACATGTTTATTCTTGGAATTAAATCATTGCTGTACTTGCCATTTTCTCCCTGATATGAACTCATTTTTTGGACGTTACTTCATTATTTATTTATATAAAATAAGGATTTTATTCACACAAAAATGCAGAATTCTTCATTTTCAATTAGCACTTTAATTTAGTTTCTCGTTTTATGTTTTGCTTACAATATTAAGGCTTTTCCCTGATTCAATTCGACCTTTATTTTTGTGCATTCTTTTGTAATATCGCAACCATTTTTTTTTTTTTTTTTTTTTTTTTTTTACTGGATGCATTTTTAAAAAATGATTTTCAAGAATTGCGGCACGTAAAACACGGGGTGGGGGCTGACCTGCTGCACTTCTGTGAGGAGAGCGTAAGCGCTCTGAATTTGCCTCTTGCTGAGTTTTCCCAGCGGCATCTTCTGGAGGTCAATCTGAAGAAACATCGAGACGGACAACAAGTGTCTTACTAACGCGGCTTTTAAGCATCCCTCAAACGTCCGCATCAGTCCTACCTCAAACTCAACCATGGCCTTCTTCATGCTCTCCACGTCAAAGATGAGTTTGATCAGATCCTGGACGGGTTTGGCTAGCTTGGACTTGGTCCCGGCGGTGGACGTCAACCTCTTTACGGCTTCTTCGTCCTGCCATGGGAAATATTATTAATATCAGCTTGCGTGCGTGTCCCGAAGTAGTGTTGTTGTGTGTGTGTGTGCGTGTGTATTGGAGCCAACCTGTCCATAGTCGATCTCGAGCGGGTAGAACTTGTTGGGGTACTTGGTGAAGTCGGTGGTGCCCCACTCATTGCCCGTCTTTTCTTTGTACACAGACATAAAATTGCTGAGAGCCGAGTTCTTGTCGCCAATTTTTTCCAGCTTGTTGCCCCCGATGGTGGTGCCCACTCGGCCCCAGGACCGGAACACCCAGTACCTGCACGGACGGGAAATCAGTATTGGGGGGTGGGGGGGAACGGACGGACGGACCACATTAGGACATTCAATAAAAACATTTAAAGAGAATGTAAAAAAATTGTGCATCACGAAACATTCACTGTAGCTCCGTCTGGTGTGGGCGACTCGGGCCCCTGGGCCAGAACGATATAGTTATGTCGAAAAAATACATGTGTCTAAAGGCACTTGTGTTGATGTATGAAAATGGCAAATGTTCCTTTTGAGACCTTTTCTGTACGTCGTCCTCCAGCAGCTGCAGTTTGTAGTAGGAATTTGTCCCCCGCACGATGTCCACCAGGCCCAGGGTGGCGCTATACATTTTACCGTCATGTTCCAACACGTGAGCGCTGTTCTCCAGACCTGAGGGAGAGAGAGAAAAACAAATACAGTCATCCCTCCCTACTTTATGCTTCACCTATTGTGGATTCAGTGCATTGCGTTGTTGTTGTTTTTTTTTTTTTTTTTTTTTAAATTCACACACCACAAAAAAGCCAGACGGGCTTCCAGTACGCACTATATTGCATGAGGCGCATTGATACAACGCGGATTGATACAAGGAACGTCTCCAGCGCAACGTGGAACAATGAAGCTAAAAAAAAAAAGGATCGTTTCCCAGCGCAACATCAACCAATGAGAGCACGAGTGGCTTTATCCCGTGAAGCTGATTGGTCACGCATCTTCACAGCCTCACAAAGCAACTTTGCACGTTTATCCTTTTAGGGATCCAGCGGGAGGAACCGTCTCCTACTTGGGAGCACTTTTGTCCTTTTTAGGATCCAATGGGCGGAATCAACCACTTTGCGCGGCAAATGGCGCGGGCACCGCGTGGTGCCTACTGGGGCGTCCCCCAGGGCTCCACGCAGGGCACTTTTCTCCTCGTTGGACCCCGCATTGAGATTCGCCGTTATTTTGCGGTTTTTCACATTTCGTGGGGGGTTCTGGTCCCCATTAACCACAGGAAATGAGGGACTGCTGAATATGAAAACAATCGATCAATCGATAATTCACGTTCAGAAAAAAAGAAGAAAAAAAGTGTGAGAACCTGAGTCTGGATCCACAGCGGCACCTCCTTTGACGGTCAGTTTCATCTTCTTGGCTTTCTTACCTGGAACAATCATCAGCTTTTGGTTATACACATTTTATAGTCGTTTTGTCACATATTGTTGTACATGCCATGCTTGCTTTGAATGAATGTATGAATATACATTGATGCACAAACATTTGAATACAAAGAAAATATTTAAAAGAGTGAAATCTTTTTTTTTTTTTAATAAAATAAAAAGAATAGTTAAAAACAACTTTTAGGGTTAGCGCCCGACTGCCGAAAGCAAGCAATCCCCGACGACTGCGCGTTTTACCGTCTTCCTCCTTCACTCTGCCGGCGCTCTTGGAAGCGGCCGTCGGGCCCGACTTGGAGGGCGCGGGGGCGGCCGACACCGGGGCGGCCTCCACTTTGACCTCGGCCCCCCAAGGCGAGATGGCGTGCAGCGAGACCAGCTCCTGGAACGTCTTTCCCGACGACTTGAGGTCGACGAGGAAGTCCTCGGAGACCACGCGCACGCCCGCGTCCTTCACCTCCTCCATTTTCTTGCCCATCTTCTCCACCACCTCTGCAAGCATCGCATCAGATGTTAATTGGACAAAATGGACTTCACGACGGTCCGTTGTGGGCATTCTCACTCTTGGTGCTGATGCAGAGTGCGGCCTTTTTGGCCGTGGCGCTGATCTTCCCCCCGAGCTCTTCCACGTCCGCCTTGATGTCGTCTTTGTTCTTGACCAGTTTGCCCACTGTCAACACCTTCATGCCGGTCAGAGGTTTGCCTGTCGCACGCACCAACACGCACGGTTGAGATCACTCGAGTTCCCGCACTGGACGATCGGTACCGCCGCTCACCCGAGGGTCCGCCCTCCGGTACCGGCTCGACGGGAGCGTCTGAGGCGCTGGCCAGCGGCTCGGCTTTCACCTCGGGCTGCCGTTGAGCGGGCGCGTCCTTCGGGTAAACTCGGTCCTGACGTTTAAACTTGAACTTCTTCAGGAAAGGAACTTCCTGGAATTCCTAAAAGGAGAATAACAATAAAGTGAACTTTTTAATAAGATGGGCAATGAGCTTTTCCTGGCTGAATAAAGGTTAGATGTAAAAAAAAAAAAAAAAAAAAAAAAAAATTATTTTTGTATGAGGGTGTATTTGATTTTATTAGCAAGAGCATCAGTAGCTAACCCTTTAGCCATAATTTTTGCTATTGCCCTTTTTTGGGGGTAAACCCAATTTCTTGTATTACAACTTTATTCAAGTAAGAATACAATGTTTTCCCTCTTTAAATTAAATTCTTGCGCACTTAAAATATGAATTGGCAATGGCCTCTTGTAATTCTGACATTGTGGTAAAAGTTGCATCTTTTCAGAATCGTCTTTATTGGCCAAGTGTGTTCAAATACGCCAGGAATCCGTTTGACAACCCAACCACTAGGGCAAAATATACCCTACGTTTAGTACAGTTCTGAAATTGTAATTTATTGAGCTGCGCTAAACGGGCACCCCCCCCAACCACGTCGGCCCTGCCGTAAACCGTAGCTCCCCTTTTTTCAGCGGACGTACCTTGGGGGTGACCCAGTCTTTGCGTGAGGGTTGCGTGGTTTTGTACACGCACTTGGTCCAGGACGAGATGTCCCCCGTGCAGTAGTAGGCGTCGCCCTTGAACACCAGCTGGCCCGAGCACCCCTCGCAGCGCTCCAGAGCGCCAAAGGCCATGCCGTCGGCCAGGCCGTCCACCACCTGTCAAGTGCGGACGGGCGTTTGAGCCGAAGCCCGGCTCGAGATTCGTCGGTCGAGATGCGCTCACGTTGGACTCCCCCGAAGGAACCTCCTGGCCGTTGGCTATGAGCAGCTCCTTCATGTCGTTGACGGAGCAAAACTTCCTCAGCTTGTCTTTCAGGCCCCATATCAGCTGGCTTTGCGCCTGGCGGGGCACGAAAAAGCACTCAAAAAGAGAAAAGTCTGACCGCCACGGACATGCAGTTAATTAGGTCAAAATAATAGCAGTCCATTTTGACTAACCGGATGAATCCACATTTTCTGGATATTTTTTATTTGCACATGTCAAACAGGTTACCAGTGGGTGCAGTAGATTCTCAGAAAAGCAACGAGACCCAGCATTCATGACACACACACAAAAATAGCAATGCAGTATTTTATTTCAATTTTCCGAAAAACGGGCCCCAATTTAAGACTGACGACAGCACCTGTTGAACATGCATTTCAAGTCTTGGTTCCAAACCAGCAGTTAGTGTCGTGGAGTGGACAGACCAATCCCCGGACCTTAACCCAATTGAGAACTTGCGGGGTGGTTTCTGAACCAAAACCGAGAAATGCAAATGAATTGTGGAATGTCGTCAAGGAATCTTAGGAGTGGAATCACAGCTGAAAAGTCGGTTGACTCCATGCCACGCAGATGTGAAGCAGTAATAAAAAAAAAAAAAAAAAAAAAACTGTGGTCATCCAACTACATTTTAGTTGAATGATTCAAAGGGATTGCCAAATCCTACAAACAAAACAGAAGACTGTGGGGGGGTTTTTTTTTTTTTGTTTTTGTTTTTTAAACACACCCATTTCAACAAATTGCCCGACTGCACAGCCTTAAGAGTGCGTACGTCCTGAATCCTGGGTCTTGTTGCTTTTCTGAGAATCTAGTGGACCGACTGCTAACTTGTTTGACATCCATCCGTCTTGGAGCACTTCTTCGGTGGGGCGGGCTTTAACAGCGACACCCAGACTTCCCTTCCCCCAGCCACTTCATCCAACTCTTACGGACGGATCACGAGGCGTCCCCAGGCCAGCCGAGAGACGTGATCTCTCCAGCGTGTCCCGGGTCGTCCCCGGGGTCTCTTTCCGGCAGGACTTGTACCAATAAAACAGATACTGAAAACGTGGATGAATCTGCTTGGTCACATTGGACTGCGATTAATCTGAAGACGAGCGGAAAAAGGAAGTGCACATTACCTTCAACTGCTCTTCCAATTTCCTTTTTTCCGCCTCGTCCTCCTTCTTCTGCTTCTTTGAGACTCCGTCCACCTCTTCATTTTTACGCTTTCTAGAAAGGAACGGAATAAAGACGTTACCACGCAGCAATAGTCACAATCGGTCCGATTCACATTTGGAAACGATTCTGATTCCAAAGGGAGCGACGAAATCGGAATATAATTGAACGTGGTGGCGACATTTGACATGCAAGTGTCTGAAAACGGTCGATGGGATTTTCATTGACAAATTGTTGATCAATTGGGTCAATATCATTTTTAAAAACAAAGACAAATAGTAACATTTATTATAGCTAATATTGCTATCAGTGGTAGTTGATATTTCTGCCCAATTTGAAAAATCGAAATGTTTATGTTTTTATCAATTTTTTCCATTTTTATGTTGACTTTTATGCTTTAAACATTTATTTTTGTACTTGTAACAAATATTTACAATGACTGATTGTTTTCTGTTGATTGGTTTTCAGTAGCATGATTACGGAATAATGGATAGATCTTAATTTTTTTGGTGTTTGGTTTTATCTTTACGTTAAAGATTTTTTTTTTAAATTCCAAAATGTCCCCAAGTAATAACCTCATCACACAGGGTGAGTCAACTACAGGCACGGTCGTAATTCCCCGTGATGGTTCTGGGTCTCACCCCTCGGTTTTGACCGTCGGGAGCCTCTTCTTCAGCTCGTCTTTGTCTTCGGCCCTCAGCGTGTCGAAGCCCTTGAGCTGGGCGCCGCTGTACTCGGGCTTGAAATCCAGCTCGTCCCTGCGGCTCACGAAGCAGGCCGTGTGGTACCAGCGGTCGATCAGGCCCAGGTGAGGCTTCTCCGGGTCCACCATCTTCTTCGACACGCGGATGTGATCCTGCGCATTGTGACGGGAAAATCAACGCGCCGCCTCTCGGGGAACTTGGGACATTGACACGATCGATGTTATCATTCACCATTTTGTCACGCATGTCATAAAACAAAGAAAACATGGCATGTAGAATTCATAAAAACTGTCTGGATGGGGATGGGTTGTTTCCTATGCGAGAAATTGTTATGGATTACCCCCCCCCCCCCCCCCCAAAAAAAGGGACATGGTATGGACATGTCATGGTCATCTGTATCGTTAAAAAAATCGCAACTAGAAGCAATAAATTCTTCGTAATGGACTTGTGAACAGACCTTTTCTATTTTTGTCTCACAGCCTTTGCACGTGCTCCGGTTGGATTTGGCGTATTCCACCGCAAAGCCGCTGAGTTTATTCTCCCCTTTCTTGCCATCTTTCGCTTTCTGCTTGCCTTTCCCTGCAAGAGACGGGACAAAAAAAAAAAAAAAACAATCACTTTGAGCGTGTGTGGAATTTCGAAGGTCTTCTGGACTTTTCTGACCACACTTGCTGAAGCTAAATCCTTTAGGTTAAAAAAAAAAAAAAAAAGGTGCTCATTAATTTGGAATTAAGGAAGTAGAAATGATTTGGGTAGTCCAAGTTGACTTAAAAGGGGGCGAGCGCGATGTGAAAAGGTGCAAAGAAGGCGACGGCGGCCGACCTTCTCCGCCGGCTCCGCCGCTTTCGATGGCCTTCTTGACTTTCTCCTGGTCGGCCCAGCGGAGGTCGGAGAAGCCGGCGATGTCGGCGGGGGACTCGGCCCCCGCTCGCAGCCAGAAGCAGGAGAAGTGGTGCCAGTGGGGAACCTTCCCGTCGAACATGGGCGACTGACGCGTGGGGAAGAACAACAAAAATATTAAAATACCACCGTGGATCAAATCTGTGATAGCAAAACAAGATATGCGGTGTCAGCCATCGTCAATATTCGAACTGCACGGTCCACGTATATTGAGGACTGACGATAAAACAATACCCTACAACGCAAACTGCACATTTTTAAGCGGTCGATCCCCGGAGATCAGCACAAGCTTTGAATTGATGATAAAGATTAATCCACCTCTCAACATCAACTATGCCAACATGTTCAAAGTCAGACAAGTTTAGGGATCTCATACTTGAATAAAGCATGTATAAGCATGGTGTAAACGGTATGTGGGAGTTAGTAGAAACTGTGTAGGACGTGTTATGATCGAAAGATGACGCAGTCCATGGAAAAACCATGGGGGGGGGTAAAAAAAAATCATACTCCAGCCATGCAGTGAGTCCATTTATTAAGTTTTACAGCCTTTCCCAGTCTTGCTTTTGAGATGTTACAAAAGCAAATAAATAGCATTATGATCACTACATTTTAGGTTTCTTTTTGCCTTTTTGTTCAGAAAAGGGGGTGTTTTTTTTTTTGCGGGGGGGGGGGATAGTTCCTAACTTGGGTCAATGCTTATGTTATCACAGAACAAAATAAAGCACAGGCATGAAGAGATCAGGAGAAATTATCTACACCAGATGGAGACATCAGGAGCTGCGTTTTGAAAACGGCTGCCAGTCACCACGAAGTTAAAAAAAATAATAATAAAATGAAAAATTGGCACAAGGGGAAAGTGGCGCAGTATCGCCACTGCAAACCAGCTCACGAATTCGACTGACGAAATCAATTCTTTCCCTGCGAAATTGCTGAAGATCGCCGTTATGAACGTGGTCACTAAACTAGGGCGAAAGTGAAAAAATGAAACATAATCAAAGTGAAACTCTCCAAGAGTGAACGTCGTCAGCTCCTGATTCCGGCAAACACGACAATGGGCACTTGAATCCAAGCCGAGCGCCATAAATAGGTCGTTGCACGTGAGGCAATGTGAACTTTTTTTTTTTTTTTCAAAGAGTAGGCCTGGTATTGGCAAAAAAAAAAAAAAATTAGCTCGGTGTTAGCCACGTAGCTGGAGCGACTTTAATGAAAGGAGAAGCAAAGCCGACGGCCGCGACGCTACCTGCACCATGATGGCCATTCTTAGCGAGTTTTGGGCGATGTTTTCCTTGCACTTCTTACACGAGGAGCGGCCGCTCTTGGCGTACTCGGCTCGGTATAGCTTCTCCTCTTGAGGGTCCGCCATGTTGAGCTTGTTCTTGATGTTATTTTGGAAGAAGAAGACCAGAAAATCGAGGTTTTGTTTTCGGACAAACGACAATCACAGCCGCAAAGCCCGCGTGTTCGACTCGACTCGAAAGCTTGCCGATAAAACAGGAGGCCTCACTCTCCTCGGGTTCCTTCCCACCGAGGCCAAAGTACAATGTAACGAATACTTCCTCTTGTGGTCCAGTCGTCTCATTGCAATTTAATTAAAATACCTACTCCACGTATTAATTTCAATAACAAAGTGTCGCATTTTTTTTTAAACCAAAAGTCCAGTGGTGATGAAAAACAGACTTAAGTTTCCATAACAAAGCGTCTCATTTTTTTAAACCAAAAGCCTAGTGGCGACTTTAAAATTGCACCAGCGACATGGTCAACATTTTTTCTCTAAATTTGTTAGTTCGTAATTATTTTTGCAAAATGATATCCCCGAAAAAGAGCTACGACGAGCAGTTTCATTGGCACGATTTTGCACTCTGTGGCCCATCTTTGACGAATAGATCATCAGTCCCCGGCGCCAGACGTAACTAATCGAATCAAGATTCATCGTTAATAATCTGGTCATCGAAGCAATTTTAATTTTTATTTAAAACAGGCCCCCCCGAAAATAAACAAACACAATGACTGCATCCAATTTACAAGCATAACATCTTTGCAACAACTTTATGATCATATTTTGGGTAAACCACTACTGGGGTACAGGTTGAGACAGACTCATTTAGAAAACATATCAAAAACCAAGTACAACAATTTCTTAATTATATAAATCTTCATACATGATCCCCAGTTCTTTAAAAAAAATCACGTTTTTATTTTCGGTAATGTAGGTATGACTATACAGCTCACTGAAAATCTAGTAGAGGTTGTTTTGGTTGTTTTGAGGTATTCTTTGATTTGGCTTGACGATCTCAGACCCTGAAAAACATTATTGGCCTTGTTATAATAATAATTTCATCATTAGCACAATTTATAGCACCGCAAATAATGCTTTACATTTAGAATTGAAATTTTGCACAGTATATGGTTTGGGGGGGGGGGGTCCCCAAATGAAGGTGAGATCGGGAATCAAAATAGATTCTCGTTGAATTTTACAGTATTGTCTGTCAGCACTTGAGGGTGCCGGAGGACAGAGCGAACCCCCCGTTGGTCTCCCGGAGCTTCTCCTTGTTCCTGGCCTGCACCAGACTGAACACGATGCCCGCCAGCGTCATGCGTCCCTCCATCTTGCCCCCCGGACGTCCGTCCGGGGCGGCGTTGGCCATCTTGCTGCGCACGGTGCTGATGAAGTAGGTGCGCACGTTGCCCTGGCACTCGCTCACCTGCGAGGGCAGAGCAGCCGTCAGAGTTCAATCGTGCCACGTCGCGCGTTGTCGCAATTCAACGGTTCAACCTCCGCGTAGGCGGTTCGGCCAAATGCATCACTCGATGGCACTCTAGATCGGCCAAGAAACCGGATAACCGATAGTCGGTCGGTCAGTTCTTCGTTAAGTCAGGTAGTCAGTCCGTGAGTAGTTAGTCATTCAATCAGTCAGTAGGTGAGTTATGAGTGAGCGAGTGAGTGAATCACCCAGTCAGGTGGCGACTTAGATTGCCAGTCCGTCAGTTCATCAGTGAGTTAGTAAGGCCGTCACCTTGCCAGTTAACTGTACTATCATTCAGTTAGTTAGTCAATGAGGAAGCGAGTTACTGACTTAATCAATACATGAGTAAATCGGTCACTTACTTGGGCACTCCTTCAATTTATTCATCTCTGAGGGAATAATTTAGTCAGGCCGGGAGTTAGTTTCTGTTTCAGTGAGTTAAGAACATCAGTCCTTTAACCAGACGTGCAGTTGGTTCCTTAGTCGGCCAGGTAGCAAGTTAGTCAGTTTTGCATTTGGTTTGTTAATTGGTCTCTCATTGAGTTTGCGCAACTTTTAGTTAGTCGGTCGGTCGGTCGGTCGGTCGATCCGTCAGCTACTTTTTCCATTCATTAAGATTGAGGTGTTTATTTGAGAACTGATTTGATTTATTCCAAACAGCTCCACATCAACCTGTAGTGTGCTAATTGTGTTGCGGCGTTCTAATAGGATCTGCTGTCACCTCCAGACCGGCCGGGACAATTTAGGTAAGCTACCCACTAACAACAAGTCCCGCAGATCCTTGACAGGTTTTGGCCTGTTGCAGGACGGCCTCGTGGAGCAGCACTCACCCCCTTGACAAAGATTTCCCCACGCAGCTCCAAAACAAAGCCCCACTCTGCCAGGATCTTGCGGGTGGCCTCGGGCACCTGGATCCGTCCGCTCACCCCCGTGCTGTCCATGCGGCTGGCCAAGTTCACGGTGGACCCCCAGATGTCGTACTGCGGTTTGCTGGCGCCGATTACGCCCGCCACCACCGGCCCGTGGGCGATGCCTAACGGAGAAATCATTCCGCTCAAGACATAGTCCACGCTGGTGCACAAGCTCGTCGACGTCTCGTCTGTGGAAAGACGAAGGATCCCGCGGACGAGGGCTCAACCGACTCGTGACGGGGCGCCTCCGTACCGACACGCAGCTGAAAGTCTTTGGCGGAGTGCCTGTTGATCTCCTTCAGAGTCTCCTGCATCGCCAGAGCGAAGAGGACCAGTTCGCTCAAGTGATTCCATTCGTCCATAGAAGTCTGAAAGGGAGACAGGAAGCTCCCGGTTGACAAGGTCCACGTTGCTTCAAATACATCACGCAAAAATGTCTCCCCCACCTGTTTGTCTGGTGCTAGACCAGAGGCGGCCATGTAGCAGCTCCCTATGGTCTTGATCTTTTCCACATAATGGAAGTACGACTCCTCCAGCAACTAGGAAACGTCGAAGGTGTATTCAGATGTTAGAATGTGCCCTTTTGTAACGTACGCACGTGGACTGTGAACGTCACCCCACGGCGTACCTCGTCAAAACCGGCGATGATTTCATTGAGCAGTCGGAGGCAGTCCACACCTTCATGTCTGACCTCCTTTTGTTCAAAGTACTCGTTGAATCCAGCAATCGATGCAAACATCACTCCCACCTCATCGTATGACTGGGAGTAAAGCTCCTGCAAAGAAAACACGATTCGAAATTACTTGGATAAAAAAAAAAACAAAAAAACCCACATAACACGGCGAGCCCCCGTTTGGTCGAGGTGAAATGTTCCAGACCAGACCGCAATCAGCGGTGAGGTGTAGCTAATTACATGTACCGAGATCAAATCATTGAGTGATAAAATAGATGCAGCTGCAGTGCCAAGCAGAACTTTTTCTACCCCAAATACGACCTTCAAGTGCTGCCTCGTTAGTTTGAGATTTAGAAAAGGTTAAGACCAGGGGTCTCAAACTCGAATTCCCCTTGCGGCCGCTGGTGGCAAAATCCGGTTGGCGCTGGACCGCAGATGCACATACACCTGCGCGGAATTTCAATTCGAAATTTAAAAAAAAAAATCCAACCTTCTCAAATGTATTTTTTATATTCGGAAACAAAACAAGACAAGAAGGACGGTGGTGTAAACAAGTTGCGTGCAAAAGTACGAATAAAACTCTCCATGGCAACGCTGCTGTAGATTTCACTCAATGAAAAATCTTCCCCTGACCCTTGTGAGCATAAGCTCACGTTCATATTAATGTGGGGGCGTCTCGCGGGCCGCCGGTTCGAGACCTCATCGTTCTTGCTGCGCTCCAAGAAGTGTCGGGCCACGTGCACCGGCAGAATATTGTGCAGGAGACATTCATTGTGCTCCCGTAGCTCCCTCATGTCCTCCACTTCCTGCTGAGCCTGCAGACGCCACAGGAAGTCCTGCCTGGCGGTGGCCTCCCACTGGAGAGCAAACGCCGTCTGACTCCGGCGATCCGTTCGGAAAGACACCGGAGACGGATTATCGGAGCCATTACCTGACGTCCGTTGTAGAAGACGGCAACAATGAACATGACCAAGAGGAGGATGGCGATCCCCTTTCTCCTCGCGTAGTGAACCCTGAAGAAAAAAAAAAAAAATAATAATAATAATAATAATAAAAAAATCAACTTTGGATAAATGGAAAAGGCGCCAAAAACGGTAAAAAAAAAAAAAATCCTTTACAAAAATAATCAATTTTCTGAGCTGCTTATCCTCACAAGGGTCACGGGAGTGCTGGAGCCCATCCCAGCTGTCAACAGGCAGGAGGCGGGGCAAACCCTGAACCGGTTGCCAGCCAATCGGCCAATCGCAGGGCACACGGAGAAAAAAAAACAACCAATCGCACTCACAGTCACACTTTTGAGGGCAATTTGGAGTCTCCAATGAATGTCGCACGTTTTGGGGATGTGGGAGGAAATCGGAGCGCCCACCCGGAGAAAAGCCACGCAGGCACGGGGAGAACATGGCGGAATTGATCTTCAGCAACAAAAGTTTAGTTTGACTAAATGTCGGGCAAAAAAAAAAAAAAAAAAAAAGCGTGTATCTTTCAATCCAAAAAGAGCCCAATGTTTTTAGCCATGACCGTATGAATGATGATACTGTACATACAGTTCCTATTCTAGGAAGTAATCAGGTGTGACCTGTGCGCCACGTCGTGGCTCGCGAGGGACAGGAAGGCCAGATGGATGAAGTACGAGTAGAAGGCCACGGCCAGCAGCAGCACGGCCAACTTCAGCAGGGAGTTGAGACGGAGAAACGCGGCGCACGTCACCATGGCGATCACGCCGCTCAGCACAAACACCTGGAAAAAGGAAAGACGCCGTTTACAAGCTCCCACTTGGGATTTACGTGGGCTCAAAATCTCCAAATCTGGACGAGTACCTCTGGGTAAGAACACACGGTGAGTGAACGGGAAGCCATGTTGGTCTTTTCCATCTCATCCGCCTCTTGCGTGCACCATAACTGCAATACATACAGAAAAAAAAAACAACTGAGAAAGTACAGCAAATGGCGACCGCTTGGATTTTTACTACGACAATACTGTACAAACGTATATTTTATTTTGCTGTGGTCTGTAATCCACGTGCATTGTATATGATCTGATTTATTAGTGACCAGCATTCACACTGTCATGTCATGTCATGTCATGTCATTATCCAAGCCACTTATCCTCACAGGGGTTGCGGGAAAGCTGGAGCCTATCCCAGCTCGCTTCGGGCAAACGGCGGACTACGTACTGAACTGGTTCCCAGTCAGTCGCACCTCAGATATCGACACCATAATTGAGCGAGAATCAACCCCACGCGGCCCGCACCAAAGGCAGGCGTGTGAACCACTACACCATCAGTGATCTTCATTCACACGGTTTCCATAAAAAGGCGTGTGGTGCAGTTCTAGGCAGGCTCTCACGATATCTGTAGCAGCTAAGCCAAAGTTGATGACCACAGCGGTGAGGGTGAGCGTGTTGCGAGCGCTGTTGTTCTCATGGATCCAGCAGCAGAACTGCTGCAGTGTGGCGGGGCTCCACCTGAACTCCTCGGCGAGCACCAAGAGCAGCAGCAGTGAGTAGGTGAGCAGAAACAGGGAAAACTGGAGGATGGCCGGAAATAGCCTGGAGACAGCGGACGGAAAAATTGTCACCAAAGGAATGAAGACTTGATGCGGGAGGAGACTTGGCAATTCCGTACCTCGGTGCCGGGATGAGGGCCTGGGCGGCCACGACAAACAGGACCATGATGAAGGAGCAGACCATGTTGGAGTTGAACATTTCATCTCTCATCTGGGAAAACTGTCACTCACAAAAGAGGACTGCATGTCAAACACTATTTTTCCACCAAGACACTTACCGTACATACAGCACACTATGTATGACCTCAAGAGCCCATGAACCCGCAAACTGTTCCCGTGGAAGCAGGCAACTTGCCCAAATTTCCAGGACTGTGCGCTTGTGGTACTGGGTTCGAGTTTACATGTTCTTCCAGTTCTCCTTGTGTGGCTTTTCGCCAGATAATCCAACTTCCTCCCACTTTCCCAAAACAAAAGCCAGGGAGAGGGAGAAGAACCTGCCCGGGCACATGACGTCCCTGAAGTCTCCCAAAGAACGCCTTGTTGAGACTGATTGATAGATCTGGGTCGGGTCAGAGCAGGGATAACTAGACGCCCCTTTCACTGGCTACACCGAGACATTCCCAATTATGAGGTCTTCCTGGAAATCTCTCGCTGGTGCGACCTGCTTGGAAGACCTCAACAGGGAGGTCTCGGGTACCACCAGTGACAGACACCCCGTGAAGGAAACTCATTTCCAATGTTTGTATTTGCAACCTGGTCCTTTCAGTCGCGACCCAAAACTGGTGAATGTCAACACGGCACTCCGATACGGCATCTGTATCACGACGAACGCTGCCGCTCGCAACTTTCAATCTTAAAACAAGAAGCGTTGCCGTGGAAATCCACTGCCATACCTTGTCCTCAATGTGTGCGTCCTTGAAGACCAGAGACAGGGGAGTGATGTGTTCCTTGTGCATACGCTCACTGCTGCGAATAGCGATGGCATGTTTGATGCGTTCGTTGATCTCCTTGGAAGTGGACGGCCATATGTTGGGCAGCGACCCATTTGTGAATGATGCCAGGATCTGCGAATAAATGTGGGATCAATCAAATTCGTGGAGAGAGGACAGCGAGGCCTGGAGCGCCGGAATTAGTACCCACACTATTCATGTCGATTGCACTTCCAAAAGGAATTTCGTGGGCTCGACTGGTTTTTGGGACTTTGTGACCCTCGTTGTGGTCGTCTTTATGTCTGTCCTCTTGATGACAAATGAGAAAGGTGTCAATGTTGTGTCGCCGAAGGAACTCATTCCTGTCAGCTCCACGTCCGTCCTCTGTCTTGTAGGTGCCTTCGAGGCAATCCAGGGTGGCCTTGGAGATGTGGATCCGCCTGTTGGTGGAAAGAACATAATCGGTGAACTGTAGTACTTCAAACGAATGCTCTCCAATCGTACTCGTATGCAATAACACTGAAAATCGCTAACCCTGGAATGCCGCCTGCCTCGAGCATGTTGGCAATGCCCACATCCCAGGACCAAACGTCAAACTGCCATTTCTGCAGACCCAGGACCCCACACAGGACGGACCCGGAATGGATGCCGATCCTCATGTCTATGTTAAAGTTGAGCTGCTTCCGGACAGCCCTGGTGTCGGAGAGTGATCAGACATTTTTCGGTGGCCAACAACCCAGTACAAGTGGACTCACCGTATGGTGTTGATCATAGCTAGGCCCATTTCGACACAGTGACGGGCGTGGGCACGCTGAGGTTCTGGGACCCCGGACACGCAATAGTAACAGTCCCCAAGGATCTTTATTCGCATGCAGTGGTGCTCCTGTAACACAGAAAAGAGCGAGACAACTACGTGAATGTAAATGGAACATGGAGAAACCTGCGCCCAGGTTCGTACCTCGGCCAAACGGTCAAAGCGTCCAAAGAGCTCGTTGAGTGTTCGGACCAAATCCTGAGCTGACAAGTTCATGGATAACAGAGTAAAGCCCTTAATGTCTGCGAAAAGGATGCTGCAGAGAAGAGAAACCAACACTAAAAATTGGGTTCTACATTTATAGACAACCAATATCCATCAATCTATCTATTTTCCGAGCTGCTTATCCACAGCTGTCATCAGGCAAGGGGCAGGGTAGACCTTTAAATGGTTCCCAGCCAATCGCAGGGCACACGGAGACAGACAACAGTCAAATTCATAATCACACCTAGGGACAATTTAGGGTCTCCAATGAATGCATGTTTCTGGGATGTGGGAGGAAACTGGAGTGGCCAGAGAAAACCCATGCAGGCACAGGGAGAACGCACAGGCGGGGCTGGGATTTGGATCCCGGTTCGTAGAACTGTGAGGCCAACGCTCTACAGCTTCTCCACTGTGCCGCCACAACCGATATAGTTTTCTTTCCATTAAATATTTGTTTTTGCACTGACCTGACGTTTTTGTACTGGTGAATGTAAATCTTGTGAAACTCCTGAGGACTGAGCTCGTTCTCCATCGAGCTCATGTCAGCGATCATTTCCAAGGCTACAAACTGTGGTAAGATGGACAACACCAGACGCTCCTGTTGTAACAGAAAGGTTAAAGACAATCAAGGTCAACTACCATGAACTTCTTAAAAGGGGTGTGTTCAACGCTGGTATTCTCCTACCTGTCTCTGGTTCTCCTGCTCCAGTTTGAGGCGACCTTCTATACAACGCCGCGTTTCTAGGAACACCTGTCGCTGTGAGTGATCTGTCAGGTAGTGAATGAAGAATCCGGCGGTGTTCATACCCAAGTACAGAAGGCCTTTGGCAAAAATCTGCAACCAAGAAAGTTTTCCTCCATTCACCCAGCAATGGACAAGGTATGAAAAATAAGGGCAAAACACTTGAAGAATCCTCCCCCCACCTTTCTCAAAAGGACGATATCATTGTGGTAGCATACAATCTCCACAAGAAGATGCAATGCTGACGTCAGGGAACCCGCGCACATGGCCCACACAAGAGGTAACGGCAGCAGGGTGTATGTGGCAAACAACGTGAACAGAAGGTACCATGACGGGTCTTTCTCCAGACCATATACCAGGCCTCCCAGCACCTGTGTGGTCTGCGACAGCCAGCTGGCCATGCCGGCGTAATGAAGCCACCTCGGCGACACGGAGTCTTTAAAGGTCAGCACGACAATGCACAGCGCTACGGCAAACACCGTGAACGCGCACGTCAAGCAGCCTCGGAGGGGTTCTTTGACCTCCGCAGGTGCCAAAGCCAGGTACAGAACCAAGATCTGCAGCTTGGCCATAGCGTCGATCACATTGGTGATGGCTAAAGAGTTACGTCTTTGGTGAGAAGAGTGTTGCTGGTAGAGTTTTTCGAGGTCTTTAGACTTGAAGGTGTGCCTGAGAGTAGGTATGTAGATCCCGTGAATAATCCGGCCCCAGTGCACAAAAAAGTCAGCATCGCTTGAGTATTCCTTTCCGCATGAGCCTCCTATACTCTGACTCATGGAGCTACGGAGATGGGAGGGCTGGACTCGGAATGTGGAGGAGCGCCGCTTGACTCCACGCGACGCCTTGCTGCGGATCTGGCGGTTAATTTCTTCCATGTAAGCGTCCGTCACAAAGATTTTGCGAGCCGGCTCCACACCGACCTGTCACATTGAACGACAACACACCGATGAATTCTTGCAAAAACCCGAGGACAAGTTTGGAATGATCTCTCACCTGAGCGCTGAGTTCCTGCTGAATGATGATGTGCTTTACAGCATTCTGCCACAGCATCTTTTTACGCCGCAGCCCCGGGGACAGGGTGGCGGTCAAGCAAGGCGGCTCACACAGGTCCATTGGGGAGACCCGTTTCGTCTCTGAAAACATCACCTTGGCAGGGTGCGTGGCTGCAGCTCTTGGTGTCAGAGCCATTGAAGACAGTGGCCTGGATAAGCCAGGAGAAGTTTCAGTACACGCAAACAATCTTTGTGGTATTGATACTTTTACTCTTCATGCTCTTGGGTGAGAAAACTGCCTGTAATTCTGTCCACTGACACTCGTTGTCTTCAATTCCCCTGACATTCTGTACGCGTTCTGGGATGTTCCACCCACCTGTGCATTCTATACAGAATTAGTTCCTGGAGGATAGGAAACTATTTTGTTCAACCAAAAATCTGGTGCTCTATGTGTTTGGCCATTGTCTGTTGAGTCCCTTGAGGGTCAATATTGCAGTACAATATGATTAATAAAAACATGATCCTTGACTCAGACAGACGGGAGGGTGTTTTGAAATTTTGCGTAGGAAAAGAGAAAAATGAATTTCATCATATTTGATTGACGTGTTCAAAATAGTAACGGACACTTTTTTAAAAAATTGAAAAGAAGGCTATCCCAGTGTCCTACTTTCACACGGTGGTAACCAAGTGAAGAAGAAGAATAGGACCAAATTAGGCCACCCGGTTGAGTCCAGACGCTGCCAGAAGCTTTTGGACCAATGATCTGGTGTCCAGATTTAGACATGAGCTGGCTAATGCCGCTGTGTTAAACTCCTCCCGGTGGTTCTGGCTGAGGATGTGAACTATCACTGAGAGGACTTTGTCGGCAGTTCAATTACCACACAATACCTGAATACAAGCTGAAGACGGTATATGCCACACTCCTACCGTCCTCCTGGAAGGCTCTAACCTGGTTTCAGGCTGTAAGTGTAGCTGAAAACAAACCAGGCGCCTCAAACTCAGGCTAAAGTAGCATACGCCTACAATGTTTGGGTATATCACGGTTTCAGGATTTACTGTACTGTACACCACAACATCCATCAATCCATTTTCTTAGCCACTTATCCGCACCAGGGTCACGAGAGTGCTGGAGCCTATCCCAGCTGTCAACGGGCAGGACGCAGGGTACATCCTGAACTGGTCGCCAGCCAATCGCAGGCCACACGGAGACAGACAACAGTCGCAATCACAACCGCACTTGGTCGCAATTTAGAGTGTCCAATTAACGCATGTTTTGGGGGATGTGGGAGGAAACTGGATTGCCCGGAGAAAATCCACGGAGGAACATGCAAACTCTTGTACATCAGAACAGTTCTCCATCATTGGGATGTACCTGGCTGTGGTTTATCCCGATTTCAACATGCGCGTGATTACAGTAGAGAATCATCTGAGAGACTAGGACAGTCGGTTTGTTCTCTTTGTTAAGCTCAGTTCTGATGTAAAATTGTTAGCTAGTTTATACAAAATGTAAGAGACATACATTTTGAGGGGTTGGACTTCTACTTTTAAAACACACGAACACTTAAACACAAGTTACCAAACTTCCCGAACTCACCTATACCGTTTTGCATTTGGTGTATCCGCTGCTCTCGTTCAGGGTTAGCTCTGATATAGGCAGTCGGACCATCACAATCCATTTTTCCAGATTCAAACAAGGATGGGAAGATTTATCCATCAGCCAGGAAACGGGAAAACAATATTCATCTCTTTCCACAGACAAAACAAGGGACTTTATCCAAAAGTGCTGATAAAAAAAAAAAAAAGAGGACAAATTTGCAGTCAGGATGCAGTATGTGGAGTCGTTATGGCGGGATTGTAGATCACCACCTGTTTTGAAAGGAAGTCCATGACTGTCAGGAAGCAGGGCAGCTCCGATGAGGAGTGTAAAGAGGATTAATTAGTTAGCAGCCATTTTCTCTGGTGTGCAAAGCACAGGTGTCGGGTGCCAGGACAAGGCTCTCTCACTCTCTCTCTTTGTCCACAGCCAAGTACGCCAAATCTCTTCAAAGCGGCACTTCCAAATGTATTTATGCACGTCCTATACCGTCTGTAGTTAGAAACATGTCGGAAAAATGATTGAATACCAGGGCAGAGGTGTTGGTTTGCCCAACTGCTGAGTACCGGTACTTTTTGTTCCTGTTAAAATATTCATTTCAGAGGAGGCCTTTATATATATATATATATATATATATATACAAACCTCAATTCAAACAAAGTTCAAAAGTTCTGGATAGCTGGCAGACCAGTCTAGTACTCGCACTCTTTTACCACGAAACCAGACTTTTGCAATGTGCAGAATATAGCTTGGGATTGTCTTGCTGAAATAAGAACTGATTGCCTTGAAAAAGACAGAGCTTGGGTGGCAGCATATGTTGCGCTAAAACCTGTATTTATTTTTCAGTACTGGTGCCTTTACAAATGTGCAACTTTTGCTCACAACCCCCAACCCCACCCGGACGATCTCAGACGCTGGTTTTTGAACTTGCACTGATGATAACGTGGAGGTGGTTTTCCTCTTTCCCCTGCAGGACACGCCAGCCGTGGTTTCCAAAAACAACACAGCGCCAGACCACAGGACCCTTTTCCCTTTGCGTCAATCAATTTGTGATGAGCTCAGGTCCAGAGGAGCCGGCCGGTTGTGTTTCTGCCAATCGTTGCTCCCGCATGTGTCTTTCACTTTGCGTTGAAGGGTTTTAACTTGCATTTGTAGTTGTAGCGCCCAACTGACAGGTTTTCTGATGTATTCCTGAACCCATGTGCCGGGTCCGAATGCAATGACGTCCGAGCGATCGAAGGTCACTGGCGTTCAGTGTTGGTTTTCAGCCTTGTTGCTTCCACGCAAGAGTTTTCTAGACTCCCCGAATCTTTTGATGATATTAAGGACTGTAGAAAATTCTACAAAAATTCCTGGAAAGCGTCCATTGAAAAACATTTGCTCTCGCAGATGTTCACAAAGAGGTGAACCTCGCTCCTGCTTTGCTTGTGAGCAACTGAGCCTTTCAGGGTTGCTCCCTTTCTGTCACTCACCCGTTTCCAATGAACTTGTTCACCTGTGGAATGTTCCAACCAAGTCAGTGCACTACGATCTAAGGAGACTGTAAGATGGTTTTGGTACAACGCCGACAAGGCCTCTGTAAGGCTGATCCAAGGAGTTCCCACCTGTCCCATTGTGACAATGTACGCGGCTACTCAGACCGGGATGACTGAGAAGCGGACATCTAAAAATAGGCTCCGAGCCGGCTTTACGGCAATTGGCCTGATTACAGCCACATCCATGTTGGTATGACACTTGAAAAGGGTCCGCAAAGACTACAGCTCTGCACAGAAGTTTACATACCTTTGGGGGATTTGTTAAATATTGACAATTTTACTGAATGTATGACTGATGACAGAACGAGGACCATAAAATAATGAGATTGCTGTATTTTGTTTAATGATTGTGCTCTTTTGAAATCGCTTTGTTTGATTTTAATTTTGCTGCGTAGTGTTTTAAGTTCTGAAGCGGAGCCTGAGAACAATCCACCCATCCATCCATTTTCTACAATCGCGGACAGAAGGCGGGGTACACCCTCAACTGGTTCCCACGTATAAACAAACAAACCATTCACACCTATTTGAATGCGTGCCATTAGAAACTGTGAGGCACATTTGCAAACCAGTCGCCTACCGTTGCCGCCTAGAAAAGTTCAGTCGCGCATTATCGTGATATTTGCTTTCTTTAGAACCGCAGGCAAGATGAAAGGCTCTGGCTGTATGCGGCCCACAGGCCTCCTCACCTTGTAAACTTGCCAAAACCTGGAAGCCACTTCGTATTGAGGAAAACGTCTTTGGCTGCATGCTAATTAGCTTGCTGTCAAACCGGCTGACACTTTTGCCTTTGTGAGTCCTGCTGAACTTTGCACTTTTTTAATTTGTCTTTGGCTTTGTAATTAAGGCCAAAGTTGTTTATTGGATTGTCATCGGGGGCAATGTACACACAAAATGCCCACAAAGTCAGAACTGTGGCGCGGATGTGGTCAACACTGGGCACCATATTGTCCCGCACAAAAGTCACTATGATCACAGTAACTATTTGTAAGAAAAAACTTTTGTAGGCCATTAAATATAAAAAAGGATGCATGTTGGCCAAAAACACATTTACCTCACGCATAGACCAATTGCCCCCCCCGCCCCTGTCCCCACTTCTTCTTCTTCTTCTTCTTTCGGCTTGTCCCGTTAGCGTGACATCTCAGATGAACGCTCATGCAGTATTTGTTTGGGACAGTTTTTACGGCGGTTACCCTTCCTGCCGCAACCCCTCTTGGGGAGTAGAGGCCCCAGTGAGATAAGAACCCCCCCAAAAATGCCTCTGTTCCCGTCACTTCTGTTTTTTTTTTTTTTTTTTTTTTTGGTGGTTGTGTAGTATTTTGGGTCCCTATCTGGCACCTCAGATAGGAAATCTGTACGCGAGTGTGCGTACGACGCTGCAGCAACATCGTAAAGCGGGACGACTGTTTCAAGTCTAACGAACACATCCGGCGGGACGCTCCTGACTCACTTCCGCCACCAAGCGGCGGAAACAACACACAACAGTCAGTCTGCTCTTTAAATTTGAAAATCAAACAGAATAGATATGATGTAGATAGTACGTTCATGCTTTGGCCACTACGTGGCCGTATCGTGAACGAAAAACACATTTTGATTTTTGCGAAGGGACCCATGGATGCGAGCTCAGTGCATTTATTCCAATTCGATCCTGTCAAGGTGGCGGTGGGCTGACTCATATTTACATATTTGAGCAAGTCACACAGCTGTGCCGCCTGCTGATGCTTTTCTCCCGGCTGCTGTAAAGCCAAATTTATCACTGATCAGCGGCTCTGGATTCGTGGTTTCTTGTCTTCAATTTAATGGTGAGTAGTAAATTTTGACAATGGTTGTTGAGATAGTTCAGAGTTAGTAGTGGTGAGAAGCTAACAGAAGATTGCTTGATGACTATTAATTATTAATCCATTAATGACATTTTATCGTCTACAGTAGGCGGCATTTTTATGGCATGAGTTCTGTTGATAACGCGATACTTTGTTTTTGTTTTTTTTTTTTTTTTAAAAAAAAAAGGGTGGAAATGTCAAAAGCAAACATGGCTACACATGTACTATACAGTACTAGTTATTTTCGATTCGCAGTTTGTTAGAATACCTGAACTGCATAAACGTTGTAATGCGTCAGCGGCAATTTACATGTCCGATATATATTCCCTTGTTTTTATTGGCATGTTTACATAATCGTTTAATTTCGGTTTACCCACAACTTCCACAGGCCGAGCGACATCCCGCGGTTTTCCTGAGTGTCCAGGCCTGGGTAAAGCGTCAGTCAGGCGGCCAAGTGTGTCTCCTCTCGACGCCTCTGTGACGCTGGAAGTGCACCGCGATCTAGTGGCTGACATCCAGCATGACAGGTGAGCAATAATATCAAACGCGAGCCACAAGATCGGCTTTCCATCATTCACCATGAAACTCAGCACTGTGGCGTAGTGGCCAGGGAAACCCGCCTGACAGTTCTGAGGAGGGGTTTCAAATCCGGGCTCAGATCTGGGACAGCCGCTTTGCGATCCCTCCTACATGTGCGTCTCTTGCACCTCGCACTCCCAACAAACACTTTTTGGTGAAGTCTTGACAAGTATTTTGATGTTCCGGAACATTTTCTTTTCCTTGAATCATTTCATCCAATTCTATAGTATAATTTACATTTCAACTTGGGCTGGGAATTGTCAAGAACCTCACAGTGTGATTCCATTTTTTTCTTTAAGTGATGGATTTAATGTGATTTAGAATTTTTTTCTTTTTGGGGGGGGGGGGTTGTGAAAATTGATTTAATAATTAATAGTAAGCACTTTTCTATTGATTCATTAAGAAGTACAAATAAATAAATGTTCAGTCTTAAACGATTTATTTTCACAGCCCCATTAACATACAGTATTTGGAGGCCCCATAGCTCAGTGGTTAGAGCACTGGTTTGGAAAACCAGGGGTTGTGGGTTCATATCCCACTGGGGCCTCCACTCCCTGAGAAGGGTTGCGTCAGGAAGGGCATCCGGCGTAAAAAAAAAATTGTGCCAAACGTATATATGCGTTCATCTGAGATGACACGCTGTGGCGACCCCGAAAGGGACAAGCCGAAAGAAACACATTAACATACAGTATTTGCTATCTCACCTCACATTTTTAAGCAATAGAAAATTAGAACAATAATATATTTATACATATGGAAAAGAAAACAAAATACTTCACTTTTGTCTGTTTCCTGTTTAAAAGGAAAGTCCAAAATGACCCAGAATGATTCTGGAAAAAGGGATAATCACAATTGTTTTTAATGAATATTGAAATAGCAATTAAGAAACATGATTATTTATTGGTTTCAAAACTTAGTAATTGTTCAACTACCAAAAGTACTTCAAATAAGAACCAGACAATACGTTAGTAAGAAGTAAAATAAAAAAACATTCATATAATACCATTTAAAAAAAAAAAAAAACAACAACAACAAAACGGTCATAATTCCTGAAATTCCGTGCAGTATTTTCCGTTCCATAGACTTGGGATTGCAAAAATACTGAGCGGGTTTCCATTTGCAATTGATTGTGGGGTATGCAAATGCCAAAGCCACGGACTCCATGCATTCACTTGGCTGTGGGTGTGCGTACCCTCCGTTCTTTTGTCCCTCCCTGGTCCGGAGTGACACTTGGACCGGATAGAGAGCTCCTTTGTATTTGTGAGATGTTTGTCAATGAGACACAGAGAAAGTGCTGAGAGCGAGCGAGCGCAAAGCTGTCGTGCTCATCGCTAATCTCTCCCGTTAATACCGTCTACCTGTGTATGTGGACAATATTCACGACTTCGGGGACTTTCTCGCGTGGATCTGGAATTGGATTGCTGTGCGTCTACTGCGCGTTTTGTGTGGTTGTCATGGCCTCGCCTGTGCCCGTGCCCGTGCCCGTGCCCGCCGACGTCCCGGCCTCTCAGAGGCGGGCGCTGGACTGTCGCACCCTTCTCGACCATCGTGTTGGTAAGGGTAAGTGTTGTGTTTTACGTCTGCTTCGGAGCAGTAGTTTCATGTTATTGCATTTTAAGAAATGGATTGGAAGTTTTTCACCATGTGAAGGAATTACAGCGTATCTCCTGAAGTTGTGGAGCTGGAGCGCACTTTGGTAAAGTACAACTTTTTTGTTAGGGTTTTATTCATCTTTCTTCACCGTGGGCCCCAGGAAACTTTAGTGGAATTAAGTTGTGTGCATGCGTACATTCGTACGTATGTTTTCTCTCCGCCGTCAAACGTTTGCTTCTCCCCCGTCCCCCACGATGCCTTTTACTTGTCACTCAAACTTCGCAAATTCACCCAACGCCAAAGGTAAATGAAGATAATTTTTATTACAGGGAGTCCTCTTGTCTCCGACTGAGATCCGTTCCTAGGGTAGCGACTTAACTCGAATTTCGACTTAAGTCGGATTCCACCATTAAACTCCGAATTTACATCAAAATACTTTGTATAAAAAAAAAAAAAAAAAAACAAATACGTTGAAATAAACAAGATGATGTACTTGGGATTACTGCTGAGAGGTGGATGGAGAAGAAGAAGGGGAGGCTGTGCTTAGCTATTGCCAAGGAACCTGGTCCTCAATCCTCTCCATCTCGAAAAGGATCAAAGAACCTTGTTTTATGATCATTGCATCCGACAGAGGAACGGAACATGTGCTAAAATACACGTTTTGTCTTTAATAATTGTCACCATAGTCGACCGACTGAAGCCTCGGTGGTGTTGGCGTCTCTCCTTTCTCCAATCTTTTTCTGATCTTGAGCTTCGTTTCCATGGGAATGAATTTTCTTTTGGCCGCAGAAGCATTGGTAAAAGACGCAGCTTTCTTCTTTGGGGCCATAATGTCTACACAGGAGGGCAAAAAAATGCAAAGATAGTCCCGTCGCGAAAACACCGACAAGCATTAGCAAGACAAAATGGCGGACAGGGACGGGCGTTGTAAAGTCGAAACGTCTTAGGTCGAGACCGTCTTAACCCGAGGACTCTTTACATGATGTACTTTCAATGCTTTTTTTTTTTCTGGCAGGGGGTCGGTGGCTTGGAACGGATTAGGCCATATACATGTAAAATGCGCTTCTACTGAGGAAAAATTCACATTAGGAAACAACTTCCGGAACAGATTAATTTCCTAAGTAGAGGTAGCACGGTATTAGAATGAATTTGTCCAAGTAGATCTCCCCAGGCCAATAAATATCATAAGTTGTCGCTGGGTCATCTGCAGTCGAGTAGATAATCACTGCCAGGCACACTGGAAGAACCGCCGCTTTCATTTCTGCCGTCTTAATCACTTATTGTTTGCAGTTTATTAGCATTTTTACAAGGCTGTGCGTGACAAAAACATACTTTTTAGGATTCCGTTTCCACGGCGGACTAAACCATAGACTTGAGCGTGGGTGGGGGGGGGGGGGGGGGGGAGATCCATGATAGCAGGCGGGACCGGGGCAAGAAAATTACGTGGGCGGGAGGTTTTCTGGCATGATGTCCTAGATTCATCCCCATCTGCAAGGTGTGCTGTCACATTTTTTTCCAATTCATTTTTCTATGTAAGACAAACAGGAGAATCCAAGGTCATCCCAGCATGCTTCTCTGTGACGTGGCTTACCAGACCCCCCCCCCCCCCTTGTGTGTGTGTGTGTGTGTGTAATTCATCACATCCACTCAGCCTCCGGACCAGCAACCGTGCATGTTGCGATGCCTTTTAGCTCAGAGCACACGTGCGTGCGTGCGTGCATGCGGCCGTTAATCCCGAGAGCGTGTTTGTATGCGCGCGCTTGCGTGTTTTTGTGTTCTTGGCACTGCCGCATGTGTGCAAGTGCGAGCGCACGAGCGAGTGAACCTGCTCGAAGCAAACGAGCGCGAGCGGCAGCGGCGACGGCTCTCCGGCGTCACGTTCGATGTATGGTAAGAATAAGCAATGTTATGGTCAATTGCGAGAAATGTGAGGGATTTCGAACCGCGCCAGCCGGTTTGTCTGCATTCCCCAAACGTGCTCGCTCGTAGCGCACACGCAAGAGTTTCAAACCACGGGACCGCCGTCTCTCACACAAGGATTGTATGTTGAATAAGTAGCTACAAAGAAGACCCTGTTTCGGAGATGTACATACTCGGTAATGTTGTGTCATTTCCGTTTTGGTCCTTTGTATGTGGCCACTTTGCTTTCCCCTGCGTTGGCTTTGTAGGGAGCTAAACTAGCGATTCCCCACCAATGTGCCCTGAGCGCTTTTCAGGTGTGCCGTGGGAGATGATCACGTTCTACCAAATTGCACAAAACGTTATTTATTTACAAGAAATAATGGATCTTCTTTGTTCATCTATTCATGTCAGTTGCTCTTCTGTTTGATGGCAGGAAGCACAGGTTGGAAATGACCGAGCTAAACTATTACGTGCGTCGCTGTCGACTGCGGGCTGCAGCCGAGAAGCATTTTGGTGCTGCTGTGTTTTTCTTTCTGCCGTTGTTTTCTCTTCAGGGGCGTGACAGCAAAATTTATATGAGCAAAGACGTCAAAGACTCCGTCAAGAAGTTTACCGTGCAGCTAAATCTTTGCGGTCTGTGTGTCTTCCAGGATTTCTATCAAAGAAAAGCTAAAGAAGATGTCTGGAGGTCAGCGTGTAACTGTGCTGCGTCCTCTGTAATCAGCGCGTTCCCAAGATGGTTTCTGATTGATTGCGATTCATAATGTGTCAGCTTGGCTGTGTGTCAATGACATTTGTGTGTGTGTGTGTGTGTTCGTGCCACACGCCGTGAACGAAATCTGTCCCTCGAAATGTGGACGATAAATTGGCCTCGGCGAGGCGGGTTGTAGATTTAAAGTGCGCTCTGTGGATGGCTCACAGTCGTGGTTGGTATCGCGTGGACGCCGACAGAAAGTCTCATTTCATTTCGCCGCGCTCGCCACTTCCCATCATTCCCACCACCACCACCACCATCATCATCATCATCTGGTCTTTCAATAATTGCTTGATAGCTTCCCACAACTCTTCCTCTGCCTTCTTGGGTGTGTTGAAGGAGCCAGAAGGAAAGTATAATGCGTAACTGAAGCTGCATTTCCACATCAAATTTCAGGATCCTTTAGTTCTGGATACTCACAGCAACTCTAATTTACCCTTAAATGCCGAATGTTACCTCTTAAAAAAAAAAATCCTAATTTGGGGGTAGTAAGGTACTCCTCCTTGGAATGTGTTATTAATGTGATGTTTACTGGCTACTCAGTAAACTCACAAACTTCGATCTTGACTTGCAAAGCTTGTCTCGCATCAATCATTTCAACATACTTCCTTAACACCAATAGTACTGCTTTCCTTTTTTGGGGGCATTTCAGTTACAGGATGTAAACCACAGATAGGTGAGCTGGGGATAGGTTCCCTAGAAAAAACTGGAAATAGGTGCCTTTGTCACAATCGTAGATTGCAAATATGCGGGGGATTACTGCAGTCTTTAGCCCCTTTAGTCTCCTGTTGTGGTTGTAAAGCACCGACCTTGCGGGATTTGTGTGTAAAAGATGCTTGCATGTGACGCGAATCACATCCTGGGCAAAAACTAAAGTTAAGAGTGAATTCACAATTCTTTTGATGCTTGCAGAAAAGGAAAGAATATCCATCCATCATCTGAGCCGCTTATCCCCACCAGGGTTGCCGGGAGAAAGAATATTTAAAGTATTCTGTATAGTCGAAGAAGGTTTTTCATCTTTTTTGCGAACCGGATGTTGCGTAGCATTTTGATTAAGGGTTGTGTTGTGGTTATTTTTGCCCCCTCACTTCAGCCCAGTATTCCCCTTAGGCCCCCCTTCCCGCCCTCAATCTTTTATCCTAATGGGAGAAAGTTAATCTTGGATCCCGCGGGAAATGGACGGCGTAATCTGTTAATGTCGGCAGGCCATCATTAGGGAGATATAAATAGCGACGTGATTGGCTCTTTCCTTGCTGGGCGGGGGCCCCCGTCACAAATACAAGCCAGATGAAACGCACACAAACGCGGATCCTGTGCGGGCGTGCGGCTTTGCGTCCAATCAGCCGTACAGATGTGATCGGGGTCAGAGCGTAACTTCTTCTTCTTGGTATTTGCGTGCCGGCTTGCGTCTTTCCTCCCAGCCACGGAACGTGTTGTCCGTTCCTCTCGCAGGGTAAGACGATGTCGTCACACCCCCTCATCCGCGTTTTCTCCCGTTGCAACTCAAATTCTTACTTATCTGCCCACTTAGTCTTTCTTTGCCAAGCTCAGTCCGCATTAATCCACCTCGATAAATTCCAAACAGGCAAAATCTCAAGCTGTGTGCGCCAGATGTATTTTCTGAGCCTCTTGCTATTTACAATGTCGGTTTTTTTACATCTTTCATGTGTGTGCGTGTACTTACTAAATACAGTGAGCTGTTCTCAAAATGGAATTTGTCGAGAATGAGACGAGGGAGTAAAGAAAATCCGTGGCTGGACGGAAGGAAGTAACCTAATGTGAATACATCCGGAGTCAACTTGTGGCCGTCGTAGTACAGTTATTAACTGTGCAGGCAGTTTTTCAAAAGTAAAATTTTATCCTCCCATCCGTGGGCTGGCACGCTTATCCTCACACGGGTGACGGGAGTGCTGGAGCCTATCCCAGCTAACTTGGGGCAAAAGGTGGAAGAACGTCCTGAACCGGTCACCAGTCAGTCGC
Source organism: Syngnathoides biaculeatus (assembly GCF_019802595.1). Lineage (NCBI taxonomy): Eukaryota > Metazoa > Chordata > Actinopteri > Syngnathiformes > Syngnathidae > Syngnathoides > Syngnathoides biaculeatus. The sequence goes on along the minus strand of NC_084662.1, from coordinate 6,698,274 downwards.
AAAGCACATGTAGACGCCGTCACAGAGTGGGAACTGAACTGCTTTGTCCTTTTAAATCTTGAATCTGGCTTGCTTACATATAATTAAAAAAGAAAAATGAAAACAACAATATTTTATGTGTAATGAACACAAACCGATCATGTCGCCCTTCATACGTTCGGTCCTCACAAAGTCACGGCCAGTCCAGCTCATCCGCAATCCTAATGAGGACTATCGCTCCAGATGATGTATGATGATGGGCGGTTGCTCCATCACAACAAACACAAAAAAAGCCAAAGAAAAATTGCAATTCAACGAGGGAACTGTTGGACGATGGCTGACCGTCACTCAAAAGACTTGAAAGTCAATATAAGCCACAAGGAAGTCTATTTGATTCATAATGCAAGTGCTGTGCTGCTTGTGTTTCATATTTCAGCCATGCTTTTTGGCCTCTAAAACGTTCTCCCAGAAATCAGATTTGTGCTGCATGCACAAGGTGCAATCAGAAGCTTTCAGCTGTGACTCATTCAGTGCGTCACGAACGAAGCCCCAAACGCCGCATCCCCGCCGTCGCACGCGCCATCTTCCCTGCGCACTTGGAGACCTGCGCGACTTTGCTTGATTCACTGTACGCCAGCCTCCGCGGAGCCTGCCGTGTAGCGTTGAGGGTCCCGAACAGATGCAGCGCCTCCTTTTGTCGACTTCACTACAATGTCAGTCACTGGACGGCTGGCGTGCCAAAACGCAGCTGCCGTAAAACTCTTTGACTCTCGAAAGGACACGACACTTCAAGGGCAACCTATCCTCAGCAGTGGTGTCTCGGGACTGTTTGCCTATCCAGCCATTGATTAGATCTGTTGTATTTTTGACAAGGACAAATCCATACATGCAGTTTTGAGACTAAATACAAGTGGACTCTTAAAGGTGTCAAGTAAGCATTTTTCTGCGTTGAAATGTCAACGTAAACCCGTCGCTCTCCGCTCACCGTGCATACCACTACACGCACTCCTTGTTGCAGCAGTTTTATTAATCTCTTTGTTCTAAAGTCCACACTACTTTTTTTTTCTACTTGCCTAGGCTGTGTGTTGCTAATTGAGGCTTTTACTTTGGGTTACTGACAATGACCACGTTTGTTCCGGAATAGGCAAACATTGTTTAGATCCGCCGCTGGTGACTCTCTGATAATCTTGTTAATGCGTTGTCAGCATTCTGTCAAGTAGCAATTGGCCTTTCAGTAACCTGCTCGCTCAAGTCGGTTTCTCGGGAAACAAATGCAACAAACATTTCTTTGGCATCTATTCCATGAACAGGCAAATGACTTATTTTGGCTTCTTCTACTGTCTTTTCTCTCGTCCTCCATCTCTGTGGAAGCCCTTCGTGAGTCATCACTGCAGGAGTCCTCCAACCAACCAAAAGCCAGCAGTCAGCAACTCCCACTTACATCCCAGAAAAGAAGCGTATGAACAAACGTAGAATCACGCACTGTTTATTCTCATCAAGGCTGACTAGATTACAAAAAAAAAAAAAAAAAAAAAAAAGAAAAGAGAGAGAGGCTGAGTCATTGTGTGAGTGAGGATGAGTGAAGCAGGGGCTTGGACATGACATAATTAGCAGTGTTCCGTGACTTTCACTCAGCCTGGCTTTTGTTTCGGGCACTGAGGGCTTTTCATGTGAAGGGAGGCAGAAGAAGATGCTGAGCAGGCTTCTGTTGGCCAGACTCTACCTTCAACGCCTTCGTAAAACCGTCTGTAACAATTCGAGACATTTGGGGACCTCGAGCGTTTTTACTTTGATGGATTGCAGGAGAGCGAGGCTTTGGTGGTCCGAAGCCTCAGTAAATGGGGAGGGTTGGAGAAGGGAGCGCGGCTTCCATTTAAAAAAAAAAACACTTCATCCAAAATGTCAAAATAAGACAAGAAGTTTATGCATGGCCTGAAACGCAACAAAGCCAAAAAAGCAGCTTACGAGTCATATTAGTCTTAATGTAACTGCTCTCAATTGAACTTTTGAACTATTTTAAGTTGGTAACGTGCATTCATTGGAAAAAAGATGACCTGCGTATATGTGCCAGCGGTGCTGCTACGATGTCTCTCTTCTGTCCAGTTTATGCTTTTAACAGCCACGGAAAAGCCAGCTGATGACCGTACAGTCAGATTGTGTGGGACCTCATCAGAACATGCAGTACTTAAACTCGAACAGGTGTAATTATATTGGGGAAATGCCTTTTATGCATGAATTAGTTTCTTTTTAAAAAAAAAAGAAGTTAATTTCCACTCTAAGAAGCAGAGACTCTTTTTGGGCAGCGTTTTCAATTCACGTCCACGTTTTTCCCTCCTGTGTTTTTAGGGGTGTGCGGTTGTTGCGGGGCTCTAAGGCCTCGCTACAAGAGGCTGGTGGACAACATCTTCCCCGAAGACCCTGAGGTGAGGGACCGCGCTGACAGCTTGCAAGCACATTGTCGACATCGGAGCCAACACCCGAGAGCTCTTGTTTTCATTCATATTTTGTCTTGTCGATCGTGACTCGAGATTACAGTTGTGTTTTGAGAGCACAAATCTAAAAAACGTGTATCTCAAAATGGCATGCTATATTTTGCACTTTGTAAAAGCATATAGTAATAATAGAATTAAATAGAAGATAAAGAATTCAATATTTGTCGGCATCATAATTATGTCACTCCCTGCGGTGTATGGGACTTGGTCATTGGCCGGCAGGTCCTGCAGACACAACGACTGTAAGTGACCCAGTAAGACGCAGTAAAATCAAATATAGTATCGAGAATATTTTCCAGTGAGTTTTGTTATACTACCAGTGTACATGTGTTTTCTGCGGTGTTTGTGTTGCGATGTCCTTCAAGGATGAAAATGTTTTTACATGGAGCTATTTTTTAATTACAAACGCAGATGTGAGGCTCATAACCTCTGGAGAAAATTACTTGATGTGTTGCAGCCTGAAATGTTTGTGGGAGTTCATCGTTAGCCCACTTTAGTTAGTTTGTTAGATGTGGAGTCAACGCGGACAAACGTGGAATTTGCTTCGTTTCCTTGACTTTGACGAGTGCACGTTAAGCCACCAACACAGGAAGTGGAACAAACAGGATTCCTGTCACAATATTTATTCTAAATCGAGTTGCACGTTGCAGGCGCTCCTAAAATATCTTCTTTCTAAATGAGATCACGGCGGTGGGAGGAAAAAAAAAAAAAAAAAACAACCCTTTTTCAGCCTGATGTGATTTCTTCCTCTAGGATGGACTGGTGAAGGCCAACATGGAGAAGCTGACATTTTACGCCCTGTCTGCTCCAGAGAAACTGGACCGTATCGGAGCGTACCTGTCTGAGCGCTTGTCGAGGGACGTGGCCCGGCACAGATACGGGTGAGCGCAGCCCGTCAGTTTTCCAGATCCCTTTCCGGATTGTAAGAGGCTGCATGTCGAGAGAGCGCCACCATTCAACAACTGCCGGAACACAATGCAGTGCGATAGAATACGATTAGTGCCAATGTCAGACAGAAAAAAAGAGAGAGGAAAAAAAAACAAACCAACATTCAACACAGCAGGGCGGGGGATACGTGTGAGAAGTATAAAAAGTCAAGGTGATGCACAAAATAGATGTTGCGGCTCTTTACTACATTACAGGCTGTAGAGACGACGTGGCATCTGTCAAACTGTCCATGGGGACGTTCAAAGACCGACGCTGTATGCTATTTGCAGCTCTACATTTTACGAGAAAAAATGAATATAGTATTAAAAGCGCTGGTTCTCTCTGCACTCGTTTGAATCAAGCTCTCGGAAATGCGGCACTTGTGATGTTTATTGTGTCTGGTCCTCAAGTTACGTGTGCATCGCAATGGAAGCGCTGGACCAGCTGCTGATGGCCTGCCACTGCCAGAGCATCAACCTGTTTGTGGAGAGCTTCCTCAAGATGGTCCGCAAGCTGCTGGAGTCCGACAAACCCAGTCTGCAGATCCTGGGAACCAACTCGGTAAGCTACTACTGCACATTATTCAAGAACACTGATTTAAAGGTAGTTTTTGTCAGTCGGTTCTGACTTTTTTGCACCACGCTAAATAGGGTTGGAGTAGTCGGTCGTAGAAGCAAATCAAAAGAAAGTCAAGCGCAATGTAGTTGTCATTAGTGGGAGCTGTGCGCTTGTTTCTCGTCATGGCTTTCTTGTTGCGGTGCGGTAAAGCCCCACCATGACCCGGTTGGATATATTTTGCCCACCACCATGGCTAGAATGTTTAAAGCAGAAAGCTACGAGAAGATGTGGCAACTATATTTCCAGAGTGAAGTAGTTGTATTTGATTTGGCGCGTTGTTGAATGGTCTCCTATTGTATCAAACCAACTTTTTCTAATACTTGGGATATAATGTCAAATACCAATCCAAATGGTCCGCACATTCCTCAGGTCCATACGTTTTTTTTGGCAAGAGGACTGAAATCATTCCTCCAGCTCATCTAAGTCACGAGCGAAGATCTCCCCCTATTTTTCTCCTCCCGCGCCAGCTCTGTCAACACAACAAATGTGTTTTCTCACAAGCGGGTCTTCCACACAGAGACAACCAATGAGAGGAGCGGAGGCGATCTTAGCCAAATATGGACAAAACGGACACAAAAGTGGGTCAAACAGAAAATCCTCGGTGTGCTCCGTGTGCTGAATTCTTTCTCCCTCGTCTTCTCCTCATTTTGTGATCACACGTTGTATTGTTTCTGCCTTTTATAAATCAGACCAATCCACCAAAGACCGAAATACGTACCTATGAAAAGCCCAAAATGTTGTCGGAATCGTCCACATCCAAGTCTCAAGCGGGCGGCGGATGGACAATACTGAAACTATGGAACCTGTACTTAGATTTTAAAAGTTGTATCACCAACCTCAAACAGTTTGACATGTGCAGAAGCACAGTTGGATGCACCTAATTTTCAAAATAAAGCCACTTTACGACTCCAATGATCACTAAAATATTTGGTACTGGATGGTTCAGACCTGTTGGTTGGGGCGGTGGGGGTGGTTGGGGGGGTGGGGGGTGTCCATTGATCTCGAGGACATTTACTTTCCCCAAATAACAAAAAGCCATCTGTCCTCCGGTGACAGAAGCAGCTCGTCGTTTGCCACCCGCGGGGTCAGCAGAGGACGCCTAACGGAAATGAGGTTAACCGCGTGGCCGTCCACGCAGATTGACGAGGCACGCCACCTCTCGTTAAAATCTTCCTGGCAGGCGTTTTCTCCCAGAGGCTGTGATAACGTCTTCCTTTACGTGTTCATTTTATGGATTTTGTCACCGTTCAAGCAAAAGAAGTCCAACCTCAACACTCCAACACAGCAAGCTTGTCAAATTTGGAGTTGGACCAAAAATCCTCAGGATGTGAATGGGCCTCACTCACTAGTCCTCATTTCAGACAGCATCAAGGGATTAACTGTGGGTGTGTGTGTTTAGCTCTTTCCTTTGGCTGAAATTGAAGAATATGGACCAGAATATCCTCAATTGAAGCATTAAGTCATTCACTGCCTCGGTCGTTTATGTTCTTCAACTGCAACCCAACCCAACTGTTTATTGCCACCGACGAATGTTCAGTTGAAACCAGGAGTTTATATACAATGTGCAAAAACATATTTTGTCTCATTGTCTGAAGTCAAATCAGGTTGAACCTCTCTTACTTGAGGTAAGTTAGGATCACCATAATTCTTTAATTTAGGTGAATGCCACGATAATGACAGAGATTTTTTTTTTTTTTAGAGAATTTTCTAGGTTTTATACATGAGCTGACAATGTGAATTAATTGATAGCACATGTGGGGATGTATTGAAGGCCACAGCTCAATAACTCTGCTTCCTTATTTGGAATCATGGGAAAATTAAAAGAAATCAGAGAGAGAATTGTGGCTAATCCTTGGGTGCAATTTTCAAACGCTTGAAGCTGCCACGTTTATCTGTTCAAACTTGTATTTTTCTTGTTCTTTTCCATTCCCGGTGGCTCGATAGGAGTCTTAAGTCAGAGCTGGCATTGGCCAACACTATGGAAGCAAAAGGACAAGAATTTGAATTCACGTGGTACTGATATCGTTCATTTGAGTTCATCTGTTTGTGCTTTCTCTGCAAGGAACTGTCAGACAATATATTGACTGCTATGCTATACACGAGCTTTTTTTTTTTTTTTTTTAACAATCGGACTGATTTGATGCGCTGTGATTGGTATCGTACTTTTGAGGTCACAATTTACAAGGCGCTCTGAATGAAGTCGTGCTAGTCTAGACTTGGAAGACGTGCTTATCATTTGTCAAATGTTTCACGTGAATGCTTTGTTTGCGGTTGAATTTCATTTTACACTGATGCAGTGCAAAAAGGGAGCCGTCAGTCGCTGTTCTGAAGCAAACTTGGACCAGGGAGGGTTGGAATGACTGCAGGACTTAACCCAGTTTTCCGGACTACGGCACAGTGCAGCCGATTCCTGGGGGCACGACTTCGTGTTTAGCTCACTCACGTTTACCTACATAAGCTGTGAGTTTTTAGGCCATGTACTTTGCCATGCAATACTGCTGCTGCTGCTACTACTACTACTACCAGCGCTGTCGGGTACGATTGAGTCAGCTGATATGTGAAAGCTTGCAGTAATTGAGAGCAGGAGCAGGTCTGGTCTCACTTTGCTTAATTCTTACAAGGACACTTAATGACATTTTTTTCAAATCAATGCCAAAGTACATTTTATCCATATAGCGATGGCTTGTTTTGTTGTGTTGTCGGTAATATCCCTCATGTGTACCGCAACTCGCCTCCCACATCACAGCTTATTAATTGGAGAGGGATGCGATGCTGAATGTCAGGAATGTTTGAACAAGGTCCTTTTGTGGTATCGTTGGAGCCCCCCCCCTGCTGCAGCCGCTTTTCACTGCCAATTAGATTTTGTGTGACTCGGTTTTGATGCTAATTTAGATATTCAACTTTACTTTTTGAAGGACTATTTTTATTACGGTTCATCACACATAAAAAAAAAAAAAAACCAAACCCCCGCTATCTTATCCAAGGACCTCTTGAGTCGGCGAGTAGGAATCGTTGCTTGATCACTTTGTTGCTCTTTTACTGCAGTTCGTGAAATTTGCCAACATAGAGGAGGACACGCCCTCCTACCATCGCAGTTACGACTTCTTCGTGTCCCGCTTCAGCGAGATGTGCCACTCCAGTTACGAGGACCCCGACATCCGAACCAAGTGAGTGGATTGACTTTCCAACACTGAGTCGGGGTATCCGGATACTGCAGTGCTGTGAAACAGTAACGGCCTCCTCCTCAAATTCTTATATTTTTGGATTAGTTTCCCCCACCCTCAAACAAATGCAAATATACAAACATGACCCAATTATTGAGGAAAAAAAATACGCAAAAGTTACCAGTCCTTGTAAGGGCTTGCTGTTCCCATCGTGTGTGATGTATTCGAAATGAGCAACATGCCACACCACACACACACACACAAAAATCTGTCTTTGTAGCAACTTTGGGCGGCAGCATGGATGCTGACATCGCACATTGTGCGATGGTTTCAAATTGAAGTTTAGGTGGATTAGTAAGGCCTGTTTTTACAGATCTTTGCCGATGCCTGAAATCCTTTTTCTGGATTCCCTTCCAAATCTCACATTGCTCGCTCCTCGTGGCTTTTAGGATCCGAATGGCGGGCATCAAGGGCCTTCAGGGCGTTGTGAGGAAGACCGTGAACGATGAGCTTCAAGCCAACATCTGGGACCCTCAGCACATGGACAAGATCGTCCCGTCGCTGCTCTTCAACCTGCAGAGTAGCGAGCGCACAGAGAGGTTAGAGTTGCCCAATGTGCTCGCGGCGGTTCCTCGAATTGACTGCGCCGAGGTCACGTGTGCAGTAGAGAAATCTCAGGGCACCAAACAAAACCATAACAAAAAGAATATACAGCGGTAGCCGTCTCCTGATCGATTAGTTTTGCTTTGTGTCGCCAGCAAAAATGACTTCATAAAACCAAACAAAATTCAATTTCTGTATTGCGTGCAACCTCTTCATTCTAGTCGTCTGCTAGCTTTGTGCTAACACGCAGCGCAAAGCACCTTAGACGCATGGAATGGAATGATCACGTTGTGACCGTCTTTATCTCTATTACGGATTAATTATTACTACCCTTGCGCACACCGGAAGGAGCAGCACGATGTCCATTTAAATCAAGCAAGAGAGCGTCTCATTTGTTGTAAATAAATCATAATTGTTGGACCAATTTAGTGAAAGTGGTGATTTTCTTGTGGCGCACACGGTGTGCTATCATGGCACAAGAATATATCGTGGCAGAGCGGTCAGTAATAAAGTTAAACAAAAGCTTGCCGCGGCACGTTTTTCAGGTGATGTTTTTGACGGGCAGTGTTGTCGCTTCCTCATGTCTGTTTTTTTAGGCCTTAGTTATCAAAGTGCAAGTATCACACGTTACTCGGCACACTGACTTTGACCGGAAATAGTGCACTGAATCAAAAATGGAAGATTTTCACAAGCTAACAAGAGGAGGAAAGGCAAAAGATGGCAAAACTGAAACGAAGAGGGGAAAAAAATGCAGAGGCACACGCCTCTCCTCTTTCTTCTCGTAGGCCTGTGTATCCGTGAGCTTGTATCCTGCTGCCCCTCCTCAATTTCCCGTCACAGCGAGTTTAGCAAGTCACTGGCAATAACACGACGCAAACCGGCACATTCGGCTCAGTGTGTCATTACTGGAGGCTCGCAGATGGCGCTGGTTATCTATTAATCCCCGCGCACGTGTGCGAGCTCCTCAACTTCAGACTTTCAAAATGTTAACAAAAAAACCCCACAATTTGTTTGTGTACTTATTTCAGTCACGGCTTTTGAGGTGATTCTTATCTTAATCAAATGCCAAATGTTTGAGCTTTGAGGTAACATGGACAAGGAGTGAAATATGGAGGAGGTAATGCTCGGGTGGAATTTGAACTCGAGCACCTTCGAGCTAACGTTTTGTTTCATCTAGTGGTGTTTTTCTTCTTCCATCGTCTCCTGAACCTTTCCTCCCTGTGCACCTCTCCGTCCCACTCCAATCACCAGCCGGTCCCCCTCCCCGCTGCAGGCGTCAGACAAGGAGAAAGAGAGCCCGGTGGAGCTGACGGAGCGCTGCTTCAGGGAGCTGCTGGGCCGAGCCGCCTACGGAAACATTAAGAATGCTGTCACTCCTGTGCTCATGTAAGCTGACGTCCGTATTCTGGATCTTGTCTTTGCTCTTCGAATTCCAAACTCCACAGCTTTGTATTAAATTGAACTCAGCAAGTTTCTCCCTCATTTCCATTCTCCTCATCTCCCCTGCTGTGATTGAACACCGTTTTCCATCAATTACCGCCCTGGTATTTGTCTGCTGTCATTTTTTTTCTCACTTCCTCCCCGTTGGGCACTGCACGTCGCAGCTGCGGTGTTGCCAGTTGCAAAGCAGAAGTCACCTTGATGCTCTTTGATCGATTGTGCAGAACATCTCTTTAGCGTTGATGAGCCGTTTATGTCACTCTGCGGCCCGCAAAGAGGACGGCGGTGGCTTAGAAATGCCATAATAATTTGAGCAGATGAGTAATTACTGAAATCTTTATTCCTCGTGTGTCCCTCTGAAGGCACCTCGACAATCACTCTCTCTGGCAGGGAAAGACCTTTGCTGTGCGTTGCTTTAAAATCATCATGTACTCCATTCAGGTAAGTGCTACACTGACGGCCTATTGTAACAATGGAAAGAGAACGTTACGGGACACATTTAGCACCACATGAACAGAAATCGCTGTCTGTTGTACGTAAATATCTCTTTTGATATGTCAAAGCGTTATGACGTTGTTAACCTGGTAAAAGGATTCCAAAAATTTCACTACAGCGTCATTAAGGACAAAGCTATATTGAGCAGTTGTGTTGTTGGATGCGTAGATTAGCATAAAGGATACTAACACAGGAGTTGGCTGTGAATATTAGTGCAAATGGTTCCTTATATTTACCCTGTGATTGGTTGGCGACCAGTTCAGGGTGTACCCCGCCTCTAGTATAGCTATCAAGTCTATAGTCAGGAGAAGTGGTACAGAAAATGGGTGGATGGATCATTATCCGTGCCAAATTTGGGGATCTTTCATGGCACGTGGTTGGGAATCGGTGAACTAATCAATTCCGATGTTTGGGCATCCCTCAGAAATCCTTACTCGAGCCTCTTTTCCCCCTCAATATCGGAGCGGTATGTTGGACAGCAGCAATATTTCATTTTATACTTTGTCTCCTCCTGATTGGTGCAGTCACAGCACTCCCACTTGGTCATCCAGCAACTTCTCGGTCATCTGGACGCCAACAGCAAGAATTCGGCCACCATTCGAGCTGGGATAGTTGAGGTTTTGCTGGAGGCCGCCGCCATCGCAGCCAGCGGCTCAGTCGGTAAGAAGATTAGATCGGCGCGGAACCTGGATGCGCCCGGTTTGTTGCTGACTGTGTTTGTGCGTGCTTTGCAGGGCCCACCGTGCTGGAAGTCTTCAACACCCTGCTGCGACAGCTCCGTCTGAGCGTGGACTACGAGCTGACCGGTTCCTACGATGGCAACACCAACATCGGCACCAAGATCATCAAAGCTCACGAGGAGAGGCAACTGCAGGAGGCTGTCATCAGAACCATCGGTGAGTGGATTTCTGTGCCGTCTTTGAATCTCGCGTGGATACGTTGGACTTGTGGTTAGGGGTAAGATGGACCACCTCAAGACATTTTGTTTGCTTTTATTTCATTTCTGTGTGGAACGTTTTTTTTTTTTTTTGGACCAACCACTCCCTCCCTCGCGTCTTTCAGGTTCCTTTGCCAACACTTTACCGACCTACCAGAGATCTGAAGTCATGCTCTTCATCATGGGCAAGATCCCCGTACCTGGTGTTCACCCGCTGCTACCATCTTCAGGCTCTGTGTATGCAGCTTCGATGCTTACAAATATCCTAGTTATTTTTCATTTTATTTTATTTTGAAAAACAGCAGTATCTTGAGATATGAGTTTAATTTGTTCCAAAATGTTGTCATCTGTATTCTTAAAAAAAAATGCTCTCTGAGTATTTTATGACCTTTCCACGTGTTGCTCAATGTTTGTGTCCAAAAATCCTTCGCGATACTGTAAGAGCACGACAATCGATGCTACTTGTTCGCATTTTCTTGGCTTTTCTCATCATGTGTTCAAATTGGCGTTTAGCTAATGGACTTATAAAGGGTGTCCCAAAAAAATGTATGAACAAAAGTGACTGTAAACGTGGTGTTTATTGTCATTTGAATATTTTTTAACATGTTATAGAATTTACAAATTATCATTAAAGTTCGTATCCATTTTTTTGGGGGACATCCTGTATATAGGCTGAGCTACGTGCTTGTCTGGAGTGCGCAAAGTGGAATTCTCGACACTGTTTTTTTTTTTTTTTTTTTAAGAATTGGCGAAACAGTGCTTTGAATTCACTGCCACGGCTCAATGTGGGTACCCCGAGTTTTCGCTCGGAAGTTAAACGCAATAAATTGGCCGAACAATGGCTCGTTTTTCGCGGAAGTTATAAGCCAAGTCACTCGTATCTCAAGGCACCACTGTATCTATTTTGGCCTAAATGTTTGTGAAGTTAGCAGTTTGCATACTTTTTCAGGCCTGAAGGTACAAGGATGATTCAGGTGATGTTACTAAAGTCCTTGGTCCAGGTAAGTCTGCAACTCTGCTTGTTTAATCCAGTAAACAGTATAATAATGGCTGCAACTAATCCATTATCGGGATGTTACGAGACTGTTTGCATTTCTTTGTGCAGGTGACTGCTGGTTTCCAGACCACCAACATGCTTACAGCTCTGCCAAGCTCCTTCCTGGAGCCTCTGCTCTCGTTCTCCCTCACCGAAGACCCCGAGGTCCGGCTCCTGGTGCTCCAAATCCTCCTCAGTCTCATCGACAGGCATGACAACCGGCTCAAATTCTCCAACATAAGGTGTGCATCTGTGTGACGCTTAAGTCACCCGCTTGGACAGCGGGCAAAGTTCGGTGTTGTAAAACTTAGTGGATCAACCTCCCTGTGATTTTGCTTTGCAGCATTATCACGGACATCTCCGTGCTCAAGATTAAAGTGGACAAGTGCTCCAGACAGGACAACTTGTTTATGAAAAAGGTGGCTGACTGACGAGGATGGAATTTGGAGTGTTACATGTTGTGTTTGACCGAGTCTTCTTGAACGCTTTCCTTCCGTCCGCAGCACGGCCAGCAGCTCTATCGACACATCTACCTGGGCTGCAAAGAGCAGAGTAGCGGCCGGCGGCACTACGAGAGTCTCTTCGCTCTGCTCGGCCTTCTCAGCGTCGAGCTCGCCAACGAAGAAGTGGTCGTTGACCTCATTCGTCTGGCGCTCGCTCTGCAGGTGTGGATGGAATGCAAGAAAATGTTGTGTGCAGCTGGAGTTACAGTTGGTGTTACATGCAATGTGCAGGCGTTTAAAAGAAAACAAACAAAAAGAACATTAAAATTATTATTTCATATGATAAGTATGTCAGATGAGCTTATTTGACAAATGACAGAATGTACAACGGAAGTACCTAAAGCTGCTATTGAATGATCTGTAAATTTCTAACTTAATCCCAAGAGGTGATTGTTTGCAATATTCTTATGGGCATTGAGCGTGAAGTATGAATTGGTAGCATAAATGCAGCACATGGAAGTTCACGTCACTTGTAGTTTGCTTAGGTTGACAAATTGTTGCAGGACTTTCTCTGTACAATACACATACCCTGCAAAAAAACTCAACGGTGGTAAAAATTAAAAATGTCAGCTGTGTGTGGCTTGTCATCAAGGATCCTTTCTAGATTCTATTTTCCAACCCGGAGGTGGTAAAAGCAACGTAGGTTATAAGAAGTCAGTGTTTCACAACCTTTATTGAGCCAAGGTGCACATTTTTTCATGAGAAAAATCTCACGATGCGCCACCAGACCAAAAACTGATCAATTATGGACCTTGTCTCAATATACTCACATTTGTTTACTCAGTGTGTGCGTGCCATTCTCTTGGCTATTTTGTGATTATGATGTTATGATTTCCCACGGCACACAGCGGTTGTGAGTCACTATGCAGTATTGATGAATTCTGACGTTCTTCTCTTTTTACAATGTAAAATTAGTGTGGGCGTTCCACAGGGGTCCTTACTAAATCCACTCCTCCCCCAATGCAGGACCTGGCTGTGTCCACCGATGAGGCGCTTCCCGTTTTCAACCGTTGTGCGGTGCACGCGCTCGCCGCCGCCTACCTCAATCTTATCTGCCAGCTCACCACTGTCCCGGCCTTCTGCCAGCACATACACGAGGTCAGTTGGGCTTCTGTTCAGCATCTGTTGTCGATAAATTGTACTTTTTTTTTTTTTTTTTTACACGCACGTCGCTCCTCTCCTCCTCAGGTGATCGAAGTGAGGCAGAAAGAAAGCCCTTACCTGTTGCCCGAGGATGTCTTTATTGACGTGCCCCGGTACGTCCACCCCGCATTCGTTCCCCGACGCTTTGCATTTAATTTGACATCTCTGCTTAACCCTTTGCCAGACTCCCCTCGTCGCTCGACAAGGTGGAAGGCGACGTGCTGTTCCTCCAGTCCAAGATCACGGAAGTTCTCGGGGGCAGCGGTTACAACACCGAGCGACTGGCGACCCCCTACGTCCCTCAGTATACGGGTGTGGAAGTTTTTTGAAAATGTTTCCCAGTTGTCAGAATAACTCGTGTGATATTCTGATTCCTCGCCGGTGATGTCATGGAGTGAGAAACTGTGGGTGTGGTCATGATGTAAATGAGCCCTAACCCTAACCTGTTAAGTAAACACCACGGCAGAGTTTCCATATAATGTTGAGAAATAAGAGATCACAATTAATTTCACACTCAATGAGTGGGAAAGAACACCAGAAACCTAAATATTTCTTTACATTAAAAAAAAAGTCAATCTCCTCCTCCTCAGATCTGATTTTTTTTTTTACATTGCTGCTCTACTTGTTTGTTTAGATGAGGACCGCCTGTCAAAGAGGAAGAGCATCGGGGAGACAATCTCGCTTCAAGTTGAAGTGGAGTCCCGAAACAGTCCAGAAAAAGAGGAGGTAAGAGGCCAAACTCCTTTTTAACGAATTGCGGCAACCCACGCAATGACTTTGCAAGATGATTCCGTCATCACTTCCATCGCGTAACACCTTTGGGTCCCGCTTCGACTGGAATCGCTGCATCTGTTTCTGTTTTGGCAGCGGACTCCAGCTGAGGAAATCACCTTTGAAACCTTGAAGAACGCCATCGGTATGTCCACTCGGTCACTCAGCTTTCCCCAAGCCCAGTGCAAATTCCTCCATCCATCCCATTTCTGAGCCGCTTGTCCTCACGAGGGTGGCGGGAGTGCCGAAGTCTATCCCGGCTATCGTCGGGCAGGAAGTGGGGTACGCCCTGAGCTGGTCGCCAGCCGGTCACAGGGCACATGGAGACGCTCACAATCACGCCGACAGATCACTTTAGAGTCTCAAATTGATGCATGTCTTTGGGATTTGGGAGGAAAGCGGAGTGCCCACCTGGAGAAAAGCCCCACAGGTACGGGAAGGACATGCAAGATCCACACAGGCGGGTCCGGGATCGAACCCGGCACCTCAGAACTGTGAGGCCAATGCTGCAACCCGCCCCTTGTGCAAATAGTTTGAGAAAAACAATGAACGGGAAGACCATCACAGACGATTCCTATTGAATTTGGCCGATTTGGACATGTTTCTTCACAGAAAACAAACCGGTTATTCATCCAAATCTTGAATGGCTGTAGTGGAAGCTTCAATGTCAACTTATGATATTACCTTAACATGACTGCTTTAATTTTTATAGCGGGTGTTGAGTATTTGACGAGTATGTATGGAATTTGGCCTTGTTGATCTCTGAATAGGTCAGGGTTTCCACGATGTTTGTTATGGCGATACATGATTGATTTTGGTACGTTTACATTTGGGGAAACGCTGGTATAAAATTGCCTCCCAAAGGAGAGCTGAGGCCAATTCTTTTCATTTTTATGTTGACTTAAAACGACTTGTCAGACATCTAATTAATGATGGCTGATCTCCAGTCGTCAGTCGTATGGGAAAAAAAAACAGACCAGTATTTTATATAATCCTGGTGTAAGTGTATGAGCACAACTCTACATATATGCAGTCATGCGTACTATACATTAGGAAAATGTGAACTTTTTTTTCCCCCCTATACCTATGAATAATGCGCAGTATAGATTTTTGGTGGGGTTAAAAAACAGGCATTATACACAAGAAATCAGTAAGTTACATATGGATTTCGTTTCCATTTATTAGACTGTTGGGTCAGCTCATCTCGTCGTCATATTTATTGCATCGTTAATGGCTTTAAGACCTTTGAGATTCAAATCCCGAACCTCAGAACTGTGAGTCAGACATGCTAACCTCTTGTCCACCCCAGATAATAAGTTGAGTATCAGATCCAGATTCTACTGCCTGCAAATCAAAGACAAAGATTTTATTTTTTTAAATCTTCTGATGTTATGCCCATGTGTTTTCAGTCCACGGGAAAAATGAACTAATTGGCCCAGTCGTTCCATTTTGGGAGTGTAATTCATAAGTCGCCGGATCACAAAGCACTCTCGGCCTGACTCATATGGCAGCGGTGCAGAAAGTCCAAGTCATACTTAATGTAAAGGCCTCTCTATGATGAACCAACCAAGCAAGCAACCTCAAATGAGGCCACTTGCAATTCTGAGAACAATACGGGAAGACTTTAAATTGTCCATCGTGAACGGAGCCCGGATGAGTGCAAGCGCGATAGAAAATGGACGGATGGATGATATTGGGGGGTGGGGGGGGGGGAGACGACAAGCCTCTCTCGTAGCTGAACCGGTCGGCAAGCGTTTGCCCGCACCTGAGGGATTCTTTTCTCGTTTGTCCCCCCCAAGTGGACAGCGTGGGCATGGAGGAGCAGGAGCGGGAGCGGAGGAGGCAAGTGGTGGAAAAGTTCCAGAAAGCTCCGTTTGAGGAAATCGCTGCCCACTGCGGCGCTCGGGTAATACGGCAGATTCATGTGCTTTCCACACACGTCCTTTTGTTTTCCTCCCTCACGCGATGTTTTTCTCGTCTTGTCGCGCTCAGGCCACGCTGCTGCAGAGCAAACTCAACCAGATCTTTGAGATCACGATCAGGTGAGCCGCGGAGACGGTTTGCATCCATCCATCCATCCGTTTCCGGGACGATGACGACAACCGCGATCTCTTCTTCTCAGGCCGCCGCCGAGCCCGTCCGGGACCGTATCGTCCGGCTACGGCCAGAACCAGACTCGCTCGGTCCCCATCTACGAGATGAAGTTTCCTGACCTTTGCGTGTACTGAGACGCCGCAGTTCCCGAACTCTTCGTTGACCCTTTTGGGGAAACCGCAGCAGCTGGAGATGTTGGGGGTTTTTTTTTTGGGGGGGGGGGCGAAGGGTCGAAAAAAAAACATGCGGCTGCTGCAAAAACAAGCCACTTTCTTCCTCTAGCTCGCCGTGTAGGAATGTGTTGGACAATCCTTTTCGTCTTCTGCACTGATTTTGTTAGCCCTTTTTTTTTTTTTTTTTTTTTTTCTTAGATTGAGCCAAAAGTGCTTTCGATCATCCCACGCGGCCATTGTTTTACCCTTATTTATTATTCTCCCAATACTTTTTAATAACAAGTCTCCCCGAAGCTCGACAAAAGGAAGGCTGACGTCGTATAAATGTGTACATACAGAGAACTCTATAAATCTTTAAGCTCCTGTACAGCCAAGGAGTACGCGCGTGGAGGTATGTGTATATACAGTAATGTATGAGCTCCAATTTTAACTGTTGTTCGTGACCATCTCGTCTTTAGCTGGTACAATATTTTTTGTCAGCGCCAAATTAAAATACGTAGCTGGTGCCCTTGTAAATCCTGAAAAATCTGAAATGTTCCCGTTCTGTCCCCGCTCCGGTTTTCTCGGAGTGGAGATTTGTGGTGTTGCCATAGCGCTCTGACTCACGATGCGTGGGCTGACGCCTCCGTGCTGTGGCATCTTTCCTTCTCTAAGCCATCTCCAGTATGTGTGTGTGTAATAAACGAGTCGCAGGTAGTGTAACGCGTGAAACATCAAACCGCTCATGAAGTCCATAACTGTTCATGTTTTTTGGATCGTGGACGCAAAACCAAGGGCAAATGAATCAGCTTGTGGTGAGCGCATAAAAAGCACCACAAAAGAAGAAAAACGTTCTAACAGCAAACGAAACCCTTGCCTGGCCGTCACCTGTTGGTAGCAGTTCTTGTATCTGTTTGGATTGTGGCGGTGGAAGGCAGTGAAAGGTTCGAGTCCATCTTTACTGTTTTAAAGCCAATGGAGCATTTTCGTCACGGGCCAGATTGTAGTTATGGTTTCCCTCAGAGGGTTGTTATGACTGTGAAGACATGAAATTGTTTAATTGCCTCGTCATATTTACACATGAAATTTAGGAACTAGTTTTGGAATCAAATCAGGAGTAACAAACATGCTTGCAATATCTCAATCTTATCATTATGCTCCCACAATTTGAAATTTTAGAACAGATTTTAAGAATGATGGAAGTTGTTACACGTGATTTGCCTTCGGGGGACGCACAAAATCATGTGGCGGTCCTGATCTGGCCCTCGGGCCTTGAGTTTGACGCCTGTTCAATAGCGCACGGGGAATAGGCGACTGGGATGAGTAACTTGCCCAAAGCAAGCAACGCCTGAACCCACAGTCCGAGTCGTGGTGGTGGTGCAACAGAGTGGAAGGTTTTGGTCCGGCCAAGTCAACGTCGCCAGACTTCAACCCCAGAGAGTATGCGTTTTACCCGGTTAAAAAAACAAAGCTACAGTCAAGTGTGAAACCATCCCAAAACAACCGACTACCGAAAGAGGCTACAGCAGAAGTCTCAGCAAAGTGAGAATGGCCAAGTTTGTCGAAAAGGGAAAAGCCTGTGGGCCGACGCCTGTCGGTAGCAGCCGTGTGCTCTGTGCTCTGCGCTCTGCGCGTGGATAAACGGTTTCCATTGTCGTGGTGCTGTCGGCGTTCATCTGTTATCTGCCGCTCGACGCCGTTTTCCTGGTCGGCCGTCAAACGGACATCCTCACATGTTTGTGCGGTTACGTTCCTCTACTCTGTCTGTCGTCTCTTTTTTTTTTATTGTTTGCGCTTGGCAGTCGTGTCCAGCGACTCTTCGGCGGTCCAAGTCGTCTACGAAGCTTCCCGAGGGGGATGCGATGGTGTCATTCCTCCGCGTAGTTACGGATAGCCTTGCTCGCGCGGGTCCAAAATTCACTCGGTCAACTTTGCACTTTAAAATCCGGGGGAGACCCGAGACGGACGTTTTTGGGGACGTGAGTGGACGGAAAGCCTTGGCGCTCGCTGGTTCCGAACCGACGTTGCATGCTCCTACTATGTGTTAGTGCTCCAATAAAAGTTGACAGTCGACCACAATCATTTTGGTTGCATTCTCGTCTTTTTCCAGTCCCACTCGGCACCGCGACGTGAAGGGGAATTTATTTGAATGTACTGAGCAAAAAGGAAATGGCAGGTTTTTGTGAGATGTCAAGGCTTCCTCGTAATATCGTTAGGTGTGTGCCAAAGACTTTTTTTTTTTTTTATGGGCCTTGCTTTTAAGGTCGTGGTTTGGTTCACATTTGTTTCTACAAATGAAGACAGACCGTTTATCTAAATACAAAGAGATTTTTATTAAATGTGGCAATTGTAGTTTGAACAGTGTGAATTTCTGCGCTTATCGACGCCCTGACAACAGAATTTGCGCGTTTGGCTCCATCTAATGCGCCTGCGATTAAAAAGTTGAAACGCAGAAGTCGCTGTGACATTTTTTGCGCGAAAGCCAGGAACATAACTGCACCGTCCTCGTTTCCCACAAAGGGTTCCACTTCTCGCCCTGCGCCCAACGCGTACTGTACGTTGTCGTGTGTTTTCGTTGTGAACAGAAGATTGACAGGTTCCGCGATTCAGGAGATTTACAGCAACAACAAAAATAAAAGTAACAGCACTCTGACATACTTGAGCTTTACCGTCTTTGAACATGCCGATGACGAAAACCAGATCGCGATTGATGGCCACCAAGCAAGGGTCAAGCCTCCGGACCTGAAACGCAGGCCATTATCCTTTGCGCACCTGTCAGCAGAATTTCCTTGACGATGGCGACCAGCGTTCCCGGAGGGTTCTTGGCATCCACGTGGCCCGTCTGTGGACCCCCCCTCTGTAGGCGGGTCTTCGTGGGCTGGATCAGATTGGCGTCCTCCTTGCTTGTCAGATGCCTGCGAGGCTGAGGGTGGAAAATAACCCCCGGGGAACCGCCGCCGTCCATCGGGAAGGAAAAGATCTTGACCGGTTTGCGTTTGCCGCCGGAGGGCTTCCCCCACCGGAAGTGTTCCATCGCGTAGGGGCTTCTCTTGGAACCTCTGCTTCCGGGGGTCACGTTCCTGGGGGGTTTACCCCAGCGAAAGTGCTCCATGGAATAGCCCCGCTTGGCGTTGTGAGACCCGCCTTTGGGTTCTTGGGTCTTGTTCCTGTTGGGTTTACTCCAGCGGAAATGCTCCATCAGGTAGGAGCGGCGCTTTTCGGCTTTGGCTCTGCCCGCCGTCTGGGACGTGTTGACCCTGACCAGGCGGGCGAGGAGTTGGTTTTCCTCGCTGATGTTCAGGACCGACGCGGCCGCATCCGGACGCGCCGTCTGGCTCGCCGACTTGCAGACCTCCAGGCAGTCCTAGATGGACGCAGTCGCACAAACGGCCACAGAACGTCAACAAGATTCCACTTCATAAATCTTTCATGCTTTGGCCTTTGAAGTTACAGTTTTGGAGCTCTTCAAAAACTCGACAGGGTGCCTCTGCTGTTAGCGCACACTCGGTTGAGAGAAAACATTCGGCCTCAAAACGCGATTGGCCGGGAGTTTTAAACTCACGAGAAATTAAAAGAAGACGGGGCTTCATTGAAGACGCTAAATTGTCCGTAGGTGTCAATGTGAGAGCAAAGGGTTGCATGTATGTATGTGTCCTGCCTCCCCGGCCTCCCCGCGACCCCTGTGATGGACGGCTAGCTGTTGGCAACCCACTTTTTGGCTCCTGGTTTGGCCTTTTGCGTCATCCCCATTTTCATTCCAGCGACTCACCAGCAGCCTCCCGTTGCTGAGCTTTTTGCAGACGGCGCAGTCGGACCCCAACGCCGGGATGGCGACGAACGCCACCAGCAGCAGCAGCGACAACCCACACGGACGCTCCATGCTCGAGTCTGCTCGGCGGCCGCTGAGCCTAGAGGACAGAATCCATCAAATTATCCGTCGTGTTGTTCCGTTTAAACATTCCGATGCCTTCGGCCACGGTCCACTTTCACATCATAGAAACCAAATCAAACAAAAGAAGAATTTTCCTGGCATTTCATCGCAAACGCTGTTTTTGGACAACATCAAAAAAAAAAAAAATCATTGGAAGGTGAAAGAACGTTGACGTTCCAGTTTATGAAGTCGCTGGTTCCCGTCCAATGAAATCCATGCAAAGAAAAATAAAAGTGTTTCTGCCAAAAACAAACAAAAAAAAAAACTGGACATTTCCATGAATTTTGAGCCAAAATAAATCTCTGATTCAGATTCAAATGAATAAAATGACATGCTTTCTTCACAATACATAATAATAATAATAATAATAATACAACTTCGGGGACTAGGAATTGGCTTGCTCTGCAAAACGCTAAATTCTCTGGCTAGCTGATTGGGGGGGGGGGTTAAAATTCTTGAATAAGCGGGGGGAATAATTTCATTTGCGAAAAAAGGAATAAACTAATAAATAAAACAAATAGATATATATGCCGCATGGTGGCACAGCTGTAGAGCATTGGCCTCACAGTTCTGAGGACTCGGGTTCAATCCCCGGCTGTGTGGAGTTGCCTGCGTGGCTTTTCTCCGGGCACTCACCCCCCCCAACCTCCCAAAAAAGCAGGCAACATTCATCGGATACTCTAAATTGCCCCTAGGTGTGATTCTGAGTGTGATTGGTTGTCTGTCTCTATGTGGCCTGCGACGGCTCCCTTTTGACCAATCAGTGAGCGTCGTTTTCTGAACTCCGCCCATGCCGCCTCCAGCCCCGATCCACGCAAACAAAGACACCGCGTGTTTACTTTAAGCCTCCCGACGACGTCACCACAGTCCTCAGACCAATCGGATGAATTAACGATGGGAAAAAAAAAAAACCCTTCACGCTTGACCTATGACCTGTGTTCTCTGACCTCTATGACACACAAGATGGCGGCATTGGAAAGCTATCCATTGCCATCTGCTTCGATCCGATTGGCAAATACGTGGAACGGATGACGAGAGATTGCTCCGAGGGTATCCGGTGCGCAAACGGCGGATTGAGGCTCGCGGCCGGCTGAACGTATCGAAGATGAATCAGCACAACGTCGTCTCTTCCGAGGTAAGTTATTCAATCAGTCGGCGGAAGGAGGAAGCTCAACCCAAACTCGCACCTCGGCTCTGCTCTCCAGCGTTCAAACACATCAATATTTGGGGCCTACATTTTACGTCCATTTATGTCCATGAATTATCCACTACGATCATTTCCCATCGACGTCTTTATGTGGCGTAAATATGCAAACTCCCCCGCACACGTTGCGGAAACTTTAACTGGCGTTCCCGTTTGGCGAAACTTTGACATGATGAATATATTTCTGCTGAAAGTAACTCAGCCCTTTCTGTACACTCTTTGACGATATTTCTGACATCGTGGGCAGGCACAAAGGAAGTCGCTCGAATGAACGTTAGCTTGGGGTGCCTAGCAACCGTATGGAAGTAGGCGTGGCTTAGGCGCCCTGCGCGGGTCTAGCCATTGGCAGGCAAGCAGTTCAGTGTGGGCCCCGCCTCCTGCCCGATGACAGCTGGGATTGGCGCGACCGTCGTGAGGATAAGCGCTTCAGAAAATGGATGGATGTAATGGAGATATACAAATTCACGAATAGGAGTATGTGGGGGTCCATTGCACACGCTTTTGAAATGTTTTTTTTTTCCCAATCAATGTGTCCATTTTTTCTCCCCCCCCCCCAAAAAAAAACCAAATTGTCACTGAAATCAATGCGAACCGATAGCAGCCGTATGTTTTTCTGTCGCCATCTAGTGGCAACCTTCTGAAACATCTTCAATTTTTGCTCTTATCTCAACCCGAAATCAGACACCCGTATCTCAAGCCCCCCCCCCCCCAGTTCTCCTCGATTCCATCCGCATTCCAGTTGGCACGAGGAACGAAACTGGCCTTCAGTTTTTGACGCTAAGAGGCTTAGTGGCCCCGGTGGGAGCCCTCACTTGATCTGGGTGAGAAAAGGCGTCGCCTCGCCTGCTGTCAACTCGTTCTCGCTTCTTGAAGGCGAATACAAAGCCCGTCACGTTACACGCGCACCAAATAAAAGCCACGTCGCGTATCGTCTGCATGGCCGAGGGCGACCGTCCAAGTTGGAGTGGAAAAACTTTCCTTTTTCACCATTTTGGATTGTAAAAAGTCGCTCAGCTTTGCGCACGGATTCATCCTCTGCCATGCACAACAAAAGATTTTGAGATTGAACTTGAAAGCACGATGTTTCTAATTATGGTTCGCGTGAGCCTGGTGGGGATAAGCGCATGGTACAGTTCTATGCGGCGCCACCTTCAATTACAAGTCGATCAAATAAGCCGTCGCTGGAGTGATGTGAAAAACAAGATGGATTCAGACGTTTTATCGGAATAAAAACTTGAGGAACTCGCAGCGGATCGGTGGAGGCTCGGAACCAATTGCGGGGTCAGCAATCGACTTTGCCCACGGCAGGAATTCGACTTCAACATCATCATAACTTTATATGGATTAAGCAAATAGTGTAAAAATCCTTCTTGTCGCATGTTCATTACAGTTTCCCTCAGAGGGGCGAATACATTTGTCATCGCCTCATATTTCTACATATACGCACAAAAAAAGATGGATTACTAGTTTTTAAATCAAATTTCAACCAGAATAGTTTGTTCTTTGGCAAAAAAAAAAAAAAAAAAAACCAAATGCTTGCAATATCTCAATGTTTTTTTTTTGTTTGTTTTTTTTCACAGAAGTTGAAGCTCGTTGATTTGCTTTCACGGGCCACATAAAATGATATGCGGGACTGGATCTGGCCCTCTGGCCTCGAATTTGACACCAGTGGGGGAAGGTTGAAAGAAAAAGAGAAAGAAAAAGAAAAAGAAGCAGATTTGAGTTGGAGGAGCTGAAACATATCCGGCTTCTTTGTCTTCCAGCAAAACATTTGCTGTGAAAAGCAGCACGTTTAACGTTAAAAGCCAAATTATGTTTCAAATTATGTTTTGCTACCAACATGCTGGAGTTGCTCTTAATTTTAAACAGATTAGTTCGACATGTTAATATTTAGTGGTTGACGACTACAAACGGTGTTGAATTATGTTCAAGGTCAGTTTTGCCTCACGAGACGGTCCTCCAAATGGTGACATATTTATTTGATATTATTTTTTCCGATGAGATTGAAGGTCGGATTGGGTCTCCTCCAGCCGCCCGTCCGACCCTTGTGAGGATAAGCGGCTCAGAAAATAGTTGACGGGTGTTAGGATGAAATTGTACCGTCGCAAGAAAATTGTTTTTAGATGCAAAGCAATTCAACAAGTTGTCAACTTGCCCAAGCATATATATATATATACAAAAATATCATAAAATAACAATCTTGCCACAGAAAGGTTATGGAGTTATGAGAATTTACACCGTGACCTCAGTTATTTGGGAAGTTGTGCTTTTGACAATAATTTATCGCACTCTCACTCTCATCTTGTCAATTGAACCCCGAGATTGACTGAGAACGATGTCGTGCCCAATATTTCATATTGCAAGAATTTCGCCTCGCTCATTGGCGACGCCGACAACTGGAAAAGAAAGCGTCGCTTTTGATAGGTTGCACTTTAGAGCGCCTCGTTGTCGGCCTTAAGCGCGCGCACGCCCGTCGTCATGATCCTATTGATGCTACGTTACGCAATATTCAGTTCAAAAATCGATCCAAATGATCATTTTGTGGCGGAAGGGTGGCCTCACAGTTCTGAAGATCCGGGTTCGTGTGGAGTTTGCATGCTCTCCCCGTGCCCGCGTGGCTTTTCTCCGGGTGGGCACATCCCAAAAACACGCACCATTCATTGGACACTCTAAAATCGCCCCTAGGTGTGATTGTGAGTGTGATTGGCTGTTTGTCTCCATGTGCCCTGCGATTGGCTGGCGGCCGGTTCAGGGTGTGCCCCGCCTCCTGCCCGTTGACAGCCCGGATAGGCTGCGGCACTCCCCGCGACCCTCGTGAGGATAAGCGTCAAAGTCAATGGATGGATGATCATTTTGTAGCAGCGCCCCACTCATCAGAAGAAGCATAGTAACAAAAGTCACATTGCGGGCAACAATCCGAGTGAATATGAACATTTCAAAAAACCCAAAAAAAAAAAAAAGCAAGTTTTCATATTTGACTTGAACGCGTCAGAATGGAAGCCTCGACGTCGTCGTTTTCTGGCACTTGAGGCCACTTGACTTGTTTTGATGGATTTGTCATCCCGACCCAATCATTTTTTTTTTTTTTTTTTAGCCCTGCGTGCTGCCATTTGGAATGTTTTTGAGCTTTCGGGGTCTGCCAGAACTCTCTTGGCCCGTTTTGCGTGAGGCGAAGAGAACCAGACGCGGAGCAGTCAACCGGTTCTGTTGCAGGAGCTTTAGTCGGCCATCCCGTTTTATGATTTGTAAATATCCGATGGGTTATATAGATGTTGCACTTCCTATTTTTCCTGCCGCCCTTCAAGATGGCCCATCTGTCCCATTTCTTCGTTTTCATTTTTTTTTTTTTTGGGGGGGGGGATTTTGCAGCTGGGTTATGCAAGCAGCTCCGCTCTTTTCTCTTTTTCTTCGCACGGGGAAATTGTTGCGTTTCTTCGCATGTCGGAGGTCAGAAGCGAGCCGTGATTTACGACGCGCTCTGCTCTATTTTATTTCCTTTTTTTTGGGGGGGGGGGGAAGCAAAAATTGAAAGCAGAAAGGCATGCAAAGCCATCAGCTGATCTCACTCACTCATCCCCCCCCCCCCCCAAAAAAAAAAAAAACAAACCCACACGTTCTTACCTTTTGGGAGTGTCTCTTCCTTTTTTTGTCGGCGTTGTCTTTCTTTCTCCGCAGTCTTTCTCTTTTTGTGTATTTTCTCTCCCCCCCCACCCCCCCGAAGTGCGCCGCGACTGTTGCGCGTCGCCTCTCGGCTGCTCTGCTCCCCGTCTGTGCGCTCTCAGCTCTTTATAGAGCGCCTCAAGGCCTCGGGTGTGCGATGGACGTGAGGGATCTCCCACTCGGCGTGGGCGGGGGATCGATGCTCACTGTGTGTGAGCCCACATTGCTTCCTTTCTTTTTCTTTTTCTTTCTTTCTTTTCTTCTTTTTTTTGGTGACGCAATCTCGACAATTGACCTTTGACTTCCTCTTGTAATTTTCGCCCAAACACCCCCCCCCCAAAAAAAAAAAAAAAAAAAAAAAAAGGATACGATGTTCCGGCTAAACGCTAATCCAGCACCGCTTACTGCTTTCAGACACGACTGACAGGATTTGCGTCTTTTTCAAGATATTAAACAACCCCCCAATTTTTTTCTTCTTGCAAGTAAAAAATTAAAATTAAAATTGCGATTACAAGCGCAAACACAACTCGAATGAATTCGGGAGACGGTCAAATATATTCTTCCATCCATCCATGTCCTTTGCCGCTTATCCTCACGAGGAGGGCTGGAGCCTATCCCTGCTGTCAACAAGCAGGAGGCGGGGGACACCCTGAACTGGTCGCCAGCCAATCGCAGGGCACATAGAAACAAATAACCAATCACATGTAGGAACAATTTAGTGTCCAATTAATGTTGCATGTTTTTGGGATGAGCGAGGAAACCGGAGTGCCCACCCGGAGAAAAGTCACACAGGCAGGGGGAGAACATGCAAACTCCACACGGGGGATCGAACCCGTGACCTCAGAACGGTGAGGCCAACTCAAGCACCGTGCTGCCTCAAATATTCCTATCAATATGAAACAATTGCACGCAAAACCCCCACAAAACTTGACCTTTAAGGTCTGAATGCCAAAGCGTAAGGAGAAATGCCATAGACGGGCTAACAAACAGCCTCCATTAGACAGTGTAAGGGAAATGTGAACACAAACGGTGCAGCAACACATGCAAACAATACTGTTGGAAGCCATATTACAATATTTCAAAGGTTTCTGGTTTTGTCATGTAATTCCCTATTTCTTATTCAAATGCATGAACGCTACGTCAATACGTTACGACAATAAAGTTGTCATGTTAAAAATATTTGAATCAAAACATTGTGAAAGATTATAAAATCGTATCCATAAGAAAAAATGACGAAAATGAGCAAAAATTTGAAAAGTGTTTTTTTTTTTCGTGTCCGTCTTTGAACTTCCTGGGCGACGTAAAACTTTGTAAGGTCAAAAGTTGATGAAATGTCGCCGTCTGCGTCACGTGCGCAAATCCAGTCAGACGCCGCGGAAAGTTGGGCAGAATCGGCGAAGCCTGAACTTTTTTTGCTAAGGGGAACGAGACGCACGAAAGCCTACAAAAACATCTGAAGTCCATTTTGGGTCAACATTAGCGACGCGCAACACTTTGAAGCTTCCGAAGTTGAGCAACAGCCGAGCAAATTGGTCAAACGGCGTTAAAATGTGCGCTCCAGCAATACGGCAATATTTTGTGATGGATGACAACTTACAAACACAAAAAAATGCCAGTTGTCATCTTCGGAGGATCGAGTTACATTTTTGGGGGTTGATTGGCACTTGACAGTTTTTTTTTCATTTGTGTTGGTTTGAGGCCTCGGCCGCTTTTGTAATCAAAAAAATATGAAATATGGCAATGAGATGTCGACGAGGCTTCTCCGCACCGTGTCCAATTCACGAGACGTTTATTTTCACCGCCGTTGGGGAAGAGTTTCAAAATGTTTTCATCGTAGGAGAAGAACGTAACATTTTTTAGGGGGGGGGGGGGCATAAATTAAAGTTGTGATTTGAACGAGTTTCCTCTTTCGAAACAATTTTGTCGTCCTCCTCCGATGACGCCATTCTGGTGAGGATGAGCGCTTTTGAGAAAATGACAACTTAATTGTCGCCGTTTTTCCTCTCCCAAAACGATGACTTCAATCTTGGGATGAATTTGTTTTCATTTCAGTGCGGCCCTCAAAGTCCTTTGAAGCGAACGCTTGAAATGGAAAACAATATGTCGGAATAATGTATTTGTTCTGCTCCCGTTAGACACGTTCATAAATCACATCTGAAGTGCATTCTTTTCTCTTCTTTTTTTTTAATATACAAATTGTGTTGCGTTTGCAGGCGCCGCAGCTGGGAGACAATGATACAGATGCGATTATTATTATTATTTATTTTTTTTGTCGGGGACACACACACACACACACACACACGAACAAGAGCCGAGCGTGCTTTTTATAAACTGTTTAAAAAATGGATTTAGTCAACATACACAATACCGCACCCGGGGGGGGGGCAACCATCCCCAACCTGCCACCATCAATTCATCACTTTGGAATTTCAAAAGGACCTCCGCTTGCGTCGGTGCCTTCCAAACCGTTTCGAGTCACGACGCGTCGCCGCAGGCGATGATAACCTCTGACCCCGATTTGCTTTCTGGCTTTGACATAAACGCAACCGATTAGCCGCGGAACACCGGCTTCTGGAGAACATTCTGCTCAGAAACATCGCCCGTGATCTGACCTCTGAGGTTAAAGCAGAATGAAGAGAAGACTAAAGCGTGAGCTCCCGTCACCCTTGTGAGGATAAGCGGCTCAGATAACGGATGGATAAAGAGTAAGCCGACATCAAAGCGACGTCCATGTGCCGCACGGTGGCTCTTCGTCACGGACACTGGAGGAACGTAACAAGCTGCAAATACTTTGTTCTGTGGCGTTCCACAAGGCTCCATACGGGTTCCACCTACACTCGCAGTGGAGTCGCCAGACTTGACAATTAGGAGGCAAATTCCCGCCTTGATTTACGAGACAAAATTTAAGATACGAGTGCTTTATGGGAGCCGCGTACTCAACTGTTCACGGAGACAAGACGGAAGAGCGGGGGGGGGGTGACAGCCAGACATGAAAAACCTGCTGTGATCATTCTAGAGTGCCTCGTTGTCTGCTGTGAGTGCGTGCGCTTCAAGAACAGAAAAGGTGGAAGCGCTACGGAAAACCAAAAAATTCCCAAAGTCAGACGCGACCGCTCCCGAGTGGGTTTGGGGCCTCGCGTGGGCGTGGTCAACTTCGAGTGCCTCGTTGTGGCGGTGTGGGAACCTGGTCGGGTATGCGTTCCAGCCGCTGGAAACTTGAAGCAAATCCTTTTTTTTTTTGCACATCTCAAACTTGTAGTTATGCAAAAGCATAAAATAAAAGCTCACTAGGTGGAAATGGAGCTATTTGATTGGCAGTTGACAGTTGACCGGGGGCGTGGCTTTAGCCCGTTCAACGGACACGCCCACGGCGTTGGCGTGACAGAACATTTTTTTATTATTTTCACAATTTGGAAGCATTACTGGATTCACTTGGCAGTTTTTGGAATCTTTCAAAGTTGTTGACAACGTTTCTCAGCGGCGTGTCAAATTTACAAGACGCGTATTTTCGATTGAAAGGGGGACAAAAATACTTGAAGCGAGCCAAACGTAAAATCTGGGCAGACGACGAATGAGCAAGCTTTGGGATTTCAACTTGCTTGGATTTTGCTTTTGTTTTTTTTTTTCCACTGAGACTTTTCATTCAATTTCATGAAGTAGGAACCCCCCCCCACGCACTTCGCTCACGTTAGCAAAGAAACTTCCACGTTAGCTCGGTGGAAAATGAAATTATTCAAAGGTCGGAATGTGAGAGAAAATGTTTCTTATATATTTTTTTTTGTCCATGTGTCCCATCTGGGCGGCACGGTGGCTCAGCTGGTCAAAGTTCTGCGGTCTCGGGTTCAATCCCGGACCCGCCTGTGTGGAGTTTGCACGTCCTCCCCGTGCCTGGGTGGCTTTTCTCCGGGCGGGCGCTCCGTTTTCCTCCCACATCCCCCAAAACATGCGACATTAATTGGAGACTCCAAATTGGCCCAAGGTGTGATTGTGAGTGCGGCTCTTTTTCTCCATGCGATTGGCCGGCGACCAGTTGGGGGTGTCCCCCTCCCTCCACTCCCCGCGACCCTCGTGAGGATGAGCGGCAAAAGATAACGGATAGATGGACGTCCCCTCTGATTGGCTGATCCCTCGAAGTCAAAGGGGTCCAGTTCGGTTGCAACCCGATGACGGCCGGAAGACCAGAACAAGGTCTTGGTTTCTCGTGTCGTGGTAGTCCTGCCCGGGACGGTGGGGCCTCGTTGCAACTGTACAGTGGCGACTTGTTTTTCCGACTCTGCTGTCGGATCCAGACAGAAACCCGAAACCGTCCCGTTGGCCAACGAGGACCTTTTTTTCCTTTTTCCTTGGCGGCGTCTTCACGTCGGCGCTAAAAATACTCCAATCGTCTTTCCCCCTTTGAAAAGGAAGACAAAAGCCGTCCGTCCCTTTCCGAAATCTCAAGAAATATTTTCAGCGACTTTGTGTTTTATAAAACATTCAGCAACAGAAGAATTGAAGAGAACGTTAATGTTCGTTCTTTATGAAGCAATTTTTTTTTCTTTTTTTTTTCCATTGAATCTCCCCCCCCCCCCCCCCCCCCAGTATGATCAAATGGGTTTGTGCTCAAAACGCACGTATCGCGTTTCCAATCTGGATGCGGGCCCCCGAGACTTTTTCCGCGCATCCCGTCCCGACAGATGCGTGCGGCCGTTTTGGTCGGCAGTCGTATCAAATCGATTCGGAAAAAGTGCCTTTTCCCCTCTGAAGAACAGATCCGGAGTCGAGGCTCGTCCGTGCTTTTCATTTTCTCTCAAGGAGACTTGACTATTGTCATGGTCTTCTGACTGGACTCCCCAAAAAGCGCGATAAACAGCTGCAGCTCAGTTCCCGACCGGAACAACGAGGTCCGAGCGTAGAACGCCAAGTCTAAAGTCTTGACGCTGGCTTCCAGTCAGTTTTAGAACAGATTTGAAAGTTCTGCCGCCGGTCTATGAATCACAAAATGGTTTCGGTCCTCAATACATAAAAGAAATTCTTCTGGAATACAAACCCAGTAGGCCTCTGAGCTCAACATACTCGGGTCTAATAATGATTAATAATACTTCCACTTTTCAGTGATATTTCTCGCACCAAAAGCTGTTTTCATTGTACTTTTTGCAAATGTTTTTGTTTATGTAATTAAATGCTTTTAACCACGTGAAGCGCATTGACTTACCCCGTGTATGAAATGCGCGTTACAAATAATTTTGCTTTGTTTTTCTTTCCTTCGAGCGAG
The DNA here is from genome assembly GCF_019802595.1 of Syngnathoides biaculeatus. NCBI lineage: Eukaryota > Metazoa > Chordata > Actinopteri > Syngnathiformes > Syngnathidae > Syngnathoides > Syngnathoides biaculeatus. The sequence continues at coordinate 6,667,871 of NC_084662.1, read as the reverse complement.
CGCTACTGACCGACTTTAGAGTACTCAGCAGATGGAAAAAACTGTGAATATTTCTGTCATGTTGACCCCCCCCCCCAAAAAAAAAAAATTCTTCAGTGTGAATAGCAACAGTTATAATAATAACAATAACACTATTGTTATAACAATAATAACAGTGACGCTTCATTTTTCACATTTTACTGCAATCAGAGATCTTTCAGTCGGATGCCCCGCGGGGCGGGGGGCGGATGGGGGTGGGGGGCGTGCGGGAGAAAAACATTTTGTTAATGGTGATATTTAACAGATGCGTATCCAAAACAACAAAAGACGGTCAGTGCAAATGAAATGCGGAGCTTCAAACTGCATCCAAAGTGTGCCAAGCCCCGATCGGGCCGGTCGGGATAAGAACCCTTTGGAGGGTCCCGGCCCGGTCATGTGTCAAACGCAGGGATTTTAACCCCGCTTGCATTCCGGATGTTATTCACACGGCCGGTAGTTGCCGGGCTACGCGTTTTGCAGCCGCCATTGTGTGGCCGCTCAGGAAAGCATCGAGTGGCTTTCGTGCGGCAAATGTCAAAATTTGCATTTTCGCGCATCCCGTTCGGACGCGATTTTCTCGCGCCGTCGGAATCGTCAATCGCAGCCACCGGTTTGGTTGCCTCCTGAAGAGGAAAGCGGAAAGGTCGCGCAAATATCCGAGTTCAGGAAAATAAAGCTAAAAGGAATAAAACGAACCTGCTAATATTTTTTTTTCAATCTTTGTAGTGTAAAAACCTTTTTGAAGGTTTATGTTTAAAAAAAAAAAAAAAAAAAAAAAGGTTCTCAAACAAGTCCTCTTCCTGTCAGCCATTTTGGAAATGACGTCATTGCCGGATGCCAATCTGAGCCAGAAAGCCGTGATGCAATAATTTGTTTTGGAAGGCGAAGAACCGCTAGACATTTTGTGTATTGCATTTCTGTTGCAATAAATAAAAGTCGAGGGAAAAATGGGCTCACTAATTTCTATCAAAAAAAAAAAAACAAAAATCTGTTTGACGGGTACACAAGTACATCTCAGTAAAAAGAAAGCGCGCCAAAAAGGAATATGATTGACGTATAGATTGGTCATCACGTTTGTTCTCGATGCTCCTTTACTGATGGTCATTTTGTCGAAACAGAACCTTGAACTTTGCACGCCACATTTGATGCAACTTAGTCGTTACACTGTTTTTACACAGTTACGTGCAAATTTTGAAAACAACAACTTTAAGTGAAGCGCTCTTATCAGCATCAAAATTCCTCATCTGATTTGACCTGACGTAACCTCACACGAAAGATGACCCGCGGCCAATCAGCGGTTCGGAACGCATCAGCATCAGCTCAAAAGTGACGCTCGGCTCCATTTTCTCCTCGTTTTCCTTCTTCTTTTTTTCCCCCCAAGATCTTTGGAAAGAAATATGCGGAATCTGGATGAGGCTCAGGTGCCGGGAGTTGGATCCACACAGACGTTTTTACGGGGTGTAGGATTTTAAAGACACCGCCACGTGCGATGCTTTATTCTATATCAAAATAACCTCGATCGTAACTTGTTGAACGGATGGAAATGCCATTCATCTGTTTCATAAACAAATCAACCAATACTGTTGGAAAGCACTTTTAAAAATAAAATTGCAGACCCATGGGGGGGGGGGGGGAGAGCAAAAATGAATGTTGGGATTATGATGGGAAAAGATGTGATGATTAGGACAAAAGTTGTGCATCTGAGAGAGAAGCAGGAAAATAAAAAATGTCAACAGTAAGGCCACGAGTTTAAGAGAAGAAAGGAAATCTTTGAAAAGGAAAAGTTGGCAAAGAATGTCTGGGCGGTGATTGGACACGGCAACGTCTTCCTCATTTTACGGCCTCCTCTTCCTTTCGACGTGACGTGAGCCGTAAACGTCACCAAAATTGGCCTTTGATCATTTCGTACGACAATTATTGCTTCTTTTTTTTTTTTTTTGTCCACACATCAAGCAAGAAATGCAAATCAAGAAGATGTGAGGTGAGTACACACACACACACGCACACAGAAAAAAACTCTCTATTGTCCCCCCCCCCAAAAAAAAAAAACACCTCTCACTTCCCAAAAACAAACAAACAAAAAAGAATAAAAAAACACACACACACACACACAACAACAACATACACACACACACACACACACAAAATGCACCAGCAAACCAAATTAATCTTAAAACCTTTCAAACACCCCCTCCAAAATATTTTTTGGGCCCAGACCTTTTTTCTACTCCAAGAATCGTCAATATGTTCATTTCTGTTGCAATTATATGATACTATTTTGATATCGCTATGATTAAAATAATTAAAATAATAATTAATTATTATTTAAAAAATACATCAACAAATACATAAACTACAATAACCTATTTTCTCGCTAACCTTTAATAATTGTATTTAAAATATTTGAGTTGTTTGACCCGTTGGCCGTCATGATTTGCAATTCTCATATTGACCACTAGATGTCAAAATTTAGTCACAAATAATTAAGTCCAGCGAGATTTTTATATTTTTTTCTTAACACATCAAATGAAACGTTGGCGCGATAATATGACGTTGACAACAACAACAATAGATGACTACAAATCAAATTCAGTAACAGGAAAGGGGAGAAATTGAGAAATTATGTGAAGGGAGCAGCAATTTTAGTATCATTTTTTTCTTTTACTACCGTCACTGATACTACAAAGGACGAAATAAATAAATGGATAGATAAATAAAATAAAATATGCTTGCAAATACTCTATGAAAATGTCTATGAAAATGTGATTCATGGGGAAAAAAGTAAAAATGTAAATTATGCAAATGACTGTAAAGAGGAGCAATATAAATGTAAATCACATCAATGTCGGAGGCCTTTTGTTGCACGTACTTTGTGGCCCCTGGAAAAGCCTGAAAGCAGGACGAGGTCTTCGGACCAGGAGCCCCGCATTCCTTACATTCCTGTCTTGTGATGTCACAACACGCCCCGCCCACCAGAGGCTGCTGCTGCCTTCACAGCACTCGCCAGAGCTGGGAATTTATATTGACGCCTACTTTGGCATCTCAACGTTTCCATTATCTGGGAAGGACCTTGGTCTGTTTTTTAAGCAGTTTCTTGCAAATTGTTTTTTTTTTTTTTTGTTTGTTTTTTTTTAAATGCTGCTTAAGTTACTTATTTTATGCCACGCACAAAAAAAAAAAATGGATATGCAAACATCAACAAAAATCCCCCAAGTGCCTCCTTTTTGGAATGCATGATGTCTCCTAACTCAAAACGTAAATGTGTATTTTTTATTTAGGTAAACGAGATACAGATTTTTTTTTGGTAAAATAATGTAGTTCTACAAAAACTTGATAATTTAGTATTTTCAAAATTATTTTTAAAAACATTTTTTACAAAAAACCCTTTCCCCCAAGCAGAAACATTTACATATTGTCTTTTTTTTCCCTTAAAAGTATTTCTTTACATTTTATTGAAAAGCTGAGTGTATTTGAGAAAATTATTTTTGAAAAAAAAAAAAGCTACTAATTTCCCCCAAATTTGTGTATGTTGTTTTCCAAAAGCATTTTAATTATTGAGGGAAAATTGTGTGTGAGTGTGTGTGTGACGGTGTGGGGGTGGGGATGTTTTGTGTGTGTGTTTTACATGAATTTTTTGAGTGTTCTTTGGGGGGGGAATGTAATTTTGGAGAAAAAGTTGTATATTTTTGGGTAAATTTTCCATTGTTGAAGTTTGACTTTAAATTTATTTTTTATGATTTAAAAAAACTCAATATTTTGTTTTCAAAACCTGTTTGGTTGTGCTTTTCTTTCCAATTAAAAAAAAAAAAGTTGGGTACGCATTTGCAAAGTGGCCTGAAATCCGATATTATGTGAGGTCCGTGAAGGGAACCCCTCCCGGCCCCGAGTGGCCAGCACGCCCCCGTGAGGTTAGCGGCGGGGGGGGGGGGGGGCGCTTCTGGTCTTCGTCCTCGTCCCGGTCCCAGTCCTCGTCGCCGCTCTCTTTTCCCGACTTTTCCGGATCGTTTTCCAGCCTTCGTGTCGCCGTCGAAGTTGAAATTGAAATTGGGCGCGCCGGCAACTTTTCTTTTTGTTTTTTTAGTTTTTTGATTTTTTTTTTTTGTTTTTGGAGGGGGGGGGGGGCAATCGCCTCGGCGTGTCGTTTTTCGGCCACCCCCGGAGGGTCCCTGGCACTGAGTGGCATGAGGAAGCTTCATCCAAAGTGGACGAGGATTATGTTTTTGCTCTGAGGAGGTGGTGGGGGGGAAAAACGTCACGGGCAGAGTCGCCCCGGAACTCGTCGGCATGTAGCGGGGTGAGTTGGACCGCTTTCTTTTTTCTTGTTGACGCTCGAGCGGGGGGAAAGAGGCCAAAATCATCCCACGGGCATCCCAAACATTGCGACGCCTTCCCGGTCCGGTCCGGCCCGGCTTCCCAGCCCTGTCCGCTACATACTTTTACATGTGACACAACTTTACGTTTGACAGGGAATGGCCGGAGCCGAGGGAGGAAATGAATTTGAAAATGACAAGCAAAAAAGATATTCTGTGGGAGCACAACCACTTTCATGGAATCAGTCTAGAATTCGTTCTCAGTATGACGTTTCTGTGCAGACGAGACCTGGGACTGGTCTCCAGTAAATCCGCCTCAAACGACAGCCAGAGGAGCGGCCTATCACCTGGAGCTTCACCTTGAATTTGGCCCCAAAAAATGGCAGCCAATGGAGCAGTCTGTCGGGTGTGGAATGTGGTCAAAAGTCCACACACCCCATGGAGAAGTCTATCACCTGAAGCTTTATGATCAAAATGACTCTCTCAGCGGGAGCGGTGTAGTCTAACACCTGGCACCTCTTGGTCCAATCAGTGTGAAATGACACACTGTGAGGAAAAGTCCCTTACCTGGAGTGTCAGAGCCAAACTCATTCATAAATATTCATATCAATATCAGCACATTTGTGTGAGGTCAATCAGAAATGATTGCAGAAGAAACGGTCTATTGCTTGGAACTTCATTTGTGAACTCACTCAGAAACGACAGCAACCGGAGAAGTCTATCACTTGGACTCCGTTGCAAAATCGATCGAATACCCAACAGTTCATGGAGTGGTTTATCACCTGGAGCTCCGTGGCCCTCTCAGTCTAGGGTGACAGTTTAAAAATTAAATTAAAAAAAGTCATAGAGCCAAGAGAGTGTTCATTGTGAACTCGGTCAAGCCGTGTCATAAACTGTATGGGGGGGAAAAAAAAAAAAAAAAAAAGACACTGGAAGAAGTTTGCCACTTCGAGCTTTACGCTGAGATCAGATCAAAATAAACAAACACAAAGTCGAGCGAATCATTCACCACTCGACACTTGATGCTAAAATCATCAATCAAAATGACACCTGCACCTTCACATCCAAAGCACTCGAACATATATTTATTATTTTTCTTTTAGGACGTATAACGCTCACCTTTGGAGTCCAAAGTGTAAATTGTACGCGCTACAATTTAGCTGCCGAGTGCACGCGCGTTCCATAAGTCTTTCATGTTTGTGTGCATGTGCACGTCAAAGATGTGTTTGGACATGCACCAATAATTCCCGTCCGCCCTCCAAAAAAACAAAAGAATAAAACGCATATATAGTTGCAGGAGGCGCACGCACGCACGCACGCATCTGGCTGTTTCTAAGATCCAAAAGCAGGCCGTGTAAATTACACGGTACCAGGGCCAGTGGTTTTTGGGGAATATGCAGCAGTTTTGGCGGAGAATTTTAAAGGTCCCAAAAATTCCACGTCTTTAGCGAGGGGGTGAGACTGGTGCGTTGGTGGTGAAGTTGGGGGGGGGGGGTGTGTGTGTGAAAAGTAAAACCGTCAATGGAGCCTGCTTGCGTTTCGACGGACGAGTCGAGACCCGGCCCGTCGTGTCGTACGCGACTTCGCGGGTGGCACGTCGATCACTGCGGCCCCCCTCCGCGATGGTACGACCCCAACGCCAACTCTACGTTCTCATTCGCTGACTCCAGCCTCGCTCACGCATTCAAAGTCACACATACTACAGTGCAGAGCGTGAGGATGGACAGAAATAATTCCCGCACCTTGCGCGTGTCTCGAATTTGATTGATTTTTTTTTTTTAATTTATTTTTGGGGTATTTTATGAAAGAAGTAGTACAGTCGGGCGCACACCGTTCACTGTACCGCTCGGTTCTGGTAGAAAGCGCGACGGAGCAAACAAGTACGGACGGTAGCCGGGCGAACGTCAACAGAAGCGACGTGTTAATGCAAACCAGGCGCCGGCGTTGTAACGTCCTCGCTGTATTTTGCCTGCGAGTGTGATGCGGTTCCCAAGCGGAGGGGGGGGGGGGGGCGGGACGGGAACGACGCCGCTTTTGGGTTGGTGGGAATGTCATGGAAAAAGTGAACAGCGTTGTGGTTTGGCGGCGGCGGCGGCGTGATGGTGTCCCGTCCTCCTGGCTGTTTGCTTTTCCATTCTTCCTCAGAGCAACTGTAACGACATGATAAGAGATGTCGCACATTCTGCCTTTCCCACCGTCTGCCGACTTCCTGTAATCTTGCGGAATGTCCCGGCGCGATCTGTGTTGTTGCGGTAAAACTGCAGCTGGAATTTGCAGGTTTTCCCCGTCAAGGCTCCAGCGTTAACATATTCTATTGATTATTTCAGTCCATCCATCCATCCATCCATCCATTTACTTAGCTGCTTATCCTCAGGAGGGTCGCGGGGAGTGCTGGAGCCTATCCCGGCTGTCGACGGGGAGAACGTTGCAAACTCCACACAGGCGGGTCCGGGATTGAACCCGGGACCTCAGAACTGCGAGGCCAACGCTTTACCAGCCGGTCCACCGTGCCGCCATTATTTGAGTCATTGGATTAAAAAAAATTAAAAATATGAGGTCCAGGTATCAATTTTGTCCACTAGGGGTCGCCTTCTTTGCGACCGGCGGTGCTATGGGTGACTTTGAGTGTGTATGGCTTTAAAAGGCAGGCCATGGCCTGGTGAGTGACGGTAGAGACTGAAAATTTCACACCATGGTTACAGTCTGCGAAATGATCCATTTATCCAATAATCATGCTTCTCAAAATCACAAAATTTGTGATTTTGCCAGTGGGAGTGCCACAAGTCAAAACATTAGGCACACTGTTGGTGCCTTCTGACAAGAGTGCAAGCAGTAGTGCAAAATATCTCCTCCTGCAACCCTTGTGAGGATAAGCGGCTCAGATAATAAATGAATAGGTAAATCAGCAGGGGCCAGTTATTTTATTCCTATTGTGGTGCAGTATTATAATAAAACGTAGTAGCGGAGCATCCCGAGTACAGGCACGCATGTTATTTGCATACGTTTGTGTGCGCGCGATGGATCATGACTAATAAAGTGTGGAAAATTGAGCAGATGCGATTTCAAGCGGCGTTCGCCGTGTGTGCGGTATTGTCATCAAAATACCAATCTCAATAACAATGAACAAGAATTTACAAAAGTGCACAGACGACAAGAGAATAGCGCCGGTTTACATTTGCTGGTCCAATCAAATGCTGTTGCTATGCAGAGTTGTTGAAACGAATGAAAATGAAAAAAGCAGTCGACGGAATCCATTTGGGGTTTATGGGATGGATTTGAACTCATTCCCGATAACGGTTATTGATTAATGTCATGATATGGTTGTAGTAGAAGCTGTTTGATGGATGATAATTATCAAAACATAGCCGATAATTTGTTGTCCTGTCAATAGCGTTTGGCATTGCATATTTTAGCTTTAAGCTGGGGGACTTTGATCAAATATTAATCCTTAAAAGAAAGGTAAATATATCGTATGCTTAAACATTTTATGTCTAAATTGACTGTGAGAGTTGCAAAGTATAAATGTTTAGAATTATTGTTAGATTTATGCAATTTTTTTGTGAATATATCGTATGTTTAAACATTTTGGTCTAAATTTATTTCAATTTAATTCTCTTTTGTTCTTAATGCTGTGTTTGGACTCTGAGCGTTGCAAAGTTGAAATGTTTAGACTTATCGGAGTATTTATGCAAATTTTGGTGATCTTTATGAGTTTGTGGTGCTTATTATATGTTTTCATTGGTGCTTATTATGGTTATATTTATTGTACTATGGTGCTTCGCATTATATGTTTTCATGAGACTGGCAGACCTTTATGAACAGTTTGTTTGAAGATTTCAGTGTGTAAACATGCATTTATCTCTCCATTTTCCTGGAGCGCTTATCCTCAGTAGGATCGCTGGCACGCTGAAGGCTAACTAGGCTAACTTTGGTCGGGAGACTAAAATGTTAGAATGATTCCCCGTTGGATTGAAAACGAATGAACAGACGGTCGGACCGAGCTGTTCGGACCGGCCTGGATTTAAGCCATCGGGGGCTAAGCACTGATCCCGTTTGCTGCGCCGCAGCGCTCATGTGTGACAGAAGGGCAGATCGGGGGTGGGCATCGTCGGTATTTGAGCAACGCAGATCAGATTGATTGAGTTACACATGCTACACTTGTGTCCTCAACTAACGTCTCAGCGGTGGGCGACAAAGCGCCCTTTTGTTGCGGTGGGGGCCTTTTGCGTGGACGTAAACGGGCCCAAAGCGACTTGCCCTCGTGGGAGTTCCGCCGCCCAAGTGCAGACGCGTCCTCGTACGCGTGCTAGCTGTAATAGCCTTACCGTGAGCCGGCATCCGAAGCCAAAAGCTGTTTGCGTATTGTAATCTTTTGGTCTGGACTGGGCAGATGCTCGACTGGTGGGGCAAAAAAAAAAAAAAAAAAAAACAAGAAAAATTGTTTTCAGGCTCATTTTGTAACCCGTTTACGTGACATGCCCGTCAGATGTGCGCTTAACACAGTCTGGGCATCAATTCTTCAACTTTTAAGCTGCTACTTGGCGCTCGCTAGTTAGTATTAGCTTTTTTGGGGGTTGAGAAGACAATTAATAAATTGTGCCAGTTGCTGTTTTTACTCCAAATGAGTTCCCGCGAGACCGAGGGTCAAGTAGCCGAGAATGCTAGCTACTTTCCCGACCGAGCGACATCATGATCATCGTTGTCTGTACGGCACAGATTTCTGCTGCCATCGCTAGAGATTTTCTATAATTAGCTCGAGCAAAGTTTGAGGGGAAAAAAAACAAACCCAAAACATCCAAGGCGATGGTTGATTAATTCCGAGTGACTGCGGGTCAAGTTAAGAACCAAAAGCCAGATGTCTTGCTAGCATCACGGACTTACTTTTCCCCGACAAGCTACATTGTAAGACTTTTTTTCCCCAATGTCGTGCGAAGACATCATTAGGGTTAATCAAATGCTATTTTGTGTCACCCTAAATTATAGTAAGTTGATCATTAATTTTCCCGTAAGTCCGTCAAGCACCCCGTTAAGTAAAATGCGAATCCCAGGAAGACAAACTCACCAACAGTTTGTACACACCAGTCATATAAAAATAAATCAACACAACAAGATAGGAATCTTTTCATGTAAATTTAGCCAAAACTTGCTACAGCGGAAGAGCAAAACAACTTCTCTTCATGCCACAAAATGACAATGTGCAAATTTTGAAATCAAATCTTTAGATAAGCACCGGAAAGTGATTAAAAAAAAAAAAAAAAAAAAAAAACGCTAGCTAGCATTTGGTCTGTCTGTCTGTCTGGCCCGAGTCAGCCGCCGTCACTGATTAGCGGCTCCGGAGCCGCGCTAAAGTGCCGTCTGGTCCCTCGGCTAACCTCGCGCCGTTTTTGCGGCGTGCCCTTGTTAGTGCATGTCCGCGTTTGTTTGCTACGCGGCGAAAGTATGCGACGCGATCGCTGGCGTCACGACGCTTTGTTGGCATTCCTGTCGGTCAGAGGGCCTTCTGATGTTCCGAGCGAGTGAACAGAACCTTTTTTTGTTTGGATTTTGTAGGTTTTGTCAAAGAAAGACAAATAAATACAAATGCTTGAGTCTACTCCATTTTATTCAGGACTCGGGAATACGACGGCAGGCAGGATGACTTTTGGCCACATCGGCGCACCAAACGTTGTTGAGAGCCTCTTCTTGGTCCTTCTTGGTCCGTGTGCTTCCCTCTCGGGTCAGGTGTGCGCTGTTTTCCAACTCGGAGGAGAGAGGAATCTGGGCCGCCGTCCAAGCTGACGATCTTCGGTACGTTTCCAGATCCCGGACAAGAAGCGACACATCCAGTCCATTTCTCCTCCTCCTCCTCGCTGATCACTGGAGCGTTCTCGTTTTGCTTGTTCTTCCACTTTCTGCCATCCTTTTTTCTCATTTTAGAGCTTTTTTTTTTTTTTTTTTTTTTTAAATCCGACCAAATGAACATTGACATAATCGATCAATGTCAAAAGAAATGGAGACGACAGTCCACGAAAATACAATAATCCTTTGTCTATTCCCTGTGTGTAAATTTGAGAATGGATCATTTCTATTGGCAAATGCAAAACAACAAAGTGATAAAAGTAATGAAAGGGAATGAAAATTCCTGGAGTTATGCCTTTTGACCACTAGGATTATTGCAGCAGCTGAGAGGGGAAGAGCCCGAATGCAGTGGCATGCACGAAATGAATTTGATCACAGTCGGCGGGAAACTGGAAACGCTTTCATCTGGCATCGAGCGCGCGTTTATCGGAAAGCTTTGCAACATCAGCTGACTGTTTGTCCTCCTTGCGGATGCGCAGTGGCGGGAAAAAGGGCAAATCTCCTCAAAGTGCTTCTTGAACCTTTTTTGGTCAACGAGGTGAAGACGGACGGAGTTAAGGCCGAGGCGGGCGGGGGGAGGCCTCCCAAACAGGCCCACGTGAGTCTTTCGAAGCACCGTTTGGGGTCCACCTCCACGCGGGTGGACGCCGCGCCCGCTTGTCACCCAAACGTTGCCCGACGCCAGGCGTCAACTGGAGGCTCGAACTGTGCCAGCGATTTGAGTCATTGTTGATCCGCAGAGTTGTCGCTTTTTGCTCTGGAATGTATTTATTGTTATGTACCCCCCACGTGGGTTTCAATGCCGATGTATCGTTAGTTTTGCTCCATAGGAAGCTTCTGACTATTGTTGCGCCCAAAAGAGTGACGCAAACACGAGTTGGCTGCACGTATTGCCCGAACGTATCTTCTGTCCTTCACACGGCGTCAACGCAATTTACCGGTACACGTGCATCGCCTGCAGCCATTCACAATCAGTATTTCCCGTATTTTCCACACTATAAGGCGCAGCTTCAATGACTGGCTCATTTTGAAACGGCGCATAGAACAGATGCTACAGTAGAGGCTGGGTTGCGTTATCCACCTGTTCGAAGGGCGGCACGAAATGCTCAATTTTGATCCAGGTATAAGGCCCACCTGATTATAAGGCGCACTGTCGGCTTTCGAGAAAATGAAAGGTTTTTAGGTGCGCCTTCTAGTGCGGAAAATACGGTACCTAGTAACCAGACAAAAGCACTGAAGTAGACACAGTAGCACACTGACCAGAGAAATGTATGAATGGATGCAGATCGTGACAAATGTTTTGCCCGTTTTGTTGGTTGGACGATCAAAAAGGATTGTGAATCCGACCGGAGGCCAGAAAAACGCAGACGTTGTTGAGCGGCGCCTCGCTGGAGGATGAGGAATGGGTTCGCATTGCCCCTCCAGCAGCTTAGACTGACACGGCTGATTGTACAAAAAATATGGAAAACGTAGACAAACGAGCAGAGGAAAACCACATCCTGGGAGGATGGACCATCGGGAGCAAATGCTTGCAATTTCATGCAACAAATATGACACTTCTCATCAAGACGTGGAATCAATTTGTTCTCGAGATGTTTTCAACACTTGAAATGGATTCGCGATGGGGGGGGGGCGGACCTAAAATATGGATTTATGAAAAAATATTGACCACAGATTTGGGTTTCCGTCTCACCGTGACGATGTAATGCATAACACAATCTTGCCGTTCATCCGTCGCGCCCCCGCTTAGTGGCCGTAATTATTGTATGATGATATTTGGGATTTTCTGACGATTTCTAACACCCCCCCCCCCCTCTCTCTCTCTCTCTCCAACGTCTTAGCACCCGTCCACCTGTCCTCATCCGTCGGGAATGGGCCAGCATCTGGCCACGGAGCATCTGGACTGCAGGCGCCGGTGCGGCCGGCGCGGCCCGAGAGCCGGGGGGGCCGCGGCCCGCCCCCGCCCCCTGTAGCCCTCGCTCCCTTTTCTCGCCTTCTCTTCCTTCGTCGTGACTCTTGAACTCGCGATGCCCTTCCGGCTGAAGCTGCGGCGCACGCGGCGCTACAACGTCCTGAGCAAGAACTACTTTGTGACGCGGATTCGGCTGCTGGACAACAACGTGATCGAGTGCACGCTGTCGGTGGAGAGCACCGGCCAGGAGTGCCTGGAAGCTGTGGCGCAGCGGCTGGAACTACGTGAGGTGAGCCCCCGGCCTCCTCCCGCGCGCACCTTTTTGTTTTGGTTTGAAATTCTGTATCTCCACCAGAACATGGCCGCCACCTCATTGGCCCCCAGTGTGGGCGCGGAACCATATTTGGTAACGTTAGTCAAAAGGGATTGCTCACACATGTGTCATGTGATTTCTCCACATCAAAATGTGGAGAAAGATGATTACAGTACATCGAAATATTATAACGAGTGTTATAAATGTCATGATAAAAGGTCAAAGGTCATTTTTTTTAAAAATACACCCAAGCAAAAGCGACACGGACCAAGTCCGTCTTTTCTCAGGCCTTCACAACGCAGCACAACAGCGGTCCGACGCACAAATGTAAAATGGGCCCACTTGCAAGGAGCTGCTGGGGGCCAGCGTCCGATGCCACGCCCCCCTCCAGACGCAAAATTGACAGTGCGTTTCCAATTATTACGCAAAATGACATTATTGTCTGATGTTCCTAAATAATTGGCAGTTTTCGAACAAGCCTTCCAAGGATGAGAAAAATCTCAAATTGTTGACTTTCAAGACATTTGACAGGAACTGAAAGTACTGTGGTCAGGTATTGATATTTACAGAAATGGAAAGCGATTTCAATGGGAAACATCACAAGTCAAGTTCCATTTTGACGCGCAGCGGACGGAGGACGCTCCGCAGTTCGTACGTTGTGACTTTTTGGACTTTCTGCTTGAATTTCTTTGCGGGATGTCGGAAAAGCGTCCCGGGGTTGCCGTTGTTGACTGCCTTCGTCCATCCTGCCAAATGATTTCATGAATAAAATCATCTTTTCTCAAGACGAAATATTACTGGATGAATTGTGACGCTGCTGCCGAGCATGGACTTTAGAACGTAACGTAAGATTTTCATAAAAATCTGTTTATTTCTTGATGTTTGCGTTCAGTAGGTTTTGGACAACATGGCATTATTAAAATGTGTCACAAAAATGGTTTTAGGGTGCTGCAATGGATTCACGTTATTTCAATTAATTTCAATGGGCAAATGTGGATTTTCATCCATTAATAAATGACAAACGTGGTCACAGAAGAAATTCAAGCGATGAGTGAAGGTGCCGCTGTAGTTGCTGTGCGTGACTGTTCGGACATGTGATCGGCACGACCGGCGAGGTCGACAGAACGGCGGCGTCTAGTCGCACGGTGTTGCTGAATATTAGCCACCGTCCGAGTCGTCGTAATGCGTGCGATGTCGTATCCTTGTCCCGTTGATCTTTACGTTGTACTCCAGCTTCTGGCGCGTTTGCGTGCCAAGGGGATTTTTTTTTTGGGGTGGGAGGTGGCTGCCATCCTGCACCTTTTTTTTTTTTTTTACGAGTGCACGCACAAAACAGGTGTGTGGAAGCACCTCGCCGAGGCGGTGACACACACCAAATAAATGTTGCTCTTGCATGCTTATTCACGTCAAAAGGACGGTGAAGTCACGCTGCGGGGTTTTTACGATCCAACACAACGCTCAGTCAGCTTGCCCTGAGGGAAAACCTTTGGACTTTTGGACCGAATAATTAAAAAGTACGTCAAAATGCCGGTTTGCCTACGTCAGGGATGTCCAAACGTCTTAAACTCTGATATGCTCGGGAGCTCCTTCTTTTATCACACATACAAACGAGTGCCCCGGTTTTGGAGTTTTTACCTGCGAGCCCAGACTTGAGATACAAAAAAGACGTCATAACAGCACTCTGTTCTTTTTTACTCATTTTAGTGGCGTACTGATGATCTGGAGAGGGGTCGAGCCCTCTCAATGAATGCTGTCTGTATTATACTGCCCCCAGGTGGCCAAGGCAAACGCATCAGAAAACTGATGAATTCTTTTTTTGTTGTCATTGTCGTGTGTTTTAAATCACGAGCATGCTCAGGGAACGAGTCGAATTTGCATCTTAAATCAGTCCTGTATGGGAATGTATTTAAAAAAAAAAAAAAAAAAATTGTTCTCCTTTTTGTTATTGGTGACAATATTTGTGATGATTTTAGACAATATCAGTTTTTCTAAACATCCAAATAGTGTGATATTTTGTAATGTTTTTTTTTTTTTTAAATAAGTTTTTGAATGAACAATTGTGAGGTCTTGTGGCAGTCACTGTTTACCATTTGGAAAAAAAAAATATATATATATATTAAGTACTTGTTAAAAACTTTGACAATTTATTTTAATTTTTCATTATTCAGTGTGAACAACTGTCAACTTCCCCAAATCGATTCCTAAGATGTCCTTTTTCTTTTTGTGATTTCTTTCAAAATCTAAAGTATTGGAACATCTTTTTTTTTTTTTTTTTCTTCCAACAACATTGGCATGACATGAAAGAATGAACTCAAACAAATGACTGAATCCGGCGGCCACGATTCGCGCCGATCGGTGTATATATATATATATATTTTTTCCCCGTCCTTGACAAATCCAAATCCAGTATTGGCCGTGACGCTCGGTATCGCGTGTGTCCTGCAGACCCCTTACTTCGGCCTGTGGTTCCAAGGGAAGACCCAGGCTCCGGCGCAGCGTTGGGTGGAGTTGGAGAAGCCGCTCAAGAAGCAGCTGGACAAGTTCGGCAATGAGCCGCTGCTCTTCTTCGGGGTCATGTTCTACGTGCCCAGCGTGTCCCGCTTGGAGCAGGAAGCCACCAGGTAAAGAGAGGCGCCCGTCGCCTTTGGTTCTGTTGTTGTATAACCCGGTTCTCTAGGGGAGTTTCGAGCGGCTTTGAGTTGTAAGGCCACTTGCTTAGGAAGTTGCAGCTGAGGAGGTGATGGAATTGGAAGTGTCAGTGGAAGAGGCAAACTAGCACATGATTACAATATTACATGTCGTTGCTGAAACTTCTCGTGTCCAAATTTGGTCATTTTTTTATCATTATTAACCGATGCTATTGGTCAGCCTTGACATGGGTCTGTTTTCTTTAGCAACGTTTGACGTTTGAAAATGAATTGCTTTTTGACGATGTCATGTAAATTTCTCAGCAAACGTCCTTTTTAATTTTTGTTTTTTGGCCCAAACGGAAACGTGTCTCATTTTTGTCCGCCGATTCTCCGCGTCCGCTGCCCGCAACTTAAAGACGCCAAAACGGCCAGCAAAATTCCTTCCGGGTTTTTGAAATCACGTCGTGCGTACCGAATTCCTCTATTTGCATGTCCTCCTCCCCATTGTGCAAAATGTAACCAAAATAATGAAGTTATTGGTCGTCCATTCATGGCTATGTATGAAATATGCCGTAAGTCGCTGGACTCGGCAGTCTCCACATTGTTGCCCGGCTCCAGTTTCTAGTCTTTGCTTGGAAGGGAACAAACTCCTGCTGTCCCTTTCGACAACTTTACCAAAGTGTCGCGTGTCGAAAAACGCTGAGGATTCCACTCCCGAATCATCTCAAACCTCGGCTCGCTGTCTCAGCCGCCCATGTCGGAATACGGCACGCGGGTGTCGGACGTGCCGTAACGTCGCCCGGAGGTCGTCGCTGCGTGCAAATGCGAGCGCGCCGTCCCGGGGTCGGATTGAAGACGTGGGCGCGCGTCCGAGAACATTTAATGCTTCACTGCACCTGGGCGTGCAGTGAAGCATTTTTTTGAAACTATGAATGACTTGTAGCAGTTCTTTTGATTGTAATTGCGCAATATAGCCCTCATTACAATGATGATGAAGTAAGTGAATAATGATGCGGGCCTCCTTTGCACACACGTCGACTCTGCGGATTGTTGATTTCTTTTGTGCAAGGCAGCACGTTCCCCAAATGGCAGGCGAGAAGGCCGATCACGTTGATCCGAGTAGACGGTCACTGTCGGAGGCGGTCCTCGGATCTCCACGATGACCCCTTTCGAGGAAATCCCCACGACGCCATCTCGTTTGAAGTGCCGACCTGTTTGGCTATCAAATTGTTGCGCGCGACATCATATTCCATCTCAAATGGAACACTCAGTTTATTACGCCGACGTATCATCAGCTGAAATGTCAGGACAGGTCGCCAGCGCCAGCAGTCCACATCAAAGTCTGCGCTTGGTCGACACGAGTCTTGAATCCTTCCCAAAAGTCACAACGTTGTTGTTTTTTTCAAAGCTCTCGGCGCCATTGATGATGCAATAAATGAGTTGACTCAGCGCTTCAATAGTCTGAAATGAATATGCTCGTACAGTATTTGTCATGGTGGCTGACCACAGGGAGCCCAGCCCAATTTTTGTGTGTGTGTGTGCGTGCGTGTGTAAGAGTCTTTGTTTTTGTTTAGGCTTGGCCATGTTCTTGTTGTTTTTTTTTCCTTTTTTTGCTTGCATCATCGTTAAAAAAACAAAAATGCATTTTTGGGCCACGTTTGGCCCAAAATCTGTGAACATATTTTCAGTGCATTCCTCCCTCTCCATTGTTATATTACCAGTCTACATATGTTGCTCCACTGTTTGTGTTCAAATATTTATTACACCACTGTCACATACAGTGGATGGTGACAATTTTTTTATCATTAAGCTCAACGGACTTTAACAGAAGCTGTTTGGTTGTTTTCTTTATTTTATCTCATTTGTTTTTAAACATTTTATGCTCAACTTGACGGTCGACTTTAACTGGGAGTGGCGTTAAACATGTTAAAGATTTGTTTTCATTTTGCCAAAACTGCTGCTAGTTTTGAAATGAAACGAGTTGAATTCCAAGTCACCAAACATATTTCAAAATTTCCGGGATCTACTGTACGTTGTCTTCGCTTCTCCACCAGCACCATAGTTTCGTCTTCTTTACGTTACCGGCCGCAGCGAGGACGCGGAAGTGTAAAGGCGGTGACGCGTACACCTTTGAAAGACAAAGAAAAAGTGTTTTTTTTTTTTTTTTGGTTTGTTTTTCCCACGGGCGCCGCGAGCATAAATTGAGCCATTTGATCACGAGACCGATCAGCCTGAGCGCGCTCGAGAGTGCCGGTTTGTTCTGCCGAGGCCAGGATCTGCTCTGTTAAAGGGACGGTATTCCAGGAATCCCCTGCGGGCTTTTATGGTGTGCGCGCGGGTGTGTCTATGCTAGGTTGAGGCGAAATTTAGGCACCGACACTCTCGGCTCTTTGGCTTGCTATTAGTGTCACAAGCACATTTTCATTCAAGCCCCGTATATAGTTGTGTTCCAGTCCTTCCCTCCTTTTTCTCCTTGTGTGAGTCAGGAATGTTGGCACAGCCGGCCAGCGTAGGAGGCGGACCACACATTCCTCCGAGCAGAAGTGTTGGGGGGGGGGGGGTGGAGATGTCTGGTTTACACAAAACACACACACACACCTCGCACACCTCGCAAGAATCCTCCGAGAAGGCAGCTGCAGAGGCGCTGTCAGAGGATTTCGCCACAATGCGCCACATTGTGGGCCCCCAAGCTAACGTTCGGGAAAGCTGGGCCCCCCGCCCCCTCGAAACAATCCTCACAGCGCGTTTGGCCGCCGCACTCGCGCCAAGACGCTGTGTAGCTTTTACGAGCCAAAGGAGCTCGCAAACATGGGGAAAACTCGCTAAAACCATCTTGTAACGTGCATGCCAGGCCACTAGTTGGCAATGTCTCTCCTAAAAAAAACAAAACTACAACACTGGACACAAAATCCTCTTCCTGGTAGCATCCTTTTCCAGACAGGGGCCTTTTCCACACTTTGTCGGACAGCCAGCGTTATCGATTCCAATACAAGATGGCGGAAGGAAGAAGTCAGTGTCGGGAGTTCGACTTCCCACCCTTGGTACAACCCGCCATGGGACAAAATTGTATTTATTTAGTTTTTATTCCTCCACTTTTGGGTCAGAAACCAACTCACGTTCGACCGTTGATGACTGAAGAAGGGAAAAAAGAGCTCGAAACAAAAATATTTGGGGGAGTTTATTTTGGTAGTTTGGGTGCTGACACTGTCATTGCCAATATTTTGTGGCTCTTGAAAGCTGTAAAACGTGCGGCAATTTTGCCATTCATTGGTCGTGAGCGACTCAAAAACGTCTCTTTAAATGCGGTTCTAATTTGAATCGGGTTCACTCGGAGTTCAATTTTTGGCGTATCAGAGGAGGAACGAGACAGGAACGAGAATGTCAACGTTTTGCCGCCAAACCCGTCTGATGGTTTGGACTCCGTTATTTGTGGCCACCTGCCCAAATTTTTTTGGGGGCTCAAACTTAAATATAATTGTCTGGGCTCACCACACAAATCTGTTTATGCTTTCATTTTTTATTGTACACACAGATTGAGTAACTTTTGGGGAGATTCTTTCTTGATTTACGGCTGGCAAAATTTGCGAGTGTCAAAAGTCTTTTTTATTATTGTTTTTTTTTTTTTTTTTTTATAAACAACAGCCATAGCTGAAAGAAAGAAAGAGTCGGGAGCCGTTGTTCTTGTTTTTGCTCTCTGCCTATGAACTGAATTTCTTCTTCCTAAAGTAAATAGACGCTATCGTTTATTATTTCTACTTTCAAATCAGTTGCAAAGCAAAAAAAAAAGCAGCACCTGGCAAAGCACGGAGCAGCTCTCCGAATCAACGTAAACGAGCTCCCCGTGCAATATTAAAGACGATCTCACGTTCGCGACGGCGAGCGTTCCGTGCGGCCGCTCCGCAGTGTTGTGTGCGCCCGCGTTTGATGTTCGCTTCGGGTCACACGCGGCGCTCAAGTCAGGATGGGGGCAGACGGTGTCAGTGATCCGAGTTGAATCGCCACTTTGATGCGGAGGTTCAGACTGGCGTGAAACCCGACGCCCCATCTTCCATCTCTTGCCGCCGTTCATCCGTTCACTCGTCTCCTTCTCCTCCGCGCAGCTGTGAAAACCTCCCCGTGTGAGTTTTTGCCGTCGCCACGACAAGTACTCCGGATAATCCAGTTGTTGGGTTAGTGAAGGCAACAAGACAATCATGTTGGGGCCGGTTAATTCTTGCAGAACCTGTGAACCGAATTACAAATGGGTAATTGTTGAAATAAATAGACCAAAATAAATGACCAAAAAGTATTTAGCACTCCATTGTAGAGCTACAAAACAGCATCTGACGATGCGCTCGGCGTCTAGCTCTTTTGAAGAATTTAAGCGACAGAATTGCGTTAGCCGCTTACTGCGGGCTAGCTACGCCTACACTCCGAAAACTCATATTTCGTTCGAATATCCTGCGTTAGCGCACCAAGTTGTCAGTCGTGAGTGCACGCGCATCACGGAGAGTGAGACACAAAAGTGAGGTGAATTTGTTATCCTAAAAGTCCGACGTGGCAGCCAATACGGGGCGGGGCTTCCGACTGGCGTAGACACTCTCGTGTGCCTCATCGTGCACGGAAAAGCGAAATATTGGAATTGTGACGGGCTGTGTGTATAGACGAGATTCATGCTGGCGTAGCCCCTTTAGAGCGCCTCGTTGTCGTGGTCTGAAAAAAATCCCCACTGTTACCTAGTGGGATACGTTCCGGCCACCGACGGCTTCAAGGTGCTCCATATTTTTGTGCAGTCGCAGGTTGTGTAGCCGTAAAAAAGATGCCTTTTTTTTCCAGGTCCTAGACAGGTTTAGCGGGGTCCGCTTTCGACACATTGAGCGGACACGCCTACAGCGTTTGACGGTGGGGGGATTGGCTACGGAAGACGTGGCCCGTCTGTCGCCGTACGGCCGTCCCATTGATAAAAGTACTCGAAAGTGGTCCTGGGGGACAAATTGAGGAGTCTAAGCAGAGCTTTGTTGACCGTTTGGCCTCAGCGGCCCTCAAGGCTAACTGCGAGCGACGCACTTGAAAGCCGAGCCTGCGCGCGGCTGTACTTTGTTGTGACCCTCGCCGATTCGACGCATTTCAAAGCGAGATCCTCCCGCCCCTCCCACACGTCTGCTCTCACGGCGGGAGGGCGGGAGGGTCTTCGGGGTCAAACTGCAAGCGTTCGTTGGCACACGCACGCTCAGGCATGCCCGCACATATGTCGGTGGGCTCGTCGCACAAAAGAAGCCCCCCCGCCCCCCCGACATCTGGCGCGAGGGTTTGAACGCGCCGGGCCGATATAAAAGCTTCTTTGTAAGCGCGCGAGAGCCGCGCTGCCAAAAGAGCACTCGGCCGTGGCGGAAGTCACAAGTGAAAGTTTGCCTCACTTTTCAAGGCCCGTTTCCCCGGACGCATTTCGGAAAAGTCTGCTCGCTGTACGACATTCTTGTAACGTGTTCCCGTGGGGTGAACGGGGCTTGACTGTGGAGTCAGTGGAGATGAAAGCGTCCCGTCACCCCCCAAATTTTTACCAAAAGGGTTTCAGAGGAGAAAGAAAAGTAAGTTCAGTAAATGTCCTTCTCGTTTTGACGGTTCCCAAGCCGCCACCGAATGCTTCCCGTGTGCAAAGGTCACAAGTCGACACGCCTGCTTGGGTTTCAGGATCAGCGGTTTCAGACTAGCGAGCTTTAGGAACTGATGCCGTGACGAGATTAGATGTTTTTTTTGTGGCTGCGCTGTGTCGTTTGGGTTCCGCCGGGCCCGCTTTTTACGGCGCTTTCGTAGTCTTTTTCAACAGCTTCCTGTCCGCTTCGGAAACCCTGCGAGCGACCGGGGAAAACACCAAACCTCGGTACAAACAATAGTTTGATGGTTTCGGTCCCGCTCGGCTCCTCCTCTCTTGACCGCATCGAGCCCCGCCCACCAAGCCCGTGCGGCGTGGCTAATTAGAGGGTTGCCACGGGAACGGAATGGCATCCTACCCAAAGGGTGTAATGACAGGGTGAGGGTGGAGGAGTGCGGGGTCAGATTATAGGCCCGGCGGTACGCGCTGAGGGGAGCTAAAAAAAGGAAAGAAGCGGGGGAAAATGTCAAAATGAAACAAATACCAAATCATGTCCGCTTGAAAATAAAGCTTTGAGGGGAGCGTTTGTTCCCAAACGTCTCTCGACACGTGCGGTTAAAATGCACATTTTGCAGAAATTTGCCATTTCGGAAGAATCAAGTGTGACAAGCTAAGGCGGGCGGTCCCGCTCAACGCAGAGTTTTTGAAAAACGTGCGTCGCCAAGGTGACGCAATTCGCGTGTATAAAAGCCGCCGCCGCCGGTGGGTCAGCGTCATCGAAGTTGCACAGCTGGAAGTCAAATATTTGTTGCAAAATTCAATATCTTGTGGGTCATTTTCAAATTCTCAGCAAAAGTGCTCATAAACGGCTGCATTTCTTAAGTGAGAAAAATACGCGTGGAATCTTTTCTCATTTTCGCAACTTCTTGCCTCGCACAGCCCACACGGGAAAGACTCGGGCTGCGCTCACCGTGGCAACAAACAGGAAGCGGCGAGCACGTTTTTGCCCCGACTGGTTTCCCGCATCTTTTTCCTCCTCGTGCGGCCATTCTTTCGAGGACAAACGCTGGTGGCTTTCGGGACTCGAACCGCATTGTGTGAAAGCTCCGGTGGGCTCGACGGCCTCGACGGTGTCATATTCGTTCAGCCTCCTGCCAAGGGAAACCACCGCAGCCCCAAACCTCAAAGCCTCCTGGTTTTTCCCTCCGCGCTGGCAAAACAAATTCTTCTTGTGCAGGGCTTGCGTTACGCGAGCTCACATTCACGCGTCAAACGACGGAGAACGGCTTTGTCATAAATCTTCGGTCCGAAGTGAGTCACTTGGGTGATTCACTCATTCCTCAGTTGAATTCTGCAAAAGACCTCTGTGATCTTGCCAACCCCGAATGCGCTCTTTGTGTCGCAAATCCTCTTTTTTTTTTTTCTTTCCATCTATCATCGTTTCTTTCTTCTTCGCCACTTTGTTTTTACGGGAGCGGTTTTTGGAAATTAACGCAGGATTGAAAGATTCAAGAATGGCTTTCAAAGTGACGTTTTTGGACGGATGGACGCGCGCCAGTCAGATACTGAGAGTTCTGGAGTTCTTCTGCAAGAACTTTAAAGCTAGTTTTTGAACCGAATCCCGTCAGAAGAAACAAGTCACAGCTTTAAGATGAACCACGTTCACGCTTTACTGATCAAATTTGCCAACATTTCGAAAGCTTCAGATCGGCATTTCAAATTTTCATTCGAGCTGCTCCTCCCAGACTAGATGTTGTCTTTTAGAAGAGGACTTGAACTCGAGGGCCTCCGCAGACGAAGCGACGGAAGCGGACCGGCGGCGTCGCACCGAGCGATCGAGTAGCTCACGTCAGCAACGCGCCGCAACAAAAAAGCTGCGAGGCTTTTTGATCTGAAGCCCCAGGAACAATTTACGTCCTCCGTGGGAGAAGCCAATGGGCCAGAAAGAGAAAAGAGGGCAGAAGAAGTGCGGATATTTTTCACAACGGATGGACGGACGCAAACCACCGGCCTAAAATACGCACTATACGGTGCAGTACTATAACACAAATGCTGCAATGCTGCGAAATATGTATACGACGTAACGGTCGAAGCCGCCGTCCGGCCCGCCGACCAGCCAAACAAAACGACTTTCTTAAATGTCCTCGAGTCACGGGTGCGACAAGAAATAAAACATTTGACATTTGCGGCCGACCACTTCATTTTACACAGAAACATGACAGCCATCTTTTTTTTTTTTAAAAATAACTCTGGCATATTCAACTCCTGCCTGACCTATTTTCACTCCATATTTTCAACTGTCAGGTAACGAAATGCCACACAGCTCCTGCCGAGTGAGGAGGAGGCGGAATTTTACAACACTTCTCAAACAGTTAATAGAGCTCAAGATATGTTCCGCATTAGAAATTGGTTAATAATGTAGTAATAACGTGCGGCAAATGGGATTGATCTGTGAAAATAGTACAAACTCGTCCTTATTTGGAGATATAACACGTAGACTTGGGAGTTACGATGCATACATGTCCCCTCACTGCAACCTTCGAACCGGAGAAAGTCCATCATCTCCTGTCATTTCCCTTCGCAGGTATCAGTATTACCTTCAGGTGAAGAAGGAACTGCTGGACGGGCGTCTCCACTGCACGGTGGAGCAGGGCATCAGACTAGCCGGCCTAGCAGTGCAAGGTAAGTCCGGTCGACGCGCGGGAAACAAACAGCTCGCGCGAATAATGTCTCCAAAAAGACACGGCACAAGAGAGCGCAACCTTGCATCTTTTTCTCAGGTCATCTTGACTTTGCTACCTAATATGGGTGCATAGCGCGGGAGAGCCCGGTCCACTTGAGTTCCTTGGCTATCGCGTCCGCACACACACACACCCACCCTCTCTCCGAGTTGATGTCTGTATCTCCGGGGGAATGTCAACAGACGCTTTGCTTATCGGCACCGCTAAAGTTGGCGAGCGAACGCGACGCTGGGTGCCGGTCGGAGGCACCAGCGCGCTGTGGAGGGTTGCGAGCGGGACCGCTGTCGCGCTCTTGTCACGTCGAGTGGTTCGTCGCAGGACGAAGTGAGGGAGAAAAATGTCGTCAAAGCTCCCAAACGCATGTGTTATGGTCCAAATTAGCATTGCTCATCCCCACCGTGAAGTGCGCCGGTGGCAGCATCGCGCTTTGCGGCCTTTTTTTTGGTTGTATTTAGCTGCAACTGGAGCCAGAGTAGTGCTGGACGGAATGATGAACCGTTCCAAATTCCAATCACTGGTACCGCAAAACCTTCAGGCTTCTGCTTGAAGGAAAAAAAACAAATGTCAGTAAAGCCTCCTAGAACATCCAAACTTCATTTGGGGTTCATCAGAGGCCTTTTAAATGCCGACTTCCATTTAGCGTGTTTGCAATCGGTTGATTTCTGAACTCGGCCGCATCCCAGTTACAACGGGTGTGCACACTTATGCAACTTGTATCTTCTTACGTCCCCTCTAAAATATTTTTTGAAAGTTGTTATAGATCGCATTATTGGTCAATATATTTACAATGATTTACCGGCATTTTTTGACATTACCACAACTTGGCATTTCAAAGGGGTGTGTAGACTTTTTCTATCCACTGTATTATTGACATTTTTTTTCTTAATCTTTCAGAAAATGCAATTTTTTTTTTTCTTTTTCAGAATGTGTTGATCTTTTTTTTTTTTTTTATAAACATTTTGCTTTAAGAAAATGCTCTTTATATGTTTCTTTTATTCACCTATGTTTTAGGATATATTAGACATGCCCAAATATTCTGTACTTATGCTGAAGTAGGAAAAGGGGGGGGGGTGGGGGGGGGGAGAAGACGTGAAAAGAAAATAATTGTCTGTGCGGCAGCGTCCAGAATTCAGATTTTTCTGGAAGCTTTTTGAGGAGCAACGGCACGTCCGGTTTGTTGTCTTCGCAGCCGACTTCGGGGACTTCACCCAGTTCATGTCTCAGGACTTCCTCAGGGAGTACGTGCTCTTTCCAGTGGTGAGTAGCCTGAAGCCGCTTCACATTGAAGACCTCGTGGCTTCCTCCTGAACCGTCTAGAACCGCTCTTAGAACTGGCCGAATGGAGACGAAGTGCTGGAGGAGTGGACTCAGAAGGTTGCAGAAGAGCACAAGAGCCACTGGTACGAGCGCCTTCGTTCAGTTATTTCAATGTTGCGCGTGTGTCAATTCACAGATTTGTTTCGAAATACTTTTCGTGAGCGTTGCGCAGTAGCGCTCGCTTGTGGCGCCACAGTGTGAAGTGTTTTTCAGTTTTGCAGATTCTTTTGGGCGCTGCCTCCCTGACGACATAAGAAATCGGGCTCCTACGTTTGCGTCACTGGTGGAGTTAGCTAAATACCTTTGTACACACCCCGGAAATGCATCTTCCTCTTGGTTAGAGTGCCTCGTTGTTGGCCGTGGGTGCTTGCATGTCACGCGGAGAAAGGAGGAAGAGCGATGGTGAGGGAGGAATGAAATATAGTCCAACTTGTCAGCCGACAAGTGGACTGAGGCTTAGTGCTGGTGCGGGCGTTTTAGAGTGCCTCGTCGTCAGCCCACAACGACGGGCGGGGGGTGGCGGGAGGTGGAGGAGAGGCTTTTCCCCATTTGATTATACTCGCCTGCTACTTGGCAACGTATGAAATTTAGCCGACATTTAAACGCCTGGTGAACGTTTGCAGCCGGATGCCGGCGGCCGAAGCGGAGCTGCTGTACATCAAGGAGATCGAGAAGCTGGACGGCTTCGGCCAGGAGAGTTTCGCCGCGAAGGTGCGTAGCGGCATCCCCCGAAATCTCCCGCGCTTCCACGGCGCTCCGCTCTGAAAAATTCCGTCTGCGTGCAGGACAACTACACCAACGACATTTTCATCGGCATGTCTTTCATCGGCGTCTTCGTCAAGCACAGGAACGGAAGGTCCATCATGCTCCACAGGCCAGTTTGCACTCGCGGACGCGCTCCCAAGTCGTGGAATTGGGACGCCGGGTGGGAAAACTTCTGTCTTTGCGCGACAGGTGGAAGGACATCGGCACCATAGCGCACAACAAGTCGGCCATCACGGTGGAGATCACCAGTCGGGACGACACCGTCATCTTTCACATGGTCGGTTGGCGAGGGCCGGGACCTTTCAGTCGCTACACGTTGACAGAGACCACGATAATCAAACAGCAATGTTTTTGTCCCTTGCTGAACTTTATTATCGCTACCGCTCAGTCGTACTCGGATTTCGCGGTCGGCCTTCGAGCCAAATGCGATTGTCTGCCATGTCAAGCCATAAAAAAGAAAAACAACTTTCACAATCCCCAGTTTATTTTTCAAGCTAGGTTTACCTACACATTTGCAGATTGTTTTATCATCGCACAGTCAATAACAATGTAAACAGTGTTAATGAACGCATATTTATGCGCGAGCTCGATAGTGGAAAGAAAGTTCACTTTTAAATAAGCAAACCATGATATAAGAAATGCACGCTTGGAAAGTTTCATGCTTTTTGTTGGCTGAATATGTGATGAAGGCCAATTTTTATGTATTTTTTTTTTATACTGCTCACGTATAGGATCTTATGAAGTAATGTTACGGCACGTGCACCGCACAAGGACACAATTTTGCCGTCGGCGTGTCAAATAATAGGAATGTTTTGTCTTTTTGAGCACAGGAGGACATGGAAATGGCCAAGTACATCGCTCGTCTGTTCACGGCCAGGCACAAGTTCTACAAACAGAACAAGATTTGCGCAGAGTGAGTGTCGGCCGTGCGGCGGGCGCCAGGAGAAGCGCGAGACGGACGCAAGGCCGCCTGCCGCCTGCCGCCTGGTCGCTAAACTCGGTGTCCCCGTTGTGTGTGTTTGTTCCAGGCCGACCCACTCGCCTGCGCCAATCAGGAGGCGGCCAACCTGGACGCACCGCCTCTCTCTGGTACTCTCGGCCTCTCGCCTTTTTTCTTTTTTCTTTCTTTCTTTTGACGCGCGGTCTGGGCGTTTGCCCGGCCGACGCTCGCCGTGATTTCCGGCACGACGACGAAGCCGGCGATTTGCGCGTCTCCTCTGCCGCCGGCCCCAGACAATGGCCGGGCTAAATGCGGCACAATGGTCGCTCCCTCGCACCGGCGCGAATTGTTTACAACTACGCCGGCCGCAAATATGTTGCAAATGTTGCGCCGATCCAATTACAATGTGGTTAAATGAGTCTTCAAAATAGATCAGTCGTGGTGCTCGTTTAGCAGTCTGCGTATTGTGGTGTAGAACTGCATACATCAGGTCACTGGCCCGTAATCAAAATATTTTATGGTCGATTTGGTGCTCACGTAGTAAGAGGAGACAATTTTGTGTTGGTCTTGAAGAATCCGCCCAACCGTTGTGCAACGGCTGACGAGGTGGAAAGCAGCTGCCAAATCGAATGTCCAGTCACGCTGTTCTATTTCCATTCCATCAAATACGATCAAAAACATGACTTGGGGGGCAAGAAAGTGATACTGATACTGGACAGCTTCTTGGTTGACAGATCCCCCCCCCCCATTTTTCATATTTTGTGACCTTCTTCCAGCCCCGGCCGCAGTCCTGTAACTTCCAGACGATGCATTCCCAGTACGGAGAACATTTCCAAGACACAAAAAGCTCTCAAGGTAACACACACACGGACGACGCAGCGGTTTCTTGACTCATCCCATGACTCAAATGTCCCGAATCCCAAAACAAAGCCAAAAAAAAAAAAAAAAAAAAATGGACCGAGCAATCGCTCCTAACTTGAATGATGTCAATTCTCGGCGAGTTTGGACCGGTCAAGTTACCGCCCTGTAAGTCTCTTTCGTTATCGTGACCCCCGTGCGTGACTCGGCCGCGGCGCCCCGTCTGCCGCGTAGACAGCATCTTCCACGACGACCCCTACTACAAGTCCGAGAGCAGCCTGGACCACTGCCACGTGGACTTCCCCTTCCGCAACGGGACGCTGCCCAACGGAAGCGTGTACAGCAGCCCCAGCCTGAGCTCCCTCAACCGCTCGCAGACGTTCGTGGCGCCGTCGCCGATGTCGTCCAACCTCAGCATCCCGGGCAGCGAGCTGATGCGGCCCGACTACATCCCCAGCCACCGGCACAGCGCCATCATCGCGCCGTCCTACAGGCCCACGCCCGAGTACGACGCCGTGATGCGGCAGAAGCGGCGCGTGCTGCACGCGCACCACGACCTCCACAGCCAATCGCTGCGCAGTCTGAACATCAGCAACGCCTGCGCTTATCGCCAGCCGGAGGCGCTGGTCTACAGCCAGCCCGAGATGAGGGAGAGGGGCCCCTACCACGGCCTGGGACCCGGCCCGGGACCCTACGCGCAGGTACGGCAACCTCCCTCATTTGAGCCGTCGAGCCGGCCGTCTCATCCGCTCGGTAGACCGGTGGGGACGGGCACAGGGACGGGGACGGGTCTGCAGGACTCGGCGGAGAAGAATTCCCGCTTCAGGCTTTTTTCCCAAATTTGCAGGTGTGCTTGGACGTACATGTTGGCCATCTTTCAGATCATTAGAGGACCTCTTAAGTTTCAACGTTGACAGCGCAGTACTGTATATATTTTTGAAGCGATATCGATGAAGAAACCTGATTTTGGGAACACTTTGAAGCCGTTTCGTTATGGTACAAAAGTTCTTCTATTGCCGAAAATATTTAACATTTAGCCAGCGCTAACCTTCCAAGGTAAGTAATAACATTTTTCCCCAAATAGTATTGTAGATACTTCAAGATATTGTAACGGGTGCTCAAAGGTGCATGAGAAATTGCGTGGCATATAATTTCACGATTATTATCACGTCTACATTGTCAGGATCATGTTAGTAAGTGTGTGTGTGGGGGCGGGGTAACATGAATAAAGGTGAAAATTATTTTGATAATTTGGTTGTCTGATGTCAGAGGGGTGTAGTTTGTAGAACCTCAGTAACGCTCGCTGCCATCTTGTGGCACCCGTAGGCAATTGCAAAGCGTTGTTGGGCCTCACGACTACTGTTGCGCAACTGCCATCTATCCGTAAGGCCTCAATAGATCCTTTCTATTCTAACAAAGGTTCTGTTTTGTAGATCAGCTACAGTAAGCCGGTGTCTCACGGCCCCCATCAGGGAGGACCGGCCAGCAGTCAGGGTCCTTGTCATTCGCCCTGCGTCAACGGCAACGGCGGCGTGGGAAGCTCCATCTCTCACACGGTCAGCACGCCCGAGCTGGCCAACACCAAACAGCAAGGGGGCGCCGCCGGCGCCTACGGCGCCGCCGCTCAGGTGGTGAGGAGCCACGTCTCGCGACCGCCCCCGCCGTACCCCTCCGCGGCCTTCCGGCCCGCCACCAGCACGCCGGACCTGGCGAGCCACCGCCTGCGCTGCGTCGGCGGCAGCAGCCCGGAGCTGGTCACCCGCATGGTGCAGCTGTCCGTCAAGACCTTCCAGCCGGACAGCTCGGCGGTGGTGCGCCAGTCCCTGCAAGAGGTCAGCGAGCCGCTCACCGCCAACGCGGCGAAGCGCCGCTCCGCCCTGGGCAAGAGGCACAGCGTGGAAGTCATCACCGGCATGAGAGGCGGCGCCGGCGCCGTGGAGGGCCCGGTCATGAAGGCCATCAACGCTCCCCTTCATCGAAGGAATACTCTCCGGGAGCACGTGATGCCCCCGCAGCCCGCGCCCCAAGCGCCTCATCAGCCGCCGCTATCCAAAGACTCGCCCGTCCCGACTCCCCCGCAAATGGAAGCGGCGGCGGCGGCGGCACCCTCCGGGCCCGCCGTGGCCTATCAGCATCAAAAGACTCTCTCCAACGCTACCATGCTCATCCACAGCAGCGAGAGCGAGGAGGAGGAGGAGGAGGAGGAGGAGGAGGAGGAGGAAGAGGAAGAGGAGGAGGAGGAGGAGGAGGAGGAGGAGGAAGAAGAGGAAAGGGCCGAGCTGGAGGTCCAAATCCCGGGCCTCAACGAGGACGTCCGCATCAGCGCCCAGTTGCAGGCCGCGCTGGCCAAGCTCCCCAACAAGCCCCCCCCGGAGTACCCGGGCCCCCCGAGGGCCCCCGCCGACGTTTCCCTTCACAACCACACGCGCCACCGCGACCGCAATCCGGCACCGCCGGGCCGGGCCCGGAGCCCTGAGGACGGCGAGCCCGGCGGCGGGGGTAGCGGGACTCTGGCGCGAGGGGACCAGGGCGGCGTCAACGGCAACATCTTGGGTCCGTCCATCTCGGAACCGGACCTGACCAGCGTGAAGGAGAGGATGAGGAAGGAGCCGGTCAAGGAGCGGCCCGTGTCGGAGATGTTCTCCTTGGAGGACAGCATCGTGGAGAGGGAGATCGCGCAGAGGGTAAGACAACTTCTCGGGCAAATTGCAAATTGTCCGCTCGTCATCTTACCAGAATACGGTTCTTTGTGTCCAAGATTACAAAAGTGAAGTTCCAACTTTTGCCCCGTTAACTGCAAAAAAACACACCAAATTCTTCAATCGGTGGGGATCAACTGCCCAAAAGCGTTTAGCCCAATAAAGAAGAAGCAGAATGGGGGTGGGGAATTCTGCACGGTATAAGTAGGGTGTCAACTAGAGGCCCTGTAGCTCAGTGGTTAGAGCACTGGTTTGGTAAACCAGGGGTTGTGGGTTCGTATCCCACTGGGGCCTCCACTCCCTGAGAAGGGTTGCGTCAGGAAGGGCATCCGGCGTAAAAATTGTGCCAAACATATATGTGCGTTCATCTGAGATGACACGCTGTGGCGACCCCGAAAGGGACAAGCCGAAAGAAACTTACCTTACTTACCTATAAGTAGGGTGTCAACTAGTTGCAGCTTTTCTCCCGATGCCGATTAGAAACGGCACAAAAAGTACCACGTGTGGGTCCGAGCTCGCGTCAGTCCATTCCCTGGCCTTCAGCCCCGGCCTGATTAGCAGCAATCCGCCGTTCAGCAGCACCTGAGAGGGAGGCGCTCGGCTCAGAGTCCCGCCGGGCCCGCCTGAAATCCCGCAGATTAGGGTCGGTTGGGCGTCCGTCCTCGTTCAGATTGCCGTCCTGTCAATCGGGTAAAACGCGAACCCAAAGCCGGAGATGACCCCGGCGAGCTCGTCGCTCGCCTGTCCCAAGATCCAGGGTAGCCGAGGCCGGAGCCCTCCCGCGGCGGAGATTAGGAAAGGTAATCCGGTTTGAAAGACACAAGGAGGGGACCGGGTCACCGGGCTGACACGCCACGTCGTAGTCCGGAGGAAGCCAAGCTCGCACGCGAACATGACGGCCAGCTTCTCGTCTCTCTTGAAGACGCTGGAGAGGCAGAAGATGTCGGTGGACTCCGCCAAGAGGCCGCTGATGATGGCCCCCCTCAACGGACTCTACGCGGCCCGCGTGCCCGTCCCCGAGTGTCCGGCGGAGGCCGCCACCGACGAGCGGGTGAGTCCGTCGGATTTCACGACTTTCCTCTTTTTTGTTTTGACATTTTAGATTTGTTTAATTCCCACAGTGGGAATCAAAAAGGAGCTTTAGTCGTTTTTCAATCAAGCAGTTTTGTGTCATATTACTTTTTGCATCGAATACATCATGCAGCTGTGCCTAATCGTGATGCTGGGGAAAAAATGATTTTTACATTTTCTTATCAATCAAATTAATGTGCACATTTGTTGATTTCAAATGCAAAATATAGCAAGTTTGCATTCCGCTAGCCTACATACACCATAAGTACATTTTAGAATGATTGGAAATAATTGTAATTGTATTTTTACATAATAAGTCAAATCTTCAATGGAAAAAGAAGTTCATTTGAGTTTTTCATTTTTATAATTACATTTCAAGAATGAAAATAAGCAGATTTTTTTTTCCATCTTAAAAATAGTAAATGTGTATTATACATACGTTTTAATTTAAAATCATGTAAGTGACGTGCTGCGGCGACCGGGAAAAGCTGAGTCATAATTAAAAATGTAACGTGAAAATATATAAATGATTAAAAATGATTGTCTCAAATCATTGCCATTTTCCCCTCATTTTTAAAATGTGAAAAATTCAACTAAAACTCTGGCTCTGCTATAAGAGTGAGTCCATTGTCAATTTAGCGCAGCAACATGGATACTGTATCTCATATCTCCCGTCACCGTACTGTTAATCGAAGTCAGCGTCTTTATTTTTGACACGACGGCGCGCTCGCCAAGCTCACGAGGGACGCGACGGCGCTCGATGGCCTGCGGGGGTCCGTTGCCGTGTGCGCAATGTGAGTCGGCCTCCGTGACGACAGAAGGAAAAAAAAAGGCGTGGGCCAAGCACGCCCGTTTCATTCGTCGTCTGTGCAGCGCTATTTTCCGTTCGAACGTTTACAAGAGTTTTCGCTGATTTTCGGGGGTCCAGAAGGCACCGCCCGTCGTAAGTGGGCTTTCGGCGTTCGTCTCATCAGTCGACCTTCTCGCGTGTCGTCAGTGCAAGACGTTGGAGCTGAAGCTGGAGGAGGAGCACATCTTCAGCGAGTACGAGCAGGTGCCCAAAAAGAGGGCGGACGGCGCCCTCACCACGGCCACGCTGCCCGAGAACGCCGAGCGCAACCGCTTCCGCGACGTGGTCCCGTACGAGGAGAACCGGGTGGAGCTGGTGCCCAACAAGGAGAACAACACCGGCTACATCAACGCGTCCCACATCAAGGTGGGCGTCCGTCAACTTCCTTCACACACAGGCAAAAAGAATTCTGACCGTCATCCTCCAAAAATTGTCTTTTATGAAACATTGCTTTATTCTCATCCATTTTCACAAATCGATGAAAATAAACCGCGAGCTCTTTGACCAAAAAAAAAAAAAAAAAAAAAATTACTTTTTGAGTTTGATTAGTTTTGCTGAAAAATAAGACCACTTTAGTCATATTTTTCTGAAAATTTTTAATCTTGGCAAAAAAAAATTAAAAATCGACCAATGTTGTTTACCCATCGGATGAAAGCAAAAAGTCTTTCATTTCTTTCTATTCTAATTGCAACAACGTTTATGTTTACAAAGTGCTATTAGAGATATTTTGCGGCAGGAGGCCATCTTCTTTTCACCGTGTACAAATGGCGCCCGCCAGCAGCAGAGCCGAGAAGTGCTTCTAAAAACGTCCATCCATCCATCCATTTTCTTTGCCGCTTATCCTCAGCAGGGTCGCAGGGAGCGCTGGAGCCTATCCCGCCTGTCGACGGCCTGAACTGGTTGCCAGCCAATCACAGGGCACATACAGACGAAAAACCGTTCACACTCACAATCGCACCTCGGGGCGATTTAGAGTGTGGAGAAAAGCCACGCAAGCACGGCGAGAACACGCAAAGTCCACACAGGTCGAACCCGGATCCTCCGAACTGTGAGGCCGAAGCTTTACCAGCTGAGCCCACCGCGCCGCCCCTTCTAAAAACGTCTTCAATGAAAACGAAGATTAATGGACGGCGACCGCATGAAGGGCGACGGCTTAGCGGCACGCTTTCGGGTTCAAACGGGACCTCGCCAGCAATGCGCTCCCGCCGTGCTAAAACCCTTTGAAGTCCAGCTGAGCCGCTAAATAGCCCCGCCCACCTCCGTCGCAGCGCCTGTCACGGCCTTTTGTAACCCGCTTACGATGTTGCAGGCAAAAACGGCACAAACCTTTCGCTGTTTTTCAACATCACGTTTAGAGTCGAAATTCGCGTCACGAGCCGCGTTCCGTTCCTCTCTCGGGGGCAGGTGACCATCCGAGGGGAGGAGTGGCACTACATCGGCACCCAGGGCCCGCTGGCCGGCACCAGCGCCGATTTCTGGCAGATGGTGTGGGAGCAGGGCGTCAACGTCATCGCCATGGTTACGGCCGAGGAGGTACGCGCGCCGGCGTCGCTCGCGGGCGCGTCCGCCGCTTCCTGACCGCGCCTTTCCTTTTCCAGGAGGCCGGGCGGCCCAAGAGTCACCGCTACTGGCCCAAGTTGGGCTCCAAGCACAACTCGGCCACGCACGGCAAGTTCAAGGTGACCACCAAGTTCCGCACCGACTCGGGCTGCTACGCCACGACGGGCCTGAAAGTCAAGCACCTGCTGTCGGGCCAGGAGAGGACCGTCTGGCACCTGCAGTACACCGACTGGCCCGAGCAGGGCTGCCCCGAATACGTCCAGGGCTTCCTCTGTGGGTGTCCGCCTCCGTCTCGTCGTCCCGGGGGGTGGGGTGGGGTGGGGGGGTGGGGGTCTTTTAGGTTTCACCGTCCGTCTGTCTTGTGTGTCGTCAGCCTACCTGGAGGAGATCCAGTCGGTGAGGAGGCACACCAACTCCATGCTGGACACCTCCAAGAGCCTCAACCCCCCCGTGGTGGTGCACTGCAGCGCGGGGGTGGGCCGCACCGGCGTGGTCATCCTCACGGAGTTGATGATCAGCTGCCTGGAGCACAACGAGGTTGGCGCCGTGGGGGGAAGGGGGGGGGAGAAAATACATCATCGGTGTCGTGCCCCCGCTTTATTGCAGTCCATCTTTCGCGTGCCCTCGCATATTGGGGGGGGGGGGGTCAAGGGGGATTGCTTAAAAAAAAAAACACCATTCAACCCCCCCCATTACTTAACATTTTTCCCCCTATTTCATCACACTGACCCATATCCGCCCCCCCCCCAAAAAAAAATGGCAAAATACCCCGTTTTATTGATCTTTTTTCATTTATTGATTTTTTTTTTTTTTTTCAAATCATGTCTTTATTGAAAAGCAGGACATGATTTGAAATTGTGTCCAAAAATCAATTTTCATTCAATTACCGGATTGGTCAGTAACAACGTGGATCGTCATTTTTCAAGATAAAAGCATACGCTTGCTAATAACTTATTTTGACTCAACACAAAGATAACCTTGTGCCAGGATCACAGAAACTCTTGAGGACATTTTTAAGTTCATGAAGGTTTTCCCAAATGATAAATTGATGCTCAAAAAGTTGTCGTTGAATTTGATGATATTCAGAGAGTTCCGCCGCCGCGGCTACATTGGCGCAACCTCGTTGTCCGCCCCGAGTGCGTACGTGCACATTTGGGATATGCAAACAGGCGAGAGGGGACGGAAGCTTTTTTTGTGTGCAGCGGGCGAGCTTCAAGCGCCGTAGAAGTGGAGTTGGGTCGCGGGTTGAACCGCTTTTGTTCTTGTGGTCCCCGTTCAGCCCGTGGAGATCCCGACCATGCTGTCGGGCCTGCGGCGGCAGCGGATGCTGATGGTCCAGACCGTCTCGCAGTACAAGTTCGTCTACCAGGTCCTCATCCAGTTCCTCAAGAACTCCCGGCTCATCTGAAGTGTCTGCGGACGACAAGCCCTCGCCCACATTTGGATTTTTTTTTTTTTTTTTTTTTTTCAACCGCTAATACATACCCGTACATTTCCTCAAATAGCGGCCAGTCCAAAAAAAAAAAAAAGGGCAAATGAAATGAAATGATTTGACACCAAGTTTCCACAAGATGGCGCCAAAGCCCAGTCTAATCTAAAAGTTTTGCTTTGGCGCCATCTTGGTCCCAGGTAACCATTTTGAAGTGCGGTGAAGAATTTCAGCCCCTTCCCGGAGAAAAGTAGTGCTTTGCTGCCACCTTGTGGCATCTTTCGTAACCTTTTTTTTTTTTTGGAGGGTGTCAATGTGGTCCATTGGAACGCTGCTGCTAACCAAAACAGCAGCACCAACCATGGCAAGCGCAAAGTTAAAATGATGCAAACGTTTGCAACATATAAACAGTTGGTCTTGTTTCACGTGACTTTCAAAATAAAAGCGCGCCAGAAGTTCCTCCGCCGTCTGCCGTTGAGGAAACAAAAAGCCTCCAGGCCGCGAGGTGACGAAATGCATTTCACGAGTGTAATTAACGTTGATGTCGTAACAAACGCTTTTCTTTTCTTTGATACATATTTATTTATCCATCTCGCCAAGTTTCCGCTTGAAAATCGCGGCTGGTCTGTACAACGTTTCCGAGCAAATGCAAGTCGTCACAGGTGTTACGTAACAAGACGTGGAAAAGCTGAAGAATTTTGTTGACTATTATTATTATTATTATTGTTATTACCACCATGGCTCATCATCATGACAAACTGTTGGATTTATTTCTCTCTAGCAGTTCCTGTAAGGATTGGTTTGTTTTTTTGGGCGGGGCTGTACTTTTGAGCAATCAAGACGGCACCGACTAAAAAGTCCAAAATGTGCGTTGAATGACTCGTTGATTAAAAAAAAAAAAATGTAAATAACGTTCAGTTGTGCCTTCGAGGAGATCTGCGCGCCTGCCCCGCATCAAATCCTTTTCGGTCGCTATTTATCCTTCATTTGTGATATTTTTTGTTTGTTTGTTCTTGTACAGACGTGTGAAAATACTTCTACTTTGATGACTTGGTACTAAAAAATACCGCAACCTGTTCAACTATGCATGCGTTTTTCAAACGAATCTATATTTGAATGTATATACAGCATAAGCATATAAATATATTCTGGTATGTTTGAGCTTCCGTGTTTTATTGTACTCGTTTGTCACGTTTGTTCATATTTAATCCCCGTTTCTTCGTCTACTTCTACTCTGCGTGTGTTTGTGTAAATATGTTTTATATCTGTTTTCACTGCATTCTCCTCCTCCTTGTACTTGCTTGTAATGCAATAAAACCGTATTTTCTCTACGTGGGTCATAATGCAAATTTTTATCACTTATCCAAATGGTCAAATGTCACTTCTGCAAATGCAAAAATGCTCCAGTAAGTATTTTTTTCCCCAAAAATATTAGGAATATAGACTTTTGTTATATGTTGGAAACTGATATCAAAATAATTTGATTAAAAGTATCTATTAAATGTATTTATTTTCCTGCAAGAAGTTGGTGTTCCATTTTTACAAAATCATTTCAGTAGCAATTCCAAAAACATTTTATCTGTTGATAACAATGCCATAACTGTATCTGTTGATAACAATGCCATAACTTTGGAGTCAAAAGCTGAACTCCCCCTTAAAAAAAAAAACCCTGCATAAATACGTGATTATCGTGATGCCCTGAGGTGCAAGTTGAATTCCTTCTGTGACCACACTTGTAACTGAAACAAAATCGAAAGAACTAAGCTGTTATTTGTTTCTTTTTGTTTCAACTCAGTGGACATTGTGCTGTTCCTTGTAGTGCATTCCTTGGCCACCTGGGGGCAGTATAACACGCGTGGAGACGAGTCTCAGTAAGGTGCAATAATATTGCTAACTCTTCGCAGTGGATAAATATTGCTTTCTTACCATGAGAGAATACAGTTGCCCTAAAAGCAGCACTTATTCAGGAGGTTTGGGGTCGAGCGCAATTAAAGTCCATCTGCAGATTTCACGAATTGCGGTTCCACATGGTCCCTAATCCTGTGATTAGCGGGGTCCACTGTATTGTCTGTCTGTGTTGCTCCACCGCCGGTGTTCAAATATTCAAGAGTTGTGACATCGCAGTGCCGATGCGATCGGTTTGTCCATCTCTGTTGTTTTGGTTAGCATGGAGCTAAGTAACCTTCAAGTAAGTTTAATTGTCTTCAAGTTATATATTTGAGACTAAACGCAAACTGAGGTTGGCAACGAATTGCCTCTTTTCGTCAAGTGAGTGGAGTTACTCAACTTTTTGCTTGCCAGTCAAAGCCAAAAATGGCCGCGAGGTCGGTCGTGTCGTATCGCAAGGCGCGAGTCCATCGAGTTACGAGCGCGGTGGCGGCACGATTTCAACTCCTAAGTCAGGGCAGCGGCGTAAAGGTCTAAAATGAAGTTTGTTTGAGTTTGCGCAGGTCTCGGACGTAGGGATGATCGTCGCCGTGGGCCACTTCCATGATGCTCAACGCCTGCCAACGTACACGTTCCACATTTTGACCACACGTGCTTTTGTGAACGGATCGCAGGGACGTGCCGGCGGAAGAAAAGCGCGACCGTACCTCGTCGAGCCGCCGCAAGCCCTCGGCGCGTCTGTCCAAGGCCAGGTAGAGTCGGCCCAGCTTGAGGTACAGAGACGCCACGTTCAGGGAGTAGGCGGGATACAGTTCCCTGAAAGAGAAGCTGCAGTCTTCATTTGCTTCACACAATTTAGTGATTTATTCACTGCATTTATCTGTTTTTTTTTTTTTGTCAGAGTCTTGCAGCTCTTCCCTCTGACTAAAACAAGACGATTCCTTCATGATTATTTTCCAGCAAAACTCAATAAAAATCAATTGGCAGAGACTTATGGTTTTGCTGAAAACAATGTGCGACTGTCCAATTTGATGCAAAGTACTTGATGGATCGGCTTATAATACAGGCAACATTTCCCACACATAAAAATAATTTTGTAGCTAGGAAGCCATACTTTATTGCATTCAGTAATGAGTGCAAGCACTATACAGTAATTTTTTCAATAAAAAATGTCAATAAAAGTTAATTAAAACTAAGTTAATTTTTTTGCATAAATTTACATACTGCACGGAATTTTTATTTCATCACTAGTATTTTTCCTGTAAATTTTAAGTGTTACATCAAGTTTAGTTTTACATTTAAAAAAAACCCAACTAGAATAAAAATAAACAAGACGAGAGCCAATCACAGAAAGAGGCGGGAAGCTTTGAGAAGCTAACCAATCAAAACGACGTGATGCGGAAGTGACGCTACTTCGGTTTGTGGCCGGGATCTCCACCACTTCCGTTTGTATCAACTTGAGTAATTGTTAAAAGTTTATGGGGTCAATAACACGAGCAACTTGAAACAAAATCCACGTACAGGTGAGGATTTCAAGTCAACAGAGTACGGCTTTTATCGCTCACTGGTTGGGCCATGTAAATTCGCTTTTTTTCTTCCAACAAAAGTGGTTAAAAGTGCCAGTTCGGAAGCGTGTGTGTGTGCGTGTTAGATGACATTTGGCGCCCCAGGGATGGCTTCCGTGACGTCATATTTTAAACTAGCTTAGCGTTGCCTGAGCTGCACGGAAGAACCAAACGAGCAGCAAGCTATCAAAATGTTTATTTACTAACAAATGTTTTCTGTCGGCCGTATTGGGACCAAAACAACATTGAACGCTTACGGCTAATATTTGCACTTCAACAAAATCGCTTCCTCCCTCAGTCCCGCCCACTGATGCCCTCACATCCAATCACAAAAGAGCAATCACACCATGTTACTTCAGGGCATCGCAGGAAATTGGAAATTGTACTTATTTTTAATTTTTGAACTACATGAGTTGCACTCAACTCATGTTTGTTTTGATGGCACAGCAATGTATTTGTGTACTTGAATTTCTCCTCCAAACTATCTTTTGGATGATTTACAGTTACGCACGTGAAGGGTTTGAGCAGCTTCTCGCCGTAGCGGACGGCGGCGCGGAAGTCGCCCCGGTAGACGCAGACGCCCATGGCCTGGTAGCTCATGTGGAGCACGAAGACGTTGGCGTCGTCCAGCACGGTGGCCATCTTCTCCAGGCTCTGCTCGCACATCTCCAGGAGCTCGTCTGGCGGTGCCGTCGAGTCAAGGAGCCGATGCCAAGAAGTTCAAAGGCAAGAAATTCCAAAGGATTTTATATTATGATCGAAATCACAATGGTTTCATTTCGATTATTTCAATCTGACAAATATATATTTTTTTCCATCTCATTTATTCAATTCTTGTTGGATAAAAGTTGTAGAATTCCCTTAAAAAATTTCAATTAAATTACCCAGTAAAATACACTTATTATATATTAATTTTTGTTTTAGATTCGTTGCATTTGTTTTCATTTTTTTTAAATACGTTTCGTTGGGTGCTGCAATGCACCGTGGGTAGGGAAAAGGATATTTTTGATGAGTTTGAGGCCTCTGAAGTCGCTGATGGTTTTGCGAGCGTATCGCAACATGGCGCTCAGCGCTTCCGCCGCCACCGGCTCGCGACGCTTGCGCACTTTCAGCTTCAGCTCGTCCTGGGACGCAACACGACAACGAATTACAAGCATACAAAGTTCATTTTTTTTTTTGTAGCGCCGGTGTGTGCAGATGCGCCGTCAAGAGGACTGCCGGGTAATGCCTGCGCGTTTGGATGTGAGCGGTGGTCGACAGCAGAGTGTGTTCCTGCGTTTTCCGTCCTATTTGAGTGTATTCTGTGCACGTGTTTGGCGCGCTCACTTTGGACCTCGTTCGACACTCTCGGCAGCGGCAGCAAAAGTAGTACGCGTCTCTGAGCCTGCCGTTGCGGTCGTCTGTCGGGTAGAGCGGATCGATGTAACTGATCAACACCTGCGCGTGGAAAACACAAACTCACTCACACAAAGTTCTCTCGAGGCGCGTGTGGCCGTGCGTGTCTCACTTCATCTCCGGCCTCCACGTGGTTGACGGCTCGCACTTGGGCCCGCGTGCCGTCGAAGGTGACGATCACGTTGGGAACGCAGCTGTGGTTGATGAGCGCCACGCTGCGCAACGCGTACAAAAACTTTACAACTCGGTGATAATCTCTTCTATTTTCATCAAAATGTTCACTGTTTGGTTCCTCCTACATTTCTCCAAGTATTCCAACTTTACATTTCTCGACTCGTTTCGGGCATCGACAGAACTACTGATCCCTTCGTGAAGTCCCCAAATCCAGATAGAGTTGACATACGGTATTTCCTTCTCCTTTGCACATTTCTGGACCAAAATGATTCCAACTTCAAAATGTTCATCTCATTCTTGATATCGGGTATCTCTGCCAAATTTGCACCGTCCACGAACCAGGAAGTGCCCTGCTAGCAAACAAATTTATTCACTTGGTGCCAAATAATCAATTTTGGGGAAATGGTACATTCTTGTTGTCCGACGTGAACCAGGAAGTAGCCTGCCTGCGAGCTAACAACATCCATTTATTGTTCGCTAAACTTCAACAGATGCTGGAGATTTCGACGTCCTTAACATATCATTGACTCCTCTGCTGATTCTGATATTTGGAAGAAAACAAAAAACTAAACTTCTTTCTACCTCCCTTGACAGTAAAGATACTTCATTATTATTCTTGAAGTTTACAACAGAGCGTCATTTCCAAGTACAAAAACTCCCAAAAAGAGGACTGATTTAACGCTACTTGTGTCTATGCTAGTTAGCTTAGCATTTAGCGCTTGGACACGGGCAGAGGGGTGGCTAACTCGGGTCTTACTCTGGGTAGACCGCCGTACCCAAGTGGGACAGTTCCTCGTCCTCGATCGTGAAGCCATTACAGGCCACCTGCGTGGACAAAACAAACAAAAAATAAAAACGACAGGAGATGAATGCGCAAAAGCGCTTCAACGTTGTAGGCGTCGCGTTCCTGTTTTCAACGTGTTGACCTGTGAGAAGAGCGAAAGCAGCTCTTTGGAGTCGGGAAAGTCCAAATGTTTGGAGTAAAAGCGGTGCAGTCCGGCCGCGTCCGCCTGGGTCGCGTCACGTTTCTCGTCGTCCATGTCCGCCAAGTCTACAAGAGGAAGGAGACGAGGCGCCAGTTTTAGGGCGGCCGCTGACTGAAATGAAGCCGCGACGGCGTATTATGACGTCGTCTTGTAATCGAAGCGCTGCCGGACCGGATGGAGAAACCGTAATCAACAAAAATTCCACCTGATAGGTTAGCTCGGACTTTCAAGGTGTGGTCTCACACTACAGTAAGGTCAGGGGCCAAATTTAGGATTCGGTGAGGCTTTCGGATGAGGCTTTCAATGTCCTTCCAGTCTTGGGTCAGCATTTCAGACGAGACCTCAAGGCCGGACTTCAAGTTCAACCTTCAAGACAGGGTCCAAATCAGAGCTTTCAAGGATGTGTTTGAGTGTCAAACTGGGTTCTGGGTTTTCAGCCAGGGTTCCTAGCTAAGGTTGGAACAAGGGTTCTAGTTTGACTTTAGACTTTCAAGACGGGCTTAGGCTTACGAGTTTGGGATTTCAAGCTTTGCTTAGAGTTGACTTCAGTGAAAGTTCCAAGCCAGGCTTTACACAAAGTTTTGAGTTTTCCAGGCTGTGTAAAATTGCGGTTTGAAGTCACTGTTAAGGTTTCGAGGTAAATTGCAGTTTCATCTTGAGGGGGCCACCGTTCATTTTGGTGTCCAGGCTGGAATTCCGCTTGAGGTTTGAAGTCCTGCTTCCCACAAGCGTTAGTTTTTGAAATGAACTTTCAAGTCTGGGTTAGCGTTTCCGATATTAGCAACGACCAAGTTTCAAGACAGTCAGAGGGTCGGAAATCAGAGTTTTGCGTTCAAGCGACAATTGGGCTATTTTTTGTTTGTATTTTTTCATTGCCAAGGGAAGGCTTTGAAGCCGACTTGGTATTTTGCGGCGGTGTACTCACGCGACTGCATCTCTCCGACCGGCAAGATCTTCTCGGACGCGCATCTTCCGTTCTGCGTTTTCTGCGGGGACGCACGCGCCGACCTTTCAGCTCAAAAGGCAAAAAACGGAAGCTTGAAACTTGAAACGCGCCCCGTCACCTTCTTGGCCAGGATTCGGGCCACCAGCCGGCTGCTTTCCGACGGGCGCCAATTGTCCCCGAACGCGACCATCGCCGAGCACTCCAGCTTGTGCGCCTCCCAGTCGCCCTTCTGCACGTCGGCGGGAAAAGGCGCAAACAAACAGAAAAGGAAAACTTAAATATGATGAAAAGAAAAAAGAAAGTAAAGCATCACATGATCAAGCGTGACCACCCCCCCCCAAAAAAAAAATGCAATACAGTATGTTGCAGCAGAAGGAAATAGAAAGAAATAAACTGAAAAAAAACAGACAAAAATATAATTAATGCATGATGAAGGAATGAATGTGTAATACAAAATGAAATATAATACATAAAATAGGTGCAATGATGCGTAAAAGGAAGTGCAGGTACAGCATCATGAATAAAATGCGGTTTGAATAAATGAAAGGTGTGACTACCGTGAAGCGTAAGATGAAAAATAAAGAGTGATATAAACGCAGTCAAAAAACAAAAGTACAATTCATAGAGCACTAACATTGAAATCTTAACTAATACGGCGGTGCCTCAACATCTGACTCGAATTGACTCACTGAGCACGTTTGTTAGTCAAAACGTCCTGAATGGTCTTTTGCCATCGACTTGAATCCAAATGCCAAGAATCCGTTCCAAAGTTGGGGCCGACGACGGCTCCTCCTCCCTTGGGCAAACTCTGAACTCGGACCGAAATCTCAACCGAAACGCAAAAGCACTCGTTTTGACTCCTACCTGACATTTGACACCGCAGTAGAAGGCTTTCTTGCATTTGCCACATCTTGCCAGGCTTTCCTTCCTATGAAACAAAAAACAACAGCACACCGTGAATGACTTTGTCATATCATTTCCCCAGTGCCCCCTTCCTCCATATCAACCTCAAGTCAGAATGTACCATTGCGCGCCTTCGGTGCATTTCTGAAGTACTTAGTAGCGTCATAGCATGTTGGACACAACTGAGCTCCAATAGTTGAGGAAAAAAAAAATTAAGAAGGTCCCCAACTACACTACGGCCTTTGTCTTGGTCTCACAGCGTAGAATATTTTTGCACCCGTTGTTCGTATGTACGTCCGTCTTGCCGCTCCGCGTGTGCCCTTTGAAGGCTACCAATTAGCGGTAGGCGTACGCGTGCTAATTTCTGGAAACGATTTGAATCTGACGGGCGCTCCAATGTGGACAGTCTGACACCAGAGTCCCAGTCTGCAGTTCCTCAGTGACCAGAAGCAACAGTTGTTTGAAAGGGCCCCCCCCCCCCCCTCGATAGGCATTGGGCGTCTTGAAAGCTATGAATAGCCCTGACCTTCTGCGCGGCCGCGTGTTCGAAAAGCAGTCGTGACAGTTTGGACAACTCCGGCGCTCGGCAGTAGTCTGCACGTCTGCTAGCATATTTGGCTAAAGAACATCAGCAAAAGATGACAAGCAGTCTGGTGCGTATGTGTAGTAATAAACGATATGCGTATATAACACATACTGTGTATATATATATATATGGTAAATCAATATATAGTTCAACAAAACATTAAATTAAATTGAAATTTATTATATAACACGAAAATATTCATGTATATCCATTCAATTCAGAAAGTAAAAATAAGGTGAATTTAAAATGGAGACATTTTTTTATGACCGATTTAGAAAAAAATGTATAATAATAACTATTATTAAAAGCAGCATAAAAAATTGGCGAGTTAGTCAATTCCAAAATTTAAGGCGTTTCAAATTTTTACTGTGATGACACGCTGTGGCGACCCCTAACGGGACAAGCCGAAAGGAAAAGAAGTAGAAGAGCAATGGTACAATCCAAGATCATCTCCATCCATCTATCCATTTTCTGTGCCGCTTATGCTCACAAGTTGTGC
The DNA here is from genome assembly GCF_019802595.1 of Syngnathoides biaculeatus. NCBI lineage: Eukaryota > Metazoa > Chordata > Actinopteri > Syngnathiformes > Syngnathidae > Syngnathoides > Syngnathoides biaculeatus. The sequence goes on along the minus strand of NC_084662.1, from coordinate 6,624,107 downwards.
AAAAATAATGCAACTAATTAGTACGTGCAAATAAAGATATTGATTCGGCGAGTATAGTAGTCACCGAATGAAGGAATGCTTTTGAGGGTGACGACGTGTTTGTTTGTTGGCGCAGGTGGCGCCCGCTCGCACGTTTGGGGGTACCTGTCGAGGCAGAAGTCGCAGCGTTGCCCCCTGTGGGCGGCGGACAGCACGTGGCAGTAGGCCGGGCAGGAGAAGAGCAGCTCCCCGACCCGGAAGCTTCTGCTCACCCGCAGGCCGCGACCTTTGTCCGGGCTGTCGAACCTCTCGATCCCGTCCATGGTGAGTCCGCGTGCCCGCTGCTTCTTCTTCTTCTCTTTCCTCCTTCATGAGGAAAGAAGACCCCCATAGCGGTCAAGGGGGCGGAGCTGCCACTACTATTAATAGAGGCGGGGGGGGGGGGGGGGGGTGTCCTAGTTTGCAAAAAACTTTTATTTCAGGGGGACATAGCTAGAATGTCTCCAATGCGGTGGCAGATTGTGACTTTCCAAATGCACATATCATTTTTATCCTTTCTGATGTTTTTAATGACTTAATTTTGAGCAAATGAGCGAATGCGCGCCCCCTACATTGAATAGCGGTACTGCACCCAATTAAACTCGAAGATTCACCAGATTCAATTGACATAACAAATACAATAAAAAAGAATTAAATAACAATACGATTGAAAAATTCTAATCAAAATAATGAACCAAAATTACTTTAGGAATTAAAATGAATACACATCAATGTTATTATATTATTTGCATTTATTTTTGGAGACGAAACACCGTGCATTGACAAAAGACCAACTGACTATTTTTATCCATTTAACGATTAATTAGAAAAAAAACAAACATCAACAACATGCAATAACCAATTTATCATTGCTGCATTTAATTGTGTTTGTATTGCTATTGTCATTGTTTTTATAGGCGACTGAGGCCATCTAGTGGCGAGAATCAAGAATGACAGACAGTGACTGAATTCAAGTAATTTGAGAAAGTAAGTAAATAAATTAAAAAAAAAAAAAACCTGGCACCACAAAGGATTCACACAAAAACAAACAACAAAAACTAACAAAAAAAAGTTAATTTCTATGTGACTGTTTAAATCACTCCACCTCGAAATCATTAACTGCGTGTTAATGTCATCTTTTATTCTTATTTTCATGCACGCTACAAAATATAATAGTAGTCGTAGTAATCATAAAATTAGTTGGAAAAAGTATAATTCATTGAAAGTGTATATGAAAAAACACATTCATACATTTTATTTTCATAAAAAATAACAGTAAGAAAAACAGAAAATTGACTTGAAGACTTGAAAAATTCTTGAATGAAAATGAAATTGTGAATACAAATGGCAAAAAATATCTGTGGAAATATTCCAGTATTCAGCAGCCGAATGTGAGCTAAAGAGCCCGAGCCCTCTTGTGGATAAGTACTTTAAGTGCACCTTGAAATATTTTCCACCTTACCTGACGAAATTTGACTTTTGGTACTTAATTGTCGGCTGACGCGTGATCTGAAGCAGAACGTCAGAACGTCAATTTAAGCAAAGAGTCGGCCCTCGTCTGCATCCCAATGAACGAAGCCTTTATCTGCCCCCCCCCCCTCCGTGATTTTATTCTAATTTCATTTCCGCACTCTTTCAATCTAAAAATGTGTTCCTCTGCATTTTTTAATAATGTCCGAGCAAAGGGAGGCATGTCCCCCCGGCAGATTAGCGGGTGGTCTTTGGCGTCTCGTCTTGATTACATCAGAGGAACCTGATTTGATTTGGAAGAAGCCCCCCCCGTTTCCCGCCAGCTCGTCTCTTTAGACCTTCGCTGGCGTGCCGCGTTCTTGCTTTGCCGCTCACAGGATGATCTTGATGATGAATATGATCTGAAAGAGGGAGGATTAGGTGAAAGGATTATCATTTCCAATGATGAAGAATAATAAGAAACAATAAATCCTAAAGTAGATTTAGTTCTCAAGGAAAAACCTGTTATGGAAAACAGAATAAGAGATGGGGGGGGGGGGGGGGGGGCAGCGGTATTAAATAGATACGGAAGGCCTGACCTGTTTGCGAACTTCTCTCTATTGATTGTTGTTCTAGTTTGACTTTGTTACATTTTGCGTGGAGTCGTGTCACTTTCTGTGAGTTCCATATTTGCAAAGTCGTGCTGAACCGTAGGAAGAAGACCAGATGCCAACGTGACGCGTTCGGCTGCGCTCTGTCCTGCTGGCTCCTGTGCCGGACAGCAAAAAAATCAACACGTGTGTCTTGAATTTACCTTTGAGTGCTTATTAAAGAAATGAAATTGCATGTGATGAATCAAATATTGATTAAGTAATGAGAAAGAATGTGACAAAAACTCTCAAAAAGAACTTTCAGTACTGCTTGACGGGGCAATGCTGCCCCATATCAAATTTTTGAGTCTTGCTAGCTTGAAAACATCAACAAACACGGCAACTAAAAACCCTGAAATGCGACTAAACATGTGCAAGATTTACAACGGATGCAAATGTACAATTTTCATGATCAAATCGGAAGCCTTTGCAAATACTACATGCTAAAATCTACGAAATCTTACCGCCAGGTGACGCGCGATCGCAGCGTCGACGCGTATTTTCAGCAAATTTTTTTTCTTTTACCAGATTGCGATATCTTGAAATTATGAGCTCTATTTGAAAAGAAAACTGAGTGGAAAAAATGTAATATTTATTCTCCCGAGTCACAGAAAGCCACAGGAGAAGGACGGTAGCGCGCCGCCAGTTGTAGACCGCGGGGCTGGAACGGTCTTCACTCCAGTGTATCGCGCATTCCTCAATTTTTCACTTTTCTCACAATTCACGTGACAATTTCTGAACGGAACTAAAATTTCAGCTGAGCGTTAATACTCATGCACGTGGGTCAGGCCACAAACGGCAGTTTTCACGTCAAAGTGAAAAAGCGAAGCGCTTCTCCGCTCCCTTTTTATCCAGCGCTCCGAGACGGCGCGCGTGTAATTTACTACAGGCGCGGCGTTGACGGATACGCGGGGGCATTGTCACGTCGGGAAGCTCATAAAGCAGCAGCTGCCGAGAAGTCGCCGACGCGGCGTGTGTGAAATCCGCCGCGGTTAAAGACCCTTTGCCGCGCTCGGCCTTGCGCTCGTTCCTGACCTTGTCGTCGGCAGCGCGCCGCGCTAACTAGGGGTCGGCGGGGGGTGCACGGCTCCCGAGATGGACGCTTGTTTGGCGAGTGTTTGTTTGTGAACGTGCGGTGGGGGGGCCGGGGGTAGCCCATGAGCGCACGGCAGGGACCGTCCCGATATAGGGCCGCACACTAAATCCGAGACGAGGTTGATCGAGCGGCGAGCCTCGAGTCTGGCCCCCGTGTCTCCGAGAGGGGAGGGCGACGCCGGCCGTCTTAACCCGCCCGAAAAGCCCTCATCTCTTCTGTTTATCCGCGTGTTTGCTTTGGCCCGCGCCCCTCGTTGCGGGCCGACGTCGGGCCTCGCGGGGCTCGCGGGCCCCCCCCCCCCCAACCCCAGCCTGAGCTGCGCTTTCACTGGAGGGCTTAACGCCTTCGGCCCTCGGCCGCTTTATGAGCAGACAGCTGGGCTAATCTGTCTCCTTCGGTCCTGTCCGATTGCGTCTTTGGACTCCTTTGGCTCCGCGATGAAAGTCCGCTTGATTTGTGGCCGCGTTTGAACCGCAGTAAAAACGGCCATCATCCGCGCATCAAAGGTTCTGCGGAAATTCTTGCTTGCCGTCACGTTGCAGTCTTGTCTCTACTTCCGATTGCTCGAATGCACACGTTTTGAACCACTGGGTGGAGGTAAAAACCATTTTTTTTTTCGATACAGCACGACTTGAGTGAAGTGAAAAATGACCTGGCGTGCAGACACTGAGAGCCTTGAGTTGAAGGGTTGCTTTCGAAACGTGAACCTGACTTGGGGATCAGTTGACATCAAAACAGATGAGAAATTTTGGCGGCCCAATTTGAGGAGTCACCATTAAATGTAAAATTATCGTCGATCCAAGTGAAGAGATCACGTGGCACCTTCCTACTGCTCAAACGTGCGGATGGTTCCGTTCCCTGGAAACTTGGTGCAGTCGATACGGACGGTTCGGGATCCGGAGATTTAACCTTAATCTTCAAGAATGACATTTTCTTTCAGAAATGTTTTCGGGGATGGGTCAGAACCAAGCCCAAGAACGCTTAGTCTTAAGTCTTTCAATGGAATTGTGACGGGGGATTTTTACTCTCGGTGCCGCCCCCCCCCCCACCAACATGGACGAGGTCCACTGTGCATTCATCGCCGTGACGACCGTCTGATCTCGTGTCTGCTTCTGCCTTTTATGAAATAGTCGCAACCGTTTCTTCTAAATCCCTTCAGACTTCCCAGTTGGTGTGTTGGGAGCGTGTCAGGGATGTAGTCATGGTTTTTTTACCTCATCATTTCCCTTCTTCCCCCCGACTGGCCGCCTTCCACAACATGTCCATCTGCATTCTTTCCGTCTTCCACTGGCATCCATTTCAACCTCACCCCCCCCCCCCTCCTTCCCTCTTCCTCATCCTCCTCATCCTCCTCCTTGCCGCTGCCCTCTTCAGCTAAACTTAGAAGTGACAACAGTTGCGGGGTGACACCAAAGTCTAAATAAGACCAGAACAATTGCCCCCCCCCCCACCACCCCCTCCCTCATTACAGACCACCATTGTTCTCTCCATCCACTCTTGCTCTTTTAGGGCGTTTGTCAGCTATGCTAATGAAAGACGGTTTAGCGAGCGGGGATTTGGATTTGATGCTCTTTAAACGGGCACTTCTGCAAAGCACAGTCAATCATCGGGGGGGGGGCGCTCGAGCCAGTCCGTGTAACTCTCGTCATGATTTGACTCGATTCACGCGACTTGACTCGATATGACTCGTGTCAAATGAGTATGACTCGGGTCATGTGACTTGAGAAATTACCACGATGTGACGAGATATTTCAGAGAGCGTGATATTTCTTTTTCTTTTAAAGAAGTTTTCCTTTCTTTTTTTTTTTTTTTTTTTTTTTTGGAAAGTGTGCGCAAGCCTGTGATGCATGAATGACCAAAATGTCAACAACACGAACGGCGTCGTCTGACTCGATCGTTAGAAGAAGACGCATCACCGAAGCGTCCTGCGGCCTCCGCGGCGGGAGAAAAGCCTCGCAAGTAAGACAAGACGCGGCGTCTTCATTCAGTCAGCGTGCATTTACGGCGAGTCCGTCGTCCAAGAGGAATTCTGCTTCTCCTTTGCTGTATTAATAGTGGCCGTGCATTGTTTCCTACTGCGGCAGCGCTCTTGCAATCAAAGGAAGTCGGCCTGCCAAGTACGCAAATATTTTCCTTTGTCGCTATGTTTAGACGCCGCGCACGTGTCGACTTGCTCCTGTTTATTTGCGTGTGTAACTGTAACGCATCTTGTTGTGCGTGAGACCTTTTCATTTGAGAGGTCGTGCACAAAGAGCTTGTTGACATACTCGAATGCTAAATTCAACATCTGTTAATATACCGTATATATTTGCACGCAGTGTATTAAGCTACAAAATTGGCTGTTTTTACTCTTTGTCGAGCCAGGAAAGATATTTTGCATCAAATGGTCCAAAATTGGGCACAGTGGCTCAGCTGGTAAAGTGTTGGCCTCACAGTTCTGAGGTCCCGGGTTCAATCCCGGCACTCACCTGTGTGGAGTTTGCATGTTCTCCCCGTGCCTGCGTGGCTTTTCTCCGGGTGGGCACTCCGGTTTCCTCCCACCTCCCAAAAACCTGCAACATTAATTGGACACTCTAAAATGCTCCGTCGGTGTGCGGCCGTTTGTCTCCGTGCGCCCTGCGATTGGCTGGCGACCGGTTCAGGGTGTATCCCGCCTCCTGCCTGTTGACAGCCGGGATATGCACTCCCCGCGACCCTCGTGAGGATAAGCGGCTAAGAAAATGGGTGGATAGTCCAAAATTGTGCCTCCCTGATGCAATCTCGTTTCAGACCCCCTTAAAAATCCTTTTTGGTCGCCCTGACTGCTTCGGTTCGGTGTCCAGAAGGTTTTAGAACATTTTGGTTGCCACGGTAACATCTCCATCCAACCTCCTAAACTAGTGCCAAACTGACCATTTTTGGGGACCCAGTGTTATCCCGTTTGTGGTTGGGCGACTGTCAGAAATGAACGGCACCGGATAAAAAAATCAAACCGCCGCCAAACTGGGAACTGGAAAAGACGTTTTGGGTCGTTGGAGGAAAAGTTGAGGGGCGGCGGGGCGGCGCTGGTCTCCACATCGCTGCCCCCGAAGACCAGTGTACTTAAATAATACCCAAAAAATCTAAATGTATCTATTTATTTAAAGAACAGGATAAATATGTTTAGTTATTGTTGATTAAAATAATGATCAGCTAATTGACAGCCATTATAATTGTATGGGAAGAAGAAATAAGCCCCAAAAAGCAGTTTTCATGGTAGTTACCCCTTAAATGAGATTTTTTTTATTTTATTTTTTTTTTTTTTATAAAGCTTAACAAATCCATAAATAGGCGAATCCGCTTGCAGAGCCGCGACGATGCGAGGCTGTCCTCTAAAAAGAGTGTTTTGCCCTTCCTCTTCCTCTTCCCGGTTCCGGCCATTTGCAATTTTTCGGGGCCACGCTGGCCGCTTTGCACGTATTCGAGCGTAGCCCTCCGTACACTCCTCGCGGGCACGCACTTTGGTGACGAGCGAAGGCGCTCGGGAGCCCCCCCGGCCAAGCGGCATCGTCGGTCACTCGGAGTCGGTGGGTGACTCGCCAAGGGCGCAATGGAATTAGTGCCATCCTCCGCGATGTGACAGCTTGCTCCGGCTAAATGGTGTCATAATCGAGCCCCTCTCTCACAAAGGTCCGACAGTAAATACACACCAGTACACACGCCTCTCTTTTGCCCTCCACATACCAACTGGCGCCGCTAACATTGTCTTAAGCCATAAAAAAAGATTCCCCTCGCATCCCTCCTCCCTCCATTGCGGTAATTATTGAATTAATGCAGATGGAGAGAGACATCTGCATGTTAAAGTGTTGGCCTCTCTCTTATGCACAGCAGATGTTCGCCTGTCATTTACTCAAATTATGCCGCATGGATACACGGAGAGCGAGAGAGAGAAAGTTACTCGCCAAGGCGACACTGTCTCACGTTCGGCGGCGCCGACGACTGCGGCGGCCAAATCCATCACGCATCTGTCCTTTTCACTCTCAGATTTCCTCTTTACAGTTTAAGGAACAAAGTGCGAGTTTCACTGTGCAGACCGCACTGTAACCGCTCAGTGTTTGCGTACTTACCCCCGGCGTGCCTTTAAGAGACGGGGCCCGGCGGGCTGGGCGTCGTCGACTCTGTATGTGAGTATCTGTGCGAGTGCCGTGGCTGACAGCAGCTCGTGCGTGAGCGTGTTCACCCGATTGTCGGTGTTCAGTCAAAGGCAGACCGCGCTTTGTTGCCATCTTGTGGCGTGCATGGGCAACTGCAAGCCTTTTTGGGTAGCTGTCAATGGAGGGCTCGGTCCGCGTCCAGCACAAATAGCGTAGAGGGGGAATACTGTCGATACTACGAAGCTGACCCGAAAAAGTAAGTCCTCACATGACGAGGCACTGCATATCTTTTGAATATTATACGCATTCTGGTTTCCTCCCACGTCCCAAAAATATGCAACATTAATTGGTCTCTAAATTGCCCCGTCGCTGTGATTGTGCCCTGCCGTGGGCTGGCGACCAGTTCAGGGTGTACCCCGCCCGTTGACAGCTGGGATAGGCTACAGCACTCCCGCGACCCTTGTGAGGATAAGCGGCTAAGAAAATGGATGGATGTGAATCCAGTTCCCGACTCGGAGGGAGTCTGTGCACAAGTGTGTCCCTGACCTTCTCCTTGGGATTATGTCCCAGGTTGGCTCGGCCCAGTCTCTCCGGATTACGTTTGATGAAAACATTCTTGTATTATTTTTTGTCGGTGCTTATTGTATTAATATTCCCCGGCGGTTCACCCTCTAAAAGCTCAGTCCCTGTTCCCGCTTTAAGGTAATCTTCTTCCACTTGAGCTTTTAAAACGTTTTCGGGACGCGGCCTGTCTTTGTATTCTTTACTCCTTCATTTTAGGTACGTGCGCTCTTACTTAAATGACATGGAAAGTGCTTGGTGTGTGAATGATGAAGCATGCGACCAATCAAATCATTGCATGAGCGGTGAGAAATCCGAGTAAACCGGCTTCGGTCCTGTGTGACGATGAAATCTGGCGTCGTTCTACGCAGAATCTTTTGGTTCTGAATCCATTTTGCGAAGCGGTTTATTTTTTTTCCGTTGGTTTTGGGTCGTGGTCGCCGCCCGTTTCAAGTTGAGCTGGTCGCTTTATCTGGACGTCTTTTACTCAAGCTGCCAAACGACGGACAAGCCGCGGGCAGAATCTTCGTCTTTGTCTCCGTTGGCCCCCGTGACGAGCGGCTGCCGTGATAGCCTCGAGCGCGTAGCTCAGACTTCACTTCCGCTTTCCGAGGTCCGGTTTCACACGTCCAAAATAAAAAATCAAGGCTCGGGTCTCTTTCTGCAGCCGCAAGTGTCAAGACTTCCTTTTAATAAGGCTGAACGTTATTATTGTACGCGTGAAAGCGGTCGTTAAGGAAGTAGAACCTTTAAAGCGGAGCCGCAGCGTTTCCCTTTTTGAGAAAAGTTGCGTGCTCGCGCAAGCGACATCTGGCTAAATGTGTAAAAAAAAGAAAAAAAAAAAGTGGTTTGTTTATGTTCCTATTTTATACACGGTGCAATCTGTATTTGTACATTCCGAAATGTTCCTTATTTAGAGTTTGCAGTCATCAGACAAAAAGCGGACAAAATAGGCACAACTTCCTTCTATTCTCCAACCAAAAGCCTTCAAGCCAACAGATGCTTTTTCTCGTTATCATTGCCAGTTATCACTCTTAACTCTCCCTGATAAGACTTTACTTTCTGACCCAGATGTTAAGGAGTTCAATTTATCAGATGCACCACAAGAGCAGACTGGCGGGGGGGCAGTGAAAATGGCCGCAGGCTGGAGAGATGAGATGTAATATGGCTTTTTTTTTTTTTTTGTATTGTTTCTGGAGCGGCGTTAGCACAGTAAGGAGCTCAGCATCTAAAGAGGCTTTCATATCGGCGGGAAAGATGCGCCATATTCCGCCGCGGCCAGAAACCTGCTTGATTAATGGGCCGGGATAATCACCTCATCAAATCACTCTCACTTATTAAATCTTGTTTAATATCGTAATGAGGGCCCTCCTGAGCTGCTTTGGAAAATGTCCCCTCTCGTCCTCCTCCTCCTCTGCCCGGCCTTTCCGATTTGAACGGGAAGAAGGTCGATGGCGAGCCCTCCGTTCACCGAGGTTCTTCTCGTTTCTGGCTTACCTTTTACTCCGCTCTGATACCCGCCAGGAGTTGCATCCCCAAAAAAGTCTTCTGCGCGCAAGACAAGCCCGTTTGCAGTAGCGCAGCGAGGGCTACGAGCGCCGTGTTTATTTGAGCTCACATTCATGATGGATGATGTGCTCGATTGTATCATCGTAAATCACCGTAGGTGCGGGTCAGGACCTTCTTGAAGAGTGATACCACTTCCCAAGGCTTTGGTTCACTGGACTTTATTGAAACACTTCAGCTGAAGCAATATCCAAGCTGTCCCCTTGCAGATGATTTGTGGAGTCTCTCCGTAGCATCCCAACGTCGGTGTTACTTCTGGGATGGGCTTTCGTTTCCTTGACTTGACCTTCAGCAGGAATCGTGCTACAAATTTATGGGGTCCCGTGTATCACGGTCAAGAGCTGTGACCGGGCTCCGCTACCCTACCGTACCCCCTGGGACGACATTTGCCATGTCAAAAGGTCATCGATGTTGGATCGGAGGACCTTTCTCCCAATTTCGCTTTGTTTGTCGTTGGATTGGAGGACGCTTCTCCCAATTTCGCTCTGTTTGTCATTTTCTTCCGGTTGTCCTGGTCGGAATCACGCCGGGCCGGAGTTGCTCAGCAGCTCTTCGCAGTTTGGAGTTATCTGCGGTCCAGGCCGCACAAGAAACTTGATGGATTTTGGGGTGCAGTCCATCCACGTGTAGCACTTGTTCACATTAGAGTGAGATGGAGTCCGGACGGGTCGGCCGTCGATCGCGGTGCCCTCGCAGAGTGAAGACCAACATCAAACTTTAAGGCTCCGCCGTATTGAGCACCACGGAATTCCATTGGGTTGACTCGATCTTTCAAGCCGTTCATGAACAAGGATTCTCCAACAGCAAGCACCACACTTTGTCATCCCTGATGGCAGCCACTTAGCGGCAACAAATGGCTGAAGGTGAGCACTCCAGGGTCAAGCGAGAGGCGAGGGATGCATCTTCCCTACCCCCTCCCGCCCCCGAGTGCCTCCCATTTTTGTTGCCTTTATCACTGAGCAGCTGTTGTGTACCTGGACCTCATGAGCGGCGCCTGCGCTTGGTATCTTGGCAGGCCGGCTCCCCCCGGCGCTTCGGATTCTAGCGTGCGTCAATTCTTAAAGATGACTGTCTGCGTGCCGCGTCACATGGTCAAGCCCTGAGTGAAGGGCTTAAGGGGCTCTGGAGCTGGAATGCTCTTTGATGGAGGGGGGCGGTCCTATTGTTGTGCCAAGGAATGCCCTTGATGGAGATAACGGGGTATTGTTTGTATGCCCGTGGACTCTTTTCGGACTTGGGGTATTAGAGATGATTTAGTGGGGGGTGGACAATCATCTTAGTGCCTTGGCTATTTTTTCCCAGCCACGAGTTTCTCGTTGCAGTTAAGTCGTGATGAAAACATCCTGGGATGCGGCGTGCTCGGAAAGCTTAGCACCAAGGTGAGAAGAACCGGCAGGCGTCACGCGTCTGACAGGAAAAACCCCTTGAAGCAAACTCGGGTGGATTTTCGTTGAGCAGGAAACGGGCGATCTTCCTCGCGTCTGCTGACGGACCCGAGACAAACCTCCACTGACAACACAAAGCTAACCTCTCTCAAAGCGAACGCGGCGCTTTTCCCCGTTCTTCTTTCTTCTCACTTCATTTTGAAAAACAATGCCCCCGCCCCCCACACCCCTTCCTCCACGTTTCCACCCCACCTTGGAGAGGCAGGTTTATTAATAGTTCAGAGCCGGGTGCTCGGGGCTAGGCGGGCGGATGAGAAGGTTAAGAACGAGCGGCGTTAGCGGCGCAGGCCCAGCGGCCGCAGCGGCGTCTTTTGGGCAGAATGAGCCTTAACGCTCATCCTGCGTCTGTATCACTTTCGTGACAAATGAAATACGGCCAGCCCCGGCCAGAAACAATGGCTCGTTTGGCTGGCTTGGGCGGGGGGGGGGGGGGGGGGGGGGCTTAAGACTGGCTCCCGGCCCCCGCAGCTGTCCCGGTTGTCACCCCTCGTCTTAAGGCTCACTCCCGGCTCAGCGCCGCATCCCGCGGATCAAGGGGATGTGGGTCGGCACAAGTGTTTGTGTGTGCGAGTCCCCAAGAGATGCGGCCAGGCGATTCTCCGCACTTAGCGGCATCTGAAAACCCGCCCCAGACACAAAAGGCACGCCGAACGCTGTTAAGACCCCTTGACCGACTCCAGGCATGAGGTCATCTGCCTTGCTTTAGCAGCCTTTTGTCCCGGCGCTTGATTGACAGGGGGAGGGTGGGCTGTCGGCGACAATTGCGGCCTTGCAGAGAGCCGCGGACGGGAAAAATATTCATGATTATTTACCGAGTATACGTTTGAACCCCATGAAGTCTACTCGTCCCCATTGCTTGTATTTTTAGTTACAAGAATCGATCAGTTATTTTATTGCAACTCCAGTCTGAATTTTGGAGAAGCAACTTTGACTTTTGACATCTGAAGGAAATTCTGGTGACTGAAGAAAAAAACGTTCCGTTGGGAAGTGATGATAAAATATTCCAATAAAAGTGCATCCGAAGGTCAAAAGGCGGCCTCAAGACGCGACTACCCGGACAGAAATGTGAAAGCGCCTCGGCCTCGCTTTTGAATGGCTTCTGCAAAACAGGTGGTGAACTTTTCATCCTCGGCTCGCCTTTTGTGCGCGTGGAGAAGGAACAAATCTCTTCCCGGCTCCCCTTTTTTCACCCCCTTATGTCTCCGAGATTAGCCTTTGCTCAAATGCCTCCTGTTCATCTCAGTAATTAAAACATTAGAATTATGGGATTATGAAGTGCTTTCGAATTAATCCAGTACTCAATGCTCCCAGCACCTCGCCAAATGGGTCAATAGGAAATATAATGGGCTTCTGTGATTTCGGATTCGGGGATCTGGAAGAGGCAAAGAATGCCAATAATGGCTATTAAAAGCAAGAGTGTCCGAGAGGAAATGACGGAAAGGGAGACCCAAATCCCAGACCAGCTTTGCCCCGAGTGCCATCTGTCTTGGACTCACTAGACTCGGGTTTTAGCGGAGAGGAAGCCAAAGGAGTTTTGCTTTCGAGCGCGAACTGCCACTGCTCCGTTCGGGATGCACAACTGCTTTTCGCCACATTATTTATATCCGCTATCAAAGGGCTGGCAGGTGTTTGCCCTTTCCGGGCCGTACAACACCCTCGTAGCGATGTCCGCCGACGCCCCAAAACGCGTCACTTGGATTTGCTGTCGGGCTTGGACGTGCCCACCTCGAAGCACATCCGGGTACTTAAATTCAGGGAACGCGTACAAGCATGTATTCTGTTTGTGCAAGTATGTCTGCTTATTTTCCTGAATGTTTTCGGGGTTTTTTTTTGTTTTTTGTTTTTTGTTTTGGTTTGTGTGGCCCGCAAAAAAGAGGTCCAAGTTGACACCGTGACAGTTCCTCGCCGAGCGACGGAGGGGCCCTGCCGTCCAACAACGGAGGCTTTGTGGCGCTGCCCCTCTTGGCTTGTTCCGGACTTCCTTCTCTCTCTCTCTCTCTCTCTCTTTTGCCCTCTTTCTCTCCCCTGTTTTTAGCGAGTCCAATTCTTGTCTGAAGTCTTAATTTGGGGCGCTGGCCAGTGGGGAGATGGAAGTGAGGCAAGGGGAGAGGAGGCGTGGGGCGGTGATGGCTGCAGACGGACGGCCCTTTGTTCCTCCTTTCCCAGGCTCCTCTCTTGAGCCTTGGAGGCTCCAGTTGCGTCGGACCTTCCAGTCCCTGACAGGGAAAAGGGGGGGGGGGGGGGGCCAGTGGGATCTGTCCAACTGGAATCTTTCAATTGTGGGAAGCACGCAAGAGAAAGCGCAAGGTGAGAAAGAAAAAGAAGGGAACAGAAAACAGAAGAAGGACAAAGAGTAGGATGATGAGCCGAAGTTGCACATGCTGACCACTAGGTGTCCGCTGCCGCCAGATCCCACAGTGGCACAGGCGAGCATTTGCTGTGTTTGAATGCAAATATCCTCACTGATTGGCTCTCACCAATGAAGGCCAGTGGAACTGTTGTGTGGGGGGGGGGGGGGGGGGCACCAAACGCTGAAAGCTAACCGGGGGCCGTCTTGATGTGGTTTGAAAATCTACCGCAGTTCTTCTCCAAGTCGGAGGTGTCACTACGCGGCCGTTTGTTGTCGCAAAGTTTTCTTGGCGTAAATTGCTACTACGGTGACTACTACCACTTCTGTATATTACTCGTGGTACTCCGTTGTGACGTCCTGTGGAAAAATGCTCCTGAGATGTGACACGCAGTCTACGGCAAATCGAAAATGTTCTTGAACCTGAGCACGTGATGTGTGGGGGGGGGGGGGCGGGGGAGTTCAGAGAGGGACCTTGGGGACCGTGTCAATGTTTTCTGTGCCGGAGCAGGGACAAACATTGGGCAAACATTGGGAAAGGCTGGCAGCCTTTTGAGATAGTCGCCTGTTGATCTAAGACTGAGAAGCCGAAGTCCACTATCTCCCGTCTGATACAGCAGCCAAGGTCTCGCTGACACACAGTCACAGAACAAACACGGATACCTGAAGACAATGACCTTTGAACCGCCCCTGCGGTGGAACAAAACAGGAAGCGGGGAAAGTGACTCCAGCGACTTCCTCCCTGCGGGCCAAGAATGAATCGGGCGGAATGATTGTTAGTACACGGGTAATAAAGCACACACGAGCGTGCACACAGGAGTGGCGAGCACAGATGTGGTGTGTGCGGTGTTGCAGGGGGGGCCAAGAGAGTGAGTCTTCAGATGCAGCGACAGATGGTATCTGATTGCAGAGCAGACGGTCGGTGTTGCACAAAGATGCTGCCTCAGCCCGAGCTAAGGAGCTCCTCTCGCCTCCGGTCCGGGCAGGTGGACGGCAAGAGCGGACGGGGGAGGGGGAGGGGGGGGGGGGAGGAAAAAAGGAAAAAGGAGCCAGGCAAACGCACAAAAGAAGCGACTCCAAAAATGAGCATCAAAGCAACGACAACAAAAAAAGAACAAAAGGCAAGAAAAGGAGGAGAAAAGCGGGCCGGCCAGGCGGAAAGTACGACGAGCTCAGCGGAAATTTGATGACACGACATTTGACAACTTTGGAAAAACGACGGCAGACTTCACTGTTGCGGATTTCGGCCGCCAGACTGAGATGTTAAAAACATTCAGTCTAAATATTTTGAGCCGTCGTCGTTTTCTTCAAAGAGGACATTGCAACTTTCACAAGACTTTCAGCCACCTTAAAGGCAATCGAAGAAGCGGGCAAAATTGTTGATGCAGAGATTCTGCTACGTGATTCATTTTTACGTACAGTACAGGCTGCTAATATAGTATATTAACACGTAAAAAACGCCAGCTGGCTCCAATCAGAAAGGGTGGCGGACATATTAATGTGATCGATTGACAACACTGTCAAGATCTCAACACAAGCAAGAAATTGGTAAAGTAACATTTAGCATCAGACGTTTTAATAGCCGTTATGATATCATATAAAAAGAAGACTTTTGTTTTTCTTTCTTTTTTATTTCCATTTTTGATCCATTTTTCACAAGCTTGCATATATACTGCACATACATTCAGTTGATAGAAGGTGAAGGCACGAAAGGCAATTTGACTACTGGTTGTGTTTGGGCCGGGACAAAGCAATTGGGGGTGGGGGGGGGGGGTCAAAACAAAACAAACAAAAATACAAAACAGCTTCAAAGTGGTTTCAGTTTTCCGCATTAGCCTCGGTCGGCCCCGTCTGGGAACGTACGGAAAACAAATCGAAAATTCCATTTAGCTGCCGAAAGCCTCCCCATGTTTATACTTTTTTTTTTTTTTTTTTTCCCCAAAAATTCACCTTCAGCTAGGATTCATTTGAAGAAATTTGGGCCTACTTTATGAAATGCAGTACAGCCTTCCCTGCAACGTTGAATAAATTAGGATAAATTAAACCAATAAATTACACACAATCTGCAGGACAAAATAGACACAAATCAAAGAAAAAAAATGAAAATAAAATAAAATACAGCAGCCATAACATCATTTGAGTTGTATTTGACAGCCTGTGTGTCATTAAAAAAAGAAAAAAAAACAACCACCGCTCCGATTGGAATTACTGGACTAGAATAAAAATAGCGGTATCATCGTCATCATCATCATCATCGTCGTCATACAAAACGAGAAAAAAAAAAAAAGCATCAACAAAACACTATTTACAGAACATATTGCTAAGTTATACAAAGGCAGTAGCTTTCACTTTTCCAGTTCATCTCATGGATATTTACAAAAGAAGATGGCCAATGGAATCAGAGTCATAATAATAATAATAATAATAACAACCATAAAGATTAACTAGCGAAAGCGTAATGAAACAAAAAATGAAAAAAAAAAAAATCCCTTTCAAAAAGGCCAGCAAACGGATCCGAGGAAATGATGCTGCCACGCGCACGCACGCACGCGGGCGCCGCTTAATGAGAGTCATTTACATGTCGGCATGGCACTCCCAAGGGGGGAGGGTGGCGCGGTGGGGGGTGGGGTTCACCGGCGCGTTGAGAATTGTGTCACTAACTGGTTCACAGGTTCTCATAATCGGCCTTTTCTCTTTTCACTCGCGGACTCGCACACAAACACAAAATGCAAAGCACTCCAAAAATGACGGCAGAACACAACAAGTTTTCCCCGACCGCTTGAACCCAGTAGAAAAACAAGCGACGCAATTCTTGGGTTGTGTACAACGCCCCCCCCCCCCCCCCCCAGCCCGCCGCCCCACTCGCGGTCCTCGGCGGCGTTTCGCTCGCCCTACGAAGCTCACGCACGGCGGAAACGTCTTCAGGGGGTTTCTCGCGCTCTCAAGTGTTCAATTGAAGTAAGCGAGGGGCCCCCGGTGAAGGCGTGAGACGTCATTTTGGGGCGGGGGTGGGGGATTCTGACACCATTTTCCCATACCGTTGGATTGATTATACAAAACTGTCCAGCTATTCTTTGTTTTAATATCTCCACAGTATTTACAGTTGACTGGACAATATTGGATTCTGAGTTCATCTTTCCCGATGTGAAGAAATGAAAAAAAATCAAAACGGAGAAAGAAACCAAGTCACAAAATGTACACCTATTGCTGCTAATCTACTAACAATTCACTTATCCGGAACACAGAATTCAACAGACTTGTCAAAAAACAAACAAAAAAAAAATGCCACTATGGTGTACGTATATATATATATATATATATATATTTCCCCATAGATTTTAAACTGTACAATTCTTTATAAAAACTAACAAAAAAAAAAAAGTTATTGATGTGGCGCTGAACATCTGAGCTGTACGCTTTTAGCGTCGGGAAGCGCGAGGGCGTGGAGGCGCTTTCAGAAGCGGATCCTTTCCTCTCTCCTTTTGTTTGGCGCTTTCAGACGTCGCCCGGTGACAAAATCGTCCGCCGATCTCGAGGAGAGCCAGATAATGGAGGGAGGCGCTCTCGTCTTTCTCTGCCTCCCTTTGTCCGCACGCTTTTGATCCGTCCTCGTGTGGGAGGCGGAGCGACGTGTCCGTGCGCAGGCATTTTTCAAAATCGGGGGGAAAAGTAAAAAAGTAAACAGGTGAAGCTTTTTCCTCGTACCCGTAATGTCGTCCTCGCCTGTCAGAATTGGAAGAAAGTCGTTTCTGGAAAAGGCTCAATGACACCTAAAGTCGATTTTGGGGGGAAATCACCGATGGAGTTGAACGGCATGTGCAAAAATGACTTTCTTCTTCCAAAAATGCATATTTCTCCAAGTAGTACGTATTGATCTAAAACCTCACCAAACTATGGAAAAAAAGGGTTTGAGTCAAAACTGCCAACTTTGCCCAATTGTCAAGTAACGGTAAAAAAGTTTTTGCCCTTGACTCAAGCAGTGGAAAAAATTAAATCTCTTTCATTGGTGCTTGATGTAAAACTGTCAACCAATCGGAAGGGTGAAGAAAGTCATTTCTGGAAAAGGCGCAACCAGATGACGATTTTCAAACTATAGACTTGACTAGTCACTATTTTAGAAACAAAAGCAAAAGAAAGAACAAATCCTCTGCCGGCTTTGGACATTGCAAAAAAAAAAAAAAGAAAGAAAGAAAGATCAGGCCCAAAGATGCATTTGTATAATTTTTAGGGAAATGCTCACTCTGGAGGAGTCTATTTTTTTTTTTTTTAATCTTGTTTTCCATTTCAGCGTTTTAGTCATTTAAAATCTCTGACGTCAGACATTTTGTACAAATAACAATTCTTGTCAAAATGTTGTCAAACACTTGCAAAACCAAAACGGCAGCCAAAGTCACATCAGCCAACCGGAAGCTTGAAAAAAAGGCAGCAAAAAAACAAAAAAAACAAGGAAAGATCAAGCGGGCCGATGAATCTTTTTGAAAAAATACCTGCGCTCGTCACGTGACCGAACGGGTCTCGAGTGGAAGGTTTCGGCGTGGCCCCCTCCCCTCCGTGGGCGCACTTTGAACTCGCCGAGATCTCCCCCGCTCACCTCCGACCCCGCATTGTTGCCGCGTCTTTCTGAATTCCTAATGACGGCCTTTTTTGGGTGCCTCTTCAATTTTCTCCGTTTCGGGATTCGCACCTCTTCAAGTATCTGCCGCAATTGAGATGACGTCGTCGCGCCCCGAAATCAAAAGCCCCGCCGACGAAAAAAAGGCGGGTTGGTGGAAAATAGTGCCAGAATATCAAAAGACACAAATGGCGCTCGTGTAGGGAAACCAACAGAAAGTCTGAGAGGCGACGGAAAAAGAAAATAAGCAAACGGGAAAATTGCAGAAAACGCTACAAATGTACACAAAATAACAACATCGACAACAAAAATGTAATGCCGCACCTCCAAAACTAAATGGAAAATAAAACATTTCAAGCGATGGACACACGAAGCAGAATATTCCAGAATCTCAACTCTTTCTCAAAACTCTTAATAGGAATAATTTATTTTTATTTTATTTTTTTTTTTTTTGTCTTCGAAAGGACAAACAAAACTTCAAGTGCCAACCTTCAGCAACCGGCGGTGACAAATAATAAAATCATCGTATCCCCAAAATAGTCATCATAATAATAATAATAATTAATAATAATAATGTACACCCGATAAACACAATGGCCTACTTGCAGGGAAAACACACTTCAAAACGGGATCTTTTTAAAACTGGTCCAGACTCGCACCACCAAATCCCGTCAAGATCCTCAGGAGTTCTGATCTTTATTAATGCTGCGCAATCTACGGCCGGGGGGAGGGCGGGGGCGCTTCGTCCAATGGACCCCAAGCGGATTCCGAATCTGTACGGAATCCTGCCCCTTTCCTTCGTCGCTTTGTGAGTTAGGCCCCCCCCCCCCAAAAAAAAAAATTAAATAAAATGAAAATAGGAGTCACTCAGTCCCCAAATCAGCCCAAAAGGATTCAAAGGTTCAGTTCGTCAAGAGGAAAATCAAAAGCAAGAACAACCATCACCATCATCGAAGGAAAGCAACACAAGAGCGGGCGAGCGGGCGAGGAACAGACGGCCCGAATGCTACTTCAGAACTTTCATACGTTGGCAAATTCCAATCGAAAAGGGGGCCGACGCAATGGAAGCAAGGAGAACGGCGTCGAAGGCGGAGTCGCTTTACTCGTGCAGAAGCTCCTGCAGGCAGTTGGGCGACTTGAAGATGTCGGGCACTTCGCTGTCCAGCTTGCAGATCACCTTGTAGATGGCCTTCTTCCACGACGGGTCCACGTCTTTGCCCGCCACGATGGCGTTGAAGAACTCGCGCAGCGTGATCTCCGCCACCTCCAGGAAGCGATCGGGGACCTGCGGGCCAAAGACGTTCCGACGCGTCAGTGCGTAGAAGTCCACGTTCCGGCTCGCGAAAACGTGACCGAATTGGAAAAAACGCACAATTGCTGAGCCCGGGAGCCCAAAGCGGCGACAGCGGGACCTTTTAAGTCATCCGGGTTTTGACCAAAAAGTGAACAAAGCAAGCAGAACTGGGATTTTTTTTTTTTTTTTTTTTCTTTTACGACACCTCCGAGACACCAAAACAAGACTACAAAACTTTTTTTTTTTGGGGGGGTCTTTTCTCTCCGCAGTCGACTTGGCGCGTTGATACGATACTCGGTTCTTTCTGCCTTGGAGAATTTTCCCCTCGCGCTTTTCGCCCGCTTTCCTCTCGGCGTGTCAGCCGCGTGGTTGCAGACATTTGTAACGCAACTTCTGCGGATTGCGCGCTCGCTTCTCGGACGGCATTTGATCATTTCATTGCTGCGTTATCGCACATGACGCCGACGCGATAAAACCATAAATGTCGGCCCTCTCGACTCGACTTCCTTAAAAGTTGATGGTTGGCTTCCGCCTGAGAAAAGCCACTTGTTGCAAAGTTTCTCACAACGCCCGCTTCCCTCCCCGCCGTCACATCTTTATACGTCTTGCTGTAAAAAAATAAAAATCACAAAATACAACCCGTGAGCCAGAGATGGAATTATGACTCACACTGAAGTAGAAGAACTGATTACACTTCTGACTCTGAAATGTACTGTACGTTAGGGTTAGTACAAAAATGTACAAAGTATAGATATTTTTCCTGTTGAATTCTTTTTTTTTTTTTTTAATGGACACGTTATCAAAACAATGCATCACCATTGAAGTCACTGATGGTGTAGTGGTACACGTGCTTGCCTTTGGCGTGGCCAGCGCGGGATCGATTCCCACCCCGTGACGGTGTCGAAATCTCCTCTTTGATTTACTGGGGTAGCCGTTTGCCCGAAATTAGCTGGGATAGGCTCAAGCTCTCCCGTGGCCCTTTTGAGGATAAGCGGCTTGGATAATGGATGCATCCTATTAGCGTTGCATTGTCAGCACGTTGAATCGATCCCAATGCCAAATAGGAGGCCTCATCGCTCAGTGGTCAGAGTGTTGGTTTGGTAAACCAGAGGTTGTGAGTTCGTATCCCGCTGGGGGCCTCTGCTTCCTGACGGGGGTTCCATCAGAAAGGGCATCTGGCGTTGCGCTATTGCTAATTTATTTTTTTTTTTTTTTTTTGGGGGGGGGGTGTCACTAATCCTTAAACCAGTAATTGGCAGTTTATCCCACCTTATATGTGTGTGTCTATCTATCTATCTATTTATCTCTCTATCTGCACAGATTATATATATATATATATATATGTAACTTGAGGTATATATAGTGTATGTGTGTGTGTGTGTGTGTGTGCATATATATATATATATATATATATATACATACACATACACTACTGTACACACTAAAACTACATCCAAGGTTTAGTTTGCAGATTTCATCTATCGTATTCTGGAACGTTACCCCTGCGAAAAATGAATTGCTATTTTTCAAAGTTACGTACGTACGGTAACAACTATGTATTTGTATTTGTACTCTATTGCCCCGAACAGTTCTACGTCCAGCTATAAAACGCCCGCACACACACGCACGCAAAGAGACGGGAGGAGAGTGGCGAGTGTCACGGAGGTGCCGGCGAAAGAGGAAGTACTAAACGCTTGAGGAAGCCGGGCCACGGCTGGCCGGGCCCTCGGGCGTCGGTGACAGCGGCGCTCAGCCACACCGGGCCTGGCCAGACTCCGCGACACCTTGGCGCCGGCCAACGCGCTGTCACAAGCGCGCACACCTCCTTGTGCCAAGGAGATGACACATCCTGTGCGCCGATAGAGGCGACATTTTGCGCACGCGTCTCCTCCATCCCGAGCGGGTGAGGGGGGGGGGGGGTCACCTGCCCGGACAAGGGCGGCGTGGACGCGCATTCGAGCGCCGGCGTAGATATACTTTACTAGTGGACCCGACGATCTGTGAGGGGATGGGAAGCGACTCGGACCCTATCGAAAATAATTGCCGGTCATTCTATTTGCATTGTGCGAAAAATAGAATAAGTTTTTCTTTTTTTTTTTTTTTACACACACACACACACACACACAAAAAAAAAAAATCATTTTTGGAGATGAATTGGGGGAGATGCCCGACTCTCATGCATTTGGAATTTTGATGCCTTGAGATTTGAGATATAAGTTGAATTGGTTCCATGACCACACTCATATCTTAAAAGCACTGGCATCTGAAATCATCTTTCCTCATTGAAATGAACAGAAATGAAATCAATCCGCTCCAGCAACATCCCCAAAAAACGTTTTTTTTGTTTTGCGCAAGTTTTGAGAGTCAATAACGAGGGAAAATATTATTTTTTCCAGAGAAGCTTTTTTGTGTTCATTTTGTGAAGTAATTGAAAGGGGGATTGTTGAAAAGGATTTTTTTTCTTTTTTAGTGTACAGGTCACTCTGTCTTTTTTTTTCCCCCCTGTACCTATTTATTAATTTTTCTGTGCTTCTACAGTGGACCAGACTGGCTTCCAGTGCCTCGCGTGCTCCTCCAGTGTCCTGCAGATACTCATCAGGAGTGTCAGGACACAGCAAGGTTAGTGGCCGTCGGAACACACACACACACACACACACTTTCACAGTCACGCCTGTTCGCACATAACACACATGGGACGACCCCCCCCCCCCCCAGGTGATGAATGGAGGCTACCAACCCCGTTAGCCTGTGCTTGTGTACAGAATGTGTGCACCAATGTGAAAGGTGAGTTGTGAATAACAAGCGCCCCCCACCCCCCGATCGCGTCCCCACCCCGTAACAAAAAAAAAAAAAAAAAATGCGCAAATCCCTCTCGAACGTGCCGTTTTGTCGCCCCGGGAGTGCCGCGTCGCTAAGGATATTCCCGGGCGGAATTTCTCCTGACGTTTTGACTATAAAAGGACGGCAAAATGCTGACCACAAGGAGATTGCAATGTCAAGGAGAAAAGGGTATCGGTATTTTAGATCCTCTTGACTACGGGAGGCGGCGGCGGCGGCGCATCGGTGGCGAAGAGTCTGAGGCCCGAGGGAGCGGCGTGACGGAACAGTTATTTCGGTCCGCTCGTTTGGGTTTTTCACTGGCGTCTGCAAGCGTTAGCAAAAAGGAGCTACTTCTTTGCTAGCGTCGCTCAAATGACTTTTCAGATGACACGCAAATATGAAGAGGATAAGCGGCTCGGAAAATGGACAAGAATAATTGTTGATATCCATCCACGTGAAGACAAGCGATGGTGTTTTTGATTTGCTCACAATAATTAGCAATCGTTTCACAAAGAAGGAAATGTGTAACACCCTTTTTAAAAAATATCTGCAAGTATCTACGTTTTCAAATTTCCTCCAGTTTCAAATTCTCCCAAGAAATATTTGAACCCTCGCATTCTGTCATGGGTCAACTTGACCCGATTTAAAGTCAGAACCTCAAGAAATGGACTCATTTTCAAACTGAAAATGATTTTTTTTTTTTTTTTTAACCAACCAGAAATGTTATTTCAAGGTGATCCACTGCACGTTGCGCCTCAGAAACTTTAAAGTTTTTGAGAAATATCAGAAATAAAATCAGTTGTTTGCTTAAAGAAAAAGGGTAAGTAAATGAGGCCCTTTAAAGCCAAGTTTTTTTTTCTCGACTTTCAAACTCTCAACTGGGTCAATTTGAGTACCAACAAAGGACCAAATGAAAATTCAAGTCAAATCAAAGCGTTAACTGTTTGTTTGCGAGCCTCTTGGCGTGTGCGCCCCGCCAGCCCCAGCCCCAGCCCCCCCTTTCCCTTCCTCGCCGTCTCTCGGGTCAGCTGTTGGGCTTTTGTTGCAGAGGCATTGTGGGGGATTATCCAGTGTGGCCGCTCATTCGCTGTGCCGTCCGCTAAATGGGGCCAATCGCGTGGCTCACAATCCTTCATACATATTTCATAGGGCTTTTTAACAAGTTCTCAGCAGAGCCCCAAATGAAAGGACAGATGTACAAAGCGAAAAGGCAAACGCCGTAACTGAGAGTACAAAGTCTCGTTTTGTCCTCGCGTTGCCTCGGTTTCAAAAAAAAAAAAAAAAAAAAAATGAGCCAGCGATGCACCCGAGAGAGTATTTTTGTTCCTGATCCGCGCTGTCCTGCGGGGACCTTCGCGGTACCTTTGGACGGATCGAAAACTTGATCTTATCAGGTTACGGACCTGAAGAAACATGAATAGCAAACATGGAACGTTTGGCAGCGTGCGTTGCCCTCAAAATGCCATTTCAAGCTGCCGGGGGAACAAAAGCCGTACATTTGCCCGTAAAGCGCAATCCAGTCCCATCTCGGACTAGTTTTGCGGGGGGGGACAAACTGAAGCCATCTACTCCTCTGTGGACTTTAAATGTCATTTTTCATTTCTTTGACTAGAAAGAAGTCGCAAAGACAAAAATAATCCCGCCTCCATGCGTGCATTTCCTCCGCCCTCGCGGTACAAAATGGATACAAGTGGACCCGGGAGTACCTAAGCGCTACTACGTTGCGTCGTTCAAGTATCGAGGATCCCACCCCAAGCGAAGGTCGTTTTCAGTTTGTCCAGTTGTGTTAGCTGCTCGTCGGTCGGTCCGTGTTGGCCAAGTCGAAAGAAAGGCGGGCAAGGTGGACGGCAGAAAACGCCGGATCTTCTCCAAAGCGGCCGTTCATCGCTCTCATTCAGTGGCCGGCCCCCGCCCCCGTCCCCCCATCCCGTCTCTCTCGCGACGCGGGGATAAGCTCTTTTGCACGGAGACGGAATCGGATTCCCTGTGCTTTTTGATGAGATAATAAAATATGACGGCGGACAATAGGAGCCCGCGGACGGCTCGCCGCGGCAGCCTGTCCTAAGACCGCTTAGACAAACGTTTAAAAAGGGCGCCGGGGGCCCAAAGCCGTCTTCGCGCTAAGTGCGCAAGCGTGCGTTTGGCCGAAGCCTGAGAAATCTCCTCTCTCTCGGTGACTCAGGGTCGGCTGTTTGTTTGCTCAACGTGTTTCTCCCCCTTGCTTTTGGGAACTGTCAGGAGATGTATTGCGCCTTCTATTTGCACAGCATTGGCCAAACAAGACGAGACCCTGGAAGATAAGGCCGCGCTCGTGTTTGTGTACTGTATAGCCTTGAAGGATGAAATGCGGGGACGCGACACCGACCCGGGCGACGGCCGGCCGGGTTAATTCCTAACGCCAACGCTCGCGCTTCTCACGGCGTTTTCGGCCGCTACGCGCTCGTAAACCCCGGAGGGGCTGATCATTGACTCGGCGTGGAGAATTCATTTTTTAATTTGGAACTTGTCCAAGTCAGCGTTGCAAAGGAGAATCTGTTCTCCGTTGCCTTACGGGGAAAAATGACTGTGAAATCATTTCGCATTTGGGGAAAATACACCTCGGATCAAGGTTCACCCACCAGGGTTGCGTCGCAATTTAAGAATCTTTGCTCTGTCCCGAGTGTCGCGGTCAAGTGCGCGACGAGCAACCCCTGGCGCCGAATTTGCCGAAGGGGGTGACCTCACAACCGGGGGACTTGGACCCCTGTACTGGGACAACTCGCCTCGATTGAGAGAAGACTCACACAAGGTCACACGGCAAACAAACTTTTTTTTTTTTCCTGCTTATCCACTGGCGGGGGACGGGAGCCGACCGACCGGCGTTAACTTGGGTCGAAAGGCGAAGTGCACCGGCGAGCGACTGTCGGCCAGTCAATGACGGGGCACGCGAAGGGACACGACGTAACCCACGCCGCCAAAGTTTTGCTTTTCCAAAAAGTCACTGGAGAGGGACGAAAGGCCAGTTAGTTGCCTCATATTTGGTCCCTCTGTGCCGGTTGCCTGGAGGCAAAGCAGAACTTCCCGAAACTTCGCCGCACTCCCTCTCTCACGCGCAAGAACACACAGTCCCCTTTGCCACGCATATTTGTTCCGATCGATAATCTACAAAGGCCTCGATAAGTCCTTGGCCCGCACTGTCACTTTGGACAAACACAACCCATGTCCCCTGTCTTTCTGCCGCAACCACTGATAAGACTCGGGCCACGGATGAAGAGTCCGACTAAAGCGCAGGGTCCTTGTTTTCACTCCCGCCCGCATTGTCTCCGGCTAAGATTCCCCTCAGAAAGTCTTGGGTGAGCACCGGGACAGGAAAGGGGCCTTAAAGCTGAGCAAACACCAACCACCCTCAGTCTGCTGATAGGCCCCGCAACGCCACGCCGAGCCCCCGAGGCACGTCTTTGTGAGCCTTACAAGCAGAAAAGCCACTTTAGACCTCGCAGAACATCCGGAGAAAACGGCAAAATCACGAGTTGAATCGCTTGCATAGCGGCGGGGGGCGCAATCACAATGGGGCGGGGGGCCGCTAAAGGTCAACAGGTCAGGGGGATGCGAGCAAAAGCCAAAGAAAGGCGTGAGGGAGTCTGGAAGACATCTGGAGAGGAGGAGACGGCCGGGAAACAATAAATAATGGCGAGCGGGACAAATAAGACCTACGGATGCAGATTGGAGGCGGGCGAGGAAAGAAAAGAGGAACCGTGCACGGAGTTTTGGGGAAGGAGGGGGGCTTCCACTTGGTCACATCTGCAGCTCTGATGCGGGTCCCGGACATTTTGCCAGCGCTCCCTCGGCCACGCTTCATTAGTCCCTCACACACACACGGGGAGGACGTTTAGGATGCTCTCGCAATAATGACATCAGCAGCAGCTGTGCCACTGAGCAAGGTGACCAGGGACACCGGGAGGGCGGGACCACAGAGCCACAGAACCACAGAGAACCCAAAACCGCAACAACCGTTAAGCCATTCAGACCCGAGAGCTGGCAACATCCCGCAGACATCCACCAGCCGCAAACTCAATCTCCGATGGGGACTAGCCTACGAAAGCTACAAAAAAATGTTTTCTCCGACAGTATGTTGTCGGAAAAGGCTTTCGAGCACCTTTCTCAGGGGAGACGCGTTAGCTGCATATCAACTATACTGTACTGTACTGTACGGTGGTTCTGCCACTGGCCTATTGTGTTGCTTTTATTTTTGGCAGCTCTGAACTTCAATCTATAGAAGCATTTTATTCATCTCTCAAGGTTTATGCTTCGGGTTTTTGTTGTTGTTGTTGTCTTACGCCGGGAGTCCCGACTGCCAGCGCATCCCTGCGAGTTCGCGTCTGACTAAACTATAAACGTCCGCGTTTGAAACGCTCGCATCCTCGCCAGCCGTCCGCGACCTTTTCACCCCCGACCCGCCGAGGTCAAACCTTGGTCAAAGACGCACGCCCCCTTTCCGCGTCCTTATGCGGCCACCCCCGCCCCCCGCCCCCAGGTCGGCTCCTTTCACGAGGGAAACGGAAAAGCCGAGGATAGATAGCAGGAGCGGAGAAAACGGCCCTCGGAACAAATGGAGTGAAGAGGGAGGAACGGGGCGAAGCCCACAATGCCGGACCGGGGCGCGGCGCAGCGCACGGACGGACAAGCGGCGTCTGCATCTTGCTAGGTCTTCCCGTCATTTAACCCCGCCCGCGGAATACACAAAACGTTGGCTTTCAAAACTCGCTTTAAAATTGATCATTAGACGATTATTCGACAGAACTACATTTGCTCCCCAAAAAGTTTGAGACGTTGGAATTTCAGGATGCACGAAAGCTAGACTTCGCCCTTTCTTTGCTCTCTGCTCACCACGCATACCACAACCCGCATTGAGCCGTTCTAGCAGTTTCGTAAAGTCCGTATGACTTGAAATTTTTGGGGTTTTTAATGCCTGGAATGCTTCACAGCTCGCAACAAATAATAAAAAACTCAGTTCATGCATCCTAATATTATCATTTTTCATAATATCGTGAGATACATGAGTGTTGCACCTGTTTTGTTTTGTTTTTTGCCTGTTTTTTGTTTGTTTTACTCTGCTGTCAGGATAGCTGAATCCTTTTTTTAAACCCATAAAAATTTTCAAGGACGTCGACGTGTGTGCCTTTCTGTGACTCTTCCAGTCGCTCCGAATCTGCTGGAAGCTCATCGGCCAGCCCCGCTACTGCGCTAGTATCTCCTAAAACAAAGTCATTTATTCCGTTGACGTTTCATTTGTGCTGCCCCAGGAAAGGCGAGCAGGTCGTTCTGCATTTTCTTGCGTCACAGTCGACTGAAAAGCAGCGCCAGAACCCGACCGCCGTTGTGTTCGTCACCGGCTGCGTCGGCGGGACCGAAGCGTATCCGCGGGTGGACAAAAGGGGATGCTGGGAAACTCAAAACTTGGCCGTGTGTCACCACTCGCGCCGATATCGCCCTCGCAGAGATCAGAGTGACTTCGTCTTTTAAATGTTCCTGCGCACGCATACCAGTCGCGAAACTTGGCCTGCTCCATCCGATGGAAATTTGAGAGTTTCCCAGAGCCGTCATAAAACTGTCTTTTTATCTGCGCCCCCACCCCACCCGTCCTCGCCATTACACACACACACACACACACTCGTGTCTCGTGAAAGATGATGTGTGTTGTCGTCGGGGGTTCAAACACACGTGGTACAAAAAGAAAAAGGGACGCTCGGCGAGAGTTTTCACTCGACATGAAAGCGCCGGCCGCTCAAAGTCAAGGCTTTTTCGGCCGCACTTTGATGGCGGCGGACGTCGTCAATGCGAAAGCGCAGAAGAAAGGGAAGAAGGGAGGAGGGGGGGGGGTCACGCTTGGCGGAGAAAAGAGCGAAAACGGGTAATTAACGGCCAACTCTTTTAATTACCAGCTAGTGTTCATTGTGCCAGAAGGAATGTGACAATTATGCTGCCATTAAAACTTTCCTAATAGGAGGAGGAGAAGGCGAGGCAGGGGGAAGACATGCGAGAGGAGGATGAAAGAATGAAAGGAGAGCGGCGACGGACGGACGGACGGACGGGAGGAAGGAAGAGGACGGATGGAGCGAGCGAGGGAGGGATATGAAAGGAAACGAGGAAACAATCGCCACAAAAGAGGAGCCGGGAGGGAAGATGGGGAGCGGAATCGGCCAGCACAGTGACAGAGCAGATTAGCATCAAACCAGAAAGGCCGCGGACGTGTGTGTGTGTGTGTGTGTGTCGCCCGAACAGAGGACATATTCATTCCAAAGACGCCACCAAGGTGGACGGAACTTTGATGATGCGCAATCTGGCAAAGGGAAACTTCGCTGCGTGTGTGTGTGTGTGTGTGTGCAGAAGCCGCCGCCGCCGCCGCTGCTGCTGCTGAATTTGCGTGGGCTCCCGTTTCAAGTGCGGCGCAGGCGGCCAGGTAGGGGAGGAACAGCGCGAGGAGGAGGAGGAGGAGGAGGACGAGGAGAAAGGGAAGAGAGAGAGAGAGGGAAAAAAAAGGGGGCCTTGGGGGCATCCTCATCCACACATGCAGTCATCGCCATCCATCTCCACATTTCCTCTGTGACTCACGCGCAAAAACACACTTAAGAGCGTAAGACGAAAGGAACATCCTAACAAACTTGCACCGACGTATATGACACACACGTGAGTCCCACACACACACACACACACAAAAACCCACGCTCCATCCAACACTTGTGGTGGTGCACGCACACACGCACACAAACAACGCCCCCGCGCACAACAAAAGGCCACACAAACATTGCGAGTTTCTCTTCTGTGCTGTTGGAATTTGCATGGCTGAGCAAATTTCTCCTCACGTTGGCCTCTAATCAGCTCCTGTATCTCCCAGACAGCCTGCATAAAAGCCTTCATATGCAAACCCCCCACCACCCAAAAGAAGAATTATTCACCTGTCCTGGCAGCCTTCTTCTTGCAAATGTTCACATTTATGTATGCAAATGCAAAAAGCCGTTCGTTCGCCCACCGCCGGCCGGTTTTCGCATTTTCTCCGCGCTCTGGCAATTCAGCCAACGCCTCAAGAGTGGCGCGCTCGTGCCAGCGACATTTACGATGAAGTCTGGTGTGTAAACACACTTTGAAACTTTGACAAAGTTGTTTAAGGCCGGATTTGCACGGCTCGGTTGAAGCGATGTCATTCCGATTGTTTGCTCTCACAACACAACAGCCAAGAGAGGGAATAAAACAAGGAATCGAACATCTTCGACGTCGACTCTGATACAAGCTGCCACTTGGAACTGGGGCCCCCGCACACTCACCCGTGGGTTCACCCATTTGTTCTTTCTTTCCCATTTTGCCCCACGTTTAAAAAAAAAAAAAAATATATATATATATATATATTCCATTTTTTTTCTCCTTGTTTTTAATATAATTGACGGGTTACACGTGACGGCAGGTTCTTGTAATGGGAATTTGCAAAGCATCAGCAGAAAAGCACAGCCATGATGTACTGTAGATACTTGTGAAAATGTACATTTCATGAGTCACCCTGTACATCGCCGCTCTGGGAAATTTGAATCACGAAAACGTCCGGAGGAAGAATGGCCGAAATTGAGCTTTTTTGGGGCCAATTTCGGGACTTGTACTTCGACCAACTCCCAGCGGCGAACGCAGCCGCCAAAGACCGACTGCAATTTTAAAAATGTTTTTTTTGTTTGTTTTTTTGCCTTGACCCTGTTTTGCGGACACGGCATCCGAGTTCGATGTCCATGTCGACAACCGGCCACGAATCATCATCACTAAAATGAGCGCCGGTGCCTTTAATTATCATTCCGGAACGGCGGATGAATGAATGTTTGCGCTAATTTCCAACGGACTTATTGAGACGTCATATGAAAGTGCTTCTGCCAGCGCAAGCCTTTCAAAAGCCTCCCTTCAGAGGACTGAAGATGGATGCGGGAAAGTGTTTGTGTGTGTTGCCCCAGTGGACAAATAACGCATACAGAGAAACAGACGGGTGGGGGGAGGGGGGGGGTTAAAAAAAAAAAAAAGCGGGAGTGAAGCACTTCAAGTGTGAGCTGTGCAAAACTCCCACTGCTCGCAAGGGCACTTCTATCCAGTACGTCATCTCTCGCTTTACCCCCACACCCCCCCCCCCCCCAAAAAAAAAAAAAACGCCTCCACTCTCCCCTGACTCCCTGCCTTCGACGTGCTTTCTTTTGTCTCTCAGCTCTCACCCTCCGTACCCTATCTATCCATCTCCCCCCCCCCCCCCTCCTCGCTAAAACAGTGGGATGCTTAACCTTGATAGCGTAGCAGTGACACACACGCGCATCCACAAGGGAGAAATGCTTTGCCAGCAAGCTCGGTTCGGTCCAAGAGACGGACGGACGGACGGCCGTACTCTTCGAGGTGAACGGGACACTGCCGGGAAATGCGGCAACAACAAAACGGTCACGCGGGGCGCCGAGGAGAGCGCCCGGCTGCGGCAAAAACACTTCCTGATGTTCAGCCCGCGTCGAGAGGGCAAACGGACAACCGAGGTGGCCGGGAAGAAACACACAAAAAAACGGCGAAGCGCAGGCCGGAACAAAACCACCAAAAGGTGAAGTTAGCCATCGAGGCGTTGTCGTAAAAGCGGAAGATGCGGCAGACGCGCCGGAGCCAAATGAGCACCGGGAAGCGGCGAGCGTCTCCAACGCACCAAAGGTCGTGAAACAAAAGATGAGGAAGAGGCGCGACAATCTACTCACTCAACTTTTCTTCCTCATTTGAGTTTCATGCGCTCGGTGGCAAAACATCGCAGCCGGCCAAGCGCCACCGCGAGCTTCCTCGCCATAAGATCCGCGTCGACACAATTGTGCTTCAAATACTTACTTCACTTAAGGCTTATTTCAATCAACACCAAAATGGCTGTAAATTCACTTGGATGTAATAGTTCTAATAATCACAATAATAATTCAAATTTTATCGACCTCGCTCCGTCTCAGATCAACAAACGTCGCGAGAGTTGCCCAGGAAAGAGTGGCGCCTTCCCGTTCAAGATAATTATGCTTCCAAGTGTGTCACTGCGTGGAATCAAATCAATTTATGTAATATAATAATGAAAATAAATTTATAGATGAAGAGCTCTTTTCAGAAACGCGATGAATCTTTTCAGTCCAGCCAATTCTCTAATCATTATTGAAGTTTATAGAATCGTTACACATCAAATGTCATTTTTGTTCAATCGTAAAAAGTAACATCACAAAACTTTGAGGTTTTTGATGATATATTGACACACGAGAGTAAAAGTCTGCACTCCATCTGAACTTTTCCCCGAGACATATTACATGTAATTGATGTCAAAATGCTTTGTTTTTGTGGACTTCCTGTCCAGAAGCTGGCCAACACAATTCATCAGCTGAAGGTGCAATTCTGCCACCTTCCTTCCAGCCTCGGCGCTTCTGGACTGAGACTGCAGTTCTTACCTCAAAGTCGTTGGCCTTGTTGTAGTGCATGTTGAGGGCTCTGAAGAGCTCGCAGTCGCGGCTCACGCTCAGGTCCTCCACGCCGGCGGCGCCGTCGTTGATGGCCTGCCGGGCGAACTTCTCCATCTGGATGTAGTAGAACTCCCGGAAGTTGCTGAACCACTTGATGAGCTGGGAGGTGATGCAGCGGTTGAACTGGAAGACAAGGGCCGGGGACACTTACAATTGTGTTTTTTTTTTTTTTCTTGGTGTACGAGAGCCTTGACCTCAGTCCGTCAAAGGTGGAAGTCTCCCGTGAGCATTTCAGCTTGACTCCAGGACGAGGAACTTTCAGAAGAGCCTCTCTGAGTTATGGGCTAATCCATTTATCGGGGCGAAAAGAAGATCCTGCACCAGCGGTAGTACTTTGAAGTGGTCCGGGAACCTGGCACTCTACAACTTTTGGTTCTGACAACGGTCAAGACCAAGTCCCGAATGTTCGGGAAACCTGCATTTCTTCCCCCCTGACGCTTAATACTTTGTTTTACGACAACGTTTGGGACAATTAGTATGTTCCGACTGTGTCGGAAGAGCCTGGGAAAGGCTCCCAAGAGCACTGACCTCGACCCCTTCAGACAAGTTCGACAGGAACTGGACCCAAATTGGAGCACAGCACACAAATGGATGAACGGATGGAGGGCAGCAAATCCAAAGTATCCCACGGGTGGGGTACAAGTAAACTTGACTACTACACCTTGGACTCGACCCCTTGCAGCACTAAAGAAGGAAAAAAAAAAAGGTCCTGGAATTCTGGTTGGAAACGCTGCTTGAGTTCCCCCTGAACCGACTCCATCGGAACACTTTGGTGAACGGCTGAAAGAAGACTTTCCGGAGGTCCAGGAATGCGGGCTGGATGCTCCAGTGCTAGATTGATCTGAACCTCCTACTTACAGGGAGCAAGAACTTCACGTTCCTGGAACTTAAGTCGGAATACGTACAGTTGCTCCCCCTGAATCGTGTAATTCTTCATTTTGGACAATTAATCTTGGAAAAGTCGTACCAATTTGGGAAAAAGCTCTGACCTCGGACCCATTGCTCACCTTTGGGATCAAGTACAACGATGATTTCAACATAGATACGAATTCAACCCCACCGAAGCCCCGAGAAAGTCTTTCCAGAACATCGATTGGGTCAGCGGGGAACCTCCCGGGTGAAAAATGACCACGTGTGCCAATCGTTTGCTTGCACGTTATCTGCGTCTGGTGGAGGCCCGTCGTGTCTCGGCCGGATTTGGAGGTAAAACGACAAGACGTGCGGGGATGAAAGCAGTTCCTCATCAGGAAGTTCGAGAGCTGAGTTGCCAGAAGAAAAATGGCAGCCGAGAATAGAGACATTAAGTGAGACGGCGAGACAAGAGAGACGTCTTCCCCGCTGGGAGCCGGCAACCTAACCCCCCCCTCCCCCCCTCGGCCCCCCCCCCTGTCATAACTGGAAGAGTGAAGGGAGAGGCGAGTGGCGAGGCGGCGGCGGCGGCTGGGTTTGGTCCGCAAACGCATAATTGAGCAGAAAAACGATTAAGTCATCATCTGAAGCGCCCCGGCCCGCGGCGGGTGGGGGGGCTCAAACAAGTACTTAACCCCGTTCACCAATTACACCCCGATTCTCCTCCCCTCTCCTCACCTCCCGGGCAGGAAGAAAGGAGAAGAAAAAGAGCAGAAGGGGGGGGGGGGGGGCGAGAGAAAGGGGCCCGGACGATAAGCCGCCGCGAAGACTGCGGCTATCCGATCCGTGCCGCTCGGCTGGATTCAATAGGGCGAAGTAAAACCTATTAAGAGCCTCAGCGGGTCCCCGGGCCTTTTTTCTGCCAGTGAAAACGAGCCAGACGCTAGCGAGGGGCTCCGGGCGCCCTGACGTGCTGCGGACCCTTTTTGCCAACCGTCAACCAGCGCAACGACGTAGGAACCATTTGTGACAATTTTTCCCACTACGTCAAATTTTTGTCCGATTCCATTTGTGTCGCCATGCCAGTCTGATCTGCCCGGGACGCTCACGACCAGCGGCGGCGCCGGCCAATCGGATTTCAAATTCATCCTCACTGGGAGGCGTTGGGGGGGGGGGGGGGGGCGGCTAGCCGGACCGCGACAATGCTAGCTTAGCTGGTTAGCGCAACATTTGTTGAGCTAGTAAAACGCGACTGTCGCCATCTGTCACGGGGGTGCCCTGGAGCGGTCGCCAGCCAATCGCAGAGGTTAGGGTCGACCAACCCCGGAGAAAAGCCACCCAGGCACGGGGAGGACCCGCAAACTGGGATTCGAACCCCGTTCCTCAGAACTGTGAAGCCCTCAAAACATTCAACCGCATCGAAAACTGATTCACGCGTCATCCGATTTTTCAAAATCGCGTCGCACTCGTGTCGAAGCGGCAATTCCAGCCACGCTCGTTTTGACATTTTGGGGAAACCTTATTGTCGCGTGAGCTCGTAAGAGAAATAGTGACGCTGAGCTACTCCAGAGGACGGCGCAGTCGCGCGCCGTCGCATTGCAGCTTTGCGTCGTATTTCTGCTTGGGATAATTGCGACGCGGCGGCGTGAGGACGACGACGAAGGCCTCAGGTAGCGAACGCGCGTCTGAAAGCTTCGCAGGCATCATCTGCTCGCGCACGAGCGAGCCTCGCCGCCCCTCTGTGCCCTTTTTGGCGTGCTGCGAGGAGAAGAATGAATTGGGGGGGGGGGGGGTTGACGCAAGAGGGACAAAAACGGCGAGCGGACCGCAGGCTGGCTGGGGGGGGTTGAGCGGTTTTGACATGGAGATTAGGGCCGCGGCTATTGTTCCCCGACACGCAGACGCGCACACAAACGTGCACACGCTCCTCATGATAGCGACATTGTCCTGTGGGGGGGGTCTACGGGGGGCAAAGACGAAGAAGTCAGGAAAGGCTGGAATCATCGGCGGGTGACATCACGGCCCAATAAGTCCGCTCGACATTGTTTTGGGGGGTTCGGGAGGGTGCGTGTGCGTCTACCCTAAAGTGCGTGGTGAGCATAAACTGGGAAATGAAGTGGGGGGGGGGGGGCGCGAACGGGCGCAGGTCAGCGCTGTCGGACAATGGCGTTGGGACGGGCGGCGGCGGAGCCGGCGGGGGGGTCGGAACGTGAGCAGTCAGCAGGTCGGGGTCGTGACACGGACGCGCCAAACAAACAAACCACTGACACTTCCAAATATTCGCTGCTTAGCCTCGTTTTCTACCAAGCAACTAGCCAAAGCCGCCAGGGGGGCCGGCGACATCTTTGGACCCAAACGTGGAAAAAGTTTGTGAAAATGTGACTCATCGTAATGCGGAATGGAGTCTCGAAATATTACACAAGCTGGGCGTCGTGTAGTAATATTGCGATATTAGCTCTTAAATGTTTTTCCCCCTTCGGTTTTGGTATTCGTGGTCTTATTCTTCTCGTTTCCTTGTTTTTTTTTCTTCAGCTTCACTTTCTTACGCCCGTATCCTGACATTTAAAGAGGCAAAATGAAAATTCTTTTAGATTGATGCGCAGTACGGTAATTGCACTTAGTTTAGGTCTTCAAAATCAAGTTTTATCGCATTGTTATCTATCAAGGCGCTATTTTTCTTTATTAAAAACAAGTAACAAGAAATGCTGCTTTTCTCTGGGGGGGGGGGCTGGAACGGATTAATGCTATTTTCATTGATTTCAATGGGACAAGTTTATTTGACATGCAAGACAAACAAATTACAAGGAATTCGAGTTAGCATTGTATGTACAATGAAATACGATCATCTTTTGGAATTGGACCACATTTTGGGTAAAAAACTAAAACTACGTGCAGCACCTGTTTTGATTTTTGTTGATTTATTTTTGAAATAACACTTTGGCCAAAAGAAGCGCCCTCGACGTTTAGATAGACAAAAAGAAAAACAAAGAACAACAAATCGAGCAAAAGTTACAGAAGGGTTTCTTCTTTAGGAACATTTGGCTGTATATATTCGCACCTTCAACCCCGTTGGATGAATCAGATTTGCCGTTTTCAGGAAACTTAAGACAAAGCGCTAATTGTAAACACAACGAGCAAAGTTCCTTATTGCATCTCTCCGAGAAGGAAACGTTGAATATGGATATTGCACCAGAACGCGGCGCTCCCCCCTGCGAGGGAAGGCCGGGATCAGATTTAGCGACGGGCTAAAGCGGCGTCTTGTTCGTGAATTACGGCCAGCGGCGGGTTTTCGAAGCGGCTCGCTTTGAAGATTGGAGTCGGCCAAACGGCGGCCATCGCTCACGGCGGAGACCTTTGGTGTCGGC
Organism: Syngnathoides biaculeatus; assembly: GCF_019802595.1. Lineage (NCBI taxonomy): Eukaryota > Metazoa > Chordata > Actinopteri > Syngnathiformes > Syngnathidae > Syngnathoides > Syngnathoides biaculeatus. The sequence continues at coordinate 6,588,399 of NC_084662.1, read as the reverse complement.
GCGAGGCGGCTGAGTGACGGATAGACGTGTCACTTGATTGCGGAGACAGCGCAGGCGGAAATGTAGCCGAGTGTGACACCCCCCCCCCCCCCCCCCCGGGCCCCCCGCCCTCACCCTGTGCAAAACAGCCATCATAAAGCAAGCAGGTAGAAATTCGGCTCGATCCGTAGACATTTGGCTCAACGCGTCCTTTCGGTATCAAGTTTGCCGAGTCCCCCTGCAGCATTCGGCGCTTTTGGTTGCCGGTGGGGGGGGGGGCATAGGAGACCCCCCCCCCCCGAATCCTCACGAATCCCCGACCTCTCCTCGCAATAGCAGCTGAGGACGAGATTGTTGGGCGCAAAAGGAGGCAACGGGCCCAAAGGAGCACATCGGCGCCTCTCCTTAATGGGACTTGGCAGGGGTCGGCCGCCGCTCACGTGAGATGCAACGCAAATGGCTCGTCGAGAGAGAGACGGCCAGAGTGTGTTTCTCACACTCGCACTCAAGAGCCTGTGAAAGGTCGCTAGCAGCGCGACGTCCGCGCACGCCGCAAAGAAAAACACGTGCGCGCAAACACGTCCACGCACTAGCTCGACTTCACATTACACAGCCAATCCGTGTTCAGCGCGGCCGGCGGCGAAACCCGGACTGGTCGCCGGCCAATCGCAGGGCACAGAAAGACAAACGGACCCTCGCCGGCACATTCACAATTTCGAGGCCCACATAAATGTAAGATAAGAATAATCCGAATAATTCAATTGCTGTCTTTGAACATACTTCACAGTTGAAACGTAACCTCGGTTTTATCAGGAACCAAGCAAAAAAGTGGTCGTTTTAACAGCGTGATATGTTTCGGGTAACCGTTGACTGAAAAAATGTCTCGGAACGTAAAAGCAACTCAACATTTGATCTTTTTCTCGTAAGCTTTCGACGCAGACCAAGTTTAAATCGATTGGAGTCTAGAATTGGAATTTCCTTTTTGACCCACATCAGACAATGCGGTGAGCCGCAAGGGGCCCGCGTGCCGAATTTTGGTTACCGTTTATTACCCGTCTTCCGTGAACGTCTCGTAACGTAACGCAGTGCAAATACTTTGTTGAATTGACATGTACGTGTACGTTGGATGATTGATAGATATTTCTGGCAATTCCCGAGCTTGCCAAAAAGAATATGATTTTACTCTTTGTTGCCCCAGTCGTGACCAACTAAAATCTGAAGAACGCCGACGGGGGGAGCCTTTAAACGGGCGTCCGTCGACGGCCTCGCTAACTTTGCTCATTCGAGCGGCGTCCCGACAATGGGCCAGAAAGCGCACACATGACCTCAGCGTGCCAAGCGACATCGAGAACAAGCAGCAGAAAGCCACAGAAGCCCGCCGGGGCCTCCCTCGCCCTCGTAAGCCCCTTCACAGTCATCGGGGCTTTCTAACGTTTCCTGTTTTCGCAAGGGGTGAATTGTGGGAGATAATCTCCGGCTGCCGATTGGCTGACTGCACACAAAAAGCCGCCTTTTGTTAGCGGCGGTGACTCCAATCCAGCCGCTGGCTTTTCTCTCTTTCTTTTCTTTCCCGTCGGCCCCGACGAGGCACGGACGCTGTGCTTCATCATCAGCGAAAAAAAAAAAAAAAAAAAATCAAATATACGACCTCGCCAGGTGGGCTGACCCTCCAGAAGTCGGTCAGGCACGGGTGACGGTGACCCTCCTGGTTTTAGCTTAAAAAAACAGACGGGAATCGTAATCGAGACATTTAGAAACCGTCGCCGACGAACGATAAGTGACGTTTTCGTGTCCGACGGTTCTGGTGGTCCTCAGTCTTCCGACGGTCCTCACGTGATCCGTTTCCACGTTCTGAACGGCGAGAAATGAGGGAGTTTGCGTCCGCCGAGGGTACTTCGTCGCGGCGGGGGCTCGTGCGGGTCCATTCCGAGTTCGGTAGACTACCGGCAAAATGAGCAACTTCCACAACTTGTGGGTGGGACTTTCTCATCTGGAAACGACTTTTTGACACTTTTAAAACGTAAGACGGCTTGCGTGAGAGTGAGCTCCAATATGTTACGAGACAACAAAATGATGTGACATTTGTTGGGATCACTCAAGTGGATGAAGAACCAAACGACGTTGAGTATATCTTGATCTAATCTCTTCATTCATCCGGCGCAATTAATCACCGCACGTGAGCCCGTTCTGGCCAATCAAAAGGCAAAGTCATCGAGCCGCCGAGATGATGATGATGATGATGATGATATTGAGCCCAAACAAAGGCCTTTAGACACGTCTCGTCAAAACATTGCGGAACGCGGCCAAAGTCACAGAAAGCCAAGTATCGGGGGGCAAGGGGGCAGATTAATAGCGGCCCCCGGGTTTGGGGACAGCCCCACTTCCCACGTTCATTAGGTCCTCGGCTGATTAGCGCAGACCTGATTAGCCTTCAAGTCTCGTTGTCTTGTCTGAGAACGGCACACTCGCAAGGATCTCGTTCGTCTAATTCCCGTACATGTCCCCAAACTTGGGACTCGGCCGCCATTGTCTCGCACCAAAAACACCAAAACAAACCAACGTGACTCATAATCCTCTTAACGATCTTGACCTTGTTTCCACGTCTGATGAGGTCGGCCGTGATCCTTCCTCCTGCCGGCCATCAAGTCACTCAAACAAAAACGCTTTAATTCTTTCATAATAATAAGTGTTGCTCCCCCCGTCGGTTTCGTTCTTGAATAGAGGGTTGGGGTGGGGGGGGGGGGGCAAACCATTTTTCCAAACGCCATTGGCAGATGCCAAACTGGCTTGGCCAAGGCGCCCTGCACCCCCCCCCTCCCCCCTTTCATCCCGAGTGCCGATGCGGCGAGTGAAAGTCACGTGACCCGCAAAGCGCGGCCGGTGGCGGCGGCATCCAAAGAGGAAGGCAGCCTGAGAGAGGGAAAAGGGGAACCTTTATCTTGTGATTTGAATAAGATGGCCTGGATCTGTCACAGTGTTTACCCGTCCGTATGGTCCGAGAGGAACGCGACCGTGCATGCTTACAGCGGCCATTGTGTTCTGCTTGTGCTTTGTTTTCTTCATTAAACTCCCAGTCGGCCTCGTCCTTGCTCAGCACACTGAACGTAGACCCGCCCCGCCCCGCCCCGCCCCGCCCCTGCCCCCTCCCACCGCCACCGACCTTCCTACCTGCTTGGATAAGCACTCCTCTGCCCCCCCCCCCCCATCTTCACCATCCCTCGTCCGACTTCCTCATCTCTCGTCTTTTGCATAAAACCGCAAGTTTGGGTTGGGGAAGGGCCCCCGTTTGGAGAATGACGGCCACGCATTGTTCACTTTAACGGAAGCCTGAACGTCATCACGAATACGACTTCCCCCTTTTCTTTTCTCAAAGCAGGTGTGTCGCTTGAACAATTTGGAAAGAGCCATACAGAGCAGTTCATCAATCGGGAACTCACCTTCACGTCTGAGAAGAACATCTTGAGCATGTTGGAGCTCGGGTAGCGGGTGTAGAAGAACATGAGCTTGGCCTTCTTCAGGTGATTCGGGGAGAGACCCTCCTGTATCTGAAAATGGCTGCCGTTAAGGACCGACAGTTTTGAGAGGGACTGTTTTAACTGATAACCTTTCCCGAACGTTACTGTAATCCTAGAATTTAACCACAAGTCCCAACTTGAACAGCATCTCTAAAGTCTTGAACCCAGATCCTAATGCTACCTGAACCCTAGCCTAGCCTTGAATGCTGACTTTAAGTGCAATTCCTGAAGTCTCGTCTTAAACCGACTTCAACCCTAACCACCGATCCTGAAGAATACCTAACTCTAATCCCTAAAGCCTCACAAAACCTTTGTTTCTGATTTACAGTGCGTGCGTGTAAATGTTCAGCTCACATATCCCCCTTTTTACCTCCATGTGATCGATTGGTGGAGGTAAGCTGAGCTGCATCGGGTGCTGTGTGAATTTTTGTCACACGCGGGACAACTTTCCAAACGGAGCCTAAATGACAGGTTTCGTCTCGTTGAGAGTCTTGCTCAAGACCGTGGCGCGCCGAGTTCAAAATTTGCTTGCAATTAGCATTGTCTGCATGGAACGTGGCGCTGTCACGGCTAATAAAACGCCGTCCGGCCCTACAGCTGATGCTTTTTTACATAAGGAGCCTCATTTCACAGTCAAAGCAAGCCAGCGCCTTTTGCCTTCTCCCTGTGCTAACCTCCACCCTAAAAGAGGAAGAAGGGCCGGAGGGGGGGGGGGGGGTGGGGGGGGAGGAGGCCATTTGCATATCACAGACAAAGACAGCAGTTAACGCCAGCGACGGGCAAGAAAGCCTAATGGCTTGGCGACAACACGCGCCAAGCCTGAATATGATGGCCCGATGTCGGCCGCCTCAACGACGTGACCGACAAGATTCGAGCGGATCGCCCGGCTAGCCGCCCAAAACCTAGCGAGCCTCCACCGAAGGTTCTCCTTGGTGGGCCAACCGGACTGAAGAGCAAACAGAAGATGGAGATGGTTTTGTTTGGGCCCTCAATTCCAGGGTTAAAATTACAACCCCCCAGAACCACCCTGCCACTGCCAAAGCCTTGGAGGAGGAGGAGAAATGAGGCGCCGACGCTTTGGACCGAGCCAAGCGCGAGGGGACTGAACACATCTGCGCCACTGAAGGGCCCGAGCCATTTCCGCGGTGAATCAAGGAAGGTCCGTACAACGCGTCGGATCGCGTCCATCCGGAGGAAGGATCAGGCCGCAGAAAGGGGGGCGCCCGTTTTGAACAAGAATGGGAAGCAAGTACAAATTTGGGCTTCGCGTTCTCATGAAGATGTACGCCGGCGCCGACAAAGTACACCGATTATTTACGATCGGTGCGGGTCGCCGGCGATCGTTAAACTCAGTCAAGTGTCCAGATGTAGCAGTAACTATGGCGAGGGAAGAAGGCATCAGCTGCTAGATTGGATTGCCCTTGGCCTCGGGGTTACACGGCCGAGCCAGCAAACGCAGAAGCAGCCCGCTTTGGCTCCTTAAAAGATCCTGCCTACTTTGTCTGAAAGGGAGCACTGGTCTTGGGGGGGGGGGACACACACACACACACACACTGGCAGCCTGGTGTTACTCCATCAGGCCCGGCCAAAAGAGCAGCACTTCAATCCCCGCACCGCACCATCTGCTCCGAGGGAAGGGGTGGGGGGGGGGGGGGACACAATGGATCCTCAGACACAGAGGCGCAGCTCTTTTTCAATCAGGCAAGGTGGGACGCCGTCGGGGGGGGGGGATATCCATCTCAACGCTTTCGCTTCAAATCAATTTGAATAACGCCTTTTATTGGACGGTTGTCCGTTTTTCTCGCGGTTTCCGTTTTTCCCACGTTGAGACGGAAGCGCCGCAGCCGTCGAGCGTCCGCCATTAAGAAAAAGCCTCGCGTCTCCCGATGAGACGTTCTCACGTCCAATTCGCTCACAGCTTGCAAATGTAATTGTGATTGGACTTCGGGGTGGCGTGCGGCGCTATTATTTTGCCATGATGGCGCACTCGCACCAGCTGGCTTCGGCGGTTCGCGGGGACGCAACCCCGACGAGAAATGACTGCTCCCCCAATACTTCCCGTAGCCCGCAGTCACGAGAGCAAAATAGCCGCTTCGCTCCCCGATTCCAGGTGTACGGACAAGAATATTCCGAGCTGGACGGCGGACAAACGAGCGCAAAGCGATCGGGGGCCATCTGCTCGGCGGCGAACTCCGACGCGCCGCTCCGAAATGTCCGACAAGCTGTCGCTGACGTCTGAGGCTCGGAAAGGAGTTCAAAGCGATTCGTAAATTGGGGCCAAACGATAACGCGGGGATACACAAAACACTTCGAGTGCGCTCATCAATGATTAAAAAAAGGTGCAGATCGCTCAGCCGCCGAAGAGCCAGAATGCGTAAAAAGCCACCGCGAGCGCAGGCGGCATCTGGCCTTTGTGCTCCTTGTTTGATTGTTTTCCGCTTCCTCCTGGTTACTGTACACCTCCCTCTCTCTCTCTTTCTCTTTCTCTCTCTCTCATCCCTCCATCGGGAGCCGGCAGAAAAGCAAAAGGATTATGGATCTCGGGAAAGCGTTCAGCCTTAGGTCAGAAGACAAGACAAGGCGAGGTAATGAAAGATAAACAGCTCGCCGCAAACACCTGTTAACGTCCGCTTCAAAAAGAAAAGACGGGGAGGGGAGGGGAGGGGAGGGAAAACAAACACAAAAAAAGAAGTATTTGGCTGCCAAGCAACAGCCGAAGGGCCCCCGGGCTGTTGACAGATCTTTATGAAATGGAAAAAAAAAAAAAAGAAGAAGAGAAATGACGCTGATTGTGGGCTTTTCGCAGCACCGGCGGACGACGGGAGGAACGCGGGAGAAAACTCGAGCAATCTTGAAGACGCATCTCGGGGCGAACCTCCGGGGACTGGCGGAAAAAGGCAACAACGAGGCCTCCCTCGAATAAACACGTCGAGGACGGACGCTAACGACCTGAAGCTTTCCGAGGAGAACCGAGGGCACGAATCAAATTTTCATGAGGGAAATCGGGGGGGGGGGGGGGACTTTAAGCTATTAGCCTCCCGTCTCCAGGGGGATTCGATTTATCCACGGGGCACCGGTGGGGTTAAACTCTAAGCGAGGACGCAGAACGCTATTGTGCGCCAACTTGCAAGATGCCATCCGCTTTCAGGACCATTTTGAACAAAAGAAATTGGCGCACAAAATGTCACCGGGACTTAATCTGTCTGAGTTGAGTGAGCGAGATGAGATAAGAAAGCTGCGGAAGATGGAAGAAAAGCCTGCGAGAAGCTGAGCTACCAATGTAAAAATAAATACGAGCGCGGGGCGGAGTGATTCACCGACACTTTTGCCGCTTCTCAGCGGTCCGGAAAAGGACTTAAAACTCTTCCAGCGGGCGGTTTTCTCCAGAAAGGATACGTTGCTGCCCGAGTAAGGCGAGATGTCGGACATGTCCTGCAGGTCGCCGCACTCGGATTTGATGAGCGACAAGGAGAGTCCCTCCGCCGTGCCGCCGGGGTGGGCCGGCGAGCACGAGCGATGGTGGTGCCCCAGGTGGTGGCCGGACGCCATCTTGGTCCTCAGGCTGGCGCTCTCCCGGGACAGGTCCACGGAGTCGGGCGAGGAGCGCTCTTTGCCCGGGTAGCCGGCCGTGGGCGGCCCCAGGGGACTCTGGAAGGGGTACCCCATGAGAGGCAGGGGGAAGGGGTGCCTGAAGGAGGGCGGGCTGAACCCCATCGAGGCAGAGAGCGACGAAGGGTGAAGAGACGGGTGGTGGTGACCCCCGTGGGCCCCCACGGCCGAGGACTGGTGGTGGTGGTGGTGGTGGTGGTGGTGCTGGTCGCCGGGCGTCTTCCTGACGACCAGCGGCAGGGCCTCGGTCTGGTCGTTCAGCGGGGCCGGAATGCCGGGAATGCCGGCGAAGGAGTCCAGCGGGTTGGGAATGATGACGTCGCCGAAGCATTGCAGCCTCTGGTTGGCGGTGTGAAAGTTTGGGTTGTCCCCGTTGACCGCAGAAGGGAACCTTTCGGGGGGTAAGGAAAGCGGGGGGAAGGCCTGCTGGGGGGTGGGGCGCGGGGGCTTGGCAAACACCTTGACCACCGTGTCCACCACCTGCGTCATGGCCGAGTTGAGTTCCTGCTTCAGCGTTTCCGCCAGCTGTTTACCTTCGGCCCCCCCCTGCCCTTTGCCCCGGCCGGCTCCATCTCGTCCCGCCTTGTCCCCGTTCCCCGGCGGGGCCGGCTCTCCGAGCAGGGCCCGCGCCCGGTCCAGGAAGCGGCCCGGATCCAGGTCGGACATTTCGTCGTCCTCGCCGGCCCGCTCGTCGGGGCCGTTGTCGGACCTCGCCGGGCTGTCCTCGGACAGGTTTCCCGCGTCGTTGTGTTCCGAGTCGTCGGTGGAGTCGTAGATCTGGAAGAACTTCTCCTGCAGCTGCCGGAGCTGCTTCTGCATGTCCTCCAGCTGGAGCTTGAGCTGTCGCCGCTCCTCCTGCTTCTGCTCTTTCCTCTGACACACCAGCTGGGTGAAGCTCTGCTGCTGCTGCTGAGGCAAACGCTGCTTGCGCTTATTCTCCCGGCCGCCGCCTCCGCACGGCTCGCCGGCCCGCGGGCTGCCGGGCCCCCGGTGCTGGGCGCGGGGAGGCGGGCACTCCAGATCCATTTCCCGCTCGCCGTCCATCTCGTGGCGAGAAGACGGCGGCACCAGCACGCTCGGGGAGTGGCTCATGCCGCGGATGATGTTCTCCACGCGCGCCCGCTTGGCGCGCAGGTGCTCGTCGTTGAGACGCTCCACGTCGAACGCGCCCAGGCCGGGGGGCCGGCCGAAGGGCGACAAACATTCCTGGGGGGTGCTCTCTTGGGAGGAGTTGCTGCAGGCGTCCTCCTGGGGAGCGTCGGAGCTCGTGTTGGAGAGCCCCGATCCCGGGAAGCCGTGGTCGCCCCTTTCGCCCCGGTCCCCGCCGCCGCCGCCGCCGCCGTTTTTGGCCAAGTTGTTCTTGAGCAACTGCGAGATGATGGTGGTGCCGGGGAAGGGCATCATGGCGTCCTCGTAGGAGTTGGCCCGCTTCAGCAGCTTCCGCAGCACGTTGGACTTTGAATCGCCGTCGCCGGCCGAAACCACGCCGGGCCCTCCGTGCGGCTGCACGACGGAGCACTCCACGGGCTCGCCGTCCGACCCGTGGTGAGAGTGGCCGCTCAGAGAGTTCATGGCGCTGAAAATGGCGGCTTTGGCGCGCGCGATGCTATCGGTGGTCGCTGCGGCTGAGGCGGCGCTGCCCACGGTCCTCTTCACGCCGATGTCCACGCGTCTTCGCTTGGTCTGTCTGTTCAGGAGGGAGTCGCTGTCATGGTCCGGCATCACGGGCTGCTGCTATTTGGCCATGTCCCGCAAAACCGCACGCGTCTCTGGGGAGCACCTGGGGGGGGGGGGGGGGGGAATCGCAGACACATTCGTTAGAGCGGCGGAAGGCGCCACCAACGCTCGGGTGCAAAACGTACGCCGGACGCGAGCGAGCAAAGCCTCCCTCCCGGGGCAACTCGACCACCCGCCGGCCGATGGGAAACCGGCGTCGGAATTAGGCCTCGGCCTCGACATTCCGGGGCAGAGTCCCGCGTTTCATCCCCGTCCCCCGTCGCACGCCGCGCGACACTGAACCAGTTCCCACGCGACACAAAGCGGCATAAAATTATGATAATGACTTCGCCGCTTGTCCTCATTTCCACGTTGCGCTCTTAATTCAGCCAAAACGGGGTTAGGATGAAGCCGCTGCCTCAAATATTCGCCTTCCCAGACGTGCGCACGCTGATCAATAAGCTAAGCAAAATTGGCCGATTGATTTTGCCGGAGCGCCTTTTTATTTTGATTATTTGGATTTTGTTTTGGCGAGGGCTCTTTTAATTCTGCCCGAGCGAAATAGGTCACACGGGTCAAACTGGGACTTCAAATGTTATTTACAAAAACAACCCAAAAAAAGCACAAGTGGTGGCCCGCGTTGGCAGATGAGTGGAAAAATGTATCATATGTATTTAAATACACGAACAAATCTCTTGTCAAACACATTACGGTTGACCATTTGAAGAACAAAAATGTACTCACGTTTGTTTTAAATTATTGCCTCTTAAAAAAAAATATTGAGAATCAACTGGAAAATTCATCGATTATTAATGTTACGGTAGAAAATGTTTTACATTTTACTGTGTGCATTTTTCAAAATTACAGCTTTTTAGCATTTCCTTTTCAAAAGGCTACAATAACTATCATTAATTTTGGGAGCGAGTCTGAAAAATACAAATGAATAAAAACAATAAGAAGAAATTGTTGGTAATGAAGAGTTTGATATTTGTTTGTTTGGTTTTTTTTTCCTTTTCTTTTCATTTTTATGCATTGGGCCTGCACAGCAATGACCGGATCACGAAAGAAGTGACACTGCACAAGATGCAACAAAACAAAACAAGAAAGGAAAAAAAAAAAAAAAAAAAAATTCGATCACCGACAGGACTAACAATGGAGCTGCAAATAGTCGGCAGCACGAGCACCTGTCGAGCGCAACACACACACACACACACGCACGCTCAGCAAACTTCTATTCCAGCGACAAAAAGCGCGATCTCAACATTTTTGTCATCATGAAAAACGAAAGCCTCAACACTAATGATAGGAAGTCATAACAACCACCCATGATCATGATCATCATCATCATCATCAACAAAAAGCGTCAGGCCAGCAGCACACGATGAGCAACGCTTGCCGCTCGGGCTCAAGATGGGAAGGGAAAGTGCTGCCGTGCACGCGCACGCGACTTTCAACGCCGGCCGGCCGGCCGCAAACAAACTTGGAAGAAATTAAAAAACGTACTTGCAAGTTCGACCCGCCGCCGTCACCGAAGCGAGCGCTGCTGCCTGCACGGGAATATTTTAGCCCTCGAATGGCGCCGGGTTCAGTCTTCGCTTGTCTGTTTGTGTCTGCGCGTGTGTGTGTGTGTATTATTATTATTATTATTATTGTTATTTTTTTTTTTTTCTGACCGCCCACCCACCGGCGGCCTATCCGAGGACAAGGTTACTTACCTCCGCAGATGATGATGAATGTGATGATGATGACGAGGAGGAGGAGGACGAAGAGGAGGAGGAGGAGGGGGTACCCCAAAAAAAAAAAAAAAAAAAAAAAAAAGGAGGCACACTCGCACGGCTCCACGACAAAAGATAGAAAAGATCAGCAGACCGAGGAGTAGGACGACCACGAACGGGGAAAGCAAAAAAATAGAATTGAAAAATCAAAATAAAACTAAAGAAAGGAAAGGAAAGGAAAGGAAAGAAGATGCCAGGAGCTGCCGGTGCCGGTGTCGGTGTCGGTGTCGGTGCCGGTGCCGGTGCCGGTCGGGTCTTCCTTCGTCGCCCGCTCGCTTGCTGGCTTGCTTGCTTGTCGCGAGCGGCTCCTGCGCCGGTAAGTGCGGGACTGGACGGGACGGGAGCGCGCGCGCGTGCGTCCGCGTGGCTGGCGCAGGCCGGACCAGTGGACGAGTGGACGCGGATCCGACGGGTCCACTTGAAGACGCCGCTGAAGGAAGCCGGAAGACGGTCGGCGGCCCGTGATGTCACCGTGGCAAGCCACCAATAAGAGGAGACCCCTCCCCCCCCCCCACCGCGCCCCACAACACACGCTGAACTTGAACCCGGACCCCCCCCCCCCCCCCCCCCTCCCTCCCTCCCTCCCTTCTTTTGATGTCCGTGCAGGAAGACGACAGCGCGAATGCAAACTTTGGGATTCGAACGCGCGTTCGCGTGTTTTGTTGCAGCTTCCGTTTTTATTCATGCAAAAAGACCCAAAAACAAAACCGCGCATTGAACATGACGGTCGACTGTGACATCTCGTCAGAGGATTGATTTCAATGTAGGTGATTTGAAGCGATGCAATAATTGATATTGGTTCAATGTGATCGGCTGTTAAAAGTATTTCAAAGCGCGTTCATTTCTTTTTTCAACTGAATTCGTCAGCAAGGACGCCAGCGATGAAGTCCACCGTGTGCGAATTTTCCGTTTTCCGTGGAATTCACAATTTCGAATGAATCTTGTTGAACTTTTTCGAACGCGTTTCGCTTTTCGCATTTGTTGCGTGTCGTGTTTGCTTTTCTCCTCCAGGTTGTGCACACGTTATGCGTGTAATTCTGACCCCCCCCCTCCCGCCTCCATCTTAATTTTCCACATGTCCAAAGAGGAAAAGGGTGAGGCTGTTTTTTATTTCCATTCTGCAAGTTCTTTTTTTTTTTTTTTGTGCTTGAACTAAATCGAAGCAAGCGGGCCAAGTTCGCCTCGCCTCGCCTCGCCTCGACCCTCCCGCAGCGGCGGCCTCCCCGCGCGGCTTCTCGCGCTTCCTCTCCGGTGTGTTGTGGCGTCGGCTCGCGCGCGTGGATTTATTGGTCTCTTTTGGGCTTCGAATGTCCTGACATATTTGGTAGTGCTGAAAGGGGGCCCGCGGGGAACCGTTTTGCCCTCCAGACGCGGCCAAGGTTTCACTTTACCGCGTTCACTTATTTTAATACCGGATTATTCGATTTAAAAAAACAAACATTTTGATTCTGACTTATTGTTTTTAAAAGAAAAATAACGAGAAAGGTGAGATCTTAAAAGTTGCTGTTATTTTCCGAGGAGGAGGATGAAGAGGGGCGTCCACAGTCCGCGTAGTTTTTCCACTTGCGCTTCATCGGCGACGCACTTGACCGAATGACGAGATTGCGCGCAACATTGCGCCCAAATAGCACATTGCAAACGACGCGCGCGCTGCCGAATGCGGCTTTGCGACGTTTGCGGCTCCAAATATGACAAACAAGTCCCCGAACGTCGCACGACGTGCGCGACGGAGCCGCCGCAGGAAACAAAATTGTTGAAAGTAATCTTTTGTTTTGTTTTTGTCGACGTGGACGCCATCTTTTTGGCGTGAAAGCTTCTGGCTCGTTGCCCTCAAAACGAATCAATTGCGTGAGAAATAAAGTTTAAAAAAAAAAAAAGGATCGGGTTGGACATAATTGGCGTGCCCGATTTGCATAAACTGTTGTTGCTTCTTGGCCGACGCGTCACCGCAAATTGCGTGCGCGCGCCCTCTCAAATTCTAATTTTGCTACGTTCGCTACATTTGTTGCAGAAACGAAAATAGCAAACGGCAGCGTCATCGTCATAATGAAGACTTGTTGATGCAATTCTCTTTCAATAAAAAATGCGGGTTATCCCATAATTGCATCCAATGACTATATTTTATAACGGTGACGTCGTTTACATACGCGAACGACGCCGTGAAAACAAAACAATAACGCAGTGGCAGTAAAAATAATAAACAACAAAGAGAGAAAGAAAAAGGCGCAACTGCTCAGGATCTCGCGTTTTTTGTTTTGTTTTGTTTTTGGCTTTCTCTGCGTGACACCTGTCGGGGGGGGGGGCAACGACGTTGAAGACAAAAATCATTTTGCCTCATATTCTCCGGTGTGGATTTCAAAGATGTGTGTGTGTGTGTGTGTGTGTGTGTGTGTGTGTGTGTGTGTGTGGATTGAAAGATATCACCTCAGCAACAACACACTAAATGTTAACCACTTCCAAATAATAATAATTTAAAAAAATGCTCGCTGAGCGACGTACCGACTGTCATCACCTTATGAACTAAAGCTGCCAAATTTGGACGCGGACAAAAGAAAAGAAGAAAAGTGGCGAGCTGCAAAATGGCCGCAAAAGTGCACAAAAAGGTTGGGACATGCCAAATTTGGCACGTGCTACAAAATGTTGCAGCGTACGGAAATCGTTTTTGCTTTTGAAATAAGAAGAGCAGCCACAAGCAAAACGAGGTTGCGCAGCTGGCGGCCATTTTCGGCAAAAGCAAATCTTTTCTCCACAACACACACACACACACACCACACACACACACACACACACACGTTTACAACACTCACACACTCGTGTACACGCAAACACACGCTCATTCATTCACTTGCAAAAACACACACACACACACACACATTCCATCTCTTTCCACACACGCGCGCTCGAGCGGCTGCGGCCTCAGCGCCAACGTTGGTGCGGCAGGTCCCCTGTTGCCGCCCCCCCCCCCCCCCAGTCCACCCCGCTGGGCTCCGGTGACCTTTGAACTTGCCGGGCCGGTGGACTCTAGCGCTCGTCATTGCATCAATTTGCTCCCCAAAGTCGACGTAAAAAGTAGAAAAGGAAGTTTAATTGTTTGAATTCAAAATGTTTTTGTGTGTTGATGCCAATTTGTTGGATTTGGAGTAAAAAAAATATGCCGGAATTAGTAAGAAACAAAAAAGTTGGGTAACTTTCTTCTATGAGCCAACATTAGCATCATTCGCCTTGCAATTTTGATGTCATTGGTTTTTTTTTTTTTTTTTTTTTGCGTGTCAGAATAACCTGTAGTCGACTTTCCCCCCACATCACGTTTGGCATTGGGAAAAATGTCTTTAAAGTCGCAGAAAAATGTACTTGAGCGGTGATATCGGAGGCGCTCCGATTTGTAATTGCATCCAATTTTTGCCCCAAACGGAGCAAACGGGATTCGAGCTGCCGTTGGTCAAAGAATTTCGAGGTCTGACAATTTGTCATTTCATGTAAATATTCAGGCAAAAATTCTCACCTGACACAAATATTGACGTTGCAAGTTAGCCGATCAAATTTGGAACATTTGCAGGACGTGACATTTGCAATTTGACCCCCAAAAATCAACACAAATTGCTGACAGAGTCATTGAAATCTCGGCCTTGCACGACGCGCCAAAACCCGTTCAGAACCAGCGGGAGCTCGTCCAATCGTCATTTTTGACTGTCGACGAGGGAAACGGGGAAAAACCTATCATGATCTTGCCTTTTATTTTGGGGGGGGGGGGGGAATAATTGGCTTGGGCCGTTATAAATATGAATGTCAATATTCCGCCGGTCTCCAAATGCTGCAAGGAGGCGGCAGCCGATGAGTTAAAAGCGGAGAAGCGCAACACGACAGCACAGCAACGACGTTGTGATGAAATGCAGTTGCAGATGCCCGCACGCGCCCGCCCCCCACGGCCCCCTCCCGACACGTTCAAAGACTTCCCCCGCGGACGCGGGCGTCTGCCAGCGCGGCTATAAATCACGCTGATGTTGGCGCTGAGGGCAACGCGCACCTTGTCCACTCCCGGGCTGAATAAACCAAAACATCCTGCCTCTCGTGCCTCTCGTGCCGCCCGCCGCCCTCCGAGCGCGACCCGGGAGGAGACCCCCCCCCACCCCCCCTCGCCGACACGCACCCCTCCTCGCTTCCTCTCGTCCCTCCCTCCATCTCTCCAACGACTTCCTGTTTGGAGACGTCGACGAAAAGGGGGCTCCTTCTGTTCCTGGGCTTGGGGTGTACAAGCCCCGCCCCTGCCTTCCCTCCACAGTGGGGGGGTGGGGGGGGCAATTTAGCTACAATGCACGTTAACGATGATCGCTACGAGTGCAGCGGGACCTCAAAAATCAGAATTTGCCCCCCCCCCCCAAAAAAAAAGCTAGGGAATGAGAAAAAGGGCCCACGAGCCGGCCGTCGTCGAAATGCGACTCAAAACGATTCCGAAGGAAACGGGACTCGCTGAGCCGTTCTGACGCCAAGGGCGGAGTCGAAACGACCTCCGCACATTCTCGGGCCTCGGCGTCGACGTCCGCGTTGCGGAGGAAGTGACGCATTTGTGGAAAAGAAAGGCCAGCGCGCGATGGCGGCCCGCGGGAGACATTAAAGAAGAAGAAAGAAGGCGAGGCCCGTCGGGTTATCGGCTCGATTTTTACGACCCGGCCGGGAGGAGCTGAGCAAACAAAGCGGCCGTCCGGCGCCTGGCCCGACTTGAAGGTTCTCAGCGGCGACAATCGCGCGCTCCCAATCGACGTCCCGCCGCGCGTGTAGCTTGGCGCGCGACCACCTTGCTGATTACTTCCTGTTGAAACGACCTTTCGGACTGGGTACACGCAAAAACGCTCAACTTGGAGTTTGACGTCCATTTGGGGAACAAAACGAGCGCAAGACGTGCAAGACAGCCGACTGAAGCGTCCTCTCGATAAAGCGCAGGAATTTTAGCCCAGACCAGATGGCGGAACCTTTGTTTGGACCGGGAAACACAGCTGGGCCGATGGTATCCGAGACAACAGGGGCGGAGCCTGAGCGTTTCTCCATCCCGCCGGATCTCAGCGACGGCGTTTATCCAGACGATGGAAAGCCTTTTCACTCACGGGACTCGCGGACGCAACGGCAAACTTGCGCCTCTTGTCAGAAGCGAGCACCCAACTGTGCCCGCAACGCAGCTCTGCCGGTTGGGGGATTTTTCAGACCGTTGAGAACTGAAAGCGACTCTGGATCTTCGCCTAGCCCAGCTGAGCAAGTCCTGGGTGGGGAAAGTCATGATCAGTAAAAATGTTGACAACGTTTGAAATAAAGGCCGATTTCTCATTGTTGTTTTTCAAATAATGTTGAACTTGTTTTGACCAATGATGACAGTTATGAATGTCCTGAATTCAAACTTTGGTTGGCGCACACACGCGCCGGTCCAAGAATAGCGCGAGGCGGGCATCCATTGATAGCGCCGCCGCCGCCGTCACGTTCAGCCCGTTTTGGGAGGAGGAGGAGGCGCAAACGCCAATCCTCTTCTTCTTCTTCTTCTTTTTTTTTTGTTTTTTGGGGCGCATCGCGCTGGAGTAAAAGCAAAACGTTTTCGTGCGCCGACCTCAGACGCGGCCGGCGCCAAAAGTCCATCCGTCGCGCGTCGGCGCCTACCGGACCAGAGCGACGCGACTCGATTGACCCGCTGACCCGTGAAGACACACCCCTAACCTGACTCAGGGCTTCTTTTCTTTGGAGCAAAGAAAGCGGCACGACGATTGTCGTTTATTCGGCACCAGCTGCAGGACGCGTGCGGGCCGACCGAAGGCATCTCGTCAGCCTCCTTTTGCGATTCCAGAGTTGAAAAAAGCGAGCAGAAGCAAATATTTGTTGTTGTTGTTGTTGCAAAGGTCAAAGTGGCTCAACCACCATTTGCGATGTGGCCCGGTCATTATGCCCCAACCCCACTGTAAAATGTGAACCAATCAATGCACAGCAGTGTTTGAAGCTCCGCCCTCCAAGAGAAAAGTGTACTAAAATCTCAAGTACTATAGCTTGGATATGTCGGGTACTTTTTGCAATAGACCCCCCCCCCCAAAAAAAAAAAAACCCTGTACCGAATCGCCAAATTGTCCCCCCCCCCCCCCCACGCAGGGCTGTTCGTGCCCCACTTGCGCCTGACCCGCTTTCTCTCTCGCAAAGGGAAGCGCGAGATTACGGGATGCTCACTTAAGAGGGCGGAAGCGGCGGCCGCTAAGCGGAAGATTATCCCTTAAAAGGAAGCCGGACGGGCTCGGAGACGTGTGGACGGATCGGCGGAACCGCGAAGTCCGAAAACCCCAAAAAGTGGACAGAGAGAGAGCAGAACCAGAAAAAGGATTGGAAATAAAAATATTCTTAAGTAGGTCGGGATGAACCGCTTAAAGTCCTTTCAGGGTCGGTTTCCAGACCCAAAAAGTGAAGAAAAGTGGCTGCAATATAATGCGAGGGGTGACGACGAGGCGCTCTACGGCGGCTACGCTGGTTAGCATGTAGGACTTACTCAATTATTGCCTTCTCTCATCAAGTGCATGCACTCAGTGGCCACAACGAGGCGTTCTAAAGTGGCCACTCGGGCCAAACGGCGGAGCCGACGCCGGTCCCCGCACGGGCTGCAACGTCGGACTTTCTAAAACGCTTTTGCCCTTCTTTGTGCTTCCGTTTTTCTCCGTGACGTGCGCGCACTCGTGGCAGATAACAAGGCACTCTAAAGCAGGCACGCCAGCAGACTATCTGGGACGGAGACGCATTTTCGGGGCGCTGTAGTCGCTAACTTTGCTAAGTGCACGCGGCAATTGCGGCCGATGCGAACAACATCGCTTGAGTTGTTTTATCGTGGAGGATGCACGACTCCAAAATGCGACACGCGAGCGCAGGAAAATTGAAACCAAGAACGCAATTGTCGCAAGTGTTGTCAGTTGTTTTCATGCACGTGATGGATTTAGAAAGTGTTCAAAGAAAATTCCCCAACAAATTGAAAGATTGAGCAGATTCATTCAAAATCTTCATCAATTCTTTCAAGATTCAAACGTTTCCATTCTCTCGCATTTCAGCATCAACGCTTTCGGATTTGCCGCCGCGCAAATCGCAAAATGTCGGCGAGGCTTCCAAAACGTGACCCGGGCGAGCGTTTCGCACTTGTTTTTCTCGGGCGTGCGCGTCGTTCACGGCGGACGACATCGATCGGCGAGATGAAAGGCAAAATTGGACGGATGAAGGGGGCGCCGCCTTGAAAAAATACCGCTGGGCCGTCGAGCTTTCACGGACGGAGACCGACCGAAAAAAAAAAAAAAAAAAGGGAATTTTTTTTGGTTGTGTTTTTTCTTTTCTTCCTCTCCTCTCCTAATGTAAGATTGGACGTTCAATCTGATGCACAAAGACAAACGTCGCCGTCGTTTTCTCCTTCGGACAACTTTGAGTGGGGGGGACGCACGCACGCACGCAGTTTTGAAGAGTATCACAATGTTCTCTCATCCCCGAATTTGAGGATAAATACTGTTTGTTGGTCAAGCAGGTCATTAGTGAGTGGCAGAGAAGAAAAAGTGTGTGTGCGTGTGTGTAATAGTAATCCCTATGAAATCCAGATTTCTCAATCCGCGAGCTCAAGCTGACACTTTAAATAAAATCATTCTAATCCCGCATGGTAAGAGAAATGAAAATGAGGAGATTAAAGCGCGGCCCTCGGAGATCGGGCGACTCTTTTCCCAACATGGCGACCGAGACTTCCTGGCCAGTGTGTGCGTTTGTGTCTGTGTGTGTCGCGCGCACGGGATAACGCGGTCGTTTGTGGCTGATCCAATCAAATGACAGACAACCATCTTTCTTTCTATTAGCCGCGCCCCCCTCCACCACCCGGAAGGTGCGCCGCGATCTCGTCAACACGCCAAAAAAAAAAAAGCAAACAAGAGGAAATGTGTCAAATGCATAAATTGGAAAATCTTCTCATTTTGCTACTTTTGCATATTGGAAATATTATATTTATATATTTGGACAAAAGATCAACTCACTCTTTTTGAACGTCAAGATGGAAAAAAAATGGAAACATTGTACGTAGCTACGCTTGAACTGTCGGCGAAACTGCGCCCCCTTCCTTTCTCTGCGCGCATCGACGTCGCCTCAAGATTCCCAGTCGGGATATTCTTTTTCTTTTTATTTTTTTTACACTTAAACGAGTGAAAAGAGTCCAGCGCGATTTATTTGCGTATGTCCGTTTTGTTCAAAATGTATCGCGGCAGAAAAAATTGCTGAGCGGCGAAGGTAAAGGTGCTGAGATTCCGTTTTCGTCAAGTCACGAATATATTCTGTACTTCAACACTGACACAACAACAAAATCCAAAGAGAATTAAAACCAACGATGAATAATACTATAAAAAGATGAAACTTTTCAAAATATATTGGAATAATTCCAGTGCCTTGACAAAGAAACCGTCGTCGAAGCGGACCGAGCCGTCGCGGGACCCGCCGGGTCCTCACCCGGTGGACATCTGCCACTGTGGTTTTTGCCTCCGCGACCCGCAATTCTCCCGCATGAGCGGCCCAGGACTATGACGGGGTTTAGTCGAGCGCCCCGCGCCAGCCGGGCCCGGGGAGACCCCGTCGGGAGCCGCTTTTTCTGGACCGTTCCGAATGCTCCCGTTTTGCGCTCGTTCCCTTTTTATTCAAAAGACAAAATGAGACTTTGGTTGCGGCGTTTGGGAGGAAAAAAAGGCTCGGATCGGTGCAGGTGTGCAGAAAAAAATGAAAAATGAAAAAAAAAAGGCAACGCTTCGACACACACGCACACACACACACACAGGCGGGCAAAATCCACAAAAGGCTCATTGTGTGCGCCGGCCGAGCCATAATCTGGGATTAGGTCATATTCCCCCATCACGGCGGCGGTTTTAGTTCGGGCCAAGAAACGCGCCGGCGATGATGTCAACGCCTCCAGACGACATTTTGCAACGTAGCGTCGAGGATGATGCGCGCGCAGCCAGCCGCGGACGCAGCTCACCCTCACTCGCGTCGTTAAATTACAACAATTGGAACTCGGGAAATGACGCAAGCGGTAACTGCACCTCGGATGTGTACATTTATGAAAACATATTAGTGAGGGTTAAGAGACGCTCGTCTTATCTTAAAATCGCTCCGGCCTTGTTCAACTAATGTCGCAAGCAGTTGTTGGCGTATCATCCGCTTATTAATATCCGTATAGTGCTTTCCCGTGCGTTTAATTACGGTAATGGTGTATTTATGGCTGCATTCGTCTGCACGTGCGCACTCACCAATACGTCCGTGCCGACTCACCAGCTGTCTGATCGCTAATCAGTTAGCGGTGCGCTAGCCCGGGCTGCCTCGATGCCGGCGCCTGAAACGCAGACGTCGCATTTGAACACACCTCAAAAGCTTTAAAATAAAGAAGTGCCGTTTTGCAGTACACAGGTGTCTAAATTTAGAGTTGTGCGCCTCTGCTGTAGTACCGTTAGCAACACTGAGCTCTGCTTAGAATTAGCATCAAGACAAAGGGGCAGAAAAGGCGCCCAACTCAACTCCAGTCAAAACTTATAATTTGCCCGTCAATTACGTTTTGTCTTCTGTTTCTATGTTGTGTTCAAGTTGCACTTGTTCCAAAGTTTAGAACAATGATGTAGATTTCGATTAGCCCATCTATGACATTTCACACTTCATCTTCATGTGAAGCTCGTTTACGTTATTTTGGGGTTTACATGTACAATCTTCAATTAACAAACGGCCATTAAGGAACGCGTGAATCTTTTAATATTTCAAAATTAAACTGGATTTAAAAAAAAATGTTTTGGGGGGTATACACTTTTGCAAGTGTGTCTGCAAGTGACGGTTTCCGTTAAAATTGGGGTCGGCTGTGTTTGTGATGACGAGCTGGAGATGCTAAGCTGCAAAGGCTAACCGTGAAGATCTGCCGGCGCCGCCTTTCTCTCTCGCGTCCCGTCCGACGATCCGGCGGCTCGAGCGGAACCCCGTCCCAGGGGCGTCGTCCGGGGGGGGGGGGGGTGTCGGTAACCCCCCCGCACCCCCGCCCCCGCCCCGACGGCCGCGCTCGGCAGATGGCCTCAAAGAGAGGCGGCGGCGAAACACCCATCCGACGCATTCCGGTTTCCAAGCGCAGCGTCAGAGCAGCAAATGGCCCGTAAATATTTCATAAAAAACGTCGGGAAACGTTGGGCCAAGTCAAAGACAATTTGATGAAATGGGAAACCTTCGACTTTGGAATCACACGCTCGGAGGTGAGAAGCACAAAACGGCTGCGGCATCACTCAAACGTCAACGTCGGCAAACGTCGTCAGGCTTTGTTTTTTGGTCAGTTCGAGCGCAAAGAGCACAAAGTGGCGCGTCGGCCACCGAAGTCCGGTCTGGCTTGAAAAGCGACGGAGGACGGCTGACGCCAGCCGATCTTTTGGTGCAAGTGCGGATTCTGTTCGGTACTTTTTTTTGTGCTGTGCGAGTGTTAGCCAGAAAGAAGGACAAAGCGGTCGTCGTGTCCAGTCTGGAAAAAAACAAATGCGCGAATGATAATTTCGTTTTGTCGTTTTGAGCCAATCTCGGATGGGTCAACTTTTCAAATTGCAACCGTTATCCTACGACCCTGAAAGTTTTGTGGAAATCGGCGTTCGAGTGGACGTGCACCCTGGCAGCCATCTTGGCCCTTCGGCTAATAAAACGTCGGCGTCGATGTCGCACGAGCGACGACCGCAATCACCTCACAGAAGCAGACGCTTTCCTTGAGCGTGCGCCGTACCCGGCGAGCATAACCCGCAGGCTAATAGCCTAGCCCCTAACCCCCGCGCGGCTCAGCGGAGGTGACGCCAGTTGCCGCCCGCTAATTGCCCTCTTCGTCGTTACTCTGCGGCGGCGCCGGCCCGAAGTCACGAATGCGCCATTTGCCAGCTTAAAAAGCCTGCGAGGGCGGCGGCCCCCTCGTCGGGGTCCTCGGGGTTCCCGGCCTGGACACGTCAGGACCGCTGATCCGTCATCTTTGGTTTTTTTGTCCTCATTGAATATATCGCTTATAAATATAAAATGAGCAAAGCTGCTCTGCCTGACTTCATCCAACTTTTAATACCACCACGATCACAGTGCAAAATATACACTGAAAAAACTTCCTCCTACTATTACTACTACTACTACTACTTATTACCATAATTATTTTTACTTAGAACTTACACTTGCTAAATTAAATTAATCTAACTGCAACTAAAATAGGATTTGCCACCTCAAAAAATTTCATTCGTTTCGAGCTAATTCTTAATTCAAATTGTACAATTTTTGTGTCGTACTGGAATGAGAATTTTTTGGACATATTTCAAGCAGAACTTCTCTCGAAACAAGCGAAAATGGTCTCAAAACGAGTCTTCCAAGTGTTTAGTCGAAGTTACGATCCGATGAAACGACACCAAAAACATGATTGGAAATTTCATGCAAAAGCTTCCACGGTCGTGTACTGGAACAAAAATGTGGACATCGTGCAGTGACGCTTGGAGATGAATTTGCATAATAAAGGGGAGTCGGGGCACATTTTTTGGGAGGCGCGGGGTGCAACGTCCCCCCCCCCCCCCGGCCCACAGAACTGCCTCCGCTGACCCGTGTTTTCGTGCTAATTGGTCGCACGATGGTCACTTAATCTTTCTTATTAATTTAACAAACAAATTGGAAAGGAAGAAAGAGAAAGAGACTCGTAAAGGGTCGATCGGGGAATATTACGTCAGATTTAATGGCGCAAAGTTGCCTGTTCTGTAGTTTCAACCTGCCGCCGGCCAGATTGGCAAACTGCGGTGTTTGGGGGGGGGGGGGGGGGCACTGCGGGAATTGCCCGCTGACAAGTTGAACTTGACGCGAGCAATCCAAGCGACAAGCCAAAAGGACTTTCGGGCCTCCTTTAAGTTGACAACTTTAGCACATGAGAGCAGCACCAAAGTTACGGCGCCGGGGGAGGGAGTTGAGATGAAATGTGAATCAAGCGTTCCCCCCCCCACCCCACCCCCCTCCCTCCCTCCCTCCCTCCCTCCCCAGTGAACAGGTGTCTGAGAGGAACGAGAGCTTGCACTAACTTGGCTGTCATCGTGTTTTCTGACAAAAACACGCAGCCTTCCAACACCAAAGCAGCGTGAATTATACATCTATGGCTGTAATTCTCTCAGAGGAGGAGAGGCGAGAAAGGGGGGGGGGGGGGGTCGCGCCGACGGAAGCGGATGCGCGCGGCGTCGGAGAGATGAATGGCTGCAGCGCTCGCTTTTGACGCGGCAATACTTGGCTCGGCTTCCCGCCCGCCGCTTATTGGCTTTTCACAGCACATTTATTTCGTCGCTAAACAAGCGTCGCTGTCACGGCGTCGGACGCACGGCGCTAGCGACGTGGGGGGGGGGGGGGCATTGTGACTTTGTGTCAGGGGCAACTGGAAAACAAATGCGGCGCTCGAATAAGTCGACGTGCTCCAAAGTTGAAGAGGAAACATGTCGCGCGATTTCCGTTCTGCAGGGTCTCAATAAATAATTTGTTGCTTAATTCTGTTACCTCATCTATGGCGTTTCACAATACGCTTGAAAACTTTCATCAGATGAACTTTGATGGTTTCCATTTTCATTTCTCCTTTGCTTCACGTGCCAGTCTTTGTCATGAACGAAAACTACAACTTAAAAAAAATACGTAGTTTTGTAATTATTATTGTTTACAATGACATCAATTCTTTTTTGAAACAAATGTATCCAGTATGAATTTTGTAGCGTAGTACGCCATCTTTTCGGACGCCATATTTAGTGGTAACATTTCACTAAAGCGCCCTTTTGTAATCCGCATTCATTTCCCTCGAGGGAGCGCAGAGCGAAAACCGTCCCCCCGGCCGGTCGGGCTTCCGAGGCGCCGCCCTCACCGCCTCCCCGTTCCGACATAATCTCTGCGGGGGGCCGTGACCTCCGCATCCACCCCCCCTCCCCCCGCGTGTGGAATAAAGGGGGACCTGAGGCCGGGATGACAGCGCGAGTCTTGTAAGGAGTTCATGTTACCGCGTGTCATAACAACAAGGAGCTACTGTTCCCCCAGCAGGTTCCTTGCCCCTTTTGTCTTGGAGGGGCTGAAACTGAATATTAGCATGAGAGGGGGGGGGGGGGTCGGGATTTTGTAGGCGTCGGGGTCGGGGGGGGGGTTCTCGTTTCATGTTCCCCGATTGCCGCGCGGAGCACAAAAAGTCACACGGAACATTTGTGGACAAAGTCGGCGCAAAACAGACTTAAAGAGGCGCGAAAAGGCCTTCGGGTGCGAGCGTCGGGCGGTTTCGGCCTCGGCCTCGGCGGGCACCGACGGGTCAGGATCTCACTTTACGCTTTCCTCTGTCACTCACTGCTCTGCCCCATTCACGCGCGAGCTGGGCCCGACAAAGGAGACCGCTCGACGGGGGCTTTGTGCTCGTCCGTCAGCCCGGCGCTGGCGCTCCTGGAGAAGCCTTCAGTCAGCGCACGCACGCACGCACGCACGCAGCTGTGAAATATTGATGCTGGCGCACGAGCTGCAATGCTGCGCCGCTGACCTTTTGGGTCACCCGAAGGTAACGTTTTGAGGGAAATGAGGAAAAATACACCGTTGAGCTGTTTGATGACGTGGGAATTATGATGTTGCTTAGTGAGAGTTGGAGACAGCTTTCTTCCGAGTGACCATTTCGGAATGTTCAAAATGTTAATTTGTCACATTCACCGGCAGGATATTGCTGATCGTAGTCTGTGTATGTACTTATATAATTGTACAAATTGTGAGTTGTCCAAGGGTATCTGTGTCTATGAGTTTCTACAAGTCACAAATAGCTACGAGTTGCTCACAAGCTGGAGGAAATCCACGTCTCCCAAGAGGGTCTATGAGTCGTCCGCGAATTTCCCACTGGGTGTCGAGGAGTTGCCGCAGGGTGTCTAAAAATGTCTACGGGTCGCTCGTGGTTGTCTACGAGTCTCTCGGGTTGACCCCAACGTGTCTACCGATCGGCAAGATGTTGCTCGTGGGTGTTTTTGATTCTCAACGGGTCACCCAAGCGTGTCTACGAGCATCCACGAGTGGCTCAGGGGCGTCTGCGAGGCTTTCGACGAGTTCCCCAACTGGTCTACAGCTTGATCATCCGTGTCTACAATTCACCCAAGTTTGTCTATGAGTCGCTCAGAAGTGTCTACAGGTCAGTCGCCTAAAGTTGTCTACGAGTCTTGACAAGACTCCCGCGGGCGTGTACGAGTTGTCCACCTTTTCAGTTTTCCCGATTTTTTTGCCTGTGGCTAAAATGGCGTCGCGCGATGCGCTTTGAGGTCTTCTCGAGCATTTGTAGAACTTTCCCAACCTGCTAAGTACTTGAGGAAAGGCAATGAAAGCAAAACCCCCAAATCAGAGCGGCCCTTCATCTTTTGAAATGCTCCGTTTGAAGGAATCGGACGGAATTAACGAAGCGGCGATCGGGCGCCAGAGTCCGTCGCAACTTTGACATTCCTGCGGGCCATGCGTGTCTCGTTAGCAAACGCGCTTGGATTCTTTTAACGGGAGTCGATAAGGCCCCCTTTTCCGCTTCCCGAGCGCTCACTCAGAGCGAGCTGCAGCCATTGAGCGGGACGAGGGCAATGGCGGTCGGGGGCGGGGGCGGGGGTAAGGGTGCCCTCTTAAAAAGGCCGCTTTTAACTGCACGTGGATATCAATACAGCTGATAGTTTTTCACAGAAGGAGATCAGAGCGCGGGATAAACAACCAAGGGGAGTTATTGTTGTGCTGTCGGCGGCCGTACCTCGGCTGTTTCAAAGGGGCGCGTACCTAAAAGTGTGCGCCGCACAAAAGGGATGATGGGGGGGGAAAAAAAAAAAAAAAAAAAGAGTGAACGGAGCCAGAGCGAGGGGGCCGACGGCGGCGAAGGAGCGAAGCGAGCGCGACGCTTTCAACTTGCTTTTGTGGGCCCGTGCGCAGATGTCACCAGCTGTTCGCCCGCGCCGAAGCTTCCCGAGCACGGAACATCGCCTCCGGCCTCGTCCTCGGCCACCTTTCAAGTGTCAATCAGCGGGGAGGGGCTTGAACGTGAGGCGGGGGGGGGGTCTTTGGGTCACTGTCCTGAGAACAGCGCCAGCGATTTCGCCATTGATTTAAACCCCCCCCATCTCCAACCGCTCGATAGCAGAGAGGACGGAGCCAGCCGTGCGCAGACAAAAGAGGCCCGCGGGCAAGGTTAGCTGGAGATCACACACGGCTGCTAGGCTAGCATTAGCCGGCGCGTTACTGATTAGCGATCAGCCGCCCTCACGCAACACAAACAACCCCCCCCCCCCCCCGCCCCCGTCCTCCTTTTGTCTCCCCGCTCGGGGTCGCTCCTTGCCCGGCCGGACAGAACAAGCGTGAGGGTGACCTCGCATTCGACGGGGAGGAAAAGTCACGGAGGGAGCCGCACATATGGCGTGATCGACGCCCGGGCGGGCTAAAACGCCAGCCAAGTGACCCACATTCTGCCAAAAAGTGCCACAACGGGGACTCCCAGACAACAAAGATTGCCCAAAAGTCCATCACGAAGTGGCCTCTTCTACGACAGAACAACGGCGACATGCACCGTGCTGGGGTCAGACAAAATTGACGTAAAATTGTTCAAAATTCAGCTAAATTTAGTTGACGTAACAGCACATTCAGGAGAAGGGTGAGGAAGAAGGCACGCAAAAGCGACGAGGCTAACGGCGGAGACCCGTAGACGGGAACCCAAACAATCCCGCGGGGAGCGTTCGCACGCCGACGGACCCTCGGCGCATCTGATCGGGCCGCGCGAAGTACGTCCATCGGGCGCCGGCCCGCGGATAACCTCTGTGCCCACGTCGTGAAACAAAAGGCCTTTGAAGCGCACAGGAACCTGCTTGCTCGGCTGTGATTTATGAAGTGGGGGGTGGGGGGGGGTCGCGCGGAGGTCCCGGACCATCGCTGACCTTCGTGTTTCCTGTCGTGTCGTCGCTCGATGGATGCACGAAAACACGCCATTGTCTGCTGGCTTAAATGCCGGCACGAGCACTGACCTGACACTTCCATCAACTTGTACTTTTTTGAATCGCCAACAGGCTAATCTCTTCATTTCGGCGTGTTTCTCTCGGTCGGTCACCGACATGTTAGCCTGCGCTTCGGGAACTTTGTCTGGGATATCAACAAGAGAGCTATTTCTAATCGGTAGTACATTCCTAAAAACAAAAAAACCCATCAAACTTCAAACTGATGAATCGAGTGTGAAAGTGTTAAAAGTTTGAAAATAACTCACGCTAGCAATATAGCAGCCGTGGCTAACGCGGGCGCGTGTACACCGCTAACGCTCACTCGGTTTTGCTGGACACGACAACAACAATTTCACTTCTTTTGAGCTTCCATTTTGGAAGAAACTTGTACGACGGCGACGTGCGATCCGTCTCAACCCGGCCCGGCGGCGTGGATGCGCCACATTGTGTTTCCAGAGCGACTTGTGTGGCCCAGCTGTTGCGTGAATGACAGGAAGCTGTTTATATATAGATAAAGTCTTTATATTTAGCCGCTAACCTCAATGCTAATCTGAAGGAACAGCCACTCGGGGAGTAGGCGCTATTACGGGAACGCGTTTGGTGGTGGGGGGGGGGGCGGGGGCTGATGATTAAAAGTCCATCGTAAAGATGTTTCCTGGCGGCCGGACAAGAGATGACCCCTGACGCCGTTTGGCGTCACAAAACAAAAGGAGGCCAAATCGCTCCTGACCGACAGACGTGTTTCAAAACACAACTTCGGTGGAAGGTCCTGGGGGGGGCGGCCATTTTCCGAGAGCTAATATCCTTTGGCGTTAATCACCTGTCGCCGTGAGCCTCGTTAAAAGCTCCTCTCGCTTCCCTCCGTCGCACGTCACGACTCAACGATCGAAGAAAAATTGAATATTGCACTCAAAGTGGAAAATTCTGGAATAAAACCTTGGAGGGTTTGGCCAGATTAGTTTGGGCGCTAACGCGTACAGTTGACTCCCGGACATTCAATCACATGCCAAATATGAATATAAATACCATGTTTCCTGCTATACTATGCTACACTGAAGTCGCAGGACTCAAAATTCGGACAAACGATGAACTGCGATATAGCAGAGGATCATCACAGAGGAGTGATCCTCAAGGTGCGGTACTCGAACCACTCCAAGTACGCAGACTTGGCATTTGTTTTTTGTTGAGTTGCTGTAGAGAAGTTTAAAATCTGTCGTGGCTCAAAGTTATTTGGAATCCAAATACGTGATTTGTCAACGCTTTCATTTGCCGGGTCCACCGAATTATCCATTTTTAATCATTAAAACATTTTGCTTCGCCTCAGAATTCTCTCAGGAAATCCAACCAAATTTGTTAAAAACTCGTCAAAGTCAAAAAGCCGTAAACGTCGGCGGGTGACCTCGGCTAACCTGCCACACGCGTAAACCCCCACAACCCCTTGTTGACCCCCCCCCCCCCCCCCAACAAGGCCCCGCCATCAAAGTTGATCAAACGAGTCAGGAATCAAACGCGGCTTCCTCAATATTTCCTCATCAGCCACCCACCTCCTGCACTTGTGACCGGCAGTCCGAGGTCTCGCCGAAAGCGTCTGTAACCCCCCACCAACCCCCGCCTTGTTTTTGCGATGCCCTCCCGCAGGCGGTGGAAAATAGCAGGAAACGTATATCTGTCATTGTCCATTCAGGAGATCACCTGTAAGGAAACCGAGCGGCCGGCCAGTGCTGACACAATCGTCCCAGCGCCTAGCAACACATCCTGGTTCCGGCCCAGACGCCAGGGACCGTACGGTACTGGCCGGCCCGGCCCCCGGCCCCCGGCCGCTCCGCTTCCTGCGCGGCAGAGGGCCATCTTCTCGGGCTCGGAGGGGGAATTCCGATGAAATCACGACTTTCGTGTTCTGCCAATGAATGAAGAATCGAAGAAGTCAAACGGCCGCCAAGCCGATAAGATCGGAACAGAACAGGTCGCGTCGCTCGATTCTCGATTCAAAGTCACAAACGCAGATAAGGACGAAAATAACCGATGGTGGCGTCGGGACCGGAAGGTGCCACGGTCAAACTTTGCTTTCATTACATCTCAAAACATGATCAACTAAAGTGCTACCGGAACAATAAAACGAAGTGCGGGGGAAAATAGGCAAATCTTATCGTGAGACAGAATACGCAATGTCCACGACTCGTTTCTGTGTGACTTTTACCGTAAACTTCAATTTGTTTTTTTTTTCCCCCTCAAAACACTTGCCGTGAACGCCGGTTGGCGGTCGATGAAAGGGCAGCCCGACCTCCGCCGGCTTCGGCTCATTTGGCGTCGCGGGTGTTTTCCCCGCTTCTCCTTGCGCCTGACTCAGCAAAGACCAACGGACGTCGTTTGATCTTTCGCCCGTCACAGGAAGCGGCCTCGGGACCGGACCCTGCTTATCCTGAGCGCAAACGGACGGCGGCCTCCGCATCCGGGTCCCGCCTGCGCTCGCTATCTAAATATCAGCGCTAGATCTTCAACTACAGAAACGTGAGTGCATATTTTGAAGGGAATTATCCAAAATTGAAATCACAAATTTTCATCCATTTCTATGCAACGACGACGCCGGTGTCAAAAATCCGGGCCCGGGGACAAATCTGGCCCCGTGACCCGACCTGGACAAGCGGTAGAAAACGGATGGACGGACATTAGAATCACTAGAAATCACTGGAAAAATTTAAGCTAAAGACGGGTCAGAAATCCCGAAGTCGGATCCCGTCGTTGACTCCGCGGTTGCTCGTCAAAGACGCCCCTCGACATTCCGTCACCGACTTTGAACCAGAGTCTTTGGCGGAAGCTCTCGTGGGCCACTCGAGCGCGAGTCTTTCAAGGTAGCGACTGCGGACCACCTGGACCTGGCGTGGACGGACGGGCCTGCGTGCTCGAGTGGGATTCAGCCGGTGAGCAAAGACAAACAGCTGAGTGTCAGAGGGCTCATGTGAGCCCCTCGCGGCGCCTGCGCTGACCCCTCCAAACCGCGCTCCGCTGACGCCAGCTGTTGCTACTTCTCGTTTCCAGAGCATGCGATGAGGACACGTAACAACGCCGCCCCCTCTTTCGATTGGTCCGCGCTTATTAATAGCCACTCACGAGCGGACGCGCAAGTCCATTTGGCCGAGGGAATCTGTGCTGAGGAGCGGGTGTGTCGGGTCTTTACTCAACCTGACGACAGCGGGTGGCAGTCGTCCGATTTTTAACTGTGTGGATTTTTTGGGGGGAAAAATCGATTCTCTTCAAAAAGAAGCACTTGGAACTGATTGATTGAGGGATCATTAAAATAATGTAGTGCAGATGCACTTCTGCTTAAAATCCACCCCAAAGGTCAGCTGTACAGATGTTCATCCGCCCGTCTATTCATTTCCCAAGCCGCTTATCCTCACAAGGGTCACGGGGCGCCGGAGCCTATCCCGGCTGTCGACGGGCAGCAGGCCGGGTACGCCCTCAACTGGTCGTCAGCCAATCGCAGGGCAGGTGGAAACAAACAACCAATCAGACGTAGGAGCAATTTAGAGTGTCCAATGAATGTCTCCGGAGTGCCCACCCGGAGAAAAGCCACGCGGGCACGCGGTCGGGAATGTGCAAACTCCACACGATCGAACCCGGGTCCTCAGAACTGTGAGGCCAACGTTCCACAGCTGTGCCACCTTGCCACCTATTACACAATATGTATTTTAATATTGTACCATGAAGCAAATGATTTTATTATTATTTATTTTATCAGCACAATGTTCTATTTTAGTATTCTGGTGATAACGATGGTTATAATTTTAATCAAATAGAAAATACGGGGGGAAAAAATAAAAGCTAGAAATAAATATTATGATATTTCTTCATCGCTATTCAATGGAAGCAATGTTACTAAATGTTTGACTAAATCCCGTATAATGAAAAAAAAATTGGCACGAAGCCCCGCGTCCGGATTAGCGGCGTAACGCGGGGACGTGGTTTGGCCTCCGAAAGCTTTCTTCCCTCGCTCCCTGCATCTCGGCGCTGACCTCCCTCCCGCTCGGGCATTTGCGCCCCCCGACTTGCGGCCATTATCTCCTCTTATCTCCTTCTAAGTCCCGTCGCCCGCGCCCTGAAAACGGCCTCATGTTGTCGCTCCGGAGGAGTTAAGACGCAGCGAAACGCCGGCGGCAGATGTTTCGCCGCTTGAGCGCATTTTCCCGCGCGGGCTTTTCTTTCTTTGATGGAGGGAGACGGAAAGAATAGAATAGGGATGGAGGGATGGAGGGACGGAGGGACGGAGGGAGGTTTTAAACATTAGAAGGCCAACAGCTGGTTGCTTCTCTTCCTCCCCGGGTGCATTAACCTCGTTGGCCCAAGGAGCCGCTCGGCATCTGGAGATTAAGTCGGCTGCAAAAAAAAAAAAAAAAATCATAAAATAAAATAAAATAAAATAAAATCTTCATAATACGAAAAAAAAAAACCTAGCAATGTCACCAGTGGGGCAAAGGACACAAGATGGAAGATTGCGGCCCTCCCGGTCGAAGCCAGGATGGACCCGGCTGACGCGGCTACTTTAGAGCGCCTCGTTGTTGGCAGTGAGTGCACGCGCATCACAAAGTGAAAGGGACACGGGTTGGATTCCGACAGCCAACGTGTTGACCAGGTCGCTTTAGAGCGCCTCGTTGTTGCGCTGTGGAAAAGCTCCGAGACGGGCACTGTGAGATCTTTTCCGTCTTTTCGTGGATTTACATTCACGGTCGAACACGAAGGCACAAGAAAGTCGCATTCATTCATAGTTGCTGTACTGTGTTGTCACTTTACGGGGCCCTGAAATGATATATCACATTTTTCTGATAAACACTTTCTCAAGAGCGGTTTTATGTGCCAAAAAAGATTTTGTCCAGAATGCTGAAAATCAAACTCAAGCTGCTCCTCAAATGGCAAAATGCCACTGAAGAATTTTGCCCTTTGCCACTTTTTGGGATCTTCCTGCCCTCGTCCGTATTTTCTCAGACTCGTTTACGCGTCGCTCAATTCCCTCCCGGGCAGCCGCTTCTCCTTCCGCTCTTCGTCACCGCCCGACTCCGACGAAAGATGCCGACGGCCAACGGGGAGCCGGCGCAGGCGGGCGGGAGGGACTTGTTTGGATAAGCGCTCGAGTCTTTCTTCGTCTTCTCGCCGGCTCATTGTCGTCGGTTGTGTGCTCAAGGGAAAGGTGCGCGATCGTCGGGCAGGTGCTCGGCGGCGCCGTTTGTTGGCGCACAAAAGACGCCGGAAGGGTTTTGATGGCTGACGACAAAACTGCGCAAACCGACTCAGTCGACAGAACGACTGAAATTCTTTTCTTAGTCCCTTACAAGAATGCGTTGCATTCCCTCAAGACTGAAAGTCTGCATCTTTGTGGAAATCCATAAGCGTATCGTTTTTGTTTGTTCAAAACGACTTTGGACCAAAACGTACATGTACAATCGGTCCTCGAATTTGCTTTTGTCCGACGTGGACGGGCGGCTCCCGTTTCAGTCAATAAAAAACATTTGTCGGTGAAGGTGTGCCGACGTTAGCGTGCAACTGCGCATGTTAACCATCCAACT
The DNA here is from genome assembly GCF_019802595.1 of Syngnathoides biaculeatus. NCBI lineage: Eukaryota > Metazoa > Chordata > Actinopteri > Syngnathiformes > Syngnathidae > Syngnathoides > Syngnathoides biaculeatus. Next base: position 6,556,255 of record NC_084662.1, on the reverse strand, counting down.
TAAACGGAGCGTTTGGACTCTCGACTTTTTCTTTTTGGATGCAAGGATTGTGTCCGAAAACGGCAATGCCCTTGCGAGGATTGCTGTCAATTGCGCCACGTTTGTTCAATTTGTTTGTTCAACTTCCACCCGGCGGCGAACGTTCGCATGACACGTGAGCGCGAAGATGGCGGACGTTTGTGGCAACGAGCTCTGCTAAACGTTGTCACCTGTTTAGCGAGTGAAAGCGTCTATTTTTTTTATATTTTTTGGGCGATTTAGCGCGGGTGGTTTCGGAACGCACGCGATGGCATTTGGCGCAGGGGCCAAGTCGGCCACGCCGCCACAAATCCTCGCTAAGGGTCCTTTCCCACCTCCCTCCTGGCTGTTCTCTTTGCCACCAGCAAATCCGGGTTTCGCCACAACTTAAGCACTTAGCCGTAATCCCCATGAAGAGGCGATAGCCCCCTTGCACAAGTCACTTTTGCGCCATTAAAAGCGCACAATGGGGGCGTGTTAGGGACTCGCTTAAATGGATTGAGCACAACAAAGCCGGCGCTTGATAAGTTTTGAGCCGGGAAGAATCCGCCATTTACAGGCCTCCTTTTGTGCATTCTCTTAGATGCTCTTGTCTCAACAGTCTAAGCCGCTTTTATCCGCCCTTCTTTTTTTTTTTTTTTTTTTTGCGTTTGTTTAATTCCTAAGCAGCAGAATACAGTATGTCCCATTTCTCCCCCTCCCCCCGCCTCCCCCCACACACACATAGAAATATCACAGGGCAGGCTCCGCAACGAAGGACATCTCGATCCACTTCCTAAAACCCGAACACGAGGGATGCCGGCCTCTTCTTGTTCTTTTGCAAAAAGCGCCCCCCCCCCCCCCCTCCAAAATGAAACCAATGTTTCTAATCTTTGAAGCACTTTGATAATCTGGCCTCTGGTGGACCGAAGGCGCGAGGAAGAAGTGGACGGCGGAGCCTTCAAACGCGCTAATTCGCGTCCTCGTCGCCGCGCGGCTTATCGAGGCGAGAACAGCCGAACGCCGGCGGACGTCGAGAGAGGAATCGCCGCAAAGTTGTCACTCGCAAAAATCAAGTCGGTCGGGATTCGACAAATTCAAGGACAACTTGTCATAGTGGCGCTCGTCAAGCGTACGTCCACAACTCCAACCAAACAGGAAGAAAATAAGAATCGCAAAAAAAAAAGTCTCATTTACGATTACGATACCAAACACTTACTATGAATTTATGTACTGTATTTATTCATCGTTTTTATGTATGTATTCTTTAATTATGATAAGAATATGATTTGTATTCTGTCGGCATGCTGGAGCCGATTCCGGAGGTGACCACACCCTGAAAAAATGTCTCCTACCTTCATTCCAATGCATCATGTCAAATGCCATAGCTGGGCTAACAGAAATTACAATAGACAAATAGATCCTTCCTACTTGATCACAAACGGAGCAGCAGCACATACAAACAAAAATGAATGACCCATGCGGTCGACCATTTTCTAAGCAACAACCACAATCACTGACCAGAAACGGGGGCCGTCCTCCTCAATATTCGATTTTGCGATACTCTGTCATACGCGGCATAACCCCCCCCCCCCATTAAAAGAAGAATACTGCATACGTCAATTCTACTAAAGAGGCTTGACCCATTTGGCCGCTAAGTAACGGGATTGCGCATTTTCGCGTGTCAGCATCGAGGCCGACACGCCGGAGGAAAGAGAAGCGGGCGAGTCCGCCGGTCGGGTCGGGCCGATCTCCGCGGGAGGCGGCGAGGCGCTTCCGTCCTCGGGGGGCTCGGCTCCCGGATGCCTCGAATAACCGCGGTGGGCCCGCCCCCGACGCTCGCGAGGATTGCACAAAGGCGGGGCCCCGGGGACCGACCGGCACTTTTTCATTCCGACTGACAAGACCCACGAGCAACGTACGGAACCGAGCGGCCCGTAAAGTACGTACAAGACTCAAAACTATCACCACAAATCTTCACGTAGAAAAGAATACAAAAACTGTCTTCCATGTTCATAGCCAAGTCTGGGTTTTTTTTCTTCACTTTTCCGTAGCACTTAACGTCACGCTCGGCTTGCCGCTTCATACTCACAAGGCTGATATAGGGGATGTTGCCATGGCAACTCCCAGCTAAAAATAACACTCGTTTGAGCGGCCCGGACACAAACGCATCGGCTTCTTTCCCGTTTGGCTCCTTTTCCCCGGGGGTCACCGGGCTAAAGGTCAGCCGACGGTACGTTCTGGGGATGCTTTCGGCCTTTTGCGAAAACGGCAACGGCGCAAGGTGAGGAGAAACCGCACCGCACGGGGAAGGTCTCAAGCGCCGATTGGCCGATCGGCGCGATCGACGTCTCCGGCAGCCGACACCGATTGGCCGAGAGCTCCGTCGTGCCGACCCTTTGGCGCCGTCGCTTAAAAGCCGCATTCAGAGTTAACAAAGAAACGAGTCGTAAATATTTGACGCGACCTTTCTGCCTCCCTCGTTTGAAACCTAAAAATATATTTTTTCAGCGCATTTTGTCTGGCCACGAGCCGCGGCGTCGCGCAATTTTGCCAAACGCTCACAAGAACAGTGGCCAAAGCGCGCCCGCCGCGCCGCAGTTCAGTCGGGTTCGGCCTTGTCGTTGACATGGTAACACGGGAAGGCTGAAATCTGATTGGGCAAAAGAAAAAAAAGCAGCGCAGCCAAGAGAAACGCTGCCGATGACGGGATGGAATTTCACAGAAGAAAGGCGACGGCGTTCAGAGAAGGCCCGCGGCCGCCGCCGCCGAGCGACCCGGCGAGCTTTTGTCTTTCGGTGGCGCGGCCGCATCGGCGCGGCCCCTCCCCGCCGCCGCTGAGTGGCAGCTGAGGAAAGCCCGTCGGTGACGCACGCGGGCACGCCGCAAAGCTCTCTCGACACCAGTGTACACATCCGCGCGTGCGTGCAGGGGAGGAGGCCCAGATGGTTGGGGGGGGGGGGGGAGCGAATCCGGCGACGGCAGGAAGTGGAAACGAGCGAGCGAACGAGAGGCGGAACCGGAAGGACGAGGGCGGCGGCGGGAAGACGACGATGACGACGACGTCGCTGGGACGGCGCAGGGCCCGCGGGACCGCTCATTAGGTACACCCGACCCACCGGCGCTCGCGGCGTTTGCATTTTGCTCGTGATCGTCGGCCAATGAGGACGTGCTCGCAATCACTTCAGCTGTAACAAACTAAATACTAAACTAAAGTTGCACTTGGAAGTCTTCATTTCTCTCCTAAATCGAAAGGGCGCTGAGCTCCAAAATTGTTCAATGACTCGTCCTGACATTGTTAGCATGCAGGCTAGCATGTGCTTCCACGTGTACGTAAGCTACCATACGACGGCGCTCATGAGGCAGTGGGGACAAAATTGCAATTTTGCATCTATGAGCAGAAGAAGCTTCTATTGGTTCACACGTCATCGCTAACGATGTTGGTCCCACTCACGGTGTCGCATCGAAACTAAAACGATAACAACCACAGCCAACGCAAAAGCATCACCAGTAAGTAATAAAGCAGATAAAAGAATGACTGAAGACATAATTCACATAAAAACATGCAATTTAAACGCTATTTACGTGCTCCTGGCATGCTTCGCAGCACTAAAGGTCCTTTGTTTGTCTTTGCTAACGCTAGCAAAGATATGCTAACAATGTGGAATCCCGCCACAGTGATCGAACAACACTGACGACGACGATGTACGCGTGTCAGCAAAATGGCAACAAATCAAGTAGTTTCAATAAGACGAGCCATTATTTATATCCAATACTTTGAAGGACAAACGTTGTCAAACAATTCGCAACTTGGAAGCGCTTCAAGATGGCCGCCGCTTGACATCGGCCACGTTGAAGCGGCGCCACCATTTTGCATCTTGATATGTTTCCATTGGCAGATGCGTATCCAAATATCGACTTTTGTCATTTTAAGCACTTGACTGCACACACACACGTACATATATATATATATATATATATATATGATGTTAAATGGACTTTTTTTTTTAGTGAGAAATGTATTTACAAATACTTTGGCTATATTTTTTTTTACTTTTGTGATTTAACGACGCAAACGGAAAAGCTTTTTTTTAATTATTGTCTATAGATATTATAAAGGAAAAACATTTTTAATTTCAACTACAGTTACACGTGAAATAAATCCATAATTTATTGTCAAAACAAACAAGTTAGCCATTTTATTTCAAAACCCCCTTCAAATTTAAGTAAAGCTGAAACATTTGTAAAAGTGCGAGGCATGGAAAGGAAACTTCCATCCAGATGGCGATATTATTATTATTATTACGCCCCCCCCCCACCCCCCACCCAAGCTTTAATTCATTTATTTCATGTCACAGTTGCGCTTTGATCGCTCCTCTCCAATTATTAATGCGCTTTCGCCGCACGCCGCTCTTGAAGTCATCGTTCCAGTCTCGCCTTTGATTGCGACACCTGATGGGAAAAGCGCGAGTGCACCCTGACCCCCCCCCCCCCCACTCACTCTAAGTGTGACTTTTTTGTTGTTGTCGTCGTGTTGAAACCGTTTGCTCACACGTGAGCGTGGGCTGCATTGTCTGGAGTCCCTCCAGAGGCGTGCGTACGTGCGTGTCACTCATCTATTATTGATCATATCCAACTGCCATTCGCACACACACGCGTGCAACTGCGCTGACGTTTGTGTGTGGCTCCCGCTTTCATTATTGGACATCTTCATTTCAAGAAAATGAAATTATTCTTTGACCTCTTGAGAAGCCTAATTTCAAACACGCATCACAAATTGTTTTCCACCGTGGAAATGAATGCAAATATTAATCTATCTGTTCTCCCCACAAAATATACATTTTGTCATTTTTTATGCTATAAATAGGCCTCTATTTGAATAATATCCGATAATCGCATTATTGAAGAAATAGAAGAGGGGAAGAAAAAAGGAAGCTTTTTGCCACTTTTTTGTCAATTTTGCCCCACATTGCGCTTCTCCTTCTGGTGTGTGCGCCTTGGCCAGTTGGGGGCAGTATAACACACACCTATGGATACACAGTACAGAAAGCTGGTGGGAACGCTTCTTTGCAAAAGGGCAAGAAAATGTGTATTGTTATATTATCCGCCTACAAGCGATTGACCCCTGACCAGACGTTGGGCGGGATCGGCTCGAGGATAACAGACGGGGGGATGTTTATTACCGAAAAGGTGCCCATTGTAAACTTGACAATGATATTTCACATCGTTTGCTTAAACCAAAGAGATTTATTAAACGTAAACCGTGGAGGTTATTTCGACTACGCAAATCCTCTTTGCTTGATGTTTAGTTTGACAGCGAACCTCAACAGATTAACGCCGCCTGCAAAAGTAATAAAATCTCACGGCACGAGTGGACGAATAAGGAAGAGAGCCAGAATCGGGTTCCAGTTGTGCGCCGATGCACTCGTCGTTCGGGCTGACGAGCGGAGAGACGTTTTCGCTCGCTCGACGCCCCCCCCCCCCACCCCACGCTCGCTCTCTTTTTTTTCTTTTTTTTTTTTTTATCCAAAAGCAAGTCACCGTGAAAAATGTGCTGGTCCAATATTTGCACAGAAGTGGTGCTGGGACAGACAGATAACCTATCAGTATTTGAGTTTGGCTTCCCATGCTCCAAATAGCCATCCTCCGCCTGTTTAGCTTATTGATTGGCTTGGCAAGAAACTAGGTCCCCTCAGCAGTGACCAAGGTCAGACAACACATGGACTCTGTGCCACCCATACACCACGTTCCCCCCCCCCCCGCCCAAAGGCCCTCTTAACACCCACCCGCCCACTTCGCGCTTCCTCCTGCTCATCCGACATAATAAATTATCTGCCACTAAGATGAAAAAAAAAAAAAACAAAACAAACAAAGAAAGAGTGCAAAGACATCTCGAAAGACCGTAAATATTGCCGACGCGTTTTGGGCGATGACTCCGGTGCGCGGCGCTCCGAGCGGCGTCCTGCGCGCGGGAATCAATGAGATTGAATTCTGAAGGTTTTTCTCAGGGGCACGAGCGCGCATGTCAATAGCGCTCCATGTCACAAGTGCAAACGCGAGTGCAAAGCTCTCGTCCTCAAATTCAAAAAAAAAAAAAAAAATAAAATAAAAACAAAATGCTAACGACTTACGTCCGCTAGCTCGCTGCTCACGCTTGATGCAAAATGCCACGGACTGACTAATGAATAGCATCGACGTTGCGGTGTTCTAAAGTTTTATGAAACAGATATTTGAAGACAGATGGTGCAGCAACATATGTAAACGGACAGTATAACAAGACTCACTGGCATATATTCTTTATCCTCTGCAAAAAGCAACTAAATTAACGAGCACCGACGGTAGTTGAGTCAGATTCTTCTTCCTTTGATACTGCGGACTGTATTGCACACATTCACGCGCATACTCGCACACTCTTTTACAAATTCGCTGTCGAGATTTACAGGACCCCCCCCCCCACCCCCCATACCCTTGTCTTTTTTGGGGGCGTCGCTCTCTTGGAGGAGCTCGGCGGGCCGCAGCTGCGCGACGTGCGTCGGGGTCCGATCTGGCTTTCGGGCCCCCGGGCCGCCCCGAAGGGCTGCAGCCGAGCGGCGCCTGAGCTCCAAAGAGAGGAGACGCCGTCTTCCCTGCGAGTCGGGCTCGACATATTCGGATCCAAAACGGAAAGTTTGCCGGACGGCGCCGGTCGTGTTTGCTTTTCTCGATTGCGGCCGTCTCGTTTTGCGCTGAGGAGTTTCAAAATCAGCGCTGACAAATTGAAGCCGTAGAACTGCAGAATTTGAGCGCCTCGGAAGTGCAAATAATATGGAAACAGCCAAATTTGGGGAAAGGTGGATGTTGAATTTGTCTAAAAGATGAGAATAACATTTACAAATGGGTTTCTCCACCAAGTGCAAGGCCAGGGGAGGATCCAGAGCCACTTTGAAGCGCAAAGACGGACGCCGTATCGCACGTCAAGGGTAAGCAGAGCTGCATTGAGCGCCGTTGGACGCGCCGATCGGCCTCAACTAAGCGGCACATTCTCGAAATTTGGGTCGCGCTGTGGCCACGCCACCAATTAACGTCACCTCAAGTGAATTCCGAGATTAAATTTGTCACAGGAGGTACTCGCGGGAAACCCGCAAAGGCCGACAACTGCGGTACGTCCAAGCCAGTACTTTGCCGCACCGCGTCCAAATATTCTTCAGCGTTTCAGTTTTGTCCGTTTTGTAAAAGATTTTTGGATGATGTGATCATGCCCCGGGCTCGTCAGGTTTCAGAAATACTGATGCAAAGGCCGCTTCTCGTTCCCAACTGCTGCAGAAAAGGCCCAACTGTTATTTTGCTTTGCCCCCCCCCCCCCTCCAAAATGCGCTGCCATCTCTCTTCTTGGCGCTTTTGTTTGCTCCTGGCCATGTATGGCTCGCGTTCCTCCTTCTGGCGCCACTTGTGCCCAGCTAGCTTCCCTCCGTCTGCCCTTGCGCCGTTCGTTTCTCCTCTGGCTCACCTCTCGTTTAGCTCGGGTGCCCGCCGCCGCCGCCGTGGCCAAGCGCCCACGCATCTCACACCTCACGTCGCCCGACTTTTTTAGTTTTTTAAAAAAAATTAATGACCAGCGCTCTTAGATTTGTTCCCTCCGTATTTGGAATCTTCGGTGCAATTTTACATCTTCAATGTGTACTATGTGGAAAAACGCAAATATTTTACACAAGGATGAAATATTGTGCAAGTTGGCGTCATCCCATACATCAAAAAAGGTACGCATGTGCTCACTGACTTTTTATTGGGATGACGCTACGAAGTGAAGTAAGAAAGTGGCAAGAGCAGCTTCATTTTTTTTTTTTACATTCTATTTCATGACAATCTTTTGAAGAGAGCTTAGAAAATGCGTCGGCGTCCGGGCCTCCGGGTCTCAAACGGGCTCGGATCGGCTAGCGCGAGGGCGAAACGTCGCTGTCCCGATACTTTTGTCCAGCCTTGAACGCGCACGCAAACGCCGCCCGTGCGGTGATGAGCGCCCGCACAATAGCAAAGACCAAAGTACGTGTGAAGGGCTAGCATAATTGTTTGTAATAGCGCCTCGTCCACTTCACGCAGTTTAGGGTGTAAACAGGAGAGCCGCCGCTTTGTGCTCGGCTAATTTTCTTTCCAGGTGAGTAAGTGGTCAAGGTTGTTGTCTGTGTTTGTTTGTTTTTTGTTTGGTTTTTTTTTTTTTTTTTTGGGGGGGGGGGGGGGGAGGAGAGAGTTGTATGTAATCTGCTCCATTGTTTCAGGAGATGCGCCAACGTCCGTTTTGGAGAGCGCCGCCACTTGAGGAACAATGGCGTACACTCCAGAGACGCAGCGCGTGAAGTACGTTTACGAGAGCGCCCGGACAATAGCGGGCGCGATATTGCGCAACGCAAGGAAGAGAAAGTGAGATGCGGGCGGCAGATACGCTTGACATTCGCCATTGTTTACGGCGACGCGACGAAGGTCGGCTGACGGCGAATGTGAAGTCGCAGCCGTGCCAGCACCGCGAGCGTCATCGGGGATCTGGCCCCGGTCGGCCCGCCCCAACGTGAACCAAACGGCCCGAGGCCGCCCCTGCGAGTTGCGCCGGCGCATCAGGCGCAGATACAGCGATGGCGTCCACAGAAAAGCCGCCACGTTGGCGTGTGAGGCGCGGAGACGGACCGTCTGACTTGAAGGACGACGGCTTTTGCCAGAAATTTCAAACGCGAGCTTCAACTTTCTGTGCGACGCCAGCAACCTCGCTCGAGAGCAAAACAACCAAACGTGACGATTGCATTTGGGATTATTTTTTTTTTTGTGGTCTTTTTGGAGAAATTGGAACTGGGCGGGGCTTCAAACAAGCTGGAAGGAAAGCTGAAAAGTGTTAGCACAAAACATAGAAAGAAAAAAAAAGAAAGCCCACTAGAACACCTGAACTGAGTTAATCGGACGTCCCTGAAATCGTGGGAGGTCAGCCTCGTCCCCAATTATGTATTTTGACTTGCCTTCGTTTTAGGATTTTATTTTTTTTTTTTTAGCGTCTTACAGGTTGTCGGTCTCAGCAACGGTGGATTTTTTTTTTCTTTGGTCACAAACGAACGTTAATTCGAACTTCTCGTTGGTGTAGAAACGGACGTCCCGTTGGTACCGTACGGTGGCTCAAAAAGCTCAATTTGTGACGAGGCGAATATGACGTCAGTAAACAAACTTCACCTTATGATTTAAAAAAAAAAAAAAACTAAAGAGGATAAAAAATCTGAATGGTTTGCATTTATTTGTAAGGTGAGTTTGCCAATCATTGTCGTCTTTCTTTCTTTCATCCTCCGTCCTGCTGACTTTTCTCCTTGCACCCGCCCAAAAGTCGTCTCAATCTGCCACAGTCGCACAACGCGCGTCCTTGTTTTTCAACCTAATGTCCATTACACATTTGATAAACACGCATTTGCATTAGCGTTCGCCGAGGTCGGGATTAGCAGCGTTCATCCTCAAACTGTTGTGTCTCTGCGCTTCGCCTCTTTGTTGATTTTTTTTTTTTTTTCGCCCCCTCCCTCTCGCTCGCTCGCTCTCCTCCTCGCGTTGTTTGTGTGGCCGTCAGAAATCCGAAAGGACGCACAAATATTTGAAAGGGTGATTAAAAATCATTTGGGAAAACAGATTATTGACTTTCTCTCTTCTTTTTTTTTTCCAGTGGTTGTTAATCGATGTGTAAACAAAAACAAGCTGCTCGAAGGAGTCAAAAGGGGTCACAAAAGTGCTCCCGCAAAACGCGGTCGGTTGCGTCCCTCGATATGTAACATTTCCACTTCTTCGTGGTCGTCCTTTCACGAAAAGGAAGAATGAGCGGCCGCCGAGACGTCGACCGCACAGCAAGACGCTGATCTGCTTAGCCGGCCTCCCCATCTAAGAATCTCCCGAAAAGCCGTCTCGTAAGCTCGCAAAGGCACGGCCGCGCGTGCCGCAAAGCGAAAAACCACAAAAGTTACTTTCAAGTCCCGTTTGGTACCCGAAACGTCGGCCCAAACGAAGAGTGAAGTGAAAACATCATTTCTAAATTTGCCACAGCAAAGAGAATGTTGGGGAACCCCCCACCTGAAAAGTCCATCCATCCATTTTCTTTGACGCTTATCCTCACGAGGGTCGCTGGGCGTGTCAACGGGCAAGAGGCGGGCAGGGTACACCCTGAACCGGTTGCCAGCCAATTGCAAGGCACAGTGAGACACAACAGCCGCGCTCGCAATCACACCTTGGGGCAATTCAGAGTGTCCAATTAATGTTGCATGTTTTTGGGATGTGGGACGAAACCCGAGTGCCCACCCGGAGGAATCCCACGCGGGCACGGGGAGAGCATGCAAACTCCACACGGGCGGGTCTGGGATCGAACCCGGGACCTGTGAGGCCAACGCTTAACCTGCTACCGCCACCCCCGCAAAATGATGAAGCAAATCTAAAATGAGGCTTGAAAATCTTCTCTCGACGCTGCGGGCGTTTCCGTCCTGCTCAACGGTCAACCGGACAAAAGATTTTACTCCATCCAGGATCTTCCGTCCGCCTCCGCATGACTACGTGCGAGCCGTCATCCGATTACGGCCTCCGCCTGTCGCGTGGTCACGGGGCCTCTCCACGCACGGACAACGAGGCGCTCTAAATCGGTAACGCCGGCACGAAACCCCGGATGGGGCTCATTTTTCTTCCGCTTCCGACTTCCTCTCACCGTGTTGTGCGTGCACTCAGGGCGGACGACGATGCCCTCTAAATTAGCCACTCATGGCCAACAGTTTGATTTTTGTGTGACACTTCAAAACTCATTATAAAGGTACACTACACTACACAGACTCAAGAGGGAAATATTTTGCAATTCAACAGAAATATGTAAGTATGCTTTGGAATGATTATAGCTTACAGCAAACACCCCAAATTCTCAATCTCTAGGAACTAAAATGCAACAAATAATTAAAATGACTTTAATGTTAGAAGTTGGAAATTTGCCAAGTCAATCTATATTATATATGAATAGAGAAAAAAATCTATCAAATATGAATTTACTGTTATGCACCTGTAAGTACTTTACCGTGTTTCTTCTTTCGGCTTGTCTGACAGTTTTGACGGCGGATTTAGGCCTCCCTGACGCAACCCCGCTCGGGGACTGGAGGCCCCGTTGAGATACGACGTCACTGTAATACAAAAAAAAAAAAAAAAAATTTAAAAAAAAAAGGTCGCATCATGTTTGACCCGATTGGATCGTGTCTCGTCTTCTTCGGTACCTTCAACGTGTTTGTGCTGCGTCTCTTCCTCGCCGCATTTGATCCTCTCCGGAGCAAAACTAGGACAAGAATAATTGCTAGAAAAGAAGGAGAATCATAATTCCAGCACATTTAGTTTGGGACGCGGGCAACGACGCTGCGGGGATGACGTGAGGAGTCGCATTTGCGTCCGTCCGCGTTGACGCTAATTAGATCTGCGCTCCACAATACGGGACAAGAATCTACCAAGGAGATCTTACGGACGGCGCTAATCAGCGTTTATTTGCGTTGCTCATTGCTCGCTCGTGTGTGGCAAATGCAAAAACGGATCTGCGGTTGCGCACGCTAATCGGGGGCACGCCAAAACAACCGCGCCGCACGTCTTGACATGCGCAAGATCATTTGAGGGCCGCTCCTTCATTAAAACGCGGCCGTCTCCTCCCTCCCCGACTGGACTCACATCGCATTAGCGACCTATTAGCCTCTGCCGAGATGGCCCAAAATGGCAGCAGACGCTAACGGGCGACGCTCGCCGTTCATCTCGGCGGACGCCCGCTCGCAGACTTTACATTCAAAATTCTTTCTTCTGGAACTGGTTTTGTTCCGTTGTTTCTACTAAAATACACGACAAAATGTTTGGGGTTTTTTTTTTTTTTTTTGGGGGGGGGGGAACGCAGGAGCGGCATTTCCTGTCACACAGAACGATAGAAACTTGCGTCTCCATCGAGCCTACAAAGCGCATCCAGGACGTAGACGCAGTTGAACGGAAATTTTTTTTTTTTTTTTTTTTTTGGTGAGCCCTCCGAGAAGTCACGCGGCGAACTTCAACCGACTTTGACTAGAAAAATTGCCATTGCCTAGTTGCTTTTTTTGTGTCACTCCAGGGTTCCTAAAGGGCAAAAATAACCCCCCCAAAAACTTGTATCGGTTATTTCCACGAAGGCAAGAGCGCCTCCGCCTCCTTCATTCCCGCCTGGGAGGACTTCAACCAAATAAAAGCATTTGAGAGATGACGATTGTTCAATTAGCTTTCCCCGGTGGAAGAGCGACCGCGAGGGGTTAAGGACTTGCGGCGAGCGCAAGTGCGCCCCCTCCCCCCCCCCGCCGTGACCCCTCCAGCCCCCTCATCCTCCCAACTCGGCAGCTCCATTTGGCAAACAGAAGCGGCTGAAGGACTGCTAAACCGTACTTGAGCGGTCCTCCACTGCAATCACTCATTTACCTGAAGTGATTTTCAAACTCTCCAGAGGGAATCGGGCCGAGTCGGACACAAAGCGCGGCGAGCAACAACTCAAGTCGCACACCCAAATCATCTTGAGGAGGAATGACAGTAGGCGTTCTTTATTTTCATGCAGTGCTGTGCTGTAAATAAGCAGCGTGGAGTTAATGGAAGCTGGATATCCTCTCCAGATGGATTTCTGCCCGTCAAGTAGCTCTAAAAGGTTTTGGGATTTGGATTGGGTTTTTTTTTTTTTCCCTTTTGCCATTTTATTTGGGGTCCTGCCCTCGCAGCGGCCGGTGTGAGATTTTAAGAGCGCCAGCGAGGAGGGCGAGCGCTCCCTCGGGACCGACGGCGCGCATCGCCGGGCCTTATTGCGCATCCGCTTTGCTCAGATCTCGCCTAATCCCCCCCCCCCCCTCTTGGAGCTCCGTCCAGCGCAATCCGCGCGCCAACAGATTAACGCGACGCCAGAGAGAATTGGGCCCGGCCGGCCCAGGACCCGGCAGCGATCTCGCAAAGATACCTCCCCGGCCTGAAATCCCGATTAAGTCCAGAGAGCTGCAGCCTTAGACCCCTCTTAGGGTGCATATTAGCATTAGCGCAACGTGTTTCATTTATATATCTATCTGATTTTAGAGAGAGAGAGAGAGATAATACTAGCTTGAGTGTCACAAAATCTGCCTTGGGTGCTTTAGGAGGGATGAGACCGCATCCCGGCTAGAGGGAGAAGCGGGAGTAATCCATATTATATGACGCCGAAAAAGCCGGGGAATTATTTAAGAAGGCCTTTGTTGTATTCCTTTTGGAAGGGATGAGCGTATTCTGCCGCAGATTATGCGATTTCAATTAAGAGGCTAAAGATGGACGATCGGAGGATTGCAGTGTCATTTTTCAAAAGAGAGGAGGACGGAAGATGACGGCTGAACCGCGGGCTCGGTCCAATTAAACGCTCAAAGTATTTCGGGAGAGTTGATAGCCGCCGTAATCGTTCCTTCTGTTCTTTACGGCCGCAAAGAAACGTCCGTCAAAAATCTCCCCATCAAAATTGACGGTCTCCGCGCCGAGCTTCCTTTAGTGTCTCTTTGCGTCTGGACGGTGTACAAATTTGTTCTTCAACCGTTCTGTCGCGCTTCTTCTTCATCGTTACAGGCTAGACTGAAGAATGTCTTTCAAAAAAATAGCCAGTTTCCGATAATTGTCCCGGGAGGAATCTGGAAACCGAAGTGGCGCAAAAGTCACACATCCGACTCAAGGGCCTTTGGACCCATTGATGAATCTTGTTGATATTTGCAGAGCCGCGTCCAGGTGCGCTAACCTCGCAGACCTTGACCCACGTTTATGCACTTTTTCGACTCAAGAGCGTCGGCGTGCAGTTGCCTCACTTCCGAAGGTGAAGTGAAGCGTGCCCAAGCGCGGTTCCTTCAGTTTCCCGACGTGTGTACCGTTGCTAGCTCGTCCACTCAGCCGTGCCCAAGCGCCGCCGCTTAATTCCCGTACTTCATCGACCGAAGTCCCCCACCTCAACTGTTGAACTGCGGCAGTGTAGAGTTGCTTCAACCGTAACCGATATTTGCCTTGTTTGGGCAGCCGGTTGCCCCGACCGCGCCACAGCACGGTTGCGTTATTGAGCCCGACGTGCCTCGCCGACGCAACTGCGCCCGAGCACGGTTGTCTCGTTGACGTATATTCTCCTCTTAACCGGCGAGCACGGTTGTCTTGATTGTACATTTCGCCTTGCCCCAAACGCGTCGTCGTCTCAACCGTGCACGAGTCCCGTTCGGGAAGGCGTTCGGTAGCGCCTCCGCTGGTCAGACAACGTGCTTGAGCCCCGGTCTGAACGACCTCGCAGGATGTGCTCGACATCGCGACGAAGATTTCTCTTAAAGAATGGGGCGAGTCCCCACGCCCCCTGCGACCCTGAACACAATCCGTGGTGGCGAGAAATGTCGCAGGAAAACGAAATAGCATTTGCGCCTAACAGCGCAGAGCTCCCCGGTTCCCACCCCGAACAAACAAGAAGAAGGAGAATTTTTCGAGCACATGACCCGATAGACCCGCCCTCGACCCTCCCCAAAGATACAAAACCGTCCCGACTCCCGTTCCTTCGCCATTGTGTTTTGCGGCGGTTTTTGCGAGCGCTCTCCTGCGCTCGCTCCCAGCGTTCCCGTGGCGACAGACTACGGCCCCTCTCTGCCGTGCTCGAGGGCCCTTGAGGCGGCCATTATCTGGACGCCCGCCTCGCCGAGGCATATGGGTAATTACTGAGCTAATAGAGTGATGGAGGGAGAGGCAGAGGCAGGAGCCTCGGCCAATTAGATGATGCATTAGCGCTCTGTCTTTTGTAAGCACCTAATGTGCGGGGAGAGGACGGGCCGGGCCAGAGAAAACGTGTCGTTTCTGAAGGGTCGGGAACGCAAACAGTCGCTCACGCACGCGCAATACGGCGGCCGTCAAAACACATTTGCGCAATTACGGGGCGAAATGTATCAAATCACACATGCAAACACATACATACTGATTACGCCGCTTTGTTTTGCGCTCTCTCTCTCTCTTAAGTGTCTGAAGTGTGCAAAGTCGTAATTATTGCGCACACAAACGGAGCAAATGCAGACGAGTCCAAATAGATGAGGAGACCCAGCGCGCTCCATTGAGGTCCGTCCGCTATGAGAATCCACTCCATCAATTACGCTAAAGAGGCGGCCTAATGACGGCCACAGCTGTAATCACACTCAGCTGAAGCATTTCACACCCCTCGTCCCCTTTTTGTTAGGGTTCGTCTATTATTATTCATCCACCCCCCCACCCCCGAAAAAAAGACGACCATTTCGAAAAATCTCAAGCATCTGGCGCGGCGCACCTCGTGAAGAATAAGCTTTTTGTCGTCGTCGGGCATTTGTCAGCGCGTGCTCGGGTGGTGCGCGGTTTCAGGCGGCTGCCGCAAAGTTCGCCGTCCTCACGTCGGACAGCATGAAATACTTTTTAACTGACGTCTTCACGTCATCATCATCATCATCGCAGTGGACACACGCTCTCATGGGTCATTTTCATCTTTTTTTCACAAGTAGCTTGGGAACAAATCTTTTCACATTCTCGAACACTTAACTGTCCGAGAAGTGTCGTAAAAGCCGCCTCATCCCTCATTCTGCATTTTGTCACCTCAAGATTGAAAGTCTGGATTCCGGTTTTTTTCTGTGCTGACCGCCGTCAATGGTAGGCCGGCGCCCAAGCGCCCCCTAGTGACTCCTTCGACACTTATTTCCTTGTACATGTGCGATGTCAAAGTTGCGCTTGGGTCACTGGAGCAGGCGTTTGCCATGGCGCCATACTTCAAATTCACGCGTCAAATGCAGAATTAGCAGCGTTTCTTTTTTTTCTGCGTGATCACATTCCCGACGGTCGCCCCGAGGACCGCTTCACGATCGATCCCGCACAAACAGCGGCTCCTGTTTTTTGTGTTTTGCCCAGCGTGTAATTGCATATTAATGGCGGCCGTCATTACCAAATAAAAGGCTCTTTTGGCGATATTGTTACCGAACACAGACGGGGTCGGAGGGCGCGTGTACCACTTTGTTTCATCGGGAATATTTCTTTTCCTTTTTTTTTTTGACCTTGCGACGACAGAGTCACATTGAACAAAGTTAGAGGGCAATTTTAATTTGTTTTGTCTACTTTGGGTGAAAAAAAAAAAAAAATTTTTGGTATTGATCTTGCGGTTCAAAGACATTCCCGAGCCGGATCACCTTGAGGAGCCTGGCTCGGGGCAAAATGAAAAGGCAGGAAATATGTTTTTAAAGAGCGCGCCGACCGCTGAGCACGGCCGCCGTCGCCCAGCAAGACTCCTGCCACGCGGGAGCATTGAAGTGGCGCCATTGAAGATGCCCGCTCCGGCTTTGTGGAGGTTGCGCCAACGCCGGTGAGAAATTTGCCTGGGACTCATTTGTGATTATTTCCCAGCCTGAGGCCAAATGTCATCATTGGGGTCATTAGTAAGGCGAACGCACCAGCCGAGCGTGATGGCAAGATTTACATACTTAGCCTTAAGCCTGCAACGATCTGTAAATACTGCTCGGCAAACAGGAAACAGTTCGGTGGCTTCTGTTTATGCGCATTGATGCTTGTGCTACAAACGGCAAAGGTGGCAAAAGTACTCACGGGGAAGTCAAAGTATCGTGTCATCAAGGAACGTACCTTGGTACCTCTAAGACGCCAAGATCTTCACGTCAAGCTCTCGGTCACATCCTCAGTCATCAGAAAAATCAATTCTCCAGTCACCGGAGGAATATTCTTAAGCACAGTCACAAAGTACGATGGTGCCTTTAATACGGTTTGATTCCATGTCAGAGACCCGATGGCATTTCCCAGAACGAGTGAGCACTAAGCTAGCGGTGGTTGTTTCAAATACACGACGCGTATGCGATACTCTTCGTTGTATGTTCAGTCTGACGGTCAACTTTGATTGCAGGTGCCAATCAAGTTTTTGGAAGATTTGCTTCAAATCCGCCAAATTGCCGCTTGCTGTGAAGTGAGCTCAGTTCACGGCCGCCGTACTGCGTTCGAATCTCGAGCTTTTCCCCTTTGGATCGGGGGGGGGCAAAACCTGTAAATCGGGTCACAAGGATCCGGAGGCGCCTCCGTATTTGTACTTGGTTCCTTCCCACCGCTGACAAACGGATCCTGGACACAAAACACATGCTAATGCGTGACCCGGCTCTCAAGTCTCACCTCCTGCGAGAGAGAAGCACAGTTCTCAAGTACAGCCAACCTGGTCCTTAATCTATCAATGGGAGGGCCCCCGGCGCCCCCCCCCCCCCCCTCGATTCTCCGCATTCACACACAGCGTCCTGCCACCCTCCAGACAAGAGAGTTTGTGAGGAGGTGGGACTGAAGGGCCCTTCAGTCGTCTACGGAGACCCGACACAAGGGTGGGAAAGAGATGGATGGCAACAGAAAAAAAAGTTCTCGAGGTAAAAGGAGGCTAAAGTAGAGGCTGAGGGTGCGACGCCGTCATTCTCTGTCATGCTAATCCCGCCGCGTCGCCTTGTTGTACCGGGACGGCGTCGCACCTCCTCGCTCGCTTTTGGAGCGGCCGATCAGAGAGACGAGACGGCGGGCGAGAGAGCAAAAGCGGGTAAACAGAGCTGTTGACTAAAAGGATCACATTTGAATAACTAATACGCGGACAGCATTAGCATACATTCATGATGGCACTCACCTATGCCATAAGCCTTAGTTGTGTTTTGTTGTTCTTTTCAAACTACGAGAGGGATGTATGTCCAAAAAAAAACAACAAAAAAATGGACTGACAGTCAATCAGATGGCTTTTAAAAACAAAAACCTTTACTTGACTGCGAGATCTTCTCAGTTGGACCAGACACGATCAGAACAAGTGACACATATCTTGAATTTGAATAATCTGTTTCATGAAATTGCCCATGTAGTACTCAGTTGGGGAGATATAACATCCATCCATCCATCCATCCAATTTTCCATCCATTTGTAGTCCGGCGTTGGTTCCCCCAACTATAAAACCGCTTGAGCCCCTTTGTTTGCAAAACTGAAAACGCTTTAAAAGCGCGAGTGCCTTCAAGTCATCGTCGTTCGCTGGCACAATCAGCCACAAATCAAAGCTCAACGAAGCGACTGACTGCAGCCATCCAGGACAAAGTCGGGAGGAAGTCTGGCGTCGTCGCTCGCCGTCCCTTCTCATTCTTCAGGCGGCAATCAAAGACGCTGCCGAGAACCCGCCCGGCGAGCCGTTTCTGCCATCTTCTTGATTGCTCTGTCGCGCCAAAATCTTGGACGGGAGAAGAAATTGCTGGCGCGAACGGCGGTTGCGGATCTCTCAGGTCTCAGTTGGTGTGCACAGAGCAGAGGAGTTGGTGGGATCGGGGGGGGTGGGGTGGGGGGGGTCTCCCCTTGTTTGTTTATCCACAGTAATCAGGACTCTGTGAAGCAGGAGAGGAGGCTTGGCACTGGGAAAGCCTGCCACGGTAGCAACGTGCCAAACTGGCACTGGCCACCTGTTCCGAGCAGTTCAAAGATAGGATCTGTGTCAAGGAAGTGGACAACTTGATGCGGCGCAGCAACGGCAAGGAGCGGAGAGTCCACAATGAGAAGAATCCGTGCAACTTCTGTCTCGACACGCTTGAGAAATCCCACAATCCTTTGCTCCGGGACCGTTCCAAGTCTTGCTGGCGCTCCCGACGTCTGTTTGTCATTTCTCCCTTCTCACTCCTCTGCAATTAAGTCATTAATTCCTTTCTTCGCTCCCTTTTTTAACCAGCGCCAAGGCACAACCGAGCTTCCTATTGAGGCCTGTGATTGGGCATAATTGCGGGGAGGCGCCCTTGTTTTTCGGTGGCTGTGAAGGAGAGAACTGGAGGGGGGGACGGGACCAGGGTCTAAACGTCGAGCACCGACATTGACACTATCACAACTCTGTAAACCGTCGCTGTTTCCTTTCAGAAGAACTCACAAGCAAACAACCCGCCCATCGAACGACCGCGCTCAACGCATCTTCGGACTTTGGCGCGGACGCTTCGGCTGAAGGCTCTTTCTTGCGGTCGCTCTCCGGGTCGCACTTAAAAATCCACGACTTGAGAGTTGCAGGCCACCAGTTTAGCACCACGTTCCAAAGTCCGCTGGAAGAGATGCAGAAAGCGGGAAGAGGCAAAGAAGGTCCTCAGTTCCAAGAACTGCAGAGAAAAGGTCTGCCTGACTCTTGCTCTACTTTCTGGTTGTATGGGGCGCCGTTCCGTTTGAAGGCTTCGAATCTCCGCGTTGCTGCTAAACGAGTTTCGGGTAGCCAATGTTAGCATTTACCGCGTGGACCTTGCATGGATGACCGTGTCGGTTTGCTTCTGTTTCATGAGAAAAGCTCAACTGTCAATGAGGAAGCGCCGAATGGAGGAACAGAACGCCCGGAAGCTACGACCCCGCGCAATCCCCACACCGTGCCAGCTAGCAGGTCGGCTCTTCTTCCTCACCGGCTGGCCGCGCACAAAACGCAAACGTCGGCCACAATGAGGAGAAGAGCCCGCTCGGCCGTCCCCGCACAAGGAGCCGGTCCAACGTTCCACCCTCTAATCAGGCTGATTGTGCATTATGCGGCCATCTGCAAAAGTCTGGTGTGTGTGTGTTGCGAGGGAATTAGATAGTCTTTAATAACACATTTGGGGGATAAATGCTTCTTTTTTTTTTTCAAAATAGTCACAGCTTGCTCCATTTGTCAACGCGGAGATGTCCAAACGGTCGAGAGGAACAGTGGACAGACAGATAGAGCAAATCTCCAGATTAGAGATTAGCCCTGCTAGCAGATTTAAAAAGGAGTGTCTGGTGCTACGCCAGGCCAGGCCAGGCCAGGCCAGGCCGGTCGGGCCGGGCCAGGCGGGTATCTATCCGGCTTCTGCCGACGGCGGCCCGCTCCAGCCTGACCGAAGGGATGCCGCGTTATGGCCGTTATCTCTTGAGCGCTTTGCCCGCCTTCCGCTGTCTTGTTGCTCTCGCCTGACTTTGGTCCTTTTCAAGTCCTGGACGGAAGTCCCGAGGCCCGAATCCCCCCCCCCCCCCCAATTCCCATCAGATTTGTCCCGACGAAGGCGGGCCGGTGAGCGTTTTTTTTTAAGCAGTTCTCTCGGATGCAGTTAATGCCCCCGTTTAGCGCGGGTGTAAGTAATCTGCTGTAATCGGCACGTTCACCCAAACACGCCGGCGGCAAATGTGCGCACAGGGAAGCAGCGTGTCAAATGAGTCTTCCGCACTCTCGTGGCGTAAATCCTCCCCGCACGCTTGGACAAGGTAAGAGGTTAAAGCGCGATCTGCGTCAGCTCCTCAGCCATTTGGATCTTTTTTTTTTAATCAGGTTTGGAATATGTTTAACAGACATTTGGGGCATCTGTTGACTTGCTAAATCTCATAAGCGTTCAAGCTTATTGTCAACAGCTGGACACACTCGGACCCCGCTGTGACTCCCCGCACATTTCTTTTTTTTTTGTGTTCAAAAAAAAAAAAACAAAAATGTGACACGCCCCGCTTGATCTTGACTGACCTCCGCCGAGTCTGTCACCCGCGTATTCAGCATATTTTTAACGTCCGGATTTTAGCAGAATGTGATCCGATTGGACGATATCACATGTTTCTTTATTTAGGGTTAGAAAATATTTTTAAGTAGGTGGGAAAAGTTAGCTATGCAATAAATTGTAGTTGACTACCTATTCAATAATCCACTGTTACATTTTTGGGGGTTTTATTAACAAATATAAGCAAAAATATGTTGGTCTCAATCATGCTTGAGCTCATGTCTAATTTAAGAAATTAAATACTTTTCAATTGCTCTTAATTTAACATTTAAAAAGTTCATTGTTTTCGAATAAATTCAGAAAAAAAGTTTAAGACTACAGATCCAGTACAATGTTTATTTTGAAAATTCATGTCACAGTAAAACATGGTTTTTAAACTTTACTAAATGAGTATTAATTATATTCCCCACTGCGTTGTCACTGCCCTACAATACCTGTGGCATCGTTCTGACTTCCCTTTGACCGACATTTCAAGCGTAGCCCCACGTTAGCTCTCGACCGCGACGGAAGCAGCGTCGCTACGGCGACGTCGCCGCGACCCTTCGACCGGCCTCGAAGCTGCTTGGAAATGGACGCAGAATTTGCGGCGAAGAACGGCGCCGTTGGAGGGAGGATGTGCTTTTGGGGGGGGGGGGCTGGGGCTGGAGCAGTGGCTGCCCCCCCCCCCAAAAAAAAAAAAAAAAGACGTCAGGTCGCACAATGGGAAATCACAGCTCTTTCACTTCCTGCCCATCTGCCCACCGCAGCGCACGCTCGCCCCGCTCGCCATTTGGCTTTATTTTTTCTCATCAGCCGCCACAAAAGACCCGCAGATCCAATCACGGAGATCAGACTCCGGGCCAAGACCGCGACAACGGGAGCCAAGGAGGAACACGGCAGAACGAACAGGTCGTTCTCCCAAGATCACGTCGGCGCGACGTTCCCAAATGCCCAAAAAAAGGGACGGCCGCCCCCTTCCAAAACAGCCAAACTGGAGGGAGGGAAAAGGACCGGTCCACATTTTGTGGATTTTCAAAAGGCCCAATGGGTCAATACTGGAAAGGCGAGGGCAGAAAAATACTTGAAGCGCGCCACACATTCCCGCTGGCACGCGCACACCTCCAGCGTTAATTGTGTGCGAGCGGGTCAGCGGCGGCACCGCATTAGAATAATGGAAATCGGTGGCGCGGCCGCAACGCCTTCCCCATCCGCGCCGCTCACAATTTAGGACATTATCGTGGCGGAATGTGTGGAAAACTGTACATCTGCATCTCAACTTTCACTCCCTGCAAGGAGCAATCTGCTCGGGTTTTTTTGCTGTGGTTTTGCTCCTCGGTGCCATTTCTAAAGGGTGAAAATAATTCCAGTAAATTTATGAAAAGCAAAAATATCCATGGGAAGTCAAAGACCCGAAAAAGTGAATTGAGACGTTTCTTCAGCTACGTGGATGCTGAGAACTATGTAGTTGTGAATTGTGGAGCTTGAAGAAAGAGTTTTTTGAGGCCCAGTGACGCACTCCCGAGTGGCTCCTCCCCGATTCCATGCCAGCTTCCATCTTCAGCGCTTTGCAGCTGCGCCTTTGGAACGCAAAAAGCTTTTCGACTGCGAGGAAGCGAGAGCTCAAACGGGCTCTGATTGGCTTGGACCAAGTCCAATTGGCCTTCGCGCGCCGGGGCCGACCTGTTGGTTTGATTCCACCGGCCGTCGGGTCGAGTTTCCTCGGGTGTCATGTTTGCATACGTTGATACGTACGTAGTGCACGTAGTTCATCGGCGCTGTCAACTCAAAAAGGGGCGGGGCTTCCGCCGACAACATTACTTCGTGGAAAAGGTCAGCTGTTCCAGCTTCGAGCGATAAGACGTAGGAGGCAAATTCCCCCCCCCCCCCCCAAAAAAAGACATTTTCTCGTCATCTGCGCCGACCCATTACGGGTCACACATTTTTTTGGGAAGTCGGGGGGAGGGGGGGGGGTTGTAACAGTAAACAATTGAGAAGCAATCCACTAACTGAAGATGTTTGAGAAAGGACAGGTTGAAAAAAAAAATGCATTCCAGTAATACAGCTCAGATGTGATAAAAGCATGAATTAATGTTTCAAAGTGCTGCTGCAGAAGAAAAAGTTTCACTTTTGTCAGCTGCCGGAGGTGAAAAAAAAAGCTAATAATAGAAGATTAAAAATACACACACGACGGATTAAAGATAAATCATTTTCTGAACAAATATTCTTTGGTAAAAAAGTATGTTGCATTAAAACGACTCAAACAAGTTAAAGGGAAACAAAAGAAAAGTAACTTGAGGTAACGCAATGGCTCGAATCTTCAAGTGCATGCCAAAAATCACAGTCGGGTAACGACTCGAACTCCGACGTCCATAAAGCGCAAAACGCCGTATTTTGTTTGAAAGTCCGACGGTGACCCCCCCCCGACACAAGCTGGGGAATTCCCGCGTGGTCTCCTCCGCCCATCGCCGTTTGACCCCGTCGGGCTATTTGGGGAGCCAGACGCGGCCTTCCGCTAGCTTGCAGTCTGCACAAAAGCAACGGGCCGGAGGAAAAGAGCTCACTGGCCACTTTCCTTTTTCCTATGGTCGACACCCCCCGTGCCCGAAATGAGCGGCAGGACCTCATCGGGGCCCGTTAGGGACTTAAGAAAACACAGCAAAAGAGCACGGAGACCAAGACCCGAGCAGCCCTAAACGGGCGCCCGACGTATCCGTTGGACGTGGCGGAAACTGGGGGCGCTGAGAAAAAAACTCAAGTACTGTACTGAACTGGTACTTTTTAGACGGGAACGTGGTTGTCATGTGCCCAGAAAAGCGACACATAGATTTATACGTGCAAAAATAAAATAAATATTTATGTGGACAAAGCACATTTCAAGAGAATAAAAGATGCAACTTTTTTTTAAGCAGTAAAATGTCATTTTCCAAGACAAAAGATTAAAAGATTGATTAAAGTCATGCTTATTTGTAAGTAAAAAAAAAAAAAAAAATGTCCCCTTAAAATGAAGTACTACTTTGTGAATAAAGTTGGACAAAACCTTTTTCTAACAATAAAACAATATGAGGAAGTTTTTTTTTTTTTTAATATATCGTTGAAAAAAATACTCCAAGCTATGATTTCATAAGAAAAGTGAGTGTATATTCCAAATATTTCCCAGGAATAATTTTGTGCTCCCCCTCCCTTCTGATGCAATGGACTATTCCACCCATGCGGATTCAGGAAGCGGACGGCAAAGCAAACTCGGCAGGCAGGAAAATGAAACGGCGCAAAGTGCAGGAGAGGAGAAGCGGCTGAAATCAAACTAAAGCGTTTTCATCAAAAAGTACCGAAAGAAGACGTCAAGCACGGCGACGTCCAAAGTGACAACAGCGGGAGCCAAACGCGGTGAGTAGTGGCGCCGTTCTCAGGAAACCGGAGGATGTCGTCCAATCGATGACAAACAGCAGGCTACTTGGACGTCTCCTTTTCCACTCACGTTTCATTCATTGGGGCAGAAACGAGGAAAAACAACCAAAAAAAAAAAAAAAAAATCAACAGAAGGAACACACGGGCACATTCAGGCCACTTTCAAAGCGCGGTACTTGTTTTAATGGAGGCTGCTGCTGCTGCTGCTGCTGGGGTGTAAATTCAAAGAGAAGTAGCGCGGCGCACGGACAACAAGAGGCCATTGAAAAGCATCAGTGGAGTCTTCAGAGTTAGCGGCGGTGTCACCGATGTTGGACAACACGCATTTAGCTCAGCGGCGGGCGCCATTGTGCGGGAAAGGTGCGAGGTCTTTTATTTTTCTGTGAAACCTCTTAGCGCGCCATAATCAGGAGTGATAATGCGTCTCATTCTATGCTAATGTGCGCGTTTTACAGTAATCAGGCGACAGGTGACGATGGCGCGCGCGCGCGCGCTACGAGAGATGTCGGCGAGCGCCCAAGTGTGGACGCAAGGCACCATTAGTGACTTCCCAGGCCCTCTTCAGGAATACAATGGGCGGCAAAATTGCTTTAATGGGAAAAAAGGGCTAACGGGGGGGAGACGCGCACGCCGCCTTAGCAAATCACTCAAGCCGTGGAGAGCTTGGCGCGAGAATATGATCACTTACACTTGAAACAAAAATGGACACGGAGGAGAGAAAATAGATGATGAGGAGCCAGTCGCTGATGCTCTCCTTCCACTTACTTCCTCCCACTAGAGTCGGTACTTTTCCAAAACACCGGCACAATACTGGCCGTCGGTTTATTTCCGAAAGCCCCGTTACTGTCGTGTATGCAGCGTTTCCTTCCCAATACTTCATTCCTTGAATGAAGTCCATTTGTCAGCTCTCTGTAACTGCCATCCTCAATTGGAGCAAAATTGCTATCGCTATTTCACTTTTACAGATTTGTCGGTGGCTGAAACGGTGCCATATGACGTACTTCGGCTTGGGTATGAATTGCCTTTCCCGTGTTATATCATCCACACCCACAGTTATCTGGCGCATGCAGTGAGCTAGCTAGCTGGCTAGCTAGCAATGGTTGGAAACGCGCCTTACCTTTGGATATCCTGCTCGTGCGGCGACTTTAGAGCGCCTTGTTGCTGGCGGTGAGTGCATGCAGAGAAAGATGGAATTTTTTGTTTTTGGTTTGTGCCAAGGCTTCAGGCTGCGGGCATCCGGTTGGTCGGGATGCTTTTAGCAAACGTGGGTTTTCTCTCAGCTCAAACACTCCAGGTTGATTTTTTTTTTTCTGCCCTTGTATTACAAACGTGGCCTTTTTTTGTAATCGTTTCAATTTGGCAGGGGTGCGAATAACACACTTGACATCTCTTTGCACTTTTTGTACAATGAAGGAACATTTCAAATGTCCGGATGACCGCTGGTAACCATGAGAATGTCCGAAATCAACAAGTCGTGTTCCAATCAAAGTTGCTCTGTAAGACGAGGCTGGCGGCCCTTTTGCATCAGAACGGCCTTCCCCCGTCCCCCCCCCGGTGCATCTGTTTGAGCGCAGGCCGCGCCGCGAGGTGGCGCGAGGCCGAGAAATGTTTGCGCCGCCTCAAGATGGAGATTCCCACTCGCCCAACGCGGCATTTAAGCGGTCGTCGCCCGTTCCCCGACCCCGCCCCCGCCCCATATCGCCGGAGTCGCCTCCCCACCTGCTTCCCCTGCGCCTCTTAATCCCCACTTCCGTCTAATGACTGTCAAAACGTGTGAGACGTCAAGGAGTCCGCCTTCCTGTGAAGCTCCCATTTTGCACCCCCTCGAGGGGAACGGGGTGTCGTCTGGCTGAGTCTTTGTGTGCGCGCATCGGAACAGGATGCGTCCCATCGGCGGGAAGACCCCCGCGCCTGCGAGGAACAGACAGATTAGCGGCTGGCTTCTTTGCTCCCAGCGCGACATTCCCGGGAAGGTCTCCTAAACAGGCGTCACATTCCCCTCAGGGCGGCCGGCGGCAAAGCCACCACAGCGCCGCACAAACCCCGTTCCAGCCCCCCACCCCCACCCCTTAAACAAAAAGACGAGATGAGAAACTGATCCACTGGCGCTCTCTTGTTCTCCATCTGCACTCCTGTTATTTACTCTTCTTCTAGAAACCTCTGAGGTCGTACACAATCGGTTGTTGGAATGTCAGTTTTTGAAATGAATTTCACCCCCGTGAAATAACGGGAGGCAGCGCGGCAGACTGGTGAGGCGTTGCCCAAACTTCATCCCTCACTAGATGGGTGCCTCCGTGGTGCGCAGTATGCCTCGCAACCAGTTCTTCGGTACGTTCGTCAATGGATAATGCGCAGAAGAAGGTTTTGTCGGTGAAATTCCGCTTTGTAAACCACTAGAATGACGACCAGATGTCCAAATTGCATTGCTTTGGATTTGAGATCAGCACAGCTTTTGAGTTGAAGATGAAGATTAGGCAGGGAGGCTTGGTTTTCCACATCCTGTACGAGGGAGAGAAATGCCGATGCGGGAGCGGGACAAATTTAGCCACCTCACGCTCAATGTTTGGATCTGGATGGTAAAACCACAATCCGTAAGGAGGCACCAAGTTGAAAGTGTGCCCTGTAATTATTAGAAAAGGTGACGAATAAATGTATTCTTAATTGCTGATGTTCATCTTTTGCGGAGCGGATCCATGACGATGCTGGAAAACCAGGACCGAGATTTTTCTTGACTCTGCTCTCCCAAAGATACCCACAAAAATCCCAAGAAAAAGACTTTTATTTAAAGTTCCACTGTGGCTAAAAGTGAACCTGCCCTTGAATTGTTCGTCGGGCCTCTTCCAGCACGCACGGTCCAGGCGAGAAAAACACAAAGGCCCAGAAGGAGGCCCAGTCTCGGGGAGGGCGGCTAACGAGCAGAGCCGCAGAAGGTGCGCGCAGTGGAGCGTGAGCGAGGCGTTGAGACAGCGCGGGTCCGCAGAGACGAGCGCCCGGCTAATGCCGCGTTAGCCGGCCGCTGACGGCGTGCCCGCGTACCACGCGTCGCCCTTCCACACGGATCACGGAGGCCCACAGCGCAACGAAAGGAGACACCTCGGGTCTCGGGGGGAGCTATTACTAGTGACGCGTCTTTTGGCCACCGGTTGCGACTCCTTTACCATCTGAGCCTCTCGGACGGTGACTCACACGCTGCCGCGATCGCCGACGAGAGGGGCCGCGAATAGGATGTGGCGGGGAAGGTGAGGTAGAACAACGCTCGGAGCGGGAACCATAACGCACACTTGCGCGGGGCGGATGGGGGGGCCTTCACACGGCAAGGCACCTTGGGTAATTCGACAGGAAGTCCAGTTTATAGGACATTAAGTGTCACCATTTCCCTGGAGACTGTCCCTTTTGTCTTGAACCAACAAATCCCCACCGTTGGCCTGCATCGGGGACATGTCACCATTGATTACTATTTGGAGAAGCAAATTCACGATTCACAAAAATGTAGGAATAAGTAGAAAACATAGCAGCTTGCAAATATGGTCAGCTGCACGATGCGCACACGCAAAATCGGCCTCTGTGCGCGAGTAACCTCATTAAAAAGTACCCAGTTACAATGTAACAGGGTACAAATGTCGGTTACTCGACTCAAGTAGAACGTTCACGAACCGTACATGTACTCTACTTTGTTTTTCGGGTTTCTCAGAACTTTTTCTTTTACGCCACGACTTTTTGATACGTTTCCCCTTACCGTCGTCGTAACTTCTTACGAAAAAAAAATAAATAAATAAACATCTTGAGATTAAGTAGTAAACTTAATGGAAAATTGGGAAAAAAAAAGATTTACAATTTGAACTACTCAATTTTTAAAATACTTTTACCTCCAGTACATATCGAGGCATAATATCAGAAAATGACTTAGGCACAGAAAATGTCCTTTATGTCTTGCTCGAGTAATATTCGATAACATTACTTAAACTTGTATTTTATGTGAAAAAGACTTTAGAGACATGTATGGAGGTCAGGTACTTTATACAATACTGATGTTTAAACTTTGATTTATTCAGGTTTTAAATCAACTTTCTCCAGGATGAATAATACAAGAAGTTGAAGGAGGGTCTCGTTTTAGCAGCCAAAATCTATAAAATATGGTACATGTCACGTTCGAAGTAACATTTTAACACGCACACGATGGTCAAGCCTAAAACCAGCAACAACAAAAACTGAATCCGTTCAGGGGGCGTAAAACTTGAAAGTAACGCTCAGAGTACCACTTCCACCCGCATGTGTCAAAATTCGTGACCTTTTGCTGAAAGAACCGGGCTTCGACCCCAGAACCTCCGCACTACGAGGCAGGCGTGCTATCCGCGCGCTCCACTGCGCCACTTCTGCACGGCGCTAAAAATGCTAACGCGGCTACCTGGACCGGTTGTGTCGAGGCCGCCGTTCGGTGTGCGCGCGCTTGTGGAGGGTCGGGGGGTGCGACGAGGAGGCATCGCGTCTCCTCACAACGACATCATGGCTCTGACAGAAGCTGGAGAAGACGCCCCGGGTTCTCCGAGCGGAACTCTTCAGCTTGGCGCCGGAGCGCGCGTCACTCCTGAGGCTACGCGAGTCCTCCTGGGCTTTGTGAGCCAAAGTCAAAGCGTCAAAGACAAAAACAAAAGTTGACCACAAGCAAAATGAAACAGAGGGCAGGCCATTTGGCTGCTGCCCGTGTGGAAAAGACAACAGCGGAGAGTCGGTCCAGGAAGTTGGAGGAATATGCGGGGGGGGGGGGCAACTGGCACCCGCGGGCTCCTGGGAGTGACACTCCCGGGGCTCACCGTGAGAAGCGTTGCATCATGGGAGTCCTTGGCGTGTCCTCTCCATCTTGCCTGGGAGCGGACGGACGCTTCCCTGCGGCAAAGACACTCGCGCAAAACACGCACCTTGGCTCGCAAAACAAAAATCAGGGAATTCTGGAAGAGCAGTTCTTGGGGAAAAAAAAAAAAAAAAAAAATGTACACAATCCAGTCATGAATTATGCAAGATCGTCACACGGTTCACGTGGATTGCAGATCACAGTTTTTAAACTAAAAAATATTGTCGGGCCTCGATGGGAGTTCAGATAAAAAAAAAAAAAAAAAAAAAAATCACAACTTAACGCTTAATGTGCATGGCCTTTTTATCCATGCATTTTATGAGCCGCCTATCCTCACAAGGGCTGCGGGAGCGCTGGAGCCTATCCCAGCTGTCATCGGGCAGGAGGCCAGCCAATCGCAGGCCACGCAGAAACAAACAACAATTGGAACTCACAATTGCACCGACGGGGGAATTTGGGGTCTCCAATGAATGAATGAAGCATGTTTTTGTCGAGGCGGGAGGAAACCGGAGTGCCCAGGCGGGCACGGGGAGAACACGCAAACTCCACACAGGGGGTGGGGGGGTGTCGGGATTTGAACCCCGGTCCTGAGAAATGTGCGGCAGACGCACTAACCAGTCAGTCAGTCCCCGTGCCAACTAATCTTTTTATTTTTCGAGAAAAAAGAAAATGCAGAATGCAGAAAAATATATCCAATGTATTAAAGTATTTATTATTCATGATTTAGGAAGGAAGGAAGGAAGAAAGAGCTCAAATGGAAAAGTGCCTTGCGTCTAAACTTTTTTTTTTTTTTTTTAAATGTGGATTTTAAATTCCCGTCATTATATTTTCATAGAAAAATATAATGCAGCTTTCTTTTAATGTATCAATATTATTGAATTTATTTGACCACGGAAGGCTGTAAAAATGAAAACGTTTCACATCCTGACATACAATTGGACGGGTTCCATGCTGTGGTTAAGTCGGGTGCTGCCGTTTTGCCATTCACACGCTGACGTCTGCGCGGGGAACTCAAGTCATGACAGTTAATAGCATTTTTGGGGGGCTGAGGGACCAGAAAATTACCTTTGCAAAGGCACAACTTTGAATACGTCTCACGGGAGCCGCGAGCGAGCCTCTGAAGCCCAAACGCACGCCGCCGGCATCAAACACGCGACGGAGGAGGAGGCCGCCGACGCACCGGAGACGCGCCTCGCTCGCGTCCGCGCCGGCGCGAGATTGACAGGCTTCTCCTCGGCACCGGGGGGAACCTCTCACCCCGAGCGCGCCCGCTAATGAGAGACGGGGCCTTCTGACGAGCGCTAATCGCCGCCGATGCTTGACCCCGCCGCCGACGAGGTGGGCACCAGGGAAGGCGAGGCGGCGCCCGTAACAACTTCCCTGACCTGTGCGTGTGTATGAATATGTCATTGCGGGTGACAGAAGCTTTGACTGAGAGGGTTCATGTTCAGTTCATACAGTCTGCTAAGTGGACTTCATCCCATGTAATTACATTGTTATCGGGATGACATTACGACACGTACGGCGACTTCGCTCGCGGCTCGCAATTACATGAAAATAATGATAAACGACTATGAAAATAGAATCCACATTTACTCATTTTCAGCGATGACGTCACTGAGTGGCGACCAGTTCAGGGTGTAGTCCGTTTGTCGCCGGAGTTTTGCTAGGACAGGCTCCCGTGAGGATAAGCAGATTGGAAAATGGAGAATAATTCCATTTTTTTTTTTTAAACATTTAAGATCAGTGAACTACTTATTACCCACATGGTAGTTTGGAATCACACACAATGAAAAAAAACCCAACACGGTGGAGACTCTAAAAGCATCCCACCGCACCACTGCCTTGCTCATTTCCCACATCCTCTCCCATCTTGAGCTACGGATGAGTTGACTCCTCACCGGGGAGCGTTTGTAACGCTCCCGTTGCACCGCAAGATGGTTCCAAAAAGGGCCAGCCGAAGCCTTTTCAACACACTTCTTGCATCGGCAGGAAGTAAGTTGAAAATGTTTACATTAAAACATTTCATTCATAAAATCTTGGAAAACATTTGATTACTAATGTATGTCTAATTGCAATAATTGGAATATGCAAACATTTTTATCTCAACTGAGAGTCCCCCCTAAAAAGATTCATTTTATTCAATAAAAGAACTATTTCACTCACTGTAAGCTATTAATGAGCATTTTACAATAGGAATGAAAAATCTAGACATAAATTTAACACAATAACAGTTCATTTACAAATTATTATCTCTATCCATTATTTTTTTGTCCTCTTTTGGATCAGCATCAATGTAACCAGTGACATTGATCATCTCTAATGGTTGACGCAAATGAGTTCAAATCCCAAAACGTACATAAGGCTTTATCTTTAATATCCCTACTGTGAGTATTTAAAAAAAAAAAAAAAAAAAATGTGCGCATGTATGGGCGCCACGGAGCCGGCTCACATTCGGGCCACGGTCGCGCGTGACGTGAGCAGTACACAAACGTCTTTACCGGGCTCAAAGGAAGCGAGACGGCGGCGCCGTCGCTGCCGAGTGAGTGCAGTACGGATGGTCCACACGGGGCCAAATAAAAAAAATGCTAAAGAGATTGATAAGGAGGATTTAATGTGCAAAACTGACAAGACACCATCACCGCAATGTTCACTATAAAGTTCAGTCATTAGTGTAGGGATAAGTTTCTTTGATGCAAAACTTGGGTCCTTTCAAGGGATATTTACACAAAATATGGTTTCTCATCTTACGTGACAACAGTAACTCAGTGTTTAGTGCAGTGCGTCGTATACAAAAGTTTTTGTTTCGGTTTTTTTCTCCAAAACTTTATTCATTTGGATGGAGAGAGAATTCCAGCCCGTTGAAATAATGCCCACACCTCCCGCTCGGCCACGTTTTGCTTCCCAACTTGCATAGTAAACCCCTGATATTGCAAGTTTAAAAAAAAACAACAACCAAAAAAAAAAACTACTCTGATTTGGGCTAATCTCTGTGGCCACGCTCGTCTGTAAACAACAAGGCCCTCGACACGCTCGCCGTCAGTGCAAGTATTGCAAAGTTTCACCGCTTGGTCTTGCTCGTGGCTTTTAGAGCAACAACAAAATGAGTGTCAAACTAACAAAGTTTAGTGGCGCATCAGTCGAGCAAACAGAAAAGATTGGAACTGCACACAAGGCCAATGAAACAAATCTAACGTAAAAGTGGACTCTTGTCTCTACTCTGTCTACCTGGAGTGTAACAGTGACGGTCAGTTTCCCAGCATGCATCCTTGGAAGGGTTGGGCAGCGTCTATTCGGTCCGGTCCACTTTGGCAAAGAAGGGGTGCGATTTGATGTCGTCGGCGCCGCCCGCCCCCGCGCCCAGCCGCTCCGCCGGGTTGTACTGCAGCAACTGGCAAACGGGAAATCAATTCCTCAGCAACGGGAGCCATGCAGAAGAGCATTCTTTTTTTTAATTCTGTCTTTTATTACATTTTTTTCATACATTTTCTGTCCCAGTAGTTACCATATTTAAAAAAAAAAAAAAAAAAAAGGTGTAATTGGGAGTGTTGAGTGAGCGAGCATCATCGCGTGTTCATTTTACGCATTTCATGAAAGCGTCCGACCGACGCCAAAAAGTACGTCACCATGCAAGCTGTCGCTTGTGCACCATCGCTGTTGCCGAGCAGACCGGGAGAGTTGTGTAGAATTCTGGAATACGCCTTTACGTCTTTTGGACCACTTTTTAGACAATAGGATCATTTGTCCAGTTGTTCATGTTTTCACTTCATTCATATTTATTTGATACAGATTTCTCTACATAAGACTATATTTATTCCTTATGAAATCGATATTTTTGAGTGTCTGGAATGAATGCATGAGATTCATATTGCTTTGGTTTTAATGCGATTGGGTTTTAGTCAGACCTTCTGGAACGGATTCATCAGCAAAACCAAAGTTCCGCCATGACAACAACACAATTCGGCCATTTTGCATACGGTTTATCTCTTGGTGGCTGAGCTGGAGGCCACGTGGACCAAGTTTTGGCAAGAGGCAGCGGACACCAAGTCAATTGTAATCAAAAGTAGCATCGACTTCAGTTGGATTCATTCATTTAAATATTGCATGGTTACATTTAATAATAAAATAGTTATAGTCAGTGTTTTTAACTGTGACTTTTTTGGCCATCTGACAAAAAATACTTTTGCTAGACATAAAAGCATACTACGCCGAGTCACCGAGCAATGTAGCAATGCCGATACAATGAGAGTTGCGCAAATGACGCAGCGTCATCCAGCAATTTGGAAACCTGTAATGAAGCGAAAATCTGGTAGTCGCAATGGTGCAAAGGGTGCCCATAGTTCGCGAGCAAAAGTGGCAAATATTGGCCGATGACAGATGTGCAATTAGTGCAGAGTGACGAGTCTACAACACTGAGTGCACGAATAATGTACGAGTCTCCCAAGAGATGTGACGACGATCCCTAGACAAAATTGTTGACTTTGCAGTTGTGTAGAACAGCACTGCATCAGACGAAGGCGGGGTTTCTAATAATTTGGGGCTTTGTGTGAGAGCCACAATCACATTTTCTCTTGCTAATGTATAGATAGTTGTGGCTATACGTTGAACTTGGGCTTCCCGAAAAAAAAAATAATTGAAGAGTAGTTCTTGCTTTGTACGTCGTCATTGCAGCCGTGTATTTGCTTTGCACAAGCACCTGTTCCAGCAGCGATCTGGCTTCCTCCGACAACGACTCGGGGATGTTGAGCGCCGTGTGGCGTCCGATTCCCGCTGGATGGCACTGGAGCAGCGACTGCGGCGAGAGATAACCATCAGCGCAAACACAGGGGGGGGGGGAGAAAAAAACAACAAAAAAAGGTGACGACACCCGCTGAGCCTCGGCCGGAGAGGAGGAGGAGGACCGAGCACCTGAAACAACAACGATGACGGCGGTTACGCTCTTCTTGGAACTGCCTGTGTGTGTCACAGAATGGAAAACATACGGTTTTTAATCATCCAAATTTTCAAAAAGTTCACCGCAGGGTTCAAGCAGAAGGCAAAATAGCGCACTCGCCCGAAAATACAAACAAAAAAGTAACTGAGTGAGTGAAAGGGAGCACAAGACCTGTAAGTGCTCTTCAAAACCGCACAGTAAAGCCTTATTGTTCAAATAATTGACAATAATGGCCTATAATCATCGCGGCGCAGCGGCGCATCTCCCGACAGAACCCCCCCCCCACCCCAAAACGACAGATGAGTGTGTATCCTTGTGCGTGTGCGTGTGTGTGTGTGTGGCAGGCTGTGCTTTTCGTTTGTGTTAGGGGCACCGATGCCGCCCCCACCCCACCCCGCCCCGCCCCGCCTTCCCTTCCCTTCCCTTTCCACCCCCAGCTGGAGCTGTTGCCTCGCTCCCTCTCTCCTGATACGTGCTGCGGGACTTCTGGCTCGGTTCCTGGCCGCAGTCAAGACTGCCCCGGGCGAGATCTTATCCTGCAAGGATCAAGAGACACTATTTGCGCTCGTGTCTGTGTGTTTGCGTGTGTGTCTTTGCCAGGACGGTACCCAGACGTAATCATCAAAGGAGACATCTGTGTGACTGACTTTGGTTTTTTCCCCAGGTAAGCGCGTGTGCGCGTGTGTCATTAAACACAATAACACCAACCTAACACCCCCATCTCATGTTTGGGACACTGATGGGCACCGTTGATGCCTGATAAGAAAATATGCCCACTGGCAAACAGTTACACTCTATTTAAATTTAATAGACAACGAAAAATTGAAGGGCCCTTTTGCACATGCACGACGTGTAAGTGTGTGTGTGTAACCTCCAATGTTAAACATAATCTGATCCTTTATGCTGGGCCACATCTGATTTGTTCAGATTTCAAACAAATGTTATTGTGGATAATAACTGCCATTGAATCAACCGCTTGCGGGGCCAAGCGACTGCCATCCTGAAACCTTTCACCATTTGTGCTGACAATTTTTTAAGTAACGATTGTAATCTTAATGCGATAAAGGAGAAGCTTGCCATTTATTTGATTTAAACAAACTACCAAGCCTGATATATATGATTAAAGGGTTTCTTTTTTTAGTTAATTGTTTTTTTTATGCACTGTAAATGCTTTTCATTGTGTAAATAACCATCGGGTTAGAAATCTCGTCATGAATCGAGGACCCCACGTGTTGTGTTGTTCACGACATAAAAACCCGAGGCCCGAAACCAGAGGTCCAGCCATGCTTGCGTTCTGTCAGATATGGTGACTGACACGTTTTTGAGGGACTTTTTGGGGATTGGAATTTCAAATTGGGCATTTGTTGTGAAGCGGTCTGCTGTATTGGATTTGTAGATTCATACAGCAGCTAGCGAGACTTCCAGACAAGCCCCTCCCCCCTCCAATCATTCCACATCTTTCGAAGACAGAGCCGAGCCATCGGCATTTGCGAGAGCTGGCCCGGTCTTCACCTTCAGCGCCGACGTAAGGTTTGCGCCGGTGCTCCTGGAGCCAGGATAGACCCCCGCGGAGGGCTGACCCCGTGGCCCGGCAGATGGAGCTCAAGCTGGGGGAGAAAGTCACACGGACACCCCTGGCGCTCCCGGAGAACCAGAGCGAGAGGCGGCAGCCAAGACGCACCTCGCTCACACAAACGACGACGACAACAACAACAACAAAACACACACACACACACACACGATCTGGCAAGAACATGAAGAGTGCGACAGCTGAATGCCAATCAAGGTGCAGGCGTCCTGGAATACCTCATCCACAAAAAAGAAAGAAAGAAAGAAAAGCACTTTTGGTTCTTTTGGGACTCACCATGCTTGTCAGCAGCTCAAACAAGATGGCACCCAAACTCCACCAATCGCACGCCGGCGTCTCCTCGCCGATGCCTCCCACCTCTGAAATGAAAACACGTTTTGAGTCCGTCTCGAAAGACGGTGGAGGATTTGCACGCACGCGCTTCTCTTCAAACAAGAAATTCAACTTGGCTATTGAAGCTACTTCACTTTCAAAAGCCTCCACATTGTTACAGGCCGACAACTTGAATCGGTCGTCGTCGTTCAGCGGCGCCGGGACACGCTTGCTTCAAAAGGATCGCGTGCACGCACACGCACGCACGCACGGAGTGGGTCTCATAAAAGCCCCATTTGCATAATAAAAAAGCAGTTAAATTGAGGAAACCGTCTGTGCCGCAACTTCACACCATCTGCATGACCCGACCTCCAACAGCAAACACACACACTCAGACTAAACGTGCACATTAAGAAATGTGAAGCGCCGACACAAGAGAACAAACGGCGCAACGGAGTTTTGTTCGCTTTCTTCGCTCGCTCCTTCAATTTGAGGCGTCTCCGCGGGCCCGAGGGTTGTATCTTGACAAGCGACATTATTTAACACTTCTCAGTAATTAATTACAGAGGACACATCATTTGTCAGACTTTCCTTTGGCCTTTTTAATGAATTACTTACGTGGCCCTTGCGTGGAAAGCCTCTCAGGTTGAACTTTAATGGCAAATCCGTCCGCCAAAAGAAAAGTTGACGCTGCAAGAACTCAAACCTTCACCTAATAAATTCATCTTATTTTTTTTTGTAAAAAAAACAACATACTGTACTGAAGACTTGTTTTATGATACGTACACGATCCTGTTTATACTCGTTCCATTGGCTGATTTTTTTTTTCTTGTTTTGAGTAAAAAAAAAAAAAAAAAAAAAAAAAAGTTGCCTTACGGAGCCTGAGGAGAAATTTCAATTTTTCAAAATGTGCACTTTTTGTGAAGCTCATTTTTTCTCCTTAGCTGCGTGTAGCCTCTTCTGACGATCGTGTGGAGCGCTGCACTCTCGCACTCTCGCATGACTCTCATCCCTCGTGCTTCTGCTCATCTTTCAGCTCCCGATTCCCCCTTGTGCTTAGCGCGGACACGGGAATCTTATCTGCCACCGAACATTTCGGCTGCAAACTCTTCTCGTCATTTTTACCATAACTTGGAGGACGGTAAGCAAACACTCAACGCAGCCTTTGCGTCTTCAGCTCGCTTGCCATCAACTAGTTTCACGTCACAATCACGGACGCTGTGGCTCACGTGTTCAAGTGCAAGGGTGAAATTTAGGATTGTTGTGCGTTTTAGGAGCATATCAGAGGCGTAATATACTAAATACACCCCAAATAATCATGTAATGTTTCCAAAGCATCAGACAATTGAGCCTTTGCAGACTTGGCTCCCCCCAAAAAAAAATTTAAAAAGGAAAAACACTCCAATCGGGCGGCATTATCAGCACGTGTGTACCCCCACTTAAGACCCAAAAGAGTGTCGGCCTTCTGCCAAAGTCAAAAAGTGTTGCTAGCTCCGCTCGGCACCAGATGGCTTCTGATGCCGCTCAACTTCGCTCGTCTCCGCCCTCCGAGGGCGGCGTTGGGGGTGGTCACCCGGGGGATGGGGGGCCAGTGACCCTGTGCGTGTGCGCCCAGGGATCGGGCTCCTCAGCTGGGGGAACACGAGGGACAAAGACCCCTCGCCTCCCGGAGGAACTCCGCGGGCCGCGTGTGGCTCTCTTGCAGCCAAGGTTAGAGCGAGCCACGATAGCGCTCGCTGGTGTTCGCTAACTGAGCAAGCGGTCGGTCTTCGGGGCTCCCCACGATTACTGTTTTGACAGCCAAGGAGAGAAGATTGTCATTGAACGGACTAGTGATACCTGCGTAGCGCCTCGCTGGAGGGCCGATAGTGAACACGCGCACACGCGCACGTCTCAGAGCAAGGTCGATGTCATCACAATGGATTAATGTCTAAGGAGCTGCAGGGAGAGTACAGTGGAGCTGGCTACACTTACCGCTCTGTCAGAGCGAGGCACGGCGAAGGGGAGAAAGAGGACGGCAAAGGGGGGAATTAGCCTCGTCCAGAGGCCACAGGTCATCGCCAAACAACTCTTCCGCAGAGTGACTCTGCCTTCAACTCGCATGTGCGGGCGAATACTTGAGATGGGAAATCAAACGTGGGATGCAGAAGAGTTCGACAATACCGCACGTTCACCTCGTGGCCTCTTCTTCTTCTTCCCCTTTACGCCAAACAATGCAGCGCACACACTTTGCTTTGTATCTCAAATCACATCTCCGCTCTCCTGTGGGCCGTAAGGAACTCTCGATCTTCTCCTGTCACGCCAACTTCCTCCAATGCTTAACCGAAGAGTTCTATCGAAAGAGGAAGCGTTGTTAAAGCAGGTAGGAAGTACGAGGAGGGAGCCCCTCGACCCGACAGTATGACGGGCCAGTGCTGGAGCGGTTTTTTGGCAGCTCGCATCCTTTGTATGATTTTGCGCTTTTCAAGCCACAACAAAAATTGAATTTGCGCTTTCGAATCACTTCAGGGTTTTTTTTAAACAATACTGCCCACAGAACGGTAACAGTCATGACGAAGAGGCAAAATATGATGATAACAGAAACAGAATCAGTACTGAACAGGGCAAGGACTCGTGACCTGGCTACCAAAAACGTGACCGAGTCAACAAAAACTTGAAAATAACATAACACCCTAAGTATTCAAGACGACAAAGCCGCGTCTAAAGAAATATGGGTTTAAAAAAAAAAACAAAACATTTTTTATAGGTTCTTGCTTTTTAACTCAATTTTACAATAATTATCTGTCCAGGGGTGGGATGCATATGAATTAATTACACTTGTGATGGGAAAAAAAAAAATATTATCTGGAGTAGAACACACACATACTAATAAAACAAAAAACAAACAAAAAAAAAAACCTCAGGTCGCTGTTGGCTCACATCTTTTGTGTCATTGATGTTGATGCAAAGTGTCCTTTGCCTCCATTGCAATAAGAAAAATTATTACATTTTGCTTCTGTTCCTCAAACATTCATTCAGATGTTTTGGTTTTATTTCATTTTGCTTTGCTAATTACAAACTAAAACATTTGCCCTCTGATGGTGAGAAAGTAAATAAGCGGAAGTGCAGAATAAAGAGATTAATACACTGCCACTGGATTTTTCCAAGTCCCCTCCCTATTTTTTTTTTTTTCAGTGTGTGCTTTAAAAACATGTTTCTCTCCTTCTCACACACACACACACACACACACACACACACACACACACACACACACACACACACACAGAGAGCAGACCCCCTGCTAGCTCTCTGGCAAACAGTCATAAATCTGTCATCAGGAATGAAGCCATAGAGCTGACCCTGTCTGGATAAACAGTCATACATAACAAGGGCGAGGGGGGGGGACAAAAAAAAAAAAAAAAAAAAAAAACACACACACACACACGAGCACAAACGGCCTATTTGGTGTTTGCATCGACAAGTAAATACACAAGATCCATGCATGTTGTAAGTGCTGATTGATATATCAGACAAAAGTCCAAAGAAAAATGCCTGGAAAAAAGGCCGAGAGAAATGTGAGAGCTGTGTGGACGCTAGAAAGGCATCAGACGCCCCCTACTGACCAATCTTTAACCCAAGAGACAGTAATGAACAATTGAATATTTATACGAAGGGATTTTTTTGGATTATCCTAGACATGTTTTCGATGACATATCTTGGGCTGTAAAAGGATATTATAAACAAAGTAAGTACACCTCAAATCCAAAAAGCAAAAGATCAGATTTTTTTTTTTTTTTTATTGAATTAAGGCACAGGATTATTTAGATTATTGTCTTTAGGTTATTTAAATCAATTCTGTGCCTCATCCCTGAAGACATTGAGCGCAATGCGGTTATTTACTGCATTTGTTTTTCCTCAAAAACTAAGGATATTTTAAAGTTGACAAATATTTATTGCTTAAGAATGAGACAAGATGTTTTTTCTCAAGTGTGAAATTAATAAAGCCATTTTATGGATTAATCCTTAAAAAACTGTGTAGTTGAAAAACATGCATTTAAACATGATTTTTAATTTCTTCAAATATTTTCTGCTCTTTTTTCAAAAAAAAAAAATAAAACCAACATGTAACAAACGTTTCATTAAAATGTTTTTAACAACCAACACATTTGTAATGAAATATTTTTTCCCCAAAGTTTTTGGAAATGTCGGGACTGCGCATATTTATACGTTTCGACAAAATGTCCGAGGTTGCAAAGAAAGGCATCACTGCACCTTCCTGGACAGATAAACGATCTGAATAAGCCAAGTGGGTGTTAAGATTCTCTTGAAGTGTTTTCCAAAAAGAAATGTGGATTTAAACACATCAACATTTGATCCACTTGAGTGTCTGAAGTGGCATAATTAAAACATACAAACGTGCCCTCATCCAGCAGCAAACTGTTTGCTTTTGCCAGCTTTTCAACAACATGCCAGAGCCGCCGCTAGCCTGCCGAGGGCAACAAACGAGCGGCGTTTGCACGCTTGTGCTGGCCTCACCATTGCACACCAGCACCCCTCAGAGGCGGGCAAGGGAATTACAACAGGATTTGCTCCGTCCGTCTCAAAAGCAAAGCTGTGACGCAAACTGAGATTCCAATTTATAACATCTTGGATGATTTGTTTAAGATTTCAAGAAACCCCACAAAGGAAAAGGGGAATAATGTAATTTTTAACACAGGAAAACCTCATGGAGATGAAAAATCTCTGGCCAAATGTCTGTTGGTGTCATGTTTATACTCTGTGTACAGAAAGTAACGCATCAGTGTTGTAATGTCTGTGCAAGCAGTCAAAAATAGACTTAGCCATCAGCTAAGCACACTCATCCACTGACACCCACGTCACTCACCGGACGAGGCCCTCCCTTTTCACATCAAGTACACTGAAAAGTCACAGATGCTACAGTAGAACGTGAAGATGGTGACCCCAAGTGGACACAAATGATGGCTGTATGTTATATTGTTTATAATTCCAAATGTATTTTTATCCGATTACCTGATAGAATACCCAGTTTAAAAAATATCCAATGGCTGCAACCATATTTATAAGAGTTAGTCCAAAAATAAAAAGCTCAAAATTGGGCTCGATCTTCAGCGTTTGTGACCCCGCTGTGTGTAATTCAGCAAATATGTAGTAATACACACAGTGTGAAAGGCGTTGCCAAGCAAGATATGATTTCTTACCTGGCGCGCAGTACATGTTAGCGCTGGCCTCTTCGTCACAGGACTCCTCCACATCACTCCAGCTGCAGAAGTAAGTTAGCTGAACGTGACCTGAAAGGAAAAAGATAATATTTAAAAAAAAAAAAAAAAAAAAGACAACACCTTGGACAGTAAAGTGTCACTCTGACTTTGTAACTTGTCAAAGTGTTCCAAAGCACTTGCTTTTCTACCAGTTCCTTTCGGCTTCCCTACAAATCCTCTCCGTGAGCCGTTTCCAGCGCGCCGCCTCGACGATTACTCCTGTTTAGCGGCTACCCGTTAACGCCATCATTAGAACTAATGGTGTCATTAGGTAGCCGTGGCCATTAGCCGGGCCTAGCCAGAATGATACACCGCAGCACACATTGATGGACCCTCTAGAACAATAATTACCACGGGGGAGACTAAAACAGCCACTCAGCTAATTAGACGTTTGTTGATAACGAGGTGGAAAGAGATGATTGTGGGACGACAACACAAGAAAATTGGGAGGAATCTGTGACCTACTAAAGCACGCTCTCTCGTCTTTATTTCGGTACAACGATCACGACTGACGGGTGGGCGGTCGTCAGCCGATCGCACGGCGCGTAAAGATTATGGAAAGTGACTCTCCTCCCAAGCAGCCATCTTTTTGGGTTTTTTTTTTTTTGCACCGTCGTCAACACATTGGTCGCACAAGTAGGCAATTGATTTTACACTTTAAAATTAACAGCAATTGACATCTTTATTCACTTGTGTGACAATTGATAGTATTTAAATGTTAATTAAGGTACTGCCTGAACGGTTAATCATAGTTTTGTATTTAAAACAAGCAAAGCGCTTAAAATTTCAGTCTGCTATCTTAACGCCAAAGCAAAAGGTCTTATAATGCACTGCAATAGCCTTTGGATGCTACCAAATGCCTGAAAAGGATTATTTTTAATCAAAATAAGGCTCCTCTTCTGGGTCTCCTCCCACCAGATGGCGCCAAACGATACTGCCAGAAATATGTTGGGGTTCACTGCATATTTTGCGACATTTTCGTTTGGGAGCGGTCGTGAGATTTTCTAAAATGATCCCTGGCTCCATAAAAGGTTGAGGAACACTTTCTTTGGTTCTTCTGTAGTTTTGAGCGGTGGATTCACGTTGTCACAGATTTGATTGGGGTTTTTTTTTTGTTAAAAAAAAAAGTTTTCCTTCAATGCAATTATAACAGAGGTCAATTATCCACAGATTTTCACTATTCGAGGTGCAGCCCGTTCCTATCCAACAGGGGCCCGTTGTACCTTCTTGCTCACCTTGACGATCGAGGAGGATGTTGTTGGGATTGAGGTCTCG
Source organism: Syngnathoides biaculeatus (assembly GCF_019802595.1). NCBI lineage: Eukaryota > Metazoa > Chordata > Actinopteri > Syngnathiformes > Syngnathidae > Syngnathoides > Syngnathoides biaculeatus. The sequence goes on along the minus strand of NC_084662.1, from coordinate 6,514,146 downwards.
ACAGATGATGCCCTCTCGGTGCAGAGAATCCAGCGCCGCGACGAGCTCGACGGCCCAGCATCGGACGAAGGCCTCGGGGATACGAGCCCGGGACGCGGCCAGCGACATCTCATCCAGCTCGGCAAAGAGCCGCGATACGTCTTTGTCGAATGCAACCCCGTCGGGCGAAACTGCTGCCGACTGCGCGTCGAACGCCGGCGATTTCTCACGGTATTGCAGTTCAGCGTTTGCGTGTGTGTGTATTGCTTTTTCACAAAGGGAGGAGGCCGCCGGAAGGCCTGCGCTGAGTAAAGAGTCCCGATGGTGGCACGGAGGTTCAGCAGACGTTTCTTCTGTGTCTTCTTGCCCAAATGTCAAGCTGTAGTCGTCCCAGAGGGAGGTCAAAGCGGATGAAGACGCGACACCCGGGTCACGACTCGCGGAGGCCGCACACAAAGGTGACGGCCGCTGTTCTTCCTCTCCCTCAGACTGGCCCGGGAGCTGTAAAACATCCGGCTTGATGGACCTTTGAGGAGAGGTCGCGACCTCAAGGCCCGGACACGGCACGGAAGTTTCCGATTCCTCTCGTCGGGAGTCTGCGGCCCCGCTCGTTACGGGCAGATTGACCAAGAGGTCCGGCGGATGACCTTCATCCTCCGCTGCCGCCTCTTTAAAAGAAATGACCGGCACTGACTCACTGCAACCTTTATCATAAGAATCTGACCCCCAAAGCTGTGCGGTGCGGCCCTCCACCTCCGGAGCGAGCTCTGGAAGATCATCAACGACCTCGGAGGGGGAAAAAGCGGGGGGCTGTTTATGGGAGGCGGGCGGCTGCTGCTGCTGCTGCTCTCCTGAATCAAGGCAGGTCACTTCGCTGGCGCTGTCTCTGCTGTCAATCCGGAAAAACGCCATGGGCGTGCGTTTGGACCGGTCCAGAGACGGCGGCGCCCGTTGCACGTCGCCGTCGTCCCAACCCTCGTCGTCTCGCCTCTTGTCAGGCGCGTTGGCAAAAAAGACGAGCTCCTGGCAGCCCGCCGCCGAGGGCGGACCATCGCTCCTGGGAAGCGGGCGGCCCCGCGAGGCGGCGGCGGAGGAGGAGGAGGCGGCCCCGGGCGCCACGTGGGCCGACCCTTCCTGGCCGCCCCTCGTTTCGTTGTCCTCCTCCAGCGCGTCGGGTTCCACTTTCTCCCGCTCGTACTCGTTGCAAAGCGTTAAATAACTGTTGGTGCACTCTTCCTCAGAGGTGGCGCCGGAGTCTGAGCAGGCTGCCATTTTTTTCCCGATCTTGGCGACGAGGCCGCTTCGATGCGGGAAGGCTGCAGCAGCGTCTTTGACTTGGTTGCTTACACAGGGCGCGGAATCCCGTCCAGCGACGGGCCCGCGGTTGGGACTATCTGAACCCGCGCCGTATTGTGGCGAGTGCACGGCTACTGTGTGGCTTTTCTGGATGAAAGGAATTTCAAAGCTGTCGTCTGGACTGGAATCCCGCAAATACTTCCCAATGTGGGTCCACAGCTTACCACCTGCAGAGCGAGCAAAGGGAGGAAAAGATGAAATAAAAAGGCCAACATTCACCATTTAGATGCAAAATTACAGGAACAGAAACTAGCATTGGGGACCAAATGGGACGGAGGTTCAGTTTGAATCCACGTACCTCTCGTCAATACTTTGACATTTGGATTTTTTTTTTTTTAAATTACTTAATTTGTCACAGTTGAAGCTTTGCTGACATTGAAGATGTAAATACACTATACATATATTTCACTGCATCAAATTGGGATACGATTTTAAGTGCATATACGCATCATAACTTGTTTCTAAAGTGGATATAAATAGTCCACACTATTCAAATGCCAGAACTATTGAAATGCCAGGTTTTTGTGAAAAATACACCAAGATTACTTTTTTTCATTATAATTCATGAAATTGACCTACATTTGAAAGCCAGCATCAGTGGCAATTAAATGCACATTTAAAAAAGTATATTTTACATTTTTTCCCATTGACATGAAAAATAATTCAACCAATTATTGAGTCATATAAATTAATTTAAAAAATGACATTTTAATCAACCAATTTCTAGGGGGAAAACAAAACACCTAAATGAACAAATAGAAGGTAGTTTGCTAAGTGCCTGCTGAGTCAAATTAAAGAACACGGAGTGGCCGTCCCTTCGCTACACTCTTCCCTAACCCTCAAAATTAAATCATAATAATGAAAAAAAGTGAACACTATATAAGCGAGTAGTACAGCAGTGGTGAGGCTTCCGTGCATTGTACGTGTTCACCCACGACCCAAACGTGAGGCCCAGATGTGGGCCCGTCTAATGAAGCGCGCCACCACCTGGTATCAGAATAACGGCCTGTGACATCCCCCCCATCTCCATCAAACATCTGCCCTGGACAAGGACACCCACGCCAAGACCAGCGTAAGGCGGGAGGCCAAAGATGAAGCGCCTCACCCTCGGCGTGCTGCAGCAGGAGGAAGACGCTGTCCTCCGAGTCGATCAGCTTTTTGAGCTGTACCATGTGAGGCACGGAGCGGGGCGTGATGGTTTTCTTCAGTCGGCCGCAGTCGCTGCTCTTCCTCAGACCCTGACGGCGGACAAAAAGGGGAATGTTGACATTTCGGACATCGTCACACTGCGCAACTGTCAACGTCTGTACATTCATGCTCCGCAAACGCGACCGTTTGTGGATTTTTGGCGACAACTGTTGTTTGCTGAAAAACTCACGTAGTCGCCAAAGCCGTGTCCAGTATAAAAATATCACTTTGGAGGAATTACCAACCTTACGATTCATGGTAGTGCCGTGATATACGACTGACCCGACTTACGAGAACTCCGCTTAGTGTATTCAAAACCACGTAACGTTAATGCTAACGCGTATTGGGAAATGGGCGAATGAATTGTATGTCTTTGTGCGGGTGTCATAATACTTTAAGCAAGAAATATTTGAAAAGAAAAGTACGAAATCTGAATGCGAGCACAAAGTTGAGGCAAGAAAATGTTTTTGGAATGCCTGCTCGTTTTGGTTTGCTTGCCATTTATGTATATACATGTCTTTATTATAATAACCGACACATGAGCGCCAATGCAGCTGCCATAGATTAATCGCAGTGCAGAAATTATCTGTTATTACTGTACAGGTCGCTATTTTCCTTATTTAAAAAAAACACTTTTGGGGACGTTGGGGGCAGAAGGGATTCATGGCATCATCATTCATTTCAATGGCACATTACAAACGTGATCGTGGATCATATTAAAACTTGTATCTCAAGGACACAGGATGTGAAATAGGGGACAAATCATATTTCTCATGTATTACATACAAGTACTTTTGATAAAGACAAAAAGTGATTTTTTTTTTTTTTTTTTAGGCGGGGAAAAACTGCAACACCCCCCCCAAGGAAGCTGGAAGACGCAACTATTGCACAAAGTGTATCAATACTCGTAAGAGCGTACTTGGATGGACGTGCGGCAAAGGGGAAATCTACTATTATCTACGGCTGCCAGCCGCGCCCCAACCCAAAAGTCACGAGATCCATCGCGCCACACAGCGCCGGCGACTTTCAAAGAGCCCCACAAATCTCGCACATCAGGCTCACGTTGGCAGCAAGTGTCTGCAGATACGTCCGTTTACGAGCGCGTGCGTGTATGTGAAGTCATCTGCGCGATGACATCTGGCACACGTCTCACACCTGCGAGCAGAGGAGCTGACGGGAACGGGCCCATTAGAATCAATTACGCCGGTCACGCACACGGGCGTCTGGCGCGCTTCACACTCACAGTCAGGACAACCGCCATGCGGGACGCACGCACGCAAACACTACAGTACACTTACTTTCATGACGAACATCTCTCGTGTTCGCTTGTCCGTGACCAAAAGAACCTGCGGTGGAAAAGTGTCATTAGTGGGCGGGTTCTGACATCGTGGTCCTGTTGTGCAACGACTGGCTCGTCTTCCAACAGGAGAGGGGTCACCGCAAAATAAATGCTGGTCCCTAAATGACACTGGAAATTAGGGGGGGGGGGATTAACCCATCAGGCCCAGCGGTGTTTACCAAAGCAATGTCACAGCCACCAAACACTGATTTAAGCACATTAGGGCTCAAATTATTAGCTGATTAGCGGACCAGATGGGCGCAAACAAATGTGCTTCAAGTCAATTATTGAGCAAAGACACACAACATTTATAATTTTTATCGTCCGCATTGTGACAGTTGGCCCATTTGATTTCAGGTTGACTTTTTTCAGTTAAAATAAAATGAATAGTTAAGATTGTACAAATTTAGAGAGCGATTCCACGCAAACAGAACGCAATTAGAATCAGAAGATGTTATGGTTGAACAAAACAGTCAAGAATGTGGTAGTTTTCTGCATATATACATGAATATATAATTTGAACTTGTAATACTGCCGTGCACAGAATTTGTGTACATGTATGTATTTTACCTATTTCTTATGGAAAATGCGCTAAATCCCACCTTGCTAGTCTCGGTGTTCCAAATACCAATACTACATTCTGTACTTACATAAAATAGATAAACAAAACAGAAAGAATGATGTTTTTTATTAATATTGTACGAGGAGGAGGATTTATTGATGGCGTCATCTTTTTGATTCAGTGACTTGTCATACATGTCGACCGTTTCAAATTAGTGGGCAGATGTCGCCGATGCCACCCATGAATCTCGACCTTCCTCTCGCGCCCGCCGCCAGTATTACCATTTCAAAAAAAAAAAAAAAAAAAAATTATCGGCTGCGGGGGCTTCCTTCCCGTCTATGATATCGTCATTTTTGCAGCTCTCTCTCCTAACATCATCATCGCTCTCGCGCTCCATCATCGCCGTCTCTGGGGAGTTCCGCAGCATATGTGCGCGACCCGGTGAGTGCGTCTCTACGTCCGTCCGTGTGTGTGTGTGTGTGTGCGCGCGCGCGCGGCGCCGACGCGTTCTCACCGCGTGACCCCGGCCGGGACCAAACAGGTGCAGGCTAAATGGATATGAATGGAGATGTGAGTAAACAGAACGGTGGCGCTAGCCAGGGAGCTAATATAATTAAGACACAAACATCAGGGAGGGGGGGAACGTGTAGGGGAGTGGCAAAAGGGTGAGGAGCTCTTTCCATCTGTTTCTTCTGTCCCCATTAAAAGTGAAAAGCGCAAGGATGCGACAAGGAAAGGAAGCCCAGCGAAATTTGGGGATTTCTCGAAATGTGAAGCTTCCGACAAAGCGACGGCGTTCTGAACTCGTGTCAACATTCTCCTTAGGGTGTGCGCATCATTGAGTCAGTGTTGTGTGGCGCTCTCTGAGGCGCTTGCCAAGTCATTTCACGGCTGAGTAGTGAGGTTGCTTCGCCGGCAGCTGGCTGACAGAACCGGCAACCCAAACTGACCTTGGTGGTTGTCAAAACTGCTGTTAAACGTGTAGACTCACGCACGCACGCACGCACGCACACAACCTCTCTCGACTACACGATCATGTTAATCTTTATGTGTGTTTTATTGCTGTTGAAAAGACGACTGTAGGAAGAGCGGAGATGGGAGGATGGATGAATTTTGCTTAAGCACACACAAAAAAATGTTTGCCACCAAACAAAGGAAGATCAGCTGCCCTCCCCCCCAAAAAATTATTATATAGGCACCACTTAAGGGGTGGGGGGGGGGGGGGGTAACCAATACGAGTGAAATTGGCGTGACGTCTTGGTCTCCAACTCCACAAAATGCGTAATAGTGTTATTAACAGATGACACAAAGCAATTTATGAAATCCTCAAGTCCATCGTTCAACTGACCTTATCGATGACGCCCACCACCCTGTAAGCACCCAGATCGTCAGAAAGACTTTGCCGGCTCCCTCTGCTGGTGGATACGCAGCACTGCGTCCCCATCAACTGCTGCTGAAAGCGTTGCGGTTCAGTGACATCATGTTATTAGGAAGAAAGGAATGTTTTTTTTCTTTTTAAAAAGATTACAAATCGATGAGCTACTTGGTTGTGGCTCACCACTGATTGTGTAGATCCTTGGCCCACGTGGCTGCAAAGATGCCGGCTGGATATTTGCTCTGCTCGCATCAGGTACTCGGCCGTCTTCTTCTTCACTGCCTCTCGCCGCGTCGGGCTCGGTTCACCTGCAGCGTGAGGTTCGTTCACTTAGAACGAGATGTTCGCTTCAAAGTTTGAGGCCCACTACAGGGGTCAAGGAAGTGATGATTAGGCCTATCGCAACTCTGGAGCAAACTGACCTTGAACACCTTGAAGGAGCAGGTCCACTCCGCTGCTGTAGAAGGCGAACGCCGCCCGGTAGTCCCGATCCTTCTCCTTCTGCACCGCCACACAGATAAGATCGCCGGCTTTGTCCAGGTAGTCGCCCTTCAGTTTCTCCTTGAGGCCGCCGGCTTTTTTGGAGAAGAGCGACGCGCGGCCAGCTCGGTTGCCCTCCGGTTTCGGGGCCGGGGAACGCCGACGATCGTGCAGGGAGGGCAAGCGGGGGCTGCTGCTGCTGCTGACGCCGGAGGCGCCCTCGTGCGGCTGGCTCGGGGACGTGCGGCCCGAGGCCATGCCATCGTCTAGCTCCGCCAAAGAGTCGGTGTCCACGGGCAGCGAGTTCAAGTCGCTGCTGTCACTGGACGGGCCTGAAAGACGAGGACGGAAGAGGCGGACCGATCCCGCAGTATGGACGGCAGCTCTAATCGGATCAACAACAAGACTGACACCATATCTACCTCCATACTCTGATGTGATCGTCAAATCTTCGCCACAACTTTTGTCTCTTTGAACTGAGGAAGAAATCCAAATTGGCAAAGTTTAGTCAAGTCAACCTTTTTTGTCTTTGTTTGTGCGACACAGGTGAGCTGGAGCCTAACCCATCTCGGGATGGGAAGCGATCACAATTTAAAGCAGATTCCGACTCCACTCGCGATCCTGCTTATCAATCCGATTCCTTAGCAATTCTCATTGGTCAAAAGAATGAAAAAAAATATACATGGGTTTGCTGTTTAATAACTTCAACTTTTGACAGTATGGGAGATACATGGTGTGTTCCATATTTGTATTACTCAGCATATTCACAATTCATGGATATGCAGATTTTTTGGGCGGGATCATATCCACCATTAAAGATTGACCACTCCCCGTTTGCAGCCATGTCTAATAGAAAAGTAGCGCTTTGGCGCCATCTGGTGCCCAAGGAGCTATGACGACGTGAGAGGTGGAGCTTCATTATGAGAGGGACGGAGAGAGAATCCACCTCTGGTTGGATTCTTCAGTTTGTAGCCACGCCATTAAATCAGAAGGCCCATTTTCTTTTTTAATTGAGACTATGAAGCATATTACAAGTGAGCAGTCAAACCACTGAAAAGCCTTTTTTGAATCACAAGAACATACATACGGAAGCTTTACTCTCAGCAGTCACTCGGTCGAGAGGAACTGTCAAGACGGCCACTCACCATCCGAGCTGCAGTCGGCCAGGAATTCGTAAAAGGGCTCAGACGACGGTCCGATGAGCTCCGAGCAGTCGTGGACTTCGCCTCCCTGGTCGACGCGTGTCAAAACGCGCTGGGTCACGTTTTTTTTTTTTTTTTTTGTGATCGGGGTTCTGTGTGCTTCAATTGACCCAAAAACGTCTTACCTTGAAGAACTCCTGAATGTGCTGACTGCCGTAAAGGGCGGGAATGTTCGCTGAGAACTGCAGCAGATCCTCCAGGCACTGCCGCCTCTCCTCAATCACGGACTCATCAAAGCGACCTGAACGTGAAAGAGCATAAAAAAAGCAAATGTAAGCTAACACGCATTCAATTAAGCCACAAACCACTGCCGTCTGCTGTGTATTAGTTCTGCAGCTGCAGATAACCCCATCGGGGTGGGGGGTGGGGTACAGTTTAAAGTTCTGCTACTGGTCTATAAATCACTAAATGGTTTACCTTTACCCATGATGCTTTTTGTTTCCCTTGGACATTGGAGCGTCACCGAATGACATGCTAGCGCTTTCACAAATGGTCACGTGCTAGCGCACGCTGGGAAAGTACAACTTTTTTGTGAGTTTTTTGCAGGTTTAATTCATCTTTCTTCACTATGGGCCCCAAGAAACTTTTGTGGAATTAAGTTGTGCGCGTGCGTAAGTTTTCTCTTACCTATCAAACATTTGCCCCCTCCCCTGCACCCCGCGATGCCTTTTGCCTCTCACGCTCACCCTTCCCTTTGCATAGTCGCCCAACGCCAAAGGAAAATGAAAATAATTTTATTATTACTTTGAATGTTTAGGGGTTTTTTTGGAACGGATTAGGCTATTCACATGTAAAAAGCGCTTCTACTGTACTTGCAAGGACTTCACATTACAAAATGACTTCTGGAATGAATTAATTTCTCAAGTAGAGGTACCACGGTAATTTCAAGATTAAACTTGTACAGATAAAGCACACACAATGTAAAACAAAAGTGGTTATTACAAGAAAAAACATTTTAAGTTGACAAAAATATAAATGGGATACAGGAGTAGGATGATAAACCTGGGATATTACAAGAAAAAATGAAAATGTAAGTTGAATAAAAAGGAAATATTGTGAGAAACATGCATGTAATTTATTCTTTCCTGATACAGTATTTTGCCAGGATAGAAACACTGTAACATCTTACAAAAAGAGCAGCACATTTTTTTAACGTTTTTCAGAAAACTCTTCACCCCCGAGTTACCAAAAAGTCCGCATTCAATACCATATCAAATAAAAAAAACAACAGATCTTATTTCATCTAAATGTCTGGATGTCAATTAGACCAAGGTAGATATTATTCAAACATTTACAAACTTTTAATCACATAAGAAGGTTACGTACCAAAAACTTTCGCCTTGGCAAAGGGTGGAAACAGTTCTGACTGGCTACAAACATTCTTGTGCAGCTGCCAGAGGTTGTGGTGAAGTTTCCGGAAATCACTGTACCTTTTCCACACCGTTATCTGGAGAACAAGCCACACAAAGGCCGGTGGAGTGATGTGAAAGAAAACGTGAAAGCCCTCAAGTCAAGATCCCGGGGTCCAGTTGCTCCAAATCGCTGGTCTGCAACAAACTGGCCTCACTTCCCTGTTGAACTCATTCTTTGGCGAGACTTCCAAGTAGTAATTGACAACACGCTGCATGCACTTGCCCAAGTTCCGCGTGAGAGTACATTCCTAAGTGGACATCTTTACTGAAAAACAAAAAACTGCTGCCGAAACGCGCACTTTATAATGTCGCAACCCAGTGACAATGAAAAATGTTTGCATGCCTTACCTCTTGGATGTCTTCTGGGTTCTTTCGCGAAATGATCTGTGGAAAAGCAGAAGGGGGGGGGGGGGGATGAAAATCAAATTGTTCTGGTGAATACGAAGTAGGAGGGGGGACAATGGATTCTTTCTGTAGTGAGTGGCACTGGGAAAATGGAGACATCGCTAAACAAACTCTGAATAAAGTTCAAATACAGTATAGCTGTCAAATAAATTGTGTTCTTTTTTTCTGTCAAATCAGGTAAGGCTTGAAATTTTGGGTTGTTAAATTACGTGTTTCTTCAGCGGAACTTTGGTATTTTTCCATGATGTACATTATGAACAATGTTGATCATTTATCCCCGTATTGAGACAAACTGCTACGCAAATTTCCAAGTTCTGCTCTACTTACCCGAATCCTTATTCCTGACACACCACTACGTAGACTGCTAAATTCGGAATATAGTCATTCTGTATGTACCGTAACGGTAATAATGGAACAAGCTGTTGAATTCACTCAAACAGATTCCCCAACACCTTAATTATCCGACCCACCCTCCTTTTATTATTGAAGTGTAGCGTTATTTGTGTTTTTAGCGTGTCATTCAGCTACGCAGTTTACGCTTAGCTCTTGTTAGGTTCATTTACGGTTGAGATGGCGAATGGCTTTTAGCGTTGACTTGGGGAAAAAAAAAAAAAAAAAAACACAATTGGTATTTTACGGAGGAAAACGACCCGAATGCCACATTTAAAAAAAAAAAACACCAACTGTGCTATCTTGTCAGTGACATTATTGTGCGCTTACATAATAATAACGCAACTGGCTTAGCTCAAGCTACACCGCTAGCTAACCCGGAGGTAGCATTATTAGCATAAACTGTGAAGTGGAGCCGTCGCGAGCCCGCCACTCACCCGCCCGGTGACTTTGTAAACCGTGTAGCCTTTCCGGTGCTTCGTGGGGTCCGTGACGGTATAAAAACGAGCGAAATCCACGCTGTCCCGCTGCGATATCATTCTGATAACAACATTGCCGAAAGCGCGCAGCACCCATTGACTTTGATAGCGGGGGGTGCGGAAATTGAGTGAGAGTGAGACCTCACACTTTGACCTAAATCTCTGTCGCTGTGACGTATTCAGAGATGTACTGAAAGTAAAATGCTCTCCCATATTTAATACACAACCTCACATACAAATGAGCAAATCTATGACGCTGTGACAATCCTATGTGAGTCTCTGAGATCATTTAAGAGTACCTCTCACACACTACTGAAATGCTCTCACTCCCACTTGAAATGTTTTCATGATTGGTACAGATTACATAATCTATTTGGGTTTTTTTTTTCCCCTACATAATCCCACACTATGGAAATGTTCACACTGGCAATTTTGCACAATTTTCTTGCGAATTGAAAAGGTCACTCGTCCTTCGACCAGGAGGTCGAGGCCGAGGCCGAGGCCGGGACGGCGCTCACGTAAATCGAAGGTCTGTCCAGTCGATTTTGGCTCAAAAGGATTTGTTGGCAAATGAACATCCAGTCCGTTGAAGGACTTGGGAATCCGAGGTCAGGCCCCACGTGAAGCCGTCGGATGAACTTTGACACCCTGGACACATCTGACGTCCCAAATGGATCCAGTTCTCCTTCAAGTCCATCTCTCGTATCTGCTCAGGAAAAACTGGTCCTTTGCTTGAACTACACGGTTCTCAATCTTCAAACATAAATAATGTATTTAGAAATAAATCTCTGAACTCACTGAAAGATTTTTTTTTAATTGAACTGAACTTCATTTCATCACCAAAAATTATAAATTCATTTTATTAATCAAATACACTATTTCATAATCAAAAGACAATGTAAAAATCAGCAATCCACCTATGATCATAATTTATATTGTAGTAAAAATGATAAGATAACAATGACGATCGTCACTGAAACAGGAATGTGACGGCCTTTGACCTGACGAACATATGTGGTTGGCCAAATATTCAAGCCTAATGTGACCTTGGCGTCAGAAAAGAACCGTCCAGGCGAGCAGAAACAGGACCGAGGCCCGGTTCCAAATCCAGGACGCGCGCTCGCCGGCCGCGTTTGTTGTATGATTGCAGCGGAACGGCGGCGTTTCCGTGGCATCCCTGACGTGGCCGTGAGGGTAAATCTGGAACCGAGTCTGTCAGAAAGCAGAAAAGGAAAGAAAGACAGAACAACGCACAAAAAAAGTGGAGTAAAATATCAGATAAGTGGCAATCCATCATATCACTGCATTAAGGGTGAATAATTGCGCAGGATTATCATTCATGGCAGCATTTGGGGCCCGGCTGCTGGGACTGGTGGCCGAGCACAAACTTGTGCAGACGAATGATCCTTGTCAATTCCTGCCTGCTATATAGGCAAGTTGCATATGAAAAAATGTGGAATATCGGAGGAAGCAATGTGAAAACAACCCCCAATTTTTTTTTATGTCGTTATGTACCCTACGAGTGACTGGCGACCAGTTCAGGATGTCGTCCGCCTTTGGCCCCAAGTTAGCTTGGATCGGCTCCGGCACTCCCGCGTCCCTTGTGAGGATCAGCGGCTTGGGAAATGGAAATTGGAATTTGATTGTATTTTTTTTTTTTTTAATTCATTTTAGTTTGTCTTTTAATTGACTTCAGGCGGGCCTGAACATAGCTGGGACCGTCTCCAGACGCACTACAGAAAATGGATGGTTGGATAAGTTTAGTTGGGAATAGTTTAGCTTCTTCCTACGAATATGTCAGTAGCAGATGAATACATTTTTTTTTTTTTTTTTTTTTGTGAGTGATGAAAAAGACTGGCAACCGCCGGTCTGTTGCAGTTTTCACAGTCGTGAGCGTCGCTTACCTCATTAGCGAATGCAATTTCAATTTGCGGCAGGTTCCTCAGCGCGCGCTCGTACTCCTCGATTTCCTTTTGGTTTGAAAGCGAGCCCCCCAGAGGGAATCTGCAGGGGATTCATATCAAATGATTACAGTGTGTGTGTGTGGGGGGGGGGGGGGGGGGAATAAAATCAATGGTGCGGCAAGTCGCCGAAAGAGACGTCTCACCGCTGGTTCAGGCTGGTCATGTCGGGCTGGCTGATGCAGGTCACGACCTCGATTTTGGGGTAGAAGAACAGGAAGGCCAGGCACATCTCGTCGGTGGTGGCCAATCCCATCTGCGGAGCGGCAGACGTGCTCGTTTCCGTGGCCTCTTCCCCAAAAACGTGTATTTATATTTGTTATTTCGGAAAGGATGCCAACCTGCGTGGGCGCCGTCCTATCAGAAGTGCTGTAGGAGCACTCCACCACAATGTCGTCTCCCTGCCGGGCACGAGACGTCGTTAAGCATCAGTCAATCCAATGACTCTATTTTGTAATATTTGGGCTTCTCACTCCATTCAGCAACCAGTTCAGGGTGTAATTCGCCTGAAGCTGGCTCTCCCGTGACCCTTGTGAGGATCAGCAGCTTGGATAATGACGGATGGATCGATGGATTATTTGGAGTCGCTTGTGGTGCACCGTTGTTTGTTTTGTCATTTGGTTAACGTTCGGGTCTACAAATCTATCCGTCTGTCCATTTTCTGAGCTGCTTATCCTCACAAGGGTCGTGGAAGCGGTGGACCCCAAAGCGGTGGCCAGCCGATCGCAGGGCGCACGGAGACAGACAACAGTCGCGCTCACGATCACACGTTTAGGGGCAATTTCAAGTCTTTTGGGATGTGGGAGGAAAGCGGAGAGCCCACCCGGATGAAAATAAGTGGAGAACGCCCCACAGGCGGGGCCGGGATTGGAACCTCGGTCCTCACAACCTTGTAATGAGTTGTGGCAGAGCATTTGCTCAAACGGCGAGCGTGCACTTGTCCAGATAGTGTGCGACGACGTTTCGTTCAACTCTGGAGGACCTCGAAGTGTGATGTGACGTAACGGCAAGTCACCCACCGGCTCGATGGTCTTGACGCGTCCCAGTTTGGTGACCTCTTGCAGGTTGAAGTCGTAGTCGGCATTCACGCCGAGGAAACCTATCCGCTCTCCATTTCTAGCCACGGCAAGGAAATCTGTCGCCGACATCTTCGGGGAACGGAAATCGGAAATTTTTTTCGTACCTGAAATGTCGGACTCGGACCTCCCTCCCGGCCGTGTGAGTGTGCAACATCACGGCAAAAACTCGCAGATCCGGCACGGGGTCGACGATCTGGGGAAGCCGATTCAGTTCGATTGTATTTTAGATGCACAATAAACCATTTCACACCCTTCGTCGACGTACCTGAGAAAACAAAGTGGTGTTACAAACGCCGTAGGTGCGAAATTTCGTCGCCCGAGGGGGGATGTCGTAGTCGATGGGGAAAGACGGCGAGACGCCCGCGCACATGATGCCCACGTCGTGCGGGCGCAGTTGATGCGTGTAGTGCAGCCTCAGACCCGAACTGTCGGTCCTGCCTGTTGGAGACACGGAATGAGTCCAGCTTTGGGCTGAAAACCCGACAGGTTTAGGCGTAAGATTCCAGCTCCGGATTCCGTTTTCGTACCCATTTCACCGTTTGGGTTGCTGTAGTGGATTTCCAGCCTATAAAACGCAGCAGCGACGCCACCTCCGACGGGAATCCCGGTGTTTGGCGGAACCTCGAAGATCTGTGGAGGCCGATTTGGGGAGATGACTTGGGGAACGGACTCGCGACTTATCTTGTCGAAGAAGTGAGACGGCTAATTATTTGGTCACGCGCAAGACGGGAAAGGGACGGAACGCCGACTGGACACGAGTCACGGGAGGAAAAGAGAATTCGGATTCCGACCTGGCCTCCGACGGCCCACGCGGCCACGATGCCGAAGCAGGCGTCGCCCGGGTGGCCCCGGTAGCACTCGCCGTCGTAGGCCGTGCTCACGTGCGACGGGCAGCTGTAGAGCAGCACGTGGTGCACCATGTCGGCGTGCTCGATCTCCGGAACGATCTGAAATGGGCGGAAACGGGACGATCGTACCACCGGCGATGACATTCCTGTCCATTCACTCATTTGGAATCAACTTGGACTCCATTCAGGGGACCTGAACTACATGATGCTTGGCGGTCAAGGTCGGAAACCTCATCACCCTGCAGTGGTAATAAGTTCCCTTCGGGGGGACGGTCACCTGCAAAGAAATGTGGCAAAAAGCACATTCACGCAGGTTTTGCAACACTTACAGTATATTTGCACGGTCTGGCCGTTTGGGACGACGTCGGCGGAATGAAAAAGATGTTCTTCTTCTTACATTTTCCATCGTGGCACTGATATACTTCCCATTGGCTTCGGCGATTCTGGGGACAAAGTTCAGCAGGTTGAGGTCTTTGGCACCGACGAGATTTGCATGGAACCCGATCTCGTCCGTCGTTCCGTAGGCGTATATCACGCGCATGGGTCCCGCCTAGCAAATTCAGAATTTGGGCTTCAACACAAAGACAAACTTTCACCGGCAAGAAAACTCAAGTACATAATTATGAAACAAGGGTTTGATCAAGCGAGACACTAATTGGTGCTCGGACGCCGCGCTCCCGTTGACGGGTAACAAAGCCGTGTTGAATTACGTCCATTTCAAAGAGAACAAACTGCGTTGCTACGGCACGGCGAGCAAACGGACCCGAAACTGGAGCTCGCATCTTGGACACAATAGAAGGAAAGACGAAGGCTGCGCGGCGGTGGTGGAAAACAACAAAACGACACCCACAAAAAGTTCCTCATAACACCCACAACGACGACGCTTCCCGGAAGGTATTAATTACATTTGATGGGAAAACTCAACTCTTAGTTGTCGGAACTCACGATACGCTTTCACAATACTTTGGCAAGGATATCAACGATAATTGCAAATATAATCGCAACATTTTTCGCGTTTCAAGCACCAACGTGTGATTGAAGCAATGAGAAAAAAAATAGTTTATCATCTGTGGTTGTTGAAACAAAATAACCGTGATTTCAAGTAAAATATTAAATAACTAACAAATGAAAAATGTGGATCCATTGAATGTAATTCATTTTTGCTTTCGTTTTTTCTGCAAATGAGAATGTGAAATCATCGGTCGTCACGTTTCTGATCCCGAGCGGCGCTTGGAACCGACTCACGGTGATGGCGAGGTCCTGCCCGTCGCACGTCTGCAAGGGCCTGGAAAAGGTCACGAGCGTTTGACCTCGGCTCTCGGCGAGCGACAGCAGCGTGTAGCTCTGCTCTCGGTCCTCCGCCGGGAAGGAGTTTTCTGTCGAGTAGTAATCCTGCGCGGAGCCAAACGCTTCTGTGAGAAAGCAAATCACAACTCGAAGGGGACAAATCATCGGGCTCACTTTGAAGTAGGCGGTCCCGTCCGGCCCGACGCCCCCCATGACCAGGTCGGCCCCCGTCATGTCCCCGCGGGGGCTCAGGCCGAAGCCGATCCAGCCGGTGGCGTTGACCGTGAATCTGAACGTGATGTTGCCCGGCGCGTCGTCAAATCCCCACTCGAGGCGGACCAGCCGCTCGTCGTCCAGGTAGTCCGCGAAGGGCAGGTCGGGATCGGAGGCCCGGACCGCGTCCGTCCACACCAGACCCGCCAAGCGCAGGATGGGAAGCAGAGCCAGCATGACGTCCGCTTGAGGCCCGAGCGTTTTCCGCTGTGGCCGACGTGCGTTGGCGAGCCCCACGCCCTCCCGCCCTAACTCCCGCCGCGCAGACAATGCCGGTCCCGCCCACTCCCGCGCCACCGCCAACTCCGTCGTCATCATCATCATCATCACTCCTCCGCTGGTGGACCCGCCTTGAAAAGCCAATGAAAAGTGTCCTGCATTTGAATCTGGCAGCATTTTGGTTTTTAAAACGATATTTCATCTCCATATGCTCACCTAATGAGATGCAACGCAAGCCAAACAGTTTTTATTCACACGCACACTATAATGTCTTCATTAGAATCTTGGACCATTGCCGACGCAATCCTTCTGCTGTTCGTCTTTCCCAACTGTTAGCATATAAGGAATGTGCATTTTTTTCCCACACGCGGATATTCCAAAATAGTCTACAAAGTTCCTGAAACCCAAGCTAACGGGTAATCGGGAGGCTATGGGCCTGCGGTGACTGAAACATGCACGGGAAATGATTAACATTTTGTTGGTTACGCCTTCTGTCATCAATAGGTTGTTCTTTCTCACGCGCGGCGGTTTCAAAAAAGGGTAAAAAAGGAAGGGGCGTTTGTGGACATCTTTGGTCTGTTGATTCATTTATGGAAATGTTATTCACGTGGGCGGCACGGTGGCTCAGCTGGTAAAGCTGTGGTCTCACAGTTCTGAGGTCCCGGTTCAATCCTGGCCCCGCCTGTGTGGAGTTTGCATGTTCTCCACGTGCCTGCGTGGCTTTTCTCCCGGTTTCCTCCCACATCCCCAAAACATGCATTCATTGGAGACTCCATATTTCCCCTAAAAGCGTGCTCGTGAGTGCGATTGGTTGTTTGTCTCCGTGTGCCCTCCGATTGGCTGGCGACCAGTTCAGAGTGTAACCCGCCTCCTGTTCGCTGACAGCTGGAATAGGCTCCCCTGTGAGGATGAGCGGAAGAAAATGGATGACTGGATAGAAGTAAATTAGCCACGTTTGTGCAAGTGGAGCAGAGACAGCCAGACGCTGAAAAAAATACTCGCTGTAATGCAACTTTCAGCCAGCTGAGGTCGACACTTACATGTTACGTGACGTTGTTGTTGTTGTTTTTTGTGCAATGGAAAAAAAATTGCCAAGGTTCCATTTCAAGTCGGAGTATTCGAAATAATGACTCTAAGTTGCACTCCGCCCTTACCTTTATAATTTGATGTTGCTTTACTGCAATTTTATGAAGGTATATATTGTTTCGTGATACGCCGGTGCACTTCCTGGTGCGCGGAGACACACTGAAGTCATGTTGACCGCAGTAAGTGAACGCTTTTCCAAAACGATCTTAATGTATAGGATGGGATGGGATGGGATGGGGTGGGGTGGAATGGGGTCCACCTTTCCGGTTTCGGGTCACTCCCAGCACGCACACACACAAAGCTCGGGGCGGTCCGCAAGCAACGCAGCTCGTCTGCAACTTCGCCCGAGCCCACTTGGCCTTCCCGCGTTTAATCTTTTTTTTTTTTATATTTTTTTGCATGAAAAGTATTTTGTGAAGACTTGTTTCGAGGAACCGTCTTGTTTACGTGCCGAAGAAGAAAAGCGGCGGAAGGAAATGTCCAGCTGAGTGTTGGGAAAGCCTCAAAACCGAGCAGCGGGGCCTGCTTGTTTGTTTTTTTTTTTTTTTTTTTTGTCTTGTTTTGTTTTGTTTGTAATGAGTGATAAATGCTTCGACTATGGCACTGAAGGTAAGTCGAGCAGCGCTCCGCTGGCGTCGTCGGCGTCTCGGCGGGCTGACTGCTGTTGCACTTTCTCACGTTAGCTTGTCACTAACTTTGAAAGTCAAAGTTACGAAGCGAGGCGCAAAAACGCCCAAAGGTTCGAGTTCGGAAAAGTCAACTAGACTCCCAGCGCGTCTTTACGTAGTAGTGGGTGACGCTATTGTTTCGCCATACATGGAAAAATGTGTCACTATGAAAAAGTCTTGTGACATTTTACTACCTTTCAAGTGCGGGTCATTTGCTAATCGCGCTGCATGCTGGGAATTGTAGTCTGCGGCTACGTTTTACACTTTTTTTTGGAAGATATGCATTAATTGAAAATGACATAAAATAACTAACATTTAATTAAGTGGCATTTTTTTTAGTTTGCTGACACAGCAAACAATTTTTTAAATTTTTTTATGGGTTTTACACTTCTGTGCAGGGTGCTAAAGTCTTAAGGCAGCAGCATTTCTGGAAAAGAACCATGTGCAGTATAATGTATAAGCCTCTGTTAGTGCGGCCCAACTCGAATTTATAGTGCTGAGGTGAAGGAGGGTGTATTTTTGGGGTTTTTTGTTTACAAGTGGACAACTAAAACAGTTGTGTGCAGATTTTATCCAAATCCATTTTTTTTCCTTTTGTGTAATCTTTCTATCTGTATCTGTCCTACTAATTTCATCTTTTCAATGTTAAAATGATCGGAGCGGAGGGTCGTGATAGCAATGAAACAAGTGCATACTTCAAATCTTTTGCACAGTAATGTGTACATCACGCATTATGTCAGCAATTAGCTGCAGTACCATCCGAGTGTAAATATGACACTGCCATGTGTGGACTTTGCACAGATGTAAATATGAATAGTGACATTCATCACCGTGCAAAAAGGTTATGTGCAGCGGTTGTTAAAAGTAGACTTTTCCCCCCCCCCCCCCCTTGCTTGTTTTTGGTTGACACTGCGATCCAGTTAAGCGTCAGCAGAAAAAGGGGAAGGGGGAACTAGTTTGGCTTGTTTCATATTGCACTTTCAAAGTACAGAAGGCGGCCTGTTTCATGTGTATTCATATTTGGTCATGTCGTGCCGCCGACAGACAAATGGGAGAAAACAAACAAACCTGGGGGTTGCGCGTTTGTCTTTAGGCACAGGTTTTATACGACTTCACTGCGGAGCCTGGAAACAATGAGCTGACGGTGAAAGAAGGGGAGACCGTCACCGTCACCAATCAGGTGGGTGGGCCGCTATCTGCCTTTTTTTGTCACACGACACTTTGCGGCAGCTCACGCCGACAACACGACTTCTTTATTCCCGTGCGTGCGGCGACCGCAATAACGTCACAGCGGCTCTCCTGCACACGGTTTGCCCTCGCACTCGCTCGCTTATTGTTGCAGCGAGAACCCAAATCAGCGGCACAAATGAAAGTGGAGACACGTGACTGTCCCCCCCAAAAAAAAACCAAAAAAAACAGTCCTTCCAAGGTCTCAAATCGTGTGTGACAAACACAGCCCGGAGGAAGGAAGGCACACAGCAAACGTGATGTCATTGCAGTCACCAACAGTTCAAAGGTCTCTGAGCTGTGTTTGCTAACCCGCATAGTTTTCAAAGTCTGTCTTAAGCGATTTGGGCCGCAGTTGACCGTTGCCTCTGAAACGTCTTTTGTACGGCTTGTAAAACGCTGCTGATGCCAGTTTCAGGGTGGTGAGATTTCCTTATACAGTGTCAGCTTTTTTCTTTTTTTTTTTTTTTTTATCTTTATGATTATTATTTAGTCAGAACTCTGTGTAATGCAACTTCAACATTGTTGTGTTCTTGTAAGGTAACTGTTGTAGTCACAAAGTATGTTAACAAAGACAACTAAACACAAATTTAATGACAAAAAAGGTGGACGTAATAAAGGCTGTGGACTCTTTTTTTTTTTTAATGAAACCAAAGGACTTGGCCTCAAACTTTTATGATGCTGTGTGCGCCTTTGGCAAACTTGAAATGTTTGTGGGCTGGTTACGTTCTGAGACGAGCGCCTGATGTTAGCGCCTCATTTTAGAATATTGCTTGCGAAAATGGCCCACAGCTCCACTGCAAGAAAAGTTATCTCAAAGGGAAACGTTCATCGTGTCACCGCCTGCTAAGACACGTGTGAGCGCCGTGTGTCCTCCACCAAGGTCCACGGGAACGGCCTTGGCACTTGTTGATGCAGGAATTACTGACAAAGTTCACCGCTTGGAAACAAATTGAGCTGAACGAGTTCACCTTTGATTGATTTGATTGATCCCGACCGAATGTTGTGGAATTTGGGTTGCAGCACATCGGCGGTGGCTGGATTGAAGCGCAGAACTCCAGAGGGGACGTCGGCCTGGTGCCCGAAGACTACATCGAGGTACGGAACAACGCGGACCAACCTAATCCTGTGCTGAAAAGAAAAAGAGAAACAAAATCGCAGGCAGATAGTCAAAAGCTGGCTGCCGGAGCCACCCGACCACCCGACCCCCGCCAGCCTGAAAGTGAAATCTCAACAGGATGCGCCTCCTGGAGAGTTGCGCTGATGAGGTCGTCTCCTCTCATCCGTTTGTGTGACTTCGCTGCAAGGACGTGGTTGGCTCTGGACACAAAGTAGCCCGAGTGATGTTTGTGCGTCTGCATTTGAAGGGCCCCTATATCAAAGCGCCACTCACTTTTCATCTGAGATGATACGCTGTGGCGACCCCGAAAGGGACAAGCCGAAAGGAAAACAACAACAATTGAAGTTACTGAGTCGTGTTGATGTAACTGTAACGTGTGTGGCGCAGATGACTAAGTCATGGGTCTAGTTAAGCCACTGTTTTGTTTTTATTTTGTATTGGATACGGGATATTCCTGCCACTTGATGGCTGCCGTTCTGAGAATTGCTCCCAAAAAAAAAACATTACCAGACTTTGATGCACCGGCGAAACCAAAATGATCAACAAAACAACACAGCAGTTCCCAAGTACTAACACCACATTTGCTTCAATTTTAAACATCAATGTGACCCCTCTGCCAAAAAGTTTGCCCTTCCCAAGTTTTGTGTGGAAGAGTAGATTTGAGGTCTGAAAAATCTTGGTGCCATTTTTGAGTAAGGCCAAACAAAACCAAAAAAAAAAATGTTGTGATTCTGATTTTTCTACATTTCAGGACGAGGGTTGGTCGGTCTTTTTTTTTTTTTTTTTTTTAAACTAATTAATTTATTTTTACTTGGTCTCCAGCACACGGTGCCACCATTTTCTTGTCAGTTCTCGTTAATGCATCCTCTCTCGTGCGTAACAAGATCAAAATCCACGAAGGCTCGCTCCAGAAAACACGAAACAATGTGGAAAAATGGGACATGACAAAATATGAAAATGTAACTTGACTTGATGTGAATACGCATGCATGTACGTACACACAACGATCTGGCAACAAGTGCCATAAAAACTTGATACGATTGATGGGGACACGCCCGAAAGTCATCTTTGTGAGATTGCATGAGATTTCGAGGTCCGTGGGGAAAAAAAAGAAGTCTTCATGTGCGGTGGTCTGTGTTGAGACTGTCGGGGCACACTACACACAAGAGGAACAGAAATGTTCAATCCCTTTCCAGCACACGTTCTGCTCTCGAAAGTATTTCACGAGAGGAAGAGGGCACCGTTGGTTTTGCACTTCAGTGGGTTTTTTTTTTTTTTTTTTTTTGGTCTTAACTTCCACTGGAACGTCTTCACGTTACCCCGTCGGAATGAACCTGTGAAAGTCATAAAGACTCCGCTTGGAATTGTTCCCCCTTCTCTGTTCCTTCCCATCCGCAGCTCAACAAGTCGCCCCTCCCGTCGTTCCCCGCCGCCAACGTCGGGAACGTCGCAAGTTCCGATCTGTCCTTCTTTGACGCCTTCGCCCCTGCGTCGACCCAACAAAACCAGGTAACGCCGGCGGTTTACGCGAGCGCTTGAGAGTTCAACGGGGGGGCCCATAAATGTCATTTTGTTCTTCTTTTTCCTGCCTGTGTGAACACAAAATGCAGAAGTGAGATTGGCCAAATGTCACGCCGCTTTTTTTTTTTTTTTTTTTTTTTTTGGTCACGTTTGCATTTTAGCACTTTGAATGGTTATACTAGGAGGAAATGAGCTGGACCGAGAAGTTCCGAGGAAATGAGTGTACTGCTGCATCGGTAGAAAATCTGGCTAGCGAAACGTCCTCCCTCTCCCTGGCTCTCTTTGCCTTCGCTTGAGCCGCTCGGTTCTGGGCGCCTCGTCGTGACGTCACCTTCTCTCCCTTCCCTCAAGGTGGACGCTAGGGGCTCGAGCCCCCGGCCCGACACCCCAGTTACCCCAGTTTCCCCCTACCTTTCGTCCCCCGATGAGGTAACCGCCACTCCGGGGTGGTCAGCAGCCAGATTGGCATGACACCCGCCGACCCCCACCCCACCCATTGGCTGCGATCGGTTCCCTCGCGCAATTCCCTGCCCGCCTCCCGTTGCCTGTCGACCGCATGTTCCTACACAACTCTTCACGCTTTATTGTAATATTTTGATTCAAAATCATTGGAATCTATTTATGGAAAACATAACATTGACAGAAGGTATCAAAAGTCTACACACCCTTGTTCAAATGCCCTGCATTTAAAAAAAAAAAATCATAATAATGTGAGAAAGATAAATCACCATCAGAACATTTTGACATCAGCAAGAATGTGAGGTTCCTCCCCCAAATTGTTTGATTGTTTCTGTCCAGGTTGTAGGTCACGTGAACAGTAACTCATTTAGTTCCCTCCCCACTTTGGCAAAGCATTTCGAGCACTTTGAGTGATCTTTTGAGACCCGCAGAAAAAAAAATAAAATAATAATAATAATAATAAGTCTGTGGCAATACGCGCGCCGAACCTCCCAAAAGAAACAGCAGATGCTCTTCTTTTGTCAGAAAAAGGTCAAAGTTTTTTCGTTCTTGACCACTCAGTAGTGGAACATGTCGAGCAGAAGAGTTGCTTTTATTTTGTTTTATGACACCTCCAACTATTATATGATATAAGCCTGGCTGACATTGGAACACGGGGTGGGTAGACTTCATATCCACACTATACGCTGTTGGAATATAGTGTTCCATTCGGGTCATAAGATGACTGCTTTCATTGTGTGTGTGTACGCAAGGACACATTATTGATTTTTCTACCGGGTCTGCGTTTGGCTTGCGCTAAGCTAACAGGAACCCAAGTACTGTATGTGCTATTGTGCATGTCGACGGCAACGAGGTTTTCGGGCGCATGCCTGGCAGATGTACAAATCTCCCAAATCGGATCTACAACATGGTAAATGTGTAAATCATTTTTTTCTTTGACTCTTCAGGCCCACAGCAACGGCAATGACCCCTGGTCAACGTGGAACGCGGACCCCTCGGCGGGCTCCTCTAACAACTGGGCATCCAACCCAGAGGGAACCCAGACCGGCAAGCCGGCCCCGGTTGACTCTTGGGGCGGCGCCCCTCAGGGCCATCCTCAGGCCTACCAGGGTCCAGGTAAGTACCCGCGTTCCGCATTTCAGACGTCACGTACACGGGCAAAGATATCGATACACACCTCAGTCAGTCATTTTGCTCCATCCGAAGTTTGCTTCGACAGTGTTGGTCCCACTTGAATCTTATTTCTGAGCCACCAACTTTGCGGGAACATCTCGGGTAAGAGTTTTTAGTCGAAGACTAGAGCAGAGATCGGAGCAGAGTCAGGCCTTCGTTCAAGTCCGACATTGTCCCAAATGTTGATGTAGAAAATTCCCATAGACACACCCTCGAATCTTGTCCTTCGTTCGGAAAGTTTTGCCAGTTACATCTCACATTTCAAGTGTAATTATGACATATTTACGTCCTAAGTGGGATTCTGTTTTTCTTTCTCTACGTCTTTGTTGGTGTTGCTGGCCGTGTGGTTTTTGTAGAAGATGTAATAACCTATATGAATTACAGAGTCCGAGGTATTAATGTCATGTTGATGAAGTCATTGTAAGGTGGCTTCCCCCAACCAAATTGTTCACCTGCTAGACTGGAGAGTCGGCACAACTGCATAACGCTACGAGTGTGTTTTCCGACTCACTTGAAACAAAGGAAATACCTCAGCTATGTAGAAAACAGGAAAAAAAAAAAAACAAGGTCATCTGCAGCTGTGTGCACAGCCGATGACACAGCAGATATTATTATTGCGTGCAGGTCGTGCACGGTGGAAAAAGTGGACTCACGTATGAGTCAAGCAGGCAAAATGAGGCCTGACCTCAATTCTCCATTTGTTTTTTTTTTTTTTTGTTTTTTTTTTTTTAAGTGAAAGGGAACCAACAGGGGAGCAGAATTGACAGACTTTTCCACTTTTCTTTCTCCCTCTTTCCAAAGACATCTACCCCTATCCGTACCTTATTGATTACGCAGGTATCCTCGGCATGGCTCCTTCAAATTTTTGCGTGAAGGACGGCAAATATGTATTAAAAGCATGCGTGACAACTTCAGATTAACACTGGGTTGACTGTTTGCTGCAACCTGCAACTGCTTCAATGGAGTTATTAGGGGGAGGACTTTAATGCACGATTTGACTTGTAATTAATTAATTACAAACAAGTTGAGTTTGAAGGACGAACGGCTTTCTCTAACGCGGAGCCAAGCAAACATTTTTAAGAGTGGAATTCTCATTTTTCTGACGTACGTTCCAAGTCTCTTCTGAGCGTCGACGGCGCTTCGAGGGCAAAGCGCAGCTTGTAATATTTTTTTTGGGTGGGCTGACCTCCAGGAGCCGAGGACGACGAGTGGGACGACGAGTGGGACGACAAGTCGACCGGGGGTTACGGCGAGTCCGAACCCGGAGATGGCAGCGGCTTACAGCGAGGGGGCGCTCACGCGTCGATGAAAATCAAGTAAAGGGTCGACGTCTTGTGTCTGCAACCCGACTTGACCAGAAAGCGGTGCATCACCTTTCCGTTTGGCTTTCAGGTTTCCGGGCTTCTCCAAGTCTGGTCCCGAGTTGTACCTCCTGTGCAAGCAGATTGCAAAGGGCAAGGACAAACTGCCAATCTACGTAGGTTGCTTCTCGTTTCTCGCCGGGTTCTCGTAGACAGCTGTCACCCTTGAACATTGGGAGAGAGTTTGTCGATTTCCGAGGATTCGTTCTCTGCATGCGGCCTTGTCACTTGACTTCACAGATGGGAGAGGTCGGTCCGGTGTGGCTTTACCCGGAATCGCAGCTGGACTGTGTGGTCGCCGATCCCAAGAAAGGCTCCAAGATGTACGGCCTCAAGAGCTACATCGAGTACCAAATCACACCGAACGTAAGCGGCCGCCGCTCGCGACGGCGTTCGGGCCCGCTCGAACGTGACCCGCGGCAATTCGCTTTCAGACCACGAACCGACCCGTGAACCACAGATACAAGCACTTCGATTGGCTGTACGAGCGGCTGCTGGACAAATTCGGCTCGGCCGTTCCCATCCCGTCGTTACCGGACAAGCAGGTTACAGGTGCGTGTCTCTCTCTCTTTTTTTTTTTTAAAATTCTTCCCGGCTTTGGTGGAGCTGAGGGGCCGACGGTGTCGAGTGTGCTCTTTGTGCGTGCCAGGGCGCTTTGAAGAAGAGTTCATTAAGATGCGAATGGAGCGGTTGCAGGGCTGGATGAGCAGGATGTGCAGGCACCCCGTCATTGCCGGCAGCGAAGTTTTTCAGCTCTTCCTCACGTACAAGGATGAGAAGGTACGCAAAAACAAATTGTCACTAGTGTAAATGCGGCCTCATAGCTAAGTGCTTACATGATGACGCCAGAATGTTTTTCAACGGTTCAGGACTGGAAAATGGGCAAGAGAAAAGCAGAAAAGGACGAGACGGTGGGAGTGATGATCTTCACCACCGTTGAGCCCGAAGCTGCCGACTTGGATCCCATCGAAGTGTAAGAATGGCGAGACGTCCCTCAGCTGGCCGCACAAACACTCAGCGGGCATGTTTTTGCGGACCTTGGCGCACAGGGAGCAGAAGTGCGAGCAGTTCAGCAGGTTCACCAAAGCGATGGACGACGGCGTGAAGGAAATCCTCACAGTGGGCCACGAGCACTGGAAGCGATGCACCGGCCGTGCGTGCAGTCCACGCTGCTGAAAAGCACCATTTACATTTCAAAATTGTCATTATGTGAAATCGTTCCCGCTCATCTCTGCTCATTCAGCTCTGCCAAAAGAGTACCAGCGAATCGGCAAAGCCTTCCAGAACCTCTCCTCGGTCTTCACCAGCAGCGGCTACCAAGGTACGGCCACGACGCAAAGTGAGTTGTGCGGTTGTGAGCGCGCTGGCGGACCAGCGTTGACTGGAATGTTTGTAGTCGACAGCGGGGGTCACCGACGCGTTGCCCCCGAGGACCACTTACTGCGCCCGTCAGGCGTCTTCGGTCACCAAATTCTTCTTCTTATCATTTGTGCTTGAACATTTGACTCTGACTTGTTTGCGTTTGTGATATTTTTTGCCCCTCATACGACGGGTGCTCACCACGTCGCCCTCAGCGACGATGATGACATCACCGGAATTGCACCCAGCATCCAGTCAGATTGCTCAGATATCATTTTTTTTAACCAATGCATGATTTGCCGGGCCACACGATTGCGATGAAAATGATTCAGAAGACGGCCATTTGTGTGATTGCGTTTGCTCTCCGGAGCCGAGGATTCTTCCGTAAGAGGCCTTTTCCCAGCTGACGTCGGGCGGGCAAAAGGGTGGCCGCCACCTCTTCGCCTGCGCTCACGCTCGCGTCTCGCGGCTGTGAGGCCGACATGCGGCTGCTTTATTTCACAATACCGTTTGTAAAATGAGCAACAAAATGCATGTCACAACATTTTGAGCGCAACTGCGCAACTGTATGTCGACGTGACAGACCTCGACTTTGTGCTTTCGTGGCCATTCCGGCTTTGAGCATTTCTTTGCATTCGGACGATTTCCGAGCTAAAATCATTTTCTTGTTTTTGTTTTTTTTTTTTTGTTTTTTTTGTTCCAAGTGCATTTATCCACTCGTCGTGTATGTGGAACAGTTGTTTTTCTTTTGCATTTCAACCCCGTCTCCCTCCCCGTAGGTGAGGTAACCCTGACCGACGCCATGACGGCCGCGGGGAAGACGTACGAGGAGATTGCCCAGTTGGTGGCGGAGCAGGTGGGTGCTGATTGCTTCCCTTAAGTGTCATTGTGATCATTTTTAATCCAATCAATTTTTAATTTTGTCTTGACTCGAGCAAGCTTACGTCTCACGTGTCCGTTTCCTCGCCCCCGTTGCCTTTTTTGATTACGCTTTCGACCCAGCATCCTGCTGGCGGTATCTGAAAAGGAAGAGCTCAACATACCAAAAATGTCGGGACAACGCTTAACTCCTTCACTGCCACGAGCAATTTCTGGAACTCAACCGGTTAGCGAATGCCTTTGTGAAGTACATTTTTCAGTGTGTAGACAAGGGTCTCGACCAGCTCGTCTCTGAAATTCAGGTTTGTTAAACCACCGTAACATCGAAGAGGGCGAGCCCTGCGGATGGCAACGTTGCATCACTTTGGATTTGAGATTAGCACCGGTTTTGAGTCAAAGACAAAGATGAGGAGGTGAAGCGCTTCTTGTTACGAGGGAGCGAAATGCCAAGACACAAGTTGGGGCAAGTTTAGGCTTGAACAGAGTATGCAGAAACGGATCGTGTGGAGGCAGAAAGCGTGTCAAGCGATGGCAAATGTCATGACAAAAGTAATGTATTCGTTCAAATCCTGATTGAGTCAATAAGAATAATAATGTAATAATTTCGTGAACTCCATCAGGAGTTGAACGACCCCCTTGGTCCCAATACTTTATCAGTGTAGATCATTTTGCCCTGAATTTGGTTTAAAAATATCCCTGAAATGTGTTTGTTTTTTTTGTTTTGACATGACACGGGGCCTTTTTTTCTGCTGCGGCATTTGTGGTAAGACTGAGCCGAGCCAGACGTGCGTCTCGAGTCTCCCTCGTTTACTTGTCGTAGAGACAGAAAATCTTTCAGGTCTGTCGTCTGTCTGTAGAGACGAAAAGCAGCCCTACAGTACGTTCTTGTAGGAATCTGCAATAATGGAAGCATTTGAATTTTTCCCCCTCAGTCATTCACGCGTTCCTGCCGCTTAGATTCCCGTAGTCATCCGTGAAAGTTTCCTCGAGCCTGGCACCTGAACACGCCGTGTTTGTGTCTGCGTTGGTTTGTTCCGTGCAGCCCAAAAAGGACCTCCACTTCCTCATGGAGACCAACAACGAGTACAAAGGTTTGCTCGGATGCTTCCCGGACACCATCGGCGTCCATAAGGTACGGCACCCCCCCCCGCCTTTGCAACGTTTTCCTCGTTTGGGTCTTTCGTAGGGCAGACTCGGGGTGACTTGTTTGCGGGTGGGTGGCGATGCGTTAATGGGAGGGAGGCGGCGTACGCAGACAAAATTCCGCGTAGGTCGGGTGGAGCCCAGACTTTAACCTCCAATCTCACAAGTTAGCCCACGGGTGCGAAAGTGTTGCACGCTGCGCAAAGAAACATTCGTAGAGCGCTACGGTAAGGCCCCTTTGTTGAAGTAAAGAAAAGCTCAAAAATCTTAGAAATCAGACAAATATTTTTGGATTCCGCAACGGTACCGTGACAAGCGAGAAAAGGAGAGGCGGAAGATGGTGTTCTGGTATGGCCCGCGACCGGTTGGCGACCGGTCCAGGGTGCAGTTGGCTTTCCGGCCGAAGTTAGCTGGGGTCGGCTCTATCGCTCCCGTGACCCTCGTGAGGATGGGCGGCTCGGGGAATGGATGGATTTTGCGGACGCGTGAATGTCCGTGTTGCAGGCGGCCATCGAGAAAGTGAAGGAAGGCGACAAGTTGGTGGCCACCAGTAAAATTAGCCCTCAGGAAAAGGCCGTCATGGCCAAACGGGTCAGCACCATGTCTTACGCGCTACAAGGTAAGCGCGCCACGGCGCTCGGCCAGAGACTCCCCGGCGGATTCTCACCGTTTTGTCTGACTCGTATCCCGCAGCTGAGATGAACCACTTCCATAGCAACCGCATCTACGACTACAACCGGGTCATGCAGCTCTACCTGGAAGAGCAAGTCAAGTTTTACGAGACGGTAAAGAGCAACGTCGTTGTCCGCTGTCTGTCCGGAGCGCCGTCTTTAATCCGCGCTCTGGTCTTTCTTTCCCTCGCACCCCGCAGATCGCCGCCAAGCTGAGACAAGCTCACAGTCAGTTCACGACCATGTAACGCGGCCGACGAAGCCCATGTCCCAAATAGTCGCCACATAACAGCCTCTTGAGGTTTTTCTTTTTTCTTTTTCTCCCCCCACCCCCCCCCCCCCCCACCACCAATCTCCTCTCATCTCTTGGGCGGCTTTTTGAGCGTTAAATAGCGTTCAAAGCGGAGCGGCCTGGCGCTGATTGCGGACGACAGAACACGCAATTGGAAAAGTATTCTACTATTCACTGTAGCCTCTTTTTAAGAATGAAATGTCAACAAAGTTACCGCGGCAACTGTTGTGTGCCTTTCCACGTGAATGCGTGCCCCGCGACTCATCCTTCGAAGGAATCGTGCATGTTTGTGTTTGCGCTTCCTGTTCAGATGACAGGAAGCTCCACCCCTTCCTGTCCTCCGCCCGCGTGCCTTGCTCCGTAAGCTTCAAGCTAATTCCATGTCTGCATTTGCAAATGTTTACATTGCAGGACATAACACGCGTTTAAAGACTTTATGAATGATTCCCGCTGCCAGTGGTCTGATTTTGAATTTTTTTGTTTTTATGAAAGGTGCAGGAGCTGTCGAGCACATATGCAGTTTGTGCTTTTTTGTTTATTGGTTTGTTTTGCTTTTTGCTTGCAATCAATCCCTGGCTTTAATTTTTTATTTTTTTTTTTTTTGGGGGGGGGGGGGGGCTCACTTTATTTTACTATCACGTGATACACAACTATAATAGATGTATAGACGCATATTTAATAAGCACGCTGACCGGCACCACAGGTGCACGTGTACAAAGTGAATAAGGCCTGTTTGAACGACTTCGGGGTCTGTTTTGGTCAGTCCGACGGTTTCTCGGCTCTTATTTGTACATGTGTGCCTAATGAAGTGGCCGCTGCGTGTACAGCACATATAAATAAATATACATTATTCCGGCAGGTGCTTCCGTTTGAGTTATTAAGCAATCATTTTCCTCTTTTATTTACATCGAAAGAATCCTCGCCTTGTTGTCAGCGCGGGCGCACAGTGAGGCCCTTATCGTCCGCACGGCGTTCGAGAGGCGGCGAGGAATGCCAATGAGAGCGCAAAGGGTCAATGAGGGGGTCTGTGCGGTCCGGTAAATGCAGTTGGGGGGGGGGGCGAGGGGGGGGGGTGAAAGCGGCCTTTGAGTTCCCCAGTGCCGTCAGGTGCAGCCGGACGGGAACTAACTGTGTGAAGTGGCTTGGAGCCCCCGGGAAGTGAAGTGAAAACGGACGTGAATGTTGTCGACGGGCCAATCGCAGGGCACGTCCGGACAAACGGACGCACTCGTTGTCCAATGAATGTCGCATGTTCTTGGAGGGTGGGAGGAAACCCACACAGGCACCGACCGGGGGAACATGCAAACTCCACACAGGCGGATCCGAAATTTTTCATTTCTCTAAATTCAAAAAGGAGAGAGTGAGAGGCACGGGGTAGCAGCTGGAAAGTGTTAGCCTCACAGTTCTGAGGTCCTGGGTTCGAACCCGGAGTGGAGTTTGCATGTTCTCCCCGTGCCTGCGTGGCTTTTCTGCGGGCAATCCGCCCCCCCAGGTGTGATTGTGAGTGCGACTGTTGTCTGTCTCGATGTGCTCCGATTGGTGGGTGCTCCTCCGTGACCCTTGTGAGGATAAGCAACTAAGAAAAAATGAATAGATGGATATCTATAGAGAGTGAAATATTTCGATATCTTACTGCGAAAATCCGTCATCTCAAGAAATACGACTTGACAATCTGTATATTGTAAGTTTAGCTTTTTTTTTTTTACAGATCTGAAATAAATTAATTGAATTTAACTCAAATTGGAGCTGCATCTGTGATTTTATTGTATTATACACTATTCATATTTCCATAATGTTCATTTTTAATGTTATGCATTCAATATTTTAACATCTGGATTATCATTAAAACAAAATGTTTTTTTTTTTTGCTAACAAAAATAAAAACATCTAAAAGGTATAAAATTAAAAAAAAAATGAAATCATGAAACAGTCCAAAAACAATCGTAATAATGTCCTACGAGTGAAAGTGTTAGTCCTGAAGCGCCACGGTAACAGTCGCTCACGGAGACAGACGGTTCCGAAAGGTGCGCGGCCGGATCATCATGGCGACTTTGCGAAGCGAGTAATAGTCCGAGTCCCTCCACGAGTGCCAGACGATCCCGTCCGGGCCCAGGTGGCCTCTGCCTTTGGGCGTGTAGTGACCGCCCTGCGGGACAAAAACAGGTCAAGGCGCGCCGGTAACTCCCGTTGGGGCGGTCGCGCTCGGACGTTCACCCCGTAGTAGATTCCGTTGAGGTTGGCGTAGAAGCACTGGCCGTACCACCAGCCGCCGTGCGAGATCTCGGCGCAGATGTCGCCGCTGTCGGGCGTGCTGAAGCCGCGCTTGTCGTGGTACCAGCCGAAGGAGTCCCGCGCGCTGCCGCTGAAGCCCGACACGTGGAGGCGGTACCGGTGCTCCTCATCTTCCACGCTGTTCCGCGTTCATCACAATCGTTCATCGTTCGGCGCTACCGACGTTTCCCTCGGGCAACCGGAATCCAAACTGTTACCGCCGCGGACGGAGGTATTCCACGAGGACGCTTTTCAGTGGTCGCACGTGGAAGAGGCTCTCGTGTCCGCCCCAGCTTGTATGTGAGCTTCGGCTCGTCAAACCATTGCAATGACAAATAGACGCCAGCAGATGGTGGCATTGCTTTGCTTTAATTTTGAGATCGCGCCGCTTTTCAGAAAATAGGATCATGTGGTAAATATCACTTTGTAATGTCAATTTTGATGGAGAGGAATGGCAAAACGTTGGAAAATGACTTGGACAAAGTACGTGGCAGTGCCTCTCCACCAAGTGCCACCTCAACAA
Source organism: Syngnathoides biaculeatus (assembly GCF_019802595.1). NCBI lineage: Eukaryota > Metazoa > Chordata > Actinopteri > Syngnathiformes > Syngnathidae > Syngnathoides > Syngnathoides biaculeatus. The sequence goes on along the minus strand of NC_084662.1, from coordinate 6,482,559 downwards.
AATACTTGGCTACCCAAGTACCACAATAATGATTGAGAACGGCAAGTTTTATTTGATTAATTTTTTTTGCAGATCGCTTGAGGGAGTGCAGGTTCCCCCCGCAGGCTACAGGCAAGGGAACTTTTCTCAGGTTTTGGCGGTTATTTCCTGACGAGCACCCACCTGAAGTGCTGGTAGAGGGCGTGCTTGCGCTTGTTGCTCCAGTCCTCCAAGTCTATGCGCAGGCTGTAGTCCCCCCGGCCGCTCAGGTCGTGGATGTGACGGTTGCCGAGCCAGAACTCGGAGTGGAGGTCGCCGAAACCGGCCCCGTATTCCCGCCAGCTGCGGTCGAAACTCACGGAGCCGTCCGCCCGCCTCTGGATCACCGTCCAGCCGCCGCCTACGTGCAACAAAAGGGTCGCGCCGGGAACGCGAGCGAGGTAGATTCTTTATCCTCTGCAAAGAACGAGAGATCCTGACAGCGCTTTGACTAAACTTTTCCTGACATTGACTTTCACCGTGATGGACTAACGGCATTTTGCGCGTCGAGCGTCGTCTTGAAGGTGGTGGGGTGGTCAGATTTGACCCACTACCACAACCTAAATTTAGAACATGACATTATGTGAATGTAACCTGAACGGTCTCCATTATCTTGATTTCGTAGCATTTCTCTTGGCTGTTTTTGTGTTTCTACGATATCAACCTGATGGAGGTGACAAATGGAATCGGTTTTTCCTCCCTGCAAAGAGGACCGGCCTCCCCGTCCCCGAAGGCGCGACTGACCGTCGGTATCCATGTTGCAGTAGACCTCCACGGGCACGCCCGCGAACGACGGCACCACGGTGTAGACGCCGGACCTCCTCGCGCCGTTGTAGTAGATGGCGGCGCAGTCCACGGGGCAGTTCCTCATGTGATGGAGCTCTGAAGGAGGAACGAGCGGGGGTCAGTTGGGGGGTCCCCTGCCGGAATTCTGTGGCGCCGCTTTCCGAGGAGAGTGCGCCGACCCGGGTGCGAGGCCTGCTGGGTGCTCATGAGGGGGTTGGGCCGGACCGTGTTGATCAAACAGCCGGGACTCTTCTTCGCGTGCTCCAGTGATTGGCTGAGGTTATGAACTTGGTTCTGGAAGTACAGAGGACAAGCGTCGGAGAGGTTTCGACTACAAAAAAAACACAAACAGTCTTTCCCTGCGTGACGCGCACGCACTCGGAGCCAACAACGAGGCACTCTCAGGCCTAAATGTGCATTCCACTCGCTAGCTACAAAGCTGGTCTTCTCCCCCTTGCTCTTCTGTTTTCCTGCACTCGTGACCAACAACGAGGCGCTCTAAAATGGCACCCCAATGTACTCTCCAAAGGAAAGCTGTATTTTCTAGGCCTAGGTTTAGCTAGCTAGCTAGCGACTTGCATGTTGCGATTGCGCCGCACAACCACTGATGTGAATGCTCAAGTGAGGGGCGATTGGTGAAAAAGCTCCTGAACTGCATTTCAGCCAAACTCTCTGAAGGTTTTGTTGAAGGGGCAGGGAAGGCGGCACGTTACCTGCAGGTTGAGGATGAGGGTGGCCTGCAGGTGCAGCAGGCCGGCGGCCTCGACGTAGCGCGCCTCCATCTCGTGCAAACGGCGCTCCAGGGTGGCGTTGCAGAGGCTTCCGTCCTCATGCTGACGTCGTGCAAAACCACACGTCCGTTAGAGTCACCGGAACCGCCACGCGACATTGCGGGGACGGGGCAAATACACACACACACACACACACACGTGCCTCGCGGGCCTGTTGTTGTGCACGTCACACTTTGGCTCAACATGGTGCCGTCTCAGTGGATGAGCGGATGACGGCGCATGAAGCAACACGTGGTGGAGAAGGAGGCTAATCCCGTTAGTTAGCGAGGTCAAGGATATGTGAGTGGGGGGGGCGGCGGCGGCTGCCCGATGACACATGACGGCCCACCGCTTGCTGCTTCCGACCGTCAAGACAAGCGCGAGGAAACGACACACCGGCGGGGAACATAAAGGCCCTGCTCCTGCAGGGAAACCTATTTGGGTTCTGACGTCACTTTGCAATCCGGTCCCGCTTCGGACAGCAAAGTGGCGTCACCGTGACATCGATCCGAGTCGACGTCAGAAGTCGGACCGGCCGCCACGTCAACGTCGTCATTGTCAGTGGTTCGCGGGTAAGACGAAAACTGCGCCGCCGAAGGAGGTTTGTCACCTGCAGCTCCAAGACCTTGATGCGGTGCCGGTGGTTCCTCAGCTCCTCCTGCAGCTCCGAGACCGTCTCCTTCAGGGCGGCCATCTGTTGCTTGCGCTCCTCGTTCTGGTGCAGCCAGTAGGAAACCTCGTCCGAGCAGCGGAACATGTCGGGGCAGCGCTGGTCGTCCAGCTGGGGCAGCGTAGCGGCCAGGCGGCACGTGCCGTCCTCCGACACCTGCGCCAGAAGACGCGGGAAGTTTGTCAAAGGGGGAAACAAACTCCACCGTCAAGCATAATTTGATTTTCCATTCACTTGCGGTTACCTGGTTGGTGTACTCTCCACACTGCGCACCACCGCCGTCGCGTCGCGCCGTGCCGTCGGCCCGCTCTGGCGCCGTCGACGGCCAGGGAAGCGTCAGGACGGCCCAAAGGGCCACGGCCCACACGGGGGACGCCGGCCGGGACATGGCCTCCTAGCGGGCCCCCGTGCCGGACTTCAACAAGCGAGGCTCGGCCTACCGGGGTGAGGACGATAAACCTGGGGTGTCCAAACTGAATCTCAAAATCATCGTTTCCCAATGAAATGCGGTTTTTCTGTTCCAGCTGTCAAAAGAAACGAGGAAAATGGCTGCAATGTGTTCAACGAATAAGAAAAACTACACATGCAGTACTCACACGGATATATTCTTTATCTTCTGCAAAGATCGACTAAGCTTACTGCTGTGGGGTTGTGACATCATCTTTGTCTCCATGGAGACCCGCGTGTCTGTATCACACTGCCCCCATGTGGGCTGGCAGTTTGTGGTCATGTCACGTCACGAATTAAACTGAAGACACCACTTCCTTGCTTTTTTTCCCCCCAAATGTTGGGAGTCAAAGTAAGGACTCGTCAGAAAAAGAAATACTCGAGTAAAGTACAGTATTTTTCCCCTGGTCACCTGCCACCTTTGCCGTTTATCAGCATTTGTTAGCGCACTGACCTCATTGAGAGAAAAGCTGCGACCCCGGGGGGGGGCCCCGGACTTCGGGGCCGGGGCCTCCTTCCACGCCGCTCCTGCCCGTTGTTTGCGCTATCGCGCTCCTGCTGCGTCTTCTGCCGTCTTACTTTGCATTCTCCCTTTCACTAGACACCTTAGACCCGTAATCCGCCTCTAAGAGGATTTGCACCGGAGAGCCAGAGAGGCAAATGGCAAGGTGGGGTTGAAGTTCTCGGGAGGGGGGCTTATGCCTAAGAGGAAAAACAAAACACATTCACGCGACTTGCTTGGTTGTTTTTCGTCGGTACTGTAAAAAAAAACAAAGACGAACTTGAAACCACCTTCTTCCAACCACTTGAAGAAGGCACTTACTTGATGGTATTTGACTTTTTTAGTTTTATTTCAAATTTACAGTGAAAAAGGTTTAATTTGCTCTGTGACCTACGCCGGAATCTCGAATCGCCTGTCCCCATTGAAGTGAATGAAAATGTCAGTAATCCGATCCAGCCTTGCAAAAACACACAATTTTGTAACGTGTCTCTTAGAAACCTCAAAAAAAAAAAAAAAAAACGATTAGGAAATTGCTAGCAATATTGTCAGAGTAGTCCAGTAAGTCAAGAACAAGTCTTCTATGGGAGCTTTTGTGATGGTTGGTCATAAAAGCAGTCCGCGTTTCATTTCTAATCCCTTCAAGGCCTTTTTTCAACATCTCTTGTCATCTACATTTATAAATGGAGTCGATCTCCAATTCTTTAGTAGCAGCACATTTTAGTCCGGTTTGGGGATTAGAGATTTTTTTTTTTTTTTTTTGCCAAACATTCTTTAAATCATTTTAACAAGTGATCTCCGATAATATTTCTGAATATAATGAAAAATTCCACCGAGATCCATCACATCCTGGGGTGGATTCCTCCGTTGGCTGTCGGGTTTTGGTTGGGTCCTGGTGGGAGGAAAGGGCGTTTCCGCCGAGTGCAATGCAGCCAGCGCTCCTGCAGGTGAGCTCAAACCCCCCCCCCCCGCCCCCCTTTCCTCCCCCCGTCGCGCGCGGCGCACATGGTTCAGTCCGCAAACGGTGGCTGAGCACGAGGACCCGGTGCAAAGTGGCGAATTGAGGCAGGACGTCACAACTTGGGCAAAATGTCGCCCACCCCTTGGCAAACCTCCCGAGGCAAAGTCGCCTTCTTTCACCTCTGCTGTTGCATCTCAGGTGAGGAAGATTTATCATTATTATTATTATTTTTTTTTTTCCCCGAGTCTGAAACTTTGGCCTGGCAAACCATCGGCTGAGAAACTTCGTTGGCACCCAACTGTTAGCTAAGAGTTGCCTTGAAGTTTTAAAAGCCCCGCTTATGATTTTTTTTTTTTTTTTTGGTTAAGAAATGGGGCAAGTCATTTTCCCATATGACTTGAGAGCTGAACACGTACAGCGTAAATTCAGTTTCGATGGCGTTATGCCATCCAGTTGGACAATTGGTGCGCTTGACGCTGGCCGATGATCAATATCAAGTCAGAATATTTTAGCGCATGCTGTACAATTTGAAACGAAATCATTCAATCAAATGGATGCAAGCCGCTGCCAACCTTATCGTCGTCGGAATGTTTGGTAAGTAATATCTTAAACGAGGCAGCGCGTTGTTGGCCTCATAGCGCTGAGGACCGGGGTTCGAATCCCGCAACCCTCTGCGTGGAGTTTGCCTGGGTTTCCTCCCGCGTCCCAAAATCATCCAACATTAATTGGACACTCGAAATTGTCCCTAGGTGTGATTCTGAGTGTCTGTCATTGGTTGGCTGACGACAAGTTGAGGGTATGCTACGACCCTCGTGAGGATAAGCAGCTTAGAGAAGGGATGGCTGGATGGGTGGGTGGAATATGTTAAACGAGTGGCTGTTTCTGGATGTGTTTCCGTACGAAGAAGATTTTTTTTTTTTTTGGTCAAACCACAAAGGAAATTTTTGAACGCAAAAGAAAATGAAATGCTCTTTGGTTGGTTGACTTACTTGTTGCGCTGTTCAAACCAGGCGGCTTCTACTTGTTGAGGAGCTCTTGACGATTCAGCTGGAAATTTCTAAATTGCAAATATCCCCAGTAGGAAACTGTCTATGGAAAATAATTTTGCGCAATAACCATTTTTGTTGTTGTCGTCCCTCAAATTTCGACACGTAACTGACTGAAGAAGCGACGGCTCGCATCTCCGAGTCTCGTAAGTTGGGGCCCAACCGAAGTAGCTAGCGTTGAACTTAGCCGAGTTGTTGTTGGCCGCTGTCATCCGGTTTCTGCTCAAATGTATTTTTTCTCCATTTTACAAGCCTCTCAAGAGCGACCGTTTTTGTAATTTCCTGATGTATTCCCGCTAATAACTAAGATGCCAACTTTGAAAATTGCCCAAAGTTTTGCAACCCAGCATGACGATTCTTATTTTTCAAATTGTATATATTTTTTGGTGCGTTCTCGGGCAGGGCTGTGGGCCATCCGGGTGGTGGCGCCGCCCAGCGTGAGCCCCGTGCTGGGGCAGAGGCAGACGTTGGAGTGCCGGCTGGACGCGGGCGCCGACTTCACGCTGGCGCAGAGCTCCTGGGAGCGGCGTTTGCCCAACGGCTCGGCCATCGTGGCCGTTTACAACCCCACTTACGGCGTCTCCGTTCCGCCGGAGTTCGTCCATCGCCTGCATTTCCGCTCGCCCTCCTCCCGCGATTCCGCCATCGTGCTGGAGAAGGTGGGCTTCGCGGACGAGGGCGTGTACACGTGCAAGGTGTCCACGTACCCGCTGGGCAACGCCCAAGCCTCCGTGACCGTCCGCGTGCTCGGTAAGCGCCTCAACTTTCTTTCAGTCTCCTCCATTCCGGGATTTCTTGCACTTAGTGTCATTTCCCGTGAATGGTGCGCAAATAGATTTTCAAAAAGTCAATAGAGCGCATTATACTTGGGTATAGATTAAAAATACTGACGAGACGTGCCAAAGTTGTGCAATTCCCACGGAAGAGCTGCTGCAGATGATTGTTATTATTAGCACTCTCAAACGAAGAATGAGGAATCAAGCGTAGCTGCAGTGCAGTTCTTTTTCCGAGTGGAGATGAGTAAGATGCATTCTACACGGGAAAAATGGCAGAAGTTTGCAAATGTTTTCAGTTCACCCGGTTGAACTCTGAATTCCCTTCCTTGGTGTTCCGTTGCCCTTTTGGGAACCCGAAGCCGAGCCCAAGGTCTACGTGTCCACCGGCACCACGCCGCTGATGGACGGCGGCAACGAGACGACGGTGGCCACCTGCGTCGCCGAGCGCGCCCGCCCCCCCGCCGCGGTGTCGTGGGAGTCCAACCTTTTGGGCCGGTCCGAGGTGCAGCTTTTCGACGTCGACGGGACGGCCACCACCATCGTGCGCTACCTGTGGCGGCCCACCCGCAGCGTCTGGCGCCACTCGCTCACGTGTGTCGTCCGCCACCCGACGCTGACCGACGACGTCAGGCTCCCCTACCGGCTTGACGTGCAGTGTACGTGCATCGGTTCTCCCCGATATTTCTCACCTTGAAATAAAGCCATACAGCAAGAGCGAGAATTCTTAGAGAATTCCACCCCCGGGCAGTCGTGCCTTGACGCACGTGCGAGACAAACCCAAATCGTTCCTTACGTTTTCATTGCATCAAGTTTTGTGTCTTTGCCGCAGTTGCTCCCGAAATCTCTGTGGCGGGTTACGACGGGGAATGGAACGTCGGCAGGGGCGACGTTCGGCTGACGTGCCGAGCCTACGCAAATCCGCCAGCTCATCGCTTCAGATGGAGCAGGTGTGTATAGTTTTATTCATATGTACGTATAGATTGTGTATACACTGAGCGGCGACATCATTAGCACTGCCCAGGTAATCCCGGGAGATCCCGCCCAAAAAATGTGCAGTCCTTAAAGGGCCCGTCGTGTCTACGTCACTAACAAGTTCTCTTTGCGTTTTTTTCCACTCAGGATAAGGAAAATGGCTTTACTCTACAATAATAATCAATTTCAAACAGTCGGTAAGGAGTTGCCCGGGGAAGACTTTGTCGCCAAAATCTGTACGCCGCCTTGCCTCGGTGTGATGTCATCGACGGAGCTGGACAAAGGAATGTAGCACCCTATAAAGTGGCGGTATTTGCTCGGATTTTTTAGGTACCGTCGCTGTCCGAAAATGAGGGCAAAAAAGCGCCGTCTTGCTTGAGTTTCCAAACACGGCGGAACACGAGTTGTACGAGTTCACAAAAGCAAATGCCCACGTTCCGTCACCGTCACGAAGGCCAGCGATGCAAAACTCCTGGAAATGAAGCTACTTTATCTCATGCGGCTGCCGTTTCAGGAATAGATTTCAAGAAAACAAGCCTACTCAAATGTATCCAACCTCACTGTTTAAAAAAAAAAAAACGAGACATTCGGCGACGATTACAGCACAGAATGCGTCCGAGAATAATAAGTAGACGTGTTTGTCGGCTTCGGCTCGCTGGGGTTTTGACTTAAATGTGGGTGGGCCAAAATCTGGCAGTCTTCGGGAATCCAGCCTGAAGTTACTTTTCGGCCTAATTTTGTTTTGAAGTCAATACGCGGAGGACGTGTTGTCCACGTTGTCGGCCTTCGTGGACAAAGTTCCGTCGTGGTCGCTTTCCTCGTTTGTCCTTCCAGACTTTTTGATGACGCCGTTGTTGTTGGTGCCTTCCAGGCTGGACGGCGACATGCCGGAAGGCGTGCAAATCCTCAACGGCGAGCTCCTTTTCCCGCGTCCGCTCCAGAAGAACGACTCCGGCGTTTACAGGTGCGAGGTCGCCAACGCCGTGGACCTCCGCAGTCGGGACCTCCGCATTCTCATCCGAGGTGAGCGATGGACGACGCGCTGACCTCCCGGTGGCCTCCCAGGGAATTATTCACCTTCCACGTCACGTACGGCCGCTTATCATCATCATCATCATCCCGAACGAGATGTTCGATGATCAGTGCGGGAATGAGGTTGAAGTCGCTCTCACTTGCGGTCGACTGTTGTTTTTACGTTTGGACGAGATAACTTAGTGCGACCACATAAGATCAGCTGGGTCGCACGAAACCTGCCACAACTTCCCTATTAGTGGATAAACCCATCGTGCTTGCAATGAAATCCCCCAAATCTCACACAAATCAGGAACAGTAAAAATTATTATTATTTTTTTTTTTTTTAATGTTTGAGTCACCCTTCCCCCACCAAATAAGAACTCGAGCGGGTTTGTTTGAATCCGGACGAGCCCCACTGAAAATGGATCATCTCTTCAGGCCCATTTCGCGTGCCTCGTTGTCCGTTGTGAGTTTGTGCACGTCACGTAGAAAAAGATGGAAGAGCTATGATTTTCAAATTGGCAACAACAACAAAAATCTCCCAATCGAAGCCATTTCTTCCCTGTTGTCAAGTTAAATAGTAAAGGATGATAAAACTATCCATCCTTCTGCCTGTAATTCGTAATTTATTGTAAGCAATAAGGGAACTGAAAAGATATGATTTCATTCCTTCTATATTTCCGGGCTTCCAGCATGGAGTGGATGAGAATTTATTGGCGCTGCCCAGTGACGAAAATGCTAATTTGTCACACTCCTGGTCGGTCAAATGGGGCGCCGCTGACTTTCTCCGCCCTCCGCTCCTATCAGATCCTCCCTCGTTGGCCTCCACCGTTACTGCTCCCGTCCGCTCCACCTCCGTGGACGATAAGCTGCACGTCCATCCGGGCTCGCCCACCCTCCAAGCGCTCCCCGAGAGTAACGTGGCCACCGCGGTGGGCGTGGCCTCCTTCCTGCTGCTGCTGTGCGCGGGCGGCGTGTGGTACCTGCGCAAACGGCGAAGGTTCCGCGGCGAACTCCAGAAAGCCCTCAGCCAGCGGCAGAACCTCCACGCCGCTGACGCTTCCGCCGACGGCTCCCGTCGCAGTCGGGACCGGCACCCAGAGGAGCGGGGCGACCCCGAGCTGGAGCGCCGCCGCGCCGACGACGGAGCCCAAAGCTACACCCGGGCCATGAGGGGCGACGGTCACCGCGGCGACCAGCGGCGTCCCCGACAGGGAGAACTGGACTTTTGTGGTCCGGCGCAGCAGCCCAGGAGGCCCATCGACGCTACGAACAACGGCGCCCGCTACGAGCCCAACGAGGACGGCGTCGGCGATGACGTCTCTGACGGAGAAGGCTCGGTCATCGCTCGTAGGTAGAGGTACCTTTGAGCAAGTCACGGCTTTTGGAAACCGAACTCTTTTGCAACCCGGAAGACACTTGAGACTCGCTCGTGATGTCGCGAATGCTCCTCGTTGCGGCTGCGCCGTGACAGGTGCCTGCCCCGGGCCGGCGCGTTCAGTCCTTTAAGACCTTTGACCTCGGACTACGCTGCAGTGCGGACCAGAACCTGACGTACAATTCGGAAGATGGCCACTGGAACTTATGGAAGTCCAAAGAATGCCCCCCGCCCCTTGGCCTTGTTTCATCCTTTGGTTCGAGAATAAGCGTCCTTGCTAACCTCAGTTCATTTTTATGCTACATTTAAAAAAAATGAGTGAATGAGTTGATGCAAATTGTTTGCCGTTCACGCTTCGTGCCGTTACTGTTCTCGGTGGCGTATACTCGCCGTACACGTAGCAGTATTGCCAACTTTGGTTGACAAGTCGCACCGCAGCAAAACTGTCGGCACTTTTTTTCGATGTTCTTAGTGTGTGTATTTGTGTAGTTGTCCAACATTCGTCATGGAAGGAATTGCACATATTTGTCGTGTTTTTGCCACAGATACTGAATTTCAATAAAGCACCTGAGCACAAGTGAGTTCGTCCCTCCGGTGTTCAGCTCCTCTTTGAAGTTCCTTTTGGAGAATATTTCGCCATATGTAATTCATCTGTGACGACAAATTGTACCCATCTCAGGTCAAGACAGCCCGCGACGAAAGCGTCGGAGCGTGCCTGACGCGTCTGACGACAACCGCCGAGATGGCCGTGCACGGCGACCTCCGGGGAAACGTTGACGACGATTTCCCCGCCCTTGCCGGTAACGCCGAGTGAAACCGTCGCAATCGCAACCTGAAAAAGAATCTTTGGCTCATCTTTGAAAAAATATTACATTTAAAAAATATTGAAAGATGCATGAAAAGAAATCAAAACATTCAACAAGCACACTGGACATGGTCACAATCAGAATCCTTTTTATGTCAAAAAGTCTAGCATGACAATAGACAAAAAACATATGTACAGTATTCCATCCCCCCCCCCCCTCCCTGCAAACAAGGGTTACGGCCACTTGGTGGCGCTATAATGCCAGTCTCGCTTTTCGTCATAACCAAGTTGATGTGTTCTCACGAAGGCCGTCAGAGGCGTCACCACTTTTTTGTCCTATTTGGTAAAAATGTCATTCAGATGCAAATCGGATCGGATGACCTCATCGCCTGTTGGACATTTGGATGGCCGCCGTGTCGTTTTGTCCCAATTTTATTTCCACACTGGTGCAACCTTTTTGTTTCATGTTTTATTCTTCTTCACGGACCCGCCTCCAATCTGCTTATTTGCCAAAATTTGCATTTTTCTCTGGCTGAATTGCTGAGCAAGGGGGGCATGCAGTACCCCCCCCCCCCAAAAAAAAACAAAAAAACAAAAACCACGACGCTCTGCTTTTTTTCTTCTCAAAGAGGAAGCTCATGTGGACTTCAGTTGGTCTTTGGATGAATGAGGACTGTGGACTCCATGTGGGGCGCAGTAAACATAAACAAACTACCGCATCTGAGGAAAAACAACCAATCAGAGGCGTGACTGACATTTCATTTGTCAGAGTGATGGAGGCACGATTTGAAAACTTTTTTTTTTTTTAATTCATGGCAATTATGGGGAGTGTCAATTATTCACGGAGTTCCCGATGCCCCCCCCCCCAAGTAAATTGGGGGTGTCCAATGTACAAGTCAGTTCAATTACACACAAAGCTAATTCCACTTGTAAGTCAAGGTACCGCTTTGTTTCCCCCAAAAGTGGGTTTTGTATCACTGAGTTAAAAAAAAAACAAACAAAAAAAAAAACACTACAACAGCTAACAGGAAAGGACAAAAAGAAGCGAGAGGTGAACGGGCTGGTGTGGGCCCTCTCGAGTGCCTCGTTGTTGGCCATAAAAGTGCGTGCGCATTGCTCAGAGAAAGATAAGACAGAAGAGTGGTGGGGTAGTTTAAAAAAAAAAAAAAAAGAAAATTACGAAGCTTGTCAACTGCAAGTTGAAGTTCATGTTGCGATTTCAGAGCGCCTCGTTGTCCCGGCGCGGCAAAGCCTGGCGACTTCCTGCCCGGGTACGTTTTAGCCACAGGAGCCGTTTAGCTTTTCAATCCTAGTTGAGCGGAGGCATCCGCAAGCTGCCAGATGACGTAGCATCCATTTTGATTTTTGATTGTATTTGATTGACAGTTGCGCAGGGGATAGTTTGGGTCGGACAGCACTTCTTCTTCTTCTTCTTCTTCTTCTTCTTCTTCTTCAGCACAGAGCCCCAATTTTCAAGCCTCGTTTTCTATACGTGGCGATCGTTGAAATATGGCGGGCGCATTTCCAAGATTATTTGCACTTTATCTCCTCCTCGACCTTCTTTTGAGACATTTCCTTTTTTTGGGGGGGTGGGGGGGGGTCGCATCACTCCCTCATTGCGCTTTGTGCCCGTGTCGTGTTCCCAACGCAGACGCACGCCTGAGCGCCGTTTTGCTAACCAAACGAAAATATGGCGAGCGGCTACGCGCAAACTGCGCTTTTTGCCTTCTCCTGCGCTTGAAAAGTTCAAAGTGCACCGACGCGCTTTCGCGTGAGCTCATCCGGTCGTGACGACGTTGCCTGGGTAACCATGGCAACGCGGACAGGAAGGGAGGAAAGGGCCCGAGCGTTTTTGCTGTGCTCGGATGATATCGGGCCGCCAACCCCACCTCCGCCCTGGAAAAAAATATCAGGATGAAGCGCAACTCCACGGCTACAGGTGGACAGGTGACCGAATTATTACCCATCATGCACCGCAGACACCTTAAAGTGCGCATCAAAGCTTCATTTGGCATCCTTTTAACTCCGCGCCGCCGTCGTGCTTTAATAATCGCGTTGTTTTGCATTTGCATAATGAAAATGGAATTTGTGTGTTTGAGCGTTCGGCGGCTCAATTATGCTGACGTGTAAACGGGATATTTTTGCCCCCCTTTATTGCTCACACCTCAGCTGCTAATCGCAACCCAAATTGATCTTTTTCTGGGCTCAAAGGCTGCCAACCTTTTTGGAAACGGGTCGCTGCTACTTCTTTGCTTCTGATTTATGCGCAGGGCGGGCGGGCGACAAGTCAAACAACAAATTCACTCGAGAAGCTTGAACGTTATATTCAAGAAAGAATCTACACGACCTACTTGTCAAGTTTGGGGGAAAAAAAAAAAAAAAATCCCTCCCCCTTGCGCTTGAAGCGCGCACACTCGGGGCCAACAACGAGGCGCTGTAAACCGAGCTAGCGCCAGGGAAATCGCATTTCCAGGTTGTAGCCATAGCTCGCACATGGCAATTGCTCCAGATAACTGCTCATAGAATGAAGGCGCTCAAATTTTTTCAAGTCCAGCTACGTCACTGGCCCCATTTTAGCCCATCCAGCTCATCCCCACAAGTCAATTTTGCAGGCTTGTCTTTTCATGCTTTGATGAATTATTTTCAAACGTGTACAATTATAACTTGGCTTTTCCGGTCTGTAAGGCCACTCTTAAGGGAACTGCCGCCCCCCCCCCGCCGCGATCCGACTCCTAACGTCGGCTCTGTACCCAATGAAGTGTCCGGTAAGTTTCCGCGCGATTTTTGACGCGGCAACGCTAAAAAGCCTCGGCGGCGCTGATAATGAGCCGTCCACTTTATGCGGCTATCAAATTAAAAACTCAGCGCGGATGACTCATACGCTGACACGAACCGTAAATCCCCGACTATCAGCAGTTTGCATTGTTTGCAAACCAACAGAGCAGACGCGGAGCATAAGCTAGGGCGCTAATCCCTTTTCCGACTTTCATCCGTTTTATGAAAACATGCGGCTTCCACATCTGGATTGACGAGGCCTCCAATCTGCTCTCCTGTCGGGGCCGGCGGGTCGCGTGATCAAATTTATGACGGAGGGGGGGCGTCGCAGCGTCGGCGGTTTGGATTTATGGGGGGGTTTAGCTAATTGGTCACCTTGCATGTCTGCGGGAATTCATTTATCAGTCAGGGCCTGTAAACAATAACACAATCTCTGGTCTTTGTGAACAAGCTCAAATGTAATATTTCTTCCGTAGAATTGTATTCATTTCTTTCCGTGTCAGTCCAATCTGCCCCACAGCCTTCGCAATCAGACGCGCTGGCCGATGTCACTTCAACAACCTTAACGGTGGGGCTGTTTCTTGCACGAATTGCGCTCCAAATTATCCATTTTTGGATCAACCTGTGCACATTCTCACGTTTCAAAATCACAAGACTTAACTGACACATCCCAGCCCATCAGTACAGCACTAATATTAGTCGTTCTATGCAGAGGATGAAGAATATGTGACTGCGACTACTGTTATATTGTCTGCCTCCGTGTTGTGGCTGCGCTCTGTGTTCAAGCCATTGCTTGAAGGTGCAAAGCATTGCAGAGTACGTGCTAACTATTATTAGTCGTGTTTTAGTCAGTCTGCATGCGACAACATATTTCATATTTTATTTATATGATCGTGTACTAACTTGTGACAACTGCCACGATCAGAAGGACAAAATCTTCTGAAAGTTTCGCCTGCTTTTTAACAGGCATCCTGAATTTCGTGACGCTTCCAAAATGGAAGTGGGAAAAAAAAAAAAAAAAAAAACCACGCCAGACAAGTCGGTAATATTTCCAATATTCATATTCTGCCCAAGGTAAGTGTAATTAAATCAATATTGCCAAATGTCATTAAGACTCCAATGTCAGCGAGAAGAGAAGGTTAATTAAATTTGAGCAAAGTCTGACGGGCGGCATGTGGACGCACGTCAAACGCGTGCGGCGGAATGTCAACAAGCGAAGAAGAAGAAATGTTTTCGAGATGGTCCAGTCCGGTCCAATGCGCTACGTACACACCCCGTGGCCTCCCTTCATTGCCCTGCACGGTTGCGCTGACGACAAACTGTATTTGGACAAGATGTTTGCCCCCCAAAAACAAAACACTTCGGAACAACGAAAGATCCATTTCTTATACGCGATATGCTCGCTGTATATTTGTATCCATCCAGCTAGCAATGCTCACATAATTTTTCCTCTGTGAAGAATGACTCATATTTCTGCCTTAGTGAAGAGCTGAGTTCATCTCCATGTCCAGTATCGCATGTCGTACGCTGCTGCCCCCGGGTGGCCACGGCGCACGCAGCAGAAGGAGCGGCACAATATCCTTTGAAGTGAAGTAATTTCTTTACATATGATTTATTAATACCATTGCATTTTAACTGACTAAATAATAAAAAAAAAAAAACCCAAGACAAAGTTACCAAATATCATCGTATGTGGATCTTTTCAATGGCAAGCTGCCGCCCTCGCGAGCGTTGGTTAGACGCCGGCCTTTTGTATTTTTGCCGTGTTGCCGGCGTGGCTCCGGGAGGAAAGGCCGAAAGGTCACCTCGGGCCCTTCTTTTCTGTCACGTCGATGCACCGGCGCTAGTCAAACGGCGGCAAATCCCTTCTGAAAAGTGCAGTGCGGGTTTGTCGTCTGCACTAAATAACGCGCGTGCCTGGCCAAACGTCGGCATGGGCGAGCCGCCGCGTCTCAGGAATCTTCTTAGGAAAGTCACACGACCTCCGCGTTTACCTCCAAGGTCGTCGCCGGCGCCGCCGCGAATGCTGATGCGGCTCGCAATTTGCCGTCGTGATCAATGGTCCGGCGGGTCGGCCCGCCGTTGTCGCTTATTTATGATTCTGCCGCGTGACGGCGATTACGCGGCGGGACGGATGTCACGGGAGAGGGCGCCGACCTCCGCCCAGACGGAACCATCCAATTTTTTGTCTTTTGGATTTCTGTCCGTTTCAAAATCATCGCGAATGAATATTTCGATTGAACGACGTCCACCGCTGAGCATGTTCCAGGCAGAGTTGGCCGTGCTGCAGGCCGTTTTGCGACGTTCGGACTTTCCGGATCCACAGAATGTTTCTCGTCCGCTGCCGTAATGCGTACGAAGCGCTGAGTGTGCTGATCTCGGGTCCAAAATGATGCGACGATGACGTCCACAATTGAGAGTGTCCAAATCCTGGTCAAATATTTTGTGTGGCAGCTTTTAGTTTGCCCCCAATTTACCCGAATGAACCGTCGGGACATTTCGACTCTGGGGTGGATTCGCTTTCGTTCCCGGGAATTTAGACATCGATGCTTTCGGGGGACAAAAATGTATTTATTTATTTATTTATTTATTTATTTTTTTTTTTGGGGGGGGGGGTTGTTGTTGTTGTTGTTCTTGTTGTTGTTGTTGTCTTCCCCCTCTCACCCCACCCCACACTAAATCCAGTGGTGTGGAAAGAGTGGACATTCAGGAAGTAGTCACACCCCCACCGTTCTACCCCATTAGTCATCCTCCTGCCTTATGCAAATATAATTGAAATTCATTTCCCCCCTCATTAATTTACACCCACTACCTTATTTTGATGAAGCAAATAAAAATGTAAACATGATCTTTACGAAAAGACGTCAAGAGTCAATTCCCCCCCCCCCAATTTTTCGTAGAGTGCACCGATAAAAGACATATTTTAACGTCACCTACGTGTATTTAATTTTGCCGCTGTACTTATGCTAAGCTAGCTAAAGTTGAAGTTGACTGCAAGAGAAAAGACAAGCAACACTTTGTTTAAACATGAAAAAGGTTCAACGTAAACAAAAAGGGCCCCTTTGACTTTTTAGAAAAGTGCTGTGCAAATTTCATGTACATGCATTATTAATAAGTGTCACGATGCTGCTGTTGGCGTTCCCGTCGGAAGGGCCTTGCTAACCAAAACAGCAGCAGAATTTCCCGTCACTGGCGTTCAATTGAGCAGGCTGTTGCTCCCTCTTTTCTCTCTTTCTTCTTTTTTCTCTCTCCCATCGGTCTGCCTCGCTTTACTCCTTTTCTCCCTCTTTCGTCACTCTTTTTCTTCTCTCCCATCTCTCTCTCCCCCCATTGCTGCCTCTCTTCTCTCTTTCATTTTTCTCTTATCGCTTTCTTTCTCTCTTGCTTTTTCTCTCCATCACTCTCTCTTTACTCTGATTTTCTCCTTTTCTCTCTCCTCTCTCACGTGACTTTTTTTCTCCTTTCTCCCATCTCTCTCTCATTATTGTTTCTCTTTCTTCTTCTTTCTCTCCCATCGGTCTGCCTCGCTTTACTCCTTTTCTCCCTCTTTCGTCACTCTTTTTCTTCTCTCCCATCTCTCTCTCCCCCCATTGCTGCCTCTCTTCTCTCTTTCATTTTTCTCTTATCGCTTTCTTTCTCTCTTGCTTTTTCTCTCCATCACTCTCTCTTTACTCTGATTTTCTCCTTTGCTCTCTCCTCTCTCACGTGACTTTTTTCTCCTTTCTCCCATCTCTCTCTCATTATTGTTTCTCTCTTCTTTTTTCTCTCTCCCATCGGTCTGCCTCGCTTTACTCCTTTTCTCCTCCTTTCTCCCTCTTTCGTCACTTTCTCCTCTCTCCATCGCTCTCTCTCTCTCTTCTCCCTGTTGCTGTCCGCTTCTCTATCGCTCTGTTTTTCTTTTTCTTTTCCCTCTCCTCTCTCACATCACTTTTTTCTCCTTTCTCCCTTGTCTCTCTCATCAATGTTTCTCTCTTTTTTTTTCTCTCCCTCCTTTCTCTCTCCCATCGGTCTGCCTCACTTTACTCCTTTTCTCCCTCTTTCGTCACTCTTTTTCTTCTCTCCCATCTCTCTCTCCCCCCATTGCTGCCTCTCTTCTCTCTTTCATTTTTCTCTTATCGCTTTCTTTCTCTCCATCACTCTCTTTACTCTGATTTTCTCCTTTTCCCTCTCCTCTCTCACGTCACTTTTTTTCTCCTTTCTCCCTTGTCTCTCTCATCACTTTGTCTTTTCTTTTTTCTCTCCCGCATTGCTGTCTCTTTTCTCCCCCCCCCCAACGCTCTCTCGTCGTTTTTCCTCTTTCTCTCATCGCTCTTCCTCTCTCTCTCTCTTTTCCCTCCCTCCATCCCCCCCCCCCCCCGCCCCCCGCCATCGACAGTCCTCCTCCTCCTCCTCCTCCTCCTCCAGAGCAGCGGATCGGTCCGCCCGGCCGCCACCCGGATGGCTTTCGCGGAGGAGATTTTGAGTCTGGTCAGGTCCCTCCCGTGTTTCTCCCTCCGCCGGCGGAGACGACACGCCGGAGGAGGCGCGAGGAGCGCGCCCACGTCCGCCGCCGCCGCCGCCGCCGTCGTCACCACGCGAGGCATAAATCATCATCATCATCATCATCATCAACAACTCCAGTGAGGAGGAGGAGGAGACCAAGAAGAGAGGAGATGCTGGAGAAGTAAGCGCCTCAAATGATTCCAATTCTTTTTCTTTTTTTTTTTTTTTTTTTTTTAGATGGGGGAGGGGGGACTGAGTGATGTCATTTTACATTTCTATTTTATTCTTTCATTTTATGAATTGAGTACGTTCCCAAACAATCTTTCTTTTAACTTGAACTTGAAAAAGCTTCTGCTCATCACGCATAACAAAATCGTTGATGTGGTCACAAAGTAAACATTTGATCTTCATCAGAAGTACTTCTAATCCAATTTTCTTGTTTTTATGTAGTTACTAATAGTAGTCTTATTAAAAAAATGGAATTTTGACTATTTTGATTCCAATGTGGTGATGCAGGTTGCTTTTTAAATATCTGCGTTATTGTTAATATTTGTGCTACGGCTTGCGGTGTCAGAGTCGCTTTTTACTCAGCGCGCGTTTATCGGCTGCTGACTGGTGTCAAACGTCTCGTCGGCGCCACTAAACATGTTACGCAACCGCGGCCCGGCTAAGAATGCCTTTTAGTATTAATATTTCAGTGTTTGATGAGTTTCTCTGCTACTGCGCCGTCGATTTTGATTCTTTTCTGGCCGTGTTGCATGTTTTGATGCGACGTGCATGCAGTATTAACTTGCTTATGTCATGTTTGTCATAGGAAAAAAAAAACATTTCAGTTATAAAAATGATAAATGTGAGTGAAAATCACTTGATTGATTATTAAAGGGTCAAATGCCGAGCTTTACGTAGACAGATTGGAAGTGGGGGAGCCGTGTAATTCATTTTATATTGTTTACATCAATAATCTGCCCAGCAATGAGTGATTTTAAAAATGATCTCCAGCTTTAGATTTAATGCGTTTATTTTTTTTTTTTTTTTGGGCGGGGGGGGGGGGAATTATACATGGAAAATAAAATTTAAATTTTTTCTCATTTTTTCCCACCTTCTAAAAATACATTTTTTAGAACTTTTTTTTCTGTTTTTGAGATTCACCAAATATGGAGGCAGTGTACTAAATGTAATAACATATATATACAGCAAATTGACGCCATACATGCATAGAATTTCATTTTCATTTACTTTGTTGGTAGTTTGGATTTGCTCTTTTTTTTTTTTTTGGATGAAATTTTGTAAATATTTGCGCTGGCGCCCTGCATGAAATCTAAAAGGAATACCCCCCCCCCCCCCCCCCCGCCCCCGGCTGGTTGCGCAGTGGCCGCACCTGACCTCCTCGACCCCAAGTCCGCCGCCCACAACGCCAAGCCCCGCCTGTCGTTCTCGGCCAAGCCGGTGGTCCTGACGTGCCCCGACGAGGACGAGCGCGACGGCGCCCGCGCCACCGTCATGCGCTGGAAGACGGTGTCGGCCATCTTCTTCCTGGTGGTGGTCTACCTGGTGATCGGCGCCGCCGTCTTCCGGGCGCTGGAGCAGCCGCACGAGCGGTCGCAGAAGTTGGCCATCCTGGCCGAGAAGCTCGACTTCTTGGCCGTGCACGCCTGCGTCAACTCCTCCGAGCTGGAGGACCTGGTCAAGGTAAAAAAAAAAAAACAACAACATGGTATGCTTCTTTTGGGGGGAAATTACAACGTTTGAACATTTCAAGTTACAAGTACTTGCACGCTAACCACAACTTTACTCTTTGCTACGCATGTTAAGCTTCGCCAATTGGAATCCAACCGTTTACTGCCACTGACGAATATGTGCGTCAATTTATTTATTTTTTTTCTACCGGTAGCGAAAGGTCTTGCCCAGCTTGCTTTCAGGTTCTTTCGTTCAAAAATGGCGACGTTGCATCGCTTTGGATTTGGGGTCAGCACAGCTTTTGAGGAGATGACGCCAAAGATGTTAGCTAGCTAAACGCCGCTGCGCCGGGTGACGTAAAGGAAAAGGTTCCTTTTCAGTCGGGTAGGAGGCCTCGCGTTTGACTTGACGCCAATGACACGGTTTCGCCCGCGACGCTAATGAGGACAAACGGTGACGATCGGCTCGCCGGCGTGAAATTGTTTGTGCGCCAAGCGGCCGTCAGATGGCGTCTCTGTCGTGGAAACGGAAATACAAATGAAAAAAAATAAATAAATAAAAATGAGTTGACGTGTGGCGACATGTTTGTCGTGTCTCCCATTTACAAGAAACCGATAATAATTGATGTTTTGATGGCTCGCCACATGCATTATTATTTGTTTTTCCCTTTTTTTCAGCCTTCTGATTGGCGACAATGCCCTGAACACTAGAAACGTAAGAACGTAAATAACGCTACCTGTTGAATTGATGACGATCGTCTTCGTTTGTAATTAGGAAAAAAAAAAACAAAAAACGCTTGAAGGGGGGCTAAATTGCATTGCAATAAAAAGTCTGTCCAATTTTCTGCATTATTGTTTCTGAACGTTGCGCGATTGATTTTTATACATTTTTTTATTTCTCCCCCACTGAGAGGGAGAAGCGTCTTCTTCATTTAACAGAGACTGAAGCGCTGCCCCCACCCCTGTTCTAGTTTGTCTCACTATTGGTTTCCTCCTCACTATTGATTACCGATATGTGCATTTTGTGGCCGTACGCTTTTTTTTTTCTTTATATTTCAAGTCGGGGAAAAAGAGAACGTGGACCCCTGTCAGCAATTCCGGTTTGGGGTTTACGGCTGTACGATGCAATTGAAATCGGTCAAGTGGCCTTTATGGTCACGTTCTTGCCTTCTAACGGCGGCGAGCCTCGACGCGCACAACGTAAGCGAACGTTCGTAAGCCCGCGAGGGCGAGCCGCCGTTTTGCGTCAAAAACGCCAAGATGGAGGACGCCGTGTCAGCGTTTTTGCAAAAATTCAATCATTATTTGAACACCAAACAATTGAAGAAGCAATTATCAGAAAGTAGCTCGAATTTTACAGTCATTGTGAAGCTTCAAACGATTGAAGAGGAAATAAAATTTTTTCCATCTTCCTGTTGACATTTTGTGCTGGTAAAGTGTAACTTTGTCACTTTCCGCGAAATGTAAAAGGAAAGCTTCCGAATTTTTGTAGGGTTACAACACCAAAGTTTAGCAATCGTTGGACGTTGCGGCAGTAATGAATTGGACTTCTTTGCTGGGTTCTGCACAGTCACCGCTTAAGTCGGCGCCAAAAAGGTGCGACGTTGACGGTCGGGTCGTTTCAACTGGATTTCGTCAAATCGGCGGTTCAGCCGGCAGACATCTTAAATGATGTCGCGCCGGCGAGAAAGCGAGAGAGAATCGATTGTGCGGTGAGGAGAAATCGAAGCAGACGGGAAGGAAATTGCCCCTTGCGGTGCGCCGGCACCAAAGAAAACGAGAACGAATCCGCGGTGCCGAGTTCTGGACCGGCCGCTCGTAGGCCCTTTTGGGAAGGGGCGAGCGTGTTTTCCGCCACGTTTGAGCCTTCTGGCAAGGGAAAGCCAAGCATCGAATGCTTCTTCCAAATTCGGGCTCGACGCTTTCCTGTTGCCGCGAGGCTGCGACCGAAAGGAGAAGGGAAACCGTCCCGCCCCGCCCCTCGAGGTCCGCGTGAGCCGCCAGATGCTCTTTGTTCTCGGCGCTCTTAATTAGCGTCGCTCGGATTCCCGTCGAGGGCTCCTGGTGAGATTTGACGCCTTCTGCCGTCTTTCTCTGCTTGACCCAATCGTTCCTTTTGTCGTCGTCGCTCCAGCAAGTGGTTTCGGCCGTCCGGGCGGGCGTCAACCCGTCGGCCAACTCCATCAACCAGACCAGCCTGTGGGACTTGGGCTCCTCCTTCTTCTTCGCGGGAACCGTCATCACCACCATCGGTGAGCGTCCCCGGAAAAGTCGCTTCTTACTTCTTTGTCACCGACAAGTCGAGTCAGTGAAGATTTTCGCTGCGGTCCAAATGCGCGACCCTGGTGAGGCGGTTCCGATACGTCGGCACCTTGACGCGCCGATTGTTGTTCCACCGTCGTGTCCTCGTCACGCCTCGTCTCCTTTTTCAGACGTTCGACTAGACGTGCTTTATTAATCATAATAATGATGGTGTAGTCGTACCCGCGGCTGACTGACTTTGGTGCGAGCAGCGTGGGATCGATTCCCGCTCAGCGACGGTTTCGTAACGTGCCCTGCGACCGATTCACGCCGTGGTCTGCCTTTCGCCCGAATCTAGCTGGGATTGGCTCTGGCACACCTGTGACCCTTTTGAGGATAAGCGGCTTGGAAAATGGATTTTGAAAATGAGCTTTTGCCATCTTAAAGCCAAATATAGTTCCCTGGAAAAAAATGTCCCAAAAATATATTCAATACCAACCAATTATGACATGATGTAAAATTAAAAATAATGAGCACGCTTACATTTATATTTCATAGTTGTTGATTGTGATCACATTCAAGTTTGCTTATTTAGCAGGTTACCACCTGACTGGCACCACCTCCACCCCCCCCCCCCAAAAAAAAAAAAAAAAACCCAACTTCCCGTTTTTTTTTTTTCGTCCAACCGCTGACGCAATTTTCACGTTTCCGAGCATTTGGTGTCCCCGAAGCGTTCGGCAGCGGCGCCGCGCCGTTAAGGAACCGCCGCGTCAGCTGCAAATTGGCTCATTAACGACGGAAGGTCCTCTCGGGATTGGAACCGACGCAGGTTCTGCGGCCTCCTTGACAGGATTCGGCAACATCGCCCCTCACACGGAAGGCGGGCGGATCTTCTGCATCATTTACGCCCTGATGGGGATCCCCCTCTTCGGCTTCCTGTTGGCCGGAGTGGGCGACCAGCTGGGCACCATTTTTGGCAAGGGCATCGCCAGAGCGGAGAAGACCATCGTGGTGAGTGAGGCGCTTTCGCTTTTTCCATCCCTCTGTGAACGTTGGCCTCCCGCTAAGTGTCTGCGGATGCGCGGTTGCCATGCCGACCGACTCTCAGGTAGCAAAAGAAAATGACGTTTTCTCACGACCTGAAATTGACAAATCCAAATTTGGGAAAATGGGACTTTCTTTGTCAGCTGTTTTTTCTTCCTTAACGTAAGAACACTTCAATAGAGTTAATACGTCGTGACGTTAAATATGAATACAAGCACATGGAGCGAGTTTGGTTGCTTGGCAAGGAGATCAATATCCCAGTAAATTATGAGTAGTAATCGTAATATGAATGTAATTTTATCTGTCACTGGCGTCTTTCTGGAGCTGACAAGAAATTTGCTCAATTATGGGAAAAAAAAAAAAAAAAAAAAGCCATCGGGATGCGTTTGAAGGCGGCGAGGAATTCGCCTCGTGGCCAAACAAAAAGTCAGGCGCCGTCGTTGCCGCTCGTGGAAGATGCGCGCGTTCGCTTCTCCGGAGCTCGTCGCCGGAGCACGCTTGGAAGCTCCGGCAGCAGTTTTCATGCGTCGGCCGTCGCTCTCACTCGGGTTTTGTGGCGTACGTAAAATGGGGGGGTTGGGGGTGGAGGTGGCTCATGCGGGAAGCCAGCGTGGCTTCCGAAATCAATGATGCGCGTCATTTACCGGAGCCGCGCGTGTACCTGCGGCGCGTCCGGGAAGGAAGACGGAGCAGCTTCCAGCCCTGCGAGGCGGTGCCTGAATCCAACGTGGACAAAAAGGAACGGGAGGCGGAATATGGCGAGCGCTCGCCTCGCCTTGGCTCAGGAAAGTCCGAGACAAATTCGCTCTTGTCGTATTCCGGCTTTTTTGGAACGCCCGCGAGGGAAGCATTTTCCGGCCGCTTTAGAGCGCCTCGTTGTTCTATTTCAGCCACCGGCGCTTTGAAGCATTTTGTCATTTTGTTGCTAAAATATGCACTCGAGCGTCGTAAGTTAAGCCGCGAGACAATGTAGCATTTAATCTTCCTGCTGGTAGAACTCCGACGTGTTGGACTGAGCGCTCACGTCACGCCACGATGGTTTATTTTTGGGCGATTTTGGAGCCTCGGCGTTATAACGTTGCAACGTTTTTAGTCGTTCAAGTCGTCGGTAGGTGTGTAATGGAGACCAAAGGCGTCCGAGGGAGTCTTCACCCGAAAGCCGGAAAATCCCCGCCGGGGTCGGTCGCTAACGCCGGTTCTGTCTCGCCCCAGAAGTGGAAAGTCAGCCAGACCAAGATCCGGGTCATCTCCACGCTGCTCTTCATCCTGTTCGGCTGCCTGATCTTCGTGGCGCTGCCGGCGCTCATCTTCGAGCGCATCGAGGGTTGGAGCACGCTGGAGTCCGTCTACTTCGTGGTCATCACGCTCAGCACCATCGGATTCGGAGACTTTGTCGCCGGGGAAAAAGGTCCTTCCCTCGGCCGTCGTCGTGGCGCTTTTGTCGTCAATCAGGTTGACTCGTCGTCGTCGTCGTCGTCGTCTTCAGGGGACTTTTGGGGAAGAAATCTCAACCCTTTTTTTCACTGGAGAACTTTTGAGAAATGGCAACTTCTTTAACTGCACTTTTCAAAAATGACAAACATACTTTTGTTTGATGCTCCAATAGTAAAAACGACTTTTTTTCCCAATATGTCACCTTTCCAGTTCCGACTTGATTTTTGGAAATTCTTCTCCTGCGCATACGACGCCATCGTTTTCCTCACGATGTTATGAATAGAACATATCTGACTTGATATGAAGACCCGATGACTTTTCATCCCGGTCCATATTCGCTCGTCAGCGGACGAGAAGGAAAGCGAAGCCGGCAGATGGCCGGCGAGCGAGCGCCCGACACTTAAGCCGTGTGACTAAATTCTCCCGAGCGGTTCTAATGATTATGGATCAACGTCGGTGCCAACGCGCCGGGTTAAACAGTCCACTCTGCAGCCGGCGCCGCTTCCAGATGAATTCAATCTTCGGCTCCGCGTCACCTCGGAGATCCGGCTCGGACGGACCGGCTTTTGTACTCTGCTACTCACGCGTACTCATTTATTGGAAACTTGTCCCCCCATTTCCTTGCGTTAACCTTCAGACCTTCCACGAGAACAAAAGTTTGAAATGTTTTTTTCGATTCAATATCTGAGCAGCGGCTGTGCTCGCGCAGGTGGTTCCGAGAGTCCGGAGTACCTCAAGTACTACAAGCCGGTGGTCTGGTTCTGGATCCTGGTGGGTTTGGCCTACTTCGCCGCCGTGCTCAGCATGATCGGCGACTGGTTCCGTGTCATCTCCAAGAAAACCAAGGAGGAGGTACTGGGGGGGGGGGGGGGGCTTTTTAATCGGTCCTCATCATCCGGGGTGCGTTTTTAAAGCTTTCCACTAAACTTTGGGAGTCGCGCCTCCTCTGCCGGTTCCGTCCTCAACGCGGGCCGTAGCTCCGACGACCACTTGGGGACTGCCGTTTGGTTTTTGCGGTTCTCCAGCGGCCCGCTGGTGCTGACGCCGGTGTTTTTAGATGGATTTTCCCAATTTGCTGCCGACTTGTTGACCCGTGCCGGAAAGATATTATGAACGGGTGACCCGAATATTCCTCTGAGTTCCCCGTCAGAAGTTCTTGGCGCGCTGACACTTGAACCGAGCCACAATACCGATCATCATTTTGGTTCGGTCCAACCAAGCGAGGCCCGACGACCTCCAATAATGCGAATTTTTTTTTTTTTTTCCCCCGTCAAGCTTTGCGACCCCACGTCTGATCGCGACCTTTGCTAACATTTGAAGGGTCACCAGCTGACCAGTAGCGAGCGTCACGCGGCAGCAACTCGAAATATTTGCCCGCAGTGCAACTGTGCCGATTTTTGTCTTTTGGAAGGTTGACACGACGTCGAAAGAAGGAAGCGCATGTCTTGTGATTTTCACCTGATTTAAGGCGTCGCTTGGCTGCGTGACGATCGCTCACAGCGGCGTCCTTATTTGAATTGTATTCCCCCCCCCCCATGTAAACGTGCGACTGGAGTGTGCGTCGCACATTGTGGACGTGCGTCCATTCTGCAGGTCGTGTCCTGCATTCAAAACGGCTCGACGCCGCGGTTGAACCCGCCGGGGAAGAGGCCCTTTTTCTAATTAGCGGCTACAGTGCACGCCTGCAGCTCTGCTCGGCAGGACAAACGGGCGGGCGGACGGATGTATGACCGAGGTGGGGGTGGGGGGGGGGGGGGTGTAAGCACGCACGCCGCTGTGTGCGTGGCAGGCGGCGTACGCTCTGGCCCAAATGGGCCGAAGCCTTAACGGAGCACACTTCACAGACTCGTAAATAAATAAACAGGCCGCAGAGACCTGACGGCACGCGCCATCAATCGCTCGCGTCTTTCCACGTCTTCACCCTGAGTGGTGGGGTGGCGCCCCAGCGCCCTCTGTTGGCCAAGGGCCGCCGTTTCCGTGGCTGCTAGAAAAATCATTTTGCGCTTCCAAAGCCATTTTTTGTTAATAATTGTATTTGATTTGAGTCAGGGAGCTCGAGAGGAGTCTGAATTATTAAAATCGCAATTTAAAAATATCTTGTAGATTAGGGCAAGTGGTGAGAGCGTCCGCCTCACAGTTCTGAGGATTGGGGTTCGAATGTGGAGTTTGCACGTTCTCCCCGGGGCCTGCGTGGCTTTTCTCTGGGCTTTCCTCCCACATCCCAAAAACTCGGCATTCATTCGGGACTCTAAGTCGCCCGTCGGTGTGATTGGGAATGCCAATGCTTGATTGTTTCCACGTGGCCTGTGATTGGCTAGCGACCAGTTCAGGGCGTAGCCCGCCTCTCGGCGGACGAGACGGCTGGGATTGGCTCCGGCGCTCCCTGATCCGCGTGAGGATAAGCAGCTCAGAAGTGTTATTCTAGCCCGTCCAAAGCGTGGACTAACCCATTTTATTCCCAGGTTGTCATTTCAGTTGTTCGTCTGTGAGATAATCGACAAACGACTGAAAAGTCACGCATCCATTTTTATTCTCATTGGAGCCCCGAAAACCTCGACGTAGGCGGGGGCCGATTCTCTCAAATGGAAAGTCGGGGCCCACGACTAAGCGGTGGATCTGTCGCCGCAGGTGGGCGAGTTCCGGGCTCATGCCGCCGAGTGGACGGCCAACGTGT
Organism: Syngnathoides biaculeatus; assembly: GCF_019802595.1. Lineage (NCBI taxonomy): Eukaryota > Metazoa > Chordata > Actinopteri > Syngnathiformes > Syngnathidae > Syngnathoides > Syngnathoides biaculeatus. The sequence continues at coordinate 6,456,091 of NC_084662.1, read as the reverse complement.
CGGCCGAGTTCAAGGAGACCCGCCGGCGCCTGAGCGTGGACATCTACGACAGGTTCCAGCGCGCCGCCTCCATCAAGCGCAAACTGTCGTCGGAGCTGGGCATCGGCGCCTCCGCCGGCCAGGAAATGACCCCCGGCAAGCGGACGCTGTCGGCCAACCTCGCCGACGACCGCGAGGCCTTCTCCGACCTGACCGTGTCGCTCAAGCCCGCGACGGGCGCGCTGACCCGCAACGGCAGCCTCTTCCTCAACGGCCTCAGCCCGGACTTTGCCGACCGGCTGGAGGTCGCCGTCGTGGAAAACGCCAAATGAGGACCTTCGGGGGCGGGAGGAGCCTCGGGGAGCTCCCGACCTTCCGTCCCCCGGGGGCCGACACGTCCCTTTCCTGGAGATAAGTGAAGCAAGTCACTCCGCAAAAATGACCAACGTGATTCCGCAAACATGGCCGACAAGATGGCCACCGTGCTGCAAAACGCGACATTGGAGAAAAGTCCTCCAAAATCCTGGGGACGGACGACAAACTCTGCTCAACTTCTGATCGAGCCAAATTGGAGTCCGGGGGGGGGAAAAAAAAAAAAAAAAAAAAAGAAAATCCAACAAAGGCAAAGAAAATGTCTGAAATAAATGAAAGCTTTGGGAAGCGGTCGATGGACTTGGGATTTCCCCTTCGTCCCCTGACCGCACACTTGGCGAGGAACGTTTTTTTTGGGGGGGGGATTTCAGCTTTTATAGCTCGCTCCGCTTTGCCTTGGGTGTTTATTCTCCGTCAAACGCCCCCACGCTCACAAGATGAAGATGAATGTTGACGCCGTTCCTCCTCCTCCTCCTCCTCGTCGTTGCGGGTTCCCGGATGACTGACAGGCGGCCCTTCGCCCCGAAGGGATCGCCCACGTGTGCCTTACGCCGACGTTCTGAAGAGGACCCCGAGAGGCGTGTGAAAGTCCACCGGGAACTGGAACCGAAAATGCGTTCGGCTTTCCTTTCCAGAACCGATAGAATAAAAACGGATTATTGCCTCATCCTCGTATTACATATTCTATATTCACAAAGACATTTACGGATAAGTCGTTCTTAAGGGGAAACGTTTTGTTCAAAAGTGGTTTGGGAAGACAAAATGCTCAGAATCTCTCAATGGTCCTTCATTTTTTTAGGAATGTTAGCAAGAAACTTGAAGTAGTAGACGCATGAATTGCTTTTGCGGGCCTCGTAAAAGGTGTGCTGGGCCGCATCGGGACCCCCCGGGCTTGAGTTTGACAACTCTTTTTGTTTTGTTTTTTGTACGTAGCGTTGCCCTGCCTGTGTCACGTGCTTCAAACGCATTTAAACTCGGTAATAGTCAAACTTTTTGTTGTGGCTGCTTTCACCGTCGCCGTCACCAAAATGCGGCAAACAGGAAATGCCCACCGTGGCGTCGTACGAAAAGCTCCGAGCTGTCGGTTTGTCACGACCGCCTCAACTTGACGATAAAATAGAAACGCCACAAAGAGAATTTAATTCCGAAATTCTTCGGCTGAACCGATCATTTCAGCTGGATGCTAACTGCAAAATGCCATAGACGGGCTAATGGATGTTAGCTTGCTGCTTGACAATAAAACAGAGCAGCAACGTGTCAAAACGGAACATACAACAGTACTCGCGGGCATGTAGGAGAATGCGTGACACGGTCAAGTCTTTTGTTTTCATCGCGTAAGTGCGGCGCTTCCTGAACGCTATCAAGCTAAAAGCGGCGTGTCTTGCCAAAGACGGACAAAAGTATCAAAATTTCATCACTGAAGTAGTTTTTTCCGCTTCTTGGGTCAGGCGTCTCAATTCAGTCCTTATTGGCGTGATGATTGGCAGGTGTTGCCAAAGGGAGGCGTCGTACGTCGGGCGGCGGGTGTGTATACGCTCGCACCTTCCGAAGCGCGTCGGCTTGTTTTCCGTTTGACGGTTGAGGCGCGCACTGAATGTGATTTGCCATCGTATCGGAATGTCACTTTTGTCCAAACGTCGCTCGAAACGCGTTGCAAAGCGAAAGCGCGACAACAAAATTGTAGCTGTTTGCATTTTGCCAACTCGCCACTTTTCAAGCGGTGCGCCGAAGCCGTGCGTGGTTGACTTCTCATGTCCGAAATCTCCTCTTTGGCGACGGCGCGGTCACGTTAGCCGTCAACGTAGCCTCGAAACTGCAAGACAAACTTTGAAAACATTTGAAATAAAATCTTTCATATGCAAACCAATAATACTCGTTTGGGTTTTCTTTTTTGTTGTTTTTTTTAAATGACTTGCTGCCCAAAGGCGACCGTGACCGAAAAAAGACGGAACCTGAAACTGCGCCGCCTCCCGCATGTTGGAGATTGCAAAACATTTCACATCCACTTGGCAATTTATTGAAACTTTTGGCCTAATTTTAACTCAACTTTGAAACCTAAACTGTCATTTCAAACCTCAACTATAATTTTCAACCCTAACCCTAATTGTAGCCATACTTTATAACCATGACTATAATTTGAAACTCCCCCCCCCTCCCCCCCCACTGGACAGAAACAATTTCTTGATAATATCCTCCCAAACCAAAGTCAATAGTGAATTTGTGTGTAATACCAAAAATCTCTTCAAATAAGTGTTGGCTCATTAGTCCTCCAATGGTTGCCGTAGCGACGGTTTTGTCTATTGTCGGTTTAATTTCATTTTATTATCTGCATTTGCCGTTCGTGTTGATTCGGGGAAGTCGGACGGAGGCGATAAGAAAAGTCGACGCGCCGGAAACTTCATTTCCCTTCGGCCAACGCAAAAGATAAGAAATGGCCACGCAGACAAATGTGAGTTGACGTTTCACAAACATTTTCATTCGCATTCAAAGAAAAATTGCTAAAAAGTAACAAAATTAAACAGATTTGTTTTTTCAAATCAATATTTAAACATGCTTCAATATTAAAAATGAAAATTAATTTTTAAAAAAATCAAGAGAGAATGATGAATTACAAATTGGAAAAATTCAAATTCATTAGGAATAAAAAAATACAATGAAATTTCAAATGTAAAAAAATCATACATTTTAAATTCAAATAAAGAAAAAAATGGGCAGAAAAACAAATTATTATTTTTTTTAACTTCAAATACCTTGATGAATTACCTGAAGGGTATGAAAATACTTTGTACACCAAGGAAAGGAAATGTCCATTTGTTCAATGAAGGATTGCAATATTCATTTTCTCCAGTGGATCAATTAAAAAAAATAAAAAAAACACAAAACCACTTTGAAGTGTTCAAGATCATCTGAGGCGAAAACAGAAATATTTGAAGTACGCAGAAAACATTTGCCAAAATTTCAATTCTCGTTTTACGTGATCCGTTTCTAGCGAGCGACAATTCAACTTAATTCATTTTGACGTCAAGCGTCTTCATTTGGACTTTTCGATGATTTCTAAGCACACGTTTGACTCCTTTGCGCGCACTCAAGTAGATTCCGGGCCAAGTCGAGGCGCTCATTCTCCAGCCGGGAGTACACAAAGCAACTATTTATGATCTGAATCCATTTTCCACAGAAGAAGATTAACCGGCACTCATCGCACGGTCCAGAATCTGCTTTGGACCCGTTCGAAGGGCGCAAGAGTTCTCTTGCGTGTTGTTCACCTCGACATGCGTGATGGAAAGGGGGTGGGGGTGGGGGGTTGTCCTCTGCCCCCCCCCCCGGGCAGGTCAAAAGTCCCGGTCCCAACCCGAGAACTCCTCGTCCGCCTTCGTCTGGTCCTCCGGGAAGCGGTCGAAATTGATGTAGCACGGACCCTGGAGAACGAAAAAAAAAAACCCCACCTTTGTCAAAGTCCAGACTGGTTCCCACTGCGCCTGCGGTTTTTCCCCACGGACGGACTCGCCTTGCGGATGAGGCGCACGGTGGGCGCGTCCAGCTGGGCCATGCGCAACTTGTGCCAGTTCATGTTACCGAACCACCTGCGAACGACACAAAGAAAAAGAAAAAGCAGAAGCACAAGGAGGGGAAACGTGGCAAAGATGTCTTCTGATTTCGGAACAGCACGAGACAGACAACTGTCCGCACAGGCGGGGCCGGGATTTGAACCCCGGTCCTCGGAACTGTGAGATCAACGGTCTAAACAGTTGCGCTACAAACTCCTTTATGGATGTGGAAAATTCCGTGTTTTCCCCTCATTTTACTTTTCCTGAAATGTCCTTTGTTCTGCCAAGAGGCCCTGTAGCTCAGTGGTTTAGAGCACTGGTTTGGTAAACCAGGGGTTGTGGGTTCGTATCCCACTGGGGCCTCCACTCCCTGAGAAGGCTTGCGTCAGGAAGGGCATCCGGCGTAAAAATTGTGCCAACCGTATATCTGCGTTATATATCTGAGATGACACGCTGTGGCGACCCCGAAAGGGACAAGCCGAAAGAAACTTGCTTTCCTTTGTTCTGCCATCCCACTTTTCTTTCCCCTTTGAAATAAAAGTTGATGCCCCCCCCCTCCCCCGAGAAATGGAACAAAAATGTCTACATTTGATAAGATTGGACTTTATATTAAAAAAAAAAAAGAAAATATAAAATACTGTAGAACAGAAAAAGGGAACGCGTTTTTGCTTCACTCGAGTGGATATTGTGTTACTCTTTGTCGGCCACCGGGGGCAGTACTGCGCCTACTGACACGGAGACAAGCTCAGGTCTTCGCAGAGGATAAAGAAAACATGTCTGTGTGTGATGTTCTAGCGTCCTGCACTGCTATCTCAAGCCCCCGCCGTAGATTTTCCTCAAAACCGAACGCCGAGAACCACGCGACGGCCTTACCTGTGATGTCGGACTTCTTTGATGCCGTTCTTGGTGTTTCCGAGCCGCTGCCCGGGCCGAGGTCTGCGACGCGGGCGAACGGCGCGTAAATAAAATGGACGGCGCCGCCTAGGTTGGATTTCACGTTCGGGTCTTGCCTGCACAGCTTGCTGATGATGGACTTGGCCGCCTCGCTCAAGTACGGCGGGAAGGTCATCACCCCGTCCAGGATCTTGGCGTAAATCTTCTGAGGCTCCGAGCTCGAAAAGGGAGGACTTTGGCGTTCCCGTCAACAAAAGATGCAAGTGGAAAACCGGAAGACCAAACAAGAGTGCAGGTTACGAATGTTAGATGAATGGAATTCAATTCAACGTGCGCCCGCCCGCTCGGTCCCTTTGTGAGCATTTGCCGCCATCTTACATCACCGATGCGCAATTAGGGCTGGAGGTGAAATTTCAAAATACCTTCCCACCAGCAGCTCGTAGATGAGGATGCCGAGCGACCAGAAGTCCACAGCGAAGTCGTGCCCCTGGTTCTTGATGATCTCGGGGGCCATGTACTCAGGAGTACCAACAAAGGAGTAGGTCTTCTCGCCGCGCACCAACTCTCGGGCGAAACCGAAGTCCACCTGCGTGGGAAGAAGAACGTCGACGACGCCAAAAGGCACGCGTCCGTTCTCGCCGGACCGCACCGGAACGGACCAGTTTGACGTAGCCGCGGGCGTCCAACATCAGGTTCTCGGGCTTGAGGTCTCTGTACATGATGTTCTTCTTGTGGAGGTAAGCGTAGGCCTCCACCACGCACGCCGTGCAGAACGCCGCCGTCTGCTCGTCGAAACGCCCTCTGACCCCCCACCCCCGGAGAAAGATGGCGAGGCTCAGAAATTGGGCGGATCTTGATTGTTTGGACCGTGCGTGCGTTTGTGTGTCCTCACACTTCTTTGAGTTTGGTCCAGACCTCGCCGCCCCCGCAGAACTCCATCACCATGTAGATGTAGCGAGTGTCTTTGAAGGTAGCGTGGAGCCTGCGAAAAAATGATCAACATATAAAACATTTCAACGCAATTTGAGAGAAGTGTTGTTAACAAACCTGCCGAATTTCACTGACAAATAAAAGTAGCCGCACCAGCGTTGTGCTCCGGTCAAACGTTTTTGTTCTCGCTCTTCCGACTCTCTCTGTGTGACCCACACGCACTCACAGCGACAACGAGGCGCTCTAAATGGCCCGTGCAGGCCGATGTATTTTCACTCGTTGTTTTGCAAACAAAGGCGTTCAAGTTTTTGGATAACGGCGATAAATGGCGACTCGTGCCGGGCTAGAAATTGGGTCCCATTGTACTGTTCTACTCCCCCCCCCCCCCCAAAAAAAAAAAACAGTTCAGCGCTATCTTGCTAAATTTGAGTAGCTAATGGGAAAAAAAAAAGTCTTTTGTGAAAACATATTTGAGAAAGCGATCGCCCGACTTGACCTGACAACGAAGTCGCACTGGATGGCCTTGAGGATCTTCTTCTCGAACAGGACGTGCTCCTCCTGCCGCTTGGCCACGACGTGCTTCTTGCTAACGCGCTTGACGGCGTACAAGTGGCCGTGATTGGAGCGGCTCATCTTCCAAAAAAAAAAAGACCAAAGCGTTGATACGACGCGCCACCCGATCCGGCGTGCGGCCCGACGGCGGGACGGCACCAGTTCCACGCGGCCGAAGCCCCCGACCCCGAGGGTGACCGGGTCCCCTTGGAAACGGCCCTCCTGGTACAGCACCGGGACCAGGTCCTTCAGTCTCAGAGTGGAGCTGAAACTGGAGCAGAACCACAACAACGCAAGCCAACAACGTTCAAAAACGGCTTCCTTCGAGATCCTCACCTGGACTTTTCGGGAGCTTGGGCCTCCTGCAGCATCTTGGAGCTGACAATGGAGAAGACCAAGACCAAGACGTTACATTTGCGGTTCTGAACAAGACGGACCGTTAAGAAGGAACGCCGTGCATACTCATCAAATAGCTCCAAGTGCTCGACGGGGATGGTCTCCTCGAACACCCTCCGAGGAGACAACAACAACGTTTAGAATGTCAGGCAAAAAGAATTTCACAAAACGGATCTGCCGCGTCCGGGTTTTCGGGCCGGAGCGGGCCGCGAAAAGCCGGACGTACCGCCGAGACGAGGGCGTGACCTCTTACACGCGGGGGTCGCACGTGGCGCGGACGATTTATTGCCATCAAATGGCTGGAAAAGCCTGCCGGGACCGCGTCCAAGAAAAACGGCCCAGAATTGTCTGGCAAACGCCAGACGAGCTAACAAGATTGTCGTTAGCAGTGAGGCGCCTCAAGAGTGGAAACCAGCACGGTGGGGGACAATATGAAATATTTCATGCCTTCAATACATAAGCTGACGTCACCGGAGTGGGGACGTCGCCAACTCTGACGCTGATCGGAATGCAAACCATCAAAGGTTCAGCTTGAAAATGGCAGATCTTCACCCGGCCCGGCTGCCAAATCCGGCGCTCTTACTCTTTGTCGATGCTGAAGCAGGTGACGGGACCGTCGGCCGTGCACGTGGCCGTCCGCAACACTTCCCTGCAGGCGGGGCGGGGGGGGGATAAGAAAACAAACACATTAGACATGATCACAAAGTGTCTCGTGCCGCGCCGCGAGGGAAAACGCGGGCTGCGGTCACAACAGGAAGTTGTTTCCATGGCAACGCTAAGGCGCTAATAACGTGTGAAAGGGTGGAAAATGCTGGCGCACAAAAAGTGCACTGGAGATTCAGGAATGACTCGAGAAAAACAAAGAAAGAAAGAAAAAGATTCAGCGACAAATCGGCACAAAAGAGGTGAAGGCACTTCTGCTCCAGCCAAATTATCAGATTTAAAAAAAAAAAAAAAGATTCATTGCTAATATTGGCAAAGGGCAATTTTGAGTCAAAAATGTTCGAAAAATTCAAAATTGATTTCTATTTTGCAAAGATTTATTTTAAATATGAATATATGTTTGAATATAAATGACGTAACTAGTTTTTTTTAATTGAAATACCAATATTTTTTAATTTGGGAAGTTTCCAAAAAATTACCATGAATACAAAACTTATACAATATCACAGTGGTCTTGAGAATTTTAAACATTTATATTTTACAATACTTTTTAAAAACATTTGATACAATTTCAAAATAGAAATAAATTCTTAATTTTAAAATATGGGAAATATTTTTAAATGTAAACTTTTTCAAACTAAAATAGATCTCAAATAAGAAAATAAATTAAAAAAAAAACAAACGCCTTTTTCTTGCATTTGAGGGTTTCTTGCGCAAGGCCATCGAGGTTACACCGCCCGCCCGCCCGCTCGCCCGCTCGCCCGCTCACCCACCGTATGAGCGCCTGCTCCCCGAAATGCTCGCCTTTGCCCATCCGGCGAATTTGCTTCTGAAGTCCGTTGACGCTCTTCGTCACCAACACCTGACGGGCAATTAAAAGGTCAGAATTATTTGGCGGGACGGGCTGCGGGGGGGGGGCTCGCGCGCATTCAGCCCGGAATGGACCCGGAAGTCGTCACCTCCCCTTTCAAGATGATGTAGAAGGTGTTGGCTTCGGCTCCCTCGCGGACGATCACGTCTTTGTTCTGGTACTTGACCTGCACCCAAACGTTATCTTTTCTCCTTTATGTGTATCAATGGGGGGGGGGGGCGCGATCGGATATGATTATGGCAATACAGAAGAAGAAAAAAATCAAACTGCCAGCGTAGAAAAGAGACTGTGATGACAGAAAAAGAGGAAAGTAGTATTTTGGAATCTATCATATTTCATCAATAAAACACTTGATGACAGCCACAAAAGCAGAAGATTGCAAACCACTAAAATAGAGCACGTTATTTTTTTGAAAATAATAACTACACCGTAGAATTTAAAACAGAAATACAAACTTTTTTAGAGGGATTTATTATTATTTTATTTATGATTGAATTATTCTTAATAATCATTGCTATTATTTCAGAATAGTACACTATTGAATTTAATCAACTATCATGATTTGTTTTTAATAAATGAAAGGTGAGCGATTTTGAAGTCGTTGCTTTTCAAGTTATGGACTGGTGTAGTTTTCTGGCATTAAAAGTGGATCCTGAAGTATTTTAAGACGAGAGGGCCGCACCTCCTCCATGGAGTCGATGATTTTGGACAACTGGACGTCATTCAGGTCCTTCAGCGTGCGAGAGCTTGAAAAGCAAAACAAAGGAAAAAGAAGGTGAGTTGGTTTTGTCGGCGGGCTGGCGGGCTGGCGGGCTGGCGGGCGGGCGGGCGGGCGCACGTCTTCAAGAAGCCCAGCAGCTGCTCCCGTTTCTTCTTGGACTTGTTGGTGATGATGGTCCTGTAGGTCTGCCTCTCCATGCGCCACAGACGCACCTCCGTCTTGGCTGCCGGCGCACACAAACAACGGGCGACCTTCTTTTGTGTTTTCTCTGACGCTTTCATTCACCGACGCGTTGATTCATTGAGGCGGAAATCAAGCGGAAGGCCACCGAAGGCCCCGAATCGCTAAATAATTCACATTCCTGTCCGCGCTGTGAATAAAGACGGCGTCGGGACCAGGATCGGATCACGCCGGCCGAGTGGAGCTCAATTATAAAACGTGGCCCGCCGCAATTGCGTCGGCGTTATTGCCGCGTCCCGGCGTGCCTTTGAGCGCTGACCTTTAACCGTGGCCGTTCGTTTGCAGTTGTACAAGATGGCCAGCTCTCCAAAAATGTCGCCGCTGGTCAGGGTTCGGAGGTCGCGGCCCGCTTGGGTGACCAGGAGCTCTCCGCCTGGAAAAAATAAAAAAAAAAAAAAAAAAAAAGAGAAAGAAAAAGACGACGACATGACATTGTTGCGGCGTCGATCGCGGGAATCGAACCCTCGCAACATCACGGCTCGTTTTCGGAGAATCTCTGAGACAATCAGCTTTACTGGCCGATTGAAAAGTTCTTCACGGGTCAACAAAACCTACGCAAGTAGCCGCAGTCAGTCTTGCGGCATCGAATCGCAAAGGGCGACACTCGCAACAACAAACGCGAGGAAAGAGCAATGTTCAGCTTGACTTTCACCGACTCTTGCACCAAAGTCGGAAAAAATCTGGTGGGGGGTGTCACACACCTGCCACGATGTACATGCTGTCCCCCTCGGAGCCCTCTCGGATGACTTCGCCACCCCGGCGGACGTCGGAGGTCTCCAGGAGGTCCACCATCATGGCGATCTGCTCATCGTCCAGCCGGCTCAGGAAGTCATTCTTCTGGATGGCTTTGACGATGAGATCCGTCTCGCTGGCCAACGAGAGCCACGACAAGATCAAGAAGAAGAAACTGGAGTCGCGCCTCTGCGGCAGAAGCGACAGTTGTCGTCCTCCAACGGCCGCCGGCATTCGTACGAGCGTCTCGTCGGGACCACAACATTTAGAAACAAGCTCATCTTTAGTCATAAAATGATGACTAACGTGACGTCCAATTTGTTGTCGTTGTTGTTGTTTTTTCCCCCATTTAAAAACCCAAATCTCTTTCCACATGTGCCAAATTTTCTATTATCCTGTTCTGATATTTTGATTTTCTTTCGCTGGTTAGCGAGCTAGCTTTGTAAAGGTCGCGAGCATTTTATTTCTTGACTTTGCCGCTCGCTCGAAGCTAATTTGACCTTTTCCCGAGGTCAACAACAGGATTGGTCCCGGCGAGGCTGACCTGTCGGTTTTCTTCACTCGGGCCTTGCGGACGTCCACCGTCTCCGGGATGGGTTCCGGCGCGATGACGGCCGCGCGACTCTTCCGGAACTCGGGTTGCGGCTCGGCGTCGCTCGGAGCCGGAAACTCTGAAATGGTCGGGAGGGAGTCAGCCGCCGTCGCGGCGTTTTCGAGCCTGTTGGACGGGCGCTTACCGATGTCGTGGCGGTACTGAGCGTGCAGCTCCTGCAGCGCTTTCTCTTTCTCTTGCAAACGTTGCTCTAGGAAGACAAAAACGTCTCGTCAACACGTCGAGACATTTAAAACGCACGATCCCCCACACCCTCACAAAAAAAAAATGGAAGTAGGAAAGCTGCTACATAATTTTAGTATCTTGGTGATTGCACAGACAAACGCCATTTTTGTTAAATGAAATACTTTTGAACGAGAAGTCGGCAACCGGAGCAGGTTGTGGTTTTCTTTCCGTGCCCGCTCGACGTCACCCAGCGGGCGTACGCACCCAATTCCTGATTCTGCCTGCGCAGTTCCTGGTTGATGAGACTTTGCTTCTCCAGCTGCTGCCGCAGCTCCTCCAATTGCGTTTCCATCCCTGCACAGGAAGTCAAACGCGCAGTCAAGGTGGAGAAAAAGGCCAAGACGCCGGCACCCGGCCAGAGCCCGCTGAATAATGCACGCTCGCCATCCGCCGACAACGGGGGGGGGGGGGGGGGGGGGGGGGGGGGGGGGGGCAGCTCCTTCGTGTCGGTACAGAAAAGACCTGACAAGCGTCCTCCTCACAAATGTACAGCAATGAAAAAACTAAAGAGAATGTAAGGACAGTTCTCACAGTTCTTGCCGTGTTTTGCTTCTGCCGGCTAACCAGGAAAACTACAACACAGGCACACGTCGACGCTGCACCTCTGTAGCCAAAGTCAAAGAAGTCATTCTTTGCACAGGAGAAAGAATACATTCCTGGGAGCACCGCTATCGTTTGTCTACATGTGCTGCTGCACTATTAGTGATGCTATTCGTTAGCCCATCTATGGCATTTTGGGGAAACCTGCAATACGGGAAGGTTGGACCAATGATCGCTGAGGCGCTGTGGAGGTCGAACATCTGAGATGAGCAAGAAAGAAGAAAGAAACAAACTACAGACGTTAGCAATGGGGGGGGGGGGGACATATGCAACAATATTCACCTTATTAACCTCGTCCACATGTGCCTGAATCAGAAACCGAAGAAATTTCCACGAGTGAACGCAGAAGAACCTCACGAACGCAAATTCCAAAGGCTTAAAGGTGCACTTTTGGACACTTATATGCATAAGCAGCATTTATTTAGCCTCTTCTTGTTTGCTTCCAGTCACATTGAACTGCTCTTAAAACATTAAAATATATTCTGCCAGGCATATTCCTTTTTTTTTTTTAAATCATTTGTATATATCCTTATTGTTCTATTTGAATGATTTCTTTACATGCAGCAGCATTTGAAGGAAAAGAAAAAAAGTTGCAATGTATTTTTTAAATTGCGATGAAATCTTTTGTGCTGAGCTTATTTGTCATTTCCTTATTTTTATCTTTTTCTCATTTCTATTTTTTCTTGTTACACATTTTATTGTGTTTGAATTTGTTTCTCACTTCATATTTTGTATTTGTGCAATATCCAGGCAGAAGTTAAAAGAGCCATTTCCACGAAAGCACATTTTTCTTTCTTTTTCTTTTTTTTTTTTTTTTTTTTTTTTTTTCGGTCAGTGTGCAACAGGAAGTAGAGGCGCGGTGATGCGTTCAATGAGCGTCGTTGAAGACTGCGCAGACGGGAAGGGAAGCGGCCGCTCACCTGCAGGGCTGCTAACGTGCGACGATTTCCTCACGGGTGCCGCATGGGTTCGGCCCTCCACCCCCACCCCAAAACTTCAACTTGGGCGTTCTTGACCGGGGGTCCTCTGACTCTTCCTCTTTTTCTTCCTGCGCTTTGTCTTTGCTTTTTTTTTGGGGGGGTCTTCCCCCGCACGTCTGTCAATCTCCGCAACTCTTCTGGGATTGAGCGGTCCGGCGACACCTGAAGCTCCTCCCTCCCCCCCTCCCCCCCTCCCCAGGTGGGGGAAAAGGAGCGAGGAAGAGGAGGAACAACAGCGGACCAATTATCATCCCATTGAATAATCGGATCCAAATTCGGTGGGCACGAGTTGACAACAAAATGTGCACGTGAGCCGCAGGTGTCGTGTTTCCATATGGACCCGTCCAACAGTTTTTGTGACTTTTTTTGGAGCGTGTGTGTGACTTTAAAAGGCGGCGCCTGCTTCCGCCCACCTGGTGAGTGACACGGGTGCCGATACGTGTGCCAAACTTGATATTTCGGGTCGGTTCAAAATGCAGGCCGCTTCCCCTTTTAACTGGAACACAACACAGGGGGCAGATATAACCCCTATGCCGGCCTCCCCCCACTGGGTGGCACTGCGTCGAGTCCATTTCAAAATCCCAATTTTGATTTAAGTGCAACATTTTGTTTCAGCTGCAGTTGTTATGAAATTGCTCCAAAAATGAAAGCAGGTTGAGTTGGGTCAGACCATTTTTGGAAGGCAATTTAGCGCATTAGAAGAATAACTGCACCTTACTAGTAACCTTATTATTTATTCAGACAAGCTTGGAACTGAACATCAAGGATATCGAGTAAACGTTGGAACGGCTTATAAGCATATTGACACAGGAACGATCATGGCTTTACCCACGCTAAAAATCCCCCTGAACATAACACCGCAGTTTCCAAACTACAGTTCTTCATATTTAATTCCTCACAGCGACTTTTATTTTCTCCCTCCGAAGTCAAAAGTATCAAAATGAGGTTAAAGGGTCGTCGGTGCAGTGCCGGAGGGCGCGGTGAGCCTTTTATTGCTGCTTCGGGTTAATGAGTGATTGCTGGCCGTGGTTAATAAATTCAAAAAAAAAAAAAAAAAAAAAAAAAAGAAGCTTCCATTGGGGAAGGTTGGACTTTATTTTCATTTTCCATCATGCGGTGTGACGTGCTTACAGTATCGCAACTCACCTATGAAACTCATTTTTCATATATTTTTAATCGCAAAATGACATTTTTCACTTCGTTTTGGTCAAATCAAAGCATTCGGAAATTACAGTTCTTTTAAAACAAAATGTAATTTTCCTTATTTTATTCTTGGTTTTCTCTGAAAACGACATATTTATTCTTATTTTATTATGACTAAGACACGTCCGAGATGCAATTGCGCTTCCTGGCGGTGACGTCGGGAACTTACATTTTGATCAACCCAATTAGTTTTGCTGTGATTTCTTTTTTCTTTTTATATTGACCACGGGAATTACTTTTTTTTTTTTTTTTAATTTTAATCTGGAAAGGATACATTATTCCAATTGGAATCCGCAGCCTAGACGTTTACTTTTTCTCCCTTCCTGTGACTTTTTCCTCTATTTTTAAAAGTTGAAAATGCAATTGTTTGGACAGAAAAGTTTAAGCAGTCTGTTTATTCTTGTGAATCACATTTCTTGACCGATTTACATTCCACAGGGTTTTCCTCCCACTGCCAACGGGCACCGTTGACACGCGGAGGCAAAAGAAAACGTCAAACGGAAACAAACAGCAGCCATTTTCATGTCAAATGTTTCATTTCAGTGAATAATTTTAGTGGTTCGAGCCCTCAAGGCACACATACATTTCAAGGTGGCAAGAAGCTTGTACTTCTGTTGGTTTTTTTTTTGCAACATATCCCATTTCCTAAACTCCCGCGACCTTCGTGAGGATAAGCGGCTGAAGAAAATGGATGGACGGATGGGTGCGTTGTACTTGCAAGTGGGACACTTGACAACAATGGCGACGTTTTGGGACTCGCGACGTTCTGTTTCCGAGGTAGCTGGCGGCTCATTTCCCGTTGAGGCCGCCCGGCAGGCCGCAGGCTTTGCGGGCGTCGTGCGGGTGCTCCAGGACGGCTCGCGCGAACTGGCCGAAGACGCGCTCCATGTAGCCGGCGGCGCGCGGGAACAAACCCTCCAGGAAGGCGATGTGGCCGCCGTGAGCCGTCACCAGCAGGGCCACGTTGGGCAGCTCCTTGGCCGCGCCCAACGGGAACGCTGAAACCGACGCAAAAGTATTCAACGCCACGTGGACACTGAAATACATGCTTGCGTGTTGATTTGTTTTGTGAATATGTCTAAAAATGGACCAACATAACTTTTTTTTTTGTTTTTTTTTCGCCATCGCCGATTTGACTGCAGATTGTCGTGGAACGTCACCGTGGCCCCGATATCGGGCAAACTGACCGTGTTGCGGGGAGAAGGGGTCGTCGGCGGCGTTGAGACACAAGACGGGCACGGCGGTCCGGGAGAGCCGCTCGGCGGGGCTGGCGTGGCGGTAGTACTCCGTGCAGGACTCGTAGCCGAACAGCGGCGCCGTGAAGCGCTCGTCAAATTCACGGATGGTGCGCGCCTACGGCAGACAAAAATGACTATCGATGGAAAATGAAATCTTTGTGCGTTGCGAGCGAACGGCGGATACGGGCCACGCCAAAAGCGCGATGCGATGTTTTGCCTGTCCGGCAAAGCCCACGCTTGAGGGTTCTGCCGCTCAGCGCCAAAGTCGCAAAAAGACGTGCAAATAACGTTGACGGGAGAACGAGCGCACTCATCTGGCGAGAAATGCCGCCTGATTTAGTCTTGGAGACCCAAAATTATATTTGAAACATTGTCATCATATTATTCCATTTTCATGAATTCTCAATATACCGTAATTTTCGGCCTAGTTATAAGCCTCACCCAGCAAATTTGTAAAGGAAATACCATTTGGTACATTCATACGTGTAAAAGCCGCAACTGCCCACAATGAAACACAAAATATTTACAAAGAAAGACGGTACACAGAAAGAGTTTACCGCTAACGCCCGTGTAAAAAAAAAACAAACAAACAAAAAAAACACACTGGTAAAAATCACTGAGACGCTCGTAAAAGTCACTTCCACGGCACATCTATTCCAGCGTTCTCACTCTTCCCTTTTTCGCTAGAGTGCCTCCTTGTGGCTGTTAGATTAAAACAAATTACCCACCTGACCGCATAAAATGCAGGGCTGAAAGTTACAATTACGGGACATTTTTTCTATATTTTGGGGGTTTCAAATGATTTTACTCTCAAAATATACATTTTATTCTCGTAATATTAGGATTTCTATTGTAAGAAAATGTAGTTTTACTGCTGTATGATTTAAAGCCTTTTCATTCAAATTTAAGGAACTCTTTTTGAACCCCCCCCAAAAAGCCGAACTTTGATTCATTTATTGTCCTGATAAAATAAATGTATTCATCCAATAATTGTGTTGATCCTCAGAATTCAATTCTTATAAAATGATGATTTATTGATCTTAAAATGACGGCCGTTTTTTGGCGCCAAAAAGTACATCTTCTTGGGGGGGGGGGGGGGTTGACCTTCCGTAGTGAATTTAGAACTTTTTCTATTGAAAGTACGACTTTTATTTTGTAATCTAATTTTCATCTCGCTCGTCTTCCAATGGAGGAAGAGGAAGGAAAGGTGACGGCCATCTTTCCAGGGGGAGGAGTCGCGTACCTCGAGGACGTGCTCGATGTCCGCCACTTTCTCCAGAACCCGCCTGTGCCTGTGAGACAAACAAACGCTGGAAATGTTTTTTTTTTTTTTTTTTTTTAAACAACACCCCCCCACCACCACCACCATTTTGCAAAAGGTCAGAAAGGTCAAGCAACCTGCGCACGGCGTCGCAAAGGCCTCGCGTGAGGTGTCGGTTGAAGAGCAGCCGGTTGAGCGCTTCCTCCATGCTGTCCGCCGACTTGAGCGCGTCCCAGGGGGCGGAGACGGTCCAGCCCGCCACCAGGCCCGACTCGGCGCCCTTGCGGCCCAGGTAGTTCAGCAGCAACATGCTGCTCGCGCACAACGGGAGGGTTCGCTACGCCGGCGGCCGACGGGAAAAGGAGACTCGCGGCGGCGCCCGCTCACCCTCCCAAGGAGATGCCGGCGCCGAAAAGGGGCGATTGCGGGTACAGGCTTTTAACGTGTCGGACCACCTGCTCCAGATCGGAAGTGTCGGCCGCGCAGAAAGTCTGCGGCGTCTGAACGATGCAAAGAAAGAAACTACGCTCAGCGCTTTTGTCGGGGCCTACTTTCTGCAGCGGATGAATACGCCTGTGCTGGCCAATGCCAAACGATTCGGCTCAATTCAATACAACAAAGCAAATTCCAATTTCTTCCAAAAGTTCAACTTTTACCGGACTTCTCATACGACAGCTAAAAAAAAAAAGTTGCCATTCTAAATGAGTGAAAGTTCAAATTCGATGAGCTCAACTGAATGCCTTCATGCCGCATTGACATTTTTTAAAATGTAATAAAATTACTTTATTACTGTTTTTTCCTCTGTTTCAAAAAAAAAAAAAAAAAAAACCCCTTCAAATTGCAACTCCTTTCTTTTAATACTGCCAGTTAAATTTGGGAAATAACTGTAAATTCTTCACAAACGTGCAACTTTTGCCAATTTTGTATTTGTACGGCACGTGTCGGGGCACTCGTGGTCCCGCTCTAGAACTTTTTTTCTACGGGTCAAAGATGAGCCGCTACTCACGAGCAGCTCAACCCCCCCGAAGCCTCTGTTGTTGAACACCACACATCTGGAAGAGGAGCACAAAAGACATTTCGGCAACCGGAGGCCGTCACGCAAAGTGAGCCCGAACGCCGCCGGCGCCAACCTGTAGCCGTGGCGGGCGGCCCGCCTGACGGCGTGGAGCGCGTACGTCTGGCGGCTGTCGCCCGTCAAGCCCGGCAGGACCAGCACGGTGGGCCGCGTGGACGCTTCCGGGTAGGCGGCGCTGCCGTCGTTGTCCGCCCAGTCCAGCGAGATCTGACCGCCGTCGGGCGTGCGGATTCGCTCGCTGGTGTGATGAAACACGTAATCAAATGTCGGGATTATTCTTACATCAGCGGGATCAAAATCAGATGTATATGACGGAAAAAAAGAAGAGGACGGTCACGGTCAGTCGGTCTTATTTGGGTCCGTCTGCCCGCTCGTCAAGTCTTTTCGTTTGTTGGCATGCGCGAGGACGTCGGGGGAGCCAAAATCACAAATCAAAACTGAAATGGATTTTTTTTTTTTTTTGGTTCTGTTCAGAAGGCTTCAGATTACAGCTCAAATTTAAAAGGATCTCGATTTTGGGGGGGTTACCGAATGGTTCCGGCTTCACAAATTCAAAGGACGGAGCCTTACTTGCGGTAAGCGACGTGCGGTCTGGACTTGATGAGGACGCAGAGCAGCGTCTGGAGCCGGCCCCCCCAGCACCACGGCGTCGGGCTGAAGCTCTCGCTCACGGCGGGGCAGTGCTCCCGCAGGAAGTCGCGGAACATCTCGCTGCACACCAGCGACGGTTTCTGGCGCGGCGGGAAGGACGCGGTTACAATTCAAGACCACCAACGATTTTAGAACGACGACGATCTTAGTTTGCGGAATCTGTGGCGAACGTGCTGAGGACGTTGGACCCTGTTGATAACCAAAACAGCAGCACAAAACCGAGATTGTAGTTCTAGTTTTATGACAATCTCAAGGAGATGAAGTTCCCCGAATACTTTGAGGCGTCCACTTAGCAGTAGACTGCCCCGTAATGTTTTGCGCCTCCGCCATTTATTCATTCCTTACTAGCAATATTGTTTTAACATCTAAAAACAAAAATGACAAATTACTCAACTTCTTCCCACTTCCACTGATTTATTTCGCTCATTAAAAAAAAAAAAAAAATCTCAATGAGTCCGTTAGAAGGAAAGATTGACTTTCATATGTAAATGCTCGGTGTTGCAGGACTAAATTATGAAGCTTCAAGGTGTTTACATGTTCCCATCTTTTAACGCATCGTCTGTTATTAAAATTCAATCCAAAAACAGACAAGCGCTCTACTTTTTCACGCTGACTACGTCCTGAATGCGGAAAGACAAAACGAAAGTTTGACGGCGGCGACTCACCTGACTCTTGCGGCCCCACAGGCACCACAGGGCGGCCGCGAGGGAGCACAAAAGCACGGCGTCAGCCGTGGAGCCCAACTCCCAATGGACGCGCCACAGCATCACGCCGACTTCGGTTCGATCGCAAAAAGAAAAGAAAAAAATTCCGATGGCCTTCGCGAATCAGCGGCGCTCGATGCTAATGAGCGACACGTGAGAACAGAAAGCAAACAAAATAAGTCCAAAAAAAAAAAGCGGAGGAAGCCGCCCGCCTCCGCCGCCGCCATAACGGAAAGCCCCACTTCCGGGTGTCCTGGCCAGCGCGGATCATCCACGCATGCGCACACTCTTCGCCATCAACGGCAATGTTGACGTCATACACCTTTCTATACTAGTTTGAGATATATATATATATTCATTATCAATTTTGTTTATGTGTTCCCAAGATTTTTTTTTTTTCAACTTTACGCTTAGTTTTGATTTGTACTTCTGACTTTTAACTCGATTAACTGCTGGAGAAATGATCAGAAAAGGGAAGATTGGCAATCTGGACTCGGGATTCGATCGTATCGATGATCCGAAGAAAGGTTAAGAATCGGCCCACAAGTACGCGGGAGGAGCCGGTACCGCCGTTTCCAAGGTTACGGTAGGTCATACACTAAGACGTTGTGGTTTAAAATCATGCATCGCCCATATGGATGAGCCAAAAGGAGGCATGGGAGGAAGTTTTGTTGTCAGGGAAGACCACCCTCCAAAAAAAAACAAAAAACACACCATCCCTACTGTGAAGCATGGGGTGGAAAAGTCATGTTTTGAATGGGGGGGGGGAGTCTGCACACGGGACAGCACCTGGGCCGTGTACTGCGAGATTTGAAGGGGGGGGGGGACGACGACTTCCTTCCGTCACTCGAGAGGATTAAAGATGTCCTTGCTGGGTCTTCCAACATGACAACGACCCGAAGCGCGTCGCCAAGATAAGCGAAGATCCAGACCTGAACCCCACGGAGCCCCATTTTTTGGAGGCACGTGGAGGCAGACAACAGTCACACAATCACAACTGAGGGCAATTTAGAGTGTATATAAATTTTCAAATATATTGCGTAGCGTTAAACGGTCTCTCGTTGTCGTCGCATCGCAGCCTGGAGATAAAATTGGCCATGTTGCAAAATTCTCAGGTCATAAAAGGCTAAAATTGTGTAAAGTGTTCGTCTGCACGTCCAAAATCATTGACCACAGCTGTACATGACTTCCTTTGCATTTTTTTAATTTCCGCAAATGGAACGCCGATCACGTGACAGAAAAGTCGACGTTTGCTTTGTTCGTGCTGGCCAAAGTTCTTTAAGGGCACTTCACGAGCAGCCTCAACAATGCAAACGTGTCCACGTACATTTATTTTGAAATCTCTTTTCAGTATAAAACACTTAACTGGACAGCACCGGTGTCCAACTCAAGGCCCGAGGGCCAGATTCGGCCCACCACGTGATTTTATGTGGCCCGCGAAGGAAAACCATCCGTGCCAACTTCCGCGAGTCTTGTGAAAATCTGTACCAAAATTTCAAATTGTCATATGTAATAAGTGATAAAGTTGTGTTGCATTTTAATGTTACCAAACCTGAACAATGGTTGAAAGACTCGTTACCCTTGAGTTCCGACTCCAAACCGAGCTTACTTTTTATGGTTTCACAGTGATAACGACCCCCTGAGGGATTCCCTAGCGACAATGTGGCCCGTGACACCCCCGGCCGACAGCATTCGGGTTATTTCTAGCTTAACGGTCACACGCGGACTTAATTTGAGCCAAATAAGAGTTACAATTACAAATTCCATTCCATTATCTGAGCCGCTTATCCTCACCAGGGTCGCAGGAGCTTATCCCAGCGATCTTCAGGCAGGAGGGGGGGGACACCCTCAACTGGTCGGCAGGCGATCGCGGGGCACGTAGGAAAAAAAAAAAATACTGTAATAAGGACAATTTAGAGTGTCCGATGAATGTTGCATGTTTTGGGGAAGTTGGAGACAACCCGATTGCCCGGAGAAAAGCCACGCAGGCATGCGGAGGACACGCAAACTCCACACAGGCGGGGGCGGGATTTCGACCCCAGTCCTTACAACTGCGAGGCAGACGTTGTAACCAGTCCACCACCGTCCCAGCACGTCCAAACCAAATTCAACAAAAACACATTAATTGTTTGGAGAGTCGAACATTTTGATGATTGTCATATTTATCAGAATCTTCAAACCAAAATGGCCAACTTCCTGTCCAAGTTGGGCCGCGGGTCGTCAAGACTTTCCCGTGCGTTCCGTTCGGATCCACATCGACGTCGATAAAAATGCCGTCAGGGGGTGGATTTTTTATTTTTTTTTTTTTTTCTTTCCCCAGAGCTCCCAAGAATTCCGTTGTGCAAGGCGTGGAATCGCACCGAGCGAGTTTTGGGGAGCGCTCAAACGTTTCACCTTTCACCAGGCATATTTTCAACCGCCAGATGGCGCAAGAGCAACTAACACGTAAGAAGGTGGCCTCAAAAAATGAGGCGACGGAGACCATTCGGCGCACCAGTCTGGTTTTTTTTCCGGAACTCGTGCCACTTGCGTCATATCCTGAGAACCGTGTAAAGCGTCGTTTGTTTCTCTAAACACGATTGACGATAATTGCTGGAACTGTGCAGTCGTGAATTGTGGGAAGTGGAGCATTAAACTGATTTTGATCAGTACTTTTTCGACTGTGGCTAAAACGGCAACTAGTGACGCGCTTTGCCCCGCTGCTTTAGAGCGCCTCGTTGTTTGCGGGGTGGAGACGCCCACCGATGAAAATGTCAGGCACACGTTAGTTGTTTTACTGGTGGAGGTCAAAGAACAAACCAGTGCAAAAGCCTCAGCGCTGCAGATGAATGCAAATTACAGGCGGCTGCTCGCACCCGCACACCCTCGTGCGAATACAGAAGAAGAAAAAAAAAAAAAAAACGTTTTGAGGCGTCGCATTCAGTGTACAGACCGGGCGGCAAGTTTGGATGCACGCCGGTTCCGTTGCGGCGCTCAACTGGATATCAAAATAGTGTCGACGCTCCAACGGCCTTCCACGCCTCCCGCTGCTCGCGCTTATTCGCTGCGTGTCCATCCAGCGGAGAAGCGAAGCCGAGTCCTTTGGTTTAGCGTCCCTGCACGTCGGCGGCACCCTGCGCCGCCGTGGCGCTGAGGTACTGCCAGCTGACGGCGGCCAGCAGCATGGCGGCCGACAGGTAGACGGGCGACAGGTGGTGGCTCCTGACCGGCGGGCCGGACGGCCGAGACTTCTCCCGGATCAGCGCCAGGACGCGCAGGGTCTCGGCCCGCGAGGGGTCGCCCGGCGAGACCTTGCGCGCAATCTGGAAGGGGAAACCGCCGACGGTTAAACGTTTGAAATGAGTGGCGGCAACAAAGCCAGTCCACGTAGATACGTGGTAACTGTACTCGAGTAGTTTTATCCCATTTCTTGAATCTTTGTCGTTCTAAACGCACGCCCGCCAACGCGAGTCAGAACCGGCGGGCACCTCTTGGCCGTAGCGGCCGATGATGTTCTGCACGGCCGGCAAGTTGGTGGCCTCCATCATGAGCGTGACGGCCTGGCCCTTGCGGATCTTCACCACGCCCTGGAACACCAGCGGGTTGTTGTAGCACGAGCACAGCGTGGCGATCGCCATCACCTGTTCCAGTGGCGAAGATCGGTCGGTCGGTCGGGTTAGGCGAGGGTGAGGTGAGGGTGAGGTGAGGGCGTGGCCTCACCTGTGGGATGGCGCAGAAATTGAAGACGCTCTGGTTGCGGAGGCGGGCCAGGTAGGCGATGACGTCCGGCACGTGGCGCAACGTGTCCGTGACCAGGAGGTTGAGGCACGACAGCGCCGATTCCAGCTTCTCGGGCTGCGCCAAGTCCTCCAGACGGCCCGCGAACTGACTCCACGCCTTGCGGGAGGACCAGACGTGCGCAACGGAAGCCGTCTTCAAGCAGTTCTTTTGTTTGTCGTTACCAAAACAAAAACGGCAAGCACACGCGCGTTCTCACCTCTTGCGGCCAGAAGGCACGTCCCTCCTTCGTGTCCTCCAGATAGTCTCGGATGATGTTGGTCTTCTGGAGGAACAGGCCCATGGAGTTGGCCAAGTCCGCGTCCCAGCCCACCTCGGGGTCCTCCAGCCGCGACGCCGAGAACAGGCGGGACAGGCCCACGCCGACCAGCCCCGCCACGTAGTGGCAATACTGCAACGGAGGGTTGACAAACAACCGTGGCAGATACTTTGCCCGATAGCGGTGAAAACAAACGCCCTGCGTCTTCGGAACCGCGCGCGCCACCGGAAAACGTTTTGATGACGACTTGGAATGACTCAAACAAATCAAGTCTTTGGAGCAATGCTTAAAAGCAACACGCTTCAGGTTTTCATGTGGCGGGGACGGATTGACTCGTCTCATGTCGCGACCTTTTAGCCGCGACAAAAGAAAAATCCGCCAATGCCGAGAAAAGTCTTGACGACGACAGAGTACTACATCGCTCTCGGCAATCCTCTTCAAAGGCGAACGGCCGCATTAAAAAAATAATAATCATAATAATCTCCGCGTGGACGCGCTTCACCTTGTCCCACTCCTTCATGGATCCGACTTTCTTCTCCAGGAATTCGGCCATTCCGACTCCCATCCGGCGGCAGATGTCCGTGATGACCTCCCGGTACTCTTGAGCCAGATTTCGGAATTCCAAAGATATCTGCGGATCGGCGTCGGAGTCTTCAGCCAAATATTGATGCCAAAAACAAAAAATTATAATTCAAAAGCCAACCAACCGTGGGGAAGTCCTCCAGAACCTGCCGGTCCTTCTCGCGGCTCTCGCCGAAACTCCAGGCGTCCTGGTACAGGTACGTGTGGAACTGGTGCAGCATGGGGACCTTCCTGTCCAGCGGGATGCTCATGTCGTCCTCCACCGTGTCCAGCGCGCGCAGCACCAAGTAGAAAATGCACACGGCGTGTCTACAAAAAAAACAGCAGAGCACAGGTTGAGAGCCGGCGCACATCCCGATCAGAACGCTCAGGCGCTAAGGAGCTTATCGCAAGCTAGACGCAATTCAGGTGCCGAAAACTTGACCTGCCTGTGAAGATTCGCTTTCATTTCATTCCCGGGGCAAAATATAGATACAGATATAGTTCATTGACATGAAATATGGATATTTGGCAGAACAATACTCCACATACAGTCGTACCTCTACTTACGAAATGATTTTGTTCCGGAAGTGGAAGCACTTTTTACATGTAAATAGCCTGATCGGTTCCAAGCCCCCTGCCAAAAATATGCATTCAAAGTACATAATGTAAACAATAATAAAAATGATGTTCATTTACATTTGGCGTATGGCAAGTATGCGAAGAGAAGGGGGAGTGACAAGCGAAAGGCATCGTGGGGGGTGGGGAGGGGGGGGGGGGCAAACGTTTGACAGCTGAGAGCAAACGTACGTAAGGATGGACGCACGCGCGCAACTTAATTCCACTAAAGTTTCTCGGGACGATGGTGAAAAAAGATGAAAACATTTGCAAACGGACAAAAACTCACGAAAAAGTTGGACTTTATCAATCTGCGCTAGCGTGTAATTTGGTGACGCTCCAGCGTCCGTGGGAAAGGAAAAGCATCACGGGTAAAGATGCACATCCCTCCTAGCCAATGGGATGCCAGGAGGATGCTACCGTGATGGCCAATCAGAGAGCAGCTCTATTGGGCCACACAAACCAAGATCCAGAATGTTTATTTGGTGAAATTTTGGGGGTGCGAATCCAGTGCCTATTTTTGTCTTTCCTATCATGAATTTTCCTTCCTAACTAGAGAAAATATTTTTTCGATGAGGCGTTTCATAACCTCAATTCTTCGTTACTAGAGCCGTTCGGAAGTAGAGGTACCACCGAAGCTGTCGTTCGGCTTTGGTAAAACTGGATTACAGAGAGTGCAACTAGTCACACTGATGTTCCAAAAAATGGATTTTCTGCTTCTTCCGTGTTGGATTCAAAGTGCGGACCACGGGGGACCCGCCCCCCTCCGACCCCATCGGGGAGGCCATGTTTGTTTGTTTGCGTCCGCTCGACTCACCTAAGCTCGCCGTCCAGGGCCTGAATGACGGCCGCGAAGCTCCTGCTGGTCTGGTTCAGGTACACGTAGCACGTCCGCAGGCTGTGGCTCATGGACTCCTGGCACGACACACAACACGAAGCCGTGGAACGATCGAAGCCAGCCGCCGTTGCCGCCGTCGTCCTCGCGCCGCCCGACGGCCGAGCGACGCACGGCCTGCGGCCCGACAGCAGCGAGCGGGGACCGGCGGCCACCGACAAGGAGCGCTTGAACGCGGCCAGCGACACGGGACACTTGCAGCACGCCGCGGCGGCCATGCGAGCTCCGTGGGGGGGTGGGGGTGGGGGGGGGGAGCCCGAGCGGGCGGACGGACGGACGAACGGACGAGAGAGCTGCCGCTGCTGCGCCCGGAACCCGCCTCGGAGGGGAGGGGGGGGGCGGGAACGGAGCCCCTCCTCTTCCGGGTTGACGGCGCCGCCATATTGAATGTGGCAACGTCGCCAGAAAACCACAAACATCGTGCAGCGGCTTCTCGAACTTCTTACGCAAGAGTGCCATCCGCTCATTTTCCGAGCCGCTTTTACCCACAAGGGGCGCTGGGGTGCTTGGAGGCCATCCCAGCTAAACGTCTGTGTGTGTGTGTGTGTGTGGGGGGGGGGGGGTAAAATACTCAACCTCTTCAAGTACCGCCATAATGCGCAACGTTAAAAGTACAGTGGTTCACTGCCTCCGAGATGTTCGTCAAAAAGCACTTTTAGAGGAATTGGCAGACGTTGGCGTGTTTTGTGGCGACATCTAGCGGCGGCCGAGTTGAAGCGCACACCTGTGGAACCTCCGCAGGGAAGCCGCTGAAATGATGGCGAACAACTATATTCGTATTAAACATTGAGGTCAAAAGCGCGGGGACGAGTGAGCAAAAACGGTTCCGCAGCATATCGACCGGGCTCGCGCACCGAGTAAAGATCCTGCTTGCGTCCCTTAGCACGAACGTGACGCGTTGATCCGTTTCCACTCACGTAATCCAATTTGGGCATGACGGCTCGGCAGCCTCCCATTTTGAACTTCAGCAGGTTGTAGATCTCCTCCGGGTGGCCCAAAGACTGCAGGACCTCCATGACGACTCTTTAACGGGCAAGATGCGCGTGGACGCTCGCCATCCACGACAAGATGGAGAGAGACAAAAAGAAAGAAGAGCAACGCAGCTATAAGAGGAGGTCGGCGTTAAATTCCCGGCTGAGGCCAGATCGAATCAGGGCCTCCGATTGGCCGGCGTCGCATGGGCTCAGCGGAAAGCGGCCAATGAGCGAGCCGAGCCGCTGGTGTGATGTCCCGCCCATTGTTTCGTCACCGCGCTTTGGCTTTTCATTGGCTCTTTATTCTTCCAACCTCTCAGGTGTAATCCTGCCTGGCAACGCATCAAGCAAAAATCCAGAAAAGTGAACGCATTGATGTGATTGGTCCATTTGGAAGAGGAACGCCCCCCCCCCCCAAAAAAAAAAAAGTTGTCAACGAGTTTCCTTTGCCAAACTTCACTTGGCAAGAAAATAATAATAATAATAAAGCACTCAACCAAATGAAAATGCAACAAGTAGATCAAGAAGGTCGGTGTTGGGAGGATGACCTTATAAAAATAGTTATGTAGTTGCCAAAAAAAAAAAAACTGTTGAAACTATAACAATGTTGTAACGGTTTCAACTATGCTCTCAAAGTATTATAATTTATTACATTTGATTACATTTCTTAGGGCTTCTCTTCAATTTTAAGAAACGCAACAACGGGATCTTTCTTCTTTAAAAAAAAGTAGATTAAAACCACACAAACCTTTAAAAACAAATTAAAAAATATGTAATAGACTGCAGCACAAAGTGGCCTTTCCAGGTCATATTTGGAAAAATATGTCACATTTGAGACGACAGCGGAGTGGCAGGTGACCCGAGAGCCAATCACGAGTGTACGTTTGAGGAAGAAATGATGAGTTTTTGCAGCCCTGTTCCAAATCTAACTCTAATTCTAATCACCGATATTTCCAAACACATTTATGATCGAATAACATTTTCTCCCAGAGTTGTAAAATCCCAAATACATTTCATCGACTTTCTTCGGCCAGTCCCGTAACGTCTCATTGAACACTGCACAGGTGAATTATGTACATTCTGCCAGCCAATGAATGAGCATTTATTTGTTTTGTCACAAAACATCACTCGGATAGATAACTGAACAAAGATACATTAACATTATTTGTAGTAAATGCATTTTTTTTTTTCAGACCAAATACGTGAAATTGAATCGTTTCCCAGTTGGTTGGGAATGGCTGACCGAGCAGGATCTGACGCATCCAAATCGTCGAAATAGGTCCACTGTCTCCCCCCCCCCCCCCACGTGTTCTACTGAGAGCTTATTAAATAAGTGTACCCCAACATTTGAGCCAACATCCACAATTTACATTCCAAAAATCAACAAAAAACTCACAACCATACACGTCGCCTCACGTTTGCAATTTGCTCTTTGTGAATTTCCCCATTTATGGATTCCCCCCCCCCCCATCTATCCATTCTGCTCTGAAAATTGTGTCTCAATGCCAAGGAATAATGAACGTTAAAGTGAGGAAGGACGCAACATTGAGTCAGGTCCGATCCCGGTTCCACGCTTTGTGGACATACTGGCCGGTGTCACGGAAGCTTTCTATTTGCGCCACGTCTCGCTCGCGAGGGCAACGCCGCATGGTTGTTGTTGTGACGGCAGTTGGAAGAGGTGGAGCGCGAGATTAAAATCCGACGTCGATAATGATGTGTAATAACGCCTTTATTACACAAGCGCAAATGACAACTTGGCATCGTGCGCTAAGAGGGGAGGCTGCACCTTGTTATAGGTGAGATAACGTTAGTTGGTACATCCCAACATGTCTGCTGGCTTTTGGCACTATAGCCCAAATCCTCATATAAACTGTATGTGTGTGTGTGTCTGTATTTACACATACATACGCGCGTGTGTGTGTGTAATTATATATATTTTTATATATGAGACACTTACAGTGGAGTGGGGCGCCTTTGCATACATGTAAATAAAAGTTGCCGCTTTGGGGTTAAGTACATGCAGCTATACAGTATGGCACATTTACACACACACACACAAAATACTGTACAGTCATTATACACAAGCTCTTAAATGAAATGTTGAGCTCACATAACTGAATGATAATTATCTTGTGCCATTGGAAATAAATACGCAAACAGGATCTGGGCACGTACAGTTGCTATGAAAAGTATTGAAACCCTGTCCAAATTGTGAGAATATTGATCAATTCAATGGTTATCCTTTGGCTGTGAATGACAAGTAATACAAAGTAAGTATGAATCAAAAGTATTCATCATCAACAATATCCGGATGGCGACGATCGATTTCCTCAGAGAGGGTACAAATCATTTCAGACATTGAAACTTTTGGGGCTCATAACAAAGAAAATAAGGAAAATGTTTGGTCTGGTTTTGCCACTTCTTGATCCAAAAATGACGGTTTGACGTAAATCTGGGAATAATAATAATAATCATCATCATTTTGCCACCACTTTAAAAGGATGGAAAAGAATCTTTTGTTGACATTTTTGTGAACCTGAAAAGAAGACGACGACGACGTCGCCCCAGCGAGCGAGCGAGCGAGCGAGCGCAGCTTTGTCAATACTAACCTGGAAATTGACCTCTGACCTGTTGTGTCGCACATTGAACGCAGCCTTGCGTTGATGGCAAACTGTTTTTTGTCCTGCTCATCAGTTTGACCCCCCCCCCCCCACGCCCCCACCCGCCCCCACGTCTAAGCCAGGATGAGGTTGTTCCACGGCTCGGCCTTGGAGCCCGAGGGGCCGCCGTGGCCCCCGGGGGGCATCTTGAGGGCGAGGGCTCCGCCTTGAGTCGTCGTGTAGGCGGGCAGAGATGAGAGCTGTCAGCAAAAGGAAAGCAAAAATGTGAAATTGTTTATTTGTTTGTATTTTTTATGCTAAGAAGCGTCTCCATGGGTGACGTTTTTCAAAATCTCGGCAAAACTGTACAAGAAAGTACAGTGTAGGATTACTGAAATCATTATCTTTCATTAATTAATCATTTTTCCAATTATAATTCACAAAGCATTTTCAATGAAATGCATAATTGTTGACCAAAACAGAATTTGGATTTGATTAACCTACACCTTGAACCAAATGTACTTTGTAAATAACTGTATGATTAAAAGTATTGGGACTGCTGAATGTCCGCCAAAATGTAAATCGTTTTTCCTTGATTGTGACGCGGCGTGGATGACGAAATGAAGTTACGTTGAACGGACAAAATATTGGAAGACCTGCGGCAAACTTTTGCTCAAATACAACAATGGAAACTTGCTGGCAAGTTTTTGGGTGTTTTCTGTGAAATGTATATGAAGTAAAAGTGTGAGGACAGCTGCAGATTACGCCAATCAGACATGTCATCTGAACTCTTAAAAAAAAAAAAAGAAATATGCAGCAAATGAATATACAGATATATTTACAGTAGTAGCAATAGAAATATGCAGTCATAGTAATAATAATAGGGATACAAAGTAAATCATTTCTTTTTTGTCTTTGTTGGTGGAGGAAGAAGCTGCCTATTACTCTTATTTAGGGTGAAAACTTTCCAAGTGCAGTAAGTACTACACCGACTTCAAACCGAAGTATTCGGACACCTGCCTAGGACAAAAACCACGTGCCTCGTGAGGATAAGCGGCTCAGAAAATGCATGGATGGAGTAAATGAGCGAAGAGCGGATAAATCCTTCGAATTGTAAATTTCAAAGCACTTTTCTTACCGAGCAGGATCAGCAATGGACAGAACAGAGTCACAAAATTCATTTTCGCCATCATTTCTGCACGTGCGCATACCTGCACGTGCGCGCCGTTGTGCGCGTACAAGCCGGGAGTCTCCGGTTCCGTCTTGATCTGCCGGACCTCCTCGGACATCGAGGAGGAGGATGAGGAGCAGGAGGAAGAGGAAGAGGAGGAGGCGGGGCCACGGGGGGGCCCGCCGGTCGTCACGGGCGTCCCCTCGTTGCTCAGAGGCCCTGCGGTGAGCGACACGCCCGACGATAATGAACGCACAAGAACACGTTCGGCGCCGGGCTGACGCGAGGACTCGTTTTTTTTTTTTCCCAAAAGTCGCGCACAAAAAATGAAGTCAAATTTGAGACGATACATTTGAGGGGTGGCGACTACCAAGTACACAAAGAGATTCTGTGGCGGTATCAAGCATCAATCTTGAAAATAATCTCGCGTTTAACGGGAGGGTTAAATTCCAGAACGCCCCCGCAATCAGTGAAACAGGGAAAGTAGTGACCACACGTTTGGCGGTATTGATTTCGGTTTGAACACTGAATCAACTTCCCCAGATCCCTTTTAACTGCGATCGTACTCCTAGCGACACTATTTATATTTTGTTCTTTGTATTGTCTTCTAATTTTTCTTTTGCTTTCTTGTAAAGTTTCAGTGTCTTAGTTTAGGAAGCACTTGCCACAAAATTAAAGTTACGGCCAGTACGGAAACTAGATGACCGCGCCACGCAATTATAATGGCTGTTTATTATCTGCGGTTTTTGTCTATCCAAGATCCGGTCTGGTCCCTGACCCTTACACAAAACGCACAAGTCCGCAGTCTGGACGGATTCACATATCCAAGACTGTGACTAATAATTTGAAACTAACCAGTTTGGCTCTTGTTCAGGTTCTTGGGTTTGCGCTTGCGGGTCTGGATCCCCTCTTTTTTCATGGCGAGGGGCCGCGGGACCTGTCAGAACCAGGAGTTGTTATTTTGGGCAGACCGCGAGCAAAACTATAAACGGGCATTTTGTCCGGTTGCGTGCGGTCCTCACCCCGTGCAGTTTCATGTAGAGGCCGCAGGCGTTGCAGACGGGCTCGCCTTCGGCGTTCCGCCGCCACAGGGTGGTGGTGGTGGTGTGACAGTTGGTGCAGGACAGGCCCACCCTCCTGGAGGCCGACTGCAAAACAGCAACACGGCGGATTTCATCTTTTGTGCTTTGGCTTTATCGCAAACGTTCAAGTTCTTCTTCTTCTTTTTTTTTTTTTGGAGTTTGAGTCTGAATCTCAAGTTGCACGCCGTCGGAGTAGTACCGCCACGCGCCCACAACACGCCAGGCTACACTGAGGTCCGACGGGAGGCGGATGAGGTCCCCAACTAAACGCCAGTCATGATTGGTTTTTACCTTGAGTTGTTAGCAATCTTGTAAGATCGCCTTCGATGTGTTACAGCTCTGTTCAGTCGCAATTTTTGGGTGCTTTTTGCATTGCGCATTTTTTTGTTAGCCCGTCTATGGCATCTCATACATGTTAGCACCAAACTAGTGGACGTTTCTCACTAAATGGTTCCGTTTATGATGTATCTTGCCATCCATTTTGTGTCCCGCTTCGCCTCACCCGGGCGTGCTGGAGCCCATCCCAGCTTTTTTTCGGGCGAGAGGCGGGGCACGCCCCGGCCTGGTCGCCGGCCAATCGCAGGGCAACGACCATTCGCAATCGCATTCACACCTACGGGCAATTTTTCGAGTCTTCAATCAACCTGCTGCGCACGTTTTTTGGGAATGTGGGAGGAAAGCGGAGCATCCGCAGAAAAACCACGCAGGACAAAGTCGGGGGCAGGGTTTTGAACCCGCAAGCTCAGAAACGTGAGGCGGATGTGCTAACTCGTCGACCACCTTGCCGCCTTGGTTAAACTTAAGCACGTGGCCACTTTTCCATCTCCTGACAACTATTTTTCCCCAAAGAGCGACGAGCGACTTCAGTTGCTGCTCGCAAACGCAATCCAAGTTCTCCGACTGTCGACTGTCGTGAGCGTGGGAAAGAAGAAATTGGTCAGCCACCCACCAGTCGCCTCTGGGGCTTGATGAGGGGCCTGTTGATGCCGTTCATCTTGTGGTAGAGACCGCAGGCGTTGCACAGGTAGTGGCCCGTGCCGTCCCGCCTCCACAGCGGCGTGGACATGGCGCCGCAGTTGACGCACTCTCGGCCCTCGGCGAAGTCGTCAAACAGGTCTGCAAAAACGCAGAGGATTTCATAATCCATCAACAAGCGGAATTGGAATCGCAAGAGCTGCAGCGACGTTTCAAGAGGACACCGACACCGCAATGCGCACCTGAAGAGCTGACGTGGCATCTGTAAAGCTGACATTTCTTCAAATTAAAATCTTAAAATTGGGGATGTATGTGGCTGTACTCAAAACGAACCAATCATGTTCGATCCAATGTTAAACGGGAGTCAGCACACTTCCGATCAACACCAAATATGTGCAGGTGTTCTAGTTGGCTTTTCCTGCCATTCTTCATAATTCCTTCCGGCGTGCCTCAGGTTCCATAAAAGATTTTTTTGTTTGGGTCCAAAGTCGGGCCCAACGTGTGCGCTGACTCCCGTTTAACAAGCGCTTGAATGCGATTGGCTCATTCTGAAGTTGGAGGCAGGTGACCACTTGAACGTCAGCTTTACAGATGCCACGTCAGCTCTTTAAGACTGTTGTTTTCAATTTGTACTGTGGCGACAAGTGAACGACTTTATCTTGGTTCTTTGTGTTGATTTTGTCTTTGCCATACTCTGCTTGACATTTTGGCTACAATGACGAAAAAAAAAAAAAAAAGAAAGTCTAACCCTAACCCTAACCCTGTGTGTGTAAATACAGATGAAGTTCCAGAGGAAGAAAGGCGTGTGAACCTTCAACCTAGCTTGTGTGTGTGTGTGTGTGGTGGATGTGCAGTGGCGGAGCAGCCCCCCCATCCTTATCTGGCTGATAACCACACGGCTGGAAATAGAGACGCAATGGAAGCTCCGTCGCATTTCGAGACTCGGAGTCACGATTGCTTTTTCTAGGGTGGGGGGGATCGTTCCCACGCAGATAACATGACGTCCAGCCATCTGCAGGAATGGGCAGATCGGACACTGAACCGGCCCAAATCAACGACTGCTATCGATCGTGTATTTCTTCTCGCGATTCGGCGAGATCGCACTCGACGCCGACAGCAAAACAAAGACGAGTCGCGGAAGCTAACCTTGAGCCGCGGAAGCTAACGTAGCCAACACATGGACGCCGCTCGCCGCACAGTCGCTGGTCGCACCGACGCGTGACGGAGAAATGTCAACGTGTCTCCTTATCGCGGCGGCCATTTTAAAAACATCACTTGAGCACGAGGGCAAAAGTCAACGTGGAATTTGTGTCACATCCAGGGAAAGAAAGCTACTTGCTTACAATTTCAAGTTACCACCTTGAAAATGCAATAATAGTGTCACCGTTTCAATTACTCGCTCAAACATATATCACCAATTACCTTTGATGACATTTCCATTGCTCGTTAATTTGGAATAAATTTAAATCCATAGACATATCACCGCACATTGGCTCCACAGTATAATATATATAAAAAAACTGAGAACAAAATATGATGGAATGTAAATTTCAAAACATGATAGCATTATGTCCTAATGACAAACAATATTGCTTAATACGACTACCACAGAATAATAAGACGACCGCTTAATACGGCTACAACAATTTTTTAAAAGTCAGAAATTACCAAAATGAAATTGTTCGAACGTATTCAAAAGGTTTGACCTCACATTTTTAGTAAAAACTCCGAAATTAGACTCCACCACAAGGTGGCGCTTCGAGGTCTTATTTGGAAAAAATATGTCACGTTTGAGACAAGGCAGGCAGACGAGCACAAAGACCAGGGATATTGTTATGAGAAAAAAAAAAAAAAGGGGGGGGGGGAAATTGAGGTTTTGCACCTATTTTTTCAAAACTATAATCATGGACATTTGCAAAAGCAACGAGTTTAATGACACGTTTTCTCCTGGTTTAATGTAACAAATGACATTTACGTCCTTTTCGCAATTAGATGACATAATTAGTGACAGCACTTCCACATTTAATTGTTTATTTTATCAGCTTTTTGTTGATGTGATTTTCGGAGGCTATTTTGTGAGTGATCACAGATCCGATTGGATCAATTGTCTTATCTATTGAACGCAGCACACCGACTTTCTAAGGCGAACATTCAGAGTCCGCATTCTTCCAGATTGGTGTCATTTCATGGCGACAATTCCCATAAGAGATATGAAATCACAGATAGGCCAAAGTTGCACTCTTCTAAAAAAAAAAAAAACAACAGGCCCGCCCCTTTTAAAACGGGGATATTATCGATATATCACATCTACTGTACTGCACGTTATGGACAACACCGAATGTTTTCTACATGTAGTCAAACTTGTTGTATTTATCTGTTTACATGATGCCAGACGATCAACTCAGTTCCAAGTAATGCCTCAAGAAAATTAAATATGTTGCATTTAAAATGTATGACTTTTGCCCCACTTCAACTCCACCATCAAAATTTATATTTTAATGTTCTCCGTTTACTTTGTCGTTTTGCTGTCTTTTGAAAGTGTAAAGAATATAAAGTACGTTTAACATTTTGTAATTATTGACATAGGAGAAATTGTACTAAAAAAAAAAAATCAACTTGCTAGGAATAAGTCGCTAAATTCAAAATGTTCCCTTGCGACAAATAAATGCATGCTTTCGTTTTCATAAATGACAACGCGATCCTACAATTGCTTTGGGCCTGTGGAGAATTTAAATATGAATTCAACCTGTTTTAGTTGGCGTGCTGTTAAAACGAATTTGAAGACATCAATTAAAATTGATGGGAGACTTTCTGGAAGTAAAGGACTTCGTTTTGCTGTCATTAAACATGAAAATAATAACTCATAATTGTTGTCACTTGTTCCACATTGGGAATCATTCAAATGTTTTCGTTCCAAGGAAAAAAAAATCCTTTAAGGTCAAATATCAGTCCATTCGATTTTCAAGGTGTAATTGTGAAATGTTCACACCCAGTCCAAAGACGTTGGCCTATTTGGAGCCGGACGAATTAAAAATTAAAAATAAAAAAAAAAAAAAAAAAGTGGCCCTCACCAATGTTGGAGTGTCGCGCGGCGCTCGCGGGAGCGCCTGCCTGCAGGCCGTGGAGGACCGGGCTGTCGAAGGGGGACGCGGACCACGTCCCGCCCGCATTGCCGCTCACGTACGCCGGGTAAGGGCTGTGGTAGGAGCCGCCGAGGCCCCGGGCGCCGTAGTGCTCTCGGCCGCTGGCCGAAATGCTGAGCGAGCCTCCCCCGTAGGGGGACGAGGCCGCCGCAGCCGCCGCCGCCTGCTCCTTGGCCCCGGAGGACAGAGGCGGGCTGGCCGAGAAGCTGAACCGCGGCGACACCGGGGAGTGGTTATACGAGGGGTCGACCCCCGGCTGAGCCCAGGCGGCGTGGCCGGACGCCGGCGCGCTCGTCTGCGACGCGCCGGGCGTCTGCAGGTAGGACAGCCCGGGGATCATCGGCGCGACCTGCACCCGGGTGCTGGGCACGTAGACAGGCGGGGTGCCCGAGGCCGCGTTGTGGAGGAAGCCGCCGGCCTCGTACGAAGGGTGCCCGTGGTGGTTGGCGCTCATCATTCCCTGGTACATGACGACCTCCGCCTCCCCTGGAAGCTGCACATCCGAGTCGCGCGCGCGGCGCAAATTCGACAGCGGCAATCGGCGAAAGGCTTCCCGATGGAATTCAAGGCGCGCACATCACGTCGTCGACGCGCAAAAACTGGAGCCGCAGCCGCCGCCGTCCGCCCAACAACTCTCGTCAGCGCACGAGAGGAAAGAGGAGGAGGCGTGAAAGACGTCCCTCCGTTCGCATTTGTGCCCCTCTCTCACTCAAACTTCGCACTGTGCTCACTTTGGGGTCTTCCAGGGAGGAAACGACCGCGTTGCGTGAGTTTGTCCAACTTTCAAATTGGTTCCATTTGCAAAGGCAAAATGACCCAATTGCATGATCCGCATAAGGATTCAGTAGTCGGCAACAAGGCAACAATTTATTGTTCCCCCGTCTTGGTGATATTGCTTCCATCTTCAATTTTTTTTTTCTCTATTTTCCAACACGAAATAACAGCAAAGTAAATATATATATATATATATATATATACTAAATTGAAGGTTATTTTTCTCCCTGCATCTTTAAAAAAAAAAAAAAAAAAACTTCGACTTCACGTTTATTTTTTTTCCTCCCCCATGATTTTTACGCAAACAAATACAAGAAGTATTCTTATCACGCATATAATATCCCCTCTTTTTTATACATATATATATAGAGAGAGATGATCTTTTCACCGCAACAAAGTGGAATTTCTGAGCTGCACGCGCATCAGCATCAAGTTCATACTTGGTGTTTTTAAGCGTTCTGCAAACAATATGCGGACATCTTGGGGGGTCGTCCATTTCTCTAAAGATTTCAAATATATATTTATGGCATTATCGAAAGAGTGTCCATGTTATATAAATTGCCTGGGCTAATGTCTTTATATCGATGGCGGCTATACTTCAGCCCGAGTGCGGTTCGGCGCACACGGGGCGATATTGGCAAATGCGGAACTGTTATTAATGTGTAACGAAACACGCTGATAAGATGGCTAATAAGATGTCGGCGTGCCCGAATGCAACAAGTCAATACGATTCCTGGTCCTATCAAACAAAATGTTTTTTCTTTATTATTTTTATTTTTGCGGGGGCGGGGGTTGATTAAACGAATGCACAATTCACAGAAGCCTTTTGTGGTCCCAAACTTTCAGTGCGACCCTCAAATCACGTGACCACCTGCAGCAAGGAACAGTTGACGAAAATAAGAGGCGGAGGATTTTGTGCACGTCCTAGTTTGTGGTTGCACATGGCAGCCGGTACCGCGCGCGCACACACACACACACACACACACACACACAATCCTATTGTCGCCATGTGTGACTCAATCCGAGTTGAACTATTTTAATATTGCGTCTACAAATACAATCCAAGTACATATTTAGTCTTGATCCTGCAACGTCATGATGTTTGCTTATTGGCCAATATAATAATTGGCACTCCTTTTCCATAAACGTGTTCTATACATCAAGTCTTTGAGAAATACCATGGAAAGAGTTAGAAAATGTGGTGACGCGGTTGTCGTGGTTACCAGATTAACTGGAATGTTAAAATGGATAATGCAATCTCCAAACACCTTGTGTTCCAAATCAAAACAATTCAATAAAGCTTACTTGCTAAGAAAACTTGGTCTTAATGTCTAAAGAAAAAAAGAAAAAAGAAAATGTTTTTATATGTGGGGTTGGGGAGGACAAACCCAAATAAAAACAATTGTCCGGGATGTGATCCAGACTAACCTGCAATAGCTGAAAAACATTTGAACATAATTGGAAGCATAAAATGAACACACACAAAAAAAATTACACGCTGCGGAAACGGAGTACGTGCACAGGTATGTGCCTTAAGGGGCGGAGCCCTGGTGGGGGTTACAAGTCTGCCCGTGAGTCTCCGGGTGCGAGCTGTGGCCCAAAGCAGCTCCGGCGCGACTGCGTTCATTGTGTGTGTTTTACTGTTCTCCCGGGGCTCGGCCAACGGCGGCAAAGATCCTCGTCGACCGCGGCTCTCCTCCTTTCCTGCGTGCGAGGGCAAGCGCGCTGTAGAAACATCAGAAAGAAATCTGAAGGAAAAAAACAAAACAAAAAACAAAACAAGCGACAACAATTTGAAAGCGGCTCTCCAAAGAGTCGCCACAAGAATGCCTTCACCAAGCACAAAACGTTCATTTAAATAATCCGCCGCCATCAGAACCACCTTACCTCCCTATACTGGCAGCGTTTAAATTCATGTCAAAGAAAAAAATCCCTGTTTAGGGCTAAATTCAACTGAAAAATGAAAAACAAATTAGACGCGCGCAAGCGATTGTTTCTTCAACCAATCAGATTTCAAAGACCACTTCACAATTCCCTCAGTATGTTTGGTTGCTCACAACAAAACTTGTTCCGGCCAACTTGGACAGCAAAACACGTCTGGAGTGATGTGGAAATATCCAAACATTTCATCTTGGCAATCTCTGCTTCTTAATGACCGTTCCCCCCCCCCCTTTTTTTTTTTTTTAAACAATGCGAACTGTAAACTGAAGCGGTTGATCCACATTGACACTGCCAACTGTTATTTTGCAATTTCGCATGGTGGCGTTAATCATTCCGCAAGTGCAACGCGGCGGTGCTGGCATCCCGTTAAACGTGCACCTCCCTGAGCATCAAAAGTCAGAACTATCGCTTTTGTAAAATCAGAAGTCTTTCCGTCTGGAAATGAGCTTTACGTTCCTGACGGGCTTGCGGCTGGGTTGACAGCTAATTTGTGTTTTTGGGAGCGACGACGTTGCCTTCGGGTCAAGGTAGCGGCGATGTTGTTGAGTGCGCAGGAAATGCAAGTCACAAAGTATGCGAAGCAGGCACCAGGAAAAGCTGTCCCCCCGTCTTGGCTGGCCCAGAGACTCAATCATGTGGGGGGTCACTGACTTACTTTGGCCCCTGTTGCCCCCCTCCCCAGACACAGCGAGGCTACGCTAGACTCCTGGCTCCAGGAAGTGGCCATCACATGATGACGCAGGAAAAGCCGGCAAGCCGACGACGCGTCAATCGCCGCGTGGAGACGGCAACACGTCTTGTGTCAATTTGCTGCTTCAGCTTAAATCTTTTTTTTTTTTTTTTTTCATCTTTTTCTCTTCTCTTATGATCTCACCCGTTTTGCTCGCCCGATCTGATTAGACCAATCATCGCCGGGGTGATAACGATGAAACAGTGCTAATCAATATTAACTCAGTGTGGGCTCGTGTATAGTTGTCAGCTTTCCGCGTGACCGACGTTGTCAATCATTTTTTTTGAATTGTTTATGGTCTTGGTAGTTAAGTCGTTTTTTCATAGGTTCATGCTTGAATTCTACCCGCATCAAAGCGAACCAACTAAGAGCTTGTTGTCAGCGTAGGTTAAAAGTGGAAAAAGACCTTCATTGAGACGATGAACTGAGAAAAAGGGAGAGGAAAAATGAAACAAAGATGAAACGAGCATAACAGTAAACGTAAGCCTCTCTGACAGCGCCAGTCGGAACCGATCTTGTTTCGGATCTCATTGGATCCGGCAGGTCTCCCTAATGTTGTGGCCGATGGGCCTGCCCGTCTTTCGGATCAACACTGTTTGAGCGGCTGAGGTCACGGGGTCACGCCGATGAGAGACAAATTCTCTCGCTTCGCTAACCGGGGCACACACACACATGCAAAAGTGTGCTTTGGAGCAATAATTAACTCCTCAGTCGCAGTTTTTCATTTGTGACAGTCTCGAGTGTCAAAGCGGACGGGCCGTTCGCGCCGGTTGAAGAGCGGCGCAAACATGTGGCGCCGGACGCTCGATTGCGTGCAAAGAGGACGGAATCATGCGCGCCGCCGGACGCCACTGACGCCAAGTTGCACCATTTTACCGACACTAGTAGGTACTGCATCGGAATGTGTTCCACGGGGTTCAAGTCAAGTTCTTCCACACTTTCTTCCAAGCACGCTCTCGAGGGACTCGCGGTTTTTGACAATATATTCCAAGTACGGAACCTGCCAAAAGAAATGGTGCGCTCTCTTCTTTGACCAGGAAGAAAAGGTTGGGACGAGCTGACTTAACCAAAAAAAAAAAAAAAAAAAAAAGAAAAAGCAGACGAGGGCATGCACTCATTGGCTGCAACTACGAGAAAACCCGAGACCAGTTTTGGGTCAGATCTGCGTACATTTGAGAATGCAACATTTATTGTATTTACTGACTTACTTTTTGTTCTTTTTTTTACATAGTGTGTGTACAGTACTTGCTCGATATGCTCGCTGAGATCTTTGTTGTATTTCAAGCTGTTTTTGCGAGCCGTCATTTTAGCATGAAAGGCCGGCAGGTCCCCTCGTGCTGATAAGCGGGAGCCAAAGTCCGCTCGCGAGCGACGGCCTGAGGAAAAAACATGGAACACGCGTACGTATACACCACATTGCAGCGCCGGGGAGCCTTGCGGTCCGATTAGAATCGCTTGAGCATCCCAAACTGAATCAAAATGCCATACAACCCGAAAAGAATTTTTGTAGAATTCACAGAGGGGGAATATTCCTTTTGGCAAATCCATCAGAAGTCAATTTTCTCGACAGAAACGGTGAATGGGAAGAGTGGAGGCCTGCGTGCCGTTTGCACGTGTTCCGGCTCAACGTCAACGGGCGCTAACGTCGTCGATTAACATACTTGAAAAGATGGCGGTTTCCAACCGCAGCTGGTCTGCGACGTAGAACTTTTTATAGCTTGATCAAACTTTTGCTCTCAGACGTGTAAAAAGAATCGTGGCTGCTCAACTAAATTGTCTCCTCATGACAAAATGATGTGGACTGATGAATAAGCGTGTCACACATTTGTAAAACTGCTATTTTGATGAAATGAGAGTGCGCGTCCGGATGCCAGATCGGAATGAAGCACATCACATCGAAATAGTTCAATGCAGGTATCAGATGGAAAAGTTTTCTTTGTTTTGGAAGCCCGAATGCCATCATTTTCAAAAGAACTTCCCAGAACGGAGACGCTGCGTTTCCGTGTTAAAACGTGTCTTTCCACAGCCCGTGACGCGCTCATCCCAGTTCTTGCGTCACCGTGCGCTAACGTGAGCTTCCGCGGGGACACGGGAAAGCGCTTTGTTTGCACGCTGGGGGGCAACTGAGGGGTAACGTTCAGGTTAAGTAAAGGTGAGGTGACGTCATCACAACAATTGGTTTAGCCGTCTGGGAGGGGGTCACGCAGAGTTCAGCAGGTAGGGGCGAGGAGGCGTCAAGATGGCCGCGGCGCAGGCCTCGCCCCAAATTCGCCCCGCCCCTTTTCCCGGAAACGAGGAAGCGCGGGGAGAAAAGGTGGCTCCGGCCACGCAGGGACTGTCAAAACACAAATAGCCGATAACCCTGACAATTGTCCCGCTTGGACAAAGAAAGGAGGGGCAGCGGAGGACAAAGCCGATGGACGGAGTGAGTGGAAAGCCTCGCAGAAAGACAGCGACAACGTCACCGAGGACGACGGCGAAGATGCCACCAGACGAGGAGGAGCAGCGCAAAAACAAAAGAGGCTCCGCTCTCTTATCTGTGTGACGGTCTTATCCGCCGCCGCCGCCGCCTCTGTTAGTGTAACCCCGATTCCCTCCCGGCCCTCCGAAGCCACCCAGAAAATCCACAAGGCCCGCCCCCTTTTTGGCCGCGGCCCCGAGCGGACCCCGTTATCAGCGCGGGGCTGACGTCACGGGGGCCCGCCGGTGCTGGGGCCGGAGACGGACGCTGATAGCGCGGCAGCGGCCGCCTCCGCGCGGGCTGTGGGAACCGCCGACCCGGCCGCCGCGTGCACTCGCGCACGTGCGCACTGGCAAAACACAATGGGGGATTTATCCAAACTGACGTGCTGCTTGCTGCTCAAACGGGCCCAAATCCTGCACATCCACGAGGCCAAAAAAGATGGCGACAATCCCTTCATTTCAGTTGTGCGCTGTGAACACAAAGTGGTCCAACTTCACTTTTT
Organism: Syngnathoides biaculeatus; assembly: GCF_019802595.1. Taxonomy (NCBI): domain Eukaryota; kingdom Metazoa; phylum Chordata; class Actinopteri; order Syngnathiformes; family Syngnathidae; genus Syngnathoides; species Syngnathoides biaculeatus. The sequence continues at coordinate 6,415,180 of NC_084662.1, read as the reverse complement.
CTGCCCGTATTCCCACTGCGGTGACAACGACTACTTTCACCTTCGATTTTGGGTCTCTACCGTATGCGGACAGGTCCGACACGCATCCCATGCGGGTGCAGCGAGGACGCGCAGGTTACGGCCGTCCGACCTACTAGTCGTCAAAAGCCTGACAAACAGATCGAAACCAACAAAGGAGGACAAATGAAGGTGGCTAAAAGATGACGCGTCGTCAAGACAAAAATACAAGAAAATGCCTCTGTCTTTGGAATTCCCACAAATGCATCACGTTAGGAAGTAAACATGTAAGCCAAACCAACATCATTTTAGGAAACTGCATCTAATTTTCTGACATTTGTGTTTGGTGGTGCGCCGGGAATTTTTTTCTCACGTAAAGTACGACCTTGGCTCGAGTCAGATACGGCTACCGAACTCTGGACTATCTCAAATGGCAGTATTTCAAAAACAGAACAACTGAGTAGTGTATACGAGAAGCGCTCAACTTCAGGGTTTCAAGGAATTCGCACATCATAAATTGAAGCCTGTCGGAAACCTCCCGCAAGACGTGAATCAAAATGCAAACGTGCAAAAGTCAGCCTTCGTGCGCAATTTACAGGGATTGCAGCGCAAGGGCCACTTTTTGTGACCGTCAAGGCAGAATTGCAACGGACAGAACAGCGACAGCGCTGTCACATTATTACTATGATGATGATGATGATGATGATGATGATGGGGGAGAGGGGGGGGCGGGGTCATCGAGTGCAGGTTTGACCTGAGAGGAGGAGCGAAAGGCCATCGGCGGACCAAGTTGGCCGCTTTCACATCATTAGTTGCAGGTGCAGCACTCCCAAACAGAGCAAACACCACCCCACCCCCCCGCCCCGACCCCCCCACGTCCCACCATCCCGCCAACTCCCACGCCCCCGTCTCCACCAAACCCTGCTAATTATCATCGTCAATATCATTTCAGACGCCACCAGATCCGGCCCGGATGTTTCCTTTGGGCTCCGAGCGACAGCACAAGGACGGACGGGCAGGGAAGCGAGTCACCCATCCGTCGCTTGCGCCCATGTTGGGTTCCGCATTCCCCCCCCCCCCCCCCCCTCGGAGAGTGTCAGATTTTTTCGGAGATGGATCTCTCGGATGGGGAGTGGAGACACACTTATCAGTGGCTTGTCCCCGATAAGACGGAGAAGATTTGTAACGCTTGCGCTCGGTCCTACATTGCTGTGTGTGTTGACTTGCTCCCTTTCTCTTTCTCTGACCTCCGCTGGGTCGAGCAAGTGGGAGGAACAAAAGGGTGGCCTTGAGAGACGGACGGCAGAGGGGGGGGGGGGTGAGACCTAGCGTAAGAATCGCCCCCCCCCCCACCCCCAAAAAAGGGAGAAGGTTGTTTTTGCGCTGGCTCGCTCGCTCTCTCTCTCCCTGCCTCAAAGGCCGAAACGGCGGCCTTGAATGCGAGGAACTTCACCATGACGAGGCAGAAAGAAGAACCCGTTTGAGCGCCATCAACAGGTACAAGTCAAATATGACAGCAGTATCCCATGAAGAACAAGGCATTATTCCGTTTCATCGGATCCATGTTGTTTCCCCACATGAACACGCCACATACAGGGGTGTCAAGTTCATTTTTGTTGCGAGCCACGTTGTCGTTACGCTTATATTTCTTGATTGCACTTTTTGTTGACCGGACCTCATTAGTCTTTTTAATTGGTCCAGAGCGATCGCGGTGGTCCAGTCGGGTCTGGCCCCACGCCGGGATTAAGTAAACCCACTGTGTGGAAACACTGAGCAGACCGCTGCAAAAACCGCCAGTCTGGCAAAGGCAACATTGGCGGCAACAAACTTGTCAAAGACGCTCGTTTTGTTTAGCGTGGAAGCGCAAAAACTAAAGAAATTCCCTCGAGCCACCCCCCGCACACAAAACAAAAAAAATATCAACAATAAAGCTGAGAGTTGATGAGGAGGGGAAAAAAATTTGCAAGATCAAAAAAAACTCTCCAGGAGAATAAAGAAATTGCTACAAGAATTTGAAATATTACAATTTTTTTTAAAAAAGACCTAATTTAGCACAAAGATAAAGTCGTAATAAGAGAATAAACTCATCTTGTTATGAGAAGAAAGTCGAAACGTAAGAAGAAAGTTGTAATTTTGCAAGAAAACAGCCGCAATAGATCAGAAATATTTCAATACCAAGAGAATGAAGCAACAATTGCAAGAATTCATCAGCTAAAATACATTTTATATTCCACGAATTCCGTCCAAATGATCTGACGCTAAATACTGAATTCAAAATCTACGGGAAAAAAGTCCTAATTTTCAAAGAATGTCAACAAGCGACTTCTGTGTTTTGATGACGACAACGTTGGAGGAACGTGTCAAGTCGCGCGTCGAACGCTGGGATTGCAACCTCGTTGCGATGACGTCAGCGGCGTCTATTTGATGTTTTTCCTTTCTCCTTTTTCGCGTGACCCCGACACTTGTTGCTACTAAGCACGCGGACTCCCTTCTTTGCACAGCTCTGCCGTCTTGATTCCATCCAGCCAAACTTTGACCTTCGCTTTCAAGTTCCCGTGCGGGGAGTTGGCTTTGTAACGTCGCACCCCGAATGCTAAACATTGGCTGTTTTCCTGGATTTCAACGCGAAACGCAACAATTTCTGGACGCCAACCGTTGTTGTTGTTGTCCGTCCGTCTGCGGCGAGTGCGTGTGTGGCGTCTACAACTCGGCGGAGAATCCATCAAAGCTTATCATTAGAAGTAAACATGACAGAGTGGACAAAATGTCTTGTGTGCCGCCAGGCTCGCTATCTAGTCGCTGGCCGTATCTGTGATGATGGACTGATGTGGCGCTGGCTTGCTCTAAAGCAGAGTCTGAGGGTGGGGGGCGGGGGCGGGGTGTGTGTATGCGTATATATATATATACACACACACATATATATATATATATATATATATATATATATATATATTATATACACACACTCGGTGAGGATCGAAAAGAACACACATTGAGAGTGCACGCTGACGTTACCTTGAACAACGCGAAGGACGGTTACCTCAACCGTGCATGAAAACCTGTCTTGTCATAAACGAGCTCATAAATCTTACTGAAATTTATGGCTGTTATTTATCAGTTGCTGTTTGTCGGGTCGGGGGCGGGGGGGGGTCCTAAAACAGATTATTACTGTACTCAACCAGCCTCTTTTTTTATGGCAGATGAGATCAGAGGAGCGTTAAAGAGCGGGAATGGTCAATTATTAGAAAGGAGCCATTTTTTATTTTTATTTTTTTAGATAAGGCCTGCTGAACATTTACATTAGTTCTTTAATAATGGTTGCATTAATTTTTCAATTTTTTTCCCTAAAACTGGTGAATTAAAACACATTTGTCTCATTCTAAAATCAATTATATTGGTAAAAGAAATGATTGTACATCCACTTTGTGCATTTTATGAAATAATTGGCATCATAATTGAAATGTCATCTAGGACCGATCTGCCTCCAAATTGTATTTTGGATTTTCCTGAGCTCAGCTTCTCTCTTAGCGTTGCGTCCAGTCAGCGTGCTCGTCTACTTGTTACAACACCGCTGATAAGCCGAGTAAACAGCCGTGCACCGTTTGCTCCCATACCGCACTCGTGACCGAGGAGGGGGGGGGGGGGGGAACCCCCGAGGTCCATATCCAGCTTGCGTCCAGCTTTCCTTTTTTTTCCCCTGCACGTTTTTGGTCTCCTTCAGTATCCGCAGTGCAGCTTTAAGAGTTAAAACCCCAACATTGACAACCTTTTGCCAGCTGCTTAGTTCCCGGGTCAGAGGTCACACGCCGCAGTGCCTCTGCTGGCTGGACGGGTTGACAGCGGGTGGAGTGACACTGGATGGTATACAGTAGGGAGGCATTTTGTAAAGCCCCATCTCCATCACTTTCATTCCTCCGTCAGTGTGTGTGCGTGTTATTAGGCAGTAATTAACCTTACGGTGACCCAAGAGTTGCTCTTTCATTCAAATCGCCATCGCGCAACTGTGGCAGGACTGTTAACTTGGATAAAAACATGTCCTTGTGGAATTCTACATTAAAATATCCTTGGCTTGCACGTTTAACTCATTCTTTGACCAAGCTCATCTTGAAATGAATGAAAATGCTATCAATCCATTCCAGCTCTCCCCCAAAAAGTTTTTGTTGTTGTTGTTGTTACACCAATAACTGCATCGACAAATACATCTGTCAAGTATGCTTTTCAACGGGCAGACAAAGAGGGTCTCGCTCAGCTTGAAATGCAAGTTTGCAAACGGCTGTAACGACTAACAGAACCCCGTGGATGGCGGCCTCGCATCATTTTGGATTTGGGATCAGCACAGCTTTTGCGTCGAAGATAAAGATGAGGCGACGGTTATGAGAGAGAAAAAAGGCCAACACGTCGGATGTCACACAAATGTTTAGGCACCTCACACTCAAACAGATTATGTATCAGCAAGACCAGTTACTGATGGTGTGTGGTGGTACTCACGTCTGACTTTGGTGGGGGCAGCGTGTCGATATGTGCCATGTGATTTACTGGCAACCGTTTCAGGGCGCAGTATGCCTTTCGCCCGATGTTAGCTGGCCCTCCTGCGACCCTTGTGAGGATAAGCGGCTCGGACAACGGCATCCACAACAGGATGCGTCGCAGCAGGTAGGAGAAAGTCTGTCGTGAGTGTGAGAAAAAGGGCACAGTCAAAATAAAGCAATGGCGCTTGGTCAAGGAACTGAAACTTGTAATTTGAGGTAGTGGTGACTAAATCCGTAATTGTGATGTGCCCATAATATGTCCACAAAAACTTCTCTCTGTAAACGCAAAATATACTTCCCTTTTTTTTTTTGTTGTTGTTGTTTAGATTTATGGAAAATGGCTGTTAAGGATTTTGAGAGGGGGCCCTTCTTGGGATGAATCACGTGTTTACATTAGTTCGACACATAACTGCTCCCTCTCAAATATTTCTTGTCCTAATTGGCTTGTCGCGCGGCAGCCTGTCAAGTTATGCGTTCATATAAACAAAAAAGTGCCTTGCGCACGTTTTCGCTTCACACGTTTACGTCAGAATGAATTACAAGCCGTCCCACATCCACCATCGATCACCATTTGCGTGACGCGGGCGTTCTCGGGTGTTTGGGTTCGCCGTCTTCCTGCTGCCGCGGCGTACTCGCCGTTATCAGCGGCAGTAGTCTAAGCTGGATGTCTGTGTGACGTCTGGCCAAATTCATTTCAGATCTTCTCAAGGCCTCTCCTAAGTAATCTTTAAGGGCGATATCGGCAATTTATATCAGCAGCAGTTTTGCAAAACATCTACTCAAATTCAAACAAAAAGAAGGCCCAGCTTCACCACGGTACACCCAAACTGGCCAAATTGGAGCATTTACCCTCTCTTGCCATCAACCTGGGCAAATGCTCAGAAAAATTGGCCTCCTTTGCAGGGCGTGTTAACAGTGATCACCCCCCCCCCCCCGCCCCCCCTCAATTTCTACCTCGATGTTTCGACAGTGACTCGACAGTTGTTTTCATGGTGCCAGAGTTAGGAGTAGCTCAATTCTGGAAATTCCAGAAACCACCTAACGGTACGTGCCGAATCCTGAGAGCCATGCTCGGAAGGTCTCAAAAGAACGCAAAAAGAAGCTCCTAGAGCATTTTTCCAATTTTAAAGGAGTTTAAGAACAACAACGCATTTTATTTGTTGAAAAAAAAATCGCCATTTCAAATGCGTTTGGCATACAGTCAAAAGCATATGGCTAGCATGGACGCCCGCTAGCGAGAACCTGAGCCGCACTGTAATTGTTTACGGAGTAAATTGGTGACTAGAACACGTCAAGGAACACACAAGTAACTTTTTCCTGTCGCTTATCTAGTATGTTCCGTGTGGGAACTTGGGACGTCTCTGTACTGTCACAAAAATAATTTTTTTTTATTTTTATTAGCTGCCGTCCAATGATCCTCTTTTTGGGACTCGACCACCAGTTGAGGATCACTGCTTGACAAGATATGACCAATGATACACCACAAATTGTATGTGCGAGTTTTCAGTAATTATTTGGTTATTTTGGTGACTGTCTTGTAAATGAGTGACATTTTGACAGCTGGAGAGGTGCCAAATGAGACCCAGAGCCACGGGATCGGTGCCAACATAAACCCGTCTCCCATCCTAAAAAACACCCCCATCATCCTTTGCACCAAACAGGGTACAGGAAGAAGAAGGAGTCAGCATGGGCCGGAGGAGGAGCAGGGGAGGGGGGGGGGACTCACCGGCGCCAAGCCGATCCCTACAAGAACTTATCTCTTGACTCTCACGACGATAGCGGTCGTCAAAAATAACATTCAGACAGCGACTGGTTAAAAGGTCCAATCAAAAGACACCCTGCTTGGCCATTGTTGCCTTTAAAGAGATAAAAAAAAAACACTTCACGGCACGAAAAAAAGGATCGTTCACATCCTTCTATACAATATGTAAATATGTGTAAATACAAGAAAACCTGAAGCTCTCTAATGTTGCATTGGGAAAACCGAAATTTGTCCAAGGGCGCCCTCTGGCGATGGCTCGGAGCATGTACGCGACTCGCATAGCTGAAGACCACCATGTCGGCTTCCCAACACAGCAAGAAAATCGCGTATTTGCCAGACTGCATTTTGCTCACATTTTTCCACGGCGTCGTTGACCACAGTAGAGGTCTGTGAAAATGACCACAAGCAGTATTATCCGAAGTATTTGTCGCCATTGAAACAGGACTTAAGCACCTTGGTCAATGCGGTGTGGCGAATCGTGAGTCAGCTCCGTTACTTTTGCTTTGACCGAGCACAGCTGCAACATCTTGTCATTCACATTAAAAATGGTCCAAGGTTGGTAATGTTGAACTTATAATATCCCGAACACAGAATCTTACTTCTTAGCAAAGGAATGGACCTGTCAAAGTGGCTTCGTTGCTTTCTTCCACTTCCGCATTCTACCCGCTCTTATTTACTCGTCCACGATTGGTCAAATCTGTGACACCTCTGCACTGATTGGGTTAATGAACGTGACGTCACGTTGCTGCTCGGTTTCATTCAGGTCATTGAAAATAATATACAGTCTACAATTTTTTTCTAAATTAAAAAGTATGCATTATATTAGTTCACAAAACGAACCATACAACAAGCCCACACCCAAAATCAGGGTTCAAAGCACAAAATCAACAAAACGAGAATTTTACCCAAAGATATCTGACACATCAACTCAAAGAACATTGACTGCAAATTAACGAGACTTTTGCTGTTGCCTTACAGAGAAAGATCCGACGTCACATCGGGAATTAAAATCGTAAATCGTAAAAATGTGCTTTCACACACGGTACGTCGATGATAAGGCTGAGTACGAGTTGGTGAGGTCACGGACGCGGGCGCACATCTGCACGGCGCTTTCTTGAACCCGGCTGCATCTTGACTCAACGCGTCTCCCCATGGAGAAGTCGCCTTTGCGGCGAGTTTGAGGAGCTGCAATGAACTGCGGGCCATAAATGTTACGTTTGGGAGTTGGGAAGGAAAAAGGGTAGTTCCCTGACCGGGAATCGAACCCGGGCCGCGGCGGTGAGAGCGCCGAATCCTAACCACTAGACCACCAGGGAGATACACGGGCTCTGTGTTGTATGTACTAACATGTTTTAATAGCAAAGTGAAATCGCCTGGTCCAACATTCACCAAATTTGACCGATAACTAGCAGGGCATTTGCGCGTGTGATTGTGTTTCAACTTCCTTTTCCGCTAGAGGGCGTCAAAAGTTCGAGGTGAGCCTGCGCGAGGATGCACGCGAGCTTTGTGCAGCGACTTGAGCTGAAGCGATGTCTCTTTTTATTTGACGTTTGAAGACATCAGTGCACACTCGACCGTGACGCTGCCGCCGTCGTCGGAGAAGGAGGACGACGAGGCCGAAGCCGAGGCCGGCGCGCGGCGTCCAAGTGAGTGGGCCGCCCCTCCTCGTCGTCCAGCGGGCTTCTTTCCATTGTCTTGTCAACAAGCGGCTCCGCTAGCTAGCAACAACGCCGTTAGCATCATCGGCTGGCGCGGCGCGGCGCGGCGAGACTGGACCTTGCCCTCGGTGTTCGCTTGGGCACTAAAAGCGTGACATTGTTGAGTCGGAGCGGGCAGAACTGGGCTGGCTCTCCGAGGCTTTTTGTTCTCTTCCGAGGAGCTGGCGTGATGTTAGGAAACGGTGACCACGCCGATCATGATGCAGTGACTAGCTAGGTGCAAATTACGGGGTACGACGTCGCTGGGGTTGAACTTTCCTCCCGAATGAACCTCATTATCATAATGATTATGTAACGCCTTTCTCCCCCCCCCCCCCCCCCCATTCAGCCTGCATGCAAAAGCCAGTGGCTCCATAATTGCGTCCATCCCAGCTATATTCGTGTTTAATTCACGTGTTACCCAAACTCGACGGCTGCATCATAACAAAGTAAAGAGAGTAAATCATAAGCAGATGTCTTGTTTTTCTCCTTGCACACAATGGTAGTTTGCTGGATGTTTTTTTGCACTGAGGATGACCAGAGGTTGTTGACCAGCCTCTTTTTGTTTGCAGGACGAGAACGACGCGCGACTCCAGCAGCAGCAGCAGCAGCAGCGTGTGAGACGTGTGTTTTGGGACACACGCTGGGTGGATGCGTATGGGTGTGCACCTCCCCTGAAGGCACGTTCAACACTCCGGTCTGATGGAGAAGAGGGACCGAAAGCCAGGATACTTTGCCAGGTAAGCGATGCTTTTGTGGTTGCCAAACGTGGCCAATTTGGGGCCGCACTTGAGACAAGAAATTTGTATAATTGTCATGTGTCAAAAGGGCGGCACGGTCAACTAGTTAGCTTCTACCGCCTCACAGTCTCGAGGCCTTGGGTTCCAGACTCTCAGCTCAGGCCGTCTTCCGTGGCGGTAGCGCGTGCTCCTCCGTGCTCCCAAAAACAGATAATTGTCTAGTGTGGATATAGCGCAAGTGTGGTTATTCGCATCTTGACAAGTGACCACCTGTGATCGGCCGGCAGAGCCAACTTCTGGGCCCAAAGTCGCCTGGAATCGACTCCAGGTGACCTGCGACACGGAGGACACGCGCTTTACAAATTCCACCTTGGTGGGGTTTGTTGTCTGTCTGTAAGGAAATTCTCGACATTATCCCTCGACACTTTACTCTGTGACTTGTGTGACATTGAGCAACCCGAACATGGAGGATTGCATCGCTTTGGATTTGAGATCAGCACAGGTTTTGAGTAGAAGATCAAGATGAGGTGGGAATCTGGGTTTGTCACGTAGATTACGAGGGAGGAAAGTGCCAACGTGTTGGAAGACGGACAAGTTTAGGCAGCACTTAGCAGAAATGGAATATGGACGAGTCTAACAAGTTTGTTTTCCCCACTTTTGCTCAGAAACTGATATTTTTGGTGAATGACTGATGACTAATAAAGAAGGGGAAAAAAATATGCTTTAACTTTAAAACAGAGGGAGATATCAGGAGCTCGTCTACTGAAGGTTTGTGGGCTTGCTGGCATCTGCTCACACATCGTTAATTGGGGGGTGGGATGAAAGCCACAGCTATTCGTAGTCTACCGACGTGCGAGGTGCCCAAACTTGTCTGATTTCCGACGTGTTGGCCTTTATTATTCGCCGCCTAATCTTTATCTTTTCCCCAAAAGCTGCAACACCACCCTCTACTGGGATCTGTTAGTCATTACAGTTGTTTATTTTACACATGAGCTCGGTGAAACCTTCCACCTCCAAAAATGTACTTGATGAATATTTTTTCGGCTGGCAGTAAACGTTGACGCGTATCAAAACGTCCGGGGGGAGTTTGCCTTGGCTTCAATTTTGTTGTCATTCATCTTTAACTGACATAATTAATAATCGTGTTCAGTGCGTCTGCTTTACATCTCTGAAATTTCCTTCTTCTCTTGTTTCCCTGGCTTCCTCCCACTTTCCAAAACACCCTTTTTAAGTTGGTCAAAAGTCTTTCCGTGTGGCAATGTAGTGACACAAAGTGGGCTCCCAAAAAGTGCACTTTGCGGTCTTTGAGTATTTTCTTTTTAGCGTAAGGAAATGGACTAAATCCCACCGTCGAGGCTGCGGCGGGCAATCGTCTGCCAAAAAGGAAAGACGCGTTAACGCCGCATTCGGTGCGCAGTCATTGGTCGTGTCATGGATGTTTCTGTTTAAAAATGCTTCCTCTAAGACTCTCGTTTTCATTTGTCCTTTCCAAGTTGGTAGGGAGAGAAGGGGAATTTTCGGGAAGTAGCCTCCAGCGAAACAGATGGCAATGCCGGGAATGCTCGTGCGGATTCCTGAGCTGAAACCCACACGAACGTTGAGCGCATCAGCGAAAGTGGCGGCCCGGGGCCGAGGGAGAGGCTCCATCGACCCCATCTGGCCTCTCCGTTCACAGGACTTGAGATGTTTTCTTTTTCAAGCGTGGTCAGCCCGACCGGTGAAAGCTTTTGATCAATCGGGTTGGCCTAATCGTTCCGTGCTCCCTCGTAAACGTCGCTTGCTGTAATCTTAAAGCGCTGCGCTAACCTGCCTCCGCACAGTTTGCAAAATGATAGCCTTGCGTCACTCCCTCGCCTGCTTGCGATTACAGTAAACACAGGTTCCCGTGGAAACCTAACACAGACGCTGCGAATTAGAGAGCTCGTGAAACTGAATGACTTTGGTACTTTTTTTTTTTTTTTTTTTTCCCCCCCGCTATTTGAGTCAATGTAACCGTCGTCGATTAGTTAGCGCGCCAGCCAGTTACTTCGAGGGAGGATGCAAAATTTGCAAACTTGTTTCTGTTTTGGGTTTGCTCCTCTGGGACCAAGAAAAAAAACTGGAATTAAGATGGAGATCCCAATAAAAGTGTGGATTGATATTTGCCACGAGAGTGAATTCACCTCTGTGGGTTGGATAGCTAACTAGTTACACAAAAACTCATCATCCCATTTCCGCTTTCACCGGGAAAATCGATTTATGTGGCTGATCCAGATAAGTGGAAGAAAAACATAATCTTGCTAAAATTGCTCAACCGATTTTTCTCTCGAGGTTTAACTTGAATCTTAGATGAAAGTACGGATCAAGGAATGAATTGAGGCTTTTTGCCAAGTAGGTAAGTTAGCTAGCTAGCTAACGAATTAGCCAGTCGCTTCAACCTTGTGGGTAATACGCGGCCGAGTGTGGTCAGCCAATCAACTGGCAGCGGTGCGTCTGCAACCGGCACCCAAGAGAACGTTTGAAGTGAATATCTGCAACGTTTTAAGGTGGCAAAACAAAGAAATGTGTACTAAAGTAAAGCGTAATCTCGGTGGAAACAAGAAGGTAAAACAACTCCGTTTCCGGAAGATTTTCAGGGCTAGCTTGATAAGCTACAAAGAACAAGCAGTAAGTGGTCGGTTAGCTCGACTCTTATTTTCATTTTTTTTTCCGTCAGGCTGAAGAGGCGGAGACAGCTCAAGCAGAGCCAACTGGACAAAGCCGCCAATGAGCGCGGCGCGGCCGTCATCGCCTGTCCGGACCCCGAAGCCAACAAGAAGGCCGGCCCGCCGAGGACGACGGCCGCCGGCTCAGGTGGGCGTCATCGCATCGAGAGGGCACTTGAGGCCTTTGAAGGCACTTTTCGTATCTGCTAGTTCCGAATCGCTGGCTGTCATTGCGCATTGGCCTCCCAAATTTCTACCTGTGTTGTTGTTTCTTTCGCTTGACTGATTAGCGGCACGGAGGTCCCGCGTTCATGGCCATTTGCTGCTATGACCTCATCAGGAAGTTGCGTAACCAACGTACCGGACTGTGTCGGAATTACGACGGGATTCCACTTTTTAGCGAGCAGATGTCGTCTTGACGATTGAGTTGCTCAGATTGGATTGACTTTATTTATTGGTTGCACAGAATTCCCTCAGTATTCCCGCACCCCCCCCCCCCCCCCGTGAATCCCGAAAATCTGCAAATAATGGCCGCCTATGTACGCGGGCGCCTATCGTGTCTCCCTCGTCTCGGCGGCGGAGGACGATCTACTAATGGCTTCTGTGTCTGTTGGCAAAAAGCAAATGCAAACTGTAGACTTTGGCAGGGGTCGAATAGTGAGTGCCCATGATAACCGCGGGGGGGGGGGGGGGGGGGTCGGCTTTAGAAACTTACATAAAGGGGGCAAGCAACTCCTGGTACTGGACCACCGGGCAGAACATTTTCATGGTCTTTTTATCTCGAAATGATCTATTTTGTGAGTGGTTGGCACGCCTGGCTCACAGTTGTGAGGTTCTGGGTTTGATCCTACCCGTGCAGAAGTTGTTCCCCGAGGCTGTGAGCAAATTGTCCTCAATTCAGAACGCGAATTGCATTTCAGTGTATCGGCCTAGCAACAGAAAACAGGTTTGTCCTTTCGAAGCCGCTTTCAAATCTGAAGAAATGGACGAAATCTCTCTGCCGCCGATGATCTTGCCGTTAACTGCGGTCGTTGCTCATTTTTTTGCTTTGGGGCATAATGAGGACAAGCCGCGTAAAGATTGTCTAAATGATTATTTGGTGTGTAAATGTACAATAACAATGAGTGCTCTCTCATCGTGGACACTAGTTGACATTTTTACCAATTACGGAAAGCTTCAAGTTGATAAACTCTTTGCGCAATGATGTTAGGGGAATGGAATTTTATCTGTAGAGGAAAAAAAAAAAACCAAACATTTCCGAGAGCCTCGCAAAACGGCCACGCCTTAAGCTGAGCTTTTTGTCTGTTTGAAGTGAAATGTGTGCAGGTTTTGTTCCAAAAGCGTTTAAGGCTGCTTTGATTTCATTTGCGTGTGGGGCACATTTCCACTATGTATCTTGACTTAACTGCATGAAGGAATCTTTTTTCAAGTCAAAGAAAGACCTGACTTCTTACCCCGAGATATTATTTAGGACTCGGATGCGTTGGAGCCGGAATAAAACTTCTTGTTTGGGTAGCGAATGCCAATTAGTCCCCCCGTTAATGGTGTTTTGTCTTCTGTTTTGTCTCGGCGGCAGCCGACGTGTGTAAAAGTAAGAACCCGGCAAAGCGGGAGAAGAGGAGACCGCCGGGGACTGTGGAGTTTATCGTGAGTGCACTCAACAACTGCGAGCGACGTCCAAGGTGCCGTTGACACGCGGGACGGACTTCTTTGCAGGCGGGACCCGACGATTCCCTCAACAGCATCGCCCTCAACTTCAACGTCACCCCAAACAAGCTGGTCCAGCTCAACAAGCTCTTCTGCCACAGCGTCTACCCCGGTCAGGTGAGAAGCCGGTCGCCCCGAGTCCCCTGGCTCGAAGCGAACTGGGAGCCCGACGACGTTGTCCTCCGCTATCGCAGAAGCTGTTTGTCCCTGACGTGAGCGGGACAGAATTCAAGTCTCAGACTGACTCGGATCCGTCGCTCACAAATGGTTCCTCCGTGGAGACGGCTCGAGTGAGTAAAAAGAAAGAAAGAAACGAACGGAAGTCAGCATTTTTGTACTGGGATTTGGTCCTTTCACCATTTCCTGTTGCGCCTCAATAAAGGGAACACACTCATAGTTTCATAACTGTCGTGTACCGCGCGCCGATACCAGTGGCAAATATGTGGAGTACACGTATCGCTGCGATGGCGACCTTGTCTGCAGCTAACGACGAGGCGGGCCGGTGTGGCCCACTCCGGCCGGTCTTCATCCCAACGCACTCGGCATTCTCTGAAGTCCTGTTGTATTTGTACCCTTAATGGAACCATCTTTTTCCCCCAAATTATTCAGCAAATTGGCATTTTATAAATACAGCCCACGTTTAAAATTACATGAATTATAAAAGTATACATTGGGATTGAATGGGTGGCACGGTGGAGCAACTGGTGAGAGCTGTGGCCTCACAGTTTTGCAGACCGAGGTTCGAGTCGAGTGAACTTGAAAAGTGAAATGTGAGGAGAATGCGTTGCAATCTAACGTGGGAACTTTTGGCCTCCAGGACGGGAGTCCGGAGCCCACGTCGGCGCTCTCCATCCGGCGTCAGCTCTCCCCAAATTCCGAGGACGACAGCCCGGCGACGGTTCAATTCATCAAAATGAGCTGCAAGTACTTCACTGATGGAATGGTGAGAAGTGGAACGCCAGCACTTTGCAAAACTGCTGCTGACGAACTTTGTCGTCTCTCGTGTAAAGTAACAATTTGATCAGCGGGCGTCCAAAATCGCTGCCGGTATGGAGAAGCGCTTCTCTTTCTGTGGTCTGTTATTGGCGTCCTTGCATAAACTGATGACAGTGAAAGCGTTCAGCATTTGACTAATGCCAGGAAATTAAAATTAAATGCTCTTCCACAAGATGGCAGAAGGTCCAAAACGAAGCTGGCCGTGTTGGCATTCTTGCAATAAGAAATTCTAGCTTTGTGGTGAGCTAGGCAAGCCCACACTTGTCACTGAGGTTCGGAAATTTGTGACGACATTTCGACAGGAGCGCAATGATTTCAGGCATTGCTCTTTAGCGGCGCGCTGTAAAAATCCGTGCCTCGACTCAAGAGAGGTTGTCAAAACTGGTGACGTTACGTCTCCGTGTGCAGGGGGTGGTGGGCGGCGTCCTGATCGTGACCCCCAACAACATCATGTTCGACCCGCACAAGTCGGACCCGCTGGTCATCGAGCACGGCTGCGAGGAGTACGGCCTGATCTGCCCCATGGAGGAGGTGGTCTCCGTGGCGCTCTACGACGACGTGTCGCGCATGAAGCTGAAGGACGCGCTGCCGTCGTAAGCCGACCGCCTCGCCCGCGCAAAGGCAACGGAAGTATTTTCACGCCCGGAGGCAGCGCTTCACGCACGTGTCCCACAAGGGCGGGCGCGCGATGTGCCGCTTTTCGGAAGCCGGAATCTCCCAAAAACTTTTGGCTTTGTGTAGTCTGGCCGTCACTTGGAAATTGCCAATCTTCACTCATGTCCTTGAGCGGTTATTGATGTATGTAAACTGAACCGAATTTGGAAGGGCTCGCTAACAATTTCTGAACTCAGCAGGTGACGAAAATGTAATTTCACACGTGTAGGCAATTAAATCTCCCATTTTCCACGACGTAACCCTTTTCAAGCATGTCCTCCTTTAATCATCTCCATAGAGAACTTTGTTGGTACATTTTTTTTTTTTTTTTTAAATTTGTTTCCCAGTTTTGTATTTCCTCGTTAGACATAATTGCTGCGTTATGCCTCTTTATTTATTTCCATTCTTGTCATGTGTCATTTGTGTTTGGCCTTATTTCTTTCCTTTTTTTTTTTTTTTGTTGTTTTTGTTTTGTTTGTCCCTTTGCATGTTCACCCTCACTCGACCCCGCCTCCACAGCGACCTACCGCGGGATCTGTGTCCTGTCTACAGGCCCGGCGAGTGGGAGCAGCTGCCCTCGGAGCGGGACCTGAACCCCTTCAGCCGCTACGAAGCGCTGGACGCCAAGCGGCCCATCATCCTGGACGACCTGGAGTCGGCCCTCTCGGAAACGGGTGAGACTTCGGTCTTGGGTCCCGTTTTCAACGCTCGAAGCAAACTTAGAGCGGACCGTGTCGTCCCGTCGCAGTCAGCACGGAAGGAGAGCAGACCGACAAGTCTCCCTCGGACGAAGGCTTCACCGAGCTGGAGCCCACCGTCAACGGGAGCGCGGAAGAAGCGGAGGGAACCTGCTCGAAAACGCCAGACAGCGCCCGAAGAGCCCGAGGCGAGGGGGGCGCCCGGGACAGGTCGCCGCTTTGCCGGACTGAAGGGAAGCCGGATGACGACGAGGACGAAGGCTTGGCCCAGAACAGCTCCGTTGAAGACGGGGAGTCCGTCCGCTCGTCGTCGGAGACGGCCGGCGTGCGCGAAGAACCCGCGAGCAAAGTCGGCGAGCTGCGAAAGCGCCAGGACGGAGAGACGGGACCGACGCCCGACGGCTACGACGCCGAGGTCAAGTCGTGGCTGATGGAGAGGGTTCAGGCTCCGATCGAAGGTAGCAAGCAGTCTCCGGCCTTCCCGTGCGGAGTTGGCATCTCGGTTCTGTCCTCGCGTGGGTTTCTCTTCCACCTTCAACGACCGAACCAAAATGTCTTTGTGTGCGCAGACATGCTTTTCTCCTCCGAGGAGAAGAGCAAGAACCCGCCCATGTTCCTCTGCTTCCGCGTGGGAAAACCAATGAGGAAGTCCTTCGCCAGCGGGAGGACGTCCAGCCCGGCGCACTCCTTGGGGAGCGTGGGGAAGCAACCCGAGTACTGGTTTGCCGTCCCGCAGGAGAGGTGAGCCATGTTTTGCTTGTCTCGTTTCTCGCTCCGCTTTTTTGGTCAGAAACTGGAGTTTTTTTCTGCTGAACTTCTGTTCGGTCTAAATGCGCTAAAGCAGCTTGCAGTAAATTCATTTGAATTGGCAAAGTCGATTTTGATCATCTCTTTTCCTTTCGGCTTGTCCCGTTAGGGGTCGCCCACAGCGTGTCATCTTTTGCTCCTGCATCTTCCTCTCTCAACACCCCAACTGCCCTCATATGTCTTCCCTCACCACATCCATCAACCTTCTCTTTGGTCTTCCTCTCGCTCGCTCTTTTGCCCGGGAGCTCCATCCTCAGCATCCTTCTACCAATATACTCACTCTCTCGCCTCTGAACATGTCCAAAAGTTGATTTTGATCAACACGTTAAAAGCGTTTCCTTGAACACAAAGCGATCGATCGCTCTGTTGTATGATATCGATGCATCAAGAGTTACGTTTTTGTGAAGATGGAGTGGAACGAACGTGACGTTTTGGGGACTCACCAAACTGACGGGTGTGCGCGTTTGCTTCAGAGTGGACCACCTGTACGCCTTTTTCGTCCAGTGGTCTCCCGACGTCTACGGCAAGGAGGCCCGCGAGCAAGGCTTCGTGGTGGTGGAGAAGGACGAGCTGGACATGATCGACAATTTCTTCGGCGACCCCGCCTCGTGCAGCTGGGAGGTGAAACGAAACATAAATAAATCGGAAGCAAATACAACACGCGCTCGCTATATTAGGTGCACCCGCACAAACATTATGTATTTTAGTTAAAAAAAAATAAAAATAAGGTCCTGTCTTCCCTTATTTTAATAAAAAAATCTACGTAGTCGTATCCTGGACATAAAAAGGACATTTCATCAGTTTTTCAATTTGTTTATTTCAAAAAAACAACCAACAACAACAAATCCAAATGGACAATCGTTTGCATTTGTTGGCAGATCATCACAATCGACGAGGCCAAGCGGAGGCAGAGTTTCGGCAGCTGCGACGGCGAAGCGGCAGCGGACGGCTTGCCCATATTGAGCGACGCCAGCAGCCTGCTGCAGGACACTCACGTGGAGAAGGTACAACGTCCTCATTTTCAAGTACTGCCCGTGGCGGCCCGTACCTCCCAGAACCGCCCTCCGTAGATGAATATCCGCGCTGAGACATTTTCTTTCCCCCCCCCCTTCACTGCCATTGGCGGCCGTTGAATTCAATTATCCATGTTACCCTGAACATTGTAAACACATTTAAATGTATCAACACACACTTTTCAATGGTATTTTTTTAGCATCTTTCCCAGCTGTCGCTGTCAAAAAGGAAGCTCTCTAAACGTGCTTGCTTCGAGCTCTTTTATTTGTCTCTGCCGCGTCGTTAAATATGCCACAGCTCCGGAAACAAGAAGTAGCTTGTCGTCTGCAAAATTTGCCAATTTCGTTTAGTTAACTAGACTCTGCTAAAATAATGCACACCACCATAAATAGGCTAACTGGAATTAGCATAGCGAGCCCGTTCATTATAAACAAGAGCCCGACCCATCTGGGATTTTGGGATGTTCCGCTGATGGTCGTCGTTAGCTATTGATTTCAAACCTCCTACAAAAATAAGAACTAATTACAATAATGGACAATCACAAACGACTAGAGCGACTTGCCAAAGAAACATGAAAAATGAAAACGTGCATACAGTAGTTTAATATGGCGCATCTGAAAAGGAGTGGAAAGTAAAATTGAACTCCTCCCATCACGTATTCACGAGTCGTGAAATATCCTCGTCGTCACGATAATTTAAAGAGCTACCTACTGAATTTATTCAACGATATTAGCAGTAATCTCAACCACGCAAGACGTGAATTAGTGATTATGTATTCTCTTTATGACTATAATCTCAACATTAATTGACCAAATGAATTTGAATATATTTGCACTAATGTTAACTTTACAAAATAAAATATCGATAAATGGCACAAACAAGTTGGGCTCTTGGCGTCTGTCTGTGTGAATAATCCCCCAAATCTGATTTGCGCCAAAGAAGCAGAAGAATGCTGAATGGAAAATAAGCATCTTTATTTGGCACGTGAGCGTTTGCCCCGCCCGCCCCGCAGCTGGCCTGCCGCTTGCCGGCCCGCGTGCAGGGTTACCCGTGGCGGCTGGCGTACAGCACGGTCAGGGACGGCACCAGCCTCAAGACGCTCTACCGGAACCTGCTCGACGTGGACGCTCCGGTCCTGCTGGTCGTCAAGGATCTGGACCGCCAGGTAGGTCGAGGCCGGTTTAAAAAAAAAAAAATAATAAATAAAACGGGAGCCGTGTGGCGGAAAGGCGGCCATTTTCTTTGACCTGTTTCCCAGATCTTCGGGGCCTTCTCCACGCATCCCTTCAAAATAAGCGAGCACTGCTACGGCACCGGCGAGACCTTCCTCTACAGCTTCTGTCCCGAGATCAAGGTGGACGCTCGTTGTTGCCGTCGATTAGCACGAGCATGTTGCTGATGTTGACGTTGCGCAGGTGTACCGCTGGACGGGAGACAACTCCTACTTTGTCAAAGGCAACATCGACTCGCTGCAGATGGGAGGAGGCGGGTACGTCCGTCCGTCCGTCCGTCCGTCCCTCCGTCCGTCCGTCCGTCCCTCCGTCCGTCCGTGTCCCACTGGCCTCTTTCAAGTGGGATTTCTTAAAACGGCTTTATGTAACAATAACAAATACAGCCACCCTCCAAATGATCAATAAGCAGAAAAACTTTCAGGTGAAAATGAAATTTGACTCATCAGATAATAATTTCATACACAGATTTGTCTTTTTTACACACACAAAAAAAAAGATCTATATGAAGCATTTTAAACAGTTCTACCTTTTTAATAATGGAGTATGCCTGTATCGAGAGGAAATGAACAATTTCATACTTTTCTTGTCCAGCTTTTTTTTACACGCTTGAACTGAGAATTTATTGCGCTAGTTTGGGGTTCTTTTTTTTCTTTCTCTCTCTCTGTGTAGCGGTCAACTGGGTCTGTGGCTGGACGCCGAGCTGTACCGGGGCACCACCACCAGATGCGCCACCTTCGACAACCAGCCGCTGTCGGCCCGCCGGGACTTCAACATCCACAGTCTGGAGGTGTGGACCTTCGAGTAGCTCGCAGACGTCGGAACGTTTCGTGAGCTGCCTGCCGGCCGGCTGGCTGGCGACGCGGCGCAGTGTCGTGAAGAGGAAACGTGTGGAGCTCCTCGGAAGGACGAGGTGCCCCCACCAGAACTTTAGGTCAAACTAGTCTTTCCCTTTCCCCTTCGTCAAGACGAGGGACGTTTTTCACTTTTGGAAAAACTGTACGGCGCACCACCGGATAGTTACCAAAAAATCGAAGATGAAAGCGTATGTGCTGAATATTGCAGGCGTGCACGTTCACAAATCCCGATTAGTGGGGGGGGGGGGATTGAACACACGGAAATTTCTTCAATAGTTTACCCGTCACATTGTCTGTGGTTCAAAAGAAATCTTCAAAATGTGCAAATGAAGCGGTGGTGTCAAAGTCAAACGGATTCTTTTTGACGGTGTTTGGGAATCACGGTTTGAACTAAAGGCTGGCAACGAACTCCGCAGCAAGTGTGGAAGTTTAGCGTCACAAGTTGACATTTGTCCTTTTCACTTTGAAATTTGTTGAACGATTGTTTACAAATTGTGCACTTGCTCTCATTGTGAGCCCGTTAACTTTATTTCACAGTTTCTAAGCGCCACAATTTTTTTCGCTGACCAAATATTTTTCCATTTGTTATATTTTATATGATTTCAAGTTTTGGTTTACATTTTGATGAGCAATGCTATTTTTTTACGCTTGTACTTTTATAGTGCTTTACCATTGTATAATATATATTTTGTGGAGTAATGCAAGCTAACAAGCACTATACAAAGATTTTTTTGTTTTTCTTCCCTGTTTTTTGGTCATCGAAGGCGTTAAAAGATTAGAGAGAAGAACGATCACTGACTTGTCACTTTGCACTAGACTGAGAATTAAAAGGCATGTCAAGCAAGTTGTCCCAACGGCACTACAAAAAGGGAAGCCGCCGGGCGTCGCTGCACTCTTCACATACCACTAACTACAAAAGTACGTTTCATGCATATCTGACATTGCTTTGTAAGTCGCATGGCTGAACTGCAGTCACACACACGTTGTGCCAATTGGAGTGAGTCGTGTGGAAGTGAGGTGCCGTCTTCTAGTTGTAGTCGTTACTGTGAATGCGCCTGAAGTATTATCATTTCTTGTGAATTCAAAACTGCTGTCCGCTGCGAGTGAGGATCTATTTATTGTGTTGCTATTGCAACTACATTTAAACATGAATAAATGTCGCATACATACATGTAGACTGCCCAGTTGTTTGGAGCCTGCTTTGTAAACCAACACATATGCAGCGTTTTGTCAATCACGTGCTATTGCAGTATTTCGAGGGAATTATTTGAAATTAGGTTTATTTTCGACGCTCGAACGTGTTGCTGGGGGCAATGCGCCAATCCGTCAAGTGTAATGAAAACGAAGCAGCGTGATTTGAGAGGACGCTCTTGCATACGTAGACGATCTTTGTGCGCGGATTGCGTCACGGGATCCCGGAAGGGAGAAAGTGTCAAAAGTGACAACAAAATGGCCAAAAACAACGCCGACGCGAGCGGACAGCATTTGTGCACGTTCTGTATGATCGCCAGGGGTCAAGACCGAGAAGCTCAAGTTTTAAAAAAGGTAAGAATGCGACTCGTCGTCGTGTCCTTTGGGTAAAGTTGTCATTCGAAGCCACGCGTCACAACCGGGAAGTCGTTTACATTTTAAAAACGTGAAATGACAATATATTTAATATAATTTCGGCGTGCGTGTGGTAGGGTAAATGCCTAAAGGTATAAAAAAAAAAAAAGAGCGAAATCGCCCCCGGTATAGCGCTTGGGAATTCTTGCGGTGCGTTCAGGGGGACTAGTTGGGAATTCTTGCGGTGCGTTCAGGGGGACTAGTTGAAGTGTGCGTCGTCCTCCCAGGATCGGCAGCTGGCGTGTTTCCGGGACGTTTCCCCCGCCGCTCCTCACCATTACCTGGTTGTCCCCAAACAGCACATTAAAGACTGCTTGTCGCTGCACAGCGGCCACGCGCCACTCGGTCAGTTTGCCGCATTTGTTTTGTTTGCTTTTGCTCCTTTGGTGACTTTTATCGCTGTTGCAGTGGAAAAGATGGCCGACGTGGGCCGGGCCGCGCTCCGGGACCAAGGAGTCGCAGACATGACGGACGTCAGGTGACTTGCTTTGCGGCCTCGCGGGGGGGGCATTTATTTCATCCATCCATTTTCTTTGCCGCTTATCCTCACGAGGGTCCCGGGGAGTGTTGCGTGTAGGAGGAAATCCGCGCAGGCACGGGGAGAACACGCAAACTCCATACAGGTGGATCCGGGATCGAACCCAGGTCCTCAGGACTGTGAGGCTGACGCTTCACCGGATGAGCCGCCACCGCAAAATATTTTTGATCTAAAAGATTTGTCCAGAAACGTCATTTTTGATATTTGTTAACTTGATTCCCGCTCAGCGACGGTGCCGATATCTGCCCCCGCGACTGACTGGCGACCGGTTCCGGGTGTAGTCCGCCTTTCGCCCGGAGCTAGCTGGGAAAGGCTCCAGCTTTCCTGCAACCCTCGTGAGGATAAGCGGCTTGGATAATGACATGACATAACGTTCATTCTTGTCATGAGAACGATATTCGTGAAGTGAGTTCATTCTAAATATTGTCCATGTTTTGCCAAGCAACCTTTGCTCAATACTTTCTGAAGGCCGAGTTTGTGTGGCTCGTCAATTTTTGGAAAGGTGGGGGGGGGAATATGCTTCATTTTCAAATAATTTTGTTCATAAAATAATTGACAAGGCGGCGAACGTTTCCTCGATGCTAGTCTTGCTGTCAAACCCACTTTTTGCTGCGGGCCACTTTGTAGTTCGGGTTTCCCTCAGACTGTGAAACTGTTAAAATGTCAAACAGCCTCATCATGTTAACACATGAAATTTATGAACCAGTTTTGGAATCAGAAATCAAGGGCAACCATTGTTCATGTTTGGAAAGAAAAAAATGCTGGCAATATCTGAACATTCTCATTTATGGTGACGCTGAAACGTTGGTACAGATTTGAACAAAAGCACACATGCTTTGGCTTTGCGGGCCGCATGAGCTCCCGCGGCGGTCCAGATCTGGCCCCCGGGCCTTGAGTTTGACACCAGTGCTGTATTCAACTGAAAGTTTTTTTTTTTTTTTTTTCCAGAATTGGATTCCATCAACCGCCGTACACGTCGGTGGATCACCTGCACCTGCACGTCCTGGCCCCGGCCAGCCAGATCGCGGGCAGCGCGTTGGTCAAATTCTTGCCCGGGACGGCGTCCTTCGTAGACGTGCGCGCCGCCGTCTCGCGTCCAGGAAAAAAAACTGAGGGCGCGCCTGCAAAGTGCTCCCGCCCCCGTTGCCGTGCTGCCGATCAATGACGTAGAATAAAATCAAATCGTACCTCGTCGCTGCCGACGAGCGCGAGCCGGAAACGTGACCGGACGGAAGTGACGACCTGACGTGTCCGAGTCCGGCCGGCGTGGCGCGGGGGCTCCTCCGAGGAATCACCAAGTACAGTACAGTTCACTTGTGTTGGAGTTCTACTCCAATCCAGTTTGTTTGCAAACTTGAGGAAAGACGAGGCGGCGCCTTTCAATGTGGTGCGCCTGACGTGCACGCTCATTTTTGAAATTTGCAAATGTTGGTTATGTGACGCACCACGCGTGCCGTGATGATGTCGCTCACCAGGCAGTGAGAAAAAAATTGCAATTTCACATCTATAAGCAGCGAAAGCTTTCATTTGCTAAAAATGTGCCTTTGTAGCGACCGTGTTGGTCACATTGACGGTGTCACGTCAAAACTAAAATGATCACAACGCAGCTAAAACAAATGAAAGAATGACTCGAGAAATAATTGCGTTTTCCTTTCGGCTTGTCCCGTTAGGGGTCGCCACAGCGCGTCGTCTCAGATGAACGCATTCATTTGTTTGGCGCAGTTTTACGCCGGATGCCCTTCCCCTCTGCGTTTTAGCCGGGGATCTAGAAATAATTGACACAAAACATATTCATGTGATGATTTTCAAATTCCAAAACGCATTTCTTTACCCGCTCAGGTTTTTTTTTTTTTTTTAAATACAGTACTGTTTTGTTTTTTTTTTTTTGTTTTTTTACACTTCCAATTCTAGCTTTTTGTCCAATGTGCAGCTTGTAAAACGTCCCACTTTTTGTGATTTTTTTTTTTTTTTTCCCTCCAAATTAACTCTTACTACAGCTAGCAGAGGAAGCGTTGGGGTCTCAAATTTATCCTTGCTGGATCTGGGCAAGAGATCCAACAAAAAAGATGAAAGCAGTTTAGTTTTTCTGAGTTTCATTTGGCCTTAGGTGGCCACAGTTTCGCCAAAAGGTACATTTCGATGTTATCTGCATCCCGTTGACGTTGGAGATGACCCAAATGAGACTTTGCGTCCACGAATTTAGGAAGGCGCCTGAACGCACCTGGTTCGATTGACTCGGTTGGCGATTGCTTTCACCTGGCCGCGGTCCGGCCTCGCTTGTTCTTCTTCTGCGCTCTCAAAACTCTTCATCGCGATCGAATGGCGACGCAAATCGACGACGACGACGACGAGTGTCCTTTTTGCCAGATCGCGAACAATCAGACGGACACGGAAATCCTCATGCGCGTAAGTCCATCTTGTTTCTCGCTCTCGCTCTGTGCCGCGTTGTGGACTTTTTTTTTTTTTTTTTTGTGCGTTTAGGACGACGAGTTGTTGTGCTTCCGGGACGCCAAGGCCGACGCCGGCCTTCACTTGCTCGTCATCACCTGCACCCACATTGACAGCTGCAAAGCTCTGCGTGCGCAACACATTCCCACCGGTGACGATTTAGTCGCCTTATGGCTAAATGCTAACAATATTTAACTAGCTAGGTGGCCATTTTGGCACGAGTAAGCCGTAAGAGACAAATGGAAGCCCCCGACTGGTGTGAGGGGCGCCATAATTAAAACCTCCTTCCGGATATTCTGCACTCGGAGACTGTCTCGCCACTAATATGAGGGGTTTCTCCCAAAGGATAAATATATACATACCCGTGAGTGTTATTTTAATACCCGCCTGTGTTCTTCCAAAGTTTAAATGTCTGGTTGCTTGCAGCATTTACGCCCCAACACGAAGATGCTAATCGTTAACCAGTTTATGGTGTTTTGCATTATTTGACGGCATTAAGCTAATCGCACTTGAACAAAAGCTCTTTGGTCGTCCCAATGATTAAATATGTGTCATGTTCTTTATTTGATATTTAGTTGGACAGTAACTTTGCCGGAGTGCTGCTTTTGGGGACGTAACGATGCATGCCGAGCTCGTATTTCAAGTTGTGCTCAAAAGTCAAGGCAAAATCTCAAAAGGAGAGCTCGTATCATGAGAAACTTGTAGGCGGAGTGACTCTCATCTCAAGGCACCGCTGAGTATAAAATCACTTTCTGTCCAAAACGACCAGACAGGTCTGCAACCAAATACGAGCACGTGTGTGGATGAGCAAAAGTAACTTCTCGATAAACCTTTCCGCAGTCCGTGACATTTTTTGTATTTGGCCCTATAAAACTTTTTGAGCAGTTGTTTATTTGTTCCCAGTGGAGCGCATGGGCGAGATGGGAAGGGACGCGTTAGAGAAAAATAAAGCGGGTGACCTCACGGACATCAGGTAAAGAGGAAGGGCAAGAAAGGAGTGTCGGGGTTCGAGTCCCGAGTGATTTTTTTTTTTTTTTGTTTGTTTGTTTTTTTTTTTGCCCCGGCCGCCTTCCCCCACCCGCACCCCCTCGCAGGCTGGGCTTCCACGTGCCCCCGTTCTCGTCGGTGCCCCACCTGCACCTGCACGCCCTGTCGCCCGCCGGCGAGATGAGCGAAGGCTGGCAGCGGCGCTACGGGCCGCGCTCGCACTGGTTCATCACAGTGAGTGCGCACGCCGGGACGTTTCGGGGGCTCGCGGGCGGCCCCTCCGACGACGCTTTGCGGCTTTCTTTCCCTCTCGCAGGTGGACCAAGTCCTGACTCAGCTGAGGACGCGCGGCAGAATCAAATGAGACGACGTCGAAATGCTCCCGTTGGCCCGATTCCCGGGAAAAGCTGCGTAAGAGCCATTTAGGAGGTTCAAAGGTGGAACTTTTTAAACTCTTTATGCTTCAGTGGGTTATGTTATTCGTTGTC
Source organism: Syngnathoides biaculeatus (assembly GCF_019802595.1). Lineage (NCBI taxonomy): Eukaryota > Metazoa > Chordata > Actinopteri > Syngnathiformes > Syngnathidae > Syngnathoides > Syngnathoides biaculeatus. Next base: position 6,389,743 of record NC_084662.1, on the reverse strand, counting down.
TATTTTACATCTGAATGACAAATTTTTGTTGAATTCATGTTGTACATTCCTTTGTAATTTCTTATTATTTTGGGTGCTTTTCTGAAACGGCAAATAAAATGTACGAATGAAATCCATATTGAATTTAAAAAAAAAAAAAAAGTGATGGTGTTTTGTTTTTTTTTTTTTTCTGAATATATTTGAATACAATAGGAGTCGAAGGTTTGGGCACACTTTTGATTGGCGGAAAACTGCCCCACTATTGACTGGTAGTATATCCAAATATTTGTATTATTTGTAAGTTGAAACATTGACTGTCAATGATCATTTAGCCGTATACATGTATTTCTTTGAAATGATATACGTACTGTCATGACTCCTGTTAGCCGCTTGGTGTCACTAGTTACTCGTACAGTTTAGCAGAGTTTATGAAATCTTGTTTGTCTTTCATTAAAAAAAAAAAAAAAACACACAATTTAGAAATATCGCACAGGCTTGATCAGCGCCGTTCCTCCAAGTGAGGCATCTGCTTCTCCTCCCACCAAAATATATGAATGACGTAATTGCTACATAGTCGCGTTTCAGTGCATTTTCATTTTGCGACCAGAACGATATGAACTGCAAATTTTGACTTGTGACAACTGGAAAACTTGCGAGGTCAGCAACGCAATGAGCGGCATTATTAATAAAACGGGCCGCGCTGTGTTACTCGCGAGCACGTGTTTAAGAAAAAAATGGGACGTGACGTCATCACTTGGGGCAAGAGCAAGGTGCTGTGATGCTTCTGATGACAACGGCGTCTCAAAGCTTTGGATCGATGACCACGTTGGCCATCCGGGGAGGTGTGAGGGCCGTGGGGGCTGCAACTGATCGCCAATACACCAATCAACGGGAAGGAGCGTCGTCTCGCTCAAATACGCGGTGAGCAGACTCCCAAGATGCCAAGTCGACACAAGCTGAGGAAACGCCGAAATATCCAGAAACACCGAACGCCCGACCGGAGGTCGGCGCATGCAGCGACTCCCGAGCACGATGGAAAGGAGGAGCAGGGTGTGGCACCAGGACAGGGGGTGATGGTTCAGAAACTGGGCTGCGTAACCGCCTCGCTCCAGCAAGTCAAAACCGAAGGCCAACCTGAAAAGGACGAGGACCGGGCTGAAGCCTGCGTGGCCGAGAAGGAGGCGGACCAGACCGAAGATCCTCCAGCCCGGAAAGCCCAGACTCAAGATTTTGATACGGCTGCTAATTCTCTAGTGAACGACACCATTGCGGCACTTCTGGAGGCCCGCACGGGTCCAATGGTGCGGGCGACTGCCACACCGCTGGAAGACGGACCTGCGGAGGAACCGCCGACTGCAGCCAGGCGGGAAGGGGGAACGGGCAACGCTCGGATGGAAAGCGCATCTTGCGCACCAATTGAAGGAAGAGAACCTGAAAACGAGTGCGCTGAAGTGGTCCGAGATGACAACCGTGGCCCGTCTGCGCAGGATTGTACAACTGGATGGATAGATTCCACAAGTGCTACACCTCAGACACGGGAAGGAGCTCCATTACCTTCGGAGTATGAGACAAATGTCAGCAGCCCTGCAGATGACACCGCCCCGGCACCCCAGGAGCAGGAAAGTGCCTACTTCATTCAGGAGCCCCAGACAAATGTCGGACCTCGTGTGGACGAGAGCCTTGCTGCACCTCAGGAGCAGGAAAGACCCCCGTTACCTCGGGAGCTAGAGGAAAATGGCAGACCTCTGGCGGACACCTACACTGCACCTCGGGAGCAGGAAAGCGCTTCGTTATCGCCGGAGGTGGAGACAAACGTCCTCAACCTTGTGTGTGAGACCATTTCTGCATCTCAAGAGGATGAGACACTTTTGTCCCCCCAAGGAGAGGATGCAGTTGAAGATTCTCTGGTGGATGACGCATATGAAGCTGCGTCTGATGAGGATCTGTCCAATGACGCAACTCGTGAATACGACCCTGGGGATGGGACGGCTGCACAAGCTCCAGAGGCCGCACTTAGGCAAACCGACACAACCGTAGCCCTGCAAGTACCAGAAACGACCTCTGCAAAAGATCAAGCGCCCATACACAAAGATGCGAGGCTCATGGGATCTCAGGAGGATTTGACTAGCTTAGGACTGACTTCCTTCAACATGAAACAACTCATGATGAGAGCGTGGCTTCATCTCGGAAAGATGAGGTTGCTGCACCACGCCAGGGCGATGGCACTTGAAAATACAAGCGTTTCTCCGGTGCAGGAGGGCACACCCGAAGAGCAAGCGCTGGATTGCTCGGCTGTAGCGCTGCAGGAGTCTCGCAAAAACGCTGAACCTCAAGGGGAGGACACACCGACAGTACAGGGAGAAGTTGTGGGGGATGCAGCACCTCAGGAGGGTATGACTATTGACAAAGATGAGGCCTCTTCAGTACCTCAGGAGGATACAACGGAGGGGGCAACCCAAGTAGATGAGACTGTTGCTGTTCCTCAGGAGGAGGACACGGGTTTAGGATTGTGTAAAGTTGACATGAAGACAGAACCATTGGCTGATACGGCAAATGCTTCCATACAGGATGACGTCGTTGGTGGCCCGGGGGAAGAGAAAACAACATCGGCACCTCAGGAGTTTGAACCAACCACGTGGGTAGAGAAAGACGAGGCACCCGCCACACCTCGCAAGGAGCACACGGTTGCTGCGCATCCAGAAGACGAAAGAAATGAAATACCTCATAGTGATCATCCTGTCACGTTTGCAATGCCCTTGGAGAATGACTCACCTGTAGGAACGCAAGAAGAGCTTAGCAGTGCACTTGATGTCAACTGGAAAGCCAAAGCCCCTCTGGTTGATGGCACAACTGCGACACCAGAGTTTGAGATGGATCGAGCACTTCTGGGGACGCAGATAACTGCTCCACTTCAAGACAGATATTTAGCACTTCCAAAGTCATTTCCGGTCGACGGGGAATCTGGAGCGGGCATAAGTGCTTCGACTCAAGAGGGTCGCACAATTGCAGGTGCCCTGGGGAAAGAGACAACTTCAGAATCCCAGAAGATTGAGAAAAATGTACTTCAGGTGGACGAGATACACGTTGAGCACAAAGATGACATGAGCAGTTGCACCTCTTCGGATGAGACTGCTCTTGAAAAAGGTCAGACAACCTCAGAATCTCAACACGTTCAAAATGTGGATCTTCAGAAGGACGAGACACCTCTAGGATCTCAAATGATGGCGCCTCGGGAAGAAATACCTCCAGAATACCATAAAACCGAGAGAAGTGATGCACTTCAGGGGGGAGACACAACCACAGCTCTCCTGGAAGACTACACGGCCATTCTGGCCCAGGAGGAGCACACCGCCGCCGCTCTCCCAGAAGATAACATACTTGCTGTACCTCAGAATGTGGACACACCGACAGCTCTCCTGGAAGTGGATGCAACCGCACCACCCCAGACCGATGACACAACCACAGTTCTCCTAGAAGATGACGCAACTCCCGCAATCCAGGAGGAAGGAACTGATTTGGGCCGTCAAAGGATTGAGGGACTTATGGCACCTCAAGTGGTTGAGACAATAGCATCCCACCAGGAGAACCCTGACACACCTTGGACCAATAAGACCACCAATGCACCTCTCGAAGACGAGACTGCTACTTCGGTACTTGTGCTTCCAGAAAACGAATCTACTGCAGCGCCACTGCAACGTCAGACCAATGCTGCACCTAATCTTGCACACCAGAGAGAGATGGCTACAGTCATTCAGGGCGGCGACGCAGCATCGGAATCTCAGGAGATTAAGACAAATGGCTGGACGGAAGACGAGGCACCTTTCGCATATCAGGAGGATGAGACGGCTGCAGCTCCTCAGGGGGAGGACGTAACCGATCAACCTCTGCTGGATCAAAATGACGACGAAGTGGCACATCAAGAGGATGGGACGGCTGTAACCTCGACCGAGGAGGGCATTGCCGAAGCACCGCAGGGGAAAATAACCGATTCATCCCAGAAAGCGGAGAACCGCGCTCTGGATGCCACCACTGCTACGCCGGACAAATATGAGACCGCAGCATCAGCGCAGGTGGTTGCAAATCCTCAAGATACAAAGACATCAGGAACACCTCCGGAGGAGGGCACAACCGCCGCACCCGAGGGTGACGCGAGTGAAACTGATTCGGCCTCCAAACCTCGGAAAGTACAGGCAAAATCAGCACTTCAGGTGGACAAGGTAGAGGCGCTGGTCCAAGAGGACGCCACTTTTACATCAGTTCAGGGGGACGAGGCCAACGCTCATCTGGACGGTGACCCATCCGTTCCACCACAAACCAACGGCAATTCAATGTCACCTGTGCCAAAGGAAAGAACTGCAGCACCTAAAGTTATAAAGAGAGTCGGATTTAGGGACACAGAAACTCCTTCTTGTGATGCGTTGCGCTTGGCGCATGGTGCATGTGCAGCAGCACAGGAGGAAGGAACCAGTTCGGCCCTTCAAACGGATGAAGGCACTGCTGAGCCACATAGAAACGAGACCACTACAACAACTTCACAGGCTGAACCTCAGGAGGATGTGGTTACCGTGATACCCTCGGAGGACGAGACGACTGCTGGACCCGAGAAAGACGAGACACCTACACCGACTGTGCAGGATGAGACAAACATTGAACCCCAGGAGGACAACGGGACGGCCGCACCCCAGGAAGGTCACACCACTACATTTGCCCTGCAGAACCAGACCACTGTTGAATATCAAGTGGATCTGACCCCGGAGTCACCTCAGAAACACGAGGCCACGATCTCTACACCGGGACTGCAAGATGAGGGAAACCTTGACCCTCAAGAGGATGGAACCACTCCGGCATTTCGAGAAGCTGAGGAGTCTACAATGGCGCCGCACGACGTGGCCACCGCTGCGCCGACTACAAATGAGGCCATTGCATTAGCTTCGCAGGATCAGACAAATGTCGAACGTCAGGAAGACGAGACCGCTGCCGTCCTGCACCAAGACGCCACTTCTCCGTTTGAGCTACAGGAAGAAGCAAGTGTGGAACATCAGGACGACGAGAGCATTTCTGCCCCAGAGGATTATCAATCGGCCACGTCGCTATTGGGGCACGTGACCGCTACTGAAGCTCACAAGCGTGAAACATTTGCTGCACCTCCGCACGATGCCAGATGCAGTAATTTGGCGACGCCAAATGAGATTATTGTTGAACTCCATGCCGCAGCTCAGAAAGATAACGCACCTCCGCTCGCCTTGCGGGGTCAGACGTCTGCTGCAACTGAAGAAGTTGAGGCCACCGCATCAATGTTGCAGAATGAGACACATCTTCAACCTCTGGAGGGCGACACTATGGATGGGCTGCAGGAAGATGAGACGACTCCTGCATATCAAAAAGACCAAACACCGACAGCGGCTTTGCGCGAAGAGGCAACTGTTGAACCGCGGGATGACGAGACCGCTGCTGCATCTGAGGCCGATCCGCTCGCTCGATCACCTTTGCGGAGTGAGACGCGCATTCAACCTCAAGTTGAAGGGAGCCCGGCCTCGCCTCAAGAACTTGAGAATCCTGAATCGGCCTTCCGGGGTGACGCCGCCGCTGCACCCCAACAAGATGAGACTTTGACAAAAACTCGAGTGAATGAGACGAATGTTGAATCGCCGGACGACGAGGCTGCAGCTCCACCTCTGAAAGACGAGGGCGATGGCCTGGCTTTGCAGGAGGAGACGAACATTGAACCTCAGGAGGATGACACCGCGAGCGCACTTCAGGAAGACAAGACCACCAAATCCGCTTTGCGGAATGAGGCAAATGTTGAATGGCCGGAAAATGAGACAACTGCTGCGCCTCAGGAAAATGAGACTCGGACCTCCACTTTGCAGGACGATGAGACCACTTCAGCATCTGAGGAACACGAGACGTCAACAGCAGCCGTGCGCGACGAGGCAAATGTTGAACCGGAGGAGGATGAATACCAAGAGGAAGATGCAACCTCCGCACCCGAGGAGTACGGATCCCTGCTGAATTAACGGAATCGACTCCAGACGTTGCTCATTCAAAGAGAGCAAGAGAACACGGAGCTCGATCATGCCCGGGACCTGGTCCTGATTCTCCCGTTCTCAGCCTCGCTGACCCGAAAATGGAGTTCTTTCATTTATTTAGGTGTGGAAATCATCCCTAGTCCTTGCTACCAATTCCTTCAGTGACTCATATTATCGAATGTAAATAAAAATCATAAAAATGCCGATTTGTATTTTTTTTTTTTTTTTCAATGACACGGGTTCAAGGCTGCTGACGGTCAGGTCCAGTTCGCCATTTGCCCTCCGTTCGACCGGCTCCTTCTGCCGCTTCGAGGCGGCGGATGAATTTGATTCTGATTTTCATCACCTCGGAGCAAACGTGGGCTGCAGTCTTTTTTTATTTTTATTTTTTCCACTCCCAGATTTACAGTTTACATGTTGCTGCGGCCATTAAAGCCAAGACCCGCCGCAATCGCGTAAGCGGAGGGGGCTGCGTTGCGCCCCATCGATCCGGAGTCATTCCTTAAGGGGGGCTGAGGGGGAGGGGGGGGGTGAAGAACTGTATTGTGGCACATCTGAGGACACTCGGCGACGTGTTGTATCGTGATTTGAAATCTACCCAGAAGTCCACATTAGGCTTTGAAACCAGGCAACAAAAGCCTTGCGTGGTGTGAATGAACGCTCTTATCCCCCCTCCCGGCGTCCTGAAGCGTCCCCCCCCCCCCCCCCGGCCCCGTGGGTATTGGCGTGCAGCCCGAAAGGCCCAGCTGTTGGTGGGCGGCGAGGCGAAGTGCAGCAGGTTGTCGTCAGACTGGGAGCATCCTCGCACTAGACTGGAAATGAGCCGCGTAATTAGCGGAGAACGAGGCCAGCGGCGAGCCAAGTGGTCCTCTGGGACGGGGGGGGGGGGGGGGGGGCCTCGGGGGACCCTCGGGGGACCCCGAGACGTGTGGCTAATCTGCAGGGAGCTCCCTACCTGTTGGAGCGACTCGCGGACCTTTCCAGCGCGAACGGCGCCGCAGCAGGTGTTTTGCTGGCAGCCGTTTTCCGAGCTGAGTATCGGCAGCCACTTTCGAGCATTTTGACTCGCGGAATATATTTGATCTGGGATGACATAAAAGCACACAATCTGCCAAAAAACACAGCCTACACTCTTCTTGTGTCAGGAGAAAAAATGTTTACGACTTTTTCTGTTCTTTAGTAAACAGCGAAGTGTTGCTTTCGCCCCAAAAGCTGCTTTCTGACTAAAAAGTTGCGAATTTCTTTTCAGAAACGTGGCATGAGCGATGGCGACTCAAGTTCAATGTCAGTGACTTGTCTTTTTCTTTTACTTTGTCGTCTATTCCATGAAGTTCTTCAGTTTTTGGGCCACAGAAGGCGCACATTTTGTCACGGACCGCCACGTACAGTATACCGGTACTTCCTTTATACCAACGCGTACACTGGATGCAGTTTTCGAGCGTGAGGTTGAAAGAAGGACTGAGCCGAGGTTGGCAAAGTAAGAAGCGGTTTATGAAAGTAAAATGAGCAGAAAAAGACATACTGAAGGAAAGTGCAGATACTCGGGGGGATCTCTGTGAGTACAGTATTTGCACATTGTTACTTCGAAGGACATTTTTTGGGTCAATAATATTTGAAAATAGTAAAGTTCCGACATCAAGTCAAAGTTGACAGTCTGGTGATCCATTCGGAATTAATTCCATTCAAATTCCCACAGGCACACGCCACAAGTGACTTTCATGCAATTAAAGTGGCCTAAAGTTTAGGGGGCGGGGGGCGGGGGGGGGGGGGGAAATAGATCAGTAAATGTTAATAAGCCCTCGGCAGCTGATCCCTACGAAGTTGATCACATTGTTTAGTTAATTGAAGGACTTTCTAAAGAAGAAAAGTATTCATCAGAGACACAAAAAAACGAACAAAAAACAAACCAAAACTGCTCGTGATGTCATCTGTACGCCAAGAGCTTTACAGTGCTGCATTTCCTCACGTTTCAAATCGCAACAAAATGCAAAAATATAACTGATACTTGGAATCCTTGATTGTTTTCACGTCAGTAAAAACTTTCGCTTCATGCTTTTTTTGTACAAGTCCACAATAGCAAATAATAGCGAGGTAAGAAAAGGCGTTAAAAATATAAACTCTTTCATCTGTATTTAATGAGTGCCGAGGCAGAAATTTAGCGGACATGCATACACTGCGTGTATCTTTCTGCCTGTGTAGGAGTATATTGTGTATTATGTATTCCGTATTGTGTGAGCTCTTTCGGTTCCATCTGCGTTCGCCGCTGACGAGCGAAGCCGTGAAATAGATCCAGCTGGAGATGCCGGGCCGAACCCCCCTGGGAAATCATCCGCACTGTCCGGGTCCACTTCTTTCAGCGCCCGGGAGGACCATCAATACGTGGGTAATTGAATTCCAAGCACAAACACCGCTGCCAAATGAGCTTGCGCGAGGCCGCCGTCGGGCCTCCCGGGACCAGAACGGCGCCGATGAACGCGTCAGCCGTGAAATCACAATTCCGCCCCGAGATGCTGCGCCGTGACGCGCCCCTGCAACACAGCCCCCAACCCCTCCCTGTCATTGGACTGTTCCAAAAACGTCTCTCCAATTATTGTTTATTTTTATTATGATTGTTGTTGTTTTTTTTATTATTATTATTCGTAATTCAAATCCCATAAATTGTCAGGGAAACTTGCACGACGGCGTCGATAAGAAATTTCTGAAGAATATTTGATTTTTGTTTCAGGGATTAGACGCCACCAGTGGGTTCAGCTATTCTGTCTGCCAAATGTTGGATCATTCCCGGAATGAAACCTTCAGAAAAGATTATTTGTTCTGCGCTTTGGCTTCAGAATGAAATCAGAAGTCAAACTGCGTAAATATCAATTTAGAATTTTTTGGGGGGGCGTTCAAAAGCTGTTGAGCGCGCGTGTATGTACGTACAGACTACTGTGCTTACATAAATGTATTTTAAATGTTTTTCGTGGACTATGAATGCACCTGCCACACATTGTAGATGGTAAACCTTAAAACATGCAATTAATGTTATGTATAGCGACCAGAATATAAACAAGACATGTAGGCCTACCGCTGTTTTTTTTTTTTTTTTTTTTTTTTTAAATTGTTAGAATTCATCCCACCACCCCCCAAAAAATATATATATTTATTTGTAGCCAAATCACAAATGTATTTATTGCGTTTTCCATGTGATGTTTTGCAGCAACTTTCATCCTCCTGCATGGTCACATTTCACCACCCCCAGCAACCCAAAGACTGCAATGAAGACGAAAATGTTCAACTTTGAGGCGGACGTCGAAAAATGTCGCCGATGGCGGCTCGTGGAATCCCCCCGCCCCCGCCCCCGCCCCGGCAATGACGCCGCAAGCAGCCGCGCATCCCAGGTCCAAGTCGATAACGACTTCCGAGTGCTTTAAGCAGCATTGCTAATACAACAAACAAATAAATCAATGAAAAGTTTTTCATTCCTAGGCGTGTTTAATGTGAAGCCTAAAAACATACTGACTATAACGACATCATCTATTGTTATATTTAGTAAGCTATGCGCTACTTTTCCCCCCAAATTCCTTCGGGGCCTTAAAGACATTTACAAAAAAAAAAAAAAATGCTCGCACGATTCCTACAAAGCCAGGATAGAAGAACCCGCCCCCCCCCCACCCTCGCCTGCATGCTATGCGGAAGGGTCCAAACTGGTTTATTCTCAGCATTTCTAAACTTCAAAATAAGGGAATATTTGCCCCCCCCCCTCTCAAAAAAAAAAAAAACAAGACAATTTTTAATTGTCACTTATGATTTTTCTTGTCCTCGACATGATTGTTGAGGCCTTTTCTCCTTTTCATCGAAGCAAAGCCGCCATTGTAAAAAAATAAAAAAAAAAATCTCGATTTAGCTCAAAGTGTCTTGGGACGTCATTTCCGCGCAATCCAGCGGTGCGCGTGCGCGTGCGCGTCAAGTTGCACTCGTGATCCAAAACAAGTTTGCTAGCTGTGCTTTTCTCAGGGCGGGCGCTCACACAATAGGCCGCGTTTGGGAGCTGCCTGGCGCCATTGCTTAATTAGGCGAAGACTTGATTCATTTGTGCCAACTGACAGCTAATTAAATGTGGTGCCAAAGTTAAGACTGTGTGACGCCCACCTGCCTTTTAGCAACACCCCCAAACGTGTTGAAATGCAACCTGTTGAGCATTTTCAACAATTGCTCGTGGCAAAGGGGAGCAAAGTCGATTTACGTTCCTCCCCTCACCTGTGGGCACCAAGTGTGGGTCGTGACCAGAAGAACAAGATCCCGGATACAAGCCTCCGAAATGAGTTGCCTCCGCAGGGTGTCCAGGCTCTCCCTGAGAAAACGGGTAAGTTAGTTCGGGCATCAGGGAGGGGCTCAGTGTCAGTGGCTCGGGGAATCCGATCCGGACGCCTCCCCGGTGAGGTGTTCCGGGCACGTCCCACCGGAAAGAGACCCCGGGGACGAGCCAGGACACGCTGGAGAGACTCCGTTTCTCGACCGGCTTGGGAAGGACTCGGGATCCCTCCGGAAGAGCTGGAAGAAGTGGCTGGGAAAAGGGAAGTCTGGGTATCCCAGCTGAAGCTACTTCCCCCTAAAGCAAAGTGGGAAGCTGGACCTAACACCCCCTTCAACAAGGCAAACAAGCGCCAAAGGATTGTGGTCTGGGTCTTCGGAGCGATCTTGTCTATTGGCCTCTACTAAATTGAAGGGGATCTACTTCGCTTGTCAGATTCTAACGAGACTCGATGGCCGAAGAAACGTGCACTCGAGATCGGAAGTATGTCACCAACCAGACATGTGACTTCACTCCTCATTAACTACTGTCCATTTTGAAATATTTTACTGTCAATATTTTGAAATCTTTTTTTTTTTTTTTTTTTTTGTCTTGAAGGAAAGTAAAATGATGACCACAGCGTGTGGTGGGGCGGCGCCCTGCTGCCCCCTACCGACCACCCAGCGGCGTTGGCGAGGCTAAGCGGTACGTCAAATGTGCGGCTGGAGGTTGCACCGGTGAGAAAAGGAGAGATGCAGGATGTCGGGCCTGCTGTCACGCGACATTAAAACAAGTTGTCTGGAGATTGGATTTGGGGGGGGGTAAAAAATTAAAGGTCGTGAGCGAGTCAACTCCAATTTCTGCCCTGGCGGGTCCAGGACGAGCTCACCGCAGGAGGCCCGGCCTCGGCTGCTGAACGAATCCGGGGAGGACAATTAGGGGCTTATGGTTGGGGGGGGGGGTTGATCGCGGGGCGTCCGCCGATCCGCTCGAACCCCGGCAGCCCCGAGCCGCCGCCGCCGCCGCCGTAGCTCAAAACAGTCGGGGGCATTGTCCCGCCTAATTACGCTGAAAGAGGGGGCCCCCTTTTTTTTTCTGTGTCATCGCTGCCATGCCTGTCCGATTCCTTTCTCCTGCCGAGCCGCTCGCCCCCGTCCGCTGTGGGACTGTGCTAATTATGCCAGAAATGGGCCCGAGTAATTATGTCACTCCTTATCAAGCGTGATGACAATGATTTTTTTTTTTTTTTTTTTTGTCGAGAAAGTTGTGGTTACTCTCCCAGGAAAGTATCCCCCTCATTACGCCAATAACGCATGTGCACAGGCAACGAGGGCAAAGGGGCGCCGACCGGACCGAGCCGGACTCCCAGAAATGGAGACCAGAGAGAGGCAACGGCACCACCGCGTTATTTTTATTGCCCTCATTAATGTGGCGAATCGGCAGCGGCTTTTGTGTCTTCCCCTTAATGGGATGTTTTGATCAACGGCCGCCGCCGCTCATGGGAAACGGCAATTAGCCAGATTAGGAGAGCCGTTTCTGGGCCTCGCGGACAAAGGCCGTCACGGTTCAGAGGGGAGAAAAAAAAAAAAAAACAACCCACCTGCTGAGAAAGTTCACATTTGCAACTGTTGCTGTTTTTGACCTTTATGACAAATCGGAGATATGCCGAACGTCACGCGAAGCAGAACTTGCTCAAATCTCGTTTATTCTGAATAAACTGCAGCTCTTTAATGCTGTTTTTTTTGGTGGTGGTGGTGGGGGGGGGGGTCCAGTCAGAAGACCATTACAATAGTCAAGTCTGTTTGAGATAAAAGCATGGATGAGCTTCTCCTGATCTGCTTGACACATCCAAACCTTCACTCTGTAGCCATGTTCATTAGAATATGGAAATATTCATTCATTTTGATTTTGATCTATATTTTGCAATAGCTGAGAAGTTTTATGGGGAGTTTTAAGCATATAGCAAAAGTGCAGATGCAATGATTGAATTTATTGTCACGAGTAAATTGCGACTTTTTTTTCCTGTTTGAAGTATGAATTATTCAGGAAGTGGGACGTGTGTGACTTCGCTGATCGTGAGATTGAAAACCCTTCACTTTACGGCAGTGGCGCAAATGCTTGCGGGGGCGTTCGGGACATTTGCGCAGGCCGCAGATGGCACGCGCGTCCTCCGCCGTTCCCCCCGACGTCCCCTCCCCAATTTGTGCCGCGCGTGCCTTTCAAATGAGGCCCAAATTGAATAGAGCCGCTTCGATTTGGAAAAAGACATTTATTGGCTTTTTGAGGGCGGGGCCCCACGCGTTGCACTTTCTATTACGTGACATTTTTTGCAGTGATGATAAATGTATGCGGCAGTTCACGTCAAAACATATCCAAAACATATTTGGGTAGAATTATGAAGAGATTATTTTTGTTTTCATTTTTTTTTTTTTTTTTTCCAGTTATGGCCCCAATACCCGAAAGTGGGACGGGGGCGGTTATAAAAGCATTTGCGGGGGCGGGTGGGGGCGGAAGGGTTAAAGCAGCTTAATAACAGCTCAACAGATGCACAAAACGTTTTGCATTGCGCCATCCTAATTACAATATGCAAATGAGCCGCAGGCTCGACGGCGTCTTCATTGGCTCAATAAAAGTCGTGACCATGAAATCGCTCATGTGCACGTTCTGGACCTTGATAGGAATGACGAGCGTCGGTCGTACTTGGCTCCAACAACAACAACAACAACAACTTTGAGCTCACGTTTGAACACAAAGTTTCACATTTTTTTGTAACACGTTACAACATTTTGTGGCTATCGCACCTTAACTCGAATTTGGGTTCATGTTTTGCTCCAAATCATATTTTGTGGATGGATGGCTTCTAACACTTGTTGATATTTTTTGCTCAATCTATATTCTGCATGTTTTGATTGATATTTTTCTCAATCCATAATATGCTTGTTGGCAGAAGAATTTTCTTTTTGTCGGATAGTTTTGTCATTTTGTGGGTATTAAATTGATGATAACCTGGGAGCTACCGTAAAAAATCGTCAATTCAAAGGTTTTCTTTAATAACGATCTGAGCCATTATTAACAATTTGTACATAATTATGTGATAACTGCACATTTATTTTTTTAAACCAATTAACATAGTTTCTAGATGTATGTGATTAGAAATTGTCCTTGTTTCTCTCAGTCAGTCATATATTCCCCCCCCCCCCATTTTTCTCTCCTCCATAAAATGAGCGGATAACGTTTTTGGTTCGTGTGTTTTCTTCCATCTTTATCATTATTCCAATCTCATATATGAGCAAATAAAGGTGCAATTCTTGAGCAATATTAAGCAGCTGCTTTCCTAAAAGGGTAATCATAAACATGGCGTGCATTTGGATGTTTAAAAAGGACATTTTCGTTTCTTCGGAGCCGATTTTTAACAACCCAGGACGTCAAGTGTGAGTTTTTTTTGGGGGGGGGGTTTGGCGAAATGTCCTCCGCGAGGCTCCCGCTGCTTTCCAGAGGATTTGCGGAGATTCTTGCGCCTCGTTGCAGCCATCAGACGCAATTACAAAAAGTAAAGTGAGGTCAAAAATGTAGGTCTTCCCTTTGGAAATGAAAAATAGCTTAAAATGGGGGGAGCGGGAAGGGTAAGGGTCGTAGTGGAAAGCTCAATGTGGAGTGTGCGAGTTCTCATGATTGGCCGCCGCCTGTTGCCTGCCACCGGGTGTGGGGGTTGGGGGCCTGGAGGGGGGGGGGGGGGTCAGATAAAGAGAAGCATCCCGTCTGCAGCGCAGCAAACGAAAAGTGAAATCTCAGCAGCGACGCCATGACCGGCAAGGACGGCGTCGTGCTTTCGGAAAACGCCGAAAATAAGCAGCGGGCCGCCGTGGCGGCCCCCGCCTGCAAGATGCCCCCTGCGGCGCACCGCCGCACCGGCTTCGGCATCCAGGAGCTTCTGGGACTTGGCAAGGAGCCTCCTCAGCCTCCTCCGCCGCCCCCGCCCCCGCCCCCGCCGTCGCTGTCGCCCGCCACCGCCGCCGCCGCCGCCGCCGTCGCCGCTCTGAGGCGGCCGCTGGAGGCCCTGGCCCAGCACCGGGGCCACGTCCTGGCCGCCCGCTCGGCACCGGGGCACGGCGTCGGCCTGCTGGGCCCCGACGGCGTCCGCTCCTTGTTCGGCCAGGCCGGCTTTCTGGACGCGCGCAACTTGCATCTGCAGCCGCTGCACGCCAGGCCCGAGATGCTCCAGTCGGCCAGTTCGGGTCAGTCATGTGCACAAGGACGCTGAATGAATTGCACTTTTTTCTTTTTTAATATTTCTTTCTCCTGAACGTGTTTGCACTTGGAGGGCTCGTTTTTCCAACTTTGTTGCAGCCTTTGTTCAATTCAAATGACATTCATTTGAACGCAGTTTCGTGTGGGGAAAAAAAAAAAAAGTCGAAGCATCCGAATTTAAATCATTTTGGAAGCTAATCGAGTTTGTATTTGTTTTTAACATTTTATATATATATATTTTAGTTGTAGTCAGAAATTATTCCAGCGCTGTAATTGTCTTACGTCGGATAAGGTGTCTCACTATTATATGACGACAAATTCTTATCACTCACTGTTCATCTTTGATGGGAAATCTCAATTTTATTGGTTTTTTTTTTTGTGTGTGTTATTCCTCACAGATTCCGATGACGCGAGTCTTGCCTCCAGCGAGAAAAAGTTCTCCAAATCCTCCTTGAACCAAAGCAAAAAAAGAAAGAAAAGACGACACAGGTAGGTTTTTTTTTGTTGTTGTTTTTTTTCTTCAAGAAATGATTATTGGAACACAGACTGAGAAATTGTCATATTCGGACCTTTGTCTTGGAGTCCTGGAGAAAAATATATTTCGTTTCTGATGATATCAAAACGACAGCATGTTTAGATCTGATATGGCGCAAATTTGAGGATGCAGAATGTCTCCAATTTTTCTTCCTGCAGCCGCCTCAGACTTCTGAGCAGAATGTCGAGATTTGGATTTTTCATATTGAAGCAATCTTTCGCATTGGTGCACGCAGGACAATTTTCACGTCGTATCAGCTGGAGGAGTTGGAGAAAGCCTTCAACGAGGCACACTACCCGGACGTGTACGCCAGGGAGATGCTGTCCCTGAAGACGGAGCTGCCCGAGGATCGGATACAGGTGGCCATCCTTGGGTGCACTTTCCATAGCGCTTGTCCTCAGTCCGTACTCCTGATTCCTCCTCAAATTATTATTATTTTTTTTTGCCATCACAAACGGACCTTTGGAAAAACAACCGATTGCCCAAAGCCCAACAAACGAAGCACATTTGAAGTAAATTGAGAGCAGCTCTCCGTTAGTTCCGTTTTCTCATTTTTGTTGGGCGGCGCGCCGACCGCGTGAGGGTCGGGAAACAAAATTGACAAACAAGCACTCGCATCGAGTGGCATTCGAGTCTTCAGTGAAGCTGACGAGCATTTTTATTGCAATCGAGGAAAACACACGCTGGCGCTTCGATTTCAACGTTATAAATATTCTTTTTTTTTTTTTTTGGTGCAATTTTGAGATACGAGTAAGGCTACTCGCAACTTGTTGTTTTCTTTGCTTTAACCTGCCAACAGAAATTTGAGAATCTTACTGTCAAACTAAACATCAAATGAAGAGAATGACACAGTATAGAAAAAAAACCTTCATGCTCATCCATGATGGGAAACGCCATAGACCGGCTAACTAATAGCATCTACTGCACGTGGCTATGTTTTGGGCACGATTGTACAATACTGCGTACAGCAGAATGAGCCCCAATGATCTCATTTGGACGCAAAATATTACAGACTGCTATTTTTTTTGTCAAAGGGGGGGGGGGGTCGGACAAATGAAAACCAACCAAAAAAAAAAAAGTTCACACTCCTCATCTTGTTCTGTAGTTTAGTGTAATTATTTAATTGTGGAGAACTTCTGTGTCGTCCCCCATGAAAGCGAAAGGCCAGAAATGAATTAGCAGGTGATGGTCGCCGATCTCTTTTATTTTGTTTCCGGGCTATTGTGTTGCCCGTCTGGCATCCATCAGGGCCTGGAAATGAACTTATTTTTCAATCAGGCCGGGGGTCACGCACGCGCCCCCAAAAACCGCTGTCGAGAGCCCCTCTCGCCCAGCTCATCTGACGGCCATCTTGCTACGACACGGAGGTCACCGTCAGATGGATCTGAATAGTTTTCCCGCTCCTCCGCTTTGACGGTTTTTAATCTGGCGTCAGCGCACACGCGTGGCAATCTCATTCCGCCTGGACGGCCATTTTATGACGCCGGTCGGCGCTCATCCATATTCACGAGCTCGCCGGGACTCGTCTGGCCGAAAAATCAATCTCGGCTCGGGAGGAGGCCCGCAGGGGGTCTCGCGAAAGGAGGACGGAGCGGAACCGCCGAGGTACCGCGCAAGTCTCACCTTTCCAATCGGAAACAAGGGACGAAAGCGACGGCGTAAAATGGCGATCGGCACCGTCTGATGACGTTGACCCAAACGTGTCGGCCTCGCCGTTCGGCTCAGGAGGGGCCCGGAACTCGGTCTTCAGCTTGACTTTTTCCATTGCGCAATTTTTAAACGTCGACTTTCACGCGGTTGCAAAAGTGCAAGCGGTGCATCGTAGGAGGTGGGTGCTCTTTTCACATCACCTGTAAAGGCAGCCGACCCCCCCTTTGGGGGAAGGTCGCCCCCTTTATTATTGCCGTCTGTTTAGTACCGCTTTCACCGTGTTGGACTGCGAAACCGGGCCAGACTTGACTGCAGGATTCACCACTTTGGTGAGCCCGAGCTGGTCTTAAAAAAAACCCCCAAAAAAAAAGCATCAAAATTCCCTTTCGGGACCCAAATGCGTAAAATGTGTTCCCAACAACAATATTTGATGTTTTTAAACTATATTAAAGTGAGTGTCTGTTCTTTTTTTCAGGTTTGGTTCCAGAATCGGCGGGCCAAGTGGCGCAAGCGAGAGAAGTGCTGGGGCCGGAGCAGCGTGATGGCCGAGTACGGCCTGTACGGCGCCATGGTCCGCCACTCCATCCCGCTGCCCGAGTCCATCCTGAAATCGGCCAAGGGGGGCGTGACCGAGTCGTACGCGCCGTGGTTACTCGGTGAGCGCCGTATTTGCAGTTTTCCATTTGGCCGTAAATTGGTGACCTCGACGCATTTATTTGACATTCCGACTGGACCGGGGTTCCGCCGCCGCCGTAGGTCGGGGAACCCCGTCGGAAGTCAAGTGCTTTCCGTGCGCTTCTCCGCTTGGTCCCGAAAAATGTTGAGTTTTGCAATGACAGTAGAAAACCTGCGGCGTTCCACAAGGCTCATTCCTCAGTCCGCAGATTTATTATACGTCAATTGCCTGTTTTGCGGGTTCCGTGCAGGTGGGCGTGTGCGTCGTGTGGGTGCCGCGGACTGCGCGTGCGTTTTTGGCGCGAAACGAGTGCGAGAGCAAAAAGAAAGTTGATTATCGGCGACCGGGAACTCTCGTGTGCCAAAAAGAAAATAAAGCGAGTACACAGCAAGTCGATGCTCCGTGAATTTACCTCCTCCCGCCGTTGAGCTTGGGAGTTGCGACGCGAGAAGGGAGTTAACCCCAAGGAGAGCAACCTCGGCCTCGGAGAAGACCGGAGGAGGAACGGTTAACACCCGTCCTGTTGGCCGGCTAAATAAGATCGACGTAAACGGAATTTGCCGTAGTACATAAACACAGTATTCGTGCTAATTATAGTAAATATTTGGATGAAAAACACGTCTAGGACAACTATCTATTTAAAAAAAAAAAGAGAGAGAAAATACAAACAGTAACTAATTCGGCCACTATTTGTATACTACTACTACTACTACTACTACTACTGCGTTCGTTCACGCGGGTTAATCAAGACTATGGCGTGTCCCGACTTGCATACAAATTTGGATTACGGCAAAACCCATCGGAGCAGAAAGAACTGGTTTTAAATTGACAACGTCACAGATAGCTCTGTGCTAGGTCCGCAGATTTTTACATTGTGCGCTCCAAAAGGCCAAGTTTTGCACTAGAAAACCCGCGGTGTTCCACAAGGCTCGCTAATTGGTCCTCTCTACTTGAGTATCAAAACTATTTCGCTTTCCAGTGGGAAAGCAAAATAAGGTGGTTAGTACGACTGCAGCGAGGTAACTTGAATTTGTTCCGTGAATGGGAACGTGTGCTAAAGTGGCCATTATTGTCTTTGTTCTCAGGGGTGGTCCTTGCTTGAATATCGCAAAAACGCACATACTTGTGACATGTTATGTATTACATTTCATTCATTATTTTTTGGGTTATGAAGATAGTTTTCTGTCCGAATAACGTACTTTCGCTGCCCGTTTTCGTAAACTGTGGGTGCGTCGGCGTAGTTTTGTCATTGAGCCCGTCCGTCCCGATGGATTCACGCCAAAGACCAGAAAGTGTCAACCCGGCCGATAAAACGGCAGCAGTCAATCGTGCGATAATCCCACTTCATTAGCAGAGATTAGTGACCACGTGTCAATTGATTATCTGAAATCTATCAGGCGGCTCGTAATTGATTAAAGAGTGAGGAGGCCTCCATTTCCTGCAAGTGAGAAATTGCCGTCAAGCGCTAAACATATAACACGTTCTGTCCTTCAGGTATGCACAAGAAGTCGGCGGAGACGCCGCCGGACGAAAGAAGCGGCGGCACCGAGACGCCGTCGAAACGGGGGGGGGCCGGGGGCGGCGACGAACTGCGGGTGCACAGCATCGCCGTGCTGCGGGCCAAGGCGCAGGAGCACAGCGCCGAGGCGCTGGCCGCGCCCGGGCGACAGGACCAAACTGTGGGGGGGTCGACGGAGGACCGCACGGACAAATGAGAACCTTTCGGGGCAACGTTGGAAACGGACGTGACGGACGGGCCAGGGACGTGATCCCGCCCCTTCCCCTTCCTCCAACTTAAAAAGGACACATACATAAATAAACGTACACCGTCAAGCCGGCGATTTTGCGCCTTCGGCAACAAATCGTAGACGTCCACCCGCAAAAGCGGAACTCGCATTTTCGCTTTTGTGGACATTAAGAACAGCAAAGATTGAAAAATATCAGACATTTTATGTTCAAACGCCGATTCCAATGTCTGACGTAGCGGCTCGCTAGCCACCAGCTGAGCTACGTTGCGTTTGCCCCAAGTGCTAGCTATGCTATGCTATGCTAGTTATTTGCCTCAGGCGCGACTCCAACGTAGTTGATTCAATGTAGACGTGCTCGCTGTTGTTGCTGCTTCCAAATGTTCATTTCGTGATAGAATGACGCTAATATACTTGCGACTTTCATTCTTTTCTCTGCTTCGTCTTGTGAAGGTTAGCAGCCCGCCTTCCCCGCTGTCAAGTTAGCTGCGCCTTGGTTCACGTTCGCCTTTAAGCGGTCGGCATCGGGGCGCTCCAGAAAGAGCAGCAGAATACTGGGATGGTTGCGTTTTTCAGTGAATACGAGGCGGGGACTTGTCGAATTGGGACGATTTTGCTGTTCGTTTAACGTTTGTTCTACTCGTTCGTGAGAAGCGCAAGAAAAATCCGGTCACGCCGTGACCTCTGACCTCGTCACTTGGAAGATCCCCGACTTACAATGTGAACAAAAGTGTATCATAGTTTCAATTTCTGTTTGTCTTTGTATATATGTGACTGGAGTCTGATTAAAATGTCGTATTTAAAAAAAAAAAAACAATTGAAAAAGAAGCTGACGGCTTTTGATTTTCACGTTTTTGTTTTGGGAGGTTTGTGCCTTTTGCTGCTTTTAAAGAGGGAGAAAGAAAGAAAGAAAGAAAGAATAAAAAAAAAAGTGTGCAGAGTTGCTGCGTTTGAGGTTTGCACCGCCCCAGAGCGCCAAACAAGTCCAGCCCTCCTCTTCGGATGGAAGTTCTGGGCCGTCGTCTTTCCGCGTAGTTTCCGTGCTCGCTTTGCGCTCCCCACAAGCGAAAAAAATGCGGCTGCGGGCGGCCACGTCGTCACTCGGCCGGAGGTGGAAGAGCCACGCGGCGGCGTTGGCGTTCATTCCCGAGGCTGCGGGCTTCCAGGGGGTGCGGGACCGCGCGGGGCTCCAGGAGTTCTCCGTCGCCCGCAAGGAGCGCTTCTGGGGGGCCGTGGCGCGCCGCCGCCTGGACTGGATCAGCCCCTTCCGAGGCGTCCTGGACTACGACGCGGAGCGGGGCAAAGTCAGCTGGTTCGAGGGTGGACGCCTGAACGTCTCCGGTGAGTTGGACTTGCGCCGACTGACATTGAACGCACCACCCTCGAGCAACTTCTTTCTACACGCGGGATGCGTTTTTTTTTTTTTTTTTTTTTTTTTTTTTAAATAATTTGTGTTGAGTCCGTAAAGCCCGTCCAAGCCGTGAAAAGTGAAGCTCGCTTGTCAGAATTTTCTGCGACCTTCCAGTGAATGACTGACTGAGCAATTTGGTTGCATAAGCATTTCAGTCTTGTTCTGTTTTGGCACGAGTCCGGTTCCGGCCCAGGACCGTCCCGCCGACTGACTGATGTTTGCTCTCTAAACTGCTGCAGTGAACTGTTTGGACCGCCATGCACGCAGCAGCCCGGAGAAGGTGGCCCTCATCTGGGAGAGGGACGAACCCGGATCCGAGGTCAAGGTCACTTACAGGTCAGTCGGCCCCCCCACTCGAGTGGAGCGGTGCGGTGCTTGAGTGTGGGTTGGGGGTTGAAATCCCCGCCCGGGTTTGTGGCATTGCCATGAGTTACCTCCACACTGCATGCTTGCCGTTCAAGTAGACAACTTTTGGAATTCCGCAAGGCTCGCTGCTCGGTTCACAGCTTTTAAAAGCCAATGAGAAACAAGACTTGAGAAAATGGATGCCAGGATATTTTTCCACCTCTCCCTTGCCTGTAGCTTATTTGTTATTATTATTATTTCCAAAAAAAAACAAACAAACCAGGCAGCTTCTGGAGATGACCTGCCGCACGGCCAACCTGTTGAGGCGGCGCGGCGTCAAAAAGGGCCACTGCGTCACCATCTACATGCCGCCGTGCCCGCTGGCCGTGGCGTCCATGCTGGCCTGCGCTCGCGTGGGGGCCGCCCACAACGTGGTCTTCGCGGGATTCAGCGCCGAGGCCCTCGCCGAGCGAATCCGAGACGGTGAGGTGGGGCGGCTGAGGGGACTTACCATCATTTTTAGTTCATTTTTATATTTACACCATTCTCCTACTGCGGTAGTTTGGAGCGTGTTCCGGTTGAAGTCCAAATTGGGGACTCTGCTTCTTTTTCTGTAGTTTTCCCGCTGGAGCCCTAACCTCACTGACACGAATACAGTGGACCGCATAGTGAGCCGTGTGGAACGCCATTACGTTTTGTACTGTAATTGTACTGCATTCCTGCAGCGCGTACTTGAAACATCTGTGAATGGACCAGCAGGCCTTGTGGAACTAAAATCCAACGGCAAATAATTGTGAGACTTACCAAGAGTGCAATGTAAACATTTGTGGGCTTTGTATAGATCCCTGTGGATAGTCGTCAGTCCACGACGGTATTCCACTCCCGCAGCGGCGCTTAATCAGAAGTCAAACTGTTCAGTCGTCTTTGCTAATGCACGAGTCGAGTCAGAATTTCTGTCAATATTTGTAGTTACTCGTGTGTGTGTGTGTGTGTGTGTGCTTCGATGAACACACACGTTCTCCATTTACAGCGTTTAGACTTGAATCGACGGTCGCGTCTTTTTCAAAACGTGCTTTCAACACATGTGGAACAAAGACGTTTGTTTTGTTTTTTGTTTTCCTCGACGGAAAATAGCGCGGTATTAACGTCCCCTCGGCGACTTAATAGCTGACTACTTGACTTCCTTTCCTCGATACACTGCGGAGATAAGATACGGAAATCGTTTGCGGTGGCCAATTCGGCTGCCTTCAGGCGACGCAGAGCAAAGAGCAAAGTATGAAAACGCGACTGTCGACCCTATAAAAACAACCGAGGCTTGGTTTTATTATGATTATTATTCTTTTCCTACAGATACCCAGAACACAACAAAAGTGCCCTGTCAGCTGCATTATTTTTCTGAATTCCCCAAAAATTACGCACCCTTCATACGAAAGTGCAAATACAGATAAAGGTACAACAAATAAAAGCCCGGTTAAGGGATTGTTTCAACTCTTCGACTTTATTTAAGTAAAAATTAGAGTCTGAAATGTACAAAAGTCAAATTGTTTCTGTCCGTTATGTCCGACGTATGTTATGATAAGATAAAAACAATTTCAGTGCCCACACAAGAGTTGAACCGAATAATCTACGAGTAAGTTAACGTGAGCACACAGACGCACAGTTGTTGGACTCATGGTATGTCGTAGCACCAAATGCTCCGTATGTATTTCAAATTTGATTCCCCCCCCCCGGCCCCCATTCGAAGCGCTCGCAGCCCGTCTCCGCGACCACGTGTTGGGAGTAAGACGGACGAGGCCTCGCCTCGCCTCGCCAACGCAAACGCGCGCGGCCACACGCCTCCCGTTGGGTCCAGAGGTCGGGTTGAGGTCAGGGTTGCTTTCCGGCGAGCGCGCTGTGCAGTTTCCTTCGGCGCGTCGTAAATCTCCACGGCGAAGATTTGACAACTTGGTCGACTCTCCAGTAGTTAATTTGTCTCCATTTTCAGCAGCTGTCACCATTTTTGCACAATCTATCGTCGTCATCTGAATATTATTCCAGGCAAAACGCACATGTTCCTGAATCATGTGACTTTGTCAAAAACTGTCGACGGGATCGAGGGAGCTCTTAAACTGTTTTGTATCTCCGTGATCTCCCCCCCACCCTGAGGGTCCCGTCCCCGCTAGGGCAATGTCAGAAATTCATTGTGTAAATGTTTTTATTCACAAAAGCTCATTTTAAACCCAGATTTTATTCAGGTTATTGTTTATTATTCAGTGGAGTAAAATTGCATTAACCGTCCAAATTGCACAAAACAAGGCAGCAATTATGTATGTGAACTCGTTTGGATTGGGATCCAAATTGTCTTTGGGAAGACCCTCCCCAAAAGGGACATGAAACCATTTTGCAGCCTTTTATATTTAACTTCCTTTGTTCGTAAGTCAAACGCTCCGAAATACACTTTGCCGATCTTGTTGTGGCGAAAAAATGTAGCAGTGAGAGCAATAAAGGTGCTCGGTTAGCCCCGTACAGGAAATGCGCTTCGCCGCTAGCGTGCGGCAAGAGAAAGAAAGAAAGAAAGACAAGACGCCGAAAGAGCTTCCACGGGATAAATTCTGCGTATTCGCCAGCCCTCACGGTCGCCGAAAGCGACAAACATTTTTCTGTCAAATCACATCCCACCGCCGGCGCGGTCCGGCTTCATCTGTCGCCATTTTAGCCCGGTCCAGTACGGTGATCACCGTCAACGAGAGCGTGAGGGGCGGCAAGGTGACCCGGCTGAAGGCCACCGTGGACCAGGCGGTGCGCGACTGCCCGACGGTGCGCCAGGTTTTTGTTGCCACGAGGACGGACACGCCGGTCGCTATGACGCCCAAGGACGTTGCCATGGACGAGGTGAGAGGTCCTCAGCTTCTCTCCGAGACCCCGTTTGGACCGAAATCAGCCGAATTTGACAGGAGATGATGACGGAGGACGCCGCGTGCGAGCCGGAAGCCTTGGACAGCGAGGACGTCCTGTTCCTGCTCTACACGTCGGGCAGCACCGGGAAACCCAAAGGTCTGGTCCACACGCAGGCCGGATACCTGCTGTATGCCGCGCTCACGCACAAGGTAAGAGATTGGTAAACCTGTTCAGTCCCAGCGCGAGATCATAAACCGAGGAACCGCCGGATTTAGTTGCCTTGTCAAGCTTTTCTGCCGGCACGGAAAGTCATTTTAACATTTATGTAGAGCGGACCTAGGATTGAGCCTTGTGGAACACCATCTCCGGATCTCTTTCGAAAGGGCCCCCGAGTTTATCGTACATAAAAGAATCCAGTCCAAAAAAAAAAAAAAAAGAAAAGATATGACAAGGGCAGCAGTAAAGCAGTAACTGAGTGCGCTGCTCTCTTGCGCTTCTGTCTTCCTGCGGCACCCGGCAAACTTCTTGTTTGGGTTGATGAGCGCAAAAACGTCGTTTCTGGGCGCAGTCGCCAACCTCGCGGCCTTTGTCTTCTTCGCCTCCTCCTTCAGTACGTCTTCGACTACCGCGACGGAGACGTGTTTGGCTGCGTGGCGGACATCGGTTGGATCACGGGACACAGTTACGCCGTGTACGGACCCCTGGCCAACGGGGGCACCAGCGTCCTGTTCGAGAGCACCCCCGTTTATCCCGACCCAGGTACGGGCGACAGTTTTTATCGCTCCCGTGCTCTTCTTTTGTGTGTGTGTGTGTGTTGGCGATCACGACGTGCTGTTTTGTGGAACTGTTTGCGCTTGAGCTTGAAATCCAAATAACTTTTTCCCACCGAGAGCTAAAATTAGGAGCTTGCGGCTGCTCACGTGTCAGGCGTCAGTCGTGTTGTGTGTCGCGCAGTTGCAAACGCTCCAAAACACTGCTGGGAACCTTCTCGCGTTGTTGTGGCTTCAGGACGGTACTGGGAGACGGTGGAGCGGCTGAAGATCAACCAGTTTTACGGCGCCCCGACGGCCATCCGCCTGCTGCTCAAGTACGGTGACGAGTGGGTCCGCAAGTACGACCGCTCCAGTCTCAGGACGCTTGGATCCGGTACGACGGACTCGGCCCGGTGAAAGACGCGGATCTTCCTAACCGTGTCCTGTGTGCAGTGGGCGAGCCCATCAACACGGAGGCGTGGGAGTGGTACCACAGCGTGGTTGGAGAGGGCCGCTGTCCTGTGGTGGACACCTGGTGGCAAACGGGTAACTGAAAACCGACGCTAACGTTAGCGTCTAACACACCCCCATGCTGGCTTTCGAACGTTGCGCTGACAAAAATCCAAGTGGCCTTTTTCCTCTTTGGCCTGAGGACACCACGCCCGTGATTTCCAAAAACAAGTTGAAATGCGGACTCGTCAGACCACAGGACACACTTTAACACTTTGCACAGTGAAACCGTCCCGTGGGCTTTTCTGGCCGTTCTTGGTATTTGCTTTTGCGTTGCACGGTAGAGTTTTAAATTACACTGTGTTAGCTGGCGACGGTTTTCTGAGTGTACCCGAGCCCACGCGCAGGCACAGGCAACGGTGCTTTTTTTTCCCCCATGCAGTGGCGCTTCAAGGGGTCAAAGGTCATGGGCATTCAATGTGCCTTTTCAGCCTTATTGCTTGCGTTTGAGTCTTTTGATTTTCTTTTCTTTTAAAGTCCATTGAGAGAACTCTGTTATATGCTGCCCCCTACAGTTTTGGAGCGTAAACTGCAGCACGAGCGGCCAAATTAGCATTTGACGTGATACGCGCTAATAAGAAGATGTGAAAATCATCATGTTTTGCTCGTGAGACAAAAAGGAACATCTGACGTCCCGAAATGAGATTGAGGGCATCATCATAAATGTCGCGGATGGCTTTTAATTACCACACAACTGGCCAATAGCTCTAATTAATGACGCGTAATCGCAACATTAGCACAGGAGGGATTGGGAATTTTGGAATTATGGACGCAGATCGAGGCGTAATCGTCCGCTGGCAAGCGTCTCGTTGTTTTTCCAATCAGCGCTAAGTGGCTTTCTTCATCCTGGACATTTGTTGGCCTATTTGATTCGGATCTGCCGCTGCCGCTTTAAGGCCTCCGCGTGGGATTTTCCGCCACGGTTCCCAGGACGCTTTGGTTTCGTCATTTATCCATGCGCCCAATCGCATATTTTATGCGCATCCATCCATTTTTCCACAGCTTAATGCAGGACAGTCATTTTTTGAAACATTTGTTTTATTCCTTTATTTTGATATTGCTATTACAATTCCTTATCTTTTTTTTGTTCAGTAGTTGTTCTTATTTCCTATTAATGTAAGGTTTTTCTTGTGCCTATTTTTAATTCATTTATTCATATTTTGTAAATAGATATAATGTGTTGCTGTTCAAGAATCTGAGCATCACGTTTTTGATGTTCCCCCACTAGCTGCTGCGAGACTCGGTTAGCACCATGAGAAAAACACGCACTACCGAGAAATTGTTTCATTTTTGAGGTTTTTTTACAACCTGCTCGTCATGCTCGACAACCAAGTTGGAGTATTCCAAATAAAAGTGGATGCTCGTGAAACGTGACCAAAACATTTTCCAAAACGTCCTCAACTGCCGCCAAATGCGAGAATTTGCGAGGGTCGGCGGTGGCACTTTTGGCATGTTGGCTGTGTGCAAAATCTTTTGTTTTTGTCCTCTTGTCAGAGACGGGCGGCATCTGCATCGCGCCGAGGCCGTCGGAGCCGAACGCGGAGATCGTCCCGGGGATGGCCATGAGACCTTTTTTCGGCATCCAACCGGCGCTCATGGACGAGCAGGTGCGTGCGCAGGGGCGGCGGCGGCGGGGCTCGCTCGCCATGGAAAGCCACACAGCTGGCGAGCGTTTCATAATCCCGGTCTGACCCTCCGACGCGCCAATCTGTCGCCGCCGGGAGCACTTGATCCCTCTTTACACGTAAAAGACTGAGCATCTACACGTACTTCCGCGTTTGTATTGTACTGCCCTCTTGTGGTCAAGGCGTGCAGACCGCAAGTAGCAACACAATGTCCATTGAATTGAAGCCAAAAATGGTTCAGTTCTACATATTCCGTTTCTTTTTGTGAGCGTATGGTTTCATAACCAAAACCATTTTTGGTCTGTGAATGTTCAGCCCCCCCCCCCCCCCAGCTGATGGTCTCACGCAAATGAGGGGAAGTGCAGACCAGAACCGTTTTCAGACACACGCAATGATTTGCTTGAAAATAGTGTACGTGTGTCCAAATGAAGTGGCGCTTGCAAAAGTTCTGGTCTTGTGCCACGTTCAGGGCAAAGTGGTGACGTCCAACGACGCCTCGGGGGCGCTGTGCCTCGGTCAGCCGTGGCCCGGCATGGCCCGCAGCATCCACGGCGACCACCAGAGATTCGTGGACACCTACTTCAAGACGTACCCCGGTAAGAACGCTCGCCGACGCAGCGTCGTCGTCGCCGACGGTCCGACGTGCCCCCCCCCACCCCCCAGGTTACTTCTTCACGGGGGACGGCGCCCATCGCTCCGAGGAGGGCTACTACCAGATCACGGGGCGCCTCGACGACGTCATCAACGTCAGCGGACACCGGGTCGGCACGGCCGAGATCGAAGATGCGGTGGTAAGAGACGGCGGCGGAAAACCGGGCCGGGGTTTCCTCAACTCTTCCTTCCGACTAAGCTTTCAAATGCTAATGCTAACAGAACCAATGCTCGGCGGTGGCGGAGTCGGCCGTCGTTGGCTGCTCGCATCACATCAAAGGCCAAGGTGAGCCGGCGCACGCAAAGTCTCTCGACCCCGTCGCGAGGCCCCGCAAGTGAGCCCGAGTCCGCTTTGCAGGCGTGTACGCCTTTGTGGTGCTCAAGCAGAACGCCCAAGAAGCGGACCTCGCCTCGCAGATCAACGCCGCCGTCTCCGGCAAGATCGCCAAGTACGCCTGCCCCGACCACATCCAGGTCAGTTCCAAACTTTCGGCCGCGCAGGTATGAAATCAAAAAAAAAAAAAAATGTAAAAAGAGTCATCAGGACGTAAACTGTTGTATTCTTCAACGCTGGAGGGGAACAGCAGCTAATCACAGCCCCCCACCGCCCCACAAAAATAGCAATCCTGCAAGATTGAGTTCATCATTTTGTCATTTTTTTAACTGCATTTGAATCCTTATGTGTTCTCAAACTCCCCCCCCCCCCCCCACTCATTCTCACGTGCACCACTAAATGACAGGAAATAATATCGATATTGACGAGTTCCACGTTTTTTGGGTCGTTGTGTCCGTCAGTTTGTGCAGCGCCTCCCAAAGACGCGCTCGGGCAAGATCATGCGTCGGGTTCTGCGCAAGGTGGTGGAGCGAGACCCGGGGGGCCTGGGCGACCTCAGCACGCTGGACGACCCCGCCGTCGTGCAGGAGATCGTCAGAGGTCACCGCGACCTCTGCGGGGGTCTTGAAGAGCAAAAGTGAAGATTTAAGCGGTCCCATTTTTTTGTGCAATTGTTTGAATCGATTTGACGGAATCAGCCGAGTCCAACCAGCGACTGGAGGCAATTTTTATTGATGATTTGTGTTTGACTGGAGCTCATTTTTAAAAAACGAATAAGAATGGACCAACCGAGGTCAAAGTTGAATGACGAAAATGAAAACACTTGCACCAACCGGCTCGCGCAATCCTCCAACGAAGGAACCTCAACTGGGGTCACTTTCTTCAAGTGTTTGCTGAATGTCGGAACCACAACGCCGGACAGGAAGTGTGACGGCGCCGCGGAACCAGGGAGTGTTGCGGTCACATGACGGCGTCGTCTCTGCCGCTCCCGCCGCGGCCTTTGATTCGGCTCAACTCCCAACGGCCGTCGCCGCACAGTTTCAGCTGCATGTCGTGGTGCTGGGATGGGATGGGATGGGATGGGGGGGGGGAAGAGACGGGTAGACAAAGACAACGTGAGCGGTGAGGGGGGGGGGGGGGGGGAGACACCCGCACAATCCAGACAAGCGCAAAAAGAGAATTGCCAAAACAAACACGCAACGCATCGTGTCAACATTGCGGCTCGCAATCTTTCAGACGCGCCAAAGTCGGCGCCACTGCTCAGTTTGGTTCTGCACGTCCGACGATGTCATCGCGTCCGTGCACTATTTTGTGTTTCGGGTGAAGATTTCAGATTGAGTGTTTGAACGAGCCTTTGCAAAGCGGGTCAGGTGAGGCTGATGTGTTTTTTTTTCCCCCTTTTTAAATGATTTCTCCATCAAAATCTTTTTTTTTTTAGCTTTGAATTTCAATT
The DNA here is from genome assembly GCF_019802595.1 of Syngnathoides biaculeatus. Lineage (NCBI taxonomy): Eukaryota > Metazoa > Chordata > Actinopteri > Syngnathiformes > Syngnathidae > Syngnathoides > Syngnathoides biaculeatus. Next base: position 6,360,650 of record NC_084662.1, on the reverse strand, counting down.
TCAATGACATGATGGAAAAAAAAAAACCCAAAACAATGCACTCATTCCAACTACATTCAAAGTCCATTATACTATTTTAACATTTCATGACGTGTAATTCTTTATGAAATTAATAAATCGATAGAATAATGAATGAAATAAAGAGCGACTTTTATCTGCAACTGTGAAGGCGTTTCATTTAAACGTGTACTCGGCGTGAGCTCATAAATCTAAAGACGTAAAACGGCCGCGAGCGAGCGTCAAAGCGCACCTTTTCCAAGCTCCTGCGGTGCCCCACGGTGAGCACGGTCATCCCCAACTGCTTGCACGTGCGATACAACTGCGACTCCGCCTCCTCCGTCAGGGCGCTGGTGGCCTCGTCCAACACTGTCGGTGGCAGGCCGCACTCAGAACTTTTCTTTCCACCCCCCCCCAGCACACTTGAACACACACACACCTGCGTATTTGGGCTGCAGGTAGAAGAGTCGGGCGAAACAAAGACGCTGCATCTCGCCCGGAGACAGAACGTCGTACCTGCGCACAGCACAAACTCATTTGAGGTTTTGGTGGGACCCCGTAAAGGGGGGTTGGGGGGGGAAATGCAAAAACATCACATTTATTTTGGTGTACGTGGAGCAGAAAACGCACAAAAGTCAGTGCGGCGCTTTTACCAGTTCCAGTCCACCACTTGATCCAGCCCGCCGGTCCGCCTCACCAGACCCGACTGCAACGAGACGCAAACGTCACGACAGGCACAAGAAAACCGCCGAGGCGGAATTCGCCGCAGGAAACGCAAAAAGGGGCAAATTCCAATCGCAGTGGCACGCAGAAAGAACTCTTGTGACCTTTTAAAACTAAAATAAATGCAGTTCAGTGGATTTGATTTTTTTTTTTGGGGGGGGGGGCTTGATTACTTATTTATTTTAAAAAACAAATTCCAGGCTAACATTTTTGGATCCATTATTTTTCAAAAATAAAAAAACATCAAAATACTTTCTTTCGGAAAACATATTCAATAAAAAAGACTTTTTCCAAACATTTTATAGACTTATTTCTCCTTCTTGAAAATAGAAAGGAAAAAAAAAAAAAAAAAGAATTCAATCTTATTGCCACCGTCCCAAATGTTTCGCTTTTCTGGCGTCAGCCACAATTTGAGCCTGGACAAAATGAATTTCTATTTCGGCCAAGTTGCGACCCGTTGCAAAACTCACCACACCCGCCAGCTCCAGAAACTTCATAATCCGGTCGTCATCTACGGACCCTGAAGGGAACGAAACGTCACGGAACTGTCGAGAATGCGTCACGTTGATTTTGGAGCCTGCCGTTTGTACCTGATTCCGGGTAAACGTCCTTGAGCGGGTAGATGACCTGCCGGGAGAGCACATTAGCCGTCAGTCATCCATAAATCACCAGCGGGGCACCATTTCAAGCGGCGGGCGGGGACCTGTTCGCGCAGCGTGCCGTCCGTCAGGTACGGTTTTTGGGGCAGGAAGAGGGTCCCTCGGGGCCCGAAGCACGTTGTCATTTGGACAAAACCTGAAACCAGAAACCAGAAACCGTTTTTTTTTTTTCCCCAACGCAATCCCGGATGAAGCCAAAGTCTCACCGCTCTCCGCCTCCCACAGTCTGTTGAGGACCCTCAAGAGCGACGTCTTGCCCGTGCCCGTGTTGCCCACCACCAGCAGGTTGGTGCCCTCGCTTATGGTCAGGCTCAAGTCCTCCACCAGCTGCCGCTCCGAGGAGGGACACTTGTAGGACAGCCGGTCCACCACGAAGGCCGTGTCCAGGGGGCCGCCGTGCACGGTGGAGTCGCTGGGCACACGGACCGCCGTTCAACTCCTCAGAGGCAATTTCAGCAGCCAATCTTTTTACTTCCTATGTTTCTGGATTCTTTTCGAGGAGGCGGGGTACCACCTCGGACTGGTCGCCAGCCAATCGCGGGGCACGTAAAGGCAAACAACTCTTCGCACTCACAATCACACCGACGGGGCAATTTAGAGCCTGTTTTTGGGACGAAACCGGAGAAAAGCCACGCGGGAATCGTCAACAATCAAAAGACTCACCTGTCAAAGTCGTAGCTTTCCCCCGAAGCCGGGTCGTAGTCGCACTGCTGGCGCAGGACGTCGTCCATCACTTCACTCAGCTCGCCGATCCTGACCAAACGCAGGCAAAAATCAAGTCAAGTCAAGGAAATTGAGCACTTTAGGGGGGCGGGGGGAGGGTACCACCTGTGGGTGTAGCCGGCCACGTCCGACAGCGTGGTGGAAAGGTCGATCAGCTGCGTGAAGCCATTGATCAGGTAGATGCACACGAAGGCGTTCTGCGTGGAAAGGAAAGGAAAGGAAAGGAAAGGAAAGGACAACTGCAAGTGATCCAGCGGCAGCCACCGAGCTCGTGCTGCCACCTGGCGGTCAGGCCTGCCAAAATTGCAACTTCAGATGGACTTCGACAAGACTTTCGTGGCTGCAACCAGCCTCCCAAAAAAAATAAGGCAAAATGAAAGATTTTAGCTTTGACATTTTAGTCAACATTCTGAGATACTGAACACTATATTATGTTGTTGTTGACAGCTGACACACACACGCGTGGAAGTTCTTAAAAAAAAAAAAAAATAGTGAAAGACGTGGAAGTAGTCGCTACCCTGCTGATGAGCGCGCTGAGCTCGCCGGGCGTCAGGCCGGCGTAGAGGCCGGCGAAAATGGGAATAGCGATGATGACGTAGCTGAGGAAGCTGCCCAGGTAGTCGAAGGTGTTGACGCCAACTAGGAAAAAAAAGAAGAAAAAGAAGGACAGGACATCAAAACGGAGGCGGCGCATTCGGTGGCCGTGCGCCTGCGCCCGTTTCTTACTGTAGAGCCACAAGCCTTTGTTGATCAGACTTTGCTGAGTTTGCAGCAAAGTCTGCAGCCGCCCGTCAGTCCTCGCGTGCTCCACTTTGCCGGCCCTGCAAAACGGCAGCGCGTCACACCTTTGGACTCGCGACGCTCGCCGACCAAAGCACGACGGAAAGCGCGGCAGCTCGCCTGTAAAAAGCCGCCGACTCGGCGTTGACTCGGATCTGCATGTGCTTGAATCTGCGCTCGGGGGGGGGGGGGGGGGGGGGGGGTCACAAGGGAATCAAACGCACATAGTGGAATTTGTCATTCATAAGCGGCAAAGAAAATGGATGGATGGATGGATGGATATTACAATGGCATAAATATAGAACAAGAAGGTGGACGCCTCACACGTGAGGTTGCAGGTTCAACTTCATTCACATATTTGTCTTGTTTACATTAGATGATTTCCATGCATATTTGAACGCTTCATTGTGTGTCGTTTTGATCAATATTCCTGCCTTCCACACCGTTCAACCGCAACTACAGTTTTCAGAACTTTGCCGGCCGGACTGGACTCGACCAGAGCCGGGCTTCGGGATCGAGCGTGCGTATCCTGTTATTTTCCACAGGCGCTTCCTGTCCGACAAAACGCCGGCGATTGTTGCTAATGGCCAGAAGCCATTTCAAAAGAATGACTTCCTCAATTTGAAATGCGCTTCCGTGCGGACGCTCCAAGTAGTGCAAGTAGAAACGTACCTGAAGTCGCCCTCCAGTTTCTCTTGCTCGAAGAGCGTGGACACGATGGGCCCCATCAGGACTTTGTTGGCCCCCGTCCCCACCACAAAGTAAGCGAAGATGCTCAGCGGGCCCAACCAGCCTGTGCTGAAAGCGCAACGACGCGTTACACCAGTCCACAAGTACGCACATTCGGGCCTTGACTGCTTTTGCCGATTAGACATACTAAGAATAGAAGTAGGAAGATAAAGTTTGGGCCTACTTCTTCCGTCAAATGTCAAATTTTTTACATGTGATGCAAAATTGACAGAATGAGCCCCAACTCAATTTTTTTTTTTTCAAGTTCATTAGAAATTTTACTTTTTGCATTAGCCTGTCAAGATTAAAAAACAAACAAACAAACAAAAAAAAAAAATCCAGAGGTTTTTTTGTTTACTTTTCCCGTTTTCGAGTTGAATGGCAAACCCGGAGCTACATTTTTTTTTTTTTTTTTACAACTTGAAAATGTCGAATTTTTGCATCAGCAGTTGAAGCCAGAAGTTCACATATAATGTGCAAAAATGTTTTTTTTGGCTGATTCTCTGAAGTCAAATGCGACAAAACCTCTCCTGTTTCAGGTCAGTTAGGATCACCAAAATTATTTCATTTTGTTAAATTCAACATTTATGAGAGTGAGAATTTCAGATCATTTTCTTGTAGGCCAAAACTTGCCATCCATTTCCTTTGTATGGATGAGCAGCCTTTCCTTTGAACTGCTTGACTCAGGTCAAAGGGTCACCTTTCACAAGGTTCTGCTGGAATCCTGGCCCATTTCTCCTGACAGAACCTCTGGAACTCACTCAGGTTTGTGGGCCGCCGTGGTCGCACATAGGAAGGAAATCTCAACTTCTGACTTTAAAAAAAAAAAAGAAAAAATTGAGAAATTCTCTCTGTCATTATTGGGGTATTCAACAAAATGGGAATTTTGGTGATCCTGACGGACCCGAAACAGGAGAGTTTTTTTTTTTTTTTGTATCTCATGTGATTTCAGACAGTCAGACAAAAAAATTAAATGTGCGTTTTTGTACGTTGTACGTCAACTTCTGGCTTCAAGTGCGCTCTCCCAAAAGCGTCGTTCAATGAAAGCAAAGCTCACCGACGGTTGAATCAAAGGATGTTTCACAACAAAAAAGTCACTGCATCACATCCCTCCAATGATGACGAGACCAACACAGCCGCAGTCGGCACCCACAGATTCACCGATCCGCTCATAAAAAAAAAAGAAAAAAAAAGAAACGAAAACGCTGATCAGTAGTTTATCGTCGGTTATTCAAGAATATTGGGGCGTTCCAAAAAAAGTAAATTCAATGCCATTATAGCAGGCATGAATTATGTGTGGATTTTGGCAATTGACAGTTTCCTACGGCCTCCCCACAGTGGGGGTCACCGGACCCCCCCCCCCCCCCCCGAGTACGCGATCCAGTACCTGTAGAAGCAGTGGTAGGTGTAGTAAGCCAGCGTGAAGGGCGACACGATGATCCGACTCGCCATGGAGCTCATCTGCTTGCACAGCCTCTCGGCGTCCTGACTGATGCGCTGATCGCTGCGTGCAAATCAAGCGCACCTCATCAGCGCCGCGTTTACGCCGCCGTCGACGCCAAAGTCAACACGTACGGGTTGTCCAGGTCCTCTCGGAGCACGTTGAGGGTGTAGTAGACTCGTCCCTGGAAGTAGGCCGTGTGCAGACTCTCCGTTAGCGTCTTCCTCCAGTCCACATACATCAGGTTGGCGATGTACTGGTCCAGGCTTTTCAACTGGAACCACAAGCAAGACCTTCAAAAGGCTCAAAGTTCAACATGTCAGACTGTCCCGACCAGCTGACGCGAGCGTGATGCCAAGCAAACGCTTACATAGATAGGAAGGTCAAAGAAAATCGGGTAGCTCACGACGAGTACGCAACCCCGTCACGTCTACCAAGGAAGCGTCGTTCCGAACCCAGAGCCAAATACTCAACGTTAGAATACTCAATTCCAGAAATCTTTCATCCCTACCAAGTTACCACACCCTGGTGACCTAAGTCGAAATAGACTCAGTGTAAGGAAGCATACCCCAAAGGATATATATATATATATATATTTGATGTGATGGAAACATGTGGAAGTGAGTCGAGGCGTTCCATTTGGCCAGAAGTAGCACTTTGCTGGTGTCTTTACAACCCTTTTTTAAGCTGAAGCGTCATGCACAGCGCTTTCACGGCAGGGTGAAAAAAGGCTCCCCCCCCCCACCACCACCACACCCCCCCGTGACGGGTGGGGCTTACAGTGGAGTTGACGACGATGAGCACCAGGGCGGTGAGCAGCAGGTTCCTGAAGGCCTTGTCGTCCTTGTCGGCCAGCACCTTGTAGAAGCGACTGGGGAGGACGCCAACCTGGTAAATGATCAGCTGCTCTTTTGTGAGGAGAACAGACCAAAAAAAAAAAAAATACGCGTCAGAAACAAAAGAGGCAGACAAAGGTGAAGAGCCAAAGGTCAGACGTAGACGAGTTAGTTAACACTTTGTCGCTATCAGCGTCCTGCTTACACAAGGCTGACAAAAAAAAAAAAAAGAAGAAGAAAAATCAATCTTAGTTAGAAAGTTTCTTTAGTTCACAAAATGCTCCTTTTGATTGTGTCTTCTAAAAATTCCTTTTTTTTTGCCACAATCTATCCTTGAACTAGTACGACTCATTTGTCATAAAAATGTGACTTTATGATTTGTCCCCGTTGGGTGCTGCTTTCATTTTTGTTAAATTTACAAGAGATTGCAACATTTTTCACAATTTTTACAATTGTGCATTCGGATGTTATTTTTCTAATGACTTTTTTCTCATCTTATGGCTTTTTAATCTTGTAAAATTGTGATGATGTGCTTATATTAGGATAGTTTTGTTCATCATAAAATTGAGCTTAATATGACTCTTCGGACAGGAATACTGACTCTTCTACTTATTTTCTTTAAAAAAAAAAATGACTTTTCTTAAAAAATGACATCACTTTTTCCACATAAACTTCCTGATATATGACACTTTTATTTTTAGTCATAAAGATCTAACTTCAGGCAGTCTTAACTGCATCTATGGCTTTTTTTCTCGGGAAATTTGTGTACTTTTTAACTTAAATCTGAGACATTGTTCTCACTATATTACGTCGATGTTGTCATAACAAAACGTTTACTATTGTAAAATCCGGGCTTTCTTCTTTGCGTTGATTATACTTTTGCAAAAGTGTTACTTTTTTGTACTGTAACTTCAGGTTAAATTTGTGACTTTTACCTGTCAAGCGTTTGTTATCATGTTAGTAGTCCTTTGAACTTTTTATCTGCTTCTAACCTCAGAACCCTTTTGGGGTTTTGGGACCCATCAGAGGGGATTTTTTTTTTTTTTTTATCCCCCCAAAACCGCATAACTCACAACAATAATCACGTGACCTCGCGCACTTCCTGCCGTCCAACTTACGCTGCAATCTTTTGTTGTTTTGTTTTTCCCTGAGCTGAACTTCGGCATACCTGTTAAGGTGACTGCCAGTAGCGTGACAAACATGAGCACGCTTTTGCTGCTCCATGACGGGAAGAGAACCTTCTGGATGCCGCAGAACCTTTTCACGAACCTCCAGTCCAACTTCGGTCTACTTTGGAAGAGAAACCACCCACAACACGTGTTGGCACCGTTCGTCAGTGAAAAGCATGACAAATGTTACCTTTGTGTCGTCCCTTTACTGTTGTTTGACTTGTCGAAGTGAGCCATTTGCGTTTGAGGACGAAACAAAGCAAAAACCAAAAACGCACATTTAACTAAATGAGCTAGCTGAGCTACTTGACACTTCCAGATATAGAAGGCTAAAATGACCGCACATTTACAGTATTTGGCGTCATAGGAGTGTCGTAAAAATGAAGACACGTTCAGTAAAAAGCGACGGTTTTTACAAGTTCCACTAAAAGACGTTTAAATGAATGCCGACTCCGTCATGTTGCCGGAATGATTGACAGCTCGCCGGGCGCCTGTTTTGGTTACGCTACAAAGTAAAAGCTCAGACTTCCTCATTAACCGGATGTTTAGAGTCTTCGAAATAAAAGACTTTGACACTATTCGACAGGGGGCGATCGTAGCACCCCGGCCTTACGTCGTTCCGTTAGGTGCTTTCGCTGGTTTGTTTTTATTTTATGGCCCGCGAGCCAAAGCAAAAGTTGATTTTGGGGCTGCGGTTATACTGATTATTGACCATTCATTGTTACATTTCTGCTTGAGCATGAACATTTTAACTACAATAACTGACTTGGGCTGATCAACTCTACACTCCAAACGATAAAGCACCAAGGGGGATTCTGCAGAACTAAAAACCCAAAAAAAAAAAAAAAAAAAAAAAAAAAACCTCCAAAAAATGGACTCCTATGAGGCCCCCTAGTGGTCAGGTCTCCAGGGCAGGTTCTAGCTTGATTTGTGCATGGGGCGATTCTGCCATTCATCTTCATACAAGTATTTACTATCAGTACAGATTTTCCATCACTGGCAAGGGGACAGAACTCCACCGTAAACCGAGGACCCCCCCCCCCCCCGCGCCGCTGAAACCAGACCGGACTTCTGACCCTTTTCTGGAACTGCACCCCTTGTGAGGATCAAAGCTGCAAAACTCAGACATTGATTAGAATTCATAAATACTGCGTAATAAGAAATAAATACAAGCCAGGCAAAATAAGATAAGAACGTCAAGATTTTAATACTCTTAAGTGCAGACCTCTGAAATGTCCTGCTCAAAATTAAAAAATCTCAATTCAGGTGCAGTCTTATTCAACATGATAAAATACATCAAAAATATTTTTTATATTCACGCGATGACTCGAGAACTCGACATTACAGTAAACGTCCTTCACATGAGAGCGACACAAAAAGGAAGCAAAGAAACGACAATAATAACGTAGCACAAATAAGAATAGTGGTGATGTCATCCAGATTAGATAATACTTCAAATATCATTTGGAAAACTTTTGCGTTTTAGCAAACACGATTCATCATTTGGCTTATTCAAAGCAAAGAGAAGGTTATACAAAAAAAAAATCATGTTACATAAAATAAAGAGAACATTTGATTGTTTGGGGAGTTGCCGGAGGATGTGAATTTTTTTTTTTGTTTTTGTTCTTTTTCCCCTCCCCTAATACTTGAAGGACGGAAACCAGGCGTGTACTTGTGGCTTCCTAGGATTCATTTTTCAAAACGGTTTCAAACAGTGCATTTTTAAACAACTATCTCCACTATCGTATTTACGGGAGCGACATTAGAAACGTCAACACCCTGTAACGTGAATTGTGAATAATACTGTATTGTACGGGTTTAAAGAAAATTGCTGAAAAAAACGTGCAAAAATGAGCGACGGGTTAGACCACATCCCTCAATTTTGTCTGTTTGGAGTTTGTATGTTCTTCCTGTGCCAGTCCTTCCACGATCCTCGTGAGGATAAGTGGCTCAGAGAGAAAAAAAAAAAAAAAAAAAAAAAAGGTGGTCGGACGTGCAAGAAGTTTTCCATTTGGTCTTCTTGATTCTTTGGGAGCGCAGCTGCATTGAAACGAGTCGCCCGCCTCCCACCACAGAAGAACTCGAGCACCTTCAGTCCCATTCGCAACCAATTAGGTGGCGCCGGAGCGCCTCATTGTCTGCATTGAGTGCACGTACGTCAGAGATGGGAGACCAATGAAGGGAGAACTTTTTTTGAAAGAGCTTGACAGTCAGCATGTGGACAGTGGCTTCACGCCGGCCTCCTGCATTAGAGCGCCTCGTTGTCAGCCGTGAGTCCACATGTCACGCTGAGAAAGAGAGCAAGCATGATTCTAGTTTTAGTTCTTAAAGAAAAGGGAAGACTTCAAACCTGGTGTGTGGACTGTGGGGGTAACAGGACGGCGTGGCCCCTTTCGAGCGCCTCGTTGTCGCTGTATGTTAAAGCGCCCGTGATGAACCGGTGGAATATAAACCAGCCGGGGGAACATTTTTACACCCTTTGCATTCAGTTACGTGGAGACGGAAAATGCTCGACGGTGACATCCATGTTCCGGTTTGCAGAAATGGAATTTGATTGGACAGTTGAGTAGGTCCGGCTTCAGTCAGTAGAATTCGTGGACAAGCTCACGGAGAAAACAGCTTGAGTTGAGTTGTCAGTCTCATTTCACGTAGTTGGGCTTTCTCGAACCAGTCAAATTGGACAGTTGACTAATTCATGAATTGACTTCGACGTGGTGCTGCAACCCAAGACTTTTTGGGGACGTTAACAAATGGAGTTTGTGTGCCAATAGTGGGCGCGCACCTGCCAACAAAACAACTAATTTGCCCGTTTCTGAAAATGTGTGCGTGGTGGGCCAATCTGAATGTTGCTAAATTAACAATCGTAACATTTCCAATAAGTGACCCCACGCCGAGTTGGCGGGATTAAAATTGGATATTCATTATTTATCCTTAGAGTGATTTGAATTGATTGATGTTTGTTTGGGAACGTTAAAAAAATTGTGCTGAACACCAAATACTCCAGGAGGCGCAGGGCTGTCGGGCTTTCGGGAGGAATCTCAGGACGCAGGTCGGCATTCGCCCCGTACCAATCGAATTCCGGCAGTGCACGACGCCGACGGCGCGACATCGCTTACGCCAAGTTTACCAGGCTGAAGAAGAGCGGCACCACGCAAACGCACGTGAAGCCGACCACGCCGTAGACGACGTAGCGGTACGGCAGCTCCACGCCCACGTGCTGCCTCGCCCGCCTCACGTCGCCCGCGGGCAGCCCGGCCAGTCGGCACAGCAACGGGATGGCGAGCGCCTTCATGACCGTCCGGGTCACCAGGATGACGGCCACGCCCAAAGCGAAGCGCAGCGAGGAGCGGGCCGCCACGCCGACCCCGAGCGTGGGCGCGGCTAACGGCAGCGAGGACGGCGGGGGGTCCGTCGTCAGGCCCAGCCGGAAGTTGACGTGGGTGGCCAGGGCGGCCCCGGCCCCGGTGCCCAGCGCCTGGGCCGTGTCCCCCCGGGAGGTGCTCCACGAGTCCAGCGAGAAGGCCACGAGTCCGAAGCCCACGTGCGACACCACGATGACGAGCGGCGCGTACGCGTGCGTCATGTAGAAGTCGTCGATGGCGTCCAAAGTTTGCTGGAAGAAGGTCAGGATGAGGAGGCTGTACAGGAAGCCCGTCATCACTTCCTGCAACGTTGGCACACAAATGACTTCAACTCGGAACGCGTTTCCATCCCGCGCTCAGCGCGTCATCGCGAAGGAATCATCAGGGACAGCTGACTGATAAAGCAATGTTTGGATTTGATAGGGACAAGCGTGAGTCGCTTGGCCATAAAATGATACAATCAAATGTTATCCACTCAGCAGTTCTTTCCATGAAAAAAAAAAAATTACCCGTTCAGTGCTGAGGAAGTGTTTTTTGCTGCGGCTCGGAAACACTGCACCGTAGAAAACAAAAACAAGACCGGGAAAGGGCTTCATGCGGCAAAAATCATTTCTTTACAGATATACGAGGATAGACACGGAAGTACGACGAGTTGCCGTACGCCTCCAGTCGAAACGAAAGTGGCATTTTTTTTTTGTTTTGTTTTTTTTTTAAACGTAGCTTTTGCCATTCACTCCAAAAACCGCTTCATCAACTCGTCGGCATTTCTCTCCCTCGTGATTGACGCGACAAGAAGACGAGATTAACCACGTCCTCTTCACGGTCTTTTCAAAAGCTGCGCTGATCTCAAATCTGAAGCAATGCATGGCTGCCATCTACAAGGATCTGTCAGTCATTACATTAGACGACTTATTGTCACGTTGATGTTTATGACTGATAATCGGTGACGGTAGATTTCGCTTTAGTGACGTTTTCTTCGTCGTTCCAAATCTTAACTGGTGAAACTGGTCCGACTTATCTTGCCAGTCTGATGTCTAAAACATGTACGGGTCATTTGCGGGACACAACAACCTGAGCGCAGCGACGTGTGGCGTCAGCCACACCATCAGGTACTCGTGTCGTGCTGATACTTACCAGAACCGAATGCATCCCCATGTAGACTCTGCTCACACACACCAGCCCGCTCCAGCACAGAGCCACGCAAAAGCCCAACAAGAACGGGTACTGGGTGACAAAAAAAAAAAAAAACAACAACAACAACAAAACAAACACATTACAAAACTTTCACAGAAGATGATTTCTTTTTTTTTTTTTTTTTTTTGTCCAAATCTTCTTCGAGTATCTTTGCCTTCACTAGAACCCGCCCGTCACCACATAACATGCGCCATGTGGGTTTGTAGGCAATGCTTGTTGACAAAAGAGCTGTTAAGATCCTTATCACAATGAGCCGAATGGGCCGGGCTAGCTTTAGAAACAGGAAGCTGCGGCGCCACTGCTGCGTCAGAACAATGATGAAGGCCGGGAACATTCGGACAATTTCTTTACGGTGTCCTGTTGCAAGCCCGTGTCACGTCGTGATCCGATATATGTCTGCCTAACTACCTGGCAGACCTAAAAGGCGCAGCAATGGTTAGCTAATCAGAGGGTAGCATTCGTGCCAATCGGCATTTTATTTCAATTGTCATAATTGACATTTTCATTCATCAACTAGAAAACAAAAAGTTCACTGCTGCAGACTGTAAATTTGTCAAGAACGTAGTTGAACAGCTTCTCTAAAATTCACATTTGTAAACCACTGTAGTGTGGAAAAGATGCCTGTGGATGGCAGCATTTTACACCTTTCAACTGAAAATCAGCACAGCTTTTGAGTTGTGCTGTTTTTGCAGGACTATACGATCATTTCCATACAGGGCAGGGGGCATCGATTGCTATAAATACTGAACATTTATTGGGGTCAGTGTCTGGCTTCCTGTTCCTATCAGCTCATCGTGTTTATTGTTCAAAACAGCCTAATTGTCTTTTTTTTTTTTTTTTATTTGCTGCAATGGTCAGTCATAAACTCCAAACATGGATAGCAGTTAAGAGGTTTTCCAGTCTTGCGACACCCTCTCAATGCCGACTGTCAACTTAATCATGCGACTGCCGCTACAAGATATTAAAGTGGGATTTATGAGCATTTAAAAGGCGGACTCAGCAATGTCAGAGTGACCTCGCGACCGCCTGGGTCAAGTTCACGGTTTGTGTTCTGAACACTTTTATGAATGACACTCACTCATTGGACATTTGTAGTTACACCTGCATGTCATACTTTGGATCAATAAAGATTACATTGAATTTTTTTGTATCCATCCCCTTATGAATATTGCTGTTGATAGGGGTGGATCTGATGTTGCGGCTGGCAAGTGTCTCATATATGCAAGTTTTCAAATCTAGAGTATACAACTTTGGTATGCTGTGATTTAATTACAAAAATATACTTTTTAAACCTTCAAACTATACCACAATTTTCTCCACGATATACAAGACTTTACTGCTGGAATGAGGCTCTGAAGTTTTTTTTTTTTCCCTTCCTCAAAAATACACAATTTTAATCCAATTATTCTCGTAACATGCCAACTTTAATTTGTGACAATTCTTGAAAATATACAAGTTCTTAACGATTTATTTCTTATAATAGGACTTCATTGTCATGACCTCAATGCAGAACTTTCCCTTTTCCCCAAAATATTCACCTTTAGTCTTTTAGGAGGACATGAATCTCATTTGTCCTTGAAAACAACTGTGGACGACTTCATTCTCCGGATGCTATGACGATAATGACTTTATTCTTGAAAATACACAACTTGCCGGAGTTACTATTCCAACTTCGTTACCACTATTTTAACGTAAAATAAATAAATTCGCCTTTGTTTGTTGAGAAGAACTTTTGGAATTTTTTTGCTTCCTCTTTGAAGCGTTCCAGCATGACCAGCAAGCTAAAGGTCAACTAAAGTGCCGTGTTTTGGTTTTTTTACCTGCCAGCGTCCGTAGGTGAGCATGAAGAGGCAGAAGGGGACGGCGGTGCCCGTCATGGCGTGCGTGGACGGCATGCTGTACTCGGAGTTGTAGAAGACCTCCACCTTGACCACGGGAGGCGAGGCCGGCCGGGACCACCGCACCATGTCCTTGGTGGACTGGCCCAGCATCAAGTTCCAGGCCCACACCACGATGAGCCGGCGGGTGACCAGGGCGTCGACGTTCCAGAAAAGGAACGGGAAGAAGACGATGAAGAACATCTCGTTGCCCAGCTCCGTGCCGAAGGTGAACAAGTAGAAGAGGAACTTGTTGCGGATCAGGAACTCCTGACCCACGTCGCCGGTCAGTGAGTTCCTGCGGAGAGGCTTGGCCCGGGCGGAGCTCCCGTCCTCGGCTCCGAGCTCGCCGGTCTTCCCGTTGGCGTGCACGGCCGCCCCGTCGCCCGCTTCGTCCCCGGGGCTCCTCCTCCGGAGCTCGGGGGGGTCGCCGGCGTCACCGTCCCGCGTTGCGACGCCGGCCTTCTCCGGAAACGTCCCCCGGACCCCGCAGAGGTGCTGGAACCTGGCCACCAGGCGGGGGTCCTGGAGGTAATTACACGTCGCCACGAACGATTTGACGACGTCCGACGCCATTATGATGTCAAAGAAACGCTCGCTCGGTGTTCACTCGCGCGAGCTCATGGTCGGTGTTCAGATGGAAATATAGAAAATACAGCGTGCGACACGGCGGTTGGTTTCACTTCCCCGACAGACAAACGCCAAAGAGCAGCATCCAAAGCGCATTACATCACGAAGCCCGGGCCGGTTCGGACGGGCTGCCGCCGACTGCGGTCGAATCCGGAGTGACGGTGGCCAGTGGCCAGACTTCTTCTTCGGTGGTGCAGCCTTTCTTCTTCTTCTTCTTCTTCTTCCTTGCTGCCACTCATCCGCCGCGTCCATTTTTTTGTAATCGACGAGCGCCCTCTGCTGAAACAATGGAGCATTACACCATGTTCATTTCTTGCAGAACGAGGAAAACGCGAGAAAAGAAACGGGGATGGGTGGATTGATTGATTGATTGATGATTGATTGATTGATTGATTGATTGATTGATGATTGATTGATTGATTGATTGATTGATCGGTCGGTCGGTCGATCGATCGATCGATCGATTGCAGAATGAAGGAAGAAAGTTGCAGATTCAAGGAAAGAAGGATGGTTGGATATTGTATGGGAGGAAAGAATATGGAAAGATAGATGGATGGATCAAAGAAGTGTGGATTGAAAGGTGCACAAGAAAGGAAGGATGGTTGGTGAGCAGCTGTCGGAAGGTGTCTGGTGTTCTACGTGACAGAAGAGTCTCCCCGAGGATGAAGGGCAAAGTTTATAAAACAGTGGCGAGACCGGCCGTGATGGAGCTCGGAGTGAGCTCAGCCGAAGCCGAAGCTGGATGCTTTGGAGACAAGGTGAGAGAGAGCAGACTAAGATGTTTTGGACGTGTCCAGAGGCGAGAGAGTGACTACGTTGGTAGAAGGGTGCTGAGGATGGAGCTGGCAGGCAAAAGAACGACAGAGAGGAAGACCAAAGAAAAGGTTGACGGATGTTGTGATGGAAGACATGAGGATGGTGGGATTTTAGAGGGGAAAAAGATGAGGCGCTGTGGTGACCCCTAACAGGGAGAAGCCCAAAGGAAAAGGACATTATGAACTCTCAATGTCAATTATCATACTTTTCACACTAAAACCTCATTTAACATCGCCCTTCGCCCATCTGTCACACCCATGAATAGTGCAGGTGTTTATAATTGTTAAGTAACGTGTATAAAAACGTGCGATGTCCTCGTTTTGTTTTCTCACTGCGCTGCATTTGTTTGCCCCACAAAATGGCCGCCGTGTGCCGTTGGCTTGGTTCCGTGATGTCACTGACTCGACGTCCGACACCACCGGTTGGGTTTCCAAAACCGGCAATTGAGTCTTCCTGATGCAAAGTAACCGCACGTGTAATTGGTTTCGGAGTGCTTGAAGCGTATGACTGACGAGATTGCCCAAGTGACAAGACGTGTCGACTTTTATTTTGAAAAGCGCGAGCCGGAAATGCCCCGCGCAGGCTCCTCTCCTCTCCGCTCCCCGGCGCGCGGGCCAGTTTTTGGCCACCCGCATCTTCCACAGCAGCGAGCAGCGAGCAGCGAGCAGCGAGCAGAGCAGCGAGAGCCGCGCCGAGTGTCAAGTCTCAGCCCTCAAGCCTGCACCATGCACGGGGGCAAAAGAGGACTGGTGGCCCCGCAAAACACCTTTTTGGAGAATATTGTCCGACGCTCCAGTGGTGAGTTTGACTTTGAAAGAAGGTTCTCTCATTGCTCCGAGTGGACTGAAGACTTTGAGTCACGTTGAATGTTTTCTTCGAGCTTATTTTTCTTCCCTTTCCCTTGCAAATGACAAGTTTGCGACACTGGAAGATGCCATTTCCAAAAGATCTTCTTCTTTTCCTTTCGGCTTGCCACAACGTGTCATCTTTCTCCACCTCAGCCTATCTCGTGCATCTTCCTCGCTAACACTCACAGTCTTCATGTCCTCCCTCGCCACAACCATCAAGCTTTTCTTTGGTCTTCTTCTCGCTCGCCCTTTCGCCCGGCGGCTCCATCCTCATCTGGACTTGTCCGAACCATCCAAGTCTGCTCTCTCCAACCTCGCCTCCAAAAACCTCCAACTTTGGCCGTCCCTCTAATGAGCCCATTTGTAATCCTGTCCGTTCTGGATTTAGTTTTTCCGAGGCGCCTTCAGAGGTTGCCGTGTGCTATTCGCGTGGTCTTTATAAAACCGTGGACTGTATCCCTCCAAAAGTATTGGGACGCAGTATTTCTGACTCAATACGTGTACTTTTGACCCAGTTTGCCGTCGTAACGGTTTCAAAATGGGACTCGTCGACATTTATCCTGACGCATCGAGAAGAAAAACACGTTTGTTGAATTAGCCTCGACTTTCTGCGTGTGTCGTAAGCAAATGCACGCCGGCCCAAAGTGTTTTCCTCCGCCAAACGTCCAAAGTCATTAGGAGGAATGCTTTTTCACTCCTAAAGATTTGCTTGCTCGAGAACTTTTGCAGCTCCTCGTGCATTTTTAATCAAGGCCGAGGCTGGAGCATAAACATTTTATCAACAACCGTTACTGCTGCTTGAAATGTTCATGTATTTTCATGCTTTTTTGTTTGTTTGTTTGTTTGTTTCACTTACTTACGTTTAATGTAGGGATGTTCGAGGGTGAAGACATTTTGTGTGTTATAGAATCAATAGTTCCACGGATATGAGCCCACGTTGATTTAGAAAATGTATATTGTTGAAGTACATATATATCCATCCATCCATCCTTGAGCTGAGCCGCTTATCCTCACAAGGGTAGCGGGAATACCGGAGTCAGCTCGGAGGAGGGATACACCCTGAACCGGTCGCCAGCCAATCGCAGGCCGCACGGAGACGGGCAACAGTCGCACTCGCAATCGCAGCGAGGGGCAGTTTTAGAGTCTCCGATGAACGCGAGCACGTTTTGGGCATGTGGGAGGAAAGCGGAGAAAGGCCACGCAGGCACGGGGAGGGCATGCAAACTCCACGCAGGCGGGGCCGGGATTGAACCCGGGACCTCAGAGTGGGAGTGAGGCCCCACCGTGCCGCCTATATCATCGTTTTTTTTCCAAAACACATTTTCCAGAAACCAGCTTCTTGTTGGGGAACGCGCAGATCGTGGAGTGGCCGGTGGTGTACAGCAACGACGGATTCTGCAAGCTGTCCGGCTACCACCGAGCCGAGGTCATGCACAGGAGCAGCACGTGCAAGTATATGCTGACTCATGTTTGAGTTATTATTTCTTTGTAGTCTACACATTTTGGGGTGGCTGCTGTGAGCAAAGTTGAATTGAGCTCCTGAGATGTGTGAGGCCTCAGTGATGGATGGGGGGAAAAAAGGAGCGACGGACGGACGGAGGGCAGGATGACTCGCTGAATGAAAGGGAGCCGATTGATGAATGGCTGATGGCAGAAGGAGGGAGAAGCGCCTCTGCAGTGTTTTGCTAAAGAGGAGGACGTGTTGCGTTCCCCCCTTTTGAAGCTTCATGTACGGAGAGCTGACCGACAGGACGACCGTCGACAACATCCGGCAAACCTTCGACGG
Organism: Syngnathoides biaculeatus; assembly: GCF_019802595.1. NCBI lineage: Eukaryota > Metazoa > Chordata > Actinopteri > Syngnathiformes > Syngnathidae > Syngnathoides > Syngnathoides biaculeatus. The sequence continues at coordinate 6,343,080 of NC_084662.1, read as the reverse complement.
CTACGAGTCCAACTTCTACGAGGTGCTGCTCTACACCAAAAACAGTAAGCCTGCTCCCGCACATCACGCATGACGCCGCGCGCTGGGACCCGCCGGTCCCCATTTGGCCTGTTTCTGTCTTTGCCTTTGCGGCGGCAGGAACGCCCATTTGGCTGTACATGCAGGTGGCGCCCATCCGCAACGAGAACGACAAGGTGGTGCTCTTCCTCTGCACCTTCCGAGACATCACGCTCTTCAAGCAGCCCATCGAGGACGAGACCGCGAGAGGTGCGCAAACGACGCCTTTCGCGTCACGGCGAAGCGGTGAAACATTCCGGCGATGTCCGGCGTCTGCGTGCTAGCATGTCGTTCGACCGTTGGACCGAAAATTTCACACGGGAATCACGGATGCGTTCAAACAGGAGAGTGGAACTCGCATCCCCTTGTGATGGAAAGATGGATGGATGGAAGGAAGGATGAATGGAGTAAAGGGATGGAAGGGTGCATTTGCTGAAGGAAAGATGCTTGATGAAAGGAAGAACAGACAGAAAGGAGAGAATGACGGATTTTTCCTTCTGTTCAGGATGGACGAAGTTCGCCAGGCTGACGCGAGCGCTAACCAACAATCGCAACCTGGTCCAGCAGATGGCACCGCTGAGCAAGACGGAGGTCAGCCACAAGCCGTCCAGATTGGCAGAGGTGGGAAAATCGACGGCGCTGGTCGTTTCTTTTATTTTGTTTATTTATTTTTTTGAAACGCGCTTACGCTTGTGCGTCTTTCCTCGACGCATATTCTCCCGTCCGTACTGAAAGCGCGTGCGAAACCGAGAAACTCCAAAAGGGACGATTCGTTGAATTCGGAGGCGGGCTGGAAATGGTCGTAAAACTCGTGAATCTAATTGAAATCCATCAGGAAAATTAAACACGCTTCACCTCTGAAAATATTTCAATTAGCGGTTGTGGAGGTGGACAGTCTGCGGGCGGACCTACACTTTGACAGACTGCACGTCCGTAGGAGGTCAATCCACACTGAAAGCAATGGAATGACAACGGCGCTCGTGACTGAAGACGTTTTGGAGGTCCATCACTGAGAAAGACAGCGCCTGAGGGACCTTGCGCTTGGGCCGGACACGACACGTATAGAAGGGAAACAAAGCTGATGTCAAAGTCTACGGCCACAACTATTACGACTTGCGCTTTGAGACAGCAGACTCACGGCGCCCCCGTCAAATATTTCGGGTCGAGTCTCTCCACGTACATTTGGTAGCTTTGCGGAAGTGGCCGACAACGTGCGGCGACGTACCGTACGACGCCGTAAGCCAATCCAAAGGTCGGGCGCGATGACATCTTGCACCTGCGGGTCGCTTTGGACTGTCTTCAGCCTCTGAAGTGCGAAATGCGTTGGAGATGGTTGAGAAATCCAAATTTGACAGGGAAGGGCCACCATCTCGGGTCGCTCTCGCCAGAACGCGTAATGAGCGGATGGGAGAATCTGCGAGGATGATCTCCAAATACCAAAGCGGAGTCGAGTGGAGCTGTGATGAATTTGCGTTTAAGGCCCTGCAGCTGGGCTCCGACATCCTCCCCCAGTACAAGCAGGAAGCCCCGAAAACCCCGCCGCACATCATCCTGCACTACTGCACCTTCAAGACCACGTGGGACTGGATCATCCTCATCCTCACCTTCTACACGGCCATCATGGTGCCCTACAACGTGTCCTTCCGGACCAGGCAGAACAACCTGGCGTGGTTGGTGCTGGACAGCATCGTGGACGTCATCTTCCTGGTGGACATCGTGCTCAACTTCCACACCACCTTCGTGGGGCCCGCCGGCGAGGTCATCTCGGACGCCAGGCTCATCCGCATGAACTACGTCAAGACCTGGTTCGTCATCGACCTGCTGTCCTGCCTGCCCTACGACATCATCAACGCCTTCGAGCATTTCGAGGAGGTGAGCGAGCGCCGACAGCCGGGGGCCGCTTCCAACTTTTTGCGCTCCGTCTTTTTGATCCCACCAGGACTTCGTGGCGCCTTCGTCCCCGGCGAGTCGTCTCCGTGACTCGTCGCACGTCCACAGGAACGGGACCAGGACGGAGGACTCGGTTCTGCCAGTAAGGGACTTTTGCTCCTTAACGCCGCTCCGACTTTTGAAGCGCACCGAAGGAGCTCCCCCGGCCTTCTTTCCGTCCTCAAGGGTCTGAGCAGCCTGTTCAGCTCGCTGAAGGTCATCCGGCTGTTGCGCTTGGGCCGGGTGGCGCGCAAGCTGGACCACTACCTGGAGTACGGCGCCGCCGTGCTGGTCCTGCTGGTGTGCGTCTTCGGCCTGGTGGCCCACTGGCTGGCCTGCATCTGGTACTGCATCGGCGACCACGAGGTCATCGACGAGACCACCAACGGCATCAAGACGGACAGCTGGCTGTACCAGCTGGCGCTGAGCATCGGGACGCCGTACCGCTACAACGTGAGCGGGACGGGGCGCTGGGAGGGCGGCCCCAACAAGGACACGCTCTACATTTCCTCGCTCTACTTCACCATGACCAGCCTCACCACCATCGGCTTCGGCAACATCGCGCCCACCACCGACAGGGAGAAGATCTTCTCCGTGGCCATGATGATGGTGGGATGTGAGTACGCTATTCTCTTTGGATTCCTTCCGCCGAGAACCGCAGCGGGCTCGCTCCTTTTGAGTTCGCTCCGCGACCGAATCGAGCACGTCCGGCGTTTGGGATTTGGTGTAGCGTGTCCGCTGCGGAGGGAGGACAACTATTTGCCTTTCCAACACCGCCACAGCGACATCGGGAGGGAGCTACTTTGCGAATAGATTTGCTCGTGTGCGAATGTAGCCTCCTACTGCTAATTAGAAGAAGAAAAAAAAAATGGTCAAGTATACGGTAGACACAGCCGCCGCGTGTTTTAAGCATGTGGGAGGGGTCGAGTCTCTCCCCCACCCCCCCCCCCCATAACTCTGTGTTGAAGATCCTGACTTATTGTGGGTGGGTGTGGAGCTTCTCCCTTCCAGTAAACAAGAATTGATCCTGTTTTGTGTGATTTTTTTTTTTTTTTTTTATAAAGTCTTGTAAAACAAATTGGAATTTTCCTGAATAAACCAAGCTAAAAGCAAATTAAAAAAGATTCTTCCATCACATAGCAGCAATTTGCAAAATTCACTTTTTTTTCCCGCTTTACTCCATCATTCACTGGAAACTTCCCCGTTTGCGGTTTTCTAATATAAATGTTGTGCTCAGCGCCATCTTGTGACATCTTGTTTGCAAAGAACAATTTTTGAAGTGAGGGGAGGAGCTTCTATAATTTGGGCTGAAGCAAAGCGGATAACGGCAATTATTTTGGGATTTTTTTTTACCCTTCGCGGCAGGGCTGAGGTCCTACTTCGTGCAAAAAAAAAAAAAAAATCCTGGAAAACGACTTTATTTTGTTAGCTCACGGGCTACTTCCTGGTTCGCAGGTGAGGCCGCACTGCGACTTTTTCATCATTTTTGATGGTGGGGCGGAGCAAATGGACAAAACTGTGACAGAAATCAATAAAAAAAAAATGAATGCGGTACATGTAGCATAACGTTAGTCTGCAATTTGGAGTTGTTTTTGGGGGGAGGGGGGCGGGGCTATGCAAAAAAATTAATGCAGAAAAACGAGAAACCTATCTTCCACACTTCAATCTGGATTTGCATCAAAGCATAATGGCGTCCATTCGGTTTCTCTTTTGCTATATTTGTGATTGCAGATTTGCGTGTCTGAAAGTGAGCCCCCCCCCCCCCCCCCCACTTGTTAGGTAATAAACGGAGAGCAAGCGACACCGGGCTGGTGTTCACATCGAAGTCGCAGTCACGGAGCCAACTGGAGAGAGGGAAAGCTTGCCTGATCAAAAGTGACACGTCGGGCACACGTGGGGGGGGGGGGGGGGGGGAGAGGGGGGTGTCTCTCTCGGTGGGGGCCGGATGCCCTCGCCCCTCCTCTTGAGACGGCATTTAAAACAACGCAGCGAGGAATTGGATTCGAAAAAGGTGCCGTGGTCGGAGCTCAGTCTTGCTTGTGGGGTTGAAGGTTTCAAACCCGCGGCGGAGGAAATGAATACAGTACTTGTGTACATATTCTGTATGTGTGCTGAGGCGCTAGTTTTCTTTCTGAGGTGCACGAAAGCACGTGAAATTGAGTTAGCCTGAAAGGTGTCTGCAAAATTTTGCTTTTAAAATAAGAATGTTTAGCTTTGTCAAATGAATTTTTTAAGGAATAAAAGTAAAATGCATGAATAATTAACACACGAATGAATAAATAATACGACTACTTTATAGTCAAATTTGTTCCATCATTTTTTTCTGGGTCTTAAATTAAATTGATCCAGATTTGGAACTTTCTGAAAATAGCCACGCTTTTTCCCAACGAGTTTGGCAAATAACATTTTCAAAAGAATTTGCGGAATCTTTGCACATTTTTACAGGGACGCACTCGACTTTGAGGCAAAGCTGAACATTTCATTTCCAAAAAGTGCAAACAATATTGAAAGCGTGAGTGAGGCTGACTTTTTTTTGTTGTTTTTACGTTGGCGCCTCCTGTGCGGCATCGAGCGAAGTGCGGCACGAACGGCGGTGAGGACGACGCAAAGTGACAGTCGCGCTTGGAGCTTTGCGGCCCCGTGGCGTCACCCCCCACCTCCCAGCCCCTCCCCAGTACGACACCACCAGTACGCCGGCGGCGCTAGAGAAGCGAAATGGCAAAATCTCCCCGGTCCGCGCTAGCGTGGGCTACAATTACCGCCAATGAATGTCCCGCTATGGATCCGGCCATTACGCGAGGCCGGCCGTCCCGAAAGGGAGCGCGGCGCCCGCGGGCCCGCCGAGCGTCCATCTCGCCGGATATGCGTCTTAACTTCTTTCCCCTCCACTGGCTCCACGCGCCACGTTGGAGGCGCTGACTGACTCTTTGAGGTCACCGCAGGCAGCCAGAACCGTTCACGTGGCCGCCGCGCATTACAAACGCTAATACGCAACGCTTGTTGTCTTCTCGCTTGAATTGTTTGTGCGGACTTTCATCTCAACTTAAGCCAGTGTCGGGAAATACAGCAGTAACAATACCTGCACCTACAAGTCACGTCGGTTCTGTGACGAAACTCGTGAATGGGAGGCCTGGGAAATTCGGGGCTGTAAAGCACGATAATGGCGGACATTTTCCCCAAGAGGGAAACGCACGTTGCCTCAATTGGGGTTTGAGATCAGCACAGCCTTTGGGGAAAAGAGGAAGATCAGGAGGTGGATCCCGTCAATTGTGGGGGAGAAAAGCGGGACAACTTTCAGCGCGTTGCACTCAGAAAAGACCACGTAGCGTATATGTGTGCTAGGAACAGAGTACGGTACGTGTCGCCGTGGCCAGAAAAAAATGGCGCCATGATGGAGTGAAAAAAGGTTGATTAATGGCAGCGTTATATTCAGATTGTTTTGATTGTCAAGACTGTCCCCCTCAGCGCTGCTGTACGCCACCATCTTCGGGAACGTGACCACCATCTTCCAGCAGATGTACACCAACACCAACCGCTACCACGAGATGCTCAACAACGTGCGCGACTTCCTCAAACTCTACCAGGTCCCCAAAGGCCTCAGCGAACGCGTCATGGACTTCATCGTGTCCACGTGGGCCATGTCTAAGGGCATCGACACCGATAAGGTACCGTTCGTCGCTGCCTTGACTTACGAGAGTTTTTCAACTCCCGACCAGATTTGTGTTGCAAGCTCCTGAAAGTTAAGGGGAGAAAAAATATGAAAGTAGTGGAATGGCCTCGCAGGTAGGCAAGGAGCGCCACACTTTGTCAAACAAATACCAAACGAGGAGCCTTTCACGGAGCTGGTGGAGGCCACAGCTCACTTCCGAACGCTCACACGCTCTCTCCAGCTCACGGGGCCGCGCCCCTGAAAGGCACAGCTTTGCACAAATCGTGTTCCACTTCCATTCGTCCAGGGTACAGATTGAGGCCTTCCGCAAAAAAAAAAACCCAGTAATTGCTGCACCCTCTAAAAAGACAAGTACTGTGGTCACCCACAGACGCCACACGACGGTGGCAGAGTGCCGTTGAACCTCGGTGGCCGTCGGTGCTTTTGCTCTGGATTGGTTTTCCTCGCAGGTTTTGTCCATCTGCCCCAAAGACATGCGGGCGGACATCTGCGTGCACCTCAACCGCCAGGTGTTCAACGACCACCCGGCGTTCCGCCTGGCCAGCGACGGCTGCCTGCGCTCGCTGGCCGTGGAGTTCCAGACCACGCACTGCGCGCCCGGCGACCTCATCTTCCACATCGGCGAGAGCGTCGACACGCTCTGCTTTGTCGTCTCCGGCTCCCTCGAAGTCATCCAGGACGACGAAGTCATCGCAATACTCGGTAAGAACTGCAACGCGATGGCCGGGAAATGCTCGAAATTGGCTACATTTGAAGTTTTGCCGTACCCTAAACTGATGATGAAATAGTACCTTAAATTCATCTTACTGCATTAGCCTAAAAAGTAAATGGCACGGAAACTCTGCTCCAACACCTTCGACTTTCCGAAAATAAAGTCGCTGAGCTCTCACGGTCACTCACGACCGCAAGGACGGGAGGGCACAAGTACACAAGTCGTTCGCTCGGCCTCGAGATTTCCACCGGGCTAACTTTGCAGTCGCGAGCGGCTCGGCACGTTTGTCACGTGATCTTTCCCGACGCCGGCGGCGTCGTGGCGCAGGCAAAGGCGACGTGTTCGGCGACGTCTTCTGGAAGGAGAGCTCGATGGCGCGAGCGTGCGCCAACGTGCGGGCGCTGACCTACTGCGACCTGCACGTGATCCGGCGAGACGCGCTGATGCGGGTGCTGGAATTCTACACGGCCTTTGCGCACTCCTTCTCGCGGAACCTCATCCTCACCTGCAACCTGCGCAAACGGGTAAACGCAAGCGACACGCCCCCTTCTTCATTTTAATGGCGGTTTAATTATACATACAAAAAAAACAAACAAACAAACTGTGTACGGTTTTGTTGTCCGCCGCAAGATTTGGGTGCCTACAAAATTGCCGATGGAATCGTTTTGAAAAGATTCTATGATCAAAATTGACATCTTTTTGTCTTCAAAGGAAATAAAACCCGAAGAACAAGTGTTCAGATTTGAACCCGTGCCCAAAAAAAACTGGTAAAGTTTTGGCTCCGACTTTCCATTTCGGACCTCCCCCCGGGAATCGCCGCTTTGAGCTCTTGAATATTTCAACCAAACGCTCCGAGTACACAAAGTACTGCACTTCCGACACAGCAGCAGATGGCGTCAAGAAGTGCGACTGAGCGTTTTTTTTTATGTAAACAGAAAAATGTGTTACACTTCTACGCGTTTTGGATTTGAGTTCAAGACGACTCAGAGCTCAGTGCAGTACTCGTTCATCTTATCCAGGGGGTCACGTTCCAAACCGGCCCAGCAATAGAGGAAATCTACGTAACGGCGACCAAGTATTTACCCTATCATCTAAATATGTACTTTGTGTACTCTCACGTAGACAAATTCATTGCCATTCAGAAATAGACTTTATGAGATTGAGGCGCTCGTATCATTTTTGTCCGCACTCAACAACATGGTCCCGAGATGACGTTGAATGTGTGTGTGCGTGTGTGTGTGTGTGTAGCGCACACCAACCAGATGAGTGGTCTCGTGTCCCGCTGGCGTTCATGCAGGTGATCTTTCGAAAGATCGCAGACGTCAAGCGAGAGCAGGAGCGCCAGAGGAACGAGGTGGCGCTCTCCATTCCCGACGACCATCCGGTCCGGAAGCTCTTCCAGAGGTTTCGGCAGCAGAGGGACGGCCAGACTCCGGGGGAATCGTCCCCCTACTTGCGGGAGGAGCCGCCCCGCCCCGGCGCAACCCGGGCCCCGGCTGAGACGTCGGAGCAAAACTGCACCGCGGAGGCCGTGGGCTCTCGACCCGGACCGTGTGAGGAGAAGCCGCCGAGCCGGGACGCCAACAGAGAGGGGAACGGGGCGGCCCCCGGCAGAGGAGGGGCCAGGGGGTGGGCAAAGTTTAAAAACGCCACCGCAACTGCGCCCCCTCCTGCGCTTGGAGAGCAAGAGAAGCCGCCAGAGAAAGGCCAGGCTTGGACCGAAGGATCTCAGTCGTCCGAGCAAATAGCGTCCAAGGAGAATCAGAACCAGGCGGGCGGCGCCAACGCTGGGGAAGCCATCGCCCTGCAGAAAAGGGACTCGTGCGACAGCGGCATCACCAAGAGCGACCTCCGCATCGACCGAGTCGGAGACTCCAGGAGCTCCTTCGAGCGCAGCCCCATGGAGCGGAACCCCTTCGGCGCCGCCGGGCCCGAGCGGGACCTCCTGCAGGCGGCGCTGCACGAGGCCAAGGTGGAGCTGAAGGCCGACATCCAGACGCTGGGGGGGCGGCTCACGGCGCTGGAGGCTCAGGTGGCCGAGATCCTTCGGCTGCTCGCCGCCAGAAGAAGACTCTCGCTGCCGCCCACGTCCTCGCCGAGGCCCAGGTTCAGGAACCAAGACGCCCTGGTTGGACCTCGAAACGACGACGGGCCCTTTTGAGGGAACCGCTTGCGACTCTCAGTCAGAAAAGGACCCCGGGGGGCATCACCTAGCCGGCCTGCTGAAGAAATGTTAGAAAAACACTGCATGAAAATCTTTTCAAGAAAAAACTGAGTACTGATACAGTGCAGTTGCTTTGACACCACGTTGAGGCATTAGAGGGACGTCGACTCGATGACTGGAAGCCGCGAGTGACTTCAAAGTGCAAATATTTCACAAACTAGGATCCCAAAACTTGAAAATATGAATTTGAAAAAAAAAAAAAAAGCACCGGAATTGCACATGCATGTCTCTCTCGCTGTAACTTCCACTAACGACCCAGGCTAAACTTCTGTTTTTACTCTCCCCCTGCTGACCTCACCTTCAAAAAAATGAAGTCGGTCAAGAAAAAAAAAAAGTCGCTGAGTTCAAATCTTTCAAAAGTCCTACCGGTAAGGATCGAACGAGTTATGTACCAGACTGGGGGGTGCCCAGAGAGTCCAAAGACTGGTCTCAGGTGCTCCGTCCCCGATGACGTTTGACTCCCACCAAGGCCTTCGACTTGTTTGAGATCCTGTAGGTGGCGCTCCGTTTGATCGGTCGCTACAATACCAGCACCCAAACGCCAAAACCGTATCAGAGTTTTTCGCCGTCCCGCTTCCCGGCCGGAGGGAACGTTGACGTTCTCACGAAGGCGTTCGAGGTCGCGCTAGCCGGACGGGCCTGTCGTGTCAAAGGTCAACAGCTCGCCTGCCGCTTCGAGGCTGATTGATGATAAAACTGGAGGTGAAAATCAAGAGGAACTCGCTTCGGAGTCGGCGTTGGTGCCTTAAACGGGACTCAAACCTCAGAGACGCTTCGTTCCCCGAGCCTGAAGAATTTGTAATCTCGCCACGGGACGCCATTTTGTCAGTGCAGCGATGCAATGTTAACGCTCAGGTAGTTTTGAATTTCGTGCCAACATATCTCGGGTGAGGAAAACAACAATATGCAAAATGTGGGCCTGATGATGTCATTAGGCTGCCGCCGGCTTCTTCTTTTGTCTTCCAATTTATCTTTGTAAGCATGCGACCTCTGAGCGCATCGTTGCGCATGTTGTAGATTTGAAAACGGCCTCGCATGCATCCAGAGAAGCTTTCAATGCTCATCTGCGGAAAAAAACAACAACAAAACACCAAATGATGGCCGCCAGCTGCTGTTCTGTCTCTTGTCCTTTAACTTTGCAAAAATATTTAAAGTTAACGTGTGGCTTCCTCCAACGTTCCCAAATCATAAAGACTAAATTGTCGCTCGCGTGAAAAACAGCACCGTGATTATATTTTTTCAATATATCATATCAAGAAATAGTGAGAATTTTTTTGTAAGGTAGAAAAAATAAATACAAAACATTGAGCTAGCTCGTTTCAAACATTTTCTTCTATTAATCCCAAATTTTACATCATCGTTTCATCCCACTTGCATGTGCAGAAATCAACGAGGAAGAAGACAAAGACGCATTTTCAATCTTTTCCATCCTCCAGGGGAGGGAAATAAGACATTTGTTTTGTTTTCCAGCAAGTATTTGGGTACAATGTCAAGAGAAAATTATGTATATATTATAGGTTCACAGATGTATTTATCTTGTGCAATAGTTATCTTAATGCAAGCCGAAAAAGTGGCGAATTTTTGGAACGACCTGGTTGTTTCCAACTTTTGAGGATAATGTCATACCTCCCCTGGACCGCTGGAGGGCAGCGACGCCCCTCCGCGTCGAGCTGTCTGCCGCCACAGTGGCAGCAGCTAGCGACGAAGAAGACGTCCAACCCACCGGAGTTTATGGCGAGTCGCGCACGCAGGTAAACGAAAATATTTGACGTTTTTTTTTTTTTAAATCTTACAAATATTGCTGTGGAGCTTCTTCATTTGCTCGAGTATTTATTACACGGGTGTCAGTGAACGCGTCACTTCGATGCGAAATGTCCGAAGAAAACCATGCGTCGAGCAAAAACAAGTACTGTTTGTTTAAAAAAACGAACAAAAAAAGCTCCGGGGAAACAAACCTTAAACAAATACAAGTTGTAGCAAAATATGTTTCGGTTCGAAAACGCCATCTCAAGTGGAAACGTCACTCACGCGGTGGTAGCAGTTGGTTCATTAGAGATACTAGTTTCACCCCCCACGCACGCAGCGGTAATAAACTTTTCTGCAGAGCAGTGATTCCCAAAACAGTGTCCCATGGAAAATTATCCAATTTTATGTAATTGCTAAAAAAAAAAAATCCTCTTCTATTAGATGGCAGGAAGTACATACAGTAATTAATCGCTCCATTTTTGGTGACATTCACTTTTGTTGGTGTGCCGGGGGATTATTCAATCGTAAAATATGTGCCTTGACTCGATAAAAAGAAAGTCCATATATCCATAGGGTAGGTTTACAATGACGTCACGACAATCCTTCGACCGATCGGAAAAATTAAACTTTACGCTTGACCTATCACCTGTGTTCTCTGGCCTCGGTGACACACAAGATGGCGTCATTCTCGAATCCTTTAGAGCAGGGGTCGGGATTGCCAAATATCTTAAAATGACTAAGCACAGGTGTATTTGTGCATTTATGTAAGACCAACACTTTTACAGTACAATAAGTCTCTGAATTCTTTGAAATAAAATTCAGATGTTGCTAACCAACGATGACAAAAAAAAGTACTACTCACCATGAATGCGACATCTGGTGCTGCACAGTTTTGCTGACGCACGTCATCATAGTCTTTCATACGTCGTCGGATGAAGCTTCATGCAGGCGTCAATTTCATTTCCCATCACGATAGTACGTTGGCGAACAGTTCTTGCCGTGTTTTTTATTTGTTTGATTATCTGGTCTCAAAGCGAGGTTGTCAAAACGTTTATGGGCAACGTGGAGTACGAATGTTTTGGCATCCTCCCCATCTGTGAATTTAGACAGACGGCAGAACCGTCGCCGTCCGCGTTGGGCGTCTATTCTTGTTGAAAACTTCAGCCCTTCATCAAATAAAGCGTTTCCAGAATTAGTTGCTCCAATTGATCGGCGTTCGACCCTTTTGCACCGAGGCGTGTCGACTCCTACGGCAAGCCCGCCGGGTCAAACTGTCTACGCGTCATTTGCGTCGAGTGCATGACAGAATCACGTTTCTGGAATATGGTCACGAGGGCTCTGCGAGCCATACGCAACCATCAAAAAGAGCCAGATGTGGCTGGCGTGCCGCAGGTTAGAGACCAGTTAAAAGCCCCCAACTGCTGGCAAAGAGGGGCAAAATCCAAGAAGAAGAAGAAGAAAAGGAAATTGAGATGTGAGGTGCTGGCGAAGGGGCACCGAAAGCCACCTCCAAACTTGTATTTTCTAAAAATATATGTGGGAGTGTTCATTTCAAATTCAGTCTTTCCAAGTTGTGTCATTCACAGCAAAATGTCAACGTTGCCGTGCAGGGCGGCCCTGGACGCGCGGCTCCCGCCCCACGAGGGCGCCGAGCTGTCGACGGTGGACATGCACACGGGCGGCGAGCCCGTCCGCGTCGTCGTGAGCGGCTACCCGCGCGTGGAAGGTGACACGCTGCTGGCCAAGCGGCGTTTCGCGCGCGACCACCTGGACCACCTGCGGCGGGCGCTGATGCTGGAGCCGCGGGGCCACTACGACATGTACGGCGCCTTGCCGGTGCCCAGCGAGCTGCCCGACGCCGACGTGGGCGTGCTGTTCATGCACAACGCGGGCTACAGCACCATGTGCGGCCACGCCGTGCTGGCCCTGGGACGTTTCGCCCTCGACTACGGCCTGGTCAAGGAGCCGCGCTCGCCCGAGACGCCCGTCAACATCCACTGCCCGTGCGGCCTGGTCCGGGCCTTCGTGGAGTACGCCGACGGCAAGACGGGCGCCGTCAGGTTCCTCAGCGTGCCGGCGTTTGTCTTCGCCGCGGGTGAGCGACGCCGCGTTATTCGCAATTTCATCGAAAATGATTTCTTGAAAAATGAATGCAAGTAGTAGTAGTAGTAGTATAGGTCCGGTGAGAGCGTCCGCCTCACAGTTGCGAGGACCGGGGTTCAAATCCCGGCCTCGCCCTTTGTGTGTTCCTCCCACATCCCCAAAAACTTGAAGACTCGAAATTGCTCGTCGGTGCGAATGGTTGGCGACCAGTTCAGGGTGTCCCCCGCCTCTCAGAAGCGCGGAGATATGAACTCACAGCTAACAACCAAAGCGTCGCTCTCGCAGACGTGACGGTGGCCGTGGAAGGCTTCGGCGACGTGACGGTGGACATCAGCTACGGAGGAGCCTTTTACGCCTTCGTGGACGCCCAGCGCTTCGGTCTGGACGTGAGGGAGTCCAGGACCAGAGATCTCGCGGACGCGGCCGCGGCCGTCACCGAAGCCGTCAAATCGCAGGTGTGCGGAGATGCACTTCGACCACGCGAAATCACCAACTGGCAAAAGTTGATGATTGTTCAAAGCGCACTCTCCGCCCCTTCAAGGTGAAGCTGCGGCACCCGCTGGACGACGACCTGGCGTTCCTGTACGGCACCGTCCTCACCGACGGCAAAGATCTCTTCTCCTCGGACGCCACCGCCAACGTCTGCGTCTTCGCCGACGCTCAGGTCGCCCTTTTGACGCGTTGATGGCGAGTCGGGACGACCGAAGGCGGCCGGGGGGGTGATAACTTTGTCGTTCTACGTGCCGGTTGAAGGTGGACCGCAGCCCGACCGGATCTGGCGTGACGGCCCGAGTGGCCCTCCAGTACCGCAAGGGTCTGATCCGGTTGAACCAGTCCAGGACTTTCCAGAGCGGAGCCACGGGATCGCAATTCACCGGCAAAGCCGTGGAGGTGACTGCTTGACAAATACACGTCTGGTGTTTCGTCATCTTATCTTCTTTCACGGCTTTTTGTCGTGTGCCCCCCATCCTCATCAGGAGACCACGTGCGGGGACTTCAAGGCGGTGGTGGTGGAGGTGGCCGGCAGAGCTTTTTACACGGGAGTTTCCTGTTTCGTGCAGGAGAGCGACGACCGGCTGAAGGACGGCTTTCTGCTCAAGTGAGCGTCACCTACTGCTTGTGATTATTCACATTTATGTCTATATGATAGCAATAGGTGCGATATTTACATTTGAAATTAAAAAAAAAAAAATAAAAATCTCAGGGCCGTCCAAAGAAAAAAGTAGTCTTACTGTCCACTAGATGGAGCCCTAACTCAGTGCACCGTATAAGAGTCAGGGTGCTTGCAACGTTATACATTTCTCATATTCTTAAAAAAAGACATAGAAATGATGCCATAGATAATGATCTCCCAGTTCCCCCCCGCAAATCTGTAATAGCAATAAAAGTATCAAAACATTGCTGTTCGATGAAATGTCTGGAGCAAGTTTTTGTGAATTTTGGAGTGAGGGGACGATATCCAAAATGTACTTTTCACTGCAAGGAATTAATACATATGTCGACTTGCTTGGGTTATGGTTTTAATGGCATTTTTAAGCATCGCAACTACAACTTTACATGTGCAAGTGTAACAAGCACGCAACCTTTTTGAACGGAACATCGTATCGTACGTCATCACAACTCAAATTGTTCGGGCGGTTTAGGCCCAGGCCCGGCTGGAGGAGTACCGAATTCACATAAAACCCGACAGTTAAGGCCAGCTCTTAACAAACAGTGATCTGATATTATATATATATATATATATATATATATATAAATGCTGCACACGTGTCAAATTGTTTAAAAAAAAAAAAAAAGGTGGGGTGGGGGGGTGTTGAGAAAAGGTCCTGCTTCAAGGCTACTTTTGGGTCACAGTTGTTAAAGCTCTGATGAGGATTTGAGTCTCCACCTGTGAATTGATAGAAACCGGCCTCGCTTTTGTAGTCCTTGAAGGGAAGTTTCGCTTGTACAACAAAACTAAACAGCGTCGCGGATCCTATCAAACGGTGTCTTTGTTGTTTGTCATGAAACGTTCACGTGTGGGAACGGAGGAAGTCTGTCCGGGGGGGGGGTTTGGGGGCAAACCTTGAGAAGGGTGGCGAGCGGCGAGCGGACGCCGCCATCCTAGAAGTTGAGCTTGGTGATGGGCCGCTCACGCCCGGCGTCCGAGTTCTGGGTGTTGATGCGTTTGCGGTTGCGCTTCATCTTGGACAGGTCCTTGTCGAAGACCTCGCCCGAGCGCAGCGCCGACACCAAGTCGTCGAACTCGCCGCCGCCGCCGTCGTCGTCCTCGCCGTTGGCCTTGGCCTTGCGCGCCTTGCGTTCCTTCTCCCGCTGCTCTTTGAGCTGCGCAACATTACACGGAAAAAGCAAAATTGGAGAGCGGCCGCGAGTCTTTCCAAAGTGTGTATTTTACATTCCCCAAAATCTCCCCCCACATAGTACTACACAACCATTTCATATAAACTATTAACTAACTATTTTGATCGATTGTTGTATATTCGTGCCCTAGAAATGATTGTTGTTAGCCGAGGTCCCCTGCGGATAAAACACTGGTGGTGTTCCACGAGGCTCCATACTTGAGCCCCAGATTTTTACATTGTACTCTACGTGGATGTCACGATCAACAGCAGATCCAGTAGAAATCTTGTGGTGTTCTGCAAGGCTCACAATACGGTACAGAGATTTCTACTGCGTACAAAACATGAACGTCAAAAATGCTTGGTGTCACAGAACAAAACAAGTTGTCCGGGTCTTATACTCGGGCAACTTCTGTACTCTACGTGGTCACGGAACTTCGTGGAAGTTACCTGCGCTTCCATTTTGGCCCTGCGTTCCTCCTCCTCCTTGCGCCGCCGCATGTTCTCGTTCTCCTGCTGCGCCTCGCCGAACGACTGCAAGAACTGGTCGAAGATGCCGAAGAACTCGTCCGGCTGCATCTTGCTGGCGTCTTCGCCGAAGTGCTTGACGGCTTTCAGGAACTGCCGGAGGGGACAAGAAAAAAAAAAGGGGGGGTGGGGGGGTGGAGGGGCGCCCCGTCAGAAATCAGCAGGCCCGGCATGCGGGACGGCCATTTTACAGAGGTCACGTGACGGATCAGGCCTGTGAAATGAGAGGACGGCGGACTTTGCGGTTCTAGGGGCGGCCTATTACAGTCAAGGACAGTCCAAATGGAGGCGACGAGTTTGTTGGCTACTTTTCACAGCAGGTTAACAAGAAGCACATCCAGATGGCAGGAAGTGCTCAGCTCTCATCGCATCAAAGACTCACGAGCTAATGCGAGCTTTTTAGCGAGAGCCGTGAGGAGGAGGAGGCCCGTTTTCACTTCTTGCGATGTCCTGTGGACCGCTGCAAAAAAAAAAAAAACCTTTCACCCTGGGGCAACGTCAATGATTCACAGAGACTTAACGGTTGCCATGTGACCGGCTCGCCACACGGGTCAACGTAGTGCAAGCGTGAACAGAAACGTGCAAGATAAAGATAAAGATGGGGGGGAAAAAAAAAAAAAAAAAAAAAAGTCCCGGTCAATAAAGAAGCAAGTAAATCAAGCGTCAGGAGGACGTACTCGCGTTTCACCTTGTGAAGGCCTAATGGAGGCCACACTCTTGTTTAAAAAAAAAACAAAAAAAACTCTTTTGTGTTTGAGACGGAGCTGGGTCGAACACGACGCAGACGCAAGCCTGAGATCTGGTCCCCGGCTTTGAGCAGGTTTAGGACGCTGCTCTTTGTCTTGGCTATTGATCGGGTAGATGATTATTTACTTTCAAACAGGGTTGGAAACGTGGGTAGGACTAAATGGAACAGTCCAAAACGGTTCTGGTCCTACCCGGAGGAAAGTGCTCAATCTCCACAAATGGCAATGAGCACGATGTCCCTCAAGGCTGAGTTCCCGGACCCCTCCCGTTCAGTCTGCAAATGCTACCCCTCGGGTCAGAACTCGAATAGTTATGCAGATGACGGAGTCGTCTGCGGACGGCCGAGCCGAGCGACGTGTCCCACCACTCGAACCAATAGCAACGTCGGAAATTAGCTTTTCTTTTTTGCGGATTCATTTCGCGATGGGATATGGTGTCGTGCGGGCGCCGAGCGCCGCAATGACGACTCCGGTCTCACCAAGTCTTTGGCCTCCGTCAGCGAGTCCTCCACGTCGGAAAAGCTGAAGCTGGCCACGGTGATGAACTGGCTCACCACAGACGCGAACTTGTCACCCCGCTCCTGCGCTCGCTGCTTCTGGTAGTCCAGCTCCTGGCGTGTCCCGGGAAAACCAACAGGACCAGAAGCAAACGGTTAGCTTTGCGCCCAACGCCACTCCGACTCCGACTCCGACGGGCGACGTACGCTCTCCACGCTCTTCAGGCCGCTCCGCAGGTTGCCGACGTCTTTTTCCAGCTCCGTCATGCTGTAAGCAAGTTGAGGACGATTTGCTGGCAATGCTAACCAAGCGCTAGCTAACTTGACCAGGGAGGGAGAACGGAACCAGACCGGACCGCAAATAGCAAAAATACACAGCTAATTGTTGCCCAGTTTAATTGCATTTTTTTTTTCCCCCAATCCCCCAAATTTTTGAATAAGGAAAAAAAAAAATTGGGGGGGGGGGGGGTAACAAACCCTAGATTAGGTGACGGCGTTTGTCCATTTCATATCAAATCAATTTGAGCCTTGACATGAATCCAGATACCGTCAATCGGTTCCAAACATCCGCATTTTTGGTTTTACTGAATAAAAATTGCAGTTTTATGAAAAAAAAAAAAAAAGTTTTTATGTGAATGTGTGCCTTGAAGGGGCGTGGCTGAGTTAGTGACATCACATTGGCTGCTTTGTCTCCGCGTGAGTTGTGGCCCACACAAGCTCCTTGTGAGTCTTCCCCCCCCCCTCCTCCCCCACGATGACTTGATAAACGGCAACTTCCCCACACGCGAGGAGGCCATCGTAGTACTTTAGAGGTCCAGTTACACTTGAGCAAATTGCCAACGTCGGCCCACTTACTTGACTTTGGCCGCTTCGGGCACGTTCGGCAGCTCCGCCTGGAACTGGAGCACTTTGGGGTATTTCTTCTCCAGGATGGTGATCAGGTAATGCAGCAGGTTGACGTTCCTGCCGACAGAAGGGGGCGGGGCCAAAAACGTTCTCAAATTCATTGTCTGGATAAAACGCATCATGCATCGTACATATTGCGACATTGTGGGTGCAATCCCAGTTTTGAGTGGCACTGATGCACTGGCAACGGCTCAGTTTTGGGTTTTTTTTTCGTACAAATTCGTTCAAATGATTTGACGCTTTTCATTTGGAATGAATCAGTTATTAAAACTTTACGTTGTAAAACTCGCATGGAAAATATAGATGAGGCCAATTTTTGTCAAACAAATGCAAATCCATTTTGTAGACACGGTCACATTTTTCCTCCTGGACAAACATACGGTGTGAATGAATGTTGAGATTATTTTTTTGGGGCGTGCGTTTGCAAGGTCAGAACGCGTGACCTCGTCGTTTCTTACTTGTCGATGCTGGATTTGGTGTCGGCGATCTTGTTGAGCGACGACACCTTAAAGCCGTACGCGTTCCCCCTCTGGCCCTTGTTCATGTAGTTGCCGAAGGCCAAGACCACCTCCAGGAGCTGCTTCAGGTTCCTGCTGCGCAAAACCTCTTCGGAGGCCTTCGTCAGCGCTGCGGGCGGTCAAAAAAAAAAAAAAAAACCAAACAAACCACAAGTCGGCTCGGGTTGATGTCGACGCGTCGGGGAGGAGGCGGCGACGGCGACGGCTCACCTTCCACTTTGGGTTTGATCTCGGCGATTCTTTCCGCAAACTTCTTTTTGAAGTGCAGGGACTGCAGTCTCTGCTGGTAGTGGTTGATCCTGAACGGGCAGCGTCGAAACAAGGTTGGAAAAAGGAAAAAGGGGGCGGGACGTCGGGAACAGCCGTCAATCGGGACAGCTCGACGTTTGTTTTGGTTCCTTCATTTTGCTCGCCTCACAGAAGGCCGTCGTGCCGCAAAAGCCGGCGGGCAACGTGCGCCATTCTCCGAACATTTACATTAAACGAGTCCTGGGATCTTTTATCGCATTCATTTAGGCCTCGGTTGATTAATATCTATTCTTTAAAAATGAATTTCTCCTATCTATGAAGGTTATTTATTTAGCGTGACGACGCGCGCACCTGCTCATCTCGTAGAGGAAGCGGTCAGCTTTGGCCATGCGGTCCAGCTCGTGCTTGTGCTCCTCCAGGAGGTCCACGTCGCTCTTCTCCGGCACAAATTTCAGCAGCTGAAAAAAAGGGAAGGCGGTCCGTTGGTCGCCAGCGGGCCCGGCAAACCGAAAGGGCGCCCGCCGCACCTGCTCCAGCATGTCTTTCGGGAGGTCCTCCTGCTCGTCCATGGTGAGGATGGCCCGCTTGATCTCGTCGTTGGACAGCTTCAGCCTGCCGAGCAGCGCGCGGATCGATCCCTCCGTCAACCACTCACACACGACCACTTCCACTTTCGTCATCCGTTCTTTGACGGCTCCGTTTCGAACAAGCCGCGAAGAAAAAAAGAGCGCCTCAAAGCTATTTGCTAGCCCGTCGACGGCGTTCCGCATTAGCCCCCCCGCTACGCAGTCACTTTCGGGGCGAGGACGACGACGTACCTCGAGAGGAGGATGTTGCAGTTCTGCGCCCGGCGGCCGTCGATCACCGACAGCTCCTTCACCTTTCGGGAGCTCGGCGTGTCGTCCTCCGGATCTTTCTGCCGGGCACAAAGACCCACGCAGCCATTGAACGTGGCGCCTTTTTTTTTTGAAACGCACGTCGTCGCCGGTCGATAGCAGTCGGGAAAAACGCGCAAGAAAGTGGAGCGGACCGGACGGCGGGACAACGTAGACAACTCGCCAACATATCAGCTACACCAAAGATTGACGTCCTCCTTTATGTGGAAAATCCTCAAATGTGTTGCGTCTTGACGCCGACGTCGGCTGGCAAACGGAACTCGTTTTCAACTACTTGGTTCCACATCGTGCTCATCGAGTTTATAAAAGTGCAAAAACAACGGCAACCGCCGGCCTCTATCTTGATCAACGACGACATATTTAGATTGATCTGCGCGTGTAAGACGGCAATGGCAGATGGGTAAAAGATCACGGAAACGCTTTCAGGATCGGGCTTCATCTTTAGCCCACGGAAAGATTTGGTGGGACTTGAAAATGAGGATCACATAAAAGGAAACGTTTGGCGTGTGTGACAAACTGGCAAGCAATTAAAACAACACACTTTGTAGACTACTGGAGCGTACGCGTACTCACCTGCTTGCTGTTATTGATCGCAAAGAAGTCCTAAAGTGCAGCCGGGAAGCAGAGGAAGACGTACAAGCAGTCGTTAGAATGACTCGAGCAACGGACGGGTCAAAGGAATCAAAAGCGAGCGCGAGAGACCGCCGTCGTTACGCATTTGGGAAACTTGCCGACGTGGACCAAAAAAAAAAAAAAAAAAAAAGGCTCACGGAGACAGAAAAAAAAAAAAAAAAACCAAACAAACGCTAACCGCTGCGGAGCAAATTCCGCGAGCGCGCGCGACTCCGTTCCGAAAAGAAGAAGAAAGAATTTGTGGGGAAACGCCGCGAGCACCTGCTGCCTCTGATAGGCCGAGAAGGTCCTTTCGATGTCCTCCAGATCCAGAACTCGGAAGACCTTGGCGTCGTCCACCTCCTTCCAAACGGTGCCTTCGAGTTTATTCTGCACGGGAAATAACACGCCGCGTCTTTTGGGGGGGTCAAAAGGTTATTTCATTACAAATTAAGACAACAACAAAAAAGTGGCAAGAAGAAATGCTTTCTGCCCCGTTTGAATAAATCAGCAAAAGGCCCATAGGAACATATTTTGCCAATGACCACCTCATAACTATTTCATAGATTTCGACGGCAACTTTTCCTTTCGTGCGACCTTCCTCACCTCGGCCAACTTGGACCAGTTGAAGGACTTGAGCGGGTTGCCGGGCTGCGGGATGTTCTTCCTCTGCACGGAGGGGCCCGACGGGGCCCCGGGCGGCGGCAGGGGGCCGCCGCCCAAGGGCGGCGGCGGAGGGCCGCCCGGCGGCGGGGGCGGAGGCGGGGGAGGCGGAGCCCCGCCCGGAGGCGGGCACGGTCCCGGGAAGGACGGCGGCGGCGGCGGCGGAGGGGAAGCGGGGCCGCCGGGGATGAAGGGGGGGCCGCCGGGCACGATGGTGGCCTGTCGCTGGGGCGAAACGAAATGGAGGACACGTTCATTCGTGAGAGTGAGTTGCGGTGCTTTCTTGTATCTCACGTGTGTGGGGAAAACATTTTTTTCAATTATTCATGAGAAACAAACTAACCCCTCTTACTCCAGTGTGGGCGAAGCTTTCACGACTTTGTAACTTTCATTTCTCACAGGCAAAATCTATACTTGTGACGTTGTCTGCATCTGTTGCTGCACCGATTGTGTTCAAAATATCCCCTTCGCTGCTGTTGATTCGTCCATTTAATATGTTTGCGTTAAATTGGCAGACTTCAGGCAAAATTCGTGCACTCGAGGTTCACAGTTGGCCTTTTTTTCCCCCCTCTTTTTGGGGGCGGACCAACCCTGAAAAGACTTATTGACTGTTTTGGCCCACTTATTCAAAACATTTCTGGTCTAAAAGCAAACAATCCAACGCAACTCCAATCAGCAGACTTTCAACCACCGTGACGAGCGAGCTCAACTGTAATCGTCTTTGTTTTAGGTTTCGTTCAACTCGGAAGCTTTTTGGGAAGGCTCCCGAACCGAAGGTTTTCTCCCCTTGCCGTTTTCCGACGGCCCGGCAACGTACGGCGCTGAGCTGCTGGAGGCGCGCGGTGAGCTCGGCCACTTGCTGCTTGACGTTCTTGTGCTCGCCGCTCTCCTTCTCCAGCTTCTCCTTCATCTTGTTGAGCGTCCGCATCATGTCGTCCTTCTCCTGCGTCTTGGCGTCGCACTCGCGCTCCTTCTTCTCCAGCTTCTGCTGCAGCTCGTGGTGCTCTGGGGGGGGGGGGGGGGGGCAAAGTCGGCGGTGAGCGAGTCGCGCGGCCGCCGCCGCCGCCGTGGCCTCGGTGGGCCGCGCTGACCTTTTCGCATCTTTTCCGCCTGCTCCTTCCACTGCTTGACCTCGTTCTCGTTGACCAACCTGAACGGGAGCAAATTGTTCTCTTCATTTCACGTTTTTCTTTCTGTTTCATCACATTTCATCAGCCAACGAATGGGACTCTTTCAGCTGTCTTTGCTCTGATTGGCCGGGCAGAGCAAAACTTTGACGTTTGTCGCATTCTGCGGACATTAATGAGCATCACTGCTGGCTGATGATTTTTTTTTTTTTTTTTTTTATTTTGCTGCTTTGTTACATTTGTCATCTGCTACATTTTTTTTGTTTCTAACAATTCGGACTGCAACTAACAATTATTTTAACATCTTTACCATTTTATTCTGAGTATTTAGTTGATCGCCTTAATCAAAATTACGTCAAACTGGAATAAGAAAATGCAAAACTGAAAATGAATCAATTATCAAAATAGTTGCTGATTGATTGACTGTTGCACGTGCACGCTAGTTGAGAAAATCACAGTCAAGCCTTTAAAATTTACAATCTCGAAAAAGGCGAATCCGATAAGATGAGCGGAACCATTCTCCCATTTTTTTTTTCTTTGCAAATGACACAAAAAGAGCCCAATGGAAGGCCTCCGTGTAGTCAACCGCGATTCCATTTTTCAAAAAGCGCGAGCCCTCACATGCGCACGACGTTTTTCACGTTGAAGTTCTCCAGCGGCGCCGCGTCGGGATCGTGGCCCTTGTCGTTCTGCAGCACCATCTGCTGGACGATGCGATCCAGGAGCAGCCAGTACTGGACCGTGTTGCCGCTCCTCTTGTCTGCGTGCAGAGAGAGGGAACCAAAAAAAAAAAAAAAAAAGTTTATAAAGGATGCTCAGCACTATCAAAGGATGCTTTTTTTTTTTTTTTTTTTTTTTTTTAAAGACAATAATGAATAGTGAAAATAGTCCGTTAGAACACATTTGAGTTAGCCCGTTTTGGAACTTTGCTTGTGATGCTTTGGTGTGCAGAAGAAACTTGTCCATCTGTGGCATTTCGGATTTAAATGTCAATTAAAAAAAACGTCAAATTGTCCTTTGTTCTCTGTGTCGGTTCGACAAAAAAACTAACTGGGAGCAAGAAATAAAGAGCGCGACGGTTTCCGTTCCCGTGCCGGTCGGCCGACACTCACGTGGCATCAGGAGGCAGTGATGGAGGACCGACATAAAGTGCGGGTACGCGTCCGTGTGGTTCATCTTCTTGCGGATCAGCTCGAACACTTGGGTGGCACTTTTGGTGTCCACGTGGACCTGGAAACAGAGGAGCCGAGCTCAGGAAAGGGGCAAAGGGCAAAGGGCGCCGGCGGACGAGGGTCCCGTTCGCTCACCGACTCAAAACGCTTCGACAGAGCCAGCTCGTCGTCGTTCCGCAGCATCTCGAAGTAGTCTAAATGCCTGCCGCCACCCACAGAAAAGAGCGGAAAAGTCAAAAGGACGTTCTATGATCCATAACTTCAAGTTTGCCCCCCCCCCCCCCCCACAAAACCATTTCAACCTCAACACGTTCCAACCCGTCAGTGACACGGAAGAAATTAATTTTAACAATTTTGTCTCATCCTTCCATAATTCTGACCTGATTCAAAGTATTCCACAATCAGAATCAGGATAAACAATTATTATTACTTTTTTTTTAACAAATCCTAAACACCACCTTTTTTTTGGGGGGGGGGGGGGCACAATTCCACACGTTCCATGGAAAAAATGATTTCTTTGGAGTCTGGTCTTGCGCTCACCTGTCTAAAGTGGCGTTCTCGTGAGAACGCAGCTTATCGATGACGGGTTGGATGCCCAGCATCAGAAACTCGTATCGCAGGTGGATCCGGAACTCCAGGCTGGTCTGGACAAAGAAGACGGCGAGTTAGCGACTTTCCGCGAAGGCCGAGCCAACAGATTCGGATTCACCTCCCCCGCGCCCTGACTCAGCACGGCGTTTATAAAGGACATGATGGCCGTTTTCAGGTTGACCTCATCTCTGTAGCGGCCCGTGCTCCGGTCCAGATCGTTAATAAGCGTCTGCGGGCGACAGGCCGGCGCGGCCGTTAAATCTACGGCGCTCACCACGGGGTGACCTTAAAAGGCGCCCCTGAAATCGACCTGGAAGCGCGTCCTCTCGCAGGCGAAGCGCTGGTAGTGCAGCATGGCCTCCAGGATCTTCCTGTGGCCGCCGGGCACCAGGCAGACGGCGCCCAGGATCTCCAGCACGGCCACTTTGGTCTTGACGTTGTCGCTGGCCAGGCTGCGGCCGATGACGTTGATGCTCTCGGCGTGCGCCAGCACGTGGGCGCGGCCCTGCGAGTTGTTCATCAGCGCCTTGATGCAGCCGATCAGCGACGTGTGGACCTGCGACTCGGCCGTCTCGTAGTCCATGTTCTTCAGGAAGTTCAGGATGCACGTCAGGCCGTCCAGGTCGATGAAGCGCGTCACGAACCTGGAGGGGGAAATCGCGCTTTTGAGACCGGGACTTTGCCGTCCTTCGGGGACTGCCGCCTTCCACGCACGATCGCCAACGTTACGATAAAAGTGGAATATTATTCACAACTGTCTTGTCTTCTCAAACTTTGGCTACCTGGCAAAAATGGGCCTCTATTACTGGGAGCGCTTGATGGCAGCCATCTTGGGAGGATTTTAGAGAAGATTGCGTTCTGTGGCAAAAAGCACCGAACCTTCCCCGCCTCTTCTTTCATTCAGATTTTTTGCCTCGGAACGCAGTTTGATTTCTGTGACAAGAAACGTCAAGCAGAACAATGACTTTGGCCGACTATTTTTATGTTTTTTTGCTTTTGTGACTCCTCAATACGATACGACAAAAATAAGACTGGGGAAGGGCCTTTAAAGGCAAAATAATCATTTATATTCGTAGTCGAGAAATACGCCCTCATATAACGGATGTGAAAAGCCGAACTTCACTAATCTCGATTCCAAAGCGATGAACGCTAGCAGTTGAAAAACGTGCTCGGCGGATTTATACGTCGGTGGCAGTCAAGCGTTCAGTTCCGGTCGCCGAATATGAACGTCTCCGGCAGCGATGAAGTGAAACGACCGCGCGCATTTTCACCTCATGGGTTGAGTCCTGAGCGCAGTCTTCAAGTTCTCGATGGTTTTGTTCCTCTCCTCCTCGTCCACGTTCTCCAGAGCGAGGAGCGTCTTTCGCTGCGCCACAAACACGGAGACGCAAGTCACGACGAGCTCGGAAACGGATTCCTACGCTCATCTCTGAAAATCTTTTGGGTAAAACGGGGGCAATGGTGCAAAAACCCGAAAGGACCGCAAAAAGTTGAGGTTCGGACTTACAGCCGCCATTAAATTGAGCTGGTCGATGTAGTACTCCGGCCAACTGGTTGCACTCTTGTTCTCCTCTTGCTCCTGGAAAATAAAATAAAAGAGACATTCGATTGCGGAGCCGCGGCACTCAAGCGGGGAGCAACCGGGGCCCCGCCCCCCCCCCGAGGAAGCGTTTCACTGGGCGCGCGGCCCCGAAAATTAGGGCGACACACTTTTCAAAAGTTCCACGGCTTGGCGTGCGGCTGCCCGAGAAAATCAGAAAAAGATTAGCAAAGCGAGTTAAAACTGCGGATTGAGGACACGGATGCCCCCTGCCGACTTTTAATCTCCCGACGGGCGCGTTTGCCGCCAAAGTCAAACCGAAACTCTTTTGGGGCGAGAACAGACGACGACGGCAACAAGGTTGCGACAAAATGTGAACAAATTTGCGTTCAAAGCATCTCGTCATCGACTCGTAGTTGCGCAGCAGAGGTGGGGGGTGGGGGTTGGGGGTTCCGCTTTTGGTCACGTGACGTTCAGGACGCTAAATTGGAGCGACGCTGCACCGCCTGCTGACATGGAAGAAAAATGATGAATCAATTGGTTTTGATTGTTTTTCCACAAACCCAAAATGAATGTGAATAACGTCTTTCGACCACTGTGTGCTACGTACGAAGAAAAAAAAAAAAAAAAAAAAAGTTGTTTCCCTTTTCCGTAATCAAAGTCCGTTACATGAAGAAGACTTGACCCCGAGCCCGTCTCCCGCGTAAAAAGGCCGCCCCCCCCCCCCCCCTCCGTTGTCTGCTGCCATTAAACGGCACGCGAGCTGGGAGCGCCGCGCACTAATTGGCCGGCGGTTCGTCAAGAAGAAGCGTTTTCGGCCGCGGGGGAGGCCGCCGGTGCCAAGCGGAGCCGGGGGGTGCGTCCGCTAATGGACGAGATGAAGAGGTGGGGGGATTTCCCGTCGGCAACTGCAGCGGTTCACGTTTCACCGCAGACTCCCCTCCAACACCAGCGTGGATTCCCGCACTCAGCGGAGGAAGTGGGGAGGGTACTGACACCGCTTTCATTTACTTTCTGAATTTGATCTTATTTGGGGGGGACTCGGGACAAGACTTTTGTTTGTTGCCGCAAATCCCACAGAAATAAAATCGGTCGGAACCACACCTGCTAACAACCGACCAAAATGGATCGTGGTAAGAAAAACAATGTTCTTGTTCTTTTCAAGAGGGCACTGAGGCAGCAAACGTGCGCGACCGAGCAGAGGAATCCTCACCAGACGCGTCAACGCGCAACGACGAATTATGCTCAAGTAGAGACTGAGGGCAGCGAAAAGGTCGCCGCAGCAAGGCGGAGACTGTGGAGTTTTGTAGTCGTGGAGCCCAAACACGACCACCTTGCAAACCCGGCTGAACGACGACAAGAGCTCATGCACGTCGCAAAGGTGCTCAACGGGGTTTTGGTCAGGTAATTGCACCCTCAACAAACCTTTTGCCCTGTGCCCCGATTTTTTGAAATCCCACCAAATTTTTCTCGGTTTTTTGGTGTTCGCTTTCGGCTGGCCGAGCGCTTCCTCGCCGACTTCCCCTGAGCCCACGCGACGGACGCGTCGGAGGGCGGGGCGACGCTCCGAGCTGACTCGGCTCGATCGACGCAAACCGCGGCAGGTTGACGACGTCGCTCCCCCCAACGCTGCGATAGCACACATTCCTGAGCCGTCTGCGTTTCTCTCTCTCTCTCTCTCTCTCTCTCTCTCCCTCCCTCCTCTTTGTTTTTGAGCTTGATTTCTAAAAGTGTCCCACGGAGCTATTTCGGGCAGCAGATAACCCAACAACGAGGCCACTATCTGGGACGTGGCTCGACTTGAGATGACACAGAAGAAGATCTTATTGCACCGTTCAAAGGTGACACAGCCAGAAGAGGGTGTGCACACTTGTGCATCCACATTATTTCACTCAAAAAGATAAAAAAAAAAAACAAAACAAAACAATCAATCAAGCAATTGAGCCATACAGGCTGTGGGTAACATTTATGGTGGAAAAGACACTTGCCGATTGAACAGAGGTGTGTGGACTTTTTATAATCACCGTGTTAACGTATCCCGAGGCTAAACCGGTTCATTATGTGCGTCTGTGTGTGTGTATACGCGTACTGCATGTTCGCGTGAGGCTCTGACAATGCAAGAAGGTGAGCCATCAATTTAAAAAAAAAAAAAATGGGCGGCATTGGGAAGTATATTTCTGCCACAATTTCCTGTGCAGACAAGAAAGTAAGAGGGAAAAAAAAGTCTTTGTGCAACATGAAATTTCACGATTCCCGAGCGGCGCTCGGGTCGGGCAAACGACGCCGTAAATGCGTCGACGCCTCCGGCTGAGGAGGAAAAATTCACGTCTGGGCTGACGCCTTCAAATCGGAACGCCGGTGACCGTCCGAGGCGAAGGTGGCAGGAAGCACGCCCCCCCCCCCCCCCACCACCACCACCAACCCCCGATGAGGTCACGCTGCGTCATCTCTAATTCAAAACAGGTCGGCCATTTTATGAAAGGCGACCGACATCCAACTGTTTTTACAGCTTGACCAAAATTCAGGATGTCTTCGCCTCCCGGATCGCCGCTTTTGTCGTCAAAGTTGTCCAAATTATGATTTGGAATCGGCGTTAAATGATTTATTGCGGCACGTCCTTCCTGACCAAACAGATTTTATCCCCCCCCCCCCCCCCACTCTTGGAGGCAGCGCTTCATCTTCACCTTCATCTGCGTCATTTTATTTCATTTTCTTTTCACTTGCGACGGGCTCTCCGATTGGCTGCCGTTCGGCCGCAGCCTCCGACGTTCCAAATGTGACCTTGGCGTGGAATCTATGAGCTCATCTAAAAAGTCTTTCAAAAGTTTGTCTCGGACTTTTGAACGCAAGAAGAACTTTTTGGACTTTTTAAAGGTCGTAAAAGTATTTCAGTCGTACATGAGTACAGCGTGACTACTTAGCTAAAATTAAAGTGAGCTTTGACACTATTTGAACGTGTATTCTAGATGTAGTATCCGAAATATTCTGGAAACTACCTCCTAAAATCCTCATTATGCTGACTTTTACCTTGCTGACTACCTCTAGCGCAGCCTGCTAAGCACATTTCGAGCATTTCAAGTCAGTCTGTCGTACGTGGGCGGCGACGGCCTTGACCAAAAAAAAAAAAAACAGCAGCGGAAAAGACAATCGGGAAGCCTGCCGTCGTATCCGTGATAACAGGCGGCGGCGGCGGCGGTGCCGCTTGTGACGAGTGAAAAGGGAAAGCGAGAGCAGATGGCAGACGCAACCAACACAAGACGGCGAAATGTGATCTGCCCCCCCCCCCCCACACATTATCCTCCGCACCAATCTTGTCAATGACAGAATCTGTTACATATTCATATTAGAGATGATTTGGATTCGCGTTTACGATAACTACAGCACAGAAATAGCACAATTCCTGCTGCGGGCGGGAGTGGAAAAGTGTTGAGTGAGAGGGGGGGGGGGGGGCGGTGTGCTTCATTCAGTCAGGCCGTAGCCCTGTCTAATAGAGAAGGAGTGCTTTTCCACCATCTTGTGCCAACTAGACTCCATCATCCACTTTTTAGGAGCATGTCGATTAGGCAAAGATTTTGCTCTTAGCGGCCGGCCTCTTCCCCCAGCGACGAAGGGGCAAACGCTGTACTTCCTTGATGCCAATCGCCCCCTCTCGTACTAGTTGGGGCTGGGAGCGGAAGAGGCGGCGGACATCTGACCTTCTTTTTGCTGCAGTAGATCTGCCACTTCTTCTCAGCGGGGAGGGCAAACATGGCTTCCCGGTGCTTCTCGGTGAGGTCCAGCTCGTCCTGCGCGGGGCCGGCGAAAAGAAGCAAAGTCATTAAGAAAGTTTGTGGAGGAGGAAAAAGCTCGTCTGCAAGATTTGATTCCCGCTGCAGGTCTTTCGATGACGTCACTCCTACACGGCACAAAATGACCACGTTTGCTATTTAACAAACGAGAAAAATGTCAGGTGACGTTTTGGTGTGACGTCACGCCAATGACACCCATCAGATGCCTTTGAAGTCTGTCCGCCGCGTGCTAGCGAACATCTGGCGGCAACGCGCGTCCCCGCTCGGGACCCCCGCAAACCTCAGTGGAAGCGCACCCGCGCGAGGGTTTGCGGACGCGTCGGGTTCCCGTTCCAACGTGCGTCGCCGCAGAGTGTCCCCAATTTGAAAAAAAAAAAAAAAAAAAAAAAAGCTGACGTGGTTTTGTTTCCGGCCTCAGTGAAATGACCAACTATCAATGAAAAGCTCATTTGGTGCGTCCTGAATATCCTGGAAGTCACGATTAAGTTTCATAGAAATATAATAACTGGAAAGAATAAACATTAAACATGAAAAGGGAATTGAGTATTTTTTTTTTTTTTTTTCTAAATACATCGAGCACTTAAGAGGCAATTGATGAATACGCGCGAGGACCGATAACTCCGTCGTCCTCACTGATGGCGCCATAGCGTGAAACGATGCTAGTTTTGCTGATATTTCTTTCTGGTATGATTAAAACGGGGATGTGTCATCCCTCCCCCACTAAATAAGAACTTCAGTGCCCATTTTCTACGTGGGGGCATAAGAAAGATGCAAAATGTTTTTAATTTCCAGGTGTTTGATTGACAGTGGAAAGGACGACGACATTTGGCACCATTCGGGCCTCAGTTTATATTCAATTTTATTCATCATTCAAGCACAGCGGCAACGTTCACACTTCTTTCTGTGCCGTTTTCACTTTACAGGGACTTTACACCTCCTGTTGGAGGGGGGCGGGAATCCCCTCCCTTATTCTGGGCCGTTTGGGGGATGGGACTTTGTTTCAAAAGTTGGAGAAGCGCTGATCTAATGCAGCGGTTTTTCAAACGTTTTGGGGTGTGCCCCCCCTTCAAGCGGCTTGCTAGCACTGAAAATTGTGGGTTAGGGTGATCGTGCTGAAAGTTGGAAACGGGGGGAGAGAAGAGAGAGTCTCGTCAAGTTGGGGAAGAATCTGCACCCCCAGTTTGAAAACCACTTGCCTAATGGACTCAAAGCAGCAACAAAAAGAGCTTTTCACCGATTTTGAAGCGCGTCTTGGAGGGCTGCTTGACTTCACGTGAACGCCCCGAGAGAAAGCCCACTTAACGCGCGTCTTGTGTCTCTTCCTTCGGCGAAATTGCTTCGATTAGATGCGCACACAAGGCTTGCCTTTCTTTTTTGGGAAACACAGAGACTAAAAAAGACCCCCCCCCCCCCCACGCCCGCAGTACCCCAGTCCCCGTCGTCACACTCAATTACGGACTCATAAAGAGCCTCGGACAAAAACAAGCAATTAGCAGATGGCGGCGCTCCGCGGACACGAGGGCCGTCGTCAAGCTTCCGTTTCTGTGGCAACGGCGGCGGCGGTCTCGGCCGAATGGGAGGTGGCCACCGGGCCCAAGAGGAAGAACGGCACCGCGGTCCCGTCACTCGCAAGACGAGCTAACTGGGACGGAGCCCAGACCTCGGCCAGTTCGTACGGCGTGCAACAAAAAGCACTTTTTTATGGACCACCCGAAGTCAAAAACGGGTCAAACCATTGGCAATTCCAGCAAAAGTTGGAGGAAAATCCCCATCGAAGCGTCAGAATTTCACCGGGGTGCCCTCAGAATAAACTGAGAGTGGCACCTTCACTTTACTTTGTTGTCTCCCAAGTGAAAAAATGTTGCACAAAAGTTACAGAAAGAAAGCAATCACTTTCGAGTCCGAGATTCGGCAGTTGGTGACAAACTAAACCGGGGGAGCGACGGCGGCCCCGGCCCGGTCACACCGCATTATTTCCGACAGTAGCGCAACGACCTGTTTGTTGTCGCGAGTCGCTTTGCATCGGGATCATCTCGCATCTCGAGTTCGCTACATCGTCTGCGAGGTCACGCCCGGCGCTTCATGATTCACGACTTTAAGAAAGAACTTTCTTGCTTACCACCAACTCGGAGAACATCCCGTCCAGCTCCTCGTATCCTGGCATGGGCAGCGCCGGCGCCATGGTCTGCAGGGCGAAGTCCTCCCGAAGTCTGTATGTGATCTCCGGGTGGTCGCTGTTGTTAAAACAGCAGCAGAGCGAAGAGAGGCCGCCGCCGCCGCCGCCGCCGTCGCCGCGCTTCGGGGGAGCCATGGCGCTCCCCGCTGGGCCGGGTTTCCACGTCACGGCCTCCGCCACCTCAGAGCTCGGCCGACGTCAGAAGGTTCTGAAAGAAGTCAGATGACACTCGCTCACTTACGGACGCGGTGTTGTCTTTCGAAAAGATCACCGGTGTGGAAGGCAAGCGTAAAGATTGCCAAATTTTGCTTGGATTTCTGTTCAGAACCACTGTAACAAATAGCACGATTATTGTGATATGAGGAGTTCCCCCACTGGGAATTTGTGACTTTGCTGCGCTCTCGCTCGCCACGCAGCACTCTTGCAGCTTGTCTGCGTCATTAACTTCCTGAATACGAGACAAACTATCGCTCTGGCACTTTCCTAAAAAGACAAAAGATTTGTTCCAAATGTTGAAATTGAAATGTCACGAAATGGCTCGTTTGGCATTTTGCTCACGGCGCGTATCCGCTACGGGCGAACCCAACCCTGAACATTAAATCCAACGTACACACCCAACCGTGACTGTTTGCGTACCGTTACGCGCCTTATCACCGTGGTAACCGGGCCCCTGAGGGCAAGCACAAGGACGATGCGGCCCGTGATGAAAACAAAGTCGACAACCCCGCAAGAGATGACAACACGCGTCGGAACGAGCCCTCCTGGCTAATGCCGGGGAGAGAGATACGCGCCAAAACCCAAAACAGAAGGCAACGAGAGCCGTGACGACACCAGTGACACAACGATCAACTTTTGGGCGTGAGCGGAAAGCACAACTTCCAGACCTTTTCCTTTCCATTCAGCCGTGATTCTCCTTTTAAAGGGCAGCGATCCACCGGGTGCTTTTCGAGGTCTGACGACAAAAGAAGCTCTTGCAAAGCCTCGCAGACCGACGGACGCGGCCGGCTCAATCGTCCCGATTGTCTTTTGGCCTCGGACTTTCCCCTCCTGGGGCGAGAGGCGGGATTTGTTTGCTAGCGACTGCTTTGGCTCCGTCTCAGGGATGAAATCCAGCGCGGAGGTCAGCTGTCACGGTAGAACAAAACGGAGCGCAGAAGTCGGCAGCAGCGTCGTCGCTGGATCGTCGCCAGGAGGGAAACGTGGACTCAAGGCGGCGGACTGCCAGGTGAACTAAGTCATCGGGGGTCTCCGATCGGTTCCCAAGCGCTTTTCTCTGGTTAAAGAAAATAAATAAAGAGGGCTCAAGTGACCCGAAGCACATCTTCAGGCAGTAACATGGCAGAGGTACTGCTCCTTTCAATCAACCCAATCAAACTGGTGGCGTGGAGTCTCTTTCAGGACAGAAAATCTGCTCCCGAATCCAACGCTGCTTAGTTCCAGTGACATTGCGACTAGTTGTGCACTATGAAATTGAAGATGTCCTCAGGAAACCTTTTCCCACCTCAACGTCAGATGTCTCGTTATTGTTGTTTGACGGCTTTTCTTTGATATGCGGATGTCAGCAACGGCTGTTTTTGTGTTTTGAATGTCTAACATAAATAAAGCCCTTGAACAACACCTTTTACAAAATGCAAAACTGTGCCGACGGTTAATGTAAATAATCGCCTCGTTGTCCCCTACAAACAAGTCATTTCTCATCAAAAAAAAAAAAACAACACAAACACAGCTGAAGCAGTTGCGTTGCGAAGAAACATCACGGATGGCCGCACGAGCAGGCGACAAGGCGATCCGGGCCCGGAGGCCGCAGACGGACGCGTCGGTCGGCGTACCGTATTTGGACACATCCTTGACTTTTCCGGACAGACTACCGAGACCCTCGGCAGGCGGCAGCTGCACAGCTTCACGCTCGGCGCGCGTCGGACCTCGACGGCGCCTCTTTGACCATATTAGTCCACGAAAGTGGCCATCTTTTCCATTCGCTAAATCCAGCCGTAAACTCTTGAGACTGAGGGGCGTCCGCGACAGGAATCTGGGAGACCGTCAGACGGTGTTAACGCGAGGTCTCGCCGTGCTTTTGTGCGCTGGAATTGGAAACCCGCGAGCGCTCCGATATTAGCCGCCGGGCCTTGCGCGTTAGGCAAATCGAGGCTTTCCCGGCGTTCCCCGGGCCAGTCGGAACACGCGTTATCCGGGTGATCCTGCGGACTTTCAAGTGACACCTGCTCCGGTACGTTTCAGAACCAGGCGTCAATCTGGTGGCTAGTCAGCGTTTGCAAAGTCAGCAAAGCTTGCGCGACTTCTTTGCTCTCTCCGCTGTGAAGTGACAGCACAGCGTGCCGTTAGCGATTCGAGTAGGCGAGTTATCTGCTGCGCATTTCATTCACCAATTGTAGATGCGCCAACTCTCGTAGCGACTTGCAAATGTTCATTTCACGACAGTGCTCGTTCAATATATATTAAGATCACACTGAATTTGTCAAAGTGTGCAGGACGGCGCGCGCTCGTAAAAGTGATTTTGTGTTTCCGCTTTTGCCTCATTTTTGGGAGACGTTTTCATCCGAAGTTTCAAAGCTCCCCAAAGGCAGGCTCATTCCTGACTTGCGATACAAACCGACGAAAATACGTTTCCTCGTTGAGCGACGAATCTCACATCTGAAAAACCGGTTCCGATGTTCACAATCAGTACGCGTGCAGCCCGTTTCGACTCCATAATTCTTTTGCAGAATTATGGAACGCGAGCGGCCGGGGGAAAGAACGACGATAAGCCTGACGTGGCAGCTGCGCTTTCTCAACAAGAAGAAAAACGGTGTTTTTATTGCGCTAAAATGACTGTTGCAAATGATTCTTCTGTACCGCTTCATTAATACACAGACGAAATATATTTCAAGACTCGGGCAGCCTTTTTTGTTCCCGTTGCCCTGACCGTGTGGATCGACGGCCGAGCCGGCACCGGTTACAAAAAAAGAAAAAACCCAGAACATCCCGGGTCAGGCTCAGACTGGCACCAACGTTATTTCAAGCGCCGAAAGGCCGACTGAAACTTTGCCCTCAGCTGTCCGCAAACCCAGTTTTCCTTTTCCATCCTTTTCATTCGGAGCCGTTTTGTACCCCCCCCCCCCCCCCATCGCCTCAAACCGCTTTCTGCCACGTTTACCGCTGACGGACAGCTGAGGCGAAACTTCACGGCAACAATCGCTGATGTCATTTTTGAACAATTCGGTGTGTCAATAGTCTGACGTCTGAGGACTGTTGTCTTGAATCAATGGAGAGACTTTGGGGTTTGGACTGGAAATTCAACATTTTTTTTTCCACGAGATATTTAGAATCTTTGGGGGTGTTCGAGAGAGCCATACAAACCATGAATAAATAAATCAAGAAAAGATGTTTGAGCCGACTGCGATCGAAGTCGTCCTCGTCTCAACCCAGCACTTCCGAGGTGGTTCGGCTCGGTCTTGAAATCCAAAGACGCAGGTCACGCAGGCTGTAAACCGCAGAAGTACCCGACACGCTTTCCTATTTGGGCCTAAGCGTCCTCCGTTGTGAACTAATTTCCGTGGTGAAAAGTGGAACTTGTAAAGGCCAAGAGGCCGGCAGCGAAGCGACGCTAAAAATGCCAACACGCGCCATTCACGAAGCGAACGAACCTCGCCGGCTACTGAAATCGACTCTCTCGCGGCGGCCGGCATAACTCGGAGCTTTCTGGAGAGACGTGCCGTCGCGTTTCCTGAAATCAGGAGTCCGGAACATTCCGAGATCGTACGTAGTCCTCCCCAGTCAGAACAGAGCCGCAGCCCACGTCTTCATTCCAATCCCTTGACCCACGAGCGAGATTCTGAAAGTCCTCGTCGACAAAGTTGAGCCATCGTTTTGCATCCGCGTGTTCCGATCCGGTCGTCTTGTTTGCTTTGTCATGCGCTTATTTGGATTCACCTGAGATGAAGAGAAGCAAAGGGCAGACCTCGCTGTGCTCAGCGTGCAAGCCCAAATCCATTTTCTGAGCCGCTTATCCTCACAAGGGTCGCGAGAGGATCATCGCGCGCTACGCCCTGAACTGCTTGGCAGCCAATAGCAGACACTAGTTTCATCTTCTTTTCTAATTTGGGATTTGGGGTGGGTCAGACTCCCAATGTAACGATCATCTCACCACAGGGTCCATGCTCCAGTCGCTCTAACCTACATATTTCCGTAATATTTTCAATTAAAAAAAATGGTAGTGCAAGATGCACATTTGAGGCTCCGCTATCACAAAGGAAGCTGACTAATTTATCGCACAAGAGTTCACTTTTTTCCCAGCCCTTCAACCCACAAACGATATTTGGGATTTACAGGAGGGGGGGGGGGGGGGAGATCAGAACCGCAGAACAAGATCTGAGGTCGTGGGGGGGGGTTGCAGTATTTTGCAGAAAGCCACAATTTTCACCCCCCACCCCCGGGTTTGTGGAAGCTTTTGCAGGCGTTTCGAAGGGGACCGAACGCGAGAGTCGGGCAGCGAAGGCCGGCGGGCTTCCCCTTTAAGCCAACCACGTTGCCCCGGCTGGCGAGGAGCGGCCATTTTGGAAAACCCTCCCAGGTCCGTGTTGTGTTGCGAAAAGAATATGAGGCAAAAGTCCAGCTGCTGGAATTTCCCCACTCTCGCTTTTTGGGGTTTTGAAGAGGGACTCGGCTGGAGCGCGATCACGAGTTCGCTGCAGCGGCGCCTTCAGATACGGCTTGAATTTGTTCCGTGAACTTTCTCGTACCTTCAGATACTCTCAAAGCATCTTTCTACATTGAAATGAAGGAAAATGCCATTAATCCGTTCCAGTCTCTCCTTAAAAACAACAGAAGATGTTGCAAAGTTTTTCAAAATGAGGAAAACTGCACTCTATCATTACATACATTATTAAATGGAAATAAAAAATAACGAAACACTCATTCACTGCATTGTTTCCACCCGGGGGGCAGTATAAACCAAATGTACGAATAGACACACAACTCCATCCATCCGTGTTCCAAGCCGCTTATCCTCACAAGGGTCGCGGGAGTGCCAGAGTCGATCCCAACTAAGAAAGGCGGACTAGACCCTAAACCGGTCACCAGTCAGTCGTAGGGCAAATACGCCTCCGCAGGTAGAGAAATACGAGTGAGTACTGCAATACTGTTGCTGATTCGGATTTGAGCTCATGTGGTTACGTGGCCCATTTAAACACAAAGTTGAATTGAGTTTGTCAGAAGCGCGACCGGCCCGTAATCGAGGAAGCCTCGTAAGCCGGGTCGCTCGGATCTCGAGGCGCCGCCGCCTTCGCGCGTGGAGTTGCCGCCGGTCCAAGACTAAGAGCAATTAAAAAAAGTGCCAAAACCTTGAGGGCTCGAATTCAACATTGAGAAAACAACACGTGGCCTTGTGTCGCGAGGGTCCGCGGAGCACAGCTGGACCCCACGTTCAACAAACTCCACCAGCGCAAGCACAAGCAATTACCCGGCGCCGACTCGGACACGCATTAGAAAAGAACTGGGCCAGCCAGGGCACAAATGCCGACCGGCAGGTTAAGAGGAGATTAATTTCGGAGCCGTCTCAGCGGCCGGCGCTCGGGGCCCCTTTTCGGTCTGGTCCGCTCCAACCGAGGCAGCGGCTCTCCGATGACAGGATTAACGTAGCGAGAGGAGGCCGACGAAAAGGATGCCTCGCTGCCACCGGCTGACTTTTGACGCTGGTCGCATCCTCGTTCTGGGGGCCGTTCGTTGCTCAACTGTTCGCCGACTGCGTAACTCAGACGACGGCCAGACTCATATCACTGCGGTGTCCTTTTTCTTCGCCGTTTTGTTTGCCGCCAACAACAATGACGTCATCGACCTGACATTCATGTTGTATTTTGATTCAAAAAGCAGTAAAACATGGCCTTTCGCTTTATTTGAGAAGAAACTTGACTGGACGACCCCCCCGTGTACGTGGAGTGACATTCTCACAGGGAAAATGTCAGGAAAAACAAGTGGAAAATGTTCCATGACGCTGAGGTTTCACACAGTTTCCTTTGCCATCAGATTTGGTAAGATTCCAAACTCCACGACTCCGTCAAAGGTTGTACTTTTTTTTTTCGCCGAGCCCGGAAACAAGTTGGTCCGGCGGGCGGACTGCAGAGGACAGGAAGGAACGCCGCCGGTCCACGACCCGTGCTCAAGGACGCCCACAGACTGGCAGATAACCGCAGGAAGCAAACGCCCCCATCCGACCCCGCAATCTAATCCAAAAAAACAAAAGTAAAAAGTACATCATAAAATCGCTATTCTCAAAAACGACAACGAGTGATTATTCTGGGAAAGACACTCGTCTTTGGTGGTTTTCTTTAAATGAGCGTGAGCCGAGGACAAAGATGAGAAAAATTAAAGATGGCTGACATCCATCCGTCCTCATTCTTATTCGGCTGACGGAAGACGGCAAAATTGGTTCGGCTCGCGCTTCTCTCCAAAACGACTTCTCTGCCCTACCGCCGTCAAAACGACTACGAGGGAAAACACGGGCAGAAAATTGGACGATTGGCGCAGATAATCCAATCATTTTCCTCCACACCGGCTCGCGCCTTTCATCATCGTCCGACTCCGCCCACACGTCGAGATAACGGCGGCGATCGATCGTCGGACGTCGGAAGAGGCACAACGATCCGTCGACTGACCTCTGAACCTCCAAGTCGGACTGAAATCTGAAGCGCTGTCTTGAGATATGGGTTGAGTTCAAATAGTCAGTTTCTTTCGGCTTGTCCCTTTCGGGGTCGGTCGCCACAGCGTGTCATCTCAGATCAACGCACACGTAGGTGTTTGGCACAATGTTTACGCCGGATGCCCTTCCTGACGCAACCCTTCTCAGGGGGATACGAACCCACAACCCCTGGTTTTATCAAACCAGTGCTCTAACCACTGAGCTTTGGGGCCTCTCTATGGGTCGACTTCAAATAATCTTCCTAAAATGAGCGGGCAACACGGTCGGACCGCCGCTCAAGTCTGCCAATCCAGGGGCACCGTCCCCGATGTATACGCAAGTTTCTCGTATCTTTACATTTAGCGTAAAATTCACCTGGGAGTGGCGTCAAAGAACTCAAAGTCTAGTTTTGAAGAACGTTTCAAATTGGATCTGCCAAACTGCGACTTGCTAAGAACTTGTCAGGTTCTCAGGCTCAGAAAACCAAAAGAAGGAAAATTGGCATATTAACAGATTGTGTCCGAGGGAAGGAAATGAAAAAGAATAAACGTGGTCGAGAAGGTGACAAGGTGAGAGAAAACAGATCTCAAAGAACGTTTGGACGTCAACGGCGTGACGGGACGCGGTCGGGAGCGGCTCGTACGTTCTTTGCGCGAATTTGCGGCACTTCCTTCCCCGGCCCGGGAAGAAAGCGCCACAAATTCTTGGCTTCGTGCGAGCGTACGAATGCCAAACGGCAGCGGGAGCAGGAGGCCACAGATGAACTCGGATGGCGAAGGGTCAGGGAAGCTCGTCAAACTCGTTCGGCAGACGGCGAAAGTCCTTTGACGATCATCGCCGCGCAATCTTTCCCGTGGCTGTCACGATGACATGCAAATGAGGTGCGGCGCCCAAGTTGAAGGCCTCCCACGTGCAACCAAACAAGTCGGCCTCAACGGGCAAAACCAAGTTCGGGCGCGGCCGCGTTCAAAGAGCGGCACAACAGAAGCGCCGAAACCCGTTTCGACCTTTCTCCGTCTTTTACTAAAAGCGGGCGTTATGTGAAAACGGCAAAATATATCGAGAAAAAAAAAAAAAAAAAAGAGCAAAATGTGATACAACCACAGATATGCGACTAAAACACGCACCATGATCGATGCTGACCAACTGCACGGGTTGAGTTAAAAATCATAATCATAGAGTCAGTGATGTTTGAACTGTGTTTGTGAGTCACTCCGCACAATTGTGACGCACACTTTCTCCTACGGTTAAAAACATCCATAACTGGGGGAGTGTGAGGCAGCCAAATGGATCAGCGCCCCAAACAAGTTGGGATTTCACGGCCGTGACAAGATTCACCCCCTAATCTTAGTGTGTGGGGCGCCATCTACGGGGATCTGTTTGTTATTGCAGCGGTTTACAAAACTCGACAAGACTCTCTTCCACGCCCGCCCACGACAAAATATTCTTTTCAGCTTCACGTTGTACTGTCGTAGCCGCGCGCGCGCGTGTGTGTGTGTGTACGGCTTGAAAAGGGGAGGGGTCGCCCGATGAGCGACGTGGGCGTCAGCCAATCAGCGGACAGCCAGCTGGCTGAAGGCGAAGCGTACGTCGAACATTGGCAGCTCGTCAACGAACGTGCTTAGGACCAAGTCATGGAATTAGTTGCGATTTTTGGAATCAAACGATCCGATTTATTCAAAACAGTCTTTGCAGCCTCAAGCGGCACCAGAGAAGAGAAGGTGATGCGCTTTGGACGTAGTTGGCGTAGCCACAAATGTCGATTTTAATCCTCCACCACGGCACGAGCTCCGCCCGGGACCTCTTCCCCCCCCCCCTCAGTTGCCATGGCAACCAGAGCGGTTGCCGGCGACCGGTGGGTGCATACCGTTGTGGGCGATGAGTTTTTTTTTTTTCAGGGGGGGGGGGGGGATTATTTTATCACGTCCACTGGCCTGGCATTTTAATCCGGATATGGGTTGTTGTCGAAAACCTCGGGCTTGTGGACAAATCCTTAAAACGACGAGCGCGACGAGGACGAGGGAGCGCGAGCCGAGAGGAACCCCCGGCGCTCCGAAAACCTGACTCTCCTCTTCCTCCCCCAAATACTTTCATCAAAAGCCCCAAAACTACAACGAAATCTTCCGGTCCTCCTCCGGCACGTTCCCGACAGCGGGGGAGTCGTCCACCGGGGGCGCGAGGTCGCAGACCCCACCACTTATTTTTACCACTATGCAGCGGCAGCATCACGATAGGGTCCCCCCCCCCCCCCGCCTACACACGACACAACAGCTGCCTCTCCTGTCACCGTCCCCCCTCCCGCAACATCGTTTTCCATTCCACCATCATCTAATTAGGCTGACATGATAGCATCACCTGCGCCCTGAGGAGGGGGTGGGGGGGGGGGTCCAGATTGTAAACATAAACGCGATAAAAGCCGCCCTGACCCCAACACGCATTCCAGGCGGCAGATAGCGGACTAGCGAGCCATCGTTTGGCCTTACCCTATTCAGGAGTCCTCGTCCTCCCCCTCCTTTTAAAATCACTGCAGCGTCTCCATTAATCCACGCAGGTGGGAGGTCCCGCTCACTTTCGACCCCGGCCAGACTTGCCCAGAAAAAAAAAAAAAAAAGAAAGAAAGGAGGCGAGCGACCTGAAGCTGCGACCGGCAAAAACTTGCGCCCGCCGTCGTCGTTTGCTTCGCTCCGCTGCAGAATGCAGGGGGGGGGGGGGGCACAGCTGTTACCGGCTCTGGGCCACACCCCCCCCCACCCTTTTCGACACTTCCTCCACCCTAATTGGACGCGGTCCGGCAGAGGACGCCGCCCAGCTCGGATCCTCCCCCCTCCCCCTCGGCCTCCGGACGACTCGTTTCGGTGCGCTGAGAGAGCAAAAGTGAGGCGAGAAATGCTCGCGTGTTGTAAATGAGCAAAATGAAGCGGGCAGTCAATAGCAAATATTAAAGTTTTTAGCAGTAGCCACCACACTTTCAGTTTCATCGTTGCGCGTAGATTGCCCCACCCCCAAATAAAAAGATGACCAGAAAGTATCAAGACCGAGATTTTGATGTGACTTTAGTTTTGCAATCCAATTATTGGGCTAATTTGAAGAATGTCTTAGCGCAGTAACAGGGACCGGACGGGATCGGCAACGTTGACCAAGTGTCCGTAAAGGTGTCCCGCAACGTCGGGACCGGGGTGTTACGGCCTGACGCTCGCGACCCGCTGCTCAAATCCGAGACGCGGCGTCGCACTCGTCTGCGTTCCCTGTGCGAGGCTAACGCACGCGTGGAAGGATGTCGCGTTACTGCGCCGATGCGGCAATTTGCTGCAGGCGCCCGACCCGCCGAACAAGCGGCTCAGCGGCAGGCTGCCTGTGAAAAGAATGTCCCGCAGCTGGAATAACAGACGGGTCTGGTTCCCACGGAGGACGGATAAAGAATAAGCCGGGAATCGCGGCCCGGCGCGATATGCGGGTCACCTGTCGATACAACAGGAAACGGCGGCCGTGTTGATGCGTTCGGTGGACCGGCTCCGCGACACGGACAGAAAGAGAACAGAAAACAACGTCATAAGGTTTTGCCATCAGGTCCGGGAGGCCGAACGCGACACGTGTTGACAAAACAAGCGGCGGAACCGACCGGGAAGGCGGCAAACCGGAGGTGACCCTGAAAACGTCGGAATGTGATTACAAGCCCGTGGACCGCATTTGCTCCGCTGGCATGGAACAAAAAAAAAAAAAAAAGGGACTTTTGTTCGGCACGCCAGGCCTGTCAGAACCCAGCGACAACGGCCGGATTACAATCTCATCTGAAACGTCTCGCGCCCCCGGTGGACTTCCCCAGACAAAATTTGCAGACAGTTGAGGCATGCGTGAAGGGGGGGGGGGAGCGGCTAACCTCGCTATATTTTGACTCCCGTCATGTGGTGGAAGTCAGCGGGCATCAATTCAGGGCGGGTCCGGGCTCATAAATCCCTCGCGGGAGACCCCAACCGTCACAAATTAAAACCCAAATCAGTTGGCGCAGCGCCTTCGCTTGCCTTGTAATTAGCGCCCGCAACACGACGTCACCAGAACATGAGCGATCATGAAAAGGCAAAACCGCAAGTTTGGGAGTTCGGATTCGGGTCACCGGATGAATAGCTCGACGTAAATCGCACGACGACGAGTCGGGAACGCCGCTTTGCTTCAAAGGGTTCCCGACTACATGAAACAAAACTTTTGTGAGCAATTTAAAAGCCATTTTGTGTCAACAACGCAGACAGATTTACGCGGTGCTCTTGCCGAAGTCGTAAATTCCGGTCGGGAAAAGCAACTCCAACGTTCGCGCGGGTACTTCGCCAACTGCTGCGGAGCACACAAACTACAACAGAAGCCTCGTTTAAAAACAAATCCTAAAAAATTTGCCACAGTTGCAAATACTCGTGGCCTCTCACGGAGTATCTCGTCTGGCAGTCGGGCGGTTCACGCGAGGAAACGCCACGCGTCGGCTCGCATTTCTTACGGCGCTCAACGGGCACTCGAACGGAACCTCGTTTTTCGTCCATTCCGCAAAGTCTGAAGAAAATTTGACCACATTTAATGCCATATTTCCGACCGCAAAAATAACGTCCGTTCTATCGAGACTAACGATCGTTTTGCATCCAAAAACGGCGTTTTTGATGGCGCTACTTTGAAACGGCTGACAGCGACATCACCAACCACTGCACGCTACTAGCCTAACGCTAACCCATTTGACAACATTTATTTTGGGTCACGTGATGCACTAAACGCAGCGCAGTGCCAGCAACCCGTGTAGTCAGACAATACCCCAGTAATAATCTTTATCCTCGGCATAGAATGCCTAATATTAGTGGCGTGCTGATGAAATGTGGACTCGAGACGTCTCAACGAGTGATGTTTGCCTGAGACTGGCCCAAGGCGGGCACAGCAGAAGAAAGAACACAACCGCCATTCAATTGCTGCGGAGCGACGCAAACCGTTCAATTCCCTTGAATTGCATCGTTTCTGTACAACTAATGATCACATTGTCGACGTATTAAACTTGTCTCGGGCGGCAATTGCCCCCCCATCGTGTTTAGATACAATAAGCCGTATGGCAAAAATGGGGAAGATTTGCAGCCAGATTGCAAGCGAGGCCCTTGATGAACTCCTCTTTTTGCTGTTCTTGTTTTTTGTTCTAGTGATTGTTTTGTTTTCTGGATGAAAGCGCAAAAACGCGCCACCAGGCACACGCTTGCAGAAACGCGGTGGTAAGTCTTTCCGGACGCCATTTTGAAGCGCGACTAAACCTTGAGCGGCATCAGCCGCGCCGGTAACGGATTGACAGAGTCGGCGGATCGCGAGGCCGAGGCTTAACTTTGTTGATCCCTCAGACGAGGACGCGCTGAAACTTTTCTTTTCCTTCACCGAAACCGTCGGTGGCGGAACGCGCTGAACAACGACGGCGCCCGTCAGCCCGATATTGCAAAAGCGCTTTGAAAGGCAACGTCGAAAGTATGGCCGGCACGCAGGCGGCCCACGGCTGAGCCGCTTATCTCCGGGTGTCGTAAGCTCCACCTGAGCGGCGGGTTGAAGGTGTCGGCGGTGTTTGGCCACGTTAACCAGTAAACTGGATCGACTTGACTGCCTGCGTGCCCTGCGGCGCCGAGCGCGCGCGCACGCACAAGTCGCTACGGTAGCTGCGTTTGTACCAAAACTACATTTGCGTCAACAAAATCGTTAAGTCGGACGCCAGGACACAAGAGAAAAGCGGAGCTCGCTCTGGCAAAATGGCTCAATTTGGAATGTAAAATGTATTTGGAGCGTAACCTGCAATAAAACGGGGGTTCCCCGCACGTCCTTATCGGATGTCGGGGATGAGCGCTCACCGAGGGGCTCCGCGGCCCGAACGCTCGGCTCCAAACCAGCCACCAAAAGTAAGACCACGTAGCCAAAACAAAATTCCCCACTTGGAGGAAACTTGTCGGGACTTGAGAGGGCTTTTCGCGGGGCGGGGCGGGGCGGGGCGGCGGCGGCGGCGCGCCGCGAGCGTGACGGAGCGCGCGGTCCGCGACTTGCTCAGATATGCGCCTGCAGCTTTTCCGTCTCGTTCCGCACGCTTTGCTTCCGTGACAGGCCAAGACGCCGCTTGACACATCCCGGAACCAAATTGGCGCCACACCGCAATTAGTCCCCCGCGAGGTGGCTGAAATGACCTCGGCTACAAGTGACAGCAGTCGCGGACCGCGGACCGGAGGTGGCGTCTGTCAAGCCGAACCGACGGGTGGCCGTGTCCGCTTAACCGCCGGAAATGCGCTGAAATCAATTTTCCCCGCTGAAATCAATTCAAACGCCTTTTAGACAAAGCAGAAAAATAAAGAATTATTCAAAAAGAAATGCCAGGTGCTCCCTGCAGCTGAGTAAATAATATGAGATATGAAGTGACAAAAATAATCAACAAAATTGAAGGCAAGCACTCTTTTTTTTTGGCCAGAATTTATAATTTTTTGAAAACGTCATTTTATATATGGTAAAACCTCCTGAGAAAACAAAGCACTTGCCACTTGCCCAAGCGTCCTTTTTCGGGCCTCAACTTGATTTACTTTTTTTTTTTTAAATCCCTGAGCAGACGTAGCGGCCCGATTTGCTTTCAGACGAGCGGCTGGCGTGCGACCGACGTGGAATAAAACGGAGGCGCAGAAATATTCAAATTTCAGGGGTGTCGGGTGCTAATAATTAGCGTGAGTGACGTGACGGACAGCGAGAGGCGTGCGAGGCTTGAAGCGTGAATCCCGCCCGGCCCGTAAAAACCGCCTCCCGTCCTCCGACGCTCGAACGCGTCCAGTCACGCGCTGCCTTTGTTCAAA
Organism: Syngnathoides biaculeatus; assembly: GCF_019802595.1. Taxonomy (NCBI): domain Eukaryota; kingdom Metazoa; phylum Chordata; class Actinopteri; order Syngnathiformes; family Syngnathidae; genus Syngnathoides; species Syngnathoides biaculeatus. The sequence continues at coordinate 6,298,791 of NC_084662.1, read as the reverse complement.
CCACAGCGTGATCATCACTTTAATACTTCAGGACAACAGCACCAGTCAACACGAGCACAGTCTTGCGCCGTGAAATGTTTGTAGCGCAAGGAGGGAATACGGTTGGGGGGGGGGGGGGGGAGAACGCGTACGACCGCAGGAAGTTCAGATCGGGCCAAAATTAATTTCTCGGGTCACCCAGTTCTTGCTCTAGTTGTAGCGCCGCCAGGACTCCAGATGACAAGGACGGTTTTCTCCAGAGGGAGGGAGCCAGCTACAAGGCGAGGCTTTTTTTTTTTTTTTTTTAAATACAATTTTTTAAATCTCCAATTTTCATGCATCACAGGTAGGTCCGGATCTGTCTTTTATTTCACTTTGCAGGGCGTCTCGAGAAATAGCTCAAGGGTGAGCGTTTCCGCGGCTCTGAAATCAAAAACTGGGCTACAAAAGTCACATCAAACGAAAGAAGCCAACGTCCTCGCTCCTATTTTGTCCGTCACGAAGGGAAAGCTCGAAAAGCGGGAGGAAACGTTTCGGTGACAAAATATGCCACAAAAACAAAACGTCTTCATCTTCAGTTCAGTAAGGGTGGAAAACGTGCCGCAAAAAAAACAAAATGGGCAAAAGGCCAGCGTGATCAGCTAACATATGTTTACATCTTCAGTCAACAACAATCCGCTTTTGACGCTCGGGACAACAATCGATGCTGGTTCTTTTTTTTTTTTTTTTTTTTTTTTTTGAAATGACCGTTATTACATCGCGGTGCCCGAAACAAACAAACAAATAAATAAATAAATAAGCAGGAAGAAGGACGCGCCGTGACGGCTTCGGACGCACCAGCTGTTCGTTAGGGTTGCCCTTTGACCTTTGAACCCCAGACAATGACGAGGGTCGATAGCTTGCGATCTTTGGGGGTGGCAAAAAAAAAATGTACAAGAAGCAAACAAATATGAAATGAATGCCACACTCCAGGGGTCGCTAGACTTACGAGTTGAATTCGTTTGTGACAAATGTATTTGTATCATCGTTGTTTAGCCGCGCGAAGCTGTTATCGCGCTGATGTGGTTATTGCGATACACACTGTAGGCCAAATTTATACCGCATATAGCGCTGACTACGAGAATTTTACTCCGTACTGTCTAACGCGGCAGGCGAGACACCTTCACTCGGGAATCCTTCTTGTCAAACAGCACAAACGAGCGCACGGCAAGTCCGAAACTGAGAAAACGTTTTTTGGGGGGAAAAAAAGCTGCTAAAATTAGCCAGTGGCTAGCACACGATGCTAACATAGCACTAAATCACTCAGTGGCGACGCAAATACGCAAAGATTCTGAAACAGAGAAAAGTTGATATGAAATACTACACCCCAAAAATCTAGACGCTCGAGTTAAGCTAGCAATGAACAACATCACGCAGTCACACAAATGCTCAACAATTTGGAAAACGTTTGGGGAAAAACACGCCGCAAAAGTCACACGAACGCGAGCTAGTGTGAGAACATAAATGTAGCAAACATCTTCACGTAGCACTCGTTCAAACGCACGACAGCGAGGAAATGCAAAAAAATGTTGCAGGAAATAAATGCCACAAAAACACAAACATCGCAGAGCAGTCTCAATTTTTACTCTGAGCTTTTATATAACTTCTCCCCCCCCCCCCCCCCCACCACATACTTTCTACTTCATTGACCAGCAATGAATGGTATCCAGAAATGTTGCGAGGTCGGTTCCTCGACTTGTGATGACGGATGTTTGCGCGTGAAGAATTGCAACAATGAGGCTTGGCGACAATGCGCAGAATGCGAACTTGCGTCGGGGCGTGACCGCCGACGCTCGCCAAAGGGCGGGGGCATCGTGCGACGGGGGAGGACCCCGCGGCGGCGACGGACCCTGCCCGGACGGAGGAGGGATGCTGACTGAAGCCATTGTCCGGCCCAAATGAAGCACAAAAGCAGGCCGATTGTTACCGCGGAGGCTTTTGGGCGTCCGTCGGCCGACGACGGGAGCAAAACAGACGCACCCACACGGAGTTGCGGTGAGAGGAGGTCACGTGACTCGGGCGGCGGCCGCTGGTGGCAGGTAAATAGCCAGTGAGGCAGCCGCCCACTTGTCCTTTTCCACCTCCGCTGGCAGAGCAGCAAACGCCCGCCAGCGTGCCTCCTTAGACACCCCCGCCGACCCCCTCGACCTCCCGACAACACCCCTCAGCTCTTCATAAATCAATATAATGAATGATGACCACACCGTGTGGCAAAGCACCAGAACAGGACTCGACCTCGCGCTGGCTTCACGGTGAAAACATCCACGTCCGCGGATCACAACAACACGCCAAGCGAGGCGGGAGGCAGCTTGATTGCCCCCCCCCCCCCCGTCCCCGTCCCCCTCCCCCGACAAGGCGGCGGTCCAACGCAAGCACGGACAGGCCCTGAACCGATTGACGAGGTTTTCATCCTCGGGGAACGCCGATAACCGTCCGACTGAGACTAAGCTGACTTGTGCCTTGAACCATGACGCCGCCGTCACGCTCTCCGGCGGGCCCCCACCGAACAAATACTTATTTTTTTTATATTTCTTGCTTCTCTGTTTTAATATCGTCTCAGGAAAAGGTCTGCTTGCGGCTACGATCGTCAACGCTCGCTAGAACGGTTCCCGGACGAGTGCCAAGCGGTTCGGATGAAAATCAGCAACTCCAAATCTGAGACCGAGGTCACCGGTCGGAAAAGAGCGGAGCGCTGGGTCCGGGTCGGGGAGGAGATCCTGCCCCGAGCGGAGGACTTCAAGTGTCTCGCGGTCTTGTTCTCGAGAACCAACGGGAGCGCCAAAGGCTAATCTTAGCGGCGTGGTGAAGAAGGATTCTCCATTTTCCTGCCCTCACCGAATAGTTCCACCGAATGAGTTTCCGGGAGAGGCTCAGATTCGAGCCGCTGCTCCTCCGCATCGAGCGGAGCCAGATGAGGCGGCTCGGGCGTCGACTTCTTAGGGGGCGCCTTCTCGGTGAGGCGTTCTGGGCACGTCCCACCGGGGAGGACAGGCCGGTTAAGACGACGTCTCCCGGCAGACCTGGGAACACCTCGTGATGCTCCGGACGCTGGAGAAAAGGAAGTCTGCGCTTCCCTGCTGAAGCTGCTGCCTGCCCCCAGATAAGTAGCAGAAAATGGGTGGACAGATCTGATCCATGTCACTTTGTTGAAATAATCCTCGATCAAAGATCAAATCGCGACTACTTTGTATTAGTCTGGTGAGATTTGCGGACGACTTTGAAATTGAGTTGAACTCCAAATCCAAAGACTTTTGGGAACATTCCCAGTACTGCTCTGGAGGCCATTAGAACGCAAGAACGGCTGTCACAACAGGTGCATACATAATAGTGAATTAGAACCAGGCTAACAGCCGAAACATTGACATGGAAATACAAAAGTTGCACGGCCGAAGGCTCTTAAATGATATCACAAATTCCATCTGGGTGACTGCTGCCAGGAAGTAGACGGCGACACCTATTTCGGAAGAAGCGTTCCACCCAGGAGAGATTCAGCTGGCGAGTGGAGACGCCAAACCAACTTTCCAAAACGTAAATCATTCATTTGTTTCACCCCCCACCCCCCCAAAAAAAAAAAAAAATAAAATAATAAGCTCGCAGATAAAACAAGCCGGTCGGGACTCGGGAGCGACTGACCGCCGACCTCGCGAGATGAAAACCACCACAGACGCCTCGGACGGGTTTTCAGGTTCCAGTTCCCCCCCCCCCCCAAAAAAAAAAGGCAAAGAATAAAGCAAAGCGAAGCTAAACTAAACAAAGCAAAGCGCTCGTCTTACCTGGTCGCGCTGAACATTGTCTGTCCTCCGCGAAGCCGCCGCCGGCTAGCAAAAGTGCAGCAAACTCGCAGGAGGGCGGCGGGGGAGGGGCCGAGGTGATCGCCGGCGTGACGTCATCCACGGGCTCCGTCCAAGCTCGCGCGTGCGCACATCGGCGCACATCGCAACGTAAACACTTCACGCAGAGGTCACATTATTAGGCACGCGTAGATTTCCAAACTGGGCAACTTCAGCAGTCCACCCGTTTTCTACATTGCTCATAAATAAAACGACAAGTACTGCACTTCTACTATGAAAGTTTAACTTCATTTTATAGAGCACGATCGAACATAGAAAATAAAAACGGAGACTACTGACGACGCTTTAAAAAAGACAACAATTCTATGCAATCTGCATATTTTGCACAACTTCCATCACTGGGTGTAAAAATGAAAAATTGGTCAGTAAAGTAGTTCTGTAGTGTAAACGTGCAGCCAGACAGAACAAAAAAATATATATATAATAAACGCACAAAATGTCTTTCCCAACACTTGAGTGCCCTCTAGCGGTAGCTAAATAAAGTGTAAAATGCCGGCGCTCCACTAAATCCACAAATGAGTCATGCCAGAGCTTCAATTTTATTGTTCACATGTACACATTTTGTATTTGTATCGAGTACAGCATTGTTCGAGAAAGCCCACCTCGTCCGTACATCTTTTGAGTCCAGGACCGCAAAAGTCCCGGGCCGCTCGCACGCCGGAGGATGAAAACGCACCGCGGATTTTCGGGTAACATGTACGCCAACGTGCACGCACGGGAAAGTCGTTAAATAGCCACAGTATCGTCTTCTTATGACAGCATATTTCTGGACATGTTTGCTTGGTCGTTCGTGTGACGCGCCGAGCGTAAAAATATCGCCGTCGCCGTGTTGGTCCTGAGATTGAGACATCGAGGCGTGTGCATTTGTTTCAATCGAAAGAAGATATTGAATGCCAAATCGCTGGAAAGGTTGACCACCAATTGTTGACAATTTCGAGCGGGATTATTAAATACGACATGGAACGGCCAATCCGATCATTCTACGCTCGTCACAAAAACGTTGGGACATTGATTGGTCTTTGGGATCACATTTTAGCAATAGCTTATAATTCACGTCGACCTGCTCTGAACTTTGCCCCCACGTTTGGTGTTCTTATGACACATTGAACCAATTTAAAGTGGTGAAAACAGCTGCCTTACTCTGCGGGTGACGTGCGGCATTTTGTCTCCTCGAGATTGGATGTCTGGGCGGTTTGGACAAAAAGTAAAAATAGCTCCGATTAATACTGTTTTGCTAAAAATGGATCGCTTCGGTGGAGGGGAAACTGATCAGCCGCAAAGTTGAGCGCTCGCAGATGAATTACCGCCTATTAAATTGTTTTAATGATTTGAGAAAGTTTGAGAAGATGACTGAAGTGCCAAGCCCCAAATGCCAAAAGATCCTCGAACATTTGCTCAGCATATTCCAAAGTGCTGGGGAAAATAATTCATCTTTTCTCTTCTCTTTTGTAGAGCACAGCCGACATTTTCAAACACAGAAAACTACCTATTGCAATTTTGGGTGGGTCAGAACACATTTGGGTTCATTCTTCTCGAGGCAGACGAAAGATAAAAAAATTCCATGAAACGTCAAATCGCCAACGTTGCTCTGTGGGCTGGGGAAGAAAGAGACGAAAAACTTGCGACGGGGGGGGGGGGGGCAACGAGACGTGGAGTGACGGGTTCCAAGTGGCCAGCGGGATTTGCTGCATTTGGAGTGCTTGTCTTACCGCCCGACCGTGTGTGCGTGTAAATAAATGACAACGGCCACCGGGAGAAGACCCGCGAGGCTCGTCGTTTGTTCGCTGCTCTTCGTTTCGGGATTGGGGCGTCACGCCAAGGTGCGCTGGCGGGGTTTGATCCGAGGGTACAGCTGGAAAAGAAAAAAGAAATCAGGGAGGGCCTTGAAAAACATAACGGTGGAAAAAGAACATCTGTCTGATTTCTACCTGACTACACTTCAAATAAGACCTCAGATGGACCCTCAAATGGAATTTGTTTAAAAAATGTTTTAAAACGTTGAAAAAGTTTTTTTCTTCTCATTGCGACGACAGATTTGCAAAGTTCTTTCAAGTGAAATTTTGCATGAAACAAGTCAACGTTTCCTAAATTCATGTCACTTTTTTTAGGTGACGACTAATATTTGAAGTGCAATCAGATTTGTTACAATTAGAAATGAGAAGAATTTGCTTCAAGAAAAATGATTTTTGTTTTTGTTTTGCTGGCATTGACATGTACAAAGATGAAAAATGAGCAGCCGTAAAGAAAGCAGCAATTGAAGTCATGTTGGGAATCGCTAATGTAGTTTAATGCCATACGCTCATCCTCATTTGGGTCGGGCAGCATTTGCGTCTCAGCTCAAAAGTTTCCAACACGTCGCTGCTTTTTTTTTTTTTTTTTTTTTTTTTTTAACTTGATTTGGCTCATGTCTCTTTCTTAGCACTACTTCTTTAGGTCGCTAGTTGTTTTTCTCGAGAAAAAAAAAATTAACTTGGAGGTGTCGGAAAACTCGCTTATTTAGCAGTCAAGCTGCAAGAGCGACAAACGAATTAAAAAATGTGACGACAGTTGCACTGATTGAAATGTGCCCCGATCACCCAAAGGCAAGAACTTGGTACCCCAAACAGGTTGCGAGGCACGTAGCCCTCGGTGTCCTCCAGCTGCGCCCACCACCACTCCGTCTCGCTGTCGTCCTGCCGCCGCAGGACGGTGACGGCGTCCCCCTCCCCGAAGGAAAGCTCGTCCTGGTTCTGAGCCTCGTAGTTCCACAGGGCGTACACCGTGCCCTTGTTCATGACGCCCATCTTTTCCTGAACGCCTACGCCGTCAAGAGAAGAGAACAACCGAGGGGGGGGTTAAGGTACTGCTATGCCCCGGCAGACCCACAAAATGAGAGCGCTAGCAAGGAGCCGCTGTCGGCCACGCTCGTATCCAGACTCAAGATGGCGTCACTCGCTAGGCCACGCCCCTCCAAGGCACAAATCCAAAACATGAACACCGCAGCATATATTTTTTTTTAAAAAGCACGATATAACAATATGGGTGGGGGGCATCTGGTCTTCGGGGAATTTCGCTGTCGGCTGCGACGTTTGGACCGCAACGCCAAAACGTGGAGACCTCGTGGAAGATCCGTTACCGTATAGGAACTGGGAGCACTGGACGTAGCCCTCCTCCATCTCCTCGCACTTGTCTGCCGCCGTCTCCACGTCGCTGATGGTGCTGGCGAAGATGGCGGCCCCCGACTCGACCAACAACTTGCACAGGTGGACGCTGTTGCACGAGGCGGCGCAGTGGAGCGGAGTCCTGCCATACGCCAACACATTGAAGCCACCCGGCGACGTGCGCGCGCCCGCGTTTGCGCTCACCATCCGTCGCTGTCGGCCGCGTTGACGTTGACGCCGAAATCCAGCAGGAACTTGACGATGTGGTGGTGTCCGGCGCATACGGCGTTATGCAGCGGGGTGATGCCCTCGTCGTTGGGCGTGCTGGGATTCTCCACCTTCAACAGAAAGATGACTCACTCCGTTGAACAGAAGCGGTTACCCAGAATGCAATGCCGGGGTTCGTTAAACGCACCTCATAGATGATCCTCTGGACCAGATCAAACTCCCCCTCCAACGAGGCGTCCAGCAGGAGAGCCAGAGGGTTGAATTTCACCCGGAAGCCGTGGCCGGTGCGCTCGGACTCTGGTTTTTTCAGGTTTGTGCGCTTAGGGAAGCGAAAACAAGCGTTCTCAGTTGTTGTTGTTCGGGGGGGGGGGGGGGGGGGGGTTCCATATATATATACGAGTAGTATGAGTAGAGGGGCATGTGGCACGCAAATAGTACTCATCTCCAGGACAGTGCAGGGGTTCCCTTCACAAGGTGGCACGAAAACCAAATTTGTACATGACGTTCATGTTCATGTTCATTGAGCACTGTTGGTCATTTCAAAACGTTGCGACGTCGGGACGGTCGCAAAAACAAGGACCCCGGCGTCTATCGAGTTGTGGTCGTGTAGAGAAAACTCGTGGTGTTCCGGAAGTCTTGGTACTTGACTGAGACTTCTGGAACACTGCTCGTTTTCTACTGTGACATTTATGTAAACTTTACAAACCTGTGGACCTATTGCAGACCCTTGCGGAACACCTCCAGAAATCCATCCCTTCAACATAATTCCCCAATACTATTGTCGGAAAAGCAAAAACCCACAAAAATGGGTGGTTGTGTGAAAAGTGGATTGGAAAACATGAGGAGGGTGACAGCATTTTCAAATATTTTGTCAGATTTTTTTGCCCCCCCCCCCCCCCCCCCCCCCCCCCCACACACACTTTTGAGGCCCTCCAGCTGGTTCTGCATCTGCACGACTCACCGACGGTTGGGTCAGCACGACGCCGCTCCCCTCCGGAAACGTAACCTCCAGCACGGGGCTGGGCAGCAAAGCCTCAGAACTTTCCAAATTGTTGTTGGCGTCGTCGTCGTCTTCCGGTCCTTCCTCTTCAGCGGGGTCCAGAAGTCCTTCAGGGGGCGGAGGCAGCGGCTGGTTGTCGTTGGGGTCGATAGATGAAGCTTCCGAGCCCGGTTCCTCGGCCCCGGGCGGGGGCGGCGGCGGCGGCAGGGCGTCAGAAGGAAGGTTGCCGTTATCCGTATCCGCGGTCGGGTCGCAGCCCGGAAAGGCCGCGGGATTCGCCGGCTGATAAAATGGCGTTCCGTCGCCTGCGCCGTTGCCTGCCCCCGATCCCACGCTTCCTTCAATGCCCCCCGCAAGAGTGTTGAATCTCTGGTACAGAAGTTTCTGGATGTTGGGTCCGCTGGGGCCCTCCGGTTCCGTGATGGAACTGCGCTTCTTCAGGGGCCTCGGAGCGTTGGCCAGCTTTTTGCGGAGCGCTTCCAGGTCGGCGTCGCTTTGGTAGCGCATGGGCGAGTGCACCATGGGCGTCAGCTTGGTGGGGCTGAGCGGTCGGGGGATGTTCTCCACGCTGGGGGGAGGAGCCGACGGCTCCGGGTGGCGTAGGCCCTCGTGATCCTCGCCGTCGCCGTCCGGCGTATCCTGCAGCAGCGGGAAGGCCCCTCCGGGCGGGACGAAGGGCAGAGGCGACGGGGGTGTTGAGTTGGGAGGGAGGACGGGCTTCCCGTACACTAGAGACAAAGTGTGGAGAGTTCAACAAAATCTGTTTGAAGGCAGCGGTGGCAGACCCGTTTATGCTTTCCCTCGGGGAGCCGTTATGATTGTGAAAATCAAAAATCGGCGGAGACTGGGCCCCATCCCGCAACTACAAAGGAGAAGGTCCAACATCATAGGCCCCCCCCCACTCAGGGACAAATGGCCTAGTCTAGACCGAGTACGCCGATCATCTTTTACCTGCTTTGAGAGCTGGTTTGAGTGGCTGACTCTTTGGCGCCGCCTGCTGGAGGTACATGTGATAGATGGAGCTGGAGTTCATGGTGGCCGGGCCCTTCCGGGGGGACTGGGGCCGCGACCCCCTTTCCGGGACGAAGGGGCGCACCGCCGCGGCCGGCGGGGGGTCCGGCCGCTCGCTCAGACCGGGCGGGAAGAGGGGCGCGTGGTGCTGGAAGGTGGGACTGGGCGGCACCGAGATCCGCTGCTGGATCTGCTGTGAAGAAGAACCGGCGGCGGGTGGCGCACGGGGCCAGGCGGGCGCAGAGGGGGTCGGCAGCGGGCGAGGCGGGGGAAGCGCATCCTTGCGGCGCTCCAAGGAGAGGTGCGAGCCGTACGGCGGCGGTTGCGGCTTGGAAATGGAAGGGGACGACGCGGCCATTTTGGAGTCGTGCACCTGCGAGAAGACATTTGGATGTCGCACCGGGAGCTGGAAAAGGAGCCGGCGCTTATCCGTGTACACGTTTGAGAGGATTACAAGGAAGCGCACTGACCTTTTCTGTACTTGAAACGGCGGGGGGGCCGGACGCAGGGGTCTTAGCCTGCGGATCCGAGTCCCTTCTCTCGGGAGGCTTGAGGGACGCGCCAGTCTTGCCCGCGGGGGGGCAGCTGGTGTCGCTGGCTAAAGCACAACAAACCACACGGTCAAATCAACAGCTGGGGTGGGGGGTGGGGTGTGGGGGCAGTTGCAATGACAAAAGGAGCCACTAGGGGGGGGGGCGAGCTAAACGGCTCATCAAACTTGAAATGTAGTCATTTGGTTCAGCGTTCAAAGCCAAAGCCACAAATGGAAATGCTTTTCAATACTTCAGCAAGATACCAGTATTTTGTTACCTTACATGCCAGCGAGGTAACTTCCATCAAAACGGACTACTAAAGAAAATGGGAAGCAAAATTGAAAAAAATGTCAATAAAAACACACCATCCATCCATCTTCTTAGCCGCTTACCCTCACGAGGGTCACGGGACTGCTGGAGCCAATCCCAGCTGTCATCGGGCACCCTGAACTGGTCGCCAACCAATCACAGTCGCACTCACGATCACACCGAGGGGCAATTTAGTCTCTCCGTTGAATGCAAACGTGAGGAAAGCGGAGTGCCCACCGGGAGAAAACCCACGCAGGCACGGGGAAACGTGCAAACTGCACACAGGTGGGGCCGGGATTCGAACCCCGGTCCTCAGAACTGTGAGGCCAATGCTCTGACCAGTTGCCCAACCATGGCGACAACGAAAATACAAACAATATAACATAAATAGAAAATAGGAAGTAAAAAGTTCAAAGAGTGGAAACTGGAAAGAAATAAGAAAAGAAAATAAATGAACAAAAATTTAAAAAAAAGAACACCAGACACAAATAAGGGAAAAATTAAAATGCAACTGTCAATCTTTGTGAGCCTGCAAAAGCACAAAGGGAGTGAAATAAAAGGCGCTTTAGCACCTCAAAGCGCTTCAAGATGGCAACGAAAGGCTGCTTTGATTTGACGACTGACTAATCAAGCCCAAATTTTTTTATTATTATTATTTTTTTTTAATTAGTGCATCTTCTGACAACGCACTCCGGTGCAGGACGGCGTCTCCGTTGTGACATCGCACAGCTGCACATGCACGCTGGTCGCGGTGCTAGACACGTGTGGAACCTCCAAAGTTGTTATTTGAATTTGTTCCATTTCTCCCACGCTGTACTCGAATTGTTGTGTTCAGCGTCACAGAAACTCTGAAGTTAAAATTTGACTTGAAAAAGGCAAGGTTGCAATTTTCCAGAAAAAAAAACATTTGGTCGTAGTCGATTATGCATCAGGATAAAGCTGCTGGTTGTTGCTTTTGCTTCTTTCAAGAAGATTAAATCCTCTTAAAAGCTTATTTACTGCTTTTCATTGAAGCAATTTTAACACTAATACGTTCGTTGGAAGGCTCACGAGTTTGACTTTGGTTCGAAGTTCCCGACGGTGGAGGTTCCACCCGGAGTTAAATTCTTTGGGAAAGCCGAAAGGGAAGACAGAGCGAACAGGCGAGAGGCTACGCGAGGTGCCACGACCGCTGCGCACTCACGGGATGTGCCGTCACAGGCTCCCGGCGGGCCCGGGTGAGACTCCGGAAGGGGCGGGGCCAGCGGGTCCACCACGATGTCTAAATCAGACACCTTCCAGGGGCCGGCGGGAGACTTTTGCACGCCGCCGTCTGCGAGCGTCCACCACCGCGCCCGCAAACCCACCGAGACGGAAACATCGCGCACCGGCACAGAGAAAGCGTGAAAGGAGAAGGAAAAAGTGGGAAAAGGCGGGGGAGGGAGGAGACAAAGTCAGAATGTCGACGACGACGACGACGAGGACGGCACACGCAGGAAGAAAGCCAAGTTAGACAGGAGGAAAGAAATCACAGGAGATTCGAGTACAGGTGGAAAACATCAAAAGGGGAGTCAGGTAGAGGGAGGGGGCAGTGGGGGCCGCACACCTGTTCATGCAAAGGGGTTAAGATGACGCCGGCCGGACACTTCATTCGCTACAGCTGCACAATCCAAAGATTTCCAAAATGAGAGCGCGCGTGCGCGCCATCCGATTTAAAAAGGGCAACAGCCTTAAATTTGGTCAGATTTCAGTGCTGATGTCTCAAATTGGACAACACGAGTCACTTTCTTTGAATTCAACTACTGAATTTCTCCCAAATGTCACCAAACTGCGCTGGCGGGCCTCATGAAGTGTCCGCCACCGAGCATATTCCACCACACGGGAAAAGAAAAACACTCAAATAACTTGAAACGACAAATATAATCATCAATAAAAATGTGCTAAAAATGTACTCAATGAAAATCAGACATTGCCTTTTGAATTGTGGTTCAACAGAACCATTTGAGAAAAAGAACTAAGGAGAAAGAGCTGCCACAGGACCCGGAACTTGGAATTGAATTTTACTTGCAAAACCTTGAAAGGTGATCCAAGGATGAGACTCGTTGGCCTGCCTCATTTTTGTCCAGCCCTGTTGTTCCACTACTTTGGATTCAAATCAATTTTCTTAAGGCACAATTCGGAACAAATGCTTGATTTTACTTTTGTCAATGTCAAGTATTGTAGGTTTTGAGGGACGCCACCCATTTTGTCCACGTGTGTCCATTCACCCAAACAAATCCACTCGGAAGTGCGTTTTTGGACTGACCTGACTTGGCGCGGCCTTGGTTGGCTTGGTTGTTGACTCCCAAGGTTTGCGGCTTGAGCGGTTCGGGCGGCAAGCCGTAACCCGGGTCCTGTCGGGTCGGCGCGGGAACTTGGATGTAGGGACCCACGGCGGCGACGCGGCCCAGCGTGCCGACGGCCGGCTGCGGGGAAGGCGGCCCGTTGGCCCTGTGGAGCTGTAGGAGGAGATACCGGTATATTGAATATAATAAATGCCAAATCGTGGAAGGGAGGGAAGGGAAGGGAAGGGAAGGGAAGGGAAGGGAAGGGAAGGGAAGGGAGGGAAGGGAAGGGAAGGGAAGGGAAGGGATGGGAAGGGGAAGGGAAGGGAAGGGAAGGGAAGGGAAGGGAAGGGAAGGGAAGGGAAGGGAAGGGAAGGAAGGGAAGGGAAGGGAAGGGAAGGGAAAGGGAAGGAAGGGAAGGGAAGGACAGGGAAGGAAGGAAGGGAAGGGAAGGGAAGGGAAGAAGGGAAGGGAAGCGGGAAGGGAAGGGAAGGGAAGGGAAGGGAAGGCCGAAGGGAAGGGAAGGAAGGGAAGGGAACGGAAGGGATGGAAGGGAGGGAAGGGAAGGGAAGGGAGGAAAAGGGACAGGGAAGGAATCGGGAAGGGAAGGGAAGGGAAGGAGGGAAGGGAAGGGAAGGGAAGGGAGGGTGGAAGGGAAGGGAGGAAGGGAAAAGGAAAGGGAAAAGGGAAGGAAGGGAAGGGAAGGGAAGGGAAGGGAAGGGAGGGAAGGGTCTGATTTGAATAAGATTTGGGGCGGCCCATTGAGATGCGTTGAGCGCTTCTAGCCTTACAGGGAGGTTCTCTTTTTGACGTGCCTCAGCTTTTTTCTTGTAGAGGCGTTCGCGCAGCTCGCTGATGCGCTTGTCCATCAGCGTCACCTCCATGTTGCGCTTGTTCAGGAGCTCCTTCTGCTGCTGCAGCTTGCTGTTCTGCTCCTGGTTGAGCTTGTTGCGGATCTACCGAGGGGAAATTTCAACGTTACCTTCACTTGACGTGCGGCGTCGTCTCTCTGTGCCCTGCGACCGAACGGCGACCAGTCACGGGTGTGGTCTGCTACTCACCATTGGATGTCGTCTTATGCATCAGTTTAACAGTAACCTTCAACTATGAATGCCAAAAAGCCAGAAGCAAGCACACCTCTTGCCTTTTACTCGGGGCAGTGATAGCACGCGCTATACAATACTCGAGAAGTGCATCATAGTTCGAGTTAAAAGTTTGAAGTGGTTTTTTTTTTTTTTTTTTTTTATAACAGTGTGTGTGTGAGGTGTTGGGGAAAAAAAAAAAAAAAAGATTTGAACATAAACTGGTAGCTCCGGAAGGCATCCCCCACGCTGAACGGGGGTTCACAGTACACACGAGGCAGCCACGCACATTGCGGGGTGGTACGGTACCTGCAGCTCCTGGTAGAGCTTGCGGAGCTCCAGAGCGGCAGTGCCCGTCACTTGGCCCCCCAGAGCGGTCTGGATGCCGTTGAGCTTGCCCCGGCGCAGGTCCTCCAGCTGCAGGCTGAGCTGCTCCACCCGTAGCACGGCCGCCTGCAGCTCGGCTTGCTTTTCCTGGAACAGGCCGCTCACTTGCTCGATCTCTGCCGCTGGACGGAGACCCGGAAGGACAGCTCTTAGGGGCCGTAAATTCGGAGCGCTTCTCTAAGTCGACGGCTCAAAAGCTGTCACGTGCTTGAGAAAGTCAACCGAAAAAACCCAAGGACAACAATTAGTCTAGAGCAGAGCAGTACGGGCAGTAGAATGGGGCATGGGACTTCTGCAAGCAATTGTTTTTGGTGAATTCTTTGAAAAGGCACGGTGGTCGGCCTTTTCTATAGATGAAGCCCTCCAAGGGAATGAATTCCCCCGATCGCAACCAAATTTGAACAGACAATCCATCAAACACACCTCAAGTCAGCATGACCTCTGCCTGCAAACCGTTGCTTGTTCACCGCAAAGTCCAGACGACAAAGCGAAACATACACAGGTTGCCGTTGATGACCTTGCTGTAGTCCACCTGGCCCCGCATGGCTCGGATCTTCTTGAGTTTGGCCTCCTGGCTCTCGACGCGCTCCTTCAGCCGCTGCAGCTTCTCGCTCTCGGTGGCCGTCTGCTGCTGACGTCGCTCCTGCTGCTTGAGGTAGCGCAGCCGTTGCTCCTTCAGGGGCCAGACCCAAAAAAAAATGTCACAAAGGCAATGCGCAGACGTGCACCCGACATCGCTCCCCAAAGCGCCCGGACCTATACAGTACAGTGCTTTGAATCTTTTGAAATGTGATGAAAGTATGCGTGGAGGGGAAAATGATTGATAAGCAATCACATGACCTACTGCAGGGTGGGTCTGGGAGCTTCCCCCCAACGGCCAGCCTAAATCGCGACCGAGCGCGCACAATTAAACGTTCAGCTGTGTCGAGGCTGAGGCAGGTCGGGTGACTTCATCTCTCCATCCAACTGAGAAGCGCTCCACTTATCAGCACTAAAATAGGAAGAGACAGGCCCAGGTTTCCAAAGGACTGCGGGGCTTGGAGGGGGCCCACTTTTCAGGCCGAGAGCGTCATCTGGCGTGACCGATCGAGAGGCCGCCGTCGTCTCTCACAACGTTCAACAAAAAGGTCAACTATTATTGAGGTGGATCTAATTGAATCCATAAGTGTTGCTCTCGCCTCCCAAATAATATTTTTGCATTCCGTGCCTAACAAGCACAGCAATGCGCACGCGTCACGGCGAGCGTGCCAGGACAGGCGGGACCATACCGGCGCCGTGACTCATGCCGCTTCCCACCTCCTTTGTTACGTAACGTTTGCCCTCGGAAGAGAGCTTTGCAGCTACAGTCTCTCTTTAAAGCGAAGGTTTTCAACAGAAACAAAGTCAATTGGAACGACAGCAGAGTAAGATAGTTTGTGCCCAGACAGCGAGCGTGCGGTTCACGAGGGACGCCAGGCTGGGCCACGAGCGGGGGGGGGGGGGGGGGGGGGGCAAAGGTCATTTCTTGAGCGTATGACGACGCTACCTTGGCGACGAGCATCTGCTGCTGGGCCTCGATCTGCTGCTGCTGCCTCGCCGCCATCTCTTGGAGCTCGGAAAGCGTCAGCTCCACGCGTTGATTCCCAACCTGCACGCAGACGCGGACAACGTTGAACAACTACCGTCAAAGACCATCAAACACAAACTACAGCTTGATTTGTATCTGGCAATTCAAAATAATAAACTCGTGGAATGTTCCGCAAAAAAAACAACGCTGTGCTTCAGGACCCACAATTGATATCGACGGATCATCTGCGGTGGCCATAATGTCCAATATGCTGCATCCCTCCTAGACATGAGTACAAGAAGGCGACTTTTCAATTTGATAGCGCTTTTATCATTCAAATTATTGATAATTCTGGGGTACATAATTGATGTAAAAGGATTCGACACGGATATGATGTGCAGTCACTCCGACTTGCCCGTTTAGTGCATTGCCTGCATCTCCACTATTCACGAGAGAATCCATTTTTAAGACACTTAGGGTCAATCTAATCCCTACCTGACATTAGTTGAGGCATTTAAGAGGAGAAGGACGAGGCAGACGGGGGAACGCGGGGGAGCCTCGCCCAGCCACGCTCGAAAAGGCACCGAGGCGACAACACATCCGAGTCGATTCCCCCGAGGCAGAAGCCGACATGCCCCCCCCGACAGTGACCACATGACCGATATCTAACCGCAAAGCATGTCATTCCAGCAAGAAGGACTTGCATTCTTTAAATAAGGGACACTTGGGGGATGGGGGACGTCTCGCATCACGTCCCGCTCGCTCGCTGTCATTTGTACAGTAGACACAAAAATGGTGCTGTGAAAGTAAAACCCAAATATTCTTGTCGTATCCCCCGCAGGGCCACTTACGCTCAGAGCAGGCTTTACGGGGGCGGCGCACTCCGCGTGTTGCAGACAATGACCTGGAAGTTTGGGCTGAATCCCAAAGCAATGATCCTCTTAGAGGGCCCGTTATATCATCCCACAGGCCGACTGATATAATCCTTTGAGCGGAATATTTGCAGGGGAATCTGCAGCCGCTTTAACCTCGCCTACTTGGGCGCTCGAGTCGCAGCGCACTCAGGACTTCTCAAACCATTCAGGAGGAGGTATAAAACACAAAGCCGGAGTGCTCTTGTGAACCCGGCTCAAGTTTTGGGTGGAAACAAAAGCCTTTGGCTGCGTTCTCCCCAGTGAGTGCTTCTCGTCAGCCCGCAAGACAAATTACTTGCAATTCCTTGACCGCATGCATCACTTCGCTATTGTGAAATGTGGGACACGAGGCCCGGGCCAGGGAGCGAGAGAGGACGCCACGCCAGAGGCGGCTTTTATTCAGACGCGCACGCTCGAGCCGCATCTTGCGACACCCGACGGGGGAACCACAAACTGGGTCGGGAGTGACGCACTTCAAAATAACCCCATTAAAGGCATCCATTACTTATAAGTTCACCCTTGCTAACCGGTCATTGGCTCAGCCAGACGGTACATAATTCCACTTCATGTGACATTTTTCTTTTGAGGTGTGCAATCAATAATAACGTGGAAACGAGCACTTCTCTAAGAGCGAAGACGGTGAGTGCGAAGAGGCTCTTAGCAGAATCTCACCCCGTTGTCATTGTGCTTCTCTCCGGCGTTGCCGCTTCTCCGACTGGTCTGATCCTGAGACTGCTGACTCCCTGCGAGGACACAGTCGCCGTCGTCGGCGAGTCAGTAAGAAGCCAAGCGGGGCGACACGCACGATATGAGGAGGCGCTGACGAGATCGCGCGCGACAACTCTGACAAGCGACGCTGACTAACTGGACTTTTATGCCATTCTTTCTCCAAATGGGAAAAGCCTGATGCAAACAGGACGACTTTATTCAAAGATAAGGCAGAAATTTGGGATTTAAAAAAAAAAATATCAGTCGTGACAGTTCCAAACTCAAGTTTATTTAAAATGCCAGGTGATATAAAGTAACACAGGCCGAGATCATATGCTCAGACCAAGCCTTACTGAGGCTAAAGAAAGAAGCGCATTTGCATCATAAGGAACTAAACTCCATCTTGAGCAAGTGTGAGAAGAAAAAACAAAAACGATGACAACGGTGGGGTGGGGGTGCTGGGGCAAGAGAGCTCACCCTGATCACTGCCCTCAGTCGGGGAATCTTCATGGCGCAGGAAGAACTTGACCTCCTGCTTGCGGGGGCCCCATTTCTGGAGATGTTCGTACATCATGTGCTCGAACGGGATGGCTCGCTCTGCGCACACGGGAAACGCGTCAGGAAACCGACGGACCCGCTTTGAACGCACACATTACAAATGCCTCCATTTCGGCTCTTCTGGTCATCCCGCTAGTGTGCAGAATTGTTACACTGATGACAACAAAGCGGATGGCGGGATAGCGACTAAATGCTCCAATGGCTTTGCACATAGTCGGAGCAGCGACTTCCAGTTCTAAACTGCGCTGTGCCCATTTGCTCGGGTCTGCTGCTCGCAACTAACACCCCCCCCGCACGACAAATGGCGGCGGTGACAACAGCAGCATTTGAAAAGAAACAAGGCTGCCTTCTGATTTTCAGGACAACATTTTACGTCTTTTTTATACACACCGAGAGCACACAGAAGTTTTCGGGTTTGGATAGTTTTACGGTGGTGGGGGGAGGGACACGCGCTTTGTTAGGCAGCGGCCCAACCCCGACTAAATCTCCCATCTGGCTGGCGGTGGTGCTGCATTCAACAGAGGAGTGGCCTCTCGATGGGGGGGGGGGGGGGGGGTGCTGCTGATATCACCCGTCGCGTCAACGGAAGCAAGCTGTTGGCGAGGAATGCGTTGTGGCAGCGCGGTGGACTGAAACAGCGCGTAATCCCTTTCAGAGGTTCAAGTCTGCAGTTGAAGCCGATTATCCTAAATTCTGTCCGGTCCATCTTTGACTTGCGTTTAATTCATCGAAGAATCGTGATAGATTTTTTTTTTTCTTCACTGCGGCAGCCCGATCTGGATGTCGTGCCGGTAGATTAGCCAGGAAAGCTGAAGGAAGGCGAGGTGACATTCAAATGGGCCAGCGCACAGGAATGCCAAAAGACTTTGACTACCTTCAGGTTCACTTCCTACATGCTATATATAATGTCCTACATAAAGGGAGTTCACCATTTTCCGTACTGTGTAGTGATACAGTGTCCTCAATACATTATCTTATGAATGGAATGACCAACCAATTGTATCTATAATATCATCAATGCATGCCGTGGTACTAAGCGGCGCAAAAACAAATTGAATATTACGAGGATGGACAAAATGCTTCATTTCTAGCATGAATTTTGTCCCACGCAGCCAGCTTCAAACAATACAATGTGTTCATCGTTTCTCATATCAGTCATTGATCTGCTACGTTGGGATTACGTCACAGCAATGACGCGACCCAAGTGGTGTTACAAAGTTACTTTTAGTTTGCCTTGAGTCAGTCAGTCCACTATTCGAAACCCCTAAATCGTGAAAAAGAAGTAGGGCACGAGTGACACACCCTGGATCGAGTCTTACCGTTGCCTCTCCAGACCTCAGCCAGGTGGCAGCCGCTCTCGCCGGGCTCTTTGCAGAACTCCACCACATCGCGGCACGTGGTCTCGGGCGTGACGGGCACCTCCGTCATGGCCTGCTCCCCGTCGCTGAGGTAAACCGTCAATATCATCTGAGGAGGACCAGGACAATAAAGTGGAGAAAATGCGAACTGAAGGGGGCGCTCGGACGGCGAATGGATTCAAAAGCCGCCTCAAAACTAAAACGCGCACTTACTTTGTCGCATAAATGAAGATAAGATTTAAAAATCTTATCCTTTCTCAATTGATAATGACACGATTTCCCGATCATGTGATCAGATCAGGAAAACTTCTAAATACACTTTTTAGCCGGACATATGAATAAAAAGGAACAAGGTAAGGTTCCGGTTGTATTACTGTGAGTGGTCTGACTTGATTTTACAGCATGGGGGGGGGACTGAGGGGGGTCTCCCGTCCCACACCCCCCCAATGCTGAAGGCCTTCGCCATCTGAAACGTCCACCCTTCACCCACAGATTACTCACAGGGTTGCAGCGTGTTAGTGACTCGTGTCCGTTCGCCGCGATCACAGCTGGAAGCGCAACAAACAAAAGTTTGCAAGGACTTGAGAGCACATGCCCTTTTGGGAAAACGTTCAAAAGTGTAACCTTCTATCTTGGGTTGCAAAGGAATTCAAACGCCCTTTGAACGTATGTGCGTGCGCGCGTCTCTCAGGCAAAGTACACCCGACGCCGAGCTGACCAAACAGCAGCTTGTCGCATATGTCAGGGTCAAATTTGCTCATAAAAGGTGATCTGATGAGGCTAATACCACAAAAACATTTACGTGGTTGTATTAACTTTCTGTTTATTATTGCGATTTAGATGACGCTCAGACCACATTTTATGAACGCAAATCAATGCGAGCCGCTGGAGGAATTTCTCCCGGTCAAAAGGACTCAGGGCTGACATTTTCCCACGGAGGGCTTTTGAACCAAAACGATTGATTGAGTGTCACAATGCAAGGTCTAGAACGCAAGAAATCAAAAGGATACGATCGCGTAATCTCAAGACCCAAAAGTCTCCAGAACGACACGTGAAGGTAACAACATATTGGACCCAAACAACAGAGATAAAACTGGCGCAATCACAAGAAGAGCGAGACAATTTCTATGCAACATGCTGCATGAGTTGCAGTCGACGCAATTCAAAATAAAAACTCGTGGAAACAACTGTTGTTCAGGATAAACTAAAACGAGGTTTCAATCATGTTGGTCAGCCAGATAGTTTTTAACCCTTCAGCCAAAATTCAAGCACCACGCAAGCCCATCAAAATGGCAAATCCGAAGAGCACGTCATCTTCTGCTCGGCGGAGAACGTCTCAATATTTGCAACGATCCAGAATGACGCGATAAGGCCGAAACGGCTCCCTCCGAGATACCAACCGCCCTGACTAAGTTGCGTCTGCCGGCGCTGGCTCTGCGGGGCGCCCTCCTTTTTCGCCTGAGCTCCCTCTTTGGCGGCCGCTGGCGCTCCTTGGCCCGAACGGGGTTCTCCTTGGACAGACTGACCAGGCCGCGCAACAACATGGTCACGAACCTCTTCATCCTCCACGGCGGGACGCGAGATGCCGTTAAGCCGCGGCCCGGCCGGCGTCGGCGCTCTTGTGCCGCAGAGGAGAGGCACGGGAGGAAAAAGCATTGGCCTTGTGAGGGGGGGGGGGGGGTGCGCCAAACAACAAATGCAGCGATGGACGAGAGAGAGCGAGAGAGCGAGTGAGTAGCCGCTATCAAACTGCTCGGTGAGGAAGAAGGGCACGTCTCCGCCTTGATTTCCACGTGGCCGCTCTGTATAAACAACGCCGACGCAGCATGGGGGGGGGGGGGGGCTTTAGCCGACCCGTCGATTTTCTGCCTTGTGAGGCGGCGTCCGACGTAGGGGGGGGCACCTGCGTGGAATGCCGGGAGGTGGCCGCCAAGGTGACACTCGCATCGCGTCGAATGCGCTTCAGTTTTGCAGACGTCGTCACGCGTCGAATTATTTGTGCACATTTACGGCTCTCACGTGGCACGTGAAAGACGACGACGTAAGGAAGCAAATATTTGCTCGGATGGGTCAAAATGAAAACATTCAAGCTTTCACGGCTAATTCCTTTCTCGAGGTCACGGGTGAGCCGGGGCCACTAACCGGCGGACTTTTGCTGAGGAAATTCACGCAATATGCAGACAAACTACTTTTACAACCTTCTACAGGAATTCTCGCTTCCATTTGCGATGTAAGACAAATTTGTACATATCTCACAAAATGCTAGAATAGAAAATTGGACCAGAACACACGGAGGTCATAAAGGAGATGTCGAGATGAAATCATTTTCATCCCTTCTTCCCCCAACACACACATTTTTTTTTATAAAAAAATCAATAATCACTGCAGTGATCATTGATTATAGTGATTTTTACAGGTGAAATATGATATTGGACAGTTTATCACGCCACCAAGAATACACAAAAATCTACCCTTTTTTTCCCCGGATAAAATTTTGCATCTTTCATTTCATTTTACATAACTTCAGTGGCTGGTGTGGGCTTTTGAGCTCTGTGGTAAAATTAGCTCCATATGCTGGATGTAACTTAATCATGAAAAGTGTTCAGAGTAGCCCCGCCCTCCTCCGGTAATACCACCCCCCCCCCCACCACACACAAACACACACACACACTGTTTGAAAACCACGGAGATAAAGCTTTAAATGCCCACGCAAAGGTCTTTTGTCGGCTCTTTCTATGCATGTGTTTTTTTATGTAATCCTCTGAAAAATTAAATATTTCATCCATTCTTATCATTGGGGGAAAAAAAAAAAAAAAAAAAACGAGTTCACCTCTTTTCCAGATTGCCTTTAGAACCCTAACCCTAACCCTGGCTGACTAATTGACATATTTTCATTTCAGAAACATCATCCAGCATCTTTTCAAAAGCAGCTGTTGCCTTTGATTGAGAGATGACTAAAGTGCATTAGAGGCTGTCAGAGAGGAAGTCAAATGAATAATGCAAAAAAAAAAAGAGAGAGAGAGAGAGAGAGAGAGAGAAAAGGAGGGGGCAGCTAAGGGAGTTGGGAATCAAATATGTCAAATGTCTCTGAGGGAATATGATGACAAAAAAAAAAAAAAACACCAAAGAGGAGCCTGGGCGAAAAACTGGACTTTTAGCGTTGACTACGGCTGCAGCAAAGGCCGCTAAGCGCCGTTGGGCCGCGCGAGGTTAACAACCGGTTGACAATTTACTGGGCTCCAAAATTTGCCCTTCGCAGCAGCGCCCTGCCGTGGATGCGCCGGCTTCCCGTTGGCTGGCGCCATCACGCGACGCAGCCAGCGCAGGCACCGCTATTTGCTCCGCTGACTCTTTGACTTGATAGCCCGGCGGTGCCACGGGCCACAAATGCCCAGAAACATTCCTCCACTAATTGCAACCTGTGGAAAAGTCCACACTGGATTTCCTGGCAAATGTGACTATTTGCTCGCATACATGCATCCATTTTGTAACGTGCTTGTCCTCATTGGGCTGCGGTGAGCTGGAGTCTATCTGAGCTGACTTTGGGGCAAAAGAAGCAGGGCAGAACCCGGACCGGTTCTTAGCCAATCAAAACTTGGACTATGTGTCCGGCCTCCGCTGACAAGCCCAAGCAAAAGCCGTAGAATGCGGCCGGCCTCCGTTTGGCGTTCCGTCCGGCTCGCCCTCCCCGCGGGGTCCGGCAGGCGAGCGCCATTCCCGTAATTCACGGCGGCATTGTCGGGCCCGACCCACGTTAACAATAGGAGGTCCTGACAAAGCAAGCGCTGCTCCCATTCGTGTATTATGTTCTTACATCGGAGTGGAATGTCACTCTTGCGGCTCATCCGAACCCACAAAAAGCAGACGAGTGGATTCTTCTTGGTTGGAAACAAAGAATTCACATTTACGCCAAAAAGCTTCCCCAACACGGAAACAAATAAGGAAAGTTCACACGTCAGATGTAGAACTCAAGACTGACGGCTCCAACTGCCTCAATTCAACTTCTTGAACATCAACAGTGAGCAACTCGCCATTAATGCTTGGATTGATGAAAATGTTCAAATGTGCAAACTATGGCAAAGTCTACTCATAATTAACCATTTTTATGACATCTTCCCATCAGTAATGTATCAAAACGCTCAACAGGGAGATGCAAAAGTAGGCATACTTGCAGGAGTTAAACGCAATTCTATATGACTTCCGTTTCTATTCATTGTCTTTTTTATGTAAATAACCTTTAATTAGCAATGTGACAGGATTTCTCAAAAATGAAAATACTGAGGAGGAATTGTGGGGGGGTTTTTTGTGTGTGTGGCAAACATTTCCTTTTGGGGAAACATTTTTGTGTGATACCACCTACTGAAAATCTGGCAGGAAAAAAAAAAAAAAAAAACAGCTTTAAACTTAGTCCCACAGTTTATCATTTGTCAACATATTAAGTTTTCTCTGCTAGTCTGTGAAGCCCTTCTCCATTTGGCTAACACGTTTCAGTTCAAAATATTCACAAATGAGATCGTATGAGCTGGACATCCAAGGGAGGCGTTTTCCAAGTTGACGACTCAACATTACCGTGAAGTAAAAATAAAATTGTGTCACTTCCCCCAAAAAAACTTGACTGAAATAGCACAAAAGGAATATCATTCCTGGGAAGATTAGTGTGGGCAGAAGAATTGGTCATGTACTTTAGTCACCAATTGATTTTTTCAAGAATTTGTTCAGGAGGATTTTTTAGATGTTTCCATGTTTGTGTGGTATTTTTCGAAATTCCACAAATGTCACGTTGCCACTTTTAGATATTTCTTGTCAAATAAACACAGCAGGTTAATTTAACCAACAAAACTTTAGTGGAAGTCAAAGAATACTGAAAAACGAGGACAGAAATGAGCTTAAATGTTGTATATAACTGGAGCAAGTAGACCAACCACTGACAGCTTACACCGCAATTCACCGCTTACACCGTTTCCATCAAACCTTCCTACTACTGGATGACGTTTCTCCGCACTAAAAGGACAACTCCAGCAAACGGGTATGACTACCTGTTATTAGTGAGGCAAAACTACTGCCTACAAGCTGTGTTAGTAATGCAGTAATAACTGCTGAGGTTTAGCTGTGTTGTGGGCGAGCACAGACAAAAAAAAAAGCAAACAAACGTGCAACTAGTAGCAGTCCAGACATTACTAGTAACATGTGCGGCCAGTACGCGGGGCTTCAACTGGATATGTCGAAGAAATGCCCAAATGCACGTCGACCTACCGGCATCATTTTGGCGGCTCCAAATGGGCATCAGCAACGGCGGCGAGAAGCAAATCAATCCGGGACGCTCCCGCACGGAACCAAGCGGCCCTCCGCCCCTCTGTTGAAACACAACAGCAACGGAGATGTCAACAAACGGCTTGAAAGGGGCTCAGGCGTGGCTGCCGGACAGCTGCTGCTGCTGCTGCCGCTGCCAAGAGCTCAGCTATTAAATAAATAAATAAAATAAATAAATAAATGGAAACCGCTTCCAAATACTCTACACGATTGCGGCATCATTGGGAGATGAGAGGAGCAGGAATTTCATTCAGCACTCACCGCTGTCAAAGACCGATCATCGCTTCAGGGTGTGAAAGAGCATTTAATAGCAGCAAGCGAGCCAAGTGTCATCCATCCATCCATCCATCCATCCATCCAGCTAGCAAGACGGCTAGCTCAGCCAGCTAGCAGCCTCTCGCCAAGATGCTAACCCCAGCTAGCTGCGGCGACACGGCCTTGTATATTCCGCCCTGGTCGGTCGGTACAGCTCGGCCTCGGTCGCCTCCCTCGACGGGGAACCCCGAAAATTAAAATAAAATACGGTCGAAAGGGAGGGCGACGGACTGGTTTTCGGTTAACGAACGCAGCGAATCATCGTTAGCCGACGAGTGCGAGAAAATCGAACGCAGTCTTGTTGACGGGAGGGGAGGGGAGGGGAGGGGGGCGGGGCTTAGCTCGCCACAAAAGAAAAGGAGGAGGAGGAGCACAGTCGATAACAAATAATACATTTGTTCACTTGTAATAACAGAAGAAACAAAAACGTAAGGCAATTAGACTCTGCTTGAAAAGGGGGCATCGTTACAAGTGTATTACTGCAATAAATATATGGCCAGAAAGAAATCACAACTTGCGGGATCGAGCGCTGGAGCCCATCCCAGCTGGAGCTTCAATGGGAAAGTTTTTGGCACTTGTCATTTTCATTTCACAGTCTCGGGCCTGACATCAATTTTGTAACAAATTAGTTTGAAATGTCAGTACACCTGCGTCCCAGTTGTGAGGTTCCGGGTCCAAATCGGGCCTGGCCCTTGTAAGAGTTTGCGTGGCCTTCCGCCAAAACTTGAAACATCCCCAAAGCACGCACGCACGCACGCTCGGTTGTACCGTAGGCTTAAATTACGACGTGGACGTGAGTATGAATGTTTGTTTCCCAGTTTATTCTGTACGCACCCTACGATTGGCTGGCGCCCAATTCAGGGTGTTCCCCGTCTCTTGCCGGCTGCCGCCAAACAGGTGAGGATAAGCAGTACGTAAAGGAATTCTGTGCGTCATCGGTGACGTGGCCGCAAAATGAAACGTGCTTCTTCAGAAATAGCTGTCAGCAGTTCTGCTCCTGGTGATTCATTTCAATTGGATGACGGTCATCATTCCTTTCTCCCAGCAAGGTTTTATCCTTTATCCTCACACCTCAGCTTCGATTGAAATGAGAAAAGGTTGCAAATACTGCACACTTGTTGACAAAGACACCAAACGAAAACGAGGGCACCGACATCGACGCCAGCGGCGGGAGGCTCCCCCGCCGGAACTCTCTCGCCAAACACCATAAACCATAGGCGTCAAACTACGTGTATATGCGGGGGCCGTATCGTTTTTTTCTGTGGCCCGCAAAAGCCACAATTCTGGCGAAAATCATGTCATATGGAATGTTGGTGTGGTGTCCCCCCCCCCCCCCCCCCCCAAACAAAGCGAGCCTGTGACGCCCCCTTCCTTACTTGGAAGACCCGACACGTCTCGAGGTGGAGGCCGAGATGAATTTTGTCGGCCTTTGTTCGTGAGCACGAGAGGTTTTTTTGCAGAACATGTTCCCATTTTGAGATCCTTACAATCCATAAAATCCTTCTTTGTTAGATTCAAGATCCAAAAATAAACACACGACAAGGAGATGGCTTGTTTCCTTTTCTTTTTTCAATCTGACCGATTACAATTCGTGATCCTCGGGGTGGTAGAGTTCGCTGACCAGGCGGTAAACGTAGGAGGGCGCGTGTCCGCCGAAGTTGGAGATGAAGAGCGTGATGAGCTTCGGGGGGACGTAGTCGAAGACGGGACAGTGGACGTTCACCTTGGACAGGATCTCCCCTGAGGCACAAATTGTCCACTGTCGATTTTCATTATGCGTATGCACACAGTACCCGGGCGGAAACACAAAATTGTCCAAAACCTGAACACCCCCCCCCCTCCCCGCAAATCCACCTGATTTTTAACTTCTGCTTATTTGCATTTTTTGACCCAATCCCCCCAACGATTCTGTGTTTTTCAAAATAAACATTTCACGGACATTATCATCCGCACATTCATACTTGGCAAAGGACTGCGCTGGCACGTTTTTCTCAGTACGCAGTTGAAATATGTATTTTCTGTGTCTTTTGAGTCTCATTTCTAACACAGTGCGACCAACGGTGTCAAACTAAAGCCGAGCGGCGCCGAAGTTCTGCCTGACTCATCAGCTGCGCGCGCGTTGCGTTGCGTTGCGTTACCTTCGGTGAACGGAAGCGCTTCATGCGGGGAGACAAACTTATGGAAGGTGTTCTCCTCATTGTGGAACTGAAATCAGAGCGGCGGTCAGAATAGCGCGGGACGGAGGGCGCCGGCGCCGCTCGCCCGGGGGGCTCGGCTTCACCTGGGGCGAGAGCTTGAACATGGGCGTGCAGACGATGACCGGCGTGGTGTGGTACTTGGCGGCCAGGGCCAGCGTGTACGTGCCGGTGACGGCCCGCAGGCCTCCGTCGGCGAGCACCGTCTGCGTCCCGATGATGACCTGCGGGCGGCGCAAGCCGGCTGAGTTCTGCGCCGGCATTTTGCCACGTCCGCCGCGGCCTCTCCGTTACCTTGTTGACGCGAGAGATGACGGCGAATATGGCGGCGTCCGAGATCACCGTCGTTTCAATGCCGGCTTCCGACAGACTGGTGGCCATCTTGTGCCCCTGACGGAAATGCAAAACGCGATTATCCGTCCGTCTCTTTTCTGAGACGCTCATCCTCACAAGGGTCTATCGCAGCTATCTTCGTGCACGCCCTGAACTGGTCGCCGGCCGATCGCAGGGCACACAGAGACAAACAATCACACCTACGGGCAATTTAGAGGCTCCAATTACCATTATTATATTATTGAAATTTGGGGAGAATGCACTACTTTAACAGGACCTCTTGTGCGTTTTGAATAAAATTCTAATCCTATTATTGTTTTGTTATATTTTACAAATGACGTATAGCATTTTATGATCAATTAAATGTGTTTTATTGCCTTTTTTTAATTCAATCTCGTTTTGTTCCTTTGTTTCACAGTTTAAGACCCTCTAAAAACAGTACATCATTTGAAAACATTTTTGGAGTTTTTACTAGTCCTGGAAAGATAAAATTGTCACTCGCAATGCTACGCCTATTGATACACTTTAACGCTCACTAATACGGATGTTATTGATTCTTATGAGTGCAATACGTTGCATAAGGATAAAGAGCAATGATTTTAGATCGTAAAGTTATAAAGAAAGCAAAAAAAAAAAAAAGGATTCCTGAGTGTATGTGAAGGCTTTTTGTGTTGCGCGCGCGGCTTACCAAGCAGAAGGGGGCGCACTCGGCGACAATGACGTGGAACTTGCGTTTGCGAGCGGCGTCCTTGAGGAAGGCCTCGACGGTGCGAGAGCGGCCGATGGTCATGATGACCTCGTTGGAGTGGATGTGCTCCAGAGCCTGCATGGCGATGTTGTCCGTCGTCCCTTCTGCAAAAAGCCGCAGTTTTCAGACGGGGACGTCTCACGCCGCGGCGTTCACCGGCCATTCCACTTTTGCACGGCAGGAGAAGCAGCCGCAAACGCTCGAGCCGCTCGCGAAAACCAGCCGCCGAACCCCGCGAGCGAGCGAGCGAGCGACTCACCCAGCTCCATCAGCAGCTCGTTGATGGCCTCGATGACGTTGGCTTTTAGGGGGGCAAAATACTGGTAGAAGTTCTCCTCGCTCAGCGCTCCCGTCGTCAGCCACTTGTGGAGGGAGTCCTGCTGGTCCAGCTCCTCGCCGCCGCCCCGAGACCTGCAGATACGTAGGCGACGAGCTGCCGTGACAGATGATACTTCAAGTAGAGTTTACAGCTGATAGCAGCGTGAGATGAGGAACTCCTTTTCGGACTGCCGTAGGTAGCACTGCTTGTGCTCTGAACCACGGCAACGGGCCAAGACTTTTATTTTATTGATTTTTTTTCATTTGATGTAATGCTCAGATGTAGCGGTATCATACCTTGGTGGTCGTGTTGCGCAGGCTTTGGACCAAATGTACATGGCTACCATGACGATAGTATTAGTGTCCAAAAAAAAGTCAAAAGTATCAATTACTGTCTTACAAGCACACGTTTAAATAGGACTGATATAATGTTGTTGTTTTTTTTTTTTAAATATTCATACGACTGATTTTCATGAAAAAGCTACTTGGCTCCAAAGTATTCTCGCTGGTAATATTAAAGACATTTTGTCCTCTCGAACCTGGTTTTTACTTCAAATAAGTGTAAGCACCAGGAGAGACCATAATAGCACGGGATC
Source organism: Syngnathoides biaculeatus (assembly GCF_019802595.1). Classification (NCBI taxonomy): domain Eukaryota; kingdom Metazoa; phylum Chordata; class Actinopteri; order Syngnathiformes; family Syngnathidae; genus Syngnathoides; species Syngnathoides biaculeatus. Next base: position 6,270,030 of record NC_084662.1, on the reverse strand, counting down.
TTTTTCTTTCTTTACGCGAGGGGATGTCGTCAAACTTTACCAAGTGCAGGCCTGCATGTGAAGCTCTTTGGGACTCTTTTGTGATAAAGGGTGAATTATGAATTCATTGGTATATTAATTACTACCGCCGAAGGCCCATCCAAGTGTATACGAGCCATTGAGATGTGACTTTCCCATCCTTGTGACTCACCTTGTGTACTCCTCTCTGATAATCTTGAGCACTCGTCTGATCATGTTCCCCACGGTGGTCTCCGACGGTTGGGCGGCGGCCATCCGCCGGCCCTCCTTGCGAATGATTTCCATCAGCTCGCCTTAGACGTTACAAATAATCAGCAGCAAGGGTTTACTTTAACATTTAGCGCTCCACTAGTACTAGTAGCAGCATTGGAATGCGCTTTACCCTCTCTCGTAACCATGTAGTTGTCCTACTTAAGTAATGCACGGAAAAGTTACAGAGCAGTGGATAGCGCGTTACAAGTAACTGGTAACGACTCAAGGCAAAGAGCGTACTAGTGCCCAGACTTGGAGATGAATAAAAGATAGTGGTTAGGAATAAAAGCGAGGTCAAAGAGCTTCGCGTGGAGCGTGATGCACCTGCGGTGGTCCACCGAGCCTGCGACGTGATCCTGCGGAGCAACGAGGCCGTTTCTCGGGCCGTCTCCGCGGAGCTCCGCAGAGGTCCGGCCCCGCTCCCGCTTCGCTTCAGGTCGAACAAAAAGGCCTCGACTCTCTCGGTCAGGTCGGTCTCTTTATCCCCACCCGGCATTGTAGCGACAAATACGACTCGTTGTACAAGTTCAACAAAACGAACGAAAAGAAGTTATCTCGCGAGTTTATCACTATTGTCATCAAGTCGGCCATTCCAAACCAGGAAGTGCTTTGGTAGTACATCCGGGTCACGGTGACTATGACGCCGTCTGATTGGCTGAGATCTCGCTGATGCATTCAGGGACCGACGCTTTTTTTTTTTTTTTTTTTTAAACAGTAATCATTAAACGTTTCCTAAAATTTAAAAAACAAAAGTTTCTTTCGCCTTGTCCCTTTCGGGGTCGGTCGCCACAGCGTGTCATCTCAGATGAACGCAGATATACGTTTGGCACAATTTTTACGCCGGACGCCCTTGCTGACGCAACCCGACTGAGGGAGTGTGGCGGCCCCAGTGGGATATGAACCCCCGACCCCTCCCTGGTTTACCAAACCAGTGCTCGAACCACTGAGCTCCAGTCCAGGGGCCTTTCAAACATTTCCTGAAAGACTGCGTCGTAAATTGAAAGGCAACGCATGTTCAAACTTGAAATGACAGATTTTTTTTTTTTTTTTTACCCAAACGCGAGCCACCTTGCAAAAGCAGTTCTTAAAAATATTCTGGACCAAAGTGCCCAACACTGGGTGATGAAGCTTTATTTTTACTTTAATTGCTATTGATGGCACCAATTTTGAAACTATTGGTAGCTAATTTAGCAATATATATATTTTTAATATACAATTTGGGCTCTGCTTATAGATTTTTAACCATATTTCAACCAAGTTTATCATACCATTGAGCAAAGATGACTTTTTTTTTTTTTAGAGGTTTTATTTTCACACACTGCAGTATTTGCAGTCCAGCTACCAAAGGAAATCCATCCAATATCTCATTGAGTAAAAGCCCAACACAAATTTACAAAATGCACCGGTTAACATAAAAATCATCAATTATGGAGTCATAATGCACACGCTCCTCCATTGGAAAGCTCCCCGTGGGGGACGCCTTCAGAATGAAATCCCATCAGAGCAGCCGCAAAGCTCCCATAAGCCCACGTAACCACACCTCCTAAGTAGCTCGAAAGACAACAAATAAAAATGGAAGTACATCGGCTGGATCTGCAAGTACTAACATTTGGGAAGAGTTGCTCGTGAATCGTGTCAAAACGTTTAAATTTAGTTAGCAGCGCGTAAAGGCCCGGCGAGCAGGCTTCACATACAAACCGGGTCTCTTTACAAATACTGCTCGTCGTCGGGAGTCAAAGACCTGATTCGTCCACGAAAGGACAATACCACGACGACAAACCACATTCAAACAAAAATATACGCAAATTGTGACTCAGGGCATTTACAGAGTGGAGAAAAAAAAAATTAAAGAAAAAGACGAGCATGTGAAGGGATGGATTGAACGCAGAAAAATTACAGCAACGTCACAAACAAAGCCAAGCGCGTGTTCAAATAGCCTCGACGGGGAGAAGAGGAACCCCGGCGAGATTCCCGTGGCGCGTCCCCTCCAAACAAAAACGAGCTCGTCGTCGGTGAGGAGCCGGACCATTTGGAAATTGTCCGGACAGACGCGCTTGTCACGTTTGAAACCGCAAAAGAAAGCAGGCCCGATCGTTCTTCTCCTGTTAAGTCTGGCATCTTTGAAAAAATAGAATTTCAGGTAACCCAAAAAAAAAAAAAAAAAAAAAAAAAACATCGCTCGCCGTCCACGGAGTCCGCCTGCTGTTGTTGTTGTGGGGACGCTTCTGAAGAGCCTCCGCTGGCCTTCTACTCGATGAGCTTCTTGGCCTTGAAGAAGCGGCGCAGGTAGAACACCTGCCACGTGGCCAAGCCGATCAGGCAGCACATGGAGAAGATGCTGAAGTAGAGCACGCGCGTGTTGGTCGACTCTGTTTGAGGCAGGACGGGGCCACAAGGGACTTCAGCAACATTCACGTACATTTCAATCTCATCGATAAACCACGTTCTCGTTCTATTCGAATACTCGAGTTGGGCTGGAGCAGCGAAGAGCCTCCAAAAACAACAAAAAGGGCGCCGCCGCCACTGCAGGGCAGAACGGATGGCCACTTCGGATCAATTCCGTCTTCGATGTGACTTTGCCTGCGGGCCATCACGTCACACGCGTGCACATGAAACCAACGGAACGTCACGCGTGTGCAAAAACGCGGGGCACCGTGTTGACCCAAGTCAATATGGCCGTAGGTCTCGTGGCACTCAAGGACCGCGGCCAACATTTTCTTCCATTTCTCACTTTAGAGCACGATAAGATAAAAAGGCAAAGTCGTGTAGTAATGACACCATTTGCAATTTGCTTTGCTTTGGTTTATGCCTCGATGGAAGTGGCAATCAACAGCTTGCAGCTTTTTTTTAGAAGACTGGTTTAGTCACAGCCAAATTTCTCCGTTGAATCCGCTGCCACCGTGCAACACTCGCTCATAAGTGGGGGACCCCGGAATCTCGAGGCCCCTCTGCACCCGCACTCGTACTTTTTGCGTGAACGGCAACGGCTGCCTGCTGTGCCCGGCTTAGCTCAGCCGCATCGTGAGCGGGACTGGCGCGCAAACGGGGCGGCTGAGCTAAAGAAAGAAGAAATTCACCGTTGGTGTCCCTCATCTCCTCCTCTCGCTTCTTCATGTACGCAAAGTCGTTGACGATGGACTCCGAGAGGTCCTCCAGTCGCCGCAGCTCCACCTCCAGAGGCTTCAGCTTCTCCACCTTGGCAATCTGGACTCACACGCGTGTCAATAGAAAGATCAGCCTGCAGATACAGGTTATTACAAGATTCCTCCAGTAGGTGTCAGCCTAAAACTCGGTTTGCAAAAATCAGAGTTTGGAACAAAATCCCGCGTCAGTTTTGGTCTTGTCCATAAACACGTGAAATCACGAGCCCCCCCCCGTTGGATGGGCATTTCATCTTTACATACGAAACTATCAAACTCAAAAGAGAATTATTAGTCACAGCTCAGCCCGAGTTTAGAGGTTTTCGCAACATTTGGCACATCAGCAGTGTCGCACATGAAGCTTTAGCTAATGCGCACGTCATTTTTCCCCGCGTATTTTGTGTATCGCCTGTGCGGATGCGAGCGCCGCTTCGACATCTCATCCAACTGTGGCACAAGCGTCACGATGTGACGACTTACCTCTTCGTAGTTCTTGGCCTCCACGCCGTGCTTCATGTCCAGGTGGACCAACTGGTCCGGCACTCTTCCAGTTCCTTTATATAAAAGGTAGCTGATGTCAAAGGTTATGATGGGAGGGGGGGCAGCGCCTTTCAAAAAAATGAGAAGCAACTTACCCATGGGGGACTTGCTCTCAAAGCACACCTCAAACATGTCGTAGTCCTCCGTGGTGAAGGCAAACTTCCCTTTGGTGGCATCGTCCTTGGTGTAAAGCAAATGGCCGGCGGAATCTGTGATCTGTAACAAATGTACAATTCACCCAACATGTACGTACATTTGCGGGCGTCAATGCCATTCCAAAATGGTTTCAAATTAGTTTTCCCTGTCAAAATTTGAAACGTCTTCAAAAGTGGAGCGCTATCAACACTTTCCAGAATCACCAAAGTTACAAAAACACTCGTTTCGTTGGGTTAAATCTACTCCTCATTATTTCTACAGCTTTGTCCAATCATTTCCTTTCGTAAAAAATTGGGCACGGCATTTGGGACACGCGGAGCAGACTCATTTTTGCAACTAAACCGACACAACCGTGAAAGCTATGCATGGGGGGGGGGGGGGGAAAGACATCCTACATATTACGTATATGAAAAATAATTGCGTTTGCAAATTTCTTTAATTAAATATAAATGATAACGGGTGGCACAGGGCAGCAACTGGAGAGCGTTGGCCTCACAGTTCTGAGGACCGGGGTTCAAATCCCGGCCCACCTGTGTGGAGTTTGCACGCCCCCCACCCCCCCCGCTAGCGCGACTTTTCTCTGGTTTCCTTCCACATCCCAAAAACATGCAAGCATAATTGGACACTCTCAATTGTGCCTTCTTAAGTGTGATTGTGAGTGCCCTGCGATTGGCTGGCGACCAGTTGAGGGCGGCCGATGGCAGGTGGGATTGGCTCCAGGACTCCCACGAGACTCGTGAGGATAAGCGGATCTGAAAATGTGTGGATGATAACGTGTCCGCTTTCATTAAGGAAGAGCGATCAGAACATTTCCCGCAGGGAGGTTGAAATTTGCTGTTCAACAAGAGCTCGACAGAAATCCATTGTTTGATTACTCGATGAAGTGTTTCGGCTCTAAATTTCGCCGTCTGCTCTCATCAATTGATTCTTTTAGGCTGAAGGGCAAAGGATTTGACGCACTTCTCTGAAAAAAAAAACAAATGCGCAACATCCACAATCGCCCAACTCGGGTCTTCATTGGAATGTTATGACGAGCGTCGTTACCCCAACGTGGAGACAGACACCGACCACAATAATCAAGTCAAACAATGTAAAAGGGACTCTCGCGGCGTTATTTGTTACGTCCCATTCCGTTCCCAAGTTAGCGTACAACCGGGTGCTAGCGAACGTGCTAATGTTAGCGGAGGCTTAAGCGTGACGTGTAACAACCGACGCGGGCCGATTGCCGCACACCAAACGCTTCCCCGCTTCCCGTCCCCGACATTGCACGAAAAGACGTTTTGCAAAGCCGCCGACACGCTCGATTCGAGCTTGCCGTTAGCGAGCTCGGCCAGCAGCCTTCCTTTAGCCTCTCGGCCGACAAATGGGGCGATTTGGAACAAACGGCAAAACACTTCCGCGGCCTTCCTCGGCGCTCACCTTCAGGTTGCTTTTGGTGCTGGTCGGCTCGGTTATCTCGTACTCCCCGGTGACCAGCACGTCCTTGTGGATCTCCTCCCGCAGGCACTTCCTCGAGTTGACCGGCAAGAAGAAGGAGATGGCGGAGGCCGACTCGATGACAACCGATAAAAGCAGAAGCGCCGCGAATCGAGCCATAGCTGAGACGACAAAAAAAAAAAAAAAGACCTCGCAGATCGAGCGACCAAGCAGCCGGTGCCAGCTAAGCCCGCTGAACTGCTTCCTGCTTCGGCCGAGGCCGGCTGCAGCGGCGCCTGTAGGTCGGAGGAGGAAGTGCACGTCCGCGTCGCATTCTGATGGGGGGGGGGGGCACAACTAGACGATCGCACGTCCGCCAAGGGTCTCAAACCGGCGGCCCGCGAGACGATATTTTGTGCAAGTGGAATGTCAGTGTGGCCCTCGAGTTTGATATCAACGGCATTTTTCCTTTGTTGTGTGCCGAGCTGACCAACCGACCAATCGGCACATTTTTCACCGAGTGAAATCGACACGGAGAGTTTGTTTTGTCGTTTTGCACGCAACGTGTTTACAGCAGCTGTGAAAAAAAAAAAACGTAAGAAAGCCGTTCTCAAACGAATATTGGGTAATTTTGTTGTCTATAATTTCAATTGCGCTGCAGCCCTCTTCCTCCAGCGAAATGATTCATTCATTCATGTTTTCATTTTCTCTACCGCTTGTCCCGACGCGGGTCAGGGGCGTGCCGGCGGTGCCCGTCCCAGCTGACTCTGGGCGAGAGGCCGAGTACCCCCTGAACCGGTTCAGCAGTATATATCAGTGGGCCTCACTTGTGCTTTTTCACCTCATTTAGTGGGTCAGGACATTAAGAAGAAGAAAAAAAAAAACAGAACTCCATGTGGGTCCCTCACCCTTTTACACCAACGATTAAGCGCATATCGCTCGCTTGTCAGCCTTGACCGCAGGTATGATCCCATCCCAAGCGAGTATATACCATAAGTATACATCTTTTCTCTGCGACGGCTGACGGATTAGCCGGTTACATAAAAACTGTCCAGTTTCCAGGGAAACATCCTCGTTCGTGAGCCCACCAGGCGAGGCGGGGATACCGAGCGGCGGGTCTGGCGCGAGGAGGACAATTATTGGACGGAGAAATCCCTCCGATGTCGCAACGCGCTGCGTCAAACGGCTTCTAAGAATAGCAACCCGCCGCCTTTTTAAACATCAAGTAGAAGCCCAACGCGAGTAAAAAAGAAAAATCCCAGACGTCAGCGAACGTGTGCTTCCCTCAGTGTTGTTGTTTTATATTAAACCACACGTCAAGCAATTGAAAGGTTTTGGCTTGATTTTTCAAGCGTCCCTTTGGGCCTTTTCTCACTCTGTCGAGCGACGGCGACCGGCGATGAACGTCACTTCCACAGAAAGGAAAGAAGATGATCATTTTCCAAATCTTGCTTCAAAGCCGGTTTACGCGTCGCTCCCGGCATGTCCAAGTTTTGGCCAAGACTGACGCAACAAAGAAACACAGAACCGACAAACTATTCAAAGGAACCTTATCGTTTCATCAAACAAAAGTCCTTAATGCTTACATTTAATGTGAAAAGCCATAGACGGGCTAACAGAAATCAACATTCACCTTGGGGTCGTCGTAAACCTTCAAATTGCCGTTGCTTGAACACACACGGTGCAGCAACACACGCAAACATCCAAACGGTCTCCGGGCGAGTTTGGGGCCTTCTCTGCTTCCCGGCTTTGGCGCAGCGGCACAACGGCCACTGACGTGAAGCAAAAGTCTTTTCATTTCTTCACATTCAATTTCACGGGATGTTTCTATGAAGCGCGGTCTTGCCAAGTGCAATTTTTCATCTTTTTTTGTCTTTGGAGGGCGGAGGCAACAACGACCTTTTCATCGTTATGTCGGTGTGCAAAGATGAATTGGAGGTCAGAGGGTTTTGCCTCATCTGGATGTCAAGAAGTCCAAGTGAAACCAAGTAAAGGTGCTCGGCCTCAGAAGCGACGTCGGCGAGCTCCTCTGCACGCTTACCGTTTGGACTCGCCCAAATCAGCTCGTCCACGTGGTTCACCATCTCGCAACATTGCAAGTCGGCTTTTTGGGCCAGAAAGCGGATTTCCGAACGCCGCCGTCATCCGTTGGGAGTTCGGATCGACGCGACCTAATTTTCCAGAGCACAAAGCCTCAAATTCCTTGAGCGCTTGGGGCTGACGCCAAGCGGCGACACGCCCCGACGCGGACTGCTGTCGACTCTCGAGAAAGTGAACTCGCAAACCGCAAGCAAAGACGAGTCTGATGCATGTCGACTCCCTGAAAGTAGGGCAGGATACTGCCTGGGTTATATTTTGAATCCGAGTTTCCACCGAGTGTCGAGTCCGTTTTGTCAATAAGAAATCGCATCCAACGTACAAAAAGTCGAAAAAAAACCCCAAACAATTTGGCCTTTGTTACTCTATTGAAATCCACATTTGAAGTAATAGAAACGCTTTGTTTAAACCCCCCCATACTGTGTACTTTTCGGATTAGCCACGTGTTCCTGTTTTTTTTTTGAAATTTTCAAACAGTCGATCGAGATCTTCGGTTCTCCATTCAGGCAAGAAGTGTCGGGAGCTGCCGAGCTCTGCAGGGGAAGTCCCATGAAAACTTGCACAAATTCAAATCCAGACACAAATACCTTCAGAAGTTCCAATCGCTCGAGCGAAGTTCCCGTGCCAACGCCAAACCGAGGAGCGCAGAGAGCTCTCCGGGCCGCCGCCGTGTCCGCGGATCGCGATATCGAACGTGGAGCCGTCGCGCTCGCCACATTTTCAACGACGCGAAACGACTTGACTCTTCATGGTCGGTGTACTTGACATCGTGCCGTCTACAAATACATATACATCACGTATTGTATCAATATTTGCGTTCCAGCGCCACCTATCGACCGGCCACCCCTCATTGTCTTTTTATTTGTGTCCCGTGGAAAATAAACAACCCAAACCAGTTTTTTTTTTTTTTTTTTACACAAGTATCAGTACTTGTGCTGAAGTAGAGCGTGTACTGTACTCACCCCCCCTCCCCCGCCCCCCCCATCCCTTCTGTGCGTCTTAAGTGTTCTTTTGCAAGCATCGCGATTTGGCATGCGGGTGAACCTGTCTGGCATCGACACCACCACCGTCGTCGTCGTCTTCCTCCATTGGGCCGCGGAGCCGACGCGTTTCGGCGTCATCGAGGTCTAATTTTACCACCGTTGATGCTGATGTTGTGCGCAAAAAAAAGAAGCGGCACCTGCTATTTCTGCCGCTCTGCCCCTCGTCCTCACGGGGGTTGCGAGGTGGTATTAATAGACGCTTATTATGCATGCGGCAGCTTTTTCGGGGGGTGCAGACAGCCAGAGTGCGGCTCTTATGCAACCGGAACGCGTCGCCGCCGCCGCCGTAGCTGAATCGGTATTATTTGTGGAAATTTCCACGCCGGTGGCACTTGAACAATAGCCGGGCGTGAGATGGCGACATCCGTGGCACGTACGCCTTGTTAAGCAAGCCGCCGTTGAGTTATGCTTTTATTGCAAGAAAAGGATGACAAGAGCGAGTGAATAAATGATAATTACACAGAAGGGAAGGGCGGGGAGGATAAAGCGTTGCGCAATTTGCACGCGCCTTTGCTGTACTACGAGATATGCGTCTGGCTGCGTGTCCAAAAGTTACGCCGTTATCGTATCCGGTCAACCTTCCTCGAACCTTTTTCGACATGGGCCAAACCGGATTCCAAAAAATAATCAAAATTCAACCCCTGCCACACTGACACATCTTAAAAAAAACCATACCTTTAGAAAAAGTCTCATAATTCTTGCTTGCAGTACGCGCGCTTGCCTTATATTGTTTTGCTGTCATGTTACAGTCAAACAAAGGCTGCTAGCTTAATGCTAAGCTACTCAGCGCACGCGGTCGTTTCAAAATGCGGCGTGCGGGCCGGGAATTCACACTGGCGCAATTTCTTTAGAACGCAGCCTGGAAAAGCCCAGTGACGAACTGCTGAGATTTGCCCAAAACATAAACGATCCCTTCAGACGCCTGGTTTGGGCGCTCAAATGTATCCGCGTGAGAAACTTTGCATCCATTTTCCCAGGCAGGGTGTAGTTTGATTGACATTTGACGGGCGAGTAGGGCGTGGCTTCCACGCCGTTTGAGAGACGGCTTCATTTTGATTTTGCAATATTGTGAGCCATCATTTTAGACATTTTCTTTTGTGCTTATCCTCACGAGGGTCGCAGGGAGCCCCCGGAGCCTATCCCAGCTGTGGACGGGCAGGAGGCGGGGTACACCCTGAACTGGTCGCCGGTCAATCGCAGGGCGCACGGAGACAAACAGCCTCAATCACAATCACACCGACGGGGCAATTTTGAGTGTCCAATTCATGCGAGCATGTTTTTGGGATGTGGGAGGAAAGCGGAGTGCCCACCCGGGGAAAAGCCACGCAGGCATTGGGAGAACGAAGGCGGGGCCGGGATCAAACCCAGGCAGGTCCTCAAAACTCTCAGGCCAACCCTTTTACCGGCGGATCCACCTCGTTTTGAACACTTTTTACATAATATATAAACACTTTTATCTGTGCTGCGTCATTTTTTTCACTGTACAGAAATTTGAAAGGCGCTCGGGGGTCTTAATGGGTCATAGTTCACTGACAGGCTGAGTTTATGGATTTTTTTTTGTTTGTTTTTACAAACCTGGCAGTCATTTCCAGTCATGTCAGCCCACTATGGAGCAATTTGCTATTAAAAAAAAACAACAAAAAAAAACCAAAACAAAAACAGACAGACACGTCGGAGTTCAATAAGGAAATATCCTCACCTTCTGCACGTGACGTCAGCAAAATGTGGAAGCCCAATATTTGGCTGGAATGGAACATGTCATCTGAAGAAAAGGCCAAAACGAGGACTCTTTGTCAATCGCTCTTTCTTCTTCTTCTTCTTCTTCTTTTCCCTGCAGCTGAAGCCGTTGACGTGAACGTGCTGGCAAGACGCACACAGGCTGAAATGGACAAAAGAGTCAAAGACTGCTTTGGTCGTAAATTGCATCGTTGACATTGTAAACGGGACGTTTGTTTTGAACGCAGCTCGCATCCCATAAATGAACGAAAGAAAACTGAGCCAATAGGTCGATTTTTACAGTAGTTCTCTATTTATTCGGGGTCAATCGGAGCCTCCCTGGCGGCGAAGTGTCCCCAAAAGCCGCACCGGAACGTCCCGGCGTCGCAACAACGGACTCGCTTTTTTTTTTTTTTTACAGCTTTCCGTTCTTCCGCGTTCGCTTTCGGACCCTTTCCGTTGCATCTGCGACTGACGACGTGCCGCGCCGCGCCGCGCCGATTTATTTCCATTTTTTAGCTCAAAAGCTCGCTCGGCGAGGCGAAAGCTCGAAATCGTCCGCATTTGGTCACGGAAGTGTGACGACATCACGCCGCGCTAAAAAGGAGAGGAGGGAAAAAACGGTGACGTCAGAGACGTGTGACTCGGGCCAAAGGTCACCTTGGCAACAGATGGAACAAGAAAAAGCATAAATAGAACACGGGGAAAATGGTGGAAAGCTCCAAAATATTGGACTCTTTTCTCAAAGTTCACAAACTACTGGAGGCCAGACATTTAAACCATCTTTTCAAAATGTTTGAACATATTTCATAAGCTTGAAATATGAGGAACACGTTTAACATCTTGCAAAGTAAAATTTAAAAAAAAAACAACATTGAAATGATGAATAAAAAGTCATTGTTCATCATAAAAATATTATAGTAAAACAATTTTCTAAGCCGCTTATCCTCACGAGGGTCACTGGAGTCAATCCCAGCTGTCACATCAAGCAAGGGTCCACAGGGTGCACCCTGAACTGGTCGCCACCCAATCGCAGGTCACATCAAGACAAACTGTTGCACTCACAATCACACCGACGGGGCAATTTAGAGTGTCCAATATTAATGTTGCATGTTTTTGGGATGCGGGAGGAAAGCCGAGTGCCCACCCGGAGAAAAGTCACGCAGGCACAGGGAGAAGATGCAAACTCCACACAGGCGAGGCCGGGATTTGAACTCCGGTCCTCGGAGCTGCGAGGCCAATGCTAATTCAAGTGCGTTCACAAACACGCGGGTCCCCTCCGCCGTCATCAGGAGGCAGATTGGCCTTTCCGTTAACAGCAGCGGGACTCCGACCGTGACCCTTCGCTTCCAAAGTTGAGACGCATGCCACCCATATTTTTTTTTTTTTTTTTTTTAAAAGAACAAACGCCACCAGATGAAAACGTATCTGTTTCAATATCGCTAACATTTTATTGACATCAATACATATATAATGTCACATTCACATGGAGTTGTGTTTGCTGGAGTCGTAGAAAAATAAGTCAAATCTCATAAATTAAGAAAAAAAAAAAAAAGTTTTCACAGAAAACTTTGATACATATTATAAAGTTAAGGACAGATCAGCCGGACTTTTTTTTTTTTTTTGTCTCTGCACATTCACACTATTGCTCCGAAAACGTACAGAAAGTCTGTCGGCTTCACGTTCACGTAGCACCTTTCAAAAAGAAATGACTTGGTGGTATCGGTTCCAACGTGCTACAACGTAAAAAAGGCAGCCGAGTTCGTCCGCCAAGTCGGGTCTTAAAGGGCCAGCAGCGTGGGCGAGTTGAGCGAGTCGGACGACTGCTCGTCGTTGCCGCCGCTCGCGCGCCTGCGCGCCGTCCCGCAGCCGGGGAAGGCGTCGGCTTCGGGGAAGGTGAACGCGAAAGAGGAGGCCGACGGCGTGCAGGCGACCACGGGCGTGACCAGCGGCGGCTCGAAGTCGCCGCTGGTCACCGACGGCCGCAGCTGCTCCCAGTCGTGAGCGCCGCACAGCGAGGCGGAGAGGTCCACCTCGGGGACCGAGCGCTCCATCTCGGTGTCGGTCAGCAGGTCCAGGGACTCCTCCAACACGGAGGCGTCCAGCTCGCTCAGTTTCACCGCGCCGGCGGAAAAGAGAGAGAGGCGAGAGCGGGCCGGGGAGGCGGACGTCGCCGGGAAGTCCGAGTCCAGCTGGGAGGGCACTTTGCAGATGGGCCGGTGGGCCGCCAGGATGAACTCCAGACGCTCCTTCTCCTTCAGGAGCTCGGCGATGTCGTTCTGGAGGCTGGACTTCTCGTCCTCCAGCTGATCCGTTTCCTGATCGGACAAAAGGAGGAGCCGTGAGCGAAGTGCCGGGGAGCTGACGCGCTGCGAAGCGAAAGCGCCAGCGAAAGCGCGAGCGGTGCCTCGACTTGAGAGAGTTTCGGTCGGTCGCGACTAAGCTCGGAATCCGACAGAGTCTCGAGTCATGGGCCACAACCGGGACCAGATATGGGGCCAATACCGGCCATATTTCGAGCCATCGCGTACCAGACAATACTTCAAAATAAAATCAGCTAAGTCCTACTTGCCCGCAACAGCCACCTCTTCATGTTGCGTGTCAAAAGTACGCAGGCTATTTGGACCGGTATCCGTCGGAAACGACCGAACCTTTTGCCCGCTGAATTCAAAAAAAGAAAATAAGAGCAATGAACCGGTTTTACCAAGAGGAATTTGTGCATATTGCAGCCCCGGCGCGCTGGTTGGGTTCTTTCTTAAAGGGGCGTGGCTAACGTCAGATTCCCTCCTTGTGAGTGTCCTCGTTTTGTGTTTGGAGCCAAAAGGTGTTCTGCAAATAACGCAGAACCGGCTACGCGATTCCTTCGTATTGCTCACTAAATGGCTCAAAGCCCATCCAAACCTCACTCGGAACGCATAAAAAAAAAAAATAGAAATTGACGACTTGTGATTTAAAAAAAAAAAAAAAAAAACCCTCTCGAGTCAAGGTAAGATTTCGGTTGTGCGGGAGAACTCACAGCTTGGAGAGTGTCGGTCAGCTCCCGCCTCCTGTTGCGGCATTTGGCGGCCGCTTGCTTGTTTCTCTCCCTGCGAATTTTCCTCTTTGCTTCCTCCTCAGGTGAAACCTGAGAGAAATCAAAGCAAACGTTAACTCTCGCGTCAAACGACGAGGACCGACCGGCAGACGAAATCTGTTCATTCACCTGCTCAGTCCTGCCTCTCTTGGCGGCCACGTGAGGTCGGGACGGCGCCGAGACCTTCGGGGGGTAGCCCGAGGGGCGCGCCCGCTGAGAGGGGGCCACCGAGGACACCAGCGGCCGGACCATCCACTGCAGGTCGGGGCTGGCCGAGATGGCCGTCACCGTGGGGACGAAGGCGGCGCTCGTGCTCGTCAGCTCCGTGAAATCCTGCCACAGCGAAAAAAAAAAAAAAAAAAACGTCAGCACGATTCTGGGAGAGAGATGCTTACAATTCCTGTACGTTGGACCCGTGACCCTCGTGAGGATAAGCGGCTCAGGTCATTCATACATTGCCGGCGTTATCATCGCAGCGCTTCCGAAAATTTGGTAAGCCGCTTTCAGATTTTGCACTTGGAACAAATCAACGTGAAATAATTCAATTTACTGTGCGTGAAGGCCACGTGCAAGTTGATCGACAAACTTGTTCAAAACCCTGATTCGTGATTCCGTTCAAGTGTATTGATCTGAAGTTATACGCGCGCACACAACACAACACAAGTGAACTCGGGCCCCAATTCTTCTGTTTAGCGCAACAATTAAGACATTTGAATGAAGTCAACTGATTCCAAAGATTCTTCAGTGGAGCGACGCAAACGCCCCCAATCGCGCACCAAGTGGCCGCACGCAAGTCTCATTTCATCTGGATTCAGCAAAAACCGTACCTGCGATTGCGGAGAGCCCATGCTGGAGCAGGAGCCGGCCGGGGACGGGTGGTAGTAGCCCAGGTTGCCGGCGCTGTCCGCGGCCGGGGACGCGGTGCTGCACCGGGACGAGGCGTCGCAGTCCGGGTTGAACACGTTGAACATCATCGCCGCAGCACTGAAGAAGGAAGAGCCGGAAAAGGAAGGGGAAAAAAAAAAACTGAGCAAATCCCTCCGTTAGAGGCTTGAAGTTGTTTTAATTCTCCTCCTCTTGGCCTTTTCCCCTCTTTTTGTTGTAAAAACCACAACAACAACAAAAGAGCCAAGTTCCAAATTCTTGGGAAGGTCCCGTAAGTCCGCGAGGCGACCGAGAGCGAATTGTCTTGCGCTTCTGCTGGTGGCCATTTTATAGCCTGAGAGCGGGCCGCTTCAATGACGTCGACGAGGGCGGGGGGTGAGGGGGGACACACCGAGGGGGCAAAGGGAAGGAACCCGGAAGAACGCGCCGAGCTATTGGAGCGCGCGACGTCTCCAAATGGACGCGACGTTGAAAATAGCCGCGAGTCGACGCGACCCTTTTCCCACGGTTGCGCCACAAAGTCGACATTTTAGCATTGGCGTCCCTACCGCTTCGGAGCAAATGGAAGATTCCGCTCCGGGATCCCCACTACGTCAGTTCCCATATATGGCGCATCCTGTGAAAGTGGGCGGGGCCTGCTGGTAAATCCGGGAGCCGGTCGGCGTCACATTACGTAAGACAACAAACTCTCCAAAGTCGCAAAGATAACGCGCGGCACAAAAAAAAAAAAAAAAGCAAAAGTACGCCGTGGCAAAGCTAACATTGCGCGCGCTTGTGTTGACTTTTCAACTTTTCATTCCCAAATATGGACCTGGTGACCCGCTTGAATCAAACTGCGTTAGAAAGACGTCAAGATTCGCGGCTTTAGAGAAGAGACAATCACAATACATCCTGATTGGTTCAATGTTTGTCCGAGACAATCCGGCCACTGTTTTTGGTATTTTTTTTTAATTCATATTAAAAAATAATATAAAAAAAAAAATGAGCAACAAATTGTTTGTGTGAACGTGGCTAATTGAATTGGGCATTTAACTCAGTGTTTGTTTGCAAAACTTCGACATTTTGAATTTGACGTTGCATCGGCAGACCAGCTGTCAGGAGTTCCCTGTTCGAATCTCATCACAACACACCCAAATGTCGCCGCTGGAAATGCCTTTGAGTCGTAAAAGGTGTCAAGTTACAAGAGGACAAACAAAGGAGTCCAAGGGCCCGGGGCGGTGCTCGTACCTTTCTGTCAATTGTCGCGGGCGCGGCCGTGTCGCAACAGGACGCGCCTGTGCGTGCGGACCGCACTGTACTTTTCCAGCCCGGTACCGCTCGACAAAAGGTGTTCCCCGGCCGAGGAAGGGAATCCTCTCGCCTCTCGGCTTTCGAGCTGCATCACAACCGGTCAAAGGGGGGGGGGGGGGGGGGAGGAGAAATCATATTTTCATTCATCAGCATTGTTAGTGGCTGTACAAATACAACCAGAGATTTGAAAACTTTTGGCATTCTAATGGTAGTTTTTATTTATTTACCTGTAGAATTAACACGAGTAATAAATTACGTGTATCTTATTGAATTGGTTGAGATTGTTCTGATTTATTCTAGAAGTACTGACAAATTAATGCAAATCGTGGGGGGAAAAAAAACAAAAACATTTTTGAGTAGTTCTTTTCTGGACACTCAAAAACACGACAGGGATCATAATTGCTAAATATAAGGAAAGAGAAGATCATCTTATCATCTTGCTTATTTTGCGTGTTTGTAGGCATGACGTGTGTCTTGTACGAATATGAAAAAACAAGTACAAACATAAAAAGTTGCCAGGGGCCAAAAGACAAAGAAGAAAAGATTTGGCACGATTGATGCGCGTTTCACGTAAACGTTCGTCGTCGATGTTGTTGTTGTTATTGTTGTTGCATATTCCTGGTAGCCATGGCGACACTCCACCCCTTCGCGTCAGTGACGCGCGCCTCTCGTCTTGCGACCAAGATTGTTTATGTAAATATGAGTTATCGCTCCGCAAGAAAAAAGACAAAACGAGAGAAGCAGACTCCCGAGGCGGCTTTGTGACGTCACCGCGAAGCTTCCAGAAAGACGGGCGGAGTGAGACGTCTCGCGTGAAATTTCCGTCCGTGTTCCGAGGCTGCAAACTGACACCGGTGCGGGCGACCTGAGCGCGCCATCTTGCGGTCTGCGGCCGCCTCGCGAGCTTCCGTGACAACGCGGCCGATCTCGCGTTTGGTTTCAATCACCTCACGACGTTTTCAGGCTACGCTGCCTTTGCGGGGTGAACTTTGAACCCCCCCCCTGGCTCAAGCGGACCACCGAGTGATGTGCCAGTAAATACCCCCGTCCCCCTCCTCCCTCGCCAGGCAGAGGGGGCAGTGGCTGCCGGGAAGCCCCCCCCCCCCGCCTCTCCGTTCTGTTCTATGCACAATGACCCCCTCCCACAATGGGCTCGTGATGTCATCAGCAGTCTAAAAACAGCTCGTAGATTTCACATCAGGCAAGTCAGGGGAACACTCTTGCAGATGCGGGGGGAGGGGGGGGGGTCGCAGGTGGGGACAGGAAGGAAGCCGGTGAGGAAGGAAGGAAAGGGGGAAAAAAAAGTGTGGTAGAAAAGAAAGGAAGGGAGGAAAGGAGGGCAAGAAGGACAATGGAAGGAACAACACGGAGAGGGAAGGTGGCAAGGAAACAAGGACATTAGGAAGCTCGAGTGGCCCCCACCAGCTGACGTCTGGCCTGAGGAGTTGAGGGTGTGGTGGGCGTGGCTTCAGAGAATCCCCCCCCACCCCCCCCCCCCCACAATGACTCGATTTTGGATAGCCCGATTTTATACACGTGATTTTTTTTCCCTTCCATTCATCCATTTTCTGATCTGCTCATCCTCACAAGGGTCGCAGGAGTGCCGGAGCCTATCCCAGCTGTCATTGGGCAGGAGGCGGGGGCGCACCCTGAACTGATTGCCGGCCAATTGCAGGGCACATACAAACAAACGACCAATCACAATCATACCTGGAGGGGCAATTTAGAGTCTCCAATGAATGCACGTTTCTGGGATGGGGGAGGAAACCGCAATGCCCGTCCGGAGAGGTGCAAATTCCACAGAGGAGGGGGCCGGGATTCGAACCCCAGACCTCATAACTGTGAGGCCAGCGCGCCACAGCTGATTTTTTTCCTAATCATTCAAATGTGGCAGGACTGTTCACAAGTCTACTAATTTGAACTTTAATGCGTTTTATTGTCATTTGTATTTTTTACATGTATACTAAACATTTTTCCACGTTACATTGTGATTGTCTTCTTTTAATAATAAGGGACACAGATGTCAGGTGCCCCCCCCCCCTCATGTGCGCCCGTTTGCCGGAAGTACCGTATATGGTGCGATGTGTCCATACTGCCCCCCCTCCACACACACTTTTTGTTTTTGTTTGGGGGGGGGGGACTGGAGCTCCATTTTTTTTTTTTTTTTACACGGTGGGCCGTAAATGACAAGACAGACTTATTGGATTCTGTAGCTTTCGTGAAAAGAATTGCATAATAATGCAACGAGCACGTGACATCGCCGCGTCGGGCAGCGGTGCGAAAATGACGATTGGACAAAAATGAAAATGTCGTTGCGAAACGAAACAAGGTGCACGGATCACGTTGCAATGAGGCAGAACGTGCCTGCCTGCGTGCGTGCGCGCGTGCATGCGTGACGCGGTTCATTCATGCCGGGGCGTCGTCGTCGCGCGCTGGCGGGGGGGCAAGACGAGCCTCCTTCTGCTTCCGCAAAAAAAAAAACACGTTTGAGTCGAGTTCGTCGTTCGTCGCATTTGCGTTCTACGTCGACGTCGTCCAAAGACAGCGGCGCGGCGTTTTGTTGCAGACCCCCCCTCCACCGAATGGTTCGCTCCCTTACGTTTCATTCATAAAAATGCAGCCGAGTACAAAAATCGGTCCCCCCTCACCGACTCGCTGCAGATCAGCAGTGAAGCTTTCCTGCTCTCTTCTTAGCGTTTTTTTTTTTTTTTCCTGTTTCCCAAGGGGAGACACACAGATAGTTTTTGCCATTTGCAGATTAAAACAATATCATGCACCCGGATTATTCGTCACGATCGCCTGGCGGGGACACCCTCGGGCGCAGCCTGCAGCCTCCGTCACCGGCGGATGACAACCAAGAGGTCAACAAAACAAACAAAGTGAATCCGTCACGTAATTGTATGGGAATTGCCACATAATGCGATTCTCTCCCCCACCCCCCACCCGCAGGACGCGGACAGCGGCGCTTCGGATTGTCTCGTCCCCACGGCGGGCGGCATCTCGCCGGCGGCTCGGAAGCGCCCGCTGGAGCCGAGCGCGGTGGCCGAAGCCGCCGCCGCCTCCAGGAAACCGCAGAAGGACAAGGTAGAGGTGGGAGACCAAGCGCAAACGCGAGGAAACCCGAACGGTGATGTTCTGCTGCTGTGTGGGGTTCGCCACGTTGATGCGTGCGTGCGTGCGTGATGCCAACCTGCTGACGTTTGCACGCCGCGTTCATTTCCAAGAATCCATTTGCTGCTGTCATGTAGGTACACGGTAATACTGTAATAACAACAAAGATCAAATAATGTAAAAGTACTCAGGCTTTGATATCATACATTACAAAAAAATCTGTTTCGAATGGTCGCAGGCACGCAGAACATCGTCGTCGACCAATCGCGGAGCGCACGCAATTTCCGGCCTTCACTTAAAACACTAAAATGTTTTGCGATGCGGGAGAACGCCAGAGAACAGCACGCCAGTCCAGTCGTGATGCGAGCCGCTGACGCTCACAAGGGTTGCGGGAGTCCCGGAGCCTATCCCGGAGGCGGGTTATACTTACAACTGGTCGCCAGCCAATCGAAGGGCACGTGAAGACAGACGACAGTCGCACTCACAATAACATCAACGGGGTAATTTTGAGTCTACTGGCGGTACCCGTTCGAAGCGCACTGCTCACTTTTCCTGTTGACTGTTTTGACGCTGAACTCCAAGTTGAACTTTTGGGGTGCATCCCACGTTTGAGTTTGCGTCCTTTCCATTTGGCTTTCGTGTGCACATCCGCAGCATTGCAAAGACGACGACGACGGGAGGCAGATCCGGCGGGAGAGGAACAAAATCGCTGCAGCGAAATGCCGGAACAGGCGGCGGCAGCTGACCGACGCCCTGCAAGCTGTACGTGGAGAGGGGAAAAAAAAAAAAGAAAAGAAAAAAAAAAGTTGTCCCGCTTCAAAGAGCGCACGAGCATTGCCCATTTTTGTTCCCCCACATCAGGAAACCGACCAACTGGAAGACGAGAAGTCGAGCCTCCGGTCGGAGATCGACGAGCTCCTGAAGGAGAAGGAGCGACTGGAGCGGGTTCTGTCCTCCTGCAAAATGGAGGAAGAGGAAGAGCGGGACGTCGCAATGGCGTCACCTGAAAGCGACAACGAGGACCCCCGCGTCCCGGCCGCGGCCATTTGCGGCAACTCCAACGTCCTGCTGCGCTCCAGAGGCGACGACGACGAGACCCCGGCGGACCCCGAGGACGACCCGGTCCCGGAGACGCCCTTCGTGCCCGACGTCGGAGACCTGAGCGAGCCGCTGCGCCTGCCCGACCGGGAAACCTCGCGCAGGTCGGTGGCCGACGACCTCCCGTGCCTGAGCGCGCCTCCCGGCGGCGACTTCCGCACCCGCGCCGTCTTCTCCTTCGGCCTGGACGACGCCGACGGGGGCGGCCCGGAAGACGGTCTGGACTCCCCGACGCTCCTCACACTGTGAACTTCAGAAAAAAAGTTACGCAATGAGCAACTTGTTTCTCGGGAAGTGAAATGTTCCATATGCAGCGACTTTATATTTAAAAAAAAAAGTTTTACTGAGCGATGGGCGAGTACCGATACCAGGTTTCTGTATCGGAGCGATGCTGGCCTTAATTTAAGGTGAAGGCTAGCGGTACCACCCACTGGCATTTACAGCAAAAAAACAAACGACGACATTGTCTTCCTCGCCAGTAGCTGGCGCCACGCCGCGGCACTTCAACACGATGGTAAATCGGTGTGGCTGCTCGCAGACGCGTGAGAATCAGAATTACTGTTAACTGAAGTCTGAAGTATCAAAAAGTACTCGTCGTATCGATGAGCACTCAAGAGCGATACTGGAAACGGCCTGGGAAAAAAAAAAAAAAAGTGATCCGGAATATCAAATATTCCTTTGCGCCTTTTTTCACTCACAGTTCTCCCCAAAAGAGGCCCAGCGTGTTTGTTTCAACCGGTTGATTCAATTCAACCGTGTGTGTTTGAACGGCAAAATGTTCAACAGCTAAAGTTAGTTCATGTGCTCGTGTGAAATGCCATAGACAGGCTAAAAGAAAGGAGCATCTATGCAAAGGTAATTACGACGCGTGAAACACAACATTGGGCGTCTTACGCAAACGTATCCGACGAAACTTGTTTTCACTGGTTAATGTCGAAAGGGGGTGGGGCCAGGTGGAAGTGGAGGCTCTCAACCTGAAGGTGATAAAAAGTTTTCTGACACTTCTCAAACATCTGAGAGCGAAAAGACACTTAAAGCAATTTGTTCTCATGCCGTTTTCGACACATTCAAACGTTCCATAACCGACGACGTGTCCGTTTATGAAAAACGATGAGTCCAGATCGACTCTAATCCTGTATCATTTACAATAGATATATGTATAAATGTATGGTCAGAAGCCATGGAAAAGATTTGCTGCGTTATCGTGGGCGTGAAAGCATTCTCGTTTCTTTTTGTGCGCCGTGGTGTAAACGTCCGAAGCGCCGTTGACAACTTTTTATGGAAGTGCTGAAGAATTTGCCCTTTTTTTGGGGAGGGGGGGGGGGGGGGAGGGGGGTACCCCGCCCAAAACACGCATGCAAATCCCTTCTTATTCCGGTCGTGTCCCTTCAATGTACTTTTGGTTGCCGTAGACAATCTTGTGATGTAAAAAATACAACAAAAAAAAAGGGGGTAGCAGGGTTACTTCCGACTGCTAACGGGTTAACATTTCACACGTAACGTGTGTATCGTGCCGTGTAATGTCACATTTTTTTCATGTGGATGTCACCAGGACATATTTTATGACATAGTTTATTTTTTCATGTGTGAGAACTACCGGCCGGAAGAGGAAAGTAATAAAAAGCGACATTTCAACATGACGTCGTCGTCCACTCGGTTCTTGCGCCCGTCACGATACGTCAATGGCACAGAGGGATTAAAGTCCGGACAGTGTTTGTCGTACATCGCTCGTTGATTTCGCACACATTCATAGGTGTAGGAAACAAAACACAAAAACTTAAAACATGTTTAGATTAAATACAGCATGTACACGTATCCTGTATATTTGTGTATCCTTATAAGGTCTGAGGATTTATTTTGAATGAAGTCGTTTGTGGAAGAAGTAAAACAAAAATGCAGCAAAAATGTGCATTTTAACTTTTTTTTTTTTTTTTTTACAAAAATTAATAGTCAACAAAAACGGTTAATTATTATCTTGTATATAAAATCGCATGAACATAGCTATTTTTATACAAGTATTTAATGAATGACAAATGTCAGGTAAATGGTTTACATATTGACAATAACTCCATTAATTCATCATTTAATGGGGGACATGAGTACAAAATACTAAATGAATTATTACCTTTGAATTTTAATGAAAAGCCATCACGTTGGAAGTCCTGCAAAGGAAATACTTGCCGCGTTAGCTAAAAATAATAATCATTTTCAAAAAAAGCGTTTCTGGGGGAGACCGAGTTCATGAGTTAGTCGTTGCTATTTCCGTGGTCCGTAAAGGCAACACGTGACTACGCAGCTGTCTCGAGACGTCACGTCCGCTGACTAAATATGGGGGGGAGGGGGCGTGTCGTCAAAGCGCTGTTTTGTTTCTATGGCGACGGCTGTGTCCTCTTCGCCGCCTGAGGAAAAACGGAGCGTTCTCGTTCTCTTTTTCTTTTAATTAAGCTAAACGTTAACAACAAAAGAACGCGCGAGTTTCGACGACTATTTCCCGTAAGAACTCGCCAAAGTTTGGAAGTTTGTTAGGTTAAAAAAAAAAAAAAAAAAAAAGAAAGCGAAAAGGGTGCGTTCAGGGTGGCTGTGAACGGAGCTGAGCTCTGAGGAACGTAGTACCTTTTAGACACGTTAGGGGGCGCTGCAATCTTTGCCGTGTCCCATCGACCCTCACGGGCCACAATTTGTGTGCAGTACTGTCATCAAAATCCTACTAGCACACAATTGCAAACGGGTACAACATAACACAGGGCTTGAGTAGACAGAGTGAGCGCTTTGGCGCCGCCGATTAAAAACTCCCACAGCGGTTCTCAAAGTGCGGTAGGCGGGCTCCCAATAACGTGCACCCAAAAGTTTTTTTTTTTTTTAAATCCAGCACATTTGCACAAGTACAATTCAGTTCTACTTATCTTTGAGGTACATTTGGATTAATTTTACAAATATTTTCATTTAGATCAAATTTGCATGTAACTGTGATGATTTCATTGAAACATTTGTCCGTGTCCCCAAATTGACGTTCAAAAGGATGCAACAGTTGGCTGCTGCATTTGAGCGTCGCTCCTCGTTGGGGCGCTAACGGGGGGAAGACGCCCGTCCGACCTCCCGCTTCCCGTTTCCCACTTTTAGCCGCGACAACGGGGAGAGTTCGTCAGCGGCGACGCCGTCTGACTCGCTTGCTATGCTAGGCTCCGTTTAACGCCGTGTAAATCCCCCCCCGGCCTGCGGAGCCCAAAATAAAAAATGAACATAAAAGCAGGCAGCTGTCGGGGCCACAAACATCACAACATGAGCAAACGAGACACGCAAACGCAGATGTTTTGTTCCGATGACTCGGTTGGGGGGGGGGGGGGAGGTCGATTCAGTACGTAGGTCAAAGGTCGGCGTGCAAATCCCAAAAGTCGCCACGTTACGACCGGGGAGGAGGCTGTTTGGAATCGACCAATCACATTCAAATGCATGTTGGACGGCAGTCAGTACGTGTGTACGCTGAAAGTTCTGCTGTTCTAGTGGGCTTTCCTTGGCACGTTTTGCTCCAACTTGGAACGAACTCTTCGTGATCGCCTCCACTTTGGCTTCGGCCGAAGAAAGACGACTGACCAGTTTGCCGTTTGCGGCAAAAGTTCCTTTTTGGTTTCCACGCGTGCCTTTTCGCAAAGCGCATCCCGGCCGGGACGCTTTTCGGGCTAAGCCAAGGCTTTCCGTCTCGCAACCCTCGCGCACCGTCCGGACATACGAAGACGACGCTCGGCCGTTTTCTTCTGGCTTTGCGGCCAATTTTGAGGGTCGTCTTACTTCTCACGATGATTTATTTTGCGCTCGTTGTTTGAGATGAGACAGCGGTGGCTTTTCCGACAGGGGTGTGTTGACTTTTGACATCCGCCGGAGGCGGCAGGACAACATTGCCACGCGGAAACTTTTAAGCGGCTATCTGGAAGCCATTTTCAGTCCTGTTCATTTCTTCAGTTGGATTTTCATTGCAAACGGACGCTTGAGTAAATGAATTGAACGACACCAAAGTGGGGTTTTTTTTTTTTTGTCCCTACGTGCCCTGCGATTGGCTGGAGACGGGCCCAAAGATAGCCCGGATAGGCCGCTTTGAGAAATCACGCACATCAAAAAGCGCTGAACTGCATTTTGGAGAAAGGCTGCAAGATCATCAAAGTGCAGCACGGTCAAATATTGTCCAGATGGAAAAGCAGCCATGAAAATTTGAATTTTGGATGAAAAAGGCAAATGTACAGATGTTCTCGTTTTGTTTTGGGAATTTCCCTCAAAATGGACGAAGTGCCACGCGAAGGTGCCGACCGTGACCCCCCCCCCCGGACTCGTAAATAATCTGGGGACTTCCCGTTGTGCCCTCCGCACTTATGAAATATATGAAAACTTACGCGTCGGGCAGCCGTCTCAGACGATTCCGAAAAGGAGAAGAAGAAGAAGGAAGGAAGGAAATTAAAACGGGACGCCCGCTTTCTGGTGTCTGCGCCGCGGCGGAGCCCGAGGAATGAGTCAGGGCCTGATCGGATCGGACCGGACTGGACGGCGTCTGCCGAGTCGGGAATTTCCCGAAGAGCCGACGTCGCGTCCTTCTGCAAGAAAACATAGAAGCAAAATCAGCGGCGGGTCGGCAAATGGACGAAATGCGTTTATGATTGGGGGGGTTTTCAAAAGAAAATCAGCGAAAATGCAATTCAAAATACCAAAATTAGGAACAAAAATACCATCTATAATTCAAGTGTACTACACAATACAAGAAAAGAATTCCCAATCAAGTGCACAAAACTTGCTGATTTTGGGCTGCAGCGAACAGCGAGAGATGTTGGCACGACTCCCGCCAGCCACTCGTCACGGCACGTTCGAAATCCAAAGTCTTGAGACCGCGTCGCCATCCGAGCACCAGAGAGTCAAAATGGCCGACAACGTGGATTTTCCCTCTCTCGGGCTCATCTGGGAAGATTTTGGACCAGGTTCACCCCCCAAAATGCACTTTCTCTTCGGAAAGGCCGATTGCGGCAGCTGCAGAGCGCCTCGTTGTTGTGGCTACGAAAAGCCCCCCCAGCCCCCCGACACAAGCGGACATCTTTGTGCACTTGAACCGTGCAGTCGCCAGATGAATTAGCACCCATTTTTTTTTTTTTTCCCCAGGTTGTACATCGCGGACGTAGCCGAGCGACACTTCGCTTGACGTTGTGCCGGCGGGTCCGACCCGTGTCAAAGGCGTGAGAAAAATTGGCTCCATTTTGCATTTTGCAAGCCTCGATCAAATGACTTGTCGATTTTTGGAATCATGGAAATTGGGCAGGGTTGTTAACAACATTCTCCCACGCGACAGGACTTATTTTCACTTTCCATCAAAAACAAACGTGATCCTCTGAACATTTAACAACATTTTTGGACTGATTTATGCAAGCGCCGAACATCGATGGTACGGAAGCGCCGTCTCGGTCGCTTTTCAGCGGAATTGCCGCCTTTGAAATGTGTCCTGCCACACGTCTATGTTTGGAGCCGCCGCCGTGACGTACACACTGAAGCCCCCCCCCCCCCCCCCCCCCACAGATGCCAGACATAAATCACAGCAGAACCAAATTAGAATGTTAAAAAAAAAGGAACAGAGTGGGGTATTTTTGGGGGTGGGTTTGGGGGGGGGGCAGGAATAACCACGGTGGCATGCTGTGGGTGGAACAATTGACCATAGATGCAAAATTGATGATAAAAATATGACTGAAGAAGAGAAGACGATCCAATGAAATGATGCACACAAGTGTCTGAAATAGGAAGGAAAAAAAAAAAAAAAATCAAACTTCCCCAACTCCTGTTTTACATCTTTGGAAAAGGTGACACTGCTCATCCTCACTATTGGCTCAAAAAGCTCTCATGTCCAAATATGTTTTGTTTTTTTTTCAATAATATTGAACTGTACCCAGGCGGTCTGTTGATTCTTTGCATTATTAACCAAAATAAAGTGGTGAAAAGAGCTTGAGCGCACATGTCCGAGTCGTCCTGAACGCTTGAAAGTGTCTGACGGTCACCTTTGCCCCCCCCCCAAAAAAAAAACAAAAAAAAAAAACGAGCGACTGAAGAAAATGTGAGTTGCTTAAAAAAAAAAAAAAAGTCCTTGCGGAAAAAGTGCATCCCGCGGTATGTCTTTTCGTTCGGATGACATGCTGTTACCGAGACTCAACACTTGAGGTCGGAAGAGGCGTGAAAAGTTGCGCGGGGGAATTTTCTGGAACTTTCTGGACGCGGGCGGTCAACCAAGGTGGGGGACACAGTCCTGGACAACGTCGGGACTCAAGATCAATACCAAGAAAGATGGCGGGCGCTTTTTGCCTCAAGAGCCAAATGCCGTCGCCAGATTTATGCTGGAAAAAACATAATTTGGTGCTGAAAGGCACGCGGGGAGGGGGGCAAAGCAGGGGTCAAACAAAGCAAATCAGCAGCCAGCTCATCAACAAATACAGAAGCGACCAATAAAAAAGCCAAACGTTTCATTTGCAATCAGAAATAAGAGCAAAAATACATTCGTGGGGTTAATATGTCAAAGTACGACGAATACAAAAAAAAAAGGTTCATCAACGTCCTCATGGCTCAGCGCTAAGAGTTGCTCAATAAAATGTTTTTTTTTTTTTTTCACCTCTTCGATGAATGATGCCACTGGCCCTTGGCCCATTTTGGAAAGGCGAACTTTATCGGCTCCACTTGGACTTTTCAAGGTTTCCTCCGCCAAAAAGGATTTGCGCATCCACACTTTGGAAATTCAGGTGACAAAAAGGGAAGAGGCGGGAAGGCTTGAAATTGGTGCACAACCTGGAAAAAGATTCCGAGAGTTTAGAAAATGCAGAGGACACTGGCAGCATGTTGTCTTTTGCTCACCAACACGAAAGACAGGCAGCGCTAACATAAGAAAGAAAACAGAATCAAGACGTACTGAGAATAGTGATCCAAACAAAACAATAAGACGTAGCGATGGATGTAAAAAACATATGACGAAAAAAGAAAAAAGAAGACACTTTGTATTTTCTGCTCTTGGTCGTCTGCGGGCCACCTGCGTCTGCGCATGCGCTCGGAGGCTTTGTGGATGTTTTGGGTTGCTAGGGGGCGTGTCTCGGGGGCCTTGACGTCACGCAGGCTTACGTGTGCGGCAGCCACTTCCGCATTCCGGAGCTCTCCCGGAGCGGGCCCACTACTTAAGCGGGCTGATGCAACCACTCGGGCTAGTCCCCGCAGTCGCCGCCGAGTCCTGGAAAAAAAACAAACACCAAACAAAACAACGACGACGAGAAAAATCCTGGCTCGCCTTGTCCGCGTTTCCTCCCCCCCCCCAATTTTTGTTTGGGCGCACAACAGGTAAGCGCGCGACCCGCCACCTTGTGTCGTTGCTTCTGCGGGGTTTTTTTTTCTTTGTATTAATTTGACGGCTTGTCCAGTTGTTAGCTGACGCATAACGTACATTGTTGACATGTGTACTTTTCTGTGAAATAATGGCCGCCGCTCGGCCATGTGCTCTTGTGTGCTTTTACGACGAGTAAACTTTCCTCCGTTCCACGGTCGTCACAACGACGGCTGCTGCTGCTTCGCACGCCCCCACAGCAAATAAACTCGTTCTCAGCTTGGGTTCGATTTTCATTTGGACTTGACTTTTATTTAGTGAAATGTGCTAAACACCGCGCGCGCGCATAAATGTGTTATAGCGCAGTTACGTAACGCCAACACGTCGGAGGATGACGGCTAGCTAACTTCCTTCGCTAGTCCACACATGGCTCACTTTACAAGCGTTTTAAGATCGGAACCGAGCCATTTGCAATATTGCAATGCAGCAGCCACAGAGACGGATGGAGCCTGGCCGCCGTTCCGCGTGCTTTCTTTCTTTCTTTCTTTCTTTGATTTGCGTTGATGCCGTGGCTCAGTTTCCCATCCTGGCAAATTCACGTTTAATGTTTGTGCGCTCATCGTTTTAAACAGCCCGGCGGAATATGTAAGACGATCAGAAAAAACACATTTTCAACGGGGTTCAAAGTCAACTCGACCACCTCAGCACAGCGCAATCGTTGACCAATAAGGAAACTCTCGAGAGGCCCCCCACTCCTGTCATACTTTCATGCAAATTGCCAAGAGTTCATATGCCGCAAACGCTACTTTCACTGAGCACAAGTGCACGACAAAACTGAGTAGAATGACAAACATTTCTGACGGCTACGTTGGGCGTGAATGCTCACCTTAATTTCATTTTTTCCCCCTCCAGTGTGCGAACGCAGTTGCACCATTGACAGAAGAAGTTCCCTCTGAGTAAGTATTTTGCATCTACGAATGTTTCGTGTGACCAAAGCTGGCACTTTTGAACTCTGGTCCCCAACACAAGAGTCAGTCGGTTAGCAAAGTCAAACTCAAATTGGGGAAGTAAGAAAGTTCTTTTTGGAAAGTTTGAGCTCAACGACCTGCACGTTGTTGAGGCCCGTCGTCTGCCCCGAGGGCCCCGAATAGGAAAGGCCAACGGCGGAACGTCCGCCGCCAGGCGTGCGACCCGCAGCTTTAAAGGTTCAACGTTTTCCAAATTCGCGACCGGACGGCTCTCCGGCTGCTACGCGCCACGCGGGGTCGGCGCCGTTACGTGACGCACAAACTCCCCTTTGTGTGGTTTTGCGCGTCCCGAGTCCCCCTTGGGCAAATCCCTAGGGTACAAAAAACCAAAAAGGTGCTGCCGAAGAAAGGCTGACGGGCAGCTGGAGGCTGGACGTGGGCGCGCGTGGTTTATTTTAAGTAGAAATGCCTTCCAGCGCGTCTGTGGGGAGCTGGAATTGCCGGGGCTGCACCGCAGTGCACAGACTGCAGACGCATTGCAGGCGAGTCAGCCAACTATGCAACGGCCGGCTCGTGATACTAACGGGACTGTTGAGAGCTGCGCCCCCCTCCCCCCCCAATATTTGCTGCTGCTGCTGAGCGTATCACATTATCAGTGTGGCATTGTTGGCCCTGTAAAGCTTTCCACATGTTCTGTCAAGACGTGCGCTTTTCCTTCTCGGTGTATAAAAACCTTCACGGTGGCCCTCTGGAGCCAAGAAAATGGACGGTCTGCCGGACAGATGATGACGCGTAGGACTTAATTCTCAAACGCCATTCCAAGCCTCGACAAGCGCGTTACGTAATCCCAAACGGCTTTTTTTTTTTTTTTTTTTTTTTTTTTGTTGCCAATATCATATTGTCTGGGATCGCGTAGCAGATTTGTCACGGGTGCGGAGTGCTGCGCGTTTTCGTCTGCCGTCATTTAATCCACATCTGGTCCCGAGACTCATCTCAATTCACGTCGCGTTGGACGGGGGGGGAAAGGAACGTTTTAAATCAAGCGAGACCACCCAGGACGGCGGGGGTCGAGCCGGCGAGCTCGTCGGAACGTCTCTCCGTGGACTGACCGCGTGTTCTTTCGGAACCTTCGCGGCCGAACATCCGCACGGGGAGGGAATGACTGCCGCCGTTATTAGCGCAAGTTTTTCTTTTTTGAAGGATTGCTCGTGGCGAGGTTTAGTCATCTGGTGCTTTCTAAAAGCGGCAGCCGCTCCGAGCCAAGTCGAGACTCGAAAGGTGGAATGAAGCGCTTTCCAAAGTTCTGCCAAAAAGCTCCGGCGCCCTCGCCGCGCGTCGGGCCCGATCTCCGCAGCCGCGTCCCGTTTGTCCTGCCGCTCCGACGAGAGCGCTCAGGAATGTCAGGCCCGTCGTATATTTGGGCTACTCTTCCTGTCCTCGAGACAAATTCCCCAATTTCCGCGGAGGATTGCGGAAGGCTGGAAGTCGGCACGCCAACGACGACGGCCGAGACCTTGGCCCGAGATCGGAACGGAGCCCGCCTCGGCCCCGGCGCCGCGTTTCGTCAGGGCCAAATGTTGGTGTGTGGCCTGACGAGACTCTCTCCATTTGTACGCTGGCTGATTTCATTTCGGAAAGTTGATGCGCTCGTACAAAGAGAGCCCGGGAGCCCCCCGAATGCAAACTTGGCCGACAAAGTTTCACACGTGGAAAATGCGCCCAGTACAAAGCAGAACTGGCAGAACGAGCAGACGCTCGTCTACGAGCCGACGTGAGGTCAAGGTCAACGTTGTTAGCTAGTTGGCTTTAGCATGCGCTGCACTTTCGGTCCCAATACTTTTGGAGCTGAACCTGGTCAGGGCGACACCGACCCAAACGAGAGGCCTTTGAAAGTACCCCCCCCAACTCCCCACCCCACCTTGACCCGTCCCATTGGTCGTGGCTGTGGATAATGGGGGCGGAGTGGGGGTCCGCCCGTCGTCCCGCCGGCGATTGGGAAGGAATTCCGCAGCACTGCTAATTGTTCTCAGGAATGCCTCAGGAAACGGAGCTGGCGGCGGGATTTAAGATGTCCATACAGGACGGCGCGTATGTGCTGGTGTGGAAAAGCCGCATTGGTTTTGGGCCACGGCCAGGAATGACATTGAGCGGGCTCCTATATTTCACAGCTAATGCATGAATTTCTTGGCCCCGCCCACGCCAGCCAGCGCTGGCCTGTGTGGGTGTCTTTGTTTGAGGCTCGCGCGCCCCCACGCACGGCCGCAAAAGCGCAGTAACGGCGTTGCGTCATCAAAACGTCGAGCGCTAATCCTCGCCGGCGAGAGGAAATATCCGTCTTTCAGCTTCAAGTTGTTGATGCGTGCGTTTTGCCTGCGCTGGCACACGTCGTGAAGATCTTCTCGTCTTTTTGGAAGTATGCGCCGCACTCGAAGGGGGATTTTGTTCCGAGTCTCGTGTGGCTGCTTGAAAGGCGAACAGAGGAAATGTGAAACACGAACGAAAACAAACCGAAAGGTCGCCACGCAGCGTTTACGGAATGATTTGAAGACGTTACGATGACTTCTAGAACGGCGCATAAATCATTTCTGCCAATTGGCAGCAATCTCGCCTGACTCGTCGTCGTCGACAAACTGGCACAAAAACACTTTTGACCTGCTGCAGTGTTTGTAAACATTTCTCTTTGATCAGCTGCAGTCGGGCTTTCGTGGTCTTTGGGTTCCGTAGTCGCGTAGGATGGAAAAAGTCGTTCCGCATGAGCTCATCCTCCCGTGCGTTGATTTATATTTCCGCACGTACACCAAAATAAGATGATGGCAAAGAGTCGCGCGATTCTGAGTTTTGGCCACGCGTACGGTCGTGCGGCAGAAGCTCGACTTTCTTTCCGGCGTCGAGTTTGGAAAAACCGACAGCAGTAAACCATGAAGATTGGTAGCTTTGCACTTCATTAAGTTGAATTTTGAAAATACAGAACTTTTTTTTACGGCTTGTCCCGTTAGGGGTCTCCGCGGCGCGTCATCGCAGATGAGAGAGTTTCTCTTGACTTGCCCCTTTCGGGGTCGGTCGCCACAGCGTGTCATCTCAGATATACGGTTGGCACAATTTTTTTTACGCCGGATGCCCTTCCTGACGCGACCCTTCTCAGGGAGTGGAGGCCCCAGCGGGATACGAACCCACAACCCCTGCTTTACCAAACCAGTGCTCTAACCACAGAGCTACGGGGCCTCGCAGATAAACGCTCATATTTGTCCGGCACATTTTTTTTTTACACCTGACGCAATCATATTTATTTTGAAAATAATTGCTGAAAATGTTCAAAAGACAGAACTATTTTTAGCGCGGCCAAAACGGCACCCGATGACGCACTTTACAGTCTGGCATGAATCGGCCAACTTGCACTTGAGCGACTTTGTTTGCATTTGTGGTTATCTCGTGCAGTTAGCTAGCTAGCGCTGCTTGCACCCCGAAAACGAGCATGTTCCCTTGAGCCGGGCAGATGGCGCGTTCGCTCCAGAGTGCCCCGTTGTCACCTTTGAGTGGAGGTGCGTGACGCCGAGGGATGGGGGCGGGGTTTCGGGCCGGTCTCGTCGTCGCAGAGCAAACGCAAATTATGTGCAGGAATATGAACGATTCTAAATGGACTAGCCTCCATTTTTTTCCAAGTTGTAGCAGTTGCATCGCTTTCATTTAGCGCAGACTACTCATTTTATATGCCAATTTTTTTTTTTTGTGACTGATTTGGCAGGGTTGTTAACCTTTCTTTGTGGTGTGTCAATTTCACAAGCCATTTATTTTGACCTTTAACCTTTCCCCAGAGTGCTCAGTTTCTCGGGCGGCATTTCCGTCAGACGTTTGTCAAGTCGTGATGAACTCGGCGGTCGGGTCGGCGCGCGGATTCATTCATTCGACCCGTTTTCTAGTAGCCCTCACCTCCCTCTTCCTCCGCTGCCACATGAGCTTGCCCCCCCCCCCCCCCCCCCCCTCCCCGGGGTCTGCCTCGGCGTGAAATGAAAAGTCCTTGGCGGCCCCCCGTCCTTGCGTTTCACGGAGGGACAATTTTGTCTGAGCGAGATCTTTACCAGAGCCGTCTTGTTCTTTTCCTCTCCGGCAAAAACAACAGACGGCTGCCAAGTGCCGTGTAAATGGGACTCACACATGAAGTGAGTGAGTGAGGGAGAGAGAGAGAGAGAGAGAGAGAAGCCCCCCCCCCAAAAAAAAAAAAAGAGGAGGAGGAAGGGGGGGGTGGTTGGAATTAAATAATGAAATGCCTCAACCGACGCCGGCTCTGCAGTAACTCGCCCCGGGGGCGAATAAATCACGCGGGCTTGACGACGCGGGAAAAGTTCCACTGAAAAGTGAAACTACGCGAGCGCGTCCGTGCAAAGACGATGCACTTACACATACGGCGGACATTTCTTCCGACTACACTCAATTTCTCCTTTTTGCTTGCAGTCCCAACTGTAAAAACACTCCCCCCCCCCCCCCCGCAGCCCATATTGCAGGGGTGGAGTACATTAGAGTTGCGTTACATAACCTTCCTCTGTGGCTTTTGTAATGTATCACGCCTTATAGTGCGGCGGGGGGGGGGGGGGGGGAGTACCCGGTATAACTTACCATCCATCCTGGACTGTCAGCTCGTGGGCCTGCAGCACAGTCAGCTGTTTGAGAGCGTTGCACAATGCCGCTCTTTGTTCCTTCCGTCTGAGAGGGGCTTTGTTGGGGGCTCTCGTCCAACCTGTCCGCCGCCGCCGCCGCCGAAGCGCTTGCCAAAAAGCTGAGGGGAGGACAATCGGGAATATAACTGGCAACGTCAAGTCCCACCGGTGGGCGTTGTGTGCCAATTTTGGAGTGTTAACAACATGAGATGCGATTCATCAACTGGAGGATTTATTATTATTATTATTATCATCATTTTTTGTTTTTTGCATTACAAGAAAGTGTGCTTGTGAGGTGCCGGTCTCGATGTTACCCACTTGTGCTCACCGTCGTCCAAGTTTGCCAATAATTATGATGATGATGATTTTTTTTTTTTTTTTTTTAAAGGGGAGGCCTGGCGAGCGCGTCGAGTTAGCGGCCAGGTGCAAACTGTTATTAATGTACTCGTTTATTTTGCGATTGAAAGTGCACCAGTTGCACTCGTCGATATGAAAGCGGCTAAAACTGCCAACTTTTTTTTTTTAGCTTAATGATTTGGGGCAAATAATAATAGTTAAAAGAAGAGCATAACCTGATCCTGTCTCTTCCTTCTCCCGACAGCGGCGGCGGCGGCGCCGGCGGCCGAGCGGGACATGATGCCGGGACAGATTCCGGACCCTTCGCTGGCGGCGGGCTCCCTGCCCTGCCTGGGCCCGCTGGCGGGCTTCTCGGCCACCACGCTGACCGACCAGCTGAAACTGGCCGACTTCCGCCAGCTGGGCGCCGTCTTCTCGCCGCTCCAATTCCTGGGCAGGCTGGGAAAGCGGCCGCTGGCCATCAAGACGGAGGTGAGGGGAAGAGAAAAAGGGGAAGCGGCGACGCAAGAGAGAGAGAGAGAGAGAGAGAAAGCGGCTTGCGCTAGCAGAACCTACAGTCGTCGTAATTAAGAAACAAAACGAGAAAAAAAAAAAACAAAAAAAAAGGGCTGTACAACTACAACTTTAGAAGCAACCGCAGCCGTACGTAAAACCATCAAAATATTTTCAGTCGCGTATCGAGTTGTTTTCAGTCTCGCGAGCAACGTCAACGTCGGAATCGCAAACTCGTACTCGCGCTGCGCTGCCAGCTGACGTCGGCGCGTAAACAAGTTGCACTTTTCAAACGGACGCATCGAGGGGGGCTGCCGTCGAGTCCTCCGTCGGGTCACAAGTTCATTTTAGCGCCGGCTTACGTCCTGTTGCCGTGGGGGACGGCGACGGTGCCCGCTCGTGGCGAAAACTGCGATTAGTGCCAACGGTTTGGAATAAAGGGCCGGAAGTAACGAGTTCTGCTAAAAGGCTGCAAATACGGCACGGCGGCAAAATAAAATACAAAGAAAGGAGATGGCGTGGCAAACGGATGAATTTGGATGCTCAGAAAAGGTTTAAGCGCGAAACTTGCGTTGCGTTCGCAGATGGACGAAGACGAAGAGAGGAGGAAACGAAGGCGAGAGAAAAACAAAGTGGCGGCGGCGCGTTGCCGAAACAAGAAGAAGGAACGAACTGACTTCCTTCAGAGGGTGAGTTCCGGACACGCAAGTCACATGAACGCAGCTGACCCGCTCCGTTTCCGTCGGGTCAGGAGTCAGAACGTCTGGAGGTGGTCAACTCGGACCTGAAGGCTCAGATCGAGGAGCTCCGCCTGGAGAGGCAGCAGCTGATGGTGATGCTCAACCTGCACCGGCCCACTTGCATCGTGAGGACCGACAGCGTCAAGACCCCCGACGGCGAGGCCGACCCCCTCCTGGAGCGGCTGCCCGCCGACGCCAAGTGAGGCCGGGACGGACGGCGAGCCCCCGGTGCCAAATTTCCCATTTCCGAAACGGACGCTTTTGGGCAGTATTGCCGCGTCGTTGCCGACACCTGCTGTGCCTCGTCACCCATGACCAGTTGCGCGTATGAAACGAAACAAAAGGGACCAACGGCATCCGGGAGGGGGCCGGGGGGGGGAACAAACCACAAATACTGTTGAGGGTTCTCCGACCCCCCCCACCACCACCACCACCACCACGGTGGTCCCGTCGCCTGCCATCACAGGTTTTGCTTCGTACGCCAGGCGAGTTTGCCACTTTTTTTCTTTTTTTTTCGGAAGGGCTCTCATCCGCCCCCCCGCCCGCCAACAACGGCAGTTTACCGGTTGATCCGACTCGTGGTGACGCTGGCGTCATGAAAAATAGCACATAACTCAAATGTTTACAGCCTTTTTTTGTCCATTTATTATTGTACTTGTTTTATACTGCTTTGTACACATTTATGCGTATGAAACGCCCGTCAATCACTTGATGTGATGATTAAAACTTCAACGTGTCTTCTGTCGTGTTGCGCTGTCAAACAGCTGTGAACCCTCTCTTGCCCCCCCCCCCCCCCCCCCCCTATTTTCAGCTGAGCAGTATTTCAATGTCTGGACATTTATCTGCCATGTATGATTCTGTTAGCCTGAGTAGATTAAAATCTATTTTCTAACGCCAGGCGTCAACGTTTCTCATTGAGAATCTTTCCAACTTTTCATCTGGCCTAATTATTGAAGTCATACTCGGACACCCCGCAGCACTTTTTCCGACCTCTCGCATTCTAAAATTTCCCGTCTGTGTACAAAACTACAAAGCCGGTCGAAAACAAACTGAAGGGGAAAGAAACCTTAGTCGGCCAAAGAAAGGAGAGCCGCGCTAGGATTTTCGATGGTGAGTGGCGCCCTCTGCTGGACCTTTGTGACAAATTTAGTTGCAAAGGCCGGGTCCATTTTCTAAGCCACCTATCCTCACAAGGGTCACGGCAGTGCCGGAGCCTCTCCTGGCTAACTTGGGGTGAAAGGCAGACCACACCCTGAACCGGTCGCCGGACAGTAGCAGGGCGCACAGTGACACCATCGCTGAGCGGGAATCGAACCGGCGTTCCTGGATTATTCGTACGTTGGCAGCCTTCAGAAAGTTCGCTCGCTTGGGCTCGAGGTCAGGTAGACCTCGAACTGGTTGCCAGCCAATCACAGAGTCTATTAAAAAAAAACAATCCGCATTCAGACTTGTGCATGGTTTGGGAATCCCAGGAGAAAACCCAAAATCGGGGATTCTAACTCGGCCCCTTCCCAGTTGAAATCCCAAAATAAGACGTAGCTCAATAATATTGCGCGGCAATTCTGCTCCGACTCCACCAAATACGGCAGGCGCGCCCGCTTTGACCCCGCCCACTCGAGTCCTAAAACGACGGCTGGCAGGTGAGACAAAATTGCTTAGAAAAAGGAAAGCGTAAATTTTTGTGAAAGCGCAACAAGGCGTAAAAGTGTAATATTAACGACGACACCAAACGAGAAAAATATCAACAGGAAGTTACAATATCGAGCAAGTACGCTGGGAGACTTGAGAATGTCTCGTATTTTGGACGCTGTACAGTGGGAAACTTTTTTTGTCCAAAGGGTTGTATTAAAATGTCTAAAAATGAGAATTTGTTTTCGTCAACTCAGCCACTGTCCATCGTTTGCTACAATTTCATCCACCAAAAAGGAAAAGATTATGTTTCTACTTTTTTTGCAGCAGCAGAACTTCCTCAACAAAAATGAGAAATAAAAAGGCCTCTTACCCAAAAAGATTTTTCTCGTTTTAACGCTTGAATCCATGAAAGGGAGACGACGGCGAGAAGGCAACGTGACCAAACGAGGCCGGCAGAAGTGAACGTCAGCAGCTCTCTTTTGGTTTATTATCGCGTGCATCAACAAAACGGCCCCGATGGTGACGGTCGACGCGACGAGCCGAGCCGACATTCGGCACCTCATCTTCAGCTTCATCTTCAGCTCAAAAGCTGCGCTGCCATCTTCTCCTTTTGTTCACTGCTCAAAACGTCCGCCGGCGAATAAACGCAAAAAGAGCCGCTTGCGCTGCTTTCATCTCCAGAAAAAAGTTGGGCATGAATTGAGGGGGCAGGAACGGCCT
Source organism: Syngnathoides biaculeatus (assembly GCF_019802595.1). NCBI lineage: Eukaryota > Metazoa > Chordata > Actinopteri > Syngnathiformes > Syngnathidae > Syngnathoides > Syngnathoides biaculeatus. The sequence continues at coordinate 6,233,313 of NC_084662.1, read as the reverse complement.
TTCGCTTTCTTTTGTTTACTTTGTTGGGACTAAAAAGACAAAAGTCCTCATCAAACATTTTGGGCTGTGTTAAACATTGATAGAAATGTTTTGTGAACGGAAAGGAAACAAAGAAAACGGGCTCATCGTTCATTTGCATGTGACTGAACACAAAGACGCGTTTTTGCAGATTAGAGCACATTTGAAGATGGACCTCCAAGCCTCCGCATTTTGGATTTCTACCGCCCCAGCGCCGCCAATTAGCATCATCTCAGCAACGCTAATGGAATCTTGAGTGGCGCCAAAAGGAAGCTGAGGTTGGGGGGGGGGGGCGGGGGGGCGCCATATTCTCATGCTAATGTCATATTCCGCTTCTTTTTCTGCCCAACTTAATGAATTCTGCGCTTTTGCTAGCGCTGACATTTTTCGTAGGTGCTGGCACAGAAACAAAGACGTGCAACATTAGGACCCCCCCCCCCCCCACCCCCGCCGCCCCGCCATTATTAAAGTAAACACAAACACTGGAGGGGCGTTGACGCGCAGCTGCACGCACTCAACGGCCGCGTTTGGACAGAACCGAACAAACGACGCTCAAGACTTTGTCCCAGAACCGTCTGATCACGCGGGCCTTCTCAAGAGCCAGGCGGCCCACGTTTGCTTTGAAGACTCCGTTCAGACGACAATTTGGCACCAGATAAAATGCGGCCGCCCAAATGATGCCCAAAACGAGGGTGGGCAACCCGGGCCCGCGAGAGCATCCGTGGAAGCGGGCGACTTAACTCAACTTAGTCACTTCAAAAAAGATAGTGAAGATAAATATGAAGACAAAGATTAGGCGATGTTTACAGGAACGGGATGAACGCATGTCGCACTACTTAGTAAGGAGTACAGTTGTTTTGTCATGTCTGCTTGATTTTCTGGCATTTTTCCACAAATCTTCCACGTTAAAATGTTGACATTGCGCTGCGAACGTGACCGTTGTTTGCTAGCTCGCGAGGGGCTAGCTTCAAGTTCAACTGCTGAAAATCTCTCGTCGGGAAAATTAATAAATGATTTTTTTTAACCCCCCAAAAATAGAAACAAATTTTAACCGACCCACCTGCTCGTTTAGAGGCCGGCCAGTGAACCGCAAGGCAACAGATGTACGCCGACGAGCAAAGTTCCTGCTGACATTCCGCTGAAAACACAAAACAATGATACAGAAATGAGAAGGTTAGTGTGTCGTTGGATAAAGGGAGGTAAAGAAAGCGACGGGCCTTTGCCGTGGCGATCTTAAGCTCCGCCCCCTTAGCCAAGTTGTTCTCCTGCACCGATGATAATTCAATCCAACTCAGAGAAGATCCTTCTCCCTCACTTACCTTGGAACATTTGTTGCTCTCGTCCACATTGAGTTGTCCGTGCGCTCCTCCGCGAGCTGCCTTAACCCATCGTAGACGCTTGGTCGGCTGCGTTTTATTAGGCTTTGGAAAATGAATCAGGCGGGCAGGCCCCCTTGTAAGCTAGCCGGACAATTGCGCGTTCCCCAAGCGCATCGGAGGACCGTTTCCTTCATGACGGACTTTTCCAAGCACACGCTACTGACAACCGGCATTGGTTGTGGGACAATACGGCCAGAGGGGCGTGTCAAAAGACCCACGGCCATTTGATTGGCTATTATTGCACGAGTGATTGACAGGTCGGAAAGGTCCGTTTGGTCACACCCCTTGAAATTGAGAATTGGAGGAGGAGGAGCCCATCCACCCTCCAAGTCTTCATCGCAGCTGCCCTCCGTCCTCCTGGGGTCTTCCTCAATGCGGCAGCTGCACATCGGGTAGGATCTTTACACGTTCATGAAGATAACTTTTGTTTTCGCAAGGGTGTCCCTGCATCACATCACTGATGTCGGAGACCACATAGGTGGAAGCTGTTAAGATCACAACCATCGAATTGGTATGCAAAAGTCCAATTTGGGGGGATAAAAAAAACAAAAAAAAAAAAGAACTTTTTGTCTGACTTCAGGTCCAATCTGTACAACTGACTTTTGACCCAGCGGTGCTAAACCAGCGGAAAATCTGAGCATGCATCGCCGCCGCACCCCCACGGAGGAACCTTTTCAACGCGGTCCCGCTCGGGCAAACTCACGGGAAGCCTTCGGGAGGGAAAGCGGCGACACCGAGCAAACGTTACCGGAGAGGCTTCAGCGACGTAGCGCCGAACCTCAGCCGTCGCCCGCCGCCGGACGGAGCGGCCACGGAGCCAAGCGGGCCCGGGTGGAGAACGTCACCGGGGCCGTGAGCGGCCGGCACGGCCGGGAGCCGACACGGGACCCGCTCCGAAGACCCGAGGACTGCCGGAACCTCTCCCGACGACAACCGACGCGGAACCGCTCGGCGGACGCGACTCCGAGGGATGCCGACTCCTGCGGCGGCCCCGGTGGCAGACAGCCGAAAAGAAAGATGACAAATTTTGCACTGGAGCGCCACAAACTAATGGCAGAGGTTTTGAAGCACCAACTATCCAGAGCTGTGAGTAAGAGCGTCGATTCCATTTTCAAAAGCATGTCGCTGACGCAGACGTCTCAAAGAGAGACCGCAGAGTCTTTTCTAAACACTGAGGCGCAGGGCCTCGACGTTCAAACTGAGGCCCTCGCTCTGGTGGTGCAAAGCCCTCGCGTGGAAGAATTTCACCACACCGGCTCAGAAGATTCCCAACGCCGACAAGACCGGGAATCTGACGGGAGCCGGAAATCCGTCCGCCGCGACACGCGACGAGGACCCGCAGACTCTGAATCCAGGCCGGCCGAAGAGGACGCGGCGCGCCAGCCGGGCAAAGTCCGATCGCAGGTCCGGTCCGGATGGCCGAGCGGCCCGTCGGCTCCCGTAACCGCCGTGGATCCGACGCTTTTGGAAGGTCGTTGCTTCCCGCGGGTCCAGATCCAGTCGAGCGGCCTTCTCAAGAGTCATCTTTACATCCTGAACGTATCCTTTCGCCTTGGCTTTGCCTGAAAATGGCCGAGGGTGTGATTCTGCCACATTTTAAACTCGCTAGCCCTCAGCGCCCGCCGTCACGTCACTTGGAGGGAACGTAGACGCTTCTCCAAACAAGAGGCAACGCGTGCTTGCTTCAAGCCGTTCCTCGGTCGCTCCCACTTGAACTTTCCTGTAAAACTGGCAAACAAAACAAAGAGAAACGTATCTTCAAAGACAAAAAGTCGACGACCAAACAATACAAAGGTTTGCTAGCCTCATGGTAACATATGATTAAAAATGAAATTAGCATCCATGTCACAACATAACAGCGAAACATTCAGCAGAAAATATTACTCACTGGCATGTAGTTTTTCCTGTCCGAAGGACGCCAGGTTTGGGAGCGTCTTTGCTTCTTCTTCTTCTTGCGGTTAATTACTTCTTCCAGTCGAGCGCAGTGTTGCCCGGCAACTTGCTGTAGTGCACAAGTCCAAATCGGGACTACCGAAAAGAAAAACTGAGCAATTGCGCTCCTTAACGGCGGACGTTTAGGAGGGCCTGACCACCAACCATCTGAAAAAAGCCAAGCTGATGTTCTTCTACACGCGCTACCCAAGCTCGCCGGTCCTGAAGATGTGTTTCCGAGACGTGCAGGTGAGGCGGCGAACGGAAGAAAAGGAGGCGGAACAATTCTTTCGGGGGTTCCCCCCCCCCCCCCTTTTATTGACGCGGACTCGGTTTGCGGGGTGAACTTTTTACGATGGCACTTACCTTCAATTCAACCCCCCACCAGTTCACACGCTGCATCGCCTCCCAGCTCATCAAGTGGTTCAGTAACTTCCGGGAGTTCTACTACATCCAGATAGAGAAGTTTGCACGCCACGCCGTCGCGGCCCACCCGGGGGCGCTGTCTGTGGGGAGAGAGTCGCAACTTTTCAGAGCGCTCAACGTGCACTACAACAAAAGCGGCGACTTCCAGGTGAGGTCGACGCCGTCCCGGGAAGTTCCTTTCGCCGTACACACACACACACACACAAAAATTGCACTACAGTAGTATGAAGACATGTTCACGATATTCTAAAGCGGCACGTAAAATTGCACATCAGCCACGGTTTGGGAAAACATTTGTACTGTGGCGCCTCCAGACGCGAGCCGAATTTGTTCCGCCGCCACGCTCGTAACTCAAGGCACTCGTATCTCAAACCGTCTCCGCCCACCGAAATGAACGCGAATGTCATTCACGCCGTTTTGTTTTCAAAGGGGGCGTCGATCCGAAAGGTACCAACCGGGTTGCGGGAGGGGGCAAATTTGTAAACCGGGTGGTCTGGAGTCCGATGAAAATTTGTATACCGGGGAGGGAGGGGGGCTGAAACATTCCACGCGGATCCCAGGTGGAAAGAATTAAACTGTGCATGACTTGTCCACTGGGGGCAGCATACCACAGCAATGCAGACAAAGAAAGAAGAGTTTCACAACTACTGTGAGGCAGTAAATTGCCCTTTTGTCACAGAGGACAAAGAATATATCCCTGAGAATCCTGCTACACCTCCCTGGGTGCTGCCGTTATCCGTTTTGTACTCAAAGCGACGTGCGCAATCGGCTGTTCTCGAGCCGACGTTCTGGACTGTCATCAGCCTGCGACCCGCCTTGGGCACTTGTTGCAAAGTCACACAAGAATCAAGACTTGATTTTAACCTTTGAAAATTGGGAAAACACAAAGAATTGACGCCAGAAGTTTACATACAATTTCATTGTTTTTGTGTGACTGTCTGAAGTCAAGTGAGACAAAAGCTCTCCTGTTTCAGGTCAGTCCGGATCACAAAAATCATTTCATTTCGTTAATTGTGATAATGAGAAAGAGAATTTTTTCATTCTTTTCTAGGAGGCCCAACGTATGGACTAGTAGATTTTCCTTTCAACTGCATGACTCAGGTCATAGGTTTTGGTTCTGAACTGCTAGAACTCAGTCAGGTTTGTGGGTCACCTTGGTCTCACGCGCCTTTTCAAACTTCCCATGAGATTCAGATCCACTCCAAGACTTGAACTTTGTCATCCTCGAGCCGCTTTTCAACCATTTTGCCAGTATGCTTCGGGTCTTGGTCCATTTGGAAGAGGATTTGCGCCAAGGTCATGCAGTTCAAAGGAAAAGCTACAAGTCCAAACGAAGGAAATGGATGCCAAGTTTTGACCTCAAAGAAAATCATCAGAAATTCTCCCGTATCATCATCATCATCATCTCGTTGCTATTTAACGAAATGGAATCGTTTGGTGATCCTGACTGACCCGAAACAGGAGAAGTTTTCTCTCATTTGACTTCAGTCAGACAAAAAAGGAAAAGTGCATTTTTGCACAGTGTACGTAAACTTCTTTTTTTTTTGGTAATTTTTTTTATAAATATACAGTATCCAACAGGTTCGCGGTTCCGCTAAGGCGCATTGTACTGCAGTCAGAGGCTGAGCTGCACTGTTGTTGCTTACAGTGTCAACTTGTGGCTGGAAAACAACCAAGTAACATTTCTTGGGACTTTTTTTTTTTTTTTTTGGGGTAGGGGGGGGGATGTAGGAAAACAAACAAAAAAAAAAAACCCCAATAGGAATATAAGTCAGGTCCCCCCCTCCCCCCCCCAGCTTTCTGCAAATCCTGAGCCCAAATGGGTCCGCCACCCACCAGTTGAAAATCACCTGACAAGATGGCGCCAACACAAAGCCGAAAAGGCTCACAAATAGTTGAGGTTATCACAATATTGGCAATAAAATGAGAATAGGCCAAATTATTCCATGCAACGTTACATCATTTTCTTATTTTGGAAAAAACACGACTTTTTGCGTGGAAATATTTGGAACGCCCGGCGGCCACCTATCAAGCGAGTCCTTCGGGAGGCTCACCCGACGGTGCCATCGTGGGCGGCGCCGTTCACGGGCAGTTTGCCCACTGAGCGTCGAAAGCTCGGATGCTAGCTTTCGTCATGTAGCCGCGGCCGCTAAATTGACAACAGAGTAGCCGCCGCGCCCCCCCTTGCCCCGCCGTCACCATGGTAACAAAGCCAGACTTGGCGTTTACTCGTCAAGGAGCCCCCGCCCCCCAAAAAACGAGCGATCTCAACCACCCTGTGACAGGTGCATGGTTAAATGTGCTTTAATTTGGTTTTGACAGAAAAATGTCAGTCATCTGGAAACTTCTCAATCGTGAAGAAAAAAAAATGTAATTGATGCCTCATATACAAGTTGCTGAGCAAATAAGAAATACACAGAACATCATTTAACATAATCGCTCTTTACAAAAAAGGTTGACTTTTTCCAATATGAACGCAAGATCAAGTCTACACATTTGTTTTTTGCAAAATTACAACATGAAAACTAGATCAATCATTTCAAGGAGACTACACTGGAACAATATTTTGAGGAGGGAGAGTAAAAAAATAATGCCATTGGAAAAGTGCACACACCCGCCAGGCCGGCACCGAGCAGTGTTGCGTTTGTGCCAAATTACGGCCCAGAGGCGGCGACTCTGTTGAATCGCAGAGTTTCGGCCATCTTGCACGGTTTTTTTTCCCCATTGGAAACTGAGGCTTGGATCCCCTCGCCACAGTCCAGACAACCCAAGATTGTGGCTAAAAGCCGCCAATCAACTTTGGAGAGACGTCCAATTCTTGGTCATATTTTTCTCCACTTGATGACGACTTTGTTGACTTTGCGCCGCGGGATCATTAATCCCGTAAAAGTTGTGGTTCTCTTCTCCTGACCGATACTTTTCAACTCCGATGCCGTGGAAGGCTTTTTCGGTTTTGCGGACCTGGACTTGACCTCGTAGGATGTGGCGATAAAAATGGCAGAAGAACAGCTGAACTTTGTTTCGGCTTAATGAGAGGCAATTGAAATGAGCGCAGTCGTCTGCTGTCTCCCAACGAACACGAGTCGGAATGTGACCACAAGCAGGCACAAACGCTCCGATTTATATTCCGTGACTTGACTTGTACGTTATTTTGATTTGATGTCGCTGCTACGTTCAATCGCGCCAGAGATCATCAGAGTGCTGTGCGCGCCTATGACACCAAAATCATCTCATCTGCTTATTTTATTATTTTTTTTTTTTTTTAAAGTACCCTCTCAAAAGGAGAACCTCACCCCCGAACGGTAAAGATTTGAAATCACATCGGTGGAAAAGTTTTGAAGCGACTCAGCGCGATAAACACTTACAGCGTGAGCAAGGCGTCTACGTTAAGAGTTTGACTCCACTTTTCAGTTCCTTCCCCGTTCAAGCCGAGCTACGGCGTAGTCCGTGTGGCAAACGTTTATTTTCTGGTCCCGAACAAGCGACAAGACTCGTTTTAGTTTTTGCCGTCGGAGGCACTTGTTCCACACTTGATGATCCTGAAATCAGACGCAGGATCGACTTTAGGAATACGACGAGACAAATGTTCAAAGGAGGGTATGATTGGCTCATCGTTTCGACGTCAAGGGAAAAGATGGAAGTCCAACGTCGTTATTGAATATGCGGCTGCTTTAGAATACCTAGAACGTGACCTAGAAAGCGAGATCTCTTGTCAAAGAAGGCTGAAGCAATTCTTTTTCCACTTTTCAAAACAGGTCCCCAATGGCTTCCTCCAAGTGGCCGAGATGACACTGCGCCAATTCTACGCTGCCATTTCCACGGGCAGGGACCGAAATCCGTCTTGGAAGAAGGCCATCTACAAGGTGATCTGTAAGATGGACGCCGACGTTCCAGCGCATTTCAAGACTTTTGGATGAGGACCGACTGGCGCAAGACGCGGGCTTCTTTTTGCCTTTGTCAGTCGGCGCTTTCAATTGGGAACACCAAGAAGTAACTGCAATACTGGAACATTTGGGTGGCTCAAAACATGCCTCAAAAGCTGCAATCCCCAAAACTTCCAGCGGACTGGGAAGAAAACTGTAGTTTTGTACAATACGCCGTCGACAGATTTGGGTCCTGAATGAAGCAAAATGTGCTTCATTCAATTACATTTTTAGTTCCGCGGAACAACATCCCAAGACGTTGACTCGACTCAACCAAAACAAAAGGAAGACCCAAAGTCAGCGCTTGTTGAACATTTAATGACACTTGTCAAAATGGCCATCGGAGAAATTTTCTTCATCGGTCTGAGTTCATACTTCCGCATGCTTTTATCAAAATCTGCCACAGTCTTCCCAATCTAAAGGTCGTCACAAATATCTTGGCAGAAAGTCTTCATCATCTTTGGAACAATGGAAGAAACCCCGCCAAGTGACGACGTTGTCGGTTGGGCTTCGCCGAGATTCTCTTGCGCTTCTTTCGAATAGATTTCAAAAGGCAATAAAAGCATCCCGACAATTGCTGAAGAAAGAAAAATTGGGCAATTCGCATGTTGGAAACGGGCTTTCCAGCAGTGTCAAATTTATTGGAAGGGTTCGTTGTTACAAGAGTGGAATCTACAAAAACCAAAAAGCAGAAGCCTCGAGTACATTTTCTCCTTCATACTCACCAGGATCCTTGGATTCCACACGTTTCCGCTTCTGTTCTGGTCTTTTGGTCCCGACAGACGATCCTCGGCTTGACTTCAGAGTGACGTTCCGACAAAAACGACGAGACGCAAGAAAGAACATCCCAACAAGTTCCTCGGGGACGGAAATGATTTCCTCCTCATAAAAAGCGTCCGGGCGACGGGGAGACTTCGCTTTTCCGACTCCCGTGTACAACCTCACTGTTCAAGCGTGAAGACGACGGGCGTGCCCTAGAATAACACGCCACGTTAAAGAAAGTCACCAGCATCATTAGCGCGTGGAAGGGGGGGGGGGGGGGAGAACAAAAAAAAAAAAAAAACATTCATTCAACGTTTAGGACAGACCGGCACAAGTTTAAGATGACATTCGACGGACTTCGATCGCCCTTGGATAAAAGTTTGGAATTTTATCAAGCAGCTAAAGGGTCACTTTTGGGACAACGCAAAGTGCCAACAAATACAAATTCATTCTCGGGATCACTTACCGCTCAAAACTTACTTGCGTGGCTTTTGGAGTTTACCAGATTCAAAAATGACTAAAAAGACTAAATCAGCAGCATATGAACAGCGGGAATCTCATTTGACCTTATGTCGTTGTTTCAGCTAAAATGAGAAAAAAAAAAATACATTCTACAAGCTCAATTCACATTTGGGAATCATGTGGGATAACTTAACAACAACTGGAGGATTTTTAACGCGTGGAAATCTATCATACGATACCAAAACCAAGAGAAGACAACCTGAGAGGGAAAATTCACAATCAAATTTCTTCTGAATAATAATAATAATAATAAATAGTCCTGCTGTTATGACACGACTACAATTTACTTTTTCTTGCATTAGTGACGAACTGCAGTTCAGTCAACAGTGGAAAGGGGAAAAAAAAACAATGAAAGAAAAGAAAAGAAGTGATGCGACGCTACACATTTGTCAAAGTGTGACATTTTATTGTTTTCATACAGTCGGCATGGTTGAAGAAACTGGTACAGCTAGAAGACCCCCCCCGCCCCTCCCTCCCCCCCCAAAAAATACAGAATGAATACTACATGAATGCTGACTTCAACGTTTAAAAAAAAAAAAAAAAACAACTGATACTCATCAAGTAAAACGAACGAGTCTTGTGTTTCCGAGTCCGGACACCTGCAGAAGAAGAAAAGAAAAAAAAAAAACATTTGGTGATTTTGGTACGATAAACAACAGCCAGTCTTGTGCTCAAGTCTGCCGCTTACTATCTTGAATAAATGAGCAATCGTTCAATTTCATATGGAACAAGTCTCACTATGTCCAAAATAAAATTCGTTGACGTTACGTAACGTACGTAAGAGCAAATGCAATAACGGATGGGATCAAAGACAAATAAACAACATTACGAGCTACAAGTCGGCGTGACGCAGACGGACGGGACGGTACAGTGAACACCCGCACATTTGCCGAGTGGCCTCTGGGATCTGCTGAAAATTCAGACTTTGCCGTTTTGGTGCTCAGGTCAAAGCAAAGAAAAGTTTGAAGTCGTCGTCGTCAGCTGGCGGCGACGGGCTGAATTCATTTCTCGCGTTTTGCGGCTCCTCGCGGGCGTTCCCCAAACATTCACTTTTAAGCGTCAAGTACGAGCGAGCGCCCCCCCCCCCCCCCCCCCCGGCGTGATCCCGAAAAGTCGTGCCGGTGAATAATTACACAATGCCATCATTCGTGTAACGTGGCTTCGACACCGTGTGCACCCCCCCCCCCCCCCCCGGGCAAACGGCGGCTGTTCACTGTACTACGTTCCACTTCCGTCGTCAGAATACATCACTGCTACTAGTGTACAACATGAAGTTGAAGCGAAGCATACGCACCTTTAACTACATCAAAAAAATGGAGTTACGCTGATCTTTTAGAAATATTTTGTCCGGTTGAGCGCTTTCTGTGCGAGCTGACCGCTATCGTCTGTGATTTTTTCCCAGTCGGTCTGGCCCACCACGAAGCCGATTGCGCGCTTGCGATCGGCGTCCTTTTGCTCTTCCAGGTCGGCCCATCGCACCTGCAATAAATGCATACATAAAATAACGTAAAATGGGCAAAACAATTTTGTCTTAGCCATCGCAGCCAATGAACGGATATTGATTTTGCCCAACAACACGAGTACAGGAACAAAATTCAGCATTGGACCTGGGTACCTTCTCGGGCCCTGATCTATGAGCACGACGCAGCATTTGCCAAAGTAGTCCGAGACCGAGGGCGCAGCGGACGTACTGACTTACCCTCTTCTTCCCCGGCTGAGACTTGCGGGAGGCGTAGTCGTCGGGCAGCTGAAGGTAGTCCTCCAAAGCTGCCGCGTGGCCGCCGTCGCGCTTCCTCTTGCTGCCGCTCCCCAAACCGTCCAGCTTGTCTGGGGAAACGGGACCATTGCCATTCAGGTCAGCTTGCCGCTTACTGGCCAAAAGCCGATCGTTTGCCGCAATTCTTCGGCGGGCCTCGTTTCGCTTGAAATTGGCCCGATCGTGATTCGTGACCGCTTCCGGAAATGGATGAAAATACTCCAGCGTTACTTAGTTGAAGGCCCAATTTCATTGGCCATTCAAAAATGTTGAAATGTCATTTTCCCGACCGGCCCGTTTCCTTTCCGCGGCGACGAACGCCAATTACCACACGGATGCCGTTCTCAAAATTGTAAAAGACAGAAATACATTTGTGTTCCACCACTGCAGTCTATCACCCCTTCTATATAGCAAATGGGTTTTCCCAGTGGTATTGACTTCCTGTGTCAGCGTTCAACCGGGAAGACGCAGGAGCTGCTGACGCTCACGTGCGGCCCCGCCCCTTCAAGCCACATGCCCGTATTTCATATGTACAATATTTTCTTGACATTTTATGCTTTGCAATGTTGTTTGTGCAAATACATTCGGGGTGTCCCTCCAGTCCTCCTGTTTCCAGCGTGAATTCTGACAGCATTTGACAGCCTCGGCGTTACACTTCTCGGAAGCGACTCGTTGCGCTGACATCGGTGTTGCGACGATGGCACCTGGCAAGAACCGGGGCAAGTCTCTCCAGACGAATGCCTGCTCGAGTGTTTGGGTCGTTTTGTTTTTGTTTAGCGGTTGTAGAAACAGACCTTCTACCACGTGCTTAGTCAAGAACAGATCCTGCCGCGAGTCGTGCAAACTGTACTCCGCGTTGGGGCGGTTTGTACAGTCACAAACTTTCTCAAACTGATACTGAACTGCCGTCTTGCAAATGGCGAGGAATGCCTATCAAAAGTGCAAAGCCAAAGCTGCCAAATGCTGACTGTCTCATCTGAATGATACCTGGGGGAGGGGGGAGTGTAAGCTAACATTTGGGAAACCCTGCAAATATATCGTAATTTCTGGACTATAAACCGCGACTTTTGTCACACGCTTTAGACCCTGCGGCTAATTTATGCACTTTTTCAAACGGCCGCCAGGGGCGCTCCAGCGTGTGACAGGTGAAATATATGCGTCGAGGAACTTGCAACTTTGCGCTTTGTGCATGAATAAAATCAACACGATCAGACCCTCATTGTGGAAAATGCGAGAAAAAAAATGCACATGACGCAGCTTTCCAGTCGAAAGCAATCGAGCTGGCCGATAAAGAAGGAACGAGAGCTGCCGCACGTTAACTTGGCATAAATGAATTGAAGGGGAGACGCTGAAAGAACTGAAGGAATGTAAAAAGAGGAAAAAAAGCTTTCAGGGGTAATAAAAGCGGGTGGCCTGACCCGTGTCGCTGCCACCTCTCAGTGACTTTTACCGGTATGGTTTTTTTTTAACCCAGCCCTGTTAGTGCACTATTACTACCATATTGATGCTGTCTTACTGCCGGATCGCGGGCACTGTTTGGAAAGAAAAGCTAAAGTATATCATTCAAACTTTGAAAACTCTTCCTGTGCACGTGCGGCTTATGTCTGCACAAAATGTTTTTTCCTTTAAAAATGTGCTGGGTGAGGCTTATAGTCCAGAAATTACAGCACACGTTCTCTTGAGTGCCTCCATTTTGGAGGTTTTCGGCATTTGAAAGCGTCTAGAAGCAAAACCCCAGGATAAACCGAAGTTCACTGTACAACATTACAAAACACGTCAAGTCATAAAGGGTTAAACCTACCGAGTTTTGCTTCCGAGGTGTCCATCTCCCATTTGCTTTTTGGAATGTAGCCCTAGATTATGTAAAGAGACACTTCAGAAGTTAAACATCTTGACAATGTGAGGCACACAGGAAAGAGAAAAGGATTAGCTGGAAAATACATTTGGAAAAAAAAAAAACATAACTGTCTCATGAGGTCAAATGTGGAAGGACTAAAAAACTATGAATGAACTAACAAAGCAAATGAAAGACTGGCATGCAAACACTAAGCTGAGGGAAATGTGTAAAAAAACAAACAAACAAGTTTTGACAATTCTGACACGCAGTCAAATACCATATCTTCATATCAACAGTCTTTTTGTTCTTAACTGGAATCGCATCACACAAAACATGCACTATTCCATATTTACATTGTGCAAGGAAATAGTCTTTCAAGGTTTATGGCAAGTGCTGGAGTCCGGACCAAAGGTGAGTTGTTCCGGGGCGACCGAGGAACAAACGCACCATTAGGCGGCGGCGGAGTTGGAAAGACTGTGCAAGAGTGCCGTTGTCAAACAGCAAAAAGCACACAAATAATTGGATCAACGCATTTCCTTTTGGATCAAGCCACGAACGTGCTCTCGATCCGGATTCGCCTTCTGTCACTAAGTTACATGAGCCGGCGGGGAAGTTTTCAATGACATGCGTTATTGGCAGCAAGCATTTTAGAAGGTTTTTGAACACACAGTGGAACACAGAATAAGCTTCTCATTGTAGTGAAGATACAAAGCACGCATCAAATGCAAATAAAGACGGGGGAAATGTGCTCAGAAACATTTAAACAAGTGCCAAAAACAACAGAGAGAAAAACAAAAACTGCCCCCCCCCCCCCGTCCCCCCAACAATGCAAGCCGTTCACAGAAGGGTACGACTGTCCCCCCTCCTCAGTCATTCCATTCAAAAATCTTCAGATCCAGCGCGAATGGAAGGACCGCAATGCACCTTTTTGCTAATATTGTACGGTTCTTGTGCTCAATACGAATCTTAAATCTGTTTTGAAGGAAAAGTTTTTATTTTTCAAATTATTTGCAACACGTGATTGACAACACATTGCTGGATTCGATCGAACCGAAGCCGATCGGGGGCGTGACGGAGGACGATAAATTTTCCGATAATTCGAGCGAAGCACATTATTCTGAAGGGTCGCATGAAGACGGTGAAGAATGCCAGCTTTACGAAGGCGTTAAAGGTTATCAATTTGAGCCAGTTAAGACAGAGCACACGTCGGCATTCAGACGATGAAGAAGCCGACACGGCAGGCGGAGAGGAAATATCGACTGGTAAGCGCGATGGTCAACTTCTTGTCTGGTTTAGTTAGTCACAAACTGATGAATAGTAAAGGCTTCGATATCCGGAATGTATACGCAAAGTTTTCGGTCATGTAGTGATTTGGTAGGCCACAACTGCCCCAACTACTTTGTGTGTAAAATGATGATCATTGCACTAAAACACACACAAGCCTAACCCTAACCATAATGCAGTCAAAGTTGGTATATTTTCCACAAATAAGTAATATATCAAAATAATGCTTTGTTTCGGCTCGTCCCATTAGGGATCTCAGATGAACGTTCGGATTTGTTTGGCACAGTTTGAACAATAATAAAATACAAGCATTTTTACGGATTGGTTTTAGCTTCACAATCACTGAGGAATTCTCGCTTTTCCTTTCGGCGTGAATGCAATAAAAAAAAAACAAAAAAAAAACTCCCATCTCATCGTCCGCCCGCAAAATGAGTCATTTTGCAGGCAAGAGAATCTAGGTCAAAGGTCATAAACACTTATACTTTTGGGTAAAAACATCAAACAGGATATGCATTTTATGGAACAGTTGAACATATTTTCATCTCGATAAGATCATTTGACACATTTCATACACCAGCTTTCTGTTATTGTTGGCCCAGCCCTTGTTGCAGTTACAAGTCATGGACTGTAAAACTGTCAAAACATGAATTGGCAAATCGATCGTTAGTCTTTAACAGTTGTTAAGATCATTCTTCACACACACACACACACGATGTAATCTATGTTCAAAAGACTCCACATGGCTCCGGAATCTTTTAAAGGAGGACCCCGATTCCAGCTCGATGTTTAAGATGAAAGGCCTAGTCTGAATTTTCAGATTTTCATCACTGAAAAGGAAGACTCGGTCGGGCACAGTTTCATAGCTGGGCTCAAAATGTACCGCGCAGACAGGCGGGGCCTCGACGTGGCCGCGCGTCAATTTCAGCGGGTTGACTTCTCGTCCCTATTTGACGGCCACATTGCGTCACAAACGGCGCTCCTCTGATTTCTGCCGCCGGCCGTGGCAAATTTCAACATTTTACAGTCGCGTAAGGAGCACCTTTGACAACTGAACAAAGATATAAGGAACTGTTAACACCCGTGTCCGCTATGATACATATGACATGACTTCTATACAGTCAAGTTGCGTACGTTGTCTCTCTGTGGTACAGCTACCTACGAACGTCCCGAACAACGAAAAATTCAGGTTCTCGGGAAAATATTGTCCGCGGTTACAAAGGGGATTCAGGATACGAAAAGAAAAAAATGGGCACAGCGTAGCCCAAATTCAACCAAACGTAAACAATCTGTAGTAAAATGTGCTTTTACTTCCGAACAATTCACATTCGGAAACAAAACGGATTCCTTTGGTGAGCCGAGGTCGCGCTGTACGCCGCGTAAGCAACTTCACTGTGACAACTACAGGACAGGAACGAGTCCAGGACTCGGCCGTATTCTTAAAGCCTTCACGGGCTTACCACGGCGCCGCGTCGTTCCACACGAGTTACGTTCAGGAAACACACATGAAATTCAGTGACGGAATAATAATTTCACAGACAAGTCAGAAACATCAATATCAGACATATATATATTTAAAAACATCAAACCTAGCAAAAATTAAGTTTGTGGTGTGTCTTTGGAAGAAAAACAAAACAGTAATACTGTAACAAAGTGTCAGAGCAGGACGACCACAATACACTCTGAAAAGTTGCGTCTCACGTAACTCGCGTGGCCGCAGTTAATTAATACTACTATGAAGTCTTCTACTGCGCTTCCTATTGCCATAAATTCACAAGTTCATTCCGTCATCGGTTCCAACATTTGTTTAAAACATATTTCGAAAGATGCTGTTTTGTATTATATTGTATTAAGTCAACCGATTAGGATGCTAACAACAACAACAACAACAAAAAATAAAACATTTTTCTGAACTTGTTAATACTTCATTCATTTTGACCAGTTACCAAATACTGCGTGACTGCGAATTAAACTTTCAATCGATAGTATTATTATTTTATCTAGTTAAGTGATTATTCAAGAAGGAAATTGTGGCAAGTGAAAATGCTGAGTGGCTAGCAACTCTGGGAAACCACAAAAAAATTGTCATGCCCTGCAGACACGCGAAAGGGAGAAAGGCTTTATGCACGCGAGAGCCGTACAGGGAGTAGGACTGCTTTACAGGTGCTTTATCATCTGGAAGGATAAATGTCTGTGTACATTCATGCAAACATTATTATGACTGTATGAATGTGAAGTACTTTGGACCAAGAATACATGAATGACTCCATGACTAGCAAATATGTAGACTGAATACAAGTCACAGTATTTTGTGTTTCAAAAGTGTGATTGGTGCTGATAAAAAGCTGATTTCATCCATTTTTTTTTTCAACTCTTTTTTTAAATTTCTACTAAGTCCTGGCTTGAATAAATAACCTGAATTTCACATGATATGAACTAGAAAAACTACAAAGGCCAATAAAAGAACAACAAATGTGATGAATGATTCCACATGGACAAAATTGATCTCCACGGTAAAAAAAAAAAACAATGGTCACTGGAAAAAAAATAAATAAATGAAAAAAATAACGGATTACAATTAACCAATGAAAATCAACACTCCCACCCACCCTCGAGAGGATAAGCTGCTTGGAACTCC
The DNA here is from genome assembly GCF_019802595.1 of Syngnathoides biaculeatus. NCBI lineage: Eukaryota > Metazoa > Chordata > Actinopteri > Syngnathiformes > Syngnathidae > Syngnathoides > Syngnathoides biaculeatus. The sequence continues at coordinate 6,216,839 of NC_084662.1, read as the reverse complement.
CCTGCAAAACAAAAAATACTAATGAAAAGATTCTTTAAAAAAGTAAGGTAGCGGCAAGGTGGACATCTGCCCAACGCTTTTGAGGACCCCAAAGCCTGCGTGGCTTTTCTCCGGGCACTCCTCCCACATCCCCAAAACATGCACGCGAGGTTCATTGTAGACTTTAAATGGCCAGTAGGTGCGAATAGCTGTTTGTTTACGTGTGCCCTGCAATTGGCTGGCAACCAGTTCGCCTCATGCCCGATGATCACGCTTGCTTGCACGCTTGTGAGGACGACCGGCTCCGAAAATGGATGGACGGCCCTTACAAGGTCATAACTGCAAGCACATGGTTTCTGTCAAGATCAACAGGTGGTCTTGGCCCACTCCCCGAGAACAAAGTTTTCCTGGTTCCGCAGATGTTCACCAGAGTGCACTTCAGCATGGGTCAATGTCTTGCTTTTGGCCATTCTATTTTTTGCTGTGCGTTTTAGGTCGTTATCCTTTTAGTAGACCAGTGACCTGCTAAGACCAAGCTTTCTGATATTTTCTCTCAAGAATGTCTGGATACTTTTGACATTCAACACATCCCGTGGAAGATGTAGCCACCAGTCACACAATATAAATCTCGTGTTTCGCAGGAGGGACGGTGTTCTTTTGCATCTCTGAACACATGTTAAGGTGCGTGGGCAAAAAAACGTTTGATCCAATCTGTTGAAATGGCTATTTCCAGTACTTTTTTGTGATTCACCTTCAACAGTGTGGTCCTCCAGTGAAGAAAAGAAGTATTTGAACACCCTGCTATATTGTAAGTTCTCCCACTTGGAAATCATGGAGGGGTCAGAAATTTTCATGGTAGGTGCATGTCCGCTGTGAGAGAGAGATCATCTAAACCGAAAAATCCAGAAATCACAATGTATGATTTTTTTTTTTTTTTTTTATTTAAACGATTTATTTGTGCGATACAGCTGCAAATAAGTATTTGAACACCTGAGAAAAACAATGTTAATATTTGGTACGGTAGCCTTTGTTTGCAATTAGAGTGGTCAAGCGTTTCCTGCAGTTGTTCACCGAGTTTGCACACACTGCAGGAGGGATTTTGGCCCACTCCTCCCTCCACGCAGATCTTCTCGAGATCAGACAGGGTTCCCGGCTGTCGCTGAGAAACACGGAGTCTCAGCTCCCTCCAAAGATTTTCTATTGGGTTTACGTCTGGAGACTGGCTAGGCCGCGCCAGAACCTTGATGTGCTTCTTACGGACCCACTCCTTGGTGTGCTTCGGGTCACCGTCATGCCACCACCCATCTTCAATGTTCTGACTGAGGGAAAGAGGTCATTCCTCAAAATCTCACTTTCCACGGCCGCGGTCATCCTCTCCTTGATACAGTGCAGTCGTCCTGTCCCATGTGCAGAAAACACCCCCATGGCTCCACAGTAGGGATGGTGTTCTCGGGATGGAACTCATCATCCGTCTTACTCCAAACACCGTTAGTGGCATTATGAGCAAAAAGTTCCATTTTTGGTCTCATCTGACCACAAAACTTTCTCCCATGACTTCTCGGTATCATCCAAATGGTCAATGGCAAACTTAAGACGGGCCTTGACATGTGCTGAGTTAAGCAGGCTAACCTTCCGCGCCACGCATGATTTCAAACCGTGACGTCTGAGTGTACCACCGACAGTCACCTTGGAAACGGTGGTGCCAGCTCTTTTCAGTCGTGTCGCATAGTCCTGGGCCGATTCCTCACCTTTCTAAGGATCATTGAGACCCCACGAGGTGACATCTTGCATGGGGCTCCACTCAGACTGAGACTGACCGTCACGTTTAGCTTCTTCCATTTTCTAATGTTTGCGACAACAACGAAGCTGCTCGGCAATTTCTCCGGAGCCCTTTCCAGCCGTGTGGGGTTGTACAATTTTGTCTCTGGTGTCTTTGAACAGCTCTTTGGTCTTGGCCATGTTACAAGTTTGAGTCTTACTGATTGAATGGGGCGGACAGGTTGTCTTTATGCCGGTTTCAGGATAATACATGGAGTGAAGGTGGACTTTTAAAGGCGGACTAACAGGTCTTTGAGGGTCAGAGTTCTAGCTGATGGACCGGTGCTCAAGTACTTATTTACAACTGTACCACACAAATAATTCATCCCCAAAAAAAAAAAAAATCATATATTGTGATTTCTGGATTTTTCTTTTTCGATTATCTCTCTCACAGTGGACATGCGCCTACAATGACAATTTCAGACTCCTCCATGACTTTTTTTAATTGGGAGAACTTGCAATATAGAAGGGTGTTCACGTACTAATTTTCTTTACTGTACCTTGACCTTGGAATTCACTTCATTTTATTTTAACATTGTTCAGTGTTCTTTGGTTGCCATTCATATTAGCTGTCTCTCCAATTTATCATCCATCTTCCTTTTCCGGCCACATCCGAGGTGTGCCCGAAACGTCTCAATGACGTGTCCAACTGTAGTCACAAGAATATAAATCTGCTTGGGGATGTCTAATAAATTGTCCCCTAAACACGCTCTTCAGAATCAGCGTGGACTTTATTGGCCACGTATGTAAACGACACACGGGGAATTTGTCTTGGCTTCTCTAATTTATCCCCGAGACAACTGTGGTTTGCTTTTTGTGGTCAATGTTCAGACTGGCATTCAAGAGACCCGCCACGGTATTTCGAGGACACACCTGCATTCAACCTACGGTCTCATTATTTGCAGTCTGTTTGAGAGATAGCATCATTTTTGTCCAATCCGGTTTCATTTCAAAAAAAAAAAAAAAAAATGATTCTGTTGACATTCACAATTCAGAAGCACGGTCAGATTTTCATCAGTTAATTTTCAATACATTTTTAAGTAATATTACCTTTGCCAGTTTTTTTTCAGTGACAATTGTCCATTTTCCTTTCACGATCGGACAGGTATCAACAGTTTTGTCCACGTGTATTAACGAACTATAAGAACGTAAAAGTACTTCATGTCCTACCAGATCACCCTCCTCTTCCTCCTCTCTCTTGGTTTCTTTTGCCTCCTCCTCGGGGTTGAAGTCTTCCATTTCCACCTAGTCACAGAGAGAGCAGCCATTTCAGAGCCTCCGCTAATCACAAAGGGCCACCTGGTACAACGCACCTCCTCTATAGCCGCGTCCTGCAGCAGCGCTCGAACATCCAAGCGGACCATGTGACGAGGCGAGGACTCCCAGTTGTTGGACATCTGCATTTGTCATCGGCCATCAAGAATTGGTCGCCAAAGGTTACACTTTCAAAACACGCTCATTTCATACCTTGGTGATATCCTTAAGTGTGCGTCCGTGGGCGTTTCTCTTTGCACAAGTGTGGGTGTCAGCAGTGATTTCAGCAATGTACACCTTTTGCGAAACAGGCAAAAGACGAATATGAACCTTGAGAGATCTTTTTTTTTTTTTCTCCCCCTCCTCGCTTCACCGCGGAATTAACCAACTGACCTCGAAACCTTTCGTTTTGGCAGCACTCCAAAACTGATCAAAGTGGCTGACCCTGTCGTTGATAGTGTCCAAAATGATGAAAGGGAAAAAGCCATCGTCCAGAGTCTTCTTAAACGTCTTCAGCATGCTGCTGCGGTAAGTGGACTCCATCTCTGGCTCATACTCGTACTCGAGAACCTGGAGGACAACACGTTCTTATTTGAGTCCTTCCAATTTCACCCACCTAATGGGTGGAACGTTGTTTCAAATGAAGTCCGTTGACGTGAAGTGAAGGGGCTTCTCATTGAGACAAATCGTGGTTTTACCTCAGTCTGGTGGCAAGGGTGTCTAAAACCTCTTACTTTAAGATTTTTCATTTTGGTGACAGGGTTCGGTTTTGAAAGAACTCTTCTACCATAGCCCACTTTAGTGAGATGCTCCCTTTCCTTCTTTTCAGTGATCCTTACCTTTCTCTTGACCCTTTTGCCCGTGTCTGGGTCTTTCTCGACTTTCTCAACTTCAGTCATAAAGTAGTCATCCAAAACCAGAACTCTTGGAGGGGCTCCGCCACAGTCCACCTCTTTATCCTGAAGATTGGGATAGAATCGTGATTGTTAACTCGCCCTTTTGCAAAACAAAAAGGTGTGATGCCAACTCACCCGTATGAGCTTTGCAACGTGACTCTTTCCGCTCCCCGGCAGCCCCCTCATGATGATGACAATCTGTCGTGACAAAGTCTTCAAAATGAGAACTGGGGGATGTGAGCATTTCGGCGAGAGACGCAGCAGTAATAAATACCCTTTCGGGGCGCGACAGCCTTCCGGGGGGTTTGAGAATGTCGTCGACGTTCTTGATCTCGGGCTTCTTCTCAACAGGTGGGAGTGACTGTGGCGGCGGCGGCGGCGCCAGCGGCGGTGCGGCGGGGGGCCCACGTTCCTCTGGGTAACTTCTGTCTGCTGGACAACACTGTTTTAAGTACTCGTGAAACCCAAAACACATATGCTACATTGTCAGAAATAAGGATGTATACACAACAAATGATCTTTTCGTTGTCCAAGTTTGTACATTTCTGACTTCAAAGTTTTCTTTTTTACCTAGCCAAAAATAGGGCCTTGGTAGAATCTTACCAAAAGGTGAGGAGGTATGGCCGTAGCGCTCGGGACCGCCACGGTCAGGTCCGGCGCGCTCGTACAGAGGCCTCTCGTAACCGGGCCTTCCGAAAGGATCCTCCCGATCGCGGCTGCCACTTCGGTCCCTCTCTCGAAGGTCGCACTCTCTTTCCCGGTACCCCGGACGAAATGGGCGCCTATGACAAAGGAAAATGCAAATATGTTTCATCTTATTTCTTCATCCAATTAATACATACATAACTGTAGCGTTGTACCTTTCGTCAACCATCAATAGTGAGCTTGCATTCAAAATAAACAAAACATTACATGGACCCGGAAACTGAATACGTCAAAAGGGCTTCGATGAGAGAAGCTGAGAAGGAACTACCTGTCGTCTCGGTCTCTTGGGGGGTACCGTTCCCTTCCAAAACGTTCTCTTTCATATTCTGGTGGTGGTTTTTCTCGGTAGAATTCTCGTTCTCTAGTGTACTCCCGACGGTCCGTGTAAGGATCTGGTCTTCTGTCATAATAGGAATCCCTGCTGTAAGGATCTCGAAGAGATTCTACAGGCAGAGCACAACAATCAGTCCCAAAATATTCCACCTTACTTTTTTACAGGTTAATAAACGCACCTTTTTCATAGCCTCTGTCTGGGTCAGGCCTCAACACAATCCTCTCACCATAAGCGATCCGCTCCACAGTGGTACCCGGTTCTAAAATATTCATTATTCACCGTCACAAAGCATATAACTCTTAAAAGGAAATGTGCTTTGGTTTGCTACCACATACCATGTCCATGGCCGTACTCCACAGTCTTTGGAACCACCGTATGGACAGGAGCGGCAGGATTTGTATCCCAAGACTGTGTTTTAGCCATATCGGGAGATGTGGACATGCCCTGTGACATATTCAACGAGAACGAGCCATTTGTTACAACGAGCAGGCCCTACAAAACTCGGCATTCATGCTAAATACATCGGGTGGTGACCTTCAGAACATTTCTGACATCTGGTGGGATCTCCAAACCAAGGAGCTCAGCAGGGAGGTCGGGTAAAGTCTCAGCAGGTGCATTTTGAGATGAAGTATCAGGCTTCCCCTCCTGCAGTTCCCTTGAGAACCAAAAGGAGAGATGGCTGAAAAACAAGAATGCCAGACTACATGGCACTAGCGCTAGTTCGGGTGTAACTTACCTCATCCGTTTTAATTCTTGAGCAGCTTTCAATATGATTTCATGTTGTCGCTGAGAAAGCGCGAGCACATTCCCTCCCTGCTGCTCTGATGAACTCTCTGGCAGGTTTTTGTCATTTTGGTGTGGAGGTCTATCCAAAGAACCTTCGTCTCGACGGTCTCGATAGGGTGAATACGTTCTCTCTTGCGCTGGGTCAAATCTTGAAGGCCGATCCCATTCCGAAGGACGTGCTAGATCGTCCGGTCTGGATGGTGGCTTGTCCATGTAATCGAGATCTCTGGTATCACCTCTTCTCCGGTCAAAGTCATCGAATGGATGCGGTGGACCTCGCTCTCTTTCCTCAAGCCAGCGCTCGTCCTGGAAGTAGTCTGAGCGAGGCGGTGGATACTTCCTGTTTGGTGGTGACCGCTCTTGGTCCCACTGAGGATCAAAAAACCTGCCCTCGCGTCGAGCGTCATCAAGATGTGGCGGCCTCCGGTGATAGTCTTCTTCTCCATGACCATAGTCAAGTTCCCTGTTATCAAACTCCTCACTGAAACCAAACCTGTATCCTTCTTCTTGTTCATGCAGTGCGCTAGGCCGCATCATGCCTCTCGCCATTCCACGAGCCATAGGCGGTCTTCTCATGTCTCTTCCTCTTTCAATTATCTCGTGGGGCATTGGCGGGCGTCTTGCGTAAGGTGGCTTCCAATCTTCCTCACGCTCCATCTCTTCGTGATAAAATGGTTCCTCGTTGGCTTCCATTAGTTTGTGAGGTGGTGGCGGTGGCCGCATGCCTCTTCCTGCACCTGAGTACATCGAGTCATGCGGATCGTCACCACGATACATGTGATCAGATTCATCCATGGCCATATCACCGGAGTCCATACCATAGCCGAAAGAATCTTCATCAACTGGCCCATGCGCCCGGTGCGGGAGGGGTCCTCGTTCCTGCATAAAACCAGGGGGGCCCTGTGGTGGGTGACCGCGTGGTGGAAGACCACGTGGTGCATGGCCACGTGGACCACGACTGTGTGGTGGACGGCTGCGGTCAGGTGGAAATGGGGGTCTCATCCCTCTCATTGGAGGATCGCCCTCTCCCCAATAAGATTCATCTTCATCATAGTACTCAGCTGAATCATCATCTTTCCATTGACGGTCGATGGGTTCCCCGCGCCCCATGGGGGGGCCGCCTCGCCCCATTGGAGGGCCGCCACGCCCCATGGCGGGGCCTCCTCGCCCCGGGGGCGGACCTCCTGTGCCAATATCCGGTCCTGGCCTACCCAAGAGTGGCCCGTCTCTGCCTATGGGCAGACCACCTCTACCCATTGGTGGACCACCTCTACCCATTGGTGGACCTCCTGTGCCGATATCCAGATCTGACCTACCCAAAGGTGGCCCGTCTCTACCCATGGGCGGTCCTCCTCTTCCCATGAGCGGTCCTCCTCTTCCCATGAGCGGTCCCCCTCGTCCCATGGGCGGTCCCCCTCGTCCCATGGGCGGTCCCCCTCGTCCCATGGGCGGTCCCCCTCTTCCCATGGGCGGTCCCCCTCGTCCCATGGGCGGTCCCCCTCGTCCCATGGGCGGTCCCCCTCTTCCCATGGGCGGTCCTCCTCTTCCCATGGGCGGTCCACCTCTTCCCATGGGCGGTCCACCTCTTCCCATGGGCGGTCCACCTCTTCCCATGGGCGGTCCACCTCTTCCCATGGGGCCACAGCCCCTGGCTAGAGGGGGATGTCCTCTCATCATAGGCCCACCTCTACCCAACATTGGTTCTTCATAATAATCCTCTTCTGCTTCAAAGTGATGATCCTCTGGCATCCAAATTTCTTCACCTGGTTCCTCACACACTTCTTCGCCAAACTCTTCATATGAAGGATCTTGCCACTCATAGTCCTCTTGTGATTCATACAAATCTTCCTCGGGAGGCATAAATTCATGAGACATTTCATTTGTTAGCCCCACCGGTGGTCCGGTGTTTTGTCCCATGAAGTCTCTACGTCCCTCCCCCTGTCCTGGTCCTTGCATGAGTAACACGGACTGACCCTGCTCTTTACCGAGTGGAGGTTCTATAGATCCAGAGCTTGACTGCAATTGTCTAGTTGGTTGTATCTCCTGTTGTTTCTGAGAGGCCTCTGAAAACCCAGAGGGAGGGTTGTTATTTTTTGACGGGCCATTGGCTTTGGGAAAGTTCTGCGAATGGCCCTGTTCTGATTCAAGAGGAACATCATCAGGCTGGGATGGGATATCTTCAGCTTGTTTGGGTGAGTTGCAAATGTCCATAGTATCATCGTCCTCTGTGCTTGCTGTTCTGGTTTGGGGTATAGGTTCATTGACAAAAAAATCAACAGTTTCAAGCGAGTCATTTGTCATATCATTATCCGTGGTCAATTTACTAGATTGAGTTTCACTCTTTTGTTGATCAGACTGTGGCAATTCAACTGACGAATCTACACTGGCAGGTTGTGTTGGGGCTTGTGGTGGGGGTCCTTGCTGTTTTTGTGGAGGAACCGGTGGGCTTTCGGTGGGAGGCTGAGGGCCAGTGTGTCTCGGGGGCTGGTCAAACCTAGACTGCCGACGGAATGGGAGTTGTGACGGCTGGTCAAATCTGGGGGGACCGTCAAAGGGCTGGTCAAATCGAGGAGGCCCATCAAACCGCGACCGTGGCTGGTTAAAACGAGGTGGTCCGTCAAAGCGTTGGTGGGGTTGATCAAACCGAGGTGGAGCATCAAAGCGCGTTCCAGGTTGGTTAAACCGAGGTGGGCCGTCAAAGCGTTGTTGCGGTGGCGGAAATGAAGGGGGACGCTCGAAACGCCGATCAAATCTTGGAAATCCACCGAATGGCATAGGCTGGTTGAATCTGGGGAGAAACATTGAACTTACAGATAGGAATGTAGTTACCTTCAACATTGGATACATATTGTTTCGTCTTTTGGCCATCTGTGCCGAATCACATGGAAAAATAAATACTGTTACTGACCTTGGACCTCCGATGCTGTTATAGTTCGGTGGTGTAACGTTGACAGGGCACGTGGGCCCCATTCCAGCAGGAGCACCTCCTCTTGGTGGTGGTCCAGCAGTTTGAGTGTGCAGAGAACCTGGAGGCGGACCAGGTGGCAGACCGGGCGGCGGACCCAGCAGCGGACCGGGCGGCGGACCCGTCAGTGGACCTGGCGGCGGACCAGGTGGCGGACCAGGCGGCGGACCCGTCAGTGGACCAGGCGGCGGACCAGGCGGCGGACCAGGCGGCGGACCAGGCGGTGGACCAGGCGGTGGACCCGTCAGCGGACCAGGCGGCAGACCCGTCAGCGTACCAGGTGGTGGACCAGGCGGCGGACCCGTCAGCGTACCAGGTGGTGGACCAGGCGGCGGACCCGTCGGTGGACCAGGCGGCGGACCCGTCGGCGGACCAGGCGGCGGACCCGTCAGCGTACCAGGTGGTGGACCAGGCGGCGGACCCGTCGGTGGACCAGGCGGCGGACCCGTCGGCGGACCAGGCGGCGGACCTTGGGATGTCACACTAGCCGGAACCACAGGTGGTGGTGGCTGATTCATTGGCGCTTGAGTCACTGGTGGTGGCATTTGCATGTCTTGTCCAGGGTAAGCGGCATACTGGCCCATAGCTACATTATCATACTGCATTGCAGCATACGGCACCAGCGCAGTAAGAGCAGTAATTGTTCCCTGAATGTGAGCATTGGTGGCATTCATCTGCTCTTGCCACTGCTTCCATTGGTTCTCATAGTCATGCAGCTGGTCTTTGTGTGGATATGTCTGGAACTGCTCAAACCACAGCCTGAAAGTAACCTCCCAGTCTTGGAATAGGGGGATGAACTGCTGCTTTTGCATTTCATAATGCCTTAGTTGCATCTCGGGTGACATCGACTGCAAAGAAATATAGAGCAAATAGTGGACATTAAATTGTGTCTTCACTCAGACAGATCGTTTGCTGATGGCGGACGTGTTGCGAATGATTTACTAAGTGGACGATATCTTTCTCTAAGATCCCAAATAAAGTTTACTAAAAAGCTTTCGGCCACTGTTGTGCAACAGGTCTAAAACTCCATGCAAACTAAAAACTGAGCGACGGGAGTAAAGTGTTGAAATCTTCCTGACAAACTGCACCATGGATACACTTTCATCCGCCATTTCATATTTCAAATTCATATCTAAATAGCGCCTCAGAAACTTAGTGCGTTCTCCCCGGACGGATGAGTTGTTTGTATGTATCAGGCCACTTTTTTTGGGAAGTGAAGGCAAGGACGACCGGAGTAATGGTTTTGCGCACGGAACATCGCGACAGCTTATTTCTCTCATATTTAAAGGAGGGCTTGGTCAGCATTGAAGTTTGAAAAATTGAAACTGAAAGTGTCAGCGGATGACCCCGATCATTTTGGGACATCCGGCAACCCTGTAAAGGTCACGCTTGCCCGAGTGCGTGGCAAATGGATGCGCAGGTTTGCGCCCATCAGTTTTGTTTTGTTTTTTTTTTTGTCACGCATAATGGGGGATCTGGATCCCTTTCCTGGGGGAACAGTGTCACTGTGACAAAGTGGAGATTATATTGCGTCGAAAATTTAGGACAGCAAACCTGGAAAAAGACCAGCAGTAATTGTCACAGTGTCGTGCGGCCTCGGGACACGGAAATGCTGAATTTTGAGGAGCTTTGCCAGTGGTGACGAGGACAACAAAACAGGTTTTAAAAGCCCTTCTGTGGTAAGGGACAAACTTCCCAAGAGACTAGAAAACTTTGGATAGTTGGCACCCACCTGCAGGTTTGGAGGTTGTTGAATGAGAGGCTGATACTTTTCGAGAATCTGCTGTAGCTTTTCGTGCTGCTGCATGAGAGCCTGATAATGTAAGCTAACTCGCTGCTGCTGAACCTGCTGCCACTGAGCCGCCGCAGCCTGGAGCTGCTGGAGACGGGCCGCCTCCTCGGGGTCTTGCTTTTTGTCAGGCTTGAACACAAACGCGCGATAATTAGCGCTAACCACGGAAAGATTCAGTCGGACAATTACGTGTTATTGGAGAGCAGACCCGAGGAAATGAAGCCTTGGCTCGTGGGCCACACCAACATTGCGAGAAAGCTCACCTCGGGGGGCGGAGGCGGGGCCGGCTGCTCTTCCTTCGGAGGAGGGGGCGGAGGCGCACCGTTAGGCGGCTCGGACGGAGGAGGAGGCTGCGCCGCTTGGCTGTGGACCGGCTCGGCATCCTTTTGATTCTGCTTGGCTTTCTCTTGCCTCAACTTCTGCAGATTCTCCAGATGCTGCTTGTACCAAAGTTGCTGTTGATCCTACGCAAAATTTCACAAGGTATTCAATGGCTAATATTGACTGAAGTCAGATAGCGCCTCCGCTTACAAAATCAATTTGTTCCGGAAGACATTTCGTCACGTCAACTTGTCGCAAGCAGAAGCACTTTTTACACGTAAATAGCCTAATCCGTTCCAAGCCCCTGCCAAAAATAACCATTCATTGTATATAATGCAAAGAATACCATAAACCTTTGGCGTTGGGTGACTACGGGGAAGGAAAAGGTGAGTGAGAGAAGCAAAAGGCATCGTGGGGGACAAATGTTTGATAGCCAATAGAGAACATATGAAGAAATATACGCACGCACACAACTTCATTCCACCAAAGTTTACCAGGGGTAAAGAAAGATGAATAAACTAGCGGAAGAAAAAAAAAAAAAAAACACAACAACAACTGTACTCAACCAATGTGCGCTAGCGTGTGATTTGGTGACTGTCGAGTGTCCAAGGGAAACAAATAGCATCATGGGTAGAGACTGACGTCCTCCTAGCCAAATGGGATGCCAGGAAGACGCTAGGGTAACAGCCAATGGGAGAGCGGGTCTATTGCGCCACACGTACCGAGAAACAAGATGTGCAAATCCAGCACCTATTTTTTCCTTCCCTGTCCTGAATTTTCCTCCGTAACTAGACAATATTTTTCCGAGGATGCCATTCGGAACCCGAATTTTTCAGACATTCATAACTGGAGGTAAATAAGTTATGAGTTATAATACGACAATTGACTAAGCCTGGGTCTTTATTTACCTGCTCATGTTTGTGTTGAGCGAGCTTCGCAATGATGTGAGCCTTTTGGAAAATACAGTTTGGGGTGGGGGGGGGGGGGGGGGGGGAGAGAGAAAAGACTAAAATCTAGACCATGAGAAGTTATTGACCAGAAATTGGTGCTTTTTCGGGTGTCTTGGCTTGAACATTTTCATCAGGACTCGCTGACTTTGAAAGATTTGTCCCGGTCTAATAATCCCATCAACTTTGTTACCTGCAAATTGGATCCGTCGTTGTCTTTGGCGCCAGTTTCCTTCCCTTTGGCCGACTGGGGCTCAGGCGGCGGAGGAGCCGGCTGGGACTCGATCTTGTGCGCCTGAGGAGGCGGGGGCGGCGGCTGCGAGAGGTCGACCTGCGTCGCCGCCGCGTCTCCCTTCACGTGGCTCTGCGGGCCGGCGCTCCAATCCTGCGGAGTCGGTTCCGTCGACTGCCACGGCGGGGGCGGCGGCGGCGCAGAGTAGCCCCCCGGGGGTCCGCCACCGTAGGCCGGCGGCGGGTTGCCGTGCTGGAGCACATTCTGGAGCTGCTTCTGGTGCAGCATCTGGAGCTGCTGCATCTGCTGGCGGTGCTGCTCCTGCAGGCTCGAGAACGTGGAGCCGCCCGCCGAGGCCTGCAAAGAGCCGAAAGCCGGCGGCGGCCCGGCGTGGCCTCCGACCGGCATCTTTCGCGGGCCGGGCCCTCCGTAGTTTTGCGGCTGGGGCGCGCCGTAGTTGCCCCAGGAAGGGTACATTGTTTCGGACACAGGCGCCGCCTTTGTGCTCGCGTTCAGCCGCGGGCCGCTTCTCCCGATGCTAACGCTCGCTCGCTAGCTAGCTAGCTAGCTAGCTAGCTGTGGTGAAAACGTGAGCGGCTCCATTCTGCGACACCGCGGGACGACGGCCCAGCAAACGCGTCTCCCCCCCCCCCCCCCCCCGTAACGCCTGAACTTATTACTTGGAATAAAAAAAAAGTACTTTTATCTTGACGGTACTGTGGCGTCCGTCGGCTGGAAATTGGAATGGCTGCGAATGCGCGACCGCGAAGTGACGTCACGCAGGCTGGGTTGACGACTTCCGGCAAAACTTCGCCTTCCGCGAAAAAAAAAGTTTCACTTTTTCATTTCATTCGATTCGTTCATTCTTTTCATAAATGTATGTTTCATTAGTGGCGAAGAAAATGAAATGAATATTGTGAAACCAACAAAGGTAAAAAAAAAAAAAAAGATCAAACGTGTAATAAAACGTGAACTGATTTGTTTTAGTCACAAGAAGAGATATTATGTCAGATTGGAATAAATGATTTTGTTGTCAGTTTATTTTGCTTTTGCTTCAACAACCTTAAGAAAAGTATGATGTCTGATTTTTACCACTTGAGGGCGTTATTTACAAGATTTCTGCTTCCAAAGAAGTCACGAGTTGTTGATTTTTTGTTTTTAATGTTATTAAAAACAACAACAACAAATCACAGGAATGATGATGACAATAATACAGCAGCAATTGTCTCAGTCGTTCTGGGGTATGAGTCACCCAGGTGAATATGTCCAGAAGAATACTGGTGCTGTTGTTGAATAAATGTATGCAGTCACCAGAAACAAAAGAATGGCAAGAAATGAACAAACGTTTTTAGGGGGTGTGGGGGGGGGGGGGGGGCGAACAATTTATTATGTGTCCCACCGATGACCTGGCGGCTCACTTCATGCAGAGCCAACGAGTTTCGCTCACCCTTGAGGTCCGACCCACATGCACCAGAGCCTTTTTTTGGGGGGGGCGGGGGGGGGGGGGGTGTCAACTTTAGATCAGCAGTAAATGCGTTATTTATTTTTTTTAATTTATTTATTTTTTTGGGGAGCGGGGCCACTTTCAAAAAGAAATCGTTCAAGCGGATTAATCAAGGACGCCCTGTTTCATGTCCCCCTTGAATTGGTTTGTCAGCAGTGTTTTCATCGTGCCTAATGACTTCCCATTTCACCGATTGTTGAACGAGGAGAAACGGGCTCCTCACGATTGGGGCTCTTTGGCTTAAGACGCCCTTTCGGTGACTAGCGAAGACAAAGTCACCGAGGCCTCGCGTTGAGGGAGCCCTGATCCGTGATTGGGGGGCCCCGGCGAGAAAACGACATGTGCGGTCCGGCGGTACCCGACGGGAACAGAGCGCCGATGATCCGGCTTAAGGCCACCGGGGACGGTGCTGGGAAAGCGACACGTTATCGCCGTTCCAGCGGCAGCCGGAACCGACGTTTAAAAGCAGCCGGCCGGAAACGAAACCAGTTTTACTTTCGGGATTGTTTTTATATTTAGTTGATTTGGGCCAAATGAAGTCTGTTCAATAAACTGAAAGCAACAACAAAAACAATCCGTGACTTTTATTTTGACACACAAGATCAATCAAGATGGCAGGCGTTGCACAGGATGTGTAACATTATTAATCGCTACTAGTCCAGTACTGCCGAACAGCAAAAAAAAAAGTGATGTAATTGCTTCCCGTCAGGACTTTTAAATCTGTCAAAGGTTTGATGAAGTTTGGCGCTGAAAACAAATGTACACATTTTGGGCCCCCTGCAAGGCGATCTAAGATGTTATTATCATTTACGAAACTAATTGTTCCCGCTGTTCCAATACTTTGGGAGCAGTTGATTCATTTTTGCAAAGAACCGACCATGAAGAACACAAAGAATTTGCGGAATTAACATTTTTGACACGCTGAAATCCCTTTCATATTTTCCGAGGGGTTCAAAGTGACCCCCCATGTTGATCAGCACTTTTGGGAAAGCGAGAACAAAGAAACCAGAAATCGCTCGCAGAATTGAGGACGCTGCATTTTCTCTGTGACGAACAAGAAAATGCTCAATGGAGGCTAATGGATCCCCAACAAGTCCATGCGCCGCTTCCAAAATGCTTTGTTTGGCAAATCAATTTTCCCATAACCCGGTGAGGAGAAAAGTGATGCGGATTGATCGGCACCCCCCCCCCCCCCCCGACTTTGGTTCCAGAATATTGTTTGATGGCTGGATAGATTCATTGCTGTGACATTTTTGAAGCTTAGCTGTTCTTGGGGGTCAACACCCGCAGCTCGGCGTGAATCCTTCGCTGTCAAGCCTCCGGGTGAGGACGGAGGCCTCGGTCAACTTTTTTCCAAAACGCAATCCCGCCGCTAAATGGCACTTTGTTGAGCGCAGAGGTGATAAATTGAAAAATACAAAAACCGCCGCCCGACACTTGTGCCATCCAAGTTCATTTCCTGCCGCCAAACAAACGGGCTGCTATGCTTCACGGGAAAAAGTTGATGATCCCAGTCAATGTGGGTGTTTAGGGTGGGAACACCCGCACTTTTCCCAATTGAAAGTTTCGAGTCCCATGGCCTCAATTTTCCCGGCGAGAGCGTTTGACATCGCCGCCTTTGGACACACCAGCCGTGAATGGGCGTGTTTCCGCACCCACACATTTGCCAGTGGGGAGAGGGTTCAACACCCGGGCTTTTTCCAGAAGTCCCACCGTCTGTCACACCCTCAGCAGAGATGTCGATGGTTCAAGACGAGATACTTTTCCCTGTCATAGCATCCAATAGCTACAGACCCCTTGTCATTGCCTCAGTTAAGGCTGGGGGGACTTGAGGGGTGTTCAACACCCGCACTTTTCAATGCACCAGTGTGGAATGTGCATGTTTCAACGCGCACACATTTCCCAGCAAAACACTTTTTGCCATGTTAATGGCCACCCTTTTTTTTTTTTTTTTTTCGGTGAAAAGTCTCAACAAAATTTTTCGGCTCAGCCTCCGAGTAAGGAGCAAGTTCACACTTCAAGCGCCAGTCGAGCGCTTTGACGCTATCCGACTGCAGTTCCAAATCGGAAGGCAACGCTCCGATTGCGGGACGCCCCCCCCCCCCCGACACATCTCCACTCGCTGACCTATTGGCAGGCGTCAACGGGAGGCCTGCTGAAACGTTGGCGCGGCGATCAGAAGCCATCGGCGGCGGGATCTATCTATCGTCTCTATTTACACGCGCTGTCCTCTTGAAACTCTCTTATTGATCCTGGCCCCGGGGGGGGGGGGGGGGGGCAGATCTTTTATGTGGCCCGCGAAGGCAAATCATGTGCGTTCCAAATTGTTCCAAGGTTGAGATCTTTTAAGCATTTTTGTGTGACCAAACATGAACAATGATTGAAAAAACGCATTAGGCTTGATTTGGGATTCCAAAAGGAGTTCATAAATTCCTTGTGTAAATATGATGAGGACTAACTATTTGTATGTTTTCAGGCTGTCATGGCAACCCTCTGAGGGAAACCGTAACTACAATGTGGCCCGCGATGATAATGAGCTGTCAAGTCAGAATCAGAAGTGCCACTGTCATGGCCTCTTTTGGTTTGTCAGTTTTACTTGGTTTCTCTGGTTTGTGTCTCCCCCCCCCCACCCCCCCAACCCATGGGCCTTTTTGGAAAATGAAATAGCATTTTGTTGCGATTCCTGGACTCCCGCACTTGCGTCCTTGAGAGCTTAGAACAAAAATGGTTTGCTGAGTTCTTGAACGTTGGTCTTTGTCCGCCGAATGCACAGGAACCAAATCCCGCCAGGCGCGCCGAGCTCTCCAACTGATCGCTACCTGCACGTTTTCATCATTAATCGTCAAACATATTTGTTGACTTCACGGCGTCTTTCAGCTGCTCCAGGTTTCGATGCCGCTGAAAGGCTTTTCGAGGTGACGCGTGTCTGTCGTGACCCGCCTCGCTTTCGGCTCTCATCTTTGAGCCGATTTTCCAATCTTTGTCCCTCAAGAGCTTTAACCCCCCCCCCCCCCCCCCAAAGACAAAGAAAATCCTTTCTGATGCGAACCCGCATAGTTGCCTTAATTGTTGTCTTTTCCGCATATTTAATAAAAGCTTTTTAGCTTGACGCGGTTTAATTGCGTTCTGTTCCGCAAATTGGCTGGTGTTAATCTGTTTTCAACTCATTAAGTCTTAGCCGCTGACTCTGCCCCTAATTGGATCAAAGATTTGAGGTCACGTTTGTTGCCTTCTTCCCCGACGCGAAACCCGCGCAACGTTTCCCAGGCCATTGAAGAAGGATCGGATCGTGCCGAGATTAATTGCGGAGCCCTACTGCGTTTTGGTGTTGTGAAAAACGATACATAAATGTCATTTATTCAAATGGGCATAAACAGCATATTTGAAGACAAAAAGTGGATCAACACATGTTGACAGATAATCGAATAATCCTCAGAGGGGTTAATCCCTCTCCAAATAATGACAAATATTATGACATCTTCTTTGTGTGCGTCCGCAAGGCCGTTTTATACCGCTTCATGTCGGCCAAGGAAGGCACACGAGAAGGAGCGGCACAATGAATTGGATTGCGGCATTAAATCATGTTGCACTAACCGTTTCATTTTTGCAATTGTATTTGATTACGTTTACCTAAAGTCCAACATTATAAAGTGCTATTTTTCCTTTTAAAAAAAAAGTCATTTTTTTGAAGGGGAGGCCGTAACGAAGAAACGGCATTTCCATTCATCTCAATGCAAAAAGTTGCTTTGCGATCCGAGCGCGGTCGTCTGAAGAATGAAAGTTGCGTCTCAGGGGCCCGCTTTTTCCGTATTTTAGGAGCGTCGCCGTCTGCCTCAACACCAGAAAATAATGTCCTGCCCCCTCCCCCATCCCCCCTCCAAGCTTTAAGGAGTTGTCGGCGCTTTCGGAGCCGAGACTAAACCTGCTTCAACCCCGAGGACCCTCCCCGCCCCCCACGCGTCCCCTGCCCACCATTATTTGCAAAACGCAACCTACGATGCAAATGTGACACTTGGCTTTTTTCTTCTTTTTTTTTTTTTTTTACTGTGGCGACCGCACACCCGTGTCGCGCTCTGATTTTACGAAAAAGTTCCACTTTTCCTCTGAGGTGCGACACACATCAAAGTGAATAAACAGAGCATCACGTGGAGGTCAAATGCGAACGTTTGTGATGTCTGCCTCCTTCCTACGCTAAAGGAAGACGTAACAAAGCAGCCAAATAAAAGCACAAGACAAGACTTCACTCTCCTGGCAGTAATTATATATTATACATATATAATATTTTGCAAACCCTGCGGTGGCAATTCCATCCGCCTTGGGGAACGCCACCTAGTGCTGCACGAGGGTTTTACGGCCGCCGGCGTGGCCTCTGCGAACCCGAAAAAGGTGGAACAAAAGCCAGAAGAAACCCACAAGATGGCGGACGACACAAGAACCCAAGTTGGTGTATCTACGAGCAAAATGGTGCAATACGCATGTCGGGACACCGATTGGCGCATTCCGAGACAGGATTTCCCTCGAGAGAGAGTCTCAAAGGGACTTTCCTATCGCTTCTGTGGGCCGCTGACAGCGACTCCAGTTCCAGTTCCAGTTCCAGTTCCAGTTTTCGTTTTCGTTTTAGTTTAGCTCGAGGAAATTGCTCGATAGCCAAACAGCGATCAGTGTCATGAATCTACGAGGGAATCAAGGCGTTCACGAGCCGTCGGCGACGCATCAGTCGCGGTAGCTGCTCATCGGCGGCAACAGATAGAACAATAGGGGTCTGAGGATTGACCCCTGGGTAGCCCCCACAAATTTGAAGCCATTTAGACCTTCCATCGTCACAAGGTCGATGCTAAGGATTGCTTGTTCTCAATCTGGGAGCCGATCGTATAACGTCGCTCGAAGGAAACGGAAAGAAGACTCTGTAAAGTGTTTGTCACTCCCTGGCGGTTTGCCTGCATTCTCCCTTGTGCCGTCAGTTGTCGTCGGCGCCTCCAGAGGGCGCTCCCTCCCTCGCCTTTTGCGCCAGGCCCGTCCGTCGCTCATCTGGGGGGGGGGGAACCTGCCCTTCAGCCCGATTGGGCGCGTGTGGATTCGGAAGCCATAAATCACGACCTCCTTCAATTTCCACCGGAGGCACGTTGATGGTTGACGTCCCGCCGCGCTGGCGCGGTCGGCGGCGACGCCATTCCGGGTAACCGTGACTGACACTTTACGAGGCAGACTCGGCCCGCTGAATAACGTTCGCCGGACGGCGCAAGGTCGTCGTGCGGGTATAGATTTTTAGAGACGGAAGCGTGACAACGGCGGGTCGACGGGAGGACAATTAAAACGGCGCCGGGGTTCAACTTTCGTTGACATCGCACGCGACACGTTTGGACCCTGCGGAGTTGAAGTTGGGCTTTTACGGCGAGTCGTGAAACTTGCCTAACGGGCTTCCACCCGAAAGCAAAGACTTTTTTGTGTAATTATCACTTAGTAACCCATACACTGCATTCCCACATTGCTCCTGGACCTCATCAGGAGCAACTCGAGGTTTGGCCTTTGGAAGGGGTCAAGGGTCAAAGCACATTCGACAGCTTAGACAACGTGGTCTCGCGAGCCTTTTGAGACTTCATCGCAACGGCTGACATGTTGCTTGAGAGGCGAGTGAAACGCATCTGCGTGGGGGGGGGGGAGGTGGTTTCCCCCGCGTCGGATGTAAATCAGCACACGGAACAGCCGATACGCGGCAAGGAAACGGACCGCTCAGTTCACGTACATTTTTCTTTCTTTCTCTCTGAATACGGCAGCGTCGCGACGTGGCTTTATTTCTGTGCCGGCCGTACCCGGGGGGACGCCCGTGGCCCCCTTCCGGAGGCGTCTTTTTCACAAAAATCAATCCGCATATTGCGGGAAACGTTGGAAAAATACAATACGCCAACGCCGTACTGCAGAGTGGATCGCACAAGCGGGTGGCGTGGTGCGCTAGTGGTTAGCACATCTGCCTCACACCTCTGACGGGTGGTGTTTGAATCCCAAATCACGTTCTTCCAGCGGTGGGAGTACACGTCACATACGTACGCGTAAGGCAAGGCGCGAGCAAGTTCCAAGTTCCTGAACGGCAGATCCAGAAGGTCCAGTTTCGAATATGCCGGTCATCATTTTTTTCATGTTGCCACCGGAATCCAATTTTTCCAGTGCCGTGTTCGCGCGAGACTTAATTCGGCTAATAAACGCGGCCGAGCGGCCCCCTCGCGCCAGATGAACCCTTTCCCAGCTGACATACGCAAATAAAAAACACTTCTTGTTCTACATCCAATTAATTGTAATTGTCGCCTGCGCTGAAATCCTCAATAGGAAAGGAGCAATTAATGTCTGCCGGCGCTCCACTTGGGGGGGGGGGGGGCGGTGGGGTGGGATGTTTCCTTCTCTTTTTTTTTTTTTTGCGGTCCAAACCTCGGCAAAGGCAATTTCACGGCACTTTTTCTCTAATAGTTCCAGAAGCGACCCAACAACGTGTTGTTAAATGGCGCCGTCCGTTTGGAGCTGGCGCGATAGCAAAACGGCAGACTGGGTGCGAATTCCGAGGTTCTCCTCCTGATAAACACGAGCCCGGCGGATTTTGGGCTCCAGAGGGGAAACGGGCTGTCTTTGTCCGGGGGCTGAATTCTCAGACAGAATCCGAGTAGACTTGCTTCCAATTTTTTTTCAGTCTTGAAAGAAGCTCCGGAAACGGCTAAAACGTCCATCGACCGTTGACAGCGACGGCCACGTTCTGGAAAGTGGCGGTTTTGTTTTGGGAGGAATGCCAGTTATTGCCATCCGATATACTTTTCATATTCATGAGAAGAAAAAAAAAAAAAAGAAAGCCAAGTGACGAACAACATGGACGACATCATCGCGCTCCAAGCGTGTTTATTGCAGACGGATCAGGTCACATGAGCCGTTCTGGGGCTCGCTGGCCGGCACATTCACCGGCGCCGCCACATTTTGTCACCACTCACGAATTCAGTTCAAAACTTCGAAAATGACAAATTCTGCCGACAACACTCCACCACCACGACGGGATCTTTTTTTCCTCAGTCTAAAACTCGATTTTTTTTTTTGTACAGAGACGCTCTTGTCACGTTACCAAAAGGTGCATCATAAATACAAGACAATAAAAATATATCTTTTTTTTTTTTTCTTTTGTACTGACAGTAAGTGCATCTCAGGCTGTACTTACTGAGTACTTCTTTGACGAGTACCTGTGCTAACTTCCCCGGAACGAGAGTGCCAGCATTATTGCCGCCTCTGCCACGGTGGCGTGTTGTCAGTGGAATTTGCAAGCGAGAGGAACGGAAAAATGGATTTCATTTTAGGACAAGACTAAAAAAAACGGAAGCGCCGTGAATACTTTCCGGATGAATCCGTCACACAGTCGGTCCGATTTCCGGCCAATATACAACAAGTGTGATCCAGTCTGCCGCCGTCTTGCTGAGATGAGGAAAACAGAAAAGCAAAGCAAGAAAAATCAAAGGTGGCTACGGAGCTTGTGAAGAGATTTGAGATCAAAATTTGTATGGGGGGGGGGGTGGGGGGGGGTAAGAAAATCCACAGAAGCTGAGCTGATGCGTGCGACCGCGCCTCATTTCTGTCCATCTTGATCTCCGTCATCCTATTGCTGAACCAGAATCCCGCCGATGTTCTTCAAGGTCTCTTTCCGAGCTTCGGCATCACACGTTGACACGCGCGCACGCACGCACGCACGCACACACATTTGCAAGGCGTTAGGCTTTGGCCTCCAGCATCTCCAGGAAGAGTTTGTGCATGGGCACCTTCCCTTGCATCTTGACGCTGTAGAAGTGCTGCACCGCCTTGGTGGCGCTCTGGCGCAGGAGGGGCAGCGTCATGAGCAGCTTGCCCGCCCGCCGGGGGTCCTCGGGGTGCTGGCAGCCCTCAAAGTCCTGCAGGGCCTCGTGGAGGGAGTCCTGGAGCCTCTGGACCGCCTCGATGTTCTCGATGTGCATGGAGTCTGCGAAGCCGGACGACACACAGACACGGGCGTCAGCCCCCCCGCCCCGTGGGAAATCGTCCCGAGACGCCAAGAACTCGTGAGGTGACGTGACGAAGGCGGTCCTTCATCAATCGTACATCTCGAGCCGAAGCAATTCAAACTAAAGACAAACCACGGCTTGCGCCTGAAAGGACACGAGTGGCAAACTGATGCTAAACGCGAACTTCCGAGTTGGAAGGCGCCAAGCGACCGACAAAGTCCCTTTCGGCAGTCGCCTTCTGTGTAAATTGCGTTTCTATCTTGGGAAATCAAGTGGGCTACATGTGGCTTCACGGAACCCTTCAAACGTTTGTCCTCTTCTCGTCTGGTTTGCGTCGCGCGTCTGCAACTTTGAAGAAACGATTTGCGCGGAATCTGTTGACACGCCGCTAACGACAAACATCCACGGCCGTGAATTTCCACAGCTGCTGCACGGGGAGCCCCCGAACGGGCCGCCCGAAAGGCCCCAAGATTGCGCCGCCGCCCCTGCGAGCCTCGCTCCAGAATTTGTTCAGAATTCTCTTTTGGGTGGGGTGGGGTCCAGCCCGCTCTATTTCATTCTAGTTCATTAAAATCCATGAAATAAAAATACATAATGGGAAAGAATCATCTTATGAAAGGATTTTTACATTTGTTCCCCCAACCATCTTTTTTTTCCCCCTCCATCTGTCTCCCTTTGTTGCGTGAACTGACCCGAGTTGGCGAGCGCGATGGCCTTGAGCGTGACAAACTCCTCCTTGTCCACGCGGAGCTTCTTGAAACGACGCACCAGGGGCAAGATGGCCACGTGCAGCTCCAGCAGGCCCGAGATCCTGGCCCGCCCCTCGTCCAGCGCGTAGTCCTCGGCGTACACCAGCTCGTCCTCGCAGGCCAGCGAGCGGAACGCCACGCTCAGAACCAGAATCTCCATCCAGGCGCTCTGCAGGAGGCTCATCTGGTCGGCCAGCGACAGCGCCGAGAAGCCTGCGACGACAACGACCGCAAAATTGAGATCCCGTCGCGCTCGGGAGGACGCCGACACGTTCCCTGACCGAGCTCGTCGCCGATGAGCGGGGGGGGGACAACAATAATAGTGAAAACTAATCTGCGGCACGACCGGTTAGCACGTCCGCCTCGCAGACTTGAGAACTGGGGTTCGAATCCCGGCCCCGCCCGCGTGGCTTTCCTCCCACATCCCCAAAACAGGCAACATTCAGCGCAGGCTCAAAATTGCCCCCCAGGTGTGATTGTGAGTGCGACTGTTGCTCGTCTCCAGCTGGCCAACGTCGCATCCTGGCAACGGCGACGACAACGACATGAAATATTACCATTCAACTATCATTTCAAGTTTTAGGTCTCAGGGTCTTTAAGAGCAGTTCGCTAACTGTTCTACTTCCAGTTTTCAGTTTATTTCCTGAACAGAAAAAAAAAAAAAAAAAAACAACGTTTAATAAGGAAAAGAGTCTGCATTGAAGCAGGACAAACATTCCCGCCGCATGAGCTCGTTTCCTAATCGATCCGCTGATCGACGAGGCGCCGAGCGCGATATCAGCGGGACGAGCCATCAAGTCGGCGGAAAAAGCCCCCCCAAGCGCCACAATAGCCTTCACTCGCGCGCGGTCAACAGCGCGCTGATTGGGGCTTAAATAGGAGGGCCGAAGGGGTGCCGGCATCGATTAGCAGATTGTAATCAGTCCGCCCGGTGCCAAAGGACCATCGATCCCGGCCTCACATGTGCCAAACGGAGGACAGCTGATGGAGGACGTCCGCCACGCCATTAGCTGAGGGGGGGGGGGGGTGAGCTAAATACTGTAACAAATTCAACACCGTGTGAGTCCCAAAAGACGGACGGAGACACGAGGCTGACCGAGTGACGGAGGACCGAATGGAGCCGCCATATTTGGAGAGCGAGCAAAAGCAGGCATCTCCAAATTCTGGCATTTGCATCTTTAAAAAAACAAAACAAACAAACAAACAAAAAAAAGCTGCTTTGAAAAGGTTGAGAAATGAAAATATCACCCTTTTCTTGAATAATTCGGTATTTCCTTCCACTCCGTTGACCCCCCCGACCCGACTCAGAGGTGCGTCGCCCCGAGGTGGCCGAGCGAAGTGTTGCGGAGAAGCGCGCCACGACGGAATATCAATATTTCAGACGACGCATTTCATGCTAATTTGACCAAACGTGGCAGACGATGGAGCCCGCCGCGCCATCGCCGCACTGAAGCCATTTTCCTGCTTTCTGTCGTCGTGCGCGTTATTCTTTGCAAGTACGACGTCGACAATTGTGAAAGGTGTCGTTTTCGAAAACAGACGACATCCTGTCAAGACCACGTGACAGCGATCGGCAGACTCGCTGGAGTTTCCTCCATTCGCTGAGCTGCTCAGGGAGTGGTGGAGCCAATCCCGGCTGTCGACGCCACCCTGAACTGGTCGCCGCCCGATCGCAGGCCACACGGAGATTCCGGTCTCCGGTGAATGTTGCCCCGTTTTGGGGATGTGGGCACGGGGGAGGACGC
This sequence comes from Syngnathoides biaculeatus, assembly GCF_019802595.1. Classification (NCBI taxonomy): domain Eukaryota; kingdom Metazoa; phylum Chordata; class Actinopteri; order Syngnathiformes; family Syngnathidae; genus Syngnathoides; species Syngnathoides biaculeatus. The sequence continues at coordinate 6,192,812 of NC_084662.1, read as the reverse complement.
CCAAAGCCCACGGCAGGCGGGGCCGGGGTTCCGACTGCGGTCCTCAGAACTGTGAGGCCGACGCTCGGACCCGTCGCTCCGCTGTGCTGCCTCCAAAATGTTAACATTGACTTGAAACGATTTGCTGTACATAAAACTTTTCATAAAAAGATTGTGTTCTTTGGGTAGAATGTACAAACTCGACAACAAGTCCTTACAAAAGACTACCAAAGATGGATTATTTTGATGAAGCCCGCGATGTCAACGTAATTGCGCCATCGTATCATTTCCTGCCTTTCTGGCGGAAGCGACGCACGCCGGCGTCGTTACGCTCCCTGGGCAAATGTTCCAATTTTTTTTTTTTTTTTTTTTTTGTCCGTCCTTTTTGCGCGCAACAATCCAAACGGGATGAGTCATTGAACGTCTAGCGGGCACAATCGAGTCGCTCCGGGCCGGAACAGACGGCGCTCGCCTCTCTTTTCATCATCTATCATTACGGGCCCCCGGAGAGCCCTAATGGGCCTAATAAAAAGACAGCGGCAATAATGAGCCGAGAGGGCGCTGGAGTCCGACGGCGACGGCGACGGCGGCTGAGGCTGAGGCTGAGGCTGAGGCGGAGTCGGGGGAAGCGCCGAAAAACGAAAAGATACAAAGGACGGAACCTTGAAATCCCCGTCAAGGATCAGCTGATCGGAAGGTGCAGTTCAAACTGCTTTTGGCTTATTTTCGTCGGACAGACAATAAATAAAGTCCAATTGGGGGGGGGGGGGGGGGCTTCCAGCGAGCACGTTCACGTTAGAGGCCCTCGTTGTCGAAACTTGGCCGCAGCGCTGGGCGACCCACCAAAAAGGGGTCCGGGAGCCGCTCTCGCGAACGCAGCCGATGAACAAAAAGAATTTGGAATCAAGGATGACTTGACACAAATGGCCAGCAACTCAATGAAAAGGTAGGAAATAATCGACTGGCCAACTTGTCCCAAAAGCCACCGTTGATCGGATCAATGAGCGGCACCGGTACATTTTTGGTTCCCTCCCAACCGACGGAGCCCGCGAGCGTGACGAGTCGGCCTGCCCGCCGGCGTTGCGCCCGATCCGCCCTCCCGCCCCTCCCAAATCAATCAATCAATCAATCAATCAATGTAGGGTTGCTTCCATTAAGTCTGCCGGAGGACTGAAATGCACACAGCCAAGCAAAAGGCTTCAGCTGCTCTGTATTGATTATACTTTGAATATGGGACGTGCTTTTCCCCGAAGTGCACGTGAACCGCGGATAATACGCACACTCCGCGCGCGCGCGCACGTGTGCGTGAGAGCAGAGAATTCTCCGACTTTGTTACATGGAAACAGCAGCACTCAAAAAAAAAAAAAAAAAAAAAGGAAACCAAGACAGATTGCAATTTAGTGACCATTTAAAACTGGACAAACTCCAACAACTGCAAATTCCAACGGCAAATGTGAGCGTGTGCTTGCCAAAGAGTGAGCCCAATGTGGAGATTTGATATCGCGCAACTCAAATTCAACCGCTTCGTGCCACCGACGCAGATGTCCGTCAAGTATGTTTTTCAACGGGACGGGTCGGGTCGGCGCGGAAGAGGGTTCTCGGTCACTTTGAATTCACATCTGTGAACAACCGCAATGACCGACAGACCCCTGCGAAGGGGGGGGGGGGATTTTTCTGATTCGGAGATCAGCGCAGCTTTTGAGTCGAAGATTAAGATGAACCGGTTGAATCTCGGATTTGCGCACAATTATGAGGGAGAGAAATGCCAACGTGTTGGGAGTTGGCAAAGTTTAGGCATCTCACACTTGTACAGAATTTGTGTATGAACAGAGCACGCAATATGTAGTAAAATATACATTATATTAAAACCTTATATATACATTGAAATTAGTCTGTCGACACTTTCAAGACTAATAAATCGATACGTGGCATGAGAGAAGACTTCAACTTTCTTGCCAAATACTGAGTACATGTGCTGACGTGTACAAGGGTACTTTTTGTTTATAAATCGTACATAAGTAAGCGTGACCAATTTCTGGCCCGGCAGCCCGCAAGAGGACGCAAAACGGGTACCACTGAATAAAACGTCCCGCGCATCTTGCCGGCAAACGGAGGACAAAACATCAAGGTCCCAAATGTAAAGATCATTTGGGAGGCCAGATCTGGGTTCGTGGGCGGTACCTGGGATATGTTTGGCCCAACCGATGATGACCACGAGCTCGCGGTCGGCCAGGTCGCACAGCGTGGTCAAGGCCTTGATGTCGCCGTCGGGCACGCTGGGGTCGGGCATGGCGTAGATCTTCTCGGGCTCCACCAGCAGCAGATGCGACACGATTTTGGTCACTGAGGTCGGGGCAAGGAGGGCAGGGCGGAAAATCCTTCGCTTTATACCGTCACTCACGTCGGTCTCTGGCGGTCGACCGTCAAATACAACCGAATAAAAGCAAAAGACAACTTACGAGGCTTTTTAGCCGGCGGCGGGATGCCGAGACCCAGGTAGGCGCCATTTTCAACGTCCATCCTCCGTTTGTACTTCTGACGGCCTCCTCTCACCCTGTCCAAACGGACACCTGGTGGAAAGGAACAAGAACCCTCCGATTTATTCTGGAACAGGTGCCGAAAATATTCATTTCACTGTCAGTATTTTGTATCCAACTGAATGGAACTCAAGTTATACCCTGAAACACGTCAGCGTGGACATAAATACATATGGACACACGCAAACCCGTATGGATGTACACGCACACGCAGGCTTTGCGAGAATTGTCACATCACAAGAATAAATCGGGTCTTATTCCTTCTTAAAAAATAAAAAACTGCAAACAAATGATTTTAACTTTTGTCCTTCATCGTCTGCGCTCGAGTCCCCTCCCGTTTTGCCGACTTTAAAGACGGCCAAGCGGAATTCCCGACCACGCCGCCTCGTCTCCGTTCCTTTCCGATTCCCCCGGAACGCAAAAGGAAGGCGATGAGGACTATGCGCTAACCTAATTACGCGGCGTGCCCGTGGGGGGAGCGCCTTGTTCCCGGCAAACACACTGACATCATTTGGTGCCCGGCAGAAGGAAGCTAAACCCACAGCCGCCCTCTCTGTGCCGTCGAGCGAGCGGCCTACGAAAACACGCGTAAAATCAATAAAGCCGGCAGATGTACGCTACTTGTTCTTTTTCAAACTGTGGATGTGTACCTGGATTTCATTAGGAAGCCGGCCGGGCAGCTAAAATGAGCAAAAAGTTTCTCACGCAACAAGTTGATGGGACGCCATCTTACGTGTCGTTACCGTGGCAACAAACAACCACCCCAAACTAATGACATATTTTGATCCCCAAAAACGTTCTGCTAGCAATTAGAATGTTAGCAGATGTAGCCCGGTCAAAAAAAAGATATATAATTATTTGGAAACGAGCATTTAAGATGTTATCCGAAAACAAAACAGGAAAAAAAAGTCCGTTGATGTGAAGACAAGTTCTTTTAGCATTTAGCATGTTAGCGTGTGTAAGCAGAAAAAGTGCTAATGTGCAGCGCTCGCAATTGTGTAAAGTGCAAACGCAAACCGTCAGACAGTAAAATGAGTTTTCGTGTTGTGCGTATTTGTGTTGCAGAGTTAGCATCTGCAACAAAAAAAAAAAAAAAAAAATCATCAGGCAACATGTTTCCGCCAGTCACGGCGTTTTCGTCTTCAGTTGCTTAAGCTCTAAAATCTGCGTGTGAATACATTTTCAGCCAGCCTGGAGCTTTAGAGACTCTTTAGCCAAACTAGTGAACGTGATCCACGTTCTGTTTTCATTTCGCATATTAGCCTCTGTAAGCAAAAATGCCAGCTGAACTGAGCAGATGTTTATTTTAGCGTCGAGGATTTTAGCCTCTTTAGTCCAAGCAAATCTGATGTTAAAATGTTTTGTTGACACCCACTTTGTTAGCATGTGTAACCAAGATTTACCTCAGAACCTGTTCTGTTCGCATGTTTAGGCAAATGTTGCTTTTTTTTGAAGATGACGATCGGAAGCTATTGAGCGCGTCAGTCTCTTCGCCTAAAATAAGATGACAACGTTGACTTCCCGGCATCTTCCAACTTGTTTAGGACAAGCAATCATTACAAGAAATTCTATGTTGGCCTTTTGCATTTTAGCCTCCGTAGCGGACGACTCCAGATGGAGAAATTCCTTTTTTTTTTCTGCAATTTTCCCGACTAATGTACTATAATAATATTTGAAAGTAATGCAATATTATTCTTATTTTTGGTGTTGCTGTGGAAGTATAATGAATTCATCACTAATTTGAAAACATTTCTTATCCGGAATAAGTCCAGCCAGCGACGTATTTGCGCTTCTCCGCATCCCACCGGCGGCGCCAACGTCTTGCCGGCCCCGATCCGAGTCGACGCGATATTAAGGCCCCGAGCGGGTTTGATTCATATTTGTCTGTGTGGGACGCATTCCCGATTGGTTTAGACTTAGGATCATTTATTGTAAAAATGTAAAACCGGGTCTGGGTTGTCCCTCCGTCTCCCGAAGGTCTCGCGGCGGTGGAAAAAAAAACATCACAAGCAGGAAGTGAGGTCGGACGTTCGCAAAGCATTTAGCGGATCGATGCGGCGGCGAGGAAATGGAACGGTGACACAACCGGACCGGCGCGGGTGCTGGTGGGGGCCGCGCAACAAGAGCCCCAGAGAGAGAGAGAGCGGCGGAGGTGGGTCGGGCGTCCCGGGGGAACGGCCCGCTGGCGAGTAGCGTTGCGCTTCATCCAGCTCAGCTTGCTTGGCGGCTTTGCAAGATGAGGATGAGGATGAGGACGACGTCACCGGGACAAGACCCAGAGGGAAAGCCGTGTGGGATGACCTCCGCCGAGCGCAAACCTCTTTTGCTGCCCTCCGGGAAGAACTTAGCAACATTTGGTGGGCCTCGCCGACCCGACCGAAAGGCGTCCCGCGGAAATGTCATTTTCCCCATCGAGCGGCAAGTCGCCCGCTGACCGACGTCAACGACGACAAACTGGATGGGGAAAAACTTTTTGTCATCCGGCCCGCAGTGCGAAATTGGGACGGTCGACCGTCACGTCCTCCACGATGCAGGAAGTCGTCCGCCAGCTAACAAAAACAAACATTTCTGCCGGAGAAATTCAGTTTCTCTTTTTAACCGTCTCCAAATCAATGGAGTGATGTGAGCGCAACGTTTTGCGTCATGCCAGCTAACTTTGGGGCGGGCCATCTTAAGTACGATGGGAGAGACGACGGGGCTGACCTTCTTTGAGCATGCCCACTTTCAGACACTTCATGAAGCGACACGCCTGGCACGACTTGCGTCTCCGTTTGGTGATCTCGCACTCGTTGGTGGCCGGGCAGCTGTACTCGATGTTGCCTGCCGAAGGAAAACAAGAAGCCGTGGAGTCAGCCATTTTGACAAAGAGTCCTCCAAAAATGTCTGCAATTGCCTAAATGAGCACGTTAACTCGATCCGACTGTTTTTGACCGCCACGGACGGACGTTGGCTCGTCTGCCAAATTTGGGTTTGGAAACCGCCGCCTCCGGGTATCGCGGTGGGATTTGAGATCAGCGCGGATTTTAAGTTGAAGACAAAGATGAGGAGGTTCATCTTGGCTTGCTCGAGAAATCAAAATGCGCTGGAACCCGGACAAGTTTAGCCAACCGAGGATGCAAGTCCGCAAATGAATGGATACGTTTGGCACCCGAAAGCCAAAAGCGCTGACGAAATGTTTTCCCGTTCTTTTCGGCGTGCTGCGTTTCTGCTCAGAAAAACCGGGTTTTTGTTCAAATGGTTTGAAATCCACAAGGTGCAGTTCGCTTCGTTGGAACGACGAGGCACACCGCAGGCCGGGGTAGCCGAGCAAATGGACAGCGTCGTCCGTGTCGCCTTTCGCAAAGGTGACCCGGCGCCACTGCCGCCCCGCATTCGCAGATCAATTGGCCCGGTTAGGCTGAAAGACCCGCCTTTGGGCCCATCCCTCTTTTCTCCTCTGGCGCGGCGCAAGGACTTTGCACGCCGTTGACGTCAGGCCACCGCGTCGCGTCTCGAACGGCGGTGTGTTGTTCAAGGGTTTGCGTACTGCATCTCTTTGTTGGAGCGAAAGCAGCAGAATCCAATAACGCCGCCCACGCACCCCCCGTACGACATTGTGGGAGCTTAAAACGGCAAAGCGGGAGTTGGCGCGTGCCGCATCTGCCAAATTTGCCCCGCCCGCGCTAGCGACAGCCTGGCACGCCGGACAAAAAGAGTAGCAGTGCACCTGGGATCCTCTGCGAAACGAAAACAATGCACTCATTTATGAAAAGAAAAGAAAACAAACAAACGACCGACGTTTTGCTACCAAATGAAACGCGTGTCCTGTGACTTCATTCACGAGATGTTGTTGCGAAGCGAAAACGCTTTTTTTGCAATTCGACCGGAACATGACGAGAGCGAAATACACAAAGCTCAAAAGACGCCATACGTAAGTTCACCAAACACGAGAGGAGACCAACGCTGAAGACTCTCCGTGTCCCAAAATCACAACAAAACATCCCACTTTTCAAAAGTATTACGCATGAGAGTGCAAACAGAAAATCTTTCTTTGGGCTTGTCGCCACAGTGTGTCATCTCAGATGAGCGCAAATATTTCTTGGGCACAATTTTGACGCCGGACGCAACACTGCACGGGGAAATAGAAAAGGGACACGACGTCTTCCATTTTAGTCGAAGGCCGTCGGACTCGCCCGCTGCATTCTCAGCGCTTCGACCTGATTGGTGCGTCTGTAATTAGGCCATCACCTGATTGGCTGCTCGCGGCGCTAATTTGGCACTCAGCCAGCGCTTTGGCATCGCAAGGAAGTGACATCAGGGGCTACTTTTGTGTGCGGAGTGCTTTGCAAAAAGCGGGAGGCCGACGTGCTTCAAGTCCGTCGAGTCTTAGATTTTCAATATGTTTGATTTTAGTTTTCATGCTGCCCACAAAAAAAAAAAAAAATAATAATAATAATAATAATACGAATACTCACAGGCATATACTATTGGTTGTCTGAAAATCGTCAGATTTAACGTCGCAGCTTCCTGAGTGACTTACAATAGTTGTGAAAGTCTTCTCCGTTTGTGTCTGCATGACGGTGGCATACTGCCCCCCGGTGGCCAAGACACACCGAGCAGAAGCCGTCGCTGCCAATCGTGTCACACAAAAGTGTTTCATTGTTGATATTTATTATGACCACTACGTCCAGGATGACGGATGGCTACTTGCTCGGTCAAAACGTTTCTTCTACTCGGATCTCAAGGCGCTGCCGCTGAAAACGCGGCACTTCATGGTTAGCATAACACGGAAATCGCACAAAACGATGTCGAAAAAAGACACGTTTCACTGTTGCGCATGTACTATGTGGCCGCGTCGCATTTTTGACCTTTCCTCAGTTCTCGACGTTATCTCTGCTGGCAAGGTCGATTGTATCCTCATCCCAGACATTCGTCTGTTTGGCGAGGGGAGGTCACATTGACTCGCTCCTTTCACGGTCACGAAAGAAAACATTTTCGCGCGCGGGTGCCTTGAAAAGCGCCGGTAGCCTGTTAGCTAATGATGGGCGGCGCGCGTCTTTCTCTTCCCGCAAAGGACGTTGGCAGCACTCTAACGTGCCTCCCTTAACCTCTCTTATTTTCCCCTGTAAATTTTGAAATGAAATATTATTATGCCCCGCTATTATCCACGCGCTCGTCGCCACTCGGGCCGGACCTCTCCTTGTCCCCTCCCCCCCCCCCGCCTTCCCCGCTCGGGCCAATCTCTGATTAGCATTCCATTAAAGCGCTGTCTCCTTTCTGCGAGTGACCGGCGTCCCCTTTCTTTATTTGGAGGACGCCCCGTCGTCCCCCGTCTCTCTGACAACACCGCAGCGGTCCTAATTGGACCCCCGTCCCTTCCCAGAGAGACGCCCCCGCCTCCCACCAACCCTTTCTTGACTTTCTCCCGCTGAAAGGCTTCTTAATTACAGTCACCCAACACTGATCGTTATTGACCGAGTGTCCCGCGGCTCGGGACGAATGACGGACGCGTCGGGTCCATTTCGGGGGCGTCCTTCCGCAAAGGCGAGCCGGAGGAGGACGAAGGCGCGCAGGACGGCGCAAAGTCACCCGACGCCGTTTTTCTGCATATCCGACGGCCAATGGGAAGTGTGGCGAAACTCCGCACCGCGGGAGTCGTGCGGCATTTTGTCGCCTCAAGACCGAAAAGATGTCGACGGATGGATGGATTTTTTTTTTTTAGACAATAACGAGCGGTCGTCTTCATTCGAGCAAGCCTGTTTTCAAGGAAATGGATGGGTAAAGTCGCTAAATTATCAGAGAAAAACTTTTGGATGACAAGAAACATTGGAAATTAGATGAGATGGTAGCCGTAATTTTAGAAAAACTCGCAACCATTTGAGGAACAAAAACGAATATTCCCGAGTAGCTCGTCGTCTTTGTGTCAAGCGGGAAAGGCTGGCAGGTATTTTGGCGGACGAGTTTTCTTTGCGCACCTTCGTTTTTGTGCCTTCACACTATTCACCGGCACGACGGAGAAAAAGATGTCCCGCGAGAATAAAGTTGGAATGTAGTATGACGAGAAAACCGAGTGAGAATAACGTTGTGAGATTCCTGCGTTGGCTCGTGCGTTTGTGTCAAGTGTGAATTTTTTGCTGGTGAGGCATCCAAAGTTTGAGGGCGGAACCTTGTATGGTGCGCTTGAAGAAGGCTTTGCAGGCCTCGCAGGACGCCACGCCGTAGTGGTAACCCGACGCCACGTCGCCGCACACCAGGCACAACCTCTTGGGGATGGCGTTCAGCATGTACTCGCACTTGACGCCCGACTCGTCGGCCAGGCCTCCGGAGCGCTGGTCGTAGCGCCGCAGACAGGCCCCGCCTCCTCCCATCCCGTGCGCGCCCGGGTTGAACATGGGCGGCGAGTCCAGGCCGCGCGATCGCGCTCCCGCGTTGACGTACCCGCCGCTGGCGTCGGAGTTGGCGCCGGGGCTGCGGCGGCTGCCCGTGTCCACTAGCGACGAGGTGGGGCTGGAGGGCTCGGTTTTCACGTAAGATTCGCAGCTGGACGACAGGTGGCGCTCTTCCGAGGGCATTCGACTTAGCAGCCTAGACACACACACACACGCACACACACACAAAAAGGTCAATCAGTTTCGCTCATTTACTGCCGTGGACGTTTCGAATGGGTGAATTTCTCGGCAGGCGCGTCTGTGAAATCCTGGCTTGAAAAGCCCTGTAATGACAAACAGAGGCCAGCGGATGGCGGCGTTGCGTCGCAGTCCATTTCAGATGAGCAAAGCTTTTGCGTCGAAGATAAAGATGAGAATGTGAATTTCTGTGTGTCAAGCCGAACACGAGAGAGAGAGAGAGAGAGAGAAAAGGTGGGCAAGATTAACCACTTCACACTGCAAGCGAGTACTCGTATGTACCCTACGGACAGTATTTGTTGCGCTGCAGATCGTCATGGAAAGAAAAACATCCAATTGAGCCGTGCGGTCAATCCCAACGCCTTTCGGCATTGACAATCTGCCAGCAAAAGTCTTGTTTTCAAAGCTTTTCTCCCCACTTTGTGTAAGAAACCAAAACGCGTTCGACTGCTGATGACGGAGGAGCACGAAAAGCTCGAGGCAAACTTGCTTTTTATATCGGTGACCGAAGCTCATCGAAATTTGCTCGTGCGGAGAAGATCCTACTGCCTTTCTGCGCTGTGCCTCGATCGCATCTATTGATCTGCAGCTTTAAGGAAAAGAAAAAAAAAAAAAAAAAAAAAACAACTCCTCCCCCTCTTTGGGACTGTTAACATGGACGCGGCCAAATAACGCTGACAGGAAGTGACGTTAAATGAGTCGATGGCCGGCCTCCATTTTGACATTTGACGGCAGCAAAAGTAAAAGCACCCCAGCTATCGGGAGTTTTTTTTTTTTTTTTTTTTTTTTTAATCGGGAGCGGGCCACCGATGATGTTATGTGAACCGGCCTCGCCGTTAAGGTAGCCAGAATCCGACAGCTGCGACCGGCGAAACGTCCGTTTTGCGCGACACGCCTGAATATCGAAAATGATCTCAAGCAAAAGACCAAAGAAAGAGCCCGGTGGGTCCCGAGAACCGAGTGGGGAAGCAAAGTCCGCCGAGGTCGCAAGGTCGGCCCTCGTCTAAATTTGCTCTTCGACAATCAACACAAATTGGCCCAAATTGCCTCAGCCTGACTTGATTGTGGCTGCTTGTGACGCCCGACGGCAAATACGGCAGCGGCCGCCTTATCGCTGCAGTTCTTCTTCTTTTTTTTTTTTATTTTTTTAATGCTTTTGTCATCTGTGGCCAAATGAAGGAAAAGTTTGTTGAAGTTTCTAGAAAAGATGTTTGGAAGGCCCCCCACGTTTTTTTCAGCCACTTGTTGTTGCGCTACGTAAAGCTGCAGCTAATCTCCAGAAAATGTATTTTGATTTCATTATTTGGGGGCGTCGAGAACAGATGATTGGGTTGCGTTATTTAATTAGAATTGCTTTGGATTTCATACTTTTCAGTTGTTGTTTACTTTCAGACTTTCTGGAGCCCTTTAATCACAAAAATGGAGCTTCCATTGCAAAACGTGGATTAAGGAGTTCTCTCTGACAGGCTATTAAAACTACATTGAGAAAAGATCTGGAGTTCATAATTTGATGGAAAACGAAAAGAATGTCATTACTGGCTTCGAGGAAACGAACTTTTGGAACGTGCGGAAATACGTAAATGACGTCGACAGCCGATTTCCCGCAGAGGCGCCCGCGCTGCGAGCGATCTCGATGACAGGCGCAACGGAAACGTCGGAACGCGCGCACACGTGAAATGACGTCCTACATCTTCATCGCGCGTGATTGGCCGGCCTCCGAACGCGCCAACCTGCGACGCGCGCGTCGACCGATCAAAATTGTTTGCCGCCTCTCGCATGACGCAAACACGCTGTGAGACGAGATTTGACAAATTGTACAGGGGGGGAAAAAAAAAAATAAAATAAAAAAAAAATGGTTACCGTGTCTTTAAGAGGCGGGGCCCGTCGGGACAGCGCGAGCGTGAGCTGCGGCCGGCAGCAGAGAGATATACTTTAGTATTGATATGAATATGATGTTGTCTTATGGTGATGAGCGACGGGCAGACTCGTAAACACTTGTGGGTGTTTTATCGCTGCTTCTTCAATCATTTTGCCTTTGAAAAGAAAATGTAAGTGATTTTTAATTTGGTTTTAACTGTAATGGGTGCAATCGTGTTTTGCGGTTCGCTGTCAAATTTGGACCGCGCAAATTTCTCCAGGTCACGTCGGATGACGCGGGCGACACCTTCAGCAAAGTCAAACACGCCCCCCCCTCCCCCGGCCGTCATCGAGAAGGCGGACGAAAGGCGAGTGGGGGGGGGGGGCGGCGCACGCACGCACGCACTCCTGAGGGACAGTTTGCGTATTGATTTCATAAATAAACAGAGATGGCCATCGATCGCCTCTCGTCTTATTTTGCATTTCAATTACCGCCCGCCCGGAAGAACGTAACCTTCAAACGTCTTCCTGCGGCGATGATCACAAGTGAAAAGTGCGGGAAAATAAAGTCGTCATCTTAACGGCTTCGAACTTGATGGCGATGAAATGGAATTGTTTTTTTTTTTTTGTTTGTTTTCGTTATCGTCACCGATACCAAGTCCTGGCACCACGAGTACTTTGGACTACTTTTGTGCAATTTGTATGAGCGCAATGAGCGATGGCGTCATCGTAAACAAAACGTACTTCCTGACCCGCGAGATGATTCGCCAACGTGCCAACTCACCACCGACATAGCGCCAACTACTGGCGAGAAGGACTTTTTTTTTTTTTTTTTTGGTGTTCTTTTTCGCCGGTATCGGCAGCCTTCGCCGAGTTCTCGATAACTTTGAAATCAGTTTTCAAAGTTTCAACTTATCGTTGGAATCGTTTTCGTGAAAGCTCGTCTTTGTTTTCTTGGATGCAGAAAGTTCATTTTGGAAAGAAATTTGACACTTGAGAACAATCTTGAGTCAAGTTAGAATATCAGAGAAAACGCTGTCATTTTACACGAAGAAATTCTTGATAAAATTGCATTTTGATCATACAAATCACACTATTATGTGTAAAAAAAAATTTTTTTTTTTTAGCAATCCCTAGTTGTAGTGTAATGTCCTTGTTTTTTTTTTTGTTTAAATATACAACTAGAATACGACATGACACGACGTAGCAATGATTCCACTGTGCCGAAGTTGAGTTTCAGCTCATTTTTGGACCTTAGTTTATTTGACTTTTCTTCCCAAAGTTTGACTTGCTTACTTTGTCAAAAATTACTTGATTCAAGTTGAGTGTAAACAAAGCGAGATCTTGATTGATTGATGATTGAGGACCATCGACAATGACATGCAACAGAATTGGAGAAGCAAGACATTCCCCAAGTGCAGAGGAGTTCTGTTTTTTTTTTTTTTTCAATAAGTTTGTCATTATCAAAGAATAATGTGAAGAAATTTGAATGAAAAAAATGCTCATTTGTTTTACTTTTCTGAGAACAACAATGAACTTTTTTTTTTTTTTTTTAAGCAGAGCGTTGAAATATGATTCAAGTTTTATTTACGTGAATCGAGTTTAATGACTGCGGGAAACAAAGTCTTTGCCCGATAAGAAAAACTTCAATTTTTTTCATTTCTCATTCATCAATTTAGCTTTTTTTTTTGTCAGTTAACAAAGCTACAGGAAGTTAGCGCACAACATTTTGTCTAGGCTAAGCCAAGCCGTGCTCGCTAGCGCATAACACGCGACGCAACCTGATTTTTTTCCCCCCCATTGTTCTTATTAAAAGCACCCTGAAAGTCCAGAAGAGGGAAAACGTTTTTGGCTTTTTTTTTCCGGTGTGTCAAGTCACGAATTTGAGTCCGACTCGCTTTCTCTTACGGTTCACACGAGCAAGCAAACGAGACGACATTTCGTGACACGAACGCTATTAGCGATGTGGGATGTGGGCGAGGGATGAAGTCGCTCGAGGAGCGCGTTTCCATTCGACGCCAATAAAGCAAAACTCGTCGGAGGCGTCGCGCGACGAGGAGAGCGGAAAACGCCTTTGGAAAAACTTTGCCGCAGGTTTTTGCCACTGTGGAAATGGAAAGTGGTGATTAATTCAAAGTGAATACATGCAGGGGGGGCGAAAGAAAACTTCCAATCTTCATCTAAACTCAAATGACAATTTTCTTGTCCCTGAAATCGTCCTCGTGGAACTCAAAGTCGTTCGATTGGGCGACTTTCTGGCGACAACGTCAAACCAGATCAACAAAATGTCGAGTTTTAAGAGCCGCTACGAAAAAGGAAAAATGTCAACTTCGACTAGATAAATTCATTGGATGATGAAATACAAGAAGAATTGCAATTGGGACCACTTTCCAAAGAGTCCATTAACAAGTGACCGACCGACGCGTTGTCGTATTTTAGCCACGAGGAAAAAAAAACGTCGCCCACATATGTTCAGCAACATGAAACGAGATGCACATCTCGAGCGGGGAAACAAACAAATTAAATCCCACAATAATTTTCTTAACTTTCTATTGAAAATCTCACATTTTTGGATGTGACTTCCAATCCGAACCGGTAACATTCATATTTTTTGGATGATAGCAAACTAAAAAAAAAAAAAAACAATTGCATGTCATATGGAAATGGAGGTTGTTTTTTTTTTTTTTTTTTTAAAAAACATGGAAATTTTGATATTTTATCTAAATGTGTTTGTCTAATCACAGAATGCGTGGAATGTTGCGTTCACTTACAGTCACAAAAAGTGGGAGAATACACGAGGGAGAGACAGCGCAAAAAGAAGCCGCATGGCCGCGTTTGCGCTTTTTTTTTTGGGGGGGGGGGGGGTCAAACGTGCAACCGCTGCAGTCAGATAAAAATGGACGATTCCCAAAGTGAGGCAGCAAAAACAATTAGACAAAATGTAGATCAAAAAGGAAAAAAAAATGGAAAGATCATTTCCTTGTCCTTGACTTGGTGTCCGTTGAATTGTGTGAAAAGAAACAAAATCTAAAGCCTCAAAAAACTAACGTTGTTCAAACAGAAAAAAATAAGAAAAATTATGTATGTATATGTACAGTACACATAAATCAAATATTGATTCCAGTCCCGACCGGTTCAGGGCGCACGCGGCCTTTCGCCAGTAGTTGAGCGGGATCGGCCGCGGCGCTCCCGCGACCCTTGTGAGGATAAGCGGCTGAGGAAATGGATGGAGAGATGATGAGAGGAAAGACAAAGAAATGTCCCAATGAGGTGATGGGAAAAGTATTGATAGGGAAATCCTTTCTAGTTTCGTCAAACGCTTTGGCTGTCCAACTGAAATCTTGATGGCAGGAATTATGAAATGAATACATTTACATGGAAACGATGACAAAATCCATCCCAACATTTTGCCTGACTGACTTTATTCCCTGCAAGGTCACAAAAGGAGCCCCGTTTGTGGTCACATGACCGCCAACCAACGCGTCACGTTCGGGTTTGGACTTGGCGAGGGGAACGCTCCCTTTTCCCGTGACTTGGGTTTTTTTTTTTTTTTTTTTTGCGCACGTGCAAATGACGCAGGCGCAATCGATGCCGTTGCGGCCACAACATTAGGGACGCCGCCGACACGGGCGCGCAAAACATCGCAAAGCTCAACTTTTACCTCTGAAGTTCATAACAGCTCATCTGATCCCATCAAACAAGAATGTTGGTGTCTTCGGAAATACACGAATAAAGTAAGTAAGTTTCTTTCGGCTTGTCCCTTTCGGGGTCGCCACAGCGTGTCATCTCAGATGAACGCACATATGTTTGGCACAATTTTTACGCCGGATGCCCTTCCTGACACAACCCTTCTCAGGGAGTTCGGAAATACACGAATAATAATCAAAATTAGTTGCCGCCATTTCTCGTGGATGGATCGTCACTGGAATGGACATAAAAATGGTGAAATCCAGCTCAAAAAAAAAAAAGAGAGAGAGAAAAAAGTTGCTGTTGTGGAATTCTTTGGCTATCACAGTTCCTTTGAAAAATAATTGTAGAATAATAATAACAACACTTAGCGGGGCTTGTCGTCGTTCTGCTTTGCGTTTCGTCTTTTTGTTTGTAGCGAGCAGGCGGGCATGGGGGTGGGGGGCTCAACACGAGGCTCGCGCCGCCGCCGCGCACGATTCTCCTCTAAATCCACACTCACGTGGACGACAAATACAAATTTAGTGACGGCTTTCGCACTTTGGACGCAATCCGCGTTCCGATGCCCTCCGACATGCAAACGATAAAGTCAAAGATGATCATTCAAACTTTTTCCTCATAAATTCCAACACAAAAAAAAAAAAAAACCCCAAAAAAAAAAAAAACCAAACGATTAAAGTACCACATTTGTCATTTTTGGGGCTATTCAACACAGAATAAAATATCTGTTTCAAATATTTGCAACTTTTGAGGAAAAGCACCATTGCAAAAAAATATTAATTGAAATTGAAAGAGGCTTTTTCATAGTTTTGAAGAATTTGGGGTCATTAAAGATCAGGAACGTAAATGTCTGGAGTGGCGGGAGGTTGAAAAAAAAAAAAAAACAACAACAACAACACAAGCAGTACCTGATGAAGTGAAGTACTTTTGATTTCTGCATCTTTTACCATTTCTGCTGACTTGTTTCACACTCGGAAGAATTTCGGATTTAGAATTTAGAAGTCAAGATGCACCTACTGGTTATGATAGCAGAGCGGGTCGGGGTCGGGGATGCACACTTCCGAAACCTCCATCAGTCCGCGTTGTGCATTCCTGATGTTGCGGCGGCAGGAGCGGGAGGAAGAGGAGCAGAGTAAAAAAAAAAAAATAAAAATCAAAACAAAAAAAAAAAATTTGGAAAAAAAAAGCGAAAGGTGCGAGCCGGGAGATCACGGCGGCATCGTCTGGCCTCGCGTCCCCCTCCCGCCCCCACCGACAAACTCCTGCAAGGCTGCTCGGGAGGGACAAGGAGGAGAGGAAGAGTGCGAGAAGCGAGGGATGAAGAGGCGGACGGAGGAAGTCTCCATTGAGGACGCCGGGGCGGCTTTAAGAGCGCCAGGACGCGGATGGGGCGGCTGCTATTGGGCGGCGCCGGATTGGGGGGGGCGGGGGGGGGGGCGGCCAATCGGGGAGGAGGACGGTAACGTTGGCTTTGCTCCAAAATGCGCAGAAAGCCTTTTTGTGAGAGACGTGACCGGGACAAAAATATCCAATCAAATGCGAGAACGCCTTGAGATACGAGCTACGGGCGGCGCTTTGACGAGCGAGCGGAAAAGGACTTCTGCTCCAAAAAATTGAATTACACCCCCCGTTGTGTATTCAAAACAAACGCACAGTTTTGCCTTAGTCCAGACCGCTACCAAACAACGCAAAACACCACAGACTGGCTAATGGGGCTCCGAGCGTCTGGACCGCATCAAACGCACGTAATATAACTTTGATTCATATTACTGCAACTGACTAACTTGCAATGACTTGAAGCAAAAAAAAAAAAGTAGTTCCATTGAAATATCTCAAAAGTGTACTCCATCTTTTGATTACATTCAATATTAATGGCGCTATTTTTGCTTTTTGCTGTTTTCCCGGCGTACTGGAGCAGATTCGTGACATTTACATTTGCATTCTTTCAAATGAGGAACGAGACTTTTGAGTTATGAGCTCAATGAAGGAAACTAAACGTTCGGACAAACGCATGCTAGCAACAAGATGCAAAGAGTGCTCACGTCAAGCTGTTTTGTGCCACTCCCACTTGAAGTTCGCAGACCAAAGCAGTGCACATTGTCTACCGAGCCACGCCGGGAAAGCCCGGACTGCAAAATTTGAGCGGCAACATCACAGTTAAAAACCGGGGCAACAGATATTTCAACACAAACAACGCAACATCACATGCAGGCAAAAATAAATATAGTGTTTCTCCTCCGCATAGAACGACTGACGTCATGCGACCGTCTTCCGGTTTCATCCGCGTGTACTTACACCACCTCCGCGGAAGAGGAGTATGCACCAGAAAGAGCCGCAAAAAATGGTCATTCTTTACCTGCTTTTTCTAATCACGTTATTACCAAAAACGTGGATCCAGTACTAATCGCCAGATGCTCTGATTATTTTTGGTCAATGAAGGGGAAAACCTCACAAGATTTGAAAAAAGAAAAGAAAAAGAAAAACGAAAAAAAAAAAAAAAAAACGACATTCCAAGAAATTCCTTTTCCCGAACGTACGCTCTACTTGAGAACGAGTGAAGTTACCCACCGGATCCAAAAGATGGCGTTGCAAAATTGCTGCCACTTGCCACAAACTGCAATACCGCCCTCTAGAGGACTGGAGTGGAACAGCAGTGGTTGGGGTGCAGACTGATAGGCATGTGTGTGTGTGTGTGTGTGTGTGCGCGCGTTGACATTAGCTGTTTACGCTAGCGCGCCAGAAGCACGTCCGCTGCCGAGCGGCCAGTTTACGGCGCTTTACGGGCTCAGCGCCGGCTTAGAGGCGGCTAAAGCGTTCCCGTTGCGCTTTCACGCCGTCCGGCTTTTCTTTTGAAGCAACCGCAGCCGCTTCCCACACCGTCCCACCGATCGCTACGCTAAGTACGGAGAGCGGGAGTGGGCGGGGGGGGGGGTGCGTGGGGGGGGATTTAGAAAGCACCACCTCCACAAGGAAAAAAAAAAAAAGAAAAAGAAGGGGGGGGGGGCGCAAGCTACGCTGTGGTAAGAACGTTGATTACGACAGTTGAGGTCAGCACATGCGTCATTTCTTCATTTCCGTCGTGAAAGCAAAACATGATTTTGAAAACTTCATGTGCTGTTATTTTTGAGTACATTGAAAAATTGAAGCGCATGAATTTCCATTGAAATCAGAATCCATTTTCCCATCTATTTTCATACAGTTCTCGGCGAAGAGTTTTGCAAAAAATCGCATCGCGCAATTGATGTTCCACTACTAACTTTGCACAAATGATCATAGCTCCTCATGAAAGTCTTCACAATCAGAGTTCATACGCATTGATTCATATCTACGAAACATCGGGATTTATTTTGCTGTCCGCTACCGGGCAAATATAAGCGGCCACCTTTTGCAACATCATCGTCGGCGGCGGCGGCGGCTTTAACGTGAAAAACGGCTCACGTAACCGAGAGGCAGCGTTTGGAAAAGAATACAAAGATGATTTTGCAATCGTTTTCCAGAGAGAAAGACGCAAATGAACATTTGGGACATTTTGCTATGAAAACTTATTCCAACTGCCAGTCATTCAAAAGAATTCACGTTCAGTGGCCATGAACGAGATTTGACGGAATTATCTGGTCTAAAAGCAAAGAATGCAAATGAATTTTATTTGAATAACCGACAATATCTTGCGGCCCCCTCCCCGTAACGCGCTCGTCACCGATCACACCCCCGCGAGCCTCGGGGCCACAACAACCCTTGACCCCTGCCGATTGTTTTTTTTTTATGAGAATAATTACGCGTTTCTTTTGCTGTCACTTTGGATCAGCGTAACGAGGACCCAAAAGAAAGAAATAAAACGTGTGTGTGTGGGGGGGGTCTGATTAATAAACGAGGCGCTGCATTCAATTCAATTCCTGATCAATATTTTGGCACGAATGCGCTTTCCGGTGCTGATCCGATTAAGACATCCAGACACAATCAATAACGGGGATATGTTGATATTTGTAATGAGACGCGCAGAAAAGAGGAAGAAAAACCCAAATCGGCTTGACGACGGGAGCGGGAAGGAAAAACTCTGCGGCCGTTTTGGACTTTGCGGCAGGACGGCAACCCCCGTTGAGCCCGCCGCTAATCCGGTCGTTACGCTCGTCTTTAAGCCAGACAGATTTTCCGTTCCAATTGTTTTACGGGCCTGTTTGGGATTTGGGAACTCGGGGGGGGGGTCAGCGATCATTAACAAATCGATGAATCGTCATCGGATGTGTCGTCGCACTGGCGCACTCGCCGAATTTGACGAGGTGCTCATTTTCACCTGATTCTGAGGGAGGAACATTTAAAAACGGGCTTTGTCGCGACGCTGGCGCCAACGACCAGGACCGCAATCTACGCCCGTTGGCCCGACATTCAGAACAAACTGAGACCGGATCTGCCTTGCCTTGCGGATCTGGAACCGGATGATTCTTTGCCGTCGCGAGGCCTTTTGCGCCATCATTTTTGTTTTGACATCTCGAGCTGGTCACAAAATGCAAATCTGTTCATTTTCTGCACTTTTTGTTCAGAAGGTTTCGAATTTGGCGAATTCGGCTCGTCCGCGTTCTGCCGCCGACGACCAACGGACGGAGTACATATCGACAATGTATATTTCACACATCAAAAATTGGGCTATAAACACGTTAGCTCAGCGCAGCGAGAGGCCAATGGAGGGCAGCAAAAGTGGGCCGATCAATACGTCGGCCGCAGTCCAAGCGCGCAAACGATTTGCAAGGGCGCTTTCCAGATCGGCCCGCCGGCTCTCAAGTGCGATATCGCAAATGTATCGCCGTAGTGATTAGGAGCGATGGAGTGGCGAGTGGCGAGTGGCGCGTGGCGCCTGGCGACCCCTCAATACACTTTGTTTACAAAATCAATACATTTCATTCAGTCATTATTTATTTTCACTTTTATTCTATGTGTTAGTCATTTTACTTTTTACATTCAAGCCTAAAATGTCCACCGTGACCGTCCGTCCATCCGTGATCTGAGCCGCTTATCCTCACAAGGGCTATCTTCAGGCAGGAGGCGGGATACACCCTGAACCGGTCGCAGGGCACATAGAAGAAAAACAACCAATCGCGGCCACGGGCAATTTTGAGTCTCCGAAAGCATGTTTTGTTTTTGGAGAACTCCACACAGGCGGGGGGCCGGGATTGGAACCCCGCTCCTCAGAACAATGCTGTCGGGACACGTGATATTTGGAGAGGATTTGCAGTCGTTTTTGCGGGTGCGCGGGTGGACAGGCGCCGCAACGCTCGGCCGGCGGCACTCGTTGGGCTTGGCCCGCCGCTGCTTTCTGGCCTCCTCCAGGCTAAGGAACGCCGTGCGCGCTTTCTTGATCGGGACCGCTGGGCTCGGCGGAATTTTCCCCAGGTATTTGCTGCCGTCCTCCCGCGTAGGAAAGCGGCATTTGTCAAAACATCCATTTTTACAATCTTGTTTGAATCAATTGTTGAATGACATCACAGCCATTTGCGACTTCTCCAAGCGTGAAGTCACAGTTGTCAGAGTTCTCCCCCCCCCCCCACAACTTGGTCGAATGCTCGATCTGGGAGAAAGTTTCACCCCCGAGGACCCTGCCGAGGGTTGACAAGCTGGCCCGGGCGCCCCTGCTCCAGGCCTGGCTCTGAATGCCCAACACTGCGTTTGGGGAAGTTGGATCACAGTTTTTTTGTGGCAAGACTACAAAAGAAAGCTCGCAGGCGTCCATTCTTTCTCCTCGAAACGGAACTCGAAGGAGTTGGGAAAAGTGTTCTTCTTCGTTTGTCTGTAGGACTATGTTGTCCTGCCACCCAGTGGACAAGTGGCACACAAAATCCATCCGTCGTTACGGATGCACTAACGGCGGCCATTACTGGATTCAAATGAACAAGAGGAGGTGTGAGGGTGCAGATAAAAGTAGGCTGCGTGAATCGTCGTCAGAGAGCGGCGGGCGTTTTGCGCAGCTCCAGCCCGCCGGCTACCGGGAGCTCTTCAATGATCAGCTCGACTCGCGGGGAGCGCTCAACTCAAGTACAAAACTTTCTCAGTTTCCCCGCGTCTGATCGGGAAAACGGTCGTCTCATCTCGTCGCCCGAAGCCAACCGCTCGGCATCCTGGGAAACGGCCCGTCAATGAGACGTCACTTTGCAAACTCCGCAGAAAGAAAGACAACTCGGGGACTGACTGGTTTCAATGAGTTCACTCGAAACGTCACCTTATCTGAAGCTAACTTTGACCCAACCCTGACGGAAGATACTTCGACTCAGACTTAAACGATCCTTGTCCAAGCACGTCGTGATCCAAACTTAAGCTTCGTGTGCCCTGCGATTGGCCGGCCACCGGCCCGGGGTGTCACCTCGGATCGCCGCCGCCAGACCCGAAAGCGACCGATCCCAATTCATTTCCGTAACCATTTATCCAAACTCATCTGAATTCATATCTTTTCAGAATGTTGTCAAGAACATTGGCGCGGGACCGGTATTGCAGAAATGAAAAAAACTAAATCTTTCATACTTGCGCGCACGCAATGGACTACGCATCGGCAATAGGATGAGAAAAGTTTCTCATTCCAACGAGAAACTCTCTCATCCCATTCGGTTCGGTTTTCACAAGTCAGCATCACATAAGAACATTGCTGATCGATTGAACGGGATCATTTACGCACGGACAACGGTGGATATTTGTTTTCAATGAATCGCCGTCCATTTTTTTGTGTGTGTGTGTGTGGGGGGGGGGGGGGTCACCCCTGTCGGCGTATCGCAAGCGTCGCTCCGTCATGCCCGCAGACCGCTTGCGAGAGGCGGCGGGAAGCTTCCAGATTTCACACTCAGCATTTTTTGGGGCCAGGATCATTTTGGCAGCCTTTTAGAATATCGCCGTCTTAATAAGAGGATAAAAATCAACGGGTGGCGCGGTGGGCTATATCGGGCCGGCGTAATCTTGTATTCCGGAGCATCGCCCCAGCTAAGCGTCGGGCTTTCGCTCCATTGTATGAGATTAAAGCTCCTCCCCGGTTGATTCCCAAAGACGACATTTGCGCTATTTTTAAACGCTCGCGTGAGCGGAAAGGACGGAGAAACCGAAGCAAAGGTGACATTACGGGAGTGGCCGGAGGAACACCTTCGGCGGTCGGTCTGCAGCCCCTCCAGCCAATTTGGTGGGCGGATTCCAAAAGTGGTCCGAGCCTTTGAATTGGCTTTCAAGAGAAAAATCCATCCGACAATGTGGACGTTTCCTCGTGGTCATCCCTTCTCTCCGTTTGAAGCTACGCTAACGTTTAGCCAAGGCTCCGCGCCGTCCGTGCTGCTACAAAACGAGGCAAACCAGCCTCAAATCACAGCAGGAGCCGCAAAACAAGACGTGGCGGCCCATCCCGGAACCGAACAAAAAACTGGTACTTTGACGCAGGCCGACAGGGGAGTTTGCCCAAGTGAGTCACGTTTGATCTCATTCCAAAAAAAATGATCTTCTCTTCATCTTTCGACGCCAGCGACCTGGAGTGACAGGACGAATAGAACGACGGGAGGGACGCCAGACGGGGGGGGGGGCACATTTTTGCTGCCGAGGATCCCGTATGCAGTACAAGTGTACTGCATGATTTCACACAGGATTCATACATTATCCATCCAACCATTTTCCACAGCGCTTGCTGGAGCCCAACCCGGGTACGCCCTGAACTGGTCGCCGGCCAACCGCTGGCGGGCAATTTAAAGTCTTCAACCAACCTCGCGTGCGAGTCGCGGGGACGTGGGAGGAAAGCGGGAGCGCCGCGCGGGCACGGGCACAACACGCAAACTGCACGAATGGCCCAACACGATCGCAGATGCAATTGGAATCGGATCTGGAGCAGGAGGCCGAGGGTTCGCTATTTGTTTGCCAAAAGCACGTCAACGAGCGTTGCGCTCAAACGGCTTCACTCGATCAAGACTTTCACGCCCGCGAGGGAGTTGGCTAATAGTGCTCAAAAAGTTGGCGGGACGACAAAAAAAAAAAAAACCCCACAAGCCTCCAAAACATCAGCTTTGGGAAGTTCTCACTACCTGGGAAAGGAGCGTGAGTCCTCCTGCAGGCGTTTGCGCTATTGTCTGATAGTCCAAAAGCTGCGCTCTTCGGGGCCTTGTTGCTTCTCTGTGAGCTCAAGTGCTGGATTTTAGCGCACGCTCGTCCCAGGAGGGCAAAAAGCTTTGCCGAAGTCGGAGGAGGGTTATAGCGAGTTCACTTGCTAATGCTCCGCCAACTTTTGAATCAAAAGGGGGGGGGGGGGGGGGGAGCAAATATCAGGTTGGGGGGAAAAAAGCAAATATTAGGTTGGGAATGTTTGGAGGGGAGACCAATCAAATGAGGAAAATCTCGTGGGCATTCCCTCGTTCCGAGTCCCCGCAGGGGAAAAAAAAAAAAAAGAAACCACGACGCTGGCAAAACAAGACGCCGCTGTCCCCTTTTGCTCATCTCGCCGAGCCGCGCGGACCGGCCCGGCTGCAGTCTTTGGACCAGGCTAGCCGTGGAGCCCAGGACCCGGGCACGTTCTGCGCTTTTGGAGGACGCCCATCAGGCACGCGCCCGTGGCCCCCCGCACCCTTTGCCGACATTCACCCGCATTAATTCCGTGATTGTGTCTCCGCCTCATTTTCCCCCTCGTTATGCATTTGATGTTTCTAATTTGCCGTCATCGCGGAAAACGCCGCGAGAAGCTCCAAATTCCTTTCTAATTCCAAATAATGAGGATTACACGGACCGGCGGTTTTCGATCAGCGAGATAGACGGCGGGATAACTGGTCATTGCGCCAGACATAAATATTGTGTCGTTCCATTAATCCGCTCTAATGAGGTGTCAGAGCTGCCACTCATCCATCAAATGCAATTAGGAAGAAACACATATGCATGGAGATGGGTAATTAATAATTAGCAAAGCAAAGAAAATACTATTGGCAATTTAGCGCAGCCGCACAGCCGCGCGAATACCAAACTACGACTCCTCGCCCGCTCTGCCGACGCGGCGCATTGAAAAAAGAAACGCAGAAAACGACGAGGCGGCGCCCGTCTAAGCGGAAGAAGCTCAAAATTGATAGCGGCCCAAAAGGGGAGGCGAGATTTGATTTGTTCGCCGACCTGCGCGTCAACACTTTGCTCCGAAACTCGCCGTCCTGAAAAGACAAGGACAAGAAAAAAAAAAAAACACACAATTTGTTGTTTTCTATTTACCGAAGAAAGTCGAGAATCGGGACGCGGAACCGCCGCACGGACAAGGGACGTTTTCCGGGGCCGCGGCTCCCGGTGGCGTTCTTCAGCTCTGAAGCGACGAAAATGAAGCAAATGGTGAACGGCGTTTCTCTTTCTCAGCGAGGACAACGAAAGCGTAAAAATGAGAAAAAAAAAAAAAAAAACAATATCAGCACAGCTTTCACAAAAAAAAAAAAAAAAAACACTAAGAAACCGACCACATGAGCAGAAAGCCAAGAATGGCTCCTTTCTTGGCTTGGCATCAATCTTCCGAGGGTGCCACGCCCATTCAGCCGCGGCGCCGTTGCGAGCGACACGTTCACGCTTTCGACCGTTCTATTCGTCAAATACATTTTTCAACGAGCGGGCGGGGCTGCTCGTCTGTGAAATGCGTTTTTGTAAACCGGCGTGATGACAAACACATCCCTGCAGATGGCGGCAATGCGCGGCTTTGGACGTGAGATCATCATCAAACGGAGGCGGCCAATTCTGGCCAGTCGAGAAACTCCGACGTGTGTAAATTTCAACTGCCGATTACGAAAGGATGGAAAAAGTCAACTGTCACAGAAAACAATTTTACGGGGATCTTACAGGATCGACGTGTTTGCATAAAATACCACTCAAAAGTCTACCATCACGCTCCTGCAATGGAGTCCTCCAGAACTTTTATGGACATAAGGATCCAAGTTATGGCAAAATTTACATTTTCCCCCCCCCCCAAGAGCAGGCACTTAATCTGCAAAACATTACCTATCTAAAAAAAAAAAAAAAAAAAAAAAGTTTATTTCTGTGGAAGTTGGGGGGAAAAAAACATCTCAAAGCTTGTTTGGTGTCATGAAAAAACAAATCCCAGCAGGGCAAAAAACACAACTAAACTCTTTTTGAATTTAAAAAAAAAAAAAAAGTCATTTGCTTTTAATATGTGAAAAATCTGAAAATGATACAAAAAATAACACTGAAATGTAAAAACAATTGTCAATTGCATTTTCAGGCCATATCGCCTCGCTCTTCTTCATTTTTTTTACATTTTTTTTGGGGTGCGCGTGGATTAGATGTGACCTACTTTAAAGTTGTGTGTTTGAATTTGAAAAGGACACCGGCGGGGGGGGCGCCCAGGGGACCCAAAGAGCGGCTTCCTCTAAAATGTTAATGCCGGGGCTAATTGAAGGTATGTTCTTTGTCAGCTCCCACTTCCGCGACGGTCTCATCTACGCCAGCCAGCGGCGCTTTCAGATGATGTGACTGCACCGAAGGGGGCGACGCTGGCTTTGGGGCGCTTTTATGAGAAGTTAGCGGCGGGGGTCGGGTTGGGGGGGGGGGGGGAGCCGACGCGTATTCACTCACACACTCAATCAGAGTCAGGTGCACGTGCGGCGCACTTTTGAATTTCAAAACGGGGGAATAATTGCCCAGGGCGGCGGCAGGGGGAGCGCGGCCTCGGGATTCCCCGAGAGTCCCTGTGAAGTCGTCGGCGGATCACGCGTCGCTCGCATTTTCATGGAGCCGCGCCGCGTACCGCAAACTTCCTCCCGAGTAATGCGGCGGCCGTTTGCTAAAAAGATCCTTTGAAAAAAAAAAAATCTCAAATGACGGCGTCCAAACGGGGCGCAAACGTTTGCTCGCTGAGGGAATCTCGTGCAAAAAAGTCAAAGTTGCCTTTCACTTTCTGTGGGACGCAACATTTACTCTCGTTCAATCATCTTTGCATTTGAAATGAATGGAAACCACAATCTCTTCTGCAAAAAAGAGGAAAACATTTGCCTCCTAAATATTGTAACCTTCTAAAAACATTTTTGAAAAAGATACATTTGATTCAAAAGAATTTCGTCACTCTGAATCATCTCAATGGGCAATGCGCTGCTATATTTGGTGCGGCCACCTGGGGGCGGTACAAGACTTCTTTCGGACCTCTGAACTCCTCGCAGTGTGTCACTACAGCGCTAATATTTGTCATATTTCCATCAAGAACATATGACAATGAGTACTGTTACATTGATGCTATTTAGTGTTCGCATGAAGCTAGCAGATGGTGAGGCGAAGCTAGGTGTTGCTATAAAACACTGCGATTCTCTTTGTTTCATGTTTAGTTTGACAGTAAACAGCCAGATATTAATTGTGAATTATTGCGAGGTGACTGTAAATGTGTGGCATTTAATCCCTCGGTGTCAAATGTCACCGACATTTTTTTTTTTTTTATGATTTTACACGTTTTTTGATATGGCCTCGCTAAAGTGTGGCTTTTTGTTTATTGAGGGAGAGCGTCTAACACACCCTCCGTAATAAAGTCGAGTTAACGTCAGTCGCCGGGACAACGTTATGGACGTGGAAATTTGCCCAGTTAGGCCGGCGATGAGCAGAAACCAGAAGGCGAACGATCCTTCCCGTATGCCAGTCCTAATAAGCGGCGCCCACCGCGGCGGCGGCCATTTACGAGCGTCAGGAGACGCCAGCGGAAGAAGAACCGGACTCCACGTGAGACTACCCCCCCCCCCCCGGGGGGACGGAATGACGGCCGCTCAGGGAAGGAATTAAAAAGGAAAAGAAAAAAAGGGGGATGGCCGCTTCATCTGGGCGAAGTACGGGGGGGGGGGTCGTCGTGGCGGAGGACGATCCGTCATCGCTTAGCTGCCGAGCTGCACACGGAACTCAAACAAGTGCCGGGACATGATTAAAAATACACGCGCCAGGAAATGAAATGCAAATCTTTCACTCTTCACGACGCTGCCTGGGAAAATTTGAATGGAAGACTGGAACCAAAAAAAAAAAAAGGCATTTTAATCAAAAAGGTAGCCAAAAATCAGGATCGTGCTCAGCGACGAAGTTTGGAACTCGCTCGGCGCGTCAGGCAGAAAGGAAAAAGGTTCCGACAATCGAGGAGAATGACGAGCTTTTTTTTTTTTTTTTTTGTTGAGACTGAGGGAAGGCCGCATCCATCAGGGTGGAGACTACGGAGCAGGACCATGCAGCAACATCAGCACCAGTCTTTGTTTTGCTTCTTACTCGTCGTTAGAAAGCGTCAAAAAAGTGAGATGACTGCATTACGATGAAAAATGCTTCATCAAAAGTGGAATTCGGATCGCTTTGACATGACCACTGGCCACCGACGCTATCGACTAACTTTTTAGGATCAAACTAGCGGTGCAACATTAATCGACAACTGTTTTGATAATGGATCAGTTGTTTATATATATATATATATTTTTTTTTTATTTGGGTCATTGGTTCATCTGAAAAATAAATATTTGGTTGCTTCAATTGGCATCTTGTGGGAGCAGTTGTGGTGCCTTTGACTGCTTGACTAAGTAAAGATGGCAAGTAGAATCTGATGTTATTGTCTGGTGCTAAAAAGTTGAACGCGTCCATTCCAGTTGACTTGATGACCCAGCGCACGTATGAAAAATAAGTGGGCTCAGTACAGGGCCTTGATTTATACGGCCGGTCTCGACTTACCCCGAACCTGGGGTAAATTGAGACACAATCTCGCTTTGTCCAGAATATAATTCACGGGAAGCGTACACGTTCAACTACTTCATCATCTCATCTTGCCTGGGGGGAGGTATTTGTCAAAAAAAAAAAAAAAAAAGGTGAAAAAAGGCCGCTTGGGAGACGGCAAATCTAAATCCGGCGGTTGCAATAACGGCCGCTGAAGTGGCACGTGAGGGTGAAGGACGTGCGGACGGGTCCGCCGATAAATGACTGCGACGTGGTGCGCCAGCAAAAACAAGCCCCCGACCCCCACCCCCCGCTTTTCAATCTGCTTGTCTTTGCGGCGCGGCTGAATGATGAATTCTGCGACAAGGTGCCGCGTTGTGTTATTAATATACATCAGGGCGACCCGAGGAAGACTCATTTGCTATTCTAATGGCACGCGATCGACTTCACGGTGGGAGGCCTCAGTAAAAAGAACACCCAACCCCCCCCATCCCAAAAATAAAAAATTAAACGGGAAGTGCATTTTAATCACAACTGCACAGATTCAAAAACTTTCTAACATTTGGATTAGCTCAAAGAGTTCAAACAAAAAGAGGAAATGAGAGAAATCCCAACACAGCGCGAGGCGGCCCTGCCCTGCCCTGTCCTGTCCTGTCCGGCCCTGTCCTGCCCTGCCGTCCGTCCGTCCCCAAAATCAGAACAAAAAAACAAAACACTTCTTAGAAGCACTTTTGAGTGCTAACTCCTTTAGCGTCGGGGCTACCTCAACCAACAGCCGCTCGCGCGATCCCGAGACCGTCAATCAGCTCTCAGTGAAAAGCAGCCGAGAACGACGGACGATTCCGCCGGAAGCCGATAGTCGGAATAATCCACAGTGACGCCGATAAATGGCATTTATCGAAGTCCGTAGTCCCACTGTGTGGAACGTACATTTCATACACTTTTACTGTCATTGATTAGAGAAGCACACCCCGTAGTTGGTAAATGACGCGTTTATCGATCCTTGGGGCTCCGATAAAGACACGGAGACGATAAATCTTTGGACACTGGCGGTGTAAACCGGACGGCGAGACGCGTTTGAAAGCTTCCTACGCTTTTCTACCGCATTATTATGCAGCTCGCATTCACTAAAGCATCTTTGTCATGAGCACCCAGATCTTAACACCTTTTACAATTTGTTTGTCAAGTACGCCTATTTAAAGGGGAATTAATTCGAAGAGGGTGGGGGCTTGGGGGGCCGCCAGGGGAACCGTAGCCACAGATATGCGATCCGGGGGTCTTAAGTACCCCAGAACAGCGTCAGTAGAAGACGGGCAAAGGAAAACATGGCAGTCAATCAATTCTCGTCTTTTTTTGCACACCGACATCCCCGCCGAACACAACCTCATTGAGAACGTGCGGCGCAACCTTCAGTTCGTCAACGGAACGCTTTTACCTTCAATCCCGGTGCCAAAAAGGTAGAAGAAGGAATTTGGACACGCAAAGGAGGCGGCCGGTCTCGACCCGTCAGTCACTCGCGGCTCTCGAGGCCGAGGCCCGGCGACAAGCGTTAAATCGGAGCGCGCCGAGGCTAAAGCTGTTAAGCGGAAAGACGCTTTGCCGGCAAACACATCTCGAGGGTTGTAATTAGCGCCCCCCCCCCCCCCATACTTGAGTACTGTTCATCATGCATACAATTTTTCATGTGTATTTGTACTGAAGGAGAAGAAAACAAGGCTGGTAACAGCTGATGTAGTCAATCAACTCTTTCGCTGAACTAAAAGGAAAAACCGACATAAAAGTCAACACATTTTTCATTTGGCTTTAATACAAGAACCATTTTGCACAAGCAAATTAATGTTTGGTTGGCGAAAGAAACGCCGTTTCTTGACTAATCAATATTTGAAGCCATCGCTAAAGGTGTCGATATCTGAGAAGGTCGCCGAAATGGGAAATAGGAACAACGTACGTGGCCGTACTTTGTTGCTTCGTGGATTCCTAGCGACATGCAGCAGTATTTTGTGCTTCCACGCCACGTGGTGGGACTAAACTGAAATATGAAATATGAATTTCGTCTTCGTGCCCCCCCCCCCCCCCCCGCGGGAAATTGGGTTAACGCTCGCTAAGTGTCTCCGTCGTTAGCGCTGTTAATTGACTACTGCGTGCGATAATTAACAGGGAGCAGACTGCCGAGCTCGCTAATCCTATTTGGGTCATTTGCATTTAAAATGCTTTCGCTCGCTCGCTCACTTTCTTGCGTTTTGACGGACGGACTCGGACGCGACGTTGCCGCCGTCGTGGAGAGCCTTTCTTGCCGCACTTGCTACCGACGCTAAACTAAATCGAGATCATTTAGCGGCTCTTTAAAGTTGCTTTGGTTTTCTCAAGTTTTGTCGTTTTTAAAAGTCTTTCAAATTTCAGGCATTTGTGGTCAATGATTGACGGAGCAAATGGGGGCGGCTGAACTATGCTTCTGAAAACAACAACAGGAAAGACAAACCTGGCAAAAATGCGGAAGACAAGAATGCGCTTGATAAAAATTACGAGCGTTGACCTTCAGTCTGCAGATGTAAAGCGCGTGCGTACACGATCCAAACTACTCATTAAACGCGTTCCGAGCAATCATTTCACAATTTTGTACATCTTTGGACCTTAGAAATCAATTTGTTTTGCCATCTGTGAAGGCAACGCAGCGGCCGCAGATGCAAATCCTCTGATCTCGATATTGCAAACTTTGACCTACTGCAGGTGAACATGAACAAACAAAGGACATGTGTGAGTTGATATTTTGCGTCTGAAGGAGCCTCAGCTTGACTTCCTCACATCAGATTTTAAAAAGGCCTCAGAAGCAAGATGGCGGCAGTTGGGCGCTCCGGTCCCACGAGATCAGAGGTCGTCCAAACTCCAGCCCGAGGACCACGTGCGGTCCGCCATCCATTTTTTTTGCATCGAGGGGCCGCATGTGCGAGATCGCAGACCCCCCGAAAATTGATAAATTGAAGGCCCGCCCGCAGCCCTCAGAGGAAAAACGGCTTGGAGGTGGCCAGTCCAGATGGATGTTTCTTTGTGCTATTTTGGCTGTCAAGCGATCACCCCGCCCCCACCGATCCGCTCGCAATTATTATTAACGCAGCACATTTAGGAATAAAAGATGGCCCAACAGCGCCACCCTTGGAAAAGTGAGGAAGTACAGCCAGCTGTTCTCTATTATGGGCACACACACACACACACCGGTCCGGGCTCGTCCTCGCCCAAGCGGTGACCTTGGCGGGCGGATTAAAAGCGGACCGGCTCACCGTGCGGTCCAGCCGTGCCCAGATGGCGACCGCGCCGACACGCGCGCACACACACAGACCGGGGCGGCCTCTCCTCCTCGGGGCGTTTTCCTTTCGAGAGCGAGCGCCGCCCGAAGCCCTCCGAGGACCGACGGACCCTCGCCTTCCTTCTTGGCCACGTGTGCCCGCGAATCACTCACTCAATCAGCACATTGAATTTCATTTAGCGGCGTGTTACACGGGCCACGTGATTGATTGACTGCTGCCTTTTCGCTCAAGCTTGAATGACACACACACACACACACACACACACACACACTGGGGGTCTCGGCGGTTTGCCGGTGGGCCGACGTCGGGAGCCAAAGCAGAAGAAGCCCTTTGAGATTCCCTCAAGGTCGCCGTGTCCAGCTGGCGATGGCGACATCTGTTCAGCAAAAGGCCCCGAGAGCGGCACGCCAGAGGAAGCCCCGACGACGCGCTCTGACCTTGTCGCCGAAAGCCGCCTTTGGGAACATTTCCATCGTTGCCGTGAGTAGCGCAAGATTTCGACAAACTGCCCGTGAAATGCAAAATCCTGACGTCGCGCTCAACTTGGGTCGAAGTTGACCGGCTCAATTCAAATATTTCTTCCACAAAAAAAAAAAACAACGAATTCATCCTCAAGTGTCTCTCGGCTTCTTTGCTTTGGTGCGCCTCGTCGTCGGCTGCGAGTGCACGCCGCGCGGCACGCGGCGAATGTGAGGCCGGGGCTTGAGAGCGCCTCGTTGTTGCGGTCGGTATGGAAAAGCCCCTTGGGTTATATTCCAACCATACTTTCGGGATGTTCTGGCATAAGAAAAATGGGAACGGTGGTTGTGGTCGAGCTATTAAATTGGCCAAAAAGTTTCAGCGCGCTCAGCAGACACGCCCACAAACTTTGAAAGGCGGAGACAACAGCTTGTCGCCACCTCCGGCCAAAATTTTCATGCTTGCTTCTTTCAATCATACGAATGGAGCAGGTTTGTTAACAAAACTCTTCTGTGCTGTTCAATTTATAAGAGACTTGAACATGATGTATTTTATACTTTAAATGTTGATTGTGGCGCGTTCTAAATGAAGTAAGAGGTTGCTACAATTGTGACGTGAAAGCGGGACGACGAAGCTGCGGGACCAAAACTGCCGTACGGTCACCAATGTTATCTTTTTTTTTTTTTTTTTTTTTTTTCAAATTAACAAATGCAAAGAAGTTGACGCGTTCTATACTGCGTCAAGCAAAGAGTCCAATTGCAGAAACTTTGAGCTGTTTTTCTCCTGCTAAATGAAGCAAATTGGCGTCTTTCCCGCACGTCGCAGCTGTAATTCCCCGTATCTTTAATTGATGTTTACTTTTGTCTGCCGTCTATTTCGTGGCGCGGACGTGGCGACGGAAAGGCAAAGGACGTTTAGGCGCGGCGCGGCGACGGCGGCGAGTGACCGCTAGCGACGACGCCTTCCTTCCTTTAATTCTTCACGGGGACGCTTCTCTGCCAGAAAGCGCATCGATTTTTCCATCAAATAGGAAAACGGGCATTGTGGGGAGGCTGCAGAGGTCACTGGGAATTAGAGCAAGAGTGCGTGCGCCGCCCCCACCCCCCCCCCCCCCCCCCAGCCCCCCACCGACATCCCCATTGTCACTCCCCGAAGGCCTCTCTGCTAAATTGGCTGACAGATAATAAGATCATACAGCAGAGCGCAGACAAACGCGTGCAGGCAGGCGCAGCGCCACAGACCTTCGTCTTGCTCCGGCGGCGCATCATCAACGGCGCTGTCGAGCATCCGCGCTCGACTCTGCCAAATTCCCACGGAACTTTCTTTTGCCAGGCCTGCCGAATGTTGCGAGCGAGGGAGGGAGGGTCCCCTTTTCGCTTCAAGTGGCTCGAAAAGTCAAACATCAAAGAAAAGACACACAATTTGTCAAAACCGTCGTTAATTGACGCCACATCCGCCTCACAGTTCTGAGGGTTGGGGTTCAAATCCCGCCTCCCGTCTGAGCGAACCTTTTCGTATGCCCCCCGTGGCCGCCGCGAGGTTTTTCCTCCAGGCGCTCCGGTTCGGCAGGGTAGGTTGACTGAAGACTCCAAATTGCCCAAAGGTTTGAATGCCAGTCCAAATGGTTCTTCGTGTGCCCTGCAATTGGCTGCTGACCAGTTTGGGGGGTGCCCCATCTTTGAAGGAACAACATCATCCGTCCATTTTTCCCGTGCCGCTTCTCCTGACACGGGTCGCGGGCACGCCGGCGCCAATCCCAGCTGACTGCGGGCAGGAGGCGGGGTCCACCCTGAACCGGTCGCCGGCCAACTGCGGGTCACAAAGACACAAAACCGTTCACACGTACAGGCGATTTGGAGTCTTCAACGAACCTTGCACGCATGTTTTGGGGATTTAAGCCACACCAGCACGGGGAAAACTTAAAAAGTCCACACAAGCGAGGACGGGATTGTACCCGCAACCTCACAAACGTGAGGCAGCCGTGCTGACCAGTCACCCCACGCCTACCATCTCCACCTATATAACATGACACGTGAGCAATTGCATACATTTTCAGGGATATTTTTCAGCAGGTACTCATGCGAGAGGGTCTTGGCCAACAATTCAGCTGCAATAACCAACAGATCCCTGCAGATGGAGCCAGTGCATCGTTGTTTTGTTTGTTTTCTTCACAGACGTAGAACTCAGAAACTCAGCTGGGACAGCACGGCCCAAACAAAGTCTCACGAACTTTTGTACTGCATACATCCCATGTTGTACTACTGATTACTAAAGTACAGGGGGGGGAAAACTCTCTGTGGTGGTGCGCTTGTGTTGTCCCAAAACTTTTTCTATTTCTTGGGGGGGTCTCGAACGATCCGCCAACACGGCGAACTGCGCTTTCAAACGTCAACGCGTTTGGCGCGGTCCACGTTCGGTAGCAGCCGGGTCAGCGGCATTGGAAATTTGACCATGACATGTTGCTCACGAGGTCAAATAATGATGAGGAATGAGCGTATCCGTCATGGCGCCAAAAGAATTTGCGGCCTGGAGTAAAAACTCCTCATCATTTACAGAAGAAGCCACAAGTCAGCCGGCAGGACGCGAGAGAAAGCTCCAAGGAACCCCGGAGATTGCCGCTTGACAACGGCTTTCTTCAAATGCTGCTGCATTTATTTATTATTATTTTTTTTTATTTCGCAAACCCCCTCCCCCCCCGGGCGTCTGCCAACCTCACTCCATCGAGTTGTTTTAGCCCCGACGGCCGCGCGGGCTGATTTTGAATAAGTGCTCGGGGGCGAAGAGGGGTCAGCCGCAATTTCGGCGGCGGCTAAACCGGCCCGCTCCAACGCCAGAGCCGGGGGGGTGACTTTGACGTTTGATTAACGACACTTCTCCAAAGGACGGCGCGGAAAAACTTCAGGCGCCGCCAAAATGGCTGGCAGTCAAAAGAAGGCAGGCCGAGCGCCGCCGAAGAATAATAAGTGAAGGCGGCGTTACCGCGCGGAAACAAAAAAAAAAAAAAACTGCCGGCAAGTGTTTGTTATCAAAATATTTGTTCTTGTCGGGGCCGCAAAGTCCCTCGTCGCATCTCCCCACTTACGCGCATCCCCCGTGCGAATGACATCAAGCACGCGGAGACGCCGCTTGCTCGCTCGTTGGCTTAGCCCGCGAAAAGCGAGAACCCCGGGGGAGCGCTCGCATCCCATCAGCCCTTGGGGGGAGGAGGAAGGAAGGAAGGAAGGAAGGAAGGAAGGAAGGGAGGGAGGGAGGGAGGGAGCTGCGCATCCCAGTTAGAAGACAATTAATGCAATGGATGGATGCAGACGTGAAGGCCCATTTGGACTCTGTCGCTAAACCAAAACACACCGACAAACCTAAGGAGTCAGATTGGTCTCCTTGCACTGAAAGGAAAAGAGCACTTGGTGGCGCTAAAGTGCCGTTGAGATGCTTTGCCGATGGCTGCTAACCATCGTAGAAATCGAAGAATAACAACACATTTGTTACCGTCGTGTTTTGTGCTCACAGTTTCCACGTTTGCGGTTCGTTTTGACTTTCTTTGGGAAATCAACAGCTAATCTTTTTGCAATCAATTTGATCGTATCGACCCTTCCGGTGAGTAATCGCCACTCTCAAAAAAAAAAATGGACATTTAAGAAGATTTAACATCTAACGTGCACGTTATTGTCATTTGTGAGGGCTTGACTTCCGTCCTTAAACAGCATACGGTGAAAATTTGGTGCGCTGAATGTAAGAGAAGAAAATGCGCCAATGCAAGCGACGGCGAGGGGCTCGCAAGTTTGTATCGGAACGTAACGATGCGGAACGTTTGACGCTTGGGACGCCATCGCCGTTTCGCCGTTCCTTCAAAATGTTTCCAAACCTTTCATTGGCTCGTGCCGTTTCAAGGCATTCTGAGCCGACGACAGATATGAGTGGTTTGCTGCAACACGAACGAGAGAAGATTCGCCGTTACGTTCCAAAATGGGGTTGTAGGGAAATGGAGATTTGGAGAGTCGTGAGAGTATTTTGGCAAGTCAACCGTACAGGTCTCCATATGACAATCTTTAAAGGTTTTCCTTTTAAAAAAAAAAAAAACACACACACACACACACACACAAAAAAAAACAATGTTTCTGAATTCATACACAATGACCATTTGGAAAGCAGGAAGGATCTCTAATCCTTAGGGACTTTCGTAACACTTTTTAAATGAAGCTCAAAGCTTTATATAAACCAATAACAACATTTAAAATTATTTGTATGTATTCTTTGGCTACATTTGGAATTTGTTTGAGTCTCGGGGTGAGAATCCGCACATCTCGAATCCACCGTTAGCTAAAGCTAAATCGTTAGCAATCACAATTAGCATTAGCGCGCCAGCGATGACCACATGAACTCTCAAAACGATGACGACCATTCAAGTCACGCAAACGTCGTGTTTTATGTTGCATTGCACATCGAACAGTGTCTTAAAATGACTTACAGGCGCCCCTCTGTCGCTTCTTTCTCCCCGTGGACCAACATCGCGTCCGTCTGTAACAAATGTCCGTGCGTGAACACGGACAGCGGCCAAACACGGTTCCGTTTCCTGTGGCCGATTTGTGGGGTTTGCGTTCATTTCAACTGGAAATGTGGAATTGAAATCATATCTCATGACACCGCTTGACTGGAAGCAACTATTTGATGTGACGGACGCTTTTGTTTACAAGCGGACAGTCAAGCTCATTTACATCTTGTTGCTTACCAAAACAGTAAAAACATGCGCAAACAGATGTTTCCTTTTAAAAAAAACAGGAGGGGGAATACTTTCCAGACAACCAGTGATTAAAAAAAAAAAAAAGATTAAAAAAATACTCTCCGAATGTCATTATTTCAATTCTTTACTTTCACGTCCCCCTTGGAAAACTTCAAATCAAGAGTTGTATATATATATATATATATATATATATATATAGATAGATATATAAGTATATTAGGTCACAATACATCACAAACGCCTGACCTTTGAAAGGGGTGTGTAGACTTTTTATATGGACTATATACTGCATTAAATACAACGTGCCAAACCGTATGGGCGTGGGTTGAATGATGAGCCACGTGCGAGTTGAAAAGCTTGAGGTGCCCCAAGACGTTTGCGCACTTGCCCACAAACGTCTTCATGATCAAGTTCCATCCAGGCTTCTTCTGCGGCGTTTCTTTTTTCTTCCCCTCCCATATTATGAGCTGTCAGTCTTTTTTTTTTTTATTATTATTATTTTTTTATTTTTTAGCCGCCAACAACTTTAATCTGTGGCCATTCATCGGGCCTCTCTCGCCGCCTCGTTTATCGCGAATCGAGTTTCTGCCGCTGTCAATTTAGGAAACGGAGTGACGAGCCGGACCCCGAGGACCCACCGCGCTAATCTCGGCCCCAGCCGCACAACGTTTGAGCTTGTCTGACGCAAAAAGATGAAAAGGAGACTTTGGGTGTGTGTTTGGGAGGAGGTGGGGGGGGGGGGGGGCCTGGGGGGGTGTCAAGAAACTCCTGCAGGGCTGCATTTTGACCACAATGTGTGTGCGTGTGTTAATGTCACAAAAACAAAGATAGACGATGGGCCGCTTACACGACAGCTGGAAAAGGGAAACGACGCGCAAGGCAAACGCACTCGTCGTCGCACATTTCAGCATCAGCACAAAATACAAAACGACATGGTGCATATGTCGCAACGACCGCTGGAGCATGACAAGACGCCTCGCTCGGGACGTGTGAAGCGCTTTTTAGCACACACTAGCATTGACGACGCTTTTGCCCCAGTGCAGCTGCTTGAGAGCGCCTCGTTGTTGGCTGCGAGTGCACGCATGTCTGGCACAGAAGGAAATTCGGTCAGGTGAGGACCAGCGTTTTGGAGCGCCTCGTTGTCTGCGGAGAGAAGGCACAAGAGCGTCGTCACGTGTGCACAAAAACAAACCACGGAGATTCCTTTCCATCGTCGTGTAATCACGTTGACATTTTTGCGCCGGCGTTTTCATCATATTTGTGTTTGAAAGTTGCAGTTGGCATATGCAATGTGATGAGGCAAAAAAAAAAAACCAGGAGAGGAGAAAACAAACAAACGTGAGACTCGAACCGCTGGCCGTCCTGAGATTGATGTCATAATAATAATAATGAGATCCTGCTTTGTTGTCGTTTTACAGAGACGCTGCAAAAGTTTGCGTTCCGCGTGACGGGAAAAGCTTGTCAAAGTCATCATGTCGAGAGGAGATGAAAATTGGAGCCACAAGATGTGATTAAACGTCATCTGCTGCCCTCTAGCGGCTCCCTTTTCAAAATCCTATTGAGCAGATGCTTGACTTTGACTATAGCTGAAGGCCACCAGGACGCCGCCATCTTTTGTCGGAAGTGGCAACAATCAGCAGCGGTCACGCAAAAGCCGAAAAAGTTCCAAAGTCGCTCCGAGTCAGCTTCCTAAATTCGTCTCCATTTTCGAATTCCTTCCGTGCGTCCGTTTCTCTCTTTGGGTCGTCAGCTAACCCTCGTCTCCGGGTTTTTCTGGGACTCCGTCCGCCGTTTCTACGGCGACAGCCTCCGCCAGGGTCTCCTCATTGGACACGACGACGGCGGCCATTTGCATGCCGGACGATTTCTCTTCATCATCTCAACAAGAACGGAGAATAAGTCAGCAGCTGACGGCGTCGCGGGCGTCCTTGGCCCACAAGGTCAGCCGTCCATTTCATCTGTGCGCCGGGGGCGGGGGGCGAATTAAAATAAATGATGGCCGGACATTTATTGCAAGGGGTGGGTCGACGGGGGATTGGACAGGAGTTGCCGTTGCCGGGTGAAATTTGAGTCTCGTCTCAAAATCTCCATTTAAAAAAAAAAAAAAAAAAAGACCGAAAGAAACTCGGCACATTTGAATGTCAAGGAAAGCCTCCATTGATGCGCTCGGCCGGCATTTGTTTAATCTTTCCAATTTGTCCGGGTTGTTGTGTGCCAGATTTACAAAACGAGGCGGGCGTTTCCCCCAAACGGTCGTCCGTTTCCACAGAGACTCTCGAGCGGCCCGACGTCGCCCCCGCTAAGCGACTCCTCATCCCCGCCGAACACGTCGCCCTCGGGGCTCCCTCCGGTGCTGACTCTCCCGGACCCGCTCCGGCGCGCTCCGTTGCAACGCGGTTATTTTTACCGACGAGCTGACGCAGATAAATATTTATAGTCGTTTGGCGGGTCAGCGGGTCGCCGTGAAACCCGCAGAGGGGGGAAACGCAGCGGCGCGCAAGAAGACGACCAGTTCGATGAAGCGCGGCGAAGATAAAAATTGCTGGCTCGGCCGACGCGGGGAATAAAACGAAAGCAAAATGATGCACAAGTACGAGTAGAGGATGCGCTTAGTTTGCAGTTCTGCAGCGTCGACCCACTCGCACGACATGTCGGGCGGGATTTTATCTTTACTGAGCCCATCTGTGGCATTTCGCCGGTAGCCTTTCAAATGCAATTATTTGATACAAAATGAATACGTTCCACAACAAGAGCGAAAATCTTCAACTCATTGACGCTCTTAATAACGGCCATGAAAAATGACAAGTATTTGTGTTTGTGTTCAAACTGCCGACGCTTGAAATGTTTTCAAACCACGTGAGCCTGCGTATTCCGTTTCCCGTTATGTGTTAGCATTAGGCTAACCGATCTATGTCATTGTTTTAAATGATGAATAAAATGACGGTTTACGTTGCGTTTGACAGATTCAAAGGAAATATATATAATGACTTTATACGATCTAACCAGATAAATCAATACGCCACAACCCTTGTGAGGATAAGCATCGCAGAAAACAGATGGACAAAACCAATCTATCATATATTATATTATTGAAGTGCAGGTGCACTACCGTAAGATTGTTCATATTTGTATAATTAATGTACGCTCTGATTCGATACATTTTCTTTGCTTTTGACCAAAAGAAATCATCACGGTTACGACAACAACAGGAGCAACATTTTGCCGACACGACACAACAAATATTTAAAAAAAAAAAAAAAAAAAAGGCAGTACAGTGCATGCATGTTTGCATCATTTGCATTTGGAGGAGTCTGGCAGCGTGACGTCATAGTCCCCCCATTTTGGGAGCTTTGGCGGGAAATGCTGCCCTCTGCTGGTGGAAGGAAATTCAAGAACACGCCCCCTGCTGCTTTCAAAGATCCAGTAGTGTTTTCGACCGCTCATCTGTCATATTTCTATTGTACAATATTCCAATTCCGCACGCGCTCAGAAAGGTCGTCGCGGGTCTTCAAAGGCAGCCAAGATGGCATCTGCGCGGGGTCAAAGTTGACGACCGGACCGAGCAGGTGAGCTCGTGCCAGCGGTCGGGACGACTGCGGCTCCCCCCCCCCCCCACAATACTTCATTCGGGAAGAGGAAGAGGAAGAATTTTCCTTTGCCGTTTTTTTTTTAAAAAAAAAAAAAAAAAAAAGGACTTTGACGAGGATTGCTTGTCTTTTTTTATTTTTGGTCGTTTTAAAAGCAGAAGCACAAATGCGTTTGTTGCACAAAGGAGTGCGTTTGCGCGCGCGTGCGCTGTAGCGACCGTCCCAAAACCGCCGTCGAATCTTTTCGGCATGATGACGCCAGCCAAGTCCGTTCAAGAAATTGCAAACGGGCGTGCAGCCGTCTGGTCCTAATCGGTCCAATTTCCAGTTTTATTTTTGAAATGGTAAGCAAGAAAAGCGTTTGTCAGCCCTGCTTCCAAAAAGACGATTTCCGCAATGTCCTTATCAACTTTTTTTTTTTTTTGGGGGGGGGGAGGGAGAGGGGGAGGGGGATTAATGCAGCCCTATGGGGGGCACAAACCAGTGCAATCTGTAGGCCGGTCCCAAGCCCGGATAAATGCAGAGGGTTGCGTCAGGAAGGGCATCCGGCGTAAAAACTGTGCCAAACAAATATGAGCGTTCATCTAAAGAATCCCATACCGGATCGGTCGTGGCCCGGGTTAACAACGCCCGCCCCCGGCACTGCTAACCTGCAGGGCGTCGGTGGAAATTCAGCTACTGTGGGTCGAAGACAAAGAAGAGGAGGAAACCGGATCCAGCGTCAGAAGAAAAAGAGGAATGCACAGAGCCTACAACTGAGTGTAGGGACTTTGAATGTTGGGACTATGACAGGAAAAGCTCAGGAGTTGGTTGACATGATGATTAGGAGAAAGGTTGATATTCTGTGCATCCAAGAGAGCAGGTGGAAAGGTAGTAAGGCTAGAAGTTTGGGAGCAGGGTTTAAATTATTCTACCACGGAGTAGATGGGAAGAGAAATGGAGTAGGGGTTATTTTAAAGGAAGAGCTGGCTAAGAATGTCTTGGAGGTGAAAAGAGTATCAGATCGAGTGATGAGACTTCTTCTTCTTCTTTTCCTTTCGGCTTGTCCCGTTAGGGGTCGCCACAGCGTGTCATCTTTTGCCATCTTAGCCTATCTCCTGCATCTTCCTCTCGAACCCCAACTGCCCTCATGTCTTCCCTCACCACATCCATAAACCTTCTCTTTGGTCTTCCTCTCGCTCTTTTGCCTGGGAGCTCCATCCTCAGCATCCTTCTACCAATATACTCACTCTCTCACCTCTGGACATGTCCAAACCATCGAAGTCTGCTCTCTCGAATCTTGTCTCCAAAACATCCAGCTTTGGCTGTCCCTCTAATGAGCTCATTTCTAATCCTATCCAACCTGCTGACTCCGAGCGAGAACCTCAACATCTTGATTTCTGCCACCTCCAGTTCTGCTTCCTGTTGTCTATTCAGTGCCACCGTCTCTAATCAGTGCATCATGGCCGGCCTCACCACTGTTTTGTAAACTTTGCCCTTCATCCCAGCAGACACTCTTCTGTCACATAACACACCAGACACCTTTCGCCAGCTGTTCCAACCTGCTTGGACCCGTTTCTTCACTTCCTGACCACACTCTCCATTGCTCTGTATTGTTGACCCCAAGTATTTGAAGTCGTCCACCCTCGCTATCTCTTCTCCCCATAGCCTCACTCTTCCCACTCTACTTTTCTCATTCACGCACATATATTCTGTTTTACTTCGGCTAATCTTCATTCCTCTCCTTTCCAGTGCATGTCTCCATCTTTCCAATTGTTCCTCTGCGTGCTCCCTGCTTTCACTGCATATGACAATATCATCTGCGAACATCATGGTCCAAGGGGATTCCAGTCTAACCTCATCTGTCAGCCTATCCATTACCACTGCAAATAGGAAGGGGCTCAGAGCTGATCCCTGATGCAGTCCCACCTCCACCTTCAATTCCTCTGTCACACCTAAGGCACACCTCACCATTGTTCTGCTGCCATCATACATGTCCTGTACTATTTTAACATACTTCTCTGCCACACCAGACTTACGCATGCAGTACCACAGTTCCTCTCTTGGTACTCTGTCATAGGCTTTCTCTAGATCCACAAAGACACAATGTAGCTCCTTCTGACCTTCTCTGTACTTTTCCACGAGCATCCTCAAGGCAAATAATGCATCTGTGGTACTCTTTCTAGGCATGAAACCATACTGTTGCTCGCAGATACTTACTTCTGCCCCGAGTCCAGGCCTCCACTACTCTTTCCCATAACTTCATTGTGTGGCTCATCAACTTTATTCCTCTATAGTTCCCACAGCTCTGAACATCCCCTTTGTTCTTAAAAATGGGAACTAGAACACTTTTCCTCCATTCTTCAGGCATCTTTTCGCCCGCTAGTATTCTGTTGAATAAGTTGGTCAAAAACTCCACAGCCATCTCTCCAAATTGCTTCCATACCTCTACCGGTATGTCATCAGGACCAACTGCCTTTCCATTTTTCATCCTTTGTAGTGCCTTTCTGACTTCCCCCTTAGTAATCATTTCCACTTCCTGGTCCTTCACTCTTGCCTCTTCAACTCTTCCTTCTCTCTCATTTTCTTCATTCATCAACTTCTCAAAGTATTCTTTCCATCTATTTAGTACACTACCGGCACCAGTCAACACATTTCCATCTCTATCCTTAATCACCCTGACCTGCTGCACATCCTTCCCATCTCTATCCCTCTGTCTGGCCAACCTGTAGAGATCCTTTTCTCCTTCTTTCGTGTCCAACCTGGTGTACATGTCTTCATATGCCTCTTGTTTAGCCTTTGCCACCTCTACCTTTGCCCTACGTCGCATCTCGATGTACTCCTTTCGCCTCTCCTCAGTCCTCTCAGTATCCCACTTCTTCTTCGCTAATCTCTTTCCTTGTATGACTCCCTGTATTTTGGGGTTCCACCACCAAGTCTCCTTCTCCCCTTTCCTACCAGACGACACACCAAGTACTCTCCTGCCTGTCTCTCTGATCACCTTGGCTGTCGTCGTCCAGTCTTCCGGGAGCTTCGGTTGTCCATCGAGAGCCTGTCTCACCTCTTTCCGGAAGGTCGCACAACCTTCTTCCTTTCTCAGCTTCCACCACCTGGTTCTCTGCTCTACCTTGGTCTTCTTAATCTTCCTACCCACCACCAGAATCATCCTACATACTACCATCCTATGCTGTCAAGCTACACTCTCCCCTACCACTACTTTACAGTCAGTAACCTCCTTCAGATTACATCGTCTGCACAAAATATAATCTACCTGCGTGGTTCTACCTCCGCTCTTGTAGGTCACTATGTGTTCCTCCCTCTTTTGGAAATAAGTGTTCACTACAGCCATCTCCATCCTTTTTGCAAAGTCCACCACCATCTGCCCTTCAAAGTTCCTTTCCTGGATGCCGTACTTACCCATCACTTCTTCATCGCCCCTGTTTCCTTTACCAATATGTCCATTACAATCTGCACCAATCACAACTCTCTCGCTGTCTGGGATGCTCAGAACTACTTCATCTAGTTCCTTCCAGAATTTCTCTTTCAACTCTAGGTCACATCCTACCTGTGGTGCATAGCCGCTAACCACATTATACATAACGCCCTCAATTTCAAATTTTAGTCTCATCACTCGATCTGATACTCTTTTCACCTCCAAGACATTCTTAGCCAGCTCTTCCTTTAAAATAACCCCTACTCCATTTCTCTTCCCATCTACTCCGTGGTAGAATAAATAATAAATAAATAAATAGAGACTTCCGCCACGATGAGGCCTGAGACCGCTCACGAAAGTCAACCCGACGGCCGTGCCGCGTGCCCGTCGAACGCAGCCCCTGCCGACATCATTTCCACTCGTTTTTTAATCCAAAGGTACTGCCCGCAAAAGTTCAAGAAAATGGTGCCCGTAAGATATGTTTGTAAAGAATCAGAACATGTATGTTTGCATTTAACATATTCAACTTCA
This sequence comes from Syngnathoides biaculeatus, assembly GCF_019802595.1. NCBI lineage: Eukaryota > Metazoa > Chordata > Actinopteri > Syngnathiformes > Syngnathidae > Syngnathoides > Syngnathoides biaculeatus. The sequence continues at coordinate 6,149,473 of NC_084662.1, read as the reverse complement.
ACATTGAATACAACTGAACAGTGCTCAAGTGTAATGTACCGGTGACTTAAAAAAAAAAAAAAAAAAAAAAAAGTTTCAAAACACACGAAACGTCACGAACATTTAATTCAGCTGTACTGTAACACACCGCTAGAGGGAGCCAAAGTACCACTGGTGGTTCTCGGGCCACCCTTTGAGAACCGTGCTCGAGATTTTTTTAGCAAGAAAAAAAGGACAGTACAGCACGAGGGGGGGGGGGGGGCGGGCTCCTCCTCTGACGTCACAGCGAGGTGCACCTGGGCTCCAATAAAAGCCCAAACAAAATCTCATTTCCACCATCTCGACATGAACGAAGCCGAGCGTGGGGGGTTCGTCTTCATGAGGCTGAACGCACGTGGACGACCCGGGGGGGGGCGAGCTTTGGGAGGGGCTCTTGGTCGGACCCCCCCCCCGCAGGATGCGCGCGTGCCAAGCTTCGCTGCGCGTTCTGCTGCTGCTGGGCTGCGTCGCGCTCAGCTCGCCGCCGTCCACGAAATATGCATCAATCTATCGCCGTCCGCGCACGCTTTCATGCCGGCGAGTTTGCAGATCGCGCGGCCCAACGAGCGCGTAAGGAAGCAACGCTACATCGGCGCCAAGAACGTGAGGACCAAAGGCCCGACCCAATAGGTCTCCTTCGACGTGACCGACGCCAACAGAGGCGGGTTCCGGCTTTCCGACAAGATGCTCTTTGATTGCTTTGCCAGGAAGTAATCTGGGTTTGGAGATCAGCGTGCGCTGCCCCTGCCACACCTTCGGCCTCCACGGCGACGTCGACGACGAGGTCTCGGACGTCAACTTGAAAGGTATCCGCCGAGTCGGAAACGTGGCAATGCGGGAAGGCGGCTAAATGCTCTTTGCCCGATGAAGGCGCCGACGACGGCCGCTTGAAGAGGAGCGAGGGGCGGAATCCGCCTCACCTCATCCTCACGATGATCCCGCCTCACCGCGCAGACGCAAGAGAGCGCTCGACACCGACTACTGCTTCTCGTAAGGAACTCCAAAATACCGAACCCTCGACGTAACGGCTATCGCACAAAATGGACCGTCGAGACTAAACAATGTCTCCCAAAATAGTTTCACTATGTGTCACTCAAGCTGGCCTTGACCAACTTTGTTTGGTCTTGGCGATGCGACGCAACGCGGGCACGGAATGCGATTGAAGTATTTCTGTGTCCTAAAAAAAAAAAAAAAAAAAAAAAAAATCCACCTGGCGGCCATGTTGAATGTTGGGCATGGATGTGGCGGCCGTGTCGCGCCGGTTCTTTCCGTTGTCATTTGTGCAGAGAGAAAGTCTGGAACGTGTGCTCGTTTTGGTGCCGTAACGTTTCTTTTCGCCATCAAGCTGTCTGCCTTTGGCGACAGATTTGGAGACAGGGAGCAGCCCGCGAAAGCCGCTTGCCTCCGACTCGGGCCAACAATGTCACCGTCAGCAAGTCGACCAGCCTGCTCAATTTGGACGATAGAGAACCCACGGACTCACATATTTAAAAGAGGATTTGGATGTCTTGGGTTCTCCAGGGTTAACTGTGTACTCCGCACACGCACACACACACACACACAAAAAGAAAAAAAACCCCTGCAAAACAATAATGCTGTCCCCTCCGCCAGTCTGTTCTTTTGAGGTTCCACGGTTCTGTTGCAACTCATTTGGAACTTTGAAACAACTGCAACTTCAACCTGAAGGTTGCGTTTAAAAGGCAAAACGGTAGCAAGAAGCAAGCGCGCCGGTGACAAAGTGCGTCTCTTTGGAAACGCGAAAATGTAAACGCGAGCGCCGACGGCACACGCGAACGCCGAGGTGAGCTGCCGCGTCCGCCGGCTGCACGTCGACTTCCGCCGCGACCTGAACCGGAAGTGGATTCACGAGCCCAGCGGTTACGACGCCAACTACTCCTCCGGGCCCTGCCCCTACCCGAGGAGCTCGGACACGCCGCGCAGCTCGGCAAGGAAACGTCGCGACGGCGCCGGGCGCTACGCAAAACTGCCCACAATATTTGAGCCCGAGAGTTTCCACGCAAAGTCCGTTCACGTTTCACGAGCGTCTTACTCGAAAAGCTCAAATATTTGGGGTAAAATGTCCAAATTTGCCATGGTCGGGGACAACTTTGTGTTTTGTTTTTTCTTGCGCGTCTAGTTGCTGAGCCTGTACAGCACCGTGAACCAGGAGGCGTCGGCGTCGCCGTGCTGCGTCCCCCAAGAACTGGAGCCCCTCACCATCCTCCACTACTCGGGCCGGACCCCCAAAGTGGAGCAGCTTTCCGACATGATCGTCAAGTCTTGCAAATGCAGCTGAGGGGTGGCCATTTTGAGGCTGGAGATGACCCCAGAAAAAAAAAAAAAAAAAAAAAATCCAAGTGCCGGTATTCATCCTGCGCCAAAGCACGGATTCCTCCGTTCTGGACGCAACATTAGGTACGCCTGCGTAACGTCACCAGTCGTCCAAACTTCCGTCTCGAAAAAAAAAAAGAGCAGAATTTGGATCGGCAAGAAACGCCAGCGTCAGGCCGACCAATCATATTTTCAAGACTTGGGTGCAATTTCGGGTCAGAGAAATTAAATTGACTTTGTTGTACGACATTCTCCATTCACTCCGCGACCTGCGTCATCTTTTTTTCACGATGTCGGCAAACTCTCTTCATACTTTGTTGACGTGCGAGGTACAAAAAACGTGTCTGACTTGCAACATGTTGGCGTTTCTTTGACGTGTCAAGGCCAGATTTGCTTTGTGGTCGTCGTCGTCTCCTCAAAAGCGGTGCTGACCTCAAATCCAAAGCCGGCGTCCGTTTGCTCCTTGCATTGCTTTGCAAACTTGAACTTTGACCCCGCTTAACGCATTTCTACGTGTGCGGCAATACAAGGTTCAGCGATGGAGATCATTTGGGGCTTGTTTGAAATGCAAAATTTCACGTTAAAATGTCAAATTTATATATTTTTTTTCAAATGTTTACAAAGTGACGTTCCAACTTTGTGTCGCAGACCAGAATGAGAACGACATCATCGCTCAACAACATTCTGTCCCATCGAACTTATCGACGTAAATCTGTCGCGCCGACGGGCCGAGGCTAACGAGTTCTGACGGGCGGACAAAGAGAATCGCTTTTTCCTGCGCTGGGCCCGCCCGCGGGTGTTTCCCGTCGCCGGCGATGAAAGATGAACTCTGACGCGCCAGAGCAAATGCGGCAACGCGGCTCTGACACAACGAGGACGCTAGACAAACGCACGCTAGCGCTACCAGGAAGGGGAAAAGCTTTTTGCAAACGCGCCGGCGGGTTTGAATTCCGTTCGGGCAAACACGCGCGCGAGACAGAAAAAGCCGAGTCGGCCTTCGGCGGCGCCCTCGAGGCCTTTGGGTGCGCTTTCGAACATCAGCACGCACTTCCCGAAAATCAAAGATGGCCGACGCGAGGTCATCAAAGTGTAAACGTTTCCACCTTTCCCGGCTAAACAAAAGAACGGGAAGACGCTCGCATCCAAAACAAAAACCAACGCGGCAGTTCAAGGCGACATTATAAAAACACGTTAGTCGACCGCCCGTCCCCCCCCCCCGGAGGGGTGTGTGAACATCTGTTATGGTGTCTGCCTGGAAATGTCTCATCCGAAACAGCCGCCATGGCCGATGATGACCCGCTTCACTCCCGATGGTTTCCAAGCGGCCGTGAAAAACGGCAACAAAAGAGGCGAGCGGACGTTTGACGGCGGCGAGGAAGAACTTGAAGCAAAAGTTTGGGCTGAAAGGCGAAATCTTGCTCGCCTCCAACTGCAACAGCATTCAAGTCATCTGAACCTTTTTTTGTTTTTTGTTTTTTCCCCCCCAAAGAGTCAAAATTCCTGTAAAAACGTTCCGTTCCGAGGAAAGCTGAGCTTTGCGCGTTGATGATTTGCTAAATGTCCAAACGTTGGCGCCAAAAAGGCTTCCGAGATCCCCCCCCCCCCCCCGTGCCGCATCCGTCTTTTCCCACTCGGAAGCTTGCTTACGACCGCATTTTACGGACAAAGAGGCCAAAAGCCAGAACACAGCAGCCGCTCAAAAATGGGACAATAACAACTGAGCGCAAAAACCTCACAGGAAATCCACTATGAGGAAGGATCCTTCAAAAAAAACAAACAAAAAAAAAAAAAAAAAACCCTCCAATCTTCCGAAACCGACCTTTGGACTTTCCGCGCCAACGCGACTCATTTTTGAAGCCGACCAGTTGACAGTTTGACGTCGGAAGCGACGACCCGGCCCGTTCTTGCCATTATGGCGGATTTGTTACGGTGGCGACAGCGGCAACCTTTCGGACATCTTGACTTGGATGCTTTTTTTTTTTTTTTTTTTTTTTTTCAGTAAACTGCGCTAGGACCACATTTATTTCATTACAGGAAACAGAGCGCCGCGGTCACCAGAGGGCGCCGCTTCACCACATTCGACAGAAACAATGAGAAATATTTCTAAATTATCTTTTTTTTGGGGGGGGGAGAACAACAGGATGACCGGTATATATTTAATGAACTGTTGTCTTATTTCATGGCATATTTTTACGGTCTGGGCTCCCAAATCTTTACCCGCTGAGTTTTCAGCGCCGCGTCGACGAAAGGAAAGCCAACATTTCCAGGATGAGTTCACGCTGGCCGCCTCCGAACCATCCTTGGCCCACTTGGGAAAACGCCCACACCGAGACATTGGGCTAAATCGTCGATCGTCACTTCCGGCGACAGGGGTGTCGTCACACCCTTCCTGACAAAGCGCGAGCAGTCCCGGTTGGGAATTTGCCGCGATTCACGCTCACAACCGGTCCAGAATTTTGTCCCACCAAAGTCGAGCCCACGGAAAAACGGCTCAACGTGAGCAACGTGGCCAGAGTATTTGCTAGACTTTGGGGTGGGGGGGCAGAGGGTTTGGGGCAGACTTGAAATTCTGGGCCAGAACCGCAAAGCGTCTGCAAGAACATTTTGCAAAAAGAACGCTTGCATCATGAAGGACTTACAATTAACTCTGGTGCCGTGTGCCGCCGACGTGCTGCAAATATTCGCCAAGTACGTTTTATGGCGTGAAAGAGGCCACCCCCCCCCCCCCCCGCAGCAACATTCCAAGTTGTACGGAGCTGTAATGACCCACAGATGCCGGCAGGGGGCGGCATGGTACCGCTTTGGATTCCAAGTCAGCACGGTTTTGGAGTTGAAGGCCGAGATGAGGCGCTGAAGTGGAGCGGTTTGGCCGTCACGGCCGACGGAAAACGGGGAAGCTCGTAGACCGAAGATCACGGTGTGGGGCTGTTTCGCTGCAGCGCTTCATAAAATAGTAATATAGTAATAATAATAATCACCGAGAAAGAGGAACTGAGGCGACATCGGCCGAGAAGCGGAAACCTGGCTCCAAATCGGTCGAAATTCTTCAAAAGCCACTCGAGGAGAACTAACGTCAAAGTCCCGGAGTGGCCCTAATCTCTAGAAGTTGGGGGCAGATCTGAAAAAGGCGACCCAAAAACCTGACTGAGTTCCAGCGGTTCTGTCAGAAGGAACGGGCCGGGAATCCAGCAGGGGACTGTCGGAACCGCAACCGTTGAAAGCTACCGGTCCATGCGAAGGAAACGGACGGACGGACAGACGGCAAGTTTGGGCAAAGGTTCTGTTCCGCTTCCAGACGGACTACGCTGCCTTTTCCCCCCAGTCAGGGGCGTCGCGACGGCGCCACCGAGCGGCGACGACGAGCCCTGCAGTTGGAAACGACAAAACTCACTCAAGGTCGTCTTCAAAATATTTTTATGTCAATTCCAAAAAGAGACGTACAAATATAGACGCGGTATAAAAAAAAAAATCATTCATGTCACATTTAACATGTCGCTGACTGACAAGACGAGAGGAACTCGGACACGTTTTCTTTTCGTCTCGTCAAAGACATTTTGTGTCTTCGCCAAATCCACATTTTCCGTACTGGCAACGATTTCAAGGCACACGGGATTCACGACGGTCAAGGTTATTTTGACATTTTCATTTAAAATGACAAAAGCTGAATAGAACACGAATTGATGCATAATCGGGCTGAACAATTACCGTCGTCCGACGGAAACGACGCCATTTGGGCTCTTTTTAAAACTTTGCTCGTTGGATGACGGCGCCAGCGGGCACGCCCCCTCCTGGCCTGTCCGAAGATCGCACCTGAAGATGAAAGGGGGACAACAACAAAAAGACAACCTTACATGCAGCTCGGGTTATTTTTCATAAATGAACGCAACAAAATGAAGTGCAAAAATCGAAAGATGCACGGAAATTTGGAGTCAATTTGTGAAACGTTTGCATTTTCAATGAACTTTAACACGCCATTTGCTCAAATCTAGACAGCATTTGCTTCATCACTTAACAGTATAGCGCCAGATGTATTTTCTCAAAATTCGAGCAATAACTGAATAACTTGACCAACGAAAAACATTTCAAATAAGTTGAAATTGTCCCACAATGATGAAAGAAAAAAAAAAGAAAATATTTAAAAATGGTAATTGTTCCAACAAAATGAAATAACGCACACGTCGTTCGCATGATCGTAATTCATGATTTTTGCGTAATTTTCCTTCAGAGTGGCAGTGCGACGCATTTGAAAAGCAAATGTGCTCAATTCCCGACTCAAAATTTGTTTCTTAGAATGTGAACAATTCCCACGGAAGGATTCCAATTGGCGCACTTCCACTTGATTTCTACTTCTACTGCCTTATTATTATTATTATTAGTTTACGTGCCGTGGCCCTCTGCCTCCCCCTCGTGGAGGAAATTAGACGTACAACAAGACGGCCCAGTGAGCCGGGTTCCGCTCCGGCACTCCCGCCTCCCTCGTGGGGATAAGCGGCACGGAAAACGGACGGGCGGGACTTGCAAATGACGTCACGGCTGGCAAGAAGAAGCGAATCACATCAACCAATCAAATGTGGGCACTTTCAAGCAGCAGGTCAAAGGTCAGCGCAGGCAAGCGGGGAGGGGCGGGTGGCCGTTACCTTCGAGGGCGTCTGCGACATTTTGCTCGCTTATGGAAGCGAAGACGACGTCTGCGACGTGGCGATGAAGGTCGCGGCGCCGCCGTCTCGTCCCGCCGCCACCTAAAATCACAGCCGCCCGTCACTCGCTCACGTCGCCACGGCAACTTCACTCCGCGCTTGGCGTCGGCACAAGCGAGCGAGACGTCGCCTTCCACGAAGAGGCCACACGAGCGGCAAGCAAAAGCAAGCAGATGGTTTTTTGGTTGTTGATTGGTTTGATTTTTGTTTTCCTTTCCTTTCATTTTGACGTTGAAGTTTGTCAGTTGAAAGTGCAAACAGGAAACGATTCACGAGGACGTTTTCTTTTCTTTTTTTGTCCACAGGAGCAGCAAATCACGCGGATGTGTGAAAACAGATTCCATTCCACATTGGGCTCAAACTTCCGGAAGGGAACCCGACGCAGGAGGAACTAAGCTAAGAAATGGCCGACAAAAGTCACCTCGCTGCATTATTTAGGAGAGCCGCCGAACACTTACTTGCGCTTCCGCTAAGGCCGGCGCGTTGGCTTTCTGCCTCCGCAGGTCGGACTTGATGAAGCCTGCCGGGCGCAAAAGAGGGCACACGTCAGCCAAAACCGCGGATTGCACCCTGGGAGGGCGTCGGGCCCCTTCCGGCATTTTCTTGTCCGGTGTGACGGTCCGAGCGCTCCCGGTGCTGGAAGGCCTCCTTGTGATTTGATTGAAGCGCATGCGCGTATATTTTGTGAACTTTGAGGCGAGGCGACGCTCATCTGAAAAGCCCCCCGCTCAATTTTTGGCTTCCGCGTTCTGACGGCGATCGACGTCCCGAGTTTCCTAAAGCCAAAAAAAAAAAAAAAAAAAAAAAAAAAAAAAAAAAATCGCTCACCCGTCATGACGGTGCCCACCAGCAGGAAGACGCACAGGAAGACGTTGCCGGGCAAGGTGCCGAATTTGTCGATGATCTTGCCCTGGCAGATGGTGAAGACGATGCCGAAGACCTGCGACCGCGCAACAAAGAACTCAAATGCGGGATGGATACTTGGGGAAAGTCAAACATTTGCTCATTTTACGTCAAGGTTTTCACCAGAAATAACTTGCATTATTTACAACATTGGCAGAAGAAATTGTCGTTGCCAAAATCTGTCATCTGACAATTAAAAAAAAAAAAAAAAACACACCCCAAAAAAGATGGACGGAACGCGTTACCTGCGCCGAGCAGTTGAGGAGGCCGGACGACGTCCCCTCCGACTCGGGATACGTCAGCTCCACGGCGTACTCGAAGCCCAGCGGCAGGTAGCCCGTCATGAAGAACCTCGACGGCACAAAAAGACAACGTTGGGACCGCCCCCCTGCTAAAAAGGCGCGTCCGTCCGTCGTGAGCCAGTGACAAAGGTCGAGGTTGGGGTCCCCCCCCCCCCCCCCTTCGGTTCCGTCTATTCGCCAGATGTTGGCCAATTTGGGCCGGACTGCCCCACTTGGACGAGCATACCCGAGAACTCCTGCGGTGACGAAGACCACCCAAAGGTGCCCGAGGCCCAGCGTGGCCGTGTACGCGATCATGCCCACCAGAGACATGAAGTACACGGCCAGGGTGGTCTGCCTGCAAAAGAGCACAAGAGGGGGACGAGTTTAGAACCCACGTGGCCCACAAAATGATTGGCAGCCATTTTGTCCTTTGATCCGCAATACGACTTTGCCAGCCCCCCCCCCCCCCCCCTTTCGTAAAGCCGGCAAACTTTAAAGCTAAACTTGGACGCTGGGAAATAACGACAAACGGCCTGCGGTCAGGTCAAAAGTGGTCAGCAAGCAAAAAGATCAGACGGGGTGAGCGGCAAAGGCACACCTGAACAAACAGACAAAGAGCTCTTGTTGACGTTCAAGCACAAAGAATGCGAACGGAGGTCGGAGGTCCGGTCTCGGGACACTCACTTGTAGGTTTTGCTGCGGTCCAGCCACACGCCGCAGATGAGCGAGCCCACCGTGCCGGCGATGACGATGGTCAGGCCGATCCTGCCCGCGTTCACCTCTTCGCCCTGCGAGCCAGACAAGCGGGATGGGGGGGGGGGGGGAGTACTTTTTGTGAACCGGCCACGTTATATAACCGCCTCGCTTATTCATCCACGCGACGAGCCGAGACTCAGCGCTAAACATTTGATCTTGTGCTCAAAAGCTGCGCTCGTTCACGCAGCGGCGCCATCCAGCGAGCCGCGTCTGGCGCGACGGTGGTTTAGAAAGCTGAATTTCAACCCCCCCCCCCCCCCCCCCCCTTCGACGTCTCACCGGCTGAAAAACAGACTTGACGAATATATTTGTCGGCGGTACTAAGCGCTTGAATCCCAAGTTGTGAGCAAATGACTTAAATACTACAGGACATAATTTACGTTTTAAACCCCACAATGCAAATGAAAAACAACCCCCCCCCCCAAAAAAAAAAAAAAAAAAAAATTAATTGCATTTCAGCGGTGAGAAGTCATCCGATGCCCAAGTAAGCACAAGTGGAAGGAAGCGTCGCCACACAACGGATGAAAGTCAGAAGACTGGAGCGACTTACCGGGTAGTGCTCGATAATCGTGCGGTTCAGCAGCGTCCCCACCGCGTAGAAACAGCCCACGTTCAAGCCTGCAAGACCACACACAAAAAAAAAAAATCATAATCATACTCCCTTGTGTTCAGCGCATGCTCAAGGTTTTAAGGTTTACTTAGGGGGACGTTTTCTGTGGCGCTAACAAAGAAAAAAAGAAGCGCGACCTCCTTGGCAAAGGCAACAAAGAATTCAACATTTTGCGGGCAGCTGCGGAGGCTCCTTTGGGAATGTTTTTGTGGCCCACTCGCACACAAACGACAAAGAAAAAGACAAAAGGCTGCCGTTCGCTTCCCAGGAAGTCAACAACGGCCGCCATTGAGCCTCTTTGGCTTTCGCTCCCGCACAAAGCAGAACAACGATTGACGACTCGCCCAGGAAAAGACGCAAAGACGACGCTGCCCGTACGCGACACACCATTCATATCATCACACCAATACGGAAGCGTCGTTTGGATAAACGCAACTATTGACAAAACCCGGAATCTTTTGATTCTTTGGTAATACTTCTTTCTTATTTCAAGTATGTCTGAATAAAAATGTTCATTTGCGGTCGGGGGGTCAGGCCTCAAAATCGTCGTCATGCTTGGAGTACCGTGCTGTGATTTTGGGCCCAAATATTGTATCGTCACAGCCTCAGAAAATCCCCACGCTGACTTTCTTACGTACGCTTTGCACGGATCAGAACAAAAACAGCTTCAAGCGGATCTCGCCGCTAAAGAGTCCCGCCCGCCAAGTCTGGCTTCAAGGGCGAGTCGGGTCGGCGCTTCGGCGGACGCTCGGGAAAGCCGGCCGGTCGGGCCCCAGAACCTCTCGGTTAATCATTGGCCCGCCGTAAACAAACTTTGGACTCCTCCGATGCCAACGTGCGCCCCTCCTCGGAAACTGAATAATAAATCCTGGGGGATTTTTATGAGATGGCGAGATATGATAAAGCGCGAGGACCGGGGCGGCAACGGGACAATTTCCTTGCGCGTCTTATGACATACTCGGCCATTAAATCTGATTCGGATTCTGATGGGGTCGGCGTCGCTCGGTGAAGCCAAAAAGGAACGCAACTAAATGGGGGGGGGGGGGGGGGGGGGGGGGGGGCGGCACCGCAATGTAAACCGGTGGCATCAACAACAAAAGGACAAAACTGTATAGCGTGTATAACACAGATACATAACAATGGACTTGGGAATGAACAAAACTAAATAATCATGCACACTCGCGTCAGTTTTTATCTCACAAAACTTCCACAATGTCAAAACGCATCAAAATGTCTTTCAAAAAAATAGCACATTTTTCAGTTGGACAGGAACCACAACCGAGTAATACAAAATAAAATGAAAGTTTTTGCACTGTCTGTCAGGTGAGCGAATGAGAGTCCGCCGTTTTGAGAGCGAGCGTACCGTACGTGACCACCAGGAGGATGAAGGGCCTGTTGCGGAGGAGCCGCCCGACCGACGCGCCGTACGAGTAGCGCTCGGGGGGGGCGCTTCGGGCCGCGGCCTGCGCCGGCGTCGGGGGCAGCTCGGGGCGCTCCTGGAACACTTGACGAAAAGGACAAAAACAAAGACGCTGAGCGGGACACGGATGTTCTGAACTCCTGCGTTGAGCCCGCTGAGCAAGCGACAGGAAATAAAAAAACTTCCACAAAAATCCCGACGTGAAAAGCAAAATACGGACGAGCTGAAGGGAAGGCGCTCGCGTTGCCCTCCCTCGACAACGACCCCGCCCGCAACGCACACAAAAATAAACATCTTTACGTTTATGTGGGCAAGCGCCCCCCCCCCCCCCCCCGAACACTTTGGTTTCGCTCACGTCGGCGCTTCTCACGAGGGGGGGGGGGGGGGGGGGGCGACCGCGAGCTCCAAATTTAAGACGAGTCGGCACACGCGAGCCAAGGAAAGACGTCTTGCTCGGAGATAAGAAAGTTTTTCTTAACTGCAGCCAGCCCCTGTGTGACATTTAAGGAGTACTCAAACGTATCTTCGCACCGGTGCATTATTTATGGCATATTTGAGTGTTATTTTCTGATGAGCTTTATCGAGTCTGAACCACGAGTGGGCAACTTTGAATCAATTTAAAGCAGTCGTTTTACAACATTAGCCGACATCAAGTGGTCACAAATCCAAACTAGCTAACTGCTAGCTTAGCCCCTGAAGACCGAATGAAGTACTGCGGCCTGTCAGGGAAAGTTGAACCGAGAACCTAAGCTAGCTCCTATGACATTGGTTAGCTTAACCCCCAAAAGGTCACGCGGGGCGACCTTCATCGATCCAAAAGGCGCTCGCCTGTTATCGGTGGAACTTGTCAGAAGTGAAACGAGACTTTGCCAAAATTCCCATCCACGTCCGCTAGCTAAAACTACAGCTAGCAAACGGCCACCTTAGCCAAGCGCGACAGTTTACAGCGAGCTTACCGGCACAAGTACGAGTTCCACAAAAGAAGTTGAACTCATCTGAACATCTCACTAGCTTTCTCTTTTGTGTCTCCTTCCGCTCTTGACACTACACTACAAATTTACAGCTTGGAATGATTATTTTATGGCCTTGCATGGAATGAGTTAAATCAGCGAGTGTTTAAAAAAAGAAAAAAAACAAAAAAACTGAGGCTCCTCTGGCATTTGCCCACATCACAAGCGTCCTTTTGTCCTGCCGAAGGCTGTCGAGCGTTCCGGCAACTTCTACCCCAGCGCAACTGTGACAAGTCGACATCCAAGTTGATTTCTTTCAACGCAACTAACGACTTTGAGTTCCCAATTCTGCGCCGAAACACACACAAAATAAACGGGCAGTAAATCGGACGGAGCCACGGCGATGAGCTTATCAGGAAGAAGCACTTTTGGACCGCTTCAAAAAGCAAAGCAACATTGCACCAAATGAAGACACGAGCGCGCTTTCGGATATCTTGATTGACCGCGATCGGTTTCTTTATCTTATCGGCCGATGAAGCTAATCTCTCGCTCTTACCGATGACGACGAGGACAAAGAGGAAGGTGGCCACTCCCGCCGTGATGTAGAACATGACGCCGATGTGGTGGGCCAGGGCGTCCACGTCGTCCACGTTGGGCACCAGGACGGGGGGCACCAGGAAGCCCACGGCGATGCCCAGCTGCGGCGGCAAACCACAGACGTTGGCGTCGTACGACATGGCGCCGAGGAAAGATTTGACTGGACCGAACGCCATGCCTCAAATAGATGACAGCCAATATTATTTATCGAGAGGAAAAAAAAAAAGCTGTACGAGCAAACGACCAACTTCATCCTTCCTTTCATCGAACGGCTCGTTCAGATGCGTGCGCCTTGGCCACATGGGGGCAGTACAAGACAGACATGCACTCTTTGATCCGCAACGTGTCAATAAGTGGTTCTGATCTTACGCCATTCAATGGATGGAAAGTGCTACGTACACTAGAATAGTTTGGTTGACATAAAACTACACGGAGTCATTTACAAGCTAGCCCAGTAACAACCGCCCTCTTCCTTACAGGGTCATCACACTAACGTTAGTCGTTTGCCCATCTCTGGCATTCCGCGAGGAGGCTTCAACCGAGAGTGTCGCTCGACAGCTCTTTGGCCGTTTTTGGTGAATATTTAGCGACCGCGCCTGACAAACTGGTCGGGTTCAGGAGCGTCACGGCGCGCTCACATCTCTAGTCGTCGCCTCGGACCTCCTCCCCCCAAAACTCGTACAACAGAGAAAGGCCGCCGACCTGGTTGCCGAAGACCCCCACGGAGCAGGCGGTGGACACCTCGTTGGTCCCGAACCAGACGGACGCGATCCGGGACGGCATGCCCAGGATGAAGACCTGCGCCAGGGAGCAGCAGAACTGGCCCAGGAAGGTGACGGCGAACAGGTGAGGCCGGGCGCTGGCCACCTTCAGCCAGGTGCCGGCGCAGTTGAGCGCCGTGGCGGCCAGGGCGACCACCCGCAGACCCTTCTTGTCCAGCAGCCACGTCACCGGGAAGATGAAGGGGATGTAGGTCAGCATGTAGATCATGGACATCCAGTCGATGGTGAAGGCGTCCACTTGGTAGAACTTGACGAAGATGTTGCTGATGATGCCGTACTGGATCCACTGGTACGAGTTGCTCAGCGAGTAGCAGCTGAAGAGGAGAACCGTCGGCCAGCGGCGCTTGGACAGGCGCGTCTGGCACGCTTTGTCCCCCGGCTCGGGGAGACCCTCCTGGGCGACCCCCGAGCGCAGCTGTTCGCGCTCCTCGCCGGGGGACTTCGCGTCCGTCGCCCCGCTCATGTGCGCGCGCGCCGAACCCGAACCCGAATCCGAGGGAAAGCGGCTCGCGAGCTGACGTCTGGAGTCCGACGGAAAACGGAGAAGTGAGGCAACGATCGGCGCCCAACTTGGCTTCCGAGTTGCAAAACTGGCGGCGTGCCTCCCTCTCAGTCACGTTCGCCTCACGAGGTCGCTTGCGACACGTGCCACGAGGGACACGCACGCCAACCTGGTTTCTTCCTTCGCCGAGTGCTGCGACCACGTGCGCGAAAGGCCGACACCCCCGCACGCTTAACGGCGGGGCCCCCGGCCGGACCTAAAACCGCCCCGAGCCGAGTCCGGGACGCCCCTGGCAGTCGGGAGCGCGTGGCCCATCGTGGAAGTCCCGACGTCGGGTCAACTTAAAGACATCCGGGTCGTTGGCACGCGCGAGCTGACCGGAAGTCAACATCATCTACCCAACGTCGACTTTTAAGAACAGGAGCGAAACTTGGACGATTTAAATTGTGTACGTTCGCCACCTAGCGGCGTTTCCCTGTACTCACAGCCATCGGGGTCGCGCACGCGCGCGGACTGAGCGAAAATTGACGTCCTTAAAAAAGGGAGACGGGCAAAAGGAAGCTTACGAAGGGTGCAAGATTATAAAATATGTCAAAAAGGAAGAAGAGAAGGGGGGGGGGGGAAGAAGTAGAAGCTAAGTCCGGAGAGGGAAGGACGGACAGACGAGGTAGGAAAAGAGACGCAACAAGGGTGTTGACAGATGGAAGGAAGAGAACAACAACAACAACAACAAAGTCAGCTTCGCGTGACGGAAAGGAAGCCAAGCAACGAGACTTCCTGCCACTTTTCGGGCCTTCGCCAGGTCAACACACAGAGCCAAAAGCCACACCCGGACTTGAGAAAACAAACAAACATAAAAACGCAATTGGAAAAGGTTCAACCGTCATTTCAAAGCCCAAGTACAAAACGCAGTCTGGTTGCCAGGCGACCGCTCCGGGGTCCAAGTCCTGTGTGAGAATGGATGAGTGGGTAGGTGGGTGCGACGTCACTGAGGCAGTTCAATATTTAATAAATATTTCCATTCGTCAAACTTTGGCTCGACTTTACATTCGTTTTGTCAAACAATCAGATCGGTCGGGAAAAAAAAAAAAAAAACATCCTGAGTTTTGAGATTGACATTTACAGATCAAACTAAAACAAAAGTGGAACAGACTTCATAAAAAAAAAAAAAAAAATCATCATCTGCAATAGTTCTTTGTCGGAGTGTAAACAAAGACCGCTCGGCGGACGCTCGGAGTCGGCACCTGAACAGCACACCTGCACGTTTCCACCGCCAACACGAGTCGCGCCGTCTCGGCGGCAGAGCCGGCAACCGGGAGGTGCCGCGTCGCACCCGGAAACGGGAGGGAATCTCGCATTTGTCGGCAGAAAGCCAGCGGGCGGGCGGGCGGGCGGGACACTGAGCGAGGTCCTCCTTTTCACTCTACTCCATCCAAAGTGAATCTCATCCAGCTTTCCTCCTGCATTTTGACATGTAGACTGGACCAAAGATGGAGCTTTGCGGAACACCACACGTTCTACTCTTAGGCGTAGCGATGGTCAGCAATTGTGACATTTATGTACACAGTATAATAGAAACGTTTAGTAAGTATAAAGTTTCGTGGAGTAAATTTCTCTCGAAAGTCCTGAGTTGACGGCGGTCCGGTTCTATACGACGGTCATACGAGATCACCGCAATCTTATCAAGTGGACTTCATATTGAGCCTTGTGCAACACCACATTGGCATTGTTGTTGAACTTCAAAAGGTACGGATCTTGTACGGAGAGCCTGGCGGACGACCGCGTCCGAGCGCCGAGCACGGCGGCCTTGTTCGGGTGACCGCTCGGGAAATAAATACCGTCGTCGAGGAAGGGGGACGCAAACCTGCGGATGAGCTCCGCGAGTGCGTCTCAGTGCTGGTAGTGTGGCACGGCGATGTGTGGGTGGTAGGCGGCGGCGGCGGCGTGGTGGTGGCGGCGGTGAGGCGGGTACGGGAGGTCCGGGGCGGTCGGCGTGAGGCCCGAGCACAGGGGCTCGTGGCTGCTCAGCACCGACGACAGGTACTTGGCCTCCTCCGTCAGCTGCTTGACTTCCTTCCTCAGCGCGGCGTTCTCCTTCTCCAGGCTCTCGCTCTCCTGGCCGACAAAAGGAGCAACGATTGGTCGGCTGTCACTGACACGTGACGGCGCCCCACGCGCGACGTGCGCTTAAACCCGTCCGGCTGCGTCTTTCTCCCTCGTAATGGATCCCGCCGGGCAAAATTTACCGCCTGATCTTGATCGTCCGCTCAAAATCGGTACCGTCGCTCTGAAATCCCAAATTGCCCCCCCGCGGGCATCCCTTAGTCATGTCTGCGGCTTATTTTTCAAAGTGAACTTTACAAACGCTTCCGTGCCTCCCAGTTGCTTGACGTCCGTGTACAGAAGACGGTGGCAAGAAAAATTAATAAGAAGGCGGAAGCCGAGCTTCAATCTCGCAGTTGCTGGTTTGTTTCCCATCAAATTTCACGACAGCGCAAATGATGGCACAGCGCCGACCTTTCCCGCTACTCGCTCCCTCTCTCTCATATTGACGCTTTTTGCACTCGAGTCCAAGAGGACCTTGGCGGCTCTCAAATCGCCCCCAAAAAAAAGAAGAAGACAGTTGGTCATCAGACTTTCATTTCATTTGAAAAGCAGGACAAAAAGACTGCAAAATACCCAACATTTGCACATTTCCCACAGAAACATTTACAAAAAAAAAAAAAAAGAGGGGAAAAAAACCCCACGAAGCGATTTGAGGTCGGTGAGTGGGAGTAGCGGGCGGGGGCGGCGTCAATCTGCCGCTGAGGCGGTAGCAAAAAGGTCATCGTTTTATCGCTCGTCTGCGGGCAAATCCCCGGCGTGTGCGTCACGTAACCAAATAGGTGCTTTTACAAGAAGTTACCGCGCCCGCCTCGTGACGTAACGTCAAGAAAATCCTTCAGAGCTGACAGGAAGCCTCCACGGCGTCATCGAGGGGGAAACTACCAAACGACGCTTTCCTGTTTCATTGGTGAGAGGAGCAGTCAAAGGGCACAGTGGGGGGGGGGGGGGCCCAAAACCGACCGGGCTACAAAGGCTAACGTCACTTTTATCAAACGGCCCCTTTTTTTCCATACAACATTATTTCAGATCATTTTTTGATGTCAAGTGTCATTCTACAGGATACTTTTATTGATATTATATTTGTTGCTCCTCACTTCTTGTTGTGATTGTTCTTGCTTCGATTTTTATTTTACATTTTTAAAAAATTCAAAAAAATCGTTGCTGCTCTCATTATTTTGCGTAGCAATCAACCAATCGTACTTTTTGCCTCCCCTTGTTCATTTTTGGAATTTTTAAAAATATTGTTTCCTTTCGCATTGTGTTATTTTGTCGCCTTTGACAATCCAGCCACTGCACGGCCCTCGTCGAGGTCGAGGGGGCGCTGCCGAGCAAACGTCGGTCGCGTCGCCGCCAACGTTGAAACCGCTCGCTTGAGGTGTCAAACAGTCGACAGAAAGGTGAGCCGCTTGATCAGTTGTCGCTGATATTTCGTTTTAGTTATCTATCCAGTCGGCCTGCGCCATCCTTGGGTGCAGTCCAAAGCCCCCCAAACAGTAGACTCGACCGTTTAACAAACAAAACCATCGATGCCTGCTTTTAGTGAAACGCTCACGCGTCCCGCTAATCTTCCGTCGGGCCGAAGAAAAACCGTGAACTCAGTCGAAACCTGCTGTGCTCGCGCTCACATCCTCGCTCGCTTTCAGCTAGCCGCAGTTTGCAAGGGAGGTGCTGGATGCCGGCTCGTGCCCACACGCGCTAATTTATTCACGAGCGGCGTCCAAGCGTGGCGCTCGACAGAAGCCGTGACACATCGCCACATGGTCAGGTAGCGTTATGCAAAAAAGGGGAGGCTGAGACTCGGGCACTTGGCAACAGCGAAAATGGAAGCGGAGTCCCCAGGGAAAGTCCAGGACTTCGGAGGAGCGACAAGTTCGCCTCCGGCCGGCCATTCTCCACGGCGCCTGTGCGAGGGGGAGGCGGCAAAAAAAAATGGGCAAAAGTACAGACCCTCGTGTCAAGTCCAAACGGGAACGTTGGAGAATGAAAGTCTTTTTTTGAAACCGCTACGCTAGCGTTGGCCGAGTCTTTTATGAAAAATGTCTTGCCAAAGTTTTGCCACCATTGGGACTGAATTTGCGACTGCTGACAAACGATGCCACTTGTGCTTCCCACCCCACTTCCAGATTCTCCACAAAGCTAGCAATAATCGTAGCCGGCTACGCTAACAACCTTCGTGAACGGACTAAGAAAAAAATGTTACTTGGATGTCAGTGAATCCATTCAAGGTCTTGTTGAAGCTAAAAATGCTCAATTTCGCCCTCTTGTCTGTTTTCTGCCCTCCTCCAAGAAAGCAAACTGATTATTTTTGTGCCTTTTCAAAATAGGACGTTTGCAAACGTCGTCGTTACGGCGCAAAGCAATAACTGAAACCATTTTTTCTTGCATTTTCTGAGAAACGACGGATCATTTTTACGTGGCCTCACCAGGTTGTAAAAGTTCCTTGAAGAACGGAAGCCTTACCGAGCGCGTTTGGACAAAACGTGTCACGAAAAAGTCGCGTTTGTGCCTGCAACAAGGACGGAGTGTACGCGACAAGCGTGGAAGGCAAAGCGGTTTGTCGCATCTCACCAGGTGGAGGCTGTCGGCCTTCTGAGTTTGCCGCATTCGGCTCTTCTGGGCCGCGATGCGGTTCTTCTCGCGCCGCATCTCCTTCTTCATGTGGTCCGACGAGCTCTGCGCTCACACACAAAAACGCTCAATAAAACAAATGCCGTGGAAAGCCCCGGCCGGGACGGGAACTGCACCCGCCGCCGCCGCGATTATTCCCAAATCCTACGGAACATTTGGACTCTTAAGTTGGATGAATAGTTATCGTGGCGCTCCTCCGCCACCTGGGGGCAGTATAAGAGACGGATACGTATGCTGCTGATGTGTCAACTTGGAAGAAATCAACGCTCTTAGGACCAAGAACAAGAACTGAAGGAGGTCT
The DNA here is from genome assembly GCF_019802595.1 of Syngnathoides biaculeatus. Lineage (NCBI taxonomy): Eukaryota > Metazoa > Chordata > Actinopteri > Syngnathiformes > Syngnathidae > Syngnathoides > Syngnathoides biaculeatus. The sequence goes on along the minus strand of NC_084662.1, from coordinate 6,130,588 downwards.
CGCATTTCCAAAGCCGGCTCGTCGAGATCATCACACTTTGTCGCCGCTCGCAGACGACCACGATGCAGTGACACCCCCCGCCCCCCCCCCCCCACCAACCCAGCCAGCCACGTCATTGGCCAGTTGAGTCACGCGTCAAGCGAGCGCTAAACGCACTGACTCAGCGTTTGTGTGACATGCAAACGAGCCGTTACGGACCTGAAAGAGGGCGGGGGGCACACGTCCGGCCGGCTGCTGAGAAGCACTCAAACGTCTTTGTTCGTTTATTCAAATTTCGCGGAACTTTTTAATGACCAGTCTCAAAAGATCAAAGCAAATAAACGTCCAATCACGACGTGCCGTGCCGTTTTTCATTTTATCTGTTGTAGTCTTGGGGGGGGGGGGGGGGTTTCAGGTGTCATTTGGGTTGAAAATGCCCAGGATGTCCTTTTTGGAGCGATTCCAGTTGCTGTTGCTTTTGACATTGCCGTAATTCTCATTCCCGTATTTCGGGACCCAAAATGTGCTTTGCCCTGACTGCATCGGCCATCTTCCCCAATTATGTTATAGATAGAAAACAACTTTGCTCGGATTGGGTGTCTGTTGGCCTCCTTCCGTGTTTGACTTTGCTTGTCGGCAACAACTGAGCTTGTCGCCCAAAGCGGGAACTTTCCAAGAGAAAGGCCCCTCGTGCGCTTCCGTTTTGGCAAATCCAAGCCGCTGTGGCGACCGTCGCACGCTAGTTGGCGCTAGTTCATCCGCCGTTGTGGCGTCAAGTACGGATGTAAATCGCAACATGAGCACGTACTTCTTCTTCTGGAAACTGCATCTGCGTGGCTGAGACTCGCCGGCTTCAAACTCCGAAACGTCGCGTTGCCGTCGGCACGTGGCGACCGGGAAGCGGGCGGCTAATTGAATGTTAATTAGCGGAACCACGTCACGATGTCAGCCATTGCGAGCGGTTTTGCCCTTCAAAGGGTTTTGCATCCAATTGACAAAGGCCAAAAATCATCATCATCATCATGTGACTATGATGCCCCCCCCCCCCCCCTTAAAAGATATCAGGAAGAAGTAGTACAGGAGGAACTTTTTCCAAGTGACGAGCCTTTGTCTCAATATTTGTTGCAAGGTACAAGTGGAATTATGAGCACGCTTCAGATACGCCGCCGTCGCTGGAGTCAAATAAATGTTGAAAAAAATGGAGCGACGACGCTACTGCGATGCCCTGGCACGTAAACACGGAGAACCGCGGTCGCCGCGTCGTTTCTTGAACGGGACAAACACTGAATGAGAAGCCGCTACGTCCGGCAATTACAATTTGGAACAACTTTTTGCTTTTTGGGTTACAACAATGTCATTTTTTTTCTTATCGCGTATGCACAAAATTGCGTCGGGGTTTTTTTTTTTTTTTTTTCTTGGGTGTGTGTGTGTGTGAAAATAGGCCTGTCCGTACGTGCCCTGTTATTGTCCGGCGACCGGTCCAGGGCGTATGTCGCCTCTTGCCCGAAGTCAGTTGTTTATGAAAACAAAGTTTTGGAACACATTGCAAATAAATGGATGAAAATAGTTGATGAAGTGTGCAAATTGGCCTGGCGCGACATGGCCACGGTGAGCAGTGGCTGACAGCAGCTCCTCCGTGAGTGAGCCCCAAGCACGTTTACGTGTTTGACCGTTGTCCCGGCAACAAATAAATATGGCCACAAGTAGCCTGAGCAGTTCATAAAGTTTTGGGGATGGTGACAGTGGAATTCATTCTCGTGAGCTTGAACGCGCTCCAAAAAGTCGCACTACAATATTTGGAGTTCAACTAACCTCCTTTTGGGGGGGGGGGGGGGGGTTTACTTTATTATTATTTTAGGCCCCCCCCCAAAAAAAAAGGTTAGCAGTTCATTGAGATGGCAACAATTCAAATCCCATTTTGTCAACATTTGTAAGGTGACACACGATTGCAAACATTGCGGGGAACGAGATTTGAAATTGAAAGATTTCGGAAGGCAGCCTGCATCCGTCGAAGGTTGAACGAGCCGCAAAACCCTTTGACAATTTCAAGTGCACCTGAAGCAGCGGATTAGCGTGTTTTTCGACGAATTCTTGGAATGGAATGGAATATTTTTGACGCTGTGGCTTTTTTTTTTTTTTTTTTTAATATGACCTAAAACATTGCCTGCACACTTGGAAGGTTTTAAGTGGGCATTAGGTCGGATCCCATGACATCATTTCACGAGTAAAAATTGCTCGGAAAATTGGAACGAGTACGCAAAATAAGTACTAAAGAAAAGCGGGCTGATCATATTTGTCGTACGAGCGTGACCAATCTCACCATGTGGCTGCAGTGTCTACAACGAGTTCCGGTGACGAGATTCCCTTTGCAACGTTAACAACTCGGAAGTAGAAAAACGAAAAACGAAACAAATTGGACGACACTCACACACGTCGCTTGCACTTTTTGCGCGTTCCGAAGCGAGAGCTGAGCCCCCGTAACACCCCCCCCCCCCTACCCCTACCTGCCGGCCTGCAGGTGACGGCGAGCGGTAGCTGGCGTCGTTGCCGTCCGAGCCCTGAGCCATGGCCGCGCCTGTGGGGGGGGGGGGGGGGGGGGCAGCAGCCTCCAAAGCCCCCCGAGTCTGGACGGACTTGGCGGAGAGAGGTCGGAAAGGAAACCCGCCCGGCACCGACGAGGGAGAGGCGGACGCTTCTTCGCTCGCCTCTTTTCTCTCAGCCCGCCCTCTTTCACTCTCTCTCTCTCTCTCTTCTGATGCGGTTTCTGGTAAAAGAGCAGAAGGAGGCCGAAGGTGGGGGGGGGGGGCAGGTCGAAGGAGTGCTGTGGAAAGTTCGCAGGTAACCGTGAAAAGTCCAGAAAACAAGACACGCGCACACGTGTCGAGAAAGTTTCTCTGCTGTCAGTTGCGATATTGTGAAAAGAACAGCTCGGGGATTGCCCTTCCTCTCTTTCTTTCTCTCTCTCTTCTTCTTCTTCTTCTTTTTTCTAAAAAAAAAAAAAAAAAGCAGAAACTGCGCGATTAATGATCGGAGATCGATGCAATGACAAGAAGGACCGAAACCCGGCACCAGGCCTCCAGGGGAGGGACAAAACGGCGGTTTGCAGCTTGACGTGACGCTTGCCTCGAACTGTTGAAGTTCGGGGTCCGAACCTCTTCCGGCATCCCAAAAACGTGCACGTCACGCGTCCATTTTCACGGAGGGGGGGGGGGGGTCGATTGAGAAACGTCTTTTCAAGGCCCGTCTTCGTGTTCCAAGATCATTCCAAGAACCATCGGGGACTGGACAACAATTGTGGTGGGATCCGGCCTTGTACCACTATTGAGCATTCATGCTAGTCCTCCATCATTTTTCCCCATCTAGGTAACATTTGGCTCTCCCCCTTGTGGCAGAATTAAAAAAAAAAAAGTGGCAAAACAGCTTTGCTTGGCAGAATTCACAAGGATCCTCCCACACAAAAACATGTTCCACCATCACGGGGACTTTCTTTTTTTATTCGATTTCTTTTTGAATGCTTGGCAGCGGCCTTCCGGTCTTTTCCCCAAATACCCAAAAGAAAGCCGATTACTGTACACGCGAACAACACCAGCGCACAAATCCAGAATTCCAGGCGGGCCCTGCTTGACTTGAAAATGTGGGCAAACTTTACCAATGACTGATTCCGCCGAACGAACAAAGCGGGCGCCTGGGAGGTGTCCCACTTTCGTGACGTTCGCGCTCAAACTCAGGCAAGGGCGCCCCCCCCCCCCAAACCGAAAAAAAAAAAAAAAGACAGCCCCCAGACACGCCACAGCTGTGCTTTTCAAACTGGGGGTGACGATTGTTTTTCCAGCCTTGACGATTTACAATTTTTAGGGCTACAAATCCAGAGATCGTTTTGATCAGGGCTGGCCTAAAGTTTTAAAAACATTTTAGAAAACCAATATCATTTTTTTTCCTTTCGCTGTATTCATAATCTTTAGTTTTCTAAAGGCTCTCAAAACCTTGTTCTGCTCAACTTGAATGCTGAAAAAAAAAAAAAAAATCCAGAGCCAGTCCTTGAAACTCCAACATGACAAGAAAACGTGTGGCAGAAATGGCAACAGAAAAAAAAAAGTGGGAACTAATGAACAATAAAATTCTGAATGTTTTAGAAAATGAAGTCAAGTTTGCAATTTGTGTATTTTAGCAAATTAAAAACACAAAAGCCAACGCACATGCTTTGCTCTCGCGGGCCACATAAAATGATGTGGCAGGCCAGGTCTGGCCCCCGGGCCCCGAGTTTGAAACCTGTCTTGCGCCAGGGTTCCAACCAAAACGTGGGTTTGGGGTTGCGTGGATAAACCCCAACAAGGGTGAGGGGCCAAGTTTTGATATTCCGTACAGCTCCAGGTGAGGATTTTTTTTTTAAACCTGTAATTTTTCTGGCACTCTACAACACGTTAGCTTGAGAAAATTGTACACCCGGAGAAATTCATTCCTTTGCCCGTCGTAGGTTTCCCAGGCGGGTCCGCTCGCGTCGTCTCCTCGGCGACCCGAGTAGGTCGCAAAGCCCAAAGGAACGTCGGCAAAGGGCTACGACGTTGTTGCTTCTGATGCACAAGTTCCATTCATGAAAATGGACATTGGGGGAAAAAATATTTCCCACATGACAAAGAACTTCTAATGTCCTTTTCGCGGGATGCTTGCAAATTGCCGTGACAAACTTGCCATTCCATAAACGATGTCAGTTTTAGTACGCAAAGTCACGCGTCGTCTTGTCCTTCAACTTGGACTCTGTGGAGAAAACGCACACGTGCTGTTCAAAAACTTGGTCAAAATGAAAGATTTGGGGAAAAAAATAAAATGAAAAAAAAAAAAAAAACGGGTGTCGCATTCCAAACGAATCCACTTGGGATCAAAACAAATAAATGAAACAAACAACATTTGTCACGTCACGCAAAAGTTGAACGGACAAATTGAAAGAAAGAAGAGGTTCCGTTTTGGGACAGGCATTGCAGTATTTTAATATTTATTGACAACTTTACTAAACTCTTCTTTTAAAAATGATGCTCACAACTCCACAAATGAAGGAGAGGAACAACAATAATAAAAAAAAAAAAAAAAAAAAAAAAAAAACCTAACACCAAATACAACTCATCAAAAGTCTCGACGGGACGTCTGCGCTGGTCGAAAAGCGAAGTTGAGGCCTCATTAGCTGCCAGACAAAAAACACAAAAAGCGTCCGAGGCCGCGTTAGTGCCCCAAAGTCTTCGATGGCCCCCGTCGTCGCTGTCGGGCGTCAACCTCGCAACCTCCAAATCCCTTTTTTGGCAAACTACCCGCAAACGAAACGGCCGCCTTGTTTTCTGCACTTGCAATTTTTTCCTAATGACTAAAAAAAAAAAAAAAAAAAAAAGTCAGATGACGCGGGGACACGCGTGATTACGATGACGACTTTTAACGGCGCATATCCGGACACGGGAGGTTCGCGCCCGACAGCGTCTCGTCATCGACACCAAAGGCGGCGGGGTCACCTGCTCTGAGTCTTGGTCCACTTCAGGGCGTGCCTGGGAGGCACGGACGCGCCCGGGTGGAAAAAAGTGCAGCCGTCTCGGTTACACTGGCCGGCGAAGTGACACGGCTGCCGTGGCGCCGGCGGGGGGAGGAGGAGGAACCCAAACGCGCGCACACAAAAAAAGAAATGTCAGCGCACGGCAGGGCTCGCTCGTTTACGTCGCGCTCGGGAGGCAAAACGCAGAAGAAAGTGCCGCTGCCTCGTTTCTATGACAACAAGAGCACAAACGGCTCCAGCGACAGGCGGGACACGACAAAATGGCGTCCGCGCGGCGAGCGGCGACGATCGTGGGATCGGTTTTACCGACGAGTCACGAAATGGAAATCAATGACACGCGGGAGTCAGAAAATGCGGATTGAAACAAACAATGTGCTCAATTTGTCTTCATTCACGCCACAGAAAACACGCTGAGGAGATTTCGGGTATTATTCCAAACAAACTAAAATGTCACTCGTGAGCGCAGGACCGTAAATCCAATCAGACAAAATCGTGTGTTATGATCATGCAAAGCAAGAAAGCAAGAAAGCAAACCTCACCTTGGGATGATAAAAAGGGCAATCGGTCTTCTTGCACTGCGGGAAGAAGCGGCACGCGCTGACCCTGACCGGTTGGGCCGCTGGCGCCGCTAAAAAAAAAAAAAAAAAAAAAAAACCCAACCAGACGCGTTAGGAAGACGTCGGGAGGGGCTTTGCGACACGTTTGGGCGGAGGGGCACCTGGCCGGGCGGGGGGGGCCGCGGCTGACGTGCCTCTGCGGCTGACGTGGGTGTACGGGCAGTCGGGCCTGCCGCACCTGCCGTCGTATTTGCAGTTGGGGTGGATGAAAAGGCATCGGTCGCCGAACTTGCACGCGGGGAACGTCCTGCGGCGCACAAAGCCACAGTCGACTGAATCACGAGCCGCCGCTTTCTTTCCTCAAATATTCACGTTTGGTGAAAAACTGCAAACTCTGTGGGAGACGTGACACAAGAGAGGGTTGAGATGCGCCGCACGCACTTGCAGGTTCTGGTCGGGTGATGATAGGCGCAGTCGTCTCCGCTCTTGCACACCGGCCAGAACTTGCAGCGCTCCGTCACTTTCTGCTTCTTGGAAGGCGCCGAGTCCTCGTCCAACGTCTCCGCTGGGCAAAGACGCGCCGAGACAAACGAGTCATGAAAATTGCGCGCGACGACGTCGTTTGCGCTCGTCTCGCGCGCGGACCTCCTCGCGGCCTCTGAAGGACGCCGACTTTGGATCTGGAGGGCGGCGGCCTGACGTCGTCCAGCTCCGCGTCCGACTCCGTCAGGTTCCCCAGCGGGCTCGGGACGCCCTCCAGCGTCACGATGAACTTGGGGCTGGACGTCAGCTCCTTCTCCTTGCTGCTCGCAAAGCGCCGGCGTCAGACTCAAAGGCGGCGAGGGGAAAACGGGCGGCGGCGGCGGCGGCGGCGGACGCACCCGGGCTGCACGGTGCGCGCCAAAGCCGGCTCGTCCCTCCGCTTGCCGTCCGGCTGCGGGCGACTGACGATGAAGGAACGCGTGTCCGACTCCTTGGTGGCGCCGGCGCCGCTCGCTGCGTGGAAACAAACGACTCATTGGACTGCAAACATTTTGCACCTTTTCACGCACAGGGAAAAGACGCCAGCTTTCAAACACGGACCCTCCCAATTGCCAGGCGCACGGGGATAACCACCACCCGAATACGAGCGATTGCGCTTCAAAATAATACTCACCGTCGTCATTCTTGTCTCCGCCGTCGCGCCGCGGGAAGTCCGACGGCGCGTGAGAAGGCGCCGATCCGACGGGAGCTGAAGAAGGCAAACGTGAGTTTCATCATTCGCAGAGAAAAACCGAAGGTGCCGGAATCACAATCGGACCTTCTTGGGGTCGCTTACACGCGCCCGCTTTCCAAAAATCAACAAATCGAGTCAGCGGCGTCATCGAGACGCTCCCAAATACATTTGGGTGCCGAAAAGTCATTTTGAGCTCATCTGGAAAGTTGGCGACGAGACGGCCCGGGTTCGAGTCCCTTGCACGAAGATGCCACGAGATGGCGGCAATTCCCTCCAAAAGGTTGAGTTGCAGCAAGATGGCGGGAAAGCACCATTTTTGGACAGAGCAAACGCCTCAACTCACTTCAACAATGCTACTTGACAGCAAGATGGTGCCAACCGCAAACTTTCCTTTCTCAGAATTGTCCCATCTGCAAATGGGAATCCCCAAACGTCATCCCCCAAATAGGCGAAGATACGCCGCGCGCAGGACAAGACAGGAAGTGGATACCGAGAACGCCTTCGGGTCGCTCTTCGGGCGCCCCGGGGGCCTCGCCGCGCAGGTGCCGGCGCACCAGCTGGACGGCGGCCGTCATCTGGTCGGCTCGGGCTCGCGGGGCCACGGGAACCGTCCGCCTCTGGGGGGCTGGGGGGGTCGAGACGGCAGTCAGGCGACGTGAAGACGGGAGGAAAGAAGGCCGGGGGGGCACGTACCTATGGGGAAGGCGGTGGTCCTGTGGATGGAGTCCTGCGCCTCGGAGATGGCCTTCAGGATCAGATTCCTGTTGGCCTGCTTGGCCGGCGGGAGGGACGGCCTGAAGTAAAAGAAGCGACGTCAAGCGACCCGCCGGACGGAGCAAAACGAAGGCAAAAGCGGGCTGACTGACTTTCGTTCCGGTTTGGACGGCAGCGACACCCGGCTGGACAGGCCTCGGCCCGCGTAGCCGGCGTCCTCGTCCTCCTCCTCCTCCTCCTCGCTGTCGTCGCTTTCCGAGTCGCGGTTCACTCGCACGACCGAGCTCATCGCCGTCGCCTTGCGTTTCCGTGACAACTCCTCCTGAAGACCAGAGACGCCGTCGGTTCACTTTTTGCAACTGATCGCGGTCGACCTCATCCGGCGGCCGCCGACAACAACGACAACTCGACAAAATACTGAGGGGAAGGCGCATTTTTTTCTGCTGTCGTTCGTCGCACGGGCTTTTCTTGGACTCATTTTACTTGTAGCTGGCCAGAACTGCTCACTTGACAAGCCGTCTCCTTGGCAACAACAACACAACAAACGCGTGACACGTTCCTCTGCATCCACTAACGATAGTTCCTATTTAATTAGCTGCACTTTATTCAGCTTTACAGATGCCACGCCAGCATTTTTTTTTTCCCCGGTTTACAACGGTCGAAACCAAAGTCTCCGTAATTCGCGACAAGCCTTGACAATGTTTCTAACGTTGGGCAAAGTTGTTCACTCGCCGGCCGGGACCAAAAAGTGAAAATGAAGCGGCGGCGTCCTCCACTTTGAGGATGCCGCAACCGGCGCCGGTCGACCCGTTCTCGTACCTTGAAGGAGCCGCCCCTGGAGGTTCTGCCGCTCCCGCCGTCTCGATGCCTGCCCTGGCCCGCCCTGTAGAGCTCCACCGACGGCCGACCGGCGGCGCGCCCCCCCCTGGGGGCGGCGGCCGACTCGGCGGGGTCCTCGCCGAAGTCGTCGTCCATCTCCGGCTTGATGTCGATGACCGCCTCGGACGGCGGGAGCTCCGCGAGCGGCTTGACGGCCGACGTCAGGCGGGGCGAGTCCGGATCGGCGCCGGCCCTCCTGCGAGAGTCAAGGTGGAAACGAAAGTGCTGCAGTCGTGACCAAATGAAGCCCTCTGACGACAACGTAATAACTGCACATCTCGTGAGATTTGCATCGCGAGAGCGACGACGCAAATACGAGTCAAGCTCGCCGCCGTAAAGTTCAGCGTCGGGTTCATTTGTGCGTTTTCGTCACCTGCCGCGCGATTCCAGCCTATCGGAGCGATGGTCCGACTTGAGCTCCTCTGGCCTCGCGGCGGGCGCGCTGACGGACGCCGGCTCTGCGACGGACAAATCCGGACCGCGACTTGACTCGAGTCCACGTCGGCCCACGCTGAAGTCTCCCGTACGGACGGGACGCCCGCGGGAAGCGGGGAGAAAGATATGGAGTGCGACCTACCCGCTGCCACTGTTCTTAACTTGTCCAGGACGCCGTGCAGCCTCAAACGAATCAAGCCAAGTTATTAAACGGCGGAAGCCGCGACGGGACAGCAAACGTTTGTGTGGTCATACCAGGCTGTGAACTTGACCGTGTTGTTTCCCAGGAAAAGCGAGAGGTCGTCCGCCATCTGCTGGGACGTTTTCTTGTTGGCCACCATCACCATGATGTAGTCCGGGAGTTCCTCGTCTGTCAGGAAGGAAATAACAAATAACGCGCGCCAGTCTCCAGTCGCCCTGGTTCCGACATACGAGGCTAACGGCAGCACGTGGAACTATTCGCCTTACGTCACGCGGCGTGAAACATCAACTGTACATTTTTTTTCTCGCTCTGATTATTTTCACCAGAGTGCACGTGGACTGACTTTTTAGTTGTGTAAAAGACGCTCACTTGCATGTCAATGTTTGAAAAGTGTTCTGTGAACAAAGTTTCACTGACCGAGGGAAAACCTTCAACCGATTGAGGAGCTTTGTGCCAAACTACGACGACTTAACGAGCCAAACTGGTTCCGAGAGGCAACGACGTGGGATGCAAACAAGTCCAAACAATTGTTTCCAGGGGCTATTTCATCGTGCTTCAATTTGACAAAAGTGTGCTGCGAGTTTGTGTACTGGTGTCCTCACCGATGTAGGCGCCGAGCTCTTGCAGCTTGCCCTTGATCGCAGCCTGCAAACAGGAAGGCGACACAGACGGGTTACAAGATGGAAAATGTTCCTCCTTCTCCTCCGTCGGAGCCACAACGTGTCGCCACTGGCGTGCAATCACAACGTAAACGTCGCCAGCAACTTGTTGGCCTGGTACCGAACGCCGTGTTGTCGTTCGCGAGCTAAGCGACGTAGCCAACGCAATTCTCCGATGAAATCGTCCATTTTGCCGTCAACTCGTCCCGAATGTTGTTTCTACTCACTCTTATTTTCTTGCTGATTTCTTTTCCTATTTCCATGGCTGCACTTGACAACTGAAATTGGACGCAGAAGAACGAAAGCTTAGGGTACCCGCTAGCTTGGAGCGCTAACCGCCGGGATGACGTCACAGAGAACTACGGAAGCCGCCAGGAGTGGAAGTCGACCGCTCCGTTTCCCTTCTACCCTAACGCGGGAACCGCCATTTGAGTTTAAAACGCGCGCACACCAACCGCAGTTTGCCCTTTAACGCGATCCAAGTACAAGCGTGACTAACATTCCTCCACGAGCACTTTCATTGGCTCCGAACTTCATTTGTGGAGTAGAGGAAGTTGTGCTTTGAACGACGGACGTTGAACGCGTCCCCGCACCACGTCGCGACCTGCGAAACGTGCTCAGCGACAGCAGAGGGCGCCACGTCGTTACCCAGTTTGCGACGTCGTCGTGGCCACTCGGTCAACTTGAAAACGGAGAGACATTAAAAACAGAATCCGTCAGGGCGGGGAGGGGCGAGTATAGTGCGTTGAGGAATTAAAAAAAAATTGCATCGCAATTTGAACAGATACGTCTCCAAAAGTGATGCTTCACGACCTTGAATGTGAAGACAGCGTCAGAGCTGCAGGAATAAAGTCCACAGAAGAAGGTTTTGCATTTCACTAGATTACGTTTGGGATGCACGACCATTAGTGTAGCGTTTCACCCCTTTGCTTCTTTACTTTGGACTACTCCGTTTCTGAAGTACATGACTCATGGACTCCTTTTGGGTTGGGTGGCATGTTAGCGCAGCTGTGGAGCCTGAATTGGCCTCGCAGCTCTGAGGACCGGGGTTCAGATCCCGAGCCCGTGCCTCTCCGGGCGGGCACTCCGCTTTCCTCCCACATCCCAAAAACACGCAACATTCATTGGGCGCTCTAATTTGCCCCTAAAAGTGTGATCGTGAGCGCGACTCGTCTGTCTCCGTGTGCCCTGCCATTGGCCGGCGACCAGTTCAGGGTGTGCCCCGCCTCCTGCCCGTCGACGGCTGGGATGGGATGTCTTGTGAGGATAAGCGGTTTCGAGGATGGACATGGATTACTCCTTTTAACGTTGCCTTTCACCTTTGCTAAGAATCGTGAAATGAAATCCAACGACCTTAAACACGATATCGGCGTTGAGCCTTCCCAACTTATTATGATTAAAGTGCACCGTCGCCTTCAACTCAATCTGACTCGTGTCTGAAGGATCGAGACGCACACTTTTCGGTGCAAACTGCGCCAGTGGCCTCTGATTAACGCCAACTCGTCTGAACCTTTTCAAAAGAAGTCGTCCTCGGGGGAACAAGCACGGCGACAAACGTGGAGCTGGCGATCATGTCATCTTTCCGAGATGAAAACAATTTTTCTAGGTAAAAAATGTGGTCAGGTCATGCAGGGACTCTTCCAATGTCTTGTACTTCTCATACTTGCCACAAGATGGCGAAAGAACCGCCGAAAGCGACTGCTCGGGTCATTCGGGGACACCGCAGCTTCATGAATGATGATCTCATCCTCCGACTGGTCAACACAAACCGACTTTGAGGATCGTGCATCGGACGCGACGATGACGTCGTAAGAATGACTGATTGTGGTTTGCGGCGTGCCTCTTTGACGCCGATCAAAAAAGCGTTTGTTGCGTGTGACGTGGCATCGTCGTGTGTAACCACGCAAGCCTTTTGGTAGTTTCTCTCCCTCGTTACGACGTCTGTGGGCCACTTTAGTCAAGTCTTATTTTTGCTCGTGTTCCAAGTTTTGCCGAGGAGTCACTTGTCGGACCTCCTTTCTGGATTTTTGGCCTTTGCCTTTTATGACCTCTGAGCGAGCGACTTCAACTACACTCGAAAATCCCGTCCCTGCCTCGGAATGCGGCGAGATGCTTAAAATAAGTCCAAGTTGATGAAAGCTGATGGCCGTACGACTCCCGTCTTGTGGAAAGAAACCTCAAGCACAACAGAGACTTTGACGCCAACAAGGCCGAGAAAGTCTTGGAAGATGGAAAAATTCTCTCTCTCTCTCTCTCTTTTTTTTTTTTTTTTTTACAAATAAACAACTAGAGGCACCGTGAGGCACACTGCCTCAGAGCATGTCGAGCGTCAGTACACGGCGTTCAATGAACTGCGTCATCTTTTGGCCTTTGTAAAGCTGACAGCGACACAAACAAGTCTGGTTTGTGTCGCTGTCAGTTTTACAAAGCATTTCTCTCCCTCGCAGTCGACATCCGACACACCGAAATTCACCGGCTGATATTTATCGCCAGCTCAAAAGTTGTGCTGACCTCAAATCCAACGTGACGTAACAGCGCCATCTACAGGAATCTGGACAACATTTACAGACAAGCTGCGGAAAAACGCCTTTGACGCATCTATGCGTCAGTGGCACTGAATGGTTGTATTCCAGTCCCAAGTATAAATGTCCCCAGCAGCGAAGGAGCTCCTAACTTTCAAAATGAACGCTCGGGGAGATGCAAGGATCCGAACCGCCAGGTCCGACCGACATACCGATTCGCTCGGGAAATAAGATGCGGTGATATTTTTCAAATCACCAAGGCCCGACCGTCACACGCCGATAGGCTTCAAAATCAATCGGATACAAGGAGGGAAAGGAAGAAATAGAGTTGGCAAAAGGAAGCGGCCAAGTGTGCCGAGTAGAATATTTTGCAGACGAGGTGGCCTTCATCACGCAATTATGGAAGCGGTGCACATGAAAAGCTCTCGCTGACTGCAAAATTGCAGTTTTGTTGTTGTTGGTGGGTTTTTTTTCCCCAAGCGCGCGCACACAGCGGGTGTCAGCTCAGAGTCTGCCGGCGTAAATCCCGCCTGACGGGACTGCTGAGATAGCTGCCGCGTCCGCCTCTCTCGGGTCCGCACGGCAACAACGCTTCACGCCGTCCGCCAATCGGCACGCCTTCCCGTGTCGCTACGGCTGCTCCCGCTTTCTTCGATCCGCTTCCCGTTTCGCCGGATGCCGATGTTTGCGCGACGGACCTACAACCGGATTTTTTTTTTTTTTTTTTTTTTTTTGCAGCTCCGCATTTGCATGAGTCTATTTGTCAGCCGTCTGCACGTCGCCGCCACTCGAGAAGCGACCTTTGCGCTGACGCAGATGCAAATGAGACCCAAATCGTTTGGCGGGCCGCTCGGCCCCAGGACTCGTTCGGGCTCGGCCGGCTTGCCGTTTGTCTCCTTACGAGCGAGTGAAAGTGCGCACAAGATGGCGTGCGAAGGCCTTTTCCCGCTCGGGGCACGCGACAGCAGTCACGCCCCTCACCCGAAAACAATCGTCAACGGTTACTGATGGAAATGAGGTTGGGGGGGATTGCCCGGGGCCACCTCCCACGCGCACGCCGCTGTTAGTAAAATAAATTTGGATCCCATTACTCAAATAATCGGCGCCTGGATACTTGAGAAAATACTCATGACTTGAAATGTTGACAAGCCGCAGTCTGAATTTGTTTTTTTTGTTTTTTTTTGTACTGAGCCCAAAGCCGTGCCTGGTCTAAAAGTATCGCCTTGGCGCCAAGGAACTGTGTCCAAGTAAGCTCGGGAGGCGAGGCCGCTTCCAACGAGAAAATGAGGGCTTTGCCGCCATCTTGTGGCATCTTTTGGCAATTCTAAAAAAAAAAACAAAAAAAAAAAACGCTAGGATAGCAAAAAGCGGACGCGGACTTTTTCCAGTTTGGGCGACGTCAGCCTCGAAATGCGCGCCGGACGGCGTCGCTACGCCGAACTCGTTGACCGCGTGTTGCTCATCGTTGGCGTGACGACCACAACAACGATGAGATTAAAGTCTGCTTGGAGGCCACTTTTGTTTTTTTTTTTTGAGGAGAGACGTCAGAGTGGATTAATCGCCTTGGCGTCCTGGGGGGGCTTCGCCCGCCTCCTAGCGTGCGTGTTGCTCGCTGTTGTCCTTCTGGACGCTTCCACGCGTGCCAAACAGCGATGAAAGAAAACCCTTCGCCTTCTTTGGGCAGCGCTGGTTCTCCGCCCCCCCTAAAAACAACACAAAAAGATAATCATTATTCAAGCGCTCGGTCCACTTTCGCTTTGCCCAAATCCAATTTGTCGCCTCCCCACCGCCAAAAGCGCAACGTTGACTCACTCTCGCGTTTCGTGAAAAGAACAAAAGGGCGACCGAAAAGACAAAATGGCGCCCTTGGACTCAATTCTGAATATCTTTTATCGTTTTAGTCATTGTTTCTTCCTGGCGAGCGGACGGCGACTTTGTGCTGAAATTTGGACGAAACGCGCTACAGGACCCCACGAGGATGTTGAACGTCTCGCTTCCTTTACGTTTTTGGCGAACCAACGGGAGAAGAGAACACGCCCTGGCTGTACCGTTTTTGTTTTTTTTTTCCCCGTAATAATGGTTGTGTGCGTTCCCGTTGTCGTCGTGTTGTGTTGTTTTCCACCGTGTGTAAGTTGCAATCCGTGTTGTGACCGCTTTCATTCCTTCAACTTTCTCGTTGGGGGCAGCCCGATCCGCATAATTCTACAAAACATTAAAAATGGCTCATGTCGGAACGATTCCAAGCTTGCAAAATGTTGGCGTTGCCACACGAGAAAGGAAAACATCGCGCGTGGTCGTGCCGCGTTGCCCCCCTCCCCAAAGCACCCGGCAGGTCCAGCGCGCCGTAAATTTAGCGAGTCGTCCCCTCCCGTGGCAGGGCGGCCATTTTTCCCACGGCCACCTGTCCGCGCCAGTTGCCCGGACAGGTGCTCGTCTTTCGCCGCCCGCTCGTTCGTTTTGCCGTGACCTCGCCCTCCCGAGTACGTTAGCTGGCGCTAACATTCAAGAGGGCGCTATTGACGTCGCTAATGGGGCAGAAACGGAGGCCGCGGGGCCCCCGCGTGGGCGCTCACTGGCGGCGCCGACGGGAAAACCCAACAAAGCCCGCGACCCGAAGATCCCGTTCGGAGGACGGCAGAGTTCCAAACGGCGGTTGGGGAGGGCAAAGTCACGGAAGCAAACACGGACGTCGGTTGGGTCGACGGGTTCTGTTGTGATTTGGGTGGGTCAGCTTCTGGGACAACCTAACCTCCACCTCGAAGGGAAACAATTGGCCAAACCATAACTCACATCTGTCCTCAACAAACTTTTGATTTCTTGTTCAAGCGCAAAAAAAAAAAAAAATCCGTCAAATTGTGCTCAACCCGACTATGAAAGAAATGTCCTGAATCTGCGAAAGAGCGTGGAAACAATTCTTTTTTTCCCCGTTTTGCGGCGCTTGTCGAGGTGTGTTCGACGTTCTTTTTTCCTTTTCTTTTCACACAAAGCAACGGTGGGTGCGCTTGTTGCCTGTCAAAACGCTTTTGGAAGCGAAGCTAACGTCGGCACAAGACGCAAGTTGTCTGCCGTCCCACCGCAAACGCGCCCCTTGAACGCAGCACGGGTCGGACCGGGACCGGCTCCGGGCAAATAAATTTGGGCAGCGCGCCTAGCGTGACCTTTCGCCTTGACCCCGGGGCGCAAGGGCACGCCGCCCCCTTTTTGCACGTTTGGAATGCGCGGCTTGACGTTCGGCGTTAGGGCGTGCGCGCCAGCAGCTGCTGGTTCTGAGCTTCTCCGGTACTTCTCACATACCGCAAGTCTCAGAACACGCGTGTGCGTTGCTAAGCATGCACCGGCAGGACTGTTGCCAAGTAACGTGCGCATGAGCCTGTTTTGTTGACACGGCTCGCGTCGTCGTCGTCACGTTGCATTTCGCGCGTGCGAGACGTTAGCGGTGCTAATGGCACGCGAGGCCAGAAACCACAGAGAATTGATATCGATACGAAGTGAAAACAGGGCACGTATCGAGGATTCTTTTTGAAAATTCACCGCAGGCCTTTTAGAGCCTTTTGATGGGTCTTTCGAGACCCCCACAAAATTGTCTTCGGTGACCGTACAAGCAGGGAAACGGCGTCTGACCTCCTTTCTCCCTCGTAATCGTCGCAACATGCCGAGATTTGGGGCCTGAACGTGTCATCTTTGACTGAGAAATTGTGCTGATCTGGAGTCTAAAGCGATTTAACGCCGCCATCTGCTGGCATCTCTTTGTCATTACAGCAGTTTACAACCCTGAATTTCACCGACGAGCCGGACGAATCCGAACCGGTCGGAAGACATACTTGATCGACTGTACATTGGTGGCAGGAAACGACTGGATGATGATTTTTTTTTTTTTTTTCCAGCCTAAAACCGATGACGTGATTTGGATGTTTACAAGTAATCGGACAACATTGTATTAGCGTCGTGATCGTTTTGCTTCGGCGCCGATAAAACCGCACCAAACTATTTCCACATTTGAAAATGTATTTCTTTTGGCTCTCATTTTTGTGACGGGGACATCTACATTGCAGATGTCCTCGTCTGTGCACCAATTAGTCCGAAATGTTTGCAGCGGGCGAGCCGTGCCGCATAAACGGGCGACTTGAAGAGGTGTTGCGCAACGCGGGCATGCGAGGGCAGCGCAAAGATGGCGGCATGCGATAAGAGCGCAGATGACCTCGCTTGGCACGCTGCCGCCGGGCTATTTTGGGACGAGTGGGCGCTGGAAAAAAAAAAAAAAAAAACAGGATATCCACCCTTGTTTTTTGCCAAAGACAGGAAAGAAAAAAGGAAAAAGAGTTGCAGCTGATGGTTGCTTTTCTTTGCGCCTTTTTCCATCACAGCAAGATATCCAAACCTTTTTTGGATGTTTCAAACACTAGCATTGATGCTAACGCTCGGCGTCCAGCCTGGTCCACCTGACGGCGAAGCGGACGCACTGCACATTTCAATGTTGCCGTGCGAAAAACTTGAAGCAGAAGCCGGCCAAATTGCGCCCGGCCGTCTTGGCAGTTGGGAACGCGAACGGGCCACTCGCAAACGTTGCCCGGGCCGCTCGGCTTTGCTGCTGTCCTGTTCGCACTGTGAAAAAGTTGAGCCAGGAGATCCAAAGCGCCCCCCCCCCCCCGGACCTCCCAAAATCCGTATCTGTCGGGCCCCAACGACAACGTTTGCCTTTGTGCTGTTGATCTCCTTGCAACGAGCACACGAGTTGATCTCAACGCGGGCCGGCGTCGCCACGCGTTCCCTCCAATTGCGCCGCCGTCGCCGTTTCTGGAATTTCGCCGCGGTCACGACGGCGACGCGAGCGACTTCGTGCGGGAAGCGAGTCCAAAAACATTCGGGGGCTGACTTTGAAATGTCACGTCTGATGAGTCACTCGCTTTTCTGCTCGCTTTCTTCTTCTTCTTCTTCTTCTTCTTCTTGTACACGAATTATTTGTGCCGTGTTTTGGTCTCGGCGACCGACCGGTTGCGGGTTCACATCCGGTCAAACTCGGTCAGAGGTCATCCCCAGGTGAGCAGTCCAAAACTGTAGAAGGCAAATGAAATGATTCCTTTCAAATTTCTTTATTTTGTATTTTTCACAGGGTGTTTTAGCAATGAAATTATATTTTGAGTTATTATATTTCATGTTAACATTATTTATAGCATCATGAGGAACTTAGTACAAAATGTATTTGTTATTGAACGCCGTTTTATTTGATTATTATTATTTTTTTTCAGCGCGTTAAGAGGACACGCCCGCAACGTTTTATTGACTGATATACATTTGTGAAGCTTGCGTGTGCTGTGCCAAATGCACACGACGCTTCTTTTCACTTTGCGGGGACTTTATGTTGCCAACTTGTTCAGAACTTGACCAAAAAAAAAATCATTATGTATATTCAAGATACAATGCTTTTCTAAATCAATCAAAAATACCCCCCCCCCCATAAATACATAAATGGAATATATTTATCACACTTGACAAAATAAAAGTCCTTGTTCGCGGACATCTGCCGTCAAGTCCAAATATTGGTTTTGGCCCAGCCGGCTGCTGGTACAGGACACGGCGCGGGGGTTATTTTTACCCCAGCGGGGACTGGTTGTGATCACGTTCAAAAAAAAAAACAAAACAAAACAAAAAAAAAAAAAAACAATGCCCCCTTCCAACCATCTGCGAGGCGGAGGGAGCGGCAACTGGCACCAGGGCCCGAACGGGTCAACGGGGGCGAGATTAGTCTGACCCCACCCACGCAAAACGTGAACGTCAAAAGCAAAAGCGGTCGAAAGCCGCTGGGCCGGATTTGAGCCGGAAAAGCGGCAAAATGACCCCCACGTGGTACTTGAGGAGCAGTGACGGGGAGTCACCAAGTACATTTGTTCACGTGTGTTGTTCGGGTCTTTGTGCATGACTTGAGTACGGTGATATCCCGAGACAGTTTCTTTGCCCTTTGAAATAAAATCCCATGAATACGTTGCAGCCTCCCCACCAAGGAAAACGTTTTAGTCGACTGTACGTGACTCGGTAATCTCCCGTCATGTAAGTCGTTTTTCACAAAGGAGAAAGAATTTAGGCCTGGGAGTATCGTTGTATTGGCGGTCTACATGTGCTGCAGCTTGGTTTGTTTGCCAATATCTGTTTGGCAAAGGCGCGATCGCAACTCGTTCACGTTTCGTGTCACCCACTCGGTCGGGTCGCTCACGGGCATCTGTCCCGCGTCGGCGCTCGAGTCGCCGCTGAGGCCGACCCGTGAGCGCCAGCGAATGATGCTAATTGGCGTGACGTGAAAAACTGAGCTTTGACATCAAATCAAAGCCGCGACGGAATTTGAGCACGCCGGTACGTTCATTTCCAAATTGAAAAGTTGTTTTACTGTCCCAAATTCCAAATGCAGGCAACTCGGACACACGTCACCGACAGGAAGACGGGAAGTCAGGGTTTTCCAGCAGTTGCACTTCCTGCCGGGGTTACGGGGACGACGTGCACATCGGCGGCTCCGCTTTCCGTGACACGAGGAAGCACAACGTTGGCAAATCGACTCCACAACGTCAACAACGAGTTGATCGAGGCAGAATATGACACGATAAATACGGCCCGGTCCCCTTTGTGGGATGCGGCAGGAAAACCGCGGTGCCCGGAGAAAGGCCGGGATTCGGACCCCGGTCCTCACGACTGCGAAGCTGACGTTCGGACCGGTTGCTCCACTGGGCTGCCGTACTTTGTTATGAAAAGAAGGTCGTATAATAAAGTCGTTTTTTTTTTTTTTAAGATATTGTTAGAGGGAACATTCGAATCAAACAAGCTACAATATGAATAAAGCACGACCAAAAAAAAAAAAAAAAAGTGATCATTAACCCATCGGAAGAAGAAAAAGAAGCAGAGGCAGAAGAGTGGATTGGA
This sequence comes from Syngnathoides biaculeatus, assembly GCF_019802595.1. Taxonomy (NCBI): domain Eukaryota; kingdom Metazoa; phylum Chordata; class Actinopteri; order Syngnathiformes; family Syngnathidae; genus Syngnathoides; species Syngnathoides biaculeatus. The sequence goes on along the minus strand of NC_084662.1, from coordinate 6,110,986 downwards.
GGAGACGGGCGGCGGCCTATCACGAGTGCGAGCGGAGGGCCCGGGACAACACAGACGCCTTTGTTGAGGCCCCGAACGAAAAACCCCCCCCCCCCCCAAAAAAAAAAACCCGCTGAGCCGAGCAGAACCTCAATTAGTACCAAACAGCGCCCCCGACACAAACGCGCACTTATGTGCATTTAGCAGTCGTCTCAGGGGGACGCAAGCGTTTCTCTGCGGCTCCAGGCGGAAACCACACAGGAGCGCCAATGTGGTCCCCAAGCCGAGTCAAGACGAATGTCACACAGCCGGTCAAATGGGAATCAACGTACACAAAAAGTAGATATGAAGATTCAAATTGCTGAAAAAGCAACGTCTCCACAAAAATAGACATCTACATTTTCCCATCAAGTCGTGGTGGGCCTTTTCCACACTGCAACCACGAGGCGCTCAAAAGCAGACACGCGATGCCCGCGCTCGCTGCCGACAACCAGGCGCTCGAAAGGGAAAAAAAAGATAATACCGTGTAAATAGTTGGTTTCAAATGGATGAACGTGACAGAAATATGTTTTGGAAATCGCGTATGTCTTATGACCGGGGCGTAGGTCACAATGTACTTACGGTTTCCCTCAGAAGGGCCGTTATGACTGAAGCTATACTTTCAAATTTAGGAACTAGTTTTGGAATCCAAAATCAAGGCTCGCGCCTTGTACAACTATTTGATCGTGTAAAAATGCTCAATGTTTTCATTGATGAAAATTTCACGAGAATCGCGAGTCCGCTCGGCGGGCCACATAAAATCACGTGGCTTCCGGGTCCGGCCCCCGGGCCGTGAGTTTGACACCGGTGTCTTCTGGGAAACAGCAGAAACATTTGAAGAAATTCAAAGAAGCAGACGGCGCGCGTTCACTTGTCCATAAAGTTTTAATGGGGTATAAACAAAAGAGTCAAAAGTACCCAGTGAACGTGAAAAGAAACAAAGAGAGTGAAAGATTGCGCAGAGTCAAGCGCCAAAGCTCTTATGTACAGCATATTGCACGAGAAATCAAAATATGAAAAGCCGCGTCCCCCCCTAGTCGACCGCGCTAAACTGCTACATCTGGACTGGGCCTCGCAAAATGTCCCACACTGTCAAATCCTTCAGACCGCTTTGGAAAACTCCAAGAAAAGCAAAAACAAAATAAAAATAAAAAAAAAAAAAACAACAACAACAACAAACAGGCTCCACTGTTCAGTTCTTGTATAAACAGACTTTCATATTCCATTTAATTACATTCAAAAAAAAAAAAAAAAAAACTTTAGATGCAGATTCTATTTTTGCTTCATCTTAACATCAGGAATGTTAGACATGCCATTTTTTTTTCATTTACAGCTATTGAAAAAAAAAGAGCCCTTGAACTGAGAGTGATCCGGCAAACTTGTCCAAAATGTTCTCAAATATTTCCCAAAAATGCCACATTGAAAAAAGCCTTTGTAGAAAAAAAAAGAAAGAAAGAGCATCCCGGTGGTTTCAGTTGCTCTTTTTGTCTTAGAAAAATTGAAAAATCCTCAATACAAATTGTGTCAAAACTCTTATCTAACTTGTATAAAACAACCCCCCACCCCCCCAAAAAAAAAAAAACAAATTAAAAAAAGATCAAAATACAGCACTTAACAGTTTGGATGCACTCGTTCTCCTGAAGTCTCATCAAAAAGGCTCAACCCAAAGAAGAAGAAGAAGAAGAAGAAGATGGCGGCGGCGGCGGCGTTGAACTCATTCCGCCTTGTCCGGCGTCTCCCAATAAAAAGCAGGAAGGAAGTTCAGCACGGGACTAGAAAACCAGGAAAACCGCCACCGCCACCGCCGACACGTTTCTTTGTACAGTTGACGTTGAGGGCAAACAGTCGGGGAAAAAAAGTCGCCGTCGTGTTCCTCGCAAGGCACCTTTTTCGTACACTTTTGATTGTCCGTTGAGTTCGGCGGGGAGAACGCGCGCGAGGCACATGGCTTTAGTCCGGGGGGGGGGGGGGGTTAAAAAAAAAAAAAAAAAACCACAAACAAACAAAAAGCTGGGGGAAAACCCCCCAAAACGCTCCAGTTGTCAAAAGCTTTCAGGAAGAAAACTGGCCGGGCCAAAATTGAGTGAGTACTGCATATTACCATGACTTCAAATCCCAATTTTAGACAAAATATGACGTGGAAAAAATGTGAATAACGTTGAGGGAATAACATTTCAAGAAGATAGATGCAATTACAGCAATAGTCATTACAATTTTTTCTTAAATATATCTTTACCAGTGTGAAAAAACAAAGAAATATTATTAAATATTGCAGGAATTTAAAAAAAAATCCAAATAGCAGAGCTCAAGAATAAAGACAGAACTAGATGCGGGGGGATAAAGTTGAAATATTTGGGGGGAAAATGTCACTAGGATCAATTCAATATACCTTGATGAGGAATCTAAAATAAAAATAAAAAGGCCCCCCGAAAAGGTCAAAGGGCGCCCGCCTCGCCGCACAGGCCCCGCCCCCGGCTCGGCAACCGACGACCGCGACCGCCGAGCTAGCTGCTGCTGTACAACCCAAAATAAATACGCAAATAAATTAAGAAAAATTCCTTCCGGGCCGCGTTGAGCCAGGCAGAAAACGGAAAAACGGCAAATTGGCTCAGCACGGCGCGGAGCTCCCGAGGCGGAACGCCCGACGCGGAACGCCCGACGCGGAACGCCCGACGCGGAACGCCCGTCCGCATTTGGCAAAGCGAACATCAACATAAGAAAACAAAGGAAAAAAAAAAAAGGAATCGAGCTGTCAACCCTTCCATCTAAAAACAAAAGCAACAAAAAAGAAAAAAAAATGTTCATTTTCAACACAAAGAAAATATTCGGCTTGCAGCCAAATATTTGCACACTCACGCCGTGTGTTGACACGCATACAGCAGTGCAGTGCCCTGACGTACGAGTTCGGGGAGAAATTTTCTCTTGCTTGGGGGGGTTGGGGAGGGCGGTCCCTTCGCGTAAAAGCGCAAATTTGAAATGCCAGAATTTGGACCAACCAGCACGGCCGTTCAAGGGCGCCAAATACTTCTTTGGCAAATGAAAATTTTTTGGAAGGAAACAAAATTCAAAGCGATTCTTTTGATTCCAAAAATGACAAAATGGCGTCGACTTTGGTGCGGGCGGCGTGGGGTCGATTCCAGCTCGGGGACGGCCTGTCGCCTCAAGTTAGCTGGGATGCGCTCCCGCGCCCCTCGTGAGGATAAGCGGCTTGGAAAACCGACAAATAGATGCTTTCGCGAAACAACCGAACCGAGTAGGACAAAAAAAAAAAAAAATCAGGTCTGAACCGATCGTAAAACGTCCCCCAAACTGGGGGCCGCAAGGGTGGAAAAAAGCGGGGTACACGTTTACCGATAACTTGGCCTGAGGGGGGCTCGCCATCAAAGGAAGCATTTCCTGATTGTCGCCTGCTTCTGAAAGATTTTCCTGAGCGATCGTCCGGGCTGAAAACGGCCAACCTGCCCTGCCGAGCGAGACTCCTCCTCGCCGGAGATCGTCACGCTTTCTTCTTCTTCTTCTTCTTCTTCTTCTTCTTCTTCTGCTACTTGTTGTCTGGGATTGTGCGGCAGTCCGGACAACGGCGCCTCCCGCCAGTCCGGTCTCGGTACGCCCGCTTCTAAGACTCGGACCTCATGCGCTCCTTCGCTCCCGCGGACGTTCACGAGGCCCGGGGGGCAGACAGGGCCCGCCACGCCATTTAATAATGGCGGCACGGTGAGGCAACCGGTTAGAGCATCTGACTCACAGTTGCGAGGACAGAGGTTCGAATCGGGGCCCCGCTTGTGTGGAGTTTGCATGTCCTCCCCGTGCCTGCCTGAGTGGCTTTTCCCCGGGGGTGGGCGCTCACAAGGACAAGTTTGAGCACTCCACACTCCAAAAGTGTCGCTCGCGTTTGTCGCCACGGTGAGAGAAAAGATGATACAGTGGATGAAAAATGACAAGCAAAAAAAGTTAGCGAAGTTGAAGCGAAACATGCGCTGAGGACGCGTCGCTTCCGGAAAGGTCCTCGCGTCACGCGACGCGTGTGACAAATCAGTTTTCGGTACGCGTGTACCCCGCCTCACGTGACCTGGATCGATGCTTTCGGAATATTGCTCATCCTCTCGCTTCGAAAGAAGTTTTGTCACCTCCCCCACGGCGGAGACTGACCGACGCCGTCAAAACGTCACGTTGACGGCCGGCGGACGGCACAACGTCAAAAAAGTGAAGTCGAGCTTCTTATTCTACGAGGAATACGCCAAAGCCCCGCCGCCCCCCCGCCCTCGCTTTTTCGAAGCCTAAGGCATTCCCGGGACCGATGTTGAGAGTTCAATTCCGAGAACAACGACGAGAAAAAAAGCTGTACAAAATAAGTCATCTTACAAGTCATATTTCCAAAATATCTCTCAATGGCTTCTTATTGAACAAGAAAAAAAAATGGAGAGGCCGTTCGTCTCCGTCCAGCGGGGAACAGTTTTGTTTTGTTTTTTTCTTGATCTCTTCGTCGTAAAAAGAAAACTCCAAAAACCCGTGTTCAATCTTCCAGTGCCGTCTGTAAAAAGTCCGGTCCCGTTACAGCCGGGGCGGCGGGTCCGGCCCTTCATCTGTGCCGAGGGACCGGACGAGGTCGGGGGAACAGGAAGCCCAACGCCGCCATGGTCAGGCGCATCCACGTGGGCAAGTTTTGTCCCAGCAACTGCAAAGCGACAAAAACAAAACATTTGGCTGAAGTGAAAGCTGCAAAAGGCAAACCAGGAAGGTGCCGGGACGGGCATCAGAACCGGCCGCTCCGGTTCCCGAACCTTATTGAAGGCCCGCCACGCACGTTCAGGACATCTGGACAATCCTCGTCCGAGTGACGGCGCTCTGTCGTAATCGGCCCGCAGACCCGGTCGGTCAGCGCGGCAGAAATCATAAACAACAGCAGACGTTATTCTGCGAGCTGTTTGCCGGGACAATGCGGACGGCTTATCTGCGTCGCCGTGGGGGTCGAGCACACTTCAGAGTCCGCCGTACGCCCTCGTCGCAAAGTTATTTTTAGAGCGGCAGGCGCAGGCGATGGCGCTTCGCTTTGTCCAGCTTGTTTTCCTTTGAAACAAGCCCCGCCTCTTTGGCCTAGCCACGCCTTCTCGTCAACAGGAAAAGCGGCACAGAAGAAACGCGGCTCACGCTCATTAGCGGTCGTGTGACATTTGAAACATCTCCTGCTCCTCATCACGTGCAACACCTAAAATTGAGACCCGCCATTCTTTCACTGTAATGCAGACCAGACAATATTGACATTCTATACAATAAACTTATGTGGGCCCGCTAGTGAACCTTGCGCCACGCCCCCACTTTCCTACAGGAAAGACTCGACTGTTGTCGCTCAACCAAACAGACAGTCCGTACGCCGACATTGGAAATTGAAACCCTTCCTTGCTTGTCTTTAAGCGTCCTGCCATCGACCGGCTCCCAATCCGAGGCGTACACCCCCACCCCCCACCCCCCCCCGCCCGACACCCCGGCCTGGCCTGGCCTGGCCCGGCTTTACTTTTACTTACCAGGTCAACGTGATCCCGCTGGAACTTGTCTCCGATCTCCCGAAGTTTTTGTCCGATTTGCGCCTCCGGGCTCAGCCCCGCCCGCCCCCGGCCGGGTCCCTCTGCCGGCCCGCCGTCCTCTTCCTCCTGCCCGTCTTCCCGGGGGGCCAGACGGGCCCCCCGATCCTCCAGGGGCTGGAACTGCGCGGGGAAGTGTGAGCGCAGCGCCGCGTTGCCTAGGAGGAAAGCATCGGGCGTGCTGACAGGCTCGAAATAAGAATGTGGAGGCGCAAACGGCTGTCACGTCAAAATCAAACTCCATTATTATTATTATTTGTTTTGCATTGATGACCAAGGCCGGGGGCCGGGTCACCTGTCACGGGAGCGGTTTCCGGCTCTTGGCCTTTGACCCTGGACGCCGACTGCAGCTTCCCTATTTTTTTTTTTTTTCCCATTTTCCAAGCCTTTAAAAAAATGTTGTCCTTTCCAAAATTCATACACAGCTCTCCGTTTTTTGACCATGACGTCATTTCCAAAATGGCTGACGGGGAAAAGGAGAAGGTTGAGCAAAACGTTTTGGAATAATCCTTCAAAAAAGTATCGAAACGACAAATTGAACTGGGCGTTCTCTTTCGGACAAATTCATATTTTCTTTTGACGTCCTTACCTCCAAAGCCAAATTAATAGTTTTGCTCGCGGTTGTCAAACTTGTCTAAGCCTAAAATCCACCCACAAATATTACGTGTGTGTGACTGACACTTTTTTTTGAATTATGTTTCCATATATTTTAAAACACAGTGACTTTTTTTTTTTTTTTTGGCTTTTTTTGACCTGGTGACTGAAGGGAGCACCCACCGGCGATACTTCGCGAAACCGGTTTGAGCGAATCCTCCATCGGAAGGAAACTTTTGACCTTCCTCAAGGAACAGCGCAAGAGTCCCGAAAGCGCAGAGCGGATGGAAAAACATATTTTTAACGCCTCTGTGAACTCCTTTGCGCCCGCCGGCGATGTCACCGAGTTTCGCCGCGATTCTGCTCCGAGGGAATGTTGATGATGTTGTTGTCGTTTGTTTTTTTTTTCTCCCCCCGTCACGTGCCCATGTACGGGCAAGTTTGCCGGGCGAGCGTGCGCGTTTGGCGCCCAGCCAGAAGCGTGACGTCCATTACTGGTTCGGATCGACGACCCGGAGCAACGGCGCTCGCACCGTCACGCTGACTCAACGAGCCGCCGCCGCTTGACTCGATTTGATGAGGACGTCGCAAAACGATGCACAAGTTCAACCGGTGGCTCGATTGTGCCGTTGAGTTGAGGGCGTCTTTGCGCGTGCACGACATAAATCCACTTTGCGCCAAGCGGGACATGAGCCAAACGTTTTTACTTGATTGAAACGGACGCACAGGAGGTCTGACCGTTTTGGGTTTTTTTTTTTTTTTAAATCTTTCACAACGTGGCATTTGTTTTTGCTCCTTCCGTTCATTTTGTAAATACTGCACAGCGGAACCCAAATGATGTGGCTTGCACATTGATACTACATTGTCCATTAGAACGAGGACGTTTTTTCTGGGACTACATCATATATTGGTACCATGAAGTACCAGGAAAAGCTCCCAGACCTGAACGTAACTAACGTTCGCCGACAATGGCAATGAAGTGACGGTTCCCGGCTGGAGCGTCAAGCGGTCGCCATTACGTAACTTTTATCCAGAACGTGTGTCCATTCAAATGTGGAAAACGAAGGCTGCTTCTTGACTTCCGCCCTCAAGGGGTGGGCCCGCAACTCGCACGCACTCCTTACCGTGAAAGGGAAGCCGATGCTGCAGCCGCGAGGCGAGAGCCGGCACGCCGACGCCGACGCCGTCGCGGTCGGGACGAGAGTCCAGCCGCCTGGGCCGCTCTTCGCACTTGAAGCCCCCGAAGGCGGCGGGCCGGAGCCGCGACGTGTCTTCCTCCTCATCGTCCATCAGACGCCCTGCGGACGAGGCCACACGGAGCGGAAAGTTGAAGCCTTTCGCACCAGCGCTACTCCGCTCGTAGCAGCGCGATTTTGTTTGGAGGGGAAACAGAAAAAGGAAATGAAAACTAGCGTGCGCTGTTATCAGCGGAAACTTTGCCCCCGGCAGATGGAAGACCATCGCAGTGTGTCAACAATAAACGGCTGGCGATAAATCACGAGTCACTGGAATGCCCGCTAAGAGGCTTTCGGGAGGTCACGCTCAACTCAAACACGGAGGCCTGCGGCTCAGCGCGGGTTCACAAGGCGCGCAGGAATGTATGGAAAGACCCCGCGTGGGCGGCCAGAAGCCGTTCGCGCCGACTTGCCGAGGGCCAGCCAAAACATCCACGCGGGCGCCTTGCGAGTAATCGCCCCCCCCCGGACACCCACGTGGACCGGACGCCTCGCGCAATCGGGCCGCGACGGGTCAGGTCAACACGTTGGAAAGGGGCCGCCACCTGCACCTTCCCGAGGTTTGCTCAATCTTTTCAACGACTGATGACTGGAAGACCAAAAAAAAAAAAAACAACCCAAAATCCTCCAGCCCAAAAGTTTCAATGTAAGAAAAAGTGTTGACGAGCTTCAGATCCGCGCAAAGTGAACCAACCGTGTTGTCTTCCGGCCTTGAGATGCCTTTTGCATCTTTGACTTAAACAGTTGATTTGCTTGTTTTGTTTTGTTTTGTTTTTTAAAAAAAAAAAAAAAAACAAAAACATGTAATACCAGCTGAAATGTCGCCGAATACTTGAACAGCAGGCTGACTAAAAGTTAGCCGACAGTGATGCCGCCGATGCTGATGGTTTCCAAGTAGCAGACGTCCGCGGTATCGGGGAAGAAGCCGCCACGAGGAAGCCGCTGAGCGGATTAGCTCGCTCACGCGCACCGCGGCTGCTCGACAACAACAACAACAAGACGCTCCCCTCCGCTCGCGATCGACGGCGGGCCGCTCCCTCGCACGACGCGCGAAACCAAAGTTGCGCCTACGGCCGCCGCCTGACTCCGACCGCCGATAACGGCTCCCGCTCCATCAACGTTCAAGCGCCGTCCGTCATCCTTCACCTTCTTCTGCCCGCACGCGAACGGGGCTGACGAACGCAAGCTGAACGCGGATAAAGCGAGCGGACGTGTCCGCGTTGACCTCATCGTGTCAAAGCGGCCGAAACAACGACAAAAACTGGGTCAAATCGCTGCGAGAGCAACCGCAAAGGTTAACGATCCCGGGCGCGACCCGGATGGTCCGCGGCGATTGGCCAGCTCGGGGGTGGGGGTCAGGCCTGCCAGCCACCACAAAGCTGGGACGCGCTTGGCATTCCCCGCGGGCCACAAAACAGAAGCCGCGACGGGTGCAAGTCTCAATTGTGCTGCGCTGACGTGACGACGCTCGTGATTTTCTTTTTCATTTTCTCGAGACTGCGTTGGTGGTGACAAAATAAATGTTCCGGAACGATGAAGACTTTGGCCGCGCCTCGCCACTTTGTCTGGTGTGACACTTTTGCGTGACGTCCACTCGACAGTTCCACGGAGGAAGGAGGCGGCAAATGTGCACGACTCACGCGGGCGAAGGTTCCTTGCGCGACTCTAAACTCGGCGGACGACTAAAACAATTTTGAACGCCGAACACACCCGACTTAACAATCAGAGGAATGAGAGGGGCGGGGGGGCGGTGGGGGGGGGGGGCTGCCGGTGGGGGTCCTGCGCTCATCGCAAGCTCGCGAAACAAACTTGGAAAGTCTTTTCTTTTCCTTAAGACGGCGACAACGAAGTCCACGCGGTCCACGCACTCCTCCGACAACGGCGAGTCCAGCCCGGAGCGCGCAGCCTTTTTTTTGCCGGGATTCGCCCACCAAGCCGGCCGGCCGACAAACCAACAAACAACAAACAACAACAACAACAAGAACTCACCGGCCGCAAAAGCGTTTTCCGTTCCAATGGGTGCTATCTTGACGCCTGGGCAATATGTTTTTTTTTTTTTAAAAAAAAAATGATTATTATTATTATTTGATCGTTTTGTTCTCCCCTCCCACCGACCAAGCTTTAGCTCCGCTCGTCGCTCGTCGGCGTGTTTGCGTTTGCGAGAGGCGGGCGAGGGGGGGTCGCGTTTTGCAGAGGCGGCCGAGACTCCGCCCGCCTTCGTCGGAGGCCGCGCCCCTTTCCGGCCCTCGACACTTTTTCATAAACATACCGCATGCAGCACCGACGAAGCGCCTATATATGCGTGGATATTAAATATTGTCATTAAAAATTCCTATTTTTGAGCCTTTTACGTCACTTGAGGAATCGTCAAATTTCAACACGTGAACAGAAAAGTGACGAGGGCCAGCACTCCTCATTCTGAAGGCCTCTCACGTGACAACACAGAATCCGAAATCTGATTATTGGACAACAATCAATAATATTTTCTTTTCTGGGTACACAGAGTGAAAACTGCGCAAGCAAAAGAAATGCGATGAAACATTGGAATTGAGGCTGTAAATTAAAATCAGTGCTTCTGATATTGTTTAGGGTGTCGGTCGTCATTGGTGATTTGAGGAGTTAAAAAACAAAAACACAGAAAAACAAAACGAAAGAAAACAAGTGTGCGTTCCTCTTTAAGAGAACAACAATCTCTCCTTTCGCCGCCAAAAGCTGGTGACAGGCCGCGGACCAATCGGAGGCTTTGTTATGGTCCCGCCCCCTCTCAAGTCCGGCCTGACACGTGGAGGGCCGAAAAAAAAAAAAAAAAAAACACAAACCAAAAAGCAGGAGACAAAAAAAAAAAAAAAAAAAATAGAAAAACGATTTATGGGGAAAAAAAAAAGAGCAGCAACCGTGAGCGGCTCGCTCTCTGTTTCTGTTTCTCCGCTCAGCTGATTGGAAGCTGCTCGGAGATTGAGTGACGTCACGCGCCCAATTGCCGCGGACGGCGACGTTTTGTGCTGTCAAGGCAACAAAATGCAAGGCCGCAATCATTGCGCGGCGCAACTTTTTGTTCGCTTCCAGGCGAAAAGTACCCGTGACTCATCGGCCCAATCGAATACAATAAATGTCTTGTTGAATTTGAATGGGACTGGCAAAAACGAGGCTGAAAATCAATCGATTTCCTCAGCCTTCAAATGCTGGATGGTCCGCTGATTACGCTGAAAGCGCGTCCGGCTCAACTCTCAATCAAATTCCATTAGGACGACTTGGAAAAATGGATGTCATATCTTCGATCTAGCCGTGAAAATAGTTTCCAGTGGCTGGAAAATATAAATATCTCTGGCTTGCCACGCGACTCGAAAGCGGCAGCGCCGGCCCAAAGCCGCACTTAAAAAAGAAAGAAAAAAAAAAGCGCTTTCGTCTTTCTTTGACTGACATGCGTGCACTCGCAGCTGACACCGAGGCGCTCTAATGCGGCCCCACCGGTCGACTGTCTGCAGGAAATTTTTCAACTCCCTCGGGTTCCCTTTGCCGTTCCAGATGGGCAGGCACCAAACCCGAAAGCTCGTCCCGTTGACTCGGCATTTTCATTTCCGTGTCAACCCGTTTAGGCAGAGCATTTTGCCCCCACGCGGAGCTAACCCAAACTGCTCTCATGTTGTTTATTTGCCATTTTCATTTTTGTGTTCAGTCCCTGTAAGACGGAACACATTTGGATTATTTTACATGGACTAAATTTGCCGTTTTCATTCTTCACAGCGGTTCGCTCGGACTTGTTGAGTAGTTTGAGAGATTTCCACACCTAACTTGGCCCATTTCTTTGAATGCAGCCCTGGATTTGCTTTTGTACTTGGCTATGTTGCTTGGAGGCATTTGAATGCAACACGTTAAGATGGCTTCTTCATAGTCGCAGTTTTGAAAATGTACTGCAGTTCTCCTCCAAGTCAGGGGTGGCGCTACAGGATGGAGTTTCCTCTGGATTTTTGGTGGCCGTTTTTCCTTTCCTTTCCCTTCCGTAACAAGAATCAAAGCAACAACAATGTCGAATGCGGATGCGTGTCTACTCAAACAAATGGATGCGGATGAGACGTTGAAATTGGTCACGAAGGCGGCGGCGGAAGTCATCACAGCACGTGACTAAAACGGACCAATCACGAGAGATGATCTCTGCAACGATTTTTAGCGAGTGCGCGTCAAGTGGCGCAAAGCGGACAAGGGGGCGGTCACGTGATGCAGCGCGAGTACAAAAAGGCCTTCGCGTTCTCATCGGCGGCGGCGACTGCCCGAACGCAATCAAAATGATACGCACATTGGAAATAATATCAATGACGAGACTGGCAAATGCGTGACGGATGCGTCGTGACGGCGGAAAAAAACTCGCTGACCCCTCGCGGCGACGGTGGAAAGAGGAAGGAAGAGCCGGCACAAAACAAAAAAAAAAAACCCAAAAACCTCAGAAGGTTACTGAGCTCCACCGTTTGATAACGCGGAGTCGCCCCAGGGGAGTTATTCGGATCAAGCTCGGCCAGGAAGTTTGTTTTTTTTTTTTTTTCTTTCCGTTTATTGTCGCGCAAACGACGAGCTGCCCCTCACTCGCTTGTTTGAGACCCCCCCCCACCTTCAAAATGTCACAAAAAAAGGCACCACACCCAAAATGTTGTTTTGTTAAAAACACCCACGTCTGCCGTGCCCATTCATGCGTGTTGACATGGAAAATTTTGACATTGTGTCAGTTATTCTGCCATCAAATATTGATACGCCCCCTGCGCCTCATTATAAGCTTTTTTTTTTTTTTTTTGTACAATGTTTGTGTGTTCTTCTACTTGGAAAGCGCAGCAGTCATGCAAATGAGCACAAGCAAAGATGTTTTTTGTTTTTTTTTTCTTTTTGCCGTTGTGTAAATGGGGGCTCGTTTTGAGGATAATTACAGTATTTCCTTCCGCAAATAGAGTCGGGCGCTGTTTATTTACTGGAGTGCAGATGGGAGGGGCGGTCCAAACAGTACACGTGGAGGGAAAGTGGACCTTGAGGCCAAATCCAATGGCGAGCGCGCCATCGGCTGGTGGAGCTCGCCTCGGGGGTGGGATGAGGATAAGCGGCTGATGGATGAAGGAATAAAATGGAGAGAATGCAGCAAACAAACAAAAAAAAAAGGCAAACAGACAAGGGCTGTGCCAAAAGTTTACCGGAAAGCTAATCGACGCTTTCAAAATCGAAGTAACCCCACCGATGACTGGCTGAAGATCCGGGGTCACTTTCGAGCAATTTAAGCCTACACAGTTCCAAACACTTCATCAGAATAGATCAAGTGGCAGATATGAAACAAATCTTTAAAAAAAAAAAAAAAAAGGTGTTTGTTGCCACTCCCAGCTGAAGTTTACTTACAAAGACTTTCTTCCACATAGCGTTGCCTTTAAGTCTGCTAGCTTCATGCTAGCACATCATTAGAATGGTCAAAATCATAATCAGAAATGCGTCTCCAGTCGGTTAAGGTTAGCGGACACGTCGGCGTCATTTGCAAACAGCCGTTTGACAGACGCCTCTGCGAAACGCCATAAATGGGCTAACAAATCGAATGCACGAGGCGCACTTGGAGCAAGGGACATTTGAATACAAACACTAACGCAACACATGTAGACAGTCAATATAGCAATACACACCAGCATATATTCTTTGTCCTCTGTCAAAAACCACATGTTGTCCAAATTAGATGCCCGCAATGAATTTGTCATGGCTTGTCGTACAATATTATCGAGTCCCGTTTCCTCGAAAAATGAGGAGGGGCCGAACGGGAATTATGGCACCATGATGAGAAATATTTGCGCTTGGTGTCCAAGCGCCATCTACGCGAAGTGCTCCACTCCCGAGCGAAAATGCTCTCTTACTAAGTGTGATTTGTTTTCCTGAGGCGTCAGATGGTCCAAAATATGCAAATATTTGGCTCCACCAAATGACTTTTTGTATACTTGGATGACGCTCCCATCCGAGCTCCGGTTTGATGTTGTAATTGCACATTTTGCTGAGGTGGCTCATTTGAAAAAGTAATTAACGCACCGCCTGCTTGTTTTCCCTCTTCTGGTGCTGCTCATTATTAATAACTCATAACTAATCTCCCGGAATTTCAATTGTGGTCCGTTATCGTATTAGTGGAGGACTCGCTTGGCTTGCAAATCTGTTTCTCCCCCCATTTTTTTACCCCCCACTTTCCCGATGCCGTCGATGCTGCGCGATTTGCAGCCTCACGCTTCCCGCGAAGAATTCTTGCCTGTCATTTGTTCCTTTGACGCCTCCGAAGCGATGCTGGGAGCGCATCTAATTTGTCAGGCGCTCCGGCACTCCAAATGTTTTTCAAACGATTGGCGTCGGTATCTCTCGGTTTGATCTGAGCTATTTCGGACCGAGCGGCGCCGAGCGAGGTGACGGAGATCCGCGAGTTGGAAATGAAACCATTTTTTTTGTCTGGCCCAATAAGGCTCGATCGACGTCCGGACCGGCTTTGTTTCTCCCTCGTCTGTCACCTCCCAAACAAATTCACACTTCCATTGATAAGCATTCAAAATTAGCCCCATATTTTGATGACGATGATGATTGTGGGGAATTTGCCGATCCACCGCCTTCACACTTTCAACGCAGCGTTTAAAACACGCTTTTTAAAGTTTTCTTTAGCGTTAAGTTTTGACTGTCGAGAAATGACAAATCGTATGACGTCACTTTGAGGAAATGGAAAGAAGACTTCCTTCCCCAAACAGGAAGGAAAAGAAAAGCCACCCGAAGCAAAATATCATCAAACGGTCGAGATTTTACAGACAAAAATTGTTCTGCTAAACCACATCTGCTCGCTTAATGCTAACATAGAAGGGGATTCGAACCCCTGTCCTCAAAAGCATGAGGCCGACGCGGGTTGCACCCTCTTACGATGTTTACAAACAAAAGTTCAAACCTTCAAAAATGCTTTCCCTTCCGTGGCTTTATCTGTAAACATTGGCTAATTGGCGCCTTTGCGAAAGGCGCTAAGATTGTTCCGCCGCGGAGGTGCGCCACACGACAGCGTCGGCGATGGGTCGCGGCTCATTGAAAGGCGACGTGCGCCTCGTCTGTCGGCGCCGCTCCATTTCAAGGGCGGGAGGTAGGGAAGTGGGGGTTCGATGCGGGTTCATTCGGGGTAACGCGTTCGCCACCACTTTTAACGGCTCCTCATTTCCAAATCATTTTTGGATCCAGAAAAAAGAGCGGCGTGCAACGCGAGCGGCCCCCTTTTGCGTCCGGTCACACGTGCAACGCGAGCGGCCCCCTTTTGGGTCCGGTCACACGTGCAACGCGAGCGGCCCCCTTTTGCGTCCGGTCACACGTGCAAAGCGAGCGGCTCGCTTGGGTCCGAGACTCCAAGTCGATGAAAAGTTGAAGCCTCGTAAACAAAGCGTCCGTCCAAGCGGCGGCTCGTCGTGGCCGTGACGCCTGCGCGCCGTCCGAGTCCGTGTCACGAGCTATTTGCACTGCCGGTGGGCTTTATAGCGGGACCGCGCCGTCGCTATCGTTTCGCATTTCTGCAGCCAATTTATTTGGACGATATTTACCCATCCGTCGTGGCCCCGCCAGAACGGAAAGCTCACTTTGTTTAACTTAGCTAGCCACATTGTCTTTATTTACGACAAACGGACTCGGGATGAAGTCCAAAGAGCCGCAAAACTCTAAAGTTGCTTTTGGAAGCGGTGAAATGCGTCAAGCGTGAGCAAGTTTGGCTGATTGATTGCGGCGAATGTAAAGCGCGTCGTTCAAACGTGACAAAGACGGGGACGAATACAAATGCCGTACGCACGCTTGGAAACATACAAGTGCAACAAGTCAACTGCTGTGCTGACGCAAAAAAAATCAACATTAAAAAAAGTACAATTGTTGCTGCCATTAAAAAAAAAAAAAAATCTTTCGAATGAAAGTATTTTCCCTCTTTTTATGAAGTACAACTTACACCGTGTGTATACCGAAAAGAGAAAAAAAAAAATAACTAACGTCGCATGTTGTTGTCAAAGGAAACTTGTCAAGCTAGCAAAGCGCCATGTTGCCATTCTGTACCCTAAAAGCGGCAAAATTAGCAAACGATTAGCAAAAGTTTGCGATTCTCAGCCGAACATTTGCCGTCAATTATTCTTCATGAAGCAAATACAGCAGCGCGCGGAGGGCTTCTCCAATTCCACGTTTGTATTTGCTTCAAGCAAATCGCGTAGCTGTCGTCTACGAAACTCTACTAGCTTATTGCTAATGTGTGAAGCAAAATGCCACAGATAAGATATTAGCAATTAGCATACGTTAACCCTTCAAACAACTGCTACGATAACATGGACAAGGTGAAACATTTACCGACTGACACAAAACCTGTGAGCCTGCACCAATTACAACATACCGGGCGCTATTTCAATTGAACCACAAAAACGCGGTGCCGTTGTCAAGGAAGAACAAGATCGACACAAAGACAGCAAATAGTTGACGACGGACGAGAGGATATTTGGACTCTGTTGGGAGTGCTCGATGGCGCGCGGCCATCAGCTTGTTGCCCAAGAGGGTGCGGTGCCCCACCCCCTCCCCCATTCAAGAGGCATTAATGGGATTTTGGGGACGACTCGTTGGCGTTTGCTTGAGACGGAAGCTTGAAATCGGAAGGAAAACGAGCTCTTCTTCCGTGTTTGGGAAGCGCAGCGGCTGCGGGGGGGGGGGGGGGGGTTGCGCACGCATGTTGTTACCGTGCAAATTGTCAACCCTTCCAGTGTTTCGGGGACCGCTGACTGTTCTCTGAGGTTCCTCGACGCGGCGGCTTTTATACGCTCGCTCTCTAGCGCGCGCGCCTCATTGGCCGCCCGCGTCGGCAGCTTGGTTGCCGTGCCCTCGAAAAAAGAAATCATTGGGAGACGGAAGCGGTGGATGGAAATAGTCGGAGTTGCTCTTGTTTCTACGGTAACTGTCAACGGGGAGGTACCGGGATGAAAGCGGAGGCAAAACAAACCTCCCCTCCCCGCTCCGGTGGCAACAGCGCGGCAATTGGTTCTCGTTTCCTGCGAGGACAGGAAGGAAAAGGGTAGGCGAGGATGGATCGGGGGGGGGAAAAAAAAAAAAAAGGAAAAAAAGAAAACACAACAAGGTCCCGAGTAGCCGGCGAGGGAGACGCTTGCATCAGAAAACCAGCGAGAGGCAAACGTGCACACTCAACTTGCGTCTGCGCACAAACGCGCACGCATGCACGCAGACCATCACATGCTTCGCTTCACCGCCCCCCCCTTCTCCTTCTCCTTCTCCTTCTCTAGCTCCCGCCAAAACAGCCCCAGCAAAAGCTGCCTAGAAACTTCCGCCCCGCCGCGATTGGCTGAGCTCCCTAGCAACGGCGTACGCTCGGCCAGCCAGTCAGGCGCGTCGCGCGAGGCACACTGACCCAATGAGGCGGATTATTCCGAGGCGGCGGGCAGGCCCGGTGACCTGGTAACAGGCGCCGAGACGCCGGCCGGGCAGACGCTAGAGGCGGACGAGAGTTCGGGCCCCCGCGATTGGCCGGCGCCTTCCCCGCCCGGCCCCCATTGGCCGCCGGCCGCTCTCTTCTGCGAGTCATTCATACATTTTTTTTGCCCCTATTTCCCACCCGCCGCGGTCGCCCTGCCCTCCAGGAAAATCCGCCGGCCAAGCCGAGGGCGCGGGAGGCGCGACGGGATTGGCTCCGGCGTCCTAGTAACAAGTCCGGCTGGTCACGTCACGTCGACGCGGGGATTAAAGCGCCCGCCGACAGCTTGTTTGACAACAATCATGAGCTCCTTTTGCTCGGCCTCCTAATTCTGCCCGGCGGAAACTTTTTGGGGCGTCGCTGCTTTGCTTGAGTACAGTCCTACCGGAAATTCGCGGTACCGTGTGGCCACGGAACTCTTTTGAAAAAAACAATCTGTGATTGGCTGGCGGCCGGTTCCGAGTGGACCCTGGCAGAATTCAGTCATACATTTTCGTATCCTTTGCCAGGCCAGCTGAGATGACTCAAGAAGTCCCGAAACAAATCGCTTGACTTGTTGCTGGTTCGGCAGCCGCCGCGTTCACACTGCACATTTTACAAGCGGTCGGTCGGTTTGTTTAGCAACGCGCTGACGACGTTCCAAAATGCAGTGGGGGCTTTTAAAGTCAACACGCCGCAGGATCAGGAGTTCACGGCGGAGAGTTAATGAGTTCAGCCAGCCAGCCAGGGAACTCCTGTGAATTTAGCACGCGGCGCAAACTGCCAAATGCTACATCGCCGCGGGCCTGAATATTATGCAGGCCGCAATTAGTAAAACAAAAGAAAAGAAAAGCAAAATGAGCCAGCGCGCAAAACAATTCACGCATCCGAGACCGTCTGAATGTATCGTATCCGTATATTTCTTTTATTTGAAACACGTTTGATTTTGTTTTCAACATTCATAAAATAGACAATTAAATGGAGTTGTAAGTTGAGTAAGAAAACGAATTGAACTCTTGACTCTAAATGACGCTACGACTACGTTCTCGCGAGCAAAATCAGGATTTTTAACTGATCGTCACAACGAGACCCTTAAGAAGGGGTTGGGACCGGGTTACCTTTAAGGCCTCAGAGATGCCAAGAGGGAACCTCGATGGCGGGGGCCATCCTTTTTTTGCCTGACATCTGCCACCACGTGTCAATTTTAGGAGGTGACGTCATCCCTTGCAGTTCTAAGGATTTTCCGCTTCTTTGTCAAATCCCGCCTGCGTCTCCTTTGGAGCGTTGTGGGGGGGTGGGGGGGGGGTGGCGCAATTCTCTGTGAAATGAGTCGTTCAACTTTTTTTGTTTGGCTCACCTGTTCTTCCCGTGTGCAGCTAATCGGATACAGCGACGCAACCGGCCAGGTTTCATAGCCGGAGGGATGATTCCAGGAAAGAAAACATTAAGGCATTGTCTCGAGGGGAGGCGAGGAGGGGCGGGGGCGGGGGTGGGGTGGGGGGGGGCATGCATTTGGCATGTTTGGGCATATCACAGGGACTGGCAGCCAGAGCATAAATAATGGAAGATTTATGAATAGCCAGCAAAAATCCTCCCTCTATCTCTCGCTCCTCGTTAAATTAAACACTGACACGAGCGCTCGCATCCTACTTTGGTGAGTTCACGTTCCGTTTTATTATTATGCAAATGAACGCACTGGCAGAAACCACAAGGAAGGGTTTAAGATGCGCTAAAAGTCCTCGAAAAAGATCTAAACAAATAAAAAACATGTTTCAAGAATAAAACGTGCCGTAATTCAAACTTCTCGTGCTTGCTAAATCTTGCTTTTTTCTGCATTTTAAATGTGTTCCCTTTGTCACTTTAACGGGAGAAAAGGAAAACAATGCCATGAATGAAATGTCGCCAAACGCAATCGTGGAGCGTGGATCGTCGCATTCATTCTGCCGCAACTCGCTTGACAACTGTGCGCAATTTCATGGCTTCTTCCTTCAGTCATCCAAACTCGCGATTTGTTCTTTGTTTGTATTTCTAGCCACTATTTTGTGGAGAACGACATATGATGCTCACAAATAGACTGGACCAATTTGTTATCATACTGTCCACTCTTCCGGGCGAGCGGGCTACATCGTGAAATATGTACGCATGTTTTTTTTCCTGGTTTGATGGCAATTATTTAGCTAGCACAGTTGTGGAAAAGCAATAGAAAATGGATGGATGGATGGATGGATGGATGGACGGACGGACGGACGGACGGACGGACGGATGGATGGACGGACGGATGGACAGATGGAGTTGTGGGCGGTGGAAGGCGGCGAGAAGGACTTCCAAACCTGAAGTCAGACGTGCGGCGCGTTAAGCCAGCTCCCAGTCCGCACTACAACGAAGGGCAAAGTTCTCCCTTTGTTGAATTGCAAATGTTATTGAGGATAAGTACGGTAAATCCTTCAGCGAGCCAGTCCTTGAGCTGACCTGGAACCTCCTGGTTCATGAAGGATGACTTGAGACATTACAAATCTAGCAAATTAGCAAACTGGTGAATAACTGAGCTAGCGTCATACAGTTCACCATTGTGACTTATGGCCACCTAACTAGCGAGCTAACTAATGTCCTGATAGTTAGCTAGCCAATTAGCTTTTGCATTTAGTCAACTGACAAAATCAATCGAGCTACTTCCTGGTTCACGTAGGCCGCTGCTAGGCATTCTTTATGAAGATGCGTACCAAATGAGCAAGCAAAGTACCGGAGTAACCGAGCTTATGGACCATCCGTCCAGAACCTCCAAGTGCACCCGTTGTGCTAGCTGTTGCTAAAACAAAACATGAGAGAATTGAGAGGAGTCTCTTGCCTTTCTCTGACGCCCTCCGGCCTGCCTTCAGCCTTGCGGAAGCATCACCGGGAGAAGTTTCTGACGGGCCTTTTCTTCCTCTTCTCCCGACAGCCGAGCGCCCTCCGATCTGGGTCGGCCTCAGAAGATCAGACGAGGACGGCGTCGAGACGGCGCCCCGCCGTGGATGCTAGCGCTGGCGTGTTCCTGGCAAGAGAAGGAAGACGTCAGCGTCGGCAATGATCTTGTAATTAGGCAGCCGTTATCCATTTAGCGCGCGCTAGCTCTGTAATGTTGCCAGTTTAAGCTAACACCCACCCTAAATCTTTGGAAATTTTTTGCCCCCTCGGGGCGGCTGAATTTGTGGATTTTGGTGATCCCTTTAGCGCACGTGAAATTCTATTTTGCGGCTAATTTGACAGCGAGACGCATGACTGAGCTGCAAATTCCATTTAGTGTCTTAGTGTTGGCGCCCTTCCCATCACCCGTGGGCTTTTTTTTTTTTTTAGGGTTACTGAGTCGCTCACGATGCTGCGCTGCCACCTGCGCAGCAGATGTTAGCTGTTCGCTACTAGCCGGCATGCTATTGGTGCACTTGCCCCTCATGTACCGGCAGAGGTGGCGAAAAATATTCACCCTACTTCAGTACAGAACTAGATACTTGGATATAAGTACAAGTACTGATCCAAGAATTTTTTTTTTTTTTTAATTCAAATGCGTAGCCCTCATGCTGAAAAGTAAAATAAATGAAGTGTCCACGCTATCAAAACGTGTACACGCATTGACCGCAAATGCTTCTTCCATGTCCGAATCCGCTGCCTCAATGTTAACAGCGCTGGTAGTGCCTGACGAGGTATTTGTACTTTGTTACTTCCCGCCACTACGTATCGGCCAAACAGGTTTTAGGCGCTCCTTAGCCAAGCTGTGCTCGAGAGACCGACTGACGTATTGCAAACAATCGTCTCACGTGCTAATTGCTCACGCTGTCGCGGCGCATTTATGCTCCACACCCTCCGCGTCGCCGTAGCGCTGCGTTTTCCACCCGGAGCCACCTGAGCGACGTCGCCGCTTCTTTTAGCTTCTACGAGAAATGGATGAGCGCAACCGACGCGGCGGTTTTCAACTCCCACCCCTAGTTGGAGCGCTAAGTCTGATATTTAAAAAGTACGCCCTCTCTGCCACTTCCTCCGGAGCACCAAAAAAGCTGAAAATGCATCACCGCCGGTCCACAGTCTGCAGGTTATCATATCTCATTCAGAACCTTTAACAAATGACATTCGTGGTCGTCATTACGACTGTAAGTGCCGCGTTTCAAAGGTGGCGTGCTTTTCGTGTTCCCCGCGCTTCGACTCTACTTTGAAATGGATTACAAAGCATAACAAGTGGATTTAGTTCCTGTGCATTGGAAATGCTTTCGAGCCCAAAGCGGAACTTGGGACCGGTCCCAAATTGCGAGGGGCACCAGGACGATTGGGCAGTCTTGGTTGCGCTTCCAGCATCCGCAAAGTGCTCGAGCCAAGTATCGTCGCGGTGATTTTTAATTGGAGGTCGAATCGGTGATGACTTCACAAAGCGGCGCTTTCTTTTCTCTCCCCCCCCCCCCCCCCCAGAGGAATCGTCACATATTTATGAAGAGCCTTGTGCTGCAGTTTCTTTTTTTTTTCTGGGTGGAATCAGAAGGTCTCCGCCGAACCCGCTTCAAAGTCCAACGCCCCAGGAAGCCGGAACGCTTTTTGGGCGCGATACCCCAAGTAGCATCTGTAGCCACGCGTCCAACTCGCTGGACCCGTCAAGTCTCCTGAGCCGCCCCCGCCGATCGGAAGCGCCATTCAAGCGGCTTCGAAGACCAAGGAAGGGACGCGTGTCCGCCAACCTCGACTTGGCCTGTTGCGCCGCAGTTGGGCGCAAACTAGATTCCAAAATGTGTCCACTCTCATTTTTCTGCACAAGTCGATACTTGGCCACGCTACAATTGGCTAAGCCAGTGTTGTTCCGAACGGATCGTCAGTCCCGAAGGTCCGTTTGTATGCGGGGGGGTTTCCGCTTATTTCATTGCCTGGTCGATAGCATAGTTTTGTTTTCGTGACATCATCTATTGTAGTCAGACCATGTAACCGCAGAGGGTTGCTTTTGTGAAGTACTCGAGTACTTTACTTGTCACCAAAAGTCGAGCTACTTTCTACGGAGCCTCATCCTCCTCCATTGACAACATCCCGAAGGAGACCGCGGGCGTGAAACGCCGGCAACGACCTTCGCATGACGGCTTTACGGTGACATTTGACAGTAGGGAGAGTTTGACTCTTCGTAGGTCTTCATGTCAACAGCAGTTAACGCCTCGCGTGAGATTTAAGAAGGTTCAAATGTTACGTCGGAGATAAACAGTTGACAATCCACAATCAGTTTGATGACGCTGACAAATTGATGAGATTTTCACCATTGTTTGAAGGTTCCATCGTGGAGCTCTGCATATTTACGACCTGTCGTACAAGCAAACACTTTCCAGTCTTTGGATTTTTTTGGACACTTTTCATTTTTAGCGCAAGGTGAGCGGCATGCTAATTTTTGCCCGGGTCGTCGACGTCATCGTTTGGCTGCTCAAGTGGGACGCTTCAAGGACCGGTTTGGGGGGGCGGGGGGGGGGGGGGCGTATGCAACCAAGGCGGCGATGACATCATGCGTTGCGGCCTGGTCACGTGGGATGACCTCATTTCCCGTGGAGCTGATTTCAATTCAAATCCATATTGCTTTTCCTCATAAAAATGTGATTACGTGGATGCGGACGCTTTGGGTGAAGGAGACGTTTTTTCCTTTTTTTTTTTTTTTTTTTTTTCAAAAGAATCAAAATACTTCTCAGGTGCTTTGTGGCAAACATTTGATTCCCATTTCCACACGTTTCTTGTCTTGTTGCCAGTTTTGAGAGGGCAGCATTTGGAATTTGGACGCGAAGGCGGGAAGAAAGTCGTTGAGCTTCCAGTTTACACGGTGGCCCACCTTCCACTTGCGAGGTCTTCCCTTCCGCATTAAGGCAACGATTTGGCCTTCAAGAAAAAAACGTGCTCGTTAGGCAGCTCCACGACGACTTCACAAGTGAAAGGGAATCTTAAGGAGGGCGTTTCCAACTAACGACTCTCGGGCACGAACAACGGCCTCGGTCGCGGCCCCATTCGCTTCCCATAGAAGACAGTTTGCCATTGGTCAGTCTTCGCCCTGACGTCTTGGCTAACGAGTGCCTAAAAGCTGCTTGCGCCATACGCAGGAGTGGCAAATAACAACAAAGTGCAAATAGCTTGTCAGGCATTAGCAACGGCGTGTTTCGGGGCCCGCCTCAGCTTTGGAGCACAATTAGTCAAGTTTCTCCACATGCACGTTACCGAGCTGGGTCGCATCAGAGGAGAAAACCATCACGAGAGTCCAGCGCAGGCTGCAAACTGGACTTCGACGAGCACCGAAGGGGGGCAAATATGGAGTGATTTTGAATGGACTGCAAAAACCCGTCATCATCACTTCAAAACTTGCCACAGAGCCGAGATGTGAGCCTGCAATGTTGCTAGAATCAAATAAAACTGTCCAAATGTGAAAAAAAAGTGGTGTGTACTTTGTGTACATTCCGCAAGCACAAACGCACGTTAAGCATGTGGTGGAGCAAAGCCGCTTTAGCTTCACGCGGGGTTTTGCATATCAAGTCCTGAATGATTGCCCCCCCCCCGTCCCTCACTCGCTTCAGTCCTCTTTGTTTGCGCAGGCGGGCCCCGCCCCTCCGCTCGGGCGCAGCACTTCATGTAAACAAGCCGTGAAAAGGCAGATATGTTACGCACGTCGCGTACGTTAAGAGGAGCCTTTGCGTTGCATCAAGTGTGTGTGTGTGTGTGTGTGTGTGGGTGGGGGGGGGGTGGACAAATACACCGACTGATGTGGAGATTTATTCATGAGACGTCGTGAAGCGTCGAGGGCCGGCAGGTGCCGTCCACGCGATGATGGCATCAAGAAAACATCCCAATGGATGATGACATCACCCCCCAAAGCGCTCACATGCTTTGCAGGGTCCAGTGGGATTAAGGGGGAGGTCACATGCTTCGGACCACCTTTGCTCTTTGGTCTCGCTCTGGTGACCTTCCCGCAATTCGTCACCTCCAGCAAACAATGGAGCAAGTATTTATTTATTTTTTTTTAATGCTACCTGCAATGACTTCATGCAAACAGAGCGCGCTTTTTGTTTTTTTGTGTGCAGTACGTCAGCGCCAGTCTAAATTTCCCACACGCTGCACCAGAGATGGGCCGAGGCGTAAGCCAAATAAGCACCTGCTTAAGCCCCCCCACCCCAACTGCTTAACAGCTCTCACAAGAGCCGTCGACTCGTGCAAAGCTGCAAAAGGTTACAAAAGTATCTGTAAAAAGTCTTGATGTTCATCGGTCCACGGTTAGACAAATTGTGTCCAATTGGAGAAAGAAAGAAAGAAAAAAGAAAAACTGCTGCTTCCCTTCCAAAGACGAGGAGGATCGACATCTGCCAAAATGAGCTCCAAGAGGTCAAAAAGAATTTCAGAAATCACTCACGTGACGTGGCAACATCTTTTTTTGACAACAAATCTACCATATGGCAAACATGCAACAAAAATGCCATCTGTGGGAGAACACCAAGGAGTAAGACATGATGAATGTCCCAAAAAAATATTGACGGACATTTGTAGTATGACTCAAGGAGTGTCCCAACATGTTCCACATCACTACTGACAAAATATTCTTCGCATAGATGAAAATTGTTTGCAAAGAATACAAAACACCACGTGTGGTGTCAAAAAGCAGACACCTTCCCCTAAGCGTCAGGATACGGGGGCGCTTTGTCAACTCGGGGCCTGGACGGCTTGCGATCGACAAAATTCATCATGAAGATATTTTTGCTGAAGAACTCGAGTCTTTCATCTTTGCAGCACTTGAAGTTCAAAAGGGGCCAAAACGCACAACGCTGAAATGTCTTCATCGCGTCGTTTGGGGAGGGGGCGTGTCGGAATGTACCATTGACGCCATCAAACGCTGAAAAGAAGTTCAGCCGCGAACGAACGGCTGCTTCTATTTTTAGAGTGCAGACTGGAGGTTAAGCCCACCGCCGCCCATCCGCCTGAGGGCTTTTTCTCCTTCCTGAAAAGGTCTACAGGTGTCCAGAAGGGAGGTTTTTTTTTTTTTTTTTTTTTGGGTGTAGGTGGGGGCGCTTTGAAGAGCCCCCCCCCCCCCCACTCAGCCTCAATGAAAGAGTGAGAGGGTCAATATTTATACAGCAGAGGAGACGGGAGGAATGCAGACGCCACAGAAATAGCAACAAAAAGTCCCGCTTTTAGGCGGGAGGGCAAATAAAGCGTCCACCCACAACGCACGCTTCAATGCCTGGGGTCAGAGGTCAGCGAGGGCGCCGAGACTTCCGCGACGTCATCGACGCCACCTGCACGTCCGACAATGAGGGGCCGAGGTCGAAGGGCGCCAAAGTCGACGCCATTAAAGGAGAAAGCAGGCGAAAGCGGTCGGCGTCGTCTCGAGTCCCGTTGAGTCATCTCCAGGTGCGGACTCGGGACCGCAGTTCATCATCCAAATGGCAACAACGCTCAGAAAATGGACAGAAATGATTGGATGTATTGTAGCGTCAAAAAAATGTTCCTCGTAATATTATTTGTATTGTACATTATATGAAGCAGCACATGTAGACAGACAACCTAACACTCACGTATTGTTTATGCTCCGCAGAGGACGACTTCCATATCGACGACTTCCTGACCGTGGCGGGCTCGCTACGGCCGTCTTCTGCCGCACCGGCAGAAGGGCTAAAAATAGCGCCGGTCAGCGTGTTGCTACCCGCTCGCCGCTCGATTGAACTTTCTGGAACTTCCCTTGCCGTCGCACGCCGCAACCAGAAGTCGTCTCAAATTGCCGAAACGGCTTTCATCCAAATATTTGGGGGAAATTAAACAACCGATGAAATCTTTTGCTCCGCGCCCATTTGTAAACGTGTCGGTTACGCAACACTGCAGCTAATTCCCGTAATTTCCGCGGCGCGTGACCGGGTCGGGCGGGCCGGGCCGGGCCAAGATCCGTAGCCGCTCGCGAAAGGTAAGCGGAGCTGCGTTGACTTTTGTTCACATAACCACATTAGTTAGCGTCAACTCACTGCACAGGCACATCCGGCATCCAGTTTGGAATCAAAAGCCAGCGCGACGTCATCCAAAATACATCAACACAATCAAAAAAGGCTTCATAACAAACACGCGCAGCGGTCGTCACAAAGGCTTCCGGGCTTTAGGGCGGAACGTTGAAAAGATCCAGAAGAAGTAGGGCGAGACTGCCGACGTTGCCGCGGGTGCCGGTATGCCCGGCCAGCAGAAAGTCGGCGCGGCTTTTTTACGGATAAATGCGGGAGAAAGGAAATTGGAACGAGCGGAAGCACCCGTTGAAAAACATTTTGCTGACAGGGATGACGCAGACGCATTTCCACTTGGGAACGTTCCATTGGAAGGAGCTCCATCCAAAACGGACACGGAGGAGATGAAACATTGCAAAGTCGGAAGCGCGATGACACTCGGGCAAAAGCGACCTCACTTGACGAGCTCCGCCTCCAAATCGACAGCTTCTAATGTACATTGAAATGCTTTGCATGATGGAGCGTCGTGCTCACAATGACCTCTGAACTCTGGCAACGTCAACGGGGGGGGGGGGGGGGAGGGGACGCTGCCGCTTCCAAACGGCAAAACAAAGCGAACGGAGCCACTCGCACGCCCACAGACCCGAACACCCACGTGACGCCCACACACCTTTGGAGAGTCTGGCACCGTGTTGCCTTCTGCTTTGTGCTCGCGGGGGGGGGGGGGGGGACCGGCGTGGAGGGAGGGGGTGGCGAGCGAGGAGGCGGGGCAATGACATCACCTTCCCCGAAACGTCGCCATTATCTCAGGCCTTGGCTGAGCCGACTACAGGGGTGACATCATCCCTCCTGCGGGCCCCTCCCCCTTTGCGAGGTGGCCCGTTTGTTTCTTTGCACGCACCTTCCGAGGAAGCGCCAGAGGATGACCTGCCGCCCGCCTTCTCGTCGCCACGTACGCGCAGGCAAAAAAAAAAAAAAGATGGTGGATATTTGCGTCTAGTCACACTTTTAGCGTTGCCGAGTGCACTTGCTAGAAATGGAATAGATGTTCGTGTTCTTCCTAAATCGTCAGCCTCACAGTTCCGAGGTTGAAATCGCGGCCACGCCTGGGTGGGCACCTCGGTTTCCTCTCACATCCCCAAAACATGCGACGTTCAGTGGACACTCTAAAATGCCCCGACGGTTGTCCCGCAACCCTCGTGAGGATAAGCCACACCAAAAATGGATGGAGGCATGCGACTATTTCAATCACTTTGATGACTTCTCTTCAATTGAAATGAATGCCTCACCTCGGCCACCAGAGGGCAGAATAACAACAACATGCTGATGCGCAAAGAAGAGTTTCACAACTAGTTGACTCAGTAAGTAGCAATAATATTAGCGTAAATCCTCAGGTCGAGCGTGCGCGTGGGTATAATGCGCACCCTCAACGGTAAGCCCAAATATCAGAAAGTCGTCTGCGTATGTACAATGCGCACCACTTGTTCTTATACGCTGAGAATGTAATCATTACCCCCCCCTCCGGGTGATGTCAGAAACCCAAGGCAACCGTTCACTCGGCCCGTCGGAATGCGCCAGACTGAAACATTCCGGGTCAACAATTTGCACCGGGGGTTGGGTGGGGTGGGGTGGGGGCACTTTCATAACACCTCGTTCCCCACAGCAGTGCCCCTAAAAATACACCAGATACGTCCCACCCAAAAGTTAACACAGTCAGCAGAAACATCACTCGTTCCCTTGGGAGGGGAAGAAAAAAGAAAAGAGAGCGAGAGAGCGAGAGAGCGAGAGAGAGAGAGAGAGAGAGAGAGAGAGAAAAGAGCCCTGGAGGAACTTCACAGAAGGACGACAACGACGCCCCCTGGGGAGCTTTAGGGAGCCCCCTGTGGACAACGACGGAACCGCTCCTCAAAATCAGCAGCGGCCGTACAATCGTCATGACAATATGATACGATAGAAAGAAAGCATGACATAGAATGGAACCAAATGCGAGGAAATGATATTCTGACATTTTAAGACATAATTGAAATCAAATCAAATATGAACAAATGGCCTGGCGTGACATGGAAAGCGACATAAATAATTGACATTGAAATCACGACGATGAAGTGAAACAAAATCCACAAAAGATGGCAGCATCTGACGGCGAAATGAACTGGCCTGACGTGACATGGAATCAAATTCAACCGACAGACAAAATGAGCTGGCCCGGACGGGAAGCACTTCCGTCGTCGTTTCGGGGTTTCAAATCGTTCCGTCTCTTCTCTGGATCACGTTGAACCCGGCGAAGTCCAATCCAAACCCGAGTCCGACAGCGCCTTTTGCACGTGCGTCACAACGGAGGCACACGGTGCAATCACAGCCACCTGTTGGAAAATTCTTTGGCCTTCTTCTTGTTGGTGTTGTTGTGGTCCAGACACGGACCCCCTTACAGCTGTCGGCGGTGCCCCCCGCCAACCTTAAGAATGAGGAGCGACTGCGACGCGAGCGTCTCTAGACAGCTCAACAAATACTAATAAGGATGCGGAGACTTAACGTCAAAGGAAGTCATTCCATGCATGTGCAATAGACCAATAACCCATTGTTATTATTATTATTATTATTATTGGACAGCTGCTAGTTCTCATGGAAAGTCATCAGATGCTCACAATGAGCATGCTAACATGTGGCAAGAAGGTTAAAAAAAAAAAAAAGTGTCAGTGGGATTCATCCCAAACAAAAACTTCATTCAAGTTAGGAAATGAACTTAATCCAAAGTGGAGTGGAGGAGGATGTCTTGAGTTAGGGCGCCCTCTGGTGTTCGGGAGAGATTTACACCAGTAAGTCAGCAACAGCTCAACAGAAAAATGATGTTTTTCCAAGTATTACGCAGGAACGAAAAAAACAACACATCAAAAATGTATCCAAAAGGTAAGAAATGTTAAACGGGTGACTGTTTTTACAATTTTAAAAAATAGAGTTTTAGGAGTGGAAAAAGTTTTTTTTTTTAACACCCACTGGTTAAAAAATAATAATTTTGAATAATTTGTCTTCAAACTAAGCATTAATAGTTGTCTGCCTTTGTGGTGTCGTGTGCTTTTTTTTTTTTTTTTTTTTTTTTCCCTTCCCCGCAATAAGGAAGTTGTCCCAAAAAAAAAAAACGAAAAAAAAAAAAAACTGTGGGACGGCAGGCAGGCGTGAGAGGGCGTGAGAGGCTCCAGCTCGCTCGGAATTACTTCTCCGTTTTTGTTGTCACGGATCAAACCAACCCTCGCAGGTAAGAATTTTCCCTTCTTCTTCTTCTCCTTCTGATAGGAGCGACTCGATTCTTCAGCACGGAGGCGTTGAATAAAAACCGGAGCGGGCCGACGTTGTCCAAACACAGCCAGTCAGCGGGCAGGTGAAGGCGAAGGTGCGGGGCGAGGGGGGAACGGAACTCCCCCAAAAGCCAGCACGGAGCTCACCCGGCTCGGCTCGGGCGTCTCCCGACGACCAACTTGCTTGAAAAGGGCCACAGAGGCGAGCCGGGCTGCCATTTGACTCCCGAGGGGAGCGAGCCGAAGAACTTTGCTCACGAGCGGCGCAAGTCTGTGCAGGTGAGCCCACGAGCTGCCACATTCCAGCCCGCGTGGACGACCTTTGTGAAATAAAGGTCAAGGCAAAATAGCGCCGCTCGCTGCCACAGATTTGTTCTTGATCCTCTGCAAAGATGACTGCAACTTACTCGGCAGTCGTTTGGATCAGCCACCACGTAAGTCAAATGTTCTTGAAGGGTCGCTGGACGTGAGTACTTTTCAAAATCCACGTTCCGCCAGTGACTGTCGGACTTCATTGTCCTTCTTCACAAGGCGGGGCCGGAGCGTTTCAAGGAGAAAGTCATTGAAGTAGGAGGAGCGCAACTTTTACGACTTGCAGTTGGAAGCGAGTCCCCAGTGCAAGGCAAAAATCGACAAGACAAGGCGACTTTCATCGACCGCACACGGTGGCATCCCCCCAAATCGCTACAGTCGGAATTGAAGAAAAAACAAAGCCAGAGTGCGACGGGCCGGTTTTGCTTTGCCGGGCCGGGCCCGCTTTACAGGGCCTCGTTGTCGCACCTTCCAGGCTTTCTCGAAGTGGATCCGTTTCAGCAGCTCAATCACGCGACGACGATGATGCCAGCGCGCATTGCTTGACGCTTGATACATTCACTCAAATGTGCGTCGAGCGCCCCAGTCGGGCGTGAGGGGCGAACTTATTTCGCCACCATTTTTGAATGACACAATTGGATTTCCACCCGACGGATCCGGAAGGGAACCGCCGGCCGGGATGGGCGGAAGATGGCAGAAATGTGCGCTTTTGGGAAAAGCCCGCCGCAAGACGTTCTCTGCATGTGCGATTCCTGAGCATTTCTCTCAGTTGAGCAAATGTTTTCCCAAGCGGTTTGTGTTGATGGTCCGCCACGCGCCCCGTCAGGCCTCCTCCTCCTCTCCCTCTCCCTCTCCCTCTTCCGCCCAGGTGATGGCGCAACACGCCGCACCCTGGCATTCTCTCGCCTCAGGCTGACAAAACACAGGCCTGCCTGCCTGCCTGCCTGCCTGCCTGCCTGCCCGTCGAAGCCGAGAGCGGAGCAAACGCACCGCGTCGGGCTTCTTTTTCGCACTGGCAAACGTTTTGACGGACGCCGGCAGCTCAATCTGTTAAGTGTTGCCTCCCAAAACTTTTTTTTTTAAGGATTCAAGCCCCCGCTTTCGCGGTGCTGCACGGCTAAGTCAACAATTGCGGTCGTCGGACACGTGACTGCGTACATTCCAGACAGGTGAGATAGATTTCGACTTTTGATTTCGAGTAATGCACTTTTGTTTATATTCAAGATCATTTTGTTCCTCGACCCTTTTTTGGGCACACGTGCACATGAAAGTGTGCTTGCTTTGTCGCTTTCATTTTTGAGTTTGACGGCAACCTTCAGCCTGGTTTTGAAGATCCGCTGGGTTCACTCACATCTCAAGTCTGCGCTCGCGAGTCAAAGAAAAAAATTGGCCAAACGACGGCGGCTCGTATGAAAACAATAAAAACTCGTTAGTTGGGTCACTCATATCTTAAGGCACGGCATCAATTGCACAGTTTCCATCAAATTTCGCCACATTGCCGACTTCTACTGTAAAACATTGCAGTGTACCCACGACCGACGTAAAAAAAAAAAAAAAATCTATCATAACCCTGATGTGGCATTTTGGGGGCGGGGGAGGGGCTCCTTTTGAGTTTCCTCCACAGAACGGGCGAGCCGTTCGGTCATCCGGGAGGAGTCGGACTCGAGCGCTGCTCCGCCGCGTCGTCGGGCCCGCGTGCTGGTCCGCTCTTTCTTCTCACTAGAATGCTTTTGAAATGTCCTTTTGACTTCAAAGCTAGCAAAAAAAAAAAAAAAAAAGAAAAATGAAACTAGAGTCTGCATTTGTACACGGCAGCTCAGGATGAGATGAGCCCCAGCCGACCGTGACGATGTACGAGGTGATGTCCGGCGACACCCCGTCCTGGAAGGCGCCCGCCCCGAGACAGGGCGCCGCCGACCCGCCGCCGTCGGCCGGCGAGGGCGACGGGCCCGTCAAGATCCTCAAGGTGTGCTTCTCCACCAACAACAACAACCTGGGCAAGAACTTCAAGCTGGTCAAGTGCGACGGATCCTGGCAAATCAGGGTGAGTCGAGCTTTTTTTTTTTTTGGATGCGTTTGTACGCTTTGGAGCGGAGCCCGAGGATGTCTTTCAAACCCGTTAAATACAAAAAATGCCGGAAGGATTTATGGCGGCGCAGACAGAAAGGCAATGTGAAGATCAACGGCGGAACGACGACCTCGCATGCCATATTGTCACATCTAAAATAGCAGCAGAAACTGTCAAATATCAACAAAGCATCATCAGCAAGAGCGCTGCATGTCAGCCACACGATGGGAAATGCCAATCGCTGTAAAATACCAGCTTATTTTTTGTTTCCTCATACGAGATGTAAACATAAGAGAAATCATCACTTTGTGGCCTGCTAGCGTAGCAAAGCACAACGGAAACCGGTCGGCTGACTTTTCCGACCCGCATGTAGAAAGCAGCGAGAAGCGCAAACGTGACCGAGCGGCAACGACTTCACATCTCGGCGCTGTTAGCATAGCTTAGCTTGGCCGAGCTTTGGCCTCTCGTAAGCTAGCGAATCGGTTTGAAGGCATTTGTCGCTCGAATCGCAGCCAAAAAAAACGACCTGTTATTAAAAATGTAGCACGTTGTTCACCTCCAGGCGATCATCCGATCCATCCTGATCAGCGGGCGTCTGGGTCCCAACGTGGAGCACGCGGAATGCTTCGGCCTCCTGCTCAAGCACCTCAAGTCCGACGAGCTCCACTGGTTGCATCCGCAGCTGACGGTCGGCGAGGCGGAGCAGCGCTACGAGAGCCGCCACGCGGAGGCCGAGTGGAGGCGAGTTGGCCGCGGTGTTCGGTGGCGGGGGGGCCGTAGGGACGCGCCTCACCTCCTTGTGATTGGCCCGCGCAGGTACGACCTTCGCATCAGATACGTCCCCGTCAACTTCTTGGAGAAGTTCCGAGACGACCGCTCCACGCTGTTGTACTTCTACCAACAGGTCCTTGAAACTCCCCCTCTCGATCCGGGACTCTGTCGTCAGGTCTCGGGGGCGTTTCCCAGCGTCTGGGAACCTTTTGGGGAGGGAGCTTTAAAGTTAGCTAAACTCCTAAGCTAGCAAACGCTAACCACGTGAAGTCTCCCGAGGTCGAGGTCCATTTTGTTTCCTCTCTCTCTCTCTCTCTCTCTCTCTCTCCTCTCTCTCTCTCTCCTTTTCTTTACTCGTCATCTGCTTGACGGAGCGAGAAGCCCTTTTTTTTTTTTGATGCTTTTGACGGCTGAACGGCGTATTTTTGTCGTCTTTCCGTGGCAGGTCCGCAACGATTACATGCAGCATCACGCCAGCAAGGTCAGCCAAGGGATGGCGCTCCAGCTCGGCTGCTTGGAGATCAGGTGACGTGCAGCCCGCAAGCGCAATTGCAAATCGCTGCTTGACGTTTGCTTCTTCTAGGAGGTTCTACAAGGACATGAACGCAAAAGGACTGGAGAAGAAGTCAAACTTTGAGCTGCTGGAGTAAGTTTGCACAGAGGATTCTTTGCTGAGATGCTCACGAGCAGAAACGCACGAATTGCCATCAACATTTCTGCCGGTTCTTATTACTCTCACCCCCCATGAAGAAAAGAGGTCGGCTTGGACCTTTTCTTCCCTCTCGAGCTGATCAACAGCATGAAGGTAAACTTGGCGCCGTGCAACTTTTGAGGCCGAAATGGAAATGGATTATTTTGGCCACCTGGCCTTTCCAGTCCAAGCAGCTGCGCAAGCTGATCCAGCAAACGTTCCAGCAGTTCGCAACGCTCAAGGAGGACGACTGCATGGTCAAGTTCTTCCAGACGCTCAAGGAGTTCACCAGTTACGACGAGGAGGTCTTCCCCTGCGAGCTGGTGGTGAGCGAACGTCACACGCTCGCTCGCTCGCTCGCTCGCTTCCTGGCGTCGTCATTCGCACGAGTGCCGTCTTTTCGCAGCAAGGTTGGAGTCTGGCCGTGGAGCTGGTCATCGGGGGGAGGGGCATCCGCCAGCGCGCGCAGAAGAACTCGGCGGTGAGCGCGCCGCACATTTACTTTCGGGCTAACGACCAACTTGACTCCCCGCACGCATTACGTTCGGCCACAATTCAGTCAACGGAAGTCTCAAAGTTAACGTTGAGAAGTTGCGCCAGACAAAAAGAGCACATATGGACCGAGCACTTAAGATGATGAACGCGTGGCCGGCGTTGGAGCAAATGCCCTTCGTGAAGATCAATCAACGGCATCCCGTTTGGAGTGCCGTTCCGCAGCAGCGTCTTTCCAGACGGTAAACGCTTCGTTCGGTCTTCCTCAGCCCGTCTTCCTGGCCGACTTCAAGCAGATCAAGAAGGTGCAGTGCTTGCCTCAGGGCGACGGCAAGGCTCTCCTCGTTCTGGACGTGGAAGGCGCCAGACAGGTACGACGGCCCGACGGCGCCGCTCGGATCGCCGGCTCGCTGATCCCGTCCGTCTCCGTCGGCAGCGGCTGTCCGTCAACGTGGTCGACGTGCCCGCGGCCGAGAACATGATGGACCTCATCGACGGGTACTGGCGCTTGGACAACAACTCGGAGGAGTCCGTCATCTACAGGCAAAACCACGGTACGAGCGCCCACATCTTGACGGGCTCCCGCCATGGCTTCGGACTCCCTCGTGAGTTCTCGTCCGGTTCAGTTTTCAGTTTTCCTTGCGGCCAAAAACGTGAGATATGAGGCGCCTGTATGATGCCAGTGAGTTGAATTCCCTGCATGACGACGACTAAAAATTCAACAACAACAAAAAAAGACTTCAAGTGTTTCGTAATCACTCCCATAAAAAAATGTACTTGAAAAAAAAAAAAAGATCGGATCAAGAGAATTTCACGTTGTGTTTTTAAAACAAACGTAGCTTTGCCTTCTGCAAACACATCATGCAAAATGCCATAGACAAGCTAATGAATCGCTTCTATGTGGTGGAGTTGTAATGCTTTGATAGACACAAATGATGGAGCAGCACACATAGATAGACGCATACTCACAGCCATATGTTATTTGAAGAAGAAGAATATTGCAGGCGCTAAATGAATTTCTGCTAACACTTGTGATGCTCGTCTTAGTCTGTATTACGCTGCCCCCGGTGGCTAAGTTGGATACACCAGTTGGAGCCGCACTGCGTTATTGACGATTCATTCTTTCCGTAAATTGTCCAGTGCATTTCCGTTCATTCACGAAACGCTGCCCCGCGTAATATTTGACAGATGCCAGCGCGCGGAGTTCCCTCCCGGAGATTCCGACGGGGTGAGTCCACCCGTCGCCCTCGGGCGCCGCCGCCGAGTCAAGACCGCCGTCAACTTTTGTTCTGATGTTTTCAGCAGAGACGTCGGCTCCGTCCGACACAGCGTGGGTAAGCCGCCCCCCCCCCCCGCCCCCCCATTTTGACGTGTTGATGTATTTATTCTCCGACTCCGTGCACTCGTTCCCATTTCAAAAATACATTCAATAGCCACAAAATTCATCGTTTTACAGGCTCGGATATCTACTGTGAGATCCCGGACGAAAGGCCCCGATCGGGTGGGTTCCCGCGCCTCCACTGAACGCACCGCCGCCGACTGCGCTGCACGTATTGTTTGAATTCGTTATTTCATCGTTGATTTGGTCAGCTGTCAAATACGGCATCGACCGCGGCGACATCACGCTCGGGCGAATCCTCGGCGAGGGCTTTTTCGGCGAAGTCTACGACGGCATCTACGCGGCGCCGGTGAGTCGACGAGAATCCAAAAGATTTGAAGTGGAACATGTAGAAGGAATGACATCAGTGGCGCCGATCAGGACGGCGAGCGGGTGAAAGTGGCCGTCAAGACGTGCAAGGACTGCTCGCCCGACGTCATGGAGAAGTTCATGAGCGAGGCGGGTGGGTTTCAACCCCCGCTCACTGAAAAACGAGGCGCGATAAACAATCACTGCTCCGTTTTCTTGGTTGCGCCCGCCAGTCATCATGAAGAACCTGGAGCACCCCCACATCGTTAAGCTCATCGGCATCATCGAGGACAACCCCGTGTGGATCGTCATGGAGCTGTACGAGTACGGCGAGGTCAGTGGTGGCGAAAACGACGCCGAGCTTCACGGGTTCTCTGTCGGGTTGAAGTCTGGCCGGAGCTCGCTCTGAACTCAAATGCGCTCAACCTCCCGCTTGCGGCAGAAGATCCGTTCGGAAAATGAAAAATCATTTGAAGCCTTCCCACAGGCTGTCAAGGCCGCTAGCTAAACCAATCAAAATGCACCGAATCCAAACGGAGTAAAAAAAAAAAAAAAAAAATGTACTGAAGCGTAGTCGCACGTGTGTGTGGTTTGTGCTCGCAGCTCGGCAACTACCTGACGACCAACCGGAACAATCTGACCAACACGACCCTGGTCCTGTTCAGCCTGCAAATCTGCAAGGCGCTGGTCTTCCTGGAAGGCGTCAACGTGGTGCACAGGTCAAACATGGCCTCCGGATCCTCTCGTAGCCTCCGCTGAGCGCCCTTTTTCTTTTGTTTTTTTTTTGGGGGGTCTTTTCACGTTTGACGCTTCTCGTGGGTCCACGCAGAGACATCGCCGTTCGAAACGTGTTGGTCGCCAGTCCCGACTGCGTCAAGCTGGGCGACTTCGGACTGTCGCGCTACATCGAGGATGAAGAGTACTACAAAGGTCAGTGGACTCAAAAGGTTTGAGTTTGGTCACGAGACAAGCGAAGCGTGACGAGCGAGCGAGCGAGCGAGCGCTCAACTTGGACTGAGTGTTGTCGCCCTCCTCCTGAAGAAGGAAAAAAACCGCTGCGACGTGTCAAACGCAACGCACTCCCACAAACGTTGTTATGTTACGTCCAAATATTTGATATTTACTCACAAATCAATCGTTACTTGTACCCATCAATAGTCAAAAATGGAAAACTCCGCCTCTTCCTCACTGCGCGAGCCGTGCGGGGTTGTGTCGCCTCAAGATTGAACCTTGGGATGCTTTTTAGGCGAGGCCGAGTTGGCTGCAGATTCCATTGGATCAGTCGCCGTTTTAATCATTTGATGATTTTGGACTTACGAGTCCGACACCTGACAGTAGCCAAATATGTAACAAGGCTACATATCGAAATGAGCAGACTTCCGAACAAACCGTTAGAGGGACAAAAGAGGAAAAGGGCGGACTTCTCATCTCCAGAAGGAAGACGATTCGCTGCCGTCTCCAAATATAACACTGCAAAGTTGTTCTGTTGGCCGAACGGAACGTCGTCGATGCTCTGGCGGTCAGTTGTGGCACCGGAGCCCCCCCCCCCCCCCCCGACTACCGACGACAAGGAATCTTGTGCGTTTTTGACACGTTTGGCCAAATAAAGATGATTGTGCTCCGTCCGTCGCGCTCACACTTGAAGAGCCAAACGTAACGCCGATTGCGTCTGACGTGGCAGCGTCTGTGACCCGATTGCCAATCAAGTGGATGGCGCCGGAATCCATCAACTTCCGACGCTTCACCTCCGCCAGCGACGTCTGGATGTTCGGTGAGTCCGATTCATTTGAGCTGGATTTGGATTGGATTCCGTTTCCGTTTCCGTCTCGATATCGGCGAATCAATGGCCTCGGCGTCCTTGACAAGCGTGTCCTCCGCAGCCGTGTGCATGTGGGAGATCCTGAGCCGAGGCCGCCAGCCCTTCTTTTGGCTGGAGAACCGAGACGTCATCAACCAGCTGGAGCAAGGCATCAGGCTCCCCAAGCCCGACGACTGCCCGCCGGCGCTCTACTCCCTGATGACCCGCTGCTGGTCCTACGACCCCAGAGAGAGGCCCAACTTCACCGAGCTGGTGGTCAAGATCAGGTACTGCGCCTTCCCGCGCCGTGGTGAAATTTTCTTTCAGTCAAAAGTCTTGACTTGCGGGGAGAACGGAACTACATCACCAATCTGCGTGATTGAGCGCATTTTCTCTCGAATGCTTTTCCAGCGACGTGCACAAAATGGAGAAGGAGCAGGAAATGGAACGCAAGCGGGACAGAGCGCGTTCCACCAAATATTTCGACGGCAAGTTCAAGTTGGCCGAGCCGCCGCCCAAGGTAGGAGCGTCGTCGTCATCCGGCGTCCTCCGTCGTCGAGGCTACATAAACGCGGACGCTTGCAGCCTTCAAGAAAGAAACCGGGCAGATTCGGGAAGACGCCGAGCGTCGGCTTGCACATCCAGGTCGGCGCCACCGTCGCGGGGCGCCTCTCGAGGAAAAACTCGCACCCTAATCGCGCGTTTCGCGTCCACGCAGCTGAACGAGGCCCTGTGCGCCAGCTCGCCGGACCTGGCCGGCCCGTGCGACTACCAGTCGCCCGCGGACGCCGTCGGCAACACTCTGCCGCTTCCGCTCAGGTCCCCTCGACGTCGCAGCGTGGGGGTAACCAAACGCCGCTACCTCCACTGGCAATTTTCAAGCTTTTGTCCTCCCGGCCGGAGCTCGCTTGACCCCCCCCCCCAATCCGTTATCCCAGTCGCTTATGCTAACCCTGACGGATTGCTGGGTTTCCGGCCCCCCGCAGGAGAGCGACTTCCCCCGAGCGGAGGCCGACATCCGCGAGGACGCCCGACGCCTGTGGGAGGCGGAGCGCCGGCAGACGCTCGCCACTTTACGTCGGCAGAAGGCGCAGATGGCCGCCGACAAAGTGTGGCTGGAAAAAGAGGAGCGCCTCCTGGTGGGGAACACGGCGGCGTCAATGTGCCCCTGTTAGGTGTCCCCGAGAGGGGCTCCGTGTCCATTTGCTGTAAAATGAACCTGCCTGTTCTTTTGCAGGACCCCGTGGGACCGGAAGAGAACCCGACCCCAACGGTGGGTTTTGGCCTCGCTTGCACGAGTCGGATCGACCCAAATGTTGGGGGTCCCCCCCCCCCCCCTTCAAAATGTCTTTCTGTCTCTTCTTTTTTTCGCAGTTCAACGAGGCAGACGCCGACAATGGTAAGCGCAGGATTTTTTGGGGACACGCGCTGGGCCTTCGCATAAGAGTTTGATTTGTTCCGTGGCCGCGTTCGTAACTCATCAAAACGCTCCCAACCAACAAGTGCTTTTTGTCGCCTTGCATCAATTGAATGCCGACGCGCTGCTTTTACTGCTGTGCCCGCCTGAGCCACCGGAGGGCAGTCTAAAAAAATGGATGGATGGAAATTAAATTCTAATGAAAACAGTCTGGCCGGAAACTTGCCAATAGAACATTTTTATGCGTTTCACTGAGATACAATTTGAAGAAATGCCCATGAGCCTGTGTGAATTTCACAAATATCTTTTTGTATTAATCACAAGCACATTCCAAAATGCCTTGCATGTAAATGAAATAATTGTTTAAAAAAAAATACAACCCAAGATTGTGTTGTGTGGTATTGTAGTCCAAGGAGCAGGCGTACCTAATCAAGGGTCTTGCGTTCCAGGCCCGCCCCTGAAGCCCCCCCGGCTCACGGCGCAGGTTGTGAGCGCAATTCCTGCATTCTTTTCTGATTGTCCCTCGTGTCCTTGTGGCTCTCTTATGATTCTGTTTTGGTTTTTTTTCCCAAAATCAGCCGGCGCCCACCGCCGAGCTGGACCGTTCTGACGACAAAGTTTACTCGTGCGTGATGAACGTGGTGAAGGTTGTGGTGCAGCTGAAGAACGACATGGCGGACACGCAGCCCGAGCAGTACGTCACCGTCGTACAGGTGACGCAAAACCGCAACTCGAATATTTCTTTGATTCTCCGTGGACTTTCTCTCGCCTTTGGCCAATCAGATCGCAGCCCCCGCGCGTTCCCCCGTCAATCCAACTTGGCCGACTTCGGCGGTTTCCCGAAGCGATCCGATCGGTCCTCCCGACGTCGGCGTTTTTCCCACCCTGCGATTGGTCGGTCAGAGCAAAGCTTCTCAAAGCAGAGCCGGACTCGCTAAACACGTCGTCGTTTGACGCTCTCAAAGCGGAAGCAGACTTCTCCATCTTGCTGCAGTGTCGCAATGCCAAAATCTTTCAAAGTCGTCGTGCTTTTACGGAAAGGAGAACCTTTTCCTGACCCAAAATAAAAATGAGCTTTTGGTGGCAAAACAACAAAAGTCAAACCAGATCAAACTGCCAGCTGCACATTCCGCGTTCACTCGACGAACTGAGACATCTTTCGTGGCACGTAAAATGTTCCGACCGTTCGTACCCGTTTCTCCAGTTCGGAATGGCGGCGACGAGCCGAGATCGTTGTTCGATGCAGTGCCGCCATCTACGGGGATCCGTTTGCCGTGGCGAAAAAATGAACTTCGCAAACCGTGTCGGGCGAGACCCTCTTCCAAATCGACCCGCCGCAAATGGGCGGCAGTGAACGGCTTCGCTAACGTCCGCCGGCGTTCTTCCCTACGCGCTAACGAGAGCGAGCCGGCGCTGACCGCCGCGTGCTGTTCTTTCCTCCAGTCGGTGGGGATGGCCTTGAGAGATCTGATCGGCAGCGTGGACGACATCCTGCCCGCTCTGCCCGAGTCGGCGCGCACCGAGGTACGCGCCACGTGGCAGTTTTTTGGTTTTTTTTTTGGTGACAGCATCAACGGAAGGTGACTTTTCCCTTTGCCGCGACGCGCAGATCGAGGGCACCCAGAAGCTGCTGAACAACGACATGGCGGAGCTGATCAGCAAGATGCGCCTGGCCCAGCAGAACGCCATCACGTCGCTGCGGGACGAGTGCCGCAAGCAGATGCTGGCGGCCGCCCACAACCTGGCGGTGGACAGCAAGAACATGCTGGACGCCGTCGACCAGGCCCGCGTCCGCGCCGACCTGGCCAAGCCGGCCCGGCCCTGACCTGACCTGACCTCCCGAAGGGGTCGTGCCGATTTTAGAGCGAGTGCGTCGTTTGAATTTCATTCTTTTTTATTCTGATTGTGGGGAAAAAAAAAAAAAAAGGTTTTTCAAAGGGTTCCAATAAAAAGGCTGTCGTGGTCCATTTTTAGCGACCCGAGTGAACGTATCAATCAAGCGAACGGCCCGTGTGTGTGTGTGTGTGTGGGCACCACTTACTGAAAACTTTCTACGCTGAAATATTTCTTTTCATGTCCTTGTTTTCAACCACTTTATACTCGGGCAGCCGACATTCATCACACCCCCCCCCCCCCCCCCCCCGCTGCGCACTCATCAGGAACATTTTTGGGGAAACTGACTTTAAAACTTCCTCCCGCGCTCGCCGCTGCTCGCCGCTTTCTTCCATTTACGGAAAGGAAAGTTAAAAGATCTCATCCGGAGGACCTACGTGTTATTTATATCTCACACAAACGTAGCTAATTTCTCATGATAAAAAATTCTCAACACGGCGAAAGTAAATCAAAGTGCACATTTTCTTTGCCTCCGATGTCTGTTGACGCCGCTTCCTTCCTTCCTTCCTTCCTTGTGACGTCACGCGTTGAAAAGACGCGCCAGACGCTGCCTCGACGTCATCACTACCGCTAACTTGATACAGTGTTCACATTTCATCACCGCCTGAACATCAGCTGACATATGGATCACTATTGGACTTCCGTTTAAAAGGAGGTAGATACTTGTCAATACTAATACACTTGAAGACCTAAAAATATGTCCTTACTTGCTAGTGATGCCAAGCGAACGCTGCTGCGAGTCCTCCGTGAAACGCTCGGAACATCTTACTGTCCACTTTGATTTGTCCAAAGTCCAATGCGCCCGCTTCGTCTTCACCAAGCTGGCTGTTCATCTTTCGCCCATTCACGTAAGCTGACTTCGTCGGCGTTTGACGCGCTTCCTCGTTGTCATTGCCAACTTTTTCACTCGGTCGTGACGTCACATTCCGGAGAGAACCGGAACTTGCCGAATCGAAGCGACGTTTCCAAACAAAATCTCGCGACTGTCTTTGACGCTATAATTTTTTTTTCATTTCTGTTGTGTTGAGAATTTTTTTTAATGAAATTCGAGCTACTTTTGTATGATGGACAAAAAAAAAAAAAACATCCTCTGGATTCGACTTCTCAATACCTCTGCCGGAAACGAGCAAAACGTGCCGAGGAAACCCCACCCGGCGGCGTCCTCGCCCGTCAATGGGGGCTGTAGCGCCCCCTCTGACTTGGAGAAGAACTTGCAGCACGTTTTCAAAACTGCGGGTAGGAAGCGGCCTGACCACGCCGGCCCACAAACTAGGCCAAAACCCGGAAAAATCACCGAGCTTTTGGCTCGACTGTGTACAAATAAAAATGGCTTCACGTGTGCTTATCATCAACACTGCTGAGTCGAATATATGAATAAATAAGCGCCATTAACAAAACTGTTCCTGTTTCTCAAATAATAAACTCAACATGAAATGTAGGACAAATGAGAAATTCAATTGACTGCAATGTGACCACAGACGTTGCCGATGGCCTCCATTTTGATGCAGTCCAGTTTTTCTTCTTTATCTTTTTCCCCCTCCACACTCAAAAGCTGCTTTTAGCGTAAGTAAATCCGTTCAACCGTTTTCAATCCAAGCGATTTGAAGAAGGAGTCACTCGGAATCATTGCACATCACTGCAAGTATTTTCTAAGAATACTCGTTTAGTCAGGAATAGCAAAGAATTTGGCATCTCTGGGAATCGCAATAAATCGGGCGTGGACGAGCCCGACCGTCGCGTCTCTTCGGCCGCGCTTGCGTCAGCACGCTTTGGCGATAGAAGAGCTAAATCATGCCGGCGAGCCAGGGCGGCAGGAAGAGGCCGACGGTGCCCAGCAGGCAAACCATGATGAACATCCACAGGAAGATGCGGTCGATCACCATGGCGACGTACTTCCAGTCTTCTTTCACCTGCGCCCAAACAACATCGCATTCAGCAACAAAGACGGCGGGGCTGCCGCTCGTGTCTTTGCCTACTTTGCTTGTACTGCCCCCACGTGGCCAAGATGAACAAACGACGGGGAGCGGCACGAGCGCCGCCGAATTGCAGCAAAGATGTGGCTGAAACGCTTGAATTTATTTCCAATGTACTTAATGATGTCATTACTGTATGCTTCTTTTTGAAGCGCCAAATTTTAGAGCTGTTTTGGTCGTCTTTTTGGGGAAGCAGGAACAGATTAACGGCATGTCCTTTCATTTCAAAGTAGG
This sequence comes from Syngnathoides biaculeatus, assembly GCF_019802595.1. Lineage (NCBI taxonomy): Eukaryota > Metazoa > Chordata > Actinopteri > Syngnathiformes > Syngnathidae > Syngnathoides > Syngnathoides biaculeatus. Next base: position 6,068,538 of record NC_084662.1, on the reverse strand, counting down.
ACGATGCTTTGAGATCTGTGGAGGAGCCGCCGCGTACTGTAAAAGCCTCGAAAAATGACGGATGGCAGCACCCCGGAGGCAGAGGAACCGTTTCCGCGCTACTCACGCTGAAGTCGGCATCCTCCGCCCTCAGGTGGTCGGCGATGTAGCGCACTCCCTCCAGCGCGCGGACGACGTCCGGCGAGAGCCCAAAGTCCCGGGCGGGGACTGGGCCCAGGGGGCTCTCGGCCCGACTTCCGGCGTTCTGCGGGGGCGACGGCGGGCGGAAGGAGAAATAGGACGTGAGCGTCCCGAGCTCCAGATCCCCCAGGGACGGCGAGGGAGCGTCCCCGCGCCAGCCGGCCGAGGTGCTGACGCCCGCCGCCCGTCGGCGGCGCAGCGTCCGCCGCCGTCGCCTCTCCTCCAGCGAGCGCCGGCGCCTGGCGTTGGGCGCCGGCCTCCTCATGAACAGCCAGCCGGGCACCAGATCCAGGAAGACGGCGTGCACCCAGCGCGGCATCTTGTGCGTGTTGGGCGAGCGGTGGTGCACGTTGAGCACGAAGACGGTGATGACGATGGAGAGCGTGACGAAGATCATGGTGAAGAGGAGGTACTCGCCGATGAGCGGGATGACCAGCGAGGTGGACGGGATGATCTCGGTGATGAGCAGCAGGAAGACGGTGAGCGAGAGCAGCACGGAGATGCAGAGCGTGATCTTCTCGCCGCAGTCGGACGGCAGGTAGAAGACCAGAACGGTGAGGCAGGAGATGAGCAGGCAGGGCACGATCAGGTTGATGGTGTAGAAGAGCGGCAGGCGGCGGATGATGAACAGGTAGGTGATGTCCGGGTAGATCTCGTGGCAGCAGTCGTACTTCTTGGTGTTGTAGGTGCCCACCGCCTTGACGATGGCCCACTCGCCGCTCTCCCAGTAGTTGTTCAGGTCCACCGAGGTCTCCAGGCGCTCCAGGTCGATCTTGGCCTTGTCGTAGGTCCACGAGCCGAACTTCATCTTGCAGTTCTGCTGGTCGAAGGGGAAGAAGGTCACGTCGATGCTGCACGAGCTCTTGTAGATGGCCGGCGGCACCCAGCGCACGGCGCCCGTGTGGAACAGGTGCGCCTTGGTCATGTGGGTCACCGCGAACTCGCCGTCCGCACTGCCGACAGGAAAGGAACTTCTCAGCGCGTTTAAGCCGGACCCCCGACCCCTGTCGGGCGCCGCGTCCCCATCAAAACTCCAGCGTTTTATTATATCTGACCCAGATCGATCGCGATTGCGTGACTGGAGGAACCTCGACGGGGTTTTTCTTCTCATCTCTGTGAGGGGAAACGTCGCAATCGACATTTGCGACCGGTTGAGGACGCACGACGCCTCTCGCGCGCCCGCGATATGGACCAAGACCTCACGGACAATGAAGATGTACTTAGATGGAATTAGCGTTTATTTCCAAACGGCCATTTTGCATTCTTCACTTTCAACATATATCAAAGCCATTTTTGGGTTGGTTTCTATTGGATTCAAACCCAGAATCTCCGGATGTGCCCCCCCCCCAAAAAAAAAAAAAAAAAAAAAAAAACCAACTCTGAACACTAAATCCGTTTTTTTCTGAGGCTGAAGGATTATTTCCATATTCCTCATTTCCTATCAAGTGAATTGAACAGGTAATCATTTCAGCGATAATGTCTCGTGCATAAAATCCTATGAATAGCGTCATTATTTTTGAAAATGAATGTATTCATGAAGTGAGATGTCTATCGTAAAAACTCGTATCGAATCCTGCTTGGAGCGCCCTTTCACGGCTCAATCGATCCGTCCACCAGATGGCGCTCCCGTCCTATCATGTCGTGTCGTGCGTGGCCCAGCAAAAATGGTTTTGGGGGGCGAATTCCAAAGAGCAAAAGCACAAAAGTTAGGGAGTGATTTCACGTGATTTCACGTGATTTCACTTTGAAAAGAAATAACCCACAGACAAAAGATGTTTTTGGAATGTTCCGGAAGACTCTGCGATTTACACGAACATCCCAGGCTAACTTTGGCCGCTCCCACATCAACAAAATCCGGATGTACGACTTCAGCATTCTTCCTCGACGCCAATTCTTAGTTTTGACTTTGGACTTTGGCGCCATCTTGGCACAGCAAAACGACCGTCCGGGACTCACTTGTTGTACAGGACGATGTCCGGCACCCAAATGAGTTGCGAGGGAACCCTGATGGACGTCACGTTGTCGTAATCCGACGGCGTCCAGCGAAGCTTGTAGTCGTTCCACTCCTGAGATTGAAGCAAAGCCAAAAAGCCAGCGACACGACGTCCCGGCCACGGACCTGCGTTTTTGATCCGCGAGCGGTTCCCGCCTCACCTGTTTGAGCCACACGTTGGTCGTCATCATCTGGTTCTTCTCGTCCTGACAGACGGGAAGTGGCGTCCGATTCCAGCCACGGGGACAAAACATTAGGCACGGCAGCGGAGTACCGCGGGACCGACAAAAAGTCTCGCGACTACTTGCTGCAGTTTGGCTACGGCGAGGCGGAAGAAGGTCCGACACTCACCACGTCGATGAGCTGCGCGATGGCCAGTCCGAACTTGACGATGACCACGTCGGAGATGTTGGGCACCGGTCGGGACCACTTGTTGTAGCCGGCGAACAGCGTCTTGAAGAGCTCGTCCTCGGCGTGAGAGTGCGTCTTATCGTGACACGCCGCTGGCGGCCAGGGAAGGGACACGTTCAGAAGCGGGTCGCTGATACGGGCCCCGTCCCCGCCGCCGGGAAAAGCGTTAAACGTTTGTTGACGGGCGGCGTGAAAAAGGATCGTCGCGCAGAAACGGAGACCGCGAGGACAAAAAAAAAAACAACAACAAAAAAAAAAACCGGGAAAACAAAAAGCGCGACGGCGTCGGGAGAGCAGAACACAATGCCGGAACCCGAACCGGGATGGCCAAGCGGCTAAGGCCTCGCTGGTGGGTTCAAGCACCGACGACCCCCCTGGAAACGAGTGACACGGAAACATGCGACCACAGGACCGTCCTCGCCGGCCTTCCTTCTCGGGGGCTACATTCTGGACGAAGGCCGCGTGTGACGTCAAAATCTTTACGCGCTCACCGCGCTGAACCGGGTCGACGGGCAGAATTTGGCCGGGATGTAATGAGGCCAAATGGCCACCACCGAGACCCCCCGCAACTTCATCTCAGGGACGTTTGGGAAAGTCGCAAAGATCGAGAAGGTGGACAGCGAAAGCTCAAAGGCAATCAATCAATGTGGACTCTGAGGTCGGAAGCGCCGCCGTGCGGCATCCTTAGCGAATCCGGCAAATCTCCCACCGACCGCTCAGCCTTTTTCCCTTTTTGCCACGTGACAAACGTGACAGCCGCCGCGCAAACACCACAAATTGGGGCTCGAGTACGCGACGGCCCGCTTTCGCCCGAGCCGTCCGACGTGATTGATCGCGCGTGCAAATGGCCTGGCCGGAGGGCGTTTGCGGGCTCGGCGGCACACGGGCGAAGATTTGCCATTGTGCGCGCAAACTCTGAAGCCGTTGGAGCGCGGATTCCAGATCTGTTTTTGGTTCGGGTCCCTAAAAACGTACAATTAGCGCGTTCACGATCTAACCGGTGAGGACGAGGAGCGTACTCGTCCGCGGGCCTTCCGTCCGGCTCTCTTTACGCCTCGGGCCGCCCGACGTCAAGACGGCTCGCGTTGGATTGCCCCAAAGAAGAAAAGTCAAATGAAAAATCGCCCCAGATGTGACAGGATGAGACAAATTGGAACTCTTGGACCGCTTCGGGGAAATGATCTTGCAAAACAAACGATAAATGTCAAGAAATGAAGAAATGAGAATGACTGGACGGCGTCCAATTGTGCGTACCTTCCGCTCAAGTGTGACGAGCCTCCAATCGTTCATCTTTTGTCTTCCTCATCATTGACGTGATTTTGATACTCTAAAGCTGTGCTTTATTCGACTATCATTTCAAAAATTCATATATAAATTGCACAATCTATATTCCAATGAATTAAACGCATTACTTTTGTAAAGTGTTGAGGAGCAAATTTGCACGCGCTCCAAACTCCAAACCGGGAGAGTAATTAAATAGTAACAACACCGACGTACCCGCCCGACAGAAGAGCAGCGAGCAGAGCCAAGCGGTCCAAACGGCCGGCAGCAGGCGCACGGTCTCCATGCCGACGCCCGCACCGGGGAAGTCCGAGCGGGTGCTACCTCTGACCGCGGACGATTTCACCTTTGCAGCGGGGAGGCATTTCGCAACTTTTCCGGGCGGTCAGCTTCAGTCGGTGCGGCAAAAACTGCCCCCGCCCGCCGCCTCGGTGTCGTCCCGGCGCCTTTGCGCTCGTCGATGCCACGTTGGGGGAGTTGGACGATGGACATCCGCCACTTTGCCACCAACGCCAGCGACGACTTGGACGTCTGCCGCCTTCGTGGCCGCACCTCTCGCTCGCTCTCTCTCTCTCTCTCTCTCTCTTCTCTCTCTCTCTCTCTCTCTCTCTCTCTCTCGCTCTCTGTCTCCCCCCCTCCCTCCCTCCCTCCCTCCCTCCCTCAAGGACCAGCTTACATCTGCAGATGTGTGCAACACGCATTCAAAAATAAACAATTATGCCAATAATAACCACGAAGTCAGCAGTACCATCACAAGATTACAGAACAGTTGGGCCCTTCAAATGGAGGACTAAGGTCCAGGTCTAGACCGAGTCAAGGTCTCGCGTTTTTCCCCTCACGTACGCTGCCGTCACCGGTACTGCGTGTATCCGTCCAAAACAACGCAACCTGTCACGAAGATGACGTCACGCTAAATATGTCTGACGTTGCTCTTTACTTGGTCCAGAAAACTCTGGTGAACAAAGAGGAGCGGCCTTCAGTGAAGTACGTGACGCTGCCCCGCTTGCGTTTGAATGTTTAGCCGTGCCAATTTGCCTTAGCCTGTCTATGGCGTTTCACACTATACGTTCGGTTCAAGATTATATTGGGCAAAAAAAAACAAACAAAAAAGTGGTTTGTGTGAACATTTTGGGCATTCACAGATACGACAGCTCATTTTCTTTTGGTGTATGGGACACGTTTCGAGTAAATGTCGATTGATTTATTTGGAAATGTGTTCAAACGAGACTTCTTTTCCTCCAAGTGAGCTTATCAGAATCAGAATCATTCTAAAAGTTTCGTTCGGCTTGTCCCTTTCGGGGTCGCCACAGCGTGTCATCTCAGATGAACGCACATATGTTTGGCACAATTTTTACGCCGGGCATCAAATGGCAGAAATGTCTCTTGTCTTTGTTCTTGTCTTCCTTGGATGTGAGTTTTTGGGTTTTTTTTGATTAAAAGAGTGAGAATACAGGCTAAGGGAAACTTCAAAAAATGTCTTTCGAGAAGTTGACAGTTTTTGAGGTACGTGGGAGAAGTCAAAGTATTTCAGATCCCGGACGGCCAGCGCGCCGAAACGCGTCGAGCGGCTTTCTTGGCCGACACGTGGGACCCCCCCCCCCGACTGAGCCGCCGATGAGCCAACTACGAAATGATTGTACGACGTTCCATAAAACACGGGGGCAAAAGTTATCCTGTGATACGGGGAGAAAAAAAACACAACTATGATGTGGTCACTGAGGCAAAATATTTGATTGATGTACTTTTTACGTTTGATTCTAATCATTTCGATCATTCTGCCCACCCCCCAAGGCTCAGTTTTAGGCCCACTTTTTTTTTTTTTTTAATCACAACATGCTGCTACACGGCGATGACATTAGCGGACCAGATTTCCACGTATTACTTATCAATAACAAAGCGGCAAATATGACGGGCGACATGTAATGCAGAGCTCGCCCAATGACGGCACAAACAGCGACTCTTTAAAAGCTGTTCACTGCTGGCGGGCGACATTCGTAACCACCGATTGGCCGTAATCAGTCGATGTTGGTTGCGGCGGGCGGCGGCGGCTCAGGACCAATCGTCATCGTCCTTTCTGGCGAGCAAATAGCGTTTGTTTTTACGTTTGACAGTCCCGGCGGGTCCTGAATCCTTGCTCGGGCCGTCTTCGGATGTGCCTTCAGAAACTGGTTTGGATGGGTCAGCACCCTCAACGCCATGAATTTTTGGTGCTAGCGCCACCTGTCGCTCCGGCGTGCACCCGACGCCGTCGGAGGCTTTCTCCCAAATGCTCGTCAGTGTTTCAGGTCGGCGTTTTGAGGACATTTGTCTTTTTCTCGGCTTCGTCCCGGACTTAACGATTCCGTGATGGCGACGCTGCGGCGCCGCCCGCTCGCAAATGAGATACGTTGCCGTGAAAACAAATCTATTTTTTCTCGAGGTTGTCGAAATGACGCGTCGCTAATGAGAAAAGGCGCCCTGCTTGAGGGCCGCATTTGGATTACCGGGAAAATATTTTGCATTTCTTTTATCATTTCGTTTTATTCAAATTACAAACTGCACTGCTCCTATTTTTATCATTATGAACTGGCGTTAAGCTTTTTGGCCTTCTCCAAATCTCAATTCCAGATTTGCAAGACTTTTCTCACCCTATTTTTAGAATTCCACAAAATGATTCAAAACCTTTCTTTTTTTTCCATTGAACAGTTTTTTTTAAATCGTGAACCTGAAAGCAGGACATTTTTGTTGCGATTCGGTTTTCCTCGCAGCCGCGTTGTTAGTGCGCGTCAGAGAAGTTGTGCGTTTGAAGCAGCTTCTTCTCACCATCATAACAAAGTTGTGATTAATTTCATCCGAAACAATTTTTTCAAAACTTGTTTTTCAGAAAATAATCACCCTGGGCAATGGAGACCAATTGATCGACCAGCCTTTGCCAGGAAATACAAAATAATCACAACATTGCACAAGTTTGCCCCGTTGATATTCGTCTCGCCGGCACGAACAAGACGACCGGCAGCGAGGATGCAATAAATGCAGCGCGTATCGACGTCGGCGTAAATATAAATAATGCCTTTGATCTGAGATGAAATTGCCTTCCCGGGCGCAGCAAAACTGTTTTGTCTCAAGTGGAAAGCGACGTCCGACCGCATCGGACCGCTGCAAATGATCTCCCGAGAGTGGCGCAACGCCGGCAGCTCCAAAGAGGTTTTCTGTTCTTGGGGCGGCCGACCGCCGGGCCGGAAGCGTCCGCCGCCCGGCTGCGGAGTTCCCGACGCGCCTTCGGACCTCCGACGAAGCCGACGCGCGTCGTACGAAATTGCCGAGCGTCTTCCGAGGAGGGCGCCAAGTTTTACGGCATTTGGAAGGATCTCAAAAGCCTGGCGGAAGCTCGTGTGTCCCCCCCCCCCCCCCCCCAAGAACCACGCACAAAAAGGAACCTTCCAAAAAAAAAAAAAAAAAAGTACAAGAGACCTAAAGGACACTTGCGACTTTTTTGTTTCAACAGGATCAAACAAACGAGTTACACGTGGGGGGAGGCGAATACACCAATACGTTTACTAATCAGCATTTCTTGAAAGGATGTATGTACTTGTTTTATTTGTCCATTTTTGCTGTGCTTTTATCAATGCGATTTGATTGCCGCAGACGACGCGAGAGGAACAGCTCTGCGCTATTTTATTGCGTTTTTATTTTGAGTCAATAATAGCAACGCGATCGTTATGGCGCTAGTAAGACACGGAATATGTTGTAATGGGGGCGGGGGGCGGGGGGGGGCTTCCACACATTTCCATCAGCGGAATGGCTAATACGACGACTTCAAGCAATTGGGGCGACGACGCTTGAGGTCGGCACCCGCTGCAAATAACGGCCGGCCGGAGGATCTCAAACTGGGATCCAGAGAGAAGAGTCGCGTCGAGGCGGCCCAGCCAGATGCGCTCGTCTAAATCGAGGAACCGTCACGCGTTCCTCTGCCGTCATCTTCGCTGGTGAGCTACGGCGGAAATCAAAGCCTGGCGGGATAATCGATTGTTACGCCTTTCGCCGCCTGAGCTCGCCGTGCACACGCATGGAAACGTCTCGGGGAAAAGCAAATAAATACACCTGGGGAAAAAAAAAAAAAAATAATAATAATAATAACTTCTCAGGCGTCCGGCCAAGACTCGGCTGCCGTAAAAGGAGAAAAATGGACGAGGAGACGTGGCAGGAACAGGAAGTCGACACCTTCGTGCGACTGACTGAAGAAAAAAAAAAAAAACGGACAAGTTTTTTCACCACAGCGCCACCTTGTGGCAAAGCAACTTTTCGTCAGTCATCTTGCATCATCTGCTGAATGAATGTGCCAACAATGACAAGACGATTGGCTAACGTGTTGACACTTTGGACTGACGGACGGACAAATCTTTTCTTGCCCCGCAGGCTCGATTCCCTCCAGATTCAGCGAGAGCAACTCGCCGATCACTCATCGGCGTCTAATTTTGCCACCGTCGAGCGTCCGACCTCGGCCAAACTGCGCATTTCGATGTCGTCCTAACGGAAAAGAAGAAACAACCCGAACAATAAAGGAAAAGCGCTCGGCAGGCCCGCCAGCTCTTGGGGGAGGCGGAACAAAACATTTGCAAAGAATGATGGAAGAAAGTAGGCCAGCCTGCCAGCTTTTGGACCGGCGCTGTCAAAAGACGGACCCCGGACACGCTGCCTTGTTACCGCAGTTTCCTTTTTTCTCGCCCGTGCGGCTTCCTGACACGTCTGCGTTAGACTTTGTTGAAAATACCGCGAGGATCCACGAAGGCAGCGCATCCCGTGGCGCATTCGGGCTTTGGTCACCCTGAGCCCCGACGACTTGCGTAAGCGAGTTCTAGAACCTTCTGCATTGGGTCTCAAGTACTGTGGAATGCTGCGGAAATGAGAAGCATCACTTTGATTCTCTGGCGTTGAGTTGACGGCAACCTTCGTCTTCTTCTGCTCATCTGAGCTCCTGCTCTGCATTTTGGCCTGTTTTGCTGCCGTTTCTCCTCCAATCGCCTCGTGTGCGTTTCTCCCTTCATGTCCGCCGCGTGTTAATTTGACGCAGCTCTGCTTACCAACATCGTGATCGGGTGTTAGCGAGTCCTCTGCATCAGTCTTTTAGACAATGTAGTCGGACGGCGAGATTTGGGCCGTCTGTTGAATGTGGTTTCGGATCTCCGTGCAACCGACCTGATCACCTGAAAATGAGCGAGGTGAAGACTCGCCAGGCGCAAGCTCGCCAGCCATTCGAGTCCCCCCTTGAAGGAGGAACGCCAACGAATCTGCGTCAGACTAATCTTTAAAAAAAAAAAAAAAATTCAAAAAACAAATGATCCGATGCGGCAACAACGATGGACAGCGATATAGCGCGGGACGGGTCTTTTTTCCGTTTTGAAAAGCAGTACCGCGTTAGCTGTACAACATTGCAAACCCAACGTCTGGCGGCTCGGTGGCGACCCACCCCCCACCCCCCCCGCCAGCCGCACGGTGCCCAATTCAATTTCAGCGCTGGGCTTGGCTTTTTCCTGGAGATATAATCCAAGCGCATTAGCTCCCACTGCGGCAACGTCACGGGTGGAAATTCCATTAGCGAGGCAGACCGGCGAGAAGGCGGCGAAAAAGTGCACGTGGCTATTTGCATTATTTTGGGAGTGCAAAGTTCCACTTTGAGATTCAGGGCTCCAACGGGAGAGCGGGTCTTTCCCCAAAACGACTGTGCTGCACTAGTAGCGCCAGCGGCCCGTTGACTGTAGATCTCGTTTATTTGGAAATCTTCACTCGTTGCGTCCGCCGTCGGGTTCGGGAATCCATTTTTGCATTCAACTTGCCGCCCCTCCCTCACTTTTCAACCCAAAGTCAACAACTGAACCCGCCGCCTTGCGTAGTAAAACGCGGCGCCCGCTATCCGAAACCTCGGCCTCGGCGGGCCGGGCCGACACGTCGGGATGGAGCGAAGTTGCGAGGTGGACGTCGCGCGGCAGAAGTTGCAAACCAATCGCAGAGTGGCCGCCGGGAAAAAAGCTTGGCGCTTGGCCAACGACGGCCGAGGTCTGGCGCCGGACCCGGGTGGGAATTCGTCTCCCAACCGGCCGCTCTCGTGTTTTGGTTTCTCCCCCTTTGACGGATTTTACGCTTTCGCACGGCGACGGCCTTCAGTTTGGCGATCCTGCATCACGGTAGCGAGCGCGTCCATCAATTCGTTTTGCCGGCAAACGCCGCGAGGAGGCAGAAGTGGAGACGCGACGACGCCAGCGGAAGATTAGCAACTGGCTAATTGCCTCCACCCTCGTTATTTATTATTCTGCCTTAGCAATATTGAATGACTGAATTTACCGGAAAGCGCTTTGATTTTATTTGTTTTCTTACTGACAGACTTCAAGCAGCACTTGTACTTGTTTTTTTGACAGTACCGATTGCAGATCTTTCCAGTGGTCGGAATCGGTGTCAAAGTGAGCGACGGCAGATCAGCGCGTCCTCGGGCTGACTCATTTCCTGCCTGTGGCCTTACGTAAATCAGGTCTGGCTTTTGTTTCAAAGGGGACCAGACCAGAGCCAGCTCTGCTCTACGAGGATGCCCGGAGGCTTTCCCCCCCCCCTCCCCCCCCACAAGGAGGACAGCGTGGCGGAGGAGCGTTCTGTTCACTCAAACGCTCCTTCGCCCACACGTTCATCCCTGACGTGACCCTCCTGTCATAACAGGATGGAGGGATGGGGGAAGAGCAGCTTTGTCAGAGACTACAGGGTGTTTGACTTCATGTCATGAGGAGATTCTCACATCACACTCGAAATACGCAGATGTCACAAATGCGAGGCCTCGTGCGTCATCTCCAGATTTTGATGGCCGTCGCCATAACTGCCTGGCGTTGCAGTAGAAAACAAGTGGTGTTCAACAAGGCTCGATATGAGATCCCCTCAAAATGTGTCTTTGACAACCACAAGTCAAACTTGGCCTGAGTAGTTCCCATCCTCGGAAGTTCCGTTTGCCTCGCAGTCAGGAGAGGAGACAGCAAAAACACAATCAGTCACCATCATGCCAAAGCCAAAAAGAGTCAGCGGAGCTCCGGTCTCGTTGCTTGCGCGTACTGTCAGAGCTTCCGACGACCAGCAGATAAACCACACTAGACTCCGCTGCGTCACGTCACGTCGCGTGGTGTCGGGCGCCGGCAAGGACGCCACAGCCACAAAACCCCCAAAGCCCAAATGCAGCTAACCTACATGGCAGGCATGCAAAAGGAAGAGCCAAGTGAAGTCAGACAGGAAACCGGTCTGACGCAAAACTCCCACGAGGCCACTCGCTGAGCGCTAATGAAGTATCCGCACAGCTAATTCGGAGCAAATCAAGTTTGGGGAGTCTGCTCACTTTTGCCTTCTTCCTGTTCCAACTTTGGCATTTTTCAGCCTCATTTTGAAGGCGAGTCAAAACAAGAACAAAGGAGAGGAGGCGGCGACAATACCGACGGTACGAGATTTTCTTTCCCAAAGCCGACGCGTCGTCACAAGGTTACCGATGGTTCTCCGAGCCCGCGACACCCGACGGGCCGCCGTGAGGGTCGCGTGGAAGAGACCTTCAAATGGTCAACATCACGTTATTTCCATTCAACACAAAATAGAGTCAAAGTCCTTCCTCAAATTGCAAACGTGCGACAAACCAAAAGTGAAGCATCTGCTGCTCGTCAGTCACACCACGACGCGCAGAACCGCTGCCATGATGATTAATAGCGGCGCCGCTCGAAGGGAAGACCGCCCGCTCGTCAATTAGCGTCTTTCGCCGAAGCGGGCCCGAATGGAGAACTTTTGTTCATATCCTGACAATAAATGCTCTTCGTTGGACATGACTCAAACGAGGTCGTGAAATGAAAGGAAAAGTCCTCTTTGATATCAGGACAAAAGTCCATTTCCCCCTTCCCTTTGATGCATAACAGGCGAAAATGGGTCCGTGACGCGGTTAAGTTGGTCACGCAAAAGGCAAGAAAACGTCACCGCCGCCATTGTGGCGCACTTTGATAGCAAATCCATTCGGCGAAGGACATTTTTCCCTTTTCGCGAGCCGAAAGCCACCATTTGGCCGAAGGACGTCGGCTCCTCCTTTACGACGAGGCAGGTGTTGGTTTGAAAGCGTCGCGGCTGAGAACGCCATCTGGTTGGCGCGACGCCCTTTCAAAGCAATCTGAGAGCCAAACAAATGCGATAAACGGAGAGTTGGCTGACAAACGATCAATGCAATCCGGACTTAGCGGACCTGCTCCTACTGCACAAATCGCGAAATTTGCTGCACTGGCCCAATCGGCGGTTGGGATTCGGCATGGCCGCCTTCGTGTCACGGCAGCGCAAAGGAAAGGAACAAACGCATTTCCTGCGCTCGGCCAGGCTCGCCTCCGTCTTTGCGACGGCCGTCGACCCGCATCAGCGCTCGGAGGCGCCCGCGCGTCCAAAAGCTGCCACGCTCACGAATTGCACTTGGACGGCCGCCCGCGTGGATTCCTTCAATAAATCAATACATCTGTTCCGCAATCTTCATCAGGATTTCCAGGCCTGAACGTCAGCGTCTCTAATCAGTCGCATCAGAGGTGGGGGTGGGGGGGCTTAGTTCAGTTAGCCGAGAACAGCAATCAATCCAATCAACAAAAGGGAAGGCAAAATTGATTTTTTTTTTTTTTTTTTTTTTGAACATCTTTCGTTGCACTTTCCAAACGGTTCTTCCGAACAAGGCCCCCGCGGAGACCCAAAAGCACGTTGACGAGGCGGATTGTCGCCCTTTTCGAAGCGGCTTTAGGAAGCCCCCGCCGGGCAAATCCAAGCAGGCTCTTGCGGAGAATCGGCCTTCCCGTCGTCGGCCACAACGGGGATTACGCCAAGATAAAAACGGCAATAAGTCGCGCCGCTGAGGGCCGCGCGGGGGCGGCTGCCGGAGACGTTGACATTTATCAACAGCGTGCAGGCCACGTTCGACGTTCGACGCTTTGGCATCGAGCCGTTGTTTTGCCGCTCCCGCTTCAAGATGACTGGAAAAACGGCACACGGGGAAAAAAACGGAACCAAGCGGACGTGACCTACCCCAACACCGACATCTTCTGTCAAACCATATTGGTTCCTTTTCAGAACGCCTGCTAGCTTAATGCTAACATACAATGCAAAATCCCACTCACGGGCCAACACAAATGAGCACAGTTGTCATATCTCCTTCTCACTTTAACGCAAAGGGAGCGGCAACACATACAAAGTGCATACAAGTACACTCACAGTAGTGTTAATATAGCAATATAAACTACGTAGTAGTGCGATACAACAAGACAGTTGTACACTTGTTGATGTCGTGAATTTAATGCTCGGCTCGGCTCGGCTCGGCCTATCACTTTCGCTCCGTTGTGAGCAAAATGTGGCGGTCGTCGACGCGCAAAAACCCACCGACTTGTCTTGGATTCTCTTGAAGCTCACGCAGATTGTTTTGGTGGACACGAGCGTCGCCTTTTGATGATCCTCCTCATCCTCCGGCGTTGACGCTCACGGAACCTTACCAACGTTAGGAAACCTCGGCTAACACGCAATGTTAAAATCTGTTGGACCTTAGAGTAGAAGATTACGAAAATAATCTTTTGAAAAATCATCGTCTCGTCTAGTCTCATTTCATTTTGAAGGTTATCTCGGAACGAAGAGAACCAGCCAATCGGAGGCTGTTGTGGCAGGAGGTGTGGCCAAATCGGCGAGGGGACCACGCGATTGTACTTTCGACGCCGGTTGGCAACAAACGTTCAAAAGGAGGAATCGTCGAAAGTTGGCGATGCGGCAAAAGTGATTAGCGCCCGATGCCGACGCCGTCGCTGATCTGCATCTTATCTGCAAAGCCACTCCAGTTAGCGTGCGCGCCGTGATTATTATCATATGATTATTATCGCAACTCTTCCTGAACATTCTGCTCTCATACTTGATGATCCTTTTTCGGCTTTTTAACGAGATGTTTTGAGCCGCGGTCAGACAGTAGAAAAACTACGGGGACTTCCACAATTCTTCGTTCAATCGGCTAAATATTGACGTCAACGTCTCATGTTTGGCCTCGACGCGCAGAACTCACGTGAAAACAGCCGCGACGCAGGTGTCAAACTCAAGACCCGGGGGACCAGGTGCGGCCCGCCACGTCCTGAAAGCAAATCGCGTTTGTCCGCTTCCGTCATTTTTGCCAAAAATCCGGACCCAAATCGCTCATTGTCATCATCATAAAAACATTTGCCAGAACATGTGGACGCAAGAAGCTGAAGGAGCGCATAAGACAAAGGAACACAACCTGAAGCAAAAACATAAAAGGGGAGCGGTAGCGGGAAGGGGGGGGGGGGGGATCCTCATTTTGTGAAGAAGAATGAAAAAAAAAAAAGAAAAGAGTTGGATGTGAGAATTTATAGATACGTAGCTTCTATTTATGCATTATGAGGGAAAAACAAAACTCATACTGCTGCGAGGGGAAAAAAATAGAATCACAACTTTAATTTTCTTCATATCACAGCTTTTTTTCCTCCCATCAAATAGGATTTTACCCTTGTTTTACATCAAAAAAAAAAGAATTGTATTCAACACTTTTTGTTCGTATTTAACAGATTGCCTGTCGTGATTTTCAATAATGGAAAAAAAAAAATGTTGAGCAAGGCACGCCCGTCAGGAAAGTAGGGGGCGTCCGAGTCGCCAATGTGTCCCCCCCCCCCCCCAACATGCAATTCATTTTGCGCCTTCGCCACCGTTTTCCTCTGATTGCATCACGCCGATTTCAGCCGCTCCTTAATGGACGCGTCGTATAATTACGCAGTCACGCCGCCGAGACGCTGAAACCTTCAGGCGCTCACGTTGCCTCACTCTGATGTTTTTGTTGGGGTTTTTTTTTTTTTTTTTTTTTGGGGGGGGGGGGATAACCATCACTAAACCAATGAGTCTTACTTCGTTGATAAAAAATATATAAAGTACGGCAAAGAAAAAAAAATACACACTTGTATAAGTTGAAGTCAGACAAAGAAATCCCATCGGTGATTTGATGTTGCTCACCCTTCACATCCTGACTTCTAAAAAAATAAACAAATGAAAAAAAAATAAGCTCCTTACTGAATTTCAATTTGAACGCGGGAAGAGACAACATCAAGCTGATGGAAATCTGCAAAACTTGCAACGTGTTCTTCTCTCGCTAAGTGTCCACTCGTGGCGTCTGTCAGCGCTTTGCCACTGGGAGAAGAATTCACACTGCATAAAATGATAAGAAAATCCCGCAGCATGATCGGATCATCTTTCTTCTGGAAAACATATGCTAATTCTCTTTCCTTGACTAATTCTGGATCTCTGTTGACTTGAAAGCGGAAGACAAAAAAAAAAAGGCCTCCACGCACGGCGGCGCGCTGACGTCCGGTGGCCAAAGCACAGCGACAACGTGGGAAACCAGTTTAAAACTCAAAACGCAGGTCATCACCAGTAGCATTAAACACACACACACACACACCGACCGGAACGTTGCGCACCGCCTCAAACGCATCACGTGATCCCGTTTGGCGGATTTTGGCGACCATTATTCTTTGCGGGACGAGAAGTCTCGCATTTGAAATGTCGCCAAAACGGAGGACGCAAAGACAACAACGTTGAAAAGGCAAAGAAACGAAGTCGCCGAGGTCAACCTGGGCCTGATCCCTTTCGAGGGTCCACACCGGTCTCCTCAGCAACCAATGTGAGGAAAGAGCAATTTTGGGGGATCTAAAACATTCTGGCGAGCAAAAAAACGTTTCTTGCGGTTTACTCTGCAGGACTCGGAGGCCACGCGTGGCGGAAACGGCCACGCGTGGCCTGTTGCTGCTTACGTCACAAAAGCGAGCTACGTCGTGTGTCGATGGCGACCTCAAGTGGACAAGTAAAATTCATGGCATTACACCGTACTGTACTGTATGTGCAACCGACCCAATTTGTCACTACCTGACTGAGCAAATCAAGTTGGAGACGGGCCCAAACCGGCGTACAATTTGGGCAATGTAGACAGCACCTGCAACAGGAATGCTTGCGAAACAACCTCAACTATATTTCAGGACGCCTTTTGGAGTGCTAATTTGTTTGTCTCTCTGTTTTTTGCCACTTGCTTTTTCCACAACATTCATACAAAACCCAAAATACTCTCCGGCACATGCTTTGGTCCTCACTATCGATTACAATCCATCATCCTATTAGAATCCATGATCATATCTTACAATTGATTATCCTATCAATTCATCCTTCGAGACATGTGAGGGGGGGTGTAAATACAGCTATATAAATTTCTTTAAACATATATTTATGAGGGGTGCACGCCTATTTTTAACTGCATATTATTGTACTGAATAAACGGTAAAAAAAAAAAAAAATGGAAAAAAATATTGGTGTACACAATTTGAGCATACAAAATTTGCTAAAACACGCTAGCTAGCCATGACCATTTTCGGTTAAAAAGCGCCAACCACCATTTATTGGAGTCATACGTCATGTTTACATGTACAGTACACGACACACGTGACAGCGCCTTTCAAAACGCAGAACTTACAGAAGCTTCTGGGTCGTCTTGGGCCAGAACTGTTGACTGGTCCAACACTACGTGTGTCTGCAACAAATGTCCGTGCGAAACACTTGCGAAGAAGGTTCCGCCGGAGCTTCGGCCCGCAAACTGTGAAGGCAAGTCCACTTCTCCAAATGGAGTTTTTTCCCCGACACCGCTCCAATACGCCGCCACCTAAATGCTATTTTATTAGCAAAAAGCGAGGAATTTTGTTTCATAATTGGCTGAGGGTCGTTTACGAATTTTGATGGTTGGCCTCATCCGGGGGTCGTGACGTCAGAAGTCACGCTGGCCGGGGGACATTTCGGAAAGAAAAGCAACCTTGTCAGAAGTGGGATTCGAACCCACGCCTACAGAGTAGACTACGACCTGAACGTAGCGCCTTAGACCGCTCGGCCATCCTGACACTGGAAAGAGGTTGCGACGACACATAATTGATAGAAAAGGTTCAAAAAAAAATGTAGTTTTTTTCACCAGACAAAATATATATATATATTCGAAGCCTTTCTGTCACAGGTGTCCAACCCAAGGACGGGGGGCCGCATCTCCCCCACCACATCATTTTACATGGCCCGCGAACACAAATCACTTGTGTCAACGTTTATGATTCTTGCCAAAATCCGTCCCAAACTTTCAAGTCGTCACATGCAATAAATCATAACTGAGATTCCAAGCATTTTTGTTGGCAAAACCTGAATAATAGTTGACCCTCAACTTCTGATTGAAAAACTACTTATATATTAATTTTTGGTGTGTTTCTCTGCTACTGCGAAGAAGCGATCAAACATTTCTGCGATTTCAGGACAAAAATGAGTTTGCCGGCCCGGCGTTCATATGTCACTTTGGAAGATTCTAAACTCACAAATAAATATTTTCTCGCGACGCTTAAGGGGATCGACGGTGTTTGGAAGCTGAAATTGGAAGATGGCACTCGCGTCAAACTGTTTGTTTGTTTGTGCTGCTGTGTCCGCTTTCAAATCCAAAACACTTTGAGGGGCAGCCGCGTCAGAGGAAAAACAGCAGATCTGAGGTCAGCTGCGAGCACAAAGCGCGTGGACGCGTCGCCGAGGGTCGTAACGGGCGCGTCCCGAGCGGAACGCCGGTTCCTCGCTCCGCATCCACTCCTCCGCGTCGAAATCCGGGAAGAAGAAGGCCATTTCTCTCTGCGCCGACTCGGCAGAATCTGGAAGGAAGAAAAAAAGGAGAGCGCGACTTCAGCTCCAAAACAACTTGTCCTGTCCACGTTAAAAAACACAATCACACTTCTCGTTAAAGATTAGCGCATTAATACTGACATTGCGTGTGTTAAAAAAATGCTATTTTCTCATGAAAGTTAGGATTATTGTGATTATTATATTAATGACGCGAGTTCAGCTAACTTTACTCGCTCGTGATAGTCCAAACTGGCTATCTATGATTCATTTATAAACTACTTTCTTTTTTAGCCTTGCACCAGCTTTTTCATTAATTTATTCATCTTAAGAGTGGTTAGCTAATATGAAAATAATTCAAGCTAACATCGTCGTCACCGGCTAGCTACAATGCACCTGATCATTTTTGCACGCTTTACGTGTGTGTGACAGAGTGTAAAGCGAGTGTTTTTGTTGTTGTTGTTGTTGTTCTAACTCATCGAGACTGACAGGGAACTTCGTCCTCCTCCGCTTGCGCCTACAAGTAGCCTGACCCACAAAGGCGGAGCCCGCCACGCGAGACTCCAACATCGTCACACGTTTCGGAGTTACGGCGGTGCGCACCCGAGCCGTGAGCGGTGTTGCGCGTGTCCGTCAGGCCAAACCGGGCCCGCAGAGAGGCGGGGGACGTGTATCTGGCCCGGAAGACTTTGGTCGGACCCATCAGTTCCCTCCAGTGGCCGACGGCGTCCTCTCGGCCTAAAATGTACGCCCTCAGGGGGCCGCTGTGTGGAAAGTGCACAAGTAAAGTCGCACGCTCCAGGCCGCAACCGCATCAAACTCACGACCTGAAATCCTGGCGGGCTCTCGCTTACCTCGACATAAACTCAACAAGTCTTCGATAGAAGAATCGCTCTGAAAGGCAAGCAGAACACGCGTGATGAAAGAATCGGAACACCGGGGCTCCAAGAACGAATCCGGGTTTTGCCGTCGCCGTGGCAACCGGGTATCACAATGGGCGGATCGGCCGGGACGCCTTTCGCGATGATCCCGTTTTTGCACGCTCCAAAATCATTTTCATGGACGATCAGGATC
Source organism: Syngnathoides biaculeatus (assembly GCF_019802595.1). NCBI lineage: Eukaryota > Metazoa > Chordata > Actinopteri > Syngnathiformes > Syngnathidae > Syngnathoides > Syngnathoides biaculeatus. Next base: position 6,049,919 of record NC_084662.1, on the reverse strand, counting down.
AATCACTCGCTTTGAACCTCGGCGTACTCCGGCGCTGACGACTTTTGGAATTCGCGCGCACACAAACGGGTCCCGCACCTGAATGCTCAGCATAAAACCTCTCGCAGTCTTGTCGCCCCCACAGCAGATCTTTGCAGCGAACGATGACGAAGTTGTTGTCCAGGATACTTTGGTGAAGACCCTGCAAAAAAAATATATATATATTATTTTTAGCCTTTATCTGTTTGCATGCGTTACAAGCGTGTTATGCACTGCATTTTAACGGAAGTACACGTGTTTCCCCTCGGATTTATTGTTCCAGTAGTTCACAATATTCTTTTTTAGGGGAGATAAAAAAAAAAAAACCAAACAAACTGTGCTTTAGCTCCATTTCAATGACAGTCATTGTTGCGGTTATTGGAGAGTATTTTTTATTGATTGATTTCTTTGATTTTGGGACCCGCTGAGGTGTAAAATGTGAAGAAGGGACGCGCACCTCCATCATGAGAGGATGAGCCACCGCGTCCGGTTTAATGAGCGCCAGCGTGAGCTGCAGCGCTTTGGACAGGCGACCCGTCGTCAGCAACATTGTCTCGAAAAAACACGGAACAGACGACGATAAGCCAACAAGGTTCAGCGTTGACCTTCATTTTTAAAAGAAGCGTGCAATGTGGAAAAACAAAGAAAAACATTAGCTTGAGCCCTGCTCACCGGAAGTCGAAAATCGAGGGCGCCCAAACGCTGCCAGACATTTCAGAGAAGGTCGAGAATTGCCGACATCGCGTCTGTAACATTCAGCGTTTTTTTTTTTTTTTTTAAAAGAGTTTATTGTCGTGTCGTGCATTCGAGTCAAAACTAGATTAAAAAAAACAAAAACGCTTTGTTGGCCAGGTTGCAAGTGGAGAGTCTAGTGCGTCGGTCAAATGTGTCCCCGGAAGTGGTCCTTCTGTATTGTGTTCCCCCTGGTTGAAAGATGGGCCCATTTGGGCCCAACGGCGCTTACAACACATTCGAACTTCACTCCGTTGGTGATGAGCTCATTGCGACTTGGGTTCGACTTTGAAAAAACATTTTCAACTTTGGCCTCGACAAAACTTTCGTGATCCAATTTTGAAGGCCTCTTGCTAAAATGCTAACAAACAGCAAGATGGCCAAACTGAGGAGAAAACACACAAAAAGGCACATCGGGTACATCAAGACCAAGGAAAATTGACGACGGATGACGTACTAACAAAATAATCTCTTTTATTAAACGTTAAGTGAACGTGAGCGACTAAAGAACAAATGTGCATTATTAACCCTACACAGCGTAATGATTCCTCCATACTTGAGATATTATTACTGTAAACATTATAAACAACCAACGCAGAGACATCCTTCCAAGCCGTTATTTATAAAATACAGTACAAGGTCTGGCAATTCCAAAGTACAATGTTAAAATAACAAAAAAAAAGCAAAGTGATGGAAATGAGTCAAATGGTGAAAGGTGTAAAGTTATACAACAACATAAACACAAGAGTCAAACTCAAAATTTATTTAACCTTGATGTATTCCCAAATGTCATTAATTGGACACTCCAAATTGCCCCATCGGCGTGATTGGTTGTCTGTCTCGATGTGCCCTGCGATTGGCTGGCGAGCAGTTCAGAGTGTGCCCCGCCTCCTGCCCGTCGACAGCCGGGATAGGCTCCGGCACTCCAGCGAAACCTCGTGAGGATAAGCGGCTCAGCAAACGCACGGACGGATGGATACTTGTTACCTTACCGTGGCGGCACGTCAAAGACGGACGGGCAGAGCGGAGGCACCGGGACCTCCGTTTCACGTCAAGGAGATTTGGCCTCGACTCGAACGACCTCGGAGCATCCGCACAAAATTCTCACCTGTTCTCCCTTTGAGTCGAAATGCCGCTGACCTTTGAACTTTCTCCCCGCGACAGCTGCGTCAACCTCGGCGTCGGGCAACTGGCGCGTCCGAGGAAGGACAGAGGGCGGCATTAATCCCGTTACGGCTGCTAATGCGTCGGCAACGTGATCCGGACGGACGGGCCGGGTCCGCGGGCCGCCCGCCGCGAGCCTTTTCGGATCTCCGGCAACTTTTGCGGTTTGAGCGTCTCGTGGGAGTTTGAAATGAAATTCGGCGTTTCAGGCCCAGCTCGCTATTTGGCAAGCGGGAAGAGATGCGCTTCTTGAGGCATTTTTTGACGTCTCAACAATGATCATATTTGGACATCATTGAGGATACGTCACAATTATCCCTCAGTCGGTGGTCTTTCAAGTGCTTTGAAATGATTTGTTCCTCGTAAATGATTGGCCATCAGTGTTCTGACTTACGAGCGTGGTCACAGGATGAGTTCAACTGGCATCTCCAGAAGTGCCAAATGTAAAATGCCACAAAGCCATCGCGCCACCCCAAAAAATTGAAAATTGTTTATAACAAAAAACAAACAAAAAAAAAAAAAACCATTGCCAATGGTCTTGAAAGGTCATGACCTACTTACAATGTATTTATTGTCACCCACCTAATTTATGACTAATTAATTTATATACTGCCTCGTTCAACTGGTAACAAGTTATGTAATAACAACATTGTAACCCACTTGAGGGGGCTCCCTTTGTGACAGGCTTATAAGATTTGGAACGTTGAGCCAATTACGCAATTCCCAACATCCAAAGCATTTATAAACACTTGGTCGTGGTACCGCACTTTGTGATGACCTCCCTGGAGTGAGGGGGGCAACTAAGCGATTAGTGAAAGTGGGGGGTGGGGTGTCCCCACTCACTTTGTGAACGTGCGATAAAAATAAACTCACGGACGCAGTTCTGGCAACCTTTGAGCATCCCCTTTGGATCAAAAACTTCAGCCAAGGAGGGAGGTTTTTCTTAATGGAATAGCAAACACATGGAGGGGGTCGTGGGGGGGGGGGGGGCTAATCGAAGTCTGTCCCTGCATGTTGGCGGCATTTGAAACGAAAACAATTTAGCAACACGCTACAAAGCAAAAAGCGCATCACTACGTACAGTAACTGAAACCGAGTCACGCCAACGCTCCGCTCTCATTGGCTGAGTCCCGCGTCACTCGGTGAGCCAGGCCCCGCCTCTTAAAGCCACACATGTTCAAAGTCACGGATACCAAATTACAATCCTGCGACTTAATCTTCTTGCGTCGGTATTTGTTGTTTGTTTTCAGTCATTTGTATCATTTTACTTGTTATTGAAATGTTTGGTTGAACATTCGCGTCGTTTGCACCTCACGCGAGCACAACGGCAAAGCGGCAGCGGTCGGAGAGGAACGTCGAGATTAGGATTTGCGCTCGGGGCATTGTGTCTGTGTGAGCGGGCCGGCATTCCGTCAGCGACAAAAGTCACCCGATACGCCGCGGCGGTCCCGATTTAATGCCGGCGAGGCCTCGGCGCGTAGCTGGCGCGAGTGGAAATGTTGCATTTGAGGTCAGCCGGGAGCCACGGGAAATATGCGCCAACTGCCCCCATTCACGTGACGCTCTTTTAAAAGAGACCAAAACAGAAAAAGAAATAAGCGCCTTGCTATTTGCGGACGGCGGGCGTCTCGGAAATAGCCGGAGCCTCGGCCCCCCCGGCCGACCCCGAGCCCGAGCCTGAGCCTTCTGTGAACCAGCGCCCCGGCCGGGTTCCTGTCACGCCCCGACCCCGGATGCCGATTTTAGAACACAGGTGTTGACCTTAGCGCGCCGGCTCGTGCGAGCGAAGGAGGAAAACGAAGCGGAGGGCCGCCGACGGCCATATGTTCCCCGCGGATGCCTTCCAGCGGTCAAATATGGGCCGGACGCGTTAACGGCGAACTCGATCTTCGTGGAAAGGCTCGTGGCACGCAGATGCAGTTCGTGGACAAAGGGCAGCGCCACGACTCGCTTGCATTGTCTGTTGCCCCGCCGATCAAAGAAAAACACAACCCGACACGTATCTCGAAAGACGTGACCAAAAGGCGGCCAGAGTAGTCCCGAGACGTCGGGAAGCTTCTGGATGCACGGAGGCCACGCAAACGCAGTCGACGTACGCGATTGCCAATGGCAGAAACGGGAACAATAGTACGCATCGGCATTCGACGCAGTATCAGTAGTTCCTAAGTAGTACGTAGGCAATTGACGCGGAAGTCGCTAAGAAAAGTCGGCAAAGTCGTGCGTACAAAACTTAAATTGGCGCAATAGAAGCAGCTGAGGGCGTAAGAAACACCAGCAGCACGCGTGTCCACTGAAAGGGTTCGAACCGCGCCCCCGCTCAACCGCCAGCTGTCAATCAAAGAGCGCTGCCACCACCTGGAAACAACCAAAAAATCACTTGCAGTCTTTCTTACATTTGAGCGGCAAAAATAGCGCACACTTGCTCAGAGCTTCCGTTGGTACTTGTGGCGCCGCGACAACGAGGCACTCTAAAGTGGCCGCGCCGAGTGGAGGCGTCGGGGTTGTGCTGCTGATCGCCGATGCTCACGTTCTTCTAAAGTGGGGGAGGGGCACGACCGTGTCATCCGACCCATTTTAGCCCCACCCCCCCAAAATGTGGAAAATGGAAACACGAAAGAAATATGTTTGAACACAAGATCTCCACATTTGATTCATTTTTCCAGCAGTGATCTTCAAACGTGGCCACCGGAAGAACTTTCTTCAAGTAATTTTTGCTCATGAAGAAACAATAAATCCACGAGAACGTTTCACTGACGGAAAGGAAAGGAAAGCCTCAGCTGCGCCCGGCGCTAGCTCAATGCGGCGACACATGCACGCCCCACAGTCTACGCATTGTTCGGCCCGTTTTTGCTGTGAGATCGAGGCAGGGTGGGGGAGCCGCGGGGGTGTTGGGTGTCTGGAGCGCAGCGCCAACAGCTGAGAGGTGCCATTTCGCGGGCCGGCTCCCCACTGTCAAGGGTCCTGATTGGGCCCGACAGCAGGCGCAAAGGAGAGGCCCCCGCCGCTTCTAAAGGACACCGACAGGTGGGAGGCCGCTTCGGGGGCGGGGGGGGGGGCTCGGGCGGGATAGAAAAGGCCGAGCGGGGAGGCCGGAGCGGTCGGATGCGAGGACGGACGGGCGCCGGCGGGCCCCGCCCGTCCTCGCGCTTGCCGGGAAGCGCGAGGACGGGCGGGGCCCCCAACATTCAAAGGGAGCCCAAAACGCTTCTTCTTCTCCTTGGTGTTGTTTTGACGATCGCCGACGCTTGAGAGGGAAGGCGTGGACACGGACGGGAAAGCGCGGTCGGCCGCCGGTCCCGTCGTCAACGCCGTTAAAGCAGAACCAAAGAAAGGTCAGTCGGGTCAGCCGACCCTTTTTTGTCTAATCTGGTCTTTCCTATTTGAAATGGCCTCACTTGTTCGGGGGACGTTTTGATTGGGGGGCACTTTTCGTTGTGGACCGCAAATGGTCGTGTTCAACAGGCCTTCAAAGTACTTTTCTGCCACGACCCGTTTGGGTTGATTCCCTCGCCCTTCTGGAGGTTTGGATCCGCCCGTCCAGTTGCCGTCGCCCGCCTGAGTCACATGCTTCCTTATATCCTCATATTCATACAGCCACTTATGGAATGTAAGGAAGTGTGTGGTTCCGAGGGGCCTCCAGCGCCGGACCGGTCGGTGTCTCAGCCACAAATGGACGTGATCGACAGGAACGTTGTTCGCCTTTGTTAAACTGTTGCGTCCGTGAGGTGAAAGGACCTCTTCCCCCCCCCCCCCCCCGCCGCCCCCCCCCCCCCCCCTTACGTCAGGCTCTGTGTGTGCGCGTGTCGGGACAACAGGTGAAAGGAAGGCTGCCGGTTTTAGCCTGCCCTCGGATTGACAGAGCGCAGCTGTCGCCCCCTTTATAGACGCCGTGGATGTGCACAAAGGGCTTTTCGGGGGGGGGGGGGGGGCAGAGATGCGGACTTGTCAATGATGGCTGCATTTGGACCCAAAAACGGGAATTGTATGCTGGCTTTAGTTTCGGACGCTAATCTCGTATCTGCGTGTGTCTTTCTTTAGGTAGGAAGGAAGAGGACACGAGGGCCTCCTCTCTCACTCCTCCTCCTCTTCTTCTTCTCCTTCTCCTTCTTCTTCTTCTTCTCCTTTGCTCAGCTGAAGCGACACACAATTGCTGTGGCTGGTCAAACGGAACCAAGTCAGGTGTTTCTGTGAGGTTTGGTCCCCTTCAACCAGCTACCGCGTCGTGCATTCAGTCAGCGGAAGGACGGACGGACGCCTCGCCACGGTCATAGATGTGATTTTGTGGTGCTGCGTGACGTTCGGAGGTGTTTTTTCCGGTGTGCGAGTGTGCATGTAAAAAGCCAATAAAGCAATAAAAGAGCGCAGCTGTTGTTGAATTGATTGCACAATATCCACGTTGCAAGTTGGACAGTACAAGGAAAGGCACTTTGAAAGAATACCTCACATTTATTTTCGAATCATTTCTATCATATAAAGCTTTATTTGCACAATTATTATATCCCATGTCACATGTCACAATTATAAGGAGTAGCCCAATGTAAGTAAAATATTTTGGGGGGGAAAATTCCCCTATTCATACCATGTATATCATTATTTTTTTTTTTTCATTTTCATTCATTTTTCAATTATTTTTAATCTTTATTTCATTAAATTCACCATGCTCCACAAAGTTGCCCAACTATTTCCCAATATCAGATCCATTAATTTTGTTCCTGACAATATGCAAAATATTTATTCTTTGGATAATTCATATGCAATCATATACATATACTATACCTATCATAGTATTGTTCAGTAAAAAAAAAAAAAAAAAAAAACATGTGTAATCAAGGACGTTATTCCCAACTTTAGTGCGACCAGAAGTCGGCCATGTTATATTTTATATTCAACACAGTGTGCAAGAGGCCAACTGACGATAAAGATTATTTTCATGTGTCCGGCAGTTTTTCTTTCTTTTCTTTTCTTTTTTAGATGAATACAATTGCAGTGAGGCTGCTAATTCCAACACCATGGAGGTCTTACGTACAAGTATATTTGCTTTGAATAAACCGATAAACCACGAACGAAGTGAAAAGTTGGAACTTGTCCTCGGTGACACTGAAGCAGTGGCCATTTGTTCCTGGCGTGTCCTTCAGGGGGCGATACAAATTTTGCGTCCCTCTTGCGCCGAAGCGGAAGCGATGTGTATCCGGCAAAATGGACGACAACGGAGCGTCAGGTGAGTCGAGAACGTGCCCAACCGGTGATGTTTGTGACGTTTTTTGCGTGGTTCGCATGGTTTGTGGCGAGCGTCTGTACCCGGGTGAGCTGACCTTGTGTAGCTAGTGTTGAAACATGTGAAATTCGACGCGTAGTGAAAGTAAGTTTCCCAGAGCTAACGCTAGCGGTAGCGCTAGCGCAGATGCGAGCGACGGCTTTCGATTGGTTGCAGTCGTTCTTGCATCATTCGGGATGCGCTGCGAGCAGAACACACGACGCAATTGCAAAAGGCCAAATTTGTCTTGTAGTCTGATCTGGGCATTGATTATGTTTCATCTTGTTTCAGCCGTCTTGTCACTTCCATTGCACTGTTTTTTGTTTACATATAAAATTAGAAGTCATATTTACAGTACTGTGTCAAAAGACAGGAAAAAAAAACTATACAAATACGACTATACAAAAATGAACTAGCTTTTAGATATGCACGACAGCGCCTCGCAATCACACCTCAGGGCAGGTTAGAGTCTTCAATGAATGCTTGTTTTTGGGATGTGTGGGCGAGGGCCTGGAGAAAAGCCACACAGGCACGGAACTGGGATTTGAACCCCTGTCCTCAGAACCGTGAACCCTCGTAACTAGTTGCTCCACCGTGCCGCCTCAAATCATATTTTGGTCGATTTTCTTTTTTTCAATTTTATACTTTTAGGATGATAATAAAGTGATCTCGAAATCCCGATTTAAAAGTTGACTTGGCCAAAAGTTGTACGCTGCCGCTGTTTGCTTTGGTGGTGTGCGAGAAAGTAGGCCGTCCCTTCACAGGGGAGTGCGCTAGTACGTCCATCTTAAGGTGGCCACGGAGGGACATCGAATGAATGCTCAAATGTCTTCGCATGCAAGTGTGATGATGAATGTAACCGACGTTTAATGCTGAATTTCATCCCGGTGGAATTGCAGATGAGAGCGGGAAGAAAGCCGATATCGAGCGCTCAAAGGCCAGTAGCTTTGTCCCTCTTTTGAAAATGTCTGCCACAAATGTAGTCAATGACCCGCCACGTATTTGCGTGTGCAGAGCGAAGGCAAAGAGCTGAGCAAAGAGGAGAAGCAGCGGCTGAGGAAAGAGAAGAAGCAGCAGAAGAAAAACAAAGACAAAAAGGACGAAGCCGCCAAGCCCGACGGGGGGGCGGGAGCGCCGTCGCCTTCGCACAAAAGTCAACTTCCTTTTCCCTCATTTTAGTGCCGCCGTTTACATTTTGGATGCTCCTTTTGCGTTGGATTGTTCTATTAATATGATTTTGTTCTGTAGGCCCTTCCTCAGCGCCCGGCGCCGACGCTCCCGTGGCGCCGGTCGAGCCGGCCAAGGGCAAGGCGGAGCCGACGGCGGAGAAGAGACCTCGCCGTGACTCCGACAGGAGCTCGAAAAAGCGCGACGGCGGTCAGCAGCAGGCCGCCGCGTCCGTCGCCAAACCCAAAGTGCCTCCCGGCGAACTGCAGCCCGGTAAAGACGCGGCAGCTTTGCGTTTGGGAGGGAGGCGCTCGCTCACGGCTGTGTTGCCGTCGTAGTGGTGAAGAGGCTGCCCGAGCACGTCCAAGTGGACGACCCTGTCGTGGTCAAGAAGTGGGCCAAAAAGCTGGAAAGACAACAGGTACGCGACAAAGCCACTTTGGCATTTGCGAGCGTGTAAAGTAGTTGACAAAACAAGTACGCAGTTAAAACCTTCCAGAACTTCCTGCGATGCATCCAAAGCGGCCGCGTCCCCAGACGGTGACCTTTTTTTTTTTTTTTTTTTTCCCACGTTTCAAGTTTTTCACAAATTGACACTACACCTCTGTCGTCACCTCCTCTGTTCATTTGACGCGTGCAAGAATGAGAAATGGCTTGAGAGCAAAATGATTTGAGTCTCTTGAAGACACATTCGATCGGTGCCAGGTTCTGACCACTTTGACACTGTGGACCGTTTTGAGTCCTGACATGTTTTTGGAATGCCGGAGGAAGTTTGTGCAAAAACTGTGAGGCGGCTCTGCTGCGAACCTCTCTCAGTTAACACCCCCAACTTTTGCGCGTTTAATTTTTTTTAGAGTTTGATATGCTCGCCTGACTTGACCAATCCGCGTTGGGCCGACTGGCTTTTATCTGGGGGTGATTGACGGCTGCCGCCTGTGCCGGCCTCGAACCGTCTTTCACGTAGCTGGAAAGCGAGAGATTGGTGAAAAGAACCCTTTCGATCGGTTACAAAATGGATCATCAGCATGTGACGGCCATTTCGTTCAGGCCTCCCGAAAAGGTACAATGCGGCGCTTCCGAGGGGGAGGGGGAGGGGGAGGGAGAGCCGCTTGACGTGCTGCTGGGGGAGCTAAACGAGGCCCGTTGGAGCGTGCTCGGCTCCGCTCTGCGCCTTGTTGACATTTGACAAAAATGGACGCGGTTTACCGCGTGCGGTTTCTTGCTTTTGTTGCTCGGGGCCTCGATGGCGGTCAGCGATAACTGCGCTTTGCTTTCAGATCCCGCTCCGCTCCGACTACGGCTACAAGGTCAGCCTCTTCTCACACTTGCACCAGTACAGTCGCAAAGCGCCGCTGACCCAGCAAGTCAGGTAAGCCGCCGTTGCGGGTCTCGGATGACGTCTGGCGCCGCGCTGCTTTGCCGCTTTGGGCCAGTCACACTTGCGGGCAACACGCCGTCTGCCCCCCCCCCCCCGGTAGCATCCCGTCGTCGGTCATCCATCCGGCTATCGTTCGACTGGGCCTCCGCTATTCGGAGGGCATCGTGACGGGGTCCAACGCGCGCGCCGTGGCGCTGCTGCACACCTTCAAACAGGTGAGGCGTGTTTTTCTGGCTGTTGTCAATCAAGAAAGCAAGCCAACGAGTCAAAGTGGCTTTTTTTTCCCCCTGAGGTCATACGGGACTACACCACGCCGCCTACAGAAGACTTAGCCAGAGACCTAATCAACAAATTGAAACCTTACATCAGGTAAAAACAAAACTTTCAAGGTGATTTCTTTGAGGTCATAATTGTCATTTTTCATCTTTAAGAACAAGTCACTTTCCACTCTTGATTGTTTTGTCTTGTTTTTACGTGTTTTTTACGTTTTCATGCTCAGTCACATGACAATATTCTATTTTGAATCTCCTTTTTCCTACAGTTTCTTGAACCAATGTCGCCCCCTGTCGGCCAGCATGGGTAATTCAATCAAATACCTCAAGAAGGAGATCGCCAACATTCCGAGCCACTGCAAGGAAGACGAGGTGATCGTTCAGCCTCGTCGTCCAAGTTTCCTCAGATAGATGCCGCGACTGGTCGTGGCCCCGCGACAAATCTTTTAGCCTCCCACACATCTATGAAATTGACACAAATCAATCCAGCAACTCACTAAGATGGCGGTGTTCCTCGCAGGCCAAGAGCAAGCTGCTGGGGTGCATCGACTCCTACGTCAAGGAAAAGATCATCCTGGCGGCCAAAGCCATCGCCGAGATCGCCATCGAGAAGATCAGCGACGGCGACGTCATCCTCATCTACGGATGGTAAGGCGGACGTCGCGGGCCGCTTCCCCGTCTCACTTCCTATAACCCCCCCCCCCCCCCACCCCCGCGCAGCTCGTCGCTGGTCGACCGCATCCTTTGCGAGGCCTCCCGGGCGGGCCGCAAGTTCCGCGTGATCGTGGCGGACAGCCGGCCGAGGCTGGAGGGCCGCGAGGCCCTGCGGCGGCTCGTCCGGCGGGGCGTCGGCTGCACCTACGTCCTCGTCTCCGTCATCTCCTACGTTCTGCCCGAGGTGAGCCACGCGAGATATTTTTTCCAGTTGACGTTGAGGCCACGACGACGAGGGCGGCGTCGACGACGTCGTCGTCGTCGTCCTCCTTTGCGCTGCCCCGACATCCCGAATCATTCGGCCAATCGCGTTCACTTAGAAATTGTGCAATTGTAAACAGGGGTCCCAACTGCACGCTCGGGGGCGGGGGGGGGCGACGACGACAATCTCAATTTTGTATTTTCTCACTCGTTATTGGTGCAAAGCCACGTTGCCTTTTATAGTTTAGACTTTATTGACAAATTCGCAGCATTGACAACAAACTTGTAAACGTTCCGAGAATTGTTGGAGAGAAACCAAAACATTTTGCGGCCTCAACATTGAACGTGTGGAAAACCCGTAGAAGGAATTTGGGGAAGATGATGAAAGTCCAGCTTTGTCTTTGGTTGGCTTGAGCGCACTGAATTGATTTTTGTTGCGCTCGCGTTACGCCGTTGGCCGACGTTTGTCGAAAAGTGGAGATTCTGGCGCCTGACTTGCGTCGTGTGCGTACTGTAGGTGTCCAAAGTCTTGTTGGGGGCCCACGCGCTGCTGGCCAACGGTTACATGATGTCCCGCGTGGGCACGTCCCAAATCGCCCTGGTGGCCAAAGCCTTCAACGTGCTGGTGCTGGTGTGCTGCGAGACCTACAAGTTCTGCGAGAGGGTGCAGACGGACTCCTTTGTGTCGAACGAGCTGGGTAACTCCCGCGGCATCACAGACCGAAGTCCCCGCGACAAACGGAAAAAAGGAGGATCTGAACGGTAACCTCGCGGGCGACGTATTTGCAGACGATCCCGACAACCTGATCGTGACTCGCAAGGGCAGGACGCAGCTGGCGCGCTGGCAGGACGTCCGCTCGCTGGGCCTGCTCAACCTGGTGTACGACGTGACGCCGCCCGACTTCGTGGACGTCGTCATCACCGAGCTGGGGATGATCCCGTGCACGTCGGTGCCCGTCGTGCTGCGCGTTAAAAGCGTCAACCTGTGAGGCCGATTGCGTGCGACCACCTTTGAGCATGCGTGCGCTGAATAAATACATATGTCAAATATATGAAGACCAGCCCTTTCCAACCGACTTGGCGTTTTTTTAGATGATTAGGGCCTTGATGGAACGACTCAAATGTTTCAAATGAATGACTTTTTGGGAGGGGCCTAAACAATACACAAAAATTCCAAATTACGACGACGCCCGGATCAGTTCCGACAATTAAAATCTTACACTGCTGCCGTCAAATTCTGCCGTGTCGGTCAGAAATCTAAATCTTCCAAGTAAACCCTGGTTCACTGGGCGGCTTATGTTCCGGGAACTGGTCCGGACCCCCTTCCTCGAGCCACAGTCACTTTGAAAGACATTTCCAATTTTAGTCGAACAAATAGCGTATGGACACACGGGTAGGAATAGCCACAGGAACGAATGCAAGTCAAGAGTAACGTTAAACTTGAATTTCTAAGACGGTATGTATGGCCGCGACCCGCGTGAGGAGAAGCGCAACAGAAAACGGAAGGATGAAATGCTTCTTTCGTCCGTTCATTTTGGGTGCTTTTAATTCAAATTGCACTGACATCATCAAAGATAATGTCAAGACATTAACATTTCTCATCTGAGTTGACATCATTTTGAGGATCTCACGATCGCGAGTCCCGATCCGACATGTTTGCGCTGCATCGGGAAGACGGAGAAGGAGCACATCCAAATTGTGTCAGTTATGATTTATTTTTTTCTGACGAAGGTACCCCAACATAACCGTTGTGTACAGGACAACAAGCCGAGCGCAGTAGTACGTAAATACAATCTTTTTGTACCCGCTGTGGCGCAGTAACAGTTGATAATGGACGCGTGCTCTCAAATTTCCTTCAATTTCTGAACGGATCTGCGCTGCTCTGAAAAGTTTGAAGCAACAGGAATGAAGCAAAAGCCTCTTTGGGGGAATCCCCGTGTGACCCCCCGAGAAACAGAGATCACTGTTTAAAACAAAAAACTACATATCTATTTACACAAACAAAACAAAGCATATTCTGAGGGAAAATATCGCCAGTCCTACTAAAAGAGCAGCTAAGAATTTTGGCAACACTCGGCAGAGCTCAGAGCGACTTGGCCTTTCGCCGTTGGGTGAACCACAGCAGGAGCGAAAGGGCCAACGTGGAGGCCGCCAGAGAGCCCAAGACCTGCGCGGCTGGGAAGTCGCCCTGGCGGGGGACAAGACGGACGAAGGGGCCGTTGGAAAAAGAGACAAGAAGGGAGAGGAGAGCGCCAGAAAACAGGAAAGGAGCAGACCTCCCGCAGACACTTGTATCCGTGGCGGTCGTCGGCGCAGCGGCACTCGAAGAAGCCGGGCCCGTTCGGACCGCACCGGGAGTCCTCCGGACATTTGACAGCTGCCGACGGAGATCGCCGTCCGTTGTGGTATTTGTTCCCAAAAAAAAAAAAAAAAAAGAACTTTTGAAGCGTGTGGACTTACGCGTCCTACCGGCGGGCCGGTCGCAGGGGCTCGTCTGGCCTCTGCAATGGCGATTTCCGCCCTCCAGGTCCACCGTTTCCCAAGAAGAATTCCCGCCCGGGCACGACACGTCTGCTGGCAAAATCCTGAATTTAACAAGAAAATACAAATATAGAGCTTCCGTCATTTAGCAAAAAAAAAAAATGAAGAAGAAATACGCAGTCGGACTTACAAGTGACTTAACTTGCGAAATCCTTGAAATGCCGAGTCACTCGTGTTCAAAATCGAGTTGAGTGACAAATCGCTGCAAAAAAAGATGACAAAAATAGTGACATGCCTGAAATGCGACCACGTGGGAAGAAGAAGAAAAAAGAAAGAAAAAAAAAAAACCTGACTCATACGCACACGATGAAAGCGGCTGACGCCTCCTGGAGATTTTCCACGTGAGTTAAGGAACAATTGGACAAATCCAGCCTGAACGCAGCACAAAAGGCAACACTTGATGTGACGGAACGACGCAGCCGTACACAACTTGGATGCGAAAACACCAACAGCAACAACGAGTACTTTTTGTCGTCGGCTAACTGTCACATTTTTCACAGTCGGGCGGGAGTGCGCCTTGCCCAGGGGGGCTCCGCAGAGGCAAAGGAACAAAAACGGCATGAAAACAAAATGGAAAGTCATGGCCGATTGAACAAAAACAATTTTGCTTTTGGCATTGGGATTCAATCTTTGGCGACTTGGCCGCAACGAAGCAGTATAATAGAGTCACGAAGGAAGACAATAACGACAACGTTGTTATATTGTCTGTCTACATGTGTTCATGCGCCATTTGTGATCAAGTACACGCTCATCAATGTGTTACAACACCGTCAAATAGCCTGTCTATGGGGTTTTCCGTTACATGTTAGCATTAAGCTAGTAGATTCTTTTAAATGCACAATGTGCAATTCTCTTTCTCTTGTGTGTAGTTTTTAAAACGGGAGTTGCACAAAGCCGGTCGTTTATTCGCAATCTTGCGAACTGCTGCTTGCTTGCGCTACTTTTGAGATTCCTGCCACAAACCGTGGTCGCACGTGAAGTGTGTACTCGCAAGTCAAAGGGGGTGGGGGGTGGGGGGGGGGGAAGAAATCATCATAACCGTGTCTGGTAAACTCGTAGGTCGGATCACTGAGGCGACGTGCTATCAAAAAGTAACGACAGAACGCATTTGATGCAGAGCTAAGGTGGATTTTGTCGACATCGCCTTTTTTTTTGGCAGGCCTACCCGATGATGCGTTCAAGGCCGAGCGTTTCGTTCCCCAGGCAGCATCGTCCGGCGACCCGACAACCGGACGAGGAGCAAAACTGACCCACCGCGGAAGCGTTCAGCACCGGGCCGCTGCATCGTTTACATACCTGCGAACATTAACCATCATTACTGTGGGACAATAGCACCAAAGGCTCGGGGCTTCCTTCTGGATCGTTCATAAACACACAATCGCGCGCGGTTATTACTGCGTTTTAACTAGCAGACAAATGAACGATTTTGGCTGATACCTGCGGCACGTTTTGAAGGTGGCTGCGGGAAATATACGAATAAAGGATGAAAACAAACAACGCAGGGTTCGACTGTTTATGCCAAGTTTTCATTTTTTTTTTTTTTAACCCCAACTGAGATCACGTGATTGTACAGTACAAAACACGTGACTGACTTTCCCAAAGGCTAACTTTAGGAAATATCTATTTTTCTACATTTGATGAACACGTACGAATTGATCTTTGAATCATAATGTAAACACAGAGCACTAATAATAATACATGATTTTTATATCTTTAACCGTACACCTTCTCCCGCTGACAATTTGGGTCCCACCAGACAAAAGTGGGGCAAATCGACGACATTGAAAGCAATATTGTTGAAATTAACTCACGTAAATACTGATAATATACAATGAAGAAACCTTTCTTTCAACTTAAGTGGGCATACAAGAGGGAGATACGCCGTTTTCTAATGTTATCTCAACCTGTGTTGGTTTAACCACCCCGGGTGAGAGGAAATGGTCTGCGCCAGGACTCTTCCAATTGACAACACAGAACGGGGCATTTAGAATGACGATTTCCGTCACGATACGTTTCGATACGAATGTAAATGCATTGTGATACATTTTAAAATGTTTCTTCATCAATTAGCGAAAGCTGTAGAAGGTTACTCCGGTTCGAAGTAAAAGGTGAAAGCGTCGCCCCCTCTTGTGTCGCGAATGGTTGTTCCCGTGGAGTAGAAAGCAGCTGCCTCGTCGCTCGCTTGGCGACATCTGCTCGCTTAGCTAAAAAAAAGCCGGGCCAAATTGGAGCTTTTAACCTCCTTTAAAATCAGTCACCAGACAAAAGTGACTTATAAAAAGACGATTTAACGCCACCGGCGGTAATAGGGGAATTATTCGAAACTCACAGCGTGTCTGCTGTGGAAGTTTGAAAAGTTGACGACTGACGTGGGAGAAGTTTTTTTCTTTTTCTTTTTTGTATGTTGCAGCTAGCTCACGCGGAGGTTGATGCTAGCTCGCCTCCTCTGCAACCTGCCACGGCGCTACTGGACCGAGCCAGCCGGATGCCTCCCTCGCCTCTCTCGCCACTTGCAGTGGAATTCGCGGATTTGATTTGATTTGTGACATTCGGGACAACTGTGGCGTCTTGAGCGTCATTTGCCGAGGTGGCATTCAGGTACCGCTGGCTCGGATATAGACATGCATTTTTCCATACCCGAAACGGAAGTTCGTTCGGGAGAAAATGGATCTACCTATGTGGTGAGCATTCCCGTGCCGTTATTGTCTTTTACGTTTATAACTCCGAGTTAAAGCTAAATGCAACACGAGATCAGATATGAAATGATAAACAGCTGGAGCAGATCGCGTGATGCGTTCAAGGACGTGCTGTAAAAGTTTCCTTTAAAATGTAACAAACACTTTTTTTGGGGGGGTACTCAATTGTTTTAATCCTGGACAAACTGTGCTCGGAAAAATATTTCCTTTTCGCATCAACATCGTTCCTGATCAATATTGCATTCATGGAATTCGAGGAAAAAAATGGAATATCTGTGGATTTCAGTTTTAGAGATGCCCAGAGGTAAGTAAGAGGACTGTGATTGAGGATAATATGAGTCATGTAGAGAGAGAAGAAAAAAAAAAAAAAAAGCACTCCTCGAAATGTTTTGAGTACGAGTAAGAAAGTACTCTGTGTGTGTGTGTGGGGGGGGGGGGGTGGGTGATACTCTGGTAACTTGTGAGTAACTCCTCATTAAAAAGGCCTGGCACACTTTGCCATTCCTAAAAAGGTTTGAGAAAATAGGGCTAATCATGCACTGCCGATTAATGCAAACATCTGCGATTACGCACAAGTTGGAAGTCATCCGAAATCTCCGTTTGGACAGTCCCGATTTCAGACTATGCCGCATGTTGAAGCTGTTGTTTTTATTTTTGCCACTTTGATTGGTTCGTGAAGGCTTTGTGTGCAGTCATGTGATTGCCTAGTGGCGTCAGATTGGTGAATTGGAGACAAATATGAGGGCGCCCTATGCAGAAGTCAGAGATTGATTCATCTTCCCGTGAATAACTTATCAGAATCAGCTTTATTGGCAAATTCTTTGCCGGTCGGTACCGCCCTGGTACGACATTCAGAACAAACACCAAAGCAACCCCCCGCTAGTGAAAGCCGGTGCAGGGCACTAGTCAAGTGACAAGGGGGGAGACTAGTGATTATTTTAATGATCAATAATTCTTTCTTGTAGTTAATTGAAATACCGTCTGTCATTCCGAAACAAGACATTATTTCAAAATGCAGAAACTCTTCAAACAGTGATTGGGATTCAATTTGGAAGTTGTGTCAAAGTGACAATATGCGTAGTCACTCTTGCTTCCTGCCTGGCCTTTGGGGGAAAAAAAAAAAAAAAAACATCCTTCAGCTCTCCTTTGCCCCCCCCCTCCCCTCCCCCTCCCATCAGGCTCTTTTTCTCCCCCTGCAGATGTAGTTTCGACCCCCGCCGTGTTTTTTTCTGACAGATGACTCAGGATGTTGTTGACTGTAAACATTCAACGTAGGCGGGCGAGAAGATGAAAAGTCTCTGGACACCCCCACGGGAAATGTCCTCTTAGTGCACGCGTGGCCGCGGCACTTCCTGTCATCGGTGCACGTCGACGACGGCATATATTTCCCCGCCAAAACAAAACGACTAATCTCTGTCATTCGTCTGAGTGGTGAACTCGTGTTCAATATTTTCATTTCATTCCGACACGCAGAGCGGGCAATGGTCGGAATTCAACGCAAAGTTTCTCCCGCCTCTCAATTTTTTTTTTTTTTTTTTTTTTTGAAAGACCAAAATCTCGAATTTTTGCGGGCCTTGCAAACAAACCTTCTTAAACACGATTGGATTTGTGGTCTATTCCAGAGATTTTATGGAGCTCCGTTATCCTTTCTGGAGAATCTGGCCGACTTGCGCTATGTTGATTTTTCAGCCGCGTCCAAGCGGTGATTTCACTGAGGAGCTATGCGTGTTTGCACAATGTGATGCCGGGAACCGGCGTTTGGCTCCAAAATGGGTTCCCCCTCTTTAAAACGACTTTTCTGGTTCCTCGACATGAAAAGAAACTAAGAAGCATGAAGAATTCTTCAAGTTTGAGATTTTAAAGTTGACATAAGCAGTGAAAATTTGAAGACAAAAAGGCGGGGCAAGACGTGTAGCCAGTCAATAAAATTCCCCTTACTTCCTGCTTCAGTACAGGTGAAAATAGAGATGATAAATCTCCACGTACTTGCCTCCCTCCCTCCCTCCCTCCCGCAGGCTTACAACATTCACGTCAACGGCGTTCTGCACTGTCGGGTGCGCTACAGCCAACTCCTCGGCCTCCACGAGCAGGTAAGACAAAACCGGCTTTTTCTCACACTTGGAAAAAAGTCTCTCACTCAAGAGGGTTTGCCCCTTTTTCTTTTTTTTTTTTTTTTTTTAAACTATCGGAGCAATTTCAGGTTATCGCCTGTACAAACAGGTTCATCTCTGTAAATATGTATTTTTCCTGTAAATTTGTTAGCATGTACCCAAGTGTTGCGCTCACTTGTGTTTTGGAACGTAGCGAGCAACCAATGAAAAGCATCGTATCCCGTGATGCGCTGCGCCGACGCAGAAAAAGCAACATTGCACGGAAGGGCGCGAATGTCTTTATTTGTCTTCGGTTTGGAAAATTCCAAAATTTTCCGAGAAAGGAGCCGTCGTTCGGAGGAGTTTTTGCTTCGGCTGGGGATGCTGGTGCTGTGTGGCGGTGAAGTCGCTTTGCAAAAAGCAGCATTTGGGCGAAAGGCGAACGAGCGCCCCCCCCCCCCCCCCCCTTCAAAATATTTGATACATCATACAATGGAAAAATGTCAGCATTGGTATTTGAAATAACCAAAGAGCTTGCCAATTTAAACCTGCTGCTGCTTGCATCTATAGTACGCTAGTACATGTGGTACCGGTGTCGAAAGATTATATCACGCTACGCCTGCGCAGATATTCTTTATCCTCTGGCAAGAGTGACTCATATTAGTGTATTAGCTTATGTACTGATGAGTTGACGTTTTGAATTTCGAATAAATGAAACTCCCAACTCGAGACGCCCGTGAATTTCAAAATTCTTTTAAAATGACGGGAAGGCGGCCATCGTCGAGCCAGACTTTCTTCGGGGCTGTGATCGGTGTTGCTCTGTCAGCGCCATTTCACGTTTGATGCCAAATCTCGTGTTTGTGTGGGCGCAGATGAAGAAAGAGTACGGCAGCAACGTGGTGCCTTCCTTTCCTCCAAAGAAGATCTTCACGCTGACCCCCACCGAGGTGGAGCAGAGGCGGGACCACCTGGAGAAGTACATGCAGGCGGGTCAGTTGCTTGCCTTCCGTGTCGGTCTGGGGGGGGGGGGCAGACAGAAGAAAAATAATATCTCCGCCAAGGCTCTCGTTTCAGGTTAAAGAACTGAAAGCTGATTCCTGCCCCCCCCCCCCCCCCCCGCCGTAAAATTCTGAATCCGCGTTTATATGAGTAGTAGAATTGCAAAGAAAGTCTCAAGGACCCTTCCCGAAAAGCCGTCCTATTGATATGAAACGTCCGTTGTCGGCTCATTCTTGACCTTTTTAAGGTTCCTGCTGAGAAAATTCAGCCCCCTGAAGACAGTTTTGAACTTAGCAACATGAGATGTAGTCACCGTTCGGAGATCCGTGGAAAAAGTCAAAGCAAAGGAGATTTTATTGTCCTTTTTGTTCATTTTTCTCGGGGGGGGGAGGCGGGGGACCCAAAACAATTGATGAAGAACACAAGATTTGCCCGCAAAGGCCTCAAAAACAAAACAGCACATGAGCCTTTAACTCCCTAAATATTTGACCCCAAATGGTGCAGCCATAACAATATTCACAGGCAGATATTCTTTATCCTCTCCAAAGAGCAACTAATATTACTCCAATACCGAGAAGGCGAGTCGTACGTTTATCTTGTACTGACATATTTTGACTGCGTAGACATGCATGGAAGGAAAGAGTGTGGCAAAAAAATGTGTATTTTGGGGGCACGTTCATTGGCATTTGCCGTCATTTCAATAAGGAAAGATGATTTTTGAGAAGACTGCAGTCAAGGAAATGGAAACGAACCCGTGTGTCGAAGGACTTTTTCTCTTGTTACACGCGCGCTTTTTTTTTTTTTTTTTTTTAAATTTCCCGTAAACAAACGTGGCTCCTCTGTGTTTCGTCGGCGTTTTGCAAGCACGTTCCCCTTTAAGCTCAACCTCGCGCGCGGACAAACAAGTTTGGAGGGTTGCGGGCGGCTCCGTTTTTAATCCTCTCATCGCCGAACAAGGAGGCGTTGTCGGAGGCCGCGCGGGCTGAGCGCGCGGAAAGCGGCCACGGTTACGTCAGGGCCTCTACGTGGAAAAACGGCAACGGCCAGCTTGGTGCCGTTTGAATGGGAGGCCTCGGGCTTCCTTTGGAGGCTTTGCCAGTCTGGAATCATTTCAAGTTCAGCGAACGTTCACATGCTGCCATTTGCTTTCCTTTTCTCAACAGTCCGCCAGGACCCGCTGCTCGGCGCCAGCGAGTCGTTCAACAGCTTCCTGCGAAAAGCGCAGCAGGTGGGTGCCTCCGTTCACGTTCTTGACGGCGTTTGGACATTGGTTCGGTCCGCGGCCATTTTCATTGCAAATTGTGGCGCGCATGCGCCATCTGTCAAGCTGCCACCGACTGCACGTGTAGACTTTCGACGGTCAAGAGCCGAGCTTTCCCCGTCCCCGCGCCCCAACCCAATGACGCCTCTTCCAGGAGACTCAGCAGATTCCGACAGAGGAAGTCGCTCTGGACGTCTGCCTGTCTAACGGTCAGAAAGTCACGGTCAACGTTTTGAGCTCTGATCAGACGGAGGATGTGCTCGATGTAAGCGCGCGCGTCTTTTCTTTCTTTTCTTTCTTTTCTTTCTTTTTTTTTTTTTTGTATGCGTGTGAGAGATGTGCAGGACATTCTGATTGTATATGTTTCGCTTGTGTAGGTTGTTGCAACCAAATTGGATCTCCCCGAAGACCTCGTGGCCTACTTCAGCCTCTTCCTCGTCCGTGAAGGAGAAGAGGGAGGCCTCACACGTACGACGCAATCCGAGCTCTCGTCGTGACTTTTCTTTTTCCAATATCGGCACGTTAGTTCCCCGGGACGAGCGCCGTGTGCTTTTTTTTTTTTTTTTTTGGCTTCTCGTCTCCGGGAGATTCGTAAGCCATTGAGACTTTTGTGGAAGGAAGGAAGGAAGGACGAGACTTCAAAGCGTTGTTAAGGTTCAATTTGCGAATGCGGAGGAAGGAACAAGACATTCTTCCAATAATAAAGATCTACAACAGCTCTTTTTTTTTTTTTTAACCCCAGATAGAGGCCCCCAATTTGCGCTTTTATTGTAATTGCACATTTTGGCCTCCTGAAGTTTGCAACCAAGTCAATTCCGCGGTCCTCTTTCTGTCCCGTACGTTGGAGCGTCTCCAGCTTGTTCTTTGCCGTTTTTCTCCTAGTTGTGCGGAAGCTTCAAGAGTTTGAGCTGCCCTACGTGTCCATCACCAGCCTCCACAGCTCAGATTTTCACATCCTCTTACGGAAAAGGTAGCGTCCGCCTTTCTGTCGATGGGAAATGTTGGGGTGAATGCGCGCATGGCCGACGGGGTCTGCTTTACCCGTGGATGAAATAGTGAAGCTTGTGGCCAAAATGTCAACGAGCCCGCTGGATGAATTGGAGTGAAAGGCAAGCGAGCGCAACCTTTCGCGTGATCCGCGCTTCATTTTATTCTCGTCTGTTTGCGCTTTCCTAAACGTGATCGAGTCCAAAAGTTGACGCGGGCTCGCCGTTGAGGGGATCCGCGGATCCAATCCAATCAGTGGAAATGTCATTTGCTTACTTGAGCGTGTGGCGGTCGGGCTTAACTACTCTCGACTATCCATGCAAACTGCCTTTTCCGTGATGTGTGAAGATTAAACTGGTGGGGGAAATTCTTATGGCAAAGTGTTTAAAAATACTCAAGTTGTGTTTGTCTCTGTTGACTGTTCGGTTTTTGGGTAAACTTCTCTAAATGGATTGAAGAGTCGCTGGCAAGTCGAAGCGCAAAAAGAAAAAAAAACCCCAACTCGTAAATCAGGCCACTTATGTCTCAAGCCACCAGCGGATGGCTTTGCGGCGAGCAACTATGTTGAAGCGGGTTGAGGAGCTTCACATTAACTCTGGCCGTGTCGATTTTTGCCAGGGCCCCGGGCCCGCCCCGGGGAACGCCATCATCCAAATGTTGGGCCTCGCAAATGGTCCTCGCCGCGGCGCCACGGACGGGGGAACTCTTACGAGGCCTCCTGGCCTACTTTGGCTGCGGTTGCGGGACGGCAGAGGTGGAATGCGAGGCCGTCGACGGGGGAGGGGAGGGCAAAATTAGGAACGCCGCTCGGGACGTTTGCGCACGCTGAAGTGGAGAGTGACCAACTTGTGCATTTGTGCGTGTTTCTGCGTAGCTACTGGGACATGGCGTACGACGCCGACGTCATGGACAACAGAGTTGGCCTCAACCTGCTCTATGCCCAGGTAAGGAACTTGAGTTCTTTGGGTCGCGTTCTGTCGCAAGACGTCTTGAGGGAGGCCGTTTGTTGTCCAACCAGACGGTGGCGGACGTCGAGCGAGGCTGGATCCTCGTCAACAAAGACCAGCGCAGGCAGCTCAAGTCCCTGCAGGAGAAAGGCTCCAAGAAAGAAGTAAGAACTTTCCGGCACGAGATGAAACGTTCAACTGCAGGTGTGCGGTGGAAAACGAGCAAATGTGACGTCATTGTGCCAAGAAATAATGAGGCGACGGCCTTCTATTCGGTAGCGAGACGTACGTCCACTTCGGCTCGTTCGTTCGTTCGTTTGTCCCCGTGGTAAAATTCGGCCCTTGGCTCCCTAAAAATCGGAAAGGGCTGCTCTGGAACGCGCGTCGTCATCGGGGGCGGGGGCGGGACTTTGGGGAGCAGATCATTGACAAACGTAGAAACGCCGTCAGCTGGCCGTCCTCTGAAAAGCGCTCGCCTCGCCCTTTTGTCTTCAGTTCATCCACCTGGGCCAGACGCTGAAATATTACGGCTACGTGAAATTCGACCCGTGCGCCACCGACTTCCCCGAGCAGGGCTGCCAAGTGATGGTCGGCGCCGGCAACAACGAGCTCAATTTCCACGTCAAGCTGCCCAACCATCAGATGAAGGAGGGCAGCTTCAAGGTCACGCGGATGCGCTGCTGGAGAGTCACGTCCTCCGTGAGTGGCCCACCAACATCCCCGCGCGTGTCCGATGACGCGGTTCCGTCCGTCCGTCCGTTAAGTGTGCAAGCCTTCAAAATATCTGGTAGCGCTTTTTAATGAATTTGATTTGACTCTTTTCAGTGTTTATTGGACCACTTTATATATATATTTTTTTTATCAGCACGACAACTTTTCTTCAAACAGTACTCAACAGTTGTGACTAGAAGTACAAATTCTATTCATGCAGATTGAACTCGAGCAACCTCAGCAGTATTTTTAATTGATGATCTTCCGGGCCAACGCGACCCGCGGCTTGACGGCTCCTTTTTCGGACAAAACTAGCTTGGAGCTCATTTTTCGCCCTTTGTGAAACTGCCTGATGTCGACGCCTCCATAACAATGCCGCTGTACCACGTTGGCGTGAAATACATATTTCAAGATGTTGAATCCTGCAAAATGTCAGTCAAGGGCTTCCTTTGACTTGAATGGGCTGGCGCGACGAACGCGGGGACCCGAATGTTGCCGAGATGAAATTGACGTGGATCGAAGCGGGCCCGACCGGCCCGCTTCACGAGCAGCGCCTCCCGATTTCCGCTGACTTTTTTTTTTTTTTTTTTTTTTTTTTTCGGGCAGCAAGTCCCGATAGCGAACGGCGCCGACGGCCCGTCCCCGTCGGCCAAGTGCGACGTGAAACTGGAGCTGGCCTTCGAGTACCTGATGAGCAAAGACCGCCTGCGCTGGGTCACCATCAGCAGCCAGCAGGTCAACTTTGCCTTTTCCAGATCAGCACGCGTAAACCCACACTGACTGATATGACAGCCTGTGTGGTGATTACGCTTTCTAAAACGTGTTCATATTTCTCATAGTTTTTTTTTTCTCGTAAACGAATGAGCTCGGTGAGACGAGGTCCGAGCGCGTCTGTCGTCGTTTTTGTGCTTTCAGGCCATCATGATGAGCATCTGCCTTCAGTCGATGGTGGACGAGTTGATGGTGAAGAAGTCGGGCGGCGGCATCAAGAAGGTTGCTCCTATTTTTCTGAATTCATCGCGGTGACCGATTCGGCATTCGTCGTCGATCGTTTGAAAGATTGCGCCGGCCGAGCGCGTCACGTTTGTTTCTCCGGCGGCGATGGATGAAAATTGAAATATGCGTAAAGATCGTTTGTATTTTCCACCAAAATCGGCAAGTTTTGGCAGTCATGTAAATGCTTGAAATTTTTCGGAAAGTGGACCAAAATAGTTTTGGAACAAGAATTGCAATAGGACGATGTCTACAAACGCAACCTTCTTATAATAATTGTAACACATGAACGCAAAAATTCCAAAGTCTCTCCTGGTTCTTTCGTCTGATTCTGATTTGTTCAGATGTTACGGAAACGCCACAACGGCACCGGCACCGCGCGGGGGCCCGACGGCCAGCAAGCTGTGAAATCGCCCCCCCTGCTGGTGAGAAATCGAACACGCCCCCGCGGCCCTCAACTGATTGATTTGATTGATTGTTTCCGTGCAGGACTCTCCTGAGCAGAGCTGTGAGCAGATCATCAAACTGTCGGTGAGGATGATAAAAGTCATCAAATCCCACATTAGAGTTTTGTAGAAATGGCATGTCAATGCTAAAGACGCGATTCTAAAATAAGTTACAGTAAATAGAATATATATATATATTGACTTGCAATCCTAACATGCAGTGAATAGAAAGGGTTTATTTTCGCCAGGAAAACAAACAGCTAGCGTAGCGTTCCTCTGGCCCCGCCCCCGACTCAGCCTTCCAATCGCAAAACGCGGATGCTTTCGGGGTCTCGCAGACGGTTAGTTCGGCCCACAAACCAATTTGAGACTTTAGCGCCGATGGGTCTAAAACGAGGCCGTTTGCACGTGAGGGCTGCCGTCAACTTTGTCTTTGTCCTCTCTTTACGCTCAAATTTGGACTCATCTGTCCAAAATTGGCGTTCCACTTTTCCACGCTAACGCCGTTTCCCGCCGCAGACCAAGCTGAGCTCGGCGTCCTTGCGAGGGACGGGCGGCTCCAACCCGGCCGGCGACGCGGCCGCCGGCCATTTCCACGGCAACTACGCTTTCGAGGGCATCGGCGACGAGGACCTGTAACGTCGTCAGCCACCGGTCCCGACGCGCCTCCGCCTCCAGCCTTTTATCTTTTCTTTTTCTTTTTTTCTTTTTTCCGGTTCGGGTGAGCAAAGACTTGCGCGTTGTACCCGGCTGCCGCTAGCGGGAGCGCAACGTGAAACGTCCTGCAAAATAGTCGCATCAGACGGGGCCAAAGCGCAAATTCAAGTTAACGGAGAAAAGTACACGAGATACGAGCGAGGCCGCTTCCAGGAACCGACAGAAAACGTTCCCGCTGCTTGCTGAAGTCGTGTTTTTTTTTTTTTTTTTCCCCCCTCCCCTCCTGCTGCCCGCCCGTCGCGAGTCTCAAGATTGCAGACAAAGACGTTTGTTTTTGTTGATTTGGGCGGGAAAGTCTCTCTTCTCTCAAGGCACCTTTGAGGGGAAGACAAAATGCCGACTGCGAAGATTCCACGCGGGGAGCCCTTTTTATCGGCACCTTGACGATATTTGCAGCCGCCCGATTGATGTGTGACGGGGAAGCGTGGCCGCAACATGCAAATGATGTTGATTTTTTGGGTTAGGGTAACCCTCTGGCCGGGAAAACCTGAAGCGGTGCCGATCGGGGCGGGGGGGTCGTGAAGCAAAGCAAAGCAAAGCGCTTTTGACTATTTGCGCCACCTCCACGTACCGGTGCCCTCATTTGGCCCGGTTGCGGTTTTTAACGACTTGGGCCTGCTTTGGCCAACTCGTACACATTTGAAGCTTACGAGTAGCACCAAAATGCCTGCCAGTAAGATGCACTTGTTCCACTCGTAGGCCCAGGTACTCGTGAAAAGATACTAGCGTGCTGAATGGTCCCACAGCACAGGCTGAAAATGATTTTGAAAAGTTTTGATTTTTCTCATAAATGCCAAATTCTCGTTTACTAAAGCATTTTGCACAAGAATGAACGCGATGACGTCACTTTTTTAATCCGCTGTACATGCAATGAAGTATTCCCAATATTTACTAATTGCGTCTTTTTCCTGTAATCTGGAGCTGAAACGATCAAACGAACGTTCCGACGTGTCCGTGTTTACATTTTGTTTTTGGAGATTTTCATCTGATTATTTGACGCGTTCATCATACAGGGAGTGGGGGGGGGGGGGGGCGATCGGGTTGCGACGGCTTCTTATTTTTTTTTAGCGGGCCATGATTTGAACAGACAATAGAACCTCGAAAAAGCTTCGCTGACGGTAGGAGCTTCACTATTATCATCATCATCATCTCAGTTGTAAGCAATATCAAACGAAGAATAATAAATGCTCTCGTCTGTTCACGTCTTTGTTTCGAGCGCTTCCTTTTTCAGCCGACTTGCTTTTGCAACGTTGGAAGAAAATGAACTTGTGTGAGCGTCATTTTGTACAAGAGAAATGATGGGGATAAGCGTCACCTCACTGGAAAGGATCATGGCAATGATGCAAAAGTCACCATTTCACAAAAGAGTTTAAGTTTAAACTTTGCAACAATTAGACGTTGTCAAATGTTTTTAAAATAAATAAAACCAGAATGAGTTAACAATATTCGGTTTGGGGGCATTTTCATGAGATGAATGAAAACAAAAATTTAGTTGTTCTCCTGCGCGATGTGAAGACATTTTTCTCTGTGTGGATATTCCGGGAAATTGTTGCGTTCTTTATTTTGGAAATGTTCATAGGCAATACCGTTGGTTCTGGTTTCTGCATCCCAGTCCTGAGGGTTGCGTTAGGCGGCCGAAAGGTTCTGAAGCCGTCCCAAATCGACCAAAATGTCGCTGTCGGGTGGGCCGCAATTGGACCCGACTCTCGCCCAGTAGAGTGACCCGCTGCAAAAATTTCCAAAAAAAAAAAAAAAAAATAGAATGGCTGGTTTGGGGAACCCAGTATAGTTGTCGGTCGGAACCGTGGCGTCACCTTTTTCCAGATACATTACTTAAAAAAAAAAAATAATAATCATTGTAAAATGCCCTGTGGTGGGCTCACCTCCTTAATTTCTAATCAATTAAAATGGGCGTAAATTCTTCATTTTTATGACTGTACGGTCCGCTGGTTGTACAAAAAGTTCCACGTTACAAAAATGATCTTTTCCATGAAAAATTCTACATGAGATTGCCAGTGCGGAAAAAACGCTGCTGACCATCAGATGAGGAAATAGTGTCGTTTGTTTTTTTATTATTATTGAATGGAGACAAGTCCTCAGCTATTTTTTTTTTTTTTTCTGCTGTGTAAAAGTCTTGCTTGTTAAGGCTGCGATGAAACACAACAGATGCGGCTGCATAAAAGGAGATCACAACGATGGGGGGGGGGGGGGCAACAAATTGGCCCCCACCCCCACCCCCGGAACAGTTCCCTTGCATACAAAAGCGTCCTCATCCTCAACTTACTACTGCACACGTCCTCGGGGGGGGGAAACTACACACAACCGTTACCATGTATATATTAAGGTATGCTAGTCGAGTAATATAGCATTAGAAAAATAAAAATTATGACATGCTTAATGTTCTAGTAATGCCATCTCAGTTTTCAAGTAAAGCACGGGCTAATTTCACAGTGAGAAAACAGAAAATACACAAAAGGTCTACGCACGGATGAGAAAAAAAAAAAAAAAGATGTCAAGGTGAGCCGTCCTGCGCCGGCGGGGTTCCGTCCGGGTAAGGAGCACTTGCTTGTCGGACTCGGCTTTCGAGGCACGCGACGCCCTCGCCGGTTGCCCCGAGTCCCACCTTTTGAGCTACGACGCAGACTTTGGGAGGTAGGACGAGAGCGGTCGACTAATGGCCGCCAATCCCGCGCGGGGGGTTTTGCGCCGGCATCCGTTCACCTCTCTGTACAACGCCCGTAAGAAGCGGTTTCGGCCTTAGCATTGGCCGGTCCGTTTTAGGACGGATTTGAACGTTTTGCTATAAAATTGGGGGGGGTAAGATGCCATTTTTATACCTTTTTTTTTTTTTTTGGGGGGGGGGGGGGGGGTGGAAGATTCTCTTGCTTTCTGAAGTCGTTCTACTAGCGCACTGAATTGTTTTATTAGTGATCTTGGACCTTAAAAAAAAAAAAAAAAAGTGTCCAAATAATTTGAGATTTGCTTGAATATTTTCTGCCTTTGAAGGTAATTGTTGAGAATGTGAAAAGTCCCAACCCCCCCCGACAGTATTGAAGTGTCAACTTTCTCCCCCCCCCCCACCCCAGATTTTGTAGCTCCGCCGCGTCGTTTTGACACCGGCGGTCGTCGGGACGCTCGCGGAAGCGCGAAAAGGTGACGGGCGTCGGCGTCTTTAGACCATTTCCAGTTTCCAGTTGGGGTGCTGTAACGCGTGAGCGCCCTCCCTGGCCGCGTAGGCCGCGTCCGCCGGAGGCGCGGCGCCGCCGGCGGGGGCGGGCTCTTTCCTGTGGCCGCCTTTGTCGGGGCCGGCGGGGGCCATCTTGACCCAGCCGTCGGTGGCGTGGCCGTGCTTCTTCTGGTGCCTCTTGTAGTTGTCCCAGTGGCCCGTGGTGTAGCCGCACTCCTGGCACTTGTAGGGCTTCTCGCCCGTGTGGCGCAGCATGTGGCGCTTGAGGTTCATGCTCTGGTTGCAGCTGTAGTTGCAGACGGCGCACACGAAGGGTTTGGCGCCCGAGTGGACGCGCTGGTGCCGCTTGAGGTTGGCCAGGTTGCCGCAGGCGTAGTCGCACAGGTGGCACTTGTAGGGCTTCTCGCCCGTGTGCACGCGGTGGTGCCGCTTCAGGTTGTCGAAGTGCGCCGAGGCGTAGTCGCACTGCGGGCACTTGTACGGCTTCTCGCCGCTGTGCGTCTTCATGTGGCGCGCCAGGTGGTTGGGGTAATGCGTGAGGAAGGGGCAGGCGGCGCACGTGTACACTTTGTCGCCGCGCTCGGCGGGGCTGCCGGGCGACGACGACGAGTCCTTGGTGAGCATCTCCAGCGTGCACTTGGCGCAGATCTGCGCCGACGAGCCGTCCTCGTCCTCCAGCGCCGCGCCGCACAGTCGGCACGTGAACGGGAACAGCGACGGGGGGGCGTGCGGCGGCGGCGCCCCCCTGCTCGCTCTGGCGCCGTCGCCGGGGGCGGACTGCGGCGACGGCCCTTTCAGGCTGTCGAAGGCCGAGAGGTAGTCGGCGTTCTGGGCCGCCAGGGTGAGGTGGGCCGAGGCCGCCGCCACCTCTGAAACGACACAAAACCGCCAAAGGTCAATTCGTGCAGAAAAATGACTTTCCCTTTGAAGTTGAGGAACACGCCCGATTGGATCTCAAGACTCAAATCATCTTTCCCCATTAAAACGAATGAAAATGACATTGATCCGTTTCCGGAGTCAACAATCGCTTCCAGGAGACTCCTCATGAGCACGCGGAAGCTCAAGAAAGCAAAACGTACCCTTGGCCGCTTCGTCGTCGTCGTCGTCGTCGTCGCCGCCGTCGCCGTCTTCTTGGCCGGTCCTGTGGCCGCCCGCGTTCCTTCTCTTGGGGACGCCGGCGGGTCGGAGCGCGGCGTGCGTGGGCGCGCCGTGCGACTCGGGCCCGGCGCCGGCGGGCGCGTGCATGCGCTGGTGCCTCTTGAGGTTGCCCAAGGAGCTGCAGGCGAAGGCGCAGCTCTCGCACTTGTAGGGCTTCTCGCCCGTGTGGATGCGCAGGTGGCGCTGCAAGTTGACCAGCTGCGCCGAAGCGTAGGCGCACACGGGGCAGTTGAAGGGCTTCTCGCCGTTGTGCGTCTTCATGTGTCGCTTGACGTGGTTGGCGTAGCGCGAGGAGAAGCCGCACAGGTGGCACGAGTGCAGCTTGTTCTTGTCGTCGTCGTCGGCCGCGCCGTCCGGCGGCGAGTGGGCGCGGAGCCCGCTCAGGCTCCCGTAGGCGAAGTCGTCGCCGCCGCCGCCGCTCCCGCCGGCCTTGGCGTCCCGGGAAGCCTTGCAGCACCGCAGGCAGTAAGGGGCCAGCAGGTCTAGCGACGCCCCCAGGTGGTCGCCGCGGAGCTGGCCGCAGCCCCGGCACGACAGGTAAGGCGGGAAGGGGGGCTCGGGGCGGCCCGGCCCGCCCTCGTCTCCCCGGCCGCGGTCGGGGGTGCCGCCGTGGGAGGTTTCCGTCTCGCCGTCCATGCTGCCGCTGCCGCAGGAGTCGGAGCTGTCCTCATCACACAGAGGATACACAGAGAAACCGATCTCAGCAGCGACCTCTGCGGAGGACAGGCAGGAAAGGCCCAGCGTCAGCGCGACGTCGCACGCGCAACTTCACCACTTGGGAAACTTTCAAGGCATCCGGCATCTTTCTATTCGCCCGCTATTGTCACGCCAGCTAACAAATTGCACAGATTTGGATCCCTTTTCTTCCCTGCGCCAAATCACCTTCACGCAAAAGAACGACGCGACGCCTCTCGGTACCGACCGACCCGCGGCGTCGCCAAAACATATTCGCGCACCAAACCGGCGAGAGAGCGCTTCGTGGTCTTCGTCCTTCGCTGCCGCGTCTGGCCGACGGCGAGGAAGACGCGCACGTCGAAGATCCGGCGACAGGAAACGTCTCGACACGGCGTGAGGAAAGAGTTTGAGCCGCCCCCTTTTGGGTCGTTTAAACCCCCCCACCCCCCCCCACCCCGCCTTCCATTTCCTAGTGGATGATTACAGAGCCTCGTGATGATGATGATGATGATGATGATGACCACGCTTGTGAGGGCTGCCGCTGATGGTAATGATGATGATGATGATGAAGATGGGGTAATGATAATGGCAGCAGCAGAGGCAACAGCACATGATGATGATGATGATGATGATGATGATGATGATGATGATGACGGATGAACTGCCCCCTCATGACCGCGTCCTTGATGGTAATGGTCTTTTTTTTTTTTATGGTGGTATATAAAAACGGGTTCCTTTGTTCTGCCTTTTGTATTTTGTGCCACAGGAACAGGAAACGAAGTGGGACCGCCGATTGATGAGCACATCTGCGGGCTCAATTAACCCCCCCCCCCCCCCAGATTCCGCTTTCCTCCCCAAAATCACGCAGACTCTAAATTGTCCATTGCCGCCAACGTCTTTTTGTTTCTACCTGCCCTGCGATTGCCTGGCAACGGGCTGAGGGCCCGGCGGTCGGACAAATAAAGCGCAAATTTACAACCGCGACACTTTTGGAATGGCAAAAAAATTTAAAAAAAAAAAAAAAGTTTCCTGTGACCAACCTGAGAATTTTTCCAGGCCAAGAATCTTGCTGCTGCGGTAAGTATCACCAAATTGAAGGCGGCGTTCCAGAAGGAAGTCCGAGCGGAAGGGGGCCCTTCCTGCACGGTGGGCGACTCCGACGGCTTTTGAATTCACTGAGGCCCAAAAAAAAAAAAAAAAAACAAAAAACCAAGACCGGGTCGTCTTTAGTGGGACGTCGCGAGTCGGCGTCCGGGCGGGGCGGGGCGGGGCGGGGCCTACTTACACTTGACTGGCTGTGGATGCTGCTGTTTTTTCCTTGGCATCTTCCGGTCGGCCCCCCCTTTGCCGGCAACGTCTCCCCGCGGTCTTGGGCGACCATCGGCCCGACGGACATCTGACAGCGATTCTGGAGAAGGCGGGGAAAAAAAAAAAAAAAAAAAAAAGGCAGGATTTTGCTTTCCTTGGGAAAAACAACACGCAGCAAGGTAACGGCCCCGTTGGCAAATGTTACACTTTTGCTTGGTAGGATGTTGCCAATCAGACAAGGTTGAAGTTTGAATCCGTGCAGGACGGAACCCAGACCCGCGAGCGACCGCTCTTCATCCGCAATCCGATCGCGTTGACGGTTGCCAAAAAGAATGAGATCGTTTCTCCCTTTTGAAAAGAAAACAAATCCAATTTGATTCGTTGAAAACTCGACTTTGGCCTGATGCGTCTCCCCCCAGAAAGGGTTTAAAGTCCAATTGCAATGAAGTTTGATGCTGTGCAAACCATTAAAAAAAAAAAAAAAAAAAAACAAGCTAACCCTTTTCAAGCTAAAAATTGGGAGTTATCAATCCATTGCTAAACTTCCTCCACAATTCCTGCAAATCCTCCCGCCCAGTGGGGGGCGCTTTTCTTTCCTTTTATGCTATTTTTTGGTTTGTTTATTGTAATCTAGTTTCTTATGGGTTCAACAGAAAAAAAAAACAACGTTGAAGTAAGCAAAGACGTCAAGCGAGGACGAGTTGAAGTGAGCAAGTTCAAACTCCTCCCAAAATCATTTCATCTCCATTTCTGCGTCTGAGAACTGAAATAATGCACTTTTCCAGTCTATTCTCATTTACGGAGATGTGCGTGCTGAGTGCTATTTTTCCCCCCTCATAGAAAAAGCATATTTTTTTTGGGGGGGGGGGGAGATTGCAACTGGTAAGTGTTTTTTGTTTTTTTTTTCCCCTCCTTGAATAAGTGGGGACATGCCGAAATGAGCGTTTTTTTTTCCGCGAGTTCCGAACCGCCTCATTAAATAACGAAAGCGGTCCCCCTTGCTGACGTAGTAATGATGCGACAAGGTGATGATTAACGACGCGTCCGAGAAGTGTTGGCACAACAAAAGCTCCTTTCCATTAACATCGAACCCCTTCAAAGTGATTATGGAATAAATGAATGATTTGCTATCACAGCCTTTGAACGCACGTTTTTTTTTTCCCCCATCTTGTGCAAGCGAAGCGGGCTCGGCTAATCGGACGGCTTAATTGCGGCACGTCCACAAAAGAGCTTTTTGCGGCTAGCAGGTTCGGGACGCAACGCCTGAAAATTGCCGTTTGGCTCGTCGACGAGCCCGCCAGGCGCAAAAAAAAAAAAAATCTCCTCGTCGTCGTCCTGCGACGTCATTAGCTCGAGGCTAACGTCAACTTGTCCAAGTGAGCCCGTCGTCATGCTAACTTACCTCAGCCGAGAAAGTAGTCCTCCTCCTCCGCCTCCTCCTCCGCCTCCTTCTGCTGCTGCTGGCGGCCGCCGCAGCGCAGCCCGTTACGAGAGGCGTGTGACTCCGCCGGCGAGCCGCCTTCGCACGTCCGCCATTTCTTCGCGAGCCGCGGCGACAAAGAAAGGCAATTAATGCTATTTTTCATAACTTAATTGATTTTCTCATTCGCCCGTGCGCCCGTCCCAGCCAGCAACAACAAGGCGACTTCCGGCGTCCGTCGCTTCACAATCAAAGCGCCGACGTCGCTCTTGCCGCAGCGAGGGCGCCTTCAAGTTCACAAAGGACGCGTGGGAAATTAGAGTGTTACGTCGTCGGGGCAAAGATGAACAAGACCCCCGTTCGTGTTCGTCACCGTTCGCTCATAAACATCCGCGTCTTCTTCGCTCACGTGATTCTAATCGTGAAAGTCACTGGGCAGATGTTTGTTTGAATGAATAAATGTTTCCCGTCACCCCCCCCCCCCCAAGTCATTTAACTGCCCGACGAAAGCTCGACTTTTATTATGAAATACAGCCGAGCCACCACCGGAATTGACGTCGGTGGGCTGCATCTCGGAGGGGACGAGGGAGGAGTTCTCAAAAATCCAAATCAAAAATACCTCACCCAACACAAAAACAAAAGAGGGAGTTCTCCGAGAATGTAAAAAAAAAAAAAAAAGAAAAATGAAAAATACATAAACGGGGAGGAGTTCTCAAAAATCCAAATCCAAAATACCTCACCCGACACAAAAACAAAAGAGGGAGTTCTCCGAGAATGTAAAAAAAAAAAAAAAGAAAAATGAAAAATACATAAACGGGGAGGTGTTCTGAAAAAATCGGGGAACAAAAATGGTTGAAATGAGGGAAAAAAAAGAGCGACTTCTCTCGTCTGTTAAGTTTGGACAATGCACGTTATTCAAGGAAAATATTTCTTCAAAGACCAAACTGAAATGAAGGCTTCTCGGTAATATTTTGAGAAGAAGCGTCACTAAATAAAAAGCTTGCTTGTCATTTGAAGGGCTTTTTTGCTTTCGCCGTCACCGTGAGATGTTGACCTCTGAAGTCTTTTTTTTTTTTTTTTTTTTTGGTTATGATTTGTCACTCATTTAGTTGCGATGCGCGCTTTTGTGAATCGGAGACTTCCTCTGCGCGCTCCCCATTGGTCGACATCGCCGCAGTGTGCCCGGCCCTCCGGCACGTCGTCAGCGGGTCTCGGCGCCGACGTTCTCCGTCCCTGGCCGGCCGCCGCCGACGACCGCCGACGACCGCCGACGACCACCTCTCGCCGGGCGGCACCTGCGGCGCGTCCCGGACCGGGACACGGAGACCGGGACTTGCGAGGGAGGATTTTCCGTGTTGCTTTCGGGGAGGAGCCCTTGGCGAGGTACCCGACCGTTTACGTCACGCATCTTTGCGTCGGCCTCTGTGGCGACTTCTTGCGCTCGAACGCGTCCTTTGGGTGGCAGCCCGCCGCCCGGCCCGGCCTCCCTCTTGGCGTCTCCGAAGGCCCGCATTTACGGCAACGGTTCTTGCACGGAGCAGGAGACCGGCGGGTGGCAAAAGTCGTTGCGGAGTCGTCGCTTGTTTATGTCTCGAGATCGTGGGGAGGAAAAATGGGGGTGCGCTTCGACATCGCCGCTCGACGGCGCCAACATCTGCCCACCGTCCGTTCACATTGCCTTCCCTGCAATGGAGGGAAATCACCAGCCGGCGGCGCTAACGAGCCTTCAATTGCTCTGCCAACCCATCCCAAAGAAGAAGGACGCCTCGCCTCGTTCGGTTTGCACGTTATTTGCCGGCGCTTCGTGCGGAATAACGCGTGCGTTCATCTTCATCTGGCCGCTTATCCTCACGAGGGTCACGGAAGTCGTCGGGCAGGAGGCGGGGTACGCCCTTAACCAGAGACGGACAACAGTCGCGACGTCGCAATTCAGAGCATCTTAGGGATGTGGGAGGAAAACGCAGCGCCCACCCGGAGAACGTGCAACACCAAACAGAACCGGGAGACCGACGTACTCACCAGTTGCATGTGACTTGGTTTGATGTCAAACGTATTCATATGGAATTTTTTTTTTAAACTTCAAATGGTAATGGTAAATACAAATATGA
Organism: Syngnathoides biaculeatus; assembly: GCF_019802595.1. Taxonomy (NCBI): domain Eukaryota; kingdom Metazoa; phylum Chordata; class Actinopteri; order Syngnathiformes; family Syngnathidae; genus Syngnathoides; species Syngnathoides biaculeatus. Next base: position 6,014,775 of record NC_084662.1, on the reverse strand, counting down.
AGCAAATTCTATCTTGCGCGTGTGATCATCCTGAGCACGTTTTCAAATATTTTGCCCAGTGAGGTCACCAAAGTATTAGGCACAGCTGCTTTTTTTTTTTTTTTGCATCCAGCCAGACGTGAGGAGGAGGCCCCGAAGGAAGGAGGACGCGAGGACAACCGGGAGGGACAAAGTTCTCCATGAAGTTCTCATTTTGGTGAGGGCTCCCGTTTTCTCGTCCCGTGAGAACGCTGGCGGATTTTGCGCTTCTCCTCAGTCGCCGCCGATGAAGACGCCCAAGCAGCAGACCGGGGGGCGCTCGGCTTCCTCGACTTCTTCAGCCGGAAGCCCAAATCGGAAGCGCCGCCCGAAAAGCCCGACGAGGCCCGGCCCAAAGAGGAGGCGGCCGTCGGGCGACGCGTAAGACTCGCGTTCGGGAACTTCTTTGGGGTCGCTTTGATTTCCTCGGATGTTCTTTGCGCTTCGGGTCATCCATTCAGCTTTCCTCCGACACCGAATGAACGAAATGATAGTTTCTCGTGGGTCGTTCCTGGTTTGTAATTTGCGGTGTGAAAGACGTTCGATCTCCACATTTTCTTGCGGTTTCCAATTCAGGACTCAGCAAAGTTGGGTCAGGAGGTTCTTGCCTGGGGTTGGAAAGTCGGGAGCAAGGTCTTCAGGCGGAGCTCGAGGGCAGAGTTTGGGGTTTCAGACGAGGGTCAAGGTTTCAAGGCTGGCTCGGAGGTCTCAAAGTCAGGGGTAGGATTTCAAGTTCGGACTGTGAGCTAAGCGAGCGTGTGTTCGGATCGCCAGACGGCAGAAGCGCCCGCGCAACGGAGGCCTTCCGGGGCGGCGAGAGAAGACGGCGGCGGCGGCGGCGACGTCCCGGCTGCGTCTCCTCCCGCGGACGAGCACCCGGAGGAGTGCCCTCTGTGCCTGCTGAGACAGCCGCGATGCCGCTTCCCCAGACTGCTGACGTGCCCGCACCGGACCTGCGGCGACTGCCTGCGGCGGTACCTGCGCGTGGAGATTTCCGAGAGCCGCGTGGGCATCGCCTGCCCGCAGTGTCCCGAGGCGCTGGCCCCCCCGGACGTGCGCGCCATCCTGGACGACCCGGCGCTGCTGGAGAGGTTCGAGGAGTACCACCTGCGGCGCTTCCTGGCCGCCGACCCGGACACGCGATGGTGTCCCGCGCCGGATTGCGGGTCTGCCCCTTTTGCTCTCTTTTGCACGTCTTATCGTGAAGACTTGACTCGACGTACGTCCGTTGCAGCCCAAAGAATTCCAAATGTTACGATTAATTCCGAACGGCGGGGCGATCATTGTCATCGGTCGTGCGTATGAATTCTGCCAAGCTCAGCCGTGATGCGGTGTCGGGGTCTCGAGCTGTAGCTCGCGTTTGACGCGTCGCTTTGGAGTTTGAAGGCTTGAAAGTGAGGGTTGGCCAAGCGCAGCCTCTGGAACGGCGCCTGTGTCCGTCCGTCCACAGCTACGCGGTGATCGCTTACGGCTGCGCCGAGTGCCCCAAGCTGCGGTGCGGCCGCGGCGGCTGCGACACGGACTTCTGCTACCACTGCCGGCAGCTGTGGCACCCCGACCAGACCTGCAACCGGGCGCGGCGCCAGCGCGCCCGCCACGCGCTGGACGGCAAGGACTCGCTCTCCGTCTTGAATGAAGATCCCGGAGGAGGTGCGCACACCTTTCTCGGCGTGGCTTCGAGACAACGGTTGCCGTCTTTGATTTTGCCGTCCTGGCAGCAATAAAATCGTCGGGCCGCATTTGCAGCCGTGAGGACCGTGCGGTTCTTCTTCTCGGGTTTTGTTTTGTTTTTTGTTTTTTCTCTTTCCGAGAGCAGACGGGGAGGAGATCAAGCCGTGCCCTCGCTGCGGCGCCCGCATCATGAAGACCAACGACGGCAGCTGCAACCGCATGAACTGCACGGTGTGCGCGTGCCAGTTCTGCTGGCTGTGCATGCAAGAGATCACCGACGTGCACTACCTCAGGTAAACCTCGACAAACGGCCGCCGCGTAGAAACGCAGCTGGCCCGAATCGGTGCCCGGCGTTTGCGCTTCAGTCCCTCAGGGTGTACGTTCTGGGGCAAGAAACCGTGGTCGCGGAGCCGCAAAGTTCTGTGGCAGGTTGGCATGTTGCTGGGCGCCCCCGTGGTCATCTCGCTCATCGCCGGCCTCGCCGTCCCCGTCGTCATCGTGGGCATCCCCATCTACATGGGCCGCAAGGTAGGCGACGGCGCCCTCCCGCGAAGCTTTTTGTGTCGGTCAAATCCGGGCCACGGTTCCGCCGGGTCAGCCGCTCTCCAGGATTTTGGCAAAGCCAGTTTTCGCTCGTCGGCGTCGCCCGCCCGCAGCTCTTTTCAACACGTATTTGACGACTACAATCGTCAGTGGCAGCAAACGATTGGGTTCCGCCGGAGGCCGTGAAAGATTTGAAGGAAACTCTGGATTTTGGTTTTGCGCAGGTCCACGGTCGTTGCAGGAAGAACAACGTCTCAGGGAGCAAGCACTACTTGACGGTGGCGAGCGGCGTGATGATGTCGGTCTTCGTGTCGCCCGTCATAGCGGCCGTCGCCGTCGGTACGAAGCCCGCGCCGTCCGCCCCTCTCAGGCCGACGACACCGACGGTGTTTTCGCGCAGGTGTGGGCGTGCCGCTCATGCTGACGTACGTCTACGGGGTGGTGCCCGTGTCGCTGTGCCGCAACGGTTGGTGCCGCCCGCCCGCCGACGCTCCCGACGCGCTGGAGGACTTGGCCAGCTGTGAGTGAGGTCTTTTTCTTTGGATCGACGGCAACTGCTTAGGGCAGTTCTGAGGACCCCCCCCCCCGTGTGGACTTTGCGTGTTCCCCGCGTGCCTGTGTGGCTTTTCTCTGGGTTTTTCTCCAACTTTCCTGCCACGTCCCGGATCGGAGACTCTAAATTGCCCCTGGGTGGGATTGTGAGTGCGACCGGTTGAGGGCGTCCTGCGCGATGACCACCGTGATGGATTGGCTCGTGAGGATAAGCGGCTCAGGAAATGGACGGATGACAGCATGATATGGTGGCGCCGTGTTGTTCCGCGACCGCGTTGTTGTTTTCTGATGCTTTGCTCCCACATGTGACCGCTGAGGAGTCGCCCTCTTTGCAGATCTTTTGTTCTCGCACGTGGTGAGCGACCACTGGCGGGCTCAGGCCGACTCCGGCGCGCAGGAAGCGGGGACCCCCCCCCCGGCCCCACCGCCCCTCGCCTTGGCCCTCCCCGGCACCAGTGCCGAGGGGGCGGAGCGCGGCGGCGCCTCCAGGTAAAGGATCCCGTTGAATCCGTTTTTGTTGTAAAAGGCCGAGGGAGGGCCCGGAACTCCCAAAAGTGGGAATTGGCTCGGCTCGGTTTGTTCTTGCGTCCGCAGGGACGGGGGCAACGTGGAAGTGCGCGTGGAAATCGAGAGACGGCCGCGAGGCCTCGCCAGCGTCCCGTCCAGCCGCAGCTCGTCGGCCGAGTCGCTGGGACCCCCCGTTTGATGGCGATGGACTTCCGCTTCCCTCCCACCAGATGCCTTTTAAGCCCGCCCCAGACCCGACGCGGCGGGGGTGCGCAAACCCCGGGCCCCGGGGCCACGCGCCGTCCGCTCTCTTGTGACTAAAGCGGCCCGCCCGCCGAGCGTTTACATTCGAAAACGTTTAGCCATTGTCCTCCCTCGTCTTTGCTCAATTCATTTCGTACGTACGGATGGCGACTCGCTCGATAATTTCTTCAATCGTCGATTGCAAACAATACGAGACAAACGTAAGTCGTATAAACAATTTGAGACACATTTGACGTTGTCCACTGACTGGCGAGCGGTTCGGGGCGCGGCCCGAGTCTGCCGGGATTGGCCCCAACCGAGGTGAGCGGTTTAGAAAGCGAATGGCCCGGTTTCAACAAAAAAAAAAGTCACCAAAACGGCGGCGGATCAAGTTCCTCTCTCCGCCCTCGGACGCCGACAGGGCTGACGGCTCGCCCCGCTTGGCTGCCAACTGTCCGTCAAACCTGGAAAAAAATCATCTTTCTTCCGCTTACACGCACTTAAGTGCTCGTTTGAGCCGCAAAACTGTTTTCACTTGAAGGTGAATTGAATTTTTTTCCTTGAGTAGTTAGTTTAGTTTTTTTTTTTTTTTTTTTTACGCTTTCCCGCCACAAGCCGGCAAGTTGCCGCACAGTCCTCAATCTTTACATCTTCTAACACCTCGAAAATATTTAGAAACAAATCCCCGAATTCACTTCACGTGCTCTTAAAAGAATTGGTTCCGAGATGGCAATTCGTCAATCATCCAAGCCGCTTATCCTCACAGGGGTCACGGGAAGCTAGCTTCAGGCAAAAGGCCGACTACACCCTAACCGGTCGCCAGTCACCCTCGCCGAGGGGGAATCGATCCCACGCCAAAGTCGAACGTCTGGACCGCTACACCAGATATTCGGGCGAAAGTATTGGGACATAGCAAAAGAGAAGTTCAGAGGCAACGTCCCGCCGTAAATGGCGAAAATCCCGTCGGCCTAGCAGGCCTCTCTTCTCACAGAAACTCCTCAACTCATTTCAACATAGTTCCCTGGCCAGATGGTGCCAAAGCAATCATCTTCCTGCAATGGTTTTGTTGCTTTGACCTCAGCATAACGACAGAGGATAAATGTTGCAAGTATACTTGGGGACGCGCTACATCATCAAAATCGATGAAAAACTAAAACAGCTGCACAGTTTACGGCGTCGGCCGGATTGGATCCCACACAAGAACCGCACAAAAGCCACAGAGCCCAGAAACGGCAGCGCTTTCTTCAGGCAACGACAGGCTCCCGACCGGCAAAGCAAAGACTTGTCCGAGGCGCGTCTGTCTCGAGTCTTCCAGCTCATCGGGGGTCCGCGCGTGACGCCCCCCCCCCCCCCCCCAACCCTCAATGTAGCGGCGGCGGCGAGCGAGCGGGATCGTCGTAATTGACCTCGGAAAGAAGAAGCTGACAAAAATGATGGCTATGCTCGGTGACTTCGCTCTGTGGCGGTTCCGGCACGTTACGCTCCATGCTTGTGCGTCCGTTAACTGCAAGGAACGTTTACACTTATTTCCGTAATAATGAAGAAAATGGGCGCGTGTTCACGTGTGGGCGGCGAACGCTTTGCCGTTCACGCCGTACGTCGCATTCGAACGGAGGCCCAAAAGCTTCAAGCTCGCTTACGTCGGAACCGAACACCCTTCGCCACGCAATTTCCGGCGGGTCGCCTTTTTTTTTTTTTTGCGAGACGAGTCCTCCATCTTGTCGACGCGTGAACCGAACGGCCGCAAAGTCCCGCGGCCCCTTCGCCTTCTTGCCGACGGGTTACGAGTCGCCTTCACGGTGGCAAAAGTTTGGAAATGGTGGTTTTTCTTGGGTCTCACTAAAACCCGCCATCTCACTAGGGGTGTGTAGACTTTTTCTATCACTTCCATGTCTAAATCTAATAGGAAAATAGAATTCAAAATGCAACTGCAATGAACAAAATAGCTGATTAAAAATGCAACATCCTCTATATACACACACATATAGCGGAAGATGTAGCTGATGAAGACAAAACAATTTTTAAAAATCCATATATTGGTTATCAAATATAGGCAATCACTGCAACTTTTTTGTTTTTGCTGAACGACTGAACGAAAAATCTGTCCCTCCCTGTACTGTAGTCCACAATTAGAAACCCCGCTGCAGTAACTTGTTATGAACGCTCGAGGGCGCCAACACGCAGAACACGACGACGAAGGTTCCACGGACCTTGGTAGCTTTTCTAGTCTTGCACTTGAATTGTTCACGAAATAAATAAAGCTGTGGCCTGTAATAAAAGTATGACTCATTGTCATGTTATAAATCTGTGTATGGAAATAGATCTTCGACTTGATTGGATTGGCGACACGCCCACCACCCCGGAAACAAGCCGGCAAGGCGTCGCGGCCACTCGGCTTCAACTGGAACGGGGCGCCTGGTTCGTAGGCTCCGTCCTCCTCCGTCGTCCTCCACCCAGAAGGCGTCCGGCGCTGAAAAACGCCGGCAGGGCCATCATCAAGAGCCCCGGCGTCCCGCGCCACAGGCACCGAAGTAAGCGAGCGAGATTTGAGTGAAAAAGGCGTCAAATGGCGGCGCGACTTGACGAGCTTTGATGCCGAATTGACTTCATTTGCAGCCAAATGAGCACGTGGTCATTGGAAACGTATCGACGATCGATTGGTACTTCCTGAACCTTGGTGGCGGCCGCTTCGCGTCTTTCAACCTTCCGAACCGTCGTTATTGCGTCCGTTTTGATCAAATATTGCCACGGTGAGATGAACAAAGGCGTAAAAATGCTCGTTCACTTCAAAAGTCATACACTTCATAAAGAATTGATTTGTTTTGCACGCGCGGGAAAAGCAACAGTTTTTTCCCCATCAAGTTATTCAAATTTTAGACTCTACGTAATTTTAATTGCGCAACCAATGTGCATGAACGTTACATTCAAGTGCTTTTTTTTAATGGCCATAATACTGTACAAAATGATGGTTTTGATGTTGAGGAATTAGTGTGCTTCCCGGTTCCAAATTTGTTGCCCAAGATTGACCCAAAACAACACTGTACCAAACGACGAGCCGGAAATACGCCAATTGTGGAATTGGTTCCGCGTGAAAACAATTTGGGGGACAAAGTTGTTCAATACCGATGGTCCGTTTTGATCCACCGTGCGGCGGAGCCTCCTCGGGAGGACGCAAAGCGCCGCCCAGGCACAAAAAAAAAAAAAAAAAAAAAGGCGTCCTCCCAGCGAGCGCGCGCAGGTCAATGACGTCGCTGCCTAAAAATAACTTTGCAGCCAGTAACGATGAGCTTGCGTTGCAGGAAAGGAACACGTAAAACATGTTGGACAAGTCGTGTCCAAAAGGATTTGGAGCCCCGCGTCATTTATGTTCGGGGTCCATCGGGGATGTCACCAAAGTGGATTTCAATTATTCTTTCTGCCATTTTCAGGAAGCTTATTAATATTCTCCATTTTCCTGAAGGCAAATTTGTAAACCAATCCGGTTAACGTGTACAAGATGGAAGCCTGCTGCTGGAATAACAGAAAAAAAAATATTGGACCCGTGACAAAATATCAGCACCCCTCCCCCCACACACACACAAAAAAATAAAAAAACCGGGGCCCAAGATGGAAGAATTACTATTATTATTATTATTATATATGATTTACACAGATATTCGACAGGAAGTTTCAAAATATTACACAAGTTCAGGGGGCGAAAAAAACAATTTTAAACATTTTAGCACAAATATGAGAAGGTCAAGTTACAGGAAAAGAGTACAACAAAAGATAAATATTAAACGCTTTCCAAAACATTAAAAATACAAACCCCTTAGATTCAAAAGTACATCAGCAAAGTTATTTTTCCGACCAATTTTGATGTTTACATAGAGCGGCCCCAGGAGGGAGCCTTGTGGAACGCCACTGTTCTACTGGCAAGCGTCATGTGGAAATATGTGAAGCGAGTTTGAAGCCCCGTGAAGGCAAACAAAACTGCAAGCGACGCAGACGTTGAGCGCTAAAACTAAACCAAAGGGCCGCCTCAAATCTGAAATATTTCATTGGAACGTCGGCATCACCGACAGACCGCAGACGTCCTTTGCGGGGATAAAAGTGGCTCGCTCCGCCTCCTGCCCGTTGACAGCCGGGACCCTCGTGAGGATAAGCGGCTAAGAAGACGGATGATTTGGTACGGCTTTTTCGGCCGATCGCTCCGTAAACTCCGCCTTCGGCCAATATTTGAGGGGCGGATCCTCGGCCGGCGTTTCGAGACTCGCCGTTTGCCTGATGACAGGGAGGCCTCGTCGCTTTCGCAGTGCCGGGAGTTGCTTTTTCAGGTCGTTTTTTTTTTTTTTGTTTTTTTTACCCGGCTACGGCACGAAACTACACGCGCAGATGCGACCGTCCGCCTTCCCCAAACGTTTCGGGGAAGGTGCCGCCCCAGATTCGCCGTCGCCTCAGATGGATTGAAAGTGTCACACGGCAAAGGGAATACATTGCCATCCTCTTGTCAGTCATCTCGCGACAGAAAAAAAGTTCTTTGGAGGATTTCCATCGCCACTTCCCAAAATGTGAGCCGTTGCTCCAGGTCCGCAACTGGAGTCGCGCGACTCGGACCCGGCAAGGCTTCAGCAGACAATTTTGTGACCCGATTGGCAAAAACGTCAACTTGACGAAAGGAAAGAATCTTCTGCGTGTCGAATATCAATTCAACGAGCGAGCGTCGTCGTTTGATTTTCCTCCCCGAAACAGAACCGGACGCACACCAAAGAGACTCTGCCGGAGGGGATGACGTTCCGCCTCAAGTACTTGGGAATGACGCTGGTGGGCCAGCCCAAAGGCGAGGACACGGCCGCAGGGTCGTCGCCACGGTGAGGGGCGGGAACCGCCCGAAGCGCGGTCCCAATGTGGCCAAAAACTTGGAGACGGGCGGCGCTGTGACACTGGCGTCTTTAAAGCCCCCCCCCAACAGGGTTCACGTCTTCCGGAAAAGCAAACGGCAACGACCTTGAGAAGTTTAAAAAAAAAAATAAATAAAAGCGCTGGTGTAAGCGGGCGTCCTGAAAAAGTGCTGACAGACAGACACATGGAGGGCCCAGATGGGGCACCCGAGGGGGGAGCCCCCCGCCCCCCCCCCGTCCTTCACCCTCGCTTGACCAAATTTCCCACGCGGTTCCCTTCCCGACCTTGAACGGCTTTTAAACGTCCTGAGGCCAGAGCCGGCGCTCCGAACTTCCGCAAAGTGTCGCTTGACGGTCTCCCCCAAAGGCGTCGTCGTCACGGACACGGACGACGACGCCTCCATCTACGGCTCAGCCTTGTTCGGCGCTTTGCCGTCGCGAAATGAACTCGTCGAGGTCAGGATGCTGCCGTCCTCGGCGACCCCCCCCCCCCCCCCCACCCCGTGCCTTTTTCAAATCCTCAAAGTCACGGATACTGCAGCGGCGAGGGGGGGCAAGTTTACAAAAGTCAAATGTGGACTAATGCTCGTGGGGGGGCATTTGAATCAGATTCTAATATCACGGATTGGGCAGAAAACAAATTTGTACCTCTTCAATGTTTTTGTCGGGTCAGGCCGATATTCAGACGAGAATATCGGGCAGCGGCGTCGGCACCTGACTGCCGTACGTCGTAACGTGGGGGCAACTAACCTTTGTCAGGAAACGGGAGGCGGCGGTGACGGCATTACAGGACTTGCAGGCGACATTCTCAACTGGGGGGGGGGCTGACACCATTTTCCACTTTCATTTCTTTTTCCAAAAAGTCTTCTGAAAATCTTCCAGATGTGAACAAATCATTTTGAGGGAGTGGCAATCATCGACCGCACCATGATTGCGGCTGATCACTGTGTCGATATTTTCCAGATATGTGCAGTGTTTACATATATTTGTTGTTGTCGCCCCCCAGAATCTCCTACTGCACGGAGTCCGTTCAAACAAACGCTGGAGTGTCACGCCTTCCTCTGCGAAACGAAGAAAATTGTTTCTTTGTTTTGTTTTTTCATTTAAAAAAAAAAAAAAAAAAAGTACTCGGCACATGCGTCATGTGAATAAGGGGGTGGTTTGGCGCCGCCCGGTGGCTCCAGACCCGTCACGGCAGCCAACGCCAAATGGGCTCAGGCTGTGACCCTGACGGTGGCGCAGGCCTTCCGAGTTGCTTTGGAGTTTGGGGAGGTCGTTCCGGAATCCTCCAAATGCATCACAAAGAGTCCACAAAAGATTCTCACCGTTGTTTTTTGGGGCCGCGTCGACCAAATCAAGAGGCCCAGAAGCGACCGCCGTCCCCGCGCAGCTGGCACCGATGGCCACACGGGGGCGACGGGCGGCCGGTGCCTTCCCGCAAATGAGAAGCGCCTCCGCTCGGGTTGCCGGTTGAATTGTTAACCCCTTCTCTGATTCATTGTACAGGGAAAAAAAAAAAGATTTGAAAGGTTTGCAGCCCCCCAGTTACGTCTCAGTCGCAGGTTTTAAGGGGGGGGGGGGGGGGGCCTTTGAATTGGGATGAAATCTGCAGCCGCGTTTCTTTTTCTAATGGCTTCCTCGGACCGCGATCCGGACTCAATGCGCAAAATGGCGGCCGGCCTAGCTGACCGCAGCTCTTTTATGTCATGATTTTCTTCCTTTGAATTCAAATGTGAAAATTGTAATCGGGAGTCAATTTGCGTCCCCGCCTGCTGACTCTTTTGTAGCTTTGCTTCTTCTAAATTGTCAGGTCACACCGTCGTGGGAGCGAGTCAGATGGACCTTGATGACGGCGGGCTGGCGCTCTTTTCTCCCCGCGACCGCAAACGCAACGCCCGCCTTTTCCTTGTTCAGAAAAAAAAGGGCTGCAAAATCAAAACAAGAAAAAACAACAACGAGCTCACACCTTCTTTCCATCAATTATTGATTTCAATTTCAATTTTGACTTTCCCACGCTCCTTTCCGGTGAGAAAGTCAAATATGCGGGCTGCAAAAATGTTTTGCGTGTTGGCTCGCGTGCGTTGGCGACCTCCGGCCGGATAAACGAGCCATGAAATTGTATGAATTTATCCCTGCCGGAGTATTTCCGCTCCCGTCCAATCAGGTTTGGCCGTGCTGAAACCATTTTTCTCTCCTCTGACGACATGTAACATCGGGCAACGTTGCTATGATGTGGCACCCAATGGGTATTCAAAAACAAACACTGCAGCAAGACACGCAGACAGAGAAGACATACTCAGTGGCACATATTCTTTAGTGTCTGCGAAAAAAAACACAAATGTTACAGCAGAGGAACGAGTCACGTTCAGTCATTGAGTGAAACTTTGCCTGCGCGAATGTCGTATGCTGCCCCCAGTGGCCAGGTGGCGCACGCACTCCAGAAGGAGCCGCAATCAATCATTATGATGGGCAGTCCAGTCAGTCCTCCTCACGCCGTTATTGATGTATGTTTTCATAAAGTACGACATTGCAAAGTCCTGTTCAGTGGTTGTTTTTGGCCCAGGCTTGAACGCATGAGGGGCAATTTCGTTCCGTCGGTGGTGAAGATCAAAGGTTCAAAGATCGAAGGTTCGGACTTGCAAGCGTGGCCGGTGTCTCAAAGCGCCAAAACCGAGGCCGACGTGGAAAGGTGAGCGGAACCCGAGCCGCGGGCCTCGTTAGGTCTGCATCTCGTACTGGCCCTCGGTGGCGACGAAGAAGTCCTGGAGGAGGTTTTGGAGGAATTCGAAGGTGGGCCTCTCCTCGGGCCGCTCCCTCCAGCAGGCCATCATGAGGCGGTGGAGCTCCTCCGGGCAGCCGTCCGGACGCGACATCCTGAAGGAGCGCTCCAGGCCGCGGACCACCTCCGGGTTGCTCATTCCTGTGGGCGTCGGCGAGGGTGAGTATTTGGCGATCCGCCGCTGTCCGTAAAGCGACGCCGCGCGAGAGCCACCTGGGTACGGGGTTCTCCCGTAGGTGACGATTTCCGTCAGGAGGATCCCGAAGGACCACACGTCCGACTTGATGCTGAAGGTGCCGTAGTGGATGGCCTCTGGCGCCGTCCACTTGATGGGAAATTTTGCCCCTGCTCGTCGCGACGGGATGAGAAGTCGGCGTGTTACTGCGTGAAACCCCCGACGGAACTTACGCTCGCGAGCCGGAAGCCGAGCGGAGGCGTTTCCGGACCACCCGTCGAGTGGCATCAACGTCGCCCCCGAAAACGGGGGCCGCCGTAGTAATTACCTGCAAACCTTCTTCCGAGGTCAGAAAACAAAACCTTCTACAAACATTCATTTCTGCAGGTTTTTTTTTTTTTTTACATATTAGGGGGGAAAAGTTAATTCTATCCATCCATTGCTCACGCCCTGAACTGGTCGCCAGTCAGTCCCGGGGCGCATGTCAACGCCGTCCTTGAGTGGCAATCGATCCCACGTTATTTCCTTCTTGTTGCGGAGCTTTTGGACTTTCCTGGCCCAAATGAAACGCGGCCCTCATCGAGACGGGCAAACCGGTCTCCATCCGCGCCAGCTACGGAACCAACCTTCTCGGGCCGTGTACTCCGACTCCACCAGCCTGGCCAGGCCGAAGTCGGCGATCTTGCAGTGCAAGGTCTCGTTGACCAGGATGTTGGCCGCCCGCAGGTCCCGATGGATGGAGTTCTTGCTCTCGATGTAGGCCATGCCCTCGGCGATCTGTCTCGATCGAGAGAGACGTCAGGATTTTTTCTTTTGAGGGAAGCGCCAAAGTCTGTCCCCATTTCCTATCTGGACGTTCAGAATTGATGCAAAGCACGACGCTAATGTAATGCACGCGCGCGGCCGGCGTTGTTGCTAACACAAACGCAGCATGGCGCAATCGAGGCGGAGTTGCCGTCTCGCGTCGTCGGACCGAATCGTGTACAGTGAAGAAAGTCGTTGCCCACCTGCGCCGACATGTCGATCAGCTTGTTAAGCCTGAGCCTTTTTCCTTCGTCTGTTTTTAAAAAGTCCAGTAGACATCCTGCAAGAACACAACAAGCGCAGCTCAGACATAAACGCGTTTTCAAAACGGTGAAGAAGTATGAATTGCGAGGGGAGATACCGCGGTCCCAAGTCCGCGTCATAAGCCTGAACAAAGGAACGCCTTTGAGTGGCATTTAAAGTTTCAGCTCCAAGCCCGCAGGGGGCAGCATCCACGATGTAAGTTGTGTGACTTTAAGATCGCAACAAGTGACAACACAAGACGCAAGACAAACCAAAACTCGTGTTTTCTTTCTGCGCTTGTGGCCAAATCTTTCTCGGAGAAACAATCAAATTGGAGCGATTTGGCCGGCCAACGGGAATCGCGGCAAAGGTTGACGTAGCAAAGTGGAAACGGGGGCTCGTCCGCACGCTACCGTTGCTCATGAACTCGGTGACGATGAGGATGGGCTCCCGGGTCACCACCGCGTGCAGTCGCACCAGCCGCTGGTGCTGCAGCTGCTTCATCAGGTTGGCTTCCTGCAGGAAAGCCTTCGGCTCCATGGCGCCCTCCTTCAGGGTCTTGACGGCCACCTTCAGCGTGTTCTTGTAGTAACCTGCCGTCGCGCACGGGAAAACGTTTGACGTCGCCGAGCGGGCCGTCGCCTTTTTGCTCCCGAGCGGCGTCGGCCCTCACCCATCCATACTTCTCCGAACTGGCCGGCTCCGAGTTTCTTCACCAGTTTTAGCGTCTCGCGGGGGATCTCCCATTGGTCGGGAGCCCACGGCTGCTGGGGGGGACTCTTCCCGCAGGGGGCGTTCAGACGCTGGCACAGACCGTCCGCGGTACCTGACGGGACACACGGAGTCAAAATGGTCCAATGGTCGAGCGTTCCCTCGTGGGATTGCGCTGGATCGGTTGTGACTCTGCTCCCTCTTTTATTTTCAGTTCCCGGGCAAACTCTGGTTTGCGGACCTTCAGTGCGGGACTGCGTGAGTACTGCCTACGCCTGCGAGTATTGTCAAGAGTTCTGTTTCAGTTGCTGCTCATTGTCTGGAAAGGTTTGCAATTATTAGATCTAATGCCCGTCGTGAGCACCGAGCCGGCGGACTTTCACTCGACGAGGTTCATAAGGGTCGGCTCGGCTCTTTAAAAATCCGTAATTGAATTTTCAATTTTCCAGCTTCGAGCTAACGCGGGTCGCCGGTAGTTTGGAGAGCAAAGTCAGTCGGGACAGGAAGCGGACAAGTTCGGTTGAGGCGTCGCTTGCGCACTTTGGATTCCCGTCAACTTTTCTGGTTTACCGTGACCTGGACGGAGGACGTCGCTATCGACGGGCCTGTGCGGTCCGCCGGTTTCACTCACTTGTGTAGTATTTGACCAGCTCCTGCAAGGACGGGAAAGTGCTGGACGAGGAGATGAAGTAGCCCCCTTTGTCCAGAGAGCGGATCTTGTAGTGTTTCACCACGTCGGCGCTTTCCGGTGTGAAATCTCTGACGGACAGCGAGAAGGAGCCTAATCGGGAAGAAATCCCAGCAAAGGTTTAGACACCAGAGCGGGGACGCCGTCGCCCCGGAGTCCGGCGGCGGTCACCGTGACACGTCTCGCTTTCCCGGATGAGGAAGGCTCCGCTTTTGTTTCTGGGCGCCAGTAGCAACCTTTCCGCCTCTCTCCTGCTCAGGTCCTTGAAGAACCATCTAGAATGCAGACAACGGTGTCAGCGCTTTGTCACCGTTTGGCGCCGATACTCGCAACTTACTTTTCCACCTCGAGGCTGTCGGCCCGGACGACGTAGTTTGACGGTATGAAACCCTGCTGTCCCGTTTGCAGCGAGCGAGCCAGCCACCAGTCTCCGTTTCTTGGAAACAACGCAGAGGTGTCGGCGCGTTTGGTACCGCGGTGTCGAGCGCAGACGTAGCGCGCGAGCGCCGGCCGCTTACTCTTGCAGGACCTCGAAGTGATGTCCCTTTCCGAAGGACAGTTCACTGCGGTTGGTGGGCTTGAAGTCATGTTGAGCCACAAACACGACATGGTCTAAACACAAAGGTGCCGTCGTTATTTGGAGCATTTTGGCCTTCGTTAGCGCGTTCACCGTTGCCCGTTTTGTCGCTATCGAGCATTTGGAGCGACCCACCTCCCAAAAGAAAGACTATGCTGTAGTCTTTTATCCCCACCCCCACCCCCACCCCCAAAAAAGTTTCTTTCTGTCCTTTTCCCTTGTGTAGCCATCAGCTGCAAAACACGGGTCACTTTCACCCAAATGATTGCTTTCCAGTGCGGCGGCGCCAACTACCCGACACAAATTCCTCGCGTGTTGTTCCATACTTGGCCAATCAAGCTGATTCTGCCTTGTTTTTTTTTTTTTTTTTTAAATTTTAATCTTTTGCTTTTTGGACACAAACTCTAAACCCACAAAATTGTGCTTTGGTTGGCAAGATAAGTGATTTCCACAATGGGTGACGTGCACTCTTTGGAGCGAACCGGATTCAAGCCCGGGTGGCCCAAACGTGTCCGACTTTGGCCGAGATTCATCAGCTCATCTTTCTCCTCCGCTCAGAAGCGGTTGTCCAAAGGGGCGAAACAGTGCCCCCTACTGGAGTCTTTTTGCCATTACGGTGGACGTACAAACCTGAAGTTGAGCAACAAGCTGGCGGCGAACCTCTTTGATTTTTCTACCTTTTGAAAAATGGACTTGCAAATGTACACTTGAACGGTTAGCAGTAACTTAGGCAGGCAACGGAAACAACAAATATGACATCGCGAATACTGAATTGATGTTTGGTAACAGGAGACTGGTCAGTAAAGTCCAGCGTCAATAGTTTGTCTCGTGGAACTGGAATGCCGAGAGGCCAACGAGCCGCACTGTGTTTGTTTACTCGTCGAATGCGGCCGAGCGAAGCGTTCGGTACATCCTAATATCAGAAGAGTTGAGCCTGGGTTCGTTTATTCCTTCACGTTTGACATTTCAGAATCATCCCCCTTCAGTTTCCAAAGTGTTGCCGACCCGGTTAGCTAAGGAATGCGAACGTTGAAGCGGAAGGGAAAAAAAAAAAAAAAAAAAAAATCCCAAGCCGTACATTTGAGCCTTTCATATGACTTGAAATCTCCCCAAACGGAGAGGAAATGTCGACTCCGACCCCCCCACCCCCACCCCCGCAAATACTGTGTATTTATTTGGAATTCACAAGCGTCCTCTGCTAATCGCGTCATCTTTGGAAACGGAAGCGCCGCGAGGGCGATTTGGGCTAAGTGTTTCCTTCCCTCGGTGCGTCCGTGTGGTTTTACCGTTGTCGCAGTACGTCTTTGCGCTCCAAATCTAGAAGACAGAAAAGAAAGAAGATGTTGTCTTTAAGCACTTTTTTTTAAGCTTGCAAAGATGAAATGTGGGCAGGAGGTGCGTCGCGCCTCCAAGAACTTGACTTTCATGCAGCTATCGAGCTCGCGGCTTCCCTTCGCTTTCGAGCGTTCCGTTCATAGAAAGTAGAACGACGAGGGGGCGAATAGTGACGTGGACTGGGGGACATCGGGCTGGTGCGGTCGCTTCAGAGCGCCTCGTTGTTGGCAAGAGCCCCGCCGGCGGGGAATCGAAGTGGCTCCTCAATTTTCCACACTCCCGACAAGTCCAGTCGTTCCAGTATGAGTGGACAGAAGAAAGAACGAAAGAAAGAAAGAAAGCGAGAAGAGAGATGGTGGATCCGCGTTCTGCTTCCAGCGGGTTCCGCTCCGAAAAGATTGACTGATTTTTGGTTTTGACCAGAATTTTTGTTCCCTCGACGGGGACTCGAACGTGAAAATTTGCTTTGACTTTTCCAATGTCAAACTTTGGCTTTTCCCCCCTGCTGTTATCTTTTTTTGCGACTCGCTGCCAAAAGGAATCAAACCTTGAGCCCTCGCACTTATTTCACAAGCACGTCAAGGTTACCCGATCCCGTCGTCTAACGGGTCACAAAATGCGGGTCTCCTTACCGCGTGATTTGACTCCAGGGACGAGCGTCTCTTCCTCTCGTCCGAGTCTTCGCCGAGCGCTCGGCCGCTGCACGCGCACCCCATCGTGCCAAAACCACGTCGCCCGCGTCGGTCCGCCTGCGTGCTCCGGCTGGCGCCGGCCGTCCGTTCTGCCGCGGCGGATGGGAAAAAGTCCGGCTCTTCTTCTCGCTACCGTGATGCAGAGGCCCCCATGGGAGTTGGGGTGGGCCGGGGCGGGGCGGGGGGGCCTCCTCATTAAAGTCGACCGTTTGCAGGAGGAATTTTTCTCCGTCAGTCGGCGCCGCCCCGGTCGTCCGACATTGGCAACAAAGAACAAACAAACGAAGAAGAACTGGAGAGGAAGACCTTTTGGGGGTGCGGGTGGAAAGCGGAGAAAAGCCACCCGGGCACGGGGAAAACGGGCAATTGGACCCGCGTATTCGGAACTGCGAGACCCAAATTCTACGGCTGCCGGTGGAGGGGAAGGGGCGGCTGCAACTTTTTCTTCTTCTGGATTGAGCGGCCACTAGAGGGCGGGAAAGGCAATGATATTCTACTTGTTTGCGTGAAACCCCCGAAGTTTTTTGGGTTGTTTTTTCTGACCCCCCCCCCCTCCCCCAGTCACCTTTGAGCATTATATTTACATGATATCATAATCAGGAGGCTGTTTTGCTTTGTGAAGGAGGATGACGACAGTCGTGTTGCAAGTGGAGGGAACAATCAATCTGACAACATCGGAGGAAGTGTTTGCTTCCTAAGCGGTGGGGGCGGGGGGGGGGGGGCAACACTTCACAGCTTTTCTCCGGACCACCTGCATGCGTGTGTGTGTTTGTTACACACACGCTGCAGGTGCACGAGTTTTATGGAGGGGGGAGCCCCCCCCCCCCGAACTCCTTTTCCTCTTTGCTTTTTTTGTATTTTCTTCCCCAGCCTTGGCGGACGGCGCTCGGGGGTCCCCAGACGTCGCATCCTGCCGGCAGGATCCTCCTGAGCGGCCCCACAGGATAACCTCAACAACGGTGGGAAAGAAAGGGGGCCTAAGGCCTCCTTTGGCATCTCGGGGGGGGGGGGGTGTCCTTTTATTTTCAAAACCCCCCAAAAAGGACCGATTGGACTCCTGGCCTTCAAAATATTTGCAGTCCAATGTGATGACGTCTCTTTTTTGTGATTGCTAAATGCCAGCAGCGGATTGTGAGCAACCCTAAACCCCGAGAAAATCCACCAACCGGGGTGCCCCCCTTTCGTCTTCAAAACCAAAAAACTGCCGGTGACTTGTTTTGTTTTTGTTTCTAGGACTCGTTAGTCCTTTGAATCACCGGGGAAATATTTTGAAAGTTTTTTTTGGAAATCTGCGCGACGTGCAGCCGACCGACGCGTGGCGCCTTCCCGCTCCGAGATTCCACATTTCTCAGTTTGGCTTCAGAAACTTCATTTCTGATGTTCTCGATTGGATCGAGGTCCGGGGATCGGGCGGGCCGCTCGGTGACGCTGACGTTCTCGGTATGGAAGCGAGACCTTGCGTGTTTTCGAGTGTTGGGCGGTCAAGACCTCTTCGAAACATGATGATGTCGGCGAGAAATAGGCCCAAGAAACGTAGCCATATTGCGTGTACTTGGTCTGGTCTGGGTCTTGTTGCTTTTTCGAGAACCTTCCGGTGACCTTTTTGACACCTCGCAATAAAAATGGACTGAAAACGTGGTTTAATCTTCTTGGTCACATTGGACTGCTATAATTTTGACGCGACTGCACGTGGTAGTGAATTAGGGCCCATTTTTTTCCCGACTCCCCCCCCCCCCCCCCCACTTTGGTTGCTACTGGTAGCGAGATCGGGCCCAACCTTCCCCTACCATTCGGCCGCTTTTGGGGGTCTAACGAGGACAGCCGGCGGTCAACAAGGATCTGGTTGTCATATTCATATTTGAAGTCACAGCAATTCTATTCCTAAAATGCTTGAAATATGTTTCTTTTTTTTTTTTCTTGTTCCGTCGTGGACTTCCCGGCAGTGTGGGAACCTTTGGCGGCTGGTGTCCCACACGACGCCATGAGAAGGTCCTTGCTGAACCCCAACGAGACAAAAAGGAACAATAAGTAGTGCCCCCCCCCCCCCCCCCCGATGCATTCAGCAGGCATCCCTGCCGCTCCTCCGGGACGTCACCCGTCACTCACCTCCCTCCAAGTCCCCCAAATGTGACCGAGACCCCCCCCCCCGGCGGTCCCTCTTTGCCGATTCCGTGATTGCGCTCCCAGATGAGGCCTTTTTACTCTCTTGCAGCGTTTGTGGCGGAAAGAAGTCGGAGGAGGCGGGTCGCAGGTGCTTCCTCAGCAAGCTTTTGTTTTGCTTTCTTCGCCATTTCTTCTCTTCCCAAAGTCAACCTTGCATTTTATTTGATTATCATTATTATTATGATTTCTTTTTTTTTTTACGGACTCCCTCAAGGCTTGTGCCAGTTCTCGTCGGAAAAAAGAGCGGCCGACGTCGGGAAAGAAAAGAGCCTGTGGAGCGTCGTAGCCGGTGGCCTCCTTGACCCCCCCGAACATTTTGACGAGGACCGGAAAAGGTTCCGCCATTTTGACCCGAGAGCACGCGTCGTCCCGCGACCTTGGGTGTTGCATTTCCTAGTTTTTCAAATGGCTTCCGGAACAGAACGTACGGTCGGTTACGGCCGCAGGTGAGCCGCACTGCGTTTCTTTTGCAGAGAAACGAGGAAGTTGACGGCCGTTTCTTGGGAACCGAAGCGACTGTCAACTTCGGACTGTACCCGCACAAGTCAGAAGCAGAATATTTCTCCTTTAATTTCTTTGCCATTCATTCTGCGACCCCCTTTTGGCTCCCAAGCCACCAGTTGAGGATTGCAGGTGGACTGGAGCATTTTTGGTTCGAGGCTCAAATATTGATGATGATGATGATGATGATGGTGACCTCCCAACATTTGATTACGGGATGGATTACGCTTGCTTGTTTTTGCCGCAAGACCCTTTTCAAGTTTGCACAGCACACCACTCATTGATTTTTTTTTTTTTTTTTTTTTCCCCGCAACGC
This sequence comes from Syngnathoides biaculeatus, assembly GCF_019802595.1. Lineage (NCBI taxonomy): Eukaryota > Metazoa > Chordata > Actinopteri > Syngnathiformes > Syngnathidae > Syngnathoides > Syngnathoides biaculeatus. The sequence goes on along the minus strand of NC_084662.1, from coordinate 5,995,377 downwards.
TTATCCTCACGTGGGTCGCAGGCTCCCCGGAGGAAGCGGGGAACGCCCTGAACCAGTCGCCGGCCAATCGCAGCCCGGCCACGTAGAAACAAATCTCGGTTGGCACCTACGGGCAGCTTCGAGCTTTCAATGAATGTCGCGTGCAACTCGATGGGATGCCCGCGGAAATGCCACCCGCACCCACGCAGGCAGAGAACGTGCAAAATCCGCAGAGGCCGGGCCGGGATCCGAACCCCGGCGAGGCGGATACGCCAAGCGCTCGTCCGAGCGCCAATGAATGAGGTTCGGTTCATTTTCTGGCAAGCAATTGACGGTCAAGCAAGCGCTCATTTGTCAAAAGGACGTCTGGGGCAAAAAGAGTCGCGCGGCGCATCCGAGGTGTCTGTCCGGTACAAAACGGGGGGATGGGCCGAGGCCGCGTGACGTCCTCGGCTCGGCGGGGCTTCGCGCACTCCATCAGGGTGACACCAATTACGGGTGAGCGCATCCATCAGCCTCGTCTTAATGGGCTGCCGGGATTTGCTCCACCGGCGCCGGAAGGTTTACAGTCAGGAGCTACCCCCCGATTTGGCCTCACGGCCTGTTCGGAAAGGCCACAATTGGCCAAGGAAGCTGATTCCGATTCTGAATTTGGCTCAGCAAAAGTCACATTTTGCTTTTTCCTCAACTTCCTCCGATCCGTCCGTCCGTCCTTTTCCTGTCGCGCTTGTGTGCCGACCGGCCACCGGCCACCGGCCAGTCTTCTACCGACCTGGCGCGCATGTTTCGGGGATGGAGGAAGACAAAAGCCGCGCATCGTGCACAAGCCGGATTGGAACCCACAACTTGAGAAGGAATTTGGGGAGATTTTTTGTTTTTTTGATCTTCTCTATTAATATTTATTTCTCGTCACGAGTCAGCCTTTGCATTATGAGCGGAATGAGTATTGAAAGTGCAATTTTATTTTCCAGACAAGAAGTTCTTGTTACATCCACGGGGAGGCGACACCTCCCGCTTTTTTTCTGCTGAACGTCACCATCGCGTTCAGCTCGTCTACTTTGTCAACTAAGTGCGACGTTCACGCTAAGCATTCAAAATGAGGATCATCTGACGATCGGGAGCGAACGTAGAACCTCGAAGCGGAGTCCAACATCTGAGCATACAGAAACACATCAAAGATTTTCCCTTTTTGAAATCCGCGTCTGTCGTCTCAATAAGCCAACGCTCACGGTTCTGATGGCGATTCGCCAGCGCCGCTGCGGGTTCGGACCACCCCGGACCTGGCAAAAAGCGCGTCTGGCCTCCCTCGGCGATTGTTTTGCGCTCGGCGGCAAAGTTTATGCGTCTGAATCTTCGCCGTCCGCGTAGGCGCCGTCCTCAGACTCGGTACTCACTTTGTTCAAAGTGGTATTTCCGCTCAATGTCGTCGTTTCCTCTGCGACGCTTTTACCGGCTTCCTCGTCAGGAATTAATTGGTACGCCGGGCTTAGCGGCTCTCGGTCCTCGCCGTCGAGGGACTCCGCCTCATCTTCGCCGTCGGCCGAGTCTCCCCGGTTGGCGGACTCGGCTCCTCGCTCCTCTTTGTCGGAGGCCTCAAAAGTTTCTCCGTTGGTTTCCTTGTCATCTTGCTGATGGTCTCCCTCTGGTTGATTGTCTTCTGTTTCACTGTTTTCAGCCGTCAGCGCCGTCAGGTTATCTGTACCTTCTTTTTCAGTCTCCTTGTCGTCTTCTTCTTCTTCTTGTTGTTCTTCTTCTTCTTCCTCTTCTTCTTCTTCTTCTTCTTCTTCTTCTGCTTCTTCCTCTTGTTCTTCTTCTTCTTCTTCTTCTTCTTCTTCTTCATTGTGCCCTATTTTGCTCCTCTCCTTGTCTCGCGCTCCCCGGTCCAGACTCGCAGCGTCGATGATGTCCGGTTCTTCCACCGCGTCGAGGTTTCTTTCGTCTTGGCCTCGATCGACGTGCCCCGGTTCGCTGTCTGCCCCGCTCGCATCATCTGGAGCGCCATCCTTTGTCACCTCGGACTTGTCGTTCACGTCACCTTGGGTATTTGCGGCTTCTTCCCCCTCTGGCGCTCCTTCTTCATCGTCATCTCTTCGTTCAGGTTCCTCAGATTCTTCTTCGGGTTCTTCGTTTTCAGATTCTTCTTCCTGCTTGCCGGTGTTTCCCGTCGTGTCATCTTTCCACGCGGCTTCTTTGGACGTATCCTCATCAAGATCCGGATCTTCGTCGTTCGTGTCACTGACCCCGTCTTTCTCTGGATCTTCTCCGCCGTCACTCGTCGGGGCCTCCCCCGCTTCTCCGTCGGACGCCCGCTCGTATGAGCTTTCCTCTTCCTCGTCAGTCTCGACGTTGGTGTCGTCTCGGCTTAAAGCCGATAAGTCTTCCTCTGCGGCGGACTCGTCTTTGGCATCTTGGATGTCATCTCGGCTAGTGACGGACAAATCCCGGTCAACGTCCGCCGTTTCCTCTTGTGCTGCATTTCCGTCCTCGGCGTCTGCATCGAATTCTTCACTCGCGGCCTTTGTCGGGTCGTTCTCTGTGGGCGCATGGCCGCCATCTTCTCCCGAAGCGGTGCCGTCATTTTCGTCTCCACTTTTGGCAGACGTCTCCTCTTCGGCATCACCATTTTCGACTTCTTCGGATTCCTGACTGTGAGCTGACACGGCGCCGTCTTCATCTCGGGCCGCTGGGTTCTCACCGGCCTCCTCGCTCACCTTTTCGTCTTCTGCAGCGACGCCGTCATCCACATATCTGTTGTCATGGGTCTCGTCTAGACCAGCGGCAAGAGTCTCCGCTTCACCACCGACTTTCTGTTCTTTGGCCTCTTCAGATTGGGTTTCATGCACGGTTGCCTGTTCTGCATCTTCATCTTCGGTCGATTCGAGCGCCTCTTCGCTCATCGTTCCACCTCCGCTTGCAGCGTGTTGATCCTCGGCCTCCGCTCCACTTCTGACGGGGGTCTCCTCTTCACTGTCTCCTTTTCCTTCTTCCTCTTCCTCTGATTCCTGTTCACTGGTGGCCGACACGGCAGGCTCCTGTGCCGCATCCTCAATTGTGGCGGTTTCGGCCGCGTCTTCACTCATGTCGTCCTCTTCTCCAGTGTCCTGATCCGCGTCAGCCGCCTCCTCATTCTCAGGTTCACTTGTGGCAGGAGTCTCGTATTCACCGTTGGCATCGGCTTCTTCGTGGCTCCCCGATTCACCTTTGCCTGTGGGTGTCTCTTGTGCTGCATCTTCATCATTGTCGGTTTCAGAAACGTCCCCACTCATCATTTCGCCTTCTGCAACCTCCTGATTCTCAGCAACCGTTTCCTCATTCTCAGCTCCACCCGTGGCAAGGGTCTGGCCTCGGCCATCGACTCCTCCTTCCTCTTCATCCGATTCCCGTTCACTCGTGGCCATCGCAACAGCCTCTTGTGTCTCATCTTCGTCTTCTGCGGTTTCAGGAAGGTCTTCGCTCGCCATCTCGTTTGCCGCGCCAACCTCGTCTTGACTAGCGGCAGGAGTCCCCTCTTGGTCCTCCCCTGCCGCTTCTTTGTCAGCCTCAGATACATGTTGACTTGTAGCTCCCGGGGCGACGTCCAGAGCTGCATCTTCATCTTCACCATCATCTGCAGAAACCTCATCATCTTCTTTGGAGTTGTTCACGTCGTGGTTTTTTTTATCATCTCTTTCCCCTTCTTCTTCTTCTTCTTCTTCTTCTTCTTCTTCTTCTTGGCTTTTATCAGTCGCTGAAGCTATGATGGTGGCCTCTTGTGGTACAACTTCATCTTCAAGCGTGGCGATGTCTGGTCTCTCTTCATCCTGCCCCTCATCGTGAGGTGACTCATCATCGTTGAATTCATTTGTGGTACCAGGGTCCTCGTTCTCAGAATCCTCTAAAGCGTCAACTCCTTCTCCTTCATCTTCCTCCGATTCCTGTTGACTTGCGGCTTCCATTAGGGCCTCTTGCGCCGTAGCTGCAGCACCCTCGACCATCACCACATTTTCGGCCGTGTTTCCACCCTCATTTGAGTCCTTCGCGGTGGATGCGTCATCCTTCTCATCTGCGCTGCCGGCAGGTCTTTCATTTGCCACATTACCAGCACCATCTGCTCCAGGTTTGTCTTGTGACACATGTGGAACAGTGGGCTCCTTTGCTTCATTTCCATCTTCAGCATCTTCTCTCGAGGCCGCACCCTCGCCGTCGTCCTCTTTTGACGCTTCACTTTCAGTCACGGCTTCTTGTTCGCGTTCAGAAATCTCGAGGCTCTTCTCCGTGTCGTGAAATCGGTCTTCCACTGCTTCTCGCATAGCGTGGTCCAGGATCTGCTCGACAAGTGTTGCTGCCGCTTTTGCTTCACGGTTGTTCGCGACATCCTCTTCAGGCTCGTCGTTTCTCATCGGAAGATCCGTCTGTCGGTCAAAGTCCAAGAGGACAGGGGCAGCATTCATCATTTCCGCAGGGATCTGCGGCCCCAAGGACATTTTCTTTCGGATGCAGGATTCACATGGGCAGTTTTCGTCCTCGTTCTCACCACGCTGGTCACTAAAAGTAGCGCTTGCCGTTGAATCGTCGCTTTTTCCCGAGCGTTTGGTTTTCATTCGAAGCCGTCGCCTCCTCTCGTCCGTCTGGGTGGTCGAAGGTCTGGACTTTGCTTCTTTAGGGGGTCTCGGCAAGCCTGCCCCAGCTTGGATCTTACACAGTTCTCTATGTATACTGATTTGGATGCGCCTGTGGATCTCATCCCGAAGTTCGCCGATCATCCTGTCGAGCTGTTCGTTATCAACTATGTTCCACTGGTCTTTGAACTCACTCATCGCGTTGACGTAATGAGTCATGAACTGCTTTTCTATTTTGGTTAGCAAACGAAGGACCCACACAGGGTCGGGCTCCTGAGATCGCCCTTTACTGGACTCTACTGCAACCTCGCTAATGGCGTCTGCTTCAAGCCTCTGCGCTGCGCCTGAGCTCTTGTTTGAGGCTGGTGTGAGTTCCCTGTGACTGTCTTGACTTTTAATCGTCTCATCGGATGACGGATCTCCATTTGGCTTTCCCTCATGCGTGTGTTCTTCCTCTTCTCTCGCTGCTTCTCTATCTTGGGGGACCTTGCGTGCTTTGCCGAGTGTCTCTGCAAGAGTTTGTTGTCGATTCCTACCATCGCTGCTCTTCCCAGAACCCGTGGAGCCGCTGTTGACATCTATACCAGACGATGACCCGTGATTAAAGTCCTGGTCAGAATGCCGGTCGGCTTTTTCTTCTCCCGCGGCTTCATTTTCCGAGGGGTTGCAATGCCACAAAGACTGAAGAATCTCCATGAGTGCTTTGTATTGTTCACATTTGATGTCTGCAATTTTAGGATCGCTGTCGATCAACTGCAGCTTTGCGAGGCAATCAAAAAGACCTCGAGCGGAAGTGCTCAGTTTACGTCCGTATACCGGAGAGAGCTCTGGTAAACTGTTGCATCGGTCGAGCTTCGGATTGAGAAGGACTTTCATCACCTGCACAGAAGAGTGAAATATCTTTGAGTCAGTCTCTTCGGAATGATCTGCCCGTGATTTCCCCGCCGTTTTCGGGCATTCATTGTCAGAAACGCCGCTCCCGTCGTTTAGCCCTTTTCTATTGTTCTCAGCGGTGGTTTGGTTTACGGCGTTCCCGCTGAACTCCTCCATGTCACACAATTCTTCATCGGACGGAATTTTGTTCAGCCATTCATTGACTACTTCGGACAAGGAAGCGTTGGGCAGGCTTGACGGAACAAGGACTTCGTCATCAGCATCCATCGTCTCTTTGTCGCTTTTGTTGTCGCTCCTGGCTGCAGCCACGGCATCTTTGGGACCATTTGGTACCTGCTCAGAGCTCACGCCGCCTTTGGCCGGAGTGTCACAAACCTGATCGACGTCTTTTCTTCGCTCGTCATCATCTCCGTCGACTAGAATACCAATTTTCTGGGGTTTCACAGATGTTTCAGATTTGCCTGACGCTTTGCTTTTTCTCCCCAAAGCCTGAGATGTTACCGAAGATTTGGACTTTGATGACGTGGCTCTGGATGCTCTAAGTTCCAATTCCTCCACCGCCACAACAGGAACGTCTGACTTCTTTGAGTTTGCAGACACGTTTGACGTTGCACTTTTGGTTCCTTCACCGGGTTGACGGGAGACTTTTCCAGACTTTCTGCTTCCTGAAGACTGATACGATTTGACTGACAGCACATCCGATGTCCCCTGAATCCCTTCCTCTCCCCTCCTGTCTGATAGATTTGATGTCCTTGACCTTAGACACGTCTCTGACTTGCTTGTCATTGCGCTCAGTGCCGTTTGTTCTTCACACTCTTCTTGACTACATTCAGTTTGAGGAAGCAGAGACGGTTTGGAAGCTCCAGACAGCGAAGAGATGACAGATTTGGGCCTTTCCTCTGTGTCATCTGTGTTTGAAACATCTCCAACGGCTTTCGTTTTCTTGGAAGCTGCTGGAGAATTTGATCTCCTGGATTTGGCTGATTTGCCAGAGGTTGTACTCGGTGCTCTATCGATACCGTCGCCATTGTTTTCATGCACCGCAATTGAGGGTTTTGACTTTGCCGAAGAAGTGGACTGTGCCGATTTGGCAGATCTCAACGACTCAGCCGAGACGGCGCCGAGCGGCCTCGCCGTGGTTTCCTCTTGGTTTGCGGAATTTTCTTCTGAAGGAACCTCACACGCTCCTGCGCTTCTCAATGATTCAGATACGTTTGTCCTGGTTGTTTTGTCGGATGCTTTGCTTGCTGATCTCTGTTCAGGTTCATCTTGATTCTCTGACTCTGTTTCATCGGCTTTATATAATGCGGAGCGTGCCAAAGTACTTGACTTTTTCGAGCTCGCGGACAAAGCTGACTTTGCCGACAAAGCGCTGACAGCTCTTTCTGGAGTCACACAAATTTCAGACGCATCTTCAACGACATCCGAAGCCTGTGACTGGACTGGACTTTCTTCAGGCCTGTCCTGGTCCTCATCATCGGCACATTCAGAGATTTCTTCAGTTGCCGATGTAGCCGAAGTCACTCCTTCATCCGTCTCAATTTCGCCAACATCTACGCTGTGTTCACTGGTAAGCTCAGAAATGTCCCTCGATACCACCGACGCACTCGCACATTTTGCGGACCTGATCGACAAGCTGCTTGAAGCGCTCTCCAGGCGATGGTGACGAGAGCTGTTTTCCTCAGTTGAGACTTTGGATTTGTTGGAGTTTGCAGATTTGGCAGCCAGTTTACTCCCTGTTCTGCTCGAGACTTCGTCAGGAACAAATTCAGACGCTTTCGACGTGTCTGAAGCTTTTGACTTGGGCCTGCGCACTAGAGATGCACGGTTTGACCGACTGGATCGATCTGATCTACTGGATTGTACAGAGAGCGAGCTTATTGATATGCTCTCACTTTGTTCGTCCAGTGGAGAATCAGCTCCATAATCCGAAAGCATATCGTTGACAGACACAGCGGTTGCGCAAATGCTTGACCTTTCAGATCTTTGGGATCGGACTGACCTGCTGCTCTGCGCTCTCTCTTCACGGTCACGTGGACCGCCAGCTCTTTTTGACGCTGCTGAGCTCAGAGAAAGGGTTGACTTTGCAGTCTTGGCTGACATTGCACTGCGTGCTCTCTCGTCACGTCCCTCTCCCACGTCTTCATCGGCAACCTTTGTGGCGTTTGAGTTTCTGGAAATGTACGATTTTGCAGATGTTGCCGACAAAACGCTGGGAGATCTCTCCGCTGAAACAGGTGACTCGATTGAATCTGCGAACCTGCGGCTTGATGCCCTTCCTTCTGTTTTCTCATTTTTTTCATCCTCTGAACAGTGAGACTCGTCTTCTTCTGCAGACCATTTGGATGTGCTCAACCTCGTGGAAATGTGGGATCGGACCGACGCGCCATTCAGAGGAGCCTCGGAAAGGTTTGATTCCGGAGACAGACTTTTACATTCAGCTGGAACATCACCGGCTTCGGACGCACTAGACTTTATAGACCGCACGGATTTGGCCGACGTGGCCGATGGCTCAGATTTCACACTCAGTTGGCTCTCATCCTTGTTTGACCTTGAGCAAACTGATTCGGTCGACAGGACGCTCGGAGATCTCCGGTTTTCTTTTCCTCCAGTATCCTCATCCTGACTTGCTTCAACTTTATCAGATATTTTGGATGCCTTAGATTTGGCAGATGTTACACTTCCTGCCCTTTCTGTGAGTTCCTGATCCCTGCCATTTTGTTGTTCAGAAGCTTTGGACTTGATAGAAAATGCCGAAGACTCTGACTCTACTGTTTTTCCCGACATGGCACTTTGCGACCGGGCTTTAGATTCACTCCGGTTTCCAGGATTTGGCTCGACTTGATCAGAACTGGGTATTTCCTCCATTTCCTCATTTGGGAAGTTTTCCTCGCCTTCCAGATGACATGACGTGTTGCTCGCCGCTTTGGTCTTCCACTCATCATCCACTCCTCCATCATGATCTTCAGAGGATTCTGATTGGCAAGAACTTGTCAAGTTGACTGATGGGATTGCGCTTTGAGGTCTAGCTTCAGCTGCCTGGGCAGTATCTCCACCAAGACCACATTCTGGGCTTTTCGATTGTGTCGACCGCACGTCTGGTGTCGTGGATTCAACCGACATGCCGCTCGAAACTCTCTCCGCCGGAATCTCTTCGGCGCACCCATCAACATCTGAAGAGTTCCTCTCTGACACCAAATCTGCATCATCAACCTCAGTGGTTTTTGACATTCTAGATGTTGCCGATCTTTCTCGCGTAACTCCCGTAACATTTGATCCGGAGGACCCGACACTCGATGCTCTTTCTTCGCCATCTCCACCCATCTTGGATTCACCTCGTGAGTCTCCCTCCAATTGCTCATCATCCATACTTTGTTCGGGTGTTTCCGACACCGATGTTGGGCTTTGTGTTCTCTGGTCAGGTCTGCTCTCACTTGGGTCTGCTTCATCTTTCTCTTTGGCGTGTCTTTCAAAGCCTTTTTCCTCATCCTCGGATGAGACTGAGGTTTTGGATTTAGACGACAGGGACGTCGGCGGTCTTTCTTCAGGAGCTCCCGTTTTTGATTGACACTGTTCACCTTGGACCTCGGACTTGACCGACATGCGACTTTGCTGCGGTCTTTGGTCACCCACTAAGACATCGGGTTCATACCTTGATGAGGCATTCGAATGAGCTGACATGGCACTTTTAGATCCTTCGTCCTCTTCACCCTCACCTTCCGCATTGTGAGTGGGATCCGACTTTACCGACGTAGCGCTGAGCTGTCTTTCCATTTTGCCTGTCTCCTCTCGGTCCTTTTCCGGATCATCCTTTGATGTTCCACAGTGACATGTGTAAGACTTTTTGGATTTTTTCATCTTCCCGCAAGGCTTTGTGTCACTGGATGTTGAGGACGATTTCCTTGACGTATGCGGTCCAACGCTGCCCGTGGCCTCTTCCCACTCAGGTTTTCCACTCTTCAAGGATGGTTTCATTGCGCTCGGTGAGGCATGGTCGCCATTGACTGCCCATTCGGGTTCGTTTTCGTCATTGTTGCTCAACGTGCAAGACTCAGCACGGATAGTGCAGTACTCCACAGTTTCAGAGGCCTTAACGCACGCTTCCTGCGCCATCACTTGTTCGGTGTTTTCCTCGCTCGATCTTTGAACCACCGTCCTCCTGGAGACCACCGTGTGCGAGGAGGCACTCGAGCTCGACGTCTGAACGCCGCAACTATCTCCCTGCATGCTGGCCACGTTCGTCCAGATGTTGCAGCAGTGAGGATAGCGATAGCCTTGCGCATGCCTCCGGTGGCGCCTCGTGACATACGTTTCCAATTGCTCGCCGGTAGAAAAGTTTTCAGAACCCGAGCAGCTTCTGTCACTACCTTGCTCCTGAGGATGCCGGCTGGCCCCGGTGGCCGACTTTGTCACCTCAGTGGACCAAAGTAAGGTTTTGTCGTTGTCTAGACGAAAGCGGACTTTCATCTTCATTGACAAGCTGCCATCTCTGTTGACTCGTACAAGTTTCTCGACATCGTCGTCCGGTGTTCCGGTGGCAGTGGACGGAGCGGAGCCAATGTCATCTGGAGACTTGGATCCATCTGGAAGTGACTTATCAGAAGACACCGAATGCCCGGTGAATCGGTTGGTTGATACCATTTCTGGTTGAACTGTACGTCCTTAGTTTGGAAGAAAAGCAAAGAATACATCAAATCAGTTGTGTCGTACTTTTCCAGGGCATTCAAGCAGTTCTCCTACCGTCAACACCGGTCGCTCGTGCCTTTGCGTTGAGTTTTGGCAGCTTGTCTTCGGCAGTTTTACGAAATCTCTCCACAATGGAAGGATGGGAAGGCTCCCGTCCAACGCAGACCAGAACATTTGGACCGTGGATGATGCTCTGAATATTTTCCACCTGAAATCATTCCAAGAGAAAATCATTCATTTTAAGAAGAACAAGAAGGCAATGTCCTGCGTGTGGTAGGTCAGGCGATAAGGTCCGCGGTCTCGGCCACGCGACTACCAGGCTAACTTTGTGATATCCCCTTCTAAAAAGAGAAGAACAGTTCATGCTTGCTTGCTTTGGCTCCTCGTGCTCCTGAGTCCTTCTCATCCTTGCCAAAGATAAATGTCTTAATCCTGGATAATCTCCGGAACCCTTGCAGACGAACGCCCAGTCCTACGGGCGAGGCTTCGTCAGCACAACGCCAACGACAACGCCTTTGTCATACTGACGACGGACGGACAAATGCGTTTGGCTTGTAGTCGAAGTGAGACGTTCTGACTGTTTTTAGGACTTTAACCTCATTATGTCATAAGAACCTCGCGTTTAGAATCGGACACAGTGTACTGTGTATGTCCGGATCAGTGATTGTCTTTGGTTGTCTTGGTTCGGGGAGCAAAGGCACAGTAATATTACAGTTGTACGCGCGTTTCTCAAGATGCCATTTGTGCGGACGTCGGCCGCCGCCCGGGTGGCACTCAAGTCGGTCGTCGTAATTCAGAAAAGAAGGAATTAAGGTGAGGCAGGACAACCGGGGTTCGAATCCCGGCCCCAGGTGCACTGGGCTTTCCTCCCACCTCCCAAAAACATGCACTCATTGGACACACTGAATTCCCCCCGAGGTGCGATTGAGGTTTGGTTGTTTGTTCCTGTGTACCCTGCAATTGGCTGGCGACCGGTTGAGGGTGTGCCCCCGACCCTTGTGAGGATAAGCGGCTCAGAAAATGGATGGATGAAGGAGGTATAAATAATACGATTGCTATTCCAGCTCTCGATCTGAGTCGTCATCTTGGTCATGAACGCAACGTGTCTACCGTAAGTCCCGGTCCAACCCTGACCGACCGTCGATGTCACGGACTCCCCCGTTTGACGGCACGTGAAGCTGATTGGCCGGATCCGGCGGGCAAGCGAGCGCCCTGAACCTTGTTTGGTCCGGCCGACCGACAGATTTCATTGGCTTCTGTTGTGAGCCCGGATGGGAGACCCGCTGAAATCGCTTTCCTGAAAAAGTTCGAGTTCCGACGTTGGCCTTTCCCCGCCGAGATTGAGGACATTTCAGACCCGACGGCGACGGTCCCGTCCCAACTGGGACTCTCCATTCGAACGGGTCAGCGTACCCACGCGTACCTCTCGTACTGGGACGGAAAACCTCGGCTGGGAGGATTCTCACCGAGACACCAAGACTGACCGGCTGTCGTGACTTTTTACGACTTGAAGAGATTTCTGATGACTTTTGCAGCTGATGAAGTTACTCGAGTTAACGATCACTCATTGATCGTCACTTCCATCATTTGCTAAATTCATATTTAGAACCAACAGAAGGACATCTGGAGCTGATAAAGTCCTAAAACGACATTTTACCTGTTGAAGTCAACTCACATTTGAATCTTGTCAAGTGACTTTACGAGTTAACACGTTTCGAGATCCATTTTTCTTGGTTGTCGCTTCCAAATAATCCCCAAAAATTCTAGCTGATAGAATTGTCGATTCATAATTGTTTGTTTACAAAAAAAAAAAAAAAGACCCTTGTTGCTTACTAAATGAAAATTTACATTTGGAACTGTAATATTGGGAATTATTACACGTACAAAACATTAATATTTGCCTTTCAAAGTAATAAAATGAGGTTTGTCGCTTTGCAGATCCTACAACTCAGTTTGCGGTTGTTAATTACGTCCTCTAAAAGGAAAAAGCTAACAAACGCAATAATATTAGCAAGTATTTCAGCTTTACAGCTAATAGAATCACATTTGCAGCTGATAATTTGATACAAGTGTTTGTTTTTGTCTTTGTCCTTCATAAAACAAAAGATACTGTCTGTTGCCAGTTGGCACTTGGCCTGTGCGCAGGACGTTAGTGTGACCGCTAGAGGCCTCTGTTGCACTCTCGCCTTCATCTCGACGCTCATCGTCGTCATAAAAGGGAAGCAATATGAACACCCCCAGCGTCAGCGTCGTCGAATTGGAAGCGTAAAGTGTAAATCATTCGTTTGCGATCCGTGAAAATGTTTGTTTCGTTCCACTGACACTGAAGACGGACGCGGTCGTGCTGCGCTCGATACTTTCAGTTTGAGTATTTCTTTTGAGTTCGTGTCGTTTTATTGTGACCCTCCTAAGTATGAACAGCGCATAAATGAATAAAGACGTGAGTGGAGAAGCTATTTTTGTTGCGCCAAATTAGCAAAAGGACGACGTATGGACGTCATCGACACTGAAAATGTATTTTTGCGTTTTTCGGACTTAAGCGGAAGCATTGAAGGAGTCCCCCCTCCCCAGTCTGGACTTTTCCACACATCGGAACTATAGAACGTATCAGTTGTATCCGAAAAAAAAAAAAAAGGGCAAGTGTACATCATCTTGAGCCGTTCACAGATGCTGATTATCCTGCCATCTATTTTTGGAGCCGCTTATCCTCACGAGGGTCGCGGGAGCACCGGAGCCTATCCCGGCTGTCATCGGGCGGCCGCAAGCATGTTTTGGGGATGTGGGAGGAAACCGGAGCGCCCACCCGGAGAAGAATCGTGCGGGCGGGGCCGGGATTCAAACCGCGGCCCTCACTCAGAACGGTGAGGCCGAGGCTCTCCAGCTGCGCCGCCGTCAGCTACCAGACCGGACTAAGAAATGCGCAAAACTGAAATGTTCAAAATAGTCTGCAGCAGTGAAGAGAAATGATTTGGAAAAGAAAGAACCTTGTGTCCGTCCAGGGTGTACAACCTCCGGACGTGGTACCGCATGAGCTCCGAGACCTCCTCCAGGAACAATCCCAAGCTCCTCAGGCCCTTGCGTTGGAGCACCACGGTCTTTCTGAAGGAGGGCTCGCTGTTCTTGACCAGGACCAGGCGCTTGGCGCCGGGCGGGGGCTCGTCGGGCTCGTCGGGCCCCCCGGGCCGCCGACGCTGCCGGTGACGGTGGAGGCGGTGGTCGTAGGGACACGGAGGCGACTCCCGCCGGCGTAGCGCCTCCAGGTCCCGGGCGCGTCTCCGCTCCGAGCACAGGCGGCAATCCGCCGACTCGGCCCCCGCCTCGGGGCGCGGGACGCGGGGGAGGCTGCGGGCGGCGCGCTCGTGCGAAGCCGGGACGGGGCCGAAGCACCGGAAGCCGCCCTTGCGGGCGGACATCGCGGACGCGTGGCCTTCCTCGGCGCTCAGCGGGACCGGTTCTGCGGGGGCGGGACCGCCGCCGGGCCGGCGTGTCTTCTGCCGGAAAGTCCTCGCCCTTCAACCCTCATAGCCTGCGGGAACACGTTGCAGCGCTCGAGTAACCCTTTGTCAGATTCAAATTCCAAGATGGCCAAGGGCACGCTTGGAAGTCAAAACCTCGCAACCTTTTTTGGTCCCAATACCAAAAAGCCGACAAGCAAGTTAAAACCAAAACCAAGAAAACAGCGCGACTGGCAAGGTGTCGATCGTGAGGCACACGTGAAACGTTTTGTGTGCTGTGGTCCGTGTTCCAATGTCGCCCGCCGCACTAATGAAGCTCAAAGAAAGACGCGTCCAAGCCAACAAACGCCGTCGACGTTTTTGTTTTTTACTCGACAGGTGGGGCAGAGAACTTCCAAAAAATAATAACCGCAATTTCCATCATGAACACCAAGAAATGGAGATATGAAAGACGCGAAGATGATAAACGATAAATGATGATAGTCATCATCATTATCATTATTACATTTCCCTACGCAACTTTGAGAGCATGCTATCAAAATATTGTTAAGAGAGAAATTGAATTTATGTATTCATACATTGAGTGAGAAGACGCAAAAAAAGTCATGCTTATTTATTAGGATTAAAAAAGATTTAAAATTGGATTTTACAAACATAATCTGTATTGCATACATTTTTTATACAAATGTTGGAATAAGATTCTTCACACAAGCCGACAGAAAGCACAGTTTCTACGTCAAAAAAAGAGGGGACTTCTTTTTGACTTTAATAAGCGCTATTTTTGTCTCCAAATGGAAATTGTGTGCACGTCGTTGGGAGCTCGACGCGGCTTCAGCTACGCAGTCGAAAGGCCGGCAAAGTTTTCTCGTCCGTGGCTCCGAAGTGCAAAATACTCACTCGGATCCGCGTCGGCGATCCCAAAGCAAAGCCGGTCCGGGGACGCGAGGCCCGCGGGTCGCGGGTCGCGGGTCACGGGTCGCGGGTCCCGGCGTCTCACGCCGGCCGGTCCAGCTCGCGGTCTGCGGCGCGGCCGAGCAAGCGGCTGCTAATCGGCTGCACGGGGACGCCAAGGATAGCCTGGAAAGCCTGCGGGATAATCGCCGGCCAGATTGGATCCAAATCTGCTGGACGCCGGCCGACGCACGACGTGGCAGAAAGGGCGGGACCCTCCGCGGGGGTCACTTGGACCCGTCCGCGCTTTTGCCTGAGTCATTCTGACGTGCGTGACGGCTTATTACCGGCGCCGTGCATACGCTAGTCTACGTTGTCTCGTGGAAGCTCCCACAAAGTGGAACAAATACATTTCTTCAACATAAAAATGGCCAAAAATGCTCCAACAACAAGTCAACCATCATGAGCTTCCGAAAAGTGAGGAAATAGTTTCCTTTCCCCGACTAATCGGACAGTAGAAAAGTGTTCCCCCAAACTCCATCCTCAGTCCAAAGAGGAAAACAAATGGTGTTCCACAAGGCTCGATACCAGGTCCGCTCTGCTCGCGCGTGTGTCCCGGCAGGAAAGCCGAATAGCAGATTGGAACCCCGGCCGGATTCATTCGAAACCGTTCATGTCCACGTGTGCCTCGCGGAGCCCGGTCCGGTTTTCGGCACCGGCTGAGGGCCGCGCAGGTTAAGCGCTGCTCAGCAAACACGGAGAAGCGACGGCAACAACGCTAGTCGCAGGCTAATATCTACGCTTCACCCTTTTCTAAATTCTATTTTCCAAAAATGTTATGGGGGGGGGGGGAGATCCCTGCTGAGTGAAGGGTTTTTGTTTTTTGTTTTTTTTTTGTTTTTTTTTGGGGGGGGGGCTATATTGACACTATTCTCCACAGATTTTGGTTATTGACTGTACCCCACAAATAATGGGGTGAGAATGGCGAGTACTGCCTGAGCCTAGTTGGGCACCCCCCCCCCCCCCGAAGTCGTGCAACTACTTGAATCGTGTAAAAAGCGATGCCTTGCAAGTAGACTTGAGGGGGGGGGGGACCCACACGTGATCCTGCCCCCCACAATTAGCCCACTTGGACGACCACAGCAATGCGATCATACTCGTGCGGGGGCGTGAGGTCAGCTCAGTCCCCTCGAGGCCCATCAGAGGTCAGACCTTATCAGCGGCCTCCAGACCACCGACGTGCCCTCCCCTTTCCTCAGAGAAGGGCTTAATCACTGGGGGGGGGGGGGGGGTCACGCCTCACGCTACGGCGCAAACACGCGTGTGTGCCGCCTGTCGTCAGCCATAAGGAGCTTGACGGGTCGCCGCGGGGCGGGGTCTACGCCGGGTGGGCGGATTTATGAGGTCCTGACTCACCGAGGGGAGAAAATAGCACAGGGGGGAAGCGCCTCCGCCCCACCCCACCCCAAGTCAAGTCAAAGTCTTTTTGGTGGGGGCTGCCGGCCTCCTTTCAAGCAGCTAAGCTAAGCTAAGTAAGCAGCAAGTTGTTCGTCAACGTCTTGCGGCGGCTCAGCTCGGCACCGGCAGGCGGTGAACGCTTCTGCTCACTTTGCCCAATGGACCCCCCCAGCCCATTGGATCACTTTTGTATCATTTGATCAATAACTTGATCAGCGACCTTCCTACTTGACGAATTTTGCAAGGCAAAAATGTCAAGACGAGCGCAGCGCGGAAATAAAAGCCATTTGACGCCAAACGCGGAGGAAGCGCTAACGCTAACGCTAAGAAGGACACGTGACCACATTTGCGCCTATTTGGAGTCAAATAATTTTTGCCTTTGGATTTCTGGTGAGACTCGACTCCCTGGACACCAAAATTCTTCCCCTTTTCGAGGTTCGGTTAGCTAGCTCCTCCGTTTTCCTTTTTGGAAGCGCCCGTCGTCAGGCGGGTCCCCAACGGCGCCCCCTCCTTCGATGAGGGCAAACCTTGCGTAAGCGGACCATCAAAATGCCGGAAAAGACTTTGGCATTTTGGGGTCCCCCGTTTGGGCTAATCCGCCGGTAATGACATTGGCACGGCGGCAGATAATGAAATCGGTCCAAAGCTGCGGCTTGGAGCTCGGCCACCGAAGCGGACCGCGCGCGCACCAATGAAGGCAAAAAAAAAAAAAAAAATGCACGAAGGGCGACGAGGAAAAAGGAAAAATTCATATCGCTCGCCGAGGGTCGATTGCGTTCCCACCAGTAGCCGTCGCCCGCCAGTGGCCCCAAACTTTTTGGGTGACGGTTGCAAATCGGAAGGTTCGAGTCCGCGGGTGTCAAAGTCGAGGTTCGGGGGCCAGATCCGGCCCGCCCAATGATTTTGTGTGGCCCGCAATTTCCATGATGCCTAAAATTTTAAATGGTCATATATCATCAATGATAACTGAGGTATTTTTAACTGTGGTTGAAGAAGGAAGGCCTTACCCTTGATTTCAGCCAACAAACTAGTCCGCAAAGACTTTTCTTTCTTTTGGGAGACACGGAACACTTTTGCAAGATCTCAGCTGGAAATCTTAACTGAGTTTCCTCCGTGCCCCCCCCCCCCAGCTTGGCTTTTCTCCGGACGCCAGCGCAAACGCCGGCTCGATTGTCTGTATGAGCCCCGCGATCGGCCGACGACCTTTCGGAGCGGTGACGTACTCGAGTGCTTAACCCCCGACCCCTAACGTCAACCGGCGTCTTTGCTGTTTTCGCGTTGTCCAGCGCTCGGCCGTCTGCCCCCCCCCCTCCCCCCCCCCATCCTGTTTTCGAGACGCGACCTGAGTCACTTCCGTATGTTTGTCTCTTTGGCATCGCGGCCGTGACGCCGCGCGAAAGATGGCGCCGAGCTGAGGTCAGGCCGTACCTGCCGAACTTTTGGACTTGAGCTCGGCGCTTGTCCCGTTCGTGGCTCCCTCTGGACACAAAGACAGAAAAGTCTACACACCCCAGCGCAAACTTTGCAAGAGCAGCAAATGTTGACAGGGGCAGAAAGGCTGCGGACGACGTCGAGTTTTTCCCGCGTCGCAAAGGTCGCTCGTCTGTCCTTCTTCCTTCCCTGGCAGCCGCGCCGCCCGCCGTCCGCCGTATCTGCGCAGAACAGGTACGGACGGCTGAGGGCCCCCCCCCCCCCCAAGTTTCCCATCTGCATGCCCCCCCGCCAACGCTGTGCCACATGGCAAGCGTCCCTCGACGAGTCTGCTCCATTCTTCCAAGATGCCCGCCTGACGCGTGGCCCGTTGTTGAGCCACAATGAGATGAAGAATAGCCCCCCCCCGTAATCCCCCCGGATTTTTTTTTGGGGGGGGGGGGGGCGCGCGTGTGTCTTTCGCCCTTCGCGGCCCCGTTTTGGTCCGAGTACAAATCCCGAGCGGCGTTGAGGCGGCGCGGAAACGGGAGGACTCGGCGGACTCGGGTTCCGGGATCGAGCCCGGCGGTCACGTGACCCGGCTCGAGACGCCCGACTCGACCGGCCGCGACCGATCTGAGTCGATTCCGGTTGCGCCGACGTCGGAGCTTTTTCAGCTGTTGAGGGCGACGTAAAGCCGCACTTTTGTCCTCCAAGTCGCGCCTGCGTTTTCGGCCCGTTTTTCTCTGGCAAAACGAGGAACGAAGCGGTGACGGGCGGAACGGGCTCCGCTGGACCGGACGACCGACGCAACGCGGGCCCGGCGGGCTGCTTGACAATTGCAAGACTTTTTTTGGCCTTTTTGCACAATCCCTTGACGCTCATAAATTTCAAATATGAATGAAACGACGACAAAAAACTCCTCATTTCAACTCCTACCACGCCAGCGACGTCCACCAGTGAGAGGCCGAACGAGGAGAAGTTCTCCCGCTGGATGGCGGAAGGTCAGAAGGAGCCGTTTTTTGTTTACGCCGATAAATGTCCGCTCGCGACCTCCGGCGCGTAATCGACCTCTTGACCTCCGACGTGACGGAGGACGGCAAACGGCCCGGAGGACTTCGGAGCGCCGGGCGGGCGGGCGGCTAATCCCTCGCGCAGCTGTTCGACGGCGTTTTACCTCCGCCGGCGGCTCCTCGTTTGTTTGGCCGGGGGAAGCCGAGCGACGGCACCGCAGGAAAGAGGAAAGCCGACGGACTACCTGACGGACCCCGACCCTGGATGGCGGCCAGACGGCAATCAGGCGGCTCTCTTGTTTGTTCAGCCCGACGGATGTCGGACACCTTGCGCTGATTTGATTGCCGCTTTGGACTTTGTGACCTCTTTGTGAGAAAAAAATTCATCTCTTAGTTATCATCCTGTTGGACCTCAGGTCCGTCAGCAAGATCCTGACTGCAAATCGTCGCACGTAGAACTATAAATACTGAAAAGTGGTCATTACAATGTAACAAGCATGTAGTAACGCAATCGTTTCCCCATTCGCTGGAGACTGTAAATTGTTGCTAGGTGCGAACGGTCATCCGTCTCTATGCGCCCTGCGATTGGCCGGCAACCGGTTGAGGGCGAGTCCCGCCTCGCGCCCGATGATAGCTGTGATCGGCTGCGGCGCTCCGCCGACCCTCGTGAGGATAGAAAGCGAACCCGACCGCGACAGTAATACTACTAATCGTCCCAGTTCAGCGTTGACCAGAGAGATGGTTTACTTTGGTTCCGTTTCCAGAAAACCGCTGGGCTCTCCTCCCTCCGCTTGCGTATTTTAAACATTTGTGCCTTCAAATGCAAACGAGGCAACTTTTCTTTTTGTTGTTTTTTCTTTTTTGCTTTGACTTGAGAGCAAACTTTTGCAGCACTTTGACAACTTCGGCATCTATTCTTTGTCCTCTGCAAAGATCAAGCCGACCTTTCAAACGGAGATCATTTTGCGTGCGACAAATCGACCTCGTATCTCAAGAGCTTCGATTTTGGGGAATTTACGGTGTATCTATTTTTTTTTTTTTTTTTTTTTTTTTTTTTGGATGTAGAAAAATATTTAGCGGCTCTTCGGTCCATTTACGGCCAGTCTACGAGCGGACCCGTTCCATGTTCCGTGTCGATGTCGCGTCGGGACCGGCCAGGTCCAAACATCCTGACCCGGAGCGCCCCCGCCCCCGCCGCCGCCTTATCAGGCAGGAAACACCGACCTCCGCCGCATCCTCTTCACAAGAAGCACGACGAGAGCTTCCCCAGAAAACCAGGAAGGGCAGCCAGACTCCAGGATTTGTTTCCCCCCCCACCCGAATTCCTTTTATCGAAAAAAATAGGGCCAGTTTGCCAATCAACAGCCGGCATTTATTTCTCTATTTTCACTTTTGCGCAAGATGAAAGGAGGGAAGACGAAACCCAGAAAACCCAAAAATGGACGACGGAGGCGAGTTGGTGCGGCCTCGTTGCCGTCGCTTATCCTCAAGCGGGATTGATGGCGGACAATCACGCAAACAACAAAACACGACAGCCAATTGCTTTTATTGACAAGAAGAAATGACAAATCCACCATCTTTAAATTACAGTCCAAAATCAGCAGACGTTTCTTACCCTACTTTCATCATATAGGTGATTATATTTATATTGATGTATTTACATTAAGCAGTGGATAGAAGGCAAAAAATTGGGGGTGAGAACTAGTGAAGTAAGATTCAGTGAGAGCCAGAATTATGAAACCATTAAAAAGAAAAAGTTTCAATTAGTTCCTGGCAAGCAGCCGACAACCGGAGGGGCTCCGCTAGCCCTCCCTGAGGTGTCCCGTTTTTTAGCGAGCCCCCCCCCCCCCCTGCGGCCACTCGGATACGTCAGTCTGTGGCTTTGTTGCGGCGCGTCGTCCTGCCTCGCTGTTAAACGGTCGGGGTTTGAATCCGGGTACTCCGGCATCCTACCGCATGCATATTAGGTGAAGTGAAGCCCGAAAACTGCCCCGAGTTGCGAACGGCTGTCGATTGACTGAGCGACCAGTTGAGGGCGTACCCCGCTTCTCTGACTAGAACTGTGGAGCCCGGTGGGGTGAGGTGAACTGGAACCTACCTGAAACCCTGAACAATGGATGGATGGATGGATGGATGGCTACCAGTCCGGGGCACAGCCCACTTCTGTGGTGACCTTCATGACCACACCACACCAAAACAAAACGAAACGAAACGAAACGAAACGAAACGAAAAAAGGATCTGGATGAATGTTCGCTGCTGCTGCTGCTGCTGACCGGCAGTTCAGGCCGAACTCTACCGAGGCGACCCCGAACCGGAGCAGCGCAGGACAGCGGACGGACAAATATCGCCGGGGTCGCCCTCGAGCTCACGAGATGCCGTAGTTGTTGTAGTAGGCCGCGGTGGCGTCGGCCAGAACCGAAATCAGACTGGTCTCTGCGCTGGTGCTCGCCGCGGACACCTGGATGTGGCCCGTCACGGTTACGCCTTGCTCAGAAGGGTAGCCGCCCGCTCCGGAGTCGAGGTACTGGTCGAACTCGTCGCGGTCCACCTCGCCCAAGAGCTCGGCCTGGCTCAGCTGGTCCAGAGTCTCCAGGTGGCCTTGCGTCTCCGGCGGCGGGGACAGCTGACCGAGGTGGCCCTGCCGGAGGCCGTGGTGGCTCAGGGGGAAGGGGGCGGCGCCGTAGTACGAGCCCGGGATCAGGCCGCCGCTACCGCCGGGCGCCGCGAGGATTTGGGTCTGAGCGTAGTCCAGGTGGTACGGCGGCGGGCTGCCCATGTGACTCTGGTGGCGCTCCTCGGGCGACGGGCGGGCGACGGCGGGGTAGTACGACGGGGGGCCGTGCTCGTGGTCCACGGCGTCCAAGGGGGACATTTCGGGAGGGGTGGGGAGGCCGTAGGGGTACGCGTCGAAAGCGGGGTCCCGGAAGCTCCGCACGCCGGGCAGGGGCGGGCCCGGGCTCGGGCCCGGCCCGGAGAACCGGCCGGCGTCGTCCTTGTCCAGCGGGCGGCACAGGGCCCGCTGCTCGGGGAGGGCGTTCTGGTCGGGGGCCAGGCCCCCCAGCAGGAAAGCGGGGTCCACGCGCTTGCAGATGCGCTTGAGTTGCTTCTTGCGCCGAGGGCGGTACTTGTAGTTGGGGTAGTCCTGCATGTGCTGCACGCGCAGACGCTCGGCTTCCTCCACGTAGGGCCGCTTCTGGGGGGGGGTCAGGGCCTTCCACGACTTGCCTGATGGAGGGCAAAAAAATTCGGCCACAGAAATCAGCAATTCACACGGACAGGAAGTGACGATCAATCGGCGATCGCGTCAACGTTGAAATTGCGTCAAAGCGACGAAAGTCGGAATTCGCCTTCCCCGTTTGAAAGCAGCCACAAATGTGGAGAACGAGATTTGGCTTTTGATCTTCTGACGTGTCAAGTCCAAAAGTTCAAATTGGAAACTTGCATACATTTTCTTTCGACTGGAAGGACGAAGGCAGAAAAGGAGGGAAAAAAAAAATATTTCGATTCAGAAATGTCAACTGCGACGCCGCTAAAGAAATGAAGAAATGTCAAAGGGTTGAAACGCATTCGAGTGGGCCGACGCTTGGACGTAAAAATTAAAAAAAAAAAAAAAAGATATTTCTACTACTTATACAAGTTTTTATGTTTCCTGCAAAAAGTGGACATTTGAGATGGAAAGTGCAGCGCCAGATATGAATTTTCCCCGGGGAAAATGGCGACGGCATTGAAATGGTGAACAAAATATTACCTCTTACATGGTCTTATATTACTTTTTGCGCAAAATTGTTAGTTATGCATTCCTTGTTTTTTTTTTTTTTTATCCTTTCTTGGCAAAATAAAAAAAAAAATACTATAAACATGTTCTTTTAGAAAAGTGTCAACTTGTTTTGTTTTTGGGGAATTCCGCTGCAGATCATTTTCAGTTGACTTGTGACACTTTTTCCTCAATTAGTGGCGCATAACGAGCGGCTCTTTTTTTGCATTTGCGCCATTCGCGGCTTCCTCCCCGAATGACGAAAGAAGGGGAAAAAAATATCATAATAAAACGTAAACTTGAGAAAAAAGCGGAGATTAGAGTTTAAAAAAAAAAAACAAACAAAAACAAAACGAGCTCGGGTTGCGATTTCCTCGAGAACGACGACGGCGGCGGCGGCGGCGGACCTACCGAGCATCTTGCTGAGCTCGGCGTTGTGCAGGTCCGGGTTCTGCACGGCCAGCCGCTTGCGCTCGTCCTTGGCCCAAACCATGAAGGCGTTCATGGGGCGGCGGATGCGGGGCTCCGCCGCCTTTTCCCCGGCACCGGCCCGGTGCGCGGCCTCCGCGACGCCGGCGTCCGCCGGCTGGCACTCGAACGACTCGGGCCACGTCGAGTAGGCGCTGATGAGGGCGGCCATGCGTGCGCCCGAGCGAGATCCGGACCGACCGACCGACCGGAGACCGACACTTGGGTTGGGCGCAAGTTCTCCTCGGCGGTCGCTCCTCCTCGCGAGCAGGTCGCCTCTCCTCCCGTGTGGCCGAGGGAAAGGGGGCTTTATATTTGGGGAGGGGGCGAAACGTCACCGGCGCGCCGAAAAGGCTTTTTGGTGGCTTTTATCGTCAAGTCTCTCGTTCCCCTTTCGGGGCAGGCCTGACACGCCCCAAAAACTTTGCGTGGACCTGCTGCGGTGCGCAAAGTGCACGCGCGGCAGCTCCGATCGGGAGAAAAGTCCAATTGGCGGCTGGCTGCTGCACGGCGGGATCCAAAAAACAAAACAAAACAAAACAAAACATCAGCCACTCCCGATAGGGGGCGGGGCGGGGCGGGGCGGTTATGACAAATTTCGACTTTGCTTTTAGGCCGCACGCCCAATTTTTGGAAACGATTCAAAATGCTATGCAAACTATGCACATTTGCCAAATAGTGGACAGGACAAATTATTCGAGATTTTCTTCCATATCTGTAACTGGAAAACATCCCTTTGAGGAAACGGGACTGCGATTTTAGCCCATTTTTGAATCGAGACATTTTCTGAATTGGTGCAAGAGACAACCCTGAATATTTTGATTTCATTTGTCATTCTTTCATTTATAATCCAACCCAAAATACACAGAACCATAACGGGGTAAAAAAAAAAAAAAAAAAAAAAAAAAAAAAAACGGGTACAACCGGACTTTTTCTCATTTGTGCCAACGACATCTTACAAATGTGACACAGCAGAGAAGCCTTGAAACAAAACGGCAAAGTCTGTGAAATCAGGCCAGCAAATGATGGTGTCAGGGAAGGCTTGGAAAATCCTGCCACCCCCAAAAAACTCTCGGAAGCCTTTCAAGACAAACCAAGAAGAATTTCAGCGAAGGAGGCCTGTGAACATCTTCTTGTGTTGCTGCACCGCTTGTGTTCCGATGTTTCTTTGGACCCTTTCCCGAAGACGTTACGACGCCCGTCCCGTTAACTCTTCGCATCCATCTTGAGGACGCACGCGGGCAACAAACCAAACGCTGAATCTATTTGGGCATTTTGCTGTCGAACTCGTCGAGGTCACGGACATCGCAAAGCGCTCGCAGGTCGGACGCACGCGGTGGGCCGCGTTCCCCGAAAATCTCATCGTCTTTCCGAGAAGAGCGGAAGCTCGCCCAACGGAAGGCCCCACGACGCCCCCGATCGGACCTCCTGCGGGCACGCCGGCCGCATTTCATCTCAACAAAGTGATTTGGCGGAGGTAAAATCCGGATAAAAGAATGTCGCCGCCTCATCAAAGCGAAGGCCGGCGCAAACGCAAACAATGCCAAAGTGAGTCAGTCAAATTCCGCCTGACGTTTCATGCAAAAAAAAAAACAAAACAAGACTTGAGCAAACGACGCCGTCGCCTCGTGACAAACGAGCAGAACGTCCCACAAAAAGCTCAGATCAAAGCGGTTCCGTCCGTCCGAGGACTTTCGCGGACACAAATCAAAAGTCAAGTTGAATTCAGCTTTTGCTGACCACGACATTTTTACAAGCTACAGTAAAGGAAGAGAGATCGTCGCATTTTGTCATTGGACCCGCGCTCGTTGTTTGTTTGTGTCCCAAAATGTCCGCCCCACACAAATGGGTGGCACCTGTTGGGGGGGGGGGGGGGTCACGTCTCAAAAAACGGGCTGAGGCGTTTCCTCGAAGCTTTTTTGGAAGGAACCTTTCTTTCCTCTTTCCCGGACTCGGACTCCTCCCGACCCGTTTGGCGAGCCAGCCGAGGATTTCCTGGTTAGCGCAAACTGGTCAATCCCGCCCAGCGAACGGCCGACGGCGACCGCTCGAAACCACAGCAGACACAAATGGCTTTCCGCACGTGACGTGAAGAAAACGATTTCCAGCCCAGCAGCTCCTCATTTGGATTGACCGGTTGAGGCCACGCCCCCGACTTTCCCCCAATATTGTGGTCTGTGTCAAGAAAATGTCGTCAGATTAAAAAAAACAACTATTTGCCGTCACGAGTTTTGAGGATGACGAAATTCCTCACAAATGTGACTTGTTTTTCTTGAGCTTTTTGGATTTGTTGCGCACGACAAGCTCTCGATCCTCGCTCGACTTCTCTCCAGGTTCGAGCGCCGTCTCCGCGGTCGGCATCTCCACCGTGTGTTTTGTCTTCTTCTTCTTCTTCTTCTTCTTCTGGTCCTCAGAGTCCTGCCCCTCAGTCAGGTTTTCCTTTGCGGCGTCCTCCTCTTCCTCCTTCTTCTTCTTCTTCTTCTTGGGCTCTTCTGACTCGTGGACGTCGGCGGCGACCTGACTGCGCGCCATCTTCAGCCGGGCCATCCTCTGCGCAAAGTACTCCTGGGTGGTGAGCGTGCTGGTCACAGTCTTGGCGCCGGAGTCCGAGTCCAGTTGCGGAGAATCTCCACTGCTGCTGCCCTCCTGGAAAAAAGAAAAGGCCGCTCAATTGGTGAAGAGACAAAAGATGGAGGCGAGCGCGCGTCAGATCAACAACCAAAAGCAGCACCGGTCCGACCTTCACCTTTGAGTTCCCAGAAAGGCCGACTAAACATCGGAAGGCCACTTTAAACTCCCGCATCGCATGATGTGACCTACGCGAAGCTTGCAGGGCACACGCAAACCCAAAAAAAACCCCAAAAAAAAAAAACATTGCTGCGTGGGGGAAGTCGTGGGAATCGCCCCCTGTGATTGGCCCGTTTTAGTCACACGACGTGCCTCCCGGTTCCGCCTACTTCGCCGCATTCGCGACGGATCTTGCTGCACAATGAAAGGCTTCGTGCGGTCATTGAGGTCCGCTTGAAAGGAAAGTAAAAATGGCCGCCGGAAACGACCACAACGTGCTGAGGGAAGCCAACGGCAGCCGCAGCGCCACCTCTGACTTGGAGAAGAACTGCAGCACATTTTCTAAACTGCGAAGGCGGAGGAAGGCAAAGTACACGCGGGAGAGCACAAGACGAGGTTTAAGCATTTCAATACAAAGACTCAAATGGAAATGCGAAGACCGGTCCTTGGTCTGCCTTTTTCCAGCCACACTTGAGCAGGTGACAATGCTGAAAAAAGCGCAACGTCTTCCTCGTACCTCAAATTTTTGCTTGCAAGTCGAGGGCGGTGAAACAAATCAATCGCAGGAAAAATACAATCGGGCAATTTGTTTGTACCTCCGAAATCTCGCATCGCAAACGAATTCCGGTTTTACGGAGGCTGCGGTCTGACCTCGGAATCATTTCAGGTTTTCCTTTTTTTCCCCCCCAAATCAAACAAATCGAAGCACGACTGCAATTTGTCAGGACACGCCGCTACACTGGCCTGCCAGCAGGGGGCATTTAGATTGCCCAAGCCGCTTATCCTCACAACAGTCACGGGAGCGCCGGAGCCTATCCCGCCCGACGACACCCTGAACTGGTCGCCGATACTTTACATTTCAATTTGAAAGACATTTTAGGACCAAAAATGTGGCAAAGTGGTGCACAGTCCTGACGCGAGGAGACATTTTTAATGGGCTGGTACTATAAACGGGTTACGTGATCTTCTACCTACCGCCAAAAAAACCGGTACTGCCCGTTTTTCGATTAACCATCAAAATGACTGAACAAACAAAAATGAGGCCAGTGAAAATTCTGGTACGGCCCGACTTCAGTCAACGCCGAAGCGTTCAAAAAAAAAAAAAAATAAAATAAAATCTTCAAGCGCTAACACGCAAGACGTCAGAGCTTTGAAAAGGTTCCAGAATACTTTCAAATTGTCCCCCAAGTCAGACATTTGAACAGGGTTGCAAAATGGAAGCCTCGTCAAGACGTCGCGGTCCACTTTGCCTCCCGGGATTTACGCGACCAGGTCCATTTGTCGGCCCAGCCCTCGTGACCCGTTGGCCGACTCAGTGATTTGCGCAGAAGAATATGCCCAATCCGGAGACTTGGCCCTGATACATTTGGTCGAGTCGCCCGCTTTTTTTTTTTGTCTCTCTTTTCACGGCGATCACGTGACTTTGACGCGCTAGCTAACGGATGGACAGAAAGGCTGCAAGTCCCCCGGCACCAAGAACAGAAGCGGCGTTTACTGGCCCGGGCCCGGATCGCTCCAACGCAGAACCCGGCATTGCCTTCCGCGAGACGTCTGCCGTGACCCAGGAAGCGCTCGCCGGTTCCGAATCTGTAACCATCTTGGGACATTTGAACTCTGTTTTAATGTGCTCAAAAATGTTTGATCCAAATCAGGTTTTGTTCTGACCAACCAATCAGAGAACAGAATTCTGTGGAATTTTGGGGTTTTTTTTTTTTTTCCTCTTGAAGTGGACTCGAGATTTTTTCGTGAGAAATGAATCCCTTCCACAAGTCGTTTTGGAACGCGAGTGGAAGCGCATTTTACATGTAAATAGCGTAATCCGTTTCAAGCCCGACCCTCTGCCCTTGTGACTGAGCCAAAGTGCCCTTGAGCAAGACGCCGAGTGCCCACTTGCTCCTCTCATGCTCGAGAGGCCGCGAAAGTGGAAAAGCGCAAGACAAGAGAGAGAGAGAGAGAGAGAGAGAGAGAGAGAAAACCTCAGCGCTACTTTGTCAAAAATGAAAAGATTCCTGTAAATTGAAGTAGGAGCTTTGTCACAGAACAAATTTAACTCCAAAGTCAATGGGCCAATGTCTGATTTTGCACGCGCCCAATTGCCCTAAATGGGCCACCAGAGACTTTGCCGGAAGCGTCCGCCGCGCAATTAATCGAAGCGCACTCAAAGCGACCGCTCGTCGATGCGTCCCCGTCGGGGACTCGAGCATTGTGGCATTGAGCGAGGTGGCGAAAATAACTTTGGCAAGAGGGAAAAAAGCTCCAAGTGAAGCGGAATGAAAAAGTCTCCCGGCGACGACGGGCCAAAGATTGAAGTTTTCGACTTGACCGCAGCCAATAAACTCAACTTCCGCAACTTGAGAGAAAAATCCATCCCGGCACGATGGTGGCAGCGAGCGAGCCGACGGCGCCAAACCAAGCGTGAGAGCTGGGATTTGCCGGAAGATGGCTGGGGGACACTTTACGAGTGCCTGTGAAATTACTCTGGGTCCGGGGGGGGCCCAAGGAGGCGGCACAAAGGAGACGCGACTTTCCATCAGGTGGAAAGAGGCTAGAAACCCGACGGCCGCCTGGGGAGCGCCGGGATAAAGAGGCGACGACGCAGTCGGTGTCGACGGCAACCTGTCACTAGGAAACACGTCGCCACTTGACCGTCTCGTTTCCTCCTTTGATGGCTCAACTGCTTTTCCTCCACCTTCCGCTAGCAACAAGCAAACCGCGTGAAATGTGAGAAGGCGACGTTTCCCCCCACCAGCGTTACGCTTGTCAAGTATTTTTCTATTCAGTTGAGCTTCATTTAGGCCTCCACACACACCTACAGCAGGCGGGTGCGGACGGGGTTCACCGCGAGCTGAGGACAAAGCCCGTGAAAAAAAAAACAAATCACGATTCCCAGGTTGGTCCACATGGAGGGAGACTGCTGGAAAGGTTGGAGAAAGCCCCCCCCCCAATCCTTTTCTCCTCCTCAGAACGCCAGGAAAAAGGATGTGTCCAGCGCACCGCGTGCGGCCCCGAGATAAGGCTCCTTCGGCCCAGGAGCGCCCCGGCTCGCTATCGGCGCTTCCTGCGCCGCCCGCGCTCTCCCCGGGCGGGGGCCCGCCGGGGGTTGCTGAGAGAAGGCCTTCCAACGGGACGGTCCCGTTTTATCTCTCGCTGCTAACGACAACCGGCACTGCGCTGGAAATACGCCTCAAAGGGCAAAAATATGAGCAACTTCGCTGCTGCTGCTGCTGCTGTGGACGTTTCCATTTCTCCAAACAGAATAAATGCCTTGACTGCCAACCACCAATATGCACGTTCAATTCAGAGAAAATCCACCGAAGCTGAGGGAGGAAAAGGATTTGAACACGCAACTCCCAAACTTCCAAAGCGCTCCCCACCATCTTGCCGGAATTACGTTCCGACGTTTTTTGCCCCCCCCCCTTCCGATAATTCTCAGCCAATATCGCTTGGCTGGGTAATTGCAGCGGGGTGCCCTCATTGTCCTGCCACAATAATAAATCTGGCCACGCTCGGGGTCTATGGATCAGGGCCTGATTAGCCGGCCGTCGCTCCCTGATGAGCGCCGGGGTCCGGCAGGCCATCTTTCACGCGCTTGACGTGGGCGGACGGCAAAAAAAAAAAAAAAAAAAAAAAACAACGGCTGGATGCTTCGCTCTCGAGTAAACGAGACAACTTTTCACCGCCCGCCTTCAAATACGCAACCGGACCGCAACCTCCGCTCGGAAGACGATTACGTGCCGGGTGGTTTTTTTTTTTCCCCCCCCCCCCCCCCTTCCGATAATTCTCAGCCAATATCGCTTGGCTGGGTAATTGCAGCGGGGTGCCCTCATTGTCCTGCCACAATAATAAATCTGGCCACGCTCGGGGTCTATGGATCAGGGCCTGATTAGCCGGCCGTCGCTCCCTGATGAGCGCCGGGGTCCGGCAGGCCATCTTTCACGCGCTTGACGTGGGCGGACGGCAAAAAAAAAAAAAAAAAAAAAACAACGGCTGGATGCTTCGCTCTCGAGTAAACGAGACAACTTTTCACCGCCCGCCATCAAATACGCAACCGGACCGCAACCTCCGCTCGGAAGACGATTACGTGCCGGGTGGTTTTTTTTTTTCCCCCCCAACAAAATGAATGCCTCTCGTTTATCACGGCTAAAACAAAAGACCGTCGACGGTATTATGCAGACCGGCTCGCCATCGCCATCACGCTTGGCGAAAAAACCTCGCCGAGATGTCGCCGCTCGGTCCTGATTTATTCGAGTCGGCAATTAAAGCCCCCCTCCTGGCCAGTTCGCTTCGGCAGACACTAATTAGGCTTAACCAAGACACAGAAACCTTGTTGTTCTTTTCCAACCGGCGCTAATCTTTAAGTGTCAGCGAGCCGGGGGCCCTGGCGGCAAAGTGGACCGGCGCTGCACGTACGACAGCCGTTGACGTGTTACGTGGGGCTGGGGGGGGGGGGGGGGGGACCAAAGAAAAGGTTAAGCCTTCAATTAGATGTTATCTGAGCGGCTCCCTTTAAGCGTGACGCCCTGCTGGAGCTCGCCGGACCGCCGGGTTTCACCACGAGATGTCAAACGACATTCTTCCACATACGGCCATTGCAGGAGCAAAGGGGAAATGGGGGGGGGGGGGGGGGGGGGGGAAGAGAAATCCTTGCTTCGGGACGTGACCGGAAAGGAACCGCACACATCCACAGCTAAAACGATTGGATGGACACACAAAAATGATCTTTGCTGAAATTGCATTTGAGGCATTTGCACCCTCGTCGTGGTGTCAATGAAAATTACGCCGTAAATTGGATTCTGGATCGTCTTACGAGCAGAACTCAAAGAAGATTTGAGTACGGCATGCAGTGGTTTTTGACTACAGACGACGACGACGACATTTTCATCTTCTTTGCATCCTGCCGATTGCTCCTAATCGTGTATTTGATTTGAAAATATTGCGCTGCCGACTTCAATTCTAAAGATGGCTCAAGCCGGGAAGTTTCTCGTTGACGGCACGTCCACGTGCGCGCGCGTCGTATCTTTTCGCCTCAAAATGCGCGCATCTCTCTGAAGTGCATTTTCACAAATTGCTATTGAATTGCATACACAAAATATATATATTCACATATATAATATCATTTTGATTTGGTCGGTCATTTATTGCAAGCTACCAAAGTATTTGCATCTCGGTGCGAGTTTTAGTTTACGATGTGGTTTTTTTGTTTTTTTTTTGGAAAAAAATATTCACAAATTCTTGAAATAACATCTGTCGGGCCAGCTGCTGGCTATATTCTACATTTATTAGGATACTAAAGTCTATATTTCATTCCTGGGCAAAAAAGAATTGATATATATTTTTTTTTAATCTGAATCCTAAAAACTAAAAGAAGGTTATTGTAACATCCTTGTCGTCCAATCAAGAGCATCTGAATAGCTTGTAAACGAATTTGTATTAGAAAACCAGAAAAAAGTGCTGCGTATTTTTTCATCAAATTGATGACTGTTATTGTCCAAAATGTATGTGCACTTGTTCCCTTGCTGAACGCGGGGGTCACGTAGTAGGAGGTGATTTCCTTTTTTTTTCTCCATTTACCGGGCATGTTTTTTGTTTTTCTTTTTTCATTTCTTCCGTTTTAAGGCCTCACCGAACACTTGATCAACTTTTTTCTGACAGACATGAACATGATCTCCCATTTCTCTCGTTTAAAAGTTCCAACCTTTGTAGCAAAGTCAAAAATATCCGCATGTATGCCAAAGAACAAGTCGAAATCTGTTTTGAGGCCAAAACATATTTTTACGGCCACCTTCGTTCCTTCACGAGTGGAAGACCTCAAAAGCGAACTTCAACTCTTAAATAGAAGCAGACTTATCCAGCTAAAACGCAATATCAGCAAGTCAGCCCCCCCCACCCCACCCCACCCCAACCTCAAGGGGGTGGCGCGCAATATTTCATGTGGACGGCGCGTGGGCCGCGGAGGCTCTCAACCGGTGCCCGCCGACGGGGCTTTTAGCTCTCGGCCTTTTGTGACCCAGCGAGTGTGTGGGTGGGGGGGGGAGGCCGGGGTCAGCGCGACCGTCTGGCTCCAAATGAGGCCGCTACAAAAATCACCTTTCAACCACTTCAAAAGGAGAAAGTCTAAACGGGCTCTTCGTATCGTCAAGTCCACATCTCGGGTAAATTTCACACACCTCAAAGAAGAGGCCACAAATTTGGAAAAATTAAAATCAGCCTTCAAATTGGTGGGAAAAAAATGTTCACAAATTGTGTCATCCAGCATCTTTCTGCACCAATGTGACGTGTGCGTCCTCACACCGACGAGGGCGTGGCCAACGACAAGCTCGTTAACGGCACGCGGGAATTGCTCATCGGACCCGAGGTTCCGCGCGCACGACTCCAAAGTCGCTAGGAACGCTTTATTTGATCCCGTGAGGGGAAATTGTGCATTTGCTACTTGCGACACGGACTGCCTACTGTCTACTTTGGTCATTGTGCTCTTTAAGAAAACCAAATTGCCATTTGGGGATAATTAAAGTTAATGTAAGAAAGTTGTTAGTCCAGGTTTTCCCCAGTCGGAGTGATTTCCAATGCAGAGAAAAGGAAATTGAGCGCACTTGTAATTACCCTTCATTCAGCAAAAAAAAAAAAAAAAAAAAAAGCCAGATTTGCGCCGTTAGAGAAATGCGTCACCGTGTCGTCGGGCAGCGGGCGGCTGCTCCGCTTTTAAAAAAAAAATGACTAACTTTTGTTGATGTATGAACGTTGGGGGAGTCCATTTATCAGCGGGACCCCTGTGCGCGTCGCACGGGTCCCTCAAGTCGCCAGCCGCCGTGCTCCCCTTTGACTGATTAATTAGCCAATCAGAAGCCATTTTTCACCGGGCGGCAGAGCGCCCCCCCCCCGGCTCGCGCCGGCGGCCTCGTCGGCTTTTCGCGCCGGCCCGAGCGGACCCGGCGAGGAGAGAAATCCGGCGGGACTTCCGGCGGCTCCTTTACCAAAACGGCCCGAGGAGGCGGACCGCCGATAAGACTTCGGGCCGCCTGGTTTCTGATACCTTGCCGGCCCGTCGTTTGTCACGCAAAGAGGAAGTGCGTCGGGGGAGGGGAGGGAGGCGGAGGTCGGAGCGCGCGGGACGGGTGACGGATCGCCGAGCGCCGCGGACGGCCAGGTGCTCGGGCGTCGGCCCGACCGCTCAGGGGCTCCAAATGATGTCCCCAAATAGCGCAAACGTGGGCGCTGGAAAATGCTGCCCGCATTCACGTTGGGCTACGCCAAGGTCGGATTCAAAATGGGATCAAATTGTGAGGGAAGGACCGGCCAATTTTTGTGGGGGGGGGGGGGGCGCAAGTTACAATTTCAATTCACAAAGCATTCTCTGATTTGCTTCAACTACCAACGATCAACTTTAAACATCTATCCATTCATTTTCCAAGCCGCTTATGCTCACAAGGGGCAGAGGATAACTTGGAAAATAAGGTTGTAAAATACGAGCGGCAATAAAAACAATCCATAAAAATGAATCTTGTGGTTTGTGCCTGCGCCGCACAAGAGAGACAACTTCCTTCATTCCTAGAAAGAATTTGTGCCGTCGAGCTTGCTTTCATTAAAGTCGTGAGCACGACTTTGACAATGAGAATTTTTTTTTTTTTTGGGGGGGGGGGAGGGGGGCGCTCAGATCCCCTTTGGCCTCGTCTTCACGTTGTGTTGCGGCTCCTCAGGTCCTCCTTGGCTTTGATCAACGTGTCGGCGGGAGCGTTGCGACCAGCGATAAGAGGCCAGCAGGAAGCACATCACTGCACAGGAAGGAAAAGCGCCCGGCGGCGGGCGAGCGGACAGAGCGGGCGGCGGCCGCTGAAGATTCACGAGGGGCCGTCCTGCGGCGGGAGCCGTGAAGCCGACCCGGATCCGGCGGACTCTCCTGGCCTCGCGACGCCTGGATGCACGTGCGCGACGGCGATAGCGCAAATGTTTGAAATTTGGGGAAATACACGAGCGGGCCGCGCGTCACCCGCGCAGCCCAGATACTGCCAGGGTCCGACACGAGGCCTTGTGGGATGCCATTGTCATTGTCTTGAATCCGCTCAATGACGCCCCCCCCCCCCCTCCCCTCCCCCGGCTGAAAAATAACAAGCCGTAACCAAACGATTTGGGAGCGAACGGCGGCCGGCGTCCGCGAGGGGAATGGGCGGCCATTGTGAAGCGGCAGCGGCGGCTCCACACCTGTGAGGGTTTTGCCCCCACCCCCATTTGGGCATTTTCCCGTGCCAATTTCTTCAAGACAAATGTTGAAGATAAACAGCAGCAGCAAAAAAAAAAAAAAAAAAAAAAAAAAGCGTCAGCATCCCGGGAAGCTGAAACGAGCCCGTTTCGGATTGCAGATTTCATGTGTAAATGCACGACAAATTTCTACGGTGAAAGTCTGTATGTAAATATATAGAAATATGTAGAAACCAGATATGACATTGAATGTGGGCATAACCGAGAGGTGCACCACTTTCACGATAAAAGTCAGACGCGCATTTGATTCATTTCCCGCGCACACAGCAAAAATACTACATTTCATCATTTGAATTCTTACAATTTAGATACTACAGGGCCCAGATTTGAGAAAAATGAAATGTAATGGCGATCTTACTGCGTATCATGCAAATTTCAATTTGGATTTGGACTGCCAAAGTGTGAAATGTATTTTCACACGGAAGTGTGACGACACGCGGCAAGTCCTGCGCGCAAATCATCCTTCACACAAGACGTGGAGAAGTTTTCGTCGGGTACGAAGGAGCCGGCTGGCCTTCCGGCGGGCCGAGCGACTTTTTAAAAACTGTCAAGAGCGGAAAAAGTGTTTTGCAAGGTTTTCATTCCCCCCCCCCCCCCCCCCCCCTTTCCATCAGACTTCAATAAGAGCCCACCTGAGGAGAGGCCTCGGAGACGCGGTTCAGAGCGCAAATCTGTTAAGTGGATTTGGGCGCTCTCGCCAGCCATCAGCACGCCGGCCGCTGACGGGGACGTTAAAAGCCGCACGCCGTGACGAGGCTAATCCCGGGCCGCGGGCCGCCTCGTGAGGCCCGACGCTCGGCGTGGCAAAGTCGGAGGGCCGCGTCAGCGCCGCTCTGCCCGTCCGCCGCCGCCTTGACTTAAGAGTGCACCGACTGGTGAGCTTTGCCAGTTTTTGACGTTGCGCATCAAAACGCTTCTTCCCAACATCGAAGTCGCGCAGCGCTGCGGAGCCTCCGCAGCCAAATCTCGCCAAACTCGCACCAGGCGACCGTGGAAAGAAAATCAAAGCAGATGGAACCATTGGGCCCTGCTCACCGACCCGCACGCTGCAAATTGTACTGAAGCAGAAAAACAGCCTGGTCGTCAAGAAAGACAGAGAGAGAGAGAGAGAGAGAGAGCGCACGTGAAATTAGAAGAAGATTAAGCGCCGTCGCCGTACAATATTTGGGGGCCGCAGACACGCCTCAGAGAAAACCTCGGCGGCCCGTCGGCTCTCCCTGAAATTGAAATGCCGGAAAGCTATTTTTGGCTTTGTGCCACGTCATCCTTTTCATTTTCATCGTCTGTTAAGCCTGCACACTCGAGTTGCTTCCGCGCTTCACTGTTGAGTCGCGTGCACGCTCTCCACGAGACGAAAACGGATGGCTAAACGTGGCCGGGCGTCGTACCTGCTGCGGATCCGCGCCAGACTTTGGC
This sequence comes from Syngnathoides biaculeatus, assembly GCF_019802595.1. Lineage (NCBI taxonomy): Eukaryota > Metazoa > Chordata > Actinopteri > Syngnathiformes > Syngnathidae > Syngnathoides > Syngnathoides biaculeatus. The sequence goes on along the minus strand of NC_084662.1, from coordinate 5,960,314 downwards.
CTCTTCCCAAAGATACAATCCAGGTCCGTCGCGCTTCGGCAAGACAGGTCCTTCCCTGAAAGAAGATTTTTCTCTGGTCAACATTAGCAAACATTCAGGCATCGTTGGGGGGCTCTCACAGACAAAAGGAGATTTGATTCATAAGGAAATTCACTTATGATGAGATGACTGGGAAGATAAGCACTCCACGTAGCTATCAAAGTGCCTCGTTTCCCACCGAGGAGGACGCGACGTGCGGAAGGACGTCGTCAAGCACCGCGGCCGTCGCCAATGCGGAATTAGAAAAATGCAGACGGGGGGGACGGAGGGGGCGTAGTCCCAAACCTGAAGAAAGGGGAGCTTTGCTTCGGCCTCCGAAGATAAAACGGCAAAGAAAAATAAAAGCGCCCCCACGCCCCCCACCGCCGTCGTCCCGGAGCACTCGGCCTCCTTGGGCCCGGGTCCTGTTCGTACAGCTGCATCCTTTTCCTCTAGCGCGCTTCTGATAACATTTGGTTATTTATTGCTCCATCTCCCCGCGCACAGGTCGGCTGGGGAGCTAAACTGAGAAAGCAAGTTGAACAAATAAATAGGCCGGGGGGGGTGTCATCATGCTCGCCGTGACCTTTTAGGGGGGGGGGGGGGGGTCCCTGTCAAAAAATGGCAGGCAGGTTAAAGTGCAACTAACGTCGTGATAAAAAGGCCCGCTTTTCCTTTCGGTGGTACGGGCGTGTCATTTAATACGTTCGGTTGCCAAGGCCTCAGATAAGCAGTCCGACCGGACTTAAAGAAACCCACAAAAGAAGAAACCAGAGCGGTGATTAGAATATGATACACGATAGAAACGAGGAAGCACACCGCACGGCAACCGAAAGCCGTGACAGCTGATGGGTGGAGGTGGCAATTCAAAGCGGGTCGCCGGGCCCGCCAACTGAGCAGCTGAGATTTGACTGAACCCCCCCCCCCCCCACCCCCGCATCCCCGAACACAAAAAAAAAAAAAAAAAAAAAAAAAACAGCGCAAACAAACGCCATCAATCCTGCCAGAAAGGGTGCGCCAGTGCCAACAGGAAGTCGATAAAAAAGCAGCCCAGTCAAAGCGGGAAGGAGCCGCCGAGACATCGGAGGCTCCTCGGGTAACTTTTCTCATTTTCATGGCGTTTCCCGTAAATATTTGCCAAGAACTGACAAAGACAGCGGAACAGTTTGCGCGCTCAAGGACAGCTGAAGAGCGCGAGGGCCACCGTGGCTCTTCTTTCCTCACATCGCAGGAAGCAGTCGCTTCCAAAAAGGGACCACCGCGTCGTTCGTCTGGGTTTTGTTGTGCGTACAGTATTTTGGTTCACTTCAGTTAATGCCACCTTGCTCGAAAATTTTCTTTCCTGAATTTTTCATGAAGCGATTCAAAAAAAAAAAAAAAAAAAAATCTATCTTGACAGCAAGCAAAAGTAATTAGGACTTCGGCGCTGAGGTTCCGCACGGCGAGCCGCACTTGACCCCGTCGACCTCGCGTAACGAGCTTAGCGACCGCAAGCGCGTTGGCGCGCACGGACTCGGCAACGGCCGCGGGGCGTGGCGAGCGTTCACGGGAGGCGCCCGGGCGGGTTTCGGAGCCGGTGACGCAACTCGGGATTCCCGCACGCCATCCGGAGTCGACGTCAGCCACAAGGAACACATAAAAATAGACGGAAATCGGTTTGTTTGGTGCCGGGCAGGGCAAACCTCCAGAAGCCTCACGTGGGGATGGGTGACCAAAAACTAAAAACCACACTCGCGTTTCTCACGGAGGAATGTTGGCCGCTTTCGTTTAACGTCTGACGGCGGGCCCAAAAACCGGTCCTCCTCCTCCTCCTCGGTGAACACACGCGAGCTACGTTTCCCGTCTTTAGCCTTCCGCTCCCGCTACAACGAGACCTCACGTCAGGTGCTTCCTTCTTTCTTGTCGGTTCCAAACAGCTGCTGAAGAGCTCTAGCAAAAGTCCCGGGAGGTCACGCGGGGGACGGCCCGGGGGTACGAGCGCGTCCCGGGGCCAAGGACAATGAAAGCCGTCAACACGAAGCCGAGGCGCGCATTCATCACGGTTCATAAGCGCCGCTCGTCACCGAGCTATTCTGAGGGCTGACTAAAACCGAGGTCCGGTCATGAGCTTCACCGTTTTACCCACAAAATGCAGACATCATCGATTCCGTGGGAATCTTCAGAAACGGGAAACGGCTGCCGAGTGACGCCGACGTGTTTGCCGGCGCTGCTCCACGACTTCACCAGACCCGGTAGCAGTAGCGCTGCTGTCAGTGTCAGTCAAGTATAAAAATGGAGGGTCATACGAGCGACACGTCGCGTCGGAAAGAAATGCGGACAAAATTTGGTGAAATGGTAACCGGGAATTCTCATTGGCATTATTTGCGAAGGAGAAAAATACAAAGCGATGGCCGTTCTGGTTCCAAGCGTTGCTGAGGCTAATTTGAGACCTTGTCAGCCCTTCATCTCCTAACTCGGCGATAAAATATGACCTGCCTGCCGCTGACTCATTTTGCTCTCCAGTCATCCCTAACAGCGAGTTCCTGCTTGTGCCTGCCACTGTGTCGGCCTTGCCTGACATGTAAAAGCAAAGTTTAAAAATGTAAAAAAAAAAAATACAAAAATAAAACCCCCCCTGGCAGCGACCCGCCCGAGTGACCTCGCACGGGCCGACGGAGCCCTGATGAGCGTCTGAGCCGCCAGCCAAAAAGAGGGGGATGGCATCAAAGTTGAACATTAATAATCAGTCAAATGAGCACGTAACCAAAAATGACGTGGCGGCCAAAAGTTGTCGGATGAACGGCCACGAAGGGGGCACGCACCTCGAGCGAATTTCATGTAATGGACTCGCTTTTTGGACCCCTTGGATTTCTCCTCCAGGCTGAAGCCTTTCCGCTCCTCTGCAAGACACGCAGAGAAAACGCATCACAGTCGATGTTCTGTCACAAAATCTTACTTGAGTTGGGGAACTCCAGGCAAAAAGTACACAGTGAAAGAATCTTGAATAATCTGTTGACAAATGCATCATTTCGATGATGACAGCAAGTGAAAATCCCAAACGTAGCATTTCTACAATTTCACAAAATAATCCAGATGATTTTTTTTTTTTTTCCACGTCAAAATGAGGCTGAGCTCTTCCCTCGGAACCTTTATCACATCTGAGAACTTTTCCAGCAAACGACATCATTCATTGGGCTGCAGCGCCCTCTAGTGTCCGTCACGGCGCTCATCCCTTCTTGGACTTGGGCTCGCCCAGCAAGTTGGAAATCAATTTTCACCGCAGAGAGACGAAAACGGCCACCGACCGGTACTGGGTACTGGGTCGGCTGCGTTCGGGTTTTAAGGGGTGTGGCCTGGTGATTTCCATCAGGGGTGCCAGTTGCGGCCTACGCCACTTCCTCCTTCTCACTTTGTATTTACGTTGGCCTAAAAGTCAGCAGGTGCGTTGTGCTCCTTTTGCACGCATGCCCGGGCATCCCAAAAGTTTTTAAGGTTCATCTCACTTTACTAAAGCAGCAGCCTACGAAAAATACCTAACAAAAAAATTGGGCCACTTGTAACTCAGAGAGAAAAAAAAAAAAAAAACCCAAACAATTCTCATACCAGCGTTGCTGCTGCTGCTGTTTTGGCCGTGGCAGTTGTTGAGCTGAGCGAGGAGGTCGTTGAAATCGTCCTGGTGGGCGATCCAGTTGTCCTTGGAAACACAATCGCAGTTGGTCGAGAAAGTCACACCGGAACGTGACGAGGACGACGGCCGCGTGAAAGACAAAAAGCGGTAAGCCGAGCCGAGCCGAGCCCACCTCCTGGCTGCCGAGGGCTCCCAGACCGTGGCAGTTGTTCTTCACTTTGACTTTGACGTGCTCGGTGGCTCCTTGCTCGCTTCGGCCCAGGCCCTGGACGCAAATTGTTGCCACAAATATATGTGAAGATATAGCAGGTATCCATTCGTAGGATCGACAATCCATAAAGTGGCGCTTCAACCCTTTACATTGAGCGTCACCTCGAAAAATACAAAAACAAGATTGAAAAAAATTCTCTCTCAAAGTACTATCAAGAACAGTTGAATACAAGAAGCATGGGTTTTATAAAAAAATAAAGAAACGAAAAAATGTGTACTAAAATCACAATTCAACTAAATTGTGTATTTTTTTTAATTCGACATGAAATGAAATTGTAATGAAGTTAAATACATCTGAAAAGTACGAATGTGAAAGACAATACGTTGGGTTAAAAAAAAAACAAACAAAAAACGCTTCAATCTGAAATATTTGGGTTGTACTGCATTTTTCAACTGTTGAAAATACTATTTGCATTGAATTCAGGGATAAGTTTCCATTCCACTTTGAGAATGATCAGTCTAGAAATCAAATGACAAATTGCGGAGTCCAAGGGGTACGCTGCCGGCTGGCAAAAGCCGCAAAGGGGACCCGGACCCGAACCCGAACCCACCTTGCCCTTGGACCAGCCCATGCGCTCCAGCATCTTCTGGCCGAACTTGGAGTCGTCATTGCTCCACGCGCTGTTCCGCGGGTCCGTCGACCACTTTTGCTTCCTGCGGGCTGCAAAACACAGCAGCGGTTTGCCATTGACGAAGAACTCGAAAAAGTGCACATCGTCGGAATCATTCCCGTGGAAGTTAATACAAGCTAACACTTGGGGGGAAGAAATACTACGTTTACTTGGTTGTGTGATGTCCATTTCATGAACTGAACACAATCTGTACTTTAGCAAGTGTTTCTTTTCTTCGCCATAGACCCCAACTATCAAGAAATCGATTACAATTTTCGTCAGCAGTATTAAGGCGATCATTCCGACATTTTCAGAGGTTGAAGTGCTCAAATGGCCATTAGCCAAGTCAACATTCATTTTGCCTCCTCCGGTGCGTGCCACTGTGACCGATGAAGCAGAAAAAGTTGCTACACTGTAATAAGAATAATTAAAGACCAAAAAAGGGAAAAAAAAATAAAATAACTTCATGAGAACAGTAAGACGACACACGTGCTGAGATACGAAAGCTAATGTCAACTATGGGAACGTTTGATCGAGAACTCGACAGACAAATATTTCTGCTGGATTCCTCTCGAATTATGACCTATGCTAAATAAAAATAAAACAAAAGGAAGGAAATGTGTATGAAAATAGAAGAAAACGTGAAGTTTTTTCCTCACGTTCGGCGAGCATGGACATGCTGGGGTCCTTCCGAAGTTGAAGTCTCCCAAAGTGCCTGACGACAAAAGACAACAACGGGCGATCTCATGTGCGCCTGTTCCAAATCATATTTGGAAGATTGCTGTAAGATATTTCGTGAGGCTTTTACTTTTTAATGGCCTTTACGAATTAGTAATCCTTATGAGTTATCCAACTTTGCTTGTTTTATTTGTCGTTACCTTAGTTTTAAATAAAGTAAAATGTTCGTTTATTTGCCTGAACTCACCAACAGAGGTCGCTGCAACTCCTGAGAAAAACAAAAATGTTTGTCAACGTGAAAGTTGAATGAACCCGAAAACCTTTGGGTTCTTTCCCCCCCCCCCCCCCCCCCCAACGTCACATATGTAACTTGTTATTATGTAAAGTACACATTAAATTAATCAGTGGTGTCCACTGGCAGGAAACACCATCCGTGACTTTGAAATAGGAGAAAGAAGCAGATCGTTATAATGTTGCAAGTTGTCACATTGTTGGCGCTGTTGCCATTTTGCAGCAGTGGCAGCAGCACTTGGACGTGGCATTTCATTTTCTCTGTTCAAAAGAAAAAGTCAACTCCCTTGGCTCAAAACCGGACCAGCCGACTTCCCGCTGCTCCCTTCTCGCTGTATGTAGGCGATTATTTGCGAGGCCGCGACGACGAAGATTTCAAAGAAAACCCGGCAAGGGCCCCCCCGAGGCCGCCCGCCCTGGCCAGACTTTTCATTTTGGTGGTTGCGGTTTGTTTCCAAGGCTCGAGAGTCCAAATGAAAACAAACCGCGCCCTTGACTCACGACCGCCGTGTATAATTTGAACCATTTGCGAGCCAGGACACGAAAATGTCGTACGGCGACATTCTGCGGAAGCCATCTTTGAAAGCGGACCGGCGCGCCACTGTTGCTGGGACCGGCCCGCGTACGTAAAGGTCTAGAGGCCCTTTGCGCATCAAAGTCATTTTGGGCGCCGGCCGCGGCATCGCCGAGCCGAGCGCTTGTGGCCTAACGACGGCGAGGCCGGCGCTTTTTGACACTCACCTTCACTTCCTTTTTCCAGGGCGTTTGCCAGCCGACAATGGCTTGTCGCACTGCTAGCGCCACCTTTGGCCTGCTGCTACCCAGTGAAACCCGACTAGTAAACTACTGCGCAGCGCTAGTAACACAGCTCGGTCCAATTAGGAAGCATTGGCCACTCTCGACCCGACTAGTAGCACCAAAATGTGTCGTGTGAAGAAATGTCACGCTGGACCGACCGAAAGAAACGCGACGATTCTGCTGGTGCGCCGAAGGAAAAAGAACGCAGCAGTAGATGGACCTGAACATTAACAATTAGCGACTGAAATAAAACAAATGTTGGGAAAATGTACGTGATATCTGATACCCGTCTTACAAGCCATGCCCTAGTACGCTCTTTATCGTCACTAGCAAGACAACTCAGCGTGATGATTTGCCGTTAGTCAGACAACTTTGTGCTCAAGTGCATAAAAAAGTGCACTCGATGACGCCTGAAAAAGTTGCTCCAAGGACTACGAGTGACGTCATCACATTCTACGAGGAACCATCGCCATTTCGCTGAAAAAAAAAAAAAAAAAAAAAAGGGGAGTCCTTTGTGGAAGGTCATAAAATTGCAACATTTCTTTACAATCAATCGACGTTGGAGCTCCAACGTGCGGGGGTGGGGGGGCTCCATCACCGTGACAACGGGTCTGTTGTCCATTTTACACTGTCAACTTTATGAGACCACGCAAGAGGCTGGAATGGGAAGCCAGCGAAACCTCCTTCAGGCCACCCACCGATCTTCACCCTGTTTCATTTCTACTCGTTTTTCTTGTGCTCTTTTTCTTCTTTTGAACAATTGCAAAACATTTCCTTTGCCCTCGCAAAATGTGAATTCTCACCCACTAAAAGTTGTTTTTAGCACGAGGACCAACAAGTCTCTGGCCTCTCTCGCCGCTTTCCTTTTATCAGGCGAAGGAAGTTGCGGCACGAGGCGGACGAGAGGTGCCCTTTGACCTCACTCGACTTCTCGGCCGGTCGGTCGCCTCGTGTGACAGACAAAAATATGCATTTGGCAGATTTGACTCGGTCAAACGGTGACGTTCGTCTACACGCTCGGGCAGAGTGGAAGGAAGCAACTTTTAGAGGCAGGCGCGAATCTTTCCACTCCCGCCGGTCGTCGGCGCGGCCGCCGCGAGGCTTTCTTCTCGCGTGCGGGCTCAGATGAAGCTGGAGCTCGTTTTTTAGTGGGGGGCCCAGACAGGGTCCCAGGGCTTTTTCCATGGGGGGGGGGGGGGGAAGAGGCCACGCCCAGTCCCTCCTCCCCCAGCACAGTCACGCCACGCGGTGTGCTCTGTACAACCAAAACTTCCACGAGGTCACATGACCGCCTTACACAACATCAAAATAGCGCCACGTGCTCAAGTGCGCGCACACACAAAAAAAAGCCAATCAATGAAATGGGTCAGAAAGTGCAGAAAAAAATGCTTTATTGTCTACGTAAACGAAAAACAACAACAAAGGAAGAGAAAAGAAAGTCAAAGTCAAAATGTCATTGGTGGAAAGTTCCCCTTTTGCATTTAGAACGTATGCAAGAAAAGCTTTCACTGGACCCCAAAAGGAATGTCCTGGAATAAAGTCTGCAAAACATTAGTCAGCACACCCCCTCGCACGCTATTGGTAACTTGTCAGGACCCCCAAAGTGGGCTAAAGCGGACCCAACTGGGACATTTTGCCAACCTTCCGGAGCAGAAGGCAGTACCTGGAAAAATGAGCAACTGCATTTGGATGAACTCTGCTTGTTGTTTTCGGCGTAATTCGGCAACTCCCCCCCGACTATATTTACATTCCTCTGCTCCGTTGCCATGGAAACTTTGAAGGTTCCCAGATTTTGCAAGCGCAGTCGGGCTAACCCTCGACCCAACCCCAAGCTCGGCTCTCCTCGGTGACGCTTCCGTTTCCCCGCGCGGGCCAAACGATCGGTCGGTCACCCGCGCCCGAACGCGGCCTGCCGTCGCCCACCGCCAAGTCCGGCGCAGAAGGGCCGCGCGGGCGAGCCGCCTCCGTTCCCTCTTCGATCAACCTATACACTATGTACAAAAGACTCGGCTCGGCCTCGCCCGCCCGCCCGGGCGTCAATTGGCACGGGCCAAGCGCGCGTCGCCGCTGAGGAAGTTGAGCACGGCGGTCACCAGCTCGGGCAGGTCGTAGTCGTGCTTCCAGCCCCAGTCGCGCTTGGCGTTGGAGTCGTCGAAGTTCATGGGCCAGGAGTCGGCTGCGGGGGGAGGAGACAAGGCGGTTATCGCGGGTCAGTCGAGACCGGATTCCGGTCGCGTTCCCAAGGGGTGTCTGACCCTCGTCCAGCCACAAGAGCAGGCAACAAAGATGACGAGTAAATGAGGGTTCAATCGGCGGTTCGGGGGAAACAATTCAAGTCACAGATTTCTCCAACTTCTTCACACAGGAAAACGATGGAACTAGCTGGTGGGAACACACCAGTTTGACAGGCGCACAAGCGCCGCCTACAGGACTGGAGTACAATTGCATCTTCTTCACTTTTCCGATTAGAACAAAAGAAGCTGTTCCGTAAACCCTCGTTTATCGCCGGCGTTACGGCATGTTTAGGTGGACTTCAGAGAGTTGCACGTATCTTATTGTCGCCAGACGCGCCAATTAAGCTTGAACGACGTCGACGGCTCCTGCCCGAAAGCGCCGCCGCCGCTGGCAAAGTTTTCGCCGAAAAGCATCACGGGTACCCGCAGTTCAGTGTGGTGATCTTTTAAACTACGGTACTGTGCTGGCAGAAACTCAAGCTCGACGTTGCTCTTGAACATCAGCTCGCAGAGGGCCTACAAGTTCTTGGGCTAAAACTCCGTGGCCTGGGTCTGAAACGAGGAAGGTTTCTTTTTTTTCTTTAAGTGTGTCTGCCTCACAGTGGTGAGGACCAGAATTAAAACCCCGGCCCCGCCTTTGTCGGGGCTTTTCTCCAGGCCCTCCGGTTTCCTCCCAAGTCCCAAAACGAACACGAGTGGCTGCACAGAGCAAAGGGTGCATCGCCTTCTGCAGACGACAAGACATTTAATCATCAGCATCTTCACCGAGTAGGATGGATTTGATCGAGTTGGAAACTATGTCGTCGATTCTGAGTGATTTCAGATGATCTGTATTGCATTTTTTTTCTTCTTTTAAATAGCATTAGCAGTCTCTACGTTGGGACGCGACCACGGAGGCGGGAGGTCAGATTTACCGATGGCCTGGCGGACGGGGTCCACGTTGTACTCCACCTCCAGCTCGGGCACGTGCTTACGCAGCTCCCGCGCCAGCTCGTCGGGCGTGAAGCTCATGGCGTTGATGTTGTACGTGCGCATGGCCAGCGTGTCGGCGGGCGCCTCCAGAACCTCCAGGGTGGCGCGCAGGCAGTCGTCGATGTACATCATGGGCAGACGCGTGTCGGGCCGCAGGAAGCACTCGAACTTGCCAGTCTTGATGGCGTCGTGGAAGATCTGGACGGCGTAGTCTGGAGGGGGTGGGGGGGGGGGGCACGGAAACGCCAGCGACGGCGGCTTTAATTCAACGAGTAAATCGCCGCCCAGTGTGCGGCGGGTCCGCACGTCAACGCGTTACGCGGGGAGCGCACGGCCGGCTAGCTGGCGCCTCACCCGTCGTCCCGCCGCCGGGCATGGAGTCGGCCGAAATGATTCCCGGGTAGCGAAGACAGCGGAAGTCCAAACCGTAACGGTGGTGGTAGTACTGGAGGGGGAGAAAACGCAAGCGTTAAATCCCAACGTCGGTAGCAAAGAAGGCTTACTCAGAGTGTCTTCGCTCCTCGCCGTCTGAAGGAAGAGCAGAGTTTCCACCTTGAGGCGACACAATGGAATTCAAAAAAAAAAAAAAAAAAACCAACCAATATGCAAGTCTGGAATGAAACGCGGCCAATCAAACTGCAGCTCCCGATGTCACGCACCAGGCCCCGCCTCTCCAAGGCACTCCGCCGGCCCGCCCGCATCTATCCCGATTTCATACAATCCGGCGCCGCGGATCTCACCTCGCCCATGAGCTCAGCGTGGACTTTGGAGACGCCGTAGATGGTGCGAGGCCTCTGCACGCACAGGTCGGGGGCGGGGTCGCGCGGGGACGTGGGCCCGAAGGCGCCGATGGTGCTGGGCACGAAGAGACGCAAACCGTGCTCGGCGGCGATGTCCAGCACGTTGTGAAGGCCTGCGGAGGACCGGCCAGGTCCACGTCAAGCAAAAGCGGGACCTGTCCCGCCGGGGCGCGAGCGGCTCGGCTCACCGGTGATGTTGACCGATCGGGCCAGGGCCACGTTGGCCTCGCCGACGGCGCTGAGCAGCGCGCTGTAGTGGACCAGCCAAGTGATGCGGTTGTTCACCACGATCTCGCGCAGGTTCTTGTAGTCCAAGATGTCCGAGTAGATGAACGGCCCTGACGGCGGCGCCGGAACATTCGCAAGTCAGACCGCGATGCTTTCCGCTATTTTTGCACGGTTGTCAATGTGCGGTTCCGGACGGGACCTCGCCCATTTTCAGAATTAGGGAATTATGCTGAATAAACATTTCGTAACGTTTGAATAAACACTGAACCTGACAGAGCAAATGAACTTTGAATACGTTTGTGTATTAAACAAAATGACAATCATGGTCAAATTGCATTGAAACGCCGGCCGATATGACGTATTAAATACGTCCTCGTTTGATCAAAAATAAAAGTGCAATACATGTAGAATATTGAAAATACGTATTTCAAACGTCAGACGTGTCGGGCAACAACGCACCGCTGTGGAAGACGCTGCTCGAGGGCTTCCTGATATCCGACAGGATCACGTTGTTCTTTCCCAGGCGCTTCCTGTTGAGCAACAAGTGGTGTTACACAACCGCCGCAATGGCCGCCCCCGCCCCCGCCCCCGCCCCCGCCCCGAAGGCTTCTCACCGTAAGAGTTTGGCGAGGCCCACCCCGAGCTGCCCAAGGCCACCTGAAATCGACACAAGCGTTGCCGGTCAGTCGCGTCGCAAACGCCGCCGGCAACATCCAGACAGAAGTTCTTTGGTGTCCACCTGGCACCCTACTGGGCTTCCTTCTGCCGGCCTGGGGCGACTCTCGCCTCCCTTTGGAATTACAATTCCAAAACATCTCCGCTCCGCGTCAGGCGAGCCCGACAAGAACGAGTCCTCTCTGAGAGGGAATTCGGGTCCGCAGACTCGGGAGGCCGAGTGCCGCTGACCCGGATGGACCCGGGACCCTCTGAGCCACCCGGGAGACGAGTCCGGGCGAGTTCTCCTGTCCCTGGGCTTGGAAACACCGAAACTATTAAGAAGCTCCTCGGTGGCGGAATTCCTTGAGGCTCAGGATGTCGTGGGGGGGGGGGGGGTCCATCCTCGTTGACCCCCCCCCCCCCCACCCGCAACTTAATGGGACGATCGACAGACCGGGGCGGTGGTTGTCCTTCCTACGTGTAGTGCAGCTGAGCAAAGTCTTTCCCTTAGTAGGTCTTGCACAGGGGGGACCAGAGCCCCTTGATAAGGGCTGTTGGGTCACAGTAGACCGGTGTCAAGAGTTTGGGTCGCCTTGCTGGCAGGAAGCCAAATTGGTTTCTGGTGAGGGTCAAACTCCGCTAAGGCCGCCCTTGCTTTCTTCTCTTTGTTACCTTGACAGACTGCCGGTGTGTCACGCTCTATGACGGCTTCAATCTAAGTTGGTGGAAAAGGGTGGAGTGCCCTCTCCGGGTCCAGGAACAGATTCCGGGCGGGTCGGCGCCGAGCAAATCTGTCCACCTTTCTTGCCCCCCCCCCGTCCCAATCGACGGTCGCGAGCTGCGTATCGCAGCCGAACGAACGAGATCGCGGCCAAGGTGAGTTTCCTCAGGGGAGAAGCACCCGGGAGGGGCTCGCGGTCCAGACTCCGCCGGGGCACCTCACGGGTGAGGCGCTCCGACCTCAGAATCTATTCTTTGGGCTGGCTCGGGAACGCCTCGGAACCCGGACCAAGCCAAATCCGGTCTGCCGCGTTTCAGCTGATCTCCGACCCCAGGCGAGCGAGCGGAAGCAAAAGTATATCATTACAATGTTTCCGTAATTGCACAGCTTTTTTTTTTTTTTTCTTCCCACGGAGCAGCCAGACTCGCTGCCTTTCCGCGGGAGACGAAAGCGGCGCCACAAAGCAGAACAAGAGTTTGTCCTCCGCACTCGACGGCGCCACTCACCCGTGATGAGCACCTTGGGGTGGTCCGTCTCGGAGAAGGACGCCGAGTGGAAGCTGGCGTCGGCCGTCACCTGGCGCGGCGAGAAGCTGATGCCGCGCACGACCGCCGGCCCCCAGGGCGCCCGTTTGACCGCCTCGGCGAGGGTTTTGATGACGGGCATGCTGGATTAACCTGCGAGGGTCCATTTGAAATTCGTTTTTCAGTCTCAGCCCACACATCTGACCGCCACCCTCTGGCCCCGGTGGTCACTGCGCCTTTTCGCTCAATAAAAGCCCCCCCTTGTCCACATTTGCAGGAACGCAAACATTGAAAGTACTGATGTCGAATGGGTGGGGGGCAAGAAAGCGGCAACACGCACACAAAATGGCAAAGCAGTGAAGACACGTCGGCAGCAGTCGCAGCATTTTAACAGTCCCAAACATTTGATCCATTTGACAGGCAAGAGATCATCACTCTTTTTCTTTTTACAATTTCAACATTTCGTTTTTTTTGTCCATTGCTTTCTACCACAATATGACGAGTTATCATCTTCTCACGTTATGTCTTCAACATGATTTCATGAGCGACAAATCAAATCTTAAAACGTATTCAATGCTTTTTCGCGCCTCACAACGACGAGGGTTCTTTTTCTTCTGCTTACCATCGCTCGGTTGTTTTTACGATCATTACAAGATCGAAGTTTTTTTTTTGTTTGTTTGCTTGTTTGTTTTGGTTTTTTTTTTTTTTTTTTTGGAGTCGAGTTGGGAATCGTACTCACCTCACGTCAGCGCGAGCGAGCGCCCGAAAGAAGGAAAGACGAGCGCAAGCGGAGGAGGGGCGGGGACGCCTTCAGCCTCCGGCGACGGCCAATCGGCGAGCGAGGGCGTCGCCCTTGGAGCCGAGCCCGCGAAAGAGCGGCGCGCAGGCGCAGTCGCTCCGAGGCTGCTTTCGGCCTTCGGCGAGTGAGTTCGCGACGGTCGCCGACAGAGACGACGAGGGCGGATCGGGGTCTGGGTTCGGATCCGGGCGCCGATGTCTCGGGTCTCGGCTTACGCGAAGGAGCCGGAGCGGCGCGGCGCGGCCCCGCCTCGTCGGCCGACGCAAGCCGGAAAGCGCCCCGACGGCTTTTCCACGCGGGTTAGCCCCTTTCAATTAAAAATTAGCAGGACGGCGGAAGCGAGTGCTCGAATGTATAAAGAGGAAAGACAAAAATAAAAGAGTTTGTTTGGTAGAGAAGGGGGGGGGGGAGATTGAAAGCATTCTCACCCCAAGTCCGACTGGCCTTGGATCGTGGAGCTGTTCTTCTTCTTCTTGTTGTTGTTGTTTTTGTTGTTGGTGTTGGTGTGGGGGGTTGGGGGAGGTTGGGGGGGGGCCCCGGGACGGCCTGCTGCTGTTATGTGCGGCCAGTGTTGCATCAGCTGCTATTTATCGCCGGCCGTCCGCATTCCGGAGAAGCCGGGCTCGTCTCTGATTGGCCCGCGGCCGGAGGTGCGGCCTGGGCCGCGCCCTTGTGACGTCACGGCGGAGTGGGCCTTTCGTTCCGCTGTTTTGCAGATCGTCGTAAGACGTGCGCGCGCTGCCGACTTCAGACTCGACTGACAACAGGCACGAAAAATAAAAATATCTTTCTTTCCCTGAATGTCGCCAACGTGGTGTGTTTGTGTGTGCATGTTCAATTTCCTCCTGCTGTCATCTTTTGGCTGGATGAGGAAAAGAAACACCCCCCATATTGGCCTGTTTTTGCTCCCCCCCCACCCCCCCCCACCCCATAATTGCAAGCGAGCACTTCCCAGGAATGTCGACTCATCGAGTGCCGCGCACAGAGCGAAATGAGCAGAATGTCTTGTCTCGCAAGAAAGAAAACGTTTCTTCTGAGCTCTCTTCTGTTCTTTATAATAATAAAAAAAAAACAAAAGCAAAGCAGAAACACTGCGCCCTGACCTCAAAGCAGAGAAAACCGGTTTTGGGAGACATGTCGAGCACAAGAGTGACCCGGCAGCGTCTATTTTTTGCTTTTGTGATACTTCAAAGTACAAAACAACAACAAGAACAAGAGGAAAAAAAGGTCAGTTTCATATTTTCAATGAGAATTGGCGGCATCTTCTTTTCCCAACATCACAACACGCACGTTGTGGACTCATCTCGATCTTTATTGTCATGAACGCGCATCCGCGATCTCCGCATTTTCTCCGTCGCAGCCAACAAACGCGCCGAAGCTGTGCGGAGTCCAGATTGCTGCCACCTACAGGATCTTTTTGTCATTACAGTGGCTCGCAAACTCAAATTTCACTTAAAAAGCCGAGTGAGCAGTGTCGTATACAATTTTGGAAAGCAAATTGTTTTGCGGAACCCCGTTGAATACCGTCATTTCATTTCTTCCTTCAATGCGGTGAGTGAAACTTGGAGCACTTTCAAAGTTCACCCGCAATTTCTGTATGTTCAACAATTCTTTCCATTTGAATTGACACAACGGGCCGCCGGCTGCGATCTGCATAAGCCACGCCCCCATCCCCCCCCCCCATAAAAGGACATCCGCTTGACGCATCCGAGCCGGTCCCAAAACCTTCTCATCGAGAAGTCGACATCGTTGGAAAGCTCGCTAACAACTGAAACGCACAAGTTGGACCTCCGCATACTTGCGTTTCGGAACCAGGATGTATTGTGTCACTCAACGCCTTAGAAATTCCCCGTTTTATGAATCATTACGGGGATTTGGGGGTGTGAGGTTTTCTCGGAAGCTGCGTTATTTGAGCGACATTCGCAGAGAGGAACAAAACCCAGCTTCGACGTCGCCGCTCCGTTTGCGCCCGTCGGGCAAAAAAAAAGCGTCACCGTGCGGGTGGGGCGAGGACGAAGGTCAGCGCCGGCATGCGAGCGGACGAACCTGCACGCGCGTTTCCTGCTGGGCCAAAAAAAAAAAAAAAAAAAAGTTTATCAATAACCCGACACACTTTTACCGCCAACAAAGTTGTAACCGCTTCGGGGTCGCGACCTGCACGCAGTCACGCGCGTCGTCGCGTGCAGACGGACGTAAACAGCGCGTGGCGGACGCGGCTGACGTGCCTCCGTTTGGTCGACGGCCACTGCGGAGAAACTTTCGCTCGTCGCGGCACAATTGTTTTGGATCGCGCGTCAAAGCCGCAACGGGACGGACGGACGGACGGCCCCCCGAGTTGGGGTAAAGCAGAGCCCCTGAACGCGGGTGGGGGTGCGCACTTCTGCAACCAAATTCAGTCGAGTGGTGCAAAGTTAAAGGTCACATTGACGGCGCGAGACGTTTTGAAACAAAGTGGACATCATCACAAAATTGGAGCATTTGAAGGAGGGTGTGTAGACTTTTAATAGATGCGATGACCCGCTCCCAACTTTTCCTGAACTTATCAGAAACATTTGTCGACATTTCACATCAGCTTACACTTTTATTAAGCGAGAGAGAGCACAACGCGCGCACGCACACGACGAAAGGAAACGGACGCTCAACTCCACAGCTCAGAATTTAACGCCTGAATGCGGCGCGACAGGATTTTACCGTTTTTTGGAGCAGACAGACGATGTGACTCAATGCAATTATTATTTTTTTTCTTTAAATAGCTCATCATCAAGTTGCCCCTTTGGCCCCAATTTGAGAAATTCATGTTGGGCATTGGTACCGAGCGAGGGTGCAACTAACGAACACTGCCTTGAGATAGTTGTGACGCCATTTTGGAGTTTTTTAGCTTTTTTTTTCCCCTCCTGTGGATGGCGGCGGTGAGGTCAACTCACTTGACAGACGTGTTTGGCTCATCCAAAAGCTGTTCACTGCCACGCCCTGCTGAAGTTTACTCTCACAGTAAACAGAAGAGAAAACCATTTGCCTCTCAAACAACCAATCAAATTAGCCTTGAGAATGCCCCCCCCCCCCCCCCCGGATCGGCCAGCTCACGATCCGCATCGATCGGGTTTTTCCCCTTTCCGCAAAGCATACGTCAACAAGAACGGCGCATCGACACACGTAGACTGGCATCTATTCTTTATCGTCTGCGAATCTCTGCGGGTTGCGGTGACTCTCACTCGTTCGGTTGTCGGCGCGCCCCCCGGAGGTCGAGGCCGGGACACCGGAAGGAGCGGCACGATGAAGTGAATGGAGGCGTTCAATCAAGAGGTTGAAATTTTTATATTGTATTGAATGATTTTTAGAAAGAGCAAGATTGCGATATGTCATTTTCCTCAAGAAAAATGAATGCTATTTCCATACATTTTTTCCATTTGTTTGTCGCTCAAGGCAGCGACGACGTAAAGCCGTCAAAAGGCCAAATCATCACCGGACACACCCACAAGACATTCAAGGCAAAAACAGACCAATGAACACATTAAGCGAGCATGACTAACATTTGTCGAGGCAGAAGGTTCTGATCCACTTCTTTTGTGGGACCCGGACAGCCAAGTTGCGCATTTCACTTGACGCGCAAACGCGCCCTCCCTACGCTTGTCGTGCTTCATATTATGACTATTTTTAAGATATTGGGACAGCTCAACATGCAGCCAAAGAAAAAGTCAATTGGTCATTACGAGTGAACAAATCATCGCCACTCCCAGCATGCTTTGCGGCACCAAAGAGGCGAAGAGTGTTTCAAGTGGCGGTTTTGTCATGATTTGCTCGTTCTTTTATTTGGGCGTCATCATTTGACTTTCAATAGGACAGCGTGAGCGGCCTCGCCCGCATTCTTCCGCTTCCTTTTGTCAACTCGCAATTGTTCCTCGCTGCATCGCATACGTGCGTTAGCTTGCACGCTATCCACGCGACCCTCACGGTTGGTTTTACTCCGTTCGAGTAGTCGCAAGAGAAATATTTTCAGATTTTGGAATTCGGTGCCCTCGCTGTCCGTTTTGGAGACTCGCGCTGGCCAAAATAATGTACAAATCCTACGCAGGCTTTTTGATCCTCGACGGATTATTGACAGACTTTCAAGATTTGCGAAAAATGAGGGAAAAGAGGACAGGCGCGGTTTGACCGCTCGATAATTCGGCCGTCCGGTTGTGTTGAAAGCTCACGCGAGGAACGTTTATAGTCTTTTTCCAGCAGCCAAGAAATGAAAATGTGACGCGAGACACAAAAGGAAATCCCGCCGGCCGGCGGGTCTTCCTTTGTACCTGCCGTCTACGGCGTTTGGGGGAGCGGCTCTTCCGTCTCCAGCTGGGCCAGCTGCCGGCGCAGGAGGTTGACTCGGTTCTGGAGCGCCTTGTTGTACGCCACGATGTGGACCATTTCCTCGTGGGCCTCGTCCAGCCGCTCGGACGAGCGGTTCCAGCGCAGGAAAACGCCTGAAATCGAGGACGAGGCGCGACGTCAGCGGACGGGAGACGACGGCTTCCCCTCCGTCATCAGGACGACTTGAACGCGTAATCCTTGATCTAATTCACAGCCCTACGTTGATTTTGTCACACAGAGGTTGAAAATGCAAAATAGCCCACCGACATTCTTGGAATCTCACGACAATAAAACGTGCTGGAATCCTTTCTCTTCATTCCTGCAAAGTCGGACGGCAGTACGAGCCGTGACAACATTTTGCTTTTGTTGCGCGTTCATCACGCGCTCAGCGCGGCCCGCAAGGACGCCGAGGTCATAAACGCTAAACGGTGAGCTATTTTCCGAGACGCCGCCGGAACTCTCAAGCGCCTGATCCGTCGCGCGTGGCCAGGCGGCGTTTACGTGCGACGCGAGTCCAGATCCGACACCGCGACCGAATCGTCTTCCTCGGGAGTAGAAACCTTGGCCGAGTAAAATCATCAAACTGCTTTTCAATGAAAGCCAAATAAAAATGTGCTGCGCGTCCCGCCAACAACGGCGGACGCTAACGCGAGCTAAGCAACGTCAGCATTGCGCAATGCGCAAAAGGCAAACCAGGGCTCACGTGCGTCCTGCCCGAGTATATAATATAACTTTGGTTGCTCGACTTTTGATTTGAAGACCCAGATTAGGCCGTGAATCTCCTTTGATTTTGCGGGAGAGATGTTGGAAGCGAGACAAGTTTCGAATCCTACGAAGGGAGGGCGTGTCGCCATGGCTAGCAGGAAGTGAGCCCAAGGCGAAAGATGAGGAGGAGGAGGAGGAGGAGGAAGGCAGCTAATCTCAACACGCACGAGCGCTTCTGGGGTTTGGCCATCTTACCCTCCCACAGCAGCAGGCTCTGAGGGGCCACCGAGGGCCAGATGACCAAACCGTTGGCCTCGTAGAGCGGATTGGTCAGTCGCTCCAGCTCCTGGGGCCGGTTCAGCCACGACCACAGGGAGACCGTCTTCTCGGGGACCGACAGTTTGGCCCTGCGGGGGAACCGTCACGAGGGCGATTTTCAAAAGCAGACTCGAGACAAACTTGATAAAAAAAAAAAAAAAAAAAAAAAATCAAATCGCATCAGGGTGAAAGCAACCACATCAAAAAAAAAAAAAAGTCAGCACGCTCCGTTGTACTTGACGGCGCCACCGGCGGAACCACGCGTCGCAATCGTGACATTTTCCCTTCCCGCGGCCGCGACCGACTCGGAACGTTACCTCTCGGCCGCGCTGTTGCCCAGAAAAGTGCCAAACTGGGAAGAGTAGGCGTGCTCGAAGAGGAGCACCAGGAAGGCCTCGCCGAACTGGAAGGAACACGGAAACTGCCGCAGGATCTGCCACACGCAGTCCAGGAAGAGCAGGAAGACGGGAGCCTCGTGGCGAGGTTTGCCGCCGGAGTAGGCCGACTGGGCGCAACGCTGCCGGAACGGGTGACCCGCCTCCCGAGAAGAAGACCGGATGGCATTCGGACCTTTGCGGACGGCGGCTTCCGAGCTCACCTGGACCCACTCCCGCTCCACCAGGCCCTGGAAGCCTCGGACCGTCCTGCAGCCAGGATCCAGGATGATCTGAGCCAAGGAGGTGATTTGGAGCGTGGAGTCGACGCCTTCCGTGCCGTGGACCAGGACGGACGCCGCCTCCCTGACGCCAGACAGACGCGGGTCACGACGTCCCTTTTTTGACGCCAGCGGCGCCCGTCGTCGCTTTCCGCAAATATCGCAATCGCGAGTACGTTAAAAAAAAAAAAAAAAACCCAAAAAAAACGCCCCCGTAGTCGGAGTCCGTTGACAATTTGACTCGAGTCACCGAGCGATGAAAGATTGCCGGTAATCCGGCCACGACGCTGCAATTGATTGCGCAAAAAGACGGGAGAACGGCGCGATGACTTCACGAAAGAAAATGAACGTTTTGTGCCAAGAAAGACGCGTTCCGACCTGTCGATGCACTGCGCCGCCAGGCAAGCGGCGGTCAGGACCTCCTTGACGTGAGCCAGCCAACTGGACGCCTCCAACTTGCTGAGCCAGCGGTCCATGCTGTGCGACTGCTCGTTGCACGCCTCCACCAGCTTGATGAGACTCTCCTGCAGCACGCCGGACCTGGGCGGGGCAGAAAAATGAAGCTGCCGCCTCTCGTGTACGTTAGGGTTAGCCTGAGCGCGCCGCCGCCAGCAGCCCGGCGGCCCCTTTCCCTGGTCCACGGTGGCTCGCTGCTCACTCTGCATACCACCACCGGTGCTTTTAGTGCCAAACCCCGACTATAGAAAAAAAATTCTGATCATTTCAGAGCCCCCAGTGAGCACGTTTCAACACTTGCACATTTCCCAGTGACCCGATTCAACACCCACCACTTCGCAGGACGGCAGAATTTGGCCCAGCGCCTCTACTGCCCCCCACAGGCCTCCACCCTTCACACACTCTCTGACCAAATATCCAAAGTCCTTTTTTGTCACCTTTCCACGGCTTTGTGGATCCTCCTCCACTGCGGGTAGTTGGCCTCGGACTCGAAGCCGCCCCCTTTGGCTTTGGCCTGCTGAGCCACGTTGATGGCGCGCGTGTCGATGACGTAGCCGCGCTTGCCGGGCCTCAGGGTGGCGTTGATGAGCTTCTCGTCTTCCTTGCAGCGCCGCCCGTTGGTGCCCGTGAGAGGCTGAGCAGCTCTCATCATCACCTGGGACGCGAGTCCAGGAGAAAAGCGCATGAGGTCCGAGGACGACGGCGCCGGGACCTTCCTTTTCCTAAGGGGCCACGTGAGGAGCGGGCCGCGCTAACCTCGATTGTGCTCGATTTCGGGGGCTGAATCGGATCCTTTTCATTAAGATGCGACTTGCATCCTTGCGTACACGGCCGATGGTTTCTTGCGAGTTGAGAGCGGCGCAGATTTTCTTTTGCGCGAGTCCTCGCTCGGCTGCGCATCTCTGAGACGGTTAGCTGGGAAGGCTAACTGACGGCAATGTGGCAGCGCTCAACGGGCCTCTCACTCTCGGCAGAAACGTCGGCTGACCCGATGAAATCGATTCACGGGTACAGGAACAAACGCAAGAGCAACTTTTAGCTTGATTTTTCGACAATACTCTCGTTTGAAACATTGCCACGACCGTCGACGTGAGGGAAAGGGAAAAGTTCAAGGTTAAGCTGCCTCTTCCACATGGGCTGGAGTTGAGAGCATTTACGCGGGGCACGCGAGCGGAAAGCCACTTCAAGCCGACAAATAAAATGCACGCGGCCCTCCTCTTCCTGCCGCATTTTCACAATTTCTGCGATCGGCTGGCAACCAGCAGACGACGTACCCCGCCCGCGGCGCTCCCGCGACCCCTTCGAGGATAAGCGGCTCCGCTCACAAACGACCGTATATGAAGCCAGAGGTGACGTCGTAATATTAATCGTTCTTTGACTTGAGAATGTATTCCACTCCAAAACATTGGATGTAGCGGAGCTCGTAAATGGGGAGAAAACAGCCGCGGCGTAAGGCACAAGACTACGAGTTAAGATGAATTTTCGATATCGGCGAATGGATCGGCATGAAATTATTGAAGCATTTACCTAGTCATCTTTCAAAACGAGCAAATAGTTGGGAGGTTTTTCCCGGTAAAGCCCGACCAGGTAGTTGAGCGTTGCGTGTGCGCGTGGCTCCTTCTCACCATGCCGTTCTTCTTGTGGTAGTAGCTGAGAACAGGGAAGCGGCCGCCGTGACGGAACGCCGCGGCTGCCCTCAGCGCGTCGTCGTCGACGCCCTTGGGCACCGCCACCAGGGGAGGGTAAGACGGACACACGTCCGAGTCCTTGTTGACTTCGCTCAGCCGCCACTCGTCCGTCTGAGACACAAAACGCTCGTTCAGTGGCGTGCGCGTCAGACTCCCGACGGGAACGTTACAGCGTGCGGTTTTTCCCGCCAGGGCGATTCCGGCACGCGAGGGGTCAATTGCCAAACGTGCGGGTGACTGAAATTTGTACACGATGGCACAGTGCACTCGCGCTGGGCCGCGTCGCTCGGTTCACGGCGGGCCTCACGGTCACTAAACTCGGACTCTGACGTCAAGTTTGTTTCAGCGGCGGCCGGAGCAAATAAAACGGGCCGTGAAACCGAAAGTCCGTCGTACCAGGAGATGACAAGACATGCTTCCGTTTGACTGCAGTACACGTGTTTTATTCCCCCCCCCCCCCCCAAATAAAAAATTATTTTGAAAGATCTTCCGTTTAGTCAGCTGAGCGGTACGGTAGCGCCCTCTACTGACTGCGCAGCCGCCACTGGTCGGTGTGTCATTGCCTTCCAACCTACCATTGACTCGAGATCTTTAAAAACATCTCGAGGACGGAAAGAATTCCACCCGTCGTCGACCACCTCAAACATGGGCCGGTAGAAGAAAGGGTACATCAAGGAGACGGAGTCAAGCGTCGAGAGAGCCTGCGGGCCAAATGGAGGACAGCAAAACCTGACTCCAGTCAAGCCGCTTCTCTTTGATTTTTTTACCTCAATAGAACTGGCAATGTTGATGCACTCCTCCATCCCAGGAATATCCAGCTGGATCACTCGCAGGTCTTTACATTTGACAATGATCTGCCCGAGAGAGCCCACAAACCTGCAAAATGTAGTCAGTCGAGGAACAAAATGTAACGTAAGAAGGCGAGGCTCGCCTTTCGTACACTGCAAGAGAACACCGAGATGGTTCCCGGTGGAAGGCGTCCTTTCCACAATGTTCCCACTATTACTGCACCTTTGTGATGCACGCACCCACCGGTGGGGAAAGAGCTCATTCCAACATCCACCGAGCTCGTTTCCCCACAGTTACCTTTTCTCGATGGAGTCAATGTTGGAATGAAGCAGCCACAACTCCTCCGCGTTGTCCTGTCTGGACGACAGGATGAGGTGGTGGCCCGTCAGGCACAAGGTGCCCTCCACGGTGGGCAGAAAAGGCCGCCGGAGGACCACCCCGTCCACCCGGGGCGTCTTGATCAGCTCGGCGAACTCCATGATGAACGCTACAGCGCAAACGCAAACAGGGTCAGAAAAAAAAAAAAAAAAAAAACACATGCAAAAACGTGTCTCGCGTGGACTTTCCACGCTGTCACCCTCGATCAAACCCACGACTGTACTGCGACGAGTTAGTGTGTCCAGTGACGAGCAGAAAAGCACAACCGGAGGAAGCCGTGACGCTAACCAGGCTAATGCTAACTGGCTAGCTCGGAGTGACGGAAAAGAGAAGCGGCCCCCACCGGGCTGAAATCACGCCGACTCGCGAGCCTTCGACTGACAAAAGACACGCGCGTTTCTCGAAAGATAATAACTCGCAGGTAGGGTATACTTACCTGGCCCTTTCGACTTATTTGTATAGACGAGTCCAGCGCAGCCGTCAAAAACGACACACCGACTGGAAACAAATGAGACGCGGAACAAAACTTCAACTCAATCCCACCCCCAAAAAAAAAAAAAAAAAAAAGTTATAAATATGAATGAGCTAAGTCTGTGTGTCATTTTCGCAGCTATCTATAATCGATCACTGTTTTTTTGTTTTTGTTTGTTTGTTTCCTTCCAAACTCGTGACTAATGTTTCGTAAATTTAGTAATACCAAATATTGCCACAAGGGTGTAGCATTGCACAACCTTGCCTACTATCCACGGCTGGAAATGCTGGAAATGGACATTGATGTCATCAAGGGAGCGATTCCCTTTCCCAACCTTTATTCGGCTGAGGCGCATAAGTTACATTTGGCGAATGTCGCGGAGCAGCAAGAAAGAAAAATATCACAAAATGTTAACGATACACATTCTTCCATCTCATAGAAAAAGCATGTATTTGTTCTGTCTATCTTTATATGCTGCTGCCATAAAATAGATGAAGAAAGATCCATTTTTTGCTATTGTCAATAAATAATATTTTGACCAATTAAGGGAAATTTGATCATTTCCCACGGCAGGCCATTGGAGCTCGAGACAAAAATGCCACCGGCCCTCCCTCCACTGGTGTTGGCTCTCCTCCGGGCCCTTCCCTTCCTCCCACTTGTCCAGGCCGTAGTCCAAGGTCACCTGGTGTAGGCTCGGCTGACCTGTGACCCCAGCGATGATGATGATGATGAGGCTGCGAAAAATGAGCCACGAGCCGTAGCTGCTTCACCAAAAGTCATTCTTGAATTGATTTTCAGTGATCGGGGGGAAAAAGGGCCACGCGAAATGAAAGAATGAGTCTCTTGACACTCGAGCGCTGTGGGCGTGTCCCCCGAAAAGGCACCCTGCTCAACTGTCAATCGAAGACCGCCGGTGAGACCTGCAAAAAACGGCGCCGATGCCGACGCATCCTTCAACCGCACGCTCGAGCCACTCAAAGCCAACAGCGGACGGCTTTTTCCACAACGTGACAACGAGGCGCTCTAGTAGGGGAGGGGCAACTCGTGCTGGAGTCCAGCGTGCGGCACCGGGCCCCCTGGAAACGAAGGTTGACGCAACGTCGGCCTAACGGAGTCGTACAGTCCGTACTTGCAGTCATTTATTTCCGACTTGCAGAGTGAATGTGGAAACAGTTCTCTGACTTCACTTGCTGGGTCCGGGAGGCGTGGGCTAGACTCTGGGTGGGCCCGGCGCACGGGAGACCGTTACTCACGACTCATGCCAACCTGACCTCCGGAGGTTGCCCTTCAACTGCGGGGCAACTTTTGGGTGGGGGTAGCCGAGGATGCATGCCGGAACTGAGCTCCCGTAGGACTGCAACGGTTGTTCGGAATGTCCGCGGTTGCGGGTCCAAAAGCAAGACGCAGTGCCAAAGATGCCGAGGCCGAGTACTGCGAACGAGACACTAGGTGGCAACCTGCGCTTTGAAAGGGAGAACCGGGGGGGGGGGGGGGGGGGGGATTACGTCGCTGAGGGCCAGCGAGCGGAGGGACGCGACCGTGCCTTGCAGCTGGAGGAGGGATGCAGCGGCGGCGGCGGCGGCACGGCGGCGGCGGAGGAGGAGGAGGAAGAGGAGGAGGAGGAGGAGGAGGAGGAGGAGGAGGAGGAGGAGGAGGAAGAGGAGGAGGAGGAGGAGGAGGAGGAGGGGCGCTCGACGGGATGAACGACCAAAACTAGCTGGATCGCAGTCGGCCGGATTCAAAGTGCGAGATTAGCCGCGGACGCGGGCGCGGACGCGTCGGCGGCGGAATGCGCTGCGTCCGCCATCCGAGCCCGGAGCGTGCGGCGGTGAGCCGCGGCGGCTCGTAGATGGCTCCGGTGCTCCGGGGGCTCCGGGTCCAAAACAGGTGTCCGGCGGGAAGTGTCGTCAGGGGGGCGGGGAGGGGGAGCGCGAGAGGGAGTGGGGGGCGACCGCGTCCGAGGCCGCCAAGATGGCAGCCAAGTCCGACGGCCGCGGGGTCGTCAGCGGCTTCGCCCAGCTGCGCGACCTGGACGAGGCGGTGGGCGCCGCGGGGGAGGGCCCCGACGGCGGAAGCTCCTTCCACATCTGCCACTGCTGCAACAGCTCGTCGTGCTACTGGGGATGCCGCAGCGCCTGCCTGCGCTACCTGCGGGCCGGGCGCGGGCGCGGGCGCGGGCAGGCGGCCCGGACCCAGCCGAGTGAAGAGCCGCGCCTGTGGCTGGACTGCCTGTGGATCGTGGCGGCGCTGCTCGTCTTCTTCTGGGACGTGGGAAGCGACGTGTGGCTCGCCGCGCACTACTACCGCGACCGGGACTTCCTGCGGTCGGCCGTGACCCTCTTCTTCGTGCTGGTGCCCTCGGTGCTGGTGCAGATCCTCAGCTTCAGGTGGTTCGTGCAGGACTACGCGGAGGGCGCGCTGGGCTCGGTGCGGGGACTCAGCAGCCGCCGGGCCGCCGGGCTGCGCCGCGACCGCTGCTGCCGGACCTCCGTGTGGCTGTGGCAGAGCGCGCTGCACGTCCTCCAGTTGGGCCAGGTGTGGAGGTGAGTCTCGGTTGCGGCCGGGTTCCGTGCGTGTGTGATTGTGTTGTCCTCAAATGCCACCGCATGCCCCCCCCCCCCCCAACTACTGCATCAGAGTCTCCAATTAGGTTGCAACGCACGCAGTCCTCCGTACTACGCTCCGCTCTAGCACCCCCCCCCCACACACACACACACAAATACACAGACATGATGTCATTGATTCTCATTTCCTCGCTCCAATCTCAATTCTCATATTTGCCGAACCAGCGTTGGCAAGATGTTACCCCGTTGAAAATATAATTGTTTGGTTTTTTTGCCCGATGGGATTTTGACTTGTCCTTGGCCGATTATGGGATGTCGTCAAGACTCAGTTCTTTTGGGATTGGCGGCCAAACCCAACTTGATTTTCTGGTCCATCCATCCATTTTCTCACCTGCTTATCCTCACAAGGGTCGCGGGGAGTGCTGGAGGCTCTCCCAGCTGTCAACAGGCAGGAGGCGGGGCACACCCCGAACTGGTCCCCGGCCAGTCCCAGGGCACATGGAGACAAACAGGCGCTCTCAAAATGACAATCAAACCGACGGGGCACTTTCGAGTGTCCAATGAATGTTGCACGTTTTCGGGATGCGGGAGGAAACCGGAGTGCCCGGAAAAAAAAAAAAAAAACCCACGGAGGCACGGGGAGAACATGCAAACTCCGTACAGGCGGGGAGGCCGGGGACCGGTCGTCGTTTGCTGTTCTTGGAGTGGTCCAAGTAGCGCCTTTGTGTTGAAATATCATCTGGTGCCATTTCCAGATTTGGAACCACAGCCACGTCGATGCTAGCTCTGTTAGCATTCAGCCTTTCCCCGCCAAAGGCCACGGACGTTTTCGGGTCTTGTCAGGGAATCTTCCGGAAGCAGTTTGCCTCGAGTGTCAGCAGGTGCGACGCTTTTTGACGCAGGCTGCCCCCAAAACTGGGGAGGAGACGTCGTGCTCCAAGTCGCCTCGTTACGCTTTTGCAAAATATGCTCCAGATTTAAAAAAAAAACCTTCCCAATTTCAGTCCTTCATTTCTTTAACCGCCGACACGTAAAAGTTGCCCGTATGAACATTGCAGTGAATCCATTTCTGCACTCGCGGTAAACATAAAATGATGGAAATGGACATTTTCTGTGCTGCAGAAACGCCGGCAAGTTGTAAACATATTTGACCAATCAGGCGCGTGGGTTCGTCATCACAGATGGCCGACGCTGAGTCACGTTCAAAACTTGATGGCAACACGTTGTGCTCCATTAAGTATGAATAAATGCAGATGCATTTTATTATTGTCATTCCTCATCATTTAATTCATAGATAGATATGACGGTAATTATCGCTACACAGTGTACATCTGTCAATTTAAGCAGCAGTGTTGGTGGTCACAGCAGGAAGTGTTTTTTCAGTTATGAGCAAGATCACACAACAAACGAACGTTGCGTCTCAAGGCGCGGCTGTCCGACGTTCGCCCGCCGCGTTCACGTTACGTCGCTTCAGAGGAGGGGGAAGTATTACTACTGGTACGTAGTACTGTGCCGTCATTTCTTGCGGATAGTGCGCAAAAATTGGTCAAAATCAATAAAACGCCATTATACACGGGTAGAAGGAAACTGAAAAAAAAAAAAAATCTTTCTTTCTGAGCATTTGAAACAAAGTCCTCGACAAACTGGTGGTTCCAGTAAGGATTCGTCGCGGCCCAAGTTGGCGACCGCTCCACGCTTCTGCCGCTATTACTGTGCAGAAATGTGCAACGACGGGATGAGTCAGATGGGCTTTCTACTAGTGCGCTGACTTGCCTTGCTATCGAGGACAAAAGGCGCACTGCTACCTTGAAAAGTGCATCTCAAGCGTGATGAATGAAAAGCTCAAGCAAGCGGCTAGCTAACACACACACACACACACACACACGCATCAGCGGTGGCGCAGTCCATTTGGGAGTTGCGGGGGGGGGGGGGGGCAGAGGCAGACTCGGCCGGGGGTTGGGGGCGAGTGCGAGCCACACAGCCAGAAAATTGCATTGCGTGCTCAGTGAGTAGCTTACCTCCCCCTCCTCTTTTTTTTTTTTGTCAGCGTCTCCTCAACTGTCCTCCGCTTCATCATCACAGCGTCACTTGTGCCGACTTGCGCCCCCCCCCCCCCCCCCAATCCTCGATCGCGCTGCTGTGCTAAATTTGAAAAGCAGAAAGAGCACCCAAACAGGCGCAAAGCTCAGCTTGCAAACACGCCACGTGGGGGCGACGCGTCGGAGCCCGCCGACATAATGTGCCCCCGGGATCTCGAAAATATCATTTTTTCATTTGTATTTTATTTCATTGTATCAACTACAAGTCGGTGTTCTGAGATTCTTTTGAGCCAATAGGAAGAAAACTTTTGTCCTCTTTCCTCCCACATCATTGGACACTCTAAGTTGTTATTGGGAGTGCGATCGGTTGTCGGTTTGGACGTGTCCTGCTATTGGCCGGCGACCAGTTTAGGGCGTGCCCCGCCGTCCACCTGCCATCCACGTGAGGATAAGCGGCTCAGAAAATGGATGAATTCGGGATGTACGTCACACAAGCGTGTAAAGTTTGGGGAGTGCTATTAGCTGAGCCTGAAGATTCGGGAGTCCTCGCTGAAGAAAACCGCTGACGGACGCTGGCCGCCATGCGCGGCCCCTTCGGTTGGGATAAAAAGCGAGTCAAACCTTCTTTGACGTCTTGAAAAGTGGAACTGTGACAAAGCCATAAGAAGGCCTCGCTTGGGAAAAGGAGACTCCAGCAGAACAGCACAACGGCGGAGGACCGCAGGAACAAAATCTTTTTCAACTGCGACTTCGGTTCCCACTCGGTGACGTGCGGTTCAGGGCGGAGTCTTCCAGATGGATGGAAGTTTCATGACACTTGATGTCACGGATTAGAATCAATTTTACGCTGTAGAGTACATCAAAGAAGCAGCAGTGGCTATCGTGCACTTTTTTTTTTTTTAGACATTCTCTCGTTGAAAGGCAAGTGGGTCAAAGGCTTTTCTTCTTAATCCGCCACATAATCGGCTCCTTCCTCTTTGCTGCGAGAACACCCGACGAACTGGAGCGCCGAGGAGGAAGATTTCACTCCCGGCGGTTCCGACCGGTCGCCAGACGCCTTTGCGCTCGTAACGTGATGCTAAAAGTGTGCTAATGCGCTATCACATCAAACTAGCGGTAGTTGTTTACGGTTACGGACAACTTGTGCCGCATTTCACGGAGACGTCACGCGGAAATCGATCCAGAATGTGCCGATTATTAGGAATTTGGAAATGAGATCGACCGCCTAACTGGATTCTCAAAGCAGAGCTGCAGCCGTTTTTTGTTGTTGTTGTTGTTGTTTTTTTCGGTCCTGTGACGAGATCATCACTGAAGCCAGCAAAAGAAAAGCGGCCTTTGCCATTGTGTGGTCGTCTTAGGTCAGGTTGTCCAAAAAGAGCCGTTTCCAAGCAACAAGCTTTTTGTTTCCAGCTGTGACTTTGATGCCAAAATGTTTGGCTTCTGTCACTCACTCGGCGGGCGCACGTTTCCAGTTGAGTGTCAGCTTTTTTTCCACGGCGTCCACTTTCTCATAACTCGTCTGCGGCGAACATGCAGAGTACCTACTCAAGTTGTCAGATTCGTGCGCGCTCGATTTGTCGCCTTATCTTTGTCTTTGTCTCCAAATGTGTGCTAATGTCAAACCCAAGCAATGCAACATCGCCATCTACAGGCCCGTGTCGGTCATGACAGATTACAACGCTGAATTCCGCTGTTGACCAGCGCCAGATGGAGACAGGAATTCAAAAGAAATACAGAATTAGCTAATTAGCTAAAGTGGGGTCTAGTTGACTTCTCATTGCGGGCCCCCTTTGAGTCGTTGGTGCTGCGACTGCGCTGATCCCCGTTTCACGTGTGTCCTTTGAAATCAATCGTTTAATTAACGCCGGTCCTCATTGAATTATTCATGCGGCCACCGGACAGCGCTGACCCGGTGCCTCCGATAGTTTTTAATGACCGGCAGGAACGATCGATAGCTCCCGCGAAGCCCGGCGTCCATTCGGCGTCCTCGCTCAGATCGCCTGCCATCTTCGACCCCCTCCTGGTCTCTTGCCTTCCAGGCGATCCGGCGTGTCAAAGGTGCGCGACCCCCGCGGAGGTCGAGGTCAGGGCCAAGCGTGCTTGGGAGCGTTTGCTAATAGCAACAAATGAGCAGCATATTGGCAAAAGTCTTGGCTCACCCGGATGTGATTTGAAGCCACGGCCCATCCCTGCAGTTCTCGAGCTTTCCGTGAGGTTTAAGGGCTTCTTTCTCGGCCCTCCGTCGGCTCCGCTCCGTCACTCGGCC
Organism: Syngnathoides biaculeatus; assembly: GCF_019802595.1. Taxonomy (NCBI): domain Eukaryota; kingdom Metazoa; phylum Chordata; class Actinopteri; order Syngnathiformes; family Syngnathidae; genus Syngnathoides; species Syngnathoides biaculeatus. The sequence goes on along the minus strand of NC_084662.1, from coordinate 5,930,426 downwards.
CGGTCCCGACGCAACGATCCCTGCCTCGGGGGAGGATCGACGCTGATCTGATCTAGGAACAGCGCTACTAGTTGAAGGGACACGCGGTGAGCCGCAGGGGGCGGATTCGACACTGCGGGACTGCGGTTTCCATTGGCACGCTTCGAGTTTGTGAAGCTCGCTCGTCACGCGGGATCCGTTTGGCGCTGGCCTGCACGAGGCGCGACATGGAGACCGTGTCAAAATACAAAACAGAACCGTTTTCAAAAATAGCTTTAGCGCTCCCACAAACAGTTCCAGTTCAAACGAACACAAAAACAAAAGAGAAGAGAGATTCCAGTAGGAATTGCGCAAGAACGGATTTAGCATTAGAGAAATACAAAATATGCACGTGAGCAGCACCCCCAAAATCAGGAAAGCTGGAATGGGGGGGGGGGGGAAAAACTCTTCAAGGCCGCAATTGAGTGCTGCGTAGTACTTGTCAGTCTTTGCGCATTGTCAGCAGTTCTCTTCAAACATTGGTACGAATTGCGACTGTCGTAATTCTCCCGGCGTTGTCGTGCAAGTGCCGTGTCGGTGGCGACGGTCGCCGACGTCTCCGCAGCAGACGGCTGACTCGAGCGTAGCGAGCTGTTTCCACGCACACTAGTAACTGAACGAGCCGCGAGCAAAAGGCTACAATCGCGCTACAAATAATTCATGAGGCGCTCGACGAAAGCACTGGCGAGGTGGGCGGAGGGGGGGGGGGGGGGTTCAAATGGGGCCGCCTCATCCAAGGAAATCCCCTTTGTCCTAAAGGGTGACCGTGACTCAGGATGGATATTTGCACTCCCGCAAAACAAACAGTGGGAGTGCTAACACCACGCCGAGCGGCGTGCGTGCACTCGCATTTGCATTTGAGTGAGTTTCAAGTTTTCTGGCAGCACTGAAAGTGTTTCGTTGGGCATCGAGCGCTCGCTAGCGCGGAATCGTCAATTCGCAGGAGTAACTGACTTCCTGTAGATGCCACCAGATGGAAGCAAAGCACCTTTTTTCTATTAGAAAAGGCTCAGGCCTGACCTCCGTTCACGCAGGCCCGGCGAGAACAGAGGCGGGTCCGGGATTTGAAAGCCGGTCCTCACGACCGTGAGGCCAACGCTTTACGGCTGCGCCACCGTGCCGCCCTCCTAATATATGTGACCTACTCTCATTCCCCATTTTTTTTTTTTTTTTGTTTTGAGGTCTCAAAGCGTGCCGACTGGTAATACTTCGACTTGATTGATGTTCGTGCCCGTTCACGTCAGTCGCGGCGTCCGACTTTCGCCGGCGCCAACCTTCAGGGCGCCACAAAGCGGCGGAACACGCCGATGCCGACTTGCGCGAGCCCCCGGGTGGAGGGGAAAGTTGTGGTGGGGGGCAGATTCCATCTGACATTTCCCAGTCCCAGGGAAAATGTCACAGAATGGCAGCCCTTAGCTCGGCGTACAGCGCCTCTCGTTGCCTGCGGCCCGCAAATTTGACTCGACCAATCATTGAGCTCTGCTGCGATGCGGTACCGCGTTTTGCCATTTCAATGTGCCCGTCCGTGTACTCTGTTCTGTACAGTGCACGTCGTGTGTGCTGAAATAACAGTTGTTGGAAGGTTTGGAATTACAGGATGCTAACATCAATGTAAATTTATCTTAGCCTGTCGGTAGAATGTTAGCATTAAGCTAGCAATGCGAATGGGCGCCATCCGAGCAATCGTGTGCGTCTGTGCAGGTACATCCGCACCATGTACTTGGGCGTCCAAAGTCACCGGCAGAAGGAGAACCAGCGACGCTTCTACTGGGCCATGATGTACGAGTACGCCGACGTCAACATGCTGCGACTGCTGGAGACCTTCCTGGAGAGCGCCCCCCAGCTGGTGCTGCAGCTCTGCATCATGATCCAGAGCAACAAGGCCGAGTGGCAGCAGTGTAAGGACGGCGGGGTTGGGGTGGGGGGCATTGTGATTCCTGACCATAGCGCAGCTGTCAAACTCGAGGCCCGCGGGCCACATCCTGCTCTCCGCGTGGCGTCACTCTTACTGAAACTCCTCGTGCTGTTCTAGTGTGCCGTACCCCCCAAATGATATCGTAGCTTGTGACGCGACTCTTATTTCTACTTCCACCGCGGACTTGGGCGTCCGTTTTCTACCACTTACCTCGTTCGGCGCGGCGGGCGGGTTGGACCCGGCAGACAGACGGGGTCCGGCTCACCCGCGAGCGGGATAAGAAGAAGGGCAAAAGAAAACGGACGGCCATTCCGCTGTTCCGATGCGACAAACTAAAGCAGCTGCACCTTTTTTCTCCGTGTGTCAGGTTCCTCGGTCTTGTCCTCCCTCCTGTCCCTGGCCTGGGTGCTAGCGTCCTACCACAAGCTCCTGCGTGACTCCCGCGACGACAAGAAGAGCATGAGCTACCGCGGCGCTCTGGTGCACCTCTTCTGGCGTCTCTTCACCATCTCCTCACGGGTGCTCTCCTTCGCCCTGTTTGCCTCGGTTTTCCACATCTACTTTGGCATTTTCGTGGTGCTCCACTGGTGCGCCATGGCTTTCTGGGTCATCCACGGCGGCACCGACTTCTGCATGTCCAAGTGGGAGGAGGTTCTGTTCAACATGGTGGTGGGGGTGGTCTACGTCTTCTGCTGGTTCAACGTGCAGGAAGGGCGGACGCGCTTCCGGATGGTCGTCTATTACACCGTGGTCCTCTTCGAGAACGCCGTCCTCAGCGGGCTCTGGTACGCGTACCGCGACCCGGCCAGCACCGACGCCTACGCCTCTTATGCCCTCTGCGGCGTCTTCCTGTGCTTTGCCTCGGGCGTGGCCTGCATGATCCTGTATTACGGGGTCCTGCACCCCGTGGGCCCCCGGCTGCGGGTCTTGGCGAGCTCCTGTTGCGCCGAACTGCTTTGGGGGCTGCCGTTACCCCCCGAGGCGGAGCCCATGACGCCCACGCGGGGTTCGCAGGCGACACCCACGCGGGGCCCGGCGGGGGAGCCCGTCGAGTCCGACGAAGCCGCCGCGGATTCCTGCCTTCCGGTTTTCCAGGTGAGGTCGACGGAGCCGCCGGATGCGTCCGGCCGGCCCGTCCAAGCCGGGGGTCCCCTCATCAAAATTGACATGCCCAGGAAACGCTACCCAGCCTGGGATGCGCACTTTGTGGACCGGCGCCTGCGCCGGACCATCAATGTGCTCCAGTACGTGAGTCCTAACGCGGTAGGCATCAGGTACAGGGACGGCCCCCTCCTCTACGAACTTCTTCAGTACGAATCGTCATTCTGAAGGTCGTCCTCGCGGTTTTGCCCCCCTCTCGTCACCCTTCGCTCCCCGGCTCTCGGCCCATTTTGACGGTCCCGATTTATTTTTGGAGACTCAAGGAACAAGGAGAGCATGACAGAACATGACAAACGTGAAGCGTCCCTCTACAGCTGCGTACGAGTGTGAATGTTTCTTTCCTTCTGGAATTTGACTCACGCATTATTCTGTCTTGCTCTGACTGGACTCGCGCGTCCTCCCCGCCTCTGACGGGAATGCTTGAGGGGCACTTCGCAGGGTGCGGGTCTTTTGCACATCCCGACTTTTACTGCCATTCTTTGTGTAAATAATGCAAAACATATTGATCGTGTTTACCGAGAGCCACGTAGGGGGAAACATTACGGTGCCGCAATGGTGAGCTGGTTCTAGTCTACGGCTGTTGCTATTTCTGTTCCAAAATCCTCAATCTCATCACATCATGTATGGAGAGGGGGGAGAGAGGGGAGACGCAACCTGACCTTCAATCAGTTCCGGCCATTCATGAAATCTTTTCTGCGCAGACCGCCCTCTGGTGGAGGCGAGTGCGTGGCAGCACAATTTACGACAGAAGACGGCATGCACGAAAGAGCCCATTTTCCAAATTCCAGATTGGGAAGCATCGTAAACGCATTCCAGTGTGCAAAACCCCCCTCGCGCCATTTCCCTCTCCATCCTAGCGTGTTCTCCCTTCAGCTCATCTTTCATATTTTGTGAAGTCGTGTTCCGCGACCAAAAATAGTTGAATGCTCCAACTATTCAGGTAAACGTCCTGCCGTCTCTTGCTGTATCGGCAGGCAGGCAGTACGCTTCAGTTGTCCTCGTTCGCTAGTTCTCAGCGTCTCCGCGGCCGCACGTGCCTAATAACATCGTACTGTAAAATGATGGTTGCGCTGAAAGGTCAGAGGGTTTCTTTTTTGCTCGCGGGTGGAAAAGGACCGCGTGACAAGACCCGTCGTAACAAAGCATCTCGACGGGTACGCTGGTCCGTGACTGACTGGGGTGGTACCTTTACAAGTTCTACTTTTGTACCCTTGCAATATACAGCTTTGGAATCTACCCGTACCTTTTTGGAGCTCGGAAAAGGTATAGACCGGAGACGTTCGAGTGCAAAAGGAGCTTTGTGTGAACTACATGAGCGCAGAGCGTACCTTTCGTGGGCTTGAAATATACAGTTTAGGGACATACCTCCTCTTTTTTTTTTTTTTTTTGTTTGCCCCAGAAAAGGTCCATGGAGAAAACACAAAGAGTCAACCTTGGAATCCAATGAGGAGAACTTTTGGACTACTATCTTTCCAGGTACAATAAATGGCTCGTCACTTCGAGGTTAGCTTACCTTACTACTCTGTAATCCGTCAGTTCCTTACGCTTGTCATTGTCGGACATTTCACTTTCAAACATTCCCAGCCTAGTGTATTTCCTGTCCCGGTACGATATGCTTCGCTTGCATGTTGTAGAACTAGTAGACGCATTCCTGTGCGGTGATTGGTCATCGAGCCTTGTCACGGAACTGTAGACTACTACCCTGCGTTGGAAACGATCCAAATCATCGCTTAGCAAACCGCAGCGTGATCCAGGGGTCCGATCGTTAACTCTGTGAAGTACATTTGGCATCCAGTGACCCAGAAGGACAAAAACGGACTCCTCCTGGAGCCCCGCAGAACCTCTGGGGTTTTCTTTTGACAGGGTCCCTCTAGTCTCCTTGGTGCTTTGCCATAGTCCTGGTAAATGCGGGTCCTTCCGCTCGCCGGTCAATAATGGACTCAAGTGGAACAATTCTGTCTCCGTGAACCCAACGGCGCAGTTGAGACTGAGCCAAAGAAGGACAACATTCAGGGTTGACTTTAGACCTGAACAGAACTGAGGGCTCAGCTAGGATGGATTCAATATTCAGTCTCCAGTATGAATTGATCTTTAAGCGTTCAGCGGCTTGGCGTTGCAGTGGTATCCTTTTTTTTTTTTTTTTTTTTTAACCATTGTCCTATTTTTTTTCCGGCATACAAGATCCCATTTCAAAGAGTGTAGCGGCCATGTTGTCTCTGGGTTTCATAAGAGCATTCAAGTACAAAGCAAAACAGACAATACAGGGGTGCCTCAGGACCTGCAAGCCAGACCACTAAAGAATCAGACTCCGGGGTGTCTCAATGCACTTGTCACCCCGAGAAACATCAGCCCCCCCCCCCCCCCCGCCTCCCCACACACATCGGCGATGGTACCCCCTCATATTTGTTTTTCGCGTTTCTTTTGGACGAGATCTTCGGGGGTGGACACGCACCCCAACACGTGCAAATCCGGTACAAGTACACTGTGATTTATGGCTTATTTTTATGTGTCTGGTAAACAAAAAAAAATGAGTTTGATTTAATCCAGCGGTGCATCATGTTTTTGATTTTTGGGAGTAGGATTAGTTCCTCCAGACGGTTCCAAAACCTGTTTTTGCAGCTCATTTACACATTTCAACAACCCAGCCTCGTGTTTCAGGTAGTAGAAGTCAGACACCGAGTCGAGTGGTCAATTCTTATACGGGGTTGATTTGCTATATGAGTTCGTTGAGTTTTGGCTTGTTCACGGAACAAATCGAGTTTCCACTGGAGGCTTTGTAGTGGATTGCACTGAGAAAAGGATTTGAAAAGCAAAGCAAAGCAAAGCGAATGACGATGGCCTCCTCGTCCTGCATGTTAGGTTTTGTTGAGGTTGTGGGGTCCCCTTCCGGGAAAAAAAAAATGGACGCCTTTTCGGACAGAAGCCGCAATGCGCAGCAAGAGCGCCCCGGCACCGAGTTCGTTCTTCTCAGTCCTCGTTGTGCCTTCTGACTTTCGGGGCGTTTCGGTCCGGCCCGGGTTAGGGATAACCTCGGCAGCGGCAGTTTCTCGCGTCGCCGCCGAAAGTCCCGTGCTTGTCTGTGGCTCGGAACCAGAAGGCGCCTCGCCGGAAACCCCGAGGCCCGATGCGGCCGTCGTCGCATTCCGAGCCGAGTCTGACCGAGTCGGTCCGTTCTTCTGGTTCACTCCAGGATCTTTTCGCAGATGTTGTCCACTTGAATTGAAGCTTTTTCACACGTACAACGTAACTGCTAAAGTTGATATGTTCTGGGACCTCGGTCTCAACCGCTGAACCCTAACCCTGTTTTCGAAATACTCGGATCTAAATAGCGCTTGTCAAGGGAATGTAGAAGCAACTTTGGCCTAGCGGACTCGAACTCTTTGCCATATTATGCTGAGCAGTGGCAGGCCATCCGCATGTAATCTAAGAACATGATTAAAAACATTGCATAACCTAAGTCATGTACTGTACGTGGTTTTGCTCTGACCAACCAATCGGGTGACGGACAAAACGGCGATGTCATCGAGGCGGGATATCCGATTGGTTACGGAAACAGCGGCAAAACCAATTTTGTTGGCATGGCAACCCATCGAACAGAGACTGAAATCTGATGGGGGGGGGGGGGGGGGACGACTTCCACATACAGGAAACCGGAAGCAAAAAAGAAGACGAAATGTGGAGGCTCGGGCTCGGCTAAACGTCTGTTCAAGTGAGGCTGATTCCGTCTTGCAAATATGATTTTGCACATAACAAAGAGTGATTTAGTGCTATATTTGTTCTGAATCGATGCCTGGCCGCATTGTTTTGTCTTGAATGATTTGCTGTGCCAAGACTATTTTGGATGTTGTTTGTTTGTTTGTTTGTCCTTGCCTCCGTCTCATCGTGCGGCCATCAGAAAGCGAACCAATCGCTGGTCTCCGACCCTACCCCGCCCCCTCCTGGCGCGCCTCTCTGATTGGTGCATTGATGCGCGGTTGGTGGGGGTGGGGGGGAGGAGGAGGAGGCGCGTCTATGACGTCACAACACGCCCTTCCCTTCCCTTCCCTTCCCGTAATAGGAAATCCAGTACTGTAGTGCAATTCCAAGCCGGTGCTGAACAAAACTCATCCAGTGGTGCTAACGCTGTGGACCGCCGAGTTCACCTTTGGGGCTTTCCAAAGCGAGTCCAAAAAAAAAAAAAAACCCAACAACAAAAAACCAAGAAGAACAGCTCAAGCGACACACCGCAAAACTCTCCATGGTGCCATTTTGGATTTGCCACGGCGATCGTCTTCATTTTCTCTTGTGTTCTTGCAGCATAACCCTCAGAACTCTTTCTCTTTTTTTTTCCTTTCTGTTTTTTTTTTTTTAATATGGAACATTGAAACGAGAGATTTTGGAGCACAAACTACAGATGGAAATTTAAAAAAATATATATTCTCTATATAATCTAGAACGTGATTGCTGTGTTGTAACTTCCTGTCATCTATGTCCTTTTATCTGTGTCACGCAATTTGTTTTTGTTCTTCTCGTAGACTTGGCTGTGATATTTGATCAGAAAATGACTTTAATATTGCAACGAAGCATCTGTGGGTGTCACGTCACTTGCTGCTAATCGACAAATTGTTATGGAAAAAAAAAGGTTGCTTTTCTTGATATTCCCTGCATTTCTAGGTTGTGTTAGCTTGTGTACGGTTGTGTATTCAAATAACCTCTCCCGGGGGTCGTATAATTTTAATGGATGCCGTACCCCCACCCCCCCAAAAAAATGTTAGAGTGTCAGGATTTCTTTGTGGTTGTTCGATACAAAACATGAGTAGATAATTCATGGAGAGGAGGAGAAAAAGAAGCAAAGCTGATGTCCATTATTGTACCTTTTGGCCCTGTTTTATTAGAACATTATGAATATTCTTAATAACATATGGTGCTAATGTTCATTTTGTATGTTTTTGTTGTGGGTGGTGGTGGTTTTTAGAGGAAATGACAACTATTATGCTGAAAATATGTTAAGCCTTACTGTCAATTCATATATGAGACCGTTGAATCCAGAAGAGAAAAATAAATATGGTATTTGAAAGTGCAATACAGCCGCATTTGTGTGTTGACATTTTTACTGTATGTGCCATTGTAATTGAAATAAAAATGTAACTTCAAGAATGCACTTCTCATGTCTCCTTTAAGTGTCAAACTCAAGGCCCGCGAAAGCAAATCATGTGCGGTGATGATGTTGAGATGTGCCAACTGTATTTGGCAACCTTTCACAAGAAATCCAACGTTTGCTGGCTTGGTTTCAAAAGTTATCCATTTGTTGTACTTGTTACAATATCGGATGATTATGTGTACTGTACGTTTATATGGTTTCACGGTCATAACGGACCTCTGAGGGAAAACGTAACTCTGATGTAAAAAAACGAGTTTGAGTCAGTGGTCCGTTTGCCTGACTTTTGTGCGGGTTCAGCTCCCACTCAGTGACGGTGTCGAAATGTTCCCAGCGACCGACTGGCGACCAGTTCAGGGCAGAGGTCACCTTTGGCGTGAATGGGGTCCGAGTCCGAGTGATACTCGAAAGGAAATGGACCAAAGGTCAGCACGTGACAAAATGCGACTTTTGGGAAGTCAGTTGGGAGGGTTCGTTCCTCAGGAGTGTGGCGAAAAGGCTGATGGCGGGCGATGTCCCCGTGGGCTCCTCCCCGGCGGCCTCCTCTCGGGGTGACGACATGGCAGGATGACGTCACTTATCGCGGAGTTCGCTGGCAGTTGGCGCTTCGACCGAAGTGGGGCGCTGTTCCGCGTGCTGGGCCGCCCTCGACGCCCAAAATGGCGGTACGGTCAAAAAGTTTGGACTGTTTTGTTGGACTTGGTTTTCCGGGCTTTTACCGACCAGCGTAGCCCCACAATACACCGTCGGACTCAAGTCGGAACGGCCGCATGGCGCCTCCCCACTTAAGGACTTCAGGACGCGTCCAAAAGTGACAATGGCGCTCAGCCGACAGCCCGAATTCAGCTAAGCTAACGTCGGAAAGAGTTCCCGGTCGGTCCCGAAAAGCTCGCTTTGGGTTATGTCGTGCCTCGCTCGGACGCGCGAGCAGGACATGAGCAAGAGGAGATCGTCGTAGACATGGAGGAAGATGTGAAAAAAGTCAAAAAGGCAAGTTGACACTTTTTCTTTGTTTGTTTCCTAGCCAGCAACCGACTGTCCGGCTAGCATGCTAACCCGCCTCAGGCAAGCAAGCCGAATGTATTGATGAGAATTCGCATTTACAAAACAAGGTAACATCATAGGATTAAAAGCGTTAAAAAAAACAACAACAACAACAAAACGCGAGCATAAGACGGGTGACAAAACAAGTACTGGTCGCAATTTTCGACATTGTTAATCGTCAAAAGTTAAGCCCGTCTCCGAGAATTACTCATTAAAGGTGTCGCACCGTTTCGCTGTTTTCAAATATTACTGTACTGTACTGTACTGTACTGTAGTGTAATTGCTACATTATTATTACGATAGAGAATGTACGGTAGAAAATAACTTGGGCTCTAATACTGGAGCGCTGACACTGACTTTATTTACCCAAAGTAATAGCTAGCACCCTGGCGCAGTTCAAAACCACTGTTGTCCTATCCATAAATTAGATTTGCTTCAGGAAATAAATGTTGACTCTTTCCCCCCAAAGTGCACGCAGTTGTCGTCAGTGGCACGTGAGGGAAATACTAAACTCAAAGTTGGAAGGGATGTTGTCAGGCAAAGCAATGCACGTCAGTTGGGATGCACTTGGAGGCGTGAAAGACACAACAACAACAACAACACCACCACCAAAAAAGAGATTGTCCTAAAAAGCACTTTAAATAATTCACGTTTATCATAATTTGAACCATTTTTAACACGTAAAGGAATTTACAAAAAATGTGTGTGTTTTTACACGTTTTTGGGGTCACCTTGACAATTATAATATTAGTCACATATCTGTTTTATAAATGAACGTTTAAATGAATGAATATTCAAATTAGAGTTGCACAATAAGAGCTCAAACAATTCGGTCAATATCAGAATCACATGAGTCACCGACGATGAAGCAACTTCCCCGTCTGATTTTGGTGCGAGCGGCGCGGCTTCACTTCCCACTCGGCGACGTCGTGAATGTGGCGCGAATGCTCGTCCGTGTCTACGTGTGCCCTGCGACCGACCGGCGACCAGTTTAGGGTGTCGTCTGCAGTTTGTGGAGAATGGATGACGCAGTTATTATGTTCGGGAAATCTTCTATTTTGACTGCACTACTTTTTAACAAATTATAGCGTCAGGAAGGGCATCCGGCGTAAAAATTGTGCCAAACATACATGTGCGTTCATCTGAGATGACACGCTGTGGCGACCCCGAAAGGGACAAGCCGAAAGAAACTTACTTTTATACACAGGACAGGGTAAATATCTTCATTGCGCATTTCCGATTCTAAAAAAATCAAAATGACCCACAAAGCTACAATTTCCCAAGGGCTCGCCGAATCAACGTGCAATTGCATCGAGCTCCCCGTTTCTGAAAGAAGTCCAAAGCACAGATGAGGCGCCCGCGACGCCCGGCGGGACTCGCCCTCGTCGGTCCAGCCGGCGACTTTCGGCTCCTCTTCGGGGTGCGTCCATCGTGCGTTCGCGCCGTCGGTTGATGCGGGACGGCTCGCGTTTTAAACGTGAACGTTGCAGAGGATCGGGTTCGTTTAATCGCGGCGCACAAAGCCACGGATCCCGATGAAAACACGACTCTCTGCGCAGCCCGTTAGCCATGAGACGTGGGCTCGGATAGAAACGCTCCAGCCAACGTACATTTCTGCACCGCTCGCGCGTCGAATGATGCGGAAGTCGTCAGTGCGAACGAAGGCTTCCTCTTGTGGTGTTGTGGTTTAGCGGCGAGGCGCTTCCCTTTTCTGTTGCTTCTCAGCTGTCACTTTGCGCGAGCGTCGCCACGAGCCGAGAGCTCGACAAGTGAACTCGCGACGCGAGTCCGTTTGGATCCGGCCGCATGGACTACGAGGTAGGCTCTTTGAATTCCAACCAAATCTCCAGAGACGGGCTCGGTCGTCTTCAAAGTTCAGAGAAAACGCGACCAACGTGGCTTTTTTGTTTTGTTTTGTTTTTTTCCCCGGGCTGATGCCTGTTACAATGTTTAGCGGAATGAAATTCCAATCATCTATGAATTGGCTGATTTAAAAAAATGTATAATGAATAAAAGAACAATTGGTAGGGATCCCTGTACGCTTTCACCAATAAAGATACAAATCGTAGGCAGAAGAATGTTGTTTTCCAACACTTTCCCCTTTTGTTGAACTTGACAACATCGAGGAACTTTGCAGTTTGTGGCCGACTGACCGACGCGTCTTTGACGATTGTCTGCTTTCGAATGACAGGTCGCTTTGTATTTGGAGTTGACGGTGTGAACGTATTTTGACGTTGACATCGCGTGTCACTGGCAAATGTGGAGCACCGGCGGTCTCTTTGCCGAGGGGGTCCACGATGTGTGGCTTAGTTGAATTCCTGCAGCGATGGCGCGACCCAAATTGTAGTCCGCCCTCGTTCAAGCCAAGCCGAACCCTGACAGCAATCAAATAACAAAGTGTTAAGTGCAGCGGCAATAACCGAGAGTACCTTCCATGTCATGTGACGACTCGCTGCGCAAGGTAGTTGATTGCGTCCCGTTCTGAAAGCCCTCGCAAGCGCATCCGCGAGTGGCGCCCCCCGATTACAAAAGGCACGTTTGGCTTTCGCGTTGACATTCGGCCCCCCCGCGTATATCGGCAGCAGGCAGGCCGGTCGCGGCTGCTTCTTGTTTTTCAATGGATGTTGCCATGGCTGCGAGCGCTCAGCGTTTTTCTTTTTTGAGGCGAAAGCCGCCGTCGCCGCCTCCTCGGGTATCAAACGACGTAAACGCGAGAAGCCGCGCCGGCCGGCTCAGCTTTCTTGCGTCAAATTTCCCTTCCGGCTGCGCTGCCCGCCCCCCTTTTGGGCTTCGAGCGTCTCTTTTCTTTTCTTTTTTTTTTTTTTTCCTTACCTTTGGGCGGTTTTGGTTTTCCCTCTCAGCCCGGAATTGTGTCACCCTTCAAGCGGGTCTTCCTGAAGGGCGAGAAGGGACGGGACAAGAAGGCGCAGGAGAAGTCCGCCGAGCGCCGGGCCCTCCACACCGTGTCCCTCTCGCAACCCGACCGGCGCATCGACCCCGACGTTCTGCTCAACGATTACATCGAGAAGGAAGTGAAAGTGCGGCAAAGTCCGACGCGGCCCGGGCTCGTCTCTCCCCGGCGCCAAACCCGACTGACCGGCGCGATCGCTGCTGCTGTTTTCTTTCTAGTATTTGGGCCAGCTGATGTCGGTGCCCGGATACTTGAACCCGTCGAGCAGGACCGAAGTCCTCCAGCTCATTGACGACGCCAGAGTAAGTCCTCGGAACGCGAGCGTCCAAATTTTAGCCTTGATTTGATTTTTGTATGTTTTTAAGGCCAACACAGACAGGCAAGTAGAAACTTTTATTACTCATGCTGAAATCATAATTCATTCGATTCTAATTAACCAATTATTCAGTAAAATACATTTTGAAATGTATTTTTTTTTTTTTTTTTAAACCGGTTGTTGAACGAAACAAATTAATAAAAGATCAAGCAAAGCATCCAAACATTTCTTCATCTATTTTAGGGGCAAAGACTCTGGGTGATGTATTTATGCACTATCAAAAATATTTCAATATCTGATTCTTGAACTGGTTACTTGTGCGATCTCTTTGAAGTGCTTGTAATAATTCTTGTCCGCTTCATTACTTTTGAGCAATTTGTGTAGGGTCTTGCGCGCGAGGGAGCGCTTGGACGGCGCCTCGAAATCTGATTTGGATTTGGATTTGGATTTCTTTTCTCGTGTCCTCGTCCCGTCAAAGAAGCTTTCGTCTTCTGTGAGCGTCCCGCCGAAAAAGTATTTGCCCCCGTTTTTGCATCTTTATCACACACAAAATTAATTTGAAGAAACCGAGGAGAAATGCAATGTAAAGTTTTCAAATCACAATTCCATTTATCAAGGCAGCAAAAACTAAAATCCAAAGCATTTCTCGCCCTCTGTGAAAAAAGTCGTTGGCCGGGAGTCTTTCACAGAATTTTGTCCCACGCTTCTCAGCGGCGCCGGGCCGCACCTTTTAAAGCGTCGAGCGGCGCCCCGAAATAAAAAATGGTGAGCCGGAGACGCACGACCTGAGGTCGGCGAGTCCAAACACGCAAAGTTGGGGCCCGTCATTAGTGAAACTCGGTTATTGGCCGTGACCGTGGACTAACCCACCCAAAAGATCCGATGCCGATATTTGCTTTCATACCAGTGGATCTCTGCATGATTGGCTAGCGGCTGAAATGTTCCCTGATACGCGCGACCTTTTGATTTCAATTTTTGTATGGTCACACAAAAATGTATCGTAGATGCTCACAGCGCGGCCGACAAAAAGTAGTGATGAAGTCAGCCGTTTTGGCCAGAAGGGAAAACCCAAAAGATTGATTTGACGGATTTCAAGCGGGAATCAACTTGGCGCGAGGGATCCCGGACCAAGATGGCGGATAACGGTGAAAATTGCGCCCGTACGCAGAAGTCGCATCAGCTGAGCGGCCAGCTGACGTCGGAGCAGGACGCCGTCGTGAGCTTGTCGGCGTACAACGTCAAGCTGGTGTGGCGAGACGGCGAGGGCATCATCCTGAGGGTGGCCATCCACGACATCGCCGCCGTCTCCTACGTCCGCGACGACTCTTTGCACCTGCTCGTCATCAAGACCGGTAAGGACGCGCGTCGGCAGTATAAGTACCGTATGCGGAAGCCGCGTCTGCGACGTCCACGGCCTTGCGCCGCTCCGCTCCTCAGCCCAGGACTCCGGAGGTTCTCCCTGCCCCGCTTCCTGTCCCGACGTCAACAAATCGCAGACCCCGGGCTCCTCGTCGGAGGGCGGGGCCGCGCCCGCCGAAGTCTGCCGTCTGCTCGTGCTCGCCGTCGACAGCAAGGTACGTCGCCTTTCGTGTGCTGTCTCGACGCGCGCCCGACTCCAAATTCTGGACCGGAGGCAAAAAAGCCACGGAAATCAAAAGGAGAACGACATTTTCGCCCCGCGTCGTGTTTTTGCTGACATAGCGACCGTGATCTGATGATTTTGAAGATGACCCGGAAGCTTTTCTGAAGCCTCCCAACAAGCGACGGTGCGACGGACCGGCGCTTTCCTCGGGTGGTGGACAAAAATTTAAAAAAAGGGCTCAGTTCGATACCGTATGTGAGAATAATAACCGAGAAAGCTCGTCAGGTTTTTTGCCTCTCGTCCGCACAATTTCCAAAGAGGCCCGGAAGGAAGACGGTTGTCGTTTTGGGTGGCAGGCGGCAGCGGAGGAGCTCTGCCTCCTGCTCAGCCAAGTCTTTCAGATCGTCTACACCGAGTCCACCATCGACTTCTTGGACAGAGCCATCTTCGATGGGGCCGGCACCCCCACCAGGCATCTTTCCCTCTCCAGCGGTAAGCGCGACACGACAACCGAGTGCGTCGGGGGGGGGTCCTCTGACCGTGCCGTCCGATGCGACGCTTCCTCAGATGACTCGTCGAGCAAGGTGGACATCAAGGAGCCCTTTGAAGGCCAGGCCGACGCCTCTTTGTAAGAGCGAACCTCCTCCTCTTCCTCCTTTGGCCTCGCACCACGTAAAAGCCTTTGACGCCCCCCCCCCCCCCCTCCCAGTCCGTTCCAGGCGTCGACGGGAGCGGACGGCAACTCCCCACCGGCGTCCGGCCCCGCCTCCCCCCGGGCCGAGGCGCCGAGCGAAGGGGAGCTCAGCGCCACGGCTGCCGAGCTGCTCCAGGACTACATGACCACGGTAGGCCAGTCTTCCGGACTGACTGTAGGGTCCTCCTCCTCCTCCACGCGTTTCGCCCCACCCCATTTTTCTCACCTTGGGAATTATTTTCCACCTTCACAAAATTCGGACTTTTCCCGTCTGGCAGAATAATCGGCATCACAATGGCGACCGCACTTCCAAAATGAAATCCTTTCCCAACTCATTCAACGGATTCACTCTCACCTTCCCCAAAGGGGCCGTGAAATTCCAAAATGCAAGAAATGTTGGCATAGGCACCGCGTGTTTTTGAGTCCAGCGTTGACCTCCCACTGATTGCGTTTGTCATCACTAATGCGCCGGCGATTGTGTTCCGCGTAGCTGCGCACCAAGTTGTCCTCCCAGGAGATCCAACAGTTTGCGGCGCTGCTGCACGAGTACCGCGACGGCTCCTCCATCCACGAGTTCTGCATCAACCTGCGGCAGCTCTACGGGGACAGCAGGAAGTTTCTACTGCTCGGTACGACTGCTCCTCGTTTCTACTTGTTCTCTTACGTGGCGGTGGCGGTCGGACGACGGGGGTCATCCTCGGTCCCCGTCCTGTCCGCCTGAGCCTCTGCGTCGCGGACGCAGCAGTTCTCCGACAGTCTTTTTGAATGCACGACTGCAGCGGTCCCCTTGCGCGTGTCGGTAGGGAAGGGGTCCTTTCGCCAGGGGCGGGACCGTGGCAGATGCGGTGTTGCCTTGGCGGTGGCGCGCCGCAAAGCTCGTTACCAAGTCCGTTTACTTGTTTCGCAAGTTGATTCTCAAGTGAAACGTCTCGATCGTCTGACCGGCGTTCAACTACAACGGGTTCGGTTTTGACGTCTGCCTCCCGCAGGCCTGCGTCCCTTCATCCCGGACAAGGACAGCCAGCACTTCGAGAACTTCCTGGAGACCATCGGCGTCAAGGACGGCCGCGGCATCATCACCGACAGCTTCGGCCGCTACCGGCGAGCGGCCAGCTCCGTCTCCGACTCGGCCGCCGACGGCGAGGGGGCGGCGGGAGCCGGCGCCGCCTCCGACGGGGGCCCGGAGGAAGGGGAGGAGACCTCGGAGGGCGACGAGTGGGACCGCATGATCACCAACATCAGCAGCGACATCGAAGCGCTCGGCTGCAACATGGACGGCGAAGGCGCGGCGGCGTGATGCCGCGGACGGACCCGACGGATGGCGTGAGTGCGTTTCCGGAGACGTTTTTGCTATTTTTGTACACTTATAGGCAGTATCTGCCACCGCCGTCAGCCACGACTTGGATTATTTTGTATGATCGCCCCCCCCCCCGCCAATTTGCGCATTTTGTGCTCTGCAACATCTCGAGATGTGGCACCAAAACCCGTCTGAGACTACGAGCAAAGTCGTCCTGTGGAACCCGTTCGGGGGGGGGGTCCAGTCGCTTTGAACCATGAATATTGTGTGCACTTGTAATGCGGATTTGAGAAATTGCTACACACTGAGTGGCACCCCCCAAAAAAATGTCTCCATTGAAAGGTCAGTAGGTGTATTTTTGTTATTGTTTTTACCAAAATATGATGACTCCCTCTCCAGCACACGGTGGCGCCAATTTCTCGTCAGTTGTCGTTAATTCGGGCTGTCTCGTGCCGGAACTTGACGCTCACGTCGACGCGCAGACAGACGAGGCTCGAGCGCGCGTCGGATGGGGAAATTGGAACCGTGAGCTTTTTTTCACCAAGAGAAGGAGAAACAAGTCAAATTGGTGAAATGTCAGCAAACAGCAGCGCTTCCCTGCGACTTTGCTTTGCATCCAAAAAAAAAAAAGCTCAGAGAGCCCCTTTCGGTCCAAGCTGAGGCTCCGGGGCCGCAAAATGGCCCCTTGATTGTTAAACGGAAGGACTTTTCCCTTCTCTGTCTATGTAATCAACAATTGATGCAGCGTTATGGCAATATTTGATATATTTTGTAGCCAATTAAGGCGAGAAGCCCATTTTTTCTGGCAGAATTTGGGAAACTTGTTGTTTAGCCGGCGTCGTACCCGCAACCGTGCCTTCAAAAAGTGTAGCACGGACGCGCAGTGCAATTGTTGCGCAGACCTTTATTAAATCGCAAAGACTTTTTGAACACTCGTCTCTTTTTTTTTTTGCCAGTTTTGGCACGTTAGGCTTCGGGGACCCGGCCGGCCCCGCCGGGACCTCGCGCGATCGGACCGGCCTGAAAATTCGCTCGGCGTTCCGTCGAAAGTCAAATCAAGATTGCAGCAGAGCTGGAGACGGACCACTTTTCTTTCCGCTCCTTCAACGGTAACATTTGTGGACGTTGAACATCTCCGGTGAGCCGAGAGCCTCGTGTACGTTCGGCGCCTCAAGGTGGGGTTCTCGATCTTGACCCAAACGCGAGTCCCCCGCCCAAGAATCGGCGAGAGCGCCGAATCCTCACCGCTCGGCCACATTTCACACTGTCCACTCTCTCAGGTTGCGGATCAATCGCAACGGATGAAAACCGATTCACTCATATTTTGTATTTTACTGTCGGCTGTCCTCCTCAAAACGTCAAGACACGAAAAAGGAGAAGTCACAGATTATGGGGGGTCAAAACCACTTTAGTGTCGTAAGTGCAATCAGTGAAGTAAAATGCAACGAGGACTGACAAAAGACGAATGAGACGAGTTGGAAAATTCCCCAAATCCTCCCTTTTTGTACTGCTGTGCGTTTTGTGAAGCGCTTCTCCCGCCGCAGGTCGTTCGCTCGCTGGCTCACGAGGCGGGGACGCCGTTGTCCGACGACAAACAAAATGTTTACAATTCTTTTAAATACGATTCTCGACCGCTACAAAGAAAAGCGAAACTAAAAAGTAGATGCGAGCGAGCGCTACAAGATGAGCTCCTCGATGTCGTCGTCGAAGGAAGCGACGGCGGGACGGACGGCCGCCACGTGGCGAGCGCCGAGGCGCCCCGCGGCCCGCGAGCCCCCCGGCGTCTCGTCGCCGCCCGTCGGCGCCGCCAGAGAACCGAACAGCTGCCGCATGAGGGTGGACTTCTTGTTCTTGTCCTCCGCCTCGGCCCTCTTGAGGCTGAAGACGCCAATGGCCTCGAGCGCGCGGTCGCCGTCCTCCCTGGCTGTACTTTGCCGGAGGATTCCGAAGGGGGGCGCGGCGCTTCGGAAAAGCGGGTCGTCTTCGGCCTTGAGGGAGCGCAGGCTCCGCCGGCCCGGCGACGACGGCGGGGGCGACTCGGACGAATCGACGAAGACGGGGCTCCTGGCGTCCCGGTTCTGAAGGTCGATTTCGCGCATCTTGGCCAGCAGCTGCTCTTTCCTGCGACGCGCCTCGCCGGCGCTCTCGCGGCGGTTCCGCTGCCGGTCCGCTTCCTCTGCGACGGGGACGCTCTCGCGCATTTGATTGGTCAATAAGCTGCTCATCTCGTCGCCGTCGTCGTCTTCTTTCTGCGAGTCTGAGTGGAAATCACAACACGCTGAATCGACTTCAGGCAACGTTTTGCATCACTTTAGGATTTGCGGTTGTTTTCTTGGAGGCGCGACTTGAATAGTTTGCAGATTTTACAAGCCCAAATTTGAGCTTCACGTACGCTGACGCATGAGCTAAACGGAGAAACAACTGATGCCAATTTGGGAGTTTTTCTTCTACCTCAGTGAAAAACTTTTTTTTTTTTTTTTTTGCCCAAGTCCAACTGAACTAGCGAAGGGCCGCGTCGGTTGACGCCACCTTTTCTGAGCGTTTTCGAAGTCGTCGTCGTCGTCGTGCTCTGGTTTCTCTTCCCGGTGACGAGTCAAGATTTGCTGCCTCATCTTTCGCGCATCCAAAGTGATGCAGCGGCACCACCTACAGGACCCGCCTGTCATTACGTTGCTTGACAAACCTGAATTTCGCAGACAAGCCGGCCCCGACCTTCGACCTTTTCCCACCCTACTCGGAAACTATTCGAGCGATGGCCGTGAGCGGTCGAGGATGGTAAATTCTTCTTACCGCCCGCGAATACGCGGACCCGGCAGGCGTCTTGTCGACGTTCCTCAGGCGTCCGCTTTCCTTCCCCGGAGCCTCCGGACGCGTCGCGGCCCGTCGCCTTCCTTTGGTCCCGTTCCGGTTTGGCCGCGCCGTCCGCCTCGTCCGCTTGCTGCGGAGCGAAGAAAGCATTAGCATTAGCACTTTGCCGACGTTAGCTCATTGTCGCTCTGCGCCGTCACCTTGAGCGACAGGTAACCGTCGGGGGCCGGATCGCTGTACTCCACCGAGGCGGGCGGCGGCGACGGGAACTCGGGGCTGCCGCTGCGCTCGTGCGTCTGCACCGCCTTGCTGTGTGTCCTGCTGAAGACTTGACCCGGCAACCAAAAATCAATTCAGCGAGTGGCTTTTTGTTGTTGGTTTTTTTTTTTTTTAACGTAACCGACTCCTTGACTCACGTCTGGATTTGGCGTCGCCGTCTGCGGCTTTCCTCGGTGAGACTTTTCCCATGCGGAGGGCGTAAATGTTCCTGATTTCCAATTCCCGTTCTTTCTCCTGGAAAGGAAGACGACACCGCCGCTAGCCACGCTTCAGCGGCCGTCGGGATTTTTGGGGCCGATCGCCGACTTCTCCCAAAAAACGACGGCGAGGTGGAGCAGCGCATCGCTCGGTTGCTGTTATGTAGCCGGAAACGCGGATCTCCATTCATCCGATGGGCGTCGCGTGCAAATGGGTTGGGGTTGGCGCCGATGGCGCATTCCACAAACGGACATCGATTAGAATCACGTGAAAAGCATCAAAGTGGCGTTTTCAGTTTAGGGTCGGTCGGTTTTCGAGGATGAGCGCTCCAAATGAGAAGACGACGCAAGAAAAGAATCTTTTGCGGTACTGAAATGTCATTTCTTTCGGCTTGTCCCTTTCGGGGTCGGTCGCCACAGCGTGTCATCTCAGATGAACGCGCGTACGTGTTTGGCACAATTTTTTTACGCCGGATGCCCTTCCTGACGCGACCCTTCTCAGGGAGTGGAGGCCCCAGCGGGATACGAACCCACAACCCCTGGTTTACCAAACCAGTGCTCTAACCACTGAGCTACGGGGCCTCTTTTGCGGTACTGAAATCAAGTCCAAATTTTCGACCTACCCTGAGTTTATTGGCCAGCGCCTCCAACTCCTTCTGCAGAGTCTTCACGTCGTCCTGCGCGCTCAACGTCTTCCTCCTCTCGGCCGCCAGTTGCCTCTGGTGGCTGCCGGCGCTCAGCTCCAAGTTCCTCTCCAGCTCCTGCGGCGGCGGCCGCGAGAGGCGGGGTTGGGGGGGGGGGTGTCGTCACCACGCACCCCCCCCCATCAACATGAGAACTTCACTCACGTGCCGTTCCTACCTTGACTTTGAGCTGGGCCTCGCGGGCCCGCCCCCTCTCCTGGTCCAACTGGCAGCCGAGCTCCTGGCGAGCCCCCACCTGCCGCTGCTCCAGCAGCTTCTTCATGCGGTTGGCGGCGTTGCGGCTCCTCAGCAGCTGCTCGTCCTTCTCCTTCAGCCGGCGCTCGGCGGCGCGTTCCCGCTCGCGGGCGCGGCGCAGCCGCTCGCGCAGGACGTGCGTCTCGTTGGCGTGGCACGACAGCATCTGGGAGATTTTGCTCTCGGCGTCCGTGTAGTTCTGCAGCGCCTTCTCCTGGCGCGTCTGAAGCTGAAGCCGCCGCAAAAAGTGGTTCAAAGTCGGGACGCGCGACGGTTTCCGATTCTCCTTCCGCTCGGCGCATCGCGGCTGGCGAGGCGGGAGAAGCCGACAGAAATCTTCCACGTTTGCTCTCTTTCCTACCCGAGCGAACGTTTTCTGTTTCGTCGGCTCTCCGGCCACGCCAGCGCGGAAGGCCCGGCCGGAACTTGCTTTTCTCGGTACCTGCTTGAGAACGCGGTTCTCTTTCTGCAGCTCGGCGATCCGCAGCTGCAGCTCGGCGTGAACGTTGCGCAGCTCGTTGATCTTCAGCAGGCGGCCCGACAGCATTTGCCTGGTCAGGGGGTCCAAGTCTTTGGGGGGGAGGGACTCCTTGCTACGCGAGCGCGTCGCCCGGCCGCGGGCCCCCCTTGGCGCCAGGGGGGGCCGGGCCCGAACCCGCTTCTCTGAACCTGATCAAATAAATATACGGTGTGGATTGGGCTCAGGTCGAGAGCAAAGTCCACACAGAGATGCGATAATTCCTGAAAACGGCGACGGGAAAAGAAACTCATCCGAGTCCGGCGGGAGGCGGAACCGCACAAGAGCGGGAAGGTGAGAAAAGGACAAAAGAAAAAAGACGCGTCTGAAAGACCGAAAGCCGCACAAAAGCGCCGCAGTGATCGCTGATGGAGGACGTTCGGGTTGGGAGGCAATGCGGGCGTACTTCAAATTTCTTCTGGGAGAAGCAAGATCAAGGCTGCTTCTTTCCCTGTCGAGTACATTTTGGGCAAAGAACCGAGTTGTTTCCGAGATGACGCAAAATATTAACAGAACTTTTCGACGCCAAGTGCAAAATGCAGTCGGACCGAAGAAAATGCGTTTCCTTACGAACTCGCTCTGGCATCGTAAACCGTCTTGTCAACCAACCCGTGTCGTAGGGCGAAGCGCTGGAAACGGGGCCGGCGCGTACGGGCGGCGGCGGCGTACGATCCCCGGCGTAGGGCGAGAGCGAGCGCTCCGACTCGTCGTCGTCGTCGTCGTACTCGTCCGAGTAACACGTGCCCTCGCCGTCCGACGCCCGGTCCGGATCCGTGGCGTAGTCTCGGCCTTTGGAGAAGTCCCGGACGTTCCCGTAGCGGTTCTGCTTTTTGGCGCAGGACGCCCGACTCTTGGCGCTCCCGAGCGACCGCCGGCTCCGACTGTCGTCTTCGGACGCGTCCCGTTTCGACTCCATGTCGGTCGCGCTTGACGAGAGGACGGGAAGAGAATTGAAAGAATTTTCACAACGAGAACGTCTCGCGAAAGCTCCACTCGGTTGTTGGCGTACAACCGCTAAAAAGCCGAGCCGCGGGGAGGGATCCCGGTTCAAGTAAGGCATTTCTCGTCAAAAGGGAAACTTTGCTGTCCAGTTGGGGGCATTTCATTTCATTTCTTCGACTACTATTTGGCTAGACTACGCGCAAGGAAATAGCAGGAACCGACCCTGAAAAAGGATCTTACCTGTAGCTTCTAAAGCCACAGATATCCTGCTCGTACCCATTTGAAAGTTTGACACCCCAGGCTGAAAGCAACAGATATTTGAAGACAGAAAATATCTGTCTACTCACAGGCATATGGTCTTTATCCTCTGCGGAGAGCAACCATTAGCACAGCTTAGTGAGACGCTTGTGAAAGTCTTCTTTGTGTCTCCGTGCGATACTGCCCCCAGGTGGCCAAGACGCAGACACCACAAGGAGCGGCGGCGGCGGCGGCCATTGAGCTGAAGCAAAAGAAGGAGCAAAAAATAATAATAATAATAATAAATGTCACTTTACATTTAAGTATGAGTCGCATTTGAATCAAATGAAATAGTGGTTAGGGGGGGGGCGCTGTAATGAATGAATGGTTCATCATGATTTGTCTTTTGTGCAGTTCTGGTCCAATTTCGACTTGTCACTATGATTATTATTTATTGTTCCATGTGTGGTTCAAGTCCCTTCGTTCGGACTTCGACGAGATCCTTTAAATGGGTGGCAAGCAGCTCCATGAAACTTGCTTTGGGCAACTGGCTCCACCACCTCGAACCGAATCGGAGCCGGAAGCCTTTCCGCAGGTCGTTTCTATGGCAACCCGAGTCCAACTAATCTTTCCGACCGCCATTCGTCGGGGAGCTTTGAGAAAGAAGCCCCTCTTGCTCGTCCGGGTCCCAAGACCCAATTCGCTTCAATCGGTGTCGTTGTCGTCGTCGAGCTAACGGCGAGCTAAGCTAAGCTAAGCGGGCAACAAGGAAATCGCGTCTTACCGTCCGGCGTCGTCTCAAGTTCGGCTCTCGCTCAAACTGTGGGCTAAGCTAGCCGCGCTAACCCGGGTCGCGTTTCCTTCCGTCGTGGGTGGGGTTTCGAACCGCAACGAGAGCCGTCGCAGGCCGCTTCCGCCCACTCGCTAAATCGCGGTCGCCATTGCTGGCTGCTGCTTCGGTGACGTCACCGTCACGCGACCGACCTATTCTCGATCTTGTTTGATCGCGACACCAACCAAGAAATCGAGTCCAGGTTACGGAGAATGCGAAACAAGGAACGGGTCGGGAGCCCACTGCCTTGAGTGTCGACACTCGATTTGTCGCGATCGAGCTCAACCAAAAGAAAAGAAAAAAAAAAAAAACATTTTTGAAATTAAGACACCGTCAAAATGATTTTGAATGTAGACAATTGACCTGAAATGTGTTTTCTTTTGTGCTTCAACTCAAATCAATGTAACTTTGCGCCACATGCAACGTCGGAACGTTACCACGGTTACATAATGACGTGATTTTATTTGATGATCTTCTGTGTTCAACGTTACAACGTCAACATCGCACAATCATGAGGAGAAATCAACAGGCGAGGATCGCTGCCACTTAAAACAACAGTAACAACGTGTGGAACAATTGAACCGACGGACGAGGAAGACCAGCAGGCCCCGGCTGGACTTTCACCTTTTGGCTCTCTTAGCGGGCGGATGAAGACGATCCCGGTCTGGCGGTTTTTCGTCTTCGTCGTCGTCGACATCTGCAGCACAGGAACAACTTGTCACACGGGCCAACGGGGTCACGTCGGCCTTCTATACAATTATGCTTAGGGCGGCAGCTCAAGATTATTTTTAATCGGCAATTAATTGGTCGATGTTTTCAGAATTCAAATTCTTCCCTCCGTCATCAAATTGACAGATACGTATAAATCCTTGACCATTCAGTTCCTGGCTTGTTTTCAGAAAATTGACAAAAATGGTCTGGTCTGGTCTGGTTTTCAAAGTCCACGCATACATTTGTTAAGGTCTTATTTTCAAGAAAAAGCTTTGCTGAGAATTGGGTGTTGAACAATTCAGCGCTGATCCAAACAGTTGTCGATCCGTTGCTGAACGCTTGTTATTGTCATCCACGCGTCCTCCCTGCCCGAAGCGCTTCTTCTTCTGCCCCCGCATCACTGACTACGTCAATAATGATTCCCCGAATGCTCAATTCTTAGGAGCCTGTTTTTGTTGTTGTTGCGCTGGTGGCGACGCACAAACGTGAAGTTGAATGTGGCGAATTTGCGGGGAAAACGACAGACCAAGCGGGACGTCTCCTCCGGCGACTTTTTCCTTCTCCACGAGCTCGTTGAGCAAGGGCGAGAGGCCCTGAGCGACTTTGCGAAGTCCCGCCATCAGAGACGTCAACGTGTTCTCCACCGGCACCTTCATTTTCTCAACTTTGTCAGCTCGTCCGTCCCGAAATTTCAGCTCCGCCGAGAGTGAGGAGGCCGCCATCACAATCAATGTGCTGCAGATTGTCAAATGAATGCGTAAGTTACACTTGGGAGTTATTGTGCGGAGCGCTTATGTTCTAGAAATGACACGCTTTGTATTAAAAACGTGCTAAGTTGTGACCTGGAAACTCCGCCCGAGTCGGACTTCCGCTCCACTTCACTTCCGGGCGTGACACGCCCTGCTGCTACACGATTGGCTCCTGCGTCGCTACGTAGATAGTCAAATCCAAATACATAACACACGTTTGTAGAGGTTGGTTTTATGGCTATGTTTGCGGTTTAAGGGGGTCTAGGATGGGGCGAAGGTCAATATTGGGGTTAGTGAGCAACATTGACGCCGCCACATTTACATGACGTCCTTGGCCAGCCTGGAAGAAGTCGGGCGTAGGGCGTGTTCTCCCGTGATACATCAGCCAATCGCAGTGCAGCGGCGCGTGTCCGGGAGCCAATACTATTGGAGCAAGGCGCGTCCCGTACGGAAACTTTCTGCCAATCCGAATATTGCGCCATATAAACATGGAGAAGTAAACCGGATGTTGGGGAGACGTCATCCTTACGGTCAAGCCATTGTTAGTCACGACTGGAATGTTTACGATGCGCTTATTTGAACGTGCTTTCGGATGTCGGTGCCTATTTCCGATGCAGAGCTGGCACATCCAATATGGCGGACGTGCTGACGTATGAAAGCGCCTCAATGTTGGCGGATTGACGTGCGCGCTTTACGTGAGCTAGCAAGGCAGCAAGTCGGACGGCCGAAGCTCGCTGGACGCAGACTCGTCGAACCTTCAATTCGGAACGACGCACGCCCATCGGTAAGACGTTTTCACGTCAGCGTTGACTTCGAATCGCTCCGTCTTCGGCGGACTTTGGCGCACGAGCGTCTCGTCGGGAAGCTAAACTAAGTAGCACGCACGACGGAAGGACGGAAGGTTGCGCGGCTCGCTCGCTTTCTTGCACGCTTCTTTCGATTTCCACTTTTTGGCCTTTCGACCCTCTTCGTTTTGGCACTTTGAAAAGGCTTCAACGAGTTTATCTATCGTCTGCGTGCATGGGTGTGAAAACACAACGACGGCAATGCGCAAACACCTTCTTATTTTCCCAGTCTTCATCTACTTAAGCAAAGAATCGAAAAGATCAAACCAAAAGCAAAAACAAAAACAACAATATTTGAAAAAAAAAAACAAAAACGGGGGAGAGAAATCCCAACCAGGGGCCCGACCCCTGTGGGATTTCGGTTTTGGTTTTTCGGGGGGTGGGTGACAACATTTGGGGGAATACATTTTTAAAAAAAACAATTCATGCTATTTATACGGGGGGGGCAATGACCCCAACCAAGAATAGACGGAGAAAATAATTGATGACAATTAGAATTGCATTGAAATGAATGAAATTCTTCAATGAATGTGGGAATATGTGTGTTGTTCCACAAGAAAAAGTTGTAGAATCAACAGGTTATTGCGTTTCTGTTCAAATAACTAAATAAACTCAGCAAACCAATGGGAGCTTTTTGCAGATTTATCCGACAGTTTTTTTGTTGTTTTTGAAATGACGAAAGCGATCACGTCAGGCTCCGATGGCCTGTTTGTACACAACTGTCAAAGTTGCGGGCGTTGGACGATGGGAGCGGTTTTGCACCCTTGCCCGTGCGGTGAGCATTTTTTTTTTTTTTTTTTCCCAATCCGGTCTCCCGCTTCCGTCCTCGCGCGGCTTTCGTCCGCCACTCAAAGGCGAACCTTGGCCGTCGGCGAAGATGTGCGAGGAGGCGACGGTGTCGCTGGCGGACGTCGTGCAGGAGGACGAGCAGCTGCAAGAAGAAGCGTCGGCCGTGCTGGCCGGAAGCGATTCGGAGCGCTGCTCGTATCCGCAGGTGAGCGCCTCGCTTGGCTTCTTTTGAACGTGCGCCTGAAATCGTTTTTGGGCCGGCGTCCAACGTCTTTGCGGGGAAAAAGTCTGGCGGTTTTTGCATCGGTAGGCGTCGGGCTCCGTTGCGCTTTGTCCGAAGACGGGATGGATGACAAGTGGCGTGCGTGCGTGCGTGCGTGCGTGCGTGCTCGCAGGGTTACGTGAAGCGTCAGGCGTTGTACGCCTGCAACACGTGCACGCCCAAAGGAGGCCAAGCGGCCGGCGTGTGTCTGGCCTGTTCCTACAAGTGTCACGAAGGCCACCAGCTGTTTGAGCTCTACACCAAGAGGTGACCGCGACGACCTCCGACCTCCACGTCAGCCGGTCGGAGTCCGTCACTCAAGTCCGTCTCCGTGTCCTCTTCAGGAACTTTCGCTGCGACTGCGGGAACGGGAAGTTTGCCGACGCGCCGTGCAAGCTCTTTCACGTGAGTCATTTTTTCCTTCGCTTTGGCGACGTGACTTTGTGGAATTTCTCAAAAAAAAAGAAAGAAAGACAGAAATCGCTTTCACCAAAACGTTAGTGGGAGCGGAACCGGGCAAGTCCGAGCGCCGGACGTTCTCGGAAGGCCACCTTTGTGTTTTTGTGAGCCAGGCCAAGGACGACGTCAACGGCCTGAACAAGTACAGTCACAACTTCTTCGGGGAGTACTGCACCTGCCGCCGGCCGTACCCCGACCCGGAAGACCAGGTGAGGCTCTTGACGCGCTCGGATCGGATCGGGTGGGTGGAGCTCAGCTGACGTTGTGCATCATCAGGAGGACGATGAAATGATTCAGTGCGTGCTGTGCGAGGATTGGCTGCACGGCCGGGTGAGGCGTGGTCGACGCGCTTAAGGGACGCCGCCCCCCCCCGACTAACTCCCGTGTGTGCGTGCCGACGTGTTCAGCACCTGGGCTGCGACGTCCCCGACCATGTGGAGTCGTGGGAGATGATCTGCGAGGCCTGCATGAACACGCACGCCTTCCTGTGGCGCTACGCCGCTCGCCTGGCAGGTAAGCGCCGCGAGAACGTCCTCCGGGATTTGACGGACCCGCCCGCCTCCGATCCGGTCCCGGGCGCCGCGGTGGAGTCGGACGCGGCGAAGGAGACGACCGCCGACGAGGTAACGTCCTCTCGGCAGACGTTGTTCGTGTTTGAAGTGCAAATAAGGAGGGAGGCTCGTCACATAAGCGTAGTTTGCCGTCGCTCATCATTCTGGCGCGACTCGGACTGCAAAATCTTTTCATCTCCGAGGCAAAAGGACCGATCCAAAGCGTCCGCGTGTCACCGCAGCTTGAGTTTTGCAAACCGAGACAAACGTTGTCAGGCAACGCGTTAACGGAGGGTCGCGGGCGCCCCCTACAGACTGACGGCGCGACGGAGCCCAGCCGTAAGCGAGTTTGCCCGGAGGAAGCGGAAGCGAAGCCCGGCTGCGGACTGGAAGCGCTTCAGAACGCCGGCGCCGAGCGGCCCGGGTCCGGAGCGGTCTTTTGGCCTCCGGGGTGGCGCTCCCGGCTGTGCCGCTGCGACGCCTGTCAGGTGGGAGCCGCCCGCCTCCCCGTCGACGGCGCCAGCCCGCTGACGCGTTCGTCCGTCCGTTCAGGCCAGTCTGGCGGCGGCGGGTCTCTCCTTCCTGCCGGACGAGTCGGACACGGTCCTGGCGTACGAGAAGAAAGGCCGGAGCGAAGAGGGCGGCGCTCCGGGTCACGACCCCCTCATGTCGGCGCTGGACAACCTGAGCCGCGTGCAGCAGCTGGAGATCATCCACGGTAAAGCCCGAAAACGTCGGCGGGCGGCGCAGGCGCAGGCGCTCACGAGACGCTACTTCCTGTCAGGGTACAACGACATGAAGAGCGAGCTGAAGGACTTCCTGCAGGGATTCGTCGCCGAAGGGAAGGTGAGCCCGAGCCCGGTCCCGACTCAGCGAGCGGCCGGCGCGTCGGGAAACTTACTGGGCCGTTTCCGCGCAAGCAGTATGTTGGCGCCAAGGAACTAAGTTGAAGTGAATGGAGGTGCTTTATTGAGAGAGAGAAAAGTGCCATTTGGCGGGGCTTTCACCGGTGGCCGAATTTGTCGTCTGAAGGCGGTCACGTGACTGGCGCCTTTTCCGCGTGGCAGGTCGTGACCTCCGCCGACATCCGTCAGTTCTTCGAGCGGCAGCAAAGTCGCAAAAGGAGACGAGCGGACGACCGCTTCCACTGCGCCTGACGCCCTCTGACCTTCCGACCCCCCCCCCAGGCTGCCTGGTTTTCTTTCTCATCTGCGCTTGCTTTTTCCTTTTGAACGACCAATAAAGAGCGTCCACCGCCGGGAGGTCCTGGACCGGTCTCGTTTTTCGGGCGCGTCACACGACCGGGAAGCGAAACGGCGGCGTCCAGAAAGCCTCCCACAAAATAATTTTTTCATGGAACGAGAGAGGAAGTGGCCGCAGCGCCGCGTGTTTTGCGTCAAGCGTCTTTCCATCGCGTCAAAAGTCCTTTCATGTCTGGACAAAATGTAATCAGCTCCTCTGTTGACGCTGAAGCCCACCCCCGCTCCTCCCGCCCCCTCGGCTTGTACGCGAGCGGAGACGAGCTCATTCCGGATCGAGCGCTGGCCGGCGTCACCACGGCGATGAAGAAGTTGGCCTCGCGGGTCCCGGCCAAGTCGGGCGTGGCCTTCGTGCACGCCAAACCTCCCAGGCAGCGCATCGGAGCCGCGGTGAGAACCTTGCGGTCGGCGGCGGGGGTGGAAAAGCTTTAGCGAGGCCAAAATATCCCTTTTCATACTTTGACAGGTCCACGCCGACCTTTTGATGACTTTTTGGAGCTTTTTTTTTTTTTTTTTTTTTTTAAGGTCTCCGAAATGTCATCAAATGTTCAACGCTTCACTTTGCTGTTGAAATTGGGGTGGGGAAAAAAAAAAAAAAAAAACGCTTGTTTATGTTTTTTGGTTTTTTTTTTTGTCCTCTGACAGCAAAGTTTTTTGGTCCTGTCCGCGTTCGCGGTGGCCATGCTGGCGCCGGCGGCGTGGATCGTCCGCCATCTTCCCGAATATCGCCGCAGAAGCCGCCGGAAGCCCTCCGGCTGAAGGACGCGTCAGGCCGCCGCCTTTCCTTCTTTTCGCGTCGACTTGACAATAAACGCAAAGGAACTTCTTTTGCGAAATAAACCGCAAACACAAAAACGCCGTTTGTATATTTTGGAAAGATCAAAAAGAACATGGGGTTCTCCAAACAGGAAGTTTGTATTTGAGCAGGAATGTGTTTATTGTGACGATGTCACTTCCTGTGAAGAGAACTCCCACAGAGACGACGGGGAGGGCAACCTTGAAATGAGCAAAAGTCTTGTCGTGTTCAAGCCTCTCCAAACAAAACATTTGTAAATGTAGAAAAGCACCCGTGAGACGCTTTTGTCAGACTTTCTCCTTCAATTGTCGCGCACGGACCTCGGCCACCCGGGGGCAGCGTAAGACACGCGAGCCCTCTCGGGCTTGTCGGTTCAGCAGTAGTATTCCAGGTAAGTGCCCAGAAAAGAGAATATTGAGGGGAAAGTCCATTTCTTTCCATAATTCATGCATGTTATGTGAGATCACACAGTGAACTAGTTCAAGCCTTTGATTGTGGCAGCTTCCTTTTTGTCAGCCTCCTTTTCGAGGTAGCGATGAAAAAAGGTTTGCACTCGCAAGTCGAAGCATGAAAAATGCGCTGGCGGACTATTTTTTTTTTTGGGGGGGGGGGCACATGCACGAGATTGTCGAAATTGCTTCACTGGATTTATTCTTGACTTGTATTTATCTTTCTTTCTTTGATTGCGTGTATTGAAAACATGACCAAGGAGTCGAGGTCCACTGATTGTGTGACAAGCGACTCAAGTAGCGTTTTGGATCAATTGTAGATTTGATGCAGCATACTTTTACTTGAGTATTTCCCGCAATCTTGACGGACGACGACTTCCGCATCGGGCGCCTTTGACAAAGGGAGCGCGTGTGACGTCACAGCCCAGCTCGCCAATGGAACGCCGCAACAAGGTCACGTGACGACGAGGCTGGGCGGAGGCCGCTGATCTAAAAAAACAAAACAAAAAAAAAAAAGACCGGATGCCTGATTGGTCACCAAAAGTGAAGTCGACGTCCGCCATCTTGATCTTGATGGCGACCTGTGCGTTAATCACCAGTTTGGGGGCGCGGCTGTCAGAAAACATTCCACAGGTAAGTTAGAAAGATTTCCTTTGACACTGTAAAAGTTTGTTTGTAAAGGATTTTTTTTATTTTCTGATGAGCTGAATTCACTTGAACAAAGTTTTGTTTGTGGT
The DNA here is from genome assembly GCF_019802595.1 of Syngnathoides biaculeatus. NCBI lineage: Eukaryota > Metazoa > Chordata > Actinopteri > Syngnathiformes > Syngnathidae > Syngnathoides > Syngnathoides biaculeatus. Next base: position 5,899,994 of record NC_084662.1, on the reverse strand, counting down.
TGTTGTTGTTCACTGTTGATGGTTTTTCGCCCAAAAAGCGATGTCAGTATTTTCCCAAACTTCATCAGTGGATAAGCAAGAAAACACATTTCCTGTGAAATTTGGTTAATTTCATAATACAGAACTCTGTCAATTGAATTCGATTTTCAAATGAGAGGAAACGAGTTTACATTTTCTGTGTGAAATTGGACGTCGCAGAGACAACAAATGAACCTTGCTTTTATTTTCCCATTGCGAGTCCTTATTTCCAAATATATATTTAAATGACTGACTTAAAATTGAATGATTTTTATGACAAAACATGCTTGATTTTTTTTTTTTTTTTTGCTACGTTATGATGACAGCGCTTCACAGCATATTTTGGGAAAAGTTAACGTCACGGAAATCGGGCTCCAGGTAAAATGCAAGCTTTCTTGCTAGTCACGGTATTGTATGTCTTTTGCACTTCGCCTTTTTTGGCTTACCAAGTCGAATTAAAAATCCTTCATGTTACCAGAACTGAAAAAACGTCAAGCTCGCACAACCAATTTGAATTCTACATGCCAAACTTTGAGAAAAGCCAGGCCATAATCCAACCTGTAAAGCAAGAACATTTTGGGAGTACCAAGATGGCGGCCAACTGGCTTCAACCAATCGACGTACTGCTTGATGTGCATGCGCCATCCAGTCTTTTTTTTTTTTTTTTTAAGATCAGTGGCGTAAACACTTGCTTAATGTTATGGAGGACAACTTTTGAGTAAGTCGACTGCAATATTTGGCATGAGCCTCGCTGCCTCCCCCCGTCCCTCTGCCAGGGACCGACTACTGAAGCGACCACAACACTGACGCAAAGTTAACTTGGGATCCTGAGTAGCGCATTGCAAAGGTCTTCTCTCTCTTTCTACTCGACGCCAAAGCGGCCGAGATGACCCGCTCGGCGCCCCGATCGGAACCGCGCTCAGAAATCCCCCGCAGCTTCCCGGTGCTGCAGGAAGCGGACGAGGCCCGCGGGGAGCGGCAGGCCGTCCAAGCGCCGCCGTCCCGCCGCCTGCACGACGCGGACGCGGCACAGTTGCAGCAGCCGCCTCGGCAACGCTGCGAAGAGGACTAAAAAAAACCTAAAAATGTCAGTGGGAAACCTCGACGGCACGGCGAAAGCGCCACGCCGGCGTATTCACCCACTGGCTTCGTCTTTAATGGCGCTCCAGCCGTCGAAAGAGTCCAAGTGGTCCAGCAGGCGAGAGCAGACGCGCACGTGACCCACGTAGTCCAGCAGCACGTCGACGACGGGCCCCGCCCAGCGGCTGACGCCGGGGGCCGAGATCATTTCGCAGAACTGGCGGCACACACAAACACACAATGATCAGATAATGGCAAACGTCGTCCCTTTCTGCGCGTTCCATTTTTTTTTTTTTTTTTTGGCACCCGAGACCCGGTCCAGTACCGAATCCTGGGCCACTCGGGAACAAGTCTGATGAAACGTGGGCTGATCGGTCAGGACGAGAACGTGAGGCACAAGGATGACCTTGTTCAGACTTCACGAACGAGCCCACGGGACAAAGTGACCACCGATTTTCTCATCCAGGTTGTTGGAGTCCCGTTTCAGCTGACCAAGTACCACAAGGTGACAGTCAGCGAAAAGCCCAGTCGGCAAAGCAGGAGACTAAAATAAAAGCAAAGATTGTAGAAGCAAATATGTGAAGATTCCCTCGACTTCTCGCGTCGCTAATTGGCCTCAAAAGTGTGGTGGAAAGCTTGACGCGTGACGCGAATCTTTCTCGCTTGGCACGAGCGGCAAAATTTGCAAGTTGACGGAGCGCCGCGACGGGATTTTCACCTGAACGCTGCGCGTCACCCCCGCCTCGGGGGGGTCCAGGCGGCCCGGGTGCGAGCCCCCGCTTCGGAGCGGCGGGTGCGGGGCCGTTCCCGTACACGCAGTCGAAGCAGGACAGGGCGTCCCCTCCGTTGTCCAGCAGGTACTTGAACGTGGGCAGGTACTTCATGGAGAACATAAAGATGGCGGGGCAGGCGGCGATGCGGGCGTTGACGTCGGCGCCGCGCTCCACCAACAGCGCGACGCTCTCGACGCAGCCTTGCCGAGCCGCCGCCAGGAGCGGCCCGAACGCGTCCAGGTTGGGATCGGCGCCGGCGTCCAGCAGCGCCCGGACGTTGTCCGCGTTGCCGTTGACCGCGGCCCAGTAGAGCGCCGTGCTGCGCCGGTCCTCGTACAGCCTGGAGCGCTCTTCGCACAGCTGGGCGTTGACGTCGAAACCGGCCCGGATCAGCGTCTCCAGGACGTCGCCGCGGTCGTGCTCGGCGGCCACGTGGAGCGGACTGATGCCGGCGCGGCGGACTCTTGCCTTGCCGGTGGCCGGAATCAACATGGACACGATGCTGGGAAAGGAAACGGGAAGTTCGGACGTGCACTCGACACTTTGCAGCTCGCGGACCGGCCGGCGCCATCTTCTGGCTCCTTTGCGGGCGGCGTTGTGCAGTGGCAGCAGTCCCGCTTTTCCGGAGAGGTTAGCGTCCGCTTTCTGGGAAAGGAGGAACTCCACGACGTCGGCGTGCCCGTTTTTCGCGGCTTCGTGGAGAGCCGTCGCCCCGTCTGCGGCTCGACAGTTGGCGTCGGCGCCTGTGGCCCGGGGTCAAAGGGTAAAGGCGGGTACGGGGCTGCGCCGTCGTCGGAGCGACTTACCGTGTCTGACCAGGAGACGCAGAGTAGCCACTTGTCCGCCCTGAGCCGCGGCGAACAACGGCGTGACGCCGTAATCGTCTTTGGGGCCGTGTTGGCCTCCGGCTTTCAGGAGCATCTGGCAGATCTCCAGGTCGCCGCGGCCCGCGGTCTCGTGGAAGCCTTCGGCGTCGACCGCCGCTCCGTGACCGAGCAAGAGCGCCGCCAGCGCCGGGTTGTCCCTCTCGCAGGCTGCGGGCGGGACCGCGGACGGTTGGCCGGATGAAACCTGCGCGTGACCGGACGGCGGTCGCCGAAGGTCACCTTTGTACAGCGGAGTCTCGCCATCCCGGTCGGCCGCGTCGGGATCGACGCCGCTCTCTCCAGCAGAAGTTGGGCGCATCGCAGCAGCGGGGTCTCGCCGCGCCGGCTGCGCTCGTTGAGCGTCCCCGGCTGGGCTGAGCGCGCAGCAGAGTACGTGTCCGCTGGTTAGCATGCTAGCTTGCGGTATTGTCTTGACATACATACGTACATGTTTCTGGATATTGTCGTTTTCCAAGCTGCTGACTTCATGTTTATGATGAACGTGATTAAAAAAAAAAAAAAATCAAAGCCCGGGCAGAGGTTAAAGCCTCGAGGAAAGCAATACCCGAGCGAGTCCGTCCTGCCACTTGACGGCTTTTTTGCGTTGGTGCATTTGGTGCTGTCCGGTATTTGCGATTCTACCCCCTCCCCCCGGCTCTGAATTGTCCGATATTAGCTGGGACGGAAAGAAGTCACCGCTTTCAGGCAGTGGAAGGAAGCGACTCTGCCTGACCTTTTTCTGCGACTTTCTCTTTGGCTGACCTAACGGACGCTAAGTGCAGTTGATTCACGTCCGAGTTTCATCTCTCGCGGCCGACGTCGAGCGACACGAGTTGACGAGTCGCCACCCTCGCGCACCCGAACGCCGTTCAGAACTCGTCATGACGACACCCCTCACGTAAAGGTCATCTGAGTGATTTTGAAACTCGGCGACATTTCTAACTTTGCCTTCATCGGCCAGTCACCAAGAAGGAGCTTTCGCTTCCGAAAAGGTCGCCGACTGCAACAAGAGCAAACGCGGGCGGGGGGCGGCCCACTCTTCTGGGAATCTGACCACAACCTTTTACCTTTTGACTTTGTGTTTTGTTCCGCGTCATCTTTCTTTTTTTTTTTTTTCTTCCCCAACGTGCCTTTTTCTCGTCTCCCGAGTCGGCTCGTTAAGTTTTTGTCTTCGTCGCCCCCCCCCCCCCCCCCAATTTTAACCAATGGGTCAAGTCGTGCCCACTCGTCTCTTCGGTTCGTTTCTATCGAGTCCAGCCCCGCCGTGCTACGTTATGCGCGTGAGGTCGCGCGGCGGTCACCTGACAGAAGGACCCCCGAGGCACGCCTCCCGGCCGTAAAATGCCGCCTGGTGGACGGGAAGCCAGCCCGGCTCGCCGGGCTGCGTCAAGTTGGTTTCGGGAGACGCCAGCAGAACCTTCAGGCGGCCCGCGTCTCCCGCTCGGATGGCTCGGAACAGGGGCTCCTCCTTCCTGACCGACGCGCAGAAAACGGATGCTCACGTGACCTTTGACCTCCGGTTTACGTCAAGGAGAAGATCGCGGCCGAGGGGGTTGGAACCTACTCTGGTAGCTCCGGCGCGACGTGGACCAAAGTGCCGTCCCACGTGCGAAGAGCCAACATCTTCTTCCCGGCGCCGGAAGTGAAGCGGCCGACGGTGCCCTCGAAAGTTTTTCTGCAAGTCGCGCACACACCAGAAGAGGGCGGCAGCCTATCAGGGCGCGACTGTCGGGCGAGCTTTTCGCGTGTGTTTCAAAAGTAAAACAAAACGATCCCGAAGGCCGGAGGCCGGAGCCTCATCTTAACCGAGATGAAACCTTGGAAAAGGAGTTTCATTCTTTCTGTGAGCAAGCGCGCAGCTCCAGACGTTTGCATCTCAAATCATATCATTGCAATGCAAATGCCAAGAATGCGTGATGCCCCCACCCCCCCACCCCTCCGCACACACACAAAAACAAAACAAAAAATGTAATCAATACAAAGAAAAGGAACGGCCTTTCAAAATGGTCACGAATGGAAACCTCGCCTTTACGTCCCCGAAAGCCCCGCCCCTTCAGTCACGCCCTCTCCTGGCCGTTTTAGGCACAACAGAAAAAAAACCGGGTTTTTCGGGGATGTTGCTGGCACGATTGCCAGTTTGGCGGTCGTACGCACATGTGGGGGGGGGGGGGGGGGGGGTTGGCGAGCTGCAGTGGGCGGGGCCTCGCTGCTCAGGCGCAACTGGCCGAGCTCGGTCGACGTCCGCGGAATAATCCTTCCGTCCCGACGGGGCCGCCATGACCACGCTGAGGCGAGCGGGACGGGCCAAAGTTTTCGTGCGTTTCCAGGAGCTAAAGTTCAGCCGCTTTGCACGCACGACAAACAACAACAAGTGCGCTCGTCACATTTGTCAACTTCGACCTTGAGACGTGCACACCAATAAAGCAACGGAAGAAGAATTCTCACCGATCTTTCCCGCAACTTCTTTTTTTAGCAGCCGCCTCTCGTCTTACAGCGCGCGACCTCCGTGCGCGCTGCCGCTACCCTTAGCACATGGGGGGGGGTCCAGCTCATCTTTTTGCAGGGCCCTCGTGAACCTTTCGGGGGTGCTTCCGACTGTCTCGTTGATGGCGCATCGATTCCGTAAGTGACTCAGGGGAGAAACCCGAGAAGGAGGATTTTTAAGCAAACAACAAAGGCCAGCAGGCGCATCTTGGCGAAGCGAGCTAATTGAAAAATAAAAATATTAAAACATCACGAGGACTGATAACGTTCATCAAAATGAGATTTTCATTTTTAATGGACAGCAAAAAGGTCAAAGGTGAGAGCCGAGAGGATGCGTGAAGGATTAGAGAACGGAGCCGTCATGCCGTTCGCCGCCACTGGGGGCGTATTTGTGCTGAGTTCGCTGTGATTGGCTTTTTATAGGCCGGTTAGCTTGACGTGAGCATCGTAGCGCGGACAAATTCACACGGACGCCGGATTCCAAAACTTTATTGTGGCGCCGACGGCCTAACCCTAACCAATCGAGCGAACACTACGTTTTTTTTTTTTTTTTTTCCAGAGAACGACGTTAAACAACGGTGACGCATGCGGGGTGTAAGTGTGCCTAATAAAGTGGCGACTAAAGGTAAGTAGGCTGAGCGCTCGCAGGCGCCGCCCTTGTGGACACTCGCCCCGCCTTCTCTGTTACGTAACGGCGGGACGTCTCGGCGACCCGCAAAGGTTGAATGGAGGCGACTTGACGCTCTTGGTTTGTGGACGACGTTTTCCCTTCCAAACTAGATGGGCCACCTGAAGCGCCGGGCCCGGATCGTCCCCACGTGGGCCACTGGAATGGGGGGGCGTGGCGTCTTTGTTGTCATTTGCTGGGAAGGAAGGAGTGAACGATGGCAATCGGTTCCGTCGTGCCGGCGGTCTCGATCCGCAATTTGGACCTGGTGGCCTCTTTCATCAGACGCCAACATGATGGAAGCGAGAATGGCGCCGGCGTTCCCATTTCAAGGAATGCGAGGGCCATTTCCCGATCATTTGAGCAGACTTTTGGAAAATCACATGAAAATGGGAATTGTTGGCAGGTGGGGGGGGGGGGGGGGGCGAATTCGAACGGGGCCAAAATTTTTGCCAAAGATGCAAATGACATTTTTGGACTTCCAGTGGCATCTCTACTTACCAACGTCTCCAGTAACGGAAAATTCAGCTTACGATTGGCATCCTCGGAAAAAAAATTGTCTCCAGTTACGAAGGAAATTCAAGCTCCAAAAAGGATAAAAGAGGGGCAGCCTCCAAATTCCACCAAACGTAAACATCGTGGATCTGGAGAGCCGCTCTCCCGTTGGCTACCTCCCAGGCTAGAAGGACATCGACGTATACCCATGATGCTTTGCGTTTCCCTCGGACACTCGACTGTTACCGACTCCCACGCTAGCGCACGCCGGTAAAGTCCAACTTTTTTGCAAGTTTCTTCCTTTTTCTTTACCAGCGACCCCAAGAAACGTTCGTGCAATGGAGTCGCGCGCCTACATCGGTACACGTGTTTTGTGTCGGCTGTCAAAGGTTTGCCTCCTCCCCCCGCGCCCCGCGATGCCTTTCACTGTGCCCAAGGCCAAAGGTAAAGAGGAACATCATTTATGTTCCTCTTTACACGATGTTTGAATGCTTACTTTTGGTGGGGTCGGTGGGACTTGGAACGGATTAGGCCATTTACATGTCAAACGCGCTTCTACTTTTGAGAAATTGCGGAAACAATTCATTTGGTAAGTAGAGGAACCACCGCAGCAAGTTTTGCTCCAATTGCTTCGTTTGGCCTTCCATGAGAGTTTCTTATCGAATTCCTGTGAGCGATCGCAACTAAGCAAGCAGCGAGTAAGACTGGCCTGCCGATCGTTGAGGTCGCGCTACGAATGGAACGGGGGACGTTTTGAGAGGCTTCGGCAGTTGCGTTTGGAGTCCGGTCGCCCGGATTCAACCTTAGCGGGTGAGCGCGACTTATTTCTTGGTGGGGTCGCGGACTCGCCCCATCAGGAGCAGGTCGGCGCCGGCCCGATGGTAGACCACGAAGAGGAACGGTCGGTTGACGGTCAGTCGAGGGGGGGGACTGGAGAAGACGGGGGCGGCCCCGCCTCCCGCGCCGCTCTCGTCCATCGACACCGAGGCTTTGTGGAGAACCTGCGGACGGAGCCGACGCGTTAGCCCGCGACGCGGCGACGAGCGCGCCCGCCCGGGCTCACCTCCGACACGGCAACGCCTCCGGGAAGGCCCGCGTCGCTCAGGTCGGCGTCCTCCCCGAAGGCCCGGGCGACGCCCAGGGTGCGCAGGACGTCCGTCAGAGAGTAGGAACGGTCCAACAGGAAGCGCGGCAACTGGACCTCCAACTTCCTGTCCACAAACGGGGAAGCGACATTTTGGAGGCGGCGCAAGTCACTCAAAACTTGTCTAAAATGGCTGCCTGCCGCTGCACCAGTCCCCGACATGTCTGAGCTTGTACTCGTTTCCTTTTCCTGCAGTACCGTGCCACTCACGTCTTCTTGAGCTGCCCGATCCAGGCCCGGATCTTTTCCGGCGTCAGGTGCTCTTCCACGTCGCCGAGGTCCACGCCGTCGTCGGGCAGCACCACCAGGGTGTCCGCTCCGTCCGCCATGGGGAGACGCAGCACGCCCGCCTTCAGCGAGCGGTCGTACGCCAGGAAGTACTTGTCGGCCCGGAACATCATGGGCACGCTGACCACGTGGTACTTGTCCACGTAGAAGCGCTCGTCCTGAGTGGCGCTGACGTTGAACGCCTGACTGAAGCCACCTGGAGGACGGATTTCCCGCACGCCCTGCGTGTTCAGGTACTTTGACATCAAGCGTGGCCGCCAAATGTATTTCGCTTGTCCAGTACTCGGGTCACGACCGGACACGCCAAGTATCGTTGCCGATGTGCCGCAGTGTACTCGCGGTGTACTAGTGGGTCAAAAGTGGCAGTAGCAGTAGCAGTAGAAAGAAAGGGAAAAAAAAAAAAAAAAAAAAATACTAACGCAGCCGAGTCGGTGCAAATACGTCCTGTCGTCAAGCACGGTGAGTTCATTCGTGTTTGAAATGCGCCGCATATTACACACGCTACGTGTACTCGTAGGTACCTTGGTAGGACGCGGCGGTCGCAAGTAGCAGCCGCGTGCCGGGGTCCAGTCCGGCCACCAGGTCCCGAGCCCGATCGCTGGTCTGCTGCCGGGCCCAGGCGTTGACGGCGTCGGCGGTATCCTGCGGCGCGGCGAAGCTGACCCTCTTGATGACGCCGCCGAACTTACTTTGCACGAGAGCCGCGTACGACGCCGACACCTGCGCGCCGCCGTCAACAAACAAGGCCAAGCCCCCCTTCAGGTTGAGGCCGGCGCCGTCCGGCGGCACGCTCGTCGCCGTCGGGGACGGATCTGGGGAGGAGAGGTGCCGGTGAAATCGGCAGGCCATAAAACATTGGCTCATAATGACAATTAAAGCAAATTGTCAATAATTTTAGTCACACTGTATCCCGCTTTGGCTACCTGAGAAGAGTAGAAGACAGAAACACTGCCGGCTCATCGGTACAGCATTAATATTAGTCCTTCTACGCAGGGGATAAAGAATATACGACTGACTGAGCGCAATTCTCTTGGGACGAAGACTTCCCCAACTTTTCGCTCTTGGAGATCGCAACGGCAGAATTTGCCAAAAATTCATCAACGCGCAACGTGAGGAGTTCCGACCCCGACGCCGGACCCAAACGTCTGCAAGCGCTGCTTTTCTTATTCAAAGCGACCCGGCAAATATTCGCTCGTGCTTTTGGGGCTCCGGACCCGATGAACGGCTTTTCCGACCCACCCGGGAGGTCTCGGGGGTCCGACCCGAGCGCCGCCCGCAGCTGCTCCCGCGTCGTCCCGTTGGCGGCGCGGAGCAGCGCCACCAGGCCGCGCCCCGCCCACCCCGCGGCCAGCAAGACGTTGTCGTCGCTGCGGCTCGCCAGCGTCCGATACAAGCGCGTCGAAAAGGCGGAGGTCGGGTCCCCGTCGTCGCCGTCGCCGGACGGCAGACAGCCCGTCGGCAGCGCCAGGCCGAGGACCGCCAACAGGACCAGAGGGGCGGCGGACATGTCGCTCGGGGGGAAGTCCAGCTACACAGAAAACAGACAGAACCAAAACAAGTTCCATTTTCCATTTTCAAAAATACTTTTGGCCACCTTTTTTCTTTTCCTTTTTCAAGGCTTTCGCTGGGGTTGCTCGGACAGGCCCGACCCGACCCAATTAGCTTCAACTTCAACTCAGCTACTTGTCACTCTTTTTCTCAAACTTATTTCAATTCCGAAGGACGGCAGATTTCTCCATAATTCTAGCCGCTTATCCTCACGAGGGTGACGGGAGCGCCGCCGCATATCCCGACTAACCTCGCGCAGGAGGCGGGTCACGACGCCCTCGACCGGTTGCCGGCCAATCGCAGGGCGCAGAGAAACAATGACTTGATTTCCTCAAATGTTTGTTTTGAGCTCAACAGAAAAACGACACCATGACGTACTTTTATGACGTTTTCTCTCAAAAACAAACCATCAGCAGTTTTTGTTGTTTTTTTGGGTGGTTTCTCGCCAGTCTGGTGCAATGCCGCTCACGTCCACTTGGAGGCGCGATGTGGGCCAATTGCTATCATGCATCTGCAGCATCAGGAGCAGTTTTTTGTTGTTGCTTTTGCAGCAGGAGCAGTCTGTCGGTGTTTCTTCGCCATAGTGACGTCACAGGGCAGCACACGAGTCCCCAGCCTGATTTGGGCTGCGACGTTTTGATGCTGTCACGTGTCACGACGCATCTACGCGAGGAGACTCCGACCGAGAGCAACGGAAGTCATCAAAAACAAGCAGCAACCCACCTGCGAGAAGCTTTCTTCTTCTTCTTCTTCTTCTTCTACTACTTCTTCTTGCGGTGGTCCGGGCGTCTTTTGTCTGTCCCGTTGGCTCACAAATTGCGGATCATCGTCAAGTACGCGGCGGAAATAGCCACCGGGCTTCCGGTGGACTCTTCAAAATAAGAGGGACAACAATGACGCCGTTTCCAATTCAAAACATCCGTCCATTTTTGTGAGCCGCCTATCCTCACAAGGGTCACAGGAGCGCCGGAGCCGATCCCAGCTGCCATCGGGCACACGGGGACGGACAACGGTCACCCTCGCCATCCCGCCCGCTTTCAGAGTCTCCGATGAATGCAAGCACGTTGTTGGGATGCGCGAGGAAAGCCGCGCGGGCTCGGGGCAGGGATTCAAACCTCGGTCCCGATCTAATGCGCCTCCACCGTGCCGCTCAGTTCAAGAAACAAACAAAAATCATCAAAAAGTTTTGTCAAAAGTGCCAATTTAAATTCTTCAAATGAAAAAGCGTCGCCGGGTCCCTTCCGGCTTTGCTGAAATCTTCACCGGCAGCCGGACGCAAAACGTACAAGCCGCATTGTCGCTTGCTGTCGTGCTTTCGATGATCTCGCACAAAAAGAAACCTCAGAGCAAAGGCGTGCCCGAGGCAAATGCAATGAATTCCTCCCAACAAAACACAGCCAAAATCCATCTTTTCAAATGTTTTTAATGAGAAACGTTGCACTGCTCACATTTGTTGTGTACAAAAGGTGAAAAAGAAGAAGATACGAAGACGTTCATGACGAAGGCACAAAGTCAGACGAGCGGGGCGTCGGCACCCCCGGGTCCCCGGACGCCCTCCGGCCCCGGGACGCCCTCCGGCCCCCCTCCGGCCCCCGGACGCCCTCCGGCCCCCGGACGCCCTCCGGCCCCGGGACGCCCTCCGGCCCCGGGACGCCCTCCGGCCCCCGGACGCCCTCCGGCCCCCGGACGCCCTCCAGCCCCCGGACGCCCTCCCTCCACACGGCGACGTCCCGTCCCGTCCTGGGCAGATGAGGCGCGAAGACCACCTCCAACCTGCGGAGGGCGCCGACCTGGTCGCCCCGGGTCGCCGTCCCCTCGAGACGCCGCATCATCAGCCGCACCGTCACCTGATTGGCCCACGCCAGGCCCAGCGCCGGGGCCACGTGTGAGGACGAGGGGCTGGCGGACCGGCAAACGCAGGTGAGAGCTTTTCGTGGTCGCGACCCGCCGACTTCCGCGTCGGCGCAGTTGCAACTCGGGAAATTTGGGGTTTCATCTCGGCCCGTCGGGAGTTTCCATTTTTTTTTGGGCTCAATTTGATATTTTCAGTGGGCACAAAAACACCAGCTCTAAAATACGTTTTTTACAATAACCAAAGTAAGTTCTTTTTCATTTGAGATGTTTTGCAGGAGTGCGTGGAGTTTTTCAGCGCTCGGATGTTTTTAGCCTTTTCTCATTTTATCAATTTTGTGTGTGGGTCTCAAAATTATTTTTGCGATACTCATCATTTGAATTTGACTCAAATGCGTGCCACGTTTTGCATTTGTCCCGGGCCGCCACAGAACCGACGGCGGAGCCAACCCGCGTGTGTAAAAAGCCCAAAAGCAAAAAGGTCTTTACCCCAAGTGGTTCTCGGCGTCGCCGAAGACGTCGACGACCTACAAGACGCAGACTTTTGGTTAACGCTCTCGCATGTGACGTGTTTTTCCACGGACGCCGACCTGGTTGACGCAGAGGACGACGGCGCGGAACTGGCGGCAGAGGTAGTGCAGCGTGAACGACAGCGTCAGCAGCTCTTTGCTTTTTTCCAGCCAGTCGGCGCTTCCGAACTCGGACCTGAAGACCGCCGCCACCGAGTCCACCACCACCAAGCGCACCAGGCGGCGGGCCAGCAGGAGGCCGACGCGGCGCCGCAGGCACGACTGCAGCGACGTCTGACGCGAAGAAGAAGAAAAAAAAAAAAAAAAAAAAACCACGTCAGCGAGGATCGACGACGGACGGAGAGCTGATGACGGGACCGCTCACCAGATTGGCGGCGTGCTCCACGTAAACGCGGTCGCCGAAACCGAGGTCGCCGGTCACGGGCGGCGGGACGTCAGCGCGGAGACGCGACTGTTCTCCGATCAGCTGCTGCAGACGTCTGCTGGGAAAAGCGTCCTCCGTGCACACAAACACAGCTCCTACGCACGCACACACGTAAGCTCCACCCCCACCCCCCGCCCCCAAGAGAGTCCGTCATTCCATAACTGACCTGAGTCCAGACCCCCGTGCCGGACCGGGTACTGCACGGAGAGACAGAGCTGCAGAGCCAACTGGGTCTTCCCGACGCCGCTTTCTCCCGACAGTTCGGTGACGCGCCCCACGGGAAGTCCGCCTCTCAGCAGCCCGTCCAACGCGGGGCAGCCCAGGCCGAGTCGGGCGCCGGACTCGTCCGTCGGAAGGACTGCGCACGCAAACGCGGCTCGGTCAGCGTCGGGCGGGGCGCGGCGCGGCGCTCGGGACGAGGTCGGGCGTCACCTGGTACCGGGGGGCGGGGCCCGCACAGGACAGCGGAGGCCGTCAGGAGCCGCCGGACGTCGGCGGCGGACAAGCCCGTCAGCATTTGCAGGTCCGGACCGGACGTGGACAGGACCTCCTGGACCGAGCGCAGGCCGGCTGGAGAAGAAGCGGGGGTCCCAAAGCACCGAGAACCGAAAAGGACAAATTGGGGAAGTTTCCAGAGCCGCGAGATGCGCCGGCTCAGCGGCATTTTAACCAGCTGTCAACGAAAATCCATAACTGCGGTCGAAATATTGATGAGGATTCGGCTCCGGTCCAGTCCGTTACATTCATCGGAAAAGGTTGCTCGAGAAATTGGATTTGCAAACACGGAGGACAACAGAAAGCAGAATGCTTCCTGCTGCTCGCCCTAAAAAACGCAAGTTCCGAGGATTTGGACGAGTTGCGCAGCTCGGAACCGGGTCGGGATTCGGGACCGTGGGCTTAAACTTTCAAGCCCCGCCCCACTTCCTGCGCGCTTTTCTTGCCAGTGCAAAGCTTCTTCCGGTGTCTTGACAAGCGTGTCTAAGTCGAATTTATGATTATTATGAAATAAAAAGGTTTGATAATCACATTAGAGACAGTGAGACTGATGTGCACGTAAAAACATGAATTAATTTCCATTTCTATGAATTGTGCTTGACTGACAGTTGCTGGCGAATCACAAGCGACCAACATGAACAACAACAAACGATGAGGGCAACGAACCAATGAGTCGCTTCACTTAAGTCCCTCCCCCGCCTGCTCATTGGTCATTCGCCGAAGTGAGCGACAACGCGGACCAACAGCAAATCAAAATAGAAACGTCCAAACGCCGACTGCTCGTTGGTCATTCGCCAAAGATTCGGAAGTGAGTGAGGGTTCGGCGGTTCCGTTTCCGCTCCCGGCCGACTCGAGCGCCTCACGGCGGCCAAGCTCGGAATGAAATCGTTTCCTGAACGGAGAGTTCAACAGTTGTTTCGCTAAAAAAAAAAAAAAAAATGTCGTCCTAGACAATGAAATACGATCGAAAGTATTTTGTCTCCACATTCGGCTTCGCACGGAGCTGTCGTCTGAGCGATGGTTGAAATGTCAAAATAAGACGAAGAGAGTTGAGTAACCTCCGCGCAGGGCGCCGACGATCCTCGGGTGGAGCTCCAGCTGCTTCCACGTCGTCGACATCTTGTCCCTCTTTACGAGCTGCTTCCACGTCGTCGACAACTTGTCCGTCTTTACAAGTTCGCCATTCTGCGCAATTTGCTCTTCGGCCACTTTGCTTGGCAGTTGGTTCTCCCGCGCCGGCCACGTCATCAACCTGCGCCGCTTGGCAGCTTTCCATCCGGCCCTCGGCGGAGGCTGCGCCAGGAAACGGTCCACAAGTAAAATGGCGCCGCGGTGATCGATACCGCATCGATATGTCGATCGATGAGCTCGGAGGAAAAAGGGCCGGCTTCGAAGCGGCGACTTGGGCCGAGTGACGTCATCTGACCGCGAAAAGAAACTAAACATTGCTCAGTCGGTCTCAAACGAGAATTTGAAGGCGAAACATGACGACAGACACCCGAGGCCGTCGCGCATCTTTCTGAACGTCCCAATTCAACTCTTGTTGTTGCTCTCCGACTTTGACCGGTGAGTCTTCAACCGCTCTTCGAATTCACAAAGCTGTAGTGAGAAAACGGCCGGCACTAGCTCAGCCTGTAAGACGTTGCACTCCGGTGTCCTAGTACGTGGGTTCGAGACCCACCGCGGAGGTTGTGAAATTCCGCTTCCGTTCACTTAATGTATATTACATGCGTCCAGAGACAAGTCGGCGGTTTTTTTTTTTGTTTTTTTTCTTAGTTTGAGGGCAAGTAACTCACTTCCCAAGTTCATAAAATTTTCTGAAATCACTTCATACAGTTTGGCTGTACAAGCCAAATTATTGCTACCAAGTCAGTGGAATGATCGTGGACTTCTGTTGGCCAAATAGGGTGCGGGGTGGGGGTGGGGGGGCCGCCACAATACGGCTCCATCAAAAATGAAAAGCCCTGCAATTTTTCTTCTCCACATACAACATTTGATAGCAAACAGTCGTGCTTGCTTTGGCTTGGCACTCTTCATTAGTCACGCCGTGAAAATGCAACGAGTGCAATTGAATGCAGACTATTATTATTATTCACCTTCTGTGGGGCTCCACAATAAAAGTATCGCAAATTCTGCTATTTTTCCCGTCAACGGGATTTGCTGGGGTACTGTTGCATCGTCAGTATCGAAGTACAGGTTCAAATTCAGGACTTTGATCCATTTGTGACAACATGAGGGTTTTTTTTTTTTTTTAAATGAGAGGCCAGTCTTGTTCCAATATTTTGATGCTAACCTGTTCTCGCCCCCGTTTGTGACCTCTGACATCAGCGCAATGAGCTCCAGACAATGCAGGACCTGCGGGGGCGCAGACATCGACGTGGACCAGGCCCGGGGCAGCGCGGTTTGCACCGGCTGCGGTTCGGTTCTGGAGGACAACATCATCGTCTCCGAGGTCCAGTTTGTGGAAGTAAGCGGAGGAGTGTCCTCTGCCGTGGGACAGTTCGTCTCCACTGATGGTGAGCAAATACCGCATGCTACTGGCTAAAATTATTGTTCTGTCAAACGGCAGCGTCACAATCTTCATTCGGGCCAATTAATGTTCCCCTAAAAATAGTCATGATTGGAGAATTAGGAATGAGTAATATCCAGTACTGCCTACTGACTGAAAAATGCAAGCATCAACGCAGTTTGTGAAGAACTAGAACGTGCGTGTGGAGTTCGTGGCAGCACGGATTCAAAAAGACAAAGAGACTTCAAATTCAGCAGCACAACTTTGACTTTATTCAAAGCGGACGTCGTCACGGTTCTACATTCGTGCGGTCGCCCCGCCTGAAAACAGCTTCGGTCTTCTTGGACCGGCACCTTCAAATGGTTCCACGGCTCTGACGATTCCATGGTGAATACTAGCCGGGTACTGATCAGAAAGTCCGTGACAGTCGTGTTGCCCGGAGGTCCTGGATTTGACCACGTTTCCGTCAGGCCCGAGGTTCCCTTCCATGAGCTTATAGCGAGCGTTTGATTGCTCTTTGTCGCCGAGATCTGGGCTACCAAGGGAAGACACCCCGTCAGACCATCCAGGTGCCTGTGGCAAGAATCCTCCGAGCTCCGCTCCATTCCTACTTCGAGATGGTCCTAGTGAAAAATGAAACAGTTAGGGCTATCCTTCCACATTTGCGACCAGACAAGGTTCCGGAGGAACGCATACCTGCTGCTTGAATGACTCCCGATGAAGACGGTCCACCCCAGGTGTTCGGCGTCTCCGCCCAATGGCGCAGTCTTGCATCTTCAGGCCGCTTTCCGTTGACAGCTGTTGAATGATCGCTTTTCTGGCTGGGATTTTGGAACACAAGTCTCCTCAGAGGTTTAACTCTGATATTTTGAACATTGTTGACGGAATGATTGTGGCGCACAACTTTGTTGGGGTTTTGGGGGACCGGAATCTTCTCAGAATGATCCATATGAGGAGCGTTGGCTGGTCTCTTGTGCTGGTTTGCCGCAAACATGTGAAAGCGGCCCAAAACCTCAGCGGACCCTTTCTTTAAGAGCCAATGAGCTTCATTCGGCTTGATCAAGTCCCTGTGGCTGAGAGGAGACCAGTCTTCCAGTCCAGTTACATCTGACCTGGCAACGCCGTCATCGTACAAGTCTTTTGCAAGACTTAAGCCGTTCGTCCCTTGCGATGGCCGAAAGCCGCCGTTATAAATCAGAGAAAAGCCATCCTCCAGTTGGCCTTGAGCTGGGGAGGGCAAGAGAGTCGGAGGGGTTGGAACGTGCTCGTCGACTTTCACATCAGTTTGCTGGTTTTCGGATTTAACGTGCGGCTCGCTCGGGGGTCCTGGCCTGGTCGCAACTTTTATTGTTCCCCGGGTTTGTTCCGTTTCTGATGGGCTCCTTTCTTTGCTGGAAACTTGCTCTATACAATCGCGGACATGGGGCATGTTCTTTGGATCTGCGGGACAGGAATTATTGGTCACTCAAAAGAAAACTGACACAGTTGCAGACTTCTACCGACCTGTCAGGCTTCCGAAGACTTCGATTGAACCAAATCCAGGACTTTCAGATCTGGAAATCCGATCCGCAGTCAGTCTGTTAATTCCACTGAGCGGATAGAAGCACCTAACAGTTAACCTTTGGGGTGGGGGGGCAGAAATTCAAAGTTTTATTCACAGGTCGATCTCAGCACTGCCGTAGCTCGGTCCGTCTTTACTTAAACTGAGAATCCCGGGAGATCAAGTTTGGTCCATCTGCAATGAGCTGTCTGTCATGGAGGATCTCGTTTTCGTAAACCACGAAGTCGCCGACCTGCTGGGAAATTTAGACGTCAGACTGGCTCTCAGTGGCTAGGCAGGATAAACTCTTGGTGGTAGTTCAGATTTTTTGGGGGGGGGAAATCTTTTGTAATGTTACTTTATCATTTCAAATGAATCATAGGCGACTTTAAAAAAAAAAAAAAAAAAAAAAAATCAGCTCTAAGAATACATTTGGACTGTTAGACATCGGTGGGTAGAATAGCCAAGTAGTCATCCAAATGTCTAATACTTGTCCGATTGGTGCATTCGAGTGTTCACGTTTGGCGCAACATGTGGAAGTGGCGAAGGCCATAATCGCTAATGGAGAAAAAGCAACAGTTCCTCACATAAATACGCAAGTAAAAAAAAATAGTCTTGAAAATGTAACGCATTCCTATCCCTATGTGGAAATAAGACCCAAAAACAAAACCCAAGTTTGCAAGTTCTACCGTGGCCCTCGTCCCGCAGGAGTCCAGTTGGAACTGGAAAAGCACCCGAGTGGCGTCAGTCTGTTTGGGTCGACAGCTGGGGTCAAGTAAGCTGGTTTTGTCAGGCCGGACCGTGGGCCAGGTCGACGCCGGCGTGGTCACCACCGTTATGACGCCATCTGCAGAACATACTGACGCGCCACAAGGAGCAAGTTGGACAACAGCCTCGTTAGCGTCAATTCACGCAAGATCCGTTTTCGTTAAGGTCGAGCACACCGACAGTGGGTGCTTGACCGCACTTCATCCCTTAAATAGTTTGTCCGGGGAGGCCCAATTGAGAGCTTGCACCAAAACAAAAATGAGAAAGGCAGGGTGTCGGCAGAAAAGAGCAAAAGTACACGTAGACCAAGAATGCACGGACTCCACGCTAATGCATTAAAATCGAGGGATTTGAGGCATCCGGCGGGAGTCCTTTTGAATACATGGGAATTCTCCCCTCACATTTTAGAACCTGAGCACACGTGACGTCACCGAATACTTTAAAGCTAAGCAAATTTGAAGGGCCAGGAGTATCGCCTTGAAAACTAAACCGAGTGTGGTCACAGCTTACCTATCATGTCTTCTGTCTTGAAGCGACAGCGTTTTGATGTGGTGGTCTGAACCTCCAAAGTTCTGCTATCTCGAAGCAACAGCTTAAAGGTCCCATAAAAGTTCAACAAAGTAATGTCCTGAAAGAAGGAAGAGCAATTCAGAGGTTTCATGGCTTTTATTTGCCACCACCGTCGTCACTTACCTCGTAGGTAAAGCCTGCGGAAAATACAGGAACTTCCAGAGTGATTTTTTGACTTTCATTGCGGAGTTTGTAGCCTCTTTGAGCCGCCAGTTGCGGCGTCAGCGGCTCCTGGTCGACGCCCACCTCCCAGAGAGATTCCGCTCGAGGGGGCATGACCGCGCTGAAGACCATTCCTCGGTCTGAACACTGAGCAGCGATCTTTGGTGGAACTTTAGGGGAAGAAGTGATGACCGGTACAAAAAAACCGGGCTAACATTTTTCAGGAATGCGTTTACGTTGTCGTGATCTTACATGCGCCCAAGACTTGAGCTGTGATAACGACGTGATGAAAGTAGGAGACCCCCTGGGCCGTGTTGCTCAAAGTGAAGTTGACGTCGATGGAGTATTGAACCACACCGTCCCCCATGTACTGTTGAAAGACTTCATTAGTACACAAAATACTTTTGGGCTAATTCTCATCCTAAATCTTGGATGACGATACCCTAAAGAATGTTAGGAAGTAAACGATCGAAAGACGGCCATTTGCAATTCAAAGTAAAAGCTGAACCTTTGTTTTTCCAACTAGAAAGACTTTGTCCAGTAGTTGGTGGATCTCCCCCCCCCCCCCCCAGCAACCCACAAAAATGTATTTTTTTTTTTTTTTTTTGACTGACTTCCATGCCGTCCCTTTTAATAACAGGCAATATCCCAAAATCCTGTCCCAGAATTCCTACCTTCTCGTGAACGACAGCATCTGAAAACGGCAGCTGGAGTTCGTAAGCGCGACTGCCGTTCAGGTGGACCACAGGGCTGACAACGAAGCCACCTTCTGTTGCCTCCGCCAGCATTTGCTTCCTATTAACTGTCACTTCTTCTAAAATGACATCACTCGGAATGTTTCCCAGGTAGATCCTGAATAGCCCCTCGTCACTGTCAGTCTCTGCAGGAAGAAACCACAGATTGCGCAGACATTTTGTTCCAAGTTAACAAAGTCTCTCACGAGCGGGAAACTTACGGTTAAGGCTGAAGGGCTGCCGACAGAGCGGCGGCGTTTGGAGCACCCTGAGAATTTGAAGTTTGGTGTCGACGCTGCTCCCGTCTTGATACGCCGCTGAGAACCGGTGTTCATAGAGCAGAGAGATCACAAACGTCTCCTTGTACACGTTGTCTACCACCGAACTCTGGAACAATACATCCAGAAACCGCCGAGTCTTCAGCGAAAGACATACATCGGAAACATTCACGTTACCTTTTTGTAGCCGCCCTCAGCCCCAAAGGGTATCAAGATTTGGACCAGGCGTTCTTGCTGGACTAGACTAAATCCTCGAGCCGCAGCGCTCTGCTCGTCCAGCCCCACGCCTCCCACCTTCAGACTATGCTGCAGGCTTTTGAATGTCGCGCCCTCCTCCACGAGAGGCCTCAGCACCCGCGGGACATCCCAGACCAGCCGAGCGCCGTCGTAGAATGCGGAATCTGAAAAGTTGCGTGCGGAACACTTTGTACCAGGTACCGGCCATTTGCGAAGGAAGGACTTACTGACTGTGCAGGCCATGGTCATGTCAATGGTTAGCACCATCAGCTGCCGCTTGTAGAACAGGAAGGCACCGACAACTACGACAGGGATGCCGTCCACCTGACCGGTCAATAAAGGAATGGCACAACGTCAGCGGGTCGGCTCAGGCTCATTCGGAAAAGGAGGACTTGAACGTTGATGACGTCCAACAAGTTTGTGGCGCAACCACCTACTTGGGTCAGCTGCGCTTCAGCGGCTTTGTACGGCGCTCGAAGCACCGCCCTCTCGGCGGTCAGGGTCAAACCGTAACCGCCGCTCTCCGCCTCGGCGACCGACATCGAGGTCAGGCGCCCGTCACCCTGCCGGAACATCAGCCGAGCGGCCCGGCTCGCCGTCGTCAGAGCCTGCGGGAGGCACGCAGTTTTGGAAAGGGCCGTCTGACAAAAGCCGCAGTTGGAGCAGACCAACGGCGGACTGAGAGAGCGAGAAGTTACCTGCGAGACGGCCCCCTCCCACGCCGGACCCGGCCGGGCGGCGCACGAAGCTTCCCGCTGGACGTTGACCTGACGACGTGCACCGACGCAGCAGTAAGCCGCGCACCCGAACTTCGACGAGAGCGCCCGCTTACCTCCATGTAGTCCTCCTCGCACACCATCTCTCGGCGGAGCCGGCTCGGACCCGAACACACGGCTGAAACCGGGCGGCTCGTCCGCTCGGAAGCGCCGTCGCCCGCCATTACGTTAAATTGGAAGCTGAACACTTTGTCGTCCTGAGCGAAAATTGCCGTCGACCTTACACTCAAAAAAAGACCAGAACACCGGTCCGGTCCGGTCCGAGCTACCTGGATGGCCGTGAAGCAGGAGTAGTAAGAAGCTCGGAAGGTGGTGCGGCCGCCCGCGTCCGAGGCGCCGATGCTGTAGCCGCAGCGAGAGGCCACCGCCGCGCCGATGGCGTGCGCGCCGTCGCCATCTACGCCACCGTGGAGAAAAGGTCGTAAGCACGCGTGTGGCTGGGATTGAGCAACAAAAGCATAACGGATCCTCCCAAAGAATCTTTACACGTGGGAGGGATGGATGGGGGGGGGGGGGGGGGGCAGTACTGACGCCTGCATGAAGCCAAATCAACTACTATATTCCCACCCCTCGTCAGTCCATATTTGTGTTCACCAATTTAATTTTGAAGGGAGCCTTTTTTGTAATTTCAAAAAAAAAAAAAAAAATAGCAGAATACTAAAACGTTGTGTTAGCACCGCAACAGTTTTAGCAAACATAGCAAGTCGCGCAACTTACCGACGGCCTCGAAGCGGACGGGCTCTTTGGACATCACCTGGATCCATAGAAAACGATCCCGACAGGCCCATTCCACTAGTCCGAGCACACACGAAAATCAAATAAGACCGAAGACCGCCGCGAGCCCAGCGACGGGCTTACCTTGGACCGCTGCGCTGGTCGAGCAGAGAAACGCGAGCCTGCAGAGAAAAGGGGCCAGTTTGTCGTCTTAAGCGGGACGCAAAAAGTCTCGTTCGTCCGTCGAGACTCACCCGAGGAAGAACGCGGCCGTCCTCATCCTGAAAGCGAGCCGACTGCCGCCGAGGCCGAGGTTTGAGCCCGGCGCCCAGGTGGGCTGACGAGCGGGTCGCCCCGGCAACGGACGAGGCGGCCGCACCAGGCGCTGATTGCGTGTGCGTTTGTCAGGTCCGGCAAAGACTCCGCTGCTCGGTTCCGGTTTCCACACGAGTGTCGGGAAAGAGTCCCGAGCGCAGACGCTGCAAAGTGGTGAGTTGTTATTTTTTTTGTTTTTTTTTTAACGCGCCAAACGTCGTCGAGCTGTGACGTGCGTGCGTCAGGCCGACGGCAGATCCATCACCTCGGCAACCAGCTGCAGCTCAACCAGCACTGCCTGGACACGGCCTTCAACTTCTTCAAGATGGTGGTCAGCAGACACCTGACGCGCGGACGCAAAACCGAGCACGTCATCGCCGCCTGCCTCTACCTGGTGTGTCGCACCGAGGGGACGCCGCGTATCCCTTTCACGCCCGCATTTGGCGCTTTTTCTTGCCGCGAGCCGCGAACGTTTCCTGAATGGGTTCTCGTCAGACATGTTGCTGGATCTGAGCGACCTGCTGCAGGTAACGTACAAGAATCCAAGAAGAAGAAACAGACGTGCTGGCTTTCTTTTCTCTTCTCTTCAGGTGAACGTTTACATGCTGGGGAAAACCTTCCTGTTGCTGGCTCGCGAGCTGTGCATCAACGCCCCCGCCATCGGTGAGAACTCCTCCGGCGGCCGTCCTCGTCGAACGCGCCGGCGCTCGTCCGGCGTTCCTCGGTTCCGGGCGGCTCGAATGCGGATCCAAGCGCTTTCCTCCCCCGCTTGTAGGAATAATGAAGGGAGTTTTTTTTTTTTTTCTCAACGAGATGATGATGTTTAGCAAAATAACAAATGATAAGAATGTTTTGTTTTTTTTTTTTTCTTAAGACGGCAGCTGTAGAGGAATTTTCTTTTTGAGCAAGTTCGACTTCCTCGTTTTGCGCTAACCTGTTTGGTCACCTGACCTTCTTGAATATGGCGGCCTAGCGCGGTGCGATGACGGCGGAGGCTTTTGTGCGGCGCCATCACCGTGAGGAAATCTGCTCGAAAAACGGTGCAAAAAATAACTCGAGTGGGCAGAAATTCCGTCGAAATGTCCAAAACGGCTCCGCGAGCGGCTTTTTGCAAAACGGGTTGCGTTTGCCTGCGAGCGCCGAAAGGGGCCCGATGTACTGAAGGCTTTTAACGTCGGGTTCCGTTTGGGCCCTCCAGATCCGTGCCTGCTGATACCTCGCTTCGCTCACATGCTGGAGTTCGGGGTGAAGACTCACGACGTTTCCATGACGGCCCTTCGTCTGGTTCAGAGGATGAAGAGGGACTGGATGCACACGGGCCGCCGTCCCTCCGGACTGTGCGGCGCCGGTACCCACTCGATGAATGTTTTGGCGCCGGTCGTTTACTTTGTGTAGTCACGCAATCTTTTTCTGGAGAGCTTTTGAAAGTATCGCTGAGCTTTTACGCTGCAGTTGAAAAGAACTACTCCTAAAACGTGGAAAAAGTTTGAAAAGATTTTAATCGTTAAAGGCCAAAATGATCACGCAAAACACACGAGCGCCGCTGGAATTGACACAGAAGGCGGCACGAGCGCGCCAGGCCGACCGCAAAACAAAATTCCCCGCGTGGACATCGATCGATCACATTTGTCGGAATCTTTGCTCGAGCTAAGTTCAGCGCCGTCACGTCGTGACCTTGGGCCTTCTTCGCGGGGCCGAGCGACGGAAAACGTCCCGGCCGCACGGAAGTTGAGCGCACGCCTTTGTCGCCGTCGGTCTTCAGCCCTCCTGGTGGCGGCCCGCATGCACAAGTTCCGGCGAACGGTGAAGGACGTGATCTGCGTGGTCAAAGTGTGCCAGGCCACGCTGAGGAGGAGGTGAGGAGGCGACCCCCGCCCGGGTCGGGACCCCGGCGCTGACCGCGGCTCCGCTCGTTTCGCAGGCTGACCGAGTTTGAGGACACGCCCACCGGTCAGCTGACCGTCGACGAGTTCATGAAGGTGGACCTGGAGCAGGAATGCGACCCGCCGTCCTTCAGCGCCGCTCAGCACAAGACCAAGATGCAGCAAGTGGGCACCCCCCCCCAACCCGCCTTCATCGGCCGCCCGTCACGCGCTCCGCCTCACGCTTCCTCTCTTTCGCAGCTGGAGCGGGAGCTGACCAAGAAGTTGGACGAGGTCGAAGGTCGGAATCGGCCCGGCGGTCGGGGTCGGCCCGGAGTCCTCCTGACCTTTTTCCCGTCTCCCGCCCGCAGGAGAGATCAACTGCTACCAAGACCAGATCGAGAGCGAGCTGGAGAAGAGCCGCCCCAAACTCCAGGGGATCTACGCCGCCTACGTGTGCAAAACGGGTGAGCGCCGCGCCGGAACCGATCGACGGGCCCGCTAGTTTGACCCGACGGAACTCCTCTAAATTAAGCAAGAAGCATCGAAGGGACACGAAAACATCGCCGACGGGAAAAGGTGCCAAACTACTTCGGGTTCAGACGACGGTGGGCCTCGACTACCGAAAACCGGCCCATAATTGCACCAAGGACGGGTCGAGATGAACGAATTCAAGGGAGAAGAAAAACACACCGGAAGCTTTTGCAATACTTTGGCCGTCCATATTTGTGGACCTTCGTTCAGCGCAGAAAAATGTCGACGTGGTTTCCTTTGCGCGTTGTGATCTTTGTCTCGCTGCGTAAAAACGAAATTGGGCAGCAAGTGAGCTGACACCCCCCCCAATTTGAAAAGGTCGATTCAAGCGAAATTGCTCCCTTTGTCCAGACTGAGGTTTTTTTTTTTTTCTTCGCAGAGCCTCGAGACGAGGACATCCCGGAGCCTTCGTTGTCCGACGCCGAAGATGGCGACCTCCAGTGCGCCGCCCGTCACCTCACGCAGAACTTCCTGTGCCAAGTGATGCGAGAAGAGGAAGGGCGGGGCCAGAAGGACGCCGACGCCCCCGTTGCCGCTGTTCTGGAAAGTTCTGCCGCTTTGGAGCTGCAGCAGAGCTTCCGGATCTTCAAGGAGGACCACGCGGGCGGCGACGTGTCGGGTGAGGCGGCGGTCCGACGGTTTCACGCTTTCCGAGGTCACGGGTTCGAATTCCTTCCTGTGCCGACTTCGTGTTTGCCACAGTCGACTGTTAAAAAAAAAAAAAAAATTGGAAAATTGGAAAATTTGGAGAACGGGAATAGTCGGCAGGAGTTCTGGAAAAATCCCTCAATAAAGGTGAATGGACTCCAATTAGGAAGCGCACTCAAATATGACTCACTTTGTTTGAGCTTCTGCTTTGGAAACGTTTTCAAATGAAGCCAAAAGTGAAATTGTTGCCGATCCTTCCGTGACTTCCTTCGTCCCTCATGCCAAAACGACAAAGTTGTGCGTGAACGCTAACGTTTGTCGGCTGTATGCGTGCCCTGCGATCGGCTGAGGGGAAACGTGAAATAGTTCTTTGAATATATGGAAGTAACGCAGCGCCGCTGTAGCGAGACAAACGATTGGCCGGCGACCACTCCCGGGAGCTTCTTCCTCGGTGTCGTTTCCGACAGACGGAGACGAGAACCCGGAGGGCGGCGACCTGGATCTGGACGGGATCGACGAGCGGGAGATCGACAAGGTGAGTCGAACCGCGCGGGAAGGAGGAAGGAGGAAGGTCGGGCGTGGGCGCTGGCGCTCAGTCGCCGTCGCGTCTCCCGCAGTACATCCTGAGCGACAAGGAAGTCCAGGTCAAGACCCGCCTGTGGATGCAGCAGAACCAGGAATACCTCCAAGAGCAGAAAGGTCCTCCTCACCTTTGAAAAAGCCCAAACGACGTTTTGGCGCGTTTGCAGTGAACACCTGGCCGACCTGCCTGGTTTGTGCATTTCAGAAAAAGAAGAACGAATTCGAAAGGAGAAGGAACAGGGCACGTACAAAGAGAAGGTTTGTGTCCCTCCGGCGCCGCTCACGAGAGGAACCCGAAGGCCTCACCGCCGCTCCGCTTGCAGGTCAGCAAGCCGGCCGAGAAGAAGAAGAAGAAGAAGAAGAAGGACAGCATCCAGGCGTCGACGGCGGGCGAGGCCATCAAGAAGATGCTGCAGAGGAAGAAGATCTCCAGCAAGATCAACTACGACGTCCTCAAAGACCTCAACGGCGACGAGACCCCGCCCGGGCCTCCCGCCGGGAAAAAACGCCGCGGCAAGAAGACGGACGGCGAGGCCGTCGCGGACATGGCCGCCGGCGCCTGCGTCATGGAGAAGAGGTGACGTCGGCGGACGCGTCGGGGAATTGAGCTAGCGAGGGCGCCGCCGGCGTATCCCGGCGGACCCAAAGTGCGTCCGAGTCGGACGACGCCGTAGACTTTCCAAAGTGTAAGCCTCGGGTTGGTCGCCATCGACCTCGCCCGTCGTCCGACGCCGGCTGCCCTCGACAAGAGCCGAAAAGAAAAGATTGACCGGCGTGAACGTTTTCCCTTTCGGAATCAGCGGCAGGACCTGACCCGGCCACCCGGGATCGGTCGCCCGATCTGAAATGCGAAAGTTGGCTCGCGTCACGCACTTTTTGGATCGGGCGAGACGATGGGCCGTCGTGTTCCCTTCCTGTCGCGTGAGCGCCGTCTCTTTTGGTTGCAGGCTGGGGCCGCTGTTCTCGGGACCGGCCGACGAGATCAAGGTCAGTTCCTCGCCGGCGCCGCGTTGTCTGCAAACGTTGCAACTCTTCCCGAATGGGACATCGTTACGTGGCGAGATCGGATAAGTCAAGATGAAACTGCTGCGATGGGAACGCGCCGGCTAAAAGACGGCAAACGAGGTCACGGTTGAGAATAGGGCGGCGGGTCACGTGACCGGAGAGGGCCAATCACAAGCGGCGGCCATTTTTGGAACGCGTCACCGTCGTCTCGTCGCTGACCCAAGCTCACCCGACAGGCGGACCGGACCCGGCGCGCGGTCCCCGCGACGACGGAAGCCCCCGCGGCGCCGGAGACGGAAGACGAGGAGAAGACGGACGAAGACGACGAGGACGAGGAGGATTGCGCCGGCGCTCTGCGGCTCGCCACCTGTCAGTCGGCGCTTCAAATTTCCAATCGGCTTCGGGGGGACTCGTCGCTCAACGCGTTTCTTTCTTTCTTTCCAGATTTTGGCTGCGGCGGCGCCGACGAGGACGACGAGACCTTCTAGCTGCGTCGTGCCGTGCGGAGGTTTTTGCGTCCCCGTCGAATGTGGCCAAGCGCGCGTTTGCGTTTGTTTGGGCCGACTGCACTTTTGTGAAGTTTTCAAATTGCCCTCCATAATGTTGTTCTTTTTACATTCAATACAATGAAACTGGTTTTCGTCACACCGACTGTCCGTTGTACTGTTCTTCGTGGCCGCCTGGGGGCACTATAATACAAACATTAACATATATATAAGAGTTGCGGCGTCACTACCGAGTGACGTCAATGGACCAATGTTTTATTGTCCGAATGATCCTGTCAACATTTTCTGCAGTCGTCCAAGAAAGGAGGCTGATGATCAAGAAATGTGCAAACGGGCCTAGAACGCACATTTGACTTTCCAACAATTCGGTGGTCCCGCCTGTTTGTTTGGGAAAGGGGGGGGGGGGGGGGGGGAGAACCACCGGCTGCTCCTCCGCTCCCTCTCAGGGTCACAGCACTAACTTCCGGATCCCCTTGTCGTCAAATTCGCTTTGGAGCGGCCCTTTGAATGCACGGTGTGGAATTTCGGGACGTCAACAAGCCATTTTGTGGAGTTTTACTCGCTTAAGTCAACATCAGACACTTGGAACGTAAAACTTACCACGTCATGTCACATTGTTTTAGTTTGAAAGGGGCTGGAGGTAAGGTGAGGCCACTTGACTACATTTCCCAGCAGCCTCCGCGAGCCGGAAGCCGAGCGGCTGCCTCGCTTCGGCACTTCCGGAGATCGCCAAAAGCGAAAGGCGGGCGCGTCAGCTCGTCGGTCGGCTCGTTGACTTCCTTTCTTCCTTTTTCTTTTCAGGGATGATGAAGAGTCGCTCGGATGAAGAAGAATACTGGAACGCTTCCAAGTTTCAAGCGTTCACCTTCGACGATGAAGACGACGAGGTGAGGCCGCGAACCTGCGGTTGATGGCGGTGTACCACGTGATCCGGCGTCACGCCCGTCACCCGGAGAAAAGATCGAGCTGCAGGCTGGCGGCAACATTCAGTTCACAATCGCGACCGACTTTTTACTTTCCAGCAATGTTTATTTGTATTGTTTTGCTTCGACTTGCAAGAACATTCGGCTGTCAGCGAAGGCAAAATTCAAACAATTCAAGCTATTTGTTAGGGTTTACTCGCCACCCAAACACGGTAAAAAAAAAAAAAAAAAAACAATTTGAAAGGGTCATCGCGGGAAACGCCACAGATGGGATAACAAACAGCAGCCGCTCGTTGTAACGCTTTAAGGTAGGGACATCCGGGCAACACCGGCGGCGCAACACGTGTAGACGTCCGTTTTTTGCCGTCGCGCAAATTGGATTCTCGGTCGCCAGCGAGTCGTGACGCTTGTCTTTTGTTTCCCGCTCGTGCAGCTGAGAGAATCCAAATTGGCGTTCGAGAGCCTCGCGCAGCTGCCGGACGGGGACGACCGAGATCACGTGGAGGAGGTCAGCTGGAGCGGCGAACCTGTCGGAAGTGAGAACGCCGCCGCCCCTCGGTCGGCGGGTCGCCCGCTGACGAGCGTCCGTCCGTCCCCTTCAGGCATCTCGCGGTCCGTGCGAGAGGCGGCGGCGGCGGCCGGTCAGGGGACGGAGGGAGAGGTCGCCTGCTCCGGCCGCGCGGATCTCGAAAAGGTCAACTCGGGATACTCCCTCAGCTCGCTCTTCAAAGGTCAGGCGGGAGCCGAAAGTCGGGAGGTCACGTGACCAAGTGTGACTTTTGTTCCGTCCGTTCGGCAGGAAGGAAGGTCGGAGGCGTCGCGGCGCCGCTTGACGGTGAGTCGCCCGGGTTTTTTTTCTCCTCTGCGTCGAGGCGCTAAGATTAGCGCCGTGCCGTTGATCCCAGACACCGAAACCGTTGAAGTGTCTTTCCTGCGGTTGGGTCTCGGGGGCCGTGTTTGATTCCCTCGTGAAAAGTCAAACGAGTTCCCCCAATTGGTGTTTTTTGTTGTTGCGCGGGGCCGGAACGGACTTTCGAACATCCCCGCGCGAAAGCGTTTTGAGTCTCCGGAAAAAGGTCCGGTCACGTCCGAGGCCATTTCCTTGTTGTTTTCTTTTCAGTGCCCGGCGACCGGTCCGGCAGAGCGGTCGCTCCGGAAATCCGAAGACCCAGAAGCGAAAAAGAGGTACGCCGGCGTCCAGTGCGGGCGGGCTGAGGCCACGCGGCCGTCAATCAAACCGCTGACGGCTTTGTCGGTAGGATCTCCTTGGTGATTGGTCGCCCGAAGACGCCGTCAGCAAGATGCGGCAAGGGAAGGTGTGTCTGTGATGCCCCCCCCCCCCCCCCCCTTCCCGACTTAACGGCGTCCCCCTTCCACCAGACGGTCCCTCTGGAGCGTTTTCGTCGCTTGAGGGACAAACTTGTCCTCCTGGACGCTTCGGTGGACGCTCGGGACGGAAACGTCATCACGGCCGTAACGTTTCTTGTGGTTTGTCTGGTGCGCCGCAGGTGAACTTTGTTGACGCCGACCTTTTTTTCTTTTCAGGTTTTAATTTTCCTCAAGAAAAGTTTGAGCAAAGGTGAGTCGGCAGTTTTTCTCCCACAAGTCGGAGGCACGCGAGCGCGACGGACTCGACCCGTTCGCGTAGAAGCGGCCGCGAATCCTTTCGGAGCGGACGAAAGGTTCCGTTCGAGTTTGTGCCTTTTTTTTTTTTTTTTTAAAGAGGTTCTGTTCGGCGAGCTGGCCTCGAGGCCGACGGCGCTGCGACATCTTGTGGCCTACTTGAGCGAAAGCGGAGACCACGCGCTGCTGGCGGAACTCTACAGGTGCGACGACAACTCAAATCGTCTTCCCGGTGAAATCCCGTCGATTTTTCTTTGGAATTTGAAGACGCACCAATGAAATAGTCGAAGGCGACATCGCGATTCAAGGGTCGCCGCCACCGGGGGGCAGCGCAAAAGAAAAGTGCAAGCCGACGACTTTGCATTTGTGAGGCCGCCCGCTTTGGAAGCTCAAGTTTCGCGTTTCTTCTCAGAGCTCTCGGACGCGACGAGGATGCGGCGGTAAGTCCGACGGGCTGCGCCGCCGAGTACGCGCTCCGGAGTAAAAGCGGAACTCCGCCGGGTCTTTGTGTCGTCGTGTCTCCGCGGCGACAGCTGCTTCGCTACAAGGAGCACCTGAACGTGACGGACGAGAAGGAGAAGCGCGACTTCCTCAAGAGCTGCCTCAGGTCAGTCGCCGTTGGAAGTTCCACTTTGAAAACGCTTTTCTGTTGAACAAAGGGATCTACGCTGTCCAATTTAAGGCCCGTTGGCCTCGCAGTTCTGAGGACCCGGGTTGGATCGCGGCCCCGTGCCTGCGTGGCTTTTCTCCGGTTAGGTGGTTTTTCTCTCCCGCGGCGCAGACGTTTGAAAACTCCCAAAAGATGGCCGTCACGTTCCTTCCGGTCCGTTTTGGAGTCTGGTCACCGCGGCGACCGGCCCGCGTCGCGGTCACCTGGCTCTCCGCTTTTCACCCATTCCGGAAGTTGTTCCCAGTCTGCAGTTTTCCGCCGAAGACCAGGTCCACCTCCGAGACCAGGTCTCTCTGCTGGAGAGGCAGATGCTGCTTGAGGTCTGACCGCCGCGACGTCCGGCGTTGGGTTTCCCGATACGACGACTGTCGCCGTTCTCCGGCAGGCGACGGACCGCCAAGCCGAAGCGGAGATCTTCCGGAGGTTTCCCCGAAGAGCTTCCGTCCTCCACGTGCCGCTCGTCACCACGCTGTACTACTGCTGCTTCTACCACTACGGCCAGCCCGAGGTCAGGTGGGCCCGCCCGCGTCGCGTCCGCGGAAAAGAGCTCGGCTGACGTTCGCCGCTCCGGTCCGCAGGGGAACCTCAGCAGCCCGCAGAACCTCCGCAACAGTTTCAAGGTGAGCGGCGACGCGCACTCGCACGGGGCGTGGGGCGCTCCGACTGACAGACAGACGCCGGCGCCGCCGCCGTCGTCGTCGTAGATCTCGGAGAAGCAGTTCTTCGTGACGGCGTTGAGCGCTCGGGCCAAGCAGAAGTCGTGGAGCGACGTGGACGCGCTGTTCGCGGGCCGCAGCTGGCTCGGCTTCACCCGGAAGAAATCTCCGCTCGCCTTCCGGGTCGTCGTCGACATCCTGCACAGGAGCTCCGCCCCCGTGCACGTGAGCGTTTGGTTAGGAACGGGTCTTCCCGGCTGCAACGGGCTTAGGAACCGAGTCCGGGTCCGCTATTGTCGAACCCCCTCGACGGACAGGTGCTGCAGGAGTACGTGGCCCTGGTGGAGGACGGCCAAGTCAGGATGGCGCTGGCCCAAAAGCACAAATGTCACGACCTCGTCATCAACGTGAGCGCGCTCGACGTCCGCCTGCGGCGCGCGTGACCTCGCGTGACCCCCGCTCTCTCGCGTCAGGCCTATCGGGACTTAAAGGACAGACGGCTGTTGCTGGGATACCGCGGGAAGGTGGAGGCGGGGTCGGCGGCCGAGAGGAAGATCGACGAGCTGCTCGACAACTCGGTGAGGAGGACCACGGGCCGAGCGCGTCGCTCCGTCACCCGTCAAATTGTTTTCTCCTTTCAGCAAATCCGATGGAAGAATTGACGGGGGTCGACGGGGGTCGGAGGTCGCGTCCCGTGGGCTCGGCTGCAATTCCAATGATTCGGGGAGCGTCAGAAGGTGTCCATTTTGTACAAATGGAGCCGTCGGAACGGCTTTCGTTGAAATTTGTCCACGTCGGTCCGGCGCGTGCCTCGGCGCCGGCTGACCCCGATGACAGAAACGGACCGAGGGCCAGACGCTTCGTTTCAAATACATTTATTCAAAACAGAACCCGACCCGATGACAAAGTTCGGCCGCCGTCGGCGATCGGCTCGTCGGTGTCCGATAGAAAGCCGGCAGGTGAAAAAGCGAGCGAGCGCCGACGATCGCGGCGGGCAAAAGATTCTTTTATTCTTTGTCGTCAATACAAAGGGGGGGGTGGGGGGGGGTTTGTAACCTGTCGATTCTGGGAAGAAAAACAGTAGTGTTGATCTGACCTGCGAGGTCAAAGGGTAAGGGGCGGGACAATAAACAACAATGTGCAACTTCCGTACAGTGTCTTTTGTTCTCTTTCTTTGTGCACGCAAAAGTCAAACGGGAAATGATTTTGTGAGTACAAATGAGTTTCTCCGGCGGCGTTTCCTAGCAACAAAAGATTTAAAAGCAAAATAAAAGCAAGGAGCTGACTCACAGCGTCACAATTGAAGAGCTCCAAACAAACGACGGAGTGTGCGCGTGTCAAGGCTCAGAGCGCAGAGCGAGGCTGCGGCGGGGTCAATAAAAGTCCATCAGTCGTCCGAGGACAAATCGACACACGACTCCGCGGCGGGTGTCGCCTCTCGGTCCAAGTCCGGCTCCGCCTCCGCCTCCTGAGTCCCGCCGGGCGACGCTCCTCGCGCAAAGTCTACAAAATCACGGAGACCCGTCACGATCCGGTCGAGCCCAAAAACGGAGTCACGGCGGGCGGTCACGCGTCACGCTTCAAAACTCCTTTTCGAGGATCCACCGCCAAAAGTACGCCAACGTTCCGTCATCTTCGCAAACTTTGCCGAAGCTGCACCACGCAATCGGTCCAACTAACGGAACAGAACATCGCCGGGAATGAACCCGACTATTCAAAGTACCGCGCAAACATAGTTCATCTCCTCGTACTAGATGTGAAACCCGGATGCGGGCGTGAGCCAACTGAGTGAATCTCCGCTTCTGGTGAAATCGGATCCGCGTCGCGAGAAAATAAGCCCAAAATAGATTGGGAATCTCTATCGCGGGGCGGAATTCCTTCTCCGGGGCACAAATGAAAAGCCGGTACCTGAAGCGGTCCGCGTCAGGTGCGTTTTGCTCCTCTGATGCCGGGAGATGCCGGAGAGCGGGCGGGGCTTATCTTTGACGCCGTCGTCTTGGGAGGAAGTCAGCGCCCCCTGCGTGCGACAAACACACATGCAGGCGGGCTCACGCGACGCCGCGGTACTTGCGCACATTTGCAATTTGAAAAACATTTCCACACGGCGGCAAAATCCATTTCTCGGGAAATGATGGCCACGACGTCTAAAGGCTAAAGTGCACCAAACGGACAACAATCCAACTTTCTGCAATGGTCTGCAAGGTTCGCCCAAATATTGAAAGCTGCTGTCCGAAAATCTCTTCACTTCACTTGAAGTTTTTTGTAATTTTGAGAGAACCCAAAAAAAAAAAAACGTCAGGAACGGGAGAATGTCGACAACGAGATTGTTTGAATTGAAACGACTTCGGGATGACTCAATCGGTCTCATTTGCTAATCAATCAGTGTCGCGCTTCACTACGCAATAAACGTGCGGCTCGGCTTGGTCCTGGATTTGTGCAAAAACTGGCGCGAGGTGGCGCAGCCGCGGCAAAAGCGGAGGCTCACCAGAACCCGCCGCCGAAGCGACGCGGCCCACGCGTCGCTAGCGCGGGCCGCGTCGCTAGCCGTGCATTGGCGGGCGCCGTCGGACGAGCGAGAGGCGGGGGGGGGGGGGGTGGGGGGGGCAGGAAGGTGGCGGCGCGTGTGTGCATGCTGCAAGCGTGGATGCGGGTGGGGGGAGCGGGGGGGTCCGGCATCCTTATTACCCTTCCCAGAGAGCAGACGGAGGGAGAGGAAGAGGAGGAGGAGGAGGAAGGCTGCAGGAGGCTCTGCTGGGAGGAGGACGAGGCCGAGTCCTTCAGCAAGAAGACGCCGGCAGACGACGACGTCATGTGATAGACGTGCTCGAAGTTGGAGGGCGAGGAGATGAGGGTGTGACGAGAGGCGGAGGGGGACGGGGAGGGGGGGGCCACGTCGCCGACCTGGAAGTCAGGGAAGGACGCCGGGAGTCAGTCCGGGGAAGGCGAAGACCGACCGACGGACGGACGGACCAGCTTACCAGGGGGAGGTCCATGAGAACCTGCATGCCGTCTCCCGGTCCCATGTGAGCCACGTGGTTGAAGTTGGTGGGGTTGGAGATCATCTTAGACCTCAACTCGGGATCTCTGAGCATCTCCCTGAAGGGGCCACAAAAATAAGTCTCGCAGGACAAACCCGACCCGGCACGGGGGTCGGGGTCCTCCACCTCCGCTGCTGAAGTCTTTCTTCCTCAGGAACTTTGAAGAGGAACTTCCTCTTGCTGCGCGTGCGAACCATCAACTTCCTGCTGTGGTCGGACATCTCGGGAATGGTCAGGTCTCCCTCTGCCAGGATGCCAGGAGAGAAAGAGGACTTATAGGCGGGGGGTCCTCGTGGACCCCCACAAGGGTGGCGCTGGCTCCTACCTGATGACGCGTTGCTGAAGTAAATGAGGCGAGGAGCTTCAGAGGTCAGCAGGTTGAGGGTCCCTTCAACGTTCAGAGGTCGGATCTGAGGGAGGACACACGGGTCACCGCGGCGGTTCTGAGGCCGTTCCGCCCCGGCGCCAACACTTTACCTTGCGCAGCGAGATGGTCTGCACCCACTCGGCCGTGCGGATGTCGAAGACGTCCACGCCGCACTCGCTGTAGACCGTCAAGTGGGAGGAGTTGGAACCTACGGCCAAACACAGCGCTTAGCGGCCTTCCCGGACAGACGACACGCTCGACGCCATCTGGCGCGATTTCAGCCCCCCGGAGCAAAGGCGAGGGACGTACTGCAAGCTAGCGGCGCGGCGGGCCACATCAGCTCCTGGGTCCGCGAGCGGCGTCCCTGTCCGTCCACGAAGACGCCCAACTGACTGAAGCACAGCAGCACTTCGCCCGATCCCACCTCCAGGGCGTGCAGGGCGTCCAGAGGCTGCTGGGCCAAGAAGGCCAGCGACGGGTCGGTCGGGCTCACCAGGCTGACGGGCGACGCCTCGCCCTGGAGCGCCAGCAGCGCGAAGCCCGAAGGGTAGCCCACGCACAGCCGCTCCCGCACCATCCCCAGCCACTGGACCGTCCCCGGAGCCTGCGCCTCCCACAGCCGCTTGTAGTGCGGTTTGGCCCGCGTGATCTCGAAGCAGAGCACCTATGAGGGCCAGGCGGGCGGTGAGAGAGAGGAGCAAGGTCGAGGGTCGACGGGGGGTTAGGCCGGCCTCCGACCTGACGTTTGACGGCGGCCAGCAGGCAGGCGGGTCCGCCGGGCCGCAGCACCCCGGCCGTCAGAGCCTGGCACCCTTTGGTTTCCGCCAGCTTGACGTCGAAAGCGGCCTCGCTCCCGTCCAGCAGCCCCCACGGGTGGAGATGCACGGTGCGGTTTCGGCCGCACAGCAGCGCGAACATTTTGGCCCTGGGGATGGCCTCCATCTGGTGAACCTTCCTGCTGTCCGCCACCCGCACAATCACTTCAAGAGAAAGCGCAGCGTCAGCCGAGGGCTCGTCGGGCGTACACACCCGGGCGCTCACCGTCTCGGGTCACCTCCACCACAAACAGGCCGTCCTCGGTTCCCAGGGCGATCCGCTCCCGGTCTGCGGCACACAAGGGACACCGCGGGCTTCAACCGAGGGTGGCGACGCCAGGCTAACTTACGGCGGCACCTCGACGGACCCAGCACGGCTCCGGACAGCGTCGTCTTGATGATGGGCAGCGAGGCGTCGTAGGCCTCGTGCAGGATGTGGACCTGCTGGTTCTTCAAGGAGTTCTTGGCCACGATGCTTTGGAGACCTTCCAGGATGCGCACCCACTTCCTCTTCTCCACCTCGCTCTCGGCCAGAACCAACAGAGACACGCAGCACGGCAACGAGCTCGGCTGCGACGAGGTCACCTGCGCACAAAGGGCCGCGGGCGTCAGCCGCCGACCGTCCCGCCCCGCCCAGAGACGGGCGCCGTCCTACCCGGAAGATGCACGGGACGTCCTTCCTGGTGGCGTGGATGACGTCCGACGCCAAGACGGAGCTGACGGAGAAATCCTCGTCCCTGCCGAGGCGCAATGACAATTTGGTTGACGGGCCCCTCCCCCTCTCCGCAACCCCGGTCTGGGTTTACCTGAGATCCAGCACCAGACTGGCCACCACCCCGGGCTGAGTGGACTTCCCCTCCGGGACGTCGTAGAGGAAGAGTTTACAGTCCGAGACCACGGCAAAGGCTCGCTGCCAGCCCTTCTTCACGCCGCTGGGCTTTGGAATCTAACGGGAGACGACGACGCCGTTGAGAGGCCGGCAACTTCCGCGTATTGCGCGGGGGGGGGGGGGGGGGGGGGGGGGGGGGCTTCACCAGACGCAACCGAATCAACAGCCAAAGGCGGAGAAGCTCCCGCCGTTAATCGTCCGCTTAGCTAGCTTTCCCTGTGTTTCGGGTTAGCGTCGCGGTCGCCTGAAAGGGGCCACACTGACGCCAATTTCCACGCGAGCATTTTGTCGACTTCGAGCTAAAGTTCAAGTGGGGGGGGACCTCGTCTGACGCGCTTTGGCGAAGCGTCCAAACCACAAAGTCAGACGGTTACACAATCGAGAGAGAGCGAAAAGCCGCTGAAACTCTTGAAAAAGGATTTTCCTACCCTGACGTATCCTTTGTAGGCGGTGCCGATCCCCCTTTGGACGTCGACCCCCTGCGGCCTCTTGGCCTGCTCCGCCGGGATGGGGCACACCAGGGGGGCGTGGTCTTTGCAGGCCACGTGACAGATGAAGGAGCAAACTGCGGAGAGAAGGCGAGGGTGAGCGAGCGAGCCCCGTCGGCGGACGAGAGGGCGGCGCCAAACCTTCGCAGGCGTAGCCCTGCCGCATCAGGCCCACCATGAGGGCCGTGCAGTGGGTGCACTGCGTGGGACTGGAGAAGGTCTTGATGCTGAGCTGGTGAGCTTTGGCCTGCAAACACATCACGTCAGTCGCTAAAAGGACGCCTCCGACTTTCATTGGGAGCGGCGCGGCGGCGGACCTTCGGCGCGCTCGCCGACGAACTTCCGTAAGTGGGAGGGGAGGGGCTGGTCGCCATCGACGAGGCCTTCAAATCCTGAAGACAGACGGGGGTCAATTCAGATACGTGCCAAAAGAAAATTCTAGACTGGTTCGAGGAGTCCAAACAAATGACGAACTACGGCGCGTTGCGATCCTTACCTCGCTGTCGGAGGCGGAGGAGGGCGGCGTGCTTCGGGATCTCAGGAGGGCGCCCTCCAGGTCGCTGGTCTGCGGGTCACATCTCCATCATCAAGTTGACATTCACAGCTCAACTTCACCCTTTTGTATCAAGTTGCACCCACCCCACCCCACCCCACCCCCAACCGGCTGGGATGAAAGACTCTCCGTAATGATCCCAGCTCAACTGGAAAATGTTGGGCGCGACAAACTCGAGATTTTTATGCGCCTAAACGACTGCCGTGACCTGCTCCGGGTCACCGCGCGGACGGACGGGCGACTCACTCTGAAGGTCAGGTCGGGCGCCAGCGGAGAAGTGTTGAAGTATTCAAAGATGGCGTCCTGGAAGTCCGGAAGGTTCAGCGCTGCGCACAGACAGTCAAAGGTTAAAGGTCAGCACGTTACCCCGCTCATCCGGGCCTCCCTCACTTTTGTCGGCGCGCGCTCGTCCGTCTTCCATTTCCTTCTTCAAGCTGTCGAGCTGCGACGCCATCTCGCTGCTTCGCTCCTCGGAATCCTTCAGCTTGCTGCTCGCGCCCGACGCGGGAAGGGTGAGCGGAAGACGTTAGCGTCTGCCGGCGACAGGGGACCACGCGCGACCTCTGACCTTTCCAGCGCCACGTTGGCCGCTTTGATCTTGCGCAGTTCTTGGTGGACCACCTGTTTGGCCCGGATCTCGGCATCGAGCGCGGACTGCAGCTCCAGACGGGCCGACATGTCCAACTTTTGACTGCGGCGCACCTTCCACAGCGGGTCCTGGCGGGGGCGGACGTAAACGTTAGGATGGCGACACGGTGCCCGTTCTACGGACGGGGTGCCAGATTACCAGAGTTCTGCTGCCCAGGTTGGAGCCGCGCAGCGTCTCCAGCTCCTCCGTCATCTTGGTGGCCAAAGCCTGAAGGTAACCGCGAGCGTCCTTCTCGTCGCTCACCCTGCGGACACGCACGGCGTGAGAGAGTCGGTCTCCTCCCGGCCAACGCCGGCCGCGTTCTCACCACTGGATGATCTCGGCGATCTGAGCCTCCCAGTGAGCCACGCTCTCCTTCTTGGACGCCGCGTCCTGGAGGTCGTCTTCCAGCTGGCGGTTCTGAGCGGTCAGCTTGTCCACAAACGAGCACAACTGGGGGAGGACACCCAGGAAGGCCGTCACAGAATCCGAGAGATCCTAACCTCGTCCGTCGCCCGACATTAGTCCTTGGCTTTTTGGGACCATTTATGAAAATTCTTACATATTTTTCCTCTCTGCTGTAAAGTTCAACAAATCAAAATCAAGCGCAATAAATATGATGTAGTTTATTCCTCATTAACCTTAACTTGCTGTTTCGGAGAGCAGTCCCAGCCTCAACCCCACTCGAGAAACAATTTCAGAAACGACATGTATACTAGAAATATATCTATGTATATATTTAAAAAAAAAAAATATGAAATGATTCCCTTTTTTTTTTTGTTTGTTTTTTTAAACATCAATCAGATTTGTGATTGGATGATGGGGAGCGCCGAGGCAGAACTCCCGCCGACCCCGAGAGGCCAACCGCGGCTACTTTTCGGCGTACGTCAAGTCGTCATGCGCGATGATCGTAGCGCGAGAAGCACGACAGATTCTTCCGTCCGCAAGCGACGGCTACGTGTTCCAGGAAGAGCCGCGGTTCCGAGCGCAACCTTCTTTCGGCCTTTCCTGTCATCGCTGCGAGCGTTCAGGGAGGAAAAAAAAGGAGATTTCGAGGGGTTGAGTGGGCCCATTAATCTGTCAAGGGAGTTTGGGGGGGGGGGGGGGACCAGGAACCCCGTCGCAGGTCCGCGAGGCAAAGCTCAGCCTCGGCGAGTCACCGACCTTGTCGGTTTCCGTCAGCAGTTTTCGGTTTTCTTCCATCAGGAGGTTCTTCTCTCGCTCGTGTTTGTCCTTCAGGACGCCGACCGCTTCGTCCAGCTCGGCTCCTCTGCGGGAAAAGAGGCCGGCGCGTCGGCGCCTTGAGTCCGCCGGACTGCGGGTCGGTCTTCCGCGGGACTGAGACTCACCTGTCCCTCTTGTCCTTGTCCAGCTTGTCCTTCAGCTGCAGGATCTCCTTGTTGGCGGCCAGCTGCAAACTCTCGGAGTCGCGCAGGTCTTTCCGCAACTTCTTCATCTCAGTGGAGTACGCCGAGTCCCTCTTCGACATCTCCTCCTCGTAGAACAGAACCTTCTTGTCGAGCTCCGCCTTGAGCCGAGACAGCTCCTGCTGAGACTCCGCACCCCCCGCCGCGGCACCTTTCCCCTGTTGAGACTGAAAACCGGAGCGTAAGGGGGGGCTCGCCCGTGCAGAATTTCTTACGGCCAAGCGAGCAGCCTCCGTTGCTAAGTATCCCGCACGCAGCGTTTGGCGGCAAGCGAGCCCTCCAAGGATGCGTCTCGTGTCGGAGCCGCAATTACGTTTGAGTCCATATTTGTGTTATAAATAAAGTCTCTCTCTCTCTCTCTCTCTCTCTCGCTCGCTCAGCCGAGCACGGCGCCTGCGACCGCTGACCTTGAAGCGCTGGAGCTCAGCTTCCAGCTGTTGGGCGTAGACTTCGCTGCGCTCCTTCAGCTTCTTCTCCTTGGACGCTTCTGCCGCGGCTTCGTCCAGCTGAGCCTCCAGCTGAGGAGAGAAGCGCCGGGACGTCACAGAGGCCGCGGCCCCGTCCCGCTCGCCTGGCGACCGCTCCTTCTCACCTCTTTGCGGCTCTTCTCCGTCCTGCGCATGTCCTGTCTCATGCCGTCCATCTTCTGCAGGAGAGCGTCCGTCTCCTCCTCTTTATCCCGAAGCTGTCGGGAGAGGCGCTGCTTGGAGGAGCGCAGCTCGGCCGTCCTTTCCGACAGCTCCGAGAACTCCTGCAGCGCCGAGCGTCTCTGGGAATGGGCCTCCTTCAGTTCTCTCGACTGGCTCCTCAGACGCTCCAGGGCCTCCTGCATTTGCTGCTCGACAATTGAA
This sequence comes from Syngnathoides biaculeatus, assembly GCF_019802595.1. Lineage (NCBI taxonomy): Eukaryota > Metazoa > Chordata > Actinopteri > Syngnathiformes > Syngnathidae > Syngnathoides > Syngnathoides biaculeatus. The sequence continues at coordinate 5,860,663 of NC_084662.1, read as the reverse complement.
TCGCCGTTTATACGGCGTCAGGCGAAGTCCCGATGCGTGGTCGCGCGCCTTCGGCGTCGTGACCTCGACGGGAAGACGCGCAGCTGACAGGACGGCCGGGACGAGATGAAGCCATCGACGTACGCGGCTAGCCAATTTTTGGTCGGAAGTTGCCGAGTATTATTAAATATTACACTCGAGCATTCACTGTAGTCATCTCGCCGCACTGTGCACCATTTGGACGTGCTGTCGCCCTAAAGCTCAAGCAGCACTTGAAGCTGCGTACAATCCTTCAAGAAAACAACGGTTACCGCCCTGGACTGTTGCAACTGCTCTAACTGCTGGAGGACTCTGCATCCTTAAGGCGTACCGTCATCGCCGGACTCTTGGCAACTTGGACCTCGCAATGTCTTGCAGTGTCAAAAGCGTTCCCTGTCTGGCGTATGTCGTTCTCGTAGAACGGCTCCCAACTAGCGGAGACAAATTCTTTGTCTGCTTGGCAAAAGAGAGCCCATTGTGACTGTGTTATGTGCTCAACGAGTACGCAACTATCACTTCCGTCACGGCGTAGATATTGATTGACAGAATGCGTAATTGTCCTTTGGGTCAGTTTTACAGTCAACTTCAAGTGGATTCCTACTTGGAAGCCATTGTCTTTTCCGACGTCCCGTTTCGGGGACCGGTCGCTCACTTTCTACTCCGTACAAAGAGGTTTTGACGAAAGCGCCGCGTATATTTCAGCTGTCGAGTTTTCCACGCGTTCAAGCTGAACGCACCTTGAGGCCGAAATAGCAACCGGAAGCAAACATTGTGGAACTCGGCTTGACAGCTCGTTTTTGTTTGAAAATGTTGGCGGCAAAAGAAATTTCTGATCAGACCGGGCGTCCACTTGCTGACCTTGTGCACGTCGTCCTTCTCCAGTCTCAGCGTCTTGACCTGCTTGTCCAGGTTTTTCAGCTTGGAGGCGGAGCTCTCGTAGTCCTGCCGCAGGGCGACCGCTTCCTCCAACCGGTGCTCCAGCCTGTCCGAGTCTAGCGGAGCAGAGGGACGCCGGGGCGCTGCCGTGATGCCACCGAGCAAGGACGGCGGCCTCCTCGCTCGCTCACCTGCCAGCTTCTTCTTCAGCCGCTCGATCTCCTCGTTCAGCTTCTTGATCTCCTTGTCTCGACTCGGCGGAGCCTGCAAGGCCTGGGCCGACTCTGTAGACGTCCGCAAACGCACACCGGTGAGTGGCACGTTGGACACCTTTGCGGATTCATTCAGGGCAGAACTTTTACGGGGGCCAACTTCCACAGTTGAGAACTGACTGACAACCCAGAAAAACCCAGAAACACACAAAGGACCTTCCAGACTGATTCTCCGGTCTCACGAGATCGAGCCAGAACATTTGGGCTTTTGTTCTAGGCAGATTTTCAGAACCTTGTCCCGTGTCCCCGCAGCCAAAGTGACCTTTGGGTTCTTCCTGGCCCCCCTCACCGAGGCTCTTCTCCCCCCCCCCCCCCCCCCCCCTCCCCTCCGCTCCGCTCAGTTCAGTTTGGCAGGACGGTCAGCCCGTCGTCCCAAACGTCTTTTCCATTTAAGGATTATGGAGGTCTCTGGGCGCTTGAGAACCTTCCACAAGTTCCACGTCGGGCAATTTAGGAGTGTCTGAATACGTGCAGACAAGCCACATTTCAGGTTTTCTTTTCTTTTCTTTTCTTCCCCTGTGCGTGTACATTCATGAGGAAACAATGAACTTGGATGATTATAGCTCTTTATGGCTGCAATACCATTTTTTTCTCTCATTGTCACAAATGGGACTCCTGTAAGTAAAATGCAGCATTGGATTTGGGCGAGGTCAGCAAGTATTTGCAGCAGAGTGTCACCTTCCAGTCTGCGGTTGAGTTCCTGCTTCTCCAGTTCCAGACTGCGGATCCTCCTCTCGAAGGCCTCCACCTCCACCTCCACTTCCCGCCCCGCGTCCGCCGCGCCCGCCTCCTCACGGCTGCCGCGCCCGCGGTCAGAGAAGCGGCTGCCCGTGGTGTAGGTGAAGCCCACGAAGGGGAGGTGCTGCCCGGTGAAACCGCTGTGCGACGTGGGCGGACCGATGTCCTGCGCAAACCACAGCGGCGGGACCGCGTCAGCTCGTGCGATTGCCGGGTCGGCGCGAGCGGGTGCCAGTCCCGCCTGGAGTTTACTCTAAAACTAAAACGTGCAAACCCACGGGCTCCCCCCGTTCAAAGTCCTGCTCGAGACTCCCGAGAACTTCCACAAACAGCGGCCCCCTCCTCGAGCTCAAATACGTGCCGTATCACGGGGGAAATCAACTCGTGTCTCGAGGCCCCACCGCACAAAATTCCCTCATCCGACCCATTAGCAGCAACAAAGAAAACAAGAAGGCAAAGTCACTTCCGAGTCTTTCCGATGCGTTCAAAACAAGCAACATTTTAATAAGCAAGGCAAGTCGCCCTCACCGGGTTCTTCAGGACGTCGTCGTCCACGTCAAAGTTGGACGTGTCGGTGGGAGACGACACGTCGGGGACGTAGGGCGCCTCGGCCGAACGGATGTTGTCCCAGTCGATGCCGCTGAAGAACGGGTGGTCCTGGAAGTCGGAGATCCCGTTGGAACCCAGACGCCGCTCCCGGGAGCACAGCAGCCTTTGGATCAAGTCTTTGGCCGACTCCGACACGTCGCTGACGTGGGCGGGGAACTGAAAAGGCTCCTGCAGGGGGGACGGGGAAAGAGAAGGAAGACCACAAAGTCAATGACAACTTCATCCTGACGTGGAGTTGCTGTTTTTTCCCCCGACGGACTTCACGATTTATTGCGGTCCCTTAACGTTACTCAACCCTTCTAAAGACCTCGCAATACGCGACGTGAGAAAGGTTTTGTCGAGATGGCAGCGTGCCAGAATGCTGGGTCCGGTTGGACAAGCCACTTCAACTTGTGCACCTCCCACAATGGGCACTAGAAACCCCCTTGATGGGAGTCTGGTCCCGAATCACAAGACTCGGCAGTGTGGCAACATTTGCCAAAAGTGCAAGTCCCACGCTGCCTCAAACACTCTAGCCTGCAATCTCAGGTCCGAACGACAGCGGAGGTCGAGTCCTTTGACGGGCTCCACCTGAGAGAGCGTCACGGGTCAACTGCACGGACTCTGGAGCACCTCGTACGCGAGGATCCCACTTGTGGAATTCAGCTGTGTTCAACACCATCGTCACTCAACTCCCCCTCTGAGCTTCTCCAGATCGACGCCTCGGATTTCACGTTCCTGGGAATTAGGTCCTTTCGGGACACCACGCGAGGACCCAACATCAAGTCCGTCCTCAAAAAGAACCCAGCAAAGAAATATCGGTACCCTCCGCTCGCCCCGCTTGACGACTTGCACATTACGAGGACTGAGACAGGAGGGTGGAAATTCCACGTCCTGGTCAGCAGATCTTGCACATCCAAGAATTCAAACCAAAACCAGACAGTCCAACAGTTTCAACAATTTCAACGCCGGCACGGTGAACAACCGGTTAGTACGTCTGCCTGACGGTTCGGAGGACCAGGGTTGAAACCCGGGCCCCGCCTGTGCGCCTTTTCTCCGCCCGCCCGCTCCGCAATAACGTGCACAGTAGCTTGAGTGAATCCTCTGAATTTCCCGACCGAGTGCCCTGCGATTGGCCGGCGACCGGCTCAGGGTGTAACCCCGCCTCTTGGAGGCGCGGCGCAAAACGAGCGTTAGGACGGGTGGAACTTTGATCGCGTCTCGTCTTTTATACAAAATGGAGGCCAACGGAACCAGCTGAGCAAGGAGAGCAATTCATATTTAGAAAATGGGACGAGAGCCCGGGGACGCGCCGGAGGACAAAAGGCTGACACGTGTCATCTGATTACTTTTGGAGTGCGGCGCCGTCAGAGCCAAGATCACTTTTCACTTGATCGGGTTACTGACAGAAAAACGACGCCTTGTCCCAAAAGATTGGCTGAGAAGGATCATTCTTTCCATCATTACGTGGATTTTGAACGTAATTCAGTCAATCGTTTGCAATTCAATTCTCTAATCTAGATAACTTTCAATATATGATTTTTTTTTTTTTTTTTTAAATAAAAGTATAATTTCCATCCCTTGATGTAAAAACATGACTTAAGTGTAAATTGAGACGAAAATGCACAAAGCGATTATGATTGCGTTCCTGGTTTGGTCCATCAAATCCATCAGAACGTCTGCATTTTTCATGATCTTGGGGTTTTTTTTTTTTTTTTTCCCCAAGCAAAGCGAATGTTTGCAAAGGGCCCAAAGAGAATCGGACCAGGCAAATTTGGAGAGGCCGCAACGGGAGGATTGGGACTTCTGAAGCAAGGCAAAGAAAAAGGCCCCAGCGCCCACCTCGTGGTTCATGATCTTGCCGTAGGTTTCCACCAGAGACTCGGCGTAGAACGGCGTCTCGCCGTACAGCATCTCGTACACGCACACGCCCAGGGACCACCAGTCGCACTCGGGTCCGTAGCGGCCCATCCCGTCCTCCATGGCCTGCAGGATCTCGGGAGAGATGTAGTCCGGGGTGCCCACCGCCACCGAGGACTGGACCTGCGCGGGCACACTTTGCTCAAAGGGCCCGTCGTGCGTCCGTGCGCGCGCGAGCGTTACCGTGCCGTCCTCCGTCATCCGCAGGCAAGACCCAAAGTCAGCCAGCCGAATGTGCCCGTTGACGTCCAGCAGCACATTGTCAGGTTTGATGTCTCTGAAAGAAAATGGTTGGAAAGCTGCAGCAGGCCTGAGCGGGGCAACCGCGCCTTCGCTTTCGAGCGGAAAACGCAGTCCGTGGGCCCGCCCCCAACCCCCCGCCAGGTTGCGACGCTCTTCTCCCATGAAAGCGAACGGAAAGGCCTCCCCGACGCCCGAAAAAAGGTTGTGTTTTCCCAGGGAAAATTAGCAGACGGACTTTTCATGGCGCGCGTCCCAGGCCACAGGTCAAACAAATCCTGCCTCGTGGGACCCCTCCGTGTCGCGCTCCTCTCTCAGATCTTCAGTACGACACAGGCGCGTTCTGCTCAGAGGATAAAGACGACATGGCTGATGGTTCATCCGTCCACGCCGTTGCTGGTCAATCCCCGGTCCAAAGGGTTGCACTCATTCGCGACTTTTCTTTCAGCTGTTGTTGGCCTATTTTCAACACCTTTTGCAGTTCAAATTCCCGCCTCTTTTTCAAGCAATTTATTGTTCACCATTTGCCAAAGTGCTGCTCATGGTCGGCACAAGAGAGGTACGCGAGTGCGGGGCGACGAACGACTGGCGAGCTCCCAGCGGTGGACATTTCCTACGCCCTCAGCGCTACAACGCGATTTGTCCGTCAACTTTTCAAGGCCCTCCGCGGTGGTCAGAGAGCATTCCGTGAATCCTTTCAGCCTTCAGGTCAAAGGTCAAAAGGATGACGGCGTTGAGAAGGAAGGAACTCACGGCTGACATCCTTTCGCGACGTACCTGTGGATGTAGTTCTGCCGGTGGACGGAATGCACGGCCAGAACCATTTCGGCTACGTAGAACTTGGCCATGTCCTCCGGCAGGCGATCCTCAAACTTGCTGAGCAGCGTCAGCAAGTCTCCACCCACGTAGTAATCCATCACCAGGTACTGCAGAGGCGGGCGTGGCTCATCGTTACTTCACGTGATGTGCACTTTTCTGGGCCATCGTTACTTCACACGACAAGTACTTTTCTGGGCCATCGTTACTTCACGGGCCGTGGAAGTAAGGAAGGAAGGAAGGAAGGAGGAAGGAAGGAAGGAAGGAGTTTGGAGGCTTAAAGCGGCACGTCCGAGTCAGCTCAAGCAATCGGGCGTGGCCGACGGAGAGTCAAACATATTTTCCGTGCGCTCTCGGCCACGCCGCCGCAGCCCACGCGGGCTTTTTTTTTCCCCCGTCAATAAATTGGGAACAAAATCAATAAACAAACCCATTGATTATCAGCAGGGACCCCCCCAGACCACTTTTATGTATTTTTGCACCAGAGTCCGGAGTCTTTGATTTGAAGGATCTGCCGATAGACCCGGCAGAAGCGAATGGATATAATCATCCATCCATCCATCCATGCATGCAATTTCTTAGCCGCTTACCCTCACAAGGGTCATGGGAGTGCTGGGAATGGAGGACATTTCCAATGAATGACCCGTTTTTTGCCAGTCATGTAACGACGACGACATCGGCGTGCTAATCGCATCACGTAATGGCTTTGCTCCCCGAGAACGCGAGTAGAACAAAGTGTACCGACCAGGTAGTTGTCGTCCTGGAACGCAAAGTGCAGCGCGGTGATCCACTTGCTGTCGCCTCTCACCAACACGTCCCTTTCCTCACGGAAACACGCCGTCTGCGCAAAGGCGACACGTCGCGTCACTCGGTGCCGTTAGCGTCCACGGCCGCCGCCTGACGACACCGACCTCGGCTCGCTTCAACATCTCCCACTTGTTGAGGATCTTCATGGCGTAAACCCTCTCCGTTTGCTTCATCTTCACCACGGCAACCTGATGCCAGGAAGAAAAATGCCAATTGTCCAGCCGTCTTCGCTTTCGCTGACATTTTACAGATAAAAAGTACTCGCGGCGTCAAGGGCAAATACTTCTACCGGTATCGTGCTCTGGAACATCACAAGCCCATATAAATATACGATGGCCCGATATTATTACATGCACACAGTCAGGTTGAAATGAGAAGTCAGTGAAGAAAGAAACCAAGAGTTTGTTTTCAAAACGACACGTAGGCATTTTGTTTTCAGATCTACGAAACTCGCGCCAAAACGATCCAGCTCCGAATGGCGCGAGTTTCGTAGAGCTGAAAACAAAATGCCTACGTCTCGTTTTGAAAACAAACTCTTCAAATATTGCCTCGACGTCGACGTTTCATCAACATTTGCTCTTGGGGGCCTAAAACGCGATGCGCTGGTCCAGACGCGGCCCCGGGGCCGCGAGTCGGACACCGTTCCGAGGTCAACGCCCAAAACATTCCAGCGGGGGGCCGCGAGCATTCGCCGCGCGCCGCACACCTCGCATAGTCACGCCGCGTCCCAGAAACGGGGCGTGCCGTTGCCCCCGGGCGCCCGACGCGAAGCGCGCCTTTCGAGTTCCCGTCGAGCTCGCTGCCGAGACGTCGACGGCGCCCGACGCGGATGTGCCGCGTCGATAAACAAAACAGCAAAATGGGCGGACGACAGGAAGCTGCGAGCTGCAAACAGGAAAAGCACCGGAAAGCCTCGCTGTGGCGCAGGAAGTGGACGTGCGCGCGCGCGCACACACACACACGTTTCTTGTGAGGAGATGAAAAGGTCCAAAACAGGAAATGTTACCTCGCCAAAAGCTCCACGTCCAATCACCTTCAACATCTCAAAGTCGTCTCGGTGCAGTCGCAGGTCTTTGACGGCCGCCGTGAAAGGTCTCACTGGACGCGCGTCGGCAGTTGGAAAAGGGCCCACAAGGAAGTGATTACAGATGCAAAAAAAAATGGACAAAATTAGTGATGAGCGCATTCACGGGCGGCTATTTTTATACACCAGTAAACGACCGGAGACGTCCTTTGACTTGAATGTTGGCAATTGGACTTTGCTAAAATCAAAGCGGGCCAACCTGTGGGCCAAGCAAGATTTCTGCTTTGACTTTGGAAAACAATCGGCAACATTTTGGCCAATTTTTCAATGGACGTTACAAAACAGAGCAGCAAGTGAATCCTCGTCAATTCTTGCTTGTCCATTTCCGGTCCTGTTTTTGAATAAAGTGATGTAAATGAGCTTTTTTTTTTTTTTTTTAATCCAAATGCCGGCTGAATGGAAGAAGCCCTCCCTGGGATTTGAACAGGCGGGCGCGGGCCCGGGCCCGGGCCTGGGCCCCCTCCCTCCCCCACCGCCGTTTTGACGGGCTGTCATCGTTTGCCGGGTCTCCCGATTCGATGCTCGCCGGTTCGCTCATTTCTCGGGAACGATCAAAGCGGACCCGGGATTTGAACAGACTGGCTGGCGTTTTGGGAGAAATCCGGTGTGAGCCAAATGTTTGCTTTGCTTCTTCCGGCACTAGAACCGGTCCAAGGGCTCGCTCCATCTTTTTTTTTTTTTTTTTTGCCACCTTCAAAGACACCTTTGCGGAACGTCGGAGCCTCGCCCGTCGCCTACTTCACAGCGAACGCCCCAAAGTAAACTCGTCCGGAAGACCCGACGGACGGACCGGACGGTGTGGGGCTGGGTCGCGTCGGGTTCGTCTTACCCGAGTCGAGGAAGTCCGTGACGTGTTTCTCCCTCTTGAGCGGGCAGTTGGAGCACTCGCTGTGCACGCAGATGAGGAGGTCGAGGAGGGTCTCGACGCTCACGGTGCCCGACGGCGATCCGGTCCGGTCCAGCAGCATCTCCTCGAGCCGCTTGAGGCGGACCGGGGGCGGCTGGGAAGACGCCATGGTCGCGGTTCTGGCCGGGCCTTTGCTGAGACTCAAAGGCTAAAGGGTTCGCTACTAAGCCCCGCTAGCTGGTTAGCTCGGACTAAACATTCCCGAGCCTCCCGGTTCGGTTGCTTGCTAGTGTGCGTGTGTGTGTGTGTGTGTGTGTGTGTGTGTGTGTGTTTGGTACCGTCGTCCAAACGTCCGTCGCCTGTCGAGCCGACAGACGTCGGGCTTTAATCCCGACCCAAATCAAATGTGCGCCGTTCCGTTCGGAGCCTCGTCCCGTCCCGTCCCGTCCCGTCCCTTCCCTTCCCTCACAGTCGCCTCCACCGTCGCTCCATTCTCGCCGGCGGGCGGCCGATCGGTTCGTGACCCCGTCCGGGCGGCACCGGCACCGACTGACGTTGACGTTACGACGGCGGGCGACCGGCCCGGAGACGACTGCGGTGCGTTTTGTCCGAGCTTCCCGGGCGGAGCACGGCGATGGCTGCTGAATCCAGGTCGTCTCCCTCCGCCGCACCGACAACCACTTCCGCCCAGTTCACAATAAAAGCGATTTTACGCGGGGATAGGGGCGACGTCTACCGGGGAATGCCCCCGCACTTCTGTTCTGCTCTTCAAATCGTGGCGGTCGGACCACGGACGCGGTTCCCGAGAATCCGGAGCGACGATCTGCGTCGGTCCAGGCGAGAGCTTTTGTTTGGAAAAGAAGAAGCCGCAACCACCGGAAGTGGTGCCGTGTGCGACTGTTGAGCCCAAAGCGGCCCGGATCACAGGATCCGCCTTCCCCGCCGGAAACGCCGCCGTGACGTGACGTCACGTCGCGTCGCGTCGCGTCGCGGGCCCCCTGGAGCCGGGAGGAGGCGGCTTCGTGACGTCACCGCCGCCAGCAGGAGACCGGGACCGACGTTCGGGGTGACGTCATTTGGACACCGATCACAAAGGCCGGGGTGCGGTGCATGCTGGGATTGACAGGAGAGGAGAAAAGAACAAGCACAGCGGAGCCACAAAGTCCGGCAGACCCGCTTCGGTCTTCTCTCTGCTGGAGTTGGAGCTGCCGAACCTTCTGTGCGAGAAAAGTCACACTTTGACACAACCAGAAATGATTTCAACTTCCAACGGGGCTCGTTCGTCACAAGCAGAGATATGCGACGCCAAGAGCAGCCATTCCGCCCACGAGTTGCTCGATGCCGGGGAAGGGGGGACACTTTTCCAGCAGCACCTGGAAGTGTCACCGGAGTACCAAGAACTGCAGCGACGTGGCTACGCCTTCGGTCTTGTTTGTACTCAACGTGCAAGTCGAACAAGGGCGGCACCGAATTCCTTGCGTGGCGTTCCATATTTGGCCAATAAAGCTCATTCATAGTCTGACACCTCGTGGCCAGGTATGAGAATGACATGTGCCGAGCACCCGCTCGACTTGTTCGTCCACTGACGCTCCGGTGTGGGCGTGATCACGTCATAATCACGTTTTGGGGGGGGGGTCAACATTTTTTAACCCGGTCACGTGATCCGGGTTTGTTGATTTATTTGTCTGTTTGCTTATGCATGTATTTATTTTGTAGGAACCAAAAGTCAAATGTTACCACCGTCACGTAGGGGAGTGTGAATACTGCATTTACAACTTCAAAGTCAAACACAACTGAACTGGAAGCGAAGCAGTGATCCTTGTGCATACCGCTAGAGGGCGCCCGCTCACTGAGCCTCCGACGTTCTCCTTCCAATTTCAACGTTCAGCCACCGCGAAAAGCCACATAGTCAAGGAGCAAAACGTCTTTACATATTTGCCTCCAGTTTCCTGACTTGCCTAATTCCAAGCATTCCGACTCCTGATTTCATTCAACACACACTGGAAACTGAACAGAATCCTTTGCATTGTCTGTGAACTTTTGTGCGGAATGTTTCATTTCTCTGCTGGGGAGCAAAACACACACACGTGTCTGGATCTCGCTGCCAGCGGCAGCCAATCACTGAGCGGCTGGTTGTCACGGCAACAGTCACACGGTCCTCTTGTGTCCCAGATTAAGGGCTTTTAACCCCGCCCCCTCGCCCTGTCTCCCGATTCCTTCCTTCCTTCCTTCCTTCCTTCCCGCTTGAACAGCCAATCAGCTTTCATCCCCGATCATCAGTCGGGTTGCGCCTGCGTGGCTCGCCCGGCGGTTGTCACGACGACGACGACGACGGAGCTAAACGGGGTCAGAGCCGATGCTGTCTAAATGTCCCACAATGCACCTGGCTGCCAGCCACTTACATAAGGGCCCAGGCGACCAATCGGAGCAAAGGAAATGTCTTTCTTCATCGTCCTCGCAGTGGTCCCGGGTGGGGCGCACCCCGCCCAACCCCCCCCCCCCAACTTCATCTTCATCATCCGTCCCGCATCCTCCTCTTCCTCCCAGAGGAGCCAATGAGCATCCGAGCGGCGCGTTTTGTTGAGAGTCGCTTAAGATTCACAAGGCGAGCGCAAAGGGCCGAAAGGCGAAAGGTCATCTTTTCAGAAGTCTGTGAAAGTCAGCAATGTGTTGGAGTGATGGAGGTCCAGTCCAGCCAATCGGGTGAGGAGAGCGACAACGACGGCTGCGATTGGCCGAGAGTGTTGCAAATGAAGAAAAGAACGAAGGAAGGATGATGATGATGGTGACGTTCTTGCCATAGGGACCCCTGTCGGACCTTTCCCATGTCAAACGCACGCGAAAGCCGAACCGAAGCGGTACCGAATGAGTTTGGTGCTGCGTGACAGAATGTCACGTGACAGCGGCAACTTCCTGTCCAATGGCATGAATGGACTGTAAATAGGAGCCAATGGGGTGCGAGGGGCGGCTATAAAAGGCCGACCGCGCTCGAATCCGCCGCAGCAGCAGAACCGGACCGGACCGAACCGAACCGGACCAGATTCCTTCAGTCCGCATAGCACGACCGGAACCTCAGGTGAGGACCAATCATCTCGTGTCATGTGCATCAACGCTGTCAGCCGATGAGTCCGGTATGACGTCACACGCGTCAGGGTTCGGGGCTCGGTGGCGGGGGGGGGTCGTGCTGTCAGAACAAAGAACCGCTGTTTTCGTTCCCTTTCAGCCATTTCGTTTCCATCTCCGTTTTTTTTTTTTTTTTTTTTAAATTCCCTCTCGATGCAGATGGAGCTGGCGCCCGTGCACGCGCCTGCAGGTGTTGCGCAGTCAGCGCAAACGCGCGCGGGCCGCGTCCCCGCTAATCGTCTTTTGGATAGCGCGCGAGCGCGCGCGCGCACGCACGCACCTTCGGTGGCAGCAGATCGCGTGACGGTTGCGGCTACGCGCACGTGAGAAGGTCAAAGGCCAAGGTGAGCGGGAGAGGCCCGCACGCGCCGCTGCGTCACCGGCGCGCGACCTCAGCTCGACGGACGGACGCGAGCATCCGTTCGATCGCTGATCGATGGACGTGACCGCGACGAGTAGAATATGATGCATTCGGGCGATAATCTTCCATTTCTAATACATAAACATAAATACCCCGGATCACTCGCACGCGCGCAAACGCTTAGAGGGTGCACGGTGCGCTTGCGCTGATTTCCTCAACTCAGATTTAGGCCACAGAATAATCCAGGAGGCTTCACATTTGTCAAAAAAAGGAGGCATACAAAAAGAAGATATTGTCGAAAGAAAAAGTCCACTTGGCAAAGGGACCGTTGCAGTCTGAAGGTGCCTCCGGGTCAGGATCGTCATGACAGAAGTGATCCAAAATGGCTTCCCGGAATATTTTCAGGGAAAAAAAAAAACTGTCAACACAGAAGAGAAGCTAACAAAACTTGCTCCTGTGAATCAAAGTTGGAAAAATAGCCATTAAAACAATCTGAACTATCAATATAAAATCTATATCAATAACTATTCATTCAAAGAAACATTTAACCAGGGCTTCAAGTCTTTATTATAATTACTGATTCATGTCTCGATTGTCTTTCAATGAAGTGGGTTCCTATTTTTGACTTTTATCCTTTTCTTTCTTTATCAACAAAATTTGTGCAAATTGACTAAATAAATACAATGCCATCAATACGAAAGAATCAATTATTGTTTTCCAAAATAAAAGCAAATGTGTTATTTAAAAAAAAAAACACACACACACACACACACACGATAATGACTTCGAAGATATCAGACAATGTTAATTCTTAAGAGGGTCAAATTGAAGGATTTTTGGTCGGGGCACGGGCGCAGAAGGACGACAACTCGCGCCCGCGCGCCCGCTGCTACTCCAGGCAATGTTGACTTGCTCTAGGGCGCCCCCGAGCGCCCCACGCGCCAGGTGCGTCGGGTGCCACGCGTGACGTGTCGCTGTTGCGTTTGTGTGTGCGGCGGCGACGGCAGCAGAAGTCGCCATGCCTTTCGGGAACACGCACAACAAGATGAAGATGAACTACTCGGCCGAGCAGGAGTTTCCCGACCTGAGCCAGCACAACAACCACATGGCCAAGGTGCTGACGCCCGAAATGTACGCCCAGCTGCGGGACAAAGAGACGCCGAGCGGCTTCACCCTGGACGACGTCATCCAGACGGGCGTGGACAATCCAGGTAAAGGCCGACTCCTGAACCCGATTAGGAACTTTAATTGGATCCGCGGCTTTATCGACGCTTTCTGCCTCTTAATTGGACCGCAGCTGATCTGCGTGCAACTAAAGCGTCCTCGCTACTCGCGGGTCAATTTGCCGTTAAGTGGCTTCCGCAACCGCCGTGAATTTCGGACCCTCAGGTCATCCCTTCATCATGACCGTGGGCTGCGTGGCGGGAGACGAGGAGACCTACGAGGTGTTCCGGGACCTCATGGACCCCATCATCGAAGACCGCCACGGGGGCTACAAGCCCGACGACAAGCACAAGACCGACCTGGACCCGGAGAACCTGCAGGTAAAGTACGACGACCCCCGACCCGAACAAATGAAAGGAGGTTGGACGCAGGTTCGTCTGAAATGTTGACTTGCTGCTCTGAGATGGAGAACTGAATAGTCGGTTCCAGAACTGCTGAAGTGAGTGAATTCTTTTAATCAAGTCTGAACACAAAAGAGTTGGGGTGGGGGGGGGGGGGGGTTTGCAGAATCGGACACCACGGCAACCCCAGTGAATCCAGGGAAAGAGTTCGCTTTCCGCCCGAGACCGACTCCCGACTGACGGGGAGCCCAGGGTGGGCCAGCAGAAGTCCAAGTCGCGTTTCCCTAATCGTGATCGAGTCTGGATCTCGAGTAAAAGTTCTTTTGGGCCACTGGGGAAAAGGACATTGGGACAATTGGGACAATGCACTCAAACGAAGCAAGTCTGCAGAACGGTATGAGCGAATGTAGGCCAAAAACCGCAGGTCAAAAGTCATGGCTTAGCATCCAAAATGCGCTCCCATCCAGATTTGAAAGGGATAATTCGGACCTTCCCGCGTCTCCGTTTTGAGATTTCACCCGAGGAGCCCTCGTCGTCTCTTTCGAATCTCTCGGACGTGTTTCGAGGGGCTCGTACCGAGTGTTGGGCTCCGTCCGGTTTCAGGGAGGCGACGATCTGGACCCCAACTACGTTCTGAGCTCTCGGGTCCGGACCGGCCGGAGCATCCGCGGCTTCTGTCTGCCGCCTCACTGCAGTCGCGGAGAACGTCGCGCTATCGAGGACCTCTCCATCCAAAGTACGAGGCCGCTTCCCGCCGTCCGTCCGCGGCGCCCCCTGATGGTCAAACGCCAAGTTTGTACTTTGCAGGTCTGGACGCCCTGGACGGGGATCTGAAAGGTCGCTACTACGCCCTGAAAAACATGACGGAGGAGGAACAGCAGCAGCTGATCGACGACCACTTCCTGTTTGACAAACCCGTGTCGCCTCTGCTCTTGGCCTCCGGCATGGCTCGCGATTGGCCCGACGGTCGCGGCATCTGGTCAGAGCGGGTCAAATTTGCGCGTTTTTCCCGTCGGCGCTGCCGTGACGTTGACGTGCGCTTGCAGGCACAATGACAACAAGACCTTCCTGGTGTGGGTCAATGAGGAAGACCACCTGCGCGTCATCAGCATGCAGAAAGGCGGCAACATGAGGGAGGTCTTCACCAGATTCTGTACCGGACTCACCAAGGTCAGTGTCTCCAAACCAAAGTTGGAATAAGCTCAAATACGAGGGAACCTACGTGAAGTTAAGGCAGGCCAGTCAAGCTCCTTCATCCAGCTTTCCTTTCCCCAAAGTCAAAAATGGTTGGCCGCAACTAGTCGAGCCCTCGTTGCAGATCGAATCGCTGTTCAAGGAGCGAAGTCACGAGTTCATGTGGAACGAGCACCTGGGCTACGTCCTCACCTGCCCGTCCAACCTGGGGACCGGCTTGCGAGCGGGCGTCCACGTCAAACTCCCCAACCTCAGCAAGCACGAGCTCTTCGGGGAAGTTCTCAAACGTCTCAGGCTGCAGAAGAGAGGCACAGGTAGGGCTGAGCCTATGCTGCGGGGGGCGCTGTTGCGGTCTGGGAACTCGAGGGGGGCTTTTGGCGAGGGGAACCTTGCTTGAGCCGTGTTTTTTTTTTTTTTTCCCCCCCAGGGGGCGTGGACACAGCGGCGGTGGGCGGAGTCTTTGACATCTCCAACGCGGACCGCTTGGGTTTCTCTGAAGTGGAACTGGTCCAGATGGTGGTGGACGGCGTCAACCTTCTGGTGGACATGGAGAAACGCCTGGAGGCCGGCGACGCTATCGACGACCTGATGCCCGAGCAGAAGTGAACGCCTCACGTAACCACGATGACCCCTGACCCCTTAGTGTCCCCCCCAGCTGATTCACGGGATGTTAGTGAGCCACGTAGATGTCTGACACTCCTCGATTTTCTAGTTCTCGTTTTGAGCAGCTGAAATATCCCATAATAACAATAATAATGATGATATGAATCATAATAATAATTATGGTGATGATAATAAAGTCTGTGAAACACCAAGTCTTTATTGGGAGCGCGCGTGCGCGCACACACACACCACATTTCTGAACTCCATTGGCTGATTTGACGTCTTAACCTTTTAAACATTTCACTCAAACGTGAACTCAAGACCGCCGAAATCACAAACGGAGTTGGGTCGGGCCGATTCGGTGGATCGGAGCTGCTCCCCGATGGCGCCGACGAGGAGGGGAGAATCCGCCGCACGTCGTCATGGCGTCCGCGGATGGGGCGATTAAACGCGGAGAAGACCGAGGCCCCCTCGACCTTCGGTTCTCCCAAAAAGGCGCCAAAGAGCCGACGCTCGAAGGCAATTCCGCGACCGCCAGCTCACGTTGCAACTTTGGGACGAGTTTTCGAGAAGACTTGACTTGACGCGTGTGACTTTTCTCGTTTTTATTCCAATAAATGACACTGATGAACATTCTTTCCATTTCATTCTGGCGTCAAAGCACTGAAGTGGCACAAAAGGAGGGAGCGGGTCACGACGACGACACCGACAGCAAACGAGGAAGCGTCTTCGGGCTCCGGCTCGCTAAAAGAAACGACGAACTTCACCACAACAGGCAGGCCGGGCACGAGCGGGCCGTCTCACGTCTCGGATGCGGGTCAATTGTTTTCTACCGACGAGCGTGTGCACAATATTAGGAACCCCCATCACAGCAGCCGACGCCGCGTTTTGGGAGAGACGCCATTTTGTTTGCCGCCGCCTTTGTTTTCTTCGGAGGAGGTCCTCGGACTCCGAGCGACGGACGGAAGGCTCCCGGCCGCCGGATCCACCGCCCAGTTGATGACTGCGCACACGGGGCGACCGATGACTAAAACGTCCTCCCGTGTTGTCAGAAAATGAAGGAAGGAAGACCGAACGGCGGACCTCGGGGTTCTGTTGGGGGTTAAGGGCGGCTCGTGGACCTCGCCGCAGATAAAGCCTGCGCTAAAATACGGTCAATCCGACAATTTGGAACGAGGTCAGTTCAAGTTAGGGTTGCGCGCCTCGAGTGAAGCACATCCACATGTGTTGAAGAGGAAGGACAGACGCTAAGGAACCTTTCGCTCCAGTGAGTCGTCCTTGCAGTTTTTATGCCTTTGCGTATTGGCGCAGGGTCTGTTTGTCTGCGTTGTGACGTAAACATTATCAAGTATCAAGTTTGAAGTATACGGCAGTGTCACATGTTGCACCGCCGGTCGTCTTTCCGCGTTTGGACAAGGCTCATTCGCGCTCTGTTCGCCATTCCAAATTGCCGGAGGACGTCTTTTGACGTGGGAAACTAAACGGGGATTTCTAGTGCAGGATTTGCAAGTGAACTAAAATGCGATCCCGGGTCTTTACCTTCCAGCTGCCTTTGGACTCTCCTGAGCTCCGTCACCACCTTTGAGATCTCCTGCAAGACCGAGTCAAGGCAGCCCATGAGCGGCCGACTCAAAGTTCGTTCGTTCGTTCGTTCGTTCCTGACCTGATCGGACGTCTTCGGGACCGGAACTTCGGCATCCGCTTTCATCTTCTCTTCGATCTCTTCCCACAAGTCGGCTTTCTTGTGGAAGATCACCCTGAACCCAAACACCGTTTCAAACGCCTCAAAAGTGCCTCAAGCGAAAAAAAAAAACAAAAAACCAAGCCCAGCGGAAGACGACGCTCACTTCAGTTTGGCGGCCAGCTGCTCCGTGTTGTCCCGGATGGCGTGCGACAGATGCCGCAGGGGACTCAGCGGCCGCGGGTCCTGCGAGGGCGGGGGGCACGCGTCCGGGGTGGGGGGGTGGGGGGGGGCAAAATACAATGAGGAGGGGAAACAGGGGAACAGCAAAATGTACAACAAGCAAAAAGAAGAAAAAGCAACCACAAGCGAGAATGCGGAAAAAAAAAAAAAAAATCAAAGCAAAATAAATAACAAGGAAGCAGGGAAAGGAAAAGAAAGGAGGCGCTAGTGAACGGCTGCCCACTGATGGACGGACAGGGACACGGTCCGTCCGTCCGTCCGTCCATCCGCAACCTGAGAGAATGAGATGGCGACCTCTCCGCTGCAGTCCCACGCGGCTTCGTTCATGTTCGCGTCCAGTCGAGAGCGTTCGGGAAGGTTCCGAGCGGCGTCGGGGGCGACTTCCAGCGGCTGCCGACACAATCCAGAGAAGCCCTTTAACGGTGCATCCCCACAATCCAGCCCAATAAGCAAGAGTGCAGCCCCCCCCTCAGCCTTGGTTTTTTTTTTTTCCATCATTTGCTTTTGACAGGTCTTGAAAGGCCCTTTTTCAACAACGCAAAGGCAAACAACTGTAGCGGAAAACATCTCTGCGTTGTGCGAAAGGTAAAAGGCAGAAACCTTTTTCCTACGCTCAATCCATACGACAGCCACAACCCCGAAAAGCCCCCCGGGGCCCACCTCCTCGCCGGCGCAGACTCCGTCCCCGTCCCCGTCCCCGGCGACGTCGTGGATTTCTCTGGCCAAGATGGCCAAATCTTTGGCCAAGTCCTGACTGAGCCTGCGGCGGACCAAAAGGAGGACGTCGGGACGACTGGCCGTCGTTGCGATAAAAAGTGACTCCTTATTGCGGTTTCATGCCGTTTCCCGTCGGCATGGAAAATATGGAACGGGCCGCACGAGGTCTGCTTTCAATTTGACGACGTTTCAGCGAGCCAGAGAAAAGGATCCGTCGACCTTCTCGGGCGACCTCATCGCCCCTACAAAGGCGGCTCTCGGTGTCGGAAATGTGATTTAGACGCCATTTGTGTTCGGATTGGAAGAGAGGCCATCGCGCGCGCGCGCAAAGAATAACGCAAGCTACCAAAATGTCATCACGGCGACAGTCGGAGAAGATTTTTGGAGATGATCCTCGGTGGCGAAGGCCTGTCGAGCGCAGCTCAGGAGGCCCGAGGGTTCCTTTGGCACATTGCGACCGACCGACCGACGGCGGTTAACGAACCTTTAGCCAAGCTTGTGAGCAAAAAGCCAAAATTGTCAAAAGCCAGAAATAAGGAGTCACTTTTTGTCTTTCGGAAACGAAAGGGAAGAGCGAGCCGCGCGGCGTACTTTGCGATCTCGGCGCTGTGCGCGGACCAGTTCTGGTAGGGGTCGTTCCGGTCCTCGTCCTCCTCCGTCTCGGCGGACGCGGCGCTCCGGGGCGTCGGGGTTGAGGGTTTGGCTTTTGCGGCATTTGCGCTGCCGCTTTTGTAGTCGTCGTCAGATGAAGAAGAAAAGTCGGAGTTCTTCTGCTTGGGACGGAAACCTGAAAACATTCACAAAAGTTCGCCTCGTTGAGCTGTAGCGTAGCCGAAGCTCGCTCCTACCTCAAACAAAACTGGAGACTTGAGCTGCGCGGGACAGAAGATTTCAGACCCGACTGTTGAGTCTGAACCCAGGAAGACCGCAGAGGAGATGTGGAACTCACCACTGTTGGCGTACTTGCGGGTCGGCGCATTCTTTCCCGGAGCCGCTCCCGCTCTAGCGCCGGCCCGCTGGGCGTCGCTCGCCGAGGACTTCCTGGCGCCATCGAGGTTCCGGTTGACGAGAGCGGCACGGCCGGCGGAGGACGAGGCCTCGTTGTCGCCGGGAGCCGTGAAAGAACCGGTCCTCTTCCGCGGCAGCGCTAGGATGTCCAGCCTGGACAGTTTCTTGGCCTCGAGCAGCGCTTTTGGCGCCACAGCGGCATTGTCAGAACCTTGAGAGGCTCGGTCGGTCTCCGCACCTTCGTTATCCGAAGCCTCTCCCAGGCGCGCTCGGCGCAACATGGACGCTCGAGTGGGCCGCGGCGCAGATAAGCTGTTGGAACGGGTCAGAACCTGTCCAATCGCCGTCTTTGCGTCGTCCTCTTTTTGAAGCGAGGGGACCGACGCCTTCTTACCGCGGCCCGATGTCCGAGAGGCTTCCGGGTCGGAAAATGTCGTCCGGGAAGCCCGCTGGGGCTCAGCCGACAGGTCCAAAGATCCCCGGCTGCCGGCGCTGCGGCGCATCTGAAAGCGCTTGGTGGTCTCCGCCTTGTGGGCGGGAGTGACGCTAACCTGGTTTCGCCGTTTCTCTGAAAGTCGCTCACGGGCCGAGAGCTGCCGCCCCCCCTTGTGCTGTCTGGAGGAGGTCTTCTCCTTTTGGAGCGCGGCGTCGGGCCGTTTGTGCGGGGCGGCGCCGGCGGACGCGTTTTTGCTGCTCACCTGGCTGACGGTGCTCGCCGTGTCCACGTCAGACTCTCCGGAAAGCGAATCGTCCCCGTGGCCGGACGAGCCGGGGGGTGGGAACTTGCCGGGCTCCCGGAGGAACGGCTCCGGATCCGTCAACCTCTCCGTCCTCTGTTCCAAGTCTCTGATGGATGGCTGACTGGAAATGTGGGGAAGTTTCTTGACTTGGATGTTTTCACTTGGCCCGGCTTTGGTGAAACTCTCCTGTCGTACAAGGGACGAGGTATCTTTCGTCGGGACGCAATCTTTGTTCTGTGTTTGGAGGTTCGGTGCGGAGCTGTGCGGTTTCAGGCCCCCCCTTCGGGGTTCCTGGTTGCCCAGGTGTCGGATCAGAACGGTGGTCGGGGGAGTCTTGCCGCAGGAGTCTGGGCTCCTCTGAAAGTTGGCTGAGTCAGCTCTGCTTGGGTTTTCTTCAGAACCAATGTAGAAGATGGGGGATTTTGTGGATGAGCTCGACTTCTCCTGAGCCCTCGGAGGAGCTGAGGATTTCAGAGCACCTCGACGGTTCTGTGTTTGCTTGAAAATGGCTCCGTCCTCTGAGCGGCTCGCGTCGCTCAGACTGTCCGGATCCAGTTCATCTTGAACAGACAAGCACCGAGTACAGTCCTGTTGCCGTGGAGGAGAAGGAGGAGCTCGGTCACGGCAAGATTCGTGGCGCACGAGGAGGCCGGCGAGGGCGCCGTCCAACTTTTCGGGGGGAACCTGAGGCAGGACCCTTCTCGTCCTGGAGCTGTGGCTGGACTCCGACTCTGAGCGGTCGTAGCTCTCAAGTTCAGTCGGCGCACGCCGGTCTACAAACAGGTGAAAGACGGACGTGTTGATGGCACAAAACGAGGTCGCACGGACAGTTTTCGCGGGTTGCCGACCGACGGAATCCGCTTTTGCCGCTGCTCTACGTTGGGAATCGCGCATCAAAGCGTCTCGGACGCAACGGCCAATCAAAAATGCCGCCCCGTGTCACGGGCAAAACGATATTTGCGGGTAGCGACCGAGAAAGATCCAAACGGCTGTACGGCCGTACCGATACAATCGACCTGCGGCACCCGCGTTTGGACGATAACCCCTGACAATAATTCCTACGTAACCCGTCCGTGGCCGAAAAGCAAAGCCAGAGCAGTCAGCAGTCAGTGACCGGACTCACAAAGCCCCAACAGATGCGCAGCCGATTCTCAGAACCTCTCTTGGCGGGGCAACGGCGCCCTCTTTTTTGGGCTTCAATAAAACACAATATAGCGCTGTCCCGCATAAACGGATCCCCGCTTCTTTTCCGTCGCAGCCAGTCGAGGGCCAGTCGGTCGCCCGCCGACTGCGGTTCGGTCGCGTCACTTGGTGCCAGCTGTGTGCGACTACTGAACAGGTTTGCCTGCTGTGATCTAACGCGCTCGGAATGGTGTCCTGGTATTTTCCAAGAAACTGGAGAAAAAGGAAAAGGAAAAGCACCTTCCTGAGGCGGCGCAGGAGCAGGCGCAGCACAGCTGTCTGCTAGACTGGCCCAACGGGAAACCCACTTTGGTCCTTCCGGACCCGGAGCCTTCGAGCAAAAGATAACGGTGACTGAGTTCTGCCGCACAAGTCGCAAGGCATTAGGACTTTACCTGTAAGGGGCTTGCCGCCAGACCAAAGTCGTGCAACATCAGGCAACAGCTAGCGGTGTTAGCGTGCTCATCCTGGCCTTCGTCTAGTACGGGCCTCGGCGTTTCCGGGCTCTGCTCGGCGTACTCCGGAGAGTCCAGGACCCCGAACACCTGGCGGAGACGTCGACAGCTCGTGAGTAACGTCGGCGGGCGGTCAAAAGATGGGCTCACCTGGTCAATCATGTTGCGAGCGTCTTCCACTTCCTGGTCGTGAGCGTCCGTGTCGATGGTGTAGGTGCCGGCCTCGCTCACGCTGTCGTCCTCCTCGTTCCTCGGCAGCCTCTGGCACCCTTTGGGCTCGCCTCCGCTGAAACCCGGGGAAGGCGTCACAGGAGGGCCCGAAGGCTCTGGTGGCAAAGGAGCCGACGCTTGTTCCCTGCTAGGGACGGAGTCCTGACTGGAATCCTTCAGGAATTCCACCGCCCAGTCCTGAGAAAGTTTGGACTTCTTCCCGACGCTGCCAAAAGGCCGAACGAAGGTGACCGAGGCCGAGGTCGAGGTCGAGCGAGAGGTCTCCGTGTCCGCCTGTTCCCGCTTCAGAGAACTGGATCTCTGGGGGGCTCCGTGGCTGCCGGGACTTTTGAGCGGCACCGTGACCTGCTGGGTTGCGGCCACGTGGCCGTGAACGGATGCCGGACGCTCGCCGCCTTTGCGCCGCTCCAGCTTGCTCTTGAGGGCCGAGTAGGAGTCTGCGTGGGCGGGGTTGTGCGTGAACGACTGCGAGCGCTTCTTACGGGGGTTGTCGTCGAAGAACTCGATGACAAACGCCTGCTGGCTCAGGCGATCGGGAGGACTCCGCTCGGACGGGTCCGCGACGGGAGACCGGACCCGAGCGGGGCTCCGGCGCAAGGGGGGCTGCGGGCCCTCGGCGGAGGCCAACGGCGCGGGTCCGGGCCGGACGGGACTCCCGGACGGCCGGGATTTACTTTTGCGCCCTGTGAGCGCCGCCGGGTCCTCGGAGTCGCTCTGCGTCCCGTCGTCATGGTGATGACCTGCAAACGGAAAGCACCGTTGGCCGCCGATGTCTTCGTGAAGCGGCAGAATAGCGTTAGCACGCAGTCAAGCTTGGCCATCGGTTCTTCATGACCAGGAGCGACCCGGTGGACTTTTGTTTTTGTTTTTTTTTTTTTAAAACCAAAAATGCTCCATCGTCTTTTGTTTTGTGTTCGTTTTGCAGCAAACTTCAATTGGGAATCTTAAAGAGGCGGAAACGGACGCCCATTCGGTTTCCTGAGACCTTCGGGCCAGAACAGGCCCGTCTGACATTTTTTTGAATAAAAGTAACTCGTGTCGCTCACTGTGTCCACCGTCCGTCCATTTTTTTTTTTTTTTTGGAGCCGCTCGTCCTCACAAGGGTCAGCTATCGTCACTCCAATGAAATGTGGATATTGGTCGGCGGTGCCGCCTGCCCCGTTCGAGGGGCGAAGCAAGCCCGCTTCACGGAAAACGCGGCCGTGTCGACCGGTCCCGTTTGGACTGTGGAGATTTGGGAGATTTACGTCCATTTCAAATTGTTTCTGGATGTTAACAAGCTGTTTTGTAAACGTTTGGCTTAAACCCGGTGTGCAAATGAAAATAGCGATTCCTAATATTTTGGAGTCTGCACGCATTTGTGTGAAAACGTACGACTGGCAACGCGATCGGCCACAAGACAATTGTCGTGATTTTGGCGGATGTTTGCGGTTCCTGCGTTTAAAAAGAGTGCGGGAGGCCTAAAACCTCCAAAATGCTTTTCAATGCGAGTTCTCTACGTGACAAATTGTGCGTTTTGCTAATCAACGGGCTGAATTGACGGCGCCAATTGGAATTTTCCTCCTCACCTTTCAGCAACTTCATGTTGACGGCCAGGTCGCTCTTGGTGCTGTAAACGTCGTCGCTGGCGGTGCGCTTCTTCATCAGGCTGACGTCGCTGTGAACCAGCCAATCGGCAACCTTGCTCTGGGACGACATCACGTCCGCCGGGGTCCTGGCAGGGGGCGGAGTCTTCCTCTGGCGGGAGGAGAACTTGGTCACGTGGTCTTTGATTTTGATCTTGCCCGGCGTGCACTCGTCAAACTCGATGGTGAAGGAGGCGTGGCTCTGGACCGCAGGCGGGGTCTCGGCGGGGGAGTCCTTGGTGGGGATCTCTTGTGGCACCGCCGCCGCGTCCTTGGGGACTTGCAAGTCTTTGGTGGGAATCTCAAAGTAGCTGGCCTCCCGCTGGTACGGCGCCAACGGGGTCTTGGTCCGCGGACTGGAAAGACATCCGTGGAAGTCGGGATCCGCAGGGGGCGGCGCTTCTCTCTGCGCCTCTGAGGAAAAAAAATACAACCGGAGCCGGAGCTCGGACTGTCGAGAACCGCTGTCGTCAAACTCTTTTTGGCGTCGAAGGCAAGAAAGGCGAGGAGGCTAGAAAAGCCTCGAGATGAAGACGGCGGCGCAAACGAGCCCGCTTGGATAAGTTCACTTTTTCAACGGACAACCGAACCCACGGGAAATAACTTCTTAGCTTGCTTTGCTTCTGAGCGCATTTTCCTTCAAATTACGGCAGCCGATGATGACGAGTCTCGTAAACGGAGCAGACGTGCACGGATGCAACAACCAAATGAATGAGAGAGTAAGAAAGACGAGGTAAGAGGCGGCGTTTGCTTTGGCGGGCTCGGACTGAGAGTTTGACACCCGGATTCTCGAAGGGTCCCGAGATTTCACCCGTCCCCTCTCGGCGACGCGAGGCTCACCTCTGCGAGGGTCGTCCTTGCGAGGCTCGTCGTCGCGGTCCGGCCGACTCCCGCAGTCGTCCTCTCCCCACCAAGATGGCTGCCCGTAGAGCGGCGTGGGCCGGGGGGCGGGCACCTCTGCGACCAGCGCAAGGACAGCCGTGACCAATCGCAAAGGACGCCACGTTACGCTCGCGTGTTCTCAACGGGTTGGTGCGGGCACAGTGACCCCAAAAGGGGGCAGGATGGACACACCGGCCCCCGTTGCGCAACCGTACCAAGACCAGCTGACGCAGTGAGGGGGGGGGCTATTTGCCCATCGACCCCCGACGCAGCCGCGTAGCTCGCCACGCCGGTCGCTTTGGTAACGTACCTTGCATCAGACCCTTGCCGCCGGCGCTCTTCTCCAACTCCGCCCTCTTGGGTCCGATCTGCAGCTGGCTGGTGTACTTCTCGTGCTGCAACGACAGGAGGCGCTCATTCCCGCTACCGCGAGCGTCTCGTCTCGTCTCATCTTATCTTATCTTTGCGCTACAGGCGCTCTGCAACATGGCAGAAACGCGATCCTGACTCCCATTGGCCAACGTCGCCGACTCGCCACCCAACTAGTCAGGCGTGACTCTCGCCATTCAAACATTTTACTTTTTTTGCGATGTCATTCGCACTCTTTGAGCGCCACGCCGGCACCTTTGGAAAACCCCGCGGACCCGCACGAGCGCACCCAGCCGACTCCGTTCGTACGGGGGCCCAATTTCAAGTTTGCGTCGGAGCCGTGCTGACCTTGAGAGCCTCTTCGGGGACTTTGTGTTGACTCTTCTCCAGAACGTAGACGTGAGAATGTGCTAATGCGGCGCGTTAACGAAAAACGGACAACCGCTGCATGAAGGTTGAACACGTGCATTTCGCTCATTGAAAAGGAATTGAAATACTGTCGCGCTAACGCATTGCGCAAAACCTGCTTTTCCCACAGACCAGTTTTATGACACGAGACGTCGCTTCGTCCTCGCGTGTTGTGGCCTACGGCAGCTCCTTGCGAGCGTTGGTGTGTTTGTAAAACGCCCGGCGTGGCCCTCCTCGCCCAGACATGACAGTACTTCCTCCTCGGTCGCCCCCCCCCCCCCCCCCCCCCGCCCAGCAAAACTAAAAGCAAGGACGTCAAAAGCGGGCAAGGATATCGTATCCGAATCGGAGGACGTCGGACACTTTCAGCGTCATGTACGTCTGGTCGGGAATCCTCAGGTCGTTCACGAACGTCTGTGAGAAAACGTCGACAGTCAGCTGCGACGTGACGGCCACCCGGAGGTGAGAGACGCCCCCCCCCCCCCCCACACGGCCCCCATCCTCACCCCGTTCAGGCTCCCCAAGTCCTTGACCAGGTGCTGGTCTGCCACGGCGTCGTAGTTGATGACGGCGTGCTGCTTATCCACACTGCGAGACTGCAGACGGGAAGAGCGTCACCGCGACGGCGGACGACGCCCGGAAACGGGCCCGGTCCCGGACCCGCTCACCTGCAGCATGAGCTCGCAGTCCTCGCGGCCCACGAAGATCATCTCCTTGGGGAGGCGGTGGCGCGTGCCGGAGCTGCTGACCAGGAACCAAGACGTCACGCTCATCTTGTCAGGCGCAAAGCATTCTGGGAGGGATAACCATCAAACCAGCATCATCATCATCATCATCATCATGGAGCCCCACCCTCAGGCAGGGCAGCAGGACGACTGAAGCTTCAGCAGACAAGACGACCCGGCGCGGTTGATAACCGAGCGACAGCCGGAACGCCGAACCGAGCCGAGCCGAGTCGAGCCGAACAGGCACCCGTCCACACCCCCGGCCCGCTCCGGCCCGGCCCACCTCTGCTCACCTCGGATCGACAGGATGCTGCGCCGGACTCGGGCGTCTTTTGCGCTCGGAAAAGCGGCTAATGGTGAGGGCGCTGCCGCAGCATCTGCGGCGTCTCCTTCTCCTGGACCGGGACCGGGACCAGGACCGGGACCAGAGCAGACGCCACCCGTCCCGCTGCGTCAAGGCGCTGCGCGTTCTCCACGCCGGAGAACGGACACCCGTCGACCTTCACAATAAAACCGTCGTGCGCGTCGTCGTCGCCGTTCGACCAACGACGTCGGTCCGAAACGGCACGTGACAATCCCGACCCGGCTACGAAGCCGCGAAGCCAGAGTGGACTTCCCGCGTTCCCGCGCCGCAGTCTGCCAAGACGGCCACGCTTTTGGCGTGAAGGCCGGCCGCTTTCCGGCGCATCTGCAACCCGCAGCAACTGGCCACCGCGCGACGTTGTGTTTGTGACGTCACTGGCTCGGCCCCGTCGCTGTCTCCTTTCGCTTGGAGCTCGCGCACGCGAAAAAGCCAAGCGCGTGCCCGCTCCCGGAGGCCACTCACTGTTTTATTTGGTCAATAAATATTCGAGTGCATAAATTAGAACGTGACGACTTTTCATGAAACATTACTCCGAAGTGGCAAAGTGGTATAAAAGAAGAAAAACAAACAAAGTCATCACCTGAAATGCAGTGAAGTACTTGTTTGTTGTTGCCACGGAGACGGCTGGCAGACGGTCACGTGACATCACACGACCGAGCCTCGGAGCGCACTCGAAGCGGTGGAATGACTTCATGTTGCTCGTAAGGCAAAAAAACTACACGAGTGGACAACTGAGCCGTCGAATATGCGCCGGTTAACGTTCAGCTTTCGCCTCACGAGCAACAATTCCTGCCGTGCCCATCACGAGGACCGACGGAGTCGTCCTCGAAGGATGCCAAAGAGGTCCGAGTCCGAGCGCTTGGACCTTAAGCTTCTTGACACGGGTCAATTGTGTTACCGGTGGGTCAAAGAAAAGCGCGAGTGAGGACGAAGAGTGTACTAGTACATGGACAGACAATTCAACACGCGAGTAGAAAAGCTGCAACAGGGCTCTCTGCGTGAGCGGTTTTAGGAGTTAAGCTTCTGGAACTTTTCTCTGAGATTTTTCACGAGACTGTGCTGTCCAGTAGCCGTCGAGGTTTGGAAGTGGTCTCCGCTGCTCTTGATGTGGTCGTCTCCGTCCTGAGTCTTAGCAAGTTGGCTTCTCTGTCTGTACTGCTCCGAGTCCCGGTAGGCCCGGCAACGGTCCATGACGGCCAAGATGGAAATCTTCTCCCGACTGGTCGGCGAGCGAATCTCCACGTAAGCGTCGTCGTCGTCGTCGTCAACGACCGCCTCGTCCGGTTTCGCTGGAAGCTTCCCCGTGACCGGGAGCTGCTGCGGAGGGAACCGTTCTCCTGCTTCCCGGGCCGCAACGTTGAGCGCGAGCCGAGGGTCCAGAGAACGCGCCCTGTGGAGCCCCTTGTGCGATTTGAGGCGGCCGGAGGTCCCGGTGGCACTGGGCTGACGAGGCGCCGCGTCGCTCGAGGAACGCCGCCTCGACCCGACATCAAACGTTGGCTCCGGGACGGAGGAACTCCGGCTCGCCGCTTGACGGCCGCTCCCCTCCGAGTACTTGGAGCGAAGTTGTTGCACGTCGGGCCAGTCGAA
Source organism: Syngnathoides biaculeatus (assembly GCF_019802595.1). NCBI lineage: Eukaryota > Metazoa > Chordata > Actinopteri > Syngnathiformes > Syngnathidae > Syngnathoides > Syngnathoides biaculeatus. Next base: position 5,833,391 of record NC_084662.1, on the reverse strand, counting down.
GACCTCGGCGGACTGAGGTGCGCAGATGGCCCTGGCGGGACTGCGAGCGCCGGCGTGACCGGGAGAGAGGCCGGCGGGCTCGGGACTCCGCGGCGGCTCCGGATCCACGGGTCCGGCTGACAGAGTTGGACCGGGACCTGCCAAACAATTAAGAGGCAACGCTCAATCGGGGATGCGACGCTCGTAGATAAGCTACCGAACGCAAGTCAGCGAGGCTAACGAGCAGCTGAGCTAACGCAATCGAGGCGACCCGACTGGCAGTTTGTCTGATTTTCGAAGCCGCCATTTTTTTCAGGATGGCCCAAATGCCCTCGCACGCCGGCTGGGAAAGGAGAGCCGAATGGGGGAAGACCAGCAAATGCCTCATTTGCCGCAAGGAAGCGGTCAAGGTAAACATTTTGCAGAATGTGGCAATTACTCGCGACTTGGACTTCACAAAAGGAAATGACCATTCGCCATGCTAGCGCACGCACAAGGAGCTTTTCTTACCGCCGTCTGGGCTTTCCTCCGGCACACAGTCCAAGGGCCGCTTGGCCGGCAGGTTGACAAGGGGCGTGACGCTTTTGATGCGCTGGCTGTACCGGCGAGCCAGGCGGCGGACCTTGCTGTCCGCTCGCTCGTCCGTCAGACTCGCGTCCTCGTCTACGGTTTGTGTTCCGAGTCGGGCGCCTTGAGGAAGTTGAGCTCCGAGAACACCGGGAGGAACCGTCGAGCGTGCCGCCTGGGTCACGTTGTTGGCTTTGTGTCCGAGGGGCCAGGCGGCGGCGGTCTCCCGTGAGACAAAGTCCGGGTCCGACTGAGCTCCCTCCTTTGGAAGTCTTTCGGAAAGGCGGGGAGTCCCGGCGAGTTGTTTTTCCATCGTTTGCCAGACCTCGACCATTTCGCTGGACGGTCTGAAGTCTTCGTCCTCGGCGTTCGGTTGCCTTTGCAGCCTGGACTGGGAGAACCCAGAAGTTGGGGGATTTGCACTTCTCTGACCATCTAAAGCGTCACCGGAGCCCATGGTAACTTTGGAATTTGCCAGAAGTGAACTCGAGTCCAGAGCCGGAGGCAGGGGCTCGCTCCGGGCGGGGATGCTGTTGAGGCGGGTGACCGAAGTCTTCACGAGGCCTGCGGGGATGTACGTCAGACTCTCCCTACGCCGGAGTCCCAAGCCGCCTGCCTGGTTCTCGGCGTTCTCGTAGTACATCTTGATCTTCCCGATGAGAAGTTGGTCCCGACTGGAAAGGGTCGAGTCTCGCCTCGGCGGCAGAACACCGCTTTCCTCGTCAAAGCGAGGAGACAGGAGCGTACGGTCGGCTTGGCTCAGATCCGAGGCCACGCTGTCGAGCGGCGAAGACCGTCCGGGTCCAAGTCCGTCTCCGTCTCCGGCGTGCTTAGCGCTAAAAGCGAGGTGAGCTCTGGTGCCGACGGGTAACCGTGGCGAAGCTCCCGGAGACCAGACGTCATCCTGGCCCGGAACGCCTTGCTTCGTGCTGCCAAAGTGTGCGATCGCGCCCGCCTTGTCCAGGACGGACGGAGGGAGAATGCTGCCGTTTCCGTCCTCTTCCTTCTCGCTGTCCTCGTCTTCAGAAGATTCTCCGCTACTTCCGGGTTTGGATTCCGACTCTGGGCTGGCGGGCAACACCGAGACTCGGGCAGCTGTCGGGCCCTCTGACCCGGCTTGCTCAGACAATGGGCGGGACTCTCGAGGAAGTCGAGAGGCCGGAGCTTCCTCTTCTGTGGACGTCTGCCAAGGAAGGAAGGACGGATTAAAATGGAAATAGACTGGCAGCCTGAACGAATCCCGTTGCCAATTTTAGAACTTGGAACTATCTTGGCAGAAACGAATGAATTGAACTACACGGGTCGGCAAATCTTGCAGGACTGCTGATGATTGACTCGTCAGCAAGTTCAAGGGAGTCCGCTACGTCTTTAGTTCTGGAAAACGCTTTCTGTGTACGTATGACTTGACCTGCTTGAAACTCCGAGGCGAAGACGTAAGACCCCCTTAGAACTGTGTGTAACTTCGTCCCACCTCCGACGTTGGCGGTCGCTCGTCCCAAGGTGGACACGGACTGACTTGTTCGCGAGCTGCCTGGGGTCCTGCAGGCTCCTCCCCCTCAGCGAGCCCACTTTCTCCATCGGACTCCTCGTCGCTTCTCTCCGTCTCCTTCAACGAGTAACACCGACTCAATAATTTGTCAAAACCACGCAAAATGCAAAAGGTTCTTTCTTTCGTGGGACTCTGGTCACCTTTTTCAAAAAAGCACCAGCGCCATCGCGGTCTGGCAGATTTACAGCAGTTCGGTCGACAGAACGCAGACGTGAGGCGAGCGTTTCCGTGTAGTCGACTCCGTTTAGGCGTGTTCGGCACGGGGAGTAGGAAACAAAGAGCCACGCGGTACTTTTCAGAACCGGGTTAGGTTTTATCTCAACTATGCTCGTTACGTGCACGTATTGCATAGGGTTGCAAACGGGAGTTGAAAGGTCATCTGAGCTTCAGCGCTGCAAACGCTCGACGACAACCGACCTCCTCGCAAACCGTCGAGTGCTCGTCACCCAAACAAATCAGCGGAGGCGCAAAATCCCACACGACTTGGACCAGTTGGCGGAAAATGGCGATAACCATTCTCCCTCATGGATTAGCGTTCGATTCTTCCGTGACTTGCGACGCCTCGAGGGGTCGAGACTCGATGCCCGCGCGTCGTCCGGCCTCGCCGCCGTCTTATTTGTCACGCTAACCGTGGAGGCTCCTCCGCAAATCCCCCCCCCCCCCCCCCCCGTTTCACTGTGATCCCGAGTGGCGTTGATCAACACGCAAGCGCTTCTTACCTTGGCGGCCACGCCCGGTTGCCCTGCGAACGACAAAGTGACGATGATGAGGATGATGATGACGACAGAAAGCATCAATCATCAATCAAACGGTTTACCTTTGGCACTCAACTCAATTCTCTCCATCACGTCTGAAGCAGAAACCACATCAGCATCACTTTCTGAATCGTCCGTCCGTCTGTCCGTCCATCTGTCCATCCATCCCTCCCTCCCTCCGTCCGGCCGTCCGTCCGTCCGTCCATCCATCCGTCCGTCCGTCCGTCCATCCATCCATCCGTCCGTCCGTCCATCCATCCATCCGTCGTCCGTCCGTCCGTCCGTCCGTCCTCCGTCCGTCCATCCGTCCGTCCGTCCGCCGTCCGTCCGTCCATCCATCCTCCCTCCCTCCGTCCGTCCGTCCCTCCCTCCCTCCCTCCCTCCCTCCGTCCGTCCCTCCCTCCCTCCTCCGTCCCTCCCTCCCTCCCTCCGTCCATCCATCCATCCCTCCGTCCATCTGTCCATCCCTCCGTCCATCTGTCCATCCATCCATCCATCCGTCCGTCCATCCATCCATCCGTCCGTCCGTCCTCCGTCCGTCCCTCCCTCCCTCCCTCCCTCCCTCCGTCCCTCCGTCCGTCCTTCCCTCCCTCCGTCCGTCCGTCCGTCCGTCCGTCCGTCCATCCCTCCCTCCGTCCTCCGTCCGTCCATCCGTCCGTCCGTCCATCCGTCCGTCCATCCGTCCCTCCCTCCCTCCCTCCCCCCTCCCTCCCTCCCTCCCTCCCTCCCTCCCTCCGTCCCTCCCTCGCGCTCACCTGCCGAGCGTCGACGTGGAACCTGGCCGCTCCAACAGGACGGAACTTTGTTGAGCTTCTCCGGGCAGTAGCGATGCCCGGAAGGATCTACAGGGGGCGACATCCGCCGCGTTACGGTCACACGCGTTTTTGTTTTGGTTTTTTTTTCGCCAAGCGAGCTACACTCAAGACTCACATCTGGAATTGAAGATGGTGTCCTTGGCCTGGAAGACACAGCGCACGAACTCGATTCAGGGCGGCCGTTAAAGCGGACTTACAACAGTGACGTCGCGAGCGGTCCCGACCTTCTGCGGGATGATGTCGTGGTGGTTTTCCAGAATGATGCGTTTGATGTGTTGGGCCCACATCTTCTTCTCGTCCGCGGATTTGGCCTGAGAAACAAAGCGGCGGGGCGGTCACGCGGCGCGCCCGCCGGAGCCCCGCCCCCTGGCGACGGCGCCCGCTGACCTGCAAGGTGTGCGGCTGCTTGGGTTGCTTGTAGTGAGTCACGCTGAAGCTCAAACTGTCTTTGGCGCTCTCGATCAGCATCAGCGCGGAGCACTGACCCAATGACAACAACGAGGCGCTCTTTATTTCAGTTGACATTCGGCTTCTGGGATGACTGCGGACGCCCGGACCAGGCCTTCACTTTGTCCACAGGCCTCACCGAAATGTGCTCCTTGTAGACGTAGTGCTCGCCGCGGCGTTTGGTGATGAGCAGCACGCGCTCCAACAGGAAGAGCGTCCGCTCGTGTTTGGCCCGGTGGACCTTGAAGGCGCCCTCCAGGACCAGCTCGCCGTACGTGGTCAGGTCCGGACCTTTCCAGTTCAGCAGCAGCGACTGAACCTCCTGCGAGAATGCAAAAAGGAGAGGCGGGACCGAGGAACGACGGCGACTTCCCAAAAAGGATCGCGGACCGGTCCCGGGGACCTCGGCCGACCTGCAGCCTGACGGCGTGCTCGTGCTTGCGCTTCATGTCGTTGATGTACCAGGCCACGCTGGTCATGGTGACGATGGCCTCCTCCACCACCTCGTAGCCTTCCTCCTCGGGGTCAAAGTGCTTGGCGATTTCCTGCACATCACAAAAAATGGAGCAGCCGGTTGTTCTCCTTGCTCGAAGGAAGCCAACGGGCCCCACCTGGAGCAGCAGGTGGTACTTGAGGATCCTCTGGACGGGTTTGAGCAGGTACGAGCCCAACGGCAGCGGTCGCTCGGAGGCGGCCTGGCGCTCCCGCAGGAAGACGGCAAGGCTTTGGTCCTGCGAGCAGTCGGTCAGCGCCGCCACCGAGCTGCAACGGGCGCACACGTAGCGGTCAGGGCGGGCGGGGGCCCGAGTCCACGTGCGCTCGGACGGGGGCCTCACTTTGGGTAATTGGTGCAATACTGAGTGTAGATGTCAAAGTACTCGCTCTGAAACCAAATGGCAGGCCGTCGATGGCGCGCTGGGGACACGCAGGCGCACCTTCCTCACCTTCGTGACGAAGCACCTGGCCACGGCCACGGCGTCCCGCTGGCACAGGTCCAGATCCTGAAGCAGCTCGCTGCCGAGCACAGATGCGTTCGGGCGTGGCGAGACCGCGAGCGCCGGCTTTCCTCACCTGTTGAATTCGTAAATGTCCTCGATGTTCCCGAAGAGGAAGCAGACCTGCTCCGGACGGACGCTCAGGTCCGCCCGATCGATGATGTGCGCCAGGTAGTCCTGGCGGGACGGGACAGGAGCCCGTTGGCGGAATTGCCTCATGGCCTTCCAATAGCCGCGTGACAAGATTTGCCCGCGAGAAGCTGCACTTCCTCAAACGCCGGGAAACGATCGGCAAGGCCGACGTGGCGTCCCTCGGAACGGCCGCCCCGACCCAATTGTGAAAAACGCTTCGGCACGTATCTCGCGGAAGGGAAGGAAGAGAACCTTCTCCGACGCGCTGACGAGTTTCGATTCAAATGAAGAATATTCTATTCGTACGGGCTCAAACCGCCGACGCTGGACGCGACCAAATGAAAGGGGAACCTCCTTGGCCACAACGTTTTGTTTTGTTTTTTTTTTTGTCACGGAGCCGTTTGAAGAGCTCATTTTCAGAAACTTCCACAAATACTTGTCACGTTGCCTCCTTGGCCACAACGTTTTGTTTTGTTTTTTTTTTTTGTCACGGAGCCGTTTGAAGAGCTCATTTTCAGAAACTTCCACAAATACTTGTCACGTTGCCTCCTTGGCCACAACGTTTTGTTTTGTTTTTTTTTTTTGTCACGGAGCCGTTTGAAGAGCTCATTTTCAGAGACTTCCACAAATACTTGTCACGTTGCTACGCAAAAGCGAACTTGCCATTCTTCACCTCCACAATCATCCGCAGGTCTCTGACGTACGTCCTCTCCGTCTCGATGATCTCCGAGACCACGCGGTCCAGGTACGTCGGCGCCATGACGGAGGTCGGGCTCACTGGCGCCCCCGCGGGGACCCGAACCACACTGCGGGGAGATGATTGACAGGAGGCCGGCACGCTTGTTGTTGCTGTTGTTTTATTCAACAAAGGCGGAAGCCAACAGTTATCTTCAAAAAAGAGACAGCAACGATAAACTGGTCTCGAAATTGGACAAGCTGAAGTTAAAGTTAAAGACCGATTCATCCGTGATCAAAATCATTGTCCACGAACGAAAAAAGAACCCACGTGAGCAATAAATCATAAATAAGACGCATAGTCGCAGGTGGGTCTCCGCACCACCGGGGGGCGTCGGTCCGCCTGCAGACGGGAGCTTAGTGAGCGCTAACCCGCTTATCTTAGTGTCACTTGGTTTCCATGGCGATCGAGAGACGTCCCGAGATTACCTCCTGGTCAAGTGACGGCGACTGACTGACTGACACGATCCGATCGGCGCAACATTCAAAGCTCAAGTGAAAAGCGTCTGCTCGGGCGCACTGATCAAGTATTTGTACCGGACTCGGACCATTCAAAAATATTGTCTGGAAGCTGCGAGGGCGACCTTTCAATCTCCAGACGCAAGGCAGCGCCGTGACGAAGGAGGCGCCGCTGGCACGTCCTGCGACGGCGGCGGGAACACGAACGCCGGCGCTTCCTTTTTTTTTTTACCTTTAGCCGGTGAGAGAGCCGATCAGGGAGCGGACGCAAATCCAAGCGGCGGCCTGACCCTGATCCAATTAGACGCAGAGTCGCCGCGTTTTCTGCGACGCCCCCTGCCGGACGCCCGCTTTCGATCCGGGTTCGCTCTGTGGTGCCGCCTGCCATCACCGACACAAAAAATATCAATGAAACAAATGAAAAATGCCTCATATGTTCATGGTTTGATTTAAAACTCGTCTACAACATGAGCATGAACGCGACTTCCAGAATTCAAAAACTGCCTGTGAAGAGTTTTAGTCATGGGGGGGGGGGGGGGGGGGGGCCTCGGCTGCCCTGAGGGCGCAAAAAGACGGAATCGCCGACCGTTGTTCGCAAGTTGCGGCAGAGAGACCGGAAGAGTGCCAGAAAGGCAACCCCCCCGGCCCCCCTAAAAATGCCCTTCAGGATGCAAACGTGAACACAAACAAATGTTCTACACAGACACACACACACACACACACTGGCGTCCATTGTGCATTGTCGCCGCCGCCGCACAACAACAACAACAACAACAACAACAAGGCAGCATCCCGAACGGAGCGCGTGCCGTCGTCAACGCTTTCATGTTGCACTTTCCCAAAAAGAAAAGATGGAAGCCTAACCTGTCACCTTAGCAACCGCTCAAGAAAGCCCATTTGACCCCGGGCTTCAGAAACACACCCGGAAGGACCAAGTGCACAAGTTGCCGTGGTAACCGGCGTCACGCTCGGGTTCGAACGGGCCGGGGTTACCATCGCAACCGTATCTCGCCATCAGTCGACTCACGAAACCAGTTTGCCGACGTCATCAGGCCTTCCCCAAAAAGATCCCAAGTTCGATTCGCGCCCATTTTGACGGCCAACTGGTGCTTCTTCTTCTTCTTCTTCTTCTGGAAACTTTGGACTGACAAGTTCCAACTTGGAGCCAAGTGACGACCCAAAAAAAAAAAAAAAAGTGTCGGCGGGCGAAAAGCTTGAGCGCTGCTTGCTGACTTTGACTTCCGTGTTGACTGACTGACTGACGGACGGACGGACGGACAGACAGACAGCAAACCTCGGCGACGACACTTTCTTTTGAAGTTCATTGAGTCGTCATTTTTCGGAACGACTTTCGGGTTCGAGGCTCACCTGAGTCGCCCTGGCCAAGAAAGCCCACAAGAAGTCGGTCCGCGGCGCTCGTCACGTCGACTTGAGCGATCGCCACCGCCGCCCTTGCGCATGCGCACATTTCAACATTCCGTCAAATCAAAGGTCGCGCTTTGGCGATGGATGCGCACTTCACGCGGTGTCCTGCAGAGGGCGCCGCGGCCTCTGAACCTGCGACAACCGCGACCCGACCGTCGGGGTTCATTTTCAAATGCGCTCATCTCGCTCGGACCCGAACGCGAACGCAAGGGACGTGGCGATCGTGGGTGGCCTCTGGCAACAAACGTGAGCGCAACCCGATGGGAAAATGTGCAAACGGAGCCCAATTTCTCAAGTCGTTAGCATCACGAGGCGCTCACACTCGATGAAATCGAGCTTCCCCCACGCCGCCCAAGACAGATTTCCCACCGGCACTCAGGGCCAGGCGGACACGTCGCCGCCTCGCAACCGATCGCCCGTTGGAGTCGGCGACGGCGACCTGAGGGCGGACGGTCGCACGTGGTCGACCGGTGCAGTCTTCGCCCGCCTTTGGCATTGGACAGCTGCGCCGCCCGCAGTAAAAGGCCACTCAAAAGTGACGCGCACGCTTGACAGTGGCCTTTAGCTCTGGGCCACGTTCATTGATTATCCAACTCGTCATCATATCTCAGATTTCTATCGTCTTCCATAAAAGCGCACACATTATCTTTGCGTGTCATCAAAATACAAGAAATGACTTTCGCTGATTTGACGTTATGGACCAAATCTCCACGGGGGTCGCAAAGGGCCAAATTCTGGACGCCGCCGTCGAGCGTCACCCGACGCAGTCTCTAAAAGAACTGATCAAGACAAAGCACTCCCCGAACAGCGGAAAACACTGCTTCCATCTTTTAAACCCTCGCAAATAACTGATGGAAGCCAAAACACAAGATGTACCCTAAAGTTCAAAACGCTTCCCGAATGAGTCACGTGGCCCAGCTCCCGAGTCATCATTTCGAGCGAATCATGCCTTGACGTCTCCGTACATAACCGGTTGCTGTGGCGCCAGTTGTCCACCAGATGTCACCGTCACTCAAGTCTTCAAGCATTGACTGTTTTTCAGTCTATCGTCTGAACCGAACGCCAACTCCTTGCGTGTTTTAGACGTAACCTAGGAAAACAAAGATGGTTCCCGTTCTGACAAACTTTTTATTGACAAAGTAAAAGGTGCGCACTATCAGTGCGTGGAGAACTTGGGCAGCTGGTTTCCCAGGATGACGCGTCTTTCCACGCCCTCCTCGGAAATGGTGGCCATCCTGATCACGCCCCCGCTGGAGCCGTCTCGCTCCATGGCCAGCGACAACGCTGACGCGGCAAAAAGCACAAAAACGCGGTCGTTAGCGTCTTCAGGATTCATTTGGTAGGCTGCGTGCGTTACCTGCGGCGGTCAGCTCCAAACATTGCTCTTTGCTCAGCCCGACCTTGTAGTTGGAGTCCATGAAGCCGTAAAGGTAGGAGCTGCCGCTACCGCCGACGGACACCGGCTGCCTCACCAGCATCCCGCCGATCGGAACGCAGTACACCTGACCCGCAAAGTGAGTTTCGACTTGAGGAATCCGTGATGGGAGTTTGGGAGTCCCTAAAGCTTGCGTGAGGGGAAGTCCGCTCAAAATCCTAAGCGATTACTTGAAACACTACCAAGAACTGGAGACTAACAAAAGACCTGACGTCACATTAAACCTACACTGGGGGGTGCTGTCGTGGGGGGGGGGGGGGGAAAAAAAAAAAAAAAAAAAAAGTCAAAATGGAGTAAAAACTAACTATAATGGAAAAGCCCAAACAATTGGCTGGAAATCTGGGCAAGTCCAAAGTCCTCCATAAATTGGCCAAACACGCGTGCTTAGCAGTTAGTCGACCTCAACGGTCAGACGCGTTAAAGTCAGCCGGTCGACTGTCGGCTTCCCGGCGGCGAGACGTCACCTGTCCGCCCTTCCTCCGGTCCCAGCCGGCCACAAGGATCCCGGCGGTCAGCTCCTCTCTGTAGCGGTAACAGCTGGCTCGGAACAGATTGGCGGCAGTCTCCACCAGCGGGGGCTCGTCGAGCTCGATGCTAGGGGAGCAAGACCGAGCAAAGGTTTTCACGTCCGCACCCGCGATTGTGTGTTTGCGCCACCTCGGACTCTCGGAGTGTCTCGCTAATGAAGGCAAGAAACAGTCAGTGACGGCGGCAACTCAAAGTGGTTGTCGGCGGCCAGAACCCGCTCCTGCAGCTGCACTCCCAAATCGACCACATTTGTGATTGACAGCGAGTGGCCCCACCGTTTCTGTCTGGCTCTCGGTTGCCATGACCAAAGACGGCATCGAAACCGGCGGACTCGACTCGGCACGGACGGCTCAGGCCGACGCCGCTCGAGCCGTCGACGGACGCTAGTTGGCGTCGTCGCCGTGCGACCGGTCCAGCTCTGACTGCTACGATCGGGCTAAGGAGCGGCGGCGTTTCCCCACCTGTGGAAACCCAGCTGATAGGCGACCACGTCGGCGATGGCCTGAGTATCGGCGGCCGATCCGGATCTGCGACACAACGGCACACGTGAGGCGAGGACTTGAAAAACGGGAAAGCCAGTTCATTCGACTAACCTGCAGCAGAAGATGCGATCGTGGATGGGAGTCAGTTTGTCAGTCACTCTGTTGGCGATGTACGCTCTGACAAACACAAAGAAAGACAATAACAACAATCTGGGCGCCAGCCCACATACTGGCGATAAACACAGAGAGAGACCCAGTCACCCAGTGGTGGTACGGGAGTCAGCGCCGATGACCACGCCGCCGTCATACTCCACCGCCATAATGGTGGTCTGGTGGCACACGAGCGGTTGACTTTAGTTACACCATCAACTTATTGCAAGTACATTTACATCTCATGATGCGATGTAAACTCTCCACACAGCACTGGTGTTCCCACAGTGTACAGTCCAATTACTTTCTGCGTTGCCCAATACTATCAGTTCAAAACAAAGACGCAGAACTTCAGCTTGAACCTTCTTCTTCTTCTTCTGCACAACTGACTTGAGTTTTCCCGTTCAATAAGGAACATCGTTAGCATCGTTAGCTCCCGCAGATTTGCTGTCTCATTCCGGGGGTTCATATTAACGCTTCCCCCACTAGTGCGAGATCTACTTGAAATTCGGCGAATATTCAAAACAGATACCGACCCCGGTGCTGACTTCTTTGCTGGTCCAGTCCGGCACTTGCTGATTTTGCGAGGAAAAGCTCATCTCGAAACGCCGCATCGCTGTCGTCGCCATCTTGCTCCCTTCTTTAAATCGGAGAACACTTTAGACGCCCTCGGATAGGCCAGAGTCAATTGTTATACAATTGGTCGGGTCTTGAGGTACTGTGATTACAACTTAACCATATCGCTACTATTTTTATTTCGTTTTTTTTATTAATTATTGCGTGTATTTTGTGACATTAGTATAGCAACAACTTTTTAGTATGAATAATTTGTTATACGAGTGAACCATTTATTGTTCGAACGATCATTTCAACTGAGCCTAGTCATTAAACCGAATGTTGTGTTAGTGCATCGGGCTGGAAAAAGACAAAAGCATTCCCTTGAGCCAAGTGAGGATAAGTGGTATGAAAATCTACTTTTGTTCGGGCATGTTGACGGACGCCTGTTGGTTGCGGCGAGAGGAGTGAAGCATAAATGTGAACGTGGAGCAACGTGTCTAATTGACCGCCATGTTGGAAAGGTCGTCGTTGCAGTAGAAGGCAACGCTTCGACATTGAAACGAATCCCAACCTCCTTGTGTTTGTCAGACGATTTTCATGGCGGCAAGTGTCTTGTCAACGCCATCGCGTATGCCATGAATACACAACGTTTGAAAATTGTCCATATAACAAAACCTAACCAATGTACACATACAGACAGGAAATCCAGTCCCAGATCCCTCGTAATCATCGGAAGGCGTTTTTGGCATTCTTAAGGTTTTGGTTTACTTGCCTTCCACGCACATGGAATGCCAAAGCTAGCCCACACTCGTTCACACAAACACAATTTTACTGCCATTTCAAGTGGAGTTTGCGCGTTCTCCCCCTGCCCGCGCGCGTGGCTTTTCTCTGGGTGGCCACTCCGCTGTCCTCCCACGTCACAAAAAAGTGCAAACACGATCGGACACTCCAAATCGTCCCTCCCGTCGGTGGGATTGTGAGTGCCACTGTCGTCAGTCTCCATGTGGCCTGCCACTGGCTGGCGACCGGTTTTGGGTGTGGCCCGCCTCCTGCCCGAAGATACCCGAGATAGGCTAGGCCCCGGCACCCCAGTGACCCTTGTGAGCGTATGCCGCTCAGAAAATGGACGGATAAAGCTTTGAAAAAGACGAAAATGTTCCTTGTGTTGGTTACGGTGCAAATGTGACAGCAAAATGTGTTTTTCGAGTCAGAAATCATGTCTGGAGGAGTTCGACGCGGTCGAAAGGTGCGGGATACGGACGGGATTGAATCTTAACTGTGTATTCTTGTTTTCTGTGAATTTTGAAGTCCATCCGATGATGGTGCGACTCACAAAATGAGGTGAAACGTCGAAAGCCGCAGTCGCTAGCTTCGGTAGCTCAGAGGCAACCGTTGCAGGCGCGATGATGGCAATTTGGGCAAGATCGGGTGCCAAAGTGACGCTGGATCTTGACTCGTTTTGCCCAAAATCCCAATGAGTGTCCTGCCAGCAATACAGCACTTCCACCTGCTTCATTGATACTCAAAGTACAGCAATAGGAAGTACTGTATGCGCTACACAAGCCAACACAAAAGAACCATTTATCATTTGGCAAGACGTGAGCTCTATCCATTATCTGAGCCGCTTATCCTCACTGGTGTAATAGATGAAACCGAGGCCACGCCCGTCGAGCCTCGCACGTGACAATCCACCGAAAACTGTGATGAGGTTTCGGGGGCTGAGGTAAAGCGTGGCAACAGTGTGGCCTGCCGCACCCCCCACCCGATTTACACTCCAGCTAAAGATGAAGAACATATAGAATTATTTTTATGTACCATAGTTTGCTAAAATTGAAGCTTTGTCATATTCAGGGTTCCCAACGAATACAAGACAAGAACTTTTTAAGGAGAAAGTTTTTATTTCTGGGGCAACGACATTTGTCGCTACCCAGTTTGTTAAAACACACGCGCTGTTCACTTCCTGGTTCTCCGCCAATCCCTATCCACTCCTCAAGGTGTACACCCACTCGTACGCTTTGGTGTTGCTCAAAACAGGAACAAATCCGCACGATTACAGTGGACCCCCGCCGTTGACGGGGGGGGGGGGATAAAGACCGAGGCTGACTGCGAATAGCAAAAATCTGTGAACAGTCACCAGTGCATTGAACGAAAGATTTGTTTAACCAAAAAAAAAAAAAAAACCCTGACTAAGCAGGGACATACCGACCAGGAAAAATCCGTGACCCACTCCACCGTTAAAGAACAATCGATGTGATGAACTCACGCAGTAGTGGAAAAAAATGTATTGCACCTCAGAGCGGCTGCCGTGGCTGCGGCCTCACGGTGCGGAAGAACCCGGGGTCGACTTTCTCAGTTCGATTTTCAGCACCGGACTCGCGCAGGGTCCTGTCCTGGTCTCATCGGCCTTTGCGGGCACAGGGATCCGAGTGGACACCCAACTGGTCTGCAGCAGGAAACACCGTTTGCTCATTTACCGTTTTTCTTAGTTCAAATGGGACCAATTTGCTTTGCTCGCAAAGCCCGATCCAATGCTCGGCCGCTTTAGTTTTGGTGTCGCTTGGAGGACAACGTAAGTTGAGTCAAAGAGGGAAACTACTTTGTGTTATTGTTACAAGTTGTTTGTTTTTTCACTCTTTTGTCACTATACAGCACGTTGCTCTCAAAAAAGAAGTAATTGTACACGGAAGTAAGTGATAAGCGTTTTTCCCCCAGTGCCGCAGTGGCGTTGGTGACTCTTACCGGTCTTTATCTTTCTTTGACTTCAAGTTTAAGCGGGCCTACGTTTGCCACATGCGAACCGGATGCAAGTGTGCGCTCAAAGCCGGCGCCGGGATCTCACCACTGATGTTGTCGGCCTGCACGTGGCGGCGGTGACGGGCGTGACGGTCAAGCTGCTGCTCATTGTGCCGGCGCCGGTCTTCCCTTCTGAGGTCCGCTGGAGGCTTTCATTGTCCCGCTTGTCGGTGGTCCTCAGGCGGATGTGAATCTTTTTGTCCTCTGTCATGATCAAGTCCTTGCTGAAATTTGGGGCCGCAGCAGTGCCGGGTCGCCGGTCGGGACCGGCAGTGACGGCGGTCCCGCAAGGAGGTTCTGGCGAAGCTGACGCCCGACCCGCCGGGCCGGTGCTGACGGTCACGATGGACAGCGGCGGGAGGCGACCGTTGTTCTCGTCGGGACTTTTTGTTCTGGAGATGGTCGTTATGGTAACGGGAGACCGGACCGGGCCGGCCACGTCACGGTATCTGCTTTGTCCGGTGACGGCGGCGGCCTTTGGGACGATGGTGATGCGAGGTTGATGAAGGCCCAGGGTCGGGATGACGGTCGTGCTTGAAAAGAAGTCTCGGGCTTGCGGGCCGGTGATCTCCACGGTGGCGGTGCTGTCGCCGGGATCGGGTGTGACCCGGATGTGAAGCGGGTGGCGTGGCTTCTGGGATATGGACACCTCAGGAGAGTGGAGCTGCGTCCTCTTTACCGGGGTCTGGCCCTCTGCCCTAGCAGACGGGTAGCATTCAAGAACTATTGGCTTTTTGAGACCACTCTGTCTTAGGTTGCTCATGAGGTGCTTCTCCTCCAGGACGGACTTGCGGATGAAATCTTCCGCAGAACCACCGGCCGAGGCATCGGTCTGCACGGCCGTGGACACGAGGCGAGCATCCGCCAGCCTCCTGGCGTTGACACCGGGTCTCAAGGTGCGGCCGTACCGTCTGCTGGCTTCTAGTTCCTGGCTGAGGTCAGCCACTTCTTGAGTGGCTCTCTTCTTCCTCTCTTTCTCCTCCAGAAATCTTTGCTGGAGGACAGAATAATCAGCCTGGAGCTGGGACAGCTGGTCCTCCTTGGGCATCAGTTGGTGAATCTTCTCCTTCAGTGCTTGAACTTGCACCTCCAGATCCCGGCTCTTGGCTTCCTCCATTTTGCAGCGTGTTCTTAGCTGGTCCTCCGGACTGGTCATTTCTCCTTTCTCCACACTTTTGCTCCTGACCGGGTGGCTTGTCTGTCTCGTCATTTCTTCCGCAAGCTTGGAGATGGAATTGGCGTTTTCTTGACCCGTCCCGAGCGTTGTCTCCAGTAGTTCGCACCCATCCTCCGTCTTCATCAAATCCCCCTTGACGACCTCCAGTCGCTCTAATTGGCTTCTGAGGTTCTCCGTTTCTAGTGTGAGTGCTTCTATTTTACCTTCCTGATTTGTCTCTAAGTTTTGCGTCACCTCCATCATCGCTTGCACCTCTCGCATGTCAGTGTTGAGCTGGCGAGATCGCTCCTGCTCGCTGATAACTTTAGCGTTCAAGTTGTCATTTTCCTCACTGGCTCTAGCCACTTTCACCTCTGTCTCCGATTTGAATCTGAGGAGTTTTTTCCTCTCATCGATCAGCGTTTCCATGACTTCGGTCACTTTACATTCCTCAGCTTTGAACTTGTGACTCAACTCTTCTTTTTTCTCCTGTTCCTGTTTCAGTCTCTCCGCCATGTTCTTTCTTTCCTCCACAAGAATGACGGTAAAAGACTTGAGCTTCGTGAGATCGTCTCTGAGGATCATTTCTGCCCTCTCCACCTTTGCTTCCAGAGACTCCAGTTCTTTGAGTCGACTTTTGAGCTTCTCCAGCTCGCCTTCCAGGTCGATTGCGCGTTGTTTTTCTTTCTCCAGCTTGGCACGAAGCTGTGAGCATTCCGTGTGGCTCTTACCGAAAACCCCCTCGAGTCTCTCCAGTTCAGCCATTCTCCTCTGCAGCTTGTCCACCTCCAGTCTCAGCTCCTTGCTAACATTCTTCTCATCTTGCAACTTCTTTCCGAGGTCCCTGCACTGAGCCTGGGTCTTAGTTATCTCTTCATCCTTGCCTTCCATCTCCAGCACCTTTTTCCGGAGAGTTTCCAGCTCAGCCACGAGGGAGGTGTTGCCAGATTCACCTTTGTTGATATCCTCCCTCAGGTCCTGCAGGTCCTTCTCTGATTGCTGCAGGTGACGGTTGCTCTCCTGGAGTTCTTCTATCTGGCCGGTGAGGCCGGCGAGCTTGAGTCGCAGCTGTCTGTTTTGGGACTCCTGGTTGGACAGTTTGGCCACCGTGGCATCCATCTCAACTTTGGAAGAAGCCATCCTGCGCTCCAGCCTGAGGACCTTCTGGCCATCCTCCTTTGCAACCTCGGTGACGTCCGCCAATCGCCGCTCTTTGTCGTGCAATTTGAGAGCGAGCTCTCGGACCTTCTGGCTCTGTAAGTCAAGTTGCTCGGTGTGCAGCTGTCGCTCATCCACCAACATAAGGGCAAAGGACTTGAGCTCGACCGACCGGGCTCGGAGCTTCTCCAGCTGCCTGCTGTGCTCTTTGTCCTTGTGGGCCTGGTAGGCCTCTTCCTGCTTCAACCGTTTTTTAAGTCTGAAAATGAGAGCCAACAGAAAGTATACAGTACCGCCAGAAACCTGCTGGCGCCATCTCCGGTCCTGTCCTCTCTGAACTCACCTCTCCCTCTCCTCTTCCAGCAGGTTGGTGAAGTCATCGCTTTTGTCGATGAAGTCCGCATGTTTGCTCTTCTCGCTGTCCAGTTCCATAACAGTGCGACGGTGACATTTCTCAGCCAGCAGAAGCTGCTCCAGCATGCGGCGATACGTCTCCCTCTGCTTGCCCTCCAGACGATCCAGCTGACCACAAACATCAGAATCTGAATCAGCTTTATCGGCCAAGTGTGTAAATACGCACAAGGAGTTTTTCTGCCCTTCAGAACAAAGAACAAGAGACATTTCTGTTTATAGGAACTATTCCTTACAGGAGTTGTGCGAGATGTAAAATCTTCTTCATTTCGAACAGGTACGAGGTACTGCAAGTGTGTCAACGTCCCGCATTGTGTTACGCTTGTACAGAGTGCCTTCACCCGTTCGCGGTTCCCGTCATAGACCGGCGCAACGAGCGCTTTAAAGTGACGAATCGTGTGATGGGCTACAAAATATATGAGCAATGCTAATACTGATTGGACCAGCAGAATGTGAGTGAGTGTCCTAAAAACGGCACAAGGCAGAAAATGGAAGATTCGCTGATCGAGAATTGAATGACTTCATTGCCAGAGGGGAAAAAAAAACCAACAACGATTGGAACGGCTGCCGGTTTTGACTTGCATTGATCTGCGGCGCTTTCCCGACGGAAGGAGCCGGAAGATCTGGGGGCCAGGATGCGGGGGATCCGAAAGGATCCTGCCCGCTCTGGACCTAGCTCGCGTTGCGTGCAAGTCCTCAATAGCGGGTGGAGCGGTGCTGACGATCCGTTCGGTGGTTGTGATTGTCCGTTGCGGTCGGAGTTTGTCCTGTTTTGTGGCGGCCCCAAACCAGACTGTGATGGAGGTACACAGTACTGATTGGATGAGCGCTGTGTGTAGAGCTGCCTCAGCGGCTCTTCCTCAGAAGACGCAAGAAGTACACATTTGGCTTCCCGTGAGAAGATGCTGACCGTCACCGTTTTTTTTTTTTTTTTTTGCGTTTGTTCACCTCTGCCATCGGCTTCTCGTACACGTCGTCCGGAGGGCGGTCTCGGCGGGGGAACATGCCGTCGTCCCTCTGTAAGGCCTGCAGGGCCTCGGCGGGAACGGACCATCCGTAACGAGACTCCAACTTCTTTGGTTTGCTTCCCTCAGACCTCAGCAGGCCGATGACGTCCTCTCTGGCCTGAGCGTGTGTGCGTGTGTGTGCGTGCGTGTATGTGACACACGCACACGCACACACGCACACGCACACACGCACACGCACACAGTTTGATTTTTTTTTTTGATCCAGTCAAGTTTGCAGTTTGATTCTTCCCGACTAGTCCCACCTGTACTTCACCTTCCATGATTCCCAGCAGCTGGAGCAAATCCTTCTTGGACAAGTCGACTTTTGGACTTTCCCGCTCCAACTTTCTGTTCTTCTCCTCTCGCTGGACTTTGGCCTTCCTCTTCCTTGGAGACTCTGCCGAGGTTTCCTCTTCCCGGCTCGCAGACCCTTTAGATTTTGGCTTCTTGCGTCCGTCATCTTGCTTCTCTGTGGTGCGCTTCCTCGATGTCATGCCGACCTGCTGTATGAAGAATCACAAATACATCAGTAAGTCTTCGGCCGGCGGTACGACAACGTAGGCGGCGTCGTGAGTGATCCTGGGAGTCTGGGCGTCGGGGGCTCGTGCTGATGTTGTAGATAAAAGCGGACGGTGACTCAGATTTCGAGAATCTTGCTGGTGGAGCGGCAGCAACCGTGTTGGATATTAATAACTGCTTGGGGGCACTTCTGAAGAGGAGCTCTGCTTGTTTTCGTTTGTCCATCTCGTTCCCCCACGCCAAAGACGCTTGCCGTTTCTGCGAGGATGCAGCCCGCCAGTGGTCCCGTCGCGTTCACGTCAAAGGGAAATTCCCATCAGGGCCGCCGGCAAAAGTACTTCCGCTCTGCCGCGGCCGGACTGGGGTATCGCCGGCGGGCTGCTGGGCCGCTCTGCCCCAAAACGAAGAAGCAAATGAAAGGGAAAGCGGGAAAACGTCAAACTGGGGGCGCCTGCAGCCGCGCAGAAAAAAACAAAAACAAAACATTGCCCCGATGGGTTTTCAAAATGGTACACGTCGTGAATCGAAAACAGGTGGCTTTCATCTGCTTCTGTTACGATTAATCACCTGAAAACCTGATTGGCAGTAGATTGCCTCTTAGGGTATTTAGCACAGTTTATACCGCTGTGCCACGAGTTGATATTTGTAAAAGTGCAATTTTTGTCCGTTCCTTTCTATTGTTTGATCTGATACAGCCGCGTTGAGAGGAACCAGATGAGGTGGCGGCGATGCATCCGATCCGGATGTTCCCCGGTAAAGCGTTCCGGGCACGTGCTCCCGGGGACGACCCAGGCCATACGTCTCTCGGGAAGAGCTGGATGAAGTGGCTGGGGAAAGGGAAGTCCGGGCATCCCCGCTAAAGCCGCTCCCGCCGTGACCCGACCCGTAAAAGCCATGAAAGATAGATGGACGGTTCTGATGTATTTTATTCATGGCTCGGTATTACAACGGTTCAGTACTCCTAAATATGGAATTACTTCCATCGTCTTCATCTCCTCTTTGTTGGTCTGCCAGAGGACAAACTAGTCAGTTAACTCTCGAACGTTCACGTTTGTCGATGTCTTGTTTGTGGTCGCATGTCAAATGTGTGCAAGTTGCTCTCCGGGTCAAAGTAGCGAAAGGAAGTCCAAACAACTCCTCAAGTATCAGAAGTCACGCAGCATTTGGCAACATTTAAGAAAGCCTTTCCTGTCATCGGCGTCTACGTGCTTGTGGACCCCTACAGGCAGAATGTGCAAAGTGCATGTTGATGATGACTTTAATAGTCTCCATTGAGCTGTTTTCATGATGGAGGGTTGCCAGGCAACAAGCGGGCCGCAGAATGTTTTAAGGAGAAAACATGTGTATACATTTTGTATCAGGAACATGAATAATTATTCATTGATGATCAATTGTGTTTATCGTCAAGTATGTTTCAAGTCTATTTCACCAGCCATTTCTCCATTTTCCATGGCGTCCGTTTCATCGGGGAGCTGGAGAAAACTCCAGCTGACTTTCAGGGAGAGGCGGGCTACACCTTGGAATCGAAACAGATATGTATTCGGAGCACATTTCAAAAGAACAAGTGACCCTGTTTCCATTAGTCTCGAATGAAGCTAACGGGTTTCGTTTTGGTTTTCTTTCTCTCAGCGCAGAGCACATTGACATCAGCTCCGAGAAACGTCAAGTTCCGACAAACGTTAAGAAGTCAGAAAAGGAAGTAGGCCTTCGTGGATTTTGACACGTGGGCAAAAAAAAAAAAAAGAGCCCGACTCCTTCGAACCCAAGTACAGACCCCACCCCGCTCTCTAACCCTCGATAAATTGCCCGGACGTGAGTTTGTTTATTTGGATGTTCTGGCGACCAGTTCAGGGTGTTCCCTGCTTCTCGCCTGAAGATAGCTGGGATAGCGAGCCTGCTGAACATTCATTCATTCATTCCTCTTCGGTTCCGGTCATTAGGGTCGCGGGCCCGGTGAAGATAAGCAGAACAACGCAAACACACGTTTCCGCGGACCTAAATCCCAACTCATCGGGCTTTTATTGTGAAAGCAAAGTGTTTGTTTTCCGGTGATGGGGGGGCCTTTCCGTCACTAACTTGTTTAGCGCATCCAGCCTTCCTTGAAAACAGAATCATCTGAAGCTCGAAGAACATGGACTAAACATGGCCCACAATACAGGCCAGTTCTTACAAGGTAAGGTGGGACCCAATTGAATCGTCACATTCCCGCTTGATGCGAAGACAAGTCTCACCGCTCGCAGTCGCTGTGACCGAATCGGTCCAAAATCGATGCGGCGAAGTGGCCACCGTTAGCTCTGCTTGTCGGGCTGCACCACAAAGATCCAAACCCGACCGAGTGCTTCGGCCCAGCTGCGCCAAACATGGCCGGGCCCGCTCCGACGGATGGCCGGGACCAGTGCGAGCTAGCGAGCTAGCGAGTGGAAACTAGCAGCGCTTACTTCGCAGGGTTCGCAGGGCACTACTAGCTGGACGTAAGATAGGATTTGACGCGGCCTTGCTCGGTGGCCACGTTTTTAGGGATCACGCTGAGATTCAGACGCCCCGAAAAAACCAAATGAATTAAAATATTTCCAATTAATTCCTTTGAAAAATGGAGCCGCTCGCCTCTTGGCTAATTAGCACGAAAGTTGACCTGGACGTGTGCAACTGCTAACTTCAAATACTCGTCCAAAAAGCTTCCAATAACATCATTTTCGAGTCGTCTGTGTCACTGGCAGACCTGGTCGTCCATGGATGTCTTTATTGAGTCTGCATTGTGACCCCCCCCCCCCCCCCAACTCCAATTATATTTATATATTTAAAACAAAAACCAGCCAATACATGTAATTTGGAGGAGTTTAAATTATCAACAGTTGCTAATAGGATCAATGATGAGTATTGTAACGAGGTGAAGAAACTGGTCCAAGCGGGTTGAAAAAGCTAGCGGAAGGTGTTTGGTGTGTTATGTGACAGATGAAGAGCAAAGTTGATCAAGCAGTGTGGGGAGGCCGAAACAACAGGAAGTAGAAAGGAAGATGTTGAGGTTTTCGCTCAGCGTGAGCACGTTGCTCATCAGAGGGACAGCCAAAGTTGGATCTTTTCCAGACGACGTTCCAGAGAACAGAGTTGGATGGTTTGGACATGTCCGGAGGCGAGACAGTGAATTTGTCGGTAGAAAGCTGCTCAGGACGGAGCCGAGGGAGAGGAAGACCCAAGGGAAGGTCGGCGGATGTTGTGGGGGAAGACATGAGGGCGCTCGGTTTTGGAGAGGACGATGCGAGAGACTTAGTTAGTCCGACTCCCCACGTCGCGCAGCTTCTGCTTGTGTCGCAGGGGTGACCTTTAGTCACAACCCCGCAAAGGGTGCAGTCCTGGGGTGACGGGAGGGTTACTTGTGCATGAAATGAAACTTTTTGCATTTTTCCCCAAATGTCATAAAAGCTCTTAGGCTCAACACTATAAAAGTCTCCAGGCCACAGTCGTGTGTGTGTGATTAGGCCACATCATCACGTGTTTGAGTCTCAACTTTTAGCGAGTCCTTGTCACTGGGACTAAGCCGATTGGCTTCAACAACGTGGGCCCAATCGAAGTGACCTACTCGTGAATCAGAGCAGGCCTTAACGACTCTGGATGAAACTTGTAAGTGCAAGTTGTTTTTGTTTCTTCCATACAAATATTCTGATCGCATTTTAGCATGCGATGTTTCGGGAGGAAATTTGTTGTCTTCAGCATTCAGTTTGGTGTCGAGCAGCATCGGGTCTTGTCCTCCCCGCAGTCACAAAAAGCCGGTGAGCGGCGGGCGTACGGCAGATGGAAGCGTTTTACGGAACGGCGGTAACCCAAACCGCTAACGTGGTTCACAATGGACGCGCTCAAATCGAGCTTTTGGGTTTTGACGCAGGTCATTTTAATTGGCCGACGTGGGTAATGTCGCATCCCGTTAGCCGCTGTCCAGGTGGCGAACGGCAAACTCTTTAAGTTGATGAAGTGGAAGAATAGCAGATGACGAAAAATCCAGAGTCTGACCAGTCCCAAACGAAGACTTTGGGGAGTCGGCTCTGAGGAAAGACGGAGACCCTCAGAAATTGATCTCGACCGAGACGTTCCAAAATGAGTCTTGAGACCAGTCTCAAGTTTTTACACGATTGATAAGTATGCTCTTATTAAATTAACAGGAGGTCCGTCCGGCGTCGGAATCCAGACTTTTTACGCTTTCTAATCTTCATTTCATCCCAATTTCTTTATTTATTATTGGCCATTAGAGAGTACGAGAGTATTGTTTGTTTGCTCCAATTCAAAACTAAAAATGCAAAATTAACATATGTATCTACGTATATAATTGATGTGAAGCTCTGGAAAGATCCGAGGCTCGTCCGGATGGCGGCTACAAGCACAAGTGGAGCGTCCCGGCGTGCGCCGCCCAGGACGACGACGACGACGAGGAGGAGGACGAAGACAAGTAAGCGTCCTCGCTGGCGTCTTCGCCGGCTCTGGTGCCCTTTTCGGAAGGTTCATACGCTGGCCTTCTTCCTCAGCTCCAGCCCGATGACCACAGAGGAGACGGACAAGCAAGCGTCCGCGTCCTTGGATCGAAATAAGGTAAAAGCATCTCTGAACAAGTTGAGCCAAGTTGCTAAAATTCTGTGTTTGCGCTTGGATTTCCCACCTGAAGTTGTGGACCGCGATTGTTCGCTAAAATCTCTTTGTAGTGATTTGGGACAAGGAAATAATTCAGCCATTGTGAATGCAGTCACTCGTTCTTCGGTGTTAAATCTGTCGAAATGAAAAAAGCATTGGCCCGCTTCTCCGATTCGTTTTTTTCCGACGTATACTTTGGACGAGCCAATCCCGGATGTGCGGGTTTCTGATCCTGCCGTGTCCAGATTGGCTTCTTCAGCTCCCTCGTAAGAGCGACCAATTGGCTGATGGCTGTGTGTGGCGCATTTGATTTGATTTTGTAACGAGTTTTTTACTGCTGTTCTTTTCTTTTGTTTGGCACTCGCCACATCTGCTCCGTGTTGGCACCCAGGCTCCCTCTTTGCGGCACTTGACCTCCGTCGACCCCCTGAGGACGTACGAAAAGCGCTCAAGCAATCTCGTGAGGCACGCAAGGTTCAGGTATGTCCTCCAAACTCAACGAACGTTCTGATCCTACTGAAGGAACTCGAGGTTGCATTCTTCAAAACGATGGTTCAGGTATTATTTTGTCTAATTGGGGTTGCATCCCCACACGCTACTGTAGTATGCACGCACGTACGTATACCTTGAAAAGACTGGACTGGCGACTGCCGCGGGTGTCAGCAACTGAGACGCCATCTTTGGCTGGCACTCAACTGGTTAATGCCCGGATCTGACTACAGGGTCTTTTTCCCGATCGAACTGCGTCCGACCGCCGCCATCAAATCTCGCTGTATCTCGGTCCGACACCAGCCACGCAAACGCCACGTGTGATCCGATAGGGCAAATCCAACAGTGTTGAGGAGGCGTCAGCCTTTCACCACAATCGGGCGTTGTTGCTCGTATGTCCCACCCGCCGGAAGGAAATCAAGCGCACCACCGGTGGATTGTGTCACACTCCGAGAAGTTTTGGAAGTCATCACGAATATCAGAATCCGCTTTCTTGGCCAAGTCTTTCAAAACACACCGGGAATTTTTCTCCAGCCGTCGGTGCTGTATCTTATCTATCAATATCGAGCCTTTCCTAACACTGCATATTATAAAAGCTGTACGATTATTGGACCAAAATCGGCTCAAAACTCAAGGCTGTGGAAAACTTAGATCGGGACATCCCTAATGGGAATCGGAACTTCCTGGAGCTACTCAGATGAATGGTCGCAGGTTTACTTGCGAGCAGCTGGCGTCACACCACCTTGTCGGCACAGCGGCTGTCGAGGCGAAAACCCTGAGCGTAGCCGTTCCCTCACCTTTCCACGTGGAAGGTTTTCTTTGCTCGTCGTGCCGGAAAGCGGGCCCGTAAGGCCCGAGCTCACGTTTGGCCGCCATTTGTCTCTTTGCAGTTTAGCTCCGCCCTCAGCCGGCGCCTGCAACTACTTGAGCGTAAGCCCCTCCCCTCCGCAAGGACTGGTCCTGCAGGGGCGCCATTTTCAGCATGCGCAGATCTCCTCCGCCTTCAGGAAGCCGGTCCAAAGGTGAGCTGGCCCGCTTCGCTTCCTGCCCATGTTTGAGATTGGAACATCGCTGTGAGGATGAGGAGGAACGCGAGAGAGAAAGAAATGAATTCATTAACGTCTTTTGTGGTCCCCTGGAGTCATGTTACGCCTTCCGGGCACGGCGGGGCGCGAACTTGCACGATAACGCGGCAAAGTCACGGCGCAATGACGGCCGGAGGAGCGACGGCTTCCTTTTTCAAAAATGAAAAACCTTTTCAATTTCCACTTCGGAACGGACCCGCACCCGACCGTGGCTTACACCGACGCGGTCGACCGCGAGCTGCGCTGATGGAGGCTTAGCCGTCGTTCGCGTGTCACGCTACGCGCAAGATTAAAAAAAAAAAAAAAAAAAAGAGAGAGAAAAATCAAACATGCTGTTACCGTGTGTGAGTGACAATTAGTGAATTTGAGGCTCTGTGCGCTGTGATTGTGTCGCTAAAGCGCCGAGTGCGGTAAGTGCACTCGTTTTAGCGTTTACCGCGTTTAGAGGCTGAGCTTCTATATTTATATTTTGTCCAGTCGCACAAAACGGATGGCGTAAACTCGTACACCACCGGATCCTTCCACCGGAAATGCTGAATGCGTTCAGGTTCATTACAGGAAGAAATACATTGGCCTTTAATATTTGGGAACTCGACACCGAAGGCGAGTAGAAGCCACATTTATTTGGGAAGTCAGCGGCAAAACATTTTGGCTTGATGCCCTTTCATGTTCAATCGCGTTTCTTCCCCTCCGTTATTGTCTTTGCAATCAAGTGATGACTTCAAAATGAAGATTAGATCAAAACTGCATTTCAAATCTTCCATGTACACAAAGAAAGTGAGACTGATCTTTTAGTGTGTGCACTTGTTATGCCGGTTGTGGCTATGCTTCTCATAGTCTTTATAGCCCAGATTGTTGTTTGTTCAAATATCATCAATTCGTGTGTCCTGAAAAAACGAAGAAAATACCACAAAAATTGGGCACATTTTGATTTGAAGAGAGTTAATTAATGTGGGTGGAGCCTAATCACGACGCTGCTCATTGGGTGAACTGCAGGGCCAATGAGAAGCTCCCAGCCATGCACATGTTGTTGTCCATCCGCAGAAACGATTTGAGCGGGGGCGGCGGCGGCGGCGGCGAGCTGGCGGCGGCGGAAGTGGACAACATCGTGCTGACGTGCTGCGGTGCGCCAGGTTGGTTTGCGGCGCCCGCTTGACTTTTGCAATGGTGCGGGTGCGGGCAAGGGGGTCCGAATACTTTCCGTACCTGCTGTATATCGTTTAAGATGCGTTCAGGTTCAAATGTTTGCACAAATCAATACAATTGGTCACGCTCAGAAAATGGCTGGCTCCCTTTTGATTCTGAATCCTTACTGACTCAACAAACGAGCCGATTTGTTTGAATCTGGCTTCCCCGTACTCAGCGGCCGTCCGTCTGTGTGGTTTCAGACGACGGCGACGGCTCCAACGTCAAGCGTCTCGTCCATTACAAGAGGACGGCGGCGGAGGTGAGCTCCGGCTCTCTGAAGTGGCGGTGGGGGCACGCTCTTCCTCTTCTCCTTGGGCGTCCCTCTCGCTTTCACGTCTTAATTTTATTTGATAGTTTTACGAAAAAGAAAGATCCACCTCGTCCCGTTCCTTTGCTTATTCTTTCTGCTCCTTCAGTTTGTCTTATTTCAGTGAAATAATTTTTGGTACCTTTTTCCTTTTGTTTATTCCTCCTTTGTCCTCTTCATTTTCTTTTTCTTCTCGTCCGCCACTTTGTCCTCTCCTTTTTATATTTGTTTTTCTAAAAAAAAAAAAAAAGACAAGAAAATTCTAATCTTTGGACGGCCGCAAGGCTCCTGGTATTGTTGGCATTTTGTCAAAAACAATTTTTCTTCTTCCGAGCGTTGTCAACCATTTTGGTGTTTTTGTTTTTTTTTTTTTTCTCTGTCCCTATTTGCGGGGCCAAGTGCAAGGTAGGAAGAAAAAGCCAAGTGTCAGCTTTTCAATATTCTCATTGGCAAGGCCAAGATGGGCGTCCACGGGAGACTCCTCCTCCTCCTCCTTGTCTTTTTCTTGTTCCCGCTCAGACCGCGACAGTCTACCAGACGGTGTGCGGCAAGTGCAGTAATCCCTGCGAGGACGTCAGCGAGTGCGACCGCTGCGGTAACCGGCCGGCGTGTCTCTCGCCCCGAGCCCCCCTCCGACCTCAGCCCTGCACCCTGCAGAGCTTCTGCAAGTCCGCCCCCCCCCGCGGGGAGGCTTCGCCCGCCGGGCCGGCCGGCGTCAATGGCCGATCTCCTCCGCTGGCCGGCGCCTCTTGCTGCTACGGCACCCGAAAGTCGCCGAGGGGGAGGCGGAAGACGTCGGCCCGGCTGCACCAGCTCGACCACCCCAGTGAGTCTTCGGCCGCGTTCCTAAATACGCCCGATCCGCCGAGATTAGCCAAAAGCGCGACGGGAAAATGCCGAGCGTGGTCGGACGGCGAGAGTTCACCAAAATATCCGCTGTTGTGAGTGAATGATTGTAAATAGAGCGACGTGAATCACACAAATGGGGGGAAAAAAAAGTGTTTCGCAGTAGGATGGCTCCTGTGCTTTAGTTATCAATGAATTGAGCTTTTTTGTGAACGTATTTGTTCTGGAAGAATGCACGGGCCAGTCCCGAGACCGGATAAACGCGAGGGTTATATCGGGAAACTTTGCCGAGGCGGAAGGGGGGTCCTGATCAAAGAGCAGGAAGGAAGAGAACATTGCCGCTCAAAAAGCGTGCGCCGATTTCCCCAGTCGTCTTATCCAGCGACGACGACGACGACGGTTCGGGAAACGTGGGCCGACTGGACAGTGTGTCGCCGCAGCCCGCGGACTCTGCGCACTCGTCGCCGGCGCCCTGCGGCGGTCGAGTGGAGGCGGCGGTGAAAAGCGGCGGCGAGCAGGAGGAGCTGAGCCCGGACTTCTTCTTTGATGACGTCAACACGAAGATGTCCATACCTCGCCGAACCAGGATGAAGGACCAGGTGGCTTTCATTTCTTTTTCACATTCATACGTCACGAGAAAGGCAAAGCCTCCCGGGTCAATGGGAACTTCTGTACCGTACAGCCAATTTTGCACTGCTGTTGCCATCTGGAACGAGTGGAGGTTACGCAACGTCATTCAGTCGGGCAAAAGAACGACAAACCCAGTCCGAGTGCGACCTTTACGCAACAATCCGTTCGGCGAAGGATTTCCCTCTGATTCTCGTTGACCGACTGAGGAATTTGCTACCGTATTACAAATGACGATCTGTTTATTGTTCCCGCAAAACGCAAATAGCTGAATTTGTGAATAGGGAACCTCGAGTAGGGAGGGATTGACTGCAAAAAGGTTTTCATTCCATCTGTGCCAGTCAAGCTTTTTTTCCGGAACTTCCTTTAGTTCGGAAAGCAGCCGAGGTCTCCTCGAAGCAAGCGCTCCAAAGTGGAGTCGGGCAAGTGCGGCAGCATCATCCTGCACTGTCGGAGCGTCCGCGTGGGAACGCTGCGCAGGATGGTGACCAAACCCGTGGTGGTGAGTGAGTCCTTTCTACTTTTCAATCGTCAACCTCTCGCGGACGCTTTCATCGTCCGGCCATTTTGCAGTTTTCCGTGGAGTTCATCCATCTGGAAACCGAAGGTAAGTCTCGCACTCCCCGCCGCCCGTCGTCCGACCGCTCCCGACCGCCGGGTGTCTTTGCCGCGCCGTGCCAGGGCCGGCGCTAAACACGGTGGAGAAGGTGTCTCTGCGGGCCTCGGAGCTCATCAGCTGCGAGTGGTGCAGCGTCCGCAAGCTGCCCGTCTTGTTCTTCCAGACCACGCCCGACGAGTGTGTCCGTCTCCGCTCGCAGCTCGACATGAAGCAGGAAGACGGCGGACAGTGGTACGACTGCGCGGGGCAACGTGAGTACGTCCGGTCGTCTGGCTCGTGTGACGCTCGGTCTTCACCTTTCGCTGCCGGGGGCTGTAACGACGCGAGGGCGATGTTGGCTCGTTTAGAACGACATCGGTGGATTGAAATAAGTTCAAGAACTTTTTTTTCCAAAATTCCAGCCAGTGCGACTGTGTGACGTGGACACAGGGCAGTGCTGGGGAAATTTCCTAAATTTCTTGTCACGGTATCGGGTGAAATAAATCTCCGGCGTGTCCTGGGTCATCCCCGGCACTGCAGTTTGTGGTCGCCGGGTTAAGCGGAGCAGCAACGAGGGCACGCGCTCTGCTCACCGATCAGGGTGTCGCAGCAACGTCGTTGCTCAGTGCTTGGGACCAACCGTTGGACCGCGTAGGCCGTGTCACGCTGTGCTGTAAACAAACAATTTCAGATACGCCAGGCTTTATGCGCTGTGCTCACGAGTCGTCCCAGACGTCACGTCGGCAGCGGTTGACGGATGTCACACTCCACCGAATAACCGCGCCCGAACGAAGACGCGCAACTCAAATGGTCGACCTCTTAACGCCCCGGCTGCAATATGTAGGTCCGCTTCAAATCGCGCTAGATTCGTGTGGTGTGACTTCGCCAGAACTGGAATCAAATGCAGACACCAAGCATGTGCATTTTTTTTTTTTTTTTTTTTTTTTTATTGAGAAGCCGTGAAACACGATCAAATCTAGGAACGGGCACACAACAAAGGTACAATAAACTCACCACTTCCCTCATTCGTACGCCATCTGCTGTCTTCAGTAAAGCTTCGGGAGCTTTAATGTCCATTCAATTGAGCGTCCCTTGCGTGTGTGTGCAACTGAGTTTTGTAGTTGCTTAAGCGTGACACCCGCATTCTGAAAGGTTTCCGGTTTGGAGGGAATGCGGGTGCTAAATGAGTTGTTGACGCGTTCCCAGAGTCGGACGAGAAGTACATCGTGCTGATCTTCACGGACGGCCTGGACATGAAGGAGCAGATGATCCTGGAGGACATCTTGAGCGAGATCGGCCAGAACAACAACATTAGCAACTTTCCCGCCAAGTTGGCCTTCGACGAGGCCAACACGCGTCTGGTGAACTTCAACAAGGCCACCAAGCAGAAGCAGGACAAGGTACTTTTAGCATTTCCGTGCGCCCACGCACTAACTCCCGGTTGGAGATGTTTGCCCTTCAGGGGAAATTTCAGAAAGCTTCAACCAACGCAGTGTAACCTTCACAGCCGAAGTGAAAGTTGCAATATTTCCAGGGATGTCCACGTAGATGCCTTTCTGTCACCCTTGCGATCGCTCCCTGCTTCTGGCGCTACGCGAAAGTCAGCGACCAGTCCCTATTTTATTTGAGACCTTGCAATTCTGATGATCGCTTGTTGAGAGTGGTCTCGGTTTCAAGATGTGAAAATGTCACTTATCGATCCGTTCATTTGGGAATTTGGAAGTGGACGGCCCCAAACGTTTTGTCTCCGTATTGACCATTTTCCTGGCCTGACCGATGGTCCTGGCAGCGTCGTCAAAAGCTTTATTTGAGGGGGTCTCAAACTCCAATTTCCTGAACCGAGGGATTACTGTCGCCGAAGTACACAAATGTCATGTGGTTTCTGCTTGTATGAAATTGTTGCCCGTTGCATGTGCAGCAGAGCGGTTAGTAGTTGTCGTGGTGTGTGCAGTTGAAGGGCGTCCCCGTCTCGTCTCGGCGCTCGCCGCTCGGCGCCGCCTTCGACCCTCCGAGCGTCTTCGAGCGCGACCGGCAGGACGTGGCCGACCTGCAGCCGCCCTTCAGCGGCCCGGTGGTCAAGTGAGCGAGGCCCACCCGCCGCTTGGGCTGCGTCCTTTTGCTGATGCGTGCTTGTCTTCCAGGCTGATGGTGTATCCGCCCCCTCCGGCCAAAGGCGGCATCTTAGTCACCAACGAGGACCTCCACTGCCTTCATGACGGAGAATTCCTTAATGACGTTATCATAGATTTTTATTTAAAGTGAGTATGCTTCTCCTTGGGCATTTCTTGGGAATTGCTTTCTCGGAAACGCGCGGTGCAATTGAAAAGGTTGGGCTACTTCAGGACATCGTCATTGCCCCAGTTTGACACGATTCCCAAATTTCAGTTGCTTGACCCGCGAGCTTCTGCTCCTTTCACACTTGAAAGCAGTCCGAGTTCCAAATGTTCGACTCATTGAAGCCATTGATCCTAATCCCAGATTTTCACGGCCAAATTAAGAAATATTTTGAGCCGCCTCAACTTTTAAGTCTCACGTCACGTCGTAAACCACCGACATCCCATTTCGGCAGAAATGGAAGCGCATTTGCAATCTTGTACGTTTCTACTGTGTGCAGATATTTAGTTCTGGAGAAACTCAAGAAAGAGGACGCCCAAAGAATCCACGTGTTTAGCTCCTTCTTCTACAGGCGTCTCACCCAAAGGGAGAAGGGGAGCGCTCCCGACAGAAGCAACAACCTTCCGTCAGTATCGTCGTGGCGTCGTCCGTGCGCTCTCTCGTTTTTCCTCATCTCTGGACCGCTTGCGCGTGCAGGATCCCCAAACGCAAGCACAACAGGGTGAAGACCTGGACGCGGCACGTGGATCTGTTTGACAAGGACTTCATCTTCGTTCCCATCAACGAGTCGTGAGTTCCGGCCTCCGGACCGGGAGCGAGCGAGGGTGGGTGATGTTCGCACCGTCGCCCCGGCGCTGACTTTGGCTCTCCTCTGCCACAGGGCCCACTGGTACCTGGCGGTCATCTGCTTCCCGGGCGGCGACCCGTCGTCGGACGAGCTGCCGGACCACTGCCGCCCGCTGTCCCCGGACACGGACGTGCTGGACGCGCCCCCGCGGGACTCCGCCTCCCCCGGGGATACCCCTCCGCGGGACCCCCTCTCTGAGCAGCACACGCCGACACGCGACTCCACCGCCAGGGGGCGCCCTCAGATCCACTACCCCAGTCAGTCCACCGGGTCGATTCCGGCCTCGGAAATGCCGCCCGGTTGTCGTTTGTTCCTGGCCGATCGCTGCCAAAAGATTTTGATGGAATGTCCCAGTCGTTGTAGTTCTTGGGCCACACTTTAAACTCAAGCAGGCCAGATGGCTTGACGACTATCACAAATGTTTTCCCGTGGCTTTGGATCAAATTATTCCAAGCACATTCTGAAAGTATTGCATTATCATCTGGCTGCAAATACTAGTAGCAATCTAAAATGGGGTTCGTCATCAAAAATGATTGCAGTTGATCCATATACTGCATGTACCTGAAAGATGACAAAGTTGTGCTTGAGAAGTCACATACAAAGAAAAGGCGGAACCGGTGCAGGTGTGCCCCTGCCTTGTAAAAAATGTCTACATTCAAATACATGCAGATCATTTTTTTCCACCAAAGTTTTCTATGAGGTAGGCGTGCTTCGCTTCCGGCATTTTTGAGCCTTCACAGGTGCGTTCGTTAGTCGCAGTCGTCACGGCGGTTGAACACCGGTGGGCAAAAGAATCAGAATGGGCTTCATTGGAGCCACCCCCTGGCCCGCGAGCCATACTTCCGACACCCCGCGATCGAACTCTCGCGGACGCAAGTCGAAGTCGCCGATCCGAGCACGTGCAGCATTTTGGCAGATGACGCTGGTCCCGTCGCCCGTGTGACACACGTCGGCTTTGTCACGGTCCGCTGACTTTGTTTTGATGTCGTAGGCGAGTTGCACAGAATCAGCACGTGCTACGCCGACGACGACGACAACACTTTGACGTCTGACGAGCAGAGCTCCAATCAGGTACTCAATTTCGCCGTCTCCTCTGCGCAACCCCCGGCGGGGCGGGGGCCGGATCTCGGTAACGTTGTGACCGCGCAGGACGACTGCAGCGACGACGGCGCTTCGGACTCTGGCTCCGACGCGTCGTCCCGGGGCTGCAAACCCGACCGGCGGAAACAGTAAGCGGGGCGGGGGCGGGGCGGGTCGGCCCGCCGACGGCGCAACTGTGACGCTTGTCGTCTGCAGGTCTTGCATCCTGATCATGGACTCCCTGCGCGGTCCCGCCAGGTCCACGGTGGTCAAAACTCTGAGAGAGTGAGTAGGCCGGCGAGCGTAAGACGTGAGACGGGTCTGATGTTCTGAGTGGTGCCTGGGTGTGCGCTGGTTTTAGGTACCTGGAGGTGGAGTGGGAGGTGCGCAAAGGCAGCCAGCGAATGTTTGGGAAAAACCTGATGAAAGGCTCCAGTCCTCGCGTGCCTCAGCAGGACAACTTCAGTGACTGCGGGATTTATGTCCTGCAGTACGTGGAGAGCTTCTTCGAGGTGAAAGCTTCCTGCCCCTTGAGTTCAAAACAAACCAAACCAAACCAAAAAAAAAAAAAAAAGTCTGCTCGAAATCCTTGGGAGACATTGGAAAGCCACGAAGGATTTTGAACGCAGCAAAGGTGCTCATTCCATTATTCCCCACTCACCAGTCACTCGAAATTCCAGCAGGTTTTCCTAAAACGAAGCGACTCAATTCTGATTTCTGATCCGGTTGGGCTTTGCATTTCAACCTGAGTACAAAACACCAAGAATGTAGAAAACCTGATCACGGTTTCTGGTTTTTGTGTGCTGGGGGAGTGGACGCCTTGACTCAGATCTGAATTGAAGCGACGTCCCGTTCTTCTTCCACAGGGTTCAAAATGACATTTGGTCCCCTCTTCTGGGGAGGCTTTCCATGGGGTTTAGAAGCTTGTTTCCGGAAATGCATGGCCAATTTCCAAAACTGTATTTTTGAGGTCACGCACCTCCGTCGAACCACAACGGCCGGCTCTCGGTCTGCGCTGGGTTGAGGTCGGAACTCCCTGCAAGCCGATCAGGTTCATCCACATCAAGCGCTCTCTTCCGTGTTTGTGCCCCGATGGATATTCCACTCCCACAAAGTCGCAAACGTCCAAATACACGAATAGAGGAACGCTGAATGCGTCAGCATACCGAGACATCTTGGAGTGGTAGTTTGGGGATAACCCTTTCTTGTTCCAACATGTCTGTGTACCAGTGCACAAAGCAAGGTCCAGACAGACACGGATGAGAGAATTTGGTGCGGGTGAACAAGAAAGAGTCCCGACCTCAACTCGATTACAAGACCGACCGACCGACCGCCCTCTGGGCTGCCTTGGAGCGGACGGTGAGCCGAGCCTTCCGGTCCGACGTCGGTGTGCGACCTCACAACCACAACAAACAAAATTGTCCCTTGTTGAAAGCCTTCCCCCAAGCATTGAAGCGGTGGACCAGCATCCTTTTCACCCGTATGGGATATCACTTCAGATCATATGTGAGTCCCAGGCAGCTGAGCCAATACTCTTTTACTATCGTGCTTCTCCTCAACAGTTTTTGGTTTTTTGTTTTTTGGTCTGCTATTGCCGGAAGCTCATCTGATTGGCTGAGTTTCAGATTAAAATATCCACCGATAAGAACACGTGGGCCGGATTTCCAAGGGAGGGCTTTCCAAAGTCAAAATGAGTGCAAGGTTTCAAACGGTCCCGCTTGTCAGGAACTATCTAGGAGGTCCGTCCACCCTCGACTCAACGTTGTGCCAGACTTTTTCTTTTTGTTGTCGTCATTTTGGGACAGTCTAATCACGTCTCTTCTACTTGGATTTTTTTTTTGCGGGGAGGAGCGGCACGCCCGATGATCTTTTCCACCCGCGCTTGGGAATTTCTCTCTTGGCGTATTGAGGAATATTTGAAGCGCTTTTGACTTTTCATCACTCAGTGCTTTCCGATCCCGACTTTTCCTGTGTTGTGTTGCGCGCAGAATCCCATCCCAAACTTCCAGCTGCCCCTCAACCTGTCCGAGTGGTTCCCTCAGCAGAGGATGAAGAGCAAACGGCAGGAAATCAGGAGCTTGATCCTGCACATCCAAGCGAGACAGGAAGCCCACAAGAACCGTCCCGAGCGGCCGGAGGCCTCGTCCGCTTCCTCGGAAGAGCCGGCGATCGAAGAGACGCGCGACCTTTGAACTTGGATTGTGTTTCTCTCCTTTGCGTCCTGATCCGCCTCCACCGGCACCTTTAACTTCATATGAATTAAAGTCACGTGTATGTTCCTAAGGCAACAACTCCTTGCACACGTTCCTTCCACCAGGGGGTGCTAAACGGGAGTGCCGGTGGGTGGTCACGTTCAAATTGCAAGAAACTTAACAGTGCGCGTTTATATATTTATATGTCGTGGGGCCGGGCCTTTGGTCAGACGGGCGCCGTTTTAAACGCAGCCTAAATTGATTCCAAGGTACTTCAACGTGCGTCTCCCGTACAGATGGTCACGGTACACGTGGGCCCTTGTGCTACAAATATCTCTGGCATCAAAAGGATTCATTGCATTAGTTCTGTGTATTTTTCAGTACGTTCCTTTAGTCTATCGGAAAGCCTGACCGGGAAGTAACATTGCAAATGAGCCCGAGCCAGATGAGTCGCATATTCCAAAGGCGACGCTCCGTCCGTTATTATGGGGCAGCTGCACAGCGTTGGCCTCACAGTTCTGAGGACCGGAGTTCAAATCCTGGCCCCTCCTGGGCGGAGTTTGCCTATGTGGCTTTTCTCCGGGTGGGCACCCCGCTTTCCTCCCGCCCGCATCCCCAAAACGTGCAACATTAATGTGCCCCGTCGGTGTGATTGCGAGCGCCGCTGTTGTCTGTCTCCACGTGCCCTGCGATTGACCGGCGACCGGTTCAGGGTGTACCCCGCCTCCGGCCCGATGACACCTGGGATAGGCTCCTGTGATCCCCGTGAGGATAAGCAGCTAAGAAAATGGATGATTATGATGGGCCGCCGGTTGTAATTCAGCCTCACCTGGTTGGAGTCGGCACGTTCTCCTCTGAGTCCGGAACGAGCTTTTGGCCAGCATGTCGGATCAATCCGCGGGAAAAACACATTTGAATAATTAGCTGAGTTGAGCTTTTATTACACGACAGCGTCGGAGTATTTTCCCCCCCCCCCCACTTACGAGCCTCATTGCAAGACACATTTTGAGTTGCGAGCTGTGTCCAATATCTAAAAAATATATACAACGTACTGTACTGTTATGTCCTCACGTGTGGGCAAGGAGAGCCACGCTGATGGAAGCACTTTTTTTTTTTTTTTTTGAGGACAAACTTGCCCGCGCCCCGACGGCGCTTCAGAAAACGAGTTTATTTACACTTTTGTTTTTTTTTTTTTTTTTAAATCAAAACGGCGGCTTTTCAATTCATTTCAATGTGCGCTGGCGAGAGGACTACTTTGGAGTTTTGGGAGACGGCGCCCCCGACAGGCGAGGAGGCGAGGCGCAGCCCGATCCCGGCCCGTGACGTCACGCGGCCACTTTCCCAGGCTGCGCGGCGCTGCGAAGGCGAAGCGCGAAGCGCGAGGGCGGTCGCACATTTGGCGACGGGAGCGGACGGCCGCCTCAGACGCCGACGGTTCGCTCGCTCACCTGCGCTTCCGGCCTAGCCGCTCCAGGAGGATCCGCTTTGGATTCTACCCGACCCGCCGGCCGCTCAAGGTGAGCCGAGCGACGGTGTTAGCTAACGACGACGACGGCGACGGTCGAGCCGGCGACCTCACGCTCCATTCACGCCTTTTTCCTGGTCGGGTCGTAACAGTGCTGCCATTATGGCTCACGTTGGGTTGACAAAGCCAACGTTGTTTGCTTCCATACCAGAGCCGAGAGCGGGCGCAGTGACGCTCTCCGGCTCGTTTGAAGCCTGTTAAAACGGCCGAACGGCCATCTCGCCATTGGGAGCCATACTTACTATCAGGCTCCCGAGTGACATTCGGCTACAGCTCGGGCTTCTTCGGGAAAAGCGTCAACTTTAACCCGGACTCGATGGCGCTGCCGTTGCCGCTTTGAGCGGAGAACGTGAACGCCGAATTCGACACCGGAAGGTGCGTTCGTTGTACCTAACCTTCTTGTGTTGGATTTTTTTTTTTTTTTTTCGTGTGTTTGGCTGCAAACAAAGTTAAGCGCGTGCGCGAGACATCCAGCCATCTTTCTTTTTTTTTTTTTTTTTTTTTTACAGGTGTTCGTGCGGTGGTTGCGCGCGCGCGCGCACGCACGCACGTTTTGCATGTCACGCACAAGGCCAAGAAAGGAAAATGTTGGATGAGAAAAATGACACAAACCGTTGTTGGGTCAAAGTGCCGTCTGAAAATATTCAGCTACATGAGCGTGTTTAGCTGAAAAATGACGACTTGTACTTTCCAATTGGGGTGACTTGATGAGGTCACGTGACTGGCGAGGGCCAAGGTGCGTCACTTGCTCGCTGGCGACCAATCTGCAGATGATTGACGTTTACGACAGACACGATTGCAGATCTCTTGATATGTAACCCTCGTTACGGGGGGCCGACGACACGGGGAAACTCGGCGTCCAATGAAAAGCGTCGTCGTCTGAAGAGGAAACCACAGCGCCCGTGCTCACGAGGGACGTGAAGATAAGAAACACGAGCGGAGGCCAAAGGTCCGGAAGATGGCTGATATTGGGCAAAGTAACAGATGGAGGGCGAGGAGGCCACGCCAGTGATGTCATAAATCAGTGACGTCACCGAGCAGACGTGAGGTTGTTGTCGCACGGTCGATCGGTTCGGAGGTCACGTGATGACGTTCCAATATGGGAACAACGGCCCGTTTGCAATGTCGCCGGTCAGCGGAGGATCTAAAAAGCGTCGTCCGGACCGTTTCCATGTCATCGGAGGCGCTCGGAACGTCGCCGCGAACGGACCCGCGTGTCCGACCCCCCCCCCCCCCCCGCTTTGGGATTTGGGAATGCTGAGCGTCTCGCTGTTGTTGTCGTTTCCCCAGAATCGACATGGAGGACGGAAAACCGGTGTGGGCGCCGCATCCGGCCGACGGCTTCCAGCTGGGAACCATCGTGGATATCGGGGCGGACAGCCTGACCATCCAGCCTCTCAAGCGGGACGCCAAGGTCAGATTTCAGACAAAGCGTCAAGTTACGGCCCAAATCCGCAAATGATTTACTCCCACCCCCCACGTGCAAAGGGGATGGTAACTGTGTACAGATGCCACAAGATGGCAGCAAAGAAAGCCGAGCCTAACCCCGTGGCTCATCGAGTGTGGTTGCCATCCATACGTGAAGGACATACGCAATCATGAAGCCGTCACACATCATCAAATAAGTCCCTTGTTAAATTATCCAACGCAAACAAACACAATCGTATTTTCTTTGGTGGGCCGATTCACTGAAAGACATAAAGCGCATTTGGTCAAAGTCGCCTCGGGGAGAAACTGCTCGCCGTCCTCGCCGCAGCCACACGATTGTCCCTATACGTCCGTTTGTGTCCATTTGACACTTCAGCACCAATTCCGATTCCCGTCCGGAATGAGAAAAGAATTTTGAACGTCAAAGAAGCCCGAGGGGAGGGCGGGAGTAGGTTTGAGTGTTTTACTTTTGTGCAGACGTTTGTGGCCGCCGTCAGTCAAGTGTTTCCCGCCGAGGATGACGTCAACAAACACGTCGAGGACAACTGTGAGTTCTCTTCTGCGATGACTTGAACGAGTTTGAATGTTGCGGCGAACTGATGAAGACGACGGGCGTCTCCTTGCGCAGGTTCTTTGATGTACCTCAACGAAGCCACCCTGCTCAACAACGTGCGTGTCAGATACAGCAAAGACAAAATCTACGTGAGTTCACCGTTACTGCCGGATATGACGGGCCAACGTACGGCACTCCCCCGATTCTTTATGCCACGCAAGAGGCGTCCGAACTACCGGTGGATTTGGATCCATATCCAAACGCAGTCAAATTTGAGCTTTTTCTATATTTGACTTCCAATTGTAGAAAGTACACAACTTTTGACTTCCAATCTGTGGAATCGGGCAAGTTTGAAAAGCATCTTCAAGACAAAAAGAGACGTAAAGCAAAGACGGGGGAGTTCACTTGTGGAAGGAAACCGGAAACGTTTATTCTTTAAAAACAAAAAAAGAGCAATACGACAATGTCAAATGAAATCAAATGTCACTTGCGTGTGCGCGCTCAGACGTTCGTGGCCAACATCCTGATCGCCGTCAACCCGTACTACGACATCCCGAAGCTGTACTCTCCTCAGACCATCGAGGAGTACCGCGGACGCTCGCTGGGGACGCTCCCGCCCCACGTCTACGCCATCGGTGCGACGCGCGTCTCGCCGCCGGGAGAGAGACTCTCACTCCTGCCGCTGACGTTTTTTTTTTTTTTTTTTTTGCTCGATATGCAGCTGACAAGGCCTACAGGGACATGAAGGTTCTGAAAATGAGTCAGTCCATCATCGTCTCAGGGGAGTCCGGCGCCGGAAAGACGGAAAACACCAAGTTTGTTCTCAGGTGAGGCGAAAGGCGCGGAATTGCCGCGGAAACCTCCCGTCGACGACGAGCTTCATCGTTCTCGTTCCGGCGACAGGTACCTCACGTCGTCGTACGGGACGGGCCAGGACATCGACGAGAGGATCGTGGAGGGTACGTCGACGGTCTCGGCCTTTCTTCTCCGTCGCGGTGTGACCTTTGCTGTCATTTTCTGCCCCGAGCAGCAAACCCGTTGTTGGAGGCCTTCGGGAACGCCAAAACCGTGCGCAACAACAACAGCAGTCGCTTTGGCAAGTTTGTGGAAATCCACTTCAACGAAAAGGTATCACGCAAGCGGAACATCGCACATCGACTGATTCTCACGGTTTTCGCTCTTACTTTTTGACCGACCGCTAACCTTAAAAAAAAAAAAAAAAAAAAAACCGGCAGCGTTTGCCACCTTTCGCCGTTTGAGGGAAATAACTCGGAGGTACACGCGTCGAATGGGACAATCCAAGAAGACTGGACACAAGCGCATCACCTGCCTTCTGCATGCGTTTGTGTTTAGAACACGGTGGTCGGGGGCTTCGTGTCGCACTACCTTCTGGAGAAATCTCGCATCTGCCGCCAGAGCGCGGAGGAGAGGAACTACCACATCTTCTACCGCCTGTGTGCCGGCGCACCGGACGACATTCGACTCAAGTTTCACCTCAGCTCTCCGGACACGTTCAGGGTATGACGAGAATCTGCACAATAGGGGGCAGCGCCGCCGGGCCGATGTTGCAGCTGTGTGTGTGTGTGTGTACTTTTTCTTTCTCAGTACCTGAACAGAGGATGCACTCGCTTCTTTGCGTCCAAGGAGACGGACAAGCAGATCATGGAGAACCGCAAGAGTTCAGAGGTAGCCTTCATTTTGTCACACTGTCGTCTCGCGCACGGAGACAAGACGGAAGGTTTCCCTTTAACTTTGCTGAATAGATTCGTTTAACGGAGCCCGCCTTGAGCCGTCACCTTGGCGTGGCGGAGGGATTTGTGCGTCCGAATGATTTTTAGGAGCTCGGTTGTCTGGGGGCTTCATGCTCCTCGTAGGGTCACCCGTGGCAAAGACGTCCTAGGTAAGGGACCAGACAGCGTGGCTCCATAAATCCCTAGAACTAGTACAAAAACTGGATCGAGGCTTCCCTTGCCCGGACGTGGGTCTGCGCCCGTGGGCCCCGGCGGGGCGAGGCCTGAGAAGGTAACGTGGGTCCCCCTTCCAATGGGCTCGTCACCTGCGGGAGGGGCCATAGGGCGATCCGATCCCCGGCTACACAAGATGGCTCTCTCTCGCCTCTCCGTCAGGGAGGGAACCTGAACTGCCGCGTGAGGTCCAGAATTTCTGCCTCGATATAGTCGGGCTCGGGCTCTGGTACCAGTACTCGTGAGAGGGGTGGGACTCTCCGAGCAGGTGTGGTTCTATTTATTGCGACTGTTTTGCTACTGCAGCACGTGAAGGCAGGCCCCCTGAAGGACCCCCTGCTGGACGACCACGGCGACTTCCAGCGCATGCTGGTGGCCATGAAGAAGATCGGCCTGGACGACGTGGAGAAGTTGGATTTGTTCCGCGTGGTGGCCGGCGTACTGCACTTGGGCAACGTGGACTTCGAGGAGGCGGGGAGCACCTCAGGTCGAAAGCGCCGAGTCGTTTGCACCCAGTTAGTTGGCCAGCGGGCAGAATACCACGACATGCGAGGGTCACCGACAGGAGCGTCCTCCAAATAACGCGCCGCCGATCGGACTTTTTGATTTCGGCCCAATGTTGGAGCAGTTTCAAACCATTTCATTGTTCACTGCTCTGTTTTGTATTGATATTTATTGAGTTCCTCCCCTATTAATTCATTGTTGACTATTATATTGGGAGGAAGTACTCACGCGACTTCTCATACAGTAAATGACTCTCTTATTTCGATACTATAGAATTCAAGGTATTTTGAGCAAAGAAGAAGTAGCTCTCGGTTGCAAAAATGTCGGTGACCTTCCCACGAGGCCAGTAGGGGGCCTCGAGGGACTGCTGATAGCGAGCGGATGGCGCTCGGAGAGCGACGCGACGGCGACCCCCGACACGTCCGTACCGGCGTTGCGTTCCGAAGGAGTCTGGAACTCGGTCTCAATGTGCGTCCCGCAGGCGGCTGCAGCATCAAGAAGCAGTCGGGCCAAACGCTGCAGCACTGCGCTGAGCTCCTGGGTCTGGACCAGCAGGAGCTGCAAGGAAGCCTCACCTCCAGGGTTATGCTGACCACAGCAGGGGGCGCCAAAGGAACCGCCATCAAGTAGGCCGCCTTCCTTCCTTCCTTCCTTCCTTCCAGGAGCTCACGCCTGCGCTGATTGTTTTTTGGGCGTCGGCCAGGGTTCCTCTGAAAGTGGAGCAGGCCAACAACGCTCGCGACGCTTTGGCCAAGGCGGTGTACAGCCGACTGTTCGACCACGTGGTCACCAGGGTCAACCAGTGCTTCCCTTTCCAGTCGTCCGCCAACTTCATCGGCGTGTTGGACATCGCCGGATTCGGTGGGTAAACGCGCCGCGCCTCTCCTCTCCTGGCCTCGCCGCTGACGTATTACGCTTCCCGTTCTGTGCAGAGTACTTTGAACACAACAGCTTTGAGCAGTTCTGCATCAACTACTGCAACGAGAAGCTGCAGCAGTTCTTCAACGAGCGCATTCTTAAAGAGGTCGGTCGGCATCCTCGCCAGCAGCACACCCCAACCCAAAGAAAGTTTTCGGTCCATTTGAACATTTTCACCTTCTCGCATTGCGGCCATTGAAAATAAAAAAAAAAAAAAAAAACCAGGACCACCGTCTCGTCAGCTGAAGGCCCAGAACATGAATGCGCTTCATGGCAAATATTAAATGGCTCACGCTCCCACCGCCGCCGGGATTCAAACCGTCGACCCTTCGGTCGCGTTGAAGGCAAAGCCGACCTAAACTCCTTCTTGAACTTGCCTCACCATTTTAATGTCAGCACCTGTCACGTTTCCCCAAGGTAACACAATGCGGTCTTCACCCACAGGAACAAGAACTGTATCAGAGAGAGGGCCTGGGGGTCAACGAGGTTCACTACGTAGACAACCAGGACTGCATCGGTAGGACAGACTCATCGCTCGGACTCCGGGCCTGGACTCTGCTCTGTGATGTGGACTTTT
This sequence comes from Syngnathoides biaculeatus, assembly GCF_019802595.1. Classification (NCBI taxonomy): domain Eukaryota; kingdom Metazoa; phylum Chordata; class Actinopteri; order Syngnathiformes; family Syngnathidae; genus Syngnathoides; species Syngnathoides biaculeatus. The sequence continues at coordinate 5,791,876 of NC_084662.1, read as the reverse complement.
GCTTTGCAGACCTGGTGGAGGCCAAGGTCCTGGGAATCTTGGACATCCTGGACGAGGAAAACCGGCTCCCCCAGCCCAGCGACCAGCACTTCACCGACACGGTCCACAGCAAACACAAGAACCACTTCCGCTTGACCGTAAGTCCGACATCTTTTCGGCTTCCTGCGAAGGAATGCCGTTTGATTTGCGTGCGCGTGGCGTGCGCCAGATACCGAGGAAGTCCAAGCTGGCAGTCCACAGAAACGTGAGGGACGACGAAGGATTCATCGTCCGGCACTTCGCGGGAGCCGTCTGCTACGAGACGGTGCGTTCTGCGGCCGGCGTGAAAATCCTTCGGCGGGCTCGGGAAAAGCAGGCCAACCGGTCCTTACCTTCTTGTTCCTCAGAACAAGTTTGTGGAGAAGAACAACGATGCGCTGCACACGTCGCTAGAGTGTCTGCTGAGCGAGTCCAGCGACCGATTCATCCGAGAACTCTTTGACAATGCCAACGACGCCAAGCAGAGAGCCGGAAAACTGGGATTCATCAGCGTGGGAAACAAGTTTAAGGTGACACGCGTGGCAAAACCGCAGCAGACTCTAAATTGCGGCGAAGGAGCCGAGCGCTCCATCCCGAGAACGAGCGATGACGGCTACAAGCGGCAGAAAAGAGCCGCTGCCGGTGGCTCGGGCATCACCACCCCCGGTGGAGTGTTTAGGGAAAAGTTTACGGCACCAGCGGGTTCGGAGCCAACCCGGGTTCTGATTCCGCCAAGCGATCCTGGCTAAACTTCCACACTCTCGAGTCAAAAGAGGGCAAAAACGGAATATGGGAGCGTCGGCCAAGATGTGCCAGCAGCCAACTCTTTGTGCTTCTGTAGATCAGGAAGAGTCGGATTGGATTTTCCATTTTTGGAGAATTGTCCAAGGAGTCACCGTTCACATTTGCGGCACGTTTCTGTTTTGTCTGTTTGTACCGCTGCCACTTAAAGCTGTGCGTTTCTTCTTCTTCTTCATGCAGACTCAACTGAACATTCTCCTGGACAAGTTGCGCAGTACGGTCAGTGCGACCTACGACCTCTGACCCAAAGCCGGACCTCGGCGTGACCGTGTTTTCTTGTTGTACCGGCTCAGGGTTCCAGTTTCATCCGCTGCATCAAACCCAACTTGAAGATGGTCAGTCACCAGTTTGAGGGAGCGCAGATCCTCTCCCAACTGCAGTGCTCAGGTCAGTCGGCGCCGAATGCAATGAGGTTGCGGACAGCTAAAACATAATCCTAATAATAATCGTCAGCAGCGTTCACTTCTTAAGTCAAACTATTGATGTTACGCACGATTGACGATGTGGTGACTCGGGCAGACGCGGCACGCGACTTCTCGTGCGTGGTACACGCTGCCCAAGATTGTTGGCACGATGGGTTTCGGACCTGAACATCCATTGTCGACTTTTCTCATTAGCAAAGCGAGCTTGAGCTCGGACTTGCGAGCCCAAACTTGAGGTACGAGAGCTGTCCGTCCGTTGGAGGCGGCGCAGCGTGCAAATCTGCGGCCGTATCCGAATTTTGGCTCGATTGCGCCTCATCAAAGCAGTTACAGCATCTTTGCGTTCTCTTCCGTAACATGAAAAGTTAAAAAAAAAAAAAAATGTGCAGGCGACTGGAACAGATGAATTGCATTTCTCTCCATATGTTTTGAAATCAGAGACGTGTAACTGGCATCTCAAGGCACCGCCTGGGTCTTGTGAGTTTGGACCCACACGGCAGAGTGTCGCTACCAACTGGAAATTGGAAAATTAGAAAATTGGAAAATGGTGACAAGTTGTGGGTGGACGGAAGAGCACCCAAAGACAATGAACTCAAACTTCCCGACCAGGTATGGTGTCCGTGCTGGACCTGATGCAGGGCGGCTTCCCCTCCAGGGCTCCTTTCCACGAACTCTACAACATGTACAAGCGCTACATGCCGCCCAAACTGGCACGCCTCGACCCGCGCCTCTTCTGCAAGGTCAGTCCACAAGGGACCCGGAGGTTTCCCCTCGGAGCCGCGGCGGGGGTGGCCAGACGTAACGTAAGCGTAGTGCTCGTACTTCCGTCGACTTTTTCAAAGTCTGGCGTCGGTTCTGTTTATGGCAGGAATGTCACTTATCCACTACTTTCCTAATTGCAAGTATTCCTTGGTAATGTACGCCGCACACGTTCCGGTTCACGACTTGAAGTGGCCCATCTCAGAGAGTTGCCACGTCGCCCTTCAAAAACGGGCAAATTGTAGTCCGGCGCGCGCTTGGCGGTTGCGGCGGTGGTGCCGCTGTTCTTCTTTGGTGATGTTGTGCGTGTCACAGGCCTTGTTCAAAGCTTTGGGTCTGGACGAGAAGGACTACAAGTTCGGACTGACTCGAGTGTTCTTCCGACCCGGCAAGGTTGGCGCCGCACGTGCCGATGGCGACCGGCCCCTCCTCGACTTTTTCCTGATGGAGTCGCTCGCGTTTCCTCTGTCTCTGTTTTAAGTTTGCCGAGTTTGACCAAATCATGAAGTCTGACCCGGACCACCTGGCAGAACTGGTGCAGCGCGTCAACACTTGGATCATCCACAGCCGCTGGAAGAAGGTCCAGTGGTGCGCGCTGTCCGTCATCAAGCGTAAGTGCTGGCGCGCTTCGTGTTGCCGTAGCGACAAACGGAGTTGAAGGGCAACACTTGAGACGTTCGCCGTCCTGGGCCGCGTGGACCTCTTCCTCCTCAGTCTCGTCCACCGGCACCTCCCCATCCTCCTCGGCATCCTCGTCTTGTCCCGGGCCTCACCTCCTCCTTCTTTCCCTCCTCGTCTTCATCTTCATCCCCCTTGTCCGCCTTTTGGTCTCCTCGCTTTGGTCCCCCGGTGTGCTTCTCAAGCGTACTTGTCCTCAGTCGTCTCCCGGGCCGGGGCTGGCTCGCCCGCTCCTCGGCCTCCCGAAGAAGCGAGAAGTGTCCTGTTGACTTGTCTTGTTGTGTTTGTGGGCAGTGAAGAACAAGATGTTGTACCGTCGCGGCGCCTGCCTGGTCGTGCAGAAGACGGTGCGCATGTGGCTGTGCAAGAAGAAGCACAAACCGCGGTGGGTGGCTCACCGCCATTCTTCATCCTCCTCCTCACGTCTGCCCGAGATGTTCAATCTTTATCCCGGGCGACTTTCTCCAAGCAACATTTCGACTTCGTCGACCGCCCCGCGTGTGCTCCCGTCGCCACGGAAACCTGGAGCCGCGTGCGGCTTATTTGGGCAAAACGCGTGACGTCCCATCACGGGCAACGTGCGCGTAACGTGCGTTTGCTTGCTTCAGGATCGACGGGCTGGTCAAGGTGCGCCACCTGAAGAAGAGAATGGCGCTCTTCAACGAGGTGGTGGCGGGACTCAAGGAGGGCAAAGAGGAGATGAGCGCCCAAGTGGAGCGGCTGGACGGCGACATCCACGCCCTCATGCTCAAAATCAAAGTGGGTCGGAGACGGCCGGGCGGGGCGGCCCGGCGGCGCTGCGATGTCATCGAGTGTCGTTTTCCACCTCCCGGTCGTCAGGGCACGGCGATGCGGCGAGCCGACATCGAGCGCGAACACCGCGACCTGGTGGTGCGCTCGGAGCAGCTGCTGAGCGCCCTGCAGAACAAGAAGAAGGAGGAGGAAGAACGCGAGCGTCTGCGCCGCATCCAGGAGGAGATGGAGAGGGAGAGGAAGAGGAGGGAGGAGGAAGAGCGCCGCCGACGCGAGGAGGACGACGAGAGACGGCAGTAAGTTTGGGAACTCGTCATCCCCGCCCGAAACCGCTTTGACACGTGTGGAAAACAACAACCAAAAAACTGTTCCTCCCAGGAAAGCTGAGATGGAGATGAAGAGGAAGCAAGAAGAGGAGGAGAGGAAGAGGAGGGAGGAGGAGGAGAAGAAGCTGCAGGTGGGTGCGTCTTTAAACAAAGCGCAGGGCTGAGGGGTCGCGGATGGCTCGGTCACGGCGACTGACTGGCGACCCTGCCCTTGACTTCCGGGTTGCCGTATTTTTTTTTCCATTGACTTGAAGTGTGAGCAATGGCGCCGATGTCTAAAGGAGGAAATGTCCGCTCGCGCGTGTGAGGACTGGGACCTCAAGTGGACAAATGACATACCTGCACCTCTCCCAAGTATCGCATATCAAACGTGCAGATTTTGATTTACTGGCGTTTTTTTGCGCAATAAAGAAGGTAGCTCAGAAAGCGACCAAACGTTGCCCAAAATTGTTTCCGTAAAAGTCAGGACTTGGTTCGTTCGTTCGTTCGTGTGTGTGCGTGCCTGTAGCTGGAAATCTCGCAGCAGCTTGAGGCGGATCGCGAGGAGGAACTCTCGCGTCAGGCGGTCCTGGAGCAGGAGCGGCGAGACCGAGAGTTGGCGCTGAGGATCGCGCAGAGCGAAGCAGAACTCATCCCGGACGAATCGCAGAGCGACGCCGCCCTCCGCAGGTAAACGTCAAACACCCCCCCGTCCGTCCCCTACCCCGACGGCTCGGACTAGCTCAATGCTGACATATAACGCCATAGACGGGCTAACGGGAATGAGCGTGGCCCTCGTGTTTTTAACGTGTCGTTGTTCTCCTCCCGGCAGCGCCGAGTCGTCGCTTCCTTCGTCTCCGGAGCGAGCAGCGTAAGACCTTTGAACTTTGGCCTTCACATTGCGACCCTCTAACCTCTGACCTCCGACCCTTGCATGCCCTAACCTTGGAGTCTGACAGGATGCGTCTCCTGATTGGACCTCAGGGTGACGCGCTCATGTCAGTTGTGGTTTTTTTGTGACCGTGGTGTGATGTTTTGTTTTTAGCGGTTCCGCCGGTCCCAAAGTGGCAACTTTGAGCATGTACGTAACACACACACACACAAAGAAAACGAAACGTGGCTGTGCTGAGAATCACGACGATGAAACGTTGTAGGGAGGAGATGGCGAAGGAAATGAGCGAGCTCCTGGCGAGGTGCGTGCAAACGTCGCTGACTCGTCGTCGCCCGATCGCTCGGTGGTGGTCTCGCTCACTGATTTGGTTGGCCGGCGACCGTCAAATCGGCTCTAAACCCCGCCGCGCGTTGATTATTTGGTCGGCGATCCAGCGTCGCGGCGAATGCTTTTACTTTGAAATCCACATAATCAGAAAAGGTGATGGCTAAACAGGAAGCGTGTCGAGAGACATCCCGGTGCGAAGCCACTTTGGCGGTCTCGCGGTGACTCCGCCCATCTACTTCCTCTTCCTGTCGAGCAGCTCTGACTGCAGAATAGATTTTTTGGGGTTTTTCCGTTGACCTTTGGTTTGTTTCCCGTCGTCGTCAGAGGTCCTCAGGTTCAGGCCAGCAAAGCGGCCGGCGGCGCCAACGGCAAATATCAACTCAGCAAGTGGAAGTACGCCGAGCTCAGGGACGCCATCAACACTTCCTGCGGTGAGAGGGAGCGACCGCGACCGCCCGCGCCTTGACGTGCGTTGACGTGCGCGTGCGTTCCGTAGACATCGAGCTGCTGGCGGCGTGCAGAGAGGAGTTCCACCGCAGGCTCAAGGTTTACCACGCCTGGAAGTCCAAGAACAAAAAGCGCAACGCCAACGCGGAGCTGCGGGCGCCCAAATCGCTCAGCGACTACGGTACGTACGTCGCTGACGTGCTTGTCGGTGAGCGTGTTTGGCCGCTGACACACACAACCACCGTATAGAGGGTCCCAGTCCACGTCGTTGCGTCCCCCCTCCGTTTCTTCACTTCCTGTCCTTGTGCGCGCATGCGTGTGTAACGCAATGTTTCCTTTCAGGTGGGGCGGCACCCGTGACAAAAGGCCGTAAGTGTTTTTGGAACGTTTAACGCACATCACTACTAACCCCGCCCTGCCCACGATGGTGTCTTTTCCCGCTTAGCTGCTGGGAATTTTTTTTTTTTTTTTTTTTTCCCCCAACGACAGCTTCTGTAAGGGAAGGGGAGGGTTTCCATGGCAACCTGTTTTGGCACACGCGGTCGGGCCGCTCGTCGCGGTCCGTACTACCAGACGTCGGCGCTTCCGTATTCGGGCATCAGTTGCACCGCAGCGGTATCGTCTAGACCGCGGGTGTCAAAAACTCAAGGCCCGGGGGCCACGTCCGGCCCGCCGCAAGAGTTTATGTGGCCCGCGAAGGCAAATCATGTGTATCAACTTCCATGAAATTGTAAAATTCAAATTATATAAATTACAACGTTGAGATTTGACGAGCATTTTTGTGTTGCCAAACAACAATAGCTTGGAAAACCCATTACCCTTGATTTCATGTGTAAATAAAAGGAAGCGGTTCAAGATATTTATCGTTTCACAGCCATTTGAAGTAAACCACAACTACAATGTGGCTCGCGCCAAAAATGAGTTTGACAACCCTGGTCTACACTTTTCAGTAAATTATGAAGAAATGAAAAACAAACAAAAAAAAAAAGTTGTAAAATGTTAACGTCCTTTTTCCTCCTGCTACGTGTTTGGCATAAAACAGTAAAAAGAAAAAAATGTAAAAAAAAGGATTGGAAGTCGAGGTTATTGCGAAGCATTCTCTGAAAACCTAAACATTCGGGTTCGGAATAGCGTCCTCGGAAAAAATATTGTCTCTAGTTATGAAGGAAAATTCCGGGTGAAAATAGGAAAAAGTAGACGTTGGATTGGCAGCCCCCAAATTCCACCGAAAGTCAAGATCCTGGATCTGGAGAGCCGCTCTCCCGTTGGCTACCGCCCAGCATCTTCCTGGCATCCCATTGGCTAGGGGGGATGTCAATCTTTACCCATGATGCTTTTCATTTCCCTCGCACAGTCGACTGTCACCCAATCACACGCTAGCACGCGCGTTGCTAAGTTTTCTTCACCAGCGGCCCCAAGAAACTTTAGTGCGATGAAGTTGGGCGCGGGTATATCTTTTCCGTCAGCTATCAAACGTTTGCCTCGTCGTCTCTTGGCGTAGTCGCCCAATGCCAAACATCATTTATATGATTCTTTACATGGTGTACTTTGAATGCTTATTTTTGGCGGAACGGATTAGGCTATTGACATGTAAAATGCGCTTCTACTTGGGAAAAAATTCACGTGACGAGCGTGTGAATTTTGTGAGGAGAAACAAAACGCAGACACGCCACAACCCAGTGAAGTACACACACACACACACACACACACACACACCTCACGTTTCTCCGTACAACTTGTTGTCCGTCTCGCCGTTGTTGTTCCTCTCTCTCTCTCTCTCCTTTTTTCTTTCCTTCCGCGACCTGACTAACATCGGCCATTCCAAGTGTGCGCTTTCCACGCTTGTAGTGTTGACGATCGTTCCCAATCGCTCAACATCCCGTGAGTCTGCCGTGCGTTCACCGTACAGCGAATCAATAGTTTGATCGGGAGGCCACAGAAGGGCCACGTCGTGACGGGAGCGAGACGGAACGACGTTCCGTGCGGTCGTAGCAGCTGCGTTGGGAATCCGTCTCGGGTCATCTCTGCCACTCAAAACCTTCTTAATTGGCCAAAAAAAAAAAGGCCTCAACTACCAATAAACAAATAACTAATCAATTGGCACAAGACCCCCGCTGGTGACTCGACTTGACCTCTGGGTTAACTCGGACACCCGTGGGTGAAGCACGACTCCAGTCAGATTCCCGACGGGGGCGATCGAGCCCCGAACGGCCGCCGCAGGCTCACCCGAACCCCCCCCCGCCACGTGCGTCTCCGCAGCCCGGCAGAACCCGGCCCCCCCCGTTCCGGCCCGCCGGCGCGAGGCATCGCCGGACCGGCAGCAGCGCTTCTTCCGCATCCCGTTCGTCCGGCCGGCGGACCAGTACAAGGAGCCGCAGGGCAAGAAGAAAGGCTGGTGGTACGCCCACTTCGACGGGCCCTGGATCGCCCGTCAGATGGAGCTGCACCCCGACAAGCACCCCATCGTCCTCGTGGCCGGTGAGCGCTGATCCTGATTTCAATTTGACCCTTAAGAAAAAAGGCCCCTGACGGAAACGCAAACGTCCGGGCGGCAGGCAAAGACGACATGGAGATGTGCGAGCTGAGTCTGGACGAGACGGGCCTGTCCCGCAAGAGGGGGGCCGAGATCCTGCCCCGCCAGTTCGAAGAGATCTGGGAGCGCTGCGGCGGGGTCCAGTACCTGCGCAGCGCCATCCAGAACCGGCAGGCGCGACCCACCTACGCCACCGCCATGCTGCAGGCCGCCTTCAAGTGAGCGGTCGCCGGCCGGGCCCCGGCAAGGAGTCGGCAAATGTGGGTTTTTTTTTCTTGTCCTCTGGTGGTTTTCATGTCGAGGCCTTAAGTCTGTCGGGACCCTTTTGTGGGCCAGTGGAAGTCGGGAGGCCCCCCCGCGCACCCCCCACTTTGTTTACGGGCTAGGAAGCAGCATCAGGTGAAAGCTTTTAACTCGTGTGTGATTAACGGAGGCTGGAGGCCAAACGTGGACGCTGATGAATTGCATTTAATGATCACGCCTGCAAATGTGAATTAACGACCAATAATGATGATGAAGTTTTCTCTCACGCTTTTCGCCTCTGCAGCTACATCTCAATCAATTAGAATCGTGTCAAAATCTTCAACACAGAAATACTTGATTTTGATCACGGCGGGACCGCCTCGCACATCATCAGCTCCACGCTTACACTTCTGTTTGTTGGCCCGGCGTTTTCTTTTCTTTCTTTTTGCCCCAGTAGGCCACTTTTCTCTCAGATCCCCAAAGCCCGCACGCGAGGGCAAGCGAGGATCGGTTGTTTTCTGTGCGCCCGGAATCAGACCAGCTCGCCCCGCGACCCGTCTGGGGAAGAACGCTACAGAAGCTGGATGGCTGGGTGGTTTTCCAGCAGACAAAAATCCCAAATTTACCATCTCTGTTATGAAAGACACAATAAAACGGAATTTTCATGTAGAAATTAAGCAGACATTTGCCCTCTGAAGTCTTTTTCCAGCTGTCTAAATCGTGTACGATTTCCTGAAATAAATGAACTTTTCTAGCGGAATACAAGCATTCTTATTTATTGAGATGTACCTGCGAGCGGTCGCCACGATGATTAGCCGCATCGGCCTTCCCGTGCTTTTGCAGCGGCGGCAGCTTAGTTGCGTTAGTGTGACGGTTTAGCCGTGAGCTTATGAGCAGTTAGCTGCCTTAGCGTAATGAGTTGCCGGGTTCGGTGCCTTGCATCGCGTTTTAGCGAGTTAATGAGCGCCCAGCTGCGTCAGCATAACAAGTTGTCGGGCTAGCTGCGTTAGCATGGCGTTTCAGCCACAAGCTTTAGCGGCGATCCAATTGACCCCTCCGTACGGGGCACTTAACCACGCCTCCTGAAGTGACGTCACGCCACGTGCGCTGACGTGAGACAACCAATTCGTAAAAATGGCAAATACAATACAATACATTCTGAACTGAGACAGACTCCATGATTTTGATTTCATTCAAATCAACGATATTATAGATTCTAAATACAATACATTCTGAACTGAGAGAGACGCCGTGCTTCTGATTTCATTCAATCGTTCACACGTAGCAATGTTATGCTAGCGGAGAACGTCTCATTCATTTATACGAGACGTGGATTAAAAATCAAATTTAGGGCATATCTTCGTGCAAACACAGTCTGGTTAAGCGTCTGGCCGCGAGCCAGCGAGAAATCGATACGTTTGTGCAGTCCGATCATCGCTCAATTTCGCTCAACAAAGAATAAGTGTGTCAATTGTTCACACGTCGCGGTGTTATGCTAGCGATGAACGTCTCATTCATTTATACGAGACGTGGGTTAAAAATCAAATTTAGGGCATATCTTCGTGCAAACACAGTCTGGTTAAGCTTCCGTCGCGAGCCAGCAAGAAATCGATACGTTTGTGCAGTCCGATCATCGCTCAATATCGCTCAACAAAGAATAAGTGTGTCAATCGTTCACACGCAGCGGTGTTATGCTCGCGAAGAACTTTGAATTCATTTATACGAGACGTGGATTGAAAATCTAATATAGGGCATACCTTGGTGCAAACATATGTGTTCCGGTTGATATTAGATGGATTTAGTTGACGATGCGGTCTTCCACAAAGTTTGATCCAACGAAGGCATTTTTCGTACCGGGTCTTCGGTTTTGGAAAGGGTACGAATCGAAGTCCCACCGACTCGCCTTTCGGGATACCCGTCGTCACTATTCCAAAGTCCGTGACTACACCTCTTAACCATATTTTTTGTTAAATAACCCAAATACGCGATAAAACGCTAACTAAACCTATACTGGACCACGCAATGTTGTCTGAGAAAATGGCGGGAGCAAAAACGGGCTTTGGTTTATGCCGATCTGTGGCCTCTGATTGGTCAGTGAGGCGGATTGCGCAATATCCACGGAGGGCTCAGTTGAGCAGCTCACTCCAATCACTGATCCAAAAAAAAAAAAAAAAAAGACTGGATGGCCCATTGAAGTGGCCATCAGCCATCTTGATCCTCCCAACGCAAGCACGCCGACCTGTGCAGCGTTAATATCCAGTCTGGTGGCTGTGAAAAAACATTCCACCGGTAAGTTAGAAAGATTAACTTTGGTTTTTGATTTTCTTGAACGAAGTTTTGTTTCCTGTTGTTCATGTTTACGGCTCACTCTCTGCTTCACCTTTATAGGCCGACGTTTTTTTGCGAAAAGGCGTCGTCAATATTTTCCCAAACTTCATCAGTGGATAAGCAAGAAAACACTTTGTGAATTTTTTGATGAAATTCATAATACAGAACTCTGCAAACAAGTTTAAATTTTCTGTCTGAAATCGGACGTCGCGGAGACCAATAATGAACAATGCGTTTAGCGTGTATTTTCCTAGTGTGAGTCCTTATTTCCAAAAATATATGGAACTGACTTCCCACGTAGTGTTTTTATGACAAAAAAAATATGCTTAGTTTTTTGCTATGTTCTGGTGATAGCGCTTCACGGCGTATTTTGGGAAGAGTTAACGTCACAGGTAATATGCAAGCTTTCTTGCTCGTCACGGTGTGTTCTGTGTCTTTCCTTTGCACTTCCGAGCGAGTCGAATTCCAAATCCTTCTTGTTACCAGAACTGCAAAAATGCCAAGCTCACTTGACCAGTTTGAATTCTACATGCCAAACTTTTGAGAAAAGCCAGGCCAAAATCCAACCTGTAAAGCGCGAACGTTTTGGGAGTACCAAGATGGCGGACGCGCTAGCCAATCTTTTTTTTTTTTTTTTTTAAGATCAGCTGCTGCAACGCACTCGCGTTGGGTGCACAACGTCCCAGTTAAGCCATCGTGAGATTTACCGCCACTTGAACGACCAATCAAACTGCAATGAATCCGTCAGATGACTTCGTAAGCCGTCTCTGAACCGGAACCGTGTTACCGTGCACTGTGTGTTTTGTTTAGTTTTTTTTTTTTTTTTAAACCTCTTGCCGCTTTGCTCGACAATCAAGACCTGGAGAAGGCCCGTTGGGCTTTCCAAGATGTCGCCGGCCGGTCGAGGCCGCGAATATCAGCACAGCCGAGACGAGTTTCATCTCGACGGCTGTCGCGTCTCCTCAGCTGTGAAGAAACGCGCTTGACACTTGTCGCTTGACTCAAGCCGTCGAAAGTGTCTTTGCAGTCAGTCTTGGAAGAGACCAATCGGTCTCGATGTCAATTTTGATGACGCAGAATTGAGGCTCACTTTCACTTCTTCACCTCAATAACACGAAAGACGTGCGTGGCCCACTGAATTTCCTTTGAAAGTCCAATTTCATTTGACCCGGTCGGTCTTCGTGTGAACGCGAACGGTCGTTTGGTCGACTGGCCGGCGACCAGTTAAGCGCGGTCCGCCTCTCATCCGGGGTCAGCTGGGACGGGCCTGATGAATATCAGCCAATAAAGACGATAATGTGATGATGATGAGAATTGTGGGCAGTTGATGGTCATCAAAAAAGAATTTCCAAGTCACGGTTGTCTTGTCTCGAATGGAGTTGAATGATTTGCCGGGTTTTGTGAAGACGGTGGTGATGACAATTTTGGACCTCTGGAGATTTTTCTCCCAATTTTGCCTTTTCGAAGGAAATGAACATAAATGCATCTTGAGTGTGTGAAAGGTTATCCCCCCCCCCCCCCCGCGCCACCGCCGCCCCCATAATTCGATTTGCGAACCCTGTCCCGTCACTCGACTCCGGCGATCTTTCCCGTTAGTGCCGCTGTCGAGAGCCTACTGACGGTGGTGCAATACACCAGAGGGATCTGCACACTGAATTCCCATTTTACATTCAGCTCATAGCGGACAGCAAAATAAATGCTATGAATGAATATGCTTGGGTGAGGGAGTCCCAATCAGAAAGTGGCTTGCCTTTAGCCTTACGCAGCAGCCACTAATTTGCTTTTCCGCTTTTTGGAAACGGTGGAGCGCTCCAGCATGGGAGAGATTTAGCCACTGGAAACCAAAAACATCATCAAAACGCTTTCTAAATTGGTTCCCACCCCCATAAAGATCTTTACCGATTATATGAACTGAGAATGTATGACGACGACTTGTTGGGACGAACGTCGAACGAGTCCTGCCTCAATCGGTTTCCGTGCTATTGGAACGGGTCTCAGAAAGCGTGCGGGATCGCGACCAAAGCAAACCGCTTCGTCGGCGAGACAAAAACAAGGAGACGAAAAGATGTATTGACACTTTTTCTTAGGTTAAAATGGAAAAAACAAAAAAAACGAGTAACGTGAAAAAGCAGCAGGAAAACTACAAAGCGACATTCCCTCCTATGCCACCAGAGGGCGCTCTGAGATGAGTTGTGCTCACGAAGACGGGACACCGGCGCCACCGTCCGGTCTCCGCTAGCGCTTTTCTTGTTGTGCTATTTTCGGCGGATTGGGTTCTCGTGGGAAGATCCGTTGGTGACTGAAAGAAGCGGAAGCTGCAGGAGACAAAAAGTTCCATTGTGAATCCCCAAGACCAGAAAATGAAACGCAAAAGTCAACCTTCACCTGCTGACGTCGGACCCTCTAAGCCGCCAGGAGGCGCCCGCTGCCCTTGGCCCTGCTCCACGACAGGACCAAAAAAAGAGAAAAGACACGATTGGACGCTGAGCATTTTCTTGCTGAATTTTTACTTTTTTCTTCATGTTGCAATCCAAATTTGGGGCTAGACCCCGCGTGACCCCGCTTCAGGTACGCCGCCACAAGGTGGCGGCAGTCGCGTTTCGCTGTCGCACGATGTGAAATGCTCGCAAATTGAGTTACAAGCTCAAGTCAGACTTGGAAGTCAAGTTATCACTCCAATAAAACAGCGTGTGGAATCGAAATAAGTCATCTCTTAGTTGTTGCTTTTTATTTTCGCTTCGATAATTATCGCGTTCACGGAAGGTCTTCCGGCTTCAAACGTCGCCAAAAGTTCCTCCGAAGAATCGCCAGACGAGGCTGCCGGCCAAAGGGAGGTTGAAGGATGTTGTGAGGATGAGGAGGATGCCGGAAATCCCTTTACACGGAATGGGAGGACGCGTCCAAAGGAAAAGAAGAAGAAATCATTTTCTTGTTAACATTATGGGGTCCCGCCTATAGAATTTTCATTTCGTTTACACTGAAATTTTGCTCATTGCGGGGAATCAAATCCAAATCCAAATGTTCAACCAAACCCCGGAGGAAAGTTTGCCATCTTAGTGCCGACATATTCATAGTGGCAACGCGCCGTAGGTGTGCTAACAGAAAGTAGCGCGGCCCTTCTCGGCCGGCCCCTCGGTCACCTGCACACTGCGCCGCGTCCTGGTTCCACGTGACACTCGGCGCCGTCTCCGCATCGTCCAGGTTGGAGATCGCAGACGCTACGGCACGGAAGGCCGTCCACAGACAGGAAGCCCGGGTCGCACCGGCACCGCGCCTCCCAGGACCGCCGCCGTCGCGGGAACTCCAGGACGCAGCGAGAACCGACTCCGCAGCTCAGGAACTTGCAGGGGTCGGCTCGGTCAGCTAAGGGGGACGGACGGTCACGTGATCATGTGGTTAACGCTTAGTCCTCTTGATGAAGATCTGAGATCCTGTCCGTCTAATAAAGTTGTCTTAAGGGTGACGTGCGTTGTCCTCAAGGGGGACGAAAGGTGATGACAAAGAAAAAGTCTGACGCTCTTGGATGTTTTCCGGACACGCCGTTGTACGTGAGAAGAAGAAGAGAGCGGGCGTATTGAAAGCTCACCTGGCTCCACATCCAGCGAGCGGCTATCGATGTCGATGTGCAGTAGCGCGGCGGCGGTGGAGCAGAAATCCCGCAGGACGCACTGGACCGCCTCCGTGATGTTGTACGGCACCGACTCGGCCAACTTCATCCTGCTGTTCACCACCACGCTGCCTTTACGGAAGTTCAGGATCTCCAAGTTTTGGAATCCCGTCAGGTTGGCCTGTAAGTACGGCAGCAGCTTTTTTTTTTGGGGGGGGGGGTTGGGCACAAAGATAACCCCAAAAAAAAAAAAAAAAAAAAAGATTATTAAATATCAAAGGGATTCTGTCCACGCAGACGTCACCAACGTGGTACACCAGACAGCCCCTGAGGACCACATGAGTAGAATCGCTCACCAGGGATGCGCTAGAATTGACCATTTGAAAAGGTTAGCAATGGGAAATATTTTGAGAAATAAAGTATAGCAGATGAACCGTTTTCTAATTATTGTGAGAAATTTGAAATCGTCACAATTTGTTGTTTCTGTAGTGTGTATCAAAGTGCTAGCCCGTCACACACCCTGCGAGTAGATCTCAGTTCTAAAAAGGCTTGTGTGTCTTTGTGGCTTGACTTTGGAGCAGTTTTGGCTGACCAGAAAGTTCCAATCTCAAACAAGACCCATTCACCGCATGGACCTACAGGTCCAGTTCCATCATTTGTCAAATCGACTCCAATCCACTAACCAGGAGGCAGCAAGTTCTCTTAGCCACGGTCATTGCCACTCACCACATTGAGGAAGGTGTTCTCCAGGGTCCTGTACTCAGGTGAGGTCTTGTTAAAGAGGTCCTCCGAGAAGTCGATGTTGGTCACGCGCAGGCTGAAGAAGACCACCAGCTCCCGCCCGTGACTTGCTGTTGTCATTGAGGGCGTGGTCAGGTATCTCACAATGGGCGGGGGCGTGGCGCCGTCTGAAACGTCCGCCACGATAAAGCCGCTCCCTTCGTCCGGTAGCTCTGCGGTCACCAGGCCGGCCTGACGCACTTGGCCCGTCGGGTCCCCGAGAGCCTCCCCGACAACGTCCTCCGCCGCCGCCACCGATCCGCTCATCTGGTTTTCAGCTTCTTTCATGTCTTCCTCAATGATGATGACGGACGCTGCACCTTGTTCACGTGGTTCCGCCACCTCGAAGAGTCCAAAGTCCACAGTTGGACCATGAGAAGAGAATCCAGCAGCAGAAGTTGTCGCCGGTGGCGCTGAGGAGTCTGAAGCTGTTGTCGCTGGTTTCTCAGGCATCACTCCCACACTGGCATCACTTCCCAGTGCGACATCATTTTCAGCCTCCCGTGATGCAGCATCTCTGTCTGAAGTCGTCACGTCTTTTAAATGAAGGCAACAGACACTTGGTGGCTAACTCTGATAAGAACGTCAATGTTGGGGTTCCATGCTGTTTTACTCACCTGCTGGCTCAGTAGAGGGTTCGGCTGATTCTGCAGCATTGATGTCCGGTCCCACCTGGCGGTCCACACCATTCAATCGCACCTCCGAGTTGAAGGGATATTTGAGTTCATCCGGGTCCTCCTCACCTGCTACCAGAATTTCAGGCAAATGATTATTCTCCGGACGCCTGGGGCTCGCTGCCACAGGTTGAAAGACCTCACCCGTATTTTCGTCAGCGCGAAGATCTCCTTCCTCATCAAATGGGGTAAAGACCTGAACGGATTCAGCTTGCGATTCAGTAGTGCCATGCTCAAGGACTGCTTCTAAAATGTCAGTTGTTGGTTCAGGAATATCCATTTTTTCCACTACCGGTTGTGCACTGTTAACTTGTTCTTCCCCTTTGGTTTCTGGAGTCGTCTCCAGTTCTCCTGCTTCTAGTACTGTCATTGAATTGTCCCTTTCTGGCTCAGGAACATATCCCGTTGCTTCCTCAACTTCTACTGGACGGAGTTCAAAAGCCACTAGTGCTCCTCCACTATGTTCTGAACCTCCCGCCGGTGTTTGTGATTCTGCAACTTCCCCATCTCCTGTTTCATTCTCCTCCTTTATAATCGCATCTGGTTCGAGTTGAGATGCTTCCTTAGTGTCACCAGGTTCCTGGCCCGAATCTGCAAATGATTCCTTTGGAGTCGGAACCACATCGCCCTCTTCTGCTTTCGGGGCATCAAACATTTTCTCCTTTGGCGTTGTGTAATCTGCCCAGGTCGCTTTCTCTAAAACATCTGTTGATTCCACTCCAACATCGGGCAAGAGTTGTGTCGGAACACCGGGTGACGTTTCCTCTGGAGCATCTGGTGTTTCTCCAGTAACATAAGGCAAGAGTTCTTTTGGAACAACGGGTAACATTTCCCCCGCAACATTTTGCGCTTCTTCGACAACATCATCGAAATGTTCCTCTGAAAGAAGAGTTTTTGGTTCTTCGAGAAGGGTAGGTGTTGTTTCCTGTGACACGTCAGGTATGAAATTTTGATGGCTAACATTTTGCCCATGTACTTCTTCTGTCTCAGGAAATCTTCCCTCTTCCATATCATCATGTCGTTCTCCTGCCTCCACGTCATCATCCGATTTTCCTTCTAGTGCCAATCCTTGTGGCTTTAAAACTTCAAGTTCCTTGTCCTCCGTTCCAGGAACATCCACAGGTAAGTCTGCCGCTTCAGGGGCCAAGTCTTGTTTTTCCACCATCATCTCCTGATCCGGCATGTGGACATTATCTCCCTCCAGCTCATAAACCTCAGGGGCTACGGGTGTCCGGTCCATAACCCCAATGACACGTTGAGCAGGTTTCTCCGCTAACTCTCTCTGTGTTGTGGCTGACTCAACCCCTAATTCCAAATTGTCCACAATGGGGGCATGAAGTTGTTGAACACCCAAGTCTGTTACGGAGTTGGCTTTTGCAAAAGCCTCTGTTGGTTCAGTGGGCATCTGGTCCGTGCCTACTGACAGTGTGGTTGTGTCAAGGCCTGAGTCCAAAGGTTTGTAAGTAGGAGATGATGTCAGTGAAATGTGTGTGGTGGGGGCCAGGTTGTCCTCCGACATTAAGTCCAGGTTAGCCATTGTAGGGGGCCTCGGGGTGTAGTGCCGGACAAGTTCTGCAGTTTCAGTGTGATGGAAGGTCTCAATCTTATGAGAAATGATCAACTCCTCTTCTTCGCCGGATGGCTCCGGTGCATCTGGCTCAAACCTCAAGTCCTCCTCGTCAGACGGATCCAGTAGCGTGACCAGCGCGTTCTCCTTCTCCAAGGGAGGGAGCGGCATCTGCGGCCGAAGTCTATCCACCTCTGGTTCATCTAAGAACACTTCAAATTCGTTGTGGGAGTCGGGTTCACTGGCCTGAGGAGCGACATGATCACACATGATCATCAGACGCCATCATTTCCCAGCCGACCTTCCTACACACGTCCCATTACCTCCACGCCAGCTTCCCGAGAGGAGGACGGTGTTGTCGCCAGAAGGACGTCCTCTGCAACCAAACAAGCAGTCAGAGCTATCCGTGGAACATGTTCCGCATTTTACACATACTACCTCCCGTGTACCTGGGTGAAAAAACAAGGATTCCAGATCGATGGGAAGGGAGGCCTCCTCGCGCAGCGCTTTTCTCACCATCTCCCTCAGTTTGGAGTCCGCCGACGGCGTAGGAATGACGTCCGCTGCCTCGGGGCCGATTTCGGGGGACGTTATTTCAAAGACCAGGGCGTAGTGGACTGTGATTCCTCCAACACTGTACAGGAAGCGGAGGAAGTACTTCCGCAACAAAGTGACAAATCCCCGGAACAACAACCAGAAAACAACGTACCTGTCCACATCCTGCGTCTCGCTTGCATTAGGAACGAAGAGGGAGAAATTTATTCTAGCACAGTTGACGTTTCACTGGACACAAGCAGGTGGGGCAGGGTACCTGATCCGCAGCACGTGGATGCTTTTAAATCCCGGACGTTTGTCGAAAACGTGCTGCATCTGTGGAAGAAACACTTGATCGGAACACAGCCACACCGAGCGTCCTCGGCTCCTTCACTTATCGTGTACCGGTCTACTATTTTGTGGGAGAGCGTGAATGGCTACTGTCTATCTTTGGCCAGCTGCAATCTGCTGTGACATAATAGTCTTGGGGAGCTAATCAGATAACTTCCTGCTGGGAATGGAGCTGTCGAGCACAACGTAAAGGACAACGTGGCTGCCAGGAAACGCGTGAGGACACGACGGAAGGTGTAGAGAAGCCGATGCTTGATCTTCATCTTAAGCCTATCTTCAGGAAGGAATTTCACGAGTTCTCGACAAGTTCTTTTGAACTTCTCTGCAACGGTGCCACCCACCTGGTCCTGCAGGTGTTGAGCCAGGTCGATGTACTGGGGAGAGTCCGGGTCGTCCAGGAGTTCTCTGTATCCCGGATCCACTAAGTCGACGCTGAATGCCAACTTCTGTTCTGCCGGACTCTCAGGCACAACGTTGGGAATGTCAAAGTCCTTGGCCACGGTGCAGGCAAGGGGACGGGTTAGGGGAGAGATCGCCTTTAGCCTGGTTCTGGTCTTTTGATTGATTATGTGTACGTTCTAGCTCCTGCACATATGCAGAAACTCCAAACACTAAATAGTACTGCTCCTACCTCTTCTACATCCTCCATGTTGGTCCACTGTTGATCATGGCCAGAACCTGGAGAGGAAGTGGCCTGGCGGAGGAAAACGGTGGTGGAGAGAACTCCTGGAAGCGACAGTACATGAAAGGCTTGGAGAGAGAATATTCTCTGCGATCAGAACCACCACAGTTGCCGATAGTGTGACTAATTCATCTAAGAAGTTCAATTTTGTTTCTGCTGTGACGTCCCACCTCGCGTCTCGTGTGTATCAGGACTCGGAGTCAGCAAACCTCTGCGGAAGAATAGCAGCTTCCGGTTAGATGCGATTGGGGACGTGAAAACCAAAGGATGTGCTCGAAGACCACGTCGCCACCTACCGTGAAGGCGGCCGCTCGTTTCTGAGACGCTTCATCCTCTGCGTGCAAACACAACAAACCACAAACAGCACAATGAACGTGCGAGTCTTACTCGACACCCCGAACAGAAAATGTCAAGTTTGTCCCTCTTGCCACGCACAAGCCCGGAAATTACGACGGCCTCATTCGCGGTGGCCACGCTTGTGCTTGAGAAGCACCTGCGCCATTTCTACAAGTGTTCACGTCACTTTAAACTGCTTCCGTTTCTTCGTGTCTCCGCACCACACTATTGCACTATTAGTCATTTCAATCTGCTCTGAATGGCGCAATCCATTTTCTTAGCCGCTTATTCTCACAAGGGTCGTACTGAAGGTCGTGGCTCAAAGCAAGCGAAGAGGGGACCGCCGCCTGCCCGTTGGTTGCACACAAAGCGACGTAGCGACTGACAATGCTTGACCTTGGGAATGTGTTCTTGTTCCAATGGAACTCAACTCCGTTGTATTTCTCATAAAAGCCCCCCAAATATTTGACAAAATGGGCACAAAAGGGAGGGAAGGGCTGTCGGCAGCGATCCGTGCATTCATTCGTCTACGAGCTGTGAGTACACGTGAAATTACAAGTGGAGTGCGGCTGGGTCTCGTTTACGCTGAAAACCCGGAAGCGCGTGCACTTTGATTTTGCTTTTGACTGCCTGCCGAAAGGTCCAACGGCTGCAGAGATCGGTAGGACAAACTCGAAGCAGATGTACGTATTTTCTGGGTTCAAACGTGTGGGGATGTCTCAGAAGGCGTCAGAAAGATAGCTGGGATTTGAGGGGCGTAGGTTTATTCAGCACTTTCTGTGGACACGCCCCAGCTTTTGACAGCAGAGGGAAAGGTTTGATTTTCACTATTGTCAAACCTGCTTGATTTACTTTGAACGCTTTGAGCACTCAAATTTGGCTGTCACGAACAGGACTCTTCTCTGCTGTGTCAAATTCCTCAGCCATTCAATTTCACTTCACCATGTGGATCATGCTCAGGTGCTCCTCAGAGTTGCTGAAGTTTCTGGCGATGTCGGCGATGCAAAGCGCCTCCTGCTGACACGCATGAACCCATCGCTGGTACTCGCTGGTCCCGGGAATCCTGTCTAAGAAGATCCGGTAGGCCTCCCACACGGCCTCCTGGCACACTGGCACAGAAAAGTTGCAAAATGAGGGCGGGCAAATGAAGGTCAGCAAGGGCGTGGCTGAGCGCACCTCGGAGCTGGTAGTACGAGCGGTGGCTGGCCAGAACCTCGCTGACGCTCTCCTGAGGGCAAACCCTCACCCCGGAGTGCAGGAAAAGCGACCTCTTGGACCGGCGTCCGCCGAGCCTCGTCGCCGCCGACGATGTCTTGGGGAATGCGGAGGGTGAGGCCGCCTCCTCCTTCGGACCCGAGTCTGCCGGAGAGCTCGTGTCTGCATTGGATATGAAAATGCTTATTTCCGGACGAAAGAAAGGATTCCTTCATTGTCTTTGCTTGTCTTTATTCTCTGAGTAATGATTTTAACCAGGCTACACGGCAACTCCTCACCGGTGGCGTCGTCCCGTTTTACTTTCTCAGGACGCCAGTTGTATTGGGAAAAAAAAAACCCCAAAGAGCCGTCGTTGTTTTCTGAACATATTTGGCGTCAAGTCAAAGTCAAGGGGATGATCTCCCACACGTACAGTGTGAGGTGACAAAGCAAAACATTTGTTTTTAATTGAGAACAACCGCGAAGTGCTTGTGGAAAATGCATGCACACCCTTACGTTAACGGCGTCCCAAAAAGCTCACTGGAGTGGATTGTAAGCACACGTGTAGTCTCGGAAAGATAATAACAGAGGTGTCGACGACAGCTAAAGAGAATGCTTTCAAACAAACAAAAAAAAAAACCAACATCCTCACACCTTTGAAATTTGCTCTGCACAAGAAGAAAAAAGAAAGTTTTAGAGGATCAACAGAACATAGAGTTGGCAAGAGCTACATCCAAAATGATTTTCAAGGACCTTCGACATGGAGACAATTTGGGACTCTCGCTACCCTACCAAGACGTCGATGCTCAGTTAAAATGGCAGCAAAGCAGCCACACAATGAAGACTTTGGCGGTGTTAAGAAACAACCCCGAATGACAGCCAAAGGTACGAAGGCATTTTTGGAACCGGCGGAGGTCTTTCTTCACGACTCGACAATGAGCAAAACATTGAATGAGCGGGCTGCGTACAACACGACTTCTTCTTCTTCTTCTTTTTCTTTCGGCTTGTCCCTTCCGGGGTCGCCGCAGCGCGCCACCTCGGATGAACGCACATTTGTTTGGCACCGTTTTACGCCGGATGCCCTTCCTGACGGAACCCCTCTGCACCAAAAAGAACATTTCTGCACGCCTGTTTGCGAAATGATATCTGGCCTGCGTCCCAAAGAGATCGGGTGAGAAGCTCAGTCAGACAGGAGCCGCTCAAAGTTGAACCCATCGACAGAAGACGCTTTGGACGTCTCCGATGAGTGGTTTCGGGCCTGTCCCACCGGGAGGAGGCCCTAAGGACAACTCAGAAGACGCTGGAAGGACGGCCACCTCCAGGCTGGTCCGGGAACACCTCCAGATCCCCTCGGAAGAGCTGGGCCAAGTGACTGGGGACAGGGAAGTCGGGGCTTCGTTGGGGTAACGGACGTGCAGTTTTAAATGTAGCTGAAAGTGGGCACATCGACATATTTCACCTTTTGGATCGCCCGGGTCAGAGCCCAGGCCTCAACACAATGGAGATGCTACCGATTGAGTTGGAGATCTCCAAAGAGTAGGCCAGAACTCAAGCAGTTGTCCCAGCAAGAATGGGCCAAAGATGTCCAGGTCTCATCCGCAGCTATAGGAAGCACCAAGGGGCTCTATCACTTACAAATTTGAAGGGTTCCCGTCTTTTGACCACAAGCACTATGAGACTTGGGGGTTGCTCTCTTCAGACACATCATAAAGTATTTGTCGGTGGGCTCGATTGAGACGATGTTCCCGTCACATTTGATGTATTCAGCAAAGCACCAGATTCCTAAAGGTTCCAAAATACTTTTTCTTGCCAATGGGTGCCATGTGTCACGGTGATATGTCAAGACATAGCAAAAGCCCAAGCAGTGCCTCAGGACACATGCCGATGTGACCCCCCCAGCCCCCGAGAAGCATCCATTGTGAGGATCGACTGCAGCCCTCCTTCAAGTCCTTTTCAACAGCAACGTGGCGTTTTGCGCCCAAGATTCCCCTCCGTCTTTATGCAGCTTGTGTGAGTGGGATGAAGGATTACTTACGCAATCCTAATGCACTTCGGCGGTTCAAAAAGTCACCCGAGTCTTCGTCACTGTCATCGTTTGCGACAAACACAAAAGAAGCAGATTCACCCTGGACCTGCCGGGCGAGGACGAGCAAGATCAGCAATCGCGAGGCCCCGAGCATCGTGGCGAAAAAAGGCGGACGGCGAGGTGCTCTGCTACCCTAGCGGACGGCGAGGTGCAGGCCGGCGAGCGAACTGTGCGAGGGAAAGTGCTACTTGCTCCGCCCAAAGGAATCGGTGGACAGCCGCCAGGTTAAAAAAAGTTTACTCTGTTTTGGGAATAATCTGTTTATCTGCTGCTCAGACATAATCCCGCTTTACCTGCGAAGCTTGCTGCCCTCATCCTGTTAGCGGATTTCGCCCACCGCGCCCCCGGATAAGGTGCCCCCGCAATCAAGCAAGATTCCCAGAGAAGGCTGTCACATTCCTGCTCGAGATGCCGAGGAGACCGTTCCCGCTAAGAAGTCCCCGCAATCACGACAACATTCCTCTTTGAGTTGCCCTGATTCACCGAAAGGTTCCCGTTTGGGAATGTCCGGAACAACAACAACAACAGCAGCGTCAGTCTTCCTGTTCCAGAGTCCTGAGAATGGCCGCAACGTTCCTGTTCCAGATTTCCTGGAATCGCTGTAACGTTCTCCCCCGCAACGTCATATCACAAACAGGAATGTATCTTATTATTTGAAATGCATCTTTTACTGTACATATTAAATGTAGACCTAAAATGTGTACTACTTATAGTGCTTTTCATAGTAGTAATATTAATGTGGTAAAAAGTGGCAGTTACCATATGTTATGTCTATTACAAGGACACGCACACAAGTGATAAGAACAAAATCTGTGTCCAAGTTGGGTTATCTTTGGTGTGTGTGTGTGTGTGTGTGTTTGTCTAGGTGCGCGGAGATCAAATCCAGACGGCGCCGCTGCCGCCAATCCTGTTAATTTTCTCTGCGTTTAAGCTGAAGACTGTCAGTAATGTGTGGGCGGCCAAGTCTGGAGCGCGCAAACATGTTTGGACAACAAAGTATTTTTATCTTTTTTGTAACCTTTTAAGATCTACTCCTCATCATTGTTTTGGTCTTATTTTGTATTCATTTGCCAGTTATTGTCAATCTCTTTTTCCAGTCCTGAATCAGCGAATGACTTTTTTAACGTGTCCAAGGCCCGCTCTATCCGGACTCCTTTCAATCGGATCTTTTTGTTCTCTTTGCGATCATATCTCGTCCTGCACCAACCCCCCCCCCCCCCGTATTTGTCGGAGATGTCTCCGCGTGTTGTTTGAAGCTAGCTAGCGTTTTGCCGTTTCTTATTTTTTTGTTCACACCCCTGACAGATCAACTTGGATTCTCAATAAATGTTTGAAAAGATGAAGGCTGCGTCACAGTCAAACTGTTCTGACATCAAAGGGATGCAGAGGAGACCTAACAGCCAAACCGAAAATATCCATCCATTTACCTGAGGGACTTATCCTCACAAGGGTCGCAGGAGCGCCGGGTATCTTCGGGCAGGAGGCGGGGCCACGCCATCATCCGGTCACCAGCCGATCGCCGGGCACATAGAAACAAAGGAGCACTAGCACTCGCAATCGCCCCTCCAGCATCTCCACTGAATGCACGTTTTTGGCTTGTGGGGGGAAGCGGACACAGGCGGGGCCGGGATTCGAATCCTGATCCTCAGAACCGTGGGGCAGATGCTGTAACCGGTCGTTCCGCAGACAGACAGATCTCCTTCTTTTCTTTTCGGCTTGTCCCGTAGGGGTCGCCACAGCGTGTCATCTTTTTCCATCTCGTGCATCTCCCTCTGTAACACCCACTGTCCTCGTGTCCTCCCTCACAACATCCATCAGTCTTCTCTTTGGTCTTCCTCTCTCTCGCTCTTTTGCCTGGCGGCTCCATCCTCGGCAACCTTCTGCCATGATACTCACTCTCTCGCCTCTGGACATGTCCAAACCATGGAAGTCTGCTCTCTCGAATCTTGTCCCCAAAACATCCAACTTTGGCTGTCCCTCTAATGAGCTCATTTCTAATCCTATCCGACCTGCTGACGCCGTGCGAGAACCTCAACATCTTCATTTCTGCCACCTCCAGTTCTGCTTCCTGTTGTCTCTTCAGTGCCACCGTCTCTAATCTGTCCATCATGGCCGGCCTCACCACTGTTTTGTAAACTTTGACCTTCATCCTAGCAGAGACTCTTCTGTCACATGACACACCAGACACCTTCCGCCAGCTGTTTCAACCTGCTTGGACCCGTTTCTTCACTTCCTGACCACACTCACCGTTGCTCCGGATTGTTGACCCCGAGTATTTGAAGTCCTCCACCCTCGCTATCTCTTCTCCCCGTTGATATAAACACCTTTTTTGTTTTCTTTATGAAGAAATAAATTCTGTTACTGCAAGTACGGTACCTTTTTCACAATCACAAATGGAATATTTATTTGCCAAATATAGAACGAAACAAGCAAGTAATTCCTCTAGTTGGTCAACGGTCAATTGACAGACAGTGCTTTCGAGACATTAAAACACAGTCACCGAGCAATAAATGTTTTGAAGCTTTTTATGCTCTCAGCAATTTCAACCAAAACATTTGGTGAACGTTCGATTTCTTTTGAGCCCCTGAACTTCCGTTTTCAGTTGCCGTTAAAGTACAGGTCACGCAAGTGCAAAAAAAAAAAAAAAAAAAAAAGAAAAGCTTTCGAAAGAATGAAACCGAATAAGAATCATGGAAGAAGAACCAGTGAGTGATCGGAAATTGGCATGAAATGAAAGACGCTCGTATTTTGGTGACAACCGGAAGTATTGAGAAGAAAAACGTGCAGCCCGTGGAAAACACTCGAGGAAACCCTGTGCGCGGAGGCCTGCGGCGGCGCCATTTTTTCGTCCCGACCGAAGAAAGAAGCTGCGAGTAGCGGTCAAGCTTCATTCTCGCAAATTTCATTTTCCACGTTCGTCAAGCAAGCGCTCCCAGGCCTTTCGGCGGATCTGCATCATTTCGTACGCCTCTGGTTCGTTCGCCATTTCTCCTTTGGTCGCGTCTGAATCCGCTTTGATGCTCACCGACATCGGATACGTGTTAGCATGTGTCGAGCCGGCATTTTGTCGACGAGGCTTTCGACCTCTTTCACTTTGTGCTCACCAAATACTTGTCGGTCGGGGGCTATTCGGAATCGATTTGAATAGGAGCCGAGCTCTCTGGAATCTTTGCGATAAAGACTTTTAAGGGGGTGTGCGTAAGAAGCTTGTTGGCTAGCAGAGGCGTGGTGTGTGTGTGTGTGTGTGTGTGTGGTGTGTGTGTGTGTGTGCGCGCGCGCGCGCGCGTGGAACTTAAAAGCACAATTATTTACATGAGAGCAGCGTTCATCGCACTTTTTGTTTCAAACTAAACAAAAGACGGTAATGTATCGTTTTCCGATGATTAATACTGAACCTAGGAGCCTTTATCTTTCCGGCCAATTTAATACTAAGACAATAGCGGTCAACATTTTAAGTGTGGTTTGACTCTTCTTAAATCTGAAACTCGTAACGTGCTTTACGTTGGTACTTTCCAAACGTTGCAAACATTTCAAAGCTTGCTGAACTCCCAGAAAAACACAGTTATTAGACTATTGTTAAAATTTATGAACAGATTTAATTTCAAATGGGGTTTTTTTTTGTACTGATAAAGCTAATTTAAAAACCTGAGCAAACGAATTTGTAATATGTATGTATATAATATAAACTTGCAAAACAAAATAAATGCATGATTTACCTTGCTGCGCAGGTATTTGCCCTTTGGGGGCAGTGTGGGACATGTGAACGTATGCTGATGTTAAGCGAGTAAAAGAAGAAAGTGGTGCTATTTTTTTAACTTGTTTTTCTAGATGAAAAATAATATTTACCAGAGTCTATTATCCATTAGTGTTCACACAGCGGTTGTGTGAATATTTATTTCAAGGGGAATCCTTTTGCATTCTCCCTGAGTGGTAGCAATAAGATTGTTTTTTCAGCGACTGTCTTCGATTTCAATATACAATATGTCATTTTTTTTTTTTCTTTAGCGTTGCAGTAAATTCCCTGGGGTGCCAAACACTTTGAAGCACGCGCAGGGAGGGCAGAATAACGTAGGTTACGCTTGCGACTGTAAGAGACACGAATGTGTCCAGGGTGCTCCAGTGAGAAGCACGTCATCTGCAAAAAGCAGAGATGCAATACTGAGGCCACCAAAACTCGCCTCCTCTACACCTCAACAGCGCCAAGTTCCTAAAAGTTCTGAACGGAATCAGACGCTGCACAGCTTTTCCTGCCTAATGTGGACGACTGCCTGCCTGACTGAATTGTTTGTTCATGTAGTACTACCTTAGCACCATTAGTGGGTGCTTTTGTATTGAAGGGAATTTGAATATAGTCGAATGGAGGTGCGCTATATCTGCTAAGCTCAGGATGGAAAGTGGCCAGTATGGCTATAGCAATACCTGTTGACCTACTTTTTAAGTCAACTTATCCGAGTACCGTGACTTTTGTTCACCGGCCCCTCATCAATATCGTACTCGTCTTTGTTTTTGAAGGTCATTTTTTGGCTGTGCTGGAAATATCCGAGCATTGGAGGTTGTAGATTGGGTTGAATGTTGGATACATTTGGGAATGTGTTCTGTGTCATCAGTTTTGAAGTAAAGTGGTAGGAAAATGATGCATTGCACTCGGGCTGGACGATTATTGCCAAAATAATAACCCTATTTAAATCAATGTTGTAATCATGATAATCACAGTTATTCCTCATGAGGGGCGGAGCTGTCAACTGATGACCACCTGGTGGTGAGTCGGCGCCGATATTGGGGGAAGATACCGGGCCCAAAACTTATATTAGGGGGTCTGCTAGGAACGGCAGGCACATTTCCCTGTCAGAAGGAATTTCAACTCCCACCTCCAAAAGAATTTAGCTCACGTTCCGTAGTAGGCGGGGCATATTGGGTCCGAGCGGACGATGATCCGCGCCTTCATTGCTTAGGCGGCCGACCGGGGCCGTGGTCGGTTTCTGTCAAGCCAGCAACCCCCCTCCCGAACGCGTTGGTGGACACCAACAGTGAGGTAACTGGTCAAGCTGAAGAAAAATCTGCTGCTTGAACTGAATGAAGGCTGAACCGTACGTTGCCCCATGGTGGCTGGCTGACAAGGTTGCGGGCACTCTTACAAAAACACATTTCATATTTGGTGGTGCGTTTGACATTTAAAAAAAAAAAAAAAATGCCAACAGCCAGGATCATGCTTTACAATTTCCCGTATTTAATCACTCCACAGTCAATGCATGGTGGTGGTAACATACAGTGAAGAAAATAAGTATTTGAACACTGCTATGTTGCAAGTTCTCCCAATTCAAATCATGAAGGGGTGTGAAATTTTCATCGTAGGCGCATCTCCACTGTGTAAGGGATAATCAAAACACAAAAATCACAATGTATGTTTTTATTTAACGATTTACTTGAGATACAGCTGCAACTAAGTATTTGAACGCCTGAGAAAACCAATATTATTTATAGATTTGCTACAGTAGCCTTTGTTTGCAATTAGGGAGGTCAAATGTTTCCTGTAGTTATTCACCAGGTTTGCTCACACTGCAGGGGGATTTTGGCCCACTCCTCCCTCCACGCAGATCTTCTCCACATCAGACAGGTTTCTGGGCTGTCGCTGAGAAACACGGGGTTTCAACTCCCTCCAAAGATTTTCTATTGGGTTTAGGTCTGGAGAATGGCGAGGCCACGCCAGAACCTTGATATGCTTCTTATGGAGCCACCCCTTGGTTGTCCTGGCTGCGTGGTTGGGGTCATTGTCATGTTGAAAGACCCAGCCACGACCCATCTTCAATGTGCTGACTGAAGGAAAGAGATTGTTCCCCAAAATCTCACAACACATGGCTGCGGTCATCATCTCCTTAAGACAGCACAGTTGTCCTGACCCAGGTGCAGGGAAACACCCCCCAAAGCATGACGCTACCACCCCATGCTTCACACTAGTGATGGTGTTCTTGGGATGGAGCTCGTCGTTCGTCTTCCTCCAAACACAGTTAGTGGAGTTATGAGCAAAAACCTCCATGGTGGTCTCACCCGACCACAAAACCTTCTCCCATGACTCCTCTGTATTATCCAAATGGTCATTGGCAAACTTAAGACGTGTGCTGGTTTAAGCAGGGGAACCTTCCGTGCCATGCGTGATTTTGAACCGTGACGTCTTAGTGCATTAGCAACAGTCGCCTTGGAAACGGTGGTCCCAGCGTTTTTCAGGTCATTGACCAAATCCTGTCATGTAGTCCTGGGCTAATTCCTCACCTTTCTAAAGATGATTGAGACCCACGAGGTGATATCTTGCATGGGGCTTCACTCTGATTGAGATTGACCGTCATGTTTAGCTTCTTCCATTTTCACCAAGCTGCTTGGCAAGTTCTCTGTAGCCCTTTCCAGCCGTGTGGAGCTGTACAATTTTTATCTCTGGTGTCTTTGGACACCTCTTTGGTCTTGGCCATGTTACAAGTTTGAATCTTATTATTGTATGGGGTGGACAGGTGTCTTTTCTGTGCAGCTAAAGATCTCACACAGGTGCATCTGATTCAGGATCGTACATGTAATGGAGGTGGACTTTTAAATGCGGACTAACAGGTCAGAATTCTAGCTGATAAGGAGACAGGTGTTCAAATACTTATGCATAGGTTTCCAATTAGTCCATCTTGTGTGTCATAGAGGTCAGCGAACTGAGGCGGTAAGTGAAGCGTGAAGTTTTTTTTTTGTTTGTTTTTTTTTTTTTTTTTCCATCGTTAATTCATCCTAACCCTGGTCTAAAGGTCGTGGTGACGTCATTGGAAACCTATCCATTTGCAGCTGTATCACGCAAATAAATCGTTAAAAAATCATACATTGTGATTTCTGGATTTTTCTTTTTATGTTATCAGTCTCACAGTGGACATGCACCTACGATGAAAATTTCAGAGCCTTCCATGATTTCTAAGTGGGAGAACTTGCAATATGGCGGGGTGTTCAAATACTTCTTTGCTTCACTGTAGTTGTGTAGCCACAGGTGTCCCTACGGCATTGTGGGGACATTGTGGTCTTGCCCAGGGGCACAACCGTGACGGCGCACGGGCGGGGTTACTAACCAGCGTACTTGTGGTTGCAGGCTGTGCTCTTCTGTGTGACGTCGCCTGATATTACCAACATAAAAGTGACTCATGCGGTTCCGAGATGGAGCGTGTCGTTGGTCGACCACCCGGGGGCCTCCTTCTTGTCTGCTGAATTTTAACGGTGCTGTGATGTCAACAGATTTCCGGGGACATGGCCACCGATCACGTCAACGGGAACGGGACGGAGGAACCGATGGACACGACGGCAGCTGTCTTGCGCTCGACACACTTCCAGTCGCTACTGGAGGCCGAGTTACCTCAGAAAGTGGCGGAGAAGCTCGACGAGCTCTACATCGCAGGTGAAAACGTGCACAAACGGGGAAAAACATCATTAAAATGAACATTAGTTACAAGCCAGCAGCTCTCAACAACACGCGTTGTTTATCTGGGTGTCCCGATCCGGTCTTTGAGGTTGCAATTCGGTTCCGTGTTGGCTAAAAAAAAAACGGACGGACTGGATCTGAAAGGTCAGATTTTTACCACTGTGATCCAAGCAGTCCTAAGCCTCCACACTAACTTTTGTGCTGCTCATAGACGGGAGAGTGAGAGAATAAGATGTTGTGCTGGTCCAATTAGTCTTAGTAATAGTGTAGACTATCGCACGATTGGTCACTCTGAACAGCTCCCATTGCACTGGTCTATAGCGGCGAACGGGTAAGGGCACGCTATAATCTTAACATAATGTTGGGGCGGTGACGCGCTCTTGACGACGAAACGCTCTGAGAATGCGTCTTTCCAAAACGATGACTCTCCGAAGAAATACTTCCCTATGAACTGAATGTCTGTTGTTCTTTGTTCATATTGTCCGTACTCAACATGGGCGGCGCTGACTGCCGGAGACAAATTCCTTGGGTGTTGTTACATGGGGGGCCATGAAATCTGATTCTGATGGGGGAAATCGCGGCTAAACAAAGAATTAACAAAAAAAACCCAAAAACAAACGCACAGCTGATCCAGACGAGTCATGAATTAGGAACGTTGTCTGGAATGAGGTTAGGAATCACCAACCAAAACTTTGTGCCAATTACAAACTTTTATTTTAATAATTTGTATAAGCTTTAGTTTAAACTGATTCAAATTTAAAAAAAAAAAAAAAAAAATGCATGTAAACGGTCTATGAAATTCACAATCAAAGAACTAGTTTTTAGATTTCCTGTTTCGTATTGTTTTCAGGGATGGAAAAAATGCTATGATTTATTTTTTTTTGCTGAACAATGCAACGGGCACTGCACAGTTAACCTTATTTTAGGACCTGGATGATGTAAACAATTAGATGTTGGCTCAAAGTGGGGGGGGGGGTGATGTAACCACTTTATGTATATTTTGAAGGTATTTCAATTCAGCCAGTGTTGAGTACATGCCACAACTTGTACAGCTAAGTAGAAATGTATAAATACGAGTTGAAATGATGACTTAGCATGTTTCACAATCCAATGACCATGTACAATTGTGACTACTGGGAGTGTGCACCTCGTAGCCTGAATCGAGAAGTGCACGGCAAACTCGAATCCAGTTGGATCAAGAAGGTCAAAAGTGAATTGGTGGACATTTGAAGCAACCAAATTGGTCCCACCATTTACTGACACGCAAAAAAAAAAAAAAAAACACTGATCATTTGTATTTAGAGAGAATTTTTCATGGTTTTCCTTTTTTTTTTTTTTTTTTTAAATTTTTTTGGGGTACTTAATCTATACAAATTGACAATATGCTTGTTTTAATAAAAGCCGTGGTTAGTTGATCATTTAACTACATATTTTACTGGTTTGATGGAAGTTTGTGGTTTTTCTGATGTATTTTGTTTTTTTATGTAGCACATGCTTGAGTTTAGTGACATGATTACCCATGATTTAATAACAAATGGGTCCCATTTTCTCATACGTAGTTATGAAATTACGAGGGGTTCTGTTGGTGGGCACCTCGAAACGACGGTGATTAGAATGGCGTCACTTCAATTTCAAAAATCCAGTTAAATGGAACATTTGGTGAAAAGTTCAGTCATCACCAATGAAGAATTTAAGAGATTTTAGAGGTGCTACAAGTGCATTATTTTATTTTAATAAGAGTATTCCACAAAGGTGGGAGCCACTTGTCATGTATTTCGAGTAAGACAAGCTTCAACTGGATTCTGAGCCAATGTAGTAATTTTCCAATACCCCAGAATCATCTTTATCATCTTAATTTGCCAAGTCAAAAAAGTTGATTGTGATTCTAATTGAAATCGGTGTCCCTCAGGTCTGGTAGCACACAGTGACCTGGATGAAAGAGCAATCGAGGCTCTCAAGGAGTTCAACGAGGAGGGAGCCCTCCAGGTTCTGCTGCAGTTCAAAGAGAGCAACCTGTCCCACGTTCAGGTAGGCTTTTGAATTGACGGGAGCATCTCCGCGGTTCCTAACGTGCTTTTGTGTCCAGAACAAAAGTGCCTACCTGTGCGGCGTAATGAAGACGTACAGGCAGCGCGAGAAACAAGGGGCCAAGGTCGCCGACGCCACCAAAGGACCGGACGAGGCCAAAATCAAAGAACTCTTGGATAGAACCAAGTACACCCTCGACGTCACGACGGGTCAAAGGAAGTATGGCGGCCCCCCGCCCGAGTCGGTTTACATGGGCATTCAACCCACCGTGGGAACAGAGGTACACCATGTGCACGATTTTATTGAGCGCTCAGCAGGAAGCGGGCTGTCTTTAATGGTCGCTGGCTGTCTGTCTTGTTGTAGATCTTTGTGGGCAAGATTCCCCGTGACCTGTTTGAAGATGAGTTGGTTCCTCTCTTTGAGAAGGCGGGGCCTATCTGGGACCTTCGCCTCATGATGGACCCTCTGAGCGGCCTGAACAGAGGCTACGCCTTCATCACCTTCTGCACCAAGGAGGCTGCGCAGGAGGCCGTCAAGCTGGTAGGTGGCGTCCATTCGTACCCATCGGCGGTCGGATAGATCTTGGCTTGAACTGTTCATACAGTGAAGAAAAGAAGTATTTGAACACCCCGCTATATTGCGAGTTCTCCCACTTAGAAATCATGGAGGGGTCTGAAATGTCATCGTAGCTGCATCTCCACTGTGAGACAGATAATCCAGAAATCGCAATGCGAGATTGATTTCATTTTTAACGCTTTGCGTGGTACAACTGCAAATAAGTATTTGAACGCCTGTCTTATCAGCTAGGGTTCTGTTAGTCCACCTCCACTCCATGTACTATCCTGAATCCGTGTGAGGTCGTTGGCTGCATAAAGGCCTCCTGTCCACCCCGTACAATCGGTAAGACTCAAACCAAAGAGCTGTCCAAAGACACCAGAGACAAAATTGTACAACTCCACACGGCTGCGGAGAAATTGCCGAGCAGCTCCACTTTTTCATTTTCTCCACGCGTTTGGAAATGTTCCAACTTTTTTGGGTAACTTTAGTTTTCTGTCTACCTGTGGCTCAGGCATGCGATAGGCGGAAATGTATAATACTTAAGCTATAGTTGAGAATTTTGTTTAGCTGTGGTCTTCTTGGCCCTGACAATTTCTCCTCAATTTCGGAGGGATGTCCAGTTGTCGGAAATTCCGTCTTCCAGCGAATGTCCTCACAGAAAATCCTTTTGACCTTTGAACAAAGAGTTTCTGTGGAAGCTCTCTGCAGTCTGTGACTTGAGATGACGACATGATGTCAGATACAACCTACAAGAACTATGAGAACTTTCATCGGCTCTATTCAGATATGCTTTGAACGGTTGGAGGTGTAGCTGTTGAGTCGGTTCCTCGATATCTCCGTTGTCCTCCGCAGTGCAACAATCGCGAGATCCGTCCCGGAAAGCACATCGGCGTGTGCATCTCTGTGGCCAACAACCGTCTGTTTGTGGGCTCCATCCCCAAAAACAAAACCAAAGAGCAGATAGAAGAAGAGTTCTCCAAAGTCACAGGTCAGTCGCGTGTTACGCGGCAGCCCGCATCTGGTCCTTCGTCCAGTCTCGCAGCGTTCTCGTCACTGTGCCTCCAGAGGGCCTCAGCGACGTCATCCTGTACCATCAGCCCGACGACAGGAAGAAGAACCGAGGTTTCTGCTTCTTGGAATACGAAGATCATAAAACTGCAGCTCAGGCGCGCCGCCGCCTGATGAGCGGCAAGGTGAAGGTTTGGAACAATGTGGTGACGGTGGAGTGGGCGGACCCCATCGAGGACCCGGACCCCGAAGTCATGGCTAAGGTACCGGACGCTACCCCTCGCCTGCTCTCCGGTGGCGACGGAAAGTCGCGATTTGACGGTGGGCGTCTGCTCGCAGGTGAAAGTGCTGTTCGTACGCAATCTGGCCAACAGCGTCACCGAAGAGATCCTGGAGACGAGCTTCAGCCAGTTTGGAAAAGTGGACAGAGTGAAGAAGCTCAAAGACTACGCCTTTGTCCACTTTGAAGAGCGCGACGGCGCCGTCAAGGTATGTTTGCTACCGGCGTCCGCAGGCGCGCGCGTTTGAGACACGCTTGTTGTGTTCAGGCGCTGACTGAGATGAACGGCAAAGAGCTGGAAGGCGAGCCTGTCGAAATCGTCTTTGCCAAGCCGCCCGATCAAAAAAGGAAGGAACGCAAAGCTCAGCGACAAGCAGCCAAGACTCAAATGTGAGTGCTCGCTTGGAAGGTATCGGAAGTCATCCGTGTGGCTTCGGTCCCTCGGCGAGAGATTTCTTTACAACAGTTTCAGCGAAACGTCTCGAATGACATAATGCACGGCCAAGCATTTGCGCTTCAGTAGCTCTACGACGGCGAAATGACAAGTTAGTTTTTGGACTGTCTTCTGTATGGTGTGGCAAGTCTCAGGTGCAAGGGGTCCTACTCCTTGCCACTGAAAACACTGAACGCAAAGCGGAAGTTGTCGAGTGGTTCGTATGCGCACGCGGGAGTGAGGCCTTGGGCATTGCGGGACATCTGAAGTATCCTCCACGGAAGTGCCGTAGCTGGGAGGTGAACACAAATTCAATAGTTCTTAAAACTTCTGTTTTCGTCATCCGTGATTGTGGTTTCAATACACGTGTGTGTATATATTGCTGAGTTTCGCTTGTATTATTGAATCCTAAAAGGACTTGGTTCCACTGGCTTATGGTTACTTTATGCCCGAGCAATCTCGTAGTCTGTCATTTGGCCTCAGTGAGGTGGCGAGAATGAAAAGCCCCAAACATCCCCCTCTCAAGCGCATATTTATATGTTTTTGCAATGCGTGGTGAGTTGAGGTTCCGAGTGGTTAAAACTTCCCAAAACCATGGATCAGCTGAAAAGTGCTCCGATCGGACGGCTCCAAATACGACTTGAGTTTAATAAAGCTCGTTTCTCCTCAGGTATGACGACTATTACTATTACTCTCCCCCACAACACATGCCGCCTCCCAGTCGGGGGAGGGCTCGAGCCGGGAGCCGCGGTGGCGGCGGCGGCGGCGGCGGCTACTCGTACACCCCCGATTACTACAGCTACGAGGACTACTACGACTACTACGGCTACGACTACAATTACCGCGGCGGCTACGACGACCTCTACTACGGCTACGATGACTTCCAGACGCCCGCCCGGGGCCGCGGCAGCAGGGGCGCCAGGGGCGGCGCCTCCCCGGGCCGAGGGCGCGGCGGAACCGGCCCGTCGCGAGGCCGGGCCGGCTTCTCTCAGCGCGGCGGGCCGGGACCCGGAGCGGCCCGCGGAGGGCGCGGCGGCGCCAGAGGCTCGGTGCAAGCGCGAGGGCGAGGAGGGGTACGTGGTGCGCGGGGCGTCCGCGGTGCAAATGTAGGAGGAGCGAAGCGCAAGGCCGACGGGTACAACCAACCCGATTCCAAGCGGCGCCAGACCAATAATCACAACTGGGGCTCCCAGCCCATCGCTCAGCAACCGCTCCAAGGCGGCGACCACGCTAACTATTCCGGCTACAAATCTGACAGCCAGGAATTTTATCAGGATTCTTTCGGGCAGCAGTGGAAGTAGACCAGCGCTAGGCTTTTTCTTTGGCTTTCTTCGCATCCTTACAGACTTGATTCCATTGGTTCCAAATTGGTGACATTCTGGCAAGAGATTTTTGTACATATTTTAATATTCCACAGTAGTCCCACTCGGTGTTGTTTTCTTTTTTTAAATGCTTCGTATTAGGTGTTCATTTGGCTTCCAGCATTTGTTTTGTTTTTACACCCTCTGCCTGCCATGTTTTACTGAAATTGAAATTACAATTTGTACTGTCACTAAGTAAAATGCGTGTCATGTTGTTGGGAGGAAAAGAAAAAGAGAAAAAAAAAGAAAAAAAAAAGACAGAAAAGTTCCGTTGCGTGGTCCAGACTTTTGGCTTGTATTCTTTGCTGTTTGTCTGCTTTAATAAACGTGCACACAAACGTGCACAAAACCAACCGTTGTCTTGCCAATTCCTCAAATTGAACAAAATTCTCTCCTCAAATTGCCCGCCGGCCAGTGCCAGTGGCGTCACCTGGCATGCGGTCCACCCAAATCTGCCTCAGGTGCTCATCGTCACGTCTCGTCCAATCCAAAGTGGCCGCCGCTCAAATGCCCGCTTGAATGTCGCATGTTTTGTCTGCATGCGTCGCTTGTCAACTTGGGCTGCAGCGCCCGTGTTGCAGTGTGCGTGTCCTTTCCTTGTCTAATTGCATCCTTTTGTCACGACTAGCAGGGGGAAGGCGTCCGGGCCGGTCCCGATGTGTCGCCGTGACGACCGAGCGCCGCCGGCGGACGCCGTGGTAAGGTCACATGACTCACTGCTCCCGTGCCGATTGGGCTTCCCCGGCGCGCGACGTCCGCGGAGGACGAACTACCTCACGCGTTCTCCGGCTCATCTGCTTCGCCGGTGGCGAACTTGTCTTCCGTGATTGACAAGCGAGGTCGAGGCGTTTGCCGAGTTGGCGCCTGTCCAGCCGGTCTCAGGATGACGTCGGGTTCCTCTCACGTCGCGTCAACATTTGCTCAAATGTTATTCGACCATCACCGGCCTTGTGCTATTGATCGGTATGTGAAAGTGTTTGAATGGCGTGCTGGGAAATTATTTAACATCAAAAATTCACAGGTGACATTAAAAGTGTGTGTGTGTGTGGGGGGGGGGTAATCCGGATTGAAAAGTGTTCTTTTGATTTCTCTGTGATGATTGTCTTTTTTTTTTTCCCCAAATACAATGTTTTGTACTGTGCGATAACTTATATTTTTCTAATAAACTTGGAAAACTTTTCCCAAGTAGCAGAAAATGGATGGAGTATTCAAAGTGATTGTTGTAAATACTTGAAATAAAAATGCAATAAAATGAAGTGAAATAGCTTGCTTTTTTTTTTTTTTTTTTAAATTTGTCGAATTTGACCGGTTGGGAGGAAGTGACGTCGAAGTGGGCTGGCTGCCATGTCGACTAATCTGAGCTCGTCGTTTCCGCAGATTTGCAAATCGGAGCGTGTAATAGCCGAAATTGTTTATTTTGTGGTGACAGCACAACGTTACTTGTCGCTTGTCAGTAATCCTGAGAAACTCAACAATGTGTTCCCATGAGGCGGTTTAGCTAGCGCGATCGGATTCCACCTGGCAAGCAAGATGGAAGAAGAAAACATTTGGTCTGTCCAACAAATCGCTCAATGACTTGATCAAAGTTTTCAAGGGGAAAACGTCAACAGTTTTATTTATTTTTTTTTTATTTGTGTCGGTAAACAAGGCTACTTGAGTCATTGTGTGAGCTTGCTGCCTTGCAGTTGGATGTTTTTTGTTTTTTATTTTGGTCGTCTTTTTTCCAGGCGTGACATTAAGTTTGGATTCGGCGATTTGTGTTGTCTTAGGGGAGCAACGATGGCTCTCTTGTCTGCTTTTTGGCGAAGTCTGCGCTCGGACGGGCTCCTGACTCCCGCTCGTCAGTACCCGCTGGCCTGCTGCCTCCTTGCCGCCATGTTGGTCGCCACAGTCCTGCTGAGCAGGTCGGTGTCTCGTGTCTCGTCTGACGTGTCTCGTGTCTCGCCTGACGTGTCTCGTGTCTCGCCTGACGTGTCTCGTCTTGTGCTCTTGTTTTGATTTCCAAAGAGCCCTTTTTCTTCGTTTCATTGGCGGATGGCACCAAACATTGGAGATGCGATACTGCCATCTACTGTGCTGGAGTGTGGGTCGGAGGACCTTTACATGTTTAGCGCGAGGGAGCCAAAAAAAAAAACCCAAAACAAATCAACTTTCGACTATATTGTCTTTATCTTTCCTGTTTCACATGAAAACTGAAACGAGGTTTTGATCTTAATTTCTCAAGTGTTGAGTACATTTCCAAGGAACCCCGCCTCCTCCTTTCCTCCTTTCCTCCTTTCCTCACCTCACCTCACCTCATCATACCTTTGAACAATAACAGATGACACGTTCAACAGGCCCGCTAATCTCAATCCTGCTATCCGACCCCGACTCGAATCCCAATGAAATTTGAATTGGGATGTTGCGTTATCCAAATTGCACGACCGCTGACTTGAAAGCGCATCCACTCCTTTGCGCAATGTTGATTGCATTCTAACTGCTCGGAATGCATCCTTTGCACAAATGTGATCTTAAAAAAAAAAAAAAGAAGAAGAAGAAGTTTTGCGTCGCACTCGGGCGTCTCCAAATTCATTGTGTGTAGTTTACATTGTGGGCTATTAACGCCCGATTCCGAATTCTCAACAATCGGTGTCGTCAGTTCCCAAACGTTTCTTGAATGTTTTTCAAAGGAAAGGTGACGTAACCCAGCGGTCGGTCGGTCGCCATGACCTCGTCCCATCTTTTTTGGAAGCCGTCGCAGCCATAAAATTTGATGTGAATGATAATAGTTTCTATCAGTTGAAACATGAAATGTGTTGTCTTTGGAGTGTATTCAAGTTCACATGGGCTGAAGATGATTTGCAAATGATTGTATTTAAGGCAGCATTGCAACTTGTTTGTTGTTTGTAGCTGCTGCTCACACATCGGAATGGCGTCCCATTCCCAAGTTTTTGACATTCTTCTTTCATTCATTTCCACTTGAACTTTGACCTCACCCATCTGTAAACATCAGAAATGGCATCGCACGTCATCACACGTCGGACCAACGGTAAAAGTTTTGCCAACGTCAGTCAACGTGGACAGCCTTCCCAACCATATTTTAATTTCCAACGTCCGAAAAGCACTAAGAATCGTCACCTCAATGTGTGCGAACGTCTCGTCACGCCCACTTGAACGACGCGCCGCGACCGACCGGCTCAGGGCGTCGTCCGCCTTCCCGCCAAAGTTAGCCGTGACACTTGTGGGGATGAGCGGCTTGGAAAATGGATGTTGAGCCTTATCGTTTCGATAGGTGCTCGCTTCATGTCCGTAAAATCCCAAATATCGCCACTATAGTTGCGATACTTTCAGTCTTGCTCGGCTTTTATTTTGAAGTCGGCCTCCTCGGCTGAATGTCGTCGTCCTGGCCGCAGTTTATATCACCGTCCTATACTAAAAACTATCGCCAGGTCGTTTTTACTGTGTCGTGGATTTGAATAAACAGCACCTGATGAAGAACGTGACAGTAGAACAGGAAGTTGTGATATCTAGAATTAAAGACTGCTTTCAAAAAAAAAAAAAAAAAAAAAAGATAAGGTTATGTAATTTCAATTTCAAGTTATCAATATGGTTTTGCAGGTACCTCCTCATCCTGATTGGCTTGTGGTCCTTCCTGGCGGGCGCGGTCACCTTCTATTGGGCTCTGGAACCCGACTCGGTGCTCCCAAACGTTTTGCTCGGTCCTAAAGAGCCACGCAAAGTGAGTCACACTTTTAATGAAGAGGATTATGATGATGAGGATGAAAATGATTTAACGTGCGTGTGCCTATTTGTGTGAGAAAGAGACAGTTTCAGGAACAGGCGCTGTTCCCTTCGGGTCGCAGCTGTGCCGTGTGCGGGAAGCTGGAATGCAAGCGGCATCGGTACGTTTGCGTGACTACAAGGAGCGCCCCCTAGCGGATGTCACGTCGTCTCCGGTCGAGAAGCCGGACTGCGTACTGTTCCCGGTGAACATTTTCAAGTGAGCGGTACGCATACGGGTATCGTAGCGGCCGGTGGCGAGAGTCACCGAGAGCCACAAGAGGTCAGGCGGGCCGAGTCCTGTCCGGGACGAGGTTTTGATTTGAAGGATCTGTCCAGACAGAATCCCAGTCTGTCGTCTTTTAAGTGGGACGACTTGCGCAGCTGCTTGCGGATGCAAGACTTTTTTTTTTTTTTTGCGTCTGTGTATGTGTGTGGAAAACCTTCCGGTCTCCGAAGTGGTTGTGCGTTGTCCAAGACGAGGATACATCACAATTCACGTCATATCCATTTGGTACCACAAATTTGACTGTGTGCTGATTGGTTGTTAGCCGTGCACTGGCTGTCCAATCAGGCGGCGGCTCACAGTTCTGAGGTCCCGGGTTCGATTCCAAAACCAGGCAACATTAATTGGACACTCTAAATTGCCCCCCCAGGCGTGATTGCGAGTGCGCCTGTTCGTCTACCATGTGCCCTGCGATTGGCTGGCGACCAGTTCAGGGTGTACCCCGCCTCCTGCCCGCTGGGATAGGCTCCAGCGCGACCCTCGTGAGGATAAGCGGCAAAGAAAATGGACGGACGGTGCTGTGGGCGGCCAAAGAGGCAAAATGACCCAATATTGAAAACTCGATGCCAAATATCAGCCCTGATAGGCAGCACTTATCTGATGGCAACCTGTCAAAAAAAAGCAAAAGGTAAAGCGCAGCCTAATGAAGTCGGTGGTGAGACCTGACCCCGAAATGAAATCCCCACTTTTGGCCCCATAAATAATCCCTGAGAAAAATGGTTCTCCTTCTCTCATGACTGCCACATTGTACGTCGAACAAATCTGACGGGCAAAGTTCAATCCACGTGAATTGTCGTCATTCAGCGGGACCTTGCGACTGGAGAACTTCCAGCCGTGGTTGGGTCTGGACGTCCCCGCCGACGTGGACGCTTCCGTAGCAGAGGTGGATGCTCGCAAACGTCGCGCGTCTGTCGGCGCGTTGGTGGTCACGCTCGTCACGTGTCGCTCCTCTGTTTGTGCGCCCAGGTGTTCGAGTTGGTTCTGGAGAACTTTGTGTATCCGTGGTACCGGTGAGTCCCTCGCTCTTCCTCCTCGAGGCAAAGGCGGCGCCTTGACCTCCTTGCGGACCTCAGGGACATCACGGACGACGAGGCGTGTGTGGACCAACTCCGCTTGAGCTTTCGCTTCTTGGCGTCCGTGTTGGTCCGCAGAGCTCAGAAGGTGGCGCCATCCCCACGCACTTCTTCAGTCCTCTGTCCCAAACTGAAAGTCTGCGCGTACGTCCAGGTGGATTTTCCCGCCGTCTTCGCTGACCACGTGATGAAAGCGGCCGTCAAGCACGTGGAGATTCTGGCTAAGGCTCACGCTCGAGGTAAGAAGTCTTGAGTAACTCTGCGCCCGTCGAGAAGCAATTTCCACGCAGGCGCGAGGGGCGCTCTTGAACGCAAGCTGTGGTCTCCTCAGTCCGGCCAGGTCGGACGCTGCAGCGGGCGGCTCTGGACGAGTACGGCGCCGACCTACACGTGGCCGCACGCGGCCGCCGGCAGGAGGCGCTCTACCTCAGGAAGCTCAGCGAGATGCTTTTCCCCTACTTGATGCCTCCCAAAGCAAACGAGTGCAGGTACAGGCAGGAAGTCCTGCTCCGAGCGCTTTGGCCGTAGATCTCGCGTACAACACTAGATGGGCCTCGGACAGCGGCGTCCTCACTAGATGGGCCTCGGACAGCGGCGTCCTCACTAGATGGGCCTCGGACAGCGGCGTCCTCACTTGATGGGCCTCGGACAGCGGCGTCCTCACTAGATGGGCCTCGGACAGCGGCGTCCTCACTAGATGGTCCTCACTAGATGGGCCTCGGACAGCGGCGTCCTCACTAGATGGGCCTCGGACAGCGGCGTCCTCACTAGATGGGCCTCGGACAGCGGCGTCCTCACTAGATGGGCCTCGGACAGCGGCGTCCTCACTAGATGGGCCTCGGACAGCGGCGTCCTCACTAGATGGGCCTCGGACAGCGGCGTCCTCACTAGATGGGCCTCGGACAGCGGCGTCCTCACTAGATGGGCCTCGGACAGCGGCGTCCTCACTAGATGGGCCTCGGACAGCGGCGTCCTCACTTGATGGGCCTCGGACAGCGGCGTCCTCACTAGATGGGCCTCGGACAGCGGCGTCCTCACTAGATGGGCCTCGGACAGCGGCGTCCTCACTAGATGGGCCTCGGACAGCGGCGTCCTCACTAGATGGGCCTCAGACAGCGGCGTCCTCACTAGATGGGCCTCGGACAGCGGCGTCCTCACTAGATGGGCCTCGGACAGCGGCGTCCTCACTAGATGGGCCTCGGACAGCGGCGTCCTCACTAGATGGGCCTCGGACAGCGGCGTCCTCAGTGTGTATTACCTGACAGACAAGCAACTAGCAGAAGCCACCAAAAAACATTTTCACTTTTTTTGGATGGTTGACTGCAAATATTCCAGGAATAGGTTTTGAAAGGCCCGTGTATAAAAGTAGCCACGTGCATTTGATCACAACTGCATGTCTGATGTTTGTAGTCAAGATTGTAAGGATGAAGTTATCGGAGACGAGCAAAGGGAACGGAAGTTGAAGGTGGCCAGGCGTGCACGCGCTTAGCCAGCCGAGGCTCCCTCTGGTGGTTTTTCGTCTCTATTGGGCAACGCGTGGGGGGGGGGGGGGGGGGGGGCTGTGGGTTTTGGCCACGCGCCGGTGGCACTTAGCATGTCCAACGGGCGTGTCTCTCGCCTGCGCAGGTCGCTGGCGCTGCTGCTGCGGGAGGTGCTGTCGGGTTCCGTCCTCCTGCCCGCCATGGACTTCGTGGCCGACCCGGTGAGTCCGCTCAAGCTGCCGTCGGCGAGCCGCCGTCTTTTAACACTGACGAGCTCGCTATTGATTTTCCAGGACACGGTCAACTTGATGGTGCTCAAGTTTGTTGACGACACTCCGGTAAGTCAAAGTAAACCTTGAATCGGGGGACAGTACAAAAAAAAAAAAAAGCCCACCTTTTCGCAGCATTTCCATTTTTTTTTTCTTTCCGGAAAGTCCACCCATCCAGTGTGTTTATCCTTTCCCTGGTTTCCATGAAGACTTTTTTTGTCGTTCCGATTGAAGATCTCTAGTCAGCTGTTGGGAGTGCACACCTGCGCCACATTTAATCAGAACAGCCGTCGTCATGAATGTCACGTCGTAGGGTGAGGAATCCCCAGAACCTGAATGTGCGGACTCCCCTCCCCACACGCTCGCTGTTAATGAAGAAGCTGGTTCAGTTTTCTTCCTCCTGTAGTCCACAATGAGCTCCTTTGTTTGTTTGTTTTTTTTTTATTTAGTGTTCAGTGTCAGATTGTTGTCTGAGCTCCTGGACCTCTCTGCAGGCTGTCTCGTCTCCTTTCGAGATCAGCCTGACCGCTGTCATGTCGCCAGCGAACTTGAGGGAAAAAAAAATCATTGTTGTCAAAAGTCTAGAGAGGGTACAGGAAGGGGCTCGGCACGCAGCCGGTACTCAGTGTGGGAGTGGAGGAAAGGCGGAAGCCCAATCTCAACGTTGGTGAGGTACGGGCTTGGAAGACGTGGTCGGTGTGGGTTTTTCTTTAGCCTAAACAGGTGGCAGGACCGACGGCCCCGCTTCTGGTTCCTCGCCCTCCTCTACCGGCGCTGCTTCACTGGCCCAGTGGTCTCGCTAACTCGTCTGGGACGTTGTGTTTGCGGTGAAAGTCGCTGGAAACTGCTATTTTGTGTCAGTATCCGAGGTCCAAAAGTTCCTGGGGAGTGTAACGGTCTAGTGCGGAGGCGTATGTGAGCAAAGTGCCCCAAAAAACAAAGACAAAATATGAAACGAAGCACTGATAGGGAGAGTCACAAGCCGCTGCATTTGTGCATCAACCTCCGATGTCAGTCAGATTCATTGGGACGCCTCCAAGGCCTTTGTATTTTTGGGTGGAATTTGAGCTGTACAGCGGTAGACGTTCAGCTTTAGCTTTAACGATTCCGGTCCTCCTGCGGAGAACTGTCGGCATGGCAGCTCGGTGTTTGAGAAATGCTAGTGAAATGCTCGCTGCTCTGCTGTCGTGGCGTCTTGGATGTCACAAGGGTGTGCTAACTCAATTGATGAGGGGTCTGAGTCCCCGCTCAAGGGAGATTTATTGTGAACGTGTTTGTGTTTAAAGGCCGAAGCCGCCCCTGAACCGCCGTCTGCTCGTGTACCCTTCCTGCGCAAATACGCAGACCGCAGCAGCAACAAGCCCTCAGTCAGTACTTTTGTCCGCTCGTCAACATTTAGCTCACCGTCTTCCATTACCCACA
Organism: Syngnathoides biaculeatus; assembly: GCF_019802595.1. Classification (NCBI taxonomy): domain Eukaryota; kingdom Metazoa; phylum Chordata; class Actinopteri; order Syngnathiformes; family Syngnathidae; genus Syngnathoides; species Syngnathoides biaculeatus. The sequence goes on along the minus strand of NC_084662.1, from coordinate 5,748,166 downwards.
GTGCAACTGAGTGCCCGACTGTCGCCCGGCAGGTTCTCAAGTTGGAACTGAAGGAGATCCGAGAACAGCAAGACCTTCTGTTTCGCTTCATGAACTTCCTCAAGCAAGAGGGCGCCGTGCACGTGCTCCAGTTCCTTCTCGCTGTGGGTAAGAGAACCGGGGCGAGCGGTCTGCACAGACAGGGCGCTCGACAATGCCGACGTGGTGTTCTTCCAGAGGAGCTCAACGACAAGATCTTGAGTCCGGAGCTGTCCGACTCGGAGCTGCGGCGTCTGCACGGCGAGGTGGTACACATCTACCAGATGTACTGCGTTGATGAGAGTATCTACAAGATCAACTTGAACCGCGACACAGTGGAGGACATCAGGAACGGTAAATCCCTCTCAACTGGAAGGTGTGCCCGCAGGGTTCTTAAGAGATCATCTAAAAAGAAAAATCCAGAAAGCACAATGTCTGATTTTTTTTTTTTTTAACGATTTATTTGTGTGATACAGCTGCAACTAAGTATTTGAACACCTGAGAAAACCAATGTTAATATTTGGCACAGTTGCCTTTGTTTGCAATTAGAGGGGTCGTTCACCAGGTTTGCACACCCTGCAGGAGGGATTTTGGCCCACTCCTCCCTCCTCGCAGATCTTCTCTAGATCAGACAGCTTCCTGGGCTGTCGCTGAGGAACACGGAGTTTCGGCTCCCTTCAAAATTTTTTTTTTATTGGGTTTAAGTCGGGAGACTGGCTAGGCCACGCCAGAACCTTGATATGGTTCTTACGGCGCCACCCCTTGCTTGTCCTGGCTGCGTGCTTGGGGTCATTGTCATGTTGAAAGACCCAGCCACGAAGGGATTGTTCCCCAAAATCTCACAATACATGGCCGCGGTCATCCTCTCCTCAAGACAGCGCAGTCGTCCTGTCCCATGTGCAGAAAACACCCCCATGCTTCACAGTAGGGAAGGTGTTCTCGGGATGAAACTCATCATTCGTCTTCCTCCGGTCTTAACCATTTCAAACAGGAAGGAGTGAAATTCTGCACCTGCGAGAGTCAGATGTAAAGGGAGTTACTGTGTATTTTTTTTTTTTATAATTAAATTTTTTCGTGGCATAAAGGTAGGTCATTTGTCGGTTCCGACCGCTTAATCCGAATGGCGTGGCATCCCAGCGTACGTGACGAGATCTGTCGCTTCTCGCCAGTGGCCGTCGCTCCTTACGGCGCCGTTGTCAAGCTGCAGACCATGGGCTGCCTCTTTGAGGCCTACGAGCACGTCCTGTCTCTATTGGAGAACGTCTTCACGCCCATGTTCTGCCACAGCGACGAGGTGAGGCGGCGCGCCGGCGCCGGGCATGCCGTCGAGACGTTGACACGCGTGTACGTTTGCTCAGTACTTCAGACACCTGCTGAAAGGAGCGGAGTCGCCTGCCAGGAGTTCACGAGTCGGCAGGTTTGTCAGGAGATCCCTCATTCAAGAAATCACAAATCAGTATCTCCTCATTGATCCCGCGCCCAGGAACCCGTCCAAGCGCGGAGAGTCTTTCGGCATTGGCAGGATTGGCAGTAAAATCAAAGGAGTATTCAAGAGCACCACCGTGGAGGGGGCCGTCCTGCCACCCAGTTGCGTGACGGACGCGGACGACGATGTGGTGAGCGAGCTTGCAATAGTTTGGGGGTTTGTTTTTTTCCATTTTCCTTTGGAATTTGGTCTGGTCTGAATGAGTACTTAGAGCCAAGGTGGTTAAAAAGCTCCTCCGGGGAGGGTGAAAATTCCTAAAGGCTGTCTTGGTTGACACAGCTGCAAAATCGCATATCAGTGACAGAACCTCGAAATGAGCAAGTAGGGGTGTGTGTGTGTGTGTGGTACTGGTGGGTGGGGGGCTCAAGGGGCGGCTGGCGTATGACATCGGGAAACTAATGCAGGTGGAAGAGGCCACGGCGGTGACTGAGGACGCCGTGCCCGCCTCGGCAGCGGGTCGCCAGAGGAGGCTCTCGGCCTGGACCGTCGCCATCCCGTACGTGGACTTGTACGAGGATGAGGCCAAGAGGGAGAAGGTTCCCGTCTTCTGCATCGACGTGGAGCGCAACGACAGGAAGGAAGGTGAGCACAGCCGGGCGCCGTCTTCCGAGGGATTGGAATTGACAAGTATTTAGCTGGATCTGTTGCATTATTCATACTGCTTATCCATCTGAGTCTTAACAATTTTCATTGGCTCAAGGAATGACGGAATACAAATGTTATGCAAAAAATCGAATCCCGTTGAGGAAATTCAAGCCAAAATGGATGTAAATGCACAAACACCAAGACATGACGCCATAAAAAAGTTGCCGTTCGCAGGGCACGGGTGGCACAAACACGGGCAAGCCGCCGGGCCGCTTCCTCTATTCATCTTGCAATAGGAAGGATTTGGGACCCGGGGGGTACATAGCGAAGGGGCAGCAACATCTCATGCGGCGTAGCTGCCACACCTGCACCCCAGCGGCATTGTGCCTCTTTAGCACATCATGTCCGTTGTCTGATGGATTTGTGCTAGTCATGCCGCGAGAGTAAGGCATAAATATGACATGACATGACAAAAAAAAAAAAACAGCAAGAGCAATCGGTAAGCGGAATCATCGGGGAAGCAAATTTCCTTGGAATGGAATTACTGGAACCAGGTTCTACTTGTCACCGTGACCCATCCTGACTCTTCTTGCAGTCGGACACGATCCCGAGCGCTGGTCCGTCTGCAGAAGATACTTTGAGTTCTACGTGCTGGAGTCCAAGCTCACAGAGTTTCACGGTAACCTGTCTGAAAGCCGCGAGCCGCTGGGTTTTCTGCTCAAATTTGCGAACGCCGCTGTGTCCGCAGGTGCTTTTGCTGATGCGCAGCTGCCCCCCAAACGCATTCTGGGACCCAAGAACCACGAATTCCTCACCTCCAAGAGGGAAAACTTTGAGGACTACTTGCAGGTAAGACCTCTGCAATCCACAGTCACCGAAAACCTAAACATACGTCTGCGTGCAGAAACTCCTTCGCTACCCGGAGCTCAGCAACAGTCAGCTGTTGGCCGACTTCCTGTCTCCGCACAGTGTGGAGTCTCAGTTTGTGGACAGGATGCTTCCCGACGTCAACTTGGGTATCTGCCGCGGTCAACGTCGTCTGTGAGGGGAGTTACTCCCGCAGCACAATTGATTGTAACGTTTCAAGCACATCTTTGCTATCCCGCAGGCAAAATTTTCAAGTCTGTTCCGGGGAAATTGATGAAGGAGGTGAGTGCGTTTTTTTTTTTCCAAAGCCAGGATTCCTCTCGCGGGGCGCGTGCGTCTAAACACGGCCTTGTCGCTGGTTTTTCCAGAAAGGTCAGAACCTGGAGCCGTTCATCCAGTCCTTCTTCAACTCCTGCGAGTCTCCGAAAGCCAAACCTAGCCGGCCCGAGCTGACCATTGTCAGCCCGGGCGCCGCCGCCAACAAGCGGGTACTAACATTGCTGCGCTTTCAACGTCGACCGTGCGACGTCATTGTCCCATCTTGACGTGCAGCTCCTCAACCAGACGTTCAGGAACGTTGAGGCCGTCGCCGAGGGGCCGGGCGGCCGCGACGGCATGACTGAGGTCGGCGTGGACGGAATGTACGACTACATGGTGCACGTCGGTAAGTTACGCTTTCGAAAAAGGCTTCCCCTCCTCAAATTGATGCCTGGACTCTGAGATGCCACCGGAAGTTGCCAAAACGACGGCCTTCTTCCGCTGGGACTCAAGGTCGGCTGCTGTTCGGCACGCCGCGCTGGCTGCATCGCCTCCTGTCGGCCGGCAGGATCCTCGTGAAGAACACGTTCGAGGCCTACGTGGCGCAGCAAGTGCAAACCAAGATAGACGGCATCCTGCAGGAGCACCGCCTGGTCTCGCTCATCACGCAGCTACGAGGTTATCGCACCACAATTGCAAAATTCTTACACGTCAACTACACGCTCACAAGGTGGCGAGATTTCCACAAAATGCTGGATGGGGTTCAAATGACCGCTTGAAATTGTAGATGGAAAACAGTCGCCTCAAACATCCGCAAAAAATGTCTTTGTAGTGCTTGCGGGATCGGGAAATGAGCGATCGATTGCGACCGGTCGTTCCCGACTAGAAACGTTGGCAAAATGTGTCAAAATGCTGAGTTTGGTAGGAGGGGCCACTTTAACCTACGTACAAGACTCGAGTCATTGTGACAATTGCAAGATGTCTACTGGATGGAGAAATACTTTTTTGCATGTGGGCTAAAGGTTTTTCCCAAAAGACCTTCTTTGATTAGCTCAAAATATCCCTCGATAAACTTGTACCAAATTCCCAAGGGTCGCTTCTCTGAGCATGGTGATGTTCCAAATGGCGTCACTTAAGACACCTAAGAGGTCGACTTGAGTAGCACGAACGGAACATGGCAGTCAACAGTCGGGAATGGAATGGTTGCGGAGAATTTTCGATCCCAAAACTCCACAAAGACGGTGGCCGCTTGTCGCTTTGCAAACATTTCACAAGGTCTCTTCCACCATTGCTAACTTCTGCGGACGCGCCGTGCTCCTTCAGACGCCATCTTCTACGAAAACTCCGAAGAGCGCAGCCGCCAGGCTAAGCAAACGCGAGCCGAGCAGACGTTCGACGAGATGGTGGCCTATCTGCCCGGTGAGTTCCCAAGCGCCGCCTCGGCCCGAGACGGCCTCCCGGACGCCGATTCTCCTTTGTGACGTCAGACGCGGTCGGCGTGTGCATCGGCGAGGAGGCCAAGCGCGAGGGGGTCCGGCTCCTCTTCGAGGGTCTACAGCAGCCGCTGCTCAACAAGCAGGTCAGGAATCGGTCGCGACGGATCAGTCAAGGATTCGGAAAACCGCTCGACTGCCGTTTGTGTTGTTTCAGATGTCGTACGTGCTGCTGGACATCGCCGTGCGCGAGCTCTTTCCCGAACTGCGGTAGGAACAACTGTGGCGGCGTCAACGTATGCAAAAAGCGTCGTCCTCTGTGGTAAAGGCAAAGGTGATGGCGACCCCAGCACAAACCGCTGTCACTTTGCTCAAGTGGAACGTTTGATATTTTTGATAGCTGGAGCAAACTGACGTCATTGTCATCATTGTAGCAGCAAAAGCTGGCAAAAACATTTGAGATTGGATTTGGGGCACAACAATAAACCCCGTAGACAACTTGACGTCAAGGAGAATTTGGAGCGCAAGATGAAAGGTTTTGTGTCCTTATGAGCGCGGCCACCCTCCACACGCTGACGGCCAAGAGGGGAAATTCCTGCGAAAGAGCAAACGTTTGTTGTTCCAAGTAGCGCAGGCTCTCCGTCTGCTCTGACGAGCGCACGTCGCTCAGCAGCTCCTCCAGAATTGTCAGCAGGCGCAAGGCGTTGTGGTACTCGTCCACGGGAATCTCGTCCACGCTGGCGTTCTCCTGGACACAAAAACCCACATTAGGATTTCGGCCGAGTGGGGCGCCGTGCAATGTTCTGTGCGTGTGACGACCTGGATGGCGCGGCACAGCGCATCCGCCAGCCCGCCGACCTCAGACAGGATGTGACCAACCAGGAAGGTCTTTGCCACGCGACTCCTCCCCAACGTCGCCAAGCACGACGCCAGCACGTCCGCCGTCTGGAAGAAGGCGGCCGTCTTTGAAGCTCGTATGGGTTGAAACTTGTCGGGCTGACGCATCAAAAGGACTGCGACCTTTCCAACAACCTCACGTGGCCTTAAAGTGCAGGCGCAACGCTACGGTTGACGAGAGCAGTAGAAGAGCTCGTGTTCGTCAGTCATTGATCGGGAATGATTTTGTTGTGGAGGAATTCAGAGCCGTTTCAAGTGTTCAATTCACGATTCTGAGAAAAAAAAAGGAGACGTGGCGAGCGATATTTTGCTCTCTCGAGTCGCCGCGGCGTTTGCACCGCTGAGCGGGGCCCTCAAGACATCAAGACCATTTTCAATGACATTCCAGAATCTTTGTCACGTTTGACTTACCAGGTGGTGGCTGCTGTGTAGCAAGATGGCGGTGAGCTCCCTCAGGGAGGTCTGGAGCTGCGTTGTCATGCGGGCGGAGAGCGCACCTCGCGAAGAGAACGGGTCCGTGGCTCGGGCAAACGCTTGGCACGCCTTCACGGCGAGCTGGCCCGCTCCCCCGACTAGCGAGCGCTCCCGGAACACGGCCGCCAACGCGTCCAGGAGCCGGCACGGCGCGTCCGCCGAGATGTCGCCCGTCTCCGTGTCCTGGCCCGGCCCGAGCCACAGCGGGTCATCTCGTAGGAAGTCGCAGAACGAGCGCAAGAAGCGCTCGTGAGGAAGCTCCACCCTTTGCTGATTGGAGGGAAACTGCTGCTGCTGCTGCTGGGGCGGCACAAGCTGAAAGAGTTCCGGAGTGTCCGAGTCACTTTCCGTGGTCGCGTCGGGACCTGACAAACACACACAAGTCCTGCGCTAGTCTCCTGACTATTATGGGACGGCAACACGAGTCAGGTTGGGCACGGACGACTTAGAAATCCATTAGAACCAGGACTAACATTCCCATTCTTTTGGAATGGTTCCTTCTTCTGATTCCTCAAGTTGGGTGAGGCCCCAACAAAACCCCCCAAAAAAGGGCCGAGTGCCGACCAAAAGAGTCTTAACTTGATGGAAATAAGAGTGAAGTAATAAAATCCAGTAAGTCCAATGGCAATTTTGAGGCAGCTAACGAGCCGAACTGTGACTCAAACGGTAAGTCAACGCGAATGCAAATGCAAATACAGTCAGTCACCAGCTAACTTAAGATCTGTACTTTCGATACCACGCTATGAAAACATTTTGAGTTAAAAATGGGCCTGTTGCTAATTGGGATTTGATTGTCAAACTGTTCTGGTTTCGTCCCACGTCACCGTACACCAATTTAGCCCATTTGTCCGAGCGCACTAACTCGGTGACAAATGAAGGACCCTGGAAAGGGCAATAGTTACAGAACCTCAGGGTCATAGCACTGGTTAAAAATGAGCCAGGAAGAAATTCACTGTCAAGTTCATAAAAAGGATAATTCCAGAGGTTCTGTTGATTTGAACTTTTATTTGATGCAATAAGCCAATCCATCAGCGTAGGAAGATAGGGGAGGTTATATTGATGCGTAAAACTCGTCTTCAACCCAATTTTATCTTCTTTGCCTTTCGACTCAGCACTTTTTTCTTTGAACTTTCCGTAGCCCCACGTTCGTTTTCATGCTTCAGCTTTCCACGACGGGCAGCGGGGGGTGGTTTGAAAGTGCTCCGTAAATAAAGTTGGGTTGAATCAAACGCTTATTTGAGGTTGGGCCACAAAGAGCGGACGGCTCTACTTTGGACCTCGCAAACCTTTTTTGAGCCCGTCCACAAAAGAAGCGGATTTGTTCCGACCCAAACGAAAGGCCGAGCCTCCCTGAGGCACCTGCGCTTTGCTTTGCCGTGGCGATGAGCAGGGCCCGTCGAAGGCCGAGCACCTCCTGCTGCAGCAGCTCCGCTTTGCGCCTCCACGTCTGCTCGCTTTCCCTCAGCCTCGCCGCCAAAGTCTCAACGAAGTGGCCGACGGCGCCGCCTGCCGGTCTCCGCCTGATCGCTGACATCGCAAGCGCGACGCTCGCTTTGGCCAAAAAACCCTCTGGAGATACACACACACACACACACAATCATCGGAGCACCACCCCTACGGTGAAAAATCAGAATCAGATTTAATGGCCAAGTATGTCAACAACACACAAGGAATTTGTCACCGGCAGTCGGTGCATCCCTGGTACGACCCGAGTCACAATTGTGCAAAGATACAGAGTCTTCTCGTGGAAGTCTGGTGTGGCGGAAAAATAGGTTACAATAGTACAGGACAGAGGCCAGTAAGACGACACAGAAATGAGAAACTAGACAAACAAGAGAGGAGCTTGAAAGTTTTTTTACTCTCTCAAAGACGACGGAAACAGGCAAGAGACTGGAGAGAGTAGCGCTCCACTTGCCGGAGACAAATTCCTTGTGTTTTTGACATACTTGACAAAGATGATTCTCATTCAAGAGAAACGACAGAGGTGAGAGAAAAACAAGACGAGTCGAGAAATCAACGACAAGACTGGAGAAAACAAATGAGTGAGTCCGAAGAAGGCAGAACAGCGGTGAGGTGGGAGTGCATCAGGGATCTGCTCTCAGACCCTTCCCGTTTTTGCTGTGATACTGGATAGGCTGACAGATGACGTTGGACTGAAATCCCCCTGGATCATGATATTCACAGATGACGTTATCATCTGCAGTGAAAGCAGGGAGAGGGTGGAGAAACCATTGGAACGACAGACGGATGCACTGGAAAGGAGAGGAATGAAGATTAGCCCAAGTAAAACAGAATATACGTGCGTGAATGAGATGGGTGGAGGGGGAAGACTGAGGCTTCAAGGGTTCAAGAGATGGCGAGGGTGGACGACTTCACATACTCGGGGGTCAACAATCCAGAGCAATGGTGAGGGTGCTAAGGAAGTGAAGAAACAGGTCCAAGCGGGGTGGAACGCTTGGCGGAAGGTGACAGAAGAGTCTCTGCTAGGATGAAGGGCAAAGTTTATAAAACAGTGCTGAGGCCAACCGTGATGGACGGATAGATTCGAGACTGCGGCACTGAAGAAACAACGGAAAGCAGAAATGAAGATGGTGAGGTTCTCGCTCGGAGTGAGCAGGTTAGATACGATATGAAATGAGCTCATTAGCGGGACAGCCAAAGTTGGACGTTTTGGAGACGAGGTTCGAGAGAGCAGACTTCCATGGTTTGGACATGTCCAGAGGAGAGACAGTGAGTATAGCGGTAGAAGGCTGCTCAAGATGGAGCTGCCAGGCAAAAGAGCGAGAGAGAGGATGACCAAAGGAAAATTTGATGGATGTTGGGAGGGAAAAGATGACAAGCTGGGGCCACCCCTAACGGGACACGGGTATTACTTAGCTCAGATTTCAAGTGCGGACTACAGTAGTTGTGACTTGGAAAAAAAAAAAAAAAAGTTTGAAAGAAATGAAACCTTGCAGGCATCTGCGGCTTTCCATTCGACGAGCTAACGATGCTAATTGACGCTAGCTTTAGCCGACGTTTGCGTACATTTATGGATATTACACAGTTACATGTACTCGCCGGTTGTTGCAGCGAACGACTGGAGCTTCAACTAAGTATATTTCTCATCGGAATGTCATGAAAATAAAACATTTGAAACGTTTCAACGCAACAAGCACGCAAGTGACGTCACGGTGCGGACCTCCATTTTTTTTCAGAAACTTTATCGAAGAAGAAGAGAAGACGAAGAAGAACTACAGCGGCGCTGCTATTGGCTGAGCGCGATATTTAAAACAAAACCACCGAAAACAGCAAGTGTTGACCGAGGCTTCCGTCGATGACAGTTTTTGAGGAACGAGACAAGAAGTTATTTCTGGATTTAAGATTTTTATTCATTTATTATTCACCACAAAAGGGAAATGGATGTGGCCGCTTGTTTAAAGTAAGTGAGATGACGAACACCTCACGGAAAAACAAAACAAAACTTCTCGTCTTGCTGGGCCTCGTCATTTGTGCTTTTCGACCTTCGCGATTTACTCAGCCGGGAAAGAAAACCGTTCACACTATTTTCTCCTTATTTGTCCTGGGTAAGTAAAGAGCGCATCATTTGGACTCTTGACGGTCACAAATGCAACGTCGACGTCGGCCTTTCTTGATGCATCAAAGCAATAAAGACCTCGATCAGCCACAGACCACCCAACTAACAAACAGGAGGGCAAAGTTATAACATTTTCACGTAAAACCCATTAAAAAAAAGAAAGCGAGTCACAATTGGGCTTTTCGACATATGCGTTTTTACTTAAAAATAGCTCTTGATGTAATAAGGTTTGCAAATTCCAATACAAAATCAGTTCACAAGGGTTGTTTGGTTAGTGAACCCCAACCATATTCTTGTTAGTATTCATATCATTTATTCAAAAGTCTTATTCCAGCTGACACAGAGGTATTGATTCACTGCATGAAAGAAACCCTTGAACAAATTAAGTCAGTTTCAATCAAATAGATGAAGGGCTTCAAAACTGGTTCTTTGCCCCTTTTGAACATCACTACCAGGGTTTGTTCGTTAGTTCAAATGTCAAGATATATAATTCTGTAAAACAAGCAAGGAATCTAAATAAAATTTATCAGTAGTTTTATTCCAGCGTTGTAATCATGTCAGTGGTGTTTGCAAAAGTGTAACTTGGGCCGACTTGACTGCCCTCAACAAATATGACGGGTCCGTTTGCTTCGGTTTAACCTTCGCGGATAACTGAGTACAAGTTGCGGGCTGGCCAGAGGCGTCCCCCGAGGCCAACGCGGTCCAAGGGGGGCCTTTCGCAATCACATCAATTCAAGTATTGGACTTAAGTTCGCATTAGACTATATGATAATAAATAATGTCCCAAAACAACTGAATTAAACTAAAAAAAAAAAAACCTGGCGTGGAAGTTTTTCCTCACTTGATGGCATGAGGACTTATAAAACCGAGATTTATTTGAATGGCGCGATTCAGCATAGCAGAAACACAAATGACTGGGACTACTTACGCATTTATTCCCTGGGGTGGGGTGGCCAACTAACCCTAACCATAATGGTCAAACTCATAACTAATAACTAACTAACTCATGGTCAAATGTCTTTTGGCAGAGCATTTGAAAGGCGTTTCAGCTCGTACACAGGAGATGACCCCCTGGACGTCTGGCTTCAGTGAGTCACGCCTCTTTTCTGCTAATTTAGCCTTTGGCCAGCAGCCGAGCGTCACATTGCACTTGGCAGGTTTGTGGAGCAATTGGACCAAAGCTTACCTGCGAGCGGCAGCAGTGAAATGTCGCTGGTACTTGAGCGGCTACTGCAGACCTTCATCGGGGTGGAGCGATACGCCGACGATGTGCGATTTGTCAACATGTGCATCAGATGTGTAAGTGCGCCTGTCCACTTACTTTGCTTTGTGAGTGTGTGAGAGAGACAGGAGTCGAGTTCATCTCCTAAGTCTTGATCACAACAGTCTTACGTGGCTTCACGTCACAGTAAAAGGGGCCAGAATCCAGATGTCAGGGGGTTTAGTGCCCCAGGGCAAATGTGGTTCAACAGAATGCCAGAGTGGAGAAAGAAGTCTCCAGTCAAAGTTGAGACATTTCTACAGCGGTAGCTGCTCTAATTTCCGCAGGTTGGCCATTCCAGAGTACCGCAGCTGAATGGGCAATGCCCTTATAGAGGTTTGTTGTTTGCAGGCCACTTACTACGCTGAGCCCATCGCCGTATTCCATTATATCTTCAACAAAGGTGTGGGCACAAAGACGGCAGCGCTTTATGTGGCCTGGGCTCAGTACTTTGAGCGCCAAGCCATGCCGGAGCAAGCCGACGCCGTTTACCGGAAAGCTCTGGAGAAGCGAGCCCGCCCCCCTGAAAGCGTGCTGCAAGAATACAGGTAACAGTTGACGCAAGCGCCAACGGTGTGTTTTCTTGCTCTTGTACTCGATAATCATTTGACTCCAAATTGTGCCTGTGACCCTCAGGCAGTTTCAGGCCAGAAGCGGAAGCCAGGAGGCGGTGTCAGGAGGTCGGTGTTCATTTCGTCCCACCTCAGGTGTCGGGTTCTGCCGCTAAACAATCGCTGCTGGATTTGTCGTAGGAGGTCCAAAGCCGCCGTCAGACTGCGCCCCTGCTGCCGCTCCGTCACAGGTGCTCGTTCGTCTCCTTTGTCAGGATTTGCTTTGACCAATGACTAGCGCTCGGCTAACGTTACCACGGCCGCAAGCGCCGCTCAATGTCGAATAGAAATAAACTCGGTGCCGTCATGGTTCTGAAGTCCGACCCGGTCACTGTAAACAAGCACGCGTAAGACGAGTGTTACACTGAGCGTCCATATTATATTTTGTTAGGGAAATCACTGAACCTTGACTCATTTGTTCAAACAATAGCCGTCACAGTGATAGTTAGGAGTGTGGGTGTAGCGGGGGGGGGGGGGGGACGATCGCCGCATCCACGTCGGATAGCTGCTCAATGCACGATATTTTATTACACCCCTGACTGCCAAGCCGCGGAGGCGAAAGTTCTTTGCCTCCAGTGTCAACGCATTGGAAGTCACCACGAATGAGAGCGCTTCTTACAAAAGGGAGGACGACAAGTGACTAGACAAAGGTGCGTGGTAATTACTAAGCTATCCTTACAGTCGGTCCCAAAACACTGCGGAATACGTGGTTTGGTGAAACGGTACACTTGTCCCGTAGGTCTGCCTGGAACCGAATTTTTGCTGAGAGTAGCCACCCTCGAAAAACAAAATAGGCCGATTCATGTCTTTAGCGATACACGTATAAATACAAAGTAGTACATAGCCACACCGGATGCCGAGAAACCATACAATGAAGACGACAAGAGTAGGATGGCTCCAAGCAATATTCTTGTGTAGAAAGAGTGACAGCGGGAAAATAAGCAAAATGGGGACACATTTCACTTTCACCGACCACTACGAAAAACATTTCCCATCGAGGTGTCTCCCCAAATAACCTCCACAGGCGCTTAGTTGGTACCCTTCAAGTGGTTGGTTGGTTGGTTGGTTCTCTTTACAAGCGACTACTTCCAATGAGTTGTGCCTCTTTGGGCAAAAGGTTTGTTTGCACCAAAACGGACCCTGGATTATTGGTGGGTATGCATGGTCTGAAGAGCTTCGAAAGTTGTTCACAAAGTATGAAAAGCTTGACAAATACCGATTTGCCCACGCACGATTCAAACACAAACCTGCATACGCGCCGTCAGTCAATAGGGGCCATTGTGTCGACTGCAACGCGCAACCGAGGTAGCGCGATTGCGGTCAAGAAGAGATGCACTTTCCATCGTCTTCTTAACCAAATGGCAAGAAAACAAAGCACACCGGGAGTCACTCAAGAGGAGGTAACGGTCAGCCGCTAAGCTGAGCTCGCAACGGGGAACTTGGCAACCTCATTTCAGAGTGTCAAAGTGTTGAGTAGCTGCTGCCCCCCCTCAACTCATCTGCCTTCTTCTTCTTCTTCTTCTTCCTCTGCTCCTTCTTAGGCCACAGTGGAGTTACCAGGCAGCGGCGTCTTCTATGTCCACATGTAAGCTACAGCGATACGCCCAAACTACACAGCGGGACAAATGGTGTCCATCGTACGCAGACCATGTTGTGTCGGGTGACGTTTTTTCAATTTGTTTTCAACACGCTAAAGACTACCGTGAAACCCTTGAGGATCACTCATGTGATACCGTGTCAGAATCGGAATCCGCTTTAATGGGCAAGTGTGGAACTACACACAAGGAATTTGTCTCCGGTAGTCGATGCCGCCCCAGTGCGACGTTCTCGTTGAGTGCGGAGAAGTATGTTGACAAATCCAAAATGGAATGATTTCAAAGGTCACATTTGCTATTTTATAGATTTCATATCCAGAAAAAACAAAGTTAAAAAAAGATTGGAGTTAGAGTCGTTGTCAACGGTGCTCCACGTATGCCTGAATCCGACACTATTTCACTTCAATTTTTCGGAACACCGTCGTGGGCCAGTTCGTACGTTATTTGTAATGTGTCGCATTAAGATCGGACCGAATGACGTGACCCTTTTGAGCGTTTTGAGATGTTTAAAAGATTTCTAAGGAAATAAACAAATGTTTCCATGTGACCTTCGGCCCGCAGAGTGTCCCGCTCGGAAACGCCGAGCGCCTCCGGCCCCGAACCCGACCCCGACCGCGTGATCACGTACATGTACTCCAAGGAAGCGCTGGAATGCGACAGATCCGAGCTTTGCTTCGAGGAAGCGCGAGCGCGGACGTACTTCGAGAAGAGGAAGCGACGGCGGGAGGCTGACGAGCGACAAAGGCCGCCGTCGGCCACCTTCCCTTCTGAGCCGTGTCCCGTTGTCAGCGAAGATGACAATAAGGCTGCCGGGACGCTGTGGTGCCAACTGAACCAGATGTGCAGCACGCTGACGGTGAGCCGGCCCGTTCGGACCGCCGATCGGGAAGCGGCCAAATCAGCTTCTCTTAACCCTATTTTGCGGCTTAAAACCTCCAGTACAGTACAAAGTTAGTGTAAATCTATTTTTTAAAAGTGGCTCACAGTTTTGAGGACCCGGGTTCAATCCGGCCCCTCCCTGTGTGGAGTTTGCATGTTCTTCGTGCGTCTGCGTGGCTTTTCTCCGGGTGGGCACGCCGCTTTCCTCCCACATCTCACATCCCCGTCGGTGCGACTGTTGTCTGTCTCCATGGGGCCCTGGGATTGGCTTGGAACCAGTTCAGGGCGGAGCCCGCCTCCTGTCTGATGACGGCTGGGATGGGCTCCGGCACTCCCTGCGACCTTTGTGAGGATAACGGATGGCTGGATTTTTTTTTTTTTTTTTTTTTTTCCAAAGCCTGAAAAAGTTTGTAAGTTTCACATTTTACCCAAACTTAGCATGCCAGTGTTCTCGGTTAGGGTGACATTGTTGACAGGCAGTACTCGTCATAAGCTGCGAGGGGTTAGTGTGCCTCCGAGTTCCAAATCTTTTGCCGTAAGTGATTGCATGCCCTCTTTGACAGTAGATGTGACCGATATTCACTAAGGGAGGCGCATCTTTTGGAACTGGATCTCGTCGTATTGTGTATTTAGGACCGGGAAATGTGTCTGTCAGCCCCAATCTCTGCCTGCATTGCCCCAGTGAACAAGAGACTTTGTCAACGGCATTCTAGGTGAAAAATGGAAACTGTTTTTGGACACATTGTTTGGTCCCGACGGTTATTTCGGGGTCTGTTTCATCCAGGTTCTACTGTATAGCTTTCTCTGTCTTGCTACGAATCTCTAGCGCTCAGTCGTGTGTGTCCCCCCCCCCTCCCCCCCACCTTATCCCACTTGTCAGTCTTTCATTCTTCTTCTCTAGATCTTTATATTGCTCTCGCTATGAATCGCTAACCCTCCTTTTCTATGTCCTCTTACTTTTTGTGCTCCGGTTCTCTACCGATCTGGATCTTTTTATTTCTCTGCGTCACACTCACTCAAGTTTCTGTCAGTCTCCCTCCCCACTGCATCTCCTGCGGTATTTCGGTGACGTGCGGTGAGCTTCACGGCCGGTGAGGCGCTGACCCGAGAGTCGGATTCACAAATGTGTGAGCCTTCAAAGTTCAGCCGTGCAAGCGGGACTCAACGGCAACGGCAAATAACCTGCTGGCAATTTGCAGCGAAGCATGGGTGCAATCAAGCGATGACTTACAGGCAGAACTTCTTCATTAACCCGCCAGAGCTCCGTGTAGTGGACAAATTGCACAAGGAGAATTCTGTGTGACTTCAACATGTAACATCATTCCTGTTTTGTGAAAAAGTTAGAAGACGACGGGCTGAAAGATGAGTCGGTCGGACTCGGCGTTCATGAAATCAAATTTGCTTTTCCGTTTGCCAGATGTGTGCCGCGGGCAATCCTTCGGCCCATCCTACCCAGAAGGCTTTTGGGCAAGAGGAAGGCAGGAGTGATGCACGAGGCGAGGAGAACCTCAATAGTGAGTTTCTTGCGCCCTAAAAATCCCGCCGTGACCCGACTCGGAACATTTTTGCGTGCGTCCGCCCTCCAGCGACGAGCGTGCCGAACGTTCCCAACGTCACTCCCGGCAAGTCGCCGAGGTGCCCGCGCGCCGCCGCCACACCGTCGCGCACGTCGCCGTCTCCCACCCGCCAGGCCGTGGGTAAGCCCCTCCTTCGTCATTGCCACCTTGACGTGCGGGTGACCCGCTTCGACGACGGCGGTCTTGTGTGCGTGTGTTTGTAGATGCGATCGTGGGAATGTTCCAGGCCCCCGCGCTCGCCGAGGATCCCTTGGGTGCCGGGTCGGCATTATTCAGCGCCAGGAAGCCGTTGCGTATTGCGAACGGTGAGCGCCTTCTTTGGCTTTTCGTGGGAGCATTTTGGGATAACATCACCCAGAGGAAAAAAAGTGGCTCAGGGGAGCAAAGTCTGCGCTTCCCTGCTTGAGCTGCTGCCGCTCTTTTCAAATATTCCGTTTTGTTTACTGTTGTCACATTTACACGTTCAAGTCAAGTTATTAGTGCCCACCTCTTTCTGTCAATATGTGGTGCTGTACTGTGTGTACCTTTAGGGAAAAAAATATATCACTTTAGCAAATGGCTACAGTATGAGTCAAAAATTTTCGAGGGTCTCACTGTTTTCTCGTGTGTATTTTATCCATATGTACACACTATATGTGTCTGTTAGTTTTTCATAGTTTTGCTGACTGTAGATTTTTGAGAAGCAGACATTGTTGTGAGAAGTCTTTTCCTAAATATTTCCATTCCATTCCATTCAACCTTTCAAAGCGCTGCTATTTTGCGCACAAAAGGTGCAGCAACACACACAGACGGCGCATAGGCCAATCTTGGGGTCATCTTGGGTGTACCTTCCCTCTCACTGTTGGTGGCGCTTATGAGGGGATCTGCTCTGCCTCTCCTTCTTACATGCTGAATGTCTTCCAGTAGAGCTAAGTGCTGCCGCTTGGTATGTTGTGGTAATAAACTGAAAGAGTGCAACTCTAGCTTGTCATTTGCCTGTGTAGTGTACTGTCACATGTTCCAAAACATGCTTGAAAATGTTGATGACGTATAAACGCTTGGTCCCCTCTTTCTGTCCGTCAGGATCCTCTTCCGCCGCTTCGGAGCGCTTCACCATCTACCGGGATGATGCCAGGTCAGTCGGGAGATGACGGCCAGTAAAACGTCACAACGTGAACCTAACCCTTTCTTGATCTGCAATGACGCAAATCAACATTTTACTGCTAAAATCATGAAATTTCCCTTCATTACGACCCGGCTCAACCGGCTCTTTCCAAATTAGAAGCAAAAATGGTTGTTTCCACTGTTTGCAGTTTGCGAACATGTCACATTGTCAGCTTACTCCGCTTTGGTCTTGTTTGGCTTCTGAACTCAGCTGGCGCTCAGTCCTGGGGTGGCTTTATCGTACGCGAGCGAGCGGCGACACGGCAGCAGGCTCGTGCCAAATCCTGAAAAAGCCCAAACTATTCGGCATTCCTTGCGTGTGACGAGGAGGCGTCGGCGTGCCCCACCGTTTTCAAAAGGCTCCTCCGGCGGGAGGACCTGCGGTTTCTCCTTCGCCTGAAATGCAATGAAATGGCGTGAACCTATTCTGATTGTTGTATCTCCCTCCTTCAAAGGAAGAACGCCAGGGCAAAAACAAAGCCACGAACGCCGTCCACTCGTCCGGCGGCAAAACCTCTCGATGTCGTGGTCTGCTGCTACGTCAGCGCTTCCGGTTATGAGATGGGCGAGCGTTTGGATGCGGGGGGGCGTTCTTTACCTTTTGTGGTTAGCCCACAGCTGTTGTCTGCACGTTGGCGGTCATGAGAACCTGCTGAAGTTGAAGCTTGACTTTGTGACGTCAGCTTGGGCTGGCTATCCGCTCGAGGCTTATTTGTGCTAATTTATCAGTTTTTCCTTGCGTCATCACTGGACGGACATGATGTCTCTGTGCTAAAAGTGGATCACGTTTCTTTCTTGACCTTGACTTTGACTATCTTTTGTATGATTTTCTACGGTATTGCGCTACTTTTCTTGATTTTAAAAACTGGTAACCAAACTAGTGTTTTTTTTTTGTTTTGTTTTTTTTTTTGTTTTTCCAGTAATTCGACTTCCTGCGCTCCAGCCAGGAGCAAACCGGCGCCAGGCCGAGGCTTGTCTGAGAATCTCTCATCTGCTGTGAGTTCTGCACGATCGACATCACTTGGACGTTTTTTTGGGGGTTTAACCGACAAATGTGTTTGATGGGCCCCAGGCGGCGATGGGGTCATGGTCCCAGCAGAACAAGACGGTCGAGGACTTGACCGTGTGGGGCGAAGGCACGCTGGCGTCCTGCCCCAACAACACGGCGGAATTTGCCCTGGCGGCGCGCTGCATGTCCACGCCCTTCGCGCACAGAGGGAGCGTCGGTCCAGGTAACACTTCCTGCTTCCTGTGGTGTCATGTCTTCTGAGGAGAGGCGGAAACGCTGTGTTGGGAATAACAAGTCTCTCATTCATCATTCTGTGCTCCTGAATCCTGAAAATAGAATTATGAAAAATCCTGTCCTTTTTTTCAGCGGCTTGTGGCATGTCCTAAAAACGACATTTGACATGACCCGCAACGCTGTGCAACCAGCTGCAAGCTCTGGTGGCGCGGGGGGGTGGGTGGGGGGTTTACCGACAACATTATAACTTCTAGGCACGCAAAGATGAAAATGAACATCCATCCGTCTCTTATCCTCACAAGGGTCACAGGAAAGCCGGAGCCTAATCCGGCTAGCTTTGGGCAAAAGGCGGACTATGCGCTGAACTGGTCATCAGTCAGTCACAGGGCACGTTGTCACGTAGAGTCAAAGTTCAAGTGCATAATACTGCGCATGTGTGACGCAGCCCTGAGTTCCATGATGCAAGTATGCCGGGTAGCCTAGCAGTCAGCGCTAGACGTGTGCTGGATGTCGCGTGTTCAATAAACAACGGCGTTAGAAACATTCACGCCGTCCACCTTGCGACGTAAACAACACACGTCAAGACCATCAACCGAGCGGGGCTCGATCACACGCTGTGTGTACCACTACACAGTCAGAAATGACTTCCTGACTAAGACGTTTGCAGCAGAGACTTTGCAATTGTGTGCGAGTGGCACACCGTGTGCTAATTTTGCAATACCACGATAAAAACAGCAATAGAAAAAAACGACAACTTTCCGCAAAGGTGCTTTCTCAAGTTAAAGGTGGGCTGAAATATCGCAGGAGTGCTGGAACCTATCCCAACACTGAACCCGTCGCCGGCCAAATAGAAACACTCACAATATCACCGAAGGGCGATTTCGAATCTCCAATGAATGCACGTTTTTGGGATGCGGGGGCGAAACCGGAGTGCCGGCAGAAAAGCCACGCAGTCACAGGCAGGACACATGGGCGGGGTCGGGATTTGAACCCCGGTCCTCGGAACTGTGTGTGACGCAGTCGGCCACAATTTCTCATCGGAACAATTTGGTGTGTCGAATTCTTCATTTTTAGAAGCAAAAATTGTTTTCTGCTCCATGTCAAGGTCCCGTTAGGAAAGATACCACAATGAATTCTTGGATTCTTTGATGTGATCACATGACACCGTTGTATCCACAGGCGGAGGCGGACATTTTCCGAGCAACCCCGTAAATTACAATTGAGCATGAGAGTGATTTAGCTTGACGTGATTGGTGTGGTGTTGTTTATTTATTTATTTATTTATTTATTTTTTTCCCCCAGTAGACGCGATGATGCTCACTGGTCGGGAGGCAGACGACAACACGTTTGTCAGACACTTGCACAAGCTCAGGTGAAAGGCCACACTTTCCACTTTCTGCGTTCTGCTCCTGTGAACAAATTAATCGGATGTAGCGCTAAGACACGTGATCGCAAACCTGTGCTACCTTGTCACAAATTGTGCATAATTAACTTTTTTTTTTTTTGATATCATTGTTTGTAATTTGCTGGATTAGATTTCAGTTATTTAACTTGAAATAGTTGTTGCGTGGCTCCTCCCCTTCAGTCCCATCATGGAGCAGAGTCCGCCTGACGAGAAGCTTTCCGACACCGCCGTCAGTCGGTCGGCAGCCTCCTGCGGGGGGCACGGGACCATCGTGGGAGAGGGCCTCGGCGGGCACCAGCTGGTCGCTTCTTCCGCCACCCTGGCGCAGGCCTCGCTCCCGCCGGGCGCCCTTTCCTTCAGGGACCAGACTCTCGGATCGACCGCCGCCACTGAGCCTTTTTCCGTCCTGGAGGATTTGGAGCAGAATTCCAGACAAGAAGTCGTCCAAAAGTCCGTCAGAAACGACGCCGCGACGGCGAGCGTCCGGGCCCCCGTCAGTCCGCCGAGGACGATCGGCGACCGACACGCGGCAAGTCCTGAAAAAGGGCGTCATCGTCTCTCGGGCGGCGCAACGGCGAGCGTCCGGGCCCCCGTCAGTCCGCCGAGGCCGCTCGCAAATCCCTCAAAAGAGTGTGACGCTCTCTCCGATGCCAGTCGGCTGCTTTCTGACCCCTGGAGCAGTGAGCTCATCTCGAATTTGCTGTCAGCTATGAGCCCGCCCCTCACCTCGCACCCGCACTGCATCAGCTGGCAGCGCCGCCTCCCACACATCGGCCCCAAGATGACCATCAGCATGGGTAACGCCAGCGATAACTTGGAAAGCCTCACTAGCGTCATCACGCTGACGATTCTCTCTGGCAGGAAACGCATCTTTGCGAGTGGATCGCGTCCTCGGCCAAGGGGCCTTCGCGACCGTTTATCAGGCTACCGACCCTGCCAGCTCCGACAAGATGGTGCTCAAGGTAAGATGGCACTCATTAAACAGTCCAAAGCAGATGTTTACAAGCAGAAAAAAACGGTACCCCCCCCCCCCCCCCCCCCCCCAGTCTGACGTGTCAACCAGGCTAAACATTTCCTGTTTGAGGTCAATTGCAGTGACAAAATGCCAGAATAACAAGTGAAGGAGTTTTATTATGATATCATTTTGGCGGCACGTTGGCCTCACAGTTCTGAGGTCCAGGGTTTGAGCCCGGCCTCGCCTGCGTGGAGTTTGCGTGTTCTCCCCGTGCCTTGGGCGCTCCCTTCGCTTTCCTCCCACATCCCAAAAACACGCACCGTGGATTGAACACTCTTAAATTGCGTCGTGCGTGTGACTGTGAGCGCGGCTGTTTGTTTGCTCTGTGCCCTGCGATTGGCGGGCGACCGGTTCAGGGTGTAGCCCGATGACAGCTGGCGGAATGGTGCCGCGACATGATGTGTGTGTTGAGCAGGTGCAGAAACCGGCCAATCCCTGGGAGTTTTACATCCACAGCCAGCTCGACCGTCGCCTGCCTCCGTCCATCCGTCATCTGTTCAGCCGCGCCCGCTCGGCTCACGTGTTCACGGACGGCAGCGTCCTCCTGGACGAGCTGCACAGCTACGGCACCCTGTTGGTACGTCCTGTACGGCCCATTCTTCACATACACGCTACATGGTGTGCTCTCTTGAACGAAACGAGACAAGCAAAACCAGGCAAAAACGTACTTCCTTCCAGTTCTGGTGACTGGTGGAGGGGGGCAAAACCAGCAGAGAATATCTCTCGATTGGCGTTGGAAATAAATGATAGAAAAATGTGTCTGCAGCGAAGGCATTTTTACGAAAGGGGCTTTTTCTACACCCCACGTGAAAGTGTTTGTAATGCTTGCCTTTCAAAATCATTTCCATTTCCAGATTAAAAGCAAGATCGAAGCGGGATGCATGCACGTGTAATACTTCACTGCTCAGACAGTCACGCAATCCACAATTGTCCAAAGTTTGACGTTTTGACCTCATCGGTTTAGCAGCGACTGAGCGCACCTGCTGTACCGCCTGACTCCGAAAGGTCGTGCGTGATTGAAGGAGGACACCCGCCATTCTTTAGTGCTTTTCGTTTGAAGCGTTGCCTCCGAAAGCGGAAAGAGATCTCGGCCCGCCCGCGCGCCCTCTCTTGACGCCGGTCTTTTGCCCTCAGAACGCGGTGAACGTTTACAAAGGTATCGGTGACAAAGTGATGCCGCAGCCTCTTGTCATCTACTTCACCATCTGCATCCTCCGAATGCTGGAAGAACTCCACGCGGCACGAATCATCCACGCCGACGTCAAGCCAGACAACTTCATGCTCGGACAAAGGTACGCGGCACGTTTCCTGGGTCCGGTGCGGCGCGAGTGTTCAGTGCACGCCCTGGTCGCGCAGGTTCCCGGACGACGACGACTTTGAGCCGGAGAACCTGAAGCACGGTCTGGTCCTCATCGACCTGGGTCAGAGCATCGACATGGATCTCTTCCCGGCGGGCACGGCTTTCACGACCACGTGCTTGACGTCCGGCTTCCGGTGCACGCAGATGCTCAGCGAGAAACCTTGGAACTACCAGGTCAGAGGCGCCAGTTGAATTCCATCCCCGACGTAGGGCCCGTTATCTTTCCCCACCAATCAGATTGCAGCAAGGGCCTTTGCTAAAGATCAAATCCAGTTCAGCTGTTCTCAACAAGTTGTTGATTTCTCTCATCCTTGCCTCAAGCCCCCGACAGTTCCAGCTGAAGAAAAAACTTTTTCTTTCCCAGGGACATTTCGTTGTGGTCTGAGGAAACCAAAGTTTCAACTTTTGTACAGAAGCTGTATTCACGTGCGCATTCGTACAAGAGACTTCCATGAGCGAACGTTGAAGCTGAAATGTTCCTTTGTTGTTTTCCCGGGTGACGTCAAAGACATCAGAATCAGAATCAGCTTTAACGGCCAAGTATGGAACACGAGGCACTGCAACTTTTTCCAAAAGTATCTTTGGGCCCACACAACGCAGCCCACGAGCAAAAGAACGCCGTCCCACATTGTCGCGGTGGACTTGCAGCCTCACTTGAACAAAATACTTGCAAATATCTGTCAGAATTTTGTGAGAGCAGCTGAACGTGCGTCGGGCTCGGTCAAAGCCACCAAACACGCCGGCGCGACCCGAGGCTGTCCAGATGTGGTTAAGTTGACGGACGCCGACGCTAACCGACGTGTGTATGGATGCAGACCGACTACTTTGGCGTGGCGGGCACAGTTCACGTCATGCTGCTGGGGACGTACATGCAGGTTGTGGAAGAAGACGGCGTGTGGAGGACCTGTGCCACGTTTCGCAGGTAGGACGATGAGCGCATAGACCACGCACAGAACTTTCGGTCCTTTTTGTGTTTGTGAAAACGGTTTTGTTGATGTGCGCGTGGCCGTCGCTCCTCAGGAATCCTCACAGCGACATGTGGCTGCATTTGTTCCACACGCTTCTCAACATCTCCGCCTGCCGCCCGGCCCCGGCGATCCTCGCTGACCTTCGCCGCCGTCTGACCGCCGTGCTGCGGCGCGACTACCGGGGCAAGATGGCGTCTCTCAAGAGCCGCCTGCTGGTCCTGCTCCTGGAGAACTGCAAGACCGCTCGCTCGGCGCTGTGACTGAAAATTAAAAAGGCTCGGTTGTTTGTCGACATTGGCTCCCGCCCGCAACCTAGTCGCGGGATCGGAAGGTGTCATGATGACTCGTAAATTGAAACAATAAACTTTCTGGTTTAATGACTGATTGAGTTGAGTGACTTTGACCAGAAGGTGGCGCCACAGCTCACACGGCGTCAGCAGGCTCCAGTGAACCCCGTTTAGCAGACTGACTTGAAGTTGTGGAGGACCTGCACCACCTCTGGTCATGCAGGTCCATTTGTTGGGAGGTCCTTATTCCGGAAAGCTCTGTGGCGTTTTCACCAGTCGTAACTGAAGCGACGCCACCGACGTGGAGGAGAAGTGCAGTGTAAAAGCATCACAAGGCCAAAGTTCAAAGGTGCAGGTGTCTACTCGGGTTTTATCAAGATTTTTGCTCTGATATCAAACTGGCTTATGGAATCAATGAGATTTTACAAGCATTTTTTTTCCCCTAACAAAATCCCTTTTGATAGTCATGTAAACTGTCTCTCTGTGTGTGTGTGTGTGTGTGTGTGTGTGTGTGTGTGTGCGGGGGGGGGTGCAATTGTTGAATATATTTACTAATGGTTAAGTAATCAATTAACCCAATAATGTTTCAGTCATAACATCCCTTTGATGGACATTGTACCTGTAATGTGGGCTGCGACAAGAATGAGTTTGACACACCTGCAAGTTAGAGAAGTCCGTTTTTGTCAGTAAAAAAAAAAAAATAGCGAAACTAAGATTGGAACCTTCGGAGAGCTCACGTTAAGATTCCCATGGAGCGTAACTTTTCCTTTCCTATTTTTTTTTTTTGTCGTGACCCCCCCCCTCATAGTACATTTTCTCATGTGTTCACGGTGAAAAAAAATATTAATGTTTGAAGTGAGTCGATTTCCATCATGATTAGAAGAGCGCGATGGGCTCTTCCAGACGTTGCCAGCAGGAGTCAACAACGAGTAAGCGGCACAAATGACCACGCAGAAGAAGAGAAGACGGAAACGGCGACAACGGAAAACGGCGGAAAGTTTTCAGGTTGAAATACTTTTATTAACCTAACATTTTCTTTTATTACTTGGTGCTATGAGACATTTGTATTTCAACACTGTGCCTCATCAAGAACAATATTGAGGTCGAGACATTATTAAACTACTTTTGGAAAATAGGAACGATTGCTACTTTGATTCACGAACGCCTTTTCATATACTTTAAGGATAGAAAGAATTCCAAAATACTTCGTTTTTAATCATATGAAAAAGCTTTCGTGAGTAAAAGTTCAATTTATCCCCTTAAAATGTTTGCAGGTGTACTCACAAAAGAACTAAAAGTAATTTATTCAGAAATCATCCCTATTAATCACAAAAAGTTCCAATGTTATGTTTTATGAAGCCTTTAAAGGAAGCAAAAAAAAAAAAAAGGTCATTTTCATGTAGTTTGCTGTTGTATTAGACCGGTCACCAGCCAACGTCACGCGTGCGCTCTTCAGCGATGACGTCGCCGATGCCCACGAAGGTGTTCCGCAGCCCGGCTCGTCACGGCTACGCGGTCGAGGCGTCGCCCTTCTTGGCCCAAAGGATGGCTTGCGCCACCTCTCAGCACTACGGCATAGCAGGTGATGGCGGGTGGCGACGAGCCAACCACATCCGAACTCGGCTGTCTCTCTGCTCTCGCGCAGGCGGGGGCTCGCTGCTGGTCGTCGACGACACGCCGGCCGGACTTCGCCTCGTGAGAAGGTAAGTGTAGGAACGGCGCTGATGGGATGATCGGCGCCCGGGTACGTCTTCAAGATCATCGCCAAATAAAGTTGAGCCGTTGTAGCCGTCTGGTTTGCGTGCCGTCAGGTGGGATTGGAGCGACGGCGTGTTTGACGTGTCGTGGAGCGAGGCCAACGAGCACGTGTTGGTGGCGGCGGGTGGCGACGGCAGCCTGCAGCTGTGGGATGCTCACCGCCGGGATGGCGCCCCCCTCAGGGCGGCCAAGGAACACACCCAAGAGGTCAGGCGCGCTCGCCGTGGCGCCGCTGTCTCGCGCGCACGCGTTTTCGTGACATTGATTGTGCGTGCTTGGGCGCGCATGCAGGTTTATGCGGTGGACTGGAGTCAGACGAGAGGCGAGGACGCCATCGTGTCGGGGTCTTGGGATCGCACCGCCAAAGTGGTGTGTGCGCTTTTACGCGTGCGTTGAAGTTCCTGGTGCCACTTCCCCCCGACATTCAACTTCCTCCTTGCCTTGCCCACTCCGCAGTGGGACGCCGTCCTCGGCCAATCGCTGAGCACTCTCACAGGTCACCAGGGAGTCATCTACAGCACCATTTGGTCACCTCACATTTCTGCCTGCTTTGCTTCCGCCTCAGGTCAGAGACGCACGCACGCACGCACACACGCACAAATGAGTATCATGGCCACGCTTGACCACAAGTGGGCACTGTTGACCTGCTCGTGTGTTTCCACACGTGTTGCTGAGGGTTCCCAGCCAGGCAGGGCAGCCCAGTTATCGAGTCGATTGAATGAATTTCACTGAAGGGGTTTTGGACCCCTTGTTAAGCTGTGCGTCCACATCATTTGGACTCATGCTCAGTTCTCCAATTCGGGCTTTTCCGCCATGCGACCCGGGAACTTTTGAGAGGGCGTAGGGACCGAGCCAGACCACGCGTAGCAAAAACCCGCGGACCGTTTGCTTGCCCTTATAGTTTAGTTTTGAAATCTCCCAAGATTCTTGAATGCGTGGTGATCAAGTGGCAGTCAGGTTTTGTGGGTTGATTGTGTGTGTATAAAAGTGTGCTTTTGGATTGTAAGTTTGTGCACGCATGTGTGAGTGGAAAATTGCGTGAGCTTTTCCTCAATTTTATGTTGACGGTATGACCACATTTTTTTCCTTTTTCTTGCCCTCTGGGATGCACTTGCACGTCGCTCACTGACCCGCCGGGGGGAAAATTGTCCGCCTCCGCACTTTGCCTTCAAGCGGCCCGTGCAGCTAAAATGTCAGCTATCGCGCAGCGGCAGCTCGCTAAGCTGCACACGCGCATTAAGGCGCCGCCGCCGCACTCCAGTAAAGATTTTTCACACAAAAGGTCACCAAACAGCCAGTGAGTGCGTGCGTGTGTCTCTTGGGGGGCTCTTGGGTTGAATGTAAAAACATCATTCAAATGGAAAAAGTCGCTCGGTGCTTCCGAAAGCTTGGCTGTCGCGTCTACTTCCTGTCGCTAATCTGATCTCAAGCGGCCGCCGAAGAAGATCGGCAGAGGTTCGAACGTGGCGAGACGTCTGCGCGCTTGATGTTTGGAGCGCCGGTAGGAAGAGAAGAAGACGTGTGGCCCGAAAGCCGAAGGAGGCCGAGGACCCGCCCCCGTCCACATACGCGCTGATGCTCATCTGACGCCGCTCACAAAATAACAAATTGAGTCACCCAAAAGCAAAGTGGCGCATTCATTTTCTGGGAAATTTGCAGACTGCAAGGGGGCACAGGCGCCTCACAGCCACTGCCAATTTGGAAGCGCCGATTCAAACAAAGACAACGCCAACTGTGCATCGGCAGACCAAATCAAAGGAGGCCCTCGGTTATTGGACCACGCAAGTGTCAGATTTACGCGAGCGATGACATTGAAGAACGATATCAGAGGAGATGTCAGCAGTGTGCCGACTTCCGGGACATTTCAAGGACTCTCTCTCAAGGGAGGAAGACGAGAGAAACTTTTGCTCGCGAGGAGAACGTGAGATGGCTCTCTTTCACCGTCTGCGGCCCGTTCTGCCCACATCTCCACGAATCCTCTCTTTTTATGCCTGAGAGCGTCTGCAACGCAACAAAACAAACGTCGACTTCGTCAGTCTTTATGTTGTGAGCCGAATCGCCGGCTGGCACCCGATCTGCCTCTTGATTGGATCGCATTGTTTACGCAAAAGAGCCTCAAAAACAAACGAGAGAGCAAATATGAGATAACTTAACAACGGCAATAAAAGTTCCAAGAATTTCACTGTCGACACAATATTTTCATTTTCCTCAGTAAAAAATATTACATTTGAATGTTGGTACAAACAATAAGTGTTAAGTGTGCAATGCATTCTGGGTGAATTATTCATACCCACGTGCGCGGGTCATAAACCGGAAGGACTGACTTCCAGTACCTCTTTAAAATGAAAAGTGAGAATTTTCCAGCGGATGACTTTCTCCCTCTACAACAAAACAAGTCACAATTTCTCCCGATTTATATTGTTTCCGCACTTTAAAAAAAAAAAAAATTCTTTCCCTTCGTGCACCTGCCGAACACCTCTGAAGAAAAAAAAATGGCCGACTCCGCAGATCGGTCGGGATTTTAAGAACACCTCCACTAGTTGAACTCGTCGCGATTTGCTCGTGCTTCACGTCGGCGGCTAACGACGAGACGAAATCCACCGTGGCCAAATCCCTCTTGGAGATTGGAGTGGTGGTGGTGGGGGGAGGGGGTAGCGCTGATTCTGTCAAGGTTGCAAAAGTGCAGGAGGATGAGGAGGAAGAGAAGCGAGCGGCTCCTTAATCTCCTTGCCGAGAATCTTGGGAAGCCGAAAAACGCCAGCGTGACGCGTGACCTCGGCCTTCGTTTATCCGGAAAACGTCAGCTGACAACCGACATCGCCGATCAACTATTTAGAAATGATTTGGAATTGTTTCCAGACCTCCTTGTGCACAATTTCAGCCTCTCAACTGCAAAAATTCTCACGTCCTCCTTCAAAGTGGACCGATTAGCTTTGGTGGCTTTTCCGAACATCTGTGTTTTACTTTTGAAACATTTTTGTTCATTTCTGAAAGACGTTCCAAAACGAAGCATCATTTCTGCATTGCAAATTTGAGATCATGTCAACAAAAACCAAAGCGCCGCCTTCTCGCTCAGGTGACGGGACGCTGCGAGTGTGGGACGCGAAGGCCGGCGCCTGCCAATTGGTGGTCCCGGCGCACGACGGCGAGGTTCTGACCTGCGATTGGTGCAAATACGATCAGGTGACTCCAGTCGGAATCCCTTTTCTTGCCTTTTTTGTTTTTGGGAACATGAAGCTGTGGAAGTCGCTTGTTCCTTATTTGGTCTGCCGCTCGGGGAAGGCCTTCTGCGATTGGCCGACGAGTGTCGCCGCCAAATCCAAAAGTGTGCCAGGGTGAATCACGTCGACGGGCCCTAAAAAGTCAACAGACGTCAGTCAGCACTCGCTCGTTCCAGAATAGATTTTGAGGGGCCTTTGAAGCGCTCGTCCCATCTTTGGAAAAGGCGTCCGTTGGTCCTCCGACTCCTTTTCCACCCGGCGTCTTCTCCGTTCACGTTCTGGGAACAATTGCAGAACATCGCGGTGACGGGCTCCGTGGACCGCAGTTTGCGCGTTTGGGACCTGAGGAACCCCAGACAGCCTGTCAATCAAATGAGAGGCCACGCCCTCGCCGTCCGGCGGGTCAAGGTATGCGAGCGGCGCACACGCTTGATGGCCGGCGGGCGTCAAACCTCTCACTCGCGGGGTCGTCGTCTTTGTCTTTTTGTAGTTTTCTCCGTTCAGCGGCAACGTGCTGGCGTCCTGCTCGTACGACTTCACCGTCAGGTAACGCACACGACGGGAAAAACTTTGCCTCCGAGTGTTTTCCAACACAAACGTGACGAGAAGCTTCGATGCGAGTTGAGCACAAACACGTCCTGCGCTGTGTGCTGCACTTGAAGGCATCGCCGTGCGACAATAGGCGAATATTCGAGCCATTCGGAGGAGCCGGGTGGCCCCGCGACTTCATCGCTTTAGCCGTGAACAAGGAGCGCAGGGCGACCAATCGCGACGACGATTACGATGAGAAGGACAAACTCGGTCGCGCATTCGGCCAAATCTTTTTGACGCGGTCGACGTGCACGTTGTGCAAACAGAGTGTGTGCGTGACTCACAAAGCTGACAGGTGAACACACTTGTGACACAAAAGCAACAATGGGAGCCCAATCATTCATTACCATGGAAAACGCGCACAAAGAACTCTTTGTGCTCGTGACGTCAACCTGATCAACCACGTTGGGGGAAAAAAAAAAAAAGTTACTCGACTGACGTGTACTGCACAGTGGAACCTGGGTTCAAGGTTCCTAATGGGGGCGGCGTGGCAGGTTCGTCCGTCTCATTCCCGTTCTCATTCTTTTTTTGTGGCCTAAAACCGACTTGTCCTGGTTATAATGGGACTGCAAATAAGTGGAGCTAAGTTTGTTTTTCCCAGACGTGGAGTTGCTCGGAATGACCATGTCACGGGGATGAGTTGAGAGCCGTCGGTCCGGCGTACTGTGACCCCGCGACGAGCGCTCGTTAGCTTCGGTGAACAACATCCGCGGGTCGGTGAAAGCTAATTTCCTCGCGTCGCTCTTGATGCTGCACAACTAGTTGGGGTCTTGGCCTCAAAGTTCTCAGGACCAGGGTTTGAATCCCTGCCCCGCCTGCGCGGAGTGGCGGTCGCCAGCCAATCGCGGGGCACAGGAAGACGGACAACAGTCGCGCTCACAATCACACCGTTGAAAACCAAAAGACGGATTGTGGCGTCGCCCAGCGTGAGGACGTGTGACAGGAGCGAAGAGCGAGCGGCTATTGAGACCATAAAAGTTTGCCTGCGGACCCGAGCCAACGGCGGCCAATCGCACTAATTGAAGCACTTTCCCAGCCTCAAAGCCCTTGCGCAGCAAAACCTCGCGTCCAGATTCATCCACTTTGCAAATGTGATTCGATCATAGTGAGCGAGAGAGAGAGAGAACACTGACCGGTGGGGGGGGGGGCATTAAACACGGTACCCCACGGAGCGAGCGGTGTCACCAACCAAAGCCGACTGTTGCACGCCAGACGTGTTCGCTCAAAATGAAAGGCCGGGCCGAGCGGAAGCGGCGAGGCGACTTCATTTGTGGAGGACAATTCAACAGCAAAGTGTGTTGCAAAGACATGACGTGATTTAAGATGAAAACAAATAAATCACTGGTTAAAATATCATTCCATTTAGAAAAGGAAGAACTGCTCCGCGCAATCAATGCTAGCAAAGCAGCGCGGTGAAGCGTCAACGCTACGCTTTTAGCAGGTACGCAATGCTACGCTAGCTCAAAAGTTGTGGGGGTAAAAGATTGGCCAAACACCCTCTGCCACGCCTTCACGTGCGACTAACCTACGGTGTTAGCTAGCTTAGCGGCCCGATGAACACGCTAGCACAAGCTAGCCAGTTGAGCACGTTTGTCTTTGATTGCCCTTTGAGGTTTTGGGACTGGAAGAACGCAAATCCTCTCGTGGACACGGTGGAGCATCACTCGGAGTTTGTGTGTGGATTAGACTTCAACGTCCACGTACCCAACCAGGTAAAAGCACAAAAGTTACACAAAACCAGTCTGCCTAGTTCCATGCTAACAGCCGCGAGCCCCTTCCAGACGCGTAAAGAGCATCCCACGATCGTGCATGTACGTCTCCAGTACGCACGTCGTTTGTACTCAACTCGCTCTCAGAAGCCGAGCGAGAATCTGTACAGCGGTTTTGCCGAGCGAGCTGACGACGCTCGTTCTTCTCAGTGGGATGGATTCGCTTTTTATGGGCCTTCACGCCGAGGCCCGGCGCGCTAAATCTCAGACCGCTTTGCAGCTCTCTTTACCAAGTTCAGGAAAAAAAAGTGAAAGCGCTTGTAAAATGTGCACGCGTGTGCGATTGTGTGTACGTAGTTTGCAGGTGTTAGTTGTGAGTGTCACGCTTGGAATAGTTTGGGATTTCCCATGATCATTTTTATTTAATTCTCACCATTTAAATTCCGTTTTCATTTTTTTTTTCTGAGCTCATTGGTTAGTTTTGATTGCGTGAGATATGCTTTATCTCAGGTTTCCTTTATTAGTGGCTTTTTTTGTAGTTTGCGTATTTGTGAAGATTGAGACTAAAAAAACAAAAACAAAATATGGTCCAATAAAAATCCAACAATATCAGACACAGGCACTTTGTGACTGTCCCCAGAATTTGAAGTGCACAAAGTGTAGCGCTTGCTACTGTGTGCGTATGTGGTTAGCGTATCCCTATGCATACGTGTGTGCGTGTTGATACGTGTACACATTTTGCAGCGGTGTGTCGACGTCTATATGCTAACTGGATGCGGCAGTTTTCTCTCTTTTTGAAAAGGTGTTTAATTCTTGTGCGCGCGCTGCGACCTTTAACCTTTGTGTTCAGGTGCTGGACTGTTCGTGGGACGAGACCGTCAAGGTCTACACGCCGCCGTGTTTATCCGCCGCCTCGGCGCACCTCTGACCCCGGTCCCGACCCCCCGCCACGACGTTGAGAATTTAAACAGGAAGTAGCGCTGCCTCTCTGCAACTCGACTTCCTGTGGCCAACGACCGTACGTCCGGCGAGAACGAGGCGAGCGGCCCGTCGGACGCTTTCTGGATTTGCGTAAATCTTTTTGCCGGCTAATCGCCGACGGGTCCGCTAATCTGGAGCCAGTGCGCTTCGACGAGACTTCTGTGGCACCAATCGACGTCAGAAGTCGTCCTCGTTTGTCGGGAGAACGACTGAATTGTGTGTGTGTGGGCAGAGGGACGCCCTCAGATGCTTATTTGAACTGATGGTCAGCAAATGGATGAAGGCTGACGTTCATCCATCCATTTTCTTAGCCGCTTATCCTCACAAGGGTCGCAGGAGCCTATCCCAGCTGTCAACGGGCAGGAGGCAGGGTACACCCTGAACCGGTCGCCAGCCAGTCGCAGGGCACATCGAGACACAATCACACCTTTAGCGGGTCCAATTAATGGTGCATGTTTTTTTGGGATGTGGGAGGAAAGCAAGGCGGGCACGGGGAGAACACGCAAACTCCACACAGGCGGGTCCCAGATTGAACCCGGGACCTCAGAACTGTGAGGCCAACGCTTTCCAGTTGCTCCACCGTGGTGCCCCCCCCCCCCCCCCAACTCGCTTCGGGCGAAAGGCGGAACCGGTCGCCAGTCCGTCTTGGGGCAGATATCGACGCCATCGCTGAGCGGGAATCGATCCCACGCACCAAAGTCAGGCGTGTAAACCACGACGCCGTCAGTGACTCCGAGTGACGAACTTGATCGGAAAAGCTAATTGAAATTGATTGATCGCGGTGGCTCCTTTTTACTGCCAGTTCAATGTTAATGCGGGAGAATGTGAAGGCTCCAAATAGTAAAGCAAAGCTCGTGTGTCAGCCTGAATTCGAGTGTTTGATGTTTCCAGTAAAATGAACGCCTGCTAATCTTGAAGCAACAATGGGGACCCCCCCACCCCACCCCGAGCGCTAATCTTCTGCTTGGGTTAATTGGTGGAAGGATTCCCGCTCCCGTGACCTCAAAGTGATTTCCTGATGAAAGCTTTTAATTAAAATGAAACTGCTTTTCATGACTCTTGGTAGAAGGGGGCTTTTCACCCCCCCCCCACCCCCCCACACCTTCCTGCAGCTGCTGCTGCATCTTCCAGGGATTCCCTTCTTTTGCCCATATACAACAAAGCATCTTACACTGTGTATGCGACTGAGTTTGTCTTTTGAAGCCAGTCAGTCATTTTTTGCATCCGTGTTGAACTGACGAGCTGAGATGATTTGGTCCCCCCCCCTCACTCTAAAAGTCCACGGCGGAGGAAAACGACGTCGGTCACGTGCAAACAAAAGTCAAGTGTACAAAGGTGGCTTGTTCATTTTGCACGTTGAAAAGAAAATATTGCGCTTGCCCGAGCAGGACCCCCCCCCTCCCCCCTCCCTTCTCCCACCCCCGCCGTCGCGTCCCTCCTCTCGGCCTGGCTCTCGCCGCGCGCCATCCCGTCGCTCCCGTCGGGAAGTTTTTGCGGTCGTACGGAAGATGGACGCAGTCCGCGGGCGCGCGCCGGGCGTTCTGGTGGCGGTGGCGCACGGCGCGGTGTCGGCGAGCCTCAACATCATGCTCAAGTTCCTGATGAGCAGCCTGCACTTCCGCTTCCTCACTTTGCTCCAGCTGGCCACGTACGCCGCCGCCGCGCTCGGCTTGGAGACCCTGCGGAGGTTCGGGAGGGTTTCCGTGCCCGCGTTCAGCCTCAGCCTCTCCAAGGTAACCCAACTCGACCCAAACCCAAACCGAGCTCGACGGTTCCGTTCCGTTGCCTCGGAATTCAGGGAGGGGGGGGGGGAGAGCTTTATTATTGATCGAAAACTATAAAAACGCGCACGCGATCGTGCGTCGTCCGTGATCAGCGCTGCGGGCGCAATAGTCGCGCAATGATATGCGGACTTATTGATCACATAATCTTGAAATCATTCTCACCGTCGGCACATCTTCATCCTCATCATCGTCACTTCTGCACCAAGTTCGCGCATGTGGAACGGCGAGTGTTGCGCACGCGCGCACAATAATTTATGGTGGGGGAGTCTGGATGTGTGTGCTGCGAGTTTTGGATGTGACAAAATAATCCTGGATGACTTTTGGAGGATGCAAACGAGCTCGTGGATCTTACAAGTTAGCCCCCGCTCGGGAACCCATTCCGACCCCCAGCAGAGGCTGATGACGTCACACCATTGTAATTTACGATCTGAAAATGAATCGAGTCACATATCCTCACGAGGGTCGGCTATCTCCGAAAAGGAGGCGGTGCGCACCCCGGTCACGGGCTACACGTAAAGGGCCGTCTGCGTTCACGCCTACGTGGGGGTGCTTGGAGACTCCAATGCGTGCATGTTTTTGCGATGCGGGAGAACCCGAGAAAAGGCCAAACTCCGCACAGGCCAGACCGGATTTGAACCCGGGTCCTCAGCTTTTGGTTCCGGATTGAACTGGAAGAAAATGCACCTTACATCCACGGCCGTCAAAGTGTCCTCGCGCAAGGCACCGCAAATTGCGTCTCAGAAGGCTTCAATGATCAATGATCGATCAATCAACTGCGCAGGGGCTTGACCATTCAAAACCATGACGAGTATTTGAAAAGAAACCTGGGGTGGGCCCCAGCGCTATGATAAGGGGCACCACGCAAAGAGTGCAAAACGCACAAACACGTACAGTAGCACGGACACACGTATGCGCTCACACGCACGCCGAGAGCAACGCACAGAGCAGCACAACGACACACGCCCGGCGAATCCCGTCGACGGGCACACACGCGAGCTGTCGCCAACGCGAGGCCGTCTCCATCTTTCCCTTCCGCAGGAGTTTGCGCCGGTGTGCATCTTGTCGACGCTGC
Source organism: Syngnathoides biaculeatus (assembly GCF_019802595.1). NCBI lineage: Eukaryota > Metazoa > Chordata > Actinopteri > Syngnathiformes > Syngnathidae > Syngnathoides > Syngnathoides biaculeatus. Next base: position 5,714,111 of record NC_084662.1, on the reverse strand, counting down.
AGTCGACGCTGACGCTGTGGTCGCTGCGCGGGCTGAGCCTGCCCATGTACGTGGTGTTCAAACGCTGCCTGCCGCTCTTCACGCTCGCCGTGGGCGTCTGCGTCCTCAGGAACGGCGCCCCCTCGCCCGGCGTCATCGCCGCCGTCGTCATCACCACCGGAGGCGCCGCGCTCGCCGGTAAGCCGCCGTCGCCGACCGCGTACGGCGTCGTCGTCGCCGCGTGACGAGATGTTTGGGCCGGACAGGCGCCGGAGACTTGAGCGGCGACCCGTTTGGGTACGTGACGGGCGTCCTGGCGGTCGTGGTCCACGCCTCCTACCTGGTCGTCATCCAGAAGACCAGTCTGGAGAGCCAGCACGGACCACTCACCGCGCAGTATGCCGTCGCTGTCACGGCCACACCGGTAAGGCGTGCGGCCGGGCCGGCGCGCTTCTCGTCTGTTGAGCGGCGTCGCTGACTTCTCGTCCGCTCGCTTCCCGCCCTGATGATTCCGTGTTCCGCCCGCTTCCTGTCCACTGACTTCCTGTCTCGCTGACTTTTCATCCCCTCGCTTCGCGGCCAATTTCAGGGAGTCACGGTGAATTCGAACTTGTCCAATTTGATTGCAAGCCGGCCGGAGACGCGGCCGACTCTCTATTCGGCGGAGGTGATGTCTCTGTAAGGTCTCCGCAAGACCAAAATTTACTGAGGAGACTTTGCGGAAACATCCCGGCCGGCGACGCTGCGACTTCTGCCACGAGACACGGCGCTGGTGGGAGCGCGAGCAATTTTTTGCAGCAGTCGCAGGGCCGTCTGCGTCGCTCGGTTCGGGCCTTTCCCATCGCCGCGAGTCTCCAAATTTCCCGTTCCCGTCGTCTGACCGCCCCGGCTTCCGATTTGCTGTCCTCAGGTCCTGCTGCTGTGTGCCCTGATCTCATCCGACGCGGTGGTGATGTGGTCGTACTCGGCCTGGAGCGACGCTCGCGTCTTGGCCCTGTTCCTGTCCAGTGTCACCTTCGGCTGTGCCAAAAACTTCACCACCTACCACTGCACCTACCTCAACTCCGCCGTCACCACCAGCTTCGTCGGCGTGGTCAAGAGCGTCATCACCATCACGGTGGGCATCGTGGCCTTTGACGACGTGGCGCCCACCGCGTTGTTCCTGGCCGGCGTGGTGGTCAATACGGTGGGCTCCATCATCTACTGCGGGGTCAAGTTCTTTGAGATCGAGAAGAAGCCTTCTTATGACCACCTCGAGGGCAGCACCAAAGACAACCCGGCGGCGGCGCCACCGGGTGAGCCGTACCTCCAGGTGCAGGAAGCGGGTGATGAGCGCGAGGCCAATGGCGTGTCCTCCTGCGCGATGAAGGAAAGTGACGCGGTGGAGATGCACGAGGAGGACGCCGCCCTGTCGGGGAAGGCGGCGGGCAACTATGTGGGCGTGTGGCGCTCCATCAGACAAGTGCACTTCCCCAAAGATGACGCCCTTATCCACAACATGGAGCTGCAGAGCCCCTAAGGGCGAGACGGCTACTTTCGCGTCACTGGAGTTAGCCTCTGCGGTGCTAACTCTGCATACCTTGCATGATTAGAAACAAAAAGAATGGCAAAAAAATTCAACTGGTCAGCATGCAGCGCTCAGCTACTTGCGGGATCTGTCGCTTGCGTCCAAAGTCTTTCGTTTGGTGTGCTTGTCGTGTCTGACCTTGGTGCCCGTTTTCTCTCTTCCGACTCATCTTTATTTTTCCACACGGACACCATTAGCTTGCAATTAGCGGAACCTTCCATGACTCTTGAGCTTTTATTTTGATGCTAACAGATGATGAGCACGTTAGCGTTTGTGCGCGTGGGCCGGCGATCCTTCCCTTTTGCGCTCGCTAATGGTAATGGACGATGACGCGGGAGTCATAGAAAGATGGAGGAGCCGTTGTTATGTGTTTGAGACCTTGTGGAGCCCTTTTCACTGCAGGCGCTACTTTAAAAACAAGAAATAAGAAAGAAAGTGTGATTGCTATTGATTTTTTTCAAAGATCATTGAACGCACCAAGATCTAATCGTGCACGTGACGATGAGCGCCACGTACACGCCGCCAGCCGACACGCACGCAATGACCGCTAAGTCCATGCGTGTGTGCGCCGGGGCGTCACCGGCTTTTATGCAGGGGGGGCTCGGCCCCCATAATTCGCTCTAACCCCAAGCACAAATAGTGCACCAGCACAAACAGGTTCTGGAAAGTGAGAAATTGCATTTAAATACAAAATTATACATAGCTCCATCCGTTTTTGGGGGCCGCTTCTCTTCACAACCGTCGCGGGAGTTCCGGAGCCGGCCCCAGCCGTCTTCGGGCAGGAGGCGGGGCACGCCCCGAACTGGTCGGCACACGGAGACAGACAACAGTCGCGCTCGCAATCGCACCGGCGGGCGGTTTAGAGTCTCCGACGTTTTTGGGGTGCGCGAGGAAAGCCGAGCGCTCGGACAGAACGTCCAAACTCCACGCAGACGGGGCCCGGATCCGAACCCCGGTCTTCAGAACTGTGAGGCGGACGCTCGAACCGGTTGTGCCACTGTTTCAGCAGAAGAATTAAAAAAAAAAAAAAAAAACAACCAAATTGATCAAAGATTGTTTAAGAACATTCAAGGAGGGCTGAGGTGTGTTGATTTGACATTTATTGTAGTTTGTGTGTGTTGTTGAAATGTTGCCAGCATGACAAAGATGGATTTATTCATTAAAAAATGACACGTGTGCAACAAGATGTCATTTGTGTGTGTCGTGACTGAAGACAAAGACGGAGAACGTGTACGAGGAAGCAGAAGCAGTAGGAAATTGCTGGCTACTGGCCACAGTGTTCCAAGATGACAGGCTGGGGGGGGGGGGGGGCGCCCCCCCCTGTACTTTTGCTCCCCCCCCTGTACTTTTGCTCCCCCCCCTGTACTTTTGCTCCCCCCGCCCCCTGTACTTTTGCTCTTTCCATCGTGAGGACGTGACGTTCCCGCCCGAAAGCCATTTGAAGCAAAACGGCCAAGTCCACCGGCGTAATTTTCCAAGCCGACCAGCCGCTCGTTGGATATTTTTGCAGCTGGTGCCGACGGGACCCCCTCCGCCACCACGAAGGTCTTCCTTTAACCGCAGGGGTCGGCAACCTATGGCTCGCGAGCCATATCTGGCTCTTTTGACGTTTCATAGGGCTCGCAGAGCCCTCGCCGCTACATACTGTCACGTAGGCAACGCAAATGAGCAGAGACACTTTGTCCTAGTGGAGTTGCCGTAGTTCACCGGAGCAGTCGACGTGCGCAGGCGCAGAGCAGGTAGCGAAAACTGAAGCGTGCAAACGATTGCTCCAAGGAAAGAAGGCAAAATGGCGAGTTCTCTAGTTTTCGCCACGACTGGACGAGCCATTGACAGATGGAGAAGGAGGAGGACGAGGCCGAAGCATTCGTGCCTGATGCTGCCCATGAACTTTTGGACAACTTTTCGCATAAAGACAAGTTCATCAAAGGAATACGAGACACGCTATTGTTGGCAAGAAGTGTTCACCATCGTACCGGCACGGTGACGGCAAATGACGTTGGATGGAAGTCTAAGGACGTTTGAAAGAAAACACTATGGAGCCATCCGCAAAAGCACGAGTCGCATTCATGGTAAGTAGTGCTTTTGTCATCGTTGCTTTGTTATTTCAAACAATTCAGAGATCAAAAGTCTTGGCCTTACATAAATGCACAAATTTAGTTACCCCTAACAGGACAAGCCAAAAGAAGTTTGTTTTGTTTGTTTTGTTTTTTTTTTTAACCTGTCCTTAGTTTGTAAACTTTTGCTCTTTTGAAATGACATTTTGGGATTTATGGCTCTCTTTGCCTTAAAGGGTCCCGAGCCCCGCTTTAACGGCTAAACGACGGGCATGAGCATTTCACGGAAACGATCGTTCCGTTACGGTGTCGTTACCCAGCCTGAGAAAACACGGAACCGAAAGTCTGTTTCCCAGATCTCTGGGCTTACTTTTAATAAAATTCGCCCATGTGTGGAATGTAAAACAAGTTCTCAACGAAATACAACAATCTGTATAAAACGAACCTACATGAACCCCTTTATTTTTAATGATTAAAACGCCCAGCTTTGTCTATATTGTGTTGTTTACAAACAACACCGGTTTCCGCTTCTGCGCTACCAATGCGCAAGGTCGACTTATTCATATCAGGGTCACTCAAACGCTAGTCAAACATGTCGGTTGCTAAGCGTAAAAGACAAAATGCTCATGCCTCCTAAGGCTTTATTTTGAAGTACATGTAAAAACCGGTTCCCATGACCATTATCAATGGGAACCGGGAAAAAAAATCGTTTCCCAGGACAAAAATCAACGGAACCGAAAGATCGGTTACCATATTTGCCCAAATCCTCATGCCTTTTAACCGATCGATCACGTTTCAAATTCAAACCCTACCCTTGTTTAAGTTCAAACAAACTCACGGGCTGTCGTTTCCGACGTTTGGTGCAGTAGCAACAAATATGTGACCCACCCCCCACCCCCCCCAGAGGTCAGAGTTCAGGTTGGTGGCGCACATTACCGTAATTTATTTATTTTATTTACAGCACGAATGTGTTGACCTTACAGGTGCCCAAAAAGACATCAGGTTTGTCCTGCAGTTCTTCAATTAGATATTCCAGCCCATTTTTAACTTGAATTCTATTGTTGTTTTTATCGTGATCTTGCAAAATAAGCAAACAATTGCTAAGTCTCTGCTGCAAACTTGTTCATGAAGTAATTTGAGTGACTCAAGCAAATCATTTGTGTAGGAAGAGCGGCACAGATGGTGTGGTGGTCCACCCTGAACGGAAACCGAAAATGGAGGAATAGCCGAAAACCTTGGCACGGTGGTGTATCTTTTCTAAATCCAGTGAAAAACTGCTTGGCAGCTGCCTGTGCAGTTTCTGCTCGTTTGTCCCATTCGCTCGCGAGCTAGCGTGTTAGCGTCCTTCATGATGTACATTGGCAGGTGTAGCCTCTCTTCTCTGAAACAGAAGTCAAAGAAATCAAATCTTTTCATCCAAATGACTTTAATTTCAACATCTTGTATTTTTGAATCATTTTGCCCAGACAACCAAGCAGGCTTGCTGCGTGCAGTACAACAGCGCCCCCCAGTGGGAACCGTGACGCACCGCAGCCTCATGGACGCAAAGACCCTTCGTTGTTGCTGTTGTTGCACTTCTTCTTCTTCTTCTTGGTTTCCTTCTTGGGGGGTGGAGAGGGCGTGGTTTCCGAAGTGGCCTGAGCGTCACACTGGCAGTCTCCAGGAGAGCTCAATAATTTGACGTCAGTGCTAACCTGTGAAGACGATTGCGAGTTGGGTTTCACTTTTGGTTTCGATCCTGCTTCAGGCTCTGATTTTGATTGTTGTTCTGGTTTGACTTCTGGTCCTGATTTAAGTTCGGGTTTTGAGTCTGATTTTGGTTTTACGAGTACTTCTGCTTTAACTTGTGCTTCTGATTTAACTTGAGGTCCGGGTTTTGACTCTGACTTTGGTTGGGAATTGTGTTGTAGTTTTACTTCTCCTTCTAGTTTTATTTCTGGTTCTGACCGAGGTTCTTGTTTTGGTTCTTGTTTCACTTCTGGTTCTGATTCAACTTGAGGTTCGAGTTTTGGCTCTGATTTTGGTTGTGAGTTTTGTTGTAATTTTACTTCTGGTTGTGGTTTTGTTACTGGTTCTGACTGTGGTTCTTGTTTCGCTTCTGGTTCTGATTCAACTGGAGGTTCGAGTTTTGACTCTGATTTTGGTTGTGAATTTAGTTGTAGTTTTTCTTGTGGTTCTAGTTTTATTTCTGGTTGTGACTGTGGTTCTCGATTTAATTCTGGTTTTTGTTCTTGTTTCACTTGCGGTTCTGACTGTGGTTCTGGTTTTACTTCGGGCTTCACTTCCACTTCTGAACTGCGGTTCCGCTCTTGCGGTTGTGTTTTATGGAAATGCGCGAAGGCCGTCGCCACGAGGTCGTCGTCCAGGTCCGACGGGTCCGCTTCCTGTTCCTGTCTCGCTCCGTGAGACGCCATCAAGGACTCTTCGAATTCTTGCAGTTTGACTTGCTCGGCACTCAGACGCCGCATCTCCTCCGTCATCAGGCCGTCGCCGTCGTCACGCTTTTCCTGCGCCGATGGCTCCTCGGGGCCGGCGTCGGCGTCACCCCGACGGACATCCTTGATTTTAGCGTAGAGAACCTTTCTCTCGTCCTGAAGAGCTCGACACAGCTTCTCCAACTTGCGGATGGTCACCACGAAAACCTTGTACTCTTCGCCCTTCTCGCTCCTCTGCAGGAACAGGACCGTGTTAGCGTGTGAGAGGGAATTCTGAGGCGCTAACATGACTCACCTCCTCCAGCAAGTCTGTCAAGGCTCTGTTGCAGTTCTCGAACCTCAACTTCCAAACGTTTGACTCCTTCTCCAACGTCTTCATCTTCACAGACATCTGATGACCAAAGAAAAAGGAAGGAAAAAAAACCGCCAGCGCGACGTCCTTTCAGAGTTAAGCTTGGGGCCGAGCCGATCATTTGACCTCTATTTGTCGTAACCCCTCATTTATTGTTTATGGTGCCCGTAATTTACTTTTCTCATTTCTTCTTGTATAAAAGGTCACGGCCTCTGCAGCTCCTACGCAGGTTGCCATCTTTACCGTGTCAGACTGCGCCCATTCGTTGGCGTTTGATGTGATGCTTCCGGCCGGCTACGTTTAAATGAACGCGCGGAACTTCCATTGTTAAGTTTCGTGTTGGCACCGTGCTCTTAATGAATCCCAGAAAAATCACCGCACGACTACTGAGGTCGACAAATACACAACAAAGCCAAAACAAACACACAACGCTTTGCATTCCTTCGTACGTTTTCCATCTCGTTCTTGAAACGAGCGTAGATTTCATTGCTCTTGGCCAACGTCGTCTGGAACTCGTCAAACTTTTTGGAGTAGAGCGCCAACTGCAGGATGACAAGTTTATTGCAACGTCATCACAAGGTCACTTTTTTTTTGGTACAGCAAATGAAACAACACCAATGTGTAATACATTTGATGTACGTTTGACACAAATGTATGCTTACAATATGTTGTGGGAGAAGTGCGTAGCGCCACAAACGCCCAACGTGATTTGCTAGTTTTCATTCCGTTTGCATTTGGATACTCGCGTCTTTTGGGAAATAGGCGCTACGTTTGTGCCCGTGGCCATTTACAGGGAAAATGCGTTTCCCCCGATGACAAATTCACGTTAGGAACCGACTTCCGGAATGGATCCATTTGGGAAGTCGAGGTACCGCTGTGCACGACTGTGACGTGTTATTCACCTGCGCGTGCGTGACGGCGGCGTGTTGGCGCAGCGTGTGCGTCTGCAGCTTCCACTCCGCCGCCTCGCGCAGCAGCTGGCGAAAGAGAGCAAACGCGTGAGCGCGCATTTACCTTCTTCTTCATGCTCAGCTCCTCCTCCTTCATGGCGAAGCACTTCCGGGTTTTGTCCAGCGCCTCGGCCAGCAGCTGCGGCGGCGCGGCAACACACGGCACAAATTCACAGAGACACGGGACAAACGAGGAGCGCCGCGCAAACGCCGAAGCCGCTCACGTATTCTTTCTCGCGTCGGTGCTTCTGCTCCGCGTCCGCCAGCAGCGCGTTGGCCTGATCCAGCTTTGCCGAGGTTAGCTGTTGTTGGAGGTTGTGGTGATGGTTCACCTTCTCCAAACTCTTTATACACACACACACACACACACACAGAGTAATAAGCTAGGGAACTTTTGCTGCTGTTCTAGTTTTTTAGTTTTTGCGTTTGACCTCCTCTCTACGCTGGCACTGTTCCAGCAGCGAGTGCAGTTTTTCGCTCAGCTTGGCGTTGTCCTCGCACAGTTTTTCATTTCTGGCGCTGTGCTGCTCGATCTGCGTCTGGATTTCTGCCAGCGACGTCTGGAAGTGCGCGGCCATCTCCGACCGCTTCTCCTCGTCCTCCTGGCAGCGGCGCAGCGCGTCCTCCTGGTGAGCGGCTGAGCTGCGTTAGCATGCTAACGTCTCACTTACTACATTGGCGAATCACAGATCAGGAATTCGCACCCGCAGCGTGTAGTAGTGATCTTGGACGTCTCTGCACAAACTTGCTAATTTGCTCCGCTCGGCCCGCAGGACGCAAATGTTGTCGCGGAGATCCTGAAGCATCCTCTCCTCGCCCCGCTCGCGCAACATCTGCACATGCGCACGAGCATCGGTTGGATGCAGCTTTGGCGGAAGCTCAACAGGAAGTCTGAATTCACCAGCTCAGCGTGTTTCCTCATCAAGTGATCGAGTTTTTCTTCAGGTGATGACAAAGCGCTCAGACTGTCTGCGACCCAACAAATCTCTGCGAGGACAACGGAATAAAGGAGGAAGAGGAGAAGACGAGAAATTTATGTGAAGGATGTCAACGTCGCACCTGACTGGACGCTCGCAGTGATGTCGTCGTGGGCGTCCGCTTCCACCTGGAATGGTCACACGGCTTTGCATTTTAACGTGTGTGTGTGTGTGGTGTGTGTGTGTGTGTGTGTGTGTGACGTGAACACATGGGACGTTAGCGGCGCCACGGCTAACCGGAGCGTCGCTGCCGAGGATCTCCTTCAACCTCCTGCTGAACTCGTCCATGCGCTCGTCACGGGGCGGCGCCACCTCGGCTAACACCCCGCTGGCTTTCGGCGACGTCTCCATCCTCACGGGGGTGCGAGCGAGCGGGAAGGAATCATCAAACAATGTGAGTGGACGCAGACGGACCTCAAGCTGACATTGTAAACGGGAGGCCGTCTGACCCCGACGCGGATGAACTCTGAGACGAAGGCTCGTCTGATGCCGAGAATGCCAACAAGCGTGCCGCTCGCGCACGTTGCCGACATCCGCGGAATTAGTGCTCCGTGCGACATCGGACGCCAAGATGCTCGCTCATCTTAACTTATCGAGCGCGCAAAAACAGCGCAGCTCTTCGTGATATCAAACCATACGGAAGCGCCAGGAAATGAATTCAATTTCAGCCATTTTAGGTACTGCTTATCCTCACTAGGATCGCGGGTGCGCTGGAGCCTTTCTCAGCTAACGTCTCGTGAGCGGTGGGGGTGGGCCCTCAACTGGTCGCCAGCCTATCCCTAGGGCAAATGACCATTGACACCTACGGGCAATTTAGTGTTTTCAATGAACCGAGCGTGAATGTTTTTGGCATGGAGGAGGAAAGCGGAGTGCAAACGGGCGGGATTCAAACCCCGATCCTCGGCACTGTGACGCAGATGTGCTAATCGGTCGTTCACCGTGCCGAAATTGTGCGACTAAAAGAATCATTTTATGTGGAAATACACAACGAGAATTGGGCAAACGTTGCCTTTTGGCACAAAGGAGGCTGAAAGTTTGATTCCATGTCACTGTGTGAAGACGACAGTGAGGACTATGACCGAAATCTCCATTGAAGCGTGTGATGGCGGCCGGATCCTCAAACTGAAATTTTACAATTCAAAGCACGCGTGATGTTATTTGCTTCTTTTTCAATGGAAACGAGTGCGGTTTTCGGACAGCAATTAGCTTGGCCCTTCCCTTGGCGAAGGACAGCTTCAAATGTCCTGTCCAGTTGAATTTGTTCTCTCTCTCTCTCTCTCTCTCTCTCTCTCTCTCTCTCAGCAGTTTGTGCGCACGAAATAGTTAACAGCGTGCACGCTAAGTCATTGGTTCATGCTAGGGTTAGGTCAGGTAGTGCATGCGCACAATGAAAACGTGGCTCCGTACTGGAGTGGAGGGAAACCGCATCGATTTACAGACTTGCTACAAACGACGCACCCAAAACTGAAAGACACGTGCGATGGTTTCACGGTACCTTTACTTTCTCATCTCGTCTGTGCATTGTGTAACTTCCGCGCTTTAGCCTCGTTTATTTCGACCTTCAACTTCGGAAAGAGGGTGCGCTCCATTTGCTTGCGCTCGTGTCCAGTATGGAGCTACTGCTATAACTATTTTGATTTGTACTTTGTATGTATAAATTAACTATTTTGTGCCCACAAAGTAAAAGTTTGTGGAGGGTTTTTTTTTTTTTTCTCCCCACATGTCATGTCTGAGGCTCTGGACCCCCCCCCCCCCCACACACACACACACACTTTATCAAAGGTTTCCTGTCCTCTCGGCCATATCTCATCTGTCAAAAGCACGCTTAACGCTTACCAGCGTGGTGCGATGGCTCTCGAGCAGCCGAGATGGCAACGGGGGCAGAGAAGTGGTGAGCTAAATTAGGAAACTTGTCAACGGGACGAAGAATGTACCGTGACAGCTGCAGCTGTTTATGCACCAGAAAAAAAGTACACGTCTGTGACTCGGATACACGCCAACACGTAAAGGCAGTGCCAATGAGAATTGCCTAACCTGAAGAAATAAAAGTTCATCTCGTCCCGTGTAAGGACAAGCGCTATGCATCCAAAAAGTACACACACGTGTACAATATAGTCATTTTCAATGCTGCCCATTCGTCCGTCATTCGTTTGAGATGAAGGAATTTGTGGAATCGTTACAGCGTGCACACTAAGTCATTGTTCATGCGCACGAAGAAAAGGTGGCTCCGTACTAGGACTGGAGGGTAACCGCGTCGATTTACAGACTTGCCGGGGAATTTGTGATCAAAACGATTGATTTCTAACTCTGTCAAAAATGTAACCACGACGACACGACGCAACTTTTGGCCGTCATTTCATCCGTCAGTGTGCGACGTGAGTTCAATGAAAGACAAAAACTTACCCACTGAGAAAAGCGAAGGCGACTGAGAGAGCAACACCGATGAGGGGGAAGACGAGGACGACAGCTGAACCCCCAAAATAATTGAACAGGCTCCGCCCACGTTCTGAGCCGGAGGTCAAAGGGTCACAGGAGAAGGCAACAAATTGTCGACGTCACGTCACGCGAGGATGGGAGACGCAAATGGATGCAGAGGATGGCGTGATCCGCACACACCAGAAGGTGCCAAAATATGCATTTTTATTGTGTATTTTAATTGTGGGCCCCCATTTTGGGATTATTTGTGGTTTTGGGTTGTAAAACTTGATGTTGATTGCAGTTGGAAATTAGCTTTCTGCTAAATCTGGTCCAAGCATCTTTTTATATCTATTGCTAAGCATTGAGTGGTGGCCTGTTAGAACATCTGCCTCACAGTTCTGAGGACCGGAGTTGAAATCCCGGCGCCGCCTGTGTGTACTTTGCGTGTTCTCCCCGTTGCCGCTATCCGGTTTCTTCCCCGCATCCCGGAAACGTGCGTTCGCTGAAGACGGGAAAATTCCCGTAGGTGTGATTGCCCCGCGACCGGATGGGGAGCAGCCCAAGGTGTCTCCCGCCTCCTGACCGAAGATGGCTGGGACAGGTTCGACCCTTGTGAGGATAAGCGGCTCTGATAATGGATGGATAAAAATGAATGTAGAACACGTGCACATTGTCCGTGAACTAAAAAAAAGAAAAAGTCATGGCTGGTTTGAAGGCAAGCACTGACTTGGTTCCCGTGGTGACCACTTGGTGACAGCATTGCATCACCAAGCTGGAGATGTGCCTGTCATGAGAGGGGTGACGTCACGTCAGATGAGCCCCCCCCCCAAGAAAAAAAAAAAACCCAAACAGTTTAATATACATTAGCACATTACTGGTAACCTTGGTTGGCTGCTGTTGTGCTAAAGCGGGTCCAATTCCTTGCGTGCTCTTTTCAAAATTGGCAACTCAAGAGGATTCTGAATCTATGTGTGATTGGATGGAACAAACGTTTGCTTCCTTTCACGCCTCTTATCCCTTTACTGCTGAGCTAAATGACTTAAATAATATCCTGATTGGAAACTAATCAATTCTCCCATTCATTAGGACTTATGTGATTTGTGTGTGCCTCTCTGTCTGGCCTGCCTCCAGATGAAATGAGACGTTAGCAAGCGTGCGCACATGCAAGTGGTTAGGACTGACTTCATCATCATTTCTTGTTTGCTTCATTTTGTTTCCAACAAATATTGTTTCCCAATAATAGTTATACTATTTGCAGTTCCATGTAGCCCCCGCCTCCAGCGCTTGAGTACTCACTCACATTCACATACGTACAACCAAATATGCATGACACGCACGCCTACAATTTGATGAGCTCAAATGCGAGGCGGAATCCTTTGGCCGCCGCCGACGGAAGGACGGAAAGTCCTGATTGCTTATCAGAGGCCCCCCGCAACCTGCCTAAAGGCGACTTCCTCTCCTAATGAATGCCGAATGCTGCACGACGCTCGGCGATGTCGCCTCAGCGTACTCAAGTGGGCCGGGTGCCGCTCAACGCTCCTGTTGAAGGCCGTCGTCATCTTTGTTATCGTTTTACACCTTTTATCGGGTAGTTCCAGGGAGATTCCTGAAGGTCCTTCCTGCTTCCTATCCAGTCAGCATTAGTATTGCTCATGTATTTTGTAGACTATCGCACGATTCGTCCCTTTGCACAGTTGTTATTGCACTGGTCTATAACACGGGTAAAGGCACTCTGTACGAGCTCAACACAATGTGGGACGTTGACACACTCGTTACTCTTACCTGTTCTAAACTTGACATCTTGCACAGCTGTGACTCTTCTAAGGAATAGTTCCTAGAAACAGAAATGTCTCTTGTTCTTTTGTTCTTGTTACTTTGTTGTTCCTTGTTCTGAATGTCGTACCAGGGCAGCACCGACTGCCGGAGAAAAACTCTTGGCCAATAAAGCTGATTCTGGGACTGGGTAGGGGCGACTGGACAGAAAGTACCCCGATTTCACAGGTGGAGGGTCGGCTTTCATTTGGGATGTCGACGCGGAAGCGGTCTCCTGGGACTGCCTCGGTCCCCCGCGCCCGGTCCGAGTCCCGGCTCGTGCCGTGCTCGTGGCTCTCGGGTCCCCGGGGAGCACAAGGATGTGGTTAGCCTGGGTGGGCGGGGACTGCGGCGGGTGTCTGGCGGTCCCGTCTCCGCACCCCTGTCGGGCCCCCCAGGCGACCCGAGTGCAGTGGAGCTGGTCTTGGGCCTTTAGTGCTCAGAGGCACTACCTGGCCAAATGGGGCGTGTTGGGTGTATGGTAGAGTGGATTAAGTTCTTGACTTCACTCTAGTCGAGACGCCATTTTCAAAGTAGTAAACCATATTTGAAAATCACCGTGCATTCAAATTCACGATTGCAAAAAGTACAGTATCTTTTTAAGAGTTCCTCAGTGATTTAATTTAGCGTGCACATAAACACACCACGCGCAGACTGACAGAGTTTGTGCACTTTTATTACAGTTGACACAGCACAGTGACATCACCAAACAAAGATGGCTGACGCCAGCGCAAGCATGAAACTCGAGTTCATTAAGTAACATTTCAGCACGCAACCAATCTGAGCCAAGCCGGCAGTCACATGACCTCATCCTCCCGGTCACACTTCCTGCCTGTTGCCCGTGGCGATGGGGGGTGTGGCCCTTTTGATGGAGGTCAGACGTATGTGGGATGTACTGTGCTGGTAGCTCGCCTGACGGTCAGGATGCACGCTGCCGCATCGCAGCTGACTAAGACACACAGCAGATACACATTTCCAGCGTTAGCGCCGTCGTGTCAGCTAACCGCCTGGTCAATTGTGTAATTATTGGTGCACGTGAGTCTGAATGCCTGTGGAAGCTTTTAGTTTTGTGTATTCAAATGGATTTGAAATTTTGTGAGGAGTCAGTTTGTCTATGAGTTTGTGTGTATATATGATTTGATTTGAATTTAGAAATCATATAATCTACAGAAAAAACAAAAATGGATATATCTGCTTTTGCATCTGAACGCTTCATATGTGTGTATCTCGCTATCTGTGTGTATGTGTGTCTATTTTCTATGTCTGGGACTACATCTGAATCTCTAGTTGTGTGTATGTGTGTGTGTGTGTGTGTGTGTGTGTGTGCACGCGTGTTAATGCGTATTGGCGCGCACAGGTGAGCTCTCGGAGTCCAAACCTGTTGAAGTGTCGTCGGAAGCTGTTGCTGAGCAGGTAGAGCGCAAACGGATTGACGCAGGACGATGAGAAGCTGAGGACGCGAGCTAGCAACGTTAGCAGCAGGTGCACTAGCGACAGGTCCACCTGCTGGTAGCGGAAGGAGCGGTAGAGGTATAGGATGTGGTTGGGGAGCCAGGAGACTGCAAACAAAGCCACAAACACCAGCACGATCTTGGCCAAGCGCTTCCTCGTCTCCATCTGCAGAGGTAGCGTTGCATTAGCCGCTAGCTTAGCAGTTTGTGCATCATCGTCGTTGCGTGAGGGGCAGAGGTTCGGGATTCGAGTCATATACCTGGACTGGAGTCAGATTTATGTCGCAACTCTTATGATTTGCGACTGACAGTTCGGCTATCGTGATGAAATCATTTTCTTAAAAAGTTACATTTTTTTTTAATGCTTCTGAGAAGATGAGAAATAAAGGCCCCTCTCAAGCTGCAAGATTGTGTGCTTGCTCTGCTGAAGACGCTGTAGACGAGCCCTTCACCTGCCGATCAGATACAGGGTTCCCTCGCTCTTTCGCGCTTCACTTTTTGCGGCTTCAGTGCTTCGCATTAATTTTCACTCATCACGCATCATCGAAGCTCCACCCAGCAACTTCTGTTCCACTCTTTCCCTTGTCCTTCCTTTCCACCATTTTCTATGCTGATGACTGTGTGCGCGATAACCTCTCGTGTTCACAATGCCGCCAAAGCGCTGTGCTGATGCGAAAGCTTCTTCTGAAGCGCCCAACAAAAAGAGGAAGATGATGACGATCAGCAAAACAGTAAAACTTATGGATATGATCAAAGACGGCAGAAGTTACACTTTTTGTGGCGCTATTATGGCGTGAATGAATCCACGGTGCGCTACATAAAATCCGTCAAACCGCTTCAATCACTTTTAATAAGGAAGTGTGAAAATGTGGTGAATCCGCAAAATAAGAGGACTGTTCGAATAGAAGCTGCGTTTGCTTTAAGCAGAGCGGATTGCAGAAAAACCGACCTGGTGACGATGATAGAGGCTGAAGAAAGTTCTGACGGACCTCAAACTGCAATGAGGGACTCTCCCCCTTCGAGGACAAGGCTTTTCAGCAAACAAAGGTTTGTTTGAAAAATTTGAAAAGCGTTTCGCCACAGAAGCGTACGACGCAATGGTATGAGCATCTACCAGTCTACAGTCTCAATTTAAGACTTAAGTCAACCCACATCTAGTATTTAATTTGTCTTACCCCTTGACATGTGGCTTTTGGCCTGCTTTACTCCCTCCTCCACGGAGAGAGGCAAGATGTTGACGACAGAATTGAGACTCGCTGTGGAGCGGCGATTTCCGACCGGTGAGGCGCGGCGCATTAGTGTGGCGTGAGAGCTCTTCTGACGTGGCGCGGGAAATGTTGTCTCTTCTGATTGGCCGTCATTGCTATTGTTTCATGTCAACATATGTGCTTGCGCCCAAAGCTCCGCAAGCTCGTTCTCCCTCTTTCTGGAGCGAGAAAGCTCGCATTATGTCATTGACAGCTTGCTGCTTGTCCACAAAAACATCAGAATGCTCACTGAGCACCTCACCACCTTTGACCTCCTGATGTCGCCGCCCACCTCACCACCTTTGACCTCAAACACATTCAACTTCCTTTTGTGCGTCAGCAGCAGGTAAGGGCCGCTAACCTGATGTTTTTTTATTTGGGATGTGGACATTGACGGTTGCCATAGGGAACAACATGCCAAAACACACACATGCACACATGGTAACGACACAACACTTCATCTCAGTTAGGAGGACAAGAGAATGTGTGTGTGTGTGTGTGTGTGTGTGTGTGGGGGGGGGGGGTGTTCCTCGGACAAGTCAACGACAAGCAGTCCAAAACCTCGTCTGGACAATTCATTGACGACTCGCTGGCATGTTTGTCAATCACGTCGTGCGGGGAGGAGGGGGAGTCTAGCTGTGGCACTTACATCCTTGACTTGAGACTTGTGTGCTCGTTTATGTGGTTGGTAGAGTCATCGTGTGTCTGAGTATTTTAATCGCAAGGGTGTTGTGAAAGTGCGTGTGTTGTGAATTTGTGTGGGTGTGAGAGTACGCATCAGTGTGTTTGTGTGAGCGTGTCTTCCTTGGGATGTAGCATTGCTGTATTCCTCATTAGGGAAAATCTTCATTTTAATTGTACTAATTTTCAACACAACATGGAATGTTTTTTTTTAATTGCAGAATTCCTCTTTGAATAAGAATAAAGGATCATAATAAATATACCCATCTACTTTACCAAGGGATAGCTGAATAAATATGCGATTACAAAGGACAATCACAATTTGCAACTTAACGGAAATATTTCATGCATAAAAGACAATAACGTGAGGCTGGAAGCAGAAACTTTTCATTTGAAAATCCCCGTTGTCAATATAGTGAATATTCAAGCAGAGCAACGCTTGATCATTGGCCAATCTGGCTCATCTAACAAGAACTGCAATTCCCATCTACAGTTTACATACATGTATGGTATTGACATTATGAGCGGCAATCTACATGATCGAGTATTATGGACAGCGTATTAAAGTAGAGACTTATAAAGTGTAGTGCAATAATGTGTTGGGTGATATACACAGTGCTGCAAGGGTACAACAAGTCAAATGTTTGTGCATGAACTGAGTTCATGGTCTGGAATCAGTGGTAATGCGTGGTGCTAGGTGCCATGGAGGGATAATGGGGCAAAGTAGAGAGGGACTTGAGTCTCCTGACCGCTTGGTGGAAGAAATTGCCTTTGAGCCTGCTCGTTTTGGCTCCAAGGCTCTGCAGTCTCCTCCCTGTTGGCAGGAGTCTGAAGAGGCAGCGGGGTGTGCTAAATGTCCAGAAGGGACGGGTGAAAGACACCGATGATCTTCTCAGCTGCTGTCAGTATGCAGCAGGATCTTGCAGCAGGATGTGACGGAGGTGCCGTACCACACAGTGATGCTGATGCACAGGACGCTCTCGATCGTCCCTCCGTAGAAGGAGACGGCGATGGGCGACGGGTCTCTCCCCCTTTTAAGTTTCCGCAGGAAGTACAGCCACTGTTAGGCAGCGCTGTGGTGTTTGTGGTCCAGGACAAGGTCTTCGGAGACGTGTACACCCAGGGGTCTACTTCAGCACCATTGATGGTTAGTTGTTGGTGCTGAGTGGTCGCTTGCTTGAACTCCGCTATGATCTCCTTCGTCTTCTCCACGTTCAGGTGGAGATTGCTGTCCTTGAACCACATCGCCAGACGGCTCACCTCCTTCCTGTTGCCTGTCTCATCGTTGGTGTTAACGACACCCACCACAGTCATGTCGACTGCACACTTGTGGGTGCGCACTAGTGGGTCGGCACAGAGTGAAGAGGAGGGGGCTCAGCACAAATCCTTCGGGGGGGGGGGGGGTTCAACACGACGGTGTTGGAAGTGTTGCTGCTGACCCGAACTACCTGGGGTCTCACACAGTTGCACAGGGAGTCCCAGGCAGTCCAGTTTGAGGATGAGCCACTGGGGCAATGACGGCATTGAACGCTGAGCTCAAGTCGATTTTCAGCACTCTGACGTGTGAGTCTTTGGTCTCCAGATGGGTGAGGGCTGCATGGGGGCAACGGAGATGGCATCATCCGTCCAGCGGTTGGACCGATATGCAAATTAGAAAGGCTCCAGCGTTGGGGGATCAGGGGAGGATTTTATGTCCTCCATGACTCCGCTCAAAGCACTTCATAATGCGCTCACATTGGAGTAGTTGCGCAAAGGGTTGTTAGTGCACAATGGAGACAAACACACTCAATAACCGTACAAAAACACCGTGTATGGAGAGAGGGGAGGTGCCGGGCATGCTCGCGCCCCCATTTGTCTTCCAGTTCCAATGATGTGATCCAGTTGCACAATATATATCCAGTAATTGATATATTGATCATTTTCAACACCCGTAAGAAATGGCGTCTTATCATGACACACCGCCTCTCCACCCACGTGCTCATGCGGTCAACTTCAAAATAAAAGCTGACTACATTGGACATGGATCCCATTTGAAAATTTTGATTTTGAGCGCAGTCCTGGCCCTTGACGACGTCCTGCTTCACCCCCGGGCGGCTGGCTCATTAGTTTTGAGAGCACTGCTCCAAAGGATACGCTAAAACATGCAGCAGAAGGTTCCAAATCTGCTGAAAATCAGTGGCAGCTTCAAATGTGATCGCAATTCAAATGTGATGAATTGTGCAACCCAACAGGAAAGAATATTGAGGTTTTATCAACTTCCTGCTTACTGGCGTCTCCCGCTGAGTGAAATGTTGTTGTTTCCTGTTTTTGTGTGGCGCTGGGGTGAAGATGACGACATCTGAAAGTTTCCCAACCGTCACATGAGAAGTCCAAGGAATAAAAAGATGAGCTGGGCCAAGACGCCTGGGAAAGGTCGCCCTCTTCTAAATATTCCTGAGGTGTTGGACTCCTCCACCTCGTAATCATCATCATCATCATCATCATGTGTGTCATACAGTCTGCATGAGTACTGTATTTAGAAACAATGTTGTGTCTGAAACGAGTACAGTGATCGAACGTTCCTGAGCTAGTTCACATTTTGTGTCAACTTTGTTCATTTTGTACCTCATCAAGGTTTCGGAGAACAAGCTGATTCTGGTCTTCCTTTCTTGAGGGTTTTTGAGCGACACACAGTTCATTGTCATTCATGATTGTCAGGTTTTGTTCACGACTTCCAGGACAAAACCCGCCTGAACGCAGTAAATAGGAGTCTCCGTGTATCGGGGGGCGCTGAACTCTGTTTTTGCTAACCGTCTTTCATGTTTACATTTGGCCGTCACGTCGCAGCAGCTCCTACGCGTGAGCTGCGTTCAGTGACACTCTGAAAATGGGAGCAAATATGTTGTTTGCCAATAGAATAGTAGATCATTGTGAAAATAAGTTGGATGGAATTTGTGTCACAAAGCTTTTGTTAAAACACGGTACAATCACACATAATTTTAATTTTTAATTTTTTAGATAAGAAGAAAAAAAAAAAATCAGTCAAAGCTGAATTGCAAACTTATCAATGTCCTTTTGTCGTTCATTCATCTCCCACTCCGCTTATCCTCACTAGGGTTGCAGGCGTGCCGGAGACTATCCCGGTTATCTTCGGGCGAGGTACACCCTGAACTCGTTACCAGCCGACCGCAGGGCACATAGAAACAAACAAAAAAAACAAAACCCATTGGGACTCACATCAACACCTACGGGCAATTTGGAGTCTCCAAAGAATGCATGTATTGGGGAAAGGGGAGAAAAGCCACGCAGGCACGGGGAGAACATGCAAACTCCACACAGGCGGGAACCAGAATTTGAACCCGGGTTCTCAGAACTCTGAAGCAGATGTGCTGACAAGTCTTTCATCCTTTTATTTGAATTCCTCATTCAGGCATGTTTTTCATATTGCTAAGATTTTAAGGTGAACGCTGCACTTGCCTGGCTATTTGGACTGAGTGGGCGGCAACAACGGGGAAATGAAATGCAGTATTTTAAGGCCGGGAGCCCGTGGGCAACATATTCATTTCTGATAAAAGTTTATTTTTGGAACGGGCAATTTATGTCATCCAAAATTTGGGCTTGTGAACTGTGAAGTGACTGGTGACCAGCTTAGAGTGTGGTCTGCCTTTCGCCCAAAGTTGGCTGAGATGGGCTCCGGCGCTCCCGTGACCCTTGTGAGGATTAGCGACTTGGAAAATGAATGGATGGATGGAAGTGAACGTCAGTATAATTCATGATTGGAACGGTGAAATGAATGGTCGAAAATGAACTTTCCCACCAGTGTGTGTGTTGGATGCCTATTCGAAATGTGAACCATCACCGCTTTTGTGGGGTTCCACAAGGTTCAATTTTAGGGCTGCTGCTCTTCCCTTTGTATTTTCAAGGGTTAGTAGTACATAGAGAATTTCTCTCTGTTTCAGATTTTTGTGCCATGAACGAAGGATGACCTTTTCTCAAAATCCCTTATATGTCTTAGAAACTTTCTTCAACATTAATATTGAGAAAACTGCAGGGACGGTGCGCATCTGGGATGGATTACTGTAATGCACTTGACTTTGGAGTCAGCCGGACCTGCCTGCAAACATCTCCAGTTAGTTCTACTAACTACTGCCACTGTTCAGCCCGAAACTGAAAGGCCGTAGACAAGAGGGAGCACATATCTCCTATTGTGCTTTCCACTCACTGGCTGCCTGGAACATTGTAGACTTCGAGAGGCTATTTTGCTTTACGTCTTTAAATGCTCTCACCCCGCCTAACCTCCCCGAGTTGCTCCATCCGTACGTACCTGCCTGGTGCTTCAGGAGATGCCGAAGTGGAAGTGGTAGCTCAGAGGCCGAAGAGCTTTTTCTATTGCGGGTCCTGAACTACGGAACGACCTGCTGGTGCACATAAAAACCTTTCCTATTGTTGTTGTCGATTCACTTGATTCATGTGGAATTTGTATCTGCGGTCAAACATGTTTTTGTGTATCTATTTATTTATTTGCGTGTGAAACGGGTGTCGAACTCAAGGCCTGGGGGTCAGATCCAGTCTGCCACGTCATTTCGTGGGAACTGCTGAACCAGCAAAAGTGAGTTTATCAGCCCTACGCTGTCTATTTAGGTGTGTATATCTTTGTCTGGACAGCTGCTGGTTGGAGTGTCGGCCTCAGAGTTCTGAGGTCCGGGGTTCGAATCCCGGCCCCGCTTGTGCAGAGTTTGCATGTCCTACCTATGCCTGCGTGCCTTTTCTCTGGGCACTCGGCTTTCCTTCCGCATCCCAAAAACGTGCATTCGTTGGAGCCTCTAAATTGTCCCGTCAGTGGGATTGTGAGTGGGACCGTTGTGTGTCTCCATGTGCCCTGCGATTGACTGGCAACCAGTTGAGGGCGCACCCCGCCTCCTGCCCAACGACAGCCGGGATAGGCTCCAGCACTCCTGCGACCTTGGTGAGGATAAGAGGGTCAGAAAACGGATGACTGGATATCTTTGTCTGTGTATTTATCGTGATGATCGTCATCATCGGCACTTAAGTGCCGCATGCAGTCTGCGTGCTGTGATGTCGCTTTCTCGGCACGCAAGAAGTGGGCGGAGTCTGACCTGTCTCTTGGTGTGCTCGCTGACCTCGCCCGGCATGTCATGCGCACTGTGCATGAGCGTACACGCAATGTGGTAGTAGTACACGGAAATGACGGTCAGCGGGACCAGGAAGTAGACCAGGAAGAGTACGACAGCGTGGACCTTGGGGTGAGTCTGATCGGACAGAGGGTACGGCACACAGTTGATGAAGGTCACGTTCTCGGTGCCCCTCTGACCCTAAGACGGGGAGAAAACAGACAAAGTACAAAATGCCTGTCGTGATTTGCATTTTGTTGATGTTTTGGACTTACTGTGTTGTGATTCGGTCGTGTCCAAGTGTGGCTTGTTGTCTAGGTTTAGGGTTAGGGTTTGCATCTGATTATTTAGCTCCGGGTTTCCGTTCACTCAGGCCGAACCTCATTTATTTATGCTCATCCTCCCCTGTCCTCCGTTTACAAATGAGTTCCTCACTTGAGAAGAACAGACGAGTGACAAGCGGAAATGTTTGGAGAAAGATGCCCACTCCTCGTTGTCCTTATTTCATGGCGTTTTCAATTAAAAGTGAGATTACGGCACGTGAAGATGAGTGGCAGGCGAGGATCGATTTGAACTATGTGAAGCACTTTGAGCTGCATCTCATTGTACGAACAGAGAGAAGGGGAAAAAAAACGTGCAACTTATTGAAATCCGATCAGTGGTCTCCTTGGCTGAATTTTCTCAAGACACGCCCACTTTAGGGTTCACGTCGTTCTAAATTCAATTTCAACATGATCAAGACTGTTACTCTTCTTCTTAACTGTGCAGAAACAAAAGATCACCTCAGTTTAGAGTCGAGGTCCGGTGACGATCCAGCTCGTACGTGCACATTTTTTATGCCACTCTCGAGGAGCTAAAACAAATCTAAATAAACGGTAATAATCTGTAAAGATGGTTAAAGGCAACTGGACTAATTTTCTTTGGAGGCAAATCCCTATTTCTGCCAACAACTAGTCCTTGTTTTTGATCCCTGTGCTTGTTGGTCTGAATACTGATCTGCGGTGCCCCAAAACACACACTACCTACATTTTCAGAACAGAAAAATCCCTTTGGACAAAAAGGTGAAATCTCTTCAACAAACAAGAAAAGTCCAGTTGCCTTGAATCGATCTTTTTGGACGACCATGACCTTGATGACTTGGAATCTACACAGACAAACATCAGTGATTCCCACATCCAGCCTAAGGAAAACCCAAGTCAAATCACATGAAATCCCACACGGTAACCAACACATCGATTTGTGTCGTGTCATCCGATCTGGTGTTCGCGACCTTACCTGCATGTGGACCACTTGGGAGAAGACTGCCTCGGGAATGGCAAGCAAAATGGACAGCAGCCAGACGGCGGCGGCCTTTAAGCAGGTCTGCAAGACTGCGCTGGATGTCTGGATGTCCATGGGCTTCACGATGGCCTTGTATCTGCCGTGCACACACACGCGCCTTCAGGTCCACATCCAACAACATTTCCTGACTCGCTGGTTTGGCTGACTTCTTTCTATCCCAAGATTTTATGCAATATTTTCTTCATGTTTGCATAGGTTTTATGCATGGATGGCCTATGCGAGTTTAACCCTCCTTATTTATCCTGCTCCGGACTGGCACTGAGTTTCGTTGGTTTGCCCCCAGAGGGAGGTCATTACTTGATCGAGAGGGAAAATCGTGATGGATTTCCTTTACATTTTGCCGTGACCCTTATGAGCATAAACGGCTTGGAAAATGACCCACCGCCCCCTTAGGAGATCACAGAAGCCTACCCAGAGCCTAGCTAACTTTTTACTGAACGTGGTGTTTTCAGGTGATTTTCCAGCAACATTCAAACCAGGTCACTTCACTTACAAGCGGCACGGCTGAATATACCTAACCGGGAAAACTTGGAGCAGGGCTTGGCATCTTCTCCAGGTATTTCCTGATGACAACAGGGTGGTTGCGTTCTGTGGACCGGACTTTTTCAGGAACTGGAACAATAGTGGCAGTTTTTGTGGAGTCGTGGCAAAGATGGAGGGAAGGAAAAAAAGTCTTTGTGTAAAAGCAGCTCGAAAAGATTAGATGGCCAAAGACCATGAAGACACTTAAAAGATGGATGAAAGCTCCTGTGAACAGTACTGGGTCCTAGTTTTTATAGATGTATAAACATATATTCAGCTTTATTTGTCAGCCTAAAATGACATCTGGTCTCCACCAGATATTTTCTGGTTCTGCGCCTGGCGAGTTCCGCCAGATGGGATGGTTCTCGGCGCGATGCAAACTGTCCACACAGGACAGACTGATTGTAAGATGTGAAGCGCAATACACAAGTGATGACACACATAGCTCAAAGTTCATGTGTTACAAAACGTAAGTTTCCACGACGACGGGGTAGAGGTCATCTAGAAAAAAACAATGGCATCAGAGACAAAGGCAAGCGTCAAGTAATGAGCGCATCTCGGTGATCCTGATGAAGATGCGGGGAGGAGCTCGTTAGGGACCTTGATGGACGAGGAACTGAAGCATCTGCAAATGACTTCCTGCCACGCGCCATCTTTTCCGCGCCCCGACAATCGGTCGACAAAACGGCTCATCGGGCGGCCGAGAGACCGGGAACACATTAACAATTTGCTGCCAATGCGTCGGACAACTCGCCAGGATTCTATGCGCTTTTTTTCCCCTTTCCTACAGAAGATCTCAGCTCAACTGTTTCCATGTGGCGTCGTCCGCTTTCATCTTGCATTTACACTACGTGTGCCACTGCATTGAGTCGGAACAGACGTGTGACGTGCAGATTAACGTCACGTGGTTTAACATGACGGACGTCACTTGTGTTGAATATTGAGCGGAGGAGTTGCAAGAGTTTTTACACTTATCGTCATCACTTGTCATCAACTTGGTTACAACAAGCGACAAGTAGTTAAAAAGAAGTTGTTCATCGCAGACCAGCCCTGTTTGGAAGCCAACATATTTTCAAGCGTGTAAATGATGATGATCTCGCCGAGCATTTACATCAAAACGGAGCATCCGCGCCGGCCCACCTGCAACGCAGCCTGGCACGTTCCGCTTTTCAGTTTTTAATGACGAAAAATGACATTCCGCCCTACCTCTTATTCATTTTGATTGATTGGAGCATTTTCATTGTCATCCCGTTAAGCATTAGCATTAAATCCCAGCGAAACGCGAGGCTCTGCGCAAACTCGACTTTTGTCGTCAGGCCATCACAAGTTTGAACCAATCCATGACCAAATTAATCCAGGACCAAAACTAAACTCAATTATGTGAGTCACCGGCAGATAGGAGCCAACGGACACACCCGTGTCACTCGAAGTGTCAACCGTTTGAGGTGCCTCACCGAGTTGTCACCGAACACGAGAGGAAACGTTCCAAAAGGCAACGTGCGCTCACATCGCCCGAGGAGAACTCGTCTGTCCCTCGTGTTCTTCGTCAGGCCTTTGTCGACTCGCTCTGGCAGCAGCGTTTGGCCCGTTAGGAGCTAAATTTGCTAATTAGAGGAATGCAGGCATCCTCGCCCTTTGATAGGACGCCGTGGGATTGGATCGTGTGATCACAAGGACACGTCAGGAACTAACGTCTCATATTCCGCCTGGCGTTGCGTGATGAAGGTCACAGTTTCTTTGGGGAGACGACGTGATTGACACTCGACACGCTGCAATTAAACCCTTGATGAAACGTTTCAATCAAGCTCCTCAATGGAAAAAAAAAACAAAAACATGAAGATGAGGAGGATTTTTATATCAGCGATTTTGTTGTATTGAGACCTCAATGAGGAACTATAGAAAAATCCTGGTCATGGTTTTCAATAGCCGATTAGAATTTTAGTGCGATGGTACTATAGCGGTTTTGCGTTCATATCTTTGAGGTTTACCGAGTTTCTACTACCGGGGTCCAAAACCTATGGCTCCCGAGCCAGATCTGGCTCTTTTGAGGACTGCATGTGGCTGGCTGAGTTGTGAAAGTCAACCGGGTAGTGACTTGAAATGGGGAATTCCGTGACGCCAGAGTGGCAGCGATGGACGCTGTTTTAGCCCTTTCAGTTCGAGCCAGAGTGTGATCGTGAACGTGAGGGGAGAGAGAGGAAGAAAC
This sequence comes from Syngnathoides biaculeatus, assembly GCF_019802595.1. NCBI lineage: Eukaryota > Metazoa > Chordata > Actinopteri > Syngnathiformes > Syngnathidae > Syngnathoides > Syngnathoides biaculeatus. Next base: position 5,689,005 of record NC_084662.1, on the reverse strand, counting down.
GAGAAATCAGGATGAAGATGTTAAGTACCAAGAAACTCCGCTCGGTCATTTGTCGATACGGCTTGCCAAAGAGAGCAACAGCCCTTTAAAAGGTCTCCGTTTCCTTTCTGCCACTTGTTTCTTCTGCCTGATGTTATAAATGTATTCAGTAATAATTGCGAGTCAAGTTCCAGGCATGGCCATATTTCACTATTTTTCACGGCTAACTCTGGGTCCGGGAGTGATGGTTTGTCTGCAACGGCTGCTCCTGCTCAGGTTGGCCAATCAAGGTAGTCGGCACTGCGTTGGATTTAAGCCCTCATATGCACCCCGACGCACCGCTGAGCCCTCCCGCGAACAAGTGCAAATCTTTCAGCAGCTCTTAGCCACATCCTCAACTTGATCACTTTGGGAAAGCAATGAATTCTTATCTCCTTTTTTTTGCATTGCGTCCCACCCCAAAGTAGGGCAGTATGGCATTTTAATTTTTTTTCCGCTTAGCTCCGCATAGAGCGCCAACGCCATTTTGCAACAGCCGTTCTACATAATCACATGGTGGCGACAGTGTATCAAATTATGGTCCAAACCAGGGGTGCTCAATGCGTCGATCGCGAGGCAGTCTTGGTCGATCGCAGGATGGCGTGCCAAAAAACAAAAAACGTCAGCAATTGTGCACCGCTGATGCAGTCTCTTCGCAGATATTCTGCGTTGCGCGCAAAAAAAATAAAAAAAGAAACCCAATGCAAATTGAAAGTAGAACATCCAGCTATTCGGTTTGTGATTCAATGAGTGAGGGTTGACTGGTTGGTACATCCAATGGCACAATTAACATATGTACTATCAAAAATGAAAACAACAAGCCACTGGTTTCTTTTAGGCAGCACACGGGACTTTCTCTAGCAATGACCGCTGCTCCGCCACACTCTTTTTCCTCGTTTACCTTACCCCACCCCCCACCCCCCACGCTCTTATATAATAATCATAATTACAAAAGTTACAGTACATATGCGGCCCATCAATGTGTTTTATAATGATAGCGTTCGCCACCGCTGCTTTGGTTAGCAACACAGTCTGGGCAAAGTAGAACAAAGACGAGCTAGACATGCCGCTTATGTTTAACTTTTGATATTATTGGGGAAAGTTAAAAAAGAAATGCTGTTTTTAATTTGAAGATGCAATGATTGTCGGAGTATGTGAATAATTGAAGAAAAGTGGTTAAACTGGATGAGATTTTCTCTTTTCCGAGTGGGAAATGTCTGGTCTCAAGCCAAAGTAGAAAGTGCAGGAAGAGATGGTGTCGTTTTCAAATTCCACCTTGGCACAGCCTGATCCAGGATGAGCACAAAAAGCTAATTCAGTATTTTAAATATAGGAGGCAACATAACATTAACCTTTAAACAGTTGTGGAGCATCATCATCATCATCATCAACCCCCCCCCCCCCCCCAACCCCTGTCGTCAGTAGCTCGCGAGAGGCTGGTTGCTTCAAAAGTAGACCTTAGGGTAAAAAAAAAAAGTCTGGGCACCCCTGGTCTAAACAAAATCATTTTTGAACTTTTAGGAATACTTGACTCCTATATCACATTGTATTGCAGTTGTAAAATGAAATCAACTCCTTCGGGGATTCTGCTATTCTGCTGCGTGTTCTGGTAAAACCCTGCTTGACAGGTGATTTATCAATTCATCTACCTTCTACAGTGCTTGTCCTCACTCGGGTGCTGCAGCCCACCCCAGCCGAGGCGGGTACGCAGAGGATTTATTTTGGTCTCCTTGTGTGTGCGCGCGTGTGCGTATACCGGATACAACAGTAACAGTTGTGTTGAGTTTTGTACGTGTCAATGTATAAATACAAATATACCAAAATGCATTTCCACCTGATGATCACGGTGATCGTGGTCCGTCAGCATCACGTGAACGACAGGGTGATGATGATGATCGTCGACGATGACATTATTATTTTTACCAGCGTATGTTTACCCACGTGGGTGTGGCTTGACGAGTACTTTTGAGCTGCACGCCACGCTGCGAAAAGTGCTTTACAATGAAAGTTTGCTGAGATTTTTCGGAGCAAATCGAAGCTTACGCGCAGGAGAGCCCGACGACGAGCGCGGCCGTACCTGTCGGCGCTGAGCGCCGTCAGCGTGAAGACGGACACGCCGACGGAGGTGAGCTGCACTGCGGGCAGCAGCTTGCACGCGGCCTCGCCGAGCATCCAGTCGTCGGAAAAGAAGCGGAAGGCGTCGACCGGCACGCAGGTGACGAGCAGCAGCAGGTCGCCCGCCGCCAGGCTGCTGATGAAGATGTTGGGCACGCTCCTCAGGGCGCCGGTGCTCACGAAGATCTTCAGCAGCGTCACGTTGCCCAGCGCGCCCACCAGCACGATCAGCGCGTACGCCGTGGTCATGACGCCGCGCACCGCCGCGTGCGCGCTCCACTCCCCGCTGCCGGGCTCCTCGCTCGAATTGGCTCCAGTAGCCTCGGCCCCGAGCTTGTTCAGGATGTCGTCGTCCATGTAGACCGCAGCAAGTGCCGGCGCGTAAAAGCTCGAGACGTGCGTGAGCCGAGGAAGACTCCTTCAGTGGCTCTGACGCGCGAGCGTGCACGCACACCCACACCACAGAGAGAAAGGAAGCCGCTTCGATCTTCGTCACTCAACTCGTTTGCTCCCATCCTAATTCTCATTTTAAACCCGCCTCATCAACAATCACCCTCACGCAATCTTCTCATTTATTTTGCTTTGTCTGTTAGGGATTACGTCATCATCGTCATTATCATCTACATCAGCACCACCACCAAGTCAAGCGGGGAGTGTACATTTAAAAATGTCTTCAAATGTCAAAAATTTGTCTTCATCGCTACACAGGTAATGTGTGACCAAACCTGGAAAAAGTGGATGAGCTAACTCCTTGTATACGCCACGCTAATGAGCAGACTACACTTAGTTGACATGATTGTTTCCTACAATGCAAATCAACCTATGCCAGCCTCTTGCGATCTTCGTGGGGGTGCACGCGCGCATTGCTGCGACTGACAAACCAAAAGAGAGACCGTAAATAGGAGGCCAGCTGGGTAGAACGCGCCTCGACGTATCTGCCACACGGAATCAAGCGACGAGATGGACGATAGACTGACTTTTTTTTTTTTTTTTTTTTTGACACGCCGTCACACGATTAACCAAAACTGCCGATCGCGATCGACACATTGAGCACCCCTGTGCTGGTACGTCTAGTTTTCATTAGGAAAGGCGCTGACAATGATCTTATTCAGTAATGGATGTTCATGTTCAAGAGCCATGTTAGGGATTATGTCACAACACAGAATGAACCAACTTCAAGTTCAGAAACAGAAAAACTCTGCACTTTGTTTTCCTTGAGGATGCATTTGGGATTAGGCTTTGTAGTTAGGGTAAAAGTGAAAAATGTGACACATCCAAGTGAATTCTTTTCCAGAATGAGAGGAGGATGCTATTGATGTGTCAGAGATTGAAGCCGGCATCAGGTCCGGGTGGACATGGGCCTGGCTCAAGTTGAAACCCAAAACAAAAGGTCAAATTTCATTTTCATCTTCAATTTGTATATAAACATGTACTTGAATAGTGTCGAGTTATTCCACATTTCTGTGAAACCTAACATCCGCCATTCACGCATAATGTTTTTTGGGGTGGGGTCGCCTTTTCCACACCTTCGGTGTTTGTATGTGTGTTGTTAAAAGCAGAGATGGGGGGGGGGTGGGGGGGGGGTGTTTGTCACTGGCCGAAGTGCGTGTGCCGTGTGAGTGCTTTGTGTCCCATCAATGTGGTCACGTGACAATCTGAAAGGGTTTTGTCAATTGCCATCGCCTAAGTGACGCACGCAGGAAGCTATGTGTTTGGACCGTCAAAGTAAGAGCGCCACAGGAGGTGCCGCGTGTTGCATAAACGTTTGCATGACTTTTCAAAGGCGGAGTTTTGTGAACGGCGCGGTGGTTAGTCGCCACACGGGCCAGGTGCCTTTCGAGCCGCTGGCAGCGAGTGGCGGTCCGGGCGATTGTGAAAGGGCCCACAGGAAGTGGGCACGAAGCAGCGCTGTAACTTGACCCCGGCCTCCAGTGCGTCCCGGGACCGGCATGCGTTTAGGACCTGTGAGTGGAAAAAAGAGGGGGGAATGAACAACACGCCGCCAGGATTACGGTTGGTGTGTGGACTTGACTTTTCTTTGCTACTAAACGTAGTTTTGCTTTGCTTCACGGGGACGTCTTTGTTTGGCATTTGGGACACCGGCAGCTCCGTCAATGCTCTTCCAGAAGTATTTGCAGTGCAGGGTGTGTTGTCATCACTTTCTGACTTTTGTGTTTTTCTCTCACTATTCTATCCGCTGACCGGTGTGTCAACTCATCACGCACATGAATATAAATCCCGACTCTATATGGCATTGAGCATCAATTTGTTGCGAGCCGAGGAGGACCGAGGTAACGGGCGCCCCGAGAAGACGACGTTGGGGCAGAAAAAGGCTAGCTTTGTGTCTTTGTAGCATGTTTGTGGCGAGTGTGAGTGTTGGAGGTTGTGGTTTTCGCTGACAGAGTCCTGTAGGGATTAGAATGCAGGGAGCAGCCGGCCTGCGGGGCCATTGTTGGCCTCTCTGTGTCTACTGAGCGAGTCAATTGATGCAAAGATAAAAGGCCAAAAAATATGCATTGACACGGGCTTTGGGGACGAGCAGGCAGAGGGCGGTTGTGTCGCTGGTGCCATGTGGGCCCACAAGCGCCCTGAACGCAGACCGACGGCCCAAACATGTCCTTAAACTACATCAAGAACTTCTACGAGGGATGCGTAAGTCACACCAGCAATCTTCTCAGGTGCTCGTTCGGCGGGCGTCACTCTAGCCCATTGTGGAGCGAGAGTTGGGGGGGGGGTGAAACGAGGAAGCTGAGGAGATTGGGGGTGCACACGGAGTTGATGGAGGCTTTTTGTGGCAGGCTGAAAGGCTTTCAGCCTTCGGCCGAGGGCCTCGGTGATTCATGTGGCTGACAAAAGAAGCATTCACTTAGCCTCCACCTCAATCTGTTTTGTCTGTCAGTCAGTCTGTCTGTCTGTCTGTCTGTGCGCACACATGCTGTCAGTGCCGCCTCACTCGTGTGTACCGTACGCGTTTGTGTGTTCCAGCTCAGGCCTCCGACGGTGATCGGCCAGTTCCACACCTTGTTCTTCGGCTCGGTGCGGATGTTCTTCCTTGGAGTTCTGGGCTTTGCTGTGTACGGAAATGAAGCGCTGCACTTCAGTTGCGACCCAGATCGCAGAGAACTCAACCTGTACTGCTACAACCAGTTCAGACCCATAACGCCTCAGGTACAAAGCACCTCACGCTCAGACTCATTTTCTGACAGACAACATACAAGAAACTAGCTCCATAAAGGACCTCTTTTCATAAAGGTGTCCATCTGTTTTGTCTTATTTTTAAATGAGGACGTTACACTTATGTGTCGACCATCTTGCAGGTGTTCTGGGCGTTGCAGCTGGTCACAGTGTTGGTTCCGGGGGCTGTGTTTCATCTCTACGCTGCCTGCAAGAACATCGACCAGGAGGAGATCCTGGAGCGACCTATCTACACCGTCTTCTATATCATCTCCGTTCTCTTGCGCATCATTTTGGAAGTAATCGCCTTCTGGCTGCAGAGTCATCTCTTTGGTTTCCAGGTCTGAGGATTTTCAAAATAAGCCTTGGTCGTAGTCAATCTGCTCGTGTTTGGATGGCGGATCGGTTCAGGACCTTCTCGTTGAGCCCCGTGAATCTGATTTTGTGGGATGATGCTCAGCTTGTGATCATTTTAGGAATCAAAAGGAGATGGAATTCATTTCCCACAGAATGTTTCCAACAATGTCTTCGATCTACTTCCATTGCATGTTCCACTCAACGCCCTGAAAACAGGCACACTTCCGTTTGCTCAACACCTGAAACAAGATGCACGTAAACAACCAGACGCCAAACCTGGCGGACAACCCGTGGATATAGCGATGATATTAAACAAGCTGGGATGGGAAAACGTAGGTCAGGACGTTTTTGCCATATTCTCAGTATCCTGGTCATGGTTATCAAAATAGTTCCTTCATACCCAAATACCACTAGATGGCGGCAAAGTAACATGTTTATGGCTTTGGCTTGAGCTCCAAAAAAAAAAAAAAAAAAAAAGATTCCAAAAGAAATCCCCAAATAGGCCAAATCGGGATCATTGATGGGGTTGACCCAATTGATTTTTATTTTGTGCCCTCAATGAATATTTGATGGCCAAACATTTTCCCTATGTGGGGGCCATGCCGATAAAAGCATAGGCAAGATGTTGTTTAAATGGCCCCACGAGACCTGGTGATGGGATGGTTGCCGCTCCTCTCTTCTAGCAGATGATGGAACGGTCCACGTGGGTATTCAGCATGTATCTTTCAAGACTCGCATCTTCAGAAAGTAGCCTTCAAGACCCGCGTCTTAAAAGCAAGTAGCCTTCAGGACATGCGTCTTCAGCATGTAGACTGTAGGACCTGCATCTTCAGCATGTAGACTGTAGGAAATGCGTCTTCAGCACGTATCCTTCAGGACCCACGTCTTCACCTGTGTTTTCAGCATGTATCCTCCAAGACCTGGTTCTTCAGCAAGAAGCCTTCAATTCCCATGTCTTCAACACGTTGTCTTCAAGACCTGCGTCTTCAGCATGTATCCCTCAGGACCCACGTCTTCACCTGCGTATTCAACATGTATCCTCCAAGACCTGCGTCTTCGGCATGTAGCCTTCAAGACCTGTGTCTTGTCAGCATATAGTCTCCAGGACCTGCGTTTTCAGCATGTAGACTTTCCGTCCTATACTCCTGTCCTCTGCTTCGGGAAGTCTGAGCAGACATGCAGAGAGAATGTAACCTTGTCCGTCGCTGGCCCCACAGACCTGCCTCTGCACAGCGAATGTGAAGTGTCCCTTTTTCAAATTCGTCTTTCAACTAATTTCTATTGTTTAGCTTTCAACTCGGCAGTTGAGCCGACTTCAAAACGTTTCACCTTTAATCCAAAAAGCCCCCAAACTAGAGAATCCATTTGAAGTAAAGGCGAAAGGTGTTCAACAAATGTTCCCATTTTCTCGATTCAAACTGTGTGGATCTTCTTTCTTTACTGGTTTGTCTTTCAGGTCCACCCGCTATACATGTGTGACGCCAGCGCGTTGGAGAAGACCTTCAATGTGACCAAGTGCATGGTGCCAGAACACTTTGAGAAGACCATCTTCCTGAGCGCCATGTACACCTTCACCGTCATCACCATCCTCCTCTGCATCGCCGAGATCTTTGAGATCCTCTGCAGACGACTCGGCTATCTCAACAACCAATGACCCCTCCGGCGCACGGACACACACCGTCACCACTGCCGCATCCCTACAGCTTTGTTTCTTGTCAACCTCTTGGTTAGCGACTGCCGGACTTGTGCGGAACAGGACGCTAACACAAGGGTGCCACGTGCAAGTGTGAAATAGTCCAGCGTTCCCGGTGGGAGGTCATCCCACAGGACTGCCGGAAGTACAGGAAGGACGTGTTGTCAGGGTGCAAGGACGTTGACGATGAGCCGCCTGGTCATCCGCGGGGAAGCGTCTTGGCTCCGGACTGCAGGTGCATCCTTCCTCGCAACTTTGTGCGTGCGTGGCCGCCTCCGGCCCATCGTGACCTTTCCCGCATCGACTGGACTACCCTTGTAGATAAGAAACGTGTCTCCAAAAAAAGGACTGTGATGACTTTCAAGGATTTCAAGTAGGAAGAAAAGGTCTCCTTACATTCAGATAGCTTGTCTTGAAGCATTGTTTACTTTCAAGTCAGAATGGATTGGTCACATTTGTTTGGAACGATTCAAAAAGAGAAGCTCGTGTTGAATAATTGGCTCGTCGGAGGAGATACGTCAAAGGTGGTCCGAGCTTATGGAGAAAAATCAACAAGTAGCTTTTAGTGAACAACATCACATGTTCCCATTTTTAGACTTTTGGTCTCATTTAGAATGTCATCAAATTATTGCCTTATTGTCCATGTTGACACTTCACAAAATGCTGTTTTTATTTTCTTAATCAGACATCCATCCAACTTTTGTTGTGAAGGTTTCATCTGTTCTTCATCTCAGGTACAATCTTGCATGAGCAAACAAAAGGCGGATCACTGTGAATTCTCTGAAAGGGGAGTCCAAGGTACTGCTGTGTTTTCTCATGCATGTAAGTGGATGCTTGTAGGATTTACTTCCTGTTCAGCAAAACACGCTTATTAGAGGACATGTTGACACCTGTGGAACCGGGAAATTGTTAACTCTATGAAGCTCCAAACAGAAATCATTACGTGTTTCCATTTGAAACAGTCCCAATCCAGGATGAGATTTTGTGTCTGGAACATTTTCAACATCATCATGAGTAGCAGCTTCTGGTCACTTGTTCACAAAACCTTGACTGTAACCTCTCTGGTGCTAAGCTATTAGCAATTATTTGTGGTCATTTTGCACACATTTGTGTTGCTGGCAGGTGGTAAACAACGTCATCCTCAATTTACTGATGTCATACCTCTAGGTCATTGCTAGCAGCTCGTGAGCTGGCTGCCAAAAAGCTACAAAGATCATCACGCGGCACAAACATGGCGACTACTACCTCAGCAACCGAGTCAACATGGAGATACCATTAATGTGCTAATGTAGCCAGCAGCTAGCCCAGCACCTGCAACCTTTGACATGCTAAATTGGACAGCGGCTAGCCTAATAGCGAATTAGCTTCAAAATGCTAAAGTAGCTAGCCCAGCAGCTTCAATATGTTAATAAATTATTTCAGTTCATTGTGACACATTTATAGACGTGTGGAATGAGTGGCTGACTTCATACATTTCAAATAAATCTGCATTTTTCATATTTTGGACTTCTTTTCAACATCTACATATGTAAAAACTAATTCAGTTTTGTTTTTTTTAACCGTTGATGCTTGTTTGCGTTTTAAGTCCTTCAGTGTGTGCAAAGTAAATGTTGTTTGTCGAGAAAAAGAGGCAAATATTCCAAGAACACACTTAAATAAAAAGTATGTTTCACTTCATTTTTGGCCAAGTTGAAAATGTCAAGTCTGTATTGATTGATTGTCTGGATTTTTTTTCCCCCCCCCGTATTTTTGGAGGTGGGGGAGTGGAGGTCGTTCATGTTCTTGAATGACTCAACGGTGGTGTCTTACCCACCTGTCGTCACATTCCTAACAGCTAAATACAGCCGTCAATCAATCAAAAGCTTTTCAACAGAAAACTTTGACAAAAATGTAGGTACTCTAGCTCTAGATAAAAAGATGATCTCTCTAAATATAGCCTTCCAAAAAGAACATTTCTTGCCTTTTTATTCATTTGATTTCAATTCCATGGAAAAATTCTACAAATAAAAAATTTACCTGATGTAGAAATCACCCATTGTCTGTGGCTCAAACAACACCAACAGAGTCCATCCATTTTCTGACCCGTTTATCCTCACAAGGATTGCGGGAGTGCTGGAGCCAATCCCAGCTGCCATCGGGCTGGAGGCGGGGCACACCCTGAACTGGTTGCCAGCCAATCGCAGGGCACATGGGACCAGACAACAGTGGCACTCACAATCACACCTATGGGCAATTTAGAGTCTCCAATGAATGCAAGCATGTTTTGGGGATATCAGAGGAAAGCGGAGTGCCTGGAGAAAAGCCACGCAGGTACGGGGAGAACCTACAAATTCCACACAGCCGGAGCCGGGATTTCAACCCCGGTACTCAGACCTGTGAGGCTAACGCTCTACAGCTGCTCCGCTGTGCCGCCCACACCAACAGAGTATATTTTACAATCAAATAGCTCCTTGGAAAGTAAGGGTTATACCAGATCTACCCCAGCAGCCATGACAGCATTATCTATATTCCTGGCATTGTCAGTTGTCACTAATATACTGTAGTTAAAGGTACATTACTTCTCAATAAATGAAAGTAGTTACATTTAGTTTGGTAGCGATCAAATGGTAGAGAGAATGGGGATAGAGATCCTCTTCACACCCTCAGTGAAGTATATCTATTTTTTTTAAACATACAATTGAAGGCCAAATTTTGCAGTTTTACACTGCAAAAACACAACCCTAACCCTAACCCTCTTTTGAAGACCCATTTGCTCCCGTGTCATGCGGCGGGAGCTTTTGAAACAGTTCCTGGGGAACTTCTTGTATTTAGCTTTATCCAGCCATGTTTATTTTCGGTTCGGAAAATAACGGTCGCGCTCGCGCTCTCCTCTGCTTCACACCTCTTTATTAACGATCCCGAGAACGGAACATAACAGGTGAACAATACAGGTAACGTTGTGGTCAGCGTAACACCGCCCTCTTCTGGACACAACGAGTAAGGGCGCACTCAACACTATGACATTGAAGACAAGTTCGAGCTTCCTGGCTGATGTCTCGAGATGTTGCCTTGATCTCTCCATGTAAGGTTCTTTCTTGACGATGCAATCCATTTTATGAAGCGCTCCAGTTCCTGCCGCTGCACAACCGCCTCACAACACGATGCTGCTAATTCTACAAGCTTTCCTCCTTTAACATTGTGCTCATTATGTCCAAAAAGCTCCACTTCACTTTCATTAGCCCGCAGGACATGTTTCATTAAAAAAAAAAAAAAAAAGTCCAAATGATGACACCGTTCAAATGTTTTTACATGTTCAATAGACAATAAAGTCATATTTGTGAAATAGGTCATTTTTGAGGCTGAACGATATAAAATGGTTCGCACATTTGGCTCACAGTACTGAGGAACCGGATTCAAATCTGGCCTCGAATGTGTGGTGTTTGCATGTTCTCCCCGTGCCTCTGTGGGTTTTGTCCGGGTACTCCGGTTTCCTCCCACATCCCTACAGCGTGCATGATGGATTTATTGAAGACTATAAATTGCCCGAGGTGTGAACGTGAGCACCTCCGGGAGTCTCTTTGTATGCTCCCTGTGATTTATTTATGTATTCATTCATTTAAACATAACCAACCTGGGTACAAATTGGGCAGGTATGTTGCAAGTTTAAAACTTTGAAACTTTGATTTGATTCCAACAATGAACAGCGGGGTGTCAAATAATAATAATAATAATAATAATAATAATAATAATAGGCTGCACGGTGAATCAGCTGTAAAGCGTTGGCCTCACAGTTCTGAGGTCTCGGGTTCAATCCCGGACCCACCTCTGTGGAGTTTGCATGTTCTCCCGGTGCCTGCGTGGCTTATCTCTGGGCACTCCTCTTTACTCCCACATCCCAAAAACATGCAACATTAATTGGACAATCTAAGTTGCCCCTAGGTGTGATTGCAAGTGCGGCTGTTTGTCTCGATGTGCCCTGCGATTAGGTGGCAACCACTTCAGGGTGTACCCCGCCTCTTGCCCGTTGACAGCTGGGATAGACTCCAGCACTCTCCACGACCCTCATGAGAATAAGCGGCAAAGAAAATGGATGGATGGACAATAATAATAATAATAATAATAATAATAATGGGGAGCACGGTGGATCAGCTGGAAAGCGTTGGCCTCACAGTTCTGAGGTCCCGGGTTCAATCTTGGACCCGCCTCTGTGGAGTTTGCATGTTCTCCCCGTGCCTGCGTGGGTTTCCTCCGGGCATTCTGGTTTCCTCTCACATCCCCAAAACAGGCAAGAATAATTGCACACTCTAAATTGCCCCTAGGTTTGATTATGAGCCCGGCTGTTTGTCTCCATGTCCCCTGCGATTGGCTGGCAAACAGTTTAGGGTGCACCCCGCCTCCTGCCCGTTGACAGCTGGGATGGGTTCCAGCATTCCCGCGAACTCCTGAGGATAAGCGGCTGAGACAATGGATGGATTAAAAAAATAATAATAGTAATACTACTACTACTACTACTACTACTACTAATAATAAGAAGAAGAAGAAGACGACGAATATATGACGTCAGGTCGCTTCTTATTGGACAAACACGCGGAAGTGAAGCTATCATTTGTGTTCCGGTAAACGACAACCACAAGACAAACAGGCTCAACAAGTCGGGCAGTTCGTCGTGTGTTTTGAGCTGACGCCATGGCGGCACCAGCCCAGCTCAAAGCCGTCCAGCACCACCTGCGCACTGCGCAGGAGCACGACAAGAGGGACCCTGTGGTGGCTTACTACTGTGAGTACAAGGCGGCTAACGCTATCTTAGCATAACCGCTAACATTTCCCGAACCTTCACAGCGCTGATCGCTTCAATTCGCTAACTTGATCATGTTAGCGTCTGACATTGAAGGCTTCATTGATGGAATTTCAAGTCTAACAGGCGTAGCCCCAGGAGAGGAATTTGTCGAGGAATAGTTTGATAAAAGCAATCTATGAGGTTGTTTATGCTTGACTAGTTTCCGCTCAGTCGTCATATGAGACACCTGAGCAAACCTGATAGACGACCGTCGTTACGCTGATGACGTCAGCTTCGAGGAATGTGAAATATCGTTAAGTCGTCTTTGCTCATTTTATAAACCTTCGACTCGCTCTACTTTAGTCATTGGGACCTCAAGGTATCTATCCACTCATTTTCTTAACTGCCTATCCTCACGAGGGTCACGGGGAGTGCTGGAGCCTATCCCAGCTGTCAACGGGCAGGAGGCGGGATACACCCAGATCTGGTCGCCAACCACTTGGAGGGCACATTGAGACAGACCACAGTCGCACCGACGGGGCAATTTAGTGTCCGATGAATGCATGTTTTTGGGATGTGGGAGGAAAGACCAGTGCACGGGGAAAAAACCCCACAGAGCCACGGGGAGAACGTGGAAACTCCACACAGGCGGGGCCAGGATTGAACCCGGTTACTCAGAACTGTGAGGCCAACGCTTTACAGCCGTGCCACCAGGTACAACTTGATAGTTTCAAGTAGCGATAGCGAGATTAAGCTACTTGATGCACTTTACACTTTAGTCGATTGGTCCGAGAATTGTTTTCTCGTGCACACAAAACCACCTGCTGAGCCTAAATAGCATCACAGACGTGTATCAACCACATCCTGTGATGCGTTTGAATTTTCCCATCTGGTTTGGCTCTTGTCACTGACTGGGTATTACAAAACAATGTTTGAACAAATAATTTGTTGACATAAAGTACGAAACAAAAAAAAAAACAACAACATTTTTCTACAACATTTCCGCAATTGTTGTATCATGTATGTTTATGTGGAGTTTTAAGCAGACACAGGACTGTGTCACTGCTTGTGGAAGAAGGGACTGTATCTGCTTGTGTAGCCATGACAATGATCAAAGTCATGACGTGTGTCAACTCAATGTGACACCAAGCATCACTCACCACGCCGGGTCTCAAATACACCAAAAAAATGTGAGGATTTTGAGTCTCAAGTGGACCACAATAATACATTCACCCCACATGCACGTCATTGTTTAATAATGCGAAATCAATTAAGCGACGGGATAATTTCTGTATTACTAAATTTAATAATATTTTATTGTTGGAGCCTAATGATGAATGAGAATTTAGTGGCGCCTTGTGATATGACTTAGATTTGTTCGAGCGACTGCTCATTTTTGCCACGCTATTGTTTCAGTATCGATGAGTGTTGAAATGACACATTTGTTTTTATTCTCCCACTTGGTGTGTCGCCTCTTATTGGCTGTCGGCAGGCCGCCTGTACGCCATGCAGACTGGAATGAAGTTGGACAGCAAAACTCCGGAGTGCCGCAAGTTCCTGGTCATGCTCATGGACCAGCTTGAGTCGGTCAGTCTCTCTTCACGTCACGCCATTTCTAATAAAAGTCACGTCACCCGCGCATGTTTTATAACGTGTCGCACCAAATCAGGGTCACAAAGCTTCATTTCGCATAGAAGTCAGACCTTCTATTGTGTATTTTGCAAAATTAAAAAAAGCAGACTCTTTTGGAAACAAGTGAGAAAATGCATGCAGATAATTCCTTTTGCGTTTTCCTGTGTAAAAGTTGGTCAGCTGCTTTGTTTGATTCCACAGCACTTCGACATGATTGATCTTGTTGACACGATTGATCTGACATGTTTGAAAAGGATCTCAATCTGTGACCAATATGACTAGCGAAGAGCGAGAGGAAAAAGTGACACAGAAAGTTTTTATGGACTCCTTTGGACAGGAAGGGGGCGGAGCCCAGTGGGGGTCCACTCCAACACAAGTCCAGGCACTTGTGGAAAGAGGAAAAACTCAAGTTGAAGTATAAATAGTGATTCCACTTTTGTAGTAAAGTAAAAAAAAAAAAAAAAAAGACTGAAATCTACTGACGTAAAAATTAATTTTGTAGAATAACAACATATTTAACCATGGCAATGTCCCGCCGGCGGAGGGAGGTGTCGTCATTGGTTGATGACACATTACAATTTGCCAATCAAATGCTTACAAATACCAGAAAGACAAATTCACGTGATCAAACCGATCGCTTTCCTTGACACACACGTGGACAGCTGATGGTCATTATTGTCACACACTCAGGAAATATTTCCCAGCAGGACACAAACATCCGCTGCTTTCATGTGTGTCCTCCAGCCTTGTGTGCGCGCCCGCTGATTGTGTTGACATCACAGGCGGTTGCATGTTGACGCGAGCATCGGAAGTGTGAACGTGCAGTTAATTAGCACTGTGGGCATGTGTGTTTTGTAAGGAGCTTGTGTGGGTCTGGCGCTGATCTCCGTGGAGGTCGTTATTGTTTCGTGTGCCCAATGAGAGGAAAATGTTGCGCTGTCACATGTTGGGAAACATGAAGTTACGTCATGTTAGCTGCAACGGTTGCTATCGCTTCCGTCATCAGTCAGTATGCTTACCACGCAAAAGCGAGGGACAACGTAGTCCTACCAGGTGTGGCCAAAAATCTCAGCACGCACCAAAAACTTCACCCGAAGGGTATCCTTTGGTCTAATGAGAGTTTGGTAGCTTATTGTTAATATTGAGTGCAAAATGCCATCGATGGACTCATGGAAATTTGCACGGGTTTTAGGCCTCTTTAACCTTGCTTGGCTGGCCCGCCCCCCATTGAGTCACGTGACCGACGCATTGTTCCTCGCGACCCGATACGTCACTAAAGTATGAAGTAAAAAAACGGCGACTGAAAATGGCCCAAAAATGCAGAAGGCCAATACCAGCCGTAGCAACACCTCTGACCTGGAGAAGAACTGCAATACATTTTCAAAACAGCGGGCGTGGGTTGCACTGGAGTATAAAGGCCAACTGCACGCGAGATAGCAGCAGTGACGTCAGCGTGATCACCGCCCACGCGAGTATAAAGAAGCAATTATTCTGAAACTTCAAACAACTGCTACTTCACCATACACAAAGCAGCAACACATACAGCGATACAACAATCCTCACAGGGGTATATTGTCTGCGACTTGGGAACAACAATACGAGACCTTTTCTTTCTTGTCATCTGTTGATTCTGCAGCATGCATATCCATTATTGCTCAATGCGTGGCTGTCAGGCCCAACGTGGTATTACACTTGATATAGTGGGAACATTACAGTGATTCTTCAAGTTTGGCAAGGATTAGTTTCTGGCCCACTGTCGTGCTAATGAATTCTGCCCTTTAAAAAAAAATAAAAACAATGTATAAGCTGTATGAATTCTCCCCAGTCTTCTTTCCCACTCTCATATTCCTCTTTTAGCATGCATTTATAATCTTTTATGATACAATATCATCAATTGGTTTTGCTCCAGGTAAGGTATTTTGATGGAATTGATGTATTTTTTTTCAACACGTTAGCATTAGTAAATTCACAGTCTGCAGCAGACGAGAATATCTGAGCACACTGAGTCTTACGAGGGGCAAAAAAGGTATTTAGTCAGCCGCCAATTGTGCAAGACGAGGCCTATAATTTTCATCATCGATGTACCTCAGCTATGAGAGACAAAAAGAGAAAAAAAAAATCGAGAAAAATCACTGTGAGTTTTAAACAACTTATGACCAAATTATAGTGGAAAATAAGGATTTGGTTGCCTACAAATAAGCAAGACTGTATGAATGGCACCTGTTTGAACTTATCAGTATAAAAGACCTGTCCACAACCTCAAACAGTCACACTCCAATAGGGCCAACACCACAGAGCTGTCAAAGGACTTTAGAAACAAAATGTTGACCTGCAAATAAGCTGGGAAGGCTGAATCTGCAATCGGTCAACAGCTCAATGTAAATCACTCAACTGTAATCAACTGTGGGAGCAAATCTTAGAAAACGGAAGAGGTACAAGACCACTGATAATCTGCCTCAGTCTGGGACTCCACGCAAGATCTCACCCGTCTTGCACATGGCGGCTCAGCAACTCAACTCACAATCATTTGTCTAGTCTTGTTCATTCAGTATTAAGTGCGATAGCGACACTTTATTGCATGACTCCACCTTCGGCCACAGGATGGCAAGGGAACCTGATTAAAATCAACCATTTGAAAGCGTACGCGCCTTTGGTTGTACAGAGCAGTACAAGAGCAGAGAGCATTAATAAGAAATCTTTGAATATGAGAAGGAAGAATGTTAGATGATGAAATGATTTGCATCGCCCATTTAAACTACTGCTGGTCTTTAATCTTTTAAAGCTTAACAGGGTGAAACCTGATATGCTTCCTCCTTTGTTCCTCTTTCCACACGCACACACACCAGTGAGAGAACAGTGGTTCTATTCAGGCCCGTTGTGGTTCACCTGCTTCAGGTCACCAGAAAGTTTGCTGAAGAGGAAACTTGAGGCGTGAGGACGTTACATGTTAAACACATGCCTTGTCGCTGACTGGAAACAGGAATCCAGCATGATTGTAAAATGTCACTCTAATCATTAGCCTAGTTCGTGTGTGTGTGTGCGTGTGCGCGTGCGCGCGCGCGCGACTGCCTCCTATTCATCGCCATATTCTGTTGCAGATGAAGATGGAGTTGAAGGACAATGATTCCATCACTCAGGAGGTGGTCGGCAATGCCCATATAGAAAACTACGCTCTAAAAATGTTTCTCTACGCTGACAATGAGGACCGAGCGGGACGGTTCCACAAGTAGGTTTGATTTTGGATCCAAAGTCATTTGAGGAATGAACACCTGCTTCCACATCACATTCCAAACATTTTTACACCGCCGGCCTGAAAATCAAAGCAGGGAAAATAGTCTGTTCTGTTGAGTACTACTCCAAGTCTTTTGAGCAAGGCAACAAGGCCTTGACAAAAGAGGTGAAAAGTCAAGTTTAGCTGCCTTCCCTTCCCACCCACTTTGAAAGAGGTCAGGTGAGTGAAATTGCTTGGAACGGCGACAGAATGCCGCTTGGTTATTTAATTTCAACAGGCAAGTTAGCTCCATTTAAAAACATGTTTGAAATTTGAATGTCAACCCCATCATTGATAGACAGGCCAAAACTTTTACGGTAGTCCCTCGCTATATCGCCGCTCACCTTTTGTGGCCTCGCTACGTATCAGAGATTTTATTATTATTATTTTTTTTACATTGCAATTCTGCATGCCATTTTTTTTTTTTTTTTTTACAGCACACAAACCTGCATTGAAATCTCTGTCCTGATTGGAGCAATTTTTGCACCAATTTGAATCCCGTCTCCTGTACAGAACCGAATGGGTTTGGGTTGCTAAATTTAAATTTGTGATTGCAGCAATTATGCAAGGGTTAGGGTTTATCAACAATGTTGTCAAAACTTGCTGCACCACCAAAGGTTCATTTATTTGCCAAATTCCTAGTGGAATCATTTTCACTGTGAATAGCCGGTTTGAGCACGCGTGGGGGAACAGGGAATGAAAGTCACCGGGAGTCGGGGAGGGGACAATGGGAGTGCGGTTTCTGTTCAATTTTGGCGGGTTTGTGAGAGAGTGTAATAAATATGTGGAAATGGGAGGGTGTGCACCCCCCCAATGCTCACTTGGGATTGGGAGGCAGCAGGAACCAAAATACATTCGTGTGTCCGCCTGTAGTTTATTATTCCAAGCCTGAAGCTGGATAAGATTTAGTACACCACTGTTATCAACAGTTGCTATTATAGGCAACAGGTGAAGCTCTCTATTTTCTTCCCGATCTATGTTCAACCCTCACTTGTGGTCATTAGCTGTGGGTCGTGACCCAAAGTATAAGATCCCCCGGTACAAGTTGCCGAAGTGAGATTCTTCCACAGGGTATTTGGGTTCTCCCTTAGAGAGAGAGAGAGAGTGAGAACCTCGGTCACCCGGAAGGGTTTCAGTGTAGAACCGTCATTCCTCCGCATCAACGGGACCCAAATGAGGAGGCCCTGGAATCTGATTAGGGTCCCTTTTGGATGCCCCCCAGATGAGGTGTTCCGGGGACATCCCACCAGGGTTAGGGTTAGGCCCCTTGGACCTTCCAGGACACGCTTGAATCTCCCATGATCATGTTTGTTTCATTTAGGACCAGAGGTGGGAGTGTTGTATAGTAGTTATGTCGTCACTAAAAAAGACTTTTGAAAAATACTTTCTGGATCCAAAACATGACATCGAAAAGGACGTTTGCTTTGATTTATGATTGACATAAGTCCAAAAAATTTGGGATGGCGCTTTGGGTTAAATTTTCAAGGTGTCCCTCAACGCACACTCATCTTAAATTTGCCTCCTGTTGACTTTTCCATGTCCAACTGTTCAAACTTTGAAAGTGTTTAGCTGAGCGGCCAAATGACGAGCACACAGAGCAAATGTGGCTAAACTGTTTCAATAGCAATTACCATTGAAGCAGGAGATTGATTGATTGATTGGTTGGTTTGTTTCTTGTGAATTGTGAGCAAGTTAGTTGGGATGTCATCAAATGCTCCTGTGCACAGGAACATGATCAAGTCCTTCTACACATCCAGCCTGCTTCTGGACGTCCTCTCAGTCTTTGGAGAGCTTTCCGATGAGGTGAGCGGTTCCATGCTACTTGTGTATACGCCTGATATAACAAAGATTACTGTTCATTGTTCATAGCGCAAGAGTACTTGTGTGTGTGTGTGTGTGTGTGTGTGTGTGCGTGTGTGTGCGTACGTGTGTATGTGTCTGTGCGCATATGCGGGCACGCGATAAGTCACTTTTGCTCTTTTCTCGTGGCGTCGTGCAGGAAAAGGTTTGCGTTGTTTTAGCGATTGTTTCCACAAGTCCAGACTCTTAATACAGCAAATGTACACAACACACCTGAACACCACCGAGCCGTCATTGTTCTTAGGGCTCAGGACTGAAAAAACATCCACTGCTTCTTGTCTTCCTGCAGTACTACCACTACATTATCTGGAACCACCACACACATACGTGACCTTCTTACCCGCCATTATCCTCGCAACACAACTGACACTATTCCAAACTTTGCGTTTGTGCACGTACTACTTATATCGTGGGACCTTGATAAAATAGACCCCGATATTAATTGGGATCAGATAAAACACATAAAATGCCGTTGGCAGTCTATTAGTTCTAGAATTGGCTTCTGGTGTATTCTGGTGCAATGCTAACTAAATTGATCCAATTCCAAAAGACTTGCTGCCTGTCCCCATGTAGTGGCCATGTTGAATGTGAAACATTGATGTGACAGCCATGTTGAAATGTGGCACATTGACGTGGTGGGAATGTAATGGCAGTTATTACTATTGCCTATTGTACATGTGCAGTGTGCAGATAGAGAGGGTGCGGCACAGCTGCAGTGTTAACCTTGAATAGTACAAAAACCTGCCACATGCTGATATTGGTGCAGTTATAGATTTTGTCAAGCCGTTTGCCTTTGGCAACAGATTTGGGACGAGGAAGCACACTAATTCCCCACATTTTATGAAGTGACTCACCCATATTGAATACCGTACACTGACAATGTCACCATGGCCAAACAAATGGTCGAGGTAATTTTGGATGAAATGTGAAACTCAAACATTTTCTTTTTTTTTCATTTATTTACAATAACTTTATACTGTATTTGCCAATCAGTTGGGAATATTGGACGAACCCCTATTAATCCATTCTATCAAAGTTTCACTCTGTGTGTGTGAGTGAGAAAAGAACAACAAAAATGTATGTTAAAAGTATTTTTTTTCTTCTTTTGGTGGGGTTGTGATACACAGAACATCCAACACAGAAAGTATGCCCGCTGGAAGGCCTCGTACATTCACAACTGTCTGAAAAATGGCGAGACGCCTGAGGCCGGACCGATCGGCATGGACCTGGACCAGGAGGAAGCAGGTGGCGTATGCTGATATACACACACACACACACCACACACACACACAAACTGAAATGTGCAGTTGTTCATGTGATTATGAGTCAGTCTCATTTTCTTTTCAAGAACTTTTTTGCGATGTCATGTGTTCAATGGACCACTCGTATAAAAGTGTCCTTTCAAAATAAGCCAACACACAGCCATATACAAGTGGGTATAGCTGTTTATGGAAAATGTCCAGATTGGGTTCAAATACCCATTTTCCCTCTCTAGTGTTAGTCTGCAATGTCTGAGGTGTGGTTGTGGAGCATGTGAGTTCTATTGGGTCCTATCACTCTCAAAGTGGTCACTGGAAGTTCATAATGTCGTTGTGAGGATCTGAAAAAAGGAATTGAGATGGATGAATTAGTTTATAAGATTGCCAGCAGCCTGAAAGTTAGCTATATCACTATGGTCAAGATGAGGGAGTGTTTCCGCACGTCCACCAAAAAGGATAAGTAGACTTTCTCAGACTCAAATCCACACGTTGTCTTTGGAAAAGAGACATATGGGTGCTGGTTGAATGGGTATGGAATGGGGATTCCTGCCTGCCACGCTCAGACTGTAGGGCACATAAAGTATCTTCTAAAAATAACCCAAAGCAGTTTGCTAACGACAAGTGGGCTTAGCACATTGATGTACAGTGGTCTGAAGAGGCCTAGATAAACTTAGTGTCTGGTTTTACTTAGGACTATACTCACGTTTGTTGATAGCAGTTTCAACATTAATGGCTGTGTGTTAAGTTATTTGGCGGGGACCGTAATAGTACTAGTAGTGTACCGTTGTATCCAAGCACTGACGACATTTTAGCAACGTCATTTCTTCAATGTGGTCAACCACTCATTCAAGTAAAAACAGAATAAAATACTTCCACAAATATGAGCAGGGTTGTGCTAACCTTGGTGAGGTGTGTGCGTGTGTGTGCGTGCGTGTGTGTGTGTGCGTGCGCGTGTGTGTGCGCGTGTGTGTGCGCGTGTGCGTGCGCGTGCGTGTGCGCGCGTGCTGGAGGACAGAACCTCCAATTGGGCCAGCAGCAACATCTGGAAGCATTCACCTGAAGTCCTCATGGGACCACGCAGCAAACAAGTCACACATAACGACCGTCTGCATGCACGCCTACACAATAATTGAATGAAGCCAATATTTCCATGCCCATCATCTGCAGCCTTTCATATTTTCACTTATGTGCGTGTGTGCATTCTTAGACTCCGTTAGACTTTTCACTTATCTCTAAGGGTTGGGGTTACCCTGAACACATTTCTACATAAGAAACCAATTTCTTACCATTCAGCACTGTATTATTAGCATATTTCATTTCGTTATTTAAAGTCAATTTTGTTCCACTTTGAAATGCAGTTATATATACTGTCCAACTTGACAGTTTTATACATTACCCATATTCCAAGTCCTCATTCCAGCGTTACCTTGGCTTAAAGGCGTGGCCTAGTCTTTGATGTCAAGAGTTGGCGTCTGGTCATTGGCTGCTTAGTCGGCATGTGCGCGTCTGCACTTGAGCTCTGGCACACAGGGGCTCTTGTGTGTTCTCACTCTGTGTTTGGCCGTTTGTCTTGTTCAATAAACGGCTGACGCTTCATGCGGATCTCCTTACCCAACTGCCAGGGCTCAATCAGTTCAGTTTAATTATTATTACTTGATACCATCTTAAGATTGCTTTTTTTTTTTTTTGTCTCATCTGTCTGTTGCAACTCTCTTAAATGTTTTCTCTTTGTTCTCCTGTTCCAAGATGGAGATGAAGGTTTTTCAGGCCACCCCATTTCACAGGGCGGCTCCTTCCGGGGAGTGGGCGGGCCTTCCTCTCAGGACCCTGACTCAGGGGGCACTGGGGTGCCGGGCATCGGCTTCACAGAGGGCGCCGAGTCGGTAACTTTGGGTCCCCCCTCCAACTTGGTCAACGTCCACATCCCTCCCGGAGCGCATGCCCCCGCCAACACGCCTGCAGGTAGCTGCACTCGTTTTCACCATAGCCTAGAAGCACGATCACCCGGGGCTCAGATCGTCACCTATGACGTGTGACCCGACAGATGCCGTCAAGCCGGTGCCGATGCCGAGGACCGCCAATGCCGTCGACCCTGCCCTCCTGCACAGCCAGCAGCAAGGTCAGCACACTCACAGTCGAAATAAGTCAAAACTTTTGGACTGTGAGCCGTGGCCGCAAGATGGCTGCGAAGCACCTTAATCACGCTTAAATCCTAAAAAACACACTGTGTTGCATACCCGTGAAACGTGAAGAGCGTGAGCTTGATCACATTTTCGTCTTTTTGCTATTAATGAGCATGTGGTGGACTTTGACCTGACATCAAATTTATTTCCAATTTGATATATTGGAATCACTCGCAGGAGATGTCCACTTGTCTGCCGAAGACTTTACCAAGGCCCAAAAGTACTGCAAGTACGCTGGTAGCGCCCTGCAGTACGAGGACGTTTCCACAGCTGTCAGCAACCTCCAGAAGGCCCTCAAACTGCTCACCACTGGACAAGAATGAGGCCATTGTCGTCTTAACTCTAACCGCCGGCGAAGTCTATCTGCACCATCTCGTCAGCTCAAACCATGCATGCACACACACACACACACACACACACACACACACACACACACACCGGCTGGCAGCCAGGAGCTCTGATGGAGACTAAGGCCCAACAATGCCCGCCTATGTGCGTCTTTACTTGATTATGAAACGAGGCGACGACATTCCCTGAAAGCGTGAACGTGATAGCAACACACCACATGGAGCTTCTTGTTCGCAGTGTATAGCGTGCCGTCTCGCCGTTTCATTTTCTTGCACTTGATCCTATATAAAGGCGCTCGATCCAATGTTTTTGTGTTGTGTACATGCACGGCATGCAACACAAAATAGTTGTGTGCGTACACAACACTGCACACAAGAGTGGTGTTAGCAAGCACGCTAGCTGCATTTCTTGTACTTATTATGTGCTAACTACTTGCTAGTGTTGCTAGCAATCTGAGATTTTCATTGGGAAAATTCATGATGCTCCAAATAAATCCAATTGACTTTTTTTACATTTGTCAATTTGTTCTTCTAAAATCTTTTTCTACGTTGCTGTCGGAAAACAGAGTTGGGAAACATATTCTGTCTTTAATCTAACCCACAATGCATCTAGAAATAAGGAAACTATGCCACTAGAAAATCAAATACAGAAGATATCAAAGGTCTACCCCCTTATTCACATACGTGTTTTTTGTAATAAACTAATCAGGATTCCCTCAGAAGCGACGAGGGAGAAACCCAGTCCCGAATCCCAGTTTGCCGGGGGGCGCGGCCTTCCCTAAATTGGGTTGTTTGGAATGCAGTCCAAAGCGAGTGGTAATCTGTATTTTGCACGACACCAGTAGTCGACAAGTACCTTCAGGTAAAGTTGAAAACGAGAGTTCAACAGTGCGCCCTGCGACGTGCCGCGCTGGGGGCGGGGCTCCCTTCCGCCCCTGCGTCCCGGGGAAGGGACGACAGTGAGAATGGTGAAGGATGCTCGCACCCCGTGTTTGCTTGGGTGGCGTGCCAGGTTGAATCCCATGTGCGGACTGCGCAGCGCCCACCCCTTTTCGATGGTGTCACTCCCTGTTTAGACTCCTATAATGAAAGATTTGAATCGATTGAGGTTTCCACTGCCCGGAGGTGCGTTAGCTGGGCCCCGCCTGGAACCAGGCCTGGAGGCGGGGCTCAAAGGTGAGGTCCTGGCCTGTGGCCGTGGGCCTCAACTGGGCACAGCCTGAAAAGTTAACGCGGGTTCCCATACCAGTGGGCTTTCCACTTGTGGGAGGGGCCATAGGAGTTGAGCGCAGTGTGAGCTGGGCGGTGGCCGAAGGCAGGGATCTCGGCGATCTAATCCCTGGCTACAGAAGGTGGCTCTAGGGACGTGGAACATCACCTCTCTGGCAGGTAGAGAGACCAAACTGGTGTGTGAGGTCAAGAAGTTCCGATATAGTCAAAGATGCTCCTCCACACATCGCTGGGCTCTGGTTCCAATATTCGTGAGAGGGGTTGGACTCTCTCCTCCTCTGGAGTTGCCAGGGGATAGATGTGGCGAGCAGGTGTTGGTGTGATTTTCCCCCCCCCCCACCCTCCGGGGTAGCGCCTGGATTTTGGGGATGACCCCGATGGACGAGAGGGTAGCCTCCTTCCGCCTTCGGTTGGGGGAGACTGGTCCTTACTGTGTTTGTGCCTATCGAGTGGTGTTCTGCTATTGTCCATAATGAACACCATGTTTGAGCATAAGATTGTCCACACGTGCATTTGACACCCGGACACCCCAGGTCACAGTTCAATGACAGACTTTGTGATCAAGTCATCTGATTGGCGGCCGCATGTATTGGACACTCTGGTGGAGAGAGGGTTGTCAACTGATTACCACCTGGCAGTGACCTGGCTCTGAAAGTTGAGGAACAGGCCGGTCCATTTCAACTCTCACTTTCAACGTAAATTTGCTCATGTTCCGGACATCGAGTCCGAGTGGATGTTGCTCCTCGCCTCAGTTGCTGAGACGGCCGACCGAGCTGTGGCCGAAAGGTGATCAGTGCCTGTCGTGGTGGCAATCCCTGAACAGGGTGTTCAACCAAAGGTGAGGGATGCCATCAAGCTGAAAAACGAGGGAAGTCGAAAGGTGAAGCTCTATATTTACTGGTCGATCTACGTTCCTATCCTCGCCTGTGGTCCCGAGTTGTCGCCTGTAACCAAAAGCATGATACAGCCCAGATAGAAGCGGCCGAAAAGAGCTTCCTGCGCAAGCTATCCGGGGCTCTCCCTTCGAGAACGGTTGAGAAGCCCGGTAACTCTGGAGGATCTCTGAGTAGAGCCACTCCTCTGCATTGAGAAGAGCCAGGTGAGGTTGCTGGGGCATCTGATTCGAATGCTTCCCGGGATTACCCAGGATACACCGGAGAGACCGTCTCTCGGTTGCCCTGGGAACACCTCGGGATTCCCACGCAATAGTTGGATGAAGTGGTTGGGTAGAGGGAACTCTGGGGCGTCCCTGATAAAGCTCCTGCCCCCACGACCTGACCTGGGATAAGCAGTAGAAGATGGATGGTATGGACCTCTATAAATTAATGAACATTCAACTCAAATGAAGAAAGAATATTTTTGTGGGGGGAGTAAGCAAGTAAATATAAACTGATTATATATCGTTGCAAAAGTGTACACAACCTCGTTTGACAAGATGGGGCTGTGTTCAAAAACACTAATTACACTGAAACTCCGATAGGAATCAGCACATACCTGCTGTTTAACTAGAATTTCCTTTTGTGTCTGAAAGTTTTGTGCTATTTAAAATTGTTCACATTCTAGCTAAAAAAAAAAAAAACGATGGGGGGGGGGGAGCAAGATGGCCACCACGATTCTTTCTTTTCACTGCTGAATGGTGTTGTTGATGTTTTGGGATTGGAGTCAAAGTTCAGCCTTGCTTTCAATGGAACACAACAGGTTTTCCCACATGTGCCTGGGAAATGTCAAGATTTGCATTATTTTCTTTTACTTGTTTTTGTAAGATAGGGCTTCTTTTTTACCAGGCACAAAGTCAGCCGGATACTTTGCCACATGAACTCCACTGGCAGAACTTGCCAGAATATTCTGCAGCTCCTTCAATGTTGCTGTCAGGTCTTGAGCTTCCACTGCAGCCAGTTTTCTTCTCATTCTCAAATCCATTCTTGTGTGCTGTACTTTGTCTTTATTGTTTTGTGTATTATTCAAAGCCTCATTTTTTTTTTTTTTTTGTTCTCCTGAATTCTATCTTTGGACAATGCTGTGAAAATTCTCTATAGAGTGTTGCTTGTTCAAGGACAATTAGACAATCAGAATGTCAGGAAAAGCCTACGAGAACAGCAAAACTTGTTTTGGTTATAGTACGTGGTACTATGAATGGTTAGGGTTACAGTCTGAGGGGGCACGTTCCGCAAGTTGTTTTACACACTCGTAGGCGGGTGGTCCTGGCCAGTGAAAGAAACGCACCCAGCAGCCAGAGGCGCCTTGGTATCCCTCCCCCTGCTCGCCCCCCTCCCCGCTTTTCCCCATCTTCCCAGTTTGGCTCTCTCCGTGTGTGCGTGCGCGTTTTCAGGATTTGGGCTAAAGAGTCCGACGAAGTTTTGGAGGAGAAGAAGCAGGATACGTGTCGCTTTGGAGGTGAAATGTTGCAGCTCCACTAAATGTGAGTTTGATTTGTACTATTATGTGTGTTGTAAATGTTGACTTTCTAAACTTTCTGCGTTGTTACTATATCTTCTTGGCTAACCCTTCGTTGTTTTCATTCTGAGATCATAAAAATGACAAAAGTGGTGAAACAGCTTGAGTGCTATGTCCCAAAATAATCCAAAATTTAACAGGATGAAACAATGTTAATATTGTTGTTCAACTGGTTGTCAAGTTTTTTTTTTTTTTTTTTTTTTTTTTAAGATGACAAAATGTCAGAACAGCTCGAATGATCTTGTGAAACGTCTCAAAAAGACACCAGATTTTCTTTGTCAGGATGAAATGTTTGTTTACATTCAAATTTACATTTAATTGCATAATTTAATGAGCTCACTTCCTAAATCATTTTTGTCACATTTAACAATTTCCATTGCAGCCAAAATATTTTCTTGGGCTAATGTGGAATTAACAACAACTAAGTGGTGGCATCCAAACATGTCTTTCTGAGGAAGGGGTGGGGGGTGTGGGGCTGGTGTGTCGGGGACTTGACAAAGACTGCTCCTGTTTGAAGGCCTTGCCCTAATTCACTTTGTGAATATTATTCAAATGTGCAACTTGACATTATGCTAATGTCTCATGAATATTCTTGAAGCAAACCAGCAACGTAACTTTGCTTCTCAGGGTGGCGCGGTGCCCAGTTGGCGGGCCCAGGAGGCTCCTGGTCATCTTGATATGGGCGTGGCTTCATGGATACGGTAAGACAAAAGAGGGAGTAGTCGCTCACTGCCCAAGATTTTTGCATGCCAGACCAGAAACGTCACAAATCTGATGACACTTTACTCACTCATTAACTATAGAGTAATTATCCTGCCCACCTAAAACCAAAAGTACTTTGAGTTTCAAATAGGGTTATTTTATTACTTCATTTTTATGTAATGCCCGAGCGATATTTGTTGACTACCCACCACTGGTGTCTTTTTTTTTTTTTTTTTTTTTTTTAATGAAGCTGATCATGTTACAATAAACACATTTTTTTTTTCCAATCTTTGACTGTGTGTGCGTGCACTTACATGTAATATATTTTCCATACCCTTGCAGCAGTCTCCAGCCAAGTACACTCGTAAAGTTCGCAGCAATCCAAACCACAAGCACCCCTTCCCCCCATCCACACAACACACACAGTCAGTTTTGTGTGTCTGGGTTGCAAAGAACATAGGTTACATTCACGCACGCACACACACAATCAGTACTCACTCTCCTGGGGGAGTATGAAGCCCCTCCGCCTGCTGAAGAGTTACATGTAGCGTTTTTGTGACCACGCCTCTGATGACCTGGTGATATCATCCTGACCTGCACGTAAACATGCACGCATTAACGCAGACGCAATCATAAACGCTCGTGCGTTCCTTCTTCCAACTATCCGTTGGCCTTCCTTAATCCCACCCTGGTGGTGCCACTAAGCGCAGCACGCGCACATTTTGGACAATCAAGACTCTTGTCAATGTGACGACAAGTTCTGATCTGCTACAAATGCGGTCAAAGCATCCAGAAGCTCGCAACGTCAACATGAAGCACAGTGGCGCTTTCTCGTATGTGCGATATGTGCGGTCGTACAGGGCTGGCAGCATTTTAGTCTAGCGGTCTTTGGTCTACCTCTTTAGGTCTTGCCCTCCTTGCGTCCTAGACTTGCATCTTGCCTGCCGCTAGTGATGTCACCGACGAGAACTGTGGTACACAGAAAGTCGTGAAGAACGTTTGTGGTGCAGGATGCAAATCTGTTGTTAACAGGATCAATCCTAAAAAGGAGCTTAACCCAGCACATATGCACACACGAGCACATTAGCATTTAGACAGCTTGTAGCACAGAATACGCTTTGTTACAATTTGTTCCATGTTTTAATTGTTGTTGAAGGACTTCATTCGATTGAATACACGCACAGTTAATGTATTTTCCCATCACACATTTAAACTTTATGTCATCACACATATTTGGATGTGTGTGTCTACCTTCTGTCTGTCCGCAAGAAGCATTGTTTTTGTGTTCCAGTGCACGTGTGTTTGCATGTTTTAACAAGCATTGACTGAGGGCTCTAATTAAAGACGGCTTTTTCAGTTCACTAGTCTTCTACTTGTTCAGAATCACAGATCTGTATGCCTTTTTTGCTGCAAAGGTTTTGCTGTGGAACAAATGTGTTTGAGTTACGCTCTCTACTTATTTTTCACTTACTCTGATGTTTATTGAAAATGGTTTCTGACAGATAAAAGTTTTTAGGGGTCAGAAAGAGGAACAGAATGGACATGGGACCTAGCAGTAAGAGCCACAGCAGACTAGGCTAGAATCTAGCCTAACTAATATCAAGCTGCTGGTCAAATCAAGTTCTTGTTTGTGGATTTGAGGGGGTGACACACTTGGTGAGGACATGGAAAAATGGACCAATCAGGCAAGATGAGAGCAGAAAGACTAGGCCAGGACAGAATATGAAAAATGACCAAGGCGGTTCTACTAATGACGGCTGCAGTGGAATTCTTTTGTCTTCACGCCTGTAAGAACGTGTGAGTTACTAAATTAAGGTAATTGTGTTATTAGTGGGGTCGCATCCCAAACAATTAAAGCCTATGGCTTGTCCATGGAACTTATTGGTGATTGTGAACTGCTGTGTTGAGTTGCTGAGTCAGCACATTGGGGAGGAGTTTGGGGTAATGTTTGCTTCCTCTGTCCCCCAAGATGCCTTTTGCTTGTCTTCTCTTTGCATAGCCGCCCAACGCCAGAGGCAAATGATCATCATTTTTTTTTTTCAATATTCTTAACATTATGTATGTAATTTGAATTATTATTTGTGGTGGGTCGGGGGAGGGGGGGCTTGGAAGGGATTAGGAAATTTTCATGGGGAATGCGCTTCTACTTTACGTCACGCAATGACTTCTGGAATGGATTAATTTTGTAAGTAGAGGTACCACTGTATTACTGTACTGTAGACCAGGGGTGCCCAGACATTTTGACTCCAAGAGCCTCACGCAATCTATCGACGGGTTGGGGTCGGGGTGACGTGCGCATCGCCCCGACTGCCGTGGAGAAAGCAAAAGAGAGCCTGTAAACGGGAGGCCAGCTTGCTACAACGCGCCGTTATGGGCGTGCGATCGACGTATCTGCCACACCTGAATCAAATGATGAGATGAACGATAGGCTGACGGCTTTTTATTTTTATTTTTTGGCAAGTGGTCATGCAATTGATCGACCAAAACTGCCTCAGTCGGTCGCGAGAACCCCTGCTGTAGACTAACGCACGATTCGTCACTTTTTACTGCACCCTTTGCACAACTGACCCCTCCGTGCAGGGCACTTAACCACGCCTCCTGAAGTGACGTCACGCCACGTGCGCTGACGTAAGACAAACAGTAAAAATGGCAAATACAATACAATACATTCTGAACTGAGACAGACTCCATGCTTCTGATTTCATTCAATCATTCACACGTAGCAATGTTATGCTAGCGGAGAATGTCTCATTCATTGATAGGAGACGTGTATTAAAAATCAAATTTAGGTCATATCTTCGTGCAAACACAGTCTGGTTAAGCTTCGGCCGGGAGCCA
Organism: Syngnathoides biaculeatus; assembly: GCF_019802595.1. Classification (NCBI taxonomy): domain Eukaryota; kingdom Metazoa; phylum Chordata; class Actinopteri; order Syngnathiformes; family Syngnathidae; genus Syngnathoides; species Syngnathoides biaculeatus. The sequence goes on along the minus strand of NC_084662.1, from coordinate 5,659,116 downwards.
GCAAGAAATCGATACGTTTGTGCAGTCCGATCATCGCTAAATATCGCTCAACAAAGAATAAGTCTGTCAATCGTTCACACGTAGCGGTGTTATGCTAGCGGAGAACGTCTCATTCATTTATACGAGATGTGTATTAAAAATCAAATTTAGGGCATATCTTCGTGCAAACACAGTCTGGTTAAGCTTTGGCCGCGAGCCAGCAAGAAATCAATACGTTTCTGCAGTCCGATCATCGCTCAATATCGCTCAACAAAGAATAAGTGTGTCAATCGTTCACACGTAGCGGTGTTATGCTAGCGGAGAACGTCTCATTCATTTATACGAGACGTGTATTAAAAATCAAATTTAGGGCATATCTTTGTGCAAACACAGTCTGGTTAAGCTTCGGCCGCGAGCCAGCAAGAAATCGATACGTTTGTGCAGTCCGATCATCGCTCAATATCGCTCAACAAAGAATAAGTGTGTCAATCGTTCACACGTAGCGGTGTTATGCTAGCGGAGAACGTCTCATTCATTTATACGAGACGTGTATTAAAAATCAAATTTAGGGCATATCTTCGTGCAAACACAGTCTGGTTAAGCTTCCGTCGCGAGCCAGCAAGAAATCGATACATTTGTGCAGTCCGATCATCGCTAAATATCGCTCAACAAAGAATAAGTGTGTCAATCGTTCACACGCAGCAGTGTTATGCTAGCGAAGAACGTCTCATTCATTTATACGAGTCGTGTATTGAAAATCAAATATAGGGCATACCTTGGTGCAAACATGTGTGTTCCGGTTGATATTAGATGGATTTAGTTGATGATGCGGTCTTCCACAAAGTTTGATCCATCGAAGGCATTTTTCGTACTGGGTCTTCGGTTTTGGAAAGGGTACGAATCGAACTCCACCAACTAGCCTTTCAGGATACCTGTCGTCACTATTACAAAGTCCGTGACTACACCTCTTAACCATATTTTTTGTTAAATAACCCAAATACGCGATAAAACGCTAACTAAACCTATACTGGACCATGCAATGTTGTCTGAGAAAATGGCGGGAGCAAAAACGGGCTTTGGTTTATGCCGATCTGTGGCCTCTGATTGGTCAGTGACGCAGATTGCGCAATATCCACGGAGGGGTCAGTTGTCATTGCACTGGTCTACACCGGGGAACCACAAACTGGTAAGGGCACGCTGTATTAACTTAACATAATCTGGGGCGTTGACGCACTCTATCTACTCTAAATCCTAAATCCTCTGCATCTTTGTACAACAGGGACTCTTATAAGAAATAGTTCCCAATTAATTGAATGTCTATCATTCTTTATTCTTGTTAGTTTGTTCTTTTTCTCCGTACTCAACACGAATGTTGTACCAGGGCAGCACCACTGCTGGAGATAAATTCCTTGTGTGCTGTTACATACTTGCCCATGAAAGCTGTCTAAAGGTGTTTTTGTCCTCAAACATGCACTGGTACAGTGTATCCCTTTTCCTCCTCCTATGTGACAGTTGTTGGGTGCGAGTGGTCCAAGTGCGGGTCCGTGTTGACCGAGTCCGAGGGCTGGCTGACGTCTCCGTGTTACCCGCGCAAGTACGGGAATTCCCAAATTTGCCAGTGGAGCCTGCGAGCGCCGCTGGGCTTCGTGGTACAGATTTCGGTTGAGGACTTTGAGCTGGAGGAGGCGCCGGGATGCATCTACGACCGTCTGACTGTCGCCACGGGCAATAGAGAGGTCAAGTTCTGCGGTCTGACGGCTGCCGGCCTGGTGCTCAACTCCAGCGAGAATGCAATGGACCTGGAATTCACTTCTGACTTCAGCGTTCAGAAACGAGGCTTCCGGATCAGCTTCAGACACGGTAGGTCAGAAGATTGGCACCTCTCTCCCGAGAGCCGTCTTGTCAGATCCTTACACACGTTTAGCAAGACAGCGTTGTCGCCCTGAACTAATGAGAACAAAATTGCATGCAAACTTCAATTTCTAATTATTATCTTCTTTGCTTTCAATTTTTTTCGTTTTCTTGGCTTACTTATTTGATTCCATGGTCATTTTCTTCATTTTCTATCTTGTTTCCTCATTTGTGTACTTATTTTCATTCCCATTTCTTCTGTCGTAATTTTTGCATCCTTGTGTGTTTTTTTTTTTTTTTTCTTCCTTGTCGACTTCCTTGATTCCTTTTTTCATTGCGTGGCGTTTCTTTCCTTGTTTCTCTTCTTCCTCTTTTATTTATCGTTTCCTTGTTTAACTTTGTTCTTGTTTACCTCCTTGTTTGCTTCCTTGCCTTCCACCTGGTGTCTCCTCCTTCACTCTGGTAGTTGCTGTGGCATTGAGAAATCAGAAGGTGACTCTCACCAACAATGTGGTGGCAGCTAAAGTGTCATCTTCTGTTGCCATGCCGACACTGCATGACCTGACGCTCTGCTTGGAGATGGAACGCAATGGAGCCCCTCAACAGGTAAGTGTCCATGTGACATCAGCCTATCAACATCATGACATTCCCATTACATCACCTTGACATAATTGTGACTGTCAGGAATCCCTCGCTTTTAAATTTCCAGTTGTGGTTTGGAAATTTGGTCATGGCTTCCCTTAATGTTATGGGAGCCATGTACTTTTGGGGTGCAACTCAGTGATGTTTCTTTGCCTCTTCCACTAACACTTCCATTTCCATCACCTTATACTTCATTTTGCCATTGTGCTGCTTTTGCCTTAATGTTCCTTGGTGAAAACAGAGTTAGCAAAAGCACAAAATTCTGTTGCCAAAAGCACTAATTATCTGTTATACTATAGCTGGCTTTGGCAATCCATTTTTCCAATGGGGCCACATAATAAACGGGAATAGTTACACCAACATACTAACCTTAATCCATTGTGATCAATTTTGACTTACAAGTGGGTTTGACTTCCAAGGTTCATATTTTTCTTCGTGTTGTGAGACAAACAGAGTTACTTAAGTACTGTAAAGCCCTGGCGTGTGGGTAAGGAGAGCCGCATTCACTGATTAATTTCGACCGATTATTGACTAGCACAAATGTAAACAAAAAACAAACAAACAACTTTTTAAGACAAGAAGCCACATTCAGCCAAAAATTCATGGCCAGATGCCAACCGGACTCTACATCACTCAGTAGGCCACATCCCTTAAAGGCACGCTGCTGTTGTTTTGGAAGTTGTATAATAATTACACCTCATAAAGCTATTTTATTTATTTGGAATTTTTATCATGTACATGCTGTACACTTTTCATTTATTAACCACACGACAAAGAATGATTTTGGGATCTGGAATGGATTGATGGTATTTCAGTTCATTTCAAAGGTGTAAGTTTAGGAACAAGCTTGGTCATAAAACCAATTAACGAGTTACACAATGATGACTTCACACTTCACAAAAGGATGATCTCACAGCTTGTGATGACATCGTAAGTCACACGATGACACACAAAGTCTAAAAGTTAACTTCCTGACGTCATCATATGCAGGCGGAGTGGATCTTCGTGTACACTAACGCTGATGGAGACATGGCGTTGGCACTGGGTGCAGACGCTAGCGGACGCGTTAAAATGGTGGTGGCAGGCACGACATGCTCGCTGGACTCTATTCTGACGGCGGGTGATTGGACGTCCTCCATGAGCAGCTTGTGCGTCCTGTGGGCATCTTCCAGCGGCCGTGTGGGCGTCTACTTCAATGGCAACCACTGGGCCAAGACCTGCTCGGATTCCAACGGGCGCTCTGTGCTGGGTGGCGGCACCTTTCGCCTGGGAGGTGAGACCCTTCTCTGTCTTCTCCATTCTTTTAAAGGCGGCTGGCCAATACTTCAAATAGGTCAAACCCTCCAAATGACGGAGGTTGTAAGTGAGTCAAATACTGGACAGTGGGACCTTGACATATGGGTCGCCCAAATTTTTTTTTTAAATTTTTAGCCTTTACGTCAATTTTACATACATACCACCGCCACCGCCAGTTGGGAGACATAGTCCCTCCATTCCTGCGTTCTCTTTCTGGCGGGAAATGCCTGGAACACCTGATCAGGGAGTTGTTCAGGAGCACAAAGGTCATCTTCTTCTGATGCTCCTATTGACTGTGAGACCCTCCTGAATGATCAAGCTTCTCATCTTCCCTTTAAGACTCTGAAACCGTGAGGAGGAAACTCATTTTCGCTGCTTGTATCAATGATGTTATTCTTTCAGCCTCTACCCCCAGCTGATGACCAAAGTTAGTTGGATGGATGGTTAGAACATAGATTGAGGAGTAAATAAAGCTTTCTGTTCTGCTCCTTCTTCACCATTACATCCGCATCACCCATCAATCAGTCTGTCAATCACCTGCTCCACTTTTCCCTCAGTCATGAACAAGACCCCTCCTCCAATTCGACAGCATATCTTCCTCTACCCAGAGACAGCACTACACTCTTTTTCTGACAGTGGGCCCTATCCTTGGATTTGGAAGTTCTTATTCTCATCCCAACCACATCAACCTTGCCTTGGGGCACTCTGAGAGATGAAGTCCGTGGCTCGATGAAGCCAACAGAAACATCTGTAAAAGTGGAGACGGAGTACTGATGCAACCATCCCATAGCGCCTCTACCCCTCAGCTGTGCCGAGTAATTGTGTCCACAAAGTTTACAAGCAGAATTGGGGACAAAGGGCAGCCTTGGTGGAGTCCACCCCTCAGTGGAAATGAATCCGACTTGCAATGTAGACCTAACTCTGACACTGGTCATACAGAGACCAAACAGCCCATAGTAAGACATCTTTCAATATCCCTACTCACAGAGCACCCCCACCCCCGCCGCCCATGCCAAGTGTATATATTGTACAGGTATATGTATGAACACCCTTTCTGTACCCAGCGTATAGCAAGTGAAGAAATCCGCCCCTGTGTAATGATCTTTCCCTGCTCTATCACAGGTTAAGTAATGACCCTCCACAACATTGCTTTTTTTCTTTTCTTTGTGTTTGTTTGTGGAACGTATATCTGTGGGTTGCAGAAATCTTTGGCTATTATGATCCATTAATGACCACAACTTGCAGTAAACAGCTCTCTCTTTGTGTCCCCTGTTCCCCTATCAGGACCTAGCAACTTTTTGGGCAGCGTGTACAACGTTCGCCTTTGGGACTACGCCATGACTGTGCAGCAGCTCAACGTGCTCACCTGCCAACTGGCAGGAAACGTCATCGACTGGGACAAAAACTTCTGGGATGTACCTCCCGACCTAGCTCAGACGGACACCAGCCTAAGCTGCAGTGAGTGGCCCTTAAGTCTCGTTCTAGTCTGGGTCTTTTTTTGATTCACTTCTTTCTAGTGCATGCTTTTATCTCAAGTAGTCTTGACTATTGTAATGGTCTTTGGACTGTACTCCCCAAAAACTGCATTAAACAACTGCAGCTCGTTCAGACCAGAACAAAGCGGTCAGAGCATGTAACTCCAATTCAAAAGTTTTGACACTGGATTCCAGACAGTTTTAGAATAGATTTTAAAGTTCTGCTACTGTTACATAAATCACTAAATGGTTCAGGTCCTGAAAACGTGAAAGAAATGCTAATGGAATACAACAAACCCGGTAGGGCTCTGAGATCAACTGACGACTACTTCTTTTCCTTTCGGCTTGTCCTGTTAGGGGTCGCCACAGCGTGTCATCTTTTTCCATCTCACCCCATCTCCTGCAACTTTTCCCTCACAACATCCATCAAACTTCTCTTTGGTCTTCTTCTTGCTCTTTTGCCTGGCAGCTCCATCCCGAGCACCCTTCCACGAATATACTCACTCTCTCGCCTCTGGACATGTCCAAACCACCCAACTCTGTTCTCTTGAACCTTGTCCCCAAAACATCCAACTGTGGCTGCCCCTCCTATCCAACCTGCTCACTCCTAGAGAGAACCTCAACATCTTTTATTTCTGCTTCTCATTGTCTCTTCAGTGCCACCGTCTCTAATCCGTCCATCACGGTTGGCCTCACCACTGTTTTATAAACTTTGCCCTTCATTCTAGCAGAGACTCTTCTGTCACATAACACAGCAGACACCTTCTGCCAGCTGTTCCAACCTGCTTGGACCGGTTTCTTCACTTCCTTACCACACTCCCCATTGCTCTGGATTGTTGACCACAAGTATGTGAAGTCGTCCACCCTCACCATCTCTTTTCCCTGGAGCCTCACTCTTCTCCCTCTAACACTCTCATTCAGGCGCATATATTCTGGTTTGCTTTGGCTAATCTTCATTCGTCTCCTTTCCAGTGCATCCTTCCATCTTTCTAATTGTTCATCCACCTCCTCCCTGCTTTCACTGTAGATTACAATCTCATCTGCGAATATTGTGGTCCAAGGGAATTCCAGTCGAACCTCATCTGTCAGCCTATCCATTACCAGAGGAAGGGGCTCAGAGCAGATCCCTGGATGGAAAAAGATGACACGCTGTGGAGACCCCTAACGGGACAAGCCGAGAGAAAAAGAAGGCCCCATAGCTCACTGGTTAGAGCGTTGGTTTGGTAAACCAGGGGTTGTGAGTTTGTATCCCACTGGAGCCTCCAGTCCCCGAGACGGGTTGTGTCAGGAAGGGCATCTGGCGTAAAAACTGTTCCAAGCAGATAAGAGCGTTTCGCTGTTGGGCCCCCCAACAGGACAAGCCCAAAGAATCCATTTTGTTTCCATCTAGTCTCAGTTCTTTCTCCATTTTGTTATTCTCGTTTCACACTTGTTGTCCCTTCCGCTCACACTTGTCCCTTCCGCTTTCTTGGTATGTTGTTTCTCTTGTCACTCTTGTTTCTCTCACCTCATTTGTTTCTCTAGTTTGTCTCGTCTCTGTTTCGCTCAACAGTAGTTTCTCGTGTTTCTCGTCTTTCGTTTCTCGTTTGTTTCTCAGTTTTCTCTTTTCTCTTCAGTATCTCACTTCACTTATTTCTCTCTACTCTCTCGCTTCCTTTCTCTGCTCTTTGACGTTTCGCTTGAGACTTGCTAGTTTCTGTAGTGTCTGTAATTTTTCTTGACTCTTATTTTTCTAGTCTCTGATTTGTTCCTCTCTGGACTTATTTGTTTCTCCAGTCTGTCATTGAGTTCTAGACTCACTTGTTTTTTCTTGCCTTTGTTTGCAATTGGAGCGCTACTCTCTCTAGTCTCTTGCTTTTTTCTGTTGTCTTAGAGATAGTAAAAAAAAAACAAACCCTCTAGTTCCTCTCTTGCCTTTCAATTGTGTGTCTAGTTTCTCATTCCTCTGTCTTACTGGCCTCTTTCTTGTTTCTCTATATAACCTCTTTTATTTTGTCTTTAGTCTTTCCCGTTTCTAGTTTGTCGTGATCGGGTGAAATTACAGGTTAGGGTAACCCTGCTTCCATTTTTGTGACCTTGTGTGTGTTTGTTTTTTGTTACTTGATTGTTGGTTTCCTTTTGTCTCTTTCTCTTGTTTAACTTCCTTAACTTTTTGCCTCATTAGTTACCTTTGTTTGTGTCCTCATTTGCTTTCTTGTTTGTTTCCTTGTTGTCACTTCCGTGTCCAAATGGAAGCTGTGAGGAAAATGACTAGCACATTCTGCCGGGCTGCTAAGCTAATGGTCTGCAGCTGCTCCCTTGAATTCTCAAAAGACGACATGCCGCTTCGCATGCGTACGTGCGTGCACATCAACACGCTGCAAATGTGTATGTGTATGTGTGTGTGTGTGTGTCTGTGTGTGTCTGTACTGTTTTAAAAAACTTTTTTTTTAATCCCTTCTGGAATTATCGAGATATCGAGTGGGATTTGAAACTGATTTCTCAGCACTAATATAACTTCAGCATCAACTCCCATAAAAATAATAGAAACAGATGTTTTTATAGACATATATATTGTCATTGCACTATAACTATAACGGTAATCGCAAACGGGTAAAGGGACTCTGTACAAACTTTACACGATGTGGGACGTCGACATACTTATCTCTTACCTGTTCTAAATGAAGAAGAACTTACATCGTGCACGACTCTTATAAGGAATAGTTCCTATAAATAGAAATGTCTCGTTATTTGCTGTTCTTGCTTTGTTGTTCTTGTGCTGTATGTCGTACCAGGGCAGCACTGACTGCCAGAGAAAAATTCCTTGTGTTTTTACGCACTTGGCCAATAAAGCTGATTCTGAGATAGACCCTGTAACCCGATTTTATATATATATATTATATATATATATATATATATATATATATATACATACACAGCGGTGAGATGTGCCGTAGGTTTGTCAGAAGAATTTAAGGTGGAGGTGGGACTGCATGAGTGATCCGTTCTGAGCCCCTTAAGAAGAGACAACAGGAAGCAGAATTTGAGGTAGCAGAAATGAAGATGTTGAGGTTCTCTCTAGGAGTGAGCAGGTTGGATGGGATTAAAAATGAGCTCATTAGAGGGACAGCCAAAGTTGGATGTTTTGGAGAAAAGGATAGAGAGTGCAGACTTCAATGGTTTGGTCATGTCCAGAGGCGAGAGAGTGAGTATATTGGTTGAAGGGTGCTGAGGATGGAGGTGCCAGGCAAAAGAGCCAGAGGAAGACAAAAAAAAAAAAACGATAATAGATGTGAGGGAGGACATTAAGACTGTGGGCGTGAGAGAGGAAAATGCACGGATAGGCTTAGATGAAAAAAAATGACACGCTCAACCGACCCCTAATTGGGACAAGCCAAAAGGAAAAGACGACATATATGAAGAGTTCAGACGCAAAAGCAGACAGCCATTTTGTTCTTTCTAACGAGAGAAAGAGAGAGAGAGAAGAGAGAGAGAGAGAGAGAGAGAGAGAGAGAGAGGAGAGAGAGAGAGAGATTTTTTTTTTGGGGGGGGGTAGGTTTTGTATAGTGCAGGGGTCTCAAACGATATTTTGTGGCCCCAACTTTATATGAAAGTTTGTTAGTCCCACCCTTGAGTTTTATAATATAGTTTTCCAGTATTGCGTGCAGACCTGACGAACCTACTGCTCACAGGCCTACAGTGAGGAATATGGCTCTTAGAGGGACTGACAGCGACTGGGCTAGATCCAAGCAGAGAAATAGTTTTTATTGAGTGAAAGTTACTGCAGCATTGCCATGGAGTTTCATTCGTAGTTTTGCACTCAACCTGTTTACACAAGCGTCATTGTTTATCTTATTTTGTGTTCAAAAATAAAAAAAGATGTTTGGGAAGGTTGGATTTTTAAAAATTTCTAATTGAAATCGTGTACGCTTGCGTGTGTTGACTCTGCCTCCAGTTGCCGCAAAGCAAATTGAGTTTGAGACTCTCTGACACTTTTTCATCTGGAACAACAAAGCCCAGTTATCACAAAAGGGGGGATACACTGGTATCAGAATACATGTTGTTTAGTATTGCTACTGTCTGATCAAAATACGGCGAGGTTTTATGGCATTAGTCTGACACCGTGCAAGTGGAAAAGCCCAAATTTGTCTTGCAGTCTGATCCAGGCATATGTCGCTACCACTTTCTCAACTAGCAAACTCTCTTGGCTACCATGTTGTTTGGGTCAACACTGCACATCAGCAAGGACTCACTTTGGACAAATCCCCCATACTGTGTGACTAAATTTGGCTTTTTGCTTTGCCTTTTAGGTGTATCCCCAGCCACCAATGGCTTCCTCCACAGCAACTGCGACTCCACCCACCTGGGATGTCCAGGTAGAGGAAAAAAAACATTTAAGCTGCCATCCACGCTGGCATGTGCACTTGCTTTTACCTCCGTTATACACACTGTGGATGGTGTTTGTGTGTGTGTGTGTGTGTGTGTGGTGTGTGTGCACGCGCACAAGTGCACACATGATAAAGATGAACTCATGTTGGTCATCCTACTTGTCTCTCCTCGCAACATTCCCGCAGCCGCTTCCTCTCCCGCTGACTCCACTAACACCATCCATGCTACTAATGCAACACACACACACGGTAGGTAATGCACACACAGACGCGCACACACACACAACCCGATGGTACTCCACATCATCACCCTTCATCCTTTCTCATTTCACCATCTCTTCCCCTTCCTCCTCCTCTTCATTTGCGCTACAGTAGTTTTCCATCTTGTTAAAGATTCTTTTGTTTTGCTTCTTCCTCGTGACTATTTCTCCTCTCAAGTTCATTCATTTTCCATATTGTCACTAGGGTCACGGGCACGTTGGCGCGTATCCCAGCTGACTGGACGAGAGGCGGGTTACATTGTGAACTGGTCGCTAAATGGAAATTTGATTCTGGGCTTATGTCAGGAAGATTGGGGTGTCATTTATGTGTGGTACATGTCTTCTCCCCCAAAATGTGTTTCACGACAACACTAAAATCTTCCTCCTTGTACTACGGTAATCCTAATCCTAGGAATAGAATCTAGATGTTACTGTCAAATTTCATGTGCTTCTCCGTCCCCTGGGACTGTTCCAATTGTTTATTGTCCTTCTCAGTCCATCTGATCACAGCCTCTCCACCCACCCGCATGCCTCTAACCCCCACCAGTACCAACAATCTCACCAGAACCAGTAGCAGTACCAACAGGTGGTCCCTTGGTAAGATGTCATTGGTTAACAGAAACAAGGTCAAGCTTCATTTTACGGTAGCATCGAGCTTGCTCTTTAGGGAAAATATTGCCCACATTCTTGACAGTCTTTCTGTATGTGCGTGTTGTTCTACATTAGCGCCAGTCATTTTTTTTTTCCTCACTGAGTGTAATCAATACTACAGCTGGAGAAACATAGAGGGAAAAGAAATCCTCAATTAATCTCGTGTATTACACATGGATCTGTAACACTACGTGTATGTTTTTTTTCTCTGTAAAATTTTTTATGGGAAAAAATATTTATTTGATTGGCTGATTTCAATCAACAGACGCAGCCGCAAAGACAGATATGAAGAGTCCCAAACACAGGGATTTTAAACACATCCACTTTTTGGGGGGTTCACTTTACATCTATTTGAATTGTTATTTGGGTCCTAGAGTGACATGTTTTGATGTGTTGGTATTTACTTATTTGTCCCGTGTAGCTCAGCAGACGCAGCGCCACATACTGGCAGCCATCACTAACAACACCCTCACTAACCCACCAAGGCCTGGTAAGGATCAGTCCCGTGCTAATGGGTACTGGCTTAGCACGCTTCAAGCTGTAACATTTGGTGTGCCTTAGTATTTTAAGTGTTTGTCTTTTAGTTCATTAAAGAGATTACAGTATTATTTTAAATTATTATTAACAGCATATTTCAGATTGCTCGTCACCATGTATTGTATCTATTTTTTGTATTGCTCACTTTCAGGCATGTTAACATGCAAAGGTCCTCTCTGCTTCACTGATATATATATATATATATATATATATATATATATATATATATATATATATGTGCTGAGGATGGAGCTCCCAGGCAAAAGAGCGAGAGGAAGACCAAAGAGAAGGTTTATGGATGTGGTGAGGGAAGACATGAGGGCAGTTGGGGTTAGAGAGGAAGATGCAGGAGATAGGCTAAGATGGCAAAAGATGACACGCTGTGGCGACCCCTAACGGGATAAGCCGAAAGGAAAAGAAGAAGAAGATATATATTAGCACTACAGTGAACCCCCAGATTTTGTGGTTCTGCATCCACAAATGTGCTTAGCGTCTGTTGTTGACATTGTGCCATTTGGTAGAATTTTGTTGGCAAGGAATTTTCATTTCGACAAAACACTGTTTTGCCGTGATCTATGCATCAATTCCACTCCTATTCCCTGCCATTAGCCGGGGTTCACTGTACTAGACAATGTTTACGCTGAGACTTTGTGGGCTAATCATGATCAAATGTTGTGGGCTTTTATTGTGTTTCTGATGGCTGTTTACTTCCTGTGATGTGTGCACGGCATCGCCTTTCGGTGGCAGGAATTATGCACAAGGACGTCCTGCCCACAAACACAAGTTCAGTTTGTGAGTGGCACCACGGGGGATGCCACGGAGGGCTCCATCGGAGACATGCTTATGTTTTAGCTACTCGAACCCCAAAAACTGCTGCTCCACCACTAAAGGGTCCCCCCATAAACAAGCACCCAAAACACAAAGTTGCACCGACACCCTCTATCCCGGAGCCACACGCCTACTCACCCCAGTGGTCGTCCATTCTGGCTTTTGTTCCTACGCCGCTGACAAGGGCATGTTCTGGTGGCCAAGGGCGCAAATGGAGACTTGGTTGTGTTTTTGTTTCTGGACCACCTAAACTGGCCTCCGAGGGGATAATCCCATCAGGGAAACTGGGTGCCCGACAGGCACCACCGGCCCCCATACCACACCGATTTCCAGGTGCGCGGCGCCCCATCTTGGGATTTGTCTCCACGCCGCTCATCTCACAGGGCAGGAAACGGCCGAGCGGAGGTCGTCGCCCGCCCATCACGGGAGCTCGGCCGGAGCGTGCCACCGCAGCCGTTGCCAAGCCTCTTGTTTCACAAGATACCTCGGCTCGTGTATGTGTTGACGCAGCGACAGGAAGTGAAGTCATCAGCTGGGGGGGCGGAGCTTCCATGATCCAGAGTTTCTTCAGACTTGCCCCCAGCAGGACCTGTCATGCAAGTTCTGATGTTGCTTTCATTCAAGGATCCTTTCTCCACAACCCACCCACGCAGAAGCCGTTTAGAATCTCATTGTCTCCTTTGATGGTGACGCTGTGGTCCTTAGCTCCTCCCACTCCCCACCCAGGACACACTGGCCTATCACGCGCCAGTGTCTCGGATCCTGCTTTAGCTTCACCGAGTGAGAACTTGGGAACTTTTTCGACCTTCGTACCCGAAAGAGCCTTTGCTGTGCCGTTGTTCCATTGGATGTCGCCAGCCTTGGGTGATGGCCCTTCACTTTCGCCTCCTTTGACAAATTTTTCGAGTGATGGCTCCGCGCTCCCTGTTGTGTCAAACGTGCTTCCTGTCATACCCGGCATCACAGTAACCCCTGGGACCAGGCTGAAGGCAGATCCATGGATGCTGACGCTTCACTTCGACTCTGCCTCTTACCAGCAAACTTCAGGGAGTCGTCCCTTTTTTACTTCCCTCTCCCGTCCTACTTCTACCCCACCTCTTCCTTCTCTGACCCCACGTCCTCCTCTGACACCACACCTTCCACATCTGACTCCTCCCCTTGATCCCCAGACCCCACCCCCCTCGGATGCTCCAGGTGTTCCCGCCCTCGCATTGGTTACGCCTCCTGCGAGCGACCTCACTTCCTGTGAGCTGAAAGACCCGAGCTGCGTATCCTCTGGACTGCTGCTGCCGAGCCCTTCATCCACCCCAGTGCACCATCCCATAAACAACATGGCTGCGGGCCTGTGGGGGTTGTGTCCATGCAAGCACAGCCATGATTGGAGAAGGGACAGTAGGTCAACATGAGCCATTCTAATCAGAATCATTCTAATCATATCAGTGTTTACAGTTTATTTCATATTTTTGATTGGTGCTTCTTGGGTGAGGTGACAGCTGTTAATCAGTAGAGTGTGCGGGGTCTTTCAGGTGACTGGTGACTTCAATGAATTGAGTCGACCTTTTGATTAGGTTGTGCTCTTCATCTCCTTCTGCGCTGCTTGTTGATGGCACGAGAGTGACGTGGTTGACAAAAGCAAACAGCTGCTGTTACGCGACTCTACAGGGCTATGTTAGTGTAGTTGTCAAAGAATATTTTAAAGTCAATTTTTTTTGTTGTTGGTTTCATGTTTATGCAGAGGCCTTGTTCTACAGACTGGCTGTGGTGGTGCATGATGGGAGCTCGACCCTAACTCGAGCTGCCGTGGAGGAAGCAGTGGCCTTCTGGGTAAGTGCCTGACCACGTTTTCACACACTAAGGTTAATAGTAATGCTAGTAACCCTAAGCCAATGCTAATGGCGACAACTGTTAACGCGATCTGAACGCTAATATTAAAGTTTGGCTGATGCTTTTATTAGGCCGATGTGGACTGAGGCTCATGCGAGTGGTGGCTCAGGGGGGCTAATGTTAAAGTTAGACTATTTCTTATGGAGGCTAATAAAATGAATCACATCCTAAGCCAACACTAAGGTCTACATGTGTATTTGTGGCGTCAGCTCAACGAGACATTCCACAATTGGACTCACGCCGCCTCAGTGGACTCACTCAAGTGAGTTGCATCTTCACAAAGGAATAGATGTCTTTGTCAGGCCCGTGTTACACTAACGCGACCTTTTTAACTACCGCAGCATCCAGCCTGCTGCTCACTCAAGGTCAAAGCCTTCGCCCTTCAGTTTCAAGGTCACAGTTCTGATCTGTGACGCTCAAATTGAGCTGCTGGTGTCATCTAGTTTCCTGTGCCGTGCCCTGCTGCGCCACCATGACATCACTGATGACATCACAGATCTACCTGGGGAGGTCCGTGACAGAATCTCTAGTGGCGACACTCGCATTGGTGCCGGTCTCGAGCTCTACTCGCACTCTATACGCATCAACGCCTTGGGTAAGACCACAAAACACACGCAAACTTTTTTTTTTTTTTTTTTTAGGCTGCACATTTGAAACTTTTGCTGTGTGTTTTTGTCTATGGAGGGAGGAGCTAATCCCAATATAAATGCACAGTTTTAGGATTTATATCATACAGTACAATGTTTTAATTAGTACATCGTATGTATTTTGATAGAAGTTTCATTTTGCGAGGCCTTAGTAAGAACCGAGGATATATTAAATTTTACTATTTATTTATTTTATTTTATTAATATAAATATATTTTATACCAATATAATATGCCTCTAATATCTGTTTATTCAAAGAAGTTTAGTAAAACTTTTGGATATGATCAAAGATGGAATGAATTTATTTTTTCACTTGTCGTGGTTGGTTCTGGTACCAATTAACTGCAAAAAACGAGGGAATGCTGTATATTAGACGGCACGGTAGGTGACTGGTTCTGATGCCCGAGGTTCAAATCCATGCCTCGCCTGTGTGGAGTTTACATGGTTTCACCTTTCCTGCGTGGGTTTTCTCCAGGCACTTCAATTCCCACCCCACGTCTCAAAATCATCACTGTAGGTTGATTGAATTGACTGTAAATTGCCCTTCAGTTTGAATGTGTGCACGAATGGCTATTTGTGCCCTACGATTGGCAGGCGACTAGTTCAGGGTGTACCCTGCTTCTGCCTTGAAGGTAGCTGGAATAGGCTCGAACACACCTACGACTCTGAGGATAAAGCGGTACATAAAAATGGCTATATTGTATGTATAATGTGATATGGGCCGTTATTTGATGTGATAGAGAACTGCTTTTCTTGTTGGTGTGCTTATTGATTATTTGGCATCCTGACCAACAGAGAAAAATTGTTTTTCTTGTTGTCCTACCAGAGAACTGTCCAGAAGAAGACACGGTTCACTACCGCTGGCCTGAGACTCCGCCCAGTGTAGCCTACCTTCTGCCGTGTTTCCCCAACAAGGAGAAGAGCGTCACACGCAGCTGGTAAAAACAAGTACATGCAAGCAGAGGTAGAAAAACGTGATGTACCAAAGTATAGAAGTACACGTGCTTGTGTAGAAAATTGTGCTAAAAGTACAAGTGTTTATTATTATTATTATTATTTTTTTTTTAGAATGACCAATTATGAAATAGAATGACCACGTCACAAAGATCTACCCACAACAAAAATGAAAAACACACGTATTTTGAAGTACTATGTTGAGGATTCTTTATGTGTAAATGTATGTTTGTGTGCCTTGCATAACCGCTTGAGGCAATCTTACACAACATAATTAACTAGAAACATTTTTTGTAACTACGTGAGATCACGATGATCACTCAACACCATACGAATGAAAATGCACACTTGGGCTGCGTCACTCACGTCAGCGGATTCGTCCAACTGCAGCGAGAAACACAATCTCCGATGTCCTTCCACACATACATAAGCAATGGCTTCACAGCGCTGAGTAACTACTCCTTTACAGCTGCAGAGATTTTATTGAAGACGATATTTCCGCCTTGTTTTTAAAATATTGGAACAACGAGTCAGTTCTGGCTCTTTTATGTGTGATGTGACGAACCCGGAAACGCAGTCGAACTATGTGTGAAAAGTGACTGCTGTGCGGCCAATTGGGATTTGAGTTCGGTCACTTTTCTCAGCTTGCTTTTCGGCGTAATGATCGGTGTCGTATGTTCCATAAACAGTTCTAAAAAGACTTTCCACATTTCACTACACTGGCAGATGAGGCAAACGCACATCGAAAATGACATTGTGGAAAAAAGGTCTGCCTCACATTCCATATGAAAGTGATACATTTTTGTCTTCTTTACTGCAGCATCCAACTCATGTTTAAAAAACTTTAAGCGAGAGCTTAAAATAGGGGGGGAACTTACTGACAGCATGTTTTCTTGACCTGTCGTTGTTTGCACATGGGCAGTGAGCTAAAGTTTAAAAAAAAAAAAAAAAAAAAAAAAAAAAACAGCTGATGTCGTTTTTTCTTGGCACGCCGTGGCGATCGACCGTAACTCAAATTATTATGAAAAATAAGTATTTGGTCACCTACAAGCAAATGAGATATTTTGCTCTCACAGCTCACTATGGCCAAGACCAAAAAGCTGTCGTTGGATACTATAAACAAAATTGTAGTCCTGGCTGGGAAAACTGAATCTGCAGTAGGCGAGCAGCTTGTGAAGAAATCATATGTGGGAGCAATTATTTAAAGAAACGGCAGACTTACAAGACAGCTGATAGTCACCCTCAATTTGAGACACTTTCATCCCGCGGGGTCAGAATGATCACAGGAACGGTGAGCAAAGATCCCAGAACCACACGGGGTGACCGAGTGAACGACTTGCAAAGAGCTGTGACCCACGTAACAACGGTTACCATCCTTAACACAATATGCCGCTAGGGACTCAAATCCTGCAGTGCCAGACATGTTCCCCTGCTTAAGACAGTCCATGTCCAGGCCCATCTGAAGTCTGCTAAAGAATATTTGGACAGTCTAAAAGTGGTGAGATGAAAGGAAAGAAGGAAAATGAATAAGCAATGCATGTCGAGAGAAATGCTAACAAAATGCCTCTCTCTTATTAGCATGATCGACCTTCACAACTTTTCATCCTTCTGGTCATCCGCTGACTTCAGCAACTGCACCGACATTGATGCCATCCAAGTGTCGGCAGGTAGCCCCCACGGCTCCATCCTCCGCAATCACATGAAACCGATGGATCCCCGGTACTGTTCCTAATCATTTGTCCTTTGTTGGCTTCAGAGAATGCGGCCGAAGTAGCTGTGCAGCTTGCCGCAATCACCGACAACCAACTGTCCCGGGAAGAGGTGAGTGTTATGCCACACTGGTCCAGATTTAAAGACTGATCCTGCATTGCATCTTCTGGCCCATTTAGCTATACACAAAATGACTGGATTAGTTCCCATTCACTTATGGAACACTGAAAATGTTGACCAACGACTTGAATCCGATCTTAAAAACAAATTCATCCATGTCAATACTTGAGTTATACAGTGAAGAAAATAAGTATTTGAACACCCTGCTATATTGCAAGTTCTCCCACTTAGAAATGGAGGGGTCTGAAATTTTCATCGTAACCTCGCTAAAAAATATAATTCAGAAGACCGTACATTGGAACACCGATTATTTTGGGGAAGCCAGCGACCACAAGTCATTTTTTTCATTTCTTACAGCACTAACAATCTTATCTGCCCATTCTGGGTAAGATTGTGTTCAAAATTTGCTACAGTGCATACATTTGATAAAGCACAGATGCAGTAGAAATGAGTTAAGTCATCCTTTCATTAGTTCAGAGCGTGGCTCGACTCTTTGTGACTTACTGGCTCCAAGTAAGCCTTTGATCATCCACAAGCTCCAAAAGAAAAGTGTCAGTTTTGCAATCATTTTTTTGTTGCCATAATGTTTACAAGATCAGAAAAGTTCTCTTGATTGCTTTGGTTTTTGCAGTCGCTGTGCTGTGCTGCTGCCGTTCTCACGGATAATACCATAAAACCCTCACTGAAAGGGAGACATTTATGAACCGTGCTTTTGATTTGTTTGATTTTACTTTGGAAGCATGCCTTAGCATTGACTGGCAGATATTGATTACAAAAATCTGACCTTGACACCAATTGTGACCGTTGTCCGCGGAAGTACTTTTGTTAGCAAAAATTCCAGAACCAGCTTTAATGGGCAAGTATGTAACAGCACAAGGAATCTGTCTTTGGCAGTCGGTGGCTTCCTGCTACAAAATTCAGAAAAAAGAACGAGGCATTAAGTTAATAGGAACTATTCCTTATAAGAATCCCACATGTGCAAGATGCAGAGTCTCCTTTCTTACCGGAAGTCCCACCCCCGGCCGTGGCATAAACCCAACTGGTATGCGCAGGTGTCAAAAGTGGTGGGCAAAGTGCAGCAACTGGTGGACGTGGCCAACATCAACACCAGCTTGGCTTCCACTGTGGTCACCATCATCTCCAACGTGATGAGCAGCCCCCACAGCACCCTGGCACCCACCTCAGACAGGTACCCCCAGCGCTCACCCCACTGCAGTCCAATCCACCTTTATCCATAGACCCTTGTTTGTTGCCCCCTAACTGTTTTTCCATCACAGTTTTGGTTTGGTTAGCATGTACTTTAGATACAAAGGCTTGTCTCCAGACATTGATATATAGCCCGCAGAAAAGAACCCAAAGTTATTCATTATTGGGGAGAATATGTTCATCACTTTTCATTTATTTATTATTATTACAGTATTCTTGTTTCTATCTGTTATTGGGGTGGTGCATTTCACATGGCTTATGCATGACCACTGGCTTGATGGCCGGAAGCAGAGGTTGCGACTGAGTCAGTCGGCTTTAAAACTGCTTCTAGGTTTCGTTGGGCTGTGTGTCAAATAGTGAGGGAGAAGTGACACAAGTATAGAGTATTGGAAGTGCCTTGTTAGCATTAGCCATTACGTGTTGCGTCAGGATGCTGTACTTTTTAATGTCACCCTAATAAGTGGAAGTTGGCGTCTATCGATGGCTAGGAAGTGGTGCACTTTTTCTTTCAGAACAAGAGCATCATCCAGGAAGTGGAATGTGAATGCTGTGGTTGTTAAAAAGCGATTTTGATGTTTCATTATTTGAAATTGGTATGTTCCAAGTTTGCTGCTAAAAGAACGTCAGATAGGGTTTCAGTGAAAATCAGCACTGGTCCACCCTCAAAGTGTGAAGCTACTGAATACTAGGAGTAATGTGCATTTTTCCATCTTTTTTGTACTTATGTTAAGAAAAGAATTGGTCTTAATACTCTCAATATATTTGTGTTTTTTTTTTTTTTGTTTTTTGGGTGGGTTGGGTGGAACAAAATAAAGTCGTCAGTCAAGGTACCACAGTACTTTTAAACTCTACTGGACTTGGCTCTCCTCGATTCCTAATGTAATGCACTGTACTTGACACCACAATTGTTGTGTTCTACTGAACCAGAGTAGATGATATTTTTCTGGACTATTCTTCTAGTAAGCTTGTGTCTTACAATTGACATGCTTCTTGAATGGTCTGAATTTGGAAAAGGTGGCTACACAGCATGTGTTGACGCTGTGGTGTGACTTCCTGTCAGGGCGTTAAGGGCGGTGGATCATCTAATGGACAAGTTGCAGTTTGAAGGCTCCAGTGTGAGCATCAGGTCCAAACATCTGGCTTTAGGTGTGTCAGCCTTTGACACGGCTGCCTTTAACGGGACCTCTTTCAGCGCCTTCATCCCGTCAAATGCCACCGACCCTCAGGTAATCCCCGAACACTCAGTAGCCTAACTCTTAGGCAATACCACCCACCCTCAGGTATCACAAACACTACCATGTTGCTTCCTAACAGTCAAAACTAGACTGACAACCTGTTGTTGTTGGCTCCTCACCCTTTAGATTGACTTCCAGTCAGAGCGAATCAATTCGCTGGCGCAAGTGACGCTCCCGTCATCACTGCTGTTGGGGGTGAAGCCGTCGTTGCCGATCCGTATCAACTTCCTTTTCTTCAGCACCACCAGCCTCTTCCAGGTCACACTTAATCTCTCATTGTGTCTCCAATATTTGTCATGTGCTTAATGTCTCTCACAAAAGCCAGAAGTAACTGTACTGTAGTCCTTTTTTCTGGTATCTGCACATCATTTGTTTTACTGATGACTTTTACTCCCACTATTTGTGAAATGTACTTTCCGCTCCTTTGTCAAAGAAGTCTGATTATTTCTTTCAACGTCTGCAGCTGACGACGTAAAATGATAGAAAGATTAGCGGTGGAACGGCGTGACTGTATCTGCTGCCACATACCGTACATGCTAATGCTACGTTTAAAAAAAAAAAACAAACAAAAAAAAAATTACTGGAAATCACAGTATTCGTGATTAAGGAGTTTTGAATACTACAAAATCAATCTTAGCTTCACTCAAGGGCATGCAATCCTAGTATGCTAGCCCACAGAAAGTGGGAGGCATATACACCAAACTTGAACTTTATTCTTACGCAAGTGCAAGCATTACATCTCTACTTTTACAAATGTTTTTTTCAGCAGTCTGTAGTCCTCTTCCAATTCAGCGCATGGGAACTTTTGCCACCGCTGGTGTCTGTCTCTTATGTCTGATTTGCCTCAAATGTCTTCCTAATGTTCCGACAGCTGGAGCAGGAGGGCCGCACGCTCATCAGTTATGTGGTGGCGAGCAGTGTTGGAAACCGCAGTATCAGCAATCTGCAGGATCCTGTGGAGATCCACATCAGTCACTTGTCACCTCAAGTCAGATTTTTTTCTTTTGGCCTTTCGTTCTCTTTTTGTCCTTTTCTCAAAGATTACTCTTCCAAAGACCGTGTTGACTTGTGTTGCCCTGACGACCGATCTTCTCCTTTCAGACCATCCTCAGTCCAGTCTGCGTGTTTTGGGACTTCAGCATGAATGGTCAGTGATGATAAGGATGATGATGTTTATACAAAGGATGAGTATGATGAATAGAAGGAGAAAGACAAGGAGAGTTGTGATGATGAATTTTGGCCGGATCTTTAAGATGTATAAAATAAGATGAGTGGTGTATCGTTCAGTCCCTTTAATATCAATTGGATTTCTTTTTAAACAGGTGGTGGATAAATAGATGGTCGGTGGATAATGGGTGATTGATGATAAAGACTCGATAATAGCTGATTGATGAAATGATGGGTTCAGAAATACAAAACATAACTACTTTATAAGGAGGTGCAGAATACCCATCCATCCATTACCTTTGCCACTAATCCTCACGAAGGTCGTGCGGAGTGCTCGAGCCTATCCCAGCTGTCAACGGGCAGGAGCTGGGGTACAGCCTGAACTGGTTGCCAGGCAATCGCAGGGCACATGGAGAAAAACAGCTGCACTCACAATCACACCTTGGGGCAATTTAGAGTGTCCAACTAATGTTGCATGTTTTTGGGATGTCGGAGGAAACCGGAGTGCCCGGAGGAAACCCACGCAGGCACGGGGAGAACATGTAAACTCCACACATGCGGGTCTGGGATTGAACCGGGACCTCAGAACTGTGAGGCCAACGCTTTACCAGCTGATCCACCGTGCCGCTGAGGTGTATAATATTTCAACTAAAATACAAAATATGGAGGCACGATGCCACAGCTGGAGAGCGTTGGCCTCACAGTTCTGAGGACCGGGGTTCAAATCCAGGCCCAGGCTGTGTGCAACTTGCATGTTTTACCCGTGCCTGCGTGGGTTTTCTCTGGGCACTCCAGTGTCCTGCCACATCCCAAAAACATCCATTAATTGGATACTCTAAATTACCCGTATGTATGATTGTGAGTGCGAGTGTTATGTCTCCATGCGCCCTACGATTGGCTGGCATCCAGTTCAGGGTGTACCCCGCCTCCTCCCCCATGACAGCTGGGATTGGTGCCAGCACTCCCGCAACCCTGGTGATGATAATAAGCGGCTCAGAAAATGTATGGATAAAAAAATATCAACTTATGCCAAGGCTGAGTATAGCTACAAGAAAAACATTCTTGGGGAAAAAAAATCCCCATAAAAGATGACCTGATAAAACAGTGCCAATATGAAAAACAATCAGTCACACACATTTTGTAAGAAGTGCAATGCACTGTTGTTTGATGCCTGATGGTCTATGGGCACATCTAGTCACAGACAGAAAACATTGCTATGGCAGCTTCTTGCAAAATTGCTTCATGCTGCTATGATCTTTTTGACCCTAAGTAAGCACCATAGAACAACGTGCATGCTGGAAAAAAGTGGTGGTGAGGAAGAGGAAAATTGACATGACAATTATGATGTGGCTGTTGTGAAGGCAGCAGTGTGATGACATCATACCTTTGTTTGCATGCCTGTCCACCAGGTGGTGCTGGAGGTTGGAATGACGACGGCTGCCGGGTGGCTGAAAAATCTGACCTTGATAAAACTGTTTGCCTGTGCGATCACCTAACTCACTTTGGCATCCTGATGGTAAGCGACGGGCGGCGGCCATAATTATTTGCGGTGCTCGTTGGCCATGTTGCTTTGTGCCAATCACTTTTGTTTGTTTTTGCATTCAGGACATTTCAGGAGTGTCACCGCACATCGACCGGCGTAACAACCGCATCCTGACTTTCATCACCTTCATAGGCTGCGGAGTGTCGGCCATCTTCGCAGCTGTCACGCTGCTCACCTACATCGCTTTTGAGTGAGTGGCCAAGCTCTGCCCACACAGGAAGTTTTTTTTTTTTTTAAAATCACATCACTTTCTCGAGACCAACAAGTTCACCCAAATAATTTCATTTTGTCTGATGACAGTCTGCTATCTTAATGCTGACTCTTCTTCTCTTGCTTTCGGCTTGTCCCGTTAGGTGTCGCCACAGCGTGTCATCTTTTTCCATCTAAGCCTATCTCGTGCATCTCCCTCTGTAACACCCACTGTCCTCGTGTCCTCCCTCACAACATCCATCAGTCTTCTCTTTGGTCTTCCTCTCTCTCGCTCTTTTGCCTGGCGGCTCCATCCTCGGCAACCTTCTGCCATGATACTCACTCTCTCGCCTCTGGACATGTCCAAACCATGGAAGTCTGCTCTCTCGAATCTTGTCCCCAAAACATCCAACTTTGGCTGTCCCTCTAATGAGCTCATTTTTAATCCTATCCAACCTGCTGACTCCGAGCGAGAACTTCAACATCTTGATTTCTGCCACCTCCAGTTCTGCTTCCTGTTGTCTATTCAGTGCCACCGTCTCTAATCAGTGCATCATGGCCGCCCTCACCATTTTGCTTTTCTTTGCTCTTCATCCTAGCAGAGACTCCTCTGTCACATGACACACCAGACACCTTCCGCCAGCTGTTCCAACCTGCTTGGACTCGTTTCTTCACTTCCCTTCCACACTCACCATTGCTCTGGATTGTTGACCATAAGTATTTGAAGTCAGCATAATGCTGATTGGTGTCATCATTAAGATATCCCTGGTGCAGTCCCACCTCCACGTTAAATTCTTCTGATGCTGGCGTGTGGTAAGGACGTAAAGAAACTGGTCCAAGCGTTTCGGAAAAGCTGGCGGAAGGTGTCTGGTATTTGCTATGATGAAGGGGAAAGTTTATAAAACAGTGGTGAGCCATGATGTACAAATTATAGACGGTGGCACTGAAAAGACAACAGGAAGCAGAAATGAAGAGCTCTTGTGTACAGTAAATTTGGTTATCTACTCCACTTACAGTACTCTGATGAACTGTGCTGTATTTGACTCAGGTTTATTGTATTCTACTGGACTTAAGTGTTGTGGGCCTGTCTTGTGTAGGAAGCTACGTCGAGATTACCCATCCAAGATCCTGATGAATTTGAGTGCGTCGCTGCTGCTCCTCAACATGAGCTTCCTGCTTAATGGCTGGTTGTCCTGGCAACGCGGCGAAGCACTGTGCCTGGCGGCGGCTGCGCTGCTTCACTACTTCCTTTTGACGTCGTTCACGTGGATGGGCCTGGAGTCGGTGCACATGTACATCGCGCTGGTGAAAGTGTTCAACACATACGTGCACCGATACATCCTCAAGTTCTGCCTGGTGGGCTGGGGTGAGTCTTTTCCCGCATGTGGGAAACACTTTGAGCTTTTATTCCAGTTCCTTGATAACCATCTTAGGGTCCATACTCATTCTCAAGCTTTTTTCTTCACTAGTAAGACAATTTAAGGCAATAGTAGAACAACTAGGGTGCATGACAAAATAAATAAATCCACTACTATTGCCACTTTGACGAGCAGTAGTAGCACGACTATTTGACGTTTGGTAGCCTCCATCTTAAGGATATAGAATGGGGGAATCTTTGAACTGTTTTTCTTCATTCCTGTCAACCTCTCCACAATAGGAGTACACCACGAATATCCAGTCTTATCTTGCGCTTCCAGGTATCCCCGGCGTGCTGGTGGGATTGGTCCTGGTGGTGGATAAAGGCTCATATGGACGCCAGGAGTATGGTGGTGGCAATTTCGGTGAAGGATCGTCACAGTTGTAAGTACGGACAGAAGGACTGCTCGGCCGACCCACTGACCAATCATTTGAAAGATTGAAAGCATTTACTGTTAATCTCAAGATTGAGTTCAGGTGTCGGTTCCGTTACTACTGATAATCCTGGAAGTTTCTACCCCCCCTAATTGCAGTTGATTTGTTGTAATTATAGCTGATTGGAAATGATTCGGAAAGGCACACAGCAGCCTATTGGGCTCGTATGGTTGACAGTGCTGGTCACAGCACGAACAAGTGAGGATATAACAAAATTGTGGACAAAAAATGTCATAAAGTCGATTGTCTTGAAAATGCTTTGTTGAAAACTTAAATAAAATATACTACATTAAACCAAATAGATTTATTTTCACACCATAGTTCTATAGTGCTTTGAAACAAGAAGGAAGGGTAGACATTACAATCTGCTAGTTCAATATTGTCATCTGTCAGTAAGCAAAAAGGTGGCCGTGTGATGCGGTTGTATCCCCAGCTGCTGGATCCGAAGCGCTTTGGTGTTCTACGCGACGTGCGTGGCCTACTTCTGTCTTGTCTTCCTGCTCAACGTGGCCATGTTTGTAGTGGTCATGCTGCAGATCTGCGGACGCAACGGCAAGCGCGGAAACCGCACACTGCGGGAAGAGGTACTCATACTGGTCCTTGTGCTGATAGCTCTGCTGCTAACCCTGACCTTAGTAACGCTTGCTTCCTGCGCGCCGCGCAGGTGATCCGTAACCTTCGCAGCGTGGTCAGCTTGACCTTCCTGCTTGGGATGACCTGGGCCTTCGCATTCTTCGCCTGGGGGCCAGTCAGCCTCGTTTTCGTCTATCTCTTCGCCATCTTCAACTCTCTACAAGGTGACTAAACTCAAGCAGGGCTGCAAGATAAGGACTTAAAAAAAAAATCACAAAACAAAAAAACTAACTAGAATGGGTTTTTTTGCTTTTTTTTTCCCCGAGACCAACATCCCTTCAAACATTCAAATTCAAACGTCCCCATCCATCTATCCGTCCAGTTTCTGATCTGCTTATCCTCATGAGGGTCATGGGAGTCCTGGAGCCAATCCCAACTGTCATCGGGCAGGAGGCGGGTTACACCCTGAATTGTTTATCAGACAATCATAGGGCACATGGAGACAGACAACAGTCGCGCTCACAATCACACCGACGGGGCAACTTAGAATGTCCAATGAACGCATGTTTTTGGGATGTGGGCGTAAACTGCAATGCCCGGAGAAAAACCTGTGCAGGCACAGGGAGGGAGTACATGCAAACTCCACACAGGTGGTGCCGGGATAGAAATCCAGTTCTCATAACTGATAGTTCAACGCTTTACAGCTGCGCTGTTTTTTTCACACACCATTACCCATAAAATAGTGGAAATACAAAAAAACAAAGCATCTTTGCACATAATGTGAAAATGTCATAAAAGTTGAGAAATCCAGCAAGAATGGCGAAGTTGTCAAACTTGACTACTTGTGTCAAGATCTTCCTCTCTGTCGGCAGCCTTGTTGCCCATGTAATTTTGTGCGCCTGAGCCAGGACACGGTTGGAATCAGAGAACCTGCGAAAAAAAAAAAGAATCAATTCAAAAGAAAAAAACATCATGAAAAATAAACTTGAATAAACAGATTTAATGCCAAGCCCCACATTGTTGCCTGTAACATGACAATGATTTCTTGTCCTTGTTTTGTTTTCTTTGTTCCTGTTGTTCTTATATTTCTTTTCCTTTTTGTTCATTGTTCTGGTGTTGAACGCGCATGCAGGATTCTTCATCTTCTTCTTCCACTGCGCTCTCAAAGAGAACGTTCAGAAGCAGTGGAGACGCTCGCTTTGCTGCACTCGCTTCAGACTTTCGGACAACTCCGGTAACATACTCAGCCTTCAACATACACTCCTCACGTCGTCACTATTAAATCAAGACGGGGAATTCCAGAGTCTTTCCGGGAGATTTGTAAGCCGCTGTTCGTTCAGCGATTCAGTGGTAGATCACCTTGCATTGACCCGCGAGCTTCTCTGTGAATTATTTTGCTCTGTCTTGTGATTCACAATTTGAGTTTTGACCAAGCTTCCTATGTAGTGGCGGTCACTCAAGTGAAGTGGACAAAAACAAAAGAAGTTCGATGCCCTGGATTGGGGGCAAGAAGCTTCACTGTCACCATTTGTTGGTCGGGGCAAACAAGTTCAAAATGAAAAGACTTGCAAGGAGCTGGTGGAGCCCACTACTCATGCCAAAGGCTCACACGCAAAGAACTCCAGCTCGTGGCTGGGCCATGCCCCTTAAATGCACACACGAAACGCACGATTGAATATTAGTGTATGGCCATTCATTACCTTAATGAAAGCACTTCATTGGGTTGAATTATGTAGAAAAGAAGGTTTTTTTTTTTTTTGGGCTAACTGGAAGGTGTTAGTTGCACTTTAATTCCTTTCAAAAGATGACATTGTTGTGCTGCCCGTAAAAACCGAGTAATGAGGTTGGTCAAGGAGTGACTTAAATTTGAATTCCTATACGAAAGTCAAATATATACAGTAATTTATATTTTTTTTGTCGTGGTTAATTGGGACCAGAACCACCCATGAAAAGTCAAACAAAGGAAATGCGTGAAGTATTCTCCTGTTTTCCTGTAAAGAGCAGAATCTTCCCGACTGTCACTGTTGTGACATCACCTGCGCCTCACCGTTGTGATGTCCCCTCCTTCGACAAGAGGAACGTTTGCTCGCGTTGAGAACGCGTGATGTCTCTCTCTCATCAT
Organism: Syngnathoides biaculeatus; assembly: GCF_019802595.1. Lineage (NCBI taxonomy): Eukaryota > Metazoa > Chordata > Actinopteri > Syngnathiformes > Syngnathidae > Syngnathoides > Syngnathoides biaculeatus. The sequence continues at coordinate 5,632,029 of NC_084662.1, read as the reverse complement.
CTCCAGCCCGTTCTGGCAAAATCTGCACGAATCCTCTTTTTTTTTTTTTTTTTAAATTTCTTCAGGGCGGTCTGAAACATAACAAACACAGTAAATGCAATAAACAAAGCAAGCGTGTGTTTGGCGCTGCTTCGCACACAATGTGCCACTTTGTTGCATCATATTGTTCAAGCATATTCAGCACAGTAAAAGAACATTAAGAGCAAAACGAGAGCAAATATGAGAACTTTATGTATAATTAATCCATTTAATGCAACACCCTCTACAAGAACATAACCCCGTCAACAAATTTGCTGAACACAACATCTCCTAGTATATTGTCCCACGCTTCTGAGGGTGAAACGCTTTTGAAATTTTTCATACCATTTGCTTGCCAAAAAGCCTCATCTTTGAGGGGGTGAATCCCTCATGGCAGTATGAGGTTCGTCAGCACTTTCTTCAGCCTCTTCATCATAAAATTCACTTCCTTTTTATAGGATATTGAAGCGGTTTTACGGATGTTTACCACATTCTTTACGCAACGAGCCGCTGATTCATTCACGCCATCATGGGGCCACAAAAGCATAACTTCTGCCGTCTGTGATCATATCCAAACGTTTAACTTTTTCTCCGATTGTCATCCTCTTCGTCATCAACACCGGGCCTTTTCTGCAATCCGCTTTCCACAAAGCGAAATCGGCTCACATTTCGCATCTTCCTCTTCCGCTTGGGTACTTCGGGGAAGCTTTAACATCAGCACATGGCTTTGTAGGCATTTTGAAGTAGAGAGGTTATCACGCAGAGAGTCAACACCGTAGAAAACTTCAGGATGAACAAGGGAGAGGAGGGAGTGAGAGTCGTTGGGTGGGGCTTCGATGCTGCGCAGCCAGTCAGCTCCAACAACCTGATCTTTTTTTTTTTTTTTTGCCCTGATTGATCCATGTCGTGCTTGGGATGATCACTCGCCTTGTATCAATGCGCCTTCCCTTAATACAGTACAGTACCTACAGTCTGTAATGTATGCCGATTAGCATGTCAAAGGTCACATGACTTAACTGTGTTGCAGACTGGAGTAAAACGCCGACCAACAACACCAAAAAGGCGACTTCGGAGCAGGCTGTCCAATCCTTGTCGTCAGGCTCATTTGGCTCCGGCGCTCCCCATTGGACCTCCAAAGTCAGACTGACACCTTTCACTAATGCAGGTTTCTGTCACACGCGCACCATCACACATTTAGAATTAACAGCACATACTGGGTGGTAGCGTGTTGATGACGTCATCCCACGGAGGCTCGAGTCTCTCTTCAAAGGTCAGCCTGTTTCTATTTGAAAATCAGTTTTTTCAACATTGAAAACCCCTAACCCTAATCCTACATTGATTTTCATTTCGCAACTCAAAAATGATTACCAAAAACAACTACACCCTTTTTCCATGAAGTCCCAAAGACGGCAAGTTTATTTGTATAGTACAATTCAACACAAGGTGATTAAAAGACATCAAAACATAAATACAGACATGATTTAACATGGACACCCAAAAAAAGAAAAGAAAAATAGATAAAATCACAATTTAAAATATGATTACATTTAGAAAAGTTAGCTTTGGATCATTATTCATAAGCATCTGAAAACAGATGTCTTCAACCTGGATTAGTGTTTCATCTAATCTAAGGCTGTCCGGGAGTTTGTTCCAGACTTGTGGGGCATAGAAGCTAAATGCAGCTCCTCCGTGTCTGGTTCTGACTCTTGTAAGTGATTTTAAAGAGGGGGGAAAAAAAAAAAAAAAAAACGGATCCTGATAACCTGATGCGTGTAGAGGGTTCATACTGAGTCAGGAGGTCACCGAAGTATTTTGGTCCAAGAACATTCAACTTTTGATAGACCAGAGGACAGTAAAGGCACACTTGGCAGAAGGTATATACTCTAATGCCGGTACGTGTTTTGTACAAAACATAATTTTGGCACCAACGAAGAGCTACGTTTGCGTAGCACAGTTTAAACTAAAAGCTATCAGTTCCACGGAGGGACATAGGAATTGATCGGCCGCGAGGGAATTAATTTTTACAATGAATATAATATAAATGAATATATAATTGTACTAAGTAAAGAGATAGAGGCCCCGTAGCTCAGTGGTAAGAGCACTGGTTTGGTAAACCAGGGGTTGTGGGTTCGTATCCCACTGGGGCCTCCACTCCCTGAGAAGGGTTGCGTCAGGAAGGGCATCCGGCGTAAAAATTGTGCCAAACATACATGTGCGTTCATCTGAGATGACACGCTGTGGCGACCCCGAAAGGGACAAGCCGAAAGAAACCGACCGACTAAGTAAAGAGATATGTTCCTGCAACGGTATCTACTCACTGAGTTTAGTAGTAGAATGCTCCTGAGTGTGTGCGATGCTGCGCTCCCATAACTGTTGTACACGATGCCTACGATCTTAGGTACTGTGCTGACAATAAAATGATACCTAAGAGGCATCTGCTGGATGTGGTCGGATACTGATTGTATATAACGTAATCCAGAAAGCAAAAAATGCCTTAGGTTGCACTGCGATCAGGTCATGTCCTGCAAACTTACTTGAATCCCTTCAGGGGCCGCTGCTTTGCACCCCTGAGGAGGAAAAATCTCAACTGACCCTCTTATTTCAGTCCAGCTATCAGCCTGATGAATTTTGACAATCAGAGATGTGTTGTATGTATAATGAATGGCTATTATACTTGGACTGAAATGAAGTGGACTGTCGACCGGACTGCATAACTACAAGATCAATAAAGTTTAATATTTGAAATCTGCAAATCAGTGAATTAGCAAATTAGCTGAACCGCAGTTGTGCGGGAATTGACTCGATTTGCTGAAAATCTCATACAATTTTGGTGATGTCTAAAATGGCTCTCCAAATGCTGTGCCTCTTCAAAGGTGGGATTTGCAGCGATACATAAATAAAAGCATATTTGTGACTTCAACATCGTTGTCCTTGGTCTTGGCAGAAAAACCAAGTCAGACCAGGCGTTTTTCCCCAAAGGTGGCGTCCATCTCCTCGTCGTCCGTCCTCCCCGTCAGCCAGATGATTGACAAGGTCAAAGGTTACTGCTCCACGCGCTCTGATGGCTTCTAAAAGAATATCACCGATCAAGAGCTAAGCCTCATCCCCCAACACCCTGTTCAGGACTGCAAGACACAGAGAGAACGTCATCATGGCGTGGCCCGTAGAAAAATTCATTGTGAATGTATAGTGACTGGTTGCCTAATGGTCACCAGGTGGTCCTTGCTTGGTTCCCCCCTGTTCATCGCATGGTTGACGGGTGGATGCTGACGTTCCTTCCCGTAAACGAAAGACGGGAATATCAACCATGGAGAGAGTAATTCTTCAGAACTATTTGATGTTTTTATCAGTGTTGATCCAGTGGAATTGATTCCATTTTCATGCAATCACTTTGCCTGACAATCCCAAACAACAGCTGACACCGTCAGAGTCCCTCCAAAGGGGATCCATGTGACCTTGGACAATTTCTACCATCTTCCTTACAGTGCTGAGTCATACATAGTGTTTAGGGCAAGAACTGTTTGGATCATCACATTGGATATGTAGAACTTTAAGCAGAAGCTTGAACTGTAACAACTTGTCATGACTGATAATTTAACTTCAAAGTGCACGTACTTTAAATCTAGCCTCTGACACAAGGCATTTCAGTGAATTGATGTCTCAGTCTTCACAGTACAGGATGATATGCAAAAGAGGCCTTACCGTGCTCCCTCCTTTCAACTCTTGACTACATGTACAAAAGAAATTCCTTAAACTGTGTCATAAGTGTGTGAACAAAGTGTGCCTCAAGTTAGGTTCAAGGAGAAGGGGATGTACAAACATGTACAAATAACAAATCTATTACCCATTAGTTAATTCTAGTTTATTTACAAATATCCAGAGCCATCCTTACTAATTTACACACGTGTGTGTGTGTGTGTGTGTGTGTTACAAGGTAGCGATTCATGTACTCTCTGTGGATAGGATTTTCCAACTCCGTTCAAGAGAATTGGAAGGGACCTATGCAAAAATCAACCAGCAGAGTGCAGTATAGCAGAAGGGTCATGGGTCAGGCCCTTACAGCGCTGGTATAGGGTTAGCACTGTTCAGCAATCATCATTTTTTAAATTTGCCTTAGGGTTAGGTAAGGGAAATCAACTCCTCACCAGCAAGGGTTGCACTGTCCTCTGCCGCAAAACTGTTGGCAAGATAGCATGCCATGGTCCTTATATGTCTCCGAATTACAAGAGAATGACGAGCCTAGCTTGTCAAACATTGTGAGAACCTGTATGGTATGATTGGCCACCACTGAGCTCCGATGCGTAACTCTCGCTCAGGTGTAAATGGACCCAGTCTTTGAAGTTCCACCACAATTTTTGCTTTTGACCAGAGGTCCCTGAATTTGTTGGCTGGCAAATAACAGAACTTATCTGCCAAGAAATGGAACTTCTCAGACATGAAACCCTGTAATAAACACTCAACAAAAAAGTTGTATTTTTCATCACTCAGGTCAGATTGGACAAATGTGTTTTCTCCTCGATTAACTACATTTCAACTGATCTTTATCGTGTTCGAGTTAGGCGAGGAAATGCACTCCTGGACATCGCCGGGAGAAGTAAATGGACAGGCCATCAAGCTCTGGAGATGTGAGCCAAGATCCGGGTGTCCCTTTTGTTTTGAATGTTGTTGAAGTTGTCCTTTAATTAGGTTTTCAATAAATTTTGCATATATTCCCTTCAAGTAGCTTCTCATTAATCTGTTTACTTCTCTATAATTTAGACTCCCCAATTCGGCGTGCCTACCTCCTTCCATTTTAGTTGTCAATTGTTTCCTAGCAACTACAAATTTGGACATAATCAATTCTAAATAAACATAGAATCCCCCCCGGAGTAAGTAAGTAATGCGTAGCCGACTCCCATTGGCCTTCCTAAGGCCAGGTAGTCGGAGTCCTTCTCCCTGGAGGTCATCCAGTTGTGGAAAAAGTAAAATGCACTGCATAATAAAAGTATAAACATTCTAAAATAGATATTGTAATGAAAATTACGTATAACGTTATTCACTTCAATGTCTATACGAAAAAATAAATATGAGTGGAGAGCGCGTCATCCATGCCCAAAGTTGCGGAAGTGTCATTTGACATCCAAGTGGTCGCCATATTGGCTGCATCTCCTGTCCGTGACGTCACTCCAGACATTCGCCATTGAAAACACGCCGTGGCCCTTACTGTGGGAGATGAACATGCCCCTTTTGAAACGGAAGCTCTTTTTGAAGAAGAGAACATCTCGTAACTGAGCAAAGTCACCGGGGCAATATTACCCTGTTGTTTCGAGGCATATTTAGATGATATGCGGGTCACAGCCAAACTGCCTCCCAGTCTGATCCGCTTCCACGGCGGACACGAGTCACCCTGGGTGACAAGGCCACGGAGGCCGTCCTTCAGCGGCTGCTGCACGGAAGCCTTCCAATGCGCACATCAACACATTTAGCACCCCTGATTTACGGATTGTGCCACCCCCCCTGCCCCCAACTATTGTTTATTTTTTTTTTTAATAGCTGTATACACACCTACCTGTCATTTGGAACCCACGAAGCTCTCGTCCTTTGCACACGTACAATCCATTTTTCAGGACGAACCAGGTCACTTGGAAATTTATGAAGGGGAAATCCATCCTTCCGAGTGTTCGAGCAAGATCCAGCAAAGCAACGAACCGGCATTTTGGCAAACACGAAGGAAGAACGAGGTACCCTCCTGCAGGTAAAACTAATAGAAACAAACGAGTCCGCTTGAGGGTGCTCTTGCCCCATACTCCACTTCCTGCGTCTTCTCAAAAACAAATCCCTTGAGAGGATTTTCATGGCGGGAGTTACAAAAAGCCATATATGTCAAAATCATGTTTTGTGGTGAAAGAAGGCATGGGAGCATACTGGCTGCAGTTTTTTCATTAATAACATACTAAAAATCATGAGAGTGGCCCTTTAATTTATCTTGAAGTCAATGTCTTCAGTAGAGAGCCATAAAGGCTTTCTGTCATAAACTGGCTGCCTTTTTACCCGACTCAACTGCTTCCAATTGGACAATTTAATGACAGGCACGCGTGTCAATTGCTTCAAAGTGTGGCCTGTGTGTTATCTGTGAATCTGTCCTGTGAGGAATAAAGCATATTGAAAAAATGATTGTTGCATTGCATTGTGCAAAGAGTTAAAAATACCTGCACTTATAAACACAAAAATAATACACGAGAATAAATGCAAACCGATTGTGGAAAAATTATACATTTATGGCAAAAGCTGCAGAATCCAAACTTTTTGGAGAATATTTATCTAAATGTACTTGAAAATATCATTCAAATGAAAGACTTCCATTGCGTGTAATGATCCCAAACAATTTTGTTTCAGAAATGAATATTGTCCCATGTAAATGGAAAATATTCAACAACCTTTACTCCAAGTACTCTCACCTGATCTCACTGGGATGCTAAAGAAAGTTGGCCAATCACGAGTTATCCAGGTTGTTGAGGGACGCAAAAATCTGCATTGCATCTAATGCTTTTTTTTTTTTTTCTAGTTATACTGTGGGTGTGGGTGTGAGGGAGAGAGGGGTTCGATCAAAAAAAAAAAAAAAAAAAAGAAGGCTCTTACTAAATAAGAAAAAGAAAGGACTAATTACCCGTCTATGTATAAAGATAGGATCGGGTCTGAATTTGCACTTTTCCATGGACTTGTCCAGTGTTCCAACATTTCATTGGTCTATTTCTTGCTGGGCGGGGCTATCATTTAGCGCAGGTGCGCACATCGTGTGGCGGGACACTCAAGGTTAATCACTCCCAGCTGCGACCCCTTTCGCGTCAGCCACTACTTTATTTAATGCGTCATTGCATTTCGCTAGCTCAGTTTGTGTCCCTGCCACGGAATGGACCCTGTGGCAAGAGAAAGGGCTTCACTATGTCGAAAATTATTTGTGAGGAGGAAGACACGGGCATTGGCACATGAATTGCAGAGCTTCCTCGCACGTGTCGTCTGTGTGAAAGAAGTCGTCAATTGACTTTTGTGAGTATAAGCAGCTTCGAAATTGTTCGGATTGTTGGCGCTGACGTGTTCAATGAAAGAAGAATAGTCCAGCCAACATGGTCAAGGTAAGGTGCCTTTTTATTTTCTTGATTGTGGCAACCTGCTGGTTTGTGGTTTCCGCCTCTCCTTTGAGGGTTCGTGATGTTCAGGCACGTGTTAGTGTAACCAGCGGTTTCCAATGACATCATCTTGTTTCCAGACAGACTCATGAAGTTTTTTTCCATCGTTAATTTATCCAATTGTTCTAAGGGTGGTGGTGACGTCATTGGAAACCTATCGATTGGCGTGTGCGAAGTTGTACCGAGCGGTCTGGTGGGCGTCTCTTGAATTTGTTTTACAGCCAGTTCCAAAATGTCTAACAAAATCTCTAAAGCGCTCTCAAGTCTATGCATTCACTATCGTGTGGTCCACACGTCACGCATTTTGAGGGGCAGCGCCACCCACCCCCTGTTTTTTATTTTCTTTTTTTAACTGTATCAAATATACAACATAGATTGTCTAAAGTCTTATTTGGTTTTAGTAACTTTGACATTTCTCCCAAAAAATTAATGTGTAACAAAATTTCCTGAATTTGCAGTAGACAGCCCATCTCTTAAATTTTAATACTAGTAGCCCTTTTTTCCATATTCATACGTAGAATTTAATACTTTTGTTGGATTCAGCCAATTATGAAGTAAATCAGTCTTCCAGACCCAAATGCTCGTAGGATTGGTTAGGTCTGTTGTGAGGTGATCCTGCGGAGATGTTGGACACCTGTTCCTCTGTGTGCCTGTTTTTACCTGAAGTTCAGCTATCCCAAAGTGATGTGTACTTTGGAAACTCTACACTGCCAGTATTCTTCCTCGAGTTGTCACACCCTGCTGGTTCAGTTGGTATTATATGATATAAGCTATTGTAGGATTTGTCACTTCCAACTCCATCCATTCCTTGAAGTCTTGACATCCTTTGCACAATTGTCATTGGACTGGACAATTGCTCTAATGGGGACTCTAACTACTCTGCATCCTTGCAAAACTGAGTTTTTATGAGGGGAAAAATGTGTTTTGTTTTTTTTTTTTTTTAAATTGTACTCATGTGGTACTGGGGCAACTAACTCCTTGTTTCATACTAGGCCAATAAAGCTGATTATCCTTATAAAAAAATGCGGGTAACAAGCTTTCAAGTTATTTTATAGCTTAAACTAAATTTTGACTTTTTTTTCCATACCTCTTGACCCTTCTGTTTTTTTTTTTTTAATAGTCTTTTAGCTTTAAGAAGCACCTGCTCACATACCTTTTTTGTTCACCTTGTGGTACAATGTAATGAACGTCTGTTTGTCCTTGAGGTTCAATCAACAAATGTGCGTAAGTTCATGTCCTGCTGAGCGTAATGAAATAGAGCAGTGTAGTGCATTTGGCGTCTTTTTAAATGGCTGGCATGACTTCACAAAATAGATTCTACATTGCATCTATTTGTGCCCATACAAACTTTGACAAAGAACAATCCTTAGTTTCCTTATCTCTCCATCGTGGCATTTTCTGCAGTTCGGAGGACCTCCTGACCCCACATGGCTTATTGGCATTGACGGCCGCCATCGGAGAGCCTCGGGCCAGAGAATTTCTCCACATGCACGCCTGCGTAGGTTCATGGCTTGTTGGCCCACTTTTGCTGAGCCAGAACGTCTCTACTTCCTCCTACCTGGCTTTGGTCTTGCAACGGAAGCTCTCTGAAGAGTTGGGGGGTTTTGATTTTGTGAGCCATAGTGTCACATTTCAGTGTTTTGCAAATTTTGTTTTGACTTCAGGCTGTAGTTGTCTTTTTGGAGTTGTTTGCAGCAAAGTGTGTTCCTGTTAGCATTACAATGGTCTCCTCCAAATCACCTGATTCTACATCAGCAAACTGACTCCCATACAACCCTTTTAGGTAGCTGTCTTTTTAATGTTAGCTTGCTTGCTTGGCTTTATGTAAATAATTTTTGTACTTTTCATCTAGTCTAATCATTGAAGTTCGATCTGGGCTGTGACTTTTTTTTTTTTTTCCTCCCCTTTTCCAAACCTCTAACATGGTTTGTCGGCAACCCTGGCTCTTAAGTGTTTCCCTAGGGGCTTCCTGGAACTTTAAAAAAAAAAGGTTAAAAATGGGGGATAGAAATATTTTTTGTTTTACTAGTTTGTTCGATGACATTTTCCAATGCTACAAGAATGTGGAGAATAATTACATTTCTGTAAACGAAGATTTGCATCATAGCCTAACACATTTTGATCTGCGGGGCAGGTGGCACTTGTAAACAAACCAGTGGCTGTGTGATGGGCCACAGATCCTAAGGGGGGGAAAAAAGAGATAACTGAGAAGAGAGGACTTAATGTTTCTTGGAATCATTTGCATTCATTGACAATGCAGAAGAATTCCCTGAATGTTTTTGAGGCGAGAAGTTGTCAAATAACAGTAATGTGGAAAAATTTCCAGGGAAGGCATGTTTCATTTGCAGCAGCGTACCCAGTTCGGAAAGGGTGGAAAAAGTGCGATTGCATTACATTGGAAAAATGAGAGGAGCGCAGAAATTTAAGTGGATTGAATTTCCAAACTCCACAACTACAAGTTTTGTTGCAACGCGAGAGGAGCTTAAGCGTGGAAAACCATTCGCAGATGGATGGAGCTGACAAGTAATGTCTCAAATGGGTAAGAACACAATCCTGTCATAGGCATGTATTCAGTAACAAAGTAGTTTTTTTAATAAATGCAGGCTGCATGTTATTGCACTGTTTAGTGCCGAGATAATGGGCACATTGTGTTTTTTTTTTTTTTTTTTTTTTTTCTCCCCCCTAATCCTGATAATAAAAATGACACAATTGGATGTCTTTATTGCATTTCTTCATAATGTAATGAAGTTAAACTTGAGGCGGCATTGTACGACAGCAGTCACGTAGTGCATCGTTCTATACAGAATGAAAATAAACGAATGCTCATTGTGTTTGAAGCAAACTTAGTCATTTTGATAGGCTAATTTAGATACTACAGTAAGTTTATTTTTTTTTTTTTTTTTTTTTTTTTTTTTGCAGCTCTAGATGTTTTCTGTATGGCTTTCAACTTTTGGGGTTGCCGACCCCTGCTCTAACAAATGGTCCCGTTACCCGGATGCTGAAGAAGTACATCAGCGGTGAGACATAAAAACTGCACCGGAATAAAGGTAAGCAGAGAGCTTCTCTAGATTTATGCTGGATAGTCCCTACTCACTGTGTGATGTTTAAATTGAAGTGGTACAAAATAAATTACAGGTAGAGGTATGTTTCTAAGAATTGAAAAGGCCAGTTTATCTGCATCTGTGTGTGAAAAAACACATTGCAGCCTCTAGCTCAAGTCCCGGATGAGAGTGGCATGTTAAGCTCTAAAAGGGTTGATGTGAAATGGTTGCAAACGAAACTTATTGGAAGTTGGATTTGATGTGCTGAGAGATAATTAAGCCAGCTAATGTAACAAAACATACAAGAGGCCCTGTAGCTCAGTGGTTAGAGCACTGGTTTGGTAAACCAGGGGTTGTGGGTTCATATCCCACTGGGGCCTCCACTCCCTGAGAAGGGTTGCGTCAGGAAGGGCATCCGGCGTAAAAATTGTGCCAAACATATGTGCGTTCATCTGAGATGACACGCTGTGGCGACCCCGAAAGGGACAAGCCGAAAGAAACTTACTTAATGTAACAAAACATTTGCGGCGAATTGAGGGATCTAAGCAAATAAAACTGTTATTCCCGAGAGTCCTACAATAGAATTCTTAAAAGTATCAAAACTAATTTTAAGGTGCGAAACAGAAAAAAAGTCCTTAGTTACACAAGTGTTCACATGGATTTTAAGTGACTGCGTTTGAGAAAAACACTTTAGAAAACTGATGTTTATCTGAACAACAAAAGTAGCTACTTTAGTTGGCAAGGGAAAAGATGAAAAATCAATCACATAAAATATGGATACAAACATGGACGAGGTGAAATTTGCATCTTTTGAAAAAAAGTTGAAACATTTGTCCCACATGTCCTGTTCGGGAAGTTGCGAATGGTGGGGGACGGGCCCTTCTCCGCCGCTCGGAACAAAGGTCCACGAACACTTTTGATGGACTTGTGTGGAAAATCACAAACCAGAGAGGTGCACCAACCCTCTCTCGTGCGATCCTGGTACTTGGCCTGTAATCAAGTCAATTGAATCAGATTACAAATAAAATACAAGCAAATCTGACTGCATTACACAAGTGTCTTTGAGACTTGCCATTATAAATGAGTGTGGTAGTGTTGTTTTTACCATGCTAGTGCAAAAAAAGGTGGAGGTTAGTTAATGCTGTTCGAAATTGCATCAGTGTAAACAATGTTCCAAATGGCTATTTCTCCACTTAAACACAAATCTCCCTTAACCCTACTTGGAATGGTGGGGAGTCGACGACTACTGTCCAAGATGAAGATGGTGTTAAATGAGTTGCAACAGAGCTCCAAATGGGAATTTTTCCACTTCAATATAAGTCTCCCTTCACCCTACTGGGATGGTGGGAAGAAGACTGTGGATCAAGATGAGGGTGCCACAGCATTTGCACAAACACCTCTGCAGCATCCTCACTTCAAGACCTGAGGTATGTACTGATCTTGAGTTCTGCTTCTCCTTAAAAACACAAGGTTGGGGTATCACCATGATCCAAATTCAATAGAACCTATCTTCATGCTGCTTTGCGTTGTAGTCAGCCATTATAAATCTATTCCTATTCTGCAGGAATTTGTCTCATGGTTAGGGGTGGATTATTGTCCTGTTGACCTTGAGCGTTTGGCAAAAAATTGTGGTCAGAATGTGATGTAGAACTGAAATGTATGCAAACATCGCCATGTGATTCTCCATCCTAAACGTTACATGCCACCCTTCCAAACGGACCTTTTATGGTCCGTCCACCTCTGGTTCCAATCAGTGGGTCATGTGCGTTTGTGACTCTGCCTTTTGCTTACCACCATCTAACCCCTGCTATTCAGGTTTGTACCAATCTTTTTTCATTTTTATTGGAAGTAAAATATTCAAAAGGGGTTTGCTGTAGATTTGCTTTGACTGTTTGCTTATTTGTCATTAATATAGATATGAATTTACAATGTCATTTTATGTAAAGAACCCCCTCACCCCCCCAAAATAGTAAAGTTAATGTGCAATTGCCTTACATTTGGAGAATTTCAAGGAGCTCAAAATGTAATTTAAGTGGATTGCATCTCCAAACTCCACTACTACTGCAGGTTTTGTTGCAACTCGAGAGGAGCAAAAGCGTGGAAAACTTCACCCGTGGATGGAGCTGACCAGTGATGTCCGAAAAACAGAAGTCTCAAAACAGGTAATATAATCCTTTCATAGGCATATATTCTGTAACAAAGTACAATAGCTGTTTTCAAAAGGCTGCGGTTTTATTCTTACAGATTGCGTTTTATTGCATTTAGTGCTCAGATAATGGGCACGTTATGTGCGTTTTTTTTTTTTTTTTTTTTTATTTTTTCAAATCCCCAATAAAATGACATTGGATTTCTTTATTGCGTTTCTTTAATTTCATCAAAGCAACGAAACATTCATATTGTAATAAAGCTAAACATGAGCCGTCATTGTACAGTAGCAGTCATGTAGTGTGTTCTCGACAAAATGCATTGCAGGGAAAATAAACAATCATGAATGCTCATCTATTTGTAGCCAACTTAATCATTTTGATAGTCGGCTTATTTACATACAGCATGTGTTGCCTTCATTATCTGGTTTATATTTTAGGATTTCAGTGTTTTTGTGGCTCCACACAATTTAAAAATGATTTCTTTTTTTGCCCAATGTGGCTTGTTCAACATTTTGGGTTGCCGACCCCTGCTCTAACAAATGGTGTTGTGACCCGGATTCTGAAGAGGTGGTGAGACATAAAAGAACTGGACCATGATAAAGGTAAAAAAAAGCAAAGTGGTACCAAATAAGTTAAAGGTATTGTTTTTACAATTCAAAAAGTTAGTTTATCTGTGTGGGGGGAAAAAAAAACTCATAGGAAGCTGCAGTTGTCGTCCTGAGAGACAAGACAGCTCATGTAACAAAACATTTGCGGTGAATTGAGGGGTTTAAGCAAATACAACTGCTGTTATTCCCTGGAGTCTGACAATAGAACTCTTAAAATTGAGACAAAAAAAGTCAAGTTATCCAACAAATAAGTGTTCACTTGGATTTTAAGTGGACCGGGTTTGAGAAAAGCACTTTAGAAAACTGATCAGTTTATCTGAACAACAAAATTAGCTACCTTAGTTGGTAAGGGAAAACCCTAAAATCGATTCCATAAAATATGAATACAAACATGGACAAGGTGACATTTGCATCTTTTGAAAAAAGTTGAAACATTTGTCCCACATGTCCTGTTCGGGAAGTTGCGACTGGTGGGGGACGGGCCCTTCTCCGCCACTCGGAACAAAGGTCCACGAACACTTTTGATGGACTTGTGTGGAAAATCCCAAGCCAGTGGGGTGCACCAACCCTCTCTCGTACAATCCTGGTACATGGCCTGTAATCAAGACTATTATTGAATCAGATTACAAATAAAATACAAGCAAATCATCTGACTATTACATAACACTTATGTAGACATGAATTCACTGTCATTTTATTTATAAGAACCCCCCCCAAAATAGAAAAGTTAAAGTGCAATTGCATTACATCTGGAGAATTTCGAGGAGCTCAAAAAGAAATTTAAGTGGATTGCATCTCAAAACTCCACTACTACTGCAAGTTTTGCTGCAACTCGAGGAGCTCAAGCGTGGAAAACTTCGATGGATGGAGCTGACAAGTGATCTCCGAAAACAGAAGTCTCAAACGGGTAAGAAAACAATCCTGTCATAGTCGTTTATTCAGTAACAAAGTACAGTAGCTGTTTTCAAAAGGCTGCGGTTTTATTCTTAAATACAGGCTGTGTTTTTATTGCAGTGAGTGCTCAGATAATGAGCAAGTTATGAGTTTAATTTATTTTTGAATCCCCAAAAATTGAGATTTCTTCAGTGAATTTCTTAATTTCATCAAAACAATGAAACATTCATATTGTAATGAAGCTAAACTTGAGGCGTCGTTGTACAGCAGCATTCAGGTTGTGCATCGTTCTCAAGAAAATGCACTGCAGGGAAAATAAACTTAATCATGAATGCTCATGTATTTGTAACCAACTTAATCATTTTGAAAGTAGGTTTATTTACATACAGTATATTGCCTTCATTTATCAGGTTTATATTTTAGGATTTCAGTGTTTGTGGCAGACATTAATTTAAATGATTTTATTTTTTTTGCCCAATGTGGCTTGTTCAACATTTTGGGTTGCCGACCCCCGCTCTAACAAATAGTGTCGTGACCCGCACTCTGAATAGGTACATCAGTGAGATGAGGTGAGACAGAACAACTGCACCATGATAAAGGTAAGTAGAAAACATCTCTAAATCTATGCTGGATAGTCCTTGCTCTCTGTGATGTTTAAAAAAAAAAAAAAAAAAAAAAAAACACGGTGGTACAAAATAAACTAAACTTATTATTTTATAATTCAAAAGGTCAATTTATCCGTCTGTATAGGAAAAACACTTTGCAGCCTCTGGCTCAAGTCCTGGAAGAGAGTGGCATGTTGAGCTCTAAAATGGTTTAAACTCAATTAGTCTCAAACTAAACTCATTAGGAAGCTGCATTTGACGTCCTGAGAGACAAGACTGCTCATGTAACAAAACATTTGCGGTGAATTGAGGGGTTTAAGCAAAAAAATGCTATTCCCCACAGTCTGGCAATAGAATTAATTAAAAGGCATCTGAAAAATCATTTTAAGGTGCTAGACAACTTTAAAAAAAAAAAAAAAATACCCAAGAAATTTAAGTGTTCACATGTCTTTTAAGTGGACTCTGAGAAACACACTTTAGAAAACTAGTTTGAACAAAAACGATTGGAAGCAACAAAATGAGCTCCTTGAGTTGGCAAGGGAAAACATGGAAAAATCAATCGCATAAATTCTGGATACAAACATGGAGGATGAGGTTAAATTTGCATCATTTGAAAAATTTTAACATTTGTCCCACATGTCCTGTTCGGGAAGTTGCGATTGGTGGGGGACGGGCCCTTCTCCGCCAGTCGGAACAAAGGTCCTTGAACACTTGATGAACTTGTGTGGAAAATTCCAAGCCAGTGGGTTGGACCAACCCTCCCTTGTACAATCCTGGTCCTTGGCCTCTAAAGTCAATTGAATCAGATTACAAATAAAATAACAGCAGATCATCTGACTGCATTACATAAGTGTCTTTGAGACTTGCGATTATCAGTTAGAGTGCCAGCGGTATTTTTACTGCACGAGTGTCTGAATTGGTTAAATGCAACAGAAGAGACAAGTGGGCGTTAGTCAATGCTGTTCATAATTGCGTAAGTGTAAGCGACAGTTCCAATTCAGCACAAATTTCCCTTTGACCTACTGGGGTTTAGATTTGGTTAGACGAAGTCATTTCTTTGCTTGTTTAGCATTTAATAATTTAATAATAAAACTTAATTCAAAATGTAATTCTATTTACATAAAGAAAAATCCCAAAATAGGAAAATTAAAAAATCCCTAAAATCTAAAACTGACATCCAATAAAATAAACTGGCATTCAATCAAATAACATTTCAGCCTGTCATAGTACATTATCAGCCAGTTGTAATCATTTCTGGTGACCTCCCTTTGAAAAATCAATTGTGAAATTAGTTATTTATTCCCCCCACTTTGTTCATTTTTTTTTTTTATTTTAATGTAGTGCTTTTTTTAGTCCTGTATCTTAAATGCACAATGTTCAAAATAACTGACTTTCCAAACTGCATTTACAATGTATGGAATGTTAACAGTTCATTTGAATAGTATATAGAAAATTGTAACTTTCATCTCTTTCCTTTAGAACAATGCTGTAATGTCCGTTTTTACTTTTTTTTTTGGAGTTGGTGTATGTATGTTTTAAAAAAAAATACATTTCCATATGAGTCTTTGATACTTTGCGTTGGATTTACCTTTATGTTTTAGTGCTCTGAAGAGTCGCTAATGGGATGGTAGTAAACACGCCTGACTTTAGTGTGGCCATCGTGGGATCGATTCCCATTCAGTAACTATGTACCGTGTGACTAATGACCTGTTCAGGTTGGAGTCTGCCTTTCAACCAATATTCGCTGGGATTGGCTCCAGCCCTCCTTTGCCCCTTGTGAGGATAAGTGGCTTAGAAAATGGATGTGTTCTAGCAGATTATATTACATTGAGACAAGGAAATTAAGCCTGGCTTTTTGTGACTTTTCTGTGTACAAATGTCTAATCTGGTCTGCTTTTAGTATCCAAACACATTTACAATTATCTTCTTGACTACAGTATTTTACAATTTTCTTTACTGTCCAAGTCAAGTGTATTCATTTAGTCATTAACCCCCTAAATGTTTGTGGGGGGGGGGTAAATAAACCGTTAATACATGTTATTTGCTAACTTAAAGGGGAATTCCGGTGGTTTCCATAAACAATGTATTCAATAGGTAATGTAATATGTACTCTATCTTGACAATGTGACGTTAAATCCTCTCTCATTTAAGTGTTTTCAGATTGCCAACAATTGCAAATTTTCAGGGGCGCTGCCATTTTGGCGAGTCACATGACCTACATGCGCGGATATGACTTGTTACGTGCAGTTCCAAACGCTTGATTTCAGGGGACATCATTATGATTTCTCGGATTGATCCTCATCTGCTGAATAAATGGCAGTATCGGTTGATTTGGGAAGACTTGAGGAATATTTCCCCATACGGATTTGAACTTGTGGCTTTAAATAATGCCGGGCTAAATGTTGAATCTTCGGGCGGAATGACGCGGAGTCTGAGCTCGCTCCCCGCCGAGCGAGCTCCGCCGCTGGGCGGCATTATTTGCAGTCACTGGTTCTAATCTGTATGGAAGTATTCCTCAGTCTTCCCGATCAATTGATACTATTTCTTCATCAGATGAGGATAAATCAGTGATGGGCATGATAAGGTCTCACGTAATTGAGCGTTTGGAACGGCATGTAACATGTCACATCAGTGTACGTAGGTCACGTGACTTGTGAAAATGGCAACGCTCCTGCAAATTTGTAATTGTTTAAAAAAAATCTCAACACTAAGAGGATTCAAGATCACATTTCAAGATGGATTACATAGTACATGACCTATTGGATACATTAATGCAAACCTCGGATTCCCTTTTAAATTTTCATTAATCTTGTAGTTTTTCCTCTATGGT
The DNA here is from genome assembly GCF_019802595.1 of Syngnathoides biaculeatus. Lineage (NCBI taxonomy): Eukaryota > Metazoa > Chordata > Actinopteri > Syngnathiformes > Syngnathidae > Syngnathoides > Syngnathoides biaculeatus. The sequence goes on along the minus strand of NC_084662.1, from coordinate 5,614,720 downwards.
TAATTGTTCAAGAAATATTAAAATCCATTTTATAAGACGTGCAATAGCTAATTGTTCGGAAAACGTCAAGCTGTGAATAGTTTTGCACTGTATAACGAACAAAACTCTGCCAGAAAAACTGTAGGTAGCCAGGTTGGTTATTTTATTGGTTTGGATTTGTATTTTAGGTTTTCAAAATGATTGCCCTGTATTTACACTGTTAGAAGTAACCAGAGGTTAACATTTGTGTTAAAAATAAATTTCCTACCCAAAGTGGGTACCCCCCCCCCACCAGAGACATTTTCATTTTTTCCAAATTGGTCATTTTCATCCCTGAAAATAGACCTCACTGAATGCCACGCGATTTTATTGAACATCGCCCTTTCTACTAATTGCACAGCCTTAAAAGTGTATATCATGAATGCTGGGTCCTGTGTTTCCTGAAAATTTGATTCCAACTGTTTAACTTGACATGTAGCAACAAAATGTATTAATCTAGTCACGTTGGTCTGCTTTTATTTTGAATGCTACACGTAATGGCAAAACACGGGTATTATGGGATCATTTAAGCTTTTTCCCAGGAGCAATAGTTGGAACCACAGGTAATGGTTTAAGAATTGAAAATGCGTCTGGGAAAAAAAAAAAACAAAGTACATTACTGGCGTGGTAGTCCAAAAAGGTTTACTTTCTAATACTGTACAGGTATCTTTTTAAACATTTGCTAATTCTAAAAGCTTGTAATTCCAGAACTCTGTGACAATGGAAGTTAAGACGTAGCTGAAAGTATTAATTTCAAAGGAACTGTGAGGGAAAGATTTGACAAGGTTTTAGGTTGAATAGTTGAGGTGGTGTATGATGAGTCTGCTTTGTGGAAAATAGCAACACTTGTTTTTTTTGTTTATTGCAGCAAAATGATTCTCAAACGAAATTAGTTTTATTTGACATCCTGTGGGATAAGTAGGCCAGCTGGCATAACAAAATATTAGCAGTGAATTATGTTTTATAAGATGTCAAAACAGTTCTGTTAATCTCTAGATGCATGCAATATTCTTAAAGGCATCTGACACATCATTTGAAGGTGGGGGGGTTAGACATTGAAGTGAAAAGTACCCACTTGTTCGTGAGTAACTTTGTAAGTGCGGACTGAGAAAAGCACTCTAGAAAACTGAATAGTTTGCCTGAACAACATACAATTGCAAGGAAAAATATGAAATTGTTTAAAATGTATACTAATTTTGGTCAAATTATACATACATTTGAAAAGAAGTTAACATTTTGTCCCACATGGAAAATCACAAACCAGAGGGTTTTTCACCCTCCCTTGTACGATCCTGGTACTTGGCCAGTAATTGTCAATTATTGAATGCGATTACAAATAAAGTAACAGCAAATCAATTGCTAGCATTCCATAACTTTCTTTGAGACTTGTGGAGAGAGAGAGAGAGAGATGGAAAGATTTATTTGAGCTTAAGTGTCTGAGAGCAATGCATCAAAAGAGAAGTCGTGGCAGGACAAACTATTCTTGAGTATAAATGAACTCTTAATGTAAGGTTGGTGTGTATCACCACTGTTTAATTCAACATAATGCTGCTCTGCCATGTAGTAAAAGATTTTACATTTATTCCTACGACATAAATATTTCTTATGGGCATAGGCGGAACAATGTCCTGTTGACTTTAAGGGTTTGGCAAGATTGTGATTTGAATATGATGACGTGATGACGTGAAACTGAAATGTTTCTTAACATCGCAAAGTCTGATTCTCCATCTAAAATATTACAGGCCACCCTCCCCCCCCCCTTTTTTTTTTTTTTTTTGTGGTTAGGGTTAAGTGAAGGGAAACGTGCCTTCCCTCTCCCGGTGTGGAAAATAATTCCCCCTCCGCGATTGGGGGGGGGAGGTGCACAGTCCGCCCACCTTGCTCCGCTCTCCTTTGTCTCGATCGGTCTCTCTCTCTCTCTCGATTATCTTGATCTCTCAATCAATCTCTCTGGATCTCTTGATTGATCTCTTTCGATCGATCTCTAGATCAATGTCTCTATCTCGCTATAGATCTCTTGATCTCTCTTCAGATTACAAATATACAAGCAAATCATCTGACTGTATTACATAACACTTATGTAGATATGAATTCACAATGTAATTTTATGTGAAGAAACCCTCCCCAACCCCCAAATTGGAGAGTTAGTGCAATTTCATTACATCTGGAGAATTTCGAGGAGCTCAAAAAGAAATTTAAGTGGCTTGTATCTCCAAACTCCACTACGACTGCAAGTTTTGTTGCAACTCGAGAGGACCTAAAGCGTGGAAAACTTGATCCATGGATGGAGCTAACCAGTGATGTCTGAAAAAGTCTCAAACGGGTAAGAATACAATCCTGTTCTAGGCATATATTCAGTAACAAAGTACAGTAGCTGTTTTATTCTTAAATACAGACTGTGTTTTATTGCATTTAGTGCTGAGATAATGAGCACGTAATGCGCGTTTTTAATTTTTTCAAATCCCCAATAAAATGACAAATTGGATTTCTTCTTCTTTATCAAAGAAATGAAACATTGTAATGAAGCTAAACTTGAGGTCATTGTACAGCAGCAGTCACGTAGTGCGTTCTCGACAAAATGCACCGCAGGGAAAATAAACTTAATCATGAATGCTCATGTATTTGTAGCCAACTTAATCATTTTGATAGGCTTATTTACATACAGCATATGTTGCCTTCATTATCAGGTTTATGTAAGGATTTCGGTGTTTTTGTGGCTCCACACGTTAATTTAAATTTTTTTTTTTTTTTTGGGGCCCAATGTGGCACGTTCAACATTTTGGGTTGCCAACCCCCGCTCTAACAAATGGTGTTGACCCGGATTCTGAAGAGGTGGTGAGAAGGTGAGACATAAAAGAACTGGACCATGATAAAGGTAAGTGGAAAACATCTCTAAATTTATGTTGGATAGTTCTCGCTCACTCTGTGTGATGTTTTAAAAAAAAAATGAATAAAAGTGGTACAAAATAAATTAGTTTTTACAATCGAAAAGATCAGTTCATCTGTCTGTGTGGGGGGGGGGGGGGAACCCTTTGCAGCCTCTGGCTCAAGTCCTGGATGAGAGAGCGGCATGTTAAGCTTTAAAAGGGTTTAAACTTAGTCTCTAACAAAACTCATAGGAAGGTGCATTTGACGTCCTGAGAGAAAAGACAGCTCATGTAACAAAACATTTGCGGTGAATTGAGGGGTTTAAGCAAATAAAACTGCTGTTATTCCCGAGAGTTTGACAAAAGAATCCCCAACCCAGTCGTCTGAAAAATCATTTTAAGGTGCGAGACAATAAAAAAAAAAATTCTTTTAATTACCCATCAAGTGGAAGTGTTCACATGGCTTTTAAGTGGACTCTGTTTGAGAAACGCACTTCAGAAAACTGGTTTGTTTGAACAACAAAACGATTGGAAGCAACAAGGGAAAGGCAAGGGAAAACATGGAAAAATCAATCACATAAATTATGGATACAAACATGTAGAATGAGGTGAAATTTGCATCATTTGAAAAATGTTGAAATATTTGTCCCACATGTCCTGTTCGGGAAGTTTCGAATGGTGGGGGAAGGGCCCTTCTCCACCACTTGGAACAAAGGTCCTCGAACTCTTTTGATGGACTAGTGTGGAAAATCCCAAGCCAGTGGGGTGCACCGACCCTCCCTTGCACAATCCTGGTCCTTGTCCTCGAATCAAGTCAATTGAATCAGATTACAAATAAAATAACAGCAAATCACCTGACTGCATTTCATAAGTGTCTTTGAGACTTGCGATTATCAGAGTGCCAGCGGTATTTTTACTGCACTAGTGTCTGAATTGGTTAAATGCAACAGAAGAGACAAGTGGGCGTTCGTCAATCTTCTTTTCCTTTCAGCTTGTCCCGTTAAGGGTTGCCACAGTGTCATCTTTTGCCATCTTAGCCTATCTCCTGCATCTTCCTCTAACACCCACTGCCCTCATGTCTTCCCTCACCACATCCATAAACCTTCTCTTTGGTCTTCCTCTCGCCCTTTTCCCTGGCAGCTCCATCCTCAGCACCCTACCACCAATATACTCACTCTCTCGCCTCTGAACATGTCCAAACCATTGAAGTCTGCTCTCTCGAACCTCGTCAGCAAAACATCCAACTTTGGCTGTCTTTCTAATGAGCTCATGTCTAATTCTATCCAACCTGGTCACTCCGAGCGAGAACCTCAACATCTTCATTTCTGCACCTCCAGTTCAGCTTCCTGTTTCTTCAGTGCCACCGTCTCTAATCCGTACATCATGGCCGGCCTCACCGCTGTTTTGTAAACTTTGCCCTTCATCCTAGCACAGACTCCTGTCACATAACACACCAGACACCTTTCGGCAGCTGTTCCAACCTGCTTGGACCAGTTTCTTCACTTCCTTACCACACTCACCATTGCTCTGGATTGTTGACCCTAAATATTTGAAGTTGTCCACCCTTGCTATCTCCTCTCCCGGTAGCCTCACTCTTCCCTCTCCACTTTTCTCATTCACGCACATATATTCTGTTTTACTTCGGCTAATCTTCATTCCTTTCCTTTCCAGTGCATGTCTCCATCTTTCTAATTGTTCCTCTGCATGCTCTCTGCTTTCACTGCATATCACTATCTGCGAACATCATTGTCCAAGGGGATTCCAGTCTAACCTCATCTGTCAGCCTATCCATGACCACCGCAAACAGCAAGGGGCTCAGAGCTGATCCCTGATGCAGTCCCACCTCCACCTTAAATTCCTCTCACACCTAAGGCACACCTCACCATTGTTCTGCTGCCATCATACATGTCCTGTACTATTCTAACATACTTCTCTGCCACACCAGACTTACGCATGTAGTGCCACAGTTCCTCTCTTGGTACTCTGTCATAGGCTTTCTCTAGATCCACAAAGACACAATGTAGCTCCTTCTGACCTTCTCTATACTTTTCCACGAGCATCCTCAAGGCAAATAATGCATCTGTGGTTCTCTTTCGAGGCATGAAACTATACTGTTGCTCGCAGATACTTCTGTCCTGAGTCTCGCCTCCACTACTCTTTCCCATAAGTTCATTGTGTGGCTCATCAACTTTATTCCTCTATAATTCCCACAGCTCTGAACATCCCCTTTGGTCTTAAAAATGGGAACTAGAACACTTTTCCTCCATTCTTCAGGCATCTTTTCGCCCACTAGTATTCTGTTAAATAAGTTGGTCAAAAACTCCACAGCCATCTCTCCATATTGCTTCCATACCTCTACCGGTATGTCATCAGGACCAACTGCCTTTCCCATTTTTCATCCTTTGTAGTGCTTTTCTGACTTCCCCCTTAGTAATCATTGGCACTTCCTGGTCCTTCACACTTGCCTCTTCAACTCTTCCTTCTCTCATTTTCTTCATTAATCAACTTCTCAAAGTATTCTTTCCATCAATTTAGCACACTACCGGCACCAGTCAACACATTTCCATCTCTATCCTTAATCACCCTTACCTGCTACAGATCCTTCCCATCTGTCTGGCCTACCTGTAGAGATCCTTTTCGCCTTCTTTCATGTCCAACCTGGTGTACATGTTTTCATATGCCTCTTGTTTAGCCTTTGCTACCTCTACCTTTGCCCTACGTCGCATCTCGATGTACTCCTTTCGCCTCTCCTCAGTCCTCTCAGTATCCCACTTGATCTTCGCTAATCTCTCCTTGTAAGACTCCCTGTATTTTAAGGTTCCACCACCAAGTCTCCTTCTCCCCTTTCCTACCAAAAGACACACCAAGTACTCTCCTGCCTGTCTCTGATTACCTTGGCTGTCGTTGTCCAGTCTTCCGGGAGCTTCTTCTGTCCATCGAGAGCCTGTTTTACCTCTTTCCGAAAGGCCGCACAACATTCTTCCTTTCTCAGCTTGCACCACATCGTTCTCTGCTCTACCTTTTTGTCTTCTTAATCTTCCTACCCACCACCAGAGTCATCCTACACACTACCATCCTATGGTGTCGAGCGACACTCTCCCCTACCACTACTTTAGAGTCAGTAACCTTATTCAGATTTACATCGTCTGCACAAAATATAATCCACCTCCGTGCTTCTACCTCCGCTCTTGTAGGTCACAATATGTTCCTCCCTCTAACCCTATCCTTTTTGCAAAGTCCACCACTATCTGTCCCTCAAAGTTCCTTTCCTGGATGCTGTACTTACCCATCACTTCTTCATCGCCCCTGTTTCCATTACAATCTGCACTAATCACAACTCTCTCGATGTCTGGGATGCTCAGAACTACTTCATCTAGATCCTTCCAGAATTTCTTTTTCAACTCTTGGTCACATCCTACCTGTGGGGCATAGCCGCTAACCACATTATACATGACACCCTCAATTTCAAATTTTAGTCTCATCACTCGATCTGATACTCTTTCCACCTCCAAGACATTCTTAGCCAGCTCTTCCTTTAAAATAACCCCTACTCCATTTCTCTTCCCATCTACTCCGTGGTAGAATAACTAAAACCCTGCTCCTGAACTCCCAGCCTTACTGCCTTTCCACCTGCTCTCTTGGATGCACAGAATGTCAACCAACTCCTGAGCTTTTCCTGTCATAGTCCCAACATTCAAAGTCCCTACACTCAGTTGTAGGCTCTGTGCATTTGTCCTTTTCTTCTGACGATGGATCGGGTTTCCTCCTCTTCTTTGTCTTCGACCCACAGTAGCTGATTTTCCACCGACGCCCTGCTGGTTAGCAGTGCCGGGGGCGGGCGGTGTTAACCCGGGCCACGACCGATCCGGTATGGGATTGTTTGAACGCTTATATTTGTTTAGCACAGTTTTTACGCTGGATGCCCTTCCTGACTCAACCCTCTGCATTTATCCGGGCTTGGGACTGGCCTACAGATTGCACTGGTTTGTGCCCCCATAGGGCTGCATTGTTAGTCAATGCTGTTCATAATTGCATCAGTGTAAGCAACAGAGCTCCAATTAGGTATTTCTCCACTTTAGCACAAATCTCCCTTTGCCCTACTGGGGTTTAGATTTG